>NC_142464.1:10075728-15075728 GCF_049115385.1 Moschus berezovskii
CTCTTGACTCAATTAATTATTTTCATTATCATCATAAAATATAACCATGAAACCCCTTTCCACCACTTCAAGTTTTTTGTTCTGGGAATAAAAGTAGAAAGAAAGTGTTTGTGTGAGTTCCTTACTTACTCATGATTTAGATTTGCTCTTTGGAAAACCTTCCTAAAGATTCTTGGTAGCCCACTAACTATAGATACCAGCCTCTTAACTGAAAGTTCTTTCAGACATAGAGAGTAATTAAATCATTCACATGCAGGCTTTATCTAAAGAAATAAAAAAGTACTACTTGGAGATGGATTTGAGGATATCAAAATGAGTGTAAATAACAAAGAAAAAGTTTCTTAGCCATGTTACAAAAGTTTCCCATCGGGGCAGATTTGGTTTTGGAGTCAATGCTGGGACAAGCCTCTCTGGAGTTTCCAAGGTTGTAGGCTGGCTGGCACAGGAGATGAATTGAGAGGAATGACAGAGAACTCTAGAATCTGAAAAGAGGATACAAATGAACTTATTTACAAAACAGAAGTAGATCCACAGACATAGAAAACAAATTTATAGTTATCAAAGGGGAAGGAGGGAGAGGGATTAGGAGATTAATTTAGGAGGATGGGATTAACATAAACACACTACAGTATATAAAATAAATAACCAACAAAGATCTACTGTAAAGTACAGGGGACTACACTTAATAGTTTGTAATAATCTATAAGGGAAAGAATCTGAAAAAGAATATACATAATAACACACATACACATATATAACTGAATGACCACGCTGTATACCTGAAACATACACAATACTGTAAATCAACTATGTGAGCATGCGTGCTAAGTCACTTTAGAAGTATCCAACTCTTTGGGACCCTATGGACTACAGCCCACAAGGCTTCTCTGTTCATGGGATTCTCATGGGTTGCCATGCCCTCCTCCGGGGGATCTTCCGAACCCAGGGAGCAAACCCATGACTCTTATGTCTCCTGCATTGGCAGGCAGGTTCTTTACCACTAGCACCACCTGGGAAGCCCCAAATCAAGTATACGTCAATATAAATAAATATATACATACATAAATACAAAATTCTACAAACAATAAAAAGTTAATCTGTTATAGTCCTCCCAAAGATAAAACGTTTGGGGGTGGCGGGGTGGGGGGGAACGAAGAGTGCAGGGAGAGATCTGAGACTTCACTGGGGAAAGATGCAAGAGGGAGACCCAAAAGCTGATAATCAACAGAGATGGAGAGAAAGTTACTGTGATTCTGTCGTGAAATATCATACATTACCTGTTGCAAGTTCTCCTGTCTTCTTCTCTACAAAATTATTAGTAAATTTGCATTGCTCACTTACGCTTTATAGAGAATTCCTTTGAGGGGAAACTGGAAAAGAACTGAATCCAGCTCCAAGACTGGTGTGAGGTGAAAGTAGCTGTCCACAGAAGACATCATTTAAGGGCTGAGAAAGGATTTCTTTTTTTTTTTTTTTGAAGAGTTTTTGATGTGGGAAAACATCTAGTCTTTATTGAATTTGTTACAATACTGGTTCTGTTTTATGTTTCAGTTTTTTGGCCTAGAAGCCTGTGGGATCTTAGCTGTTGCTTCTTTACTGAATTTGTTACAACGTTGCTTCTGATTCATGTTTCCGTTTTCTGGCCCCCAGGCATACCAGGTCTTAGCTCCCCCAGGAGGGAGCAAACCTGCACCCCCACCACACTGGAAGGCGAAATCTTAACCCCTGGACCATCAGGGAAGTCCCAGAAAGGGGTTCAATGGTATGATTTTCAAGTTAGAGAACCATTTTCTTATCTAAGGCCCAGAATCTCTCATAATTTGTACAGACAGAACAAAATCTTGAATTTTCTAAGGAAAGAAAGCTTTATAGTATTTGAAAGAGAATGGTTAGTGTGTCCTGCCCTGGGTTTGTCAGGGAGCAAGGATTTTTGAATATATAAATACAGTTCCATAAGTGCCTTAAATCCACAGTATTGTAACTTATGTAAACAAGTTGGTTTGCTTTGAATTTCTGTCCCTTTCAATGAAAACTCTCCTGTTTTTGACCCAAAGGACACTTCTAGTTATCACCAGTAGGTCAGTCAGGACAAGGAGGGTCATAGGGACCAGAGAGCATATAGTTAAAAGGAAAAAATTTGGTAGCTGAGGCAATTTTCCATCCTATCTACTGGGGTCTGATCAGTATCAACCTCTAGTCTCAGCACCAGGCTTAATGCAAGAGGAAGAAATCTATGGACTGCTCAATGAGAGAAATGTTCTCTTAAACTCCAATCATGCCTTAAGTACTGAGGAGATAGCCAACTGTCGACTTGGATATGGAGGATCAGTTGGGGAGAAAGTTGTTTACGGATGGGGTTAAGCTGGCTGAGGAGGAAAGATATGCGTATTCCCTGTAAAGGTGTACAATGAATTGCTAAGGCTATTCATGGTCTAAACATCTGGGTCTTACTACTGAGCTAACATCAACCTTACTACCTTGGCTATACTTCAGCCAGTTTTTCCCCCCTAACTGCACCTACTTCCCATTCACAATCCTGGCTGAAGCCACCACTCCACCCTTGACCCTGCTGGCAGAATCGCTCCTTCCTCATAACTCCCCTGGAGATTGCTGACTCTGGGCCCTACTGGGCTGACCGTGCCTCCCTCTCTGTGTTTGTGGTTGAAGGTTCAGACTCTTACCGTTTGCCCCCTTCTCCTGCAGGCCAGTAGGCAAGCCAACACTCACAAGTTTTATCCAGGCACTAAATTTGGTCTTTTGGAGATTGTATCCCATCTTCTACTGTGAAAGTTATCTGTAAAGCCTGGTGGTGCTGGTTTAGTTACTACGTCGTGTCTGATTCTCTTGCAACCCTGTGGACTGTAGCCTGCCAGGTTTCTCTGTCCATAGGATTTCCCAGGCAAGAATACTGGAGGGGGTTGCCATTTCCTTCTTCCTGACCCAGGGATCCGACCTGCATATCCTGCTTGGGCAGGCGGATTCTTTACCACTGAGCCACCTGGGAAGCCCTTTGGAGGCTGCTGGTGGTGGTTTAGTCGCTAAGTCGTTGTCCTACTCTTAAGATCCCATGGACCATAGCCTGTCCGGTTTCTCTGTCCATGGGATTCTCCAGGCAAGAAAACTGGAGTGTTTTGCCATTTCCTTCTCCAGAGGAGCCTCCCAGCCCAGGAGTCAAACCTGGGTCTCCTGCATTGCAGGCAGATTCTTTACCAACTAGTGGGTGGTAAGAACTAAAGTTTCAGTCCAAGAGAAAATATAAGGATGGAGAGAAGTCACAGCTTGGAAGAGAGTGGGAAGGTGGAATTAGAAATAATAGTATGGATTTTCACTTTTTCTCCATGAAAGGAAGAATTCTGCTTTCCTTTATTCTATGGAGAATAAAGTGGAAGAGTTCTAGTCATGATTCACCAGCGATTCAGAATGGTGAGCTGCCATGATGGTTCTACTCTTCATTGTCTTGCTCATTTAGGCTGAAGCAGAGAAGATTGCTGACTTGAAAAATAAAACAGACCGCTATTCTACCAGCAAAGTGTGTTTATTCAGGAAGAGTAGAGGAATTGCATTTTGGGATAGGCAGGCTATGGCAAAACCCCAGGCAAAGAGGAAGGTTACTTTACACAGGAAAAGGAGGCAGTTGGGAGGAAATGTTTCAAATGAAGTCCGTTGGAAGAAAGTGAGAGCTCAGGGTGCTGACAGTTTCTCACTGGCTGGGGCTGCTGATGATCAAGGAGCAAATTTTCCCTGCTCTTTTTGGAAATGCCAGTCTCTTCCACCTTGCCCTCTTCGAATGGCAGTTATGGGTAGTGCCTAGGAGCTCCCCTTTCGAGGCTCCATCTTAAATGAGGTTTCCTTTCATTAGTTTTCACAGGGTCAGCTGAACAGCAGAATGCTGTTAGCATTAAAACTTGTTTTGACTCCCCACATCTACTTTTTCTGTAACTCCTTCCAATCTGGCCTTCACCTCGGCTTTCCGACAGAACAGCTCATGTCACGGTCACCAAAGCGAACTTTTGAAACTCCAGTGGGAAATGTTGAGGCATTCACTTGTTCGGTCCTCTGTCCTCCTGGATACACTCTGCACTTGCCTTCCAGGGCACCACACACTCATCCCCTCCTCCTCGCCCCAGTTTTTTCCCTGACTCCTCCTCTTTCTCATTCTTTCAACACAGGGCTTAGTCTCTGGACTTGTTTTCTTCTACACTCACTATGTTGGTAATTTTCATCTAGTCACAGGCTTTAAGTACTTTCTATATATGAATGCTTCTTTAATTAATGTATCTGACCTGGACATCTCTCATTAACTCCCAGCTAAGATATACAGCCACCTATTAATAGAAATAATCTCAAAATCAGGTTATGTTGCTCCCCTCTTCAAAACTGTTCAGTGTCTGTCAGTATCTTCCAGAGTGAAAGCTAACAGCTTTTCAAAGGCCAAGAAGCCCTGCACGATCTGCTCCTCATACCTGTCTGACCTCTTCTCTCCCTCCAGCCCACACCCTCCCAAGACGTTTGCTCTTGCCATTCCACCTTCCTGGAGAACTCTGCTCCTGACAGCCTCATGCTCACCCCCCTCACCTCCTCTGTGTCTTGGCTTGAATACCACGTTGTCAGCATATTCTATGTTTTACTTGCCTGTTCTGTCTCTCCAGTTAATGTTCTGTCTCTCCAATTAATCTTGTGTTCCACCAAGGCATGGGATTTTGTTCTGTTGTCTTCTGGTCCCCACCTAGAACAATGTCTGGCACAAAGTAGGTGCTAATGGAGACTGGCTGAATGACTGAATGAATGACAAAAGTAAATTGCTATTTCTATTGCATGACCTTCCTCCAAAGAGAAAAATTCAATTAATAATGTCACTCTGTGTAGACAGTTTTAAAGACACATTTTCTCCCCACTCAATTTGTTTTCTATCATGCTTTTATCATGATAAAGACATTTTATTGTTTAAAGACATTTAAGTGTTTAAAAAAAATGAATTTGATAAGGAAAAAAATCTGATGAGAGCTAAGTTTCTAGGAGACTAAATACAAACAAAAATTTAAATATACAATGATTATAAAAGATTTTGGGGGAAAATCACATTGCGGGGATATAAAATGAAAGCAAGTGTTTAAAGAATTAAACAAATAGATACAAATATATTTTTTAAAATTGAAATCAGATGAAAATTTTTTATTCTTATTGTTGATCTGCTATGAAATCTTTAGATTATGGATAAGATAGTAATTGGTGCCAAAATAGGCTTTGCTTAAATCAAGAAAAGCTCTACATCATCCACATAATGCCAATTGGAAGAGCCCTGAAACTATTACATTCAACAGCCTCTGACCAACTTTAACACGGTGTGATGATATGTCTAAGACACCATTTTCCTGCTAAGCATTAATGATATCTAAGCCAAGGCACTGAGCAAAGGAAAAGTTCAATGTTAAATGGGGAAATTCCATTAAAGTGAAGGATCACTTTAATCACTGGGGACAAGAAATTTCCTTTGTTAAATTAAAATCAAGTTAGGGACTAACTTACCTAGAAATGAATTAAATTTGAGATTTTTTCAAATAGATTTTTGTAAAATATATCCTAGAGTCTTTTTTTTCTTTCACAAAGGGAGTATTTAAGATTATCCTCAAGGGACTGGTTTTCAATAATATGAGCTAATGCCAGGAATCCAGGAGACTGAGACGGTGGAACGCAGGTTTAAATTTGATAATAATGAGGAGGAACACTGAGGGGAAGATGACAGATAAACCAAAGGATAAATCTGTAAATGTCTGGCTTCCGTTTTACTGCCAAATCTATTACATAACATTTGTATCTACCAACCCGAGGCTTCAACAACTAAAAATATCCAAGGAATACATGAGGCAGTGCCCTTCTTCCCCTGTTTACCTCCTTTCTCTCAACCTTGGCCTACGCTCCTGGCATCTTCTCCTGTCTCACTGGAATCAACTTCCAGAAGCACTCTTAGTTAAACAGATGCAAGCTTGTTATGCATAAACAACCCCTTCCTTCACACGCACATGAATACACACACAGAGGCACGTCTTATCCTATGCGTATACATTTTTTACTACAATATATGGTGCTTCTATAGACAACAGTACCAATAAACTAGTTTAAAGACCTTAGGACCAACACTGGTGGAAGCTAAAAAATGAAACATTATTTAACATTTTTTCAAAATTTTATATATTCATTTATTTTTGGCTGTGCTGGATCTTTGTTGCTGTGCAGGCTTTTCTCTAGTTGCAGTGAGCAAGCTTCTTATCGTGTTGACTTTTCCTATTGCAGAGCAGGGGCTTTAGGGCATGCAGACTTAGTAGCTGTAGCACATGGCCTAACCACTCCATGGCATATGGGATTGTCCTGGATCGGGGACAGAACCCATGTGTCTTGCATTGGCATGCAAATTCTTTACCACTAGGTCACCAGGGAAGCTGAAAAATGAAATATTAAATCCACATCTATTACCATTTTGTCAATTATACCTCAACAAAGCTGTGAAAGTTAAAATATTTAATTTCAGATAGAAAAATAAAGATTTCATAGGGTTGTTAATTATATGTAATTCACTGATATCAGATCATTGAAGAAATGTTATATGTGAAGATACAAAGATAAGTGATAAGCTATAATTTGCTTGAGAATATTATTTGTTGAAGTTAATTGAAGCTTCCCTGATAGCTCAGATGGTAAAGAATCTGCCTGCAATGCAGGAGACCCAGATTCAATCCCTGGGTCCCGAAGATCCCCTGGAGAAGGAAATGGCTACCCACTCCAGTGTTCTTGCCTGGAGAACTCCATGGACAGAGTCTATAGTCTATTGGGTGGCAAAGAGTCAGACATGACTGAGCAACTAACATTTTCTAACTTTTCCTTGTCTTATTATTCTAGCTAATGGGATTTCACCCCCTGCCACCCCACCCCCAGCTTTTTCCTTTGAATGTATCCCTTGTCTCCTAGAGATTGTAGAAATGGATGTTTTATTCAATCTACAGTCCACGTGGTCACAAAGAGTCAGATACCACTGAGCGACAAAACAACAACAACAACAAATGTATAAATATATTAGCAAAGTGAAAGTCACTCAGTCATGTCCAACTCTGCGACCCTATGGACTGTACCGTTCCGTTCCGTCACTCAGTCGTGTCCGACTATTTGCGATCCCGTAGACTGTAACCTACCAGGCTTCTCCGTCCATGGGATTCTCCAGGCAAGAATACTGGAGTGGGTTACCGTTTCCTTCTCCAGGGGATCTTCCCGACCCAGGGATCGAACCCGGGTCTCCCACACTGCAGGCTCTTTACCAACTGAGCTATCAGGGAACTTTTTAGTGAATAGTTTGTGAGAGAATCACAGCAGGGAATTGTACATGACAATGTTTGTTTCTCTAAGGCAAAGGATAAGTTCTAACCTCAGCACAATTTGAAGTTCCCTACGTCCCTGGCAATGGGCTATAAGAACTGTATCCCAGTGAACATCCTCACCCTTCAAAGAAAATGCAAACAGATTATTTTCACATCTAGCGACCAGGCTCCTTTCTCATTTCAGGTTTTTGTAAAATTCCCTGAATTTTAATTGCCCAAATTAAAGGTTAGAGGCTTCCCAGATGAAGCAGTGGTAAAGAATTCACCTTCTGATACAAGAGATGCAAGTTTCACCCCAGGTTGCTAAAGATCGCCTAGAGGAGGAAATGGCAACCCACTCCAGTATTGTTGCCTGGAAATTTCCATGGACAAAGGAGCCTGGAAGGCTCAGTCCATAGGGTCACAAAGAGTCAGACACAACGGAGCGTGCGTGCACGCGCGTGCGCGCGCGCACACACACAAACGAGTTAGCAAAGCAGTCATAAAAAAAAGTTTCCCACAAAATCATCATTCATTCTTATTTTTTTTATGCATCAAGTCTCCTAAGTTCTAGCACTGTCTTTGATACACGAATTTGTTAATATACAGCCGAAGTGGACAGTGTATGTTAATTTTTGTCAACTAAATGTCTTTTTCTTTTTTTATTAAACTCTTTGTAAACTCCTTTGAGTCTTTCACACACAGTGGCCATTTTTGAAAGATCTTTTCTAAAAAGAAAACTACTTTTGTGAGGAAGCATAAATGAAATAGCCATCAAAATTCTCTGTGACCCTGTGAAGGGTTGAATTCAGAGAAGTACTTCATCCAGAAAGTGTCGCTATGATGTGGATGAAATGAAATGAAAGTAATCTTCATATGAGAAAAAAATCTAGTCCCCTAGAAATCTTATAAATGCTTACTAGTTCAGTCTTTATGAGTCATGAGCCACGATTAGTGAAGTATTCCTCCTCAGTTTTCAGTAACCATGAAGGTAGTTTTTATAAAAGTATTTTTTACTCTACCCACAGTGATAGCTAGAAAAGATAAACTCCTACACGAAGCAGTGGTGGGGGCAGCGTGGGACGAGGTTCCAATCTCTGTGGGAAGCTGTAGGTGGTTGGGGACGCCTCAAAGTCCAAGAGGGCACTCCTTCTCATCTACTTTAGCAGTTCCCAGCTACGCTCAGTTGCTTGGCTGGTATGGTCTCTCTCTGCGTGTCCCTCGAATTCAACACGGACATTCACAAAACAGCTAACAGTTCTCACCAAAGCACTTGCGTTTGTATCAACCTGCATCAGCAAGTGGAATAAATTATTAAGAGCTTATTCACACACATTTTATCATTCAAGCCACGTGTTCCTGTAAATTTCTTATTGAGTTGTTCCATTGAGAAATAAAGATGCTGTGTCATTCAACATATTAAACGCAGCATTTCATCTGAAATTCCCCAAGGTCTTGGGTCATAGTGTTCATGTTGTTGGTTTTTGTTTGCTTGGGTTTTTTTTGCCGAGGACACAATGTCTATCTTTTGCATTGTTCTATTTAAGATTGTGGCTCAAATTTACCTTGGCAGAGAATGCACTCTTCCACAGAAACACTTATCGAACAGGAACTGGTATGCTGAATGTTAATTTTTACCTCTTAAATGGGAAAATTCTCCAAGGTCTTGGGTCAAAATTTAAAAGAACTAGTTTTTAAATCTTGATTTAAAATGTAAGTTAGCTTTTATTCTATCAAAAACCAATCTCAAACTTTTGTATTACGTGTGTTTTATGTAAATGTATTTATATGTGTAAATTTCTACAGCTTTACATGTATTCTGCTATTCTGCACATGTAAACACACACACATAGAGAAAGAGAAAGGTAAATGAAATAAAAAATAAAACAGAGATCAAATTAGAACATTACATTCTCACAACTTTTGTGTTATTTTTGCAATCCTACCACTCCCAGAAAAGATCACTGGTAGGCACGGAGAACTGAGCAGATGGAGATGACTGCATGCACCCACAGTTTCCCCAGAGCTTTGAATGATGGTGAGGCCATGCCCCTCGGTCATCAGGAGCCCTCTTGCTCCTCATTAACACAGGGCATTTCAACTGAATACACGCTTACTTCCTTGATGTGTCACCACAACCTGAGGAGGTAAGAAGGTACTCCCTGCTGCTGCTGCTAAGTCACTTCAGTCGTGTCCGACTCTGTGTGACCCCATAGACGGAAGCCCACCAGGCTCCCCTGTCCCTGGGATTCTCCAGGCAACAACACTGGAGTGGGTTGCCATTTCCTTCTCCAGGAGGTGCTCCCTATTTGTCCACAATTATGGCACAAATTTCTTTGGCCTAATTTCCAGAAATTAGCTCCAATTACCAGTCCATTTATATCTGAGAGCCCTAGGGAATCGTGTCACACACCCTCCACAATGAGAGCCTCAGGTTTTCAGGTTCCGACAGAGCTGACCTGCAGTCACTCAGCGGCCGTGACTGAGAGACCCTCACAATCCCATGGTCCTTTGAGAACAGTCCTGCAGCGTGACTCTGCTGCTGCTCCCTCCTCGGCCTTGGAAGGGAGCTCTTCTCCCTAACTTTCAGCGCCCAACTAAGACGAAGACGTGATTTTTGCAAGAATCTCCTGAAGAGTTAAGGATAACAGACACGTAACTCCCAAAGTATTTTACAGCTGCCACTGTAAAAGGGACCTCAGAGATGATCCTTTATATCTCTAGGGAGCCTGCTCTTGAGGGCAGTGTAGCCCCTGACTCACAGGAAGCTTCAAACATTGGGCACTCCAGGCTCCAGGCCCTGATGAAGGGACGTGCTCTCTCTGGCCCAGGCTGGTTGACAGAATGCTTTCTGTGTTCTAATTACTTTTTATGCTCCATTTTCAATCCTCACAGCAACCATGTAATAATGACAATAATAATAACCACAACAACAATCCTCTTTACAACAGAGGAAAATCAGGTCCAAAGAGATTAAAAGTCATCTTGCTCAAAATCACAAAGCCAGGATTTGAAATCCAGAAGTGTCTGACTCCCTCACTTCAGGAATCTAGAGGCAACTACAATGCTGGCAGTGATCAGAGTGCTAACCTCAAACATGATTTATTGAAATTTTGACAGATTATTGGGTAAAGGGGATGAGGGGGGCACTTGGCCATGAGGAGGGAGCCAGGAGAGGGGGAGAGGAACACCCTGCTCTCTGGATGGGCTAGGAGGAAGCACTGACTCTGCAAAAGCACTTACTATTTCAGCCCTCCACTCTTTGCGGTGTTAAAGTATGCACTCTGAATCCGGAAGAGAAGACCTTCCTCCAGCCACACAACTGAGCCCCATCTGCCTCACCTTGTGACAAAAATCACAACGTATCCTGATATTCCACCCCCAGTGTCATGAGTGTCAGGGAGGAAAGAGAGAGAGGTGACGGTGTTGTTTCTACTCTCCTCTAGAAAGCTTCCTTCTTGTCCCAAAGAATAGAAAGATTCTTACAGGCAAGCATCAAGTGAGCCATGATCCATCTGCTGGCTTAGACTATGAAGGTGAATATATGTGTACATCAGAAGTTACAGTGCTATCTTGCAGAGACACGGAAAGTGATGTGGATGCTATAGAGCCAAAAACCAGATCCTGGAGACCTAAAGGCAAAGGCTGAGGATATGGTGTGTGAACTCCACAAGAGGATGTTCACCCCTGGAGAGAACAGAGGCCAGAGGTGAACAAGAAACAGTAGGTCTATGCCTGGTGGACAGTCAGGAGTCAAGCAATAAGATCAATGCAAAATATTCATCAGTGACAGCAAGAATGCACATTCTCTCCTCCTCAAAAATATGAGTAGCAATTTGTAGTTATGCCCACTTGGCATAAACTCACTGGAGATGGTATTCTTTGTATTGTCATGTAGAGCATACGACTACCCTGAAAATATAGCCTTTTTAATGGTTCATTACTTCGGTCCCTCTGCTCTCTGAAATTACTTGATGCAACAGCTTTCAAGTCACAGCACTGTTACCTTCAAGATTTTGCAAGCACTAAGTATCAACTATAGTAACAACAATTACTGTAGAATTTAAGGAGTGTGTGCTCAAGTTAAAACCTGAGCTGAGAAAGTAGAATGCTTCATGAGATTTTATTGCATAAATCTATCCTAATAACACAATATTTACTGTCTTCAAGATAATTAAAATAGGAACAAAATAGCACACTTCTTCCCCAGACAGGCTATGTAAATGATTACTAATGATATACAGATATTCCTGAACAACATATTTTAGCTCTACCCTCTAAGTGTAACTAAACTTGACTACAAATCCAAATTCTCAAACTAACAGTTGAAGAGCAACTTTCAAACAGCCAGGCAACAATCCTGCCTAAAGAAAAGTGTCCATGCGCTAACACTAGAATCTACCCTACCAAAAATGACCTTCCCCTGAAAGTTAAGTTTTGCTAAACTTTCCAGACTCTGACTCAATACAATTTAGTGCTTCTGTTCAACTAGCCACATGCATGATCTCAAGTCATGCTTTCATTGGTCAAGATTACTAAAAAAAAAAAAAGGCAAATGAGTGAAATCATACTGAGAGAATTTCTCCAAGTCAGTGATAGACTGTGATTCTCATTTCATATATGTATATATATGCATTCTGTGCATGCATGCTCAGTCATGTCCAACTCTTTGAGACCCCATGAACTTTGTAACCCACCAGTCTCCTCTATCCATGGGATTTCTGAGGCAAGAATATTGGAGTGGTTTGCCATTTCCTTCTCCAGGAGGTCTTCCTGACCCAGGGATAGAACCAGTGTCTCTTGCATCTCCTGCATTGATAGGCAGAGTCTACCACTGTGCCACCTGGGAATGCATATATATGTTATATATAATTCTTTACTTATTTGAAAATGTATATACATATATAACATATATATAATTTCTAAAAAGTACATATATATGATTTCTAATAAGTAAACAATTATTTCATTGATCCCTTCCAAATATTTTCGACTCTATTTAACTGTTTCATTTATGTTTACCTTTATTCTCCATCATTTTTGGCCAACTTAGTTTTGCCATCTACTTACAACCATCAAATGAAGAGTCAAAAAAAGAATTCAGTCCAGGATAAGACCTTTAAGCTCCAGCACTTCTGTTCTGTGACTATGATGAGGTGGACCCAAAGAAAGGACCTGGGAATTGGATGGTTTCACTTGAGGCTTTGACCTTTTCCACCTTCTGCTCATGCCCAGCTAGCTTAAAGCCTCACCCCAGTCTCCCCCTGGGGCTTTCCTAACAGTGGGCAGGAACAGTTGTTTAGCTCTGCACAACTTTCCACTCACAGATACAGACCCATTTTAGGAAGGAAAGAACTATGTAAGAAAGTTTAGCGTCTCTTCTCAATGAGGTTTGGATTACAATAGTTTTTCTTACTCCTGACCTTCACGGCCAATTCCAAAATGTGATAACGGACTCTGACCCAGTTCCCTATCTGAATCCTTTGGCTTGTTTATCCCTTGGTTCTTGTTCCTGAATTTCTCCAGTAACTTAATATCCTGATTCGTTGTGTTGACTGAGTTTTTTACTGTACTAATTGGCAAATCAGACCTCCCAGTCTGCCACAGAAACCCCAATCCCCACAGCTCACCATACAGCACTCTAGTAGGACCAGTTCTACATGGTAGTATTAATGCTGTCTAGCAATGCTAGCAGCTAAAGGGGAATCTACGCTGAGACATTTCCATTAAAGTTCTGGCAACCACTATAACCACTGCTTTCTAATTTCCACTGGTTTTGGAGATACTTACCCATTTGAAGACATTATGCATTTTTATTTAAAAGTGAAGTTGCTCAGTCGAGTTTGACTGTTTGTGATCCCATGGACTGTAGCCCACCAGGCTTCTCCGTTCATGGAATTTTCCAGGCAAGAATACTGGAGTGGGTTGCCATTTCCTTCTCCAGGGGATCTTCCCCACCCAGGGATCAAACCCAGGTCTCCGGCGTTGCAAGCAGACACTTTACTGTCTGAGCCACCTTAAAAAGTTATCTTCTATTTGAGAATTCTATTTGCTCATAGCCTTACCTCACCCTTTTTTCCCCAATCAAGTTCCTAGTCTGGGTATGCTCTTGAGGGGTGACCGTGGCCATACGTCCAGCAGAGAGTCTAACCAGCCCCCTTGTGAAGGGGTGAATGAGTTTCCTACTCCCAGGCTCCTTCTACATCTCATCTCCAAATGTGGAGATGTGGTGGCTTTTTGGAAACATTTTGAAGAGGTTCTCAGTAAGAAAAGCCGTCAGAGTGAGGAAGGAGCCCAGGAAGCCTGGGCCACAGCTGTCTCTGGGAGCAGGCAGGGACGGGAGGCAGACTGCTGGGCCCTGGGGCGCTGCTGAGCAGGCAGGGCAGGTCCACAGTCACCCTTTCACTCATGGAGGGTGACTTTTTGAGAGGCAGGAAGTGAGGAGCGTGGGTGGGCAGGGCCTTCGACAGAATTTTGAGGAGTGGTTTCAGAATGAGGCAAGAGGGGCTCCAGGTCGGCTTGAGGGACTAGAGAGCAAAGGACAGGGGACGGTTTGTGCTGTTTTGTTTATTTTTCTCAGAAGTGGGGCTGTAAGCTGTGAGTTGGATACCCTTTCACGTTTCTCAAAAGACAAAAATAAAACCAGAATTAAAGTTTAATGTTAGTGTACATTCTTCAGTATCTTATAGGCCAGTCTATCACTTAGTTTCTGCTGTGAAGCAAATCGAACTTAGTGATGAAATAAAATGGCAATGGTTTAACTCACGTTTCTGTGCATTGTCCTGGGCTCAGACAGGCAATTTTTGTTTCAGTGGGACTCGTGTATGTTGGCAGTCAGCAGCCAGTCGAGGAAGGCAGTCAGGCTTTGGGGGACTGCTGGTCTTAATGAGGCAGGAGATGGGGCATCTAGGATACATGTCCCTCCTCTTATTGGGAGAGACTGAAAAGTCACCTTTCTTCTCCCAACAGTATGGTAGAGTCTATTTCTCTGCACCCTGCATCTGGACTGTGTAGCTTGCTTTGCCAATTTAACAGGTAGGAAGCCAAGTTGTATCATTTCGAAGCCTGTTTGCTCTCTTTTTGTAGAATCTTGATTACAAGTCACACAAGTCACAGAAGAGCCTGGTGGGAACATGGCTCCTCTGCCCATGGGATTTTCCAGACAAGAATGCTGGAGTGGGTTGCCATTTTCTCCTCCAGGGGTTTTTCCCAACCCAGGGATTGAACCCATGTCTCCTGCGTCTCCTGTATTGGCAAGCAAATTCTTTACCACTGAGCTACCTGGGAAGCCAATGAAACACTAACGAGATGTTACTGAAATCAGAATTGCAATAAACAGATAAATGCATAGTTCAAAATTGGCTCCATCAGATAGAGAATAAAATTTACTTGATATTGTGTTGTTTCAATAACTTAAGGAAAACTCAGTATTTCTCTTATGAAATTGTCGAGCTGTCATCACTTTTCACCCAACATCCATGAAGCTCTGTTTCCTGAGAAGTGACATATACCTATGTGGGTATGCTTCTTGATTTGATGATTGCAGACCTGTAGCTCTGTTTCACTAATCAATCCCAAATTATTCGTGGAGGTGGCTATTACTGTATGACTTGTAATCAAGCAAGCTTTGAATTATGGGCATAGGGTATTTCACCATAAACCGGAGAAATTCAGACAGTATGTATCTCTAAGAGCCTAAGGAGAAGACTGAGTCTTGTTAAACTTTATCACTGACACAAGACAGTATGGAAGTCTCAGAGGATGAGAAAAACCGGGAGCTGAGAGATTGCTGCAGTGGCTCATGATCTCAGAGACATGTACACCATGTAGAATGACCTCAAGTCCCAAGAACAAGTGATTCAGGGTACAGTGACTAGAATTCTCATGGCTTCAACTTCCCACTCCAATTGGAGGGGATTCAAAATAGAAAAAACAGGACACTGGCCGGAGATAGCTAAGGCGCACATCAAAGGAGAGATTTCACTGAGCCTAGGCTCTCGCATCTTCCCATACATGTGTGTGTGCTTAGTCGTTCAGGCTCCTCTCCCCATTGGATTTCCCAGGCAAGAATCCTGGAGGGGGTTGTCATTTTCTTCTCCAGGGGATCTTCTTGAACCAGGGATTGAGCCAGGTTTTCCTGCATTGACAGTGGATTCTTTACCACTGAGCCATCAGGGAAGCCAACGGGGCTAGTCACTGAAAAGAATAAATGAAATAACGTGTTGTTTCTCAGACTTTTAGTTCAGTTCAATTGCTCAGTCATCTCTGACTCTTTGCGACCCCATGGACTGCAGCACACCAGGCCTCCCTGTCTATCACCCACTCCTGGAGCTTGCTAAAACTCATGTTCATCGAGTCGATGACGACATCCAACCATCTCATCCTCTGTCATCCCCTTCTCCTGCCTTCAGTCTTTCTCAGCAACAGATTCTTTTCCAGTGAGTCAGTTCTTCATATCAGGTGGCCAAAGTATTAGAGTTTCAGCTTCAGCATCAATCCTTCTAATGAATATTCAGGTCTGATTTTCTTTAGGATGGACTGGTTGGATCTCCTTGCTGTCCAAGGGGCTCTCAAGAGTCTTGTCCAACACCACAGTTTAAAATCACCAATTCTTTGATGCTCAGCTTTCTTTATAGTCCAACTCTCACATCCATACATGACTACTGGAAAAACCATAGCTTTGCCGAGACAGACCTTTGTTGGCAAAGTAATGTCTCTGATTTTTAATATGTTGTCTAGGCTGGTCTTAGCTTTTCATCCAAGGAGCAAGCATCTTTTTATTTCATGGCTGCAGTCACCATCTGCAGTGATTTTTGGAGCCCCCAAAAAAGTCTCTCACTGTTCCCATTGTTTCCTCATCTATTTACCATGAAGTGATGGGACTGGATACCATGATCTTTGTTTTCTGAATGTTGAGTTTTAAGCCAACTTTTTCACTCTCATCTTTCACTTTCATCATCTCAGATTTTACTATTCATTAATAAGATTTCCTCTCATCCCTACCTGGATATCTTGCTAAAATGCAGATATTCATTTAGTAAGTTTGGAATGGGGCCTGAGATTCTGCTGTTCTTACAAACTTTTTGATGGTCCAAAGACCTCATGTTAAATGTTTGTAAAGCATGTGGGACGTAGCTGATGATCTGAAATTACTACTAGTCATTATACCAATTATCCTCATTAAACTCTTAAATGTAAACTGCTTCTACTTATATTTAATTATCATGCAACACAAAAAAGATAAGTTATCAAATAACTCAAGATAATTTTTCTTATAAACTTGGCTTAATCTTAGCAACGGTCTCTGTCTCTATGTGTTTATTTTCATATTACATGGCTCATTATGTACAATTTTAAAAACCAGAGAGAATGACCATGAAGATATCTTTAACTTATAATTTTGTTAATTATCTTTGTCCATTTTAGTATATAAAGAAGAAAATATAATTTATTGAACTGCAGGAAGTTCAATTCCTACTTTCAGTTCAGTTCAGTTCAGTCGCTCAGTCGTGTCCGACTCTCCGCGACCCCATGAATCACAGCACGCCAGGCCTCCCTGTCCATCACCAACTCCCAGAGTTCACTCAAACTCATGTCCACAGAGTCGGTGATGCCATCCAGCCATCTCATTCTCTGTCGTCCCCTTCTCCTCCCGCGCCCAACCTTTCCCAGCATCAGAGTCTTTTCCAGTGAGTCAACTCGTCGCATGAGGTGGCCAAAGTATTGCAGTTTCAGCTTTAGCATCAGTCCCTCCAATGAACATCCAGGATTGATCTCCTCTAGAATGGACTGGTTGGATCTCCTTGCAGTATAAGGGACTCTCAAGAGTCTTCTCCAACACCACAGTTCAAAAGCATCGATTCTCCGGCAATCAGCCTTCTTCACAGTCCAACTCTCACATCCATACATGACCACGGGAAAAACCATTGCCTTGACTAGAAAAAATATTATTGTCAATAGTGATACTGGTTGATTTCATTCAGTAACAAACTGTTACGTGTACCAAGAAGAAAAAAATTGGAGGAACATGGCCTAAATTATCTAAAAATGCAGTTATATTTGGAAATCACAGCCTTGTATCAGGAGTTACCTCTCCATTTTTTTCTTTCTTTAATGTAGTTTTATTACTCTTAAACTTTGCATAAGTCATATGTTTGACATTTGTAATTTTAAAATTAAAGGAAAAATTATTATCTTGGGTCCTTATTTTCTCTTGACTTTCTCAAATTAGCATCTTTGTAAAATAGAGAAAATATCCTTCAAAGTGAAGTGCTTTCCTTTACTGTTAAACATTTTTACAGAACAATGAAGGACATGATAAGCTTTCCAAGGCCTAGTTACTCCTTGACAGTAGATTATGCATTCCAGTATAAAGCTTTTTAATTGTGCTGGGAGTTCAACTCTTCTGTCTTTGATACTTTGGTTTAAGAGCTGAAAGAGTTAATATAATTCCATGAGTAGAATCAACTCAGAATAGACACATTGTACAACAATAGGAGGGTTAAAATTTTGTAATTTTTTTCCTCCACTATACAAGAGAATTGAAAAAGCATAAAACCAATCAAAATGGAAATGTATTGTTTACTATTTAGGGTGATATCAGATTATAGTATCTTTGGCCTGAGTCGAATTTTCAGGCATCATCTGGTTCAATCTCATTTTGGTAAAGGAACTGAAATCTCCAGGGGTTAAATGAGTGCAATTTGTAGTAAGGTTGTTAGGATGAATGCCACAGAATAATGCATTGGCTTAAATTAACTTCTATAAACAGATCTTAGCATTTCATTCTTTTGTGTACAAAATTATTTCCAATGCAAGCTTCAAAATTATTTTGTGAGTTTCAAAGTGCTGAAGGTAAAGCCTTACATTTGTTTATAACCTTCTGAGTCCTATGGGATAAAACACTTACAGCCCATCCCAAACTTTAGCAAAGTAAATGACTTTTCCTTGAAATATCCATTTTAGGAACTGTTTCTACAACTTTAAAGTTCCTATCTATTCCCAAGTATGTGAACCCCATGATGCTATGGATTTGGAGTTAAGATCTGAAGATCACATGAGAACAATTGGCTTTAAGTGAGGGTCAGAGAAGGTGGAAATGAGAGCTTATGATCAGAGGTTTTTTTTCTGTTTTAGATTTTCAATTGAAAACAAGAAACTGCTAAAAGAAAAATGTCTCTTCAATAGGATGTGTAGGCCTTCCAATACCCAAACTCAGCTTTTGCACAGATGGAGAATGTATATTCATTGTTGGTCTTATAAAATTTGGTCCAAAATGCCTGACTTCTAAGTGAATGCTCTTTGGGTGGTAATTCCTGTTAAGATAGAAATGATCAAAGCAAGTTGAATGTTGAAAACAGGTATGATTCCTGGATTTGGATGAGAAATTTTATTAATGAGTATCAAAAACAGAAGGGATACAGTTTTCTTGAGGGTAAAAGTCTAAGGGGTTGAGTGTCAAAGAGTTCCCTTGAGATGTCTCCATACTGTCAACACCTGGGGTTGCTCTTTAAAGATCATCACATCTTTAGGCCTGGTGTAGAGCAATAAGGAGACATAGGTTCCAAACAGCTGCATTTCTGATTTATCCAGATCCATGATTCATCTCCATTCTTTCATTCTCTTTAGAAATGAGATTTATGCCTCTTCTCCCACCCAATTGTTTGCCTGATATATCTTCTTTTTGGCAGAATTTTTTAAGTTGAATCTCAACCTTATGAAAAAGTAGATCTGTGATATTTTAATGATTTACATTATTTGCTCTTCAACCCTTTGTTACCTATACTGGAGTCGTTTTTTAAAACAGCATGCAAATACACACACACATACACATGGTGAAATGTATGGAATTACTTAGTTTCTTAAAATGATACTTTTGTTGGAAAAAAAAATGTACAAAACCCAAATTTTACCACTATACCATGAGTATAACTGTTCCTAGAGCTTTATGGAAGTGTTCAATTTTACAAGTATTCAATTTTACCAAGTGATGACAAAAATTGTTTGTTTTCTGTGTCAGTTTTTACCCAGGTGAAATTTTATCAAATAGAGAAGTCAGCTCTAATCCTGATTGTTATGGGAATTTGAGAGGAAAAAATGCCATCTTGTATGAAGGAGAAAGTTGTGGGGAGAGAGCAAATTAGCGAAGATGGCATGTTCAGGCTCTTTCCCCCCACGTTTCGTAAATAATTATGTAATGGCTTATAGCACTATGGTTAGGAGCTGCTTTGGGTGATATGGATATATGAGCTCCACCCATTAAATGGCGGGAATTGCTGCTGCCTCACGGCTGCGTCCCTTTGATCAGCCATGAGGGGAAAGAATATGGCGTGTTTACTGCTGGGGCTGCGGCATCAGCCAGGAGAGAATACTACTGCGGCTACTGTGCCAGTCAGGAGAGAGGTTGTGTTGTATTAGCTTGTGCTGTGGTCTTTGCCAAGAGAGAATAAACGTGTCTGCAGTTCCTACAGCTCCTCTAGTCTCCTTCCAGCCTCTTAGCTCACGCCTTTCCTACCCTGGGTTCACTGAACAGTGCGAAGAGTGTAAACAGTAAGACAATTGGCATCAGGAATGGAATGAACAGAGATACAAAAGCCCAAATTAATACTAATGTCTATTCTTCATAAACTACGCTAGGAGACAGTAGAGCAGAAGTCATGATACTACTCTTCTGGTTTGATAGCCATCCAGCTGAGGCTCCTGGCACAACCGTCCCCATCCTGTAAGTAATATTGCAGGTGACGTCCTGAAGTTGCAATGGAAATACACTCGCTGGTTTGAATCTCTCAGGGAAACGATGACCAAAGTTTGGCAAGAGGCCATGGCCTCCCTCTTGAAGGACTCTGGAGGACTATCAAAAGTTTCCAACCTGCAGAAAGCTCTCACCCAACAGACAGAATCTAGTTTGAACAACTCCCGAGGACACTGTATTTTAATGGGACAAACATTGCTGGGTTGGTTTTACCACATTTCTTAAAAAACCTTATGACAATGAAGCCTTCAGAAGTGAATTTCTTAATGGTGGTACCTACATGGTCTCCATTAGATCGCCAATCTTAAGATTGAGAATCTGGGAAATTAAGAGGTTGAGAGGAAAAGGAACCTGAGTTAGTGGTAGAGAGGGAGAGAAGTCTGGAATCACGCCAGAGAGCAAGCATGTGGAAACACTTTGTCTTCCTGGGGACGCCTGTGGATGGCTGCACAGGAGGCGCAGCTGAGGTCCATGGGAACCTGATTATTGAGTGACACATTCAGCTCATCTTTAAAGACAGATTGGATTTGCCCTTTCTCAAACCTAAAGCTGGGAAACTTCCTTTCCTTAGCCTCTTTAATACTCTTCATATTACCTCCGGACAAAGGATGAAACATTGAATGTGACTTTTCTTTTCCCAAACTCAACTCTCAATGGCCTTGTCTTTCTTAACCAAGTCTCATTTTCTCCATTTCTCCCCTTTACCCTCAGACACTTGTGCCCTCAAACCATGTGAAATTAATTTTGGATCAATCACTTTAGGTACTAGTCTAGCTCATTTCCTTATTTTTCCCTGAAGGTAAATCTCTAAACAAAATGCTCTTTTATGAACAGTAAAAATTGTTTCGTCAGCAGATCACCAGTTTTTGCTTGCAGTTGATGCTAACTGGCTTAAATGTGTACCAGAGGCAATACAGTGCTTTATGGACCAGTAATACCTTTACTTTCCTTCCAAGGAGTAAGCATCTTTTAATTTCATGGCTGCAATCAGCATCCACAGTGATTTTGGAGCCCAAAAAAATAAAGTCTGACACTGTTTCCACTGTTTCCCCATCCATTTCCCATGAAGTGATGGGACCAGATGCCATGATTTTTGTTTTCTGAATGTTTCACTCTCCTCTTTCACTTTCATCAAGAGGCTTTTCAGTTCCTCTTCAGTTTCTGCCATAAGGGTGGTGTCATCTGCATATCTGAGGTTATTGATATTTCTCCCAGCAATCTTAATTCCAGCTTGAGCTTCTTCCAGCCCAGCGTTCCTCATGATGTACTCTGCATATAGGGTGACAATATATAATTGGGTAAATAAGCAGGGTGACAATATACAGCCTTGACGTACTCCTTTTCCTATTTGGAACCAGTCTGTTGTTCCATGTACAGTTCTAACTGTTGCTTCCTGACCTGCATACAGGTTTCTCAAGAGGCAGGTCAGGTAGTCTGGTATTCCCATCTCTGAGAATTTTCCACAGTTTATTGTGATCCACACAGTCAAAGGCTTTGGCATAGTCAATAAAGCAGAAGTAGTTGTTTTTCTGAAACTCTCTTGCTTTTTCCATGATCCAGCGGATGTTGGCAATTTGATCTCTGGTTCCTCTGCCTTTTCTAAAACCAGCTTGAACATCTGGAAGTTCACAGTTCACATATTGCTGAAGCCTGGCTTGGAGAATTTTGAGCATGACTTTACTAGCGTGTGAGATGAGTGCAGTTGTGCGGTAGTTTGAGCATTCTTTGGCATTGCCTTTCTTTGGGATTGGAATGAAGACTGACCTTTTCAGTCCTGTGGCCACTGCTGAGTTTTCCAAATTTGCTGGCATATTGAGTGCAGCACTTTCACAGCATCATCTTTCAGGATTTGAAAAAGCAGAGACATTACTTTGCCAACCAAGGTCCGTCTAGTCAAGGCTATGGTTTTTCCAGTGGTCATGTATGGATGTGAGAGATGGACTGTGAAGAAAGCTGATAACCGAAGAATTGATGCTTTTGAACTGTGGTGCTGGAGAAGACTCTTGAGAGTCCCTTGGACTGCAAGGAGATCCAACCAGTCCATTCTAAAGGAGATCATTCCTGGGTGTTCGTTGGAAGGACTGATGCTAAAGCTGAAACTCCAGTACTTTGGCCACCTTATGCAAAGAGTTGACTCACTGGAAAAGACTCTGATGCTGGGAGGGATTGGGGACAGGAGGAGAAGAGGATGACAGAGAATGAGATGGCGGGATGGTATCACCGACTCAATGGACATGAGTTTAAGTGAACTCCGGGAGTTGGTGATGGACAGGGAGGCCCGGTGTGCTGTGATTCGTGGAGTCACAAAGAGTCAGACACGACTGAGCGACTGAACTGAACTGAACTGAATACCTTTATTTCAGGACAGGATTTTAGGGAGGGTCCAGTTTCCCTTTCACAGTCAGAGTGGTGGAGAGGTCGAAGTAAGAAGATCTGTCCGTGTATTTTAGAGATTCTAAACATTTTCTAAACATTTAGAGATTCCGACATTTTCATGAAGTAAATGAAAATGACGTCTACTCCATCTTCCATTGACTAGAACCACCACCACCAATGTCCATCACTTAGTTTTGTGTGTGTTTTTCAATTTTTAAAAAATTTTAGTTAGTTTCAGCACTCAGGTTCAGTTGCAGCTTATCTGCTTAGTTGCCCTGAGGCATGTGGAATCTTCCTACACTAGAGATCGAACCCATGTCCCCTGCATTGGCAGGAAGATTCTTAAACACTAGACCACCAGGAAAGTCCTCTAACCCATAGATTTAAATGGAAATAATCTTGCTTAATCTTCAATAAATTCTGAAAGAAACTTCTATGTTCTCTCCACATATTTTAATTTATAGGATCATCCCAAGGTTGGTCCTGAGACTCATTCTGGGAACACTTCAAAGTTTTAATAGTAGTAATTGTGTGTGCATTTGTTTTGCACTCTGTAGTTTTAAAAGAAATTTCAGAAAATGAAAATATCAGTTAGATCTAAAACTTCCAGTCTAGAAGAATAACTTGATTTTCCACCTTATTGCTCTCAGCTGATAAATGTCTCCTTGCCCCTTTGGTATTACACTAAAATGGCATACTCTTGTGAAATACTAAGTAATTATTTTTCTCACATGGAAAGAAACTGACCGGGTAAATGTAATTTTGTGTTAATTCAAAAGACCTTTTAGAAGACATGTTATAAAGGCTTTAGGAGATCTTAAAATAACAATATTGGTATTTTCATATCAAATATGTTTACTTTAGTAACTCAGATTAAAGACAGATTGCATACTTCTTAGTTTCTATTTAGATTTTTTTAAGTTGATGGTATGTGCAATCTACATTGCATTGTAGATTTTTTTCTCCTAAAAATTTTTGAAAATACAGGGGAAGAAAGCAAAAAAAATACACCACTGATGATTTTGCCACTCCAAATTGATATTTTTAACATTTTTGTTATAAAAAAAGTCAAAGTCCTCTTTGGAATTCATTGACTTTCTAAAGTGTGTTTGTAGAAGTGGAATTGTAAAAGTGGGATCTTCTCAAGATGTCAGTCTGTTTTTCTGAAGTATAATGCCTGTCGTGATAAAAAAGTGAAATATACCAATAGTCAACATGTTATTGGCTGTTACTTACTCTCACCATGACTTCCAGATAAATTAATACATCCACATAATCAAATGATATAAATAACCACTAATGATACCTGTTGGGTATTTTATCCACAATGATTTCAATTCTGAACTCATACAAATTTTTTATTACTTTGGAGAGGTTTGCCACTGCTAATAATTATATAAACTACTTTCTTGTAAGATGAGAAAAAATATACATAATTCCTATCCTGTAATGCCAGTGAAGCAACACAGAGGCCGCAAATACAATTTCCCCTCTAAGAAAACACTCAGCAACTCCTTTTTTTTTTTAAAGGGAGTGGGCTTATTTCTAAATTACTTTAAAGAAAGAGTATTTAAATGTTAACCTGGGTGATAGTTCTCTCAGGGAAAGAAATAGGAAGATGAAACAGAGGAACATTCCTAGAAATGAGTGTGTGACCTATGTGGTCCTTACAGTAAATTATACTAATTCTACACTGATGTTTATGTGTTGTGGCCCTGTTAAGCTGATGTAACTTTTCCATTAAGTGGCAGGTGGATTTCCTGTCGTACCCCAAGTGCCTGAAGAGGCATATTGTTTTCCTGTGTTTCCATTACAACATAGCGACTCAGAGGGAATCCTCTGTGGTATTTTCACATAGGTTGTGAATCTTTTATCTGTAGGTGGTGTTTGTATCTGAGAGGTGAATATTAATAGCCTCTTGGCAGCAGAGTGACTTTCTTAAAACAGGGGTTTCCCTGTATATGGGTGGATTAACCTTTCAAAATATATGTTTCTACTTAAACCGCGTGGTTACTGTTTGATTCAAAGGTTGTCATAAAGACACCCTCTCCACATCTCTGTTAGGCCTTGTAGTACACTTACCTAGACCTGAGAGGAACTTTCAGTATAGAACAAGGTAAGTAATGTATCCTCCTGCCTTTACTTTCATTTCGCTTACTTATCAGAGTGTGCTGTAACTTATTTCTTTTTAAAATGCCTAGAGCTTTCATGTTAAAATGGTATGTATGACTGATTTTTGAGTTTGGTAGTATTAGCAATTAAGATCTGGTTTCGTGTATTCCAGGGGAAATGAGATAGAATTTATAAATGTAATATTGTGTGATGTTCTCCTTTAAAATTTTTACAGCTTTTACCAGTTAGTCCTTCAGTGCATGTCAGATAAGGGAAGCTTCTTTAACTTAACTTCATTTAACTAAGTGGTGGTATCCTATTTACTATTTCTAACCAATCTTTAAATAATAACTAAATTTAGGCACTCATGAATAGTTTTACTACGTTTGTCCTCTTAGGTGATATTGCAGGGTTCAGCAATCTTGAGTATGCTGTAATCAGTGCAAGGATCCAGGCAGTGTGTATCACTGTGGTGGATAGCCTTCATTATGCGTTTCATGTATGATTCATGTAGCATCATGTTGATGGAAAGCATAAAGAGTTCTAAATATAAAGTCACTGGGTTGATTTATTTAGTCAAATTTTCCAAAGGAGACTGGGAAACAGACTTTCATAGGTATAACTTTAATGTCAGCAATGAGATTGACACCCCAGGAACATTCATTCTAAAGGCCAACAGTGAACAAGTGTACTCGAGATGACTATGACAGAGTCATGATTTTTTCATTGATCTAGTAATATTAAATGTCTGGTTTAGTCACAAAATTTTCTACTGTGAAATACTAAGGGACTTCATTCTTGGGAATCTCAGGCGATGCCCTGTTGCAGAAACTTAGAAAGACCTTTTTTAAATGGCAAAGCACCCAAGGACTTGCTCTCACAGCAGAAGGCCTGCACAGGATCTTAACGTTATGAGTGACGAGCAGGTATTTGTAAAATGGATCCGTGTTAACACAGGCTATTTTCAGAAATGTTCTCCTCAAATTTTGGAATCTACTTTTTTTTTAATAAAACTGTAATACGTTTTTAAAATCCAGAAAATGAAGAGAAACATAGCCTCTCACTTTCTCCTTTCTTTTTCACTTTCTATCTCTCTGAATCTTCCCGCCTTTCGGTCTCTCTCCTGCTGCCTCCCTCTCAGCTGGTTCCCCTCACTCTGCACTAAGTTTACATTTTAATTAGTACATCATTGGCTTCCAGTATAATTTTTCCATTGAAACTTTTAGCCACTGAATAATTTCCCAATTTTAATGAGCTAAATGAGGCGTGAATGGGAAAGAAATAGTGTTTCTTAAACATAGGAAATTTAGTATTAAACTCAATTCCTCCTGCTAAAGGAACCCAAAACACAGATGTCTGAGGGACCTGAGGAACAGTGAAGAGAAAGGCACCATCCTAGACGCCTCATCAGTTAGGGTCCTGACGCCTTCACCAGCTTCTTCCACTGGGGCTAAGTGTCTTTACCTACATAGTGGGGGGTAGGGGGAAGAGGGGATGAAGATGCTTACCAAGTTCTTTGCCAACTGAATACTTCCTGCCAAGGATAAAGCCTGAGGCCTTATCTTAACTGTTAGCTTTTAAAAATTGCTTTTTAATGTTTCACTCTTCAGTGCTTTAGCTGTCGATTTGTAAACACTGCTTCCTTAGATTACATCATGAAGACGTCTCAGAGGAAACCTATTAGTCACAGTTGTTCTGCCATCTGTTTGGAGCTGCGACAGTTTAGATATTTCAAATATTGTTTTCATGAAGGAAGAAGGATTTAAAATAAAAGAAAACATATTTTACACACATATGTCCTCAAGTCTTTAAGAACGGGGAGAGAATTTTTAAAATGTCTTTCTACTGAAATTGCCCAGAGAATGAGCAAAAAATCAATTTTATTTGAAAACACTGCCAACATGAAGCATTCCCAGCTTTTAAAATAAAAACAGCATATGAGAGGAAATTATTCTAGTGACTGAAAAGCTCAGTTCCAACAAATGGATCCCTTAATTGATCTAAGAATGTAAAACACCTTGGGTGACAGATAAAAAGTCACAGTGGGGCAGTTAGACCACAGTTAGTAGATTATTATGGTAAGTAATCAAAGTTAATTGTTCTATGCTTTTGCTAATCTGATGCACTAAATTCTGCAAGAAGAAACATATTAAGTAGAGTAATTCATAAAATACATTTGAAAGTAAATTACTTTTTTCACAGTTTTAAAATACATCTTAAATTACAAAGATGGTGAAATGGTTCCTTTTAATGTGAATAAACATTGATAAATAGTTATGTCCAGATGACAAGATTATATGCTTGCAAGGTATATCAGTAGATTCTCAGTAGTTTGCCATATTCACTATTTTTTCCTTTTGATTTACTAGGAGAAAAGTGTTCAAAAATGTTCTGGGAAGAAAGCTTACTTTTTCTTTAACTACAAAAGGCAAAACAACTGTAATTATTAAAACATGCAAAAAACTGTTCAGTCTGAACTACAGGAAAACGTGCCTCCCTTTTGAATTTTTCTTGTAGAGAGGAACATAAAATATTGGAAGAGTATCAAAAAATCAAATTTGATTTGTAATTGAAAATATAAGTAGGTAGATTCTTAACCTTAAAATGTTTCATGTAGACAAATTTAATCCTACTTAAATATGTGTTAAAAATAACATAGATTTCTTTTTTTTTGATATAGGCATATAGAACAGTCTTTGGGACTCTGTGGGAGAGGGTGAAGGTGGGATGATTGGGGAGAACGGCATTGTAGCATGTATATTATCATAAGTGACCAGTCCAGGTTCGACGCATGATACAGGATGCTTGGGGCTGGTGCACGGGGATGACATGGAGGGAGGATATGGGGAAGAGGGAGGTGGGAGGGGGGTTCAAGAAAGAGAACACATGTACACCCGGGGCGGATTCATGTCAATGTATGGCAAAACCAACCAATATATTAATGTAAGGTAATTTGCCTCCAATAAAATAAATTTTAAAAAAAATTAAAAATAACATAGATTTCTAAATAGAGATTATTCTGTTGCATATTTAAAAACAAGAAAGAATATAAAAGAATTAAACCATAAACATTAACATTAGATAAGGCTATAACATAGACTGTATAATTAGTCTGAAAGGATCTTGAATTTCATAGTGAAAATGAAAGGATAGATTATCTATTTGAAATCCTGTGTCCAGGGGTCAGGTTTCATCTCAACTTCTTATTAAATCAGAAAGTATTTATTAAAATCTCAGAACTGAGCTTAGTAACTATTAATTTTTATTATACATGTATTTTTGTTAAACAGTAATTTATTTTCATTTGAGTCATATTGAGATAGCCTAGTTCCTTATATATATGTTTGTTAATCTGGTGATAATTACCTGGACTTTAAAATTCCAAGGTAATTTATATGTAGTCATGGATATTTAGATTTATCACAATTCCTTGATGTTAATAATAATGATAATAACATGTTATTATTATTCTTTTGAAAGTATAGTCACTAATATGGCTTCTATTGCTAAAGATCTGGTGCATATTGCCATAAAACAATACATCTTTAAGCTCCCACTTTCCTGATTATCAACAAAGCAATCAGCCTTCATAAATAATAATGTACATAAAACATTCGTGTCCCATTAGAATCACTTTCTCTGCCAGTTTTCTAGTGAGTTTTGAATGTTAAAGCATATTTAAATTCTACGTTATTTATTTAGAACTTACTATTCACCAGACGTTCCATTCCATCGCTCAGTCGTGTCCGACTCTATGCGACCCCGTGGACTATAGCCTACCAGGCTTCTTCGTCCATGGGATTCTCCAGGCAAGACTACTGGAGTGGGTTACCGTTTCCTTCTCCAGGGGATCTTCCCGACCCAGGGATCGAACCCGGGTCTCCCGCATTGGAGGCAGATGCTTTAACCTCTGAGCCACCAGGGAAGCCAGTGGAGGCAAACTGGCAATGCTTTCAAGAGTAACCTCTTGTCTAACCTTTATGTTTTTCCATTTGAAGATAGGAAGTATTACTGTTACTTCACAGATGAGGATACTGGGGCTCAGAGAGTTTAATTTGCCAAGAGTCACAAAGTTTGTTGAGTGTTAGACTGGAACTCACATCTTTTGAGATTTACTTAATCTAATATTTTGTGTAATAGGTTCAGATGGTAAAGAATATACGTGTTAAGAAAGGTGAATTTATAAATTAGGGGACCCCCATGAAATTCTTCAACAGAAATCCGAAGTTTGAGAGTAATTCCTCAGACAGAATTGGATAAAGGCCCAGAGTAAGCACATGTTTGTCCTGCTGTAGAATGAAGGGTCATTCTATGGACAACACATTCCTCTCTATGGGGTAAGAATTGGCCATTGGTCACACTTCAGCAAGCCTTTAAGATTTATGTGTCACAAGCGATATTGCTATATATGTCATTCTAGGATGACCAACTTCACAGCACCTAAGTGTTGGAAAAGCTCTTAGCCATCATTGTGGTATCCAATCTTTTCAAATTTGAGGGACCAACTTATCCAGGGATGAGCGAGTTTAGTGATAGCCTTGGTGACGGAATCTTGGTCTCTTGACTTCTGATTCAAGAAATTTTCCAATTTCAGTCCTCAAATGTTAGTTTTTCATATAGAATTAGTGTAGGTGCCCTGAAGTGCTTGAACAATAGAGAATCTGTGGTTGTGAAGAATTTTACTTTACTACCATAAAGCAAAAAAGGCTTCTTAGAAGGAAATAGATGATAAAAGTCCCCTGATTTGGCACCTTTCTCAGAAATATGAAGTGGAAAAAAAAAAAAAAACACGGCCCTTCTTCTAAGTTTTTTTTTTTTCTTTTGGTTTAGCCAAACAATGGGTACCCCAAAATCTCTCTTATTTTTAACTTCCCTCATCATTACTGTAAATGAGAGTAATGTGTAATTTTCCTCTCTTCCAATTTCTTCCACATCTACAATCAAAGGGCCTTAAATACTTGTTTAGATATAGGAATCTTTCTTACCAGAGAAAGTAAATGAATGAAAACCTAGAACAAATGCTTATTTTTTTGAATGGCATTATTGTATTCTTTAAAAGCCTTGAGCATACGCCTTATTTAGCATAGAAATTTTGTGAAATATTTCAGTGAAATCCTAGCTGTTTGTTTATAAATTTAGGTTGTTCTTTTAAACACCTGATATGCTTTATAGTTCCTTTTCCAGGCTAAGGGAATTTCTTTTCCTTTTTCAATGTAAAATGGTTTTAATAGGGAGCTCTGGGGGTAAAACTTCTTGAACAAAAAAAGGTTTCAAGAGTGATTTAGACTAAACTAAGGTTGTACTCTTGCCTGGAGAATCCCTTGGACAGAGGAGCCTGGTGGGCTACAGTCCATGGGGTCGCAGAGTCGGACATGACTGAGTGACTGACACACACACACGCAAGGTATTATTAGGAAATCTTATTCAATATTTTGTATTAAAAATGTTACAGTTCCATGTGCAACTAATTGCTGGCATAATTAATATTCTTCAATTCATTCAATAATGTGGTGCATTTAGCATTTTACAGGCACTGTACCAGACACTGGGAATTCAGGGTATGCAAAACAGATGAAAAAATACAAAATTTGCAGTCTAGTGGAGAAGAATGGCCTTAAACAGATATTCGCTCACACACCAAAATAGTGAAATTACAATTATGATAAATGCTCCAAAGGAGAGATGCGTACAGCAGTAAGAATCATGCTGAAGGAATTTGTGCAATAGAAGTCAGGAAAGATTTACTTTGAGGGGAAGAGCCATCTAAAAAGAAGCAACAGCAGCTTCAAAGTTTACAACAGAAGAGAGAACGGCACCTTCAAGGAACTGACAAAAAGTCTAGCGGGTGATAAGAAAACTGGTAGGAAGGTGCTTCTGGGTCAATAGGGGAGAGGGGAGCATTTTCAGTTATCGTAATGACTGGGTGCCAGTGATGTCAAGATCTTGCAAAACTGGGAGATTTGCCCCACAAGAAAGAACCATCTCTTCCTACATCCAGTAGTGACCAGTTTGAAACAAGCAGAGCCTTTTAGTGACGATAAGGACTTTGGTCACTGTAATGGAAAGCCTTGAAGGTGGTTTATTTTAGGGGTGGAGAGAAGGGAGATGACAAGCTCAAATATGTGTTTTGGGAAGATCACTAGGTCTACAATTTAGAGAGCAGACTGAAGGGAGCCAAAACTGGGATGAAGCAAACTAGTTAGGATGCAACTTCAGCGGTCCAAGAGAAATATCAGTGGTTTGCAAGCATTTGGGAAGAAGCTATAAAATACTTGAAATAATTTCTTACCAGCCAATGTAATAGAATAGTAAGCTTAAAGAGAAATTTATTTGGCCCCTTCTTTCAACAGTTTGTTCTTGAGTTTTGTACAAGTCACTTAATTCTATTTTAAGGAGACCCAAACACAGAAGACTGGCTTCCAAGGTGCTGCAGTGGTAAAGAATCTACCTGTCAATGCAGGAGACGAAAGAGACACAGGTTCAATCCCTGGGCTGGGAAGATGCCCTGGAGAAGGAAATGGCAACCCACTCCAGTATTCTTGCCTGGGAAATCCCAAGGACAGAGGAGACTGGCAGGCTACAGTCCACGGGATCACAGAGAGTTGAACACAACCGAGTGACTGAGCGCACACACACACCAAACAGAAGAGCAGCCACCGTGTCTCCTTCCCACCATGGAGGCTAGCCCAGTAATGATTCTGGCCATCGTCCCCAGTGCTGGCAGCACGTATTTGGCAGTGATCATCACAGAATTTTAGAATTCAAGGGACATTAAAGGTAATCCAACTGGGCCCTGATTCTGCAGAAGAGGGCTGAAATCTAGACAAAAAAATGCTTAAAATTTTACATCTAGTTAAGTTAGGAATTAGGGACGGAAAAAAATAATAAAAGTTCCTTCAAATTCTGCTTTCTAATCTAGTGTTTTTCTTATGTTTCTTTCTTACTAATAATTGCAAGTATCTCAAAAAGTATTCGTGATTATCTGCATATTGGGAACAAATAAACTGATGCTTTGAAAATTATAAATGGCTATGAAAAATAGACCTAATAGTTGTGGAAAGTCAATAGAAATATATTTTAAGAGCATTGTTTTTTGTTTGTTCACTTTGCTTTTTTGTGGGTGTGCGGTTTTTATTTTTTAATGAATTTTAAAGCCTTTAGGCAGGACATTTATTTGCTTGTTCGCCACAGGCCCTTCTGCCACCTAACGTCACCAATTTATCTTAGCTTCCCGACCCTGCGGGCATTTTCTCACTCCTGACTGAAACCATTGCTCTTTTTCCAGATTCTACTTAACCAGCTCAGCATGGACTAACCATGCTGTCTATTCTCTCTCTAAAATGTAGACTGGCACTCAAGGCATACTGCATGCTCATAGCTAAGGACATTCACTTATTTCTGCCTCTAAAAGTTGAGCGGCACATTTACCAAGAGAAGGTCTTATTTGTTCCCCCAAGCGATGTCTGCCCAGTTTAATTTTTTTTTGTAATTACATTATTTAAATAAAATTTGTATAAGCTGATGATTCATGAGTACAAAAAAAGATAGAATTGTTCAGTGCAAGCTAATTTGAGTACCTTGGAAACATCCAGTGAAGGTAACTTGCCAAATTTAAATTAAATGTGGGTGAGGCAAATTTAAAAGATTGGAAAAAGATCATAAAGATCTAAAAGCATTCTATTTTCAGACAGCATTGAAATGGCTTACAATTCTAGTTCCCTTGTAAAGAAACTAAAACTAGAATTCACAGAGGGTTTGTTGCGGGCCTGATTGTCTTTGTGAAATACCATCAGTAGATCCCTTCTGAGAAAAGAAGGCTTGGCAACTTATGCACACTGTGTATCTTAAGTGACAATATGAATATGGTATTAATGTATTATTCTTCATGAGTCTCAGTTTTAACCAAGTTTTTGATCCACTGAGTACCTATAAGTCTCTTATGTGATGATGAGAAAGCAGTTATGTATATTAGACTAAAATATATCATTTCTTTTAAAATCAATATAACTGATTTAATATATGTAAGGATGAGTGCATATGTGTATATGTATGCTTTTCAGCATATATTTATCACATATAGATATAAAGATAATAATTTTCATGATGGTTTAGTACGTGCCTAGGACATTTCATCCTAAATGTATTGAACCTGGTTAACATTTCATTTAGAATTTAGTTAAGGTGGCCTCTGGAATGAAACAGATTTTCTGGGAAAGTATTATGAGTTCTAAATTGTATACCCCAGAGGGCAGAGCATTTTATGTTGATAAAAATCATTTGTCAGCTTCAGATTCTGTTTTAAGTAAAACTTTCATGCCTTTAATTGCACATTTATTTTGACACATTTCAATGCTATAGCATAGTCTTGATCAACAAAACAAACTTATACAATGGTAGAATTCTTTGACAATTTTTTAATGTGATATTTTCAAGGTCTGTAAAACCTGTTTCTGCATTTTGACTGTGACTAGTAATCCTCACATCCTAGTCCTTGATCCTGACTTTGAAAAAGCCAAGTGTATTAAAAGCTATCACCACAAATGGCAAAACATTCATAAAACTTGGCTTATTTCCAAAAGTAAGTTTATCCTCTAAAGTTGGGTTATTTTGGAACTGTGAATTCTGTAAACTTCTGCTTAAACAATCAAACAGTTTATGATCTTCACTGAGGTACTGAAATCCATCCAAGAATCCAAGACACCTTTTGGTTTAGTTAAACAGAAAGCAACAGCTGTTTCTTGGGCAGTAAGAAACTCCTTGAAAAGAGGAAAAACTGGTAGAGGAAGAGAAGAGGAAGAAAAAAATTAACCAAATGATGTAAACAAATGTTTTTGGTTTTAGCCAAGAGGATGCTGTCGACCAGTTAGGTACTCTAACTTCCATGGTCTTTAATTTTAAATCTTTTGGTTTCCAGAAATTACACGTGCCTTATACTAATTTTCCCCTAGGAAAACAAAAGTATAAAACAAAAGTATAAAACAACTTTAAGTAAAAATTTTGTTTTCAAATTTCTTTCATGCAAATGGTAAAAATAAATACAAATAATCCACCAAAAATATCTGAGCAACTGCTGTTGGCCACAGTAAAACCTATTATCCTCAAACTTTTACTTGTCAATATCAGTTATTTTTTATTTTTACATCTCTCTCACATTTTCACATTTCATACATCTTTTATACAATTAGGTATCCTTCTTAATTCTACTGCTAAAATATTTGATCCTAACTGTGAGTACCAGGTAGGATCCTGGGCATATGAAAATAAGAAACACCTAGATTTGGGCCTCTAAGATTTAGCATCGTATTTCCTCAACAGGATGATGAATTCTTTGAAAGCAAACACCTATTTACTTGGAATCTTAGAAGAGAAAATCTTAGAGTCAAAATGAACCTTAGAAGATATCATCTATACCAATCCCCATACCCCAAGCTCTCCCAATATGAAATCCTTCCAGCCACCATGAGTCAAGGTGGTAAAATGATCACAATTATTTGCCTCCTTCCTTCTGAGACTCCATTACAATGGCACCCATAAACAAGTATAGTGTGCTAGCTACACACCAGGCACTGCTGTATAAATATTATATGTATCAACATAGTTCAGCCTCATTACAGCCCTAATGAGGCAGATACTATTATTATCCCCGCCTTACCTAAGAGGAAACAGAGACATACAAAGGTTGTAACATCTCGGTCAACTAGTCATCAGAGGGGAAAGGATTGCATTTGGGCAGTCTTGTTTCCGAGTCTGCTCTTAATCATTATGCTATACTCTGCTCCTGTAGATGCCAAAAAAAAAAAAAAATTGTAAAATTTTAAAAAAAAAGTTTACAAACTATTATTTTTTACCCTATATATTTAAACCACTGATATTACTTAGCTTTACTGTCTTCACCTTATTTACCAAACTTTAAAAGGCCAAAATAATTTAGACCTTTTCCAAAAATTTCCAAAAGAATGTGCCATGTATTCTAGAAGTAATTTCAGAAGAGAGGTCTTAGTATTTAATGCATAGCAGCTTTGTTGGCAAGGAGCAGTCATATTATGGTTACACTTCTCATCAAAAATGATAGTAAGGTTCTGTGTCCCACGGAACACATACGTCAACATATCTGGGAGAAACCATGGCTTCACAGATGTCCCTGCAGAGTAGAGACAAATGTCACAGTATGAAAGAAAGGAAAGATCTGTTAATTTCTACCTGAAAATTAACAGAAATGAGAGTATAGCAAGCAGGTATCAAAATCAGCAGTGTAAACTTGACTGGCTTTTATTTTAAGTACTTCAGGACAAGCTATCTGAGAAATTCACCTTGAATGGGCCAAGACCAAGGTTAAGAGGCATCCTATCTTTTCTTTATCTTTTCAGTTTGATAGGTACAATTCTCTTTAATAAAACTCACCAGGCTCTATGTCTGATTTAGTTATCCCAGTGAGGATCTGCCTCAAATATTGAACATGTTTAGCAAAGCAAAAAGTTTGAGTTACACATTTTACAGGGAATGAATGAACCTCAGTTGAGCTGCAGGAGGATAAGGTGTGCTGGTCTCGAACAGGGAATTCTGAAGACAGTGTCTCCTCGTTCCATGTAACAGATACCTTGTTCCTGCCGGTTCTCATGTCTCCACATTAGCCAGTTCAAATCCAGGAAGTCCGTGCCCTTCCTTCCAGGCTGATTTTGTGAAAAATTAAAGGAGCAAGAACTTCAGTAGCACTCCTTATCTTATGGTTTAACGCCACTGTAACTTGTAATTAGTAAAGTGCAGAGAGGCACACACATGTTTGCTAAGTCTTCTGAGACTTCTCAAGTGGTTCATTTTCTCTACAACTGAAAAAATGTGAGGCACAGATAGAGAAAGACCCTGTGTCTTCAGGGTTGACTTGGCTAATTTGTTTCCACTTGAAAGAGAATCCATTCAATTGCTGAGTTTCTTTCTCTGATTGTCCGTTTTTGTTCCAATGGAAAAATACCCTCCATGGGAGAAATGGATAAATGATTGGAAATTATGATTATTCCCATAATATTGACTTTTCTGATTATCACTCTTTGATATTTGGTTTCCTGGGTAGAAGCATAAGAAGTGTAAAATTCCAGCCTATGAAAAGACTCTTTAGAAGAAAATAGTGTTCAGTAAATTACACATTTGAGACTATTTCATCTGTTCTAGTGCCTTGGAGGTATCATCTGTGAGTTTTAAACTATAACATTTTTAAGTCTGGAAATTGCCTTTCCACAGGCTGTTTTGGGGTTTTCTTTTTTTACTGCCAGAGTTCAAATAATGCAATGTCCTTGCCTAAGAAATGTTTTTTTTTAACGAAGTTTCATTTAAATATTACTTTTTAAATATTTTAACATTAACACTATATCTCACCTATTTCAAACTTAAATTACATGTGGCTTATACCTGTATAGTGTTCAGTTGTGGGACAACAATAGAAATTCAGGGACTAGCGGTTGAATGGTTTAACATCTAATCCTAGGTCAGTCATTAATTAGCCAAATCATTTGTCCTCTTTGAGCTTCTGTTTCCTCTGTAAAAATGATAGTGTCATAATTCTCAGTATTCGCCAATGTCTCAAATTCTATGATTCTCTAAAACTCGGACTCCATGTGCCATTTCAGGTCTGCTGGGAAATTAACATTTTTTAAAAAGTAATTTTAGGAATAATGAAACCATTGAGGATATTTTTTAAAAACTTTAGTTCATTGTAATTTATTAACGAATTAACTTTTAAAAACCTCATCTTCCGGAAATTACAGAGTTCACCCTTATTGCAAGTCATGCTTTGTCAGATAGCATATCACTTGCATGCCTTTTCAAGCATTTGCAGAATTGTATGGTATTTCCAGAATGCCACATGAAGAAACGGAGCAATTTCGCAATTTTATATAGATAAAAGATAGCTGTACTAGTTGGTGGCCTGATTCCTGCAGCAGTCCTGAAAGGCATTTGCTTTCATCTAGTAATGTTCTTGCCTGGAGAATCCCAGGGACGGGGGAGCCTGGTGGGCTGCCGTCAATGGGGTCACACAGAGTCGGACACGACTGAAGTGACTTAGCAGTAACTGACTACCATGGTGGTAATGAATGACTTTTAAACAGCTGTCACAAGCTGAAAACAAAACAAAATTCAAAGCCACCCTCCCACGCTACGTAAAGACAGCTTGCCAATACCTAAAACAAATCCTTCTTGGAGCATTTTAACAGACAAACTTTTTTTTGGTTGTTGTTACACTTAAATAGAAACTCATAAAACTCAAACAAAGGGGCTTCATATTTCCCACAGACCTGAACTGCGTAACTTTTCTAGTGGGATCACAACAATTAGTGGTTTCCAGATGCATTTCAAATGTGTTAAGAGCCTGCAGGAATTGGCTTTTAAAACATACACAAATCTTCCAGTGCTTCAGTCTCAAGAATCTACTTTAAACCCCACAAGGGACTATGATGTCTGTATAATGTTTGGCCACAGTTTGGTGCTTAAGTTATAATTAATATTAAATAAGAAAAAAAGTGGAAAATGGAAAAAACTTTGTCTTTCATACATCTCTAAATTTCCTACTTCTTTTTTAATAATCACATTACTAGTTCTTTGTACCCTGAAAATCATGGAAATAATCACTAACTCCTATGGGAGAAAACATTGGAATGAATGTGGTTCTGAGAAGAAGGCTCTTGGTGTCATTGGGTCATTAGGCTCTCCTGGAAAACTCATTCATAGACTGTGGCTAATTGAACTACAAACATGTCAGTCTGACAACATTAACAGTTTATGACTTGTGCATTGGAATGTCCAGCTTTCACTTGTTCCTGGACAATTTCTCCCTGTCATGAGATTCTTCCTTAACTGGAAGACTGGTTCCTTATGTTTACATCTAGTATTTTACCTCTGATGGAAACTAGACAGAAGGCAAGTTCACAGTCTGTCTTCTCATAACTGGCAGTGCTGAAAACAAGACTTGAGAATAAAAACATGGCTTTTGGGAAATATGTGTTTAATAGGTGGTTTCTCCTCCACTGACAGATATATTTATCTTCCCTTGAGATATGGCCGAGTCTCAAGTCCTTCACTTTTTTTTCTTTTAGATTCCATGTGGACCACTCTTAAATAAAAACAAGAAACACAAAGAAAAACTGGTCATGTTCACCAATCAGTCAGACGATTCTGAAAGGTAATTGCAGATACTTTATTTAGAGAATGTATGCCTCTAATAGAAATATTCTAATTGGAGCACTTCAGCTTTCAAACAAAAGGTTTGAGTCTATTAAGAGTAGATGAGAACTTATCTGGTGTTAGTCACTCAGTCATGTCCAACTCTTTGCGACCCCCATGGACTTTAGACTGCCAGGCTCCTCTGTCTGTGGACTTTCCCAGGCAAGAACACTGGAGTGGGTTTGCCATTCCCTTCTCCAGGGGATTTTCCCAACCAAGGTATCGAACTGGGGTCTCTTGCATTGCAGGCAGATTCTTTACCATCTGAGCCACCAAGGAAGCCTTGGAACTTATCTGGATACAGATATCCAGATACAGGTCTCAACTCTTTAGCTGATAAGAAAGCTGAAACTGTGGATAACAGCATGGAGCATTTGAACAGATTTGATATTTTTTTAACATGTTTGGTAAATTTCCCTTGACAAGTTTGGATCTTAAGATAATTTCTCTTGAAGAGCACACATTTTCTCCTAGGAAGCAACCTATTTCATCAATAAGATGAAGAGTAGCTATATCTTCTCTCCTGAGTTATTAAATCCTTAGCTCAGGTATAGGGTGAGAAATTTACAAAGCCCCTTATCAAACAAACTCCTTTTTCAGTCACTTGCTATGTTCTATGGTCGTTTCTGGCTTTTCTCAAGCTTCACTCTGTTCATTGACTCATATAGTTATTTCTTCGACTTCTTATTTGGCACAAGATGTTGTGCCAGCCGCTTCTAGATGGTGAATCGGATTCAGTCCTTTTCCTCTAGCTGTTTGCAGTTTAGAAGTAAAAAACCACACGTACGCACACACCCCTAAGTATAATGTATGTCGAATGTTTTGTCTCATAGAAGAGGCACAGATAATCTGCCCTGAGATATGAGAGGAAGGTAAGAATCCTATTAATGAGCATTAAGATATGTGTGAAGGATTTATTTGCCCTAATTTCTGACAAAAACAAATAGGGGGATAGATGGAAAAAGAGAAAAATGAAAGAATATTCCAGGCTGAAGGCAGAAAGTATACAAAAAAGTCGTGTAGGTAAATTGAGGACTTGTATTGGACCAGTGAGTAGTTCAATTTGACTTCCACATCCAGTATGGAATACAAACTACGTCTTGAGTGAGAGACTAAATAGCTGAGGGTTAATTATACAGGCCAATGTTTTTCTGTCTATGAAGACAACTTCTTTCAAGTGAAGGGTAATTTAAAGAAATAATTACCCTCAGGTTCTCAACTCAGGGGCACTCAAACTTGGATTCTCATAACCTGTGGATCTGGAGACATAGTCTCAGGATTCTTAGATTATGAAATTTTTTCATTAAAAGAAGCTCATGTGTACTTCCACTATGAAAATCACAACTGTGAACAAGGGAAGCCATTAAGATTTCTGAACAAGTGTTCACGATCAGCTAATCTGGTCACAGTGTCTGAAATTGGCGGGGGGATGACCAGAAGTTTGAATATATGTAGAAATGCTGATTTCTCCCATTTCTCTCTACCAGTTGTATTCAGTATCAATAGCAATCATTTTAGCCTTTAATTATATAAAAAACATTTTACTATGTGCTAGTCTTTATTATTCTATAATTTGTGCTGTATGTATAAGTCTTGTCTTCTTAATAAGATGTTATCTATCTCAAGGAAAAGAAATTGGCATACAACAATCTAACCCACTTTAGCAGTAGGTCTACAATAAGCATTGATCAATTTCATATAAATCGTTATAAAATGTGTAAGTAAAATAGGAATTCACTTCACAGGAGTAGTTTGAAGATTAACTGATTTTATTGACAACCTCTAAGATACTGTTGGAGAAGACTCTTGAGAGTCCCTTGGACTGCAAGGAGATCCAACCAGTCCATTCTAGAGGAGATCAATCCTGGGTGTTCATTGCAAGGACTGATGCTAAAGCTGAAACTCCAATACTTTGGCCACCTCATGCGAAGAGTTGACTCACTGGAAAAGACTCTGATGCTGGGAGGGATTGGGGGCAGGAGAAGAAGGGGACGACAGAGAATGAGATGGCTGGATGGCATCACTGACTTGATGGACATGAATTTGAGTGAACTCCGGGAGCTGGTGATGGACAGGGAGGCCTGGCATGCTGTGATTCATGGGTCACAGAGTTGGACACGACTGAGTGACTGAACTGAACTGAACTGAAGATACTGTAGATATTACAGAAGCGTAAAAGGCAAAATATGACATTGAATGATTTCTAGGAAAGATGATACCCCATTCTCCTTTGGTAGCAAAGGTCAATATTTGGCAAATTTTACCAGTTTAAAATGAAATGAGTGAAAGAAAGGAGAGGAAAAAAGGAAGGAAGGCAGACAAATCTATTGTTTCTGTGTTTCGAAGATACATATACCCTACGTATCTTTATATAACCTACGAAGCTTTTCCTTCTGTGTAACCATGATGCAAAAAGGTAGGGATCTCCTTTTTGGGGATCCCCTCTCCCTCTCTCCCCCCCACACACCATTTTCTTCCATGTGGAGAATTTTAAAGACTGTAAGCTCCTGAGTCCCATTCTATTGCCTCCTCTCCTCAGCAACCCAAATTAATGTTTAGATTCTCTCCATTTACCTATGATGAAAATTACTCAGAATTTAGTAGTTAGCATAGTTTTTTCTACAGTAGTAAAATTTTTGTTTTTCTAAGAGAATGAGAGAGATAGGTCCTTTGACAGTGATTTAAAATGCTCAGGAGATGGTTTCCAGGTTAATGATTTTAGTGTATATGACTTGGGGTCCAGAAGAAGAATAGGTGAATGAAGGCTGCAGCCCACGCCTTCATCTCAGGGGAGGTGAGAAAGACAGAAGAAAGGAGGGCTATGAGAGACCACAGGGTGAAAACTGAATAGTGAGTACTGGTCATCTTCCCCTACTTCTCTCCTAAACCAACTCCTTTCTACTTGAACCATTTTAGGTTCTGCAAGGATAAAATTTGCCACCTCGTGAAGGTAATACACTAGTATCATGGTTGTCATACCAAACTTCATTTTAAAGTAAAGGAGTGGAGGAAACAACTTTGATCCCAGTGAGACACTATCACAGTAAATTAATATTTTATGGTTTTTATATTTCCTGTTAACAGAACCTCAAGTCACATTATTTAAAAAGCAACCCGGGGGGGCTTCCCTGGTGGTCCGGTAGTTAAGACTTCATCTTCCAATTTAAGGAGTACAGGTTTGATCCCTGGTCAGAGAACTAAGGTCCCACATGCCTCAAGGAGGAAAAACTACAACATAAATCAGAAACAGTACTGTACCAAATTCAGTAAAAACTTGGAAAGAAGTGGTCCATATCAAAAAAAAGGAAAAAAAAATGCCACTCAATGTATGATGATCCTGGGGTCGTCCTGGCTTTGATGTTCTCTTACAAGACCAGCTCCTGTTTGAATTTTTCTAAAGCAGATTTTTTTCCCTTGTTCTAATGTTCAAGAAGTGTAAGTTTTTTTTAAAATAATGTATTCAGAAAATCATAATTATTACCTAGCAAGGAAAACTATTATGATTCATTATAGACTCAAGTAGAGGTAATCTCAGTAGAGTAAAATGAATGTTAAACTCCCATGACGTACGCCCTTTAACTGGCATCAAACCCATTCACGTTAGCATTTGTTCATCCTATGTATTGAACATGGTCGACTACAATCTCTGTTATTCATTGTCTTCTGGGAACAATATGCTGGTTTTGAACAATATACTGGTTAAGGACCTCCTGTGTCTTTCCCCATGTTCGAAGCATTTAAATGTCTTTATGTAAAACACTGGTGGGCTTAAAGAAAACTAAACAACAATAGGCTTTTTTGCCACATGAATAGTATATTCCCCTCCAGATGTAGTATTTGGCAGCCAAACAGCTGCTGACTATTAAAGGTCCCTAAAAAGCTTCATTTTTTGCTTATAAAGGGAAGAGCAGTATAGGGACGTTTATGGGGTGACAGGCAGATGTTTTGGTTAGAGCAAGACTATGTGGTAAGCAAGAGCTAACACGATCATTTTTATGATATTATCAGCATTTTTACAATTCTTTTGGCCTCTGCTTTTAACCTACTTCTTACCTGACTAAATTAAACTGTTTGGAAGGGCAGAATAAAAGCCCAGTTATACAGTTACTATCCACATGGTGAAGAGAGAAGTTAATGGTACTTGCTCAGACAGACATATTTTCTATCCATTCAATTGGTTCGTCAGATAAAAGAGAAATTGATTTTGAAGTGCTGAATAAGTATTTTAAAGACTCACTGAACCTCACAGATCACCATCTATTTTTTTCTCATAAATTTTGCTAACTCTTAGTCATGCTTTAAATAGTTTCAGTATTAAAATTCATGAGACAAATCTGTCGGTTTTTCAGAAATTATAATTCTTCAGACTAATAAACATCAAAGTTACATTGGACTTCTAGACAACAGTCTAATTAAATCTCTTCTCTTTCCAAAATAAGAAAGTAGCATCTTGAGCATGTGTTTATGTGTACTATATTGCATAAAATTAACTTTTATTGGATGGATACATTCAGGGAGACTTAAGACAGGGAGTATTTAGAAAACTTTTGTTCTCAGCCAGACTCCATAAAGCACATTCCGGAAAAGTTTTTTTTTTTTCCATGCAAACAGCACCCATGGGATGAACTAGACTTTCCATTTACTGAGGCCTAGCTTAAACAAAGCCACTCCAGTGCTCTTGCCTGGAGAATCCCATGGATGGAGGAGCCTGGTGGGCTGCAGTTTGTGGGGTCGCTAAGGGTCGGACACGACTGAGCAACTTCACTTTCACTTTTCACTTTCACACATTGGAGAAGGAAATGGCAACCCACTCCAGTGTTCTTGCCTGGAGAATCCCAGGGACGGGGGAGCCTGGTGGGCTTCCGTCTGTGGGGTCACACAGAGTTGGACACGACTGAAGTGACTTAGCAGCAGCAGCAGCTTAAATAAAATGCCCAAGAAGATATCCACTGTATATCTTTTGTTCTGAATGTTTTTAAATACTTTATGCCTATATAACTTTTTGTTTGATTCAATACAGCAATCATTCCTAAAGTTTCTGCTATAGGCTAGGAGGTGTTTGAGGAAATACTGTTGGAAAAAATACCAAGTTAGAATTCTCCAAAGGAGCTACTTGTCAGTTATCTAGGAAGAACTGATACTACCTCTCAGCATGAAATTTTTTCTCTGGAGATTGAATCTGCCAGAATTTACCTCAGTGGAAACATTTTTGGTATTAATTGTGGAGTCTGTACTTTATGTGTGTGGCAGCTCTTAAGAGTTGCCCTTTTTTTGCAGAAGCCTTCAAATTTTAAGCTAATGGCTTGTCCTCCGATGTGGTTATTAAATACCTGGACCCTTCTAAGGCAGTACATTTATTTTTCATGGCTTGAATATGACACAGTTCAAAGGCAAGCAACAGGATGGAAGATATGCATTAGCAAAATTCCAGTTTTCAGGGCAATTTAGAAGTAATGAATTGACAACTCTCTTTATGCTGCCTTGACAGGAAGTTGTATCAAAACACTGTGAGGAAAGAACACAGAAAAATGAAGAGACTTGAGTTTGGAAAGTCCGATTTGGTTTTGGTTTGGGTCTTTCTCTTTAATTCCTTCATATAAATGAAAATTTAAGTTTAATGAAATGAAAGTCGCTCAGTCATGTCCGACTCTCTGCAATCCCAGGGACTGGAACCCACCAGGTTCCTCTGTCCATTAAGTTTAATACCCTTGGTGAATTGGGTTTTTTCATTGCTGGTAGGCCTCTATTAATATTTCAAATACTACATACATCTCTGTTCCAACCGAGGTTTACTTTAGAAAGTAGGGAAGTTATGTTCAGAATGTTTGAAATAAAATTTTTTTCCCTGCTCTTAGGCATTTATGTCATTTGCTAATTTTTATATTGAAATGCTGTGCTCACTTTATATTCTGAATATATTGCTTTGTTAAGGAAGGATTGTAATTACTAAAGTTGCATCACCTCACTTGCCAAGGCAACTGCAGTATAGAATCAGTTTTCCGTTTTACATCTAGGATATATTTCTAAGTTGGAGGTATCTGCTTTCCAAACCCAATTACTTATATTGTTCTAACCATGTAAGTTCCATTGTTTTCCTTAGATTACCAGCTCAGTGTTTTCAATTATTGCAGAAAATATTATAGTGAAATAAAATTTAAGACTCCAATCGCTTGGATGATTTGTCTTTTAAAAATTTTATATTTTACTCTGTACACTTTATTTTGGAATATAAACAGGAAAGGAAATGTAAATAATAGCAACAAAACTTAGATGAATTTCCCACTCTACACTGTCCTTGTTATCAATATTTGAATGTGACACTCTTGGGGTGCCCTTGTTCATAATCAGATTTATACTACTTAGTATTTTATGCAGCTTGGATAGTCCTTTCACTCTTATATCTAAATTTAAAGTAGATTACAAGCTACACAGAAATATTAACATCAGCATGATTCTTGGTTATTTCCAATAGCTTCTGTCTTACCTCCCTAAAGGTTAGTTGCTTTTTATAGGAAAAGATCTGATCACAGTGAGTAAATGTGGTAAATGCCCTGAAATATTTATTGAATGACTGAGTGAGTAGAGACTAATTTAGCCTGAAAGATTACTCCTCTGCTAAGCAGAAAATTTCTCTGATCATTAGAAATTAACCTGCTGCCATGCCATCTTCTTATTCTTCTTGTTTCTCTTTCTTTTTCAAAATAGTTTCTATTTTCTAATTATAACATTAAAACATGAGTTATAAATCAGTTCTTTCTGTGTGTGTCAACTTTAAAATTTGCTGCAATTATGCAGACGGCTTTAGTGTTTGCAAATACAGATGAAAAGAAAGAAAAGAAAACTCAAGCTTAGTACTAATTCTCGAAATGTCTACTAATTGAAGTTTTCAGATCTCTCTCTACTTCTTTTTTTATCCTTTTTCCATAAAAATGAGACTATAGAGAAAAAGTTGCTTATGAAAAATTTTAAGTAGGTATATCTTCCTGAGTAAATATTCATCTCTACAGTATCCAGTTATTAAGCCACATGACTACCGATTTAACTGATTTCCTATTTGAGACATTCCGGTTGTATTTAAATTTTTACTATTAGGAACAGCGCTGCAACAGACAGGCTTATACTTAAATCTTTGTACACATTCACTTCTATATTCTTAGGGTAAATAGCTAAAAGTGGAATATTGAGTGAAAGTACAGAAAACTTTTGATATGCACTCAAGCAAAATAACACTTTCCCTCCAGAAATAGAGTAATTTTTCTACATTGTTATTATTGCTCCAGATATTATTCACTGTTGAACCAAGTAATTCACTCCAGTCAAAATGTCTTTCCTAAGAATACTGTCCCTTACTGGAGTTAAAGTTGCTCTGCCACTTCAGTCGACCGTCTTTCTAGAAGCCCTTCTCACGAACTGAGAAAATCTACCCATAGAAGGCTTTCTGCTCTACAGTCAACGCCATCAGTTACTTTTCACCTAACGTCCTCACTTCTTGAGTTCTCTGTCCTTCTCTCCAATCTGGATTGTTACTCTTTGGCCAACCATACAGTCTTTTTCCTAGAACCTTCTTTACTACCTCAGAACTTCTAATCATTTGGTCTTTTCTGGCTGTTCAGTTTTTCTAGTAAGTGTTTTTCCAACTAGCAGTCTTGAGATGAACGAATGGTTGTACTATTAAGAGCAAAAGGAAGGCAACAGCTCTCAGACTATTTACAGTTTATTTACTATGTAGATTTTCAGACCCTTTGCCCCCACCCCAGACTTCTCTGCCTCTTGTCCCTGAATCCAGAGACTTTGGGTTTCATCTTCCCAAAAGAAGCAGCCTCTGGCCACGCTTGGGTATTAAGATAGTTGCCTGGCTGCCCAGATTCTCCTGAAAACAGACCTCAGGGATTCAAATGCTCCAAAACCAGAGAGCAAATCAGTTCCCTTGTTTCAACACTTTTTTCACTCCTTTCAAATGCTCAGCCTCTCAGAGATTCTATGGCAGCAAATTGGTCTCACTTCTTGGCAGCGTCTCTGTCTAAAGATGTGGGTTTTAACTTCCCCTGCTCCAGTTGTTCAGTTACAACTTGCTTTTCTTTTTCCAAAAACTGATGGAAAAAACTTTATCTAAGTTGTCTTCTCTCTCAATTCTCTGTGTTCTTGTGGATTAATGATGGTTTAAAGAGTTTGTTTCTTGGTATTTTAACAGGGATTTAAGGAAAGAAAGTGAAATTCATATGTGCTATATACCTGATGGAATATCTGCCCATTACTGAAACAGAGTAAGTCAAGATCAATTTTGAGAATAATTCCATAAGTGAGACTTGGTGTTTAGATACTGAGGCTTAACGTTTTCTGACATTTTCAGTTCAATACCCACAGACTTGGTATTTCTATCCAGTTAACTTCACAAAGTATTAGCTTGTCTCCTTTAATGATTGGCACCCGAATTCTACCTTGCTGAAATCAACCCCAGCAATCCTACTGGTGTTTTCATTTGTCTCTTAGCCCAAACCCTTACTGTGACCCTGTCAGGATCATTTGGTTTTGGAGTGTCTTTTCTACTCAGCACAGAGATGGGTTTTGCTTTGTAAGCCATGATCAAAATCTTGTTCGTGAAACAGCCGAGTTAAACCCATTTACATTGGTCGATATGATCAGTATGTCTGTTCTCAGTTCTGTTTTATTACTTAATATTAACTTTAGATTTACTGTGTTTCTTTCCCCACTTGATTTGTCTTCTTTGCTTATTTTTAGTACTACTTTTGCATTTAGAAAAGCTTGTATTTTTATTCTAGTAGGTGCCTAACTCTTTGCTAATAACTCTTAAAATTCCCTTGATCTCTTTTCCCCCTTAGTTAGGTTTCTCCTCCCTGGTTTGTTAGATTTAAATGATACTCTTTGACTCCTATCTATAGTCTATGCAGCAATGAACTTATTCTAATTCATACCTTTTTCCTTCTCCTATAACTTTTAAAATTACTTTTATTTTGTCAGAACCCATGTTTAGATAATACTTTCCCACACTTGTTCTCACTTTTGTTTTAGTCTTGAGTATATTCTTAGATATATTATTTTAATATTCATCAGCAGTCCTTTTACCAAATTTTCCTTTAGTTTTGATACATGTAAAACACCTTAGTTGGATATAAGATTCTTTACTCATATTTTCCTTATTGTTTTTTAAATGCTGTGTCATTTTTGTCTTGATTCTTGTGTTTCAGTCAAGAAACTAGTTTCTTGGTATTTCCTTTTTCCCCCAGAGGACTGATTCTTAAAAACTGAATAGTCTTACTACTCTATCTTGTAATCTCAAAGGTACATGGTGGCAGGAGGAACCTTTCAACAATAAGATTGAGACTTCATTTTTTTACTTTGATTATAGTTTTAATGCTAGTTATATTTCATTGTTTTATTTTCTTGTTCAGAAAAATCAAATATGTACTGAATTTTTCACTGTTCTATATCGAGTACTTTCTTTTGGATACTAATTCAGTTCAGCTCAGTTCAGTCGCTCAGTCGTGTCCGACTCTTTGTGACCCCATGAATCACAGCACGCCAGGCCTCCCTGTCCATCACCAACTCCCAGAGTTCACTCAAACTCATGTCCATCGAGCTGGTGATGCCATCCAGCCATCTCATTCTCTGTCATCCCTTTCTCCTCCTGCCCCCAATCCCTCCCAGCATCAGAATCTTTCCCAGTGAGTCAACTCTTCGCATGAGGTGGCCAGATTATTGGAGTTTCAGCTTTAGCATCAGTCCTTCCAATGAACACCCAGGATTGATCTCCTCTAGAATGAACTGGTTGGATCTCCTTGCAGTACAAGGGACTCTCAAGAGTCTTCTCCAACACCACAGTTCAAAAGCATCAATTCTTCGACAATCAGCTTTCTTCACAGTCCAACTCTCACATCCATACATGACTACTGGAAAAACCATAGCCTTGACTAGATGGACCTTTGTTGGCAAAGTAATGTCTCTGCTTTTTAATATGCTGTCTAGGTTGGTCATTGCTTTTCTCCCAAAGAGCAAACATCTTTTAATTTCATGGCTGCAGTTACCATCTGCAGTGATTTTGGAGACAGAAGATAAAGTCTGCCACTGTTTCCACTGTTTCCCCATCTATTTGCCATGAGGTGATGGGACCAGATGCCATGACTTAGTTTTCTGAATGCTGAGTTTTAATACAACTTCTCCACTCTCCTCTTTCACTTTCATCAAGAGGCTTTTTAGTTCCTCTTCACTTTCTGCCATAAGGGTGGTATCATCTGCATCTCTGAGGTTATTGATATTTCTCCCAGCAATCTTGAGTCCAGCTTGTGCTTCATCCAGCCCAGTATTTCTCATAATGTACTCTGCATGTAAGTTAAATAAGCAGGGTGACAATATACAGCCTTGACATACTCCTTTCCAAATTTAGAACCATTCTGTTGTTCCATTTCCAGTTCTAACTGTTGTTTTTTGACCTGCATACAGATTTCTCAGGAGGCAGGTCAGGTGGTCTGGTATTCCCATGTCTTTAAGAATTTTCCACAGTTTGTTGTGATCCACACAGTCAAAGGCTTTGGCATAGTCAATAAAGCAAAAATAGATGTTTTTCTGGAACTCTCTTGCTTTTTCCATGATCCAACGGATGTTGGCAACTTGACCTCTGGTTCCTTTGCCTTTTCTAAATCCAGCTTGAACATCTGGAAGTTCACGGTTTACGTACTGTTGAAGCCTGGCTTGGACAATTTTGAGCATTACTTTGCTAGCGTGTGAGATGAGTGCAATTGTGCAGTAGTTTGAGCATTCCTTGGCATTGCCTTTCTTTGGGATTGGAATGAAAACTGACCTTTTCTAGTCTTGTGGCCACTGCTGAGTTTTCCAAATTTTCTGACATATTGAGTGTAGCACTTTCACAGCATCATCTTTCAGGATTTGAAATAGTTCAACTGGAATTCCATCACCTCCACTAGCTTTGTTTGTAGTGATCCTTCCTAAGGTCCACTTGAATTCACATTCCAGAATGTCTGGCTCTAAGTAAGTGATCACACCATAGTGGTTATCTGGGTCATTGAGATCTTTTTTGTACAGTTTTCCTGTGTATTCTTGCCACCTCTTCTTAATATCTTCCGCTTCTGTTAGGTCCATACCATTTCTGTCCTTTATTGAGCCCATCTTTGCATGAAATGTTCCCTTGGTATCTCTAATTTTCTTGAAGAGATCTCTAGTCTTTCCCATTCTGTTGTTTTCCTCTATTTCTTTGCATTGATCGCTGAGGAAGGCTTTCTTATCGCTCCTTGCTATTCTTTGGAATTCTGCATTCAAATGGGTATTTAACAATATTAACAACTCCTTAACATCACAAAATATCCAATGGTAAGATTTTTCCCAATTAACTTGTTTCTCCTTACAGTTTATTGAACTAGGATCAAATATTTGATTTTATAGCTCTTATTTATCTTTTGGTCTATAGCTTCCTCTATCTTGCTCTTCTTTAATTTTTCTTGCAGTTTTGTTGTTTAGTTTTACTGTTGTTGACTCTTGAAGGAGCTGGGTAATTTGTACAGTTTGCCAGTAGCAATCATGTTGATGGTATAATAGATGTTCCTCTGTCCACTGTATTTACTATAAATTGTTCCCTAGATCTAAAGGCTTAGTCAGAATCAGATTTATTTATTCATTTGACTTGGGTTCAGTCCCTGAGTTGGGAAGATCCCCTGGAGTAGGGAATGGCAGCCCACTCCAATATTCTTGCCTGAAAAATCCCATTGACAGAGGGGCCTCGTGGGTTACAGTCCATGAGGTTGCAAAGAGTCAGACATGAGTGAGCAACTAACAATTCCATTTCACAAGATTTCTTGTGACATCACACACTTCTACCAGAAAAGATGCTTGCTCATCTCTTGTTTGGATTACTGTCAACCTCTGATACTTGTCTAGATCCATTCATTTATCATTATGATTTTAAAATAGCCATAGAACATTCTACTGTTTCTTCTTTATTTTGTAGAATAATTCTATTTAAAAGTTTCCCCCAAAACTGCATGACTATTCTGAGATACAGATCATATAGGAGAGGCAATATAAACCAGTTGATTCTGTCATGTACTTGCTTTTTAAATAATGAGGACTTTCTTCCTTGGGAAGATTTTATTGACATTCATCACCACTAGACCCCAGTGCTCCTCTTTTCAGCGCATCCTTCACCAGATCCCGTTCTGGCATGGTTCCCAAACCTAGCTCTGTTTGTTTGAGGTTAAAATTTGTAGTGTTCTCTGACCCCTATTGCTGTGAACTGAACTGTGTTTTCCCCAAGTTCCTATGTTGAATCCCTAAACCAGTGTGACTGTATTTGGAGATAGGGCCCTTAGGGAATAATTAAGCTTAAATAAAGTCATAAGGGGCTTCCCAGGTGCCTGCCGAAGCAGGAGATGTAAAAGATGCAGGTTGGATCCCGGGTTGGGAAGACCCCCTGGAGGAGGGCATGGCAACCCACTCCAGTATTCTTGCCTAGAGAATTCCATGGACAGAGGAGCCTGGTGGGCTATAGTCCATAGGGACGCAAAGAGTCAGACACAGCCAAAGTGACTTAGCACACAGCACACACAAAGTCATAAGGGTGGAGCACTAGTGCAATAGGATTAGTGTCCTTATGGGAAGAGACATCAGAGAGATGGCTTGAGCTCTGTCTCTCTCCACACACACACACACAAAGGAGAGACCGAGTGAGCGAGCACCCAGCAATATGACACAATCTGCAAGTCAAGAGAAGAGGCCTCAGAATTAAACTTACTTCACTGGCACCTTGAGTTTGAACTTTCCAAACTCCAGAACTGTGAGAAATACATTTCTGTTGTTGAAGCCACCTCATCTGTGGCATTTTGTTAGTAAAGTTCGAGCGGGCTGAGACACTTATTTATGCTACAGATACCAATTACGGGTTTTATTTGCTGTTCTTGTTGATCAGTGAGAACTTTGGAGGATGCATGAAAGAATTTGGATTGGGCAACTGCTAAAATATAACAGGAAGCTAGAATTACAGGCAATGTATTAACAAATATTGCCCTAAAGAAACACATGGACTTTTATCATCAAAAATATAATTACCAAACCTCGTTCAATTTAAGACTATTAGAAATATTCTAGAGTACAAGGATTTAGTTACTCTCTATATAGTGGCGATCTTTTTAAATTAATGTTTTAATTGGAGGATAATTGCTTGACAGTGTTGTTTAGTTTCTGCTGCACAGCAACATGAATAAGACATAAGGATACATATATCCCCTGTCTCTTGAGCCTCCCTCTCACCGCCCCCCGCCCCACATCTCACCTCTCTAGGCCATCACAGAGCACTCAATTGAGCTCCCTGTGCTATACCGCAGATCCCCATAAGCCATCTGTTTCACGCATGGTACTGCCAATGTGTAAATACCACTGTCTCAGCTTGCCCCACACTCTGCATGCAGTAGTGATCCTTCTTTATCGTATGGTGTAATTTATTAGAGGATGATGAGACACCTCATCGATGGCTCAGGGAAACTCCTACCTATCCTTTTGAGCTCAGCTGGTAGAAATTCTTATTTATTGACAAGTAAAGAGGATCCACTATCTCACCAACACCTTTTAAAGGCAGGTTTGTGGTTAAGAGTGTGGTTTCTTGAGTTACACTGCTTGAGTTCAAATCACATTTCTTAGGTAAGTTACTTATCTCTCTAAAAATCTTCATTTTCTCATCTTTCTGATCAGTTTAATAACTGTTGTGAGGATTAAATAATACATATAGAGCTTCTGACACGTTGTAAGCATTCAGTTATCCTTCAGATGTATTTAAACAACCAACTGAGGTATGTTACATAAAATGTTTTGCTTTAAAAATATTTTAAATGTCAATAGTTTTCTCTATTCTTAGAAGCAGTCATGTAAAATTAGGTATAAGTCTATCTAATACTCCCAAACGTGTCACTGACTTTTTTCTTACAATAAGAAATATAAGAAGCATTGAGGACAGTACTTGGCCTATCATAAGTTTCAATAAGTATTTGTTGAGTGAGTGAATTAAAATCACATAATAAATTATGTAAGTGATCTTTATCTCACCCCATTTGGGATCAAAGTACAGAGGACCTTGATTCTCCTGCAACTATTTTATAGAGCTTCAGAGCCACATATGAGTACAGGTGAGACTTTCCATGCTTTCCTTTCCCCAGTGACTCACTGGGGAAAGAATCTGCCTGCAGTACAGGAGACGAAGGAGACACGAGTTCGAACGCTGGGTCAGGAGGATCCCCTGGAGGAGGAAATGGGAACCCACTCCTGTATTCTTTCCTGAAAAATCTCAGGGACAGAGGAGCTTGGCGGGCTGCAGTCCAAAGGGTCACAGAGTCAAACACGACTGAACATGAGCACGCTCCATAACTTTCCTGATCTGAACTCACAAGGTTAATTTGAAGCTTTGCTATTTTCTCTGGGTTTCCGTATTCCTTCTGTGTGTGACACTGCTTGTGTTCATACTAAGCATCACTTATGCCCATGTAGTAACACTTTCTTCTGACACCAAATGAGTGACTTTTTCCATAACCAAATCTCCAACACCAACTGAGTGTTCAGCAATTCAAATCAATCTGACCCTAGATACCTGGAGTTGGAATTGACCTCATAGGTTAAGGGCTCTGTCTCAAAAGGCTGGTCTCACTTTGAATTCCAGTCACAAGGGCCAGCTGTACTCCTGACTGACTGGTTTTCAATTTGGGTGGGGAGGGGGTGTCCGATAACCCTCTCCTTCGGTTCTGTAATTTGCTAGAATATTGAAATTTTAACTCAGTGTTAGAGCAGTTAAATAGAACATTTAAAAATAACTAGACTTTTGAAGTAGGGTAGAGAGATTTAAAGAAATATAGCATCTACATAGAATTAGTTGCTTAATTAATTGAGATTTAATAAATCATGTACAGAGGTCTCCAACTTATGATGATTTAATTTCTAATTTACTTAATTTATGATGATGCAAGAGCAATGTTCACTCAGTAGAAACTGTACATTGAATTTTGAGTTTTGATCTTTTTCTTGGCTAACAATATGTGGTGGAGAAGGCAATGGCACCCCACTCCAGTACCCTTGCCTGGAAAATCCCATGGACGGAGGAGCCTGGTAGGCTGTAGTCCATGGGGTCCCTACAAGTTGGACACGACTGAGTGACTTTACTTTCACTTTTCACTCTCATGCATTGGAGAAGGAAATGGCAACCCACTCCAGTGTTCTTGCCTGGAGAATCCCAGGGACAGGGGAGCCTGGTGGGCTGCCATCTATGGCGTCGCACAGAGTCGGACACGACTGAAGTGACTTAGCAGCAGCAGCAGCAACAATATGTGGTACCACACCGTCTTGTGAGACTGGGTAGTGGCATTAAGTGGCAGCTCCCAGTCAGCAATGAGATCATGAGGATAAACAACCAATACACCTATAACCATTCCATCCCCATACAATCATGATGTGTTTCACTTTAAGTACTCACTAAAATAAGCTTTGTGTTAGATATTTGATGATTTGATTTAACTCTAGTGTAATACATGTGTTCTGAGCACCTTTAAGGTAGGCAGTTTGGTATTTTCAACACTTTTTTATGAAGGGTTTATTGACATGCAGTCCCACTGTAAATCAAGGCAGGTCTGTATTAGTATACACTAATTGGTTTCTACAAACTTGAATAGATTTAATGTTAACAAAATATTTTATTTTCCTGAGACTTGTAAATTAATTTGCTTTGTGATTTAGAAGTTCCTGCTGTCAGAGCTGAATGTCTCCTTTATGTTCTCAGTCATATACCACTGATTTTTTTTTTTTTTTTTTTTACTAATCTTAAGGATGTTTTACTCTGTTCTTATGAATAATTCTGAGATTCCATGATCTCTCCATCTTTTCAGTTGTGGGTATTTAATAACACCAACAAACAAACAGCAAAAAAACTAAAACAAAACAAAACTCCAGTCTCACTAATGTGGCTCTCCAGTTTTCCAGTGAGAAGATTTTCCTCTACCTAACCATCTTTTTCTGCTCTTCGCTCTTTGCCCTTTGGAGTCAATGCTTAAATTCATTTCTATTTTGAAATAAAATGTTAAGAAGCAACCCTCATATATATGAAATTGTTAGCTCTGTACCCTAAGGGGCTTCAGTTCAGTTCAGTCTCTCAGTCATGTCCGACTCTTTGCGACCGCATGGACTGCAGCATGCCAGACTTCCCTGTCCATCATCAGCTCCCAGAGTTTACTCAAACTCATGTCCATTGAGTCGGTGATGCCATCCAACCACCTTATCCTCTATCGTCCCCTTCTCCTCCTCCCGTCTTCAATCTTTCCCAGCATCAGGGTCCTTTCTAGTGAGTCAGTTCTTTGCATCAGGTGGCCGAAGTATTGGAGCTTCAGCTTCAGCATTAGTCCTTCCAATGAATATTCAGGACTGATTTCCTTTAGGATAGACTGGTTGGATCTCCTTGCAGTCCAAGGGACTCTCAAGAGTCTTCTCCAACACCAGAGTTCAAAAGCATAAATTCTTCGGTGCTCAGCTTTCTTTATAGTCCAATTCAGGGGCTTAGTGCAAGAAAAAAATCCAGATCATATCCAAGTCTAACATTTCAACACCTTTAAGTAAATTTGTATTTATACACTCAGAACTCTAAGTCATGTGAGTATGATATAGTGCCTCTGACAATAATGAATAATTTGTAGACTTCTCATTTCTCAGACTACCCATATTTGCTCCTCTGTCAGTCTTCTGTCTCGGTAAAGAGGAACTGTTAATACTGTCTCTGCTAGATTGCTGACTAGCTTTCTTAGTCTCCATGCATTTATCCTTGCCTCTCTGCTGCTGCTGCTGCTGCTAAGTCGTGTCAGTCGTGTCTGACTCTGTGCGACGACCGCATAGACGGCCACCTACCAGGCTCCCCCTTCCCTGGGATTCTCCAGGCAAGAACACTGGAGTGGGTTGCCATTTCCTTCTCCAATGCATGAAAGTGAAAGTGAAGTCACTCAGTCGTGTCAGACTCTCAGCAACCCCATGGACTGCAGCCTACCAGGCTCCTCCATCCATGGGAATTTCCAGGCAAGAATACTGGAGTGGGTTGCCAGTGCCTTCTGCAGGCAACTCTAAGCCCAGCAACCAGTGATCTTTCCAAAATATAAGTCACATCCTATTACTCCTTTGCTCAAAGTCCTCATATCCTTGGAGTAAAAGTCAAGGTTTTGTTCATACCCAAAGACCTCCATGAGCTGGGTCTCTTTTACCACTAGTATTATTGACTGCCACCCTCTCTTCAAGCTCCCTCTACTCTAGGCATGCCTTCCTCCTTGGTGTTCATTGTACACCCAGGCAAGCTCTGACTTCAGAGTTTTGGCACTAGTTACCTCAATAGAGAATGAAATATTGTTTCCCAAGTAAACCACATCATGTCTCACTCTTATACTTCCTGCAAGGCTTGCTCAAATGTCACCTTCTCAATAAATCCTGCCTTTGATCACTCTATATAAAGTTGCAATTCCTACATCCCCAGGCCAACACTCCATAGTTCTGACCCCACTTACCTTGATTTGTATTATTTTCTATAACACCTCTTGCTGTTAGATACTAGACAAATACTTCAAGTGAGAAAGTGAAAAGATACCCACAAAGAAAAGTCAGTCAAGTACCAAGACTAACAATTAAGAAGAGAACAAGCAAATAAAAACAAATATATTGAAATATGATCAACATCATTGGTAATTAGGAAAATACAAATTAAAATAACAATGGAACACTCATTGTTGGCAAAGATATTAATATTTCTAGAGCCAATGTCAGTAGTAGGAAAATAAGAATTCTTATATATAGCTGATAGAAATGAAAATTGCTGTAACCAATTTGGAAAGTAATCTAGAAGCATTATTAGAAGTTTAAACTTTTATACCCTTTGACTCAACAACCTAACTTTGATAAGTCTATTCTGTGTAAATAAAGTACCAGTGTATAAGAATATATCTAGACAAGTATTTCTTTTACTGCACTGATTATTGTGACACTTAAAAGAGAAAACCATTAGAAACAACTTGATATTCCATCATAGAGAAATAAATAAATTTGGCCAATTTATAATTTTTAATATTATTTGGCTATAAAATATGTATGAACCTGGAGAAATGTTCAGAAAAATATAAAATAACCAAATAATTGACAGAGTAGTAATATCTGATTATGTTTTTATTTTTTTAAAAAAGTGAAAGAAATATCATTATCATTATGTATAATTATAATTAGTAAATAATTAAATTAATCAAATATAATTAAATATATTAGCAGCATACACATATTTACATGTACACAGAGAAAAATGTGAAATATTGGTGCTAATACTAATTATCACAGTAAAGTAGAACTAAGGGAAGAGTAAGATTATTATTTTTTGATCTTCTCTGTTGTTGGCTTGTTAAAGTGAATAAACTTTTACAGTGTGAAAATATCCAATAAAGAAAAAATAAAATAGGTTATTATTTGAAAATACATAAGCTAATACTTTGATAAATGCAGAATAAGTGTATGTACCATAACAGAGGACCTAGATTTTTATCACAGTTCTCCCAAAAAGGTGACATTTAAAATTAACTATATGATCCCAATGCTGAATTGATCTAGGGTAATTCCTTTAATTTACATATGAAGAAAATGAGATTATCATGCACAAGGTAGGGTCACAGTATAAGACCACCGAATAAATGAGTGGATGCGTTAATCACTAGACAAAGCACGAGCTAAGTACTGGCCTGAATCGCAGCTAGTTAGTGGCAGAGGTACATCTAGACTACAGATCTCCAGATTCCAGTTGCAGGGCTCTTTCCCTTGGGACATAGACTTGGGAAAGCAACTCGGAGAAAGATGTGTGTGTATTGCCTAAGGCAGTGATAAACTGGCTCTAAATTTGCCTTAGGCAAAAATCACGATGCACACAGTAGGTCCATGACTATCTTTTCCTCTTAGAAAGCTTATTACTCTTTGTTTCGGGCTTTTTGTTTCTACTTTTGTGTTTTGCTCTTTGAAGCATATGAACAATGCTTTAGAAACTCATTTTAAACACAGGAGACACAAAACAACGCCTGACAGCCAGCTGTCGTGCTCTGGGGCCTGCCGCTCTGTGAGAAGCAGGCCAGCAGAAAGGCCTCACGGTTTCTGTGTTGAGTCCTCCTCTGATCCCTCCAAGCACTAAATAAAGCATCAGTGCAGCTACCCAGTTGTTCCCTTTTGTGGAATATTTAATAGCGTGTTTTCTGGACTTTCCTCACACCCCAAAACTTCCTCTCTTGCCCTCTATTCATTCAAGCTCGTCGGAAGTGTCCACTGACGTAGCTTAGAGTCCATTCATAAATCTACCCTAGTTATTGCAGCCACCAAATTTCCCCCTTGACCTTCAACTCCTACTCTTTTCCCCAACACATAGTTCTGCTTTTACTAACATTCAGAGCCTCTTACCAAAAAGTGACCTTTACTTTCACTCTCACCTAGCAGATCCAAAGAACTAGTTTCACTTTGTATTACTTCCCTCTGGGTTTGGTTCCACCTAAAGGTATGTTATCTTCCAGTACAGTTTTGTTCTGTTTTGTTTTATTTCTCTAAATGGAGTCTAAGCAGAGGTCTTAAAATGGCCAACTGGGCAGGGGGTTCCAGAAATCTGCTGGCTGAAAAGGAAGAAAAGGCTCTCCGAGGGAATGAAAACAAAAACAAACAAATACAAATCTGTTGAGAGAAAAAAAGAGAGACAACCGGCTCATTCACTGGCAGTAATTCCCTGATCATTAAATCAACCACACTGTCAGTGTCAGCCACAGCTGTCTTTGAACTGGATTGTTCAGTCATAGGAAAAGGATGTTTTTTAATCAGCAGTTGATGGTGGTTACTACAGCACCACAGGAGCTGGGAGCCTGCTGGTCAGGGCATGTGTGTTCAGGGATCCCCTTTGGCATCCAGAGACTGCTGGTGATCCAATAGCTGCCAACTGCCAGAACTTTATGTAAAGATGAAAAACATTGCTCAGAAGTCTGGAAACCCCCCTGAGCCTAGCAGTTCTAACTAGGTACAGTTTTGAGATATTGGGTCTAAATAAAGACAGTTGAGGCCCCTAAGTGAGGTTTTTGAGAAATCTTGGACTCTAAAGGGTCCTCTTCTTAATTTGAGTTTATGCAAAGGGAATTCATAATTTGTATAGTGTCCCCTTCATCAAAACCCTTTTCTGCAGTTGTCCCAGTAAACCAATTGTTTAATACTCTCAGGTGTGGTTCTTATTGCTGTCGTTGTTCAGTGGCTCAGCTGTGTTCAATTCTTTGCCAGCCCGTGGACTGCAGCACGCCAGGCTTCCCTGTCCTTCACTATCTCCTGGAGTTTGCGCAAACTCATGTCCATTGAGTCGGTGATGCCATCCAACCATCTCATCCTCTGTCATCCTCTCCTCCTGCCCTCAATCTTTCCCAGCATCACAGCCTTTTCCAGTGAGTCAGTTCTTCACATCAGGTGGCCAAAGGACTGGAGCTTCAGCTTCAGCATCAGTGCTTCCGATGAAGATTCGGGGTTGATTTCCTTTAGGATGGGCTGATGTGATCTCCTTGCTGTCCAAGGTGTCACCTATTTGGGTGAGAACAAGGGCAAGAGTGTGCCTGTCCATTTGGGGGCAGTAAAGGAACCAAGTGGTTGCCATGTCTCAGCACACAGACAGAAGAAATGCCAAACGCCACCCCAACTGCCAGGTTAAGGGCTTGGCCTGTGACGATGGTTTAAGAGAAGACAGGCTTAGCAGGGCACCGCTAGCCTGGAGACTGCCTCTGTGTGACTGAGAAACAGGGGCTCGCTCTTCTGGGCGTGTGCAGCCCCACACAGGGGTGCCCAGCTTGGCAGGAGGAGGATGGGTCCTCACCCCAGCCCGCTCAGCGCCTGCCAGCTGCCCCGACCCAGCCGCCCAGCTGCCCTGCAAGGTACCTGCTCTATCACCTCAAAAGAGTGAAGCAAGCTTCCTGTCTTATCTGAGGGTGCAGAAGGATGTTTCCACTCCAGACACTGTGACTTGGGGTTGACATGATCCGTTCCTCTACCCCAGCCACTGCAGCTTGGTACACACAAGGAGTTCCCGTTCAGCGCAGGGGAATTTGGTAGATAAAAATCAGTTCAGTTATTAGTTCAGTCTCACATCTCTCAGCTTGTCATGGTTGAGATCTTCAATCAGTGGTTCCCAGTTGCCACTTCCTTTTCTAATCCACTGACCTTGACTTGTGGCCAGGGCACCTGGAGTCCTTGTTTTCTTTGACCGCTTACTTCTACCAGGCAGGGGTATTTCCAAGCTACACAGATAGCACGACTCCTTTCTTGTAGGCCCTAGCCTGACTTACTTTACTTTTCATTGAAAACTGCTGTCAAAGTAACAGTGAGCTTCATCTATGTATCTTTGAGCTCAGTATCCTACCGGCGTTACAAATATTTTACTAAACTTTTCCTGGCTTTTGTGTTCATCACTTACTGGGTCCTTAAGTTTGTGCCAATGTCCATCTCCCTGATTGCGCCTCGGGTTTCCTTTTCTCTGGATTGCCTCTAGATTTTCTTCTCCTTTTTGTTGTTTTGAGTTTGAACTATCTCCCCTTCCTGGTCCTTGCACAGTACTCTCAACTGGGCCTGTGTGTGGCGTCTGGGTTCCCTCAAGATTTTTATTTGTTTTCCAGTTTCACTGAACTTTCTAATTTTTTTCCAACTTTGTATCTCTAGCCATCATAGAAGATCTATACCCTTTTCAAAAGACCTCTTTAAAAATATTACATGGTAAAGATAATCTCTTTCTTAGTATACTCCATAATTCTTTTTTTTTTTTTAATTTCAATACCTCAGATCTGTATGAGTTCTTTTATGAGGAAAAAACTCTAGGATCACAGAGCTAATATCACTTCTGAGAGGATGGGTTCTTCTTATAATATAGTCCATGATTTTGTTAACACTCTCTCTGGACCTAATCATATTTTTTAAGCAGATATGGTGGTTTAGTAGTGGTTTAGTCACTAAGTCGTGTCTGACTCTTGCGAGCCCATGGACTGTAGCCCACCAGACTCCTTTGTCCGTGGGATTTTCTAGGCAAGAATACTGGAGTGGGTTGCCATTTCCTTCTCCAAGGGATCCTCCCAATCCAGAGATCTAACCTCAGTCTCCTTCATGCAGGCAGATTCTTTACCAACTGAGGTACCAGGGAGGTCCTAAAAACTCATGTTTTTTAAGAAGGTATACTGAACTCTTGATAATCTTAAGGCAATTAATCTTCCTGACCAGCATATTTAGCCCTCACTGGGTCTTCTAAGCCATGTTTATTAATGAACTTGACAATTCTCTACAGTTTGTTTGGAGGCAGGAAAAGTTGCTATTTTAAAGAAATCCTAGAATGTAAGCTCCACAAGTGTGGGAATTTTTTTTTCTCTTCTCTCCTTTATATCCTGTGCCAACCACTAGAAAGACTGTCTGGCCAATAACAGATGTTCAATAGTTATTTGCTGAATGGATAAATGATAAAATCAGGTCATTTTTTATTTCACTTTTTTACCTCTGTAGCACTGTGAGGATGATTTCATAGGCAAAAATTCTTCAATGCTTTTGATGCCATGTAAACCTCTTTGTAACTAAAAATTTAGGCCGCAGATATAAAATTCTCAAGGCTCCCCTGGTGGCTCAGATGGTAAGGACTCTTTCTGCAATGCAGGAGACCCGGGTTCTGTCCCTGGGTTGGGAAGATACCCTGGAGAAGGGAATGGTTACCCACTCTAATATTCTTGCCTGGAAAATCCCATGGACAGTGGAGCCTGGCGGGCTACAGTCCATTGGGTCACAAAGAGTCGAACACGACTGAGTGACTAACACACATACACATCAAATTCCTATGTTTTGGGTTACAGTTTCTCTGACTGTGATTCTCTGCAGTGAAGGTGATGTACTACTTTTCAGCCTATTCCCTTAAATTTATGTATCTTTTCCCATAGTCCATTCCTTTTGTTTTAGCATTTTGGTTTGAAAAGGTTCCTGTACTGTCATTGTTATTATTTATCTTTTCTTTCCTGTAGTTTACAAGAAAACCAAAATGAAATCTTTCCTAGCCCAGATACTAAGAGAAACCAGATCCCTATGCTCACCCAGAATGTCTATAATCTTACATCCTTTAGTTCTTTTCTATAATCTATTTTTTAAAACATGACAAAACATTTTTACATGTACTCAATTTTTAAAATTGCCTTTGCATGTAATCTTAGTGAAGAGATTTTATGTGTGTATTTAACCAATCAAGCAAGATCTGTCCTTACAGAAACTTTTCTTTCCACAGCTTGTTACTTTCATGTTATTAAAACTATATTAGAAATTATACTACTCACTGACAAGGACTTTGAAATTCTTATATGGCTATTCTTATTAATTAAAATAGTATTAGCAATCCTTGTGTCTCTGGTGGCTAACATATATTGAGGGAAAATCCTAAATTTGTCCCATATTCCTTCAGAATTCTTGGGTGAGTCCCACTATCATAGCTAAGCTTAAAATAGATCCTATGTGTACTTAAACTTGGACCTAGATGTTAAGGAAGACTCAAAACCTTTAACAGTTAAGTCAAAATTCTTAACTCTGAACAGCCAACTGCTTGATGAGTACAACTTTCACTCTCATCATACATCAGTACAATGTCCTGATAGCCCCACTGCTTTCTGTTTTATTCCAGTCTTTGATGTCCTTAAATGCATTGTATTTTATTAAAGCTTATTAAACCTAATACTTTGAGCCAAGTTTGTTCATGTTTGTTCTTGAATGTTTTACACTGAATTTCTATTCTACCCATGGATCTCTTACTAAAGGAAAGGGCTTTAATATTCTGACTAGAAAAAATAAAATTCTTTATATATTCCTAGTCCCAATTTACAAAAATATATATGTGCATATAAAGGAAAAGGGTAAATTTACTGAGATTTTATCCTAAATTTTCTATATTAAAGCTGTATTAGTATTATAATAATTATAAAAATACTTATTGCAGAAAATTTTCCTAGATATGCATACTTATATTTGATATCAATGAATATTTAAGCAATTATTAATTACTAATTTTAATACTATTAATTATTAATTTTTCCATTTTCAGAACTAAATACTGGCTATTTATAATTCCATTTTTAAAAAATACGTTTTTCAAATTTCACTGGCATTCTGAATTTAATTGTGTTATGATCTCCATTACACTGTCAAGCACACACAATTACTTCCTGAACTAGTTCCTAATTTTTGGCTTTTAAAAACTGAACATTGTTCATGGCCCTTTATCTCTCACTTTTTTTAAAAAGTCCTTATTAAAGAAAAAAAGAACTACTTATTAAAAAGATCTGTCTCTTCCAGTATTAGAACAGTTGATATGTTCTGATTCTTTACTTTTGGCAATCTACACAAAAGCTCTGCTCAAAGAAATTCAATGAGAAGAACTTGCCTTGAGCAAGTTACCTCATCTCTGTGAACCTCAGTTTTCTCACTGGAAAGACAGCAGAAGCAGTTCCTAACTCAAGGAAGCTTTCTATGAGGTGAATGGAATCAAGCATCTGCTGTGCTTGGTGCAGTGCTGGGCTCAGTAGATACTGCCATCATTCAGGGGACTGCGTGCTTGTACAGATTTCAACAAGTCAGCTGAGCAAGGGTGAATGTCATTTTATAGTAGCATGCCCCTGTTTCCATCTATTCTGTCATCACTCCTAAGAACAATGTCACCTCACCCACCTGCTGGTCTTGTTTTCACTACACAATGCTACCTGGCCTTTAGAGATTTTTTTTTTTTTTTTGTCACTTGATCTTGGAAATGCCAGTTAAATGTGAGATTTGCTTCTTCTATCAGATATTCCAACTTACCCAGTTTTAGGAATTCCTCCTCTAGTCTTTGTATAGTTGCATTTATACAAGAACCTGAGTTATTGTTATGTCAATCCTGTAAAGACTTTTGAAGAACAAAAAACAATTTTATACCAAATAACTGTTTCACTTTCCTGGTTTCTCACATTATCATGACCCTTCATAATTTCCACTGAATACAATGGTTTGATGTTTTGTAACAAAGAGAAGCCAGTGTTTCTTTTTCCATTTCACTCAAGGATAAATGATCCATTCTCTATGATCAGAAATAGACAAGGTCAACAGTAGTTTTATTTTATAGCTTTTTTTTATAGCTTTTGTATCTAAAAATAATGCTGTGATAAAAATCCATTTTAAATCCCTGTGACATTCTTCAATGCTCAAAGTCATATCATTGTGTTTTAAAAAGGTAATTAATAAAAGAATAAAAATCTTTTATGCACATTTCTTTCTTTTGGAATCTCATTCAAAATCATGAGGACACAGGCTTTTGAAAGTTAATGGTCATCATTACATAAAGAAATTTTAAAGACATATTTGTTGGCTTAAATGAGAAAAAAGCCTTTCTGAGTTTGGGCTTTTGTTCTATTGTACATAGTGTGTGTGCATGTTCAGTCGTGTCCAACTCTTTGCAGCCCTATGGACTGTAGCCCACCAGACTCCTCTGTCCATGGGATTTCCCAGGCAAGAATACTGGAGCAGGTTGGCATTTCCTCCTCTAGGGGATCACCCCGACCCAGGGACTGAACTGCATCTCCTGCATTGGCAGGTGGATTCTTTATCACTGAACCACCTGGTAGTCAATTTTAGCACTAACCTACGTCTCCAAAAGCAGTCTTCTACAATCTGAGTATTTGAACAATTTTCGAAAAGTTTACTATGAGAAGTTCACAGGGATATGAAATGTCAGATATTACAGAGTAAAGATGAAGACATTCAAGATTTGGGAGTTCTGTTAGTTTATGTTGTGTATTTTCCTATCTGGGCTTTAAATATTATGGTGAAAACAGCTCATTTAATTTTTGGAATCCTTGGATTCACACAAACGCTCTTCCACATTATTTTAGAAAAGCAAAGCAAAACACGAAATCATCTTTGCTCTGTTCTGGTTCACACTAATTTAGCAAATCTCAGAGAAGACTTATTGGCCTGTGTCTTAGTTTCTGTACCATAATGAAATGCTAATTTCATTTTCATAAGATGATTTCTGTATCAAATATAAGATAATTTGTGTCAAATCAGATTTTTAGGTTTAATATTTATGTATTTTTACTTTATTTTTTTTTCAATTTATTTTATTGGAGGCAAATTACCTTACATTAATATATTGGTTGGTTTTGCCATACATTGACATGAATCCACCCCGGGTGTACATGTGTTCTCTTTCTTGAACCCCCCTCCCACCTCCCTCTTCCCCATATCCTCCCTCCATGTCATCCCCGTGCACCAGCCCCAAGCATCCTGTATCATGCGTCGAACCTGGACTGGTCACTTATGATAATATACATGCTACAATGCCATTCTCCCCAATCATCCCACCTTCACCCTCTCCCACAGAGTCCCAAAGACTGTTCTATATGCCTATGTCTCTTTTGCAGTCTTGTATACAGGGTTCAGGTTACCATCTTTCTAAATTCCATATATATGCGTTAGTATACTGTATTGATGTTTTTCTTTCTGGCTGACTTCACTCTGTATAATTGGCTCCAATTTCATCCACCTCATTAAAACTGATTCAAATGCATTCTTTTTGATGGCTGAAAAATACTCCATTGTGTATATGTACCAAAGCTTTCTTATCCATTCATCTGCAGATGGACATCTAAGTTGCTTCCATGTCCTGGCTATTATAAACAGTGCTGCAGTGAACATTGGAGTACATGTGTCTCTTTCAATTCTGGTTTCCTCAGTGTGTATGCCCAGGAGTGCGATTGCTGGATCGTATGGCAGTTCTATTTCCAGTTTTTTGAGGAATCTCCACACTGTTCTCCATAGTGGTTGTACTAGTTTGCATTCCCACCAACAGTGTAAGAGGGTTTCCTTTTCTCCACACCCTCTCCAGCATTTATTGCATGTAGACTTTTGGATGGCAGCCATTCTGACTGGTGTGAAGTGGTATCTCATTGTGGTTTTGATTTGCATTTCTCTGATTATGAGGGATGTTGAACATTTTTTCATGTGTTTATTAGCCATCTTTATGTCTTCTTTGGAGAAATGTCTGTTCTTTGGCCCATTTTTTGATTGGGTCACTTAGTTTTCTGGAATTGAGCTGCAGGAGCTGCTTGTTTATTTTGGAGATTAATCCTTTATCAGTTGCTTCATTTGCTATTATTTTCTCCCATTCTGAAGGCTGTCTTTTCACCTTGCTTAGAGTTTCCTTTGCTGTGCAGAAGCTTTTGATTTTAATTAGGTCCCATTTGTTTATTCAAAAATATTTATTTCCAATATTCTGGGAGGTGGGTCATGGAGGATCCTGCTGTGATTTATGTCGGAGAGTGTTTTGCCTACGTTCTCCTCTAGGAATTTTATAGTATCTGGTCTTACATTTAGCTCTCTAATCCATTTTGAGTTTATTTTGGTGTATGGTGTTAGGAAGTGTTCTAGTTTCATTCTTTTACAAGTGGCTGACCAGTTTTCCCAGCACCACTTGTTAAAGAGACTGTCTTTTGTCCATTTTATATTCTTGCCTCCTTTGTCGAAGATAAGGTGTCCATAGGTGCGTGGGTTTATCTCTGGGCTTTCTATTTTGTTCCATTGATCTATATTTCTGTCTTTATGCCAGTACCATACTGTCTTGATGACTGTGGCTTTGTAGTAGAGCCTGAAGTCTATGTATTTTTACTTTAAAGTAATTTCAAACTCTCAAGAATTTCTAAGTATAACAACATTTTATATTTTTACTGAATTACTTAGAAATAAACTACTACTAGATTGTTTAGTGTGCATCTCCTACAACCAAGGATATTCTCCCATGTAAGCACAAGAAAGAAAAAACTGTCTTTACCCTCTCAAGTTCGGTGTCAGGGGGCCTGCTAATTTAGCTGACAAAGACTGATTAACAGAAGAAAAGGAATACACACTTATTAATATTTTTATTTGCATGGGAGTTCACAGAAAAGAAATTCAAAGAAACAAACTCAGGAAGTCCTGTACCTTTCTTAGTAAATAACATAAGGTTTGGCTTCAGGGGGCAATAAGTTGTAAGGCAGTAATTAGGAGATGGATGGAGTATTTTATACAAGGTTTATTTTTGCAGACTCATTGTGCCTGCTGGTGCTTCATCTCCAGAGACGAGTTGTTCTTCTCATCCTGGTTCAGAAAAAGGACCAAATTTATGCTACCTTCACAAAAGGAAATTGATTGCTTTCAGGAGATCATAACAATCCTCGTATCAAAGTAGCATATTTTTAGAGTGGTGTATTCTGATCCCCTTCACATCAAAATAAAAAAAATGAACACTGCTAAAATACTACCATCTAATACTTGGTCATTCAATTTTTTGCCAATTGTTCTGTTCGTCTCCTTCCTAGAAAAAAGAAGGATCCAACCCAGGATCAGAGACTGCATGTAGTCTTTCATGATTTTTAGCCTCTTTCAATCTGGAATAGCTCCCCAGTCTTTGCCTAATTTTCTTGACCTGACAGTTTACACATTTTCAGCAGGAATGCCACAGATGTGAAGCTGTGTTGTTGAAGGCATCTTATCAGATGTCTGGATTTTTCTCACTACAGGTGATTTTAATCTTGATCATTTCATTAAGGTGGAATTCTCCAAGATTCTCCAAAGTAAAGTTATTCTTCAGTATTTCTTTTAGTATTCACTAAATACTGGGGGGGAGAAGGCAATGGCACCCCACTCCAGTCCTCTTGCCTGGAAAATCCCATGGACAGAGGAGCCTGGTGGGCTGCAGTCCATGGGGTCACTGAGGGTCGGACACGACTAAGCGACTTCATTTTCACTTTTCACTTTCACGCATTGGAGAAGGAAATGGCAACCCACTCCAGTGTTCTTGCCTGGAGAATCCCAGGGATGGAGGAGCCTGGTGGGCTGCCGTCTATGGGGTCGCACAGAGTCGGACACAACTGAAGCGACTTAGCAGCAGCAGCAGCAAGTACTGGGGGAGGGAGATCCTGTGAAATTAAGTAAAGATCCCATTACTCATCAAAATTTCAGGCACGAGTTTTAGCATCAATTGAGATTTCTATTTAAATTATTACTGTTCTGGCTGCCAAATAGTGATTTTCTAATACCATAATTTCTTCTACATTTATTAGTCACTATTCTAATGTAAAGAAAAGATTTCTTCTGTCCCTGTTTATATTTCTAAATTTTTATCAGTATACATTAACCAATCCTATTTTATTTAATGAGTTACATTTTATTATTACTTACTTTGATGCTGAAATTGTCCCATATCTAACCAGTTCTTTGAGTATTTCCTAATTCTGGCACAAAAAGAAATTCTAGGCTCATCATTTTCACCTGCATATGAACATTGTGAAAGAAAGAAAGAAATACAGGAAGGAAGGAACAATGGCCATTGCAATCTTTAACAAAATTTATGTACCACTATAGGAGGAAAGCTATTTGGTGTAAGTCTATTATATAAATGTTAAACAATGACTGCAAAGTTTAAAAACATATTAAAAATAATTTAAAATTATTTTTAAATTTTAAATTCAGTAAAAAAAAAGGAAGCGAACTACAATTAGTACAAATGTGCACACTCTCTCCTGAACTCAAAATTCAAAGTCAATATCAACAGAAAATGTGAGCAACATCAGAAAACTCTAGTTTCTACCTGAACTGAATGCAGACTGCCCTCTAGAGGCACCATTTAATCAATGCAAGCCAATGTTCCCAGCTGCTAGTGATCCTATTTGTATCTCCGTGTAAAGTTTTCAGAAGCAGTTCTCTTTAAATATGTACAGGCTTTACTCTACACACGACCTTCCCTGGTGGCTCAGTGGTAAAGAACTCACCTGCCAATGCAGGAGATGTGGGTTCAATCTGTGGGTCGGGAAGATCCCCTGGAGAAGGAAATGGCAACCCCCTCCAGTAATCTTGCCTGGGAAATCTCATGGACAGAGGACCCTGGCAGACTGGAGTTCAGAGTCGCAAAGGAATCAGACACAACTTAGCCACTAAACAACTGTACACATACTAATAACTCATCATGATTTCCATGTATTGTGTGCCACCTCTAACAATACTAATGCAAGTGATCCAACAAAAAAAGTGGCTTCCATTTTATCAGCTAGACAAAAGAATTGAGACATGTGATCACAAGATAAGACATCAAAGTGTCATATGTTACTTTGTGACTTTTGGTAAAGCTGTTAGCAAATTCAAAATCTCCCCAAAATTTCATGCAGAAGAAATGTCTCCATAATTCATTCCATTATTTGCTCACCATCTATAGATGAGTCCAGTGTGGATTCAGTTTGGAAACTGCCTCACTGGGCGGTCTTCACTAGGCTCTGAACCTTCATATGTGCTGCTGCAAACTTCAAAACTGCTGGTGAATTAAAATCAAGAACTGTAGTCACGTCTTGAAACTCCAACACAGGTGTAAAAAATCCACATTTAAACTGATAAGAGTTTAAATAAATATTACTTAATGAACAATTAAACAGAAAGGTAAACTATTTCTCCTATCATAAAAATTTTATATAGCTCTCAAGAATATGGCGTCTAAATTTTTCAGTACTTCAGATACAGTTATTAGAAGTATCACTTTCTCACCTCCTTTGCAATAATTTAAAATAATTTGAATAAAATTATTTTGCCAATGGCTGTTCCTTAAGAAAAAAGTCCTTTCAAATATTTGTCCCAGTGAAGTTCAACTTTAACAATATAGATTTAAGAGAATAATTTTAAGATCATATTGTTTTATTTGATGATATTTTTACCTAAATCCACACAGTCAATATTAAATAGCAATGAGATACTGGGGAAAATATTATATAATTATTGGACATGACTTAAAATTTAGTCTTCCAATCTTCCTAGAGAATGTCATAACTTGGTATTATGTAGAGATCTCAGCAATACATTTTGATAAATTAAAGGAAAACTATAGTTGACACCAAAATGCGGTTATATTCATATGAATATAACCTGATCTAATTTTCTACTTTGCTTTTTTGATATAGACACAATTATAAAATATATAATGTTCCTGTTGAAATGCTTATTTCCAAGAACAGTGTAGAGGAGGAAAATTTTTGTCTGGGCTCTGTAACAAAAAACAACTTAATAAGAGACAAGCTCACAAATTTTTTGTGACAAGGGAGAAGTGGCAAAACCTAATTACTTTTGTACTAAACTGATCAGAGAAAGACAATTGTGGAAAAATAACTGTAACAAATGATGAGGCTAAAGGAAGATAAGAATTATTTTAACAAAGTCTGTTCATATGGATTCCTCTTCTTAATTTCCCATCCTTGATAATAAAAATGCTTCTTTCTTCCTAGTATAAGGAGGGCATCTTTCACAAGCGAATTGTATCTCCTGTTTGCAGGAAGAAAGAGGGGAGATCAGAATGATTTTTTGTATCTGCTGTTTTTCAAGTATCTTTTGTTCAAAATAATCCTTATGCTGAAGTGACATATTTTGGGGTGGCATACTTTGCCATTGTTCCACATTCACAATAAAATTTATAATTTTGCACTTCATGTTCAATTTTGTTTTCAGTAAATCAATATGAGCATATTTCCTCTGCAGACAGTGTGCAAAAGCATTAACCACATGATACAAATGTTAGGGTAAGTGCAAAGGTTTTCTTCACATAAAAACAGAGATTTAACTTATTTATAATGCTGGTTGAGAACTATGTTTCCTATCACCTGAATCTTTAAGAGTATTCACTTTTCATACTCTCTGCTTCTTCAAAAGAATGAAATTTTATGTAAATAAAAAACAACCTTGATGGTAGTATGCCATATTAAAACAATGATAATAACAAAAACACCAAGGAATCTACTCCTATTGACCCATAAAATTCTCCAGCTATGTCCTTCCTGTAGCCCTGTTAGAGGGTATTATTTTGTGTATTTTCAACCCTGTAATAAATGGTAGTGTAGCAATGTTTGGATGACTTCTTTGCTCTTCTGCTGTCCCTATAGAGAAACTCACATCGTAACAAACCCTGGTATTCCAATTCAGCCTATCCAGCAGGTCTAAGATCTAAAAACAGGGTCATTTTTCTGTTAAAAACTCAGAGCTTGTTAGGAGAGGAGAGAATCATGCTTACTACTTGCTCTTGGGCAAGACTTTATCCTTATTTATACTTGTCAAGCATCTACCTGACTACAGGTTTGATTCCAGGGATTGGGAAGGACCCCTCAACTCTGAAATCCCTCCAGGAGCCTGCTTGCTGGGGGCTTCCCAGGTGGCACTGTGTGTGCATTAGTCACTCAGTCATGCCCCACGCTGTGCAACCCCACAGACTGTAGCCCTCCAGGCTCCTCTGTCTATGGGATTCTCCAGACAAGAATACTGGAGTGGGTTGTCATTCCCTTCTTCAGGGGATGTTCTCAACCCAGGGATCAAAGCAGAGTCTCCCTCTTTGCAAGTGACTTTACCATCTGAGCCACCAGGGGAGCCAAAAAGAACCCTCCTGCTGGTGCAAGAGACGTAAGACATGGGTTTGATCCCTGGGTTGGAAAGATCCCCTGGAGGAGGGCATGGCAACCCACTCCAGTATTCTTGCCTGGAGAATCCCATGGACAGAGGAGCCTGGCGGGCTACAGTCCATGGGGTGGCAAAGAGCTGAACATGACTGAAGCATGTTAGCATGCATGCACCCTGCTTGCGGATGCCTCGAGCTCTATGGCTTGCAGCAGAAAGGTCTCTTACAGTCTTCATAGCCGTTAGGACGTCCTCAGCTCCTTCTCCCACAGGTAGAGGTACTGAGATGAGGAGGGAAGAAGTCCCACGGACTCCGTGGAGAGAGGCATCTGGAGAGAACTGATGAGCGGCCTGCCCTGACGCTGCACTCCAAGCGTCCCCACCTTCAGGACTCCCTGGCGTCCTTGTTGACCTCCGTCCTAGTTGTTCCTGACTACTTGTTCTCTTGTCAAACATTTAATGATCATTGTGAGGCTCAGCAAGCTGCCTTCAGGGGATTCTAGTCTAAAAGAGCAAACTCGCAATTATAATCAAGTGTAATTAGCAGCCCAATATAGCAAATGCAGGTTGCTATGGAAATACATAGTTGGAACATTTTATGTCACCCTCCCATACTTAAGGTGAGAACTGCACGACGGCTAACATTTAGTCAGAAAAAAAAAGGCCAAGGTTTGCATGTATCACAGTGTCTCTTATGGAAAGAGTATATTCATTGACACTGTATGCTGTCTCAACCTGTCACTCTGCCCTTGTGAACAAGAATGTTTCACTAGCTCAGAGCAGTCCCAGTAAGGAGGCCAAACCTCATCGCTGCAGGATAGTTGTAAGAGGATGTGGTTTCTACAGAACTGTGCTCACCTGTAATGTTTCGCAGTCTGAACAGCACCTGCAGCCGCACTTTATCTCTGGTCCAATCTGGCTCCCCTGCCCACATGTTTCCCCGAGCACTGCCACAAGAGTTTTGGCAGAGGGCTGTGGCATCAGTTCAGCGACTTGGCACATCACAAAAACAGTGGTGCAATAGACAGGTATCCAGCCAAGAATGCAGACTGAGGGCAGTCACAGAGTTCATGAGTATAAGCAATATCGCCATTCTCTAGGCTCTCTTTTCAGACATGCAAAGACCACATTTAGACACTTTTTAAAATTATTAAGCCACATAGTCTTGGGTTAAACTCTTGAAATATTCATTCTTGCCCAAGGCCAATGCTACCTTGAAAATTTTCTCTTCTATTACCTCCTTAAGCCACAACTGTTAGAGCTCCCAAATACTAAAATAACTCATGCCTCATGGATCTAAAACACATTTACACAGAGTAATTTCTTTATTGAGTAATTTGTTTCTCCCACAAATAGCCAGGAGCACACTCAGGCTACTAATCACAGAAACAAAAAGAAGAACCTAAAAGTCACTGCCTGATTGCAGTATTTCAGACAACGTTGCTCCTTCTGTGTCTCCAGAGGTTGCAGTCCTGGTCTTTGAACATCTGGAAACTTTTCCATTATAGAAGAACATGTTATTGATTTATCCTTGTCTTATATTTGAAAATATGCTTTGTTCTCCAGAATCTTCCCTAAAAAGACTTGACTTATGATTTAAGATCAAAGCATAACATGCAAGCTTGGTGGCAAGCTGGGAGGAAATGTGGACATTTGAGGAAGGAAGAACACTAGTGTCCTTAATTCTTGCCTTGGCATTGCTATCTGCCAGTGAACCCCTCTGAGTCTCATTTCTCTGTCTTCCAAATGCAAAAAGAAATTAAATGATCTTCAGGTTATTCCCAAGATTGTGGCTTCTGTTTTCTCTGTTGAGTGTAATTGTTTTCCTTAGGAGTTTATACTTCTCGTGAGCACTAATGAGGCAACTATAGCATGTAACCATAAAAGCCAAGTCTGGGGCTTTGGGTTTGTGTGCTCACCAGAAGTCACTTTCGGTGACTGGAAATCCCATGGTTTAAAATATAGATATCCAGCGCTGCTAATGTACAAGGCACAAAGAGTTAAAAGCACGACTGTTCTACAAATATAAAATGAACATATGTCCACAGTTTTAATTCTACTCATTAATGAGGTTTCCATTCAAAGAACACTTGAAGAGTTGGATATTTACAGACAATTTAATAAAAGAATGTTAGAGTAAGATGCTAGACTAGATACAAAAATGCTAATACCCTAAGAGCAGTAAGCCATAAACTTTGAGATTCTTTTCTACCAGAGAGGATTCTACAAATTAACAATGTCTTGGCTGTAATCAAATAGTAGAATTTAGATAATTAAATAATCCTTGAATGAGCCTGTTAAACAATGGCATAAAAAGACTTCATTTTATCGGGCAATTATTTTTGGAGGCGTTTGCACTGAAGACCCTTGAATGTGTAAAAAAGTCTGAGGGCTCCAAATATACTTTCTCTGATCCACCTCTTTCTCTGATCCCTCCAATTGCTGGGTTACTGGGCAGATTGTTACCTCTCAATGGTAGTCTAGGGGAAAAAAAGTTCAGATATCACACATAATTTAGGGAAAACTATTTGTAAAATAAGCTTCATAGTCACATTGGCCTAACCTACTATCCTATTGGTAAAATATAATTCATATTAATATCATTTCTATTAACTTTCTAGGCTGATTTATTCTTTGAGTGAAGGGTAGGAAGGAGCAACAGTAACACAGGAAGTATATATCCATGTAAGTTTAAAGCAAGCAATGAGTAATCCAAGGATCTAACAGGGATTTACTAGACTTCTTTGTCACCATCAACTTGGAAAACTCTTAGCCCAAGAATACTGCCTCTATAATTCTCTGTTCACTTGAAATGTCACAAGGAGGCCACCTCAAATAAAGATTTACTTAATAGTATTTAATTCAAGGAGTCATCTTTTTAAATTTTCATAGTTTTTCCATGGTAAAAATAATACATTTTTTAAATCAAAGTGTACTCTTAGACAAAGAAAACCACAGTAAGATTTGAATTTAAAGTGGCCGCTCATGGCGATAACTTAAAATGGGTCAGTGATTATTACCTTTTTCAGTTCAGTTCAGTTTAGTCACTCAGTTGTGTCTGACTCTGCGACCCCATGAACCGCAGCATGCCAGGCCTCCCTGTCCATCATCAACTCCCGGAGTTTACTCAAACTCATGTCCATTGAGTCGGTGATGCCATACAACCATCTCACCCTCTGTCGTCCCCTTCTCCCCCTGCCCTCAATCTTTCCCAGCATTAGGGTCTTTTCAAATGAGTCAGCTCTTCACATCAGGTGGCCAAAGTATTGGAGTTTCAGCTTCAACATCAGTCCTTCCAATGAACACCCAGGACTAATCTCCTTTAGGATGGATTGGTTGGATCTTCTTGTAGTCCAACGAACTCTCAAGAGTCTTCTCCAACACCACAGTTCAAAAGCATCAATTCTTTGGTGCTAAGCTTTCTTTGTAGTCCAGCTCTCACATCCATACATGACTACTGGAAAAACCATAGCCTTGACTAGATGGACCTTTGTTGACAAAGTGATGTCTCTGCTTTTTAATATGCTGTCTAGGTTGGTCATAGCTGTTCCTCCAAGGAGCAAGAGTCTTTTAATTTCACAGCTGCAGTCACCATCTGCAGTGATTTTGAAGCCCCCAAAACTAAAGTCTGCCACTGTTTCCACTGTTTCCCCATCTATTTGCCATGACGTGATGGGACTAGATGCCATGATCTTAGTTTTCTGAATGTTGAGTTTTAAGACAACTTTTTCATTCTCCTCTTTCATGTTCATCAAGAGGTTCTTTAGTTCTTCTTCATTTTCTGCCATAAGGGTGGTGTCATCTGCATATCTGAGGTTATTGATATTTCTCCCAGCAATCTTGATTCCAGCTTGTGCTTCTTCCAGTCAAGCGTTTCTCATGATGTACTCTGCATATAAGTTAAATAAGCAGGGTGACAATATACAGCCTTGACATACTCCTTTCCCAATTTGGATCCAGTCTGTTGTTCCATGTCAAGTTCTAACTGTTGCTTTTGACCTACATACAGATTTCTCAGGAATCAAGTCAGGTGGTTTGGTATCCCCGTTTCTTGAAGAATTTTCCACAATTTGTTGTGATCTCACAGTCAAAGGATTTGGCTTAGTCAATAAACCAGAAATAGATGTTTATCTGGAGTTCTCTTGCTTTGTCTATGATCCAACGGATGCTGGCAATTTGATCTCTGGTTCCTCTGCCTTTTCAAAATCCAGCTTGAACATCTGGAAGTTCACTGTTCACGTATTGCTGAAGCCTGGCTTGGAGAATTTTAAGCATGACTTTACTAGCGTGTGAGATGAGTGCAATTGTGCAGTAGTTTGAGCATTCTTTGACCTTTTTAGGAAGGTCAAAAAGATTTTGACCCTTTCTTCAGAAAGAGACATTGAACATATAACAGATGTAATATAGTTTTGTACTTAATTTGACTTGGGGTGACTCATGGACCCCCTGCATCTCGTCCTGGATCCTGATCTATAATTCCCAACTGAGAAAAACAAGAAGCCACCTAAAAGGCCATCGGTGAAATACATAGTCCTCATAGCTTGTCTCCCAAGCCTCTCCTGATATCCGACTCTATATGTCAGCTAACTTTCAGTGCAGGCAATGATAGGTTGTTTTCTTTGGAACTGAAGCAGAAATGCCCCTCACGGTGGAAAATCTGAGCCCAATTATTTGGGAATAACACAGTCCTCTATGGTCTGCTGTAGTGACAATTCACTAGCAACTCAAAGGTAGATTAAAAAGTCACGGATTTCAGAACACATTCTTATCCTGCCCCTTATAAGTCAAGTGACCTTAAGAAAAGGTATTTAACTTCACTAAGGCTCAAGTTTAATTGAAAAATCAGGATGATTTAGGGGTAGGGCCCTGAGCAAAGACATTTGGAGCCATACCCCTGACCTAATCAGCTAAGTATTACAGAATCAGTGAACAGATCCCGGGTGAGGATAATACATACCCAGTAAAACAAATGCAAGGTATTGAAGGCTTTGTTCTGTTTGTGTTTAAAAGCGGGGTAGAGCATTTTTCTTCTTTTTACTCTACTCCATACCTTGAGTCATAATGTCATATTAAGACTATAACTTTGTTGCATGCAATTATTTAGTGATCTATAGAGGAATGCACAGTTTTAAAGCTGCTACTAATGCTCCTTTTGTGTCCCAACTTTATCAGTTCTTTGAGTTTGAGGTTATTTGCATACATTTTAAATAAGCATCTAATTTACCATTAGATTTGAGTTAATGTTTTGAATTAAACTTCATCACACAGTCATATTTATTCAACAACTATTTATGGAGGGAGATCATACTATGTGCCAAGAAACAGGGCAGCAAATAAAAGCAGAAAAATGCCCTTCTTTCATGGGACATATATTAAGCCTGTATGGGGGCTGGGGAGAACAGTAAACAAATAATAAATCAAGACCATAAAAAATTCTAAGGAGAAAATTATAATTAAAAGCCAGTAGTGATGGGTATGAGAAAGCCTTTTTAAATAAGTTCATCAGCAGAGGTTTTCTTAATAAAGTAGCATTTGAGACAGACTCTGAAGGGCATGGGGGAAGCAAGACGTGTGGAAGAAGGTGTAGACACCAAGCTCCTGTGTAGGAAGCACACTGGCGTGTTCTGTGATGGGCTGTGTGCCTGAAAGGCAAGGAGGAGGGGAGTGGATGACACGAGCCCAGGAGCAGAGCACAGGAGCCGGGTCATTCGGGGTCTTGGAGGTAGCAGAGGGTCATATCAAAATGATCCCCTCTGGGGTTTGGGCTCAATAACATTCTTGTCACAAAGGAATGTAACACCAGAAAGTATTGTGACCTCTTGGCAGGCAAGTCTGGTTCAAAATAGGTCAGGAAAGCTGCCTCAGAGGCTTAACATTCAGTCTAGTCCAATTCCATTGGACTAATTAATTAATTGGTAATCTCATTAACCTGAAGGATTTGGGGCACTTATTAAAGGAATTTTGAGACTCTTCTCAGAGGATTGCAGGAAACCTTGGGGATCGGCTAACAAACTTGATACTACACATGTATAAGCTTTGGGCCACGAAGGGCTTACTTTACCCCAGTATTTGCATATGGTGATGTCACACGTGGGCCATGAGGCACAGATATTCCACAGCCTAAGGAAAGTATAAATAGAAATATGAGGGTTGAGGTGTATTATTCAGAGATTTTTTCCACTACAAATAACAGACACCAAAAAGCTAGCTTAAGAAAAGACAGAGATAATTCATTATAAAATATATGGGGTAATTAGCAGAATACAAAGGTAGGAAGGCAGTCATGCCTTAGGGTCGATTCAAGACTGGAAAACTGCGAAGACTCTCCATCTCACAGCTCTGCATTTCCCTACCCAGCTGCTTCATTCTTAGCTCCCTCTGCACACAGAAGAGAATCTCACTGGCCAAGCTGGGATCAGTTGTTTACTCTTGGTCCAATTAGCTATAACCAGGGAAATGAGGTCAAGGAGAAGGCAATGGCACCCCACTCCAGTACTCTTGCCTGGAAAATCCCATGGACAAAGGAGCCTGGTAGGCTGCAGTCCATGGGATCGCGAAGAGTTGGACACGACTGAGCAACTTCACTTTCACTTTTCACTTTCATGCATCGGAGAAGGAAATGGCAACCCACTCCAGTGTTCTTGCCTGGAGAATCCCAGGGACGGGGGAGCCTGGTGGGCTGCTGTCTATGGGGTCGCACAGAGTCAGACACGGCTGAAGTGACTTAGCAGCAGCAGTAGCAGCAGTATCAACAAGCATGGCTGTCAGAGCCTCTGCTTGGGACCCACTCTCAAAGAAGGTAGAGGGTTGGACAGACAGCCCAAGTAACCTCTGCCACATCATGTGATTAGATCATCCACCTATTTATTTTACTTGGAGACAACTTTGAGAAGTATTCCTGAAAAAAATTCCTACTCCATTCATGGGGTTGTTTTCAGGGGATGAAAAATGATGAGGAAGACAAAACAAATGTAAAGAAAAATAACAGAATGAATACATTTTTCTCTTGAATTATGTTTTTAATGAGAAAATTTCTCCATTATATCAGCATGATACAACTGAAAGAAAAATGGACTAGAGTCAGAAATCTGATTTAAATTTTTACATTATCAGTTAATAGTCATGGGAATGTAAGCAATTCATTTTGGTTCTCAGATAAATGATGCAGGTTGGACTAGCTTCTTTTTAAGGTAACTTCCAGATACCCTTTGACTGTGATATGATATTTCTATTTGGTGGCAAATAATCCGAGGGATTTGTTGTCAGTTCACTGAAGACATAGAGCAAAAATGGCCAAGAGACGGGCTATAGAATCCTACACATCTGAGTGAGTGTGATCTTGGCCTTGCCACTGTTTTGGAGTTTGACTTCACATAAATCAGTAAGTTAGTTACTAAATCCAAGTTTGCTCATCAGTAAAATGCAGGTAAATGTTGCCTACTGTAATGAAGTGTACCCACTGAATAAGAAAATGAATGTAAAACTCCTGGCTTACAGGGAGTCTTTAGTTCTGGTCATTGTTATCAGCCTGCGAAAAATCCCTCAACTTGTTTGTATCTTACTAGATTACTTAGAACAAATGTGCAGGTAAGTGAAAATTAAACTCCAGTACTCTTTAAAGTTCTCTAAGGCAGCAACTAATGAATATGAGATTAGAGACCTGGAAATTCTAGGGGTGGGGGTATCATACATAAATAACACCTCCATGTCATTCACGAACATAATAATTTTTAATTACCTTTGTAAAATGTGGCTTTCCCATGTCCCCGGGGGGCAGGTGTGAAAGCATGGAGCTGGATAATAAAATCCTCGGTCTGATTGAGAGGAATACTTCCGATCCCAGAGGAGTCAGCCTGGGGGCCACGTCGAGTCACAGAAGTCCCTGTTCCGTGAAGGTAAGGAAAACCTGCTTTTTCTCAACACACCCTTCAGCAGCATGGTCACTGAGAAGAACGCACGGGGCGAGTCCCCGAATCGTTTCCAGTAAGGCACTTCCTTGACGGCCGAGGGAACAAAGTGAACCCGTGCAAACTTCTCTTACACAGTCACTTCCTGTTACTAAAAAAACCCTCCACAGAAGCTTCTTCCAGTTTAAAGTGTGATATCAGGGGACCGTCATTACAGGAAAGGGAGGTGGAGCTCAAGCCATTAGAAAGAGCGCTTAAGGCAGCAACAACTCTTTTATTGGGAGGCGCTAACTGAGTCGGACACAACTGAGCGACTGAACTGAACCTAAGGCAATGGCAGCCCACTCCAGTACTCCCGCCTGGAAAATCCCATGGGCGGAGGAGCCTGGTGGGCTGCAGTCCATGGGGTTCCTACGGGTGGGACACGAATGAGCGACTTCACTTTCACTTTTCACTTTCATGCATTGGAGAAGGAAATGGCAACCCACTCCAGTGTTCTTATCTGGAGAATCCCAGGGACATCGGAGCCTGGTGGGCTGCCGTCTATGGGGTCGCACAGAGTCAGACACGGCTGGAGCGACTTAGCAGCAGCAGCAGCAACCTAATGTATGTAAACTCACTTACATTGGGTTACTAAAATCCACACAATTCATGCCCATTTTTTAAAGGAAAAAACAAGATTTTCCTGATTAGATAAGTTCTTTGAATTTTCTGTTTCAGGATATTTATCTATGGTGCTTTATGTAACAAATATAATTCAAGGGTAAGCTCAAGCTAGGAATTTTGCAGATACCTTTCTAGAAATACATTATAAATGACATCACAAGCTCTTAAGCTCTGCAGTCCTTCTAATTAGAAACCATCTCTAATGATCATTTCAAAATAAATCTAATTAAGTAAATTAGAGAATGTGGCTGACCTTAAAAATATTTACATAACTTCTGCTTTGGCTTCTTAGTTCTAAAATGATCCAGGCTCATTGTGGAAAAGCTACACTAAGCATAGAGAAAACTATAGAAATCATGTATAGAGAGATTTATTGTGGAGCTAATGGAGTTTGGAGTCCCCTAAACAAGTATTTTCTTTCATAACTAATTCGTGAGGTTCTGGAATTGTATAAGCCTCTGCTGCTGTTGCTGCTGCTGCTAAGTCGCTTCAGTCGTGTCTGACTCTGTGCGACCCCACAGGCCTCACCAAATATGGATCAGCCGCTGAAACCCACTCCATGCCTACTGCTCCTAGAGAGTCTTGCTTAGCATTGAGATCTGTGTGTCTCTTTCTGGCCCTCTCTCTCTCTCTGACACACACACACACACTCACATTCATACTCTCTCTGACACACATACACACATACACTCACACATTCACACTGACACACATACTCTCTCACACACACTCACATTCACACTCTCTCTGACACACATACTCATACACACCGTTCTGTCAATTTTTTCACTTAGTAATTTGTTGTGGATCTTCCTGTACCTCTTTCATTCACTTAATGAACAAATAGTATGGTATACGTTCTTTCCACTTCTCCATGAAAAAGAAGCATTTGTTTTCAAAATGAGAAATGCCTCTCTGCTAATGATGAGGGGCCAAAAAGACTTTTCTCTCCACTTCCTTCCTTCATTTTTCATCCCCACCCCCACACTCATACACATACCTCTAACTCCCAGTTAAGACTTGCTTCCTTCATGAAAATGTGTGCTTTCTTGTAGTGGCCATCTAGTTTAATCCCAAAAGGAAATTTAATGATGAGAATTTGAATCCCCTCCAGTAGTAGCCTGATCCTCGTATTCTCGGCTTATCAACCCCCTAAGACCCATTTGCTCATGACTGACTTCCCTGCCCATTCTGCTATCTTGTTTTCTGAATCCCTCTTTATATGGTGAAAACCTCACAGCCCTATTGACACCCTCTTGGTAACTAGTTCCCTCTCTTCTGGGTACTTAACTGGAACTTCTCTGTCTCTTTAAGATATTGTTTCCCCTATCTCTTCCTTGATGAAATTTGCTCATCTTCCTATACATTTCCAGGCAAAGGAGAGCAGGCCTCTGGCTGATTTTTGCTTTGTTTTGTTTGCTTTGTGAAATGTAAGGTAAAGACATCTACAGACAATGAGAGAGTAAAGTGAAGTCCAGTGTTTAAAATAGGGGAAGATACCCAGGTGGCTCTAGTAGTAGAGAATCTGCCTGCAATTCAGGAGACCTGGGTTCGATCCCTTGGGTGGGAAGATCCATTGGCGAAGGAAATGGCAACCCACTCCAGTATTCTTGCCTGGAAAAGTTCTGTGAGCAGAGGAGCCTGGCAGGCTACAGTCCATGGGGTCACAGAGAGTCAGACACAACTGCGTGACTGAGCACACACACAGGAAATGGCCGCTGAGAGACAGAGTTGGGAGAGAGGGGCAAAACTAAAGAGAGTTGCTGGGGAGCAGTGAGGACCCCTTTATAAGACCAGTCACTAACAAGTGTGTGGGCTCCTAAATCTTCAGTCTCTCCATCACTTCTTACCAGCTTAATTCTCCTCAACTTTTAAATATTGAGACTTCATACTATTTTATGGGCAATGTTCTTTGTTCACCATTAAGTATGATTTTATTTTATTTATTAACTTTTATTGGAGTGTACTTGATTTACAATGTTGTGTTAGTTTCAGGTGTACAGCAACATTACATGTCTATATTCTTTTCAGGTCTTTTTCCATTATAAGTTATTACAAAATATTGAATAGAGTTCCCTGTGCTATACTGTAGGTACTTATTTATCTATTTTATATATAGCATTGTGTATCTATTAATCCCGAACTCCTAATTAACCCCTCCCTCCCTCCCCTGACATTATGAGCAATGTTCTAATTCACTCTTTCACATCCTAGCCGATGTTGATCATGACCCCAAGTTTTTCCAACCACTTGTCATACCACTCACAAGCTCTACCTTGATAAATCCATGGCCATTTTGCGTTTGATTTTTCACTTGTCATTTCATTTGCATTTGATACTACTCACTAACTTTCTTAAAATGTCTTACTCCACTGACATCTATGAAAGTGTCCTTTAGCACCCTCCTTTTCCCTCTGCTCTTTTCGTTTCACTCGCCATCACCGGCCTCTCCTGTATCACCTGTCTGTGTTACACTAGTGTCACCCAGGGATCTGTACATCATGGTTGGCTCACTAAACTTCAAAACATGTGCTGATGACTTCCGACACATACACTTACTAAACATGTAGTTCTTCTCTAGATTCATATCGACTTCACTCAGCATTTTCAAAGATGCTCTCAGTATCTTTCCTGTTAAAACTGTTTGTTGTTTCTCCACTCTCCATTTCCCACTTCCCAAAATGCACCCATGTCCCACCACCCCACCATCCTTTACCAGACCATGCAGTTTCATGTGCTATGCTTTTTCACGTGCTGTTTATTCTTCATGGAAACCCTTGCCTCCTTGCCCATTGGATGAACTGTGTTTCCAACTGTGTTTTCATGTGAATTACTGTGAAATCATAGTAACTCCCTCTTTAGTCTCACATTCTTTGGTCCCCTTTTGCTCTGTCCTAAATAAATACCTTCTTTAAACCTCATTCATAGGCTTTATCACCTTGGTTTGGTAATCATTTATGTATAGATGTGTCTTCCCTTCTAGTCACAGACTTCCTGAGGATGGAGTGTAAAGCATCATATGAATGTGTCTAAAGTCTCATAACATAGGTTTCTCTAGAAGGTACCCATGTTATGCAACATGTTTGGTTTCATGAACTATGAGAAAAGTAGACTTATAATCACCTTCTCTCTAAGAAGCCTTAACAAATAATCTCAAAGTTTACAGGAGGGATAATGAATATACACTTAAAACCTCAGCTTCTCACCCTAAAGCTTTTGACTGGCAGTGATTGTCAGATGCCCACCTATCACTGCTGCTTCGAGATATTAGCTAGACCACTCCCAGGGCACTCTGTGGTGCCACTCATGGTGACAAGTAAGCCCCATATGTGGATGTGCTCTCCAGAGCCCAAATGGAGCAAAACACTATGGTCTCTCCATTTCAATGGAGAGACCTTGCTTTCCTAACTTTAGCTACACAGGCCCCCAGTACTACTTTACACATTCAGTGTTTGCCAGAAATAGGTGTGACCATCTTTTTGATTTTCATCATCCTTCTGCAAATGGGGAAACCGAGGGTCAGTGAAGCTAAGAACATTTCTTGTGGTTTCTACTATAGCTAGTAGGAATTGCATTCTGGACCTAACCCCAAATCTATCTGGGTTGCTCTATACATCCTGCTTTTAATTACCTCTTCCTCAAACAAGAATCATTTGAAGTGACTGGGCCTGAGCTCAAGCTGTTACCAGGAACGATGCTGTTGTCAGAGCAACCCCTCCTCTCCTGTGTGAGGCGTCACCCTTGCATCAAGCTGCAGTGCCTTTACTCTCTCTGAGGATAGGGTCTCCCAGGAACAATCCCCAGAAGTGTCTCTTCATCTCCCAGACTCTGTCATCTCCTTCTCAATTGTCATCTGAAGCATCTTCAAATATTTGATTCCTTAAGTAAACCCACTTAATTTCCAGCTGAAATCTCTGCTGAATTACTATTTACAATAGCACTCCACGGAAGGAAATCCTACATTCAAAACAAACAAAAATTTTTCCATTCTCACTGATATATTGATGGAACTGAAAAAAAGTATAAGAAAAATTCTTTTGGAGTAAGACAGGGTGAGTCAATGACAAACTGTGGAAGGCATCTCTCATTTTCCCACTGGATGGAGCAAGCATAAGAACAGTAAGGGAGACTCCCTTTCCAGGAAGAAATGTATTTTATTACGACTTTATGAGAGGGGTAAAATGCTTCAAATGGTTCAGAGAGTATAATCTTTTAAAAGATTAAGTAAATTTCTGATCATAAAGAAATATGATTTAATGAGAAGTCCTGAGACATATGTCATGTTCCCTTTATGGTCTACCTTTGCCAAAAATAAGAGGGAGAATTACTATAGAGAAAATGAGAAGACTAACTCATTGCTTTCAGGAAACAGAAAAACATTATGGATGAATATGAGGAACTCTATTAATATGAAAGCAGGTTTTAATATCCTAAGAGAGATGAAAGTAGAAAGTTGGTGAACAGAAGGCATTGAAAGTCTTGTAGGCAAAGAACAAATCATTTTCTAAGTTCTTGAATAAGTATTGAATAATACTCAATTCCAAAGTAGACATTAAATGAAACTTACACTAAACTAAGACGTGGTCTTAATACAGTGACAAAATTAATATATGAACATTGATTTATTACCCTGTAATTCTGTGTCTTCAAATACTAAAGGAAATGATATTAGACTTGAGATGTTTTCTTGGACAAACAAATATACTCCAGTAATGATTGGAAACAAGGGTTCAACCTGGGACAGGAAGGGAAAGTGATCAAATTTTAAGATCTACCAAAACTGAATTTGCTTAAGAGTGTTGTCACGTGTTTAGATTCTATTTTGCTTTTCTTATTTTAACTAAGACACAGCACTAAAAATTGGCTTTTAATAACTTTGGTGGCAGTTGATGAGCGATTTCCCAGTAATTGGAGACAAATTCTAGCTCTGGACATTCTTCCTAAGGCCAAAAGTCTTGGTAAAATGCTATGAATGGCTCAGAGAGTATAATCTTTTAAAGTGTCCCAATATGAGCTTATGACACTTTAAAACATTATGACAGAAAAACTTCTTGAAAATTACAGTAAGTTGACAAACGTTTTCTGTAACCACATTTGTTAGGGAAAAAACATTAATTTCCCTTTCCTTGTTTCCCTTTTTCAAAAGTTAAGCTATTTCATTATCAAAATCTTGTTTTCTCATCTCTAAACTGGGATGTGATAAGAATAAAGTGAGTGAAAATGTGAAAGCATTTTGTAAATGTAGAGGGCTAAATTGCTTGCATACATGCATGCTTAGTCATGTCCAGCTCTTTGTGACATCAAGGACTATGGTCCACCAAGCTCCTCTGTCCATGGAATTTTATAGGCAAGAATATTGGAGTGGGTTGCCATTTCCGCCTCCAGGGCATCTTCCTAACCCAGGGATCAAACTCACATCTCCTGCATCTCCTGTATTTGCAGGCAGATTATTTACCACTGGGAAGCCCAAAGGGTAAGTAAAACACAATTCTTATGATGATGATAGTGAGATTAGCTTGAGCCTCAAAATCTTATTTTTTCTCATACAATTACTAGCTTCCTCTTTGAATTCCATTATTTAATTTTGAGTCATGGTAACTGTGGAATGTTTTGATCTTTTTTTTTCTGTTAGGAAAAATAAGTTGCATTGTTGTATGAGCAGCTGTTTACTATTCCCTGGGAAATGTCTGAATGGCTGGCTAGGAAAACAGCAGGTTCTTAGGCAACAAGAAGGCCTGTTTCAACTCAGCTGCTGCACTTTGTGGTGTTTGAAGCTCATAGTAGGCAACCTGGGTGAAGTCATTTAAATGACATATGTACCTTTCTCTTATCTCTAAGTTCAGCTAGTAGTTTTTAGCTTTATAATTCTAAAAGTATAATCAAATCTCAAAACTAAATAGGTTGGTGGACAAAGAGAGCAAGCTGTGTTTTCCAAGCTATCACCATGCCTAATATATGACATATGACTCGTTCCATTCATTTTGAAGATTTTAAAAGCTTCCACTACACATAAATATCAGGTATATGTCCAGATAAGAAGATCTTGCTGTGTATGTTCACCTTGAACTCTGTTTTTTTTAATAAGGTATAACACCAGACCCTGCAGGAAAACAGAGACACAAGTCTGTAAGCTAAAATCAAGCTCTAAGACACAAGAATTAAAACTCTTATAAAATAAGAGGGACAAAGCTCTCCACCTATTTGAGAGGCATCCATTTGTTGGACAGATGGCTTTCTATAGGATAGGAGAAATGCGGCAGTAAACTCAGGCTCCTCTTGTTTGATAAGTAAGAGACACTTTTGAGTAGGACACTCTCTTACTCAAAAGTTTTCTCTTCCATCGCTGGGAGGATTTGTCCAAGATTCCACAGGAGATGGGGTTAGATGCAGGGTGTCCTTTGGAAGATGTGAGTGATAGGTGCAAAAGGATTCCTTCTGCCTCCGTGAAAATAATAATCCTAGAAGCTCTAGTCCAGGCCACTTTGGCGGCCCGAGGAGGAGTGCGGCAACCCTGGGGGTGTTGGTAAAGGAGGGCACCAAGCCTGGAAGGGAAGGGCGACATCTGGGTGGAAATTAGAATAGACTTTATCACTTTAACATTAAAAAAATATAAGGCATCCAGGAGCATGCAAAGAGAAGAAAAAGAATTCAGAGTCTCAGGGTTTCCACTGAACAGACTTTCGGAGCTAAAGGTATTATCTTCACCTTGGGAATCATTGTCTTCTCCTAGATTTAAATAACTTCATCAATCACATTTGGAAAAAAAAAGATTTCTTTCTTGTTACGCAAAAGGAATAACATCAGCCTCTTGATTCAGAAATTTGTATATTTGTGACACTACTAAAGGAAGCAAAATTCTTGGCTTGGAAGATTACCATGAATAAACACATTTGTTTAAGAGTTATTTAGCAGATTATGTGTTCTTTATGTTCCAGATCTGTTCATTGGGTGGCCAAAAAGGTTGTGCAGGATTTTTTTTACAAGATCTTATGGAAACTAACATTTTGTCCAACCCAACAGCTTTCTGACAGAATTTGGATCTCTCATAGGGATTTCCAAACCTAAGCTGGGTTTGGGGATACAATGCCTCAAAAGTCCTTTTTTTTTTTTTCCCCCTCAAGCAAGCCTTCATGTTTCTAGTTTGATTACAAACAATTTCTTTAATGGATGTGGGGAAAGTACCAGCAAAATGGGCATTTTCAGCTCTCACTGGAAAAGGCTCATAGCATTCTAATATCTACCTTCTAGGTGAAATGAATCTTGTAAGACTCTTTTCACCATTTTTGTACTTGTGAGGAGAATGAGACTTGACCCACAGTGTATAAATATCTTGGGATTCTGGGATAAGCAGCAAAAAGTAGAATCATGTATTCCTTTTTTCCCCCTCCAGTGAGGAAGATTTACTTTTTACAGTAAATTTTCCTTAAATCACTAAAGATCAGTTAGCAAATATCTGCAATTTTTTTCAGGCTATCATATTGAAAGACTGTCTTTGAGTCAGGCTCATTTTCAGACAAAACAGTACTGATATACACTATTTGATCACTTATGTTTCCAGAAGTCATCACCATAATCTCCCATTATTCCTATATCATCTTCTTATGTACATCCCCTTTCTTAATTATTATATGTAACTATGGTTTTTGCTATTTAAAAGTAGTATCTACTGCTGCTGCTGCTAAGTCACCTCAGTTGTGTCCGATCCTGTGTGACCCCATAGACGGAAGCCCACCAGGCTCCCCCGTCCCTGGGATTCTCCAGGCAAGAACACTGGAGTGGGTTGCCATTTCCTTCTCCAATGTGTGAAAGTGAAAAGTGAAAGTGAAGTCGCTCAGTCGTGTCCGACCCTCAGCGACCCCACAGACTGCAGCCCACCAGGCTCCTCCGCCCATGGGATTTTCTAGGCAAGAGTACTGAAGTGGCTTGCCATTGCCTTCTCCGAGTATCTACATCTTTGACTTATTGAAATGTATTGTCTCAGCAAGAAAGTAATATATTTCACCTGAGGTTTCCAGGCTAATCACTTGGTGATTATGAAGTGATGCAGAAAGGATTTCACCATCAATGGAGTGGTCCCTCTAATCTTCAGATTTTATGTTCAAAAACCAGAAAATACATGAAAGATAAGTCTGTTTTGATTATCTAATACTTAACACATACCCAGTTCACAGTCTATAATCTGTAAATATTTAAGAATGAGTACATGAATGAAGGTGAAGTCAACACATGCATGTTAAGTACAAGAAAAAAGTGATTTGCAAATATGCTGAGTGATCATGGAGTAAAGTCCTTGCAGAACAGAGAACATTTTATAAAAATTCAATTGCAGGCTTACAATATTCTAAGGCTAAATTTCTCTTTTCTGACTACCATTCATTGGCAATAGACATTACTTTCTAAGCAAGTAGTGGTACAAAGTAGTAAGACTTTGTTTGGATATGATCTTAAAGGTCAATCTGGTTTATAAATACCCCGCAAGAAAGCTCAATTCCCTCAAAAGTTTTCTGAATTATATTTCTTAATGACTCAGGCTCCTGCATCAAATAAAGTAAATTATGTTTTGTCCAGTGATTTTTTTTAGCCATGTTATTCATGTCTCCTCACATAGGTAAAATGCTTTTTGTTGGGAATAAGCCAGCAGGGCAAAGTTCTGGTATGGGTTCAGCCACCCTCTCATCATATCTCTGAACTTCAATTTAATCCTTCTTAACACAAAAGACGGAGAAGGAAATGGCAAGCCACTCCAGTACTATTGCCTAAAAAATCCCATGGATGGAGGAGCCTGGAAGGCTGCAGTACGTGGGGTCGCTAAGGGTCGGACATGACTGAGCGACTTCACTTTCACTTTTTGCTTTCACACATTGGAGAAGGAAATGGCAACCCACTCCAGTGTTCTTGCCTGGAGAATCCCAGGGACGGGGGAGCCTGGTGGGCTTCTGTCTATGGGGTCACACAGAGTCGGACACGACTGAAGTGACTTAGCAGCAGCAGCAGCAACAACACAAAAAAAGCTCAGGCTTCCCTGGTGACTCAGATGGTAAAGAATCTTCCTGCAGTGCAGGAGACCCAAGTTCGATCCCTGGATTGGGAAGATCCCCTGGAGAAGGGAAGGGCAACCCACTCAAGTATTCTTGCCTGGAGAATTCCATGGAAGTGGAGCTTGACGAGCTTTAGTCCATGGTGTCGCAAAGAGTCAGACATGACCGAGCAACTAATACTTCACTTCACAAACATCAAAGATGCCTCTTCTGACAGCCTTATAGGACTATTATGAAGTCCAAATTGAAGCAGATAAAATATTTCAATCCACAGAACTCACATGTGCCAAATTGTAATTTTCTTTATTTTTTAAACTGTTTTGTTTCAATCTGGGACCCCCATCCCACCTCTGGGAGAATAATTTAATCCAGTTGACTGCAGGAAATCTCAGTCACTTTGGGGTTTGCTCAGGCAGCTTCTATTTTCATTGCAGTCCTACGCAGGAATTCTCTCCTCTGTCTTCTTGCCATAGCAAATCTTACACTCTGTGAAGCAGATTTGTGCAGAAATCCAGCTGGAGTAGAGTTGCCAGATGTGGTAAATAAAAATATAGAATGTCTGCGTGCGTGCTAAGTCGTTTCAGTCGTGTCCAACTCTCTGCGACCCCATGGGCTGTAGCCCACCTGGGATTCTCCTCTGTCCCTGGGATTCTCTAGACAAGAACACTGGAGAGGGCTGCCATGCCCTCCTCCAGGGATCATCAAACCCAGGTCTCTTACATCTCCTTCATTGACAGTTGGGTTCTTTACCACTGGCGCCACCTGGGAAGCCCATAGGATGTCTAGTTAAGTTTAAATTTCATAAAAACAACAAAATATCTCATGGGAAATACTTTTTTAAAAACTACTCTGCATCTAAAACTCAAATTTATCTGGATGTCTTATGCTGTTTTGGCAACTTTAGGAGGAAAGCATCAAGTTGCAATAATCCATCATCTTACACTGCCATTAGCACCAGCATAATCTAATCCTTATGGTCTTTTCATTGGCTTACATCTTCACTGGCAATCACTGAAGCTGCTAGGTCCCTCTTCTCATCTCTTGTCCCCAGATTCGTGTGATAAATACTGCGTTTTCCTCAATCTGACAGCAAAGCATTCTTAAATCCACAGAACCCTAGTTAACCATTTTTATATCATTCTCAGGAATGCAGGAAATTTCTGACTGAGCTTTCACAACACTCTGGGGTTGCGGTGTCTGTCTAAGGACCCCCCTACCTAGACAAAGTCCCAACTGTGTGCCTTGAGGCAAGGCAGAAATTCTCTTCAAGACTTGCCCCTTCCCCAGGTTTAACTCAGGGGGTAAAGCCTCTCTGCCCTTTGATGTTCAGTCTGGGCAGTTCGATAGATGACAGGTGAGTTCCTAGAAGAGTTGGGCTCAGTTTCCCCAAGAGGAGGCACAACATTCAGGTTTTTCCCTGGTCCCTTCCCCATTCTTCCTCAGGGCCTTTATCTACTATGATCTACCTTTATATACCATTCCCTGGGTGGGGGTAGGGGTGAGGAGTGTGGAAGAGGTAAAGGAATAGGTTATACCATCTTTTCATTTTCCCTCTTTATCACTTATGGAATAAGACTTTATGCCTTGAGTCTGTTTTTTTCCCAAACATTTTGTTATGAAAACTTCAAATATATAGCCAAGTTGAGAAGATTCTATGGTATTCACCCATAGCTTCCACCATTAAAAATTTCCCTCTTCTTGCTCATCATGTATCATCTACCTACTGCTCATTTCACCCACCAATCCATGTTGCTTTTTGAGACATTTCAAAATAAATTACACAAAAGGAATTAATCTTAAATTTTTTAAATATATTGCTAGAAATACTAGCCTTGCAATTCAAAGCTTCAGTTTTCAGGATGGCCTCTATTGAAGAGTCTGTTTTGAAATCCAAAGGCTGAATAGGGACTGTTTTTCCTTTTGCATTCAATGACAAACTTGTTCAGCCCTGAGACAAAAGGTATTTCTCACTGAACAAAAAAGGATTAGTTACATGAAACAAAGAACTGTGTGTGTTTGGGGGAATCACCAGTTAATATTTCAGGACATTAACTTATAAGATATAATAAAGCACTCTACAAATGTAGGAAATATTATTGAAAACCACACATATCTTTTAAAAAATCCCTCATAGCATGTATAATCATTGATATTATATATCTATTAAATATTAACTATGATTAGGAGAAAAAAATTTAAGGGGTTTGTATGGAGAGAAGTTAATATTGAGCATTTAAACAAAATAAAGGTGAAATATTTACCTATAAAATGAATAAAAAAAAATTACGTTCAAACAGAACAGCTTTTTAAAAATGGGTAGGTACTCCTACTTGATTCTTTCTTATTTGGAGACAAAATATATATCTTTGTTTATCCCTGTGGTCTTTCTCCTCTGGACTGTGTTCTAAGAAGTAGCAGTGTACTATGATTTCCTACTAAATAAAGATTTATACATAAATAGATTTTTTTTAAATGTGTATATCACCAGCCTGTGCTCTAAAGATACCATGTTAGTTCCCAAGGCTAAAATGATATTGACTCTACCTTCAAGAAGCTTACAGCCTTGAGAGAGAAAAGTACATAAAATGACGGTTTTATGATAAGTGCAAAAATTGATGCCTCACACAGCAACCTGGGATCACAAAGGAGGAGGTAACTAACTCCTCTGGCAAACCAGAGAAGCCTTCAAAGGGGCTGGTGGTCAGACTGGATCAGATGGGTTACTGCTTTGGCAGTGTTGAGAAACCTTTAGACTGGAAGTTTCATAAAGTCTGCAGTTTCATAAAGACTAGAGAATAGTCGGCAAAGTCCAATTTGCCCTATGATATAACTGAGATGCACTAAAGCTAGAAGTGTGCAGTGGAAATAGACATATATGTACTGCTTGGGAGAAGGGCTTTAAACTCTAAGCGGAAGGGAAACAAGCCTGTATCCCTCAAGAGGACGTGGAATTTGGGACATGCCTCTCAGGGGACTCATCTAGTCCAAACCCAGGTCTGGGGGATGAAACGGAGGTCATTTACTAGTTTGGATGCTAAGAAGTTGACGTTCCTGATCTGAGATCTTTTTTAAACTCTTGAGTAGGTACCCACTTCATCAACATTGCAGATTTAGTTTGGGATGGGTAGAAGGCTTTACATGTATCTGAGCACTGCTTGGACTTGCACAGGTACTAAAATAGTTGGCACTATTTTAGGTTTCAGAAATATGGAATAAACACAGCAGACAATAAAAACATATAGGGTATGACATACAGTGCTATGGAAAAAATATAGCAGGAAAGGGCTGACATGGAGAGCAGTGTTAAATCGGAGGCCAGGTAAGATCTCAATAGACAGACGGCATTGAAGTAATTACCCACTGAAGGGGAGGGGATGAGCCATGCGGTTATCTAAGAGAAAGACAGTTCTGAGCAGACAGAACAGGGTGAGTACATGACAGGTTCACGGACCAGCAGTGTGGCCAGGACAGGGTGGAGGAAACAAACAGGAGGACACTGAGAAAGAGGTCAAGGGAGCACAGGCAAGAGCAGGGAGGACCTTGCGGGCCACTGTAACTATAAAGTGTTCTGCTCTCACTGAGGGAAACAGGAAGCCACTGATCCTGAGGTTCTCAGAATTCTCAGAAAGGTTCAGAGCAGAGGAGTGACATGAAATGACATACTCTAAAAACTTGCAGTGGCTACTGGACTGGGGAAAGATGGGAAAGGAGCAAGAGTGGAAGCAAGGAAGCTGTTAGGTTATTGCAGCAATGCAGGTGGGAGATGATGGTGGCTTGGTCAGTGCTAAGATGCTAAGCATCCTGCCAAGGTCAGGTAACTAGTACAGGGTGGACTGGGATTTCATGCAGGGACAGATATCGGTCACTACTCGATGCTCTTTTAAGAATTTTCATGTGAACAAAGTCAGGAAGCAATTATTGACATTTCCATTTTGAAAATTTATAAAAAGGCATGTCTATTTCATTCTTTCCTTAAACTGGGAAAACTCTTGGCTTTTGTGGCAACATGCTGCTTTCCTTTTTGGATGTATTTTCAGAGACCCTAAACAATATCCAGATGAATTGGGTAAAGCTGTGAGGGAAAAGATAAGTCAAGGACGACTCCAAGATTCTTAGTCAAGGGCATGAAAGTTGTCACTGATTGTGATGGGGAAGACACGTTTTGTGGGAGAAGATCAGGAAATAACTTTCATACAAGTGGTGAATGAGGTACCGATTAAGCATCCAAACAGGAATGATGAGCAGGCAATTAATACAGGTGTTGGAGTTCAGAGTTGTGGTTCATTCTACATGCCCCAGGTGAACTGATTATTCAGTAGTTTGATTACCATGAGTTGTTAAATATTTTGGATAATATCTATTAAGTGGTATTAGAGTCATCAATCTAACTCATTTAATACATAATGTGCATATCCAGGTTTATTTCTACCAAAAAGCCACTTTGATTATGTAATTCCTTTGCTCAGAGGTCTTCAGTAGTGCCCCATGGCCTATGTAATAAAGTTAAAATTTCTTAGTCTGAAATTAAACGCTTTTCCCAATTTGATCCAAATCAACTTTAGGCAGAGCACATGAACCCCTCTCTGGGCTTGTAAGAATCCTTCATACTTAGGCTTGTCCATCTCTGTTTCCTTTAAGTTGCTCCCCTTAACGGTAATATATCTCAGCTCTCACAATCTATGAACATCCAATCCATCTTTCAAGGCCCGGCAAAACTTCCAACTCCTGCAATAACTATGAAAGCTCAGAATGAACTCTCTCTGAGTTCATACAAGCATGCTCATATATATATGTGTGTCTCATTGAAAGTAGGAACTTCTATTTTCCTTTGGAACCCACTTAGTGCCATGTGCATAGTAAGTGATATGTAAATGACCTATCTTAAGGCCATATTATTATTAATATCTAAGCTCTTATATGTGTTATTATGAACCCCAACCCTAGGAAGAGGACACCTCTACTATCCCTGGTTTACTATGTGGGATTTGAGACTTAAGGGCCTTAAGCATCATTTCCAAATTTATAAGCAGTGAATGAAAGAGCTCAAATATGAATCCAGATGACTGCTTTCTAAGGGCGGATGTCTTAGTCACCACCAGATACTCCGTCTCCTAGTTAGATAGCTTAGAATAGGTAAGTATTGCTGCTTAGAGTGGGTGGCCTGTCCCTTCTCCAGTGGATTATCCCAACCCAGGAATAGAACTGGGGTCTCTTGCATTGCAGGTGGATTCTTTACCAACTGTGCTATCCGGGAAGCCCACTTGGATAGCACATTCACTTAAAATCCATGCAAATAGATCCAGAAAGCAAAGGAAGTTTTTCAATCCCCATTTTAAAAGGATATTGAAGAAAAACCCATGTTTATTTCACCCACCAAAGAATCTCTCCAAGCATTTATAGAAATGTGATGATTTCTCTTGGACTGATTTTGAGGGCGTTATCATCAACAGGAATGACAGTTCCTGACCACTGACTGGTAGCTCCTTGGTCCTTTACTTCACCATATTTTCCTATGTTTGTTACTTTCCTCTAGATATTAATATTATTTTGGTCACTTGAGAAATGAGAACTCCTCAAATTTGCTTTAGAAACATGGAGTGACATGTCCATTTCTCTGAAAGTTATTGCAGCTACTAAGGCTTCTCAGGGAACAAAGTTTGACTAAAAGTCAGACGCTGAAAGTATACAGCATACGTGAGGCAGTGGAGGTGAGGCGAAGAGCGCTCATATGACAGAAAACACCCAGCGTATTCCTAGGACTGCACTAAGGCACATCCCTTTTTTCCCACTAAACTTGGGGCACTCCAGAAGTTATTACTTATTCATAAATCACCACATGGCTCTCTGGATCTAATAGAAAATCCATTTGTTGTTAAATTGCCATGGCATGAGAGGCAAAAAATAATATAATGAAAAATGCAAAAATACAGGATTTCCATTCAGTAGAATCACTGACACCCTGATGGGCTACAACAACGGATATCCAACAGGATACCCATACAGAGAGGATCCACAGACAGCAATGCCTGGCAAGCACATGTTCTTTCTAACCACTTCTTTAGGTCAGTGCTACCACGGCCACTGGGTTATTCCTACTAAAAGCACAGATAAGGCTGAAGGGAACTTTGACCGTGTATAACTATGCTTTGAGTATGTGTGTATTTGGGAGGAGGAGTTGGGAGAGAAAAGAATACATTTTTATGTTATTGTCTTTTCTTTTCCTGATGAGTGGATTTAACAGTTAATGAAGTGTCAGTCTCCAGGAAACCCCTGCTTGTATTCCCTAAAATCAAATCACACGTAACTCGTTTTACCTTTAGAACTCTGAACAATTTGTTTCCTACTTGTACTTTCGGATATTGCCTTAAGGAAATATCATTCTATTTCACTCAAGTGTACCCCCTAAACAGGCCAAGAAACCAGCAGAAAGTACAGACACACACACATTCCAGATGGAGAGAGCCACAGATATCAGGGGCGTGGCCAGTTCAGGAAGCAGAGGGAGTTCCGTGTGGCAGGAATATAGGAACCAGAGCTGAGAGCTAAAGATGAAAAGCAGGCAATGGCGAGCCACTCCAGTACTCTTGCCTGGAAAATCCCGTGGATGGAGGAGCCTGGTGGGCTGCCGTCCGTGGGGTCGCTAAGGGTCGGACACGACTGAGCGACTTCACTTTCACTTTTCACTTTCACACATTGGAGAAGGCAATGGCAACCCACTCCAGTGTTCTTGCCTGGAGAATCCAGGGACGGGGGAGCCTGGTGGGCTTCCGTCTGTGGGGTCGCACAGAGTCGGACACGCCTGAAGCGACTTAGCAGCAGCAGCAGCAGAGGAGGCAAAGGAGAGTCAAAGCCCCGCTGCCCATGCATTCCCTTTACAGAGTCTGAATTCAGGAGTTTTAGGGTTTATCCTGCATATATTTCGATATCGAATAGAGACGTCTAAAGAAAAATGTAAATTAAGTAACTAATTCTTCTCTCCTTTCAGCCACACATTCTTTCCTTTCGGTATCTTGCCTCTCCATTCGTCCCCTTTCCTCCAAGTCAAGAATGAGGTCTCTGCTCTGTCACGGCCCCTGTGTGTAGCTCAGAGCATCTGCTTTCCGTGCTTTTACCTGCACTACCTATCAAGTGCTCTACTACCTCGGTGCCGGTAAAACTACAAGCCAACTCATTAAAGTGGAATGTTAGTGAAAAAAAGATTTTACTTCCCTGGAGTTATAGAGAAAAGGTGGACCAACTGCAGAAAAAACAGTTTTGAGACTTTACACTTGAGAAGCAAGTTTAAACTTCCTGCCAATACAGAAGATTAATTTTACAAACAATACCCAATACCTTTGTAATGAATTATTTTCTTTTTTAGTTCCATAAGAATTAGTAGCACTTACAGAATTATGTATGACATTAAATTTCACACAGTTAAGCTGATACACGTAAGACATTGCCAGAAAATCTGGTCCTTAGGGAAGTAAGTGCCCCGAGTTGTCAAAAAGTCAACAGTTGCTTAATTGATCTGGGAAATACAGTGAAATTATGGCAGCTCGGCTACTGAGGAAAGACTTGGTGTGCCTAGGCTAGTCTGTGGTAACTTCCTCCTCCAGTGACAGAAACTGCCAGTAAAGGAAGAAAGGCAATTTACATACCATAGCCAGGCGATCTGCCTTGTGTGTTAGTCACAGCCTGACAGCTTGAGACATCCTGGGAAGCCCCTAGCTGGAAGAGAAGAAAAGTTATCGTCACAGTTGCTTTTAGCCTTATTCTGTGTAATTCACATACAGAGTCACTTTTGTACATCTTCAATGAAAAATTGTTACTGTTATTTTCTGTCTGTTAACTATTTTTGCAGTATTTTTAAAATTACATATATTTCGCTCTCACTTTAAAACACAAAATTTTCTTCTTTTTTTCTTTCTGCTCTCCAAGCCTCCAGGAAAAACAACTTCTGTGGCACATTTCTTACAGAGCACAGCTAGAATGAGCGGTGCAGAAAGTTCTACGGATCATGCAGAGGTAAGAACACATTTCTGGGAGATGAATTGACCATACATACCATCAACAGCATTGCTAATGGCTAATTATGCAATGACTAATAAGAATAGAAATGGCTAGTTTGCTTTCTTTAGCTAAGATACGCTCTACATATTTCAACAGTACTATTCAATAAAGAAAAAATATCTAGGTGACTGGTTGCATTTTCTTTGACACCTCTGAGCTACATTTCTTTTTTTTTTACAAAGTGAGAAATAAAAGCCTGTCCTTTCAGGTTTTCAATTCTATGTTTCACATTTTGCTCTTTACTTAAAAAGGAATTTGGTGTAATGTAAAATTTAAGAGAATATTATATTCGTGTGCTTAGAAATGAAATCTATTACAGCAATAGAATACCTGTGGTAAAATATACGTGCAATTAATATCACAGTCTCTTCTCTGTTACTGTTTACTGCAACAGACACTAATTGAAAGTGTTTTCTTAAAGTATTTGTTAATGATAACTAAGATATAATAGGAGACAGACTCTTTTGTCCATTCAGGTATTTAATTTAGCAGTCCCAGAACTTGAATCTCTTAAAAACTGATCTGGGCATTTGGGTGAATGAGAAAGCAAGGTCTGAATACTTTGCACATAGATTACGTTTTATAAAGAGTGATTTTTCTTTAAATGAGCCCTTAGAAGGACCAGTGACCTAAAAATCTTTCTATGCCTTTATTAGCAAATTAGAAGCACAGCAAAAACAAGTGAAAAGTTTCTCCAAAACTTTGTATTTGACTGCTTTGTTTCATTTTAATGCACATCTCTATCATATGAATGGTGCTAAAATGTTCATTAATCTCCACAGAAATTCTTAGTGATATATTTATGACTTATAAGCCATATTTATTGCTGTGCTTTATCTGTCTTGCAGATTTAATATATTTACTAAATCACTTTATAAAGAATTTTATAAATAATTATTTAAAAATAACTTTTAAAAGAAAATCAAGGGTCAAAATACTTTATAATTTTTCAGAGAAAATTGAATATGGAAAAAATGCAAACTACCTGATTACTCTAAATCTAAATTCTCAGAAAGCAGGGTCATACAAATGTCTGTTGGTCACAGAATTTTTTTTGTGTAAATAGAAAATAGACTTTTTGAGGACCCCAAATTCAAGTTCTGAACCACAGTATGGAATGGAGGAACATTGAACTTTAATATGAGTCATGAAAATCAGTGGTATTTATGAAAAATAGAGGCGGGATAAATAGGTGGTGCACAGAGAATTTTAAGACAGTGAAGCCATCCTACAGGATCTTCTAATGACAGACACATGTCATTGCATATTCATCTACAGCCACAGAATATGCACAACCGCAAGAGGGGAGCCTAAGGTAAACTGCGGATTTGGGTGATGATGCTGAGCCAATGCAGGCTCATCTATTAACAAATATACCACTCTGGCAGAGGAGGCTGACAATGGGTAAAACTATCAGACTTTATTTTGGGGGGCTCCAAAATCACTGCAGATGCTGATTGCAGCCATGAAATTAAAAGACGCTTACTCCTTGGAAGGAAAGTTATGACCAACCTTGATAGTATATTAAAAAGCAGAGACATTACTTTGCCAACAAAGGTCCATCTAGCCAAGGCTATGGTTTTTTCCATGGTAATGTACGGATGTGAGAGTTGGACTGTGAAGAAAGCTGATCGCCAAAGAATTGATGCTTTTGAACTGTGGTGTTGGAGAAGACTCCTGAGAGTCCCTTGGACTGCAAGGAGATCCAACCAGTCCATTCTAAAGGAGATCAATCCTGGGTGTTCATTGGAAGGACTGATGCTAAAGCTGAAACTGCAATACTTTGGCCACCTCATGCGACGAGTTGACTCACTGGAAAAGACTCTGATGCTGGGAAAGGTTGGGGGCGGGAGGAGAAGGGGACGACGGAGAATGAGATGGCTGGATGGCATCACCGACTCTGTGGACATGAGTTTGAGTGAACTCCGGGAGTTGGTGATGGACAGGGAGGCCTGGCGTGCTGTGATTCATGGGGTCGCAGAGAGTCAGACACAACTGAGCGACTGAACTGAACTGAACTGAACTGAACCCATGCGTTGGGGCAATAGGTATATGGGAAATCTCTATACTCCCCACTCAATTTTGCAGTGAACCTAAAACTGCTCTAAAAAGTAAAGTCTATTAAAAAGAAGATAGAGTGCTATAGCTCCCTTCCAGAAATTCTGATCGGTGTTCTGGGTGCCCTATGTTTAGCAAGCCCCCAGGTGAACGCACCCTAGTGGTGAGAGAACCGCTAGTCCAGAATCCAGTCTTCCTGCATCTCTGCTTCGCTTAGCCCAGCACACACTAAGTAGGGTTGCTTCACAGCATTTTCCAAATCAACTACAACTAATTTTTAGTCTGTTCTGATCCAGAATAAGTTCTGTCCCTTAGAAGTCTTCCTAAAAAACAGAAATCTCAATTGCAGGACCCAACATACTTGTCACTTGGAAACTGATATCACTTCTGGCACTGGGCTAAACCAGTATGAGGTCAACAAGCAGGTATAATCATCCTGATTTTTGTTGACCTACAGAAGAATGCCTCTTTTTAAATGCAGTCTTAGTTACACATGTGACTGAATAGGAAGTAACTAGGAAAACTGAGAACAGCGTCTATAGAGGTGTAAAACACCGTGGAACCCTAAGACACTGAGACAAAAGTTAGCAAAGATAGAAAAATAGTTTTATAAATCATTTCTAATGAAAAAAGTCCTTGAAATTCCATGAAGATTACAAAGCAACATTTCTTGTAACGTTTCTGGCAAAGGCCAACATGTTTTGAAATTATTTCTTATTGTTCATGAATACCCTTAAGCAATTTCTTGGTCCACAGTAATTATTGAGCCTGAGACTAAATGGCAGATTTCCAGACTACCCTCATCATCCAATTCATTGTGTTAGTTTTTGACTCAGCCATGCAATGATTTTAAGACTATTGAGTTAGAACAAAGAAAACAGTATGTTAGTGAACTTTGCTGGTGATCGCTTTAGACAGATGGTAGGCAGTTTCTAGAATTTCTGTGCTTTCTTTAAATGAATAGTATTTTCTTAAAAATAAAAAAGTGATTAATTTTTCACCAAGCCAATGATTTATTATTAATCTAAATTTGTCACCTAGCGGCTTTATACATAGGGCTGGTTAAAATTACACAACACGAGATAACCTATGCCCACCTCTCTAAGATAATCATATGATGGTCACTGAAGTAGTTAATGTATTATTATTGCTTCAGAATCAGTTTGTCTCCATGTAACATACTGTGTTAGTCTCCTTTTCTTGGTTCTATCATTCCTCTGACTTTTAGGGCCACTCCAAATCATGGGCGTGTCTACATAAATGAATTGTTTTTTTTAATTTTACCAGGTATATAACTAACATGTATCTATGAAACTTACCTGATTTCTATATACATTATATTCTGTACTTTCATTTTTTGGGGAAAATGATTGAAATCCAAATTCATTAAATTCTAATTTCTTGCTTACCTCTTACATAGATACATTTGTAATTTATTCAATAATTGTCTAGGTAGTTAATTCATATAAAGGAGTTTCTAAAATATAAAGCTTTTTCATCAACAGTTCTCTATGAAGGAGATAATATTTTAGCAAAATCTTTATAAATTACAACATGAGAGCTTGTGAAAGGCAACACTTCTCCTGTTTATTTGACAAACTATTCTGCTTTGCTCTTTTTTTTTTTAAGTGTGCTCAGTCGTCAAGAAGAAAGAACATAAATTCTCTTGAACAAAAGATAAGATGTCTGGAAAAGCAGAGAAAAGAGGTAATTTTGCAATATTAGTTGGAGCAACATGGGCCATGGATTAAAGCTGAGAATAAGAGGCAGCTAGCGCCTTTTGTTTTTGTTGTTGGTTGCAGTATGTATCTTCAGGATCCCAGGCTGCACTGTACTGAGAGCAAATGCCTATTTCTTACTCACCTACACGTCTCTTACTTGGTCTGTCAGTGCTTGTGCAAATGAATAAAAATGACAAACCCATAAATTCAATAATTATAATTTAATATTTTTAAATTAGATGTTTCTTCCACATGGGCCAGGTGAGTTTATCATCTGGGCTGTTAATGCTCTGCAACTTGACACACCTTGAAACTCAAACTGTCAAAGGCCTTATTGTATAGTTGACTTGGGTACTATGACATCATGAGTTGGCATCTGACCAACAGGGGTTAAGGAGCATTATCACAAGAGAAATTTGTTTTAAAATTTCATTGGGTATGTAATGGATATTATTTTGAGTTCTCTTTTTCTGAGCTTAATGAATATTAGAACTTCTTTATTCTCCTCAGAGGAAGAGGTACCAAACTAACAATTTTGGCACCAGGTTGTCAGTCTGGTACTTCCTTTTCTAAATCATTTTCTACATTACAGCCTTTCTGTCTTCTTCTTTGGTATCCTCCACTCTGCTTTGATACTGCATAAAATAGTGTGCTCTTCTGGGAAAGTATTGAACTTCAGCAAAGTAATGTTACCAGAGCACAGAAATGTTAGTCCCTAAAATGACAGCAGCTCAGGGATCTTTATAAAATAATATTATATAGTCTTATTCTAAAAAGTCATATCTATTTCTAGCATCAGAGTTACCTAGCTACTGCCATTCTGGATTAGATATTTTGTTTTGTAACTAAGAGAAAGTTTTGTTACATTTTTGGTCATCATATCTATCTTCTCCACGTCTGTCCTATATTTATAGCTGTTGGATTTTCTTTTAATGTGGAAAGCTGTAGACTTCCCTGACTAGAAAACTAAAAAGCAGTCATAGTGTTTTTCCTTTCATCTATTTAGCACATAGTTTTGAAGTTTGAAACAAAGTTTCAAATTGTTTGCAGCTTAAATTGCTTCTAAAATTGTCTTATGACAAAACTATTATTCCTCAAATAATCTAAGCTTTCAAAAAAGTGATATTATCTATTAGTTGAGTATATTATACAAATCATGTACTGATTTTTTTTTTAAAAACACATTATTGCAAGTAAATGATTATCAGTTAATGAGACTTGGAATTTTTAATATAAATTCTACCTTTAAAAGCTGTAAGAAATATTACATTATAATAGTCAAGATAAGCACATAGAAAAATATGGAAAGATTTGAAAAAAGACTTCAAATATGAATATATATTACAGAAAACCATTAATGCAATTTGTATCAGATTCTGGTTGGATTGAACAAAGATGAAAATTCAAATAAGTATGCAAAGTTAGAAGTTTCTAATAAATTGTTTGGCTGATTAGTTAAGATATACCTAAGATGTACTGGTTTTTCATATGTGAGCCAGTTATGAAAGGTTAATGTGTTAACTCATCCCAGATCTACCATAACTTGGTGAAAAGAATACTGTCTTCACCAATGACTTCCAAAATCTTACCTCAAAAAGTGATTTCATTTTGACTAAATTTCCAACTGGGCAGAATCCTTTGTTGATTTACCAAATTCTCATAATTTCAGCTCCTGGAAGTTAACCAGCAATGGGATCAGCAATTTAGAAGCATGAAAGAGTTATATGAAAGAAAGGTAAACACTTCTCTGTTTGATATTTGCTTTAACTCAATAATCTGAGTGAGCCAAGTATGTGAAGATTTTCATTGATTTCAACTACAGGAGATTTGTGAATAGCCAGCCATCTGTTGAAAAATGATAAGGGGGAGGGTGCTGAGTGTATTACTGGCCTCTTGGTACTGAAGATTAATGAAGGAAGCAAAGGTGTCAGTGAATTGTCTTGAGAATGTAAAAATAAAGATACTAAAAATAGCCTCCAGCGATATCTCTAAGTTCTTGCACACATTTATCTTAGTTCACAGAGCATCCTGGCTCTGTTACTAGCAGCCATAAAAGCACAAAATTATATGTGAGGTGAGAGATGGCTTAAAGTTCATGCTGTTTTATACAAGGCTGCTTCTCCAGTTCTTTACAGCATAAGCTGTTTCCAGCAGATAAGGAAAGAATGCTAACGGTGAGTGAGGGGAAATGGAGCAAACCCTCTTCTCTCTAAAGCATGTACTCAGACAAGAAACTTCTGTTCTGGTGAGAAAAAAAAAAATTTTTTTTAATATATATTTAAAGAGGAAAAGTCATTTATTATTTAAAATCATTTCATATTTCAAAAGAGAGAAGAGAAAGTAAACTCCCTAAATAATTCAAAATTAAGAAATTTGACCACAAGTGAGAAATACAACAGAATTGCTCTTTTCTTCCCCATTTTGATACTCAAAGTATTACATTTAGAAAAAGCAGGATAGTTTTCACTACACCAGGCCATGGCCAAGCCACCTTATAATAATATTCAGAGGGGCAGCTTTTGGGGCTCCAAATTTTAAATCACATGATCCCAGAAAAACATTTAGTTACCTTCCCAAAGGGCTTGCAGCTGCGTGAAGACCCAGGGATAAAAATGGCCACATTCCCCATCTTTGATGAAGTACTTGTTCCTAAGGCTTCTCTCGCTGGACCCCTGTCACCCAGACACCTAATTTGGAATTTAATAGCAGGTCAAGAGGCTTGGCCCGCATTGCACAGCAGGTCAAGTGCTGCAGGTTCCATTCCATTCCGTCTCTCAGTCGTGTCCGACTCTTTGCGACCCGGTGGACTGTAGCCTACCAAGCTTCTCCGGTTGCTGAGTAAAGGCCGTATCTGTTTTTGTGCAATATAAGCTTGGCCACCTCATGCGACGAGTTGACTCACTGGAAAAGACTCTGATGCTGGGAAGGATTAGGGGCGGGAGGAGAAGGGGACGACAGAGGATGAGATGGCTGGATGGCATCACCGACTCTGTGGACATGAGTTTGAGTGAACTCCGGGAGTTGGTGATGGACAGGGAGGCCTGGCGTGCTGTGATTCATGGGGTCGCGGAGAGTCGGACACGACTGAGCGACTGAACTGAACTGAACTGAAGCTTGTTCACTGATCTCCATCCTTCGCTGCCCTCTTCAGATCATGCAAGGCACACCTTGCCAGTTGAAAATAGAATGACGAGCCTCGCCGGCTCCCTTAAGGTCGGAGGGTTTATTCCCTCCAAAGGGGTGTGGTCTGGAGAAAGGAGCCTACAAGCTGTTTTGGTGTTTGCTTTTTTCTCTTGTAGAGGAAGCATTTTTTTTAAAAGCAAAAGACCTGATCTTGGTTTGGGACAGTGGGAAGAAGAGCCCCTCCCTAGGCGATGCCCAGGAGTGAGCTAGTTCTGTCCCCGGGTGTTAGGTTGGGGAAAAGACAGGGGTTGGTGGGCTTCGGACTAGGTGTCTGCAGCTGTCTGTGAACCACTCCTGCAGGTCGCAGAGCTGAAATCGAAACTGGATTCCGCAGAAAGATTCCTGGGAACACTGGAGAAGGAGCGGATGCAGAGCCCGAGGGAGAGCTGCCCGCCGCGCTGCTGGACCAGTGAGCCGCTGCGGCGTGCGGAGGTGGGCGGGGCTCGGGAGCGAATCCCCGCCCCCAGGGGGGCGGGGCCCCTGCCACCGATGGGCCAGCGTGTACAGGTTACGCAAGGGCCCCAAACCAGGGGCCACGTCTCTAGAATCAAAAGGCTGGAGGTGCCCTATTCGCTTCCTCCTTTGCCGTTCAGCAGACTCCATCCGCAGGGAGAACAAAGCCACAGGTTTGGGGGTGTTTTTCCAGGGCATTGCAGCCTAGGAAAAAATTCATTTTGCTTTTTTGCTTTTACTCATACTGATTTATTTTTACTGCTATTGTTGATGATATGACAAATCTTTGTACAGCTGCTTTTCAGCTTACAAGAAGCTTTACAAATAAGTATGACTTTTGTCACCCTAAAAAGATAACATTTTTGAAAACTGCCTCATCCTCCTCATCTCATTTAACATTCTCTGCCCATCTGTTAGGAAAATCTTACATTTGTCATTTTAGAGATGAGAAGGCTGAGGTGTAGAGTTGAGATGGCTTGTCAATGTCTAAAAGTATCACAAGGGAAAATGGGACTTGAACCCAGTCTCCAGATTGGAAGGGTCCTTTAATCCTCCTGAGAACTAACAGATGGCATGGAGATGATGTCTTTTCTTAATGTGGACTCCTGGTTTTACTTTTAGTTATGGGACTACGAACAAAGCTAGTGGAGGTGATGGAATTCCAGTTGAGCTATTTCAAATCCTAAAAGATGATGCTGTGAAAGTGCTGCACTCAATATGCCAGCAAATTTGGAAAACTCAGCAGTGGCCACAGGACTGAAAAGGTCAGACTTCATTCCAATCCCAAAGAAAGGCAATACCAAAGAATGCTCAAACTACCGCACAATTGCGCTCATCTCATACACTAGCAAAGTAATGCTCAAAATTCTCCAAGCCAGGCTTCAGCAATAAGTGAAACTTGAACTTCCAGATGTTCAAGCTGGATTTAGAAAAGGCAGAGGAACCAGAGATCAAGTTGCCAGTATCCGTTGGATCATAGACAAAGCAAGAGAGCTCCAGAAAAACATCTCTTTCTGCTTTATTGACTATGCCAAAGCCTTTGACTGTGTGGATCACCATAAACTGTGGAAAATTCTTCAGGAGATGGGAATACCAGATCCAACTGACCTGCCTCCTGAGAAACCTATATGCAGGTCAGGAAGCAATAGTTAGAACTGGACATGGAACAACAGACTGGTTCCAAATCAGGAAAGGAGTACATCAAGGCTGTCAGGCTGCTTATTTAACTTACACACAGAGTACATCATGCAAAATGCCGGGCTGGATGAAGCACAAGCTGGAATCAAGATTGCCAGGAGAAATATCAATAACTTCAGATACACAGATGACACCACCCTTATGGCAGAAAGCAAAGAAGAACTAAAGAGCCTCTTGATGAAAGTGAAAGAGGAGAGTGAAAAATTTGAATTAAAACTCAACATTCAGAAAACAAAGATCATGGCATCCAGTTCCATCACTTCATGGCAAATAGATGGGGAAACAATGGAAACAGTGAGAGACCTTATTTTGGGGGGCTCCAAAATCACTGCAAATGGTGACTGCAGCCATGAGATTAAAAGACGCTTGCTCCCTGGAAGAAAAGGTATGACCAACCTATACAGCATATTAAAGAGAAGCTCTCTCCCCTCTCCCTCCCCATCCCACCCCTCTGATTCATGTTGAGGTTTGACAGAAAACAGAAGAATTATGTAAACTGATTATTCTTCAATAAAAAATAAAATTTTTTAAAAAGCAGACATACTTTGCTGACAAAGATCAGTCTAGATAAAGTTTTTCCAGTAGTGATATATGGTGTGAGAGTTGGACTATAAAGAAAGCTGAGTGCCAAAGAATTGATGTTTTTGAACTGTGGTGTTGGAGAAGACTCTTGAGAGTCCCTTGGACTGCAAGGAAATCAAACCAGCCCATCCTCAAGGAAATCAGTCCTGAATATTCATTGGAGGTACTGATGCTGAAGCTGAAACTCCAATGATTTGGCCACCTGATGAGAAGAACTGACTCATTTGAAAAAACCCTAATGCTGGGAAAGATTGAAGGCAGGAGGAGAAGGGGACGACAGAGGATGAGATGGTTGGATGGCATCACCGACTCAATGGACACGAGTTTGGGCAAGCTCCAGGAGTTGATGATGGACAGGGAAGCCTGGCGTGCTCCGATTCATGGGGTTGCAAAGAGTCGGACACGACTGAGTGACTGAACTGCACTGAACTGATGGGACTTTATGGATATGGTAGGAAAAGGGCAGCGGCCCTTGAGCTTTAATAGCCTCTCATTTTTTCAGACAGGAAAAAGAAGAATAAGGCTAATTTTCTCAGGTGAAGTCTTGTGACTGATACTGTGATGAAGTGGTTGTGTTTTACAACATGTACCAGTGTTAAGGCAGTTTCACAAATTAGTACATGACAACATCTGTTCAGATTTCCCACCTTGCTAAGGACATCTTTGGCAGTGTCCAAGAAAGCAAAGTTTAGCAGTTCCCTTTCTGCCATGTAAAAGTTCCTTTCTGTTCCATCTACATCCAGCACAGGAATCATGGTTATTTTTTTCCCTATGCCATTTGGATCATTTCCTAGTTGAAATAACTCTCTTAAGCTATGCTAAATTAGAAAAAGATTGGTGAATTTTCTGGGTGTACATATAGATCTATTCTGGTTAAACAAAGGCAAATAGAAATGTTTTCACTTTTAAAGAAAACAACTCACCTAAAGTTGATTTCTTAAATCATTGTTTTGGGAAAGAATAGCTATTGAAACAATATACTTTAACATATGGATTCACCTAAACTCCAGAATATTTATTTTACTAGGTTAAAATTTTCATCTTATTAAGAATCCAATTCACTCCACAAAAAGTTTACTGTCCAGAATATAAAATTAAGAGATAGGAGACAGCTGTTGTCTGAATCCATAACCTGTGTCTAAGCCACCAGTCTTGCTTCAGGTACTTAAAACGTTGGATTGCTTGAAGGCGATCTGAAAAGTGGAGGAGTGATGGCAGGTGGACTAGCCCATCTCTACATTTTAAAAGTAATCATCACAAAAATACAGCACTCTGAGTAATTATCTGTGGTGTAGGGTCTTATTGCCTGAGATTTTATCTTTTATCCTCTTCTGTCTCTCTCCAGGCCAGAATGAAGCAGGGCTTTGAGATACTGGTATTTTTTTGTCACTGTGACACTTTTTGCATTTTAGAACTTTCAGTTATTTTTTAGTGAATCAGTCTTCCGTCACCACCTTATAACAGTTCATAGGGAATGGCTTATTCTGCAGACTCATATGATCCTTAAAAGTGAGGAGTGGGGATTTTGATATCTTGTTCTGTGGTCACAAAACTTAGTAGCAGCAAGGATAACAGAAAGATTTCTTCTATCCTAATCCTGACTTCCACCCAGAGTTGTTGTTTAGTTACTAAGTCATATCCAACCCTTTTAAGATCCCACAGACTATAGCCTGCCAGGGTCCTATGTCCATGGGATTTCCCAGGCAAGAATACTGAAGTGGGTTGCCATTTCCTTCTCTAGTGGATCTCCTGATCCAAGGATCAAACCCAATCACCTGCATTCACAGGCAGGTTCTTTACAGATGAACCATGAGGGAAGCCCACCCAGAGACTATTACTCAAGTGGGATGTTAGTGAAAATCTAGTAGGTCTTGGGTATTTTTTTTTTTTAATTTCAGAAGTAGTCCTACAAAATCATCTCATCTGAATTTTATTGATTTGGGATTTGTTTTCTTGCTTTCTATTTCAGAAGGAAAAGGAGAGCCTAAATGGAGAATTACATGAATTGAAAATAGAGAATAACCTTTTGAAGGAAAAAAATGCTCTCATGAACCACAAGAAGCAACATTATGAATGTGAAATAAAACGCCTCAATAAGGTATCAAGCCAGGTGAAGTTGGAGAGGTCAAATGTGAGGTTTCTATATAAAGAGTACATTCTGGGCTGAGACTCACAGCAAAATCCACTCACACTGCAATGCAGCTCACAGTCTTAGGGGACTTGCACAAAAGGCCTCTGTAATTTTATAAATTTCTCCTATATTCCTTGTTCAGCTATACTTGGCTAAGGATTTTTTGGGGAATTCGTGTCCCTGCAAAGATTGTCTTGAAAAAGATAAGGAGATATTATAAAAGAGAGTAAGAATTTCTTTTTTGGTAGTTCAAAGAACCACATAAAGCAAGTGGGTGTTGGCGAACAGTAGTGTATGTCTTGGTCAACCACAAACGTTTCCTGAGGAAACAGACTACACTGTAAAATCATCACTGTGGAGCTGCTGGGTGTGAAGCAGTCTATATGGAAGCAGGCTAAATGCCAAATCCAAGAATGGCGGCCTTTCCGAGAATAAGCCTTTTGGGGGGAGAGTGGGGATAGATCTATTAAGAAAATACTGGTGATTTTAATGCCTTCGCTCCAACTTAACTATTCAAAGGGGCCACCTGTGAATTGCTGCAAAAGAGTGACTCGTGAGTGAGTGTGTCTGTGTGTTGTTTCATGGATTAAACCTTAATTTTCTGTGGGAAGGGATTGCTGACTTGTTCAGGGGAAAAATTAAACCCTTTGCTGTTGACTTTTTCATACATGGACCATAGAAATACCTGTAGGAGTTGAAATATTCATCTCTCAAACTAGGTATTTCTTGGCCAAAGTAACAGAAATTGTCTTCTAAAATGAGTAGTTGATTGGCCTTAAACACATGCTCAGTGCTTGCATTTTGGACTGTGTGCCATCTTGTAGTTAAGCAGTTTTCAGAGGTATAAAGATTCCCAGAGTGTTAACTATATGCCTGTACAGTTGATAGGATGCTTTACAAATGTGATGCTGTATTTTATTTATTTATGAAGCAAGCTATTATTCGGATCAAGTGAGAAACTGGAGGTTGACTTCATGAACAGTGTACTTCTCTATCCTTTAAGAGGGAAAATCAATGTTCAGAGATACAGATTCAGAGCAAATGGATTTTCTCTCTTATTCTCTGCTGGAAATTCTCTGCAAATGAATGAGAGGAACTGATGTTAATTGAGATTATATTTGAAATTTCTCCCACTTTTGGTATGTCATCGCTTATTAGTCCTCTTCTCTGTTTCTCTAAATGTCGACATAAGGATATAAAGCCTGTATGAATTAGAACAGTCAAGACTCTGTTTTTAACTCAAGAAGCTCATATATAACCTTAATTTCTGTGTATCTGCTTTTATAGTTAACAGTAAAAAAAACTTTTAATAAGTAAAAACTTTATAGCTCATGATTATAATCCTGAAATCTCAGTGAGAAAAGTTAATTTAAGTAAGATTCAGAGCTTGATACAAATGTCATCTTCTCCAAGAGGATTTTTCTGGTTATCCTAACTAAAATTACATACTACACCTCTAAAATTTCCTGTTTAAATTTTTCCTTGGAATTCATTGCTATTTAATACGTGCAAAATGTCTCATGTTTATTATCATATTTGCTAGATATCTTCCACTCTTGATTGTAGGCTCCATGTGGGCAGTGTTTTTGCAGGGCTGAATCTCTCCTTTTTTGCAGAGACATCTCTCCTAGGCATGGTAGACCCAGTGTTGAGTACTCACAATACTTTTAGTGGCCCATTGAGATGCTTAATTTCTCTTAAAGTCAGAGGGAGAAAACTAAAAGTTTTAGGTTGAAAAAACATTTCTTATTAATATTAACATATTCATCTTTGTAAGAATGCAATTATATAAATTTACAATCAATACATGTTTGTTTGAAGGAGGAGACACAAGGACAATGGTCACAATGGGGCCCTGAGTTTCTCTCTTTTGTTCACTGCTGTATTCGAGGTGCCTAGAACAGGGCCTTGCTCATAATGTGTTCTTAAATATTTGTTGAGTGGATGAATTAACTAATTAATTTACTGATAACGTAATATGTGCGATAGCCAATTGTGATCTTGACATTTATGCTTTAATAGGCACAGTGCTTTACTCTTACTTATGAGTAGTAAGAAAAAATAAAAATGTACTTCAAATGAGAAGGGATTTCATCCCCCACATCTATACCTTCAACTGTCACTTTTAAAACACAGATAAAAAGTGATGAGCTTTAAAAAGATTGTTTTTCTCTTTTTTTTTCATTTAGTACAAAGAGAGATTTTTTCTCATTTAGGGTCTAATGAAATGTAAGAAATTATTCTGTTTTATACTGTAGATTTTTCTTTTCTCTTTTACCACTGTGATAAATAGAAGTTACTCAAAAATGATGATTTGAGTAGCTAATTGTGCACACCATTCATCACAGGATGGAATTTGGGGCCCACCCTGCTTGCTCAAACTTACTGCCTGCTGACTCAGTCTCTCAGCAGAAATTCATAGCATTTCAGCTTAGCAACTAACAGATGATTTTCAGAAGTTACACAACTACATGTACTCAGCTCTACTTTTTCACTTTAAAGGAGATACCTAAGGGTATTGTTTTCATAAAGTTCTGGACAAGAGAATCCTGATGTTTAATCTAAGAAAAATTACCTGGGGCTAGTCAACCAGTGCCACCCATGGGCAGAAGTGACATGTCTGCCATCTCACCATCAATGTGCTGATGGTAAACTGCTGTTCTAGAATAGGTTACAGGTGTTTGTTCAGGGAAGTTGGAAAACCCTAAGATGAAATAAATATCTACTAAACTTACCTTTCATTTATGATTCATTTGCAAAATTTCTAGAAGTCTGAATAGCATGAGAGGTAGATCAGGAAATTCAAATATTACAAGACCCACAAAATGTCTATTTATAGCTGTAGGATATGGAGTCAACATATTTGATTGCCTTGACTCACTTCACTCACCCCACCTAGATTCTGATACTACTAACAGTTTTTTTAAAAATATAGCTATTATGATAATTCCTAGAACTATATAGATTGGAGAAGGAAATGGCAACCCACTCCAGTGTTCTTGCCTGGAGAATCCCAGGGACGGGGTAGCCTAGTGGGCTGCCGTCTATGGGGTCGCACAGAATCGGACACGACTGAAGCAACTTAGCAGCAGCAGCAGCAGAACTATATAGATTAGCAATAAATTCTAACAAAACATAAATTATTAAACAACTTCTGGTATTTTAAGAATTCCTGGAGGAAGAAAAAAGTTTTGTTTTTCTTACAACCTCCTGAAAAATGATATTTACATCAGGCTAGAGAGTGTCCATAGACTAGATGACGTCCTATTAAGAGGTTTCTAGTCTTAACTATATACACATTTAACACCATAAATTTACTTTGCTTTTCTAACCTTACAACCTTATTACATAGTAATGCAGGGAAGTGAGATACTAGTAGAATCATCAGATGAACATCACTTAAGCAACTAAAGAGATACAGAGGAAGTAAAGTCTTATAGCTTTGGAAGTGAACTTTTCCTGTTTGTATACAGGACTCATTCAATAAGGAGCAAGTAGTCACATTGTGTGTGCGCTTTGATACTAGAACAAGATGAGGTATGTTCTGTCACCATTTTTGGTAGCCACTTTATTGAACTCATTACAAGGCAAAGGTCCTTAAAATAAAGCCAATATCTTTTATATAACCTGACAAAGTGTAGTATATATAAGAGTACCATGGATTGATGAGTAAGGATGATGATCTGGTTGGCAAATCTAAGAGTCTCTTATTTCTTCCACTTCTTCACCCCCTGGTGAAAACACCAAGTTGAGGTGAATGTCAAGAAAGCACAGCACTCTCCCCACCTTGTGGGCTTCCCTGGTGGCTCAGTGGTAAAGAATCCACCTGGCCAATGCAGGAGACATGGGTTTGATCCCCGGGTCAGGAAGATCTTCTGGAGAAGCAAATGGCAACCAACCCCAGTATTCTTGCCCAGGAAATCCCATGGATGAGAAACTGGGCAGGCTACAGTGCATGGAGTCACAAAGAGTCAGACACGTCTTAGCGACTAAACAACAACTCTCTACCCTGTGGTGGGTTAATGGATGTTTTCTTGGAGAATAAATGCAACTGTAGCTAGGCCAGGGCATGGTATGCTGAAGGAGTGCAGAGCAGAACAGTGCCACAGATCTCATGGTAATGAATCTGCATGGATTCCCACCTCTCCTGTAGGGGACATGGTTATAGAGCACAAATATATTACTCAGAATGTCATCCGAAATCATCAGCTGCAGCTTTTGAAGAATGCAGATTTTCAGTTCCTACCCCCATATATACTGATCAAGGATCCTTGGGGACAATGCACAGGGATGGGCATATTTTCTGCCACTCCAGGTGATTTTGATGCTTCCTAAAGTTTGAGCTTTATTGATGGAGCATATATTTGACTGAAGCAGAGACTCTAGAGAAAGACTATATATCTGTGTTCCAACCATGATTAGCCAGGTGGGAGGGAGGGTCTGTAATATCAAAAACCTTCTTAAGTAACAACAAGACTTGAATAACATAAGCACCATCATTGAGAAAATACAGAGATTCTGGGAAAAAAAATGCATATATGCTAGAAAATCAGAATAGTGTTATTTAGTGAGGCCTTTAAAAATGAAATTCTACCTTGTGAGTGCATTTGAAATGATTGTAATAATTGCAGAGAAATACATGTGTGGCAACTGTTAGGACAACAGTGTCCTTATCTTATAACACAGGCTCTGCAGGACGCCTTGAAAGTGGAGTGTTCATCTCCTGAGGACGGTTTGGGGAAGTCTGAAATGGAGTGCAGCCGTGAGGAGATGTGGATGGAAATGGAAGTTCTCAAACAGCAGGTGAGAAGCTGAAAGTGGAGCCATCCTGAGGAGAACGTAGGGCCTGCTGTTCATGTGCTGCTTTAGACATTTCTAGAAGTCCTGCTTTTCATATCGTGTCAAAGGTTTTTGCATGTATTGAACTCCGGGAGTTGGTGATGGACAGGGAGGCTTGGCGTGCTGTTATTCATGGGGTCGCAAAGAGTCGGACACGACTGAGCGACTGAACTGAACTGAATTATAACTACCTAATTTTAAAGCTTTAGGGGAAAATTTAGATCAGCTAGTCCAACTCTAACACTTTATAAAAGAGAAAATTGAATTTCAGATGGGTTGAGTGGCTTGCCCAAGAGCACACAACTTAAAAGAAGGGCATGCTAATTAACCTTTTAGTGAAATTCTATTAGCACTGGTTCCAGAGATTTTCACGCAGGCACAATTTATTTTGAAGACACTATTAACCCAAACTCTGGACCTTTTCAGAAAATGGTCGCAGTTGGGCTGCTCCTACATAGCTGCAGACCTTCCAGGCTTTGCAACAATGAGGGCAGTTTTAAAGAGAATACGCTGATCACAGAGGAGGCACGTCTGTTTATCTACTCCCACATATGGATGGCACTGCCTAGGAATTTACTGATGAGTTATGGCTTCCTCCTTCCCACCCACCCTGCTTCACCCACTGTTGCCAAGTACACAGCAAGAGTCAAGGATGCTCTAACAAGCTCCTTCATGCATCAGCGGCACAGGGCTATGGGACATAGCACTGCCTAAACTTCCGGAGCCTAAAAATTCAGTTCATCTAGCTGGAACCGGCTTAGCCACTGGGCCACTCGAGCATATCACATCTCTTTTCCTATGAGAGGTAAAATGAACTAATATAGGTAAAGGGCTGGAACAGTTCAAGGTGATATTGATAAATACAAGAAATACGGGAATTCCAATCCTCAAAGCACACATTGTTGGTGATATATTAACAATGGCAGGTTGTGGGGCAGGATGTCATAGAACAAAGAGTGGATATGTATGATTTTCTGATGTCCCTGGGAGTAACTTGTTGGCTCCTTTGCTCTGAGCAAGTGCCAATTACAAGGAATCTTGATGCAATACACAGAAGAATTGAGCAACTGTAATATTGTTATTTACGTTACTCTTATTACTTCATAGAATGTAACCTATTTATAAATCTAAAATATCCAGAGCATTTGACGTAAAGTTGGATCTTTTTCTTCTATCAACTCCATTTGAATAATCTGCTTCATTACATTCAGGATCAAATATACAGCTTAAAAATAAACCCATGGAGAGAATAAGGGTATAGTCAGAGTGTTAAAACTCTGCCAGATTCTCAACCCCTGAAGTATCATTGGCACAAGCCAGGATTCCTCTGAAAAAAGGACTGCTTATGTTCAGACACTCGAGTCATCTTCATTGCTCTCACATAATGTAAATTTCACGCAGGAAAGTTGCTCTTACATGCAGTGTTTACAGTAATGGTTTAGTTTGTTAGAGACCGTGGCAAGTATTCTTTTTTTCATAACCCTAATAGTAGACCAAAGTTCATCTCCTTCATTTTTGTATGGCCCTTTTGCTAGCTTTCTGCATTCACATTTCAACTGTGTGCGTTTCTAACTGGGTACCTGCAATCATTGCACCACCAAGTGCTGCCTGAAACTCTAGATGACTTAAATTCATGAAGAAACTGAGCTTGAATTGGCCACCTAAGTGATGACATCGCTATAAGTGTATTCTGTTCTAATCAATGGGCTTCTCCCACTTCAGTTGCCTCTGGTAATTGTTTATTAATTATACATTGATTAAACTGTATCTGTGCCTTTGGATTGCCACTCTCAACCAAAAAAAAAAAAAACCAACACCAGAAAACAAAATGTCAGCTTGGCTGAGTATAGTTCCTTTGCAATACTTCTGATGAAGAAAAGCTTGAAATTAAATATGTATATCTGCATATAGAGCTATATAAAATGTTTCATTTTTTCCTCTCTTGCCTATTACACTTTTTTCTATTATTATTAACTTAAAATTGATAATCCTTTAGTTAAAATTAGTAGCGCTGTTGGTGATGATGGTGCAATGTGGTTTAACATTAATAGACAAACATCTAACTGGTTGGTTCTCATGTAAGTTATAATTTAAATCTAGTTTTAGAGGAATTCCTTTGCTTCATTCCTTAAGCTTCATTTGTTTTCATAACTCCACATTCTAGTCTCCAAGCCACCAATCAACACTATGCCAATTAAAACAAACAATAATTAAATCTGTTCTGGGGCAGGGTTGTTTTGATTACTTTTCTACAATATTTGGAGTACCTCTCAGGAGGCATTCCACTAAAATGTTCCTCTTTTTTATGATATACGCCCATAGTTACTTATAAAGGGCAACTCTGGTGAATGTCCTTTAATAAACATCCCTTGCTTTTCACATATATGAGCCTTTCATTTTTAACTTGTGCTCAGTTTATAATTTCTGTTTGGAAACTCTGACGTGTCAGTACTCAGTGGCTTCACTTAGCTATTGTCAGTAAACTGACTGAAGAACTTCAAGCAATGTTTATATGTCACAGCCTTGTTTTAGAGATGAATGATTGGCTCCAAAACAGTGGAACTTAATATTGATGGAGTCAGGGGGGTCAAGGTTTCCTCACAGTCGTGTAATATGCAATAGAAATATTGGTGAGGGGGATTTTTTAAAAAAATACCCATGAATTTACTTATGAATTACTGATATGTGCTCAATGAGAAGAAAGTTGAGAAAGTGCCATTCTAAGCAAAGTAAAAGACAAAGTCATAGTCACAGGTATCAAGATGGAGTGCCACCATAAAGAAATACTCATGAAAAAAGGACATCCATGTCTCAGGTTGGACATACCCAGACAGCATCTCTTCTGAACTTATTTAAATGGCTTAAGAGAAAAGGAAGCTAGCCGTAACAGCATGTTAATATTTCCTAGGTGCAAATATATGAAGAAGACTTCAAAAAGGAGCGATCAGACCGAGAAAGACTTAATCAAGAAAAAGAAGAGCTACAGCAAATTATTCAGACTTCTCAATCCCAGTTGAACAGGCTGAATTCTCAGGTATAGGTTCAAATAACTTTTGCCAGTACGTATGTATTTTATATTTATTTTCTCATTAAAAAATCAAGATATTTTGGCTTCTGTTAATGGCTGTTTTTTTTTTTTTGAGAGATTAACATCTGGGGTGAAATCATTTGTAAACAATTTTGTAAAGAGATGAAAATGACTGGCGAGTCCTTTTAACTTAAGTATATTAAAGAGTTATTCAAGAAATTGGATTCCAAAGTCTTTTACAAAATCCAATTTTTTGATCTTTTTTCTCATAATATTTATCTTGGTAGAATGAGAGTTGAAACTAAATAGCACTTAAATTCAAAGACGAAACACTCCAATACATTGAAGTTGTTTCTAAATTCTTACCATTTTTTCTTTGAAGGACTACATTGGAATGTTCCTATCTTCCAAAAATATGCATAATGAATGTCATTCATATATCTAGTGAACCAAGAATATTGTTCAGTGGGTTCCCAGATTTAATGTAACTGGAGTGCTCTCAAGGAAGCCAGATAATGTAAGGCACTTTATTAGAACAGAATATTAACTGTAAGCATGCTAAAATTAAGTGCAATAGAATTTATTAAACATAGACTCAAGAAGTTGCCGTAATGGGTACATATTGATGTTAATGAGGGAAATATAGCTAACACAATTTAGGCTTAAGAAAAGAAAAGGAACCATCAAATTTTTAATTTGCAAAATTATGCAATGTGTTTCAATAAATAGGAAATTGTTGTGAGACATGTTGTGACAGCTCCATAAGTTCAAGATTCTTAGTCTCAGAGGAGATTTTAAACTTTTTGCCATACTCTTCTTCCTAATACAAAGTAGATTGTGAATTAAATTCAGTTTCTTCTTTGACATCTTTTTTAAGGATTAACTTTAAATTCCTAATTTCACATGGAAAATTATTTGGAACAACCATTTCCTTTCTAAGAAATTGGAAGGAATAAAATAATGGTAAAAACATAATAAAATGCTTTTTCCAAAAGTAATTCATGTAACCTACTTTTATAACAGTGGGTGAGAAATGTTCTGATTGTTCTTAGAAAATTGCTCTCAATTTTTATGTCTTACATGCAAAACTGTCTTAATTTCTTTGAACTTGTCACTGCACAAATCATTTTACTTCCTGCCATGTTTTAATTTTATTCATTCTATTACATTAAATCAGATTGATGATAAGTATTTACCTAGATTGGCAATGTTCTTCCCATTATAGAAACTCTAGTACAGCTGCTGCTGCTGCTGCTAAGTCGCTTCAGTCGTGTCCGACTCTGTGCGACCCCATAGACGGCAGCCGACCAGGCTCCACAGTCCCTGGGATTCTCCAGGCAAGAACACTGGAGTGGGTTGCCATTTCCTTCTCCAATATGTGAAAGTGAAAAGTGAAAGTGAAGTCGCTTAGTCGTGTCCGACAAGTAGCGACCCCATGGACTGCAGCCCAACAGGCTTCTCTGTCCATGCGATTTTCTAGGCAAGAGTACTGGAGTGGCTTGCCAATGTCTTCTCCACTAGTACAGCTAGAAACACACAATCATCTATTTGTGTTATAGACTATGCTGCTAAGTCACTTCAGTCGTGTCCGACTCTGTGTGACCCCATAGACGGAAGCCCACCAGGCTCCGCCGTCCCTGGGATTCTCCAGGCAAGAACACTGGAGTGGGTTGCCATTTCCTTCTCCAGTTATAGACTATAAGCCACAGTAATTTTCTGTGTCATCTGTAACTTTTATTTGATGTCAACAAAATGAATGTGTTGTTTAATCACAGTGCTGTATAACTGTGCTTATGAACTAAAGGAGGATCTTAGTAATATATTAAAACTATCAAAATTTTCTTTATAATGATAGTGCAAGCATTTATTCTTCAAAAGTCTCGTTTACTCAGGTAAAAGTATGATAGAATTCAAGAAATGCAATAGATGGCACAACAATCTGTGTTAAATGTATTAACAGCAGATTAAATGCCATAATATAATAGAGTACTTATTTGAGTAGTATATTACCTGTGGTCCAAATGGACCACTTGACCTAAGGAATTTTCAGGTCAAATCAATCTGGTACTAGTTACTTACATACCAGAGTGTGTTCCTCCTATCACTGAGGACGGTGATTCCTCCTGTCACCTCCTATCACTGCCTCCTATCATTTAAGGCAATGACTGGTAAAAATAGTCAGTGTGGCAAAGTGAAAGATATTTAGGAGAAATCTAAGGATAAAAAAAGTCTGATGTTCATGCCTGCTTTAATAGTTTGTGAGACCTTGAGTAAATATTAAACTTTTTTCTGTACTTCTTTTTCTTCATCTGTAAAATGAGAAAATTGAATTAGATTATCTCTAAAATATTTCATATAACTCCAAAACTTCTGTCTCTAAAATGAGTTGCTTAACTTCTCTCACCACATGCGTGCTAAGTCGCTCCCTTTGTGTCCAATTCTTTGTGACCGTGTGGACTGTAGCCAGCCAGGCTCCTCTGTCCATGTCTTCTCGAGGCAAGAATACTAGAGTCGGTTGACATGCTTTTCTCCAGGGAATCTTCCCAACCCAAGGATAAAACCCAAGTCTCTTAAGTCTCCTGCATTCGCAGGCGGGTTCTTTACCACCACCATACTCACCTGTAAAATATAATGATACTTGCCTAATGACTTCACAAGGTTATTCTCAGGATTAAGTGAAAAAAAAAATCTATTCAAAAACATCCAGCCCAAGTCATGGCTCACAGGTATTTCATAAATAGTTTATTGGAAGGGAGAATTTATAATAGTTTCATTTAGTTTTATAATTAGCCTGCCACATTCAGTGCCTCATGGTATCTAATTTTGATGCTTTCTTTCTGCAAGGCATTCTGCTATATGCTGTGAAGGAACTAAAAAATAATACATGCTGTGAAAAGGCCCACAGTATAGTGAAGGGAACTTATATAGTCTATCCTCGTCGTTTGCAGGTTCCAATTTTGTGAATTCACCTACTCACTAAAATATATTTGTCACCCCCAAATCAATTCTTGGACCACCTTTAAGTTCATTTGTGAACTTGCACAGAGCAGCAAAATACTTGAGCCTCCTAACACATTTACTCCCAGCAGAAGTCCAAAAGGTGACGCTGCCTCCTTTCAGCTCTCATACTGTAAGAAGTTCTTTCCTTGGTCTCTTTAGTGCCACGGTTTTCACATTTTGGAGCTTTTTGTTGGGGATCTAATTTTTTAATGGCCCTCAAGCTAGTGCTGAGGTGCTATCCAGTGTTCCTAAGTGCAGGAAGGCTGCAAAGTGCACAGTGGGGAAAGGGTGTGTCAGACAGGCTTCATTCAGGGATGAATATAGCGCTACTGTTTACGGATCTATAATACTTACTAAACTTCATGGCAAGTAGATGGGGGAAACAATAGTAACAGTGACAGACTTTATTTTCTTCACCTCCAAAATCACTCTGGATGGTGACTGTAGCCATGAAATTAAAAGACACTTGCTCCTTGGAAGAAAAGCAGTGACAAACCTAGACAGCATATTAAAAAGCAGAGACATTACTTTGCCTACAAAGGTCCATATAGTCAAAGCTATGGTTTTTCCAGTAGTCATGTACAGATGTGAGAGCTGGACAATAAAAAAGTCTGAGCGCCGAAGAATTTATGCCTTTGAACTGTAATGCTGGGAAGACTCTTGAGAATCTCTTGGACAGCAAGTATTGACATGTGAGAGTTGGACTGTGAAGAAAGCTGAGCGCCAAAGAATTGATGCTTTTGAACTGTGGTGTTGGAGAAGACTCTTGAGAGTCCCTTGGACTACAAGGAGATCCAACCAGTCCATTCTAAAGGAGATCAATCCTGGGTGTTCATTGGAAGGACTGATGCTAAAGCTGAAACTCCAATACTTTGGCCACCTCATGTGACAAGTTGACTCACTGGAAAAGACTCTGATGCTGGGAAGGATTGGGGGCGGGAGGAGAAGGGGATGACAGAGAATGAGATGGCTGGATGGCATCACTGACTCGATGGACATGAGTTTGAGTGAACTCCGGGAATTTGTGATGGACAGGGAGGCCTGGCATGCTGTGATTCATGGGGTCGCAAAGAATCGGACACGACTGAGTGACTGAACTGAACTGAATACTGAAGGAAATAAGCCCTGAATATTCACTGGAAGGACTGATGCTGAAGCTGAAGCTCCTATATTTTGGCCACCTGATGTGAAGAGTTGATCCATTTGAAAAAGGCTATGAAGCTGGGAAAGATAGAAGGCAGAAGGAAAAGAGGATTACAGAGAATGACATGGTTGGATGGCGTCACTGACTCAATGGATATGAGTTTGAGCAAACTCCAGGAGATGGTGAAAGACAAGGAAGCCTGGCATGCTGCAGGGTCACAAAGAGGCGGACGTGGGGTTGCAAAGAGTCAGATATGACTAAGTGATTGAACACCAAAAAAGGTATCTTTAACAGAAACACACATAAAACAAGATTATGTATTGATTACAAACAAAGCTAGTGGAGGTGATGGAATTCCAGTTGAGCTATTTCAAATCCTAAAAGATAATGCTGTCAGAGTGCTTCACTCAATATGTCAGCAAATTTGGAAAACTCAACAGTGGCCACAGGACTGGAAAAAGTCAGTTTTCATTCCAATCCCAAAGAAAGGCAATGCCAAAGAATGCTCAAACTACTGCACAATTGCACTCATCTCACATACTAGTAAGGTAATGCTCAAAATTCTCCAAGCCAGGCTTCAACAGTATATGAACCATGAACTTCCAGATGATCAAGTTGGATTTAGAAAAGGCAGAGGCACCAGAGATCAAATTGCCAACATCTGCTGGATCATGGAAAAAGCAAGAGAGTTCCAGAAAAACATCTATTCCTGCTTCATTGACTATGCCAAAGCCTTTGACTGTGTGGATCACAATAAACTGTGGAAAATTCTGAAAGAGATGGGAATACCAGACCAACTGACCTGCCTCTTGAGAAACCTGTATGCAGGTCAGAAAGCAACAGTTAGAACTGGACATGGAACAACAGACTGGTTCCAAATAGGAAAAAGAGTACATCGAGGCTGTATATTGTCACCCTGCTTATTTAACTTATATGCAGAGTACATCATGAGACATGCTGGGCTGGATGAAGCACAAGCTGGAATCAAGATTGCCAGGAGAAATATCAATAACCTCAGATATGCAGATGACACCACTCTTATGGCAGAAAGTGAACATGAACTAAAGAGCCTCTTGACGAAAGTGAAAGAGGAGAGTGAAAATGTTGGCTTAAAGCTCAACATTCAGAAAACTAAGATCATGGCATCCAGTCCCATCACTTTATGGCAAATGGTTGGGGAAACAGTGGAAACAGTGTCAGACTTTATTTGGGGGTGGGGGGGGCTCCAAAATCATGCAGATGCTGATTGCAGCCATGAAATAAAAAGACACTTACTCCTTGGAAGTAAAGTTATGACCAACCTAGACAGCATATTAAGAAGCAAAGACATTACTTTGGCAACAAAGGTATGTCTAGTCAAGGCTATGGTTTTTCCAATGGTCATGTATGGATGTGAGATTTGGACTATAAAGAAAGCTGAGCACAGAAGAATTGACACTTTTGAACTGTGGTGGTGGAGAAGGCTCTTGAGAGTCCCTTGGACTGTAAGGAGATCCAACCAGTCCATCCTAAAGGAGATCAGTCCTGGATATTCATTGGATGAACTGATGTTGAAACTGAAACTCCAGTACTTTGGCCACCTGATGTGAGGAGCTGACTCATTGGAAAAGACCTTGATGCTGGGAAAGATTGAGGGCAGTAGGAGAAGGGGACGACAGAGAATGAGATGGTTGGATGGCATCACCGACTCAATGGACATGGGTTTGGGTGGTCTCTGGGAGTTGGTGATGGACAGGGAGACCTGGCGTGCTGCAGTTCATGGAGTCAGAAGGAGTTGGCCATGACTGAGCGACTGAAGTGAACTGATGTATTGATTGATTAACAAAAATGGCATGACCAGAGGCTGGTAGGAATCTAAGCCTGCATTTCCCTGAGAGTAATGATTCAGTGTTTGCTACTTCAGTGTTCATGGTTACTTTATAGAATACAACTACTGTGAATCATGAGAATTGACTGAACATAGTACACACTGGAGTACAAAAAGTCATGTAATAAATGTAAGACCCTATATGGGAGGACCAAAGGGTAGAATATTTAATTCAATTTTCTGTTGATGGGCTGGGCTGTGGATTAAAGATGTACTGAGCATGCCCGCCACCATCAGAACAAGACCCAGTTTCCCGCTCAGTCTCTCCCATCAGGAAGCTTCCATAAGCTTCTTATCTTTCTCTGTCAGAGGGCAGACAGACTGAAAACCACAATCACAGAAAATTAACCAATCTGATCACATGGACCACAGCTTTGTCTAACTCTATGAAACTAGGAGCCATGCTTTGTAGGGCCACCCAAGACGGACGGGTCATGATGGCGAGTTCTGACAAATGTTGTCCACTGGAGAAGGGAATGACAAACCAGTTCAATATTCTTGCCTTGAGAACCCCATGAACAGTATGAAAAGGCAAAAAGATAGGACACTGAAAGATGAACTCCCCAGGTTGGTAGGTGCCCAATATGCTACTAGGTATGAGTGGAGAAATAACTCCAGAAAGAATGAAGAGATGGAGCCAAAGCAACAACACCACCCAGTTGTGGATGTGACTGGTGATGGAAGTAAAGTCTGATGCTGTAAAGAGCAATATTGCTTAAGAACCTGGAATGTTAGGTCCATGAATCAAGGCAAATTAGAAGTGGTCAAACAGGAGATGGCAAGAGTGAACATCAGCAAACTAAAATGGACTGGAATGGGTGAATTTAACTCAGATGACCATTATATCTAACTCTGTGGGCAAGAGTCCCTTAGAAGAAATGGAATAGCCATCATAGTCAACAAAAGAGTCCAAAATGCAGTACTTGGATGCAATCTCAAAAATGACAAAATGATCTCTGTTTGTTTCCAAGGCAAACCATTCAATATCACAGTAATCCAAGTCTATGCCCCGACCAGTAATGCTGAAGAAGCTGAAGTTGAAGACCTACAAGACCTTCTAGAATTAACACCCCTAAAAAATGTCCTTTCATTACAGGGGACTGGAATGCAAAAGGAGGAAATCAAGAAATACCTGGAGTAACAGGCAAGTTTGGCCTTGGCGTAGAGACTAAATCAGGGCAAAGGCTAATAGAGCTTTGCCAGGAGAATGCACTGCTCATAGCAAACACCCTCTTCCAACAACACAAGAGAAGACTCTACATATGGACATCACCAGATGGTCAATACTGAAATCAGATTGAGCATATTCTTTGCAGCCAAAGATGGAGAAGCTCCATATGGTCAGCAAAAATAAGACTGGGAGCTGACTGTGGTTCTGATTGTGTACTCCTTATTGCCAAATTCGGACTTAAGTTTAAGAAAGTAGGGAAAACCACTAGGCCATTCAGGTATGACCTAAATCAAATCCCTTACGATTATACAGTGGAAGTGAGAAATAAAATCAAGGGACTAGATCTGATGGACAGAGTGCCTGATGAACTATGGACAGAGGTTCGTGACATTGTACAGGAGGCAGGGATCAAGACTGTCCCCAAGAAAAAGAAATGCAAAAAGGCAAAATGGTTGTCTTAGGAGGCCTTACAAATAGCTGAGAAAAGAGAAGCAAAAGGCAAAGGAGAAGAGGAAAGATATACCCGTTTGAATGCAGAGTTCCAAAGAATAATAAGAAGAGTTAAGAAAGGCTTCCTCAGTGATCAATGCAAAGAAATAGAGGAAAACAATAGAATGGGGAAGACTAGAGATCTCTTCAAGAAAATTAGAGATAGAAAGGGAACATTTCATGCAAAATGGGCACAATAAAGGACAGAAATGTTATAGATCTAACAGAAGCAGAATATATTAAGAAGAGGCGGCAAGAATATACAGAAGAACTATACAAAAAAGATCTTCACAACCCAGATAATCATGATGATGTGATCACTCACCTAGAGCCAGACATCCTGGAATGCAAAGTCAAGTGGGCCTTAGGAAGCATCACTATGAACAAAGCAAGTGGACGTGATGGAATTCCAGTTGAACTATTTCAAATCCTAAAAGATGATGCTGTGAAAGTGCTGAACTCAATATACCAGCAAATTTGGACAATGCAGCAATGGCCACAAGACTGGAAAAGGTCAGTTTTCATTCCAATCCCAAAGAAAGGCAATGCCAAAGAATGCTCAAACTACCACACAACTGCACTGATCTCATACGCTAGCAAACTAATATTCAAAATTCTCCAAGCCGGGCTTCAACAGTACATGAACCAAGAACTTCCAGATGTTCAAGCTGGATTTAGAAAAGGCAGAGGAATCAGAGATCAAATTGCCAATATCTGTTGGCTCATAGACAAAGCAAGAGAGTTCCAGAAATTCATTTACTTCAGCTTTATTGACTATGCCAAAGCCTTTGACTGTGTGGATCACAACAAACTGGAAAATTCTTAAAGACATGGGAATATACCAGGCCACCTTACCTGCCTCCTGAGAAATCTGTATGCAGGTCAAGAAGCAACAGTTAGAACTGGACATGAAACAACAGACTGGTTCCAAATAGGAAAAGGAATATGTCAAGGCTGTATATTGTCACCCTGCTTATTTAACTTATATGCAGAGTACATCATGAGAAATGCTGGACTGCATGAAACACAAGCTGGAATGAAGATTGCTGGGAGAAATATCAATAACTTCAGATATGCAGATGACACCACCCTTATGGCAGAAAACAAAGAAGAACTAAGGAGCCTCTTGATGAAAGTGAAAGAGGAGAGTGAAAAAGTTGGCTTAAAGCTCAACATTCAGAAAACTAAGATCATGGCATCTGGTCCCATCACTTCATGGGAAATAGATGGGGAAACAATGGAAACAGTGACAGACTTTATTTTTTTGGCTCCAAAATTACTGCAGGTGGTGACTACAGCCATGAAATTAAAATACATTTGCTCCTTGGAAGAAAAGCTATGACCTACGTAGACAGCATATTCAAAAGCAGAGACGTTACTTTGCTGACAAAGTCCATCTAGTCAAAGCTATGGTTTATCCAGTAGTCATACATGGATGTGAGAGTTGGACTATAAAGAAAAGTGAGCGCCTTAAGAATTGATGCTTTTGAACTGTGGTGTTGGAGAAGACTCTTGAGAGTCCCTTGGACTGCAAGGAGATCCAACCAGTCCATCCTAAAGGAGATCAGTCCTGGGTGTTCCTTGGAAGGACTGAAGCTGAAGCTGAAACTCCAACACTTTGGCCACCTGATATGAAGAACTGACTCATTTGAAAAGCCCCTGATGCTGGGAAAGACTGAAGGCGGGAGGAGACGAGGATGACAGAGAATGAGATGGCTGGATGGCATCACCGACTCAATGGACATGAGTTTGAGTAAGCTCCAGGAGTTGGTGATGGACAGGGAGGCCTGGCGTGCTACAGTCCATGGGGTAGCAAAGAGTCGGACACGATTGAGCGACTGAACTGAACTGAACTGAACTGAAAGGAGAGAATAATTCTGATAAGTGGGACTTGGAAAGGTATCATATGGCTCAGTTGGTAAAGAATCCGCCTGCAATGCAGGAGACCTGGGTTCAGTCCCTGGGTTGGGAAGATCCTCTCAAGAAGGGAATGGCAACCCCTTCCAATATTCTTGCCTGGAAAATTCCAGGGATAAAGGAGCCTGGTGGGCTTTAGTCCATGAAATCGCAAAGAATCAAACATAACTAAGTGGCTAACTCTTTCACTTTAACTTCAGGGATGACAACAGCATGACTAAAGACTGCAAGAAAAACCAGCTTTCCTTAGATGTGTCAGATGTTGGGGGAACTCAGGGGAGGTGACTCTCCCACATGAAGTATAACAGTGTGACTTTGAACAAGTTACTCAGCATCTCAAACGTCAGTGACCTCTTCTGTAAAATAGAAATAATAATTTTAAGTGTCATTTAGGGGCATTGGGAGGCTTGAATGTGAGTTATTAAATATAAAGCACTTAGATCAGTGTCTGACATGTATTAAGTGCATATGCAACTTCTCAAATTTATTGTGGAAGCGTTTGACTGTACAGTTGACTGTGCAATTACATTCAACAAGCAGCAGAAGCTATTTCTATACTCACATCTCTGTCTATATCTGCATTCATACCTAGAGCTAAATACATCAACCTAAAACAGAATTGCCCTGGTCCCAATAATTGAAAATAACAATTTAAAAATATCCAACTTTGCAAACTTCATTTGGAAATTTCATGATAGAACCAATTTATGCCTGGAAAATCCAAAACTCAACTATTTTTATTGGCATTATTGTTATCAGGGCTTCACCCCCTGGATTTCTGAGCAGATCCCTGCCAACTGGGCCAAGAGTTGCTTTAAGACATCTGAGCTCTTTCTGATACACAAATGGTTTTGTCTTGTCCACAGATAAAAGCTTGTCAGATGGAGAAAGAAAAACTAGAGAGGCAATTAAAACAGGTATGTTGATCCTTACTCACAACTTTCTTGTCATGTTAGAAATGCCGACTCTGAGTTTTACTCACATTTATTCCCAAATGCAGCAGTTTCTCGTGGTCCAAATTAAAGGTAAATTCAAGTTCTGCTACAGAGGGCCTAGGACAACTCTTGCTTTTCATTATCAATTAAAATGTCAATGGAGAAATAATACTTAGGTACCAAGGCCTCTCGACCCTTACACTCAAGAAAAGCACATGCTTTAGAGAATATGTTCCAACAGGAGCACACGCCTTAGTGTGTGTTCATGCAAACAGAAATGTCTTCATAGACTACAAACGCCTGAGAAATACCTTTCCTTGATAGTTCATACAGTTGCTTACACCAGCAGTGGGAAACTACACCAAAGACTTCTGCCTTCTTTTGAGCAAGAATATCTTCTTGGGCATTAGAGCATTCTACTCCATTGGTTCTCTAGTAGACTTAGGAATGAAAATTATTTCTCTTGATTCTTCATTTCCTCTCTGGACATTATTAGTGTCATTGGAGTCTCTGGCTTCAGTTTAAGAAATTTATGACTTAAAGATTGGTTCTTCTTAAGTGAGGACTCTGTGAAGATAACTCAGACACATAAAGTTAACTATATACATTTTCAAGTATTTTTTAGTATCTTCAACATGGAAAAATATAGTTTCACTTTGAATAAAATTTGGCCTGTGGCTTCATCTGTCTCAGTGCAGGATCTGCATTGACAGACCTCCTGTCTTGAATTTGGATTATGCCAGATCTAGGCTAAACCTTAAGATTTCAACCAAACCCCGGGCTTGTATAACGCAAGGGTCAGTGTGACTCTGCAGTTGCACCTGCTTTTGGTGAACTATCAGCATTCTTCTCCTCAGGTGTGTTTCCCAACCTGTAACTGTGGCTGGAATTTCCACCCGAGGGATCCATACCTACTGACAGGTTCTGGGGCTGTGCAGGACCTACAGAAGCACCCAGTAAGTAAGAGCTTTCATTCCAGCCATCAAGTGCTTATGTCTCGAGTAAGTGCTAATACTCTCTTTGGGTAGAAATGATGTCTGTCTCTGGAACACTGGCACAGATTATTCTCTACACAAAGAGCCTCTATTTGTCTTAGCCTCTGATTTGCAGTTACAGTGGTCAATGTACACTCTAAGTATCTTTGGAACCCTGCATCTACAGGGCATACAGATATGAATACATTCACTGAACAAGCATACCATTTGATATGGGTCATTTTTAATGACACACCTGGCTCTACCAAAGAAGACATTTCTGTGTATTAAAAAAAGCAAAGTGAATATAACAAAACTGTCTGGGAGATGCTTTTTTCAGTTGTAAACTTATATTCAACTACTGTGAATATGGTTACATCTGTGCAAAATAGTCTTTGACATTCTCCAATTGAAAGGGTATTCTTAAAGGATTCAAGAAAATGTGACCCACTTAAGTTGCTTTCTACGGCTGTGTCTACCCAGGCAAAATAAAGTGAACAGTGAAGCAATTATTTGTGAGTGGAATTGATTTGAACAGTCAACCTGAATAAGTCAGACCCAAAACACCCTCCCTTTACTTCTCAATGGCAGTATTCCACCCACCCTCCCCCATGGTCTGGAAATTTGTCTCTATTCCCTATTTCGCCTACATAGACAGAATCATTATGCAGGAAACAAATCCTGTGTTTTTCTTCATTTTGGATTGGCTCAGACAGTCTCTTTTGCCTTCGTTATTATTAACCATATTTCTGATTATTCAAAGAATCTGAAATTTTAACTAGGATTTTCCTAGGAGAATAGTCAAGGAGTTCAGAGTGGCCTGAAACTTCTCACACTTTTGTATTTGAGTGTGACTCAAAAGCCCTTTTCCAAGAGAGGAGATAATTACTCTTTGGGTGGCTGAAGGATGTCAGAATTTAATGAGCATCTCTTATTTGACCCTGGTGTGACACAGCGCACAGATGAGAATTTGGTTCTTTTTGTGTTGCTGTTGATACCGCTTCTGTCTGCTCTCCCCACTCCATTTTTTTTTCTTTACCTGTTTACTTACTTTTTTCTTTTCATTAGAAACATTTCTGGGAATCTCCAAACACAACTATCATTCTAAAATTTTTTCAGAATATAGAAGGAAATTAATATTGTGGGAACATAAAGAGATAAAAATTTACTAAGGAGTTTAGTTGTCTACAGTTTAGGGAATTAGGGGGAAATGCTCTTGTGGAAGGTTAACTAGAAAACCAATGAGTCATTCAAATTTGCCTGGAAGTAAAAATGACTGTTTACTTAAAATCTTCAAGAAAGCAGAAATTCACGTATTACAAAACCACATGAGTTTTTTTCCATCAATTACAAGCAATAAGGCAGTTCATATCACACAAAACTATCACCAAATAAAGGTCTGTATTTGAAACCAGATTCCAAGTCATGTAATGGCTACATTTTCAAGTAGTATTCTGTTAAACAAAATCTCAATATAAGGATAAAAATTACAGAAACTCCTAGAGTTCATTTTAAAATAATATTTCATGTTTCATACTTATTTCTAACCCTGAATTAAAGCCCATGCAATAGTGTTTGTAAAATTATGATATATTCACCTTCTTTTGGCAGCTATCCTGGAATATAAAACTGAGGCTCACATCACTTATCCAGTGTTATTTGAGACATCTAAAAATAAATGAGGAGATGAAAAACAGAGATGATCTCATATCCTTTTTTAGTTTTTTCATGGACCAAAGGAGCCAAGAACCTAGGTGTCTGAGTGAGGGTAAAGTGGAGTCAGACTACACCAGATCCAGTATTTCTTAGCATCTTGTCAGGAATTGAAATTTTAGGCTACTATCAGTGGTCTGGCAGCCCTGTAAAATGCTCCCTATTGGCTGGTTGTTAGGGAAAATGTTCCTGAGTTATTTTCAGGTGGTAATTGAATAATATAACAAATGCTTTGTATTCACTGTGTCTTGGGGAGAGAGGTAGAGGAGGCATGGACCAGCATCTGGAGCAGGAAGACAGATAACCTCCTGAGTAAAGCTAAGTGGGTAAATACAATATTCTGGCCTTGGACCTATATTTTGAAATTCAGGTCTATAGTTTATATTTTGTTTGTCTGTGTTCAGTCGTGTCTGACCCTTTGTAATCCCATGGGCTGTAGCCACCAGGCTCCTCTGTCCATGGAATTTTCCCAGCAAGAACACTGGAGTGGGTTGTCATTTCCTCCTCCAGGGGATCTTCCAAACTCACAGATCAAACGCACATCTCCTACATCTCCTGAATTGGCAGGCAGGTTCTTTAGTACTTGATCCACCTGGGAAGCCCATCAGTTCAGTTCAGTTCAGTCGCTCAGTCGTGTCCGACTCTTTGCGACCCCATCAGGCCTCCCTGTCCATCACCAACTCCCAGAGTCCACCCAAACCCATGTCCATCAAGTCGGTGATGCAATCCAACCATCTCATCCTCTGTCGTCCCCTTCTCCTCCTGCCCTCCATCTTTCCCAGCATCAGGGTCTTTTCAAGTGAGTCAGCTCTTCACATAATGTGGCCAAAGTATTGGAGTTTCAACTTCAACATCAGTCCTTCCAGTGAACACTCAGGACTGCCCATAGTTTATATTTATTTCAATGCAATTCATTTGACAGGTTTCCTGAGGTTCAATATCTAGCTGTTCTTAATTGGAGTACATCTAGGAGAAATTCCAAGAGAAGAATCCCAGTGTGGCCTGTTTTTTCACTGCCTCTCTAGTCTAAACTATCTAAGCAGTTTAGAACAGTTTCTGCAGAGGAACAGTACAAAAGGAAACTTTTCCCTGCTTTACCATCCTGAGCCTCTACAGGCCTGTCCTCATGGCTGAGATTTCTTCCCTGAGCCACTGGAAACATTCAAGTTGTACATTTTTGTCTTGCTCTTCCTGTTACCTCCTGTGTGAGGGTTTGTAAAAAGAGTATTTGTTGATGATGAATTCTTTTGTTTTATTTATGGGCTATAGTAAGTTTTTACAAATGTGTTTATACTTCTGCACATATTCAAAACACATCTGTTTCAAAAAAATAAAAAGTCAGAATCCAAAATTCTGACCGAACTCTAAGTGGATTTAGGAGGGGGGTGGATAGGGAGATGGTAACAGTGATCAGAGAGATAAGACGGCAACAGGTTTGGCTAGCAACTACTTTTGTGTTGCCTGGGTAACAAAGCCACATAGGACAGCTGTATTTTTAACGTGCCACCGTGTTTGGTTTGCAGCCCATCTTGCTATAATAATGTTTTATTGTTCCACACAGCCAGACTACCAGTGGTATGCTCCTGACCAGTTTCCGCCAGATGTGCAGCACAGGGCAAGTGGTAAGACCACAGCTGGATTAAGCATTCTTTCATGTTTACATTTTAATAGGATCTTTGGGGGGATGTTTACTCAACATGCATTCACTTGGATGTGGGGAGGACCCACTATAAAGTTGTGTTGCATACACAGCTCTAATGTGATGCGCCTGGAGTTAAAGCAAACTCCTTTAGAAGAAGAAAATGCACGAGTGCAGAAATGCATGGATCTCAGTTCTGACTTCTGTTCCTATTCTGTCTCAGAGTCAGTATTCCATCTGGAGTTAGCGATTCCAGCAGAGCTCTATTATACCAACAACAGCATCAGAGTTCTGTGATTCTGCTACAAAGTACAGATGCACGTCACTCTTTCAGGTTGAGGTTGCTGGACAGATGTTTCCAATGTCACTGGCAGACAGACAGACGAAACCAAAAGCTCAGGGCCATGTTTCCTGATGACTAAATGTCAGACTCCAAGTTTAGGCCAGACTTGCCCTCAGCACCCACTCTTAAGTGTGCTGGAAAACAGTAAAAAGTCACTTACAAAGTACTCACAAATAAGAATACTCTTTTGTCTTATTTTTTCTCTGGTTTATCACTTTCCTTTTCCTTTTCAGAACCTGCTAGACATTCTGCTGCTTGCTTCTCTGCTCTCATGAGGCCACCCAGAAGTGGGCTGAATAAACTGGGCTATAATCATAATCCCACTTCTGTTCTCATCACATGCAATCAAAAGTCAGCAATGTCTGCTACATGTTTAAAAATCGCACGTGACACACACCTGTAACTCTTTAAGTTGTTAGTATCCAGATATTGGAATCTATCTAGAAAAGCTGAAAATGAGCCATATTCCAGTTTCAGGCCATGCTTGAAATGTTTTCTCCTTTAGTTCATATCTGAAGTCACAGAATTCTAGTTTCTAGTACCAGGAGTCCAGTATGGAGTGTACATAGAGGGTCAGGGATACCATATGTAGTTTCTCCGGTTGGCAACTTCACAAGTCCAGGGGCTTTTCATGGTAGTCTGCATAAACGGAGCTTCCTACAGTTGTGCAGTACACAACCTTGACAGCTGTACACAGAAGCAGTGGGGGTGGCAAAGGCCACAACCAACAGTAGCATTTTGGAGAGGAAAGACAAAGAGTGAGAACTCTATAATAAAATGTCTATATATTTATCAGAAAACTGTAGTACTTTCTTTTTTACTACTAATATAGCCACTAACTTTAATAAAGTTCTCGGGTTCAAGTCTTAATGGAGAGCTTTTAATTGAAAGGTATGCTATTAACCATAATAGTTGTTGCATAATGTCTATGTTTTTGAAATCAATTATTATACAATAGCTGAGTTGCCACCCAATTATAATTTCCCATTTTATATTATATTGATCTGGAATGAATATTAAAGATATTTTCTCCTGAGTTGGAGTTTAATCACTAGACAAAAAAATTATACAGTTGAAAATTCAATAATATCATAAAGCCATTTATGCATCACTATTGTATTCATCTTGGACCAATAACATAGAACCTAATAACTATGTAAAACAATGAATTGTGATGACCTTCAGAAACTAAATAATATGCAAATTTGTAATTTTATAGTCAGTGTGTGAGACCTACTGATTTTTGTCTATTTGGTAAGAAATATAGACCTTTGTGAGGGAAAACATGTGTGACATGGTCTACAGGTGTAAAATTACAATAAAAAATTATCTAGATCCAACCAGTCCATTCTAAAGGAGATCAGTCCTGGGTGTTCATTGGAAGGACTGATGCTAAAGTTGAAACTCCAATACTTTGGCCACCTCATGCGACAAGTTGACTCACTGGAAAAGACTCTGATGCTGGGAGGGATTGGGGGCAGGAGGAGAAGGGGACCACAGAGAGTGAGATGGCTGGATGGCATCACCGACTCAATGGACATGAGTTTGAGTGAACTCCGGAGTTGGTGATGGACAGGGACGCCTGGTGTGCTGTGATTCATGGGGTCGCGGAGAGTCAGACACAACTGAGCGACTGAACTGAACTGAACTGATGTAGCAACCTGAGTACTTTTAAAACATTGTTTTAATCTTCACAGTAATGCTACAAAGTGACCATTTTACAGAGGAGGAAACTGACTAGGAAGATTTAGCCCTGGAATTAGATTTCAGGTATATTAAGACTTCAAAACCTGTGCTTTGAATTACATCCTATGGTGCCCTTGAAAACCTACCTCTCTACTATATTAAACATTTTCTAAAATGATAGATATAAAAATGACAGTTGGGGTCTTCTCTTGGACAGCTGTGGAACTAACCTAACCCTCAATAATCTCCTCTTCCTAGGAAGTCATAGCGTGTGTTATCTGTGCTTCGCATTCAACACTTAGACTCTCACAGGTGAAAGACATAGTACCATGTAAGAGTGTGCTTAGTCGCTCAGTCGTGTCCAACTCTTTGCAACCCCATGGACTTTAGCCCACCAGGCTCCTCTGTCCATGGGATTCTCCAGGCAAGAATTCTGGAGCGGGTTGCCATGCCCTCCTCCAGGGCATCTTCGCAACCCAGGGATCGAACCCAGGTCTCTCACATTGTAGGCGGATTCTTCCCCGACTGAGCCACCAGGGGAGCCCACGTAAGAATAAGTGCGTAATTAATGTGTCATGAGATAAATCTTGCTTGAGCGGTCCTGGTGGAAGCTGAAGGGATATTACCATTTGAAAGCTGACCTCCATACCAACACAGCTCTGCAGCTAACTATGGCTTGTCTATAGCAGGGGAAAGAATTGATCATGACTAGAGGACCATCTTAGAGAGCAACTCCTTACTTAAAAATCTCCCTGCTTCTCTTCTAGTTTCCAAAGATGATGCTATTTCCAAGGTCAAGCCAGGTCTTGAGACTTGACAGAAGCTCTGAAATCACCCTGTCACAGACATTGCATGTACCATTAATTAATTTCAGTAGTGATTCTTGTTAGTTTTTGTTTCATTTAATTGGAAAGCTCATTTTGCTTTGTAGATCCAATGCAATTGCTCAGAATTCTTAAAAATAATTTTGTGGTATTGTTTAAAAAATATAGGTTTAAAAATCTTTTTATTATAAAGATATTTCTATTGTCTCATTATATGACTAATATAGTTATTCTCCACTATTCAAGAATATAGTGTTAGTCAATATGGCCTATGTTTGGGGCCAGAAATACCAAAATTCAAGCAGTGGAAAGAAAATTGAGTAGAAAAATGAGACTTTTTGATAATCTATAAACAGAAACTATTTCTGAAAATTTCTCTAAGTTTTACTCATATAATAAATACTTTAAATATTTTGTTTAAATAAAATAGATCCTTTTTAAAATATGGATATTCAAATTAATGTTAATTAGTACATGTGCTTTATAGATTGTCCTAGTTCTCGGTTTTTACTAATTTAATATGACTCATGACAGATCTATTTTTCTGACCCCAATATATGTAGGATATTTTTATCTTAGCATCTTCCTTTGTGATTCCTCTTATAATTTAACCTTAAATAATGACTCTGATTTTTACACATAGAGCAGTAGCCTTCTGATTTTTCAAAGGTATAGTGGGTGCAAAAGAAAGTGAAAGTGCAGTCACTCAGTCATGTCCAACTCTTTGTGACCCATGGACTATAGTCGGCCAGGCTCCTCCACCCATGGGATTCTCCAGGCTAGAATACTGGAGTCGATTGCCATGTCTTCCTCCAGGGGATCTTCCTGAGCCAGGGATTGAACCCAGGTCACCCACATTACAGGCATACTCTACCATCTGAACCACCAGAGAATCCCAAAATATGTCGCTCTTCCTATTGATAAATTAAGCTGGAAGGCCAGTGTCAACTTTACAGCCCTTGGATTTCAACCAGCTCCGTGCCAGAGCACAGTGGCCTGGAGCGATCTGGGCAGCGCTCCCAGCCATGCCCTCTCACCCTCCCCCTGTGAGGGGTCTAGAGTGTAGATTTGAGAACAGCCCAGCGGGCATATCCCAACTTCATCCATATACCTTTCACTCTACAGAAGAGGACCACATGGGGGCCGGAAGCAGATCCAGGGTCACCTGGCAGAGAACCTGTGGGTCTGCTTGCAGGTGCTGGGGCTTGTTCTAAAGGGAGGCAGGCTCACTTAGTGTAGGGGAGTCTGGCTGGAGGAGGGCCAGAGCTGGGTCCTCTGAAGATGGGAAGAGACACCGGCAAGGGCTCCCTAGTCGAGCAGTAAGGTCAGCGGGTAGTTAGTACACACGGGACAGTCGTCGGCTCAGCTGACCCCCAGCCTTGCTCTCAGTTATAGCCGTGGTTATTTCAGAATGCTTTGGGGACACACTGAAAAGCAAATCTTTTAGAACTAAAGATTTAAATAAAGGTTTTCAAATCTTTGAGACTTTCCTGACTTTCACTCTGCATGGCATTAAGTAATGGCATTTTTCTACTTTGAAGTCCACAGATGTTAATGGGTTACAGTTTCTGTTTAAATGTGTGATTTTTACAAAGAATATTTCAATCTCATTTTATCCATTATCAGAATAGGATGCAAAATTATTTCCATGTTTCCAGAACAATTATGGCACAGTAGAGTTAGTATAACCTTGAAAACACATTGTTGCCTCCTTTCCGAAATGTTGCAAAGCTATGATTTTTTACTGTATTGTATGCCAATCACTTCTGTACCTTCCAAAATTCTCATATAGTGTGGAGTTAAACTTTGTCTAATAAGCTGGAGTTCAGTTCTTACATAGTTCAGTTCAGTTCAGTCGCTCAGTCGTGTCCGACTCTTTGCGACCCCATGAATCACAGCACGCCTCCCTGTCCATCACCATCACGCCTCCCTGTCCATCACCAACTCCCGGAGTTCACTCAAACTCATGTCCATCAAGTCTGTGATCCCATCCAGCCATCTCATCCTCTGTCGTCCCCTTCTCCTCCTGCCCCCAATCCCTCCCAGCATCAGAGTCTTTTCCAGTGAGTCAACTCTTCGCATGAGGTGGCCAAAGTATTGGAGTTTCAACTTTAGCATCAGTCCTTCCAATGAACAACCAGTACTGCTCTCCTTTAGGATGGACTGGTTGGATCTCCTTGCAGTCCAAGGGACTCTCAAGAGTCTTCTCCAGCACCACAGTTCAAAAGCATCAATTCTTTGACGATCAGCTTTCTTCACAGTCCAACTCTCACATCCATACATGACCACTGGAAAAACCATAGCCTTGGCTAGATGGACCTTTGTTGGCAAAGTAATGTCTCTGCTTTTTAATATGCTTTCTAGGTTGGTCATCACTTTCCTTCCAAGGAGTAAGCATCTTTTAATTTCATGGCTGCAATCAGCATCTGCAGTGATTTTGGAGCCCAAAAAAACAAAGTCTGACACTGTTTCCACTGTTTACCCATCTATTGCCCATGAAGTGATGGGACCTGATGCCATGACCTTGGTTTTCTGGATGTTGAGCTTCAAGCCAACTTTTTCACTCTCCTCTTTCACTTCCATCAAGAAGCTTTTGAGTTCCTCTTCACTTTCTGCCATAAGGGTGGTGTCATCTGCATATCTGAGGTTATTGATATTTCATATTTGGAACCACATAAATGTAGGCATGCAAGATTGTGTTGTAAGCAAACATCATTATTTCTTTACAATAGAGAAGATCAAAGCCCAACCATTCTAACTGGCCTTTTCCAATGTCAAGTAATAAGTAATTAATAGAATAATGGCTGAATTTGTTTCCTAGGGCAACCATAACAAAATACCATAAACTAGGTGTCTTATTGCATCAAAAATTTATGCTCTCACATAATTTATTCTCAGAAGTAGAAGTCTGAAATCTAGGTGTTGAGAGGGTCAAGCTCCCTTCAGAGCCTGCAGGGAGGGGAGGGTCCTTCCTTGCCTCTTTCAGCTTTTAGGCGTCCCAGATGTTCCCTGGTTGGGGCAGCATAACCTGAACCTGTGTCTCTCTTCATGTGGTTATCTTTCTTTGTGTCTGTGTCTCAGTTTTCCCCTCCTTATATATATAAGGACACCAGTCATACTGGATTAGGCTAATCCAGTATAGCCTTATGTTAATCTGCAAAGCCCCTATTCCCAAACAAGGACATGTTTACAGGGCAAGGACCTAAACATATCTTTTAAAGAGGGCACAGTTCACCCTGTAACACTGACTACATGCCAGAAACTATTTTAGATGCTGTATGTTTATTATCTCATCAAAACCTTATAGCATCTGTGTGAAATGAGGACTGCCATTGTCCTGTTTTGCAATGTGGAGACTGAGGAGCAGAGAGATAATGTAACTTGTCAAACCCCACGTGGCTGGGACACAGACACGCCCGCACAGTCGAGCTCCAAAGCCCACATTATAACCACTAAACCATATTAAGTAAAATGTAGTAGTATCGTACTTTGCACTTATTGTATTTAAATAAATTCTAATGGTCTGTCCTGAAAGTCAGAATCTATGTTTCTCAGTTTGTATCTTTTTATAACTGTCCTTATATTTAAACATTACAGGTGATTTTACAGTGGTAAATGGCTTGGATTAGTTGGACTTTTTACAGTTCCCAGTTGTATAAAGAGATAACAGAATCAGTGTAAGCAGTAAAAGCTACTCAAGAAATGTAAGAAACAGCAGAAACTTAGAGACTATGCATTGTACAATTTTCAATACCAATGGACAAAATAATATTTTTCTTTTATAAAATATTTTACTTTCTTAGTGAATAGAGAAGAATTCATTGAAATTCAGAGGCAGATAATTTTATGCCTGTTTCTAGAGTGACAGAAAAGAGTTATAGGAGAAATGCCACCTCACCTTTAATACTCCAAAGGTCAACCTATCAGTAAACTAAGTGATTTTGCTACAAGAATACTAAATAGAATTCAAAAGTACATTTACATGTACAAGAACATATGAAAGTGCAAGTAGTAAATACATTCCTAGACAAACACTGATCTTAGAAGCAATGGACTTTGGGATACATATATCACTTTGAATTAGTGCTTTTGTTTTCTTTGGTTATATACCCAGGAGTAGAATTGTTGGATCATATGGTAGTTTGATTTTTAATTTTTTTGAGGAACTTCTATGCTGTTTTCCACGGTGGCTATACCAACTAACATTCCCACCAACAGTGTCCAGGGTTTACCATTTCTCCACTTCCCTGCCAACATTGGTTATCTGTGGTCTTTTTGATGACAGTCATTTGGGCAGGTGTGAGCTGATTTCTCATTGTGGTTTTGATTTTAATTTCTTTGATGATTAATGATGTGAGTATCTTTTCATGTGCTTATTGGTCAAATGTCTGTCTTCTTTTGAAAAATGTCTATTCAGGTCTTGTGTCCATTTTCAATTGTTTTTTGTTAATGTTGAGTTATATGCACTATTTATATATGTTAGCTTTAACCCCATGTTATTCAAATCATTTGCAAGTATTTTCCTCCCATTCAACAGCTTGTCTTTTCATTTTGTTGATGGTTTCCTTTGCTGCACAAATGCTTTTCAGTTTAGTTAAGTCCCATTTGTTTATTTTTGCTTTTGTTCCTTTGCCTTAGACATATCAAAAAAATATTGCTATGATTTATGTCAAAGAAGTTCTGCCTGTTTTCTTCTATAAGATTTGTGTTTTCCAGTGGATATTTTTTTATGTCATGACCACAGTTCTCAGAAGAATATTTCTTAAACATGGAAAAAGGAACTTCTTATCTTCCTGTTACTAAAATGTTAGTTTAGCATATATTTGAAATGCTAAATGCAGGCAACAGATATAAAAGATTTAGCATACTAAATCATTATCATCAATCAGGAAAACTCCATTTCTTGGCATTCATATGATTTTTCAATTCTGTTGCCGTGAGTAAACTTCTTTTATTTTGTCTTCCCTACGGCACTCCTTTGTTTCCTGCTCCTACTAAAATTCCAAATTTTTCATATTGGTTTTCATGATACGCATTCACGTCTTACCAACTCTGATCTTTTCTATGGCTTTGGCAATAATGCACCCAGTATCATATTTTTAGAGTAGTGTATCTGGCAGTTATCTCTCTGTGGGTTGAATACTGAACCTAATAGTAACATGTATAACTCACCTTCATAAGCGAATGCCAGAGCCACCAAAATGCCAGCGAGAATGAGGAGGACGGAGCATTCCTCCTCGGGCACAATCAGAACCAGGCCACAAGAGACTTCAGGAAATAGCACGCACACGTCAATGCTGAAAATAATAACACTCCATTTGCCACCTCTTGATTTCGCAACGTAAACTTGTGGGGGCTCATGAATAAAGTGTTTCTTTTCTTGCCAGCCTCAAAGTTTATGTTAGCCCTAAGCCAGAAGAAAAGAAATGAATCTTTAATTTTCAATCTGAAGCATCTTCCCGTTGGTTTTCATAGGTCTCCCCTCAGAAAAGAAAGCCAGTCAGTAGACGCACACAGCGGCGGAGAAGGACACGGGCCGGGGGAGTTTGGTGGAGGGTCCTAGGCCCCCTGCTTGCTGGGGCTCGTGACTGCCACCGCTGCACGCCCCTGCCTTCACCACGGGTGCCCAGGAACGGCTCCCCTTGGCAGGAATGGAGGACGAGGCTGAGACAGCCGAGACCCTGATCGAGTCCAAGGAGCCTCAGTTTACAACCTATCACAACTTCCAGTTTCCTCCAAATGAGATTTGGCTGATCAATTATGGGTGATGCCTCGAAACTCTTCAGCATATTGCTGTTGGACTTTCAGAAATGAGTTCATGGTTTCAGCAGCTCCATTTGTGATGCAGTGATATTGGATGTTGATTTAAATGTGTTCCTTGGGGGAAGTTTCTGCAGTTATAAAATTTTAACATTGCTCCCATTATTTTTATAGGGGCTTAGGTGTTTAGCCAGTTTATCTAGATGCTATGTTCATGATTGTTCACCTCAGTGAACCTAGAAACAGAATTGAAAAGCTGTGTATACTTTCTTAAATGGATTCAACCTAAAGGAAATATTAAACTTGAAACTATAAACAAATCATTTCTTTAAGACGAGGAATTGTGAGCCTACCTCATTTTTAGGTAGACTAGATTATGAAAGATAAAATCCTAATGTGATGGTGATGGCTTTGCTGTGTACATATACATGAATTTGCAGTTAAATCTGTTTTCCTTCTTGTGTATTTACATAATTACTAACAAAAAGCATAACTCTGTCTTCTCAAACCAATTAAAATGGAAAACGGATGTATCCAAATTTTATTGCAGTTAAATTATACAGTTACATGACAGATGTCTAAAGATTGTGCTGAGTTGCTTCAGTTGTGTCTGATTCTTTGTGACCCTATGGACTGTAGCCCACCAGGCTCCTCTGTCCATGGGATTCTCCAGGCAAGAATCCTGGAGTGGGTTGCCATTTCCGTCTCCAGGGGATCTTTCCAACCCAGGGATCGAACTCATATCTCTTACGTTTCCTGCATTGGCAGACAGGTTCCTTACCTCTAACGCCACCTGGGAAGCCCCGAATTCAATCCTTTGAGAACTTTTCAGCAAAAACAGATCAACAATATTTACAGATATGCTGTGCTATGTTGTGCTTAGTGATTCAGTCATGTCCGACTCTTTGCGACCCCAAGGACTGGAGCCCACCAGACTTCTCTCTCCATGGAGATTCTCCAACAAGAAAACTGGAGTGGGCTGCTATGCCCTCCTCCAGGGGATCTTCCCAACCTGGGGATTGAAACCAAGTCTTCTGCATTGCAAGAGGATTCTTTACCGTCTGAACCACCAGGGAAGTCTGCCTAAAGATTAAGCAGATTTAAAAAATACTAAGTTCATCCATTGAATAATGATTCTTCTAGGATCAACTGGAGATCCTCTTTGTGAGGAGTTATAAAGCAAGAGTGTGAGATTCATGAATATCTGTATTACTCTAAATATCAAAAGAAAACCAGGAGCATCTGTTGAAGCTGCAGTCAAATAAATAATCCAGAGATACACCTGGGAGTATCTAGCTCCAACTTCCAGATGTTATTCTGCTTAATTCCAGCTCAATGTTTTCTACTTCAACTTCTGAAAATACTTGAAGCTTTGTGTAATAGGAAGATTAAAGGGTCTTATGAAGTAAAATGCTTTCAACCTCAGTCTTTCTTTGTTTAATTCTTAATGATTCTTGAGAAAGAATTATCCTTTCCTTACTAAAGCTTTGTTTTTTCTACTACTTGTTAAAGAGACAAATTATTCCTGGCCAATACTTGAGTGTAAGTGAATCAGAAAAACAACAGTTGCTTCCTAACATTTTGCTATATTTTTGTAAATTCCCATTTCCTTGAATTAGTAAAAAAGTCATTGTAATCCAGCTTCTAGTACTGGATTATGTTTGCTAAGTGAGGTGTTCCCAACAGAATAATAATTGAACATATATACAAGTACTCCTTGATTGGCTTATTATAGGTCAATTCAGCAGCAATAATGCATGATTTAATTTAGTGAAGACATCCTATTACTAATTAGCAAGTTGCTAAACATTGGCAAGATTGTACAAATGCTAATGTATTGGGAGAAAATCCAGGTTAGGTGAGACCTAACTTCTTTTGAACTCCCAGTGGGTGACTGAAAAAGTACAAAGAGGACCCTTGCTCAGAGCACTACCGCAAATCTGAGACCAACTTCCACACCCTTCATCTACAAGTCAGCCAGCCCCTCCTGTCCTTCTCCCTGAATCATTAGGGACTTCTCTGCCTCAGCTCCTTGTGAGGGTCATACCCACAGGCCGTGGCACTTACTTCTTTATCACACACAGCGTGTAGAAACTGGGAGGAATAGCCTTGTCCCTTTGAAAGGAGAGGAGGTCTCAGCTCACAGTCTCAGTCTTACTTTGGAAAAGTAAGACCAGGCGTATTTTAGATGTTCAGTGATCACAGAGAATTTGATCTTTGACTTGAAGGCATCACATTAAAAGAAAAGTGTATTCACTTTGTCATGGTTGTGGGGTGACGTCAGAAAACCTTCCTTGGAGCCTCGCTAGGTCTGGGAGTGGAGCCAGCTTCTAATGCTAACTCACGAGCACAGAGTTTTTTAACTTCATTTTCCTTATCAGCAGAAAAGAATATTTCAGACTAAATTTCTAATATTATTAAGCATGGGCTAGCTTCCAGGTGATTTTCCTTAGTTTATTTATTGAGCTCCATCACCAAGCAAAAGAGGTATAATTATCCTCTTGCTACAGGTGATTAATCAAAATCTTGTGGCAAGAAAATGACAGCCAGGATTCAAATCTTCTCCAGGGCTGCCCGGTTCTGTGCATGCTATAATCCAGCTTCTAAATTATTCCAGCAAGTTCCACTTTTTTACAGTTCTTTGGGTCTTCATCAAGTTGCAGTACAAGAGCACACTTCTTAGGAGAAAATATTTTTATAAAAATACTATATATTGTATAGAATTTATGCTACCCCCCTGAGTAAAGAGAATTATCTCACTTAAGCTCCTACTTAGAAAAAGAAAACTAAACATTTAATGTTAAAATGCATTAAAGGTACAAGTATGGGACTTGTAGGTTGCTTTCACATATTGACACTTTTTCAGGTACCTCAGTCACTGGTAGAATTGAATCTAAAAGACACGTATCTCCCAATTCCACCATTCAATTTAACAATTATTCTTTAAATACCCACTTGTTTTTAAAAAAATGTCCAGGCAGCTCAAAATATCTCACACCTCTTTCTCTCTGCACTAATTTTGATTGAGTCCATATCTGAAGGGGAGGACAGAGTCATTTAGCAGCCGTTATTCTCCCCAATGTAAGATCTCTTTGCCTTATCTCATTTCTCTCGTTTTTCTCCTAATCTTCCTGGTCACCTGCATGATATTACATCCTAGGAAGATATAAAATCAGTTGCATTGCTTCTGCAACTCTACTGTGACTTGGCTTAAGCTTCAAGTACAAGCTCAAAAGAAAAGAAAAATATTTGCTATAATCCTTACTTTTACTTTTCAATAATTTTAGAAATGATTTCTCTTGCCTACTTTCTTTTTTGTGTATATACCTCATTTTCATCGGTCTCCTCTCCAAGGGAGAATGGTATTATGAGGAAACAGTTACACCTCCAGCCTTTGTGATTCCATAAAAAAGGAAAGTTCTGCTAATACACACATGCCATACACACACCCACATACACTACAGGCATGTTCGCGTGTGTGCGCGCGCGCGTGCACACACACGCACACACACACACACACACACACACACACACACACCCTGCCTCTGCCTCCCCATCCTCCCAGGCAACACTGTGGGCCTCCAGTTTCTCCAAGTGTGGTTGCGTAGATATATTCAAATGGAAATTTTCCATAATAAAGCTATTTATTTCCATTTTGCCTCAAATGCTTGCATGTGTATAATACATTGCCAAGAATATTGACAAACTATCTTACGCTTCCTACAGGAAGTGATAACATTGAGATCTAAAACCAATTAACTTGCCAGTAATTGCAAGTTATATGAGGGGAATTTAATGTTTGTGAAAAGATGTGAGTCTCACTAATTTGTGTCCTGCTCTCAGAAGTTCAAATAATTTCTTTCTGCTCTTCTTCCACTTTATTCCATTCCAATATCCAAAAGAAGAGCTCAATTTATGAGGTTCATGAAGTAACGACTTGGGTAAACTAAACCCAACCCATAGGGCTTCCCAATGCCCTTAATTTATTACTGAGAATTAATTTGCTGGGAGAATCACTCCTGCGAACCGTCTCTCTGGAGTCTGCCCTTGACGGGGGTGGAGCGCGCTGGGGCGGCCTGGTGAGCCCGTCTGCGCATCTGCAGGGAAGCCTCTCAGCTCCCTTCTTGCTCCTGTGCAGCCCTCGGATGACAGCCCACGTCGGCCAACACAGACACTCGGGCAGCTGGCAAGCATGAGGCCCCCTCCGCTGAGGCCCCCCTGCAGGCAGGAGGGCGGGATTCGCGCTGGTGAAGCTGCTCAGCGGGTCCCTTCCCGTGCCTTGCCAGGCTCAGCCGTTATGGTCCACCCGCCCTGGAAGGGGCGCTGAGAACACGTGTGCGAGGTCTCAGGGTCCGCGGAGGCTGCGACTGCACTTCTCACGAGGGGATACCGCCCTAAACAGAATCTGGCGTGTAAAGGATGAGACTTACTTCTCTCCTCCTCTGATTCTTTTTAACTTGCAGAGGTTCTTTCTCTGTGTCCTGGGTGGAGGCCCTCACGTCTTCCTGTTTCCTGACTGCTTCTCAATGACTTAAATAGAAAACACGTCTTTCCCTTCAGTGTCCTCTATTTCTTTCTTCATACTCATCTCACATTCCTTTGAGGTAACTGAAGTTTCAGAGAGGCAAGATGGATGCTAGCAGGCATGTGAACAGTGTGATCTCAAGTTCCCTCTCACACGGGGGCCTCTGGATTCCTGTTTCTCAATCCAGATCCCTCTCCTGGTTCCTAGTTAAGAGCCTAACACATCCCAAACTGTGAGGAATGACATCTTCCCTTACAAACCCACTCTGTCTTCTGTACCTGATTTTCGTCTACAGAACTGCCATTCATCTGGTCCCACAAACCAGAGGCCTGTGAAACAGCAGAGCCTCTCCCCTCTGCCTCCTCTAACTGCCCATTTCACCGCCCATGTCACTCAAATCTCTCTGCTCCCCTCCAGATCCTTCCCGCTCAACATCTGCTCATACTTGCATCAGCTCTCACCTACACTACACCTGTAGTTCAAATGTCAGACAGAGACCTTACCCTGCGTCCCTCCTAACCTCTCCAGGAGTAGTTTCCATTTTTCTCAGCAACACTGGGCCCTGAGCTTCTGCTTCTGATAAATGATATCAGTTTTGTGGATCATCCCAACCCTGCTGCAAACTGAGCTACCCTCCCCATCCAGCCGGGGTACCTGACTTCTTTTCTCTAGCATCCCTCACATGCCCATGGGGGCACAATAAGAGACTTGGGGAGATCAGTGAAGACACTATTAGATAAGGGGATCTTCTAGACCTAGGGATCGAACCTGCAGCTCTTACATCTCCTACAGTGGCACAAGGGTTCTTTACCACTAACACCTCCGGGGAAGCCCATTATATTATATACTACAGATTATTTTTTATCACCATTTTCTGCAATTGCTTAGGGAATATAATTCATGTTGGTGAAAAAATAAATCTGTATACAGTTCACATAGACTCACAGAGTACACAAGGGGAGGGGGAAAAGTGGAAATAATAGATTTTAAATAATGAATCAGATAGTCTATATTTCATGCTTTGGCAGCCCAGTAAAAGTGGCAGAGGCTCTGGTATTTTGAAATTGTGGTCATGAAGTCCCCTGGTGCAATCCTAAGAGCCACCACTAATAGCAATAGAGAGACTAGTAAGAGCTCAGGGCCAGGGACCCTCTCCCTGATCCAGAGAGAAGTTCCATGGCCTTCTGATAGATATGGAAATAGAGCCTTCTTTAGGAGCTCTGCTGGTGTTCAGTCACTCAGTCGTGTCCGACTCGACTCTTTGTGACCCCATGGCCTGCAGCACACCAGGCTTCCCTGTCCTTCACCATCTCCTGGAGCTTGCTCAAACTCATGTCCATTGAGTCAGTGATGCCATCCAACCACCTCATCCTCTGGCGTCCCCTTCTCCTCCTGTCTTCAATCTTTCCCAGCAACAGGGTCTTTTTCAATGAGTCAGTTCTTCACATCAAGTGGCCAAAGTATCAGAGTTTCAGCTTCAACATCAGTCCTTCCAATGAATATTCAGGACTGAATTCCTTTAGGATTAACTGGTTTGATCTCCTTGCAGTTCAAGGGACTCTCAAGAGTCTTCTCCAACACCACAGTTCAAGAGCATCAATTCTTCGGTGCTTGGCCTTCTTTATAGTCCAACTCTCACATCCATATATGGCTACTGGAAAAGCCATAGCTTTGGCCACAGGGACCTTTGTTGGCAAAGTATTGTCTCTACTTTTTAACACTCTATCCAGGTTTTTCTTAGCTTTTCTTCCAAGGAGCAAGCATTTTTTAATGCTTGCTCTATCTTTTAATTAAGCTTCCCTAGTAGCTGAGATGGTAAAGCATCTGCCTGCAATGCAGGAGACCCAGGTTTGATCCCTGGGTCGAGAAGATCTCCTGGAGAAGGAAATGGCAATGCATTCCAGTATTCTTGCCTGGAGAATCCCATGGACAGAGGAGCCTGGCAGGCTACAGTCCATGGGGTCTCAAACAGTCAGACATGTCTAACCGACTCACACACACACATCTTTTAATTAAGAGCTCTAACTTTTGTTATTTGACAAAAGGTGTGCACTGTTTGCTGTGAAAGTGCTGCACTCAATGTACCAGCATATTTAGAAAACTCAGCAGTGGCCACAGGACTGGAAAAGGTCAGTTTTCATTCTAATCCCGAAGAAAGGCAATGCCAAAAAATGCTCAAACTACCACACTGCTACTGCTGCTGCTGCTGCTAAGTCACTTCAGTCGTGTCTGATTCTGTGCGACCCCATGGACAGCATCCCACCAGGCTCCTCTGTCCACAGGATTCTCTAGGCAAGAATACTGGAGTGGGTTGCCAATTCTTTCTCCAACACAATTGCACTCATTTCGCACTCTAGAAAAGTAATGCTTAAAATTCTCCAAGCCAGGCTTCAGCAATACAGGAACCATGAACTTCCACATGTTCAAGCTGGTTTTAGAAAAGGCAGAGGAAGCAGAGGTCAAATTGCCAGCATCTGCTAGATCATCGAAAAAGCAAGAGAATTCCAGAAAAACATCTATTTCTTCTTTATTGACTATGCCAGAGCTTTTGACTGTATGGATCACAATTTACTGTGGAAAATTCTGAAAGAGAAGGAAATACCAGACCACCTCGCCTGCCTCTTGAGAAATCTGAATGCAGGTCAGGAAGCAGGACCATGTTCAGTTCAGTTAGAATCGAACATGGAACAGCATGGAATGAAAACTGACCTTTTCCAGTCCTGTGGCCACAGCTAAGTTTTCCAAATAGGAAAAGGAGTACGTCAAGGTTGGATATTGTCACCCCGCTTATTTAACTTATACGCAAAGTACATCATGAGAAATGCTGGGCTGGAGGAAGCACAAGCTGGAATTAAGATTACCGGGGGAAATATCAGTAACCTCAGATATGCAGATGACACCACCTTTATGGCAGAGAGTGAAGAAGAACTAAAAAGCCTCTTGATGAAAGTGAAAGAGGAGAGTGAAAAACTTGGCTTAAAGCTCAACATTCAGAAAACTAAGATCACGGCATCCGGTCCCATCACTTCATGGCAAATAGATGGGAAACAGTGGCAGACTTTATTTTGGGGGGCTCCAAAATCACTGCAGATGGTGATTGCAGCCATGAAATTAAAAGAGACTTGCTCCTTGGAGGGAAAGTTATGACCAACCTAGACAGCATATTAAGAAGCAGAGACATTACTTTGCTAACAAAGGTCCATCTAGTCAAGGCTATGGTTTTCCCAGTAGTCATGTATGGATGTGACAGTTGGACTATGAGGAAAGCTGAGTGCCAAAGAATTGATGCTTTTGAACTGTGATGTTGGAGAAGACTCTTGAGAGTCCCTTGGACTGCAAGGAGATCCAACCAGTCCATCCTAAAGGAGATCGGTCCTGGGTGTTCATTGGAAGGACGATGTTGAAACTGATACTCCAGTATGTTGGCCACCTGATGCAGAGAGCTGACTCACTTGAAAAGACCCTGATGCTGGGGAAGATTGGAGGTGGGAGAAGGGGACAACAGAGGATGAGATGGTTGGATGGCATCACCGACTCAATGGACATGAGTTTGAGCAAGCTCCAGGAGTTGGTGATGAACTGGGAGGCCTGGTGTGATGTGGTCCATGGGGTTGCAAAGACTTGGACACAGCTGAGCTACCAAACTGAACTGATTTTAAAATACTTAAAAAAAAAAAAATGCCTGTAGTATAACGCAGAGATCCTCATGATGGCTTCCAAGACAGTTCACACCCAAACAATTCTTCTTGGAGCATCCTTCCACTGCCAATAATCAGTGGCCTCCTTCCCAGCCTCAAAGAGAGCTTCCCTCACAGGAGTCTGCCACTGGTCTTGCTCATTTCCTCTTCTATGATCCCAACCACACCTGCTTCATATATTAGACTAGTAGCATTGTTTTATAAATGATTGGCTTATGTGCCTGTTTCCTTCCTTGTCTATTTGCTCCTAGAGAGAGGTATCATAGTTATTTTTAAACCTCTGACGCACAGCATAGTAACTCTGTGAGTCTGACCAAAGCACTCAGCTTCTATGAACTTCATAACCCTCTGTGATGACTTGCTATCTCTATTTTGCCATCTCTGTTTTATCGGCTCACAGTGACCTCCAAGCCTCATGTCACTCTGTATGTAAGCCTGGATATGAAATTTAGAACCTCTCAGAGGGTCCACAAGTGATCTGATCCCTGCCATGAGTCTCTCATGGCTTGCACAGTCTGTCCTGAACATTTGCCAGGTCACAGGGGTTGGGTTCATAGCATCCCACTACAGTTTCCTATCTGGTATTTTAGGTACCCTGCCTTGCCCTCTGCTATAGCTTTTTGCCTTCTTATTTTTATTTTTACTTTCTCTTATGCCTTTTCCACGTAGTATTCAGTCTCTGTCCTTGATTTCCAAACATTTATTCAATTTTGTTTTTGGAATACTGCATTAATATCATTTAGGAAAATTATTTTTTTCTCCACTGGACCCAGTTTGATCTAAAGTGTCCTGTCTTCCCCTAAGCAAGGAACAACCGTGTGATCCAGACTAGGCCAGGTGCACTCTCCTTTGCTGGAATTTGATCTTCAAGCCACCAAAGTGCCTTGAGGAGATGGTAGCTGCTATATCGGCCCCTTAACATTGACCATGCTCTACAACTTCCCAGTTATTCGTGTGAGCAACCCGTATCTCTCCAATCAGTTCTTTAAGTCAGCCAGAGTTAGTTTCTCCAGTTTGAAACAAAAGAATCTTAACCACAGATGTGGAAGATAAAGCTCAGAGTTTAAGTCAATGGTCTTGTGAAGAATATATGTACATATCCAAAATAAATGTTTTTTCTTTATTATATTTTAGAAAATCATAAGTAGCTTTGGTGGTAGCCTTAAAATGAGTTAATTCAAATGTTATGCTTCCAAATCTGACAAAATATTACCTAGGACCATTGCACAGTACATTTTAATATATTTTAAAGCAGAAAACACTGTAATACAAATAAAATACAATTATTCATTTGAATTTCCTCCAAAATCTGACAAAGTCCCTTAAGAAAATATGTTAATGAAGCAACTTTGGGAAAAGTTCCAATGAAAGAAAACCACCAAAGCCCACGTCTAATTTCCTTATTTCTTTTGATGAAGTACCTGCTTGCATATAACTGATAATTTACATTTTAATAGGTTGTTAATAAATAAATTATAAGAAATAGTATTCCTTTGTGAAAGCACTATACCGAATGGGCTCTGCTCTAAAAATCAGTGAGATTTCCAGCAAAGCTGAAAAAAACTCTAGTATTGTAAGCTTTGAGTTATTCTGTAGCAAAATGTTAATTCAAACATAGTGCAGCTCCTCAGTGAGAAGGTAAGGTAAAATTCCCGATGGCCCAAAAGTTTCTGTCAGTCAATACATTTTTGGACATTTGGCCAGTTCTACACATTCGGCGATCAGCTTTCTTCACAGTCCAACTCTCACATCCATACATGACCACTGGAAAAACCATAGCCTTGACTAGATGGACCTTTGTTGGCAAAGTAATGTCTCTGCTTTTTAATATACCATCTAAGTTGGTCATAACTTTCCTTCCAAGGAGTAAGCGTCTTTTAATTTCATGGCAGCAATCAGCATCTGCAGTGATTTTGGAGCCCCCAAAAATAAAGTCTGACACTGTTTCCACTGTTTCCCCATCTATTTCCCATGAAGTAATGGGACCAGATGCCATGATCTTCGTTTTCTGAATGTTGAGCTTCAAGCCAACCTTTTCACTCACTTCTTTCACTTTCATCAAGAGGCTTGAGTTCCTCTTTACTTTCTGCCCTAAGGGTGGTGTCATCTGCATATCTGAGGTTATTGATATTTCTCCCAGCAATCTGGATTCCAGCTTGTGCTTCTTCCAGCCCAGCGTTCCTCATGATGTACTCTGCATATAAGTTCAATAAGCAGGGTGACAATATACAAGCTTGACGTACTCCTTTTCCAATTTGGAACCAGTCTGTTGTTCCACGTCCAGTTCTAACTGTTGCTTTCTGACCTGCATACAGGTTTCTCAAGAGGCAGGTCAGGTGGTCTGGTATTCCCATCTCTTTCAGAAATTTTCCACAGTTTGTTGTGATCCACACAGTCAAAGGCTTTGGCATAGTCAATGAAGCAGAGGGACTGGGGGCAGGAGGAGAAGGGGACAACAGAGAATGAGATGGCTGGATGGCATCACCGACTAGATGGACATGAGTTTGAGTGAACTCCGGGAGTTGGTGATGGACAGGGAGGCCTGGTGTGCTGTGATTCATGGGGTTGCAAAGAGTCGGACACGACTGAGCGACTGAACTGAACTGAACTGAACACATATACTAACTTTCACCTTGATCAATTACGTATTTTGGATGCTATTATTTATCAGTGTCATTTATCAGTATTATTTATTATTATTTTACTGAGAATTTCCTGTTTGCATAAAACTGCACTGTGTGTGACATGATGGGAGGGAGCTATCAACCCGAGGCAGCTCCTGATGTTTCTGAGGTCCAAGGGAAAATATCCTAGCAGCTGAGGGGAGAATACATTGAAGCCAGGGGAGACTAAATCTCCTTTTAATTTCCAACCTATTCCTTGGCCCTTCAATGTCTCTAGAAGTATAAATATTATCTTCTTTCCATAAATCACGGGAGACAGTCAAAATTTGGCAATTTAAATTGAGAAAACGATAATGATGTTCAAATATGCCAGGAAAATTTTGTAAGATTTTTATCAAAATATATTGTTTCAATAATTAGCAAATGTAGACCTGTCTTCCCCAAAAGGATAACTAGGCTTTAATTTACTTTTATAGTATTCTTAGTTTAATAAGGTTCTAACAAACAGTATGGCATAAGTATATCTTTCTCATAAAACATTAAAGTTAACCCCAGGATATGGATTAATCACTAAGATAATCTACAAAGTTAAAATGAATTTTTAACTGTAAGGAAGTGATAGGCCAATGTTTCTGATATAAATTTTATTTATATTCATAAATTTAATTTTTACAGATTTATCATATTTTTTTCAAAAGAAATTACCATTAACAATATTTAGCAAATTTTTAATTTACCTTTGGACACTAATTCTTGCTTTGTTACCAAATAATTTAGCATCTGTTTCCTTTAACCTCCACTGATTGCTTTCCAGTAAAATGAAAAAGAACCATCAGGTAAAAATAAGTTTTCTTCCCAATAGGAATAGTTGAGATAGTTTAAGAGCTTCTATCTGAGGTATTGTCAGAGATTCACTTTTATCAAATAAGAATGTTAATGAGTGAGCAAATTTTGTAGAAAGAGCACTGAACTTGGCAGGTTTTTTTTTCTCCTGATAGCTTTCTGAAAGTTCTTTTGCATCAATAAACATGCCATCTGAGTGCATGGCAAATTCTTTACAAGCAATGTCCAAAGTGATTGTAAGGCAGCTTGTAAAAGTTAGCGACAGTCTTGCCTGTGTGGCGTTTACACATCCTGGGATTGAGAATTGCTAGAATAAGAAGCAGAACTCAGAGTGTGGTAAGTTTAAAAACACTATTCTCACATTCTTATCTAAATTGACCTCTTCACAGTCTTTTGATTTTACTAGGCTTTGACCAGGGGAAGGAGGCAGTTAGCAGAAAGAGGGTTTATTAGTGAAATGGAGAAAGGGTGACCTCAAAGAACGTCCATCCTCTGACACTCCAGGAGCAACTCCAACCACCTTCCCTTCACTGGGAACAGCAGGAGCATTACAGCCATAAGTTCCTTATCCTCAAGTGTCAATGTCTGAAGCATTCAGGTCCTCTTTGGTGAATTAGCAGTCCATACATAACTATGTCATAATCATCAACCAAGCCAGTAGGGAACACTTTTCTGAGAAAGGCCATCTGTTATGGCTCTTTATGGGATAAGAGTCATCAGGTACTTTTCTGAAGTTTCTGTCTCAGCACACATTCGCGGCCTAGGATGCTTCTCTGTGTTCCTTACGAGCTTTATGTTAGCTCTGAAAGTCCACACAGAAAGGGGCTCCCTCTGCTCCGATTCTTCACTTGAAATCACTGGGCTTTCTTTTTCCACTCTTTACAAGCTTTCTTAAGAAAAAAGCTTCTCTTCTTTCTTCACTTTTTCATCCACTTGAAATTACCATCTTTGGTTTTTTGAAGATAATTCTTGACTAATACCTGCCTCATACTGACCCAGCTACCACAGTGTTGGACCACGTGGTCCTCCCTGACAGGGTCAGGCCTCTAATCCTAAACCTTCCACATGGCTAAGAGCAGCTCTCTGAGCCAGACTGGCTCCCGACAGGCAAAAAGGATCCTCACGCTGTGAAGAGACAACGGTGAGAACCAATGTACTTGCGGAAATCTTATACCATGCGCAGATGCTCATGTGTGTATAGCTACAGTATCCATATATCTATAATATCTATACAGCTACAGTGTATCTTTAAAACCTGTTTTGCAAGTTACATTGTAGCTGAAGAATCAGTTCAGTTCAGTTCAGTTCAGTCGCTCAGTCGTGTCCGACTCTCCGCGACCCCATGAATCACAGCACGCCAGGCCTCCCTGTCCATCACCAACTCCCGGAGTACACTCAAACTCATGTCCACAGAGTCGGTGATGCCATCCAGCCATCTCATTCTCCGTCGTCCCCTTCTCCTCCCGCCCCCAACCCTTCCCAGCATCAGAGTCTTTTCCAGTGAGTCAACTCGTCTCATGAGGTGGCCAAAGTATTGGAGTTTCAGCTTTAGCATCAGTCCCTCCAATGAACATCCAGGATTGATCTCCTTTAGAATGGACTGGTTGGATCTCCTTGCAGTATAAGGGACTCTCAAGAGTCCTCTCCAACACCACAGTTCAAAAGCATCGATTCTTCGGCCATCAGCTTTCTTCACAGTCCAACTCTCACATCCATACATGACCACGGGAAAAACCATAGCCTTGACTAGACGGACCTTGGTCGGCAAAGTAATGTCTCTGCTTTTTACTATACTATCAAGGTTGGTCATAACTTTCCTTCCAAGGAGCAAGCGTCTTTTAATTTCATGGCTGCAATCAGCATCTGCAGTGATTTTGGAGCCCAAAAAAACAAAGTCTGACACTGTTTCCACTGTTTTTCCATCTATTTCCCATGAAGTGATGGGACCAGATGCCATGATCTTTGTTTTCTGAATGTTGAGCTTCAAGCCAACCTTTTCACTCTCCTCTTTCACTTTCATCAAGAGGCTTTTGAGTTCCTCTTCACTTTCTGCCATAAGGGTAGTGTCATCTGCATATCTGAGGTTATTGATATTTCTCCCAGCAATCTTGATTCCAGCTTGTGCTTCTTCCAGCCCAGCGTTCCTCATGATGTACTCTGCATATAAGTTAAATAAGCAAGGTGACAATATACAACCTTGACGTACACCTTTTCCTATTTGGAATACATTCTAGATAAATTGAGAGGTAAAAACCTTAAAAGTGATATTTAACATAATAGAAGAAAGGAACAACTAAAAACATCCATAGATTTGGTCTACAAATGCAATCATAATTATTTAGACACCACATCATATGTGGTATTTACGTGTAATATATTTAAATATTTTTAAATAACATAAATATGTAAAGTTAAACTAGGAAAATACATATACATCAAATATGGTGAACAGTTGGCTCATATGCTTAATATTTGTTTAATAAATTTTTAATTTGTGAGTTATTTTGTCACTATCAAAAAGGTTTACAAAACTTTAACATGATAAGAAAATATAATAATAATATATCTTTTTAATTTTTTATAATGTAACATAAGTAAAGGAAAAACGTGCCTTTTCAGCAATATGGTAGCAGCTAAAATGCACATTTCTGAGCCTGGCTTGGCTATTTGTTATCGTAATGATCCTTACATATTTTCAGTTCTTATTTTTGCCAACCTCAGTCTATGATCTCATTTTGAAGGATCGTTTGGAAATTTTGAAGTGATCTATTGTTAGGTCATATCTAAGTTCTTTTGCTTTCTGATAAAGCAAAGTAGAACACATCTATGATCCCCCAAATCTGGATATCTAGCTGCAAATCAAACAATATAGATTCATTGGTAGTCTTATTTTAAAACTATTCTTTGAACTTAAAATTTTGGCCTAAATTTGAGTGTCCTTCATTTGATAGATTAGATGTGTTTCATAATGCAAACTGTGCTATAGTGTTAATGCTGGTGATTTATTAGCTGTCTTACATAATAAAATTAAAGATATATTCATAACCAAAAATTCCTCCAGGAAGAATTGAAGTTTAAATCTTCCAGCAAAAAGAAGACATGCTTGCTGTTGGAATCACTAGATGTCACTCACAGCCCTTTAAGGACTTGCAGAATTTCTCCCATGAGAGATTTTTATTCTAGCACTGCTACCAATTTTCAGTGACTCTAAGGTTATAGAAATTCTCATATTTCCCAAATTCTTTTGACCCAAAATCACAAGTTTGTGATTTCCCAAATTGAATTTTTTTTCTATTTTGATTGGGTATATGAAATGCAAATGGGGATCCTGTGGTAAATTCATATGGAAAGAATGAAAAATAAGAGTCTGGAGCTCTCTCTTTCATGACCTTGTCTAGACCCAGAGCTGGAACATGATTTTCTCAAGTTTCATACAAAGGGAATGAGCTAGATCCGATATTTCTAAAAGATTTCCACTGAAGAACCTCTAATGGCAAGATGAGAATGAACCTGTTTGAAACAGAGACACTTTTAGAAATTTTCCATCATAGATTTAAAAAAAAAATAGGCTGTGCATCCTATGTCACAATATGTATTTATTTTCATATAAAAATGTTGAATAAAATTGAGATGTCAGAAAGCTGTCCCATGCATATTATGTAACTACTTATACTCCCGACATATTATATTTCTCCAGGAAAATGCATTCTGTAATCTAAAGAACCTGACAAAACAGTTTCTTCCTGTACTAGTCTTCATAATTTCTGATGCCAAACTGCAATATCGTATATCGTCAGTAGGTGCCGCCACTTCCCATAATTTACTAGAAGGCGAAAATACCTTCGTTCACTGTCCATCAGCTAATTAGCACATTTTAAAATTAGTGCCATTAATATAGAAGATGCAGAAAGTAGCTTTGCTTAAAATCGGGATATTTTCCACTAGGAAAAAATTTTGTAGCTGAATGCTGTGCACAGTCAATGGAGGAGAATGGCTGCGTCCTTCGGAAAGGCGTCCATTATTTTCCTGGAGTTTGGGGTACCAAACATACTTTTATGATAGGTTATGTTCCTTTTCTGAGTTGCAAAACTTTAAAATAAAAAAATTGTTTTCAAATATATTAAAATAATTTTCCTTCCTTTTAAAGAAAAACTCCAAAATAATAACACAGTGTCGTGGAAACTCATGGAATTTGGAGTCAGACGGATCTCACTTTGAGCTCATCTCTTCTGCTTACTACTTGGACAGTTGGAAGGAATGAACTTGGGCTTTTTTTGTTTTCGGTTTTTGTTTTTTTTTTTTCCAGTCCCTATTTCTTAATTCCATGGTTTACACATTTGATAGAGCTTTTAGATGATTAATAATGTATGTAAATCCCCTGGCATGTAGTAGGCATTAAAAAAAGCAGCAGTTATTAGCGGTAGTCATGTTTCAGCAAAGCCTCAGAAACTGTATTAAACCCGTGGCATTAAACGTGGTAATACTGACCATTAGTATTAATAGTAGTAACGTTAAAGTTAACTGTAATTTGTTCTAATGCACTATAATCACTCATGTTCTTGCCTGGGAAATCCCACGGACAGAGAAGCCTGGTGGGATATGGTCCACAGGGTTGCAAGACAGTTGGACACAACTTAGCGACTAAACAACGAACAAAACAGATTACAAAGCTAACATTTAAGAAGTAAATATATTTCCTTACCAAATCAGATTCCATTTAAACTTGAATCTGATCTGAAATCCGGTCTCTGAGTTGAACTCATTTACAATAAGCACAGTCTGAAGGCCACGCAGTAGGGAACACACTGTAAGGACCAGCTCATTCTCCATGTGGGGGAAGCCCAAATACTCACAAGCACTGAGGACATAAGCGTGCTGCTGCTGCTGCTAAGTCGCTTCAGTCGTGCCCGACTCTGTGTGACCCCACAGACGGAAGCCCACCAGGCTCCCCTGTCCCTGGGATTCTCCAGGCAAGAACACTGGAGTGGGTTGCCATTTCCTTCTCCAATGTGTGAAAGTGAAAATTGAAAGTGAAGTCACTCAGTCCTATCTGACTCGTAGCGACCCCATGGACTACAGCCCACCAGGCTCCTCCGTCCATGGGATGCTAAGCACATCATAAGTGCTTTAAAGAACAGGATATGCTTGACTGAACTGGGTTAGAGTGAATTTTTGCTGATCAGCCCATCTGGGATTTATGGTTACCTAGTGGCAGGAGAAGGAAATGGCAACCCACTTCAGTGTTCTTGCCTGGAGAATCCCAGGGATTGGGGAGCCTCGTGGGCTGCCATCTATGGGGTCACACAGCGTCAGACATGACTGAAGCGACTTAGCAGCAGCAGCAGTGGCAGGAGAAGTAGGAGGCAACAGAGGACGACATGGTTGGACTGCATCATCAACCCAGTAGACATGAATTTGAGCAAATTCTGGGAGACAGTGAAGGACAGGGAAGCCTGGCGTGCTGCTGTCCATGGGGTCACAAAGAGTTGGACACGACTAAATGCTCTACCCCATGGGCAGAGTAGAGAATGACAAAAACCAGAATGCTTAAGTCATGGGGAGAGGTCTAAGTGAGGAGCCTCTGTGTGTGCAAGTTAAGACAACACTCTTTATTGGTCTTGACATTTTGCATTTACAGGGGCACGTTCAAGACACTCACACCACACAAGCAAAGCGTGTAACTAGGGGGGGAACGCATGTTTTCCCGGAATAACAGAGCCATAACTAAAGGCGCTGCGAAGGCTCTGTCACACTGATCTCAGCCAGTCTTTATTTCACCATCTGGCTCCCCTTCCAGGGCTCCCTCAAAGGGATGTCCTTAACAAACCCATCAGGGCCTCCTCTCCTATACATCAGTCCACGTAGAAGCAACAAAGGAAGCCGATTGTGATGATTTTCTCTGTAAGGCCTCACACCAGGCTTGTTAGCAGAAGCCTCCTCCTTCACCCAGTCTGGCCGGCCTCCCCTTCACAGTCAGGAGTCTTCATTCAAGTCTCCTTTAATGAGAGAAGCTGCAAGCGAACTCAACAGTCCCAACCTTCCTCTTAAAGGAAGGGAACTCCACCCTCCCATCACAGCTACTTCCAACAGCATTCCTAATAAGGCTTGGGCGTGTTTTCCTGCAATCGTTATTCAGCGCCCACACAGTTTTATTTTGGTGTCAACATTGCTGTTGGTTCACCAGTTTGAGCTTATTCCATCATAGTTCTGAACTAATTATCATTATCTTGGGTGGAATCTGTTTACTGAAGAGATGAGTCCTGAATCAAATAAAGAAGGACAGTGTGCAAAAGCTCTTCCTGCTTCCAATTATTTCAGTGATTCATTTGGGGACAAATAAACCAGTTAATCTAGGCCTGCTTAAATAATGCACAGGTGAGCTATAACCCATCTCAGCGGTGACTCTTTTGATTTCCAGGTTCCCAGACCTTCTTGTGGACATCCACAGTCCATTGCAGCGCACAGAGTCAGACATGACTAAAGCGACTTAACATGGCACAATATTGTTTTTGTTTTATGTCCTGGTTTTTTTAGCTGCAAGGCATGTGGAATCTTGGCTCCCCAACTGGGGATCAAACCCACACACTCCCTGCACTGGAAGTCAAAGTCAACCGCTGGACTGCCAGAGAAGTTCCCTAGGATTCTGTCTTAAATCAATGACTTTACCAGGATGCTTTATGGACTGTCCAACAGCTGGGACTTCAGGCATTTAGACATTGATTTCTTGCTTGTAAGAAGTGATATTATTCAGTTCAGTTCAGTTCAGTTCAGTCGCTCAGTCGTGTCCGACTCTCCGCGACCCCATGAATCACAGCACGCCAGGCCTCCCTGTCCATCACCAACTCCCGGAGTACACTCAAACTCATGTCCACAGAGTCGGTGATGCCATCCAGCCATCTCATTCTCCGTCGTCCCCTTCTCCTCCCGCCCTCAACCTTCCCCAGCATCAGAGTCTTTTCCAGTGAGTCAACTCGTCTCATGAGGTGGCCAAAGTATTGGAGTTTCAGCTTTAGCATCAGTCCCTCCAATGAACATCCAGGATTGATCTCCTTTAGAATGGACTGGTTGGATCTCCTTGCAGTATAAGGGACTCTCAAGAGTCTTCTCCAACACCACAGTTCAAAAGCATCGATTCTTCGGCGATCAGCTTTCTTCACAGTCCAACTCTCACATCCATACATGACCACGGGAAAAACCATTGCCTTGACTAGACGGACCTTGGTCGGCAAAGTAATGTCTCTGCTTTTTAATATACTATCAAGGTTGGTCATAACTTTCCTTCCAAGGAGCAAGCGTCTTTTAATTTCATGGCTGCAATCAGCATCTGCAGTGATTTTGGAGCCCAAAAAAACAAAGTCTGATACTGTTTCCACTGTTTTTCCATCTATTTCCCATGAAGTGATGGGACCAGATGCCATGATCTTTGTTTTCTGAATGTTGAGCTTCAAGCCAACCTTTTCACTCTCCTCTTTCACTTTCATCAAGAGGCTTTTGAGTTCCTCTTCACTTTCTGCCATAAGGGTAGTGTCATCTGCATATCTGAGGTTATTGATATTTCTCCCAGCAATCTTGATTCCAGCTTGTGCTTCTTCCAGCCCAGCGTTCCTCATGATGTACTCTGCATATAAGTTAAATAAGCAAGGTGACAATATACAACCTTGACGCACTCCTTTTCCTATTTGGAACCAGTCTGTTGTTCCATGACCGGTTCTAACTGTTGCTTCCTGACCTGCATACAGGTTTCTCAAGAGGCAGGTCAGGTGGTCTGGGATTCCCATCTCTTTAAGAATGTTCCACAGTTTATTGTGATCCACACAGTCAAAGGCTTTGGCATAGTCAATGAAGCAGAAATAGATGTTTTTCTGAAACTCTCTTGCTTTCTCCATGATCCAGCGGATGTTGGCAATTTGATCTCTGGTGCCTCTGCCCTTTCTAAAACCTGCTTGAACATCTGGGAGTTCACGGTTTACATACTGCTGAAGCCTGGCTTGGAGAATTTTGAGCATGACTTTACTAGCGTGTGAGATGAGTGCAATTGTGCGGTAGTTTGAGCATTCTTTGGCATTGCCTTTCTTTGGGATTGGAATGAAGACTGACCTCTTCCAGTCCTGTGGCCACTGCTGAGTTTTCCAAATCCGCTGGCATATTGAGTGCAGCACTTTCACAGCATCATCTTTCAAGACTTGAAATAGCTCAACTGGAATTCCATCACCACCACTAGCTTTGTTCGTAGTGATGCTTTCTAAGGCCCACTTGACTTCACATTCCAAGATGTCTGGCTCTAGGTCAGTGATCACATTATCGTGACTATCTTGGTCGTGAAGATCTTTTTTGTACAGTTCTTCTGTGTATTCCTGCCACCTCTTCTTAATATCTTCTGCTTCTGTTAGGTCCATACCATTTCTGTCCTTTATCGAGCCCATCTTTGCATGAAAAGTTCCCTTGGAATCTCTAATTTTCTTGAAGAGGTCTCTTGTTTTCCCTATTCTGTTGTTTTCCTCTATTTCTTTGCATTGATCACTGAGGAAGGCTTTCTTATCTCTCCTTGCTATTCTTTGGAACTCTGCATTCAGATGCTTATATCTTTCCTTTTCTCCTTTGCTTTTCGCCTCTCTTCTTTTTACAGCTATTTGTAAGGCCTCCTCAGACAGCCATTTCGCTCTTTTGCATTTCTTTTCCATGGGGATGGTCTTGGTCCCTGTCTCCTGTACAATGTCACGAACCTCCGTCCAGAGTTCATCAGGCACTCTATCAATCAGATCTAGTCCCTTAAATCTATTTCTCACTTCCACTGCATAATCATAAGGGATTTGATTGAGGTCATATCTGAATGGTCTAGTGGTTCTCCCTACTTTCTTCAATTTAAGTCTGAACTTCGCAATACTGTGTTACAAACAGTGGCTCAAAGTGTGGCCCCAGACTAGCTGCATCAGCATCAACTGGGACCTTGTTAGAAATGCAAGCTTTCAGGTCATATCCAGGAAGGTAAATCAGACCCTCCGGAGGGTGTTGGAACAATCGTCCCAGGGCCTTGATGCCTGCTGAGCTTTCACGTGTGCGATGCTGGACAGACAGCAGATTCTACCTTCACGGTAACTAGATAACACAGAGCAGTCTCTCTCGTGCTGAGGGAAGTCTGAACAAAGCAGGCTGTGGAGGACCTTAAATACATCTTTCTGAAGCCTTTTGCTGCTACTACAGAAAGGTTGACCTTTCAATATTTTCCTGTTCTCATTGCAATCTATTGTATCACATGAATCTTATTCCCTGAAACCAAGTCCTGTTGAAAAGAAGCAGGTGAATAATTCCAGGCAGTGGAAGCACTCTAGATACATGAGTGTGGTTCCCACACAGTAACCAGCAGGCTGTGCTTCTTTTAAATATTTAAAAAATCCTCATCTGTAGGTTTTTGGGGCTTTTTGGTGGCTGTTCTCTCTCTTCCTTACTAAGCTAGATCTCTTCTTTCCGTTCTGTCGCTCAATCGTGTCCGACTCTTTGCGACCCCATGGACTGTAGCCTACCAGGCTTCTCCATCCATGGGATTCTCCAGGCAAGAATACTGGAGTGGGTTACCGTTTCCTTCTCCAGGGGATCTTTCCGACCCAGGGATTGAACCCGGGTCTCCCGCATTGGAGGCAGACGCTTTAACCTCTGAGCCACCAGGGAAGCCCAGATCTCTTCTTTAAGATGTTGTTTTGTCCAAGGGCTCCAGCCTTGTCTTAATAGGCTTTCTTCCCAGGCAGCATTTTGCTAATCCTCTCAGGTCAGTTCCAAATGCAGCCACTCTGATCATCTTTTCTCTTGCTGTTTCTCGACTTGACATGTGAGTAATCTTTCCTCTTTTCTCATTAACCACCAGGCTCATACCTTAAGCCCTGATGTTCTCGGTAATCTTCAGGCTTCTTGTTCCTGTGCGGCCCATCCGTTCACCCTCTTCAACCCAAACCATTATTTATTAGTTTCCTTTGATCGGTCCTTTGAGTCCCTCATCTCTGCTTTCTCTGGCATCTATTTAGTATCTGAAAGCGTCACCTGGCCTAAACGTAGGTAAGCTGAGGAGCTGTCCTCTGCGGCAAGATGAACCCAAGAAAGGCTGTGAGGCAGACAGTGTCCTCGTGGGAATGGAGAATAGCCGAACCCAGAATCCATCTGTGTGTGGAAAAGGATGGAGACTTTTGCATGAAATAGACCACAGAGGGAAGTCAGGAACCATGGCCACTCACTGTTCCATACTGGGCATGCTGAGCCACATCCACTTCCCTCTCACATGCCCTGCTTTGCATGTTGCTTCCAGCCTTTGATTTACCCATGCCTTTGTGCAAGTTACAAAAAAAGTGGTCCCTCTGAGCAGACACACCCACAGGGCAGATGTTTAACAAAGGGGTTGTTCTGGGAGGACAAAATACAGACAGGTGGCCCTCCCCTTCTGTTTGCATGGCCCTAGGGGCTTAACAAGTGCACCTGGGGCTGGATTTCAAGCTCACTGCCACCCCACCCACCACCCACGCTGGTGCCTTTGTTTCATGCTAACATTGCAAAACCCGACAGTTGGCAGTGCTTATCTTTTCCCCATTTCTTACTGCTCTGCCTAAATCAGTGGTTCTCAAAGTACAATTCTTGGATCAATAGCACCATCACCTAGAAATGTATTAGAAACACGGTCTCAAACCCTGCTGCAGACCTCCTGCCTTCGCAAGCAGCAATCTGCATTGAACCAAGCCCTCCGGATGATTCTAATGTATGCTAAAATTTGGAAACACTACAAAAATACCTGACACATAACAGGTACTTAGTAAATGTTTGTTGGCCGAAGGAGTGAAAGAATGCCCCCCTCAAAATCAAGCTCAAGCATCACCCTCCTGAGCCTCGCTGAGCCTCCATCTCCTCTGGTTATACCCGCTCTCTGTTCCCACCCGAGTCTGCATCCCTAAACCACAGGGAGATTAAACACACTGCAGGAAACCACCGGACAGCTCGGCTTATCACATGACTCAACTCCTTCAAAAGGAGGATTGGGTAGGAACTGTGTTTACTGAATTTCATTTTTGTACCAAATCAACATACTGGTTTGTCTGCAGTCTCATTTCACATGGAACGAAGCAAAGGAGGAAGATTCAAACAAACCAACAGGCAGAAAATAGTCACCAGGCTAGGAACTGGCAATTCCCCAAAGGACCAGGGGCTAGAAGCTTTCTTTCTATGAAATTCCAGTCATGATTTCCCTGGTGGTCCAGGGTCTAAAACGTCCACTTCCAATGCAGGGGGTACAGGTTCGATCCCTAGTCGGGGAGCCAAGATCCCACATGCCTTAGACCATAAACATAAAAGACAAAAGGAATATTGTAACAAATTCAATAAAGACTTTAAAGCGGTGCACATCAAAAAAATCTTTTAAAAAATTCCAGTCAATTAAAAACTCGTTCAAAAAGATTTTTGAATCTTTGAAAAACTAATGTGCTGTTCAGTTGTTTTGCGTACTTTCAGTTTAATGATAAAATTGATTTTGTCAGGTATTTTAGCCGCTTCTGTCTAGGGCAGCGTTTGTTTCTGTTTCTAGCCCTGCATGGGACGAGTGTCAGAGAATGAAGAGGGCTGGGCCCTGACGATGCTCACCCCATCAGCCGCAGGAGTACAGGACCCTGGGAGCTGGCCTCACAGGGTGGGTCTCCGGCTGAGAGAATGTGTGAGCACTGTAGAAGATGTGCCCCACAACTTCCTGTATAGACATCTGCTCCTAAGGTCACCCCAAAGGAAGTTTATCAGGGTTGTTCCCCTTCACGTCCCCTGTAGTCTTCTTCAGCACAGCCTGTGAAGGGTTAGGGGCTTCCCACGCAGCGCTAGTGGTAAAGAACCCACCTGCCAATACATGAGACATGAGAGATGCAGGTTTGATCCCTGGGTCAGGAAGATCCGCTGGAGAAGGAGATGGCAACCCACTCCAGTATTCTTACCTGGAGAATCCCATGGACAGAGGAGACTGGTGGCTTTCAGTCCAGACGGCCACAAAGGGTCAGACATGACTGAAGCAACTTAGCACACATGCGTGAAAAATTAGTCCCTATAAAACTATTCTACCATAGAACAAGAATACCTCAAGAAACACATTTTGCACTTGTTTTAGTTTGCTGGGGCTGCCATAGCAAAACACCGCAGACTAGGGGGCTTAAACATCAGAGAGCTGCTTTCTCACAGTTCCGAAGGCTGGAAGCCCAGGATAACGTGTCAGCAAACTTGATTTCTTGGCTTGCAGATGGCAAGCTGTCCTCACGTGGTCTTTCCTCTAAAGGTGAGCGTCCTGGAGTCTCTTGTGTGTCCAACTGTCCTCTTCTTAGAAAGACACCAGTAAGATTAGATTAGAGCCCACTAGAATGGCCTCATTAGTTTAATAAGCTCTTTAAAGGTCTTAACTTTAAATATAGACACAGTCTAAGGTACTGGGCATTACTGACTTAATATACAATTTGCGGGGAGGATATAATTGAGCCTATAACATATGGGAAAGCAAAACATGTCTCCTGTTCCTGGCTCAATTTAAGAGCAAGTCCAGCCTTCACCAGGATCTTGGGCAAATAAATGGACTTTCTCAGGTAGGTTATGTGCTGTTTGTCTGTCCTCTTTCCCTTGATGATCTGTGCCCAGACTGGGCTGAACCCCTGAATCCCAAATGTGTCCCAGAAATGTTCAGGATCTGTGCTCTGACTTTTATGGATGTACCAGCTAGCATTTTAACCATTTTTAAGTGTTCAGCTCAGTACCATTAAATGCATTCATTGTGTTGTATAACCACCATCACTATCTATTTCCAGAATGTTTCCTCAGCCCACGCTGTACGCACTGAACAGTCAACCATTTGGGTCTTTTGAAATAAGAAATCCACTCGACACAGAGCAATCTGTAGGCTAGGTTTCAAGTTCTTGAGAACAGGATAACAGTAAAAAGAACTGTGACTTCAGACCTCCTTTATTCCAAGTGGTTAGAGGTATACCCTGTAGGCCTCCAATCTGCTTTTAGACATACTGTGATTAGAAATAAGACTCTACCAAATCAGTTAAAAAAAAAGAAAAAATCCAGCCACATTAATGTCTTGGAATCATCCAGATGATTAATATTTAAATGAAATATCACAATAAACTGGAAAATTCTGAAGAGATGGGAATACCAGACCACCTGACCTGCCTCTTGAGAAACCTGTATGCAGGTCAGGAAGAAACAGTCAGAACTGTACATGGAACAACAGACTGGTTCCAAATAGGAAAAGGAGTACGTCAAGGCTGTGTATTGTCACCTTGCTTATTTAACTTATATGCAGAGTACATCATGAGGAACGCTGGGCTGGAAGAAGCACAAACTAGAATCAAGATTGCCAGGAGAAATATCAATAACCTCAGATATGCAGATGACACCACCCTTATGGCAGAAAGTGAAGAGGAACTCAAAAGCCTCTTGAGGAAAGTGAAAGAGGAGAGTGAAAAGGTTGGCTTGAAGCTCAACATTCAGAAAACAAAGATCATGGCATCTGGTCCCATCACTTCATGGGAAATAGATGGACAGACAGTGGAAACAGTGTCAGACTTTATTTTTTTGGGCTCCAAAATCACTGCAGATGCTGATTGCAGCCATGAAATTAAAAGACGCTTACTCCTTGGAAGGAAAGTTATGACCAACCTTGATAGTATATTAAAAAGCAGAGACATTACTTTGCCAACCAAGGTCCATCTAGTCAAGGCTATAGTTTTTCCCGTGGTCATGTATGGATGTGAGAGTTGGACTGTGAAGAAAGCTGATCGCTGAAGAATCGATGCTTAAAGAACTGTGATGTTGGAGAAGACTCTTGAGAGTCCCTTGGACTGCAAGGAGATCCAACCAGTCCATTCTAAAGGAGATCAATCCTGGGTGTTCATTGGAAGGACTGATACTAAAGCTGAAACTGCAATACTTTGGCCACCTCATGCGAAGTGTTGACTCACTGGAAAAGACTCTGATGCTGGGAAAGGTTGGGGGCAGGAGGAGAAGGGGACGGCCGAGAATGAGATGGCTGGATGGCATCACTGACTCTGTGGACATGAGTTTGAGTGAACTCCAGGAATTGGTAATGGACAGGGAGGCTTGGCATGCTGTGGTTCATGGGGTCGCAGAGAGAAGGACACGACTGAGTGACTGAACTGATGGCCATCTTGCTACTGTATTGCAAATGAGAGCCTTTGTCAGAGGTTACCTTTGCACATTGCCAATAGACACTTCATGTCAATGTATGGCAAAACCAACCAATATAATATTGTAAAGTAAAAAAAAAATGATTACAATTATATGAAAAAAAAAATAGATCACTTCAGATGGGCTCTGATATTGATAGGAAGCCACTCCTGTGCTATAGGACAAAATAAATTGTGTATCAGAAATGCTAGGGACTAAACAGCAAACATTTGACCTTGAAGGTCAATAAATATTGTTGTTGACATGAATGTGTGCTTGCTAAGTCGCTTCAGTCATGTCCAACTTTGTGGGACACCATGGCCAGGCTCCTCTGTCCAGGAGATTCTCCAGGCAAGAACACTGGAGTGGGTTGCCATGCCCTCCTCCAGGGGATCTTCCCAACCCAGGGAATGAACCGGAATCTCTTACCTCTCTTGCATTGGAAGGCAGATTCTTTACCACTAGCCACCTGGAAAACCACTTTGAAAATGAATAAATGAATGATTTCTATTACTCTGTATTTTTGGAAACATGTGCCAGATTTTTAAAAATTCAGGTTTGTAGTTTGTTTCTTATCATAGTCATTACAGTGTTACCTAGTTTGGCTCTCTGCACTGATTAAATTATCTTTTTTTTTTTTTTTACCGAATTTCTAGTGTGTTAAGCATAGGAAAAGTGTTTTATTTAAAAGCAGATATTTTTGTTTTCTAACTTAATTATTTGGTTTCTACTTTGTTACTTTTGAATTTAGTACTTTAAATGAATTATTTCTGCTATTATCCTTGTTATTTTCCTTTAATGCTGATTTCATTCAAGAAAAAAACTAATTTTTGGAATTGAAGCTTTGTTTCTAAGTTAATGTCCACTAGATGGAACTATTGCTTCAAAAGAAGAGGCCGATGCCCTGGAAAGGATCCACTTCTAGAGCTTTCCCACTGAACTTCACCTCCTAAAAACTGAGATGATAGACAATGCCATTTCTTTCTTTCTTTTTTTAACTAACTCTTCTTTTTTAATAAGTGACATCATCATTTAAAGCACATGCCACTTGAAAACATATTTTGAAGATTTGCATCTCTAAGACTTTATTTAGTTAAGCTGTCTCAATGCAGAGTTCTCTTTTTAAAACTTTTTTTTTATATATACTTCACCAAGTTTAATGCAACAAATAAAAATACCTTAGCTGTCAATGTGCCTTAAAAACAGAGGGAACTTGCTTAATGAGTCAAAAATTTAAAAATACAATTCATAAAGGTGTAAATAAAAATTGTGAGATTACAGTGCTTAACAAAAAGATAATAAAGCCTCAAGTGTGAAAACATATATGAAAAGATTAAATGTTGAGTGATTATTATATGTTTCTCAAGTTTCCGAAAAAAGATATGACTGTGTATTCACACACTCTTGACTAATTTACACAATTGTATTTAAACTGCATATTTTAATATTTGCTAATGCAAATAGCATAGTAAAATTGTAGATTACTTCCCATTCCTTTTTGCATTTGCTGACATGAATATAAAAATTCTCTTTGTAAACTGCAAGCCACTCCAGTACTCTTGCCTGGAAAATCCCATGGATGGAGGAGCCTGGTGGGCTGCAGTCCGTGGGGTCGCTGGGGGTCGGACTCGACTGAGCGACTTCACTTTCACTTTTCACTTTCACACATTGGAGGAGGAAATGGCAACCCACTCCAGTGTTCTTGCCTGGAGAATCCCAGGGACGGGGGAGCCTGGTGGGCTTCCGTCTGTGGGGTCACACAGAGTCGGACACGACTGAAGTGACTTAGCAGCAGCAGCAACATTTAGTTTAGCTTAAGCTTATAAAGCAGTTTATTCATTTTCCTACTATAATGTTTATCAGTAATATTGTTAAAGTATTTAATGTTTTATGGCGTATTATGTTTTATAATTAAACATGGCTTTGGAGTTAACTATTAGCTTATTGCTTGTAGGAGTTAGGGTTCTAAGAAAGGGAAGTTCTGACGCAATGTAAAAGCATTTTAGTCCAAACCTTCAACATGGTGATAAGTTTCCTCTCATGTTACGCCACAACTGATAAAGAGAACTCTATCAGCTCCTTGGCAAACTCTTTGAGGAAGTGATCGGAGACATCACAGTGCATATTTCACAAAGCAAATCTGAGTCACCATGATGTCACTGAAAATACCATGATTCCTTTTTTTCTCTATTACAACTGAAGGGGAATTTTTATCATTATTATGTAAGTTTCAGGTGTACAGCATCACAATTCAACATCTGCATATGCTACAAAGGGATCGTTACCATAAGTCCAGTTACCATTCATCCCCATACAGGTGATCCTAAGGGGACTTTTTAAAATTGAAATAGTTATGCTTTATTATTTCTTCAAATCTCTCACAACTAAAATATACTTTTAATGTTTTGAGAGTAAATGTTCTCCCTTACATAACTTACTTATCAAATCCGTTCCGTTCCGTCGTTCAGTCGCGTCCGACTCTTTCCGACCCCGTGGACTGTAGCCTACCAGGCTCCTCTGTCCATGGAATTCTCTAGGCAAGGATACAGGAGCGAGCTGCCATTTCCTTCTCCAGGGGATCTTCCCAACCCAGGGATGGAACCCACGTCTCCTGTGACTCCGCCATTGGCAGGCGGATTCTCTACCACAGAGTCAACCTGGGAAGTGGTTTTACAGTTTTCTCCTTAATCATTTGTCAAAATAAAATTTTAAATATTAGAGTTTTTCCAGTTTATAGAGAGATAATTGACATAGATCACTGCATAAGTTTAAGGCATACAGCGTAATGGCTTAATTCACATATAGTGTGAAATGATGACCACTGTATATTCAGCTAACGTCCATTTTCTCATATAGATATGATAAACAGAAAAGAAGAACTGAAAAAAAATTCTCCTTGTGATGAAAACTCTTAAGATTTACTCTCTAAACAGCTTCCCTATACATCACACATCAGATTTAGCTATGGTTATCATACAGTACAGTGCATCCTTAGTATTTATGTCTCTAATAGCTGGAGGTTTGTATCTTTTGGTTTCCTTCCTCCAACTCCCCCTCACCCTGTGCTCCCACCTCTGGGTAATCACAAGTCAGATCTCTTTTTCTATGATTTTTTAAAAATATATTCCACAGATAAGTAAAATCATATAGTATTTGTCTTTGTTGATTTATTTCACTTAGCCTAATGCCTGCAAAGTCAATCCATGTTGTTAGACATGGTAGGATTTCTCTGTATTTTACAGCTGAATAATATTCCATTATATATATATATATAAATATTCCATTATATATATGTGTATATATATATAGGTATATAATATAACTTCTTTGTCCACTCTTCCATCAGTGAACACTTAGGGTGTGGGTCGTTTCCATGTCATGGCGCTTGTAAATAACATGGCTGTGAACACTGGAGTGCAGGTATCTTTTCAAGTCTGTTTTGTTCCTTTGGATATATTCTCTGAAATGGAATTGTTGGATTATATGGTGGCTCTGCTTTTCCTTTTTCAGGGAACCTCCATGCTGTTCTCTGTAATAACTGTACCAATCTGCACTCCCAGCAACAGTGCCCAAGGGTTCCTTTTTCTCCACATCCACACCAGCATTTATTATCTCTTATCTTTTTGATAATGACATTCTAATAGGTAATATCTCACTGTGGTTTTAATTTGCATTTCTTTAATGATTAGTGATATTGAACATCTTTCCAGGTTCTGTTGGCCTTTCATATATACTCTGAAGAAATGTCTATTCAGCCCTTTGCCCATTTTTTTAATTGTGTTGTTTTTTTGCTATTGAGTTCTTTACATATTTTGAATAATAATCCCTTGTCAGACATGGTTTGCAATTTACATGGTTTGCAAATATTTCTTCTCATTCTTAATGTTGTGTTTTCACTTTGCTGATGGTTTCTTTTTCTCTGCAGAAGCTTTTTAGTTTGATATAATCCCACTTGTTTATTTTTTTACGTTTTATTACCGGTGCTTTAGGTGTTATATCCAGCAAACCATTAGCAAGAGCCATGTTAGGGAGCTTTATGTCTTTATCTTCCGAGAGTTTTATGGTTTCAAGTCTTAGATGTAAGTCAACACATTTTAAGTTTTTTGAGTATAAGATATGGGTCTAGTTTCATTCTCTTTCATGTGAATATACAGTTATCCCACCACTACTTATTATATTCTTGGCTCCCTTGTCAACTATTGCCCATCTATGTGTGGATTTATTCCTGGGCTTTTGATTTTGTTCCATTAAAATATTTGAGTGTTTTTACTCCAATGATATTGTTTTCATGACTATAGCTTTATATCATGAATAGTGTTGAATTTTGTCTAAAAGCTTTTTCTATGTCTATTGAGGTGATTGTATGATTCTTATCTTTCATTCTATTAATGTGCTATATTGATTTGTATATATTGAACCATCCTCATAGCCCAGGGATATCATACATTAGGTTTTGATTTAATCTTATATATACAAATACAAAAGCAGCTCACACACTATGTACTTCACTTATAAAATAGAAACTCATTTTCCAGTTCTAAAACTAGACTAAAATTAATCAATCTAAATTAAATTAAACTAAATTAATCTACTGTAAGATGGTGGGCCAGTGTGTTATATATTGATAAGTGACGACACTGTTGATGTTTGGCATAAATGGCAGAGGTCAAACCGAAGTCAGCCCCTACACATAACTTCACTGGGAAATTCAAGACAGTGTGAGCCCTTGACTCCAATGTTAGAATGGTTACATGGTCTTTATTTGTTCAGCCATCCAATTATCCCTTTATTCGTTCATCAATATTTATCAAATTCCTAACATACCTTTTTTAGTACCTGATGTTTCCCAAGTCTTTATTTTAGTCCTTTGAACTGCAAGGAGATCCAACCAGTCCATTCTAAAGGAGATCAATATCCAGGGTGTTCATTGGAAGGACTGATGCTAAAGCTGAAACTCCAATATTTTGGCCACCTCATGTGATGAGTTGACTCACTGGAAAAGACTCTGATGCTGGGAAGGATTGGGGGCAGGAGGAGAAGGGGACGACAGAGAATGAGATGGCTGGATGGCATCACCGACTCCATGGATATGAGTTTGAGTGAACTCCGGGAGTTGGTGATGGACAGGGAGGCCTGACGTGCTGTGATTCATGGGATCGCAAAGAGTCGGACACGACTGACTGACTGAACTGAACTGAACTGATGCCTTTCTAATTTGATTCCTAAATGTTCTACTTTTTAAACAGAAAAAATTTCTATAATTTCCCACTACCTGCAGACAACAAACTCCAAACTCCTTGGTCTGACATCATAGCTTTCCTCAATGCAGCTCCACCTTTTGAGGTTTATCACTTATCATTCACCTATTTGACATTTCACTCGGATCCTATGTGGTCTCCATTCCCTAAGTATCACCTTCACTTCCCTTGCTTAAACTACTCACCTGTAATGTAATGGCCTATGCCTCTGAGTTCCCACATACTTCCAGGTCTATCTCAGATTTTACCTCCTTTACGAGAGTCCACTCCATCCCAAGTCAGAAACAACCTTTCCATTCAGTAAGCTACCATTGTTTGCCTTTTATTTCTAGCTCTCTCGTGTCATCTATCACTTTCTACTTAATAGCAGAATTATTAGCATATGTTTTACCCCCTCTTTCAAACCGAGGGAGGTCTGGGGTCCTGATTCGTTCATCTTGGCATCTTGAAGTCTCCTAACAAACTACCTCTCATTACCCAACCTGAGACGGGCTGGACCAGCGTCACTGCATCCCCCTGATCTTCAGAGGGCCTGCCTCTTCCTGGTAAAGGCCAATGCTTCCACCAGCATCTCACACCCTCCTTCCTACCTCCTTAAGGATCTCCTGCCACTCGCTAGTCTCTTTTCCTTCTTTACTGAACTCTTCCCATCTGCATATAGACATGCTTAAGTCTCTTCTCAAACCTGTTCAACCCCATTCAGTTTCAGCCAGCACACTATTTCTCTCTCGCTTACCAGTCACACTTCTTGAAAGTGTTTTCTCACATGCTGTCACCACGTCCACAGCTCCCACTCATTTCTGAGCCCGATGTGATCTGACTTTCACCCCCTTCACTCAAGTGAAACTGTAATCACAAGGACACTGATGACCTTCTGGTTGCTCAATCCAATGGGTACATCTCAAAACTTCTGGGAGGGGAGTGTTCTCTACATCACCTAGTACCATAGACCATTCAGCACTCTTTCGAGTGCCTCTTCCCTTGAGTTTCTGTGACCCGGGTTTCTTCCTGAGTTTCAACCGTCTCTCAATATGTGGACTTTGATCCATGCTCTAGCCTTGGCCTTCCTCTCAGATTCTAAGTCTACACACTTCTCTGAATGGCCATCTAATCCACAGTTTCAGATGCCTTTAGACTAGTGACTTTCGTATTTCTCTTTTATCTCCAGCCTAGATTTCTCTTCTAAACTACCTACATAAAGACTTCTAGACTTTTCTACTTGGCAGCAGGAGTTCTGGGTTCTGCCATTCTCCTTGGACTTGGAGAGAGTTGGTTGATGTCGCAAAGCATTACTTTAGCATTCTGTGTGTTTCAGTAGTGTTTAAGTTTTTAACCACAATCAAGCATTGAATAATTACTACAATAAGATAGTATTGTAATTCGGAGCTCATCCAAAATGATAGAAAATTGAGAGTAACAGGTTCTCATGCTTTCTTGCCCTGTCATAGTACATGCATTCATTCAACAATTTAAAAATTGTTTATTTATTTTGGGTGCTATTTTCCCTGGAGGGGCTTTGGTCACCAGCATCTCAGTTAGCGATCCTGCAACTTACAGACCTATCCTAGCAGAGCCAACAGACAGATTTGCTATTAATATAATTTATGTTACAAACACCTTACAACATTCGCACATCCCATCTGCCTTTTTTTGCTTTCTTCCCATTCATAAGTCCTAGCCTACTCTGTATTTCAGCTCCTAGTAATTGCTCAATGTTTATTTCACCCTTGCTCTCTCATGAATGAAGACATGTCCAACTCACCTGAAGATGAAGTTTGTTTGTTCCTTTAAACCCTTATGGCTTGGCTCATGCCTCTTTTATAATGCTTAGATCCATCAGTTTTGGGCTTGTCACAGTACTGGTCTCCTCTCTGCCCCGACATCCTCTCCTCTCCACACCCCACAACTCAACTTCTGTTTCTGAGACACCAGCTTTTGTACTTACCTATGTGTCCATCGGACTAACTAGCCCAATGCCTTTAAAAATTGAATGGACTTTGGGAAAGATAAACTGAAGGCAAATCCTTGCCTTATAATTTTTAAAATTAATGTGTTGGTAAGGTAACTTTTATGAATCTCAATTTCCCCATCTGCAAAATGGGGAGAATACCTATTTATAATCTTTTGGTTAAGACTGCATATAATACTGGAGAAGGAAATGGCAACCCACTCCAGTATTCTTGCTTAGAGAATCCTGTGAACAGAGGAATCTGGTGGGCTGCCTAGTGGGTCGCACAGAGTCAGACACAACTGAAGCCACTTAGCAGCAGCAGCAGCATATAATACATATTGGGTCCTCAGCCCTGGGCTAGCCGAAGAATACGTGAATTAATTCATATGGCATGGAGCTTTGGTCCACAGGTCGCTGAGGCTTCAATGAAAGTCTTTCTGTCAGGTGTACAAACCTTACAGGTTTGGCCTGTAAACTCTGTCTTGTTAAGGCCCATTGTCTTTCTGCCTAATGTGTTTTTTAGTCCTGAGCACACATAAAGCAAGAATACTGGAGTGGGTAGCCATTCCCTTCTCCACAAGATCTCTCCAACTCAGGGATCAAATCTGGGTCTCCAGCATTGCAGGCAAATTATCTTCTGAGCCACCAGCCACATATAAGGCAGTGCAATATAATGGGAAAAACTACTCGGAGCAAGAAAACCTTGTTTTTAGCCTAAGCTTTAATTGTTTGTATGATACTGAGGAAGTCAGACAATTATACCCTCAGGTTTTCGGGCATGAAATGAGAAGAATCCTGCCATTTCGCCTCACAGGCTTTCAGTGAGAAGTGTAGAGGATTTCACAAGTGAGAGCTATTTGGAAACTGTGAAGGGAAATACAAATATGAATTAAACATTTAATTGGCTTCTTAAAACTTTTGAATAGTTATTATGTAAACTTTGTACACAGTTTTAAAAATACAAATGGGTAGACAGTGAAAGGCAAGTCTCTCTCCCGCTCCTGTCCCCCGCCATGCAGCTATCCACAGTGGGAGAACAGATGTTACCAATTTTGTCTATCTTTCCAATGTAGTCATATGCAATATACTGTGTAACTTGCTATCAAACTCTCTAACAGTCCTCGTACTTTCTTCCAGCTTAAGGTTCCACTTCACACTTTTAAAGCCCGCAGTGCCCAGAGTTGACACTTACGGCTGACCAACTTGCACAGCTGACTATATTCACTATTAAGAGGTGCCCAGTCACCGAGTATGAGTCTAAGCCTGAAAAAGCCATCGTTCTCAGCACACAATCCCCTGCAGGGAGCAGAGGGCACAGTGAAGTCCAAAGTTGCCCCATCTTCTGCTCAGAACCGTAACTAAAGGGTCGCTCTTTTCGCACATTCCATTTGAAGCCCCAAGCCATTGAGAATCAATTGCTTTTCTTTTTTCTCCTACATGCCTGTGCTCAACGTGGATATATATGAAATGACTTATTTGGATTTCCCCCTATATTTGCCTGAAATAGTTGTTTGTATACTTGAAACAATCTTTATCTTTGACTGACTTTTACGCAGTATTTACATCCTATCCTATCTACAAGATTACTGTGCAGATAAACTAAAAGTGTCATTATTATCAAACTCTTCCGCATTTTTAGGTGAAAAATCTGCTTATGTTGTGGATATTAAACTACTGCAAATGAGGGTTGTAAACCCTGAAACTTAAACATTGTATTGTTTAAAGTCTTCTGGTAGGTACATCCTGAATTTTGAAGATTACACTTAAAATTATCAAGATTAATGTTTTAACTGATCATTTGTGTTACTTTTGGGTCACTTATTCAGTCAGGGTCCAATCAGAAGACAGAAATTCTGTCTGTTCTTTAAATCGAGAGGACTTAATATAACCATGAATCAGAGAACTGAAAGTTAGGAGCAAAAAGGGAACTGGGAGGTCTCCCAGAGGTAGCAACTGAGAAAGCAGAGGTTTCTGCTGAGCAGAGAGAGGTGGAGCTGTTAAAACCTGCGAGCCTGGAGTCGGAAGCATACAGGAGCCCAGTGCAGCTGGAACTCAGATCCCTGCGGACGAGACCCACGCTCGCGCTGCTGTGTTAGACCCATGACCGTGACCTGGACCTGTGTATCCCTGACAGGCGTGTTGAGGCTGACTCTACAGGCTGGGAAACCGCGCAGGGGCATCAGTTGCTGCCACTGCAAAATGCCACCACGGGCAAGTGGAGAAGCCCGGCTCCTGAAGCCGAAGCCCAGCGGGAGTGACAGGAAGCGCTCAGGAAGGCGGTGCTCCTCCTCCCTCCTCCAGCCCTGCTCTCTCACCATCACCCGTGCAGAGCCAAGCCCGAAGCTGACAGCAAACCCAACCTCGACACCACAAAGTGGGGAAGAAGAAGAAGGTGGGGAATGGGACGGAGTGAAAAGAGCTTAGTATCAGGCATGCTGTGCTGTGCTTAGTCGCTCTGTCGTGTCCGACACTTCGCGACCCCGTGGACTGGAGCCCACCAGGCTCCTCCGTCCGTGAGATTCTGCAGACACGAGTACCGGAGCGGGTTCCCATGCTCTCCTCCAGGGGATGCTCCCGACCCAGGGTTGAACGTGAGTCTCTTAGGTCTCCTGCATTGGCAGGCTTGTTCTTTACCACTAGTGCCACCTGCAAAACCCAGTATCAGGCACGAGATGTTATCTATTCAAAGGGGAACCTCATACAAGATAAGACTTCGAAAAGAGAATCATTCCCAAACCCTAGAAATGAGGTGAAGAATGAAAAGTCCCTCATCATTTTAGGAAGAACTGTGAACTTTCTACGGCTTCTCAAACATTGGTTAGTAGAATTTATAAATTATTCTCTTCTATGTTTTTGAGATAACAAAAATCTATTAAAAGGGTCTGATAAAACACCATGATATTACTCTTCAGTTCAGTTCAGTTCAGTCGCAAAGTCGTGTCCGACTCTTTGCGACCCCGTGAATCACAGCACGCCAGGCCACCCTGTTAAGTATTAATTAGGTGGAATATAAATCCTCTCTCCATCTCCATTCTGAAGCAGACTATTCCTCTACCCTAAATGAGTATCTGTCTCTTGAGATACCCAAATTAGGTGTTTCCATTGACAGACACCATATAAAAATAAGTCATTTTGTGTTTACTTTTGCTTAAATGAATTAAGTTGGCCTTTAATTTCATTCTTCCCATTCATATTATAAAACTGATTTTCTAGTTCACTTGAACAAAGATAGTGCAAGAAACCAGTAGTAGACCTGGAGGTGTGTGTGTATTTCTGTGTGTGTGTATGATCTACAAGAATGGGCATCCCAAAATAAAAGTGAGAGTTGATTAAAACTGTGGCTATATTCTTCTCCTACCTGAACTAATCTGGTAAAACTTAGCCCCAAATATTTTATAGCTTCAAAAAAACACAAAAACAACATTCCAAATTAATATCACTCTTTTGAATTATGTTGATGATTCTCTGTTGAGTTTTTGAGCCTGTGATTATATGAGTTGAGGTAGATTAAAAATGGCCACAAATTCTTTACAGACTCTTCCATCAAGAAGTGGAGTCTCCTTATTTGCCTCTTGACTCTGGGCTAGCTTGTGAGTGGCTTTGATCAAAAGAATGGGGCCGAAGCAACACTGTGTGAGCTCCATCACAGATCTCAAGGGGCTATTTCCTCCTCTCTGCCCCTTTCTTTCAGGCCTTGGGGGCTCACTGCCCAGTGCTCTCCTATATTTCCTGCCTTGTTAGGGTCTTTCAAGGAGATCCAACCTGTCAATCCTAAAGGAAATCAGTCCTGAATATTCACTGGAAGGACTGATGCTGAAGCTGAATCTCCATTATTTTGGCCACCTGATGTGAAGAACTGACTCATTTGAAAAGACCCTGATTCTGGGAAAGATTGAAGGCGGGAGGAGGAGAAGGGGATGACAATAGAGGATGAGATGGTTGGATGGCATCACCGACTTGATGGATGTGAATTTGAACAAGCTCTGGGAGTTGGTGATGGACAGGGAAGCCTGGTGTGCTGCAGTCCATGGGGTCGCAAAGAGTCAGACATGACTGAGGGACTGAACTGAACTGAATTAGGGTCTTTCAGGAGCTTCCCACTGCTGTAGATCAGACAAGAGTCCCTCCTGCTTTCCCCCTGGACTTGGGAAATTCTGGTTTAAGGCATATTGGCTCAAATTCCACTTGGTGTAAACAAACAATCCAATTTACTTTCTCTCCTTCAACCAAGACGGCCCCTTTAATTTCAAAGTCTTCCTCACTTCAGGTTTCTATCATCCTTCCTTTCACTCAAATTGTCCATGAACGTCAAGCAACTCTTAGAAGCTTTTCTCACTGGTAGTGAGATGGAAATTCTTGAAAGGTGTTACCCTGTCTCCCAGGAAATGTTGTTATACCTTGTTATTTTCTCATTACATGAATACTGACTTTGTGATGTTACCTTTGGACCTGGGGCTAACCATATACCATCCGTTATCTTTTGGGCTCCTCAGGTCCTCTGACACACTTGCTCCTCTGTATTTCCTGCCTCATTCTTGTCTCAAATCCTCTGTCTGCACACCCGCTACTGACTATCCTTAACCCTAATGATCTTACTACCTGTCTATTTTCCCATTGACCTTTAATTTCTTAACTACTATCTCTTCTTCTCTTCACTCTTTTCTCTCCTGTTTATCCCTATCTCCCATTGCCTTTACTCCTCATTGTTTTCTTTCCCTGACATGTGTTTTGCTAGACTTGCCTTGAAACACAGAGGAAGAAAAAGTGGGGAGTTTGGAAATATGTAAAGATGAAACTGATGCTGAGGCTGAAACTGCAATACTTTGGCCACCTCATGCGACGAGTTGACTCACTGGAAAAGACTCTGATGCTGGGAAGGATTGGGGGCGGGAGGAGAAGGGGACGACCGAGAATGAGATGGCTGGATGGTATCACCGACTCTGTGGACATGAGTTTGAGTGAACTCCGGGAGTTGGTGATGGACAGGGAGGCCTGGCGTGCTGTGATTCATGGGGTCACGGAGAGTCGGACATGACTGAGCGACTGAACTGAACTGAACTGAAAGATGAAAAGAATCAGACTTTTTAGCACTTCTAAACTTTTTTTTTCACTTGGAGACTGCTTGATTTGTATCACCTATTCCCTTAAGAACATTCTCACTCAAAATTAGTTACAAAAATTCTGGTCTAGAATTGATTAGATGTAAGATTATCTTTAGTTCTTGAATGAGACTTTGTGTTGAACACAAATTACATATTCCTCATAGGTGGGTGGGAAATTCCCCATGTAGATAAGGTCTTCAAAAAGTTCTTTCAAATTCAGAATGATTTTTCTATGTTTTGACAGATGTACGAATGAATTCTTTGGAGTTTAGTGTTTCAGATGACCACTGAGTTTCCAACCAGTTTGAATTTACATGATGTTTGTCTCTTCAAATTGCAGAAAAATGTCCAACCCCTAAGTTTTCACTCCCTCCCTCTGAGAATTCCCTTAGATTTTGACTGAGAAGCTTAAGGTTTTAAGTGATATGATACCAGTATGATTATCACATTAATAGAAATTTATGGGCTTGGAAATATAGATAGTTACTGATAAAATGCTTGGAAAGCAAAAGAGAAAAATTCAAGGTTGTAAAGTGGTAATATTTTATAGTGAGAATATGTCATATAAGAATTAATTTAAAGAAATGAAGTAGATTTAGACTAGATAATCTAAATTTACATTAGTGAAAATCAAATTTTTCTTTTATAACACCTAGAGTTTTCAAAGTCATATCAGACTCTATCAGAATGAAAGTTGTTTTCACAAAGTAATTTCAGTGGTTCATTTACAATTTATCATCTAGAAAAATGACTTTACTCCTTTTAAATGACTTGAAATACCACAATTCTTTCTTCAGTTGAACATATGAGAGCTGAGCAGTTATACTCAGGATGTGAGCACCAATGTTGTCTATCATTACCTTGTACATATAGATTTTGAATTTTGGGGGTAATGATTCATATTTGATTTAGCTTTATAATAGAATCTGATTTGGCACAATTCAGGTCGCTAAGAGTCGGACACGACTGAGCAACTTCACTTTCACTTTTCCTTTCATGCATTGGAGAAGGAAATGGCAACCCACTCCAGTGTTCTTGCCTGGAGAATCCCAGGGACGGGGGAGCCTGGTGGGCTGCCATCTATGGGGTCACACAGAGTCAGACACAACTGAAGCGACTTAGCAGCAGCAGCAGCAGTAGTAAATATTAATACATGTGTTTCCTAGATGTGATATTTAAAAGTAGAAATGTGACAAAATTTTCATTTGTTAAGTGGTCTAATCCAATAAAGAATTTAATATGTTGAGTCTGTTAATCCACACCAAGAAACCTAACAGAATTCTAACATAGTGCTATTCTATTCAAGAAAAGTTTTATTTTTTCAAAGGAAAGTTTTTTAATAAGCCACACTATTTTGTTTTTTAGTTGCCAAGTCATGTCAATAAATAGTTAAAATGGGTGTTGATGTGACTGGACTTGGTTTATTCTTAAATTCTTCAGTTCATTCTCCACATTTGTGAGTGAACTACCTTGAATCCATCCCAAAAGGGGTTTCATAACCAAAAGCACTGCCTGGGTTCTCAGTTTTTCTTGGCAAGAAATAGGACAAGTTCTGACAGTCTCAGCAGCCTCCTCTCTGAAATGGGCAACTACTAAGGATGGCTCTTGGGGGACTAGTAAGCAGTAACAGTAGCAGGCACGTGAAACCACCCAATTAATAACAGGAATGCAACTGTCAAAAGGTTGATGCAGGATGTCCTTTATTTTTAAGCAGTAGAGTTCTAGGGTTAACAAGTTCCTTGTAATGGAAGCTGGTTGCATCGAAGGTACATATTGTCATACACGTGCTTTCTATAAGCTGCACATGTGAGGATTCTGAAAAATCAAGCTAGCCTTCCTAGCCATGCTGTTTTTTCACGGGCAAGCCACTGTCAAGGGCCATTAGGAAGGAGCCATACTGTGTCAACTGGATGGAGCATAAATGGTTTTCAAGGAAAAGACTCAGGCAACTAAATCAGGTTGGACCATGCTACTTCCCTATGGTTTAATCTTCCAGACTTATGACTGGAGAAGTCTATGGCTAGAACTGATGAATTGGTACACTTTGTGAAAACAGAACTTGTGGTTAAATTTGCTCTTATAGAGTGCCAAGGAGCCACCAATTCAAATTCTGTGGTAAAATCTTTTTTATAATTATTATTGCCTTGATCCTGGGAGGGATTGGGGGCAGGAGGAGACTGGGACGACAGAGAATGAGATGGCTGGATGGCACACCAACTCTGTGGACATGAGTTTGTGTGAACTCCGGGAGTTGGTGATGGACAGGGAGGCCTGGCGTGCTGTGATTCATGGGGTCGCAAAGAGTCAGACACGACTGAGCGACTGAACTGAACTGAACGGATAAATGTGACAGAACCAAAAAAAGAAATGAATATGTGAAAATAGTTGATAGAAAGGTTCCAAGTAATGTACCTGGACAGCCAGGGGAGCTGGTTAAAGAGCAGAGGCTGCGGGGTCAGAGCAAGTTTCGGGTCACTTGTGTCCCTAAACTTCAGTGTCCTCATGTGTGAACTGTGGAAAATCATGTTTTTCAGTCTTTGTTTTAAGGAATAAACTAGGTAATTTTTGTAAAGGGAAGAGTATCATATATAGCACATTTCATAAACTTGAAATTGTTCATTTTATTCATCCTAATAACTGAGTTCTGGATGATTCCATTCATTTCTCTCTTTTTTTTTTTTTTCCACTTATAAATGGTTTTCTGATTAGGCCAGGGCAAATGTTTTGTGCATTTTAAGGCACGATGAATCCAAGGAATAAGAAAGGGCAATTATTTAGTGCCTATTTATGTATCCAGCACTTGACATATTCAAAACAGTGTAATTCTGACAAATTCCTCTCAGGAAAATTTTATTATTCCCATTTTACAGATGATAAAACAGAGCTTGAGAGAGATTAAATAACATTTCAAGTCACACAGTCTCCAAGTTGTTAAGGGCAAGGTAGGAAACTGTGCACAAGACCTCTGATTCAGAAGCCTATCTTCTTTCCATTCTGCCTGATGCCACTCAGCTTCACAACATTTAAAAAGTAACCTCTGCCCCGGAGAGGGTGGGGTAGGGAAAGGATTGAAACTGAGCCAACTGACAAAAGAATGCCTGGCACTGGTTCAGTAGAGTGCCCAGGCATGATACTGTTTAACCAGACTTCAAGATTTATGTGATTGTTTCCACCAGTTCATTGGTCCCAGTCGCCAGTGTAGAAATGTCCACTACAGCACTCTACAGAGTTTAGTATATAAATTTGTTGTTGTTGTTCAGTTGCTAAGTCATGTCTGACTCTTTTGCAGCCGCATGGACTATAGCCCGCCAGGTTCCTCTGTCCATGGGATTTCCCAGGCAAGAATACTGGAGTGGTTAGCCATTTCTTTCTCCAGGGGATCTTCCCAACTCAGGGATCAAACTCACGTCTTCTGTCACTGGCAGGCAGATTCTTTACCATTTTACATTTGTGTTAAGTAGAAATATGTTTGACAAATAAATACACGTGAGGTGGTGGCCAATCATTAGGCAGAATACTATGATAAGCCTTTGATGATCTTTCAATCTATTTTCATGATTAGGCCTGTTCTATAAGGGAGTAGTTCTCAGGAACCACTTAAAATCACTGAGGATCTTAAAACTAGTCAGGATCCCGAGCAGTTTTTATGTGGGTTATTTCTGTCAGTATTCAATATATGAGGAATCAAAATGGAAATTTTAAAAAATTTATTAGTTTGTTTTAAAACAACTATAAATAGCTTCTGCTGCTGCTGCTGCTGCGTCACTTCAGTCATGTCCGACTCTGTGTGACCCCATAGACAGAAGCCCACCAGGGTCCCCCGTCCCTGGGATTCTCCAGGCAAGAACTGGAGTGGGTTGCCATTTCCTTCTACATTAACATAAATAACATCATTTTTCTGAAAATAGCTATACTTTCCAAAGAAAATAATTCAGTGAGAAAAATGTCATTGTTTTACATTTTTGCAAGTCTCTTTAATGTTTGACTTAGTAGAAGAGAGCTGAATTCTCCTACCACTTCTATATTTAACCTGTTTCAATATAATGTTTGAAGTAAATCTGGTTTCTCACAGATATGCAGTTGGAAAATGAGGTAACAGCTTAATAACATTTTCAAATAATTCTGTATATTTTTCCTCTGGTAATACACCAAAACTCAACAAGGGGTAGTCTCTTAAGCTTTATAATTGCAATATGAAATATGAAATCATACAAGCATACTATTCATATTATCATATTCAAATTCACTAGTCTATCTTGTGTTTTGAATAGATCTTTAACTCTTGCCTGATTTTAGAACATCATGAATTATTGATCATTGGAAAATACTGGTTCACTGCATTATGAAGATCTTCCAAATGACAACAGATTTCATGGTATAATATCAAAAAATCACATTAACTAAAAAGACCACAATCCTATTATCAAAATAGTTTATGTATTGGAAAGCTGTCAAGTTCATGGTGGCAGATACAAGTTTTCCAAATTCTATATTGTTTTACTTGAAAGCTCAAATTTTTCAGTCAAAATTCATACTGCCAGTTGTTTACCTTGAAGTGACAAGCTCACATAATTAAAAAAAAAAAAAGTCTGCCAAATATCCAAGTGTGAATAACCATAGTTTGTGGGTTTTACTCTCAAGAAAAAAAATGTTTTGTGGGGGAATATTTCTTTTTTTAATTAAAAGAAAAACAGCTAGTTTAGCTCACAACTCAATTACACAGGAGTTTTAATTCAGAACAAATACTGTACTTTGTTACTTGGCAGAAAAGGTTTATGTGTGCCTCCCACTTCACTATTGTTTGGTCACTAAGTCATGTCCAACTCTTTGAGACTCTATGGACTGCAACTTCTCTGCCCTCCACTGTCTCCTAGAGTTTGCTCAAACTCATGTCCATTGAGTCCTTGATGATACTAAACCACCTCATGCTGGGTGACCCCCTTCTCCTTTTGCCTTTAATCTTTCCTACTGTTTGGGTCTTTCCAAATGAGTCGGATATTTGTATCAGGAGGCCAAAGTATTGAAACTTCAGCATCAGTCCCTCCAATGAATATTCAGGGTTGACTTCCTTTTGGATTGATTGGTTTGATCTCCTTGCAATCCAAGGAACTCTCAAGAATCTTCTCCAGCACAATTCAAAAGCATCAATTCTTTGGCACTCAGCCTTCTTTCTGGTCCAACTCTCATGTCCATACACGACTACTGGAAAAACCGTAACTTTAACCATACAGACCTTTGTCAGCAAAGCGATGCCTCTGCTTTTTAATGTGCTGTCTAGGTTGGTCATAGCTTTCCTTCCAAGGAGCAAGCATCTTTAAATTTCATGGCTGCAGTCACAATCTGCAGTGATTTTGGAGCCCGAGAAAAGAAAATCTGCTACTACTTCCACTTTTTCCCCTTCTGTTTGCCATGAAGTGGATACCATGCTCTTAGTTTTTTGAATGCTGAGTTTTAAACCAGCTTTTCCTCTCCCTTCTTTCACCCTCATCAAGAACCTCTTTAGTTCCTCTTAACTTTCTGCCATTAGAGTGCTTGGTATCATCTGCATATCTGAGGTTATTGATATTTCTCCCTAACAATTTTGATTCCAGCTTGTGAGTCATCCAGCCTGGCATTTCGCATGATGTACTCTGCATACAAGTTAAGGAAGCAGGGTGACAACATACAGCCTTGACGAACTCCTTTCCCAATTTGGAACCAGTCTGTTGTCCCATGTCTAGTTCTAACTGTTGCATCTTGAAGCAACAGAAGTAGATGTTTTCCTGGAATTCCCTTGCTTTTTCTATGATCCAAGGGATGTTGGCAATTTGATCTCCGGTTCCTCTGCCTTTTCTAAGTCCAGCTTGCACATCAGGAAGCTCTCAATTCAAGTACTATTGAAGCTTAGCTTGAAGGATTTGAGCATTACCTTGCTAACCTGTGAAATGAATGCACAGTACTTCGAACATTCTTTGGCTTTTCCTTTCTTGGGATTGGACTGAAAACTGACTTTTTCCAGTCCCGTGGCCACACTTGAGTTTTCCAAATTTGCTCACATATTGAGTGTAGCACCTTAACAGCATTATCTCTTAGGATTTTAAATAGCTCAGCTGGAATTCAGTCACCTCCACTAGCTTTGCTATATAGAATATTAAAAAGACAGGTTCAAGGGTTAAATTTAATAAAACGAATAATTTTCACTGCTTCATTGAAGACATTCTTAAGTGATACTGATATTTGTGATGATGGATTTGACAGTAAGTCCTAGGACATCTTGGTTTGATTCCTGCTAAGGTGCTAGCAGCTTTACTCACCATTGCTTTGGTACTATTAATGGAAACGGCAACACAGCAAAAAAAGAAAAAGGCAAATTACCATCTTAGAGTTAATATGATAATAGCTTTAGCCTTACAGACCTCCCTGAGAGGGTCTCATTCCCCTACCTGGGGTCTGCGGACCACACTTTGAGAACTGCTGCCTTAAAACATGGGCTTGGATGAGGACGTCTCTTAAATAAGTCTTTAATTACACTTTTAAGTTTATAAAGTTTTGGACTTTTAATTTTTTCCCAACGACTGAATATTTATGAATTTCATAGTGTAAAAGTAAGTTGAAATATAATCAAATATCTTTGAAATACTTCAATATAGTCTACTACCTAATCCTCACAAAACATTTGTAAGTCAGCTATAATTTATTCCATTTTTATATTTGAAAAAATAAACACTGAAGCTCAGTGAGATTAACCTTGTCCCACAGCAAATAATTACTAGGGTTTAGAATTAAATACTAGTCTGTCTGACTAAATAATGCATGTTCTAACTACCACACCCAAATGTCTCAAAACACATGAGGATATGTACATATATAAACATAAACATATACAATGCCATTGGATTTGCCAATAGCATATATTTAAGACAGCTATATTGATATATGCAAATCCTGATGTTCAAAATCAGAGATATTTGGGGGAAATTTCATAAAAAATATCTTTCACCAAGTTCTTATAGAACTTTCCCTAGAGACTCGGTCATTAATTGGCTGATTCAATGACAAGTCACTTTAATGTCTTTTGGACTCAGTTCCTTCCCAATGGCAGTTTTGAGCACTATCTCAAGGCCCTGTTTATCTGACCTCCAGCAACACTGTGAGATTCACAGGACAGGTACTGTTGCCACCACCATACTGAGGCAGGGACTGATCCTCAGAGAAACTCACAGACTTTCCCTCTCCACCTGCTTCTCCCTCAGCATTGTGAAATTAAGAACAGGCGTCTCACACAAGGGAAGCAAACAAAAGGACAACTAGGAAAATACGTTTCTCACCATCCATTCTCTCCTTCCCTCCAGGGCCACAGTACTACAGAAGTGAGCTTCATGCTCTGGCCTCATAATTGCACCTTCTCTCCCTGTTGTTTTCTGGATCCATGGCACACATACAACAGAAACGATTCCATAGGTCCAGATCTCAGACTTGCTGACGAGATGACAGTCTCTTCTTGGCCTGGTTGCAATGGTCCCCCTGCCACCTTTCCCCCTCATCGACTGTCCTTTGCTTCCTCGGCTTCATCAGCACTGCCCCTCCCTGGCCTCCTCTTCCCTCTCAGGTCTCCCATCTGGTTCTTTCGAAGGCTACTCTCACCCCGTCCAGCCCTAGAACATGAGTGTTCTGCCAGCTCCTTCCCCAGTCTTCCCTCCCTGACCCCGTTCCCCTGCTCTCTGGCTTCAAGAGATACCTGAGTGCCGCTGACTCCTGATGGATGCATCCAGCTTGGACCCTCTGTGCTAGGAATGTTGCTTCTGGCTGCTTATGCAGTGTTGCATCCAGACGTCCCCGAGGCCTCCCGAGCTCAACAAGTCTAAGACAACTCACCCCATCCCTCCTCAAACTGCTCCTCTCTACACACCGTGTCTCTTGGCAAATGATGCTGTCACCTGCCCGTGTGCCCCCGCCAGAAATCTGGGAGGGAGTCTAGACTCCTCCTCCTTTCCACGACGCTCCATGTCCCGTCAATCACCAGGTCCTGCTATAGTTTCCTAAACATCTCCTGAGCTGTCCTAATCTTCCCACTGGTGCTTTTCCTGCCTTGCTGCTGCTGCTGCTAAGTCACTTCAGTCGTGTCCGACTCTGTGTGACCCCATAGACGGAAGCCCACTAGGGTCCCCCGTCCCTGGGATTCTCCAGGCAAGAACACTGGAGTGGGTTGCCATTTCCTTCTCCAATGTGTGAAAGTGAAAAGTGAAAGTGAAGTCGCTCAGTCATGTCCGACCCTTAGCGACCCCATGGACTGCAGCCTACCAGGCTCCTCCATCCATGGGATTCTCCAGGCAAGAGTACTGGAGTGGCTTGCCATTGCCTTCTCTGTTTCCTGCCTTAGTTCGGGCCTAATTTTGTCTCTGGAAACAGACCTCTTCACTGTCATCTACTTGTCTTCCACAGTGGTTCCAGTGGTAACTTTTCAAAACTGGGATTTGATGACATCTGAAAACCTTACAATCTGTCCTTGTTTAAAACCCTTAGTGGTTTCCCCAACCATGTACCACCTACAGAAAGTTCTGGCTCTTTGGGCCTAAACAGTGTGGTGTGGCCTGGCCTTGCTTGCTTCAGCCACACCTAACTTCTCCCACTTTCCAGGACAAGCTGTGTACTCACATTTTTCTGACTTTTTCACTTGATTCTCTCAGTTTGTGGGAACTCTTTCCTCCCCCATCCTTGTTTGCCTGGGATTCTCTTTCTTGTCCTTCAGAACTCTACACTAAAATCTCTACTAAGAGAAACTTTTAAAAGGGAGTCAGCTGCTTCTTTTTCCACGTTCCCATGGAAACAGGCACAAACATACCTTATAGAACTAATCACATTTTCACTGATGCTTCTGTCCCCCCACCAGGCTGTGAACTTCTTAAAGGCCAGAATTATGTCCTACCTTGAAATATCAGCACCAAGACATATATGGTACACAGTAGACACTTAGTAGTGGCTTCCCTAGTGACTCAGTGGTAAAGAATCTAGCTGTCAATGCAGGAGATGTAAGAGACCAGGGTTTGATCCCTGTGTTAGGTAAATCCCCTCGAGAAGGAAATGACAACACACTACTGTATTCTTGCCTGGAGAATTCCATGGACAGAGGAGCCTGGCGGGCCCTACTCCATGGGGTCCCAATGGTCAGACTTGACTTAGCAGCTAAACCATCACCAACAGGCACTTAATAAAGGTGTGTTACTGAGTTCTCCAGTGACCTGTTTGGGACTATATCTCATAAGTGCAGAAGTCATTCTTGCAGATCTTCTGAGCAGAAATCCACTTCCTCCATTGTCTCATCTGCTAAAAATACATGTACAATGATCTCAGCATCCCTTTTAGCGTTTAAAAATTCTAAGGCATTTATAAAGTGATTTTGTGAAGTAAATCAGTTTAATAAATCCACCTACTGCACTGTTCTCATCCAGGAGACACAAAACTTAAGGAGTTGCATTGGACTGCTCTCTCTGGTGACCGAGTATTTAAGAACAATATGATCTTGGTAAGGCTGATTGTCATCTCATCTTTGTTTTTCTGTGGCAATGAGAAGCGGGCAAGTATTTTTCATGGTTTCATTACTTAACAAATTGCATGTTCTGAGAACTTAAAATCCAAGGGTCTAAAAACCATGTTTGCTGAAAACTAGGCTCGCAGTTGCGAAAGTGAGATCACTAAATCACCCAGGTTTTGTGCACACCACCCCGCTCGCTTCCCCTCTGTTTTCCTGTGCCCTGGCCAGGTTGCTAATTAGGTAACTTCTTATCATAATTGCCTAGTCAGCCTTAATGGCTTCACACACTGCTCTGTCTCTCACTGGTCCCGTAGGGCCGCTTTTCAATTGTTAAAACAGCTGCTGAGTTTCCAACCGGAGGAGGCTCGGAGTGCGCCGAGGGGGAAGCGCTCCCCGGCTGAAGACCGTGGTAGGCAGGCGGCCGGGGGGAAAGTGGGACATGCATGCACAGTTTGCACACTCTGCTCTCCGCCTCCAACCTCGATTTTAGCTCGTCTCCCCACCCTGCCCCCAAATCAACACGAGTTCCCCGTTATTGTGCACCCGGGTCTCCCTGACAGTGCGATGCCCTTGGACGCGTCTCTCCGGGTTTCGTAGCTCTGGCCGGGTCTGCGCGGGCCTCCTGCTTCTCTGCTGCTGGCTGGGAGGTCAGGAGGGAAGTACGTCTGCCGCGATGCCGCCCGCGAGGGTCTCCGTTTGAAGAGCGCTGGGTCGCCGAGTGTGTGTGTGTGTGCGCCGAGTGTGTGTGTGTGTGTGTGTGTGTGAGCGCGCGCGCGCGATGGCGCGCAGCGGGAGGGAGGGAGGAACTGAGCGGGAGACGGTGGGCAGCGGCGGGCGGGGCGGGCGGGGAGCGGCTCCGGGGTTCAGCAGTGACACTCGGGAGAGCCCAGCACTCCCGGCTCAGCGGCGCGAGAGAGCGGAGCGAGCCCAGCCGTCGCCGCCGCCGCCGGGTGCGCCCGGCCCTCCCCGCGCCGCGCTCCAGCCGGCGCCGGCGTCCCGAGCGGCCGCCCGCCGAGCCCGCAGCCCTCCCAGCTCCGCCGCAGCCTCCTCCGGCCGCCCGGCCCCCGCACGCCCCCGGCCTTTTAAAAGGACCTCCGGCCGCTCGCGCGCTCTGCCCCGGGGTTCCCCCGGCCCCGCGCTTCGCCGCGCTGGACTTCTCAGCAACTTCGGCGGCCGCGCGCGCCGGTTGTCGCCCGCCTTTGAAGTTTGCAGCGCCGGCCGCAAAGTTGGGACACTTCGGGCGATTTCATTTTTTTCCCCTCTTTTATCTGCCTCCTCCTCCAAGTCCTTGTGGTTCCTGAGTACCGGCGTGCAGCATCTTGGCCGGAGCAGCCGGGGACGTGGACTTGTTCGCACAGCACACCTCGGGGAGGGATCTTTCCTCTTCCCCTCAGAAAAACATGCATTTTATAAGGTAAGTAGCGAGGAGGAAAAAAAAAGCCGACGTCCCGCCGCCTCGCCCCGCCGCCACCCGAGACCCGGCGCAAGGAGCGCCCACCCGGCGGGCTGGTCGGGGCGAGGGCGAGGCGCGTCTGCCAGGCCCGCCGGGCGCGGGTCCCCACGGGGCGAGGGCGCCGCTCCCGGGGACCTGCGGGCAGCAGGGCGTGCAGCAGGTCCCCGCGGGTGCCCCAGGCGGGCTTCGCGCGGGGCGGCCCCGGAGGTGCAGGGAGAGCGTGCTCAGGCCCGGGACGCGGGGTCGGGTGCCCGGGGTGCGGCGGCGTCCGGGGAGCCGCGGAGCCTTTACCCCCGACTTGGCCTGGACGCGCTCTGTGCTCGCCCGCCCCGGGTTCGTGCCCTCCGCCTGCCGCTGCAGGAAGCCTGCGGGACCCGGGTCTCAGCGTGAAGCGAGAAGCGAGGGCTCTGGCTGGTGCGCGGGGCGGCTCCTGGCGGACCGGACCGGGGTCTCTGCCTGGCCTTGCCCCGGAGGACCTCCCACCGCTCCGGCTCCTCAGGCGTCCTTGGCGGGTTAAGGCGAGCATCGTCAGAGAAACTTCCTCGAGCCGAGCGGAGTGGCCGGGTGACCCGATCCTACTTTTGCCTGGAAAAGCCGAGGGCACGCTTCTTCCCGCTGCTGATGGAGCGCCCCAGTCCCGTCTGTGCGGGAGCCGGGGTTCGCCCGCCCTTCGGGGCTGCAGTCGGGCCGGCCCCGACCCTTTGGAATCCGAACGAGCGGCTCCAGGTCCCAGCTGTTCTCTTGGAGCAGGGGGCACTTCTCAAACTGCTGGTCTGGGGGTACGGTTTCGGCGCACTCTGCTCCCTTCTCAGAGCACACCTCCTCCCGCGGAGGTCGAGGCGGGAGGACTCCACGCCGCTCCAGCGCCCGCTGCGCGCTGCTCCCCGAGGCCCGCGGAGCTCAGCGCGGGCGCCTCTGCGCTCGGCTCAGCTGCCCTTCGGGCGGGTCCCCTCCCGGTCCCCTTCGGGGCGCTGCCCATCTCCCGTCCCTGGGTACAAGTCGCTCCCAGAAACCGAGACCTTGAGCGGGAAATGAACCTGAGAAAATGTTTCTGGGTGTGTTTGTTAATTGGTGTAACGGAATTCTTTTTAGCAACTTAGTTGGGTTGTAATTTTTTTTTTACTTCTCATCTTTCGATCCCGCTAAATCGCACAAAATACATGTGTATGTCTTTTCGTTGCTGATCTCTCCGAACACACTAAGCTGTGTTTCCCCCCTCCACCCCTCCTCCTCCCGCCTCGCTTCCTGAACCTTTTTTTCTTTTCTGAAGGAGGGAATCTCTGCACCTCCTCCTCCTACTCCTCTCCTCCCACCCGATCCCTGAGCGCCTGTGAGAACCAGGGGAGTCGTCAATGGAAATAAATAGGACCCCGCTCCATTCTCCGCCCCCTTCAAACAAGTAAAATCCTCCCCGGGCTCCCAGAAGTAGAGATAAAACATCCCTCCCGAGGGAGCGGTTGTCGGCATTTGATGGGATTGAATTGTTTTATTATCCTGAAAGACGTGACGGATGGATGAGAGAGCAAAGATGCGAACAGACCAGAGTGTACTGAGGGCGATCGGTATTTATTGCTCATAATTGTTTATTAAAAGTGATAATAAGACCCTAGCTGAAGGCTGTGTTTATAGTTGGTTTTGATTCTATGTCAGTCTCTTATTACAGTGGTTTCAGAAAGTGAAAACACCAAAAGGATATTAATTCTTCACACTCATTCTGCATATGGAATTAATCAAATGTCAAAAACATCCTGTCAATTTACCAAAGTTTTAACCCATGAACTTTTATAAGGTTACAGTCATATAAATGTCCTCATTTGCCTCAATTTGTCTTCTTAAAGTTCAAAAAACTTGGCAACATAATTAACTATGGTCCCAATTCCCATTTTCAATCTAAACCTATATTCAGGATTATATTAAAATATCCCTTCATTTTTCCTTTAAAAGTGACTCTGACGAGTTTAAATTCTTGACGGGGTGGGGGTGGCTGTGGGGAGCTGGGAATGAGGGACCCGGAAATTTTGAGAAATACTATTTCATATTTCTCTCAAAAGCCCTTCACTTCTTCCTTAAAAAAAGAAATAAGTGTTTTCCTTTGCGCAGTTCTTAACTTCAGTGAATGTACTTAATCTTTACCACACACTCGAAACACAACAGCTAGCAGCTTTGTCCCTATTGTTTTCCTTTTTTATGTCAGGACATTTTATTCATTAAACCTGTATGTTGAAGTCCAAGTCGCAGGCTCAGTGTGGCAATAGCACTGTTTTAACTAGTAACTATCATAAAAAAGAAGCTAGAACTCTGTAATGGGCCTAAATTGCTATGAATTATGTGTGGTTTAAATCACACATTTATTTCAGCAGAGATGAAACCATGAATACAAAACATCTTTTAATCACTTGCAGATACAGCTTTTATCTCTTTAAAATGTAACAAATTATATAATTGAAAAATACCTTTCTGTGTATGAGAGAAGCCCCCTTCCTCAGTTTATTTGTCCCGAGTTTATTGAACATTCAGTTAGTAAAGTATGAATGTTAAAGAGTAAAATATAATGTCATGTAAGGGAATGCTACATTTGAGGTAGCCACAGTGGGTCAGATAACAATGTTGCAACGTTTTCAATTGGCTTCATGAGCCTGGTGATTCAGATTTTCATTTTTTCACTTGGATTTACTGACCAGACTGTGTGACAGTGGGGGAAATGTGTTGTAAAGCTCCATGATTTGAAAGGAAGGTGGGAAAAGATAGAAATAAAGTGTATCTGTGTTATCTTCCTATGTTCATTTTTCTATTCAGTCTGTCTGCACATTAGAATTTTTATTTTAAAGCCAATTGTGTTTTTGTTGTCATTTTTAGGACAGAACTTATTTTTCATTTTGCGATGACGGGTGAGTAGATAGTAGAAATGAACAGTTATCTCCCAATTAACAGTATGAGCAGTATAATTTCACATAAGTTGCCTTGATTTAAATTATTTTAACCCCTCTTCCTTGGTCTTCCCCATGATTGGGTGGTTGACCATAGTAACCAGGCTGTGTTCTCTGAAACTTATTTGCTCCGTCTTCTTGTCAGGTGTTGCTTTGGGGACCTGTGCATTCACAGTAGCAGCCTGGTAATACATGAAACTTGCAACGCCAGTCAGTAGCCTTTAGGTAGACACGAGAAAGAGAGCATGCCCTCTGATCTTCTGTACCGGGTCAGAGGCAAGCATAACCTGCAAAGATCATTCAGATTATTCATTTGACCTTGAAACAGTATCTGACACCTCTAAATGTTTGTTTTGGAACGATTATTCTGAAAAATGTAATTTATTCTTCCTCCTTGGTTCACAATTATTTAACAGAAGCAACAGCTTAAAAAGTTTTAGTTGGATAGTCAGTCACACCACATCTGTGTTGAAACAGATTTTAAAATTCAAGTCCTCCAACATTTAAATACTCCATTTAAAAATACTTTGCAGTTTAACTCCTGAATTAGGCTAAGTTCTGCTTTATTTTTCCTCTGTATTACTCCATTTAAAAATACTTTGCAATTTAAATCTTGAATTAGGCTAAGTTCTGCATTATTTTTCCTCTGTATTGCAATGCAAATCGATACCTAAGATGCATGCAGTTGTGCTTCCACACGTTAATTTCTACCTCGGAAGAAAAGCAAATACTGCTGTTGTTGTCACTGTGGTTAAAGAAAAAAAGAATCATATAGTATGACATGGAAAAACAGAATATTTTATTGAGCCACACAGTGGTATATTGACCATAAATTCAGTTTGTATTGCTTGGGAAACCAGCACCATTTTAGTGTGAAATCTATGTTAATTTGAATGTGTGTGTATGTATCTATTGCCACTTCTGAGTTGACACCTGAAGATATGTTGCCCTGTATTCCACCGATGCCCACGCCAGTGTCAGAAGCAGGTGGTTTCTTGGCTGCTTACTTCCTAAACACACTTCTTAAACTCAAAGATGCTATATCTACGCCCTCCATTTTGATTTTTTTACCAAAAGCTGCAAACCAACACATCAACACATTTTAGTCTTTTGAAATATTTGGAGCATATATGTATATATGAAATATATAATATTAATTCACCCAAAATAAAAAAGGCATTGCTTGTTTTACATTTTAAAAAGTAAGCGTAAGGCATTTGATCAGTACGGAATAAAAGCAAACTGGCAATATGTTTCTGCAGACTTTTCCCTTTGGGATGAGGAAACAGATTTGACCACAGAACAGCTGGATATTGGGTCCCATTACAATGTCAATTTTTTAAAGAACTCACCAAGCTAGATTTGATTTAAACTTTGCTTTAAAGTCTGCAGACTTCAAGTTTATAAGTATAGAAACTCCCAAGATTGCATGTTATTCCTTTAGTAAGTTCCAGATCCTTTGGAAACTGATTTATTTTAGTAAGTTGGTGAATAGATTTTGGCTTTCATTTGTTAATTTTTCATTGTAGCAAATTTGGAAATGACACATATTTAATGTTTCATATATTTCTCTGAAGTATAATCAGCTTCACTTATAAAAATTCTGAAATAACTCTTTTAAGAAAGAAAAATGTGGCAGAATGTATATAGTTAAATTATCAAATGTCTCTTTAAATTATTCTTTGGAAAGAATTTGCTGTCTTTTGCATAGTTATAAGTAAAGAAAAAATATTTTTAGAAATAATGGGGTTATATAAAGTTTGGAAGGAAGATAAAAATATGATTATACAGGATTGAAAATCAGCTCATTTGAGTGGAACTCTTAAGACATGCTCAGTCGTGCCTGACTCTTTGTGACCCACAGGAGCCCGCCATGCTCCTGTGTCCATGGAATTCTCCAGGCAGGAATGCTGCAGGGTAACCATTTCCTTCTCCAGGGGATCTTCTCAACCCAGAGACTGAACCTGGATCCCCTGCACTGCATGCATATTCTTTCCCCTCTGGGCCACTAGGGAAGTCACTTAGACACTGCCTCTGAGGTTTGGAGATCTCATATATAATAACCAAATAACAAAAATCAAGTTAGCAATATGTACTCGTGTCTGTTTTCTAGCTGAAATGATTTCAACCAATAGTCTAAATGGTTTCAGTCAATACTAAAGGAACTGGTAACTGTTTTTAAGTTTTTGTTTGTTAGTCTTTCTTCTCCCTAATATGAAATCGAGGTCAAAGCCCTCTTCTTCCAGCTGCATACTCAAACAGCAGTGTATTCCACAATCAAAAGATATAGCCAAAACACATGGGTTATATTCAAATGGGTGTTTTACTAACAACAAAAGATTTCATAGCTACCTCTTGCTTTCTGTGGCAATATCCATATATATATAGATCTAGACAAAATATGAAAGTTTATCATTTCCTAAAATAAGTAGTAAAACCTGAATCCATAATTAGAAAGATTTGTGAGGCATGATACCTTCTTTTGGAAATCACCATGATTATTTTTAAAGTTATAGAAACTATGAATAAGTGTTTGTATGCCAAGATAGATAATACCGTATCTCGACAGTTGACAAAATGACAAATGCTGTGGTACTTACATGAAAATACTATGTTTTAAAGGGGAAAATCTAATGTAAAAGAACTTGATTTATTTAGGGTTAATTTCTCTAAAGTAGGTGCCTCTTGGAGTAGATAAATGGTTACAACTTATAGCACATCACAGTGAAAAGTAAACCCTAGCAATGCATGTGAACCTAGGAGATGGCTTTCATTATTTTCTTTTGCTCAAGTCATATGTACTCTCAGCCCATAGGCACTGCCAAGTGTAACGTTATGCATTTTATTCCAGCAATAAAATGTGTTTCTGATTAAATTATCGGTCATACCAAACACATACCCATGAACATCAATGTACTTGATCCTTCTTAGTTATCCTGTTTAAAATACATTTAAAGGTAAATAATAAATACTAGTATATATATCATGATTTAAATCTAAATGTTGTTCTTCTGTTGATAGTACTCAGTAAATGTTGTAATTTCACATTAAATTGTAACATTCACTAAAATTTCCTGATATCAAAAGCTTCAAATCAGGTTGATTCAGAAGTAACTAGATTCTGTAATTGAAGAGATATTTGTAGCCAGCAGTGGCAACAGAGATCAGAAACAGCAGTGCTGGCTAAAACACCTGGCAAACTGAGAAGACACAGCAGTCACTTGACTCTTGGCCTCTCCAAGTCTCAGCTGGAGAGCATCTCAGTTCTAGCACTGATCCTTCAAAGTTTGCTAAAATCGCTATGAAAATACATTACTTTCTGTGGAAAAATAAAATTACCTCTTTAATGGGAGATACAAACTTAACACTCTAACAATTGCAGTAGCAGAATTAACTGTACTAGTAGATAAACTGACAGGTCCTCCAAGACGTGGCCTGAGAGGTATTGGGGCCCTGCCTCAACGAGGTCTCTCACGGTACTAAAACACCACCTGAAAAAAATTGATTGTTCCTTTTTAAAGTAATTTTATTTTTCACTGTCCTCTATAAATATGAAAATATCCCTGGGATGGGAAACAGGGTAAGCGGATATCTTCCAAAGATGTTAATAGCTAGATAAAGCCAGATTGGAATGTGGCCAGTTTAAGACAGAATTTTAGAGACGGTATGTCTTGGGCTCTCTTGGCCTCTCCTTTAGACAGTTTGACTTTAGTATATACCTCTTCTATGTTCTCTTCCTCTGGTGATCGATGCTCAGTTTCTTATACTCTAGTCTTGGGCTGCATTTAGGAGACCCCAGTGCTCAGCTGAATGTTCTACCATTGCTGAAATTCTGTTGCTGCAATCTTGAAATTCTTTATTTATGAATAAAAGATCTTATATTGGGTCCCACAAACTGTTTGACTCACTTTCATCCTACTTTGGTGCGAATTTAAGACAGAATCTTGATGTCAAGGAATTGGAAAGGACATTTGATATTGTTTTTACAAGGTTAGATCCAGTGAATATTTGATTTAAAAACACATCAATATTTTATTTTAAAATATTTTAACTAAAAGATATGGGAAACTCTTTTAAACAACTGCGGCAGAGGTTTCCCATTGCCTCTAAAATTATACTGACTAGTTAATTATCCAGTTTCTAATAGTGTCAGCCTTGTAGAGCAGCATTCCCTAAAGGTATTCTTTTCTCCTTTTAACAGAAACACAATGTCTCATTATGATGAAAGAAGAAAATAGCAGATGCTTTATTTACTTTTATGTATAAAGAAGGAAAATAAGTTTTGTTAATATTATTTGATATGTCTATTGAAAAAGACAGTGTAACTCACCATATCTAAAGGTCATTGAACAATTAAAAAAATGGCCAAGGTGATAGCTTCTATGAAGTAAAAAGAATGTGAAGTGAAAATGACATTCTAATCAGCCTTTATAAGAAGTAAGCTCTGCTCACAAATTAACTAGAAAAAAATTAAAATATACAATTGCATCCACTATAATTAATTTTGATATTTATCTCAGTATGGAATGGCTTAAGTTATTTTATGTAAATGAAATATATATATATAATATATATATATATATTTTTAATCACAACTCTAGGAGATTTGGAGACAACACATTACGGAGCCAGAGGTACTGAAAGGAGGTGAACAGGTAGCTGAAAAAGCCTCAGTTAAATTAGTCATCGTAATCTTCAAAAGTATTCTTAATTATTTGTGCAAACATCTCATAATTCCTGTTATCAGTAATTAGATATTGTACTCCATTATATTCTATTTCAGTAGTTTAAGAGTTAAAAAAGTCTCATCTTCATGCTCATGAAAACATATATTGTGTTACATTCTGAAATTTTTTAAAAAATTGTATTGTTTTACAGTGTAGTCAGTTATTAACGTGTTAAAGTTGTTTCTGTGCTTTGGATTTGACAATGTGAATGGAAAAGATTCTATTTATTAATATTACCATAGCCCTTGACTGTTTGTAAGGTATTTCCACATCTATCATTTTCCTTAATCTTCACAGGAACCCAGTGAGGAAGTTATTATATCCTCCTACTGAGGAATCTGAGACTCAAGTTTCAGACAAACTGAGATAAACTTATCTGAACTTACAAACTTTTAAAATAAAGTGATAACTCTTTGGTTTCAGAGGTAAAATTGATATAAATATCTAAATTTTAAAAATTTAGATTAATTGCCAAATTAATTTGCAAGGACACAATCTGCTTAGTTTTTTAAAATAATTTAATGATTAAAAAATACCTTTATTATTGTATAAGTCCACAAGACCTCAATCATAAGTTTTCTATGTGATACGTGTTTCTTTGTTTTATTTGTTTCTTTGTTTATTTTATATTTGTTTTGATAGCTAAACTTATTAGGAAATTTTTTAGGGGAAAATGATTACATTTTCCACTTTAAAATCTGTGTTTAAGGTCATGCTAAACAACTTTTCTTTGAGAGTAAACACATTCAATTTAAAATAACACAAAGCTTAAGCAAAGATAAGTAGATAAATAAGGCCCCACACCGGTCTTTTGAGAAGGCTAAAGACTTTTTTTCAATAAGGAGAATTTTTGAAAGTGAAATGGGGTAAAGATTGCTGACTATATGTAAGGTCTGGTGTAAACCTCTCGTCTCCCCACAGCCCAAACACTGCCCAGATTCTACCCCAATCACAAAAGGCAAGCTAGTTCATCACTTTGCTTTATTAAGTCTACATATAGCTAAGAGTACTGGCAACCCACTGCAGTACTCTTGCCTGGAAAATCGCATGGACGGAGGAGCATGGCAGGCTACAGTCCATGGGGTCATGAAGAGTCCGATACTACTGAGCAACTTCACTTTCACTTTTCACTTTTATAGCTATGGAATCAATTCTTGTAGGCAAATCTCTTTTCCTTTCTTTAGCCCTCCTCTTAATTAGTTACACTGACCAGCTATCCAAACCTAGGAGTTAAAATGCCCTATGAGACACTATTTGTTGTGTCCGATGTATATATGTGTATGTAACAGACAAAGATTTTAACGTACTTTAGAAACAAGTTGTCTGGAAAAAGAAACAATAAAACATTTTCCTCACAAAGTGGAGTCTAATGAGAAAATTAAAGATTAAAAATGAGTTATAAGTATATTAGAGACATATACCCTCTAATTTTGAAACATATTCCAAGTATATATGGTAGGTATAGTACTGAAAAAATCAGTAAGCTACAGAGTCCGTTTTAACATCAGTAGTCAGTCAGTTCAGTGGCTCAGTCATGTCTGACTCTTTGCGACCTCATGGACCACAGCACACCAGGCCTGCCTGTCCATCACCAACTCCTGGGGTTTACCCAAACCCGTGTCCATTGGGTCGGTGATGCCATCCAACCTCATCCTCTGCCGTCCCCTTCTTCTCCTACCCTCAATCTTTCCCAGCATCGGGGTCTTTTCAAATGAGTCAACTCTTCGCATCATGTGGCCAAAGTATTGGAGTTTCAGCTTCAACATCAGTCCTTCCAACGAACACCCAGGACTGATCTCCTTTAGGATGAACTGGTTGGATCCCCTTGCAGTCCAAGAGACTCTCAAGAGTCTCCTCCAACACCGCAGTTCAAAAGCAGCAATTCTTCGGCACTCAGCTTTCTTTATAGTCCAACTCTCACATCCATACATGACTACTGGAAAAACCATAACTTTGACTAGATGGACCTTTGTTGTAATATCTCTGCTTTTGAATATGCTGTCTAGTTTGGTCATAGCTTTTCTTCCAAAGAGCAAGTCTCTTAATTTCATGGCTGCAGTCACCATCTGCAGTGATTTTGGAGCCCCCAGAAATAAAGTCTGTCACTGTTTCCCCATCTATTTGCCATGAAGTGATGGGACCAGATGCTTAGTTTTCTGAATGTTGAGCTTTAAGCCAACTTTTTCACTCTCCTCTTTCACTTTCATCAAGAGGCTCTTTAGTTCTTCTTCACTTTCTGCCATAAGGGTGGTGTCATTTGCATATCTGAGGCTATTGATATTTCTCCAAGCAACCTTGATTTGGGGCTCAGTGGTAAAGAATTTGCCTGTGAATGCAGGAGATGCAGGAGACACCAGTTTGATCCCTGGGTCGGGAAGATCCCTTGCAGAAGGGAGTGGCAGCCCATTCCAGTATTCCTACCCAGAAAATTCCATGGACAGAGTAGCTTGGTGGGCTACAGTCCATAGGGTCACGAAGACTCAGACACAACTGAGCTACTCAACATACAAAAAGAAATAGTAATTCTCCACTACAGTTGTTTTATTATTTCACTAATAATGTGACATTTTTGAGAGTAAGATTTGAAGTTAGTTCAATTTTAAGGTTTTTTTAAAACAGTGATTACCAAGAAAGTTGGATGGAATTGCACATTTCAGTGGAATAATGAGAGCTATTATAGACATGTATACTACATATTCCAATATCCTAAATGTTAAAAGCCCTTTAAAACACAATGACGAATAAGTAAATTCAAATAATGAAACTATTTATACACACACACCCATATTAATGCTTCAGCCACCAAATTCAGTCTTATAATTGAAAAACCTCTATGTTTGAAGCTTATTCACACTTACAAAAGCAAGGACCACGAAGGGGCAGTTTGGAAACCTCTTCATCTTGGCAGGTTTTATCTTGTAATGAACACCTTGACCCCCAAGACTCTCCAGCTGCAGCTTTTCCTTAATGATTCCCTTAAAAAGATTTTAATAAGACTGAAAAGCACACCTAACTATATCTCTTCCTTTCGAGGTGGGAGGAAGGAATGAAATAATTGTGGTTGTGAATTCCCACACTGGGTCTGTATTCTGTAGTTTGTCATCTTTCTAATGGTTCTAGGGGTATACGTTTGTATTATTTCATCATAATTTGCTATAAACTCTTCATTAAAAGTGACTATGAGGCCTGTCTGCATAGTCTCCCTTTTGAGTGTCCTGTTCTTCAATCATCTCTTAATCCAGAAATAATAATGCAGAACATCCCGGGAACTGAGCCTAATCCTCAACTCTCTAATCTCAACACGTGCCTCTTAAAGCCTTTGCTGGATCTACTGCCTAAAAAGCCTGCGTACACTCACTTTTGAATCAGTTATAATCCACCTTTTTCTTTATTAAACAATATTGATGTCTTCAGATAAGGCATATCAAGGGTAACAAAAGCAATAGTAACAGTTTCCTACTGTCTGTGTGATTATTGTTTAAAACTTAACATCTCACCCTTTCCTCTGTGCTTCTAGTCAGTCTCTTATTAAATAGGAACCTAACCTTTTACCTGATCGATTAGGTAAATAAAGGTAGAATAATCTGATGCTGAAACTCCTTCTAGTATCACTGTTTTAAGAGCAAGTCAAAACATGTGTCTTTTGCTGTTGAATAAAATTTTACAACTAGTTGGACAGCTGGCTTATAGTATTTGTTAATGAACAGAACCTAATTTACTTTTAAAAGAGCACTCATGTCTACCATTTTTAATCTTATTATAATCCTGGGAATAATTGTCTTCATTTTGTAGATGAGGGAATTGAAACTTGAAGAGATTAAGTAAGAGGCTTGCACTTTTGCTCAAAGTACAAAAGCCAATAACTGCTCAGTCAGAACTTCTCCAACTCTGATCCTCTTGCTCCATGTCCAGTGATTATTTTCTATTTTAGGCAACTTTGTAACAGTCCCCAAATGTGAATGAATAAATGAATACACACATAAAAATTGCATGACAGGGGAGAATGGAAGAGAGTAGAAAAACAAACCGAAACTTAAATTCAAGTGTTTGTAGAAACATATAATCCTGAACTGATAGAAGCAAGAGACAGCAGAAAGAGACAGCCAAAGACCAGACTCTAAACTACTAGACTGTCAGGAGCCAGCCGCTGATTCGGTCTCTGGGTCAGGAATATCCCCTGGAGCAGGAAATGGCAGCCCCCGTCAGTATTCCTGCCTGGATAGTTCCAGGGACAGAGGGGCCTTCGCCTCCACGGGGTCGCGAAGAGTCAGACAGGGCCAAGCACACATGCGGTGTCCTTGAAGAACGTTATCTCATCTCTCCACAGGCTTGGCTCTGAGTGTGCAGTTTGTTTTGGGCCTTGGATTTGAAGGCCAAAGAGTTTAAATACCTTTACTTCATTTTACCAGTCCGGAAATAGGACTAGTCTAGCATTTAACCATGGTCACTGTTTAAGGTCGCTGGTATATCTGTCTCACCCACCTATCACTGGATTATAGTATCGTGAGTACAGTTTTTTTACATTACTGTTGTGATTTTGTCCTGGGCTTTGGCATGGAAGCCAAATCCTCTTTGGTAGCAAGCAGGCTTTAGTGCTGGCATACCAAAACAACTGCTGGTGGGGAGGAAGGAGTAAAGCTTCAGGATCATCAGATATTGGGGAAAAGAAAATTGTCAAAAGCATTCATAACTTGTATCCTAGTTAGCTTTTATTATCACTTGTGAAACAGATTCCGTAAAGCAGCAACAACTGTCCATGTTGTTGTCATTTGTCCATGACACACCCGTGAAACGTCACCTGCCTCTGCTTGGAGCTGGGTTCTGTGTCACCACCGTGGCGGGGCGCGTGGCCGTGCCACTCCGGGGGTCTCAAGAAGACGCACAGACAGAATGCAAAATGCTCTGCAGTGGAAGTACGAGCCTAGAAAAGAGCACAGCGTGATTTCTCTGCGGTTGCAGACGCTGGAGCCATGAAGAGTGAGTGGTAGTTTGCCCCCAGAGAAGGGCCGGCGGTGCCCCAGCTGCGGAGGCAGCAGGTCCTGGCGCCTAGGCGTAGGAAGCGAGCCTGCGCGCCTGCGCGAGCAGAGGGGCTGTGACCCAGAGGGCGTCGGGGGCGTGCCCTTCAGGCTCTGCTGCACGGGAAGCATCTGACTTTCTTTTTCAGCAGAAGAATGAAATCGATTTCATTTCTCAAGGGACCAAGCAGTGCTGTGAAGAAGGACTGAGGAGAGATCAGGGGACACAGGTGTGAGAGCAGGCAGGGGATGGTCAGTGAGTGGACGGTCAGGCGCTGGCCACTTGGGTAGAGAAGAGAGAGCGCCTTTGAGAGGAGATGGAGCAGGGGAGGGACAGGATGTGATGGGTCAGAAAACCTCAGCGAACGTTGAGGTTCCTGGTTTAGCAGTTGGCAGGATGAGTGCTGCTGAAGTAATACCAGTGTGCACCGATTTCAACGTAGCCCTTCAGTGGTCTCGCCAGGTTTGTTGTCTGAAATGGCACAGTGTCTCCGGTACTTTGCCCTTTCAGACAGCAAACTTGGGAACCAAGGTTCAGAGTGGTTCTGCATATTTAATCTGCCCACAGTGGTGATGGTATGGAAGGGTTCCCAGGAACAGAGCCCAGATTCAGGTTGGCCACTCCACACCTTGAGGGTTAGATGCCTGGGAAAGGAAGGAAAGTGGGTCTGGAGCTAGCAATCAGCCTGGAGGAAGCAGCCAACAACCATCCCCAGTGGCCTTGCATGGTCCAGAACGTTTAGGGATCTTTCTAATGCGAAACATTTCAAATTACCTTCCTACTCTTAGCAACCCCATGGACCGCAGCACACAAGACCTCCCTGTCCATCACCAACTCCAGGAGTTTACTCAAACTCATGTCCATTGAGTCGATGATGCCATCCAGCCATCTCATCCTCTGTTGTCTCCTTCTCCTCCTGCCCTCAATCTTTCCCAGCATCAGGGTCTTTCCAAATGAGTCAGCTCTTCACATAAGGTGGCCAAAGTACTGGAGTTTCAGCTTCAACATCAGTCCTTCCAATGAACACCCAGGACTGATCTCCTTTAGAATGGACTGGTTGGATCTCCTTGCAGTCCAAGGGACTCTCAAGAGTCTTCTCCAGCACCACAGTTCAAGAGCATCAATTCTTTGACGGTCAGCTTTCTTCACAGTCCAACTCTCACATCCATAAATGACTACTAGAAAAACCATAGTTGACAAGATGGACCTTTGTTGGCAATGTAATATCTCTGCTTTTTAATATGCTCTCTAGGTTGGTCATAACTTTCCTTCCAAGGAGCAAGAGTCTTAACTTCATGGCTGCAGTCACCATCTGCAGTGATTTTGGAGCCCCCCCAAAAAAGTAAAGTCTCTCCCTGTTTCCACTGTTTCCACATCTATTTCCCATGAAGTGATGGAACTGGATGCCATGATTTTAGTTTTCTGAATGTTGAGTTCTAAGCCAGCTTTTCACTCTCCTCTTTCACTTTCATCCAGAGGCTCTTCAGTTTCTCTTCACTTTCTGCCATAAGGGTGGTGTCATCTGCATATCTGAGGTTATTTACCTTACTTCCAGCTATAAGCTTCTCAAAAGCAGAAAAATTAAGCAAATATTTATTTAGTGCCTACTTTGTGCAAGAACTAAAATAGTCTACATAGAGGCTATAAAGAGTAAAATAATAGTTTCTGTCTAAGGGGCACTTTCTTGGGTAAACTCATGTTATATAAGCCTTATGAAGAGCTTTTATTTAGGGACAAGAAAAAAACAAAAAATAGCTATAATTCAAGTGAGATAAGAAAGTACATAAGAACCAGTCTCTGGTTTTTACAGGAGAACTGTGGTTCTGCCATTTCCACCTTCAAAGTCCCAGGGAACTCACAATAGGCACTTAATAAACACTAGCTCACTTACTGACAGTGTACAGAGAGAGCTCAGATAACAAGCCATCTAAGTAAACACCACACTGCTGCAATCCTATTAGGAATCTCCCCAGGGAAAGTCGGGCAGCATCCTTTGTCGGCACACCTCCTACTTTTTAAAGTGCTCTGTTCAGTTTCCCGGCTGTATCAGGTAAGTATTTCACCATGTTCCAGCCTCCTTCCCTGTCATGCCCTGCCAGCCCCTGGACTAGCTAGGCTAGCCACAGGGCTTCTAATCCTTCTTTCATCTGATAATGAACCTTGAAAAAGTGTGGTGTCGCCCTTCCTCGCACCCCCCACCTCGGGGTTAACATTGGTCAGCTGCTCCCCACCTGATGTGACTGTCACTGCGGTCCCTGAGGCTTGCCTGTGTGGGTGCAAGCCTTTGGGTGGCTGAGGGTTTTACCGGTTGCGACCCCATGGACTGTGGCCCACCAGGCTCCTCTGTCCATGGAATTTTCTGTGGCAAGAATACTGGAATGAGTTGCCATGCCCTTCTCCAGGGGATCTTCCTAATCCAGGGATCAAACCCCAGTGTCCTGAACTGCCGATAGATTCTTTACCACTGAGCCACAGGGTAGCCCAGTTCATGCAGGCAAATTCCTGAATGTGAAGGCCGGGAGATGAAGCAGGTCCTTCCCCTCTGTCTTCTCAGTTTCCTCATCTGTAAATGTCCCTTCTAGGCCCAATATTCGGTGGTTCTCTGGGGCTTAGTCTCTCCATCAGGTCCCTGCTGAAATAGCACTTTCTCAGAGAGGTCTTCCCAACAACTCAGCTAGCTCTGTTCCCTCCAGCCTTCCCCTCCTTGGCTTCCCCTCCAGCCTCTTCACCGCTCTCATTTGCATCACAGCACTCCTGCTCTCAGGAATCTTTCTGTGGAGCCTCTCTTAAATCCAACAAAGTGTAAGCTTTGCAAGCATGAGAACCTCTTGTTCACTGCTACATTTCCAGACCTCAAGGAGTGCCTAGCACAGAGTAAGTGCCCAATAACTGTTGAATCAGCCAGTGAGCTCTGCAATTCCACCATGCTTGCTATCCCAGAAAGGTTTCTGTTGTCACTGCCTTGTGGATGAATATCACTTCTTATTATATCACTAGAAGCTCGAGTATAAAAGATTTCTTTGATCATAACCTATGGAAGATGCAGCCCATGTGTTCAGCAGACAGAGCTGGCAGAATTGCCAAAGCAAGTTTTAAAACCAGGTTTGTCCTGAGAAGAGGAATATCTCTGAACTCAGATAATTGAAGTACCTGGTTTTGTTAGTATGATGAGCAGAACTAAAAAAAATCTTTTAGATTTTGAAGTTCTTTTGAGAAGGTAGTATGTCTGCTCTGGGATAGATGGAAAGGACAGAAAGTTTTGAGGTTGTTGCTGATGCATGAGTCAAGAGATGGAAGGATTTTTATAATCCTGCTACAGTATTTTGCTTTCATCTTTTGGTCTTTATCCTTGCTGTCACTCACACACAAAACCAGTAACAAGGGGCTTCCCTTGTGGTCTAGTGGTTAAGAATCTGCTTGTCAATGCAGGGCATAAGGGTTCGATTCCTGGTTGGGGAAGATCCCACACCTGGTAGAGCAAGTAAGCCTAAAGACCACAACTACTGGGCCTGCTCGCCTTGGAGCCTGTGTTCCACAGCAAGAGAAGCGACCCCAAAGAGAAGCCCGTGCTCCACAGCGAGAGAAGCAACCCCAAAGAGAAGCCCGTGCTCCACAGCGAGAGTGGCCCTGCTCTGCACGACTGAAGAATGCCCGGGAAGGCAACAGAGACGCGGCAGAGACCAGACACATGTGATGGTCTCGGTTCAGCAGATGTAAGCCTTATTCAGTTTGGTCCACTGGTATTACAGGATGTCTGAAAAGATGGCTCATTTTCCTCCCTCAGACTGGTATACTTCAGAGCTTGGCATCTGTCCCAGTGACCCGCTGGGGTCACATCGTTGCCTTCTCCACCGCCTCTTCCTGCCTGTCAGTGAGCACTCAGCCTGCCTCTCTCTTGCCCACACCCGTGGGGTCCACCCCATCTCATCCCTCTGTCTGCTATTCCTGTACTGCTCGCCAGAGAAGGGCCTGGGGTCATCCGTTAGGTGACACTTGGCAGATGTGGGTTCATTAGAAAGTTCTAGGTTTTATTTTGTCTATGCATTTGGACACAGCTTATGAAGCGTTCTGGTTATATATGCCAAATTGCAGTGTTTTCTTGTCAAATATTCTTCATAACTTCTGTATCTGTCTTCCTTAGTTTCCTGCTCACTTACTAAAAACAGCCCCTTACCAGAACTTTTGACAAAGTAGTTGGCCTCAAATATCAGGTGTCCTTCCATTTGAAATGTAAGTTCAAAGAAACAACTACCGGTGTGTGTGTGTGTGGCCTCTCCCCAGAATGTCTCACCACCTTTTCCCAATCTGACAACTGAAATCAGCCCACCCATCTTGCTACTTCCCACCCCAGCCTGTGTATCTTTATGTTTCTCCTTTTCCTAATACTTTATCCAGTATAAAAATTAGCTCTTAAAAACTGCATCTAAGACGGCCAACACCGCAAAAATTATCTGATGCCGGCTTGAAATGCTGCTTGAGTAATCTCCTCTCTCTGACACCCTTCATCCCTCCATTACTCATGTTCTGTCCTTGTCTTGTGTCTGGGTTCCTGTAATCAAGGCGTCACCTTTGATTCCTCACTCCCTACCTCCACTCGGGGTAGAATCCTAACTTACTCATATGGTTTGCAAGGCTGTGTGTGGTGTCCCTTTGCCTTCAGCTTTCCCCATCACCCACTGTGTTCTTCATGGATATCTTTTCCTCTTGGCGGTACCCCACGCCTGTGCCACCTCAGGGCCTTTGCAGCTGCTGTTTCTGAGCCAGCTTGTAAACCATGGGACTTTATAGTCTTTTAGCTAAGTTTTCACACCCTTTAGAAAGGTGCATTTTGCTTTTATAGATCTTTGCCATTAGTTCCGTACTGTTCTCTCTTCACCTCTGCATAAGAATATTTTCTTCGTCACTTCTTGCTAGACTGTAAATACCTCAAGAAGAGAGGAAGTCTTGTACAAGTGGCATATCATTCAGTGTCCAGCACATACAGGGGCTCAGCTGACATGTTTAACTCTTCCCGATGCGGTCTCCATCGAATCAGCTCCCTGCCCTCCCTACCTCCATCTCCCTTTCCTGAGTCTAGTTCATTCTTCTCCTTTACTTCCACTGAGTCCTATTCCCTCCTCACCAGTTCTTGGGGATTTTTCACTCCAGCTCTAATAAGCGCCTGTTTATAATCTCAGCCACCCTTTCCCTCTTGGTAGGTGTTCACTTACTTTTATGCATAATTAACATCAACTCAACTCAGTGGAGAAGGAAATGGCAACCCACTCCAGCGTTCTTGCCTGGAGAATCCCAGCGATGGGGGAGCCTGGTGGACTGCCATCTATGGGGTCGCACAGAGTCGGACATGACTGAAGCAACGCAGCAGCAGCAGCAACAACTCAGTGGTAAACTGCGGCCTGGTATGGGTGGGTAGTCAAGGTCATTATACTTTCAGGGTGTTTTTGGCAGGGACTTTGCTGACCATGACAGTTCACATCCCGTCTTCAAGGCTGATGTGTGATGCTGCTAGGTGCTGTTGGCATATCGCCATGTTCCATTAGCTGAATTTCTGTCGAGGATGGCGCGTGCTGTTTATGAACAACTTTAGGGAACATTGCACAGGAAGTCATTTCCATTTTGTTGCAGATCAACAGGAAATAAGGCTTAGCTGCCAAACTAAAGTAAGAAAAGCAGCCGAGCATATTATTCCTCCCTTAGGAGCTTTCATTATTCCAGGATAAGATAATGAAAATGAGCCCAGATATTACAGTTGTAACTACAGAGGAAATTCTGATTGGAGGAGGATATTTAGAATCTTGTTTCAGTTTTACTTTGCATTATCTTCTAAATTGCTTTTGAATTTATCATACCTTTGAATCATCTATCAGATGCATTTTAGGAGATTTACTCCTTCCTTTGGTAAAATGAATCTGGCTTCTTAAATCAAAGACTACTCGCTACCTGTAGTACATTTATTTTGGCCATTTCTATTGTTCATTATTCTATTGGCATTAATGGTGCTGGAATACAAGGTTACTTCATTTAAAACCTGATCCTCTTTCAAGCTATTCTTATTATGTAGGCTTGGCTATCTTTTAAAATTAAAGTGCCCCAGCCTTGGCCCTGCTATGAACTGCATACCATGAAGATCAGAGGGGAGGGGATGACAGAATGGAAACTTTATTCAGATCTTTGGCATGTTTTAATTTTACATTGCTTTTTCATACTAATTTAATTTCCTTCCAGAATGAAAGTTGGCAATCATTTAGAGAATTGGTAGAGAAGGTTGGAATCATTGCCATTGAAATGCCTGTGAAGGTCCCTAATCCATAGATTATTGACATAATGAACTCTAAAACCCTTAATAATCATTCCATTCTGTAATGACAGCCCGCATTTAGAGAGCTTTAGCCCATGAATTCTGTGCCCAAGGCTGGCTCTGCATTATAGGGCTGTAGGAGTTAGAAATATTGCAGCTGCGTTTGTGGTTATCAGGGAACAAGAGCTTACCCAGCCAGGGCAGAGGACCATTCAGTGCTGACCGGGAGCCCTGGACTTCTACTTGCTTCTTTCACCCTTATCAAATATGTAAACATACCAAACCACAATATGCTCTGTTTCCCTCAAATTTTCAACCATAGCAGAGGCTATCTATGTTTACAGGGACAACCAATTAATTTCAGTTAATATTCTCATTGTTACAAAAGACAGGAGAATGAAACACCTTCTGGAAATTCAGTTTTTTGGGGTTTTTTTTTTTTTCCTTATTTTTTTCTGCCTTGAGGGAATCTATAGATCCAGGATGGGCATTTTACTTTGTCAAGGTGCAAAGACAGAGCACCCCCCAGCACCTCCCGTCCCGCCACAACCCAACCCTCCTTGCTCACAGAGCAGATCCTGGCAGACACGGGGGGCCATTCCCCTGACCAAAGCTACATTTGTTTCTTTACAGCTAGATCAGATGCTTCAGATTTATTATCAGATGTGGCATGGATGATTCAAACAAAAACAAATGCCCTCAAGTTTAAAAATAGAAGTTAAAAGACTAAATGTTTGCACTTAAAAAGGAAAAGAAAATAACAGAAATCTCTGCGGCAGACCTTTCCTTAAAATTGTCCTCACTAAATTATAATCATGCACTTCCCAGTCTCTGTAATTAAACATTAGATTTAATTTATTCCAGATGCGTGTGTCTCAAGTAAATTCAGAATGCCTATCCTTCTTTTTGGTCATTGTAAATTTATTTCATGTTTGTGGCAGACACATGGTTGGGCATATTGGATAGTTTTTAAGTGAACCTTAATGACTGGATGAATTTTCTAATTGTGTACTATGTATGGCCTATTTATCCTGATGAATCTGATCTTATTAAGTTTTATACCATGTAATGTCTATAAGAGCTTGATGACATTTTTTACAAATATGTTCACATCTTCTACAGGAATTTGCAGGACCTTGGTTGGTGGGAAGGTGATGGAGGAATTTGCTTTTATCATGTTTCCCCTAGGCAGGTAGAGCTGTTGCTGCTGTTCTGAGGGATCCACAAAAATGGGAAGATCACAATGCCTTAATTTATATGACATCTTCTATTCAGAAAGCCTTGGACAGTTCCAAGAAAACCCGAAAGAACTTTTTATTTACCAGATTTGCAAATTTATTGCATTAGTAATATAATGTAACTAAATAGCAGTCTATAAATATTAAAGGCAAACTTTTTAGTGGTTTGAAATATCTCTCTACTCCTAAGACAAGATTCTCAATTAGGATTTGTGGTTAAATGCATTTAATACATATTTCAAAGAGGTAAACATAATTAACCAGACTTATTTACTTATTATCCTGTTTATACCATTTCCAATAACACATTTTTATTTTCACTAAGTGAATCGGTGGGTTAACCAAGTTGACTGTGTAACTGGAGATAAATTTTGCAAAATGACAGTGGAGGGGCTGCTGCTGACCCCCTGGGGAACATTTTATTTGTTTTTAGGCCCGTTGTGTGTTTTTCTGTGTGGTGACCAGGGTCATCCTGGGTTTTTAGTCAGTACATTGATAAGTTGTTCAAGGTCCCTTTAATTTTTTTCTTGCTTGCCACATGACCATTTTACAATTCTCAGGGTGTGTGGGAAAAGGATATGCCAGGTCAATTTGACTATTTTAACTATACTGAAAGCCCCATAGAATAAAAGCTTCAAGTTAATGCCAAAAATAAAGTCTTAGCACTCTTTCTGTGTCTTCAGTTACCCGTCAGCTGCTCCACTCCCTACCTCTCTTGGAATAATACAAATGCTTCCTATCTCTTCACTGGCATTTTCTTTAAAACTAGTCCTCGCTTCATCTGCTATGGTCCACTCTCCACTTTCCCTCTCTAGGGCCGGCAACAGAGGGCCCAGCAGAGAAGGTGGGAGAGCGCGTGCGAGAAGCAGCTCCAGTCATCACGTCTTCAGACATTAAAGCAGTCCCTCTCCATCCTCCTAGAGTAGCAGTGCTCACTCATGTTCCAGAGAGGGGGCAGCAAATATAGAAGTAAAACGGAGTGTAGAAAAGGTGCTTCTTTTAGAACCTCTGCTCATTTACTCTAACATCAACTTTGACGGTAAAGAACCCATGTGTCAGTGCAGGAGAGCGAGAGGTAAGAGACGCAGCTCGATCCCTGGGTCGGGAAGATCCCCTGGAGGAGGGCGTGACAACCCACTCCAGTATTCTTGCCTGGAGAATCCCATGGACAGAGGAGCCTGGCGGGCTGTGGTCCATAGGATCGCGAAGAGTTGGACACAGCTGAAGCGACTTAGCATGAGTGCACACACACACACCACAGCATCGACTAATCGGATTCATATAATGTGTCTGAATTATTTACCTTAAATCTGTGTGTATGTGTATCTTAAAAACTAATAACATTTAAAGTTATTTACTTTTCAGTGTCCAAACCTCTCTCTACCTTTCTATGTATTTCTAAGTATAGAGTACATGATACATCTCATTGAACAATTATATTTCAAAAATAATGTCTTCTTTGATTCTAGGATGCATTGGCACTCCAAAGGATAAAACTGTTTCTCATCTCCAATATCTAAATTACAGTAATCTAGGTTAGAGACTGAGGTTTATAAAATCATTAGGTCATTTTTCTTTTTCCACCTCAGCCTAGGTAAGACAGGAAGGAGTGTGCCAAATATGAAGAAAGCCTCTGACTGAACAAACAATCTCAGAGTTTTGGATTAACATCCATGTACCTGATTCATCAGAACTTTACAACTGAAACAGCTGAAGTCAATCTTCTCAGTTTAATAGGATAATACCACTTAGTTTTTCTGGGCTGAGAATCATTGTGCAACCAAGTTGATCAATCTGTCTAGCAAAATAAAAACATTTGCAGCCGTCTTAGCAGCGTTCCACTTCTGTTGGAACTAGACCTTTGATTGTAGAAACACAGCAAGATTTCTTGATGTGCAGACACATTTCCTAGATTACCCACCATATTACCCATTACAGAAGTAATAATTCTGAAAGAGAAATTCTGAGAAATATTATTTAAACTTTAAACCTAGATGAGCTCTAGGTACCTAGAAGGAACAAAAAGAAATGAAAGGAAAAGTTATGCCATTAGAGGGCACTTTTGTAATCTTAGAAGAAAAGTCTGTTATAGACTGGCTTGCTGCTGCTGCTGCTGCTGCTGCTAAGTCACTTCAGTCGTGTCCGACTCTGTGTGACCCCATAGACGGAAGCCCACCAGGCTCCCCATGGCTTATTCTTAGGAATGTATTTTCCCTTACTTATTTAAAGTGACTAATTCTTAAGTTGAATGTTTAAGAACTTTTTCTGGTAGAGAAAAAAATTCTATAAAATTTCATCCTTTAAACGATGCTTACATAAAGCTTTAAACTTGAATCAGTGAATATAAATTGTAAAAATATGCACAATATGTCTGCATAATAGTTTTTTGGTTAACTATATTCAATGCTTCTTTTAAATACATTTTGTTAGAAAAATTCTGCCCATAACCTAATCAAATTGAACAAATTATTAGGTTTCCCTAATAACGAATATGGAGAAGGAAATGGCAACCCACTCCAATATTCTTGTCTGGAAAATCACATGGACGGAGGAGCCTGGTGGGCTATGGTCCATGGGGTTGCAAAGAGTCGGACACGACTGAGCAACTAACACACAACACGATAACTGAGTATGTTTTTTTTCCCCAGCAGTAGACAAATGTTATTAGATAACATTCTGAAAACAATCATCCTATAGATATAAATTCCTGTGTTTGGAGAATCATTCTAACTTTTTCCAGTTTTGTTGAAAAATGATTGACATGCATCACTGTGTAAGTTTAAGGCATACAGCGCGATGGTTTGATTTACATACCTTGTGAAATGATAACCACAATAGGTTCAGTGAACACCCATCTTCTCCTGTAAATACAATAAAAATAAAAGGGAGCATACTAATTTTAAACACTTTTCTGAAAAATATCTGTTTTGCCCATAACTGATGTAAAAATTAAAATGGTTAAAACTGTTTCAGAAACAGAAAGTGTGGCCTGATAAAATTTAAGCTGTGGAAATATGATATTTGTATAAAGAAAGCAAAAGATAAAGTTTAGTCTATTCTCTGTTGGTGATTATCTAAATAAAAATGTCTACCTGAGCCAGTGAAGTTAACAAGCCAGGAAAGCAACTTAACAAGTAAAAGCTTGGGGTCAAGACCTATAAAGCATTTGAGATTTTACCCTCCTTGCAAGCTATCCAGTTAGCCTGCCATAGTTTCATGGATGCTAGATGGCATGAGACTCAGTGACAAAGGACTTTATTACTCAGAGCAATAGCAGGAGCCACAGATCCACAGCAGTATCATTTTCTGCCACTCACTCCCTGACCCCCGAATCTCACAGGATGATGCAAAGGGGACCTGTGGCACCAGTACATACGGTGGGGATTACTACAAGAGAGCAACCCTGAACTTAGGGAACTCGGGTTTTCATAATGGGTAATAATCACACCTGCTCTTGGCTCCAGAAGCATTATCTTCAAGGCTATGAACTACACAAACATCCTTGAAAAGATGGTAATCTGGAACAAAAGCAGATTCTGCTTCCCACCTATGCACAGACAAGTACAGAGTCCCATGCAGAACTGTTTTACTCTGCATAAGCCTATCATCTGAAGTTGTTCACTTTACCTAGCATTTTGTCACTAAGTAGCTGATGCTGAGGAATGGATAATAATCATATTTACCACACTTTTAAAGTTACTTCTGAGACTCATATCGTGTTGTAATCACTATGTGATCGTACTTATCCAAGCCTCAATTTGATTATTTTTAGGCTGTTGCTAACATTATATGAGATAATAGATATAAAGCACTTAGAAGAGTGCCTGGCATGCATCACATACACACCAAAATTTATTAATATTGTTCTTATTAATTTAAAATTCATCTCTTAGAATTAGCTGATTTAATAAGAGAAAGTTCCTCCCATGGGCAGTTGAGGATGCCGGAAAAATTCCCACGAGTCATAACTAGCTAGCCCTCTAACCCGGGGGCTGACCTAAGTATCCCAGCTATCCTGGGGCATTGGGCAGCTTGTCCTGTTTGGTTGTTTTCGATTGACAGCTTTCAGGGCAAATACAGGGCTAATGAGAGAAGGTTGCTCTTGAGTGTTTCTAGGGCAAACACGCCTGAGTATCTCACACATAAGTGCTTCCCTGGCATGTTGGCTCTCTGTTCCTAATAAATATGGAAAGTCAAACTCTAACCATTTCTAAAGAGATGTATCTTGTCATCTGGACTCCTCTGCTAAAGTTTCAGAGATGCCACTACAAAGTGAATGGAATATGTTTTCTTATGTTGAAATAATGAGTATTTCTTTACAAGGTGTGTGCTAAGTCACATCAGTTGTGTCCAACTCTTTGTGATCCTGTGGACTGTAGACCACCAGGCTCCTCTGTCCCTGGGATTCTCCAGGCAAGAATACTGGAGTGCATTGCCAGGCCCTTCTCCAGGGGATCTTGCTGACCCAGGGATCAAACCCATGTCTCTTATGTCTTCTGCATTGGCAGGCGGGTTCTTTATCAGGTTCTTTATCTTTGCCATCTCTTTTATAGGAGCAGCGTATCAAATTCCATTTGGATTTTACATATCTGTTAGCTATAGGACAAAGGGCATCAGAAGAGGAGGGATTAGGTGTCATGAGTGGAGGTTCCATTCAGTTTTCTCCACCATGTCCCTACTTATTTGGAATAAGTTCACTGAGTTTTGATTTTGATCCGCCAAGCCATCTTTCAACGTTTGTCTAAGTAAGTCACGTGAGCTCCCATTAACACGCCCAGCCGCCCTTGGGCTCCCCTCCTTGACAGTCAGCTGGGTATCTGAGGGACAGATTATTTAATGAAACTTAAAGAGGGCTCCACTGAGCTCCAGTAGCATGCTGGGCACCTACCGACCTGGGGAATTCCTCATTCAGTATCCTATCATTTTGCCTTTGAAACTGTTCATGGGGTTCTTAAGGCAAGTATACTGAAGTGGTTTGCTATTCCCTTCTCCAGTGGACCACATTTGGCTGTGGTCCATGTGATCAGATCGACTAGTTTTCTGTGATTATGATTTCAGTGTGTCTGCCCTCTGATGCCCCCTCGCAATACCTACCATCTTATTTGGGTTTCTCTTACCTTGGTCGTGGGATATCTCTTCACAGCTGCTCCAGCAAAGCGCAGCCGCTACTGGAGATCAGTGGAGAAATAACTCTAGAAGGAATGAAGGGATGGAGCCAAAACAAAACCAATACCCAGTTGTGGATGTGACTGTTGATAGAAGCAAGGTCCGATCGCCGAAGAATTGATGCTTTTGAACTGTGGTGCTGGAGGAGACTCTTGAGAGTCCCTTATACTGCAAGGAGATCCAACCAGTCCATTCTAAAGGAGATCAATCCTGGGTGTTCATTGGAAGGACTGATGCTAAAGCTGAAACTGCAATACTTTGGCCACCTCATGCGATGAATTGACTCACTGGAAAAGACTCTGATGCTGGGAGGGATTGGGGGCGGGAGGAGAAGGGGACGACAGAGAATGAGATGGCTGGATGGCATCACCGACTCTGTGGACATGAGTTTGAGTGAACTCCGGGAGTTGGTGATGGACAGGGAGGCCTGGTGTGCTGTGATTCATTGGGTCGCAAAGAGTCGGACACAACTGAGTGACTGAACTGAACGGAACTGAACTGAAAGAGGGCTGGTTTTATTCCTAATGTGAAAGTGAAAAGTTAAAGTGAGGTCACTTAGTTGTGTCCAACTCTTTGCAACCCATGGACTGTAGCTGACCAGGTTCCTCCGTCCATGGGATTCTCCAGGCAAGAATACTGGAGTGGGTTGCCATTTCCTTCTCCAGGGTATCTTCCTGACCCAGGGATCAAACCCAGGTCTCCTACATTAAAGCCAGACTCTTTACCATCTGAGCCACCAGGGAATCTGCTAGCTATTTGGGAAGAGGATTTTAGTGCTCAGTCATTATTCATTTTCAGATTTTAGAAAAACCTTCCACCCAAACCACTCATAAAATTGAGGTCCAGAATGTGAAGTGAATTGCCTAAGATTATACTTCTAATTAGGAGCTGAAACTAAAAAGTCAACTTTCTTAACATTTGGTTATTCAATGGCATTGAATTTTCATTCAATCTCAATACAATTGAGAAATAAGGATGGGAAATAAGAACCTCTGTTGCCTTCTCGAGAGAGCTTATAGAGGATAAATGTTCGGGCTTTGCAGTCAGACTCTCCTGGGTTTATATTCTTTCTCTGCTTATGTTACAGGAGTTTTATTCTTATATAAGAATAGTACATACTTCATAAGGTTACTGTGAAGATTAAATGCAATAGTGCAGTTAATGAACTTAGGACCGCGTTTTGCGCAGGCAGGTGGGTATGCTCAGTCACTGTCTTATCTGACCAACTCTTTGTGACCCCATGAACTGCAGCCTGCGAGGCTCCTCTGTCCATAGGATTTTCCAGGCGAGAATATTGGAGTGGCTTGCCATTTCCTGCTCCAGGGGCTCTCTACAACCCAGGGATCGAACCCACATCTTCTGCATTGCAGGCGGATTCTTTACCTCTGAGCCACCAGGGATGCCTGAGTATTTTGCACACAATAACTCTTAAATACTGCAGATATTTTATATGGAAAATTGCAGAACAATGATAGATAATGACTTTTGAAAAAGCAAGTTACATGAACTTTCTGAGCAAACAAGCTCACTGGGAAAAATTACTTCTCAAACTCTCATTAAAAAAAAAACAGAAAAGCATATTCCCTTCAAAAAATATGTTCAGTTGTATGAATATATTTTTGGTAGCACTCAAAGAAGGATAACATTAAAGTCAAGTGCTGGTTTAAGTAGAAGTGACCTCATAGCTATAGCAATGGCCTTTTAGAAACAAAACTGGCGTTCAAATCAGCTCAAATTATCACAAATGTTTGCATTTGACTCTGGCACTATTTAAAGTACTTCAATGTAAAAACAATATATTTCCCTAATGCTTGAATTCCCTGATGTATGTTGTCAAAGAGATAAGGGAAAACAACTCATTTCAGAGTGTTTTTCTGAGGAAAACTGGCACCAAATCCTCAAAGGGAGCAAAGCGTTTCACAAGCACTTGATGTGAAAAAAAACTCACCTTCCTGAAGCTTCCTGTTGGGAGAAGGACACATGCAGAAGATGGTGTCCTTGAAAACATCCCTCCAGCAAGGTGCCCTAGAGGGTGATCCATGACAGTTTATGCTTTTTAATGAAAAGTCAGTGATAAATGCCAAAATGTAACTCAATGAAAACACCAGATTGGGGCGGTAAATACATAATTCTGCTGGAGATTAAGGCAGATGACCTAACTGTAGAACTTTCCAATGCTCTTTCTTGATTTGAAGTGGGAATCCAAGCCTGCTTTTTAATATGGTGAAGGTTTAAATAGAAATGTTTTCTGGTAAATGAGTCTGGTAAATCTGTAATACTAGACACTGGCAAATAGCTCCCCTTGTGATTTTGGAAAAATTGTTTCGCCTATAAGAAAATTAAACTTATAATGTCTTAAAATCTCTGATTTATGAATGTTCTATTTGCAGACTAAGAATATTTCTATATATGTAGAATCCTTTGTCAAATTTTAAGGAAGAATAAAAATAACCATGCAGTGGTAATTTTCTGGCTCTCAATGGGTCTCTGTGATTTATGTCAAGTTTCAAGCTTTGAGACAGTTGTAGGGAGATATCTATAATGACCGCTTCTGCCATACTGAAGAGGAGATTTTCTGTCTCAATACCCAATGAAGTTAATGCACCAAGGGTTCTTTTGTTTCAAAATCTGTTTAGTATCTGAAATTCTGGTGAATTCATCATCAACTCGATGAAATACTTTGAAAAACAAACCAGCAAAGTTGCCCTCAAGCTCATGTGTATGTATCCAAAGTACATAATACAGTTCTTTCTGTGGAAACCAAAATAGTGTTAACCATCAGAAAGTTTGCAAATTGCCCAAGTGTTTTGCCTGTAGAATTAACATAAGCAATTATTTTTGTCGCCCCAGGATGGTGCCTCTCCACTGGTGTATGCTGTGGCTGCTGTTACCACTCAGCTCAAGGACCCAGAAGTTGCCTACTCGAGATGAGGAACTCTTTCAGATGCAAATTCGAGACAAGGCATTTTTTCATGATTCATCAGTAATTCCAGATGGAGCTGAAATTAGCAGTTATCTCTTTAGAGACACACCTAAAAGGTATTCTCCCTGTGGTACTTCCTTTATCAATAAACTCAGAAAGGGTGTCTCTAAAAAAGAAAGTAAACTTTTACACTTACTTAGTTTAGATGATTTGCAATCAATCTCTGAATGAAAGTGAAAATGTTAGTTGCTCAGTCGTGTCTGGGTCTGTGTGACCCCGTGGAGTATAGCCCACCAGGCTCCTCTGTCCATGGAATTCTCCAGGCAAGAATCCTGGAGTGGGTTGCTATTTCCTTCTCCAGGGAATCTTCCTGACCCAGGGATTGAACCTGGGTCTCCTGCATTGCAGGCAGATTCTTTACCATCTGAGCCACCAGGGAAGCCCAGTCTCTGAATACAATTGTGTATTTTTCTCTAAGTAAGAAAAAAAAAAAAGTAATGCCACATCTAGTCACCAGATAGCTCTTTGATTCTCACTGATTGTGATCTTTTGGGTGGAGAGAGCAGATTCTCTTTTCTTCTGGGTGGTAGGAAATTTCTAAGTATGACTCTGGAGGATAAATGAAATTATTTAATATATGTGATTCTTCAAGGGTTTGCATTGTCTTATAAGGATATTTCTTTGATCAATATGATAGGGTGTTGAAAGCATCAAACCAAACAGTGCTGAGAAGTGACTGCTCATTTATCTTCATGCCAACATCAACAAATTGAGTTTATATCATGCTTATAAATATTTTGACCTTTAAAAATTACATATAGATCATACAAATATATATATATCATATAACTACATATATTTAAAGTTACTTATTTTGTAGTGCCCAACTCCTCTTTATCATATTTCAAAAACAATTTCTCCTTTTAACTTGGGGCACGTTGGTATTCCAAAGGATAATACTATATGTCATCATCAACAATTCATTTTCCAAAGATTGAGGTATAGCAAATCATTAAGTCATTTTTCTCTTGTCACTTTAGTTTTGATTGACACTAAGAATTCTCCCCTTCCACTGAGTGGCAAAGTCATGTTGCCATCTGGACAGTCTGAATGAGAGTAAATAATAAGTTTACTTGTGACTGATGTGACCTGTTGTTTGGGTATCATTTCAGCACCACCTGAATGAAATCATTCATTTTAATGAAGGTGATAGATTAGGAACTGATTTGTAAGTAATATATAAAATAATTATGACTCTTTAAGGACATTCATAAGAATAAATAAAGGCACAAAATGCAAGGATAATTAAAATGAACAAACTTGATGTCTTAGTATTTACAGAGATTTAGTCTATGAAAACAGGGGTGGGCAGGGAAGGCAGTTTTAATGATTCAATTAGTCTTAAATATCAGCTGAATTCATGCCAAACCATTTTGCTTTTTATATCCTTTTGTCTCTTGAAATTTTTGAGTGAATCCAAATTTTTCTTTAACGATTTCTTTGATTTCCCATATGGACTTGTACACTGCTTTGCAGCATTCTTGAAAAGACAGCATTCTTTATTATGTAATCATATCACTTAATCAAACAAATAGTTTATCCTTGATCTTCCAGTCTCTTAAAAATTAAATAAGTTTTGGTTTTAAGAGCTGTCTTAAAATTACATTTTTTTCCTTTCAAGTAACATGTTTTTATTGTAAGACGTTTCAGAACAACACATGCTCCTTTCCTCCGTATGTTTTCAGTCGTTCATTCTTTTGGGCTTTTCTTCCCCACAAACAATGATTGGAGACTTTGATATCTACATTTGGATGTAATGTTAACTTACACTAAAGAGTTGAAGCCACAGTCATTTCTCGAGCTAAAATATGTGACAGGAGATACGCATAGGCATTGTTGATAATACAGCTAAAGATGAAATTCCAGATAAAGTCTGGCAGCAGAGAACAGCAAAAGAAAACAAATTCATTAATTATTCTTATGTTTATACATAAATTCCAGAGTCTAAACGGTTCATGGAGTGTTGACCCCTCACTCCGGCGTTATAATTTTGAGCATGTTTATCACATTTTGGTCACTCGCACTAGCCAGTGAATACCTGAAGCTCGTAAATCATATCCTATCATCTCTGATTGCAGCTCCCTTCCACAAGTGTGCTGTGCATGGTAGACAATACATGTTTGTCAAATTGCTAAAGTTTATTCAGATCATCTTTTATCCCTAAATCATAAGTGTTTCCATATGAAAATGTTGACCTAGAGGGACTCCCTGAAGTTTTGTATGTATAATGATTATCTTGTGGGATGCAGGCATTGTTTCCTTTGTTATTGGCTGCTTATGGCCTGTATTCAAGTTACTAAGACACAGTTGCTTACTTTGGGAAACAAACTGCTTTCTTGACTGAAATGAGAAGAGAAGATAATAAATGAACTTGCACATGGATTTCAGCAAGGGTTAGCTCTGCTACCCACATAAAAACCAAAAACAAAATAATTTTGAATACCTTTTATATTACATGATGCTAAAGAAATTTTGTCTTACCTAATTCTTTGTAATGTAGATAGGTTCAGTTGTGGTTAATATCACCTATGCAACCTGGCCAAAGGAACAAAACTCTACTGTCCAAATCTGACTGAACTGAAAATTAAAACATTTGACACCCATCTTTATGGATGCTTAAGGTACATAAAATTTCCATACTGTGAACAATTCAATCATCTAGTTATTTTGCCTGGATGATTGTCTATCTTTATTCTGAACAAGTCGTTTTTACTTTTATAGGGACTTCATTTTATTTGTCCTACAGCCCTAACTGCACCGTCCAATTCCTAATTCATCTTTGAATAGGGGTGGGGGGGCTTATATTTCCATTCAGATTTTGTATCTTCAGGTAGATTCTAAGCATAAGTATCCTCAGGCTACAAAAGGTGGGTGTTATGATTCTTCTGTTCTATTTATTCATTTAGTAATTCATTCATTAAAAAGGTTTATCAAGACCTTCTGCATGCAGAAATCTGTGCTAAATGCTGGGAATAAAATGGCATGGGAAATGAACCCTAATGGGCCTTTGTGGGGAAAATGACATAAATCAAATAATAATATCAGTTCAGTTCAGTTCAGTCTCTCAGTCGTCTCCGACTCTTTGCGACCCCATGAATCACAGCACGCCAGGCCTCCCTGTCCATCACCAACTCCCGGAGTTCACTCAAACTCATGTCCATCGAGTTGGTGATGCCATCCAGCCATCTCATTCTCTGTCATCCCCTTCTCCTGCCCCCAATCCCTCCCAGCATCAGTCTTTTCCAGTGAGTCAACTCGTCGCATGAAGTGGCCAAAGTATTGCAGTTTCAGCTTTAGCATCAGTCCTTCCAATGAACACCCAGGATTGATCTCCTTTAGAATGGACTGGTTGGATCTCTTTGCAGTCCAAGGACTCTCAAGAGTCTTCTCCAGCACCACAGTTCAAAAGCATCAATTCTTCGGCAATCAGCTTTCTTCACAGTCCAACTCTCACATCCATACATGACCACGGGAAAAACCATAGCCTTGATTAGACGGACCTTTGTTGGCAAAGTAATGTCTCTGCTTTTTAATATACTATCAAGGTTGGTCATAACTTTCCTTCCAAGGAGTAAGCGTCTTTTAATTTCATGGCTGCAATCAGCCTCCGCAGTGATTTTGGAGCCCCCCAAAATAAAGTCTGACACTGTTTCCACTGTTTCCCCATCTATTTCCCATGAAGTGATGGGACCAGATGCCATGATCTTTGTTTTCTGAATGTTGAGCTTCAAGCCAACCTTTTCACTCTCCTCTTTCACTTTCCTCAAGAGGCTTTTGAGTTCCTCTTCACTTTCTTCCATAAGGGTGGTGTCATCTGCACATCTGAGGTTATTGGTATTTCTCCCGGCAATCTTGATTCCAGCTTGTGCTTCTTCCAGCCCAGCGTTCCTCATGATGTACTCTGCATATAAGTTAAATAAGCAGGGTGACAATATACAACCTTGATGCACTCCTTTTCCTATTTGGAACCATATATATTTATACATTACACAAATTAAACAGGTGCCTCCAGAGAAAGGTGCAGGACACTCAGAGTATGTGAGAGAACCTGAGCCACAGCAGTGAGAGAAGGTGAGGAGAAGCAGTGACACAGAGTAAGGGCGTGTACATTAACTATATTTCAATTAAAATTATTTATCTTTTCATATATATTAGTATGGACTAAAGGGTTTGTTTCAAGCAGAGGAAACATCCCAATGGCTCAAAGATGGGGTTAAGTCTGAAAAGCAAAAGAAGCCCTATGTGGCCCAAGCACAGAAAGCAAAAAGGGATAATGACATGACAGTGACACTGGCAGAGGTCCCACCACTGAGGGATTTTGAGGCTCTCTGACCAGTTAAGCACTTTTTTCCGAAGGCAAAAATCTAAACGTATTCATTAATTCATTCAACAAATATTTATGAAGTATTATTTTGTTCCCTAAGTTTTGAACCAAATGCTCTGCCCTCTTGTAGTTTACATTCTAGTCAGGAGAGGTGGAAAATGAAAAAACAATAAAAGCATATGTCATACATCAGGTAGTGATATAAGTGCTTTGAAGAAAAATGAAGAGTAGAAGAACTTCACGAGTAGGAAGGTAATATCTTCTATAAAGAGGCAGAGTGAGTCTATGGCAAAATAGTGCTTGAGAAGGGAACTGATGCAGTGACTCATCAAGTAAGGTCAACAGCTAGAGGATGAGCATCTCAGTCGCTCAGTGGAGTCCTACTTTTTGTGACCCCATGGACTGCAGCACACTAGGCTTCCCTGTCCCTCACTATCTCCCAGAGTTTGCTCAAACTCATGTCCATCAAGTTGGTGATGCCATCCAACCATCTCATTCTCTGTTGTCCCCATTGCCTCCTGCCCTCAATCTTTCCCAGCATCACAGTCTTTTCCAATGAGTCGGTTCCTTGCATCAGGTGGCCAAAGTATTGTAGTTTCATCTTCAGCATGGGTCCATCCAGTGAATATTCAGGGTTAGTTTCCTTTAGAATTGACTGCTTTGATCTCCTTTTAGTCTGAGGGACTCTCAAGGGTCTTCTCCAACACCACAGTTCAAAAGCATCAGTTCTTCAGCGCTCAGACTTCTTTATGGACCAACTGACACATCTCAGGTGGAGGAACAGCAAGTAAGAGGCCCTGAGGCAACAGAGCGCCATCAGTACTCCAAAGAGAGCAAGGAGCTGAGCAAAGAAGGGAAAGGATAGAGGAGATGAGTTTAGAGCTTTGACTGGGGACCCAGATCACGGCAAGTTCTGCAGCTTTTACTCTGAATGAAACAAGCTCTTGCAGGGCTTGCAGCAAGTGTGTTCAGATTTAGGCTTACAAGGATATCGCCTTCTGGAAGGAGGTAAATAAACTGAGGAGCTCAAAGTAGAAATAAGACCGTTCAGAAGGCTACTACAACGCTCAAGAAAGAAAAAATGATGAGTTGGATCTGATGTTAACAGAAAGTGGAACAAAGTGATGGAGTTGCTATGTTTTCAAGATGAAGCCAAGAAATATCAGCTGATTCAGTGTATGTGGAGTGGAAGAGAAAGCAAACATCAAGAATGACTCTAAAATGTTTGTCCTGAGCAACTGGAAGTTTAGGTTTGTCGTTTACTGAGAAGAGACCGACTGCAAGAGAGGCTGATTGGGGAAGAGAATGAGAAGTTTGGATTAGACACCCTAAGTTTAAAATTTTCAGTATTATCTAAGGGAAAATGGCAAGAAGATTTGGTTTGGTCGCTAAGTTGTATTCTATTCTTTGCAACCCCATGGACTATAGCCCACCAGACTCCTCTGTCCATGGAATTCTCCAGGCAAGGATACTGGAGCATGTTGCTATTTCCTTCTCCAGGGGATCTTCCTGACCCAGGGATAGAATTTGGGTCTCCTGCATTGCAGGCGGATTTTTTACCAGCTGAGCCACCAGGGAAACTCAGCAAGAAGATAGTTGTTTCTAAAACTTAGTTAAGAATTCAGGCTGCGACTTCCCTGGTGGCTCAGTGGCCAAGAACCTGCCTGCCAGTGCAGGAGACAGGTGTTCGATCCCTGTTCCAGGAAGATCCCACGTGCCATGGAGCAGCCAAGCTCGTGCGCCACAAGTACTGAGCCAGCACTTCAGACCCTGGGAGCTGCAACTGCTCCCTAGTGAGCTAAAGCTAAAGGCCAGGCCCTGCAACAGGAGACCCGACCTCAGTGAGAAGCCTGAGCTCGCAACAGTGTGCTGCCACTAGGCACAGCAGCAAAGACCCAGAGCAGCCATAAATGTATTAATTCAGTTATGTGAGAAACAAAGGATTCAGCTGACAGTTTAAACTGGGGAACCATTAACATCCAAAAGGTTAAAGCTGTGAGCCTGGGTGAGCTCACACAGGGCATGAGCATGGGTAGAAAAGAGCGTTCTGGCACAGACCCTTAGTTCGCCTGGTGGGTTAGAGATCAGGGAGGAGAAAGGAACCACAAAGGGGACTGGCAGAGCAGATGGACATGGGGGTCGGGTTGGAGAAGGTGTTGGGGTGGATGTGGAGAGAATCAAAGGCAAGAGATAGTGAGGAGGTACAATCCCTAGGAGGTGAAACTTATCTTTTGCCATGGAACCAGTGAGGAAACCACTGTTTCCTCCCTTGCAAGATTATGGACTTTGAAAGATAAATGTAATCATCTAAATTATTCAGAGTAAGAACATATAGCATTGTTATACATAGGCAATATTTTTTATTCTCCCTAAAAAGTTCTTTTGAGACCATCATTTAAAAAATCTAAGAAGAACGTGTAAAGCAGAATGCTTTAATCTTTTAAAATGTTGTTTTAAAATCACTCAACTCTTATGACATGCTCAGTTGTGTCTGACTCTTTGTGACCCCATGGACTGGAGTCCCCAGGCTTCTCTTGTCCATGGGACTCTCCAGGCAAGAATAATGGAGTGGGTAGCCATTCCCCTAGCTAGAGAATCTTCCCAACCCAGAGATTATAACCCGGGTCTCCTGCACTGCAGGCAGATTCTTTAGCATCTGAGTCACCAGGGAAATCCAACTTTTAAAATCACTAGTTTATTTACATTAACAGAAAATCTTAGAGAAATATGTCTTTCCACTGACTAACACAGTAATCTTTACCTTTTAAAAATATTTCTCAAATGTTGATTAGATACCTCTCTCCAAAAAGATATGGACTAGTAAAGCTGTGAATAAAAGTCACTAATGTAAAAACCTGATGCGAAGAGTTGGCTTATTGGAAAAGACCTTGATGCTGGGAAATATTGAAGGCAAAAGACGGGGGTGGCAGTGAATGAGATGGTTAGAGAGCATCACTGACTCAATGGACTTGAATTTAAGCAAACTCCAGGAGATGGTAAAGGACAGGGGAGCCTGGCGTGCATTCAGTCTGTGGGGTCACAAAGAGTCTCACATGACTGATGGACTAAGCAACTGAACAATATCAACAATGTAAAAACATGAAGACAGTGTTATTTTGCTAGAGATCAACATGCATTCTAGAAGGACATAGCTGTAAAAATGATCTTTTGGAATAGTTAGTGCCTTAGTGTGCCCTCCATATCTTATAAATTTATCACTAAATTTATGGAAAATGCAGTACCTGTAGGGTCATGTCCCTGGAAATTCCTTTGTTGTGACTTATATTGCACTGGCAGGGCCTGGGCTAGATAACACCCCCAAACTGGGTTAATTGTTTATTCTTAACCCAAACACCCAATCAACACATTTTGGTTCAACATCTAATTATTTCATACCATGTTGATGGTAAATCTGGTTGCAGAACTTTGGGCTATGGACTTGCACAATTAATGCTGAAAGTATGATTTGTGTCAGATAGCCAGTTTGATTTTCTGTTAAATGAACACAAATTAAACCAAGTGATTTTTCCAGTAATCTTGGCTGTTCAGTGTGAGGATAAGTTGTCCCCATCTGAAGCGGTCCACTCTCACACAGGTATTTCTTTGTGGTTGAAGAGGACAACACTCCATTGTCTGTCACAGTGACGCCCTGCGATGCGCCCTTAGAGTGGAAGCTGAGCCTCCAGGAACTGCCAGAGGAGGCAAGCGGGGAAGGCTCAGGTGAGTACCCCACCAGATCTGGTCCCAGACCTCTGGATGGATGGATGGCTGAAAGACTTATGAGACATACAGCCTTCTCTTCGTAGGACAGAACAGCATGGATGCATAGGAGAAGTTGGGCATTGAGGAAGGAGATGTGGGAAATGGGGATGACATCAGATGAACATGATTTGGTAAAAAAAAAAAAGAAAGAAAAAGATTAAGAGAGACAGATGTGGGGACTGAAGGTGCAGGGAAAGGCTAGAAGTTCAGATTAGTTTCCCTGGCTGTGGTTTGCAGTCCTGCCTGAACCTTGGAATCACCAGTGGGGCTTTAGATGCTGGATCCTGCCTCAGAGGTTGTGATTTAAATGCCTTGGTGTGTGATCTGGACATTGGTATGTTAAAAGCCCCTATAGGTGATTCTAATATGCAACCAGATGAGCGTATCTGATCTCTGGGAAGTAAAGGGTAGATAGGAAGAAAGAACAGAAGGGCATTTAGTACTGCCTGAAAGTCCAGGGTGAAGTCAGAAGGAGGAGTAGGTTAGGCATTTAAGGAAGAGTCAGATGATGGAAAGCAAATAACGAGATACAAAGAAATGAGCAGACTCTGTCTGAGGCCCTGGGTTGATGCTGCCCATGGCACCCCCACCCCCACTTAAGGGGCAAAGGCATCCTAGCTTTAAGTAAGGCTTGAGATTGACGATGTGACAGGATGTTAGCAAGCTGGATATTTACAGTGATGGGAGAACTGTAATTAGGAAAATATTGAAAGAGCAAATGGGAGGTGATGAAATAGAGAAAAGGAATAGTCGTGTGATGATTGTGTTCATCACATGGTTTAGGACTATGAAATTCTACATACCTCACTCAGCCTGTGCTCAATTGGAAAAGATCTGCTTCGCTCTGGCTGTGCAGTCATCGTCTGGGTCCTCTCACGTATGTGCACACCGATACCTGTGTGATGTCTGATCACAGACAGAGGAAAACCTTTTAGTTTCAGTGCTTCCCCTTCATTCCTCCTGGGCAAGTGTTCTACACGTTGAAAATTACATCCTCTTACCGGTGGTTTATAATCTATATTCTAATGAGACTGTCCGGTCCTACAAACAAAAGTGAAATTAGTGAAATGGCTAGCCATCTAAGTGCAAACTGGTGGAATCTTTTTGGTAAGCAGATTGACAGTAGGGATTAGTCTGTAAGAGGTTTGCAGCCTCTGACCTAAAAATTCCACTAATTGGAGTCTATTCTGAAGAAATCATTTAAAATCAGAAAGCCTTACATATATAAGAGCATTATTATAATGCTCAAATTTAACCAACTGTATTATTTCTATTATATAATAATAAATGAGAAAAAGGGAGGTTTCTCTAGGTACCTATATATATGATAATAAATGTTATAAAGTTACAGAGAAAAATAGAATAGTATTAATTGCATGAAACATGTCGAAGAAAACCTGATAGAAATCAAACTATTAATAAAGGACTGTCTCTGGATCATATATTAATGGATAGTCTTTTTATCTTCTTATATCTCCCGATTTTTTACAGGAACAGGTATTCTTTTTATAATGGATAAAAACTAAATTGAATTGTTTTACAAACACCATTGAAGGTTCTGCACATGTCCTGACGTGTAGCCTGTGCATCTTTTGTGTCTTTTAGGTGATCCAGAGCCTCTAGATCAGCAGAAGCAGCAGATCATTAATGAGGAAGGCACAGAGCTATTCTCCTACAAAGGCAACGACGTGGAGTATTTCATATCTTCTAGTTCTCCATCTGGTTTATATCAGTTGGAGCTTCTTTCAACAGAGAAAGACACACATTTCAAAGTGTACGCCACAACAACTCCAGAGTCTGACCAGCCCTACCCTGAACTGCCTTACGACCCGCGAGTTGATGTCACGTCCCTGGGACGCACCACTGTCACCTTGGCTTGGAAGCCGAGCCCCACCGCCTCTGTGCTGAAGCAGCCCATTCAGTACTGTGTGGTCGTCAGCAGAGAGCACAACTTTAAGAGTCTCTGCGCGGTGGAAGCCAAGCTGAGTGCGGACGACGCTTTCATGATGGCCCCCAAACCCGGCCTGGACTTCAGCCCTTTCGACTTTGCCCACTTCGGGTTTTCTTCGGAGAACTCAGCTAAAGAGCGCAGCTTCCTGACTAAGCCTTCCCCGCACGTAGGGCGGCATGCTCACTCGAGGCCCAAGGCGGACATTCAGAAGGTCTGCATAGGAAACAAGAACATCTTCACGGTCTCGGATCTGAAACCCGACACGCAGTACTACTTCGACGTCTTCGTGGCCAACAGCGACAGCAACATGAGCACAGCTTACCTGGGCACCTTTGCCAGGACCAAGGAGGAAGCCAGACAGAAGACGGTGGAGCTGAAGGACGGGAAAGTCACCGATGTGTTTGTTAAAAGGAAGGGGGCAAAGTTTCTACGGTTTGCCCCAGTCCCGTCTCACCAGAAGGTCACCTTCTTCATTCACTCTTGTCTGGATGCCGTCCAAATCCAAGTGAGAAGAGATGGGAAGCTCCTTTTGTCTCAGAATGTGGAAGGCATTCGGCAGTTTCAGCTGAGAGGAAAACCAAAAGCCAAATATCTCATCCGACTGAAGGGAAACAAGAAGGGCGCATCTCTGCTGAAAATACTGGCTGCCACCCGGCCCAGTAAGCAGTCGTTTCCCTCTCTTCCTGAAGACAGGCGCATCAAGGCTTTCGACAAGCTCCGCACCTGTTCTTCAGTCACGGTGGCTTGGCTAGGCACCCAGGAAAGGAACAAGTTTTGCATCTACAAAAAAGAAGTGGATGATAATTACAATGAAGACCAGAAGAAAAGAGAGCAAAACCAATGCCTGGGCCCAGATACGAGGAAGAAATCAGAGAAGGTCCTCTGTAAATATTTCCACAGTCAGAACCTGCAAAAAGCAGTGACCACAGAAACAATTAAAGGTCTTCAGCCTGGAAAATCTTACCTGCTGGATGTTTATGTCACAGGACATGGAGGGCACTCGGTGAAGTATCAGAGTAAAGTCGTGAAAACCAGAAAGTTCTGTTAGTCACCTGGTATGGAGAGGTATCACGTAGAACTTCAGGAGAGACAGAGTCACATTAAGCAGAAACTGACTACTGCTCCCCCAGCTAAGAGAAGTTGTGACCTTTACTTGTACTATGGAAGGAAGGGTGTCAACGGGGGTCTGTTGGAGTTTATGTCACTAATTGCTGGAGGAGGCTTGTTCCAGAGTGCCCCGGTGGTACCGCATGTGTGTCTGATGTCCACTGACATCAGAGAGGCCGTCTTGAAAGAACTGCGATCCCTTGCTTTGACCACTGCATGGACTGCTTCTAAATTATTTTATTTACCCAAAAATTTAAAATATGCCATTCATTGCACACAGCCACAAATGAAAATCATTCCTCTCTATAGATGCTAGGATATATATATAAATATATATATAAATTATTTTATAAAATCTTGTTTCAAATGTCAGTGTTTCTATGATTGTAAACTATTAAATTCTTTTCCTGTTAAAGTACAGATCTAAGTATATTGAGTGGACAGCTCTTTAGTCAGTTATATTGTTATTGTAAATTCTTATCTGTTGAGTAAAGTGTTTAAATACTATATGTATCTCATGTACAAAGTTGACATACATTATATTCATGTATATAAAATTAAAGATATTAGATTATATACTGATCATTTCCCCAAGTAGCAACCTTGGTGTATTCAATTTCCGTTCTGTCCCCAAAATTGCGCCTTTATGTAGTTTGGCACCAGATTTGACCCTTTTCTAACAGAAGGCATGCTGCATCTCTTTAAACTTACTGCAGCATTAGAGAGTTACTGCAAATTGTATTTTGATTTTGAATAGGAGCTAACCGTTGAGACTTGAAAGCACACCAATGGACTTAAAAGAAAAAGACAAGCCCCGAATACTATAGCTCGAGAAGTATTCCTTAATGACCTAAAATACATTACCTCTATTTTAAAAATAAGCATCTCTTTTAAGTACAAAAATTGGGATATGACAAAATTTTCCAACTGCTTGAATGTTAGCAAAATAATTGTTTTGATTTCTAGTGGAAGCAGCGGAGCAACCATCAATTAGGATTATAATGAGAAAACTAGAAGCTACTGTTTTGTAACATCAATGGTCTCAAACTTTTAGCTTTGATTGTTCACGAATCTTTAAGAAGTAATTTAGATATAAGGTAAAATGTAGGCAAATCATAATAGAAACTATTTATCAAAAATTCTGCACAAGGAGCAGTTTCAGATAGTTTCACTCTCCAAAGTTTCTACACATGAGGTGTCATGAGAACTTTGAAGCATTCACAAGAGTCTGGGATTTAAGTCAACTAGGCTGTGTGGCTTCAAGTAAACCTGTTCCTTCCCATTGTCCCTCTTTCCTATTTATAAAATTAGGTGTGGTAGATTTGGATAAGATGATGTTATAGGATACCTTCTATAATATGACGTTGTCTTTTGTAGAATTCTATGAATCTAAATTACAAAATATTTCTGTAACTACAAGTGTGGCAGGTGTAATTCCTTAACCACAACCCTTCACCTATATGCTGGACTACCTTTCACATGGTGGGCATGCATGAGCAGTATTCCTGTGGAGTACAGAGTCGCTATGCCTTGGGGAGTAGAAGTGGTGGTCTTTATGAAAAGACCTCCTTAGTAGAGAATATCCCCCCTAAAAATGTGTCCTCTAATTCGTGAGTGTTAAGGTATCAAAACAAAATGTACCGTATTTGTATGAAACAGTTTGACACCTGAAATAACTTTTGAAAACGAAGAAAGAACATGTCCCCAATGGCTATGTAACTAATCAACTTGAAAGAACTTTAAAACTGACAGTCTCAGAGATGTTTTATCCTAAGTTATAAATTCAGTGCCTTTGGAAGGAGAATCAGCTTTCTCATATTATTCACAAATATGTTATTTTAGAGCAATGTGCTAAATGGGACTACAGTGAATCAAAAAGTTATTGCAGCTTCTGAAGGTGATGGACTTAACTCTCATGTATTGCTAAAGGCCTGGGAACCAGGCCAAGTCAATTTAACCAAGACTTTACTTTTCAGCCAGCTGGAATGGTGGTTTCTATATAGTCTGGATATATCAGAAAATTCTTTCATGGTCCCAGTGAAATTTTCCTTTTAAAAATTATAGGAAAATTAAATACACATTGTGAAACTTCTATCACTCATAAAGGAAGAGAGAAACCTATTAAAAATAAACCTCTCTTATTTCCTGATGTGTTTAGATTTTAGGAGCATTCAGGTGAACTGAGGACAAGAAAGGAAAATTTGTTCTTAGTTAATAAAAGAACTAGAACATAGCTAATATGAAAGCACCATCTTTTCTCCATTAAGCTCCAGAATATTGAGAACAGGGCATTTAGAATCCCAAGGATAGCCATAGTATCATGGAGGAGAAGGGATCTTTGAGGACATTTCATTCAAGTTCAGTATCTTTATTTTTTAGGCTCAAAATAAATTGAAGACCAGAGAAATGAAAATAAATTTCTCATAGTCAAAACAAGTAGTGGAATTGTTTCGACTCCAAAATGCTTACTAGAATATAAATCACCAATTCTTGGGGGCAAAAGTTATTTAAGGATCGTTTTCCAAAAGGAAATAAAATTTTTTTGTATTTATGATTTCAAAGCAACTCATTTTTACAGACCATTTCAAATTTCCTTAAGAATGTGTGTGTAACCTTAACTGACAACTTCAAACTTGTAAGAAAAAAAAAAAATACTGTTATTTTTAGAGACAGAAAGTATTCTAATCTAGGTATACCTGTGCACACAAACAGGCTATAACATCATTAGTCAATTGTTTTAACCTAAAACTATTTAGAATCTATTATTAAAAAGTATATAGCGGGTGATTTTCCTAGTTAAAATACTTTATAATCAATGTTTAGATTAATTTTTAAAACATTCATCAAAGGATTACTGCTGGAAAGGATATATGCATTGCTTATTTTAGTTACTAAGAATAAACTTGAGAAAGTTATGATTTTTATATCCCGAAAAGCCAAATGAAGAGTGACTTCAAATAAAAAATTACTTAGAGGAACTTTAGAGTTTGAAACAGGTTTTAATGTTTCTGAATAGTTCATCTTCAATGAAAACACATACACACAAGCTTTGAATACAATTCAAAGAATCTGTTTGACCTGAAACAAATTGGGATCTCTTCCAACACTTTACTAACGCCTCTTAGAGATCATCTAGTTCAACTCTCATTTTGCAGATGAGGGTGTTGAGGTCCAACCGAGACCAGACCCCAGATCCCTGCACTCTCCCTCTAATGATCACTGTAAGCACATCTTCACTTCACAAGGCATGCAACAGCTTACCCAGACTACGCGCCTTTGCTTCTCTTCACTGACTGGCTTCAGAATAAAACTAGCATCTCACTTGAGGAGCAAGGCCATTTGGAGCATCTCCATACACTTCCTTCCCCACTTAGATAGAGTGCAATCGAGGTAAAGTCAGCTGGGAAGTCGCTTTGGGTCCTCCCCTCAGGGCCAAGCAAAGTGACTGTGGCCAGATTTCAGCTGTCCTTTGTTTGAAGTTGTCTGTGGAACCTGGGAGACATCAGGGCACACTCATCAGTGTGTTTCTCCCAGAGAATTTTGGCCAGAAAAATATGCAATGGCTTGGGATTTGGGTATCTGTTATTGTTTTGAAGGTAGGAAATGGGAGAGATGAAAGCAGAGAGAGGAAATGGAGTGTGAAGGGAAGTATGTTGTTGTTTAGTTGCTAAGTTGTGTTTGACTTTTCTGTGACTCATGGACTGTAGCCTACCAGGCTCCTCTGTCCATGGAATTTTCCAGGCAGCAATACTGGAGTGGGTTGCCATGCCCTCCTCCGAGGGATCTTCCCAACCCAGGGATCAACCCACGTCTCCTGCATCTCCTGCATTAGCTGGTGGATTCTTTACCAGTGAGCCACCAGGTAAGCCTTCCAGAAGAGAGTATACTTTTTCTGTACTTTTGTTTCTCTAACTGGCCTGAGAGATCAAGGAAAGTGAGAGAGCTAACATAGCTTAATTTTATTAAGAATTTGGATTCTGTCCAACACAGAACCTGACACTAGAAAATTTGACTTAGATCACCATCCACTCTATTAAAATCGCATCGCACTATTTGCTAGGAATGATTGATCATGTATCTGGGTAAGATGTCCTTCATTTCTATTTATTTGCATTCCTCTTCCCCCATCTTTGAGAACTAAGTTTAGTAATCAAAGTTTAGAGATGAAGTTACTTAGAATGACTTTTCATATCCACCCTGATACCTCTTTCAGATATTTTCTAACATTCTTTTAAAGTATAAAAGAAATTGAAGGCTATCAGTCACCATCATGGGAAAATAGTTGGTTCCAAGATTGAACAGTTCAAGGCCTTAGTTATGTTTCCAAATTGTCTTTATTCAAATACTAATGAAGATCGTGTGGCATCAAGTGTCAGAGGGGAGGAGAGTCGTACAGGGTGAGACACTTCAGTCCCTGGAAAGACTTCCTTCGAAAGCAGAAACGAGAGTGAATGTAACGCCTCATGCCATGGCCTACAGGAGAGAATTTTCAGAAAACTGTAAGGTTTGCTGGAAACTTTTAGAAACTTACATGCTAGAAATTTTGAAGGAGAAACACATCAAGCAGCCTCCCAGGATGTGGACATGTCCCGAGACTTTAGAATTTGAAATATTTTTATAAACTGAGACTAAGGTGTGAAACAGAGAAGTCACAGCATGTGGGTTCTTGTTATGCGTGATGAGATCCATATAGAACATTTAAAAAAAAAAGCCATATTACAACTATTAATAAGAGAAGTGATGAATGCATTGTTTTGTTTTTGAATCCAGTGTTATTGTCAGAAACTGGTGAGCTTTAGGAAGCAAAATGTTTCCTGTCTCTCTCTTCTTGTGTAAATACTGCCAAGATTAATAGTCAATCAAATGACCATAATTTGGAAAGGACCAAATGTTCATTTCTTGTAGATAGTTAGCCCTTGGTGTAATCTTCCTACATTGCGTAAATGTGGCAGCACAGAATAACAAAAACAGTTATTTTAAGAGACACTTGACAAGAACCTTAAATGTGCATATTTTGTTATAACTCGGACAGGATTTTGCTTCTGAGAAAAATTATTTGTGATAAACAGAACCAAGCGTATTAGTAAATACTTAGCAGGGTTAGAGGTTTGACTGTTCAGTCTTGTCTCTTCCTAGAAAATGAACTTAGACCTATTAGAGAAAGTTAACTTATGGCTACTTTTACCATGCAGGCTGGAAAAGTTCCCCAATGTCAAAGCAACAAGCAGTTTCTGGAAGCCGTTTGTTACCCTCAAAAGCCACAGCAATGTCTCATAGGCCTCTGCCTTTATTTGACCAATTCTGTGCCCTTCTGTAGATCCCTATGACTAAAATAAGTGGATTGTGGCTGGACCACTAAGAGTTATAAGAACTGATACAGCTTTCTGTGTTAGCAATTTGCTAAGAGCAACTGGTGTAGTCAAAAATACAGCCTATTTCTAGTGGCTGTGTTTCCATGTATCAGCAGCCACAAGTGGCCTTAGTGACAGTTAAGGTCTCCTGGTGCTTCTGAACAGAGTAAGAACTTGACTTGAGACTGGTAAAGAGGTGACTGAAACAACTGAGAGGGACAAATTAATATATATATTTAAAAAAATAAAATTCAACCAATTTTACTATGGTAATATGTTATTTTAAAAACACATTTTTAAAGAAATAACAGACTCTTTTAGCTATTTTTAATGGTAGTATTGAATATCTCCTTCCTGTTGAATAAAGCTTGCCTTTCTTCCTTAAATGAAGAGGCCAAGAGCTAAATTACAGGTTGCCCAATTTTGCCTTTTTTCCGTCATGCACATGATCATGGGTTCTCTTGGCTTATAAATGGGTGATCTTCAGGTTTGGAAAAAGATGACAAAGATATGAAAGCAGGGTAAGATCCCAACACTTAAATTTAAATTACTTGCATTTTGTGCAAGTTCTGTGGACTAATGGAAGAGAGCTGGACTTCGAATATAGCTGTGTGCTGCGCAAACTTGACTGCTCTGAATCCTGAACTCTGGTTCCTCTGCCAATTCCATGGGCAAGAAATTCCAGAGGCCTGAGTTGAAATGTGCAGATAAATACTCAGTGCTGGGGTTCTTGGTGCCAAAGCACACAGAATACTTACGTCTATTATGGAAATCTTGGAAGAACAGAACTTCTGTTTTTAATATCTCTGAGGATTTAGAACAGTTCTTAGACAACTTATTACCTTTCATAAAACTGACTCCCATTTTAAAAGTCTCTTGGTGGCTTACCTATATTAAAAAGAGGAAAAGAATACTTTTTGATTCCACTGAGTTTTCTCTTCTGTATTGAATTTAAACAAGCTAATAAGAGAAAGGACAGCAGTGTAAAGAGTGTAGAAATGGGACTTCGGATGTGTGGGTTTTTTAAACTTCTGTGGTCTTAAGCTTTCTCATTTGTCAAATGAGAAGGGTGATGATCTCTCAGATTCCTTTTGAAAAAGCAGGGAAACTAACAACCTTTAAGCTCATACTGAGTGCCAGGCATGTGAAATACAATTACTTAATCGCCATAACAACCCTGAGATGAAGACATTATTGTATTCTCCTTGAACAGACAAAGAACAGAGAAATTACATAATGTGCTCAAGGTCACGAAGTGAATAAAAACTGGATACACCTCTAGCTCCAAATGTATGCATCTTTCTATTTCCATCTGTGTGGTGTGAGCTCTAGCATTTATTAGTGAACTTATAGAATAGAATACAAGGAGGAGAAAATTCATAAACATGGGGAAAGCTAAAACATATTCAAAGGCTAGCCTGGACATTTATCAACAAATTATCTTTGACATAGATAAATATGAAGAACTAGAGACAGAAGAGAAATAACACACAAGGATCACTAGGCTCCTCTTCCTGTGTAGAATTTTTCCATTTAATGATGTCTTGTACTATGTCACAACCTTTCCTGGTGTTTGTTTCTGTATCTCATTATACAGAACTTGCTGTAATGCTTACATATGATAAAATGTGTCTGTAACATGAGGCCAATAAACCCTTATTAATACTTTTGTGTTTTAGCATATAGAATTGTCTGTGGTTGTTTGGGCTTTTGTTTTGTACATATTCTCTTTCTTTTGTTATAGGTTTTTTTTTAAAAAAAATTTAATTGGAGGATAATTACAATGTTGTATTGGGTTCTTCTGTACAACAACATGAATTAGCTATAAGTGTACACACGTTCTGTCCCTCTAGAGCCTCTCTCCCCCCTCCACCCTCATCTCACCCTCTGGTCACCTTAGAGCTCCAGGCTGAGCTCCTTGTGCTATACAGCAACTTCCCCCTAGCTATTTATTCTACAATTGCAATGTATATATTTCAGTGCTCTGCTCATGGGAGATATTTACTGGGCCTTTATTATGTGCCAGGCCCTGAGCTGAGTCATAACGTAATAATCCACAGGACAATCTTTTGAGGTAGATATTTTCCATGTTTTACTGATGAAGAAACCAAGTGTCAGAGAGGTTAGGTAACTTCCCTGATATTACACAGCTAATAAGGAGCACAACCCACTGTCAAATCCAGGGCTATAAATAAAGCCAAAGCTAGAAAGGGTGATTCTCACTTCCTGTCTTTGGGAAAGAACTTCTGATTGTGCTTTGCAAGGAATCCACTGGCACAAATTTACTTTTAAAGTTTGCTGGACTTGTGCTCATTCTACTAAGGACTTGCTTTATTGGCACATTGAGTATTTGCTGACAGTCTCCTGATTCACTTTATGCCTTTGCTCCCATATAAATTTTTCCTATGTACTTGGCATTTAAGAAGCTCACGCAACCACCACTATAGTCTCAGTTTGGAAGCTGGTGAACTCTGTGTCCTGCCTGGGGAAGCAGCAGCTGACGAGAAGATTCCAGAATCATCTTTGGGGTCAGTGAGTTAACTGATAGGGCTTCTTTGGTTGAACTCTTTCCTAGACAGTGCAAGGAAGAGATGAGGGCTCTGTTGCCCCTTTAGCCCATCCCTCATTTAAAAAATATTTTTTTTTCTAATTGCTCAGGTAGGGTGTGTTATAAAAAATAAAACACAACCTAAAAACTTTCTAAAATATAACTTGAAACTTCACTCTAATTCTATTCCCCAAAGAAAGCTATTTTTAACAATTCTTAGTTTACAATGATTTACATTCCAAAACTTTTTCCTTCCCTGTATATAAACTAATATTATTACCATTCATTTTTATCAAATATGGAATTGTAGTAAACAGACAGTTTTGCAACTGGCTTTTTTCATTGAACTTGGTATTTGGGCCCACATTCTGTGTCAACTTGAGCTCATTCTTGGTTGTTTTTTTTTTTTAAGTTTTAGTCATATTTTTATTTATTTCAACATACCAAAAATATTGCTTCAAGTGAAATTAATTTTTACAGTTGAAATGCTGTACATTCTTTTTATCATACTCAGCTTGGAAATTCAGCATGTATGTTACTCTTACGGCACACCTCAGTTAGGGCTAGCCACTTTTCAAGCACGCAATAGCCATCTGCACAAATCTCCATCATATTTGCACAGAACCACACCTCTCCTGCAACATGCCTGTAGCGCATCTGCAACTACATCTACAGTTTCTCTGCCAAACCTTCCATATCACCTGCAAACACACCCACAGGTCAGGGACCCACCCTTATTGATCGCATTCTTTTTTTGAATTGGAGTGTGGTTGCTTTACAATGCTGTGTTAGTTTCTGTTGTACAGCAAAGTGAATCAGCTCTACGCATACATGTATCCCCACTCTCTTGGGCCTCCCTACCTCCCGCTCCACCCCACTCACCAATCTAAGTCACCACAGAGCACCACGCTGAGCTCCCTATCTACAGCAGCTTCCCACTAGCTCTCTATTTTACATACAGCAGTATACATATGGAAGATTCCCTGATGGCTCAGATGGTAAAGCATCTGCCTGCAATGCGAGACCTGGGTTCTATCCCTGGGTCAGAAAGATCCCCTGGAGAAGGAAATGGCAACCCACTCCAGTACTCTTGCTGGAAAATTCCAGGGATGGAGGAGCCTGCTAGGCTACAGTTCATGGGAATGCAGAGTCAGACATGACTGAGCAACTTCACTTCACTCACATGCGGGGCTTCCCTGGTGGCTCAGTGGTAAAGAATCTGTCTGCGCTGAAGGAGATTCAGGTTTGATCCCTGGGCCAGGAAGATCCCCTGGAGTAGGAAATGGCAGCCCACTCCAATATTCTTGCCTGGGAAATCCCACGGAGAGAGGAGCCTGCAGGGCTACAGTTCATGGGGTCGCAAAGAGTTGGACACGACTTAGTGACTAAACCAACACAACCACACATGTCAATACTACTCTCCCAACTCGTCCCACCCTCCGCTTCTGCTCCTGTGTCCACATGTCTATTCTCCACATCTGCGTCTCTATTCCTGCCTGTGGTTGGACCTAGAGTTTGTCATGCAGAGTGAAGCCAGAAAGAGAAACAGAAATATTGTATATTAACGCTGTATGTAGAATCTAGAAAAATGGCACTGATCTGTTCTTTTTTAAACATTGGTCCTTCCCAGACATTCTCCTCAGATGTGTAAAATGTGTGTCAATATGAACATACAATGATGGTCTCTGTCAGTTACATATTAAACCATCCTCAAATTCAGGCCTGAATCATCACTGACGTCTCCTGTGTTCATTATTGCATATAGGCATCCTCTCCCAAGTGACAAACTCTCTCTTTGTTCTCTCATTAGGCTTATCTGAGCTGCCTAGTCCTGGATATTCTGTTTCCATCCCAGGAGGGCCTGCATAGCCCAGTTTTAGTGAGAATCCTGATAGATCAGTTTAGCAGGAATCCCTCATCCTAGAATCTGAAGACCCTGGCCAAACTTCTCACCCTTTTAGTTAGTTAGTCACTCAGTCATGTCCAGCTCTTTGCAATCCCAAGGCCTGTAGCCTCTGTAGTCCGGCTCCTCTGTACATAGAATTCCCCAAACAAGAGTACTGGAATGGGTTGCCATGCCCTTCTCCAGGGGATCTTCCTGACCCAGGGATCAAACCCGGGTCTCCTGCATTGCAGGCAGATTCTTTACTGACTGAGCTACTAGGGAAGCCTCTCATCCCTTACCCCCCCTCCACCGATAATAACTTATCACCCCAGCCTGCTTTCAACAAGAATCTCAGTAGGTTGGTTTAGCAGGAATCACCATGCATGTATGCTAAATTGCTTCAGTCGTGTCTGACTCTTTGCAACCCCATGGACTGTAGCCCGCCAGGCTCCTGTGTCCATGGGGTTCTCCAGGCATGAATACTGGGCTGGGTTGCCGTGCCTTCCACCATGCCCTTCCTGACGCAGGGATGGAACCCGCATCCTGTGACTCCTGCATAGGCAGGCGGGTTCTTTACCACTATTGCCACCTGGGAAACCCAAGAATCAGCATCCTCTCATTATAATTTCCCTCCCCGACCCCTCCTCCCACCCTGCTCTTTGACTGTAGATCCCCACTTGCCTTTGTCGTATCCGGAGTTAAGCCCAATCTCTCTGTGCTACGCCACCCCATCGCAGAAGTCCTGAAAACAGTCTACCTACCATTTGAACAAGCATCAGAATAAATGTTGGTAACACTCATGAATACTTTCAGACCTTGCCTTTTCTGTAGCCTCATCAGTATCTCCGTGCGCGTGCTCACCACAGTGTGGAGTACTGCCGAGGGCTTCACACACACATGATGCTGACAATCGGGCAACTATATTCGATTGCAATTTCAAAGGAAATGTTTCTAAAGCCCAGTTTAAGTGATTTTTATATTAACATTTATATCTAACATTCTTTGGGAGGATCTGTGTTCCTGCTCCATACCAATCAAATCGACATTAGCAAGGAAAGCTGAGATTCCATGTAGAAATTGTCCGAGTCCACGGGACATGGAGGTTGGGTCAAAAGCAGGTCATCACCTGCCTTCTCTTTTGTGATCACCCTCATCAACTGCCACCCTCCATCCACTTAAAACAATGACAGCAAGGAAACAAGTCATTTCAAAGCAGTGCTTCAGTCTACATGTGTCTTGAATTCTAATCAATTTTGTGTGAGGGGTAAGAATAGTGAGGAAAATGTCTCTTATGTATTCACCCAGCGCTCGCAAATAATTCTGTCAGGAGGGAAAACAACAAACATCTTCAAGCCATCTTGAGACTTTCTCCTCCACAGGCAGCTCTTCTGAGTGTTCAGGTGGGGGACTGAACTGCGGGCATCAGTGAGGGCAGAGACTGGGCCAGCGACGGCAGGGTCTGGATCCTCTTGGAATTAAATGTCATGACTCTCTTCTCTGTAGGGAGCTTGAGCAAATACCTTTAAAAATCCCATTTCATGCTCATTATAAATACTGGTTAAATGAAGTAACCATAAGAAGTAAACTGAAACTACTCTCAAGGGATCCATAGAAGACTGAACTGAGAATCGGAGAGTATTTTTAAACACTATATAATAAAAATGATTATTGAATCTGCATTTTGGGTAAGATAAAATATAAACTTATGCCAACATCTGGTTTCTTTTCCAAGTCCTAATTTTATATATATATTTGCAAAAAAAAAAAAACAAAACTCTGTGTATCTGTATAAATACACAGAGGATATAAAGTTATTTACAAAACCATATATGGAATATAAACAAAAAATATTTGTCTTGGATTTATGCTTTCATGTCCCAGAATGAGAATGTTTTTGCCTTTGTTTGGTTTTCTTATAATGATTTTCTTTACTTCACAAAATTAATCAGAGAGCTTTCCTTCTCTCTATATCCTCAGAAACAATTTGTATACTATTAGGAGTTATTGGTTTTGATAAAACACACTGGTGAACTATCTGGTTCTATTTTCCTTTGGAGCAGTCTGATTATTTATTCTATTTACTGATAGTATTCACTCAGGTTATCTATTTTATCTTGAAGCAAAATTTAATTTGCATTTTCTTTAAAATTTGTCATTTTACTTAAATTTTCAAATGCACTGTTTCAAATTTGTTCATAGTATTATGTTCTTTAAATATTTTGTATCTTTATCATTTTGTATCTTATTTCTTCCCAAGAGCTTGTCAATTGTTTTACTCTCCCTGCAAGAGCAGTTTTTAATTTTATTACTCTTTTAAATTGTTTCTTTATGTTTTGTTAATTTCTCGCAGAGTTGGACTCGACTGAGCGACTGAACTGAACTGAACTGAATGTTATCTCTATCGCTTTCTTCCTTCTGCTTTCTTTGCATTTAATTGCATGAGTTGATCACTTAGCTTATTTATTTTTACTTTTTTCATTTTGTAAGAGTACAGTTTAATGTATGCAAATTTTAAGAAATCATTTAGGAGGTCAGAGGATCCCAGAAAGGAATATAGATTTTGGCCAAAGGATCTAACTATATTACAAATGTATGTGAAACAACACCATGGAAGGGGCAGGTTGCTAACATAAGTAACTTTTCAAATGAATGGAGTTTGTAAAACTAAGAGCAGAAGAACTATACACGAGCACTATAGTCCAGCTGGTAGAGTTGCTTCCCATGGGGGTAAGTATTAATAATTCTGATGCTGCTGTAAATAAATACTAGAATCGGACAATAGGATAAAGGTATTGCAGATGAGGGACGGAGAAGGCAATGGCAAGCCACTCCAGTACTCTTGCCTAGAAAATCCCATGGATGGAGGAGCCTGGTAGGCTGCAGTTTGTGGGGTCGCTAAGGGTCGGACACGACTGAGCAACTTCACTTTCACTTTTCACTTTCACACATTGGAGAAGGAAATGGCAACCCACTCCAGTGTTCTTGCCTGGAGAATCCCAGGGACAGGGGAGCCTGGTGGGCTTCCGCCTATGGGGTCACACAGAGTCAGACACGACTGAAGTGACTTGGCAGCAGCGTTGCAGATGAGGGAAGCAGAATTCTCACTGTTGGAATGGGAGTTTACTGATAAACAAGGAGAGGAGTCTGGAATGATCCATATGATGGTGATGAAATAGAGCTGGAGTGTAAACTCATATTTAGAAAAATATAGAGGTGGTTGGTCACATACAGAAAAATGTATCAATATGTGGCTATATGTGGATTAGTACTGTTGTTGGTCAGTCGTTCATTTGTGTCTGACACTTTGACACATGGAATGCAACATGCCAGTCTTCGCTGTCCTTCACTATCTCCCGGGGGTTACTCAAACTTGTGTCCATTGAGTCAGTGATGTCATCCAACCATCTCATCCTCTGTCATTCCCTTCTCCTCCTGCCTTCAGTCTTTCCCAGCATCTGGGTGTTTTTCAATGAGTCAGCTCTTCAAATCAGGTGGCCAAAGTATTGAAGCTTCAGCTTCAGCATCAGTCCAGTATACACACACGTATTTCTATACTCTGTCAGTGAGAGAGCACAGAAGAAATGTCACCTCTGTAGCAATCAGCACAACTCTCAGCCATATCTTGGTTTCTGTCTTAGTTAAATGGAACAGGACTCTATGACCCTTGCTCCCCACATTCTCAGCCTGCCTTTCGTCTGTGGAAAAATGTAAACCAAAGAATAAGTTTAATCAGAGAAGTGAGAAGATGCAGAAACAAACGGAAACAATCCAACAAGATTAATAATAATAGTTTAGTCATTAAGCCTAGTCAGGGGGCTTTAGTTCCTCTTTAAGGGCTATAGCGGAGAATGCAATGGGAACCCACTCCAGTACTCTCGCCTGGAAAATCCCATGGACAGAGGAGCCTGGTAGGCTGCAGTCCATGGGGTCGCTACGAGTCGGACACGACTGAGCTACTTCACTGTCACTTTTCACTTTCAAGCATTGGAGAAGGAAATAGCAACCCACTCCAGCGTTCTTGCCTGGAGAATCCCAGGGACGGGGAAGCCTGGTGGGCTGCAATCTATGGGGTCTCACAGAGTCGGACACGACTGAAGCGACTTAGCAGCTGCAGCGGTAAGGGCTATAGATAATATTCTGAGCCTTATCCTTGGTGATATATCGTAAATCAGTGGCCCCCAGCCTTTTGGGCACCAGGGACTGATTTCGTGGAAGACAGTTTTCCCATGGACCGGGGGTGAGGGGGATGGTTTCAGGATAATTCAAGTGCATTGCATGTATTGTACACTTCATTTCTAATCTAAGGCTGTCACTGATTTGACAGGAGGTACTGGTCTGCAGTCCAGAGGTTAGGGACCCCTGTTATAGATACCGAAACCCCCACCAGGTAGACAAAGTTAACCACATAATGACCAGACTGTAGCCATGACTTGAGTTGCCATAATTCCCATGACTGTCAGAGCCAACTGTGCTGTTTTTGCATGTGGCCCCCTCCCTCTGTCTGTAAAAGCTCCTGCTGGCGTTTAAAATAAAGCAAACTTTCCTTCAAACCAACCTTGCCTCTTTATTGGACCCCACTTTGGGGAACAGCTTTGGCGCCCACACGGGCGACTGTGCTCTCGCGATATTTAGCTGCCCAGGTTTCCCCGGTTGAGCCACAGCCATGACACCGCGCCAGGAGGGCTGTGAGAGCCTGTTGCCTCACGGATGGCTGGCAGGCCCTGAGAGAGAGACTGGCGGGTCGTTACTAGCAGCTGCCGAAACCATTCGTTTCCGGGTTCCTCCGTATTTCTCAGCTGCTCTGCTTAGCAATGGTTACCAACTCATGATTTTCCTTGGCGGAGGAGAAGCATGCACCTGGACGAGCTGACGAGCGTCGAGACCAAGTGAAGTTCGCCAGTGCACCCGGGCAAGCTTCCCGTTTGCGCCCTGAGTGTGACGTGGGCATTTTGCCAATTAGTTCTGATGTGTGTCTGATATTGAGGGCCATTTGAGTCAGGAAAGTGTACATCCGCCATCCCCTTGGTGGATTTGTGACATCTGTCTTCTGGTGCGTGAATCTTCTGGTGCGTGAATGTGCATTCCATTTTTGTGACTGGTATTCTTTTTTTTTTATTTATTTTTAATTGGAGGATAATTGCTTTGCACTGTTAACGTTAGTTTCTGTTGAATAGCAATGAGAATCAGCTTTATATATTCACATAGCCCTTCCCTCTGGAGCCTCCCTTCCCACGCTCCCACCCTCTGCTCTGGGTCGTCACAGAGCACCGAACTGAACTCCTTGTGCAATACAGCCCCTTTCCACTAGCCATCTGTTTCACACACAGGAGCCGTGTATATGGCAATGCTACTCTGTCACATCGCCCCACCCTCTCCTTCCCACAATGTGTCTACAAGTTCAACCATTTTCTATGTCTGCGTCTCTATTCCTGTCCCCGCAAATAGGTTCATCAGTACCATTTTCCTAGGTTCCACATGTGTGCCTTGCATACTAAGTCGCTTCAGTTGTGTCTCTTTGCAACCCTATGGACCGATGCCTATCAGGCTCCACTGTCCATGGGATTCTCCATGCGAGAATACTGGAGTGGGTTGCCATGCCCGCCTCTAGGGGATATTCCTGACCTAGGGATCGAACTGTGTCTCTTACATCTCCTGCATTGGGAGGCAGGTTCTTTACCACTATCACCATCTTGGAAGCCCTTGTATAAGCTTTAATATATGATGTTTGTTTTTTCTCTTTCTAAATTACTTTACTCTGTATGACAGAGCCTAGGTCTAACAGACTCTAGATTCATCCTCGCCTCCATAAATTGATACAGCCAGTATGGAGAACATTATAGAGATCCCTTAAAAAACTAGTAATAAAACTACCATGTTGCTGTTGTTCAGTTGCTAAGTCCTATCTGACTTTTTCAGCATGGTGTGCTGAAGCAGCAGGCTTCCCTGTCCTTCACTATTTCCCAGAGTTTGCCCAAACTTATGTCCACTGGGATACTCTAACCATATACTCTGTCGTCCCCTTCTCCTGCCTTCGATCTTTCTCAGCATCAGGGTCTTTTCCAATAAGTCAACTCTTTGCATCAGGGGCCAATGTATTGTATCTTCAGCTTCAGCATCAGTCCTCCCAATGAATATTCAGGGTTAACTTCCTTTACGATTGATTGGTTGGATATTTTTGCAGTCCAAGGGACTCTCAAGAGTCTTCTCCAACACCACAGTTCAAAAGCAGCAATTCTTCCATGTTCAGCCTTCTTTATGGTCCAACTCTCACATCCGTACATGACTACTGGAAAAAACACAGTTGTAACTATATGGACCTTTGCTAGCAAAGTGATGTCTTTCCTTTTTAATACTCTGTCTAGGTTTGTCACAGCCACAGTCATCTCCCAGTCTTATTTTTGCTGACTGTATAGAGCTTCTCCATCTTCAGTTGTAAAGAATATAATCAATCAATTGACCATCTTGTGATGCCCATGTGTAGAGTCATCTCTTGTGTTGTCAGAAGAGTCAGAAGAGGGTGTTTTCTATGACCAGTGCATTCTCTTGGCAAAACTCTGTTAGCCTTTTCCCTGCTTCATTCCATGCTCCAAGGCCAAACTGGTCTGTTACTCCAGGTATCTCTTGACTTCCTACTTTTGCACTCCAGTTCCCTATGATGAAAAGGACAAATTTTCTTGGTGTTAACAGTAGAACATCTTGTAGGTCCTCATAGAACCATTCAACTTCTTCTTCTGCATTAGCATTTGGAGCACAGACTTGGATTACTCTGATATTGAATGGTTTGCCTTGGAAATGAACAGAGATCATTCTGTCATTTTTGAGATTGCATCCAAGTACTGCATTTCAGACTCTTTTGTTGACTATGAAGGCTGCTCATATGACTACTCATCAGTTCAGTTCAGTTCAGTTCAGTCGCTCAGTCGTGTCCGACTCTCCATGACCCCATGAATCACAGCACGCCAGGCTTCCCTGTCCATCACCAACTCCCGGAGCTCACTCAAACTCATGTCCACAGAGTTGGTGATGCCATCCAGCCATCTCATTCTCGGTTGTCCCCTTCTTCTCCCGCCCCCAACCTTTCCCAGCATCAGAGTCTTTTCCAGTGAGTCAACTCGTCGCATGAGGTGGCCAAAGTATTTTAGTTTCAGTTTCAGCATCAGTCCCTCCAATGAACACCCAGGATCGATCTCCCTTAGAATGGACTGGTTGGATCTCCTTGAGGTACAAGGGACTCTCAAGAGTCTTCTCCAGCACCACAGTTCAAAAGCATCGATTCTTCGGCGATCAGCTTTCAGAAAATTCATAACCCCAACCTAATCCTGAGAAAATCATCAGACAACTTTCAATTGTTTCAAAATGCCTCAAAGCTCTCAAGATCATCAAAAACAAGGAAAATCTGGTTACAGTCAAGAAGAGTCTAAGAAATGATGAGTAACTGTAATGTGGTATCCTGGATGGAATTCTTGAAAAGAAAAGGGACATTAGACGCCCGGCTCCAGCGGCGCAGACGCGAGAGACACCCGGCTCCGGCGGCGCAGACGCGAGAGACGCCCGGCTCCGGCGGCGCAGACGCGAGAGACGCCCGGCTCCGGCGGCGCAGACGCGAGAGATGCCCGGCTCTGGCGCAACCGACCACGTGCAGAATCGTGGCTGAGAGGAGCTACCCCGCGCCCAGGGTTAGGGCGGTGGCCGAGAGGAGCTGTACCACATCCAGGAGGCGGTGGCTGCTTGGGCACCGGAGGGCCGAGAGGAGCTGATCCACATTCAAAGCAGGAGGGGCGGCCTTGAGGAGATACCCTTCGTCCAAGGTAAGGTACAGCGGCTGCACCTTGCTGGAGCAGCTGGGAAGAGATACTCCAAGACCAAGTGGAATATATGAATCCAGTGTTCTGGGGAGGAAGGAACAAGATGGCAGAGGGATAAGATGGCAAGACCACTTTCTCCCCCACAAATTCATCAAAAGAACATTTGAACGCGGAGTAAAGTCCACAAAACAACTTCTGAATACTGGCAGAGGACATCAGGCTCCCAGAAAAGCAGCCCATTGTCTTCTAAAGGAGAGAGAAGAAATCCAGCTCCACCCACCAGAACACCGACACATGCTTCCCTAACCAGGGAACCCGGACAAGTCACCCGTCCAACCCCACACACAGCGAAGAAACTACATAATAAAGAGAACTCCACAAACCGCAAGAAGAGGGAAAGGCCACCCCAAGCAAAGCAATATAAGCAAGATGAAGAGGCAGAGAAATACCCAGCAAGTAAAGGAACAAGATAATTGCCCACCAACACAAACAAAAGAAGAAGATATAGGGAATTTACCTGATAAAGAATTTCAAATTTTGATGGTGAAAATGATTCAAAATCTTGAAAGCAAAATGGAGTTACAGATAAATAACCTGGAGAAAAGGATTGAGAAGATGGAAGAAAGATTTAATAAGGACTTAGAAGAAATAAAAAAGAGTCAATATACAATGAATAATGCAATAGATGAGATCAGAAACACTCTGGAGGGAACAAACAGTAGAATAACAGAGGCAGAAGACAGGATAAGCGAACTAGAAGATAGAATTGTAGAAATAAATGAAACAGAGAGGAAAAAAGAAAAACGAATTAAAAGAAATGAGGACAATATTAGAGACCTCTGGGACAATGTTAAACGCTCCAACATTCGAATCATAGGAGTCCCAGAAGAAGAAGACAAAAAGAAAGACCATGAGAGAATACTTGAGGAGATAATAGTTGAAAACTTCCCTAAAATAGGGAAAGAAATAATCACCCAAGTCCAAGAAACCCAGAGAGTCCCCAACAGGATAAACCCAAGGCGAAATACTCCAAGACACACATTAATCAAATTAACAAGGATCAAACACAAAGAACAAATATTAAAAGCAGCAAGGGAAAAGCAGCAAATAACACATAAGGGGATTCCCATAAGGATAACAGCTGATCTTTCAACAGAAACTCTTCAGGCCAGAAGGGAGTGGCAAGACATACTTAAAGTGATGAAAGAAAATACCCTACAGCCCAGATTACTATACCCAGCAAGAATCTCATTCAAATATGAAGGAGAAATCAAAAACTTTACAGACAAGCAAAAGCTGAGGGAATTCAGCATCACCAAACCAGCTCTCCAACAAATGCTAAAGGATCTTCTATAGACAGGAAACACAGAAAGAGTGTATAAACTTGAACCCAAAGCAATAAAGAAAATGGCTATGGGATCGTACTTATCAATAATTACCTTAAACGTAAATGGGTTGAAATTTTCAAAAAGGCTAGGAAACAATTCTCATAGCCATCAATAGTTCAGTGTTGAGTTCATGAATAGTTTTTAAAGTTTGGGACAAACTGTAGTATTTGCTATTTGAAGTACTATTTGTAATTGGCATATTACGATGTAACATTGGTCTTCATTTCCAACTTAAAATGCCTAAAAATGCCTAACAGGTTTTTAGATTTGTGAATTTTAGTTGAAATGTATTTTACAATGTTACTAAACCTGCAGAAATATTGAAATATTTCAGAGAACTTATTCACTGTACATTTAATTTATTTTATTTATAAAAGTTATGAACTGTAGAAAAAAATAGTAATTATAATTACTATTTATATTACATGAAAAAAAAAAAAAAGACCCTGAGGCTGGGAAAGATTGAGGGCAGGAGGGGAAGGGGACAACAGAGGATGAGATGGTTGATGGCATCAGATGGCAGCACTGAATCAAGAGACACGAGTTTGAGCAAACTCCAGGAGATAGTGAAGGACAGGGCAGCCTGGCATGCTATATAGTCCATGGTGTCTCAAAGATTTGGGCACGACTTGGAGACTAAACAGCAACAACAGATAGTTCTTATCACCCTCTATTATACTATACAATTTACATATTTATTTTACTTTACTGTCTCCTCCTTACCCTCACCCACCCCCAAAAATATTAGCTCCAGATTAGAAGCAAGATTTTTGTCTGTTTTGCCATCAGCACCAAGAACAGTGCTTTGCATGCAGTTGGCACTCAATGTTTGTTGAATTAACGTGTGAACAAATGAAACCAGAAGCACACAGTGTAAGCACCACTCAAGTGCTGGCAAATTAAAATCTTGCCCACGGTCATCTCAAGATGGAAGGGGGGAGAAACGGAAGGAGAGAGGAACACAGATAGACTGATCAGATGGGAATATAGTTCATTCTATCTGCTTTTGCACTTTATGTAAATGATACATTCTTTTTCACACGTCCTTTTGTGAATTGCTTCTGTCACTCATATTCTGACTGTAGGATTTATCTGTGATGTCATGCCAGATGTAAATTACATACATTTTTATTGCTGTATGAAATGCCATTGTAAGAAGAATATAAAATGTATTCTACTTTTTCAGAAAATAAATAAATAAATAAATAAACACAGAAAAAAAATAAAATAAGAAAAGGGACATTAGGTAAAAACCAAGGAAATATCAGTATAGTATAAACTTTGATTAAAATAATATATCAATATTGGTGTGTTCACTGGCTTCCCAGGTGACTCAGTGGTAAAGATTCCACCTGCCAATTCAGGAGATGTGGGTTTAATCCCTGAGTGGGAAAGGTCCCCTGGAGAAGGAAATGGCTTACACACTCCAGGATTCTCGCCTGGGAAATCCCATGAACAGAGAGCCTAGTGGATTACAGTCCATGGGGTCACAAAATCGTCGGACATGACTTTGTGACTAAAGAGCAACAATTGGTTTATTCATTAAAACAAATGTGCCATACTAATATATATGCTAATAATGAGAGAATTTGTGTGAGGGGAATGTAGGAACCTTCTGTACCATCTTCATACCTTTTCTGTCAATCTGAAGCTATTCTAGAAATAAAGTACATTAAATAATGTTGTTTCATGGCCTAAAAAAAATCTCCAAAATGCTGCCAGCACATGTCTAGTATTGAAAAATTGTTTTCTGATAAATCCAAGTCTTCTAGTTCTAAATATACCCCTAAGTATCTAAATTAATGTATCCACTCTATGAAGTTGTTAGATGTTTGCTGAATGAATGAATGAGTATATAAACCACTCTGACACTGAAGGCAGTATTTTTTTATTAATTCATTCACTCAATGAATATTTACTGGAAAAGGTCGGTCTTCATTCCAATCCCAAAGAAAGGCAATGCCAAAGAATGCTCAAACTACCACACAATTGCACTCATCTCACACCCTAGTAAAGTCATGCTCAAAATTCTCCAAGCCAGGCTTCAGTAATATGTGAACCGTGAACTTCCAGATGTTTAAGCTGGTTTTAGAGAATATCCACTGGATCATGGAAAAAGCAAGTGAGTTCCAGAAAAACATCTATTTCTGCTTCATTGACTATGCCAAAGCCTTTGACTGTGTGGATCACAATAAACTGGAAAATTCTGAAAGAGATGGGAATACCAGACCACCTGACCTGCTTCTTGAGAAACCTGTATGCAGGTCAGGAAGCAACAGTTAGAACTGGACGTGGAACAACAGACTGGTTCCAAATAGGAAAAGGAGTACGTCAAGGTTGTATCTTGCCACCCTGCTTATTTAACTTACATGCAGAGTACATCATGAGGAACGCTGGGCTGGAAGAAGCACAAGCTGGAATCAAGATTGCTGGGAGAAATATCAATAACCTCAGATATGCAGATGACACTACCCTTATGGCAGAAATTGAAGAGGAACTCAAAAGCCTCTTGATGAAAGTGAAAGAGGAGAGTGAAAAGGTTGGCTTGAAGCTCAACATTCAGAAAACAAAGATCATGGCATCTGGTCCCATCACTTCATGGGAAATAAATGGGGAAACAGTGGAAGCAGTGTCAGTCTTTAATTTTTTGGGCTCCAAAATCACTGCAGTTGCTGATTGCAGCCAGGAAATTAAAAGACGCTTACTCTTTGGAAGGAAAGTTATGACCAACCTAGATAGCATATTAAAAAGCAGAGACATTACTTTTCAACCAAGGTCCGTCTAGTCAAGGCTATGGTTTTTCCAGTGGTCATGTATGGATGTGAGAGTTGGACTGTGAAGAAAGCTGATCATGAAAGAATTGATGCTTTTGAACTGTGGTGCTGGAGAAGACTCTTGAAAGTCCCTTGGACTGCAAGGAGATCCAACCAGTCCATTCTAAAGGAAATCAATCCTGGGTGTTCATTGGAAGGACTGATGCTAAAACTGAAACTCCAATACTTTGGCCACCTCATGTGATGAGTTGACTCACTGGAAAAGACTCTGATGCTGGGAGGGATTGGGGGCAGGAGGAGACAGGGACGACAGAGAATGAGATGGCTGGATGGCATCACCGACTCGATGGACGTGAGTTTGAGTGAACTCCGGGAGTTGGTGATGGACAGGGAGGCTTGGTGTGCTGTGATTCATGGGGTCACAAAGAGTCGGACACGATTGAGCAACTGAACTGAACTGAAGTGCCGTTCATGCACTAGGCACCATGCTGGGTATTGGGTATAAAAGGGAAAAAAGCCAGACATGCTCACTGCCTTCCCAGAAAATCCAATCTAGGAAACACTAAACTGTTCTTCCTGACAACCAAGTGGAGGCAGATCCTTCTTGAGGTTACTTTTAGCTCCAGCAGTAGCAATGTACAGTCAGCAGAGGAAAGCCCTCAAATTGTCTGAATCCCAAGTATTTTAGCTTGGCAAGGAAAGGGAGAAAAAAACGTTTGATTCTTTAGAAGCAGTTTCCATCATTAAGATATAAAGTTATATAAAATAAGAAAAGGAGAAAGAACGGATACAACATAGCCTTGTTTTTCAAGGATTAGGAGACTATGAACCTGATTCTGTTTGCATATCGGTTAAAAGGTAGAATTGCTTCCCCTCTCTGTTTCTCACCTGGGCTCGACATGCATACTGCAGAATCTCAGTCATGGGAGCAGATGGGAGCAGCAGAAAACATAGACAAAGAACACTCAGTCAGAGCCAAGAGCTATGGCATTGCAGGGCCAGCTTGTTATGAAGTGAGCAGCAGTTAGACTTTTGCAAAGGATTCAGGAAGGAAATAGAGCCTTCTAATGAAACTTAAACATATTTAAACCCATCTATATTGACTACATTCAAAGAAATACTTCTGTGAAAAGAAAATAAAACAGATTAGCTTGAGCTTAAAGCCAGACAGCCTTAAGTACCAATGCCAGCTCCTCAAACCTACTAAGAAGGTCACCTGGAACAAATTGCTTAGTTAAGCAAACTGCTTGGTTACAGTTTAGCCGATCCTTGAACTCAAGTCTGACTCCAACATAGAGGTCCTTTTTCGCTTCCCAAAGCTGCCTCCCTGAGCAGAAAGCCCTGAGAATCTGGGCAGTGCCACCACGTGTGGTCTGTTCTCTGTCCCAAGAAAGGAAGGCCTACTGTGAGTGTGAAGAGCCACATCTTGCCATGAACTTTTTGGTGAATCAAACTGCTTAGTTTCATCAGGCCTCAACAGGAGTGATTCTCTTTCATTTTGCAATATATGATGGAATATTCAAGAAGTGGATCAACTGTAAATATGCCTGTAAAAAATAAGCTCGGGTTTTCTGTTTAGTCCCCAAAACTGACAAAAGTCTCTTTTCTTTTGGATTTTACTTTATTTTACTACATTGAAACCATCTGAGAAAATCTGTGACACTCTTGGTTGATACAATAGTGTTTTGGGTACTCATCCACAAATCTGGACTGCTCATTAGAGGGCTGATTAATAAGAGCATGATTTAGGTAATTTATCCAAGTTCAACTATAATCTTCATATGAAAGAATCAGGAAGAGAAAAGTATATAAGCCCTCTTCAAATGAGGGGGGGAAAGTTTTATTTAAAATATTCTGTATAAGTTGAGCAGTACAAAAGCAATGACAATAAAAAAATATTACATTCCCATGGTAAGTCAGAGAATCAAGATAACATATCCTTCATAAGTGGGGAACGTATACAGGGCTTATGAGAGCCTGGGCTGAGTGCCATCTTGCTTTCCCAGATTTGTGATGGGCAGTTTATGCGAAAGATTATTTCCTATTTAATCAGGGATCACACACACTCACTGGAATCAGGTGCTGCAGAGAAGTCTGGATCAGCACCCTCAACCCAATCAAAGGCTCTGTTTTCCCTCATGTGTTGTTGTTGATTGCTTGGAAAGCCAATATTTCCAGCCCATTTACTTTAAATTCATTCCACTCCAAGGTGTCATTTTGCATGGGCAGCACTCCTGTGTTACCCCTGGCACAGCTGTTGATTTCTCTGTGATTAAAATCCTTGTGGGGAGAGCAGAAAGCTGGCCTTTTACATCATTACTCATTAGTTTGGCTTTTCATTCCTATTGGATCATTGTTTAGGCTTGTCACAGGGAAACTTTCATTAGGGTCTTTTGGCTGGGATGGTGCTTTAACAGAGCAAACGGGATTCAGAAACCCAAACAAATATCTTTTCATCATTTTCAACTGATTAAAGAAAGATGCTACCAAACAAAAGAAACTTTAAACGTATTATTTCAGCTGTATTTAATATTTAATATTCAAGTTTATATAAAGACTATTGTTGAAGAAAATTTTGCAAATATTAAATCAAAATTTTAAGAGAGTCAGATGAGTTTTCTAGTAGGTATTGAATCTAAGTGCCAGAAACTCAAGAATGTGGAAACTGCTTCTGTGCTGTTGACTTCCTTTCCTTGGTTATGACATTAGCTTTGATTGCAGATCCAAAGATACAACTCTAAATTGCTGATTTGGGGCCATTGAAATCCTTTGATTTTTACCTCTGTCATCTCTTCCCAAATTTGAATACCATATTTAAATACCTATTTAGGTTCTATGTGTCTATCTATAGGGCTTCCCTCATGGCTCAGATAGTAAAGAATCTACCTGTAATGCAGGAGACCCAGTTCATTCCCTGGGTGGAGAAGATCCCCTGGAGAAGGGAATGGTTACCCCTTCCAGTACTGTTGTCTGGAGAATCCCATAGAGAGAGGAGCCTGGCAGGCTACAGTCCATGGAGTCACAGAGTCAGACACAATTGAGCAACTAAGCCTGCATATGTCTATCTATAAAAAGGTCCTTCGCAGATAGTGCACTGGTAAAGAATTTGCTGCCAATGCAGGAGACCCAAGAGGCATAGATTCGATCCCTGGGTGGGAAAGATTCCCTGGAGAAGGGAATGACAACCCCCTCCAGTATTCTTGCCTGGAGAATTCCATGGACAGAGGAGCCTGGCGGGCTATACTCCTTGGGGCTGCAAAGTGACATGTCCTCTATATCCACCTCTAAGTTTTTATCTCTTGTAGAAGCCCACTTCTAACTCCAGTTAGATGTGTTATTGCTCAAACAGAACAAAGATAGCTCCATCCCCCTGTGATTCTGCTCTGGACTGACCTTTATCCCCAAGACATTAGGAAAGCCTGGTACCAGGCTTTCATACATATTTAGATTATACCTAGGAGCCATAAATAAACTCAAGGTTGCTGACACCATTGCAAACATCAGGATCAAAAGAGGAAATCACATTGAAACTAAACTTGATTTCAGATAAGAAAACTTTAGCCTTCAATTTTTTTCTTTTTGTTGACATTAGTTTTACTAAAGTTTTCTCTTACACTGCCTTTGCCTACTTGTAAACCAGAATGAAGTCCCCCAACCCCCTGCTGCAAACATAGCTATAATATAGTCTTAAAAAGTGCATGCATTTTGAAGCTAAGAAAATTCAATGACTTCCCAATGCCTATATCACAAAATAACCATAGAAAATGTATTACTCTGATAAAAGAAGAAAAAGTATGTATTAGTAATAACCTATGCATCAGGATCTGGCAAACTTTACCTTTTAAATATATTATCCAAACATTATACTCTACCAAGAGCCAACTAAAAATGACTATTTGCAAGTAAAAGGTAAATGCCTCTCTTCTGGGTCTGCTTAATGTCATGACTTGAGCTTCTGTGATTAATTTCTTTAACACATGCCTGTTCTAAGAAGCTTATGCAATGGTCCTGCTATTTCAGTCATCACTTATTAAAAACATTCTGTGATCTTCCACATTTATAATATAGATAATGTGGGTATCTTGAAACAAGAGCTGTAAATCTGCAATGTTATGAAGCAGATGGGCTCAAATGATGAGAAATGAACAATATATCCTGTCAACACAGAAACATAGTGGAAACACTCTCATCCCTCCACACCAAGTAATTTCTAGCAAGTCATAAAACCACAGAGAGAGATCACTGTAGATAATTAATCCTGGAAGAGCTCTCTCAGTTAATCCAACAACCCTAAGTTTAAAGCTAATGAGACAGTCTTAGAATGATGAAGCAGGTTACCCAGGATCAGACAGCAAGTTACAGAGGCTATTCTACAGTTTTACACAATTCTACAGTATTCCTTTGTTTGGCTCCTCAATTCACTGGCACAATTTCAAAATTAGCAAACTTTGACCTGATAGTCATAATTATTTCTCAAAAGTATTTTCAATAATCAAAACTTCATGCAAAATATAAATTTCAGATTTCAATGGTAAATTTGATGGTCAGGAGGATAGATTTCTACTCCTTTACATGTTTCCAATTCACAATAACATTGATCATTAAAAATATGTGGAGCATGAATTCAGAAATAGCATATACTGATTCACTAAAGCAACATTAAAATGAGATATTGGCCTATAAATCAATTTTCTATTTTGGCTGTACTTTAAGACTTTCCATGTCTAATCAATGTCTCTTTTGGTAAACAACTCTGACCTGCTCTTACTTATTGAGGGTCTGAGGAGTAATAATCATTAATAACAACTGTGTGAAACTTACAAGATACTGGTTGATTTGCAGGCCTCTGGATGAAACTAAAAGCATTGCTTGCCGAAACTAAAGGCAGTGAGTCCTAATGAGTGCCAGCACTGGTGCAGAAAGGGCAACTGTACATTTCCCATCCTTCAAAGTAAGAACAAGCCACAAGCAATACAACAGGAGAAGGATGGGCTCCTCAGAGAGGATGCTGCAGATGATTTTGGTCACATGGGAAGTAATGCAGGGGACTTGCAGAGCAAGAGCAAGATGAAGCCAGCCCAGGGCTCTGAGTCTTGCATGTTACAGGGGTTTGAGTGAGAGCCTGAAACAGGCCAGGGGCAGGCTCTCACACCATTGTAAACAGTCAGGAGTGAGACTGGAAGGTTTTGTTGTTTGCTTTGTTTTTCCTGTCTCTAAGATATAGATTTGAGGGACTTCAAATAACAGTAGTGGGCCAAACCAGAATCTTACTGATAAGCTAATGGCATGGGCTGCTTTAGAAGTAAGTATAAAAGTTTATAGTGCAAAAGATACCCTTTAATTTCCTTCTAAATGAAGATATAAATCTAACCTAAAAGGAGAGTGGAGGGTGAGAAGTTTTATTGCTCTGCTCTTGAATGCCAGAGCAGGATTGTTAGAAGGGAAGCAGTGGAGTGACAATTAATGCAACTTGGACCAAGAAAAAGAGAAAGAACAAGTTCTACTAGGAAAATTCTTAAAAACTTCAACCCCAGAAGTATTAACATTTCAATGAAAGAGGGGGAACACTAATGTTACCTAACAGTAACTGTTAAGTTTTCATTTCCTATATCACTGGTCATGAATCATGTAAAACTTATAAAAGGGCATAAACAGTTCAGAGGCTAGGCTATACTGGATCAACATCTAAGCTGCCAGTGCTAAACTGGGAATCAAAAGCCAAGGGGGTCTGCCCAGGTGGAAACCTCACTGACTGTGAGTGAAAGTCACCTCCTTTTTCAGGAGCTTCATTTCCTCGGTGTAAAAGGAGGGGTTCCTTTGAATAATAAAATATAATTCTATGATTCATAATGTAAGTAAGTCCCTGAACTCTTTACTTGCCTAAGATCACTTGTGAAAATGAAAAAGCAGAACAAAAAAGCAACATTGTATATATTCAACAATGTTTAAGTCAAGAGAATCTTATTACAATTTAACTTGAATAGAATTTTTAGCAAATTAGGCAAAATTTGGGGAATGCTTTTCAGAATTGGAATCAGATGTCTTTCCTGGATAATAAAAACTTCCACTATGAGCATTATCTAAACGTTCTTTCATATTTCCAATTTGAAGCAATAAAAGATGTCTTGGATGTTTCAATGTCCAATTTCTTCATCACATAAAACTTGAGACACAATTTTTCATTCATACAGCACTTCACCCTATTAAGCAAACATTGTATCATTCAGTACTTCCTATAGACACAATTTGTCATAAAAATAACTTGATAATATTATTCTTAACCTAGAAAAGTCCACAATAATAACACCTTATATATTGTACGATGAGTCACACTTCAGAGCAGTCACATACTCATTCTTTTACTTAGTTGTCACAGTCCCTTTGTCACATAGGACTTTGATTTCTACCCTGAGGTCAGCATAGTAAGGCTCAGAGACATTCAGTGACTCCCAGGAGGGCAGGATTAAGGAGAAGGGTTAAGATTGTGCTGAGAGGCCTATTATCAAATCCAGTTCTACTTCTCTTAAGTTTCAGTAGAGTGCTCTTGTCCTTAGAAGATGAGCCCCACAGGGCAGAGAGTTTTTTGCCTCTTGCTTACTTCTCTTTGCCTAATGCCCAAATGAGTGCTTAGCTAGCAGGTAGCCAACAAGATTTTATTGAATGTACTATTGGTGACTTTATTAATATAAAGGTGAAGCAGGCTGATCGCCGAAGAATCGATGCTTTTGAACTGTGGTGTTGGAGAAGACTCTTGAGAGTCCCTTATACTGCAAGGAGATCCAACCAGTCCATTCTAAAGGAGATCAATCCTGGATGTTCATTGGAGGGACTGATGCTAAAGCTGAAACTGCAATACTTTGGCCACCTCATGAGACGAGTTGACTCACTGGAAAAGACTCTGATGCTGGGAAAGGTTGGGGGCGGGAGGAGAAGGGGACGACGGAGAATGAGATGGCTGGATGGCATCACCGACTCTGTGGACATGAGTTTGAGTGTACTCCGGGAGTTGGTGATGGACAGGGAGGCCTGGCGTGCTGTGATTCATGGGGTCACGGAGAGTCGGACACGACTGAGCGACTGAACTGAACTGACTGAATATACAGATAACAGTGTTTAAAACAGAAGAATTGAGAAAAGATACCAGTAGTCAACCATTCAAAGACCATCACTAGTACATTTCTTATCAATCACTTTTTACTCATTGCATCTTTATTGATAGTTTAAGTTTATGTTGTACTCTGTAATTATGACAGGATGTATTAGACATACGTGTGTATGTATGCGTATATTTTTTGTTCTTTTAGTTGCTAAGTTGTGTCCAACTCTTTTGTACCCCCATGGACTGTAATCTGCCAGACTCCTCTGTCCTATTGAGATTTCCTGGGCAAGAATACTGGAATCAGTTGCCATTTCCTTCTCCAGGGGATTTTTCCCACCCAGACATCGAACCCATATCTCCTGCATTTCCTGTACTGACAGGTGAATTCTTTACCACTGAGCCACCAGGGCACCAGGGAAGCCTGTATGTTTATGTATATGTACATAGACACATATATACATATATAAAATTTTATTCCTTCAAGCATACTTTTTGAGAAACTACCATTCTCAATCCATATAGTTGAGATGGGCTTATTTTTCTCTTTCAAGAGCAATTAACCCTAATCATGGTGATTGGTTCAGCAATTATTTAGAAAAACAAAAACAACAATAATAATCAAGCTATTATTTATTCTGTGCTTACTATGTTCCAGGAATTCTAGTAAATAGTGAATTGCATGTATAAACTCATTTAATTCACCCAAATAAACCTATAAAATAATAATTAGGTTTACTCTCATTTTCAAAGTGAGGCAACTGAAATATAAAACATATAGGAACTTCCACAAATCACACAACTAATAAGTAGTAGATTCAAAATTTAAGCTTGTGGAGTCTGGCTCCAGAGCCCATGCCAGGCAATGTGGAAACAGCCAGCTCAAGACTAAAGAAGAGAGAAAGAAGGAGAGCTGGGCCCACCCAAGAAGCAGGCTCTGCCAGCAGTATTTTTTGCCCCTGCTCCAGCAATTTCTGAAGCCATATCCACTTTTAGTTCAACTGGGACACATGTGGAATATTCAAGGGAATTCAGACTTTGCTACTTAATAACAAAAGACCAGAAATAGCCCAATGTCTACAATAGGAAACTAGTTGTGATATTGTGATTTATAAGAATTTATACTTGATCATTTAGATGACCAAAGTATACCTCTCATATATATTTGGTCTTCATCCACAGATCTTAGCTCACAGCTCCCAAAACCTCTGGAGTGTCTTGTTTTGTGAATGATGTGACTTTTCGAAAGCATCTAATGACAGGGACTGGTTGCCAAGAGAACCAACAATGTGATTAGAGGGTTGGAACTTTCAATTCTGCCAGCTGACCTCTAGGAGGGGAGCAAGGCTAAAGGTACAATCAATTATGCCCATTAAAAGAAGCCTCCCTAAAAACTAAGAGGTCAGGGTGTGAAGCACTTCTCAGTTGATAAACACACAGAAGTGCTGGGAGAGTGGCTCAGAGAAGGCATGGGGGCTCCACCCCCTTTCTCACACCTGTCTTAAGCATCTCTTCCATCTAGCTGTTCCTGAGTTACATACTGGTTTATAATAATACCTACAACTGTGGGCAGGAATCCCTTAGAAGAAATGGTGTAGCCATCATGGTCAACAAAATAGTCTGAAATGCAGTACTTGGATGCAATCTCAAAAATGAGAGAATGATTTCTGTTTGTTTCCAAGTAAACCAATCAATATTACAGTAATCCAAGCCTATGCCCCAACCAGTAACGCTGAAGAAGCCGAAGTTGAATGGTTCTATGAAGACCTACAAGACCTCTTAGAACTAACACCCAAAAAAGATGTCCTTTTCATCATAGGGGACTGGAATACAAAAGTAGGAAGTCAAGAAACACCTGGAGTAACAGGCAAATTTGGCCTTGGAGCATGGAATGAAGCAGGCCAAAGGCTAATAGAGTTTGCCAAGAGAATGCACTGGTCATAGCAAATACCCTCTTCCAACACAAGAGAAGACTCTACACATGGACATCACCAGATGGTCAACACCGAAATCAAATTAATTATATTCATTGCAGCCAAAGATGGAAAAGCTATACAGTTAGCAAAAACAAGACCAGGAGCTGACTGTGGCTCAGATCATGAACTCCTTATTGCCAAATTCAGACTGAAATTGAAGAGAGTAGGGAAAACCACTAGACCATTCAGATATGACCTAAGTCAAATCCCTTATGATTATACAGTGGATGTGAGAAATAGATTTAAGGGACTAGATCTGATAGACAGAGTGCCTGATGAACTATGGACGGAGGTTCATGACATTGTACAGGAGACAGGGATCAAGACCATCCCCATGGAAAAGAAATGCAAAAAAGCAAAATGGCTGTCTGGGAAGGCCTTAAAATAGCTGTGAAAAGAAGAGAAGCGAAAAGCAAAGGAGAAAAGGAAAGATATAAGCATCTGAATGCAGAGTTCAAAGAATACCAAGGAGAGATAAGAAAGCCTTCCTCAGCGATCAATGCAAAGAAATAGAGGAAAACAACAGAATGGGAAAGGCTAGAGATCACTTCAAGAAAAGTAGAGATACCAAGGGAACATTTCATGCAAAGATGGGTCAATAAAGGACAGAAATGGTAGGGACCTAACAGAAGAAGAAGATATTAAACAGGTGGCAAGAATACACAGAAGAACTGTACAAAAAAGATTTTCATGACCCAGATAATCACGATGGTGTGATCACTCACCTAGAGCCAGACATGCTGGAATGTGAAGTCAAGTGGGCCTTAGAAAGCATCACTATGAACAAAGCTAGTGGAGGTGATGGAATTCCAGTGGAGCTATTTCAAATCCTGAAATATGATGCTGTGAAAGTGCTGCACTCAATATGCCAGCAAATTTGGAAAACTCAGCAGTGGCCACAGGACTGGAAAAGGTCAGTCTTCATTCTAATCCCAAAGAAAGGCAATGCCAAAGAATGCCCAAACTACCGCACAATTGCACTCATCTCACACGCTAGTAAAGTCATGCTCAAAATTCTCCAAACCAGGTTTCAGCAATACGTGAACCGTGAACTTCCAGATATCTAAGCTGGTTTTAGAAAAGGCAGAGGCACCAGAGATCAAATTGCCAACATCCGCTGGAATATGGAAAAAGCAAGAGAGTTCCAGAAAAACATCTATTTCTGCTTTATTGACTATGCCAAAGCCTTTGACTGTGTGGATCACAATAAACTGTGGAAAATTCTGAAAGAGATGGGAATACCAGACCACCTGACCTGCCTTTTGAGAAATCTACATGCAGGTCAGGAAGCAACAGTTAGAACTGGACATGGAACAACAGACTGGTTCCAAATAGGAAAAGGAGTATGTCAAGGTGGTATACTGTCACCCTGCTTATTTAACTTCTATGCAGAGTACATCATGAGGAACGCTGGGCTGGATAAAGCACAAACTGGAATCAAGATTGCCGGGAGAAATATCAATAACCTCAGATATGCAGATGACACCACCCTTATGGCAGAAAGTGAAGAGGAACTAAAAAGCCTCTTGATGAAAGTGAAAGAGGAGAGTGAAAAAGTTAGCTTAAAGCTCAACATTCAGAAAACAAAGATCATGGCATCATTCCCATCACTTCATGGGAAATAGATGGGGAAACAGTGGAATAGTGTCAGACTTTAATTTTTTGGGCTCCAAAATCACTGCAGATGCTGATTGCGGCCATGAAATTAAAAGACTCTTACTCCTTGGAAGGAAGGTTATGACCAACCTGGATAGTGTATTTAAAAGCAGAGACATTACTTTGCCAACAAAGGTCCGTCTAGTCAAGGATATGGTTTTTCCAGTGGTCATGTGTGGATGTAAGAGTTGGACTGTGAAGAAAGGTGATCGCCGAAGAATTGATGCTTTTGAACTGTGGTGCTGGAGAAGACTCTTGCGAGTCCCTTGGACTGCAAGGAGATCCAACCAGTCCATTCTAAAGGAGATCAATCCTGGGTGTTCATTGGAAGGACTGATGCTAAAGCTGAAACTCCAATACTTTGGCCACCTCATGCGAAGAGTTGACTTACTGGAAAAGACTCTGATGCTGGGAGGGATTAGCGGCAGGAGGAGAAGGGGACGACAGAGGATGAGATGGCTGGGTGGCATCACCAACTCCATGGTCGTGAGTGTGAGTGAACTCCGGGAGTTGGTGATGGACAGGGAGGTTTGGCGTGCTGTGATTCATGGGGTCGCAAAGAGTCGGACACGACTGAGCGACTGAACTGAGTAAATAGAATATTTCCCTGAGCTCTGTGAGCCTCTGCAGCAAGTCGTTCAAACCCAAGAATGGAATCTTAAGGACTCTGATTTATGGTCATTTGGTCAAAAGTATGGGTCACATCTGGGCTCGTGACTGGCAGTTGAAGTCTTATGAGGGGTTCAGCAAAACAGCCTTGAAGGACTGAGCCCTCAACCTGTGGAATCTGATGCTATCTCCAAGTAGATAGTGTCAGAATTGACTTGAATCCTGGACTCCCTGCTGGTGCCTGAGAATTTCTTATTGGATGTATAGGGAACCTCCCCCAACCTTCCCATATTGGAAATTGGATACATCAAAAGAACAATAAAAAGAAGAATGGATTTCTTGTACAGTGGACACATGGCCATTATAAATACCTCTATCCATTGATATAATACCTCAAACCCAGCAACTCTGACTAAGGAAGCATAATATTTTAATTTTTTGATCTTTATGGGAGAATTTTTAAAAATTCTCTTGGATAATCCTGATTTCATTTGTTTGTACCTAAAATTGAGGGGGAAAAAAAAACATGCTAAGCAGGCTAGATTTCATCAATCAAAATTCACCATTATAATATGAATTTCTGTTGAGTTGAATCTGCCAAGTGGCTGAATTAATCACGCTCCCCTGAGACAATCAAGTCAAAGAATTTAAAGAGCAAATGTTAGTATTTGCTCCAATGGCAGGTAAGCTTGCAGGATGGGCCATGATGAGGTAATGCTCCCCAATCAAAGAGTTGATCTCTTCAGGAACTCACAAGAAGTGTAAACAAGTTAAACACTTAGTCACAGTGAAAGTGGAGACCCTTTCAAAGCATACTGTCCAGAATCTCATGACAATGATCCAACTGATCACTATGTTAAAAAGCAGCATTAACTAAAATCATTGCACTTACACCACTTAAAGAGATTCAAAAAGCCCATCATTAATTGCTGAAGATAAGCCCGTGATTCAGAGAAAAAACTTTGGGGAAGATCAGAATGCCCAATACTTAAAAAATAATTGTGTTCACAAAACTGTTTTCTGGTCATACAAAATGATTTTCTGAGTTTAGAAACAAGTCAGAAGCTTCATTATTTTGCTCATAGCAGCATATCTAAATTGACCTGGATATTGAACCATCATTGGCTAGGTAATTTTAAGAGTATTGCCAAGGATGTTTCCACTGTATGTCTTTCTTGCCACCAACAAAATCCTGACCAGACTGTAAAGATGGGACGGGAACAAGAATCAGAGCCTTGGAGCTCCTTTGCCAAATTTCAATGCTCTTTACCCCTACAAATTGGGAGTAAGTCTGTTTTGGTCATTGTTTGCTAATTCTCAGGATGCTTTCAGGTTTTTTGTTGCTGGAAATTAAGGCTTTGACTATAGTGAAAAATTAGTTTTATTTTTTGTTTGTTTGTTTCTGATGTGTGTAAATATTCATATCACCCATCTCAGTGACAGGACACGTTTCACTGAGGCTCTTATTTAAAAACTCTGCAAAGCCTTGGCTTTTATTAACAAAAACTTTACCCTCAATCTTCAAGAAAAGTAGAGCAAATTAATGAAGTTCTCAGACTAAGGTTAGCAATGATTTCAGAGATATTCAACTTCCCTTGGCCTAAGACATTTCATCAGCTTTAATGACAATGAAATCAATTACTTTCAGCTTTATCTTTTTACATTAACAAGTGGCTGTTGCATGTAGTAATGTCACATCCAATCCTTGTTACAAGCCAATATGGCCGAGCATTGCAATGGGCTCCTGCACATATCCAGTCTTTTTATTTTTTAATTTTTATTGGAGTGTAGTTAATTTACAAATTTGTGTTAGTTTCTGCTGTACAGCAAAGTGAATCAGTTGTACGTATACTTGTATTCACACTTTTTTAGATTCCTATCCCACATAGATCATGACAGAGTGTTGAGAAGAATTCCCCGTGCTATTCAGTAGGCCCTTATTAGTTATCTATTTTATATATGCATGTGTGCCAAGTCGCTTCAGTCGTGTCTGACTCTTTGTGACCCCATGGGCTGTAGCCCACCAGGCTCCTCTGTCCACAGGGATTCTCCAGGCAAGAATACTGGAGTGGGTTGATCTTCCTGACCTAGGAATCAAACCCCTGTCTCTTATGTCTCCTGCAATGGCAAGTGGACTCTTTACCACTAGCGCCACTTGGGAAGCCCATTTCATATAAAATAGTGATTATATATCAATCCCAATGTCCAAATTTTTCCCTCCCTCTCTTCCTCCCGCTCCTGTTTCTCCGCTGGTAACCATAAGTTTGTTTTCTACATCTGTGATTCTATTTCTATCTTGTAAATACATCCATCTGTAATATTGTTTGTTTTTGGTTTTTTTTAGATTCCAGTTATAAGTGACATCATATGATATTTGTCTTTGTCTGACTGACTTCATTCAGTATGATAATTTCTCTGGGTCCATCCATGTTGTTTCAAATGGCATTATTGCATTATTTTTATGCCTGGATAATATCTCATTGTTTATACATATCATGTCTTATTTATCCATTCCTTTATTGGTGAACATTTAGGTTGCTTTCATGACCTGGCTATTGTAAATAGTGCTGTAATGAACATTGGGGTGCACGTATCATTTCAAATTATGGTTTTCTCTAGATACATGCTCAGGAGTGAGATTATAGAATCATCTGGTAACTCTATTTATAGTTTTTTAGTAACCTTCATACTGTTCTCCATAGTGACTCTAGCAATTTACATTCCCACCAACACGGAAGGAGGATTCCTTCTTCTCCACCCTCTTTCCAGCATTTACTGTTTGTATATTTTTTGTTGATGACCATTCTGACTGGTATGAGGTGATATATCGTTGCAGTTTGAATTTGAATTTCTCTAATAGTTAGTGATGTTGAGCATCTTTTCATGTGCTTCTTGGCCATCCGTATGTCTGTTTAGATCTTCCAACCATTTTGTGATTGCATCGTCTGCTTTTTTAGCTGTTTTGAGCCATTTGTATATTTTGGAGGTTAATCCCTTGTCGGTCACTTCACATGCCCAGTCCTAATATCAGCAAGTGTAAGCAGCTTCCATATATTATTCCCCATCCTACTAACTAGCCTCTGAATGATTTAAAATCCAGAGATTTAGTCTTCTAGAAGGAGACGGCCCTCAAATTTTGATTAAAATTACCTTATCAGATATTGTTAATAATACCATGGTAAGCTCCTAGGAACCCTTGGATTTCTGATTTCTAATTTAAAAAACACAAATCATCTTCCCTGGACCACTGGACATCCATTCCATCAGGACACTTTAAACCAAGGATTCTTCAGAATCCAGAAGATTGAAGGTAATCATAACAAGATTGTTAGCCCAAGATCTTTAGATCAATCTGATGATAAGACAAAGTAGACTGTTCCCATCTTAGAGTATGCAGCAAGATTATCTTTCTGATAAGATTGCTCTCCTATTTATCCTTTCTTTATTGTTAATCTTATTTGCTTTTGTACTCTGGTAATCCCTAGAATTGCCCCAAAATAGTTTATTAATATGTTTTTATATATACACATTATTTTCAGAAGTTTGGCCTCCATTAACTTTTCTCTGTCAACAAAGTAGAGAGACTCTAAAGGATTACTGGATCTGTCATTCTCCCATATGATCCTACAGACAAATATTTAATAACTATTTGTTTGCAATATCAGAAAACATATTTCCTCTCAATGATTTTTTTCAGGTACTTGAAGTTTCCTCATATTATTAAGCCAATCTTCAGCCTTAGGAAATTAGACATGGACCACAACAAAATAATTCTCCTGAAATCTATACAGCCATTTCCATGGCACTGACTCCAGCAGATTGAGAATAAGTATTGGATTGACCATTTTGGCTCTCATAGTCTATTATTATTATTTTTAATATTCTCCAGCCAGCTTTGTAGGACCTATTTAATTCCACTCATGAAATTTAGCAACCAATGCAGGGGTCGGTAATTGACCCTCTCCTTTTCTGGTAGCCTATCGCAAAGAGTCGGACATGACTGAGCGACTGAACTGAACTGAACTGATGCCATATTAAGATATCATTTATGTGGACGTGTGTGTGCTATGTCGCTTCAGTCGTGTCCAGCTCTGTGCGACTCTATGGCCCGTAGTTCTCCAGGCTCCTCTGTCCATGGGGGTCTCCAGGTGAGAATACGGAGGGGATTGCCAAGCCCTCCTCCAGGAGATCGTCCCAACCCAGGGATGGAACCCGGGTCTCAGGTCTCTTGCATTGGCAGGCGGGTTCTTTACCACTAGTGCCACCTGGGAAGTCCCTCTTATGTGGACACCAGGCTTTAATTACTTAACATGCTCAAAACTCTATTGTGTATACAGCATGATAGCTAGAGACTTTCAGGGGATACCCAGATACCTCCATAATGAGTGAAATAAGGACTGCTTAGGAGAGCTACATGAAGGGTACATAACGGTGTCAGGCTCCCACTCCATGTGTAGTGCAGGGACTGCTACTCCAACAGGAGGCATAAATTAGAAAAAAAATGGATGAAATTTGTTTCTAACCAAGAAGAAGTTATTTGCAGCATTGCAAAGTACTCTTGAGGTGCTCCCAGAATGAATTTAAATTTACTAGCAAGGATTATCATGGATAATCACACAGCCTCTGATTTGTCTTGGCAGGACCAGGGGTAATCTGTGTTATAACTAACACTCCTGTTGCACGTGTGTAAATACCACTAGTTAGGTGGGAAAGTCTGTGACTAGAATTAGGGAAAACTCACCCTGTTTCTCTAGAACAGACCCAGCTGCATTAGGGGTCTTGTTTTTGTGGCTTGGATGCCATAATCTAGTTTACTGACATCTCAGTAACTTATAATTAATAATCACCCTGGTTCTGGAAAATGTCTGTATTTAAGTTAGTCTATGTGAGATAAGAAAGCCTTCCTCAGTGATCAATGCAAAGAAATAGAGGAAAACAACAGAATAAGAAAAACAAGAGATCTCTTCAAGAAAATTAGAGATTGCAAAGATGGGCTTGATAAAGGACGGAAATGGTATGGACCTAACAGAAGCAGAAGATATTAAGAAGAGGTGGCAAGAATACACAGAAGAACTGTACAAAAAAGATCTTCATGACCAAGATAGTCACGATAATGTGATCACTGACCTAGAGCCAGACATCTTGGAATGTGAAGTCAAGTGGGCCTTAGAAAGCATCACTACGAACAAAGCTAGTGGAGGTGATGGAATTCCAGTTGAGCTATTTAAAATCTTGAAAGATGATGCTGTGAAAGTGCTGCACTCAATATGCCAGCAAATTTGGAAAACTCAGCAGTGGTCACAGGACTGGAAAACGTCAGTCTTCATTCCAATCCCAAAGAAAGGCAATGTCAAAGAATGCTCAAACTACCACACAATTGCACTCATCTCACACTCTAGTGTGAGAAGGCAATGGCAAGCCACTCCAGTACTATTGCCTAGAAAATCCCATGGATGGAGGAGCCTGGTAGGCTGTAGTCCGTGGGGTCGCTAAGGGTCGGACACGACTGAGCGACTTCACTTTCACTTTTCACTTTCACACATTGGAGAAGGAGATGGCAACCCACTCCAGTGTTCTTGCCTGGAGAATCCCAAGGACGGGGGAGCCTGGTGGGCTTCCATCTATGGGGTCATACAGAGTCGGACACGACTGAAGTGACTTAGCAGCAACTTAGAAGCACACTCTAGTAAAGTTGTGCTCAAAATTCTCCAAGCCAGGCTTCAGCAATACGTGAACCATGAACTCCCAGATGTTCAAGCAGGTTCTAGAAAAGGCAGAGGAGCCAGAAATCAAACTGCCAACATGCGCTGGATCATGGAGAGAGCAAGAGAGTTCCAGAAAAACATCTATTTCTGCTTCATTGACTATGCCAAAGGCTTTGACTGTGTGGATCACAATAAACTGTGGAAACTTCTGAAAGAGATGGGAATACCAGACCACCTGACCTGCCTCTTGAGGAACCTGTATGCAGGTCAGGAAGCAACAGTCAGAACTGTACATGGAACAACAGACTGGTTCCAGATAGGAAAAGGAGTATGTCAAGGCTGTATATTGTCACCTTGCTTATTTAACTTAAATGCAGAGTACATCATGAGGAACGCTGGGCTGGAAGAAGCACAAGCTGGAATCAAGATTACTGGGAGAAATATCAATAACCTCAGATATGCAGATGACACCACCCTTATGGCAGAAAGTGAAGAGGAACTCAAAAGCCTCTTGATGAAAGTGAAAGAGGAGAGTGAAAAGGTTGGCTTGAAGCTCAACATTCAGAAAACAAAGATCATGGCATCTGGTCCCATCACTTCATGGGAAATAGATGGAAAAACAGTGGAAACGGTGTCAGACTATGTTTTTGGGCTCCGAAATCACTGCAGATGCTGATTGCAGCCATGAAATTAAAAGACGCTTACTCCTTGGAAGGAAAGTTATGACCAACCTTGATAGTATATTAAACAGCAGAGACATTACTTTGCCAACAAAGGTCCGTCTAGTCAAGGCCATGGTTTTTCCTGTGGTCATGTATGGATGTGAGAGTTGGACTGTGAAGAAAGCTGATCGCTGAAGAATTGATGCTTTTGAACTGTGGTGTTGGAGAAGACTCTTGAGAGTCCCTTGGACTGCAAGGAGATCCAACCAGTCCATTCTAAAGGAGATCAATCCTAGTTGTTCATTGGAAGGACTGATGCTAAAGCTGAAACTGCAATACTTTGGCCACCTCATGCGAAGAGTTGACTCACTGGAAAAAACTCTGATGCTGGGAAAGGTTGGGGGCGGGAAGAGAAGGGGACGACAGAGAATGAGATGGCTGGATGGCATCACCGACTCTGTGGACATGAGTTTGAGTGAACTCCGGAGTTGGTGATGGACAGGGAGGCCTCGCTTGCTGTGATTCATGGGGTTGAAGAGAGTCGGACACGACTGAGTGACTGAACTGAACTGAACTGAACTGACTGATGTGACCTGCCCTGTGTAGCATCAGATGATTCAATAGCCCCTTCTACATCAAAAGGAGTGTTAGGAATGGCCCTATTCAATGAAAGAAATACATAAAAAGAATCCTTCCATATCCATTTTTGATTAATAACTATTTCTACTTCCTTTATGAGGAGTAAATATTCTTTGAAATCAATTATCTACCTTTCAATATAAGAGTTTTTACACCTTAAAAACTCTGTCTACGATAAGAAATATATTTACATTGTGACCCAGCATATGTATGTTTATATATAAAACTGAAAAGGAATTTTTAAAAATAATGCTCACTTTTATATGCATGATGCATTGTATTTTCTATTTTGTTTTAAATTATATTTTATTTATTTTAAAGATGCTGGATGCAACACATAAAATTGATACCCTCTAATGAGTTGCATCGCAACATTTGAACTACAATATGTTACCACATGGGATATTTTATCCATGCATATTCTTTTGTGCAAAAAGTTTTACTTTTTAAAGACTTTTCTACAGATTCTCTACCTCTTACTGCTGCTCATCATGATAGCAGAGCATATCATCAAGGAATCCCAATTCTTATCACATATTTCAGATTTAGAATGAGTTACATCTTTCTCACTAGGAAAGCACCTAGGTTGTAGGTATTCTTACAGAGCATCATGGCAGATGTTTGGAGGCAGAGCATTTATAGGATAAGAATGCTGCTGCTGCTGCTGCTGCTGCATCACTTCAGTCGTGTCCGACTCTGTGTGACCCCATATATGGAAGCCCACCAGGGTCCCCCGTCCCTGGGATTCTCCAGGCAAGAACACTGGAGTGGGTTGCCATTTCCTTCTCCAATGTGTGAAACTGAAAAGTGAAAGTGAAGTCGCTCAGTCATGTCCGACCCTTAGCGACCCCACGGACTGCAGCCTACCAGGCTCCTCCATCCATGGGATTTTCTAGGCAAGAGTACTGGAGTGGCTTGCCAGTGCCTTCTCCGATAGGGAAATAATAAAGAGATAATCAGAAAAGGGGTAGTTCACAGTGACCAAAGCTGCAGAGAAGATGAATATAGGGAGGGTAAATTTTTTTCATATTTATTTTAAATGATTATTGACTATTGCCACCTTTAATAATCCAACTTCAGATTGGAAGTGGAGTGGGAGATGGATTGTAGCAGGATAGAGAGGGGAAAGTATAGGAAAGGAGTAATGCTAAAGGTTAGTAAAATTAAAGGCACAGGATGAGGAAATCTAAGGATTAGACATTTTTCTTAGTAAAAATAAAAGGGAGGGGTTCTTGATTGTTTGCTTCTTTTTTTTTTTTTTTTTAGGATGTTGTTTTCCAAAGAAAGGGAGCCAGTAGAGAGCGTACCACTGAAGATACAAGCCAGGCGTGAGATGATTTATGGGCGAACGGTTCAGAAAACTCGGAAAGGAAGGCGTTAGCATTTAGTGTTTCCATGAAGTGGGAGAGTTTCCCCCACTGACTAGAGTGAAGACATTTGTGAACTTTTCACTTCACTAGAGTGAAGAAATTTCTTTTGAAAGAATAGAGATGAAAGATAAGTAAACTATTAATTTCTTTCATTTACAAATTATTTTCACAATTATTAACTCATGTAAAACTAGTACTTATTGGGCATACAGTTGCAGTTTTGCAAGATGAAAACTTTTTAGAGATCCATTGCACAGCAATGTGAACGTACAGAAAAATAAAAATGGTGAATTTAATGTCATGAGTTTTTTATCTTGATAAAATAATTTAAAATAAAATAAGCAAAAAATAAAATATATAAAAGTCTTTGCTATACATTAAAATAATAGCCACATTTTAATGGAATCACCAACCTCACAGGACATCCTGCTGATCAGCTATATTGATGATATCATTAAATAGGCCATTAGGAACAGGATGTAGCCTAACTTCCTAAACACCTTAGTAAAATACCTATGTGTCAGAAAGAGATATAACCTAGTGAAGTGCAGAGTCTTTCCATCTCGAGGATCTTTTTGGAGCCTGGGAAATATCAGAATATGATCTCCAAAGTGAAATTATGAAGCATAAATTGCTGCCTCACTCCCCACTCCCACGAATATGAAGACGTGTAAGACTTGAAAGGCCTTTATTAAGGATTTGGATTTTGAAAGCAGTGTACATCACAATTGTGATGTGTGTGTGAATGTGTCAGTGGGGTGGGGGGAGTGGGCAAAAATTTGTTCAAGTTTTCCCATAACATCATATGGAAAAACCCAATCAAACATTTTGGCCAACCCAATATATACTATATATATAAATAATATTAATATTAAACATATTTTATACATTACATACATAAATATGTGTGTGTATTTCTCTCTCCCAGATAAGTCATAAAGCTGCCAGCTTTGATTGGCTCTGGGCATGAGAAGTCTTTGCAGCTGGTTCAGTGTAAGCATTTTCCAAATCGATGGCTGCGTACCAGATGCTAACAGCAGTGCCGTCAACAGAGCACATCTGGAATAGCAATTATGATTTGAGTCAGCGCCTTATTAATTTCAGAAAAATTCCTTTTTATTCTCTAAGACAAAGAATCAAGTTGAAAGGGAACATGCTAGGAAACACCATTTCTGCATGTTTCAAGTGCTTAAAGATGACATTAACATCTGTAATCACCCAGAAAGTCTATATTACACTTAGTTAACTCTTTTGATAGGGCAGGGTGGTTACTAATGCTTCCTCTTGGCAGTTTCAGCAAAATAACCTTTACTTCAGAAGTTAGTGAGCCAATGTACATCTTCCACTACTTGCCAAGGCGTTCCTGTTTTAAGCTCTACATTCATAGATGGGGAAATAAACAGGGTATGTGTGTGGAGTCACTGTGTCCACTAAGACAGCCTCAAACCAAAACCCCTTTTGTCACCGAGCACCAGAACCCCCAACCATACTTGGTAGAATGCGGTGCTATTTAGACAGTAAGCCTCAGCATCCAAGTAGAGCCAGCAGTTCTGGAAAAGTCTAGGTACACAACAATTTTAATAAACAGTCACAAGTTCTTTTAGTGAAGAACAGCCTAATTGGAGAAGGAAATGGCAACACACCCCAGTACTCCAAAAGTACTGGAGATACTCTTGAATTCTCTTGCCTGGGGAATTCCACGGATAGAGGAGCCTGGCGGGCTACAGTCCATGGGGTCGCAAAGAGTCAGACATGACTGAATGAATTCACTTTCTTTCTATAGTTCATTTTGGAGAAGGAAATGGCAACCCACTCCACAGTTCTTGCCTGGAGAATCCCATGGATGGAGGGGCCTGGTGGGTTACAGTCTATGGGGTTGCAGAGAGTCGGACACGACTGAGCTACTAACACACATACACACACACACACAGCCTAAATATCTATAAAACAAAATTTATGGTTCATCACAGCGCTTTTCCCTTGACATAATCTTAAATGTACTTTAATGAATTTCTGCGAATTGCATGAGAAACCATCCCTCTCTGCTGAGATCATTCAAGTCAGGCTGCTTTTTTGGTAAGATCTAGAGTACTATAGAAGATTTGGGACAGTTGCTTTCCTATTTCAGTTTGACGATTCCTATTGACCCAGTAGCTATTGCCAAAGTTTTCTGCAGGTAAAACCTTTCTGATTACCACTTCTGCCCTGCTGCCTACTGTGATAACCACGCCTATCTCAGCCCTGGTGATTAAGAGTTTCTATTCAGCCTTTGCCACCATCATCTGCATTGAAATCAATAAGCTCATTTCAGTAGCAACATTTTCTAAGTTCATCCTTAGGAAAAGGGAGGGGAGAGCTTCCTCTACTTTTGACAAGTAAAAGTGCACTGAAGCTTGAGCTCAGGGTGCTATTTATAATGTGTATGCGTGCTAAGTTGCTTCAGTTGTGTCTGACTCTTTGTAACCCTATCAACTGTAGCCCACCAGGCTTCTCTTGCCATGGGGATTCTCCAGGCAAGAACACTGGAGTGGGTTGCCATGCCCTCCTCCAGGGGATCTTCTTGACCCAGAGATTGAACCCTCAACTCTTATGTCTCCTGGACTGGCAGGCAGGCTCTTTACCTCTAGTGCCACCTCTAGGGAGACTGGAATGGGACCTTGCTATTTAATGGGTATAGTGTATCAGATTGGCAAGATGAAAAAGTCCTGGAGATTGGTTGCACACAATGTGAATACATTTAACATTACTAAAATATAAACTTAGAAATGATTAAGACAGTAAATTTTTATGTTACGTGTATTTTACCACAGTTAAAAAGAAAAAGCACACTGCCTTAGCTGAGATCCAGGTATGAGGTCATGACACTGTTATGGCCATAACTGCATCTTGTCAACAAAGTGCATGACTAGATTCCGGATTTCTGTTAAAGAAAAATCCCATGCTTCAGTAATTGTGCTTCTGGCAGAAAAGCAGAGCAGTAGGCAGAATGCCTCTGCCTCTTTGGCCTTAAATGGTTATTTCTGATAGCCACATCCTCAAACCAGTCTCTAGACATTTTTGCAGGCAGTATAGGAAGATTCACCAGAAGGAGTTTAAATGGATGGCAAGTGCCAATCCACCCTATTCACCACAGAAAAATGTTTTTCTACAAATAAAAATATTTGAAGTACATTTTCAGGACTTCTGTTTCTAGTAAGAACAAAGGCAATGTGTTTCTGAATTGTCCTGCCTCCTCTCAAATCTATATAGACAAATAAGGGAGCAGGGGCAGAAAATGGAAACAAAAAATTCCCACACACTGCATTTTCTATAAAACAAGAAAACATAGAGAACCCCCAAACTACAGATTACAGATGGGAGGTGTTGCCATAGCCAGAGGCAAGAAAATGGCAAGACAGAGAACAGAATGCTGGATGCTAGTGGGAGCAAATTCCAGAGATCTCTTGAAAATATCACTCCCAGAAGGAGACAGCCACGCCATGAGAGAGAGTGGCAGAAATCTGGGCTGAGTGTAAACAGAGCTCAAGGCTGAATGAGACTCACTCAGCCAAACACTGAGGAGAGAGGCTGAGAAAGAAAAAGGTGAGGACCACAGCCAAGGGAGCACATAGGTGGCAGACCTTTAAAAGGTCTAGCAAAGCACAAATCTGATAGATGTGCACTCATCACCTTGGGAGGCAAACTGGTAACTTTTGATGATTCTCAAGAGGAAGCCTCTCAGGTAGGGAGAGGGGAGATGGGGGAAAAGCCTTGGCTGGTGGCAAAAGCCCTCCTGAAACGAATATGACTCTGGCCGTCAGAGGACATGGCACAGATTAAAAAGAAACAGTCTATCACTCTAGCACAGTGATTTTCAACCCAGCCCAATTTTGTCCTCTAGAGCGTATCAGTCAATGTCAGGAGACATTTTGGTGGTCACAGTGCAGAGAGCATCATACAATGCACAGGACAGCCTCCATGATAAAGAACCATCCAGTGCTGAATGGCAACGCTACCAACGGTGAGAAACTCTGGTCTAGTAGCAGAAAAGAGAGCCTCTAAACTGTGAGTTTTAGAATGCTACCTTGGCTCATTTCTTCCTCCACTGGAAGCTCCTGCCAATGGTCCAAGAAAACCAAATAATTTCCAATAATTTGAAAAAATAATAAGTGCAGAATCGTATGAAGAGGCCACAAAGGAAACTGAAAAAGTGAGGCTCAGTGTTTCTATTTTCAGTTCAGTTCAGTCGCTCAGTCATGTCTGGCTCCTTGTGACCCCATGGACAGCAGCACGCCAGGCTTCCCTGTCCATCACCAACTCCCAGAGCTTGCTTAAACTCATGTCCATTGAGTCGGTGATGCCATCCAACCATCTCATCCTCTGTCATCCCCTTCTCCTCCTGCCCTCAATCTTTCCCAGCATCAGGGTCTTTTCAAATGAATCAGTTCTTTGCATCAAGTGGCCAAAGTATTGGAGTTTCAGCTTCAGCATCAGTTTCCATTTCAGATAATGACATGAAAGATAATAAATTGTACTCCAACTGTCTTACAGAACTTTTGAAAATTCATGGAAGACTAGAGAATATAAGTACAATAAGTAAAGTGAGAGATGGACACAAAAAGGAGGAGGAAAATTACAATCTGAAATTTTCAAGTAAATCTGGACATTGTAGGTGATTTTGAAAATGCAGGAACTGATAAAACCACTAGAACAAAAATAAAAACTTCCTAAGATTTATAACTATATATATTTTTAAAAAGTTAACATCACACAGTGGAAAAGATTTATAGATAGAAAAAAATATTATAAAAGCTAAGACCAAATATATAAGTATAACTAAGCAATTCTCCCCTCCTTTTAAGTTTTAAAGACAGATCTACAAAACTGATTCAGAAAAGTTAAACAGAAAAAAATTCAGAAAGGTAAAACAAGCAAATAAAAGCAAATTAGGAGCTAAGATATGCTGTTATATGAGGAAAGTTTTACAAGACTTTAGAGGACACAAGGTAGATCCAAGTAAAAACATAATATGGAACACATGTTTTTAGTAGAAATTTTTAATATTTTCAATATGTAATTTTCTCTAATTTATGAATTCAGTGCAACTTCAGTTAAATTGCAAATGTTTAGAATCCAATAAGTTAATCCTGAGGTTATTGTGTAAGAATAAACTAAGTAAAAATATCTAGGAAAACTGAAAAATAAGTGCAATGAGAACTGATTAGACCTGTTACTTATTAAAAGAAAAAAATATAATGTTCAAATAAATAACATAGAAACATGTTAGGGAACAGGTAGACAGATCAATCACACAAAATAGAAAAACCCAGAAATAAACTCAAATACATACAGGTGTTCAGGATATGCCAAAGGCAGTATTTTTAATTTAAAGGAAAGTGAAAATGAAAGTCTCTCAGTTGTGTCCAACTCTTTGTGACCCCATGGACTGTAGTCCATGGAATTCTCCAGGCCCAGAATACTGGACTGGGCAGCCTATCCATTGTCCGGGGGATCCTCCCATCCCAGGGATCAAACCTAGATCTCCCACATGCAGACAGATTCTTTACCAGTTGAGTCACAAGGAAAGCCCAAGAATACTGGGTAGCCTAGAACCGGTCATGGAACAACAGACTGGTTCCAAATAGGAAAAGGTGTACGTCAAGGTTGTATATTGTCACCTTGCTTATTTAACTTATATGCAGAGTACATCATGAGGAACGCTGGGCTGGAAGAAGCACAAGCTGGAATCAAGATTGCTGGGAGAAATATCAATAACCTTAGATATGCAGATGACACTACCCTTATGGCAGAAAGTGAAGAGGAACTCAAAAGCCTCTTGATGAAAGTGAAAGAGGAGAGTGAAAAGGTTGGCTTGAAGCTCAACATTCAGAAAACAAAGATCATGGCATCTGGTCCCATCACTTCATGGGAAATAGATGGAAAAACAATGGAAACAGTGTCAGACTTTGTTTTTTTGGGCTCCAAAATCACTGCAGATGCTGATTGCAGCCATGAAATTAAAAGACGTTTGCTCCTTGGCAGGAAAGTTATGACCAACCTTGATAGTATATTAAAAAGCAGAGACATTACTTTGCCGACCAAGGTCCGTCTAGTCAAGGCAATGGTTTTTCCCGTGGTCATGTATGGATGTGAGAGTTGGACTGTGAAGAAAGCTGATCGCCGAAGAATCGATGCTTTTGAACTGTGGTGTTGGAGAAGACTCTTGAGAGTCCCTTATACTGCAAGGAGATCCAACCAGTCCATTCTAAAGGAGATCAATCCTGGATGTTCATTGGAGGGACTGATGCTAAAGCTGAAACTCCAATACTTTGGCCACCTCATGAGACGAGTTGACTCACTGGAAAAGACTCTGATGCTGGGAAAGGTTGGGGGCGGGAGGAGAAGGGGACGACGGAGAATGAGATGGCTGGATGACATCACCGACTCTGTGGACATGAGTTTGAGTGTACTCCGGGAGTTGGTGATGGACAGGGAGGCCTGGCGTGCTGTGATTCATGGGGTCGCGGAGAGTCGGACACGACTGAGCGACTGAACTGAACTGACTGATCCCTTCTCCAGGGTATCTTCCCAACTCAGGAATTGCATTGCAGGTGGATTCTTTACTAATTGAGCTATAAGGGAAGCCCTTTCATTAAAGGGATAGACTTTAAAATCATCTCAAGGAAGAAAAAATATAACTATGCAAGTGATGAATATTAATTAGACTTACTGTGATTATCATCTTGCAATGTATACAAATAGTGAATCATTATGTTGTATACCTGAAGCTAATATAAAGCTGTATGTCAATTATATTTCAATTCGAAAAATTAATGAAATAAAGAGACATAGTATTGGAACAATTAGATAGCCATCTGACAAATAAAAGATAAAGTTGAATCCTTTATTCACAGGGTTCTATGGAATTAATTATGAATGGACTTTAAATGTTAAATATGAAACTTTAGAGTTTCCTGTTTAGGAGAGGAGAGAAAGAGTTGGGAGGGGAAGGGGGAGAGGAATATGGTTACCTTCTCTTCAATGATACAGGAAGATTTTTAAATGCGATTTCACCCCTCTTACTGTCTTGCTGGGGCTTCTCCTTTGCCCTGGGAGGTGGGGTATCCTTTTTTGGTGGGATCCAACATTCTCCTGTCAATGGCTGTTCACCAATTTGTGATTTTGGAGATCTCACAGGAGAAGATGAGCGCGCCTCCTTCTGCTCTGCCATCTTGCCAATTTGCCTGTAAATCCTGCATGCCTGACCTGAAGGCTGTCGTCAAAGCTGCTCACTAGTCACACTGCTTTCTGCCAGCCCGCATGCTCTCCCCTCCCCACAAAAGAGTCTGAAATGCAGTACTTGGGAGCAATCTCAAAATGACAGAATTATCTCTGCCCGTTTCCAAAGCAAACCATTCACTATCACAGTAATCCAAGTCTGTGCCCCAACCAGTAATGCTGAAGAAGCTGAAATTGAAAGGCTCTATGAAGGCCTACAAAACCTTCTAGAACTAACACACCCAAAGTATGTTATTTTCATTATAGGGGACTGGAATGCAAAAGTAGGAAGTCAAGAAACACCTGGAGTAACAGGCAAATTTGGCCTTGGAGCACGGAATGAAGCAGGCCAAAGGCTAATAGAGTTTTGCCAAGAGAACGCACTGGTCATAGCAAACACCCTCTTCCAACAACACAAGAGAAGACTCTACACATGGACATCACCAGATGGTCAACACCGAAATCAGATTGATTATATTCTTTGCAGCCAAAAAATGGAGAAGCTCTATACAGTCAGCAAAAACAAGACCAGGAGCTGACTGCGGCTCAGATCCTGAACTCCTTATTGCCAAATTCAGGCTGAAATAGAAGAAAGTAGGGAAAACCACTAGACCATTCAGTTATGACCTAAATCAAATCCCTTCTGACTATACACTGGAAGTGAGAAATAGATTTAAGGGACTTGATCTTATAGACAGAGTGCCTGGTGAACTGTGGATGGAGGTTTATGAAATTGTACAGGAGGCAGTGACCAAGAAAATCCGCAAGAAAAAGAAATGCAAAAAGGCAAATTGGTTATCTGAGGAAGTCTCACACATAGGTGAGAAAAGATGAGACACAAAAAGCAAAGGAGAAAAGGAAAGATATACTAATTTGAATGCAGAATTCCAAAGAATAGCAAGGAGAGATAAGAAAGCCTTCTTCACCAATCAATGCAAAGAAATAGAGGAAAACAATAGAATGGGAAAGACTAGAGATCTCTTCAAGAAAATTAGAGATACCAAGGGAACATTTTGTGCAAAGATGGGCTCAATAAAGGACAGAAATGGTATGGATCTAACAGAAACAGAAGATATTCAGAAGAGGTGGCAAGAATACATAGAAGAACTACACAAAAAAGATCTTCATGACCCAGATAATCACAATCGTGTGATCACTCAGCTAGAGTCACACATCCTGAAATGAGAAGTCAAGTGGGCCTTAGGAAGTATCACTATGAACAAAGCTAGTGGAGGTGATGAAATTCCATTTGAGCTATTTCAAATCCTGAAAGATGATGCTGGGAAAGTGCTGTACTCAATATACCAGCAAATTTGGAAAACTCAGCAGTAGCCACAGGTCTGGAAAAGATCAATTTTCATTCCAATCCCAAGAAGGGCAATGCCAAAGAATGTTCAAACTATGGCACGATTTCACTCATCTCACACACTAGTAAAGTAATGCTCAAAATTCTCCAATCCAGGCTCCAACAGTACGTGAACTGAGAACTTCCAGATGTTCAAGCTGGATTTAGAAAAGGCAGAGGAACCAGAGAAGAAATTGTTAACATCCCTTGGATCAGAGAAAAAGCAAGGGAAATCCAGAAAAACATCTACTTCTGCTTTGTTAACTATGCCAAAGTTTTTCATTGTAAGGATCACAACAAACTGTGGAAAATTCTTATAGAGATGGGAATACCAGACCACCTGATCTGCCTCTTGAGAAATCTGTATGTAGGTCAAGAAACAACAGCTAGAACTGGACATAGAACAATGAACTGGTTCCAAATCGGGAAAGGAGTATGTCAAGGCTGTATATTGTCACCATGCTTATTGAACTTACATGCAAAGTATATCATATGAAATGCCAAGTTGGATGAAGCACAAGCTGGAGTCAAGATTCCTGGGAGAAATATCAGTAAACTCAGATATGAAAATGACACCATCCTTATGGCAGAAATCGAAGAGGAACTAAAGGCCCTCTTATGAAAGTGAAAGAGGAGAGTGAAAAAGCTGGCTGAAAATTCAGCATTCAAAAAACAAAGATAATGGCATCTGGTCCAATAAATTCTGGCAAATAGATGGGGAAACAATGGAAACAGAGAGAGACTTTATTTTCTTGGGCTCCAAAATCACTGTAGATTGTGACTGCAGCAGTGAAATTAAAAGACACTTGCTCTTTTAATTGGAAGAAAAAGTATGACCAACCTAGACAACATATTCAAAAGCAGAGACATTCGTTTGCCGACAAAGGTCCTGTAAGGTCAAAACGGCCCATGACGTTAAATAAAAGAACCCAGACGCCAAATAATGTAACAGGATTTAAAGGCCAGGCCCCCAGGCGGGATTTCCGGACCTAACAGAGCTAGGTCGGGGAAGTCCGCGCGGAACAAAGGCAGAGAGCAACTTATATAACTTTAGGCAAGATTTGGAGTGGTGGTCTCTCATAGGTCAGTTAGTCGAGGTGACGAGACCAGGTTGGTCGCTCCGGAGGTCTAGGAGGGAGGGTTGATATCTGTTCGAAGCTGTTTCGTCAGGGGCTCTTCAACCATCTGGCGGGACTTTTTCCCGCCGACAGGAAATGAAGAGGAGAAAAAGAAGCCAAGATGGCCACCAGGGTCTGGCCTTACAGGTCCATCTAGTCAAAGCTATGGTTTTTCCACTAGTCATGTATGGATGTGAGAGTTGGACCATAAAGAAAGCTGAGCACCAAAGAACTGATGCTTTTGAACTGTGGTGTTAGAGAAGACTCTTGAGAGTCCCTTGGACTGCAAGGCTATCAAACCAGTCAATCCTAAAGGAGATTGGTCCTGAATATTCATTGGAAGAACTGATGTTCAAGCTGGAGGTCCTATATTTTAGCCTCCGTATGTGAAGAACTGACGCTTTGGAAAAGAGCCTGATGCTGAAAAAGATTGAAGGCAGGAGGAGAAGAGGATGACAGAAGGTAAGCATCACCAACTCAATGGACATGTGGTTGAGCAAGCTACAGAAGTTGGTGATGGACAGGGAAGCCTGGCATGCTGCAGTCCATGACGTTGCAAAGAGTCGGACGTGACTGAGTGACTAAACTGACTGACTGATCCATGATGAACATAGGATGGAAAATTCCTCATTAGGGTGTCCTTGGTGGTCCAGTTGTTAAAAGTCTGCCTGCCTGTGTAGGGGACATGGATTCAATCCCTGATTCAGGAAGATCCCACAGCCATGGAGTGGACCACAACTAGTAAAGCCTGCATGTCTTGAGCCCATACTCTGCAACAGGAGAAGCCACCACAATGAGAAGCCCACGCACTGCAATGAAGAGTAGCCCCCACTCACTGAAACTAGAGAAAGCCCATGTGTAGCAATGAAGACCCAGTGCAGAGAAAAATAAATAATTAAAGTAAATAAATCCTTTTTAAAAACCTCAATAAAATATTATCAAACCAAGTTCAAAAATATTTTCAATGGTGTATACACCACAATTAAGTAAGATATTCAGGGATACAAGGATGGTTTAATATCCACAAATCAATCAATGTGATTACCACACTAACAAAACGAAGGATAAAAATCATAAGATTATCTCAATAGATTTGGAAAAAAACATGTGACAAAACTCAGCATCAATTACAAAAACTCTCAGTGAAGTGGGTATAGATAGAACCAACTTGAACATAATAAAGGACATATATGACAAACCCTTACCTAACATCATAGCTAAACTATTTTGACTTTATATTATGTGCCATGGAAAGCCACTAATGTGTTTTAAGCAGGAAGTGTCATTATCAGACATCAGGAAATATCATCATTATCATATTTTTAAAAGAGCTTTCTGACTCCTCTGTACAGGATAGACAGGAGATATAAATGGAAATGGGGAGACTAGATAGGAGGCTATTTTGGTAATGCAGAGTGATGATGGTAGCTTGTGTGATTTCAGTGAAATGTAGTTTATGAAGTATTAGGGAGTAGTATGGACTTCCATGGTGGCTCAGCAGTAAAGAATCCGACTGCAACACAGGAGACTCAGGAGACTTGGGTTCAGTCCTTGGGTCAGGAAGATCTCCTGGAGAAGGGCATGCCAACCCAGTCCAGCATTTTTGCCTGGAGAATCCCATGGATTGAGAAGCTTGTTGGGCTATAGTCCATGGGGTTGCAGAGTTGGACACAACTGAAGTGACTGAGCACACAGCCCAGAAGGAGTAGGATCCCCAGAATTTATAGATTCATTTGACATGAGGGTGAGAGGAGAAGGAGATATTAAGAACTTGATTTTCCTTTTCACTTATCTTGCCTCAGGAATATCAACTGAAATTAGAAGACATGATTTAGAGATCCTTTAGAGCTTAGTTGTAAAATTTTACAATTTTGTAATCTTAAGCTTGTACATTAACAGCTTTGTTATTTATGGTTATTATTATTTTAACCTTACAATTTAGGGCCTGTTAAATATAATTATCAAACAGTTTAAAATTATGAATTTTAAATGTATCTGCTGCTGCTGCTAAGTCACTTCAGTCGTGTCCGACTGTGTGTGACCCCATAGACGGAAGCCCACCAGGCTCCCCTGTCCCTGGGATTCTCCAGGCAAGAACACTGGAGTGGGTTGCCATTTCCTTCTCCAATGTGTGAAACTGAAAAGTGAAAGTGAAGTCGCTCAGTCATGTCCGACCCTTAGCGACCCCACGGACTGCAGCCCACCAGGCTCCTCCATCCATGGGATTTTCTAGGCAAGAGTACTGGAGTGGCTCGCCATTGCCTTCTCCGAAATGTATCTGAATATTTATCAAAGATGTTATTTAACTCTTTAATAAATTAATATTTTAATTGACTCAGAGAACATTTAAGAAATATCTACCTGAAAATTTAAAAAGAAATATTAGGATAAAATTGCTAGATTAGCTACTAAATGGGTTAATGCCTTCCAATGTGATTAACTTTTGTGGTTATCTGTTCCACCAGACAGAAACTATTCATAAACCTTTTACTCCTACAGAGTTGTAATATATCCTAGTCATTCAAACATCAAATTTAGTGCTACACTTAAAGGACATCAAATCATCTCTTTTGCCTATTTTCAAATTTCATATAGTTTTTCTGTTAGGCACATTATGGTGTCCATAGTGGAAGACAGTGCAGTGGTAAAAGAATCTGCCTGCCAGTGCAGGAGACGCAAGAGATGTGAATTCCATCCCTGGGTCCAAAAGTTCCCCTGGAGAAGGAAATGGCAACCCACAGGAAATGGCAACCTGCTCTAGTATTCCTGCCCAGAAAATCCCATGGACAGAGGAGCCTGGCAGGCTATAGTCCATGGGGTTGCAAGAGTCAGACACAACTGAGCACACACTCACAAGTGGAATAAATGAAATTGCTCATTTCAGCATAGTATAGATTTATAATAATTCTAATATATTCTAATTTCTGTCATATTTGGATCCTAGTGAAAGTGAAATTCACTCAGTCGTGTCTGATTCTTTGTAACCCATGGACTGTATAGTCCATGGAATTCTCTAGGCCAGAATACTGGAGTGGGTAGCCTTTCACTGAATTGGGAATCTTCCCAATTAAGGGGTCAAACCCAGGTCTCCCACATTTCATGCAGATTTTTTACCAGCTGAGCCACAAGGGAAGCCCAAGAATACTGGAGTGGGATCCTAGTGAGGGATAAACAAATCATTAACATAAAAATAATACCAGATGGAAAGCAAGTTTTTTATAGAATAATGTTAAAATACTTCCTTCAGATTTAAGTGCAAGTTTTCCATTCTTGGTTAGTCAGTAAAATTTTATTTTAAATTCAGAAGTCTAATTGTAAATATATAAAATTGAATTTGTAGTAGGAAAAAAAATCACTCTTCTTAAAACTGAGAGCAAAACCAATAATGACCTACTGCAGCCAAAAGTAAGATTTAAGGTTATTTTCCTTAGTTGATTCACATGACCTTGGTTTGCCTAGTCGGCAGCTTCATAATTTGAACATGTCCTGCTGTGAACTGAAAAGCTGATAAGAATTTTTTGAAGAGCAGATTATCAGGATAGCAGTTTATAGCACCAGTTATAGTTACATGTAAACCTCTCATTCTTGTCATCTATTAGTCACACCTAAGGACTGATTTTCTCTTCAATGACTAATTATGAAGCAATATAATTAAACGCCTTAATATGCCATATTTATTTTAAACTTCTGTATTTTCTCAAAACATGCCTTTGTGGGCAGTAACTTGAGTCCTATTCTTCTGACTCACTGGTGGGAAGTCTGAGCCATGAGAAGCAAGCATCACGCCAGGGTTTCCTCACTAAACAGTTCAAAGAAGCTCAGAACGTATATTCCCGGGGAGCTGAAGGAGTCAAGTCATGAGTCAAATTCTAGTGGTGGGCTAGAATTTGAGTTCCCAAAGATAAATTTGGAGGACAAAAATTAAAATTCTGAGAAGAATAATTTTATAGAGGTATTCTAAGAATCCGGCTTTTTAACAGGTGTTGCTCATGACTAATGAGGTGTTCTATTGTGAACTTGGATAAGGTAACTCCCCAAGGTGCTTTCATACAATAGGTGGGAAGGAGGCCATATCACTCTAGTACCAGACTTGGGAAGTGGAAGTGGAATTACTCCCAGGGCTAGGATTTGTCTGTCATTTACTGCTGAGTAAGCTCAATGGCCCAATTCTCTTTCTCTTCCTGGTAAAACAAATTCAAAAGGCAGAAGAAAATTAACTATTTCTTGCTGAACTCCGACAGATCCAGATGTAATCCAAATATTCAAATAATTTCTTTGGCTTGTGGCATGCATATTGGTTTTCCTCAAAAGTTAATCAGTTAGATTATAGTCAAAAGATTCCCTCATTTTCTACCAGCCATGCAGGAAAAACAAAATGGTACCTTCTCATAAGTACTCAGAAGACGTGGGAACTTGGAGCAATTCTCTACTGGGGAGAAAGCATTCATGTTGGTTTATGCCTATCTCAAAGCTAAAAAGTAGAGTTTTCAATCAAAAGCATTTGCGGCCTGGTGTGCTGTGATTCATGGGGTCGCAAAGAGTCGGACACGACTGAGCGACTGTACTGAACTGAACTGAACTGAAGGCATTCAAAGTTTCATTAAAATACCAAAAGTATTATTAATAAATAAAATCATTCAAAGCAACTTGTTTCAATGTCTTTGTTTTTGTTTGTTTCTTTTTTAAGGGTAAAGTTAGAATTCTATGTTGTGTCTAAGGGGAAAAGCTCCAAAGGCAACTTCACTTTCTTTAGCAATATTCATAACTAGAAAGAATATAGTGCATATATCTAAATATTTCAACACTAGGGTATGTGCATTGTTAGGCAACAGTCATACATGTTTAGTTTATTTTAAAATTCTAGACATAATTACTGGAGGAAATGCTTCCCTGAAGTCTTAAGAGAATACATACTTGTATCCTTCCAAATTTAGAGTGAAGCTACATCTCCTACTGTGACATAGGAGAATCCAATACTGCAATTTTCTTCCTTTTAGACAATTAAGAGCTATCAGAGCAGGCTTCCCAGGTGGCACAATGGTAAAGAATCTGCCTACAACGCAGGAGATACAAGAGACGGGGTTTCAGTCGCTAGATCGGGAAGATCCTCTGAAGAAAGCAATGGCAACCTACGCCAGTATTCTTTTCAGGAAAATCCCACGGACAGAGGAGCCTGGCAGATTACAGTCCGTGGGGTCACAAGAGTCAGACACAACTGAGCACGAACACATGCAGGCAGGAGCGTGCGTAAATGAATTTTCCCTCGATGGAGACTGAGGGAGTGACCAAACCTGAGATGCCAATATCTGTGAAGGAAATTGTAAGGTCGCGGAAACGGTCGTCTCAAGCTGTAAGGAAATAACCCAGACACCAAGGGAAAGTAACAGGATTTATTGGCAGTGCGCTCCCGGGCAGAACCCACTGACCGCAAGAATGGCCACGAGGAGTTCTGCCCCAACAAAGGCAGGATGCGATTTTTATGCCTTCGGGGCAGGAAGTGGCATCATATAACCTGGACAGGCCTAAGATAAGGTAAAGCTCGGGAATGCGACATTGTGAGTGGTCAGCTAGACCGGGTTGCTCACTCTGGAGGAAGCGGGGGGGGGGGGGGGGGGGGAGGTGGGGGGGGAATGGGGGGGTGGGGGGGGTGGATAGATCTCGGCAGAGGGTTATTACGTCAGAAATCGGTTTGGCGGGACTTTTTCCCTCCGGCGGGGGATGGAGAGGGGAAGAAGGAGACAAGATAGCCACCGGGAAGGGGAAGCCAAGAAGACCACCGGGGTCCAACCTTACAGAAATCATCTTTTCCACTTTGATAACAATCATGATGACGGTGATGATGTTGATAATAGTAGTAGTAGTAGCAGTGGCTGCAGTAATAACGAAGCTTACCCAGTTTTTTGGTGTGCACCAGAGTGCTGAACTTTAGCATCGACTCCCTTACTCTTATCCATCATCTCTCTGTGAAGTCTACCCACATAAAAAACAAAACAAAAGAACAACACTCCTGTTAAGGACAAATAATCTAAGAACCTACTTTAAAAGGATCTATAGACATACCCGAAAGCGGATCACTATATTAACAGAAAATCTTTAAAACATGGTTCATTATAACCATCTAGGTGAATTTTACATTCCATTTCATGGGCGTAGTTTTAGACTTCCCTGGTGGCTCAGACGGTAAAGCACCTGCCTACAATGCAGGAGACCCGGGTTCAATCCCTGGGTTGGGAAGATCTCCTGGAGAAGGAAATGATAACCCACTTCAGTATTCTTGCCTGGAAAATCCCATGGACCGAGAAACCTGGTAGGCTACAGGCCATGGGGTCACAAAGAGTCGGACAGGACTGAGCGACTTCACTTTCACTTTCATAATACATATGCCTATATTTATAATTAAATATTTTAAATGGCTGAAAAAATAGAAATTTTATAGTCTTTATAATCAATATTCTTTACCTGATATTTGAACCTCACTTTCATTGAAGCAGTTTTGCTTCATGAAGTAATATACCACCAGGGATTTTCTAATGTGAGATCAACTTAATGAGCTAAAAATTATCGTTAAAATGAACAATGAATTCATTTACCTTATTTAAGATTTTTGTGCTCTTTTCTTCTACCCTTGAAAGTTTCCCCATGAGTTCAAACACTTTTGATCAGCATCTTTCAGAGCTTAATCGCATAGAGTAACCCAAAGCTAACAAAGTAGGAAAGGACTTGGAGGCTTCAGTTCACCAACTTCTCCAAAGTACAGCTCACTGGCTGCCTCCTGTGTGAGTCCACCTGCTTAATTTCTTTCTCAGTCCCTATAAAAGAGTCATCCTGGACATGAAACAACTTTAGTCATTCCCACATTCCCCTTTAATCATCCTCGATTTAGATCAGTGGAAGAAAAGTGAGACTTTGGATTTAGATCAGTGGAAGAAAAGTGAGACTTTGGAAACAAAGGCTATGTATATTCAGTTTTAAGGTTCATCATCTTTATTTACCTTCTAACAAAAGTGGGTCTTCATGTCCACTCTGCCTAGCTCAGCAAAGGAAAAAATGCAAATTTGCTTGTAGTAAAAATTTTTTGGTGTGTCTAAGATTAAAACATTTTTTACTTTTAACCTTTGAATAAACCTTTGAATTAAATCCTTCTGAAAGACTTGTTTCATTGCCTTCTTGTATCCCTGTGGTTCACTGCAATGTCTTAGAGGCTCTAATATGCAAATAAAGATGTCTTGGATCAAATTTGGTTCAGCAAATTGCCCAAGATAGCTGCCAAACTTTGGTCAATTAGTAGCTAAGAGGATATAGGATAGAGATGAGCAGTCACTTTAGGAGAATTCCGTGGAATAAGAGCACTTATATTGCAGAGTTATTTCTTCTTAGGACTTGAGACCAGTATTAAAAACATAACAAAATAAGGCTCTTAGAAATGCCCTTGAAGCCTGCCATCCTCTCCTGCATTAGTACTAAGTCGCTTCACTTATGTCTGATTGAAGCCCGCCAGGCTCCACTATCCACAGGCTTCTCCAGGCAAGTGGGTTGCAACGCCCTCCTGCAGGTGTCTTCCTCTCCTACCAGGACACTAATAGTGACACTAGGACTATTTTTTTTGCCACGTATCATTATTGTCATATGCGAATGTACTGCTTTCAGGAATAAAATGGGCAATAATTAAGGTGATTGTTGGATCATAAGCTGGGGAGCTTCCTGAGAGTAATCTGAAACCAGCTGGAGGATAGGGAGAGACCAAAGAAAGCGACAGGCCTTGCAGATTGCTAGACAGCAGTTTTAATGAGCAAGGGAATTTCCATAAGAGGCTTGTCTTGGTGGATAACAAGATGAGGAGTGCACCCAGTGGCCAAATTTTAAGACTTTCTAAAGAGGCCTTAGATGGGTTTGGTCACATGTAGTATACACATGACTCAGCAACAGCTTCCTCTCTCAAGGCCACATCCTGGGAACAGCTCCGACAGACGGAACAGCAGGCAGAGCATGCACTCCAAGGACAGGGGCAGGAGTGAACAGCCTCCAATTGTGTGGGTCAACTGGCGCTCACGGTCTCTTGATCACGCTTCAAATAGTGAAATGACAGTCCCTAAAGTTCTTTTGAAAAAGATGCTTCTCGTAAAGAAGAGTGAAAGTAAAAATGGACTTCAGTTCAGTCGCTCAGGCGTGTCCAACTCTTTGCGAATCCATGAACCGCAGCACGCCAGGCCTCCCTTTTCATACCAACTCCCAGAGTCCACCCAAACCCTTGTCCATTGAGTTGGTGATTCCATCCAACCATCTCATCCTTTGTCATCCCCTTATCCTCCTGCCCTCAATCTTTCCCAGCATCAGGGTCTTTTCAAATGAGTCAGCTCTTCACATCAGGTGGCCAAAGTATTGGAGCTTCAGCTTCAACATCAGTACTTCCAATGAATTTTCAGGACTGATGTCCTTTAGGATGGACTGGTTGGATCTCCTTGCAGTCCAAGGGACTCTCAAGAGTCTTCTCCAACACCACAGTTCAAAAGCATCAATTCTTCTGCACTCAGCTTTCTTCACAGTCCAACTCTCACATCCATACATGACCACGGGAAAAACCATAGCCTTGACTAGACGGATGTTTGTTGGCAAACTGATGTCTCTGCTTTTTAATATGCTATCTAGGTTGGTCATAACTTTTCTTCCAAGGAGTAAGCATCTTTTTATTTTATGACCGCAGTCACCATCTGCAGTGATTTTGAAGCCCCCCAAAATAAAGGCTGCCACTGTGTCCATTATTTCTCCATCTATTTGCCATGAAGTGATGGGACTGGATGGCATGATCTTAGTTTTCTGAATGTTGAGCTTTAAGCCAACTTTTCACTCTCCTCTTTCACTTTCATCAAGAGGCTCTTTAGTTCTTCTTCACTTTCTGCCATAAAGGTAGTGTCATCTGCATATCTGAGGTTATTGATATTTCTCTCGGCAATCTTGATTCCAGCTTGTGCTTCTTCCAGCCCAGCGTTCCTCATGATGTACTCTGCATATAAGTTAAATAAGCAGGGTGACAATATACAGCCTTAACTTACTCCTTTTCCTATTTGGAAGCAGTCTGTTGTTCCAAGTCCAGTTCTAACTGTTGCTTCCTGACCTGCATACAAGTTTCTCAAGAGGCAGATCAGGTGGTCTTGTATTTTCCTGTCTTTCATAATTTTCCACAGTTTATTGTGATCCACACAGTCAAAGGCTTTGGCTTAGTCAATAAAACAGAAATAGATGTTTTTCTAGAAGTCTCGCTTTTTTTGATGATCCAGCGGATGTTAGCAATGTAATCTCTGGTTCCTCTGCCTTTCCTAAAATCTGCTTGAACATCTGGAAGTTCACGGTTCACGTATTGCTGAAGCCTGGCTTGGAGAATTTTGAGCATGACTTTACTAGCATTTGAGATCAGAGCAATTGTGCGGTAGTTTAAGCATTCTTTGGCATTGCCTTTCTTTGGGATTAGAATGAAAACTGAAATTTTCTAATCCTGTGGTCACTCCTGAGTTTTCCAAATTTGCTGGCATATTGAGGGCAGCGCTTTCACAGCATCATCTTTCAGGATTTGAAATAGCTCAACCGGAATTCCATCACCTCCACTAGCTTTGTTCATAATGATGCTTCCTAAGGCCACTTTGTTGTAGCCACGCGTTCCGGGAAACAAACTCACTCAGAAGGACAATGCAGATAGTGAAGTGCAGTTTATTACATTAGTGGGCCCATAGCAGTCTCCTCTTAGCCAAGGACCCAGACCAACATTTGTGAAAATCTTTTATACCCCATGCGTACATGTCTGAACCCACCACTCCAAATTTCTTGAGATTTATATAAATCAAGGAAAATACACCCCCAGTAACCCCATCATTCTCATGCTATGTGCTCATGTGCTCAAACAGTCAAACAGTTAGCCCATAATCAATAAGCCCGAGGTTACACTCCAATAGATACAGAAAAATTTACAGCCTGTCTGGAGGAAGGGGTGATTAGTGTATGTTTTCTCTTAGGCGATGAGTAACATAGATACGATCTTCAAGGTTCCAGTGTCTGGAGGGTGTCTTATCCTTTTGTTGTCATTTTCATAGGCACTAAACACAGAGTTCAGAGTCCATTGGAAAGGTGGCTGAGCATGATCAGCATGAACAGGCCTAAGATGAAGTCCAGGCCCTATGAATTCCTTCTTCATTCCCCATTCTTGATGCTCTTAACTCATATTATGTGCATCATTTATAGGGATATATTACACCCTGGCTCTCCGACGGCCAATTTGGGAGTAATGACATCAACCTTCGGGTTACAAAGTTCATTCAGTTCAGTTCAGTCGCTCAGTCGTGTCCGACTCTTTGCGACCCCATGAATCACAGCACGCCAGGCCTCCCTGTCCACCACCAAATCCCGGAGTTCACTCAAACTCATGTCCATCGAGTTGGTGATGCCATCCTTCCATCTCATTCTCTGTCGTCCCCATCTCCTCCCGTCCCCAATCCCTCCCAGCATCAGTCTTTTCCAGTGAGTCAACTCGTCCCATGCGGTGGCCAAAGTATTGGAGTTTCAGCTTTAGCATCAGTCCTTCCAATGAACACCCAGGATTGATCTCCTCTAGAATGGACTGGTTGGATCTCCTTGCAGTCCAAGGGACTCTCAAGAGTCTTCTGCAGCACCACAGTTGAAAAGCATCAATTTTTTGATGATCAGCTTTCTTCACAGTCCAACTCTCACATCCATACATGACCACGGGAAAAACCATAGCCTTGACTAGACGAACCTTTGTTGGCAAAGTAATGTCTCTGCTTTTTAATATGCTGGAACATTTCATGCAAAGATAGGCTCGATAAAGGACAGAAATGGTATGGACCTAACAGAAGCAGAAGATATTAAGAAGAGGTGGCAAGAATACACAGAACTGTACAAAAAAGATCTTCACAACCAAGATAATCACGATAGCATGATCACTCACCTGGAGCCAGACATCTTGGAATGTGAAGTCAAGTGGGCCTTAGAGAGCATCACTACGAACAAGGCTAGTGGAGGTGATGGAATTCCAATTGAACTATTTCAAATTCTGAAAGATGATGCTGTGAAAGTGCTGCACTCAATATGCCAGCAAATTTGGAAAACTCAGCAGTGGCCACAGGACTGGGAAAGGTCAGTTTTCATTCCAATCCCAAAGAAAGGGAATGCCAAAGAATGCTCAAACTACCGCACAATTGCACTCATCTCACACGCTAGTAAAGTCATGCTCAAAATTCTCCAAGCCAGGCTTCAGCAGTATGTGAACCGTGAACTTCCAGATATTCATGCAGCTTTTAGAAAAGGCAGAGGAACCAGAGATCAAATTGCCAACAAAGTTCATAATACATTGTAAAATTCAGGGTCCACAAAGCAGAACTATCAAAGCAACTGTAACAGTGGTAAATATAGTTTTCCACCTGGTTTTCCATGTCATGTAAAACAGTCAATACATTGCCAGATAAGTCAAATATGTATACACAACATTCAACCTTAATTATAGCACAGGTCCCTCTTTGAGCAGCTGTGAGTATGTCCAAAGCCATTCTATTATGAATTACCACTTTTCTCATTTGGATTTACTCTTCATTTAAGGCTTGGATGGCTTTTGTTCTATCTGGGAAGTCCTGTTTTGTGAAATTAATCAAGGCCTCTACTTTAATCATGATATCTGTTGTCCCTATAGAGGGTACGAATAAGGCAGCAATATACTCATACCTTTGAAACACAGAGCTTGTCCACTTAGCATGTAAATAAGGTAGATTTACCAGGGCTTGTTGTTACACTGGCATTTATATCAAATGTAACCCCATGACCCAAGTCTATTGACTGTAGGTCTTACACCAAGAAGGCAAGGAGAGGTTATGAGGTTGTGATAAGGTTATGATAGAGGTTATGATTAACAAGAGAGAGGAAAGTCTCCTTTTGTCATCCCAGAAAAGAGCAGAGTGGTTTAAAATCTCCTTGGCAGAGCAATGACACCCACCAAGGAAGTCCATCCATCACTGACAGAGGCATAGCCCCACATACCCAGCACTTGGAAGTGTTGTGTAAGTCTGCATAGGAATGTGTCCCATGAGATGAAAGCATTGTCCTGAGCTAAAGAGGAAGTTAAATTCAAAATCACGTTGATGAGGCCAAGCAGCAGGAGTTGATTGTGCGGCTTCATCCTGAAGCGGCTCGTCCAGGATCTTCTTTTCCTTCTTCTTAAGGATGGTCTTAGTCTCTCGAGGGTCAGCGGGGTCCCTCTCTGCAGTCCACTCCGCGTTTTTTGGGTCTGCGTGGTATGTTCTCTTCACTCTTGTATGATGGATCCAAGGGACAATACCTGCAACTTTAACTGCAGTAGGGGTAGTTAGAATAACATTAGGGCCCTTTCACCAAGGGGCTAGCAAATAATGTTTCCAATCTTTGATCCATACTTGGTCACCAAGCATAAACTCATGAATCTCTTCCCCAGAGGGAATGGCACCCTTTCTTGTACAAACTTAGTTACCAGATTTATTACCTTACCCAGTTCCATCTGCTGTGAAATCTTATCCCCCCTTACCTGAGGCAAATTTGTTGACACCTGTTTTATTATGAGAGGGGGCCTCCTATATACAATCTCGTATGGAGAATAGCCTTGGGACTGTGGGGTCATCCTGAGTCTGAGCAGAGCCGTCGTAAGCAAGTCCACCCAGGAGCAGTCAGTCCCTGTGATCCACTTGGAGAGTCTCTTTAATGTCCGGTTGGTTCATTCCACCATCTCAGAACTCTGGGCCTATATGCAGTGTGCAGTTTCCCTTTGATGTTTAAAGTTTAGCTTACTTGTTGTACTAAATCAGCGTACAAAAGCCGGGTCATTGTCTGAACCAATGCTGGTAGGAAGTCCAAATCTGGGAACTATTTCCCTAAGCAGGCACCAGACTACTTCTGATGCTCTTTCAGTCCAGGTAGGAAAAGCTTCTACCCATCCCGAGAACGTGCATACCATGAGCAGCAGGTAATGGTAGTGTTGGTGAGGTTTCATTTCAGTGAAGTCCACTCCCAGGTGTTCAAAGGGCAGAGTGCCTTTCAGCTGAATCCCCGGAGGTTTGAGTCTGAATACCCAAGAGGCAGCATTAACCTGTGAGCAGGCAGCATGGCCCAGGTGGGTTGCTTGGTGTGTCTGGCTTGCCAGATTGTGTGCCACCTCCTCCAGTACCAATAATTTGCCACTTGGCAATTCCCACAATCCCTTTTCAGTCTTTATGGCCCCTTCCACTTTGGATAACCTGACAGCCATTGTCCTTGTTTTATCAGGCTAGTGCCTTCAGTATATAGGACCCAACTAGGGTCTGGAACGGAGAAGGCAATGGCAAGCCACTCCAGTACTCTTGCCTAGAAAATCCCACGGATGGAGGAGCCTTGTGGGCTGCAGTCCATGAGATCGCTATGAGTCGGACATGACTGAGCGACTTCACTTTCACTTTTCACTTTCACACATTGGAGAAGGAAATGGCAACCGACTCCAGTGTTCTTGCCTGGAGAATCCCAGGGACAGGGGAGCATGGTAGGCTGCCATCTATGGGGTCACACAGAGTCGGACACGACTGAAGTGACGTAGCAGCAGCAGCAGGGTCTGGAACCTTGTGTCCTTCTTTAAAATAAACCCCAGATACATACTTTCCTCCTTGCAGATCTGAGCCTTCTTCTTCGACACCCGGTAACCTGCTTCCATCAGCAGCTGGATCAGTACTTTTATCCCTTTCCACCATTTTCCTTGGTCTCGGCAGCCAGCAGCAGCAGGTCATTCCCATATTGTAGGAGCCAACATCCATACTCTTCCGGATGGAATGAGTTCAGGTCAGAAGCCAAGGCTTCCCCAAAGATGGCTGGGGAATTCTTAAACCCTTGTGGGGGAGTTCAGATGAGCTATTGTTTGGTGCCCCCAGCTGGATCTTCCCATTCAAAGGCAAAGATGGGCTGTGACACTGGGGCGAGGCATACACAGAAGAAGGCATCCTTGAGATCCAGGCGAGCATAAACTTTAGTCCTCGGCGGGAGGAGGCTAAGTAAGGTATACGGGTTTGGAACAGTGGGGTGTAAAGTCACAGTAGCCTGGTTGACTAGACTGAGATCCTGTACAGGCCTATAGTCCTGTCCTTCCTTTTTGACTGGCGGGATCTGCATATTCCAAGCTGACTGGCACTCTACTAGAATTCCCGCTTGTTTCAATCTATTGATGTGGGGCAGTACGCCGGTCCAGGCCTCTATTGGTAGCAGGTACTGGCGCTGTCTAACTGGGATGGTGCCTAGTTTGAGTTCTATTATCACTGGGGCTTGATGTTTAGCCAGCCTGGGAGGGTGGGGGTGTTGTCTCCCACCCAGACCTCAGGGAATAATTGAGTTAGCTCTCTCTCATACTCTTCCAGCCCACCTGGTTTTTCCTTCCAAGGCTCATGCAACCTGCATTCATCTTGGGGTGGTATTGAGAGAGAGAGCAAATAATCCATAGTGTGGGCCCATGAAGGTGGGCCTCTCCTCCGGGGAGAAAGTCACTTGTGCTCCTAGTTTGGAGAGCAAGTCTCTTCCCAACAGGGGTACTGGGCACTCAGGAATGTAGAGGAATTCATGAGTCACTTGGTGCCCCCCCATCTGACATTTTCTGGGCTGGCAAATGATTTAATCGTCTCTTCTCCCGATTCCCCAGTTACAGCGGTAGTCTTTTTGGACAGTGGTGCCTCAGGTTTTGTTACTACCGACAGTTCTGCTCCAGTATCCACCCTGAAGTCAGTGTTTTGGTCCCCTACTTTTAAGGTTACCATGGGCTCTTGGAGACCTGATATCTCTGAGCCCCGGCAGCCCTATTTAATTTCCAAGTCAGCAAGCCCCACCACTGCGGGAGTTTCCGCTTCCCTCCTTTCCTAAGGGCATTCATTCTTCCAGTGGCCAAAAGCTCGGCATCGGGCACACTGGTTTGGCTGTAACGGGGCCCGGGGCCTCCGTTGGGACCGGTTGAAGGACTGTCCTGTCTCTGGGGCAGAGGTTTTCTGGAGGGCCCGAGATGGACGTTCCCAGAGCAGCAGCAAACACTGTAAATCTCTTGTCTGTTCTCTTTTGTTCCCTCTGGCTCTCTGGCAGAGCGCAGTCTCTGCTTAATTCCAACATCTCCCTCCACTTCTTGTCAGTACTCACCGGGAGAGGCCGGTATAGCTTGGGAGGTTCGGTTGGAGCCGGATCCTGGAAGTGTTAGCCAGAGGCTCTGTCACCGGGATCGGAGCCTGCCGAGGTGGCAGCTCTACGACCTCGGGGAGCTGGCAGAGGAGCAGCGACCGCTGCAGGACTTCACCTGGCCCTGGATCGGGCATTAAGGCGGCCTCCGGTCCTGGTGGAGCATTGTCCAGTATGGGGGAGGGGTCATGTCATCCCCGTCCAAATCCTGTAGGACTTTTTTATCATCAGTCAATTTTTGTGCCTTTAATATTTTTCCCTTTCCCTTCTGGATACAGAACCTCGTCCAAGGAGGAGGGTCTTGAGCTAACCCTAGCCATGAGTCAATATATCGATATTGATACAGGTGTCCCGGCTCTCCTGTGACTACTGCAAAGACTGCTTCCACTATTTTTAAGTTCATGATGTTCTCTGGTGGCCATCCTACTCCCACAGGGGGCCATTCAACCTCACAGAGTATGTGGAGGTGGTTAGGCTTCATCTTCACCCCAGGCTGCTGCTGCTGCAAAATCTTTTCAGCTGTGTTCGACTCTGTGTGACCCCATAGACGGCAGCCCACCAGGCTCCCCCATCCCTGGGATTCTCCAGGCAAGAACACTGGAGTGGGTTTCTATTTCCTTCTCCAATGCATGAAAGTGAAATGTGAAAGTGAAGTCGCTCAGTCGTGTCCGACTGTTAGTGACCCAATGGACTGCAGCCTACCAGGCTCCTCTGCCCATGGGATTTTCCAGGCAAGAGTACTGGAGTGGGGTGCCACTGCCTTCTTCACCCCGTAGTCTCCTCCTAATCCCTTCTTTAAATTTTTAATCATGCACTCCAATACACTTGCCTTAGATTCATTTCCTCCCATCTTGCTTACCTTCTCGGACCTTCTACTTTTCTTTTTCATTCTGTCTACAAAGTTCTCGGTAACCTATGTACTTCTGATATTCCCACTCAATGAAACACTTACATTGCCATTCTTCCTCCTTCTTAATTGGGGTGAGAAGAGCCTTACCTGCTAGATCCCAAAGGGAGAAGGGGTATTGGCGTGTTTTCACCTGCCAGTCAGCACGGTTGAACCAGAACACCACATGATCCAAGACTTTAACTTTCAAAGTCCGTTCTGCTTTGGTGGACTTGATCAGGTGCGGATGAAAACATAGATGGGTTAAATATCTCACATCCTAGGCCATCTCCGGAAAAGCCAATTCATACTCACTTATGTATTCCCCTCCTTCTAGCCTGACAATTCCGAGGGGGTCAAGAATTTCACAGCAGATGGGACACCTCCTGGGGGAGGGTAGAATTTGAGCACACAGGGACCAAGTTTCTTCTCCTAAAAATCCCCTGGCGATTGCTTGGTAATAATTTTCCCCAAGATGGCGTGGACACCACCTCCTAAATGACCTTCACAAATTTCCTTCCTAAGCCCTAACACGCTCGTCAACCTGTGTACCAAGCAACTGTCGCCTGTCTATTCAGGCCCCTGTAGGTCCCCGCTCTTTCTAGTCCCTCCCAGGGAGGTGATCAGGCCCCCTTTTCTACCCTGACGGGTGGGTTCCTCCTCACCTGAGCGCTCAGTTCCCCTGCTGCTGTTCACTACCTGCCAAAGTGAAGAAACCGGGCATTGAATGGCTGAATTCTTCCAGAGTAGTGAGGCGCCTTCCCCCCTCTAGGAGATTCAAGCCACAAAGCCTCAGGGTGGCCTCAAATGAGACCTGTCTCCTCAAAGTGAGGAGTTTCCAGGCCAATGCACCAAATGTTGTAGCCACGCATTCCGGGAAGCAAACTCACTCAGAAGGACAATGCAGACAGTGGAGTGCAGTTTATTACACCAGCGGGCCCAAGGCAGAGTCTCCTCTTAGCCAAGGACCCCGACCAGCATTTGTGAAAATCTTTTATACCCCATGCGTACGTGTCTGAGCCCACCACTCCAAATTCCTTGAGACTTACATAAACCAAGGAAAATACACCCCCAGTAACCCCATCATTCACAAGCTATGTGCTCAGATAGTCAAACAGTTAGCCCACAATCAATAAGCCCGAGGTTACACTCCAATAGATACAGAAAAATTTACGGCCTGTCTGGAGGAAGGGGTGATTAGTGTATGTTTTCTCTTAGGCGATGTGTAACCTAGATACCGGAGAAGGCAATGGCAAGCCACTCCAGTACTGTTGCCTAGAAATCCCATGGATGGAGGAGCCTGGTAGGCTGCAGTCCGTGGGGTCGCTAAGGGTCGGACACGACTGAGCGACTTCACTTTCCCTTTCCACTTTGACACATTGGAGAAGGAAATGGCAACCCACTCCAGTGTTCTTGCCTGGAGAATCCCAGGGACGGGGGAGCCTGGTGGGCTTCCGTCTATGGGGTCACACAGAGTCGGACACGACTGAAGTGACTCAGCAGCAGCAGCAGCAGCAGCAACCTAGATACAATCTTCAAGGTTCCCCTGTCTGGAGGGTGTCTTATCCTTCTGTTGTCATTTCATAGGCACTAAATACAGAGTTCAGAGTCCATTGGAAAGGTGGCCGAGCATGATCAGCATGAACAGGCCTAAGATGGAGTCCAGGCCCTATGAATTCCTTCTTCAACTTGACTTCACATTCCAAGATGTCTGGTTCTAGGTGAGTGATCACACCATCATGATTATCTGGGTCGTGAAGATCTTTTTTGTACAGTTCTTCTGTGTATTCTTGCCACCTCTTCTTAATATCTTCTGCTTCTGTTAGGTCCATACCATTTCTGTCCTTTATCGAGCCCATCTTTGCATGAAATGTTCCCTTGGTATCTCAAATTTTCTTGAAGACATCTTTAGTCTTTCCCTTTCTATTGTTTTCCTCTATTTCTTTGCATTAATCGCTGAGGAAGGCTTTCTTATCTCACCTTGCTATTTTTTGGAACTCTGCATTCAGATGCTTATATCTTTCCTTTTCTCCTTTGCTTTCTGCTTCCCTTCTTTTCACAGCTATTTGTAAGGCCTCCTCAGACAGCCATTTTGCTTTTTTGCATTTTTTTTCTTGGGGATGGTCTTGATTCCTGTCTCCTTACAATGTCAGGAACCTCCATCTGTAGTTCATCAGGCACTCTATCTATCAGATCTAATCCCTTAAATCTATTTCTCACTTCCATTGTATAGTCATAAGGAATTTGATTTAGGTCATACCTGAATGGTCTAGTGGTTTTCTCCACTTTCTTCAATTTCAGTCTGAATTTGGCAATAAGGAGCTCATGATCTGAGCTATATTCAGCTCCCAGTCTTGTTTTTGCTGACTGCATAGAGCTTCTCCATTTTTGGCTGCAAAGAATATAATCAATCTGATTTTGGTGTTGACCATCTGGTGATGTCCACATGTAGTCTCCTCTTGTGTTGTTGGAAGAAGGTGTTTGCTATGACTAGTGCGTTGTCTTGGCAAAACTCTATTAGCCTTTGGCCTGCTTCATTCCGTGCTCCAAGGCCAAATTTGCCTGTTACTCCAGGTGTTTCTTGACTTCCTACTTTTGCATTCCAGTCCCCTCTAATGAAAAGGACATCTTTTTAGGGTGTTAGTTCTAGAAGGTCTTGTAGGTCTTCATAGAACCATTCAACTCCAGTTTCTTCAGTGTTACTGGTTGGGGCATAGACTTGGATTACCGTGATATTGAATGGTTTGCCTTGGAAATGAACAGAGATCATTCTATCATTTTTGAGATTGCATCCAAGTACTGCATTTCAGACTCTTTGTTTACTATGATGGCTACTCCATTTCTTCTAAGGGATTCTTGCCCACAGGAGTAGATATAATGGTCATCTGAGTTAAATTCACCCATTCCAGTCCATCTTAGTTCACTGATTCCTAGAATGTTGATGTTCGCTCTTGTCATTTCCTGTTTGACCACTTCCAATTTGCCTTGATTCATGGACCTAACATTCCAGGTTCCTATGCAATATTGCTCTTTACAGCATCTACATATTTAGGGTCAATGACCTCTAGGTTACAGAAGGAACCTCCAAAATTAAGAACTATTGCTATTCCACTAAGATGACTTTACCCTATTCTGGACACCCACAGCATTCTTGGTGAGTTAAAACTTTCCTCCATTACCAAAGAAAGAAGCGGGAAGTGACACCAAAGAAAACAGAGGGAATGTTATCTTAAGTTCTCGTTGGCCACTGATCATCATTGTAAACAAAGCTAAAATAGGAAACAGGACTTATTTGCACAGTCTCATCTTTCTCCTCACACCTCCTTCCACTGACTAACAATTCTGAAGTCCACTCTGCAAGTCCATTGATTGGGCATTCTTGACAACAGACCTGTTAGAATTCGTTCTGCTGCTATAATGTGAGATTTCCTATCACTGCATGGTTGTTCTTTCACCTCTATCATTGGAACTTTATAAGTAACACAAAAGACCTGCACAAGACAGTTTAGAGGAGTCTCGCAGAACAGAATTGTGTAGACAAAGATTTTGAAGGATACCATCCCAACTACAGACAGGCACACTTTCTTCAGATATTCCCCACGGACCCAGAGCAATGGAAAGCTGTCCTTAACACAAGAACAACTGAATAAGCTTGCTTTTCAATTTCAATTATTTTTAGACTTACCAAGCACTCCAAGTTTGTTATGGAATTGCATACAGTATTTTCAAAGAATTTCTTCCTGTCAGTATGCAGTGACTCTACACTTCATCTATCATCTAGAGAAATCTCTCTTGGGGTCAGTTTTGCATGGTACTTTTCATAATGTATAGAGGAATCTGTAAAGGTTTGAGGTCATTTTTTAACATGAAGTACATCCTTCAAGTGTCTTTTCCAGTGTACTGTTAGTTATGAAAACACTCATAATGTGTCCATTTTCAAGCCAATATGAATATTACCTCTCTGGCAGCTATCAGGTAAAGTCTTTTATGAATTGTATCTATCCTATGCAGCTATTTATCAACTTCCAATTATAATTTAATAAATGACGGAGTGATCAGATTACTTAGCACTTCACACTGAATATAGCCCAGGTGGCATTTACCAATTAGGAACCCTTCAGCTCAACAATAGACTTATTTCTTAGGAAAATTTCCAACATGGAATTTAAACTCCCATGTCCTATTCATTACAAAAGCATTACTTCAGACTGCTAAAGCTCTTTCAAGAGTTCCTAATGAATTTATTGTACAGTTGTACTGCCAAATGCAGAGAGCTAACTGATAGACCCAAATAGGGCCTTGATCAGTACCTAATTTACAGAGTTTTCCAAAGGGACAATCTGTGCATAGGGGAAATAAGCCAAGGTTTCTGAAACACACTGGAGCCACTCGATCACTTGGTTACCTCTTCTACAAGAAACACACTCTGTGACTCTCAAGATTGCACACTCTTTTTCATGATTTCTCTTCCTGCATCTGCACCTGCACTTCTGTTGTGCTTGGATGCAGAGCAGACTGCTCTGACTCACATCATCAAGAACTCTGTGCGATTTGGAGTTCTCTTGTTTTCTTTCCTACTTAGTTTCGTCTGGTCTTAGTGACCTAGTTGTAGGGTAGCACCGTATTTATGGACTTTCATATCACTTGGTATGACTGAAAGAATAACCCACCAAGGACTTTATTCTTTGTTTTTGTTCAGTCGCTAAGTTGTGTCCAACTCTTTCTGAATCCCATGGGCTGCAGCGCACCAGGCTTCCCTGTCGTTCATTTTCTCTTGGATTTTGCTCAAACTCATATCCATTGAGTCAGTGATGCAATCTAACCATCTCATCCTCTGTCTCCCACTTCTCCTCCTGCCCTCAATCTAGGCTTGACTCTTACAGACTTTTTAAGGACTTGGACAATCTCTGATCATTGTTCATTATTCTCAAAGTTGTCCAGTGGGGAGTATGACAGTGTCTGTAAGAACACTAACTCAAATCTAGTTGGAAAATGATATTCATCTATCACACATGTGGTGGATACTTCTTATATTTAAACAGCTATGTGTTAGGTGTAAGGGGTCTTACCATACTGTAGAAGATAGTTAAAGAGACTATGATTCTTAGTTTACAAACTCGAGTGAGCACAATTTTTTAAAGTTTTTTCTTTATTTCTTATAAAGCTGGAAGAGAATTCAGCTTCAGTCATTACCATGTCCCCCTGGGCAAAGGTGTGGAAAGGTTCTAGAGTTTTATGTAAACGTATGTATATGTTTTATTTCATAGTACATCATAAGGTTCTATGGATCACTGTTGCTAATTTTTCTATACTGGTCACTGAAAAGAGACCAAGGGTTATAACCTAAATTGACCAACAGGACTGGCCATTCTGATCCTGTGATGTCACCCTTGGCAAGGATATTTTAGGGATGTTTTAGTCCCTCAAAACTGGCCTCTCAGTGTCCTGTGGGGCTATTCCTTCCAAGGGCTTGGTCAGGGATCAAAGTGCAGTTCCCTTGGACCTCCATTCCTTCCCCAGTCAAAACGATCACTCTCTTTACTGTCCACTCCTCCAGGGTAGTGGTCACTGGCTCAGGCTTTGGGGAAAATGAGCCATAAAAGGAAGCATCAAGCAGACAGTTTGTGCTTTTAGCCTTATAACATCAATCTCAATCCCAAAAGGGGGAAGAGAGATGCCAGAGTCCCCAGAAAATGTCCTGATTTTTGTCCTGATATTCGCCTTTTATCATCCCGATTTAAATCAATGGAACAAAATGTAACAGTTTCTATGACAGGTTGTGCATGTCCCCATAGCCCTTGAAATAATCTCTATGTCCAGCCAAATGTCTTACACTCAGCTGGTCTAAGCAAGAGTCACTTTTGTGGCTAAGAAGATAGAACCAACCTGACTGATTATCAATGTTCACTTCTGGAATTTAGAGGTCAGCCCTCCAAACTGAATAGCTACTGCATAGAGGAGAGTTTAGGTAGAGAGTTTTAATGTGTCCATTACATGGTGTAACAGACTATCATTTTCATCCCCAAACCTCACATTATTTTCTGGTACTTTGTATATTGTTGTTACTGTTTAGTCACTAAGCCGTATCCAACTCTTTTGCAACTCCATGGACTGCAGCCCACCAGGTTCATCTGATCATGGGATTTCCCAGGCAAGAATACTGAAGTAAATTGCCATTTCCTTCTCCAGGGAATCTTTCCAACCCAGGAATCAAATCTGCGTCTCCTGCTTGGCAGGTGGATTCTTTACCACTAGAGCAACCCAACTTCTCTGGTGGCTCAGTGGGTAAAGAATCTGCCTGCCATGCAGGAGACCTGGGTTCATACCTGGGTTGGGAAGATCCCCTGGGGAATGAAATGGCTACCCACTCCAGTGTTCTTGCCTGGAGAATCCCATGGACAGAGGAGCCTGGAGGGCTGCTGTCCATGGGGTCACAAAGAGTCAGATACAACTGAGCTACTAAAAACAGCACAAGCCACCTGGGATGCTCCCTCTGTGTATAGAATACTTAAACACCAATTTCAACTTTGGTGGTCATCCTCAGGAGCTAAATGAAGTGCAGAAGTCAGTAAATTAAGAAACCAAAGATTCGCTTACTAACCACTCTGTTGCTGAGCAGGCATGTTTCTTTTATTTGCCATTCTCTGGGAACCCAGTATGTAACAAGTTCTGTGCTGGGCACAAAAATTACGAAGATAAAATAAACAGTCCCTGCCCTCAATGAACCCAAGCTTGCATCTTTCCCACTGATAGTCTTATATTTAGCATGCGTATTGAAATTGAAAATATTTCCTACACATTTCTGTGTGTATCTTGCAATTGAAGCAAAGAAAACTCTTTAAAGAACGGTAAACTTAAGAGTGCAGCCTCCCTGATGGCTCAGTGGGAAAGAATCCTCCTGCCAATGCAGTGATCCCTGGGTAGGGAAATCCCTCGGAAAAGGAAATGCTCATCCACTGTGGTATGGTTAGTCATTCAATTGTGTCTCACTCCGACTCTTTGCGACCCCATGGACTGTAGGCCACCAGGCTCCTCTGCCCATGGAATTCTCCAGTCAAGAACACTGGAGTGGGTTACCATGTCCTTCTCCAGGGATCTTCCCAACCCAGGGATTGAACTGCATTACAGGCAGGTTCTTTCTTGACTGGCAAATTCCATGGACAGAGAAGCCTGGTAGGCTACCGTCCATGGGGTCTCAAAGAGTTGGACATGACTTAGCAACTAAACAGCAACAAAACTTAAAATGTAGGAAGGTATGTAAAATCTTGCATGAACATCCATGATGTAACTTCTGACAAACGGAATCCCTTTATTCTCAACTCTTAAAACCCTAATACAATTACAAAAGCTCTGACCACATCTTGAAAAATTGAAATAGTCCCTCCTTAGTCCCCATCGTTGAGTCTTCCTAGGTATTTGCTTCTTTGTGCCACACAGACTTTCTTCAATTTTTTTTCTTCTGTTCACTTGCCTTCCTGCTGTCTCCAGTGTTTCGCTTTGCCCTTTGTTCCAGTTCTTGCTGTTCCATCCTCTTTACTGACACCTTCTCCCTTCATCCCCAACCTCCCTGGTTGGATCTCTTATGCTGACTTTGCACCCAGTTTTATCCGTGTACATCTGAGCATCCCTCTATAAGTGCCCAACCTTAAGCTCATCTAATTGCAGGTCTTCAGCCATCACCTTTTTGGATAACTCCTCAATGAGTATCATATCCTCTGTCTTTTGCCTGTGTTCCAGTTCCCTATTTTTTGAGTCCTGATTGGACATCTGTGACAAGTCTCAGCATTATCAGGACGACACATAGCTGAAAAGCTGGTGCTGCCTCTTACCATTTGATAACTTTGAAGAAGCCGAGCCACCTTCTAGGTCTCTATAGCCCTCCATTATAGAATGAGGAGGTTGGACCAGATGATCTCAAAAGTCTTGTGGAGTTCCGAAGATTTCATCTAATTTATTTCCATATCTGAATTGATCTCCTTCTGCCTCATCAAAACGCTATTCTTATCCCATGCTCCAGTTTCCATTTCACTTTACATCAGACTCTTTTCTATCTTTGATAGCATCTTTCACCAACTTCTCTCCTCAAACCTTGTCTATTTCTTATTCTGGGGGCTACTTTCCTCTGCCACTCCAGCGATGCCCTCATTTAGCCTCCTTTCTTCTCCTAATCCAAACTTTATTTATGCCTTTTCTAAAACAGTGTTTTTATCATGCTATTCCCTGGGTAAAAATTCACAATGCTTTTATTGTCAATGTCAACTTTCATCAAATCAGACCTAATAGATAAAGAGAGTGTATGCTTACCCCTTACAAGTGATATGGGAGCCTAGTTCAAGGAGCTCTCTGCAAGTGCAAAATCTCTCTTTAAATGTTTTGTTTTGAAGTGGACTTTTTAGTTTGCTTCATAATATATCCATATAAAAGTCATGATGTTTGGGAATTGAGTGGAAGGTGAGGAGTGGAGGTTGGTGCTGAAGTGGTTAACTGTTTGGACCCCAAAATGTGCATTTGAATCCGACTCCACTCCTTACCAGTTGAGTGACCTTGGAAAGAGAAGAATCTCTGCTCCTTGATTATCTCCATCCACCAAATAGGAATAATAACAGTACATATAATATGATATTGTTATGAGAATTAGCTAGTGAATGTAAAGTGCTCATCATAACTCCTTGCCCAAGGTAAGGGGACTTAGCTACAATTTGTGCTCCATACTCAACCACTTGGGGTTAACTCTTGGTTCCAGCTGTTGCTAGCTATGAGACCTTGGGCAAGTTGCTTAACCTTCCCAAGTTCCCTTGTATAGAGGTAATGATAATTCAGTTCAGTTCAGTTCAGTTCAGTCCCTCAGTTGTGTCCAACTCTCCACGACCCCATGAATCACAGCACGCCAGGCCTCCCTGTCCATCACCAACTCCCGGAGTACACTCAAACTCATGTCCACAGAGTCGGTGATGCCATCCAGCCATCTCATTCTCAGTCGTCCCCTTCTCCTCCCGCCCCCAACCTTTCCCAGCATCAGAGTCTTTTCCAGTGAGTCAACTCGTCTCATGAGGTGGCCAAAGTATTGCAGTTTCAGCTTCAGCATCAGTCCTTCCAATGAACACCCAGGATTGATCTCCTTTAGAATGGACTGGTTGGATCTCCTTGCAGTATAAGGGACTCTAATTACTTACCTCATAAGTTTGCCATGAAGGATAGATAAACTAATGTAGGGTGGATTTATCATGAAACCATGCCTCTCATTTCCAAATGTTCCTTGTAAGACTCCAATAGCTTGGCAGGGGAGGGAGGGAGGTGACTAGAAATCTGCTCATATGGGTATATGTTTTTACAAAATTTACAAAACAAGATGTTTTATGTTTAATTAAGATGGATGATTCTTTCCACTCCAACTTCCTCCATCACAGTGTCTTTCTGGTTGGGTGAGGTTGGAGTGGCCCAAGGCATTTTGGGGCACATGCATAGCTATTGCTAGCTGTTCCCAGTATAGCAATTATATGTCTATTATTATAAAATTATATATCAAATTACAGATAACTCAGGAATACAGTTATCCCCACTTGTGCCATGACAGAACCCTGCAGGGTCAAAGGTCATAGTATGAGCATGTTCTATAGTGCCTGGTCCTGAATTATGTGGATACTGGTGGATAAACCAGGTTTGAATGCATAGCACCAGAAGTCAATCTGTGGAAATTTCTCTCCTGTCAGGAATATACTCCATAATGAATAGTATATAATCATAGAGATATTAAACTTTTATTTTTATTTTTGATGTCTTATTCAATAAAGCTCTAATACACCATGCTAATTGGAAGTTGCGAAGATATTTTGGAGTATTTCAATAAAGTAAGTGAAAAAATTATAAACTTCTGATTTGGTAATATCTTTTATTATCTTTAAATTTACCTATTAAATAACTAAATTAATATTCAGATAAAAAATTAATGAATATGACAAAACAAAATATGATTCAACAATAGTGCTGAGTGTCATAGTCTGTGTACAGGATTGGAAAACAATTTCCAGACTTGAGGCAGAATGAGAGGAGAATAGAATTTCTAAGAGCAGAAGACAGAACAGTGGGCCAGATCAAGGGAGAGCTGTCGCCTTTCATGGGCTAGTAGCTAATTTTTATGCCTCAAGACAGAAAATTCCTGCTGTAAGAGTGGCATAAGATGATCAGTTAGGATGCTAAAGAGGGGGGTGGTTAATAAGATGGGTATTTAACCTAATATGCTGGGAGACAGTGAAGGACAGGGAAGACTGGCATGCTGCAGTTCATGGGGTCATAAAACATCCTACACAACTTAGCGACTTAACAATACCATAACATTTTATCTAATGTGGGGTCAGAGAACTGATCAGTTTAGATCTGGAAGCTCATGGTAACTGTCGCTATGGGGATCTGTCAGTTCTGGAGATTTTTGTCCTATAACCTTGGTATAAGGCTCTACCCCTGTGACCTTGCTATCAGTTCAATTCAGTCACTCAGTCGTGTCCGACTCTCCGCGACCCCATGAATCACAGCACGCCAGGCCTCCCTGTCCATCACCAACTCCCGGAGTTCACTCAAACTCATGTCCACAGAGTCGGTGATGCCATCCAGCCATCTCATTCTCTGTCGTCCCCTTCTCTTCCTGCCCCCCAATCCCTCCCAGCATCAGGGTCTTTTCCAATGAGTCAACTCTTTGCATAATGTGGCTAAAGTATTGGAGTTTCAGCCTCAGCATCAGTCGTGCCAATGAACACCCAGGACTGGTCTCTTTTAGGATGGACTGGTTGGATCTCCTTGTAGTCCAAGGGACTCCCAAGAGTCTTCTCCAATGCCACAGTTCAAAAGAGAGTTCCACATTAAGGTGAATGATGAAATCTAAATTATTTTGATGTTGAGAAGCAAATTGTAATAAAAGGTACTTTGAAAAGTTGCAATTAATTTAAAGGAAAATACAAGTTTGAATGCAATAATAAATACATCCTTGGATAGCTTAATAATCAAATTCATATAGAGAAGTGAATTATATACAATATACACACTGGATGTGATGTGCGGGTCCAGTTGTGGATGTGACTAGGGATGGAAGGAAAGTCTGATGCTGTAGAGAACAATATTGCATAGGAACCTGGGATGTTAGATCCATGAATCAAGTAAATTGGAAGTGGTCAAACAGGAGATGCAAGAGTGAACATCAACATTTTAGGGATCAGTGAACTAAAACGGACCAGAATGGGTGAATTTAATTCAGGCAACCACTATATCTACTACTGTGGGCAAGAATCCCTTTGAAGAAGTGGAATACCCTTCATAGTCAACAAGATTCTGAAATGCAGTACTTGGGTGCAACTTCAAAAGCGACAGAATGATCTCTGTTCATTTCCAAGTCAACCATTCAATACAAGAGCAATCCAAGGCTATGCCCCAACCACTAATGCCGAAGAAACTGAAGTTGAACATTTCTATGAGGACTATAAGACCTTCTAGAACTAACACCAAAAGAAGATCCCCTTTTCCTCATAGGGGACTGGAATACAAAAGTAGGAAGTCAAGAGGTACCTGGAGTAACAGGCAAGTTTGGCCTTGGAGTACAAAATGAAGCACGGCAAAGGCTAACAGAGTTTTACCAGGAGAACTAACAGAGTTTAACCAGGAGAACACACCAGTCATAGCAAACACTCTTTTCCAACAGCACAAGAGATGACTCTACACATGGACATCATTGGATAGTCAATACCAAAATCATATGGAATATATTCCTTGCAGTTGAACATGGAGAAAGTCTACACAGTCAGCAAAAACAAAACTGGGAGCTGACTGTAGCCAAATTCAGACTTAAATTGAAGAAAGGAGGGAAAACCACTAGACCATTCAGATATGACCTAAATCAAATCCCTTATGATTTTACAGTGGAAGTGACAAATAGATTCAAGAGATTAGATCTAATAGAGTGCCTGCAGAGCTATGAATGGAGGTTCTTAACATTGACAGGAGCTGGTGATCAAAACCATCCCCAAGAAAAAGATGCAAAAAGATTATCTGAGGAGGCCTTACAAATAGCTGAGAAAAGAAGATAAGCAAAAGGTAAAGGAGAAAAGGAAAGATATATCCATCTGAATGCAGAGTTCCAAAGAATAGCAAGGAGAGAGAAAGCCACCCTACATGATCAATGCAAAGAAATAGAGGAAAACAATAGAATGGGAAAGACTAGAAATCTCTTTAAGAAAATTAGAGATACCAAGGGAATATTTCATGCAAAGATGGGCACAATAAAGGACAGAAACAGTATGGACCTAACAGAAGCAGAAGATATTAAGAAGAGGTGGCAAGAATACACTGAAGAACTATACAAAAAAAGATATTCACAACCCAGACAACCACGATGATGTGATCACTCACCTAGAGACAGACATCCTGGAATGTGATGTTAAGTGGGCCTTAGGAAGCATCACTATGAACAAAGCTAGGGGAGGTGATGGAATTCCAGTGGAGCTATTTCAAATCTTTAAAAATGATGCTGTGAAAGTACTACACTCAATATGCCAACAAATTTGGACAACTCAGCAGTAGCCACAGGACTGGATAAGGTCAGTTTCCTTTCCAGTCCCAAGGAAAGGGAATGCCAAAAATGTTCAACTACTGCACATTTGCACTCATTCCATATGCTAGCAAAGTAATGCTCCATATTCTCTAAGCCAGGCTTCAACATTACGTGAATGGAGCACTTCCAGATGTTCAAGCTGGATTTAGAAAAGGCAGAGGAACCAGAGATCAAATTGCCAACATCTGTTGGATCAGAGAAAAAGCAAGGGAATTCCAGAAAAAGCATCTACTTCTGCTTCATTGATAAAGCTAAAGCCTTTGACTGTGGGGATCACAACAAATTGTTGAAAATTCTTCAAGTGATTGGGAATACCAGACCACCTGACCTGCCTCCTGAGAAACCTGTATGCAGGTCAAGAAGCAACAGTTAAAACCGGACATGGTACAACGGATTGGTTCCAAATTGGTAAAAGAGTACATCTAGGCTGAATATTGTCACCGTGCTTATTTAACTTCTATGCAGAGTACATCATGCAAAATGCCTGGCTGGATTATATTATAAGCTGGAATCAAGATTGCTGGGAGAAATATCAATAACCTTAGATATGCAGATGATACCACATTTATGGCAGAAAGCAAAGAGGAACAAAAGAGCCTCTTGATGAAAGTGAAAGAGGAGAGAGAAAAAGCTGGTGGAAAACTCAACATTCAAAAAACTAAGATCATTGCAACTGGTCCCATCACTTCACAGCAAATAGACGGGGAAACAATGGAAACAGTGAGAGATTTTTTTGGACTCCACAATCACTGCAGATGGTGATTGCAGCCATGAAATTAAAAGATGTTTGCTCCTTGGAAGAAAAGCTATGACCAACCTAAACAGCATATTCAAAAGCAGAGACATCACTTTGCCAGCAAAAGTCAGTATAGTCACAGCTATGGTTTTTCCCGTGGTCATGTATGGATGTGAGAGTTGGACCGTGAAGAAAGCTGAGCACCGAAGAATTGCTGCTTTTGAACTGTGGTGTTGGAGAAGACTCTTGAGAGTCCCTTGGACAGCAAGGAGATCAAAGCAGTCAATCGTAAAGGAAATAAACCCTGAATATTCACTGGAATGATTAATGCTGAAGCTGAAGTTCTAATACTTGGATCATCTGATGCAAAGAACTGACTCAGAAAAGACTCCAATGCTGGGAAAGACTGAGGTCAGGAGGAGAAGGGGACGACAGAGGATGAGATGGTTGGATGGCCTCACTGACTTGAAGGACTCGAGTTTGAGCAAGCTCCGGGAGTTGGTGATGGACAGGGAAGCCTGGAGTGCTGCAGTCCACGGGGTCTCAAGGAGTCGCATATGACTGAGTGAAGGAACTGAACTGATTCACACTGGAAAAAGAGTTACATTACATATCTTGATTAAATATTAAATACTGACAGTAATATATATATACACATACATACATATATATATAATACACTCATAGTCACCATAATAACCAAAGACACCAATTAAAAGCTTGCTAATCATCAATTTAATTAATGAGATATCTCTGTGCACAGATGTCCACACAAATAGGATACGCTAACACACACACAAACAACTTTAAGTGCCCCAGCATCCTACAGTTTATAGTTTTTTAAAAGCAGGAATCTTTAGCAAACAAAAATTCCAGAATATTTATATGATTTTATTAATAATAATTTGTGAAGATGAAAAATAGCTTTTCCAAACTGTTGGTACTTAAAGCCAACTTCAAGTAATCATGCTAAAGAAAAGTTTAAATTATCTTTCTCTTCTCTCTGTGGAAAACATCACTAATTCTTTGCTATAAGAAACAGCAATCAAAAAGAGTGCACCAAAATTGAGGCAACAAAATCACAGAAGTGTGTCTGACATATCATGTTTTATACCTAGATTTTAAATTGGTATTGGTTTCATTGAAAAATTTTGATTTGAAGTGTAATTTCTCTGACTATACAATGCCCTTATTTGTACTTTCAAATTTAAAGCATATAATTTATTATTTCTTTTTTATCTAAATAAATGTTCACTTCATACCTAATAATGTCTTTTAAAAAATTCATTTATTTTTAATCGGAGGATAATTGCTTTATAATATGTGTTGGTTTCTGCCATCCATCAACATGAATTAGCCACAGGTGTGCATATGTCCAAGGGCTTCCCTGGTAGCTCAATCAGTAAAGAATCAGCCTGCAGTGCTGCAGTCTGCCTGCAATCAGGAGATGTGGGTACAATCCCTGGGTGGGGAAGACCCCCTGGAGAACAAATGGCACCCCACTCCAGTGTTCTTGCCTGGGAAATCCCATGGACAGAGGAGCCTGGAGGGCTATAGTCCATGGGGTTGCAAAGAGTCGGACACCACTTAGCAACTGAACCACCACCATACATATGTCCCCTCTCTCTAATTTTGTGTCTTAATTTTTTTCCCCTGGAGGTACCCAATTGCATATGAGTGAGACCCCACAAAACCCGGCTCCACCGCTGGCACTTTGGGAGAAATAGATGGCAGGAACGCAGGAATCCAATGGTCACTGCGTTTTCTCTCCTTCACGTTTCCAGTTTTCCAGCCTTGGTGACGCCATTCAGGTTTCTGAGTGATTGTTTCATTTATCAAACTGAAATTCCACTGCTTAATTGTCAAAGTCTTCATTTTTCTGTTTCTAGGCTACCTTTATGCAAACATTTGCCACTGCCCTCAACTTGTATCCTTGGTTCTATTCTATCTTCTTTTCATGACTGACACGTTGCCTCTGCTATCATTTAGGAAAAAGATAAACTAACATGAAAATGTGTTATGCAGGTAATGTATATTTCAATGGTAAAATATTTACAAATCTCAAACGTACTCACAAGTACATAACTAAAAATAAATTTTTGTACAGTAAACGTGCAGTTATGTACAGTTTGATTAATGGCTGCCTCTGAATGGTGAGTGGTTATTATGTTACTCTTTATATATTCCTATTTATTCCAAGTGTTCTACAATAAACATTTATTCAGAAAAAAAATACTTTAAATTAAATAGGTCAGATGTATTTTATTTGGTTATTTTTAAAGAAGAGAAAGTGTCTTGAATAAAATGTGCCCTTATTAAGAATTTTCAATGGTCCATTATTATGAAAGTTGTATTCTAATTGGAACTTAAAGACAGGAACCTGGCATTCCTGTGATCAGCTCCCAGAAATGGTATTAACTTATTCAGTAGCCTTAAGCTCTTCACTTAACCTTTTAGCTCACCCTTTGTAAAGAAAGGATAATAGCCTTTCTTAGGGAATTACAATGGCAAATTAGCTTAGGTTTGTAATATGTTTTAAAGATAGGTACCTGAATTAAATTGCTTTATATTTTTTGCCATTATTTAATGAGGATAATAATTAACTATCTTAAATATCTGTGTTCCTATGGTAAAAGAAAACAGAACTTTTTAATAATGTATAGAGTAAAAGCTTGAAATGGAGGTAAAATGACTTGGTGAATGAAAGCACGCATGTCTGAAAATAAAAGTCAGCTGAAAACATCAGAGGACCCACACGGTTGTTTCTTCTTAAAATTTTGTTTATGTATGTACTTCTGAGGCTGACTGGGAGTCAGGGAATCTTGGGTGAGAGGAAAGACAATATTCTTTGCAACATTAATTAAAATATGAATAGGATGGGGGAAAACACAAGAAAATTGAGCAAGGATTTTAATGAAAGCCTCTTCCTTGTGAAGAAGCAAATTGACAGCATCGTATCACTGTAGTAATCATGTTTATGCTGATCAAAAATAAAATTCTCCAAACCTGAATTAACTCAGACTTTTAGTCAGGGGTGATGGTACTTGGGTAAAGAAGAAATTAATGGCCTAGATTGAAATACTGCTGGAAGTAAAACGGTTTTGAAATCACTTCTAGATGTAAATATTACCAATTATTATCTTTATAAATCATTTGCTCATAGCAAATCAAAATAGAGGAGGAAACATGCTTTTTACGTCATCAAAAGTATAGGCAAAGACAAAACAACATTATGAAATTGAGGGGGGAAGGAGTAGTATTTTCCCAAAGGATGGAAGGGCCCTCTTAAATACTGACAAAAGACCTGTTTAATTGTTTAAGAAAGTAGATTTTGTCTTTGATTTCTTTTGAGGAACATAAGTTTGAAATCGGTGGTGAACATGTGGTTTGTATTGAGTTCATGTCAATGCAATTCGTTCCAGGCCTTATATCTCCAACTGTCCCATTCCTATCAAGACCAGTCTGTGAAGAAAAAAACCAGTCATGAAGCTTGATCTATCAGAAGCAGGATGTAGTATACAGGATGTTATTCACTATGCAGTACTATGGTACATTCTATGTGGTACATAGCATATAGTACATAGGATGTTATGTACCACATCCTAGCCTTAATCCTCATCCCTCCTAGTGTCACAAGGGCATGCCCCTCATGCTGAGCTATTGCCAGGGAAGCACAGGAGCTGTCAGAAGCAATTTGATAAAGCAGGGTGTCACCTTCCAGACCCAAGTCCTGAGACTCAGCCAAAAACTGACCCAGCAGTTTCATACACTCCCACCTGCACCCAGGGAAACTTTCTGCCCATTATAAAGGCTTAGCGAGAGTTTGTCTTGCAACTTCTGGCTCCAATTTTGTCCTTTTGAACATTAGCTTAAACCTTCCAGAAGTTCCTTCCCAGTTTACTAAAACTTTCTTGACCTTACTTAATTTGCTTTGCCATTTTAATGGAAAATGAGTGGATACAACTGAGTGTCAGAAAGCATTATTCAATATTTGTTGAAGAAATTGTTTACATTGCTCTTTTAGATTTGTAAGAAAAGAACCAGTTTTTCAAAACTCATGGACCTGTAGCTTTTCTTGTATTGTGAAAGAAATGCACATTTCTAAGGATCTCTGACTGTTTCAAGAACATGTATCAAATACTCCGTGTCTGACTTTCTCTGTCAGAAATGTTCCAATCACTAAAATAAAGGAAAGTGTAATTATGGGAGAAAAGTTTAACACCATTATTTCTTACCATTCTTACTACTAAATGCCTTGTCTCCGGGATATAGATATTTGTCCAGTTAGTCAATAGAGAGAGAGTCATTATTATATAATGAATATCAATAATAGTAAAAGATTAAGTGTTATGAGATAATATTTGGATGAAGTATAATGTGTATTTTAATAACCTAGCAGCTTTCGCAGTTTGGCATTTATACTAAAGAACTTGACCTTCTGAGATTTCTACCTTATCTCTCTCAGAGAGTTTTTCATGTGTTTTGCATAAGCAAATGAATTTGAATAGAAAGTTAAAGTTGAATTAAACTCTGGAAATTCTTCACACACTTTTTAAAAAAATCACTAACTATCCTTACTAATAAATAACCTAAATAAGTTGATTGGGAAGTTGAGGAGTACAACAGTTCAGCTACCAGAGAGAGGGCATTAATATTAGCTATTTCAGTTTAAGAGGAGGAAGCTTATTTTCACTAGTTCAAAGATGCACTCTTTCCCTCTACCATATTAATCCACTAAATGTTATTATCATATATTCATATGCATAAGCCATTGGTCATAGATAATAAAAGGGCAAGGGAGTTGAAAGTCTGAAGCTTTTCATTTAACTCAGCTTCAAGAAACATCTTTTAAACCCAAATGTTAAGTATGATGCCTTGTCTATCCTGAGCATACTTGTCAAAGTGTTCACTAAGAGTTTGGAGGCCGTATGTTTTCTTCTATTTGTTTTCTGCAAAAGGAGGATTAGCAAATGCTAATTTTATCCACATCTAAGTAAAGCTGATCTTTCCAAGGGAAAACTGCACATTGTCTTACATTTTTCATTTTAGTTGAACACTTAATTTTGTGGGTTATTAATACTTGCCAATATCACCATGAGTTCCAACCAATCACACTTCTCTCCCCTTCTTTGAATAACTTGAGTTAACTTTACATTATTAAAGTTGCCCATGGTTAAAGTCAAGTAAACAATGCGAATCACTTTTGAAGAGGATAAGTGCTATCATAGTCATATGTTCTTAACTGAAAGAAAAATCTTGACCATAGGCTACCATTTATTTGCCTCACAGTTTTAAGTGCCACTGGGGTAAAACCTCCACCTCTTTTTAAAGTCTGGCCAAAGGTATTGTTGGAGTTTTAAATATATAGAGACATCTGAGAAATTATATACATACTCCAGTAAATTACAAAGTGAAACATAGCTATGAACTTCCTTTTGGAAGGTATGTGACAAATACGTCTGTTAATCTGAACAGAAATATATAGGCATTCTTCGGAGATACTGTAAGTTTGGCTTCCAGACCACCACAATAAAGCAAGTCACACAAATATTTTTGTTTCCTAAAGCATTATTAAAGTTATGTTTTGGGGTTGGGAGGGAGGCTCAAGAGGGAGGAGATATATGTATATTTAGAGCTGTTTCACATTGTCGTACAGTGGGAACCAACACAGAATTTTAAAGCAATTATCCTCCAATTATAAATATAAAGATACTTATAATCAGAATTTTATTTGTGCATGGAAATAGATTATCTGCAGTAGAACAAAAGTGTGTATGTGTGTTAGTCATTCAGTCATATCCAACTCTGTGTGACCCCATGGACTGTAGCCTGCCAGGCTCCTCTGTCCATGGGATTCTCTAGTCAAGGATACTAGAGTGGGCTGCCATTTCCTTCCCCAGGGGATCTTCCCAACCCAGGGACTGAACCCAGGTCTCCTGCATTGCAGGCAGATTCTTTACCATCTGAGCCAGCAAGGGAGCCCCAGAACTAAAGGGTGACACCGTTTCACATCTCAGCAGTAGTTTAGATGTTAACCTACTTGTGCAGAAAGAAGGCTCTGTGGTCTGCTGAACCAAGGAAGACTTAAAGAGTTCAGACTGCTAAAGAGAAATGGAAAGAGTCTTCCAGACTGATGGATTTAGATGAGCAAAGACAAGAAGAAAACATTGAAGACTCACTATGAGAAGAGGTATCTAAGGAAAACAGGAGAAAGCGGTGGTTTAGAACCAATTAAAGGTGGGCCGTGCCTCCAACCATATTAAGTCATGAATCACTTAAAGGTTACTCATATTTGGTATTTACTCTTTGTAACAGTTCGATTGAAGAAGGATGGATCCATGTTTACCGTTTATTTTATTTTTCATCATTAATCTGCTTTTATCTTTGGTCGCACCGGGTCTGCGTTGCCGCGCTCCAGCTCTCCCTAGGGGCAGAGAGCCGGGGCTGCCCTCGGTTGCAGCGCGCCGGCTTCCCCGTTGCCGAGCGCAGGCCCTGGGCTCCCAGGCGGCAGGAGCTGCGGCACTGGGGCTCAGTAGCTGTGGCACTCGGGCTTAGTCTCCCCGTGGCCTGCAGAATCTCCCCAGAACCACGTCCCCTGCATAGGCAGGCTAATGCTCGTTCACTTTAAACGGAGAAGTTCTATTATTTATTGAACAAAGAGATGGATATAACAGATGAGCTCACCATTGCAGTTAATTTCCGCCAGCATTTGTGAACTGCAGTGTGTGGAAGCTGTGTTTCCCTCGGGTTCTGGGAAGTTTGTTGAACATCATTGAATGTGAAAGCAATGAACAGTTCCATAAGACTTGTGCTTTTTACGGAAAATAACCTAGATTGCTACACTGTATTTGAGTCATAAGAGTAACATTTGGGTGATGTTTAGATACAAAGCCATTAAGTTAAATACTGTATTTACTGGAATTATTTCCTATTGCTTGGAGGGAAAATGAGGGAGAATTTTATATTAAGGTGATAACTTCTTGTGTGAATCTGATTTAAATTGTCTTATTTATTTATTTATTTTTTGGATTTTCAGCACCCTTTGGGTATTCTTTTTATTTTTTTATTTTTTTGCTAAACTTTTTTTTTTATTGGAGGCTAATTATTTTACAATATTATATTGGTTGGTTTTGCCATACATTGACATGAATCCGCCCCGGGTGTACATGAGTTCCCCTTCCTGAACCCCCCTCCCACCTCCCCCCTCCCCTTATCTTCCCTCTGGGTCATCCCCGCACACCAGCCCCGAGCATCCTGTAACATTCATCGACCCTGAACTGGCGATTCGTTTCACATATGATAATATACGTTTCAATGCCATTCTCCCAAATCATCCCACCCTCACCCTCTCCCACAGAGTCCCAAAGACTGTTCTATACATCTGTGTCTCTTTTGCTGATTTAAATTGTCTAATTTAATGAATGATTTATCTTCAAAAGAAGATCATTCATACTTGCTCACTGTAGAATCAATGATAGCAAAAACTTAACTACTGCTTTTTTACATTATCAAGCAATATTCATTTTATTGAAGGAAATATAAAACAGCATATATCTGTAAAATTTAACCTCCACAGTGGATTGCTTCATCTGCTGCTGCTGCTGCTAAGTCACTTCAATTGTGTCCGACTCTGTGCGACCCATAGACGGCAGCCCATCAGGCTCCCCCGTCCCTGGGATTCTCCAGGCAAGAACACTGGAGTAGGTTGCCATTTCCTTCTCCAATGCATGAAAGTGAAAAGTGAAAGTGAAGTCATGTCCGACTCTTTGCGACCCCATGGACTGCAGCCCTCCAGGCTCCTCCAACCATGGGATTTTCCAGGCAAGAGTACTGGAGTGGGATGCCATTGCCTTCTCCGTTACTTCATCTAGGGATGAGCAATTTCTGTAGTTGAATGCTAAGCAATAGTTGACTTTCGTGATTTTGTTTTAGGAGGGATGAGCAATTTCTATAGTTGAATGGTAAGCAATAGTTGACTTTTGTGATTTTCTTTTTGGAAAGGAGGTTTCAGTTTTGTGTTGTAACACTTTTAGTAACAAAATCTGTTTGAAAAAGAATAAAAAGGAAAGGAAAAAATTATTAGTAGCTTTACATGTAATTATTAGAATTGGCAATCAGTGAAGGTCCTCTCTTTACCAATGCAAAATGGAGGTGACTTTTATTTATTTTTTTTGAGACAATTTAATTTACTCTATATTTAGCCTTTTAAATTGCTACAGATTATACATATTGCAATATTTTAATTAGCAGAGAAAATCAGCCTCAAAATTGTCTTCAGCAAGTTAAGTATGCCATTAACTATGAACTAGAAAATACATGATAGCAATTTTTAAAATATCTAGTTGATACCTTTCATGGGTGCTGTACTTTATAAGATCTAATTTTGTAGTTAAATTTTTTTTATTGGAAGTTAAACTATCTGAATAAAAGTTTATGCATTTTTGCACATTTAGTTCTTCAAATTATGGGCAATGCCATTCCAAAAAATCTATGTATAATTACCTGGTTAGTAAAACTGAAATGCTGAGTTGTATATTTGTTCATGTGAGAGTATATATTTTATTTTTATATGAATTTCTTTGAATACAAGGTGAATGATTTAACAAAGATAGCCTGAGGAATATTGGCACCTTGGCCAACCAGATGAGAGGACACACTCCACTTGTATGGAGTTTGGCCAGGGTGCGTCTCCCAGTTTTCTCTGTGAAAGTAAAGAATAGGGATGAGGAGATGTAGTGGGATGTGTGGGGCCAGGGAAGGCAGAACTCAAGGAAAGAGCAGCCCTGTGGCCCAGGTTAGATCACAAGGCTCTGGACTCACATTCCACGCTTGTGGAACCATGGACTTCTTTTACCAATTTCATCTAGTTTCTCTGGCACCTTAGAATCCCTTGGAAAATTTATTTTCAGAATCTGACTGATTGATTCAGAATGCATATTTTCTTCTTAAGAAAACACTGACAAACTGTCCAGGCTTCAGTAAGAGCTTCACACCACTTCCTGAAATTTGGCATCAAAATTTGCATGCATCGCTGCAGAGGTTGAGGGCTGTAGGAACACTGGCAGACTCCAGTATGAGTCTTGGCTAGGTTTCCCTAGGTTCAGAAATTAATGGGGATTTATTAAATCCACAAGCTTTGAGGCGGGCTTGAAAGATCCAGAAAAGAGTGGAAAGACAGAAACCACAGTACTCTGACAATGCTGCTGCTGCTGCTGCTAAGTCACTTCAGTCGTGTCCGACTCTGTGTGACCCCATAGACGGAAGCCCACCAGGCTCCCCCGTCCCTGGGATTCTCCAGGCAAGAACACTGGAGTGGGTTGCCATTTCCTTCTCCAATGTGTGAAAGTGAAAAGTGAAAGTGAAGTCGCTCAGTCGTGTCTGATTCCTAGCGACCCCATGGACTGCAGCCTACCAGGCTCCTCCATCCATGGGATTTTCCAGGCAAGAGTACTGGAGTGGCCTTCTCCGAGGTTTATTAAAAATCCATCAATGTTACATTTATTACATGAGAAATGTACTTCATATTTGGTATAAATCCATTCTCAAATCTTCATAACCAGATTAGCTGCACAAAGATATTGCATTTTACAAATTCCAAGTGATTAAAAGGGAGCAATCAGGGAGCCGGACAGTCCCCAGGCACTTGTCTGCTCAGTGGATGCTTCTCGGCGCCCCCGCCGCCGCCCCACATCGCGGGACGCGGAGACCGGTGGCATTTAGATGGGAGGAACAAGATAGCGGAGGAATAGGACGGCGAGACCACTCTCTCCTCCACAAAATCATCAAAAGAACTTTTGAACGCGAGTAAAGTCCACAAAACAACTTCTGAATGCTGGCAGAGGACGTCAGGCACCCAGAAAAGCAGCCCATTGTCTTCGAAAGGAGGTAGGAAAAAACATAAAAGATAAAAAGCGAAACAAAAGAAGTAAGGACGGAGCTCCATCCCGGGAAGGGAGGCTTTAAAAAGAGAGAAGTTTCCAAACACCAGGAAACATTCTCACTGGCGATTCTGTGGCGAGCCTTGGAAGCTCAGAGGGCCACATAACCCTCTTTTTTTTTTTAAGATTTTTTTAAAACCCACAGATTACCCGCCAAACGGTAACTCCCAGCGGAGAAGCAGCGCAGACGCCTGCATACGCCATTAGCAAGCGGGGGCTGGGCAGGGAGGAGCCGGCTGAACTGCTTAGAGAGAGGACTGGGCTTGAATGCCGCGAGAACAATTTGAGAGAACTGGGGAGAGCAAAGCAGACTGTGGGATAGCTTCCCCACGAAAAGGCGGAAAGCTCTAACCTATTACTCGGCCAGCCCCGCTCACAGAATAAAGGACTGAGCAGAGCGAGCCGGCTGCGGTCGGCCCATCCCCCATTCCCCGCCGAGACAGGCAGGGAGCACAGCCAGAGCTGGAGCGGGCAACCGCGGCCCCAGAAAGGCATCCGATACAAACTGCAGGCAGGCTTGTTGCTATTCAGGACTTCTTGGGCTCGGGCCGGTCGATATCCCCCTGAGAAGGTGCGCCGGTTGTACACCCAGAAAACTGAGTGGCGGGGACTGGGGAGGCGATAAGTCGCAGAGACCGCGCTCGCCAAACACCTGGTCCCCTGAGCTGCTCCGACTGGGGAAGGCACAAAACGCAGGCCCAACCAAGTCTGCGCCTTTGTGGAGTACCTGAGAACCTGAACTTGAGCCGCTCAGACCTGGGAAGTGCATACAACCCGGTGCTGGCCTCAGACAGTTCCCGGCAGAGCAACCTAGAGCCTGTGCAGTGTAGACTGGGACAGCATACGTGCTGTAAGCGGGGGCAAACCCAGTGTGGCCGAGACACTGCGAGCACTCCCCACAGACGCCAGAGATAATCGACTGCAGCGTTCCTCCCTTCCCAGAACAGGACTGAACAACTGAGCCTTAAAAAGTGTCCACCCACCCCCTAGTATCAGGGCGGAAATTAGACACTGAAGAGACCAGCAGACAGAAGCTAAAGCAGAGGGAACCACCTTGGAAATGACAGATAGAGACGTCTAGAGACTACTCCAAGAATAAGACCAAAAACCAGAGGCAAGAGGCTTAAGGCCGAATCCTGAGAACACCAGAGAAGTCCTGACTCCAGGGAACATTAATCGATAGGAGCTCATCAAACGTCTCCATACCTACGCTAAACCCAAGGGTCAACAAGTTCCAGAGCAAGACATACCACGCAAATTCTCCAGTAACACAGGAAACTAGCCCTGAGCTTTAATATACAGGCTGCCCAAAGTCACTCCAAACCCACTGACATCTCATAACTCATTACTGGACACTTCATTGCACTCCAGAGAGAACAAATCCAGCTCCACCCACCGGAACACCGACACAGGCTTCCATAACCAGGGAACCTTGACAAGTCACCTGTCCAACCCCACACACAGCAAGGAAACTACATAATAAAGAGAACTCCACAAACGGCCAGAAGAGGGAAAGGCCACCCCAAGCAAAGCATTATAAGCAAGATGAAGAAGCAGAGAAATACCCAGCAAGTAAAGGAACAAGATAAATGCCCACCAACACAAACAAAAGAGGAAGATATAGGGAATCTACATGAAAAAGAATTTCGAATTTTGGTGGTGAAAATGATTCAAAATCTTGAAAGCAAAATGGAGTTACAGATAAATAACCTGGAGAAAAGGATTGAGAAGATGGAAGAAAGGTTTAATAAGGACTTAGAGGAAATAAAAAAGAGTCAATATACAATGAATAATACAATAGATGAGATCAGAAACACTCTGGAGAGAACAAACAGTAGAATAACAGAGGCAGAAGACAGGATAAGCGAGCTAGAAGATAGAATTGTAGAAATAAATGAAGCAGAGAGGAAAAAAGAAAAACAAATTAAAAGAAATGAGAACAATATTAGAGACCTCTGGGACAATGTTAAACGCTCCAACATTCGAATCATAGGAATCCCAGAAGAAGAAGACAAAAAGAAAGACCATGAGAGAATACTTGAGGAGATAATAGTTGAAAACTTCCCTAAAATAGGGAAAGAAATAATCACCCAAGTCCAAGAAACCCAGAGAGTCCCCAACAGGATAAACCCAAGGCGAAATACTCCTAGACACATATTAATCAAATTAACAAAGATCAAACACAAAGAACAAATATTAAAAGCAGCAAGGGAAAAACAGCAAATAACACATAAGGGGATTCCCATAAGGATAACAGCTGATCTTTCAACGGAAACTCTTCAGGCCAGGAGGGAATGGCAAGACATACTTAAAGTGATGAAAGAAAATAACCTACAGCCCAGACTACTGTACCCAGCAAGGATCTCATTCAAATATGAAGGAGAAATCAAAAGCTTTACAGACAAGCAAAAGCTGAGAGAATTCAGCATTACCAAACCAGCTCTCCAACAAATGCTAAAGGATCTTTTCTAGACAGGAAACACAGAAAGGGTGTATAAACTCGAACCCAAAGCAATAAAGAAAATGGCTACGGGATCGTACTTATCAATAATTACCTTAAACGTAAATGGGTTGAATGCCCCAACCAAAAGACAAAGGCTGGCTGAATGGATACAAAAACAAGACCCCCATATATGTTGTCTGCAAGAGACCCACCTCAAAACGAGGGACACATACAGAGTGAAAGTGAAGGGCTGGAAAAAGATATTCCATGCAAATAGAGACCAAAAGAATGCAGGAGTAGCAATACTCATATCAGATAAAATAGACTTTAAAACAAAGGCTGTGAAAAGACACAAAGAAGGAAACTACATAATGATCAAAGGATCAATCCAAGATGAAGATATAACAATTATAAATATTTATGCACCCAACATAGGAGCACCGCAATATGTAAGACAATTACTAACAAGTATGAAAGGGGAAATTAACAATAATGCAATAATAGTGGGAGATTTTAATACCCCACTTACATCTATGGATAGATCAACTAAACAGAAAATTAACAAGGAAACACAATCTTTAAATGATACAATAGACCAGTTAGACCTAATTGATATCTATAGGACATTTCACCCCAAAACAATGAATTTCACCTTTTTCTCAAGTGCACATGGAACCTTTTCCAGGATAGATCACATCCTGGGCCATAAATCTAGCCTTGATAAATTCAAAAATGTTGAAATCATTCCATGCATCTTTTCTGACCACAATGCAGTAAAATTAGATCTCAATTATGGGAGAAAAACTATTAAACATGCCAACATATGGAGGCTGAACAACACGCTGCTGAACAACGAACAAATCATAGAAGAAATCAAAAGAGAAATCAAAATATGCATAGAAATGAATGAAAATGAAAACACAACAACCCAAAACCTCTGGGACACTGTAAAAGCAGTGCTAAGGGGGAAGTTCATAGCAATACAGGCACACCTCAAGAAACAAGAAAAAAGTCAACTAAATAACCTAACTCTACATCTAAAGCAACTAGAAAAGGAAGAAATGAAGAACCCCAGGGTCAGTAGAAGGAAAGAAATTGTAAAAATTAGGGCAGAGATAAATGCAAAAGAAACAAAAGAGACTATAGCAAAAATCAACAAAGCCAAAAGCTGGTTCTTTGAGAAGGTAAATAAAATTGACAAACCACTAGCCAGACTTATCAAGAAACAAAGGGAGAAGAACCAAATCAATAAAATTAGAAATGAAAATGGAGAGATCACAACTGACAACACAGAAATACAAAGGATTATTAGAGAATACTATCAGCAATTATATGGCAATAAAATGAATAACCTGGAAGAAATGGACAAATTCCTAGAAAAATACAACTTTCCAAAACTGAACCAGGAAGAAATAGAAAATCTGAACAGACCCATCACAAGCACAGAAATTGAAACTGTAATCAAAAATCTCCCAGCAAACAAAAGCCCAGGTCCAGACAGCTTCACAGCTGAATGCTACCAAAAATTTAGAGAAGAGTTAACACGTATTCTACTCAAACTCTTCCAGAAAATTGCTGAGGAAGGGAAACTTCCAAACTCATTCTATGAGGCCACCATCACCCTAATCCCAAAACCTGGTAAAGACCCCACAAAAAAAGAAAACTACAGGCCAATATCACTGATGAACATAGATGCAAAAATCCTTAACAAAATTCTAGCAATCAGAATCCAACAGCATATTAAGAAGATCATACATCATGACCAAGTGGGCTTTATCCCAGGAATGCAAGGATTCTTCAATATCCGCAAATCAGTCAACGTAATACACCACATTAACAAACTGAAAAATAAAAATCATATGATTATCTCAATAGATGCAGAGAAAGCCTTCGACAAAATTCAACATCCATTTATGATAAAAACCCTCCAGAAAGTGGGAATCGAAGGAACATACCTCAACATAATAAAAGCTATATATGACAAACCCACAACAAACATTATCCTCAACGGTGAAAAACTGAAAGCATTTCCCCTAAAGTCAGGAACAAGACAAGGGTGCCCACTCTCACCACTACTATTCAACATAGTTCTGGAAGTTTTGGCTACAGCAATCAGAGCAGAAAAAGACATAAAAGGAATACAAATTGGAAAAGAAGAAGTAAAACTTTCACTGTTCGCTGATGACATGATCCTCTACACAGAAAACCCTAGAGACTCTACCAGAAAACTACTAGAGCTAATCAATGATTACAGTAACGTTGCAGGATATAAAATCAACACACAGAAATCCCTTGCATTCCTATACACTAATAATGAGAAAATAGAAAGAGAAATTAAGGAAACTATTCCATTCACTGTTGCAACGAAAAGAATTAAATACTTAGGAATATATCTACCTAAGGAAACAAAAGACTTGTACATAGAAAACTATAAAACACTACTGAAAGCAATCAAAGAGGACACTAATAGATGGAGAAATATACCATGTTCATGGATTGGAAGAATAAATATTGTAAAAATGAGTATACTACCCAAAATAATTTATACATTCAATGCAATCCCTATCAAGCTACCAACGATATTTTTCACAGAACTAGAACAAATAATCTCACAATTTGTATGGAAATACAAAAAACCTCGAAAAGCCAAAGCAATCTTGAGGAAGAAAAATGGAACTGGGGGAATTAACCTGCCGGACTTCAGGCTCTACTACAAAGCCACAGTCATCAAGACAGTATGGTACTGGCATAAAGACAGAAATATAGATCAATGGAACAAAATAGAAAGCCCAGAGATAAATCCACGCACCTATGGACACCTCATTTGACAAAGGAGGCAAGAATATAAAATGGAGAAAAGACAGTCTCTTTAACAAGTGGTGCTGGGAAAACTGGTCAACCACTTGTAAAAGAATGAAACTAGAACACTTCCTAACACCATACACCAAAATAAACTCAAAATGGATTAGAGAGCTAAATGTAAGACCAGAAACTATAAAACTCCTAGAGGAGAACGTAGGCAAAACACTCTCCGACATAAATCACAGCAGGATCCTCCATGACCCACCTCCCAGAATATTGGAAATAAAAACAAAAATAAACAAATGGGACCTAATTAAAATCAAAAGCATCTGCACAGCAAAGGAAACTATAAGTAAGGTGAAAAGACAGCCTTCAGAATGGGAGAAAATAATAGCAAATGAAGCAACTGATAAAGGATTAATCTCCAAATTATACAAGCAGCTCCTGCAGCTCAATTCCAGAAAAATAAATGACCCAATCAAAAAATGGACCAAAGAACTAAACAGACATTTCTCCAAAGAAGACATAAAGATGGCTAACAAACACATGAAAAAATGCTCAACATCCCTCATAATCAGAGAGATGCAAATCAAAACCACAATGAGGTACCATTTCACACCAGTCAGAATGGCTGCTATCCAAAAGTCTACATGCAATAAATGCTGGAGAGGATGTGGAGAGAAAGGAACCCTCTTACACTGTTGGTGGGAATGCAAACTAGTACAGCCATTATGGAGAACAGAGTGGAGATTCCTCAAAAAATTGGAAATAGAACTGCCATATGATCCAGCAATCGTACTCCTGGGCATACACACCGAGGAAACCAGAATTGAAAGAGACACGTGTACTCCAATGTTCATTGCAGCACTGTTTATAATAGCCAGGACATGGAAGCAACCTAGATGTCCATCTGCAGATGAATGGATAAGAAAGCTTTGGTACATATACACAATGGAGTATTATTCAGCCATTAAAAAGAATACATTTGAATCAGTTCTAATGAGGTGGATGAAACTGGAGCCTATTATACAGAGTGAAGTAAGCCAGAAAGAAAAACACCAATACAGTATACTAACACATATATATGGAATTTAGAAAGATGCAAATGATAACCCTGTATATGAGACAGCAAAAGAGACACAGATGTATAGAACAGTCTTTGGGACTCTATGGGAGAGGGTGAGGGTGGGATGATTTGGGAGAATGGCATTGAAACACGTATGTTGTCATATGTGAAACGAATCACTAGTTCAGGGTCAATGCATGTTATAGGATGCTTGGGGCTGGCATGCGGGGATGACCCAGAGGGAGGATAAAGGGAGGAGGGAGGTGGGAGGGGGGTTCAGGAGCGGAACTTATGTAAACCCGGGGCAAATTCATATCAATGTATGGCAAAACCAACGAATATAATATTGTAAAATAATTTGCCTCCAATAAAAAATAAATTAACTACATAAAAAAAAATAAAAAAAAAAAAGGGGAGCATTCATACTGGAGAAAGAAATGCAATACAACTTGACACTTGTTTTTCACAGAGGATCAGATTTTCAAAGGGATCTTTTGATTAAGTATCATTAGAGTTAGGCTTAACATCAGGATCCATATTACAACTCCCATTATTATGGTTTGAAAAAGTTATCATGTCCATGAAACAAGAATAATTTAGCTCCTATTTATTGGTAGGGCCTGATAAATGGTCCCCCAATGTGCTTTAAAATACTTCTTATTACATTGCTCTCATTATATTCTTTTGAGACAGCAGATTATGGTCAACTGTCAATTACATAAGTAATAGAAGGCAAGGGTACCAGAAAATTGTGGAATTTTGTTACGGCAGCCCTAGGAAACTAATACATTGGTGAAAAATAAGAAATCAAGAAAATTTTCTGAATTCCAGTAACATACTACAATCAGTAACTTTTAGACTTCAAAGTGATCTTTTTATTTTTATTTTTTTAGACACACCATGCAGCATGTGGGATCTTAGTTTCCTAGTTCAGTTCAGTTCAGTCTCTCAGTCCTGTCTAACACTTTGTGATTCCATGGACCGCAGCACGCCAGGCCTCCCTGTCCATCACCAACTCCCGGAGTTTACTCAATCTCATGTCCATTGAGTCGGTGATGCCATCCAACCACCTCATCCTGTCTCCTCCCGCCTTCAATCTTTACAAGCATCAGGGTCTTTTCCAGTGAGTCAGTTGTTCAAATCAGGTGGCCAAAGTATTGGAGTTTCATCCTCAACATCAGTCCTTCCAATGAACACCCAGGACTGATCTCCTTTAGGATGGACTGGTTGGATCTCCTTGCAGTCCAAGGGACTCTCAAGAGTCTTCTCCTACTCCACAGTTCAAAAGCATCAATTCTTCGGTGCTCACCTTTCTTTATAGTCCAACTCTCACATCCATACATGACCACTGGAAAAATCATAGCCTTAACTAGACAGACCTTTGTTGGCAAAATAATGTCTCTGCTTTTGAATATGTTGTCTAGTTTGGTCATAACTTTTCTTCCAAGGAGTAAGCGTCTTTGAATTTCATGGCTGTAGTCACCATAAGATAAAATCTCTCAGTGTTTCCATTGTTTCCCCATCTATTTGCCACGAAGTGATGGGTCTGGATGCCATTATCTCAGTTTTCTGAATGTTGAGCTTTAAGCCAACTTTTTCTCGCTCCTCTTTCACTTTCATCAAGAGGCTCTTTAGTTCTTCTTCACTTTCTGCCATAAGGGTGGTGGTTATTGATATTTCTGCCAGCAATCTTGATTCCAGCTTGAGCTTCTTCCAGCCCAGCATTTCTCATGATGTATTCTGCATATAACTTAAATAAGCAGGGTGACAATATACAGCCTTGACATACTCCTGTCCCTATTTGGAACCAGTCTGTTGTTCCATGTCCAGTTCTAACTGTTGCTTCCTGATCTGAATATTGGTTTCTTAAGAGGCAAGTCAGGTGGTCTGGTATTCCCATGTCTTTCAGAATTTTCCACAGTTTATTGTGATCCACACAAAGGCTTTGGCATAGTCAATGAAGCAGGAATAGATGTTTTTCTGGAACTCTCTTGCTTTTTCCATGATCCAGCAGATGTTGGCAATTTGATCTCTGGTGCCTCTGCCTTTTCTAAATCCAACTTGATCATCTGGAAGTTCATGGTTCATATACTGTTGAAGCCTGGCTTGGAGAATTTTGAGCATTACTTTACTAGTATGTGAGATGAGTGCAATTGTGTGGTAGTTTGAGCATTCTTTGGCATTGCCTTTCTTTGGGATTGAAATGAAAACTGACCTTTTCCAGTCCTGTGGCTACTGTTGCGTTTTCCAAATTTGTTGGCATATTGAGTGCAGCACTTTCACAGCATCATCTTTTAAGATTTGAAATAGCCCAACTGGAATTCCATCACTTCCAACAGCTTTGTTCGTAGTGATGCTTTCTAAGGCCCACTTGACTTCCCATTCCAGGATGTCTGGCTCTAGGTGAGTGATCTCACCATTGTGATTATCTGGGTCATGAAGATCTTTTTTGTATAGTTCTTCTGTGTATTCTTGCCACCTCTTCTTAATATCTTCTGCTTCTGTTAGGTCCCTACCATTTCTGTCCTTTATTGAGCCCATCTTTGCATGAAATGTTCCCTTGGTATCTCTAATTTTCTTGAAGAGATCTCTATTCTTTCCCATTTTATTATTATCCTCAATTTCTTTGCACTGATCACTGAGGAAGGCTTTCTTATCTCTCCTTGCTATTCTTTGGAACTCTGCATTCAGACAGATATATCTTTCCTTTTCTCCTTTGCTTTTCACTTCTCGTCTTTTCTCAGCTATTTGTAAGGCCTTCTCAAGCAGCCATTTTGCTTTTTTGCATTTCTTTTTCTTGGGGATGGTCTTTATCCATGTCCCATGTACTATGTCACGAACCTCTGTCCATAGTTCATCAGGCACTCTATCTATCAGATCTATTCCCTTAAATCTATTTCTCACTTCCAGTGTATAGTCATAGGGATTTGATTTAGGTCATATCTGAATGGTCTAGTGGTTTTCCCTACTTTCTTCAATTTAAGTCTGAATTTGGCAATAAGGAGTTCATGAGCTGAGCCACAGTTTGCTCTCAGTTTTGTTTTTGCTAACTGTATAGAGCTTCTCCATCTTTGGCTGCAAAGAATATAATCAATCTGATTTCTATATTGATCATCTGGTGATGTCCATGTGTAGAGTCTTCTCTTGTCTTGTTGGAAGAGGGTGTTTGTTATGACCAGTGCGTTCTCTTGGCAAAACTCTATTAGCCTTTGCCCTGCTTCATTCTGTACTCCAAGGCCAAATTTTCCTGTTACTCCTGGTATTTCTTGATGTCTTACTTTTGCTTTACAGTCCCCTATAATGGAAAGGACCTCTTTTTGTGGTATTAGTTCTAGAAGGTCTTGTAGATCTTCATAGAACTGTTCAACTTCACCTTCTTCAGCATTAGTGGTCATGACCTAGACTTGGATTACTGTGATATTGAATGGTTTTCCTTGGAAATGAACAGATCATTCTGTCATTTTTGAGACTGCATCCAAGTACTTCATTTTGGACTCTTTTGTTGACCATGATGGCTACACCATTTCTTCTAAGTGATTCCTGCCCACAGTAGTAGATATAATGGTCATCTGAGTTAAATTCACCCATTGTAGTACATTTTAGTTCACTGATTCCTAGAATGTCGGCATTCATTCTTGCCGTCTCCTGTTTGACCACTTCCAGTTTGCCTTGATTCGTGGACCTAACATTCCAGGTTCCTATGCAATATTGCTCTTTACAGCATCGGACCTTGCTTCCATCACCAGGCACATCCATAACTGGGTGTTGTTTTTGCTTTGGCTCCGTCTCTTCATTCTTTCTGGAGTTATTTCTCCACTGATCTCCAGGAGCATATTGGGCACCTACTGACCTGGGGAATTCCTCATTCAATATCCTATCTTTTTGCCTTTTCATACTGTCCATGGGGTTCTCAAGGCAAGAATACTGAAGTGGTTTGCCATTCCCTTCTCCAGTGGACAACATTTGTCAGAACTCTCCACCATGTCCCATTCCCAACCAGGGATCAAACTCATGCCCGCTGTGTTAGGAGCACAGAATCTTAACCCTGGACCTCCAGGGAAGTCCCGAGGGTATCTTAAAGATGAATTGGCCCAATCTTGTTCTACAGCTGAAGACACTGACTTACAGAGAGAACTCTGCAGCACATATGAGGTAGAGATTGAATAAGGCAGGTCCATTCATGTAAGTCCTGTTCCTGGTCCGCTTTTCTCAATTCCTTACTATGTTCAGAGAGAAAGAACCTGTAACCAAAGTCCAGAAAGATTATAAGTAAAATACACAATATAGATGAGAGTACCTGATAGATGAGAGGAAGATCATTTCTCTGGGAAGATCAAGGAGGGCACCAAAGAGGAAGTCAAATGTGTGTGTGTGTGTGTGTGTGTGTGTGTGCGTGTTGTTTTCTCTGTGTTTCATTTTAATTTTTAAGTTTGAAGGATAACCCAGTTGGTAGGCAGAGTGGTGAAAGGACAACGTTACAACATTTTCAGGTGGCGATGGTAGGAACACCATAGGTGGAGGCTGGGATGTACTGAATATGTTTGGAGAAGGTGAGGGATCCATTTGATTGCTGGATAAGGCTCCTATGGAGGTTTGCTGCTACTGCTAAGTCACTTCAGTCGTGTCCGACTCTGTGCGACCCCATAGATGGCAGCGCACCAGGCTCCCCCGTCCCTGGGATTCTCCAGGCAAGAACACTGGAATGGATTGCCATTTCCTTCTTCAATGCATGAAAGTGAAAAGTGAAAGTGAAGTCGCTCAGTCATGTCCGACTCTTTGCGACCCCATGGACTGCAGCCTACCAGGCTCCTCCGTCCATGGGATTTTTCCAAGCAAGAGTACTGGAGTGGGGTGCCATTGCCTTCTCCCTATGGAGGTTTAGTAGCAAATAAAACTGGAAAGGTGGCAGAGGCCATGCTGCTAAGAGTTGGAGTCTGGGGAAGGAGGGCCATGTTGTGGGGATAGCGACATCAGGCTTTTTGGGGTAAGGATTTTGCTTTGATTTTGAGCCCAGGTGTCCCATCTGTCAGGATTCATTACTCTTCTCCCTGATAGGAGGCACTTGCCAATGGGTAATTCAGATTTTATTATAATGGCATCTGGGAACTACTATGATGTTCTGTCTGCTTTTGATTCCTCAGACCTTTTAATCTGAGTGAATGCATGTGTGCTTCTATATGTATGTGCACAAGAGAGAAGCCCCCAAGCAAAGCCCCAAATTAGCACACATTGGTTCAAAAAGTGTCTGGATATTCTAGCTGATCCCATGTCTTTCTGGGCATTAAAATGCCAAGAAAACCACCACGAGAAAGTGAATCATAGTTCTTAAAGCCATGTGCTTTTTGACACAGAGCATTAGTAACGTCCAGTATTTCCAAGGGGCAGAAGCATTTTTTGAAGGGCGTTATATCTACTTAGGAGAAGGAAAGGGCAACCCACTCCAGTATTCTTGCCTGGAGATTCTGGTGGACAGAGGAGCCTGGTGGGCTGTTGCCCATGGGGTTGCAGAGTCAGACACGACTGAAGCGACTTAGCATACATGCACGCATTGGAGAAGGAAATGGCAACCCACTCTAGTGTTCTTGCCTGGAGAATCCCAAGGACAGAGGAGCCTGGTGGGTCTATGGGCTCGCACAAAGTCGGACACTACTGAAGCATGCATATGTACTTATCCTTGTACATCACTAAAGGGAGAAACAGTAAAAGGAAGTTTTACATTGTGCAACTACTCATTAATAGCCATTTTATTTGCACGTACTTTGAGTTTTTGCAAGGCCAATGGACAAATTTTGCATTTGATACCAGTGGTAAAGAATCTGCTTGCCAAGACAGGAGACACGGGAGATGCAGGTTTGATCCCTAGGTGGGGCACAATACCCCAGAGGAGGAAATGGCAACCCATTCCAATTCCCAAGTATTCTTGCCTGGGAAATCCCATGGACAGAGGAGCCTGGCAGGCTATAGTCCATGGGGTGGCAAAGAGCTGGACACAGCTGAGCAACTGAGCACACACATCCTTGCAAGCACTTCTCACAAGCCATTTTGACCATGTAGCAGTTACTATAGAATGATGGTGCCTCATTTTTTCATAAATATATAGGTTATCACAAGATGAAATGTTAATGACTTTAGGATACCTAAAGTTGTGTGAGGAAAAAAACTAATTTTTAAACCATGAACTAATCAAACTCAAGGTAAAACAATAATACTTAATCTTTAAAAGTAACACCTCTGTCCTCAAAATCCCAAATTGTCAAAGATTTTACAAATATTAGTTTATTCTCATTCTTCTCAGACTATATTTATTTTTAAAGAAAAAAATATGGGCCAACTTAAACCAAAAATATTCATCTTCCATCAATAATTATATTTGGGCAGACACTTCTCAAGGCCAAATACTTTTCTAGGCAAATTGTCTTCATTTCTACTTGTACAATGGTACATTATGTTTTTAAAGTGTATTTTATAGTTCTGTATATTTATCATGATTCATGGGGTCGCGGAGAGTCGGACACGACTGAGCGACTGAACTGAACTGAACTGATATTTATCTATTTTTATTGCTCTGTAGTATTTATTCAAGTACTTTGCATCTAACTCAAATTGAAATAGTACGTAAATAACTGAGAATCAGTTTAGTCCCAAATGTTTATCTCTAGGTTACAAATGTTTTCTTTCTTCATTTTTCTGCTTTAGATGCATTTCATTCCTTTTTAACTTTATAATTGGAGTTAAATAAATAAACATTTCCGTTGGGGAAATTAGAAAAAAGGACTTTCACCAGTTGCAAGCTTCACCGCATTGGTAAATCTATGTTTATTCTGTATGAAAACAATAATGCATGGCCCTGGCTGGAATTCACAGCTAAATTTTAATCTCTTTAACTGGGGAAGTTCAGTCTGAGGTCCTCCTGTCCTTCATAAAACTGTACTTTGGCAGTTTACGATTCTAACAAACCTCTAAGAATGAGTTATGGGTTGGCGCTCAAACTGGGACTATCCACAGGATTATTCAGAAAGTAATATCCCAACTGGGGACACTTCATCTTTTTACAGTGGGATATTTTATTTTACCATGCCTAGAAATATTTGTCAAAGAGACAAAGAAATGTTTTTTCAAAGACCTTTTTGGCTCTTTCCTCTAATTTTCTAAAATAATTAGTATAATAATGTTTCAGTTCCTTTGACTGAAGAATGTGTTTTAAAACTTTCAAATGAGTTTTAAAGAGAAGTCAAGGCTATGTACAGGTTAACGAATCACGTCTGAATTTAGGATTTGGGATCTTTCCCATTCTCTTGGTCAAGTATTTCTCAGACACACTGAAGAAAGACAGTGAACCCACAAGTTAGGTGCACCCTCATAAAAGGCCTAAGCACCATCATGCATGCTCTGCTTTCACTGAATGGAGGGGAAGGAAACTGGCATGTTTTGAGCACCTCCTACAAGCAGGCATGGTGCTGTGTGTGTCACGTGCATTAACTCACTCCACAGACTGTGTTTTTACAGATGCATCTATATGACCATATATATAGCATCTATATAGTCATATATATACATATATACACATGGTTTTTCTTTATTTTCAGACATTAAATTATTTTTCAGTGTCGAATCAGAAGCTAAGAGCTAAACCAAATTTTCTGGCTCCAGAGTCTATTCTCTTTACCTTCACTTTTACTTTAATATTTTAAATAAGTGATACAAAAATCCATTCCTTTTGTAAAAACTTAGATTGTTGTGATTAAGTTTTAAATGCCTTTGAAACCATCTCTAATCCCAGTCTCTTTCTTCTCTCCACTGACATAATTTTATGCATTTAATGTATATTTTTCAGAACTTTAACATATTTGGTTCACATGTATGTACCCATAAAAATGTAGAGTGTGGTTTGGTATGTTTCATTATGTTTTATGTAATAGTGTATAAACAATTGTGTAAGTCATTTTTTATCACTCAGCACTATGAATTTGAGATATACTTATTTTGAGACACACATATCTAGCTTATTCATTTTAACAGCTCTATGATATGTCATATTTGAGTTTGTAATGGCAGCTGGAATGGCTATTGTGACAACACTGTTACAGTTCTCCTTGAGCATACGTGCTGGCGTTTCTGTTAGAGGGGGATCCCATAAATAGAACTGCTGGGGTTTAACAGCTCCTGCTCAGTTTCTCTTCAAAGTGCATCTCCCGGTGTATCTTTGCACAAACACTATGAGGGCACCCGTTTCCCTGTCCCTCACCAAGTTTGGGGGCTGTGCTCAGCTTTTACATTTTTGACTAACTGATGAGACTAGAAGTGTTATCTCACTGTTGCTCCAATTTGTCTTTCCCTGATTGCTGAAGAAGGTAGATATCCTGTCAACGGCCATTTCTATTTTTATTCCTATTAATTACTTTTTCACTTTTGTCCATTTTTCTTTCAAGTATTTGTCTTTTTCCTTACTGACACATTGTCTGTTATATATATTGCAAATATTTTTCCTAACCCATAGTTTATCTTTTAATATTGTAATGATTTCTTGAATTATTCAGAAAATTTAAACAAATGTGCTCCATTGTATTAATTTTTTTGCATTAAAATTATTCTTTAAGAAGAATTTCTCTCCTCCAGGGTCATAGAGACATTCTCTATTTTCTCCTAGTGATTTTAAAGTTTTCATTTTTATACATAGTGATGTTAGAAGATGGTGTGAAGTATTAATTGAAAATTTTCCTGGCTTTTGACATTACCAAATAGTATAAGGCTAAAAGTACAGACATATTTGTGTCAAGAACACAGTTACTAATTTCTCCAAAGTCAAGCTCAAAGAAAGCCTTAGGAGATTCCTAGTCTGACCTTGGGTGCCAATAAGGCTAACTTGTTTTGACAAAATTTATCAATAAAAGAAAGGAGAGGGAATTTGGAAGGAAGGGGTACTTGCTACAAAGGGTTCTTCTTGCTTAGAAGTATAGCATTTTGTTCTGATCCCTACATGTTGGGGGCAATGAAAGCAATGTATATCTATTAAATTTAATGGTATGCTAAAACATGAAGACTAAAGCCAGTTTCCTGTCTGAAGGTTTCTGAAGAAGTGACAGGTATAGTAACTCACCCTTGCTAGTCATGAAGAAAGGTACACCCTGAAAGGTCACAGCACCCTATTTCCTTATGAGACTGAGTATCTGGAACAGAACTCCAGTCGTTTTTGATGGCTTTCCCCAGAAGAACATTGAGACTTGCAGAGGAGGCTGAAGGACACGGGACTGCCCAGGTGGTCCCTAAACCAAGCCCGGGAGCACGCACATTGGCCCAGGAATCCGACACGGGTGCTGCAGGGAGGAATGCTGCCCCTCAAGAGGCAAAGAGATCATTCGATAGAGGCAGCCTAGGTAAAGCTGAATCAGTCCTTGAGAAAATGGAGCTCAAAGACATATACAGAGCATCATCATGGATCCAGTCTCTCCTCCCTCTCCACCTCATCATTTGCTACATGGAGAAAGGCCAGTAAGGGAACTCAGAGGGAAGGGAATGGTGTGTGCGTGCTGTCGTTTCGGTTGTGTCAAACTCTGAGAAATTTTGGGCTGTAGCCCAGCAGGCTCCTCTGTCCATGGGATTCTCCAGGCAAGAATACTGGAGGAGGTTGCCATGTCCTCCTCCAGGGGATCTTTTCAACTCTGGGATTGAACCCATGTCAGGATCTTAGGTCTCCTGCATTAGCAGGCAAATTCTTTACCACTAGTCTTGCCTGGAGAATCCCAAGGACGGGGGAGCCTGGTGGTCTGCCGTCTACGGGGTCGCACAGAGTCAGACACCACTGAAGCGACTTAGCAGCAGCAGCAATGCTACCGGGGAAACCAAAGGGATGAGAGGGTTGTTGAATTAGAGAAAGAAAAGAGATGAGTAGAAAAACATAACTTCTACTTGTTCATTTCCTGATGCCAGAAATGCAAATCCAACAGCTAAGAGGTGGAGTCTCCAGGTTCAAATTCAGGCAGACACACTTCTGCATTGACTTCTCAAAGACTGCAATGTATGATTCCCAAGTGTGATGTTTGCTCTAGATTTCTGCTTTACATCCGCTTTCTGATTAAAAACACTTGTTTGGAGTTCTAACTTGCTAAAGATTTTCTTTTTAGAAATTATTGGATGTTGGCTTTCATCTGAAAAATAGGGGCAACTGTTATGATAAATTTTTCTGTTACTATGTTAAGGAAGGGAATCAAACTGATAGATTTTCTGATATTGAATCATATTTGAAGTCTTTTCTTATTTTGGGGCCTCACTGTGTGGCCTGTGGGATCTTAGTTCCCTGATCGGGGATTGAACCCTTGCCCCTTGCAGTGGAAGCACAGAGTCTTAACCATTGGACGGCAGGAAAGTCTTAAAGCCTATTTTAAGTATGACATATTCCTATATATTTTCTTTTCATACACTGTTCGAGTCTATCAGTTTATTATTTAAGAGTTTTGCATTCATGTTCAAAAGTGAAATTGAACTATACTTTTCTTATTTTGTAGTATATTCATTCATTTTTAAAACAGAATATCGTAGGCTGTGAGATTAGTTGATTAGATCTGATATTTTTCTGGACTTATTTACAAAAGAAGGATATTGTTAGTCATATCCCTGTCTTGAGTCAGGTGACTTTTGTATAAGTAGATCATTAACTACCTGTTGAAATTATTATTGTTCCACTGGGTTTTCTATTACTTCTTGGATCACTTTTGGAATTTATGTCTTCCTGGGAAAATTATCCAGTTCATGTAGGGTTTGTCCAAATTCATTGCTAAAAGCCACTGATGGTAATAACCAAAATCTCATAGCGTTATAAACGTCCTTGAATCAGGAATGTTCTCTTTTATGACCTTGTTGTTATCAAGTCATTGTTATCATGTGTGTTTCCTCACATTTTTCTTCATTGTAATTGACCTAAATTTTTCTTTTAAAATTTTTTTAAATACCATTTTTATTTTAATCAATTCTATTCAATTTCTATATTTTCTGTTTTATCAAATTAACCTTTTACCATTGTTGTGTTTATCCTTCCACTTTCTTTGAGCTTATTTTCCTTTTCCATCCCATTGCTTCATGATTATAAGATATAGTCTGTTTATTTTCAACCCTTCTTTTTTTAATAATAAAGGGTATATATCTTTCCAATTAAGTACCACTGTGCTTCACCTATGGCCTTTGTTTCGTGTTTTCTTTAATAAATTCTGAAGTTTATTATTATCATTCACATGTAATTTCATTGTTCTGTTCAGTCTGTGTGACAACTTTCAGTTTTTTTTTTTTTAATTAATATACATTCTAATCAGTTTAGCTGTTTGGCTCTGGCAAGAGGAACTCCGTTTTGAACCTTGTGCTTTAGAGGGCTCTGCTTTTAATTTCTGAGTCCAATCAGTGATTCTGTCTTTTACAGCTTTTTTTAGTAATTATAAATAACACATAAAAAATTACCTTCTTAACTTTATAAGTCTACAGTTCAGTAGTGTAAAGTATATTTCAATTCAGTTCAGTTCAGTCGCTCAGTTGTGTCTGACTCTTTGCGACCCCATGGACTGCAATGCATGGACTCTAATTCATTCTTTCTTTGCAGCTGAGAAATATTTCATTGTATATATGTATCACAAATTCCGTATCCATTCATCTGTTGATAGACATCTAGGTTGCTTCTACATCCTAAGTTCAGTTCAGACACTCAGTCATGTCTGACTTTTTGTACCCCATGGACTGCAGCACACCTGGCTTCCCTGTCCATCACCAACTCCCTGAGCTTTCTCAAATTCATGTCCATTGAGTCAGTGATGCCATCCAACCATCTCATCCTCTGTCGTCCCCTTCTCCCCCTTCAATCTTTCCCAACATCAGGGGCTTTTCCAGTGAGTCAGTTCTTCAAATCAGGTGGCCAAAGTATTGGAGTTTCAACTTCAACATCAGTACTTCCAGTGAATATTCAGGACTGATTTCCTTTAGAATTGACTGATTTAATCTCTTTGCAGTCCAAGGGACTCTCAAGAGTCTTCTCCAATGCTACAGTTCACAAGCATCAGTTCTTTGGTGCCAACTTTCTTTATAGTCCAACTCTCACATCCATACATGATTACTGGAAAAACCATAGCTTTGACTAGATGGACCTTTGTTGGCAAAGTAATGTCTCTGCTTTTTAATATGCTGTCTAGGTTGGTCATAGCTTTTTTTTCCAAAAGAAAAGAGCCTCATGATGAAAGGGAAAGAGGAAAGTGAAAAAGTTGGCTTAAAACTCAACATTCAAAAAACTAAAATCATGGCATCTGGTCCTATCACTTCATGGCAAATAGATGGGGAAACAGTGGAAACAGTGACAGACTTTATCTTTCGGGGCTCCAAAATCACTGCAGATGGTGACTGCAGCCATGAAATTAAAAGACACTTGCTCCTTGGAAGGAAAATATATGTACATTATGAAACATATCTATAGAACTATGTTTCACACTGCAGAATGAAACTGCTTGCCCATTAAAAAACAACTTCCCATTTCTTCCTCTCTCCATGATTTTATTTTGTGCTTCCAGAATTTGACAATTTTGTATAGGTCATATGACTAGAATCATACAGTATTTGTTTTCATGTTACTGGCTTATTTCACCATAATATCCTCAAGATTCACCCATTCTATGCTGCTGCTGCTGCTGCTAAGTCACTTCAGTCGTGTCCGACTCTGTGTGACCCCACAGACGGAAGCCCACCAGGCTCCCCCGTCCCTGGGATTCTCCAGGCAAGAACACTGGAGTGGGTTGCCATTTCCTTCTCCAATGTGTGAAAAGTGAAAGTGAAGTCGCCCAGTCGAGTCCGACCCCTAGCGACCCCACGGACTGCAGCCTACCAGGCTCCTCCATCCATGGGATTTTCTAGGCAAGAGTACTGGAGTGGCTTGCCATTGCCTTCTCCACACCCATTCTATAGCGTATGTCAAAATGTCCTTCTTTTATAAGGCTGAATAATATTCCATGTTTATACCACATTTTGTTTATACATTCATCTGTTGGACATCTGGGTTGCTTCCATGTCTCACAGATTATTTTCAACCAATTCATATTGATTGCAATTATGTCTTTAACTTTTTCCAGTTATTTATATATATGCTTTATATTATATGCTTTCTCTTCATTACTCTTTTTCCCCTAATATTTTTTTTTCCTTTTTCTACTTCTCAGTATCCTAGAGAACTTTAACAGATACATCTAAACATTTTCCCTAGTAACATAGAGCCAATCAATCAAAATAAGCCTCCACATTTAATGTGCTTTTACTCACCTTTGTCTCTCTCTGTATCCTCCACACACATGCACACACACACACAAACACAACTTTGGCTGTGTCAATAATAACTGGAATTACAAGTCTTCCTTGACTTTAAACAATTGTTAAAGCTTTATAACCCATAATGACGTAAATTTACTTATATTTGCTTATTGTTTATTATATTTTTGGGTTTCCCTGGTGGTTCACATGGTAAAGAATCTGCCTGCAATGCAGGAGACCTGGGTTTGATTTCTGAGTCAGGAAGATCCCCTGGAGAAGTGATTGGCTATCCACTCCAGTATTCTTGCCTGGAGAATTCCATGGACAGAGGAGCCTGGTGGGTTACAGTCTATGGGGTCACAAAGAGTCAGACACAACTGAGCAAGGGACACTCCACTTTCACTTTCTCTATTATATTATTGCTTTGAACGCATGTGATATGTCTTGTCCAAAATCTCCTGCACTGCAGGCAGATTCTTTACCAATAAGCCACCAGAGGAAGCCATAATACTTCAGTTCAGTTTAGTCACTCAGAGGTGTCCGACTCTTTGTGACCCCATGGACTGTAGCACGCCAGGCCTCCCTGTCCATCACCAACTCCCAGAGTTTACCCAAACTCATGTCCATTGAGTTTGTGATGTCATCCAACCATCTCATCCTCCGTCATCCCTTCACCTCCTGCCTTCAATCTTTCCCAGCATCAGGGTCTTTTCAAATAAGTCAACTCTTTGCATCAGGTGGCCAAAGTATTGGAGTTTCAACTTCAACATCAGTCCTTCCAATGAACACCCAAAACTGATTTCCTTTAAGATGGACTGGTTGGACCTCCTTGCAGTCCAAGGGACTCTCAAGAGTCTTCTCCAACACCACAGTCAAAAGCATCAGTTCTTCAGCGCTCAGCTTTCTTTAGAGTCCAACTCTCACATCCATACATAATTACTGGAAAAAACCAAAACTTTGACTAGACGGATCTTTGTTGGCAAAGTAATGTCTCTGCTTTTGAATATGCAGTCTAGGTTGGTCATAACTTTCCTTCCAAAGAGTAAGCGTCTTTTAATTTCATGGCTGCAGTCAGCATCTGCAGTGATTTTGGAGCCCAGAATAATAAAATCTGTCACTGTTTCCACTGTTTCCCCATTTAGTTGCCATGAAGTGATGGGACCAGATGCCATGATCAGAGTTTTCTAAATGCTGAGTTTTAAGCCAACTTTTTCACGCTCCTCTTTCACTTTCATCAAGAGGCTCTTTAGTTCTTCTTTGCTTTCTGCCATAAGGGTGGTGTCATCTGCATATCTGAGGTTATTGATATTTATCCCAGCAACCGTCGTTCCAGCTTGTGCTTCATCCACCCAGTTTTTCTCATGATGTACTCTGCTCTGCTTATAAGTTAAATAAGCAGGGTGACAATATCCAGCCTTGATGAACTCCTTCCCCAATTTGGAGCCAGTCTGTTGTTCCATGTCCGGTTCTAACTGTTGCTTCCTGACATGCATACTTCCACAGTTTATTGTAATCCACACAGTCAAAGGCTTTGGCATAGTCAATAAAGCAGAAATAGATATTTTCCTGGAACTCTCTTGCTTTTTTCATGATCCAGCCGATGTTGGCAATTTGATCTCTGGTTCCTCTGCCTTTTCTAAAACCAGCTTGAACATCTGGAAGTTCACGATTCACATACTTTTGAAGCCTGACTTGGAGAATTTTGAGAATTACTTTGCTAGCATGGGAGATGAGGGCAATTGTATGGTAGTTTGAGCATTCTTTGGCGTTGCCTTTTTTTGGGATTGGAATGAAAATTGATCTCTTCCAGCCCTGTGGCTACTGCTGCATTTTCCAAATTTGCTGGCATATTGAGTGCAGCACTTTCACATCATCATCTTTTAGTTTTGAAATAGCTCAACTGGAATTCCATCACCTCCACTAGCTTTATTTGTAGTGATGCTTTGTAAGGGTGACTTGACTTCACATTCCAGGATGTCTGGCTCTAGGTCAGTGATCACACCATGGTCATTATCTGGGTCGTGAAGATCTTTTTTGTATAGTTCTTCTGTGTATTCTTGCCGCATCTTCTTAATATCTTTTGCTTCTCTTAGGTCCATACCATTTCTGTCCTTTATCGAGCCCATCTTTGCATGAAATGTTCCCTTGTATCTCTAATTTTCCTGAAGAGATCTCTAATCTTTCCCATTCTATTATTTTCCTCTATTCCTTTGCACTGATCGCTGAGGAAGGCTTTCTTATCTCTCCTTGCTATTCTTTGGAACTCTGCATTCAGATGCTTTATATCTTTCCTTTTCTCCTTTGCTTTTCACGTCTCTTCTTTTCACAGCTGTTTGAAAGCCCTCCTCAGACTACCATTTTGCTTTTTTGCATTTCTTTTTCTTAGGGATGGTCTTGATCCCTGTCTCCTGTACAATGTCAAGAACCTTTGTCCATAGTTCTTCAGGTACTCTATCAGGTCTAAACCCTTGACTATTTGTCACTTCTACTCTATAATCATGAGGGATTTGATTCAGGTCATAACTGAATGGTCTAGTGATTTCCCCTACTTTCTTCAATTTCAGTCTGAATTTACCAATAAGGAGTTCATGAGCTAAGCCACAGTCAGCTCCCGGTTTTTTTTTTTTTTTCTGACTGTATCGAGCTTCTCCACCTTTGGCTGCAAAGAATAATAATCAGTCCGATTTCTGTATTGACCATCTGGCAATGTCCATGTGTAGAGTCTTCTCTTGTGTTGTTGGAAGAGGGTGTTTGCTATGACCCATGCGTTCTCTTGGCAAAACTCTATTAGCCTTTGCCCTGATTCATTCTGTACTCCAAGGCCAAATTTGCCTGTTACTCCCGGTATTTCTTGATGTCCTACTTTGCTTTCCAGTCCCCTATAATGAAAGGACATCTTTTTTGGATGTTAATTCTAGAAGGCCTTGTAGGTCTTCATAGAACCGTTCAACTTCAGCTTCTTCAGCATTATTGGTTGGGGCATAGACCTGGTTTACTGTGATATTGAATGTTTGCCTTGAAAACGAACAGAGATCATTCTGTCATTTTTGAGATTGCATTCAAGTCCTGCATTTCGGACTCTTTTGTTGACTATGGTGGCTACTCCATTTCTTCTAAGGGATTCCTGTGCACAGTAGTAGATATTATGGTCATCTGAGTTGAATTCACCCACTCCAGTTCATTTTAGTTCACCGATTCCTAAAATGTCGACGTTCACTCTTGCCATCTCCTGTTTGCCCACTTCCAATTTGCCTTGATTCATGGATCTCACATTCCAGGTTCCTATGCAATAGTGCTCTTTACAGCATTGGACTTTGCTTCTATCACCTCACCAGTCTCATCCACAACTGGGTGTTGTTTTTGCTTTGGCTCCATCTCTTCATTCTTTCTGGAGTTATTTCTCCATTGATCTCCAGTAGCATATTGGGCACCTACCCACCTGGGGAGATAATTACTTGCTGCTGCTGCTGCTGCTAAGTCACTTCAGTCGTGTCCAACTCTGTGTGACCCCATAGACGGAAGCCCACCAGGCTCCCCCGTCCCTGGGATTCTCCAGGCAAGAACACTGGAGTGGGTTGCCATTTCCTTCTCCAATGTGTGAAAGTGAAAGTGAAGTTGCTCAGTCGTGTCGGACCCTTAGCAACCCCACAGACTGCAGCCTACCAGGCTCCTCCATCCATGGGCTTTTCTAGGCAATAGTACTGGAGTGGCTTGCCATTGCCTTCTCCGAATTACTTGCTAAAACCTAGTTTTATTTTCTTCTTGCTGAATTGTATCTTTCATCTTTCAGAGTTTCAGGGTAATAAGTCTGAATCCATGTATATTTCAAAATGTCATTATTTGCTTTTAAGTTTGAGTAATAGTTTGGTTGGAATGAAATTCTAGGTTCACTTTTTTCTTTCTTTTCCCTTATCAGTTACTGGTTTTAAGTTTTTGCTTAATTTCCTTACTGTGCCCAGTACTGCTACTGAAAGAACTTATGAGAATCTGATTCCTGTTCCTTTTTGAGCCTTGGGTTTTGTTCCTATTATGGTTGTATTTCTTTATGCATTATCTTCTGAATTTAACTATGATGTGTGTACTTACTGAATGGGCCCTTTCAATCTGAGATTTTATGGCATTCACAACTGCTTCCTATTAATTACTGACAAAATCAGCTCTCTTGACTTCAACCTCATGCTCTTTATAATATTATAAGGAAATATATCTTATAGTTTGTATTTAAAAATTTTAGTATCAAGACAGGTGAATAATACAAAACTTCACTAGTTTTTAATAAAAGAACAATTAAATCCAAATTGTGTTTCTGACAGATAAAATAAAATGTCCTGCTCAGATGGCTAAAGATTTCTATTAGTATTTGTGAAGACTTTTTGATTTCTCATTTATTTAGTTTCCAAATAGTTCCTTTTTCCCTTCTGATGAGAAATATCTCTCAAGTCCTAGAGGAGAGACATGGTAGAAAATTCATCTCAAATGCACAGAGAAAATATATGTTTCCTCCAAGGAGTTTGGTGTATATTTGCCTCTTATCAGAGGTCTAAGGTAATTACTATGAAAATTTTTCTTTTTTTTTTTTCTTTTGTGTCAGACAGTACTTATCCTGAAGTCCTGATCTTTTACAATTTCAGCAGCGTGAATGATATCAAAGGGCTGACCCCTCCACCTACCTATACTTTCTTCAGTTTGCTTCTTATATTGTGGAGAAATTTTCCAATTAATATGGAAAGCAAAAGGTTTATATGTTCTGAATGTAGAACTGTATGTCTCTTGAATGTTTTAATAAATTGTTCTACAAAAGAATGCTTTCCTTTCCTCTGGGTACATAGTTTCATTTCAGTTGAGAAGGGAAGGCTCTCCCAAAAAAGTTCGTTCTAGGCTCTGAATATCAGCTTGCAATCATGGCAACTTCTGATGTTAGAGCTACTTAAAGAAAAAAAATACTTTCAAAGATTTCACTATCAAGTTTCATTCAGGACAAACAGTAGAATACTGGCAATACTGAACTTTTAAAGTTACTTTCCTTTTTTAATTTTTTAAACCAAAGCTATGCCCATCAAGTGACTTGAATCCGAAACCAAAAATCCTTTTATGATCCTTAAACATGGGTGTAAGAGGCATCTCCAAAGAATGTGCAAAAGTTGCAATTCTCCCAAGGTCTTGGAGCCACCCCCAAGGGTAGCCTAAAGAAAGAAAAATAGTCCTCTGAGAGCTGGTAACAGTCCATAGGATGCTAACCTCAAATGAATGCAACCCACATATCTGTCCAGTCATATTTTTGGGTTTCCAACCTGATGGTTTAGCCACCTGCGTATATAAGAACCTGACAAGATGCATGTTGGCAGGCAGAAAGCTAAGTTCTTAGGACAATCAGGAAAGCAAAGCTATTCTTGGGAGGGAAAGGATCAATAACCAATGGGCACCCCAAAAACAAATTCACAAGAGTCACAATTCAAAGAACTAATTATTACAAATGTTTTCTTTCCTGTAGAATTCAAACAAGCTAATCAAAGTGAAACTTTACCTTCCTTCCTAGACTGGGCACTACAGATGGCTATCTGGAAGAGTTGACTTTGGTAAGAGTGAGTGTTTACCCTTTGAAGACTTATGCTAATTTTCCAAGGATCCCATTGTTAATTTAATTAAACAAGGAGGGCATTAGACCAATGAAGAAGGCAATGGCACCCCACTCCAGTACTCTTGCCTGGAAAATCCCATGGACGGAGGAGCCTGGTAGGCTGCAGTCCATGGGGTTGCAAAGAGTCGGACATGACTGAGCGACTTCACTTTCACTTTTCACTTTCATTCATTGGAGAAGGAAATGGCAACCCACTCCAGTGTTCTTGCCTGGAGAATCCCAGGGACAGGGGAGCCTGGTGGGCTTCCGCCTATGGGGTCACACAGAGTCAGACACGACTGAAGCAACTTAGCAGCAGCAGCAGCATTAGACCAAGGTAATCTCCCACTGAAGAAACCCAAAATCTAAGCCTATAAATTCCCCGTGTGTGCATGCAAAGTAGCTTTAGTCGTACCCAACTCTTTGCTGTCCTATGGACCGTAACCTGCCTGGTTTCTCCGTCCAAGGGATTCTCCAGGCAAGAATACTGAAGTGGATTGCCATGCCCTCCTCCAGGTGATCTTCCTGACCCAGGGATCCAACCCACCTCACTTATGTCTCCTTTATTGACAGGCGGGTTATTTACCACTAGTGCCACCTGGGAAGCTGGTAAATGTCTCAAGGTTTACAAAATCAAAACTCTAACTACAAGCGATCATAGTCAAGTAAGCTTTAAGTTACACCCAATCAATAACTATCTTATATTCTCTATAAAAGTCCCCCTCATTCTTATTGATGAAATGCTCTTAACAATTACTGAATTGGCACTGCCCAATTCAAATTGATTTTTGTTCAGATAAACTCTTAAAATTTTTAGTTTATCTTTTAACATCATCTTCAGGCTCTACAGCAACTGAGGTGTCACAATGGGTCCCTTTCTTGTCACCAAAATTGTAAGTGAGGAAAAATAATTTTTTCTCTACCTTTCTGAGTTCTTGGCTGAGAAGCTCCACTAATAAAACATAGATCACAAATGAAAAACAAACAGAAGTTGATTAACATCTATGGCTCTTATATTGTTATGCCCTGAGTCAGCTCAGTGGAGTGGGACAAGAGCCCTAGCTCGAGCTAGAAATAAACCCCATTCTTGTTTTTGCATTGCTGCGAGTGTCTTATTCTACCAGTATGGGGGGACAGGACTCAGGGCATAACATTTGGGGGCTCGTCCGGGATCCCTCTGACTGGGGAGAATAACGCTCTCCTGGCAGAAGGGGTTCATCAGCCTGGAGGAGGGCTGATTACAGCACCGGTGCAAGGTCTGTTCAGGGGCGAATTGATCGCCATAGCCGGCACAAGGCCGAGGCCCAGCATTCGCGCTGGAAGGCAGCAGGCTCTGTGGGAGAGAGGAGGTCTCTCCCGATCCGGAATCTGGTGGGCAGTGGACGCCCTTCGGTAAGGTTACTTTAAACTGCAGGAAGCCACAGAGGTCTCAGAGACCTAGTAGTGTGTTTTCAGCGGACGTTTGTCTGTCCTCCGTTTGTCGTGTTTTCGTGTGTGCCGGCATTGTCTCTGTCTCTCTCCTGTGTCTGTTCTCTGCCATAATCTATTCTGTGGTCATGGGTCAAGGAAGCTCTACCCTGCTCTCCCTCATGATGGATCATTTCTCTGACTTTAAATCTAGGGCGCGAGACTTGTCTCTGCTAGTGAAGAGGAATAAGCTGGTGACGCTCTGCTCCTCGGAGTGGCCCACTTTTAATGTCGGGTGGCCGAGAGAGGGAACCTTCAGCCTGCCCACCATCCGGGCGGTTGGGGGAAGGTTCTCACGCCCGGCCCTTCGGCCACCCGGACCAGATGCCCTATATCCTGGTCTGGCAAGATCTGGTGGAAAACCCGCCAGCATGGATAAAGCCTTTTGTTTCTATCCTTTTCACCCATAATCCCACCTGGGATGACTGTCAGTAGCTGTTATGTGCTCTTCACCATGGAAGAACGGGAGCGGATTCTATCGGAAGCTCGGAAACATGTCCCTGGTGTGGACGGGAGGCCCACCATGCAGCCGAACCTAATTGATGAGGGATTTCCATTGACCCGGCCCCAGTGGGACTTTGAGCGCGCAGAAGGTAGGGAGCATCTCCGAGTGTACCGCCAGACTCTTATGGCAGGCTTCCGAGCAGCTGCCTGGAGATCAAGGAATTTGGCTAAGATAAAGTTGTTCAGGGATTGGTTTTGGCTATGGAGATTAAATGAAAATTAACGCTGCGAATACAATCCCCAGAGCTCGGGTCAAGTAAAAAGGATGAATCGGACCCTAAAAGAAACATTGGCAAAATTGGCAATAGAGACTGGCGGGGACTGGGTGACTCTCCTTCCTTATGCCCTTTTATTGTTTATGGGGTCCCTCCGCCGACGCCCTATAGAATCGGTCCAACTGTTTTTATAAACTAGTAAATTTTATATTGTAATGTCTAATTCATGACTAAAGACTTGCACTGTGTCTGTCTTAATATGTCTTGGTATGTCTTTGTCTCTGTGTAATATTTTTGAAGTTAATTTGTAAATGAGCTCTATTTAATTGGCTTTAAAAAGGGTAAGTGCTTACAAATCAAATAATTCTAAATTAATAAATTCCAGGTTCAAGTAAACTGGAAAATATTCAGTATTAAATACCTGATATTAATGTTTGTTGATCTATCTAATAGAAACATGTCTTAGAGTAATTAACATTAAGTAGAATATTTTCATTGCACCTAGGTTCAATATAAATTAAATATCATATCTGTTACAAGTTTGTCAACAAAGAAATTACCTTGAGTGAAAAAAAAAAAAAAACTTCTAAGAAATGTAAATAGACATGAGCTTTCAGATAAACTCTATTAAGATTAAAAATGTCTGTCTAAAACAGTTTCTCTAGATTTTGGTAACCTGGATTTCTAAGGTTGTGCTAAATTAAGTAACAAAAGTTTATTGAATAGCTAGGTCATTTCCAAATAAAATAAGATTCTGAAACATTCACTACTGAACACTAACTTACAGAAAAACTAAAGATTTTAGACTATTAATAAATAATGTTTGATGCCATCCTGAGATGTTTGCTAAAATTTTTTAAGTTATCACTGGTATTTATGTTCACCAATCTATAGAATGCTAATATAAAGGTCAATTCTTGGTTGCTTAAGGGAAGTAAGATGTGTGTGTTCAGTAAAGAAGGTATGAAGAATGAAGTTACATTTTATGAAGGAAAAAGGTAGTAGGTCTGACTTACAGTTGGCTGTTCTAGGATGGGAGAACAAATGGTTACAGAAAGTGATAAAATGGTTTTGTGGAAAGTGGACCCCAAGGAAAGAGTTTTGTGTATAAATAAACGTTTTCTTGAGATGTTAAACTGCATTTGACAATAGATTTAAGTTTATTTGCCTCTTAAGTGGTCTGTTCTATATTTGCCTCTGAAATCCTATATTGTTACTATAGCTGAGTGAATAGCTATTGTTTCACAGTGACCTATAGTCCCATCTGACTGAGTGCTCTAAACCTTTCTGATATTTGTTGACAAAACTTCCTAAATCAATCTGATGAAGCACTTTTGGCTTCTAGCTCACTTTGGGATGCTTCAGAGGGCCCCTGAAACATCCCAAAGGGAGATATTACACTAATTGGGTTCAACTTCCATGTTAAATTACATGGGAAGTATTGTCAAGTGAATAATAAGTCTCGGGTATATTGTATGGTAAATGTTACTAATACAGATATCCCCAAAACAATTTATATATAAATTCTGATATATTCAGGTAAAGTGTTGCCATAATTCTGATTACTATCTTAAAGTGTTGTCACAGCACTAACCAAGTTTCTTGTGAAAATGCTTCCTCTTCCAGAAGATTTACAAAAAGGACTTTTGGATAAATACAAGTTTCTGAACTGGGTAAGAAATTAAAAGATTCTAGTGAGAAACCTGATGACTGTAAAAAGGTTAACAAAAGGACCGAATGAACTGGCAAATATGCTTACAACTTTTATGGTTTCTGAAAAATTACTGGTTTGAATCTGTGTTTTCCAGATTTTAGGAAACCTTCCCCTCAAACTAATTATGACTTAACAGTAATTTGGTAAAACGGTATTTAATAGACAAATTGAAGCATTTAACATTTTTCTCTATCTGACCCCTTCAGAGACTGGAAACTCTTAGGCTTCCAGTAACTTTATCAGATAAACTAAGAAAGTTATCTCACTAACGGGTACAGAAATCTCAGTTTTGGAGACCTTAAGAAAGGGAGGAATTCACTCACATCTGTTAGGCAAAATCTGTGATAAGCCTTTGAGATGACTTTCCTAGCCCTGAAAGGTTTTAAAGTTAAGTTTGAGACTCCATAAACGTTTCAGCAAAGCAAAAAAAAAAAAGTCTATGGTTACATAAATAATCAGGTCAAGTTTATTGAGAACAGATCTATTTTGTAAACAAGTCTTAATTTGGTTATATTTGATAAAAATGAGTAATTTTAGGGAAAAAAAAGATGTTTCAATGAGTGTTAAATCCCAGTTTGTTAATGGAAATCTGTTTCTACCAAGACTCATTTCTTGAATGGATCTTTGCTGTTATGTGATATTAATATAGGATTTGGTTGAGTTCTTGAAGAGCACCCTAGGTTTGTTTCTGAAGCTTGTCTCAGTGATCTGTCTTTGGATGAAGATCAGATGCCTTATGACCTGCAACCAGGACTAGAAAAAGACATAATTTAAGGGACTGTCTCCAACCTGGATGGAATGACTTTTTTCAGAAGAAACTACACTACACCAGGATAAGAAGACGGCGACATCAGAGGTAGACAGCTTGCCCAAGATGCTGGACCCGATTCGTATGATCATTTATAATGTTTTCTTGACTTCTTACCCCTCTGCATATAAATCAAATGCTTTTCTACCATAGGCCTGATCCTATGCTAGTTTTAGAAATTAATCCAATTGTCGGGTTTATAGACATGTAAAAGCTCATTCTGCTTATACAAAAACTCTGTTAGACTTGTGCCATCCTTATGTCCTTAAACCATGGCAACAGTCTGCTTCTAAATTGGAAAATTAAAAACAATAGCTGGAAATCAGAGTCAGGGCTATGGGAAATCCAAGATGGCTGCTTGGCTTTTCCCAGCTCCCTGACAAACCTCATTTTTTATTTGATGGGTTAAAGCCTTCCTGGCTACAGGGTTAATGCCTCCATAATGAAAAGTCACGGAATATTAAGTTTTGTAAATTGTTAAATTAAGTTTCTAGTTTTGTTAATTAAGGTCTAGTGTTTACTAAGACTCACTGCTGAGACAGTTCCTTGTTACGTGATACTGCTAAAAAATTTAAGTTATTAAAAAGGACACTCTAGGTTAGTTTCTAAGGTTTATCTCAGTAACCAATCTTCAGATAAAGGTCAGATGCTCCATAATGTACAACAAGGAGATTATTGACTGTGTCAATCACAATAAACTGGAACATTCTGAAAGAGATGGGAATCCCAGACCACCTGACCTTCCTCTTGAGAAACCTGTATGCAGGTCAGGAAGCAACAGTTAGAACTGGACATGGAACAACAGACTGGTTCCAAATAGGAAAAGGTGTACGTCAAGGTTGTATATTGTCACCTTGCATATTTAACTTATATGCAGAGTACATCATGAGGAACGCTGGGCTGGAGGAAGCAGAAGCTGGAATCAAGATTGCTGGGAGAAATATCAATAACCTCAGATATGCAGATGACACTACCCTTATGGCAGAAAGTGAAGAGGAACTCAAAAGCCTCTTGATGAAAGTGAAAGAGGAGAGTGAAGAGGTTGGCTTGAAGCTCAACATTCAGAAAACAAAGATCATGGCATCTGGTCCCATCACTTCATGGGAAATAGATGGAAAAACAGTGGAAACAGTGTCAGACTTTATTTTTGGGGGCTCCAAAATCACTGCAGATGCTGATTGCAGCCATGAAATTAAAAGACACTTGCTCCTTGGAAGGAAAGTTATGACCAACCTTGATAGTATATTAAAAAGCAGAGACATTACTTTGCCAACCAAGGTCCGTCTAGTCAAGGCAATGGTTTTTCCCGTGGTCATGTATGGATGTGACAGTTGGACTGTGAAGAAAGCTGATTGCCGAAGAATCGATGCTTTTGAACTGTGGTGTTGGAGAAGACTCTTGAAAGTCCCTTATACTGCAAGGAGATCCAACCATTCGATTCTAAAGGAGATCAATCCTGGGTGTTCATTGGAGGGACTGATGCTAAAGCTGAAACTGCAATACTTTGGCCACCTCATGTGACGAGTTGACTCACTGGAAAAGACTCTGATGCTGGGAAAGGCTGGGGGCGGGAGGAGAAGGGGATGACAGAGAATGAGATGGCTGGATGGCATCACCGACTCTGTGGACATGAGTTTGAGTGAACTCCGGGAGTTGGTGATGGACAGGGAGGCCTGGCGTGCTGTGATTCATGGGGTCGCGGAGAATAGGACACGACTGAGCGAATGAACTGAAGTGGACTGATAGTCATTTAACAAATGAAGTCAGGTGACTTGGGGTATACCAGGCTTTATCTAATAAAAGTTCTTGACTTATAATTCTTATTTTACTAATAACTGCTAGCTATATTATTTTCTGTGTCACTTGTTTCACTGAGCCTGTGATATAATGCTGAACTGACAGTTCCATATGAGATCAATAATTGTAATAATGTGACTCTGGGTATGAGAAAAAACAACAAGAGGGAATATTTTCCTGGACCAGGGGGTTAGTAAGACAGTGGTCCAGAGACTTTTGCTACTTGCAAGGCCTGGTCCAATTTTAACACACTGAGTGGCCCATCACTTCCCTAGACCTGGGAATGAGCCTTCCCAGCACCGCAGGACACAATGGCCATAAAATGGTGTCACATGTTCGGATATGTGGCTATGAAGGGACCCTGCTGACTGGAAGTTGGTCCTTGCCAGCTGCCTCTACAAAGATTATGTCATGACCATTGTAAGCTGCTGACCTTCAACACCCCCTGAAAGAAGTTCAGGGTGAAAATCAGGAATGAGGCACTCCGTTCTCTGAAAAAACTGGCAGAACAGGCCTTCAGATAGTCAGATCTTTTCAGAAAAAGGTTTTATGTGTTCCAATTCTTGCATCTTCTCATACCTAGAAAAATACTGACGTCATTAATGGTGACATCTGCTTTGGCTATTAAAAAAATTTTACAATTAAAATTCAAAATAGAGTAGCTATGATTCAGACATCCTGGGAAATAACTATTTCCCAGATATCCTGAAAAATGATATTATGGATGTGATTTCATATTAGACACTGTAACGTAATGTAGAACTTAATGCTCCTGTAATGCATTTTTGCTTCTGTACTTTGCTTGCTGCTCATAGAACCAAAGTTACTCCATTTTAGATAAGGTTGTTTTTAAGTAAAGATTCCTAGAATTGTTTTTGAGTAAGGCTGTATAAAGATCCCTGGATCAAACTCTACCCACGGAGGAAGATTCCTCCGTTTGAACAACAGAAAAGGGGGGAGATGTTAGGAGCCCTAACATCTGAGTAGCCAGGATAGGCCTGAGACCTTGCTTAGGCCTAAGTTTCGATTTCCTGGAGACAGGGTGGAGGCTGAGTTCACAGAAACTCCTCCCTAGAAAAGTCCCACCGGCGCCAAAAATCAGGCCAAGCAGAGGAAAAAGGGAAATCCCCCAGAAAAACCCTGTGCATGCATAAACTGGCCAATGAGCTTCTGCACGTGCATGAACTGGCCAATGAGCTTCTGCCAGCTTGATCTTTTGAACAAAAATAGGTGCTTATGTAATCTAAGACTGTAAAAACCGCTGTGACCTGGGCTCAGGGCTCTTGTCCCACTCCACTGCGCTGGAGGAGGCATGAGCCCTAGCTTGAGCTAGAAATAAACCCCATTCTTGCTTTTGCATTGCTGCGAGTGTCTTATTCTACCAGTATGGGGGGACCGGACTCAGGGCATGGGAGATACCAAGCAAAAGTCAATAATTCCCAACAAAGCCCACGCATCACCTTAAGTCCTTTCTTTAGTTAAAGACAAAGGAAAAATGCTGGAAGAAGAGGTGAGAAGCCAGTTACAGGCGGTTAGCAGGAAAAGCACGGTAAAGGGTTAGATTTGTTACTCAGATACAAGTAGCTGCCTTTGCCTCAATAAATTTCTTGTCATTTAAAATCCACTTTCTCTTACAGGGACCTGGAAGGAGGCACCTTACAAATGGAGATTTTCTTTATAAATGTAAATTTCCCTTATGGAAGGGTAACTTCTATTCTGTTTTCAGAGGTTCTTCTGTGAAGGCCGTTTCTCAAAAATTACCAGCTCAAAGCAATCATTTATGCCCAAAGTGCATATTTGGGGGTGGCAATTTCTGCCGCTTACTTCAGTAGTAAGAGTTAAAGGAAGCTGTGAACTATGGAGAAATTTTGGTTATAAAACATTAGAGAAATGACACAAGAGAAGTAGTATCATACGTCAATGTGACGTCGATGCTGTATTATGTGCAAGCAGGTTGGCATTTATGGCCATGCCAGTGGTGCACTGCCCAGCTCCACAGGGAGCCATTCACGCTAACTCCAGTGTGACTGAAACCTCTTCGAGGTGTGCAATGCGTGACCTGCCTTGCTCCGAACTGTGGCACTATCTTTACAGTGAGATGCTAGATAAATAAGGATATAAAGTGTAAGACATACTACCTACCTTCAAAGACCTAAAAATCTGGTTAGGTAAATATGGGAAACACGAAGGCACAGGCACATGCACACACCTAGCAGTATAAGATAATGCTTGCTAAAGTGTCATATGAATGGACAGAGCAAACCATGGCCATGTGATTGTCAGAAATGGTCTCATGGAAAAGGAGAAATACAGATTGGACTGGAAAGGGTGGCAGAAGTTAAATGAGAGGAAAACAATGAAGAGGACATTTTAGACAATGGAAAATTGTAAGCACAACAATGAGCCAGCTTTCATAAAGTTTTAGAGAAAACAGAAATTAATTGATTAGAGGATTCTAAAAGAATAGAGGGAGTTAAGGGTGGAAAGGCAGGATGGAATATCATTGTGTATAGACCATTGATTTTTGGAAAAGGATTTGAGACATTCAGCTCAACTGGTAAAGAATCCGCCTGCAATGCAACAGACCCCAGTTTGGTCCCTGGGTGGCGAAGATCCCCTGGAGAAGGGATAGGCTACCCACTCCAGTTTTCTTGGGCTTCTCTTGTGGCTCAGCTGGTAAAGAATCCATCTTTAATGAGGGAGACTTGGGTTCAATCCCTGGGTTGGGAAGATCCCCTGGAGAAGGGAAAGGCTATCCACTCCAGTATTCTGGCCTGAAGAATTCCATGGACTGTATAGTCCGTGGGGTGGCAAAGAGTTGACACGACTGAGCGACTTTCACTTTCACGTGGATTTATGGGCTTCCCAGGTGGGTGGCTCAGTGGTAAAGGATCCGCCTGCCAATGCAGGAGACAAAGGAGACACAGGTTCAAAACCTGGGTCAGGAAGATCCCTGGAGGAGGGCATGGCTATCCACTCCAGTATTCTTACTGGTAAAATCCCACGGACAGAGGAGCCTGGTGGGTTACAGTCCATGGGGTCACAAAGAGTTGGACGTGATTGACTGAATGACTGAACATGATATGGATTTATTCAAGTTATTAGAGAAGTGGCAAGATAATATATAAGGAATATTAATCTAGCTGTATTATCTACCATACATTCAAGCAAAAAAAAAGTCAGCATATGAATGGTATATAAATAATAGATGTGAGGCTTTGAGGGTCTAAACTATGGAGAACCTCCATAGTTTACATGGGAAGTGACATGGGAAGAGGTAAAACAACAATAAAGTGAGTCTAAATCCAAGACATCTGGGGAATTTCCTGGCGGCCCACTGGTTAGAACTCAGAGCTTCCACTGGAGGATCATGGATTCATTCCCTGATTGGGGAACTAAGATCCTACCCAAAATGAGTAGCAAGACCAAAAAAGTAAATAAATCTAAGAAAGCTGGTAAACAGGGAGTTCATATTTCAAGCAGAGATATTGGCAGAACTGTTTCTAAAGTAGGAAAATTGGAGTTGTTAAATACAATAGGGTTTTATCACTAAAGGTCGAAAACAAGCTTTGGCACGTGAAGCTAGTGAAGAAAATAATTTAAAATAATTAAGGCCAGTTTTTCTGTAGTTTTAAAATTATTTTAGTTATTCAGTATTTATCTCTAGTTCTAGAACAAGTATGAGGATCATATGATGCAACTAAATATTTCACATAGACCAAAATATCTCTTTCTTAACATAGGCAAGAGTTGGAGCTTTTTCAGATTTTACATTAGAGCTAATCACCACATGGAATATTATTGTGCTAGGAAATACTTATCCTTTGAAAAAAAATGATATTGGTATGAATAAATATTTTTGAATGAATGAATAAAGCATTCTTTATTGAATGTTTTCTTTCAAATGAATTTAAACTCTCCAAAGCTAGTTAAATTAGCAAGTTGTTTTTAGTAGAATTTTGCTTTATTATAGGCTTTTAAGGTCTTCCTTTTGAAAGTTTCACAGCTACTATATAATCATAAGTATAGAAATATTTTACTTACCCTACAATCATTTTAAATTTCATGGGCCAAATTCTTCCCTCAGATGTACTTTTTATAACTCCCACTGAAGTGGGTGGAAATTTAGTTAGACTATCGGAGGGCAAAATTTGGAAGCACATTTACAAAGATATTGACTTTTCCTGATTCATGTTTTATTGAGAAATTGGACATTTAAATTGGCTAGGATTATCTACAATAAAGTATTTGAACTTGATGCCATTTAGACATGTTTGGAAAAGAAGAAAAATGTTTTACTGCCAGTTGCTACTTTTCAGATTTTGACTTTCATTTCCCATAGAAAAAAAAAAAAACTGGAGAATTAAACACCTCCACATTTTTCCCTACTGAGCTTGCAAGTTGAAAAGCATTTCAACTGCATGAGTAAAATAATTTTTATAGCATATAATAATACTGGCGCTCCAGGAGACTGGCAGGAAAAGGGAAAGGAAAGAGAGGGTGGAAGAGGGGAATATATGTGAAATATTGGACATAGGAATCCAAAATAAATGAGCCAGCCAAACAGTTTAAAGAGTAACTCATATTATTTCATCTTTACATTCTCATTGTGTGAAAACTATTCCAAAAGTTTTGGAATCCAAAGATTCCAAATAGTTCTATGTCTTTGGTATTGACTTTAATTATCTTTTCTAAAAATCTTGGAGTAACATAGTATACCCAGAAAAATTTGAGTCCTATGTACTCAGAATTCTGCAAGGGATGGTTCATTGTTTATTCTGGGCATCAGACTTTCATGAAAAAGGATGGGTAAAGATCATTCAGTTTTGTGTCGATATTTAAATAAATTTGGAGAATTTTTTTTAGTACCTAATGAAAGATCTGTTTAAGATGATATTGCTCATTCTTTTAATGAGAACAATCTTCAGTTTAGTCCTCACACTAATATATCCTGGGCTCTGTGTACAATTTATTGCACATGCTAGATGTGCTGGGTTCAAGTATTTGTACCACGTCTTCCCGTTTCCTGGTGTATGAAGAATCAGCTCTGGCCACAGGAAGTCCTCTGCTATGTCTATCATGCTTCAGATGTTCCTTACAACTGTTCGTTCCAGTTAAAATGTCCCATCAACTTCTACCTTTAGGCATTTTGCAGCCACGTACTTTGTTCACGTACTTGCTCAAACACAGAGTGTTGCAGCTGAGTTGTTAGCAGCTGATGTTCAGAAAAGGCTTTCTTCTTTCCCGAAGGCTCTGCAAGATGCTTGCTGTTTCCATGCAAGACCACGGTGCTCTGTCTCCAAGGTGTCTTCTCTTCCCCTTCTATTAGCAAAATAAAGGCCACAGTGACAGAAATAATGTTGAAATCTCCTTGTCAGGAAGATGCTGTGCTGCGTGTGTGTTAAGTCACTTCAGTCATGTCTGACTCTTTGTAACCCCATGGACTGTAGCCCTCCAGGCTCCTCTGTCCATGGGATTCTCCAGGCAAGAATACTCGAGTGGGTTGCCTTGCTCTCTTCCAGGGGATCTTCCCAATCCAGGGATGTAACCCGGGTCTCTTAGGTCTCCTGCACTGGCAGGCGGGTTCTTTACCATTAGTGCCAACTTTGAAGCCCCAGGAGGATGTTATTCATTGTGTCCAATTGGACAGAAGCAAGATCTCCATGGGACATCTCTTGTACCACATTAAATGGGCTCCTTTTCTCCTTGTCCCACCCTGAAGTAGTGTCTGTTACAGTGATAGTTCCATGCACCCTTTAATTTGCAAAGTCTGATAACTTGGATTACACATTCCTTGTGCTTGGCACACTCCTTGATTAGGAGTTCTAAAATACTTGTTGCAGGAATATATAATGATTTTATTTATTTTTTAATATGAATTTATTCATTTTAATTGGAGGCTAATTACTTTATAATATTGTATTGGTGTTGCCATACATTGACATGAATCAGCCATGGGTGTACATGTGTTCCCCATCCTGAAACCCCTCCCACCTCCCTCCCCATCCCATCCCTCTGGGTCATCCCAGTGCACCAGCCCCAAGCACCCTGTATCATGCATCAAACCTGACTGGAGATTTGTTTCACATGTGATAATATACATTCTCCCAAATCATCCCACCCTCGCCCTCTCCCACAGAGTCCAAAAGACTGTTCTATACATCTGTGTCTCTTTTGCTGTCTCTCACACAGGGTTATCGTTACCATCTTTCTAAATTCCATATATATGCGTTAGTATACTGTACTGGTGTTTTTCTTTCTGGCTTACTTCACTCTGTATAATAGGCTCCAGTTTCATCCACCTCATTAGAACTGGTTCAAATGCATTCTTTTTAATTGCTGAGTAATATTCCATTGTGTATATGTACCACAGCTTTCTTATCCATTCGTCTGCAGATGGACATCTAGGTTGCTTCCATGTCCTGGCTATTATAAACAGTGCTGCGATGAACATTGGGGTACTCGTGTCTCTTTCAATTCTGGTTTCCTCGGCGTGTATGCAGTGGGATTGCTGGGTTGTATGGCAGTTCCATTTCCAGATTTTTAAGGAATCTCCACCCTCTTCTCCATAGTGGCTGTACTAGTTTGCATTCCTACCAACAGTGTAAGAGGGTTCCCTTTTCTCCACACCCTCTCCAACATTTATTGCTTGTAGCCTTTTTGATAGCAGCCATTCTGACTGGCGTGAAATGGTATCTCATTGTGGTTTTGATTTGCATTTCTCTGATTATGAGGGATGTTGAGCAACTTTTTATGTGTTTGTTAACCATCTGTATGTCTTCTTTGGAGAAATGTCTGTTTAGTTCTTTGACCCATTTTTTGATTGGGTTGTTTATTTTTCTGGAATTGAGCTGCAGGAGTTGCTTGTATATTTTGGAGATTAATTCTTTGTCAGTTGCTTCATTTGCTATTATTTTCTCCCATTCTGAAGGCTGCCTTTTCACCTTGCTTATAGTTTCCTTTGTTGTGCAAAAGCTTTTAAGTTTAATTAGGTCCCATTTGTTTATTTTTGCTTTTATTTCCAATACTCTGGGAGGTGGTATAATGATTTTAAAGATTTATTTTTTAAATGGATGACACGTAATTTGAGTTAAAGATTGAAGAATTTATGAAGTTCTAAATAAATTGGGACTATAATCAAGAACTTCAAACTGACAAAATATATTTAACACAATTTAACTACTGGTGCGTTTATTTTGGGGTTCCCCAGGCGGTGTTAGTGGTAAAGAATCTGCCTGCCAGTGCAGGAGACATGAGGCTTGATTCCTGGGTTGGGAAGATGACCTGGAGAAGGGCATGGTAGCCCCTCACTCCAGTGTTCTTTCCTGGAGAATCCCATGGATAGAGGAGCCTGGTGAGTTGCGATTCACAGGGTCGCAAATAGTTAGACAAAACTGAACCGACTTAGCACACGTGCATGCAGGTTTATTTTCTCCTCCTTTGAGAGACAAAAGCGATCCACGAGCCCAGGGAAGAAAAAGTTTTCTATAAGCTTTCATTAGGAATTTTTACAATACATCTTGTCTCTGTGGAAGCAGCATTGACTTACAGGCAGTGTTATACAGATATTAAAGACATCCTTCTTGCCCTGGAAGGGTGATTGTTGTCTGCCAAGTACCACAGTAGAAGTTCATAGACTCATTTCTGGGTAATTCTCGCAAAATCCAGATGGCTTTTTGAAAAACGTTGAAGTATAGCTATGAGGCTTAGTTCTGATCCATGATGATAATAACTTCCATTTATTTTGAAACTATTTTGTGCTTGGAGCTCTGCAAAGGAGGCATTGTCAGCATCATTGTTCAGACAAGGAAGTAGAGTTTTCAGGGCTTATTAACCTTTCCTATGGTCTCATGCCGATATGTCTCAGATATGTGGTTCAAAACTCCATATTTCCCGATTCAAAAATTCTTGTTGTATCCCTGGCTCCTCACCACTCTAGCGGAGAGACTGGAAGCTCTTCTAACAGGAAGGGAGTTCCGCACGGTAGGAGCAATGGAGGGACAATCTTCTGGCAGCTCTGTCTGGAGGAAGAGGTTTCTAGAAGCTATTTTTGTGGGTAGCCGGTATAATTTAGCACAAACTCCAGCACGATCTGTGTGATGTGTATTAAAAAAGTCTTTTTGTTTCCTTTGGGCCTAAGGTGCTCTGTGGCAAACTTTTGCAGAAACATTCAGAAATGATGACTTGAGGAATCAGCATGATACCAATTTTTTCCTCTCAGCCTTTTACAAAGAGAGATTTACAATAACTGAATTCCTCAGGCAGAGAGAACAGCAGTGCAAAGACTGGCTGGATTATAGTTCATGGAGGAAATATTTAACCCCATGGTATAAGTGTTGTTTTCACTTTATTTCATTATTTATTTATTTTTGGTATCTTTTCTGTAGAGAATACACCTGTCACATAGCCAGAAGTCTTCCAATTTGGTTTTCCATATGTTGACAAGTTTTTTATAACAAAGATTTTAAATTACCTTCAGGGCAAGCAGTATTAGTAACTTTCAGAAAAAAAAAATATTGTTTCTTATTTCAGTCACATCTACCATTTATATATTATACTTCACAACTTAGGTTTGGATATAAAAGCTTAGGATCTACAGACCTATTTCAGCAACAGAAGATTTTGTTGATGTGTTAGAAATAAATGACACTCATATTCCATTGCTAGTTACAAAGACTTTGAAACAGGTAAACCAATGTTGATGAACATTATTTACTTCAATTCACCCAAAATGCTAAGAAAAATAACATATTCTTCATTCATATGTAAATTTATGCTACTATGGTACTTGACTGCAAATGGAAACAACAGAGGAAGTTATAAAATTAATGATCTTCAAACAATATTAACTTGCCATGACTGCATTAATATTCAGCATAACAGGATAGAGTTAGAAGCTTACCTCTCTGATGATGAAATACTATGTGAAACTTCAATCTGCCAAATCGAAGAAGAAACATTGGGCAGAGGAGGAGGCCTTATGGAGAGGCCCATTCAGTAGGGAATTACATCATCAGTTGTGAATGCTCCCCTTTTTACTGAGAGGTCACCAAGACATCAGGACTCAGATGTGATGTTTATTTTAAATTAACATTTTCTATGGAAAAAGTTGATTTTTGCCTCCATGTGAAAGAGTTAGTAAGCATTATAATAATTATTATTATGTTTATTCCCTGCATTATATCAGAAAGTTTATAGAAAATAATCACTTAAACTAAGTTTCTCCTTACTCATTTAAATGGTATATTAAGGTGACCCACCTATTTTTAACAATGTTTCAGTAACTATTTTATTTTAACAAGGGGAAAGGGAAACCAGTAGAACAAATTGAGTGGCTCTGGCAAATGTAAGAGCATTGGTATTACTTTTTGGTTAATTACTTATTCTTTTAAATCTTGTTTCTATGGATTAAAAATTTGTGGATGAGCTAGGCTGTGGTTATTAACTGGTTAATCCTCAAAATATCTGTCAGGTTCAGAGAAACATTTCATAAAAGCGGGGTCTTAGAGTCCTCTCTGACGAGAGATATCCCTTGGAGAATCACATAAGACTGTCTTTTCTTAGACATAGTCACTTGGATCAAATAGGAGCATCTGAGCACAGGGTAACAATTTACTTGACCTTGGCCAGATTTTCTGCTCAGATCTAAAGGAGTTGGAGGACGATTGGAAAGGAGATATGAAAGAGAAGAGAAAGGGCGAGATTTGTTTGTTCTGGAGGTGCTTGTGTGTGTGTGTGTGTGTGTGTGTGTGTGCGCGTGTGTGTGTGTGTGAGCACTCAGTGGCTCATTTAGGTCTGATTCTTTGCAACACTATGGACTTTGGCCAGCAGGCTCCTCTGCCCATGGGGATTTTCCCAGCAAGAACACTGGATGGGTTGCCATTTCCTCCTGCAGGGGTCTTCCCGACCCAAGGATTGAACCTGTGTCTCCTGAGATGCAGACAGATTCTTTACCACTGAGCCATCTGGGAAGCTCAGAGGTGCTACTAAGCCTCACTAGAGACTGAGTCAGACTGAATCAGCCGGAGATAAAATCAAAAATATCAGCCAGTTCTGAGTTTTTTTTGTTTTATTTTTAACCTCCACCACTTCATGGGTGCATGAAATTGAGTAAGATCAATCACCTATCTCTTGCGTATAAAATGGGGCTAATACATTTTCTTTGCAGGGCTGTTTTAGGGCTTTAAGATAATGAGTAGGAAAAGCCTGATCCAGTTTCTGGCATACAGTAGGAAATAATTATCCTTCTTGGCTTCACTTTCCTTTAGCTTCATGCTACCTTTCCATAACTGCTCCAAGAATAGCATCTAAATTTGGAGGTGGCTGAGATGACCACTGATTTGTCCTTTGGCTTTACTTTTTATAACACCACTCACTCTAGTCCCAACAACTTCTAGGTTTTTTCTAATCAAAGAATTTTATGATTCTTCTCTGTACTGCATACCAATCTTTGCTGTCATCATGCAAAATCGAGAGACTAAAGAAAATTTAATGGGCAGACATTTTCAGGTTGCAAGGTCATCCTCTCATGGCACTGTTGTTACTGTGGAAAGCATGGTTTCAGAGCAAGACTCCAGCAGACAAACTCTAGATTTTATTTTAAGATTTTTTCTTTCTTCCTTTTTGAGTCACATAAAATATATCTTTACTCTTTTCTGCTCAGGCAACTTGGTTTTATAGTCATTCACTACAATCCTTCTGACTCTGAGACTAAAGATAAACAAACTTCAGTATTTTTTTCTATCAGGCTTTTAATCTATCATGAGAGTTGGTAACAGTAATTAATAACACAGACACAATGAAAAGATTTTATAGTATGTGTGGTAAAATAATTAACTATTACAGAATTATAATTTAAGTCTCTCCCCTGTAGTAAAAGAACAAGGCCTGCACCAGTATACAAGTCTGAATTAAAAAACTAGAGCTTGATTTAGGCATACCAATGAAAAAAATGTCCTCCAAAAGCAAATTTGAAAGTAAGGAAAAACATTTCTCTTGTGTCAAGATTGTGTAGTATTTTCTAGAAAAAGTAAATCAGGTACATGGTGGTAGTTTCATGTCAATGTTTTGATTTTCTTATTTTTTAAAGAATGGATTTAAACTCTTGATATAAAGCAGACTTTTAATTTCCCGTTTTTCAAAGACAATATTGAAAGGTCATCTTCTAGCTTCAAAAGCTTAAAGAAATGACTCATTCTACCACTATTGTCGTAAGGGCTTCAAAATCAAATTTCCGGTCAGTATTGTTCATTTTGATTTGGCAAATATGTATCCCTTTTTATGTGATGTAAGACGGATTATTTTTAAGAGCTTTTGTTTCTGGTTTCTATGTTTTGTGTAGTAGATCTTCAGAAAAATCCAACAAATAGATAAAAAGAACACTCCATGCTTTAATGAAATATAATGTTTGTGTGGGCTGTAACAAAATCTCTGATAGAGATTCAGAGATGATCTGGAAAGTTTCTCGTTTTATTAATCTCAGATTTATCTTTACAAACTGATTTATTTTTTATTGCTTCCTAATTAGTTAAGATAGCTACTTTCAGAAAGGTGAGCATTCTCAAGATGAAGACTTGGTTCCCCAGAAGTGTAGCAGCAATCAAACGGGACCTATGCCAGAGTATGGGTCATCAGTGAACGAGGCTTATATCAGACCAAGTCCAGAAAACTTTCCTTTTTCTCTCTAGTGATCAGAAACCGTGGAAGCGTCTGTGCCTAAAGAGACACGGTAGAGCATTTGGAAGAGGAGCTGGGATGGCCTGAGGGTCAGGGCTGAAAGGCTGTGTGTGAAAGGATTGAATGCCCTGGGGAAAGTTCCAGGGTCACCTCTGGATTGTGGTCTGGTTCCAGTTGGGTTCAGTGGACTTGCTCTGGCTGAACGAACTCCAGGAAAACCTAGTTAGTCCAGATTCTTTGAGGAGCAAACAACAAATGGATTCTCAGCTCACCAATGACTAATTAGAAAATCTCGGATTATCCTCAGAATTGACTTTTCAAAAACTATTTTATTTATTATTTATTTGGCTGCACTGGGTCTTCACAGCAGCACCCAGGGGTTCTTTAGTTCCCCAACCAAGGATAGAGTCTGGGCCCCCTGCATTGGAAGCACAGAGTCTTAGCCACTGGGCCACCAGGGAAGTCCCTCAGAGTTGACTTTTAATCAAGACATATTTATTAACCAATATTACATGCTTCAAGGCCATCTAATTTCAAATTTTCCCTAAACAAACTTTGTTTATTTATTGATATGTGTGTACTCGGTCGTGTCTGACTCTGTGACTCCATTGACTGTACCCTGCCAGGTTCCCCATTCCATGGAATTTCCCAGGCAAGAATCCTGGAGTGGGTAGCCATTTCCTCCCCCAGGGGATCTTCTGAACCCAGGGACAGGGACTGAACCCCGCCCCCCAGTCTCCAGCACTGGCATGTGGATTTTTTACTACTGTGCGACCTGGGAAGCCCAAGTTAATTCACATACCCCTATGAAAAGTTAGATATCTTCAATGGTAGATCAAAGAGATCAGAACTCAGAGAATGATTAAGGCATTTGTTCTTCTCATCGCTAGCCACCTCAGTTCAGTTCAGTTCAGTCGCTCAGTCGTGTCCGACTCTTTGCGACCCCATGAATCACAGCACACCAGGCCTCCCTGTCCATCACCAACTCCCGGAGTTCACTCAAACTCATGTCCATCGAGTTGGTGATGCCATCCAGCCATCTCATTCTCTGTCTTCCCCTTCTCCTCCCACCCCCAATCCCTCCCAGCATCAGACTCTTTTCCAGTGAGTCAACACGTCGCAGGAGATGGCCAAATTATTGGAGTTTCAGCTTTAGCATCAGTCCTTCCAATGAACACCCAGGATTGATCTCCTCCAGAATGGACTGGTTGGATCTCCTTGCAGTCCAAGGGACTCTCAAGAGTCTTCTCCTGCACCACAGTTCAAAAGCATCAATTCTTCGGTGCTCAGCTTTCTTCACGGTCCAACTCTCACATCCATACATGACCACGGGAAAAACCATAGCCTTGACTAGACGGACCTTTGTTGGCAAAGTAATGTCTCTTCTTTTTAATATGCTATCTAGGTTGGTCATAACTTTCCTTCCAAGGAGTAAGCGTCTTTTAATTTCATGGCTGCAATCAGCATCTGCAGTGATTTTGGAGCTCCCAAAAATAAAGTCTGACATTGTTTCCACTGTTTCCCCATCTATTTCCCACCCTTCAGTTTTTTTTTCTTCATAATTTATTTCTTTAAAATTTCCAAATACCACTCTATTAACATGATTTTCTTCATAATGTTTTTTCAAAAACCTTTTTTTGAACTTTAATAAAATCCTCCTACTTAGGAAATTAGGACTGTTTATGTTCCAGTTTTCCTTAGCCTGGAAGACAGGAATCACTTCCACCTGTGTTGCTAAAAACATGACAACAGGCCCCAAATGGAGTTCTTTATACTAAATTCTCCATCAAAACTGAGACACCTTTCAATAGTCCGTTTTTTGCCTGGTGTGATTTCCTTATTCCTAAGCCTTCTGCTCGTAAAAGCCTTTCATTTTGTATAGGTCCTCGGAGCTCCTTTCTTTCAGTCACAGTGGATGTTGTCTAAATCACGGATGGATGAACAAAGCCAATAAGATCTTTAAAATGTATTCAGATGAGTTTTTCTGAACAGTGTGCCTTTAATTTTGTCAAAATTGTTATTATTTTATCGGTTTATAAGAAACAATATTTATTGAGAACATCAAATACTTTCCGAGAAAAGAACCCAGTGCAGAACATGATCAAGAATATCCAGAGACATGAGTAGAGAGATTCCAGTTCCTCCTGAAGAAACAAACATACTTTTGAAATTTTGAATGCCACTGCAGTATTTACTAACTTTATTAAAAACACTAAAAAAAAAGACTTGTTAATTTACGGTCGAAATTCCAGATTCCATTGTTTGGTCACTCCCTTTTATCTCCCCTATCTCAAATTTTGACTGAAAATCTGTAATTGGTCTGGTGATTTTCCAGGAAGAGAAGAAGCGGGGATAGTTTATCTTTGGAAGTGTAAGAAATTCCCAGGGATTAGAACACCATAAGAGAACTAATTTGTACTGGATTTAAATATTACTTCAATTGTTCACAAGAAATTTTGAGTTAAGCTGAAATGGATTACTTGCAGGCTGCGTATACCCTCTTTTCTCTGAACGTTAATCAACTATTTATTAGTCCCTTAGGAGTTTAAGCCTCTGAAATAAGCATGAAGTCAACCAAAGATGCGGACCTCACAGGTGAAAGGGCCGAAATTTCCTAGAGTTCAGGGACTGCTCTCAGTAGTTAGGCAGTAAGGAGGCTTTCGGTCTGAAACTTGCAAGGTTGCTTTGGAGGACGGCCCCAGCTCTGTCAAGACCCACTTAGTTTTGCATCTGAAGAGTCCGCCTCCTGGGAGCACAGGCTCAGAGCGAACCTGAGGCCGCGAAGGGCGGCCACGTCGCCCCGCCGGGCGCAGCGCGCGGGCGACTCGGCTCCCCGGCCTCCGGGTTCGAGGCTCCGCGCCGCTAACTTCGGGCCAATCAGCGCGCGGCGTCGCCGCCGCGTCCCCGCGCCCGCCGTGGCCTCCGCCGCTCGCGGCCGAGCCGGACCCGGGACGCGGAGGGGCCGGGCCGCGGCGGAGCCTGGAGTCGGCGGGGAGGTGGGGATTCCGGGAGGGAGGCTCCATTTCCTCCTGCCCGCCGGCCTCTCCCGGCCGCCCCGGCACCCCCGTTCCCCGGTGCCGGCGCTGAGGGCGGCGGCGGCGCGGCGGGACCATGCTGGGCATGTACGTGCCGGACAGGTTCTCCCTGAAGTCCTCCCGCGTTCAGGACGGCATGGGGCTCTACACGGCCCGCCGCGTGAGGAAGGTGGGTGACGCGGCGGCGGCCCGCGCGCGCCCTCGGCCGCGCTCCCCTCAGCCGCGCGCGCCGCCGCCCTGCGGGAGCCCCGCGGGCAGCCGGGCCGGCGGGGCGGCCTCCGAGCCCCGCTCCGCCCGAGCCGGCGGCGCCACGTAGGTGCGGCGGGGCGCGCTCGGCCGCCGGCCGCCCTGCGGCGAGATGTCTCTCCTCCGCCGCAGGAAGTGAGGCGGACTGCTGCCTCCCTCCGCCTCGGCCCCGGCGCGGGGTTGTGCTGGCGCTGGCAGAGGCACGCGCGGCGGCCGTCTCGGGCGCGCACGCAGCTCCGCCGCCCTTCTTGCTTCAGGATGGGGCAGTGAGTCCAGAGACGCCGCGCTTTCCCGGTGGGGATGGGGGTGGGGTGCGGCCCACGGCGCCGCGTTACCGCAGGCCCCAGTGCCTCGTTCAGGCATCCAGCAGTTCTTCCCTTCTTTTCAAAATGTGTGTTCTGGGAGGTGCCGTCTAGATAATGTTTGAATCTTGGCCCCTTTCTCTCAGTTTTTCTGGATTTTTCTCCCTCTCTCCTTCCAGAAGTTTAGAGACACGTGAGTAGGACCAGCACGTGGCACTTCTCGTCAGGGAATGGCCTGGAAATGCTGGAGGTTGAAAGCAGACACTTAGGAGGAGAGATTATGGGAAAATACCAAGCCTTTGTATCTGCTGAGACTCTGTTACAGCCGTCATTCCGAAGGATAGGTAATATCTCAAACCGTGGAGGCAGCGCTGAAGTGCGCAGGACTGAGAGCCAGCGTTTACTGAGCAGCTACTTGGTGCTAGGGCCCATACGTGCTATTTGATCTCTGTTGGTAGTTTCACTAGCGTTAACACTCCTGCGAGAACAGTCTTAATCTGCGTGCAGGAGAGAAAAAAACAGAAGGACTTGGAGGTTAAATTTCCTGCAGAGTTAGTGAGTTAGGCTGCAAACCCCTTGCTTCTTGGTCCAAACCCCACGTTGTTTTCAGATCTTTTCTGCCATCTTCCCAGCACCCGTCACGCCAACTCTGTGAGGTTTGGGCGAGAGCAGGTTTGTTCTGTGAAGGTGGGCTAACAGGAGCTTCGCAAGAGGCACCTGCGACACAGGGATGTCTTTCATTTGAGTATGAGTTTTCCCCACCCCCTCACCTAAGGAGCAGGTGAAGGAAGGTGCACAGGTGCCTCAGAAGGCCTTCATTGACAGTGGGGCCTGTAAGTAACACCCATGGTAAAATTGGGAGTGATAACCCCGCTATTTACTCTTTTAAATAGGAGAGTGGGAGAATGCTCCAAGGTGAAAAGCAGGTGTCAGCACTATCTGAATAGGTGTTTTTGCCAAAATGGTAAACTTCTGCTCTTTCACAGAAGTTGAGATTCAGTTTTTATTTTTCTCACAAGACATGAAAATTCCCAAGTGGATTTTTCTTGAAGGTCTCAGGACGAATGTAAGTACTTAAAAAACATAGTTCTTAATCATTAGTTTAATGGTGGTGGTTTAGTTGCTAAGTCGTGTCCGACTCTTGCGACCCCATGGACTGTAGCCCACCAGGCTCCTCTCCTCATGGGATTTTCCAGGCAAGAATACTGGAGTGGGTTGCCATTTCTTTCTCCAGGGGCTCTTCCTGACCCAGGGATCTAGCAATATACTAAAATTGTAGAAATATTAGAGTTACTAAATTGTTCTTATTTTGCCTTACTAAGATTTCTAGAAAGAGCTAACTGATATATGTTCTTTTGATATTTTTATTTCAAGTTATTTTTCCAAGAATTAAGTTATTTGGAAGTTTTAAATTATTTTGTGGTGCAGAGTGAACAACTTCCAAAATTATATATTACTGCAGTACTTACAGATACTTATGTTTTCTTGGTTTATGTAACTTCAACATGTAAAACACATGGTTTCATCTAGGTCATAACTAGAATTCTTAACCTGTATTTCAAGTGAATCTTCAGATGTTTGCAATAAGTTCAAATGATATACTGTTAGTGACAAAGTTTAGTTGTGATCACAAGATACTCAGTCATAAGGTAATTGATCATGGGCAAGTTCATTGATGCTAAAAATGACCTTGTAGGTTTCAGCTCCTTTGCCTTCCAAAAACAGGTCTAAAGCTGAAGCTGAATGGCAGATTTTAGTGGTGCTGTGGAGTTGGTGATGGACAGGGAGGCCTGGTGTGTTGTGATTCATGGAGTCGCAAAGAGTTGGACACGACTGAGTGACTGAACTGAACTGAAAGCTAAAGCAGAATATCGGTGTGGTGCATCCCTTACCTGTTTGCATATAGTTTCCTGATGCTTAACTATGTTTCAGGTTACCTTGTACTAGGTGGAACTCTGACCTTTAATCAAAGGATCTGAGAAAAAAATATTTTAGCAGCTATATTAAGGATCTTACTTAAAAGTCTTTTGTTCTTTATTCTGAACAAATTTTGGAATCTCATTTTAGGTTTTTAAGTCGGAAGTTATAGATGTTTTCAGTTCAGTCGCTCAGTCATGTCCAACTCTTTGTGACCCCATGAATCACAGCATGCCAGGCCTCCCTGTCCATCACCAGCTCCCGGAATTCACTCGAACTCATGTCCATCGAGTTGGTGATGCCGTCCATTCATCTCATTCTCTGTTGTCCCCGTCTCCTCCCACCCCCAATCCCTCCAAGCATCAGTCTTTTCCAGTGAGTCAGCTTGTCGCATGAGGTGGCCAAAGAATTGGAGTTTCAGCTTTAGCAACAGTCCTTCCAATGAACACCCAGGATTGATCTCCTTTAGAATGGACTGGTTGGATCTCCTTTAGTACACTGTTATAACATGTATGCTTGCATGTTATTATTGCCACATTCAGACTAAAATTGAAGAAGGGAAAACCACTAGACCATTTAGTTCAGTTCAGTCGCTTAGTCGTGTCCGACTCTTTGCGACCCCATGAATCACAGCACGCCAGGCCTCCCTGTCCATCACCAAATCCCGGAGTTTACTCAAACCCATGTCCATCAAGTCGGTGATGCCATCCAGCCATCTCATTTTCTGCCGTCCCTTCTCCTCCTGCCCCCAGTTCTTCCCATCATCAGACTCTTTTCCAGTGAGTCAGCTCGTCGCAAGAGGTGGCCAAAGTATTGGAGTTTCAGCTTTAGCATCAGTCCTTCCAATGAACACCCAGGATTGATCTCCTTTAGAATGGACTGGTTGGAACTCCTTGCAGTCCACGGGACTCTCAAGAGTCTTCTCCAGCACCACAGTTCAAAAGCATCAATTCTTCGGCGCTCAGCTTTCTTCACAGTCTAACTCTGAAGTGAAGAGGAACTAAAAAGCCTCTTGATGAAAGTGAAAGAGGAGAGTGAAAAGGTTGGCTTGAAGCTCAACATTCAGAAAACACAGATCATGGCATCTGGTCCCATTACTTCATGGGAAATAGATGGGGTAACAGTGGAAACAGTGTCAGACTTTATTTTTTTGGGCTCCAAAATCACTGCGGATGCTGATTGCAGCCATGAAATTAAAAGACGCTTACTCCTTGGAAGGAAAGTTATGACCAACCTAGATAGTATATTAAAAAGTAGAGACATTACTTTGCCAACAAAGGTCCGTCTAGTCAAGGCTGTGGTTTTTCCCGTGGTCATGTATGGATGTGAGAGTTGGACTGTGAAGACCATTCAGATATGACTTAAATCCCTTATGATTATACAGTGGAAGTGAGAAATAGTTACAAGGGATTAGATTTGATAAAAGTGCCTAAAAAACGTATGGACAGAGTTTCGTGACATTGTACAGGAGACAGGGATCAAGACCATTCCCAAGAAAAAGAAATGCAAAAAAGCACAATGGCTGTCTGAGGAGGCCTTACAAATAGCTGTGAAAACGAGAGAAGTGAAAAGCATAGGAGAAAAGGAAAGATATACCCATTTGAATGCAGAGTTTCAAAGAATAGCAAGGAGAGAGAAGAAAGTCTTTCTCAGTGATCAGTGCAAAGAAATAGAGGAAAATAATAGAATGGGAAAGACTAGAGATCTCTTCAGGAAAATTAGAGATACCAAGGAAACATTTCATGCAAAGATGGGCTCGATAAAGGACAGAAGTGGTATGGACCTAACAGAAGCAGAAGATATTAAGAAGAGGTGGCAAGAATACACTGAAGTTGTACAATTGTACAATAAAGAACTTCATTATCCAGATGATCACGATGGTGTGATCACTCACCTAGAGCCAGACATCCTGGAATGTGAAGTCAAGTGGGCCTTAGGAAGTATCACTATGAACAAAGCTAGTGGACGTTATGGGTTTCTAGTTGAGCTATTTCAAATCCTGAAAGACGATGCTGTGAAAGTGCTGTACTCAAAATGCCAGCAAATTTGGAAAACTCAGCAGTGGCCACAGGACTGGAAAAGGTCAGTTTTCGTTCCAATCCTGAAAAAAGGCACTGCCAAAGAATGCTCAAACTACCACTCAATTGCACTCATCTCACATGCTAGTAAAATAATGTTCAACATTCTCCAAGCCAGGCTTCAGCAGTACGTGAACTGTGAACTTCCAGATGTTCAAACTGGTTTTAGAAAAGGCAGAGGAACCAGAGGTCAAATTGCCAATATCCATTGGATCATCGAAAAAGCAAGAGAGTTCCAGATAAACATCTATTTCTGCTTTATTGACTATGCCAAAGCCTTTGACTGTTTGGATCACAGTAAACTGTGGAAAATTCTTCAAGCCGTGGGAATACCAGACCACCTGACCTGGCTCTTGAGAAATCTGTATACAGGTCATGAAGCAATAGTTAGAACTGGACATGGAACAACAGACTGGTTCCAAATAGGAAAAGGAGTATGTCAAGGCTATATATTGTCACCCTGATTATTTAACTTATATGCAGAGTACATAATAAGAAACACTGGGCTGGATGAAGCACAAGCTGGAATCAAGATTGCCAGGAGAAATATCAATAACCTCAGATATGCAGATGATACCACACTTATGGGAGAAAGTGAAGAAGAATTAAAGATCCTCTTGGTGAAAGAGGAAAGTGAAAAAGCAGGCTTAAAGCTCAACATTCAGAAAACTGAGATCATGGCATCTGGTCCCATCACTTCATGGCAAATAGATGGGGAAACAGTGAAAACAGTGACAGGTTTTTGTTTTCTTGGGCTCCAAAATCACTGCAGATGGTGACTACAGCCATTTAATTAAAAGATGCTTTCTCCTTGGATGAAAATCTATGACCAACCTAGATAGCATATTCAAAAGCAGAGATATTCCTTTGCCAGCAGAGGTCTGTCTAGTCAGTTCAGTTCAGTTCAGTCGCTCAGTCATGTCCGACTCTTTGTGACCCCATGAATTGCAGCAGGCCAGGCCTCCTTGTCCATCACCAACTCCTGGAGTTCACGCAAACTCACGTGCATCGAGTCGGTGATGCCATCCAGTTATCTCATCCTCTGTCGTCCCCTTCTCCTCCTGCCCCCAATCCCTCCCATCTTTAGGGTCTTTTCCAGTGAGTCAACTCTTCGCATGAGGTGGCCAAAGTATTGGAGTTTCAGCCTCAGCATCAGTTCCAGTGAACACCCGGGACTGGTCTCTTTTAGAATGGACTGGTTGGATCTCCCTGCAGTCCAAGGGACTCTCAAGAGTCTTCTCCAACACCACAGTTCAAAAGTATCAATTCTTTGGCGTTCAGCTTTATTCATAGTCCAACTCTCACATCCATACATGACCACTGGAAAAACCATAGTCTTGACTAGACGGAACTTTGTTGGCAAAGTAATATCTCTGCGTTTTAGTATGCTATCTAGTTTGGTCATAACTTTCCTTCCAAGGAGTAAGTGTCTTTTAATTTCATGGCTGCAATCAGTATCCGCAGTGATTTTGGAGTCCCCGAAAATAAAGTCTGCCACTGTTTCCATTGTTTCCTCATCTATTTCCCATGAAGTGATGGGACCAGATGCCGTGATCTTAATTTTCTGACTGTTGAGCTTTAAGCCAACTTATTCACTCTCCTCTTTCACTTTAATCAAGAGGCTTTTGGCTGTGTTTTTTCCACCAGTCATGTATGGATGTGAGACTTGGACTCTAAAGAAAGCTGAAGAATTGATGCTTTTGAACAGTGGTGTTGGAGAGGACTCTTAAGAGTCCCTTGGACTGCAACGAGATCCAACCAGTCCATCCTAAAGGAAATCATTCCTGAATATTCATTGGAAGGACTAATGTTGAAGTTGAAACTCCAGTACTTTGGCCACTTGTGAGCACTGACTCATTTGAAAAGACCCTAATGCTGGGGAAGATTGAAGGCCGGATGAGAAGGGGATGACAGATGGTTGGATAGCATCACTGACTCAATGGACGTGAGTTTGAGTCCGTGAGTTGGTGATGGACAGGGAGGCCTGGTGTGCTGCAGTCCACAGGGTCACAAAGAGTCAAACACGACTGAGCAACTGAACTGAACTGATGCTTGCATAATAATTGTTATTTTTTAGAAAGTTGCAATTTAAGTGATGTGTTGATTTCATAGAATCTTATTGTAGACCTGTACTGATCTTTGGGGATTTTGCTAGACTTTCTACTCGCAGTGCAGCCATCATACTCATCTGGAATTCCCTTACCATTTGAATCCTTTAATCCTTTTCTAGTCCCATCCCTTTTTGTGCGGTGTTTCTTAGAGTCAGGAGGAGGGGGTCTCTGCAGCCAAGTCACCTAATACACTGGTTCCACTTTTGTTCTCCTAGGTTTTTCGTTGGCAGTTGTCTTGTTTTTGTAGTCTTGGTACTGCTCTCTTGCTGTCTGCAACCCACCACCCCCCCTTTTTTTTTTTGCTATAAAGTGTATAAAATGACGAGAAGGAGAAGAAGAAATGGAAGGGACTTCTTTTTCTTTTTTGGCCATTGTGGAATGCCCTCTCCTTTTCTTGTTGTTCATTTGCTAGGTCGTGTCCCACTCTTTTGCCACCGCATGGAGAGTAGTCCAGCAGGCTCCTCTATCCATGGGATTTCCCCGGCAAGAATACTGAAGTGGGTTGCCATTTTCTTCTCCAGAAGATCTTCCAGACCTGGGGATTGATCCTGTGTCTCCTGCTTGGCAAGCATATTCTTTACTACTGAGCCACCTGGAAAGCCCCTTTTCTTACCATTATGGAAATTAGAGATTGAATGAAGAGAGGGTCATTTGTTGGATATTTCTATGTGAGCCATTATTGCTTTTGAGAGAAAGAATTGATGTCCTAGAAAGAAAGATGGAAAGTCCTAGAGTGGAAAAAAGAGGCCTGAGTTCATTGGCAGTTGTACTCATTGCAGTTTCCTAATGAAAAGTGTAATAAGGAAAAGTAAATTTAACACTTTAGCTTGCCAGACCCTGTTCTAAGTGTTTGCCAAGTGTTAAATCTCATGAATAGTTTGATGTTGTAAAAAAGATGTAAAATTCTAAGTTACTATGCTGGTTAAAGTTAATGTTAGGTATTCAAAGCTAATATAGTAAGTAAACATACAATAAAAAGTTACGTAACAGCTCACTGCAATGCATTTTTTATATCATGACTATATTTTCCATTGCCAGATTATGTGATTAACCAGAGAGTGGTGTGTTTGATATTGTGGTTGAACTCAAGGTAAATAATTAGGTTTCTTTGAGCTCTCAGATTCTGTGATTTTATGCAAAGGGTTAGGGTAGCAAATATACCACTACCAGCCTTTGTTTCCTTGAGGTTTGTTGCAGGCTGTTGATTTTCCTTTCTTTCCTTCGGATTTTCAGTCATTTACTCTTTCAGTTGTGGCAGGCGCTGTGCTAGGTCTTGGGGATATATAGGTTGGCAAAAAAGGCAGGTCTTTGTTCACCTGGAGCTTGTTTTATTGTGTGGGAAGAGAGGCAGTAAGCAGGTACAGCATGCGTTAAGTGAAAACTGAAACCAGGATTATGCATTAGGGAGTGAATAGAGGTGGAGCCTCCTACTTCGGCGTGCCGGTAGGGAAGACCTCTCAGAGGAGGTGACCTCTGCGTGAAACATGAAGGAGCTGAGCTGGCTAGAAGAATATGCAGGGAAATACGCAACTGAGCCTGAACCAGGGTCGAACTGAGGATAGAGGAAATTGTTTGGCTTCGAGGTATAGTTTAGAGGTTAAATTAAAACAAAACCAACTAGAATCTTCCAATGGGTTGAATGAGGCCCATCATTGAAGGAGAATCTAGGATGACTCAGTTTTTGGCTCGACCAGTTGGTGCCAACTTGTCTTGGTGCCATTTGCGCTCATGTGAAGTTACTATGTTGGAAATGGTACTTTCAGTTGTAGAATATGTTGGTAAAATCAACCAACCCTGGCTAAGCATCGAATACAAATAGGACAGTGCACTAAGCAGTATTGGTAAAAAGAGTTTCTTTTTCCATACTCTGATACTTACAGCCTTGTTGGGAAAATGGAAATACCGTACACAATTTAAAAAAAATGCATTTTCTTATGTATCAAATGTCCAAACTTACACTGTGTGTATGGACTGATTTTGCTGGGCACTGCTTTAGGCAACAGAATTACAGTAATTTTTAGTCTGGGCAAGGAGAATGGAGCTGGAGGAATCAAACTTCCTGATTTCAGATTATACTACAAAGCAACAGTCATCAAGACAGTATGGTACTGGCACAAAAACATAAATATATACCAATGGAACAAGATAGAAAGCCCAGAGATAAACCCATGCACCTACGGGTACCTTATTTATGACAAAGGAGACAAGAATATACAATGGGGCAAAGACAGCCTCTTCAATAAATGGCACTGGGAAAACTGCACAGCTGCATGTAAAAGAATGAAATTAGAACACTTCCTAATACCATGCTTCTGCTGCTGCTAAGTTACTTTAGTTGTGTCTGACTCTGCGCTGCCCCATAGATAGCAGCCCACAGGCTCCTCTGTCCCTGGAATTCTCCAGGCAAGATTACTGAAGTGGGTTGCCATTTCCTTCTCCAATGCATGAAAGTGAAAAGTGAAAGTGAAGTTGCTCAGTCATGTCTGACTCTTTGCAATCCCGTGGACTGAAGCCCACCAGGCTCCTCTGTCCATGGGATTTTCCAGGCAAGAGTACTGGAGTGGATTGCCATTTCCTTCTCCTTCTAACACCATACACAAAGATAAAATGGATTAAGGACCTAAATGTACGACCAGAAACTATAAAATTCTTAGAGGAAAACATAGGCAGAACACTCAATGACATAAAGCAAGATCCTCTATGACCCACTTCTAGAGTAACGGAAATAAAATCAAAAGTAAAGAAGTGGGACTTGATTAAAAGCTTTTGCACAGCAAAGGAAACTATAAGCAAGGTGAAAAGACAACCCTCAGAATGGGAGAAAATAATAATAAATGAAACAACTGACAAAGGTTTAATTTCCAAAATATACAAGCAACTCATACAACTCAATACAAGAAAAACAACCCAATCAAAAAGTGGGAGAAAGACCTAAACATACATTTCTGCAAAGAAGACATGTGAAGTGAAGTGAAAGTCACTCAGTCGTGTCCGACTCTTTGTGACCCCATGGATTATATAGTCCATGGAATTCTCCAGGCCAGAATACTGGAGTGGGTAGCCTTTCCCTTCTCCAGGGGATCTTCCCAACTCAGGGATCGAACTCAGGTCTCCTGCATTGCAGGGGGATTCTTTACCAGCTGAGCCACCAGGGAAGCCCAAAGAAGACATACAGATGTCTAAAAACACATGGAAAGAAGCTCAACATTGCTCATTATTAGAGAAATGTAAATCAAAACTGCAATGAGATATCATCTCACGCTGGTCAGAATGGCCCTTATCAAAAAGTCTATAAACAATAAATGCTGGAAAGGGTGTGGGGAAAAGGGAATGCTCTTGCATTGTTGGTGGGAATGGAAGATGGTATGGAGATTCCTTGAAAACTAGGAATAAAACCACCGTATGACCCAGCAATCAAACTCCTATGTATATACCCTGAGGAAACCAAAATTGGAAGAGACACATGTATCCCATTGTTCATTGCTACACTATTTACAATAGCTAGAACATGGAAGCAGCCTAGATGTCCATCGACAGATGAATGGATAAAGAGGTTGTGGTATATATACACAGTGGAATATTATGCACTCATAAAAAGGAATGCATTTGAGTCAGTTCTAATGAGGTGGATGATCCTAAAGCCTATTATACAAAGTGAAATGCATCAGAAAGAGAAAGATAAATACTGTATTCTAGCACATACATTGGAAGGACTGATGCTAAAGCTGAAACTGCAATACTTTGGCTACCTCATGCGACGAGTTGACTCACTGGAAAAGACTCTGATGCTGGGAAAGATTGGGGGCGGGAGGAGAAGGGGACGACCGAGAATGAGATGGCTGGATGGTATCACCGACTCTGTGGACATGAGTTTGAGTGAACTCAGGGAGTTGGTGGTGGATAGGGAGGCCTGGCGTGCTGTGATTCATGGGGTCGCAGAGAGTCGGACACGACTGAGCGACTGAACTGAACTGAACTGAGCACGTACATACAGAATCTAGAAAAATGGTACTGAAGAATTTATTTACAGGGAAGCAGTGGAGAAGCAGACATAGAGGATAGACTTATGGACGTAGGGAGAGGGGAGGAGAGGGTGAGATGTGTGGAGAGAGTGACGTGGAAACTTACATTATCATGTGTAAAATAGATAGCCAACAGGAATTGCTGTATGGCTCAGGAAACTCAAACAGGGGCTCTATATAAAACTGGAGGGGTGGGATGGGGAGGGGAGTGGGAGGGAGGTTCAAAAGGGAGGGGATATATGTATACCTATGGCTGCATGTTGAGGTTTGACAGCAAGCAGCAAAATTCTGTAAAGCAATTATCCTTCAATAAAAGATTAATTTAAAGAAAGTAGTTAAGAGGGAGAAACCCCAGTGGTCATTATAGTAAGTCATCAGAAAGTGCTGGGGGAATCAAGGCCTTATGGATTTGAATTTATGGGGTCACATTATTGTTGTCTTTTTATTAAGCACTTTAAGTTTGGCTGTGTTAGTACGTTTTACTCTTCTCTCAACCCTGTAAAGTAGATAGTTACTGTACCCATTCTCAGATAAAGAAATTGAAGCAAAAAGTGGTTGGCCAGTGTGACTCGTTAAGTATTGCCTGGGTGACAGAGTAAATGGTGGACCCATGACAGTAATTTCAGTGAGTCTGACCCGACTTTGTGCTCTGAATCAGTTTGGAGTTGAATGATTTGTTGGTAGAATTACTGAAAATAAAATTGAAACAGTCCTTTAAAGGTTAGACTTCGTGATATACCTTATTTCAGACCAAGGAAGTTGTTAAACATTTCCACTGAAGTGTCACCTTGTACCGTGGAGCCTGTGGTCCCACCTGGGACTGTCACACACAGTCAAACATTTTGAATTCTGCTTTCTTTTTTTGTTTCCTGTGCACTTGCGTTGTTATTTTATTGTGTAGCAGTCTTCAAGAGTTTACTATTATCCCCAGTTTATAGATTACATATTTCCTCAATGATTACTTCTTGTCAAAATTTTCAGTTGTCCTAATGTAGACTTTAAATTTTTTTTTGTCCTTTCCAATTCTTTCTTCATTAGCAGGCTAAAGCCTGCCTGACCTTATCTTCTGACATGTAGTTGTTTTCATTTATATGTAGAAGCCCATTAACTTGCATGCCCTTAGCATAGCTGAGCGGGGTTTGTATTTCTAAAAAGAACTAAAGACTGAAAGGAAAGCTGAGGAAAAGCAAAAAAAGAAAACAGCTAAATATAAATGACGTGGGTATAGTATTTTTCTCATATTTTTGGCCCCCTAATTCCGGTAGAAGCAGTTAAGAGCATTGATGAGGCTGAGGTCTCCTTAACTTGGTACACAGTAGCTGCAATGAATTGCCCCCTCTGGGATAGCTCAGTTCCTGGCTTGCTTCCCTCTCATCACTGCTTTTTTGCCCAAGGGGTTCCTGAGTGGCCCCCTGTGCCCACGAACGCCAGGGCAGTCTCCCAACTTCCTCAGTCTGAAATAATGTGTGTCACGAGGTCTGATCTTTAAAGGACTGCTTCAGTTTTAGTAATTCTGCCTACAAACCATTCAACTCCAAACTGATTAAGAGCACAAAGTCGGGTCAGACTCACTGAAATTAGCGTCGTGGGTCCACCATTTACTCTGTCGCCCAGGCAATACTTAACCAGTCACACTGGCCAACTGCTTTTTGCCTAAACTTCTTTATCTGAGAATGGGTACAGTAACAATATCTACTTCATAGGGTTGAGAGAAGAGTAAAACGTACTAACAGAGGTAAACTTTGCTCTTCTCCTGAACAAATGCAGGTTCCACAGATGGAACTGTGTCTGTTTTGATAGCCCTGAGGTACAGTGTTAGTTTCCTATTGCTACTGTGGCAAATTATCTGGCTTAAAAGGATAAATGTATCCTTTTCTGTTCTGGAGAATATAAATCTAAACTGGGTGGTCAGGGCTGGTTCCTTCTGGAGGCTCCAAAGAGAGAGTTTACTTTTCCTTGAATTTTGCAGTTTTCTAGAGGCTACATGGGCTTCCCAGGTGGCTCGGTGGTAGAGAATCCCACCTGCCAGTACAGGAGACCTGGGTTCGATCCCTGGGTCCGGAAGATCCTCTGGAGGAGGAAATGGCAACCCACTCCAGTATTCTTGCCTGGAGAATCCCATGGACAGAGGAGCCTGGTGGGCTATAGTTTCAAAAAGTCAGGCATGACTGAAGTGGCTTAGCACACACACATTGTACACCCTGTCATAGCTCCAAAGTGTAATTCTTCTTGTCTATGTTATATAGATCGTTTTGCAGTGAATTAACCCTCAACTACTGGTCCCAGTGAAATGTCCACGATATACATCTACCCTATTGATGACTGTTCTGCCTTGTGTTCAGCGTTGATCCTGGCAGAGGTCAACAAGGTTGGCATTCACGCAGTAAAACCTGAGTGAGTGGTTGAGGAAGAGAGCACATGTACGTTAGAAGTAGGAGGAAGCATAGATTCTGATCACGTTCCAAGTGATGGTGTTGAGAAGAAGGTCAGCGGGAATCCAGTCTGCACGTTCTCGTCTGACAGATGAAGACACTGAAGCCAAGGTGAGCTTTGCCTGGAGTCCTGCCACCCACAGCGGCCTCACAGACTCCTGCTTCCTCACGCAAGGCAGACACCTGGGTTCTCTTGGAGGGCTTTGTGGTGGAGACTTTCGGTAAGGTAAAATCCAAAGAGAAAAATCTCTGATATTTAAATCTTGAATTTGTGAAAATACAGGAAGCTAAAAATAAACAGAAACAGCCTAGTTGTGTAAGGTTAGAGAAACACGGGAAAGAGAAAAACACCCATTTTCTGGGTGGTCTCCAAAAGTAAAGTAAGTGAAAGGACAGAGGAAAACTCACTTTGCATAAATGTTAATAAAAGAGCAGCTTTTGTGGAATAAGGTGTTTTGTTGATCAGCTTAGAAGGTGACTCTCGTGAGGAAGTCTTAAGGGGTTTTTGTGCACCAGCTAAAATTCTGCCTGTAGGTGTTTGTTTATGATTCCTGGTGGCTGGTGAAAGCTAGCCTGGAAACATGACCAGAGGGAAATAGTCACCACTGATGCCTGCCCTGTGTGCTGTCTCTTTTCTGTTGGGTTCACACGTTCACCCTCTACAAATGACTGAAGTTTTGTATTTCTTGGTGTTATTACAGATTCAGGTTTTGGTTGGTTTTTGTGATTGTAACAGCTTCAGTTAGTTCAGCAAATGTTTATTAAGCAGCTGCAGTCATTAGGCTCTGGGGCTGTTGCCAGAGACAGAAGGGAGAGTGACAGAGCAGTCACTAGAGGGGTCTCATGGTTTGTAGTTCAGCCCTCCACTAAGTCTGCAAGGTGGCGGTTATTGTCCTTGAGGAAACTGATTGTGAGGAAGGTTATATCCCAAGAAGGGAATCAATCAGAATCTGAACTCAGATCTTTCCATATACCTTTTTCACGAAAAAAGACCGGAAATTATTTTTCTGCATACTGATAAAATGCCGTATCCATGCTCATTTCCATTAGTATAGACACATACATATACACAGTCTTTCATAAAGTTACTTTACAGAAATAAGAAAAGAGTAAACTCATTTCATCATCTACCATTTCAGCAGTTGCTTATAGAGATCCCTCTAAGTAACCTGCTTTGGCTCTAATATTTTTAATCACATGTTCTATAAGGGCGATATGACGTGATTTTCACTTGATTGGGGCTTGTTTTACACACTTATCCACTAAATGTTTATTGCCAAGATCTGTACCAGCTATTTGGAATGCAGTAGTGAACAAAATAGAAATTCTGGCCCTTACTTAGGTTGCATTTTAGTGACGGGAGTCAGGACAGAAAATTGACAATGAAAAATTAGAAACATTTTATACTGTGCTAAAATGTTGAAAGTCCTTGAAAAAAAAGAAAAAGTAGAGCTGGGTATTGTTGACTTGGTGGGGTGTGTGGGTGTGTGGATGGATGTTATTCTGAATAGGTGATTGGTCCAGGTCATCCTAAGCAGGGGAAATATGGGCAGTGACTTAAACGATGGGAGGGAAGGAGCTAAACACTGCTAGAGGAAGAAAGGCAGCAGTTAGAGCAGAGGCCCTAAGATGAGAGTTTGCTTGCTTTGTTCAGGGAATAAGGAGAGCAGTGAGGCTGGAGTGGTCTTGTCAGGGGGCTGGGTATTAGGAGAGAAGGCAAGAGAGACCGTGAAGGGCCTTTCAGGCTACTGTGAAGCCGTTGGCTCTACTTTGAGTGGAATAGGAAGCCATGGCAGGGTTTTAGGCCAAGGAGGGACATGACCTGACTTGAGTTTATCAAGGATTGCTCTGACTGCTGTGTTGAGAATAGTTGGCCTCAGAGTACACTGGGAGACTTGTTAGTATTCTTCTGCAGTAATCCATGTGAGAGGTGATGGTGGTTTAGACGAAGATGGTGGCAATGTTGGCAGTGTAGTTTGAAGAGAGAATGTGCTGATGAGATAAGTGGAAGAAAGGCAAGGATCAAAGATGATTCCAAGGATTTTAGCCTGAGAAATTGGGAGGATTGGATTGTCAGCCAGCAACTGAGATGGGGAAGATTTTTTTGCAGCAGATTTGAAGGGGGGAGATCTGGAATTTGGTTTAAGCCATGTTGATTTTGACCAGTTTATTAGATAACAGGTATCAAAAAGGCAGTGAGATAACAGCTACCAGCAGTTCCTCCTTCCCATCCTTTATAACATCATTTTCGTCTGTTTTATGTGTTACAAAGCTTACATTACACTTTTATTCTTTTCCCTTTATACCATCAATTATCTTTTAGAGCAATTAAAAAATAAGGCATATTGTGTTATTTACCTTTATTTTGGTTTCTGGAGCTCATCATTTCTTTGTTTTGAAAGGTATCCTGTTCCTTATGTGAGAGCCATATCCTTTGAATATTTTTTGTATCACAAGTCTAATGGCAATGAGTTTTCTCAGTTTTTGTTTTCTGGAAAAAGTATTGCATTTGTGTTTGAAAGATACCTTCTCCAGATTGACAGGTTTTTTTTTTTCTTTCTCATTATATTAAAGATATTACTTGTTCTTTTTTTGACTTACAACTTTTCTGGAAAGTTTGCTTTCCAGAGGTTATAACATATAATTGTTATGTTCTTCACACATTCTCTTTTTTTCCCCCTCTGCTTTCAAGATTTTTCTAGTTTTCTTTGGCTTTTAGCAGTTTGAATATGATGTGTTTAAAATAAAAAAAAAAACTTGCTTCTTTTATGTGTAGTTTGATGTCTTTTATCATTTTTGGAAGATTCTTAGCCATTTTCTCTTCAAATATTACTTCTGGCCCAAACTTCCTTTCTTCTTCTGGGACTCCAATTGCGTGCATGTCAGACCAGTTGATGATATTGTCTCACAGCTCTTACATATTTTGTTCTGCTTTATTTTTCCTATTTTCCCACTCTGTGTTTCATTTTAATAGGTAATTTCTATTGCCTTCAAGTTTATTGCTTCTTTTCTCAGTGTGTCATGTTACCTGGTGATTCTGTCAAAGGAATTCATGTTTGAAACCATGTTTTTTATTTCTAGCATTTCCACTGGATTCCCTTTTGTAGTGTCCGTGTCTTAGTTGAAATCTACTGTATTCTTGCATGTTATCTGCCTTTTCTAGTAGATTCTTTAATAAATTAATCATAGTCACTGTTAAAGTGCTTGTCTGATAGTTCTAACGTCTGTGTCATTTCTGCATCTGATTCTGCTGCTTGCTTTGCTTCTTCACGATGGGCTGTATTTTTTCTCCTTGCTTCCTTTTATGGTTTTTTTTTCCTCTCTTTTTTTATTGAAGGATAATTGCTTTACAGTATTGTGTTGGCCTCTGCTATACAGCAGCATGAATCATGCACAAGTATACATGTCCCCTCCTCCTTGAACCTCCCTCCCACATGCCACCCTAATTCCACTCCTGGGTGGTCACAGAGCCCTGGTTTGAGCTCCCTGTGTCACACAGCAAAGTCCCATTTGCTATCTGTTTTACATATGGTAATGTGTGTTTCTATGCTATTCTTTTTTAAAAAATTAATTTATTTTATTTTTATTTTTAAATTTTTGTGTATGGTGTTAGGGAGTGTTCTAGTTTCATTCTTTTACAAGTGGTTGACCAGTTTTCCCAGCACCACTTGTTAAAGAGATTGTCTTTTCTCCATTGAATATTCTTGCCTCCCTTGTCAAAGATAAGGTGTCCATAGGTGCATGGATTTATATCTGGGCTTTCTATTTTGTTCCGTTGATCTATATTTCTGTCTTTATGCCAGTACCATACTGTCTTGATGACTGTGGCTTTGTGCAATCCAGAAAATTGCAGAGGAAGGTAAAAACTTCCTAACTCATTCTATGAGGCCACCATCACCCTAATACCAAAACCTGACAAAGATGCCACAAAGAAAGAGAGCTTCAGGCCAATATCACTGATGAACATACATGCAAAAATCCTTAACAAAATTCTAGCAATCAGGATCCAACAACACATTTAAAAGATCATACATCATGACCAAGTGGGCTTTATCCCAGGGATGCAAGGATTCTTCAATATCCGCAAATCAATCAATGTAATACACCACATTAGCAAATTGAAAAATAAAAACCATATGATTATTTCAATAGATGCAGAGAAAACCTTTGACAAAATTCAACATCCATTTATGATCAAAACCCTCCAGCAGGCGGGAATAGAAGGAACATTCCTCAACGTAATAAAAGCTATATATGACAAACCCACAGCAAACATTATCCTCAATGGTGAAAAATTGAAAGTGTTTCCCCTAAAGTCAGGAACAAGACAAGGGTGCCCACTCTCACCACTACTATTCAGCATAGTTTTGGAAGTTTTGGCCACAGCAATCAGAGCAGAAAAAGACATAAAAGGAATTCAAAGTGGAAAAGAAGAAGTAAAACTCTCACTGTTTGCAGATGACATGATCCTATACACAGAAAACCCTAAAGACTCTACCAGAAAATTACTAGAGCTGATCAATGAATATAGTAAAGTTGCAGGATATAAAATCAACACACAGAAATCCCTTGCATTCCTATACACTAATAATGAGAAAATAGAGAAATTAGGGAAACAATTCCATTCACTGTTGCAACGAAAACCATAAAATAGGAATATATTTACCTAAAGAAACAAAAGACCTATATATAGAAGACTATAAAACATTGGTGAAAGAAATCAGAGAGGACAGTAATAGATGGAGAAATATACCATGTTCATGGATTGGAAGAATAAATATTGTGAAAATGAATATATTACCCAAAGTAATTTATAAGTTCAATGCAATCCCTGTCAAGCTAGCAATGGTATTTTTCACAGAGTTAGAACAAATAATTTCACAATTTGTATGGAAATACAAAAAACCTCGCATAGCCAAAGCAATCTTGAGAAAGAAGAATGGAACTGGGGGAATCAACCTGCCAGACTTCAGGCTGTACTAAAAAATTAATTTATTTTAATTGGAGGATAAATATTTTACAGTACTGTGATATTTTTGCCATAGATCAACATGAATCAGCCATAGATACACATGTGTTCCCCTCCCCGATCCTGAACCCCCCCACAGACACCTCCCTCCCCACACTGTCCCTCTCGGTTGTCACAGAGCACTGGCTTCATGCTTTGAACTATCACTGGTCATCTCTTTTACATATGGTGATGTGTATGTTTCAATGTTATTCTCTCAAATCATCCCACCCTCTCCTTCCCCCTCGTGTGTCCCCAGGCCTGTTCTCTATGTCTGCGTCTCCATTGCTGCCCTGCAAATAGGTTCATCAGTACCATCTTTCTAGATTCCATATGCTGCTGCTACTGCTGCTGCTGCTAAGTCACTTCAGTCGTGTCCGACTCTGTGTGACCCCATAGACGGAAGCCCACCATGCTCCCCCTTCCCTGGGATTCTCCAGGCAAGAACACTGGAGTGGGTTGCCATTTCCTTCTCCAATGTGTGAAAGTGAAAAGTGAAAGTGAAGTCGCTCAGTCGTGTCCGACCCTTAGTGACCCCACGGACTGCAGCCCACCAGGCTCCTCCATCCATGGGATTTTCCAGGCAAGGGTACTGGAGTGGCTTGCCATTGCCTTCTCCGAGATTCCATATATGTGCTTTAATATACAATATTGGGCTTTCTTTTTCTGATTTACTTCACTGTGTATAATAGACTCTAGGTTCATCCACCTCATTAGAAATGACTGATGCATTCATTTCTTGTAGCTGAGTAATATTCCATTGTATATATGTACCACAGATTCTGTATCCATTCATCTGTTGATGGACATCTAGGTTGTTTTTGTGTCCTCAGTTCAGTCCAGTCGTTCAGTCGTGTCCGACTCTTTATGACCCCATGGACTGCAGCACGCCTCGCTTCCCTGTCCATCACCAACTCCCAGAGCTTACTCAAACTCATGTCCATCGAGTTGGTGATGCCATTCAACTATCTCATCCTCTATCGTCCCCTTCTCCTCCTGCCCTCAATCTTTCCCAGCACAGGGGTCATTTCCAATGAGTCAGTTTTTGCATCATGTGGCCAAAGTATTGGAGCTTCAGCATCAGTCCTTCCAGGGAACATTTAGGCCTGATTTCCTCTAAGATTGACTGGTTTGATCTCCGTGCTGTCCAAGGGACTCTCAAGAGCCATCTCCTATGTCCTAGCTATCGTAGAAAGAACCGCGGTGAGCAGTGGGCTACGTGTGTCTCTTTCTGTTACGGTTTTCTCAGTGTTTGTGCCCAGTAGTTCTTCTCAGTGTTTATGCCCATAAACCTAGTTTATGCCAGGTTTCCTCAGTGTTTATGCCCACTGTTTATGCCCTCTTCTTAATATCTTCTGCTTCTGTTAGGTCCATACCAAAAAAGATCTTCACGACCAAGATAATCACGATGGTGTGATCACTCACCTAGAGCCAGACATGCTGGAATGTGAAGTCAAGTGGGCCTTAGAAAGCATCACTACGAACAAAGCTAGTGGAGGTGATGGAATTCCAGTTGAGGTATTTCAAATCCTGAAAGATGATGCTGTGAAAGTGCTGCACTCAATATGCCAGCAAATTTGGAAAACTCAGCAGTGGCCACAGGACTGGAAAAGGTCAGTTTTCATTCCAATCCCAAAGAAAGGCAATGCCAAAAATGCTCAAACTACCGCACAATTGCACTCATCTCACACGCTAGTAAAGTCATGCTCAAAATTCTCCAAGCCAGGCTTCAGCAATACGTGAACCATGAACTTCCAGATGTTCAAGTAGGTTTTAGAAAAGGCAGAGGCACCAGAGATCAAATTGCCGACATCCGCTGGATCATGGAGAAAGCAAGAGAGTTCCAGAAAAACATCTATTTCTGCTTCATTGACTATGCGAAAGCCTTTGACTGTGTGGATCACAATAAACTGTGGAAAATTCTTCAAGAGATGGGAATCCCAGACCACCTGACCTGCCTCTTGAGAAACCTGTGTGCAGGTCAGGAAGCAACAGTTAGAACTGGACATGGAACAACAGACTGGTTCCAAATAGGTAAAGGAGTACGTCAAGGCTGTATATTGTCACCCTGCTTATTTAACTTCTATGCAGAGTACATCATGAGGAACACTGGGCTGGAAGAAGCATAAGCTGGAATCAAGATTGCTGGGAGAAATATCAATAACCTCAGATATGCAGATGACACCACCCCTATGGCAGAAAGTGAAGAAGAACTAAAGAGCCTCTTGATGGAAGTGAAAGAGGAGAGTGAAAAAGTTGGCTTGAAGCTCAACATTCAGAAAACGAAGATTATGGCATCTGGTCCCATCACTTCATGGGAAATAGATGGGGAACCAGTGGAAACAGTGTCAGACTTTATTTTTGGGAGCTCCAAAATCACTGTGGATGCTGATTGCAGCCATGAAATTAAAAGACGCTTACTCCTTGGAAGGAAAGTTATGACCAACCTAGATAGCATATTAAAAAGTTGAGACATTACTTTGCCAACAAAGGTCCATCTAGTCAAGGCTATGGTTTTTCCTGTGGTCATGTATGGATGTGAGAGTTGGACTGTGAAGAAAGCTGATCGCCGAAGAATTGATGCTTTTGAACTGTGGTGCTGGAGAAGACTCTTGAGAGTCCCTTGGACTGCAAGGAGATCCAGCCAGTCCATTCTAAAGGAGATCAATCCTGGGTGTTCATTGGAAGGACTGATGCTAAAACTGAAACACTTTGGCCACCTCATGCGACGAGGTGACTCACTGGAAAAGACTCTGATGCTGGGAGGGATTGGGGACAGGAGGAGAAGGGGACCACAGAGAGTGAGATGGCTGGATGGCATCACCGACTCGATGGACATGAGTTTGAGTGAACTCCGGGAGTTGGTGATGATCAGGGAGGCTTGGCGTGCTGTGATTCATGGGGTCGCAAAGAGTTGGACACGACTGAGCGACTGAACTGAACTGAACTGATGCCCAGTAGTGGGATTGTTGGGTTATATGGTAGTTCTATTCCTAGTTTTTTAAGGGGTCTCTGTACTTTTCTCCATAGTGCCTGTGTCAGTTTGTATTCCCAACAACAGTGCAAGAGGGTTAACTTTTCTCCACATCTTTGCCAGCATTTATTGTTTGTAGATTTTTAATAATGGTCATTCTGACTGTGAGGTGATAACCTCATTGTAGTTTTGATTTGCATTTCTCTAATACTGAGTGATGTTGATCATCTTTCCATGTGTTTGTTGGCCGTCTATATGTTTTCTTTGGGAAAATGTCTGTTTAGGTTTTCTGCCCATTCTTTGATTGAGTTGTTTGTTTTTCTGGTATTGAGTTGCATGTGCTGCTTGTATATTTTGGAAATTAATTCTTTGTTATTGTTTCATTTGCAATTATTTTCTCCCATTCTGAGGGTTGGTTTTTAATCTTATTTTTTGTTTCCTTTGCTGTGCACAGCTTTTAAGTTTAATTAATTCCCATTTATTTACTTTTGTTTTTATTTCCATTATTCTAGGAGGTGAGTCAAAAAGTATCTTGCTGTCATGTATATGAAAAAGTGTGCCGCTTATGTTTTCCTCTAAGAGCTTCTCCTTACATTTAAGTTTTTAGTCCATTTTGAATTTATTTTTGTGTATGGTGTTAGAAAGTGCTCTAGTTTCATTCTTTTACATGTAGATGTCCAAAAATCCTAGCACCGCTTATTGAAGAGGCTATCTTTTCTCCACTGTATATTCTTGCCTCCTTTGTCAAAGATAAGGTGCCCATAAGTGTGTTGGTTTATCTCTGGGTTTTCTGCCTTCTTCCATTTGTCCATATTTCTGTTTTTGTGCCAGTACCATACTGTCTTAATGACTGTAGCTTTGTAGGATAGTCTGAAGTCAGGAAGCTTGATTCCTCCAGCTCCATTCATTTTCAAGATTGCTTTGGCTATTCGGGGTCTTTTGTGTTTCCATATAAATTGTGAAATTTTTTTGTTCTTGTTCTGTGAAAAATACCATTGGTAGTTTGATAGGGATTCCTTTGACTCTATAGATTACTTTGGGTACTATAGTCATTTTCACAATATTGATTGTTCCAATCTAAAAATGTTATATCTCTCCTTCTATTTATGTCATCTTTGATTTCTTTCATCATTTTTTTTAAAATAGTTTTCTGCATACAGGTCTTTTGTCTCTTTTGGTAGGTTAATCCATAGGTATTTTATTGTTTTTATTTCAGTGGTGAAGGGGATTGTTTCCTTAACTTCTCTTTCTCATTTTTCATTGTTAGTGTATAGAGTGCAAGGGATTTCTGTATGTTAATTTTATATCCTGTGGCTTTACTGTATTCATTGATTAGCTCTAGTAATTTTCTGGTGGAATCCTTAGGGTTTTCTATGTATAGTATCATGTTACCTGCATCTAGTAAGGGTTTTGCTGCTGCTTTTCTGATCTGGATTCCTTTTATTTCTTTTTTCTTCTGATTGTTGTGGCTAGGACTTCCAAAATTGTGTTGAATAATAGTGGCAAGAGTGGGCACTCTTGTCTTGTTCCTGATTGTAGAGGAAATGCTTTCTGTTTTCACCATGAGAATAATATTGGCTGTGGGTTTGTTGTATATGGCTTTTATTGTTTTGAGGTGGGTTCCTTCTGTGCGTACTTTCTGGAGAGTGTTTTTTAAAATTATAAATGGGTGTTGAATTTTGTCAAAAGCTTTTTCTGCATCTGTTGAGATGATCATATGGTTTTTATCTTTCAGTTTGTTGATATGGTGTATCACGTTGATTGATTTGCATATTCTGAAGAATTCTTGCATCCCTGAGATAAATCCCACTTGATCATGGTGTATCATCCTTTTTGATGTGTTGTTGGAGTCTGTTTCCTGGAATTTTGTTGAGGATTTTGCTTCCTTGTATATTCTTACTTTTTGAATGCCAGTGTCATGCGAAACAATCAAGAGTGTAGTAAATAGTATTTATGCTCTGAAATATATGCTTTTGTTTTGTCCGGTTATTAGTAGAGGAGTTCGGGTCAGTCTGGGTGGGAGGTCAGGTGGGTTCAGTGAACCCCAGGCTTCAGGCTCTTCTCAGCTGCCTTGCGGTTCGGGTGGTGCTACAGGTTTTTCTGCGTCTGTAGCTGCCTCGGTCTCTTCTGCCCGCGCGTGCCTGCCCCACAGAGGGGCCCTCTCGCCCAGCCGCATGCTCTGCCCTCCCCTGGAGTAGACTGCTGTGTTGCTATTTGAGGCCTCTGTTCTCTGTCTTGGTTCAGCCTCACTCTTACCTAGGGTTGATTTGTCAGCCTGAGCTCTGGGAGCTGGATTTCCATAGCATTCCTGTCTCTCTTTCCCATGAGAGCCAAACGTTTGTCTTGCATCAGTGGTTGATGTATTGTGGGAGAGTGCTTCCTGCCCCTCACCCAATGGGAGGAGTCCTCTGAGGGTTGTGGTTCAGGTTCCTGAGCCTCCTGCCCCTCCTTTAGTGGAGGTGGATCTTTACTTGTGTCTTGGAGGTGACAGAGTTTGCTGCTTTTCTTCTTACAGGGCGGGAAGGTCAGGGTGGGAGATGCAGGGTGCAGCATGTTTTGCAGCAGCTGCTGTCCTCTTCCCTGCCTGCACCACTGAACGTGCCTCTGTCCTCCTGCCTGTCCCCCAGAACCCCTTATATGGGGACGTCCTGGGAAGGGAGTCTGTAAGCATGTGAGCTCCCCTTGGGTCTGCGGCTGCCAGTGGTTCTAACACAGGCGAGCTGTTTCACATGCATTCTTTAGCAAACTTAAAATGTTAGTTGATTTCTTGCTTGTATGGTAGTGGGCAGCTCCTCCTCATGATTTGCCATAGATAACCTAGTGTTCTCCTCAAGAAAAGTAATTACTTTATAGTTATTACTTTCTTATTTTTAGGGTAGGAGTGAATCCTTAATGAATATTGAACTTTGAAAAATTTAACATTAATGGCATTTCTATATATTCTTACTTATTGTTTTTATTACTTAACAAATCTATCAGTTTTGAACCACTCAGGTTCTTCTTGCGTCTCTCGTATTTCTCGTATTCAGTGTCCTGACTGCTGTAACGGATTTTGTTCTTGTCGCCTTTATGCTCATGACTCTCGTTGCTGTGTTTTCATTCTCCTCGTTTTTGCTGTCCAGGCACTGTCACCCTCCCCCTCTTATTCAGTGCTGCTCACAGCTTTACTGATGATTCACTCACCCTTCCCCTCTCATCATCAGGTGCACGTGACTCTCATTTGATGGCTAGAGCTCAGCCGTTTTCTCCACAAAACATGATTTTTCCCCACAGGATGTTCATTTCTGTATTACTTCCGTCTTCTCCTTGCTGTCACCCATTGCTCCCTCTACCCTTTGCCTACTCTACAACCTTGGAGATGCTTTTATCTTCCTGCCTGCTCTCCACCCCGCTAAGTTTTGATGAAATGGTGTGTTACTTAATCTCATTTCTTTAAAAATATATTTTTTTATTGCTTATACATATAAAGTTTCATAGAGCATGTCTTGAGTATCAGTCTTTTGGTGATGACACTTGAACAATGCTAATAAAACATAACTGTTCTTGAGTAATAATTACCAAGACCATAATTGTATAATATTGAAAAATATACAAAAAAATACAGTTATTGGAGAACAGTTGCTCTACAGTGTTGTGTTAGCCTCTGCCACACATCATCACGAATCAGCCACAGGTACACATGTTTCCCTCCCTCTGCGCCCCCTCCCAGTTGCCAGCCCACCCTAGCCCTCTGGGCTGTCACAGGACAGAGTGGAGCGCTCTCTGTCACACAGTGAGTTCTCCGGGCTGCCTGTTTATACACGTGGAATGTGTGTATGTCCACGCTGTGCTCTCGGTTCGTCTCTCCCCACTGATCTCTGCGCCTGTGCCTGCACTGCTGCCTTGCAGGTAGTTTCATCAGTACCATATTTCTAGATTCCACATGGATGCTTTAATATACAGTATTTGTGTTGCTCTGACTTCCTTCACTTTGTGTAATAGGCTCTAGTTTCATCCACCTCATTAGAACTGACTTGAATGAATTAGTTTTTAAACTGAGTAATATTCCATTGTCTGTATGTACCACATCCTCTGTATCCATTCATCTGTTGGTGGACATCCGGGCTGCTTTCATGTCCTAGCTCTTGTAAGATGTGCTGCAGTGAATGTTGGGGAACACGTGTCTCTTTCAATTATAGTTTTTTTTTTCATGGTATATGCCCAGTAGTGGGATTGTTGGGACATATGATAGTTCTGTTCCTAGTTTTTTAAGGGATCTCCATACTGTCTTCCATAGTGGCTGTGCCAATTTACATTCTTACCAGCAGTGCAAGAGGATTCCCTTTTCCCACATCCTCTCCAGCATTTATTATTTGTAGGTATTTTAATGATGGCCACTCTGACCAGTGTGGGGAGAAGCCTCTTTACCCAGTTAACTGTGTTACATTAATTTTGTGTGTTTGTGCACCAGCTGTTCATTTTCTTCTGATTTCTGTCATTTGTTCTGGCTCATTTGTTTAGAAACTTTGCAGTTCTCTGTCTCATATCACGTGGTAATACTCTGTCTGAAATCTGTGTGTACCATCAAATAGCTCTCCTTCCCATCTGACTGAAGGATTTCCTGACTGGATACGTGTTTCTCCTTCAACTTATTCTCCCAAAACATTTAACTAGGCAATTATGTTTTTTCAGTTTTAGAAGTTTCTTTTTTGAATGCTGCACTTGAATCTCCTTCCGTTCCGTCCCGTCGCTCAGTCGTGTCCGACTCTATGCAACCCCGTGGATTGTAGCCTACCAGGCTTCTCCGTCCATGGGATTCTCCAGGCAAGAATACTGGAGTGGGTTACCGTTGCCTTCTCCAGGGGATCTTCCCGACCCAGGGATCGAACCGGGGTCTCCCGCATCGGAGGCAGACGCTTTAACATCTGAGCCACCAGGGAAGCCCTTAAATTCCCTTATTTATTTCATATTGTACTATATTTCATTTACAGTGTGTTTGTTTCAGATGTATAGCAAAGTGATACAGTCATATATATGTATATACATATATATGAATTAACAAAAGCAGTTCCCGTCTTTTGATGGGGAGCTTGTGTTTTATAATATAAATGGCATTATTTTGAGAGAGGGATAACTTAGGTATGGCATTGGGTTTGTTTTCTTTTTGCAGCTTGAGGCGGTTGTAAAATAACTTAATGTAGCTTTTTGCAACTGTGTATTCTATAGTATTTTTTTCATTTGGTGAAATTTTAACTGTTAATGTTTATGGCATTGTGCTTTGTACCATTTATTAAATAAAAATTATAATTAAAAAAAGAAAAAAATTCCCTTATGTAATTGACATATTCCGTTTATTTATTTATTTGGCCATGCTTCATGGCCTGTGGGATTTTAGTTTCCTGACCAGGGATTGAATCAAGACCATCAACAGTGAGAGCATGGAGTCTCAACCACTGGACCCCCGGGAAATTCCCAACGTAATTGCCTTTAAGTAAAGTACTCTCTCCTATAGCTGTTCTGTTTTACAAGTATGGGTCTTATTTTTCTGTTTGGTCTGCCTCATAGGCAGCTGGACCCTTTGTATAGGCAGTTTGCCGTGGTGGTTTTACTGACGCTCAGAACCGGTTATTGGGGAACACTGTGGTATCAGTCCTGCCCTGTAGGCAGAAGGCTCTTCGTTGCTGTGGGCCTGCAGTAGCAGGTGGGCTCTCAGCTTCCTCCTGGCTTTCTGGTCTCCTTGCACTTTGCTGGGCTGCAGGGACAGGACGGACTGTGGGCTGTGGCCCTGCCTTCTGTGACTTCCAGCTTCTTTATAGGATCTCCTAGTTCCCAGCCCTCAGCACTGCCTCTTGGGCTGTTTTCCAGTGAAGTACTCAGGCTGTTTGGGAGAATGCCTCACACCAGTTCTGTGCCAGGACCTAAGACTTCACTTATGCAACTTCCCATACATGCTTGTGGAAGTTGTTTTGCTCAAGAGAACAAGTGGCTTAGAGCTGGGGTTGAAGGAAAAGGTGCTCCATTCAGGTTACTGTACTCCGGAAGTGCTTCTCCTTCACAACTCTTCTGCATTTCCCACAGCACACTCCTTTTATAACTGATGCATTTCATAAAGATGTTTCTGCTTTATCCTGGGCACTAGTGCAGTTCTTTGCCTGATGTTTGCTCTGTCAGCGCAGAGTAACAGACAACTGCAGTAATCTAAACCTCAGAGGTTGTGCTGTCTCAGTAACAAGGTGGGCATTTGCTGCTATCAGTTCAGTGGCTCCAGATGTCAGGGTGGAAATTTTTGCAATTCTCTGGGGCTTAAAATGGCTGCTTTAGCCCCAGCTATCATGATCTTATTCCAGATGAGGATAAAGGGGAAGTAACCAAGGCATTAGGGTGTTTGTTACCTGCCAACTCAGCTCTCATTTAAGAGCTTTTGTGGTAGGTTCATACTATGGTTTCTGTTTTCAGGTTGTTAGCTCTCCTCTTTGCCTAAATGGAGAGCTGATAATGTAGTTTTTCTACCTAGATACATTAGTACCCTCACAAAGGTCAGTGTTCTAATACTAAGGAGAAAGGAAAATATTTTATATTCTTCATATTGAACTTTTTAGAAATGCACTTTATTGGTGGCCTATTTGAATTGTAAGAGCACACACATGCACAATAGTTAGCCTTGAAATATAATTATATTCTAAGTGGGGACTCTAGACTCCTTTTGTGAAAAACATTATTTTACATATAAATGATTCAACTGCAGATTGATTCACTGTAATATAACTCGTTTCATTTATATGTATATGTGTTTTATTTGCTGAACCATTTCAAAGTAAATTGCAGACATTATGACCATTCATTCCTCCATATTTCAGCGTAAGGACATTTTCCTACATAGCCATACTATCATTTTAGCATCCAACAAAAATAAGTGATTTCTTAATGTCTTCTAATTTCAGTCCATATTCAAATTACTCTAAGTACCTCCAAAATGTTTTTATAGCTATTTATTTTTGAACCAGAATTCTCATGGACCACCTCTTATACTTGGTTATGTCTATTAAATCTCTCTTAACAGTCTCCCTCTTCCCATTCCTTTAAAAACAAAACAAAGCAAAAAAAACCCAATTACTCTCTGAAGAGAGCAGGCTCTTTGTTTGTGTTGTATATCGCTATCTGGATTTATGTGATTGTTTTCCCAAGGCACATTATTTAATGTGTTTCTCTGTTGGTGATGCTGTTCAGTTGCTAAGTCATGTCGACACTTCTGCTATCCCATGGACTGTCCAGGAGACAGGCTCCTCTGTCCATGGGATTCTCTAGGCAAGAATACTGGAGTGGGTTGCCATTTCCTTCTCCAGGGGTTCTTCCTGACCCAGGGATTGAACCCACGTCTCCTGCACTGCAGGTGATTCTTTACTGCTGTGCCGCCCGGGAGCCCTATTTGTTTCTTTGTCTTATGTATTTCTTCTAAGCTGAGAGTTAAATATGTACTTTTAAAAAAACACCACCACACTGCCATATATTAAGCACTTCTTTGCCCTCGGGATCCTTCTTAAGGTACTGGAAACAGTGCAGTCTCGGCAGGGGAGACAGGAAGGACCTTAGGCGGCATCTCCCGCTCCCTCTTACGTGTTTCACCCATGCTCCCTGCTAGTTAGGAGGGTCTCCCCAGGTGCCTGGTGCGAGACAGGACAGGGGGAAGTGGTCTGCGCACGTTCGCGTGCCCTCTGGAGGTTCCTGGAGACTTTAGTAAACACTCCTGTCCCAGGTCCCCGTGACAGGGGAATGAAGGGCTGGAATGATTTACTTCATACTGTGTGTTAGCAGCTGGCATCTAATATAGTCTCTCTCTTAATAATACCAACACTGCGTTGATGCAGGTTTTCCATTGTAAAGATGTAACTGATAATCTGTAGGTTCATACTGTGTGAATACCTATTTTACTGTCATGCTTTTACCTAATGGTGTTAGCGTTCATTTGATAATCTTTGCCTGCATCAGTTACATTATTAGGGATTTCAAAGTGGGGACTTCACTTGAATGTTCCTCCTCCTTTTATAAATTAGATTCCTCTGTAAAGAAGAGCTTTCCTTCGTTGTCTACTGCCGTCTGGTTATCCTGCAGTAGCATTATTGTTGAGGAGAAAATGCTTAGTTCTTTCTCTTTCTTATTTTTTATAGGCTACTATGGCAAATGAGGTGTTTCAAAAATTCTTTTTTTTCTCTTTCTGGCAATCGCTATGGACTTAAGAATTTGTTAATGTTTCAATTACACTCTTGTTCTCTTTGATTCTCAAATTGTTCTAAATTTGGCCAATGGACACTAGGACTTGAAAGCTGAAAGGAATCTTAGAAATCAGCTAATCCATATCTTTGACTTCCCAGGTGCTTTAGTTGTAAAGGATCTGCCTGCCAGTGCAGGAGACACGGGTTTGATCCCTGGGTCGGGAAGATCCTCTGGAGAAGGAAATGATGACCCACTCCAGTATTCTTGCCTGGAAAATGCCACGGACAGAGGAGCCTGGCAGATTACAGTCCGTGGGGTCACAAAGAGTCAGAAATAACTGAGCGATTAAACAACAAGGAATCTTAGAAATCAGCAAATCTAGATCTCCAAGTTTTATGGCTGAGGAAACTGAAGCTCAGAAGTTTGTTACACTCTATTGTGTCATAGATAATTAGTGGCAGAGTAGGGGTTAGGATCCAGATCTTTGGAATCCTCAGTGCTTTCCTCACTGAGTAAAGCTTTCTGCAGTAAAGCTTACTTTCATATTCTTGCAAAAAAATTAGTCAAAATGATAGAAAATGGCCCACATGTTTTCAGTCATACATTTTTTTTTACTAAAAGTTATTGTCTAGTCTGGTGGGTCCCAAGTTGAATGGATATATATCTGCATTGTTTAGAAAGAGCAAAGAAGCACTGTTGTAGTCTCAGCATTGAGCTAGTCTGAGAAGTGAGTTTGACTTGGATGATTTGGTGTTTGCACGTTGAGTTTGTCTTACAGTCACATTTTATTTGATCATCACAGAATTTTGGAAACTGGAGATTCATTGCCTATATATATATATAAAATACTAGTGATTTCGTATACAAATTTAAATTGTTGGTTTCACTAAAATATTCAGCTGGAGTTGAAAAGCTTTTTAAATGTGCATGTCTCTCCAGCTCCCCTCCTGGCCATTCCCTGCTCTATTCTGTATACATTTTTGTCTGATGTTGTGCTGCTTTCCTGCCTCATCTTGTAAGCATTTGGGTTAGTGATTCTTCAGATAGTTGGAAGCAAGGAATTCTAGGAAGATGTCTTGAATATAGTCACTGGTTGAAGGTAGTAATAATCAGACACACGAACAGCAAGAAAATGGTAGAGTTGATAGTTGTTTTTTTTGCTGCTAGTATGAGATCTTCAACAGCTAAATCACAAAGTAAAACCAATGATGACAAGAAGTCAGCTAGAAATTTTTGAAATTTTCAAGGAGATAGTTTGAAATGTTGCTTTCCTTCTAGTCATTAATTATGAACCTCATGTTAGGTGTTGAATAGGCTCATGCACCTGGTCAGAAAGATCCCCTAAAGAAGGGAATGGCAACCCACTCCAGTATTGCCTGGGAAATCCCAGGGAGAGAGGAGTCTGGTGGCTATGGTCCACGGGGTTACAAAGAGCAACTGAAAACACACATGCATATATAATTTATATTATGATGAATCCTATGAAATTTTCATATATCAAAAATGATCAAATATTAGCAATTTCATACAGTTCAAACAAAAGAAAAAAGTTACATGTATGTGGAGTGCTTGCCCTAAATCTTCCTTCCGTTGTACATTAGCCAAGCAAGTTTGAAGCCTGCTGAGGTAGGAGAGGCTTACTCTTAGGTTAGAAGTATTATAGAAAATGGTTAGTGAATAAAGCTGTGTATACATTAAAATTATGATTATGAGAAAGTGCTGCTTGTGTGGTAGAAATGACAGTGAACGAAGAGAGGATGGGGCTGGATAGCAGGTGCTGGGATTCTTAGGGGAAGGCTAAGAGTGGCTCCAATGAGAATAAAAATTTCGTCAAAAACTGAATACAAATTGTTTTAATTGTCTTCAGTGCTTCTTAGCTATATGGATAGCTAAGAGTTAGCTACTGATATTTTATAATCTTGCAGCCACAAGCACTCAAGTTTATTTGATCACATCATCCCAGTATACTCACTAGTGTGCTTTGAAGGCAATTTTACCAAATCTAGAGAGCTAAATATAAATTTATCTCCTCTATCTGAATTTTATGTCAGTGTATTTCAAATTGAATTGCAGCCCATTGGTGCGTTGTAAAATTAATTAGATCATTCACTTCTGTCAAAACTAGTGTTTTTTCAAAAGTGAAGTAGTATCGAGTAGAAGATATGAAATACATTGTTATTTCAGTGTTATTTCAAAAAGTTTGCATTTTAGTTTTTAAAGTGTGTGTTTCTGTGTACAGTTGACCATTGAACAACGTGGGAGTTGTTCCACACATAAAGTATAGTTCAGTTCAGTCGCTCAGTCGTGTCCGACTCTTTGAGACCCCATGAATCACAGCATGCCAGGCCTCCCTGTCCATCACCATCACCCGGAGTTCACTCAAACTCATGTCCATGGAGTTGGTGATGCCATCCAGCCATCTCATTCTCTGTCGTCCCCTTCTCCTCCTGCCCCCAATCCCTCCCAGCATCAGAGTCTTTTCCAGTGAGTCAACTCTTCGCATGAGGTGGCCAAAGTATTGGAGTTTCAGCTTTAGCATCAGTCCCTCCAACGAACACCCAGGACTGATCTCCTTTAGAACGGACTGGTTGGATCTCCTTGCAGTCCAAGGGACTCTCAAGAGTCTTCTCCAGCACCACAGTTCAAAAGCATCAATTCTTTGGCAATCATCTTTCTTCACAGTCCAACTCTCACATCCATACGTGACCACTGGAAAAACCATAGCCTTGACTAGACGGACCTTTGTTGGCAGAGTAATGTCTCTGCTTTTTAATATGTTGTCTAGGTTGGTCATAACTTTCCTTCCAAGGAGTAAGCGTCTTTTAATTTCATGGCTGCAGTCAGCATCCGCAGTGATTTTGGAGCCCAAAAAATAAAGTCTGACACTGTTTCCACTGTTTCACCATCTATTTTCCATGAAGTGATGGGACCAGATGCCATAATCTTAGTTTTCTGAATGTTGAGCTTTAAGCCAACTTTTTCACTCTCCTCATTAACACTCATCAAGAGGCTTTTTAGTTCCTCCTCACTTTCTGCCATAAGGGTGGTGTCATCTGCATATCTGAGGTTATTGGTATTTCTCCCGGCAATCTTGATTCCAGCTTCTGCTTCTTCCAGCCCAGCGTTCCTCATGATGTACTCTGCATAGAAGTTAAATAAGCAGGGTGACAATATACAACCTTGACGTACTCCTTTACCTATTTGGAACCAGTCTGTTGTTCCATGTCCAGTTCTAACTGTTGCTTCCTGACCTGCATACAGGTTTCTCAAGAGGCAGGTCAGGTGGTCTAGTATTCCCATCTCTTGAAGAATTTTCCACAGTTTATTGTGATCCACACAATCAGAGGCTTTGGCATAGTCAGTAAAGCAGAAATAGTTGTTTTTCTGGAACACTCTTGCTTTCTCCATAATCCAGCGGATGTTGGCAATTTGATCTCTGGTTCTTCTGCCTTTTCTGAAACCTACTTGAACATCTGGAAGTTCACGGTTCACATATTGCTGAAGCCTGGCTGGGAGAATTTTGAGCATTACTTTACTAGCGTGTGAGATGAGTGCAATTGTGCGGTAGTTTGAGCATTCTTTGGCATTGCCTTTCTTTGGGATTGGAATGAAACAGACCTTTTCCAGTCCTGTGGCCACTGCTAGTTTTCCAAATTTGCTGGCATATTGAGTGCAGTACTTGCATAGCATCATATTTCAGGATTTGAAATAGCTCAACTGGAATTCCATCACCTCCACTAGCTTTGCTCATAGTGATGCTTTCTAAAGCCCACTTGACTTCACATTCCAAGATGTCTGGCTCTAGGTCAGTGATCACACCATTGTGATTATCTTGGTCGTGAAGATCTTTTTTGTACAGTTCTTCTGTGTGTTCTTGCCACCTCTTCTTAATATCTTCTGCTCTGGTAGGTCCATACCATTTCTTTCCTTTATCTAGCCCATCTTTGCGTGAAATGTTCCCTTGGTATCTCTAATTTTCTTGAAGAGATCTCTAGTCTTTCCTAGTCTGTTGTTTTCCTCTATTTCTTTGCATTGATTGCTGGGGAAGGCTTTCTTATCTCTCCTTGCTATTTTTTTGGAACTCTGCATTCAGATGCTTATATCTTTCCTTTTCTCCTTTGCTTTTCGCTTCTCTTCTTTTCACATCTATTTGTAAGATTTCCCCAAACAGCCATTTTGCTTTTTTGCATTTCTTTCCCATGGGTATGGTCTTGATCCCTGTCTCCTGTACAATGTCACAAATATATAGTTGGCACTCCACATCTGTGGTTCTTCCACACCTGTGAATTCAACCAACCAGGATGATGTGATTAAAAGATCCATGTTTAAGTGGACCCACACAATTCAAACTGTGTTAAGAGTCAGCTGTGTGTATGTGAATATATTAGAATGAGATGCAGAATGTATTTGTTGACTTGAGTAAAAAATTTGAAACCTGTATTTATTATAGTTTGGTAGTTTGATTTTATGACAAAGTGATTGCTCACTATTAGTAGCAAAACTTTAAACTCACTTTCATGATTCTTAAGGTTTCAAAGCTTAAGAACTTTAATAATCTTAGTCTGCATCTAAGCAGGTGTTTTTTCCCTAATCCCAGTCATTTACTTGGGTTTCTGTCTCTTTTCAGGTGTTTTAACACTGCTTAATTGCTCGATACAATTTTCTGTTTCCTTTGCATTTGCGCTATGGAGAGGAACTGACTGGCATAGGTACATCTCTTTGGCAAGTGTGTCCTCAGGTTGTTTTCTTCTGCAGAAGTTGATGAAAGCTAAATATATGATGAAGTGGAGTGAAAAGTTGAACTATATATGCATTAATACCAATTCCTCAAATTTATTGCCCAAAACACACCTTAATACTTGGTTTCTGTCTTCAAGGTTGGCTGAAATAGCCAAATAGCAATCTGCCTGTTGGTGTACTTGTTTTTGGTTTATTTAGGATTATAGTTTAGATTTCAGGAGTCTTTCTAGCATTTTCTGCCTCCTAGCATTTCTGCGTCCTAGTTAACATTCAGCAATAGATCTTCCAGACTCTGCTGTTACTTGTGATTTCTCAGAACCTCTTTCCTTTATCTGTCAAGTGAGGGCCTGGGTTGTTGTTACTGTTTAGTTGCTAAGTCCTGTCTGACTCTTTGGGACCTCGTGCACTGTAACCCACCAGGCTCCTCTGACCGAGAGATTCTCCAGCCAAGAATACTGGCGTAGGTTGCCATTCCCTTCTCTAGGGGATCTTCCTGACCCAGGGATCGAACTCCCGCCTCCTGCATTGTCAGGCAGATTCTTCACCACTGAGCCCCCAGGGAACTGTGTTAGCTAGTTGTATTTTCTTTAAGCTTTAACACTTAACTATTGCCAGGAGTTGGGTTTTCTGTTGTTCATTAAGTCATTTATATTCCTTGAAACACTATTTTGGTGTTCTTTTCCCCCCTTAACAGTGTTCATGAGAAGTTCCGCCATGCCCTTATGGAGGGAAGGGTTCTACTGTAGGATAGTCACAGAAGGTTTGGGGGCGGCTCACAAGGACATGCGGGATCCCGTGTCTTCTCTGTACCATGTCTGTGGCATGCTTGGCTGGACAAGCGTGACCCCACGCCCAGTCCCTCCAGCCCCTGCTTGATTGCCTCAGTTGTGAAAACAGTTTTCCTCACCATCTACCCTGCCTCACAGATCCCTCCCTGTGGGGGCCACTTCTGGTTTCGCCAGCAGTTCTTACCTGGGAATTTGTCCGTACACAGCTTCCCACTACCAGAGATTCTGATTTTAATAAGCTCAGGATTCTGAATTTGAAACAAGCGACCCTGGTGAATGAATCTTTTGATGGTGATTCAAAGCTCATGCTTGGAGAAGCCCAGGTTCATAGAGTGCCTCCTTGGTTGATTGAAGGATTGGCAGGAGAATTTAAACTTTATGAACTGTCTTCCTTTGAAAGTGGCAAGCTTATTTCTTTTCTGTTCATAATTGGGATGACTTTATGATTTTTATGGAAATCAGGCGATTTTCTGCCTGGTAGGCTTGTCTCTCAAGTCAAGCAAGACTCTGCTTCTCATGGCTGCAGAGGTTTGAAACATTAAAGTATGATGTTGAGAGTCTTGTCAGAATGTAAATGTTGAGCAATTTAACCCTTTTATGTTGGCTCCTGTTTTGTGGTTTCAGGCTGTTTGGATAAAAATAGATTAAGTTGGATTTTAGATATGTAAATATTTTCTGTTGGGTAAATTATTTAATATTTTAAATGTGTTTCAATCATTGGGCAGGAAGATTTAGAGAAAAATTTTTTCCAGAAGAGAAATAATAGTTTATTTTTATATCTTGATTATTGATTATTGTACTAATTCATTTTCAATATAATCATTACCGCTCAGGGTGAAAAGTTTGGACCATTTGCTGGAGAGAAGAGAATGCCTGAAGATTTGGATGAAAATATGGATTACAGGTTGATGTGGGAGGTGAGGATGTGATTATATTTAAATATTTAAAATATGTTTCTCTTTGTACTGTTTAATTCATTTATAAAGTTGTTAATAGATATTGATAATAGTTGACTGTTTAAGCATTGAATGATTTAGTTTTAAGGAACCTGAGTACCTTGAGAGTTTAGCATTTAAAACAAATTGTTGAAATATATAACTAGATAATTAATCTATAATTCTGAATCAGTTTATATACTTCATTATTAAAATATTTAATTAATTGATTTATTGTCTGACTTAGCCAGCTCTCATTTGCAGCATGTGAGATCTTCAATCTTTGCTGTGGCACTCGGGATTTTTTTTAGTTGCTGCATGTGAACTCTTAGTTGTGGCACATGGGATCTACTTCCCTGACTAGGGATTGAACCTGGGCCCCCTGCATTGGGAGCCTGGAGTCTTAGCTACTGGACCACCAGGAAAGTCACTGTACTTTATCGTTAAAAATAAGTCATCCATGAATAAGGATGTTTGGATTTCAAAATAAGCATATTATTTTTATGGATTTAGAATTTGATTTCTGAAAATGAAATTATATTTTTTGTTTAACTTTTATTTCCCAATTTCAGTTCTAATTGCACAGAAACATTTCGGAGCTTTATATTGGAACAAAAATCCCAGCTTAAAATGTACCTTACTTTTAAAAACATATATTTAAAGAGCTATGACACTGTAGATAATCTTTTGCAATCTAAAGTCTCTGTAATGCAGGAATTTATATATGCAAGTACACATATGTGTATATTATGTATATATTTGGAGAATTTTCATCCTAGCTTATGCCACTTACTTTCATTACTGTTCTTTTCTAATCTTTAGAAAAAGAAGGGCCTAGGGGGTGGAAATAGAAAAACAGAGGTGTGGATATTGTTCAACAAAAAGCTGGAAAAGGAAACTCAGTCCCAAGAATTTTATTTGGTGGGTTCCATGAGGAGGGTGGGAGCTGAGGTATGTGTGGATGGGGCTGAGAGAAGGGATACAGTGCTGGACCAGAGAACTATGCGATGTCTCTCTGAATGTGCACTTATCTGTCAGGATCACCAGAGAAACAGACAGGTGTGTCGAGGAGGGGGTGGTGTGTGTTTCCCCAAGGAATTGGCTCACATGATTGTTGGGGTGGCACGTTGGAACCTTTAGGCTGGAAACTCAGAAAGGAGTTAATCCTCCAGTCTTGAGGAAGAACTTCTCGAGCATACCTCAGTTTTTTCAGTTAAGTCCTTTGGTTTGGTCAAAGGCCACACACAGTGTTGACAGTAATCTCCTTTATTTAAAGTCAGCCGACTGTAGATGTTAGCCACATCTGTAAAACACCTTCAGTGAAACCTGGGTTACGATTTGATTAAATAACTGGGTACTGCCATCTGGCCAAATTGACACATAAAACTGTACTATCTGCAAGCAAAATAGATTTTTAAGCATCACTGTATTGCTGAAACTGTTGGATGTAGGGAGTGGGGTTGCTTGAGAAGGAGATTCTTGAAAGATTTCTGAAGTGCAGGTGATGGAAAATGGACATTTCATAATATAGTCTTCAAGTGGAAAATGTTACAGGTTTACCTTAATTTAATATACTGTTTTAATTGTTTATGTTTCTAAACCTAAAAATATTTCTAATGCCCTTAACTGTTTTTCTGGGCTTCCCTGGTGGCTCAGATGGTAAAGTGTCTGCCTGTAATGTGGGAGACCTGGGTTTGACCCCTGCGTTGGGAAGGTCCCCTGGAGAAGGCAATGGCACCTCACTCCAGTGCTCTTGCCTGGTAAATCCCATGGATGGAGGAGCCTGGGGGGCTACAGTCCAGGGGGTCGCACGGAGACAGACATGACTGAGTGCCTTCACTGGGTTTCTGCTTTTCTATAAGGTCTTAACTTTCTTAGCAGTTAATTTTTTTTACCATACAAATTTTCAAAAATCAAACATTTATGTGACAAAATAACTTCAATAAGCCATAAATGATAAAAACATCAATTATTAAAGAAGTCATTAATGACTTGATAATTGGTATATTGTCTCTAAAGGTTTTAATGTAGTGGTCGGATTAATATCTTGCACAGCTGGTAATGCTAAGCAGATGATGATTATCATTTTTATTTTGAAAAAGAAGTCTTCCATGTGGGAAACTTAAGGAGGCTGCCAGTGCTACAGTAGACCATCTCTGCATTAGGTATTCCTGTGGTTCTATGATATCTTTATTGTTTGTTTTTACATTTCGGTAATATACCCAGTTCTCTCACTTTTCTGCCCAAAGAGCTATTGATTATAAAACCATTCTATGTTCAGGTAGTGTTATACTCATGTAATGATTGCTATTCTCTGTTTTCTTTTACTTTTTATTTTATGCCTGTTTTGATTAAACAATATTTGTCCTTGTGACCCAGTTCAGAAGGGTACTGGTGAAGAGTCTCCCTGTCCCCCACAAGCCCTCTCTTCTCACCTAAGAGCTTGGATTCCTTTAATCCAGGGTTCCCTTGCCTATCCCTCCCGGAAGCCTTCCTTCAGAGTCTGGTCTTGAGGGTGGCTTGTTGCTGGGCTCTGCGCTGTGCTCTTGCGCTGCTGGGCAGGGCAGAGGACTCTCTCAGTGTTATAGCTTTTGGGGGGAGCATTTGGAAAACAATCAGCACACCATCTGAACTACAGCAAAGGTTTGGTGCTTGCTAGCTTTAGTTCCGGAGAAGGCAATGGCAAGCCACTCCAGTACTCTTGCCTAGAAAATCCCATGGATGGAGGAGCCTGGTAGGCTGCAGTCCGTGGGGTCGCTAGGGGTAGGACATGACTGAGCGACTTCACTTTCACTTTTCACTTTCACACACTGGAGAAGGAAATGGCAACCCACTCCAGTGTTCTTGCCTGGAGAATCCCAGGGACGGGGGAGCCTGGTGGGCTTCCGTCTATGGGGTCACACAGAGTCGGACACGACTGAAGTGACTTAGCAGCAGCAGCAGCAGCAACTTGAGTTCTGTTCCTTATTGTGTTAATGGAGAGAGTGGCTTCCCAGCCTTGAGATGTATTCTTCAAGTCCATTTTTGCTATTTTAGTTTTGGAGCTGCCGGGATTCAGAGGGTATAAAGAGAGAGGAGGATGACTGGTTCTCCTGCAGTCTTGGAGCCCTTTGAACCCTCTCAAAGGGAGATAGTGAGCCTTCCCTCCTCTGGCGGGTAAATTGGGACCAGTTACTTGAGTCATTTCTAACAGTGGTAAAGAATACGCCTGCCAATGCAGGAGGTGCGGGTTCAATCCATGGGTTGGGAAGATTCCCTGGAAAAGGGAATGGTGACCCCCTCCAGTATTCTTACGTGGGAAATCCCATGGACAGAGGAGCCTGGCAGACTTCAGTCTCCGAGGTCACAAAAGAGTCAGACACAACTTAGTGACTAGATACACCCAGTAGCTCTAGAGTGAACCACTTGCAGCTCTCAGATGTGCGGTCCTTCTCAAGCCAGTGGCTACCGATGCTGTGGTTATGGAGCATGAGCCAGGTAGTGGTGTGGTGTCTGCAAAATGACGCCATGCGAGAGAGCACATGGCATGATAACTCTTTGTCAGTTTATGTTTTGGTTATGGTGCCAGCAGTTACGGTGGACAAGGCCAAGAGCCCCTAGGTGGCATTTCACACCAGAAATCTTGGAGGTACCGGTGAGGATTGTGCTTACTGGTGTGCATGAGTCCCTGTTAGTGTGGGCCAGGTGTAGAGGGGCCTGAAGGTTTCAGTGAGGAGCATTGACTTTGTCTGCTGCAGCCTCCCCTCTGCCTGCTGAGGGGCAGCTTGGTGCTAACCGATGCCCACTGCTCAGGGCATTCACTGGCACCTCAGCCTCCCTTTGTGTTGGCCCCCAGGATTTCAGATTGGGGTCTGAAGAGACTGTCTCCTCTGTCCTTAAGTCTCCTTGATACCTCAGGGTTTTCTTTTGAAATTAACTGCATTAGCAAAGGAATTCTGGATTTCTGAAGCCTTAGGCCAATTACAGAGCTTGAAGTTGGAAACCAGTGCTCCTTGTAAATGCTTCTCATCGTTAGTTTGGTGGAATGTGTGCAGTTGTCTGTATTGTGTTCTGTTCCTTTCTTAAGTGGAAGTCTTTCTGCATACTTTTTCCCAGGTGGTTTGGAGTCTGAGATACATTTTCTTCTGTTCTCTGCATGCTCAGACTTGGTCTAAGACCAAAATCCATTGAAGTAATGTTGCTAAAACTCTCAACAATCTTTGTTTTTAAATCTCCAGGATCTTCTCTTTTTGTAATATTTTCTTCAGTATTTCAAACTACAGCTCGAATACCTTTTCTCCAGGCACTGTCTCTTATTCTAATGCTTATCTTTAAGTTTTGGTACCTTTATATTGTGTGGGCTTCCCTAGTGGCTCAGTGGTAAAGAATCCACAGGAGATGTGGGTTCGATTTCTGGGTCAGGAAGATCCCCTGGAGAAGGAAATGGCCACCCACACCAGTATTCTTGTCTGGGAAAACCCATGGACAGAAGGAGCATGGTGGGCCACAGTCCATGGGGTTGCAGAACAATCAGACACTACATAGTGACTAAAGGTAAACCACCTGTAGATTACAGCACAGACTGTGCATTTCATTGCTGCCTGCTCAGTCTTATTCAGGTGTTCCACAGTGGCTGTCGATGAATCCAGTGTCTTCTAAAAGCCTCCAAATGGCTCTGCTCTGTTGGCAGGGCATCTTCCCTTCTTTCCCCAGAGCATCCTCTTGCATTGTCTGCAAGGGATTTTTTTTTGTGTGTGTGGAATATGGCCTGGGAAGTTCTCAGAACTTGGCCTTGTTCTGATGTTTCCAGTTGAGTCATTTATTCCCAAACTTTCCATCTATTCTGAGATCACAGAGTTCTCAACCCCATTCCTCTCTCTCCTGCCTGAGATGGGTTTGTTTTATGCTCAGTCTTTGAACACTTCTATTGAGGTAGGGTGTTCAGTGGTGTGACCTGAGCCAGGTTGAGCCAGCATGCCATACCCCGGGTTCAGTACTCCTGGATGGTCCCTCTGTGGGCAGACAGTTCTTGCAGTTAGCCAGCTAAGAACTCACATGCAGAATCCCAAAGAACCAGATAGCAACCGGAGACTCCAGTGAAATATACCAGTCCTGGGTGATGTTTTTATTAAAAAAAAAAATCAAATTTCTTTTACTTAGATTGATTTTTTTTGCTATTGTATCATCTATAACTTAGTAGAAAAATATCTATCTCAATACAAAAACAATAGGAAAAAAACCATAACACTGTTTGAACTTCGCTGCTTAAATTGTCATGCTCTTAACCTAAAGGAGCTGCAGTCTTGTAAGAGTTCCAGAGGTAACTCATGGTGGGATACCACGAGTATAGTAAGAATAGCCTGCTTCACCTGCATGAGCCTGACTTAAAGGTGTTTAAACAGTTTTACTGTTGTTTACTTTCTGAATCTGTTCCCTTGAAGATTAATGAGGAAAGCTGTATTTTTTTACATCTAAAAGTGAAAGTGGATCAGTTGTGTCCTACTCTTTGTGACTCCATGGACTACAGCCCACCGGGCTCCTCTGTCCATGGGGATTCTCCAGGCAAGAATACAGGAGTGGGTTGCCATGCCCTCTTCCAGGGAATCTTAAGGCTAGTGGAATTACCACGGCAATTAGTCATTACAGTTTACTAGACAGCTGCATATTACAAAATGCAGAATATCAAATTATCATAACTTTATTTATTTTAGTCAGCAGAAACGATTTTTTACCTTTGAGTAAATGTTTTCAAAATTGTAGCTATCAGAATTATAAGATGACAAGATTTGCAGATGTATTTGTACAAATTGTTAATATCCTACAGTTATAGTAAACTATTATTTCAAAATGCACATACTAGGTGAACTGGGGCCCCTTTTGTAATTGGCCAAATAAATATAGATTGTTCTTGGAAACTTCCTTCTCAACCTCCATTCTCCACTTCACTTACACACTAGTGATGCTTACTAATTAATAACCCTCTGTGGTTCTAACAAAGAGCAGATAGGAGCCAGGTGAAGACTAAAATACCCACCTTACTAATGAGGTGTATATGTGGTATATATTACATGAGCATATAATAACTCTCTTAAGTTCTTGGCTCTAAAAAGTTGAATTGGTGAATATGACTGGGATCCTCAGTTTGAATGGAGACTTTATACTCTGCTTCTTGAATCTTGCCCTGTGGACCAGAAGTGTACAAAGTGGACACTTGATACTCTGCTTCTTAAATCTTGGCCTTTGTGGCAAGAGTTGGGTCTGTAGTTTAGATTCTGAATGTATATAGCCATCAGTCCTCTCATGGAGAATTGTGGCCTGACTCACAGGTTCAGTTTGCAGTACATCAGAGAGCATGGGAGAGAGACAAGTGTGCAGCCTGTGGTGAAAGGCATATCCCGAGCCTGATGGTAGGTGTGCTTACTGCACAGTAGGGAGCTGGGCATGGGAAGGAGGAACTGTCAGTGTCTTAACAATCAGCTGCAGAGAAGGAATCATGAAGGAGAGAAGCTCAAAGTATATAATTTCTGTCTCATGGAGGAAAAAGTGAGGGAATGTTTGCTGAGGACACACACACACACACACACTCTCTCTCTCCCTCTCTCTCTCTCTCTCTTAGTCTTTCTCTTTTTCTCATACTGACACACACACTCTCTCTCTGTCTCTTAGTCTTTCTCTTTTTCTCATACTGACACACACACACTCTCTCTCTCTCTTAGTCTTTCTCTTTTTCTCATACTGACACACACACTCTCTCTCTGTCTCTTAGTCTTTCTCTTTTTCTCATACTGACACACACACACTCTCTCTCTCTCTTAGTCTTTCTCTTTTTCTCATACTGACACACACACTCTCTCTCTCTCTCTCTCATACTGAGAAATGACGAGGTTAGAAATTCTCTCCAAAGCAGAAATAGGCATGATAAGTGAGACACAGTACAAAGAGTGATACCAGGGTCAGGCAGTCTTTAGTGTGATTTCGCGCTGAGGATCCAGTAAAGCTTTTGTTTTCTTGGGTTTATGTTTCAGCAGGGAAATAGAGACATAAAACACCTTTGAGGAATACAAAGAAAGGTAGTGATGTGGATATAAAGAAAATAAAATATGGCAAGAAAACTTACCTCAGATGAGAACTTCAACACACTGTTATTACTGCTGAGAACAGTTACAAAAGACAGATTAAAGATAAAAGTGAGTTGTGTAAGGCCATCGAAGAGCTGTTAAAGAGAAGAGTCCTAGAGTGACTAAGGCTCCAGAGAGGAAAACTTTGATCAGATGAATTAATAACCTATAGCCCCTTTTTCCCGCCTTGGGGAAGTGGTCCCAGCTTTGCAGATTCTGGGTATGGGCAAGAGGCTGAAAATTCGACCTCAGCCCAAGTAGGGGGTTTGTGTTTGAGCACAGGGTGGCAAGTAGAGCTTTGGGCAGTGTTGTGAGGTTCAAGTGACATTGTTGGAGACCCAGAGCAACTCAGAAACATTGTTGGCACCTCCTCCAAACATTTGCAGAATTGTGAAGCTGCATGACGGAACGCTATAAAGTTAAACCATGTATGGTACTTCTCAGAGGCAGTGTTCTGAAGTCTCGTGTTGCTGTGGAGGGGCCCTCAGTTGCACATCATGCTTTCATTTGGAAGGAAGCACCATGGGGTGGTGCTGTAGGGATAGGATCAACTGAGGTTGGCTGAAGTCTGCCATAATGGCAGCCAGGTTTGAGGAAGCTCACTGCCTTAAGAGCTTACAGTGAACAGTTTCCACTTTGTCTGGCAGAGGTTGGGGTGAACCCTATAATATCTGAATCCTCTAATATTTTTTTTTACTATGTAGTGTCCATCATTTAATAAAAATGACTAGATGCTAAGAGATAGGACCGTATGACTAAAACCACAAGAAAGGCTGGACAATGGAAAGTGACTTAGGAGGATTCAGATATTGATTGGAGTTAGCAAATGAGGACTCTTAAAATAAATTGGTATGTTCTAGCAAATGGAAGAAAAGATGAAGCAAGCAGATGAGAAGATGGAGAATTTTACTAAAAATTGGGAGGTATAAATACCATGTGGACTAGACAGAAATATTCAAACTGAAATTGTGAACTCAGTGTTTGAATTAGGTATTAAATATGACACAGCAAAAGATAGGATTAGTGATGAGTAAAAGAAGTCAATAGAAAATATTGAAAATGAAGCACAGAGACTAAAAATAGATATACGAAAAATGAATTAATCTGTCTGTAATGTTAGGATCTTTTAGCACTTCATGAAGAAGGAGAAAATGGGGAAGACACAAGTTTGATGTAATAATGGCTGAGAATTTTCCAAAACTTATGCAGGAGACTTGGGTTCGATCCTTGGGGTGGGAAGATGCCCTGGTTATAAGAATACTGGAGTGGGTTGCCTTGTCCTCCTCCGGGGAATCTTCCCAGTCCAGGGATTGAACCCAGGTCCTCCTGCATTGCAGGTGGATTCTTTACCACATGAGCCACCAGGGAAGCCCCCCCACAAAAAAAATTACCTCGTGAACTGAAGCTCTGTGAGCCTCAAGTACCACCACTGTAAAGAAAGCCACACTTGTTAGATATATCTTGGTAAGGCTATAGAAAACCAAGACAGTCTTAAAGCAGGCAGGAGAAAAAAAAAGAGACATTACTTTCAAAAAAGAAACAGTAATATTGAAAGCTCTCTTTTAACAGAAAAGATAAAAAAATAAAATCAAATAAAAAAATAAAAAGATAAAAAGCAACCAAAATATGTCTTTTAAGAGAACATTATTGCAATCCAGAATTCTATACCCAGTAAAAATATTTAAAATGAAGGTATAGTTCCCTGGGCCTCTTCAGTTGTGATCGTCTCCCTCGTGACTGTGCTTTGGAATTGCCTCGCAGCATTAGCCCCAGCATTGTCTTCACTTACTTTTCAAATGTGGAAACTGAGACGGCTGCCAGATCCCACCCAGAGGAAAAATTTGCTACTCTGAATTCACTGAAGAGAGGCAAAGAACAATAAGAACATTTAAATACACAGGTATTGTTTGAATTGGTATAGACAGACTTTACTAACAACAGTGAGAAAATTTTCAAATAGAACAAAAGTGTAGCAAACCCTGCAGTCTTTTCAAAGGAAGTCATAATTGATCTCCCAAATCCCAGATTTAGGGATAATGTTTGTTGACCTTGTGCACATAACTCCCCTGTGTAGGGATGAGAATGAAGAGTTGTCGATTTATTTTCTCAACTGAAGTGACAGAACTGGAAGATATTAAATCATATACTGAACATGTTTTGACTTTGCTAAAAATCCTTGCTTTAAAATATTTTTTCCAGTATATTTTATCTCAGTCAGAGTGACAACCCATGTTCAGTGTTAACTAAAATCAAGTGGGAATCTGGAAAGGACTTGATGGAATCTCTGTGTCGGACACAGAGGAAAGAGGTAGTCTCTTGAAGAGGTAGCGTGAGAAGTCTCAGACCTTTTTCTCTTGGTTCACTGATGGTTTGGATGCAGGTGGAGGCAAATTAAGAGAGTTAAGCAAAAATGGTGTTTGGCCAAATCTATTGAATTTATTGATGATAAATTAGAAGCAGCTGAAGTTCATAATGATGGAGACTTGGAACATACTGATGATGAAGAGGGTGGCGGTGAAAGAGAAGATGAAGATGGTGACAGTATGAGGAAAAAGAGAGGTTGCAGAGGAAGATGAGTCACAGAATACTAGTAGATTCCAGCCTTCCTTTTAGTTTTAAATACTTTGTATTCTCTTGGTGCAAGCTGCCATCTCTGGTTTTTCCCTTTTATACTCAGTTGTCTTGTCCTAATGAGGTATCTTTATTTTTTTTGTCTCTTTATTGTATGATTGCCCACTTATTTTGTGGGAGGCTATCTTGAGCAAAATAAAATGGGGAACCATCTCTAATTATTTTTTATTCAAATTCCTATTCCTTCTTGTCTCAAAAAATGTGAATGTAGTGATGTGGATTAACACATCACCATGCACTGTGAGGAAGAAGAAAATTTTCTCCTCTTGTTCTGCCAAATGCTGGAGGGTATTCATCCTCCTTGTGCTTAAAATTCTTGATTTTTATTTTTTTTAAATTTTATTTTTTAAAAGTTTTAATTTTGTACTGGGATATAGGCAGTAAACAGTGTTGTGATAGTTTCAGGTGAACAGTGAATAGACTCAGCCATACATTTCACATGTATCCAGTCTGCCCTAAACTCCTCTCCCATCCAGGCTGCCACGTAACATTGAGCAGAGTTCCATGTGCTTTACAGTAAGTCCTTGTTGATTATCCATTCTAAAAACAGCAGTGTGTACATGTCTCTCCTAAACTCCTTAACTGCCCCTTCCTCCTGTCCTTCCCCTGGCAACCATAAGTTCATTCTCTAAGTCGGTGAGTCTCTTTCTGTTTTGCAAGTAAGTTTATTTGTATTATTTCTTTTTAGATTCCACATATAAAATGTGTCATATGATATTTCTCCTTATCTGTCTGACCTATTTAATTCAGATTTTTTACATCTTTAAAGTGCTTGGAGATTTCACTGTGACTCTGTAATACGGGCGTTTAACATTATCACCATGCAAAATCCCAAAATGCAGTTTTTGCACTTTGTGAAAAAAATCTAATAAAATGGAATGATGTTACGTGAGGAAAGAATGAGATTGAATTGTTAGAGCATTTGAGTGTTGGTAGGAGGGGAGAGAGAGAATGGGGCAGAAGCAAGTTTGAAAAGATAATAGTATCAGACTGTATTTTCACAGCATAAGTTTCAGACTTTCCAAATAAGATTTGTTTAATAACTGGTACTGTCAAAAAATTAAAGACATATTCAGGCAGCAGGAGCCAGCAGACCTGCATGAAAAGGAAGACTAAAGTAAAGGTAATTCCTCTGGGAGAAGAAAAATGAATCCAGAACAGATTGAAGATCAATAAAGGGTAAATATATGGGTGATAAACATAAATATTGATGGTACCAAACAATTATAGAAGTGATTTGTGAGTTTGAAAACGTATACAATTTATATAATGGTAAGAGCAATTGAAGATATCTCTTGTTTTTCCTAGTCTGATGTTTTACTCTATTTCTTTGCATTGATTGCTAAGGAAGGCTTTCTTATCCCTCCTTGCTATTCTTTGGAACTCTGCATTCCGATGCTTATATCTTTCCTTTCCTCCTTTGCTTTTCACTTCTCTTCTTTTCACAGCTATTTGTAAGGCCTCCACAGACAGCCATTTTGCTTTTTTGCATTTCTTTTCCATGGGGATGGTCTTGATCCCTGTCATGAACCTCCGTCCAGAGTTCATCAGGCACTCTATCTATCAGATCTAATCCCTTAAATCTATTTCTTACTTCCACGGTATAATCATAAGGGATTTGATGTAGGTCATATCTGAGTGGTCTAGTGGTTTTCCCTACTTTCTTCAATTTCAGTCTGAATTTGAAATAAGAAGTTCATGATCTGAGCCACAGTCAGCTCCTAGTCTTCTTTTTGCTAACTATATAGAGCTTCTCCATCTTTGGCTGCAAAGAATATAATCAATCTGATTTCGGTGTTGACCATCTGGTGATGTCCGTGTGTAGAGTCTTCTCTTGTGTTGTTGGAAGAGGGTGTTTGCTATGACCAGTGCGTTCTCTTGGCAAAATGGTATGGACCTAACAGAAGCAGAAGATATTAAGAAGAGGTGGCAAGAATACACAGAAGAACTGTACAAAAAAGTTCTTCACGACCAAGATAATCATGATGGTGTGATCACTCACCTGGAGCCAGACATCTTGGAATGTGAAGTCAAGTGGGCCTTAGAGAGCATCACTACGAACAAAGCTAGTGGAGGTGATGGAATTCCAATTGAGCTAATTTAAATCCTGAAAGATGATGCTGTGCAAGTGCTGCACTCAATATGCCAGCAAATTTGGAAAACTCAGCAGTAGCCACAGGACTGGAAAAGGTCAGTCTTCATTCCAATCCCAAAGAAAGGCAATGCCAAAGAATGCTCAAACTACCGCACAATAGCACTCATCTCGCATGCTAGTAAAGTCATGCTCAAAATTCTCCAAGCCAGGGTTCAGCAATACGTGATCCGTGAACTTCCAAATGTTAAAGCAGGTTTTAGAAAAGGATCCAGAGATCAAATTGCCAACATCCGCTGGATCATGGAGAAAGCAAGAGAGTTCCAGAAAAATATCTATTTCTGCTTCATTGACTATGCCAAAGCCTTTGACTGTGTGGATCACAATAAACTGTGGAACATTCTGAAAGAGATGGGAATACCAGATGACCTGACCTACCTCTTGAGAAACCTGTATGCAGGTCATGAAGCAATAGTCAGAACTGGACATGGAACAACAGACTGGTTCCAAATAGGAAAAGGAGTACGTCAAGGTTGTATATTGTGACCCTGCTTATTTAACTTCTATGCAGAGAACATCATGAGGAACGCTGAGCTGGAAGAAGCAAAAGCTGGAATCAAGATTGCCAGGAGAAATATCAATAACGTCAGATATGCAGATGACACCACCCTTATGGCAGAAAGTGAAGAGGAACTCAAAAGCCTCTTGATGAAAGTGAGAGGAGAGTGAAAAGGTTGGCTTGAAGCTCAACATTCAGAAAACAAAGATCATGGCATCTGGTCCCATCATTCATGGGAAATAGATGGTGAAACAGTGGAAACAGTGTCAGACTTTATTTTGGGGGGCTCCAAAATCACTGCAGATGCTGATTGCATCCATGAAATTAAAAGACGCTTACTCCTTGGAAAGAAAGTTATGACCAACCTTGATAATATATTAAAAAGCAGAGACATTACTTTGCCAACCAAGGTCCGTCTAGTCAAGGCTATGGTTTTTCCCGTGGTCATGTATGGATGTGAGAGTTGGACTGTGAAGAAAGCTGATCGCTGAAGAATTGATGCTTTTGAACTGTGGTGCTGGAGAAGAGTCTTGCGAGTCCCTTGGACCGCAAGGAGATCCAACCAGTCCATCCTAAAGGAGATCAGTCCTTTTCCTGAATATTCTTTGGAAGGACTGATGTTGAAGCTGAAACTCCAATACTCTGGCCACCTGATGCAAGGAGTTGACTCATTTGAAAAGACGGTGATGCTGGGAAAGATTGAGGGCAGGAGAAGGGGATGACATACGATGACATGGTTGGATGGCATCACCGACTCAATGGACATGAGTTTGAATAAACTCCAGGAGTTGGTGATAGACATGGAAGCCTGGCGTGCTGTGGTCCATGGGGTTGCGAAGAGTCGGACACGACTGAGTGACTGAACTGAACTGAAGTGTAGAGCAGTTTGAAAGACAGGAGGGAAGCTAAGGGAATTAAAGAGTTTTGAATTTCTAGCATTATCAGGTAAATTTATCTAAATTGTGTAATGTAATAGATGATTGTTTTGACTAACAAGTTAATAAAGGGAAAATGGGATAATAAAATAATTTTATTAATTAAAAGCCAGGAAGTAAGGACAAAAGAGCTAGGTCATATACAAAGTAAATACCAAGATTGTATCTATAAATCCGACTCAATCAATAATTATATAAAATTAATGTACATTAAGTTCTAAGTACTTCCAGTAAAACAGTATTCTTCATTGGATCCCCAAACCAACCAATGTCCCTTTAACAGGCAACTTTTACATGTAAAGACACAGAAAGGCTGAAATAGAAGCATGTAAAAAGGTATATCATGCCAATGCAAGTGATAGGAAATCAGGTGTAACTTCATTGGTATTTGACAAAGTGTACTTGAAGGAAAAGGCATTACTAAAATAAAGGTGGTCCCTACAAAAAGTGATGTGTATATTTCAGATGTGAAAGCAATCCAAATGGAAGACTTAAGCACATCTTTCTCAAATGCTGATAGAATAAGTGGAAAGATAAAACTCGAAAGGACAGAGAGGGAATCTGATCAAGTTAACATCCATGTTCTAATTAACATATATAGATCGTTATACTCAATGCTAGTTGATCAAATGATACATCTGAAACACTTTTCGAAATTCACTGTATGCTCCAGTCATAAAGCACAAGATGATTGACTTCAAAAGGTACAGTCTCATTAAAAAATTCTAGCAATTTACTGTTTTTGTGTGTGTCAAATTTTATTCTGAAATTTACGTGAAATTTCAAAGGGTCATGAATTCCCAGGGGGGGCCTTATAGTGAAAGTACTGGAGGACTTATTAAACATCAAGTTGTATTAAAGAGGAATTCTAATTTAATAGACATTATTTCTGACAAAGATGTCATTAACAATATGGTAGGGAAAGGATGGTGTTTTCATTAATAGTGTCAGGTAAAGATAACTTTCTTATGGAAGAAAGGTATTTTACCCAACCTCACATCATATATAAAACAGTTTAATATGAGTATAAATGCAAAAGTCATATAAAAAACTTAGCCTTTAAAGTAAAATATTAAATACCATTTTCTTAGGTTACTTCGAGTTTTTTTAAATAATACTGTGAGGGGTTTATTGTTATTGTTCAGTAGCTGAGTCATGTTTGACTCTTTGCAACCCCATGAACTGCAACATGCCAGGCTTCCCTGTCCTTCACTATCTCCCGGAGTTGGCTCATTCATGTCCATTGAGTCAGTATGCTATCTAACCCTCTCATCCTCTGCCACTCCCGACTCCTCTTGCCCTCAAATCTTTCCCAGCATCAGGCTCTTTTTCAATGATCGGCTCTTTGCATCTGGTGGCCAAGGTATTAGAGCTTCAGCATCAGTCCTTGCAATGAATATTCAGAGTTGATTTTCTTTAGGATTGACTGGTTTGATCTCCTTGCTGTCCAAGGGACTCCCAAGAGTCTTCTCCAGCACGATTTGAAAGCATCAGTTCTTTGGTGCTCAACTTTCTTTATGGTCCAGCTGTCACATCCGTACACGACTACTGGAAAAACCATAGCTTTGAATATTTGGAACTTTGTTGGCACAGTGATGTCACTGCTTTTGAATATCCCGTCTAGGTTTATAATAACTTTTCTTCCAGGGAGCAAAAATCTTATAATTTCGCGGCTGCATTCACTGTCCACAGTGAATTTTGGAGCCCCCAAAATAAAATCTGTCACTGTTTCCATTTTTTTCCCATTTATTTGCCATTGGATCAGATGCCATGATCTTGGTTTTCTGAACGTTGAGTTTTAAGCCAACTTTTTCACTCTCTTCTTTCACCTTCATCAGAAAGCTCTTTGGTTTCTCCTTGCTTTCTGCCATTAGGGTGGTGTCATCTGCATATCTGAGGTTACTGATATGTCTCCTGGCAGTCTTGACTCTAGCTTGTGATTCATCCAGCCTGATATTTCACATGGCAAATAGATGGAGAAACAATGGAAACAGTGACAGACTTTGTTTTCTTGGGCTCCAGAATCACTGCAGATGGTGACTGCAGCCATGAAATTAAAAGACGCTTGTTCATTGGAAGAAAAGCTATGACAAACCTAGACAGCATATTAAAAAGCAGAGACATTATATTACCGACCAAGGTCCATATAATCGGTGCTATGGTTTTTCCAGTACTCATGTATGGATGTGAGAGTTGACCCATAAAGAAGGCTGAGCACTGAAGAATTGATGCTTTTGAATTGTGGTGTTGGAGAAAACTCTTGAGAGTCCCTTGGACTGCAAGGAGATCCTACCAGTCCATCCTAAAGGAAACTGGTCCTGAATATTCTTTGGAAGGACTGATGCTGAAGCTGATGGTTGGATGGCATCACCGACTCAATGGACAGGAGTTTGAGTAAGCTCTGGGAGTTGGTGATGGACAGGGAAGCCTGGTGTGCTGCAGTCCATGGGGTCGCAAAGAGTCAGACACAACTGAGTGACTAAACAACAACTCTGCATAGAAGTAAGCAGAGGGACAATATATAGCCTTGATGTACTCTTTTCCCAATTTTTTTTTTATTTTCTTAAAATTAATTTATTTTACTTTACAATATTGTATTGGTTTTGCCATACATTGACTTGAATCCGCCATGACTGTACATGTGTTCCCCATCCTGAACCCCCCTCCCACCTCCCTCCCCATCCCATCCCTCTGGGTCATCCAAGTGCACCAGCCCTGAGCACCCTGTATCATGCATCAAACCTGGACTGGCGATTTGTTTCACATGTGATAATTTGCATGTTTCAATGCCATTCTCCCAAATCATCCCACCCTCGCCTTCTCCCACAGTGTCCAAAAGACTGTTCAATACATCTATCAGTTCCTTGTTCCATGTCTGGTTCTAGCTGTTGCTTCTTGTCCTGCCTACAGGTTTCTCAGGAGGCAGGTCAGGTGTTCTAGTATTCCCATCTGTTTAAGAATCTTCCACAGTTTGTTGTTATTCACACAAAGGCTTTAGCATAGTCAATTAAGCAGAAGTAGATATGTCTTTTTTTTTTTGGAATTGATTTGCTTTTTCTATGTTCTCGTGGATGTTGACAATTTGATCTCTGGTTCCTTCCCTTTCTCTAAATCCAGTTTGTACATCAGGAAGTTCTTGGTTCACGTACTCCTGAAGCCTAACTTGAAGTATTTTGAGCATAATCATGCTAGCGTGTGAAATGCATGCAACTGTAAGATAGTTTGAGCATTCTTTGACATTGCCCTTCTTTGAAATTGGAATGAAAACTGATGTTTTCTAGTCCTGTGGTGATTGCTGAGATTTCCAGATTTGCTATCATACTGAATGCAGCACTTTAACAGTGTCATCTTTTAGGATTTGAAGTAGTTCAGCTGGAATTCCATCACCTCCACTGGCTTTGTTCATGGTAATGCCTCTTGATGCCCACTTGACTTCACACTCCCAAGATGTCTGGCTCTAGGTGAGTGACCACACCATTGTGGTTACCCAGTTGTTAAGACCTTTTTTTGTATCGTTCTTTTGTATATTCTTGCTACCTCTTAATCTCTTCTGTTTCTGTCCTTTATGTGCCTGTCTGCATGAAATATTCCCTTGGTATCTCCAGTTTTCTTGAGCTCTCTAGTCTTTTCCATTCTGTTGTTTCCCTCTGTTGGAAAACAGTAAATACTACAAAGTAAATGACAAAGCAAGTAACCGAGGGAGAGAACATATTTGTAATGTATTTGTTGAAATAGGAACTGTATTCAGAATGTATTGATAACCACAAATTGATTAAAAAAAAAAAGAAAAAATGGCAGAACACTAGGACAAGTACTTTGCACGGGAAAATATCTAAATGGCCAGTAAATGGAAAAATGGTCAGCTTCGTCATCAATGGAAACCAAAAACACAGTGAGGTACCATGATATATTCACCAGAATGACTAAAATTAAAAAGGTAATGTCACATATTTACAGGAATTATCTGAAACTCTCATATGCCAGTGCTGAGTGTTTAAATTGGTATCGGCACTTTGAAAAACCACTTAGTCGTTTGTCCTAGAGCTGAATATATATGTTTGATGAGATTCAGCAATCCATTAGACATAATCCTAGTAGATTTGTACAGGAACTTTCAAAGCAGCACCATGGATAGTTATCTCAAGCAGTACACATGCATATTCATGAAACGGAAGATTACAAAGCTTTGTGATAATGATAACTCTGCTTAGCAATACTGGTGAGTCTCAGAAACAGAGGGCTGAGTGAAAGAGGCTGGAGAAAAAAAGAGTTCATACTGTATGATGTTGTTTATATAAAGTTCAAAACTGGGTCAGGGCGACCTATAAAGCCGAGCTGTAGTTACCTTGTTCTGAGGATAGTGACTGGACTGGGGGGCCCTGTGCAGAATCTGGTGCACTGTTTCTTGATCTTTGTGCTGGGTTGTGAGTTAGGTGTGTTTACTTAGTGAGAATTCACTGAACTGTGCATGTAAACTATCTTTTCTTTTTTGCAATTATGCTTCCACAAAAAGCTTACTTTAAAAGAACAGAATGCTCCCACCTTGAGTTTCTACTTTAGCACTCTGGGTGGGCTCTCAGGGTGTTCTGAGATGACACAGCGAGCGTGGGGCCATAAGAAGACCTGGATGAGAACCCAGGTGATAGCAGAGATGGCAGCGAACTTCAGAGGACAGAAACAGCGGAGGCCAGTGGTCACTGAACGATGAGCCCAGGGCGGGCGTCACACTAGAGAGGTAGGCATAGATCACATTACAAGGAGTCACAGCAGCAGAAGGAAGTTGTGGGAAAGGTGTAGTTAGACTGGTGTGATGCCGCTGATGCTTTGAGAGGGCACTATGTGGGCTGGATGGAGAACAGGCAGGAGGGAGCAGACACGCCGGGCAGAAGCTGGTAGTGGAGGAGTGGTTTGGCTGTGACCTGGACTTGTGCCTTTGCAGTGGGTTTGTCGAGAAGTGCTTGGCTTCTGGTTGTGTGTTACTAGAGACTGAGGGTAGCTAACACCAAGAAGGCTTACCGATGGATTGTGTGTTGACAGAGAGAAGTCCAGAATGACTTTTAAGTGTTTGGCCTCTGTCATATAGGTGGAGAGTGAAAGTTGCTCAGTCGTGTCCGACTCTCTGCGACACCGTGAACTATACGGTCCATGAAATTCTTCAGGCCAGAAGAATTCTCCATAGGTGGGAGTCCTTTCCCTTCTCCAGGGAATCTTCCCAACCCAGGGATGGAATCCAGGTCTCCCACTTTGCGGGCGGATTCTTTACCAGCTGAGCCACAAGGGAAGCCCCGTATAGGTGGAAGGTGGTGATGTTTCTAAGACAGGACCGCATTCCTAAGGTAGGACAGTTTCAGAGGGAGAGTCAAGGGACTGGGAGGATTGGGGTGCTCTGCTGCATTATAAACTTTGGTAGACAATTTACTCCTCAGGTCTTAGCACAGTGTCTGCGGCACAAACATAAGTGGCTGAAAGTTTGATTAATTATGTAGTTAATATTTAATCATTCACATTCAGTAAACACATTGAATAAGTGTATATAATTTTTACCATTGGCATCCTTAGAAAAGCTTTAATTTAAGAGTTAAAAAAATTTATTGATTATCGTGGTATTTTGCTACCTTGGGTTTGTCTACTTTGTAGATTTCTTTTTTGTCATGAAGATAGTGATTTGAGTGAAATAAGGTTTTTAAAAAAGCTGATTGGATATTAAACTGGACATTTTGTTTAGATGTTTTTCTGTTTCTTTGCAGTTACTTTGTGATTACAGCTGTTCTGCTGTTTGGGAATTTGATTCAGTACCAGGTTTCCAATGTGTTTTAGTTTTTGGGAGGAACATTTTCAATTGTTTAACATCTTTTATTTTTCTTTATTGTTTATGCAAGTCCTTTTAGGTGTTTGTAATGAAAAATTTTCTTTACCAAATGTTTTTCTTTTGCAGACAATAGCATTTTGTTTTAGGTTCCAAATGGAACCACTTACTGTAGACATTAGTGGAAAAATACCACCTAAGAAGCCTTGAAGAATGTTGGGAATCCTAAAGCAAATGTCATGGAGTGTTCCTCCTGACACTAATCCTGTAATTTCGAATAAAACAAAGCAGTTCTATGTTATGCGTCTTCCAGAAGGTCTGCATTTGTTCTTTGGTGGTGGTTTGTCTGCTCATCACAGGATGGCTCCCACTTGGGTATGTCAGCCAACTTTTGGTCATTCAGCCAAACCCGAGGTGTGACGGAAAGAATGTTGGGAATCCAGGCTGAGTAGTTTGCTTAAAAAGGAAAACAAAACAAAACAATATTCGTTATTGTTAGAGTACTTCGATTATTTTTGTGGTTCTGATCACAACTTACAGCCCCCATAGGAAGTTTATGAAATAGATGCATTTGACTGCAGACAGTGGCAACTCCAGTTCATTTAAGTAAAGAGAACACTATGTTAAGTAAGAGTAAATTCAACAGTCTGGCAGACTTTTGAGATGGTTGATTAGTTAGCTTTGTGGTGTCATCCAAAATACAAAGAGAACTCATATAACTTGTACTTTGGATGTTAACTCCATGTCAGCTATGTGATTTGCAAGTACCTTCTCCCATCAGAGGTTCTATTTTTATTTTGTTGCTGCTTTCTTCACTGTACAGAAGCCTGTTATTTTGACATAGTTCCATTTGTTTCTTTTTGCTTCTGTTTCAGTTGCTTTTGTAGTGAGATCTGAAAAACATCTCTAACATTGTGCCCTCAAGGCCCATTCATATTGTCATAAGTAGTAAGACTTTTTCTTTTCTGTGACTGAGTAGTATTTGTGTGTGTGTGTGGTCAATGGAGTTTACCACCTATGTTTTCTTCTAGGAGTTTTATAGTTTCTGGTCTTATGTTCAAGTCTTAAATCTATTTTGAGTTACTTTTTGTGTGTGTTGAAAGATAGTGTAGTCCAGTTTCATTCTTTGTGTGTGGCTGTCCAGTATCCCCAGCACCGCTTACTGAAGGGACTGTTCTTTACCCACGTATGTTCTTACCTCCTTTGTTGTACTAATTGACCAAGTGTGTGGGTTTATTTCTGGGCTCTCTCTTCTGTTCCATTGATCTGTGTTTCTGTTTTTAGGCCAGTACCATACTGTTTTGATTACTGTATTGTTGTAATATAGTTTAAAATCAGGGAATGTGATGCCTCCAGTTTTATTCTTTCTCCAGATTGCTTTGGCTAATTACACTCTTGTGGTTCCATACAAGTTTTATGATTGTACTGTTTCTGAGAGGAATGCTATTGGAATTTTGATATGGATTGTATCAAATCTAATATCTTTGGATAATATGAACATTTTTAATAGTATTCATTCTTCCAGTTCACGAGCATGGAATATCTTTCCATTTATTTGTGCCTTTGATTTATGTCAACTGTTATCAATGTGTAATTGTTTTCAGTGTACAGATCTTTTACCTCCTGGGCTAAATTTATTCTTGAATATTCTTTTTTGATGCAGTTGTAAATAGGATTCTTAATTTCTCTTTCTGATAGTTTGTTGTTAATATATAAAAGTATAACATGTCTTTGTATATTGATTTTCTACCTGCAGCTCTCCTGAATTTGTTAATTCTAACACTTTTTGTAGAGGCTCTAGAGTTTTCTGTATATAAAGTTTTATCATCCACAAATAGTGGCAGTTTAGATTTTTCCTTTCAAGTTTGAATGTCCTTATTTCCTGCCTAATTGCTATGGCTAGGAGTTTCAGTACTATGTTGAATAAAAGTGGTGAGGTGGGCATCCTTATCTTGTTTCAGAAAGAAAAGCTCTGAGGTTTTCTCTTTTGACTATGATATCAGCAGTGGGCTTGTCATATGTGACCTGTATTATGTTTTGGTATGTTCCATTTATACTACTTTGTTGAGACTTTTTATCGTAAATGAGTATTGAATTTTGTCAAATGTTTTTTCTGCATCTGTTGAGATAATCATATGATTTTATCCTTGATTTTATTAATGTTTTGTATTACATTGATTTGTGGATGTCAAACCATCTCTGTATCCCTGGAATAAATCCAACTTGATCATGTGTATATGATCCTTTGAATGTATTGTTGAATGTGGTTTGTTAATATTTTTTTGACGATTTTTATATTTATATTCATCAGAGCTATTAGCCTGTAATTTTTTTTTTTCTTGTGGCATGCTTGTCCTGTTTTGGCATCAGTGCAGTGCTGGCTCATAAAATGAGTTTGAAAGAGTTCCTTCCTCTTTAATTTTTTGAAAGAATTTGAGAAGGATCGGTCTTCTTCTTTGAATGTTTGGTAGAATTCATCAGTGAAGGCTTCTGATCATTGGCTCTTGTTTGTTGGGTGGCTTTTGGTTATTGATTAATCTCCTTACCTGTAATCAGTTTGTTCAGATTTTCTGTTTCATCATGAATAAGTCTTGGGAGGTTGTGTATTTCTAGGAATTTACCCATTTCTTCTAGATGGTTGAATTTTTTGGTGTATAACTGGTCATAGAAGTCTCTTTTGATCCACTGTATTTTTTAAGTATCACTTTGAACTTCTCGTTTGTTTCTGATTTTATTTGAACCCTCTCTTTTTCATTTAGTGAATTTTACTGAAGGTTTGTAAATTTTATCTTTACAAAGATTTGTCTCAGTTTTATTGTTCTTTTCTGTTGTCTTTAAAGCCACTATATTATGTATTTTTTACTCTGATCTTTCCTCTTCCTTGTACTAACTTTAGGATTCATTTGTTCTTTTGCCGCTTCGTTTAGATATAAAGTTAGTTTGTTTGAGATTTTTGTTTGCTTTTGAGGTAAGCCTGTATCACTATGAACTTCCCTCCTAGAACTGCTTTTGCTTCATCCCCTCAGTTTTAGAAAGTTGTGTTCCCATTTTTATATGTCTGAAGGTATTTAAAAATATTCTCTTATTTCTTCACAGATCCTTTGGTTGTGTAGTAGCATGCTGTTTAATGTCTCTGTGTTTATTGCTTCCAGTTTTCTTATAATTGATTATTCATTTCATACCTTTGTGCGCCCAAAAGATGGTTGATATGATTTTAGTATTCTTATGTTTATTGAGATTTGTTTTGTGGCCTAACATCCTGGAGAATGTTGTATGTGCACTTGAAAAAAATGTATAATCTGCAGATTTTGGGTGGAATGTTTATATGTGTATATATATCTATTAAGTTTATTTGATATGTCATTTAAGGCCAATGTTTCCTTGATTGTCTGCATGATCTGTTTATGTTAGTGGCATGTTAAAATCCTTTACTATTTTCGTATTATGGAGAACTTCTTTCTTTATGTCCATTAATACTTGCTTTATATACTCAGTTGCTCCTATGTTAGATGTATAAATATTTAAAAATGTTATATTTTCTTGTTGGATTGCCCCCTTTATGATTGTGTAATGCTCTTGTATGTCTTTTGTTAATAGTCTTTATTTTAAAATCTATTTTATAAAAGTATTGCTATCCCAGCTTTCTTTTCATTACATTTACGTGGAATATCTATTTCTATCCCTTCATTTTCAGCCTGTGAGTCTTTAGATCTAAAGCAAGCCTCTTACAGGCAGCATATAGTTAGGTCTTTAAAAAAAATAATCCATCCTACTGTCCTGTGCTTCTTGATGGGAGAATTTGGATCATTTATATTTTTTAAATTTATTTTTTTGTTGGAGGAACATTGTTTTACAATGTTGTGTTGGTTTTGTTCTGTACACAGCGTATACATATATCTCCTCCCTCACCCGCTCCGTCCCACTCCTGGAGGCTGTCACACGGTGCTGGGCTGGGCTCCCTGTATCATGTAGCAGCTTCCCGCTAGCTGTTTTACACACGATGATGGATGTATGTCAGTGCTACTTTCTCAATTCATCCTTCCCTCTCCTTCCCCCATTTAAAGTAATTATGGATAGATGTGCATGCAATTCCATTTTGTTAACTGTTTTCTGGTTGTGTTTGTATTTTATTGTTACTTTCTTCTCTAGGTCTGTTCCTTTGTGATTTGTTGATTATGTTTGGATTTGTTTCTCTTATATTTTTGTTCTGGGCTTTTGATTTATCTTTACAATGAAGTTCATATATAGCAATCTATATTTAAAGCAGTCAGCTTTAAGTTGATATTTGCTAAAGTTCAATTTCATTCTAAAACCACTACATTTTTAACTCCCCAGGCCACATTTCATGTTTTGTAGGTCACTATGTTTTTATTTTGAGTATCCTTTTACTACTAGGTATTATAGTTGATACTCCTTACATCTTTTCATCGTCATACTGGCTTTATCAGTGGTTGAGTCACTACCTTCACTATATATTTTGCACTTACCAGTGAGAGGTATGTCTTCTTATTTCTAGTTACAGGCTTTCACTTTTCATTGAGTTCTCTTTAGCATTTCCTGTAAGGCTGCTTTCGTGGTGATACACTCTTTTAGTTTGTGCTTGTCTGAGAAGCTCTTGCTATCTCCTTCAGTTCTGACTGATGACTGTATTGTATACTCTTAGTTAATTTTTTTCCTTTCTACATTTGAATATATCATGTCACTGCTGTCTGGTTTGTGCAGTTTCTGCTGAGAACTCCACTGATAGTCTTACGAGTGTTTCCTTATATGTGACTAGTTGTTTTTCTCTTGTTTCTTTTGAAATTCTGTCTTCAACTTTTGACATATTAATTATAATGTCTTGGTGAGGATCACCTTAGGTTTATCTTGTTTGGGATTCTCTATGCTTCTTGGACTTGGTTGTCTGTTTCCTTCCCCAGATTAGGGAAGTTGTGAGCCATATTTCTTCAGATAGATTTTCTGTCCATTTCTCTCTCCCTTTCTCTTCTGCTGCTGCTGCTAAGTCACTTCCGTTGTGTCCGACTCTGTGCGACCCCATAGAGGGCAGCCCACCAGGCTCCCCCGTCCCTGGGATTCTCCAGGCAAGAACACTGGAGTGGGTTGCCATTTCCTTCTCCAATGCATGAAAGTGAAAAGTGAAAGTGAACCCCTATAATGCAAATGTTAGTATGGATGGTGTTGTCTCAGAGGTCCCTTAAACTGTCCTTTTAAAATGTTCTTTTCTTTTGGCTGATCTGATTGGGTGATTTCCATTACTATGTCTTCCATATTGGTGATCTATTCTTTTGTTTTATCTAATCCACTGTTGATTCCATTTAATGTATTTTTCATTTCAGTTGCTGCTGCTGCTGCTGCTAAGTCACTTCAGTCGTGTCTGATTCTGTGTGACCCCATAGACAGCAGCCCACCAGGCTCCCCCGTCCCTGGGATTCTCCAGGCAAGAACACTGGAGTGGGTTGCCATTTCCTTCTCCACTGTGTGAAAGTGAAAAGTGAAAGTGAAGTCGCTCAGTCATGTCTGACTCGTAGCGACCCCACGGACTGCAGCCGACCAGGCTCCTCTGTCCATGGAATTTTCTAGGCAAGAGTACTGGAGTGGCTTGCCATTGCCTTCTCCGTCATTTCAGTTACTCTATTCTTAAACCCTGATTGGTTCATTCTTATATTGTCTGCTTTTTCTTTGCAGTTCTCACCGTTCATCTCCTGAGTTTGATGAGTAATTTTATGCCTATTACTTTGAGTTCTTTATCAGGTAGATTACTTACTTTCATGTCACTAAAGTCTTTTTTGAGGTTTGGTCTTGGTTTTTTCATTTGGAATGTTTTGTTGTTGTTTCCTCATTTTGCTTGGTCGTCTGTCATTATTTCTATGCATTGGGTGAAACTGTACCTTTGTTGGTGTTGGTGGAGTGTCCTTATGTAAGTGATGATCCTTCTTGTTCAGTTCTGCCCTAGGTCTTGATTGTTTCATGATTCTTTGTGGTTGTATATACCACGTGATTTATTCTCCATATGTCACTGTTGTTGAGGGCATGTCAAGACCTCTCAGTTTTCCAAGGGGAGTAATCTCATTTAGCATCTAGTTTCAGGCTGATTAGAGGCCAGACCCTCAGGCAGCAACTTTTAAGCTTTGCAGGTATATACAGTCCTGTGTAGCTGCAGTTATAATCCCTGATGACCTCCAGACCAGGAGGACTAGAGTTGTCTCCGGGGCGACAGTTGCAAAAATCAAATCAAGCCTTTTGACAAGTGTATAAGCAGATTTCTGGGGAGTCTTGTTGTGCATTCGTGAAGCCAAGGGCACATGGAGGATGGTGTTTCCTTACTTACATTCCTTGGGAGGCTGCTCTTACTCTCTAGACATGGGGAAACTTCAATCATGTTCCTCAGGGTGAAGCTCCAGGCTTTCACAGAAAGACAGGGGTCGTGTTTCATTCTGCGGTCTGGGCAGTGTGCTGGTGGTAGTGGCCCGTCAGGAGCTGTGTTATCTATTGTTGTAGTCTTGTGGGGCCCAGGAATGCCAGCCCCCTTGGCCAGCACGACCAGGTGGTCACCGTGTGTCCCCTCTGTGGACTGCACCCTCCCTGGCTTTAGCGAGGCAGTTGGAGAGTAAGGGGCAGGGCTTGCACTCTTACTTCAGGAAGGCAGCAGGAAAATGAATTGAGTTGCCAGCCTGTAGGCTTCAGTACTGCAGCTGGAGAGTGCCCATTCTGTGCATGCATATCAGTCTAACCAGGGAGTGTGAAAGCACTGTGACCTCTCGCCCCTGCCAGCCCCAGCACAGGAAACAAGGTAGAGCTGCAGCTGCCCGGGCGCTCCGGCTTCAGCAGAGGGGCTGGCCAGTTCTGCACACTGCCCAAGTGGAGCTCATGTGCTATCAGATTAGGTGGGAAACGCAACAACAGTGTCTGCTAGGGCCTCCTCCTCTCTGTGGGGAGCACGTCCACCATTCCTCACCCCTTCAGCTGATGCTTGTAGATTCAAAAATGGCTCTCCATCACCTAGTCTTGGCATTTTTCAAACTGCTGTTATTTTGCTGTGTTTCAACTGAGTGAGGCTACTTGAAAGCCCTTTAAGAAAAGAGTCTTAGTTTCCTGTAGCACTTTGGGACCCTTAGATGTCAGCCCTTTGGTTCTCTAGGGCAGGTGTTTTGGGAGATTGTCTCTCCAGTGTAGATCACAGGGGCCGTGGTGCATGCTGTGGGGACCAACCCCTTGGTCCTCCAGGAGAAGCGCCCACCCGAGGAGCCCCCTCCTATCGTGTGCCCTCAGGCTGGGGTGGGGGTTCTGGCAGCAGCCCTTCTTGGCCCCTCCTCCCTGTCTTGATGTGGTCCTTCTTATCCTTTGTTGTGGAGCAGCCATTCAGCTAGTTCTCAGGTTCTTTCCAGAGGAGGTTGATCCAGATGTAGCTGTGCATTCATTGTGTCTTTGGGAGGTGCCAACTTCAGGTTCTTCCTGTGCTGCCGTCTTGAAGAGCTCCCCATCACCATCTTCCATTTCTTTCACATTAGTCGTCTAATAGGTGTGCAGGAGAGATACTGTTTTGAGACATGTACTCACTATCCAAAAGTGGTTAGTAACTAGAGTGAGAGACCAGATGCCTCTATGATGAAATTAAACAAGGGTCAGTGTAAAGTCAGCTTTCCAAGTTCAAGATGGGGGATACCGGACTTGACATTGACTCATATGCAAATTTCTTAAGGGGTCACTTGCTTTATGTGGACATGTTGGTTAGCAATATTACTTGGTGGCTAGATCAAAAATCCAGACTGCAAATACAGAAATAGAATTGTGTGATCATGGGAGAGAAGAATGCTATTTCATTACATGCTGGTCAGGCCACATCAGGAGGGTCATGTCAAGTTCTGGGTGTTAGATACGGATCTGAAAATGAATAAACAGCTGACATTCAACAGAGTACAGTCACAGAACAAAGGATTTGAAAACTGTGAGTTGGAAATCAGTAAGTAGGGTACTGAGTTTCTTAACCTGAAGAAGAGCAGGAGCAGAATCAGATAGCTGTCTTTGTATGTTTTAAGGTGTTGTTGTATGAGAAGGCTTTCCTGGTGGTTCAGTGGTAAAGAATCCACCTGCCAATGCAGGAGACACGGGTTCGATCCCTGGGTCGGGAAGATCCCCTGGAGGAAGAAATGGCAACCCACTCCAGTATTCTTGCCTAGGAAATCCCATAGACAGAGGAGCTTGGCGGGGTACAGACCATGGGGTCACAAAGTTGGACATGACTGAGCAACTAAACTGCGCAAGTTATTGTGTGAAGGATTGTGAAGGGTTAGCTTTCCTGTTTGAGGACAGAACTGAAAAAAAAATCATTATGTGAAAGTAGAAACATGTTTCTAATCAACATGGCAAAACTTTTTTGGCAGAGAGTTGCTGTTGTGGGCAATGTTTGAGTTAAGCTGGGTGATGGTAGGAGCTTTGCTGGAAAGGGTGTTCCTCTCCCAGATGGAAACCTGGCACAGTGGATCTATGTGAAAAATTCTTTGCCTTCTTCCATGTACTGGAGATTATGAAAAGGTAGACAAAAACAAGTTCTGTACAGAAAAGCCTAGAACATAGTAGGTGTTCAGTTTTGCCTGTTCAAGGTCAACTCCTCCTGGGCTTGCTTCACGTTTGCTTCACCCTGAGCTCTTCAGCTTTATGTTTCATTAACCTTTACATGTGCCTTTGCTTTTGCCACCAGGGCTTCCCTTGTGGCTCATCTGGAAAAGACTCTGCCTTCAATGTGGAAGACCTGCGTTCAATCCCTGGGTTGGAAAGTTCCGCTGGAGAAGGGAAAGGCTACCCACTCCAGTATGCAGGCCTGGAGAGTTCTATGGACTGCATAGTCCATGGGGTTGCAAAGAGTAAACGACTTACACTTTTCCTGCTTGTATCCCCTCCACTTTCCTACTGAACTGATGATGGTGGAGGGGGGCCTCTCCTCACTGCTCTTGAAATACCTGAGGCAGGTCCCTCTTAAAGTGTTTACTGGGGTGTCTGTCCCTGCTCACTGGGTCCTAAGCGCTCTCACAGGGATTGAATATGATTTGTTGTTGATCTTTGATTTCTGAGTGTAAGCTAAACATGTTCACTGTGTGCAGTGCAAAGGGGCATGGTTATTATCTGAGTGCCTCAGTGCCTAGTACAGTGCTTGACATACCTAGTCGCTTATCACTTTGAAACCATAGAAAAGTTGACTGTGTCTTTTCTTTTCAGTTTGGGTCGTTACAGCTTTGTGTAGTTCTGCATACAGTCCAGTTGGGGTGTGTGGGCTTGATGTCGGAGCAGGGCCTGGCGGGCACTCCTCTCTGCCCTCTCCCCGGCTCCTCTCCGTGCTCCCCTCTCTCCTGCTCACCCCGTGCTCCCTCCTCTTTCTCACTGCCTCCCCCCTGCTTCCTGCCCACCTCTTTCTCCACTTCCTCGCTGTCCCCCTGCCGCCCTCCTCACCCTCCTCACACAGTGTTCTCCTGCAGAGTTCGCTAGGCTTTCTACTCTGTACTTCATGCATCAGTTAACCAAGCCTGAGTATTTCCCCACGGCCTCAGATCTTAGGTCCTAACAGAGATTCCAGATCACTTGTGTGTTGACAAGCAGGGTTTTTCGCCAATATGGCAAATAAGGTTCAGGCATACCTTGTTGAATCTGTACACATTTATCTTTGTATTTACTTTTCTTTCTAGTTTTTTGTTTTTTGTATATGTGCCGGCCTCCTGGTGCCAACCATCTGTTGATTCTTTAATATTACAGCAGCACAGACTCTGTTTGTATTCGGTGTAGTTTATATTTTTATGTTTGCCAAGACCTTTGGCTATTATTATGTAGTAAATTAAATGTGAGGACAACAGGCAAGCTAGAATTCTCTTTATGAACAGCTTGATTTATTTGCATCTGAATATATAAGCTGTGTAGTTACTTAGGTCTGTTTTTTAGTAACAAATTGAAACTAATTTATTTTGAATATACAAAAGCTAATTTAATGAATTTTTTCTCAGGACAGGTATGTTATTTGTACAAGTCAGAAACACTAGCATGATGTGACCACTCTGTACACAGTGGAGATGCTCCAAACACTACTGAAAGATTGCCTAAATTTCTACCTGCAGAATTTCATGCTTTCTTTTTATATAAAGAAGATTAATGCACATGGGCTCGAATAAATTCCATTTAATACTTTGGCCTATAATTTCCTTACTCTAAGATGAATGACTGCTACAAAAGTTCTTTGTTCTCTGAAGAGTTTTTAGCACAGCTTAAGCAATTAATGTTTTGATGTGCATATTTGTTATTTTTAAACTTTTGATTAACGAAGCATGTTTTTAAAATTATAGTTTTTCTTCTCTCCGGCCCCAGAGATCAGTTGAAACAAATAGGTCGTCTTTTGTCCCTGTTGAAGATGATACTTTTGCATTTTGCAAGTGTCAGAGCTTTCAAAGCCCAGAGGAGGGGATATTGCATCTTGTCTCAGTTTGTGAATTAGAAAGTGGATTGTAGGTGATGCAAGAGGAATGCATTCTTATGTAGATAGAGACTGTAGATCTTGTACTCAGTTTTTAATCTATGTACTTCACATCTAGGTCATAGAGAATGCGGGAATAATTCTCCTCAAAGAAAATCTATTTTTTTAGCTCTTTTATAGATTCCCTGCTGTCCATACAACCTTCCACAGATTTATCACAAAAAGGTCTTTGTTCCTAGGTAAATTAGCATGTTTTTCTTCAATTCTGTGGCACTGTACTAAGTTTGCCAGAGCACCTGCTATCATTCTAAGACATGTCATTTCTGTGGAGAAAAAGATTCTTATGGGTTGTTTAACTACTCATTTTAACCTCTAGGTCTATAGATCTTTACCTGGAAATCAGGAGTCTAAAAAGCTCTGAAAACCAAATTATTTTTTAGATAATTGTTTAGTAGTAGAGTCTAACGTGAACCAATGTGAGACAACGTGTAGCCTTCTGTTCTTAACCTACTAAGCATGGCTACTGATACTTCTGGTTGCAGAAACATGAGTATGTTTGATTATGTGTTGGTATTCAGAATCCTCTAGAAAACATTATGCAAATGAAGTATATGCACGAAATTACCTTTCTAAAATAAATTTTCAAAAAATCAGCTTTCAATAACGTATGGTCTTGTGATATTGTATAGGGATATTTCCAGTTCTTATTGAGGTAAAAGACCAAGAACTATAGATCTTTCTGTAGTAGAGATCTATTAAAGGCAAGTATAATCGTGTCACAATAGATGAGCAAAGCAGTGATTTTAGAGTCAGTCAGGGACTTTTTGTTAATGAAAGTAAAATCTTATGTATTCATGATACATAACATAATACCCACATGTCGTGAGTTGTTCTGACTTGCAGGAGTTCATTGCAGGCAACTTTCCAATGTTGTTTCCATTTTACCCAGTGAACGCATTCGGAAGGTAAAGTCCTGGGCCCAGTGAGATGGTCATTAGAGTTTAACATTAGGGTTTTTGTATGTGCATGGGACAAGTGTTTCTTATTTTTGAGCTAATAGCTGCCAGTAAAATGAGGTATCTCTGGACAAAGGAGGTGTTTTTGTCACTTTGTAATTTTAGATGACTTATCCTAAAAGGTAGTTTGTTGCAAAATTAAAAACACTAAGTTGAGCAAAGTCCTAGATTTGTAAGCACACTTTAAAAAAACTGAAGCTAATGTTACATAATACCTTTTAGGCTTCAATTTTCCCAACTTCTCCTCTTAAGTGGGTTCTGCATCTGTATTTTTAATGATTTAATATGTCTTTATGAGGTGAAAAAGTAATAGAAAAATATTTATGGTCAATAGTTTCCTTATGTGTTAAATTCTTGATACATGTTTGATATCTCTATATATACTAGTGGAAGTGTACTCAGGGCAGCTCTATAATAAATGTAAAAAACATAATTTAAAGTTTAAGATTTAGAGAGAACTGATGAAATGGGATATGTAGAAGCATTTATTTTTATTCTGTAAGAAGAACTGATTGTTTCTGTAACCCAAGAATTAGTATTAAAAGTGAAAAAGAATACGTAGTAGATCCCTTTCTATTCTTTCTCTCCCCTTCTTTCACTTACTGTGAGACAATTCCTTACGTTAAACATAAGTTTATATTTAAAGGCATTCACATTCTCTTTACATAAAAGTGTAAGTGTTAGTCGCTCACTCTTGTCTTTCCTCTATTCATAGAATTTTCCAGGCAGGAATACTGGAGTGGGTTTGGCATTCCCTTCTCCAGGGGATCTTGACTCACGGATTGGACCTGGGTCTCCTGCATTGCAAGCAGATTCCTTACCATCTGAGCCACCACGGAAACCCCATTTGTAGATTATAAATCATTGTTTGTCATCTCATCTGAGTGAAAGAAGCAAGAAATTGAGGCCTCTCTTTGTCCTACAGCTTCTTGGAACTGAATTTGTCCAACAGCCTGGGTGAACTTGAAAGCAGATTCCTGCATACAGTCTTCTGCAAAACCTGTAAGCAGAGAATCCTGTCACGCTCACCCAGACCTCTGTCCTATAGAACTAGGAGATAAGAAATAAGTATAGTTTTAAGCTATTTGTGGTAATTGCTCAGTGGTAGAAAACTAATGCAGATTTTGGTACCAGGAGAAGATTGCTAGTTTCCTGCTTTTGCCTTTAACTAATCACTTTAAATTTAGTGACTTTAAGCAACATCCCCACCCCTTTTTTTAATCTCATAGTTTTAATGGTGACAAGTCTGTGCGGATTCTGTATGTAATGGTCTTTCAAGGTCATATCAAGGTGTTGGCAGGACTGGATAATCTTAATCTGGAGGCTTTGAGAATCAGTTTGCTTCAAGCTCTTGAGGTTATTGATTGAATTCAGTTCCCTGAGATTATAAGACTGATTTCTCTTCTCTGTTGCTGGGATTGCTTTTAGTCCGTGGATCTCTTTGGAGGTTGCCCTCAGATTGCCTGGATGCTTGTCCATCTCAGCTGTGGAGAATTCCCTCTTGTCAAATTCTTCTCATGTTTTCTGGGTCTGTGACTTCTTTTCTGATATCAACCAGAGAAAAGTCTGCTTTTGAACATCTCTTGTGATTAGATTAGGCTCCCCAGGATTAATCTTCCATTTGCAATACAACATAATCATAGTGATAGCTTTCATACTCAAGGTTTCACTTACACTCAGACAGGAGGGCCTTCTACAGGGTGAGAGTCCTGAGGAGCTGCTCTTAGAATTCTGCTCATCAGTCTGCAGCTGGTGACGCAGGTGGGAAGTGTATCGAGGTGGTGTGATGTGGTGGCACAGGAATCGGATTCTCTTGGTTGAAACTCCAGCTCTAGTACTTAACTTCCCAGGGGTGGGCTTGGTAAAAATCTGCCTGCCAATGCAGGAGACGTAAGAGGCCCAGGTTTGATCCCTGAGTTGGGAAGGTCCCCTGAAGGAGGGCATGGCAACCCACTCCAGGATTCTTACCTGGAGAATCCCAGGGACAGAGGAGCCTGGCGGACCACAGTCCATGGGGTGGCACAGAGTTGGACAAGGCTGAAGCGGTTTAACTCACACACGCACTAGTACTTAACTAGCTGTGAAACAAGATACTCTCTTTGTGCCTCAGTTTACTTATCTATTAAATGTAGTTACTGTGTAATACTTCATAGGATTGTTTTGAGGAGTAAATTATACGACATCTATAAAGGTGCTCAGCAAAGTGCCTAACATAATAATCACTCTGTGGTTAGCTGTTGTATTTCAATTATTGTTACTTAAAGCAGTATCATTTTCTTTCATATATCAGTTTCCATAGAATGAATTTGACTTAATCAAAGTCACGTGTTCAGTAAGAGTGGCATGGTACCCAAATGAGAGGCTTCTGTGTTGTGGAGTCTGACTCACGCAAGCTCCTCTGCCTTCACACTTGGGTGGAAGTGTGAGTGCTTTCCCCACGTGGCAGGCTGTGGACTTGGTGTTCTTAGATGATCCGGGCTCGGTGTGTGTAGGTGTGCACTGGACTCAGTGCCACAGGAGACAGTAAGCTGAGCTGAGACATGGCACGCCAGCATGCCATGCCAACGGGCTTGGGCTTCTGGCAGAAAACAGGCAGCTTCTAGGTAGGCATTAGCACAGGGAGATGGGCGAATTACAGAGAGAACTCTGAGGACGGTGAGGAGGATGGATTTGAAGGGTTTTGAGTCAATGTGGAAAAATACTCAGTTGGAAAATTTTCATTATGTTCAGTTAGTAGATCATGGTCAAAACATGCCCCAAATCCAAGAGCTTTTCTTTACATCTGAACAAGAGAGGTTTAGGATGCTCTGATTATGGGGAGGGGAGGGAGGGTCAGATCCTGTGCTCTTGGGCAGGAAAAGGCAGAGCATCTGACCCAGAAGCAGGTTCACGTTTGGGATTTGAGTCCTAAGGTAGAGAAGAATGTGGAAGATTGGTCTCCGAGGAGTCTCTCATTTGCTAGGCCAGGAACTGTAATCTGCCATCTGGATTATCTGTCTCAGAAGAGTGGGACTGTTGGCCTATAGAGGACCAAGGAGCACCAGCTGGCAGGGACCAGTTCTGTCCTTCGTCGGACTTGGGATGAGTTTCAACAGTGCATGACTGTGCCTTATTTAAAAAGGTTGGGGTTGAGGGAGAGGAATCCAATGATCAGAGTGACTGTATTGAGTATAAAGCAAGCTGGATAGGATCCCAGTCACTTGGGGAATAGGTTGGGAATGAGGTATCAGATTGTCTCATGGAAAAACAAGTCAAAAATGAAATTGTAAGATTCTGTGTTCCCAGAGTTGGAACGGGATTGACATTAGGGCTGACTTGGCAATGTGTGTGCTCAGTTACATCTGACTCTTTGTGACCCCATGGACTGTAGCCCTCCAGGCTCCTCTGTAGGTGGACTTCTCCAGGCAAGATTACTGGAGTGGGTCACCATTTCCTTTTCGAGGGGATCTTCCCAGCCCAGGGACTGAACCCCGGTCTCCTGTGTCTCCTGCTTAGGCAGGCAGAATCTTTACCACTGAGCCACGCGGGACTTAGCAACAGCAAGGTCTGAATCATCTCAGTGTCCTCCCATCTTGTTCTCAAACAGACTGCGTACTGTTCTCAAAGGCGTGGTGATTTGAGAGTGAGGACTCAGTGGCCTGAGTCAGAGGGCCCACAGAAACAGCCCAGGAAGCTCCAGGTCTCTGAAAGGGGTCACATTCCTGATGGGTCCCTTGGAACACCCAAGATTCTTTTTCTGATGGGCTCTTACCCAGGGGAGTTCGCCTTTCTATCAGCTCTGTAGGCCCCGGCATTCGTATCCAGCTACAAAGAAATCAGATCAGGGGAAAATCCCCAGCTTTCTTTATCAGAAAACATCCTCTGCTGCAGGATTTTTGTCCCAGGTTTGAACGGCATTCCTTGCCAGGCCTTTGGCTGCCAGAGCAGTAATGATGCCAGACATGTGGTCTGTAGCAGGGCGATGCCCCTGTCCCAGCGATGCTGCTTCCTGGCAGCGTGAGCCTTTGGCAGGATTCTAGAGAATGGGCTACAGTAAGAGCATGTGTAACATGCGTGTTGGGGCGCCTTCTGAGGCCCTCCTCCTCTTCACATTCAGGTGATAGGAAGTAAGGACTTCACCTGGAAAGTTTTTGTTTGTTTGTTTATATATATATTTAAAGTGCATAATTAAGCTTTTATTTCTTTTTAATTGAAGGATAATTGCTTTACAATACAGTGTTGGTTTCTGCCAGACAGCAACCTGAATCAGCCTCAGGCATACATGTGTCGCCTCCCTTCCACCTCCCGCCCGCCTCTCACCCCGTCCCACCCCTCTAGGTTGTCCCAGAGCTGGTTTGACTGCCGAGTCTGCAGCAGAGTCCCACTGGCTGTGCGTCTTCCCTGCGCTAGTGTGTCTGCCTGCAGGCTGCTCTCTCCGTCTGCCCCACCCTCTCCTCCACCGCTGTGTCCATAGCCTGCTCTCTGTGTCTGCGTCTCCGCGGGCGCCCTGCAGATAGGCTCACCAGTGCCATCTTTCTAGCATCCGTATATGTATTACTGTATGATACTTGTTTTTCTCTTTTTTACTTCACTCTGTATAATAGGCTTTGTGTTCATCCACCTCATTAGCACTGACTCAAATGCATTCCCTTTTCAGTTACATATCTGTACCACGTCTCCTTTACCTGTTCATCTGTTGATGGCATCTAGGTTGCTTTCATGTCCCAGCTATAGTAAATAGCGCTGCAGTGAACATTGGGATATATGTGTCCTTCTCAATTATGACTTTCTCAGGGTATATGCACAGTAGTGGGATTATTGTGTCATAGGACAGTTTTACCGAAAACCCAGGTGGCACAGTGTTTAAAGAATCCACCAGCCAATACAGGGGATGCAAGAGATGCAGGTTCGATCCCTGGGTTGGGAAGATCCTCTGGAGTAGGAAATGGGAACCCACTCCAGTATTCTTGCCTGGAGAATCCCATGGACAGAGGAGCCTGGAGGGCTATGGTCCGTGGGGTTACAAAGAGTTGAACATGACTGAGCACAGCACAGAACATGGTAGTTTTATTGCTAGTTTTTAAAGGAATCTCCATACTGTCTTCCATAGTGGCTACATTAATTTACATTCCCACCAACAGTGGAAGAGGGTTCTCTTTTCTCCATACCCTCTCTGGAATTTGCTGTTTGTAAATTTCTTGATGATGGCCATTCTGACCAGTGTGAGGGGATCTTGTTATAGTTTGAATTGCATTTCTCTCATAATGAGCAGCATTGAGACCTTATTAGCCATCTGCGTGTCTTGTTTGGAGAAATGTCTGTTTAGATCTTCTCCCCACTTTTGTATTGGGTTGGTGGGTTTTCTGGTATTGAATTACATGAGCTGCTTGTGTATTTTGGAAACAGCTGGAAATTTTGAATGAGGAACCTAAGTCTTTTAGGAGCAAGTAGAGATCCGCTCCTTGGAGAGGGCTTCTTTTTCTGCACGTTCTGTAATTTGGAGGGTAATTTGTAATTTCTTATGAATACTGTCTGGTGGCACTCAAGGGCCTTCTATGAATTATGTGTGAGGGTCATACTTCAACATTTTTCTGCTGTATCGTGAGAGCTATAGAGAGTTAGGAATCCTTGGCAAACCCACCTGATGGGCTAGATGTGTAGGAGGATTTGAGAAGAATTTTCTGCTGTCTTCTTTGCTTGCGTATGACATAAATATTATTTAAATTTTGTGTTTGTATTCCTTCCTATAACTACATTAAATATGCCTATCTGGTTTTGTCTGTTTTGGATTCAAACCTTCTAGAGGAGTGGGCTGTCTTATTTTCTCCTTCTATACTCTATTTTTCAGGTATTAGCTTTCTAACTTTTAAGACATAAGCTTCCCATCCTTATCTTTCATCCTCTCCTTAACTCTATTTCCTTATTTCAAAAGAATATTTCTTTTTAAGTCCTCTTTTTATATATTAAAATCCCCAAGTGGAGTGTCAGACTAATCTCTTCCTGTTTATTATTCCCTTTCAGATAGTTATTACCTTTTCAGTCTCCCATGAGTATCAATGAGGCTGATCTCTGGAGCTTGCAGTTTTGGAGTATTTGCCACTTTTTCCTTGGCTTGTATCTTGAATCAATTCCATAACAGATTCTGTCCAGCTGCTTATTTTGCAGTTGCCCATCATTTTCATTTTTATAGCCATTACCTCTTTCCAGAGCCTCATTACTTCACATCTAGGTCATTGTAATAGCCTGTTTAATTCTTTTTCCTTTCATAAAACTTTTCCTCTGTACACAGGTCATCCTGCATATTAAAGTTGTTGGTTGCCCCCCATCATCCATTCTCCTTCATCTTTCCCAGCTAAATTATCTTTTCTACTTTTCCCTCTTTCTTCATGTGTATTGTTACTGAGAAGCTGATCCCTGCTGGGGTTGATCCTGATTTGTGGTTATGTTTGAAGTTTCTTTTCGATGAAGCACAAAACTTCCTAATGGACACTTTTCCCACTTATGTCCTATTATTGCTCTGATTTTACTGTTTGAACCACCAAATTTGAGTCCCATCATTCTTTCCTGTTTTCCCAACCAAATTTACTAGTATCATTCATCTTGCCTCTCCTCACAAAATGACTAAAATGCTTTACCATTCTTTTATTGTGATAATATTCTCTGGTGTAGAGTCACAGCCTATACAGGACTTAGAACTAGTTCATAAGGCAATGATCTCATATCATTGCCATTATGGGCCGTGAAAAGAAATGGTCCCCACTGTCTAAATTTATTTTCTTTCTTTGATTTTTCTTACTTATTTTTTCCTTTCATTGAATGGTTGTAGTTTGTATAAGTTACATATAACTATGCTAAAACTCTGTTGATCTCTAGAAGATTTTCTACCTCTCCTGTTTATAAGTTTGTATGCCATCCATTCAGCAACTGAAACTAACCTTATCTTATGTGTTGGGGAATCCCAGGATCACCCCCAGATTCTGAGATTCCCTAAAGGGACTCATGAGACTCAGCTTGTAGTTGTACTCAGGGGGAAGGTTTTCTCCAGTGATGCACACAGCTGGCTCACAAGGGAAGAAGGCACAGGCAGAATCTGCAGGAACCCAAGCGTCGATTTCCTCATGCTCCCTCCTTCCCGTGAGAGGGCACACGGAGCTCACTCCTTTCCTGGTAATGAAGGAGCGGCACACACATGTGATGTTTCTGTACAAGGAAGCACATTAGAAATTTAGTACCCAAGATTTCTGTTGGGGGCTTGTAGCCACCTTCTGCCTAGCATGTACCACAATTCCAGATTCCCAGAAGAAAAGCAGGTTTTCAACATAAACCATGGTGTTTATACTGTCTAGGAACAGTGAACCACCCTTATTCATTAACTATTGACTGGGGACATTTTGAGAACTCCCAAGTTCCCACATGCCAGGCAAGGGCCAATCTTACTTACAAGCAGGCCCTTTGTAATCATGAGAGTCTCGGGCCTGCTAGGCTTACTGTTTTTGCAAACCTTGTCTGTTGGAAGCTTTTTAGAACATACTCTTTGCTAACATTTTATTTTTACTTTGGTCCATCCTCAGGATCTCAGCACAATTTGTTATTTTACACCTGTGTGTACTATTTTGAAATGAATGAAGTTTGTGTGTATATCTACCTTATGATAATCAGACTTTGCTTTGTTAGTTCTTTAAAAAATTGTGTTTTCTGTGTCCTTATTAATACTGAGGATGTTGGATAAAGGAACAGTATTCTAGAATTCCATTTGTAGCTTCTCATGGCATACTTTATATATATATTTTCTATTTTTTTAATTTTTTTTTCCATTTTATTTTATTTATTTATTTTTAAAAACAATTTTAGGAATCTTTACTTAAAAACAACCTTATCTTAAAATGGAGTAACTTTGGTTTTACGAGCAGCAAGCAAAGTACAGAAGCAAAAATGCATTACAGGAGCATTAAGTTCTACATTAGGTCACAGCGTCTAATCTGAAATCACACCCATAATATCATTTTTCAGGATATCTGGGAAATAGTTATTTCCCAGGATGTCTGAACCATAGCTACCCTATTTTGACTTTTAAATTAAAAAAAAAAACATTTTTTTTTAATAGCCAAAGCAGATTTCACCATTAATGACGTCAGTGTTTTTCTAGGTATGAGAAGATGCAAGAATTGGAACTCATAAAACCGTTTTCTGAAAAGATCTAACTATCTGAAGGCCTGTTCTGTCAGGTTTGTTTTTTTTTTTTTTTTTTCAGAGCACAGAGTGCCTCATTCCTGATTTTCACCCTGAACTTTTTTCAGGGGGTATTGAAGGTTAGCAGCTTGCAATGGTCATGATGTAATCTTTGTAGAGGCAGCTGGCAAGGACCAACTTCTAGTCAGCAGGGTCCCTTCATAGCCACATATCTGACCATGCGACACCATTTCATGGTCATTGTGTCCCGCGGTGCTGGGAGGGCTCATTCCCAGGTCTAGGGAAGAAATGGGCCACTCAGTGTGCTAAAATTGGACCAGGCCTTGCAAGTAGCAAAAGCCTCTGGACCACTGTCTTACTAGCCTCCTGGTCCAGGAAAATATTTCCTCTTGTTGCTTTTTCCCATACCCAGAGTCACATTATTACAATTATTGATCTCATATGGAACTGTCAGTTCAGCATTATATCACAGGCTCAGTGAAACAAGTGACATAGAAAATAATATAGCCATCAGTTCAGTTCAGTTCATTTCAGTTGCTCAGTCGTGTCCGACTCTCTGTGACCCCATGAATCACAGCACGCCAGGCCTCCCTGTCTATCACCAACTCCCGGAGTTCACTCAAACTCATGTCCACAGAGTCGGTGATGCCATCCAGCCATCTCATTCTCTGTCGTCCCCTTCTCCTCCCGCCCTCAATCCCTCCCAGCATCAGAGTCTTTTCCAGTGAGTCAACTCATCGTGTGAGGTGGCCAAAGTATTGCAGTTTCAGCTTTAGCATTAGTCCTTCCAATGAACACCCAGCATTGATCTCCTTTAGAATGGATTGGTTGGATCTCCTTGCAGTCCAAGGGACTCTCAAGAGTCTTCTCCAGCACCACAGTTCAAAAGCATCGATTCTTCGGTGATCAGCTTTCTTCACAGTCCAACTCTCACATCCATACATGACCACGGGAAAATCCATAGCCTTGACTAGACGGACCTTTGTTGGCAAAGTATTGTCTCTGCTTTTTAATATGCTATCTAGGTTGGTCATAACTTTCCTTCCAAGGAGTAAGCGATAGCTAGCATTTATTAGTAAAATAAGAATTATAAGTCAAGAACTTTCATTAGATAAAGCCTGGTATACCCCAAGTCACCTGACTTCATTCGTTAAATGATTATAGTCTGGTGTTAATCTCCTGGTTGTACAGTATGGCATACTTTAAAATAACCAGTAGAGAACTGCACAGTAGATATTGTTCAATAAATGTTGTTTACTGATACCCGTTACCTTTTTAGAATTCTTCAGCACAGAACTGTGATTGTTGGACGATTTTAAGAAAGGAAATAATGAACGTTAGTGATTGGGAAATATTTTATTGCTTTAGGTATATTATGATACTAAGATAATTTGTTTGTTTCTTTATTGAGTTGCATACATTTTGAAGATGTAAATGTAAAGTACAATTAATTTAAATAGGCCGGGTAGGTTCAATATTAGCTGTAGAAAAACTGTGTATTTAGGAAAAATCTGAAAACAGTGACTACCAGTGTAATTTGGGTTAGGAAATAACTCAAATTAGAATCAGAGGAAACCTGGATGGTTTTTTTTTTTCTCATTTTTTTCTCCCTGTGGACTGCACAGAGCTCTTTGTTATTCAGTGTGTCTATTAACCTTGCCCAGAAATTTTCAGATACAAGGCATCATCTTCTAAAAACAGCATCAAGACTGTGATCTTAGGATCTTGGAGATTATCATTGTTTTTTACACAAAGAACTGTTTGAAATGCTTTTGTGTCTGTTAATTAGAATTTTGCTACTAAAATTTTCTTATATTTGGCATATTTTGTGTACCTTTTATTATAGCATAGGGAGGATTCTCCAGAAGCTGACTTCAAGGCTCTTGTCTGTATAAGTCTCAAATCTGTATTAAAATTTTGACAACACTATAGGCTTATAAAATGTTAACTAGATTTAAAGTTTTGTGAATCGTATATGATGGATTTGATGGATTATACTAAATTGGGAAATGACATGCTAACTTTATTAATATGGTTTTCTAATTCCTTAGTGAAATAACACTTTACTTACGGAGAAGTCACCTGCCTTAGGATGTTGACAAAATCAGGAAGTAAACCAGAAGGCCACTAAGTGGTCAGAATGGATGCCAGCATTTATGCATGTTCTTTATAGAAAACCCCTAAAGCTGTGGATGTCATAAGCTAATGTCAGCTAAATGTTTTTTATTTTTTATGCAGTAAAAAACTTGTCTATCCAAAATATCACTGGAGTCTGACTACCTAAACATGTTTGTAAAACTGTAGGAAGGGACAGTGGTTACAGTACTAAGGCTCGTTCATGAATTTACTGTGAAAATGATGATGTACTTTTCACAGTGTCTTTCACATTGTCATGTCAGTTATTTCTTCTTAAAAAAATTAGTCCTGTTTTACAAGTGCTTTGAAAGACAAGGTATGGAGTGCTTTTGAAGTTTCGTCTCCCATTACCTCTTATAAAATATTTTTTTTTTTTATTGGAGGCTAATTATTTTACAATATTATATTGGTTGGTTTTGCAATACATTGACATGAATCTGCCCCGGGTGTATGAGTTCCCCTTTCTGAACCCCTTTCCCACTTCCCTCCTCTCCTTATCCTCCTTCTAACTTTTAAAGGAAATGAAGGCAATGGCAGTTTTAAAAAGGAAGACACATTAGCTGAGGTTTTAGTGAATGAAATATTTATTGAAACAGGACCAGATAAAAGATTTCCATCTCTGAGTGGTCAGGTGCCCAAGCGCAGGATTTGCTTACGTACATAAACTTGACTGAGTTCCTCAGTTAAAACTTGCCTTCACATCTTTGACAGTATCAGGAGAGCTTTCCTGATGTAGATTGCTGCTGCTGCTGCTAAGTTGCGTCAGTCGTGTCTGAGTCTGTGCAACCCCATAGACGGCAGCCCACCAGGCTCCCCCGTCCCTGGGATTCTCCAGGCAAGAACACTGGAGTGGGTTGCCATTTCCTTCTCCACTGTGTGAAAGTGAAAAGTGAAAGTGAAGTCGCTCAGTCGTGTCTGACTCTTTGCGACCCCATGGACTGCAACATACCAGGCCCCTCCATCCATGGAATTTTCCAGGCAAGAGTAATGGAGTGGGGTGCCATTGATATAGATTAGGTGATTATAAAGGCAGCCTCAGCTAAATGTAAGATGTGGCAATCAAAACAGCTTTTGTGATTTTTAAATTGCATCAGTAGAAAAGTGAATGTGAAAATAGCTCAGTCATGTCTGAGTCTTTGAAATCCCATGGACTGTAGCCTGCCAAGTGCCTCTATCCATGGAATTCTCCAGGCCAGAATACTGGAGTGGGTAGCCTTTCCCTTCTCCAGGGGATCTTCCCAACCCAAGGACGGAACTGGGATCTCCTGCGTTGCAGGTGGATTTTTTCCCCAGCTGAGCCACCAGGGAATAGTGCCCACATCACACGAGTCCTGTGTGTGCTGAACTCTGCACTATGTGAAGACAGTTTTGACAGATCAACGTGCATCTGTGAGAGGGCAGCCAGGACAGTAGAGGAACATTTATCACATTAGACAAGGAGAGAGTTATTTTCTGGTCAAAGAGAAAGTGTGGAGAAAGAGGTACATACTGCTGCCTTCAGAAATTTGAAGGGCTGTAGTTGGGAGAGAAACTACTTACTGAAGCGGACAGAACTGGAGTTGAGGGCAGTTGGTCACAGGGCAGCACGTTGGAATCTGACTTAAGGAAGAATGTCAGCTCAGCTGAACTACACCTGGGTTAGCTACTGCCTGGTGATGGCACCTGCTCTCACTTGAGGTGTCCAAGCAGACGCTACTTGTATGTGTTTGGGTTTGATGGTATTCTTAGGATATCCGTCCGTGTATGTTCTTTGAACAAGTTGACATGACAGGAAAGTGGTACATGTGTGCCCTGCTGTGCTGTTATAAGAACGTGTTAGCTGCCGTGAGCCTCACGTTCCTCAGTCATGTCTGACTGTTTGCGCCCCTCTGGACCATAGCCAGCCAGGCTTCTCTGTCTGTGGGGTCCTCCAGAAAAGAATACTGGAGTGGGTTGCGGTGCCCTCCTGAAGATGCAGGGGATCCTCCTGACCCAGGGATCTAATCTGTGTCATGTCTCCAGCGTGGGTGAGCAGGTTCTCTGCCAGTCATGCATCTCAGTCCTTTGATGCTCCCGTAGTGGAGTCAGCACAGGGACTGTCATTCCCCATTTCAGAGGTCAGGAGACCATGGCTTAATTCAGCTGGAGGAAATGAGTCTCCAATGACTCACAGTCAGAGTTTGGATCACATCTGGCTTTTTTATTTCTAGTCCGGAATTTTTATCACTCTAGAGTGCCAGCTTGAAATATTTAGGGCAGTAATTATTGGTGATGAAAAAGAGACTTGACTTTGCTCATCGACCCTTGTAAGTCATTTACTTGTGTGTGTATTATATTCTGGATGGTGCTCAGTGAAGGCCATTACTGAAGGCCTGTCAAGGCCTGTGTTTTCTCTCCGTGTGCTTTCACATCTGAGGATGGGTTTCTGTGAATTGGGACTGTGGTATAGTGTGTGGGGAGATAAAGGTAGGTATGTGACAGTGACTGTGTATGTGTGTGTGTGTGTTTAAAGCACCAAAGCTAGGAAGAGTTTGAGACCGAAGTCTTTGAAAAATCATCAGGAAAAAAACCATACCTTTCGCTTAGAAACTATAAATCATTACAGTTACCTGGGGATAATCTTTGCTGATTCCTGAAAGTGTGTCTCTCTTTAGTTTAAATCTGACAACAGTGTGCTGTGAGAATTGATTATTTGAGCACACTTAGTTTTTTGTGGTCCTAAAGATATCCTGAAGTCTGGGTAATTAAATACTGAAAGCAGGGCATCTGGCCTTACTTCATTTAAAAACAATTGCTGAAACAATGCCTGTAATTTAAATAAAAAAAACATGATGACAATTTTTCCTCTAAAGACATCCATGCTCTAAATCTTACTTCTTTAAAATTACCTTCTTTGAAAAGTCTTGTTGAAAGACAGAAAGGAAAATATATTGTCTTTAATAAATCATATAACACTGAACCAGGAAGAAATAGAAAATCTTAACAGACCCATCACAAGCACGGAAATAGAAGCTGTAATCAGAAATCTTCCAGCAAACAAAAGCCCAGGTCCAGACGGCTTCACAGCTGAATTCTACCAAAAATTTAGAGAAGAACTAACACCTATTCTACTCAAACTCTTCCAGAAAATTTCTGAGGAAGGGAAACTTCCAAACTCATTCTGTGAGGCCACCATCACCCTAATCCCAAAACCTGGTAAAGATCAGACAAAAAAGAAAACTACAGGCCAATATCACTGATGAACATAGATGCAAAAATCCTTAACAAAATTCTAGCAATCAAAATCCAAAAACACATTAATAACATCATACGTCATGACCAAGTGGGCTTTATCCCAGGAACGCAAGGATTCTTCAATATCTGCAAATCAATCAATGTAATACACCACATTAACAAACTGAAAAATAAAAATCACATGATTATCTCAATAGATGCAGAGAAAGCATCCATTTATGATCAAAACCCTCCAGAAGGTGGGAATAGAAGGAACATACCCCAACATAATAAAAGCTATATATGACAAACCCACAGCAAACATTATTCTCAGTGGTGAAAAACTGAAAGCCATTCCCCTAAAGTCAGGAACAAGACAAGGGTGCCCACTCTCACCACTGCTATTCAACATAGTTTTGGAAGTTTTGGCCACAGCAATCAGAGCAGAAAAAGACATAAAAGGAATCCAAATTGGAAAAGAAGAAGTAAAACTTTCACTGTTCGCTGATGACATGATCCTCTACACAGAAAACCCTAAAGACTCTACCAGAAAACTACTAGAGCTAATCAATGAATACAGTAAAGTTTCAGGATATAAAATCAGCACACAGAAATCCCTTGCATTCCTAGACACTAATAATGAGAAAATAGAAAGAGAAATTAAGGAAACTATTCCATTCACTGTTGGAATGAAAAGAATAAAATGCTTAGGAATATATCTACCTAAAGAAACAAAAGACCTATATATAGAAAACTATAAAACACTGGAGAAAGTAATCAAGTAGGACACTAATAGATGGAGAAATATACCGTGTTCATGGATTCGAAGAATAAATATTGTGAAAATGAGTGTACTACCCAAAGTAATTTATACATTCAATGCAATCCCTATCAAGCTACCAATGATATTTTTTTCACAGAGCTAGAACAAATAATCTCACAATTTGTATGGAAATACAAAAAACCTCGAATAGCCAAAGCAACCTTGAGAAAGAAGAATGGAACAGGAGGAATCAACCTGCCTGACTTCAGGCTCTACTACAAAGCCACAGTCATCAAGACAGTATAGTACTGGCATAAAGACAGAAATATAGATCAATGGAACAAAATAGAGAGCCCAGAGATAAATCCACGCACCTGTGGACACCTTATCTTTGACAAAGAAGGCAAGAATATAAAATGGAGAAAAGACAGTCTCTTTAACAAGTGGTGCTGGGAAAACTGGTCAGCCACTTGTAAAAGAATGAAACTAGAACACTTCCTAACACCATACACCAAAATAAACTCAAAATGGATTAAAGGTCTAAATGTAAGACAAAAACTATAAAACTCCTAGAGGAGAACATAGGCAAAACACTCTCCGACATAAATCACAGCAGGATCCTCCAAGACCCACCTCCCAGAATATTGGAAATAAAAGCAAAAATAAAAATTTAGGACCTAATTAAAATTAAAAGCTTCTGCACAGCAAAGGAAACTATAAGCAAGGTGAAAAGACAGCCTTCAGAATGGAGAAAATAATAGCAAAGGATTAATCTCCAAAATATACAAGCAGCTCCTGCAGCTCAATTCCAGAAAAATAAACGACCCAATCAAAAAATGGGCCAAAGAACTAAACAGACATTTCTCCAAAGAAGACATACAAATGGCTAACAAACACATGAAAAAATGCTCAACATCCTTCATAATCAGAGAAATGCAAATCAAAACCACAATGAGATACCATTTCATACCAGTCAGAATGGCTGCTGTCCAAAAGTCTACATGCAATAAATGCTGGAGAGGGTGTGGATAAAAGGGAACCCTCTTACATTTTTGGTGGGAATGCAAACTAGTACAGCCTCTATGGAGAACAGTGTGGAGATTCCTTAAGAAACTGGAAATAGAACTGCCATACGACCTAGCAATTGCACTCCTGGGCATACACACCGAGTAAACCAGAATTGTAAGAGACACATGCACTCCAATGTTCACTGAAGCACTGTTTATAATAATGAAGACATGGAAGCAACCTAGATGTCCATCTGCAGACGAATGGATAAAAAATCTTTGGTACATATACACAATGGAGTATTACTCAGCTATTTAAAAAACTCATTTGAATCAGTTCTAATGAGGTGGATGAAACTGGAGCCTATTATACAGAGTGAAGTAAGCCACAAAGAAAAACACCAATATAGTATACTAACGCATATATATGGAATTCAGAAAGATGATAATGATAACCCTGTATACGAGACAGCAAAAGAGACACATATATAGAACAGTCTTTGGGACTCTGTGGGAGAGGGTGAGGGTGGGATGATTTGGGAGAATGGCATTGAAACATGTATATTATCATACGTGTAAAGAATCACCAGTCCAGGTTCGACGCATGATATAGGATGCTCGGCGCTGTAGCACAGGATTGACCCAGAGGAAGGATTTAGGGAGGAGGGAGGTGGGGGGGGGTGGTTTCAAGAAGGGGAACACATGTACACCCGGGGTGAATTCATGTCAATGTATGGAAAACCAACCCATATAATTTTGTAAAGTAATTCAATTCAGTTCAATCGCTCAGTCATGTCTGACTCTTTGCGACCCCATGAATCACAGCAGGCCAGGCCACCCTGTCCATCACCAAATCCCAGAGTTCACTCAAACTCATGTCCAACAAATTGGTGATGCCATCCAGCCATCTCATTCTCTGTCGTCCCCTTCTCCTCCTGCCCCCAATGCTTCCCAGCATCAGAGTCTTTTCCAGTGAGACAACTCGTTGCATGAGGTGGCCAAAGTATTGGAGTTTCAGCTTTAGCATCAGTCCTTCCAGTGAACACCCAGGATTGATCTTTAGAATGGACTGGTTGGATCTTCTTGCAGTCCAAGGGACTCTCAAGAGTCTTCTCCAGCACCACAGTTCAAAAGCATCAATTCTTCAGCGCTCAGCTTTCTTTACAGTCCAACTCTCACATCCATACATGACCACGGGAAAAACCATAGCCTTGACTAGACGGACCTTGGTTGGCAAAGTAATGTCTCTGCTTTTTAATATGCTATCTAGCTTGGTCATAACTTTCCTTCCAAGGAGTAAGCGTCTTTTAATTTCATGGCTGCAATCAGCATCCACAGTGATTTTGGAGCCCAAAAAAATAAAGTCTGACACTGTTTCCACTGTTTCCCCATCTATTTCCCATGAAGTGATGGGACCAGATGCCATGATCTTCGTTTTCTGAATGTTGAGCTTCAAGCCAACCTTTTCACTCTCCTCTTTCACTTTCCTCAAGAGGCTTTTGAGTTCCTCTTCACTTTCTGCCATAAGGGTGGTGTCATCTGCATAACTTTGGTTATTGATATTTCTCCCAGCAATCTTGATTCCAGCTTGTGCTGCTTCCAGCCCAGCGTTCCTCATGATGTACTCTGCATATAGGTTAAATAAGCAGGGTGACAATATACAACCTTGACGTACTCCTTTTCCTATTTGGAACCAGTCTGTTGCTCCATGTCCAGTTCTGACTGTTGCTTCCTGACCTGCATACAGGTTTCTCAAGAGGAAGGTCAGGTGGTCTGATATTTCCATCTCTTTCAGAACTTTCCACGTTTATTGTGATCCACACAGTCGAAGGTTTTGGCATAGTCAATGAAGCAGAAATAGATTTTTTTCTGGAACTCTCTTGCTTTCTCCATGATGCAGCGGATGTTGGCAATTTGATCTTGGTGCCTCTGCCTTTTCTAAAACCTGCTTGAATATCTGGGAATTCACGGTTCACATATTGCTGAAGCCTGGGCTTGGAGAATTTTGAGCTTGGCTTTACTATCGTGTGAGATGTGTGCAATTGTGTGGTAGTTTGAGCATTCTTTGGCATTGCCTTTCTTTGGGATTGGAATGAAGACTGACCTTTTCCAGTCCTGTGGCTACTACTGAGTTTTCCAAATTTGCTGGCATATTGAGTGCAACACTTTCACAGCATCATTTTTCAAGATTTGAAATAGCTGAACTGGAATTCCATCACCTCCACTAGCTTTGTTCGTAGTGATGCTTTTTAAGTCCCACTTGACTTCACATTCCAAGATGTCTGGCTCTATGTCATTGATCACGTTATCGTGATTATCTTGGTCGTGAAGATCTTTTTTGTACAGTTCTTCTGTGTATTCTTGCCACCTCTTCTTAATATCTTCTGCTTCTGTTAGGTCCATACCATTTCTGTCCTTTATCGAGCCAATCTTTGCATGAAATGTTCCATTGGTATATCAAATTTTCTTGAAAAGATCTCTAGTCTTTCCCATTCTGTTGTTTGCCTCTGTTTCTTTGCATTGATCACTGAGGAAGTCTTTCTGATCTCTCCTTGCTATTCTTTGGAACTCTGCATTCAGATGCTTATATCTTTCCTTTTCTCCTTTGCTTTTTGTTTCTCTTCTTTTCACAGCTATTTGTAAGGCCTCCTCAGACAGCCATTTTGCTTTTTTGCATTTCTTTTCCATGGGGATGTTGTTGGTCCCTGTCTCCTGTACAATTTCACCAACCTCTGTCCAGAGTTCATCAGGCACTCTATCTATCAGATCTAGTCCCTTAAATCTATTTCTCACTTCCACTGTATAATCATAAGGGATTTGATTGAGGTCATATCTGAATGGTCTAGTGGTTTTCCCTACTTTCTTCAATATAAGTCTGAATTTGGCAATAAGGAGTTCATGATCTGAGCCACAGTCAGCTCCTGGTCTTGTTTTTGCTAACTGTATAGAGTTTCTCCATCTTTGGCTGCAAAGAATATAATCAATCTGATTTCGGTGTTGACCATCTGGTGATGTCCATGTGTATAGTCTTCTCTTGTGTTGTTGGAAGGGGGTGTTGGCTATGACCAGTGCATTCTCTTGGCAAAACTCTATTAGTCTTTGCCCTGCTTCATTCCATGCTCCAAGGCCAAATTTGCCTGTTTCTCCAGGTGTTTCTTGACTTTCTACTTTTTCATTCCAGTCCCCTATAATGAAAAGGACATCTTTTTTGGGTGTTAGTTTTAAAAGGTCTTGTAGGTCTTCACAGATCCGTTCAACTTCGGCTTCTTCAGCTTTACTGGTTGGGGCATAGGGTTGAATTACTGTAATATTGAATGGTTTGCCTTGTTTTTAAGATTTCATCCTATACCAAAGATTTTTTATCCATTCGTTTGCAGATGGACATCTAGGTTGCTTCCATGTCTTCGTTATTATAAACAGTGGTGCAATGAACATTTGAGTGCATGTTTCTCTTACAATTCTGGTTTCCTTGGTGTGTATGCCCAGGAGTGCGATTGCTGGGTTGTATGACAGTTCTATTTCCAGTTTTTTTAAGGAATCTCCACACTGTTCTCCATAGTGGTTGTCCAATAAAAAAAAAATCATATAACATGACTTCTAATTAAGGGAATTGTTGCTATATTTTTGGAACTAATTATATTTCACTGTCATTAAGTTTTACCATATGTCAAGTAAAATTCCATTGGTTACATTTTGCCATGTCTGGGGACACATGTGGCTGATTAGCTTTGCCCTGGGAAGACTGATGCCTTGTATGTACTAAGTGAAAAATTTCTCAGGCGTTCAAAATAATTGAAGGAAAATAATAGAGTAATTCTGTAGACCCTTCTACTATGGACATGAACCATCCAAAAAATAAATCAGCTTATCTGTTTATAGTTGATCCGCTTTAACAGAAAATATTTAGATTGAAGGAAATAAAAATTGTTTATATATATTTCCAATTTTTTTTTTCATTTACATGTTAGGGTTTTTTTGTTTTTGTTTTTGTTGAGCTGAATTTTTTTGTGGTTTCTTCTGTCCTTTGCTGGATGGGAAGGCTAACTATGATTAATTCCATTAATTTTTTTTTTTTTACTGTGCAATTTGGTTTTTAATATATTTAGAGCTTTACAATCATTACAATAATCAATTTTAGAACATTTTCATCAGCCTCAAGAAGCCCCTATACTCTTTAGCTATGACCCTTTTACCTCCTAGTCCCCACAGACCTAGGCAAGCACTAATTTACTGCCTATTCTGGACATTTTGCATCACTGAATCGTATAATATATGGTCTTTCAAGACTAGATTCTTTCACTTAGCATAATGTCTTCACAGTTCATTCATACTGTGACTTCATTCCTTTTATATGAATGCCGTTAATCTTTAATCTGGAAGTAAAGACAGATCTAGCACAGTGTCTTAGACCTTGAGAAGTGATGTCAGAAGCATTTGACAGAGACAGGAACCTTCCAAGTTCCTGCACAGTGATCATTTTCATTTAATGTACAGTGACAGAATCTTAGAGATAGAATGACTCGATTAAAGGGGATAAGGTTTTCATTTTCACGTGAAAGTTTCTTTCCCTTTCCTAATTTAGCTAACTTATTTTTATGTAACTGGTTTAGGAAGGCTGTGCAAATCAGAGTTTGGAACTGAGATGGTTTTTATTGAAAGATGAAAATTTAACTTCTTTATTGTTGTTCAGTTGCTCAGTTGTGTCCCAGTCTTTACCACCCCATGGACTACAGGACACCAGGCTTCCCAGTCCCTCACCATCTCCCGGAGCTTGCTCAGACTCATGTCCATTGAGTTGGTGATGCCATCCCACCATCTCGTCCTCTGATCTCTTTATAGACCCTGGTATTCAGAAGACAGTCCTCAATAGGACATTAACTAATATGTTTCATTTCCATGAAAATTCAAATAGAGTAAGATGGTATTAGGAAGACTAGTTTTGAAAGGAAAAGCTATACATACTCACTGCAAAGGTCAAATGCTAGAACATGATACTAAGAAGAATTTTGAGTGTTCTTTATTCATTAGTCTTTAAAAATGTTCAATTTATATTACTTAGGGTTCAGTATCAAAGTCAATATATGGAGACTTTAATAATAGCCATCTGTCTGGAGTTTTTTTTTATTTGGTTTCTTTGGAAAGAGGAAAGATGTATTGGGTTATCCCTCTATGTCTCTCCTTGGTATTTCTGTAACCTTAGGAAGGTTAAAGTCATGTGAGCAATAATCCAACAGCTTCAGTCAAATGTTGGAGACTGGGGTAGAGAAATCGAGGAGAGGACCAGCCACTAGAAAGCTAGAGAAAGCAGGTGGCCTGTGAGGACTGCACGGTAGGGACTTAAGCGTCATTTGGATAAAGATGTTTAGAGTAAAATAGATGAACAGCAGCTCTGTTAATGAACAAAAATGTTATCTCAAATATAAATGTGTAGGCAACTATAGTCTGTCATTATGGTGTTGTTATGAGACTACAAGCAATAATATATAGATTTAGATTATTAAAAGTGACAGTCTTGTAAGCATTTATGAAAAAATTAAATTGTACATGTCTCTTAAGCTGAAATATGATGTGAAAAGAAAGTGCATACATCTAATGGACTGGAAATGAGTTACTGAGTCATTCAACTTAGCTGGAGCCAGGGGGCCTGGGAAAAAGCTGCAAAAATAAGGAACAAGCAATGCCTTTGGTAAAATGGGCTTATTATAATAAGTCACAGAGAAATCTTTGTTATGTTACATGTCTTTGAAGAATGAATTTCAGATGGCAAACACATCTGATATATGTGCTTAATTTGTTGTTGAGTTGCTCAGTAGGGTCCAACTCTTTGTGACCCCATGGACTGCAGCACGCTAGGCTTCCCTGTCCTTCACTGTCTCCTGGAGTTTGCTGAAACTTGTGTCCATCGAGTCCATGATGCCATCTAACCATCTCATCCTCTATTGCCCTCTTCTCCTCCTGCCTGCAGTCTTTCCCAGCATCAGGGTCTTTCCAGTGAGTTGGCTCTCTGCATCAGGTAGCCAAAGTATTGGAGTGTCATACTTAATACTGAGTAACAAATGTATGACTAAGAAGGATCATTAACCATTTCTGTAAGTGGTGGTAGCCTCTCAAATGCAATATGCCATGGCAGTCATGCTGATGTTTCCTGATGTAGAATTAGCTGGGTTGTGTGGATTTTAGAAACAGTTGTAGATTTTAGATTTCACTTCTGAGAAATTTTTTTTTTTTTTTTAGTGTCTAGTGGCATTGCTACCTGTTTTGCTTAATTTAGCTGTTTGTCATGTAAACAGTTCCGTTACTATAGCTATGGCGGAGCCTGGAAAGGAGAATTTGTACTCAGATGTTTAGAGTTACTTCTTTTAGTCTGCTTGAAGGAATGTGGCCTGGTGTCTTCTTCAAGGAAGTGTTGCAGTGTCACTTCTGTCTGTGCCAGCCGTGCGACTGGACACTTTCAGCTTCACCCAGTGGGCGTCAGGATTCTGAACTGATGGGTGAGCAGGCGGGCAGGGCAGGTAGGACGATTTTCAGGGCCTCCCAACGCAGATCTCAGAATGAGGTGGTTATTTAGGGAGAAATCCCCATAGCTTCACACCTAAACATACAAGACACAAGGAAGAGGTATTTATAGTCTTAAATTCTTTGAGCAGTTTCAGCACTGAAAATTAAATCCCTGTCTTTTGAGGGTCTTCCATTTATTACACAGATTTTTAAATGATTATTGAGGACCCTTGGACCCTTAAGAAAACAAGAATTGTTTGAAAAACATGGCAGATATGAAATACAAGGAGAAGGCTAACTCTTTTTTTCCCCAGAAAATGTGTGTTAGAATCTTGAATTATCAGTCTTTGTAGAGCGTGCAGCAGGTGTTTTTATACAGCAGCTTTTGGGTAACTCACCCTCTGGGGGTAACTTTCTTGTCTCCAGTCACTGCCTGTGATCTGGCCTGTGTCAGTCTGTCTGATCTCAACACCCACCACTTTTTCCATTGCTCCTTCTGTTCTAGCCTCATGGCCTTCTTGCTGTTCTTAATGTGCTTCCAGCTCAGGGCCTTTCTACATGTCCTCTCCTGGCTGTTCCCTCTGGCTTGGAAACGGTCTTTCTGAGCCCTCACCGGGCCTGTGCCGTGTCTTCACGTGGAACACTTTTCAGGTCACCTCATCAGTGCACTTCTGCCTGACCCCTCCATCCTGAAGAGCCCTTCTCCCCTACTCCACGTCCTCCTCCTGTGACTGAAGGTCTAGTCTGTGCTTTCTGCTCCTGAGTGTTGTGGGGTCAGGCTTCGTCTGTCTGTTTTGGTCACTGAAAAATTCCCAGGGCATTAGCAGTATCTGGCACCGTGTATGTGGTACCTGCCCAACTCTTTGCGACCTTGTTCTTTGCTTTATACAATAAAATTTTAGAAATCCAAAGTTTGTTTTTCCCCGCCCTGAGTCAGTGAAGGTATAGTCTTCATACTAATATTTTTGTTACTTTGTGTTGGAGATATGGAGTGCTGATCCCTCATTCCTTCCCTCCTCCTCTCCATTCCAGTTGAATATAAACTCAAAATAAGCACTGGGTAAAGACTGGCATATGTTTTATTAAACTGAGCAAGTGGTTGTAGCTTTTCAGTGTAGCAGTTTTAAAAGCTTTGTTCATAGCAACTTGGATTCAAGAGTGTCCAGTGGAGTCCTTGGTCCTGTGGCAGTTACAGCCCTCCCTCGATTGAGAGTTGAGTAGATCTGAACAGCAGGGCTTATGGCATGAAACAGAGGAATTATGGCATAAAACAGAGCCAACTGTCTGCTCAGCAAGACTTCAGCAGGCCATGAAAAGACAAAATTGAGCTTTTTTATTTACCCACTAGTTAAAACGTGAATTGTAGCCCAGTGGATGTCCAATTCCACTGGTTAGATTAGCAGATTGTCCACATATGGAAATGATTCAGTAAGCAGGTGGAGAGAGAAATTGAGATGATTGTTTCAGCTCTACCCCTGCCACTTGAGGAACAATCCGCACTGCCCTCTTGTGTGGAAAATAAGGCTGTGTTGCAACTATACTTATCCCCTGAACAAATGCATTTGTGACACATGTATTAAACTGTACCTACAAATAAATAATTTTGACCAGAAAAGAGCTATCAACACAGGATGTTTCTGAGAATTGATTGCATTTGTGAGTCATCTAGACATCTGCCAAATGAAAGCACAGGCTCTATTTGTATGTATGTTTAAGGGATGGATGTTAATCCAGCATCTATTCAACACCTGTTAATAGAAAGGTGATACTTATGAAAAAATACTGTGTTATTTTTAGCTTGGCTAATCTGTTTAGTACGGCTAATACTAACTTCAAGTGTAAATTCAGGTGCTCTTACGTTTCAGGTTCGGGGGAGTAAGGGAGAAGTCCTGTACATTTTGGATGCTACCAACCCACGGCACTCCAACTGGCTTCGCTTTGTTCATGAGGCGCCATCTCAGGAGCAGAAGAACCTGGCTGCCATCCAAGTGAGCTTATTTGCTTCTTATTTGTACTCTGTACATTGAGGGGAATGAACTAATTTATAACTGTTCTCCCTGTTTTAAATTTATTTCCAAATGACCTGCTTCAAACAACAGTAACCAACTCATAAAAGCAGAGAAGTCTCATCTAGTCAGCATATGCAGGAAAGGGCAAGCCCAGCTGTAAATTGACACCAGATCACTGACTTTATGAGAATTCTTGAGGGGATGAGTTACATGGTCTCATATTATCCTTGGCAGATTCTGCTTTCAAATACTTTTAACTCATTCAGTGTTTACTGATAGTTTTTCTGTTTGATGGCTAATTTGGTGCATGGCTCAATGTTCTATGTTATTGTTTGGGAAAGGCTTCATGGAGAAAGTTTATTTGGGTGTGTCTTCCTATGGCCATCCTCTGAGCTTCTTGAGGGTGTTGTATTCCTCAGGGTTTTCAGAGAAACAGGGCTAATAGGATCTATATATCTGTATCTGTGATGTAAAGAACCGGCCTGCCAGTGCAGGAGACATAAGAGACGTGTGTGCGATCCCTGGATCGGAAAGATCCCCTGGAGGAGGACAAGGCAGTCCACTCTGGTATTCTTGCCTGGAGAATCCCGTGGACAGAAAAACCTGTGGGCTACGGTCCATAGGGTCGCACAGAGTCAGACACGACGGAGTGACTTAGCACATATCTATCTATCCATCTAGAAAGACAGAAAGAGACAGAGACTGAGAAAGAGATTTATTTTAAGGAATTGACTTATGTAGTTACGGAGGCTGGCAAGTTCAGCCTCTTCAGAGCCAGTGTTCCACCTTAAGTCCACAGGCCACAGATGCTGTGGAACAGTGAAGAGCAAATGCTTTGTTTCCGGTTTGATGACATGAAAGCTGCTGTAGAATCAGCAAGAGCCAGTGTCCCGCTTGAAAGGCTGTCACGTCTGAAGAGTGGATTTTCCACTTTAAAAGCCATTAGGCAATAGAATTCTCTTAGAACGTCCCCTGTGCTCCAGGGGTTACGACTCTTCCTTCCAGTGCAGGAGGCACAGGTTTGATTCCTGGTCAGGGAACTAAAGTTCCACATGCCATGGGTTGGGGCCAAAATTTAAAAAAAAAGAATTCTCTTTTACTTGGTGGGGGAAGGGAGACCCTTTTGTTTTTTTCAGGACTTCAGCTGATTGGATGAGGCCCACCTATGTTGTAGAGGGTAGTCTACTTTACTCAAGTTCATGCATTAAAATGTTACTCTAACACAAAAACATCCTCACAGAAACAAAATAATGTCTGAATAGCTATCTGGGTGCCCTGTGGCCCAGTCAAGCTGACATAGATAATTAACTCTCCCGGGTGGGAACAATGTTTTATAATACAGAATACGGTATGCTGTATTTTAGGATTAGTGTTATACACAGCATCAGGCTCTGATACTAACTGTGACTTAAATTCCATTGATCCCTCAGTAGAAATTAAGGGAAGGAGAAAAAGAGTCAAGACAAGGAGTTTTTAGAAGGGCTCGGGAAATGGTAACAGGTTTTGTTTTCTTGGGCCTCAAAATCAATGCAGGTGGTGACTGAAGCCATGAAATCTAAAGATGCCTACTCCCTGGAAGAAAAGTCATGAGCAACCTAGACAGCATATCAAAAGCAGAGACATTGCCGACAAAGGTCCGTCTAGACAAAGCTATGATTTTTCCAGTAGTCATGTATGGATGTGAGAGTTGGACTATAAAGAAAGGTGAGGGCCGAAGAATTGATGCTTTTGAACTGTGGTGTTCGAGAAGACTCTTGAGAGTCCCTTGGACTGCAAGGAGATCCAGCCAGTCTATCCTAATGGAGATCAGTCCTAAATATTCATTGGAAGGACTCATTCTGAAGCTGAAACTCCAATACTTTGACCCCCTGATGTGGAGAGCTGACTCATTTGAAAAGACCCTGATACTGGGAAAGATTGAGGGCAGGAGGAGAAGGGGACAACAGAGGTTGAGACGGTTGGATGGCATCACTGACTTGATGGACGTGAATTTGAGCAAGCTCTGGGAGTTGGTGATGGCCAGGAAGGCCTGGGGTCACACATGAGTGAATGACTGAATTGAACTGTAATTAAAGTTCATTGGACAGATTGTTAAGAGAATTAAAGAAGCTTTACATTCTGTTTGGGGGTTGACAGATCACATGTGAAAACTTGGCTCCTGAACCCCAAACTACACAAGTGAAAGCAGAGCGAAGGTTGGCAGGAGCAAGAGGGGAGGGAACAGAGTAAGGGAGCCCACAGTGCCTCGAGTGTTTTCTATGTGCACTGTTCTAGACGCTTCACGTACATCATGCCATTTACTCACAACAAACTTGATAACTTAATGTGAGGGTTATGCTGATTTCACTCAGAACGAGGCTAAAACCCATAGGGGCAAGACAAAAAATGCAAGGGAAAATGTACGAAATTAGGTTTTCAAGTAACCAGAAGACAGTCGTTAAGGATATTTCATTTCCTTATGCTATTAGCTAGCCTGGTGTTTCCAGTACAAATAGGTAGTGGATAACCAGTGTGATCATTGTTCTTTTTGTATGGGCAAGTTAGTGATGACTTACCAAAGGGTTTGGAACGTAGGATCTTTTGGCAGCTAGCTGTATTCAAGCCACTTTTTAGATTGTTCATGATATGTGTTGATCCAACCACACATTTAAATTGATCTCTTTTTAAAAATGTGTAGACATTAATTATTTTCAAGTATTTTATATTTTTTCATGGTTTTCTGAGGCATACTAATCTCATAGGATCTTCAGTTATATCCTAATTGTAATTTATGGGCTCAGTTTCAGTTCAGTTCAGTTGTGTCCAACTCTTTGCGACCCCATGGACTGCAGCATGCCAGGCCTCCCTGTCCATCACCAACTCCCAGAGTGCACCCAAACCCATGTCCATTGAGTCAGTGATGCCATCCAACCATCTCATTCTATGTCGTCCCCTTCTCCTGTCTTCAATCTTTCCCAGCATCAGGGTCTTTTCACATGAGTCAGCTCCTCACATCAGGTGGCCAAAGTATTGGAGTTTCAGCTTCAACATCAGTCCTTCCAATGAATATTCAGGACTGATTTCCCCCTGGGATGGATTGGTTGGATCTCCTTGCTGTCCAAGGGACTCTCAAGAGTCTTCTCCAATACTACAGTTCAAAAGCATCAATTCTTCGGTGATCAACTTTCTTCACAGTCCAACTCTCACATCCATACATGACCACGGGAAAAACCATAGCCTTGACTAGACTGACCTTTGTTGGCAAAGGAATGTCTCCGCTTTTTAATATGCTATCTAGGTTGGTCATAACTTTCCTTCCAAAGAGTAAGTGTCTTTTAATTTCATGGCTGCAGTCAGCATCTGCAGTGATTTTGGAGCCCCCCAAAATAAAGTCTGTCACTGTTTCCACTGTTTCCCCATCTATTTCCCATGAAGTGATGGGAACGGATGCCATGATCTTTGTTTTCTGAATGTTGAGCTTTAAGCCAACTTTTTCACTCTCCTCTTTCACGTTCATCCAGAAACTCTTTAGTTCTTCACTTTCTGCCATAAGGGTGGTGCCATCTGCATTTCTGAGGTTATTGATATTTCTCCCGGCAATCTTGGTTCCAGCTATGCTTCTTCCAGCCAAGCGTTTCTCATGATGTACTCTGCATATAAGTTAAATAAAGCACGGCGACAATATACAGCTTTGACGTACTCCTTTTCCTTTTTGGAAAAGGGCTCATTTTGTTTCTGTTTAAATGTTACCAATATAAAAATTGTCTGTAGACCCATGAATCTAATTTAGGCAAACCATTGTTTTGTAGGGGCTTTATTATTATAGAGAATATTATTCTATTTAACCTTGATTCTTTTCTTCTTATGCTTAAATAGTGACTTTAAGCTTTACTCAGATTCCTTTTGGGCATTTCTTCCTGTTGTCTGTTACTTCTTTAGACTCAGTAGCTCTCTCCGTTTGCCCAAACCTTCAGAGTGTTATATGCTCAGCTTTGAGCTTTGCCTCCAGAATCCCTCAGGTTATCTTTAAGAGTTCCTTTAACTGTATAGTTTGCTTGTACTGAGTCCTTTAGGTAATGAAATACTGTCAGTAAGTGTTTATCTCCATCTGTTATTGCTACTCCCCATTTTTGCTACTCTATGCCCTTTTCGTTTTTTTTTTTATCATATTTTAGTTAGCTACACCTCTCTCCTTCTTAGTAACCATGATTTCTAAGACAGTTTTTATGTTCATTTGGTATATTCAGTGCAGTACTTTTCTTCCTCTATATCAGCTGTGTTTCTTTGCTTGCAAGAAAATAGGAATCTACAAAAGATGATTTTTGTAAGCTTGATACACCAAGAAATCATTATTTGACTTAATAATGGGGGGTGAAGTCAGAGTGGGGTTAGAGTAGGACTCATAAACTGCTGAGAGGCTCTATGACGTTTTGCACTTGAATTAGTGTCTACGGCTGTTAGGCTTCTGTGTGAGAGTCATGGTGCAGAAGTGACTCCAGTGCCTTTGACTCCTTTTAACACTGTTTCCTCCTTTCCTAGGAGCGGGGCTGAGTGCGCTGTTACCATGTTTCTTGCTATGAGCACAGTGTGGAACTTTGCTAGCTCCCTTGAGGTGACAGACTTTCTTATGGGAACAGGAGCTGGAGAAGCAGATTGCTTAGGGTTCAGAATCACCCTGAGCTAGGGCAGAGAGCTATTGGATCACGTGGCTGACAGTGATTCAGCCTTCTGATTTGTTGGGGTAATCTCCCAAGGATTGCATTCCAGAAACACTGAGTTGGTAACAGAAGATCATAATGTTTCCTGCAAAACATTATGAATCACTTGCATTCCAAATTGCATCTGAAATTTGGGGTATTCAGGAAAGTTTTTATTTTAGCTGTATGTCCCAGGAGCGGAGTAAATGAGAAACATTTGTGGTTATGTGGCTTGCTTGGTGGAAAACGTCAATCCTTGGTCCAGTTTTTTTGGACAAGGGATTAAGAATTCGAGGTCTGTTTTGGCAAAGGATTGGAGCTCCTTTTCGGAGACTCAGTTATACTTCTAGTTCTGCAGTTTATTTGATTTTGGAGAATTTACTTTGGAAACGATGATTTAAGTGTCTGAATGATTGAAGAAGTATCTCATAAACAAAGAGTTCCTCCCACATGCACACATTTCAGAACATTCAGTTGAAATATGTGTTCAGGTCTATGAAAGATACTTCCAGCTAAACCAGAAAATTCTGAATGTGAAAGATTTGGCTTAAAATGAACCAGAAGAATTCTTAGGCTCCATAAAAAATGGGTGACTCTTATTAAATGCTTATTTTATTACACTAAAGAAAATGGATATGCAGTATTTGAAAGAGTAACTGAACTACTAATGTTTTGCAACCTTTTGAAAATTCCTGATCCTTCAGTAGAAAAGTATTTGTTTAAACACAGAATTATCTCATTTGAAGTTAAAATTTGGAATTCTTTGGTTCTTATATCTCATGTTCCTAAGACATGTTTCCGAACATACTTTCCTTGGGACTTCTCACAGTATATTATCAACATAATGGACAGGTGGCTTGCTGCTTTAAGACAAAGGCACATATGGAAGAATGGTTGGGTCTTGGTGCGCTACTCCACGAGATTGTCAGAGCACGGGGATGGTCTGAAGTCGAGAGGGCACTGAGCTTGAAGCTGTGCTTGTGATATTGGCACCGCTCCGCCCCATTTCTGATGTCGGTTTGGTGTCCTCACGAGCAGGAGGGCTGTTCTGTTATGTATTATTTGCTGTCCTACCCCCGCCTTGTGAGAGGATGGACAGTTTCAGGCAGTTTATCCCAGAGTCTTTCCTGGCGCCACCTGACATTTTAGTACAGCAGAGCTGGGAGATCAGGTACGGGTCTCCAAGGAGAGCAGTGGCCTGGATTTTTTAGAGCCCAATAGAAAGAACTATGTCCAATGTCATCAAGCCACCAAGATCGACAGGCCTATCAAATAGCGTTGATGCAAAGTCCAAAGAGCAGTGATACCAACCAAGCAAACAACAAAAAGGAATATCAAAAGAATTTCTCACCTATACCCAAAATTATACTTAGTTTCCTCAAATTCTGTCTCTTACCTATTTGTTTTTTCCTATCACATTTTTACAAATTATGTTTCTACAGTATGTTGTAGACTCAGTTGCAGAATTGTAAGGTTCAGATCTGTAGCAATATTCTTAAATAAAATAACAGTTAAATAACTTACAGGTCTGTCTTAGTTATCTTCCAGTAAGGTACATATTTGTCTTTCACTAAGGTTAAAATTTAAACTAAATTAAATTATAACTAATTGGATTTGTGAGGTTTTAAATATCAACCCTACTGTTGCTGTGTGTTCCTGCAGGGAGTAGGATATTTTATTACTTATCGATTTTATTTTTTTCACTTATGTTGTAGTTTATTCATAGGGAACATGAATATGTATAGAACTCTCTTTAAGATATATATATAGTGATAGCCTTGAAGGATAAGTTAATTCTTAATAATGATGATGATGGCAACTGACACTTTCTGAACACTTAGAGTGCACCAGTAAGTGGTGATATATATTGAGAACTTACACGTTTGAGTTCACTGTGTACTCCCTCACTGTGGAATGCCTAGAATTGAGGTTTCAGGAAAGAACCCTGAATCAGAGGGAAATTGCAATATAGCCCAGCTGGTATTTCTGATTTACTGTCACTCACGTCTGAAATGAAATTGCCTCTGGGAAATCACCTTTCTTTGTGAGAAAAACTTTGCCTGGGTTATATGAACAGCCTCAGGGCCAAGATGATAGCTTCAGGACCTGACTATATAATTGCATGTCAGAGTGCCCACTGGATACTGACATCTGCTGTCAGGATGGTTGCAGAGTCATGCTGGTTCATAGGCAACTCCGGCAGCTCTCCTGAGCCTCACCGCTCTTTCAGGCTCATGTCGCAATCCCTGATAAATTGAACTGTCATCTGATTTTTGCATCAGATTCTCGTCGTGTGTAAATGTTCCAGTGAAAAGGAGGATGGTAGATAATACTGTTTAGAAAAATAATCATCAGGTTTCTTTAAAGAAGGAATCTTTTATCACAGATCTATAACCACATATGAATGGACACCCCCTGCTCTTGGCCCAGCTGCATGGCGGCATAGAAACTGCTTTCTGGGTAACTCCATTCTCTTAGAATTTGAGCTGAGAACTTGGTCTTGTTCCTCAGTTTTAGCAGCAGCATTTTCAAGTTTCCGGTGCCTTCAGTTCTGTGAACAATGTAAAGTCATTCACAGGCGACCAAAGTTAAGATAGCAGTCACTGCCTGCTATTTCATTAAAAGCCCCCCGGGGAGTCCATTTCTTGAAAATTTGTCAGAGTGTCCTCTGATCACTCGTCTTTTGTTCTCCCTTGAGAACATGGAACAGTTCTTGAAGAATGAAGACATTTCAAGATGGGAGGTGCTATTGCATGGGTGTAGCCTCAAGTCTCGAATATCTCAGAGTAAATCACTTTCCGTTTTTGCCTCCGCACCCACCACGGTGGGGCTTCCCCAATGACTCAGTGGTAAAGAACCCGCCTGCAGTGCAGGAGACAAAGGAGATGCGGGTTCGATCCCTGGGTGGGAAAGATCCCCTGGAGAAGACAACCCACTCCAGTATTCTTGCCTGGGAAATCCCATTGACAGAGGAACCTGGCGATCATGGGGTCGCAGAGAGTTTGACATGACTGAAGCAACTAAGCACGGGGAAAATACTGTAATTACCATTTCTCTCTGTCACACTAGAATACTGACAAAACAGAGTCTAAGTAACTTGCCTGAAGCACTCGGCCTGTAGGTAGCTGGATAGGATTTGAACCCTGGTGTTCCGTCTTCCCTGTCTACTCTGACTCTGTTCTCTAATACCTTAGAGTTGAGATAAATTGTAAAGGTGTAACTTCAGATTTAAAAAGCCTTCCATATATCTGAGCTTGCTATTTAGGTATTTTGAAACTGCTGAAAATTTTCAAACTCATTTAGTTTTTAATAATTTTTAAAGTATTTCTGTCACATTTTCCTTGGCCTTTTTAAGTTCCCAGACTATCCATAAATCATGACAAAGCATTGTACCACCTTCTCATCATAAAAGGTGCTGTCTAGGTAGTATCTGTCCTGGCCTCTTTTTTCCCTTTCGTTCTGTTCGCTTCATCTTAGCCGCTAAATAGTGTGTTGAACATGAGAGAACGTTAACATTTATATCTCTTGAAATTAAAAATAGTAAACTTTCAGAATAGGAAGGAGCATGTCAGGTTGGGTGTAAGGGGAATTTTTGAGTGGGTAGGCTTTTCTGTGTCCCTCAATCCAGAAATCACGCAGCCAGTTTTCTCCACTGCCTCTACTGAAGACCAATCTTCTCCCCCGTGTCCTCGTGTCACCCAGCAGTAAGGCGGAGTGTGCTGTTGCCTTTTGACTTATCTGAGGCTTCTTGAGTCACTTTAGAGCTTTATTAGAGCTTGACTTCTGAGTTGTTTCTCAGGACGCTTTTTCCCTAACTTATCTTACCTGTGTTTGTGATTGCATTAGTTACATGTTAGCTGTGTAACAGATTTCCCCCACATGTTAACAAATTCAACCAGCAAACATTTATCATCCATACATATTCTAAGGGTCAGGAACAACTTAGCTGGGTGGTTCTGGAGTTCTGGCTCGGGGACTCTCACACGGTTGAAGTCTGGTAGTTATCTAGGGCTCTTTGGTCTCTGAAGACCTGGTTAGACTACTTCTAAGTGCTGATTGCAGCCATGAAATTAAAAGACGCTTACTCCTTGGAAGGAAAGTTATGACCAATCTAGATAGTATATTAAAAAGCAGAGACATTACTTTGCCAACAAAGATCCGTCTAGTCAAGGCTATGGTTTTTCCCGTGGTCATGTATGGATGTGAAAATTGGACTGTGAAGAAAGCTGATCGCCGAAGAATTGATGCTTTTGAACTGTGGTGTTGGAGAAGACTCTTGAGAGTCCCTTGGACTGCAAGGAGATCCAACCAGTCCATTCTAAAGGACATCAGTACTGGGTGTTCATTGGAAGCACTGATGCTAAAGCTGAAACTCCAATACTTTGGCCACCTCATGCGAAGAGTTGACTCACTGGAAAAAACTCTGATGCTGGGAGGGATTGGGGGCAGGAGGAGAAGGGAACGACAGAGAATGAGATGGCTGGATTGCATCACTGACTCGATGGACATGAGTGTGAGTGAACTCTGGGAGTTGGTGATGGACAGGGAGGCGTGGCGTGCTGTGATTCATGGGGTCGCAAAGAGTCGGACACGACTGAGGGACTGAACTGAACTGAAGTTCACTCACATAGCCATCAGCAGGTAGCTTCATTTCTTAACCATGTAAGCCTTCCCTAGGGCTCCTCATGATAGAGAGAAGTAGCTTGCTGCTTCCTGAGACAGTGATGTGAGAGATAAAGCAGCAGTCTTTTATAACCTACTTTTGGAAATGACCTACCATACTACCATTTCTTTAGGATGCTGCGAGTCATGCAGACGCAGAGCAGCATGGTACCGTGCAGGATACTGCACCAGAGTGCGGGTCCCAGGAGGTGGGTCATCCTCCGAGTTCTTCTCCAAGGCTGACTCCTGCAGTGATCGGTGTGGGGGCGGGGAGGGAGGGAAATGTGCTTTATAGAAGGAAGAGGTAAGGCTAGAATAGGTGATGAAACAAAGCCTTGGTATAGAATCAGAAAGCAGAACCCAGCCCAGCTCAGATAATATTAAGGAAGGCAGTTTTAAGCAGTAGATTCCTGACCCTTAACCTCACTGGCTGAGCATATTTGACTCGTTCAGTCAGTCAGCTGATAGCTCCCAAGCATCTGCTGGGAGCCAGGGCCTGTGCTCAGCATTGAAGATATGCGAGTTAAAAAGATGATCTTACTCCTGTGTAAAAATAATAGCAGTAAAAATAATCTATAAAATTCTGTTCCTCTTTGTGATAATGACACCCACTTCACTGGATTTTTGTGAGGATTAAATTAAATGAGATAATATATGCAAAAGCCCAGGCCTCTGTATGTACCAGTATATATGAACAAGTATTTTCATCATCACTACCCCTGCCAGGTCCACAGTGCTTGTTTTTATAGTTTTGTTTCTGTGTAAATCAGAACAAAGTACGCTTTATTTCTTCTAAATCCCTCTCAAGGTAGCTACTGTATGTAGAAGACTTCTCAGTGAACGGTCACTGGACGGAATGCCGGGGCCTCAGGGGCCTGTCCTGACCAGTGCAGCAGCCCGGCACCGGGGACCTTGGTTGTTGGAGACCCAGGTGTGCGTGCGTCTGCCTAGGCCGACAGAGCACAGTTGACTGTGACATGCTGGCTGTGGCCGTACGCTCTGGCTCCTCTTTGCCAAGATAGCTCAGGCTTTACAGACACAAGAAATGTCCTGAGGAGGTGTCCCCCTGTGCTGTGCAGGGAGCTTACTGGATCCCGTGGTTTGGCAACCTTAAGAGTTAGCTGTGAGATCGTTGTGGTATTTGTGTAAACCACTTTCAGCTTTCTCAGAGAAGCAGCTTTTGTGCAGGTCGGTTGCTACGTGAAGGACACATCTACATTCTGCCTGCTGAGAGAAGTCTTTCAGAGTGGCGAATGCTGGGTACTAGAGGGGAGTGTCCCTAGAAATCATTTAAAAGGCTCTGAGTCTTGCAACCCAGCAAAGCGTTAACCAAAATGAAGCCAGAGGGTTGAGGAGAGCGTGTTTCCTAATTGACCTGGGGCCTTTGGTAGCAGGGTTAGTGACAGTGAATGTATGAAGTAGAATTGAAAATAGAAATTCTGTGAGGTGGTTCTTCTCAGAGGACCAAAAGTGCTGAGTCCTTTATTTAATATTTAAATTAAATTTGTTACTCATTTAGGATTAAATTCTATTTAATATTTAGTTTAAAACTTTTAAAACTGAAAACTTAAAAAATGTTTAATTAAAAACATTCCCTTTACCTCTAAACCCAAATGTGTGACATCGCTGATCCCACTTAGAGAAATTATTTATTTACACGTGTGTTCCCGCCACTGGTCTGAGTCCCTCAGGAACAGTCTGTGTCAGTTCTGTCTGTTTCCCCTCTGCCCACCCTGCACGGATGCCTCTGGTGGGGGCCAGAGAGGGCTTGCCGACCCGGCACCCCTGCTAACTCTAGGCCTCTCTCCTGATGGGGTATGCCTAGCTGCACGTGACCTGTCAGTTTGGAAACCCTCATGTCTGTGTCCTTCGAAATACAGAAAGCAAATGCTTCCGCTTGAACTCTGGCCTGCAGTTTCCGTGTATGTGAACATTTGGTCTGGCAGAGTGTTCACTTTCACTCTGTCCACGCTGACTGTGGATGGTATGTGTGTGCACATTTCAGCCTACAGTGTAGGCATTTTTATCTCTTAGCCAGATGACTGTGTGGCCAGTAGCACCTCATCATTATGTCAAGTCTGTTTACACAAATGACCACAGACCATCAGAGTCTTAAATTCAGATACTCTGTTGTGTATCGGACTGTTGCTAGACAGTCTGATCTGGACCAACCCAGAAACTTGAGATATAGAGTAATGAAATGGCAGAGATTAAAGGGAAAGGAGGGCTTTGCTGTGAAGTGGTAGGGTTCTTTCAAATCATACCTAACAGATGGAATAATGAGAGATTGATATTTGAGAATTAATCAGTATCGCTTTAAATACACTGGAACCTGTCTACATCATTACAAGGTTTAAGAAGAGATACGGTAGATATTATAAAAAAGTTTAAAATCTTTTAGCTGCTAAAAAATATAGTGAAAAGAAAAGGCATTTGTTATTGATGCAGTGAAGCAAACGACATGAATACCTCATTTATCAGAGGAAGAAATGAAACTAATGAATATGAATGTTATATAAATTATATGCATGTTATATATGAAATAAAGTGTTAAAACTATAATCTAGACACCTAAAATTAAATATACCTATACCAATTGCTGGGCTCCAAAATCACTGTGGATGCTGATTGCAGCCAGGAAATTAAAAGACACTTACTCCTTGGAAGGAAAGTTATGACCAACCTAGATAGTATATTAAAAAGCAGAGACATTACTTTGCCAACAAAGGTCTGTCTAGTCAAGGCTATGGTTTTTCCCGTGGTCATGTATGGATGTGAGAGTTGGACTGTGAAGAAAGCTGATGGCTGAAGAACTGATGCTTTTGAACTGTGGTGCTGGAGAAGACTCTTGAGAGTCCCTTGGACTGCAAGGAGATCCAACCAGTCCATTCTAAAGGAGATCAACCCTGGGTGTTCATTGGAAGGACTGATGCTAAAGCTGAAACTCCAATACTTTGGCCACCTCATGCGACGAGTTGACTCACTGGAAAAGACTGATGCTGGGAAGGATTGGGGGTGGGAGGAGAAGGGGACAACAGAGAATGAGATGGCTGGATGGCATCACCGACTCTATGGACATGAGTTTGAGTGAACTCCGGGAGTTGGTGATGGACAGGGAGGCCTGGCGTGCTGTGATTCATGGGGTCACAAAGAGTCGGACACGACTGAGTGACTGAACTGAACTGAAGATTTTTTTGTATGTGTGACCATAAAGAAGGAAATGGCTTTGTTTTTGTTTTTCAGAATTGGAGATACATTTTATGATGAGTTTTAGATTTATTTTTTAATGAATGGTATTAAATAGTTAATAAACTGCAAAGTACAGGCAGTTTAATGCATATAAAACAAAACACTAGATTTACCAACATTTAGTTCTTTATCAGTGGAAGTTAGGTTTTCTAGTGTAATTCCTATTCAGAGAAAACTATCCAGTTCCTGAACAGGTTCTCATGAAAGGTTCAGCTACTACTAAGCAATAAAAAGTAAAATGTGGAGTTCTGTGTTCCATCATTAAACTGATGAAATATTCAAAAGAAGGTGTACAGTTTCTCTTATAATTTATATATCTTTCAGTTAATATGAGCTGCACAACAAAGTTACACTGTTTTCAGCTAAGTATGTTGAATTCTAAACTTTGAAGAAATTGTTTCCCAAAGCCTTAGGAGAAATGTTGCTGTTGAACCTAATCTACTCACCCTTACTTGTGCCTTAGTCCTCTTGAGAACCTCCCATGATTCAAAGCTGACAGGATGGGAGAAGGAGAAGGAAGCCTCCTGGCGGTGTTGTCGGTCACTTCCTGTGGTGCTGCAGTGCATCACGAGGGACGGAGTCCAGTAGAAGAGGTGCTCCAGGATTCAAGTGTGGCCTTTCTTTCCACTTGAAACCTTAAAGGAATCTGGGAAGTAATTAAGTACGTCATTATCACGACTGATTTATATCAGGACCATGCACATCTTTTACCTCTCAGTCATCCTTCAGCATGGAAAAGGGCATGGCAGCCCAATCTGGTATTTTTACCTGAAGACTCCCATGGACAGAGGAGCCTGGCAGGCTACAGTCCATGGGTTAGCAAAGAGTCGGACACGACTGAGCACATCCTTCAGCATCCATTGGGAAGTTGGTTCCAGGACCCCTGTGTACCAAAATCCACAAGTGTTCAAATCCCTTATGTATAAAAGGGTATAGTATGGGCAGCCCTGTGTATCCTTGGATGTAGAACCTATGGATATGGGATACAGAGGGCCTACTGTACTTATTAAATGGGCAATCAGGCTAATTATCTATGATCTCTTAAGTTGGTATTTAATGAACATTTTATTAAAGTCACCTCAGTGGGCAGAGATTAAAGCAGCACTTCCTGGTTTATTTTCCTGTGGATAATGAAGTCCTTTGAGATATGGCTGGGTACACCTGATGGTGGTTTACAAGCTGTTTTTTCTGTTAGTTTTTTTTCATAGGAGACAGGAACAAAAAGGGGCATGGCATTCCGGCTGAGAGTTTATCTGACTCTTTTCCAAGCAATAGCATGTAAAGCCAGCTAGACTTACAAGAGCTTTCCCTCTCTGTCTTAATTCTGTGCCCATTTCTGGACTATGGAATGCATGTGCTTATATATAGCTTCTCTTTTTCTACTTTTAAGTTCAGCTCAGTCAGTCATGTCTGACTCTTTGCGACCCCATGGACTGCAGCACGCCAGACCTTCCTGTCCATCACCAACTCCTGGAGTTTACTCAAACTCATGTCCATTGACTCGTTGATGCCACCTAGCCATCTCATCCTCTGTCATCCCCTTCTCCTCCTGTCCTCAATCTTTCCCAGCATCATGGTCTTTTCAAATGAGTCAGTTCTTCATATCAAGTGGCCAAAATGTTGGGAGTTTCAGCTGCAACATCAATCCTCCAATGAATATTCAGGACTGATTTCCTTTAGGATGGACTGGTTGGAACTCCTTGCAATCCAAGAGACTGTCAAGAGTCTTCTCCAACACCACAGTTCAAAAGCATCAATTCTTCAGCACTCAGCTTTCTTTATAGTCCAACTCTCACATCCATACATGACTACTGGAAAAAACATAGCTTTGACTAGATGGACCTTTCTTGGCAAAGTAATGTCTCTGCTTTTTAATATGCTGTCTAGGTTGGTCATAACTTTTCTTCCAAGGAGCAAGCGTCTTTTAATTTCTTGGCTGCATTCACCATCTGCAGTTATTTGGAGCCCCCAGAAATAAAGTCTGTCACTGTTTCCACTGTTTCTCCATCTATTTGCCATGAAGTGATGGGACCAAAATCCATGATCTTCGTTTTCTGAATGTTGAGTTTTAAGCCAACTTTTTCACTCTCCTCTTTCACTTTCATCAAGAGGCTCTTTAGTTCTTCTTTGCTTTTTGCCGTAAGGGTGGTGTCATCTGCATATCTGAGGTTTTCTGCTTTATCAGATCTAAAATACATATTGCATTTATATGCTTGTATTCAACTTCTTTAAATATGTTCTGATTTGTTTCAATTCAGTAGGTCCAATAGTGTGTTGTATACAAGAGTGATACATAATAATCCCTTGATATCCTTTGCACTTTACTATTAAGTAACATATGTTAATATTCTGTTGACATCATTTAAAACCCATAGGAACCCCCATGGTATTTTTACCCTTAGAAAGTCAATCACTAATTAAAATAAACAAAGCTAGTTATCCATGCTTATGAAATGAAGTTTCAAACTATGCCACTTTGACCCATTATAAAAATGTGTAGAATTTTGGCATTGGCATTATTTCATTTAATTCCAACAGTTCCCCCTAAAGTACTAGTTTTATACCCATTTGAAGATGAAAAAGCTGAGCTCAAGTTTATAAAAACCTAGAATTGGTAGATCAGCGCTTTCTGCCCGTTAGTCTGAGTTGCAGTTTTGTTATTCAGATCTTGCCAGAACGAGGGGGATGCCGAGGAATACATGTGCATTTTAAAACAGTGATGAATGTATACTTCAAATAACGTTTTAAATTTCACCATTCTGTACATATGTCTCCAGGACTTAGTTATTTCATAACTGAAAGTTTGTACCTGTTTACCTGCTTCACACATTTAGCCATTAAATACATTTTTTAATAAATTGAAATAATGTTTATAGTTGACCTATTGCCAGAATTAGTGAGATATGTAGCTATGAAACATACAGGAGAAATCTCAGGTAGAAGTTATTTGGGATTGAGTATACTTTATGTGGGAGGTTCAGTGGTCAGGGGTGTGTTTCTGTAAAAGAATATAAGTAACTTGTTTTAATGTTTGGAAATACTTGAAAATTAAAAAGATGTTCTAGAAGATATGTTTTTCATTTATCTTGGTGAATGTTAAGAAAAGTGACCTAAGTATTACTTATAGATTATCCCAACTTCTGACATCAGGTGTGCTGCTGCTGCTAAGTTGCTTCAGTTGTGCGACCCCACAGACGGCAGCCCACCAGGCTCCCCCGTCCCTGGGATTCTCCAGGCAAGAACACTACAGTGGGTTGCCATTTCCTCCTCCAGTGCATGAAAGTGAAAAGTGAAAGTGAAGTAGCTCAGGCGTGTCCGACTCTTAGCGACCCCATGGACTGCAGCCCACCAGGCTCCTCCGTCCATGGGATTTTCCAGGCAAGAGCACTGGAGTGGGGTGCCATTGCCTTCTCCGACATCAGGTGTGCATGCCTACTTAAAGCCGCACCCGTTTTCACTGCTCTCTCCCACATAGAGAAGGTCCCTCTTCTTTCTAAGAACAAGCCTTCCATCTGTGTGCCGATGGATACTTACAGTGTAGATTGTTCATTTGATACTTACCCTCTCACACTCTCATTGCTTTTAGATATTCAGACTTTGCTTTTTTGAAATCTTTCTTTCCCTCTTGATGCCATATTCCCTTTCTTTCTCCTTCCCTGAATTGTCCCTTTGCCGTGTTTTCCTTCTTCTCAGCATCGATACACTCCTCAACCCACACTGACCATGGTTTTGCCTTTCTCAGCCTTCCAGTGGTTCTCTCTCAGGTCACCCCTCCTCTCCAGGTCACTTAGCCCCTTGAGGCTTTTTGGACCTCCTTTTGCTGGATCTTTTGACAAGCGCCTCTGTCCTGAAACCTTTCTTCCTTTGGCTTCTCTGAATCCGTCCACCATCCTACGCACTCTTTTCCTTTTTCTCTTTCTCTCCTTCCTCCTTTCGTTCCTTCCTTCCCTCCCTCCTTTCTTTCCTTTCCTTCCAGCTTGTGTTCTTTTGCCAGCTGTTAAATGTCTGAGTTCTTTCCTTTGCTAGTTTCTTCCTATTTGTGTCCTTTAAATCTGAGCTAACTGTCCTGAATCCTGGACAGATTCAGCTCTCTCCCATTGCTTACTCCAAAAGCACCATTCCTCTCTGTCCCCATACTCATAAAGTCATTTTCCATTTCTCTGGTGGTTGATTAATGGCACTGAGAGTTGATTAATACCACTCTCAGTCTGTAAGCTGTTTGAGGACAGGCAGTGTATCTGTTTTATTTCACTACATTATACTTAGTACTTCTGTAGTTCTTGGTACATAAAGTGCTCAGTTTTTTTTTAATGAATTATTTACCTATATCAGAAGTGTTTAATTTTAGTTAAAATAAAAACTAATGTTTCAGTTTCACTTTAGTTTTTTCCTGTAGATTCTATGGTAGCAGTATAACAAACATCTTAAATTTTAAGCTTGATTTTATTGGGGTTCTCCAGAGAAACAGAATGAATAGGGTGTTTGTTTGTTTGTGTGTATATAAAGAGACACCTTGCAGGGAATTGGCACATGATTGTGGAGGCTGGCAAGTCCCAAGAGCTGCAGGGTGAGTCAGCAAGCTGCAGACCCGGGGCACGGATGCTCCAGCTCTGGCCTGAGTCTGAAGGCCTGAGACCTGGATAACCAGTGGTGTAGTGTAAGTCTGAAAGGCCCGCAAGCTCGAGACACAGGAAGAGCCAGTGTATCACCCTGAGTCCAGTGTCCCTCTTTGAAGACAGGCAGGCAGGAGGAATCGTTCTCACTCTCTGAAAGTCAGCCTTTATTCTATCCAACTCTTCAGCTGATTAGATGAGGCCCACCTGTACCATGTAGGGCAATCTACTTTACTGCATCAACTAATCCACATGTTAATTACATCCGGCAACACTCACATTGACACACCCAGAATAATGTTTGATTACATGTCTGGGCACCCTGTGGTCCAGTTAAGTTGACACATGAAATATACCATCACATTTTTCAAATATCTTATAGGTTTCTACTTCCACTCTTTTTTCCTGTCACTTGAGCCTGATCAGATTACCTTGTAATTTTCCTCAAATGCTGCAGTTCACAGGGCAGGTTTAATCTGCGCCTAACTTCTCAGCTCTTCCATGTGTTGAAGCTGCTTTTTCTGTCTAGTGTTCTGCAACTTTCCTGTAATCCCCACTGTTCTCGCTAGGATTTTTCTTTTCATAGCATGACTGTACACTCTGTAATGCAGTGCCTTTGCTATTGTTTTCCCTACTTTAATAAACCCATTTTCTCATGATCTTATCTTATCCAAAGCGCATCCAGTTTGTGAATTTCTAATGCTGTTGTGAAACTACCTCCTAAAATTCTGCAGCTGCTACTCTGTACAACTGCCTTGGCCCTTTCTTGTTCTTCATTTTAATTTAACCAGATTGTTCTGTTACCACCAAGCGCACTTAAAGCCCTTAAGGGCAGGAACAAAATTGGGCTTTCTTGTGAGTGTGAGTATCCTGTAGTCCTCTGCACAGTATGTACTACAGGAACTGTGTTGAATGAATCTTCAGTTTCTCTAATTGTTTTCAGATTACCTCTAGGTTTGTTGAGTTGGGTGTGCTTGCTCTGACTTAGGTCTTCTTTTGGGGGAGCACATCTGCTTGTCTAATTGGTTCTCTTATTTCCAGTTGGTTAAAGTGTTTCCATTGTTGGCTAACTTTTGAATTCTTAATAATGTGTTAGGAATGGGAAATGGATTCTGCAACTCTTTTTGTGGTGAGTTGCACTTTCCTGAACGACATCCTTGCTTTTACTGTCATATTAATTCAAAAGGAAATTACAGTTTTTTCTCTCCTTTTTTGATAGCTTTCAGTAAGCAAGACATTGCATCAGTAGTGAGATTCATACAAGGAGGAATATAATAAAGGGTCTTCCCAAAGAGAGCTAAGTCTTTGGAAAAGGGAGGAGGCAGGAATAAAGAGAGGTCTGTGCTTAGCTAATTTTATGCAAATTGTACTAATTAATATTTGGTGAGTGATAATTTTATATCATAAACGATCAATGTAAAGAAATAGAGGAAAACAACAGAGTAGGAAAAACAAGAGATCTCTTCAAGAAAATTAGAGACACCAAGGGAACATTTCATGCAAAGATGGGCTCGATAAAGGACAGAAATTGTATGGACCTAACAGAAGCAGAAGCTATTAAGAAGAGGTGGCAAGAATACACAGAAGAACTGTACAGAAAAGATCTTCACGACCAAGATAATCATGATGGCGTGATCACTGACCTGGAGCCAGGCATCTTGGAATGTGAAGTCAAGTGGGACTTAGAAAGCATCACTACAAACAAAGCTAGTGGAGGTGATGGAATTCCAGTTGAGCTATTTCAAATCCTGAAAGATGATGCTGTGAAAGTGCTGCACTCAATATGCCAGCAAATTTGGAAAACTCAGCAGTGGCCACAGGACTGGAAAAGGTCAGTCTTCATTCCAATCCCAAAGAAAGGCAATGCCAAAGAATGCTCAAACTACCGCACAATTACACTCATCTCACACGCTAGTAAAATCATGCTCAAAATTCTCCAAGCCAGGCTTCAGCAATAAGTGAACTGTGAACTCTAGATGTTCAAGCAGGTTTTAGAAAAGGCAGAGGCACCAGAGATCAAATTGCCAACATCCACTGGATCATGGAGAAAGCAAGAGAGTTCCAGAAAAACATCTATTTCTGCCTCATTGACTATGCCAAACCTTTGACTGTGTGGATCACAACAAACTGTGGAAAATTCTGAAAGAGATGGGAATCCCAGACCACCTGACCTGCCTCTTGAGAAACCTGTATGCAGGTCAGGAAGCAACAGTTAGAACTAGCCGTGGAACAACAGACTGGTTCCAAACAGGAAAAGGTGTACGTCAAGGCTGTATATTGTCACCCTGCTTATTTAACTTATATGCAGAGTACATCATGAGGAATGCTGGGCTGGAAGAAGCACAAGCTGGAATCAAGATTGCCAGGAGAATTATCAATAATCTCAGATATGCAGATGACACCACCCTTATGGCACAAAGTGAAGAGGAACTCAAAAGCCTCTTGATGAAAGTGAAAGAGGAGAGTGAAAAAGTTGGCTTGAAGCTCAACATTCAGAAAACGAAGATCATGGCATCTGGTCCCATCACTTCATGGGAAATAGATGGGGAAACAGTGTCAGACTTAATTTTTTTGGGCTCCAAAATCACTGCAGATGCTGATTGCAGCCATGAAAGTAAAAGATGCTTACTCCTTGGAAGGAAAGTTATGACCATCCTAGACAGTATATTAAAGCGCAGAGACATTACTTTGCCAACCAAGATCCGTATAGTCAAGGCTATGGTTTTTCTAGTGGTCATGTATGGATGTGAGAGTTGGACTGTAAAGAAAGCTGATCACCAAAGAATTGATGCTTTTGAACTGTGGTGCTGGAGAAGACTCTTGAGAGTCCCTTGGACTGCGAGGAGATCCAACCAATCCATTCTAAAGGAGATCAATCCTGGGTGTTCCTTGGAAGGACTGATGCTAAAGCTGAAACTCCAATACTTTGGCCACCTCATGCGACGAGTCGACTCACTGGAAAAGACTTTGATGCTGGGAGGGATTGGGGACAGGAGGAGAAGGGGACGACGGAGAATGAGATGGCTGGATGGCATCACCGACTTGATGGACATGAGTTTGAGTGAACTCCGGGAGTTGGTGATAGACAGGGAGGCCTGGCGTGCTGTGATTCATGGGGTGGCAAAGATTCGGACGTGACTGAACTGAACTGATTGGTAAATCATCTCTTCCCCTATATACTTTACAGCCCTAATGGGGATACAGCTAAATAAATAGAGATCATGGTGGTAACCACTTTGAGAGGGCCAGCCTAGATGGTTAGGAAGGAATGTTTGCAGGACCTGGAGTCTGGCTTTCTTATATCATAATTTGGTTGAAACTTCTTTTCTGATGTGATAGGGACAGTGTGTCCTAATAGGAGTCATAGAACTGATATTTAAACCAACTTATCTTGTTTTATAAATATACATTTATTGCCCAGTTTTTTGCTTCTGCATTTAGGTTCTTTCAGTAGTGTTTGCTACCATATTTTTTTTCATAACCACTCTCTATAGTATCCAGTTATACTAAAACTGCAAAAGGTAAGCCTTAAAAAACCTGTCAAATTACACAAAACAATGCAATTATAAGAGATGGGAGGAAATCATAAAACTGGACAGATCCTCTGCTCAGGTTGCTTTGCAGGGTTCTTTTCAAAACTGTCAGTTGATTTTCTTAGAAACTATTGAATTTTTTCTGACTCATACATTTTTGCTGTATGTAATGTTTAGCTAAGTTACATAATTGTAGTAACTTTTACCAGTGGCATAAACAGGTGTGGGAACAAATGCAACTGCCTTGGGGGACTCAGGCAAGCAAGTCAGGGGGTTAAGACAGAAGTGCGCAGGCATACCAGCAAGCAGGCTGCTGATGGAGAGGACTGGCCTGGGCCTCATTCGGCAGATTGTAGTGTATACAGAGTGCCGGGGAATCTGGGGAGTCAGTCAGCTGAAGTCAGTTAAAAGAGGTTCTAATATAAAATAGAGCAAATAAATGCATGAAACCTTGCCTTTTGCAGCAACATGATGGAACTCAAGTGGCATTATGCTAAGTGAAGTCAGAGAAACACAGATGCTGTATGATATATCACTTACATGGGGAATCTAAAAAATAATACAACAAACTAGTGACTGTAACATGAAGATGCAGACTCACAGATAAAGAGAACAGTGGTGAGAGGGGAAGGGCTGGGGAAGTCGGAGGTGCAAGCTGTTGGGTGTAAGATAGGCTCACAATTATATTGTACAACACAGGGAGTATAGCTAGTATTTTGTAGTAACTGTAAATGGAAAGTAACCTTTAAACACTGAACATAAAAACAGTACAGATATACTGTAGGAACAAAATATGCCTTCTAATGTATACAAAATATTTACTAGGTACCCTGTTCTCCATAGTATTGCCTTCTAAAATTTTTTAACCTGTCAATATTGATAACTTATCTTTAGATAAAATAGCTGAAGTATACATTTTCCTCCTGTGAAGAGTTACTTTCTTAGGATCACTTTGCTTCTTTTCTATATAGCAAATTTTTCTTTTTATTCTTCTCAGTGCTTCTGTTGACTTTTTCTCTATGATGTCAGGTATGTTTCTTAAGACACCTCAAACATCACTGTCTTTTCTTGAACCCTTCAAAGGAAGATATGTATATTTGTAATTGATTTTCTTTGTTTATAGACTTAATTTTTGTTTAACGTAGTATCCTGTTTCTTGGAATCATGTTAAATTTTTTTCTTGCCATGTGACTGATTATGAGCTGGGATTGGAAAAGAGACAATGCTGTTTGCATTTGTTTGAAACTTCATTTTTCTCACAGAACCTTTGATGCATCTGAACACAGAATTAGCTTATGCTGCACTGTTCACTATTACTTTCCTTGATTGCAAGATGTTTTCTTCTTACTCTTAAAGAAAATATTTTTTAAAAATATAATTTTGCTTAAGTTATTGTATAAGTCTTATTGGATAAGACAGGGCTTCCCTTGTGGCTCAGATGGTAAAGCATCTGCCTACACTGTGGGAGACTTGGGTTTGATCCCTGGGTCAGGAAGATCCTCTGGAGAAGGCAATGGCACCCAACTCCATTACTCTTGCCTGGAAAACCCATGGATGGAGGAGCCTGGTAGGCTACAGTCCATGGGGTCGCAGAGTTAGACACGACTAAGTGACTTCAGTTCATTGTATAAGTCAACTTTTGCCAAGAGAACTGCTCTAAAGACAACTCTAAACTCTTAGTGGTTTATAGCAATGAAGATTTATCTCTTATTCACACAAGTATGGGCTGCTGGAAGCTGCAGTTCTATCCACAGCTCGATTCCACATAGGTCTGAAGCACACCCAGGGCAGATTCATGTCAATGTATGGCAAAACGAACCAATATAATATTGTAAAATAATTAGCCTCCAATTAAAAAAAAAATGAAGGAACAGCCCTCAATGGGACCTGCATTTTCCTGGCAGAGGGGAAAGAGAAGTGACCCAAACATGTGATGACTCTGAAAGCTCTCCCTTGGACATGGTTCACTTTGCTTCTGATCACATTTCATGGGTCAGTGCAGCTCACCTGGTCAGACCTGAAACAGTCAACCCTGTCCCCCGGGCAGCACTTGAGAGATCCACAGGCTTGGGATGCTGTGATATGTTATGTCTCATTTAAGGATTTTAGGTTTTATTGTTAGATCAATATTGATAGACATGTTTGGTGAATTTTGCTGTGGAAATGATTTTTTTCCTTTTTTTTTTTTTTTTGGTTTTCTGTTTGGAGCTCTATAGAACTGATGTGGAGACTGATTGAGGATTTTAGTCAGGAAAAGTTAAGTGAGAGGATATTAAATGTAAAATCCTTACTGTTTCATTATATTTTCTTTTTTCCACCTTCATCACTTGTGTTCTACTTGTATTGGTTATTGAGTAGAAGTCCAAACTCTGGAAGTGGAAGTCTCCTCACATTAGCATTAACTGCTTAAATGTTTAAGACCGAGAGTTGTTCTGAAGCTATTTCCTTTTGTGCTGATTACCCATAAGTCATCTTAGCTAGATAGTGTGAATTTTCAGTTCACTACCTTTCTGATACACAATGAATTGGGCCGTTGCCAGTTTCAAAATCATGGTTTTTCCTAAATAGTCCACATGTGGACAATAGCCTGCCAACAAGTAAGCAAAACCAAGTGAAGTTGCAGACCAGCACCGCTGGAACACCAGGCCACCCATGGCCACTCCTGGAGTTAGCGTTCATTTGCACACAGTGAGGATTAGTATTTTCTTCAAAATAGGAGACAGTTACTTTGCTATTTTGAAATAGCAGAACTGAACCTCAAATGCATGAGTTTAGGAAATCTAACCTCATGATGTCTGGTACATGAGAAGTGACAATGGGCAAATTATCAGAGAAAGATGAAGTTTGTAAGTAATGTTGAATGTTGAAGGGAGATAGGGAATTTAGTTACCTCCCTTAGATATACAGGAGTAAGTGTTTTGAGATGGTGATAGAATCAGAAAGGGTTAGTCTGAAGGCATGGTTAGTTTATTTGATCCTGCCTCTTGAGAAACCTGTATGCAGGTCAGGAAGAAACAGTTAGAACTGGCCATGGAACAACAGACTGGTTCCAAATAGGAAAGGAGTATGTCAAGGTTGTATATTGTCACCCTGCTTATTTAACTTATATGCAGAGTACATCATGAGGAACGCTGGGCTGGAAGAAGCAGAAGCTGGAATCAAGATTGCCGGGAGAAATATCAATAACCTCACATATGCAGATGACACCACCCTTATGGCACAAAGTGAAGAGGAACTCAAAAGCCTCTTGATGAAAGTGAAAGAGGAGAGTGAAAAGGTTGGCTTGAAGCTCAACATTCAGAAAACGAAGATCATGGCATCTGGTCCCATCACTTCATGGGAAATAGATGGGGAAACAGTGGAAACAGTGTCAGACTTTATGTTTTGGGGCTCCAAAATCACCGTGGATGCTGATTGCAGCCATGAAAGTAAAAGACGCTTACTCCTTGGAAGGAAAGTTATGACCAACCTGCTAAGTCACTTCAGTCGTGTCCGACTCTGTGTGACCCCATAGACGGAAGCCCACCAGGCTCCCCCGTCCCTGGGATTCTCCAGGCAAGAACACTGGAGTAGGTTGCCATTTCCTTCTCCAATGTGTGAAAGTGAAAAGTGAAAGTGAAGTTGCTCAGTCGTATCCGACCCTTAGCAACCTCATGGACTACAGCCTACCAGGCTCCTCCATCCATGGGATTTTCTAGGCAATAGTACTGGAGTGGCTTGCCATTGCCTTCTCCGATGACCAACCTAGATAGCATATTAAAAAGCAGAGACATTACTTTGCCAACCAAGGTCCATCTAGTCAAGGCTATGGTTTTTCCAGTCGTCTTGTATGGATATGAGAGTTGGACTGTGAAGAAAGCTGATCGCTGAAGAATTGATGCTTTTGAACTGTGGTGCTGGAGAAGACTTTTGAGAGTCCCTTGGACTGCAAGGAGATCCAACCAGTCCATTCTGGAGGAGATCAATCCTGGGTGTTCTTTGGAAGGACTGATGCTAAAGCTGAAACTGCAATACTTTGGCCACCCCATGCGACGAGTTGACTCACTGGAAAAGAGTATGATGCTGGGAGGGATTGGGGGTGGGAGGAGAAGGGGATGACAGAGAATGAGATGGCTGGATGGTATCACCAACTCGATGGACATGAGTTTGAGTGAACTCCGGGAGTTGGTGATGGACAGGGAGGCCTGGCGTGCTGTGATTCATGGGGTCACAAAGAGTCGGACACGGCTGAGCGACTGAACTGAACTGAACGGAACTGAACTATGGCCACAGTACAGAAGCAGTCATATTGATAAAATCTTATCAAGCGATGCCTTACATCATCTGATGTCATTTTCAAAGAGGGGCCCTCTAACCTCACAAAGTTGTATATTCCAGCTTTTCCTTGATATCCTCATTAAATGTTTCTCTCAATTCCATATCAGCCTTCCTTCCTGTTGGGTGAGGCCAAAAAGGATAATCAATGATCATGTCAGCCTGTAGGCGTACTGTTCCCTTCAGATACATTGACTTGGTTCTCAGAAAGATGAGTGTATTTTATTTGTGCTTGAATCCAGCTCTGGAAGGAGTGAGATAATAAAGTTCTCCTCCATCATTTTCCAGAGGTGATAGGAGTTGTGCCTGAGGAGAAAGAACCCCAGAGTGGGAGAGCCAGAGTTATCTTTGCCTCCTGATTAAGTGTTCTTTCTTTGATGACTACCGTTCATGTAAGCAGCTACTCTAAGAATATATTCAAATCAGGTGTAGACAGACAGTGGAGTGGAACTGTTTTCCTATACATGAGATTGAGATAACAGTAAACAATAGTTTCTGAGCCCAGTGTTTAACTAAATAAAGAAAATTATTTTTGAGTAATTGAAAAATAAAAAGAAAGAACAAAAAGTTATATGGGAACAAATTCCCTTTAACCTTTAAAATCATTGGATTATTTTAGGTTCATGTGGAAAGTGTTTTTTTCACTAAACTTGTAATTATAACTGCATACATTAAGTAATTCTACTTCATTCATGGCTTAATCATGTGAGTTCTTCTCATTATGATTCTGGTGTCAGGTTCTAGACTGGCTCCAGTATTTACTGTGTATGATTCTTTACGATTTATTTCTCATCTCTGAGCCTCAGTTTTTCCATATGTAAAATGTGGGCTGATCAGTGGCGCTTCTGTTGGAGATGGGACACTGACGCCAACCATCTCCCAAGTGGCTACTGTCTTCTAGATACACTTTATATAGTCTGTACTTTTAAATCATTGAAACAGCTCTCTGAGCTATATGTACTGTTGGCTGTATTTTATAGATTAGGTGACTGAGAGAAGTTAAGATAACCTTTTGGAAGAATGTATAGCTAGTTAGTTATGTCCTTGGGTCCCAAGCCATGTTTTTCTGCCTCCAAAGTAGAGTCTGTCTGTCCAGTGTACCTGACATCTCTGTCCGTATGTCGCAGGGCTACTGTGATGATCTGATGAAATAAGGTACCTGAAAAACGTGAGAAAACTGCAAGTGCTGTGTCAGCGTGAGATGTTATTTCTTCTGAGTGTTTTTATCCACTATCAGAAGTTAGCCAAGGCATAAAGAAGTTTCGGAGTGTTGTTTTTTCCTGCTCCCATGGGGATAAGGAAGGTGTCCACACACCAGAAAGTGGCAGGATAGTCTTAAGTTCCTACTGTGATTACAGAGCCCACTGTCCTCATACTCCTCCCCAGGCCTGAATTCTTGCTCTGGGGTGGGGGCTGGGATTCCTTTGTCCACGGATTGATTCCTGTGATGAAATTTCTTATTCACTGTGCAAGATACCTTGGTATGACAAGAACAGGTTACTAGTGTGGGATGAGGTAGTGATGTTGACAGTAGTGTTTTTATTGAAGACCATTTCCACTAAGTTAATCCACTCAGAATTCATGACAGTGAATACATCTGTTTATATGGCTATCCTTCTATACTTTCTGAATTCAGAAATGATTCTTTTGATGCATATGAATTTTGATGGAGCTTCCCCCGCACCCCTGCCTCAAGAAAATGCTCTGTAATGGCCATACCACATAAAACTACCCCTGACTTTCCTGTTGAATCGTCCCAGCCAAATTATTGCTTTTCTCTGGATTTGTCTTCATTACATAAATTTGTTCAGAAAGCCCTGACATCAGAAAATATTCCCATCAGAGAAGTTTTGTGTGTGTAAATTTGTCTGTAAATCTGAATTCTGTAATGATGTTATCAAAGTGATGAATCTAATGAATTCCAAGCCGCCATTGTTTTTTCAACTGTCTTAAACAGTTGAAAAATTCTATTAAGAATTCTATTATGCTTTTTTATCAGAATGCATTGACTGTCCAAAGAACTTTGCAAATAGTTTATTATCTAAAATATTTTTTTTCCTGTTGGATATTTTGAATGACTCTAACTTTTCAGATTTGTTGAAGAATAGTACTTAACTTGAGGGAATTCCCTGGAGGTCCGGTGGTTAAGACTTTACACTTTCACTGTTGAGGGTCCGGGTTCGATCCCTGGTCAGGGAACTAGGATCTTGCAGCCTGAGCTGTGTGGCCACAGGAAAAAAAAAAAAAAACAGTAGTTATTAGCTTTGTAACAGCCAAATTGACTAATATTCTTGGGCACGTGAGTGAAACCACATGAAAATACATTTATATATACAGAGAAGGTATGTCTTTTAAAGCAAAATTTTTTAGTTTCAGTTTGAATCTGTAAGAAGAATTATTATTAAATAGAGTAATATCTGTGAATGCTTGAGGGAAAACCTCATCATCTTGTACTCCTCCTTGACTGTTCTCCTCCTCTCACACTCCATATTTAGCCTGCAGGAAATGGTGTCCGCTTTCTCTTCATATCATACTCAGAATCTGATTCCTTCTCGCCATCTCCACTATTTCCCTGCCATAATCCTCCCAAGTTACCATTATCCATGACCTCGGTTTCTGTAATAGCCTCCCACCAAAAGTAAATGAAGGAGGATATTAGTAATCTTTTTACTAATAAGTACTTTTCTTCTGTATACACAAATATTTTAGTGTTCACTTTTACTGTGCATTATTTGTACGATACTGAGCAAATTAGGAGTGTAAGTTATGTCGTGGGGGATACATAGCAATTCTTGTTCACTTCCTTGAGGAAACCATCTTTGGGGAGACAAGAGACAACCACCTTTGGGGAGACAACCATCTTTGGGGGACACATTAAAATGTCATTGATCACATGAATTAATGATGAAAACCACAGAAATAAATTGAAGGTGTCCAGTTGAAGAGCCCCTAGAATCTACGTGAGTTTAGTAGATTAGAAGGTTTCATGGAGGATGAACGTGAGCTGTGTCTCACAAAATGCTGAGTAGTTGCGGCAGGGAGGCCAGGTGGCATGTCTGCAGTTGTATCAATATTAAGGTGGAATGAGCTCAGTCTTTTCTGAGAGGCATTACACTGGTTGGACTGAAGAACAGGAGCCAGGTTCATTTGAACGATTGTTGGGGGTGAGAGGACGAAGTGGGTTAAGATTACCAGTTGGTCATCTGTTACAGCCATGTTTGGGGACAGGACTGGTTCTTTATGTTAGAATCCTGAGCTGGCGTTGGACGTGGGCGCCAGAGCAGATGAGCACAGTAAGTGTTATTATTAGGAAGTCGTCTTTATTTTTTACTGCACTGCGCAGCATGTGGGATGTTAGTTTCCCAACTAGAGATTGAACCTGTGCCCCCTGCAGTGGAAGCACATTGAGTCTTAACCACTGGACCACCACGGAAGTCCCAGGAAATCTTAACTGGAGCTAAGAAGGTGATTTTGGAGAGTGTCATGGGTGTTATCTAGAGTGACCTGGTAACAGGTCATCTAGATATCTAGACTCTGTTCTCGAGAGTCCTGATTTGCCCAGGACTCCCTCAGTTTCAGCCCTGAAAACCCCATGTCATGGAAACCCCTCAGGCGAAACAGGTGGTTGGTTATTTAAGGATAGCATGGTTCAGACAAGCAACTGGTATCAGAGGTACAAACCAGAGTAAAACATTTGCACATTATCAAGTGAACATAACTTGAGGATCAGAGATCCTGAGCATTTCAGAAGTCTGATAGGCAGGCAGTGGAGTTGAATTATATAAATATCTTGGCTGACAGAATTTGGCCAATGAAATTTAGCATTGTCATAGCAACTTTGTTAATGTGACAGTCTTAATTTAAACAGATTTTAAAAAATGAATATTCTAACCAATGGTTTTTGAGTTTTGTATAATAATAATAATAAAAGCAGTAGTTATCAGCAATGGATAGTTAACTTGTACCAGGTACCTTGCTAGATTTTAAAGATATTTTCATGTTTAATTCTCACAATCAGCCTATGAGATAGGCAGTATTGTTTTCTTTCCTTTATAGATAAGGAAACTGGTGGTTTGAGACATTAGGCTGTTTGCTTAGTTACACAGCTAATTAATAGTAGAGGGAGATTTGAATCCTGGCCAGCCCAAAACTCTTAGCCACTGTGTAGTACCATTTCCTGGTATCAAGGACACTGTTTTGTTTTATTAATTTTTTTCCTTTTACTACAAAAATAACTCTAGAAAAATTGAAACACAGTGACTAGCAGAAAACTATGCAAAATACAATTTCTTCTGCTTAGAAATGAAGTCTGTTGACATCTTTGTTCATATCTTTTTCTTTGGGGGGCACATTGATATATAATTTTTTTCTACAAAAAATGACATTTGATAAATTTTTAAAAACCAGTTGTTAGACATTTATTCTTTTTCAATGTATTTTGTTGGATGTTTAGCTTCTTGCAGCGTTTTGATACTACAAACAGCTTGCAGTAAACATAATTAGCTGATGATATACAGATAAAGGAAAATTAAACAAGACTGAAAAACAAAAATTCACAATGATGGACAGTAATGCGGGAAATGCATAATGATTGTAAAATCACTCGCTCTATTTTGTATTTGGATCACCAGTACAATGAAAATCAATGACTGAGGAATATTTGCTTTTGAATAGACCATTATGTTGAACAGCTCTCTTTTGGTTAAAGTTGAATTTTCAACAGAATCACCTAGAACTGGGGTAGGAACCAAAGTAGGACCTCAGTCCCCAGCCAGAGTCCCAGGAAGGCGCCTGATCCCTAAAATGTAAATGCAAGTAGTGATTCTGCTGCTGAGGTGCTCACTTCAGGGGTTGGTGTCTGACTCTGTGCAAACCCATGGACTGCAGCACGCCAGGCCTGTTTGTCCATCACTGTCTCCCAGAGCTTACCCAAACTCATGTCCGTGATGGCATCCCACCATCTCATCCTCTGTCGTCCCCTTCTCCTCCCACCTTCAATCGTTCCCTGCATCAGGGTCTTTTCCAATGAGTTGGCTCTTTGCATTAGGTGGCCAGGGTACTGAAGCTTCAATTTCAGCATCAGTCCTTCCAATGAATGAATATTCAGGACTGATTTCCTTTAGGATGGACTAGTTTGATCTCCTTGCAATCCATGGGACTCTTCTTAAGAGTCTTCTCCAACACCACAGTTCAAAATCATCAATTCTTCAGCACTCAACTTTCTTTATAGTCCAACTCTGATATCCATACATGACTACTGGAAAACCCATAGCATTAACTATATGGACCTTTGTCAGCAAAGTAATGTCTCTGCTTTTTAATGTGTTGTTTAAAAAACCAGAGAATTCTAGAAAAACATCTGCTTCATTGACTATGCTAAAGCCTTTGACTGTGTGGATCACAACAAACTGGACAGTTCTTAAAGAGATAGGAATACCAGACCACATTCCCTGCCTCCTAAGAAACCTCAGTAGGTATGCAGATCAAGAAGCAACAGTTAGAGCTGGACATGGGACAACTGACAGGTTCCACATTGGGAAAGGAGTATGTCATGACTGTATGTGGTCACCCTGCTCTTCAGGGGAATAAGCCACAAACCCCGTAACCAGAAACTGTAGCTGAAATAAAGAGAAGTAAATTTCGGGATCAGAATATTACAGCAGGGGCTTCCCTTGTGGCTCATTGGTAGAGAATCCACGTGCTGATGTAGGAGACACAGGTTTGATCCATAGTCTGGGAAGATGCCACGGGCTGTTGGAGCAGCTAAACCTGTGCGCCACCACTAAGGAGCCTGTGCTCTAGAGCCTGGGGGCTGCAGCTGCTGAAGCCACTGCAGTGAGAGGCCCGGGTGCCAAACTAGAGGAAAGTCTGCGAAGCAGCAAAGACTCACACAGCCCCCCCAAAAAAAAAAGTTAAAATAGTTATCAAAGCTGGAGGCCATGGCCAGTTAATGACAACTCAGAGCTGATGCTCAGTCCCAGAGTGTTGGGTCAAGCTCTTTAAATCCTTCTTGCCAAAGGGCAGGAGATTGGGCCTGTGATGAGCCTGAAACTGAAAGTCTCTCAGTCGTGTCCGACTCTTAGCGACCCCAAGAACTGTACAGTCCATGGAATTCTCCAGGCCAGAATACTGAAGCAGGTAGCTTTTCCCTTCTCCAGGGGATCTTCCCAACCCAGGGATCGAACCCAGGTCTCCCGCATTGCAGGTGGATTCTTTACCAGCTGAGCCACAAGGGAAGCCCAAAAATACTAGAGTGGATAGCCTATCCCTTCTCCAGTGGATGTTCCTGACCCAGGAATCAAACCTGGGTCTGCGGCACTGCAGGCAAATTCTTTACCAACTGAACTATCAGGGGGATGAGCCTATGGGTGGGGAAAAATACCCCAAGAGAGCTTGAGAGAGCTCTAGGGATTGGAAACCCAGCAGGTTCTGACAGCCGGAGGTTTCAAAGAAGGAAAATGATGTAATGAAAGGTTATTGAGTGATTAAATCAACTATGAGTAGGCAGTTCAGTTCAGTTCAGTCGCTCAGTCATGTCCGACTCTCCGCGACCCCATGAATTACAGAACGCCAGGCCTCCCTGTCCATCACCAACTCCCGGAGTTCACTCAAACTCATGTCCACAGAGTCGGTGATGCCATCCAGCCATCTCATTCTCCGTCGTCCCCTTCTCCTCCCGCCCCCAACCTTTCCCAGCATCAGAGTCTTTTCCAGTGAGTCAACTCGTCGCATGGGGTGGCCAAAGTATTGCAGCTTCAGCTTTAGCATCAGTCCTTCCAATGAACACCCAGGATTGATCTCCTTTAGAATGGACTGTTTGGATCTCCTTGCAGTCCAAGGGAATCTCAAGAGTCTTCTCCAAGACCACAGTTCAAAAGCATCAATATTTTGGCGATCAGCTTTCTTCACAGTCCAACTCTCACATCCATACATGACCACGGGAAAAACCATAGCCTTGACTAGACGGACCTTGGTTGGCAAAGAGATGTCTCTGCTTTTTAATATACTATCATGGTTGGTCATAACTTTCCTTCCAAGGAGTAAGCGTCTTTTAATTTCATGGCTGCAGTCACCATCTGCAGTGATTTTGGAGCCCAAAAAATAAAGTCTGACACTGTTTCCACTGTTTTTCCATCTATTTCCCATGAAGTGATGGGACCAGATGCCATGATCTTTGTTTTCTGAATGTTGAGCTTCAAGCCAACCTTTTCACTCTCCTCTTTCACTTTCATCAAGAGGCTTTTGAGTTCCTCTTTACTTTCTGCTATAAGGGTAGTGTCATCTGCATATCTGAGGTTACTGATATTTCTCCCAGCAATCTTGATTCCAGCTTGTGCTTCTTCCAGCCCAGCGTTCCTCATGATGTACTCTGCATATAAGTTAAATAAGCAGGGTGACAATATATAGCCTTGACGTACTCCTTTTCCTATTTGGAACAAGTCTGTTGTTCCATGTTCTCACTGTTGCTTCCTGACCTGCATACAGGTTTCTCAAGAGGCAGGTCAGGTGGTCTGTTATTCCCATCTCTTTCAGAATGTTCCACAGTTTATTGTGATCCACACAGTCAGAGGCTTTGGCATAGTCAATGAAGCAGAAATAGATGTTTTTCTGGAACTCTCTTGCTTTCTCCATGATCCAGCGGATGTTGGCAATTTGATCTCTGGTGCCTCTGCCTTTTCTAAAACCTGCTTGAACATCTGGGAGTTCACGGTTCACGTATTGCTGCAGCCTGGCTTGGAGGATTTTGAGCATGACTTTACTGGCATGTGAGATGAGTGCAATTGTGCGGTAGTTTGAGCATTCTTTGGCATTGCAAGGAGGCAGTTTAAGAGGATGCTCCTTAAACGGCAAATGTAAAGGAAGCGGTTCTTAGTCTGGGTACTGGTAGGAATTACATGTAAAAAAATATCTAAACGTCTCCATTAAATAATTAGGTTGGAGACATTCCTGTTGTGACATTCCTCTTTTTATCACAAATTTGAAGTACAGATGGAACATGTAGTTTTGATCCTTGGAGCTTTTAATGCTGCCATTACTTTCATTAAATTGAGGCTTTAATGGGTATATTAAAATTTTCTTTTATTACAGAACCCCTAAATAGGTATGCTGTGTCTTATGATTGCACTTTAAGTTAATGTTATCACATTTTAAAATTAAAAATTATTATCTTCTCTTGGTGCTTTGAAGGTCATCATAAAATTAATGACAAATATCCTGGATAGACATTTCAATTAACTTTCTTGGATATTGATCAGATAAGCACTAAGATTTATAATTATTTTATGAAATCTTCATTAGATGAGTCCTTTGTTGCTGTGGGTGACTGTTTTAGTAAGTACTTTCCATACCCTGGAAAGTGTTCCTTCTGAGTTAAAGAGAAATCATTTTGCTGAGTGTCCACATTGGGTTTTTGTTTAACACTTGTATAGAAATTTACTGTTATTAATTAGAAATAACTTTTTTGTGTGTTTCTGGAGGTATTAAATTCATGAACTTCCAAGAATCTCTAAAGGGTATAGAAACTTCCATTTAATTAACTGCAGCTAATGGTTAGATGTGCTTCTTTGCTTTGAACTTTGGAATCAGTCCTCCCTTGCTCAGTATTTGATAAATGTGATCATAATTTCTGTCTCATCCATGGAATTTTCTAATATTTATTATTTTGAAAATTGCAAAGAAATCTGTTGTAAGAAGAAACTGAAATAGTATTTGGTGTAGACTCCTACTTCTCCCAGCCTCAAAGTGATAGCTCTATAACAATTTGACGTGTATTTTCCAGTTTTCCATGGAGTTCCGCTCTGTGTACATGTGTGTGCTCATTACACATCCCTTCTCCTCCGCTGTCCCCTCTGCTCCTTCCCCTCTCCCTCCCTAGCTTGCGCTCTGTGGCACTGTCCAAGGAGAGGAGGCTTTGTTCTGTGCTGGATTTCACTCCCGGATGAACTCATTGTCCATGTTCTTTCCTTCACTTGGTCACCTTGAAAGTTCAGTAAATTCAGTCCATTCTTTACTTCTCTTTATCCTCAGCAGTCAAACCAGGAGCCCTCCCAGAACAAATCCTCAACTCTGTAAAAGACAGCCGTTCTGAGTGTTTCTCCTAGGGCCAGCCAGCTAAGCAGCCCCATCTGGCTTCCCTGGTGACTGGCCCCAGGCCCAGAGGGGCTTTGCTGGTTCCAAGTATGAAGTTTCTGTGGGGTTTCCCTAGGTTATTCTTTGCAGCATCCCCCCTCTCGGTCTATCGTGGGTTGAGATTTCTTCTGCGTTAGCAACCCTGGCTGACTTCTGTCTCCTTGAGTTTTCTGAAAAAATGGTGATATGTTGGTGGTAGAACTTGTTTCTTCTTTCTTCTCTTGTTTTAGTGGGATTTAGGTACACATGATTACCTAGGTACATGATGCTTTGAACCTCCCAGGTGCCTAGTCTTTCTTCTGTTTTTGGAAATTCCATCCGGGCTCATTTGCAGTTTTTCTGGTTTGTGTTATAACTTGACAGTTTTTTTCTTCTTTTAGTTTTGCATTTTATATTAATTATAATTAAATCATTGATACCTCATTGCTCTCTTTTTGGGTTCAGAAATGACATCATTGCTTAACAGATTTATTTTCTACTGCATTTAGGGACCTCCACAAGGTGTTACTGCATAAAGCCAATTAATGGTGCAAAATTTATGTTTTTTTTAGAAATTTACATAATTGTCCTTATTTCATTTGTTAGGTATAAATATCACTATCGTTAATATATATTTGTATTTTATTTGCCAGGTGACTAAATATTGTCAGTTTCCTTTATTCAGTGTTCAGATTTAAAAAAGTAATAGTGACTTTACATGAGCACCTGGGCTCAGTGTATTTTAAAATGATTTCTTACTGTCAAATGATCTAGCATTTTTTTATTATTGAGATACATTGATCCTACAACAGCATATATTTTTAATTTTGTCTTAGGAAGGAGAAAACATTTTCTATTTGGCAATTGAAGATATAGAAACAGATACAGAACTTCTGATTGGCTACCTGGACAGTGACATGGAGGCCGACGAAGAAGAACAGCAAATTATGACAGTGATCAATGAAGAGGAAGGTAAAAATTCTAAACGACAATCAACAGCTAGCAGAAAAGGTATTAACTCTAACTGGTGGGCCAGGAGAATGCGAGTTGTAGGAGAAATAAAGTTTGAAATGTGCTTGAATTAAAATGGCATTGTAATAGTGTATTCTCAAAATAAAGTTGGTTTTTGTCAGAATTCTCAGAGGGTATCCAGCCGTGAGCCTCTCTGCCAGCAGGGAGGGAATGGTGGGCTGGAGGAGGGATGGATGTGTTCTGCAGGCTGCCAGGGTCAGTGGCGGCTCCCTGCTCTCACTGGTAGGGGACTCGTAATGGGGACTTTTGTGCTCTAGCCCTGACTTTGTCGTTCACCCGTATTGTAACTGGGCTGGTCACTAACTCTGAGGCTTTACTTTCTCTTCTGCACATGGGGAAGTGCGAGTGCAGAGGTCCCGTCGGGCCCTGTGGGAGTTTTCCTGGGCCTCACTCTTGTTTAAGATCCTCTGAGAATCTGGAGAAACTCCAATACTTTGGCCACCTCATGCGACGAGTTGACTCACTGGAAAAGACTCTGATGCTGGGAAGGATTGGGGGTGGGAGGAGACGGGGACGACAGAGAATGAGATGGCTGGATGGCATCACCGACTCAGTGGACATGAATTTGAGTGAACTCCGGGAGTTGGTGATGGACAGGGAGGCCTGGCGTGCTGTGATTCATGGGGTCGCGGAGAGTCGGACACGACTGAGCGACTGAACTGAACTGAGAATCTGGAGCATCTGGAAATGTTCCTCCGTTCTGGTTGTAGAGACCCATAGCATTGTGGGGTTGTACTAGTAGGGTCCCCAGAAATGCGCAATGACTGTGGATGGACTTGCTTCTGTCAGACCGCAGTCTAGGAGATGCATGTCACTGGCTTGTCCTCTGCCAGTGGATAATAACTTGTCCTCAGGGCTTGTTTCTCTCATTTTTGTTTCACTCCTGATTGCTCACAAGGGAATTGTGAAGGGTGGTGTAGGTGTTCACGTTTTGTAAAAGGCTGATCTTTTCTATAGAGTATATTTCCTTCTGTTTAACAAAGCCACTTCAGAAGTGACATGGGTTTCTTTAGTCACCGTGGTATTAATGTCTTTTATGTGAATTTTCTGTTTTAACTGTTTGTCATTGGCTGAGAAAGAATGAGTGTTCTCAGTATTGCCAGATTATGCCTCTGTTTTATTTGGCTGGAATATTTAAAAGAAAGATGAGAACCAGGTTATCAGTTTTGTCTTTGCAATATGCATTATGTTGTTGGGATGTCAGATTTGGGGTGATGGGAATTATTTCTGTATACTTTTGTGTTTTCTTTATTTTTGTATTTATTTTGAACATTGCCCTAAGGTACTACTGTGTCCTCTGTTTTACCTTAGAAATAAGTCTCCTACTTGTTACTACCGTGACTTATATAATAAAATAAGTTTCTTTTGTAAAAAAGAATCAATGGAAATTTAAATAGATCTTTATTTTTTTTAATTTATTTATTTTAATTGGAAGCTAATTACTTTACATTATTGTATTGGTTTTGCCATACATTGACATGAATCCGCCCCGGGTGTACATGTGTTCCCCATCTTGAACGCCCCCCCCACCTCCCTCCCCATCCCATCCCTCTGGTTCATCCCAGTGCACTAGCCCCGAGCACCCTGTATCATGCATCGAAACTGGACTGGCGATTCGTTTCACATATGAAAATATACATGTTTCAATGCCATTCTCCCAAATCATCCCACCCTTGCCCTCTCCCACAGAATCCAAAAGACTATTCTATACATCTGTGTCTCTTTTGCTGTCTCATATACAGGGTTAAGGTCACCATCTTTCTAAATTCCATATATATGCGTTAGTATACTGTATTGGTGTTTTTCTTCCTGGCTTACTTCACTCTGTATGATAGGCTCCAGTTTCATCCACCTGATTAGAACTGATTCAAATGTATTCTTTTTAATGGCTGAGTAGTACTCCATTGTGTAAAAGTACCACAGCTTTCTCATCCATTCGTCTGCAGATGGACATCTAGGTTGCTTCCATGTCCTGGCTATTATAAACAGTGCTGTGATGAACTTTGGAGTACATGTGTTTCTTTCAATTCTGGTTTCCTCGGTGTGTATGCCCAGGAGTGCGATTGCTGGGTCATATGGCAGTTCTATTTCCAGTTTTTTAAGGAATCTCCACACTGTTCTCTATAGAGACTGTACTAGTTTGCATTCCCACCAACAGTGTAAGAGGGTTCCCTTTTCTCCACAACCTCTCCAGCATTTATTGCATGTAGACTTTTGGATAGCAGCCATTCTGACTGGTGTGAAATGATACCTCATTGTGGTTTTGATTTGCATTTCTCTGATGATGAGTGATGTTGAGCATCTTTTCATGTGTTTGTTAGCCATCTATATGTCTTCTTTGGAGAAATGTCTGTTTAGTTCTTTGGCCCATTTTTTGATTGGGTCGTTTATTTTTCTGGAATTGCTGTAGGAATTGCTTGTATATTTTTTAGATTAATTCTTTGTCAGTTGCCTCATTTGCTATTATTTTCTCCCATTCTGAAGGCTGTCTTTTCACCTTGCTTATAGTTTCCTTTGCTGTGCAGAAGCTTTTAATTTTAATTAGGTCCCATATGTTTATTTTTGCTTTTATTTCCAATATTCTGGGAGTGGGTCATGGGGGATCCTGCTGTGATTTATGTTGGAGAGTGTTTTGCCTATGTTTTCCTCTAGGAGTTTTATGGTTTCTGGTCTTACATTTAGATCTTCAATCCATTTTGAGTTTATTTTTGTGTATGGTGTTAGGGAGTGTTCTAGTTTCATTCTTTTACAAGTGGTTGACCAGTTTTCCCAGCACCACTTGTTAAAGAGATTATTTTTTCTCCATTGAATATTTTTGCCTCCTTTGTCAAAGATAAGGTGTCCATAGGTGCATGGATTTATCTCTGGGCTTTCTATTTTGTTCCATTGATTTATATTTCTGTCTTTATGCCAGTACCATACTGTCTTGATGACTGTGGCTTTGAGTAGGGCCTGAAGTCTGGTAGGTTGATTCCCCCAGTTCCATTCTTCTTTCTCAAGGTTGCTTTGGCTATTCGAGGTTTTTTGTATTTCAATACAAATTGTGAAATTATTTGTTCTAGCTCTGTGAAAAATACCATTGGTAGCTTGATAGGGATTGCATTGAACCTATAAATTACTTTGGGTAATATGTTCTTTTTCACAATATTTATTCTTCCAATCCACGAACACGGTATATTTCTCCATCTGTTATTGTCCTCTCTGATTTCTTTCACCAGTGTTTTATAAATTTAGTTTTGTTTATAAAAGCAAAACATAAAATCCCCCAAACAAACAAAAGAACCCCCCAAAAAGATGCAAAAACAAACAGCCAGCAAAAGAAATATCCACTCAAATGTCAGTCAGTGGAGAGTTTGGTTAAATAACTAATTTATGGTACCTTAAAGTTTAAAAGAGATTGACTTAAGAAAATACGAAGTGGAAAAAATAGCTATGTATGAAACTCCATAAAAAGTATGATCATAAAGGTAGCTGTTGTTGCTGCTGCTGCTAAGTCGCTTCAGTCAGCATGGAAAGAGATTACAACAGTTTTCTCTTCATTTTGGGGTTATTGTTGATTTTTATTCCTTCATATTTTCTGCATTTTATCTAAGTCTAATTGTATTTGACAATCAGGAAACATATGTGAGTTACCTAGCACACTGTGAAACGTGGGTACAGCCACGGCTGTCTGTTTGGGCCTGACGGCCGCAGAGACAGTGGGGCCTCACTCCTAGTGCTGCGAGGAGTGCTGCTTTTATGACCCTGGTCTTTTTTCACATATATGTGAGATTCCCCTTGGTAATTCAGGATAGTTCGCCTTGCTTGTGTTTCTCTCTTCTTGCAGCTAAAAGTGAACTCAAGATGACCTGTTTCAGGGAAGACTTTGGCTTTCCAGTTCAACGTTAGTAATAACTCTTTGATGTGAAAGGTTATTGTAACAGGGTAAATTAAAAGTTGATTTTGAATTGGTAAAACACAAGTTAAATGGTTTTAAAAAAATGTTCTCGTAACACTTTCTGTTATTTTTCATGGGCAGCCTATTCATACTTATAGAGATAATAAAATTTTATTAAGCTGGTACCATTAGCACAGTTCATTTTGATTTTAAAATGAGGGCAAAACTGAGCAATTCTTGGCTCTTCAATTTTGTCTCATAATTCTGCTTGCTTGTAAATATGCAGATCGCTTTGGCTGTAAAGAGGACTATGCCTGTCCCCAGTGTGAATCGAGTTTTACCAGTGAGGAAATTCTTGCCGAGCATCTTCAGACATTGCACCAGAAACCCACAGAGGAGAAAGAATATAAGTGCAAGAGCTGTGGGAAGAAATTCCCAGTTAAGCAGGCTTTGCAAAGACAGTGCGTACATTAAAGATAATCTCTGAAGTTATAAGCTGACATTTTAACTCTTTTATTTGGTTTGTCTTATAGTTAGTTTCTAACCTATGTGCCTGTGTGATGGTGTGTGTATAGAAATTAAGCATTATTTATTGTCATTGTCATTAACTTTTCTTACACTGATTTTTCAAACATTCTGTTTATGAAGTTTAATAACTTGCCATTAAATATTAAGCTCATTGGTGTACTAATGTGAAATCTGATATGCATAATTTAGCTAGTGCTTTGAGGTAGCAGATTGAGTTTCAGTGATCTGCATGTGATACTCCCTCTGAAATCTGGCTAAAAAAAAAAAGTTAACGAAATGGAGAGTATTTGGAGTATAAAGAATACAGGGACATTTTGGGAAGCAGTGTTTATTTCATAGCAATGTTGGAGAAATCACTTTGAAGATGAATATGTACAGGATCTAAGGATGAAGTGAATTAAATGGTCCCACTCATTGCTCGGCGTCCTTTATTATTTTAGCTGTTTATATTAACAGCATATAAATTTATCCTTTTATTTAGGTATTTTACAGTATCATGAGTTACTAAAAATGAGAAAGTGTATACATGTATTTGTAAACTTTTATTTTTAACAGAATGTCACCTTGCATATGAGCAAGAAATCTTTAAGATAGGCTTAATGTTTAATTTTTTATTCATTCAAGTAAAATTTTGAAACATGCTATAGTTCATATATTTATCCGCTTTTGCTTATGATATTTGAGGTTAAAAATTTCTGTTCAAAACTTGAAAAATTTTAACTTTTATAATGGCAGAAGATTATACATTTAGAAATTCTCTTACACACTTTTAAACAAGCAAAGGCTATATTTTTAATGAATATATTTTAAAACTGCATTCTAGTCAGTTTTTATTGAAATCATGTTATATATACTACATCAAATACTTTTGCTGAGCTGAATCTTACTGTTAGGTGCTACTGAAAAGTTTAAAGGGCAGAAGACAGAGTAAAAAGAGAGGTCATAAATGTGGCTTTATTCAGAGTAGAGGTTTTTTTGCAAGTCTTTGTCCTAGACTTCCAGTTTGTTTTGTTTGTTTTTTTCTATTTCCCCTCAGTGTTCTTCAGTGCTCAGCGAAAAGCAGTCTGAAGGATTCTTCACGAAGTTTTCAGTGCTCTGTTTGCAATTCTTCCTTCAGTTCAGCATCGAGGTTTTGTGTCTGAGTTATCAGATGGCTGTTACATGACTGTGGGTCATTATTGGCATGCATGCTTTCATGCTTCTTAGTGATTTAGTATCATATGGCTACAAAAGTTCAGTGCTTTCCTTTCTCCCTGCCTAGGTAATGCTTATAATGACCCTGAAGCTCTACTGGGGAGCATGCTTACAAAAGCCAGCCAGGATGCTAGAAATTAGTAGGTGTCCTCACCGTTTCTTCTCCCTGTTTCCCTGTCCTGCTTGTCTTGCAGTTTTGAACAGCACCAGGAGACGTGCCAGGGAGATGCCAGGTTTGTGTGTAAGGCGGACAGCTGTGGGAAGAGACTGAAGAGCAAGGAAGCCCTGAGGAGACACCAGGAGAACGTCCACACTGGTGAGGAGTCATCAGAGGGCCGTGTCTGAAGGGACCTCCTCTCCCCAGGCTGCTGTGGTCTGTTCTTAATTCTCACTCTCAAGGACAGAGCTTGCTTTTCCATTGTATTTCACACAGATGTAGAGCTCTGGAAGTGGAATCTTCTCTCTTTCACTGAACATTATTTCTTTTTAAGTTGATTTCAGTGATAGTCATCGTTTTTCCCATTTCTGAATTAATGATAACTGGAAACCTAAGCTAGGATCTGTTTGTGCTTGGTAGCCAAGTGTATTAAGAACTAATATTTTAAGTAGTAATTTTAATGCTTCAGCATGGGAAATTTCTCTTATGGTAGATATATTTAAAAACTACTAACTGATGGCTCTTCTGCCTTAATATTTTCACAGTAAAATATATTTTTAAAAACTCTTACATTTCTCCTATATTGGAGAAAATTACAGGCTACGCTTTGACATGCAAATTGAATATATTTGGATTTATAAAGCAGATACAATTTGAATTTTTTCTAACGGCTAGCTAAACAATAGGTAAACAGAAGCTTTATTACTTAGATTCCATCTGCCTAGCACACAGTAAATGCATTTTGGTTTACGGGTTGAATCTGTTGCACTAAATTGAACAGATTAATATTTTCAGAGTTAATGATTGTTTCCTTCGGTGTCTTCTCTTTAAAGGAGACTGAGGTTCACGGCACTTCTCATATCCTTCTGTACTGATATTTTTCTCAAGTGATTACTATTGCTGTTGGCTTGAGGGTGGAAATGTCTTTCTGGATAGGAGGAAAGTGTTATTTCTTTTCTTCTATCCTGTTTATTCTCACGTGCAGGGGAAAAGAATAGTTGGAACTCAGCTTTTGTTTCCTATATTTATTCAGTGTCCAAAAAGTGTCTCCTTTAATGCTAGTTGGGAAAGCTCGTATGAGCATGACTACTGGGTCCAACTGCACATCACCGGTTTGGGCTGACTCTCAGCACCAGCCATGTATGAAAGCTCAGGGTGGCAGGAGGTATGGCCTTATGAAATTCAGCATCAGACCGAGGTACAGCACTTAGACTTCACAGTGTCCTGACTTCTCTCTCTCCTTTTGAATGATACATGACTGATGTAAAGAAGGTGGCATTTTTCTGAATTCTTTTCTATGTTTGCAAAAAGCAGTCATAACTTTTTGATAGACCTGTCTCTTCATAGTTTTTGCTTTTTAATAGCTGTTATGGTTTAAAATGCTGTTCTTAATTTCCCCCATCTTTGCCTACAGTGTATTATAACAAATCTTTTATGTCGTTTTTAAAGTTAAGTTTGCTGAACTAAGTAAAAAACCAGATGCACACTAAAACTCTGGAAACTTACATTCTTGTTATTGGGCATGTGGTCTTCAGACTGTGCTGTAAGCATAATTTCTTTAAGACTTCTTGTAGTTGGTCTTGGGTACTAACATATTACTGATTCTGAAAACTCATGGTGATTTTGTCAGAGTGAATTTATAAAGGATAGTTTTTTATTTTTCTATGTTGTGGGTTCTATAAAATATGAAACTTACTGTATTTCAGCCAAAGGCCACATGCATACTTTTTGCTGGAATTGGTACACAGTCTGCCTCTCATTCATAGCCTCTCTCTTGCTTCTTCTCTTTTGTCTGTGAACTACATGGACATTTGGGGAAAGAATATTCCATATTCAGAATAATGAAAAAAAAACAGTGTTTGTACATATGGTTGTAGAGCCCTTTACTCTAGAAAGACAAAGGTACTCAAGGAAAGAGAAGGTCGTGCAGCTTTACCACTGACAAGGACGAATGTTCCTTGTTAGGTGATGTGAATTGAAGGTACTAAGAAGAGAGAAGCTGAATTTTTAAATATGGATCACATTTTTTCATAGCACCTGTGACATATGGTGGGTGGGTTCTCAGACCAGCTCCTGGAAGCACACTTAGCCCACATTGTGCTGAAACTCACAGCAATTAAAGTAGCTGTGTATTCAGTATTGTTGAATTAATTTTTCATGCATGCATCTCCCACATTAGTTACTAATGTGTTCCTGACTGTTTTTGAAAGCTGAATCGGAAAGTCAAATATCAGACTTACCAGCATATAGTAAACTAAAACAGCATAAAGTCTGGTTGCAGCTTTGTAGTTGCTCTTGTCCTTGACCCTGGGGAAACTTGTAGGGTGGTGTCCTTTCCGGTTACTCAAGAGGAAGCAGTGAGGGCGTTGATCCGCTTAACCCACCTTAACCATCTTAACCATTTTTTCTCTTTTGATTTGATCCAGTGGTTGCTGACCAAGAGATTTTGATTTTACAGGAGGTAACATTTACCTCCATTCTCAGGCAAACAGTCATAAACTTTCCCCGTATTTCTTCTGAGGACCAGGATTCCAGTTCTGGGATAAAGACTAGAAGCCATGAGGAGGAGAGGAAAAGTCGAGGGGGAGGGATGGCGTGTTATCCCTGACTGAAGCTGGTAGACCAGTGGCCAAAGTGTTGGGAAAGGTGGAGTGGGTGATTATGGAAATCTCACTTCTCTCTCTCTTCTCTCCCTCAAGCCTGACCTGACTGGTGGGGAAGAAAAAGGTCTAAACTCAGAGAGCAGCTGGTTTAAGGGATGAGCGGGGACAGCAGAGGACTGTGGATTCAAGTAAGGTTGTTGTCTTGTTCAGATGCTCAGTTACGTCCGACTCTTTGCGACCCCATGGACTGCAGCAGGCCAGGCTCCTCTGCTCTCCACCGTCTCCAGGAGTTTGCTCGGACTCATGTCTAATGAGTCAGCAATGCTATTCAACCATCTCATCCTCTGTCGTCTCCTTCTCCTCTTGCCTTCAGTCCTTCCCAGCATCAGGGTCTTTTCCAGGGAGTCAGATCTTGGCATCAGGTGGCCAAAGTATTGGAACTTCAGCTTCAACATCAGTCCTTCCATTGAATAGTCAGGGTTGATTTCCTTTAGGATGGACTGGTTTGATCTCTTTGCAGTCCAAGGGACTCTCAAGAATCTAATCCAACACCACAGTTCAAAAGCATCAATTCTTTGGCACTCAGCCTTCTTTTTGGGCCAGCACTCACATCCATACATGACTGTTGAAAAAACCATAGCTGTCACTATATGGACCTTTGTTGGCAAAATGATGTCTCTGCTTTTTAATACGCTGTCTCAGTTTATTATAGCTTTTCTTCCAAGAAGCAAGTGTCTTTTAATTTCATGGCTGCAATCATTGTCCGTAGTGATTTTGGAGCCCAAGAATATAAAAGCTGTCACTGTTTCCATTTTTCCCCTTCTATTTGCCATGAAGTGATGGGACCAGATGCCATGATCTTTGTTTTTTGAGTGTTGAGTTTTAAGCCAACTTTTTCAGTCTCTTCTTGCAGCTTCATCAAGAGGCTCTTTAGTTCCTCTTAGCTTTCTGCTATAAGGGTGGTATCATCTGCATATCTGAACTTATTGATACTTCTTCTGGCAGTCTTCATTCCAGCTTGTGCTTCATCCAGCCCAGCATTTTGCATGATTTACTCTGCATATAAGTTAAATAAGCAGGGTGACAATATGCAGCCTTGACATACTCCTTTCCCAATTTGGAACCAGTCAGTTGTTCCATGTCCGGTTCTAACTGTTGCTTCCTGACCTGCATGTTTGTTGTGATCCACAAAGTCAAAGGCTTCAGCATAGTCAATGAAGCAGACTTAGATGTTTTTCTAGAATTCTTTGGCTTTTTCTATGATCCAGTGGACGTTTAAAATTTGATCTCTGGTTCCTCTGCCTTTTCTAAATCTAGCTTGTGCATCTGGAAGTTCTTGGTTCACATACTTTTGAAGACTAGCTTGAAGGATTTTAAGCATTACCTTGCTAGTATTTGAAATGAATGCCATTGTGCAGTAGTTTGAACATTCTTTGATATCGTCTTTCTTTGGGATTGTAATGAAAACTAACCTTTTCCGGCCACCTGTCCACTGCTAAGTTTTCCAAATTTGATGACATATTGAGTGCAGCACTTTAATGCATCTTTTATGCAAGCTGGAAAAGAGGGTATATTCTTTCTCAGTGGCCCTTCGTGTTTTAATAGATATGTATAAAGAATTGATGACAAAATGCATGCTGTAAGATACTCATTTTGCTCGGAGAATTTTCTCCTTTATTGACCATATTACTTGTCAATCACCAAGAAAATTTTTCTTGGCTATACTATTTAACATGCTAAAAATAGTGCAATATATGAAACAAGTATCTTGAACAATTAATATCTTACTTTTTCTGAAGGTATTCCTCTCTCATAAACACAATCTTTTTTTAAAAAAAATTTGTTAGCTTGTTTTCTGCTGATTTTAGATTTCTTGCAAAGAAAGAAAGAAGGAGAGGACTGGCTAGTGTTGAGGTTGTGACAGGAATAGGCATGGATTAGTCATTTGGGGGCCAATGATGGATGCATGGTAGTTCATTTTATTAATTGTTTACTTTATTGATTGTTTGAAATCAATTAAAAGTTGAAAAAATATCCTGTGGTTATATATATATATGATATTGTTATTACATTGTATTTGAAAATCTTGTTTTATGCATTCTTTTGTTTTCTATAGCCACTGTGAAATTTGAAATGACCTACTATAATTATGATCACTATGAAGAAGATAAAAATTGAGCTTTGTAGGATTTGTGTAATATTATGAATGTCATGTAATGTTTTACTATTCTTGATTTTTATTCTGGTTTTTAGCATTAAGATAGTTAATTATATACTCAGTGATCTCGCAAGCTTGTAGTGCTGAAAAGAATAACCTATGAATTCCATTTTTAAAAACCCAGCTGATTAAATAAAATATTCTGTTAAGATATAAAGCAAGTGGCAAAATCAGCTTATAAGTGAATAAATCCAATGTTTTATGTACACATTTGATTAATTTTGATTTTTCATGGAAGTGTGCTTTACTCTTTTAATACTAAATTAGTATATGCATGTTATATATGTAGAAAGTAGTAAACCAAGCTAAATAGTACTCAGATTTTGAAAGAAAAGTTTCAAAATGTAGCCTATTCTTTATCTGAATTTAATGGATATATTTACAAAACTGACAATTTCGGAGTTACAAGTGAAGAAGATGAAATATCCTTTTAGAAATTATGTATCACCTAGAAACACTTATCTAATGCTCCTCTTAATAGTTCCATGTAAATCATGATGGTATTTTGTTTTATTTCATTTGTGTTTTTCTTTAGGGGATCCTAAGAAAAAGCTCATATGTTCAGTGTGCAATAAAAAGTGTTCTTCAGCATCAAGCCTACAGGAACATAGGAAGGTCAGTAAAATAAAGACTAATGTTGGTCATAGTGTGAGATCTTTAGTCATAGTGTCTGCCAGGAAAATTTTTAATTGCTTTATATATTGTAAAGACAGAGCTTTGTCATTAATTTTATACTAATATACTCTAAGGGGCTTCCCTGGTAGCTTAGCTGGTAAAGAATCCGCCTGCAATGCAGGAGACCTCAGTTCGAGTCCTGGGTCAGGAAGATCCCCTGGAGGAGGGCATGGCAATTCACTCCAGTGTTCTTGCCTGGAGAATCCCCATAGACAGAGGAGCCTGGCGGCTACAGTCCACAGGATCACAGAGTCGGACTCGACTGAGTGACTAGGCACACAGTGCACTCTAAAAAGCAAGACTGATAAACAGAAAAGCCAGCTCTTGCAAAAGAATATTTTGAGTTCTTTATTGTTATTCAGAATAAGTAGAAATATTTCTCCAATGCTGTATAGTGTATAGTGTCTGAGTCCCTCATTACAACACCTCATACTGGTTTCATGCTTCACCAGTTGCTGTTTGCTCAGGAAATACTATATATTTGAGGAGACCACAATATTTTTGTATATTTATAATATACTCTACAGTGACATTTAGCCTGAAATGTATGTGTATTATATTTAAGTCTGGAAAAAAAAAAAGACAGGAGCTCTGTTATTTTGAAGAGCTTAAAAAAATGTACAAAAATGTCAGAGTGTTGTCAGCGGAAACAAATGATTATACAGTTGACCCTTGAACAGCACAGGTTTGAGCTGTGCTGGTCTACTTACAGCATTTTTCAGTTAATATGTACTCCAGTACTATACAGTCAGGGATTGGTTGAATTTGCAGATGTGGAGGGGTCCACTGTAAAGTTACACAACTTTTCTACTAAAAGGGCAGGTGAGAAGGAGTGGGAGTGGGGATCCAGTGGGTCTAACCCCCAAACCCCTCTGTTGTTCAGTGGTCAACTGTATAAGGAGAATGTAAATTTAATACATTTTGTAATAAACATAAAACAGTTTACTAAGTTACTATTTGAATATGAAAGTTAACCTGAAAAAAATGGCAGCTATTAACCCTAATAGCATTAGCACTTGTTAATCAAATTTATGACAGAATAGAGTTAAAGTAGAATTTAGATTTTTGTTCATATCATGGGAGAGTCCAAAAATTTATTTTATATATTTTTATAACAAAGATACAAATGATTATTTCCTGATTTCATATATGAGTTTTTCAGAATATCTATGAGCATATGATACAGTTTTTTAATCATTTAATACTAAAGAAGAGGAGATGGTACCAGTGGAACTAAAATTTTACATTATAGTTTATAAATTGAATTTTGTCTCTTTGTTTCTGTATAGATATATTCCAAAATAACTTGACAGATCTTAAAATTCGTAGATATTCAGTGCAATATCTTCAACCATTTAGGCTGTGGATTTAACCTGTAACATATAAGATAATTAAATTATTAAGATGTCTAGGGTTATATCCTGCATGTTAAGTGATTTTGATTTTTAGGGATAAAATATGGAATGAGTAGTGGACAGAGTGAGGACTGTGGATGTCACATTCTGTCACTAAACCTCCATGTGGTACTGGGCCTCTCATTAAGTGTGACATGGAACTGATCAGTATTTTCCAGTTCCCTAAGTGCCATGAAACTACTTTGATTTTTCAGTTTCCAAGTGGTTATCTTATCAGGTTGTTTAAAAATAGAGAGTACTTCAGGAATTGACATGTAATTCATATTTGAGGACCATGCTTGTTTTCTCTGTCATTCCAAATTTAGCATAAGTGCTATTGGAGCAAGCACCAAAGCTACTTTCTAAAAGTTTAGCACAGAATCCAATCCAGATACTGCTTCTTTTATGTCTCTCTTTCTCCCCATCACCCTTAAAGCTTCTGAAGCAGAACCTAGTCTGAGACAAAAAGTATAAAATCCAGCTGAATAGTATAAAATCCAGCTGAATAGACATTTTCCAAATATCCTCATGGTGCTATAATTCTTTGTTTTCTTTCCCCGATTTTAGAAAGTTGAAAATTAAGATATCTTACCAAATTTAAGATTTTGCCAAGTAGAATATTTCAGCAAAGTTGGTTGTGGGACATAATTCTGAAAAATGTCCTCTTTTACATTTATATTCTTCGTAATATAAGAACTTTTTCCCCAGGGAATATCTCTGTAGATTAGATTTAAATCCCACCTGGTGGTGGAATACAGTCTCCAGGTTGTCTCTGCAGAATGTTAATAACTTGGTAGCTCAGTGTAGCTCTTTGTCCATCACAGCATAGCTCCTTTGACTTACCCTTTCTGAATCTACAGGCAGCTTCTACAGACTCCATTTTTGAGTCTATTCTTATTGTTGTTGCTCTTTAGTCACTAAGTTGTGTCCTAGTTTTGCAGCCCCATGTACTGTAGCCACCAGGCTCCTCTTTCCTGGCATTTCCGAGGCAAGACTACTGAAGTGGGTTGCCATTTCCTTCCAGGCAATCTTTCCAACCCAGGGGTCAAACCTGCATCTCTTGCATTGGCAGGCAGATTCTTTACCTCTGAGCCACCAGGGAAGCCCCATTTTTAGTTGGGTATGTCTAATGTTTAATAGAGTTTGGTGGTAGTATTTCACCTAAACAGCAGATAGAATATGCCACATTTATAGACTAGACTCAACATTCAAAAAACTAAGATCATAGCATCCAGTCCTATTACTTCATGGCAAATAGGTAGGAAAAAAGTGGAAACAGTGATAGATTTTATATTCTTGGGCTCCAAAATCACTGTGGATGGCGACTGCAGCCATATTAAAAGATGCTTGCTCCTTGGAAGAAAAGCTATGACAAACCTGAATTCAGTCACTCAGTCATGTACGACTCTTTGCAACCCCATGGACTGCAGCATGCCAGGCTTCCCTGTCCATCATGAAAATTTGCTCAAACTCATGTCCGTTGAGTCGGTGATGCCATCCCACAATCTCATCCTCTGTTGTCCACTTCTCCTCCTGCCTTCAATCTTTCCCAGCATCAGGTTCTTTTCCAGTGAGTCAGTTCTTTGCATCACGGAACCAAAGTATTGGAGTTTCAGCTTCAGCATCAGTCCTTTCAGTGAATATTCAGGACTGATTTCATTTAGGATTGACTGGTTGGATCTCCTTGCAGTCCAAGGGACTCTCAAGAGTCTTCTCCAACACCACAGTTCAAAAGCATCAATTTTTCAGAGCTCAGCTTTCTTTGCAGTCCAACTCTCACATCCATACATGACCACTGGAAAAACCATAGCTTTGACTAGACAGACCTTTGTTGGCAAAGTAATGTCTCTGCTTTTTAATATGCTGTCTGGGTGGCTTATAGTGTTTCTTCCAAGGAGCAAGTGTCTTTTAATTTCATGGCTGCAATCACCATCTGCAATGATTTTGGAGCCCAAAAAAATAGTCTGTCATGGTTTCCACCATTTCCCCATCTGTTTGCCATGAGGAAATGGGACCAGATGCCCTGATCTTAGTTTTCTGAATGTTGAGTTTTAGCCTTGTTTTTCACTCTCCTCTTTTACTTTTATCAAGAGGCTCTTTAGTTCTTCTTCGCTTTCTGCCATAACGATGGTGTCATCTGCATATCTGAGGCTATTGATGTTTCTCCCAGCAATCTTGATTCCAACTTGTGCTTCATCCAGCCCAGCGTTTCTCATGATATACTCTGCATATAAGTTAAATAAGCAGGATGACAATATACAGCCTTGACATACTCCTTTTCCTATTTGGCACCAGTCTGTTGTTCCATGTCCAGTTCTTACTGTTGCTTCCTGACCTGCATACAGGTTTCTCAGGAGGCAGGTAAGGTGGTCTGGCATTCCATCTCTTTCAGAATTTTCCACAGTTTGTGGTGATCCACACAGTCAAAGTCATAGTCAGTAAAGCAGAAGTAGATGTTTTTCTGGAACTCTCTTTCTTTTTTGGTGATTCAGTAAATGTGGGCAGTTTGATCTCTGGTTCCTCTGCCTTTTCTAAATCCAGCTTGAACATCTGGAATTTCACAGTTCACGTATTGTTGAAGCCTGGATTGGAGAATTTTGAACATTACTGTCCTAGGTGTGAGATGAGTGCAACTGTGTGGTAATTTGAACATTTTTTGGCGTTGCCTTTCTTTGAGATGGGAATGAAAACTGACCTTTTCCAGTCGTGAGTTGTCCAAATTTGATGGTGTATTGAGTGCAGCACTTCACAGCATCATCTTTTAAGATTTGAAATAGCTCAGCTGGAATTCCATCACCTCCATAGCTTTGTTCATAGTGATGCTTCCTAAGACTCACTTGACTTCGCAGTCCAGGATGTCTGGCTCTAGGTGAGTGATCACACCATTGTCATTATCTGGGTTGTGAAGATCTTTTCTGTACAGTTCTTCTGTGTATTCTTGCCACTTCTTCATATCTTCTGCTTCTGTTACGTCCATAGCATTTCTGTCTTTTATCTAGCCCATCTTTGCATGAAATGTTCCCTTGGTATCTCTGATTTTCTTGAAGAGATCTCTAGTCTTTTCCAGTCTGTTGTTTTCCTTTCTTTCTTTTTTTTTAAATATAAATTTATTTATTATAATTGGAGGCTAATTACAATATTGTATTGGTTTGCCACACATTAACATGAATCTGCCCCGGGTGTACATGTGTTCTCCATCCTGAACCCCCCTCCCACTTCCCTTCCCATCCCATCCCTCTGGTTCATCCCAGTGCACCAGCCCTGAGCATCCTGTATCATGCATCAAACCTGGACTGGTGATTTGTTTCACATATGAAAATATACATGTTTCAATGCCATTCTCCCAAATCATCCCACCATCGCCCTCTCCCACAGAGTCCCAAAGACTGTTCTATACATCTGTGTCTCTTTTGCTGTCTCATATACAGGGTTATCATTACCTTCTTTCTAAATTCCATATATATGCATTATTATACTATATTGGTGTTTTTCTTTCTGGCTTACTTCACTCTGTATAATAGGCTCCAGTTTCATCCACCTTATTAGAACTGGTTCAAATGTATTCTTTTTAATGGCTGAGTAATATTCCATTGTGTAAATGTACCACAGCTTTCTTATCCATTCATCTGCAGATGGACATTTAGGTTGCTCCCATGTCCTGGCTATTATAAACATTGCTGCAGTGAACATTGGGGTACATGTGTCTCTTTCAATTCTGGTTTCCTCAGTGTGTATGCCCAGGAGTGCGATTGCTGGGTCGTATGGCAGTTCTATTTCCAGTTTTTTAAGGAATCTCCACACTGTTCTCCAGAGAGGCTGTACTAGTTTGCATTCCCACCAACAGTGTAAGAGGGTTCCCTTTTCTCCACACCTCTCCAGCATTTATTGCATGTAGACTTTTGGATAGCAGCCATTCTGACTGGTGTGAAATGATACCTCATTGTGGCTTTGCTTTGCATTTCTCTGATGATGAGTGATGTTGAGCATCTTTTCATGTGTTTGTTAGCCATCTGTATGTCTTCTTTGGAGAAATGTCTGTTTAGTTCTTTGGCCCATTTTTTGATTGGGTCGTTTATTTTTCTGGAATTGAGCTGCAGGAGTTGCTTGTATATTTTTGAGATTAATTCTTTGTCAGTTGCTTCATTTGCTATTATTTTCTCCCATTCTGAAGGCTGTCTTTTCACCTTGCTTATAGTTTCCTTTGCTGTGCAGAAGCTTTTATTTTAATTAGGTCCCATTTGTTTATTTTTGCTTTTATTTCCAATATTCTGGGAGGTGGGTCTTGGAGGATCCTGCTGTGATTTATGTCGGAGAGTGTTTTGCCTATGTTCTCCTCTAGGAGTTTTATAGTTTCTGTCTTACATTTAGATCTTTAATCCATTTTGAGTTTATTTTTTTGTATGATTTTAGGGAGTGTTCTAGTTTCTTTCTTTTACAAGTGGTTGCCTAGTTTTCCCAGCACCACTTGTTAAAGAGATTGTCTTTTCTCCATTGTATATTCTTGCCTCCTTTGTCAAAGTTGAGGTGTCCATAGGTGAGTGGATTTTGTTTTCCTTCGTTTCTTTGCATGTATCACCGAGGAAGTCTTTCTTACCTCTGTTCTTTGGAGCTCTGCATTCAGATGGATGTATCTTTCCTTTTCTCCTTTGCCTTTCACTTCTCTTCTTTTCTCAGCTATTTGTTATGCTTCCTCTGACTACCATTTTGCCTTTTTGCATTTCTTTTCCTTGGGGATGGTCTTGATCATTGCCTCCTGTACAGGGTCCTGAGCCTCTGTCCATAGTTCATCAGGCACTCCATCTATCAGATCTAATCCCTTGAATCTATTTGTCACTTCCACTATATAATCATAAGGGATTTGATTTAGGTCATACCTGAATGGTCTAATGGTTTTCCCTGCTTTCTTCAATTCAACTCTGAATTTGGCCATCAGGAGTTCATGATCTGAGCCACAGTCAGCTCCCAGTCTTGTTTTTGCTTCTCCTTTTCAGCTGCGAAGAATATAACCAGTCTGATTTCAGCAAACATAGTATATTAAAATGGGGGAGACATCACTTTTCTGACAAAGGTCCTTGTAGTCATATCTATGGTTTTTCCAGTATTCATGTACAGATGAGAGTGTTGGACAGTAGAGAAGGTTGAGCATCGAAGAATTGATGCTTTCAAACTGTGGTGCTGGAGAAGAGTCTTGAGAGTCCCTTGGACTGCAAGAAGATCGGACCGGTCAGTCATGGAAGAAATCAACCTTGACTGTTGGAAGAACTGACTTTGTGTCTGAAACTCTAATACTTTCCCCACCTGATGCTGAGAGGTTACTCACTGGAAAAGACCCAGATATTGGATAGATTCAGGGCAGGAGGCGAAGAGGCTGACAAAGGAGGAGATGGTTGGATGACAAACCTGACTCAATGGACATGAGTTTCAGCAAACTCCGGGAGATAGTGAAGGACAGGGAAGCCTGGTGTGCTACAGTTCATGGGTCACAAAAAGTTGAACACGACTTAGACTGAACAACAAGTAAACTAATACCTTATATTACTATGTGCTGTCCTATATTTCAATAAGATATAGTATGATTCTTCTTAGAACTTATTTAATTTGGGACATCAGATAGTGAGTTGTTATTCTTCATATCAATTTAGTAAGCTATAAACATTTTATAATTGGAGAAGGAAATGGCAACCCACTCCAGTGTTCTTGCCTGGAGAATCCCAAGGACGGGGGAGCCTGGTGGGCTTCCGTCTATGGGGTCACACAGAGTTGGACACGACTGAAGTGACTTAGCAGTAGCAGCAAACATTTTATAAAATGCTTTACTTAGCATTAGGCATAATTAGTATCACTGTCTCTTTAAATCTGTTTTATTAAACTTTTATAGGAGTTTTGAAAATAGCTTCGGTTGAGTTTTCCACTGTGAATAAGAGAGTTAACACAAAAGTGCTTTCATATAAATATTGTATTTTATAATTTTAGAAATATCAAAGTTCAGTACAACCTTTAAAAATGTTTCATGTTTTGAAAGCTGTGCGTGCTCAGTCACGCAGTCGTGTTCGACTCTTTGCTACCCCATGGACTGTAGGCCACTGTCCATGTAATTTTCTAGGCAAGAATACTGGAGTGGGTTGCCATTTCCTTCTCCATGAAAGCCGTGAGTATTAAGTAAACAAGTATATTTTGTAGTAGTTTAACAGCTGCCATTTTTGTATGGATAAATAATTTAAAATTTGTATATACTAATATAAATAGAACATTGAAAATAAAAATAAACTGAATATGTTTTCACTTATGTATGTCTCAGAAGGCATGTCATGAGTTTATTGCTTGTTATAAAATATATATGTTACAGAGTTTAAGAATATGAATCTGTTCTTACTATCTTTAAATAAACAGTGCACTTCATATCATTGCTGTGAGGATCTTTGATGGTTGAAGAAGTACCCTTTAAAATTTCTTAGACCGAAGGCTTCCCTTCTGTACTGTGTGGTTGCCTTTGGAGTACTTGTGTACAGCCTACCGTGTTTTCTGAGGAACCTTAGGACTCTCTGGACCCTGTATATCTCCCTTCAAGGTTAGAAGCCACCACATATAAGCAAGGAACTAAGTCAGAGTCCAGTGGAATGATATCATTCTGCCCTTTCTTGTTTCTTTATCTTTTCTCTGTTTATCTTTATCTTTTCCCATTTCTGTTCACTGACTCGCCAAGAATCAGACCCGACAGAAGCAGAAGGCTGATGGCAGCCTCAGACCACCATGTGGTTGGGTACAGGATTGAGGCTCACACCGCAGACTCAGGATCTGTCAGCCTTGCACCAGCCTCTGTTTCCTTCCCGGTGCCGTCTTCTGCATGTCCCTGTCTTGAGTTCTTCCGTGGTCACTTAGGTCAAGGGAGCCGTTTTCCAGTCTTCCTCTCTTTATTCATTGCTGTACCAATTCAGGGTCTTCTCCCTTGACTTTTACTCTGTAGTGGCCCTTAGATATTCTGCAAGGATAGCTATAATATCTTGGTGTCCTGCAGAATGGCCCGTGCTTGTATGGGGTTTAGTTTTGTGAGCTCTACCTTGAATGAGTTTGAAACAAAAATACAGCTTCACCAAGATGATTTTTCAGTCTTCAGCAAAACAGTAGGATGCTCTTCTTCATTGGGATGATGAACAGTTCTAATATAAGGCTGCTTGCAGCACATTGCTCTTTTTACATAGTTATGATAACAAACTAAACTCTTCATACTGCCTATCCAGTTTCTCTAATTTAGTATCTGGGAGGGATAGAGCTGAACTTAGTTGTAACCTTTATTTAGCTGGTTGATTGCTAAAGTTATATATATATATTTTTTGATGAAACTCATAAAAACTAATAAAACTTGAAGATTTTTAGCCTCCTGTCCTGTGGGAGTATTGTTGTGAGCTGCACTCCTAGTTTTCAGAATCATATCTTTGTCTTTCATGGTAAGATCTTTACTGCATATGTTTAAGTTTTAAGTAGTGTTGACTACTAGAAAGGGAATATTTTTAATGGCAAGTTTTTCCATTCCATTTCCATATCCATTCCAAATATGCCAAATTTCGGCATATTTCCAAGTCTAAATTTGTGTATAACAGAGACTTAATATATATTAGGTATAACTTTTTGCAGAGTATAAACTTTTTATGTACTTCAGAAATAGGTCATCTGTTTTACATATTTAAATATCATACAGTTTTACATTTTTTAATGATCATGTTCTACTAGGTAACTTATGTTCATTGCATTTTCAGTTTCTTATATAGGGTAATGTGAACAAATCAGGGCTGAATTATATTGCATAGTTTAGATATTGTAATGGCAACTGTCCAGATGTTTATACTTGGGTCCTATACAATTCTGTGGCTCGGCCAGTTGAGTTAACTGTTAATTTAACCTTTTGCAGATTCATGAGATATTTGATTGTCAAGAATGTATGAAGAAATTCATTTCAGCTAATCAGCTAAAGCGTCATATGATCACCCACTCAGGTAAAGCACATATTTTTCCATTTATATTGAAATCAGTACAAAAGCTTCACCTTGTCATTTTTAGGAGCTCTGAGAGAGGGGTAATCAGGAGACCTAGCTATTAGTTCTGGCTTGGACACTGACTGACCACATGATTCTGAACAAGTTACTTAACTTCTCTAGACCTTAGTTTATTTCTGAAGCAAATGTAGTTGGACTAAATGAAATAAAAAAATCTTCAGATTTACCATTTAATTTGTCCTATGATTCAATCTGAAGCACCAATACTTTGCCATCTAATGCAAAGAGCTGACTCACTGGAAAAGACCCTGATTCTGGGAAAGATTGAAGGCGGGAGGAGAAGGGGATCAGAGAGGATGAGATGGTTGGATGGCATCACTGACTCCATGGACATGAGTTTGAGCAAGCTCTGGGAGATGGTGAAGGACAGGGAAGTCTGGCATGCTGCAGTCCATGGGGTCACAAAGAGTCGGACACCACTGAGTGACTGAACACCAGCAACAAATCCTCCTTGAGCCTTAGTTTCCATGTTCTTCATCTGTGTAAAGATATCCTACCTTTCAGAATTGCTGTGAAGGTTAAATGAGGTCATCTACGTACCCTGCTAGCAGAATGTCTGACATTTAGCAGGGATTCAATAATTAGAGCCCCAACATTTCTAGATATATTCACATTGTAACTAAGGTACTAATAAATATTAATGAGAAATTTACAAATACATTTTGAGAATCTTGTTTTCAAAGCTGTAATTTCATTTTAAGCAGGTTTGAATGATAGATCTGTTATACAGACTTAAAAACATCCAGCTCTGAAAGTAACTTTTGCTTAATGAAGTCTCTGAAGTTAAGAATGTCTGTACTTTGAGGCCACTGAAGTCAGGATGTATTTGAATGGCCACTTTATCTGGAGACAGATACAGATATTTTTGGCAAATGAAAATAGAAGATCAAAAACCGGTGGCCTTCAGATATGCTTTGCTTGAAAAATCTAGTTGTCAACGTTACATGGATATTGTATACATATGGATTTTACACAACAACCTACGTGTGTAATTCCTGCTGAGATTGGAAGCTTGGCCTCATGGGCTCCTTGGCCATCCAGGAGGCAGGTCTGTCCTTTCCTTCCATCTCTGTCAGACCACTCGCCCTTCACATTCGGAGCTGTGACCCTGACTTCAGCTCATACCAATCCAGCAGGGTTTTCATCTGGAAGTAGAATTTCTTCCTTGAATTAAAACTTCATCTTCACACCTAAGCTACTTTATACATTTAGTTGGCAGAATATGTCAGTAAAAGAGCAGGCTCATGTGAGTTTTGAGTTGGCTCATATATCTAACAGATTGGGTAATAGACTTTTTTCCAGTTGTTTGAATGATATTCTTATTGACTTGTCTGTAAGAATTAATAATGCAAGGAAGGCTGTTTCCCTTTTTATCCTTTACCTATATAGACATGAGATTGTCTCTACTCATTTTTTACAGAAAAACGACCCTATAATTGTGAGATTTGTAATAAATCTTTCAAGAGGCTTGACCAAGTGGGTGCCCACAAAGTGATACACAGTGAAGATAAACCTTACAAGTGCAAGCTCTGTGGAAAGGGATTTGCTCACAGAAATGTTTACAAGAATCACAAGAAGGTAAAAGCTTGCTAATACTGTTATAAATGTATTTGCTGATTGGCCAATAAAATTATCAGTTTTTTATCTTTTAAAGAAATTTTTGCATGTCTGAGGCATACCTGAGGCTGTACGTATGACATAATTGGAGAATATCTTGCTTCTGCTTTCTTACCTCTTGGGCCATCACCACTGTGGCTTTGTATCTGTCTAAATTCTCTTTTGAAACTATTCTCCTAACAAGCAAAGTGTTATCCAGTGTTTCCCAGCATTGTAATAATTGCAAAATATTCTCTTCCTTCTTTCTTTAAAGTTTGACACTCTTGTTCGTATTACCATTTGGAAATCCTCTTTGTCATGAAACCATTTTAGCAACTTTGCTAGGTCTTCTGCCAATTTCTCTGAACACTTCTTTGGTCTCTGAGTTCCCAAGGGATTATCCTGGATGCTTTGACTGTAGGCTAATTCTGTGTCCTCTGTGTCAGCTACATCTATGAATTATGCTGCAAACTCTGTACTTACGAATTCCAAATGATTTGTTTTGTTAATCTCAAGCTGTAGAGTCACACTTGTCACTACTTGTTTGATATATACATGGGCATCTTTCTGACCTAATGACTTCAGCATTCCAGATAATGGTTTCACTGTTGGCTCAGTGGTAAAGAATCACCTGCAGTGCAGGAGACCTGGGTTCAATCCCTGCGTCGGGAAGATCCCCTGGAGAAGAAAATGGCAGCCCACTCCAGTGTGCTTGCCTGGAGAATCCCATGGACAGAGGAGCCTAAGCGGGCTGTACTCCATAGGGTTGCAAAGAATCAGACATGCTGAGTGACTAACACACACACAGATAACTTCACTTTTGGAAGTGTCTGTTAATTTCTATTAATGACCAAAGCGTGTATTTATCCCTGTCTCTTTCTTTAATTTTAACCCCTTTTTAGAATTAGTAGCTAATTCTTATAGATTCTGCCCTCTCCGTTGTCTTACCATCTTCATAATCATTGCTTTACCGTTTCACATCCTGGTCATGTCTCATTTTCATCACTTTAATCATCCATTTCATGTGGCTTCTTGATATTTAATCACTTCTTACTTATTCAGACAACTAGATAAATCGTCCCAAATCACAGCTCTATCACTCTTGAACTCCAAATATTATAAGTAGATTTCTAGCACTTATGTACAATCTGTATTCTTTTCCCTGCCACTATGCACCATGACCCCAGCTTCCTTTTCCAGCTTTTTGTTCTCTCATTTTCTGCTCGAGACATATCAACTCAGCATGACCTCTCTAGCTTCTCAGCATGACCTCTCTAGCTTCCCTGTTCCCTCCTTGGTAGTAAAACTCTCAAATAATCTCTTATTTCCTCTATTGATTTTTGTTTTCATTTCCTACACTTTACCGTTACTCAAGTTCTTATTTCAGAATTTTAGTTTTATCTAATCTATTTTCTGTAGATAGTAAATAATGTTTGAATTGAACTCAGGAAATTTGTGCAGAGATAGTCAACATCTTAGAAATGTGTGTTTAAATTTGTGATGTGGTAAACATTTGCTTATTAATTTTGGTTGACATATTTCATGATGGTATTAAGCAACATACATATATATTTTCAAAGAACTTCTTACGTTTTTATTTGCAATATTCCATTGTAATTATTCTTATTTTAATATTTATTGGGACTTTCCAAATATATAATTTTATCTGTTTTGAAATCATTTAAGAAGTTATGATATTAATTTCAGCTTCAGTCTAAAAAAGAAAAAAAGATAGATTAATGAAAGAATACATAGGGTTGATTGATGGTGTACCAAATCATCTCTGCCTAATTTCTTGCTGACTGCTCTTATGTTTAACTCAAGTATTGTATGTTCAGAGGCAGGACCACATACATTACTGCTGCTTTGGAATTACATGCCTATTAAAAATTATCTGGCTAGTTTCCTGCTCAGTCTCTGGAACCCTCTTGTTCCTTTCTTTGATGAATCTGATCTCCCCACATTTACAAGTTTTTCACAATTTGGCTTGTATTATATACCATATGGGAATTTGGCACAGGATCTTTGTACCATCTCTCATACTTTTAGCCATAAATCATATGAAAGTAGTAATGAGGTCTTGGGAAGGATATAAACAATGATGCCTGTAATTTCCAAAGTGGAAGGCACATTCAGTCCTTCTGCTGTGGACAGTGTGCTTCTCACTGTGTTTTGGTCCTAGCATGTATTTGGTATGTGGACAGTTGTGCTTCTCACCGTGTTGTGATCCTAGTATGTATTTGGTATTGTTACATGAATATGTATAAAATATTTATCAAAAGTTATGGTGAAAGAAGCAAATCAACTTTTTCTTCCATCATTATTCACTAATGGCCAGTTGTCAAAATAAAAAGTAAAAATATGCAAGTAAAGCAGAAAAAAAAGTCATTAAAAGACCGATCTTCATCGTGTAACATGACCAAAGTTGGTTATTTTAAATGAATTATTCTTTGGGGTTTTGATTATGTAACTTGTGCATTTTTATTATAGCTATTTGATTTATTTGGTTGATTCTTTATGATTTGCATGAAAAGGGAATATTTCATTATGATTATGACAGTATGGCATGCAGTTTCGAAGGAGTGATTTTTTATAAGGGGTGATGAGTGATGGGGAATGTTGGGCATTGAGAGACTGCTTTTTCTGTTTTAATATAGGTTTTATTTTTTATCAGATTAGCAACCAACCTTTAAAAGGCATGCGTTTGTTTGTTTACTTTTGGCATCTTGTCTTGGCTGTGGCTGGTGGAATCTTTTGTTCTGCTGCACTGGTTTCTCTCTAGCTGTGGTGAGGGTTTAATTGGCCTGTGTCATTAGTTTTGCAACCAGGGATTGAACCCATGTCCCTGCATTGGAAGGCAGACTCTTAACCACTAGACCATCAGGGAAGTTCTGAAGGAGTGATTTCTATTTCTAAATCTTAGTTACTTGTTGCATCATCTTGGACTTCCCTCGTGGCTCAGATGGCAAAGAATATGCCTATAATGCAGGAGACCTGGGTTTGATGCCTGAATCGGGAAGATTCCCTGGAGAAGGTAATCACAATCCTCTCCAGTATTCTTGCCTGGAGAATCCCAAGGACAGAGGAGCCTGGCGAGCTACAAGTCCATAGAGTTGCAAAGAGACGAATACGTCATCTTGCCAGTTATATAAGCTCAGTAGGTAAGAATTAGTTTTTCTTTTCCCTAATCCTCTGTGGCAATCACTTAACCTTATTACAAGGTTAAATGAATTTTTTAGGGCCTACCTAAAATTAAGATTGTTTATCTGGACCCAACTATATTCTGTAACTTTTTAAGTCACAGTTGGACAGATGTCTAAGAACTGCAGGAAACAGAACCTAGTTATTCTTCAACCTGTATTTGTCCCTATCAAAGTTAATGCAAAGCCAAACTGAGAGGAGTGTACAGTGCTCTCCTACTCCTGTGGTGGGTGGCATGTCTAGATGGCCTGAACCATCTTGACCCTGGAGCTGGTACTACTTGCTTAATGATGGAAATGAGTACAGAGAGGTTTTGTCCTGATTAAGTTCATAAACAAGCTCTTTGGGGGCAGAGCTGCATCTATTCAAATAAAAGACCTTTGTTCCTGACATTTTACATAACCTTCCAGGGATGAACACTAGAGGCCTATGAAGGATTCTGATCACAAACCTCTCTGAAAATAATTCCATTGGGCATCTTATATTAATATCTCATCCAGTGATTTCCCATTTCTGGGCCATGACTGCTTTGTGGGTCTTGAAATAATTTACTGGGTCATCAACAGCCATTACAAAAATAGAATAGAAAATATGAGAATCAGAGTCATTTAATGAAATAATACATGAGTGTGTGAGTAGCTGTATATATATATATATCTTTTTGATATAAAAATTATATTTTTGGTCATAATCAAACAGTTTGAAAAACTCTGCAAGTCAGACTCTGCTCAGGTGATATTTTATTAAACCTTAAAAAAAAAGGACAAGTCTCTCCATAAAGAAATCATGGATTTGATTCTAAAACCATAATATGTAGCATAAATTTTACATAATTAAAAAATCTTTGACAGTTAAGGAAGGTGTCAAGTTGTAGATTGAAACACAGTTGTTCAGTTATTCCACCATACCCACTTTTTCCTTCAGCTTTGCATCGAATTCCTCTTCTTCAAGTGAGCTGCAGGTGAAGTAGCTGGTGGCTCACTTAAGATAGTATATATCCAGAACTACCTGTTTCTGTGATCTCGAAAGCGTGTTCACAGTGATGAGACGCTTACACTAAGGGGCATGTAGGAACCGAATCTGAAAGAGGGAAACAACAGATACAGATGTTTCTCTGAAGCTTGTTTAGCTAATGGCAAATTGCTTACCATATTTAAATTGTTTTTCTTAGATGAATATTGAGATACCATTGTATAGTTTCCAATGTAAACACCGTATTTCCTATAATTATACAGTAAGCTTTGAAGACAGATGCTCAACACAGTACCTACTGACCTTATTGTGCTTTGAATGTGGCAGACACTTTCTGAATGAATAAAGGTTTGTGAAAAGATTATCCCAAATAAGATTTAATGTTCTTAGTTATAGTAGTTGTAATATGAGAAGTGATTTCTCTAAATTTACATTTGTAATATGTGTTGCATCATTTTTGCCTTTCTGAGCACTCTCTTTCTTGACTTTATGAGCATACTAGTGATCAGTGATGCACTGAAAAATTGCTGTTGTGTCCCTTCTGCACTGGGTTTATCAGCCTGGAATATCTAAGCACTCTTCAGACCTTCCATTCAAAGATAACTGCACTGCTTTAGTTTTCTGAACCCTTTTCTGGCTCTGAGTTAGATACCTGAAGTGTAGCTCACTTACTGCCGAATCAGTGATGAGCCTTTATCCTCTGAGGAGCTTTAATAGAGGAACCTCCCTCCCAGCTTACTTCTACTTCCTCCACTCCCCCAGCCCCCAAATAGTAACTGAAGAACCATCAGAACTGTGCCTTGGTGCTTGCCAGAACAAAAGCATCGCTTGTTGCTCTTCAGAGCTTTCTTCCCCCTGGCTCCTGTAGGCACAGGACCTTGCCTTCCAAACGTCTAGCCTCTGATTCTTGCCTGTGCCTGAAAGCTTCAGGCCACCTCCTCACCTCCAGAGCTCACTCTATGTGGAATATCGCCTTTGCTGTCTGCTCTTTACCAGCCTAGCCCAGCCCAGGGTTTTGAGTTCACCTCACTTGACCCGCTTGATTGAGTGCACACTGGTAGCCTTCTTAAAACCATAAAGGAAAATGTTCTTTTTTAAAAATTAATTTTGTTCTGCTTATTTTCATTTGTAGTAGACACTGTATGAAAATAACCCCCAGAGGGCATGCTTGACCACATGGGTGGTCAGGTGCACAGTTTAGGTGAGAATCCTGCTCACCGCCTTTCAGTGAGGGCCTGGAAGGGACTGAGTACGCCCAGCTGATAGCCCTGGCTTTCCCCAAATATGCCAAAGACCGTATCCTTGTACAAACTGTTTGTTCATAATTACGCATCTGCTTCTATATTTAAAGGCCGGTGATCTAGAACCTAGAGGATATTTTCTATTCTTGAGTAAAATTCAGTGTTTATCCTCAGCATAAGGCCTTTGACATGCTTTTAAGTCACTGTCATAGATTGGAGTAGGGCATATTAGAAATGGGAAGGTGTAAGTTAGAGGTGGTTAGGTAAACTGAGTTGGGAAGGTAGGGAAGAAACTGGGAAAAGTGACCATTGAAATGAGAAAGAGAATAGGAGAAGACAGCCTGGAGTGTGAGGTAGGATGGGAAATTTTCAAATGCAGTAATAACTACAGAGTACCTCTTTCACCATAGTGAATGGCCAGGAATTTTCACTCTTCTCACTGGTATTTCTGTGTAAGAGGTTGTTCTTTTGGGTGGAGTTTGGAAAAAACAAACTGGAAAATTCTTAAAGAGATGGAAATACCAGACCACCTTACCTGCCTCCTGAGAAATCTGTATGCAGGTCAGGAAGCAGCAGCTAGAACTGGACGTGGAACAACAGACTGGTTCTAAATAGGAAAAGGAGTAGTACGTCAAGGCTGTATTTTGTCACCCTGCTTATTTAACTTCTATGCAGAGTACATCATGAGGAACGCTGGTGGAAGAAGCATAAGCTGGAATCACGATTGCCGGGAGAAGTATCAATAACCTCAGATATGCAGATGACACCACCCCTATGGCAGAAAGTGAAGAAGAACTAAAGAGCCTCTTGATGAAAGTGAAAGAGGAGAGTGAAAAAGTTGGCTTGAAGCTCAGCATTCAGAAAACTAAGATCATGGCTCTGTTCCCATCACTTCATGGCAAATAGGATGGAGAAATAGTGGACACAGTGGCAGACTTTATATTTTGGGCTCCAAAATCACTGCAGATGGTGACTGCAGCCATGAAAAAAAAAGATGCTTACTCCTCGGAAGAAAAGTTATGACCAACCTAGACAGCATATGAAAAAGCAGAGACATTCCTTTGCCAACAAAGGTCCATCTAGTCAAGGCTATGGTTTTTCCAGTGGTCATGAATGGATGTCAGAGTTGGACTCTAAAGAAAGCTGATTGCCGAAGAATTGATGCTTTAGAACTGTGGTGCTGGAGAAGACTCTTGAGAGTCACTTGAACTGCAAGGAGATCCAACCAGTCCATCCTAAAGGAAATCAGTCCTGAATATTCATTGGAAGGACTGATGCTGAAGCTGAAACTCCAGTACTTTGGCCACCTGATGCGAAGAACTGACTCACTGGAAAAGATCCTGATGCTGGGAAAGATTGAAGATGGGGGGAGAAAGAGACGACAGAGGATGAGATGGCTGGATGGCATCAACGACTCGATGTACATGAGTTTGAGTAAGCTCAGGGAGTTAGTGATGGACAGGGAATCCTGGAGTGCTGCAGTCCATGGAGTTGTAAAGAGTCACTAAACAGGAAAAAACACTGCTGCCCATCTGGGAGAAAAGTATATTTAAATGTAAATGGTTTTATGACACAGGTATCATTCAAGACCTTATTCTTTGTCTTACCATTAGACTTGGCGAGTGTTTCGGGTAGATTCATATAAAGCTATTCATTTTTTCTGACCATCACTATTTGATACTTCAGTGAACATCTTTTTACATAAAACTTGGTAAGTTTGCCAAGAGTATTTATGCAGGTAGATCTTAGGTATGGAATGTATAGGTCAGATACCAAGTGTTCTTTAAATTTTGATCTCTCCTGCCTGGTTGTCTTCTGAAAAAGCTCTATTTTCACTTAGCAGTGATGAAAGTGCCCTTTATCTGTGCCATCACAAGTGTCTATTTTATCAGCCTTTTTTTTCAGTCTGAAAATTGACAAGTGATATTTCATCGCATTTTAGCAATAGCAGGTGTAATTCTATTCTTTTTATGTTTGGTTTCCATTTCTTCTGAGAAGTGCTTTTAGGTACTCTTTGTCCTTTTCAGTTCAGTTCAGTTGTTCAGTCGTGTCCGACTCTTTGCGACCCCATGAATCAGAGCATGCCAGGCCTTCCTGTCCATCACCAACTCCCGGAGTTCACTCAAACTCATGTCCATTGAGTCTGTGATGCCATCCAGCCATCTCATTCTCTGTCGTCCCCGTCTCCTCTTGCCCCCAATACCTCCCAGCATCAGAGTCTTTTCCAGTGAGTCAACTCGTCGCATGAGGTGGCCAAAGTATTGGAGCTTCAGCTTCAGCATCAGTCCTTCCAATGAACACCCAGGATTGATCTCCTCTAGAATGGACTGGTTGGATCTCCTTGCAGTCCAAGGGACTCTCAAGAGTCTTCTCCAACACCACAGTTCAAAAGCATCAATTCTTTGGCGATCAGCTTTCTTCACAGTCCAACTCTCACATCCATACATGACTACTGGAAAAACCATAGCCTTGACTAGATGGACCTTTTTTGGCAAAGTAATGTCTCTGCTTTTTAATATGCTATCTACGTTGGTTATAACTTTCCTTCCAAGGAGTAAGTGTCTTTTAATTTCCTGGCTGCAATCAGCATCCGCAGTGATTTTGGAGCCCCCCAAAATAAAGTCTGACATTGTTTCCACTGTTTCACCATCTATTTCCCATGAAGTGGTGGGACCAGAAGCCACGATTTTAGTTTTCTGAATGTTGAGCTTCAAGCCAACCTTTTTCACTCCCTTCTTTCACTTTCATCAAGAGGCTGTTTAGTTCCTCTTCACTTTCTGCCATAAGGTTGGTGTCATCTGCATATCTGAGGTTATTGATACTTCTCCCGGCAATCGTGATTCTAGCTTATGCTTCTTCCAGCCCAGCGTTCCTCATGATGTAATCTGCATAGAAGTTAAATAAGCAGGGAGACAAAATACAACCTTTTCCTATTTGGAACCAGTCTGTTCCATGTCCAGTTCTAACTGTTGCTTCCTGATCTGCATACAGGTTTCTCAAGAGGCAGGTCAGGTGGTCTGGTATTCTCATCTCTTTCAGAATATTCCTTTGTCCTTTTTCTACTGGCCTATTTGGTTGTTTTTCATTGATTTCTAGGAGCCTTATAACGATGAATATTCTTTGCTATTTTTGTTTGTAATATTTTCCCCCATCTCTCAACTTGCATTTTTCAATAAAGAAGTTTTACATTTTTATATATTCAAATATGACATAGTTTGTGAGTTTTATGACTTCTGAGTATAGCTCCTGAATTTTATGTCTTATTTAGAATATTTTCCTTTTCCAAGATGATGCAAATATTCGCTAATGTGTTTAAAAGTTTTATTTCTTTTTTAATCGGTATTTTAATCGATCAATACTTCATATTTAGGTATGGTGATTGAAATACTGCTTCATAACTGAGCTATCTTGATGAATGCCTCTCATATAAATAAATCTATTTTTCCACTCCGTTCTGTCCCATTTAATCTGTATTCCCTTGCAATATCAGAGTATTTTAATAGTTGTAGTTTATAATGTTTTTAATATCTTTTGAACAAAGGCTGACTTGTAGTTTCCCTTTTTCAAAATTCTCTTACATCGTGTTTAGGAAAGTTAATGTTAGTAAGGAGACATCTTATCACCACTTCCTTTTTATCTTCCTGGAAATCAACATTGTATATTAAAAAACAGTTCCTCATGACAGAAATTCTTCATATATAGTCTTGCTCTTGTGAATGATTTGGTTCAGAAATGTTTTGTTCAGGGTAGAAAAAGCAGTAAGTAAAAAGAGTTCATTTTCCAATGTTATTGTTAAATTCTCCATTACCAGTATATTTCTTAATTTTTCATGTATTAAAACATTTAATTTCGTACAACCTTGAGATCCTTCCTTTATCCCTTCTATTTCTGTTCTACCTCAAATTTTGCCAAGCTTGGGTTGACTTGTTTTCCTTCCCAAAGGATCTATTAGAAGATTAGTAAGAGGATTGTAAAAAAAGGTCAGGTTAGGCATAGCCTAGACTTAGTGATGGTTAGTTACACCCAGAGAGGAAAAAAAAAACTTTTAAAATGAAGTCTGTGACTCATAGAGCATAGCAAATGGGGGAGGGAGATTTTTCATGAAGGTAGGCAGTGTAGTTGTGTGAACCCTCAGTATACAAGGTAATGAATTTAAAGTAATACAAAAATATTAGTGAGTACCCTGCTTATTTAACTTATATGCAGAGTACATCATGAGGAACGCTGGGCTGGAAGAAGCACAAGCTGGATTCAAGATTGCTGGGAGAAATATCAATAACCTCAGATAAGCAGATGACACCACCCTTATGGCAGAAAGTGAAGAGAAACTCAAAAGCCTCTTGATGAAAGTGAAAGAGGAGAGTGAAAAGGTTGGCTTGAAGCTCAACATTCAGAAAATAAAGATCATGGCATCTGGTCCCATCACTTCATGGCAAATAGATGGGGAAACAGTGGAAACAGTGTCAGACTTTCTTTTTTTGGGCTCCAAAATCACTGCAGATGCTGATTGCAGCCAGGAAATTAAAAGACACTTACTCCTTGGAAAGAAAGTTATGACCAACCTAGATAGCATATTAAAAAGCAGAGACATTACTTTGCCAACCAAAGTCCGTCTAGTCAAGGCTGTGGTTTTTCCCGTGGTCATGTATGGATGTGAGAGTTGGACTGTGAAGAAAGCTGATCGCCGAAGAATTGATGCTTTTGAACTGTGGTGCTGGAGAAGACTCTTGAGAGTCCCTTGGACTGCAAGGAGATCCAACCAGTCCATTCTGGAGGAGATCAATCCTGGGTGTTTATTGGAAGGACTGATCCTTAAGCTGAAACTCCAGTACTTTGGCCACCTCATGTGACGAGTTGACTCACTGGAAAAGAGTCTGATGCTAGGAGGGATTGGGGGTGGGAGGAGACGGGGACGACCGAGAATGAGATGGCTGGATGGCATCACCAACTCGATGGACATGAGTTTGAGTGAACTCCAGGAATTGGTGATGGACAGGGAGGCCTGGCGTGCTGTGATTCATGGGGTCACAAAGAGTCGGTCATGACTGAGCTAGTGAACTGAACTGAACTGAACTGAGGCAGTATAAATTTAAAAGCTAAGTTAAATGGAAAATTATCACATTGTTTAAAAAGAGATACTTTTCTCTCTACTATGGCAATTTGTATTATACTAGAAAATGCCACAAACCTGAACCAATGAAAACAAGAAATGTACAAATGAGAACTATATGTTATATGCTGAAGTGCAATATTCTCAGTAAAAAATAGGCTTTGAGCCTAATATCCCATATTGAGTGTTTTGTATTTAAAGTTAGAAACTATAATCAGTTTAGAATCAAGCCCTGATCTTTTGACTTAGTTTGCATCTGTGTTATGTTGAAAATAGCTTTGCTTAGTTTTTATGAAGGTTTCAATTGAGACTATGTCCTCTAGTGATGTTGACAGAGAATTGAGTAGTGGTTTAAATATATGTGAGCATGTGCACATGCGCACGCACACACACACACACACACACACCCTTTTTACTTCTATCCCAAGTATCTGGATCGTGTTGTCGTCCTATGTTCTCTTTATCTGTTACTTTCTAGGAATTTGTACTATAAGAAAACTATTTCCCGTAGAAGGACGGGTATTACATTTTAGAGAGGGTAGTTTTTAGATGGGACTGGAATTCATCCATTGTTGTGTATTTGTCTGTTTCTACTTTAGGAATCTGTACACATTTCTCTTTGGATGTCACATAAAGTTCAATGCGTGATCTAGCCATGTTTCCTAGCAAACAAATTGTCTACCAGAGAAGCCAGGATAGCTGCTGTGATTTGTTACATATGAGTTATAAACACGAGGATACCTACTGAATGCAGCAAATTCTGATTCGCAGTTACTGTGATGCATCTGAAGCTGTGTCTTCCTGAGTGAAGCTAAAGGTGTCTGTTAGCTGGACAGTTTCTGAAGGGCGTGGTTGCTGTCTCCAGATACTCAAAGAGCTTCATTTGGAAGAGAGAATAACTTGTTCTGTATTAGCATAGTTGTAGTAAGTAGGGGCCATACAGAGGCAGAACTTTTAAATTAAGGGTCAAACCAGCAAGCCTGAAAAGTCACACGTTCAATGCCATGTTTGCTGGAGGCATCCTTGGTTAAGAAATATGTAGGGGGGGAGTACCTTGAGTGGGAACCTTAAATTGCTACTCTCCAAGAAAGACTTCATCTGCAAGCCTGGGATTATTTCCTCTTTTCGCAAATTCCCTTTGCCTTGATCAGGGTAGGTAGTTGGCCCTTTGTGTCTGCAGGTTCCATATTTATGGATCGAATCAAACTGCAAATGGAAAATCTTTGGGAAAAATTTCCAAAGTTTCCTAACAATAGAACTTGAATTTGCTGTGCACTGACAACTATTTACATTGTATTGATAATTAGGTATTGTAAATAATCTAGTGGTGGTGGGTTAGTCTCTGAGTTGTGTACAACTCTTGAGACCCCGTGGACTGTAGCTCGCCAGGCTTCTCTGTCCGTGGGATTCTCCAGGCAAGAATACTGGAGCAGGTTGCCATTTCCTTCTTCAGTGGATCTTTCTGACCCAGGGAACGAACCCGGGTCTCAGCATTACAGGTGGCTTCTTTACCAGCTGAGCCACCAGAGAAGCCCACAAGCAATCTAGAGATGGTTTTAAATGTATGAGAGGATGTGCATAGGTTGTATGCAAATACTGGGCCATTTTGTCTGAGGGACCTGTGTGTCCTCATACTTTGGTGTCCTCCCGGGTCCTGGCGCTGGTCCTCCGCAGGTCCGGAAGGAGGCATGTACCGTGGACTGTGGGCACCTCAGTCATTGGTGCCGCGGGCTTATGGCTTTGTTCTAATAAGTTGTGGCTTTCCAGCAGTGAAAAGGCTGGGCTTGGCTATTCGAGGCTGTCCTTCTATAGGAACATCACTTCAATTTTTTATCTGAACTTCTCTGTGAAATGAGTTACCTTTTCCTACACTGAGCTTAAAGAGACTGATTTCTTCGATATTTCTTCAGGTTTTATTCATTTTTGTGAGGAGGAATTTTTTTAAGGAAGCCAGTTGTAAGTCTTACAGTAAAATTTAATCCACAGACCTTGTAAATAGCCAGATGACATAGGTTTTATGTAGCCTTAGGTCTGTTATGTGACGCAGTGGGACAGTAATATGATATGCAGACTTCAGTAATGAGATTTTTTAAAGAAGTTTTAACACATATACATCTGGAATATTTTTCCAGTTTTATTTTATCTCTGGTTGTTTTCTCTGAATTTGTCATAGTTTTCTTGCTTTGCACATGACTGAAAGAGATGTCATTTCCAGTAATATTGTTAATTCTGGAGCAGTATATATCACTTATAGTGAAAGTTACCATTTTTGCATATGAATGCGCCTGATAAAAATGTTAATCTGCTCTCATGAAATTAATGTTTGGTTTGAGTGGCTCGAAATGTGATAATTTTTAACTGTTTTATAAAATTATGTTATAAAGTTTCTGAAGCATTTGAGACATTTTATCAAGTGTTATAAATTGTACAGCACATTTTCTTATATACTTTCTACATCTTCATCAATAATCCGACATGGGGCATAAAAAGATAAATTTCATCTTACTACTTCATGGAGTCAGTTCATCTGTTACATCATCAGATAGTGGTTTCTCAGTGACCTGGCATTAAAAGGAGGATGTTCTGTAACTCAAGGATGATTTGATTAATAGGTTGGTGGAAAGTTTGGCATCCTTGTTAGATGAAAAATTGAAGGGTAAGACACCCTTTAAAAGGTATAACTTTATTTGGTAATTGTAAATGTTTCTTGGAGACAGACGTCTTCTATCAACAACTTAGAGGCATTTCACTACGGCCTCACTTAAATGAGACTGAATACTGAGACTCTTGTAAGTTATGCCATCACAGCTTGGTGGTGTTGGGTGCTGGGACCTTTTTGACAAAGTGTTTATTCACCAGGCTCTGCACTGACAGCTTACTACTTGAAACATGCTGTCGACTTCAGGCCAGTATCTAGCCGTTGAGGCTCTGGTTTGGTTCACATGGATCCAAGGCATCATGCTCTCCCCAGTTCTTTCATCATCAAGCAACTAAATTATATCCACAGGTTATTTTGTCCTTGATTTAGAGAAAGAGAAAGAAAGGGTTGGTGTGGAGCATATTTTTAGAAGATTAAAGCAGCACCACTTTCCAGTGTGGATGCTCTGAAAATGCGGGTTTCCTTCTCTTTATAATAACATTACCTCCTTATTCTAGAAAAATTAGAACATCAAAGGAAGGTCTGAAGAAGATAGCAAAAATTCTGTCAGATACCACTGTCCACTTTACTATGAAAACCCTCAGAAGTGTTTTGTAAAATGTCTTCCTAGACCCATTCTCTGTATGTATGTGCCATAAATAGTATTCTATTAGACATTGCTTTGCATTGTGCTTTTGACACTCAAAATATGTTATGGAGGCTTTTCCATATCAAAGAGAAAGTATTTATGTAATAGTCACTAGAAGTTAGTTAACTAGGTTTATGTCTATCAGTGGACATTTATGAGTTTTCCTTTTTAAAAAAGTTGTGCAAAAATTGTCATATATATATATATATAAAACGAATTGATTTGTCAAAAGTTATACACACATTTATCATTTTGTAAATAGAGCCACACTGCACTCAGAAAATTTACATTCCCGTCTACCAGATGTGAGATTATTTGGTCTTACCCTTTAGTCAACACCAAAGAATGTCTATTTTCTTCACTTTTGCCAGTCTGATAGACCACAGGTCATATTTTGTTTTAAGTATTTCATTCTCTAACTGCATCCATGGCTTGAAATACTAATACTGTATGTAATATGATATCCCCAAGTTTTATACCCATTGTAATGCAGATGTGAAATATTCAGATGCCTGTTAACATCTCTTAATAGTCATCTGAACGTGTCCAAAATCAAACCCCTCATCTTTTACCCAGACTTGTTCCTTTCTTGCTCTTTGATATATTAGTTAATGATTGATCCATACTGCCATTGCTCAGGTCACAGTTTTGGAGGCATGCTTGCTTTCTTCTTCCTGTGTCTTATGTTTCATATCCAAGTCCCTCTGAAAGCCTGTTTGCTTTCATAATATATCCAGAAGCCTCCTACTTCTCTTCAGATTAGTGGCTACCACCCTCGTGTAGGTCTTAATCATCTCTTGCTTACTTTATTGCTATTGCTTCTCTGGTGTCTCTGCTTTTCCTTGTCTCCCTTGCACCGTCTTCTCAGCTCAGCCACCTTATTAGCATTCTAAATGCCGAGTGAATCATACCTCTTACCTGCTCAAAATACATTATAGACATATTGTGTCTCTCTCAGTGAAAGACAAAATTCCTGCAGGGGGCTCACCAAGTCCTGCATGATTTCTCTCTCCTCTGGATACTTCTCCCATTTGTCTGACCTCATCTCCTCATTTCTGTGTGTCTTCCTCTCAGCTCCCATCACACTCGCCTCCATTGGTTTCCTGCCTGGAACACCTAGGAGACCTGGCCCAGCTCCCCCACTTCCATCAGACCGCTCACATGTCATCTTCTCAGCAAGAATTTCCACGAGCACTGTTTAAAACAGCTACCCTGTTCTCTGAAACCTCTGACATCCTCCTGCCAGGCTCTGTTTCTCCCTGTGGCGTGTATCTGGTAGTTCATCATTTGTTAGTTGCTGTCTCTCTGCTGGCATAAGAGCCCACTGAGGGCGGGGACGTTTGCTTTTCTTTGCACAACAGTATCCACAGAATATAAAACAAGACTGACGTGAAGTGCATGTCATAGACTTGGCACAAAATAAAGAAAGAAGTGTGAGGCGTGCTATTTGGAGGAGAGTCCTTTTGCCGTTTTGGAAGGAGCTTTTATGTTTTCTTTTTAATTTGTTATAACCCTTTATATTAGCAATTTAAAACTTTTGGTTTATGTTGCAGATTTTTCTTTGTCCCAAATATTTTTGCTTTGCAGTTTTAAATTTAATTCTTTCTCTCATCTGAATACCTGGATTTCTGCCATCCTTAGAGTCTTTCCCTACACAAAAATTATTTAAATATTTACTGTTTTCTTCTAGTATCTTATTATTCAGATTTGAGAAAACATCTAAATTGAAATGGGATTTGTCTCTTGTAACAGGTGGGGAATTTAATTTTTTTCTGACTGTCACGATTGCCTTACAACCATTTACTGAACAATCCAGTTGTTTAGTCGCTAAGTCATGTCTGACTTTGCGACCCCGCGGACTGTAGTCTGCCAGGCTCCTCTGTACATGAGGTTTACCAGGCAAGAATACTGGGGTGGTTTGCCATTTCCTTCTCCAGAACAATCCAGTATTCTTACACAAATTTGAAATGTCATATTTTCCTACACTGAATGTTCCTATATCTTGTATTGTGAAACTCTTCGTTCTATTTTGTTGATGTATTTATTCCTTCCTCTCATTTAAATATCTCTATAACTAGTACATTTGAACACCTGTACTTTATCCTGAGTTTTAAATATTTGTTCCTCCCATCCTTTATGTGTATTTTTCACAGCCAAAAAAGCACAAAAGTCCCTTTTTCACTGACATTATGTTAATAGGTAATATTTATATCTTTAATATTATAATGTCCATTAGATTAAGAAAATGTATAAATATATATGCTGTAAATAAAGTGACTTCTCTTTAAATTATTCCCTATATTTCTATACCTCAAGTATCATGACACAGCCCATCAATTGTATGATTTACTTTAATAAGAGAGCATAGTTCAGTTTTTGATATATTAGCATTTATGAGCATTGCTATCTTGCCATCCATGGTAGAATGTATTTTTCTTTATGAATTTATAACAAATGGGTTAGTACTGATGTGTAATGGAAAACAGGGCAGGTGCTGAGCTGTTTTTACTGTTGTTGTTTTGTTTTTTAAACCTAGCAGGTGGTTTTCTGTTGTTTCTTGTTTACATATATATTTTTGTCTGTCACGTAATCAATGGTGCTTGCCACATGTATGCTACTTGACATTTGGCACGTTACTGAAACTTTCTGAACCTTAGTTTTCTCATCTATAATATGCGGATGGACACGACTGAGCGACTGAACTGAACTGAATAGCATTTTATTTATTAAGTTGCTATTAGATTTAAGTGAAATAAATTCATGTAAATGTTTAGCATAGCATTTGACTCAATAAAAATAATGTATTTTACCTGCTGTTAATTATAACGTGAATAAATGCTCTAATTTAATTCAGGGGAAAAGCAGCTCTTAGGACTGAAAATTATTTGAAGTTAGTCAGTGAAGTTGAGAGAAAGGATGGAAACAGCCTCCCTCACACCAGTTTCCTTTGTGTTGAAAATATTGGACCAGCATAAAGTCTGTCTGTAAAGGAGGTTTGGACTTTAGATAAATCACATATCATTTCACTCTGCAAAGTAGATATTGAGAAAGCTCATTGTGTATTCAGGTTAGCCTTTGAGATTATAGGAACAATTTCTTTTACTGCTTATCAAGTGTATAGTTAATATGAGAAGTTAAAAACACAGTTGTTTTTCTCCCATGAACGCAGCCTATTTGTGTTTCTGATCTTATGGAAGAATGTTCCGAGAAGAAACAGGATGTTGTCTGCCTTCCTCTCTCTCCGGGTTCCCGTCGTGAATCCAGGCTCTGGTTACTGTAATGACTGGTCGATTCTAGAGCCTCCTGACTCAGCATGTCTTCCTCCTGCAGACCCACTCAGAGGAGAGGCCGTTCCAGTGCGAGGAATGTAAAGCTCTCTTCCGGACTCCGTTTTCTTTGCAGAGACACCTGCTTATACATAACAGTAAGTCACAATCTGGCAGATGAAGACCAAAGGAATTATAACCTATTAAAACAGAAGCAGAACTATAAAGTAGTTACATAATCTGCTTTTGAACTTAAAAAAAAAAAAAAGAACAGATTACTGCCTTTCACCTTTTCTTCCTCTATTCTTGCTTTATTTTTGCAAGCTAAGATTAATCATTTTATGAGGCATGTCATTTTATATCATTTTTGCCACTCTAAAGCTTGTGTATAAAAACATGTCATGGTCAATAAAATATCTTTGAAATGTACTCTGAAACAGACATTTATGTTCCCTTTTAAATGTAATAATTAATGGACTCTTTAAAAAATATGCAGATACCTGGCATGATTTTATTAGTTCACAGTGGGAAAGAGTCAGAGGCATGTCTAATTTAAGCTCTTCATTTGAGGAGAGTTGAGAAAATTGAGGCTCAGAGAAGCACAGTGACAGACTCAGGGCTGCACAGCATGTTGGGGAGCGGGTATGGCACTCAAGCGTCAGTCAGTCTGCTCTGATTTCTTAGTTTTTTGGCAAGGACATTTTTTTGAGAGGAAGTGAGAATTAAGTTATTTACATATATACCGTGAAAGTGTGTCTAGCAGTTACACTGAGAGCTGATTTTAGAATACCACACTTTAAAGAAAATGTAATTGCAAAATGAACTTTTAAAGTCAGTTGTGTTCAGATATTAAAGTAACCAGATATGTGTATCTGCTTTGCTATATCTAAAGTTAAATAAAAATGGTATAAGTAATACTTATATGTCTTGCTTTTAATTTGCATTGTTTAATCAGTAGAACATCCCCTAACATGTAGTTTCTACTGCTGATTAAATTTTTAATATTTCTGAGGAAAGCAAACCAATCAATCTTGACATTTTATTGTACAGATAAGATATTATCTTGGAAGAAATTTTCTCTGGTCAAGTCAAAGTATCTAAAATGTAAAATAAGAAGATACTGAAGTTTCTATATTTATGGACTGGTACCAGTTGTGACAGACTGCATCTTTTCCTATGGAAAAGACAGTGCTGTGATTTCCTGTCATTCTATAGTCACCTTACAGCTCTGGAGAAGTTGTTAGCACCACTTTCCATTTTCCTTATAAAGAACAGCTATGCACTTAAGAAATAAAATTTGTCATTAACAGGAGGAATTTCCATCTCATTTCATTGTCCTTTGATTAAGAGAAAACTTGTTATGAGCTGAAGGAATTTTAGAATAGGGATTCAGACAAGAGAATCTCATTTATATTGTTAAGACTTCCATGGCTAATCTTGGTCTGATGCTCAGGAAATTTTTTTTGATGTATGAAATTTTTTGTAGAAGCAAGGAGCTTTTAACTGAAGCCAGTATTTTTGATTTCAGCTTTTTGGTTCTCATCCACTTGAGGCTAAGATGAAGTGGCTGAGTGTAGACAGTGCTGGTGCATTCTGTATTTCACATGATGCTGGTCTGCTAGTCAATGCATCAGTCAGACGCTTTCTGAAGCCACATCAAGACAATAGGCAGGGAGGCCACCTTGGGTAATTGGGTGAGCAAATGTGTCCTTTAAGGTAAGCATCACTTAGGGCTAGTGAGCTGAAAGGGTGGGAAAACCAAAAGTGGCTAACATAGAGAGGACAAAAGACTAGATCTTGTCTTATCCGATATAAAAGTTACAGCCCATTTAACTTCAAAACATGAGATTTGTTTTAGAAACTTACATCAGCACTGTGGCTCCAAATATGAAGAATAAGTTGTCATAATTATTTTGGAAATTATTGTTATTTCCCAATACAGTTCAGTCAGTTCAATTGCTCAGTCATGTCCGACTCTCCGCGACCCCATGAATCACAGCACACCAGGCCTCCCTGTCCATCACCAACTCCCGGAGTTCACTCAAACTCATGTCCACAGAGTCGGTGATGCCATCCAGCCATCTCATTCTCTGTTGTCCCTGTCTCCTCCCGCCCCCAATCCCTCCTAGCATCAGACTCTTTTCCAGTGAGTCAACTCGTTGCATGAGGTGGCCAAAGTATTGCAGTTTCAGCTTTAGCATCAGTCCTTCCAATGAACACCCAGGATTGATCTCCTTTAGAATGGACTGGTTGGATCTCCTTGCAGTCCAAGGGACTCTCAAGAGTCTTCTCCAACACCACAGTTCAAAAGCATCAATTCTTCAGCGATCAGCTTTCTTCACAGTCCAACTCTCACATCCATACATGACCACGGGAAAAACCATAGCCTTGACTAGACGGACCTTGGTTGGAAAAGTAATGTCTCTGCTTTTTAATATGCTATCTACATTGGTCATAACTTTCCTTCCAAGGAGTAAGTGTCTTTTAATTTCCTGGTTGCAATCAGCATCCGCAGTGATTTTGGAGCCCCCAAAAATAAAGTCTGACACTGTTTCCACTGTTTCCCCATCTACTTCCCATGAAGTGATGGGACCAGATGCCATGATCTTTGTTTTCTGAATGTTGAGCTTCAAGCCAACATTTTCACTCTCCTCTTTCGGGGATTAAAATATGAAAACAAAAAGGTATGCACTACCTTAGTATAGCTTGATGAGATTTTTTTACAGGAACCAATATTTTGATTCACTTAATACTCTAAGGGAAATACTTTGATAAGAGCAATCTTGGAGTAGTTTTATCCAGTGCCTGAGCAGATTTGGTATTGTTAACTATTAGTAAAGTCATGCTCAAAATTCTCCAAGCCAGGCTTCAGCAATATGTGAACCGTGAACTTCCAGATGTTCAAGCAGGTTTTAGAAAAGGCAGAGGAACCAGAGACCAAATTGCCAACATCCGCTGGATCATGGAGAAAGCAAGAGAGTCCCAGAAAAACATCTATTTTTGCTTCATTAACTATGCCAAAGCCTTTGACTGTGTGCATCACAATAAACTGGAAAGTTCTGAAAGAGATGGAAATACCAGACCACCTGACCTGCCTCTTGAGAAACCTGTATGCAGGTCAGGAAGCAGCAGCTAGAACTGGACATGGAGCAACAGACTGATTCCAAACAGGAGAAGGAGTACGTCAAGGCTGTATATTGTCACCCTGCTTATTTAACTTATATGCAGAGTACATCATGAGGAATGCTGAGCTGGAAGAAGCACAAGCTGGAATCAAGATTGCTGGGAGAAATATCAGTAACCTCAGATATGCAGATGACACCACCCTTATGGCAGAAAGTGAAGAGGAACTCAAAAGCCTCTTGATGAAAGTGAAAGAGGAGAGTGAAAAGGTTGGCTTGAAGCTCAACATTCAGAAAACAAAGATCATGGCATCTGGTCCCATCACTTCATGGGAAATAGATGGGGAAACAGTGGAAACAGTGTCAGACTTTATTTTTTTGGGCTCCAAAATCACTGCAGATGCTGATTGCAGCCAGGAAATTAAAAGACGCTTACTCCTTGGAAAGAAAGTTATGACCAACCTAGATAGCATATTAAAAAGCAGAGACATTACTTTGCCAACCAAGGTCCGTCTAGTCAAGGCTGTGGTTTTTCCCATGGTCATGTATGGATGTGAGAGTTGGACTGTGAAGAAAGCTGATCACCAAAGAATTGATGCTTTTGAACTGTGGTGCTGGAGAAGACTCTTGAGAGTCCCTTGGACTGCAAGGAGATCCAACCAGTCCATTCTGGAGGAGATCAATCCTGGGTGTTCATTGGAAGGGCTGATGCTAAAGCTGAAACTCCAATACTTTGGCCACCTCATGCGACAAGTTGACTCACTGGAAAAGACTCTGATGCTAGGAGGGATTGCGGGCAGAAGGAGAAGGGGACGACAGAGAATGAGATGGCTGGATGGCATCACCGACTCAATGGACATGAGTTTGAGTGAACTCCAGGAGTTGGTGATAGACAGGGAGGCCTGGGGTGCTGTGATTCATGGGGTTGCAAAGAGTCGGACATGACTGAGCGACTGAACTGAACTTTTAGAGTCTTATTCAGTTGTCCTTTCACTCTCTCTGGTTATACATTTTATACAAATAAAATTTTAAACCACGAAAGATACATGAAGAGAAACAAGATAACAGTAGTAACACCCTGCAACAAAAATGCAGAAAGGCAAGATATAAACATGGCTTTCGGAATCTACACAGCTCATGCACAGTTTGGTGTGACTATTGCAGGTATCAAATTCAGCAACTCAACAGCTTTCTAAAAGACTTTGAGACTTTCAAGAGCCGAACTTTTGTTTGAAAAGATGCAGGGAAAGTTATTTGCCTTTTCCTTTTTATTTTGTTTCTTCTTGTCCTCCCTTAAATTAATGTGAAGAGATAATGGGGTCTTCAATTCTAAATATATGCTAGTTAAAATGGAGGGGAAGGTAAAGGATCTTGGTTGAAATTGAGGTAATCTCACATTTAGATAAAGAAATTTACCAGCATGTTTTGTCTTCTAATGGATATAATTTGTGAATTTGGGCTATCATAATTATTATAATATATTGGGCTATATATTATTAAATATTATAAGGGAGAATATGTGCAAACACTAATCTGTCTTTATATAGGTTACATATGTTTTCTAACTTTTTGGGAGAGATTCAGTTCAGTTCAGTTCAGTTCAGTCGCTCAGTCGTGTCCGACTCTCCGCGACCCCATGAATCACAGCACGCCAGGCCTCCCTGTCCATCACCAACTCCCGGAGTACACTCAAACTCATGTCCACAGAGTCGGTGATGCCATCCAGCCATCTCATTCTCCGTCGTCCCCTTCTCCTCCCGCCCCCAACCTTTCCCAGCATCAGAGTCTTTTCCAATGAGTCAACTCGTCGCATGAGGTGGCCAAAGTATTGGAGTTTAAGCTTTAGCATCAGTCCCTCCAATGAACATCCAGGATTGATCTCCTTTAGAATGGACTGGTTGGATCTCCTTGCAGTATAAGGGACTCTCAAGAGTCTTCTCCAACACCACAGTTCAAAAGCATCCATTCTTCGGCGATCAGCTTTCTTCACAGTCCAACTCTCACATCCATACATGACCACGGGAAAAACCATTGCCTTGACTAGACGGACCTTGGTCGGCAAAGTAATGTCTCTGCTTTTTAATATACTATCAAGGTTGGTCATAACTTTCCTGCCAAGGAGCAAGCGTCTTTTAATTTCATGGCTGCAATCAGCATCTGCAGTGATTTTGGAGCCCAAAAAAACAAAGTCTGACACTGTTTCCACTGTTTTTCCATCTATTTCCCATGAAGTGATGGGACCAGATGCCATGATCTTTGTTTTCTGAATGTTGAGCTTCAAGCCAACCTTTTCACTCTCCTCTTTCACTTTCATCAAGAGGCTTTTGAGTTCCTCTTCACTTTCTGCCATAAGGGTAGTGTCATCTGCATATCTGAGGTTATTGATATTTCTCCCAGCAATCTTGATTCCAGCTTGTGCTTCTTCCATCCGTGCTTCATTGACTATACCAAAGCCTTTGACTGTGTGGATCACAATAAACTGTGGAACATTCTGAAAGAGATGGGAATCCCAGACCACCTGACCTGCCTCTTGAGAAACCTGTATGCAGGTCAGGAAGCAACAGTTAGAACCGGTCATGGAACAACAGACTGGTTCCAAATAGGAAAAGGTGTACGTCAAGGTTGTATATTGTCACCTTGGGAGAGATTACTATCTTCTAATTGGGCACATGGATCAGTTAAAATGTATTTAAAATGGACTTTAGGCATAGCTTGATATGAAATTTTAAAAAGTCCCACCGTCTCTCTAAACATAGCTTCTGGAGTACCTGCCTGCAAGGGAGGCTGTTTAATGCGAAGGTGAGAACCCTCCCAGGCACCCAGGGCTCTAGGAAAGGGTGTTTGTCTCTCTGGGTCCCCTGCCTCGATGCAGGTGCCTCTCTCAGATGTAGCCCGCAGATGAGCACCTGAACGTGGAAGCCCTTCCCCAGCCTTATCCCAGTGAACCAAGGACAGCGTTAGTGGGCTGAGGGAGAAGGGGGAGATGCAGCCCGCTCCTGTCCCGGGTGTAGGACCCACTCTGACCTCCTCCTTCAGGGACTTCACAGCAGCTTCCTGTCTGAGAGCCAGCTCTTTCCTGTCTCTGACGGCCAGAGGGAGGGTGGTGATAGGAGGGGACTTCAGGAGGGGCCACAAGGCAACTCACTGATGAACCCAAGTGCCTGCGCCCCTCACACTCAAGCCCCTTCCCTAGAAATACTGCCGTTAAAGCTCTTAAAATCTTTAGAAAATTAGCGAATTTAGTCCCTACATTTTCCAGTTAGAGGCACTGAGAATCTAAGGTTAAAGGAGTCCCCCCTGCCCCCGACCTAATTGACACACGGGATAGCAAATATGGAACTGAAAAAGTTGCTGGAAGAATGACCTTTTATGATCACAGTAAATTGTTCGAGCTGTAAAGCTCCGTTTTTGGAGAAAGCAGCACTAAATCCGGTAGACATGAAGGGGTGTTAACAGCTCCCTGTTGTTGCATCTGGTTCTCTAATTTGATTTTTTCATTCCTAAGGTGAGAGGACATTCAAGTGTCATCACTGTGATGCTACCTTTAAGAGAAAGGACACCTTGAATGTTCATGTCCAGGTGGTCCACGAAAGACACAAGAAGTACAGATGTGAGCTGTGTAATAAGGCGTTTGTTACACCTTCAGTGCTTAGAAGTCATAAGAAAGTAAGTAGAAACCTTCTGTGACTTTGAAAGGGTTATGTATTTTAACCGTACAGATGTATGTGTTAATTATATGATGATCAATTTTATATTAATCTATCAACAGATTTACTCAGAACGACAAATAAGGAGCCCATGATTGATACTAACTCTTGAGCATATGTCTGTTTTCTTCATTTTATCAGAAGAGAATATGTTTGAAAGCAAACCTAGATTTAGGTATGGTGCTATGCAGTCCCAAGCTATGCTGATAGTTATACAGACTGCTCGATGAATGAGAGTTTATTCCCTTCTATACTTTTTTTGATTAACTTAGGTTTCTTTTTTAAAGCTATTCAGTAGAACTTTGAATAGCTTTAGTTTTGAAAGCTAGTTCAGATACTTATTGACAGATTATTAGACTGAGCTCTTCTAGGATTGGAAGGTCCTTCTACATCTTGCATCCCTAGGACCTAGGGAAGTTCCTGGTACAGAATAGGGACTTGATAAGTATTTGCTCAACGTGAATAAAATGATGTTCATACTGATGGTGATTTGGAGATTATCATAGTTGTATTATCCTAATTACCTCCAGCAGACCAAAAGGTTGTTTCTACTTGATTAAATGCAAACCAAAATTCATACTATGGTTAATGAAGCTGAAGGTCTTAGTATTGACTTTAGAAATGACTGACATGTGGTAGTTTTCTGTTGCTCCATGTGCCCTGCTGATTGAAAGCTGAAGTGACTTCTGTCATTATAACTCTTATTTTGGTACCTATCCTTAATACAGCTGTTTCAAAAGGACTGAATTGAGTAACTTTCTTTTCTTGCATCTTTAATGCTCAGTAATAATGATACTGTCTTCTTTTTTCAAAACGCTGAATAATGTTTTAACTTCCATTGATTGGATTGCTTTTTCATGAATTTATTAACCTTTTATTGTGTTTTAATCAAAGAGAGAAAATGTAGTGAGTTTTCAAGAAGGATATAGTTGTTTGTCTGCAATAACAGATTGTCATAGAATATATTTTCTAGTGCATTGTTCATTTTCGACTCCTGTATTTACCCAAATATTGTTCTCATATAGATTTGTTTCCATGCTTTCTTATCCATATTTAAGATTTTTAGTGTTATACTTTCAGTATCTTTTAATACCATCCAATCAAATTCTGCACCTAATAATACATATTTTTGAATTAAGCTGAAGGGAACATTTTAATTCTTTTCATTCAGTTCAGTTCAGTCGCTCAGTCGTGCCCAACTCTTTGCGACCCCATGAATCACAGTACGCCAGGCCTCCCTGTCCATCTTTTCATTACTATTGCCCTAATGTCCTTTAATTTGAAACTTATACCAGTGAAGTACACATAACTGAGTTATAAATAAGGGAACAATGAAATACTTATGTAACAGCAAGAGAGATCCTGTAGATTTTATAAAGATATTACAAATAAATTGGTAGTTGCCTGTTTGGAATAATCCAGTGTTGAAGTAACTACATTTTATAGTTGTATAAAATTTCTAAACAGTGTTACATTAATCAGAAAGAATGGCTATATTTTGCCCCTTCTGGCAGGGACTAAGAAGAACACAGGTCTATTATATGTTAAAATGTTATACCGTTTCTTTAAACTGAACCATAATGCGGACCATGGGACTAACAGTTCTTACTGAGGTGTAAAGAATGTATAACTGTTTTGTACAAGAACTTGTAGGAAAATGGAAAGTTAAGTGCCTGCCAGATGCGGAATCAAGGCGCCCTCTGTTGTAGACAGTATCATTGGCTACTATGGCTGTCGATTAGGCTGTATTCCTCAAACTTGCGAATAATATGAATCTTTTTCAATGGAGAAAACCTAAAGGACACTGAAGTTGATGAAGATATTTCATTTATAACTCTTTTACAAACTACAAATATGATAGTTTATATACAAATACAGATTATAATTCAGATATGAGAATTTATAAAGTAAATATCAACCAGTAAGGTTATGAAACTGATTATATTAAGATTAACAATCAATTTGGGGCTTCCCTGGTGGCTCAGTGGTAAAGAGTCCACCTGCCAATGCAGGAGATACAGGTTTGATCCCTGGATCTAGAAGATCCCCTGGAGGAGGAAATGGCACCCCACTCCAGTATTCTTGCCTGGAAAATCCCATGGATGGAGGAGTCTGGCAGGCTACAGTCCATGGTGTCACAGAAGAGTCAGATACAACTTAGTAACTCAACAATAGCAACAACAGTCATTTTAATATGGAAGATGAGAATGTTTGGCTAGGTTTGTGATTCTTCAGGTTTGTCAAGTTATGACATAAATGCTCCACCCCTTTTTCTGTATTCCAGCCAGCCTGTCTTTCCCTTCTGGGAACACATAACTTTTAAAAACTTTTCCTGTTCTTTTTACATTTTCTTGTTGTTATTGTTTAGTTGCTAAGTCCTGTTTGACTCTTTGCAACCTCATGGCAATTCAAATAATGATACTTCTAATAATTTGCATAAAAGCAAATGCTTCCAGATATAGGTCTTGGAAGTTCTGTTTTGTAATTGTGGTGGTAACCCAAATGATCCATGATATGCTTTTATTAACATTTGGCTTATCACTGAAATAAAAAAATCTAAAAATGATTTGAGAGAACGTACAAGTACCTGAAGTGACTGCCTCCTCCTCCCTTCTTTTCCCTTCTCTTAAGTTTGCAAAAACAGTGAAACTTGAAGAGTCACTCTGACCCCTCATTTATTGAAATGATTATTTTGATGTTGGTAGAAACACTGGTCACCTGATGAGATCGTGAGACAAGTTTTAAACATTCCATCTGCTTCCTCTTTTGGGAGAGGTCACTCTTTTTTTCTTTCTTTGAACTCTCACATTTTATCGAAACTGGCTTTTGATGATACTCATTCACCTTTTCTTGTGTGGTAGTTTTATGCTCAGATAAAAGATATGTTGAAGGCAGCAGTGATCTTTGAGATTGACTGTTCATTTAACACTTGCTGATTTTCAAGATGAAATCAGATTTATTCTTTTTTTTTGCTTTGTAGTAAAATCAATTCAGTCGAACAAACATGATGCAAGTAACAGAGTACTTTATTGAGATTAATTCTGTCCTCAAGCGTTCAGTGCACACAAAGAATGTGAAAAATGCTTCTAAGGAAGTGTTTCTTGGCACAGTCGAGGGCAGCTGTAGCCCCATTTAGATTATGTGGTTTTGCTAGCTTATACTGATTTTGTATAACTTAATCATTTTTAGATGGGGGCTCCATAAAGGCATAAAATGTAAACTGCAGAATTATTTTCAAATTTACACTAATGCATGATTCTAAGAGGTTTTTTTGAACCAGTGGGAATACCCATGATAAATTATTTAAAATCTCATTGTTATATTAAATCATTTTAAAGAAACGTAATCCTGGGGAAAAAGGATTTACTGTTGTCAGAGGCACTTAATCTTTTTACCTAATTCTATACATTTATCCTCAACCCTTTTTATTTCTTTCTGTTTAGACACATACAGGAGAAAAGGAGAAAATCTGTCCATATTGTGGCCAGAAGTTCGCCAGCAGTGGCACACTGAGAGTTCACATCCGCAGCCACACAGGTATGTGGGTTATGATCCGCGATAAAGACAGCACAGAGAAATCAGTTCCTCCAGGAGACAGAATCTATAATGTTACAAAGTGGCTCCAAGGTTAAGAATTAATCTTGACTGGTTTCTCTCTTATAAAGTTTTATTATATCTTGGTTCTTACTCTAGAAAAATTTTGAATAAGTATCCTTTCCCAAACTAAGTTAAATATCTAACGTGGAAACTTTTTAATGTTTGTTTGTGATATAACTGTGATTTACTTTATATACTAGGCTAATGGATAGAATAGGGAATAGCAGTTTCATAGAAGGCTGAGGGCCTCCTCTTAAAACTCCTCCTATAGCTTGCATTAGATAGGCCCTTTTAAAATGTTAGGCGTCCTTGGAATGTGGTTTGAATGCTGTAGGATTTTACTGAATACAAGGGTGACGTGACCACAATGTCTGTTATGCTATGAACTGCTTCCTAAAGGGTTTCTTCATTTCTGACGACTTCCTCTGTAATTTCTCCCCTGAAAGAGGGCTGTGCCCTAGTGAAGGGTGAAGGAACATCTGAATACTCTTGAAAGAATTTGGTTTGGGTTTTGTCTGTCGTGTAGAAAAGTACTTGAAAAGACTTGAAAGAATGCTCTTAATTTTGATAGCCAGATGTCACAGATGTATGTGACTCTTAAGGGGTCCTCAGTAGCTGGAATGTGTTTGGTAAACTGTGTAACCGGATTACATTGCTAAAGCTTTTTATTCAGGGGCCATAGTATTTGACTTTATCATTGTGTCCCCAGCACCTGACTTAGTGTTTAGCACATAACTGTGTGGTGAATGAGAAAAAGTTAGTTTAGGCAGGTCAAAGAATCAGTACAGTGATTATACATAGATTGAGAAAAAAGGACAGCCGTGAAGCATGATATCTTATTTTGTGGCATAATTTCTAATTTTCTGGCTAAAACTGAAAGACGTAGGTCAGCTTAGTAGTTGTCATCTTCGAATAGCCTCTTAAATACCTTTAAGTAAAATATGTGACCTAGAAGAGATGAAGTATTATACATGATGACTGTGGAATAATGGGTGGCCTACAGAAGAAAAAGAGGTCTTCTGGCTTAGAAGTACCTAGAGAAAGTGAGGTTTTCAGGACAGAGTCCAGGAGAAGAATATAACAGAAAGCAGAGTAGGGAGAAGCGAAAAGGAAAGGGCAGCAGGGAACCATGTTGAGGACAGGTGGACTTAAAATAGCCCCCAAGACTGTTGGCACCAGGTCCAGGTTGCACAGAAGAGGCAGGTGGATGGTGGGGAGAGGGCAGAGAGCGCTCTGAAGCGCTGAGCCCGCCCCCGAACCCTGGCAGTGTGGTCTTCGATGTCCCCGGGCGCCATTCTCTTCTGTGCATCGGGGGCCATGTGGGGTTGTGTAGAGACAGGGAAGGGCAAGAGTGAGACCAGCAGCCTTCCGTTACGAATCAGTAATGCTTGGAACTGCGTCTTTGCGTCACCGTCCTGAAAATGTAACTTACAGTTTGCTCGGCAGATTTTGTGTCTGTCCGTGTGTGCTTGTGTGTATATTGATAATTTGTGTGTGGAAGGAGGCGAGTAGGAAATGGGGAAAGTGTGTTATTTCTTCATATCCTAGTAGTAAGTTTATAATAATGCCCTAAGCCATTACCATCTAATTGCATTACGGTTAGTATAGTATGTTTTTATTTTTTTAATGTTTTATTTATTTGGCTGTGCCGGTCTCAGTTGTGGCATGCAGAGTCTTGTGGGATGGCATGTGGGATCTCATTCTCTGACCCAGGATGGAACCCGGACCCCTGTGTTGGGAGGGCAGCGTCTTAGCCACTGGACCCTCAGGGAAATCCCAAGTGTATTTTTTTAATAACTTTATTTCCGGCTGCGTGGGTCTTTATTGCTGTGTGGGCTTTGCTTTGGTGATGGAGAACAGGCGCTACTCTCTGGTTGTGGTGCCCGAGCTTCTCACTGCAGTGGCCGCTCTGACTGGGGGGCTTGTGGTCTCAGGAGCTGCGGTTCCCGGGGTTGGGCACAGGCTCCACGGTTGTGGCACACAGGCCTAACTGCTCTGTGGCAGGTGGGATCTTCTCGGACCAGGGATTGAACCTGTGTCTCCTGCGTGGGCAGGTGGACTTGTTACCACTGAGCCACCAAGGAAGTCCACAAGTATGTTTTTAAAAGGCGGTGATTATTATTCAGAATGCATTCAAATGTGTATTTTAGCACAGAAAAGATGAATCCAGTGACAGCTCAGCTGGTAAAGAATCCACTTGCAATGCAAGAGACCCCAGATCAATTCCTGGGTCGGAAAGATCCGCTGCAGAAGGGATAGGCTACCCACTCCAGTATTCTTTTTCCCCTAGTGGTTCAGCTGGTAAAGAATTCACCTGCAATGCGGGACACCTGGGTTCGATCCCTGGGTTGGGAAGATCCCCTGGAGGAGGGACTGGCAACCCACTCCAGTCTTTTGGCCTGGAGAATTCCATGGACCGTATAGTCCATGGGTGTTGCAGAGTCGGATGTGACTGAGCTACTTTCATTCATTCATTCAATCATAGAACACGCGATTATTCAAAAATATTGCCTCTTTGAGAATTCCAAGTGCCTGCATTTTATTTTACTTGTAGGTATGATGGGCAGTGGAGAAGAATAACCTTAAACGAGTAATTTCTTCTAAAATTTTAATTAAAAAGTTGTATTAATAAGATTTTTGAGCTCTAAGAGTTCGGTCCAATAAAAATATTAAATAAGTGTAGTGGTTTTTGTTGTCATATATTATGTTCTGTATTATGTGTAATCTCAATAATACTTAATTGTAACATTTTATATATGATCTGGCTATTTAAATGTTGTACAGATTCTGTTCTATTGGTTTCTGATCAAGAAAATAGGCCACCTGAATTCAGCCAACAGTGCTAAGGCACAGTCAGATAACACATAAATTTAAATAAATAAAGTGAAAATATAAAGGTGGCTTATGTGTTTATGGATGTCCACACAAATAGTTGTGTGTTTATTTATACTTGTTATTTATGAACTGACTTAGCACGCACATTTACTTATAACTAGATTTTTTTTCCTGCTTAAAATCAGACTCATTTTCAAATTTTGCAGTGCTGCTTTGAGTCACTCTGATGTGAAGCCAGTGTTTTTGGTGACAGCTGCCTGGCAGCACGGCCGGGACTGTATTTGAAATGGCTGGTGCCAAGCAGTTTGTCAGTGACTGCGGAGCTGGTATCTGGGTTTCCACAACAGTCCTGGCATGCATGTGCTTTTTAGTGTGGACAGATGTTGCTTTTGCTTCTGTTTTATTTGCTTTGTCCTATTCTCCAACTCTTAGGCATCCATTTGCTCTTCTTGGAAGCTAGCTCAGTGACCAAATGAGTTTGTGTAGTTAGTTGTTTTGCTTTTTGATGATAAAGCTTTTCTTATTTTGAGTTCTGTAAATTCATTTTTTCTCTCCTTTTATTAATTTTTCTTATGAAATCATGTGATTTAATTCAGCCCTTTCTCATGCTAGGTTTCACAGTTTGTGCTACAGTGTAACAGGGGCTGGAGTCACAGCCTATTCTGTAGGAAGCATCTGGGTATGTACAGTTAGGGACTGTGCGGTGAGGTGAGGAGGGCCCTGAGTGAAGGTGGAGTGGGACGGTCAGGACAGACGGCTGAGGCAGCTCTGAGGAAGGAGGCACTCTGGATCAGTGGTGCTAACACTTTGGCCTCAACCCTCCTTTCATCGTAGAAATCACTGGGGGCCTGGGAAGCTTTTGTCCGTGTGGGTTATATTTGCTTGTTGTTGTTTATTTGCTAAGTCACGTCCAACCCTTTTGCAACCCCGTGGAGCTCACCAGACTCCTCTGTCCTTGGGTTTTCCCAGGCAGAATACTGGAGTGGGTTGCCATTCCCTTCTCCAGGGGATCTTCCTGATGCAGGGATCAAACCCATGTCTACTGCATTAGCAAGCAGATTCTTTACCACTGAGCCACCAGGGAAGCCCAAACTGAGAAAGAACATTTAACAGTATTTGTTAATTTGTTAAAAATAACAACAGTACATCCATTACACATTAACGTAAACAACACAGTTTTACAGAAAGAAGCTACATTTTCCAAGTCAGAAATAATTTAGTGAGAAAGGACACACTGTTGTACATCTCTGAAACTTTAATATCTGGTTCAAGAGGAGACAGCTAGGTTCTCATATCTGTTTATGAGTTCATCCTGCTGCAGCAAGTTCTTTTGGGTGCAAAATTTAAAGAAAATCTGGCCTCGCACAGATTTGTAGTTAGAGTTCTTAACTATCCTTTGTAAATAATTCTGCATGTTGTTTATTACTACAGTAAAACTAAAAAAGTAGTAGTTTTGGGGTTTTTTTTTTTTTTAAGGCTTGTATTGTGGAAATTCAAATCTCAATGGGCTTCTCCTGTTCTGTTACTTTAAAATCCATTGGTGTGTCTTGTACTTTGAATGATCTTTTACCCTTGCATGATTCTGTAACATAATGCACAGATCATGTGGAAAGTGTTGGCTCACCGAGTTACTTAGATCCTGCACACGTGTTAATGTCATCACTGATCTCAATAGACAATTCTGAGTATTCGGAAACCTTCAAGCGTGGTAGCACATACAGATTTTCCAAAATTCTCAATTTTACTTTGACTGCTCTAATTCTTATGTTTGGTAAGGCATATTTCCCTCTTACCTGCCTTTCTTCTTTTCTTTTGAAGTGACAGGCTTTTTATTTAAAAAAAAAATAAAGTTCACCAAATACCCAAATCCGAATAGCCATATTTTGTCGTCATTTTGTTTTGAGTAAAAATGATGTTCCATGAGAAAAAAACTGTTAGTTCAGCTCATGAATCAATCATACAAGTGCTTTTTCTTGAGACAACTTTTTATATATAATATGCATTAAAGGAAGTTATTTCCCATTTCATAGCTAAGAATATTAAAACATGGTACTCAGAAGTTAAAGTTTAATAAAATTAATGTTAAGGTCTTAAAGGTTAAATAATAAGTTGTTAACCGTGGTTATTTCTTTGCATTTTAAATATGATAATTTGAATTTTCTTCATGATTTTCTGTATTTTATAATTTTTCTATAATTTTCTTGTGTAAGCAAAATATTTAAAATATGTTAATGTTATGATTATGCAGGAAACTTATTATCAGAATATTCATGTATAACTATTTAGGTGTTACATATCTCTGCATCTTATTATCAAATGGACCAGCATGAAGTACATATAAAACTGCATGTTGAAAAGAGAAATGAGAATGAGAAAGCAAATATGGTAATAATAAACCTAAGTGAGAGTATATAGTGTTCATTGAACCATTTTTCTAATATTTGTTCATGTTTGAAAGTTTTCATAATTAAAAGTGGGAGTGTTTTATTCCATGAGAACCATGGAATGGACACAGATACCAAGTAGGGTCAACTGAGATCTGTCTCTTGGACATCCAGCGTCACAGCTCACATCTTACTGTGCCTCCCTCTCCCTCAGGGCCTGGCCCTTTCACCAGGGAGTGCTATATTCTTTAAACATAAACAGACTTTCGTCGTTTTGTTTTTTTGCTTACAGTTGTACTGCTCAGAGAGAAGCCAGATTCTTCTGAAGGAGCAGACTATCACTGCTTCATGCCTAATCATTTTAAAAAAGGAATTCCAGGAAACTTGCAATTCTCGTGGATTATTCAGAATTTTTTTAAAATACATTTGAAAGCATATGTATTCTTTAGAAAAGAAAATATAAAGGATTGAAAATAGCCAGTCAAGCTGTTATCCTATTGAAAACCTTTCGGTAGTTTCCCTTTACCTTGTGTGGATGACATCCCTTGTGTTAATACTTGGCATCCCAGGGTCTGTTAGTGGGCTTCTTTCCGTCCCCTCCAATCTCCAGTTAAATGTCACTTTCTTCCTGGCGTGTTACCGGTCTTTCCCTTCGCTTACCTCCCATCATCCATTTTGTTTGATGAGTTAATTCTGTAGGAAATGGAATCATTACAAATTGTGTGATATATTACAGTCTCTTGCACTATGTTGCTTCTCACGGGAGATTTTGAGTGCTCCCATTGTTTGGTATAAATGAATATCTCTTCTCAGTTATGATATTAAACTTTATCTGTTCCCTGACTAGATTCTGAGCTGAAGGGCAAGGCAGATCTGGCTTTTTAATCAAGTTTATTGAAGGAGGGAATCTCTCTCAGATATTACCTGAGTTAATCCTTTCATAGCCAACGTGATAGGTTTCTCAGATCATTCATTCTCATTTTCTAAATGAAGCTGAGATTCAGAGAAGCAAATGACCTGTCCAGTCAAAGCAATAAGAGTCAAATCTTCTTACTTCAGATTCTATTTTATTTTTGTGTTGTCTCTTCTTTTTTTGCCACAAAGCTGTAAGCTGCTACACAACTATTATCACCACAAAAATGACAAAAATTCAGTAGCTTCTTCAGTATAAAAGTTGAGAAGTGGAATTCTGGAAGTATTGTTTTATTTCTGCAGTATGGCAAGTTTATGCTTTTGAGCCAAATGAAAGGTGTTTTGATTTCTTTTTTTTAAGCAACCATCACTTGTTCATTTAGTCCCGAGTCATCTTTAGGTGGGCAATATGTTGGAGAAGACTCTTGAGAGTCCCTTATACTGCAAGGAGATCCAACCAGTCCATTCTAGAGGAGATCAATCCTGGATGTTCATTGGAGGGACTGATGCTAAAGCTGAAACTGCAATACTTTGGCCACCTCATGCGACGAGTTGACTCACTGGAAAAGACTCTGATGCTGGGAAAGGTTGGGGGCGGGAGGAGAAGGGGACGACGGAGAATGAGATGGCTGGATGGCATCACCGACTCGATGGACATGAGTTTGAGTGAACTCCGGGAGTTGGTGATGGACAGGGAGGCCTGGCGTGCTGTGATTCATGGGGTCGCGGAGAGTCGGACACGACTGAGCGACTGAACTGAACTGAACTGAACAGAAAATGATGATGAAATTTAGTTTCACCAGATTCTATTTTTCTAAATGACTTTTAGGGCAGTTTTAGGTTCATGGCAAAATAGAGAAAGGTTCAGAGATTTCCCCATCTACATTCCCCACTCCACACATGCGTAGTCTCCCCTACTATCAATATTCCCAACCAGAATGGTACATTTGTTACAACTGATAAACCTACACTGACATGTTATAATCATCCGAAGTCTTTAGTTTACATTACGGTTCACTGTTGATGTACATTTTTTTGGTTTGGACAAATGTGGATCCACTATTATAATATTCAGAGAATTTTCACTGCCCTAAAAATTCATTTTGCTTTATCTGTTCATCCGACCATTTTCAACCCCTGGCAACCACTGATCTTTTTACTGTCTCCTTAATTTTTCATTTTCCAGAATGTCATATGGATGGACAGATTACTTCTTTTATTTCTGGGAAATGACTATTTATAGTTGACCCTTTCATTTAGAGGGATGTACATTTGAGTGCACTGCAATGTGTTGTGATATAGGCTTTTCATCATTTTCCCATTAGGTTGAAGGAGTCAGTTTCATTTTGTTTTTATAGTGTTCAAACTGTCCATCAGTTTTTCGGGAAGCCAGTTTTCTTTGTTGTAACATTAGATAACACTGAGTTTTATGAAGAGGAAATATGACTTCAGTTTATACTTCTTTCCAGTTTGGCAGTTGGTAGCTTTCATCATTTCCTATCTGATACAGGGACAGTACAGCTTTGTGTAGCATAAATGCAGTTTTCTTCATGTTAATTTTCTTAGAACAGGTTTTATTTTATTGACTCATGCCTGTGGTCATTCTATTACACAGTGATCACTTAGCTGTTGGATTGCTACTGGTCTTTTAGGGCTGGGAAGAATCTTAGTGTTTATATCTCTGTTGTATTTTTTTCTCAATGTTGTTATTGTTGCTCAGTTGCATCTGACTCTTCCTGACCCCATGGACTGCAGCACACCAGGCTTCCCTGTCCTTTACTATCTATCAGAGTTTGCTCAAGTTCATGTCCATTGAGTCGATGATGTAATCCACCCGTCTCACCCTCTGTCATCCCCTTCTCCTGCCCTTAGTCTTTCCCAGCATCAGGGTCTTTTCTCATGAGTCAGCTTCCCACATCCAGTGGCCAAAAGTATTGGAGCTTCAACATCAGTCCTTCCAATGAATATTCAGGCTTGATTTCCTTTAGGATTGACTTGTTTGATCTCCTTGTAGTCCAAGGGACTCTGAAGAGTCTTCTCCAGCACCACAGTTAGAAAGCATCAATTCTTTGGCACTCAGGCTTCTTTACGGTCCAAATCTCATATCCGTACATGACTACTGGAAAAACCATAGCTTTGACTATATGAACCTTTTTTAGCGAAGAAATGTCTCTGCTTTTTAATACTGTCTAGGTGTCATAGCTTTTCTTCCAAGGAGCAAGCGTCTTTTAAGTTCATGGCTGCAGTCACTGTCCACAGTGATTTTGGAGCCCAAGAAAATAAAGTCTGCCACTGTTTCTATTGTCCCCCATCTATTTGCCATGAAGTGATGGGACCAGCTGCCATGATCTTAGTTTTTTGAATTGAGTTTTAAGCCAGCTTTTTCACTTTCCTCTTTCACCTTCATCAAGAGGCTCTTTAGTTCCTCTTGGCTTTCTGATTTAAGGTGGGTTTCATCTGAATATCTGAGGGTATTGATATTTCTGCCAGCAGTGTTGCTTCCAGTTTGTGATTCATCCAGCCTGGCATTTCGCATGATATACTCTGCATATAAGTTGAATAAGCAGGGTGGTGATTTATAGCTTGATGTACTCCTTTCCTAATTTGGAACCAATCTCTTGTTCCATGTCCGGTTCTAACTGTTGCTGGACTTGCATACAGGTTTCTCAGGAGGCAGGTAAGGTGGTCTGGTATTCCCTTCTCTTTAGGAACTTCCCAAAGTTTGTTGTGATCCACACAGTCAAAGGCTTTGGCATAGTCAATGATAATAGAGTAAAAAACTGCATTTTAATGGTGTATAGAACAGTCTTTGGGAGTCTGTGGGAGAGGGTGAGGGTGGGATGATTTGGGAGAATGGCATTGAAGCATGTATATTATCATATGTGAAATGAATCACCAGTCCAGTTTTGACGCATGATACAGGATGTTCAGGGCTGGTGCACGGGGATGACCCAGAGGGTGGATAAGGGGAGGAGGGAGGTGGGAGTGGTTTTCAAGAAGGGGAACACATGTACACCCGGGGTGGATTCATGTCAATGTATGGCAAAACCAACCAATATAATATTGTAAAGTAATTAGCCTCCAATAAAAAAAATTTTAAAAACCCACCTAATTCTTTGATGTTTTGATTTTTTTCTTTACGACCTTAAATAACCAGTTGTACCCTTGGTTCACCATCTTTCTTTTCTGTCTGCTGCCTCTCCCTTTTTCAGTCCCATTGCCGCCATACTGGGCTTCCCTTGTGCCTCAGCTGGTAAAGAATCTGCCTGCAATGTAGGAGACCCTGGTTTGATTCCTGGGTTGGGAAAATATGCTGGAGAAGGGATAGGCTGCTGCTAAGTCACTTCAGTCGTGTCCGACTCTGTGCGACCCCATAGACGGCAGCCCACCAGGCTCCCCCATCCCTGGGATTCTCCAGGCAAGAACACTGGAGTGGGTTGCCATTTCCTTCTCCAATGTGTGAAAGTGAAAAGTAAAAGTGAAGTCGCTCAGTCATGTCTGACTTGTAGCGACCCCATGGACTGCAGCCTACCAGGCTCCTCCGTCCATGGGATAGACTACCCACTCCATTTGCCAGGGTGAAGTATAATGAAACTCTGGTTTTTTCATTAACATTGAAAATGTAATCTTTTGAAAACCTTGTTTCTACCTTTTAAAATCTACTAATTCTTCTTAATTTGCTGATTAGAATAAGGGCATGCATAGCAAATATGCATGAGACATTTGCTCATATACATTATTAAAATGTAATGGTCTTTAGTTTTAGAAAAGAAAGGAATTTCAGAAGTTTTCTAGTTCAGTTAGTATTAATTGAAGTAATGCTTGGACAAAATACAATGATTTGCTAAGGTTACAAATTTATATGTGGTTCATCTTAAATGAAACTTGAGGCATAAACTTTCTCCAGTGTATCACGTTGCTGGTATTTTTCTTTCTTATTCTTTTCCATGCTTCCTAACCCTTAGTGTTACTGTTGAACTTACCCTAGAATTATATTAATTCTTTCCATAACTCATAATGTTAGATGATATTATCCTGTTGATAAACAAGCAGTTGAGAATGAAATCATCTCATCTTGGAAGCTTGATGGTCTGTAGTTTGTTATTTATGGTCTAACTGAGATCTTTAAATATGGAGAAACTGCTGCGTAGTATAATCAACCATCAGCAATATTTTGTTTTTTCGTACTTGGTTCATATTCAGAGCTTCCCTTGTGGCTCAGACGGTAAAGAGTCTGCCTACAATGCCAGAGGCCCTGGTTCGATCCCTTGGTTGGAAAGATCACCTGGAGAAGGAAATGGCAACCCACTCCAGTACTCTTGCCTGGAAAATCCCATGGATGGAGGAGCCTGGCAGGTTACAGTCCATGGGTTCTCTAAGAGTCAGACACAACTGAGCGACTTCACTCTCATATCCATATCACTTTCATAGCCAGGATCCGTGGCTCATACGGGCGAGCCATATGGCTCATATCATTCATATGGGTCAACCATGGATAATCTGTGTTCTGATAGATTACATGTTTTCAAATTCCATTTTATTGATTTCCTCCTTTTATGAGTTTTTATAAATTGTTTAACCTCTTCAGATCTCGGTTTCCTCACCTGAAAAGCAGGCATCATAAAAGCACTGACTTTATAACCTTGTTTCCCGGTACAGATTAAAGTGTAGGCAGAGACCTTTGCACAGTGCCTAGCCTGGTGTCAGCTTGCTGTATGCGAGCTGTTGCTGCCAACTGCGCCGAATTTTGCTGTTGTTTTTCCTACTTGTATTTAATCACAAGTGGGTTCATACTCCCTCAATATACTCTCTGACCCTCTAGTCCCAGTATGGTCATCATCATCTTTTCATAACCTTTAGCAGCAGCATATAGATCATCTCTGGAACACGGGTGAGGGTTTGCTGTCAGACAGCCTGGTTTGGGCGAGTGAGTGGTGCGTGGACTGGGTTGCCATCATCGTTAGTGAAGGTGAGCGTTTAGGTCCATGCCTGGCAGGCAGCTCTGTAATTTATCATCCAGCTTTCTGTGCTGGACTGACAGAGATGGCACTCTGAGGGTCAGCTGAAGCAGGAGAGCGTGTTCTCCTGTTGGTTTATAGCTTCTTAGGGTCAGTGAGAGCTGGGGTTAATTCCACAAGGTAATCCACTGACTGTGACATGAATTCCATCAACTGTTCATAAGTTATGGAAGAAGTTCTAGGAACTGCTTTTGGGCTTTTAAATCTCTGGGCCAGAAGGTTAATTACTTGCCTGCCGTTCCTACCAGGTTTCCATGTTAATAGATACCGGCTGTGTTGGCCCTTCTGTTCTGGTCTTGCTTGCATACTGTTATTTGAATGTAGTAATAAATCACTGTCTTAGGAAATATTTAATTTTTTGGTAACTATCTGCTATCATCTTAGAAATAAAAAAGTTGGTATATTACGGTTTGATTATGCTTGGATTTTAGCCACTTTTTTTTCTCTAATAGTTTTTCTAATGGAATTCAGCATTCTTTGTAGAATACTTGTTCAAAGTTATGAAAACAATAGGTATAACTAATTATAAGTAACTATCAGACAGTGACAATTGTTCATAAAAATAAACAAAAAAGACATTGTATACACAGATGAAAATTTAAACATGTCTTTTCACATTTTTATAATAGATAACCTATGTATGTTGAGAGAGAATTTATTTTGCTATATTTATTTTCTAAGTGGTTAATTACTAATATTAGGCCAAAGTAAATATTCTTTTACCTACCGGTAATCTAAGAGTTAGCAGAACAGTTGAGTGTAGAATCTGCATAGAAATAAAATTTCCTCTGCACCCCTATCATACTTCAGAGATTGAAATTGAGAGCTTCAGACTTTTCCTAAGAGGTCTTACTCAGGTAAAATCTTGAGCTATGTGTATAATTCTTATTCTTTCAGTGTGATTTTGACACTTCAGATAATTTCTGATTAACCACATCTGTGGAATAAACCATTTTTCCTTTTTTTTTTTTTCTGTATTCATCTTTTCCCCCGTTGATTTTGGGCAAATAACAATCATATATAACAAGTGAGAGAGACATTCATTTTGACTTTCAATAGTAATGTGATTTTTTTGTTTTACTTTTTCGGAAAAACATCAAAGGCCTTATTTTTTTAATGCAAAGATTATAATGTCCATGTCAAAATCATAGGCTAAGATAGGAGGTACATAGGGAAGAGGGAGGGAGTGACAATTGTCTTGGAATAGAATGTGATGAACAGTTATCAAATGAATAATGCAGTCAGAGAGACTCTGATAAGATGGATCATTTAAAATATACCATCATTTATGTAACTCTATTTTATTATTTCTTTTTTCTTTGCTTTGTTGGGACCCTCAAAAATGAAAGTGGCCTATGCAACAGTTTTCACTGTTGAAACTGTAATTCAGCATCTTTGTTGGTAAATTATTAGCTAATATTATCAATAGCTGCTGCTGCTAAATTTGGAACGCAGCATATTCCTTTAGGAAACCCAAAGGAGATTTGATTTTCTCTGATACGTGCTTCCTCCTACCATTGCTACCATGCCAACTCCCCCCCACCCCGTCCCCCCGAGCAGCTTCTCTTTGTTTGTTTTTCTGTAGTTCAGAGTTGTGCCTCAGACCTGAGGAAGTTTTATATCTTTTATAGGTTTTGGATAAAAGAAGAGTTTTCTGGGCTTCTTGCTACTCAAAATTTTATACTCTTGATTCATCCTTGCTGGCAATGTGAACAGGAAATCCCCTCTGTGAGCAGGCACCTAAGGTTTAACTGCTTCATCACTTCATGACCACTGTTTGCAAAGTATGCTCTTAAATACTGGGTTAAATAACACTTTGGGTAGAAATTCTTAAAAATGGAAAACTACTGGGTAAAAAGATGAATGGTTTTCCACCAAAGTCTGACTCACTTGTAACAAAACCGAATCAGTGGTTACCTTTCTTTACTTAGTGACCTTACTGTGAATGTCTCATATATCAGCGTGGAGAATTCACATAGGAGTTTTTCTTTCTTGGTCAGAACATTTAAAACTTTCTTAGTGTCTGGATTGTTTCTGATTCTTCTGATGTTTGTGGAACAACCTGCTTTTCTTCTGGCAGCACTCACGTCAAGGACCTCAGGAAGGTAGGTATCTTAGACCCTTCAGACAAATCACACAGAATGGATCTGTTTCCTGCCCAAACTAGGGCTTCTTGAGTAGGAAACCTTTTACATTTTCTTGCTGGTTAATTGTATTTTTAAAGTATTCGTGAAGTCTTCTCCTTTTTTTGTTTTGCATCTCATATCCTATTTTGTTAGCATCAGTAAAATTTTTTGTTTTGCCCTCAACTGATAAATAGGTCTGGCTTCATTTTATTTCACACTAGAAAGTTAGAACGTGGCTCTCCTGTTTAACTTCATCCCAATGAACCCCAACTCACTTGCTTTGCCATCTTTTCAGAAATGAAATGTTGATACTGAAACTGAAGGTTCTTAAGTAAAAAAATGCATCTTTTACTTTCTTGAAGTGCCATAGAAACTTGCATTTTTTTAAAAAAAGACTTGTTTTGGTTCAGTATTTTGGAACGCAAAGGTCCCACTCAGTCATCTTTCGATTTTTACATTTTACAGCCCATTTCCTTACAAATAGTGAAGTCTTTAAAGTTTAAAAAGTAGAGTATCTCTAAATACTCAAGGAATAAGTGTCAAGTTCAGATTTATGTTGTCTTTCTAAGATGACAGTGAAATTCCACAATATTTGATTAAAGCGGCATCCCAGGAGTAACAGTTTGCAGTTCAGTGAAGTGAGTGAGGTTTTGTGACTCTTTTGGCTACAGAAAAAAAAATATTTCAATTCATAGAAAATTGCCAAAATGAAGTTGAGCTACTCCCATTTCTCAGTGTAGCATTTTTATTCTCTCTGTAGTGTACTGCTGATTTATTAAGTTTCTCCATTGCTTAAAGGGATTGCAATGGTGAAATTGGAAAAGTGCTTGGGTAATGGTTATACCAATCTCTGAAAGAGATGGGACTACCAGACCACCTGACTTGCCTCTTGAGAAACCTGTATGCAGGTCAGGAAGCAACAGTTAGAACTGTACATGGAACAACAGACTGGTTCCAAATAGGAAAAGGAGTACGTCAAGGCTGTATATTGTCACCTTGCTTATTTAACTTCTATGCAGATTACATCATGAGGAACGCTGGGCTGGAAGAAGCACAAGCTGGAATCAAGATTGCTGGGAGAAATATCAGTAATCTCAGATATGCAGATGACACCACCCTTATGGCAGAAAGTGAAGAGGAACTCAAAAGCCTCTTGATGAAAGTGAAAGAGGAGAGTGAAAAGGTTGGCTTGAAGCTCAACATTCAGAAAACAAAGATCATGGCATCTGGTCCCATCATTTCATGGGAAATAGATGGGGAAACAGTGGAAACAGTGTCAGACTTTATTTTTTTGGGCTCCAAAATCACTGCAGATGCTGATTGCCGCCAGGAAATTAAAAGACGCTTACTCCTTGGAAGGAAAGTTATGACCAACCTAGATAGTATTTTAAAAGCAGAGACATTACTTTTCCAACCAAGGTCCGTCTAGTCAAGGCTATGGTTTTTCCCGTGGTCATGTATGGATGTGAGAGTTGGACTGTGAAGAAAGCTGATCACCGAAGAATTGATGCTTTTGAACTGTGGTGCTGGAGAAGACTCTTGAGAGTCCCTTGGACTTCAAGGAGATCCAACCAGTCCATTCTGGAGGAGATCAATCCTGGGTGTTCATTGGAAGGACTGATGCTAAAGCTGAAACTCCAATACTTTGGCCACCTCATGTGACGAGTTGACTCACTGGTAAAGCCTCTGATGCTGGGAAGGATTGGGGGTGAGAGGAGAAGGGGACGACAGAGAATGAGATGGCTGGATGGCATCACCGACTCTATGGACATGAGTTTGAGTGAACTCTGGGAGTTGGTGATGGACAGGGAAGCCTGGCGTGCTGTGATTCATGGGGTTGCAAAGAGTCAGATACGACTGAGCGACTGAACTGAACTGAATGGTTATACAATTCTAATTTTTGGTTTAATTTTCATTTAGAATGAATCACTTCAATGTTTTCTAACAATTTCGTTAATCCATAATAGAAAAAAAGCCAATCCTGTGATATTCATGGAAAACAAATACAAGTTTTAAAAAATTCCCATATAGTATATGTATATGTTAAAGTTCAACCATGTGGAACCGTCTGACAGTATTTTTCATGAAACATACATACACCTCTGAGGCTTGCTTTCTTCATTTGAAATTTGTCGTCTCCAAAAGTTGATTTTTGTTAGAAAAATCAAAGTAAAAATTAAAATTATGGGTCCAGACTCCTTCAGTTCAGTTCAGTTCAGTTCAGTCGCTCAGTCGTGTCCCACTCTCCGCAACCCCAAGAATCACAGCACGCCAGGCCTCCCTGTCCATCACCAACTCCCGGAGTTCACCCAAACTCATGTCCACAGAGTCGGTGATGCCATCCAGCCATCACATGCTTGGTCGTCCCCTTCTCCTCCCACCCCCAACCTTTCCCAGCATCAGAGACTTTTCCAGTGAGTCAACTCGTTGCATGAGGTGGCCAAAGTATTGCAGTTTCAGCTTTAGCATCAGTCCCTCCAGACTCCTTAAACATTATTTAATTCAATTATTTAAACATTATTTAATTTGAATTCATCAAAAATGAGAGTTTGACCTTACTACATCTTAAATTATATTTTCTCTGTATATACATCTTTCATGTTTTTGGAGTTATGGGAATTCCTGAAATCTATATAGGTATTAAAAAATATACTGATAAAATAAAAGTTAAAGTTATTAAAATGCTTCCTGGAGATAGTTTATTTTGATTTTAATAAAATCTCTTAGAACATTCATTGAAGTTTTCTGCTTGTTTAAAAATCTCTAAAAGTATAGGGCTCATTAACTGTACACTTTTTTTTAATATATGGTAAAATATACATACGTTCATAAACTTTATCATTTTAAACACTTTGTACTGTACATTTTAATTTTCAGAGTTGATCATGTCCAGATTATTAAGTCTTTTGCATTCAATGTGTTTAGTGGCATAAAAAAATTTTGACCTGAGTTTCTGATAGAGTGATCAAGTTTATATCTGAATTTAAATCCGTGGTCTAAATTTAAGAATATCAAAATAGCTAATATAGGTATATCAAAGTTTACAAGATTTTCCTTTACTAACTTTTGTTGCAGAAACACAGATCTTTAGAAAGGACTTGTCAAGGTGGACATTGGCATGATTACGTAGCAGTAGATGGATATTCAGTGGTTCAGTGGCTTTAAGGCCTTTGCTTTCATCATGAAGTTTCATGGTAACCTGAATCCCCTTCACAAATTTTAAGATTCCATTTTATTTTACTTTATTTTTTAAAAACTTTTAATTTTGTATTGAGATATAGCTGATGATCAGTGTTTTGATTGTCTCAGGTGAACATCGAAAGGATTCAACCATACTATATATATATCCATTCTTCCCCAAACTGCCCTATGTTAATATTAGTATGTTAATCATTTAGTGAGGCCTGGAGTTCTTTTGATGTCTTTAATCATATAGCACAAAAAATGATAAAGTCAATAAATTATAATCCTAATGGCATCCATTAGACAAACAAAAATGGCCTATATTAAACTAGAATCAGATTTTTCCTGTTGTGTTTGACCATACGTGCCAGCGAATGGTTTTGGTCATAGTGTGTTTTCTTTGTTAAAGATGCATGGTAGTGTGTTTGGGGACCAGGCGAGACCCTGGGTACTTCATGTGGCATCCAGATGTCCCCCTTTCATTACCACCAGCTGCCTCTGCAAAGCCATCTGCAGTGTTTGGAGTTCTTTTCTAAATAGCCACACTCACCCTCTTTGTGTGTTTCAAGTACTTTTAGGCTCCGTCCATCTCAGATATTGCAGCAGTGGGAATTTGGGGGCACCCATTTCAAGTCCAGTAAGTTAAAAGGCTTGTAATTCTACTATAAAGAATTACAGAAAAAGTGCACTTTAATTGGCATCAAGAAATTACATTCAGTTCTTTTACCTTTCCTAATGACCTTTCCTAAGTTCTTTTCCTGCCGTCACCTACCAGAGGTCTTTCTTCAATCTATCTCCTTGTTTTATTTTCTTTTTACAGTGTCAGTATCTGAAATTATCTCGTTCTTTCTTAACATTTTCTCGTCTTATTGCACCAGTAAAATTGAAGAGGCAGTGATTTTGTGATATATTCGCAACTGTGTTCTTAAAGCCCAGGACAGTAAGTAGAAGATGGTGTGTGCTCAAAAAATGTGTATTTAATGAATGAATAAATTAGCTTCCAGGATTATCTACTTTGTGACACCTGTTCAAGTCAACTTAAAATCAGCCTTCTACAGTTGTCATCATGTTTCTGTGTGTTCCTGGATGTGTTTGAAGAAAACAGAAGTGGACTTTAATGATATTCAGTGTCAGAACATAATTTAAAGAAAGAAGCAGATGCAAAAAGCTCATCTATTTTCTTTAGTTAAGTAAAAACATTTTGCCGTTAGATATGCTTCAGTATTATTGAATCTTAGCTATTCGTAGCTGAATTTCATAATGGATGTTTGCCGATACTATTTTTCCATTCTAAATGTTGAAGGTGGTTAGTTAAATGTGGTTCTCAAGGCGTAGTTCAATATTATATCAGTTATGTGCATCCACTTGGAATCTGCTTTGAAATATAACTTACATTCCTAACCTGCCCCTGACTTTTTCCTGATGAGCTTTGATAACTAAAGGAATGCTTCAATCTCCCAGTCAGAAAGATCTGGTTAATGTCAGCTGTAATTGCAAGAAGGAGAGTTTTTGACAGTAACTTTAGAAAGTCTAACCTCATTTATATAAAAACTAGCCATATTATTAATTTATGTGATGGTCTAAGGGTTAAATATTAAGCTTTAAAATTCTGATTCCACCGTTTAACAGCTGTGTCATCATGAACAAATCACTTATCTTCCCTGTGCCTTACTTTCCTTACTTGTAAACTCAAGCTATGAATTCCTAGATCATAATGTTGTTACAAGAAATAAAATTACTAATGTACCTCAAGTGTCCTGAACAGTATGTTTCAACCATTACTTTTATTTTCCCATTTAGGTTGGTTTTTAGCTCAGTTGTTTTGTTTTTTTTTAGCTAATTTCAGATGAACTAATTTTCATGTTAGTGAGTTTGAACATTGCTATTAACTTATGCAAAATGTGAACAGTCTTCAAATCTGCTGCTGCTGCTGCTAAGTCACTTCAGTCGTGTCCGACTCTGTGTGACCCCATAGACGGAAGCCCACCAGGCTCCCCCATCCCTGGGATTCTCCAGGCAAGAACACTGGAGTGGGTTGCCATTTCCTTCTCCAATGTGTGAAAGTGAAAAGTGAAAGTGAAGTCGCTCAGTCGTGTCCAACCTTTAGCGACCCCACGGACTGCAGCCTACCAGGCTCCTCCATCCATGGGATTTTCTAGGCAAGAGTACTGGAGTGGCTTGCCATTGCCTTCTCTAGAGATGTTTAAAAATAATCATTGTTTGGATTCACATCATATTGTATATCAGAACCTATGTACTGGCAGTGATCATGTAAGAAAGAAAGATCTGTATTCTTAGAGTTAACAAAAATTGAAGGATAATTTCTGTTCACACCATAATAGTTTTATGTGTAGACAAAAATATTTCCTGGAAACATACTCATCACAGTAACTTGCAATGACAGAAAATATCACATGCATAATGTGAAAAACCTAGGAATAGCAACTTGTCTTTAATTTGCAAATTAGACAAATGGTGTTAATATTTAGCAGCATGTTGGCTTGTACAGGTAACATTCAGCTTCTGATTGTGTGGCAGAGCAGATAGCTTTGTCCCTAGAGTCTGAGAGAGGCAGGATTGCTCTAAACATGCTCTAACCAAAACGGTAGACAGCTTAATGTAGTCTGTCAAGGCTGATTCTCAAACTACACACTCTGGTTTTTAAATAAATGTATCAAAGCCATTTACCCAGTGACAGCCTTTAAAACTGGAGTTATACCCCGGGGTGGTAGAATGAGTAGAGTGGGACTTAGTACCCAAACCTGTTGGCTCAGTATTGCGGGATCTCAGGGCAGGAATGAGATGGAAACACTGATAGTAGTCTAGAGTACTGGTTTCTCTGCTGAGCATTCTACTTAGGTCTCACAGACAGCAGAGAGAGAGACATCAGTGATGAGAATAACTGCCTCCATTGTGAATAAGGTGATTCTATGAGTTTGCTAGTACTGCTGTAACAAAGTACTGCAAACTGAGTGGCTTAAACAACAAAAACGTATTGTCTAATACATTCTGTTCTGGAGGCTAGAAGGCTGAGATCAAGGCTTTGGCATGACCTCACTCCCTCTGAAGGCACCAGGGAAGAATCTGTTCCAGGATTTCCTTCTGGCAGTTCCTGCTGTGGCAGCATAACTCCACTCTTCACAGGCCTCTCCCTGTGTCTCTCTCTCTGCATGGGTATGTTCCTGTACGGACACCAGTCACATAAGATTAGGGATAACACAAATCCAGTGACACTTGCAACAGCCTTATTTCCAGATAAGGTCATTCTGAGGTGCTGGAATTAGGACTTTAACATGTGAATTTTTTGAGGGCTGGGGAACACAGTTCCATCCGAAACAGGTGGTCATATATTTTTATTGTCGCAACTGGATCAGTTGTGTCAATGAAAAGGAGTGCCATTAATAATTGTTCCATGGTTGCTGGCATAGAGAATGCTTTACACAAACCTGAATGTTTGGTCAGAATATCTTAGAGATAGGTAAAGTTTATTTTTTTATTTATTTTTTTTAATGTGAAAATCAAAAGCAGGCTTTATTATCATAATAATAAAGTTATTATTTAAAAATACAGTTTCCTTCAACTGTATGCAATGGAAGACTTTTATTCTTTAAGATCTATAATTGTTTTATGATCACATATTGGTCCAGTTTTCTGGAATAAATGTAGATTGTTAAATGTAAATCAATTTTATTTATTTATTTTTTTTTATTTTAATTTTTTTTATTTTTTCAAAAACAATTTTAGGAATCTTTACTTAAAAACAACCTTATCTTAAAATGGAGTAACTTTGGTTTTACGAGCAGCAAGCAAAGAACAGAAGCAAAAATGCATTACAGGAGCATTAAGTTCTACCTTAGGTCACAGCATCTAATCTGAAATCACACCCATAATATCATTTTTCAGGATATCTGGGAAATAGTTATTTCCCAGGATGTCTGAACCATATCTACTCTATTTTGACATTTAATTGTAAAAAAAAAATTTTTTTTTTTCATAGCCAAAGCAGATTTCACCATTAATGACGTCAGTGTTTTTCTAGGTATGAGAAGATGCAAGAATTGGAACTCATGAAACCTTTTTCTGAAAAGATCTAACTATCTGAAGGCCTGTTCTGCCAGGTTTTTTTTTTTTTTTTTTCAGAGCACAGAGTGCCTCATTCCTGATTTTCACCCTGAACTTCTTTCAGGGGGTGTTGAAGGTCAGCAGCTTGCAATGGTCATGACGTAATCTTTGCAGAGGCAGCTGGCAAGGACCAACTTCCAGTCAGCAGGGTCCCTTCATAGCCACATATCTGACCATGTGACACCATTTCATGGCCATTGTGTCCCGCGGTGCTGGGAAGGTTCATTCCCAGGTCTAGGGAAGTGATGGGCCACTCAGTGTGCTAAAATTGGACCAGGCCTTGCAAGTAGCAAAAGCCTCTAGACCACTGTCTTACTAGCCTCCTGGTCCAGGAAAATATTTCCTCTTGTTGCTTTTTCCCATACCCAGAGTCACATTATTACAATTATTGATCTCATGTGGAACTGTCAGTTCAGCATTATATCACAGGCTCAGTGAAACAAGTGACATAGAAAATAATATAGCCATAGCTAGCAGTTATTAGTAAAGTCAAGAACTTTCATTAGATAAAGCCTGGTATACCCCAAGTCACCTGACTTCATTCGTTAAATGATTATAGTCTGGTGTTAATCTCCTGGTTGTACATTATGGAGCATCCGACCTTTATCTGAAGATTGGTTACTGAGATAAGCCTTAGAAACTAACCTAGAGTATCCTTTTTAATAACTTAATTAAATCTTTTAGCAGTATCACGTAACAAGGAACTGTCTCAGCAGTGAGTCTTAGTAAACACTAGACATTAACAAAACTAGAAACTTAATTTAACAATTTACAAAACTTAATATTCCATGATTTTTCATTATGGAGGCCCTGTAGCCAGGGAGGCTTTAACCCATCAAATAAAAAATGAGGTTTGTCAGGGAGCTGGGAAAAGCCAAGCAGCCATCTTGGATTTCCCATAGCCCTGACTCTGATTTCCAGCTATTGTTTTTAATTTTCCAATTTAGAAGCAGACTGTTGCCATGGTTTAAGGACATTAGGATGGCACAAGTCTAACAGAGTTTTTGTATAAGCAGAATGAGCTTTTACATGTCTACAAACCCGACAATTGGATTAATTTCTAAAACTAGCATAGGATCAGGCCTATGGTAGAAAAGCATTTGATTTATATGCAGAGGGGTAAGAAGTCAAGAAAACATTATAAATGATCATACGAATTGGGTCCAGCATCTTGGGCAAGCTGTCTACCTCTGACGTCGCCTCTTCTCATCCTGGTATAGTGTAGTTTCTTCTGAAAAAAGTCCTTCCATCCAGGTTGGAGATAGTCCTTTAAATTATGTACTTTTTTTTTTTTAGTTTTGGTTGCAGGTCACAAGGCATCTGATCTTCATCCAAAGATAGATCACTGACATAAGCTTCAGAAACAAACTTAGGGTGTTCTTTAAGAATTCAATTAAATTTTACATTAATATCACATAACAGCAAGGAACTATCCAAGAAATGAGTCTTACTACCTCCATTGGTAGACCGCCATTAGCAAACTGGGATTTAACATTTATTGAAACATCCTTTTCTCCCTAAAATCACCCTCATTTTTACCAAATATACCCAAATTAAGACTTGTTTAAAAAAATAGATCTGTTCTCAATAAACTTGACCTGATTATTTATATAACCATAGACCCTTTTTTTTTTTTTTTTGCTGAGACTTTTATGGAGTCTCAAAGTTAACTTCATTATTTTTTTAATTTTTTTTTTATTGGAGGCTAAAGCTGAAACTGCAATACTTTGCCCACCTCATGCGACGAGTTGACTCACTGGAAAAGACTCTGATGCTGGGAAAGGTTGGGGGCGGGAGGAGAAGGGGACGACAGAGAATGAGATGGCTGGATGGCATCACCGACTCTGTGGACATGAGTTTGAGTGAACTCCGGGAGTTGGTGATGGACAGGGAGGCCTGGCGTGCTGTGATTCATGGGGTCGCAGAGAGTCGGACACGACTGAGCGACTGAACTGAACTGAATTATTTTACAATATTATATTGGTTGGTTTTGCCATACATTGACGTGAATCCGCCCCGGGTGTACATGAGTTCCCCCTCCTTAACCCCCCTCCCACCTCCCTTTATCCTCCCTCTGGGTCATCCCTGCACACCAGCCCCGAGCGTCCTGTAATATGCATCGACCCTGAACTGGTGATTCGTTTCACATAGGTTCACTAAGGTTGCATGGCTTCCGCAGAGTTAAACCTAGAAGAGGATGAGCAGTATTCAGACTCTGAACAATCAGACTCTAGGAGAGGAGAAAAAGCTCATGTCTGTAGTGGAAATTTCTGCATTTGACACCAGCTAAAATAGAAAATTAATTTGTTTTGCGCCATTCTCTAAAATTCCTTAGGATTTGTTATCTCTTTTTCCTAGCTTAATCAGTTTTGGCTGTTTAATTCATGTAACCAACAACTATAAATCTTTGATTCTTTTATATTTTGCTGGCTATTTGGAGAGCAATCACACATAAAGTTCTGTCTTTGATACAAAGAGAATAGCTATGAGTATTAAGTCAATTTATGATTGCTAAAAATTTCTGAAACATATTTACCAACAATTTTACTGTTTATCATGCTTTATCTGTAATCTAGATTGATTTAATTGTTAATAGATAAAAAGGAAATATTTTAGCTTTCTTCATATCACTAATGTAAAATGAATTTACATTGAAAATCTAAAACGTTACCTCCTTTTCATACTTTCTGAAGAAGGAAATAAAGTTATCTGGACTTCTGTGATTTAGGTGTTACCTCCATGAGCATTAGCAACTTGCTGCTTTCTTCTAGTCTTTTTTCCATGTGTTTGCATTGTTAAAGTTCAGTGATTAGGAAATCAATAAATGATAATTTCTGTTACTGCTTCTGTCACTGATGCTCTTACTATTATGGCTGATGTTTTGAATATTTTTTTCGTTCTTGTCAAGGAAAAAAATTCTACAAATATCAGAGAACTGGAATTAATAAAACTTAGAGGTTAGATGTAGGGACAAGTAAGTAAAACATGATAAGTTTCTTATTTGGTAACCGGATGAATGTGGTATAACTAATCAGGACAGGATACATGGGACACACAGTGGCAGAGGATGCAGTTCATGAATGCTGATTTTAATTGTTGGTGAAACAGACAAATGAAGATACCCAATGGGTACACAGATATCTCAAGACAGGAGCTCAACAGAGATCTGGAATGAAGATAAACATATGCTATCATTTTAGGGTTAAAATGAGACTATCTTTTCCTAGTTCAAATAAGTTGGACCCTGCTGTTGCTGCTGCTGCTAAGTCACTTCAGTCATGTCCAACTCTGTGTGACCCCATAGACGGAAGCCCACCAGGCTCCCCTGTCCCTGGGATTCTCCAGGCAAGAACACTGGAGTGGGTTGCCATTTCCTTCTCCAATGTGTGAAAGTGAAAAGTGAAAGTGAAGTCGCTCAGTCATGTCAGACTGGTAGTGACCCCATGGACTGCCGCCTACCAGGCTCCTCTGAAGTTGAACCCTACTAAGTCTTTATTTTGTGTGTATGGAAAGCCACACCCACCCAGGTGCACAGCCATAATAAAGTCAAGAACTCTCAGTCGATTTACTTAGTGCAAAAGTTGATTTTGTGTCCCAGAAAAAAATTGGTAAGCCTAGATAGTTCGTTAAAGAGTTCTGTTCCAGTCTGTGCTGCCTTTGTTACTTTTCGGTTTTTATTTCTTCCTCCTTGGGTGGTAGCCATTGTTTCACACTGTCCACTTCTGAGAGAGTTCAGAGGGAGTGTCCTGGGTGTGTCTCAAGGAGAGGCTGGGGAGTCGCTGAGCTGGAGACTCTGCCCCTGTTGTTTGCAGGTGACATTACTGTCGACATGGGTTCAGAGATCAGGGCAAGTCCCCCTGTGCCACAGGGCCTCCAGTCCCAGGAGCATGGCTGGACACTTTGTAAAGCAACTGGGCAGAGATCAGGCAAAGCCGTGATGGGAGGTGAACCATTGGTTTAAGCTGCAAGAAACTCATTGTTGACCTGATGGACACATTCACTGGCGTGACTCAAGTAGCCTGTGCTTGAATGAGATTGAGTGAGAATGAGAATCAAATGGGATGTAAGAGCAGAGGACCAGCATGCTACTTCTCCAAAGGCCTGTCTCTGAGGGGAAGGGAAGACAGAAATTTTACATGTACTGAAGGCACATGTTTTATTGTATTGATGTCTGCTTGCAGCGGGATCTAGCATCCTATTATGTAAGTACATTGTCATTTCTTCATACTAGTGATTTTGAGTTACTGTCCATTCTGAATAACTAAGCTTTGATGAGTGAGTATCTTAACATTCGTCTTGGAAATTAAATTTTGTCGTATTTTTTTCTTTCTTCTTTTTTTTTTTTTTTTACAGTAAAACTTTTTAGAAAGTGTGATGTGGATGAGTATGCTTGCTTGTTTAAAAAAATGGGTTTAGCTGTTTTTGAGATAATAACCTCTAGATGTAACCTCTTCTCGGTTATAGTAGAAAGTATGAATCACTTATTATTTAGTTTAACCAGTTCTATTCAACATATATCAGATTTATTAAATCCTTTTAAAACTCATAACATTATTGAGGTAGACTATGAAATCTTTTTTAAAAAAGAAGGTATCAGTGAAACAAAGATCCCTATTACGTTCAGTACAGTGACAGAGCACGTTGATGCAAAATCTTTTTAACAGATTCTTAGAATTAGGGTATTTAATTTGGTTTGAAAGGAAAGGGCTTCCTTGGTGGCACTAGTGCTAAAGAACCTGCCTGCCAGTGCAGGAGGTGTAAAAGATGCAGGTTCGATCCCTGGGTCGGGAAGATCCCTTGGAGGAGGGCATGGCAACCCACTCCAGTATTCTTGCCTGGAGAGTCCCATTCTCCCATGGAGAATCCCAGGCTTCTGAGGAGCCACCATCCATGGGGTCACAAGGAGTCAAACTTGACTGAAGTGACTTGGCAAAGGGAGCGAGCCTGCTGCTGGTAAATGTGGCTGGTATCTGAGTGCAGGAAGTGCTCCGGGCTCACTCCCTCTCCACAGGAGGGAAAGCTCCTCCTCTGCCCCGAAGTGCCCCTGGGGTCGCCTGGCCGTGCCTGAGTCTCTTCTTGGCCATGCACAAGTGTTTGCGAAGGCCTGGTGCAGGAGTGATAGTACATGCCTGCTTTGCTGCTGTAGACTTTTCTGACAGGAAGCCTGCCTTTATCTTGTAGGTGAGCGTCCCTATCAGTGCCCTTACTGTGAGAAAGGATTCAGTAAAAATGACGGCCTGAAGATGCACATTCGTACTCACACCAGGGTAAGATAATATTCTATTTCATTTCTTATAAGTTCCACACTTATTTTAAAGATATTTAACTTTACCTGAGAAAGCAAAGGTGGTATATCTGAAACTTTATGCTTGTGGTGAATATTTGAGCATATTTTTTTTTTTTTTAAGACATAACCATGAAAGAAACAAAAATCCAAACCCCTAGAGCCTTCCCATTCTTTAAATTGTGAACTAGTTCTTAGGAGTAACAGGAGTTAACGACTGTCAAACAGCCAAATAAATGTAGCCGAGTATTTGCCAGAAATGCCGATGCTAGCACTTCCCGAACAGAGGTGCACCTGTCAGCATTTGACCGTTAATTAATGTATGTGAGCGAGTATATTTGCTAGGAAGATGCTGAAGACAATTTGAATTATCGTGGGAGGTGGCCGACAAGGAAGCTCCTGGCTTCCTTCATTCTTTTCCCAAGGGTGCCCTTTGTGCCTCTGCTGTCAGCACCCCTCACCGGATCATTGTCATTCTGTGACCTACAGCTTTTTCAGACCCCAGCATCTGCGTCACATGCTGGAAAAAAAATGGGAGCAGCTCACCTTCTGTCTAGCTGCCTTTCCTAGCTCACTGTTCAGTTTAGGACACCGACTTTACATGGCCTTCCCACTTGAAACTTTGGTGTTGTTTCCAAGTAGCTTTTCTTGATTTTGCTCTCTCCACCTGTTTCATGCAGTGCCTTTCGCACAGTTCTTTTCAGTTTGGCCTTTTAAAAGTGCTTATTGTCTGTACGTAAATGTGAAATTTTTTCAGATTTTGAGAGACGTGCCTAATCCCCTTAAGAGCAGTTCTAATTTAGGCTTCTCCTGAATTCCGTTTTTTACCTTAGATGTAAAATAAGAACTTTAGAGAAAACAAATAATAATAATATTCTTGCCAGTGTAATAATATTCCAGCTTTCCACTTTAGTTCTGTAGGCTATAAAAGACAACCTCTGAGGTCCTGTTAAGAAAATACTCCTCTTGTGTTTGTGGTGGAGAAGGGAGGCAGCTTTTGTGCTCACTAAAGCAAATCCACATTGGGTTTCTCATTCTGATTTAAAATACAGTACTCATATGGATATTTGGAACTGGAGTAACTGCTAAGTACTTCATAGACAGTGAAGGGTTAGATAAATATTACTCCTCTTAATATGCCTTATGTACATATTCAAGTATTTATTGCACAATGAGCACTATTAAAGAAGTTTAGTGTTTTTAGGAGCTTATTTTATGTGTGTGCAGTTGTTCAATAGTGCCAATAATGTGTTTTAGACCAGAGCAAAGGAGTGCTAATTCCTTTTATTAAAACTCATGATGTTAACCAAAATCTGGGCCTCATGAGTGCATGTTAAACTGTTTCTCAAAGTTATACCTCAAAAAAGGACGTTTGAATTCAGGGAAAAAATCTTTTGGGTGTTCTCAAGAATGGGCAAAATTCCCAATTTAAATAATATGGTTTTTACTATGTTTATTCATGAGAATAATGCTAATAGTTAAATACAAAGGCCAGTAATCACTTGTCAGATACTATATTCTAGACGTTCATGTTTATTGATTCATGTAAGCCTCACAACAGTTCGTTAATGCATTCAACCTCAATGAGGTAGTTATTCTTATGATCTGTTCTTTTTTTAATATATTTAGTTTTAATTGAATGATAATTGCATTACAGTGTTGCATTGGTTTCTACCAAACATGAATCAGCCATAGGTTTACCCATGTCCTCTCTCACTTAACCTCCTCTTTACCTGCCTAGCCACCCTAACCCTGTAGGTTGTTACTGAGCCCGGCTTGAGTTCCTGAGGCATACAACAAATTCTTGTGTGTCTCTCTGCTTATCATGTGGTAAAGTATGTTTCCCTGTTACTCTCTGTACCTCCCACCCTCTGCTTCTTCCCTGCCCGCCTGTGTCCACGGGTCTGTTCTCAACGTCTGTGTCTCCATTGCTGCTCTGCAAATCTGTTCATCAGTGCCATCTTTTGGGATCCCATATATATGCATTAGTATACGATAATTGTTTTTCTCTTTCTGACTTACTTCTCTCTGTATAAGAGGCTCTAGGTTCATCCACCTCATTCGGACTGACACAAATGCCTTCCTTTTTATGGCAGGGTGATATTCCATTGTATATAGGTACCACAGCTTCTTATCTATTTATCTGTCAGTGGACATCTAGGTTGCTTCCATGTCCTGCTGCTGCTGCCGCTGCTAAGTCACTTCAGTCGTGTCCGACTCTGTGCGACTCCATAGACGGCAGCCTACCAGGCGCCCCGTCCCTGGGATTCTCCAGGCAAGAACACTGGAGTGGGTTGCCATTTCCTTCTCCAATGTGTGAAAGTGAAAAGTGAAAGTGAAGTCGCTCAGTCATGTCTGACTTGTAGCGACCCCGTGGACTGCAGCCTACTAGGCTCCTCCGTCCATGGGATTTTTCTAGGCAAGAGTACTGGAGTGGCTTGCCATTGCCTTCTCCGTTCCATGTCCTAGCTATTGTAAATAGAGTTGCAGTGAACATTGGGTTACATGTGTCTTTTTCAATTTTGCTTTCCTCAGGGTATATGCCTAGTAGTGGGATGCCTAGTAGTATGTGCCTACCTGGGTCATATGGTGGTTTTATTCCTAATTTTTTAAGGAATTGCCATACTGTTCTCTGTAGTGGCTATATCAATTTACATTCCTACCAACAGTGCAGGAGGGTTCCCTTTGCTCTATACCATCTCCAGCATTTATTGTTTGTAGACTTTATGATGATAGCCATTCTGATTATTGTGAGGGGATATCTCATTGTAAATTTGGTATTTCTCTTAATAATTATCGATGTTGAGCATCTTTTTGTGTGTTTGTTAGCCATCTGTATGTCTTTGGAGAAATGTCTGTTTAGGTCTTTTGCCCATTTTTTGATTGGTTGTTTGTTTTTCTGGTACTGAGTTGCATGAGCTGATTGTATATTTTGGAAATTAATCCTTTGTCAGTTGTTTTATGTGCTATTATTTTTTCCTATTCTGAGGGTTGTGTTTTCTCCTTGTTTATAGTTTGCTTTGCTGTGCAAAAACTTTTAAGTTTAATCAGGTCCCACTTGTTTACTTTTATGTTTATTTCCATTACTCTAGGAGGTGGGTCATAGAGGATCTTGCTGTGATTCATATCATCGAGTGTTCTACCTATGTTTTCCTCTAGGAGTTTTATAGTTTATGGCCTTACATTTAGGTCTTTAATGCGTTTTCAGTTTGAGTGTAGCATTAGGAAGTGTTCTAATTTCATTGTTTTACATGTAGCTCTCCAGTTTTCCCAGCACCACTTATAAAAGAGACTATCTTTGCCCCAGTGTATATACTTGTCTCCTTTGTAAAAAATAAGGTACCCATAGGTGCATGGGTTTATTTCTGGGCTTTCAATCTTGTTCCATTGGTTTCTGTTTTTGTGCCAGTACCATACTGTCTTGATGATTACAGCTTTGTAATATAGTGTAAAGACAGGAAGGTTGATTCATCCAGCTTCATTCTTTCTCAAAATAGCTTTGGCTCTCTGGGATCTTTTGTGTTTCCATATGAATTGTCAAATTTATTGTTCTAGTTCAGTGAAAAATATCATTGGTAATTTAATAGGGATTGCATTGAACCTGTAGATTACATTTGGCAGTCTAGTTATTTTCACAGTATTAATTCTTCAACCCAGGAACCTGGAATCTCTCTCCATCTATTTATGTTGTCTTTAATTTCTTTCATCAGTGTCTTATAGTTTTCTGAATACAGCACTTTTGTCTCCCTAGGGAGGTTTATTCCTAGGTATTTTGTTCTTTTTGTTGCAATGACAAATGGTATTGATTCCTTAATTTCTCTTTCTCATATTTCATTGTTAGTCTATAGGAATGCAAGTGATTTCTGTGTATTGGTTTTGTATCCTGACACTTTGCTAAATTCGCTGATTAGCTCTAGTAATTTTCTGATAGTATCTTTAGGGTTTTGTGTATATACTATCATATCAGCCACAAACGTAAGAGCTTTACTACTTCTTTTCTAATCTGGATTCCTTTTGTTTGTTTTCTTTCTCTAATTGCCATAGCTAGGACTTCCAAAACTATGACAAGTAATAGTGGTGAGAGTTGGCGCCCTTGTCTTGATCTTAGGGGGAATGCTTTCAGTTTTTCACCATTGAGAATGATGTTTGCTGTGGGGTTATCATATATGGCCTTTATTATATTGAGCTAGGTTCCTTCTATACCCATTTTTGAACAGTTATTTTTATCATATATGAGTATTGAATTTTGTCAAAACCTTTTCTGCATCTGTTGAGATTATCATATGGTTTTTATCTTTCAGTTTGTTAATATGGTGTATCACATTGGTTGATTTGCATATATTGAAGAATCCTTGCATCACTGGGATAAATGCAACTTAATCATGGTGTGTGATCTTTTAATGTGTTGTTGAATCCTGTTTGCTAGAATTGTGTTGAGAATTTTTGCCTATATGTACATCAGTGATGTTGGCCTGTAGTTTCTTTGTTTGTCTTGTCTTTGTCTGGTTTGCTATCAGGGTGATGGTGGCCTCATAGAATGAGTTTGGAAGTGCTCCTTCCTCTGCAATTTTGGAAGAGCTTTAGAAGGATAGGGATTAGTTCTTCTCTAAATGTGTGATAGAATTCACCTGTGAAGCCATCTGACCCTGGGCTGCTCTTTTGGGGGAAATTTTTTTATCACATTTCAATTCCTGTGCTTGTTACTGGATTGTTAATAATTTCTATTTTTTCATGGTTCAGTCTGGGAACATAGAACTTTGCTAAGAATCTGTCCATTTTTTTTCTACGTTGTACATTTTATTGGCATATAGTTATTTGTAATAGTCTCTTATGATCCTTGGTATTTCTGTGTTGTCTGTTGTAACCTCTCCTTTTTCATTTCTAGCTTTGTTGATTTCATTCTTCTCCTTTTTTTTCCTGATGACTCTGGCTAATGATTTGTCTTTTTTTTTTTTTTTAATCTTCTCAAAGAACCAGCTGTTTGTTTTCTTAATCTTTACTGTGTTTCCTTCCTTTATTTCTTCTCTGATCTTTATGATTTCTTTCCTTCTACTAACTGGATTTTTGTTGTTTTTGTTGTTCTTTTTCCAGTTGTTTTAGATGTAAAGTTAGGTTGTCTGTTAGATGTTTTTTTTGTTTCTTGAGGTAGGATTGTATTGCTATAAACTTCCCTCTTAGAACTGCTTTTGCTGCATCCAGTAGGTTTTGAGTTGTTGTGTTTTCATTGTCATTTGTTTCTAGGAATTTGTTGATTTCCCTTTTGATTTATTCAGTAACTGTTCATTATTTAAAAACATACTGTTTAATCTCCATGTGTTTGTGTTTTTGTAGTTTTTTCCCCTGTGATTGATATCTAGTCTCATAGTGTTGTGGTCAGAAAAGTTGATTCATATGATTTCACTTTTTTTTTTTAATTTACTGAGGTTTATTTGTGACACAAGATATGGTCTGTCCTGGAGAGCGTTCCATGTACACTTGAGAAGAAAGTGTGTGTGTTCTGCATTTGGCTGGAAAGTCCATAAGACATCAATTAGGTCCATTTGGTCTAGTGTTTCATTTCAGGTTTGTGTTTCCTTATTAATTTTCTATTTTGACGATCTGTCCATTGGTGTGAGTGGGGTGTTAAAGTCCCCTGCTATTATTTTCTTGCTGTCAATTTCCCCCTTTATGTCTGTTAGTGTTTGCCTTATGTATTGAAGAGCTTCTGTGTTGGGTGCATAGATATTTACAATTGTTATCTCTTCTTGAATCAACCCCTTGATCATTACATAGTGCCCTTCTTTATTTCTTATAATATTCTTTATTTTAAGGTCTATATTGTGTAAAATGAGAATTGCCACTCCAGCTTTCTTTTGATTTCCATTTGCATAGAATATCCTTTTGCCATCCTTTTGCTTTCAGTCTATATGTGTCTCTAGGTCTGAAGTGGATCTCTTGTAGACAGCATATGTATGGATCTTGTTTTTGTATTCATTCATCCAATATGTGTCTTTGGAGTGTTTAATCCATTTACATTTAAAGTAATTATTGATATATATGTTCCTGTTGGCATTTTCTTAATTGTTTTGGATTTCTTTGAGGGTCTTTCCTTTCTCTTATGTTTATTGCCTATATACGTCCCTTTAATATTTGTAGTAAAGCTGGTTTGGTGGTCCTAAATTCTCTTAATTTTTGCTGGTCTGTAAAGCTGGTAATTTCTCCATCAATTTTGAATGAGATCCTTGCCGAGTAGAGTAATCTTGGTTGTAGATTTTTCCCTTTCTGTACTTTAAATATATCCTGACATTCCCTTCTGGCCTGCAGAGTTTCTGCTGAAAGATCAACTGTTAATCGTATGGGTTTTCCCTTGTATGTTACTTGTTGCTTTTCCCTTGCTGTTTTTAATATTCTTTTTTTGTGTTTAATCTCTGTTATGTTGATGAGTATGTGTTTTGACATGTTTCTCCTTGAGTTTATCCTGTATGGGACGCTCTGCACTTCTTGGACTTGATTGACTATTTCCTTTCGCATGCTGGGGAGGTTTTCAACTATAATTTCCAAAAATTTTCTCAGTGCCCTTCTTTTTCTCTTCTTCCTCTGGGACCCCTATAACTTGGATGCTGGCGTGGTTAATGTTGTCCCAGAGATCTCTGAGGCTGTCATTGATTCTTTTCATTCTTCTCCTTCTATTCTGCTCTTCAGGGGTTATTTCCACCATCCTATCTTCCAGCTCACTTATATCTGTTCTTCTGCTTCCGTTAATCTACTATTGATTCCTTCCAGAGTATTTTTAATTTCAGTAATTGAGTTATTCATCTGTTTGTTTATTCTTTATTTCCCCCATGTCCTTGGTAACTGTGTTAATTGTGTTGATTGCTTCTTGCATTTTCTCCGTTCTGTTTTTAAACATCTTTACTATCATTATTCTGAATTCTTTCTCAGATAGTTTGCCTATTTCCTCTTCATTTAGTTGCTCTTGTGTGTTTCGAGTTTGTTCCGTCATTTGCACAATACTTCTCTGCCTTTTCATTTTCTAAAAAAATATAGTATGTCTAAGATCTTTTCTCAGGCTTTGAAGTTGGATTCTTTCTTCCTTTTGGTTTCTGCTCTTGGTGGGTAGGGTTGGTCTAGTGGTTTGTGTAGGCTTTTGTTGGTTGTGACTTGTGCTCTGTTGGGAGGAGGTAAACTTCCCCGCGACCCCAACCCAGTGGGCAGAGATATGAGGTGATAATCCCGTGTGCTGAGGTTAGGGGTTTGTGTTTTTGTCTTGTTGTTTGGGTGAGGCGTCCTGCGCTGGGTGCTGCCAGCAATTGGGTGATTCCATGTCTTGTATACAGGTGGAAGCCTGTGGGAGTTCTCACTAATTAACACTGTCTGGGGTTATGAGTTTTCTGGTAGTCTAGAGTCTTGTTGTCAGTGCTCCCACTCAAGGGCTCAGGACCCAGTCTCTCGCTAGGGAACTGAGATTCCACAGGTGGTTTGTTACAGCATGCTGCTGCTGCTGCTGAGTCACTTCAGTCGTGTCCGACTCTGTGTGACCCCATAGACGGAAGCCCACCAGGCTCCCCCGACCCTGGGATTCTCCAGGCAAGAACACTGGAGTGGGTTGCTATTTCCTTCTCCAATGTGTGAAAGTGAAAAGTGAAAGTGAAGTCGCTCAGTCGTGTCCGACCCTTAGCGACCCCACGGACTGCAGCCTACCAGGCTCCTCCATCCATGGGATTTTCTAGGCAATAGTACTGGAGTGGCTTGCCATTGCCTTCTCCGTTGTTACAGCATAAAAGGGGATTAAAGCAAACACACTAAAACAGGAAACAAAATGCAAACCCCAGACAAGTGGCAACAACAAACTCAGGCAAATGCTAACAAAAATAATGGAATATATATATACACAAAACAAAAACAGTCCCCCAAAAAAAGAAAGTAGAAGAGATTGACCAAGGAAGCAAAGGAAGGCAAAAATGATACCAACCAGTTCAAAACAAAACTAACTAAAGCATAAACTGAAAACAAAACCAAAGTTGTATGCCAACTGGGGAATAAAGAAACAAAAGCAAAACAGACTAATAAAGATGGAGAGAAAAAGAGAGAAAAGAAAAGATAGTATAGAAAAGCAAAGTTAAATAGGGATAAATAAATGAGAGTCACATATATTAAAGAATAACTACAACAGGGAAAGAATAAGAAAACAAAAGAATATATGTACAAAAGAAAAATAAATTTTTAAAAAATTTTAAAAATTAAAAAAAGAAAAATGGGTAAAAACCCTCTAAACTGCAAAAGGCCAATGTAGAGGCAGACATATTTAAAGGAAATAAAGAGTGTGATTGACAAAAAAAATTCTCAAAAGTGTAAAGAGATTTAACAGTGCTAATAAAATCAACAACTATAGCAACAGAGGGGACAAAAAGGGAAAAAGAAGAAAATGTACAAGGAAGTGCAGAACACTTTAAAATATGAGAATAATAAATGTTTTTCTCGGATCTCAGCTGTCACCATCTTTCCCTTGTTGTGAGTCACAGTCACACTGTCTCCCTAGGATGCCCTCCACTACTGAGCTGGTCTGGTCTCTAGACCTGTTGTGGGGGCGGCTCAGACTCTAATCTGGTCCTACTCTTGCCTGTTCTGGCCTCTCATGTCTGAATCTGCCCATGCTGGTGCGTTTCTTTTGCAGGACCTCTCATTGTCCTTTTATATATTCTGTAGATACAAAGTCTGCCAAATTGATTGTGTGGATTTAATCCGCAGCTTTTACCACTGCTGGGAAGATTGTGTGTTCTCTTCCTTAGCCACCCTGCCCCTGGTTTCACTTGTGGTTTTACCTCCACCTCTGCATGTGAGTCGTCTACCAGGGTTTGCTCCGAGGCTGCCCTGGAGAACTTGGGTCTGCCCCCAGGAAGTTCTGGTGTGGAGGTGTTACAGCTTGGGTCCCAGGGGCCCTGGCAGTATCCACTACCCAGGGGAGCCAGCGGCTAGGACGTTGGAGAATAGGGTGCTCTTAGGGTCTTTTCTAGCCCCTGACTGCTCTGTCCCAGTGGGGACTCCTTGAGGGGGTGGCATGTGATCTTGGGTCACCGGGACCCTGGCAACGCCAGATACACAGGGGTGCTGGCAGCAGTTGTCACAGGAGGTAAGGCCCTGTTCAGGTTTTCCCTAGCTTCTGGCAGCTCTGCCCCAATGAGGATTGTTCACGGAGGTGTCACAGGTTCTTGGATCCTGGGAACTCTGACAGCGCCAAGTGTGTAGCCTTAGCCGCAGAGCTGTGGTCCTACTGGAGTCTATTCCTAGCCTCTGGCAGCTGGCAGTCAGAGGGCCTCTTTGGCTGGTCTTTCTCTGTTACTTGGTCCATTTCAGGCACTGAAAGGACCCAACTTGGGGTCCTTCTCTGTTTCTCAGCGCACCAGGCCCTTAAGGGGCCACCCTGCCTGGGGTCCTTCTCTATTTCTCGGCGCACCAGGCCCTTAAAAGGCCACCCCGCCTGGTGTCCTTCTCTGTTTCTCAGCACACCAAGCCCTTAAAGGGCCACCTGGGGTCCTTCTCTGTTGCTGGGCGTGTCAGGGGCTTAAAGAGCCCCTTTCTCTGGGGTCTTTTCAGCTGTCTAGCGCTGATGCGTGTGTTTGGCTGGGGGGGTGGGGCGCGGTGCGGGGGGAGGCTATAGAGATGTCTCCACCCACTGTATGTGACTCAGTAGCATTGCCCTGCCTCCTTGTTTGCCTGTCTTTCTTTCAGAAGCATTTCCCACTGCGATCTTCTCCCTCAGGTCCCCTTGGGCCATCTGTCCTCAGTCAACAGCAGACCTTGCCCTGGGATTGCTCCACCATCACTGTGTTCCAGCTCCCAACCTCTCTGCCTTCCAGAGGACCCATGACCCTGTCCAGGGTACTTACAGCTGCAGCAAGGATTTTCTGAGTGATTCTCATTCAATTCAGACTGTCATAGATCAGCTGGTTCACTCTGCAAAGCCTCAGATGCTTCTCCTCTGTCCCAAACAGGTGTCCCATTGTGGGGGTGTGACCCCTGCTTCTGTTCCCCCACCCCCCCAGGGGCAGATCCAGTCCTACTCAGTCTCCTCTTTTTTTCCCCTCCTTCCTACTAAGTTTTGTGTGGTTCCATGTATATTCTTCTCTGCTGGTCAGGTACTCCTGCCTGCTCTTAGCTGGTGTTCCACAAGATCTTCTGTGTCTGGAGGTCTATTCCTGATGTGTCCGTGGAGAGAGAAATATTCCACGTCCATCTACTCCTCTGCTATCTTGGATCCTCCCCCCTTATGATCTGTTCTTTAAAAATGAGACACTGAGGCACAGCAAGTGAGTAACAGAATCAAGATTAGAGCCCAGGTAGACTGGCTTCAGAGACCACCTATTCACCTGCTGCTGCTGCTAAGTTGCGTCAGTCGTGTCCGACTCTGTGCGACCCCATAGACCGCAGCCCAACAGTCTCCTCTGTCCCTGGGATTCTCCAGGCAAGAATACTGGAGTAGGTTGCCATTTCCTTCTCCGATGCGTGAAAGTGAAAAGTGAAAGTGAAGTTGCCCAGTCGTGTCCAACTCTTAGCGACCCCATGGACTGCAGCCCACCAGGCTCCTCTGTCCATGGGATTCTCCAGGCAAGAGTACTGGAGTGGGTTACCATTGCCTTCTCCGCTAGATGCACACATTACATGCCTCTTATTCAATTAAAAATTTTCTCATTCCACTGACTCTGATATACTTTCCTGTGTATTTTCAAAATGAACAAGCTCCAGTAATGACCCCAAACGTTCATTTAAAATTTATATTAAAAGGCTCATGTTCATTTGAATAGTTCGGTCATGAGACAAGGATTCTGGAGTGCCTCAGGGTTTCCGTGTACTGGTGGTGCCTTTTCAGCATCTCTTGGGCACTGACTGCACAGAGAGCAAACAAATCCTAGCCTTTGACTGAGGAAACACCAGACAGGGCCTCGACTGGATTTTAGACTTATACTCAGTAGAGAGTATACTCATATACTTAGTAGAGTATACCAGCAAAGGAAGAGCGTAAAGAGGTGCAAAGAGGCCTTTGGGTTTTGCTTCAAACTGTTCTTTAATTTTTCATTCACTGTTTATATTTTATCGTACATGGCTTCATTTTGAAATCCTGTTTCCTGAGCATTGGATAGATACAGATATTTTTGCAAATCAGTGTAACTTACGGGAAACTAGTTAGGATTATTATCTAATGCAATCAAATTAATATCAAGATAAAAAAAAATTTAACAAAAATGTTGTAGAGGAACAGTTTCTGCAAGCTCATATTTTTCCAAAATTATATAGGTTTGTAAGACTCAATTCAATAAGTACCATTATGTTTGGACTGTTAATACTTTCAGTTCAATCTTGTATTCACCTTACATTTGGTTAACTCTTCTTGTTAGGTTATGATATTACTTTTCATTTTTTTGAAACATAGAAGGTACTGTTTCAGGTATGTTTACTTTGTAATAGAGTTGTTGTTGTTCAGTCACTACATCACGCACAACGCTTTGTGACCCCATGAACTGTAGCATGACAGGCTTCTCTGTCCATCACCAACTCCCAGAGTTTGCTCAAACTCATGTCCATTGAGTCGGTGATGCCACCAAACCATCTCATCCTCTGTCATCCCCTTCTCTTGCTCTGAATCTTTCCCAGCATCAGGGTCTTTTCAGTGAGTCAGCTCTTCTTATCAGGTGGCAAATATTCTTCAACTTCAGCATCAGTCCTTCCAGTGAATATTCAGAACTAATTTCCTTTAAGATTGACTGGTTTGATCTCCTTACTATCCAAGGGACTCCCCAGAGACTTTTGGAACATGGCAGTTCCAAAGCATCAGTTCTTCGGCACTCAACCTTCTCCATGGTTCAACTCTCACATCCCTGTATCATAATGGAAAACCATAGCTTTGACTATTTGGACCCTTGTCCGCAAAGTGATATCTCTGCTAGATAGGCTGTCTAGGCTGGTCATAGCTTTTCTTCCAAGGAGCAAGTGTCTTTTAATTTCATGACTGCAGTCACCATCCATAGTGATTTTGCAGATCAAGAATATAAAAACTGTCACTGTTGCCAGTTTTTACCCGTCTATTTGCCATGAAGTGATGGGACCAGATGCCATGATCTTAGTTTTTGAATGTGGAGTTTTAAAACACCTTTTTCACTCTCCTCTTTCAAGCTTCATCAAGAGGCTCTTCACTTCTTCACTTTCTGCCATAAGGGTGGTGTCATCTGCATATCTGAGATTATTGATATTTCTGCTGGCAATTTTGAATCCAACTTGTGCTTCATCCAGCCCTGCATTTCTCATGATGTACTCTGCATATGAGTTAAATAAGCAGGGTGACAATATACAGCCTTGATAGTCTCCTTTCCCAATATTGAACCAGTCCATTGTTCCATGACCAGTTTTTACTGTTGCTTCTTGACCTGCATACAGGTTTCTTAGGAGGCAGGTCAAGTGGTCTGGTATTCCCATCTCTTTAAGAATTTTCCACAGTTTGTTGTGATCCACACAGTCAGAGGCTTTAGTGTAGTCAGTGAAGCAGAAGTAGATGTTTTTCTGGATTCTTTTGCTTTTTCTGCTTTTTCTGTGATCTAGTGAATGTTGGCAATTTGATCTCTGGTTCCTCTTCCTTTTCTAAATCCGGTTTGTACATGTGGAAGTTCTTGGTTCACGTACCTTTGAAGCCTAGCTTGAAGGTTTTTGAGCATTACCTTGCTAACATGTGAAATGAGCACAGTTGTGTAATAGTTTGAGCATTCTTTGGCATTGCGTTTATTTGGGATTGGAGTGACAACTGATGTTTTCCAGTCCTATGGCCACAGCTGAGTTTTCCAAATTTGCTGGCATATTGAGTGCAACACCTTAACAGCATAATTTTTTTTGGATTAGAAATAGCTCAGCTGGAATTCCATCACCTCCACTATTTTTGTTCATTGTGATGCTTCCTAAGGCCCACTTGACTTCACATTCCAGGATGTCAGGCTCTAGGTGAGTGACCACACCATTGTGGTTATATGGGTCATTAAGAGTTTTTTGTACAGTTCTTTTTTTGTATGCTTGCCACCTTTTTTTTTATATTTTTTTAAATTAATTAATTTATTTTAATTGGAGGCTAATTACTTTACAATATTGTAGTGGTTTTTGCTGTACATTGACGTGAATCAGCCATGGGTGTACATGTGTTCCTCATCCTGAACCCCCACTCTCACCTCCCTCCCCATCCCATCCCTCAGGGTCTTCCCAGTGCACCAGCCTTGAGCACCCTGTTTCATGCATCAAACTTGGACTGGTCATCAATTTCACATATGGTGATATACATGTTTCAATGCTATTCTCTCAAATCATCCCACCCTCTCCTCCCACAGAGTCCAAAAGTCTGTTCTTTACCTCTGTGTCTCTTTTGCTGTCTCGCATAGAGGGTTATTGTTACCATCTTTCTAAATTCCATATATATGCATTAATATACTGATTGGTGTTTTTCTTTCTGACTTACTTCACTGTGTATAATAGGCTCCGTTTTCATCCACCTTATTAGAACTGGTTCATATGTATTCCTTTTAATGGCTGAGTAATACTCCATTGTGTATATGTACCACAGCTTTCTCATCCATTCGTCTGCTGATGGACATCTGGGTTGCTTCCAAGTCCTGGCTATTGTAAACAGTACTGCGATGAACATTGGGATACACATGTCTCTTTCAATTCTAGTTTCCTTGGTGTGTATGCCCAGAAGTGGGATTGCTGGGTCATATGGCAGTTTTATTTCCAGTTTTTTAAGGGATCTGCACACTGTTCTCCATAGTGGCTGTACTAGTTTGTATTCCCACCACCAGTGTGAGAGGGTTCCCTTTTCTCCACACCCTCTCCAACATTTATTGCTTGTAGACTTTTGGATAGCAGCCATTCTGACTGGTGTGAAATGATACCTCATTGTGGCTTTGCTTTGCATTTCTCTGATTATCAGTGATGTTGAGCATCTTTTCATGTGTTTGTTAGCCATCTGTATGTCTTCTTTGGAGAAATGTCGGTTTATTTCTTGGGCCCATTTTTTAATTAGATTATTCATTTTTCTGGAATTGAGCTGCAGGAGTTGCTTGTATATTTTTGAGATTAATTCTCTGTTGCTTCGTTTGCAATTATTTTCTCCCATTCTGAAAGCTGTCTTTTCACCTTGCTTATAGTTTTCCTTCGTTGTGCAAAAGCTTTTAAGTTTAATTATGTCCCATTTATTTGTTTTTGCTTTTATTTCCATTACTCTGGGAGGTGGGTCATAGAGGATTCTGCTGTGATTTATGTCAGAGAGTGTTTTGCCTATGTTTTCCTCTAGGAGTTTTATAGTTTCTGATCTTCCATTTAGATCTTTAATCCATTTTGAGTTTATTTTTGTTTGTGGTGTTAAAAAGTGTTCTAGTTTCATTCTTTTATGGGTAGTTGACCAGTTTTCACAGCACCACTTGTTAAAGAGATCGTCTTTTCTCCATTGAATATTCTTGCCTCCTTTGTCAAAGATAAGGTGTCCATAGGTGTGTGGATTTATCTCTGGGCTTTCTAATTTGTTCCATTGATCTATATTTCTGTCTTTGTGCCAGTACCATACTATCTTGATGACTGTGGCTTTATAGTAGAGCCTGAAGTCCAGCATGTTGATTCTTCCAGTTCCATTCTTCTTTCTCATGTTTGCTTTAGCTATTTTTTGTATTTCCATACAAAAATTTTTGTATGGTTTTTTTGTATTTTCATACAAATTGTGAAATTATTTGTTCTTGCTCTGTGAAAAATGCCATTGGTAGCTTGGTAGGGATTGCATTAAATCTGTAGATTGCTTTGGGTAGTATACTCATTTTCACTATATTGATTCGTCTGATTCATGAACATAATATATTTCTCCATCTATTTGTGTCATCATTGATTTCTTTCATCAGTGTTTTATAGTTTTCTGTATATAGGTCTTTTGTTTCTTTCAGTTCAGTTCAGTCGCTCAGTCGTGTCCGACTCTCCGCGACCCCATGTATCATAGCACGCCAGGCCTCCCTGTCCATCACCAACTCCCGGAGTACACTCAAACTCATGTCCACAGAGTCGGTGATGCCATCCAGCCATCTCATTCTCCGTCGTCCCCTTCTCCTCCCGCCCCCAACCTTTCCCAGCATCAGAGTCTTTGTTTCTTTAGGTAGATTTATTCCTAAATATTTTATTCTTTTCATTGCAGTAGTGAATGGAATTGTTTCCTTAATTTCTCTTTCTGTTTTCTCATTGTTGGTGTATAGAAATGCAAGAGATTTCTGTGTTTTAATTTTATATCCTTCTTGCCACCTCTTAATCTCTTCGGCTTCTGTTAGGTCCTTGCCATTTCTGTCCTTCATTGTGCCCCTCTTTGCATGAAATGTCCCCTTGGTATCTGTAATTTCTGCCTGGCTGTAGGTACACCTCTTCTGCCAGACTGCTGATATGCGAGGTTGGGCTAATCCAGTCAGTAGTTAAGCAATCTGTGGGTTGTGTTGTTGCTGTAGATGCCATAGGCTTCCATCTCCTCCTGGGTGGTCTGCTGTTTCTTTGGTCTTCGTGGGAGGTCTGGATGGCCAGGGGATACCACAGTAGTGCTGATCCCTCTTTGTCATCAATCATGAGGTTTCAGCAGTCCCTGCATTGTCTCTGCCACAGAAACCGTCTCTCTGCCTTTGCCCCTTCCAGCAGGCAGCAGCTGGAAAGTTCCTCAGCTCAAGACCTGAGGTGGTGGTGGGCTTCTGGTTTTCCGGCTCCAGCATTCGTGTGGGGAAGACCCAGTGCACCAGAGCTTCTGGTTGGGGCACTCAGCTTTCCTTCCTCTCCATGGTGGACATCTTCTATAGCTGCAGTGTTCCAGCCACTGGCCACATATGGCTCTTTAAAATTTAACTGTAACTAATTGAAATGAAATAAAATGTAAGATTCACTTTTCCATTCACAGTAGCCACTTTACTGGTCCTTAGAGGAACACGTGGCCTGTGGCTGCTCTGCGGGCAGCGTAGATAAAGGACGATCCTGTTGTCACAGAAAGGTCTGTTCTGCAGCCCAGGTCTGGAACCAGGTGGCTGAACTCGGCCTTGTCTCAGTGGAGGGCCCCTGCTCCTGTTCTAGCAGCGCTGTGGATCAGTGCCAGGACTCTACTCTTTGTGCCAGCACTGGGTGTGCGCGGTGGGCCAGGTTCTGTCCCTCCCCAAGGGCAGAGGCTTTTGCCTAGACTCGAGGGTTTCCTATCTCACCCATAGCAGCAGGTGACTTGTCTCCTGAAAGGAGGTGAGAAGTAGGGCTTAGCAAGTGCCTTGCTCCTCACTCAGAGGCAGAAGGCATTTGTTTCCCACGTGAGAAGGTTCTGTGGCCTTGTGGTTTGTGCTTATTCCCCAGGAGTGGCTGATGAGCACCTTGTACCCATGTGGGAGCCAGCACGCAGATGGGTTCCCTGCTTCACCTTCCAACCCTTTCAGACCTGGCACACTTGGGTCACTGAGGGGCCTCTCCAGACCTCCCTCTCATCACTCTCAGGAGCACTGGTGGAGCCCATGGGGAAGAGGTCGTGAATGGTTTGGACTTGCAGGGTATCTGGGTCCCCAGGAACCTGCAGTGTCTCTGTGGCCCACCATGGACCTTTGAAATTTAGTTAAAATTTCTCTTGTTTCACCTGCCCACTTTTACAGCAGCTGCTCCCCTCTCTGCTTTCACAAAGGTGCAACAGATTTTATCTCCTCTGTGATGGTCACGTCCCCTGCTTGTGTGCCAACCTCAGCTCACCAAGGTGTCTCATGGCCTGAGGTTTAAATAGTGATGCCGATGGCCCAGGTTTTTCTGTCACTCTCGGCCATGGGTGAGATGCCTCGTGACTTCCCACATCCTGAGAGCAGGAGTTTGTTTTCAGTTGTCTAGGTTTGTTGTGATGGCTTCTTCCCCTCCATGGCTCTAGATTAATTCTCTGCCTGGGGTCTGATGAAAGCAGGAATTCTTGCCCTGCGTGCCGAGCACCTTCACTCAGTCTTGGAAGCACCACTGCGTGCAGGCCCTGTGTGCTCTGGCTGCAGAGCTGGGTTTCTGAGGGAGGCTCCTGTGTGCTAGGTGCCGAGGGAGCAGTCAGCCTGGGGCGCAGGCGGCCTCTGGGATCCTCCGTGAGGGCCTGGCCTGGTGAGCGCTTCTTCCTCTCTGCTCCTCGCCCGGTTTCTCTCCCCTGCTGGCTTCTTTCTTCGTGCGGGTGATGGGGGAGACGCTTCTGGGAAGGAGTAGGGTCTCTTGGGTGGGAGTGGGCAGCGGGTCTTAGTCTGGACAGTGTGGCTTCAACCGAGACTTAAAACACAGCCTCGGTGATAGCACCAGTTTTTGCAGGCCTCTTAGGCCTGGTGATGCGCCGGGCATCGTGCCAGTACCCTTCCACCCATCTTGTTGTCGTTTGTCTAAAAGGTCTACTTGACCACCCTAGACTGTGTCTGAGGTATAAATGTCATTTCTTAACTCTTTATGGGTAATGTCTCAAGTCCATTTCAGTACATGATACTTAGGTAAAGATCATCTGAAAATTATGGACCTTTGGTTTATATTGTTTAAAACACAGTCCAGGCTCGATGCATGATACAGGATGCTTGTGGCTGGTGCACGGGGATGACCTAGAGGGAGGATATGGGGAAGAGGTAGGTGGGAGGGGGTTTCAAGAAAGGGAATACATGTACACCCAGGGCAGATTCGTGTCAGTGTATGGCAAAACCAACCAATATATTAATGTAAGGTAATTTGCCTCCAATTAAAAAATAAAAGAAGCAAAAGTGAAAAAAATAAAATAAAACACATTGAAGTAAAATACCATCAGTGAGTTAGCATACATGTTCATAAATATCCATTTTGTAAACTTTAAGTTCAAAAGGATTTTTTTTGGTAACCGTTTACCACAGAAACTTCATGTCTTGTTTAATCACTTTTGATTGTTAGTGTGGAAAACACCTGGACCAATTAGAAAGTTAGTTCAGATTCTCTGTCTTTATTTTTTTTTTTTTGAGTTTGAGTTTTACCATGTCATTTTTTTTTTTTTTTGCTTCTAATTCTTTTATTTATTTATTTATTTTTTATTGGAGGCTAATTATTTTACAATATTATATTGGTTGGTTTTGCCATACATTGACATGAATCCGCCCTGGGTGTACATGAGTTCCACCTCCCGAACCCCCCTCCCACCTCCCTCCTCTCCTTATCCTCCCTCTGGGTCATCCCCGCATATCAGCCCCGAGCATCCTGTAACATGCATCGACCCTGAACTGGTGATTTGTTTCACATATGATAATATACATGTTTCAATGCCATTCTCCCAAACTATCCGACCCTCACCCTCTCCCACAGAGTCCCAAAGACTGTTCTATACATCTGTGTCTCTTTTGTTGTCTCGTATACAGGGTTATCATTTGCATCTTTCTAAATTCCATATATATGCGTTGACTGATGCTAAAGCTGAAACTGCAATACTTTGGCCACCTCATGCGACGAGTTGACTCACTGGAAAAGACTCTGATGCTGGGAAAGGTTGGGGGCGGGAGGAGAAGGGGACGACGGAGAATGAGATGGCTGGATGGCATCACCGACTCTGTGGACATGAGTTTGAGTGTACTCCAGGAGTTGGTGATGGACAGGGAGGCCTGGCGTGCTATGATTCATGGGGTCGCGGAGAGTTGGACACGACTGAGCGACTGAACTGAACTGATATTGTATTGGTGTTTTTCTTTCTGGCTTACTTCACTCTGTATAATAGGCTCTAGTTTCATCCACCTCATTAGAACTGGTTCAAATGCATTCTTTTTAATGGCTGAGTAATACTCCATTGTGTATATGTACCAAAGCTTTCTTATCCATTTGTCTGAAGATGGACATCTAGGTTGCTTCCATGTCCTAGCTATTATAAACAGTGCTGCAATGAACATTGGAGTACATGTGTCTCTTTCAATTCTGGTTTCCTCAGTGTGTATGCCCAGGAGTGCAATTTCGAAGACAATGGGCTGCTTTTCTGGGTGCCTGATGTCCTCTGCCAGCATTCAAAAGTTGTTTTGTGGACTTTACTCCGCGTTCAAATGTTCTTTTTATGAATTTGTGGGGGAGAGAGTGGTCTCGCCATCCTATTCCTCCGCCATCTTGTTCCTTCCCCCAGATTCCCTGTCTTTTGAACACCAGTTAGAACACCCGATTAGCTCACACAGGTTTCAGGGTTCTAAGGTCTCATCTGTGTCTCCAGCCTTGTTTGTAGGAACAGTCAGATTAGCTTTTAAAAATATTTAAAATGGAATTTATTTCCCATGGTTAAAGATAATGACTAGCCTTTTATATCATTTTGTATTTTGTTAATTTTCTTCTATGTAACTTCCTACACCTGATCCTTGGGCAGTTCAGGTTTCTGGTGGGTTCTTGAATGTATGCATGCTGCACTTTGTTCAGACACCATGCCTGAGACCCTGGGCCTCCAAGCTCAAGACTGGAATCAGTGACTCAAAGTTCCTTGGCGTCAGGCACTGCTGGGTTTAGCTGGGGGCTCCGTGGTGGTATAGCAGTGTAGCAACTGGAAGAATGTGCAGATGAATCTTGCCGAGAGCATCCCGCAGTCATGTGGGAGCTCTGTAAGTTTGTTATCGAAGGAAAAAGAAAAGAGTTATTATGGGTGAAGTTGCTGGAAGAAGAGGAGTAGTTGTCAAGGGGAGGAAGAGGCATGAAGAAGTTCCCTAGCTACAGAGCATGGAATAGGATTTCTGCAGCCTTGATTAAGAACCGAAAGAGGTCTTCTAAGGATGAGAGTCAGCTTGGAATCCTCATGAACACATTAGGAAGCAGGCCTCCAAAACCTAGGTGCAGAAGCAGGTCTGTTGAATCAGGTAGGGGTGGGCAAGTTGATTCCAGAAATGCTGGGGTGGGGACGGGCGTTTAAGCGGAGCTCTGAGGCCTGTGGAGGGGGTGTGCTGCAGATATAAGCCCTGGGGCAGTGAGCGTGGTCCTTGCAGGTCCAGGGACGATGTCCTGTCCCTGGAGCTGGGTCCACGGATGCGTCTTGAGTCTGACTGCAGTTGAGACAGGCCAGACCCGAGGAGTTGGCCTGAGTCTTAGAAACATGTTTTCTTTTGTGTGCTGAGTTTATGTTGAGTAGGGGGTATGACATAATCAGCTTTCTTTGGAAAGGTTGCTCTAAGTCATCCTCAAAGGTGGATTGAAGGAGGCAGGACCGGAGGCAGGGAGGTCCCGAGGCAGGCATGCTGGACGCAGCTGAGCGAGACAGAGCACCCACACCAGGCGGCCGTGGGGTTCGAAAGTAGGAAACATGAACAAGAGACACCTTTGAAACAGTCCTCACCGGCTTTGAGCAGGTGGTGTAGGTGGTGAGGAGTGGGGAGGAGGCTGAACCTGCAGTGCCTGGACGGGGTTGTTTGGGGGGTGGGAGGCCCCGAAGGGGCAGGAGGACTGCAGTCCGCTGAGAGACAGGGTGGGGAGGGGAAGGAGGCGGTTCTCGGTTCATACTGGCATAGGCTAGGATGTGAGGAGCATGCCCAGTGTTTCTGTTCTTGTATTAGACGAGAGGAAGAGATGTTTTGTTTAACTTAATAATACTTAAGTTGATTATGATTTTAGAAAAAACTTTGAATTTTTTGATTTTTGTTTTTCTAAGCTGGGAAAGGTTGGGGGCGGGAGGAGAAGGGGACGACCAAGAATGAGATGGCTGGATGGTATCACCCACTCTGTGGACATGAGTTTGAGTGAACTCCGGGAGTTGGTGATGGACAGGGAGGCCTGGCATGCTGTGATTCATGGGGTCGCGGAGAGTCGGACACGACTGAGTGACTGAACTGAACTGAACTGAACTGAAACATTGTGTTGTAGGGGCGAGAGGATATGGCTCAGTTCAATCATTTGGAAACATCTTTAATTTGGTTTTGGAATTAATAAATCTTTTGTTTCTAGAACCCACATATTTCTTGGGGGATTTTATATGGCTTGCACATGAATTGTTTAAGATAAATGGCTTTAAGATTCCATTGTATTTTATTTGGCTCAGAAAACACACCTACATGAAATTGAACATTCTTATTCTATCATAGTAACCTCTCTTTTCTCTGTAAAAGGGAAAATCAGACCATGTAAAAAATAACTTCCTTTTCAGGGGCTGACAGCATCATTTGCTCCCTTTTTCCGTTTCTTTTTGTGATAATTCTTTCTGATGGTCATCCGCCTACTCGGCAGAGTGCCCCTCCCTTCTTATTCTCTGCTTTTGAGCTAGGCAGCTCTCTTAAAATCACCAGCAAAGAAAGTTTTTAGTTTCTTGGTTAGGAATACATTTTTGGCACACCAAATGATGGTCCTAAAGTTAGGCCTTTGGTCCAGGCATTCTCTGCATTTCCCTAGGCTTTGAGAGCAAGATGTAAAAATCCTAAATTGGGTTTCATACTCTTGACAAACTTATTGGATAGATAAATTATTCTAATAGAAAAAAAGGCAAAAGCCTTTTTTATGAAGTGAAATTCTGTTTCACCGTATTTAGGGTTATAAGGGTAGGGTTCCTTCAGTGTAAGGGAGCGAACTGACCTGGCATCATGTGTGATTTTTCTGCAGTGCTTTGCTTTTTTTTTTTTCCTTTACTAGCACTAACATTTTAATTGAGTATTGTTGTACCGAACTTGATTTTCAGGAGGAAAGAAAAGCCAGTGCTGTGCATCTGAAACATGGCATTCACTAGTTGAAAATGCTGGTGTTGATGAGGTGGTCTGCAGGTGCCCTGGTCTTTTCCCTCCCTGTGTGCGCGTGCTGCTCTTGACATCCACAGCAGAGCTTCACTTCCCTCTCTGTGCATCTGAGCTGGCCACAGTGACTAGCTTGACCAATGAAATGCATCAGAGGTGATCCTCTGACTCCTGTAAGACCAGGTAGTAAGAGACCTTGCAGTTTGGGCCTGCCTCCCTTGGAACCACCCCCCACTGAGAGACCCTGCGGTCATTCAGAGAGGGCACAGAGGGTACCATGCAGCAGCCCGCAGGGACTGCCGGCCGCGTGGGGGATGCCTGGTGACTTCCGCTGCAGCCGCTGACCACAGCTGCAAGAGAGACGCAGAAATCTTCGTCTCTCCTTGTCTCTGTAGCAGCCAATCCACAAACCCAGTCAGTCCCCCCACACAGAAAATAACCTCCCAGTCAGTCCATAGAACCATGAGAAATAACTTCCTTTAGGTCACTTAAGTTTTGAGGTTGCTTATTATGCAGCTACCTCATAATGGCAACCCAGGCTACGTATCACATAATGATGAATATGTACAATTTTAATTGTGAAATATGTTTCTGTATGCTAGTCCTGGACACTTCTGGACAAAGTGTTAAAATGAGCACTACAGAGGTTAGTTGTTGAATCACAATACCATTGCTTAGCAATGAGAGATATATTTTGTAATTGGAAAAATATAATTCTTAAAATTCAGTTTAAAACATCATACAGTTGCTCAGAAAGGCATACACTGTTCTGAAAAAAAATTTGAGAGACCTCGAAACCTGTCAAGTTCTCATGATACTTTCATTGTATTTAATTCATAGGTCGAAAGTCTGGTGGCAGATTTGCTTATGTAGCTCTGCAATTAAGAGCTTTCATTTAAATAATTGGCCTTATAATTGGTGTGGCTGTGAGCTGGCTAAAGAGACTAGATTCATAACCATCCTAACATTTTCCCTTCTATACTTTTTAGGAGGATGAATGATAACCAAAGAAAGAGTCTAAAACTGGGCTACTTAATCAGTATTACAATCAGGAATCATCCCTGTTTGGGGGCCTTTGGTGTGTACTTCTTGCCTTTGGAGCTGGTGATCTGGCAAACTTGTTTAGGGGTGGTCTCTGCTCAAAGATAATGAATGTGAGTAGACAGTTGGGTCTGTCCCTATTTAAGACTTTCTGTCTGATTTGAACCCTTTCTTATTGCAGCTGCTTAAAATACACAGACCTCTATTTTTGCATTTAATGAACTTACTGTTAGGATTTATTTTTATGTTTCTCTTTTCTAGACCTTCACTTTTCTGTAGATAGGAATTTTCACCTCTTTTCTTCAGCATCTGTGTGTACCCAGAACTTGGTGGGTTATTGAATTTTTTGAACGAATGAAGTTAAATTATATCAATAGTAAGCTGTATTAAATTTATCAAATTAACTCAGCAAATATATCAGTAAATAGTATATGTGACTTCCTTCTTTCATTTATTCAACAATTATTAAATGATTGAGAATGTAGCAATTAGCAAGTTAGACATTGTCCCTATCCTCAGAGGAACTTGGAGTATGTTTACTGTAATAAGTATAATTCTCTTAATCCGCACTGCCTTCTCACACTCATCAGGCCTGAAAAGACAGGAGTGGGTCCCTTTGTCAGGTATTTGCTGTGTGTCTACCATGTGCCAGAAATTGCTGTGTCACAGGCTCTGTGTCCAGCAGGACAGGTGAACACTAAAAGCGTCATTTTAAGTGATAAATAAAGTACACAAAGAGATAAAGCAGTAAAATACTGGATCCAGCGTGTAAGCAGGTGCTCCACCTGGTCCTGAGGTCCTGGCGTACTCATTGTGGCACTGCCATGTCTCAAGGTGGCCCTCCCGCTATGTTGGTGGTCTTTGGTTACGTGTGCATCTCTGAATGCTCATGTTACAGTGAGTGAGAGCCAGGTCTCCCTGCCTAGGCAGGAGCGGGCCCCTGTCCTCCTCCTGCTCTGTGCGTGATGGACCACGTTAGTGTACACTGGGCCCACCTTTCCACACCTGTGTTCTTGGACTGTTCTTGTCATCTTGCTTTAAAGACATTGTTCTGAGAGATCTGTTCACCACGGAGGGAAGCTGGAGGTCTGTGGTCCTATGGTGGAGCCACTCACACCCTTCTTGTCTGCTCTGACACGCCTGGCAGAGGAAGCCCAGGTGGACTGTCTACCTCCAGCACAGTGTAGTCGGTGGACAGTGCTTCAGGCTCCAGCCTGACCCCTTCTGCTTGTTTGCTCGCTGAAGATGGCATCTGAGATGGACCTGAGTGATCACACTATTAGGGGATAATGTTAAAACTCATCTCATTGGTAGAAAAGGAGGTAGATCTTTTGCAAACTGCTATGATACTACCTAACTATTCACTTTACCACTATTTATAAGATATCACTGTGCCTAGGCTTTGATGTTGTGCCAGTTGATTGTCCCTCTTAGATCACAGGATAAAGGATAATTAATTTATTCTGTAAGACAATATTAACCCTACTGTATGCCAGGACTACACAGATCCCAGGGTTATACAGTTGACTATGTAGTACAAGGTAGGCTTCCCTGGTGGCTCAGTGGTAAAGAGTCCACCTGCCAGCGCAGGAGATGCAGATTTGATCCCTGGGTTGGGAAGCACTCCTGAAGGAAGAAATGGCACCCCACTCCAGTGTTCTTGCCTGGGAAATCCCATGGACAGGAGAGCATGGCGGGCTACAGTCCATGGGGTCACAAAAGAGCTGGACACGACTTAGCTACTAAACAGAAACAGAGAAGAAGGTGTCTGGGAGTTGCAGATCCTTCCATGTGATGTGGTGGTATAGAAAGGGTCTGATAAACAGGGAGGCCTCCAACGTGCGTAGAGGACAGCATGGGCTCTCTGGACGCTGGATGGAAGTGCTCAGCCTGTACCCTTGGGTCTGCTGAGAAGCCCTGGAAGCTTAGTGGCCTCAGAGCTGTGCTCTTTCAGGTTCTATTGAGTGCTTTGTTTCTAACTCTTTGCTGGCCAATACCAGCCCTGCTCTTTAAGTAAGCTTGTTCTTGGGTCTGCGATAACCCTCAGCATGCAGTGATCCCTGTGACTCTGCTCAGCCTGCTGGTAACTTTTGTCTGTTTTGCCCAGGTAGTGCTGGGCAGGGACAGGGGAGTGCATCGGGAAAATGTCCGAACAGACTGTCCCCGGAGGAACAATAAAAGTCTTTCCAGTTGCCTTTTCCTGGTCTGTGATTGCTCTTCCTTTTCTCCCACTGCTTTAGAGCAAGGGGTAAAACATCTGCCTAGAATCAAGTGGCTGGACCACTCGTCCACCTTCCAAGCCTGACAGGAGCGCTCTTCTCAGCATTTTAAGTGATGTACTCTTTTCTGCTCCAGCAGGGTAAGGTAACACAAATGTGTATATCATACAAATGCCTTTTTCCCATCCGTCACATAACCCTGAGGGACTGTTAGCACAGCTGGGACCAACATGATGTTTTAACTGACATCCTGCTGGAGCTTTGAGTTCATTGTCATTTGAGCTTATGAGTAACATAAAACTCAGGCAGAATTTCATTTGAAGGGATCATTTATGGATTATTTGGTTAACTGATGTGTATTGCTGCTATCCTGAATAATAGGAATAAAATCGGATCCCTGGGTTGTAAGTTGCAAATACTTACGACATATGGCCCTTCTTGATTAGCTCACATAATGTCTTAAAAATTGAAAACAAAAGATTTATCTTAGGGAACTCTGTGACAGTTTCTGTGTGTTCTTAACGGTGACTTCAGTTGTTGCACAGAGAACTCCTGATTAAAGAAGAAGTTTGACAGATGTAGTAGATTTCTAACTGTACCCCTTAAGATTTTGGAGAGCATACATTTAGTCTCAGTTGCCCAAGTACATTTTGAGTCGACGTCTATGTTAGATGCTGTGTATTCAAGGAAGAGTGAAGAAAAGGGGGCCTTTAAGTATCCTGGGGAGGAGATGAGCAGATAGATGATCACAGATAACAAGGCCTGTGAGAAAAATATTCCAAGGATGTTAATAAGCCCACAGACGAGGAGTACCTACTTTACCATGCATGGGAGAAGGGTACAGGCAAGAAAAGGTGTCAGGAGAAACACCGATGAGAAAGCTCATTCATGAGATTTCCATGGAATGAAGAAAGAAAAAAAAAGGCAGAGCCATAGGAGATTCCCTGTGAGGAAACCAAGAAGGAGCAGCCAAAGAGGCTGGAAGAGAACCAGCAGAAAACAGGTGACGGCAGAGCTGCAGGAGAGGAGGAGATCGAGCATTTCAGGGAAGAATCACGTGTGCCGTCTTCCTCTGGAGTTCCATGGCCTGTAAGCATACTACAGATTGGAACATCCCATTCATTAAAGATAGTTCATGCATTGTTCATTTAACCTAGCATTTCCCAAGATAATTGGAGCAGAGTCAGACTGAGTGAGTGAGTGTGTGTGTTGAATATCTCACTGAACGTTGTGTTCTATGGACACTGTTTAAGAAATCTTGGTCTGATTCATCCTATAACTGACTGCCACAATAATTGTTACAAAGGTCAACTTTGATCAAAGTCTCACTTCCTAAAGAAAACAAAAAAGGCAGCAAGCTCACAATGGCTGCCCATTGCCTGAGTGCCCTGTACCCTTCTGGCCGTGCTGCCTGCCCCTTGCCCAGTCCCCTCTCTCTGAGTGAGTGGCCACTCTCTGCACTTCGGACCAGTACTGATCGTGTGTCCTTCTTCTGCAGCTCACCATGTTTTCTGCACCTGCTTCAGTATTTCTTGAGGGTGCCAATAGAATGATCCTTGTTCTCTGACTTTTTCCTCCTCCCTGTGGAGATCTAACTTGCTAAGTCACTTCAGTTGCGTCTGACTCTTTGTGACCCTGTGGGCTGCAGCTCACCAGGCTCCTCTGTCCATCCCATTCTCCAGACAAGAATACTGGAGTGGGTTGCCTTGCCCTCCTCCAGGTGATCTTCCCAGCCCAGGGATCGAACCCTCATCTCTTTGGTCTCCTGCATTCGCAGGGGGATTCTTTACCACTAGTTCCACCTCTTAGCTCTTCCTTAAAACTTCTGGTCAGGTGTCAGGTTTCCCGCAGCCTTCCCTGCCATGGACATGTCTTACTCATACATCAATCGTACTGTATTAGCTCAGTTTTTTTCACTTTTGTGACATAGTTTCTCTTTTTTTCCTCAGCACGCCATTCATTTATTCATTCAGTCATACATCAATGTAGCTGTCTTTTAATTTTCTACTCAGCCTTATTGATGTTTATATATCTTTTAACCTGTTTTCATAAGAAGGGAAACTTTCGAAATAGTAGGAACTCATTAGATACTTGTTGAACTGATCACTAAGTGTCAGCTAATCATAAGTGTGAGTCACAGGGCTTTATGTCAGTGGCGTTTTAGTCCAGCTGTCTCTTCCTCTCTCCTGGCAGCTGCGGTAGAAGCCCGGAGTATTGGCTCAGGGTTCCTGGGTCCTCCTGAACTTGTCTGGGAGGCTGTGCTGGGCCAGAGTGCTGTCAGAGAGCATCGGCTCTTTGTAAGGAGAGTGCAGGCGTTTCAGAGATGTCTGCTGTACGCCTTCGTGAACTCTGTGAATCAGCAAGGGGTATATGGAGAGTAGTCTGCACATTTAGCGAAACTTTAAAATATTTTATAAAACTTTATAAATATTTAGCATTTCAGCTGTTTGCTGCTTTGCCACCACTGTATTATCTTTAGACTTTAATAACATGCTTCAAGAGTTAAAGGAAAGTACATGCTGTTGGAAATGTGTAAAGAGAATTTTTCTTTGTTTTTAGGATAGGCAGTATACAATTAATTTTTAAAAGAAATGAGGCCATTAGTCTTAGAAAAGCAATACTTTTCTATACTATTTTCTCTATGAAAGAGAGTTTTATATTCAGTGTGCACTCTACTCAGGGAGTTTTAATTACTAAAATATCATATGAATCATGAAATAAAGGACCGCCTATTTATGTGAATATCCCATTAATGGATTTCAAGAACAATGCTGTATTGAGACTCATACATAATTTCCTTTCTTTATAAAGTCACCTCATTTATATTTTCATGATTTGTGTGCTTTTTCAATTTTGAATTATATTATTCATGTGCATATTTTGATACCACATAGAAGAAAGCAGGTTAATACACTTATTGAATTCATACTATGGGCTAAACCTTATGATAAGCAAAGTCTTATGAAATAGGTATAATATCTCATGTTAAAAATGAGAGAAGTGAGGCTTGGGAGATTAAGTAGCTTGTCAAGAATCATATGACTGGTAATGAGCAGTGCAGAGATTGGAAATTAGATCTCTATCGCTGGAGATCTTATTCTTTATTACTATATATGTAGCTACCAAGGAAGTCTCAGACGGTAAAAAAATCCACCTGCTATGCAGGAGACCCAGGTTTAATCCCTGGGTGGGGAAGATCCCCTGGAGAAGGGAATGGCAACCCACTCCAGTATTCTTGCCTGGAGAATCCCATGGACAGAGGAGCCTGGTGGGCTGTAGTCTATGGGTTTGCAAAGAGTTGGACATGATTGAACGACTAACACACACACACACATATATCTATCAAGATGTTCTAAAGGATTACATTCCATATTTGATGAACCAATCTTTGACAAAAATTCTGGGAATACTGGTGTTGATTTCTCATTCAGTTCAGAAACAACAAATGGCTAGTACTGAACCGCCTACATCCTCTGGACTCCTCCCTTGCCATCCCCCACTGCAAGGCCCCCGGGATTCATGGCATAAGGTCTTGCTGGAGAGTGCTCCTGGATGACTGTCACAAAGGCACCCTCATAGAAGATTATTCAGCAGTGCCAGTATGACCTCTACAGGCATCTTCCAATCATTTGCACTTTTAAAACCATTTTCAAGAAAATATTGCTAATATTTTGAAAACCACCAGGGAGAGATATTTCACATCCCTTGTAATCTATTTTAAAAAGTGAAATTTCAGTATGGGGCGATACATTCCACATCTTATCTAAATCCCTCATGTTGCAGTTACTCTGCATCATTGGAAATTAAAACAGTATTTTCAATGTAATAACCTTCCAGATCTTTGAAGATGTTTAGTTTAGGTATAAATATTTTTCCAGGAAGACACATCTCAGCCAGGAATGACTCACAAGGTCCCATAGCAAGTTGATAACAAGATTGGTGGTCAGGACCTGTGAACTATGGCTTGAAGGACCTGTCAGGCCTGTCAGTCATGTTGCCTTCATCTCCAGGGGCTATGAATATTTTTAAAATGCTTTGATTTCAGTATTTCTGGGTATTACAGTGAAATTTATTCCTCTGATCCTGAAAGAAACAGGGTTTTAGGATAGAAGTCTATTGTTTGGATTCAGTTTAAATGATCATGTGGATGTTTCCATTTTCTCCATAAAAGAAGCTGTATTCTTTTTTTTTTTTCACCCTAAAAGAGGCAGGTAGTGGTTCTCAGAACATGGGTATCATTTATAATTTGACCCAAATCATATTTACTTTAAAGTAAAAATCTGCTTCCCCTGAGAAACACTGAGGCTCTGGCTGCCTCTTTCTTTACTTTTCCAAGACTAAATCCTTATGCTCTGTGTCAGTCGTGGTTCGTTAGAGAGAAGAATTGCCTCCTCCTGGGTGCATGGCTTCTAAGGGAGCTTTAGCACTGTGCTTTTGAGAAATATTTAGCCATGCTACTTTAACATTCTTTATTAAAACATTTTAAACACTAAACAGGTAAAATTCCATTTCTTATTGTCAGTTCTCATCTCATTTTTATTTCTGTTCTCAATTGTAAATGATTTTTTTTTGTCATAAATTTGGCTGTTTTCCAGTCAAATACTTCCCTGTGTGTACCTTCAGTTTAGTTTATCTCCTCATTATGTGAAATCTGTGTAATATGGGTGCTACCCTTCCTTATGACTTCATTTCTCCTAGAAAGGAGTTCAGTTCAGTTCAGTTCAGTTCAGTCGCTCAGTCATGTCCGACTCTTTGCGACCCCATGAATCACAGCATGCCAGGCCTCCCTGTCCATTACCAACTCCCAGAGTTCACTCAAACTCATGTCCATAGAGTCGGTGATGCCATCCAGCCATCTCATTCTCTGTCGTCCCCTTCTCCTCCCACCCCCAATCCTTCCCAGCATCAGAGTCTTTTCCAGTGAGTCAACTCGTCACATGAGGTGGCCAAAGTATTGGAGTTTCAGCTTTAGCATCAGTCCTTCCAATGAACATCCATCACCAACTCCCGGAGTTCAAGTACACATATTAAAAGGTTAATGCCATGCCAGTAATGTAACACTGGGCAGAGTATGTACATAGTGGTGGATGTTACTTGATGGGAAAGTTGAAGATGAGTTTATACCCAAAAAGTGACACTACCGTTTCAGCAGTGTTGTGTCCTGGCAAAATGAAATCAGGCATTCACTTAAAGAACAAAGCCTGTGGGTCTTTTTCATTTTTATGAATATTTGGATATAGTTAAATATAATTAAGTATTCTTTGAAATCATTATTGCACAGAAACAGAAATATATATATTTATATTTAATATTGTATATGAAATAAATATATAATTACATAGTTACATGTAATTTATATGTAATAGCAAACTAAATATCCATCAGCAGATGAATGGATAAGGAAATTGTGGTACATATACACAATGGAATATTACTCAGCTATAAAAATGAACACATTTGAGTCAGTCCTAATGAGGTGGATGAACCTAGAGTCTATTATACAGAGTGAGGTAAGTCAGAAAAAGACATGCTGTATATAAACGCATATATATATATATTTATATGGAACATATATATGAAATTCCATACATGTATGTATAGCGCATACATATGTATGAAATTTAGAAAGACGGTGATGACGACCCTACCCGCAGGACAGCAAAGGAGACACAGGTGTGAAGAGCAGACTTTTGGACTCAGTGGGAGAGAGCGAGGGTGGGGTGATCTGAGAGACTAGCACTGACACGTGTACACACCGCATGTGAGACAGACGACCAGTGCAAGGTCGGCGCATGATGCGGGGCACCCAAAGCTGGTGCTCAGGGACAACCCAGAGGGCTGGGGTGGGGAGGGATGTGGGAGAGGGGTTCAGAACTGGGGGGACGCATGGATCCCTGTGACTGATTCACGTTGATGTATGGAGAACCGTCACAATATTGTGAAGTAATTATCCTCCAATTAAAATAATTTAAAAAAGAAATGTAACCTTGATCAAGTGAAATATATATATATTTTTAATTTTTATATTTTATATAGAATATGTAAATAAAATATTAAAATATGTAGTATTTTCAGTTTAGTGTCCTCCAGAATTATATGCTCAAGATACAATAAAAATAATAGGAACCAGAATTGAGAGAATTTTTTCAAATAAACTTTTGTCACTCTGTTATTTGCATGTTAATGTTTATAGTATAAGATTTTAAAGACGTCTAAGATAGATGAATTGTTTTTCTAAGGCTTTCCTTTTCTTTGGTAAAACTCTAATTTACAGTAATTGTGATGGTACTGATTTCCTGTGGCCTTGATACTGGATTGTAACACCGGTGTAGGATAGATTACTGGTTTGAGATTCAGTGTTCTGGAAGTCATGAAGCGGGAGGAATGGGCAAGAGGCTTTGGGGACTGGTAATCAGATCTGTAGCCCTTCACTCCAAGGTCAGTAGTTGAGCTCAGGCAAGTGGTGAGTGATATAAACCATTCATCTGAGAAGACCCATCCTTATAATGATGGAAATCTGAGGTTCCTCAGTGCTACTTTTCAGAGTATAAATTACTTTCTGTCTCAGCAAAATGTGAAGACATTTGAGAACCTCCTTAAACTTTAGGACTACCCCTGAGACTCCCTGAATACCTGGCTGCTGAGCTTGAAAGCCTATGACACCAGACTTGACCCAGTTCTCAGACACTCTGGTATTCCTACCAAAGGCAGGCTGAACCAGCCCCTAAATTCAGCACATCAGTGGGGGAAGTTCTAGAGGTTTTCCTGGGACTAGTCTCAATAAGCATCACAGTGAATTAACTGAACTTCCTTTAACTCAAACTTTTGTCGTTACCGTATATGGCATACACATGTTTTCATGTTGTGTACAGGGAGGCCTGGCATGCTGTGATTCATGGGGTCGCGGAGAGTCGGACACGACTGAGCGACTGAACTGAACTGAACTGATACATGCACATATACATGTGCCTTTCTCATGCATGTAGTTTAATGTTGCAACTGAAGCTCCTCCTCCTGTTCAGTGAATGCATGTATTTGGCTCACTGTGCCAGTGTAAGTTAAAATGAACATTTTGCTAGAATGGAGATATGCCTGACTGCTGTGGATCTATTATGTGTGTGTATGTGCGTGTGTATTTGGCTTTGTAGAGGCAACAGAAGTGAAGGAACTAAGATTAACATGTTGTTAGATTTGTAAGCAGTATGCCAAGTCATTGCCAAAAAAATGACATTCCATCTACGGTACGGTCTTTTTACATCCTGAGCAGTTTGTCACCAAGTAATATATGACTGAATGCCTGAATTTTGAATTTGTTAAATATTAAATTATGTTTGTTTCCCCTCTGGTGGGAATGAGTGAGTTCTCTAACATCTGTCCTGTTAGGAGCTTTTGCCAGTGCCAAGGCTGTTGCAGGCTAAATGTCTGTTCCTTCTTATGCAATCCTGGGCTTACAGCCCCAGGGATCTGCTCCCCTCCCTGCCCCTAGCCTCAATTTTTGTGTATTGAGATGATCGATATCTGTTTTCATCCCTGTCTGAAAAGAGGTCCTTGGAGATTGGTGCTGTCCTTTTTTCGTAGGAAAGAAGCATATGCACTCACTGAGCTTTCCCTGACCATTTGGGCCTCACTGTAACTTAGTTCCTTTCTGTGCAAAATAAGAATTATGTTAACTGACTCTCCTGCCAAGTGTATTATTTACGTTGGTGTGACTTAGTACCTGGCTACTATAGAAAAACCATTGTCACTGCGCTTAATAAATAGAGAAAAAATTTCTAAGAGATTGTACTGACAGTTGCTTTCTTACATGTTAGTGTATTCTGAAGGGATGAATCTCTAAACCAAAGAGTAAATGTAAAGAATTAAATCAATAAAACAAGATCAGTATGCAAAGAAATGGTTCAAAATCGAGATCTCTGATTCCATCGGGTTCCTTGTATCTTGGAATTTAGTCAAAAGAAGGAAATAGCCTCAATTAAATCCTCTTTTTTAATCTAATATATTCTGAGAGACTGAGTTGGACAGTTTCTGAGTTCTTTGACACTTCATCTCTGTCAGCATTCTCTTCCTTTACACAAAACAATGAAACAAAAGCCAAATTCTTGAGGGAAAAACGTTTTGTTTGGCCTGAGCAAAAACTTGGCACTTTGCTCTGAGGCACTGCTTTTCTTTGTCCTTGTGACCCCAGGATCCTACCAAGGCCCACTGGGATGGAAGCCAGTCTTCTCGGTGGGGAGCATCAGTACTGCTCCCGGTAACTGAGCTCTTCCTACCAGGAGAGGGTGGACTGTGGCTCTTCATGCATGGGATGAGAGCTCAGGAAAGAGGGTGAGGGGGTGCTTCCAAAGGGCTTGTGTTAGCAGTGTCTCCTGTTTAGTACGTTGCTCTCTCAAGTGACAGCTGAGTGCATTTTCAGGGGTGATGCATATAGTTCCCTAGATGGTATCTAAATGGGACATTATATTTGGCAGTTGTTCCTAAATTCATGTAGTGCTGTTTAATAGAGAAAGCAGCTTGACATCATCTTGCTATTTGCCCCTGGAATGTGGGACTTTAGGGTTAAAATAAGGCTCAGTTCAGTTCCGTTCAGTCGCTCAGTTGTGTCCGAATCTGTGACCCCATGAATCAGAGCACGCCAGGCCTCCCTGTCCATCACCAACTCCCGAAGTTCACTCAAACTCATGTCCATCGAGTCGGCGATGCCATCCAGCCATCTCATTCTCTGTCATTCCCATCTCCTCCCACCCCCAGTCCCTCCTAGCATCAGACTCTTTTCCAGTGAGTCAACTCATCGCACGAGGTGGCCAAAGTATTGGAGTTTCAGCTTTAGCATCAGTCCTTCCAATGAACACCCAGGATTGATCTCCTCTAGAATGGACTGGTTGGATCTCCCTGCAGTCCAAGGGACTCGCAAGAGTCTTCTCCAGCACCACAGTTCAAAAGCATCAATTCTTCGGTGCTCAGCTTTCTTCACAGTCCAACTGTCACATCCATACATGACCACGGGAAAAACCATACCCTTAACTAGACGGACCTTGGTTGGCAAAGTAATGTCTCTGCTTTTTAATATGCTATTTAGGTTGGTCATAACTTTCCTTCCAAGGAGTAAGCGTCTTTTAATTTCCTGGCTGCAATCAGCATCTGCAGTGATTTTGGAGCCCAAAAAAATAAAGTCTGACACTGTTTCCACTGTTTCCCCATATTTCCCATGAAATGATGGACCAGATGCCATGATCTTCGTTTTCTGAATGTTGAACTTCAAGCCAAACTTTTCACTCTTCTCTTTCACTTTCATCAAGAGGCTTTTGAGTTCCTCTTCACTTTCTGCCATAAGGGTGTTGTCATCTGCATATCTGAGGTTATTGATATTTCTCCCAGCAATCTTGATTCCAGCTGGTGCTTCTTCCAGCCCAGCATTCCTCATGATGTACTCTGCATATATGTTAAATAAGCAAGGTGACAATATACAGCCAATATACTGGTCCTCTTCCTATTTGGAACCAGTCTCTTGTTCCATGTACAGATCTGACTGTTGCTTCCTGACCTGCATACAGGTTTCTCAAGAGGCAGGTCAGGTGGTCTGGTATTCCCATCTCTTTCAGAATGTTCCACAGTTTATTGTGATCCATACAGTCAAAGGCTTTGGCATAGTCAATGAAGCAGAAATAGATGTTTTTCTGGGACTCCCTTGCTTTCTCCATAATCCAGCAGATGTTGGCAATTTGATCTCTGGTTCCTCTACTTTTTCTAAAACCAGCTTGAACATCTGGAAGTTCACAGTTCACGTATTCCTGAAGCCTGGCTTGGAGAATTTTGAGCATGACTTTACTAGCGTGTGAGATGAGTGCAATTTTGTGGTAGTTTGAGCATTCTTTGGCATTGCCTTTCTTTGCGATTGTAATGAAGACTGACCTTTTCCAGTCCTGTGGCCACTGCTGAGTTTTCCAAATGTGCTGGCATATTGAGTGCAGCACTTTCACAGCATCATCTTTCAGGATGTGAAATAGCTCAACTGGAATTCCATCACCTCCACTAGCTTTGTTCGTTGTGATGCTTTCTAAGGCCCACTTGACTTCACATTCCAAGATGTCTGGCTCTAGGTGAGTGATCACACCATCGTGATTATCTTGGTCCTGAATATCATGCAAAGCTGGGCTCAATAAAGGACAGAAATGGTATGGACCTAATAGAAGCAGCAGATACTAAGAAGAGGTGGCAAGAATACACAGAAGAACTGTACAAAAAAGATCTTCACGACCCAGATAATCAAGATGGTATGATCACTCTCCTAGAGCCAGGCATTCTGAAATGGGAAGTCAAGTGGGCCTTAGGAAGCATCACTATGAACAAAGCAAGTGGAGGTGATGGAATTCCAGTTGAGCTATTTCAAATCCTAAAAGATGATGCTGTGAAAGTGCTTCAGTCAATATGCCAGCAAATTTGGAAAACTCAGCAATGGCCACAGGACTGGAAAAGATCAGTTTTCATTCTAATCAGAAAGAAAGGCAATGCCAAAGAATGCTCAAACTACTGCACAATTGCACTCATCTCACACACTAGTAAAGTAATGCTCAAAATTCCCCAAGCCAGGCTTCAGAAATACGTAAACTGTGCACTTCCAGATGTTCAAGCCGGTTTTAAAAAAGACAGAGGAACCAGCAATCAAATTGCTCACATGCACTGGATCATTGAAAAAGGAAGAGTGTTCCAGAAAAACATCTATTTCTGCCTTATTGACAGTGCCAAAGCCTTTGACTATGTGGATCACAATAAACTGTGGAAAATTCTGAAAGAGATGAGAATACCAGACCACCTGACCTGCCTCTTGAGAAACCTGTATGCAGGTCAGGAAGCAATAGTTAGAACTGGACATGGAACAACAGACTGCTTCCCAATAGGAAAAGGAGTAAGTCAAGGCTATATATTGTCACCCTGCTTATTTAACTTATATGCAGAGTACATCATGAGAAACACTGGGCTGGAAGAAGCACAAGCTGGAATCAAGATTGCTGGGAGAAATATCAATAATCTCAGATATGCAGATGACAGCAGCCTTATGGCAGAAAGTGAAGAAGAACTAAAGAGCCTCTTGATGAAAATGAAAGAGAAGAGTGAAAAAGTTGGCTTGAAGCTCAACATTCAGAAAACTAAGATCATGGCATATGGTCCCATTACTTCATGGGAAATAGATGGGGAAACAGTGGAAACAGTGTCAGACTTATTTTGGGGGGCTCCAAAATCACTGCAGATGGTGATTGCAGCCATGAAATTAAAAAATGCTTATTCCTTGAAAGGAAAGTTATGACCAACCTAGACAGCCTATTAAACAGCAGGGACATTGCTTTTTCAACAAAGGTACGTCTAGTCAAGGATATGGCTTTTCGAGTGGTCATGTATGGATGTGAGAGTTGGACTGTGAAGAAAGGTGAGTGCCGAAGATTTGATGCTTTTGAACTGTGGTGTTGGAGAAGACTCTTGAGAGTTCCTTGAACTGCAAGGAGATCCAACCAGTACATCGCAAAGGAGATCAGTCCTGGGTGTTCATTTGAGGGACTGATGTTGAAGCTGTAACTGCAGTACTTTGGCCACCTGATGTGAAGAACTGACTCATTTGAAAAGACCCTAATGCTGGGAAAGATTGAGGGCAGGAGGAGAAGGGGATGATAGAGGATGAGATGGTTGGATGGCATCCCCGACTCAATGGACATGGGTTTGGGTGGACTTCGGGAGTTGGTGATTGACAGGGAGGCCTGGCATACTGCAGTTCATGGGGTGGCAAAGAGTCAGATATGACTGAGCGACCGAACTGATCTGAACCCTTGATTATTACTTTCAAGAGTAGGTATGGTATTTGCAGAAGCTGTTTAGTACACATCAGTCTGCTGGAGTCTGTGTACTAACACCAGAGAAGACAAAAAGTTTTCACAAAGAACTCACCCAATTGTGAAAGATTGAGCTTCAGTTTACTTACTGAACAAAACTGTATATGATATAAAGGGTAAAAATGCTAATTTTATGAATTCTTCCTTTTTTAACATTTTACACAGACCTACTTTTTGTCACTACACTGACTTGAGTATATTCGAATATTGTGAGATCTCTGCCAGGACAACTGTTGAATCCTCACCTGTGAAAATAGACAGGCTGTTTTTTCAGCATTTGAGGTTTGAAAGTGGCAGGTTTATGCTACTACCCCTTCCCATCTGTGCAGTGTGTTGATTCAGAGAGGTAATTTATATTGATGATATGAATTCCTCTGACTTCTGCCCACTCCTTGATGGTTTTGTTTCCCCTGTTGACATGAACTTGGCTGGAATGACCGCTGTGTTGGTCATGGGTGAATTGCTTGCATGTGTGATAGCACCTTTCTGCTGTGTTCTGATTATTTTCAAAATTGTGTAATGGGGTAAGTATGTTACTCCTTCACAATTAAATACCTCTTTTCTGAGGCTTTGCATTTACATAATCCCTTCTCCTGGAGACCTCTGAATAAGCTTTATGGTTTTATTCAAGTTGGATTATATTTGCAGACTTCACATCTGTCAGAAAGCATGCTTGTTATTTTTGGAAGCAGGCAAGTTGAATCAAGTAAATTCTTTGTGGACTGATTGGATCTGCCTCTTAAATGTCATCCTTGACTATATTGAATTCTCATTCACATTTTTCTCTGTACCCCTATGTTATGTCCCCTAAATCGGCAGGGATATTTGGTATGTGCTGAATGTGCTTTGTGTTCAGTCCTGTCTGACTCTTTGCCACCACATGGACTGTAGCCCACCAGGCTCCTCTGTACATGAGGATTCTCCAGGCAAGAATACGGGAGTGGGTTGCAATTCCCTCGTGCAGCGGATCTTCCCCACCCAGGGATCAAACCTGCATCTCCTGCATTGGCAGACAGATTCTTTACTGCTGAGCCGTCTGGGAAGGCCTGTGCTGAATACCATATTTCAGCTTGTGTAGCCATGAAACCTCAGGTTGATAGATGAGTACACCCAAGTCCATCTCCTCCCTCTGCACTGTCTTTGCTTTGCAGATCTGTTGGACTCTCTTGAGGATAAGGGCCACATTTTAAACTTCTGTGTTTCCCACAGTTCCTAACAGTGTCTTGCTCATTACACCTAGGGACTTTTGCTGATAAGTTTATCCTCAGATACATCATCATCTGATCATGGCAATTGTCTTGATTGCTGTCAGCTCACTTATAAAGCTTGAAATATTTAAACTAATTGGCTTTTAACCTTAAAATACTAACTCAAATATAGGAAGGGACCTTTTTAGAGGAAGCGGTTGCTGTTTTTCTCCCTAAATTTGCCTTTAGAGGTGGATTACTGTGGCTGAGGCTGTACATTTCTTAGGAACAGTCCATTGGTAAATGAAGATCCCTGGAACATGCAGAAGCAATATTAGGCTGTCTGAAAATTGTAAGACTTACTTAGATTTTCAGCAGCAGATTTTGGGGATAATGTTGAAGACGGTATGTGCCAAGAGGAAGGCAGGTGCATCACAACCCGTGACCTCACAACTCTGATGATTTGTTCTCCTGGTTGGGTTCCATTTAAGCTGTTATTTGAAATTCAGCATTTTTGCCTTGAACACAGTATTTATATTTTTGATTATATTTATTTTCCTTCTGTTATCTTTCCTTTATGTGTTCATTGATTTGCATTTAATCTTGAAGTTTAAAGGTGATGAGCATAATTTTTTCCTTATTATAAAATTTTCCTTTTCATATGATCAGTCGTCTTTTGTATGATTTTTGAGGATAAAAAAACTAAACAGTTATTATGCAGAGAAATAGTTTCCCTTTAGATAATTTAAATAACATTCTTTCACTTAACCAGTAAAGGAATACTGGTTTTTCTTTGTAATCTTTAGAAGAAAGGGAGGAGGAGGTGAGAGGGGGGTTCAGGAGGGGGAATTCATGTACACCTGGGGCGAATTCATGTCAATGTATGGCAAAACCAACCAATATAATATTATAAAATAAAAAAATAAATAAATTAAATTTTTAAAAAAAGGAATTCTTCCAAAGATTACAAAGAAAATTCCTTACAGTGCACAGATCTCATATTATTCTCAGAATTTTAATCAGCAAATATGTTTTCAGCTCCTTTTGAACCACATCATGTGTATGAGAAAAATACTGCTGTCCAAAAGATGACTCCCGTCCATTTTCAGAGCTGGGGTCTTAGACTGTGTTGTGCGGTATCACTTTTGATAGCCAGCCACTGACTTAGGTTTCTTGTTCATTGTCATATAGCGTTATGCTTAAGTGTGAACGTGAGGTATTCTCTGTCACTGGAATAGGGATGTTGGAATATGACGTGATGATTGGGAAATGATTAATCGAAGGAAGAATGATTTCATATCTACATAACAAAAAGCCTAAATTAAAAGGGCTTAAACTGCGATACTTATTAAGTCCCATGACTTTATTAAGTCCCATGACAAGACTTTCAGAGGTCAGGCCCGCCTGTGCTAGGTTCACGCAGGGGCTCAGCAGGGTCTTTCGTAGCCCAGGGCCTCCCATCTCTCCTGCTGTCCTCAGCCGGCTCCTCAGGCACCATCTCCACACATGGAGGCCTCAGCAGACAGAAGAGGCCTTCTGAATCCCCTGCAGATTCACTTTCTCGTCAGTAACCGCCAGCATGACATGTGCTCCAGTCTAAACCTACCCAAAGGAAATGGAATTGCATTCATTGTGTTAGCCTTGCAGTTCCCACATATGAGAACCTCCTGGGGATCTTTTGAAAACACCAGACCCTAGATCCCAGCCCGTGCAGTCATACTCCCTGGGGGATGGGTCACCAGCATGTGCAGTTTTTGAAGCTCCCTGGGTGATTCCAGGGCAGGCCGGATAGGGGCCAAGGCTGCCTGATGCACGTTCCCGCTCTTGGCTGAGCTCTCAATCATCTGTTGTGAGTTTGACCACTGGAGGGGGGCTGTGGGGAGAGGAGCCACAGGGTCACCACAGACCCCGGCCCTGGAGTAAGAGGGGCTTATTTTGAGTTCTGCACTCTCTGTCCTAGTGTGTAAACCTTAGTCATATTTTAATATTTCTGTGTATGAGAATAACCATACCAAGTTTGCAGCATTGCTTAACTATTCAGTGGGGGGAAAAATGCTCCTCTAAAGTTCCTAGCACTTTGCCAGCCACAAAGTAGGCAGTCTGTTAGCATGACCATAGTGTCCTTGTGGTAAAGCGTAAGTAATAGAAGGGGACATAGGAGTTATTGCTGCTGTTGTAATTATTATTATGATAATTATTACTTGAGAGGATGGAGGGCCAGATCAGAAGTTTTCACTACTGGCTACACATTAGAAGTACCTCAGGAGCTTTCAAAAAACGCCAATGCCTGCTTCCACTCAAGACCAGTTAAATCATCCTCTCTGGGGCGAGACTCATCATCAGTATTTTAGAAAAAATTCTCACATTATTTGAATGTGCAAACAGGTATGAAATCCTCTAGGCTAGAGATTACAAGAGTGAAGGTGTGAAGGAAATTCTAGTTCCCTTGGCTTATCTGACTGTCCCAAATGGACCAGGTTGAGTGACCCCTGTGGTGGCAAGAAAATATGGTTTGTGAGCCAGTTCAGCAGTTCTTGGCTTGCTTTATGCCCGGCCAGCTTTTCTGTCACCTCTGTGCTCTCAGTGGTAGGACCTTTCTTGCAGCCATGTCACTTCCACACATTATTCTCTGGGCCTCCAGAATGGAGGAATTAAAAAGCCATGGAGTGCTTCCTTGCTGCTATTTAAAGTCTATATACAACACTTCAGTATAAAAATTATGTTCTGTTTACTGTGCACATTTTAAATTTTCTGTGTGTGAACTGTGCAATATATTTTCCTAGTTTCCAGAAACTGTGTTTTCCATTAGCTACAATGCAGGATCCGTTATGGATGTGTTGTGCAGAAACCTGCTCTAAACATTCTCCTAGCTTTCTTCAGGCTTCCCTAAGAGTTACAGTTTTTAGGTGCATTGTTTACTAGGCCATGGGTATGTTTTGTCACATGTTGAAAGATCACACTAGCTATTAAAATAAGAAGGTGACTAAAAAGCCACAAAAGCTATAAACATCTGTAAAAGAAATTTTCTAGGCAAGGCTGCTCATTAGCGGGAACCTGGGAGCGTGTTGATTGTGTGCAGCTGGTGGCCCGTGCACACTCAGAAACAGGGCAGTTAGGAGGAACTGTAGGATACACGGCCTGCTGTCCGGCGGGCCCGCCCTGTCCCTTTGTCCTGTGTAATATAACTTGCAGGGCTGCCCTCACCAACCTGCCTCAAAATTCCACCTGTGGTTCAGTTGAAACTTAGATGTTTTATAGAACCAAGTTGTCACCTTTTGGTCACAAAGCTGGTTGTTACTGAGAATCAGGTGGCTCCTACAAACAGTCTGGAAATGTCAGCGTGGGCATCCCAGTGTCTGCACACATCCTGGCTGTCCTCTGGTCGCGGTCAGGGCTGCTGCAGGGCACTCCTAGTGCTTTCTGTTCCTCGGAGGGTCTGGCACGTGGAATCCCACGTGAGGTCCAGATGCTGACCCAAGTACATAGATGACCCTGGTCTGTAGGAGCACAAGACGCCCCCTGCTCTGGACACATATCTGAGTAAACAACCTGGGCGTGTGGGGCTGGGAGAGCAGAGCTGGGTTTCAGACTCTGCTGCTAGCCAGACCATGTCTCGTGGCTGGTGTGAGGGTAGTCAGGGGAGCACTGGGTCGTCTCTGAGAAGCCGTCTCTGAGACAGGATTTCTGACTTTTGAGGGGGCCAATTTTTACCCAGTTCATCTTCCTGATGTCAGAAGTGGTCCCTCTAAAAAAAAAAAAAAAAAGACAATCTTTCAAGAAGAGTGGTGATGTTTTAAGTTTTAAAATAACATAAAAGCAATTTTGGGGGGGCTCCAAAATCACTGCAGATGCTGATTGCAGCCATGAAATTAAAAGACGCTTACTCCTTGGAAGGAAAGTTATGACCAACCTAGACAGCATATTAAAAAGCAGAGACATTACTTTGCCAACAAAGGTCCGTCTAGTCAAAGCTATGGTTTTTCCAGTGGTCATGTACGGATGTGAGAGTTGGACTGTGAAGAAAGCTGAGCGCCGAAGAATTGATGCCTTTGAACTGTGGTGTTGGAGAAGACTCTTGAGAGTTCCTTGGACTGCAAGGAGAGCCAACCAGTCCATTCTAAAGGAGACCAGTCCTGAGTGTTCATTGGAAGGACTGATGCTAAAACTGAAACTCCAATACTTTGGCCACCTCATGTGAAGAGTTGACTCATTGAAAAAGACTCTGATGCTTGGAGGGATTGGGGGTGGGAGGAGACGGGGACAACAGAGGATGAGATGGCTGGATGGCATCACTGACTTGATGGACATGAGTTTGAGTGAACTCTGGGAGTTGGTGATGGACAGGGAGGCCTGGCGTGCTGCGATTCATAGGGTCGCAAAGAGTCGGACATGACTGAGCAACTGAACTGAAAAGCAAAAGAAAAAAAAAAAAACCCTTTTAACTTTTTATGAAGACAATTTCAAACCTGCAGAAGCAAAGAGAATAGGATAGTGCAGCTCCATGTACCCTCATCCAGGTTCAAACAAATTTTTCTTTCTTTCTCCATTTATAACCTCCTCACCACCTCCAGCCATGAAGCTTGGAATTTTTATATGTAATATTAAAATGATATTTAATTCAAGATTAGGTATAATTATATTTTAGAATTTGAACACCTGACTGATGATAAAAATGAAATCATGGGCATCTTATGATCATATATTTTCATTCTAGACTAGTGTTATTCAAAGTGTGGCTGAAAAAAATATTACCAGCCCATAAACTCTTTGTTTCTAGTCTGTGATAACTATGAAAATTGTGAGGAAGTGTCTAGAAGTTTTATAGCATTTTGACATGTTGCACATCTAACTGCATGATAATTTTATTTCAGTAATTTATTTAAAATGTGTTTTAGAGAAAAGTGTCAGTCATCAGCAACACTGAAAAATATGCAGTCTTTGACTGTGGGTAATTTCAAAAGCGCTGTCTTGTGCAGCTTCTGTGATTTTGCCACTCAAGATAAATCATCCAGAGATCTTTTTTTTAAAAACTTTCTGTTTCATCTTGGAATATAGCTGATTAATAGTATGTTTGCTTTCTACATCTGTGTTTGAATTTCTGCTTTGAAAATAGGTTCATCTGTACTATTTTCCTAGATTCCAGATATATGTGTTAATACGTGATATTTGTTTTTCTCTTTCTTACTTCACTCTGTATGATAGACTCTAGGTCCATCTGTGTCTCTGCAAATGGCACAGTTTCATTTTTTATAGCTGAGCAATATTCCATTGTATGTATGTACTACAGTTTCTTTGTCCAATCCTCTGTTGATGGACATTTAGGTTGCTTCTATCTCCTGACTATTGTAAATGAATATTGGGGTATATGTGTCTTTCTAAATTGTGATTTTCTCAGGATATATGCCCAGGGATAGAATTACTGGGTCATATACTATTTCTGTTTGTAGTTTTATAAGGAACCTCCATACTTTTCTCCATAATAACTGTTTCAATTTACATTTCCAACACCAGTGTAGGGGATTTGCTTTTTCGTCACACCCTTTTCAGCATTTATTGTTGGTAGGTTTTTTGATGATAGCTATTATGACTGGTGTGAGGTGAAAAACTTAACTGTAGTTTTGATTTGCATTTCTCTAATACTTAGAGAATTGAACATCTTTTCATGTGTTTGTTGACCATTTGTATGTCTTTGGAGAAATGTTTATTTAGATCTTCTACCCGTTTTTTGATTGGGTTGTTTGATTTCTTGATGTTGAGCTGCATGAGCTGTTTGTGTATTTTGGAGATTGATCCTTTGTTAGTTGCTTCATTTGCAAATATTTTCTACCATTCTGAGGGTTGTCTTTCATCTTGTTTGTGGTTTCTTTTGCTGTTCAAAAGCTTTGAAATTTTGCTCGGTCCCATTTATTTATTTTTTATTTTCTTAACTCTAGGAGGTGAATCAAAAAGATCTTGCTGTGATTTATGTCAAGGAGTGTCCCTTCTATGTTTTTCTCTAAGAGTTTTACAGTATCCATCCTTATGTTTATGTCTTTAATCCATTTTAAGTTTGTTTTTGTGTATAATGTTAGAGAGTGTTCTAATTTCATTTCTTTTAACATGTAATTCTCCAGTTTTCCAGGCACCACTTATTGAAGAGACTGTCTTTTCTCCATTGTATATTCCTGCTTCCTTTCTCATAGATTAGGTGACCATAGGCATGTGGGTTTATCTCTGGGCTTTCTTTCCTGTTCCACTGATCTATATTTCTGGTTTTTATGCCATTACCATACTGTCTTAATTATTGTAGCTTTGTAGTATAATCTGAAGTCAGGGAGCCTAATTCCTCCAACTCTATTTTTCTTTCTCAAGATTTCTTTGGCTCTTCAGGGTCACTGGTGTTTTCATACAAATTGTAAAAAAATCATTTCTTTTAACTCTGGAAACATACCATTGGTAACTTGATAGAGAGTGCACTGTACATGTTGATTGCTTGGGTCCGTCAGTTCAGTTGCTCACATGTGTCCGACTCTTTGCAAACCCATAGACTGCAGCACATCAGGCCTCCCTGTCCATCACCAACTCTCAGAGTTCACCCAAACTCATGTCCATTGAGTCAGTGATGACATCCAACCATGTCATCCTTTGTCATTCCCTTCTCCTCCCACTTTCAACCCCAGCATCAGGGCCCTTTCAAATGAGCTAGTTCTTCACATAAGTTGGCCAAAGTATTGCAGTTTCAGCTTCAGCATCAGCCCTTCCAATGAACACCCAGGACAGATCTCCTTTAGAATGGACTGGTTGGATCTCCTTGCAGTCCAAGGGACTCTTAAGAGTCTTCTCCAACACCACAGTTCAGAAGCATCAATTCTTCAGTGCTCAGCTTTCTTCACAGTCCAACTCTCACATCCATACATGACCACTGGAAAAACCATAGCCTTCACTAGACGGACCTTTGTTGGCAAAGTAATGTCTCTGCTTTTTAATATGCTGTCTAGGTTGGTCATAATTTTCCTTCCAAGGAGTAAGCATCTTTTAATTTCATGGCTGCAATCAGCATCTGCAGTGATTTTGGAGACCCAAAAAGTAAAGTCAGCCACTGTGTCCACCATTTCCCCATCTATTTGCCATGAAGTGATGGGACCAAATGCCATGAAGTGATGGGACTAGATGCCATGATCTTAGTTTTCTGAATGTTGAGCTTTAAACCAACTTTTTCACTCTGCTCTTTCACTTTCATCAAGAGGCTCTTTAGTTCTTCTTCACTTTCTGCCGTAAGGGTGGTGTCATCTGCATATCTGAGGTTATTGATATTTCTCCCAGCAATCTTGATTCCAGCTTGTGCTTCTTCCATCCCAGCGTTTCTCATGATGTACACTGCATATAAGTTAAATAAGCAGGGTGACAATATACAACATTGACTTACTCCTTTTCCTATTTGGAACCAGTCTGTTGTTCCATGTCCAGTTCTAACTGTTGCTTCCTGACCTGCATATAGGTTTCTCAAGAGGCAGGTCAGGTGGTCTGGTGTTCCCACCTCTTGAAGTATTTTCCACAGTTTATTGTGATCCACACAGTCAAAGGCTTTGGCATAATCAATAAAGCAGAAATATATGCTTTTCTGGAACCCTTGTTTTTTCGGTGATCCAGCGGATGTTGGCAATTTGACGTCTGGTTCCTCTGCCTTTTCTAAAACCAGCTCGAACATCTGGAAGTTCATGGTTCACATGTTGCTAAAGCCTGGCTTGGAGAATTTTGAGCATTGCTTTACTAGCGTGTGAGATGAATGCAATTTTGTGGTAGTTTGAGCATTCTTTGGCATTGCCTTTCTTTGGGATTGGAATGAAAACTGACCTTTTCCAGTCCTGTGGCCACTGCTGAGTTTTCCAAATTTGCTGGCATATTGAGTGCAGCACTTTCACAGCATCATCTTTCAGGATTTGAAATAGCTCAACTGGAATTCCATCACCTCCACTGGCTTTGTTCATAGTAATGCTTCCTAAGGCCCACTTGACTTCACATTCCAGGATGTCTGGCTACAGGTGAGTGATCACACCATTGTGATTATCTTGGTCGTGAAGATCTTTTTTGTATAGTTCTTCTGTTTATTCTTGCCCCCTTTTCTTTATATCTTCTGCTTCTGTTAAGTCCCTACCATTTCTGTCCTTTATTGAGCCCATCTTTGTATGAAATGTTCCCTTGTTATCTCTAATTCTCTTGAAGAGATCTCTGTTCTTTCTCCTTCTATTGCTTTGGGTAGTATAGTCATTTTCACAGTATTCTTCTAGTCCAGGAACATGGTATATCTCTCCATCTCTTTGTGTCAGCTTCAGTTTCTTTCATCGGTATCTTATAGTTTTCTGCATACAAGTCTCTTGCCTCCTTATGTAGGTTTATTCGTAGGTATTTTATTCTTTTTGTTGCAATGGTAAATGGGATTGTTACCTTGATTTCTCTTTCTGATCTTTCAAAGTTAGTCTAAAGAAACGCAAGAGATTTCTGTTTATAGTTTGTTCAACATAAATTTTCTTTTTATAAAGTATTCTTGTGGCTGCGTCAGGTCTGAGTTGTGGCACGTGGGACCCTCGTTGCCTCATGCGGGTCCTTTTTTGTGGTGCGGGGTCTCTCTAGTCCTGGCTCGTGGCTCAGTTGTTGCAGTGCATGGGCTTACTTGTCCCGCATCCTGTGGGATCTTGACCAGGGTTTGAACCTTCATTCCCTGGACTGCAAGGTGGATTCTTAACCACTGGACCACCAGGGACGTCCTTGTGCATTAATTTTGTATCCTACAATTTTACCAGATTCATTGATTACCTCTAGTAGTTTTCTGGTGGCATCTTTAGGATTTTCTATGCATAGTATCATATCATCTGCAGACAGTGATGGTTTTACTTCTTTTCTAAGTTGGGTTCCTTTTAGTTGTTTTTCTTCTCAAATTGTCATGGCTGGGACTGACAAAACTTGAATACTAGTGGTTAGAGTGGACATCCTTCTCTTGTTTATAATCTTAAAGGAAATGCTTTCAGTTTTTCTTTAAAATTATAGACCAGTATCACTGGTGAACATAGATGCAAAAATCCTCAACAAAATACTAGCAAGCAAAATCCAAAACTCCATTTAAAGGATTATATATATCATGATCAGGTGGAATTTATCCCAGGGATTTAAGGATTTTTCAGTATACACAAATCAATCAATGTGATATACCATAATAACAAATTGAAGAATAAAATCCATATAATCATCTTAATAGATGCAGAAAAAGCTTTTGACAAAATTTAACACCAGTTTATAATAACTCTCTAGAAAGTGTGCATAAAATGATCTATCTCAACATAATAAAGACCATATGTGACAAAGTAACAGCAGACATCATTCTTAGTGGTGAAGAAACAGATATTTTGAGTAGTCCTAATTTGGGTGGAGATACTATTTATATCTACTGGATGCATAGGAGAACCCCCCGCTCCACCACTATACAAAAGATTCAGTTCAGTTCAGTTCAGTCGCTCAGTCGTGTCTGACTCTCTGCGACCCCATGAATCACAGCATACCAGACCTCCCTGTCCATCACCAACTCCCGGAGTTCACTCAAACTCATGTCCACAGAGTCGGTGATGACATCCAGCCATCTCATTCTCTGTCTTCCCCTTCTCCTCCCGCCCCCAAACTTTCCCAGCATCAGAGTTTTTTCCAGTGAGTCAACTCGTCGCATGGGGTGGCCAAAGTATTGCGGTTTCGGCTTTAGCATCAGTCCTTCCAGTGAACACCCAGGACTGATCTCCTTTAGAATGGACTGGTTGGATCTCCTTGCAGTCCAAGGGACTCTCAAGAGTCTTCTCCAATACCACAATTCAAAAGCATCAATTCTTCGGCGATCAGCTTTCTTCACAGTCCAACTCTCACATCCATACATGACCACGGGAAAAAAACCATAGCCTTGACTAGACGGACCTTTGTTGGCAAAGTAATGTCTCTGCTTTTTAATATATTATCAAGGTTGGTCATAACTTTCCTTCCAAGGAGTAAGTGTCTTTTAATTTCATGGCTGCAATCAGCATCTGCAATAATTTTGGAGCCCAAAAAAATAAAGTCTGACATTGTTTCCACTGTTTTCCATCTATTTCCCATGAAGTGATGGGACCAGATGCCATGATCTTTGTTTTCTGAATGTTGAGCTTCAAGCCAACCTTTTCACTCTCCTCTTTCACTTTCATCAAGAGGCTTTTGAGTTCCTCTTCACATCAGCTTTCCTCATGATGTACTCTGCATATAAGTTAAATAAGCAAGGTGAAAATATACAACCTTGACGTACTCCTTTTCCTATTTGGAACCAGATTACCTCCCCTTAATATCAGTAGTGCTGTGGCTGAGAAACCCTGCTCTAGACCCCAGTGGAACCTTATGCCTTGTCTAAGGAAGGTTTGCAAATGGGTCTTTATCAAGGTGGTGCAGTTGGTAAAGAATCTGCTTGCCAGTGCAGGAGATATAAGAGACATAAGTGTGATCCTTGGGTTGGGGAGATCCCCAGATAAGCAAATGGCAACCCACTCCAGTATTCTTGCCTGGAGAATTCCATGGACAGAGGAGCCAGGCGGGCTAGTCCATGGGGTCAGATACGACTGAGCGTGCATACATGCATGTCTTGTCAAGGTGCAATCTGGAAAGAGGCTAAAATTGTCTGTAAATCATCTGGAGGCACCATATCCACTCTGGAAATTAGTGAGACATTTTGCAGATGGAAAAGTTTGAGGGTTATGTGGCATTGCCTGAAATCCTTTAAAAATATAATGCAGCCCTTTTATTTACAAGTTTCCCATTTTATCTCTGCCAAGTTTATAGCTTTTCCAACAGGAGAAAGCCAACCACTGCTATGTTGCTGTTGCTGTTGAGTCACTAACTTGTGTCCAACTCATTGCAGCCCCGTGGACAGCAGTACCCGTCTTCCCTGTCCTTCACTGTTACCTGGAGCTTGCTCAACCTCATGTCCATTGAATCAGTGATGCCATCTAACCAGCTCATTCTCTGTCGTCCCCTTCTCTTCCTGCCTCTGTCTTTCCAGCATCAGGGTCTTCTCCGGTGAGTAGGCTCTTCACATCAGGTGGCCAAAGTACAGGATTTTAGGATTGACTGGTGTGATCTCCTTGCTCTCCAGGGGACTCTCAAGAGTCTTCTCTAGCACCACAATTCAAAAGCATCAATTCTTCAGTGCTCAGCCTTCTTTATGGTCCAACTTGTACATCCACATATGACTACTGGAAAAACCATAGCTTTGACTACATGAACCTTTGTCAGCAAAGCATTGTCTCTGCTTTTTAGGTCTCTGTCTAGGTTTGTTATAGCTTTCCTTCCAAGGAGCAAGCAGCTTTTAATTTAATGGCGAGAAAATAAAATCTGCTTTCACTTTTTACCCTTCTATTTGCTATGAAGTGATGGGACCAAATGCCATAATCTTTGTTTTTAGAATGTTGAGTTTTAAGCCAGCTTTTTCACTCTCCTCTTTTATCCTGATCAAGAGGCCCTTTAATTCTTCTCCACTTTATGCCATTAGAGTGGTATCATCTGCATATCTGAGGTTGTTGATATTTTTCCCTGCAATCTTGATTGCAGCTTGTGATGCTTCCAGTGCTGCATTTGACATGATGTACTCTACATACGGGCTTCCCTCTTGGCTCAGACGGTAAAGCATCTGCCTGCAATGTGGAAGACCTGGGTTCGATCCCTGGGTCGGGAAGATCCCCTGGAGAAGGAAATGGCAACCCACTCCACTACTCTTGGCTAGAAAATCCCATGGACGAAAGGGCCTGGTAGGCTTTAGTCCATGGGGTTGTAAAGAGTCAGACACGACTGAATGACTTCACTTTCACTCTGCATGTAAGTTAAATATCCGTTCCGTTCCGTTCAGTCGCTCAGTCGTGTCTGACTCTTTGCGACCCCGTGGACTGTAGTCTACCGGGCTTCTCCGTCCATGGGATTCTCCAGGCAAGAATACTGGAGTGGGTTACCATTTCCTTCTCCAGGGGATCTTCCCGACCCAGGGATCGAACCCGGGTCTCCCGCATTGGAGGCAGACGCTTTAACCTCTGAGCCACCAGGGAAGCCCAAGTTAAATATGGGTGACAATAAATAGCCTTGACATACTCCTTTCCCAATTTTGAACCAGTCTGTTGTTTCACGTCCAGTTCTAACTGTTCATTGTTAACTGCATACAGATATCTCAGGAGACAGGTGAGGTGGTTTGATATTCCCATCTCTTTAAGAATTTTCCACAGTTTGTTGTGATCCAAGCAATCAAAGGCTTTAGCATAGTCAGTGAAGCAGAAATAGATGTTTTTTTTCTGGAATACTCTTGCTCGCTCTATGATCCAGAGACTATTGGTAATTTGATCTCTGGTTCCTCTGCCTTTTCTAAACCCAGCTTGTACTACTGAAAGTACTTGGTTCACATATTGCTGAAACCTAACTTGAAGGATTTTGAGCATGACCTTGCTAGCATGTGAAATGAGGTGCATTTGTACCATAGTTTGAATTTTTGGGGACTGCCCTTCTTTGGGATTGGAATGAAAACTGACCTTATCCAGTCCTATCGCCACTGCTGAATTTTCCAAATTTCCTGACATATTGAATGCAGCACTTTAACAGCATCACCTTTCAGGATTTTCATTAGTTCAGCTGGAATTCCATCACCTCCACTAGCTTTGTTCACGGTGACGATTCCTAAGGCCCACTTGATGTCATATTTCAGGATATCTGACTTTAGGTGAGTGATCACACCATGGTGGTTATTTCAGTTATTAAGACCTTTTTTTATATAGTTTTTCTGTGTATTCTTGACACCTCTTCTTAATCTCTTCTGCTTCTTTTAGGTCCTTACTATTTCTGTCCTTCATTGTGCTCATCCTTGCATAAAATGTTCCCTTGATATCTGATTTTTTTGAAGAGATCTCTGGTCTTCCCCATTCTATTGCTTTCCCTTATTTCTTTGCACTGATCACTTAAGAAGGCCTTCTTACCTCTCCGTGATATTCTCTGGAACTCTGCATTCAGTTTGGTATATTCCCTTTCTCCCTTACCTTTTGCTTCTATTCTTTTCTCAAGTATTTGCAAAGTCTCCTCAGAAAATCACTTTGCCTTCTTGTATTTCTTTTTCTTTGGGATGGTTTCGGTCACTACCTTCTGTACAGTGTTATGACCCTCCGTCCATAGTTCTTCAGGCACTCTGTCTACCAGATCTGATCCCTTAAATGTATTTGTCACTTCCACTGTATAATCAGAGGATTTGATTTAGTTTATACCTGAATGGCCTACTGGTTTTCCCTAGTTTCTTCAGTTTAAGCATGAATTTTGCAATAAGGAGCTTATGGTCTGAGCCACAGTCAGCTCCCAGTCTTGTTTTTGCTGACTGTATAGAGCTTCTCCATGTTTGGCTGCAAAGAATATACTTAATCTGATTTCGATATTGACCATCTGGTGATGTCTGTGTGTAGTCGTCTCTTGTGTTGTTGGAAGAGGGGACATTCACTATGACCAGTGCGTTCTTTTGACAAAACTGGTAGACTTTGTCCTGCTTCATTTTGTACTCCAAAACCAAACTTGCCTGTTACTGTATCCAGGTATCTCTTGACTTCCTATTTTGCATTCTAATCACGTGTGATGGAAAGAACACCTTATTTTGGTCTTAGTTCTAGAAGGTCTTGTCCATTCAGCTTGTCCAAGTCTATGTCTAAGTCTGTGTCATAGACTTGGATTACAGTGATGTTGAATGGTTTACCTTGGAAATGAACTGAGATCATTCTGTTGTTTTTGATATTGCACCCAAGTACTGCATTTTGGGGTCTTTTGTTGACCTTGAGGGCTACTCCCATTTCTTCTAAGGGATTCTTAACCCACAATAGTAGATATAATTGTCATCTGAATTACAGTTGCCTATTCCAGTCCATTTTAGTTCACTGATTCCTAAGATGTTGATGTTCACTCTTGCCATCTCCTGCTTGACCACATCCAGTTTCCCCTGATTCATGGACCTAAGAGTTCAAGGTTCTGTGTAGTGTTGTTCTTTACACCATTCGACTTTGCTTTCACTACCAGGTACATCCATACTGAGCATCGTTTCTGCTTTGGCTCAGCTGCTTCGCTCTTACTGGACCTATCAGAAAGTGCCCTTCACTCTTCCCCAGTAGCATATTGGTTACCTTCCCATCTGGGAGTCTCATCTTCTGGTGTCACAGTTTTGTTTTGTTTTTTGCCTTTTCGTACTATCAATGGGGTTCTCATAACAAGAAAACTGGAGTGGTTTGCCATTCCTCCTCCAGCAGACCACGTTTTGTCAGACCACTTTTGACTATGACCTGTCCATCTTGGATGACCCTGACAATATGGCTCATCGTTTCATTTGATTACACAAGCTCCTTTGCCACGACAAGGCTGTGATCCATGAATGGGATCCACTGCTATAGCAGCTGAGAGAATGGAGAACTAAAAACTTAGAGAATTTTTATTTAGAATTTTTATTTATAACTTACCAAAACAAAATTCATGCATTTCAGAATTTCACAATCGTATATAAGAAATTCATGAACCTCTGCTTCAGGAGGGGTTTTGGATTTCCTTTTAAGCTTAGATACAGGAGATGATTATCTGGTAAAAGCCTTTTTTCCTGAACTCTAACAGGGTAAATATTAACAGCTATGTGTGTGCTGTGCTTAGTTGCTCAGTCATGTCTGACTTTTTGCAATCCTGTGGACTGTAGCCTGCCAGGCTCCTCTGTCTGTGGGGATTCTCCAGGCAGGAATACTGGACTGGGTTGTCGTGCCTTCTTCCAGGGGATCATTCCAACCCAGGGATCAAATCCAGGTCTCCCACATTGCAGGCGGATTCTTTACCAGCTGAGCCACAAGGGAAGCCCAGAAGTACTGGAGTGGGTAGCCTATCCTGACCCAGGAATTGAACTGAGGTCTCCTGCATTGCAAGTGGATTCTTAACCAGCTAAGCTACCAGGGAATAGCTAGCTGTAAGTTACCTTAATCTACAAAAAGTAACCAAATGAAATTTGTAACAAAAGATAATTTAATTTTTGCACGTGTGTGTGTGTGTATGAGAGTGAGTCAGAGAACACTTGTTTCTATATCTGATTCCTCCTCGTGAGTTTCTTTTAAATTGACCTTGATATGCAGGTTGCTCACATGGAAGTTATTTCATTAATAGCATAGACACTGTTGGTCACGTTGCAGCTTTGAGCAAGACAAATAGAGAAAAGCTTTGTCCATCAAGTGCATTCATGTAATATATAACAACTGAGTGTTTCACAGTTTGAACCCATTCATAAGCAAACTGTATGTTCAGAACACCACAGACTCTGACAGTCCACACCATATATCACTAGTTGTCCTGGGTTCTTTTAATTGCTTACTAGATTTCCTTTTTAATTGTATTGGAGTCAGGCTACCAGTGCCATGAAAAAGTTACTAATCAGCATTGCATGATTTTCTGACATTGTTTATATTGACCTCTGACAACAAGGGAAAATCTCATTTATGATATGTCATGTTTCTATTTGATGTGGCCTAGCATGAATACTGTTCTAGGGAACCTTCAGGTGATGTGTCTGCAGCATGTATATAATCTATCTGCAATCCATCCATGTCTTTGGTAGTCTGTTTGATAGTGGGGTATGCTTCTTTACCTCCTGGCAAGCAGTTCTTAACTACGAGGAAGCCTCCAATAAATTTCTGTTTCAAAGAACTTCAGCACTCAGATCCCTGCAAAATTTACAAAAAGTGTGACTTTTTTTTTCTTCAGAGCCCTGTCGTGATGTTGAATTTTTAAAATTCAGTTTGATTTGGGAAAAATGTAACATTTGAAGTTTTTGTTCTTTTAAGAGATGGGTCTTTGCTCAAAAATATGACCTTTTATTAGCTGCATCACAAGGTGTAGGGTATAGAGCTTTATAAATCCTACCTTGTGAATTAATTTTGCCAAATGTTATTTGATTAAAGCCTGGCTAATTAGACTGCTGATGAATTCTGCCTTTGATAGATGATGCTGTTTAACTGACAAATAGATTGCCTCCATTTAGTAATGACTCCCCAGTTACAATGACAAAGGACAAGCTATTTGTCAGTTAATCTGTTTAATCATTCAGAAATAGAATTAATCAAGAACCTAATCATTTTGTCTCTAGTTAAATCTAGCTAATGAGTTAAAATGTGTGATTTATACTGTGCATTCCATTCCACTCTGAAACAGTGTTATAAACAATTTCCTTACTACTTCTTTGGATTAGATTTTGTCCCCAATTTAAATGTTTCATAAAGGAGAGAAAAATAGAAGTAATGCAGTTGGGATGTGACTACTCTTGAAGTGATGGTGCTGTGTGTGTTCTCTGTGGCAGAGGAGCAGTGGGGCTTTTAGAGGTCCAGCGGCAGCCAGAAATGCCTGCCCCAGCCACGCGAGCCTGCAGCTGGTTTTCTGGTGTGCCCTCGAGAAGGCAGCATTTATTAATAGATACTCTGCTGCCTAACCTGATAGTAAGAAGTCAGAAGCCTGTCATGGCTTCCTAAGCTTTCTCTGGCACATGGTCCCCTGTCTTGTCACCACTGATTATCCAGCCGTCATCTCTGGTGCACCTTATAGAAGGGATAGGCAGTGAAGATTAGAACTGAAATTCTTGTGCACCCATGCACACAAGCCTGGATTCGTCTGGACTGTTAGGTTAGTGTTAAGTGTATGCAGGAACATTCTCGAGCAGCAAAGATTATTGTCACAATTTTCAGAGAAAGGAAAAGCAATAGTAGAGCCTTTGTAATAATACACCCTGTACTGCTCAGCTTACTCTCTCTGCTCCTCTGTGTTTACCATGGGAAGGGCGGTATTTCTTTACCTTAGCTGATTGGGAGGAATGGAAGAAATTAGGAAGGAATGGAGATGAGGGTTTCTTTTTTGAGAAACAAAATGCATTTATTTCCTTCTATTTGAGTTCATTTGTTGTTCTTAAGTTTAAGATAAGTGACCTGTAATATCCTGGTTCTTCCTGTGGTATAGACGCTATTTTTTTCCAGAGGAGGAAAATTTCTGATCTAAACACTTAGAGCTACATTTTTCCTTTTAAAATTTTTCTTTAAACTGGGCAACAGTTGAAGAGATAATAGATGCTAAGAATAATGCAACGTTTGAAAAGAGATTGCTTTTATTCAGACTAGAGGAGGAAAGCCGTAAACGTCATATTCCTTAGATTGCCAAGAAAACACAGTTACTTTTTTCTGTTGATTGTGTACAGCTAATTAAAATATATTTTTAATATCCTGAAAATTAGATATACAGTTACGTATATTTCTGGCAATATGGTAGACTTCACATCCTGGAAAAGATGCTCTGTACAAAACACCTATCAATGCCAGATAAAATATAGCAAACAGCAAATATCTGAATCTGTAAAACAGTAAGAGTGATCTCCAGGACCCAACAGACAAAGCTGGAACCCAAATCCAGAGTGTTGAGGTCAGGCTGAGGATGCAGTACCTTGCAGGGTATCTGCAGTTTCGGTAAACTCAAGACTTGATTTTTCACGGTGATGGAAACTGAGACAACCTCTGGGTTCAGGTTAGATGGCAGGATGGAGCCATATTCCACCGTAGTTCTGGGATCCCAGAGAGGCTATGCTCAAAATGAAATCTGAGACTGGAAATAATCTACCTTTGACAAACAGAGATGCTTAGGACACTGAGTTGTTTCGAGCTAATTGCTGACTATAGAGAAAGAGGTCTCCTTAGAGTTTGTAACCACAGCCCTTCACTCAAGTGTGTTTGGAGTTCAGACTTAAAATACTTGCCTCGTCAGAAAACCCTCAGGCAAGAAATAAACTTAAAAAGGTCTTTGATTGATAGCATCCTATGCTGCCTTGCAGAAGCAAACACAAATGCTGTCTGGAGGGACTTACCCTCAACCTGAGGGGTCACAGGATTTTAACAGATAAGGACCACCAAACATGAGCTCATGATTCCAAATTCCAGGAACACCCAAGGAAACAAGAGCCATGGGCAGCAGACAGGAGAAACCACAAGAAGCAGAACTGAACTTCCAAAACAAAGAAGATAAGGATTTATCTGATAAAGAAAATTGTATAAATGCCTAGAATATTTTAAAATAGGCATGAGCAGCATGAAAAAAAGTAAGATTGTACTAAAAATTAAGCATAATTGAAAAGAGCTAAATGGAAAGTTCTGGAACTTAAAAATACAATAATGGAAATTAAAAACTCAAATGATCCTGTTTGGTAGTTAAGTTATTCATACCTAAAGAGAATTGATCAGCTGATTCTAAAGAAATACATAGAGTACAATACAAAGAGATGGAAATGGCTAAAGACAGGTTGACAAAAATGAAAAATAAAAAGACCTAATTGAGTTTGTAGGCTTTCATTCAACAAAAATGAGAAACAAAGCCATTTTCAGTCAAAAACAGAATTTACTCTCAGCTGATGCCTGGAAATTCAATACATAAGAACGCATGAAAAGTAAAAAAATTGTTAGTGTGTAGATCTTCATGACCCAGATAATCACGATGATGTGATCACTCACCTAGAACCAGACATTCTGGAATGGGAAGTCAAGTGGGCCTTAGGAAGCATCACTACAAACAAAGCTAGTGGAGGTGATGAAATTCCAGATGAGCTATTTCAAATCCTGAAAGATGATGCTGTGAAAGTGCTGCACTCAACTTGCCAACAAATCTGGAAAACTCAGCAGTAGCCACAGGACTGGAAAAGGTCAATTTTCATTCCAATCCCAAAGAAAGGCAATGCCAAAGAATGTTCAAACTACCCCACAATTGCACTCATCTCACAGGCTAGTAAAGTAATGCTCAAAATTCTCCAAGCCAGGCTTCAGCAATATGTGAACCATGATGATCCCAATGTTCAACCTGGATTTAGAAAAGGCAGAGGAATCAGAGATCAAATTGTCAACATTCACGGAATCATTAAAAAAGCAAGAGAGTTCCAGAAAAACATCTATTTCTGCTTTATTGGCTATGCCAAAGCCTTTGACTGTGTGGATCACAATAAACTGTGGAAAATTCTGAAAGAGATGGGAATACCAGACCACCTGACCTGCCTCTTGAGAAATCTGTATGCAGGTCAGGAAGCAACAGTTAGAACTGGACATGGAACAACAGACTAGTTCCAAATAGGAAAAGGAGTAAGTCAAGGCTGTATACTGTCACCTTGCTTATTTAACTTATATGCAGAGTACATTGCAAGAAACGCTGGACTGGAGGAAGCATAAACTGGAATCAAGATTGCCAGGAGAAATATCAATAACCTCAGATATGCAGATGACACCACCCTTATGGCAGAAAGTGAAGAAGAACTAAAGAGCCTCTTGATGAAAGTGAAAGAGGAGAGTGAAAAGTTGGCTTAAAGCTCAACATTCAGAAAATGAAGATCATGGCATCTGGTCCCATCACTTCATGGGAAATAGATGGGGAAACAGTGGAAACAATGGCTGACTTTATTTTGGGGCTCCAAAATCACTGCAGATGGTGACTGCAGCCATGAAATTAAAAGACGCTTACTCCTTGGAAGGAAAGTTATGACCAACCTAGACAGCATGTTAAAAAGCAGAGACATTCCTTTGCCAACAAAGGTTCATCTAGTCAAGGCTATGGTTTTTCCAATGGTCATGTATGGATGTGAGAGTTGGACTCTGAAGAAAGCTGATTGCTAAAGAATTGATGCTTTTGAACTGTGGTGTTGGAGAAGACTCTTGAGAGTCCCGTGGACTGCAAGGAGATCCGAGCAGTCCATCCTAAAGGAGATCAGTCCGGGGTGTTCATTGGAAGGACTGATATTGAAGCTGAAACTCCAATACTTGGGCTACCTCATGCAAAAAACTGACTCATTTGAAAAGACCCTGATGCTGGGAAAGATTGAGGGCAGGAGGAGAAGGGGACAACAGAGGATGAGATGGTTGGATGGCATCACTGACTCAATGGACATGGGTTTGGGTGGACTTCAGGAGTTGGTGATAGACAGGGAGTCCTGGCGTGCTGTGGTTCATTGGGTCGCAAAGAGACACAGCTGGGCGACTGAACTGAACTGAACTGAGAGCTAACCATACTGATTGTGTAAAATAGTAATGATTCCATACTAGGCGTTAAAAATCAAGATACAAATAAGATACTATTACACATAACATGAAAGGGCATTCTATATAGGGCATGCTAATTAGTACATGGGAAAACATATAAACTTTAGATTATGTTAAACAGACATAGTAAAAAAAATTTTTAAGGATAACCACTAAAAGAGTGGATATAGAGTTTGTAAGTTATATAATAACACAGGATCAACCCAAAGCATGTAAGAAAATATAAGGGAGAAAAACTTAGGAAACAGCAAGATAAAAGTAAAGCACAAAATAAAATCTTAGAAACTTATTTAAATATATTATTAATAATTATAAATATTAATAAATAAACATCCTGTTGTATTTTATTATAATGTAAGTAAATTCTAACAATATATATTTTAAATTATAATAACAAAAAGTAATGAAAAGCAAAACTCAGTAACTTGAAAAAGTCACATAAGTTTGGATTAAAATTTTTCAGTTGTATGGTATTTACAACAGATGCTCATCGTACCTAAAATATAGACTGTTTGAAAGTAAAAAAGATGGAAATACTAGCCAAGTACTATTTCTTCTATTTTTAAAGTGAGATATAGTTGACACTATATCTTAAACACTAAGTTTAAGGTATGCAACGTTGATTTGGTATGTTTGTGTGTTGCAATATGATTACATCATAGTGTTAGCTGAAACCTTCACCATGTCATGTAATTATCATTTCTGTGGTAAGAACATTTAGGCTCTAGTCTTTTATCAGCTTTGCAGTATATACAACAGTGCAGTTGACTATATTCACATTGCTGTGCATTTAGTCTCCAAACTTACCTTCTAACTCCAAATTTGTACCTTTGACCAACATTTCAACAAGTTTCCCAACCCTCATGGAATACTAATTTTAGAAAGCTTTTATAGCTATATTATTAACAAATTATTTTAAGGCGAAAAGGATGATATACATAAAGAAGGTAACTTTAAAATGATAAAAGGTCCTATTTTCCAGGAGCGTCATAGTTTTAAATTTATGTATACTCATTGTGTACATGAGTTTCAAAATTTTTGTTAACTACAGTAATAGAATTCTAAGAATATACTAGATATTGAAGTGTAAAGTTGTTTTTAAAATGATGCGTCTTTCTTTAAAAATACGTGTTTATTTGGCTGCTCTGGGTCTTCCTTGAAGCACATGGAATCTTTATTGCCATGCACAGGCTCATGGTTGCCGCATGTGGGATCTTAATTCCCTGACCAGGGATCAAACCTGTGCGCCCTGCGCTTGGAGCACAGAGCCTTAACCACCAGACCGCCAGAGAATTCCCTAAAATGGTTATTCGCTTTGTAGAGCTACTTGGCCATTCCCAGAAAAGCTGATGGTGCAATCCCAGCTCTAGATATACATGGTGTAGGAAATTATGCTTGCTTGTCTGTGTTCAATTGTACACTTGTAAGAATGTTCAGAATAACATTATTTATAAGAATGAAAAATTGGGGAAAACTTAAATATCCATTGCAACAGAATGTACATAACCAAATTGTGGTGTTGTCATTGAATGTAATACTATACTTATTAAGAATGACTAAATAGGAGGTACATATGTTCACAAAAATATTCCATTTCTTAAGCTAGCTGGTAGATGTACATATGTGATTATTTACATACTGTTTTTGTAGGTCTGAATATTTTTATAATAGTCTTTTAAATACTAAGGAGAAAATATACATAGAAACATGAAATTTAAAACTGTATACATACTACCTCAGTTCAAAAAGCATCTATAGCAATATTTTTAAGCTATATTTGAAAAAAATCTTATTGCAGTTTTACTTTAACAGATCTTTTTATCGATGCTCTATTTACTAACTGGACAGCTGTTTTAATGAAGCAATGTGAATTAGTTTATTTTGCAATTTATCCCAAAATTAAAAGATGATGACTTAAGTTTCTGGTATCAAAGATGGCTAAGGAATTTGGGTATTTTTTTTCCTTGTTCTGTGGAGATACTCTTTTCCTTCAGAATCTATGATCAGCTATAAATAATGCCTCATTTTAAAAAGTAGCTTATATAGCTTTTATTATGTTGAGGTATGTTCCTTCTATTCCCACCTCCTGGAGGGTTTTGATCATAATTGTATGTTGAATTTTGTCCAAGGCTTTCTCTGCATCTATTGAGATAATCATATGATTTTTATTTTTCAGTTTGTTAATGTAGTGTATTACATTGATTGATTTGCGGATATTGAAGAATCCTTGCATTCCTGGGATAAAGCCCATTTGGTCATGATGTATGATCTTCTTAAAGTGTTGTTGGATTCTAATTGCTAGAATTTTGTTAAGGATTTTTGTGCCTATGTTCATCAGTGATATTGGCCTGTAGTTTTCTTTTTTTGTGGGGTCTTTACCAGGTTTTGGGATTAGGGTGATGGTGGCCTCATAGAATGAGTTTGGAAGTTTCCCTTCCTCAGCAATTTTCTGGAAGAGTTTGAGTAGAATAGGTGTTAGCTCTTCTCTAAATTTTTGGTAGAATTCAGCTGTGAAGCCGTCTGGACCTGGGCTTTTGTTTGCTGGAAGATTTCTGATTACAGCTTCTATTTCCGTGCTTGTGATGGGTCTATTAAGATTTTCTGTTTCTTCCTGGTTCAGTTTTGGAAAGTTGTACTTTTCTAAGAATTTGTCCATTTCTTCCAAGTTGTCCATTTTATTGACATATAATTGCTGATAGTATTCTCTAATGGTCCTTTGTATTTCTGTGTTGTCAGTTGTGATCTCTCCATTTTCATTTCTAATTTTATTGATTTGGTTCTTCTCCCTTTGTTTCTTGATGAGTCTGGCTAGTGGTTTGTCAATTTTATTTACCCTCTCAAAGAACCAGCTTTTGGCTTTGTTGATTTTTGCTATGGTTTCTTTTGCATTTATTTCTGCCCTAATTTTTAAGATTTCTTTCCTTCTGATAATCCTGGGGTTCTTCATTTCTTCCTTTTCTAGTTTCTTTAGATGTAGAGTTAGGTTATTTAGTTGACTTCTTTCTTGTTTCTTGAGGTGTGCCTGTATTGCTATGAACCTTCCCCATAGCACTGCTTTTACAGTGTCCCAGAGGTTTTGGGTTGTCGTGTTTTCATTTTCATTCATTTCTATGCATATTTTGATTTCTCTTTTGATTTCTTCTATGATTTATTCACAAACATTATCCTCAATGGTGAAAAAAAATAAAAGCATTTCCCCTGAAGTCAGGAACAAGACAAGGGTGCCCACTCTCACCACTACTATTCAGCATAGTTCTGGAAGTTTTGGCCACAGCAGTCAGAGCAGAAAAAGACATAAAAGGAATCCAAATTGGAAAAGAAGAAGTAAAACTTTCACTGTTCACTAATGACATGATCCTCTACACCGAAAACCCTAAAGACTCTACCAGAAAACTAATAGAGGTAATCAATGAATACAGTAAAGTTGCAGGATATAAAATCAACACACAGAAATCCCTTGCATTCCTATACACTAATAATGAGAAAATAGAAAGAGAAATTAAGGAAACTATTCCACTCACTGTTGCAAATAAAAGAATAAAATACTTAGGAATATATATACCTAAAGAAACAAAAGACCTGTACATAGAAAACTATAAAACACTGGTGAAAGTAATCAAAGAGGACACTAATAGATGGAAAATATACTGTGTTCGTGAATTGGAAGAATAAATATTGTGAAAATGAGTATACTACCCAAATTTATACATTCAATGCAGTCCCTATCAAGCTACTAATGATATTTTTCACAGAGCTAGAACAAATAATCTCACAATTTGTATAGAAATACAGAAAACCTCGAATAGCCAAAGCAGTCTTGAGGAAGAAGAACGGAACTTGGGGAATCAACCTGCCGGACTTCAGGCTCTACTACAAAGCCACAGTCATCAAGAGAGTATGGTACTGGCATAAAGACAGAAATATAGATCAATGGAACAAAATAGAAAGCCCAGAGATAAATCCACACACTTATGGACACCTTATCTTTGACAAAGGAGGCAAGAATATAAAATGGAGAAAAGACAGTATATTTAACAAGTGGTGCTGGGAAAACTGGTCAGCCACTTGTAAAAGAATAAAACTAGAATGCTTCCTAACACCATACACAAAAATAAACTCAAAATGGATTAAAGATCTAAATGTAAGACCAGAAACTATAAAACTCCTAGAGGAGAACATAGGCAAAACACTCTCTGACATAAATCACAGCAGGATCCTCCAAGACCCACCTCCCAGAATATTGGAAATAAAAGCAAAAATAAACAAATTGGACCTAATTAAAATTAAAAGCTTCTGCACAGCAAAGTGGAGAAGGCAATTGCAAGCCACTCCGGGTCTCTTGCCTAGAAAATCGCATGGATAGGGGAGCCTGGTCGGCTGCCATCTATGGGGTCGCACAGAGTCAGACACGACTGAAGCGACTTAGCAGCAGCAGCAGCAGCAGCACAGCAAAGGAAACTATAAGCAAAGTGAAAAGACAGCCTTCAGAATGGGAGAAAATAATAGCAAATGAAACAACTGACAAAGAATTAATCTCCAAAATATACAAGCAGCTCCTTCAGCTCAATTCCAGAAAAATAAACGACCCAATCAAAAAATGGGCTAAAGAACTAAACAGACATTTCTCCAAAGAAGACATACAGATGGCTAACAAACACATGAAAAAATGCTCAACATCCCTCATAATCAGAGAAATGCAAATCAAAACCACAATAAGATACCATTTCACACCAGTCAGAATGGCTGCTATCCAAAAGTCTACATGCAATAAATGCTGGAGAGGGTGTGGAGAGAAGGGAACCCTCTTACACTATTGGTGGGAATGCAAACTAATACAGCCACTATGGAGAACAGTGTGGAGATTCCTCAAAAAACTGGAAATAGAACTGCCATATGATCCAGCAATCGCACTCCTGGGCATACACACCGAGGAAACCAGATTTGAAAGAGACACATGTACTCCAATGTTCATTGCAGCACTGTTTATAATAGCCAGGACATGGAAGCAACCTAGATGTCCATCTGCAGACAAATGGATAGGAAAGCTTTGGTACATATACACAATGGAGTATTCAGTTCAGTTCAGTTCAGTTCAGTCGCTCAGTCATGTCCGACTCTCCGCGACCCCATGAATCACAGCACGCCAGGCCTCCCTGTCCATCACCAACTCCCGGAGTACACTCAAACTCATGTCCACAGAGTCGGTGATGCCATCCAGCCATCTCATTCTCCGTCGTCCCCTTCTCCTCCCGCCCCCAACCTTTCCCAGCATCAGAGTCTTTTCCAGTGAGTCAGCTCGTCGCATGAGGTGGCCAAAGTATTACTCAGCCATTAGAAAGAATACATTTGAATCAGTTCTAATGAGGTGGATGAAACTAGAGCCTATTATACAGAGTGAAGTAAGCCAGAAAGAAAAACACCAATACAGTATACTAATGCATATATATGGAATTTAGAAAGAGAAAGATGCAAATGATAACCCTGTATATGAGACAGCCAAAGAGACACAGATGTATAGAACAGTCTTTGGGACTCTGTGGGAGAGGACGAGGGTGGGATGATTTGGGAGAATGGCATTAAAATATGTATATTATCATATGTGAAACAAATCACCAGTCCAGGTTCGACACATGATACAGGATGCTTGGGGATGGTGCATGGGGATGACCCACAGGGAGGAAAGGGGAGGAGGGAGTTGGGAGGGGGGTTCAGGAAGGGGAACTCATGTACACCCGGTTCGGATTCATGTCAATGTATGGCAAAACCAACCAATATAAAAAAAAAAAAGCATCCAAAAAAAAATACTGATAAATATTATAGATTTATAAAAATAAAATTCATTTTAAAAATTTGGAACTTAAAAAATAATAACATACTAATGGGTTTATAATATATATTGAAAATATATGATAATTATAACATAAAGGACAGGAGGGGAAATAAACTCATGCATTTTTAGGGGATGCACATTAGAGATGAACTAGATTTTTATTATTTGACTTTAGAATGTGTATCACAGTTATATGTTGTATAGAGAAATTAATAAAATGACAAAGGAAAGAAATATGAATGAGTCAATAATGGCAACCCACTCCAGTGTTCTTGCTTGGAGAATCCCAGGGACGGGGGACCCTGGTGGGCTTCTGTCTATGGAGTCACACAGAGTCGGACACGACTGAAGTGACGCAGCAGCAGCAGAAGAAGAAATAAAATGGAACACTAAAACAAACAAACAAAAAAAGTAACTTGGTTTTTTTAAAAGAACATCCTTCCTAGGAAAAAAATATTGGACAATAAAAATGAAAATACTTAAAGTCACAGTCTAGTTCTAAGGTCTTAAATTTACCCTCAAAACTTGTTAAACTTTGGTCTGGACTTTCATTTCCAGGAATCAATCCCTTTGAGACAGTGAAGAGTTTGCAGCATGTAAACCAGGGGTCCCAAACTGTTTTGTTTGACAATGCCTTTTTAACAGGCTCTCCAAGATGAAAAGAACCTCAGATTTCAGTCTGGAAGTGGTTAGGTCACAGCAGTCCTGCAGAATCTCCCTTTGGACAGTCAGGACTGCATGGGAAGAAAGGTAGTGACTCTGATACTGTAGCTGTGAACCACCTGGTAGTCTTAAGACTGCCCAGCAGGTTTTGAGTACTCCTGTTTTCCCCTGAAATGTTATAATAATTCATGGCATCTCTGAGTGTGCTGCTGCACCCTGCAGAACTAGCCAAAATGTATGGTACACAGCGGTCCTGTGTACTGTTTCCTGAGGATGACCCTGCACTCACTCGCATTCCTGGCCTGTTCCCTGACTGCAGGAGAAGCCGTACAAGTGCTCAGAGTGCGGCAAGGCCTTCAGCCAGAAGCGCGGCCTGGACGAGCACACGAGGACGCACACCGGGGAGAAGCCTTTCCAGTGCGACGTGAGTGTGCCTCCCTGCTTCCTGTCGTCCTCCTGTAACCTCCAGAGACAGGAGATGTATACGTGGGGGTGTGTCCATGCGTGCTTTTTTGCACGTGTGAGTGAGTGTGTGTGTGTGTGTACACACTTTACAGTGCTAGTCTATTAATGTCTTGGGCTCCTTATACCTTTTGATTGCATAATCTGTGTAACCACGTTGTAGCATGTTTTGTTACCCGAGTTTTCTGGTAGCACATGAACTTTGATTTTCTTTAAGACATACTTGTGCCCTGTTTTAATGCAGTTGAGTTGTTATTCCAAGGTATAAATGCGTGATGACTAAGACAGGTTTCCTGTGTCTGGCCAAGTGTTTTGACAGGTTAATTCGAGTTAACCAGAGATTTAACTGGTGATAGGTATTTTTATTTATTTTGTTAAAGCTAAACAATTAATTTCTAAAACAAGTATAAACTGCTTTAAAAAGTGCCACTACTGATTGTTTAGATTTTCTGCTTAATGACATTTGAAGGGAAATGAAATTATCAACATAGTTGTTCACATTATTAATGAAAGGACAGAAATACTACCCTTGTCAGTAAAATGAATTGGATCATTGATTAATTTAGAGAAACCTGGTTTATCTATGAACAGTGTCACCATTTTCTTCTGTAAGATTGACAGTTGACAGAAAGTTGACACTGGTGTTAGGGAAAACACTTATTTCTAACACAAAAATAGCGAAAACAGAGTACTGCTGTAATTTAGTGTAAAAAGAAACTTTGAAGTTGTGATGTGTGATGTTGCCCAGTTCACAGTTATCTTTCAATGTCGAGGGAGACTGGAGGACTTGTCCCCTTGGCATACTCTGCAAAGTAAAGGGCGGGGTAAGCAGTCTGTATGAATGGAAATCACAGACATATGCTGCTTCCCTTGTCTTTCCATGAAACTCTGGTGGTAAGGTTAAGGCAGCAGTGTACTCCCAGGACCCTTAATTCTGAGCCATCGTCAATGACTCAGCATCCTGCTCAGCTTCCTTTTTGTTTCTCCGGCTCGCCAGCGCCGTAACTCTCCGGTGGTGACTTTACAGGTGGACTTCCTCTTTGTATCCCTCACAGCACACTGGTGAGATGAACTGTCTGAGAATCTTTTTTTTTTTCTCAAAGAGATTTTCATTTCTGAAAAAATGGAGTCAGCCAAGCAAATGGAAGAAAGTACAGGTGGCTCACATATCTCTGTTTGAAGTGAGCGCCTTTAATAATAGCTGGCCTGTGGGAGGTGGTATAGACTTTGAACCCAGACTGTTCAGATTTAAATCCTAGAAACCACTTCCTAGTTCTGTGACCTTGGGCAACCTGCTTGAAACAGAAGTGTGTGTCAGTTTCCTTCTGTAAATTGGGGATAATAGTACTGGTATCTATCTGAAAGGGTTTGAGAAGTGAACAAGCTGATGTTTAGAAATTGCTAAGGGTGGTTCCTGGCACACAGTGAAAGCAGCTGTTAGTGCTTAAACCTAGTCCCTGTGCCAGATACTGAAATAAAACAGTGAACAAGATGCCGTGTCCTCCACCCTCATGGAAATCACATTCTTATGGAGTATAGACTTAAATCAGCCTGAATAAATGTCTGATTGCATTTAATGATAAAGACTGGGCAAGGGGGAAAGGAGGGTGCTGCGAAGGAGTAGTTAGGGAAGAATTCTCTGAAAAAGTGCCTCCGAGTAACCTAAAAGATGGAATCAGCCATGGGGGAAAGTGTGTTCTTGGCTCAGGGAACAGAATAGAGCAAGGCCTGATAGTGGAAAAGGGATGGGTGTTCTGGGAAGTAAGAAGGCAGGTGGAGCTAGAACTCAGTGAGGGAGAAAGAGAGGGCCCAGTACAATTGGAGAGCAGACTGGGAGCCTTTTAGCCACAGCAAGGAATTTGTTTTTAATCTAATTTCAACAGGGAGTCATTGAAGAATTTGGTATCTGTTGTTTCTTTGGACCTCAGGTTTAGAGTAAGGAGCCAGGGGGAGAGAAAATAGGGAACACGTTTTAATTCTTTCTTATTTATGATCCCAATTGTTCATTTAGACTTATAAAACAGTTTAGAGTTTCCTTTCCTTGAAAATAATCTCTAAAGATACCTTCTTTGGTTTTTCCAGAATTATTCCATAGCCTTTAAGTTACTTATATTGCTCATAGGGATTGTATCAATCATCTGTCTAACTTCCTCCTCCTTTCTTTTCTTTTAATAAATATCAGTGGAGTGACTACTCTTGCCCTCCTGTTCTTTAGTAAGGAGAGACTTTAGAAAGCACACAATTAATTGATTACACTCGAGGTAAGTGTTACCAAGGAACCGTAAAGACTATTATGAGCGTTTTTAGCAGAAGACTTCTCCTGGCAGACAGACCCTGAGGAACACATGGGGGGCAGCTAGAAAAGAGGAGTGAGAAAGCGCTGAGGTCAGAAGGTGTGGTGTTGTCACCAGCCTACACTAAAGCCGGGCGGTTGGGCTCGAGTTTAGTGAGTTTCCATCAAAGTAAGGAAGGATCCAGGGAACAATTTGTAGGTAGCAATATGATATTTGTACTTTTGAAAATCCTCCAGCTGCTGGGAGGAGCATGGACAGTAGGGGATAAGGGTGCATGCAGAAGGATTCAGGTAGTGTTTATAACCTGAGTACTTTTGACAGTGTGAAATCGTCCACAAGTCACAGGGAATTTACCTCTCTGCCCCTATACAATACGCAGGCAGTAACCCCCATTCTTCACGATGGCTGCACATCCCCCCTAATTCCGAACACTTTCCTGAGAGGAGGGAAAATTATGCCACTGTTTGAGAACCAATGACATTGGCTGCTTGTAATAATCTACACATTGGTTTCCAGAGTGAGGAGCTGAGTATACCAGGAGGAAATGGCAACCCACTCCGGTATTCTTGCCTGGAGAATCCCAGGGACAGAGGAGCCTGGTGGGCTGCCGTCTGTGGGGTTGCAGAGAGTCGGACACGACTGAAGCGACTTAGCAGCAGCAGCAGCAGGAGACATCCATGGGGAAGCAGGAAGGAAACATTACAGCTTTAATCCCTGCTCACCATATGTGATAAAAGTGGGAACAGAGTTAAGCTTTGTTATCACTGAACAGAGGGCTTGGTGTCCTGTTCCCAGGTAGTCTCATGTGATGTGCGTGCTCTTGACGTAAGAGCAGCAATTCCACAGTGACGCAGGTTGTTACTTGTTCGTTTCGGTGCATTGTCAGCTTTGTGAGTCATGTGTGCCCATGACGTAGAGATGTGGATTCTGTGGTCTGTTTTAAAATAGCATACAGGAGAGTCCTATACAGAAACCACAGATTGAAAATGGTATTAATAATATAAACACAGAAAACAGCAGTGTTAGAATTACTAGTTAGCAGTAAATTTAGATTTAAAAATGACACCATCATATCTGGAAAAAAGTAAACCAAAAATTGAAATTATCCAGAAGAGACACTTATTTGTCTACACTTTTGTTAAAGATGACTTTGAGTCTAAATATACTATATCATATCTTAGATTTTGCCTAATGAAAGTATAAAGTCATAATTATTCGCACAAAACTTTGCTTCATCTTTTTCACATGCTTTTAAAAGTTTGTCTTTAATAGTATAACTTACAGCTTAGTACACTTGGTATATTTTATTGACAAGTACAGATAAGTGGTGCTTGCTGAAATGTTTTCTTTTGGCTGGAGAAGCACTGGTCTCGGCAGGAAATGGTTTGTGCTCAGGCTGTGGCAGCAGAGATGGAGACAGTTACATGTCTTCTAGAAACGTGTATGGGGAAGACGTGGTGGTGACTCAGTAAGGTGGAACCAGGGAGACGTAGATCGAGGCTGAGCCAGATCGCTGGCAGATGTCAGACAGGTGGCGCTTTTCTTCTTTTTTTAAGAGAATTAAATTTGGGAGACAGTCTTTTTTTTTAATTAAAGTACAGTTGATAAGTTACAGGTATACAAAAGTGAGTCACAATCTTAAAGGTTATGTTTCATTTGTAGTTATTGTAAAATATTTGCTGTCCTTTCTGTGTTGTATGTCTTGTAGCCTAATCTACAGCTAGTAGTGTGCTCCTGTTAACCCTGCCCCTGGGTTGCCGCAGCCTCCGCCTCGCTCCCCACTGGTAACCACTAGCGTGTCCTCTCTCTGTGAGTCTGCTGCTTTCTGTTACAGCCACAAGTCTGTTGTACGTTTTAGATTCCAGTTCTGTGCAAGACTGAGTAAATTTGAAGTGTCTTATTCAACAAGCATTTACATCCTCCACTGTACAGATCAGGAGAGAAGGCTGAATCAGAGGTAGATATTGGCAAGTGCGCTCCATATAAACAGTCACAAAAAGCATGACTATGATGAAGGTAGCCAGGGGAGAAAACAGCTAGTGAATGGAGACGTGGGCTAAGGACCAGACACAGTGATGCGGGGGAAATGGCCAGAAAAACAGAAGGAAAACAAGGAGAACAGGTCCTTACGGAAACTAAAGGAGGGGCAGAAGGAAAAGGCCAGCTATGCCATACGAAGCTGAAACTTCATGCTAAATGAGGTTTCAGGAGGCCCTACTGCCGTGTGCAGCTTGTTGGTGATGTATCAAGGTAGGGTAGAGAATTACAAAGTACTTATTAAGGCAGAATTCTGGTGGGAGTGGGCTTGAGGCATGGATGGAACATGAGGATGTGGATCCGTCAATCAGCCAAGTGTACTTTTTCCATTCCAAAGTAGTATTTGCTTTCTAATTATAAAAGTTTCCTTTTCTGTTTCCAAAAAATTAGTAAATATGGAAGGGAATAAAGATAGAAATAAAATGATCAAATTTCTCAACTGATGTCAGCTAATATTACTGTCAGTCTCTTGATATTTTTCCTCCATTACTTATTTATACAGATATAGTTATGATCTTTATTTCAGTATTATAAATTAAATTGAACATTACTATTATTCTGTTTTCTTGCCTTTATATTTTCCCTTGCCTTTAAGTATTATTTGAAGTATTTTTTTTAACCAGCTGAGAAGTATTTCTTCATCTGGTTATATCAAAAGTGAATATACTCTTAAACTTTAGGCAAGTAAGTCATTTGTAATACTCCACTTCTGTAAATAATTCCGTGATGAACATCTTATTTGTACATCTTGAACTAAGAGCTCTTCATACAGGTAGCACTCCTGGTTCTTTTAAGGTTTGTGAAAATACCAATAATCTCTGTCTGTCCAAGATGCTTTGGGGTAAGGGCTACTCAGTACCATTACTCCCCCATCAGCATCATTTTCTGTCATTGTGCATACTGTATTCCCTGTTTTAAAATCATGTTTGGGCATATGTGTGTGTGTTAGTTAATAAGTGCATTTCTTGAAAATCGCCTGAGTTTGCATTTTCCTTTTTACCCTAATTTCAGTCTTAAAGGGTACTCAGTATTTTATATCACTTATCATAACTTCTGTATTATATCATCTGTCCTTGTATTTTATACCCTTTCATTTTTTAGAGTTTTTCCTTTTTATCCCCTGATTTTTACTACACATTTTTACTATGAAACTACCCAGCTTTGTTTCTCAGAGACTACTTAAAGGTATGTACTCTGTTTTAAATTATGGCTGTGAAACTTATTTCAGCAGAAGTGTCCTTTCCTCAGCTTGACTGAAGCATTGTGTTTGTCCTGAAAGATCATTCCGTTTGCCGTAAAATCATCTGTATGTTACGGGAGCTGCTACTCTGATAGTGGCTGTGCTCTCGCTCACGTTCCACACGTGACTGTTTTGGCTCCTTCTTTCCGCCCTGCTGATGATTCTTCCTGACAGAAGATGAAAGAGAAGAGAGCAGGCACTGACGTGTACTGAGCGTCTGCAGTGTAGCATCTGTTTGCATAGGTTACCTCATGTAACCTTCATTCTGGGAGGCAATGTTCATTGTGATCATTTTATGGGTGACAGAACTGAAGTTAAAAGGCATAATTTGTTCATCGAAACTTCCTTAGGAATTGTTAGAATCAGATTGAAACTCGGTGAGTTAATTCAACAAATACTTAGTGCTTAGTCTGTAGGCACTGTCTGCCCCTTAGGATACATGAGTGAGTAAAACATACTAAGATTCTCTGCCTTCATGGGTCTGAGGTCTGGGTGCCAGCGTAGTTGTGGTTTTAGTGAGGGGCCTTCTTCCTGATTGTGTCCTCACACGGCCTTCCTTGGATCTGTATCTCTTCCTGATTTTGTGAGGGTGTGAATCCCATCACAGGAGTCCATCCTCGTGAGTTCATCTACATCTCAGAATCGCCCAGTTCCTGCACCTCCATAATCATCACATTGAGGATGAGGGCTTTAACTTGGGAATTTTGAGGGGACACAAACATTCAACCCACAGCAGACTCTAAAACTTACTTCCTTTAGATCATCCTAGGCTGCTACTTCTGTATAATGCAAAATACATTATTGGATCTCTCTCCTCACCACATTGGGGGCTTGCCCTTCTGAATTTCTTGTTGCTATCAACATAAAATCTCCCTTCTCCCATAAAGAGAGGTGAATATTTTTATTTGCTTTTGTAGTTTCACAAGCTTCACCTCATTCAGAATTTCAGCTTTCATTCCAGTATTTTACGGGCCTTTACCTCTCCCATTGTATTCACTGTGTTTTTCATGGAATTTTCACAGTATTTAAGTGTGCCTTATTTTATAGTGCATGTGCTTTTGAAGAATTAAAGTAAGTGGGATTTTTGTGAGTAGCACCAAACTTTTAGTGAAAATTTGGTACTATAAAAGATTTCCATTTCATTTTTACTTTTGTATAATTATGACTTACATCTTCTGGGATAATTTAGTATTTTCAATTACTCAGCTGTTTAATGTCTGTTGAGATAGGTGGCAATGTGGCAGAGATTACATGAAGCAAACGTATTAAATGAAGTATTTTTACTGGAATACTGAGTATGTTAGGATGGTTAAAGCAGTGTTAATCTTTTACTTCACAGGAGGGTCCAGATTAATCACTAGTGAGACACATCTTGTGCTTCTTATGCCAAGTACTAGATAGATGCCCTCTAAACCATAAGACATTTTGTTTAATAAGAGGTTTAATATGAAATCATTAATACACTCCATTATGAAAAGAAAAATACTGTTTCCAGGGAGTTGTTTTTCTAGAGATGTTTAAATATAGTAGGTGAGGAAGGGTACACAGAAGACACATACTAAATGCAGACACCTCTTAGAGCTGTAATTGTCTTTACTTCTGACCTTGCATGTTAAATTCCATTTATTTCAAGAGCACTTTCTTGCTGTTATGCCTGTCAGCACATATTTATAATAGGAATTTGCATAATGTATATTGTGTAAGTGATTATTGTTGTTCAGTCGCTAAGTCGTGTCTGACTAAGCCTAACCCGGCCAGGCTCCTCTGTCTGTGAGGTTTCCCAGGCAAGAATACTGGAATGGGTTGCCATTTCCAAGGTCCAGGGGATCTTCTTAACTCAGGGATCAAACCCATGTCTCCTCCTTGGCAGGCAGATTCTTTACCTGGTAAAGAGCTTCTTTACCTGGCAGATTCTTACACCACTACCTGTGTAAGTGATGAATTTGTGTATTTTCAGATTTTTTAATATAATATAACTGGTATCTTTGGGTCTTTTCTAGGTTTGTGACTTGGCTTTTAGCCTGAAGAAAATGCTGATCCGACACAAGATGACTCATAATCCCAATCGTCCGCTGGCAGAATGCCAGTTTTGCCATAAGAAGTTTACAAGGAATGACTACCTCAAAGTGCACATGGACAATATCCATGGGGAGGCTGACAGCTAATGGTAGCTGCGAAGGAATTAAGCCATTCAGAAGGGCTCCTGATAGGAAACCCAGGTCTCTCACCTGATTAGCGTAGCAGAAGTAGCCAAAACTCATTGGTCTCACAGGCCTTATTTGCCTACCTTAGAGTCTGTACATACATATGCACAAAAAGACAACACTACTTTTGTTAAGAAATAGTAAAAATTGGAAAAAATAACTTTATAACCTTCCAAAATACCACTTTTGTTATGCCCTATAAAAATGGAAAAGGAGCCGTGTCGTCGTCTTCTTGGCCATCTCGCTGTAGGGAAGTTTATTAACATACTGTTTGTCAGGTTTTTTTTATTTTTATCCTTATGTGTGTGCATTTGTGCGTGCTGGTTATCACAATTGGGTATTACTAATTTAACCAGAAAGGAAGTAAGATTTGAGAAGGATGAGAGGTAAGAGTTTTCCAAGTCTCAAGCGTAGTGACAGTATAAAACTCGCTTTTTGTGAAACAGGCCAAAAGTTGATGGTCCTTCATAACTCCTTACGACAGATGAGTTTAAAATAACTAGGTGTTTAAGAACTAAAACATCTACTGAAATTTTGCTCATTTTAGACAATCCTCAGGAAACATTTCCTCATCATTCAGTTGCCGGTATTCATGGTCTAGAATACTTATATCAACACAGAAGTGGCCATAACATGTAAATTTGTCCAGCTGATTCTCCTGAGTTTATACTAGCTAGCCTTAGAAATTAACAACTGATGACTGATCGTGGAAACAAAATGGGCTTTCAGTATCTGCTGACTGACGGAGCAGCAGGACAGTAGGTGCATTAGGATGCTGGCCTGGCCCTTTACCGTCTCATTGCATCGGAGAGCACAGGGCCTGTCTGTCAGATGCAACAGTCCTCAGAGCATGTACATTCTGTTTCTCAAAAGACATTTTCCAGAATCTTGGCAGTGGGTGATTCTGAAACACTTTTGAATTACTCTCAGTCCTTTATAATTAGGAATCCAGAGTAAAAAGCACAACCCTGGCACTTGTTATGACTGAAATGACCACCGATGTTTAAGGGAAATTGAAGCAAGAAGCATAATTTCTTCCTTTAGGTTATATTTCCGTTCAGTACATGAGAACAACGTACAATGAACAGCTTGTCTTGGGAGAAGATATGATAAAATGTAATGATGTTGGTAAAGTAGTGTAGAAGAATCCCAACCAGCTAAAAATTAAAATGAATCCCAATTCAAGAACTTTTCTATTTGGAGCCCATTCAAAAGAGAGAAAGTATAATTTTAAGGAAATTATTTAATTCTAATCATTTGTGGAGAAAGGTTATCTGAAGACACAGTTCTCTGAAATCAGGAATCTTGTTTCAGAATTATATTTATGCTCAGTTCCAGTTCTAAAAAGAAACAACGATTCATTATAGATATTTAAACTCTGTGAAAATACTAAATTTGAAATTCACCAGAGATAATTTTTTAAAAATATAAATGCCTGGATTATAATTTAGAAGATGTCTCAGTATGGCTATATGAAGCATTTGATCTGAAATTATAGACTGTATTTTATACAAATAGATTTTGGTCTTGTTTCTTGCTATGTCATTTGTTTCAGTAGTATATTTTTAGATCTAAAGTGTTTTCAATTTAACATAACTGTGCTTAATCTCGTTTGAATATAAAAGGACAGCTGTAAAATTTAGTAGTGGGTATTATTTAAACATGTTCTGCTCATTCCTTTGGGTGCTGCCTTCTCTGTACGGGATGCTTCATAGCCCAATTGTGTGAAACTTGAAGCCAGACCAACTATGTATCATCTCGATGACTCACAATTTACCGGGCTGCTGAGGAAGTTACCCTGGAAACTGTGTTATCACGATGCTGTGGAGAGGACTGATGACGATTGAAGTGCTGGATGTGATCTGGCGCAAGGTTTGCAGTCAAAGAAGACTTCAGAAAATGGCATGCAGAGACCTATTGGTACACCATCCTTTCTTTTCAAAGCACTGAAACCAAAACAGACCCTTAAAAGATTATTTCCGTGCCATCACCTTTTATCTGAAAGATGATTATTTATAAAACATCTCAGATATGTTACAGTTTGTGTCCTAGAACTTTAAAATCATTTAGCAATAACAAAGAGATAAGAATTCATTTAGTTTGATTGAGAAATTAAGAACAGAAATAAGACAGTCATAGAGGAAAAGATCAGGTATGCTGGAGTGCAGGTACTCACTTTAAAGAATCTTCCTCTTAGGCTGTAGAAAGTTTCAGCTCCTGTACACTTGTAGGAAGAGGCCAGACTCTTACACTGAGGTCAAGACTGATGGTCAAAAGTATTTAGTAATACGGGTAGGTTCAGATACACTTTTATAGTTACTATCTTTCTATAGTAACATTTAACGTATTTGTATATCTAGAATTTTTTTTCTTATTTTACAATCACTGGCTTCTGTTTTCTTTTTTTTCCCTTGCCTTTTTTATTGGGGGTTGTTGTTGGTGATACAAAACAGTTTGTTAATTAATCATAATATTTTCTGCATAAAAGTATTCATTGGTGATTCATTTTGGGGGTTACACAAAATAGTTAAAATACTACTTTTAAGAAACATTTTTATATATTTTTTTGTATGTGTATGCAGAGGATCACTCTTATGAGATGCTTATATTGTACATGCAAATACATTACTTTGTTCAAAACTCTTCAGACTTGTTGCAGCCAACAGGTGTGGATGTGGATCACAGAAACTCTTTAACGGTAGTTTGTGCATTCAGTTTTATGGGCTGCTGCTCTCCCAAAGCTGGAAGGGAGGGAGAGAGGCTAGGTACTGGAAATACTAACTTTTTCCTTCACAAACTTAAATGTTACTTGTGACAACTTGTCTTGGGGTTGTAAATATATGGAGATGGACAGGTGGGAGGAAATGTGCCTATTTAAAACCCTAAAACTTTATCATTACTAATAAGGTTACTTGCATGTACATATATAAATGCAGTATTTGTGAATAAAGTAGAACTTTAGTACCATTTTTATTTTATTATAAATCTGTTATCTATATAATCACTACCACAGCTGGTATCAGCATTGTATTTTACAATAGGATAGTTCTACAGTAAAATAGAAATGAAAAGTTGTTTTTCATTAAAGTTGTTTTTGACGAAAGAAGAAACTATAATTGTCATTACTCCCAGACCTCCTGTTTTGCAGTTTTATTTCTAAGCATTTCTAGATCTGGAAAATCTCTATAGTTAAACCAAGTTGGTTTCAGGGCCACAGAGAGAACACCATCTTAACTCTCAACTGGTCAAACGTAAACAGCATGTGAAAAGAAACATTACTAATAATGAAAAAAACTTGATTTATAATATATCTGTGAGCATAAATATCCTGATATTCACAAATATAATTTAAGGATGATTAAAGTTATGGCTAATATTTTTTATGTTCCTTCTTTTAAAAGTGGTGTTTTATTATTCTGGTGGTGTTTCAATCTTGTGAGGTTTTCCTGGTACAAAAAAATTATCATCATCATACTTATCATCATCCTCCAAGTAGTTGATTTAGAAATGATACATTCATTTACCTTTGATGTGTCAGAAGTCATTTTAATTAGCCGAGGCACTAGTTCTTTGGAACTACCATTGTGTTAACTACTTTGGGCTCAATACTGTTGTCACTGCTGGTGGTTAATTTGTTATATGACAGGAAAAAAATTAACACTGGTGCCTTCAGTCTGGGCCATGTTAGAATAGTCTAGATTTCCTAGGCCCGTAGACTAGCACTGAATGCAAAGGGGATCGTCTACCAGAATGGTGCTGCTAATCCTGTGTCCAAGTTCGTGTTCTCTCTTAAATGCTTAGCACAGTACTGGAAAACAGCATATATAAAAACATTTGTATTTATTTCACAGCAGGCTTCCTAAATATTCGATATAGTTTTCTAAACCTGCAAGCATTTAAGCAACTAGAGTAAGTTTTTATGCCACCTTGGCATGTGACTCAGCAGAAGGAAACTAAGATTTTAGGTACTACTCACATGCTGAAAATTGGGAAGGAGATGAGACCACTGAAACTTGATGATCTAAATTAGTGTGAAGGAGTTAATATTAGAATATCACAGTCTATAGTGACTCACTAGGAATTAATTACTTAATAATGCATTTGCCTTTGTAAAATAATATAAAAATGAAAGGAATTCCAGCTTGTAGTGGATACCTCATTTTAAAATTTTGTCTTCTTGGAGAAAAATAATGGTCTTTTCCTTAAAGTAAATTTCACCTGACATCTTTTATATGATGTTTGACTGGCATACCTTCTCCTCCCTTTCTTCTACTATAGAATATTCCTTAAGTATATGTACATTTTGAATGTGTTTCTAATAAAGGACATATGGTAAGATTTCACATATTTTATCCTGTCTGAAAATACTGTGTGTCTGTGATCATGAATCTGCCCTGCCTTTCCCAGTCTTACCTAGCCTTCATATGACACAGATGTCATATGTACAGACTAGATTCTGTACTTAGGGAGAAAGTTGTTCTTTACACCTAACGTATGAAATTCATCATCACCAATATGTAAATCTGATTAAAGCCTGACATTGTAGACATAATTCAAGACCCTCCTTTGTATGGTTGTCGCTGACCCATGGTAGCTGGTGATGCACAACTTGAAACAAAACAAAAATATTCCTGGGACTTTGATACCACGGACATAAGTATAACTGCTGAAATCTGAAAGAATACACCACCATTATTGGGATTTGGTTGTTGAAACAGTATGTCCTTTGTTCATTCTTTAATATTTGATAATGCAGCTCATAAAAAGGGAAGTGCATTGACCTCCAACTTGATATTTGTGTTTCCTTGCTAAAGTATTAGTATCTGGAGAGCTGAAATTGTATTTGATGAACAAAAGAAGGTCTGAAATTAACTTTTATGCAATCAAAGCAAACTGTATGTATTTCCTATGCTAAGTAGGAACATAAAAGTATGGGAAACAAAGTCACATTTAATTGATTCTAAAACCTATTTAAATTGGAAAAATGGGTCTTTTATGGAATATTGCATTTAGTCATTAGAAATTATGAAATATTTTGTGGAAATGAATTGATCACTTACTTTTGAGTGCCTTAAGTCTAGTTTTACTATTCAAATACAGGAAATCTTCTGATGTTACTTTCTGGTAGTCTTATTTACCATATAATAACTGCTTACAGCTCACCTTCTACCTTGCAAATACACCGCTTACTCCAGAACGTAACATAGAGTAAAGCAGCGTCGAGTACACACCGTTCAGCATCGCTTTGGCCTCTCCAGCTCCTTGCATGTGGAATCCACTCCTTGTGCTCTTTCAGCTGCTGCATGACTTCATGTCGTCTCCAGTTCCGCCTTCCACTGGGTTCTGAGAGTGACAAGCGGTGGTGTTCCCAGACTCAAATTATGATATTTAGGATAATAAGTTGTATCCTTTCTGCTCTGGCCATGAAATACGAAATTGATGCAGACAAATTTAGTTGATTAGGGTATTATTAGACTAAATATTTGAGTTGAGCCAACTGGCTTTATACTGAGCAAAGCTATTGCTTAGTGTTCTGAGTTATAGATCTCACCCCTAACCATGCCGACTCTGCCAAGGGCATGTGGCTTGTTTCAACTGCAGATCCTGAGAGAGAGAGAAAGTCATGAGGAATAAAAGACGAATTCTGCAGGTATGTCCTACAGACAGGAGTGTAACAACGTCCTTCTAAAAATGGGTTCAGTTCAGTTGAGTCGCTCAGTCGTGTCCGACTCTCCGCAACCCCATGAATCACAGCACGCCAGGCCTCCCTGTCCATCACCAACTCCCGGAGTTCACTCAAACTCATGTCCACAGAGTCGGTGATGCCATCCAGCCATCTCATTCTTGGTCGTCCCCTTCTCCTCCCGCCCCCAACCCATCCCAGTAGTTTGAAATTAAAATCTCAAGGGTAATACAACTGAAGAACTAAGATGGCTTTCCTAAGGCTTATATGTGATAGAGCTGAGATTAAATCTCCATCTCTCAACTTCTTTTTCTCTCTCCGCTTACTGGACATCACTCACATCACGCCTAGACAATACCATTCTGAGTCTGAGTTTTATACATGTCTAGAGAAGAATGCCATCTTCTAAGTGTCTGACACAGTAAGTACTCCTTTAAAGGAATGGCTTATCATATATGTGCATACATATGATGGTGCATATTGATAGTGAGCAAGTTAATCAGAAAAGGAAATTATATTTTGGGAAGGGGAACCAAAGTCACTGAATTTGAGATAAGCATTATGTATAGTTAATAATCAGACACAAATCTGTAAAAGTTTATTTAAATATTAATAACATTTCTACATTTCTTGTGTATATCACCTTTATAAATAACGTTTTTGACTAGTTTCCTGGATGGTCTGTTGCAAATGCATACATATCTTATGGGAATTTAAACACACATACAAGATTGAGCGGTACATAACCAAACTTCATGTTTTAATCAGACAATAAGATAATTATTATAGCCACTAAATATCCTGTACACTCTGCTTTGAGTGAGGAAGTACTTCAACAAAGGTGTAGTGTAAGAAATCACTGAGAATTTAGTTACAAGATATATTTTACCTGAAATTCAAAGCTATGTAAATCCACAATTTTCTCATACTTGAAAGGAAAAGTGGATAAAGATAGAACAGAAAGTGTTAAACCTATTTTAGACGTGGAAAAAAAACTCCAGAGGTGAAAACAGCTATTTTCCCATTTGAAAGGGAAGGATGGGCATAAGAAAAAGCATGGAAGGATCATAAGTTTGGCAAGATGATAAACTGTAACATCATTTATCAGCTAAATTATGTCCATTTCCTTAGCAGTAAGATGGATTTAATAGTATCTACTGATTGGTTCTATTATGAGAAATAGAAAAAAATCATTTATTTATGCAAAGAATGCCTGGCACATTAACTAGAGTTCAAATTAATCCTGCCCCAATATTCCTCCAAGTTAATGCCTTGTCATCCTATATATGCCTTCAGAAAATTCTAAAATCCCCAACATTCCGTCTCCTACTTTGAAGCAAACTTGTCACAAGGCAAGTCAGACAAGTTTTAAATTGTGTATCACTGATGTAATTATGGTGATAGAAGCACTTCATTTAGGAATATTTTGAAAATTCTTAGGGACTATGTCAATTTAGCATACATACTTCCAGAAATGACCTGTTCTTTTAACCCAAGCATTAAAATAAGATATTTAATTCCTAGATTATTAGGTGTTTTTTGTTTTGCTTAAACTACATTTAATCTTCTTTTAAAGCACAATCAAGAATTTTGGGTTTGTAACTGAACTACCTGCCTCTCCACTAATGACATAATAGCACCAAAGTGTTCAAAGGGGAACAACTCTATTATATTGTTCATATTTTAAATGCCATGAGTGACATCAAAATGGAACTCTACTATAATATCAAGTAGCAAAAACTGGATGATTCCATATAAATTTTAGGATTGTTTGTTCTAGTTCTGTGAAAAGTATCATCGGTAACTTGATAAGGATAACATTAAATCTGTAATTGCTTTGGGTAGTATGACCATATTAACAATAGTCTGCCAATTCCAAGAGCATGGGATGTCTTACCATTTTGTTGAATCATCTTCAGTTTCCTTTACTAACGTTTTATGCTTCTCAGCATGTAAGTCTTTGACATCCTTAGGTTTACTTCTGACTCTTGTGCATTCTGGGCCTTTACTGGATGGAATGTCCTGAAAATATCAGTTAAGCTTAATTGTTCTGTTGTATCATTTAGGGTCTCTGTTGCCTTGTTGCTTTGCTGTCTGGAAGGTCTGTCCATTGCTGTGACTGTGGTGTCAAAGTCTCTACTACTATTGTATTCCTGTAAGTTTCTCCCTTTATGCATTTGGGTGCTCCAGTATTAGATGCACCTATGTTGATGAGTGTAAACTCCTCTTATATTGATCCTTTCATCATTGTAGAGTCTCCCTCTCTAAATTTCTCCACATCCTTTATTTTGCAGTCTGCTTATCTGATTCTCAGTAATGCAGTCCCCGCTTTCTTGTCATTTTTGTTTGCATGAAATATCTTTTTCTGTCCCTCCTGTCACTTTCAATCTGTTCCCTTGCACTAAAGTGGGTCTCTTGTAGACTCTTAGTTTTTTAATCCAATTTGCTGCTTTTTTTTAGTTTATGTTGGAGTATAGCTGATTAACAGTGTTGTGTTTCAGGTATACAGCAAAGTAATTCAGTTATACATATACATGTATCTATTTCAAATTATTTTCCTCGTTAGCTTATTAAAGAGTATTGAGCAGAGTCCCATGTGCTCTACAGTAGGTCCTTGTTGGTTATCTGTTTTAAATACAGCAATGTGTACATGTTAGTCCAAACTCTCTGTCAGCCTCTCCCTCCCACCCTTCCTCCCGGGTTAGTGTAAGTTCATCCTCTTTGTGATTCTGGTTCTGTTTTGAAAGTAAGTTCCACTTGTATCATGTTTTAAGATCTGCATATAAACAATAGCATATGATATTTGTCTTTCAGTCTAACCTACTTCACTTGGTAGAATGTCCAGGTCCATCTGTGTTGTTGCAGATGGGGTTATTTCATTCACTTTTACAACCGTAGACTTTGGCCATCTGACTCATGTTTTGATATGCATTTCTCTACTTATTATTAGTGGTGTTGAACATCTCCCATATGGCACAGATCTCTCATTGAGGCACAATCTACTTGGAGAGGGTGTGGAGAAAAACAACCCTCCTACACTGTTGGTGGGAATGTAAATTGGTACAGCCACTATGGAGAACGGTATGGAGGTTCCTTAAAAAACTAAAGATAGAGCTACCATATTACCCAGAAATCCCACTACTGGGCAAATACCTTGAGAAAACCACAGTTCAAAGACACATGCACTTCCAATGTTCACTGCAACACTATTTTCAATAACCAGGACATGGAAACAACCTAAATGTCCATCAGCAGATGAATAGATAAAGAAAATGTGGTATATTTATACAATGAAATATTACTCAGCCTTAAAAAAGAATAAAAATGCCACTTGCAGCAACATGGATGGACCTAGAGATTATCATACTAACTAGAAGTAAGACAGAGAAAGCAAATTTCATATGATGTCTCTTACACATGAAATCTAAAAATATTGATCAACTGGGAAACTGCCTGGTGGTCTGGTGGTTTGGACTACCACTTTTACTGTCAGACTAACCACAAAACTGCCAGAGGTAATAAACAGCAGTTACTTTAACAAAGGTCCGTCTAGTCAAGGCTATGGTTTTTCCCGTGGCCATGTATGGATGTGAGTTGGACTGTGAAGAAAGTTGATCGCCGAAGAATTGATGCTTTTGAACTGTGAAGTTGGAGAAGACTCTTGAGAGTCCCTTGTACCGCAAGGAGATTCAACCAGTCCATTCTAAGGGAGATCGATCCTGGGTGTTCATTGAAAGGACTGATGCTAAAGCTGAAACTGCAATACTTTGGCCACCTCATGCGACAAGTTGACTCACTGGAAAAGACTCTGATGCTGGGAAGGGTTGGGGGCGGGATGAGAAGGGGATGACCGAGAATGAGATGGCTGGATGGCATCACTGACTCTGTGGACATGAGTTTGAGTGAACTCCGGGTGTTGGTGATGGACAGGGAGGCCTGGCGTGCTGTGATTCATGGGGTCGCAGAGAGTCGGACACGACTGAGCGACTGAACTGAACTGAACTGACTTTTAAAAGATACTCTGTTTTGGGTGTTATGCAGCAGTAGGTCACCAATAATGTGCCCTTGACAATGTTGAGAAGAACCAAAATTATAAAGTTAAGAACAAATGTAGTGTGGTTTTTCCAGAATTTTTATCCACAGGTGAGTGTTTAAGACTTTGTTTTATTCACAATTTACAAAGGTGACTCTACAGCTGGACTGTACCCTAAGGTTTGTCCTCTAGCTCTGTGTGTGTGTGTGTGTGTGTGCGCGCGCGTGCGTGTGGGCATGCAATGCAAAGTTTTCTACAGAAATGTCATAAGAGAGTTTTAAGTAAGTACAACCATTTTCTTAGGTTCTTATCCATGGAAAAAAGGTAATATTCTCAAAATTAATTTCACTAAACAGTATTTCAGAGAACCAAAGGTTTGAAAGTATATTTATATTATCATATGTGAAACGAATCACCAGTCCAGTTTTGATGCATGATACAGGATGCTCGGGGCTGGTGCACTGGGATAAACCAGTGGGATGGGATGGGGAGGAAGGTGGGAGGGGGGTTCAGGATGGGGAACACATGCACACCTGGGGCAGATTCATGTCAATGTATGGCAAAACCAATACAATGGTGTAAAGTAATTAGCCTCCAATTAAAGTAAATTTTAAAAATGAAAAAACAATCACTTACACCAGAAAAAAATAAACAACTCATGAGACCCAGCCTAAAGTGGTTGGATCAGAATTGTAATGTCCTTTCCATTTGCTCTATGACTAGATTTTGCAGCTTGTGAGAATTTTGGTAAGGAGAATTTACTTTGCAGGGTTTATAAGAGGAAGCCCGTAACTGTTCTCACCAAGAGAATTTCAAATGCTGATGTCAAAATTTTTACTTAATTTAGCAATTAGTAAAGAGGAAGGTCTTCAGGGAGTCACTGACTGCTAACATTTAGGTTCCATAGAAAACGTAACACAGTGAGTTCTAGAGCACCGAGCACTGTGGAGTTCACCTTACCTTGAGCTGAGCTGTTGCAGCCGCCTCTAGCCGCATATGCAGAGGACAGCCTTCAGCACAGACATGTCCAAGAATTCCTGCTGACCTGTCAGCCTGAATACACACAAATTCCAGATTTCTCTGATACTCCACTTGGTAAGTTTTTACAGTTTCTAAGCAATAACTAGTTTAAACAATAACTAGTGACTGATCTAAAAGATATTAGCAAATACTGATTGCAGTTTGGGGGGTCACCTGCACTTTGATGAAGTCAGGAAATCCCAAATTATCTGTTAGCCCTGGAGGTTTGCCCTGTTGGGGAGCTGTAGTGTTTTTGCTCCATTTGTGTCCCATCTGAACATGGCATTTAATTCTGAAATGGATCAAACTCAGTGCTTATCCTTCTCTTTGTCTACTTTCCTTTATATGCAAAAGACCGGGCTGTGACCAAACTGGAAGTTAAACTAGTTCTGTTTTACTCAGGTCTAACATAGTAATTCCTCAGGTATAACTTAAATTATATATTTAGATATAAATGCAAATAAGTGTATTATTGATCCCATAGCTGTGCAGTGTTAACAATGGAAGAGAGACATGGCAGAGAATTCTAAAATATAATGATTCAAAAAGATCTTTATATTTTGAAATGTAAATTTCTATCTTCAGATTCAGTTGGGTACAGCAAAATTAACTTCAGTGGGATATGAAAGTGCAGATCCCCAGATGTTAAGATTCAGGGGTGGATAGCAGAGCTAAGGGAGAAAGGTTTGTTTGGAGGTAATGTTGACAATGACCTTCCTCAGTGAAGGAAAATAAATTGGTATGAGGAAATGAGTTAGGGAAAGGTGAAGTACAGTGAATTACTCCCTGTGTCCCTCAGAAAGTTTGCCCTGTTAACCTAGTGGTGGTGATCTTGCATTCTGAGGTAATGGTTTATTTTCCAGGAGTAAGTAAGTAAAAGAACACCTTGCTTTGCATGTTATGTAATTTGGACTCTGTTACATTATTTCAGGATGCCCTTGTAACAACTCCCAATACTTCAGTTCAATTCAGTCGCTCAGTCGTGTCCGACTCTTTGCCACCCCATGAATCACAGCACGCCAGGCCTCCCTGTCCATCACCAACTCCCGGAGTTAACTCAAACTCACCTCCATCAAGTCGGTGATGCCATCCAGCCATCTCATTCTCTGTCATCCCCTTCTCCTCCTATTCCCAATCCCTCCCAGCATCAGAGTCTTTTCCAGTGAGTCAGCTCTTCGCATGAGGTGGCCAAAGTATTGGAGTTTCACCTTCAGCATCAGTCCTTCCAGTGAACACCCAGGACTGATCTCCTTTAGGATGGACTGGTTGGATCTCCTTGCAGTCCAAGGGACTCTCAAGAGTCTTCTCCAGCACCACAGTTCAAAAGCATCAATTCTTCGGCGATCAGCTTTCTTCACAGTCCAACTCTCACATCCATACATGACCACGGGAAAAACCATAGCCTTGACTAGATGGACCTTGGTTGGCAAAGTAATGTCTCTGCTTTTTAATATGCTGTCTAAGTTGGTCGAAACTTTCCTTCCAAGGAGTAAGCGTCTTTTAATTTCATGGCTGCAATCAGCATCCGCAGTGATTTTGGAACCCAAAAAAATGTCAAGAAACACCTGGAGTAACAGGCAAATTTGGCCTTGGAGCACGGAATGAAGCAGGGCAAAGGCTAATAGAGTTTTGCCAAGAGAACACACTGGTCATAGCAAACACCCTCTTTCAACAACACAAGAGAAGACTCTACACATGGACATCAGCAGATGGTCAACACTGAAATCAGATTGATTATATTCTTTGCAGCCAAAGATGGAGAAGCTCTATACAGTTAGCAGAAACAAGACCAGGAGCTGACTGTGGCTCAGATCATGAAATTCAGATTTAAATTGAAGAAAGTAGGGAAAACAACTAGACCCAATACTTAGCAAACTTTTTTTTTTATATATTTTTGCTTCCTTGTACATTCTTACTACGTATTTTTTTACTTCAGAAGAATGACTTCTTTAGAACTGTTTCAGAGCCAGTGATATGTGCTTTAAATAATTATTATGTTATCCTAAATATAATCATATTTTGAATTTAAATAAATTTCTATGCTGATAAAAAATTTTTTGGTCTTGCTAAAATGACACAGGAACAGGAGTTAAGATTCAACAGCTATCGTATCAGGCTCCGTATGTGGCCTTTTCTAGCCTGGGTCATGTCGGAAACCACAATCTCTGGGACCTGCTCCATCCTGCGAACCTGCTCACAGGGAGACTACAGTGTCTGCACCATTGTTCAGAACACCCAGCTCTCAAGCATTGTAGATTCTGCAGTTGCTGCAACTGACACTGACAAAAGATGATTTTTTTGGTTCCTGGACCCTCAGAGCACCCGTGTCGTGCATTTTTAGACAATGCCCCTGATGCAAGGCTTCCAAACAACTAAATACCATATTTTAATCCCTGTAATGTTCTGGACCTTTTTGTTCCTAATACAGCCCATATTGTTCATCAGCGGTCACCCCTAGGCCCTGCCATCCACTGCCCTTAGGCTTCTCCTGTGTCTTCTGATACTGCCTGTTTCAGCATACTATCCTATAGCTTCAAGTTTTTTTATAAGTGTATATGCTCACCTTCCAGCTCCACTGATAATATGTCTCATATATATGATGTAGGCTTTTTCTCTTGTCTCACAAACCTCTAGAGTCAGTAATGGGGTTGGTGCCAAGGGCTGCAAGGTTGGCCTAACATTCGAATCTCAAGGAAATTCACAATATTAACAAAGTAAAAAAGTGATGTCATCTCAGTAGACTCAAAAAAACACGTTTGACAAAACAATACCTGATAAAATTCTTGGCAAATTAGAAACAGACTTTTTGAAATAAGCAAAAATCAATAGCTAGCTTCATACTTAATGGTGAATGAATACTTTCTCCCCTGAGGTTAGCAAGAAAATAGAATGTCTAAAGACTTCCAGTCAACATTGTATTGAAAGTTCTAGTCACTATTATTCTCAGACAGTTCAGTTCAGTCGCCCAGTCATGTCCGATTCTTTGCGACCGCATGAATCACAGCACGCCAGGCCTCCCTGTCCATCACCAACTCCCAGAGTTCACTCAACCTCATGTCCATTGAGTCGGTGATCATTAACACAGAAAATCTGATAGAATCTACAAAAAAACAACTCACAAATGCACTTAGTAAGGTTGTAGGATACAAGATCATTATACAAAAGTCAATTCTATTTCCATACATTGAATAATGAGAAACTGAAAATCGTTTAAAACAGTATCAAAAATATAAAGTACTTTGTGACAAACCTAATAAAAGATGTGCAAGGTCAGAAAACTATAAGTCATTGCTAGAGCAATCTTAAATATCCAGATAATGAAGAAATGTGCTTTTTTCGTGGGCTGAAAGACTCAATGTCGCAAAATGGCAATTCTTCCGAGATAGACCTATAGCTTCAACACAATCCAAGCCAAAATTTCTTGAGTGTTTTTTAAATAAATCAATACAGTGATTCTAAAATTCATATAGGAATGCAAATGATAAGAATAGTTGAAATAATTTTTATAAAGTTAAAAACATGGAAACCTTATCCTACGTTGATTCAAGCTATCTTAGTTAATGCCTGAGTTTGACACAAATATTAACTAGATGACAGAAGAGACATACTGTCCACATACTCAGGGACAGTTGCTTCCAATGAAGCTACAAAGGAAATTCAGTGGGGAGGGGGTTGTCTTTTCACCAAGTAGTGCTAGAACAATTAGATACCCAGGTAGACCCCATATGAGCAGAAGCATAGATGCAGACCACACCAGATATGCTGTGCTGATGACTGAAAGGCCATGAACAGCACTGCCATCTCCAATCCGATTTTGAGAAATGGTGAGCAACTCCTGGAAAACCAAAGAACAAAGCAAAGCAAACCATCATATCTTGTATGGTAACTATGTTCCCAGAAAATTCAGTACCTATTAAAACTATGCAAGATGATTTATATTTACATATAAGAAGAAATTAGGCTCAGAAGATTAGAACAGTGGCTGGTCCATAGTGTATGTTCAATAGTTATTGAATGAACTAACAGGCTGCTTTCTATACCCTTTCCATTTTTAATTTTAAACTTCCTCAAAGGCTGTGAAAGGTAAGGAAAAAGTGAAATGCTTCAAATCACATTTATTCAAGTGTATACTTTGCTCTGGGAATTTCACTAAATATCCAAGAGTCTCCAGACTTCTCTCTCCTATAACATATAAGGTGAAGGAGAAATTACTGCTGATCCTGAGCCACAGCTCTGTGTTCATCTCCCTGCAGGAAGACTCTGCAGGGGACAGTATTTCTCTCATTTCTAGATAACAGGATACTTTCTTAAGACTAAGATGCAGAGTCTTACTAAAGACATACTGGATGTCATTGTTATTAATCTACTCACCTGTAGTCCAGTGTTTGTCCTCAGCCTCCTCCTGCTATAAGCCCATGGTCAGTTACAATTTGTCCCACTGCCTACTGCAGGAAGTTGGAATCAATAACCAAACTCAGTGTGGCTGAAATAAAATTTCCCCTAGATTGCAAGTACATCAACTTGCCTATCAACTCTGATTCTTATTTCCCATCCTGAAAAACTTGGAGAACTATTTTCACCATTCCTTTGCTATTTCAGTGCAACAACCAGATTCAATCCAACAAAATCTGCAAAAGTCCTGAGAAATAAGTTTTATCATTGAGAAGTACAGTTACAGCATCTTAAGGGGGCACCTCAGGTGTCACAGTGGTAGAGAATCCGTCTGCCAAGCAGGAGGTGCAGGTTCAATCCCTGGGTCAGGAAGATCCCCTGGAGAAGAGAACAGCAACCCACTCCACTTATTTTCGTCTGGAGAAATCCATGGACACAGGAGCCTGGCGGGCTACAGTTCATGGGGTCAAAAGGGATACGACTGAAGTGACTGAACAACAAAGGGGGTCACTGCTAATTCTGAAAATAGCACAATCACCAAGCAAGACACAAAGTTTCCCCATAGCATGCAGTCATCCACACCTTGGCTGTGGGGTGGTGTTGGAGGGCTCTGGTTATACATGTTGGCAACAGTAAACATCTACGGGGCTGCAAAGTGTAACATCTTTTTTATAAATCCTCCATTTTCCAGCAAGGATTTAGGTGGCTTAGAAAGGATTTTATCTGTGGAAATGTCTGATGGAAGTTAGTTAAGAGTATTAAGTGACTGGAAACCTCAAAAAGCCTGAGATGGACAGTAATTCTCCTGGCAACATCTGCTGGATAATGTGGGATTTTCTTGTTTTAAAAAGTTGAAAATAAAAACGTTCTATCCTAAGAGGCTTCAATTCACATCAGTAAATAAACTCACATTATTCTCCCTCATACATCGGTTTTTAATTTTCACTGATGTTTTTGCCCAATTTTCAGTTTCTTCCAACGAAAAAGCAATCCATGTGTTTGTGATTCTGGTGGGTATAGGATTCAGCATTTACATGTAAATAGGTTTCAGCTAGTAGGTCCTTTCATGTTATACACTACTGAAGAGAACAGAACTTAATTAGGTCTCCCTTTTGTGTCCTTTGCAGCTTGCCCTTTACGAGATCACTGTTTTTGCCAGTTGCTTATAAGTCATTAGTTCTACCACCTTCACTGTTCCTTTGCAGCCTGTAGCAAGACACTTACTTTAAACTTTGATGAGGTACAGCAAGTGGGGCTTTGTTGGTCAACACTCTGGACAAAACAGGTGGGGAAGCAAAGAAGTGTGTGACATAAACATGTAGAAATTTGGATCACTCTAATTAATCATGGTTCAGAGAGGACAAAAAAAATGACAATAACTGATGTGACTCTTTGAGAAACAATCTGGAACCTCAGTGCCCAGGGAAATCTCATTCGTTTTTGCTCAGCTACTACTGAGTTAACATATGTTATGACTTGCTCCTCAGTGGGGCACTTCGGCGAGTTTCTGGGACAAATCCCACACCATGACACATTCCCCAAGTCATTCATTTTTCTCTAGCTTCTCACCAAGTGGTGTTGTGTCCCCAAATAAAAGAAGAGAGTGCCAATGCAGTGCCTTCTGCCAATGTAGATAGTCTTCATAAGTCAGTTCGATCTCTAGGAGGTTTATTTGTCGGTTGAAATGTCTAAACTAGTTGCCTGTCTTGTTAAAATCTAATGGCATATGTATCCTTCACTGGCTCTGCTGCCTCTACTCTTTAACATGTAGTGTCAGGGGCTTCCAGGTGGCGCTAGAGGTAAAGAACCTGCCTACCAGTGCAGGAGACAAAAGACATGTGGGCTTGATCCCCCAATGGGGAAGATCCTCTGGAGGTGGGCATAGCAACCCTCTCCAATACTCTTGCCTGGAGAATCCCATGGACAGAGGAGCCTGGAGGACCACAGTCCAGAAAGTCACAAAGAGTCAGACACAACTGAAGTTACTTAGCATGTGTGCGCACTCAGTGTAAGTGGCCTCCCTGCAAATGATGATGCAAGCTATTGGCTGGGCATCTCCCTTCCTATAAAGCATGGGAGTGTGTACACAGACAGTACCCCTCCAAGCTCTTGACCTCAATAAGGCAGAGATCCCTGTGTAACGTGGCACAAGAGCTCCAGAGCAGCATAAACCTAAGAAACAGGATTCACTGGTGTTGCAAGAAAATACTCAATTTCTATTGGCCATTGATTCTTAACTAAAACAGAAAAAGCCCAATTCTTTTTCAGTAGAGACTGACACTACTTCCTCAGTTCATGAACCAGAAAGTTTTATCACCCAGAGTAGGTGAGGTGAAAGTTCCACGTCTGGGAGAGAGTATTCTTTGCTTCTCACTCACATTTGCTTGCAGTGTATTGCCAGGCACTGTAGTTAAACAGGTTGATGAATCATTATCTAGTTTTGATTACTATCCTTCACAAAACAAATACATCCCTTAAAAAAGCTCTATGAACATGGATTAACAACAATACCAACAATCCAAGTAAAACCCAATAAGGAAACAGGAATGCTGACACCTATTGTTGCTATTATCTTTTGTCAACTACATCACAAAAACAGTGATTATCTAATCAGATCCTCTGATATAAAGGCCACAGTGATTTGAAATTATCAAAGAAGAACTATCTGAAATAAAGATTTCTATCCACTATCTTTAACTACAGTTAATAAATTAAAGCTTAGTTCAGTTCAGTTCACTCGCTCAGTCGTGTCTGACTCTCCGCGACCCCATGAATCACAGCACGCCAGGCCTCCCTGTCCATCACCAACTCCCGGAGCTCACTCAAACTCATGTCCATCGAGTCAGTGATGCTATCCAGCCATCTCATTCTCTGTCGTCCCCGTCTCCTCCCACCCCCAATCCCTCCTAGCATCAGAGTCTTTTCCAGTGAGTCAACACGTCGCATGAGGTGGCCAAAGTATTGGAATTTCAGCTTTAGCATCAGTCCTTCCAATGAACACCCAGGATTGATCTCCTTTAGAATGGACTGGTTGGACCTCCTTGCAGTCCAAGGGACTCTCAAGAGTCTTCTCCAACACCACAGTTCAAAAGCATCAATTCTTCGGCGATCAGCTTTCTTCACAGTCCAACTCTCATCCATACATGACCACGGGAAAAACCATAGCCTTGACTAGACAAACCTTGGTTGGCAAAGTAATGTCTCTGCTTTTTAATATGCTGTCTAGGTTGGTCATAACTTTCCTACCAAGGAGTAAGCGTCTTTTAATTTCATGGCTGCAATCAGCATCTGCAGTGATTTTGGAGCTCAGAAAAATAAAGTCTGACACTGTTTCCACTGTTTCCCCATCTATTTCCCATGAAGTGATGGGACCAGATGCCATGATCTTCGTTTTCTGAATATTGAGCTTCAAGCCAAACTTTTCACTCTCCTCTTTCACCCTCATCAAGAGGCCTTTGAGTTCCTCTTCACTTTCTGCCATAAGGGTAGTGTCATCTGCATATCTGAGATTATTAGTATTTCTCCCGGCAATCTTGATTCCAGCTTGTGCTTCTTCCAGCCCAGTGTTCCTCATGATGTACTCTGCATATAAGTTAAATAAACAGGGTAACAATATACAGCCTTGACGTACTCCTTTCCCTATTTGGAACCAGTCTGTTGTTCCATGACCAGTTCTAACTGTTGCTTCCTGACTTGCATACAGGTTTCTCAAGAGGCAAATCAGGTGGTCTGGTATTCCCATCTCTTTCAGAATGTTCCACAGTTTGTTGTGATCCACGCAGTCAAAGGCTTTGGCATAGTCAATGAAGCAGAAATAGTTGTTTTTCTGGAACTCTCTTGCTTTCTCCATGATCCAGCGGATGTTGGCAATTTGATCTCTGGTTCCTCTGCCTTTTCTAAAACCTGCTTGAACATCTGAAATTTCACGGTTCACATATTGCTGAAGCCTGCATGCTCAAAGCTTATATACTATATTGCAAATTTAAGTCCCCTTTAAGTTTCATAGTTTTATATGTCTTATAATGTATATAGTAGGAAATGTATTTTGTGAATGAAGGAAAATTTATGAGTATATATATTAAAAATATCTAAGAGATTGAGGGCATAGTCAATATAGACTTCCTATTCAAAATAAGTAAATCACAGTCAAGTATGAAAAACTTGTGAGATACTAACTACTCAAGTTGTACAGCTCTAAAGGTACATATATATATATATATATATTTTTTTTTAGTAAGAATTTAAACCTCCTTATAATAATTGTTTTTTCTTATTTCAGACATCAAAGCTTAAGATGCTTTATTTGGAGCCCTACAAAAGTGATAGATTGAACACAAGTATTTCACAAGTGGAAGGTCTTAACATTAACCTAGTAACTTATCTAAGAGTGGAGGAAAGACCTGCATTTTTCAACAGAAACTTCATGCTATCTTCAAACTGAAATCTATAATCAATAGAATATTAAAGCTGAGACTGTTTTAATGTGGATTTGGGTGGTGGATGTAATCTAGGAATGGAGTGGGATACATTGTGATGTGGTGCCCAGTGGACCAGACTGTCACCGTAACATCATCACAGGAAGTAGCTGCTGTCACCTGTAAGCGTCCCATAAAATGAGGGTAAGGGAAAGCTGTAACCTCTACCTCCTGCACACTGTGTTAAAGCTCATCGTACCCTCACAGTAGACATGGAAGAGGCCACTACTGTGCCCATTATATAGATGAAGAAACTGATGTTTAAAGTCATTGATTTCACAAGCTGGTGAATGTCAACAAACTGTTGGAATCCATTATTAGAAATCTGATTCCATCAGAAGCAGAAGCAAATGTGAAATTCAGGGAAACAAGAATTCCTTCAATATAAAAAGGGTTCAAAAAATTTGTCTGTAAAATATTAATATGCAGGTACACCCGGAGAATTGAGTTTTCTCCTTCTGGAGATGGATGTGGTGGATAATTTCTAATAAATGATTTTCCAGAGGGAGGTTCAGATACTCGCTAGAGCTTGGGACCAGATTTTGTCTGTCACTGTCCTCACTGTATGAGACCATAATTTTATCCCACAAAATGTTTTTTGAAGGTTCAAAGTTTTCTGGAGCAAAGGGGGATTATGCTTATTATTATTATATTTATCATTATAACTACTCACACCAATGTCACATCTTTTTTTTTATATGTGTGAAGTGTGAAAGTTGCTCAGTTGTGTCCAACTCTTTTGTGACTGTAGCGTGCCAGGTTCCTCTCTCCATGGAATTCTCCGGCAAGAATACTGGAGTGTGTTGCCATTCCATTCTCCAGGGGATCTTCCCAACCCAGGGATCAAACCCAGGTCTCCCACGTTCCAGGCAGATTATTTACCATCTGAACCATGTGGGAAGCCCACATCTTTTTTAAGATTAATAAAAATAGCCTAAGATAAAATTATAATGGATTTGCTAATTCAAAATTTAAAAGGGCATTCATTTGCTTTGTAGTTTTGACAAAAATTGTTCATTGTTTCCTTCTCGTTGAAGCTAAGGAACTAGTTATTGCCACGATCAGTTCAATTCAGTCACTCAGTGGTATCAAAATCTTTGCGACCCCCAGAACTACAGCACGCCAGGCCTCCCCATCCATCACAAACTACCGGGGTTTACTCAAACGCAAGTTCATTGATTGGTGGTGCCAACAACCATCTCATCCTCGGTCGTCCCCTTCTCCTCCCAACTTCCATCTTTCCCAGCATCAGGGTCTTTTCTAGTGAAACACTTCTTCCCATCAGGTGGCCAAAGTATTGGAGTTTCAGCTTCAACATCGCTCCTTTCAATGAACACTCAGGACAGATCTCCTTTAGGATGGACTGGTTGGATCTCCTTGCAGTCCAAGGGACTCTCAAGAGTCTTCTCCAACACCACAGTTCAAAAGCATCAATTCTTCAGTGCTCGACTTTCTTTACAGTCCCTCACATCCATACCCGACCACTGGAAAAACGATAGCCTTGAGGAGATGGACCTTTGTTGGAAAAATAATGTCTCCACTTTTTAATATGCTGTCTAGGTTGGTCATAACTTTTCTTCCCAAGAGCAAGCATCTTTTAATTTCATGGCTGCAATCACCATCTGCAGTGATTTTGGAGCCTCAAAAGATAAAGTCTATCAATGGTTCCACTGTTTCCCCATCTATTTCCCATGATGTGATGGGATCAGATGCCATGATCTTAGTTTTCTGAATGATGAGTTTTAAGCCAACTTTTTCATGCTCCTCTTTCACTTTCATCCAGAGGCACTTTAGTTCTTCATTTTCTGCCATAAGGATGGTGTCATCTGCATATCTGAGGTTATTGATATTTCTCCTGGCAATCTTGATTCCAGCTTGTGGTTCCTCCAGCCCAGCGTTCCTCATGATGTACACTGCATATAAGTTAAATAAGCAGGGTGACAATATACAGCCTTGATATACTGCTATTCCTTTTTGGAACCTGTCTGTTGTTACATGTCCAGTTCTAAATGTTGCTTTTTGACCTGCATACAGGTTTCACAGGAGGCATGTCAGGTGGTCTGGTATTCCCATTACCTTAAGAATTTCCTGTAGTTTGTTGTAATCCACACAGTCAAAGGCTTTGGCATAGTCAATAAAGCAGAAATAGATGTTTTTCTGGAACTCTATGGGTTTTTTTGGTGATCCAGCGGATGTTGACAATTTGATCTCTGGTTCCTCTGCCTTTTCTAAATCCACCTTGAACATCTGGAAGTTCACGATTCACCTACTGTTGAAGCTTGGCTTGGAGAATTTTGAGTATTACTAGTGCGTGAAGTGAAGTGAAGTGAAGTCATTCAGTCGTGTCCAACTCTTTGTGACCCCGTGGATTGTAGCCTACCAGGCTACTCTGTCCATGGGATTCTCCAGGCAAGAATACTGGAGTGGGTTGCCATTTCCTTCTCCAGGGGATCTTCCCAATCCAGGGATCTAACCCGGGTCTCCCACATTGCAGTCAGATGCGTTACCCTCTGAGCCACCAGGGAAGCCCAGATGCGTGCAATTGTATGATAGTTTGAGCATTCTTTGGCATTGCCTTTCTTTGGGATTGGAATGAAAACTGACCTTTTCCAGTCCTGTGGCCACTGCTGAGTTTTCCAAATTTGCTGGCATATTGAGTGTAGCACTTTCACAGCATTGTCTTTTAGGATTTGAAATAGCTCAACTGGAATTCCATCACCTCCACTAGCTTTGTTCGTAGTGATGCCTCCTAAGGCCCACTTGACTTCCCATTCCAGGAAGTCTGGCTCAAGGTGAGTGATCTTATCAACGTGATTATCTGGATCGTGAAGATCTTTTTGGTACAGATCTCCTGTGTATTCTTGCCACCTCTTCGTAATATCTTCTGCTTTTGTTAAGTCCATACCATTTTTGTCCTTTATTGCGCCCACATTTGCATGATATGTTCCCTTGGTATCTCTAATTTTCATGAAGAGACCTCTAGTCTTTCCCATTTTATTGTTTTCCTCTATTTCTTTGCATTGATCACTGAGGAAGGCTTTCTTATCTTTCCTTGCTATTCTTTGGAACTCTGCATTCACATGGGTATTTCTTTCCTCTTCTCCTTTGCCTTTCACTTCTCTTCTTTTCACAGCTATTAGTAAGTCCTCCTCAGACAACCATTTTGCCTTTTTGCATTTCTTTTTCTTAAGGATGGTTTGTCTCCTGTACAATGTCATGAACCTCCATCCATAGTTCTTCAGGTACACTGAAGTAATCTTCAGGTACTCAGATCTAATCCCTTGAATCTTTCTCACATCCACTGTATAATCGTAAGGGATTTGATTTGTTATTCCTGAATGGTGTTGTGGTTTTCCCTACTTTTGGCAATTAACATCTGAATTTGGCAATAAGGAGTTCATGATCTGAGCCACAATCAGCTCCTGGTCTTGTTTTTGGCTGACTGTTTACAGCTTCTGCATCTTTGGCTGCAAAGAATATAAGCCATCTGATTTTGGCACTGATCATCTGGTGATGTCCATGTGTAGAGTTATTAGAAGAGGGTCTTGTGTTATTAGAAGAGCGTTTTGCTATGACCAGTGCGTTCTCTTGGCAAAACTCTATTAGCCTTTGCGCTGCTTCATTCTGTATTCCAAGGCCAAATTTGCCTGTTACTCCAGGTGTTTCTAGATGTCCTACTTTTGCATTCCAGTCCCCTATAAGGTAAGGACATCTTTTTTGGGTGTTAATTCTAAAAGGTCTTGTAGGTCTTCATAGAACCGTTTAACTTCGGCTTCTTCAGCATTACTAGTTGGGGCATAGACTTGGATTACTGTGATATTGAATGGTTTGCCTTGGAAGCAGAGATCATTGTGTCATTCTTGAGACTGCATCCAAGTACTGCATTTCGGACTCTTTTGTTGACTATGATGGCTACTCCATTTCTTCTAAGGGATTCCTGCCCACAGTAGTAGATATAATGGTCATCTGAGTTAAATTCACCCATTCCAGTCCATCTTAGTTCACTGATTCCTAGAGTGTCGATGTTCACTTTTACCATCTCCTATTTGACCACTTAAAATTTGCCTCAATTCGTGGACCTAACATTCCAGGTTCCTATGCAATACTGCTCTTTAGAGCACTGGACTTTGCTTCCAACACCAGTCACATCCACAACTCTGTGTTGTTTTTGCTCTGGCTCTGTCTCTTCAGTCTTTCAGGAGTTATTTCTCCACTGATCTCCAGCAGCATATTGGGCACTTACCGACCTGGGGATCTCATCTTTCAGTGTCCTATCTTTTTGCCTTTTATACTGTTCATGGGGTTCTCAAGGCAAGAATACTGAAGTGGTTTGCCATTCCCTTCTCCAGTGGACCACGTTTTGTCAGAACTCTCCACCATGACCCGTCTGTCTTGGGTGGCCCTACACGGCATGGCTCCTAGTTTCACTGAGTTAGACAAAGCTGTGGTCCATGTGATCAGATTGGTTAGTTTTCTGTGACTGTGGTTTTCAGTCTGTCTGCCCTCTGATGGAGAGGGATAAGAGGCTTATGGAAGCTTCCTGATGGGAGAGACTGACTGCGGGGGAGACTGGGTCCTGTGGGGCCATGCTCAGTAAATCTTTAATCCAATTTTCTGCTGATGGCAGGGCTGTGTTCCCTCCCTGTTATTTACCTGGGGCCAAACTATGGTGGAGGCAATGAAGATAACGGCTATCCTCTTCAAATGTCCCAGGCACGTACTGCTACACTCAGTGCCCCCAACCCTGCAGCAGGCCACCAGTGACCCACGCCTCCAATGGAGACTCCTGGACACTCACAGGCAAGTCTGGGTCAGTCACTTGTGGGGTCACTGCTCCTTCCTCCTGGGTCCTGGGGCACAAGGCTCTGTTTGTGCCCTTCAAGAGTCTGTTTCCCTAGCCCTGTGTAAGCTCTGCCGGCTCTATGGTGGGGTTAAGGCGACCTCCTCCAAGAGGGCTTATGCCACAGCCAGGGCTGCTGCACCCGGAGCCCCCGCCCCTGCGGCAGCCCACCGCTGACCCGTCCTCTGCAGGGGGCGCTCATGCACAGCTCTGTCTGTCTCTGCGGGGCTCTGGGTCCTGGTGCACAAGGTATGTTTGAGCCTCTGAGCGTCTCTGGCAGGTATGGGGTTTGATTCTAAATGCGATTTCACTCCTCCTACTGTCTTGCTGGGGCTTCTCCTTTGCCCTTGCACGTGGGGTATCTCCTCCAAGTCGCTCCGGTGCTATTCCGCTGCTGCTCCTGCGCCTACCATCTTGCTGGGGCTGCTCTACCCTTGGACGATGAAGTAAAGGACTGAATGTGATTCTGCATTCTGTGTTTATGAAAGTGAAAGCCGCTCAGTCCTGTCCGACTCCTTGTGACCCTATGGACTACAGTCCATGGAATTCTCCAGGCCAAAATATTGGAGTGGGTAACCTTTCCCTTCTCCAGGGAATCTTTCCAACCCAGGGATCGAACCCAGGTCTCCCGCACTGCAGGCGGATTCTTTACCAGCTGAGCCACAAGGAAAGCCCAAGAATACTGGAGTGGATTCAGTTCAGTTCAGTTCAGTTCAGTGGCTCAGTCGTGTCCGACTCTTTGCCACCCCATGAATCACAGCACGCCAGGCCTCCCTGTCCATCACCAACTCCCGGAATTCACTCAAACTCATGTCCATCGAGTCAGTGATGCCATCCAGCCTTCTCATTCTCTGTCGTCCCCTTCTCCTCCCGCCCCAAATCCCTCCCAGCATCAGAGTCTTTTCCAGTGAGTCAACTCTTCACATGAGGTGGCCAAAGTATTGGAGTTTCAGCTTTAGCATCAGTCTTTCCAATGAACACCCAGGATTGATCTCCTTTAGAATGGACTGGTTGGATCTCCTTGCAGTCCAAGGGACTCTCAAGAGTCTTCTCCAACCCACATTTCAAAAGTATCAATTGTTCAGCGATCAGCTTTCTTCACAGTCCACCTCTCACATCCATGCATGACCATGGGAAAAACCATATCCTTGACTAGACAGACCTTTGATGACAAAGTAATGTCTCCGCTTCTTAATATGCTGTCTAGGTTGGTCATAACTTTCCTTCCAAGGAGTAAGCATCTTTTAACTTCATGGCTGCAATCAGCATCTGCAGTGATTTTGGAGCCCAAAAAAATAAAGTCTGCCACTGTTTCCACTGTTTCCCCATCTATTTCCCATGAAGTTACCAGATGCCATGATCTTAGTTTTCTGAATGTTGAGCTTCAAGCCAACTTTTTCACTCTCCTCTTTCACTTTCATCAAGAGGCTTTTTAGTTCCTCTTCACTTTCTGTCATAAGGGTAGTGTCATCTGCATATCTGAGGTTATTGATATTTCTCCCGGCAATCTCGATTCCAGCTTGTGTTTCTTCCAGCACTGGAGTGGATAGCCTGTCCCTTCTCCAGCAGATCTTCGATCTTCCATACCCAGGATTCGAACTGGGGTCTCCTACATTGCAGGCAGATTCTTTACCAACTGAGGTAATAGCTCTAAAAACGTAGGTCCTTTTTTTTTAAGTGATGACAATGCAATTGTCATATTAAAAATTATAAAATAAGATTTTTATATACACATTTATACATACACATAACAGTAAAATTTTATTATACATGCAGGACTATAAATAGATAATATATAAACACATTCAAACATATAACATATGTCTTTACATAATTATAAGGACTAAAACCTGTCAAATATTTTGAAGGGTCTAAAATTTTACCCTACTTACAAGGTAATAAACTAGCCTACCAGTCTTACCTGATGGCTCAGCAAGTAAAGAATCTGTCTGCAATGAAGAAGACATAGGAGACAAGGGTTTAATGCCTGGGTTGGGAAGATCCCCTGGAGGAGGGTATGGCAAATCCACTCAGTGTTCTTGCCTGGAGAATCCCATGGACAGAGGAGCCTGGGGGCTACAGTCCATTGGGTCGCACAGAGTTGGACACGACTGAGTGACTGAGGACACACACGCACACCTGTCTTCATGGATGCTGGCAGAAGAGTCAAGACTCCTGGGTCAGAAACAAAAGACAGTTCATTACTCACAGCGATAACAGCAGCCGAAGTATGGTGATTTTCGCACCAAGTCCTGATCTCCCAGTTACACAGACAGTGTGAAGAAGGCCAGGCGATACCTTCTGCATGTGCCCTAGGCTGTGTCAGGGAAGACGAGAAACCAAATCTTTTGTAACAGGCAATTCCACTGTTTTATTATGCTGGATAGAAAGCAAGCGTGCCCTTTCCTCGGGAGGGAGCACAGTTTCTGTCTTCCAAGGCTGTTTGCTGCACTCATATCCTTGGAAAGATAGTCCAGAACAAAGAGAATCAATGCCTCTGTTCATAAGACATGTGGAAATCAGGATATGCATGGAGAATTTTCTGCCAACACCATCAGAAATATTTATTGTCAGCATTTGGTTTGAGAAAGGGCACATGGCACACTGCTTGTGAAAATCATCTGGCCTTTGATCCTGTTATGGCCAAACAGAACATTAAGAAGACAAGGCAAACATACGGACTTTTCCACTTTGCTTTTCCTGGAAAGCACGTGTTTCCTCTTCAGGGGTCACTCTGACACACTGGGCACTGGAGAGCATCACAACTGGATTTGGGTCTGCATCACTTGCCACCAGTCTGTTTCCTGAGCCCCTGGAGAAGGCTGAGTAATGGGGCGTTCAATACCAACAATCTGTCTATCACAAGGGTTTAATCTCCTTAAACCCTACAGGGATCTGGGTGAGCATCAAAATAAGCACACCAAATGTGATTTCCACTGACTCCTCAGGCAAAACAGGCCAACGCACCAGTGTGCGCATATGAGGCTCGGGAGTGTTTGTTCTGTAGATGGCATATTAAGAGATCCTCCTCTAAGGCAGAAACATGGCAGAGTCAGTGCCAGGCTCCCCATCAGGCTGCCATGGGCTCCCTCGCACCAGCAAACGGGAACTAAATGGAAACAGTCACAAGCCCGCATTTAGTGAGTGTATCCAGGAATTTACAGAGCTTGAGGATCAAAGTATTTTCAGTTTTGGCTTAGACTGCAATCTTGTGAGATCTTTAAAAATATTCTTTTATCTGAGTTACATATTATGGGTGCTCGTTAGGTGCTCCAGGGCATAATTATTTTCTTCAATTCTTTTGGCCTCTGACTATGTCCTGGAGTCCAGGAGAGGGAGCATACATTCTCAACTGTCTAGAATGCTGACTAGGCAAGTAACTTTATGAACCTCAGTATCCTCCCTGTTAAGTACAAATAATTGTTTATGCATATACGAGTATGTGAAGATTTAAAGAAAAAGTACATTTTAAAAAGTAAAATAAGAACAAATGTGTATAACAAAACTGGAGAAGGGAATGACAACCCACTCCAGTATTCTTGCCTGGAGAATCCCATGGACAGAGGAGCCTGGCGGACAAAGAGTCGGACACGGCTGAGTGACTCACACTACTACTACTAAGACAGCAGAACAGACTCACAGATATAGGAACAGACTAGTGGTTGCCACTCGGGAGAGGGGAGGGGGAGCATGGGACTAGGAGGTGCAAACTACTACATTGAAAATGGATAAGCAACAAGGATATATTGTACAGCCCAGAGCAATGTAGCCATAATTTTGTAACAACTTTAAATGGAGTATAATCTATAAAAATATTGAACCAGTATGTTGTACACCTAAAACTAATATAATATTTTATTTATTTTTTTCAAGTTGAACAGACTAAATTTCTTTAAACAAACTTACTTATACTCCAGAGTCCTTTAAAAACTTAATAGCATTTATACATTGAAGGTATTTGATTTTCTTGTAACTAGCACTTCAAATGCAACAAGCATTTGAAGCAACAAGCATTTGACCCAACAAGTAAAACTTTCTACAGTTCATTACTTTTATAAATAAAATAAATGTACAGTGAATAAGTTCTCTGAAATATTTCAATATTTCTGCAGGTTTAGTAACATCGTAAAATACATTTCAACTAAAATTCACAAATCTAAAAACCTGTTAGGCATTTTTAGGCGTTTTAAGATGGAAATGAAGACCAATGTTACATCGTAATATGCCAGTTACAAATAGTACTTCAAATAGCAAATACTACAGTTTGTCCCAAACTTAAAAACTATTCATGAACTCAACACTGAACTATTGATGGCTGTGAGAATTGTTTCCTAGCCTTTTTGAAAATTTCAACCCATTTACGTTTAAGGTAATTATTGATAAGTACGATCCCGTAGCCATTTTCTGTATTGCTTTGGGTTCAAGTTTATACACTCTTTCTGTGTATCCTGTCTACAGAAGATCCTTTAGCATTTGTTGGAGAGCTGGTTTGGTGATGCTGAATTCCCTCAGCTTTTGCTTGTCTGTAAAGCTTTTGATTTCTCCTTCATATTTGAATGAGATCCTTGCTGGGTATAGTAATCTGGGCTGTAGGGTATTTTCTTTCATCAATTTAAGTATGTCTTGCCACTCCCTTCTGGCCTGAAGAGTTTCTGTTGAAAGATCAGCTGTTATCCTTATGGGAATCCCCTTATGTGTTATTTGCTGCTTTTCCCTTGCTGCTTTTAATATTTGTTCTTTGTGTTTGATCTTTGTTAATTTGATTAATATGTGTCTTGGAGTATTTCGCCTTGGGTTTATCCTGTTGGGGACTCTCTGGGTTTCTTGGACTTGGGTGATTATTTCTTTCCCCATTTTAGGGAAGTTTTCAACTATTATCTCCTCAAGTATTTTCTCATGGTCTTTCTTTTTGTCTTCTTCATCTGGGACTCCTATGATTCGAATGTTGGAGCGTTTAACATTGTCCCAGAGGACTCTAATATTGTCCTCATTTCTTTTAATTCGTTTTTCTTTTTTCCTCTCTGTTTCATTTATTTCTACAATTCTATCTTCTAGTTCACTTATCCTGTCTTCTGCCTCTGTTATTCTACTGTTTGTTCCCTCCAGAGTGTTTCTGATCTCATCTATTGCATTATTCATTGTATATTGACTCTTTTTTATTTCTTCTAAGTCCTTATTAAATCTTTCTTCCATCTTCTCAATCCTTTTCTCCAGGTTATTTATCTGTAACTCCATTTTGCTTTCAAGATTTTGAATCATTTTCACCATCAAAATTTGAAATTCTTTATCAGGTAAATTCCCTATATCTTCTTCTTTTGTTTGTGTTGGTGGGCAATTATCTTGTTCCTTTACTTGCTGGGTATTTCTCTGCCTCTTCATCTTGCTTATATTGCTTTGCTTGGGGTGGCCTTTCCCTCTTCTTGCAGTTTGTGGAGTTCTCTTTATTACGTAGTTTCTTCGCTGTGTGTGGGGTTGGATGGGTGACTTGTCCGGGTTCCCTGGTTAGGGAAGCATGTGTCGGTGTTCTGGTGGGTGGAGCTGGATTTCTTCTCTCTCCTTTAGAAGACAATGGGCTGCTTTTCTGGGAGCCTGATGTCCTCTGCCAGTATTCAGAAGTTGTTTTGTGGACTTTACTCCACGTTCAAATGTTCTTTTGATGAATTTGTGGGGGAAAAAGTGGTCTTGCCATCTTATCCCTCTGCCATCTTGTTCCTTCCTCCCCAGAACACTGGATTCTTATATTCCACTTGGTCTTGGAGTATCTCTTCCCAGCTGCTCCGGCAAGGCGCAGCCACTGTACCTTACCTTGGATGAGGGGAATCTCCTCAAGGCCGCGCCTCCTGCTTTGAATGTAGATCAGCTCCTTTCGGTCCTCCGGTGCCCAAGCAGCCACCGCCTCCTGAACGTGGTACAGCTCCTCTCGGCCACCGCCCTAACCCTGGGTGCAGGGTAGCTCATCTCCTAAAACTAATATAATATTTTAAACCAACTATATATTTCAATAAAAAAGGGAAAGGAGTCAGTGACAAACTTGAAGTATGCTAAAGAACCAATTCTTTTTTCCTGAAAATTGGTAAATAAGTATTGCACCAGCTTTTTTCTATTCAACCTCAGATAACTAAGTATCCTGAGGTTTATTTTTATAAAAGTATCCCAGGTAACAAATAACAGAAAGCATTAGAAGATCACCATTTTTCAAACCTCTAATAAAATAATGGATCTAGGTAACTGTAATCAATGGCTTCTGATATCATACAAAGACAAAAAGTGACTTCTGTTGGAATTACAAAATACATTCTATGAAGTATTTTTGGCCAGTTCATTGACCTAAGTCAAATTGAGGTTCTGGAGATAACTATCAGTTTATCGGAAACACAGCGCTAGAAGAGCATATAAAATATTACCATAGAGTCAGAAATCAACAAAGTCCAGAACGTGAGAAATACTACAGAACATCACTAATGACTATTTCTTTACAAATAAACTGCAAGGAAAATAAAAAGGGAGGACAAGTTTCATCTGATCTGAAACACTCATAAAAATGTAACGTGTGGATCTTGATCTTTTTTAAAAAAACATTTGAAACAAATTTATGAGATAATTTGGAATATTTAACACTGGAAATTTTATGATAGTGATGTTATTATAAATATGTATGTAGATTTATAAAAACAGTTTCGGGTATAACACATTGTCAGTTAGAAGATAGCCTTGTGCGGTGGCCCAGTACACAAGGCCTGCCTCTTGCTTGAGTCTGAGCCACTAATTCTGTGGGGCTGTAGGCTTTTATGTCAATGACCATGGCAGCTAAATACTCAGTTTGCCCAATTTAAACTAAGCTTGGGGAAAACAATGATTGATAAAAACCACCAGACTCACTTCCTCTCCTGGAACTATAAACTTCTGTTCCAGTGTGTGTTTATGTTGTAATCGTCTGTGCAGTGAGTGGGGGGAGGAGAAGGCATTTGATATGAGTTGCAGCAGCCCCCAAAGCAGGAGTTCACATGGAGAGAAGTGTGCTGATGAGCCCAATCCGCCAGGTGCCCCTCAGTGTCAGCTGCACCCCCCTCGGCAGCAAGATGCATGCATGTGTGTGTGTGATCAGCAAAAGAGCTCTAATGTGGATATAATTACCATATGCCCCACAGATGAAATAATGTCTCCAGCCCACATTATCTACACATTTATGGTATGAACTAAACAGCGCTAAGTACTGTGGTTTATTTCATCAGCACAGGCCCTTTTCTTTGAGCTGAGACTCACTTCCGCCTCTTCAGTTTGTAAACTCCACTTGTACTGTCCTATTCACCCTTGCACTGTAAGAATATGCCTTTGTTTGCACAATTATTGTGCTTTGTATTTTATCCTAAATCCCCATGTGGAAAAAGTATGCTTAGATGCAGCATATTGAACATGTTTTCAAAAGATGCTTTAATAAGACAGATGTGATTCCAGTGTGTGAGTACAGGCTTATTTGGAAGATGGTTCCGATTAGGTACAATATCCTGCATGTGTTATGTGGCATGAAAATGGATTCCATCATTCTATTCTGAATGTTATGACATTTGATTCATTTTTGTCAAATTATGAAGGTAAATATGGAGTAAAATATTTAAAGACATGAATGATAACACCTATTAATATTTTACAGTATTGATGTTTCTTCATAATCACCTGTGAATCAAAATGGGAAATATTTTTTCTATATATATATTTTTTAATTTATTTATTTTTTATTGGAGGCTACTTATTTTACAATATTATATTAGTTAGTTTTGCCATACATTGACATGAATCCGCCCCCGGTGTACATGAGTTCCCCCTCCTGAACCCCCCTCCCACCTCCCTCCTCCCTTTATCCCTGGGTCATCCCCGCACACCAGCCCCGAGCATCCTGTAACATGTGTCGACCCTGAACTGGTGATTCGTTTCACATAAGACAACATACATGTTTCAGTGCCATTCTCCCAAATCATCCCACCCTCACCCTCTCCCACAGAGTCCCAAAGACTGTTCTATACATCTGTGTCTCTTTGGCTGTCTCATATACAGGGTTATCATTTGCATCTTTCTAAATTCCATATATATGCGTTAGTATACTGTATTGGTGTTTTTCTTTCTGGCTTACTTCACTCTGTATAATAGGCTCCAGTTTCATCCACCTTATTAGAACTGATTCAAATGCATTCTTTTTAATGGCTGAATAATACTCCATTGTGTATATGTACCAAAGCTTTCTTATCCATTCATCTGCAGATGGACATCTAGGTTGCTTCCATGGCCTTGCTATTATAAACAGTGCTGCAATGAACATTGGAGTACATGTGTCTCTCTCAATTCTGCTTTCCTCGGTGTGTATGCGCAGAAGTGTGATTGCTAGATCATATGGCAGTTCTATTTCCAGTTTTTTGAGGAATCTCCACACTGTTCTCCATAGTGGCTGTACTAATTTGCATTCCCACCAACCGTGTAAGAGGGTTCCCTTCTCTCCACACCCTCTCCAGCATTTATTGCATGTAGACTTTTGGATAGCAGCCATTCTGACTGGTGTGAAATGGTATCTCATTGTGGTTTTGATTTGCATTTCTCTGATTATGAGGGATGTTGAGCATTTTTTCATGTGTTTGTTACCCATCTGTATGCCTTCTTTGGAGAAATGTCTGTTTAGTTCTTTGGCCCATTTTTTGATTGGGTCATTTATTTTTCTGGAATTGAGCTGCAGGAGCTGCTTGTATATTTTGGAGATTAATCCTTTATCAGTTGCTTCATTTGCTATTATTTTCTCCCATTCTGAAGGCTGTCTTTTCACCTTGCTTAGAGTTTCCTTTGCTGTGCAGAAGCTTTTGATTTTAATTAGGTCCCATTTGTTTATTTTTGCTTTTATTTCCAATATTCTGGGAGGTGGGTCATGGAGGATCCTGCTGTGATTTATGTCGGAGAGTGTTTTGCCTACGTTCTCCTCTAGGAGTTTTATAGAATCTGGTCTTACATTTAGCTCTCTAATCCATTTTGAGTTTATTTTGGTGTATGGTGTTAGGAAGTGTTCTAGTTTCATTCTTTTACAAGTGGCTGACCAGTTTTCCCAGCCCCACTTGTTAAAGAAACTGTCTTTTCTCCATTTTATATTCTTGCCTTCTTTGTCAAAGATAAGGTGTCCATAGGTGTGTAGATTTATCTCTGCGCTTTCGGTTTTGTTCCATTGATCTATATTTCTGTCTTTATGCCAGTACCATACTGTCTTGATGACTGTGGCTTTGTAGTAGAGCCTGAAGTCCGGCAGCTTAATTCCCCCAGTTCCATTCTTCTTCCTCAAGATTTGTTTGGCTATGTGAGGTTTTTTGTATTTCCATACAAATTGTGAGATTATTTGTTCTAGTTCTGTGAAAAATATCGTTGGTAGCATGATAGGGATTTCACGGAATGTATAAATTACTTTGGGTAGTATACTCATCTTTACAATATTTATTCTTCCAGTCCACGAACACGGTATATTTCTCCATCTATTAGTGTCCTCTTTGATTGCTTTCACTAGTGCTTTATAGTTTTCTATATACAAGTCTTTGTTTCCTTAGGTAGATATATTCCGAAGTATTTAATTGTTTTCATTGCAGCAGTGAATGGAATAGTTTCTTAATTTCTCTTTCTATTTTCTCATTATTAGTGTATAGGAATGCAAGGGATTTCTGTGTGTTGATTTTATATCCTGCAACTTTACTGCATTCATTGATTAGCTCTAGTAGTTTTCTGGTAGAGTCTTTAGGGTTTAGAGTCCAGAGTGTTTCTGATCTCATCTATTGCATTCATGTCCATAGAGTCGGTGATGCCATCCAGCCATCTCATTCTCTGCCGTCCCCTTCTCCTCCCGCCCCCAACCTTTCCCAGCATCAGAGTCTTTTCCAATGAGTCAACTCGTCTCATGAGGTGGCCAAAATATTGCAGTTTCAGCTTTAGCATCAGTCCTTTCAATGAACACCCAGGATTGATCTCCTTTAGAATGGACTGGTTGGATCTCCTTGCAGTACAAGGGACTCTCAAGAGTCTTCTCCAACACCACAGTTCAAAAGCATCAATTCTTCGGCGATCAGCTTTCTTCACAGTCCAACTCTCACATCCATACATGACCACGGGAAAAACCATAGCCTTGACTAGATGGACCTTTGCTGGCAAAATAATGTCTGATATTCCCATCTCTTTCAGAATTTTCCACAGTTTATTATAATCCATACAGTCAAAGGCTTTGGCATAGTCAATGAAGCAGAATTAGATGTTTTTCTGGAACTCTCTTGCTTTCTCCATGAATCAGCGGATGTTGGCAATTTGATCTCTGGTGCCTCTGACGTTTCTAAAACCTGCTTGAATATCTGGGAGTTCACGGTTCATGTATTGCTAAAGCCTGGCTTGGATAATTTTGAGCATGACTTTGCTAGCGTGTGAGATGAGTGCAATTGTGCAGTAGTTTGAGCATTCTTTGGCATTGCCTTTCTTTGGGATTGGAATGAAGACTGACCTTTTCCAGTCCTGTGGCCACTGCTGAGTTTTCCAAATTCGTTGGCATATTGAGTGAAGCACTTTCACAGCATCATCTTTCAGGATTTGAAATAGCTCAACTGGAATTCCATCATCTCCACTAGCTTCGTTCATAGTGATGCTTTCTAAGGCTCACTTGACTTCACATTCCAAGATGTTTGTCTCTAGGTCAGTGATCACGTTATCGTGACTATCTTGTTCATGAAGATCTTTTTCGTACAGTTCTTCTGTGTATTCTTGGCCACCTTTTCTTAATATCTTCTGCTTCTATTAGGTCCATATCACTTCTGTCCTTTATCGAGCCCATCTTTGCATGAAATGTTCCCTTGGAATCTCTCATTTTCTTGAAGAGATCTCTTGTTTTTCCTATTCTGTTGTTTTCCTCTATTTCTTTGCATTGATCGCTGAGGAAGGCTTTCTTATCTCTCCTTGCTATTCTTTGGAACTCTGCATTCAGATGCTTATATCTTTCCTTTTCTCCTTTGCTTTTTGCTTCTCTTCTTTTCACAGCTATTTGTAAGGCCTCCTCAGACAGCCAATTTGCTTTTTTGCATTTCTTTTCCATGGGGATGGTCTTGGTCCCTGTCTCCTGTACAATGTCACGAACCTCCGTCCAGAGTTCATCAGGCACTCTATCTATCAGATATAGTCCTTTAAATCTATTTCTCACTTCCACTGTATAATCATAAGGGATTTGATTTAGATCATATCTGAATGGTCTAGTGGTTTTCCCTACTTTCTTCAATTTAAGTCTGAATCTGGCAATAAGGATTTCATGATCTGAGCCACAGTCAGCTCCTGGTCTTGTTTTTGCTAACTGTATACAGCTTCTCCATCTTTGGCTGCAAAGAATATAATCAATCTGATTTCGGTGTTGGCCATCTGGTGATGTCCATGTGTAGAGTCTTCTCTTGTGTTGTTGGAAGAGGGTGTTTGCTATGACCAGTGCGTTCTCTTGGCAAAACTCTATTAGCCTTTGTCCTGCTTCATTCCGTGCTCCAAGACCAAATTTGCCTGTTACTCCAGGTGTTTCTTGACTTCCTACTTTTGCATTCCAGTCCCCTATAATGAAAAGGACTTTGGTTGTTGCTTCTAAAAGGTCTTGTAGGTCTTCATAGAACCGTTCAACTTCGGCTTCTTCAGCGTTACTGGTTGGGGCATAGGCCTGGATTACTGTAATATTGAATGGTTTGCCTTGGAAATGAACAGAAATCATCTGTCGTTTTTAAGATTGCATCCAAGTACTGCATTTCGGACTCTTTTGTTGACCATGGTGGCTACTCCATTTCTTCTAAGGGATTCCTGAGACAGTAGTAGATATAATGGTCATCTGAGTTAAATTCACCCATTCCAGTCCATTTTACTTCACTGATTCCTAGAATCTATGTTCACTCTTACCATCTCCTGTTTGAGCACTTCCAATTTGCCTTGATTTTTGGACCTCACATTCCAGGTTCCTATGCAATATTGCTCTTTACAGCACCGGACCTTGCTTCTATCACCGGTCACATCTACAACTGGGTATTGGTTTTGCTTTTGCTCCATCCCTTCATTCCTTCTAGAGTTATTTCTCCACTGATCTCCAGTAGCATTCCTCATTCAGTATCCTATCTTTTTGCCCTTTGACACTGTTTCCTCTAGTCCTTATTAAACCTTTCTTCCATCTTCTTAATCCTTTTCTCCAGGTTATTTATCTGTAACTCCATTTTGCTTTCAAGATTTTGAATCATTTTCACAAAATTCGAAATTCTTTATCAGGTAGATTCCCTATATCTTCCTCTTTTGTTTGTGTTGGTGGGCATTTATCTTGTTCCTTTACTTGCTGGGTATTTCTCTGCCTCTTCATCTTGCTTATATTGCTTTGCTTGGGGTGACCTTTCCCTCTTCTGGCAGTTTGTGGAGTTCTCTTTATTATGTAGTTTCCTCGCTGTGTGTGGGGTTGGACGGGTGACTTGTCAAGGTTCCCTGGTTAGGGAAGCTTGTGTCGGTGTTCCGGTGGGTGGAGCTGGATTTGTTCTCTCTGGAGTGCAATGAAGTGTCCAGTAATGAGTTTTGAGACGTCAGTGGGTTTGGAGTGACTTTGGGCAGCCTGTATATTGAAGCTCAGGGCTAGTTTCCTGTGTTGCTGGAGAATTGGCGTGGTATGTCTTGCTCTGGAACTTGTTGACCCTTGGGTGGTGCTTGGTCTTAGTGTAGGTATGGAGACGTTTGATGAGCTCCTATCGATTAATGTTCCCTGGAGTCAGGAGTTCTCTGGTGTTCTCAGGATTCTGGCTAAAGCCTCTTGCCTCTTGTTTTTAGTCTTATTCTTGGAGTAGCCTCTAGACTACTGTATCTGTCATTTCCAAGGTGCTTCCCTCTGTTTTAGCTTCTGTTTGCTGGTCTCTTCAGTGTCTAATTTCCGCCCTGATACTAGGGGGTGGGTGGACACTTTTTAAGGCTCAGTTGTTCAGTCCTGTTCTGGGAAGGGAGGAACGCTGCAGTCGATTATCTCTGGCGTCTGTGAGGAGTGCTTGCAGAGTCTCAGCCACACTGGGTTTGCCCCAGCTCACAGCACGTGTGCTGTCCCAGTCTATACTGCACAGGCTCTAGTTTGCTCTGCCGGGAACTATCCGAGGCCGGCTACGGGTTGTATGCACTTCCCAGGTCTGAGCGGCTCAAGTTCAGGTTCTCAGGTACTCCACAAAGGCGCAGACTTGGTTGGGCCTGCGTTTTGTGCCTTCCCCAGTCCGAGCAGCTCAGGGGACCAGGTGTTTGGCGAGCGCGGTCTCTGCGACTTATCGCCTCCCCAGTCCCTGCCACTCGGTTTTCTGGGTGTACAACCGGCGCACATTCTCAGGCGGATATCGACCAGCCTGAGCCCAAGAAGTCTTGATTAGCAACGAAGCCTGTCTGCAGTTTGTATCAGATGCCTTTCTGGGGCCGCAGTTGCCCGCTCCGGCTCTGGCTGCGCTCCCTGCCTGTCTTGGCGGGGGATGGGGGATGGGCCAGCCGCAGCCGGCTCACTCTGCTCAGTCCTTTATTCTGTGAGCGGGGCTGGCCGAGTCATAGGTTAGAGCTTTCCGCCTTTTCCTGGGGAAGCTATCCCAGTCTGCTTTGCTATCCCCAGTTCTCTCAGATTGTTCTCGTGGCATTCAAGCCGAGTCCTCTTTCTAAGCAGTTCAGCCGGCTCCTCCCTGCCCAGCCCCCGCTTGCTAATGGCGTATGCAGGCATCTGCGCTGCTTCTCCACTGGGAGTTACCATTTGGCAGGTAATCTGTGGGTTTTAATTATTTCTTTCTTTTTCCTCCCGGTTATGTGGCCCTCTGAGGTTCCAAGGCTCGCCACAGATTCGCCAGTAAGAGTGTTTCCTGGTGTTTGGAAACGTCTCTTTTTAAAGCCTCCCTTCCTGGGATGGAGCTCTGTCCTTACTTCTTTCGTCTCTCTTTTTATCTTTTATGTTTTTTCCTACCTCCTTTCGAAGACAATGGGCTGCTTTTCTGGGTGCCTGATGTCCTTTGCCAGCATTCAGAAGTTGTTTTGTGGACTTTACTCTGCGTTCAAATGTTCTTTTGATGAATTTGTGGGGGAGAGAGTGGTCTCACCGTCCTATTCCTCTGCCATCTTGTTCCTTCTTTCTTTTTCTATATATTTTTAAAATGCTATAGCCGTACATGTTTCAATGCTTTGCACTAAGTCAGTGTTCAAAAAGTGAATGAACCAGGATCTAGGTTAATGTTTAATATCCTACTGCTATCTAGTCATCAACTGACTTATACTACATATGCCACTTTGTCATATGTAACATTCTCTGGAACGTCCTCCAGTTTTTCTTGTTGATGGTGTAAATGTGTATGATATTCCTACACTGTTTTGCCTCATCTTCCTTCCATCCCCTTTATTTCCTTGTTTGCGTTCTCACTCACTCTTCCATCCCACCCTAGCTTCACACCCTTTCACTCTTTCTCCCTCCTTCTGGCTTCATTCCTCACTTCTCCCCTCCCTTCTCCTCTTATTTTTGAATACTTTCAGGACAAGGATCATAGTTGATAAATACCCAGGACTGCATTTTTATATTTTATTTACAGACACTGCAAGTGATGACTCCTTGTGGTTTTATGCTATCAATGTGTCTATTAATCTCATTATTTTAAATAGTGCAAAGTTGGCCCACCTGACTATGAACTCGAATCTTGCCTAGGACAACTTATGAAAAAGGGTTGAAAAGTTAGGCATTTAATTCTAATATTCTGGTGGATTTGAGAAATAAAACCTCTTTGCAGTAATAAATCAGTCAACAATACCCCCTTTGGGCTGAAATATGAATCTTCACAAAGCTCAGAGTCATAAAGGAATATCCTTGGGCTTAAGTATTACTATTTAAGATGAGTTCTGAACACTGTCTGCATTTATGCCCTGTGGGGAGAGCTTGCTGTGATTATATATAATATTTGAACATGGGATCAGACTTAATTAGGTGATATATTAAAGTAATTTTATTTTTGTTTGCTAAAAACATGCAGTATCCCTGTTTTCTTACCCTTATTCATGAGATCTATCATAAAGTGTTCAGGGGTAATAACACCAAGTTGAAATAATCTATGAAGAATTGCAAGTTGCCCCTGAACACCACCAGAACTCATATTTCCTTTCATATTAAATTCTGTATAATTCACTTGGCTGCAATATTCTAATTGCAGCCTGATTTTTCCTTGCATAGTTCTTTATAAATGCAAGGACCTCCAAGGAAATTGAATTCAACTTAGTATATACTTACCAAGAACATGTTTGTAGTCAGGTTGTAAAAGTGACACTGGAAAGAAGATGACAAACAGGAAGTTTCAGGCCCTTTTCCTAACAGAGAGAATGAAATAACAACGTAAGCACCGACACATGCTTGTGAGACCGGTTGAGAAGCTATAGCACTCAAGCCACTGTTTAACCAAGAAGGGATTTCAGTGAAAGGGGCACTGTAACTCCCACCTTCATCTCTTGAATCCTCGGCTCTGGGGGAAATCAGCCCCCACATTGTCAAAAGACCCTCAGGCAACCCTGTGGACAGGTCTAGGTGGAACAGAACTGAGGCCATGTCACGCCAATAACCGGTGAGGGAGTCTGTAGTGAGTCAGTCACCTTGAAAGTGGATCCTCCAACCCCAGTCAAGCTTGAGATGATATCTGATGGCAGACTCAGGAGAGACTTCAAGCCCAAACTGTCTAGCCACATTGTTCCCAGGCTCACAGACACCACAAGAGAGAACACATTATTTATTTGAGACACTAAATTTTAGAGTAATTTCTTATACAACAGTCAGTTCAGTTCAGTTCAGTCGCTCAGTCGTGTCTGACTCTCCGCGACCCCATGAATCACAGCACGCCAGGCCTCCCTGTCCATCACCAACTCCCGGAGTTCACTCAAACTCATGTCCACAGAGTCAGTGATGCCATCCAGCCATCTCATTCTCCGTCATCCCCTTCTCCTCCCGCCCCCAAACTTTCCCAGCATCAGAGTCTTTTCCAGTGAGTCAACTCGTCGCATGAGGTGGCCAAAGTATTGCAGTTTCAGCTTTAGCATCAGTCCCTCCAATGAACATCCAGGATTGATCTCCTTTAGAATGGACTGGTTGGATCTCCTTGCAGCAGTATACAACAGTAGATAACTGCTATCAGGTCAACTGTATCCACCTCCCCAATTCACAGCTTGAAACCCTAACTCTCTACCTCAAAACGTGACTGTATTTGGTGACAAGTCTTTATAGAGGTAAAGTTAAAGTGAAGTCATTATGGTGGGCCCAGTAAATCTGATCTCCTTGTAAAAAGGGGAAATTTAGACACCAATATGTACTCAGGGAGAGTGCAATGTGAAGGTGAAGAAAGAGATTAGGGTGATGCTTCTACAAGTCAAGGAACACCGAAGATTGGCAGCAAACCATGAGAATCTACACGAGAGACAAGGAACAGATTCCCTCTCACAGTGCTCAGAAGGAATCAACTTTTCCAACACCTTGATTTCAGGTATCTAGCTTCCAGCACTGTGAGGCAATAAATTTATATTGTTCAATAAAAAAAAGGTGACCCTAGTCTAAATATATCCTAATGCGAATATCATCTTTTTCAAACTGTCTTCATACTAAAGACATTGATAGCCTGGAAACTACATTTCCCAGATTCCTTTGCAGGTAAGTTCCATACATTTCTGAGGATAAGAAGCACTCCTAGAGGTTTATAGAGCAGATGAGCAGAATGAGGCATAATTCCCACAGTGGCTGCTGTGGTCAGGGTATGGACTTCAGCATGTGGCCTTGGTGGATGCAAGGCATTTGGATATCTTCCTGAACATCATCCACTTTGGAACTACCTGCAACTGAAGTCACTGGTGATGATTTTCTTATCTCTGCTGTTTGGAATTTGGCACCCTGACCTTCATGCATTAAGTCTCTCAATGCCTGAGTTGTGGAATTAAACAGCCTCCAGACGAGGGTGAAAGAGGAGAGTGAAAAACCTGGCTTAAAACTCAACATTCAAAAAACTAAGATCATGGCATCTGGTCCCATCACTTCATGGCAAGTAGAAGGGGGGAAAGTGGAAACAGTGATAGATTTTATTTCTTGGGTTCCAAAATCACTGTGGATGGTGACTGCAGCCATGAAATTAAAAGATGTTTCCTCCTTGGAAGAAAAGCTATGACAAACCTGGACAGCATATTAAAAAGTAGAGACATCACTTGGCCAACAAAGTTCCATATAATCAAAGCTATGGTTTTTCCAGTAGTCATGTACAGATGTGAGAGTTGGACTAGAAAGAAGGCTGAGCACCAAAGAATTGATTCTTTTGAATTGTGGTGCTGGAGGAAAGTCTTGGGAGTTCTTTGGACTGCAAGGAGATCAAACCAGTCAATCCTAAAGGAAATCAACCCTGAATATTCGTTGGAAGAACTGATGCTGAAGATGAAGCTCCAGATCTTTGGCCACCTGATGTGAAGATCTGACTCACTGAAAAAGACTCTGATGCTGGGAAAGACTGAGGGCAGGAGAAGGGGGTGGCAGAAGATGAAATGTCTGGATAGCATCACCGACTCAAATCATTTGAGCAAACCCTGGGAGATAGTGGAGGACAGAGGAGCCTGGCACACTGCAGTCCATGGGGTCGCAAAAAGTCAGACACAGCTTAGTGACTGAACAACAACTACATTGTTTTATTTAATCCATTCCTGTTAGATCCATGTAGAATGGTCCAGTTGTCCTGACCAACCCCTACTGCGTGCACTTAAACTGCCCTTTAAGATCAGGAAAAACAAGAGACACGAACAACATGATGCTGAGGAGTGTAAACAGCACGAGTGCTACAAACAAATGGCTAAGAAGCTTTTATTCTAGAAAATGCATCTGTTAGTGGAAGTCAGCAGAAAGTTCATGACTGACTTATCTGTGGAGAACCAACTGCAAGTTAAGGACGTGGAGTTGTAATACTTCAAATGTATATAGTATTGAAAAAATGGCATTGAATAAATAAATCATTACTTTGTTCTAGGTCTAGGAATTGTTAGCTATGTGATGTCTATTAATTAAGCAAACAACCTTTATTCTTTAAGATCGAGATCAGTTCAGTTCAGTTCAGTCGCTCAGTCATGTCTAACTCTTTGTGACCCCATGAATCGCAGCACACCAGGCCTCCCTGTCCATCACCGACTCCCGGACTTCACTCAAACTCATGTGCATCGAGTCGGTGATGCTATCCAGCCATCTCATTCTCTGTTGTCCCCGTCTCCTCCCACCCCCAATCCCTCCCAGCATCAGAGTCTTTTCCAGTAAGTCAACTCTTCGCATGAGGTGGCCAAAGTATTGGAGTTTCAGCTTTAGCATCAGTCCTTCCAATGAACACCCAGGATTGATCTCCTTTAGAATGGACTGGTTGGATCTCCTTGCAGTCCAAGGGACTCTCAAGAGTCTTCTCCAGCACCACAGTTCAAAAGCATCGATTCTTCGGCGATCAGCTTTCTTCACAGTCCAACTCTCACATCCATACATGAACACTGGAAAAACCATAGCCTTGACTAGATGAACCTTTGTTGGCAAAGGAATGTCTCTGCTTTTTAATATGCTGTCTAGGTTGGTCATAACTTTCCTTCCAAGGAGTGTCTTTTAATTTCCTGGCTGCAATCAGCATCTGCAGTGATTTTGCAGCCCCCCAAAATAAAGTCTGACACTGTTTCCCCATCTATTTATAACCCCTATATCTCCCCATATAACTGGTAGAACTGTTAGAAAAATAAGAGATAAAGCCTATAACACCAACACAGGGTGAGTATTAAACAAATGGTAGTCACGGCAGGAAGTGAAAAGTACTATTCTAAATTTAAAAAGCAGCAGCAGTATGATATGGATGAAAGACCTCATATATTAATAAAAGAGGGTCTGTTAAGTTTGGCAGGGAACGTACTGAGAGAAGCTTAGTCTGTTACTATTTATGGGATCATGTTCTATTTGATCTCTTCTCTACTCAGTATATTCTCATAATGGTCATTAACCTCACAGTGATCAACAAACACTTAATTTCATTCTAGGACTGTGGAAGTAGATTCAAGAGTTTTCCCCTGAAACCCTATAGTGGACTGCTGTTAGAAAAATGAAAATTACTTTTCAAAACCATGTTCGTGATTAATAGCAGCTATTAATAGCATGAAAATGATCTCTTAGAGAATCTTTACTACTATTTTCCATATAATCAGCATACGTAATGTCAACAGAGAAACACAAAGTGAGATTTTATGTATTTCGTGATTTACACACAGATTTAACAAAATATGCCAAAATAAAAGAGGTATGAAAGTAAAGCAGAAGTATTGCTGCTATTTAGTTGCTAAGTCATGTCCAGCTCTTTTGCGACCTTGTGGACTGTAGCCAGCCAGGCCCCTCTGTCCTTGATATTTCCCAGGCAATACTGGAGTGGGTTGCCATTTCCTTCTCCAGGGGATCTTCCCGACCCAGGGATCAAACCCACATCTCCTGCTTGGCCCCCTGGAAAGCCCTAAACTGATATTGGCTAAAGTTAATATTTTATAATATAAAAAGATATGTGGCATATAAACCTTTTGTATTTTCATTGAATTTCCTCTACATATTTATTTCCACTAATTCTTACAAATTTTTTTCCTAAACATTATATTGTTTAATGTAATTATGGCCAAATAGGTGTTCAGAATGCATTTATTATATTTATTAAAATCAAAAGCCATGGGATGATGAGCCTTAAGGTAAGTCTTCAGGAAAATAGGCTCCTACTTTCAAATTGAGGAGGAGCAGAGTCCCCTTCCCTTTTGTTTTTGGTTTCTAAGTTTCTTCTAGTTTTGATTGCCACTGACCATCACTAATAACAGGTCACATGTACTATCATCCTCCCTAACAGATGTTGTTCTTAATCTTCTATTTGTAAGACCTTGAAAAAACAAGTGATTTTAACTGTTAAAAGTATACATATCCATTTTTAACCATGAATTAACTAGCTTTAAAATAATACTGTTAACATTAAAAGTTCATTTCTAAGAAAAAAAAAATTGTCCCTAATTTTTCCTTTACTTTTTGTAGGTGGAGTAATTAATCTAAACATTTTAATTATTTATGTGTAATTACAAAGGCTATGGTTTTTCCCGTGGTCATGTATGGATGTGAGAGTTGGACTGTGAAGAAAGCTGATCGCCGAAGAATTGATGCTTTTGAACTGCGGTGCTGGAGAAGACTCTTGAGTCCCTTGGACTGCAAGGAAATCCAACCAGTCCATTCTAAAGGAGATCAATCCTGGGTGTTCATTGGAAGGACTGATGCTAAAGCTGAAACTCCAATACTTTGGCCACCTCATGCGACGAGTTGACTCACTGGAAAAGAGTCTGATGCTGAGAAGGATTGGGGGTGGGAGGAGACGGGGACGACAGAGAATGAGATGGCTGGATGGCATCACCGACTTGATGGACATGAGTTTGAGTGAAGTCCGGGAGTCGGTGATGGACAGGGAGGCCTGGTGTGCTGTGATTCATGGGGTCGCAAAGAGTCGGACACGACTGAGCGACTGAACTGAACTGAATTACAATGAGGTACTCAGAAATATATCTTAAATTACTCACCACAGAACAACATGAATGTCAAAATACCAACTGCTTCAGTCAGTCAGTCAGTTCAGTCACTCAGCCTTAATTAATTAAGTATAATTAATCCATGTTCTAAATAATGGCCTGAAGGCTCTTGTAGGGGGAACTGGGTTAGAAGTAAAATTATGTTATAACATCAGATAAATTAAAATATGTATCAGTTAGATTATAGCATAAGTATACAATTTTACCACCAAGATTTATCTGTCCTTCTGCTGACCCAGAGATCTCTACTTCACTGCTATCCTTCTTATCTCTTGGTCCTCTCCTGAACTTTGCAAATATTTTAGACAACCAGGTTGTGTGTGTGTGTGTGTGTGTGTGTGTGTGTGTGTGCGCGTGCGCGTGCGCGTGCGCATGGGTGGAAAACACAGTGAGCTCTTGTATGCGTTTATGTGTATGTAGTGAGTGGTTGAGTGAGGCAGTTTTTAATCCACTAAATTTTTTCAATTTACCATTTTAATCCCAGTACTTCTACCAAGTACAATATATTACATTCTTTACTATTTGTCATAAAATGATGTTTTGATGCAGGCATTCCAAGATTTAATATACTATGTTTTGAAAAGGTTGAAATCTAGTATTCTGAATCTCAAATATGACAGAAACTTTAAACAATTTAGCTTAGTTGGAGAAGGCTGGGGCATTTTTTTAGGGTATAGTACCTATATTCCTCAAGAAACAGACTTTCTGAATAATGGCTGTACCACTTGGCTCTGTAATATATCTCACTAAGACTAAATAATTGAAGTTGAAGGAACCTGACCCTGGAAATAACAAAGACAAATTAGACAGAATGTACTGATTTCTGATATCACAGATGGCCACCTGATGGAACTGTTTTTATTTATAGAAAGAGAAATCAAAGTGTTTTATTTTTCAGAGACACTTTGCAACAGCTCAACTATTACACGAATACAGTTTTTAAAAGATTCAAAGCAAATGTTACTAATCATTTGGAGTCCGAATATCCCAGTGGACAGGGTCACTTCTAAACCTTGTATCCAGCCTTCTGATCAATGGATGCTGGCTCTGTATGTTTGGAAGATAAAAGGGAACTCGGAGTGGCAGAAGCATAAGCATCCTCCTACCTCTGGAGAGCAAACAGATTACTCAATGTTCTGCGTCTTTTCTCCTCTCTTCCCTGGATCAGTTATAAACACCAACAGGTCCTAAAGGATAGCTTCCCAGACTTAAGGCTTAATCTTCTGATTTTTCATAAGACGATAGAAATTCAGACTTCATATATATTCCTCTTATTTAAAACACTATGAATTTTAAGATTTTACAGCACTCCTTGGGCCAAGCATAGTATATCCACAGGTTAGATATAATCTATGATCTGCCAATTTTTACCTACTTTCTTCTTAAGGCTCTCAAGCCAAAATGAATAAGGAAGACTCTTCTTTTACTCAAGTAAGTTCTCATTTAATAGTATAAAGAGTTATTTTAAATGTTTTTGAAATTACAACCAGAGGCAATGGGCAACACAGCCTGGTGCTTTACAGCTCAGACTAAGGAATAAATTAGTCCAGGCTGTAATCCAGGTTTTGTCACTCAGCTGTGTGACATAAGGAAGGTTACTTAGGAAATGCAAAATGCATAAGGAATTTCTTTGAGGAACAAATAATATTATACATAAAGTGCTAGCAACTGGCATACAGGAAGCACTTGATTCAGTTCAGTTCAGTTCAGTCGCTCAGTCATGTCCAACTCTCTGCGACCCCATGAATCACAGCACGCCAGGCCTCCCTGTCCATCACCAACTCCCGGAGTTCACCTAAACTCATGTCCATCGAGTCGGTGATGCCATCCAGCCATCTCATTCTCTCCCCTTCTCCTCCCGCCCCCAATCCCTCCCAGCATCAGAGTCTTTTCCAGTGAGTCAACTCATCGCATGAGGTGGCCAAAGTATTGCAGTTTCAGCTTTAGCATCAGTCCCTCCAATGAATACCCAGGATTGATCTCCTTTAGAATGGATTGGTTGGATCTCCTGGCAGTCCAAGGGACTCTCAAGAGTCTTCCTTAACACCACAGTTCAAAAGCATCAATTCTTCGGCGATCAGCTTTCTTCACAGTCCAATTCTCACATCCATACATGACCACTGGAAAAACCATAGCCTTGACTAGAGGGACCTTGGTTGGCAAAGTAATGTCTCTGCTTTTTAATATACTATCTAGGTTGGTCATAACTTTCCTTCCAAGGAGTAAGCGTCTTTTAATTTCATGGCTGCAATCAGCATCTGCAGTGATTTTGGAGCCCAAAAAAATAAAGGCTGACAGTGTCTCCACTGTTTTTCCATCTATTTCCCGTGAAGTGACGGGACCAGATGCCATGATCTTTGTTTTCTGAATGTTGAGCTTCAAGCTAACCTTTTCTATCCCACGCCCAAGGTAAGAGAAACCCAAATAAGATGGTAGGTATTGCGAGGGGGCATCAGAGGGCAGACACACTGAAATCATAATCACAGGAAACTAGTTGATCTGATCACATGGACCACAGCCGAATGTGGTCCACTGGAGAAGGGAATGGCAAACCACTTCAGTATACTTGCCTTGAGAACCCCATGAAGAGTATCAAAGGGCAAAATGATAGGATAATGAATGAGGAATTCCCCAGGTCAGTAGGTGCCCAGTATGCTACTGGAGATCAGTGGAGAAGTAACTCTAGAAGGAATGAAGGGATGGAGCCAAAGAAAAACGAATACCCAGTTGTGGATGTGACCGGTGATAGAAGCAAGGTCCGGTGCTGTAAAGAGCAATAATGCATAGGAACCTGGAATGTTAGGTCCATGAATAAAGGCAAATTGGAAGTGGTCAAACAGGAGATGGCAAGAGTGAACACAGACATTCTAGGAATCAGTGAATTAAAATGGACTGGAATGGGTGAATTTAACTCAGATGACCATTATATCTACTACTGTGGGCAGGAATCCCTTAGAAGAAATGGAGTAGCCATTATGGTCAACAAAAGAGTCCAAAATGCAGTACTTGGATGCAGTCTTAAAAACGACAGAATGATCTCTGTTCGTTTCCAAGGCAAAGCATTCAATATTACAGTAATCCAGGCCTATGCCCCAACCAGTAACGCTGAAGAAGCCGAAGTTGAACGGTTCTATGAAGACCTACAAGACCTTTTAGAACTAACACCCAAAAAAGATGTCCTTTTCATTATAGGGGACTGGAATGCAAAAGTAGGAAGTCAAGAAACACCTGGAGTAACAGGCAAATTTGGCCTTGAAACACGGAATGAAGCAGGGCAAAGGCTAATAGAGTTTTGTCAAGAGAATGCACTGGTCATTGCAAACACCCTCTTCCAACAACACAAGAGAAGACTCTATACATGGACATCACCAGATGGCCAACACCGAAATCAGATTGATTATATTCTTTGCAGCCAAAGATGGAGAAGCTGTATACAGTTAGCAAAAACAAGACCAGGAGCTGACTGTGGCTCAGATCATGAACTCCTTATTGCCAAATGCAGACTGAAATTGAAGAAAGTAGGGAAAACCACTAGACCATTCAGATATGACCTAAATCAAATCCCTTATGATTATACAGTGGAAGTGAGAAATTGATTTAAGGGACTAGATCTGATAGATAGAGTGCCTGATGAACTCTGGACGGAGGTTCGTGACATTGTACAGGAGACAGGGACCAAGACCATCCCCATGGAAAAGAAATGCAAAAAAGCAAAATGGCTGTCTGAGGAGGCCTTACAAATAGCTGTGAAAAGAAGAGAAGCATAAAGCAAAGGAGAAAAGGAAAGATATAAGCATCTGAATGCAGAGTTCCAAAGAATAGCAAGGAGAGATAAGAAAGACTTCCTCAGCGATCAATGCAAAGAAATAGAGGAAAACAACAGAATAGGAAAAACAAGAGACCTCTTCAAGAAAATGAGAGATTCCAAGGGAACATTTCATGCAAAGATGGGCTCGATAAAGGACAGAAATGGTATGGACCTAACAGAAGCAGAAGATATTAAGAAAAGGTGGCAAGAATACACAGAAGAACTGTACAAAAAAGATCTTCACGACCAAGATAGGCATGATATCGTGATCACTGACCTAGAGCCAGACAAGCACTTGATACATATTAGCAACTTTAGTTAGAGTAACCATAAACAAAAATGGATAACCTGCAGAAGTCTTGCAAAAGAAAGCATTTTAATTTAACAAGTTAGATATTTTTAAAATTGTTTTAAAATTGGGAACAAGCTATTTTCTGTTCTTTCCCTTCTCACTTGTAGTTTATTTTCTAATACCTATTCTGGGGCTAATTTCACGGATGTAAACACTTGGACATGAAGCTCTGGTGGACAACCCCTTGATGTGATGTAAGTTGATGGAGTCGTGCAGTAAACAATGCCTGAATGGTCTGCTGGTGCACGTGAGAAAATGGGCACCGTCCTGCTATCGCAGCAATCTTGAGCACCAGGAGCAATGGTTAGTATCTCTAACTGTGAGTAGACAGTCAGTGAATGAGACGCGGATACACTCTTCTGCTCTGCTACTGAAGGTCACTTCATTTCTCTTCTCAAACGAAATTCCAGACACACTGGAACACTTTTTGGAAAATGACGGCCTGGATTTCTGTAGGGAAAAGTTTACTCAAATTTGATCCACTGAGAATCCAAGGGTGAAAATCAAGGTAAAGCCTAACTGGCCATATTTAGATATCTCACACAGTTTTATAAGTAGAACAACCACAGCGGCAACAGCAAAAACGGACTGGTAAATACAAGAAAGCTGAACCCAGTGGAGATGATACTGTGTGATCCAGAAGTAAACCACCCAGAAAATACTTTCTTTCAACCTCCCTAGCTAAGGAATTAACTCTGCTCTGTCACACGTGCTGGAAACACAAGGGGAGTCTTCTCTGATACTCACCATGAAGACCAGGCAGAGCCCCGAGAGGGAGACTCACAGAAATGTGGGGCCCTCCTGGAGTCTAAACACTAAGCCATGTCCACACTGAGCCTCTAGCTGTGCATTAATCACAGTTCAGCTTCCCTGCCCTGGCACTGGTTCCCATACAGGGTTCTGCTGGTGGGATTCTACTCTGGAAAATTGTGATTCCCTCTGCCTCTGTGTCTCTGAAATTTTGGGAGCAGTGGTTTGCCCTGTGACCTCGCTTTTCTGATGGATCTGAGTTGTTGGCTTTTCAATTTGTTCAGCTTTCTATTTGCTGTTAGGATGGAGTGGCAACTCCTCAACCCCTTCCATGCTGGACTAGAAACCATAAATTTATGTCATTTCTCTTTGTGAAGAATCAATAGCAGAATTTTTAAGATAAAAATAATATCAAAATTTCTCGTTAGGATTTTTTTTAACACAAGAGATTATTCCTCATTATGCATATATAGAAGTAATTATGTGTATTATTTATATTTGTTTAAGAAACAAGAACATTTCTTCAAGTCAGCTGAGCCTAGCAGCAATCAGTTTTAAAATGGAAGTGGATAACCTTGAACTGTGCTGGGTCAGGTGCAGAAGGAACAGGAAAGTCAGAGAAAGTGTCACTGACCGTCTCGCCCACCGCTGCTGCTCAGCAGTCCTCATTTGGCTTGTTGGTATGGCTCAGGTGGTGCCCCTCTGACCGGCAGGAGGAGGAAGGATGTGTAACCAGTGCTTATGATACATGTGGTGGCAAATGGAAAACAGAACGCTGCTGCTACACGGCCCCAGCCACGGAAAGATGAGGGTGAGGGGAGGCGCTTCCCAGAGGCAGTGCTCTGGACAGGGTGGCTACCCGGCTAAGGGAGGTGGTTGGGTACAGACGTCCTCCAACTCAGAGGTACTTTCAGCGGGCTTACTGGTTGGTTGGTCAGTGGTCGGGATGCACCTGGCCTGGAATAGCACAGACAGAGAACACTGGGGGAGAGGCGTGAGGGGGTGACCCGGCTCAGCCTTGCTCTATCAGGTCAATGAAGGCATTTGCCCCTGCTTTTAGTGTTGGCAGGTAAAAACACTTGGTTGCCTCTTTTGCCAGAGAACTGCCCTCTGCCAAAAGGTTGCTTTGCCTTTGCCTCAGAGGTGTACACTCTCCCTGTTCCCCATGGGGAAATCTAAAACCAATGACTAATTTATAACGGAAGCAAGTCAACTCCCTTGACTAAAGGTGGGAGCAGAGTGGAGCGCAAGTTGTGCTCCAGAGCTCCCCGTGGGGTCGGAGTGCTGGGAGATTCCACCTGAGAACATATGCTTCTTCAGTCTGTTTCTCTGTCATGTCCTGCTTCTCTCACTCTGTTTCTCTTGAGAGCACTCCCTCAGTAAGCCACACATGCACAAATACCTACCGAGGACTCTGATTCTCAACTGAGCGGGAGAGAGAATCAAGCACAGTACCAAGAACTCTGGTTTGGGCCGCTGGGAGACTGTATCAGACGACAGTGTTGAAATGACGAAGACTGGGAGAACAGATATGGAATGAAGATGAAATTGGATTGTGGTTCCAGTGTGTCTGCCCTCTGACGCCCTCTCACAACACCTGCCGTCTTACTTGGGTTTCTCTTACCTTGGACGTGGGGCAACTCTTCACGGCTGCTCCTTAGCTTGGACGAGGGGTGTCTCCTACGGCCCCATCTCCTGACCTTGAATGTGGAGTAGCTCCACTCGGCCCTCCTGCGCCCGCGCAGCCGCTGCTCCTCGGATGTAGGCGAGCTCCTCTAGGCCGCTCCTGTGCCGTCGCAGCCTGGCGCTCTTGGTCGCCACCCTGACTATGGGTGAGGGGTAACTCCTCTCCTCCACACTTCTGCGTGGTCCGTCGCAACCGGCGGGCTTCTAAGCCATGCCACGTGGGACCACCCAAGACGGGCGGGTCGTGGTGGAGAGGTCTGACAGAATGTGGTCCACGGGAAAAGGGAATGGCAAACCACTTCAGTATTCTTGCCTTGAGAACACCATGAACAGTATGAAAAGGCCAAATGATAGGATACCAAAAGAGCAACTCCCCAGGTCACTAGGTGCCCAATATGCTACTGGAGATCAGTGGAGAAATAATTAAAGAAAGAATGAAGGGATGGAGCCAAAGCAAAAACAATACCTAGCTGTGAATGTGACTGGTGATAGGTCACATTCACATGGCAGGTCCATGAATCAAGGCAAATTGGAAATGATCAAACAGGAGATGGCAAGAGTGGACGTAGACATTCTAGGAATCAGTGAACTAAAATGGACTGGAATGGGTGAATTTAACTCAGATGTACTGAGTAGTATATCTACTACTGTGGGAAGAAATCCCTTAGAAGAAATGGAGTAGCCATCATGGTCAACAAAAGAGTCCGAAATGCAGTACTTGAATGCAATCTCAAAAACGACAGAATGATCTCTGTTCATTTCCAAGGCAAACCATCCAATATTACAGTAATCCAAGCCTATGCCCAAACCAGTAAGGCTGAAGAAGCCAAAGTTGAATGATTCTATGAAGACCTACAAGACCTTTTAGAACTAACACCCAAAAAAGATGTCCTTTTCATCATAGGGGACATGAATGCAAAAGTAGGAAGTCAAGAAACACCTGGAGTAACAGGCAAATTTGGCCTTGGAGCATGGAATGAAGCAGGGCAAAGGCTAATAGATTTTGCCAAGAGAACGCAGTAGTCATAGCAAACACCTATGCACTAGTCATAGCAATCTATGACTAGAGGAGACTCTACACATGGACATCACCAGATGGTCAACAACAAAATCAGATTGATTATATTCTTTGCAGCCAAAGATGGAGAAGCTCTATACAGTTAACAAAAACAAGACCAGGAGATGACTGTGTCTCAGATCATGAACTCCTTATTGCCAAATGCAGACTTAAATTGAAGAAAGTAGGGAAAACCACTAGAACATTCAGGTATGACCTAAATTGAATCCCTTATGATTATACAGTGGAAGTGAAAAATAGATTTAAGGGACTAGATCTGATAGAGTGCCTGATGAGCTATGGAGGTTCGTGACATTGCACATGAGACAGGGATCAAGACCATTCCCATGGAAAAGAAATGCAAAAAAGCAAAATGGCTGTCTGAGGAGGCCTTACAAATAGCTGTGAAAAGAAGAGAAGCAAAAAGCAAAGGAGAAAATGAAAGATATAAGCATCTGGATGCAGAGTTCCAAAGAATAGCAAGGAGAGATCAGAAAGCCTTCCTCAGTGATCAATGCAAAGAAATAGAGGCAAACAACAGAATGGGAAAGACTAGAGATCTTTTCAAGAAAATTTCATATACCAATGGAACATTTCATGCAAAGATGGGCTCGATAAAGGACAGAAATGGTATGGACCTAACAGAAGCAGAAGATATTAAGAAGAGGTGGCAAGAATACACAGGAGAGCTGTACAAAAAACATCCTCACGACCCAGAAAATCATGATGGTGGGATCACTCACCTAGAGCCAGAAATCCTGGAATGTGAAGTCAAGTGGGCCTTAGAAAGCATCATGATGAACAAAGCTAGTGGAAGTGATGGAAATCCATTTGAGCTATTTCAAATCCTGAAAGATGATGCTGTGAAAGTGCTTCACTCAATATGCCAGCGAATTTGGAAAACTCAGCAGTGGCCACAGGACTGGAAAAGGTCAGTTTTCATTCCAATCCCAAAGAAAGACAGTGCCAAAGAATGCTCAAACTACTGCACAATTGCACTCATCTCACATGCTAGTAAAGTCATGCTCAAAATTCTCCAAGCCAGGCTTCAGCAATATGTGAACTGTGAACTTCTGTATGTTCAAGCTGGTTTTAGAAAAGGCAGAGGAACCAGTGATCAAATTGCCAACATCTGCTGGATCATGGAAAAAGCAAGAGAGTTCTAGAAAAACATCTATTTCTGCTTCATTGACTATGCCAAAGCCTTTGACTGCGTGGATCACAATAAACTGTGGAACATTCTGAAAGAGATGGGAATACCAGACCACCTGACCTGCCTCCTTTTAAACCTGTATGCAGGTCAGGAAGCAACAGTTAGAACTGGACATGAAACAACAGACTGGTTCCAAATAGTAAAAGGAGTACGTCAAGGCTGTATATTGTCACCCTGCTTATTTAACTTAGAGGCAGAGTACATCATGAGGAATGCTGGGCTGGAAGAAGCAGAAGATGGAATCAAGATTGCTGGGAGAAATATCAATAACCTCAGATATGCAGATGACACTACCCTTATGGCAGAAAGTGAAGAGAAACTGATCAGCCTTTTGATGAAAGTGAAAGAGGAGAGTGAAAAAGTTGGTTTAAAGCTCAACATTCAGAAAACAAAGATCATGGCCTCTGGTCCCATCACTTCATGGGAAAAAGATGGAAAAACAGTGGAAACAGTGTCAGACTTTATTTTGGGGAGCTCCAAAGTCACTGGAGATGTTGATTGCAGCCATGAAATTAAAAGACGCTTACTCCTTGAAAGGAAATTTGTGACCAACCTAGACAGCATATTAAGAAGCAGAGACATTACTTTTCCAACCAAGGTCCATCTAGTCAAGGCTGTGGTTTATCCAGTGGTCATGTATGAATGTGAGACTTGGACTGTGAAGAAAGCTTAGCACCGAAGAATTGATGCTTTTGAACTGTGATGTTGGAGAAGACTTGAGAGTCCCTTGGAGTGCAAGGAGATCCAACCAGTCCATCCTAAATGAGATCAGTCCTGGGTGTTCTTTGGAAGGACTGATGCTAAAGCTGAAACTCCAATACTTTGGCCACCTCATGAGAAGAGTTGACTCATTGGAAAAGACCCTGATGCTGGGAGGGATTGGGGTCAGGAGGAGAAGGGGACGACAGAGGATGAGATGGCTGGATGGCATCACCAACTCGATGCACATGAGTTTGAGTGAACTCCCAGAGTTGTTGATGGACTGGGAGGCCTGGCGTGCTGCGATTCATGGGGTTGCAGAGTCAGACACGACTGAGCGACTGAACTGAACTGAGAAATCAGAGCTTAGATTTTTCACATGTCACTTTTTATATGCATCTGGATTGTCAAATGGTTTGATATATGGTTCTAAAGTTAGGAAGGAATGTTTGGGCTGTAGGTGTAAAATTGGAAATCACTGACATATAAATGCTATTTGGAGACAATCTTCTTGCAAAACTTATGCAAAGAGAAGAGGAATTTCATCATGTAAAAGTTAGAAACTAGGTAAGAGAGGTTTTAAAAAGTCTGAGATGAAGGAGTCAGAAAGGTAGAAGAAAGCCAGAAGAGCATGTTGTCTTAAAGTCTCGTGAGGAATGCTGTGTGGAAAAGGGACATCTGAAACTGGCATGCCGCCAGCATCTTACATATGACGGGCACAGAACATTGCACCCTGATGTTTGCAATACGGAGGTTTTTGAGGACCTTGAAAAAGAAATGTCACTGAAGTGACAGGAGATAGAAATGAGGCTGGAGTAGGCTGAAGTGTGTATAAGGGTGAGCATGGGGGACATGTGCTGGCTGATAGCTCTTTGGGTAAGCTAGTTGTGGAGAGTGGCAGAGAAAAGGAGCTGTCATTAGGACAGATGATGTGGTCAGGTAAAGCAATTTTTTAGGAGTGAAAATAATAATTTAAGAGTAACTATTAGCCATAAATTCCCTACTATATTCTTGACATATAATAACAGTTAATCCTCAGAACAACACTTTCAGGTACATTGTTATTATCCACTTACATGTGAGGGGGTTAATCATTTAGTTAATTGTGAATCCAGGTCTGAAGCTGAGCAGTCTGAACCCATGCTCTAATCACCATGTTACTCGCAAATATTAGACAATATTTATATACTTGATGGGGATGACCTTGTAGAAAGGGAGAGACTGATGATGAAAGAAACACGCAGATGATCAAAAAGATGACTGTCTATAGGAATGCAGGAGATGGGCCATAGACTATATCCTGTAGAGAGTTTTATAACAGACCAAGGACCTGTTCACAGTTTTAATAAGAACAAAGGAAACAGGTGCATATACATACAGAGGTTGTAGTTTGGGGGTGGTTAGATGAGGGTCTGAGGAATTTTCTGAGATCATAATCTAAGACTGAAGGTTGGAGGAGGATGGATGGAGTTTTCATGAAAATAAGAGGATACAGGAGAAAGTTTTAATTAGCTATCTCAAAGGCATACACACCGAGGAAACCAGAATTGAAAGAGACAGGTGTACTCCAATGTTCATTGCAGCACTGTTTCTAATAGCCAGGACATGGAAGCAACCTAGATGTCCATCTGCAGACGAATGGATAAGAAAGCTTTGGTACATATACACAATGGAGTATTATTCAGCCATTAAAAAGAATGCATTTGAACCAGTTCTAATGAGGTGGATGAAACTAGAGCCTATTATACAGAGTGAAGTAAGCCAGAAAGAAAAACACCAATACAGTATACTAACGCATATATATGGAATTTAGAAAGATGCAAATGATAACCCTGTATACGAGACAGCAAAAGAGACACAGATGTATAGAACAGTCTTTGGGACTCTATGGGAGAGGGTGAGGGTGGGATGATTTGGGAGAATGGCATTGAAACACGTATGTTGTCATATGTGAAACGAATCACTAGTTCAGGGTCAATGCATGTTATAGGATGCTCGGGGCTGGCATGCGGGGATGACCCAGAGGGAGGATAAAGGGAGGAGGGAGGTGGGAGGGGAGTTCAGGAGGGGGAACTTATGTAAACCCGGGGCAAATTCATATCAATGTATGGCAAAACCAACCAATATAATATTGTAAAATAATTTGCCTCCAATAAAAAAATAAATTAATTACCTAAAAAAATAAATAAATAAAATAAAATTCATATTCCCAGGGGGAAAAAAAAAAAAGAATGAACTTGAAGTGAATGAATTTAGAATGAAACCAGCCTACCTAACTGTGCCCTTTTCTCCAGTTGTATTTAAATACTGACACAGAGAAGCTGGGTGGTTGACTGTTTCCGGAGATGGGAGACTGATAAGCTAGCACCATGGAGGGAGAGATGGGCAAGCGAGTTGTGGGTCTTTGCAGTTGATTGATTACAGCAAACGGCCATGGACTCTGCTCTGGACCAGAGTGGAAGTGAAGGTGTTAGGCAGTTAATGTGCAATGAAAAGCCTGGTGAGATCAACATGCAAGAAGTTAGGTCATCTTAAAGAATGGTCATCATAGGGGAGTCTGAACAGGAAACGTGATGCGGGTTGTGACCAAACAGTAAGAAACTGGACTGAAAGAGTTTTGATGGAAGCAGTTTGGAGTCATGGTCCAGGCTGTGATCCTGAGAGTGGAGGTCTGATGTGAAAGGTTAAGAGGAAAAGGACAGTGGCTCTTGGAAGGACTGGAAACTGCAAGGGCACAGTAAGCTGAAACAAAGGTGCTGCTGTGTTCAGGCTCACCCTGCCTCACACCGATGGAAGTGTTCTAGAAGCTCCAGCACCATTAGTTCTGTGGCAGCTAGAGCTGGGCTCCTTCAGCTGACTGCCCATGTTCCTGTAGTTATCAGTACGAATTTCACAACTCCCAATCGTGTTTGCCTCAGGTGAGACGAAGACATCACCTTTCCTTTTCACACATCCTTGGCAGCCCTAATTTCCACTCTGGAAAAATAACTCTGATCAACTAACCCTCTCCTAGGAATGTTGTCTTTATTTTGGACAACAACACTGAGTTACTAATGATTACACATATTTTACAGTTGGGAACACAGAGGTTTAGAGAATGTTCAGCTAACTCAAGAATACACAGAATAACGGTACAAAAAAGATCTTCACGACCAAGATAATCACGATGATGTGATCACTGACCTATAGCCACACATCTTGGAATGTGAAGTCAAGTGGGCCTTAGAAAGCATTACTATGAACAAAGCTAGTGGAGGTGATGGAATTCGAGTTGAGGTATTTCAAATCCTGAAAGATGATGCTGTGAAAGTGCTGCACTCAACATGCCAGCAAATTTGGAGAACTCAGCAGTGGCCACAGGACTGGAAAATGTCAGTTTTCATTCCAATCCCAAGAGAGGCAATGCCAAAGAATGCTCAAACTACCGCACAATTGCACACATCTCACATGCTAGTAAAGTCATGCTCAAAATTCTCCAAGCCAGGCTTCAGCAATACGTGAACCATGAACTTCCAGATGTTCAAGCTGGTTTTAGAAAAGGCAGAGGCACCAGAGATCAAATTGCTAACATCCGCTGGATCATGGAAAAAGCAAGAGAGTTCCAGAAAAACATCTATTTCTGCTTTATTGACTATTCCAAAGCCTTTGACTGTATGGATCACAACAAACTGTGGAAAATTCTGAAAGAGATGGGAATACCAGACCACCTGACCTGCCTCTTGAGAAGGTATGCAGGTCAGGAAGCAACAGTCAGAATTGAAAATGGAACAACAGACTGGTTTCAAATAGGGAAAGGAGTACGTCAAGGCTGTATATTGTCACCCTGCTTATTTAACTTATATGCAGAGTACATCATGAGGAACGCTGGGCTGGAAGAAGCACAAGCTGGAATCAAGATTGCTGGGAGAAATATCAATAACCTCAGATATGCAGATGACACTACCCTTATGGCAGAAAGTGAAGAGTAACTAAAAAGCCTCTTGATGAAAGTGAAAGAGGAGAGTGAAAAGGCTGGCTTGAAGCTCAATATTCAGAAAATGAAGATCATGGCATCTGGTCCCATCACTTCATGGGAAATAGATGGGGAAACAGTGGAAACAGTGTCAGACTTTATTTTTCTGAGCTCCAAAATCACTGGAGATGTTGATTGCAGCCATGAAATTAAAAGACGCTTGCTCCTTGGAAGGAAAGTTATGCCCAACCTAGACAGCATATTAAAAAGCAGAGACGTTACTTTGCCAACAAAGGTCCGTCTAGTCAAGGCTACGGTTTTTCCCGTGGTCATGTATGGATGTGAGAGTTGGACTGTGAAGAAAGCTGATCACTGAAGAATTGATGTTTTTGAACTGTGGTGCTGGAGAAGACTCTTGAGAGTCCCTTGGACTGCAAGGAGATCCAACCAGTCCATTGTGAAGGAGATCAGTCCTGGGTGTTCATTAGAAGGACTGATGCTGAAGGTGAAACTCCAATACTTTGGCCACCTCATGCGACGAGTTGACTCACTGGAAAAGACTCTGATGCTGGGAGGGATTGGGGGTGGGAGGAGAAGGGGACGACAGAGAATGAGATGGCTGGATGGCATCACCGACTCGGTGGACATGAGTTTGAGGGAACTCCGGGAGTTAGTGTTGGACGGGGAGGCCTGGCGTGCTGTGATTCATGGGGTCACGGAGAGTCGGACACGACTGAGTGACTGAACTGAACTGGAGTGAACTGAAGTTAACTCACTCTTTGATTCTCTGTAAATATCATACAGATTTGAAAATGTTCTCTTTCCAAGACATTTTAAAGCTAGTAATCCAGGACTTTCCTGGTGGCACAGCAGATAGGACTCCACCTTGCAGTGCAGGGGACACAGATTCCATCCCTACCCAGGAAGATTCCATATGTCACCAAGTAGCTACACCCCCAGACCGCAGCTGCTGAGCTGGCACTCTAGAGCCCGTGAGCAATGACTAGTGAGGCCATGTGCTACAGCTGCTGGAGCCCATGCACTCTCGGGCCATGAGCCACAACTGCTGAGCCAGTGCCTTACCTGCTGAAACCCGTGTACTTAGGGCCTGTGCTCCAGAACAAGGGAAGCCGCCATGCAGAGCAGCCGATGCACCGTGACGAAGAACAACCCCTGCTCATCACAACTAGATGGAAGCCCGACAGCAACAGAGACCCATGCTCACCAGCACCAGTATATATATATATATACATATATATAGTTTTTAAAAAACTACTAACCCAGAAAATATAAGTGCTGTAAGAATAAAGGTATTTCTACTAAATTCAGTAATAATCAGTTGCAACCCCACGGACTGTAGCCTGGTAGGCTCCTCTCTTCATGGTTTTCTCCAGGCAAGAATACTGAGTGGGTAGCCATTCCCTTCTCCAGGGGATCTTTCTGACCCAGGGCTCGAACCTGGTCTCCCACATTGCAGTCAGATTCTTTACCATCTGAGACACCAGGGAAGCCCTAGACTAAGGTCCATATTATTCATGATGTTCTTAATATTTCTAATTAATAGTATCTAACCTTGTGGTGCTGGAGAATACTCTTGCTAGTCCCTTGTACTGCAAGGAGATCCAACCAGTGCATCCTAAAGGAGATCAGTCCTGGGTGTTCATTGGAAGGACTGATGCTGAGGCTGAAACTCCAATAGTTTGGTTACCTCATGTGAAGAGATGACTCTTTGGAAAAGACCCTGATGCTGGGAGGGATTGGGGGAAGGAGGAGAAGGGGACGACAGAGGATGAGATGGCTGGATGGCATCACCGACTTGATGCACCTGAGTTTGGGTGAACTCCGGGAATTGGTGATGGACAGGGAGGTCTGGTGTGCTGCAGTCCATGGGGTCTCAGTCGGACACGACTGAGCGACTGAACTGAACTGAACTGAAGCATGCTAATACGATGATAATCAGATTGATGATCTAAGGTCTATATTACTCATGGTCAATGTTATCAATGAAAAACATAGTTGCACATTCTTAGGCATTGCTTCCATCTGTAAGTGGCATATGTATTTTGTTCCCCCTGAGTCTGGAGGCTCTGATACGTTTATAAACGACAGAATGCAGCAAATGATACTGTGTGACTTCTGAAGCTATACTTCTATATTCCTTTTCTATTGTTGCTGGAACAAACTGTCATAAACTTGAGGGCTTAAGACAATATGAATTTATTATTGATATCTTATAGAAGGTCAGAAATCCAAAACTAGATTCACTGGGCTGAGGTCAGTACACTTTCTCTGAAAGTTCTAGGGGAGAATGTTTCCTTGCCTTTTCTAGCTTCTAGAGTCATCTGTATTCCTTGGCTCAGGGTCCCTTTTTCCATGTTCAAAGCACTTCACTCCAGCCTCTCCAGCCATCATCTCATCCCCTTTATCCACCTTTGATCTCTTGCCTCCCTCATGAAAACCTTTGTGATTGCATTCAGAACCTACTTAGATAAGGTAATCTCCCCATATCAAAATTCCTCAGTAATCACATATGCAGATTTCCTTTTTCCATTCTAAAGTAATGTCATCATAGGTTATGGGGATTAGGGATGCAAAAATCTTTCTGGGGCGATTCAGTTAGAAAAGGTCATGCAGATTCCACACGGTTTTCTCGACACTCTTATGCAAGAGGTAAGCCCATCAAGCTGGGTGCTCCAGACCACAGTCTAGCTGAGTTCTGAGCTGACCACCAGTACCCACTACTAGCTAGGTGAGGAACGAACCCTGCATGTTCTGCCCAACTAAACTTTTATGGGCCTCATCCCCAGGCAACACCTGACTGCCACTGTGTGTTCTTAGCATTAGATGAGTTAATACAAACAATGTGCTTTGAATGTTACGTGGATTTTACAGCCAGTTCATAAAAGATGGCACAGCTTCTTTTGCCCGCTTCTTTTTACTCTCACAATGGAACTCACCTGCCTTAGTGTAAAGAAGCCCAAACAAGCCCACATGGAGAGACCACACAGCGAGGCCACATGAGGGCACCTGAAATGGGGCTGCCAGCAACACGTGGGAAGGAGTGCCAGCTGACAATCTGCAGTATCGGCATGACGGGAGTGAAGACACTTCCACACGGATCCAGCCATCAAGTCACCCCCAACCTTCACGTCTCCCCCACTGAGCCCCAGAGCAGAGACAAGTCAGCCTCAGTGTGTCCTGTCGAGATGGCTGCCCGCAGAATCTGTGAGTCACTCGGTTGGGAGGCTCTTTGTTTCTTTGCTTTTCTTTCACACAGCAATAGTTATTACTTGAAAACTAAACTCAGGAAGTTAAAGCATTTTAAAAATCAACTTTCCCAAACCATGTAAGAGAATGACTAAAAACAATAGGGAAACAAAATGCCATATTACCTAATACCTTTGTAAATATAATACCCACTAATTTTCCCATAGCATGTTACAATGTTGAGTATTTACAGCCTTGAATACTATAAAAACTGTAAGTGTGCATACTGATTTTGCAATGAACATTTTATGGTCACTATTTGTATGCAAGAACAATTATATCAACTATATTTACGGCCTAAGTCTGAACATCACAGGAACACAGAACTTGTGTGTTTCCTTTTCTCTATATTTCAAACAGACCACAAGTCACATTCATCTCAAACAGAAGTTGCATCGCTTATTAACATCACTGTTGGAATGTTTAAACATTAAGAATGCTTGGGGTAGAGCAGTGTCACTGTTAAAATTTTCTCTCCCCTTTTGAAGGACATACACTCTAAACCTTGTTTCTCTTAATATTAACTTTAAAAGAAATTGAACTTAAGGAGAGAAAACAAAAATCCTAATGGTCTGTTCCTGATGTTTCTTCTTTTATATCCCTCAGGCCACTTCTAAAAATCTCCAAATAACTTTGGGAAAAACAGTATCTTGTTAGAATATATTAATGTTATTGATATCAATAGCATGTAAAAATGCTATATAAAAGATAATAACATTTTTTGCAGAGATTAGCTCCTCTCAGCCTTAGGGGGAAAAAACCGTGGTGGTAACACTAATACACACTGACATGAATGGTGTTAGGCTTATGTCATTTGATGTACTCAGATGTACTTGTAATATATATGCTAACCTGTCATTATTATTCTTGTGATTTAATCATTCAACATGCAATGTTATGTGTCCCCTAGTGTTAATAAGGACAATCTATAGTCTCATTTGTAGTATGTAATGTTGTTTACCACATCTCTGTGTTTTTAAAATCCATACTTGGCATAGGTACAAGAGTAATATGGAAAATCTAAATCGGAAAATAAGTAAAAATGTATTATTTGTCAGCAAGGAATAAAGTATCATCTCAACATTTTAAAGTACAGAAATAGTTTATTTTGCCATGACTCCCTAAGCCACAACATTATACTTTTTTAGTATTTCGAATATATTTTAAACAAATTTACTCTTAACAGTGAAGAAAAGAGAGAGAGAGGGGACTTTAGAGCTTTACGTGTCTCACTAAAGGAGCACAACTAAAGTTGTCTTCATGGCTAGAAATGCAGGTAATAAGAGATCACTAATACAAGTGGCATATATGTGGACAGAGAGTGTCTGATGATTTTGGATACAGTCTTTCTCTTGGCTAAATATAATGCTTCTTGTTAGAGAAAGACAGGAAAGTGTATCTTCAAGACACAGTATGCTGAGGATTCTTAGTGTCTACTCAATAGACATTTAACTAGAAACATTTAATTAGAAATTAACAGATTATTTACACACACATATGTGTGATTGCATATGTTGTGAATCTATACTGTCGTTTCAGTCAGCTTGGGCTGCCGTATGAAGTACCATGGACTGGGTGGGTGAAAAGAACAAGCGTTTGGTTCTCACAGTTGTGGACACTGGCAGTCTGGGGTGAGGATGCCACCACAGGTTCCGTTGAGATCCTGCCTGAGACAGCTGCCTCTGTGCAGGTCCTCACACAGCAGAGAGGCAGCGGGCGGGCCCTGGTCTCTGCATCTCTGAATGAGGACACGAATGCCATCGCGGAGTCCCCATCCTCATCAGCGTATCTAAACCAATCACCCCTCACAGGCCCCACCCCCAAAGGCCCCCTCACTGGGGGGTAAGGCTTCAACATGGTTTTGAGAGAACACATATATTCAGCCCCTAACACGGCTGAACAACTAACACTCTCACAATAAATATGTCTTACCTATTAAAAATTCATTTACCACTGATCCCTCCTTCTCTCCATCCATTTTAGTTTACACATCCAGTATCTGTTTGGGGCTAGGCGTCAACCCTGAACTCTAGTTTCTGCTACAGAAAACAGAATGCAGAGCAATTTTTTTTTTTTTTTACAGTATTAAAGGCATGACTAGGGGTGAGAGGGAGCATTTTTGCTCTCTGGTTTGGGTTGCTTTTGACTACCAAAGGTAATGTAATCTTCTCTACGGTGGAGGGTAGCACTGTCCTTCTACTGTCTTCAGAGACCACAGCGGGAAGCACAGTTACCTAATTATTCACACGCTGCCTGTAGGGAATCCTTGGAAAAAACTAATAGCCTGGGATTTGGCCTCTCTGATGTCTGGCCCTGTCTCCAGACCCTCCCACCTCCAAGCCACACACCACGTCTATTTGTTAGCTTTGGGTCAGAGCATGACTCACCAGCCTTTGGAGTCATATTGTTGCTGAGGGAAATGGCAGAGCGGTTAGAAAAATCTGTCAAAGTTTCCATGGCTTCACTGAAAGGTTCTAGTGAATCTGATCCACTCAGGGGATTGACACTTGTAAACAGAGTGAACTGATGGGGTCTTCAGATACTGACACTGTTCCTTTATGACCAGGCCTTCCTTGGCTGAGTTTCCAATCCGCTGTCAAAATCTCACTCTCTCTTACCCTCTAGTCATTACAGTAGATACCATCTGCTGATTTATTGTCAACCACTAATGAGTATCAGAGCGGAGTTAAAAATCTGGACTTATTTCTCTATTAGAGACTAGCAACTAACTGTGGCTGTTCCTTAACAACTCTCATTATCAGTTTAAAAACGAGGGACAACTAACAAGATATTAGGCAAAAACTCATCTTTTAAAGTTTTTAAACTTTAAAGATTGCAACCTTGACTGTTGTGTTTGAACTGTGGTGCTGGAGAAGACTCTTGAGAGTCCCTTGGACTGCAAGAAGATCAAATCAGTCAATCCTAAAGGAAATCAACCCTGAATATTCATTGTAAGGACTGATGCTGAAGTTGAAACTCCAATACTTTGGCCACCTGATGCAAAGAACTGACTCACTGGAAAAGACTCTGATGCTGGGAAAGATTGAGGGCAAGAGGAGAAGGGGGTGACAGAGAATGGTTGGGTGGCATCACTGATTCAATGGACATGAGTTTGAGCAAACTCAGGGAGATAGTAAAGGACAGGGAGGCCTGGTGTGCTGCAGTTCATGGGATCACAAAGAGTCAGACAAGACTCAGCGCCTGAACAACAACAATCTTGACTACTTTGCTATGGGATCTTAGCTAATTTCTTTTTAATATAAAGGATAATTTTTAAATGTTTCTGAGCAGAGGGAAAATACTTCGGAATTTATATCAATCCAATAAATTTTCAAATTATTCAACTAATGATTATAATATAATAATTTTAATGATAATAACATTTAAAGAGTACCTCATACAGATAGCCCTGTTGCTGGGAACTCCACATGCATTATCTCCTGAGTGAAAATTGCAGCACTCTCAGATTTTATAATAAATCTTGTATGTATGTGTTTTTTTTTTTTTTCATAACACTGTGATGTATCATGTATCTTTAAGTGTACAAGAGCCACTTATGTATTTTTCCATATATAAAAATGTTTACATTTTGGAAATAATTCTGAAGTGAACATTCATGTAATTACTATCCATGGGACTTCCTTGGTGGTCCAGTGCCTAAGATTCTGTGCTCCCGACGCATGGGGCTTGGGTTCAATCTCTGGTCAGGGACTAGATTCCACATGTCACAACTCAGAGTTCACGTGCTGTAACTAAAAAATCTGCATGTCACAACGAAGATCCCATGAGCTCCAACTAAGACCCAGTGAAGCCAAGTAAATAGATATGTAGAAAACTTACTAAACAGAACAAGAGAGAGAACACTGCCACTGCCATGTTGCTGAAAATGGCATTATTTCATGTTTTTATGGCTGAGTAATACTCCACTGCATATCTACCACATCTTCTTTATCAGTTCATCTATTGATGGACATTGAGGTTGCTTCAATGTCTTGGCTATTGTAATTATCCTTTGCTTTTTAAAAACCATCTATACATACATTTCCCCATATTTGTCCATTTTTGAACTTTATATTGGTATATGATGAGTTTTCTTTATCTTCTCTGTTCTCAACATCATGTTTGGGAGATAGATCCATATTATGACATATATATAGCTGAAGTTTATTTATTTATTTATTGTAAGTTCCACAATTTACTACCCATATGACTGTTGATGAAATTTGAGTTTCTTCTAGCCTGGGCTCTTGAAAACTAATGCTATGAACTGTTATCAGCTTTGAGCAGGCACCTGGGGAAACAAATGTATTTGTCTAGAGCAGTGGTTTTCAAATTTTAGCATCAGAACCACTTAGCTCATTTAAATGTAAATTGATGGGCCCTTTTCCTAAGAATTCTGATTCAGTTGATCTGGAATAGGGCCTGACACGATAATTTGCATTTCTAACAAGTTCCTAGATCATGTTGATGCTGTGGATTTAGAGATCATACTAGATGTCATCTAGGTTGTATAAATAACAAAGACTGGAATTGCTCAATCAGAACATAGAAGTATATTCAATCTTATAAAATTATCCCAAACAGGAAGAAGATACCACATTCTAGGATTAGAAGAGTCAATATTGTGAAAATGACTATACTACCTAAGGCAATCTACAGATTCAATGCAATACCTTTCAAATCACCAATACCATTTTTCACAGAACTAGAACAAAAATTCTAAAATTTGTATGGAAACATAGCAGACCCTGTACAGCCAAAGCAATCCTGAGAAAGAAAAATGGACCTGGAGGAATTAGATTCCCTGAATTTAGCATATATTACAAAGCTACAGTCATCAAAACAGTATGGTACTGTCATAAAAACAGAGATATAGACTGATAGAACAGGACAGGAGGCCCAGAAATAAACTCACACACCTGTGGTCAATTAATTTACAACAGAGGAGGCAAGAAAATACAATGGAAAAAAAGACAGTCTTTTCAATAAGTAGTGCTGGGAAAACTGGACAGCTATGTGTAAACAAATGAAATTAGAGCACTTGCTAACATCATATAAAAATAAGCTTAAAATCTATCAAAGACCTAAGTGTAAGACTGGACACTACAAAATTCTTAGCGGAAAGCATAGGCAGAACACTCTTTGACATTAATCATAGTAATATATTTTTAAATCCACCTCCTAGAGTAATAAAAACAAAAACAGAAATAAGCAAATTAAACTTGAAAGGTTTTTCATAGCAAAAGAAACCATAAACAAAACAAAAACCCAAAATACAGGGGAAAATATTTACAAATGCAGTGAATGACAAGGGATTATCTCCAAAATATAAAAACAGCTCATGCAGCTCTGTCAAAAAAGCAAACAAAAAACCAACAACCCAATCAAAAAAATGAGCTGAAGATCTAAATGGACATCCCCCAAAGAAGACACATAGATGGCCAAAAAGTACATGAAAAGATGCTCAGTATCACTAATTATCAGAGAAACGCAGTCAAAACCACAGTGACTTATCACCTCATAACAATCACAGTGACCATCATCAAAATGTCTGCAAATGATGAATGCTGGATAGGGTGTGGAGAAAGGGGGAACCCTCCTACACTCTCGATGGGAATGTAAATTGGTACAATCACTATGGAGAACAATATGGAGGTTCATTAAAAAATCTAAAAATAGAGCTACCACATCAATCACCCCTGGGCATATATCGGGACAAAACCATAATCCAATTCACCCCAACGTTCACTGCAGCACTGTTTACAATAGCCAAGACATTGGAAGGAACCTAAGTGTCCACTGATAAATAAAGAAGATGTGGTACACACATACAACAGAATATTACTGAGCTATAAGCAAAATGAAATAACGCCATTTGCAGCAACATGGATGCACCTAGAGATTATCATACTGCGTGAAGTCAGAGACAAATATCGTATGATATTGCTTATACATAGAATCTAAGAAAAAGTACAGATGAACTTATTTATGAAGCAGAAGTAGTCACAGATATAGCAAACAAATTTATGGTCACCAGTGGAGAAAATATTAAGAAATCTTTCATTATTCAAGATTGCTATCTTCTGAATCTTTACTGTTTCACCTAAAATTATTCATAAGTTGTACACATTTTTCCCTTTTTCTTTTTTCATGTAGAAAACCAATTATCCGGGCAACTTTTACTGAAAAATCTGTCTTTTCCTTATAGGTCTATAATACCTATAAGGTCATATCATGAGTCAATATATGTGTGGATTCATTCTTGGGATCTCCATTTTGTCAATAGGTCTATTTATTTATCCTTTTACCATTAAAATATATTACCTTTTCCTCTGGTTCAGAGATTGGCAAATTTTATTCTGTAAGGTCTAGAGAGTATTCAGTTTAGACTTTATAGCCCACATACAATCTGTGTGTCTTTTTTCTTTAACAATTCTTTGAAAATTCAAAAACCAGTTTTAGTTCAAAGACTGCACTAGGTACTAAAACAGGCTGTGGTACAGATTTGGTCTCTAGCCATAATTGCTTAATTTTGCTAAAGGTTTACTTTAAAACTTTATAGCTGTGTCAGTTAGCCATTGCTATTTTAAAATCATATAAATAAATGGGTTAAAACAATGAGCATTTTTTTCCATGAACCTCGGAGTCAGAAGGAAGGTTCTCTGTGGGTCAGGTAGGCAGCTTCTGCTGATTTGAGTTGGTCTCTGCCACATATTTAGGTGTTGGATGATACTAAGTTGCTTGAAGGACTTCAGCTGACACAGCTCAGCCTGGGCTTGTGCACAAGGCAGCAGCATGTCTCTGAGCAGGGGTGGGAGCCCGGAAAATTCCCTGAGGCCTAGGCTCGGAACAGGCACACTGCACTGGCACTGCGCTCTACTGAACAGTCAGTCAGGAATCCAGGCCAGAGTGAAGGGGTGAGAACAGACTCTACTCCTTGACGAGAGAATCTGCAAAGTCAGCTTGACAACAGTGACAGTACGTAGTAGATTCTAATTTATCTACCAAAATATCTGGGAGAGAAAATTCTCCTATTTTGTTCATTATGCTCACTAAGTCATTTGAGTTGAGTTTAAAGTATGAGTTTGTCATGCAGAAAAGAGGAGGAAAATCATTTGAGTAGATGGAAAAAGGATCCCCAAGGCATGTAACTGCAAAAGGATTTCTCATTTGCAAGGAGGAGAGGCAGTACTACAGGCTGAGTGAAGAGTTCAAGGACCATAGGGTCCAAAGGTGTAGAGATGTAGTTCGGGGCTGACTTTTAAAAAGTTTACTCTTACAAGAAATGAGTATTTATAAGGTATTATTCTTAATGGCTGAACCACATGACATAATCAGATTTATGTTTTAGAAAACTTTCCAGAGGGACACAAAAGAGCAGACAAATTGATTACTTGAATTTTGTAGGAATAGGCCAGGTGAGAAATAATGGAAGCATGAACTAAAACAATAGTAAAAATGAGAGTAGAGAGAGATATGGAGATATTTGGAAGGTACAATGAATGAGAAATTGAGAATTGTCAGATATGGAAGGCAGAGAGAAGATAGAACCCATAATACGTATTAAGGAGCCATGGTCAGGTGTTGTTTGTAGTAAAGCTCTTTACCAAAATAAAGGACATAGGCAGAGAAAACTTTGAGAGGAAAAGGGTAAGTTCATTTTTTAATACACTGAGCTTGAGCCTGGCAGATGTGTGGGTATGAGGGAGTAGACGAGATTGTCTGCTGCTGACTGAATGTATGGATTAGGGTCACTGGACTCTATCCCACACTCTTAATGAGACTGGAGAAATTTACCAAGTACTGATTCTTGGGAACAGCAGCATTATCCCATCATGGTGGTATATTTAAATTCATCCTTTTGCTATATAAATCTTATTCTTTTAGGGTTTTCATTGCAAACTGGAATGCTGCATGAAGATCTTAATGAGTTAAGGGAATATTTTTCAAATTTTAATGCGCTTATGTATAACTTGGTGATTATACACATGAAACTATATGTATTATATCAATGAAACTATGAGCCATGCCATGCAGGGCCACCCAAGATGGACGGGTCATGAGGAGAGTTCTGACAAACTGGAGAAGGGAATGGCAAACCACTTCAGTATCCTTGTCTTGAAAACCCATAGGTAAGGTGAAGTCACTTGTCGTGTCCAATTCTTTGCAACCCCACAGACTGTAGCCTACAAGGCTTTTCCATACATGGGATTTTCCAGGCAACAGTTCAGTTCAGTTCAGTTCAGTCGCTCAGTCGTGTCCGACTCTCCGCGACCCCATGAATCACAGCACGCCAGGCCTCCCTGTCCATCACCAACTCCCGGAGTACACTCAAACTCATGTCCACAGAGTCGGTGATGCCATCCAGCCATCTCATTCTCCGTCGTCCCCTTCTCCTCCCACCCCCAACCTTTCCCAGCATCAGAGTCTTTTCCAGTGAGTCAACTCGTCGCATGAGGTGGCCAAAGTATTGCAGTTTCAGCTTTAGCATCAGTCCTCCAATGAACATCCAGGATTGATCTCCTTTAGAATGGACTGGTTGGATCTCCTTGCAGTATAAGGGACTCTCAGGAGTCTTCTCCAACACCACTGGAGTGGATTGCCATTTCCTTCTCCAGAGGATCTTCCGGACCCAGGGATTGAACCCAGGTCTCCCATATTGTAGGCAGATGCTTTACCATCTGAGCCACCAGGAAATTCCAGTGAAAACCCATGAATAATATGAAAAGGCAAAAATGTAGGACACTGAAAGACGAACTCCCCATGTCAGTAGGTGCCCAATATGCAGCTGGAGATCAGTGGAGTACTAGCTCCCAAAAGACTGAAGAGATGGAGCCAAAGCAAAAACAACACCCACTTGTGGATGTGACTGGTGATGGAAGTAAAGTCCGATGCTGTAAAGAGCAATATTGCAAGGGAACCTGGAATGTTAGGTCCATGAATCAAGGCAAATGGGAAGTGGTCAAACAGGAGATGGCAAGAATGAACGTCTACATTCTAGGAATCAGTGAACTAAAATGGACTGGAATGGGTGAATTTAACTCAGATGACCATTATTTCTATTACTGTGGACAAGAACCCCTTAGAAGAAATGGAGTAGCCATCATAGTCAACAAAAGAGTCCGACATGCAATACTTGGATACAACAATGATCTCTGTACGTTTCAGAGGCAAACCATTCAATATCATAGTAATCCAAATCTATGCTCCAACCAGTAATGCTGAAGAAGCTGAAATTGAGTGGTTCTATGAAGACCTAGAAGACCTTCTAGAACTAACACCTAAAAAAGATGTCCTTTTCATTATAGCGGACTGAATGCAAAAGTTGGAAGTCAAAAAACACCTGGAGTAACAGGCAAATTTGGCCTTGGAGTACAGAATTAACCAGGGCAAATGCTAATAGAGTTTTGCCAAGAGAACGCACTGGTCATAGCAAACACCCTCTTCCAACAACACAAGAGAAGACTCTACACATGGACGTCACCAGATGGTAAATACCAGAAATAGATTGATTATATTCTTTGCAGCCAAAGATGGAGAAGCTCTATACAGTTAGCAAAAACAAGACCAGGAGCTGACTGTGGCTCAGATCATGAACCCCTTATTGCCAGATTCAGGGTTAAATAGAAGAAAGTAGGGAAAACCACTAGACCATTCAGGAATGATGTAAATCAAACCCTCATGATTACACAGTGGAGGTGACAAATAGATTCAGAGGATTAGAACTGATAAAGTGCCTGAAGAACTACAGACGGGAGTTCATGACATTGTACAGGGGATAGGGATCAAGACCATCCCCAAGAAAAAGAAATGCAAAAAGGCAAAATGGTTGTCTGAGGACACCTTACAAATAGCTGTGAAAAGAAGAAAAGTGAAAAGCAAAGGAGAAAGGGAAAGATATACCCATTTAAACGTATCACCAGTCCAGGTTTGACGCATGATACAGGATGCTCGGGGCTGGTGCACGGGGATGACCCAGAGGGAGAATAAGGGTAGGAGGAGGTGGGAGGGGCTTCAGGAAGGGGAACTCATGTACACCCAGGGTGGATTCATGTCAATGTATGGCAAAACTAACAAATACAATATTGTATAGTAATTACCCTCCAATTAAAAAAAAAAAAAAGAAATGCTAAAAAAAAACCACCAAAGAATAGCAAAGAAAGATAAGAAAGGCTTCCTCAGTGATCAGTGCAAAGAAATAGAGGAAAACAACAGAATGGAAAAGACTAAAGATCTCTTCAAGAAAATTAGAGATACCAAGGGAACATTTCATGCAAAGATGGGTACAATAAAGGACAGAAATGGTGTGAACCTAACAAAAGCAGAAGATACAAAGAAGAGGTGGCAAGAATACACAAAGAACTGTACAAAAAAGATCTTCATGACCCAGATAATCACGATGATATGATCACTCACCTTGAGCCAGACATTCTGGAATGTGAAGTCAAGTGGGCCATAGGAAGCATCACTACAAACAAAGCTAGTGGAGGTGATGGAATTCCAGTTGAGCTATTTCACATCCTGAAAGATGATGCTGTGAAAGTGCTGCATTCAATATGCCAGCAAATTTGGAAAACTCAGCAGTGGCCACAGGACTGGAAAAGGTCAGTTTTCATTCCAATCCCAAAGAAAGGCAATGCCAAAGAATGCTCAAACTACCGCACAATTGTACTCATCTCACATGCTAGTAATTTAATGCTCTAAATTCTCCAAGCAAGGCTTCAACAGTATGTGAACCATGAACTTCCAGATGTTCAAGCTGGATTTAGAAAAGGCAGACAAACCAGAGATCAAATTGCCCACATCTGTTGGATCATTGAAAAAGCAAGAGAGTTCCAGAAAAACAACTACTTCTGCTTTATTGACTATGCCAAAGCCTTTGACTGTGTGGATCACAATAAACTGGAAAATTCTGAAAGAGATGGGACTACCAAACCCCCTGACCTGCCTCCTTTGAAACCTGTATGCAGGTCAGGAAGCAACAGTCAGAACTGGACATGGAACAACAGACTGGTTCCAAATAGGAAAAGGAGTACGTCAGGGCTGTATATTGTCACCCTGCTTATTTCACTTCTAGCAGAGTACATCATGAGAAACGCTGGGCTGGAAGAAGCACAAGCTGGAATCAAGATTGCTGGGAGAAGTATCAATAAGCTCAGATATGCAGATGACACTACTCTTATGGCAGAAAGTGAAGAACTAAAAAGCCTCTTGATGAAAGTGAAAGAGGAGAATGAAAAAGTTGGCTTAAGGTTCAACATTCAGAAAACGAAGATCATGGCATCTGGTCCCATCATCTCATGGCAAATAGATAGATAGGGAAACTTTGGCCTCAGTGACTGACTTTATCTTTTTGGGCTCCAAAATCACTGCAGATGGGACTGCAGTCATGAAATTAAAAGACGCTTACTCCTGGGAAGAAAAGTTATGACCAACCTAGACAGTATATTATGAAGCAGAGACATCACTTTGGCAAGAAAGGTCCATCTAGTCAAGGCTATGGTTTTTCCAGTAGTCCTGTGTGGATGTGAGAGTTGGACTATAAAGAAAGCTGAGCACCGAAGAATTGGTGCTTTTGAACTTTGGTGTTGGAGAAGACTCTTGAGAGTCCCTTGAACTGCAAGGAGATCCAACCAGTCCATCCTAAAGGAAATCAGTCCTGAATATTCATTGGAAGGACTGATGCTGAAACTGAAACTCTAATACTTTGGCTAACTGATGCGAAGCATTGACTCATTTCAAAAGACCCTAATGCTGGAAAAGATGGAAGGCGGGAGGAGAAGGGGATAGTAGAGGATGAGATGGTTGGATGGCATCACTGACTCAATGGACTGAGTTTGAGTGAACTCTGGGAGTTGGTGATGAATGGGAAAATCTGGCTTGCCGCAGTCCATGGGGTCTCAAAGAGTCAAACATGACTGAGCAACTACACTGAACTGAATGTATAACCTGGAGATCTTGGGGGAAAATGAAGGTTCCTATTCTGTTAGTCTGGATTGGGACTGAAATTCTGCATTTTCAGTGAGTTTCCAGAATATAGTGATAATGCTGGTCTATGGACCACTCCCTGAATAGTATTCTTACAATCAGCATTCTTAGCTCATGATGTTTCTAATTAAGTGACATTTACTCTTGTCCATAACAGGCAGTAGCTAAGTCTTGAAGGAACCACATAAATAAAAAGCCTCTTTTAAAGTCTCCCGTATCTTAATAATATCCAGGTTATACATCCCCCCATAAAAATGAGCAAAGAAATAAATCCTTAGCAGTCTTGGCCTTTGCTCCCTGTCTAAAAGCCAAAAGTAAAGAACATGAATTCTCCTAGACAGGCCAAGGTGTATGTGTCCACATGTGTTAGGTGCCTCTGACCTAACAGCTGTCACTAAGTACATCCAGTGCTCAGGAAATAGCAAGGTAAGTGGCTGAACAGTCCACAAGGCTAAAAGTCAAGAGCAGATACAGAAATTGATGCAGAGTGATTTCTGCCACTGGAACTAAACTGGCTGTGTATTCCTCTTTTCTAATCAGAAGCAGCTTCCCTTCCAGCTGTACCGGATACTCTGTTTATTCACTTTATATTTTAGTAACAAGTGTCCTTTAGTGAAAACTTCATTTCCCGGCATATCTTCAGGGATCACCATTAGACTGGTTACAGATCATCACCAGCTGTTGGCCATTATTTCCACTTTGTAACTGCCTGATCTAAGGGATGTGTTGTCTTTCACCAGCAGGGCAACACCTCGAACGAACTCGGTCAGTCTCAAGAGGAGCTGGAAGCATTGCAGCTGGGTGTGGACAATCAATATTAAAACAGCCTGAGGGCTTCTACTTCTAGGTGTAGTTTTTTATTTTTTACAAGATGGGGAAGATAAGTTTTTCCCCACATTTTTGTTTTTAGCAATCTGAAACAGGTTCGAGAATAATAACAACAAAGAAAACCAATGCCATTATTTCTGAAAGATTTAACACCCACCTCAGTTATTGGTTTTCCACTTTAACCTCATGCAACGAGTTGATTCACTGGAAAAGACTCTGATGCTAGGAAGGATTGGGGGCGGGAGGAGAAGGGGACGACAGAGGATGAGATGGCTGGATGGCATCACCAACTCGATGGACATGAGTTTGGGTGAACTCCAGGAGTTGGTGATGGACAGGGAGGCCTGGCGTGCTGTGATTCATGGGGTTACAAAGAGTCGGACATGACTGAGCGACTGAACTGAACTTTAACCATATCAGAGTTTTAAAGTGATATATTCATTGCTTCAGTACACTTACGATTAGTGTAAATTCACAAAGCAGAAATATAATCATGTTGTAAATATAGAACATGAGCTGTTAAACCAACAAAAGTGTGCTTGGAGGCATAGACATTAAGGGTAACGTTTGGAATGTGACTGCAGACTAAGTAGATATTTTATATAGCATCTAAATAACTGTACTTGAACCATTAATTCATATCCACTGAGTGTCCAGTGGTATGTCTGTTTCAGGTATGGAAGATATCCTTTGAATGCAGAAAAATGGTAGAATATCTGCCTTTATGTTTTATGCAGCTTTATGTTTTAACTGTTGGAGACAGACAAGCTATCAAGTAAAATGTGTTCTATGCTGGTGGTCCTGTACACTTATTTTAAATAAAGTGAATTGTATTTCTGGACAGTCACCTGTACCCAAATGTAGAGTTATTTGAGAAACATTTCAAAGACATCGTTTAGGATAATTTTAGATGATGGTGATAGTATATTGATTTTTGGTTAAAGAATGGGAAGGAATAGAATTATTATTCCCTAGAATAATATTGATGTAGTATAAGGTATATACAGTATGTTGAGGAGATGTCCAAGGTACTGAGCTCATGGCAATTTCCATACGAGGCAGCCTTCAGAAGCTCCTTGTCAGTCAAACTGTGAGACTGCCTACATTACTCAGCTTCATCCTCTTTCTGGGGTGGAAGCTTCTAGAAACATTACCTAAAACTTAATTTTTTAATTTAGAAATTTACAAAAGCTCTTAATGAGCAATATTTTTTTCTTTATATCTTGGTCATTGAAAATGGGTAATGTATTATTCTCTAAAAGGTCTGCTTTCTGAAATTAAGTTTCAACTTAAATTAAGAAGACATTCAGAGTGAAATAAATCTAGGTTCAAATTCTGACTATGTTTTTTCCTCTACATAGTAAATATTTTATATTATAGTACATAATTTTGGAATCCTTTAATTCACCTAAAGTGTTTGACCTCATTTGATTATAACTACATAGGATTGATGTAGTGAAATATAACAATTTTCCAAGAAAAATCAGAACTGTCACTTACAAAGTAGTACTATTGATAACTTTGTAGGCATTTTTTCCAGTCAAGTTCTATATTTCCAAATTAGCTCTGTTATTAAAAGTAAAAGCTCTTCTAGAGCAAGAGTATAACGTAAAAGGAGCTTCTATACTATGACCAAAATGTCTAATTTCAACTCAAGAAAAGCACTGGCATTTCTCATTAGAAGTATTTTTATTTTTTGTTATACAACTTCTCAATGGTGGGACGCATAAAAATATAGCTGAAACTTTTACCCAAGCTTATAACTCATGCACAAAAATCTTGGTTAGAAAGCCAAGAAAATGTATTTTGTCTCCCATTTTTGTAATTTAGCTCTGTTTGAATTGTTTGAAAATATATGTGGATAAGAATAAATTTGGAAAGGCAGAATTTTAAATGTTTTCCTCTGTTTTTAAATAATAAAGTCTTAGGCACTATTACGAAGAAGAACCACGAAAACCTTTGTTTTAGCACAGTTTATGCTATACAGGGGGGTGACCACAGGAAAGGAGGGGACGGGAATGTTCCCAAGGCAGAAAGTTCACTTGCACATAGAGAAGGAAGCTGCTGTGAACTGTCTGCTGATGGCAGGGGAGAAAAGGGAGTGGAAAACCAAGACCTACTTACTTGGTGTTTTGAACACCCCATTTCTTCAAAGTGAGGGGGTTTCAATACAATAATAGTAGGTCAACACTGCTTTTACAGACTTCATTTGAAAAAAAAAAATAGAAACTCAAGAAAACTTTTATATAAATGACTCTTAAGTCCCCCAATTTAAAATTCAACTTAATTTATTTTTATTAGCTGGAATCCTGGCTAGTTTCCATTTCCTGAGCCTTGTTATTCTAAGTTTATTTTTAAGACTAATTATCCTCACCTACATAAACTTCCTGGTTTTCAGAATATTTAATTGACCAGTCAATTGTCTCTGCTCTCCAGATGACAGTTACCTATCATGCATCTTCAAAGCGATCCAAAATTCAGACCAGATGACATCTATTCAAGGGCACAGGAGGAACTGAGACAGAATTGTGGCGGTATCAGCCAACATGTGCAGCTCATCGTCGCAAATAAGTGCTCAACCAACGGGGTTGTGTATTGTCATCGTGACGCGTAACTGTTGGAAGAGTTCCAGTAATGGCATAAGGAATTCTGCACAGAGTAGGTGGCAGGGGGCACCCGAGGTAGGTTCCATGACTATGACTCACTCTGGAAGTTGCATATAGATTGGCATAACTTGGATATGCAGTAATTCTTGGCAAATGAAAAGATTATTTGTATTTATGTTCTTATTATTTAGAAGTTGATCTGGAACTTCACAAAGAAATTGCATTTAAAGTGCAATTAACTGTCATATAAGATTTGCCTTTTTTTAATCACAAATTCAGAATAATTTTTGCTTTTTCTATATAAAGGGAAATAATAGTAATTTTATAACTTAAAGGAAAGAATAAATTCTTCAATATATGTCTTTCTGAAAATAAAATGATTGGCAGGAGATATTCCTATACTTTTAATCTGAATCACCTGAATAAAAGAAAATCTCACATCCCTTTAGCTTTCACAGGCTCAAGGAAATGTGAAATATTTGACATTTTCACCTTAGTGTTTTCACACATAAAAGAGACACCTTTCAAGGGTAAATAACAAATTTTCTTTTCCTGTTGAAAGCTAGTTTGCAACTCAAAGGGCAAATAAGGGAAAATGTTGTTCTAGAATTTTCTGAAATGCAACTCACATGCAGTAATTCCTCATCTACTGACTGTGTCTGCACATTGCCCCAAGTCACAGCCTTAGTTGTTGAATTGCTGAGAATTTAGAGATTACGCCTTCTAACCAGTCTACCATGTAGGTGAAAATCAGAAAAGGTGTAAAACTTGTGCGTTGACAGAGTTCAAGACTTTCAGTCTTAGTTACACATTTAGTTGTCACTTAAGTTTTAAATGGCTAAAATTAGGCCCCTTCTTTTCATTGAAACTATGCAAAGTTTTAATTGTGCAGCAGCTACTTCATTTGCTCTGGCAGCGACCCTTTGGAAATGAAAGCCATGTTGACGTTTGCATACACACTTGTGATAAGTAGTGCTAAGTCGTTTCATTCACGCCTGACTCTGCAACACTATGGACTGTAGCCTGCCAAACTCCTCTATCCATGGGATTTTCCAGGCAAGAATACTGGAGTGGGCTGCCATGCCCTCCTCCAGGGGACCTTTCTGACCCACATCTCTTGTGTCTCCTGCATTGGCAGGCCGGTTGGAAGCCCATATTACTATTTAAAAAGAAATTCAGAGACAAGATGGGGCTGAGATTTGTGGCCTATTGGATGTTGAAGCCAGAAAATGTGGTGCGTTTCTAAGCAGGAGCAAGGTCCTATGGGAGCAGCAAAGGTGCTTAGGGAAACAGTGAGAAAGGGCTAGAAAATTGTCAAAGGCCGTCAACATCCAAGAGGAGAATATGTTTGAAATATCAGTCAACAAGGAATTTGAAAAACTTGGTCAGTACGGCGTTAGGGAAAGCATTTTGGCAGCGGTGGGTAGAACAGAAGGCAAAGAGGGAGACAGACGGGAATTGCGGATCCCACCGTGTAGGGCTTCCACACTGGGCCCTAGTTCCTGACAGACCGATGTTTGGGACCCAGGCCGAGAAAGCACGGGCTCCAGCCTCCCGTTTCTAACAGGACTTCCGGGCCGGTCACATCTGGTCCCCCAGGGGCGCCGGCAGCCGGCCCTCGGTGCTGCTTCCGGAGCGCTGAGCTCCAGCTCCACAGACGCTGCGCCACAGCTCCTGCGGTTCCAGCCGCGGCAGCGGGATCCTCTTCTCAGAGGTCTGAGCGCCAACGCTGTGAACCTCTCCCTCGAGCCCTTGCCTCTGAGACTCCCAATCTCTGCTTTTCCCTTAGCCCTAAAGGAGCTTCCTCTGCAAGCAGCACCTCTGGATGACCTCAGTGCCCTCCTGCTGCCCTTTGAGGCCTTCAGAGCGTGCGCCAGCTGACCTCGATACCAAAACCCTCCGCAGCAGCACCTAGCGTCGTGTCCATTTTCCTGCTGAGCCCTGACTAATAGAATGAAGGTGAGCAGGTGTGTAATCTCTGTAGACAACATGTCAGGAGCACTGGCGCATAAAAGTTTGGGCACAGTCAAGGAAGAGTAGTAGATGGATGTAATTAGACCACGTAGCTAAATATGAGATGTCCTGAAAATTAAGCTGGGAAAAACTAGGGTGGATTTTAGTTAACAATAGGTGTCTCTTGATGTACTAACAAACCTGACTTCTGTAACATGCATCATCTATCCCAATAATTTCCGCAGGAACATACTGATATAGACTAATTTTTAACATGTGATAATCTTCAAAAGGGTTTCCCTCGTGGCTCAGACGGTAAAGAATCTGCCTGCATTGCAGGATACTTGGGTTTGATTCCTGGGTCAGGAAGATCCCCTGGAGAATGGAATGGCAACCCACTCCAGTATTCTTGCCTGGAGAATCCCATGGACAGAAGAGCCTGGTGGGCTACAGTCCATGGGATAGCAAAGAATCAGACATGACTGGGAGACTTACAAACATAAAAATGTATAAAATATATGAAGACTCCTGATCATCGCCATCAGGTTAAGTGGCCTCTAAGGCATCCAGGGAGATGTGTAGGGGTTGATGTATATGGTTCAGAAAATCATGAGAGCAGCCTGAACTAGAGATATGTGGTTTGGAATTACTTAGGTACACAGATGCCAGTTGAACTTCTGGGTGTTCCTGAGGTCACCCAGAAAGATGGCAGAGAGTGAGAGAACAGGAGCTTATGGCAAGACGTGAGAAGTTTCCATGATTTTTCAACAGAGTCCCTGTGCTCTAAACAAGTCAGTCTGACGTCTGACTCTCACATGTCATTTACCACCTCCTGGCTATACCCTGGGAATTAGTTGCCTGCTATTTTCTGGAAACACTTGCTGAGAGGACAACATGGGATAGGAAACTAGGCTTGGGGTTCAGATCTGAAGTCCTGGGCTTGACCTGTGGTTGGCAAAAGCCAGCTTCTTCTTGGTTAAGATCTCTTTAACCTCTAGGGTTCTCTGCTTTCTCCCTTGTACCATGAATAATGATATTAATTACTGATAATGATTTCATCTCAGGGCTGCTGTGTGCATTGAGTCACACAAAAAGCAGCTGTTGGTCAGCTGCTAAATGGTAATTGCTGCTTGGTTGTCACTGTGGATAAAAGAGGAAGAACTCACAATCAAATGGGGCAGACAGAGGAATTACGGGATCGATAATGATGCAGTGTACACAGTGAAGCAGTAGAGAAGGCGTGAAACTCAGAGGTGGGAAGGAATCATAGATGGCCTTTAGCTGTTTAGGCTGAATCCTGAGGAAAATATGAGTATCAGTTGAATGGAAATAAAATAGTGTACTATCTGGAATTTAATGTCAGAGGTTTAGCAAAAGAGTTTATTTTCTTCTCTTTGATGACCTCCTTCTAGTCTTGGTCCAAAGTCAGCTGTTTCAGAGAGACTGCCTGAGCTTACTGGCTTCCTTCGCACTTTCATTTAGTCCTTTATTCTATTGGATTTGAACACACATTAATTGTTTTGCTTTCATTGTTTTACTTTTGTGGGTATAATTGATAGTCATTCTTATATTTTAGTTAGTGTCCCTAATTTGTCTTTTTAAAAGGAAAGAAAACTGACAGATTAGTATTTAGTATTCTTTTGATGTCTAAAATAGTGTTTGATATACAGTCAACCCTTCATAAAGTTTTCCATTCTTTTTATCATATAAATAGCATGAAATGAAAAGATATATACAAAATAATCCTTAATTATGAATTCTTAATTATCTATCCACTTTTCTTTTACCTAAATCGTAAAGAAGGGTAAAAGCTAGGCGGGAGAGACGTGAAGACCCCTGACGACCTGACAAGAGCCACCTTCGAAGCGTGTTTGGAAGTGGCGTGTGAGTGCAAAGCACGGAGGAGTTGTGCTGACATAGAAGGTCAGGACAACGCAAGAGATGGCTCTTTCCAGAGGCTTTGCTGTGAAGGTAGCAGAGGAATATGGTGATGCTTAAGGAGAAACAGAGGAGGGAAAAGGGAGCTGTTTATTGTTCAAATAGCAGGAGGATACCAGAATGCGGTTGCACATTCATGGGGATGTGCCAGTAGGAAGTGGGAACTCGGTGACAGAGGAGAAGGCCCTGAGGCTTCTGGCAGACACCTTTTCTCTCCTTTCTAAGACAGAAGACCACCAAACCATTCTAGCAGTTCTGTGAGTCTTCATTTTTCTGGTTTTTCTGATGAATAATTATCCCACAACTGATACACTCTATGCTATTATAATGTTAGAATTTCTATACATAATTGTGTTCCTAAAGTAACATGTCTACTTCTGCTTCATTGACTACACTAAAGCCTTTGGCTGTGTGGATCACAACAAAACGTGGGAAATTCTTAAAGAGATGGGAATACCAGATCACTTTACCTGCCTCCTGAGAAATCTGTATGCAGGTCAAGAAGAAACAGAACTGGACATGGAACAACAGACTGGTTCAAAATTGGGAAGGAGTATGACAAGGCTGTATATTGTCAGCCTGCTTATTTTACGTCTATGCAGAGTACATCATGTGAAATGCCGGGATGGGTGAGTCACGAGCTGGAATCAAGACTGCTGGGAGACATACCAACAACCTCAGATATGCAGATCACACCAGTCTAATGGCAGAAAGTGAGGAGGAACTAAAGAGCTGCTTGATGAAAGTGAAAGAGGAGAGTGAAAAAACTGACTTAAAACTCAACATTCAAAAAACTAAGTTCATTGCACCCAGTCCCATCACTTCATGGAAAATAGATGGGAAAAAATAGAAACAGTGACAGACTTTATTTTCTTGGGCTCCCCAATCACTGTGGATGGTGACTGTAGGCATGAATTTAAACGATGCTTGCTCCTTAAAAGGAAAGCTATGATAAGTCTAGACAGATAAATCACTTTGCCAACAAAGGTCCAATTAGTCAAAGCTATGGTTTTTCCAGTAGTCACGTATGGATGTGAGAGGTGGACTATAAAGAAGGCCGAATACTAAAGAGTTGATACTTTTGAACTGTGGTGTTGGAGAAGACTCTTGAGAGTCCCTTGAATAGCAAGGAGATCAAACCAGTCCATCATCAACCCTGAATATTCATTGGAAGAAATGATGCTGAAGCTCCAATACTTTAGCCACCTGATGCAAAGAGCTGACTCACTGTAGAAGACCCTGATTCTGGGGAAGATTGAAGGCAAAAGGAGAATGGGGCCTCAGAGGATGAGATGGCAAGACAGCATCACAAATTCAACGGACATGAATTTGAGCAAACTCCAGGAGATAGTGGAGGACAGAGGGGCCTGGTGTGCTGCAGGTCATGTGGTCACAGAGTTAAACACGACTCAGCAACTGAACTACAAAAGCAAAAACTGACCATGGAGTAAACCTGTAGTAGAATGTTATTCTGGTTTTATATTGGTAGCTGTATCTATCGCAACTCAATAAGCTTCCACTCAATGAAATCTCTCAGAAACGTATAAAACATGATAGATCTTTCAGAATAGCTGGCTCAGGAAATTTAAATCTAGGGGACAATAATTTCAGTGATAACTCAGGCAGTGAAGGAGAGTTGTGTGATCTAGGTCTGTCTGCAGGAATCACTGGATGGGGTTTCATTTAATCACTCATGATATGAAGTGGACAGTGTACCCGTTACTGCCCAGCATTGCATTATCTGTGGAAAGGGACAAGTCCCTTGACTTTAGGGTAAGATAGGACCTGAATTTACCTGTTCACCCATGGAAGGCCAGCCTGGGTGTTACGTCTCCCACTCGACTAAAAGTCAATGTTGTGTCTGCAGATTTTTCTGTCTAGGTGACTCCAACTCTTTTATCACCTTACATAGCAAGAGACAGAGAACTTAGACAAGAAACAGGATCTGCTTGACTCCTGAGAGAGGGAGAGGAGTTTATTTGTCTGATCCCTTTGGTCTCCCTCTGTTCTGTTTTGGAAACTCTGATTGGTGCAGGGTGCTCTCCAAACCACACTCACCCTCACCCCCAAATGTGCTTCTCAAAAGACTGGTGCAAAGCAACTCTATTGAAAATGTCCTCACATGACCAGTGGTTTCAATTTGGAATCTGGTGGTGGTTTATAGAAGAGATGAGAAGGAAATTTTTCCCTGTCCTGGGGATTTTGTATGTTTTTTCTGTCTCTTAGATTTTTCCCCTTAAAATGTGCTTGTGAAATGCAGATATTAAGGAAGGAAAGCTCAAAGTCTTGGAAATATTCACCATTGCATGGTAACTCAATACCTCAGGGTCAACACTATCTGCCATAGCAAAATAGATCTTTTTTTTTTCCCCCTAAGTCTTCCAAGGAATTGTAACCATTGAACTGTTGCAAAATATACGCTCTGAACTTAGCCTACACTCAAATCCATTTATTGCTTGAAGAAACCATTCAATGCCAATCAGAGGGTTTTTTCTCTTTCATAAATTGACTGCATATTTATTTTGCTGATAAGACATAGTCAGATAAAACATCCAAAATTAAACCTTTGCAATAAATATCACAAAATGAATACAAAGACCTCCTTAAAAACTTACTGAGATCCCAGCTTTGCCTCTAATATTTTTGTCCAGTGTCCAGCATTTGGCAACATACAGCAAAAAGTAACTGTAATTGCTGTTTTGGTACAGCAACCTCAAATGCCCAGAATATTGATTACAACCCACTGTTGTGAGCCTCATTCAGAAAGCTGCACACATTCAGTTTCTCACCTGAACTTGGGAGTGTTTGTTTAAATTATTCTTCTAGTAACAATACATATTGAAACCACCCTTATTTTCTGGCATTTGTCTGTGTAAAGCATGTGATTCATTACACTGGTATTATATTAGAGAAATAAATTTGGAGCAAACATTTTGTTACAGCAGAGGCTGATATTCACAACTGGTTTCTGGAATAGCAGGTAACTCATCCGTCACGGTATATTAACAGGTTTTTCTTATATTCACTCTGAAGTAAATAAAAAGAGTCCCTTTGGCTAGGATGTCATTGATTTTATAATGATATAGTGTTGCTAATAATTTCTACTGGGGAAATAGAGTATCTGCCTTTACATTCACCAGAGTAATAAATAAGCAAACTTCCAGCTTACATACAGTCTTTCCTCAGTTTGTATCTTTCTGAAAATTGCTTTAGAAGTTAATAAGAACTGCATAAAGTATGGCCAGCATACCAACCACTAAGAATTGCACACAGCTGGGAAGCACCTTATCAAGAGCAGAACGTTAACTTCACTGGCTAGACTTGGCCATTATGCTCCTGTGGCTGCAACTCAAGTCTTCTTTGAGTAACGTCAACTCCTCCCTTCGCCTCCACCATGTTTCCTCTGAAGTCTGTACGTTGAGCATTGCAGGTGTACACAAGTGAATGTGTATTTGAGAGGTGGGTCTGGTTTTTAATTTTAGCAGTATTACATTGACTATGTGCATAATGCACAACAACCAAGACAGCGCCTCCTCCCAGAGTGTGCTCAGTCCATAACCCAGCACCTGATGTTACTTATTGGCCGAAGACTATTGTTAAGAGAATGTCCTTTTTAGTCAAAATCACCCTGTAGTGAATCATCAACACAGGTTCAGGCTACACTGGCAACGGTCCTTTTTGATGCTTTCCTATGCCACAGAGAAATGAGGGCCATGTGTATTCCATGCTGTAGGCTGTTGAGCATTTGAGGTGTGTGGGTGGCAGGGGATAAGAGGGACTGTAACCAGTGGAAGGAGGGCCAGAAAGCGTTACAGAGGCAAGAAAGGAGTCCCTTGTATGGGTCTTATTTCACAGAATAATCAATTTCAACGACTTTCCAAGCATCCACCTTTTGAGATATTCCTTGGATCAAAGCAAATACACACATATACAAATTTTTTTGCATAAAATTTCTAACAGTTGCTGCTGCTGCTGCTAAGTCACTTCAGTCATGTCCGACTCTGTGCAACCCCATAGACAGCAGCCTACCAGGCTCCCCTGTCCCTGGGATTCTCCAGGCAAGAACACTGGAGTGGGTTGCCATTTCCTTCTCCAATGCAGGAAAGTGAAAAGTGAAAAGTCGCTCAGTTGTGTCCGACTCTTAGTGACCCCATGGACTGCAGCCTACCAGGCTCCTACATCCATGGGATTTTCCAGGCAAGAGTGGGGTGCCATTGCCTTCTCTGAACAGTTGCTAGGTCTCCTGAAATCTCAGGTTAAGAATTCCCACTGGGACCAATGGGGTTTCAGAGCAGAAAAATTGTGGCGCTCATTATATCAAACTGGTGGGAATTTCTAAGGAAGAATGCATTTGTATGAGTGTGTGCTCAGTTTGTGTCCAACTCTTTTCAACTCCATGAACTGTAGCCCACCAGGCTCTTCGGTCCATGGGATTCTCCAGGCAAGAATACTGGAGTTGGTCGCCATTCTCTACTCCAGGGGATCTTTCTGACCCAGGATCTAGCCCTTGTTTCCTGCAGCTCCTGCACTGCAGTCAGAGTCTTTACCACTGAGCCACCTGGGAAGCTCTCCAAGAAAGAAAGGAGGATAGTAAGATAATAATGAGAGGAAGAAGCAAAAGGGTTCATGTAAAACAAAAACACAATGGGATTGAAGCAAGAAGTGATGGCAAGATTTAGTGAGAAGTAAAGCTGCAGAGCAATATCTAGAAGACTTATTATCTCATGGGATGTTAAACTGTTGGGAAATTTGTTCAGCAGATCCAGGGTGTTTTCAGAACTTGCTCTAAAAGATTTGAGAGTTCTTGAGGGTTCTCAGCAAAACCTTAGAAGGCTCCCCAGGATGCTGGAGTTGCTGACATCAGAATCAGAAGTGCTGTGGTCTCTCTGGATAAGACAGAGTCTATTCAGTTTGTAAAGAGAGATGTTATATCACCTTAGCTTTGACATCTACTGAATGACTGAAAGCGGGGGGCTGCAGTTCAAATTACAGGGAAGTTGTGTTTGAGCCACAGATGAAATCAAATAGTTTCAAGTGTCCTGTGTTCAGTGTAAAGGGACACACGGTGGCAGGGCACGGGGCCCTCATTTGAACTGAGGGCAGGACACAATTTGAAGAGAGTGTACCTATGCCCTGATGCTGATTTGGCGACACCAGAATTAAGGCCTACCTCTGAATTTACCATGACCTAGCGTTGTGAATCTGAGTAACTTATCTTACATCTCTGGTTTTCTTTTCCTTGTTGAAAAAGGGTACTAGAAGGCCTAAATCATCTCTAACATTCCTTCCAAATCTAGAAATCTCTGATTATTCCACAGGATGAAAATCAACGGGAAGAAGAGCCATAATGCTTCAACAATGCTTTACTTATTTTCAAAAAGTCTTCTCTTTTATGTCGATTCTGATACTTTGGTGTATTGATTAATACTTTTAAGTTGATTAATATCAGGGCTTTCCTGGTAGCTCAACTGGTAAAGAATCTGCCTGCAATGCAGGAGAGCCCGGTTTGATTCCTGGGTTGGGAGGATCCCCTGGAGAAGGGATAGGCTACCCACTCCAGTATTCTTGGGCTTCCCTGGTGGCTCCTCTGGTAAAGAATCCACTTGAAATGCCAGAGCCCTGGGTTCAATCCCTGGGTTGGGAAGATCCCCTGAAGAAGGGAACAGCCACCCACTCCAGTATTCTGGCCTGGAGAATTCCACTGTATAGTCCAAAGGGTCACAGAGTCAGATATGACTGAGCTACCAATTTCATGAAATACAAGAATCACAGTTTTCCTAGGGAAATGTTGACAACTATATTTTTCTACCAGCAGCTGGAAACAAGCAATTTTAGCTAACTTTTAAAAAAGCAAACACTGCATATATTGACTCCATTTGCTCTGTGGAAACTTTACTACTGCCAGCTTCAGCCACAGAACATTCTATAAGAAGCAGTTGTGGTTTCCAGATGAGGGTAAGTGAATGGTGTTTTCTGAGGCTGCTTCAGGGAGCATCTGAGATACCTTGGCACAGTGAATCTGTCATGAATTCTCTGAGCCTGGCTGTCTGTCTCCTACCACAATTATTGCCTTCTTATTTTGGCAGACATGGACAACTGGGAACTTGTGTGGGATGAAAGAACTGGTTCCAATGGTGTTGGCAATGCCTCAAATCTCCTGTTGGGTAGATTCTTGCAGAATGAGGCTAAAAGTGCCACTTAAGAGGATCTGACTCTAACCTCTGCAATAAGCAAACATCCAATCCTCATATTCATCAACTGGAACCTGCATTAGGTAGGACATTGCTCAGGCCATACTTTGCAAGTCTGTCAGTCCATGTGTCTTGAATAAAATATTGTAGATAATCGTCCTGTAATATTTTAAATAGGGAGGGATTATTTGTCCTGATTACTAAAAAGCTATTTTTAATGGAGCATAGACTCTGAGGTCCTCTAATTCACTTGGTGTTTAATATGTGAGACAAACACTCAAAGCCATATGAAGTCAGACTAAAACAAGAGATGTGAGTCCGTTTTATTCTCTACTGGATAGATGCCATTTAGAGCAGCGCCCAGTGTTGCTTTTCTGGGTCTCTAAGTACAGAACTGATTAACAATATCTGTTACTCAGTATGCATAGTGATTATTAACTATACTCAAATTAAATAAAAGTATTAGTTCTCCAATATGAAAGGCCTATAGAGTTATTTTTTAAAGGAAATACCCATATTCCTAAAATTGTTAGGAATAAAATGTGCCAATAATAAAAAGAATGACATTTGGAAGACAATTAACAGGGTGAGCATAGCTGAATATATTAGACAGATCAGTGGATTTGGGATTTTTGTGAAGGTGTTAGTTGCTCAGTCATGTCTGACTTTTTGTGACGCCATGGATTGTAGCCCACCAGGCTCCTCTGTCCATGGAATTCTCCAGGCAAGAATATTGGAGTGGGTTGCCATTCCATTCTCCAGGGAATATTCCAGACCCAGGGATGGAACCCAGGTCTCCTGCTGGCAGATTCTTTACCTTCTGAGCCACCATGGGAGCCCAATATACTAGAAAGATCACTGGATTTTATGTTAGAATACTTGTATTCTGGCCTCACCTTTATGAACCATTATGTGTGTGATTTTACTTTAAAGGGACTCACTTTAAAATATAAATATATATAATATATTTAATAATACTTTAAAATACATCTGAAAATGGACAGCCTACTATGGTGGGCAAAATTCTAATATGCTCCATTTAAATTCCATTCCCTGGTATATAGGCCCCATATAATCCTTTCCTCTTGAGTCTTGGGGACACCTCCGAATATGAGGGAGTGCTACTTCCATAATTATTGATATTTTATGTTCTATATAAAAGATGAAGGGGTTGTAATGATGTAAAAATGGTAATCTTTGGGAGGGGCTATTGATGGGAAGAAAGGATTATGCAACTCTCAGGTGCAGACTGTATTTTCTTTCTTCATCTAGATACTGATTACTCGACTGTACAGTTTACTAAAATTCATAGAACTACACACATGTACTTTCTATATGCTTATTGTGTTTCAGTGAAACATTAAAACACTTAAATGCACATTAAAAAACTATTTCTCTTAAGATTTAAAAATTAAAATTATGTAAATAATAAAAAAGTATCTAAATTTTTAAAATGTAAATTAAAAATTATTTAAAGAAAGCTTGGATGAATTTGTTTTAAAATTTTATTTAAATTTTACTAAATATTTTAAAATCATAATTTTAGAGTTAAACTAGATGAAAGATTTGAAAGAATTTTATACATCTAGTTCCACATTCATTTAAATTAAAGAGTAAAATGATTTGTGGAGTATTGCAAACTATTATTCAGTCACCATTTGTAACTGATATGAGTTCTCTGCTAATTCATGAGTCATTGCAAAGCCACATTGAAACACACAAAATTTAAGGACAGATGCTCGACACTACTGCAAAACGATACACTATTCGAGAATTGTGTATTGAATTCTTTACAATATTCAATACTATAAATATTGAATAGACTTTAAAGACTGTTATAAGAAACACTACATAATGATAAAGTGATCAATCCAAAAAGGAGATATAACAATTGTAACTATAATTGGACTCATAGGAGCATGCCAATACATAAGACAAATGCTAACAGCCTTTTAAGGAGAAATTAACAGTAACGTAGAAATAGTGGGGGCCTTTGAAACCCTACTTTCATCAATGGACAGAGCATCCAGAGAGAAAATCAGTAAGGAAACACAGGATTTAAATGGTACATCAGACTCCAATACTTTAGCTACCTGATATGAAGAGCCGACTCATTGGAAAAGACCCTGATGCTGGGAAAGCCTGAGGGCAGGAGAAAGGAATGGTAGAGGACAAGATGTTTGGATGGCATCACCAACTCAATGGTCATGAGTTTGAGCAAACTCTGGGAGATGGTGAAGGGCAGGGAAGGCTGGTGTGCTGCAGTCCATGGGGTCACAGAGTTGGACACGACCGAGTGACTGAACATCAACAAGACTGGATGCCTCTAACTGATATTTGTAGAGCATTCCATCCAAAAGCAGCAGAATACATATTTTTCTCAAGAGAATATGTAACATTCCTCAGGATTGATCACATGCTAGGCCACAAATCGAGATTCAGGAAATTTAAGAAAATTGATAAACCTTTACCCTGACTCATCAAGAAAAAGAGGGAAATAGCTCAAATCAGTAAAATTAGAAATGAAAAAGGAGAAGTTACAATGGACACCACAAAAATACAAAGGATTGTAGGAGACTACTACAACCAACTCTATGCCAATAAAATGGACAACCTAGAAGAAACGTACAAATTCCTAGAAAGGTACAACCTCCTAAGATTGAGCCAAGAACAAACAGAAAATATGAAGAGACCAATCATAAGTACTAAAGCTTTGAAACTATGATTTAAAAACTCCCAGTAAACAAAATCCCAGGACCAGATGACTTCACAGGTGAATTTTTTCATACATTTAGAGAAGATTGAACACCTATCCTTCTGAAACTATTCCACATGATTTGAGAGGAACCCTCCCAAACTCATTATATGAGGCTACCATCACCCTAATACCAAACCGGACATACATTAAAAAAGGAAATATGAACAAGGAAAAAAGACAACCCTCAGAATGGGAAAAATAATACAAAAATGAAACAACTGACAAAGGATTAATTTCCAAAATATACAAGCAGCTCATTCAACTCAATATCAGAAAAAATAAACAACCCAATCAAAAAAAAATGTGGTTCTTTTATCCAAAGAAGACATATGTATGGTTAACAAATACATGAAAAGATGCTCAACACTGCTCATTATTAAAGAAATGCAAATCAAAACTATAATGACATATCACCTCACACTGGTCAGAATGGCCATCATCAAAAAATCTCTAAACAATAAATTCTGGAGAGGGTGTGAAAAAAGGGAACTCTCTTGCACTGTTGGTGGGAATGCAAATTGATACAGCCACTATGGAGAACAGTATGGAGATTTCTTAAAATACTAGGAATAAAACCACCATTCAGTTCAGTTCAGCTCAATCGCTCAGTCGTGTTCAGTTCAGTCGCTCAGTCGTGTCCGACTCTTTGCGACCCCATGAATCACAGCACGCCAGGCCTCCCTGTCCATCACCAACTCCCGGAGTTCACTCAAACTCATGTCCATCCAGTTGGTGATGCCATCCAGCCATCTCATTCTCTGTCGTCCCCGTTTCCTCCCTCCCCCAATCCCTTCCAGTGTCAGAGTCTTTTCCAGTGAGTCAACTGGTCTCATGAGGTGGCCAAAGTATTGGAGTTTCAGTTTTAGTGGCCCAGCAATTCCACTACTAGGCTTATACCCTGAGGAAATCAAAACTGAAAAATGCAAATGTACACCAATGTTTATTGGAACTCTATTACAATAGCTAGGACATGGAAGCAACCTAGATGTCCATTGACAGATGAATGGATAAAGAAGCTGTGGTACATATACACAATGGAATATTCAGTTCAGTTCAGTTCAGTCGCTCAGTCATGTCTGACTCTCCGCGACCCCATGAATCACAGCACGCCAGGCCTCCCTGTCCATCACCAACTCCCGGAGTTGACTCAAACTCATGTCCATTGAGTCGGTGATGCCATCCAGCCATCTCATTCTCTGTTGTCCCCTTCTCCTCCCGCCCCCAATCCCTCCCAGCATCAGACTCTTTTCCAGTGAGTCAACTCGTCGCATGAGGTGGCCAAAGTATTGCAGTTTCAGCTTTAGCATCAGTCCTTCCAATGAACACCAGGATTGATCTCCTTTAGAATGGACTGGTTGGATCTCCTTGAAGTCCAAGGGACTCTCAAGAGTCTTCTCCAGCACCACAGTTCAAAAGCATCAATTCTTCAGCGATCAGCTTTCTTCACAGTCCAACTCTCACATCCATACATGACCATGGGAAAAACCATATCCTTGACTAGACGGACCTTTGCTGGCAAAGTAATGTTACTCAGCCATAAAAAGGAATACATTTGAGTCAGTCCTAATAAGGTGGACAAACCTAGAGCCTATTATACAGAGGGAAGTCAGAAAGAGAAAAACCAATTATCGTATACTAATGCATATATGTTTGGAATCTAGAAAAATCATAATGATGAACCTATTAGCAGAGCAGCAGTGGCGACACAGACATTGAGAACAGACTTATGGACATGGCCAGGATGGGGAAAGGAGGAGAGGGTGGGAGTTATGGGGAGAATAACATAGAAACATATATTACCATATGTAAAGTAGCTGATGGGAATTTGCTGTATGACTCAGGGAACTCAAATGGGGGCTCAATAACAACATAGAGGGGTGGAATGGGGAGGGAGGTGGGAGGGATATTCAAGTGGGTAAACCTACGGCTAACTCATGTTGATGTTTGGTAGAAACCAATGCAATACTGTGAAGCAATGATCCTTCAGTTAAAAATAAATAGGGCTTTCCTGGTGGCTCAAATGGTAAAGAAGCCGCCTGCAATGCAGGAAACCCAAGTTCAGTCCCTCGGTTGGGACAATCTCCTGGAGAAAGAAATGGCAACCCACTCCATTATTCTTGCCTGGAGAATTCCATGGACAGAGGAGTCTGATGGGCTGCAGTCTATGGGATCACAAAGAGTCAGACATGACTAAGTGACAAGCACACACACACAAAATAAATAAATCCCCAGAAGAAGAATAAAAGAAAATTACAGGCCAATATTATTCACGAGCATAGATTCAAAAATCCTCACATACTAACAAATACTAACAAACCAAATTCAGCAGTACATTATAGCCGATACACCATGATCAAGCGGGATTTAACTTAGGATTCAAGGATTTTCTAATATCCACAAATCAATCAGTGTGATACAACAGATCAACAAATTGAAGAAAAAAATCGTGTGATCATCTCATTAGATACGGGAAAAAGATTTTGACAAAATTAAACACCATTTATGACAAAATCTCTCCAGAAAGTGGGCATAGAGGGACTATATCTCAACACAATAAAGGCTATACATGCTACGCCATCAGCTAACATCATACTCAATGGTGAAAAGCTGAGTTGAAAGAATTTCCTCTAAGAAAAAGAACAAGATGAGGATGTCTACTCTCACCACTTTTATTCAACATAGTTTTGGAAGTCCTAGCCATGGCCATCAGAGAAAATGCAATAAAAGGAATCCAAACTGGAAAATAAGTAAAACTGCCAGTGTTTGCTGTACATAGAAAATCCTAAAGATACAGGAAAACTACCACAGTTCATCAATGAATTCAGGAAAGCTGCATGATATAAAATTAATACACAGAAATCTGTTTCATTTCTCTATACTAACAACAAAAGAGCAGAAGGGGAAATTAAAGAAACAACCCAGTTACCATCACATTAAAAAGAATAAAATACTTGAGCATAAACAGACCTGAGGGAGCAAAAGACTTGAAAACTATGATACATCGAAGAAAGAAATTGAAGATGACACAAAAAGATGGAGAGATATACCATCCTCTTGGATTGGAAAAATCAATATTGTCAAAATGACTATGCTACCCAAGGCAATCTACAGATTCAGAGCAATCCCTATAAAATTACCAATAGCATTTTTCACAAAACTAGATCAAAAAAAAATCTTAAAATTTTTATGGTGATACAAAAGAAGCCATAGCTAAAGCATCCTCAGAAAGAAAAAACAGAGCTCAAGGTATCAGTCTCCCTAACTTCAGATTACACCACAAAGATATAGTCATTAAAACAGAATGGTCATGGCAAAAATAATAATAATAAACAAAAAATACAGGTCAACAGAACAGAATAGAAAGCCCAGGAAAAAAAATCCACAGACCTGTGATTAGTCTATGAGAAAGGAAGCAAGACTATACAACAGAGAAAAGAGAGCTTTTTCAATAAATGGTGCTAAAAAACTGGACTTTTACATGTAAAGATATTAGAACATTCTTTAAAACTATACACAAAAATACTGTACTTTCATTTTATTTTTTTATTTTAATTTGAGGCTAATTAAACTCACGCGACGAGTTAACTCACTGGAAAAGAGTCTGATGCTAGAAAGGATTGAGGGTGGGAGGAGATGGGGATGACAGAGAATGAGATGGCTGGATGGCATCACCGATTTGATGGACATGAGTTTGAGTGAACTCCGGGAGTTGGTGATGGACAGGGAGGCCTGGCGTGCTGTGATTCATGGGGTCGCAAAGAGTCAGACACGACTGAGGACTGAACTGAACTGAAACTCAAAATGGATTACAGATCTAAGTAAAAGCCTGGGTAATAAAACTTTCAGAGGAAAACAGGCAGAACACTCTGACATAAATCGTAGCAATAATCTTTGTTGATGGGTCTCTACAATAATAGAAATAAAACCAAAAATAAACAAATGGGACCTAATTAAACCCATATCTCTTGCATAGCCATAGAAATCATAAACAAAACAAAAAAAAAACACAACACATAGAATGAGAAAAATATTTTCAAATGATGTAACCAACAAGGGATTAATCTCCAAGATATACAAACAGCTTATGCAGCTCAATATCAATAATAAAACAAAACAAAAAACAATAAAAATGTGCAGAAGACTGAAACAGACATTTCTCCAAGAAGATATACAGATGGCCAAGAAGTACATGAAAAGATGTTCAACACTGCTAATTAATAGAGAAATGCAAAACAAAACTACAACAAAATATCACACGAGTCAGATTGGCCATAATCAGAAAGCCTAAAAATAATAAATGCTGATGTGGAGAAAAAGAAGACCTCCTACACTCTCTGGTGGGAATATAAGTTCGTATAGCCACTATGCAGAAAAGTATGGAGGTGCCTTATGAAACTTAATTACAGAGCTACCATATGATCCAGCAATCCCACTCCTGGACATATATCCAAAGAAAACCATGGTTTGAAAAGATACATGCAGCCCATTGTTCACTGCTTCAACTGTTCACAATAGCCAAGACATGGAAGCAACCTAAACGTCCTTTGACAGATGGCTGGATAAAGAAGATATGGTGCATGCATACAATGGAATATTGCCTAGCCTTTAAAAAGAATGAAACAATGCCATATGCAGCAACATGGATGGACCTGGAGGTTATCAAACTACAAGTGAAAAAAATCAGAGAAAGACAAATATCATATTATACGGCTTATATGTGAAGTCTAAAAAAATGATACAAATGAACTTATTTACAAAACAGAAACAGACTCATTGATTTAGAGTATTAACTTGCGGTTACCAGGGCGGAGGGGTGGGTCGGGGGGGATAGACTAGGAGTTTGGGATTGACATATACACCCCGCTATTTTAAAATAGATAACCAACAAGGACCATCTGTATAGCACAGAAGACTCTGCTTAGTACTCTGTAATAACCTAAATGGACAAAGAATTTGAAAAAGAATTAGATACATGTATAATTATATCACTTTGCTGTGCATCTGAAACTAACAGAACATTGTTAATCAACCACACTCCAATGTAAAATAAAAGTTTAAAAAGGAATCAACTGTGTTTATATCATCTATAAGAAAGAATTTTCAAATTAGCCTTTCTCTTACCTAAGCACTCCCGTCACCCACATCCTTTCCAATCCCACAAAACATTACCCTATTTCTGATATCAGCAAATGCACAACCTACAAATCTTGGCATTTAAATACAGTCACCCCTTGTTAAAAGGACAAATGGACTAAGATATGAGAAATAATTCACTGGCATCTGAACAAGAGATCATATGTGGAGTTTCAAGACACATCTTGTTGGCACTGGGAGCTGGATCCCATGTGCAGAGGTGTCCTCATGTTCTTTAGTAAATGTATTCTATTTGTTCTTTTATTTTGTTTGAAATATGTGGGTTTTCTAAAGTATAGAGCCCAAAGTGGAACCCTTTTTGTCTGTGTCTAGGGGCAGGACCGGGGGCCAATACTAAGGATTTTTTTAAAATTCAGCATTTTGAAGAGGAGAGATTCATGATGTCATTCAACGCTATAATAGAAGAGAAATGTGATTTACTGTATGAAGTATTTCTGTACTGGAAAATTATCATTCAGCACCATCAAGTTCATGCTTTGTATTTAACAGCAAAGTTATTTGTTTTCTTTCCTCACCTGCATTTTTCATTTATTTTCAAGTTGATATTTTTCTTAGTGACTGTTCCTGCTTATTAATATTCATCAAAACAAAACATTTTTTCTTTCCATATTTTTCTCTTTCATCATTCACATTGTAGCCATATATTTCCTAATATGACTTTTTTAGAAAAATGCTTCCTAATATCAAATATTGCTCCTGCTTCCTAATAGTGAATATTGCCTATACCACTCACACTCATAGGTGGCTCTTTTTTAAGGCATTTCAGATTTTTCCTTCTTAGTATGATTAATAAATATGATATTATGAGAGAGATTATTCTAATTATTAAATGAAAAAAGCATCCATGATTTTATCAATTGCTAAATTCTAACATTAAGTTCAGTTGGACAATTATATAACTGGAAACTACAATTCAGGAGTGCCCTGAAAAGATTGTTCCTGGCATTACTACTGCAGTATCATTGTAACAGAACATTTCTCAATAAACTGTGGATGTGCCTTGTCTATTACATAAAAAGAATATAATTGTTAATCTAATAAATCTGATAACAAAATTCATAAGACGACGGTAGTGATTTTGATATCAATGGATTTAGTGTTCTTTTGTAGATGTTTCTGTTAGGAGGGAAAACATTCAGAAAAGTTACTTATATTTCAAGAATTCCATGGTAAAGTAGAATTATCATATAATGTTTATTTATTTTGAAGAGGATGTTGCTTCTTTTAGAGGGAAAAGATTATATCACTAACTAGAAATTGTACATATATATGAATGAAATGAACCTGATTATTTTTCGCTGCTTAATCCCTTATGATATAGAATCTCTTATTATAAGCTTCAAAATTTATGCTTGATTTATTTCTTCGTTATGAAGATACAATAGAAGCCCCTACTTTCCCACCTGAAACAAGATTTTCAGACTTTGGGTAACAGGCAGCTCACACGGTCGTCTTCAGCAGAAGAGAAACAAATGATACAAGCACTGTAATTGTCTCCAGCTTACTGCCTGGAGAGAGTTTCTAGGCCACAGAGATTGGGAGGGGGAGACCAAACAGAGCCCAGTGATCGCTATGCTTTCAGGAAACAGAGTTGGATTTTGGAGGCTAAGTCAGACTTGCTGTTTAGACGCTAAGTCATAGCCAACTCTTCTGCGATCCCGTGAACTGTAGCCCACCAGGCCTCTGGACATGGAGGGCCAAATATCAGGAAGAAAGGAGTTAAACAGAAAGAACTCTACAATTTTTCAGAGGGGTCTCTCAAGTCTTTAGCCAAGCACCAACAAGCACATATGCAGGAGGAAATTACCTGAGACGGGAAGAGAATCACATTAAAGAAGAGGCAGAATAATCCCCAGAGTTCTGAGGGCCTCCAGCTCTGAAGATTTCATTAGTAAATTTTACCAAATACTGGAGGAAAAGGCAATACCAATTCCATATAAACTTCCAAGAGACGCAGGGGAGGAGGCACATCCAAACATGCTACTTCCCAAATAAAAAGCAGAAAAAAAATTACAAGAAAATTAAAGACTAATATTCCTCACTAAAAGGACAAAATAATCCTTAATCAAACAGTAGAAAATATAGCAATATTAAAGCAAGATAACAGATCATGCTCCAGGGGGTTTATCTCAGGCAAGTAAAGTTGTTTCATTTTAAAATCAGTCAATATAATTAACAAATTATCTCTTCAGGTGAAGAAAAATATTTGACATAATTGAATATCCATTAACTGCTGCATCCTGTTCTGTGATACACATTTTCACTTTGTTTCATTACTGATGATGGTCACTTTGGGCCAGTTTTTCTCAAGCAAAGATTCTATGAGAGAATTAACCTCTAATATTCTAAGACTGGGCTTGGCAAGTTTTTTTCTGTAAATGACCAGACAGTAATAACTTAGGCAATTGTAACATGAAAGAGCCATAGATAATGTGCAAGCAAATAACTCTGGTTGCATTTCAGTAAAGTAAGTGAAAGTCGCTCAGTCATATCTGACTCTTTGGAACCCCATGGACTGTATAGTCCCTGGAATTCTCCAGGCTAGTATACTGGAGTAGGTAGCCTTTCCCTTCTCCAGGGGATCTTCCCAACCCAGGGACTGAACCCAGGTCTCCCGCCTTGCAGGCAGATTCTTTGCCAGCTGAGCCACCAGGGAAGCCCAAGGGAAGCATTTCAGTAAAATTCTATTAATGGACAATGAGACTTGAATTTCATACAATTTTCACATATCACAGAGTCATATCCTTGGTTTTTTGTCTTTTTCAACCACTTAAAAATGTACGAAGTCATTTTAAGTTCATGATAAATACCAAAAAATGATAGCTGCCTGGGTTTGTCTCGTACACTGTACTTTGTTAAGTCCTGCTCTAAACATTCGTTGTATGTAGTGAACTCACTTATTTCGTAGGCATTTAAGAATGTACCATTCTTGGAAGAATTGAGAAAATAATCACTCAAATGTGTGTTCTTTAACTCAAATGTGATGCCCTAATTGAGAAAGGCTAGGCAGTGTTACCAAGTCTCTCTACTATAAAGTTACGGCTTTACAAAGTATGTTTTGTTGGGAGAGGTACTTTGAGCTATGTAAATATCCCTTTATATTAAAAAATTTCCATTTATTCTTATATTTGTTTACACGTGCAAGGACTCCAGGTTTCCAATTTTATTCAATGAGTCATACCCTGTTATCATTTATTTTGATGCTTAAATTTGTTCTCATTTGGCCAGTGGGAGCCCATTCATGCTGGCTTTGGTTTCTTTTGAATATGTCCCTATCATTCTTTCCTGGAGAAGGGAAAGGCTACCCACTCCAGTATTCTGGCCTGGAGAATCCCCCTGGACAGAGGAGCTTGGCGCACTTCAGTCCATGGGGTCGCAAAGAGTCGGAGACAACTGGGTGACTAAGCACTATCATTCTTTGAGCACTTCCTTTCTGGAAACCAGATCTCAAGACTCATCTTAATGCGGCTTGTTACTCTAGCCTTGAAATTAGCCATTTCTCACCCCCAAAATTTGAGTTCCTTTTACTGGACAGTGGGATGTAGAATTCAACATCTAAGAACTAAATGTGTTCATTATTACTGGGGTGTCGTTGTACCCAGGCCCCATCAGTGGACAGGCATATAAGCCTGCTCACACATACACATATTTACCTCTACACTGAGTTCACTCTCTATTTACCTACTGAAAGCTGTGGGATTATACCATATTTAATACTACATGGTTTGTGCTAGTTTTCTCCTTTTCTACATCCGACTTGTCAGACAATGAGAAACTTGGCTACTTTTAACGATTTCCCTCATTTGTCACCAGTCTCTCCAATCTGGCACCTCCAGTTCCCCCCGGATAGAGGCCCTTCTCACACTGCTGTCTCCCAAGACAGGATGCTCCTCTGCATGAATGCCCTTTTCACCCTTCTTGGGCTCTACGACTCCATGTTGGTCACAGGACACCCTCCTCACCTTTGCTGCAGTCCGACACCCTGTTTGGGGCTGCCTTATGGATGTCTTCTCTTCTTGAATGGCCAAGGCTCTGTCTCTCCTGTGGGCCCCTGCCCTGGGGCAGGAATCTCTTTTTAAAGCTCAGCCACCCCTTTCTATGCAGACTTCCTCTTTATTCTGATTGGGCTCTGCTCCTCAGTCTGCTCCGTCCACAGGCATAGGTACACTGGACACCCTAGTCTCCATGTCAGAGGCCCTTCCCCAAGTTCTATTCGCATGGCCCTGGCATCCCAAGCCAGGCCATTCCCTGCCCGGAGCCGGCTTCCCTCCGTGGCTCTGATAGCCCACACTGGGTCACCTCTTGTGGAGGTGCCCTCTACGACCAGCTCAGGCTCTGAACCTCCAAGCCAGTCTTCGTCCTCCCCTAGACATGACACCTTGCTTGGGCTCTGTGAGCTGATGCCGGAATAGCCCTGTGTGTGGAAATCCTCCAGTACTGCATGGCAGGCTGCCCTCGGGCGTGGATGACTCCTTACACTGCTTAGTTCCAACACCAGGTGCCAGCCTGCTTCCACCCCTCAAAGCCTGCTTCATCCTCTTGGGGACCTGACTCCTCACGTGACAGCACTCCTGTGGAAGTGGACCCTTCGCCCTGCTTGGGTTCTAACCCTCTGTGTGCCTCTCGTCTCTGGGGCCACCATGTTGACCCTACTGAGGCTTTGACCCCCCTATTCTGAGCTGCTGCAGTGCTCACGCATGGCTGGCACAGTGACTGATAGTGGTAGGGAGGAGAAGTGCTCCCCAAATATGTCCGCATCCTAATCTCTGCAATTTGTTAACATGTTAGGGAACCTGACAAAAGGGAATTAAGTTTGCTAAACAGGGGCCTTGATATGAGGATATTATTGTGGATTATCCAAGTGGGCCCAATCTAATCACAAACGTCCTTATAAGCAGAGGGAAGGAGAAGAGAGAGAGCTAAAGGGATGGCAGCACAAAAAATATTCAGCCCAACATGGCCGGGTTTGAAGATGGAAGGGGACCATTAACAAGGACGGGCAGCCACTAGGAGCTGGAAACGGTCGAGAAATGGATTTTCCATGAGAACCTCCAGAAAGGAATGTGGTCATGTTGATAACTTGACTTTGGAAAGTGAGACACATCTTGGACTTCTGAGTTCCAGGAACTATAATAAATGTGTGCTGTTTCAAGCCAATGTGTTTGTGGTAATCTACTATAGCAGTGATGGAAGCTAATCCATGCTCGGCCTCACCTAACAATGGCATTAGGGCTGAATCATATATTTATTGTGTATGCTCTTCCACATGAACACAGAACTGAAGGAACTTAGGAAGTACAAGCATGCTTCTTAATGATAGGAATTTTAGTGTTTCTACTTCGCCTGGAAAATTATGTACTTTGCCTATTATGTGGGTTTTGCCTGTTATGTGCATTTTCATTTCCAGTGCTTGGAAGAGAATATGGTACACATTATGTTCTCAAATCTGCTAAAGGGAAAAAAAAAACACTACAATTTTGTGAAGCACATGTATGGCCACCCCGTGGCTTTTCCATTAAAAGACTATTGAAAGGCAATTTAATTCAGTTTAGCTGAAGTTGAACATCTTAATAGTTGTAATAAAGAAAGTCATAAGGATATTTATTGTCTCTGCATAATCTCAATGGCTCTCTCTAGAATTTTAGAGAGAAAATTTAAGTTTAGCAATTTGCTTTCAAGTTTTCTTCTGGGGGAAGGTTCATTGTACCCTAAAACATGCATCCATAGTTTTGCAAAATGTATTTTGATAAGGAATTTATTAACACGTTAGGGAATATGACAAAAGGGAATTGTTTGCTAAACAGGGGGCCTTGATATGAGATTATTGTGGACTTTCCAAGTGGACCCAATCTAATTACAAAGGTCATTTTAAGCAGAGGAAGGGAGAAGAAACAAATAATATCGCTGAATATATAAATTTGCTTTTATTTTTAAACTGAGGTGCGAAGTTAAATTGGGAAAATTTTTATAATGTTAACATTACTTTTTAAGAAAAGCAGTCTAAAAAATTTAATAAAAAAGAAGAGTAGCCTACTACAATACTGGAGGTGATGAGAGATAACAGAATCCTACTTTAATGAATAATACAATAGCCATTTTATAACAAGACTATTTCTGTACCCAAAATGTCTGCAATATTGTTGATATGGGAATTTCATATTCTGTTTGAAAGAGAAATTAAATATAAACAGATATATTTTTATCCCAATTAGTTTTGAAGCAAGTTCATGGAAACGGAGACCTTAAAGCACCCTTTATTTGTACACAATATTAATAAGTATAAAGAGACCATCAGATTATCTAATTGGGACTTTGTAGTTTGCTATTAGGCATTGAAGAGATTTTCTTAGGCATAGAGCCTCTTCCTGAATGCCATGAGGATTGACCTTAATGGATAATTTGTCTTGAGCTATTCAGGAAACCAAATTTGGACAACCCTGTTTTCTAATGAAAAATAATGTTAATTTACAATGAGGAAGATACTTATCAAACATGGATTTAAGTTACTATGTTCACTTTTCTTCAAGAAATTATACGAAAATTAGATGGTGATTCAATTAATATAGAATCAGAATAGAGAATGTAGGATGACAGTTAAGAATATTTGGCCAGCTGTGAATATTCCAGTGAGCCATCCTTCTCAGTTACAAAGACTTGCCAAGGGCACTGCAAACTACAAATGGATGCTAAAAAACCTAGAGCTGGCAAGTCCCTATACAAATTGGTAAGTTCTTATAGTTTTCACCTCAATTTTACTAGAAAGTTGGCGTAATATAACAATGTATTTTCTAAGATAGTATTATGACAATTTTCAAAAATACAGCAAAATTAAAAAAAAATTTACAGTAAACAGCAAAATAATTACCACTGAGATCATACCACTAATAACTTGCTATACCTGGTTTTATCACAGCTCTAGCCACATATCCACCCATATATCTATTCAGACAAAAAGAATATATATTGTATGACACTATATAAATTTCAAAAGTGCAGGCTATTAATCTACAGGATTAGAAGTCAGGCTGCTGTATAAGCTGGGTGGAAAAAAGGTCCTGGAATGTGCTATAAGGAAAGTTTTAGGATATGATAGTATTTTGTTTTTTGATGTTGGTTTCACAGAGGTGCACTATTTGTGAAAATTTATTGAGTGCATATGCATGATTTGTGTGGTTTTTTGAATCTTATAATTCAACGAAAAGTCTATATAAAACAAAACTATTGTAAACTGATTAAACTCATAAAATAAAATTCAGAGATCATGAGTGGATAGAAACCAGACAGAAAAAAACTAGTATATCCTGCTTATAAGAGAGGTGGTCAAAGCAACTTAAAACTGAGAACTAGGAATAGGGTGGTAAAAACAGATAAACAAAATACTAATCAAACATAGTCCACTAATTTTTCTAGTGTACTAATTAGTCTGGTTTATCCAGGATTCAGTTCAGTTCAGTCACTCTTTGCTACCCCATGAATCACAGCACACCACGTCTCCCTGTCCATCACCAACTCCCGGAGTTCACTCAAACTCATGTCCATCGAATCGGTGATGCCATCCAGCCATCTCATTCTCTGTCGTCCCCGTCTCCTCCCACCCCCAATCCCTCCTAGAATCAGACTCTTTTCCCGTGAGTCAACTCGTCGTATGAGGTGGCTAAAGTTAGCTATTCTAAATTTATACTAGGCTATATATATAAAGACACACACATACACATAACCACATGTAATTTATTGATAAGTCAAGTAGATTAAAAAAATTGATACAGATATCAAGGTGAACAACCAGTAGAGACTGCATTCTTCACAAACGTGAATGAAACACAAAATAATCATATAGTAGACTTTAGGAAAAGTATGTCAATTGGTCTCAAATATTCAATAAAAGAAAAATCACATTTTCTGACCACAATACAAATGAATTTCATAAATCCCAACTTCACCGGAACAGATCTCCATTCAGGATACCATATTTTGTCATTCAATGCCCACTCAGCATAATCACTTGAGTGATAAGCGCACATCTCATACACAGCCTGGCTGTGCAAACACCTAATTTCCCCACCATAGCTGCTCCATTTGTAGGTTTCCCTGTCTTCAGGTTCTTAGGCCAAAGGACTTAGAATCATTCTTGCCTCCTCTTTCTCTTAAACCCACATTCAATGTGTGAGGAAACCTTGAGGACTCTACTTTTAAAAAATATATCCCAGATAAGACTAGTTCTCATTGCCTACACTGCCACTGCCCTTAGTGTAAGCCACCATTTTCTATCATCCCCTTCTAAATGATCTACACTGGTCCCACTGTGGTCTATTTTTAACACTATAGCCAACATGATCCTTTATGTGGCAAGTTGAATCCTGTCGCCAATTGTCAAAATCATGCAGTGCTCTGCCACTTCATTTAAAAGCAAAGGGACTGCCCTGATAGTCCATCAGTTAAGAATCCACTTTCCAATGCAGGATTCGATCTCTGCTCAGGGACCTGAGCTCCTACATGCCATGGGGCAGCTAAGCACACGTGCCCCAACTACAGAGTCTGCATCCTGCAACTAGAAAGCCCACTTGCCACAATGAAGACACGGTACAACCTAAAAGAAAGAAAAAGAAAAGCCTCCGAACGGTCTCCCAGGCTGTCACAGTCGTCCCCTCCACCACCTTTCTAGTCGTGTATCCCGTTACTCCCGTGTGCTTACTCCACTCCAGCCTCTTTGTCTGCTCCTACAGTACATCAACGTGAACCCTTTTCGGACTTATGCTCTAGTTCTTCCCTCTACCTAGAACTCTTTTCTTCCAGAGAAACCTTTGGTGAATTACTTCACTATCTTCAAGTCTTTCCTAAAATTACTCCTTCTTATCAAGACTCTACTACAAACCTATTTAATATTGCATGATTTCCCTCATCCCCAGGCCCTGTGGTACTCCTGATCTCATGAACTCAAGTTAATTATCTTTTAAAATAGCATTTACCACCTGCTAACATGGTACACATTTGACATATTTATCATACATTTATTTTTCACTATGTGTCTTCCTACACTGGAATAAAGTCAGGGATCTCTTCTAGTTTATGCACTGAGAAATCTCTAATGGCCCAGACAGTGCCTGGCATAGCAGATGCTCTGTAAGATTTATTGAATATCACAACTTGTGAGATGCAGCTAAAACACTCAACAAACCAATTACAACCTACATGCTTATTTTAGAGAAAAAAGGAAATAAACAAACTGAGTATGTAACTGTGATTTCCAGCTCAGATTCTGACCCATTTTTTCCTGGTTATCTTCTCTCAGTCATTCTCTGTATATCTAAAATCATCATACCCCAAAGAGAAATCATCATCTTCAAACTCTTCTTGTAGTCCTCATATTGCGAATAGAGCCAATATTCACCGTGATTTATGCTGAAAGCTTACAGAAGCATTTTTAACTCCACTCTCTCCCTGACCCAGCCATCCAAACAATGACCAGTATTTGCAAATTTGCATTCCTAAACAATTCTCACATCCACTTATACTTTTATACATCTATGTCCAAGAATTAAGACCCACTTCACCTGTTTTACTCACTGCCTTTGTAATGGTTCTTGACTCCAACTCAAAACTCCACCTTAATCCATTTTCTGCATGGGCTAAATTGTGTCCCCTCAGATTCATATATTGAATTGTTAATCTCCAGTGACTCAGAAAGTGACTTTATTTGGAGACAGGGTCTTTACATAAGTAAATTAAAATGAGGTCGTTAGGGTTAGCCCCAATCCGATATGGCCAGTGTCTTTATAAAAAGTGAACTGGACTCAGAAATACCAGAGAATGAAGATGACATGAAGAGACGGATGGAGATGATGGCCATCTATAAGGCAAAGAGAGGGGCCTGAACAGGTCCTCCCCTCACAGCCCCAAGAAGGAACCAAATCAGCCAATACCTTGGTTTTCACTTCCAGCCTCCAGAACTGAGAAAAAATAAATTTCTGTTGTTAACTACTCAGTCAATGGTATTTTCTTATGGCAAACCCAGCAAACTAATACAGTAGCCAGTAAATATTTTTAAATGTGTTTTGAATATCTTTAAATTATTTACTGTCCACTCACTGTTGTTACAAAAACCCAAAGCCTTCATCCTCAGGGTGTTTTCAGCATCCTGTATCTCACTTCTGCTTCTCTCACCCTTCCTCTTGAGTTTCTCCCTGCCCCCCTGCACCAGCATCTGTTAACAGCGGGACCACAGGAATAGAGGGTAAAAAGTGCTTCTACAGATGTGTACCATTTTCCCACTGAGCCGCTTTCCACTCTATTAAACAAAATGTCAAATTAAGTGAATATCTGACCATTGCACCTCAACGATAATCTGAAGGGTAAAAAATAACACTCAGGAAGATTTTCTCCCCTTTCACGATGTGATCACAAGGTTCCTTAAAGTAGCAGATTCTCAAGGGGTTGTTTACAGTTCATGGAGTAGTTTACCAGAGAAAAACCTAGACATTGAAGTGTGCTATGACACGGCCGATTAAGTGTCAATTGAAAATGGACTGTGAAGAAAGCTGATCGCCGAAGAATTGATGCTTTTGAACTGTGGTGTTGGAGAAGACTCTTGAGAGTCCCTTGGACTGCAAGGAGATCCAACCAGTCCATTCTAAAGGAGATCAGTCCTGGGTGTTCGTTGGAAGGACTGATGCTAAAGCTGAAACTCCAGTACTTTGGCCACCTCATGCGACGAGTTGACTCACTGGAAAAGAGTCTGATGCTGGGAGGGATTGGGGGTGGGAGGAGACGGGGATGACAGAGAATGAGATGGCTGGATGGCATCACCGACTCTGTGGACATGAGTCTGAGTGAACTCTGGGAGTTGGTGATGGACAGGGAGGCCTGGCGTGCTGTGATTCATGGGGTCGTGGAGAGTCAGACACGACTGAGCGGCTGAACTGAACTGAACTGAAACATGTAATTATAAGAAGTAATAAACGATCAGAAGCATATGCCTTAAAATATTTTAAGCCAAACTTAAAGCTAAAACACTGACCTATTGTACTACGGTTTTCAAAGTGTTTAAATGACAGACCAGCCCACCACCATACCACCCCCGTGCCCTCATCCCTCTAAACACCCTGTCTACAAATGTCTTGCACATGCCACACCTTCTGCCTATAATGGAACAGCTTCTCTTTACTAGGTCACCCCCTACCACCCAGACCACCTAGGTAGTCTTCCTTCAGCACACATATTAGCTCCTTCCTGCAGACATCTTGGTTGGACACTCCTGAGTCCTGGTTAGACACCAATCATTCCTTAATCAAATACTCCCAGGAGATCTACTTAAGTGTCAGCCCTGTGATACAGACTGAGGATATAGTGATGAAGATAGAAATGGTGTGGCTTCAGAAAGCTTAAAGACTAGTGGCAGAGTCAGGAAAGGGGCTTCCCTGGTAGCTCAGTTGGTAAAGAATCGCCTGCAATGCCAGAGATCCCAGTTTGATTCCTGGGCCAGGAAGATCCCCTGGAGAAGGTAAAGGCTACCCACTCTAGTATTCTTGGGCTTCCCTGGTGGCTCAGATGGTAAAGAATCTGCCTGCAATGAGGAAAATCTGGGTTCAATTTCTGGGTTGGGAAGATCCCCTGAAGAAGGGCATGGCAACCCACTCCAGTATTCTTTCTTGCAGAATCCCCATGGACAGAGGAGCTTGGCTAGCTACAGTCCGCGGGGTTGCAAAGAGTCAGACATGACAGAGTGACTAAGCACAGCACAGCACTGAGTAAGGAAAACAAAGTGAGTAGACTAAATAAAGTGAATGCAGCTGACCCTTGAAAAACGTGGAGGGGTTAGGGCCTGTTCACTCTGCACAGGACACAATCTACGTATAACTTACAGTCAGCACTCTACATATGTGGTTCCTCTGGAGTCACGGTTCTGAGTCCACAGATTCAACCAGTCATGGGTTCGACTACTGCAGTATCCACTATTGAAAAAAATCGGGGTATAAGTGGACCCTGTGGTTCAAACCCATGTTGTCCAAAGGACAACTGGCTCAGTGGCTATGACCAGTATGACCTGTTAACAGTCAATGAGGATGTTACAATATATGCTGACATGTGAAAGTTTAGGAGCATGGAAAATGCTAGCAATGAGAACTGCTAGAGAGAGAATGTTAATTAGATTATTACAAATTATTAATCTAAATATATTTATGATTTATTAGAATAACAGTATTTAAAACGACAGGATTGATATGATCACCTATGTGAGGAATATACACACACACATATATATATATGAAGAGAGAGAGACAGAGAAGAAAGAGGAGGAAGAGTGGAGGCGGAGGGGATGAGTGAAGAATACCCAAGAGTAAACCTTGAGGAAAACTCACATTTGGGGTTCAGAAGAGAGGAAAGAACTAGTGAAGGAATCTGAGATAACATGTTCTCAGAAGCAGGAGAAAATCCAAGAGGCCACGATGTCATAGACAACAGATATTTCGATAGGGAATGAATGTTCTGGTATGTCATATACGACTGAGAATTTACATAAGATACAGATATAAAATCACCTAGTAAGTTTGGTAACATGGTGGGGTCATCAATTATCTTGACAAGTACCCTTTCTTAGGAATTGGTGGAGTGGAAACTGGATACAAGTTGGCTGAAGAATGAACACGAGATAAAGACAAGTTTGGCTGTGAAGAGGGGCAGAGAAAGTTGTTTTTTGCTAAGGGTTTCTTCTAAGTGCCTGCATGGCACAAGACCATGTCTCCATCCTGAGCCACAACACGCTCTGTGGTAAAGGCTTGTGTTCATTCCTTCACTCACTCACTCCTTCCTTCTTTCATTCATTTAACCAGTATACTTTGGACCGACACTGACTTCACATTGTGTAGAATTAAACTATAAACCTAGTTCAGCATCTATCTGTTTCAAGTTGCATCTCAAGCCCTGAGCACAGTACTTCTCATGTAATGAGTGCTCAATGAGTTTCCTCCTGCTTGGCAGTTGGAATTTTGAACAGAAGAGCCTGAACTAAGGATCGCTGTGTTCAGCATGGTGCTTTCAGCCATGTGCATGAGCTCTGGTCTCCTGAAGCTAAGAAGACTGAAGAAGGCCTTGTTCCTTTTCTTCCTGAGGCTAGATTATACAACTTTCCCCTGGATTGTCTGAGAAAATCTCATAAATTCCCATTTTGCTTAAACTGATCTAAACCAGATCATCTAATTTAAAACTATATAGGGACTTCCCTGGAGAAGGCAATGGCAAGCCACTCCAGTACTCTTGCCTAGAAAATCCCATGGATGGAGGAGCCTGGTAGGCTGCAGTCCATGGGGTCGCTAAGGGTCGGACACGACTGAGCGACTTCACTTTCACTTTTCACTTTCACACATTGGAGAAGGAAATGGCAACCCACTCCAGTGTTCTTGCCTGGAGAATCCCAGGGACGGGGAAGCCTGGTGGGCTTCCGTCTATGGGGTCACACAGAGTTGGACACGACTGAAGTGACTTAGCAGTAGCAGCAGGGACTTCCCTGATAGTTCAGTGGTTAAGAATCTGCCGTGCAATGCAGGAGACATGGATTTGATCCCTGGTCTGGGAAGATTCCACATGCCCAGAGCAACTGAGCCTATACGCCACACCTACTGAGTCCCTGCACCTAGAGCCTATGCTCTGCGACAAGAGGAGCCACCGCAATGAGAGGCCACAACTAGAGAGCAGCTTGTTGCTACCAGAGAACGCTGCAGTCAGCCACAAAGACTCAGAGCAGCCAAAATAGCAAATGCTGTGCGTGCTAATTTACTTCAGTCGTGTCTTTGCAACTCCATGGACTGAAGCCCCCTAGGCTCCTCTGTCCATGGGGATTCTCCAGGCAAGAATACTGGAGTGGGTTGTTATGCCCTCCTTCAGGGGATTGGCCTGACCCAGGGATTGAACCTGCATCTCTTATATCTCCTGCATTGGCAGTCAGGTTCTTTACCACTAGCACTACCTGGGTCCTTAAAAAAAAAAGAAAAACTTAATAAATGCCCGATTTCTTTCATTTATGGAGTAAATGGAAGTCCATAAATAACTTTGTTCATAACTGTGAACTGGGGTTCATAAATAACCTGAGAAGGTCCAGATCAGGAAAGAGGCACTGAATTTGCAGAAACCTGCTTAAGGTCACTGAATTACTGAGGGGCTGGCCCAGGACACAGCAAGCCGTCTAACTCCAGATTCCTCACTCCTGAGCGTGGGCTGTGCTAGGGTGATGCTCTGAGAATGGATGCAGAGCATGCCCCTACATGTGTGTGCAGGCTCACTCTGGGGAGCCGTTCACAAAAGGTGATCCTGCAGAAACACGAAAGAACTCGGCTCCTCTTTTAACCCAGCTGGCTTGACCATGCATCTCGTTTATAGTATCTGGAAGCAAGTCCTTGAAATGATTCTTCTGAATATTTATTCTATCCAAATGCTTTGGACAAACATCATGTAGCACTTTGTACTAAGTTGTATTCAGGGTCAAGTGCCTGGAGTGGAACTCTTCTCTTATTGTCAGCTAAATACACACCCGTAGACCTTTTCAGATATTTGTGTAGGTTTTTTGAAAGTGCGTAAAAAGGCTAAGTAAATTCCTGATGACTACTCCGAGATTCTCCTTCGAAAAGTGGTGTCAATCCACTTTGGTGAGCAAATGCATGGGCTTAGCTACATAGACCATGGATGCAAAGCCACACACATCTGCAGATTAGAATGCTGCTGCTTTTAAGGTTAATACTGCTTTCAAGGACAGGAAATTAAAAAGGGAGTATTTGTGGTCAGCAAAACAGGTTTTTAAGCAGGACACTTTGCTTGCTACTACAGTGTAACTGAATATTTGCCTAAATTTTATTTTTAAAAGGATTCCCTGATGGCTCAGCGGGTAAAGAATCCATGTGCCAATGCAGGAGACACAGGAGATGCAAGTTCGATCCCTGGGTCAGGGAGATGTCCAGGAGAAGGAAATGGCAACCCTTTCCAGCACTCTTGCCTGGAAAATGCCATGGACAGAGGAGCCACATTCTAGCAGCAGAGGAGCCAGATGGGAGGAAAGGCGTGTAGTATTGGTTGGTGGGGAAAAGTCATGTTACTTTCTGCCTTTCTTCCCCCTGTGTCCCACAGTGTGACAGTTTCTTAAGGCTCTTCCAAAGCTTTTCCTCTTAGTCTTAGCTGCTGTCATTTCACATACTACTATAGCATCTATTCGGAGAAGGCAATGGCAAGCCACTCCAGTATTCTTGCCTAGAAAATCCCATGGACAGAGGAGCCTGGTAGGCTGCAGTCTATGGGGTCACTAACAGTCGGACACGACTGAGCGACTTCACTTTCACTTTTCACTATCACGCATTGGAGAAGGAAATGGCAGCCCACTCCAGTGTTCTTGCCTGGAGAATCCCAGGGATGGCGGAGCCTGGTGGGCTGCCGTCTATGGGGTCGCACAGAGTCAGACACGACTGAAACGACTTAGCAGCAGCAGCAGCATCAGATCAGTTCAGTTCAGTTCAGTTCAGTCACTCAGTCGTGTCCAACTCTCTGTGACCCCATGAATCACAGCACGCCAGGCCTCCCTGTCCATCACCAACTCCCGGAGTTCACTCAAAATATGGACCGCTTCACGAATTTGCATGTCATCCTTGTGCAGGGGACATGCTAATCTTCTCTGTATCGTTCCAATTTTTGTATATGTGCTGCCGAAGCAGCAGCATAGCATCTGTTAATTCAACACATATGCTGAGAAAATTCTCAGCTGTAACCGTCCAAATTTCCTTGCCTGGGCAACTACTTTTGTGTAGCAGTGGCTCTGCATTTACTGAGACCTGAGTACAACAAAATTTAATTACATTCAAGCCAATTCAAATGTGATTCTACTTGCAAACATCTTCTGTGATGTGAGCGAGAAAAGAAATAATTCAAAAACCATATAAACATGGAGGGCATACTTACAGAAAATGCGTCTTCCAAATTCCTTTATATTTGTTTGCTACATATAGATTTTTCTTTGCCAGAAATTGGTTTTGCTGACAAAAGTAATAAGCACAGAAGGAAATGTTCATGCAGTTTGGAAATTTGTGTCTTATAGAAGCTTAGGGAAAATATAACTTCTTTTTCACTGAGAAAAATCTATTGCTGTGTTCAGTTGTGTCTAACTCTTTCTGAGCCCATGGCCTGTAGCCCTCCAGGCTCCTCTACCCATGGGATTTTCCCGGCAAGAATACTGGAGTGGGTTGCTACTTCTTCCTCCAGGGAATCTTCTGAACCAAGAGATCAAACCCACATCTCCTGCATTGGCAGGCAGATTCTTTACCATTGAGCCACTTGGGAAGCCTGAGGAAAATCTATAGAACACATTTAAGTCTTAGAACAGCTCTGCTATAAAGATAAGTATACGTTATAGGTCAGGGAAAGATGTTGGTGAAAATAATCTATAGGACACATTCCATCTTCCCAGATAAACAGAGAGTAATCTTGCACCCAGCTCCTGTTTCTTTAGGGATCAGTGTTTAGGTGCATTTCCTTGCAGATCTGAAGCACTTGAGATGACACCGAGTATGGCTGCACCCAGAAGGCTGTGCTCCCCTCTAGCTTGTATGTATCTGCACTCAGAACCTGAAAGGATTATATGGGTATTCTTTTCCCTCAGTAATTCACAAGGAAGCATGACTATATTCTAAAGCTTAAAGGACACTAAAGGCAAGGATGCAGTCTTTATTTTAAAAATATAACTTCATTTTTATGGAGAAACACAAATGATACTTTCATTATGAGGTGCCAAGCACAGTTTCACAAAGAGAAATGTGTGCTGTGTCTTTAAAATGGTTACTTCAGGTCATATCCTCCTGGGGACCCCTATTCTACTTGGAATTACCCCTAAGACCCCTTGTTCAGTTTCACATCAGACACTTAGCTCCATAAGGGTTTCTACAATTTTGTATTGCCAAGTGAGTTAAACTTTCACTCATATTTCCACAGATGTGAGATAGTATCAGTGGGAGGAAAAGTAAAACTAAGTGGTCTCTAGAAGTGGATATGATTTTTATAAGTATGAAAGGTGTAATATATGTTTAATATTCCAATATTTCTTTGAGTTCACCTTTCAGTGTAAGCTCACATATGTATTCAAGAATGAGATGATGTCATTTAGCTAGAGGGGAAAATGACAGGTGTGTCTACTGACATTATAAAGGTGCAAAATGATTAAAAAAATAACCAGACTTACTTAAATCCTGTCTTTTAGAAGATATATATCAGAATGAATGAGGAAAGGATATATGATATATTACATCATTGCCTATTATTTTACTCATGAGGCATCTTAGCATTCATTTTTAGGTGCATACATGCTCCTTTAGCTAGGGAAAGCTGAAGAAGAAAAGTAATAGACACTATGAATACATTTTCCGTGGAAAGTTCCACTGTGTGTCCATTGTGGCTCAGAGGTAGACCCACAGAACTCTGTCAGCATTAGGAAATTGCAGAAGATGGTTTCTGGACCATGCAGTCAAAGCACTGTGTGAGATGTAATTGAGGAAGATAATTTAGAAGACTGCATTTCCTTTAATTAATTGTAACCTTGTAGGTGGAGGAAGTGTAGATCCAAATACTTTATAAAGAGAGCAAATGCTGTGTCTATAGAATTAATCTAGTAGTGCCCATTAAGTGAATATTACTGATGCCATTGTGGCTCATGGCTAAGAATAGTCATATCTAAATTTGAAATTTTTTCTCTTTAAACTTCAACTGCTCTGAAATGCTTGCCATTTCTTGAGTGTGTTCACTTTGTTCCCAAGGTTTTCTACCACTGGTATCTTTCTCTCCCTCCAAAAAGACAATCCCAACAAAATGACCAATGAATCTCATGCGCATTTCTTTATTCTAAACATCGTATCATCTCTCAGTCTATTCCTGATTCTTCTCAGTTCCCACCACTGCATGTCCTAGGGAAACTTAGGCAACTTGCAATAATGGAAAGAATATGGGGCTGAAGTTTGACAAATTCAGCTTGGAATTCATACACTACCATTTTCTAGCTATGTGACATTGGTCAAAGTCCAAGATTTCCATGAACTCAATTTCTATGGGCCTGGATGGTTGCAAAAATTAAATGAGAGTTTTGACTGTAAAATGGTTGCACAATACCTAGAACACAACAGGAATTCAACCCAACCCTGCTTTACTTCTGTTGTTTCATAGTAACTTTCAGTTCAATGGCTCAGTTGTGTCCAATTCTTTGTGACACCAACTCCTGGAACTTGCTCAAACTCATGTCCATTGAATCAGTGATGCCATCCAACTCTCTCATCCTCTGTCATCCACTTATCCTCCTGCGTTCAATCTTTCCCAGCATCAGGGTTTTTTCTAAGGAGTCAGTTCTTTGCATCAGGTGGCATAAATATTGGAGCTTCAGCATCAGTCCTTCCAGTGAATATTCAGGACTGATTTCCTTTAGGATTGACTGGTTTGATCTCCTTGCAGTCTAAGAGACTCTCAAGAGTCTTCTTATCTATACCTATATTGTGATATTTATCACACTGAACAATGACTATACATTCCTGGAATGTAACATCCTTGAAGGAAGGGGCTATTTAGTATTTATCTCTATACATTCATTGCTTCACATAACCTCTGCACTTATTCAGTTCAGTTCAGTTCAGTTCAGTCACTCAGTCGTGTCTGACTCTTCGCGCAACCCCATGAATCACAGCACGCCAGGCCTCCCTGTCCATCACCAACACCTGGAGTTCACTCAAACTCATGTCCACAGAGTCGGTAATGCCATCCAGCCATCTCATTCTCTGTCATCCCCTTCTCCTCCCGCCCCCAACCTTTCCCAGCATCAGAGTCTTTTCCAGTGAGTCAACTCGTCGCATGAGGTGGCCAAAGTATTGCAGCTTCAGCTTTAGCATCAGTCCTTCCAATGAACACCCAGGATTCATCTCCTTTAGAATGGACTAGTTGGATCTCCTTGGAGTCCAAGGGACTCTCAAGAGTCTTCTCCAGCACCACAGTTCAAAAGCATCAATTCTTCGGCGATCAGCTTTCTTCACAGTCCAGCTCTCACATCCATACATGATCACAGGAAAAACCATAGCCTAGACTAGACAGACCTTTGTTGGCAAGGTAATGTCTCTGCTTTTTAATATACTATCAAGGTTGGTCATAACTTTCCTTCCAAGAAGTAAACGCCTTTTAATTTCATGGCTGCAATCAGCATCTGCAGTGATTTTGGAGCCCAAAAAAATAAAGTCTGACACTGTTTCCACTGTTTCCCCATCTATTTCCCATGAAGTGATGGGACCAGATGCCATGATCTTTGTTTTCTGAATGTTGAGCTTCAAGCCAACCTTTTCACTCTCCTCTTTCACTTTCATCAAGAGGCTTTTGAGTTCCTCTTCACTTTCTGCCATAAGGGTAGTGTCATCTGCATATCTGAGGTTATTGATATTTCTCCCAGCAATCTTGATTCCAGCTTGTGTCTCTTCCAGCCCAGCATTCCTCATGATGTACTCTGCATATAAGTTAAATAAGCAAGGTGACAATATACAACCTTGACGTACACATTTTCCTATTTGAACCAGTCTGTTGTTCCATGTACAGTTCTGACTGTTGCTTCCTGACCTGCATACAGGTTTCTCAAGAGGCAGGTCAGGTGGTCTGGGATTCCCATCTCTTTCAGAATGTTCCACAGTTTATTGTGATCCACACAGTCAAAGGCTTTGGCATAGTCAATGAAGCAGAAATAGATGTTTTTCTGGAACTCTCTTGCTTTCTCCATGATCCAGCGGATGTTGGCAATTTGATCTCTGGTGCCTCTGCCTTTTGTTTTATTTTAATTGCAGGCTAATTACAATATTGTGGAAGATTTTGCCATACATCGACATGAATCAGCCATGAGTATACGTGTGTCCCCATCCTGAATCCTGCTTCCACCTCCTTCCCCACTTCCTCTGGGTTGTCCTAGAGTGCCAGTTTTGAGTGCCCAGCTTCATGCATCAAACTTTCACTGGTCATCTATTTTACATATCATAATATACATGTGTCAATGCTATTCTCTTATATCTTCGCACCCTCGCCTTCTCCCACAGTGTCCAGAAGTCTGTTCTTTACATCTGTGTCTCTTTTGCTGTCTTGCATATAGGGTTGTCGTTACCATCTTTCTAAATTCCATATATATGCGTTAGTATTCTACATTGGTGTTTCTCTTTCCAACTTACTTGACTCTATATAATAGGCTCCAGTTTTGTCCACCTCATTAGAACTGATTCAAATGTATTCTTTTTTATAGCTGAGGAATATTCCATTGTATATATGTACCACAACTTCTTTATCCGTTCATCCGCTGATAGACATCTAGGTTGCTTCCATGTCCTGGCTATTGGAAACAGTACTGCAATGAACACTGTGTTACATATGTCTCTTTCAATTCTGGTTTCCTCGGTGTGTATGCCCATGAGTACGATTGCTGGATCGTATGGCAGTTCTATTTGGAGTTTTTTAAGGAATCTCCACACTGTTCTCCATAGTGGGTGTACTAGTTTGCATTCCCACCAACAGTGTAAGAGCATTCCCTTTTCTTCACACCGTCTCCAGCATTTATTGCTTGTAGACATTTTAATGGCAGCCATTCTGACTGGTATGAGAAGGTACCTCATTGTGGCTTTGATCTGCATCTCTTCATGTGTTTGTTAGCCATCTGTATGCTTCTTTGGAGAAATGTCTCTTTAGATTTTTTGGACCATTTTTTGATTGGGTCATTGATTTTTCTGGAATTGAGCTGCAGGAGCTGTTTGTATATTTTGGAGATTAATTCTTTGTCAGTTGTTTCATTTGTTATTATTTTCTCCCATTCTGAAGGCTGCCTTTTTACCTTGCTTATAGTTTCCTTCGTTGTAGACATTCAAAATTTGTGGCATAAATGAACAATTATAATCTACTCACATATAAGAATGAAGATATTAACTATTACAAGGCTATGTGTCTGTAAATAAATGGGGAGAAAAGTTCAATGCTCTATCAACAATTATTTTCTATGTTAGAGGAGCAAATAGAGGACTTAAGAATGATGGAAAATGATAGTGCTAAATTTTTAAACTGAAGATGTGTTTTACAAATCATATATACTGCTCTCCAAATTGTACTAATGAAAGCTACTCTACAACCTCAGTTGAATCAGGCAGCTGGCAAGAATAAGCCTCTCTCAGCCTCATTTTCTGTGAGAGAAAATATAGGAAACAAAGTATAGATCATTGCTAAGGAGTCTAATGTGTTATAGATACAACTGTATTTTTTTGATGGGAAACGTTTGTGACCACTGAAACTACACAAGCTCGTTTAATTTGATATGCATAGCTATAAAATGACACATATAAACTGTGCATTTAGAACAAATGTTGGTTAAAAGGCTATGTTACACTGCTTCTGCTGCTGCTAAGTCACTTCAATTGTATCCGACTCTGTGCGACCCTATAGATGGCAGCCCACCAGGCTCCTCCATCCATGGGGTTTTCCAGGCAAGAGTACTGGAGTGGGTTGCCATTGCCTTCTCCGTATGTTATACTAAGTACTGCTAAAATAGAAGCTAGGAATTATACAAAACACTTTTACTGAAGAGTATAAAAACAGAAATCAGGTTTGGTGTTCACTCACTTAAAAAAAATAATCAATATATATTAAATACCTACTATATTCACATAATGCTAGAGTTAGAAGAGAAAATGTGTAAAGAAGTCATAGGCATTGTTGTCACAGAGCTTGTGTTCTAATGGTGAAGACAGACAATAAACTAGTAAGCAAATAAATAAAACGGTAATTGTAGTTTGTAGAAGGACTTTCACAAGATAAAAAGTGCCATGATAGATATAAACCGAGAAGAGTCCATTTATGGATGGCCTCTCTTAGAACCTGACTGTTACAAACTGATACTTGAAAAGCCAGCCATGACAAACGGGGGAGTGACGGGGACCTGGAAGCGGGACAGACCTACGTTCTCTCAGTGGCCAGAGGGCCAGCATGCCTGGAGAATGCTGAACAATGCAGAGTAGCACCAGATGGGTTTAGAGAGATAAGCCAAGGCCAGTTATGTACCACCTTACAGACTACGGTAAGAAGAAAAAGCTTCATTCTAGGTGAAGAGATAAGAAAGGAAATGTCTTTTAAAGGAGTAACGTATCCATTTTAAAGATAGCATTTCGTCTTCTGTGTGGTGAGAGCAAGATCAGAAGCCACGGACCTGAAAAGGGCAGGCACTGCTTTGACTGGGATGAAGGATTAGATGGAGACGAGTGGCAGGGAGAGACATGAGACAGTGGATTTTACCTGCTCTTGGAGAGAACAGACACAGGGTGCTGCTGAGGAAGGTATAGGAAAAGGAGATTAGCTGCAGCCACACGATGGGTGGTGAGGCTGCGTCCTGAGGCGAAGACAAGAACAGCCACCGTGTTGGTTGTGGGGGACAGAACACGACAGTTCCCTTTCTGTCAAGTCCAAGGAGTGTGTGCGTACAAGCAGGCATCAGATTTCAAAATTACGGTCTAAGAGAAGCAGTTCTGGGCTGGAGTTCCAGCTGCGTGTGTCATCAGAATGTGCTGTGAGTTGCTCAGTCATGTCTGATTCTTTCTTACACCATGAACTGTCATTGCCAGGCTTCTCCGTCCACGGGATTCTCCAGGCAAGAATACTGGAGTGGGTTGACATTTCCTCCTCCAGGAGATCTTCCTGACCCAGGGATCAAACCTGGGTCTCCTACACTGAAGGCAGATTCTTTACCTTCTGAGCCACAAGGGAAGCCCTGTTGTCAGAACACATGTGGACATTAAAGCTATGATGACAAAGTAAGAAGAGAACTGTCAGGCGAGTGTATTCTCCTCGGTTCTGTCTCATCTCAACAAAAGTTTGAAGCGATGGACGTTAGAGCCCTCGGTGTGTCATTGCTCTCAGACAGACCGTGTTATAGCACTTGGGTCTGGAACAGACCGTGTTATAGGTCTTACACAGATCAGTCTTACAGCTCTGTGTTACAGCTCTATTTTATTTAGAAAATAGCAAGAAAATACATCCTGAAGGTGTGAGGGCATGCCGACCCAAAACCGCGAAGAGTAGAGAGGGGCACCCCGGCCCTTTGGCTCCAGTGTAAACTCCTCGGTTCTGTCTCATCTCAACAAAAGTTTGAAGTGATGGACGTTAAAGCCCTAGGCGCGGCACAGCTCTGGGGCAGTGTTATAGCTCCCTCAGTTTTATTTAGAAAATAAAGGGAAATACATCCTTGAGGCGTGGGGGCATGCCGCCCCAAAAGAGAAGAGCGAGACAGAGAGACAGAGAGTGCACACACGCAGGATGGAGAGACCCCTGGCCCTTTGGCTTCTCTTTTTATATGTTTTCCCTCCCCCTGGGCCTGCCCTACGTAAATTGGGCTAGCCAGGAATGCTGTTTGTTCTACCTGAGGTCCTCACTCCGTTCCTCGGACCTTCTTTTGTTCTATTCTCATGGACTTTTCCCTTCCTTGTCTTTTAGCCACAGCCATTCTGGACTCTTGTTTCCTATTCTAACTACCTAACAGAACCAAGGGTTCCAAGATCAGGCAGTAGAAGTGGAGCCACTGAAGGACACCATGGAACAGAAAGACATCCAAATAGGAAAAGGAGTATGTCAAGGCTATATATTGTCACCCTGCTTATTTAACTTATATGCAGAGTACATCATGAGAAACACTGGCCTGGAGGAAGCACAGCTGGAATCAAGATTGCCGGGAGAAATATCAATAACCTCAGATATGCAGATGACACCAAATTTATGGCAGAAAGTGAAGAAGAACTAAAAAGCCTCTTGATGAAAGTGAAAGTGGAGAGTGAAACAATTGGCTTGAAGCTCAGTATTCAAGATCATGGTATCTGGTCCCATCACTTCACGGCAAGTAGATGGGGAAACAGTGGAAACAGTGACAGAATTTATCTTTTTGGGCTCCAAAATCACTGCAGGTGGTGACTGAAGCCATGAAATTAAAAGACGCTTACTCCTTGGAAGAAAAGTTATGACCAAGCTAGACAGCATATTTAAAAGCAGAGACATTACTTTGCCAACAAATGTTTGTCTAGTTAAGTCTATGACTTTTCCAGTGGTCATGTATGGATGTGAGAGTTGGACTATAAAGAAGGGTGAGCGCCGAAGAATTGATGCTTTGAACTGTGGTGCTGGAGAAGACTCTTGAGAGTCCCTTGGACTGCGAGGAGATCAAACCAGTCCATCCTAAAGGAGATCAGTCCTGAATATTCATTAGAAGGACTGATGTTGAAGCTGAAACTCCAATACTTTGGCCACCTGATGCAAAGAACTGACTTATTAGAAAAGACCCTGATGCTGGGAAAGACTGAGGGCAGGAGGAGAAGGGGATGACAGAGGATGAAATGGTTGGATGGCATCACCGACTCAATGGATATGTTTGAGTAAACTCCAGGAGTTGGTGATGGATAGGGAGGCAAAGTCAGACAGTCGCAAAGTCGGACATGACTGAGCAACTGAACTGACTCTCTGATTCAGTCCTGAAGGAAACATTCCAAGGTTTAAGCAGCTTGTGTTACTTGGAGCAAAGGGACCTAAGCAAATCTTGGAGGTTTCATGCTATCTATGTCCAGGGTGCAGACAAAGAGAAAATTGGAGGTGCAATCGCCATTAAAAAGACTCTAAAGGAGGAGTAGAAATTAATTTTCTTCTAGAAATTCTTAACAGATCAGAAAATGGTCTTGTAAATACTTTCAGTTCAGTTCAGTTGCTCAGTCTTCTTTGCCACAGCATTAAAAATGTTAACATGCGTACAGGCTCAGGGGTGTCTGACTCTTTGTAACCCCATGGACTGTAGCCTGCCAGGCTCCTCTGTCTATGGGATTTTCTAGGCAACAATACTGGAGTGGGTTGCCACTCCTACCCCAGGGGTCTTCCGAACCCAGGGATGAGCCTGTGTACCATGCACTGGCAGCCAGATCTTTACCACTGCACCACCTGTGAAGCCCTACATAGACAGAAACATAATATAGATCTTTTCACCGAGTGCCCTTTTACATTTGAGAGTAGATCTTTGGCCAGAACTTTTCTACATCTAGGGCTGACTTTAAATTACCCAACAAATCATTTCAAATCCCACAGTTTGCAAAGTCAGCGTTTGAGTGCATAAAAGATTGCCAGAGCTGACTTCTGAAACTACTAAACCTTTTCCCAAAACATTTACTCCTAGCAGTACCTGGGCTTTTGTGAACTAAGCTAAATTTCTGGAACATGAGATGCAAAGGCAGCAGAAAGACAAACAGTATCAAACAACATGACACCTCAAAATTTGCTCTGAAGATCCTCAGATTGCAATTTTGATGATAATTAAGATGAGGCACTCACTGGCAAGTGACTTGCCTGAGGTTATACAGATGATTCTAAGCCAAGGTAGATTCTATGACTCCTGATTCCTCCTCTTCTACTATAAACACCCCATCAGTTTCATTTTTAAAATACAATTGCTACCACATGGAGGAAGAGCCTAGAGGACTCAGAGATCTTCAGTCTGAATATCTTGAGATCTTTTAAAGTCTGAATAATTTTTCCTGTTGATCAGGCCCCTAACAAAAGACAAAACTCCTTTTGTTTTTCAACAGATCAATTTTAAAAATTAACCTGCCTTCATAGGGTTGCTAAAAACTGACCTTGTTCTTTTTAATGCAAGGCATTTTCTTCAGACATGAGGTAGTAAAATTTTTGTGAGTGCACTTGGCAACTCTTCCCAGGAATATTTAAGTTTTCCACAAAAGGCAAGAAGTGTTCATATGAAAGATTCATTTCAATTCGCTGCCAGCAGAGAGTTGTTTCTCTGCAGAGTATTTGAGGTATGAAAGCAATGAAATTTACAATGAAAACCTTCAAAGTAAAACCTAAAATTTTGAATGGGCAAATGTTCTTCTCTGGGGTAGGGGAGATCTGGTTAATGTAAATGTGGTGAAGACAGCCTCAAAAGAGTGAGCTGGGAAAGAGGGAGTATTTTCCACTGACTCAACTTTGGAACAATGTGTGTAGTAATGTGGATTTGATTGTGCAACCAGGCCTACATCTACCCGACATGGTCAGGAAGTTCAGGAGGGACGGACAAAGCTTCCAAGTAGTTTTGTCCTATTTACTCATGGCTGCGCTGGGTCTCGCTTTGTGCGGGCTTTCTCTAGCTGCAGGGTGGGTGGGCTCAGTGGCTGTGGCTCCTGCGCTCCAGAGCACAGGTTCAACAGTTGTGGCACACAGGCTTGGTTGCCCCGTGGCAGGTGGGATCCTCCTGACTAGGGATGGAACTCGCGTCCCCTGCACTCTGCCACCAGGGAAGTCTGCTTTTGTTCTTTAGGACATCACTAGTGGAACCAAATTGAAGGCAGATTCCTGGATCTCAGCTGGCTCTGCTTTTGACTCTTCTTTGAGCAGATAACACAGGTTTAGCTTCAGTTTCTCAGAGAAACCCCTAGATGACTGCTGAGGGGGCACAGTTCAATATGACTTAGAACCTGAACAAAACTTGAATATTCACATTGGTCTATTGAGTATATCAAGCCCTTATTTGACTTCTGTGAATCTTAGAAAAACATTATAAAAGGGCACTATACACCACACAATTCTCTTGCTATACAACTGGTTAACTAAAATCAACAGCAAGTTAAACAAAATCACATAATATAAATAAAATTATGTGTGAATAAAATTTCTTCAAAGACATTACACAAATATCTCATTTAGAATTAAGCAAAGATATCATATTCCACAAATCATGAATACGGACTTTCAAAGTCTGTGACTCTATACAGAGAAAAGTAAAAAAATTTAGAGTCTATCATGTGGCTTGTATATCCACTTCTTTGTGCTAATGCTTTCCATTTAATTCACTAAAGGGGAAAAAAAAATGTGTGTTGGACCATTCCACTGGGTAATTCAACAGGCAAATGAGATAACAATGAAAGGAGACCAGAACTTATAATGTAAAGAGGACAGGAAAGACTTGTAAGAGATGGAAAGGGAAATTTTACATTGAGATTGTATGGGGCTTGGAGTGTCTTTGAGGTTTTTATTCCATAGGTAATGAAAGTACAGGGCTTCCTTGGTGGCTCAGAGGATAAAGCATCTGCCTCCAATGCAGGAGACCTGGGTTCGATCCTTAGGTCGGGAAGATCCCCTGGAGAAGGAAATGGTAACCCTCTCCAGTATTCTCGCCTGGAGAATCCCATGGACAGAGAAGCCTGGTGGACTACAGTCCACAGGATCACAAAGAGTCAGACACGACTGAGCAATTTCAGTTTAATCAAAGTACGATGAAAAACCTTTAAGTGGGGAGACACAATTAAACTATGAATGGAAAAATCCACCAAATAGTCTCTTTCTGGATAAGTAAGAAAGTGGGTAAAGACTATCTCTGCTAACTGGAGCTTGGATGGGGAAGGACCGCAGCCTGGCCTCAAGGGTGACGAGAACCAAGGACACGAGCTTTCCTCATCACACTCTACCTCTTATGTCTTCCTCACTTAATAGTTTAATTTCCTCTTACACCAGACAGACAGGTGGGTGACGCATGGCAGTGGAACATGTCTGCAGAATGTTCTGGCCTTGCATTTTCAAAATTTCATAATCAGAAAGGAAATGATACTTTCTGAAGTGTTTTGAACACTTGTGGGGAAGGACTCCACTGCTCCATCTTGTGAAGCTGTCATCCCTTAAGGGATGGAGTGTCTTTAAATTTTTTTTGGCCAGAAAGTAAGCCTGATCAACTCACTAAAACTGTAGAGTAACAGATGAATGGTATGTGGGGGAGTTTTCCTCATAAAAGAGCAACTGTTACTGGAATAATGAAGGATGAGGTAATAATTAGGTGTTCGTTTTAGTCTAGTATGATCTAATTTTGACTGAATGCATCCACAATGACCCTATTTTCAAACAAGGTCCCATTTTGAGGTACTATGGTTTAGGACTTCACCATACGAACCTGAGGAGAAAAGGAAACGATATAGCTCAACCTGTAACTCATTGAAGCTTTGCTGGCACACAAAATCGGTCTCCTCAAACCCATATGATGTACCTTCTCTCTGGGAGTTTGAGCTCGAGCCAAGTAATGCCAGGAAGCAGAGCTAGACATTGCTCAGCAGACCCCACTGTGGTGGTGTTCTAGAGGCACAGAGGTGGTAGGGTGGAGAGAGGAAGGGCTCTGCAGGGAGGGCAGAGAGGAGGCTGCAGCAGGGGGAGCATATGACCGTGCTTGTGTTCTTGGTGACCAAGCCTCTCTTTGATCCTTCTTGTTCCCTTAACCTTATTTGCCAACAGGTCTCCAAATTTGTGAGTTACCTGAAATTTTTCCAATAAATCTATTTGATTTCATTTAGCAAGATTGATGTCTACTATATGCAATCAAGAAACCTGTCAAATACATATGTGTTATCATATACTGCATCTTTGAAGTTCATTCTACATTACAAAGTGAGACAATCATTACATTGTATAAGTTCACAAAATTCTTTAAATAGCTTTTTAAGGGTAAACAGCCATTTCAATGAATAGCGTCTAATTGAACTAAAATGGTTCGGCTTTTAATAGAACTTAAGGTAAGTTACTAACTTGTGTTTGAGTATATGAGTTCTTGGTTATGATTAAGAAATATACCTCATTTAAGAAAACATAGTTCTAAAACGTCTTGTAGGTCTTCATAGAACCGTTCAACTTCGGCTTCTTCAGCATTACTGGTTGGGGCATAGGCTTGGATTACTGAAATATTGAATGGTTAGCCTTAGAAGCAAACAAAAATCATTCTGTCCTTTTTAAGATTGCATCTAAGTACTGCATTTCGGACTCTTTTGTTGACCATGATGGCTATTCCATTTTTTCTAAGGGATTCCTGCCCACAGTAGTAGATATAATGGTCATCTCAGTAAAATTCACCCATTCAATATTACAGTAATCCAAGCCTATGCCCCAACCAGTAACGCTGAAGAAGCCAAAGTTGAACAGTTCCATGAAGACCTACAAGATCTTTTAGAACGAACACCCAAAAAAGATGTCCTTTTCATTATAGGGGACTGGAATGCAAAGGTAGGAAGTCAAGAAACACCTGGAGTAACAGGGAAATTTGGCCTTGGAGCACAGAATGAAGCAGGGCAAAGGCTAATAGAGTTTTGCCAAGAGAACGCACTGGTCATAGCAAACACCCTCTTCCAACAACAAAAGAGAGGAATCTGCACATGGACATCACCAGATGGTCAACAATGAAATCAGACTGATTATATTCTTTGCAGCCAAAGATGGAGAAGCTCTATACAGTTAGCAAAAACAAGACCAGGAGCTGACTGTGGCTCAGATCATGAACTCCTTATTGCCAAATGCAGACTTAAATTGAAGAAAGTAGGGAAAACCACTAGACCATTCAGATATGACCTAAATCACATCCCTTATGATTGTACAGTGGAAGTGAGAAATAGATTGAAGGGACTAGATCTGATAGATAGAGTGCCTGATGAACTAAGGATGGAGGTTCGTGACATTGTACAGGAGACAGGGATCAAGACTATCCCCATGGAAAAGAAATGCAAAAAAGCAAAATGGCTGTCTGAGGAGGTCTTACAAATAGCTGTGAAAAGAAGACAAGCAAAAAGCAGAGGAAAAAAGGAAGGATATAAGCATCTGAATGCAGAGTTCCAAAGAATAGCAAGGAGAGATAGGAAAGCCTTCCTCAGGGATCAACACAAAGAAATAGAGGAAAACAACAGAATGGGTAAAACAAGAGATCTCTTCAAGAAAATTAGAGATTCCAAGGGAACATTTCATGCAAAGATGGGCTCGATAAAGGACAGAAATGGTATGGACCTAAGAGAAGAAGAAGATATTAAGAAGAGGTGGCAAGAATACATAGAAGAACTGTACAAAAAAGATCTTCACGACCAAGATAATCATGATGGCGTGATCACTCACCTAAAGCCAGAAATCTTGGAATGTGAAGTCAAGTGGGCCTTAGAAAGCATCACTACGAACAAAGCTAGTGGAGGTGATGGAATTCCAGTTGAGCTATTTAAAATCCTGAAAGATGATGCTGTGAAAGTGCTTCACTCAATATGCCAGCAAATTTGGAAAACTCAGCAGTGGCCACAGGACTGGAAAAGGTCAGTTTTCATTCCAATCCCAAAGAAAGGCAATGCCAAAGAATGCTCAAAGTACCGCACAATTGCACTCATCTCACACACTAGTGAAGTCATGCTCAAAATTCTCCAAGCCAGGCTTCAGCCATATGTGAACCGTGAACTCCCAGATGTTCAAGCAGGTTTTAGAAAAGGCAGAGGCACCAGAGATCAAATTGCCAACATCAGCTGGATCATGGAGAAAGCAAGAGAGTTCCAGTAAAACATCTATTTCTGCTTCATTGACTATGCCAAAGCGTTTGACTGAGTGGATCAAAATAAACTGTGGAAAATTCTGAAAGAGATGGGAATATCAGACCACCTGACCTGCCTCTTGAGAAACCTGTATGCAGGTCAGGAAGCAACAGTCAGAACTGGACATGGAACAACAGACTGCTTCCAAATAGGAAAAGGAGTACGTCAAGGTTGTATATTGTCACCCTGCTTATTTATCTTCTATGAAGAGTACATCATGAGGAACGCTGGGCTGGAAGAAGATTGCTGGGAGAAATATCAATAACCTCAGATATGCAGATGACACTACCCTTATGGCAGAAAGTGAAGAGGAACTCAAAAGCCTCTTGATGAAAGTGAAAGAGGAGAGTGAAAAGGTTGGCTTGAAGCTCAACATTCAGAAAACAAAGATCATGGCACCTGGTCCCATCACTTCATGGTAAATAGATGGGGAAACAGTGGAAACAGTGGCAGACTTTATTTGTTGGCTTCAAAATCATTGTGGATGCTGATTGCAGCCAGGAAATTAAAAGACGCTTACTCCTTGGAAGGAAAGTTATGACCAACCTAGGCAGCATATTAAAAAGCAGAGACATTACTTTGCCAACAAAGGTCCGTCTAGTCAAGGCTATGGTTTTTCCAGCGGTCATGTATGGATGTGAGTGTTAGACTGTGAAGAAAGCTGATCGCCGAAGAATTGATGCTTTTGAACTGTGGTGCTGGAGAAGACTCTTGAGAGTCCCTTGGACTGCAAGGAGATCCGACCAGTCCATTCTAAAGGAGATCAATCCTGGGTGTTCATTGGAAGGACTGATGCTACAGCTGAAACTGCATACTTTGGCCACCTCATGTGATGAGTTGACTCACTGGAAAAGACTCTGATGCTGGGAGGGATTGAGGGCGGGAAGAGAAGGGGACGACAGAGAATGAGATGGCTGGATGGCATCACCAACTCGATGGACATGAGTTTGAGTGAACTCCGGGAGTTGGTGATGGACAGAGAGGCCTGGCATGCTGTGATTCATGGGGTCGCAAATAGTCAGACATGACTGAGTGACGTAGTCAACTGAACTGAAGAAGACATAAATCATACCAAAATTTTATTAAGTCAGTCTCCCAAGGCAAGAGAGATAAGTACAAAAATATACAAATGGGGCCTAATTTAAACTTACAAGCTTTTACACAGCAATGGAAACCATTTTTAAAAATGAAAAGACAACCTACAGAATTGGAGACAATATTTGCCAATGATGTGATCAACAAGGGCTTAATCTCTAAAATATACTAACAGGTCATACAATTCAACAACAACAAATAATAACCCAATCAAAAAATGGGCAGAAGACCTTAACTTGACATTTCTCCAAAGAAGACATACATATGACCAAGAGGCACATGAAAAGATGATCAATATTGCTAATTATTCAGTTCAGTTCAGTCACTCAGTCGTGTCCCACTCTTTGCGACCCCATGAATCACAGCACGCCAGGCCTCCCTGTCCATCACCAACTCCCAGAGTTCACTCAAACTCATGTCCATCGAGTCGGTGATGCCATCCAGCCATCTCATTCGCTGTTGTCCCCGTCTCCTCCTGCCCCCAGTCCCTCCCAGCATCAGAATCTTTCCTAGTGAGTCAACTCTTCCAATGTGGTGGCCAAAGTATTGCAGTTTCAGCTTTAGCATCAGTCCTTCCAATGAACACCCAGGATTCATCTCCTTTAGAATGGACTGGTTGGATCTCCTTGCAGTCCAAGGGACTCTCAAGAGTCTTCTCCAGTACCACAGTTCAAAAGCATCAATTCTTCGGCGATCAGCTTTCTTCACAGTCCAACTCTCACATCCATACATGACCACGGGAAAAACCATAGCCTTGACTAGACGGACCTTTGTTGGCAAAGTAATGTCTCTGCTTTTTAATGTGCTATCTATGTTGATCATAACTTTCCTTCCAAGGAGTAAGCATCTTTTAATTTCCTGGCTGCAATCAGCATCCACAGTGATTTTGGAGCTCCCCACAAATAAAGTCTGACACTGTTTCCACTGTTTCCCCATCTATTTACCATGAAGTGATGGGACCAGATGCCATGCTTTTAGAGAAATATAAATCAAAACTACAGTGAGGTACCACTTTACTCCAGTTAGAATAATGAAAGTGAAAGCCACTCAGTTGTGTCCAACTCTTTATGACCCCATGGACTATACAGTCCATGGAATTCTCCAGGCCAGATTACTGGAGTTGGTAGCCTTGTCCTTCTCCAGGGGATCTTCCCAGCCCAGCAATGGAACCCAGGTTTCCCACATTGCAGTTGGATTCTTTATCAGCTGAGCCACAAGGGAAGCCCAAGAATACTGGAGTGGGTAGCCTATCCCTTCTCCAGTGGATCTTCCCTACCCAGGAATCGAACCGGGCTCTCCTGCTTTGCAGGCGGATTCTTTACCAACTGAGCTATCAGGGAAGCATGGTCATCATTAAAATGTCTACAAAAACAAATACTGGACATGGTGTGGAGAAAAAAGGGACCCCTGCTACACTGTTGGTGGAAATGTAAGTTGGTGTAGTCACTATGGAAAATAGAATGGAGGTTCCTTACAAAATAAAAAATAGAATTATGGTATGGTCCAGAAATCCCACTCCTGGGGATACACCCAGACAAAACTATCATTCAGAAAGACACATGCACCACTATGTTCATAGTAGCACCAAGCACAATAGCCAAAACATGAAAACAGCCTAAACCTCCATTAGCGGGTGAATGAATAAAAGTGATGTGGTACGTACATACAACTGAATGCTACTCAGACATACAAAGAGTGAAATAATGCCGTTTGCAGCAACATAGATGGGTCTAGAGATTATCATCCTAAGTGAAGTAAGTCAGACAGTGGAAGGCAAATACTATATGATATCACTTACATACGGCACAAAGAAAATGATACAGAAAACAGAAACAGACTCACAGACATAGAGATCAGATTTGTGGTTGCCAAAAGGGTGGGGGTGGGGAGGGAGAAGAATGGACTGAGAATTTGGAGTTGGTAGATGCAAACGATTACGTTTAGAATGGATAAACTAGGTCGTACTGCATAGCACATGGAAGTATACCCAACTTCATGGGATAAACCAAAAGGGAAAAGAACACTTTAAAAAAGAATGTGTATGTGTGTAAAACTGAGTCACTCTATGGAACAGCAGATATTGGCACAATATTGTAAATCAACTACCCTTCAATTTAAAAAAATGGGAAAAGAGAAATATATCTCATTTAATTTAATGTCAATTATGTTTAATTCCATGTAAAGTTATTGGGTCAATGAATTATTTTCATTCTTTTTTATTGTTAGAATTTAAGAATACTTTCAATTCTTTTTGCTTAAAAACATTTATTGTCTAATCAAATCTTATCAATTAAATCCCAGATTTTAAGTTAAAATATACAATTAGCAAATAGCAATTGTTTTAAGTTTCTTCATATTCAGAAAAAATGTTTTTTATTGTAGTTAAAAAGAGTTTACATGTGATATTTCCATAGTATTTCAGTATAATGTTTCTGTTTATTTACTGTATAATTTTTCAGAGATATATTGATTGGGGTTTACAAAATGTGTTTGAAATTATAAGGCAATTATTTGAAAGTTGACTGAATTAATGTTGAAACATCTTTTTCTCCAATGTAGAAAATTCACTGTTGAAGAAGTATGCTCTTATTCCTTGCTGAGATAGAACAGGAAAAATAATTATTCACTTTTAAATTTATTATTTTGGGAAATAGATGCGGAAACAGTGGAAACAGTGTCAGACTTTATTTTTTTGGGCTCCAAAATCACTGTGGATGCTGATTGCAGCCAGGAAATTAAAAGACGCTTACTCCTTGGAAAGAAAGTTATGACCAACCTAGATAGCATATTAAAAAGCAGACATTACGTTGCCAACAAAGGTCTGTCTAGTCAAGGCTATGATTTTTCCCGTGGTCATGTATGGATGTGAGAGTTGGACTGTGAAGAAAGCTGATCGCCGAAGAATTGATGCTTTTGAACTGTGGTGCTGGAGGACTCTTGAGAGTCCCTTGGACTTCAAGGAGATCCAACCAGTTCATTCTAAAGGAGATGAATCCTGGGTGTTCATTGGAAGGACTGATGCTAAAGCCGAAACTCCAATACTTTTGCCACCTCATGCGTCGAGTTGACTCACTGGAAAAGAGTCTGATGCTAGGAAGAACTGGGGGTGGCAGGAGACGGGGACGACAGAGAATGAGATGGCTGGATGGCATCACCGACTCGATGGACATGAGTTTGGGTGAACTCCGGGAGTAGGTGATGGACAGGGAGGCCTGGCGTGCTGTGATTCATGGGATCGCAAAGAATCGGACACGACTGAGCGACTGAACTGAACTGAACTGAACTGATAGTTCATATATGAGGTAAGGAGTTTATAAACTGAAACAGTAAGTATCACATTTCATGTCAATTCCATGATATAAATCAGTTGCATTTGTAGATTCAAAGCTAAGCTTCAAAATAATCTCAGGAGCTAAGGGGCTGATGACCATATAAACTGTAAAATATGTTAGCAGCAATAAATTCCACCTCCTTGGTTCAAAGGGCATTTGATTATATTCTACACTGTCAGGGTCCCTCCTGTCAGAGCTCATCTCGGAACGATAAACAAGGCAGGCCTGTAATGTACACCAGAGAGGGACAAGATGCACCTGTCACTACAAGTTTTGAGACAAAACAGTAGGGCTTGCAGACAGCTGTGTCATCCATGAGTGAGTCCATTTGTAGGCTCAGCAATGGGTAGCAAAAAAAAATGCTCCAGTTAGACCAGATGGCAACTTCACAGCATTTTCAATGTTACATTTTTTAATTTTATGAGATCCTTTTGAATTGAAAATTATATCAACTAAACTCCATCTTTATAAATGTTCTTCATGTACTATAAAAAGCTGACGACCCCAAATCATGTTCATTTGTGTATACAATTGTAATGTATTAGGATAAGTGTTTCATAAATAAATGTTGGTATTTAATTGACAAGAAAATGAATTGTGATATAATATGTTAATAGCATATGTTTTTTAATTAGTATGATCTTTAAATATTCTATAAATTTGATATACATCTGTTTAAGATGGAAAATTTTTGGCCTTAGCTGAAATTTTTCTAGCCTAAAATGTTTTACTTTTGTCATTTATGTCTAATCATGCACACCTCTTATAAAGAACCACCACAACAAAACGATTGTCCTCTAAAACTATTTTCAAGGTGATTAATTGAAATATATATTTTTAAAATCTTGGGTTCTTATTTTTAACACATGGTACTTGTGTTGGTTTGTTATTCAAGGAATATTTGTTGAGCATTTGGTATTACTTACTATTGGAATATATGTGGGAAATGGTTTCTTTTTTTCTCATTATTAATATTGTAAAGAAAACCTGTTCAACCTTCTGTAAAGAATGTGGTATTTTGTTGGTTTGTTTATAACTACATTGTTCTAAAAAACTGAAGATCTGGCATTCTTGAGAAGTTTATTTCTATTTCTTTGGACTGATTCAGTGAGCATTAAAAATCTAAAAAGCAATTTCATAGTCTGCTCTAAACATTTATCTTGACCAAATTATTCCTTTAACTTGGAGGTTTCAAGTTTCTGTTGCTGTTATATTTTGGCATAAACTATTAAAATAACTTTCAAAGTTACAATTTTTATTGAAAATGCTTCTCTTCAAATGATGAATTAGTGACCAACAACAACAACAACAACAAAGCCTTTACAGCTTGCCTGGTGGTCTAGAGGTTAAGGATCCACCTGCCAGTGCAGGGGACACAAGTTTCATCCATCCCTGGTCTGGGAAGATCCCACACGCCACGGGGCAAATAAGTCTGTGTGCCACGATTACTGAGCATGCGCTCTAGAGCCGGGACCCCACAGATGGTGAAGCCACGACACCGAGAAGCCCAAGGACCATGAGAAAGAACGACCCCCACCGGCACGCCCAGAGAGTGCTGTGCACAGCGACGGAGACCCAGTGCAGTCAAAAGCAAATCACCTTTTTTTTTTATGCCCTTAAATGTTGCTAATTCATTACTAACTGTTAGAGTGTCAATCATTCAATAATAATTTTGCATGTTTTGTAGCACATAAGTATTGAGTTGGATTTTAAGTGTTATGATTTGCTACTTTCTAAAAGAAGATTTTCTAGTCATGAGCTAGATTTAACACATTAAGAAATTCTGTGAACCAACAATTAGAATTTTAAGGTTTTAAATAAAATTAAATAAAATGAGTACTATATTTTAATATCAAACACTGTTTCTAAGGCTCAAATAGGACAAACATGAAAATTATGTTAGTATTCTTTATATGTTTACACTGACAAAGCTAAATAATTATTTATTTATATCTTACAGGAATACAATCTCAACTGACAGTGGCAGATTCCCATACCAAAAATTTTTTAAAACGTCTTGCTCTAATAAATGTATGCTCAGTGAATACAACTGCTGCATTGTTATGATTATTTCATGGAGTGCTAATTTATTTTAATTTTACTATACGTTAGATATTGAGAATACTCATGGTACTCTTGGTAACTGAAAAGATGAAACAATTCATAAAATTTAGACAGTGACTTTAGGCTATATTTTATGATAAAACTTATTAAAAAAACCAGTCATGTTCTTTCTTTTAGGGAAGAGTATTCAAATTTAATTCCATCTCCTGCATATATTAATGACCCAAGAAAAACAGAGGCATAAGTCTCTTTCAATTTTATGGAATTTATTTGTAATTTCTCAGGGTTTTTCAATGGTTACTATAAAGCTCATGTTTGAAGTTAGTACTGAATTTGATTTTTTAATACTTTTATTTCCTTGTCAGCAACTTCTCAAAAGTCAGATCTTTATGTTTCTTTGGTAGATTTTGAAAGAGGGCAGTTGTCATCTGTGGCAAATCACCAGACAATATTAACTGTGCTAGTTGAGAATAATTACAAAGGTGTGTGTCAAACTCACGCAGGAAATGTGGAATCAGTGCAAGTATGGATCACATTTCTGTCCTTTCACAAAGATCTTTTTTCTCTGTTTCGTGTAAATGGTGCATTCACTAGGACTGCTTCTGCCATGTGCAATGCTTACCACGTTTCTGGCTTTCAGTGGATACTGAAATAATAAGAGTAGAATTTTTTTCTGTTTGAATGTAGTGGCTCAGCAGATGTTTTCAAACAGCCTCTCATAACACATATATTCAAACCATATTCTTTTGGATACGGTTTAAAATGGCTCTTCTGAATCTCAAGAAGTAACTTTCTAAATCTTTTGAAAAATTTGAAAACTAGCATTTCTGTCTCCCACCAAAATAAATGACTCTGCTTGGTCCTTGCAATGTAACAATCACCTCCCCTGCCACAAGGGTTTATAATACTTATAATACACATCTGTGGTCTACAGATGAATTTCTCATCATGTTCAGTCATAATAGGTGTAAAAAACCTAATTTTGGGCAATTTGTCACTAGAGAAAGTGAAAATAGTTTATATTAATAAAAGAAATGATGAGATACGTCCCACGTGTTCTGCAGACCATGGAGTCATGTGAAACTCTTGTAAAAGCAACATGAGCGTATCCAGATATAGTTCAATGGGGCAGTAAGACCACAGTCATCAATTACTTAAAGAAAGCCTGTCTGGAGACAGCCATGCCAAGCACCTGAATTCACTTTAATGGTGGAAGTGGACACATGTGCTTGGGGAGTTCAAATCCTTTATGAGTAACGTTCACTTATGATATATGGACAGAATGCAAAACGAAGGATTTTTTTTTTTTTCTTTTAGCAGTGTGGTTGTTGTGAAAGACATGTTTACAGGCATCCTTTTGAATGCAGTCACACTGTGACTGCTGTTTAGAAATGCTTAGAATCTGCTTTCTAGTATGGTGTGGAATATAAGTGGAACTGATATCTTCATAGAATCTGACAGGTATAGATGTTTCTATTTTTCTTAACTAAAAATATAGGAATAGTAACTGATTAATACTGAAATGGTGCTTCTCTTGACTAACCTTATTGGAAGATTCTCATGACTTGTGGACAGACTCATTCCAGGAGCACCTGTATTGTCCGTACAGTCATCCCTCTATGCGTGGGGGAGTGAGGAGGGAGGAGGGGGCTCTAGGCCCCGTTGATACCAAAATCCACTAATGCGCATGTCCCTTATAGTCGATGCTCCATGCCCAGGGGCTCAACATCCCGGAGTACTGAGGTTTCACTGTATTTATACCTCATTCTCAATTAAAAACAGATGATAGAGTGAATAATATGTGATGGTAGAGTAACATGATTTAAAGCTAATCAATAAATGCAGACTGATTAGTCTTATTCATTTTATAATGAGGAGATATGGAAAGTCACTAAATAGTTAGGTCTTAGGTTCAGAACATCTCTGGACATAAACATATTCATGCTATTCTATGCACAATTTCCATTTTTTACTTTATAACAACATTTAAAAATGAACTTTCGACCCCAAGGATTGTAGACTACCAGGCTCCTCCGTCCCCGCGATTTTCCTAGCAAGAGTACTGGAGTGGGTTGCCATTTCCTTCTCCAGAGGGATCGTCCCGACTCAGGGATTGAACCTGGGTCCCTCACATTGGAGGCAGACACTTTACTGTCTGAGCCACCAAGGAAGTCGAACTGAAATATGTAAATGACTACAAAGGAGATCACATAGTATATTAATAGATAAAAGTCATCATTTACAACGGAAATATATGCACTTTTTCAGAAAATAAATAACATTATTTATTCTGATTTATTGATAATTATAGTAAGTTGCCAGAATACATATTTGGGCTTCTATATCCCTACTCTTGGAGAAGGCTATGGCAACCCACTCCAGTACTCTTGCCTGGAAAATCCCATTGACGGAGGAGCCTGGTAGGCTGCAGTCCATGGGGTAGCTAGGAGCCGGACACGACTGAGCAAATTTACTTTCATGCATTGGAGAAGGAAATGGCAACCCATTCCAGTGTTCTTGCCTGGAGAATCCCAGGGATGGGGGAGCCTGGTGGGCTGCCCTCTATGGGGTTGCACAGAGTCGGACACGACTGAAGCGACGCAGCAGCAGCAGCAGCAGCAGCATCCGTACCCTTATAAAACAAATAATTAAATTAATTTTTTTCCAGTTGTTGAATATACTCATCATAATGTATCAGGAACAAAACATAAATATTTAATCTCAAACTGCATTAAATAGTAATAAAACACAGTGATTAAACTATGTTCATTCCTTCTACTACAGTTTCCTAAAATTCTTCTCTAGTCCCAAAGAACCCATTATCATCTTTAGAGACCGATAAGCTAATATAACGTTCTTTGTTCTTTCCAAATATTTCCTAACTAGAAAATTTTGACTTTTGTTTTGTTGTTATTTTTGTTTTCTATTACCTCAATTTGGGCAATGAAATAATTCAATGGAAACCCTAGGAACACAGAAATTAGGCCTATGAGGTTTGTGGAATCTAATATAGTCTCACTGCAGGGGATTTTAATGTGTAAATCCTAAATGCAGCAAAGAGGTGACAGGTCCCTAACGGTTAATATTTGCAAGGATTTCAATGTTTAAAATACCAGTTTCCCCTCAAAATCTATAAACACCTGGGCAGCACCATAGTCTCTACATGGAGACAAATGAAGGGAAACTAAAAGAACAAATCACACAGCCTAGGTACTTGTGTGCAACTTGAATAATTATGGATACTTTTTTTTCTCGAGCACTTTGAGTATGTTACACAGACATGGTTGAAAATTTCCCCTCTTGTCTAAACCCCAAAGTTCCTAGAGGAAAACAGTTGTTCTTTTTTAAAAACTAGAACCTCACTTCTAAGTATTATGGTAGCTCTGGCCGCGTGTGCATGCTACAGTCCACTACCATCCTGGTTAATGCCTTCCACAGGGAACCACTCACTCAGTGATCTTTCTATGCTGCTGGAAGGCAGCAATATTTATTTCCTGCTCATTTTGTTCTTTGGTTCTCAAATCTTAAAATTAGCATCTGAGGAATCCTGAGATATGTCAAGAAAGAAAAATAAAGAAAATCATGACTATAATTTAATTTTTAGTATAAAAAATTAAAGGAATACAAAATGAAGTTGATCATATTAATACTGAGTCCAACTGAATATGATACACACAAAAAGAACTATGCCCTGTAGAAGCACCAAACTACAAAATTATTACCCACTGGAAATCACAGAATCCTATATTACTCTCAAGTGATTGAAAACCAGAAAAATTCAGGAAGTTGTTGGGGTGATAAAGCTAGTCAAAATTGAGTATTTTTATCTTTTGGCTATCATATAATGGCATGAACTTCAGTTTAAAGAAAAAGAATAGAACAGAGAGATTGTGAGAAGTGTTCAAATTATTAGTCTTCTAAAATACTGGAGTAGAGATATCCTTTGAACGTTAGGTAATTCTCTTCTTATTGGTACTGTAAGTAATTACATAAGGGCATAAACTAAATATAAGGAAGAGACTGATAGTATCTACCATCAATTTAAGCATTTCCCTTTTGTTATTTTCACTTTGAATTTGAAGCAAAGTCCTTAAATCACTTTAATGTCTATATTTATGGCTGGCAATATGCAGGCCATGAGGGAACAGCAGGGGGTTGAAGGCTCAATGTTTAATGCTCACAATGATTCATGGAGAAACATTTCATCTTTGGTGTAACTTTTAAATTTAGGGACAAGCCGGGGTCACTAAGAGTCGGACACGACTGAGTGACTTCACTTTCATGCATAAGGAAATGGCAACCCACTCCAGTGTTCTTGCCTGGAGAATCCCAGGGATGGGGGAGCCTGGTGGGCTGCTGTCTATGGGGTCGCACAGAGTCGGACACGACTGAAGTGATGCAGCAGCAGCACAGCAGCAGAGCCTCTACAGGAAGGACTCCAAGCAGATCAGTGTTACACCAAGGTTATTAAAGTTTAATCCTTAATGCTAAAGATTAAAATAGTGGCAGGAAAAGTTTGGAATTGAAAACTGTGGGAAAAGTTACAGAAAAGGAAGAAACACCAGGTTCACATTTACAAAAGCTGTGCTAGAGTAACTATGTTTATAGGAAAAGGGAGTACAGGAGCAAATTATCTCTGATTGTACTATTCACTCACGTTAAAGTTTGTATTGACAAGTGATTCAGAGACTTAAAAATGGAGCCATTTGATGGAGTTACAAAATGCTACAGCCACTGAGCATGCTAATATTCCTAGGCATATTCTTCTAAGAGAGATGAAAATATGTCCATACAAAAGCTTATACATGTATATTCATAGAACATTATTCATGATAGCTAGAAAGTGGAAGTAAATGGCCAGTAACTGAAGAACAGATAAACAAATGTGACATATCTATATACAGAATGTTATTCAGCCATAAAAAGGGAGTAAACACTGATTCATGCTACAACATGAATGAACCTTGTAAACATGCTAAGTGAAAGATGCCAGTTTCAAAAGGCCACATGCTGTATGATCACACAAATAAAAAATGTCCAGACTAGGTAACTGAACAGAGATAGGAGTTGATTAGAGGTTGTCAAGGGCCAGAGAGGCAAGGGACAGGGAACGACTGCTAATAACTATTGGGCTTCTTTTCTGGGGTGATGACATCTGGAAGCAGATAGTGATGACAGTTCCAAAACTGAATTCAATAAATACTACTGAATTGTAAACTTGACAATCACAGTGAATACACATCTCGATGGGAGCTATGTTATGATTAGTGATATTTCTGAGTAAAGTATGCTACAATTAATGTGACTAAGTGGAAAAAAATTTTCTTTGAGAAAAAGTATTAAAAGTGCCATAAAAATACAATACGCCAAGCACAAGTATTACTATAAACTGAATATGAAGCTATTCCTAGCTTAAATTATACCAAAGCTGCAACAGTTATGTACTAATAAGCATGTGATAAGGCCAATGAGTTCAAACTGAAAAGAGTTTGGAAAAATGAAAGATATGTTATATAATTATCATGATGGAATTTAATTATGCCCCAAAAGTAATTATTAAAGGAGAGATATAAGGTACAATTAACATTTTAGAGCAAGTATTTTTGAACTTGAAAGAAAGAAAGTTATTCTAGATTGGGACCAGGAATGATGCAGGAAATAATTGTGGGTGAATTACTAGGAAATATTGATTAGCATACAACAAATGTCAATATTCTAATAATGCAAGGAAGAATCTAAAGAAATTCAGTTGTGGTTATGCAATTTTAGAAATAATGACTAACAGAAAATGTGGGCAACAATGGAGGAGAACAGTAAAACTGAAAACTAAGGCAAAAACGGAAAGTTTAAAAATGATCCAAAATGCTTCAGAAGAGGCCTAAGAAAAATGATCAGTATGGCCCACGGACCTGAAAAATGACCAAACATGCTGAACACAAAAAAATGCCAAATATGATGAAAAGGGCAACTTTTTTTTTTTAATGTGGAAAGGAATAACATCAAAGTAAACAAGAATGCTTACCAAAAGTGGCACATAAGATGCAAAGTTGGACAGAGTTGAATCAAAAGCAAACAAGAACATCAAAAATCACCTTTAAAGAAATTTTTTGCTTTGTTTTTGATAAACAGTATTCTGCTGTATGCATATAACACAATTTATTTATACATTCCTTTAGCGACATTGGGGCGGTTTTTGGATTGGAATTGTTATGAAAATATCTTAATGTCTATTTTGCTTAGATTATTTTCATGGATATATATTTTAATTTTTCTTAGGATGCCACATTCTCGACTTGGAGTCTAATTTTTTTTCTTATAAGGAAAGTATGCTATTAACTTTATAAAAATTGTCAAATGTTTTCCTAAGTTGGCTTTTTGACCAGAAATATACTGGAGCTGCAGTTGCTCTACATACTCACCGCATTTGATTTTGCCAATATTTATAGTTATACCCCAAGGAGTGTACTCCAAGATAGCAGAATAGAGGACATGCACTCAACTTCTGCGAGAACACCAGAACTGCAATTAGCTGGTGAACAACTATTGACAGGAGGGTGATGGAATGCACCAAAAAAAGATGCCCCATATCCAAGGACAAAGGAGAAGCTACAATGAGATGGTAGGAGGGCACGATCATGTCAAAATCAAACCCTATACCAGCCAGAGACTCTTGAGGGAAACAAACAATACTTTGTGCACAACGCAACTGTGCTCATTAAACATGCTAGCAAGGTAATGTTCAAAGTCCTTCAAGCTAGGCTTTGTGAACCGAGGTACATGTACCAAGAATTTCCAGATGTGCAAGCTGGATTTAGAAAAAGCAGGGGAACAAAGATCAAATTGCCAACATCTGTTGGATCACAGAAAAAGCAAGATAATTGCAGAAAAAACATCTCCTTCATCGACTAAACTAAACCTTTGACTGTGTTCAGTTCAGTCAGTTCAGTTCAGTCGCTCAGTCGTGTCCAACTCTCCGCGACCCCATGAATCACAGCACGCCAGGCCTCCCTGTCAATCACCAACTCCTGGAGTTGACTCAAACTCATCTCCACAGAGTCGGTGATGCCATCCAGCCATCTCATTCTCGGTCGTCCCCTTCTCCTCCCGCCCCCAACCTTTCCCAGCATCAGAGTCTTTTCCAATGAGTCAACTCGTCACATGAGGTGGCCAAAGTATTGGAGTTTCAGCTTTAGCATCAGTCCTTCCAATAAACAACCAGGATTGATCTCCTTTAGAATGGACTGGGTAGATCTCCTTGCAGTATAAGGGACTCTCAAGAGTCTTCTCCAACACCACAGTTCAAAAGCATCAATTCTTCGGCGATCAACTTTCTTCACAGTCCAACTCTCACATCCATACATGACCACTGGAAAAACCATAGCCTTGACTAGATGGACCTTGGTTGGCAAAGTAATGTCTCTGCTTTTTAATATACTATCAAGGTTGGTCATAACTTTCCTTCCAAGGAATAAGCGTCTGTAGATCACAACAAACTGTGGAAAATTCTTAAGGAGATGTCACATGTCTCCTGAGAAACCTGTATGCAGGTCAAGAAGCAACAGTTAGAACTGGACATGGAACAAAAGCCTGGTTGCAAATTGGGAAAGGAGTATGTCAAAATTGGGAGAGGAGTACGTCTGTTTATTTAATTTATATGCAGAGCACATCATATGAAATGCTGGGCTGGATGAAGCACAAGCTGGTGTTAAGATTGCTGAGAGATATATCAGTAACCTCAGATATAGAGATGACACCACCTTAATGGCAGAAAGCAAAGAGGAACTAAAGAGCCTCTTGATGAAGGTGAAAGAGGAGAGTGAAAAAGTTGGCTGAAGACAATGTTCATAAACTAAGATCATGGCATCTGGTCCCATCACTTCATGGCAAATAGATGGGGAAACAGTGGAAACCATGACAGACATTATTTTCTTGGGTTCCAAAATCACTGTGGATGGTGATTTGCAGCCATGAAATTAAGATGTTTGATCCTTGGAAGAAAAGCTATGACAAACTTAGCATACTAAAAAGCAGAAACATCACTTTGCCGACAAAGGTCTGTATAGTCTAAGCACTCATGCTAGAGTTGGATCATAAAGAAGCCTGAGTGCCAAAGGACTGAACTGTGGTGCTGGAGAAGACTCTTGAGAGTCCCTTGGATTGCAATGAGATCAAACCAATCAATCCTAAAGGAAATCAACTCTGAATACACATTGGAAGGACTGACACTAAAGCTGAAGCTCAAATACTCTGGCCACCTGATTCAAAGAGCCAACTCATTGAAAAAGACCCTGATAATGGGAAAGATTGAGGTAAGGAGGAGAATCGGGTGACAGAAGATCAGATAGTTGGATGGCATCACCAAATCAATGGACATGAATTTGAGCAAACTCCGGGAGATAGTTAAGAACAGGGAAGACTGCTGAGCTGCAGTCCACGGGGTCACAAAGAGCTGGACAGAACTTAGTGACTGAACAACAGTAATTATACCCATTTCTCTGAGTGTGAAGTGACAAATTATTATGGTTTTAATTGTATATCCTTGATAACTAATGAGGATAAGCAACTTTTCCAATGCTAATTGGACATTTGTATATCTTCTTTGATGAAGTATCTGCTCAAGTATTTGCCCCCATTTTAATGGGTTACTGTCTTTGCATTATAGATTTATAGATGCATTTTATAAGCTCCAAGTATAAGAACTGCCCATCTTTGCATGAAATGTTCCCTTTGTATCTCTCATTTTCTTGAAGGGATCTCTAGTCTTTCCCATTCTGTTGTTTTCCTCTATTTCTTTGCATTGATCGCTGAGGAAGGCTTTCTTATCTCTCCTTGCTATTCTTTGGAACTCTGCATTCAGATGCTTATATCTTTTCTTTTCTCCTTTGCTTTTCGCTTCTCTTCTTTTCACAGCTATTTGTAAGGCCTCTTTTGCTTTTTTGCATTTCTTTTCCATGGGATAGTCTTGGTCCCTGTCTCCTGTACAGTGTCACGAACCACCCTCCAGAGTTCATCAGGCACTCTATCAGATCTAGTCCCTTAAATCTATTTCTCACTTCCACTGTACAATCATAAGGGATTTGATTTAGGTCATATCTGAATGGTCTAGTGGTTTTCCCTACTTTCTTCAATTTAAATCTGAATTTGGCAATAAGGAGTTCATGATCTGAGCCACAGTCAGCTCCTGGTCTTGTTTTTGCTAACTGTATACAGCTTCTCCATCTTTGGCTGCAAAGAATATAATCAATCTGGTTTTGGTGTTGACCATCTGGTGATGTCCACGTGTAGAGTCTTCTCTTGTGTTGTTGGAAGAGGGTGTTTGCTATGACCAGTGAGTTCTCTTGGCAGGACTCTATTAGCCTTTGCCCTGCTTCATCCCGTGCTCCAAGGCCAAATTTGCCTGTTACTCCAGGTGATTCTTGACTTCCTACTTTTGCATTCCAGTCCCCTATAATGAAAAGGACATCTTTTGGGGGGGTTAGTTCTAAAAAGGAGTTGCCTAAAAAATTTCTTTGCTTCCTCCATTTTCATGAAAATATTTTTCCATATTTTCTTCTAGAATTTTTATAGTATTAGCTTTTATGTTTAGGTGTATGATTACCTCATATTAACTTTTGGTTATGGTATAACTTATAGGTCTCCTCAATTTTTAAATATATTATCTGGTTGTTTCTGCACCATTTCCTGCAAGCCTTGTTTTTCTCCTTTGAACTGCCTTGACCATTTTGCTGAATTGATTGTTAATGTGTAGATATGGACCTAGGTTCTCTATTCTGTTCCATTGTTCTGTCCGGTTATCCTTGTGTCAGTACTACAGTCTTAATTATTGCAGCTTTATCCTAAGTCTTGAAACAAGATAATAAAAATCTCCAACTTTGTTTTCTGTTTTAAGAATGTCTGAGAAAAATTAAAATGGCATAAATACTATCTGTGTGCCCATCCCCCCACCCCAAATAATGCTTTGGCTATACTAGGTCCTTTGTATTTCTATATAAATTTTAATATCAGCTTGCCATTTTATTTTTTAAAAAACTGTAATTTTTGTTGGAGTTGGAATCCAAACATTATTAATCCTTCCAATCTATGAACATGGTATATATCATCATTTGTTTGTCTCTTTTAGTTTCTTCCAGAAATGTTTCATAAACATAAATGAAACATCTTAGGATATCTTTTGTTAATTTTTTTCCTAAGTGTTTTTAAATAAAGTAAACATTTAAGAAATTGCTCAGTTTTTTTCAAGAGTGTTTCATAGAAAAGATTTTTCCTCCCAGCCAAACAGACGTATCTCCAGTTGCCTTTCTCTCTGTGATATTAGCAGCTGTGTTGAGTTGCTTCTTGTCAACTGGGCACGATTACTACACTTTCCTAAAGCTGGGAACTCTATTTTCCAGGACCCTCTTCCCTGAGTGATTTCCCATGGGATTTCAAAATGAGAAAAACTCATGCATGACTTGGAAGATGAAAGCAAAACAAAAGTCATTCCGGTGATTTTGGCAGCCAGGCATGAATCCACAATGATCGTAGCAATCATAGAATCCAGACATAAGACCATCAAGGATCTCTCATGAACTTGTACTTCATGATCATGACAGATGCAGCAATTTCTTGGACTTTTTCACAAGTTCTAGCTTCTACTCCTACTTTAGGTTGGTGTAAGTTATGATTGTTTGACTTTCTTGAGGCATCCTTCCAGACTTTCACTTTCCTTACTTTAAGTTTACATTAACTTAAGCAGTAATTTCTATATTAAAATTTTATTTCTGAAACACTTAACTAGTTTTCTTTTCCTGGATAATGCAGACTGACAATAGCAGCCAATCATAATAACTTCCTAGATTTGTTATTTAATTAAAAGTTGATAAATGGAGATAATTTAATTCTTTTCCCACATACTAATTAGAAAGCTATAAAGAGAAATTTGCACTCATTATCTCTTTGGTTACCACAAGGTACTATTTTCAGAGGAAAGGCAGGATAAATACTTGATTCTTTTTCTTTATTAGCCATTTTTTAGTCACTTGCTATTTTATATACCATATTGCTAAATGAGTTGGTATTTTAGCATCCATCAAAATTGACTTTTTAAAAATTGACTTTGGGAAATAATTTATGTGTCCCCCCAATCTACTGAATTTTTTATTCCAAATGTTATATTTTAAAGTTTAGATTTTAAAAATTATTTTAACCTCTGCTGAGATCCCATATCTGTTTACTCACTGCAGCAATATTTCTCTTTAAGTCCTTAGACTACATTTATAATCTTTCATTAAAGGTTTTTATGCTAATGCTAACATCTGGAACATGTTGTCTATTCTGCTGCTACTGCTGCTAAGTCACTTCAGTCGTGTCCGACTCTGTGCAACCCCATAGACGGAAGCCCACCAGGCTCCCCCATCCCTGGGATTCTCCAGGCAAGAACACTGGAGTGGGTTGCCATTTCCTTCTACAGTGTGTGAAAGTGAAAAGTGAAAGTGAAGTCGCTCAGTCGTGTCCGACCCTTAGCGACCCCACAGACTACAGCCTACCAGGCTCCTCCATCCATGGGATTTTCTAGGCAAGAGTACTGGAGTGGCTTGCCATTGCCTTCTCCGGTTGTCTATTCTATTGACTACATATTTTAGTATCATTATAAACCCATGTATTTAAATATATTAGGAGTGTTTCGGATCATTTTAATCATCATTATTGATACTTAAATTATTTCAAGTTCAGAGAGTAGCTGCTTTTTCAAGCTGCTTCCTGGATCCTGTGACAAGATGATCTAGATTGAGTTTGTTCATTACTTGCTCAAAGCCAGAAAGTACACATTTCTCCAAGAAGCTCTGATTTTTTTCTAGGGAGTGATTGTATTTGGAAACTAACTCTACATCCTGAGGGTCTTCCTGCTACTGTTTTGCTTAATGCTTCTAGTACGTATCAGTGGATACACCTAAATGATAAGTAGATTTTTTAAACTTATTAAATGCATCATACATTTAATACTGCTTCAGATCAAATTCAGGATTATAAGATTTTATTTAACTATAGATCTTAAATATATATATATATATTTTCTGGCATATTGGGAATGTCAGAATTTTCAATGTCACAAACGTAATTACTCATTTTCTTTGTCCTATATTGAAAGACAAACAATAGTCTTAGAAAAATCAGCAGCATTATGAAAAAAATACTAAAAGCAGTGTAAGACTATTTGTATATTTTACTCTGTTCTTAACTAATATCACACCAGGGACATACAAATTATTGCTTTTGAAAGTCATTTGGTAAAATTCTAATTCAAAGCATTCATGATGAATTAATTAGAAAATATTAAACTTACATTCCAAACACTTCAACTCAGTGTTCTAAAAATGATTAATTTGTCAGAGGTAAAAATCTATTGTTTTCAAGAGATTTTAATTCACTGTACTGGAATACAGCACAGTTTCCCTTGGCTTGAGATAAAAAGGATAAAAAGTTTCCCAAACATGTTATTAGAAAAAATGTTTAAGCATGAAAAAAAAAATTGAAGGAATTGCATATGGACATCCATACAACCGACCACTTAGATACTACAATTCAGTCCAGTCAGTTCAGTTCTCAGTCATGTCTGACTCTTTGTGAACCCATGGACTGCAGCACGCCAGGCCCCGCTGTCCATCTCCAACTCCCGGAGTTTACTACAACTCACATCCATTAAGTTGGTGATGCCATCCAACCATCTCACCCTCTGGCGTCCCCTTCTTCTCCTGACTTCAATCATTCCCAGCATCAGGGTCTTTCCAAATAAGTCAGTTCTTCGCATCAGGTGGCCAAAGTATCAGAGTTTCAGCTTTAACATCAGTCCTTCCAATGAATATTCAGGACTGATTTCTTTTAGGATGAACTGGTTTGATCTCCTTGCAGTCCAATGGACTCTCAAGAGTCTTCTCCAACACCACAGTTCAAAAGCATCAATTCTTTCTTTGTAGTCCAACTCTGACATTCATGCATGACTACTGGAAAAACCATAGCCTTGACTAGATGGACCTTTGTCAGCGAAGTAATGTCTCTGCTTTTTAATATGCTGTCTAGGTTGGTCATAACTTTTCTTCTAAAGAGTAAGTGTCATGGCTGCAGTCACCATCTGCAGTGATTTTGGAACCCAAAAAGATAAAGTCTGTCACTGTTTCCATTGTTTCCCCATCTATTTGCCATGAGGTGATGGGACTGGATGCCATGATCTTTGTTTTCTGAATGTTGAGCTTCAAGCCAACTGTCTCACTCTCTTCTTTCACTTTCATCACGAGGCTCTTTAGTTCCTCTTCACTTTCTGCCATAAGGGTGGTGTCATCTGCATATCTGAGGTTATTGATATTTCTCCTGGCAATCTTGATTCCAGCTTGTGCTTCATCCAGCCCGGTATTTCTCATGATGTACTCTGAATATAAGTTAAATAAGCAGGGTGACAATATACAGCCTTGACGTACTCCTTTTCCTGTTTGGAACCAGTCTGTTTGTTCCATGTCCAGTTCTAACTGTTGCTTCCTGACCAGCATACAGGTTTCTCAGAAGGCAGGTCAGGTGATCTGATATTCCCATCTCTTGAAAATCTTGCACAGTTTGTTGTGATCCACACAGTCAAAGGCTTTGGCGTAGTCAATAAAGCAGAAATAGATGGTTTTCTGGAACTCTCTTGCTTTTTCGATGATCCAGCGGATGTTGGCAATTTGGTCTCTGGTTCCTCTGCCTTTTCTAAATCCAGTTTGAACATCTGGAAGTTAACTGTTCATGTACTGTTGAAGCCTGGCTTGGAGAAATTTGAGCATTAATTTACTAGCGTGTGAGATGAGTGCAATTGTGTGGTAGTTTGAGCATTCTGTGGCATTGCCTTTCTTTCTACAATTACATTCTGCCATATTTGCTTTATTACATTATCTATTGCTCTAAACAAAATTCTATAGTCTAATAAATTCATCTTTTAACATTTATTTCAAAGTATACTTTCCCCCTAAATAGTTTAGCAATTTTAGCTTTTTTAAAAAGTAAAACTTGCCTATAATGTAATTTTAAAATCGAACGTGTATCATTTTCTGAGTTGTGACAAATGAAAACACCTGTGCAACTTCAACCTTTTGCATGAGGGTTCACATGCAAAAGCACAAGTATTTCAGAAAATATTTTTTTTTTGGTTTTTAAATTGTATAGTGCCTGTGGGAATTCTCTAATCCAAGTTCATAAAATAAATATCCAGAAGACAAAACTTAAAAATTAGTTTGTGGGAAAATATTACCATGGATTGTCAGAATACCTGTGTTAATATTTAAAATAAGCTTACATTTTATAGTTGTTTTCTGAGCAACACTGCAATTCTTAGTGTGGAAGGCACTTAGAGAATAAACAGAGATCATTAACACACAGTAATTTTGTGCTGTGTAATGAATATGCTTAGTTATGACTGTCATTCAAACTGAAGAGCTGACTAGAAAAATAGAAGCTAAGCAGCCTGAACTAGTGTTGTGTTATCACTAAACTCCTGGGAATGGTCTGAAAATTTTGTATGTTGTGAGGAGTTGCAGCAAACGAGGAAAAAAGAAAAAGTATGCTCTGACATCTTGTTTTAGTAAAAAGACAGATAACCTCCCAAAAAAGCCTAGAAAAGTAACAGGTAGATATTTATTCTTATTAATGTATGTTTGAAACAAGTATTTTGAAAATAAAATATGAGATAAAGTTATAAATCCTTTGAGAGCAGAGAGAGATTTCTGTTTTTAACAAATAGGAATACCTTACATCCCTTTATGGTGTTGGGCAGTTGGTAGATAATTATATATCAGAAAGTCTGTGTCATTATGTACATGAATACAAAGGCATATTGGGTGAAAGCTTGTTCATTTCTCTACCTAAACTGTGTGATGATTATAAGATGTTATATAGGTTTCAGAAAGGGCAATTTGTTTCTTTTTATCCTGACCATTAATTGATGCCATAGGAAAGCCTCACAGCAGAACAAAGAACATTTTATACGAAAAAAATTAAATTGTACAAATAAAGTGACGTCTTAAAGAAAACCAGAACCACAAACCTTCAGCACATATACCATAGTAAAGTAAAGATATAATTTGTTTTCAAGAATGTTGGAAAATATGTCAGCTTATTACTTATTCAATAACTACTGGAAATTAAAGAAAAGGAAGTATGTTCCATTTGGGTTCCTCTAAAGCAAAGCCTAGGGCTTCCTTGGTGGTTGAGTGGTAAAGAATCCACCTGCCAATGCAGGAGGGGTTTGATCCCAGGGTTGGGAAGATCCCCTGGAGAAGGAAATGGCTACCCACTCCAGTACTCTTTCCTGGGAAATACCATGAACAGAGGAGCCTGGCAGACCAAAGTCCATAGGATTGCAAAGGATTTGGACATGACTTAGCAACTAAACAGCAAAGAAAGCAGAGCCTAAGATAAGAATTTAGGTGCATGACCCCTTTGTTCCTAGCAGAACTATTTACAATAACCTACTCAATAACCTCAGATATGCAGATGACACTACCCTTATGGCAGAACATGAAGAGAAACTAAAAAGTCTCTTGATGAAAGGGAAAGAGGAGAGTGAAAAGGTTGACTTGAAGCTCAACATTCAGAAAACAAAGATCATGGCATCTGGTCCCATTACTTCATGGGAAATGGATGGAAAAACAGTGGAAACAGTGTCAGACTTTATTTTTTTGGGCTCCAAAATCACTGCAGATGCTGATTGCAGCCATGAAATTAAAAGACACTTACTCCTTGGAAGGAAAGTTATGACCAACCTAGATAGCATATTAAAAAGCAGAGACATTCCTTTGCCAACAAACGTCTGTCTAGTCAAGGCTATGGTTTTTCCCATGGTCATGTATGGATGTGAGAGTTGGACTGTGAAGAAAGCTGAGCACTGAATAATTGATCCTTTTGAACTGTGGTGTTGGAGAAGACTCTTGAGAGTCCCTTGGACTGCAAGGAGATCCTACCAGTCCATTCTAAAGGAGATCAATCCTGGGTGTTCATTGGAAGGACTGATGCTGAAGCTGAAACTCCAATACTTTGGCCACCTCATGCGATGAGTTGACTCACTGGAAAAGACTCTGATGCTGGGAAAGGTTGGGGACTGGAGGAGAAGGGGACGACTGAGAATGAGATGGCTGGATGGCATCACCCACTCTGTGGACATGAGTTTGAGTGAACTCCGGGAGTTGGTGATGGTCAGGGAGGCCTGGCGTGCTGTGATTCATGGGGTCACGGAGAGTTGGACATGACTGAGCGACTGAACTGAACTGAACTGAACACATGGAAATAACCTAAATGTCCATTGACAGATGAATGGGTAAAGAAGATGTAGTATGTTTACACATGGAATATTACTCAGTCATAAAATAGAATAGAATAATGCTATTTGCAGCAACATGAATGCAACTAGAGATTATCAAACTAAATGAAGTAAAAAATAAAAAGAGAAAGACAAATACCATATGATATTACTTTTATGTGGAATCTAAAATGCGACACAAACGAACCTATCTATGAAACAGAATCACAGACTGTCTGAGAATAGACAGGTGACTGCCAAGGGAAAGGCAGTGGCAGAGGGATGGATTGGGAGTTTGGGATTCACAGATGTAACTGGTATATACAGAATGGATAACAACAGGGTCCTACTGTACAGAAGAGAAAACTACATTCAATATCCTGTGATAAATCATAATGGAATACTGTTATATTTCATTATAATCGTATATATATAATACATACACATATATAGTTAGATCCATATATATTTTATATATAACTGAGTCACTATGCTGTACAGCAGTAATTAACACAACATTGTAAATCAACTATATATATATAGGAAAATCGCTCGGTTGTGTCCAACTCTTTGCGACCCCGTGGACTATAGAGTCCATGGAATCCTCCAGGCTAGAGTGCTGGATTGGGTAGCCTTTTCCTTCTCCGGGGATCTTCCCAACCCAGGGATCGAACCCAGGTCTCCCACATTGCAGGTGAATTCTTTACTAGATGAGCCACAAGGAAAGCCCTAGAGTTAGCTCTAGGCCAGAATACTATACTCCAATAAAAATATATCCATCCCAAAAAATTTTTCACAGGGTGGACAATATTTGAGCTGAGATTTGAAGGATGGTATTCTAGGGAGATGGGAGAGCATGTGTAAATACATGACCTGAGATAGAATGAGGGCTTTTTTGTAGCTGGAAGTTATTTATATAGTATGAATGTTGGGAAAAATTTGCAAAAAGCTTTCCTGGTGGCTCAGATGGTAAAGAATATACCTGCAATTCAGGAGACCAGGGCTTGATAACTGGGTTGGAAAGATCCCCTGGAGAAGGGAATGGCAACCCACTCTGATAGTCTTGCTTGGAGAATTCCATGGACAGAGGAGCCTGGTGGGCTACAGTCCATGGAATTGCAAAGGACACCACTGAGTGATTAACACTTTCACTTTCAAAATTTGAAAGGGATGAAGATAGGCACATAGTTAAGAACTAGAGCATAAGGGCCCTGTGTTCCATAAAAGAGTTTAAATATTTTTCTAAAGGCCAAAGGAAGGCACTGAAGAATTTTAATCCAGAGAAAAGTGATATGGTCACACTCATCTACTAGGTTCAGATGTGTCTACTTCATTTGTATGATCTCTAGCACAACATCTGGGAGACCAGACATAGTCAGGAAAATCAATTGTCTTTTTTTTTTACCTTCTAAAAAGATTAAATACGCACTTTTTGATTTTTCACCAATAGATTTTACTGTTTAAATATTTACATGTAATAACTAATTATTTTTATATTATTGAATATAAATATTTAATTATATGAAAAAGTTTAATTTCTTACAAAATTTTACATTCAGTTATCCTGATCTCTTTACTATCTTGCACTTATATGTCAGATTTTCTCCATTAATCATTTCCTCAAAATTCTGAGAGCTAGCTCATTGGAAAATACCCTGATGCTGGGAAAGATTGAGGGCAGAAGGAGAAGGGGACAACAGAGGATGGGATATTTGGATGGCATCACTGACTCAATGGATATCAGTTTGGGCAAACTCCAGGAGATAGTGAAGGACAGGGAAGCCTGGCATGCTGCAGTCCAAGGGGTTGCAAATAGCTGGGCAAAACTGAGTGACTGACCAACAACAAAATGTTGAATTATCTGCTAAATTGTGTGTTAAAAGTTTAAGAGTTTCCTCCCCTTTCCCCCAATCTTAGTTTTCTGAATGTGAAATCTAGGTGACGTTTTCTCCACTTTGATTTTAGGAGTGCCGTCTCCTCAGTGTGAGACCTTAAGGATGATCATGAAATGAGCAAACAGTGAAAAGTTTCCTTCCTTCAAGATACTGAGAGTGTTATGTACAGTCTGAATCCACACATGTACATGTTCCACAAGTCCTGCTCTATGAAGAAAGGATTTCTCATGATTCTTCATTGAATCCCTTCTCTAGGATCAATTATTCGGCATTCTTCTAGAACCTTCAACCATTTACATACTGTTTTAGTGGTTATTCCTTCACTGAATTTTCTTGTACACATTAAGCCTGGTGCTTGGCTGAAATGTTTGTTCACAGTGATTACAGAACTAGGGGTTTCCCAAGTGGAGTTTACTTACATTTTCTAACCATAGATTATAAATTAAAGCAATCCTGCATTGACTAGAGACCTGAGTTCTCCACTGTCCAAGACCCGTACACTTGACTCCTTAATATTTTACTTCTGACAAAAAGAAAAGTCATCAGCGCTTTTTCAAGTTATGATAAAATCATGAAGTGGATTTAAGGCTTGACAATTTTTTTTAATGAGATGCAGCACTCATAAATATCAGAAAACATAATCTGATTAAGGTTAATTATTCCTTCATAAAATCTGTTTAGTTATATGGAAAGTTGATGTGTGCCTAAAACTGTGTGTGTGTATTGGGTCAGAATGTAAATTGTGTTTTATGCTCCAGATTGTGACAGGGAACTCGGAAGCCACAGATCAGAGAAGCAGTAGTGTGAGCGCATAGCAGCTACCTCTGCCTGTAGCTTGGGTCATTTCTTATCGACTACCATTTTTCAAGTTCTAGTCTTTCTGGGGATCCTACACAGCATTATTCTATTTGGGTATTAAGGGAAGAGTAAATAAAATTTTCAGCACCTTTTTCCAAGCAAATTTTCATAGTAGACATGAAAGAAATTCCTCTGAGAATTTAGCTTTATACCTGTGACGAGTTTCTTTATCTCCTCAGCTATAAAATGGGGATAATAAGACCATTATGCACCCATAGCTCTTTGAATGAGATAATATAAATGAGGTACTTAGCACAGTGCCCAGCACATAGTGAGTAATCACTAATATTAGTTAATATTACTATAATTTTTATTATTTCACATGAAATGGTTAAACAACTTCCACATGAAAATAAAATAATAATTTACTTGACTTTCCTCAATGTATAAGGAGAAAAAAGCTAGAAAGTTAAAAATCTCCAAACTACCATAAACTCAAAAAAATAGTTTATGAGCATAAATACATAAAATATGCTGATTGCAGCCATGAAATTAAAAGACGCTTACTCCTTGGAAGGAAAGTTATGACCAACCTAGATAGTATATTAAAAAGCAGAGACATTCCTTTGCCAACAAAGGTCCGTCTAGTCAAGACTATGGTTTTTCCCATGGTCATGTATGGATGTGAGAGTTGGACTGTGAAGAAAGCTGAGCGCTGAAGAATTGATCCTTTTGAACTGTGGTGTTGGAGAAGACTCTTGAGAGTCCCTTGGACTGCAAGGAGATCCAACCAGTCCATTCTAAAGGAGATCAATCCTGGGTGTTCAATGGAAGGACTGATGCTAAAGCTGAAACTCCAATACTTTGGCCACCTCATGCGAAGAGTTGACTCACTGGAAAAGAGTCTGATGCTGGGAGGGATTGGGGGCAGGAGGAGAAGGGGACGACAGAGAATGAGATGGCCGGATGGCATCACCGACTCGATGGACATGAGTTTAAGTGAACTCCGGGAGTTGGTGATGGACAGGGAGACCTGGCATGCTGTGATTCATGGGGTCGCAAAGAGTCAGACACGACTGAGCGACTGAACTGAACTGAACTGAACTGATAGTAACTTTGGGACTTTAACTGTACTTTCATCATTTCATGTTACAATTTTTCACTCCAAAGCTATAGCTAAAACCAGTAGGTAACAAGTTGGAATCCGGGATATAGTAGTTTGTCCTTTTACTTCTTGTCAGTATTAAAGCTAATAGCAAATCACATGAGTTGCATAGTATTTTCTCCCAAGGCATCTAGTTGTGTGAAAAGTTTAAATACTTATGGGAACAATTTATTATCAGAATCACATATTCATTTACTTCATTGAAACATAAAACTTTTATTTATGGGAAAATATTCACCTGGATCATTTCTCATAAAGCTCTATTTATTTTTAATCAGCAACAGTAGCATTCATGATATGTCTTGACTGTATATCTATAGGTATTTTTAGCATTGCTGTGAACAGTTAATAAAATAAAATCTGGTTTTGTACCAGGAGACCAATATCTTTGCTGAGGTTGTAAAAGCTTAGTCTAGGTTTGCCATGTACCATGATCAAATCAAGATGGCTCACTTCAATATATGCTTTATAAACTAAATGATGAATTTGTGTACAGAGAGAAAGAGAAATAAAAGCAGGGAGTGAACTGTAAAAATTGACCCACACAATAAATTTTTTAACAGCAGATGCTTAAAAAAATGTTTTGGCTGTTTCATTTTGCACATTACTTTTGGTCTCACTATTTCAATTTTTATTTGAGTTTGAAGTCCAGTGGACAGGGAGGGACTTGAGCACCTAGCACAAATTGCCAACACTCTGTAAACGACCTGCTGTTAACCTCTGTAAGAAAAGCTGAACTAGCAACCGAAAGCACATGCAAGAAGGATACTTATAGACCATCTGGGGAAGAAAAAGGTGCTTGGTTGCTTTTTATTTTCTTTCCTGCAACAGATCACAACGTACTCCTACTTAAAGAGAAAGAAAAGCACCATCAATAAAAGCTTGTCCATCAGTTAGCATTTTCCTTCCACTAATGCCCTTTGAAATTAAATGTGTGGAAGGAACCAAGGCTAGATGCACTGTCCTGACTGATAACTGTAAAGGAGGGTATTTCTGCTCAAGCAGTTTTTAAAAAAAAAAAAAATCAGTAACACAAGACTATGATAAATATGCACTTAGTTTCATCTGTGGAATGAACATAACTTCTTGGGAAATAAATAAACATACATAAGTGATGTACATAAGTGAAGAGATGATTCATAGTTAATAAGGAATATGTATGTGCTGTCTCTATTCTGAGAAAATAAACCTTTTAGAAGGATTGTCATTAAGCTTTGCAACAATGAGTAGCTCAAAGTTCAACAACTTGCTGTCTTAAACTACCTCCCAAAATACAAGGTTGGAAAGTTAAACGCCATGACAGAGAGAGAAAAAAAATCTTACTTTTTAGTGAAGCATGATTTTCTCATGCTTAATTGAAAATGTCTCCACTGTATTTCAAATAATCTTTAAAATAAACAGAATTTCAAACGAAATGAGTCCGCTCACGAAGTTCCACAACAAGTTCTTATGTTGAATAGCTGAGGAATCATCATCACCGTGTGGCAGGGCCGCGGAGGCGCTTCTTTCTTGATCAATCCTGTGAACATTCACGAGGGCTCTGGCACAACATGACTGGTGCCACTACCACCGTGCCTCTCACAGAACATTCATCTTTCCCAACTAGAAAGAAACGCAGGAGCTCCCCTGGTTTGCACAGGGCTTCATTCATGACTAACGGAGAGAGGTACTGAACCACACGGAGTTTGGGACCCTAAATGTTCTGCTTATTGTTTCGATAGCCTTCAGGAAGGTCAGGACCAATTCTTCCCTGAGATTGTCTTCTTTTACTGAATGGCGAAGAGTTGCAAAAATTAAAATAGTTCTGGGGATCTCCAGGAGATATTCGCAAGAACAAACAAACGGATGAGGTACTCCTCTTTACGGGCACAAGATTTCATAGAATTGATAGTTAGGTATTTATTGAAATGTAGGGAAATTGCTATCTACCCTTGTAAAAGAAGACAAGTTGTGATGAATTTAACTCTGTTTATGTGATAGAAAGTGCTGGCATGAGATTAAGACAGTTTAGAACTGTTTGATTTGAGTGAAACACATGCTGAAAATCTTCCACTGCTCTTCCGTTCACCCTCCCTCCTTCCATGGGAATCCCCCCGCAGAGAAGCCTAGGGGATGACAGATTGGAGGGACTGCCCTAGGTCTTGCTCTTTGCCTCCCATTCTTCAGTCCCTTGAAAGGACCATGCATTTGAGACTAGAATAGAATTACTGAATTGGATAAAGGAGAAAGACAGGCAGCAAGTCTATTGTCATCAGTCAGAACCTCAACATTACCTAAGGTACTGACAGCCCTCAAACAACACGCACTGGTCTGAAGCTGGCCCTGCCCTACCAATATCCATAAAACATTCACATGACTCTGTGGGATAACTTTCTTTGATTTCTTGTTCAGTGTTAACACTGAGGTACATTTTTAGATTTCATTTGCATGAGAAAACAGGATCAAAGCACGTGGGAATTTGCCCTCAAGTCCCACACTTGATGGTAATATGATCACCTCCGCTGTCCTCATGCATTCTATAGAACCCAGAAATATTACTGCAGGTGCCTCTTTGACATAGACTTACAGATATCTATTAAGTTATCTCAAGTAGTGTACTTAGTTAAACTAACAATTACTGTTCTAAAGCCTATTAGGTACCAAGTTCTTTGTTTGGGATGGGCAAAGTGTAATCAAATACATATTCTGTCCTTGACCAAAGGATCATTTGGTGGAGAGCTTTATTAGTTTACCTGAGAACTATTCTAGTGCTGTACTAGTAACAACAGATGTATAAAAATGTAAAAGAGTGAGAGAGAAAAAAATTAAAGAATTGAAGGCCAATAATAATTATAAAAACTGAGCTTTTAAAGTAAAGAAATATAACAAATCTTTAGCATTATTTATGCCATCAATAGTGTTATCTTAAAATACAAAGATTACTTTTGTGCACAATTTGAGTGAATATCTGGAGATATCCCAATGTGTGCTTATATCATGAAAAATTTCTCAGAAACCACACTAGAAGTTCAAGAAAGTATGGCAGACAAGATATAATTGATGAAATAGTCATTTTTCTTATGAAAAAAAAATTTCATAAGACTCTTACTCCTTCCCAAAGCACTACAATGAAAGTACATTTATTTCTCCAAAAGCACAGGCTTCCCTGGTGTCTCAGACAATAAAGTGTATGCTTTACCCTGTAATGCGGGAGACCAGGGTTTGATTCCTGGGTGGGGAAGATCCCCTGGAGAAGGAAATGGCAACCCACTCCAGTATTCTTGCCAGGAAAATTCTATGGACGGAGGAGCCTGGTAGGCTACACTCCATGGGGTCGCAAAGAGTCGTACACGACTGAGAGACTGAACTGACTGACTGGCTGCTGCAAAATGGTTTTTCTTGTAGTCATGTGTGGACGTGAGAGTTGGACCAAAAAGAAGGTTAAGCACTGAAAAATTGATGCTTTTGAACTATGGTATTGGAGAAGACTCTTGAGAGTTCCTAGGAAGACAAGGACATCAAGCCAGTCAATCCTAAAGGAAATCAACCCTGAATATTCATTGGAAGGACTGATGTTGATGCTGAAGCTCCAATACTTTGGCCACCTCATGCAAAGAGCCAACTTATTGGAAAGGACCCTGACGCTGGGAAAGATTGAGGGCATGGGGAGAAGGGGGTGACAGAGGAAAAGATGGTTGGATGGCATCAGGGACTCAATGGACAGGAGTTTCAGAAAACTCCAGGAGACAATGAGTGACAGGGAAGCCTGGCGTGCTGCAGTCTATGGGGTCTCAAAGAGTTGGAAATGACTGAGTGACTGAACAACAACAGCATACAGTATGAAAGAGTAATGCAATATTCACCCAACACCCTTCCTTCTGATCATTCCAAGTTTCCAGAATGCATATTAAGGCAGGTTTTTCCCCTCAGAAATTATTTTATCTAAAGTCACAACAACTTGTTAATGTTTAATAATAAATAGTGCATCAGGCTGCCTTCTTTCTAGTGATTTTATGTGAAAAGGAGACACTAGTAACACAAGTCTACTGCATAGATAGATAAGGAATGCTTGTCATCCTCACTCCTACTACATGTCTTAAGTTTTTAATAATGACTTAGACTCATGGGGATTACAGTTTTTTTTCTGTTTAAGATCTTCCATTGCATCAGAAATGACCAAACACCAGTGTTAATTCTGGAGGGCATTGTAAATTGCATGTAGATTTGGTTCTGTAAGGATCAAAAATGTGAGATGTCATTGTAGAAGCCAGAACTTCAGTGTTGTAATGGGCCAGATCACATTTTCAGGCAATGAATGTTACTCATTAGTTCATTCAGAACTTAAAATATTTACGCAAAATATATGAATTTCTTCATAATTTGTTGGCATTCTTTCAAAGTTAGATTTTACATAGGCTGTGTTATTGACTATAAGGCTCAAAGCTTTTAACAATTGGGAACTGATATTTGCTGCTAAGCTATCTTGTTAACACCATTTTCACTTTGTTCTGCTTTTCTATTTATCAAGTCTTTATTGTATTATTCAAAAAATATGTCAAAGTTTATTTAAAATAATGTGAATTTCTAAAATAAAGTCTAATACTTTGAAAGGAAATCAGTCCTGAATATTCATTGGAAGGACTGATGCTGAAGCTGAAACGCCAATACTTTGGCCACCTGATGCAAAGAACTAACTCATTGGAAAAGACCCTGATGCTGGGAAAGATTGAAGGCAGGAGAAGGTGATGACAGAGGTTGAGATGGTTGGATGACATCATTGGCTTGATTTTCATGAGTTTGAGCAAGCTCCTGGAGTTGGTGATGGACAGGGAGGCCTGGCATGCTGCAATCCATGGGGTCACAAAGAGTCGGACATGACTGACAGAATGAACTGACTGACTGACTTTGAACTCAAGATCAGTAACTTATTGGGTGCAAAATTATTCAAGATAATTGTAGACACACTTTTAACAAAAATGTTTGCATTTTAGTAAGTAAAATAAAATTATACGTGAAAGTGAAAGTTAAGTCACTCAGTTGTGTCCACTCTGCAGCCCTACAGACTGTATCACGCCAGGTTCCCACATTCATGGAATTTTCCAGGCAAGAATACTGGAGTGGGTTGCCATTTTCTTCTCCAGGGGATGTTCCTGACCCAGGGATTGAACCCAGGTCTCCCACATTACAGACAGACTCTACCATCTAAGCCATCAGGGAATCCAAAAATTATACAAGAAAATGCATTAAAAGGATTTTAATGATCTTTATGAATTCTTTTTTATGCATATGAATGTTTTAAAAATGTAGAACCTAGAAAGAAAATATTATACTCTTTAATAGACACTGAAAATACATACTAAATAAATTATTCCATGCCTAGGTTTTCCATTTATGAAAAAAAGATTTTGTCTTTGAAAACATATATCTTTCTAGAACTCATCATTTCTTCCATCTATTTTAGCAATAAATATTTTTAGTATAAATTACAAGCTTAAATAATAGTTTGCGAGAATTTCCAAAGGGGAAATGCCTCATGTACAAAGAGCAGACACTGACTTCCAAGATTTTGGGAGTAATATGTTCTTAGAATCAAAACCTGTGTTTGTATATCAAATTCTCTGGAGATGTAATACACTATTCCAATTTCAACATCTTTCATAAATGAAAAAATAATTGGTACAATAACTAGTATTGAAACTCAGAAATAGACACGAGGAGTTGGATTATTTCCATTGAACCCAAGAAAATTTTTGAGTGAGACAGAGGTGATAACCAAATATTTTAGCACATAAGAAATTATCTCTATTGTAAATTTTTCAGACAGCTATTAATCTATTGCTTTCTGAATTTCAGTGAAAACCTTTTTGTGGGTTGGGTTTTACTGGTATACTGCTTTGCAATAACAGTTCATTAATGCTTTTCAGAGTTCTGACCTGAGAGCTCTAGGGTGTGACGTGGAATAAGGGCCCTTTTCATAAATTTAGAGATTACAGAACATTTGTAAATGAATATATATCTATTTAAATGACACAATTATATATATATGTGTGTGTGTGTATGTGTGTGTGTGTGTGTGAGGAATAATAGCTGCTGAGGTCACATTTAAGCAATTGCACTTATATTACTACTTCTCAGCATAGATAAGTGAGACTAGATCCCTAAAAACTTTTATGGTTAATCCTATAATTGCAAATTTCAAAAAACCGAAGAGGAAGGAATGCTTCCGAACTTTCCATGAGACCAAAATCATCCTGACACCAAAACCAGACAAAGATACACACACAGACACACACACACACAAACTACATGCCAGTATCACTGATGAACACAGTCACAAAAATCCTCAACAAAGTACCAGCAAACTGATTTCAACAATACATTAAAAGGACATACCTTTCAATCAGGAAGGATGTATTCCAGGGATGCAATATCCACAAATCAATATGCAATACACCGCACTAAGAAATTGAAGAACAAAAATCATATAATCACCTCAGTAGATGCAGAAAGAGCTTTTGACAAAATTCAACACTCAGTTATGATAAAAACTCTCAACAAAATGGGTATAAAGGGAACAGGTGTTTGTGCATGTATGCTCAGTTTTGTCTGACTCTTTGTGGCCCCATGGACTGTAGCCCACCAACTCCTCTGTCCATGGAATTTTCCAGGCAAGAATACTGGAGTGGTCATCATTTCCTCCTCCAGGGGATCTTCCCAACCCAGGAATCAAATCAGTGTTTTGCATCTCCTGAATTAGCAGGCCGTTTCTTTACCAGTTGAGCCATGAGGGAAGTCCCATAGAAGGAACATATCTCAACACAATAAAGGCCATTGATGACAAACACTCAATAGTGAAAAGCTGAAAGCATTTCCTCTAAGATCAGAAACAAGACAAGGACGCCAACTATAATCAGAGAGCCCTAGTTGTCACACATCAAAATGTAAATGGATGGATCCTTTTGGATCTCAAGAGTTTTTTTATTTGGATTTACTTAAGCATAGCTAATGCCTTGATATGATAAATGTAAATATTCTTATCTCTAGCATCCTGACTTGATTCTAATATTATTTCTTTATATAAAACCTACAAAAAGGCAGCAAATGGAAATATGAGTAGTAGAATGAATGGTTCAGTGCCAGGAACACTGAAATAAGATTCCAGATATCTGTCTTCTGGCCCTAAAGACCCTTTCTGGTTGTCTGTTCTCCCAACTGGAAAATGTGGGCACTTTGAACTCTAATTGTCCATGAGTTTCTGAGGTACACCCCAGAAAGAGAAACCTGGTCAGAGTGCAGGCAGGTCCCTGGGCTTGCCTTTCCCGTGCGTCTTCTCCCTGAGCTACCCTGAAGATGTTTTCTCATCCATCCAGTCAGCCAGTGTCACGTGACAGAAGGAAATATGTTTCCAATTTTGCTCACATCTGAAAGGAATTTTTCTTGGAAGATTATGTCTCTACCCTGCAAAGCATTATGGTTCTCTCTGTATCTCAAATCTCATACTATTTTATTTATATATGAAAAGTTAGGATTTTGTCTTTTGACATGAGAAAAATCTCTTGAGAAAATAATGGATAAAAAATCCTGAATTACCAAAAGTCAGCCAAGGAAGTGAGAAAAAAATAATCACATATCCAAAAAAAAAAAGTAAAGTGGACAAAGAAATCACACTGAAAGCTGGCTGGCTGCTACAGAACTTCTGTCTCTTAGATTTATATTAATATTTAGCCAACAGCTTTTCTAAGTAAGAAAGTAAAATTTTAAGATTCAGTCTTAAGCCACATGTCACTTAGGAGGAAAAAACCAAGTAAAGCCATGATTGTGGTATACTATTTCAGATGTTAAATCTCATTCCAGAATTTGGACAGTCTCACATTTTGAAAAGTAAAATGTGATTTCACATTTTTCTCCATTTTATGATTATACTCAAAACTCAGAAATTTAGACTAATGCAGATAACACTAAAATGAATGGATCATGCAATTTGCACAGATAAGCTTTCTCAGGATAAAGTAACTTCTCCCAATATACTCTGACAGATATTAGTGATGTTATATGGTTGTAGTTTATTCATAACTCCACTGATTTTCATGACTTACTGGGCACTGTAGAAAATAATTACATTATATTAATTTCTCCACTGATGTCTTTAACAAATGAACTCCTGTGAAATATTTCAATTGGACTTTATATAAGTTTGGTGCAAAAATAATTTTGGTTTTGGGTCGTGAATTCTAAATCATTATAACTACGCTCAAATAAAACACATCTTTATTAATCAAAATAGGAAAGATTACAATCAACACATTTTTGCCAATAAGAAATGTTTGTTTATTCCTGTAGCATAAAAATCCCAGGCTTTGGGATTTGACAAACTCTTGGAAAGCCTTTTCTGATTGATGGTTAAGGAAGCATTTTCCTTGCAAAAAGTTGTTGAGATGCTTTGAAGAAGTGCTAATTCGTTGGAGAGAAGTCAGGTGAATATGGCGGATGAAGCAAAATTTTGTAGCCCAGACTGTTCAACTTTTGAAGTGTTGGTTGTGCAATGTGTGGTCAAACATTGTCATGGAGAAGAATTGGGCCCTTTCTATTAACCAATGCTGCTGCATCTTTGTAGTTTTCCGGGCATCTCACTGATTTGCTGAGTATACTTCTCAGATATAATGATTTCGCCAGGATTCAAAAAGCTGTAGAGGATCAGACCGGCAGCAGACCAGCAAATAGTGAGCATGATCTCTTTCTTTTTTTGGTACAAGTTTGGCTTCAGGAAGTGCTTTGTAGCCTCTTCTTGGTCCAATCGATGAGCTGGTCATTGTCGGTCATTGTACAAAATCCACTTTCCATCGCATGTAACAATCCAATTGAGAAATGGTTCCTTGCTGTTGCATAAAACAAGAGAAGACAACACTTCAAACTGACGATTTTTTTGATTTTTGGTCAGGTCATGAGACACTTACTTACTGCGCTTTTGCACCTTTCCAACTCAAAAGCCCATCACTTCATGGGAAATAGATGGAAAAACAGTGGAAACAGTGTCAGACTTTATTTTTTTGTGCTCCAAAATCATTGCAGATGCTGATTGCAGCCAGGAAATTAAAAGACGCTTACTCCTTGGAAGGAAAGTTATGACCAACCTAGATAGCATATTAAAAAGCAGAGACATTACTTTGCCAACAAAGGTCCGTCTAGTCAAGGTTATGGTTTTTCCCGTGGTCATGTATGGATGTGAGAGTTGGACTGTGAAGGAAGCTGATCGCCAAAGAATTGATGCTTTTGAACTGTGGTGATGGAGAAGACTCTTGAGAGTCCCTTGTACCGCAAGGAGATCCGACCAGTCCATTCTAAGGGAGATCGATCCTGGGTGTTCATTGGAAGGACTGATGCTAAAGCTGAAACTGCAGTACTTTGGCCACCTCATGCGACGAGTTGACTCACTGGAAAAGACTCTGATGCTGGGAAAGGTTGGGGGTGGGAGGAGAAGGGGACGACAGAGAATGAGATGGCTGGATGGCATCACCGACTCTGTGGACATGAGTTTGAGTGAACTCCGGGAGTTGGTGATGGACAGGGAGGCCTGGCGTGTTGTGATTCATGGGGTCGCGGAGAGTCGGACACGACTGAGCGACTGAACTGAACTGAACTGAACTCCTTGGAAGGGAAGTTATGACCAAGCTTGATAGTATATTAAAAAGCAGAGACATTACTTTGCCAACCAAGGTCTGTCTAGTCAAGGCTATGGTTTTTCCCGTGGTCATGTATGGATGTGAGAGTTGGACTGTGAAGAAAGCTGATCGCTGAAGAATTGATGCTTTTGAACTGTGGTGCTGGAGAAGACTCTTGAGAGTCCCTTGGACTGCAAGGAGATCCAACCAGTCCATTCTAAAGGAGATCAATCCTGGGTGTTCATTGGAAGGACTGATGCTAAAGCTGAAGCTCCAATACTTTGGCCACCTCATGCGATGAGTTGACTCACTGGAAAAGACTCTGATGCTGGGAGGGATTGGGGGCAGGAGGAGAAGGGGACAACAGAGAATGAGATGGCTGGATGACATCACCGACTCTATGGACATGAGTTTAAGTGAACTCCGGGAGTTGGTGATGAACAGGGAGGCCTGGAGTGCTGTGATTCATGGGGTCGCAAAGAGTTGGACATGACTGAGCAACTGAACTGAACTGAATTTGCTTCAAATGCCAGTGGTTGATGTTGAATTCTTTGGCAACTTCTAATGCAGTAGTAAGAGAATGAGCTTCAATGATTGCTCTCAATTGGTCATTGTCAACTTTTGATGGCCAGCCACTGTGCTCCTCATCTTCAAGACTCTCGTCTCCTTTGCAAAACTTCTTGAATGACCAGTGCACTCTAAGGTCGTTAGCAGTTCCTGGGCCCAATGTGTTGTTGATGTTGAAAGTGTCTCTGCTGTTTTACAACCCGTTTTGAACTTGAATAAGAAAATCGCTCAAATTTACTTCTTGTCTAACATCATTTCTATAGTCCCAAATAAATACAAAATAAAAAGCAAGCAATAAAGGAAATGTGCATAAAAATAATGTATAACATAACCACATTTACCTAAGAATGTATTCTAATATCAAACAGAAAATTTTAATAATACAAAAACCACATTTATGTTTGCACTGACCTAACAGTTCTTAAATTCTGTATCTTTAAAAGGCAAAGACTTTCTGAGTTTTCTAATCTATATGTTGGGGATATAATTTCTACCTTGCCAAGTTGTTGTGAAAGTTGAAAATAATTTAATTTTAATTTTGTAGCATCAATATCGAAGCATGTGCTGTGGGTGATTGTGAGATATATGTGTGTGCATGTATGTGCCTATTGCACAGGATATTTTGTGTCATTATTGGCATTAATAAGCTTTTGACTGCTTCCTGCTTTACCTTAAGTAGTACTGACAATTTTCAACCACCACTGGGTAAAAAGATTTGAGCAGAATGATTATATTGAATTGCTTTTGAATTTACTATGCTTATACTGTCTACAGGTTGTAAGATATGTCCTTTAACTAGTTTACATTCATTTTTTATCTTTTCCCACCACAGTGGTCATCTTAGAATCTCTCTTCCTCATTTTATTTTATTTATTTATTTATTTTTTTAATTTTACAATATTATATTGGTTGGTTTTGCCATACATTGATATGAATTTGCCCCGGGTTTACATAAGTTCCCCCTCCTGAACCCTCCTCCCACCTCCCTCCTCCCTTTATCCTCCCTCTGGGTCATCCCTGCATGCCAGCCCCGAGCATCCTATAACATGCATTGACCCTGAACTAGTGATTCGTTTCACATATGACAACATACGTGTTTCAATGCCATTCTCCCAAATCATCCCACCCTCACCCTCTCCCATAGAGTCCCAAAGACTGTTCTATACATCTGTGTCTCTTTTGCTGTCTCGTATACAGGGTTATCATTTGCATCTTTCTAAATTCCATATATATGTGTTAGTATACTGTATTGGTGTTTTTCTTTCTGGTTTACTTCACTCTGTATAATAGGTTCCAGTTTCATCCACCTCATTAGAACTGATTCAAATGTATTCTTTTTAATGGCTGAATAATACTCCATTGTGTATATGTACCAAAGCTTTCTTATCCATTCGTCTGCAGATGGACATCTAGGTTGCTTCCATGTCCTGGCTATTATAAACAGTGCTGCAATGAACATTGGAGTACACGTGTCTCTTTCAATTCTGGTTTCCTCGGTGTGTATGCCCAGGAGTGCGATTGCTGGATCATATGGCAGTTCTATTTCCAGTTTTTTGAGGAATCTCCACACTGTTCTCCATAGTGGCTGTACTAGTTTGCATTCCCACCAACAGTGTAAGAGGGTTCCTTTCTCTCCACATCCTCTCCAGCATTTATTGCATGTAGACTTTTGGATAGCAGCCATTCTGACTGGTGTGAAATGGTATCTCATTGTGGTTTTGATTTGCATCTCTCTGATTATGAGGGATGTTGAGCATTTTTTCATGTGTTTGTTAGCCATCTGTATGTCTTCTTTGGAGAAATGTCTGTTTAGTTCTTTGGCCCATTTTTTGATTGGGTCATTTATTTTTCTGGAATTGAGCTGCAGGAGCTGCTTATATAATTTGGAGATTAATCCTTTATCAGTTGCTTCATTTGCTATTATTTTCTCCCATTCTGAAGGCTGTCTTTTCACCTTACTTATAGTTTCCTTTGCTGTGCAGAAGCTTTTGATTTTAATTAGGTCCCATTTGTTTATTTTTGCTTTTATTTCCAATATTCTGGGAGGTGGGTCATGGAGGATCCTGCTGTGATTTATGTCGGAGAGTGTTTTGCCTACGTTCTCCCCTAGGAGTTTTATAGTTTCTGGTCTTACATTTAGCTCTCTAATCCATTTTGAGTTTATTTTGGTGTATGGTGTTAGGAAGTGTTCTAGTTTCATTCTTTTACAAGTGGCTGACCAGTTTTCCCAGCACCACTTGTTAAAGAGACTGTCTTTTCTCCATTTTATATTCTTGCCTCCTTTGTCAAAGATGAGGTGTCCATAGATGCGTGGATTTATCTCTGGGCTTTCTATTTTGTTCCATTGATCTATACTTCTGTCTTTATGCCAGTACCATACTGTCTTGATGACTGTTGCTTTGTAGTAGAGCCTGAAGTCCGGCAGGTTAATTCCCCCAGTTCCATTTTTCTTCCTCAAGATTGCTTTGGCTATTCGCGGTTTTTTGTATTTCCATATAAATTGTGAGATTATTTGTTCTAGTTCTGTGAAAAATATCGTTGGTAGCTTGATAGGGATTGCATTGAATGTATAAATTACTTTGGGTAGTATACTCATTTTTACAATATTTATTCTTCCAATCCATGAACATGGTATATTTCTCCATCTATTAGTGTCCTCTTTGATTGCTTTCAGTAGTGTTTTATAGTTTTCTATGTACAAGTCTTTTGTTTCCTTAGGTAGATATATTCCTAAGTATTTAATTCTTTTCGTTGCAACAGTGAATGGAATAGTTTCCTTAATTTCTCTTTCTATTTTCTCATTGTTAGTGTATAGGAATGCAAGGGATTTCTGTGTGTTGATTTTATATCCTGCAACGTTATTGTAATCATTGATTAGCTCTAGTAGTTTTCTGGTAGAGTCTCTAGGGTTTTCTGTGTAGAGGATCATGTCATCAGCGAACAGTGAAAGTTTTACTTCTTCTTTTCCAATTTGTATTCCTTTTATGTCTTTTTCTGCTCTGATTGCTGTAGCCAAAACTTCCAGAACTATGTTGAATAGTAGTGGTGAGAGTGGGCACCCTTGTCTTGTTCCTGACTTTAGGGGAAATGCTTTTAGTTTTTCACCATTGAGGATAATGTTTGCTGTGGGTTTGTCATATATAGCTTTTATTATGTTGAGGTATGTCCCTTTTATTCCCACTTTCTGGAGGGTTTTTATCATAAATGGATGTTGAATTTTGTCGAAGGCTTTCTCTGCATCTATTGAGATAATCATATGATTTTTATTTTTCAGTTTGTTAATGTGGTGTATTACGTTGACTGATTTGCGGATATTGAAGAATCCTTGCATTCCTGGGATAAAGCCCACTTGGTCATGATGTATGATCTTCTTAATATGCTGTTGGATTCTGATTGCTAGAATTTTGTTAAGGATTTTTGCATCTATGTTCATCAGTGATATTGGCCTGTAGTTTTCTTTTTTTGTGGGGTCTTTACCAGGTTTTGGGATTAGGGTGATGGTGGCCTCATAGAATGAGTTTGGAAGTTTCCCTTCCTCAGCAATTTTCTGGAAGAGTTTGAGTAGAATAGGTGTTAGCTCTTCTCTAAATTTTTGGTAGAATTCAGTTGTGAAGCCGTCTGGACCTGGGCCTTTGTTTGCTGGGAGATTTTTGATTACAGTTTCAATTTCCGTGCTTGTGATGGGTCTGTTCAGATTTTCTATTTCTTCCTGGTTCAGTTTTGGAAAGTTGTACTTTTCTAGGAATTTGTCCATTTCTTCCAGGTTATTCATTTTATTGCCATATAATTCCTGATAGTATTCTCTAATAATCCTTTGTATTTCTGTGTTGTCAGTTGTGATCTCTCCATTTTCATTTCTAATTTTATTGATTTGGTTCTTCTCCCTTTGTTTCTTGATAAGTCTGGCTAGTGGTTTGTCAATTTTATTTACCTTCTCAAAGAACCAGCTTTTGGCTTTGTTGATTTTTGCTATAGTCTCTTTTGTTTCTTTTGCATTTATCTCTGCCCTAATTTTTACAATTTCTTTCCTTCTACTGACCCTGGGGTTCTTCATTTCTTCCTTTTCTAGTTGCTTTAGATGTAGAGTTAGGTTATTTAGTTGACTTTTTTCTTGTTTCTTGAGGTGTGCCTGTATTGCTATGAACTTCCCCCTTAGCACTGCTTTTACAGTGTCCCAGAGGTTTTGGGTTGTTGTGTTTTCATTTTCATTCATTTCTATGCATATTTTGATTTCTCTTTTGATTTCTTCTATGATTTGTTCGTTGTTCAGCCTCCATATGTTGGCATGTTTAATAGTTTTTCTCCCATAATTGAGATCTAATTTTACTGCATTGTGGTCAGAAAAGATGCATGGAATGATTTCAACTTTTTTGAATTTACCAAGGCTAGATTTATGGCCCAGGATGTGATCTATCCTGGAAAATGTTCCATGTGCACTTGAGAAAAAGGTGAAATTCATTGTTTGAGGGTGAAATGTCCTATAGATATCAATTAGGTCTAACTGGTCTATTGTATCATTTAAAGATTGTGTTTCCTTGTTAATTTTCTGTTTAGTTGATCTATCCATAGATGTAAGTGGGGTATTAAAATCTCCCACTATTATTGCATTATTGTTAATTTCCCCTTTCATACTTGTTAGTAATTGTCTTACATATTGCGGTGCTCCTATGTTGGGTGCATAAATATTTATAATTGTTATATCTTCATCTTGGACTGATCCTTTGATCATTATGTAGTTTCCTTCTTTGTCTCTTTTCACAGCCTTTGTTTTAAAGTCTATTTTATCTGATATGAGTATTGCTACTCCTGCTTTCTTTTGGTCTCTATTTGCATGGAATATCTTTTTCCAGCCCTTCACTTTCAGTCTGTGTGTGTCCCTCGTTTTGAGGTGGGTCTCTTGTAGACAACATATATGGGGGTCTTGTTTTTGTATCCATTCAGCCAGCCTTTGTCTTTTGGTTGGGGCATTCAACCCATTTACGTTTCAGGTAATTATTGATAAGTACGATCCCGTAGCCATTTTCTTTATTGCTTTGGGTTCGAGTTTATACACCCTTTCTGTGTTTCCTGTCTAGATAAGATCCTTTAGCATTTGTTGGAGAGCTGGTTTGGTAATGCTGAATTCTCTCAGCTTTTGCTTGTCTGTAAAGCTTTTGATTTCTCCTTCATATTTGAATGAGATCCTTGCTGGGTACAGTAGTCTGGGCTGTAGGTTATTTTCTTTCATCACTTTAAGTATGTCTTGCCATTCCCTCCTGGCCTGAAGAGTTTCTGTTGAAAGATCAGCTGTTATCCTTATGGGAATCCCCTTGTGTGTTATTTGCTGTTTTTCCCTTGCTGCTTTTAATATTTGTTCTTTGTGTTTGACCTTTGTTAATTTGATTAATATGTGTCTAGGAGTATTTCTCCTTGGGTTTATCCTGTTGGGGACTCTCTGGGTTTCTTGGACTTGGGTGATTATTTCTTTCCCTGTTTTAGGGAAGTTTTCAACTATTATCTCCTCAAGTATTCTCTCATGGTCTTTCTTTTTGTCTTCTTCTTCTGGGATTCCTATGATTCGAATGTTGGAGCATTTAACATTGTCCCAGAGGTCTCTAATATTGTTCTCATTTCTTTTAATTTGTTTTTCTTTTTTCCTCTCTGTTTCATTTATTTCTACAATTCTATCTTCTAGCTCGCTTATCCTGTCTTCTGCCTCTGTTATTCTACTGTTTGTTCCCTCCAGAGTGTTTCTGATCTCATCTATTGTATTATTCATTGTATATTGACTCTTTTTTATTTCCTCTAAGTCCTTCTTAAACCTTTCTTCCACCTTCTCAATCCTTTTCTCCAGGTTATTTATCTGTAACTCCATTTTGCTTTCAAGATTTTGAATCATTTTCACCACCAAAATTCGAAATTCTTTTTCATGTAGATTCCCTATATCTTCCTCTTTTGTTTGTGTTGGTGGGCATTTATCTTGTTCCTTTACTTGCTGGGTATTTCTCTGCTTCTTCATCTTGCTTATAATGCTTTGCTTGGGGTGGCCTTTCCCTCTTCTGGCCGTTTGTGGAGTTCTCTTTATTATGCAGTTTCCTTGCTGTGTGTGGGGTTGCACGGGTGACTTGTCAAGGTTCCCTGGTTATGGAAGCCTGTGTCAGTGTTCTGGTGGGTGGAGCTGGATTTGTTCTCTCTGGAGTGCAATGAAGTGTCCAGTAATGAGTTATGAGATGTCAGTGGGTTTGGAGTGACTTTGGGCAGCCTGTATATTGAAGCTCAGGGCTATTTTCCTGTGTTGCTGGAGAATTTGCGTGGTATGTCTTGCTCTGGAACTTGTTGACCCTTGGGTGGTGCTTGGTTTTAGTGAAGGTATGGAGACGTTTGATGAGCTCCTATTGATTAATGTTCCCTGGAGTCAGGACTTCTCTGGTGTTCTCAGGATTCGGGCTTAAGCCTCTTGCCTCTGGTTTTTGGTCTTATTCTTGGAGTAGCCTCTAGACGTCTCTATCTGTCATTTCCAAGGTGGTTCCCTCTGTTTTAGCTTCTGTTTGCTGGTCTCTTCAGTGTCTAATTTCCGCCCTGATACTAGGGGGTGGGTGGACACTTTTTAAGGCTCAGTTGTTCAGTCCTGTTCTGGGAAGGGAGGAACGCTGCAGTCGAATATCTCTGGCGTCTGTGGGGAGTGCTCGCAGCGTCTCGGCCACACTGGGTTTGCCCCCGCTCACAGCCCGTATGCTGTCCCAGTCTATACTGCACAGGCTCTAGGTTGCTCTGCCGGGAACTGTCTGAGGCCAGCACCGGGTTGTATGCACTTCCCAGGTCTGAGCGGCTCAAGTTCAGGTTCTCAGGTACTCCACAAAGGCGCAGACTTGGTTGGGCCTGCCTTTTGTGCCTTCCCCGGTCCGAGCAGCTCAGGGGACCAGGTGTTTGGCGAGCGCAGTCTCTGCGACTTATCGCCTCCCCACTCCCCGCCACTCAGTTTTCTGGGTGTACAACCGGTGCACCTTCTCAGGGGGATATCGACCGGCCCGAGCCCAAGAAGTCCTGATTAGCAACAGGCCTGTGTGCAGTTTGTATCAGATGCCTTTCTGGGGCTGCGGTTGCCCGCTCCGGCTCTGGCTGCGCTCCCTGCCTGTCTCGGCGGGGGATGGGGGATGGGCCAGCCGCAGCCGGCTCACTCTGCTCAGTCCTTTATTCTGTGATCGGGGCTGGCTGAGTCATAGGTTAGAGCTTTCCGCCTTTTCGTGGGGAAGCTATCCCACAGTCTGCTTTGCTCTCCCCAGTTCTCTCAAATTGTTCTCGCGGCATTCAAGCCCAGTCCTCTCTCTGAGCAGATCAGCCGGCTCCTCCCTGCCCAGCCCCCGCTTGCTAATGGCGTATGCAGGCGTCTGCGCTGCTTCTCCGCTGGGAGTTACCGTTTGGCAGGTAATCTGTGGGTTTTTAAAAAATCTTAAAAAAAAAAAGAGGGTTATGTGGCCCTCTGAGCTTCCAAGGCTCGCCACAGATTCGCCAGTGAGAATGTTTCCTGGTGTTTGGAAACTTCTCTCTTTTTAAAGCCTCCCTTCCTGGGACGGAGCTCCGTCCTTACTTCTTTTGTCTCGCTTTTTATCTTTTATGTTTTTTCCTACCTCCTTTAGAAGACAATGGGCTGTTTTTCTGGGTGCCTGACGTCCTCTGCCAGCATTCAGAAGTTGTTTTGTGGACTTTACTCGCGTTCAAATGTTCTTTTGATGAATTTGTGGGGGAGAGAGTGGTCTCGCCGTCCTATTCCTCCCCCATCTTGTTCCTTTTTTTTTCTCTCTTCCTCATTTTAAATGGAAATAAGTAATTAGGATATTTACTGAGATATGTGTGTGTGTGTGTGTATCCTCTGATGGCAGTTTAAGTACTTTTGTCAAAAAATTGAAAGTGATTTTTTTAATGTTGAGATTTATAGATTAATGTAATAATAAACTAGGGGTTCTTAACCCACTCTGCCCAACATTCTCATAAAAATACTAAGACAAATAGAACAAAAAAAAAAAACAACAACAACAACATAAAAGGAATTGACAAGTGACTAAAGATAAGAAATTGGCAACAGAATAAATTCCTTAATCAGTTTTCACTATCTGCATTACATTGCTGGCAGTGGAATATGAGAAACATATTCCAGGACTACACTTTATCAGTTTAAAAGACAACATGAAAAGAAAGAAGACAGGAACAAAGAAGGAAGAGAGGAAAGGAGGGAAAAAAGAAGGGAGGAAGGAAGAAAACAGGAAGATAAAAAGGAAAAAAGTCCAGTGACGTGCTGGCTCACCTGTATTACTTCACTGGGTCAAGAAAATACACACTGCACTATAGAGAAAAATACACAGTTATTAACTCACTGCAAAAGAGCTCCCATCTAAGACCCCAGAGCCAGAGCCTTAGAACATCTCCTGTACTTGGGAATCATGTACTCAAATACTTAAAAGGGACAAGAAAATAATGTAAATGATTGAAACAGACAGACTTCAGTTGTGGAAAGACAAAGACAGACACCGTTTCTGCAGAGAAGTGGTTAAATCCATTCAGTATCCAAGGAAACTAAACGTTTAGAAAGACTTTCCATTCTTTTGGCCTGAAGGTTTAATGTGATGTGGTTTCACACAGAACAGGAATATTTATCACCTCATCCTCCCCACTAACGTGTATCTTTATGAGACTGGTCTGCTTGGGAGTGTGAAATAAGTTCCTGCTCTGTTCTCCTTTTGAATGTGTTACCCACACAGACTTGTATTCCAGTTTCTAGTCAACTATTCAATTAGCTTACCGAGTCAAGTCTGTCTGGGAGACCTGTACCTGCTTAGCAACGCTGTGATTGAGGAATGTCTGCCTAATTCAGGTGTGCAGGATTACTAAGTCTGTCTTTTAGCTGTCATTTTCCACCTGTTTTGTTCTTGTACCTACATTTCAGCTTGCTCTAAATCGAAGAGAGGTATAATGTTTATTTTCCCTCTAAAATTCTAACAAAATTTAAAAAAAATTGAGTAAAAGTAACAAGTGTTTAATAGGATGACCTAATAAAACTATTCAAATATTAATAATATACATATGCATTCATATTTATGCATTACCAATAATCTGTTAGGAAATAAAATAGGAAACATCCCACTCACAATGTTAATAAAATTGCAAAGTGTCCAGAAATTATCCCAAAATGGAATATGTGAAATAAACCATTAAAACTTATCCAGGGCTGTAAAAGTATTAATTCTACTTGTTCTTAGTCTTCCATTAATATTGTTTTACTCTGATACATATAAGTAGTAGATATATATTAGAAGGCTAATGATAACAATATTATCAATAACAATATTATCACTGATTATATTGAAGATTGCTTTTCAGATCTTTATGCCATTAGATTATATCACAGTAGTCACATTTCTGTGTTTTAAAGTTTCTGTTTTTAACCTAGTCAGATTTATAGATCTCGTTGTTTAATGCCCCTAGCTTTTGGATCTTAGAATATTTTTCCTACTTAGTTACACTTTATAAATAAATTTACACATATATCCTTATAATTTGTATATGTTCCTTTTATTCACTTATACGAGCCAGAAACAGATTCAAATTGTTCCTCTGCCATATGGCTTACCAGCCATCCCAACACCATTTTCCTCTCATTGATAGCAGATACTCTTTTTTAATATTTTCTAACTTTGCTGTTCAGTTGCACAGTCCTTTCCAACTCTTTGGACCCCTTGGACTGAAGCACACCAGGCTTCTCTGTCCTTCACCATCTCCTGGAGCTTGTTCAAACTCATGTCCATTGAGTGAGTGATGCCATCCAACTTCTAACTTAGCATATACAATTTGGCTTATTTGGGGATTTTAAAAATTATTTTCCATTAGTGTTCATGCATGGTAAGTCACTTCAGTCGTGTCAGACTACTTGCAATCTTATAGACCATAGCCCACCAGGCTCCTCTTTCCGTAGTATTCTCCTGGTGAGAATGCTGGAGTGGATTGCTCTGCTCCCCTCCAGGGCATCTTCCCAATGCAGGGGTTGAACCTGTATCTTTCTCTTAAGTCTCCTGCATTGGCAGGCAGGCTCTTTACCACTAGCACCACCTGGGAAGCCTTTGCAGTGTGCATGTATTGTTATTGCACAACGTGGTTTTGATTACAGATGTTTAGTACTAAGTCTTTCTCCTTCCTATCAACTGCTCTTCTTTCCTGCATTTTCATTCTTCTAAAAAATTTCATAATTTGCTTGACTGGTTCCAAAAATTAGGCTTTTACAGGGATATTGTTAAAATGATTAGTTTTTAGTGTTGAATCCTAACTAAAAACATGGTATGTTTCCTTTCATAGCCTATTTACATTGTGTTCCCTTCCTTAAGTCTATGGATGTTTCTTTCAGGAGTGATTTTATGCTTTTCCTCACATATAGTTCATAGTTCAGTCACTCAGTCGTATCTGCCTCCGTGACCCCATGAATCACAGCACACCAGGCCTCCCTGTCCATCACCAACTCCCGGAGTTCACTCAAACTCATGTCCACAGAGTCGGTGATGCCATCCAGCCATCGAATCCTCTGTCGTCCCCTTCTCCTCCTGCCCCCAACCCCTCCCAGCATCAGAGTCTTTTCCAGTGAGCCAACTCTTTGCATGAGGTTTGCCAAAGTATTGCAGCTTCAGCTTTAGCATCAGCCCTTCCAATAAACACCCAGGATTGAGGTCCTCTAGAATGGACTGGTTGGATCTCCTTGCAGTCCAAGGGACTCTCAAGAGTCTTCTCCAGCACCACAGTTCAAAAGCATCAATTCTTTGGCGATCAGCTTTCTTCACAGTCCAACTGTCACATCCATACATGACCACTGGAAAAACCATAGCCTTGACTAGACGGACCTTTGTGGCAAAGTAATGTCTCTGCTTTTTAATATGCTGTCTAGGTTGGTCATAACTTTCCTTCCAAGGAGTAAGCGTCTTTTAATTTCATGGCTGCAATCACCATCTGCAATGATTTTGGAGCCCCCAAAAATAAAGTCTGACACTGTTTCCCCATCTATTTCCCATGAAGTGATGGGACCAGATGCCATGATCTTAGTTTTCTGAATGTTGAGCTTTAAGCCAACTTTTTCACTCTCTTCTTTCATTTTCATCAAGAGGCTTTTTATTCCTCTTCACTTTCTGCCATAAGGGTGATGTCATCTGCATATCTGAGGTTATTGATACTTCTCCCGGCAATCTTGATTCCAGCTTGTGCTTCTACCAGCCTAGCGTTTCTCATGATGTACTCTGCATGTAAGTTAAATAAGCATAGTGACAATATACAGCCTTGACGAACTCCTTTCCCAATTTGGAACTAGTCTGTTGTTCCATGTCCAGTTCTAACTGTTGCTTCCTGACCTCCATACAGATTTCTCAGGAGGCAGGTCAGGTGGTCTGGTATTCCCATCTCTTTCAGAATGTTCCACAGTTTGTTGTGAGCCACACAGTCAAAGGCTTTGGCATATAGTTGCAAATATATCAAGATTAAAACTAGGTATGAATTTATTGTTTTTAATAGTGAAGTCTTTCTCTTTCCTGAGAGCTCAGTTGGTAAAGAATCAGCCTGCAATGCAGGAGACTCTGGTTGAATATCTGGGATGGGAAGATCCCCTGGAGAAGGGATTGTTACCCACTCTAGTATTCTTGGGCTTACCATGTGGCTCAGCTGGTAAAGAATCCGCCTGCAATGTGGGAAACCTGGGTTCAATCCCTGGGTTGGGAAGATCCCCTGGATAAGGGAAAGACTATCCAGGCCAGTATTCTGACCTGGAGAATTCCACAGGCTACAGTCCATGGGGTCGCAAAGAGTCGGACATGACTGAGTGACTTTCACTTTCACTTCACTTTCTCTTTCATCACATTTTCTAACTGGTGAATATTCTATTTGTGAAGGTTATTGACTTTTTTAAAGTAGAATTTAAAACCTGTTACTTGACTAAATCATCTTAGTTATCAGGAGATCCAACCAGTCCATTCTAAAGGAGATCAGTCCTGGGTGTTCATTGGAAGGACTGAGGCTAAAGTTGTAGCTCCAATACTTTGACCACCTCATGCGAAGAGTTGGCTCACTGGAAAAGACTCTGATGCTGGGAGAGATTGGGGACAGGAGGAGAAGGGAACGACAGAGAGTGAGATGGCTGGATGGCATCACCGACTCGATGGAGGTGGGTTTGAGTGAACTCCGGGAGTTGGTGATGGACAGGGAGGCCTGGCGTGCTGTGATTCATGAGGTCGCAGAGAGTCAGACATGACTGAATGACTGAACTGAACTGAAAAAATTATTTTAGATATACATCTCTCATCCTCAAGTAACTAGATTTTTTTTCTTCTTGTGCTTTCCAGTTCTTATAACTAATCACCTCATTTAGTCTAATTGCCCTCATTAAAAATTCCAACATAGTGTTAAATATTGAGGAGCTGAAAAGTATTATAGTCCCTTCCTGTCTTTAGGATGAAAATTTTTATTTTTCACTAAGAGAAAGATAATGACTTTGGCTGAAGGTGTGTTTCTATATGTGCATTTATTTTTAAATATCCATCAATAACTTTTTAAAAATTGACACATGATTCACAAAATGTAAAATCACCCTCATAAAGTATACAACTCACTGTTTTCAGTATATCCACAAAGTGAGAGACTTACCATCACTCTCTAATTCCAGTCCATTTTCATCACCGTAAAAAGAAATCTCATATCTCATACCTTAACCCCATACTCGGGCCTTCCCAGCTGGTGCAGTGATGAAGAATCCATCTTCCCCTGTAGGAGACACAGGTTCAATACCCAGGTCAGAAAGATCCCCTGGAGTAGGGAATGGCAACCTGTTCAAGTATTCTTACCTGGGAAATCCCATGTAGAGAGGAGTCTAGCAGGCTGCAGTCCATGGGGTCACAAAGAGTTAGACACGACTGATCAACTGAGCACACACATACAATCCCATACCCATCAGCAATCACTCCCTATTCCCCACCCACACTAGTCCCCAGCAACCATGACAACCTGAAACTAATAAGCAATTATAGCAGTGTCTGAGAAAGAGGTAAATTTATAAAAATCAATTGCTCCTCTATATATAAAGCAATAAATTTAAAATTTTAAATATATATCATTTATGATAGCACCAAAAATCAGGAAATGGGTATAAATATAACAAAATTTGCACTGTAAACATACACAGAAAGTTATAAAACTCTGACTAAAAGAATCAAAGCATATTCAAATAAACAACCATTTTTTGTTCATGGGTTGTAGACTAGATAGTGTTAAGATCTTAATTCTTTCAAATTTTGTATACAGATTCAAGAAAATCTCACTGCAAATCCCAGAAAACTGTAGATATCAACAGACTTATTTTTAAAAAATTTTTTAATTGAAGGATAATTGCGTTACAGAATTTTATGGTTTTTGTCAGACATTAACAAGAACCGGCCATAGGTACACCCATGTCCTTTCCCTCCCTGACTTACCTCTCAACTCCCTTCCCATTCCACCCTTGAGCCTGTCTCAGAGCCCCTGTTTGAGTTCCCTGAGTCATACAGCAAATTCCCATTGGCTATCTGTTTTACATACACTATTGTAAATTTCTGTTACTGGCTCCATTCCTCTCCCCTTCTCCCTCCTCTCCTCCCACCTTGTCCATAGGTGTGTTCTCTATGCCTGTTTCTCCAGGGCTGCCCTGAAAAAAAAATCATCAGTGCCATCTAGATTCTATATATATGTCAGTATACAATATTTACCTTTGTCTTTCTGATTTACTTCACTCTGTATAATAGGCTCTAATTTCATCCACCTCATTAGAACAGATTCAAATGCATTCTCCTTTTTATGGCTGAGTAGTATTCTGTCATATATATGCACCACAACTTCTTTATCCGTTCATCTGTCAATGAACATCTAGCTTGCTTCCATGTTCTAGCTATTGTAAATAGAGCTGCAATGAACATTGGGGTACATGTGTCTTTATCAGTTTTGATTTCCTCATGGAATATGCCCAGGAGTTTAGAATAAACCTAGGGATTGCTGGGTCACATAGTGGTTTTATTACTAGCTTTTTAAGGAGTCTCCATACCAAACAGACTGATTTTATTTTTTTTATTTTTATTTTTTTAAATTAATTAATTAATTTTAATTGGAGGCTAATTACTTTACAACATTGTAGTGGTTTTTGCCATACATTGACATGAATCAGCCATGGGTGTACATGTGTTCGCCATCCTGAACCCCCCTCCCACCTCCCTCCCCATCCCATCCCTCAGGGTCATCCCAGTGCACCAGCCCCAAGCACCCTGTCTCATGCATCAAACCTGGACTGGCAATCTGTTTCACATATGGTAATATACATATACATCACATTTTCAAAAAACCTTTTTTGTACTGGGGTATAGCCAACTAACAAACAATGTGATAGTTTCAGGTGAACTGCAAAGGAACTCGAACTTACGTATACATGTATCCATTTTCCCCTAAACTCCCCTCCAGTCCAGGCTGCCACATAATATTGAGCAGAGTTCCATGTGCTATAAGGAAGATCCTTGTTGGTTATTCATTTTTTTTTTCTTTTTCTTTTTTTATTTTTTCAAAAACAATTTTAGGAATCTTTACTTAAAAACAACCTTATCTTAAAATGGAGTAACTTTGGTTTTACGAGCAGCAAGCAAAGTACAGAAGCAAAAATGCATTACAGGAGCATTAAGTTCTACATTAGGTCACAGCGTCTAATCTGAAATCACACCCATTAATATCATTTTTCAGGATATCCGGGAAATAGTTATTTCCCAGGATGTCTGAACCATAGCTACTCTATTTTGACTTTTAATTGTAAAAAAAATATTTTTTTTTTAGTAGCCAAAGCAGATTTCACCGTTAATGACGTCAGTGTTTTTCTAGGTATGAGAAGATGCAAGAATCGGAACTCATAAAACCTTTTTCTGAAAAGATCTAACTATCTGAAGGCCTGTTCTGCCAGGTTTTTTTTTTTTTTTTCCAGAGCACAGAGTGCCTCATTCCTGATTTTCACCCTGAACTTCTTTCAGGGCATGTTGAAGGTCAGCAGCTTGCAATGGTCATGATGTAATCTTTGTAGAGGCAGCTGGCAAGTACCAACTTCCAGTCAGCAGGGTCCCTTCATAGCCACATATCTGATTTTAAAGCTTATACAAAAAGCTAAAAAAAAAAAAAAAACCCACCTCATATAACGGCTAATGTGACCCTGGAAAAAAATAATAAAGCTGAAAGATTCACACTACTAGATTATGAGGCTTATTATAAAGTTAGAGTAATTACTATAGTGGTATTGATAAAACAGTAGAGATGTAGACCAATGGAACAGAGTAGAGACCCTAGAAATAGACACACATAAAAACCAACAACTGATCTTTGACAAGCAACAAAGGCAACGGCAAACAGATGGGGGAAAGGTGGAAACAGTGGCAGATTTTATCTTCTTGAGCTCCAAAATCACTGTGGATGGTGACTGTAGCCATGAAATTAAAAGACCCTTGCTCCTTGAAAGAAATGCTATGACAAACCTAGACAGCATATTCAAAAGCAGAGACATCACTTTGCCAACAAAGGTCTGTATAGTCAGTGCTATGCTTTTTCCAGTAGTCATGCATGCATGTGAAAGTTGGACCATAAAGAAAGCTAAGCACCGAAGAATTAATGCTTTCGAACTGTGGTGTTGGAGAAGACCCTTGAGAGTCCCTTGAGCAAGGAGATCAAACCAGTCAATCCTAAAGGAGATCAACCCTAAATATTCATTAGAAGGACTGATACTGAAGCTGAAACTCCAATACTTTGGCCACCGGATGCAAAGAGCCAACTCATTGGAAAAGACCTTGATGCTGGGAAAGATTGAGGGCAGGAGGAGAAGGGGCGACAGAGGATGAGATGGTTGGGCGGCATCACCGACTCGATGGACATGAGTTTGAGTAGACTCCGGGAGAAAGTGAAGGACCAGGAAGCCTGGCGTGCTGTTGTCCATGGAGTTGCAAAGAGTTGGAAACAACTGAAGCTGAACAACAACAAAGGCAACAGAAAGGAAAAAATGATAGACTTTTCCACACACTGTTCTGGAATAATTAAATGTTCATCTGCAAAAAATGAAAGCGGACAGAGACCTTGTGCCTTTCACAAAAATTAAGTCTATCAATCTTCTAGAAGAAACATAGGAGAAAATCTACATGACCCTGCCCTTGGGCTTGCTGTTAAGGTTTTAGAATCAATACCCAAAGCTCTATGTGTTCAGTTGCTCAGTTTTGTCTGAAACTTTATGACCGCAGCCATGGACCGCAGCCCACCAGGCTCTTCTGTACATGGAATTTACCAAGCAAGAATGTTGGTTTGGGATGCCATCTCCTACTCCAGGAAAAGCACTATACTTGCAAGAAAAAAATGGTATCTTGGGCTTCACTAAAATTTACAATTTCTATTCTGCTCAATGTTATGTGGCAGCCTGGATGGGAGGGGAGTCTATGGATACATGTGTATGTAGGACTGAGTCCCTTTGCCATTCACCTGAAACTATCACAACATTGTTAACTGGTTATACCCCAACATAAAATTAAGGTTTTTTTTAAAAAAGACACTTCTGTGAATGACATCATTAGAAGAATGAAAAGACAAATCACAAACTTGGAGAAAATATTTGTTAAAGGCATATATGATAAAGGATTTATATCCAAAATATACAAAGAACTCTTAAAACTTAAGAATAAGGAAACAAACAACCTATTTTTTTTAATGGGCAGAAGATATGAACAGACACCTCAGCAAAGATGCTGCAAATAAGGATATGTACCACAGCTTCTTTATCTATTCATCTGTAGATGAGCATCTAGGTTGTTTCCATGTCCTAGCTATTGCAAATAGAGTTGCAGTGAACATTGGATAAGGATATAAAAAGAGGCTTAAGACTATCTGTCATTAAAAAATTATAAATTAAAATGAGATACCATTACATATCTACTCAGTTCAGTTCAGTTCAGTCACTCAGTCATGTCCGACTCTTTGCGACCCCATGAATCACAGCACGCCAGGCCTCCCTGTCCATCACCAACTCCCGGAGTTCACTCAAACTCATGTCCATTGAGTCGGTGATGCCATCCAGCCATCTCATCCTCTGTCGTCCCCTTCTCCTCCCGCCCCCAATCCGTCCCAGCATCAGAGTCTTTTCCAGTGAGTCAACTCATCGCATGAGGTGGCCAAAGTATTGCAGTTTCAGCTTTAGCATCAGTCCTTCCAATGAACAACCAGGATTGATCTCCTTTAGAATGGACTGGTTGGATCGCCTTGCAGTCCAAGGGACACTCAAGAGGCTTCTCCAGCACCACAGTTCAAACGCATCAATTCTTTGGTGATCCGCTTTCTTCACAGTCCAACTCTCACATCCATACATGACTACTGGAAAAACCTTAGCTTTGATAGATGGACCTTTGTTGGCAAAGTAATGTCTGTGCTTTTTAATATTCTCTCTGGGTTGGTCATAGTTTTTCTTATAAGGAGCAAGCGTCTTTTAATTTCATGGCTGCAGTCATGTTCTGCAGTGATTTTGGAGCCCAAAATGATAAAGTCTGTCAGTGTTTCCATTGTATCCCCATCTATTTGCCATTAAGTGATGGGTCCGGATGTCATCATCTTAATTTTCTGAATGCTGAGTTTTAAGCCAACTTTTTCACTCTCCTCTTTCACTTTCATCAAGAGGCACTTTAGTTCTTCGCTTTCTGCCATAAAGGTGGCCTCATCTGCATATCTGAGGTTATTGATATTTCTCCTGGCAATCTTGATTCCAGCTTGTGCTTCATCCAGACCAGCATTTCACAGGATATACTCTGCATATAAATTAAATAAGCAGGGTGACAATACAGACCCTTGATGTACTTCTTTCCATATTTGGAAGGAGTCTATTGTTCCATGTTCAGTTCTAACTGTTGCTTCTTGACCTGCATACAGGTTTCTCAGGAGGCAGGCCAGGTGGTCTGGTATTCCCATCTCTTGAAGAACTTTCCACAGTTTATTGTGACCCACACAGTCAAAGACTTGGCCTAGTCAATAAAGCAGAAGTAGATGTTTTTCTGGAACTCTCTTACTTTGTCTATTTTCCAATGGATGTTGGCTATTTGATCTCTGGTTCCTCTGCCTTTTCTAAATCCACTTGAATGTCTGAAATTTCATGGTTCATGTACTGTTGAAGCCTGGCTTGGAGAATTTTGAGCACTACTTTCCTAGCATGTGATATGATTGCAATTGTGCGGTAGTTTGAGCATTCTTTGGCATTTCCTTTCTTTGAGATTGGAATAAAAACTGATCTTTTCCAGTCCTGTGGCCACTGCTGAGTTTTCCAAATTTTCTGGCATATTGAGTGCAGCACTTATACAGCATCTTCTTTTAGGATTTGAATTAGCTCAACTGAATTCCATCACCTCCACTAGCTTTGTTCATAGTGATGCTTCCTAAGGCCCACTTGACCTCATATTCCAGGATGTCTGGCTCTAGGTGAGTGATAACACCGTCGTGATTATCTGGGTCATGATGGTCTTTTTTGTACAGTTCTTCTGTGTATTCTTGCTACCTCTTCTTCATATCTTCTGCTTCTGTTAGGTCCGTACCATTTCTAATCTTTATTGTCCCCATCTTTGCATGAAATGTTCCCTTGTTATCACTTATTTTCTTGAAGAGATCTCTAGTCTTTCCCATTCTATTGTTTTCTTTGCACTGCTCACTGAGGAAGACTTTCTTATTTCTTTGTGCTATTTTTGGACCTATACCTTCAAATGGGTATATCTTTCCTTTTCTCCTTTGCCTTTGGCTTCTCTTCTTTTCTCAGCTATTTGGAAGGCCACCAAAGATGGACGGGTCGTGGTGGAGAGTTCTGACAAAACGTGTCCACTGGAGAAGGCAGTGGCAAAAGACTTCAGTATTCTTGCCTTGAGAACCCCGTGAACAGTATGAAAATGCAAAAAGATAGGACGCTGAAAGATAAATTCCCCAGGTTGGTAGGTGCCCAATATGCTGCTGGAGATCAGTGGAGAAATAACTCCAGAAAGAATGAAGGGATGGAGCCAGCGTGAAAACAATGTCCAGTTATGGATGTGACTGGTGATGGAAGTAAAGCCTGATGCTGTAAAAAGCAATATTGCACAGTAACCTGGAATGTTAGGTCAATGAATCAAGGCAAATTGGAAGTGGTCAAACAGGTGATGGCAAGAGTGAACATCGACATTTTAGGAATCAGCGAGCTAAAATGGACTGGAATGGGTGAATTTAATTCAGATGATCATTATATCTGATACTGTGGGCAGGAGTCCCTTAGAAGAAATGGAGTAGCCATCACGGTCAACAAAAGAGTACAAAATGCAGTACTTGGGTACAATCTCAAAAATGACAAAATGATTTCTGTTCGTTTCCAAGGCAAACTATTCAATACCATAGTAATCCAAGTCTATGCCCCAACCACTAACACCAAAGAAGCTGAATTTGAACAGTTCTATGAAGATCTGAGACCTTCTAGAACTGACACCCCAAAAAGATGTCTTTTTCATTATAGGGACTGGGGTGCAGAGGTAGGAAGTCAAGAGATACCTGGAGTAACAGGCAATTTTTCCATGGTGTACAAAATGAAGCAGGACAAAGGCTAACAGTTTTGCTGAGAAAACACACTGGTCATAGGAAACACCCTCTTCCAACAACACAAGAGATGACTCTACACATGGACATCACCAGATGGTCAATACCGAAATCAGATTGATTATATTCTTTCCAGCCAAAGATTGAGAGGCTCTACACAGTTAGCAAAAACAAGATTAGGAGCTGGCTATGGCTCAGATCATGAACTCCTTATTTCAAAATTCACACTTAAATTGAAGAAAGTAGGGAAAACCACTAGACCATTCAGGTATGACCTAAATCAAATCCCTTGCAATTACACAGTGAAAGTGAGAAATAGATTCAAAGGATTAGATCTGATAGACAGAGTGCCTGAAGAATTATGGACGGAGGTTCGTGACATCCAGTCTGTTAGCAAATCCTATTTGCCTTTCAGTGCTCTACCCTCTTTCTCTGCTGGAATACCAAATCATCCTCTCAGTGGTCTCTGTGCTTCTATCTTTGTCTCCCTAAGAACTATTCTCACTCTATCGGAGTAAGCCTGTTAATATGTAAATCATGTAATTTCTCTGCTCAAAACATTTAACATGATTCTGACCTCACAGAAGAAAAGCAGCAAGTCTTTGAAATGACCTCCAGGTTCTCAAATTTCTGCTCCCTTCCCTTTTCTGCCCTCACACCTTGCCACTCTCCTCTGTATTCTGTGCAGCAGTTCTCCCATTCACCGTGCAGGACACACGTGTTTATTGGCTCTTCTCTGACTGAAATGTAAGCTACCTGAGCTAAGGGAGGGCTTCCCTGGTGGCACTAGTGTAAGGAACCTGCCTGCCAATGCAGGAGACACAATGAGAATAAATCGTTTGTCACAAAGGAAGTGCTAAAGAAATGTCTGTTAAATGCATGAGAGAATCAAAATAAACAATATTCCTAGGATAATAAATAGGTCAGAGGAAGAAAAACACCCAAGCACAAAAGCAACAGAAATACCATGAGTGAGAGCCAACGTTAGTCATTTTTCCAGTGGTCGTGTATGGATGTGAGAGTTGGACTATAAAGAAAGCTGAGTGCAGAAGAATCGATGCTTTTGAACTGTGGTGTTGGGGAAGACTCTTGAGAGTCCCTTGGACTGCAAGGAGATCCAACCTGTTCATCCTAAAGGAGATCAGTCCTGGGTGTTCATTGGAAGGACTGATTCTGAAGCTGAAACTCCAGTACTTTGGCCACCTCATGGGAAGAGTTGACTCACTGGAAAAGACTCTGATGCTGGGAAAGATTGAAAGCCGGAGGAGAAGGGGACGACAGAGGATGAGATGGCTGTATGGCATCACCAACTCGATGAGCATGAGTTTGAGTGAACTCCAGGAGTTGGTGATGGACAGGGAGGCCTGGCGTGCTGTGATTCATGGTGTCGCAAAGAGTCGGACATGACTGAGCGACTGAACTGACTGAACTGAGAGCCAACAGAAACAAAAGATGCAGAAAGAGATCTACAAAGATTTTAGTGTGAAATGATCACAGAGATTATATTTGTGTGTTACATTTAATTAAGAAATATGAGACATATCTGGAGCTGGAAACTATGAAAATAACTAGACAGATATGAAATCAATTTCTTCAGATAAAAACACAATAAACGATGTGTTTATCAGCATGTTAGATTCAGCTGAAGAGAAAATTAACGAAATATAAATCAAAAGATTTTTTCTAGAGTCCAGCTTAGTAGCTCAGCAGCTCAGTTTACTTCCAGTTTATTTACTAGTTTACTTCCCTGGTAGCTCAGTCGATAAAGAATCTGCCTGCAGTGCAAGAGACCTCGGTTCAATCCCTGGGTCGGGAACATCGCTTGGAGAAGGAAATGGCAACCCACTCCAGTACTCTTACCTGGAAAATCCTATGGATTGAGGAACCTAATGTGCTACCGTCATGGGGTCATAATGGTTGAACACGACTTAGTGCTAAAGCACCACAGAGTCCAGCACAAAAAGAAAGATATGAGATATGTGAAAAGCGATTAAAAGACTCAGAGAATAAAGTGAGAAAATGTAGCATATATCTATTACAAGCAGGACAGGAAAGAGAAAATTGAGAGTCCTGTGCAGGGATAGTAATATTTCTTATTCTTGACAATAGCCATTCTAATATTAATCTCTTCAAATTTGCATTCCATTGGGTCTAACTTTTTATTTTCTTTATTGCAAATTTTATTAATTTTTTATATTAGTATTTAAAACACTCAATCTTTAATGCTTGATACTTAATGGCTTTAATTATCTTGTTAACTTGAATTTTATTGTTTCATTTATTACTCATTTTTACTTAGTTACTTAAAATATAAACTTTATATGACTTTAGAATTTCCCTCTCCTACTCTTTCATATCCTTTAAGAGTTGTTTTTAGAACTGCCGATAGACCTATTCATGAAGGTTGTGGTAAGAGGAAGGACAAACCACTCTCCAGGGGGTTGAATATCTTCTTTTCTACACATCTGTTCCTGCTCTCAGAATCTCCCTAGTACTTATCCCAGGATTATTAATGACAAGTTTCCCAAAACCGCTGCATTCTTGCCAATCTTCCACCTTAAGTGTCACATGATAGGTTTCATGTCTTTTAACTGACAGAGTCTAAGACCTCGCATCTGTTACTATGCCCCTGCCCATCCATTGCCACAACAAACACTCAACTGCTTGGTATTTGGAGAAAAGTATGCTTAAAAAACATAACACCATATCTAGAGAATGCACCCAACAACCATAATAGCCATGACACCATTCAACTTTGAGGGCTAGCATCAGATAACTGTTCTCACCCTGAGAAGGACTTGGGTGAGAAGAGTAAATACATTCAGAATCTTGGGTAGATAGGAGGTGAGCAGAAAGTTTAAGGGATGGCTGAGGCAGCTCCCTGGGTAATAGCAATGTGACAGTGCTTTTATCCAGTGCCAGAAGTGGATGGGCAAACACCCTTGCAGGGTAGGACACCGTTGAGGAGGGACTGAAGTACTGGACACTAGGCATGGCACCAAACAGGGCCTCTGGCTCTATGAATGAAACAGGAAATCAGTTTCATCCTGGAGGGGAAGGAGAAAGTCTTTCTTTGGAACACAGTAGAAGGTTTGTTAGCAGGGATAGACTGAAAAGGAAGGGCATTTGCTGCTAGGGTATTGATGAGGCTCTACAGACTCTTTTAATTTCCCAACCCAAATCACATTTATTTTCTGGAGTCTAAAGGAAAAACAAGCGTCAGTGTAGGGGCCTGGTAGCCCCACTAGAGAATGAGAAAGAATGCAAAGTCTGAGAGGTATGCAGGCTCAGCATCACTCCACTGCTTTCATATTGCAATTTATAAAATCACTCTTCACTATAATTTTTCCCAAACAGGAAAATGATCTGTGCATGTCACCAAAGACTGAAAGGATCCTTGTCACTACTAGTCTGTGGTATTACTCATTTCATTAAATTTGCTAAACTTACAGTAGGCATTTTAGATTGGTTCACAAATATCCTAGTATTTTGTGGTTGTTCAGCTGCTAAGTCATGTCTGACCCTTTTACGACCACATGGACTGTAGCCTGCCAGCCTTCTCTGTCCATGGTATTTCCCAGGCAAGAATACTGGAGTGGGTTGCCATTTCTATCTCCAGGGGATCTTCCTGACGCAGGGATTGAAGTCGCATCTCCCGCATTGGCAGGCGGGTTCTTCACCACTGAACCACCAGCGATGCCTGGTCCTGGTATGAGTGGCCACCATTTCTATGCCTTGAAACAACTCCCCAGTGTAAGCACTAATTAAATCTCCTGTATGTAAATTGGGTAATGATGGTGTTCCTCTTGTCTAGTAATACTTCCAGAATAAGCTCAAGAAGTTGATCATAAATAGACATATATTTACCTCCCATCCAGTATTTAGAATTGCTTTGTTGTTTTAAGTATCCTTTGTTATTCCCAAGTTGGACAGGCTTCTCTTATGAGGTAATTAACAGTTGCAGGAAATTCAGTCAGGCAACTGTAAGGACCTTGTAAAGGGCAGGAGAAAGAAAAAAAAAAAAAACAGAGAAACAGTTTCCTTTTCAAGTTTACACTGAAAGTCAGGAATGACAATGTTGTCACGGAAAATATGTCACATCAGTTTAGTTCAGTTCAGTTCAGTCGCTCAGTCGTGTCCGACTCTTTGCGACCCCATGAATCACAGCACGCCAGGCCTCCCTGTCCATCACCAACTCCCGGAGTTCACTCAAACTCATGTCCATCAAGTCAGTGATGCTATCCAGCCATCTCATTCTCTGTCATCCCCTTCTCCTCCCGCCCCCAACCTTTCCCAGCATCAGAGTCTTTTCCAGTGAGTCAACTCTTCGCATGAGGTGGCCAAAGTATTGGAGTTTTGAGCTTTAGCATCAGGGACACACAATTCTGATTAGGAGACAAATACCCATAACATTCAGGAGGAGTGAGTTTCATCTGTTTAAAAAGCAACAGAAACTTAGACTGAGTCCTATTTAACATTCTCCATCACTTTGCTGTACAGTGATGGCAGTATTTCCCACATCAACTTGAAATTCACCTATGGAGCCTCAATTATCTTGTTGAGGTATGAATTTTAATCCTTAATTTCCCTTAGAATGCAATGTTCCTCATACTAAGAAAATTTCTGACTTGTGATATTACAAAAACAAAGAAAAACCAGAATCAACATTTGCTTTTTTAAAAAACCACATTTGGAACTGCTGTAAGACTATTTTTGCTGAAATACTTCCTATTTATCCAAATACATGGGCAAATGTGTGAATATGAAGGATGTGAAGGAATGTGGAGAATGAAAGTTCTAGTACCCTGGTCATCATATACAAACAAAATTCCTGCTGGCACTTATGAAATGGATGAAGGCTAGACTTTTTAGGTGTTGGTTGTTCCTCTTTAGTCATGACCTCTGGCAGAGTGAAAGGAAGGAGGGAAGAGGCAATTCCATTTAGAAGGTGTTTCTGCTTCCACACCTAACCTTCACACTCATTTTTTTTCCTTCTGGATCTTTGGTCTCTGCTGCCAAGAAAATAAATTTCATAACCACAGAAAACACAAACCCGGCTCGATAGTTCATTCAAACTTAATGAAAAAACATAAATGAAAGTTTTATTTTCTTACTCCAAACTTATTAAAAGTGACAAAGACACTAGGATTTGTGGGGGAAAGGGGTGATGGAATGTGGAATAAGTATATAATATAAACAAAATAAAATAAAACTGGGAAATCTTAGGTATTTTTAAATTCTTTATGAAATTCTTTCATTTTATTTTCCTTTTAAATTATGTATAGGGCTTTTGATCTGCTAAAGATTCAGAGAAAAAATTGTTGAAAATAATAGAAACTAACTTTGAAAAACTGCATTATCTTTTTCTCTCAAAGTAAAACTAACCTTACAGGCTATTATTCTAATTACAAAACAACACCTATCCAGGATATATTTAGTTTGAGAACACTTCTGACATCAGAAAGGCAGGGAGAAAAGGCAGAGAAAATTACTTGTATTCCCCTACTTAAATTTTTAACTATTGTTAGCATTTTGCATATACTTTTCCCAGATTATCTTCTATGTACTTGCATGTTTACTAAAAATAAGATCATTTTATAAATGCTCTTTCATAGTCTTTTGTGTTTATGTGTGTGGATGCTTAGTCATGTCCAACTTTTTGTGACCCAATGGATTGTAGTCTGCCAGGCTCCTCTGTCCATGGGATTTTCCAGGCAAGAATAGTAGAGTGGGTTGCCATTTCCCACTCCAGGGGCTTGTCCTGACCCAGGGGATAGAACCCATGTCTCCTGCATCTGCTATATTGGCAGGTGAATTCTTTACCACTGTGCAACCTAGGAAGCCTTGTGTGTTCATATTGTAACAAATAATGATCATCTCTTCATTCAATGACTAGAGAGTTACATTAACATTTTAAAGGCAGCAAAATATTAAGCACTGTAGGTATTCTACAAATTATTTAAATAATCACTGACGGGATGGATCTTTAGGTTGTTTCTTAGTATTTACTATATGCTATTTGTTAGAAGCCATTGTCATATTATAAAGTGCTTGGCTGAATATGAATAAACAGGTTTATCTATAAACTCAGAATAAATCAATGAAAATTATGATCATACTGCCAATCACAAATGTAATTACATGAAGTTGTTAGTTCCAACAACTCACAATCATTTAATACTGCTTTGTAACTTATTCATTCCTCAGTAAATATTTGCTGGATACAGGAGCTGCCAGGCCCAGCACAATGCACTGGGAGTTCATGGATGAGCAAGGCATTAGTAGCCTTGGTCTGAAGAGACTTACACTCTACAGGGTGGAGACAGTCAATAAACATGTACAGAAACAAGAGGTCAGAGATTTGATAAATGCTTTGAATGAAGTGAAAAGTGTAACATGATAGGGTTTAATTGTAGAGGTTTACTAAACTAAGGTGGCCAGGATTAAGTTCTTTGAGATATTATTTAGTTGATACTTGAATAATAAAAAGGAACCAATCATTGAAAGAAGAGAGGGAAGGAGAAAACAGCAAGTCAAAAGCTCTGTGTAGTAAAAAGTTTTGCATGGAAGATCCAAATATAGCTGAGGTGGACCAAGAAGATGTGGCAGGATATAAGTTTGTACCAGATGGACTTCCTGATTGGCAGGGCCTTCTTTACTAAGCTAAAGTGTTGGATTTTATTGTAAGGACTAACAAAAATCTTGGGAGGATTTTAAGCAGGGCAGTTGATTTAATGTGAGTTAACTTTTCAAAGGGTTATCCACTTTATGGGAAATTGACTACGGGGAGAAGAAAAGAAATTGAGAGAGTATACAGGAGGGCATTTTAACAGTACAGGTCCAGAGAAAAATCACAAATTGAAAAGATTCCCTGGTGGCTCAGACGGTAAAGAATCCGCCTGCAATGAGGGAGACCTGGGTTCAATCTCTGGGTTAGGAAGATTCCCTGGAGAAGGGAATGGCTACCCACTCCAGGAATCTAGCCCACAGAATTCCAGGGACAGAGGAGCCTGGTGGCCTACAGGCCATGCAGTTGCAAAGAGTCGGATATGACTAAGCAACTTTCACTTCCAGTGTTCATAGCAGCACAGTTTACAATAGCCAAGACATGGAAGAAACCTGTGTCCATCAACTGATAAACAGATAAAGAAGATGTGGGATGGTATAATGGTATAATAATAACATATAATGGAATAGTTCAGTTCAGTCTCTCAGTCGTGTCCGACTCTTTATGGCCCCATGAACCGCAGCACGCCAGGCCTCCCTGTCCATCACCAACTCCCGAGTTCACCCAAATCCATGTCCATTGAGTCAGTGATGCCATTCAACCAACTCAGCCTCTGTCCTCCCCTAATCCCCCTACCTTCAATCAGGGTCTTAACAAATGAGTCAGCTCTTCGCATCAGGTGGCCAAAGTATTGGAGTTTCAGCTTCAAAATCAGTCCTTCCAATGAACACCCAGGACTGATCTCCTTTAGAATGGACTGGTTGGATCTCCTTGCAGTCCAAGGGATTCACAAGAGTCTTCTCCAGCACCACAGTTCAAAAGCATCAATTCTTCGGTGATCAGCTTTCTTCACAGTCCAACTCTCACATCCATACATGACCATGGGAAAAACCATAGCCTTGACTAGATGGACCTTTGTTGGCAAAGTAATGTCTCTGCTTTTTAATATGCTATCTAGGTTGGTCAAAACTTTCCTTCCAAGGAGTAAGCGTCTTTTAATTTCCTGGCTGCAATCAGCATCTGCAGTGATTTTGGAGCCCCAAAAAATTAATTCTGACACAGTTTCCACTGTTTCCCCATCTATTTCCCATGAAGTGATGGGGCCAGATGCCATAATCTTAGTTTTCTGAATGTTGAGCTTTAAGCCAACTTTTTCACCCTCTTCTTTCACTTTCATCAAGAGGCTCTTTAGTTCTTCACTTTCTACCATAAGGGTGGTGTCATCTGCATATCTGAGGTTATTGATATTTCTCCCAGCAATCTTGATTCCAGCTTGTGCTTCTTCCAGCCCAGCGATCTTCATGATGTACTCTGCACATAAGTTAAATAAGCAGGGTGTCAATATACAGCCTTGACATACTCCTTTTCCCATTTGGAACCAGTCTGTTTTTTCATGTCCAGTTCTAACTGTTCCTTCCTGACCTGCATACAGGTTTCTCAACAGGCAGGTGAGGAGGTCTGATATTCCCATCTCTTTCAGAATTTTCCACAGTTTATTGTGATCCACACAGTCAAAGGCTTTGGCATAGTCAATAAAGCAGAAATAGATGGTTTTCTGGAACTCTCTTGCTTTTTCGATGATCCAACAAATGTTGGCAATTTGATCTCTGGTTCCTCTCCCTTTTCTAAAACCAGCTTGATCATCTGGAATTTTTCAGTTCACGTAGTGCTGCTGCTGCTAAGTCGCTTCAGTCGTGTCCGACTCTGTGCGACCCCTTAGACGGCAGCCGACCAGGCTCCGCAGTCCCTGGGATTCTCCAGGGAAGAACACTGGAGTGGGTTGCCATTTCCTTCTCCAATGTGTGAAAGTGAAAATTGAAAGTGAAGTCGCTCAGTCGTGTCCGACTAGTACCGAGACCATGAACTGCAGCCTACCAGGCTCCTCTGTCCATGCGATTTTCTAGGCAAGAGTACTGGAGTGGCTTGCCATTGCAGTTCACATAGTATTCGGCATAAAAAAGAATGAAATGATGCCATTTGCAGCTACATGGTTGGACTGAAAGATTATCATACTGAGTACAGTTAGGTCAGACAAAGGTAAATATCATATGATATCATTTATTTGTGGAATCTAAAAAGCAATGATACAAATGAACTTATATATAAAACAGAAATAGATCCACAGACATAAAAACAAAATTATGCTTACCAAAAGGGAAAGATGTGGGTAGGAATAAACTGGAGTCTGGGATTAAAATAACCAACAAGTACCTACTAGATAGCACAAGGAACAATACTCAATACTTTGTAATGACCTATAAGGGAAAAGAATCTGAATATGTCTGTGTGTATATAAACTGAATCACTTTGCTATACGCATGAAACTAACACAACATTGTAAACAAACTGTATTTCAATTTAAGAAACAGAAAATTAAGCAAAAAAAAAACCCAGTGCAAGATACTTTGGAAAAGTGTGGGCCAAACATGTAGATGCAAGTAGTCATTTTAAGCTATATTTCAGCAGTAGAAAAACAGGAATTGCTGACCAATTAGAGATGAGAGATTAGAAAAACACAGGAAAAAATTATTCATATACTTTCACTTCAGCAGTTGGGTACATTGAGAAGGGAGAGGCTCAGGAAAGAGCACATTTTGAGGCTATATTTAATTGGATCCAACCATCAAGATTCCATGGACAAGTTAAAATGGAGACAGAGCTCAAATGGTTTAAATTTAGATGACAGTGGGAAAATGGAAGAGACCTCTTATGGCAAGAATGTATAGCAAGAAGATATCTCAGGAACCCACCAAGGGGCATTTCAAAATTTAGGAAGGAAATTGAGAAACAGGAGACAGCAAAGAGATCAAGAGTAGTAAATGATACAAAGAAACGTCATAGAGTGCGATATCATGGAAGTTAAGGGAGGAGAGAGTTTCAAGCTGGAAGTGTGGTCAACAGTGACGGGGAGGCTGAGAGAGATGAGGACGGGTTCAGTTTATAGATGTGGCAGCAAAATTAGGTTCACCTTGAAAATAAACCTGATGCAGTTGAAGAGTGAAAGGAAAAATTCTTCTGGCATTAATATAAAGAAAACTCCCTCCTGATATAGCACAGATGAAAACTATGTGCAACATATTTGAAACAGACTATGAACATGCACTGGATCATGGGAAAAGCAAGAGAGTTCCAGAAAAATATCTATTTCTGCTTCATTGACTATGCCAAAGCCTTTGACTGTGTGGATCGCAATAAACTGTGGAAAATTCTGAAAGAGATGGGAATACCAGACCTCCTCACCTGCCTCTTGAGAAACCTGTATGCATGTCAGGAAGCAACAGTTAGAACTGGACATGGAACAACAGACTGGTTCCAAATTGGGAAAGGAGTAGGTCAAGGTTGTGTATTGTCATCCTGCTTATTTAACTTCTATGCAGAGTACATCATGAGGAACGCTGGGCTGGAAGAAGCACCAGCTGCAATCAAGATTGCCGGGAGAAATATCAATAACCTCAGATATGTAGATGACACCACCCTTATGGCAAAAAGTGAAGAGGAACTAAAAAGCCTCTTGATGAAAGTGAAAGTGGAGAGTGAAAAAGTTGGCTTGAAGCTCAACATTCAGAAAACTAAGATCATGACATCTGGTCCTATCTCTTCATGGGAAATAGATGGGGAAACAGTGGAAACTGTGTCAGACTTTATTTTGAGGGGCTCCAAAATCACTGCAGATGGTGATTGCAGCCATGAAATTAAAAGACGCTTACTCCTTGGAAGGAAAGTTATGACCAACCTAGATAGCATATTAAAAAGCAGAGACATTACTTTGCCAACCAAGGTCCATCTAGTGAAGGCTATGGTTTTTCCCGTGGTCATGTATGGATGTGAGAGTTGTACTGTGAAGAAAGCTGATCACTGAAGAATTGATGCTTTTGAACTGTGGTGTTGGAGAAGACTGTTGAGAGTCCCTTGGACTGCAAGGAGATCCATCCAGTCCATTCTAAGGGAGATCGATCCTGGGTGTTCATTGGAAGGACTGATTTTGAAGCTGAAACTCCAATACTTTGGCCACCTCATGCGACGAGTTGACTCACTGGAAAAGACTCTGATGCTGGGAAGGGTTGGGGGTGGGAGGAGAAGGGGACGACCGAGAATGAGATGGCTGGATGGCATCACCGACTCTGTGGACATGAGTTTGAGTGAACTCCGGGAGTTGGTGATGGACAAGGAGGCCTGGCATGCTGTGATTCATGGGGTCGCGAAGAGTCGGACACAACTGAGCGACTGAACTGAACTGAACTGAAATGAAAAGAGGCAGTTGGTCTGTGGGATCTGCCAACCTTGAGAACTCAAGTGTCCCAAATGTGCAATTTCATTAATTTTTATTCTATTCTTTTGTGGACTGACCTTTACATATATATATATACATATATATATATATATAGTGTGTCAGATACTATGGTGCAGCCCACATAGCCCCTGAGCTCTGGTGGGATCACTTTCTATACCAGATCTCCATGCTCATCAATCCAAATCATATTAAGGAAAGCACTATCACCCCTTTACTACATGCAGATTTTCTAAGTGAATATCCAGAGGGGAATGTGGACAATCCGGTGAATATTAAAGCAAACAGAAGTAGTCCAGAGGTTAAAAATAAGTCTACTGCAATCAATAAGTAAAAAGTATATCTCTAACTGATCAAAAACACCAGCATGGATGCAAAATTCAGAAATAACTAGCAAACCAAATCCAGAAATGTGTATAAGAGATAATGTTGTTAACACACTGGGTTTATTTCAGGTATGCAAAATTGCTAAAGCTAGTATATCTGTTAATAAAATTCATTGCAGAGACATATTAAAAGAAAAATTTATATAAACATTTCAATAGATAGAGGGAAAAAATTAGTTAAAATTCAACTTAAAATTCCACTTGTTGAGTTTTAGCCAAGCCCATAGGCTGCCAGCTAAAGACTGTATTTTCCAGTGTTACTTGTAGTGACCATATGACTAAGCTCTTACCAATAGAATGTGAGCAGAAGTTATGTGGGTAACTTCTGGGACGCGCCCTTGTGATGAAGGAGGTTTCCACTCCTCACTCTCCTCTTCTAGCTTCTGTGCTATCCAGACCTGCCATCTCCCCGCACTTAATCTTAGTTCACCATAAAATTAGGCCCACTCCGGGTATTTGTTGTTGTTGTGCTTGCTGCTGCTGCTGCTGCTAAGTCACTTCAGTCGTGTCTGACTCTGTGTGACCCCATAGACGGCAGCCCACCAGGCTCCCCCGTCCCTGGGATTCTACAGGCAAGAACACTGGAGTGGGTTGTCATTTCCTTCTCCAATGCATGAAAGTGAAAAGTGAAAGTGAAGTCGCTCAGTCGTGTCCGACCCTTAGCGACCCCACGGACTGCAGCCCACCAGGCTCCTCCGTCCACGGGATTCTCCAGGCAAGAAGACTGGAGTGGCTTGCCATTGCCTTCTCCAGTTGTTGTGCTTGTATAGTCGCTAAAGTAGTGCCCACTTTTTGTGACCCCATGAACTGCAGCACACCAGGTTCCTATGTCCTCCGTTATCTCTGGAGTTTGACCAAATTCTTGTCCATTGATTTGGTGATGCTATCTAAGCATCTTACCCTCTGCCACCGTCTGCCACCCCCTTCTCTTTTTGCCTTCAATCTTTTCCAGCATTTGGGTCTTTTCCAATGAATTGGCTCTTCACATGAGGTGGCCAAAGAATTGGGGCTTCAGCATCAGTCCTTCCAATGAATATTCAGAGTTGATTTACTTTAGGATCGACTGGTTTGACCTCCTTGCAGTCCAAGGGTTTCTCAAGAGTCTTCTGCAGCACCACAGTTTGAAAGCATCAATTCTTTGGCACTCAGCCTTCTTTATGGTCCAACTCTCAAATCTGTACATGACTGCTAGAAAAAGGAATATCTTTTAATTTTCTATTTTATATTATCATTATGAGTGTTCTTTATCTGTCCTAATGAACTCTAAATTTCCTGAAACAGGGAGTTTTACTTCTTCATCTTTATATTCTTTAAGAAGGTGACATAAAATTTAGTTCACAGATAATATTTTTAAATATATATGTAATTGTCTTCAACTTTTTCCACTTATTCCTGCTGATAGCTAAATGTGCTGCTGTTTAATTGATGCAAATTCTTACTAAGCTAAAAAATTAAGCTACAATCTTGAAAATTTGAGTCCATTTAAATCCTCACATTACACTTAATTGAGGAAATTTAATAACCATTTGTCTCCCAGTGGAAGAGAAACAGCCTAAATCCCATGGAAGCCAGAGCTAGAATGCCAAGAGTTGAGAGTATTTTTTGCTGAATTTTCCTATACTCAACTACTATATTCTTATAACACGTAACAGTCAGATAATACAAATTTTTCATTTCTTGGAACATTCCTAGAATGAATTATATAGAGATCTCACATCGATTTCAAGCTAGGCTTCAGCAGTATGTGAACCAAGAACTTCCAGATGTACAAACTGGATTTCAAAAAGGTAGAGGAAACAGAGATCAAATTGCCAGAATCTGTTGGATCATAGAGAAAGTAAATGATTCCCAGAAAAACATCTACTACTACTTCACTGACTACACTAAAGTCTTTGAATGTATGGATCACAACAAACTGTGGGAAATTCTTAAAGAGATGGAAATACCAGACCTCTTTACCATCCTCCTGAGAAATCTGTATGCATGTCAACAAGCAACAGTTAGAACCAGATATGGAACAAAGGACTGGTTCCAATTGGGAAAGAAGTATGTCAAGGCTGTATATTGTCACCCTGCTTATTTAACTTCTATGCAGAGTCATCATGTGAAATGCTGGGGTGGATGTAGCACAAGCTGGAGTCAAAAATTTGGGTGAAATAGTAACAATCTCAGATATGCAGATAATACCACTCAAATGGCAGAAAGCAAAGAGGAACTAAAAAAACCTCTTGATGAGGGAGAAGGAGGAAAGTGAAAAAGTTGGCTTAAAGCTCAACATTCCAAAACCAAAGATCATGGCATCCAGTCCCATCACTTCATGGCAAATAGATGGGGAAACAATGGAAACAGTGACAGATTTTATTTTCTTGGGCTCCAAACTCCTTACAGATGGTAACAGCAGCCATGAAATTAAAAGACCCTTGCTCCTTGGAAGAAAAGCTATGACAAACCTAGATGGTGTATGAAAAAGCAGAGACATCACTTTGCCAACACAGGTCCATCTAGTCAAAGCTAGGGTTTTTCCAGTAGTCGTATATGGATATGAGAGTTGGATCATAATGAAGGTTGAGTGCTGAAGAACTGATGCTTTTGAGCTGTGGTGCTGGAGAAGACACTTGAGAGTTCCTTAGATAGCAAGGAAATCAAATCAGTCAATCCTTAAGGAAATCAAACCAGTCAATCCATAAGAAAATCAATCCTGCACATTCATTGGAAGGACTGATGCTGAAGCTCCAATTCTTTGGCCACCTAATGCAAAGAGCCAACTCTTTGGAAAAGACCCAGATGTTGCAAAAGACTGAGGGTAGGAAGAGAAGGGGGCGATGGAGCATGAGGTCATTGGATGGTATCCCTAACTCAATGGATATGAGTTGAGCAAACTCTGGGAGATATGAAGGACAGGGAAGTCTGGTGTGCTGCAGTCCATGGGGTCAAAGAGAGTTGCATGTGACTTCGCGACTGAACAACAACATCATATTAGTATAAGTTTTCATAAATGTTTTGGAATTTACAGAATATAAAAAGATGAGGTGCTTCTCTATTTCTAGAATCAATATGCAACAATTATTTATTGGGTAGGAACCAGTAGTGATAAGACCTTTAATAATTTTTAAGAGTTTCCCAGGTGGCTCAGCAGTAAAGAATCTACCTGCCAACACAGGAACTGCAGAAGATGAGAGTTTGATCTCTGGGTCAGGAAAACTCCCTGGAGAAGGAAATGGCAGCCCACTCCTGTCTTCTTGCTGGGATAATCCCATGAACAGAGGAGCCTGACGGGCTATAGTCCAGGCTCTCAAACCTGAGTTCTTCATTTACAAAAAAATTTTGAACTAGATGATTGCTAAGTTTCTCTTAGTTATAAAAGTTTATTTTGTTTTAAAAACTATATTGTTATTGAAAAATATTATGCTGGGTCTCTTTAGATACAGTTACTGTTAGAGCCATCTGGGCCAGCATCTTTAACAGAACAAACATGAATTGGTGAACCTGAGTTTGAATGGGACTTCACCATGTGGTAATGTATTAGATATTGCTAGAGTGGAAACCAGAGAATGAACTAGGTAGAGATGGATAGATAAAAACATCATTGTAGAAGTTTCAGTATTGAAAAAGATAGCAATGAGAATAAAAAATACATGCAGTGAATGAGTCAATACAAGTAAACAAATATTTATGAAACACCTATAATAAATCATTAGAAAAGTCAATCTTTCCCCTGATGCTGGGAAAAACTGAAGTCAGGAGAAGGAGATGACAGAGGATGAGATGGGTGGATGGCATCACTGACTCGATGGACATGAGTCTGAGCAATCTCCTGGAGAAGGTGAGGGACAGTGAAATCTGGTGTTCTGCAGACAGTTGGATACCACTGAGTGACTGAACAACAAGTCGTATACATGGGTTACATCAGCGAACAAAGCAAAGAACCCTGTTCTCATGGAGCAACATACAAGTGGGATGATGTTTTCACTTTTTGGAAGACTTCAGTCAGACGAGTCACATGAGGGGGATGAAGAAGTAGCAGGTAGCAACAATGAGGAACTGGTTCTCGAATTTTTTTGAGCAGGAGAGAGAGTTGTAATAGCAACGGCACAAGCATTAAGATACAAGCTCACATGAGATGACGTGCCTATGTTGTGTCCATGTGTGGAACTTCGCAGAGCATGGAAACTTTCATAACAGCTATGAGTTTAATAGGTGGTGTATGATTTATGGAAAATAGAAAAGTTTGCAATGTGGGGTCTGACGAATGTTCCAGGTAGTGATCCATTTTCTCTCCTACCCTGCTAACCAGCAGCCTCCTGAAGGTACTGCTTGTGTCTCTGAAACCGGTGGGCCAACCAACATTTGTGAGCACTCTCTTGTACACTCTCATTTACTCATTTGCTCCCAGACACCATAAGGGATATTTTAACGTGGTGAATACTTTGTACTGGAGCAAGTTTATAAAGGAGACTCTATCGGTGCATGGTATGTTCCTTAAGCCCACTGTGTGTGGGGCATGTTTTGGTGCACTTTGTTTCCTACTGCAGCAAATGTGGACAGATAGACTCTGCATCTAGTAAACAAAAATAATAGAGATAGAAGCGAAGAAAGGGATGTAGCCCACCATACTTCAACCCTCTCACCCAGCTGGGCGAGGGCTGGGGATTGCTTCCTGCCTTCCTACTCAATATCTGACAGTGCAGTCTCTGAGTCAGGGTTGTAGGCAGCTCTGTTCTGTCTTCTGTGCTAGAGGAAGGTTCAGTAGGTTATTTTCCACATGGTACTACTTAGCATCACGTAGCCAGATAGTGTTTCAATCCAAAGGCATCCAGAGATGTCTATGAGGAAACATATAGTCTAGGAATTATGTAAACGAAATGTACAAGACTTTAGCCTTAAAATGAAGTACACTGGGAATTTCAATACATCTTAGCTCAGGCTTTCTTAACTATTTCATGAAATCCATTTATTTAAAAAACATGATTTTCCTTAATGTATCACTGGAATAATTTTATGTGCATCCATATTGAGTCCTTTTACTTTCTGAATTAATTATTCTTGTTAGGTTGCAGGGAGGGGAGGAGGTCCCAAGCTGTCCTCAGGTGTAAAGGATACATTCCTGATTCCTGGCTTTGGTGGTTTATTTTATTTTATTTTATTTTTGGTCTTGTTCCCTTTCCAGCAAGTCCTGGCATTGAAACTCTGCAAGATTTCCCAGTTCAGTTTAGTTTGGGGCCTTTCCTGTTCTGGAATTGCCAGATATTGTTGTCTGACACATCTTTGAACCTGAACTGAGCTAGAAAATTAGGACCCTGGAATGAGAGTCCAAGTGAAAGAAATGATTCATGCAACCTGGCTGGGAGTCCAAGTTGCAAAGTCTCAACAACCTCACATGGGCCAGGTGGGTGCTTTTTGCCAGTGCATCCTCTTGTGATACAAGCTCAAAATAGCAAATTTTAAGCAGATATTTTGAATGAAAAATGGCCTTAGTAATTTTATAAAACAAAGTATCAATGACATAAATGTCTCACATTTTCTCAACCTGGTATCTTTTAAGTGTATTTATGACTACATTTCTATGTGCTGCCAGAGCACTTGTACATTGTTGATTTATGCCTGAACACTGGGGGTTGGCCTGGTTCCATTTGTGTGTATAAGAAGCATCAGAAGTTAGACACAGTTTGAATATACTCAAGACAAAAAATCATACATGCAATAAAATGGAAATTAGAAGAATCAGAAGGCATGGCTTCTGATAAAATCATCATAAACATCATTAGCAGTTTTACTTTAGGAGCTATACCTTCTTATGTCCACGCTGTACCTATCAGGCCAGGCCAGTATCAGCCACAAGGGGCCCCACACTTGTTTAGGAAGCCTAGATATGGTCCACAAAGGACTCTTAGATATGGTTGGCAGACTGTGCTGCGCTGCACTTTGCATATCCAACAGACCTAAGGGGAGTTAGTCACATCTGCAAACAGGCAACTGAAAGAGGGCTGTGGATTGGGCTTAGCTGAGCACACTTAGCACCTTCTCTTAAATTTATCACACAGATAAATCATTCTTTCTCTCTTGAAGAGAAATGAATAAGGAGGTAGGGAGAAGCTAAATGGATTCCTTTTACTTTCTCCCCGCAGAGAGGTGGTGGTTTAGTCGCTAAGTCATATCCAACCCTTGAGATCCCATGGACTGCAGCCCGCCAGGCTCCTCGGTCCATGGGATTTTCCAGGCAGGAGTACTGGAGTAGATTGCCATTTCCTTCTCCAGGGGATCTTCCAGACCCAGGAATTGAAACTGGTTCTCCTGCATTGCAGGCAGGTTCTTTACCGACTGCAAAATTTCCCCTTTTATATAAACAGGAGCAATGGTAAATACATAAGCTACATTGCTTTAGCAGCCATATTTGTTTGGTAACAATGTATACTTGTTTACGTTCAGTTCAGTTCAGTTACTCAGTCATGTCCGACTCTTTGAGAGCCCATGAGTCACAGCACGCCAGGCCTCCCTGTCCATCACCAACTCCCGGAGTTCACTCAAACTCATGTCCATCGAGTCGGTGATCCCATCCAGCCATCTCATTCTCTGTCGTCCCCTTCTCCTCCTGCCCCCAATCCCTCCCAGCATCAGAGTCTTTTCCAGTGAGTCAACTCTTCGCATGAGGTGGCCAAAGTATTGGAGTTTCAGCTTTAGCATCAGTCCTTCCAATGGACACCCAGGATTGATCTCCTTTAGAATGGACTGGTTGGATCTCCTTGCAGTCCAAGGGACTCTCAAGAGTCTTCTCCAACACCACAGTTCAAAAGCATCAATTCTTCGGCGATCAGCTTTCTTCACAGTCCAACTCTCACATCCATACATGACCACGGGAAAAACTATAGCCTTGACTAGACGGAGCTTGGTTGGCAAAGTAATGTCTCTGCTTTTTAATATGCTATCTTGGTTGGTCATAACTTTCCTTCCAAGGAGCAAATGTCTTTTAATTTCATGGCTGCAATCAGCATCCACAGTGATTTTGGAGCCCAAAAAGATAAAGTCTGACACTGTTTCCACTGTTTCCCATCTATTTCCCATGAAGTGATGGGACCAGAATGCCATGATCTTTGTTTTCTGAATGTTGAGCTTCAAGCCAACCTTTTCACTCTCCTCTTTCACTTTCATCAAGAGGCTTCTTAGTTCCTCTTCACTTTCTGCCATAAGGGTGGTGTCATCTGCATATCTGAGGTTATCTATATTTCTCCCAGCAATCTTGATTCCAGGTTGTGCTTCTTCCAGCCCAGCGTTCCTCATGATGTACTCTGCATATAAGTTAGCTGAGGTCATTTTGCTATATGATCATTAGTTCTACTAGTCAGCTTCAATAATTATGTTTGAATTTTTATTCTGAGTCACAGCAAGAATCTAGATTCAGTTACTAACTTTGTAAAGTATTATTTATAGTCAAGTCATATACTAGCCACACGATGTAGCAGCACAGACGGCCATTCAATACAATCTCATCTACCATTTCGCTGTTTCTAGAAATCCCACAAAGAAAACCTATTCTTTCTTTCTTTTTTTTTTTTTTAGCAATACTACCCTTTTGTTCAGGAAATTTATTTCAATTGCTAACAAACTTCGTAAAGCTCCACAGTAGGATTGAGCATACAGTGTTTATCAACATATTTCATCAGTGTCTCAAGTGAGTGAAATGTTACAAAATCAGTAGTGTTTCTCAGATAACAAATTATTCTCCTTCAAAATAAGACTGTGAGCCAAAGCTGTCCTAAGACTTGAAAATCATTATTTCACTTCATGGATATTAATGTTTAATTTTTAGAAAACAACTGTGCATACACAATTGAAACCAATTGTGACATTGCTGGGACATAAAAATAACATGTTTAATAATTTTCCAAAGCTGCAAAGAGTGCTGTATTCTTGTATTACTTATAAAACATAATGTACTATAATTACATGATATGAATATAAATGAGATTAAGCAAAAGTAGGGAAAATAGTCAAGGCAAAATTTTGATATAGCTTCAGAATTCTTTTTCTAATTAAAATGGCTGGTCCCCAGCAAGCATATGCAACCATTTATTAACATCATGCCATGATGTGGTGCCAACATCCGCTGGATCATGGAGAAAGCAAGAGAGTTCCAGAAAAACATCTATTTCTGCTTCATTGACTATGCCAAAGCTTTTGACTGTGTGCATCACAATAAACTGTGGACAATTCTTAAAGAGATGGGAATACCAGACCACCTGACCTGCCTCTTGAGAAATCTGTATGCAGGTCAGGAAGCAACAGTCAGAACTGTACATGGAACAACAGACTGGTTCCAAATAGGAAAAGGAGTACGTCAAGGCTGTATATTGTCACCTTGCTTATTTAACTTATATGCAGAGTACATCATGAGGAACGCTGGGCTGGAAGAAGCACAAGCTGGAATCAAGATTGCTGGGAGAAATATCAATAACCTCAGATATGCAGATGATACTACCCTTATGGCAGAAAGTGAAGAGGAACTCAAAAGCCTCTTGATGAAAGTGAAAGAGGCTTGAAGCTCAACATTCAGAAAACAAAGATCATGGCATCTGGTCCCATCACTTCATGGGAAATAGATGGGGAAACAGTATCAGACTTTATTTTTGGGGGCTCCAAAATCACTGTGAATGCTGATTGCAGCCATGAAATTAAAAGACACTTACTCCTTGGAAGGAAAGTTATGACCAACCTAGATAGTATATTAAAAAGCAGAGACATTACTTTGCCAACCAAGGTCCGTCTAGTCAAGGCTAAGGTTTTTCCAGTGGTCATGTATGGATGTGAGAGTTGTACTGTGAAGAAAGCTGATCGCTGAAGAATTGATGCTTTTGGACTGTGGTGTTGGAGAAGACTCTTGAGAGTCCCTTGGACTGCAAGGAGATCCAACCAGTCCATTCTAAAGGAGATCAATCCTGGGTGATCATTGGAAGGACTGATGCTAAAGCTGAAACTGCAATACTTTGGCCACCTCATGCGAAGAGTTGACTCACTGGAAAAGACTCTGATGCTGGGAAAGGTTGGGGGCGGGAGGAGAAGGGACAACAGAGAATGAGATGGCTGGATGGCATCACCGACTCTGTGGACATGAGTTTGAGTGAACTCCGGGAGTTGGTGATGAACAGGGAGGCCTGGCGTGCTGTGATTCATGGGGTTGCGGAGAGTTGGACATGATTGAGCGACTGAACAGAACTGAACTGATGATGTAATGTCTATTTCCTATATTCGATTCAGTGCACTTGTGTTTTTCATGTTATTTTTATTGCTATGTTTAAGAGGCAAAGTCTATTGAATGTTCTACGCAAACTCCAGTGTTTTTTTTCCTCTCAGGGTTTCTTCATATATTTTATTCATAAAATACAAGGATTTTTCATATTAGTATGCACTAGAAATATTTGACTGCTAGTTTATATTGCCTTTCTCTGATAGTGAACTATTGATATAAGAGGTGTAACAGGAAAATGTTTAGTTTCAAATAAACTTTGGCACTGGCTGAAGCCTGTAGCCTAATATCAGAGGAGCAGTGGGGGTGGTTATCATGAAGAATTTAAGAGTTGAGGCCAAGCATATTTAAAAGAAATCAGAAAGGTGATTCTTACTGACTATAGATAATAAAAAGCAATATTTATTGAGAATATACAGAATGTCATGCATTGTTCTAACATGTTATAAATGTTTAACCATTTTATTTGCATAAGAACATTTTAAGGTAGCAGCTAATATTAATTAATTCCATTTATATATGGAAAAATTGGAGATTCCAAGAGATGTTTCCCAGACTCCCTCAGTATATGGTGAGGTGAGGATTCAAACACCAGCAGTGTGACTAAAAGGAAAGAAAGGAGGCAGGCAAGGAGGGAAGCAGGGAGGGAGAGGGGGAGGGAGGAGAAAAGAAAAGGGAAGAAAATGAAATTAAGGACATAAGTTGGAAAGAGAGAAGAAAGACATTATTTGCACATTACATCATCCTACTGGTAAAATTCCCAAGAAATTTTAAAAAAAGAAGAAACTACTAGAAAGTTGCAGGATACATGATCAACACAAAACACTTATTTTTCTATTTTCTAGTAATTAAAAAAATCTAAAAATAAAATTAAGAAAACAATTCCATTCATAATAACATCAAAAAGAATTTGGGAATAAACTTTAAAAAATAAGTGCAACTGAAAACAATACACTTTTACACTGAAAACAATAAAATGCTGCTAGAATAAATTAAAGAAGATCTAAATAGATGGAGAAATAATATGTATTCACTGAATTAGAGTACTCAATATTACCAAGGTGTCAATTCTCCCAAAATTATTATACAAATTGAATGCAATTCCTATCAAATTGCTAGCAGGGATTATTTTTGTTCTCAAAATGAACAAACTAATCTTAATATGCTTGGAAAAATGAAGGGCACCACTCCACACCGGTCAGAATGGCCATCATGAAAAAGCTTACAAATGAACTTACTCACAAAATAGTAGAGTCCCACATGTAGAAAACAAATTTATGGTTACCAGGGGATAAGTAGGGGAGGGATAAGATGGGAGATTGGGACTGACATATACACACTTCAGTATATAAAATAGGTAACTAATAAGAACCTGCTGTATAGTACAGGGAACTCTACTCAATACCCTGTAATGGTCTATATCAGAAAAGAATATAAAAAAGAGTGGATATATGTATATGTATAACTGATTTACTTTGTTGTATACCTGAAACTAACACAACATTGTAAATCAACTATACTCTAATAAAAACTTCTTTTAAAGGCTACAAATAACAAATGCTGGAGAGGGTGTGGAGAAAAGGGAAACTTCATCCAATCCACTATTGGTAGGAATGTAAATCGGTACAGCCACTATGGAGATTCTTCAAAAAACTAATAGAGTTGCCATATGACCAGAAATCCCACTGCTGGGCATGTATCTGGACAAAAATATAATTCAAAAAGATACATGCACCAATGTTCACTGCAGCACTATTTACAACAGCCAAAACATGGAAACAATCTAAATGTCCATTGATAAATGAATAAGGAAGTTGTGTATACACATGTACACACACAATGGAATATTCCTCAGCCATAAAAAACAGTGAAATAATGCCATTTGCAGCTACATGGATGGACCTAGAGATTATCATACTTAGCAAAGGAATTCAGAATGAGAAAGACAAATACCATAGGATATCATTATATGCAGAATTTTTAAAAATAACACAAATGAACTTATCCGCAAAATACAAACAGACTCACAGACATAGAGAACAGACTTGTGGTTTCCTGTACTAGAAACTAATTCAACATTATAAGTCAAGTATATTTGGATGAAAACACTTAAATTTTTTAAAAATTAAAATAAAAATTGTTTTTATATGTTGGATATCCAGTTGGCCTAGCTCTGTTGAAAAGATTACTCAATTCTGTATCTAAAATCATTTCAAAATAAAAAAGAAGATAACCAGATATTCTTTAAGATTTTTAGACTTGATTCTCCTGAGATGCGTGAGGCCAGGCACTGAGGCCATGTCTGAACACACTCTCTGCCCCTGCTGTGCTAGGGAGTTGCCATAGTGACTTTAAGCAGAGAGCTATTACAGCTAGTTTATATGCTGTTGGGAGAGGGAGAAGGGGACATGGATGCTGTTCAGTTCAGTTCAGTTCAATCGCTCAGTCGTGTCTGACTCTTTGAGACCCCATGAATCACAGCACGCCAGTCCTCCCTGTCCATCACCAACTCCCGGAGTTCACTCAAACTCATGTCCACAGAGTCGGTGATGCCATCCAGCCATCTCATTCTCTGTCGTCCCCGTCTCCTCCCACCCCCAATCCCTCCTAGCATCAGAGTCTTTTCCAGTGAGTCAACTCTTTGCATGAGGTGGCCAAAGTATTGGAGTTTCAACATTAGCATCAGTCCTTCCAACGAACACCCAGGAAATGATCTCCTTTAGGATGGACTGGTTGGATCTCCTTGCAGTCCAAGGGACTCTCAAGAGTCTTCTCCAACACCACAGTTCAAAAGCATCAATTCTTCGGCAATCAGCTTTCTTCACAGTCCAACTCTCACATCCATACATGACCACAGGAAAAACCATAGAGAGAGCAAATGATTACAGGAACAGGTCTGAATATGTGAGAGGGGTGGCACCAATGAAGAAGTGAAAAGATTGTTACTAGATAGCAGCACACAGTTCCTGTGCCACTGTGATGGAAGGAAGGGGATGCAGGGGCATCAGAAGATATGGTGCTGGCAGGGACGAGGTCATTCTTTTATGCTATCTTTTTACTTAGTGAAAGAGAAGGCAAGGTCATTAGCTCTAAGTGGATTGATGACTTGAGAGAAAAGGTGTGGATGTCTGGATGTGTCTTCCTGGAGAATGAAACACTCAACTGACTATGGAAATTTAGGAAAATTGCTCAGCCCTGGTGAATTCCTTAAAGTTTGCTGTCATAAATTTAAAGCATGCCCAATGAACACAATATAACGCTCGTGAAGCAGATGGGATTTGTGTAACTAGGTCTGCAGTGTTGCCACTCCAGTGTGATAGAGAGGAAAGAGAGCAAAGGAATTGAGGATGTGTGTAAGGAGTGGTCATTATGATGGTTATGAAACCCAAGTTCAATAACAGAGGAAATGAGAAGGGGATAGGCATTGAAAAAAATGTTGAATCACACAATATGACATTCATAGATTGAAAAATTGTCCTACTGTAATGACCTAGAAATTCTGGAGGAGAAACAGCAAGCACTTTCCAAATGCAAAATTGTGCTCAGAAGATGTACAGACAATCCACAGAGGCCAAAAATGAAAAGTGAGCTGAAACTAGAATTGTAAGACAGCATGAACCCAGGATACACTGTGGATATTTCAAACCTGAGGCCTTAAGTTTCAATGACCATATTTGGGAAGGAAAGATAAGTTGTTGTAGGGATTGAAACTTAGACCACCACCTGAAGATGGAGGCTTTCAGAGACTACATCCTCAGTGAAAGGGTCAACTTGCATGAATGAATAAATGAATTTAAAATACAATTTCTTCTTGTATTAGAAAAAATGTATAATACTCACTCAATATCAAGGATAACATAAATATATTTTTAGGTCAACAAATCCAGAGATGTTTACCATTTACTTCATGAAAACATACTCCCCCAAAATATAAAACACTAGAAAAATGGTGAAAAAGTAAAATGGAAGGTAAACACAAGAAAAACTGCTGGATATACCAAAAATTATAACATGCATGGCTGGGGCAGTTAAAATAGGATACAATTAAAATATTTAAAAGCAACAGCAGAAATAGTAAAGGAAGGTGACTGGAATTAAATAATTTTTATTTTTTAGAGAAAGGGTAAAGACTTTGATTAAATTTAAATCTTACTAAAATAAATGCATTGTTAAAATTTCAAAGATCGAATATGGTATAAAGCATTTCAAAGAGCATAGACAAAAAGACATTAAGAGTTTAATTTGAAACAAGGCAAAAGAGAAATGAGACATATATAAAAGGAACAAAGAAAAAGCACAAAAGTGAGTAGAAGTAATTCCAAATGTGTTAGTATTAACCTTAAATGTAAATGAATCAAACTGTTTTGGTAAGATTCAATTATATATTGAAAAAATACATGGCTTATGTCATTTCTAAGACACACTTCTAAAATAAAGACAGATATTCTGAAAGTAGAAAGACTGAACAAAAATACATACATCATGCAAATATTAACTAAAAGAAACTACTATGGTAGCTACATTAAAATCAGACAATGCAGTTATTATACCGAAGGAATTATTAAGGAAAAGGAGATTACTTTTTATTGTTGCTGTCCCTAAAAGTGAAAATGAGAGTATTAGTGAAGAGAAACACTGTGTAAAACTTGGCAAGCATTTCAGACCAAGCCTGTAGAGGTACAGCAGGTAGAAATGTCTGACAAAAGCACAGAGGAACTAAAGTTTTGAAGAAGGGCCTGTATCAGTGAAGGAAGGCAAGGGGCCCTGCAACTGTCTTTCAAGCTCATAATCTTCAGATGACTATACATTACTCATCACCCTTAGGGGATAATCCAGATTCAGTCTAATCACAACTAAAAATAAATTCATATATGAGATTTTTAAAAAGTGAACATAACTTTATAATTTTAAGTGTTTTTTTTTTAATTTTTCAATCTTAGGATTGCTAAAATGACACACTGAAAGAAGAAACATTCTCAGAAAAGAGAAAGGCAGATTTACTAAAATAAATGTATGCAACTGAAATTGCATAGGAACATGAACTTCCAGTTTTGAATGCTATTTGGATAGCAATACTGGATACATTTTCCTCAAGGTATTTTTGAGAGCTACATTCAGGTGTGAAAGAGACTTCAGATTTAAGAAGAAAACGATGATTTATCCTAAAATATTTTAAAATGCGTTCTTCTTGAACTAACAGAAAAATACAAACATCCTTTTTAACACACAACAGTTGATTAATTTAATAACATTAGAATATTCGTTCAATGTGAAGAAATTAGAAATGGAGTGGTAAGTATATATTTAATCCTAGCACATGAAACGTTAATTAGATGTTCCTTAAATTCTTTCCAAAACTAAAAAAACTGATGTGTAAATGTCAAAAGAAACTAAAAAAGAATTTAATTCCCATACTTTATATTTTGCTTCACTTCAAGTATCATTTTTTTCTAGGTATAGAGATTCATTTCGGTCAGTTCAGTTGCTCAGTCGTGTCCGACTCTTTGTGACCCCATGGACTGCAGCACACCAGGCTTCCCTGTCCATCAACAACTCCTGGAGCTTACTCAAGCTCATGTCCATAGAGTCAGTGATGTCATCCAACCATCTTATCCTCTGTCGTCCCCTTCTCCTCCAGCCTTCAATCTTTCCCAACATTAGGGTCTTTTCCAATGAGTCAGTTCTTAGCATCAGGCGGCCAAAGTATTAGAGTTTCAGCTTCAACATCAGTCCTTCCAATGTGTATTCGGGACTTACTTCCTTTAGGATGGACTGGTTGGATCTCCTTACAGTCCAAGGGACTCTCAAGAGTCTGCTCCAACACCACAGTTTAAAAGCATCAATTCTTCAGCATTCACCTTTCTTTATAGTCCAGCTCTCACATCCATATGTGACTACTGGAAAAATCATAGCTTTGGCTAGAGAACTTTTTTGTCAAAGGACTGTCTCTGCTTTTTAATCTGCTGTCTAGGTTTTATTCTGTAAGACCAGAATAATAAAATTAAAAACTAAGCAAAATGAACTTATGGTAGGTTAGGCAGTTTTCAGACTTCAGTTTATGAATTAATTCACCAGTGGTCTTTGATAAATATAAAATAACTCAATATTTTTTTGCTGAATTATGTATTAATAGATATTAGTTTTTTATTGCAGTGATCTTTAAGGCTTATCATTCTAAATGTAACCAAGAAACACAATCTAAGTTACCACATGGGAAATAACATAGCTAAAAGCATTAAAAAAAATTTAAGTCTTTTAACTTAGGTGAACATAGCTCAAAAGGAAATGAATGCATTTACTTGAAATGAGAGGCATTATCATTCATACTCATGGACATGATTTTTTTCTATTACTATTTAGTGAAGTATTAAAAGCCAAAGGTTCAAATAAATATTTTTCAACTTAGTCAATTTAATTATTATGTTGCTATCTGATTTCACATATAGTAGTACTTATTTAAAACTTTAGAAGTTCTTAATGTTCTTATTAAACATGGCTTAAGACTCTGGAGCCCATTATACAGAGTGAAATAAGCCAGAAAGAAAAACACCAATACAGTATACTAACGCATATATATGGAATTTAGAAAGACGGTAATGATAACCCTGTATAGGACACAACTAATCTTTGAATGTATAGGCATAAAGTTGTTTCTATTATTTATATTCTTAATGCTTCTATGAATAATTCCCATTTTGAATATTGTTTATTTGCAAGAATTTTCTTGTTAATTATTGTTACCTGATGTTTCCCTTTTTAGAGAAGCTTTTTTAGGCAGCTTTGACTCTGTTGAGCCTCTCAGTTTTATTTTTATTGCATTAATACCTGGTATGTATTAGGTGCTTTCTTTTCTTTATGATCATTCTGCTTATCTTGCTAACTTCTTAAACTGGCTGTATACTTGTATACTCATTGCTTTTCCTTTTTATGTAACGTCTACTACATTTAAGGCCTCAGTGGATAATGTTTTCCATATCCCGTAGGTTTTAAGACTTTGTATTTTTGTTATCGTTCTTTAATGACGTTGTTTTTAAATGCCATGTACTCAGTCAGTGATATAAACACATTGTAAATTTCAGTTTTCTAACAAAAAATAAATTAAAAAAAGAAAAAGTTCTATGAGCCAAGTGTATGTAGTTGCTTCTGTGTTGTGCTGTGCTTAGTCGCTCAGTTCAGTTCAGTTGTTCGGTCATGTCCAACTCTTTGCGACCGTATGGACTGCAGCACCCCAGGCCTCCCTGTCCATCACCAACTCCCGGCGTTTACTCAAATTCATGTTCATTGAGTTGGTGATGCCATCCAACCATCTCATCCTCTGTCATCCCCTTCTCCTCCCACCTTCAATCTTTCCCAACATTAGGGTCTTTTCAAATGAATCAGTTCTTCGCATCAGATGGCCAAAGTATTGGAGTTTCAGCTTCAACATCAGTCCTTCCAATGAACATTCATGACTGATTTCCTTTAGGATGGACTGATTGGATCTCCTTGCAGTCGCTCAGTTGTGTCCAACTCTTTGCAACCCCATGGAGTGTAGCCCGCCAGGCTCCCCTGTCCATGGACTTCTCCAGGCAAGGATACTGGAGTGGGTTGCCATTCCTTTCTCCAGGGGATCTTCCCAAACCAGGGATCAAACCCAAGTCTTCTGCACTGCAGGCAGCTTCTTTACTGTCTGAGCCACCAGGGTATCCCTCTAAGTTGCTTCAGTCCTGTCCAACACTTTGTGACCCTGTAGCCTGCCAGGCTCTTCTGTCCATAGGGATTCTCCAGGCAATAATCCTGGGGTGGGTTGCCATGTCTTCCTCCAGGAGATCTTCCCAGGGATTGAACCCACATCTCTTACATCTCCTGCATTGGCAGGCAGGTTCTTTACCACGAGCACCACCTGGGAAGCCCCCTCTATGACTCACAGTGCCACATTATCAGTGCTTTAGATCATTGTAACACTCTCAAAAATCTAAATACATTTTACCTCTTTACAACAGGTCCAGAAATTATTTTCTCCATGCAAGCAAACAACTCCAAAATTTACATTCTCAACTGAACTGAAGAAGATTTTGCTAGTCAGAAGAGAGCATTTTCCTGTATCTCTAATCCTTGGGCCAGAATAATACTTTTGATGCATTAACATATGTTGATTTTGCCCATGGGAAAACTATAGCAAGGCTGAATGCGGATTAAGAAAAACAAATTTCCTGATTCTATTTTTCTTAAAAACTCTAAGTTCTCAGACTTCCTTTTCTAATTAGGATTGGAAAGTCTCAAGACACAATTGCTCCCACCTTAAAATAATCAATCCACTCCAGTATTCTTGCCTGGAGAATTTCATGGACAGAGGAACCTGGCGGGCAACAGTCCATGGGGTCACAAAGAGTTGGACATTACTGGATGACTAACACTAAAATACAAAAGTTAGATAACCTACCAGATGATAGATCTTGCTAACTATCAGTTAGTTCAAGCTGCTGCTGCTGCTGCTAAGTCACTTCAGTCATGTCCAACTCTGTGTGACCCCACAGACGGAAGCCCACCAGGCTCCCCCATCCCTGGGATTCTCCAGGCAAGAACACTGGAGTGGGTTGCCATTTCCTTCTCCAATATGTGAAAGTGAAAAGTGAAAGTGAAGTCGCTCAGTCGTGTCTGACCCTTAGCGACCCCATGGACTGCAGCCCACCAGGCTCCTCCATCCATGGGATTTTCTAGGCAAGAGTACTGGAGTGGCTTGCCATTGCCTTCTCCGTAGTTCAAGCTAACCCAGTTGATATCGAGAAAACAATAAACTCTTACCAGGTAAGAGAAGCCAACAGCTGGGATCATCTTTAAAGGAGCAACAATAAGAGCAGGGCCGTTCACTATACGTGGAGGTAAGGAGACACCAGCAGAACTTCAGTGGATGCGTGTGGGTAAGACTGAGGGACTGGAATCTCAGAGAGTACCCAGCCACAGAGGATCTATAAGCCCACAGCTGACACTCTCCTACGGACCAAACAAATTAATGCAGTTTGTTTACCACAGGCTGGAAGCAGAGCAGAGGAAATGAAATAACGGCTCTCGGGATACACAGGCATTTTCCAAGTGTGATATAGTAGCCTGCTGAAAGAAGAAAGAAGGGCAAGAGACCTGAGAGAAATCCTTCAAGGTGTACTAGGTCTTCACAGAAAACCAAGGTTGTGACAAAGGAGCTGAATTTCTGAAGGAAAAATACAGGACAAAATAGCACAAAGGGCAGAAAGAAAGGGTAAATGTATTAAGTATTATGAAGTTTTTACAATGGTTGTAAAATAGTATGAAAGAGTATGCTACTTGAAATAGTATGAAAGAGTATGCTACTTGAAATAATGCAGTGTTTGAAATATAATATTCAAAATATATTATTAATATATAATATACAGTATTGAAATGCTATATACATAAAAAGATGTATCTAAAATTCAGTTTGAGATGTAAAACTGAATACAAAAATATTAGAGTAACCTAAATGATTCAAAAAAGAAAGAACAAAGAAGGAAAGGATAAATAGAATTTTAAGAGAAAAGATAGACTTAAATATAGTAATATTAACATAATTTAAATGTAAATGGACCAAATATTTCCTTTAAAAGGCAGAGATTTCCAGGCTCAACAAAAATACAAAAGTTAAATAAATGATATTTATAAGAAAAATATTTAAATGTAGAAAGGTGGCAAGCAGAATCCTGAAACAGTCCTGTGATTCCTGTCTGCTGCTGTTCAGACCCTTATGTGATCCATTCTCCTTGACTGTGGGTGAATGGTGTGATTTGCTTCCAAACCACAATAAACAGCAAAAATGCTGCATTTAAGAGATTTTAAAACACTATTAATATATTTTAGCTAATTGATATTTATATACTATTTACAGGTATTTATACTGCATTTCCAAATGAACATTGAACATTCACAAAGATAGATCGCATTATAGATTTAAAATGTCTTAGTACATTTCAAGAAATAGAAAACACATAGTGTAGGTTTTCTGTTCACAATGCTGATTCATTAGAAATTAAACACAATATATAATGTATGAAATCTTCAAATACTTATAAATTAAGCAGCACAGTTCTAAATAACCCATAAGGCAAATTTGAACCAGACAGGAATGCCAATGTAACATCCCACATGGTCTAATGGTAAAAAGAGTTACATAGTCATAAAAAGGACACCGAAAATTATAATGTGATTACATTGAATGGATGAATAGATGCATGCTTGTCTTTGTGTGTGTGTGATTGTGTTTATCTTTCCACTGTAGTAAGTCAGTAGATTATATTTTTATTGAGAAATCAAAAACCATTAGTATATGCATGTTAAGTTGGTTCCCTTTCTTTTTTCTGCAAGTATTGGGAACTGTTCTTTAAATCTATGTACATGTAGAACTTTGATAAGATATTGTATTAATATGTCAGTATCATAGTAGACCACCTGACCTGCCTCTTGAGAAACCTGTATGCAGGTCAGGAAGCAACAGTTGGAACCGGTCATGGAACAACAGACTGGTTCCAAATAGGAAAAGGAGTGCGTCAAGGTTGTATATTGTCACCTTGCTTATTTAACTTATATGCAGAGTACATCATGAGGAACGCTGGGCTGGAAGAAGCACAAGCTGGAATCAAGATTGCTGGGAGAAATATCAATAACCTCAGATATGCAGATGACACTACCCTTATGGCAGAAAGTGAAGAGGAACTCAAAAGCCTCTTGATGAAAGTGAAAGAGGAGAGTGAAAAGGTTGGCTTGAAGCTCAACATTCAGAAAACAAAGATCATAGCATCTGGTCCCATCACTTCATGGGAAATAGATGGAAAAACAGTGGAAACAGTGTCAGACTTTGTTTTTTTGGGCTCCAAAATCACTGCAGATGCTGATTGCAGCCATGAAATTAAAAGACGCTTGCTCCTTGGAAGGAAAGTTATGACCAACCTTGATAGTATATTAAAAAGCAGAGACATTACTTTGCCGACCAAGGTCCGTCTAGTCAAGGCAATGGTTTTTCCCGTGGTCATGTATGGATGTGAGAGTTGGACTGTGAAGAAAGCTGATCGCCGAAGAATCGATGCTTTTGAACTGTGGTGTTGGAGAAGACTCTTGAGAGTCCCTTATACTGCAAGGAGATCCAACCAGTCCATTCTAAAGGAGATCAATCCTGGATGTTCATTGGAGGGACTGATGCTAAAGCTGAAACTCCAATACTTTGGCCACCTCATGAGACGAGTTGACTCACTGGAAAAGACTCTGATGCTGGGAAAGGTTGGGGGCGGGAGGAGAAGGGGACGACGGAGAATGAGATGGCTGGATGGCATCGCCGACTCTGTGGACATGAGTTTGAGTGTACTCCGGGAGTTGGTGATGGACAGGGAGGCCTGGCGTGCTGTGATTCATGGGGTCGCGGAGAGTCGGACACGACTGAACGACTGAACTGAACTGAACTGATCATAGTAGAATTTACACAATCATTAAATACGTCTGAAGGACGTATTAATGGCATATACATATATGAATGCATATACATATCTGGCTTTAATAAAACACCAGAGTAATATACATTAAAATGCAATTGTGGTTATTCTGAGTTAGTACTCTTTTCTGTAGCCTCTGGATTTTTACTAATGGACAATTTTTAAATCACTTTTGGGTGTTTCTTATTTATTTGTCAGGGTTTGCATATTTCTAAATAAACACACACTCACAAAGATATACACACACACACACACTCACCACTCTGATTCAGGAACCTAAACCAGTTTCTATCCATAGCAAGGGAAGGTGACTGATGTAATCCTTAGCAGAACCACAGAGAGGAGGTTTAATTTTAAAGCACTGAGAGTCAGCTCTCAGAGGGGAAGTACAGTCTTTGCATCACTGAGCAAGACCGCACATGGGGGACACACAAAGATGTCCAGGCTGGTCTAAAAAGAAGAGCCCAAAGACGTACAGATGGCCAACAAATACATTAAAAGATGCTCAACATCGCTCATCACTAAAGAAATGCAAATCAGAACTATAAGAAGGTATCACCTCACTCCAGTCAGAATAGCCATCAGCAAAAAGTCTACAAACAGTAAATGACGTTGAGGATGTTGACAAAAAGGACCTGACTGCACTGTTAGTAGGAATGTATACTGATGCAACCACCATGAAGAACACTATGGAGGTTCCTTTAAAGCTAGGAATAAAACTACCACATGACCCAGCAATCCCACCACCGGCATTCACCCTGAGAAAACCATAATTCAAAAAGACACATGCGCCCCAGTGTTCATCACAGGACTTATTTACAATAGTGAGGACACGGAAGCAATCTAAACGTCCATCCACAGGGGAATGGATAACAAAGTTGTGGTGCACATATACAATGGAATATTATCCATAAAAAGGAATGAATTTGGGTCATTTGTAGTGATGTGGATGAACCTAGAGTCTGTTACAGAGTGAAAGAAATCAGAATGAGAAAAACAAATATCATATATTAACATATAGATATATATGGAATCTAGAAAAATGGTCCTGATGAACATATTTTCAGGGCAGGAATGGAGACCCAGATGTAGAGAGACTTGTGGACACAGAGGGGAAGGAGTGGGTGGGATGAATTAAGAGAATAGCACTGACGTGCATGCACCACCATGTGTAAAATAGACAGCTACAGGAAGCTGCTGTGTAGCACTGGGAGCTTAGCTCGGTGCTGGGTGGTAATCTAGAGCGGAGGGACTGGGGGATATGAGAGGGAGATCCAGGTCGGGGGGATATATGTATACATTTAGCTGACTTAGGCTTCCCAGATGGCTCAGTAGTAAAGAATCCACCTGCCACTGAACGAGATGTAAGAGATGAGAGTTTGATCCCTGGGTCGGAAAAGTCCCCTGGAGCAGGAAATGGCAACACACTCCAGTATTCTTGGCTGGAAAATCCCACGGAAGAGGATTCTGGTGGGGTCATAAAGAGTCGGACACAACCGAGCACACATAGCTGATTCTCATTGTTGTACAGCAGAAACTAACATAATATTGTAAATCAATTATACTTCAATTTTAAAAGATTTTAAAAAAAAGCCCAAGAAAGACAAGGGAGTTCAGAAAATATATTTGGCAAACAGCTTCAGCCAATTCAGACCCAACTACACAAGCTCCTATCCATGGTGTGCTGAAAGTCATCAATAATCTGTAAAACAGAATAATCTTATAAAACAGAATTCTGTTACCAGGGGCTACTTTTATGTTCATTACTGATTTTCTTGAAAACTAAGAGCAAGTAACTCTATTCTCGACCCCACAAGCATCATTTAAGCATAACCCTGACTTTCATAGGTGAAGGAAAAATTCAAAAGATTATTTTCAAAGTGCTAAAGCACAAAGTTATTTGTTGTAGTCTTATGAATTGAAATATTTATTATTGTAATTGTTTTTGTTACTATATTTCCCTCTGGAGAGATCCAAGAATATAAGACATACTATGTTTAATGGCAGATGTCTCCTAGAAAGACATTAAAAGTAGGTACAGTGAGACCTGAGAGGAGGAGGTGAAGAGTTTGCCAGCAGTAGGATTAAAAGAACCGGAAGACACTTAAACCGTTGTCGAGAATTGTTCATTGCTGTGTCAAAAGGAATTGGTTCTTGCAGGTCTGTTTTAAAAATAACTCATTGGTCAATAATCATTCTGATAATCTTTTTATTCCTTTCAAACCAAAAAGAGCAATTGATAGCTCTGTAACTAGTAAAGATTTTCAGCAGTGGAAACTAAACAGCCTCCTTTTCATTTGTTGCTCTGAAGAGGCAATTCTGAAGCAAGAGCACGAATTGGTTTTTGTCTCATGTTCTTGAAACATTTTCTACACAGTGAAATTAACTCAGAAGTATGTCAAACAGCAATTCGCACTGCAACCCTGACGTAAATGAATATGTTGTATGCCTGACATCTACACTGAATTCCACTAGCCCTCACACCATTTGCCATTTAAAAAGACAACATCTGACCGTTTCTTGGAGTGATGGCAAATTCCATTTGGACACCTGTGTGCCAGATGTGTGTAGCTACACATGCACCCTGTTATCCTGCCTGCAATATTTACTGCAAGCCACTTTTCCCCTTTGGCTGCATTGAGAGAGCCATCAGAAGGCACTACAACGCAAACATTTTCCCCATTACTCTTTTATCTTGTCATTCACATGTTTGCAGTTTTCCTTCCAGCTCTATTTTACATAACAGCTCTTATTCCAAACCCACAAGTCATTTCTTTTTTCCTTACTTAACAAATTGAGAACTGGGGATTAATTGTGGCATTTAACATTTATTTTTATTTTTAAGATGTATGCAGTGATTAATGGAAGGGTATTACGCTTCATTTTCCCATTGGATCAATCATAGGCAAGAGAACAAACAGACCTTTTGAAGTCCTAGTGAATCTACTCCAAAACTATTGAAAGTATTAGACCACATCTATTTTTAAACTTTATTTAATATAATCGATTTTTCATGTTAAACGAGGGGTTGTTCTTTCTCACAAGTCTGGAAGGAAAAGTCACAGAGCAGATGGACATTAAAAAATGGAAAGATTAAAGGGTGACATCATTGGAACTCAAGGTCCAGGAGTGGAGATCCAGGTGGACACCAGAAGGATAAAATTAATATATTTTGCTGCTACCAAAAGGCAAGAAGATGAGAGCAAACACAGCTACAGATGCAGAAATCCTCTATCAGCTGTTGGCAATTTGCTTGGATTATCCCAAATGGCTTGCTTAAATCCATGTCATATAATATTACCACATGAATTCATGGTAGTCCTTGTACAAAATCAATGTGCAAAGTTTTAAAATGAGATGTGAATCTCATGTCAAAAGTATTTAGGTAATATTGCTGGGTTAAGTCCCTTATAGATTACCAAGGACTAATTTTAGCACTATGTAATTCCATGGGTTTCTTTTTCAGTATAAAAAGTTAAATTTATTATTTAACTATTATAATAGTTAAAAAAAAAAACCTTTTATTGAACACAATGTCAGGAACTAGCTTAAGTACTTAACATGCATTTTGTTGCTGAACTTTCACAACTGTTTTACCTGCAAGGTACTAATGTTATACCGATTTTGAAGACATGGGGAAGACTGAAAGTTCAAGTCATTTCCTAATCGAGTCCAGCCAGCAAATTGTGACCCTGAAACCTAGGCTGCTTGATTCTGGAATACCTGCAACCACACAGAAGGATTTGGAGTAGTACTGTGATTTAATGACATTTTCATGAAATTCCTCTTATTAGTAGGTAGAAAGTTTTGCTTCTTGATGATCATTATATACACATTTCATCAAACTTGTGTTTGACCAAGTAGAAAAGTAGATTGTCTCCAGGTTCTTTGGACATATTGTTCTATTTTTCTTCACTATAATATCAATAATATCTTGCTAGATTTAAATTCTGATGCTTCCACTATCATGAGTTAGAGCCACTAAACTAAGAAAGGTCACCAAGCTCCTTCATTTCTAAGAAATGTAATTTAATTAAAGAAATTAATTAGTGAAATCTGCACGTATGTTCATAATTCATTGTATGTTGCAACAATATACACAGATGGACTTTATATAAGTAAATTATGATATATTAATAATGGAATAGAAATTAGAACTTTCTAATCACTTCATTCAATTATTGAACTATCTTCGTATATACTGTATTTTCTTTTAAGTTTAAACAGGATCCTTTCTGTGCCAAATGAAAGAACAAATAAAAATAATTTCAGATGAGCAATCATTCTTCAATTACATGTCATCATATTGCCTCTCATGTGGTACTTATATCTAACAAAACAAGTGCTACATACTTCAAACAGATATTCTTTGAAACTCGGGGCTACTAGTGTACAAGAAGCACATGAGATTGCTGGGAAGAGTCCTCAGGGTTTCAGGTTTAGTAGGACTGGAATGGGATCTGGGAATTAGTATTTCTAGCAAATACCCAGGTGATGAAGATGCTGCTGGTTTGGGACCATACCTTGAGAATCACTGGTTTAGAGTACTGGAAAAATTCCATCATCTAAGGGGAAGTCTCCAGCCTTGGATCTTATCTCCCCTCTAATGATTCCCATAGCTTTTGTTTTCTATTTTTTTTTTTGGCCCCTTTCAGTACCTTTTTTCCTCCTCAAATCTCATTGATTCACCTCTTTCTGTTGCTTTAGGAGATGTGTGGTCACCCATTTAGTCCAATCTTTTTCCTGTATTGGCAGTGTATTAATTAGGGGATGGGGGAAAATCCCCACTATAGACTAACCTCAGGATAAAACAGCCACAATCAGACCCTGCCAAATTCAAACTCACACGTTCTCAATAAAGCCTCAGCCCTGGAAACTTGGTCAGAACGCCCTCCTCTATCCTTTCCTTGTTCCTTGTACCCTTTCTTTATTGCACATACCATGATTCTAAATGATGTGTTTCAGTGGTCATTTTATTTCTGAGTTCCTCCCATTAAGCCTGTGAAGCCCAGGAAGGCAAGACTCATTTCTGGTTTTATTTATTATTGAACCCCTAGAGCCTGAAGGAAATGGCAACCCACTCCAGTGTTCTTGCCTGGAGAATCCCAGGGACGGGGGAACCTGGTGGGCTTCCGTCTATGGGGTCACACAGAGTCGGACACGACTGAAGTGACTCAGCAGCAGCAGCAGAGCCTGATAATTAACACTCAACATACACTAGTTTGACTGAAGGCACTGTTGATATTGTACAAGGATCTCTTAGAATGGAAAGTATGGAGATAGTGATGCATTTTTTTTTATTTCATACTTTCATGAGCTTACATAGTCTCTTAAACCATGCCAATACACATACTGAAAATCTGGGACAAGTACACACATTTAGGAAGCTATTCTCATTAACAAATATAGCATCGCATCATGAAGGCAGATGAAAATGCTCCTTGATGAGAAGAACCAATTATGTTTTCTTACCTGTCTCTTCTGCATGGTCTCCCTTAGACCTGTATTACCCCCTTAAGATTTATGTGAATTCCATTTTTCCTGACTTCCTTGTTTCCCACTTGAGTTACTGGATTTGAGCTGTGGATGTAACTTCTTTTTCTGCTTCCATTATTATATTGGGGCATTTATCACTAATTCTTTCCAGCTTATTTTTCCAAGTTTCTCTGTGCTAAGTTTTATACTATTATCTTTCATTTAAATTTCCCTTGATGATTTACTTTTCTTCCTTGTCTTCTACTTAATAAGCATGCATCCTTGAACAGTCAAGGCCTTCTCAAGAGTCTTCTCCTTCCAAGAGAAACAAAGCAATGTGCAAAATGCCAGGGATCTAAGATGGTACTTTGCCTTCAGCAAACTTGAGGAAAATTCTTAAAAAGATGGAAATACCAGACCACCTGACCTGTCTCCTGAGCAACCTGTATGCAGGTCAGGAAGCAACAGTTAGAACTGGACATGGAACAACAGACTGGTTCCAAATCGGGAAAGGAGTATGTCAAGGCTGTATATTGTCACCCTGCTTATTTAACTTATATGCAGAGTACATCATGAGAAACGCTGGGCTGGGTGAAGTACAAGCTGGAATCAAGATTGCTGGAAGAAATATCAATAACCTCAGATATGTAGATGACACCACCCTTATGGCAGAAAGCAAAGAAGAACTAAAGGGCCTCTTGAAGAAAGTGAAAGAGGAGAGTGAAAAAGTTGGCTTAAAGCTCAACATTCAGAAAACGAAGATAATGGCATCTAGTCCCTTCACTCCATGGTAAATAGATGGGGAAACAGTGGAAACAGTGTCAGACTTTATTTTCTTGGGCTCCAAAATCACTGCATATAGTGACTGCAGCCATGAAATTAAAAGACGCTTGCTCCTTGGAAGAAAAGATATGACCAACCTAGACAACGTATTAAAAAGCAGAGACATTACTTTGCCAACAAATGTCCGTCTAGTCAAAGCTATGGTTTTTCCATTGGTCATGTATGGATGTGAGAGTTGGACTATAAAGAAAGCTGAGCGCTGAAGAATTGATGCTTTTGAACTGTGGTGTTGGAGAAGACTCCTGAGAGTCCCTTGGACTGCAAGGAGATCCTATCAGTCAATCCTAAAGGAAATCAGTCCTGAATATTCATCAGAAGGACAGATGCTGAAGCTTTGGCCACCTGACATGAAGAACTGACTCATTTGAAAAGACCCTGATGCTGGGAAAGGTTGAGGGCAGGAGGAGAAGGGGACAACAGAGGATGAGATGGTTGGATGGCACCACTGACTCTATGGCCATGAGTTTGAGTAAGCTCCGGGAGTTGATGATGGACAGGGAAGTCTAGCGTGCTGCAGTTCATGGGGTCGCAGAGTCAGACACGACTGAGTGACTGAACTGAACTAAGATGATTCATAAGTTGGTAAAAATCCAATAGTGAGCTTAGATCTCACTGGAGAAGATGACCTTTCATATCAAATATGCCGGTGTTTCCAGGCTGCGATGAACAATGGTTTCATCCTTATGAAAAACTCCCTCTCTCCTTTAATGTCCTACATTTTGAAAGTTTCTACTAGTCAGAACTGGGAGTAAGTGATGTTTTAAATTTACTTTTCTCCATCTTATGTAATGATTCTTGTGGAAGACTCCCAATTAAGTGCTCCACTTTGTAAAATAGCCAGAGAAAGTGAAAATGAAAGTCATTCAGTCAAGTCCAACTCTTTGTGACCCCATGAACTGTACAGTCCATGGAATTCTCCAGGTCTAAATACTGGAGTGGGCAGCCTTTCCCTTCTCCAGGGGCTCTTTGCAACCCAGGGATCAAATCCATGTCTCCCTCATTGCAGGTGGATTTTTACTAGCTGAGCCACAGGGAAACCCAAATAACCAGACATAAAGTATCAAAAGATGGAATTATCCTGGAAAATTTCATTGTTACATAAATGTCTACACAGTCACTGAAAACACAGAATTTCTGGAACTTCTGATCTGCAATGGTTTTATGACATTAAAACTAATTTTTTATAAAGTTTTTATAAAATGAATAATAATTATAGAGAAAAAAAATGTTTCCTTGGCCAACTCATGCTACTTAATGCTACTTAATGCCAACTGAACATACAATGCTGCTACTGATGAAATCTCACACTTTAAATGAATGCATGAATGTCTTTGATTTGATCATATTTTTTAAAATAACATTTATGAAGACTTAACTTCACAAAATATAGTACTTAAATCTCTTCTTCTGTATTTTGTCAAACTTACAATGAAAAGGAAAAAAACAAGTAAACCAAAAGCTTATCACTACATTGACACTGAAATGTCTAAAGTCTAAAAGATCTGATGAGCATTTATAAAACATTCCTAAATTAATTGATATGATTAGCAGTTAATCTAAATTGATCACCTTTCAATGGTATACATGAACCCAGAGTGGGAGTTACTGATAATGCCTATTGATGAACGTATTGCTTTTATTTTTCAAATAATATAGGTTCAAGTAATTGATTCTCTTAAAGAATTTTCTCTCATCTCATTTCTTAGTTTGTATCCCTATGCCTTCATTGTTTAAGGTAAAAAGTAATTTTATACCACTCTTATCTGACTTTTTCCTTGATGACCTGGCATTGGAGACTGGATATAATTTGTCAGTCATGGAAGTTTGTACTTATAGTTCAGTGAAAGAAGTCTCACCTCAATGTGATAATTCTATTTTCAGAAATATTTCTATGGTACGTTTCAAAGAACTTTGAAATTTAAAAAATTAAAATCATGGCATCCAGTCCCATCACTTCATGGCAAATAGATGGAAAAACAATGGAAACAGTGACAGACTTCATTTTCTTGGGCTCCAAAATCACAGGAGATGGTGACTGCAGCCATGAAATTAAAAGATGCTTGTTCATTGGAAGAAAAACTATGGCAAACCTAGACAGGATATTAAAAGACAGAGACATTACTTTGCCAACAAAGGTCCACATAGTCAAAACTATGGTTTTCCCAGTAGTCATCTATGGATGTGAGAGTTGGACCGTAAAGAAGGCTGAGAGATAAAGAACTGATGCTTTTGAACTGTGGTGTAGGAGAAGACTCTTGAGAGTCCCTTGGACTGCAAGGAGATCAAACTAGTCAGTCCTAAAAGAAACCAACCCTGAATATTCATTGGAAGGACTGATGCTGAAACTGAAGCTCCAATACTTTGGCCACCTGATGTGAGGAGCCAACTCACAGGAAAAGCCCTTGATGCTGGGAAAGATTGAAGGCTGGAGGAGAAGGGGATGACAGAGGATGAGATGGTTGGATGGCATCACTGACTCAATGGACATGAGCTTTGAGCAGGCTCCAGGAGATGGTGAAAGTCAGGGAAGCCTGGCAAGCTGCTGTCCATGGGGTTGCAAAACGTTGGGCACAACTGAGCAACTGAACAAGTTTCAAAGAAAAAGATGCTTGTGGACATCAGCAAATATTTGTAGAAATATATGCTGATTCAAAATATATACATTTCATGTCTCTTTTGCTAGACTGGGAGAAACAGACCTTAGACTGGGCAGATGGTAATACTGAACAGTGCCATGTACAGTACTTATATGACATGACTCAGAAAGCAAGGAAAACCCCTGGAATGAGAAGTGCTACAGGTATTTAAAGTCTGAAGTTATGAGACATTTTCTCATAATTTCATCTTGCTAGAGTGCTCATAGTTTTTTCATTTCCTTACCCATACTTTCTCATCTAATTCTCTTGATTCTAACCAGGATCCACAAAGATGTTCAATGCTCTCCACACACCTATCTGGAAGAAAGAAACTCCATTCACACTCAGAGGGAGTAACTGGACAAGTATAATATGCCCAAATGAAACAGCCAGACCAGAACAAGATTAGTATCACTGCATTTGCAAGCCATCTACTATTGGTGAGGTCCTGTGAAAGATGAAGAATGTTGTCCTTTGCTGTGAACTTCAAGCATGGCAGAACTAAGCTCTCTGATCATATAAAATACAATAAAATAGATCTTACACATACTGGCAACCCACGCCAGTGTTCTTGCCTGGAGAATTCCAGGGACAGGGGAGCCTGGTAGGCTGCCATCTATGGGCTCACACAGAGTTGGACATGACTGAAGCGGCTTAGCAGCAGCTACACATAATTCTATTGTGGATCTTGAAGCTTTTTTAGTTATCAAACCCACAATCGTGGGGAATTTCAGTGCTTATGTCACTGGTAAATACTACCTCTTTGTAGAGCAAATCAAAACTACAATGAGGTATCACCTCACTCTAGTGAAAACAACCACCATTACCATTCCCTTCTCCAGAGGATCTTCTTGACCCAGGATTGAACTGGATTCTCCTGCTTTGCAGGCAGATTCCTTACCATCTGAGCCACCAGGGAGGCCTCATCAAGAAGTCTACAAATAATAAATGCTGGAGAGTGTGTGGAGAAAAAGGAATGCTTCTACACTTTTGGTAGCAATGCAAACTTGTACAACTGTAAGAACAGTATACAGATTCCTTAAAAAACTAAAAACATAGTTGCTATACGATCCTGCAGTCCCACTCCTGGGCATGTATCCAGAGAAAAATATAATTTTAAAAGATACATGCACCCCAATGTTCACAGGAGCAAAATTTACAACACAAGATACAGAAGCACCCTAAGCATCCGCTGCCAGATGAATGGGCAAAGATGTGGTATATAATGGAATATTACTCAGCCATAAAGAGAATGGAATAATGCCATTTGCAGCAGCTTACATGGAACTAGAGATTATGCTAAGTGAAGTGAGCTGGATAAAAAAGGGCAAATATACTATATAGCTTATATCTGGAATCTTAAAAAAATCATACAAACGAACTTATTTTCAGAACAGAAATAGACTCATAGACAGAGAAACAAACATATGGTTACCAAAGGGGAGAGGGGAGAGGTACACTAGGATTTCAAGATTAAAATATACACATTACTAGTGTATATGAATATAAAACAAACAGCCCACAAGGACCTGGTATATAGTACAGAGAACTTACTCAATATCCTGGAATGACCTATAATGGAGGATAATGTAAAAGCAAAAAAATATATATTTACAAATATATGTATAACCGAATCACTTTGCTGTGTACCTGAAACTAACACAATATTGCAAATCAATTATATTTCAATTAAAAGAAACCTACCTATTTGCCCACAATTTTTCTCAATATCCACTCCTTTGTCTAGAGCCCTGGTTATCTAGGTGGCACCATGTGATACCTTTTCTTTCCAGCTAAATTGATTAAGGAAGGAATGAATAAACCAATCCAAGAGGAACTACTTGCAGGCTAATTTGAGACACTAAGATTTTTCTCTCTCAAATATTTGAACTAAGAAATGAAGGTTAGATGATTTACTAAGCCAAACCAAAATTGCGGAGGATCAAACAGTGAGAATCTGATTAGAAGGAATAGCTCCTCATCAAATGCAGAACCCTAACTGGATGATTTTTTTTAGCTTATTCAAGAGAAGTACTGTTCAATTATTGAGAAGTTATAGTGCACATGAGTTTTATATTTTTTTTTCTTAAAACTGATAAAATAATAAATACTTATTCAATGATCATTGCCCAGTATTTCAAGTGGAACCACAGATGTTCTATTTTCAGAAAATAATAACAGGATGACATAGTGGAAAAATTAGTGGGATTGATGTCAACTGCCTCTTATTAATTATGTGAATACAGAGAAGTTACTTAATGATTGTTTTGGCTTTATTTCCATGATCTGCAAAATAAAAGCAATGGCATAACTGCTCTCAAAGATAACAATTCTAAAGGCAGATGGAACTCTGTGACGACTTTTGGCAAAGCAAGCCACAATGCTGGTTCGACATTTCCACTCTACACTCAGTGAAGCTCCTAGAATCTAAAGACCACACACCGAAAAAAGATAAGGAGAAAAGAGTAAGGAATGACACAAAAATATGAAGCAGTGTGTTCATAGAGTAAGAATTTGGGAGAGTCCTTTTAGGTAAAATGATTTGAATCTCCTTCAGTTTTCTTCTTTTAAATGTCTCTTATTTTCCTGATGGAGCAAGAGTGATGCGTGTTGTTGTTAATGGGTGCCTTCAGTTTGCAAGCACATTTGATTCTAGAGCAATTTAGAGATGAGACAAAGAACAAAGAGGGGGCTGAGTGCCTGACTTGCATTAACGATATACTCAGGTGGACTTCTGACCCTGATTGGTATTAGCCAGAAGCTTTTTCACAAATTCCACACACCCATCCACTCTCAGGTTCCTATCCTCTATATATGTAGCACTCTTAAACAACCTGGTGTATCTCTTTATGATATATTGTTCATATGAACTATCCATTGGTCTTGCACTGCAGTGTGAGTCCTTCAGGAATGAGTTTGCATCATATTCACTTTTTATCTCCATCACCTTGCCTAGTCCAATGCTTGTTACTCAGTGGTTACTCAAAAAATAATTCCACGAATGAATTATCAACGTTTGAAGAGCCAGAGTGGAATAAGAAATGATACATGAAGAGGAATGAAATAAACTTTTATGTTTTAGTCTAGGAGGTCCAGCACAGGTAGGAAAGGAAGCATGAATTCTGAGACAGAAATACAAGTCAGGAATAAAAAATATGACAATAACTAGAGAACTTCTTATGCTGCAACTCTTGGGAAACCAAGAGTAGTAGAAGATGAATGTTTCAGTTAGAATATTTCCAGTTGCAATAATATTAACTATATTAACTCTGCAGGTTCACATTAAAAATATACTATACACTTACCTCACATATCAGAATTAGGATACCAAGCTACTTCAGAGCATTAACTTTATCGCAGAAATAGTTCACCAAGGGTCATATTTTAGCTCTAATACCCTGAATATCTTCACTTTTGACTTCAAGCTTATCCTTCATAGTGACAAGGTATCTACACTGTGTCAAACACCTCACAGAATGGAATCCAGAGTTAGGAAGAAATAGTTTTCTTCAATATAATATATAGACTGTTTCCTTTCCCCAAAAATATTCAAAAGAATTCCCTTCAAAGATTTTTGGCTAGAACTGAAACACGTTCTAAAAACTAAACCAATCATGGGCAAGAGGAAAGGGATTACTGTGTTTCACTAAAGCTAGCCATGATTTCCAGACTGGAGTTGGGAAGGTATCCAATTTCTCCTGACATACATGATTCCTAGATTCATGATCAAAACCTAGGTTTCATACACAAGATAGTGATCAAGTGAGAAATCCAAACACCGAACTTCTGTCTCACTGAGTCTGACAAAGAATTATAATGACTCTAAACTTGAAAGCTCTCATCATTTTTACTAAAGTGGTGTAACAGTTAATCAGCTATCCATTTGGACTGAGTGTCTGTCAATCACATTCCATCACAGAAATGGTCAAATCAAACCATCACAGAAATGGCCAAAATATTCTATAAGTATGCTGAAATTTATGATTAGGCAACGAACCTATCATCCAGTGTGTTGATATCTAAGTCTTGACCACAATTACATTTTTGGCTATGACCCACAGCATGTATTTTAAAATCTTGGCACTTGTCATATTTGAGCAAGACCTTCTCATGCAGTTCGTATGATTAATGAAGTCCTAATACAGAAATTTAGAGGAATTGAAAAATATATTCTTGCCAAGAAGAGAACAGACATTTCCTCTTCTAATCCAGCCTCTGAAGAGAAAAAGTGAATTGGTCTTAATATGAAAAATATTATTAATTATAAACATATTTCCAACTTAAAGTGTTTATCAACTAAGTGACTCAGGCAGAGTTAATTATGAGCAGTTTCAAAGGATGTTAAACTATGTACAGTTTAGGAAAGGAGATTTTACTTGGTGAATTATTTTTTAATTAGCAACTTCAGTTCAGTTCAGTTAAGTCGCTCAGTCGTGTCCAACTCTTTGCGACCCCATGAATCACAGCATGCCAGGCTTCCCTGTCCAACACCAACTCCCAGAGTTCACTCAAACTCATGTCCATTAGCCATCTCATTCTCTGTCGTCCCCTTCTCCTCCTGCCCCCAATCCCTCCCAGCATCAGAGTCTTTTCCAATGAGTCAACTCTTTGCATGAGGTGGTCAAAGTATTGGAGTTTCAGCTTTAGCATCAGTCCTTCCAATGAACACCCATGATGGATCTCCTTTAAAATGGACTGTAATTAGTAGAACATTGCTTTATGATGTTGTATTGTTTCTGCTGTAAAAACAATTTGAATCTATATATATATATATATATATATATATATATATATATCCCCTCTCCTCCCCATCTACTCCTCCATGTCATCACAGAGCACCAGGCTGGGTTTGCCAAGCTATATAGCAACTTCCCACTAACTATCTATTTTATACGTGAGAGCACATATATGGGCTTCTCAGGTGGTGCTAGTGGTAAAGAATCCGCCTGCCAATGCAGGAGATGCAAGTTTGATCCCTGGGTCAGGAGGATCCCTTGGAGTAGGAAATGACAACCCGCTCCAGTGTTCTTGCCCAGGAAATCCATGGAGAGTGGAGCCTGGCAGGTTACAGTCCAGGGTGGGGGGTCACAAAAGAGTCAGACATGACTCAGTGACCACACACACACACACACTGAATAACAATTCTGGATGGTAACAGGAAGAAAGGGAAGAATGTCCTGGTCATTTTACAATCCTCATTCCTGCCCAGGAAGAATCAGAGAACATGAGGACCAGGAATAGGAATGCTCCACGCTAGAAAAGGGCATCTGTGTTGCCAGTCTCCACTGTGAACCGAGCAGCTCATTAGATTCCCCACCGTGAGTGTTAAGGGAAAAAGTAACTGTGCTAAATTTTCCATTCCTTAAGGCCCCTGGCACCATGTGCAAAGTGGTTTGCTTTTATAAATTACTATTTTTAAACATATGGTTTAAAACTAAATAAAATAAAGCTTTATAATACTTCATACTGAGGTTGATGTGGACACCATCTGATGTTCTGGAGGGACTTCGGGAAAAGCCATCTGGAAATAGAGTGTTCTAGCTCTTCTCTCACTACTGGGTTACAAATTGTGGCAAATCCCTGAAGGGCCTCAGTTTCCTCATAAGGATAATGGGAAGATCATACAGAACAACAATCCTTCACCTGAGGTCCAAGGACCCCCAAAGGGCCCATAAATCAATTTAGAGAGTCTGTGGACATCACATTTTCCTTACTACCTAAATGGAATTTAACATTTTCTTCAGTCATGAATGTTGCCAACAAATATATATTAGTAGTAGTGCTATCTCTAACTTCACTTACAGAAATCACAGATTTTTTCATATCATACTCTAGTTGCTGAAGATGGACTAAAGTATTTGTTTCTTCATGGCAACTCTGAATTCACCACAACCATTGCATCTGTTGCTAGATCTTGTTACTTAATGTATTAATAAATAAGCTAATTTATTACTATGTCTCAACTTTATTTTGTAAAATATTTAATAAATTCTTTAGTATACTCAGTTTTTTATATGCCTCTGAATTTTATTTTGTAGGGACTGAACCATAGGCTTCTTCACACTATCAAAGATTATGGGCATGAATGAAGTGAAAAGTCCACACACTGAATAAATTTTAAAGGTCTTTTAGTTTCTAAAGCTTCCCTGGTGGCTCAGATGTTAAAGCATCTGCCTGCAATGCAGGAGACCCATTTTCAATCCCTGGGTTGGGACAATCCCCTGTAGAAGGAAATGGCAACCTGTTGGGACCAGCACAACAACGCACCAAACCGAGGGAGTGGTGCTGCAAAAGAATAAGGAATCAACCTGCTTGACTTCAGGCTCTGCTACAAAGCCACAGCCATCAAGACAGTATGGTACTGGCACAAAGACAGAAATATAGATCAATGGAACAAAATAGAAAACCCAGAGATAAATCTGCGCACCTATGGACACCTTATCTTTGACAAAGGAGGGAAAAATATACAATGGAGAAAAGACAATCTCTTTAACAAGTGGTGCGGGGAAAACTGGTCAACAACCACTTGTAAAAGAATGAAACGAACACTTTCTAACACCATACACAAAAATAAACTCAAAATGGATTAAAGATCTAAATGTAAGACCAGAAACTATAAAACTCCTAGAGGAGAACATAGGCAAAACACTCTCCGACATAAATCACAGCAGGATCCTCCATGACCCACCTCCCAGAATATTGGAAATAAAAGCAAAAATAAACAAATGGGACCTAATTAAAATCAAAAGCTTCTGCACAGCAAAGGAAACTATAAGCAAGGTGAAAAGACAGTCTTCAGAATGGGAGAAAATAATAGCAAATGAAGCAACTTGCAAAGGATTAATTTAAAAAATATACAAGCAAGTCCTGCAGCTCAATCCCAGAAAAATAAAAGACCCAATCAAAAAGTGGGCCAAAGAACTAAACAGACATTTCTCCAAAGAAGACACAGATGGCTAACACCCAGATGTTCAAGCAGGTTTTAGAAAAGGCAGAGGCACCAGAGATCAAATTGCCAACATCCGCTGGATCATGGAGAAAGCAAGAGAGTTTCAGAAAAACATCTATTTCTGCTTCATTGACTATGCCAAAGCCTTTGACTGTGTGGATCACAATAAACTGTGGAACATTCTGAAAGAGATGGGAATCCCAGACCACCTGACCTGCCTCTTGAGAAACCTGTATGCAGGTCAGGAATCAACAGTTAGAACTGTACATGGAACAACAGACTGGTTCCAAATAGGAAAAGGTGTACATCAAGGTTGTATATTGTCACCTTGCTTATTTAACTTATATGCAGATTACATCATGAGGAACGCTGGGCTGGAAGAAGCACAAGCTGGAATCAAGATTGCTGGGAGAAATATCAATAACCTCAGATATGCAGATGACACTACCCTTATGGCAGAAAGTGAAGAGGAACACAAAAGCCTCTTGATGAAAGTGAAAGAGGAGAGTGAAAAGGTTGGCTTGAAGCTCAACATTCAGAAAACAAAGATCATGGCATCTGGTCCCATCACTTCATGGGAAATAGATGGGGAAACAGTGGAAACAGTGTCAGACTTTATTTTTGGGGGCTCCAAAATCACTGCAGATGCTGATTGCAGCCAGGAAATTAAAAGACGCTTGCTCCTTGGAAGGAAAGTTATGACCAACCTTGATAGTATATTAAAAAGCAGAGACATTACTTTGTCAACCAAGGTCTGTCTAGTCAAGGCTATGGTTTTTCCCGTGGTCATGTATGGATGTGAGAGTTGGACTGTGAAGAAAGCTGATCGCCGAAGAATTGATGCTTTTGAACTGTGGTTTTGGAGAAGACTCTTGAGAGTCCCTTGGACTGCAAGGAGATCCAACCAGTCCATTCTAGAGGAGATCAATCCTGGATGTTCATTGGAGGGACTGATGCTAAAGCTGAAGCTGCAATACTTTGGCCACCTCATGAGACAAGTTGACTCACTGGAAAAGACTCTGATGCTGGGAAAGGTTGGGGGCGGGAGGAGAAGGGGACGACGGAGAATGAGATGGTTGGATGGCATCACCGACTCTGTGGACATGAGTTTGAGTGAACTCCGGGAGTTGGTGATGGACAGGGAGGCCTGGCGTGCTGTGATTCATGGGGTCGCAGAGAGTCGGACACGACTGAGCGACTGAACTGAACTGAACTGAACTGACTGAACACATGAAAAGATGCTCAATATCACTCATTATAAGAAAAATTCAAATCAAAACCACAATGAGGAACCATTTCACGCCAGTCGGAATGGCTGCTATCCAAAAGTCTGCAAGCAATAAATGCTGGAGAGGATGTGGAGAAAAGGGAACCCTCTTACACTGTTGGTGGGAATGCAAACTAGTACAACCACTATGGAGAACAATGTGGAGATTCCTTAAAAAGCTGGAAATAGAACTGCCATATGATCTAGTTATCCCACTGCTGGGCATCACACCAAGGAAACCAGAATTGAAAGAGACACGTGTACCCCAATATTCATCACAGCACTGTTTATAATAGCCGGGACATGAAAGCAACCTAGATGTCCATCTGCAGACGAATGGATAAGAAAGTTGTGGTACATATACACAATGGAGTATTACTCAGCAATTAAAAAGAATACTTTTGAGTCAGTTCTAATGAGGTGGATGAAACTGGAGCCTATTATACAGAGTGAAGTAAGGCAGAAAGAAAAACACCAATACAGTGTATTAACGCATATATATGGAATTTAGACAGATGGTAACGATAACCCTGTATGTGAGAAAGCAAAAGAGACACAGATGTATAGAACAGTCTTTTTGACTCTGTGGGAGAGGGTGAGGGTGGGATGATTTGGGAGAATGGCATTGAAACATGTAAATTATCATATGTGAAATGAATCGCCAGTCCAGGTTCGATGCATGATACAGGATGCTCGGGGCTGGTGCACTGGGATGACCCAGAGGGATGGGATGGGGAGGAAGGTGGGAGGGGGGTTCAAGATGGGGAACACATGTACACCCATGGTTGATTCATGTTAATGTATGGCAAAACCAGTACAATAGTGTAAAATAAAATAAATAAATTAATTAATTAAAAAAAAAAAGAAAAACGAGACTCAGAAATAAGGTGGGGATCTGGGGGCTGATGCCATTCACAGGAAAAAGCTCAGATCCTAATCCTGGCCTTCTTTTTATTGCTAACATCTACTTCCTTGTACTTGCTCTAGAGATAATTGTTCTTTACAGTCTCAGATCGGGGATAAAGATATACAAAGCACAGTCCTCAATGTCAAACCTTCAGGCCTTTCATGACCCTGTTCAGCCCTTTCTCAGCAACTCCCTGAAGGCTCTGGTCACGGGAACAGTCACTAACGGTTTTCCATCAGTCACATCAGTACTTCAGCACCTTGTTTTCAAGATGTTTTTCCTTGATGTACTTTTTACTGCTCCCAGCCCTTCGCCTGGGGGCGATGAGAAAGTCATTCTTATTTTTCAAAGAAGCCCTGTTAATTATAGTATAGGCCAGTACATAGCATATTGCCTACACAACCCACTCCAGCGCTCTTCCCTGGAAAATCCCATGGACAGAGGAGCCAGATGGACTACAGTCCATGCGGTCAGAAAGAGTCGGACACAACTGAGCGACTTCACTTTCTTTCTTTAATTTCTAAAAGGAATAACTATAGCTCTAAATTCACTAAGTAGAAATTATATTTTACTGAAAAGAACTATAAAAGAAATAAAACATCCGTTTTTTCCTTCCAGTTTTATTGTTATACAGCACTGTGTGTGTTTAAGGTATACAGTACAGTGATTTGACTACATAATGACTGTCACAATAAGTTTAATGAATATCCATCACATCATACATATAAAAAAATTAAGAAACAGAAAAAATATCCTTGTGATGAGAGCTTGTGAGTTTGACTCTCTTGACAACTTTCACGTAGAATGTTTTGCAGTGTTGATTAAGTCTATCATATTGCATATATTGCATCCCTAGTACTTACCTTAGTTGAAGTCTGTACCTTTTGATTACCTTGGTCCAATCCCCCTTGTCTCCACCCTCTGCCTCTGCTATGAACAAATGTGATCTCTTTTTCTACAAGTTTGTTTGTTCATCTGCTTGTTTTTGAAGTATAATTGACCTACAACACTATTTTAGTTCCTGGTACATAGCTCAGTCACTTGATATCTCTATACATTTCAAAATGACTACCAAACTAAGTCCAGTTACCATTTGTCACCACACAAAGATGCTACTTAATTACTGACCATATTCCTCACAGTGTACATTTCATACCCATGATTCATTTATTTCATAATGGAAAGTTGGTATCTCTTAATCTCTCTCATCTATTTCTAAATCTGACTTTAAAATAAAAAGACAACTCTCTTTAAGTCTTGGACAGCTAAACATCTCTTAAAAACTGTCAATTGCACCATGCCATGTGAATTTCTGAAAAGTTTTAATGAATGTGTTTTGAATGATGTAATTTAAGTTCTTATCTCTTGACTATAATTAGGTTCGAACATTAGTTAATGAATAAATTCAACCTTTGCCCAGATTTTGTCTTCTTTTGAATTTCTTGTTATACTAAGCGCACAGGGAACAATCCAGAAACTTTAGAATGTGACTGAATGAGTGAATTACTAGAGAATGGATTTTATCCACATTTTTGAAAGAATGAAAGAGGCAAGAAGAAGAGTAAGTGACAAAACAAACAGAACACAAAATCCCAACTTTGGTCCATTTCCACCATCAACAGAGGCTACTGTTAGATTTGTGCTAACTCTTTTTTCTTCTCCTGAAAGAAAGATAATCTATCTTCAAATCCTCAGGGGATGGAAGAGCACGTTCAACAGGTTTTAATGTAACGAAAACGGCATGCTTTCTAAGAATATCTGTTTTATAACAGTCATGGTTGTCATCATAAATATGATTAATTAGCTTTTTGTCACCAAAAGCCTTTTAATTCTGAGACAGTGGCAATGATGAATACTGAAAAGACTTCATCATTCTGTAAAACTGCAATTTTAAAGAATGTGAATCTTATGATGAAAGAAGAAAGGTGGTTGAATTATGTGCAAACTGCAATTTGACCAATATTGTTTTTCATAACTACTCTTAATATGTCAACCATATTTCTTCTCTTGCACTAAAGTCATATTTCTTTGAAGTGACAGTAAATTGTTTTTCCTGCTCTTATTCACTTCAATCAGTTGGTGCTGAACAACCAAAATGGAAACCTACACATTTCAACATACACATTTTCTTTTCTTACTCTCTTCAGAGTTATCACTGAAATCAATTCATTTTGGTCACAAACATCTTTCTCTTACTTAATCTTTTCTAGCACATTTGATGCAATTTTCTTTAAGACCTTTCAAACTCAAATATTTTAGAAAGACCAAGGTATGCCCTTTTATTGCTACACTGTGAAGATGCATTTTATTAGCAATAAGATTCTCTTTACTCAATAAGAGGTCCTAAGTCATATTGCATAGGTTTGGAAAAGAGAATTTATATGATTTCACTCAATAATGAATCCTTGTATACATTTTTATATTTGTTAATACATATTTTGGATTTGAAATTTAAATGTAATTATATAAAAATTTTTTCATATTTAATATCTTAATATTTGTGCAATTTTCTTCTAATCTGGAAAGTATAATGTCAAAGAAAAAACCAATCACTATTCGTGTTAAATAAGTTAAAGTGAAAATGATCGTTCTGTTTCTTTTAACTATCAAACATTCTATTGAAGATGTCAGTGAAAAAATAGAGTAAAGGCTGAAAGGTAGTTACCCTTAAAACTCCAGAAATTCATTTATTCAAGGTTTTTATAAAGTTTTCCTTTCTCCTTTCTACAAAATCTTTCATGTACTGAATATGTGCAAAAGAGTACTGGGAGACGATGAAGTGAGAGAAGTGCAAAATTTGAAGAAATTAAGTTGAACTGTGCTTTCATTTTTAAAAAGAGGTTAGCATAGACATATTTTATAACCTTTTGGCCTTTTAAGTTAAAAATGAATAAAGTTATTTTTTTTTAATTGGCTCTGATCTCACTGCAAATGGACCAAAGAAACAAACAAACAAAAATAAATGAATACCAGCTTATAAATAGGAAGTCTTTTGTGTTTTCACATACACATGTAAGATACCATATTCTCATGATAGGCACTTCAGAAGATGTAAAAATGGAGAAGAGAGTGTAGCTACACTCAAAGGTTTTCCCTTCTAGTTGAGGATGACATAAGGCACGCACATAAGGCATAAGGAGGTAAATATGAGAAAAGTTCTAATACAATGCTCTCAGTGTTCTCAAAAGAGAAGGACCTTTTCCATCTGGGAATTTGAAGAAACCCGATAAAAGAAGTGATGCTACAACTTGAAACATATCATATTATGCTATATGAAAATGAAAAGCATTCATAGTAAATGAAACAAATTGAACAAAATTCAGGAAAATGTGGATCAAATAAAAAAAAGCAAACATATGTCCTACTTGGGAGATGCAGATGTATAAAACTAAGTGGTAGGAAATGTACTTTGACACGTGCTCTACGAGGTCCCAGAGTCTCAGGTACCAGGAGTGAGGGCTTAGACTCTACTGAGTACAACAAGTACGTGAAAAGTCTTTGAACAGGAAAATATCATAATTTTTGCAGCATCTTCAATGCTTTATTATGCAGGATATTAATTCTCTGTATGTCTCACTTGGAAGAGTTTTCTCTACACCAAATTCAAGAAGAGCTTCTCTAACAGTATCTTCAGGAAACTTTATTGGGACTTCCCTGGTGGCCCAGTGGCTAAGATTCTATGCTCCCAATGCAGGGAGCCAGAGTTCAAGCCCTGTTCAGGGAACTCCATCACATGACCACACTCGTCTCAACTAAAGACCCTGCATGTTGCAACAAAGGTCCTACATGCCACAACTAAGACTTGTCATAACCAAATAAATAAAAATATATACATAAAGAGAGATAATTCCTAAGACTGAAAAAAATAGAGAAAAAATTCAAAAGAAGCTTTATTGTTTTATCATTTCATTTATATCTTGGAATTACCCAGAACTGATTTTTCCTGGAGGATGTGAGGTAGAGGTCAGGCTTTTCTTTTGTCCCCCTTAAATGGAGAGAAATGTTCATCTTTCTAATTTTCTGATTCTTGACACATGCTTCACTATATGATCAAAATGTTAAAGGATACTTGTTAGTAATCAAAACATGAATAATAAAATGACATTATTTATTTTTGCCTGATGGAAAAAGGCTTTTTCAAATGTTAGTATTTAATACTTGTGATTTTTAAAATTCTTGGCACTGGAGTTACTTCCTGAGAAACTGTTTTGGCATTATCAAATACTTTAAAATATTAATAACTTTTGACTGATAAATTCTATTTATATTAACATTATCTATTTTGAAAATAGAAAAAGAAAATGGCAAATAAGGGGGAAAAAGTAGAAAAGAAAGGGATGGTAAGTGGTTAACAGGATAATTTAAACTTTAACAGAATAATAAGGAAGGGCTCACTAAGAAGGTGATGCTCGGTTAAAGATGAGAGGGAGGCAAGGGGTTGCCAAATGCCTTTTCCTGGGAAGGAAGCATTCCAAGCATGGAGATCCCAAGGTTCTGAGAGTGTGTATTTGACTAATAGTGAGATGGCCAGTGGGGGAAAGGAAAGAATTAAGATAGTTCAGAGAAGAGGCGGGGGCTAGATCAGGTACCCTTTTTAAGACATTATAATGACTTTGGCTTTTACTCTGAATAAAACTGTATCTATTGAAAAGATTCGAATAGAGGAGCAGCATAATATCACATACGATTTCACAAATTTACTGTGGCTCTGTATTTTGAATAGAAGGGAAGGGACATAAAAAACACTAGATGGAAATTGAATGATCCAGGCCAGAACTGTTGATTTTCCAGACCAAAGTATTAGCAGAGAGATTGGTGAGAAGGGGACATGGATCCTAGATATACTTAGAAAAAGGAGTTAATGGAGTTCACAGCTCAGATATGGACACAAGCTGGAGTCAGAGAGGTGTCTAGATGACTCTGATGTTTTTTTCCTGAACATTAGAAGAATACTTGCCTTTAAATGAGATGTACGAGAATACAGAAGAAGGTTGGGGGGGCAGAAATTGAGTTTGGCATAAATTTGATGCATCCAAGTGAGTTAGTTGGATGTGAGACTCTGACATTTAGAGGAAAGGCCTAGTTTAAAGATGGACACTTAAATATAAGCATGGAGATGGTATTTAAAATCATGAGCCCAAGTGAGATCACTCAGATCCTCTGTTGTCCCCTTCTCCTCCTGCCTTCAATCGTCTCCAGCATCAGGGTCTTTTCCAATGAGTCAGTTCTTCATATCAGGTGGCCAAAGTATTGGAGTTTCAGCTTCAACATCAGTCCTTCTAATGAATATTCAGGACTGACCTCCTTTAGGATTGACTGGTAGGATCTCCCTGCAGGCCAAGGGACTCTTAAGAGTCTTCTCCAACACCACAGTTCAAAAGCAGCAGTTCTTCAGTGCTCAGCTTTCTTTATAGTCCAACTTTCACATCCATACATGACTATTGGGAAAACCATAGCTTTGACTATATGGACAGACCTTTGTTAGCAAAGTAGTTTGGTTTTAAATACACTGTATAGGTTTGTCACAGTTTTTTCTTTGTTTTTCACCCATGTGGCAAGTGTCTTTTCATTTCATGGCTGTGGTCACCATTTGTAGTGATTTGGAGCCCAAGAAAATAAACTCTGTAACTGTTTCCATTGTTTCCCCATCTATGGATGAAGCACAAGCTGGAATCAAGATTGCTGGGAGAAAAACTCAGATATGCAGATGACACCACCTTTATGGCAGAAGGCAAAGATCTAAAGAGCCTCTTGAAGAAAGTGAAAAAGGAAAGTGAAAAAGCTGGCTTAAAATTAAGCATTCAGAAAACTAAGATCATGGCATCTGGTCCCATCACCTCACGGCAAACAGATGGAGAAACAATGGAAACAGTGACAGAACTTTTGAAGGCTCCAAAATCACTGCAGATGGTGACTACAGCCATGAAATTAAAAGACGATTGCTCCTTGAGAGAAAAGCTATGACCAATCTAGATAGATATTAAAAAGCAGAGACATGACTTTGCCAATAAAGGTCTGCCTAGTCAAAGCTATGGCTTTTCCTGTAGTCATGTATGGATGTGAGAGCTGAATTATAAAGAAAGTTGAACGCTGAAAAATTGATAATTTTGAACTGCGGTGTTGGAGAAGAATCTTGAGAGTCCATTGGAATGCAAGGAGATCAAACCAGTCAATCCTATAGGAAATCAGTCCTGAATATTCATTGGAAGGAATGATGTGGAAACTGAAACTCCAATACTTTGTCCACCTGATGCAAAGAACTGACTCATTTGAAAACACCCTGATTCTGGGAAAGATTGGAGGCATGAGGAGAAGGGGATAGCAGAGGATGACATGGTTGAATAGCATCACCAACAGAATGGACGAGTTTGAGTAAACTCTGGGAGTTGGTGATGACAGGGAAGACAGGTATGCTAAAGTCCATGGGGTCGCGAAGAGTCGGACATGAATCAAAAGCTATCATCTTCGTTTCTGGAATGTTGAATTTTAAACCAGATTTTTCACTCTCCTCTTCACTTTCATCAAAAGGCTCTTTAATTTCTTTTCTCTTTCTGCCTAAGGGTGGTGTCATCTACATATCTGAGGTTATTTCTATTTCTCCAAGCAATCTTGATTCAAGCTTGTGCTTCATTCAGCCCAGCATTTCACATGATGTACACTGCATATAAGTTAAATAAGCAGGGTGACAATATATAGCCTTGACATACTCCTTTTCCGATTTGAAACCAGTCTGTTGTTCCACGTCCCATTCTAACCATTGCTTTTTGAGCTACATATAAATTTCTCAGGAAGCAGATAAGGTGGTCTGGTATTCCCATCTCTTTCAGAGTTTTACACATTTTGTTGTGATCCACACGTTCAAAGGTTTCAGCGTAGTCAATGAAGCAGAAATAAATGTTTCTCTGGAACACTCTTGCTTTTTCGATGCTCCAACAGATGTTGGCAATTTGATCTCTGGTTCATTTGCCTTTTCTAAAACCTGCTTGAACATCTGGAAGTTCACAGTTCACATATTGTTGAAGACTGGCTTGGAGATTTTTGAGCATTATTTTACTAGAGTGTGAGATGAGTGCAATTGTGTGGTAGTTTGAGCATTCTTTGGCATTGCCTTTCTTTGGGATTGGAATGAAAACTGACCTGTTCCAGTCCTGTGGCCACTGTTGACTTTTCCAAATTTGCTGGCATATTGAGTGCAGCACTTTCACAGCATCATCTTTCAGGATTTGAAATAGCTCCACTGGAATTCCATCACCTCCACTAGCTTTGTTCGTAGTGATGCTTTCCAAGGCCCACGTTACTTCACATTCCAGGATGTCTGGCTCTAGGTCAGTGATCACACGATCGTGATTATCTTGGTCATGAAGATCTTTTTTGTACAGTTCTTCTGTGTATTCTTGCCACCTCTTCTTAATACCTCCTGCTTCTGTTAGGTCCATACCATTTCTGTCCTTTATCGAGCCCATCTTTGCATGAAATGTTCCCTTGGTATCTCTAATTTTCTTGAAGAGATGTCTTTTCTTTCCTAGTCTGTTGTTTTCCTCTATTTCTTTGCTTTGATCACTGAGGAAGGCTTTCTTATCTCTCCTTGCTATTCTTTGGAACTCTGCATTCAGATGCTTATATCTTTCCTTTTCTCCTTTGCTTTTCACTTCTCTTCTTTTCACAGCTATTTGTAAGGCCTCCTCAGAGAGCCATTTTGCTTTTTTGCATTTCTTTTCCATGGGGATGGTCTTGATCCCTGTCTCCTGTACAATGTCACGAACCTCCATCCAGAGTTCATCAGGCACTCTGTCTATCAGATCTAGTCCCTTAAATCTATTTCTCACTTCCACTGTATAATCATAAGTGATTTTATTTAGGTCATATCTGAATGGTCTAATGGTTTTCCCTACTTTCTTCAATTTATGTATGAATTTGGCAATAAGGAGTTCATGATCTGAGACACAGCCAGCTCCTGGTCTTGTTTTTGATAACTGTATAGAGCTTCTCCATCTTTGACTGCAAAAGTATAATCAATCTGATTTCTTTCTTGACCATCTGGTGATGTCCATGTGTAGAGTCTTCTCTTGTGTTGTTGAAAGAGGGTGTTTGTTATGACCAGTGTGTTCTCTTGGCAAAACTCTATTAGCACTTGCCCTGCTTCATTTCATGCTCCAAGGCCAAATTTGCCTGTTACTCCAGGTGTTTCTTGACTTCCAACTTTTGCATTCCAGTTCCCTATAATGAAAAGGACATCTTTTTTGGGTGCTAGTTCTAAAAGGTCTTGTAGGTCTTCACAGAACCGTTCAACTTCGGCTTCTTCAGCATTACTGGTTGGGGCATAGCCTTGGATTACTGTAATATTGAATGGTTTGCCTTGGAAACGAACAGAGATCATTCTGTCGTTTTTGAGATTGCATTCAAGTACTGTATTTCGGACCCTTTTGTTGACCATGATGGCTACTCCATTTCTTCTAAGGGATTCCTGCCCACAGTAGTAGATATAATGGTCATCTGAGTTAAATTCACCCATTCCAGTCCATTTTAGTTCACTGATTCCTAGAATGTGGACGTTCATTCTTGCCATCTCCTGTTTGACCACTTCCAATTTGCCTTGATTCATGGACCTCACATTCCAGGTTCCTATGCAATATTGCTCTTTACAGCATCGGACCTTGCTTCTATCACCAGTCACATCCACAACTGGGTATTGGTTTTGCTTTGGCGCCATCCCTTCATTCTTTCTGAATTTATTTCTCCACTGATCTCCAGTAGCATACTGGGCACCTACTGACCTGGGGAGTTTCTCATTCAGTATCCTATCATTTTGCCTTTTGATACTGTTCATGAGATACAACCAGTCCATTCTAAAGGAGATCAATCCTGGGTGTTCATTGGAAGGACTGATGCTAAAGCTGAAACTCCAATACTTTGGCCACCTCATGCGACGAGTTGACTCAATGGAAAAGAGTCTGATACTGGGAGGGATTGGGGGCGGGAGGAGATGGGGACGACAGAGAATGAGATGGCTGGATGGCATCACCGACTCGATGGACATGAGTTTGAGTGAACTCCGGGAGTTGGTGATGGACAGGGAAGTCTGGCGTGCTGTGATTCATGGGGTCGCAAAGAGTCGGAGACGACTGAGCGACTGAACTGAACTGAACTGAACTGAAGGGGTTCTCAAAGCAAGTATACTGAAGTGGTTTGCCATTCCCCTCTCCAGTGGACCACATACAAGCAATGAATGCTGGAGAGGTTGTGGAGAAAAGGGAACCCTTCTACACTGTTAGTGAGAATATAAATTGGTACAGTTACTGTGAATAACAGTAGGGATATTCCTTAATAAAACTGAAAATAGAGCTACCATATGATCTAGCAATCCAACTCTTAGGCATATATCCTGGAAAAAATTTTGGTTTGAAACTATATATGCACCCCAAAGTTCACTGACTATTGACAATAGACATGACATGGAAGCAACCTAAATGTCCATTGACAGATGAATAGATAAAGAAGATGTGTTATATATACAATGGGATAATATACAATGAAATATTACTCAGTCATAAAAAAAGAGTAAAATAATGCCATTTGCAGCAACAGGGATGGACCTGGATATTATCATACTAAATGAAGTAATTCAGACAAGAGACAAATATCAGATGATGTCACTTATATGCAGAATCTAAAGAAATGATACAAATGAACTTATCTACAAACTGAAACAGACTAACAGACTTAGAGAAAGAAGTTTTGGATATCAGAGGGAAGGGGATGGGGGAGGATGGACTGAGAGTTTGGGATTCACGTGCATGCACTAGTATATTTAAAATAGGTAACCAATAAAGTTCTATTGGATAGCACACGGAACTCTGCTTATATTATGTAATAACCTAAAGGGGAAAATAATTTGAAAAAGAATGGAAAAAAGAGAAAAAAATGTTTAAATGACATCTCCAGTTGAGGGCAGGGGAGATGTTATATTTGTAAAGCAGCTTATGTTCACAGCCAAATTGAAGGGAAGGTACAGAAATTTCTCCCCAACATGAATTGTCTTCATCATTATCAACATCACCCACCAGAGTGGTACAAATGCTACAACTAAATTATAAACCTACGCAGACATATCACAACCATGAAAAATTCATAGTTTGCATCATGGTTTACTGTTAGTGCTGGACATTCTGTTGGTTTGAACAAATGTGTAATGACATCTTAACTATCATCATGATATCAGAGAGCTCATTTTAACTGCCCTAAAATAATTCCTCTGTGCCCTGCCTATTCATTCCTTCCCTTCCCTCGACCAACCCCTTGAAACCACTGATGGTTATTTACTGTGTCCATAGTTTTGCCTTTTTCAGTATGTCATACAGTTGGAATCATATAGTATTTAGCCTTTTCATATTGGCTTCTTTCACTTGGTAATATGCATTTAAGTTTCCTCCAAGTCTTTATGACTTGAAAGACCTTTCTTTTTAATGTTGAATAATATTCTGTTGTTTAATATTAAACAAATATTTAAATTTAAAACCATATTTAAACCAAAGTTAATTTATCCATTTATCTATTGAAAGACATATTGATTGCTCCCAAGTTTTGGCAATTATGAAGTTATTATGAACATTGGTGTACAGATTTTGGGGCTTCCCCTGGTGACTCAGACAGTAAAAATCCTGCCTGCAATGTGGGAGAGAGACCCAGGAGTTTAATCCCTGGGTTGGGAAGATCCCCTGGAGAAGGGAATGGCTATCCATGCCAGTATTCTTGCCTGGAGAATTCCATGGACTAAAGAGACTGGCGGGCTTTAGATTTCTGTACAGACATGAGTGTAACAACTACTTTTGGTAAACATCAAGAGCGCAACTGTTGGGTCGTTTGGTAACTGTATTTTCAGTCTTGTAAGAAACTGACAAACTCTTCAAGCATGACTGCACCACTTTGCATCACCAGCAGCAATGAATGAGTCTCTTTTGCTCCACGTTCTCACCAGCATTTGCTGCTGTTAATATTCTGGATACCGGCCATTATAATTCGTGTGCAGAGGTATCTTGTTTTTTAAATTTGCATTTCTCTGATGACATATGATGTGGAGCATCTTTTCATATGCTTATTTACCAGATGTATATATTCTTTGGAGAGATATCACTTAGGTCTTTGGTCAAGTTTTAAATCTAGTTGTTTGATTTCTCACTGTTGAGTTTTAAGAGTTCAGTGTATACTTTGTATGTAGTCTCTTATCAGATATGTCTTTGAAAATATTTTTTATCCCCAGTCTCTGGCTTGTCTTCTCATCCTCTTGCTTATTAGGTTACCTCCTCTTCCTTTTTGAACATATTTCCTATATAACATTATTTATAGATACACACAATTGTCATGCTTTCATTGTGGACTGTGGATTTCATCATTAAAATATTCTCTTTTTGTATTTAATCTTCAAATCTGAATACTAATGATTTAGATTATTTGATATCTGAATCACAGACCCTGTTTCCACCTGCTTGGTTTACCCTTTCCTGCCCTATCGTTGGGAGAAGGCAATGGCAACCCACTCCAGTACTCTTGCCTGGAGAATCCCATGGGTGGAAGAGCCTGGTAGGCTATAGTCCATGGGGTCGCGAAGAGTCGGACACGACTGAGCGACTTCACTTTCACTTTTCACTTTCATGCATTGGAGAAGGAAATGGCAGCCCACTCCAGTGTTCTTGCCTGGAGAATCCCAGAGACGGCAGAGCCTGGTGGGCTACCATCTATGGGGTCGCACAGAGTCGGACACGACTGAAGTGACTTAGCAGCAGCAGCCCTATCGTTTGTAGCCTTTCTGAATTACTTTTTTTCAGGTATAAATCTTATATACATTGCAGACTTGTAACTTGCCTTGTGAGACATTTGAAAATAGTTTTATAAATGAGTTAAGGACATTTCCATTTATTAGTACAGCTAATTTGGTCTCAACTATTTCATATTGTTTTTTTGTTATATTTATTTACTGTGATTCTCTATGTGACCTATTTCTTCATGCTTTGTATCCTGACTCTGTCTCTTTGTATTGGTACCTATGTATACATGTTTTCATTCGTGAATATGCATTTATATGGGTATGCACACAAATATTTATCATCATTTTCTTATTTCACCATCTACTATTTGGAATATCAACTTTATACTTTTGACTCCCACCTAATATTTATGTAACAGTAAATTATTTCACTTCCTCTATTCTCTTCCTATATTTTTAGTTGCAATACTTTTACTTTTGAGAGCATACATTTCTCTCACCTTTCTTTGACTTTTCTATTTACAATTAATCACGTAGAATAATCACCAATAGTTTTTTTGCCAAAGTTTCTCTAGTTATCTTCTGGTTGAATGGGGCTTGTCTCCCAAGTAGATATATAAGAATGACCACATGATTACAATTTTCTTTGAGTTCTTACAAGTTTAAAACTCATTTTCTATACTTTTGACATTGAAAAGACAGGTTGGATATAAAATCCTAAGTTAGCTATTTTCTAAATACTTAGAAATAATTATTTCTGACTATTTAAAAAAATACAGCTGCACTGGTTTTGATTTTTATGTTGCTGTTGATAAATTGTATGTAAATATAATTTTCTTTTTATTTGTCACTGACTTGGCCTGAAGTTCTTAATTATTTTCTCTGTCTTTAAAGTCTTTCAGTCAATTTTTCCTGATTACACGATTTAATCTTTAATGTCAATATTCATTCTTTCACTCATTTCTGAACATTTTCTTGTAGTTTCCATCTTTATGCTTTTCTTCTACAGATATTTTAACTATTTGAGAGTTGGATGTTCTTTGTGTATCTTCTATACCAATCACATTCTTTCGCCAATCACGTTCCTTCTGATTATATTTACCTCTTCCTGTTTATGCCTGTGTGCATGTTAGTTGTGTCTGGCTCTTTGTGATCCTGTGGACTGTAGCACACTAGGCTCCTCTGTTCATGGGCTTCTACAGGCAGGAATACTGGAGTGGGCTTCAAAGCCCCCCTCCAGGGGTCTTTATTTTTATAGTCACTATCTTGTTTGTTTTCAAGCCTTTTCTTTAAAACTCTGCTTGTATCCTTCAGGCAAATTAATTCTTCCATGAGCATCCTATAATTCAGTGTAAATTGTTTATATATATATATATTTCTTTTTCTACTGTTCCTTTTCTGCTTACTTCAATCAGCAGACATGCAGATGACACCACCCTTATGAAAGAAAGTGAAGAGGAACTAAAGAGCCTCTTGATGAAGGTGAAAGAGGAGAGTAAAAAAGCTGGCTTAAAACTCAACATTCAAGAAACTAAGATCATGGCATCTGGTGCCATCACTACATGGCAAATAGATGGGGAAACAGTGGAAACAGTGACAGACTACTTTTTTGGGCTCCAAAATCACTGCAGATGGTGACTGCAGCCATGAAATTAAAAGATGCTTGCTCCTTGGAAGAAAAGCTATGACCAATGTAGACAGCATATAAAAAAGCAGAGACATTCTTTTGTCAACAAAGGTCTGTCTAGTCAAAGTTTTGTTTTTTCCAGTGGTCATGTATAGATGTGAGAGTTGGACCTCACAGAAGGCTCGGGGACCTCAGAAGGCTGAGTGCTGAAGAATTCAACACCACTTTTGAACAGCAGTGTTGGAGAAGACTCCTGAGAGTCCCTTGGACTGCAAGGAGATCCACCCAGTCCATCCTAAAGGAGATCAGTCCTGAATATTCATTGGAAGGACTAATGTTGAAGCTGAAACTCCAATACTTTGGCCACCTGATGTGAAGAGCTGACTCATTGGAAAAGACCCTGATGCTGGGAAAGATTGAGGGCAGGAGGAGAAAGGGACAACAGAGGATGAGATGGTTGGATGGCATCACCGACTCAATCGACATGAGTTTGAGCAAGCTCCGGGAGCTGGAGAAGGACAGGGAAGCCTGGTTGTTGCAGTCTATGACGTTCCAAAGAGTCAGACAGGACTGAGCAACTGAACAACAATAATAAATGTACTTTTAAGGTCCAAGTCTTTTCTTAACTTTTTAACATATGACTAGAGCCCTTTTTCATGTTTGATAATTCTTATTTCAGTACCTTGATTCAGCTTTTATGTTACATCTTAACTTTCTTTGGTCTCAAGGTTGGTATTGGAAGTATAATTCTTATCAGCTAAAATGTTTTGTTTCCTATTTGCTGCATGTTTCAATAATAATTTTGTATGAATATAATCTGCCATTATTTATTTCATAACATTTCATTTTCTTATATGAGCAACAAGATTATGAGCAAACTGGAGAGCAAGGTTTTGTTTCACGTACTATGATTCTTACATCAGGAATAGTCAGTGAACCATGTATTTGTTAACATGCTTGGTCACTCAGTTGTATCCAACTCTTTGAGACCCCCATGGACTGTAGCCCACCAGGCTCCCCTGTCCATGGGGATTCTCTAGGCAAGAATACTGGTGTGGTTTGCCATGCCCTCCTCCAGGGGATTTTCCCAACCCAAGGATAGAACCCAGGTCGCCTGCATTGCAGGCGGATTCTTTACCAGTTTTCTGAGCCACCAGGGAATATATTCATTATTATATGGCACTGTTTATAGGGTAGGAGAAAGAGAGATATTATGTGCCTGTTTTTTGATTTTCTTTTGTTTCTTCAGGATACGTCATTTCCAGATTTTGCTTTTTACTTCCCTTTTATCACAAAACCTCTTGAAGGTTGGCACACCCTCCCAAGTACTCCATTCTTCTCCAAACTACTGCCTCTTATGCAACTCTTTTTTATTTCCTTTCTTTTGAACAATAATACCGAGTGCTTATTTGCTGATTTGTCTCAGTCTTTCTCTTAGTAACCCACTCAGGATGGGATTTTTTCTTTCTGGGTGTGACCTTATCCACGCTGGGTAGATCCTTCACATTCCGCTCCTCTTTTCCACACAATCTTTACTGAATTTTTGATCTGGGGTGGTTGGGTTCCAAGATGGTTTCCTGAATTTAGGTGTTTATTTGCTTATTAGATGTAATATGAAGTTTTTAAACATGGTCTACCTCTTGGTTTTTATATGCATGGATCATAAGCCACTAAGGGATTTGCACGCTCTACTTCGAGATTTCTGTAGTTTCTGGAGGACACATGGAAATATTTAAATTAACGTGACTTCTAGTAACCCAGAGAAATCTAACCACTTTTCCTCATTTTCTTGAACAACATAATTTTTGAGTTTAAACTGGTTCGAGTAATATATTTAAATAACCATCTGCATTTGACATTTTGTTAAAGTTCTGAAAAGCTTTTGTGTGCTCTCCTTTATTATACATACCTCGTCTGGTACCCAAATTAATTGTACCCTCCTAAAAATTATTAAAATTGCCCTTGTCTAATGCTTTACCATGTAGTTTTGTATTCATAAATGAAAAATATTAGCAAAATCGGGTGAAGAGGGGAAAAAAAAACCCAAGAACAAACATCAATAACGGAAGTAAAGTTTCTAAATCTAGAACTTGGCAGTCTCCATCATGGGCCAGCTTCTGGTTTCTTCTCAGTTGCCTCGGGGCTCCTCCAAACTTTGAAGTGATCCTGTTCTCCAGCTGTTTACTTCTCTGGAGGAGGCAGCTACTTTTCTTCCGAAATAAAGCAAAATCACTAAATCCCAATATTTGAGAAATTAGCAGTGATTTCTCACAATTTCATTACACAGTAATGAACTCATAAGACTTTTATGTAGAAATCTGTTTTTCTTCACTGAGTACATTTATATATTTTATATTTTTAGACAAATAAACACATCAAAAATGATTCTGTATTTGATATATCTGAACCACCCGAAAATGATACTATATATAAAATAATAACATTTTATATTTCAGGTACACAGGCACCAGATCCTTGTATCATTCCATTGCTCTTAATGCTGTCTATTGAATATGTCATTTAAAAATCATGCAGCTTCTTAAGCTCAATATTCTAATGTCAGTTCTTTGATGTAGCATACACTACTCCATACTTGACTGGCAATATTTGAACACTGAGAATTGCCAATGTACTCATTAACTTGCTTTAAAAATATATTTAGCCTTCACACTGTTCAAAAAAACATGCTTGAATAAAAGCATGCCAAAATAACAATGTTTCAGTTGTTTATCTGGCAGCCAAGATTAATGAATATTTCCTTACTAAGAATCTCTTCTGGATATCATGATGCTCTGAAGTTTGTATATTCAGACCTCAAATAAAGTTTCCTCATGTTTTCTATTAGTTTAATTTTGTGGGTGACATGTTGGAAGACTCAAATTATAGTCATGTGTAGGATTTCAGGGGTGAAGAATGGGTAGAAGGGGATTGTGTGTTTAGTTTGGGCTTTGGGCCTAGGGTCACTATTAGTATATTTGAAAAAGTCTTTTCTGTTATTTATATAACTTTGGCTATAAAAACAAATATGTATTCTTTTATTCTCTTATCCTCACTGGCAAGGATTCATAGCTATCTGAAGGGTTTTAAATGACAATTAAAACATCAGAAATAAGCGAGTGTTGAAATACAATGCAGCTGCTTGATGCCTTTAACTATTTATGGTTTTATTTGCATGTGTCCATGCAATTAAGTCAAACATCATTGATAATTTTACTGAGGGCTTACTATGAACCAGGCATTAAGTCTTTACATATTTTAATTAATACAATCTTTGCAACACAAGGCAGACACTACAGGTGGAAACTGAGGCACAGAATTTAAATGAGTCACAAGACAGCACATATAGTACAGACAGGGTGGGACTCACGAGGTCTTACTCCAGTCTGCCTGTATCCGACTGTAGTGGGCACTCACCTGATTGAACGAAAATTTACCATGACCCCTCTGGGATAGAACTCCTTGAGACACATAATTAGAGTAACTACACAATTTATCTTCCACATTAGGATTCACTAGTTAAAGGAGGTGCTAAATTAATGTCTCAAATTATTTTTCTTACCAAAAATTTACCACGTTGATAAACTTATAAAATGGTTCTATAAAGGAGTAATTTTCAAAAATATATCTATATATTAAAAATAGCCAGAAGAGAACAGAAATTCCTCAGCCTCTCTACTCCTACCCTCTAATCTCCTTCTATCACTTTGGGCAGAGGTTGGATGGGGCAAGGAGATGGGGAAAAAAAAAAGTATGTATCCATGTATATGGCATGCTACAAAACATTTATATGGGTACATTTCCTTATATTCAACATTACTTAACAAATCTTATTATAACACTATCTCATCAGTAGTTTACTGAATAATAATTTTTTTAATTAGTTACAATTTTTTTCATAAAAATATTTTCAATATTTTTCAAAGTAATACATTGTGGTCAATAAATTTTAAACTGGTAACAAATTCCATTGCCCTTTTTCTATAAGCCATGATATTTCTCATTGAAGGAAATAAGCTCCCTAAAGTTACTGGTTATGATCAGAGAAAATTCTGCTAATTGGAGACTAATATTAATTTGTGTATGTTTGTGAGAATGAAGTATCTTTCTCTGAGAGAGATTTTACATGATAAAATTCATTAAATTGGTTCTCTCTATTCATGATTCATTTGAAACTATAGTTGCTGTAATCTTTTAGACCTTTTTAATTATATTTCCTCATGTATAGGATAGAAATCTATCAAGGTAAAATTTCATCAAAATATTCATTTCCTAAGTTGAAATATTCAAAAGCAGGGTTATACAATTTCAAAATTAAATCTAATATGCCATGTAAGATCATAATTTGCTCAGTTGATCTCTTTTGTAATAAAAAGTTTTTAAATTATTCTTTTTTCAAGTGTTCTTTTTTAGTAATTGCAATTTAACAAAATCTTCACAAAGTGAACTCTTAGCTCTCCATTTGCTGAAGGTTTTTGTTAAATTTTTCTAATTTGAAAAACAGAGACAAACTTTAGATTTGCTTACAAAAAAGAGATGAATACCAATGTATACACATTGTTTTATAAAATAATTCTCCTGAAGCACCCACATTTTAAAAGTTCAAATGATAACGGGCAGCAAAGAAAGTACATACTGTTATACTGGTGTATGATAACTAAGTCTGCCTGAGCTTTGTCTTAAAAATTGCTATTCAGTTATTCTAATTCTGTTTATAACCAACACTTTGCAAATTTTCTCAAACTACAATTTATATTTTTTTCCAACTCTCAGTTTAGTTCAGTTCAGTTGCTCCGACTCTGTGACCCCATGGACTGCAGCATGCCAGGCTTCACAGTCCATCACCAACTCCCAGAGTTCACTCAAACTCATGTCCATTGAGTCAGTGATGCCATCCAACCATCTCATTCTCTGTCATCTCCTCCTCCTCCCACCTTCAATCTTTCTCAGCATCAGGGTCTGTTCAAATGAGTCCGTTCTTTGCATTAGGTGGCCTAAGTATTGGAGTTTCAACTTCAGCATCAGTCCTTCTAATGAACATTCAGGACTGATCTCCTTTAGGATGGACTGGTTGGATCTTCTTGCAGTCCAAGGGACTCTCAAGAGTCTTCTCCAGCACCACAGTTCAAAAGCATTAGTTCTTCAGTGCTCAGCTTTCTTCATAGTCCAACTCTCATATCCATACAGGACTACTGGAAAAGCCATAGCTTTGACTAGATGGACCTTTGTTGGCAAAGTAATGTCTCATTTTGTAATATGCTGTCTAGGTTGGTCATAACTTTTCTTCCAAGGAGCAAGTGCCTTTTACTTTCATGGCTGCAGTCACCATCTGCAGTGATTTTGGAGCCCAAGAAAATAAAGTCTGTCACTGTTGTTTCCCAACTCTTATCAAGATACAATTGTGCAATATGTTTTAATTGTGTAACAATAGTGTATTATTTACTGATATGTAAGTTTAAAGTGTATAACAATGTTGCTTTCATATGCATATATTGAAATATGATTGCCACCATAACATTACCTAGCATTTCCATCGTGTCACATAATCATCACCTCTTTCTCATAGTGAGAACATTTAACTGGAGTCTCTTAGCAATCTGAAGGACGCACTACAGGATTGTTAACTATATTTACACTGCTGTATCAGATCCCAAGACCTTCTAACTGGAAGTTTGCACCCTTTCCCCAGTATGTCCCCAATTCTCCCACCTCCCAGGCCCTAGTAACTGACCTTCTTTTCTGTTTCCAGGAGTTCAACTATCCATGACAATATTTCCTTCTTTCTCATGACTAAATAATATTTCATTGTGTGTATATATATATATACACTATATCCTCTTTATCTGTGCATCCATTGATGGTCACTTAGGTTGTTTCCATATTTTGACTCTCATGAGTAATGCTTCAATGAACACAGAAGTGCAGATAGCACTACAAAATAATGATTCATTTTCTTCATATATATACATCCAGAAGAGCAATATCTGGGTTAGGTGGCAGTTCTATTTTTTTTTATTTTTTGAGGAAACCCCATATTGTTTTTCGTAGTTGCTATGCCAATACACATTTCCTTCAGCAGTGCATAAGGGTTCCTCTTCCTTCCACATTCTTGCCAACATTTGTCATCTCTGTTCTTTTTGATGATGTGGGTATGCTCAGTCACACAGTATCTGACTGTGACCCCATGGACTATAGCCTGCCAGGCTCCTTTTTCTATGCAGTTTTCCAGGCAAGAATACTGGAGTGGGTTGCCATTTCCTTCTCCAGATCTTCTTGACCCAGGGATCAAACCCACATCTCCTGTGTTGGCAGGCAGGTTTTTTACCACTGAGCCACCTGGGAAGCCCTTTTTGGTGACTGCCACCCTATAAGTGTGAGGTTGATTTGCACTTCCCTGATGATTACTAATGTTGAGTATCTTCTTATATACCTATTGTCCATGTGGATAGTTTCTTTGGAAAAATGCAACTATGTTTCTATGGAAAAATGAAACTAAGTTCCTCTGTCCATTTTTAAATTGGATGTTTATTTTTGTTAGAGATATATGAGTTCTTTCTACATCAGATATAGTTTGCAAATATTTTTCCCATTTTAAATGTTGTCTTTTCATTTTGTTGATTATTTCTTTTCAGTTTGATGCAGTTCCACCTACTAAATTTTGCTCTTGCTTGTGCTTTTGATTTCATATTAAAAAATCGTTTTCAAAACCAATGTCAAGAACACTCGCCTCTGTTGTCTTCTGGTAGTTTTGCAGTTTCAGATCTTGTGTTTGCATCTTTGATCCACTTCACGTTAATAACTGTAAGCCATATAAGGTGTCAATTACATTTTTCTTCATGTGGTTATCCAGTTTTCCCAATACTACTTATTAAAGAAAATATCCTTTCCCCATTGACTGTCCTTGAATCTCTTGTAAAATATGAGTTGACCGTATAAATGGGTTTTCTTCTGGGTTCTTGATTCTTCCATTGCCCTAATGTTTCTATTTTTATGCCAGTACCATTCTATAGCATTGGAGTACATAGTTTGTATTCAAATAGTGTGATGACTCCAGCTTTACTCTTCTTTCTCTGGATTGTTCTGGCTATTTGAGTTCTTTTGTGATTCCATACTTCAACTTCTATTTTTATTGATAGAATATCTTAGCTGCAGTGAGTGCAACTATGAATTATATGTGTATCGTAACCAATCCCAAGCATATGCATGTCCACTTGTTTCTTAATGTAGCAGAACATTGTTTTGTAGCATGACAATGTATTAATACTCCATCCAAATGTGAATCTGTATTCTCAAGCAAAGCACAACTTATTTCTTCAAAATTGAGTATATTAGTTGAATTTACAATTATGTCAGATTGCTTAACTACAGAATAATCTTCCAAAATTTTACTTTGATTCCAGGAATTGAATTAAAAACAATTAAGCCATTATTGGACTTAATCAATGTTCTCTTTTGATATAATTTATGTTTAGAAAATTCTTCTGTTACTAGACAACATATTAATTATTACTTCTCATTTCGTACATGCACAAAAAACTTGAAAATAAAAAAAATTAGTGAAATTTACATAGAAGGGCTTTATATGGAAAAAAAATTAAAATGCTCCACCCAATGATACATAAACCCACCTTCTTTGTCTGACCATGTTGAATAAGTCTCTTTGGGCATGATGTTTTACAAACATTAGTAACTGCTGTTTTGAAGCATTTACTGATACTTTTCAAATTTATATCTTCTGGTGTTCCTGTGGCCAGTAAGATTAGGATAGTCCTCTGAAAGATGTGAAGTGTCAGTAAATTACATTAATGAGTTATGTGTTCATAATTAAGCTTTGTGAAAAAAAATCAGTACTCAATTTTTGATTAAACATGTTCCCTTTTTTTAGATCACTATTTCTGAAACATTACATGGACAAAAATTAGCAAATAATTGAATAGCTAAGCACTTATAAATTATACCAGGAATAAATTACATACCCAGATAGAGTGAGAGAACTCTCTACGGCTATCTGGAGGTTCAACTAGCCTCCACCCTCACTTGCTTCACAGACTCTTTCTTTCCCATGTTTCTCATCTTATGGGCTAACAGCTGGCACTTCTGCTTCTCTCAAATGGCACAGTTATGTGGTACACCACTTAATGCTTCTCCCAGGAATTAGTTTGAATCTGAGCACTCTTCAATTTATCAACGAGTGACCTACATGCTCTTCTTAAAATATAGTGTTAATAGGTGATAATTAACTGATGCTGCATTTGATAAAGACTGGAAAATGCAAGGTATATTTATGATCAACTTCCAAAAGTATGTTAAAGATTTAACTGTGTTTGCTAAACAAGTCCTTGCAGAAGCTGTGTAGGTAAAGTGGAAGTCCATCAAACCCATCCTGGCCTATTTTAAGGCAATTATAATTTTTTAAAAAATCTTACTGACAGAACACTGTGATGAAATGCATAAACTAGGTTTATCCCAGTCAAAACAGGATTCTTGTCACCTTAATACTACATATGTAAATGGATTCACAACACAACCCACTGATTCTCAGAGCACAGAGTTGGTGGGAGGGCAATTCACACTAGAGGAGAAGGTTGGCTAAGACAGACAATCTGATAGACTTGTCTAGGAACAAGGTACTCTCAGAATTCAGAGTAAGGCAGAGATTGCAGTGGCAAATAGCCATGGAGTGGAAAAGATAGTCTCTAAGTGGCCAGAAAAGCCCGGAGTGAGAATTTTCAGTAAGGAGAAAAGTTGAATTTCACATAATAGAGAGAGAAACTCTGTGCTATGTCCAAATCATAACCTTGGTGTTCACAGCTAAAAGGAATAAACCAAGCCTGCCTTTGTTTATAGTCCATGATCTTGTGTCCAGCGACTGTCAGTGTTAAAGTTACCATCTGAGTCACCAGATGGTAACTAAAGTCCCAAAGATAAATATCTATTTTAAATGTGGAGCCTATTTTCTTCATTGCTATGGCTTTGTTCCTAATCATAAAACTTTGTTATTATTAATTGAATCATTATTTTCATGCCTCATTGACTTAGAACATAAACAAATATCAAGGGAACAACACCTCTCATTTCCATAGCAACAAATTAAAAGTAAATATTGGTCATTTAACCGCTTCCTTACCCCATGCATGACCACAAATAAGCACAGTATATCCCTGATTTCACCCTGAGTAGAGACAGAATCAAGAGTGAATTTTCCATATTTAGAAAACAGTTGGAGAATCCGCTTGATTGGAGCAGTAAATAGGTTTGTGGAGAGAGTGGAGTGAGGCTTTAAGTTCTGTTGGACCCAGATTTGAGAGGCATGTAGTTTGTCAGTAGTAAGTAAACACTGGGAATTTTGAACCTGAGAATAACACGAGAGAATGAAATTTACTGAAAATTCACCTATCAATCCTTTGCAGCATGCAATTAGAAAGATAAGAAAGAGAATGACACAGGGAACCCAAAGCCAGCACTCTGTGACAAGCGAGATGTGTGGGGCAGGGAGGAAAGTGGAAGGGAGGGTCAGGGAGGAGGCATACGGGCACCTAATGTCGATTCATGTTGATATATGGCAAAGATCACCACAATATTGCAGAGTAACTATCTTTCAATTTAAAAAGATATTAAATTTAAAAAAAGAAAGATGAGAAAGGGAAGTCTGGTAAGTTATACGGTTCTGTGGATACCAAGATGAGGCAGAAAGTGAGCAAGTTAGTTCAGTAAATTATTTACCAGATATAATATCCTCCCTCTAAATATTCACTTCCCATGTTTGAGAAAGATATCCAAACTCTAGACTGGAGTATGAGTTTACATTTTTAAAAATCTATGACTTACTAAAACTTAAAGAATACTTATTATCTAGAACTTAATAATCAAAAGTTAATCTAAGTTTCTCTTCTTAGAAATAGCAGCTTTTTCTGTTATTTAAATGAGAAATAAACAGCTTTAGTCTAGATCGCTGGGAAATACCATGCTAAAAAGCCTTTTGTGTTTCTGCACATCACACACTTCTAGGGATAGCGAGAACTCCAAACTACCTTCTGTGTCTAAAGAGAAGGGAGCCTTAAATGTCTTGGGCAGCACTTTTTCACGGAAAAGCTCTTCCTGTCTTCCTCCAACTCCTCTACCCTACCTCTCCTCTCCCCCTCCCAGCTCCTCTTTCTCTGTGCCCTCTTCCTCTCCTTTCTCCTTTCACAACTTTGAAGAAATATACGCACTGCTGTTTGGTACAGTGGCGACACACTGATGCACATTTAACCATGCTCAACACAGCTGCTAGAGAGAGCCTAGAGACAGCAAGTTGGGCCCCATCACTCCTCCGCCGAGAGCCCTGAGTGGCTCCTTCTCACCCTGAGGAGAGCATGGTTTGTGAAATAGCCTGAAAGAATGTTCTCCCTTAGAAATTCCTACAACTCATTTCTTTCAGATCTTTCCTTAAATGCTGCCTTCTCAGTGAATATACCCTGACCATCTTATTTTGAAATACAGTCCTCCGTCCTCTCCTTTCCTACTGTAATTTCTCCCTAACTGTTGTCACAATTTAACTTGCTATGTGCATATATTAATTATGTGATTTATCATTTGTCTCTCTGAACTAGAATGCAACATAAGTAACTAAGAAATAAATATTTGTTCAATTAACTAGTACATTCACAATCACTCAGTAAAATAATTAGGCTAGTGTAAAAGCTATTTTTCATACATGTTCATATTTTTATACTATTATAGAGTACACATATTCTCAGATCATGTTCTACACACACACAGGTATACTCATACACATACATAATATATCCACTTGGGACCATTTAAAAGATATGCCAGTTTTGTCTTTGCATTATGTTTCTTTTATGTGATGATGAGAATTTAACTTCATATTAAATTTGTCTCCACCATGGAAAGTCCTAATATCTAATAATCTCTAATGGATTTCAACAATTTAAGCCCTTTTGATGAAAATAGTACATACTGTATGGCACCCAATATGCACTAATTTAAGAATAAATGGTACTCAGAGTAGTGGTTTCAAAAGCAGTAGCAGTTATCTGAAAAATAGTATATCAAAATTATATGTATTTGCATTGGGAATTTATAGAAGTATATTATGAAACTGGATCAAATTTAATTAAAAAAATTATGCACCGATGTCCCTTGTAGCTCAGATAGTAAAAAATCTGCCTGCAAGGCAGGAGACCTGAATTCAGTCCCTGGGTGGGGAAGAGCCCCTGGAGTAGGAAGTGGCAACCCACTCCAGTATTCTTGCCTGGAGAATCCCATGGACAGAGGAGCTTGGCAAGCTACAGACCATGGGGTCACATAGAATCAAACAAACAACTAACACACACATACAAAACTGATTTTTTAAAATTTCATTTTCTGTTTCCCTTTCAGTGTAACTAAAGTTAATTCTTGAATTTTTAATAACACTATAAGTATAGGATCTGTATTTCCCTTCCTTCTCTTTTACATGAACTATATCATGTCCCGTGGTTTCAATTAGCACCTCTTATTTGTAGAATTCACAGTCTATTTGTTTAATCTTGACCGCTACCATGAACTCCAGTATCACATTTCTAATTGCCTACAGGGCATTTTAACTTGGGAGTCAGCGGATTACTGCAAACTCACCAGAATCTATTATTACCGGCAAACTAATTTGCTCCTCCTCCATTTACTAAAAAAAAGCAAACAAAGCATCCTAATTTACCTTTCATGTATTTCAACATTGAAAATCTTCTTTCTAAGCATTCTAAATCTTCTGCTAATTTTCCCTGAGTATTTGTTTATTTGTTTTCTTAATTAATCCCCTCATTTCCGTTTGTACATACCCTCACCTTCCACACTGTGTAGTTATGATCATTTTTAATTATTTCATCCACCTTTTTTCTCTCCTCTTCTCTCTCTTAACTATTTTCCCAAATTTTAGATAGATATATTTTCAAAAAGTACATGACTTTGATCATGTTATTTTGGTCAGAAATTTTCAAAAAAAATATTCTTGGAAAAAATTCTAACCCTATAGCAAAACTTTTTTAATTTCCAAATTTATCACATTCTGTTATTAAACAGAAACTTGTTTTAACCTACAAGTTATCCATATTATCCATACTCTTCCCTGATTATATCCTACTTCCCATTTTGTGTTGTTTCATTTCTACCTAACCTCCTAGGTTGTGTGGAATTCCATTTCTGTTGAGAAATCTTCCTTGGTGAACACAGCCCAGGACAATGTTACCCTCTCAGGGTATCTGGGTCTAGTTCTGACTCTGTCATTAGTTATGTGGCCTTCAACACATTGTTCCTGAAAAATCCCACGGACAGAGGAGCCTGGTGGGCTATAGGCCATGGGGTTACAAAAAGTCAGAAATAACAGCAACTAAGACTTAACTTTCTGCATATCTTACATTTGCCTCTGCAAAAACAGAGAGTTGGGTTATATAATCTCGTGTTTTGATCACAAAAAATTAGACAAATTTATAACATATTTTAGCATATAATTTGCTGATTTTTGGTTGCTATTTAACTATTTAACATCCCCAAACCACAAGCTCATTAGAAACAGACATCATAGGTATACTTCTGTCTTAGCAACATAGTTCTACATGCAGAGTAAAAGCAAAATTTTAAAAAGGTTTAGAATTAGTAAAAATCTCAGATATGTCAGCTGCCATATTTGATAGCCCTTGATGACTGTTGATTATCCATTAACCTATGACACCAGGATACTGGTCTGCTGAAAGTCAAGCATCTGAAGCTCTAAAAAGAATTATGATTTCTGAGACTCAGGAAATACTTTCCTGAATCACGGGGAAAGTTTAGTCAGTATAAAAAGGAAATAAATAAGAAGTGAAGTGACTACCTTTTTTCTTATAAGTTGTTCTCCCAGCATGACATCCACAGATCCATCAGTTTGATCCCTCTCTCCCTTTCATCGATTTCTTTGTCCCCACCATGGCTATGTTTATCTACTCCAATTACTTCTGTGTATAACTGTTTTCTTTGATAACTAGAAAAACTAGAGTAATTATGAATTATAAGTATTCTAACACTAGAAAGTACTCTGACAAAAGTACTCTGACATAATGACAGAACACTTATGAGCACAGCTGAATTATCAGAGCTTTGGGAAATCCATTCACATAAATACCCTGTTGCTGAGCATATACTATGTACAAAGTAAGATGCTAGCAGCAAAATTCTGATGGTGATTCAACCTCGTGCCTGAGGACCTCAAGGTTAGATAGTCATTAGATCTATATCACTATGGTTACTAGGTCTACACCATGCATAGATTTATCAATGTACTGTAAAATTTCAAAGGAGATCATGATTATAAACAAAGAGGGAAAATCAAGAAAGCCTCTGTGAAAGACTGGTGGGATTTTATTGGGGGCAAGGGGTGGAAGAGATGTCAGAGGTGGGAGTAAGTGAGTGAAGTTCTGGAGGAGAAGCCCAGAGGAAGGACAAGCAAAGGCTGACACAGACACACACTGTGCAGTGCCTTGGATCTAGAATAGGTTTGAAATGCGAAAGAATTCACACAGGTACTGTTAGTAGGCCTTCCATCATCAGTCCAGAGTTCTCTTTAAACTTTTGATACAATCCACTCTCTGGATGCTAAATCATATTATGACTGATGTTCACACCACTGTCTCACAGGTTGTCTGCTGCACATTAAACTAACTCTTGCCCTGAACTCAAATTGCTTATTCTTCCTAATGAAAGCTACAGCCTCAGTTTGGTTGTACTTTTCATTAACTGTATAGAAATTGTTTAGTCCAGAAGCTAATGATGTTTTTTGGGTTTTCTTTTTAATTTCTAAATAATTTTCCATGAAAAAAGACATATAGTGGAGGGAACACAGAAATAAAAAGAATTTTTTAAAAAACCATTTAATTGCTATTTTTAAAATCGCTATTTGCCTTTCCTTTAGCATTACATGCTATAGATGTGTGTGTGCACCCATGCGTGTGTGTGTAAAAGAGACAGACTGATTTAAAGTTAATATGAATTAAAAATAAGAGCCTCAGATTGGGACAAATGATAAAGACTCAATTACATGATGAAATTTTCTTTGCAATCTCAGTTTTTTTAAAGGGGGTGAAGAGAAAGAAGAGTAACTAATATGTTCTTAGGGCATTTATATAGCTTCATCTTAATTTTTGGAAAGGATCATGAAGACTGTAAAGTGGTTTCAGTGACATCATGGAAAGCTGCCCCCTTGACCTGTTTTCTGATTCTTTCCATATTGCGTCTAAAATCCATGATGAAAAGGTCTTCCTCTTTTTAGAGACTTCTATTCACAGAGTGCTCTCTGGACAGACAAGGAAAAGGATGAGAAAGTGCCCCAGAGAGTCTGGTGCCTTATTTTTGTGAGTTAATTTTATAGTTTTTAAAAAGTAAACTGCTATTCTGCTATTTAGCAATCCTTTTCTCTGTACCTGATTCATCACTGATCAAGTGGAATGACAACGCTTCTGTGATTTGCAAGTTTGTTGAAAGACTCTAATACAGAAATCTCCCTGTTTCAATACACACTGAAGGAAATAATTAAATTAATTATCTTTAAAACATTGTTATAATGAAAATAATCTCCCTACCAACAATTCAGGAAGTCTCAAATGAGAATTAGATAGCACACATTTTCAAGTTTAAACAATGAAATGGACTCTTAACCTTTCTGATTTCATCTAAGGATCTCGCTTCCCATTGTGTTCTTAATTTGATCCCATTGCTTATGACATTTCTGGACTTCAAGTGTGGTTTCACAGTTTGGATGAACTGCCAGATCTGGCACTGAATAAGTTACTAAAACAAAGAGGGGAAAAAAAAAAACACTTTTTGTTCCTAGGATCAAGAGAATTTGAAAGACTATGGAAGTATTAATGCTAATACATATGCGTAAATTTGTGAAGGAAAATATTTAACATTTATTTGTGTATATCTGTTTCTATAGTAATGACTGGAGGTATTTCATCTTATTTATTTGCTTTGTTAATGTTGCCAAAAAATACCACCTCAGTTGTTAATCATCAATATATGAAAATGCATAAACATAAAAACAAAGGGAAGATTTTACATTTAGAGTGATGTCTATCCATGAAGCTGGCCAACACTCAATTAATATTCTAACTTAGAAAACATTCCCATCAACAAACACGCCAGTCAGAATGGCTGCTATCCAAAAGTCTACAAGCAATAAATGCTGGAGAGGGTGTGGAGAAAAGGGAACCCTCTTACACTGTTGGGGGGAATGCAAACTAGTATAGCCACTATGAAGAACAGTGTGGAGATTCCTCAAAAAACTGGAAATAGAACTGCCATACGATCCAGCAATCGCACTCCTGGGCATACACACTGAGGAAACCAGAATTGAAAGAGACACATGTACCCCAATGTTCATCGCAGCACTGTTTATAATAGCCAGGACATGGAAGCAACCTAGATGTCCATCTGCAGACGAATGGGTAAGAAAGCTGTGGTACATTTACACAATGGAGTACTGCTCAGCGATTAAAAAGAGTACATTTGAAATAGTTCTAATGAGGTGGACGAAACTGGAGCCTATTATACAAAGTGAAGTAAGCCAGAAACTAAAACACCAGTACAGTATATTAACACATATATATGGAATATAGCAAGAGGATAACAATAACCCTGTATATGAGACAACAGCAGAGACTCGGATGTGTGGAGCAGTCTTTTGGACTCTGTGGGAGAGGGCGAGGGTGGGATAATTTGGGAGAATGGATTGAAACATGTATATTATCATATGTGAAACGAATCTGACGTGGTTGGGGGCTCCCCACCTCAACACTCTGTGGATTTAAGAGGCCGTTCCTTCTGGAAGTGTATAAATTAGCCTGGGATAGGAAAAAAAAGAAAACATTCAGAGAGAGGTACATTTTTCTTCTTTAATTAAAAGGGCACAAGTCTTATCAGTCATATTATACGCTTCCTCCTACTTCTATTGTTATCAAATTAATCAAGTACAGATAGATTAAATGCCCCAATGATGTATGCTGGAAGGCAAAAACATCATTACAAATGTATACAAACATACAGAATCACAGAATTGTTCTCTACATGGAATCTTTATGATAAGTATAGATTTGTTCCATAAGCTCAAACAGTGTGAACCTGAAAAAGAGCTGATTTCCTTTTTCCAATGAGAAGACAAAAATATTTTTTTCTTTGACAATTTAAATACATAAAACTTTATGCATTGTGCATTAAGTAGTAAATATACTTATGATAAAGTAGAACTCAAGGGGTTGTATTTACTTACAGATGTGTTTACGTACAGAATAAACCTAGGTCTCCCCCATTGCAGGCAGATTCTTTACTGTCTGAGCCACCAGGGAAGTCCAAGAATACTGGAGTGGGTAGCTTATCCCTTCTCCAGAGCATCTTCCTGACCCAGGAATCAAACCAGTGTCTCCTGCATTGCAGGCAGATTCTCTACCAGCTGAGCTACCAGGGAAGCCTTGATAATCACTGCACTATCCTGTATCTTACCAACAAAAAGTGTTGGCTTTTGTGATAGAACATTTACAGTTTTTAAGGTAGTCATGCTCTATGGGGAATCTGATAATGGGAAGCTATGGCAACAACTTGTTGAGAGTATTTGTAACATACTCCCTGGTTCGTGTCCCTACAGACCTCTAATCCTCACAGATGGCATCACTCAGTCTCCACACGCAAGCTCAGTTCCGTCTAGGTTAGCAGATCATCCTTACCCCAAGAAGTTTAAAGAGGCGGGTCCATACTGTCACCCATGTAGCTTCCCTTATCCATAGCCAACCGCTTTTCAGTCTCTGCACTCACATTCAGCGATTGTTTAGTGTATGAGGTTCGGTGATCATCTTAAAAATCAAACATTTGAGTTCATTTTATATTGGAGTGAAGAATTGTATTTTAACTATGTGAAGAAAGCTAGTGAAAATGTTGGAAAATGATTAAGAATAAATGTATTATTAACTTATATATATATATTTGTTCATAGGATCAAAGGATTGCTACATGCTGGGTAAGTTTCCCCATCTCTACTCTGCTACAGTCAACTCTATGCTAAAAATCATTTTTGTTTTGAATGTGATGTTATTATTTTATACTATTTATAATACCTTATATAAAATTGGAGTAGAAAATAGGGAAAAAAACCTTACCAGGACTTCAAAGTTTTTCTTCTTAGATTTTAAAAGATAAATGGGTCATCTCTTTGTACTCTTAGCAACAGCACAGTGCTGAGCCTGTATTAGGATCTCAGCAGATGTTGCAGCAGCTCATGATCCATTCCTGTCACCTGTTCCAGGAAGAGGAACCTCTTGCGTTATGTCAGATGTCACTGGAGACATTCACAGTTATTCCAGAGTGTGAATTGATATTTGCCAGAGTGTTATTTTCCTGCTCAACTAATGTCTGTTTACTTCCCTTTACTTTTGTACTTGGGTTTGATCTCTATGTGATGCATTTTCTTCATATTTCATTTGTACTCGACGCTGGGTCACTAATCTCAAAAACCATATAGTACTGGAAATTCCTACCAACTTCAATATAGGGGTACCACTGATGGACTTTAGTGCTAAGGGTGGAAGAAGTAAAGAAGCGGAGAAAACTCACGAATATCATACTGATTCAGCTCCTCCTATTGAAGGAAAACAAAAGGAGTGGGGATAAAAGGTTTATTTATGACACCATACATATGGCAAGTACTCAATTATTTTGAGTTATATGATAGCCAATCTGGTTGGTAATCAACTGACAATATTAAAGGGAAAAGGGGAGAATGCAAGTAAGATTTTCAAGTCAAGATACTATCAGTTCTAATAAAACTCTCAGGAGTAGTACAAAAAATTAAGACTATGAAAATATAGTCATTTGATCCTGTTATTTTGTATAATCCATTTGGGCAACTGGCTGATGTTGACTGCATAACATTTATTAGCATCACTTTAATGAATTCAGAGGAAAATCTTAACTTGGTTTACTTTTTTCTTCTGGACATTGTAAAAAACTTTAAAATAACAGTAAATTATTATTTTAGTTTTTATTGTTCCTGGACTCTCAGAAAAAAAGGATCAAGAGAGGGACTCTAGAGAACTGGACTGGTTCTCCAGACAGAGCAGGCTAGTGGGGTGGTCACCAGTCGGGAGATAGAGGGTGATTCAAAAGAAAAAGACAGGGCTTTCTTGGTGGCTCAGTGGTAAAGAATCAGCCTGCCAATGCACAAGGCCTGGGTGTGATCCCTGGTTCGGGAGGATCCCACATGCCTGTGTGGAAAGGCAGCCTGCACGCCACAGCTACTGAGCCTGCGCTCTGAGCCCGCGAGCTGTGACTTCTGGAAGCTGCACGCCGTAGACAGCCTGCGCTCCCAGCAGAGAAGCAGTGCAGCGAGGAGCCTGCGCCCGCACAGTGAAGGGTGGGCTCCACTTGCCTCAGCTAGAGAAAAGCCTGTGCAGCAATGAAGACCCAGCAGAGCCAAAAATAAAAATAAACAAACAAAATTTAAAAGAAAAAGCCAACATGAAGTCTAACCAGGTTCTTTGCAAAATGGCTAGAAAGGCGGGCGGGGTTTGAGTTGAAAGTAGAATGCTGACAAAAGCATGACCGTGAGCCAGAGGAAGGGACTTAGAAGAAATGAAAGGGGACAAGGCCTGGGCAGGTGCCCTGGGACTCTCCGTCTAACTGTTCCAGGGGTCTGTCTATTCAGCCACGAGACTGAACAGTGCATCGAAAGGGACCCTATGAGCTTGAATTCATTTCCGTGAAATAGGTAATTCTTGTTATAGCCATTCACAGGATGCTGCTCCTGCTGCTGCTGCTAAGTCGCTTCAGTCGTGTCCGACTCTGTGCGACCGCATAGACGGCAGCCCACCAGGCTCCTCTGTCCCTGGGATTCTCCAGGCAAGAACACTGGATTGGGTTGCCATCTCCTTCTCTAATGCAGGAAAGTGAAAAGTGAAAGTGAATTTGCTCAGTCGTGTCGAACTGCTAGCCACCCCATGGGCTGCAGCCTACCAGGCTTCTCCGTCCATGGGATTTTCAGGCAAGAGTACTGGAGTGGGGTGCCATTGCCTTCTCCGGTTAGAAGGCTGCAGTTGGGGAAGGTGGAAGCTCTGTTGATAGAGTTCTAATCTGAGCTTTGGTCGTGCTTACACTTATTGTCTCTGTGTTTGGTCTTTTCTTCTTATTCCTTCACACTGGTCTCATACTTACCCTAAACACCAGCGTTGATCACATTAACCCATCATTTGACACGTTTACTGTTTCCTCTGACAAGTTTACCTTTCTGCGCATAACCCATCAGTCTTTTGATGGTGCGCCCTCTGCTGTCTGCGCAGCCTCACTGCCCATGGACTCATCCCGTGCTCTGTCTCCGAGAGCATTCTACCCTCCGCTCCTAACACACACTTTGCATGTTCATAAGCTCACAGAAATATGTGGACTATTGCACGGAAGCTATGTATTTCTTAGATAGCATTATTTGTTTAGGTATTTATAAGTTTCCCTTACATCACAATCTCTAAGCATTTTACATGAAGTATTAAATCCTTACAAAGTTTTATGAAGGTACATAGATACTCAGTAAGTAAGTACTAAATTTAGTGGATAAATAAGTATAAACTCTACACACTCTTCTATGTACAATATCTTCTAACTGGAAAAGGTACATCTACAAAACGAAAAGCTTCAATGAGTAACTCTCTCAGTCATAAATAAAATTTTTTTTCCTGGAGAACTATACCCGAAATATACCACTTTGCACATAATTTCTTTAAGATGCTTATTTTTCAAGGCAGATCATCAGCTGCTTATATTTTCCCATGACAAATGTGCTCTTAAGAGCCTTTCCTAATTGAGCAATTGATTAATTAGCACATTTCTACCTTCACTAGGGAGTGAGAATTTAGAGGGTATTACTGTGCTAATAAGCTCACACTTTTCCTATTTTAAACTGTTTTCAATTTTGGGAATACAAATCCCTGAGACAAGAAATAATAAATTTTAAATATTTTCATCCATGGAAACTGCAAAGTAGGTCACCCCACCTGTTTCTCCGTGGCTGGTCAATTTGATGAGGATTGAGATACTTCCCTCTCACGTTTCTGGTCCACATCTACAGTGTGTTTGTTGAGGAATTTAATATCATAATATATAAAGTAGCAAAGAACATTAAATCATAGACAGATGGAAAAGGACGTATAAGGGCCAACATCTTTTTTCCTTATTTAGTAATTCTCTTCAATAAGGGGTTCAAATCTATGTGCTCCCATGAATAAGCAATTTGTATTGGACCAATAGCTTAAAGTCGGTCACGACTGAGCTAATGAACTGAAATGAACTGAACTGAATAGCTTATGTGGTGAATATCTTCTATGCACTGAAGAAAAACTTAGTGACTACATCCTTTTGCAAAATGAATCCCTGATACTTAACAAAAAAAAAATACAAAGTGATAGAGAATTTATGTAACAGAAACATTCTTCGCTGGAAGAGAGGCTCTACCATGGAACAGGTCCTCTTTAATGAGTTTGTAAGAAGCAGCAGATGATGGTCTAGGACTGTGTTGAGTTATGAGGCTATTAATGGTATTAGAGACAAAAGTGATCAGAAAAATTTCTATAACACTCTGAAAATGACTTTGACCCCAATGAAATGTTTTCAATCTATAAAACAATAGGATTGTTTATATTTTTAAGTAGAGAAAATAGAAATGTTCCAAAATATATATATATATAAAATGTATAACTCTAGAAATATAAATATATATTAGTAAAAATAGCACTGAAAATCAACTTGTTTATAATGCTCATTTTAAAAAAAGTCAAAATAGCAATCCCTAAAATGTTCTATTAAAAAAAAACACCTATGAGTAAAAAAGTCTGCATTTAATATAACCCTTTGTATTACAATGTTATTCAATTTATGAACTTAAAGTGAATTGATACATTTAATTATTAACTGACATATAGATATATTCCTTTAAATTCATTTTTTTAAAAGGTATTGGGACATAAAGGGACATAATTTTTAGCTCTGTTCAGTTCAGTTGAGGTCAGTTCAGTTGCTCAGTCATGTCCGACTCTTTGCGACCCCACGAGTCACAGCACGCCAGGCCTCCCTGTCCATGACCAACTTCCGGAGTTCATTCAAACTCATCTCCATCGAGTCTGTGATGCCATCCAGCCATCTCATTCTCTGTTGTCCCCGTCTCTTCCTGCCTCCAACCCTCCCAGCATCAGAGTCTTTTCCATGAGTCAACTCTTCTCGTGAGGAGGTCAGAGTATTGGAGTTTCAGCTTTAGCATCAGTCCTTCCAATGAACACCCAGGATTGATCTCCTTTAGAAGGGACTGGTTGGATCTCCTTGCAGTCCAACGGACTCTCAAGAGTCTTCTCCAGCACCACAGTTCAAAAGCATCAATTCTTCGGCGATCGGCTTTCTTTACAGTCCAACTCTCACATCCATACATGACCATGGGAAAAACCATAGCCTTGACTAGATGGACCTTGGTTGGCAAAGTAATGTCTCTGCTTTTTAATATACTATCTAGGTTGGTCATAAGTTTCCCTCCAAGGAGTAAGTGTCTTTTAATTTAATGCCTGCCATCAGTATCCACAGTGATTTTAGAGCCCAAAAAAATTAGTCTGACACTGTTTCCACTGTTTCCCCATCTATTTCCCATGAAGTGATGGGACCAGATGCCATGATCTTTGTTTTCTGAATGTTGAGCTTTAAGCCAACTTTTTCACTCTCCTCTTTCACTTTCATCAAGAGGCTTTTGAGTTCCTCTTCACTTTCTGCCATAAGGGTGATGTCATCTGCATATCTGAGGTTATTGATATTTCTCCTGGCAATCTTGATTCCAGCTTGTGCTTCTTCCAGCCCAGCGTTCCTCATGATGTATTCTGCATAGCAGTTAAATAAGCAGGGTGACAATATACAGCCTTGACACACTCCTTTTCCTATTTGGAACCAGTCTGTTGTTCCATGTCCGGTTCTAACTGTTGCTTCCTGACCTGCATACTGGTTTCTCAAGAGGCAGGTCAGGTGGTCTGGTATTCCCATCTCTTTCAGAATGTTCCACAGTTTATTGTGATCCACACAGTCAAAGGCTTTGGCATAGTCAATGAAGCAGAAATAGATGTTTTTCTGGAACTCTCTTGCTTTCTCCATGATCCAGCAGATGCTGGCAATTTGATCTCTGGTTCCTCTGCCTTTTCTAAAACCAGCTGAACATCTGGAAGTTCACAGTTCACATATTGATGAAGCCTGGCTTGGAGAATTTTGAGCATGACTTTACTAGCATGTGAGATGAGTGCTATTGTGCGGTAGTTTGAGCATTCTTTGGCATTGCCTTTCTTTGGGATTGGAATGAAGACTGACCTTTTCCAGTCCTGTGGCCACTGCTGAGTTTTCCAAATTTGCTGGCATATTGAGTGAAGCACTTTCACAGCATCATCTTTCAGGATTTGAAATAGCTCAATTGGAATTCCATCATCTCCACTAGCTTTGTTCGTAATGATGCTTTCTAAGGCCCACTTCACATTCCAAGATGTCTGGCTCTAGGTCAGTGATCACACCATCATGATTATCTTTGTCGTGAAGATCTTTTTTGTACAGTTCTTCTGTGTATTCTTGCCACCTCTTCTTAATATCTTCTGCTTCTGTTAGGTCCATACCATTTCTGTCCTTTATCGAGCCCATCTTTGCATGAAATGTTCCCTTGGTATCTCTAATTTTCTTGAAGAGATCTCTTGTCTTTCCTATTTTGTTGTTTCCCTCTATTTCTCTGCAATGATCGCTGAGGAAGGCTTTCTTATCTCTCTTTGCTATTCTTGGGAGCTCTGCATTCAGCTGCTTATATCTTTCCTTTTCTCCTTTGCTTTTCACTTTCCTTCTTTTCACAGCTATTTGTAAGGTCTCCTCAGACAGCCATTTTTCTTTTCTGCATTTCTTTTCCATGGGGATGGTCTTGGTCCCTGTCTCCTGTACAATGTCACGAACCTCCATCCAGAGTTCATCAGGCACTCTATCGATCAGATCTAGTCCCTTAAATCTATTTCTCACTTCCACTGTATAATCACGAGGGATTTTATTTAGGTCATATCTGAATGGTCTATTGATTTTCCCTACTTTCTTCAATTTAAGTCTGAATTTGGCAATAAGGAGTTCATGATCTGAGCCACAGTCAGCTCCTGGTCTTGTTTTTGCTAATTGTATAGAGCTTCTCCATCTTTGGCTGCAAAGTATATAATCAGTCTGATTTCGGTGTTGACCATCTGGTGATGTCCACGTGTAGAGTCTTCCCTTGTGTTGTAGGAAGAGGATGTTTGCTATGACCAGTGCGTTCTCTTGGCAGAACTCTATTAGCCTTTGCCCTGCTTCATTCCGTGCTCCAAGGCCAAATGTGCCTGTTACTCCAGGTGTTTCTTGACTTCCTACTTTTGCATTCCAGTCCCCTATAATGAAAAGAACATCTTTTTGGGGTGTTAGTTCTAGAAGGTCTTCTAGGTCTTCATAGAACCGTTCAACTTCGGCTTCTTCAGAGTTACTGGTTGGGGTGTAGCCTTGGATTACTGTAATATTGAATGGTTTGCCTTGGAAACGAACAGAGATCATTCTGTCATTTTTGAGATTGCATCCAAATACTGCATTTTGGACTCTTTTGTTGACCGTGATGGCTACTCCATTTCTTCTAAGGGATTCCTGCCCACAGTAGTAGGCAAGAATCCCTTAGAAGACATGGAGTAAAATTCACCCATTCCAGTCCATTTTAGTTCACTGATTCCTAGAATGTCGACATTCCCTCTTGCCATCTGTATATTATTTCTTTAGCTTTACTCTGTAATATTGGAATGGGAACTCTGGAATAAGAGTGGTCTTCCTTCATAACTCTATGACTTAAATAAACTAGCCACACAAGGAATGAAGTCAGATAGCCACGGACGAAAGCTTGAAAGACAGAGCATCATCCAGACCCAACACTGGAAGGGCAGGACTAGAGCTTGGAATCATAGTGTGTGTGTATCTGAAACAAAGGTGAAGTATATGAAAATGGAACATGTTACTGCTGCGCACTATGTGCAGAAAAAGTGATAGTCATGGACCCTGAGTGTGTCCATCGCAACCCAACACTTATAAGGGGAACCGGTGATGAATCCAGAAAACTGGAGAGAATCAGGAACCATTTGAAGGTAAACCCCACAACGTAGCTGTGAATTGATGCCATCAATTACTCATCTCACTGTTCTTGCTATGATTCATTGCCCAAAAAAGAACCATCAGAAAACATTTGCCTGTCCATGTTCATTTCTTATTGACCCTGAAGGAGGTAACCAAAGGAAGCTATAATACTGAGCAGTATGGCAGTACTCTTCAATGTTTATTGATAATCTTGTATATGTTGTAAATTTCAAAACAGGGATTCTTGGTTTCTGATCAGTCTCATCTGGACTTGGTTAGTGTAAGGCGATCTTCTGCATCTAAACTCTGAGTGATCAATGCACCCTGAACCTCTGGGTCTGAAATACTCAAGACAATTATACACCACAGTCACCCCATAACTTATGTACCCTATAGACCTTGCCCAAGCAGCAGTCAACTTCCTACATAGCATCTTTAACTGTAACTGTAGATGGGATAATCAAGATAACAAAAATCAATTTAATCCATATAATGAAGTGGAGACATCTTTCTACTCCATTTTGGAAAGAAATCTTTGGAAAGTTAGATAATCAGCGTCATAATAACATTTATACTTAAAAGCAGTGATTACACCTTAACCCTCTCTGCTGGGCCTTGAACACAAAACTGTCAACAACCCTTGGCACTAGTGTTTATATCATGCTTCTTTTCATGTTAGTTTCCCAACTAATGGTCATGGAGGCATTACTATTAAAACTTAACAAAATACAATTTTTTTCCCTGTAACTAATAGAAAACATCTTTTTATTAAAAGTATAGTTGATTTATAATATTGTTTTTGTTACAGGTATACGGCATAGCATTTCGGTGTTTTGGCAAATTATACTCCATAATGTATATAATTCCCTGTATATCATAGTTGCTTATCTAGTTTATACAGGTAAACTGTATCTATAGTCTGTTTTTGTTAATCTCATACCCCTAGTTCGTCCTTCCCTCTTTTCCTCTCCCCTTTGGTTACCATAACTTTGTTTTCTGTATCTGTGAGTCTGTTTCTGCTTTGAACATATGTTCATTATTTTTTATATCACACATAAAAGTGATATCATACAGTATTTGCCTTTCTGTGTCAGACTTATTTCACTAAGTATAATATTCTCTAGGTCCACTTACGTTGCTGCAAATAGTATCTTTCTTTTTTATGGCTGAGTAATATTCCATTACACATACACACCATGCACACACCCATATCTTCTCAATCCAATCACCTATTGATGGGCATGGAAAGTACCCTGAATAAATGGACTTTGAACTCATTTAGTAATAGGGCAGCCTACATCAGTGTTTCCCAAAGGGGGAATTTTTGACTTCCAAGTAACATTTGGCAATGTCAGGAAACTTGTTGGTTGTCACCACTTGGGGGAGGAGTACTGTAGGCATCTAGTAGAAAAAAATTAAATGTGCTGCTAAATTACCCTACAAGGCATAGTACAGCCCCCAAAAAAGGATGTTCTTATCTAAACTAGCAGTATCTCAAGGTTGACAAACTCTAGTTTACATACTTATTTTTAAAAGGTTGTAATTGTTTCAAGATATGCATAATAAGTCAAAATAAACTTATACATTGGAAGTGTTTTTTCATGCAGTGTATAAATAGAATAAAAGAATCCTTAATGCTAAGTCTAAGGCTTCAGCAATACGTGAACGGTGAACTTCCAGATGTTCAAGCTGGTTTTAGAAAAGGCAGAGGAACCAGAGATCAAATTGCCAACATCTGCTGGATCATGGAAAAAGCAAGAGAGTTCCAGAAAAACATCTATTTCTGCTTCATTGACTATGCCAAAGCCTTTGACTGTGTGGCTCACAATAAACTGTGGAACATTCTGAAAGAGATGGGAATACCAGACCACCTGACCTGCCTCTTGAGAAACCAGTATGCAGGTCAGGAAGCAACAGTTAGAACTGTACATGGAACAACAGACTGGTTCCAAATAGGAAAAGGAGTGTGTCAAGGCTGTAATTGTCACCTTGCTTATTTAACTTCTATGCAGAGTACATCATGAGGAACGCTTGGCTGGAAGAAGCACAAGCTGGAATCAAGATTGCGGGAGAAATATCAATAACCTCATATATGCAGATGACACCACCCTTATGGCAGAAAGTGAAGAGGAACTCAAAAGCCTCTTGATGAAAGTGAAAGAGGAGAGTGAAAAGGTTGGCTTAAAGCTCAACATTCAGAAAACTAAGATTATGGCACCTGGTCCCATCACTTCATGGGAAATAGATGGGGAAACAGTGGAAACAGTGTCAGACATTATTTTTTGGGGCTCCAAAATCACTGCAGATGCTGATTGCAGCCATGAAATTAAAGACACTTACTCCTTGGAAGGAAAGTTATGACCAACCTTGATAGTGTATTGAAAAGCAGAGACATTACTTTGCCAACAAAGGTCTGTCTAGTCAAGGCTATGGTTTTTCCAGTGGTCATGTATGGATGTGAGAGTTGGACTGTGAAGAAAGCTGATCGCCGAAGAATTGATGCTTTTGAACTGCGGTGTTGGAGAAGACTCTTGAGAATCCCTTGGACTGCAAGGAGATCCAACCAGTCCCTTCTAAAGGAGATCAATCCCGGGTGTTCATTGGAAGGACTGATGCTAAAGCTGAAACTCCAATACTTTGGCCACCTCATGTGACGAGTTAACTCACTTGAAAAGACCCGGATGCTGGGAGGAATTGGGGGCAGGAGGAGAAGGGAACGACAGAGGATGAGATGGCTGGATGGCATCACTGACTTGATGGAGATGAGTTTGAGTGAACTCCAGGAGTTGGTGATGGTCAGGGAGGCCTGGAATGCTGCGCTTCATGGATCACAAAGAGTTGGACACGACTGAGCGACTGGACTGAACTAAACTGACTTAATGCTAAGTCTCACTATGAAATGGATTGAATTGATTCTGTAGAGAATTTTTTCCCATTGCTCATTTAAAATGTTTATTGTTATACTTTTATTTTTCAAGTAATAAAATCTACGAAATGAAAGACTTCCTGAGGCATGACTGGAATTACAAGACAGCCACATAGCTGAAAAGATCATTGTGCAAATCTTCTTAGATGAAGTTGATTCTTCCATAAATCTTACCTCCATGTTATTTCCTCCATCTGTAAGACCAGCAAATTTCCTTGTTGTTGTTCAATATCTTCTCCCTGCTTTGTACAGCTATTCCTTTTAATTATGCAGTATTTCCCAACCTGATCGTGACACTTTTTCTTTCTTTTGTTAGTCAGTGTTGAGGAGTTTAGCAATTAATAGGAAGGTTTGAGAAAAAATCAAAACAGACCCCTCACACAGGAAGTAGTCCTTAGGCAAATCACAGTGTATAAGCAGTCCAACCAATTGCAGTGTCAGGGAGCAGCCTGTGTTATCACAAGCCATGCTGATAACCACTCTGCTCCATATTCATGAGTTTCAAGTCATTGTGATAGAAGATCAGTACATTTTCTATTTAATGAACACTGTGGGAATATAATTACCTAGCATCCCATGGTGCATGTGTATACTAAATGCTCCATTTTGCCAGACCTAGAGGCACAAAAGTTAGTCTGCCCAGTGTTACTCATTTGTTTGTCCACTTAATCAACAAGTGAATGGAAATGGTATTTATTTATTAGGCATCTCCACAAAGTAACCACTTTCACGTATGTTTTCTTTTTAATTATCATACTGCCGCGAGAGATATTAACATCAATGTTTTACTCTAAACACAGGCTCAATGATTTATAAATGTCCCCATGGCTTGAAAGCTAGGAGATGATTATTATTCCACACAGACCTATTCTCCTTCTTTTTCTGCTTTGTCCTGTGCCCCCAAGAAGCTAAATTCTACAGATTCCATCACCCAGACTCCTTTACCCTTTGGCTTCTAGTTGGGTTTAGCCAATGGAAGGCACCAGCAGATCAAAGAGTGGGAAGAGAAACTGTGCATATTTATTCCCTTCCCTCTCCCCTGCCTCACAATGGTCTGACCACTGCTGCAATTCTTTACAATTCCAGGTCCTGTCGGGGTCCCTTTTCCCAGGGCCCTGATTCCTCCCAGGGTTCTGGGAAAACCACTCACTTTCTTTCTTATTTCTCCTGGTCTAAGGATCGGAATGGTTTTCTGATGAACAATGATGGTTTCCTTTGGTTTCCTCCATCCCACCCACACTCCTAGTAATTAAAGTTTTTAAGAGTAACAGTAATCATGCCAAAGTGGTAATGCTATGATTTAAACCCAAGGCTCCCTGACTTTAATGCTGAGCTGTTTACTCTGCCATGATGCTTACCTGTAACTTGTAAGGATCCAAGAGATGAAAGGGCATGGCCTTTGTTTTCAAGTTGCCCTCAGTTTAACTGAGCACACCCACACTAAACTACTATGAAAGACTGTGGTGATGTAAACGGGAAGGAAATCCAAAAAATGGAACATATGGACACATACAATCAATTTTCTGTGCAGTAGAAACTAACATGACACTGTAAAGCACTTATATGCCAAGAAAAATTAATTTAAAAATGCAGCACAATGTAAAAGGAGATTATGTTAAATTCCATAATGAAAGAAAAAGAAAATACACCAAAAATACATCCTAGATCTCTGAAAATTAAAATAACAAATGATGCACAAGAGTCTTTAAAGATTGACTATTAAATCTCTGCATGGCAGTGGTTCTTGAGGGACTCCCTTTACTTAAAGAAGGAAACTGAGATTCTTTAAGGAGGCCTAGTACTAAGTATGGAAAAGGCAATGGCAACCCACTCCAGTACTCTTGCCTGGAAAATGCCATGGACGAAGGAGCCTGGTAGGATGCAGTCCATGGGGTGGTGAAGAGTTGGACACGACTGAGTGACTTCACTTTCTCTTTTCACTTTCATGCATTGGAGAAGGAAATGGCAACCCACTCCAGTGTTCTTGCCTGGAGAATCCCAGGGAAGGGGAAGCCTGGTGGGCTGCCTGCCGTCTATGGGGTCACAAAAAGTTGGACACGACTGAAGCGACTTAGCAGCGCAGTACTAGGTAAGACCCACAGAGTTCCATATTGGCTATGCTGAGTCTAGACTTCGTTTCTTAATTCCTAGCCAAGTGTTCATTCCTCTTTATAAAATAATCCACGTAGGCTAAGAGAGTGCTCAAAAAGAACCTCGAATATCGTGACATTCTATTAATCTATACATTCTGCATACATTAAGCAAAATAGTAAATTCTCTACTTGAAGAATATTATAATGCAAAAATTAAAATGCAGCCTTCTACCTTACCGCTCCCCCTAAAATGCTACAAAATGGAGAATACATGAGCATGCTAAATAAATGCAGAATTAGTCTAGAGAGACTCTTCAAACTGCAAACTCTTTCAGAGAATATTTTTTTCCAACTAAATCTAAATGTGAACTGTTTTTTGACACTTTGTTTCCTCATTTAAAAACAAAACTAACACATCTGCATGATAGCAGAAAGAGATGCTATGAGTGCTCAGTATGTCAGCATTTGTAATCTGCTTTTGGTCAGTGGGTGGTGAAGTGGTTTATTTCAAGTTGAAGATTTATATGAAAACCCTTTTGTGCTTATTTTATTCAGAATAGCTTTCCCACAATGATGCAAAGCAATGTGAAGCACCAAGCAATCCAGTGTTGCTCCACAACTTTGTTTATTTTTATGTAGAATAGTTCTGACTTTCACATTTCAATGTTTTTAATGTCCCTTGATTCTTATGTATTCAAAAATTTAGATAACATCAAGCTGCATATTATAATTTTATTTAAATTAAGATCATTTGAATCACAAGCCGTAGTGAGGCCTACAGAAAAGAGGAGTTTAAAAAAGCACTGTGCTCTAAATCATTATGGGGTAAGCTTGGTTTTGTCGCTGTCCCTTTAGCCCTTTCCTTGGGAACAGAGCACAAAAGCAGGATGAGGGAGGTTACTATTCCATTAGTTTACTTTATTTCCATTTTAAACTTTTAAGTAAATCCAACTAAACTGAGATTTATTTCCCAGCCACTTATTTTACCCTGAAATAATTTGTTATTAGAATAGGATTTAGGTGACCTAGAAATCCTCTGATGCCACACGTTGCTTTTTCTTTTTTTTCTATCTTTTCCTCTCAACTAAAACGTATGTCTTTAAACAAAGTGCATAGGAGAGTTTTAAAAAAAGCATTTTCCCCTGATGGTTTCCAGTCACCTCAGAGGCAAAAGTGCCAAACTTTTTCAGGAAAGGCTGCCCTTCTGACATATTTTGGCAGGAACCTGAAAGGCAGGCAGTAGACAGCATGTAGAGAATCTTATTCTTCTATGGTTTTCCTTATTATTCCAAATGGATAAAGATTTAAGACACTAATTCAAACAATGTCCAATGTAACTTTGCATCCACACTCTGCAAACATATTATGATCCATCCGCTCTCCCAGGGGGGACTTTCCAGTGATCAGACAATGCACTGTGATAAGATGGATGATCCCTCACTATTGCCAGATCCTTTGAGACATGTAGCATATAAAAAGACAACTGAGGTACCACTTGGCCTGACAAGGGCAGAGTCTAAATGAAGAGACAGACAAATGACCTTAGAATTAGGGGTGAGGGAATAAGATCATAAGGATTGCCAAATATATCTGGTTATATGTACAGCATACTAAGAGAATTATGTGCATTATTTAATTTAATTTCCATAATAATGCTGCTGTCTGAATTCTTCAGATAAGGAAGCTGAGGCTTAAGAGAGGTTATTTAATGTGCCCAACATATTACTGGCATGAAAGATTCCAGCCAGAATTCAAATCCAGGAAATTTTTATTATGTTCGCTAAACAAGGAGAATTTTCTCATATTACCATCATGCAATCCTCCCAATCAGGAAAGAATCTCTGGTTCCAATCCACAGACATAGTTCGAATTTCATCAACTGTCCCAATATTGCCTCTGTTTCTGTCTGATCCAGGATATGTATAAGAACATGGATTGCATTAACTGCTATGTCATACTAGGCTTCCTCAATCTGGAAGAATTCCTAAAGATTTCCCTGCCTTTTATGGACTAATTGCTGTTTTAGAGTACAGACTCCATTCTGTAGGATGACCTGAATCTGCTCAACCTGGTCATCTGACCTTCCTAACACCAGACACAGCTCTTGCATTCCTGACAGGACATCCCAAGAAATGATGCTGTGTGCTCCTTGGCAAGTCATGTCAGGAAGCACTCTGCTGTGGTTTTGTTCCACACTTGGTGAGTTTGCCCCTGATTGTTTAGTTAAGTCTGTGCCTATCTATCAGGTTTCTCCACTCTAAGCCACTGTTTCCCTCTTTTTATTTGATTAGTATTTGTGGAGTAATATTTTCATACCATACCAATATCTTCAGCACACCTCTAACCATTCTTTAGCCTCTATTGATAACCCCTAGTGATATCGACCACCACGCGGATAATACTCAGTGACCATTATCTGTGTCAATCACTCCTTCTACAGTTAATCATGGGTATCTCACAGTGAGAAAAAGTTTTTGATTCTCTTCAACATTTCTTTAGATCTTTAGAATTTCTAAAGTTTTCTATTTTATCCAACAAGTTACAGTCCCATACTCTGTTTGAGAGCAAAGTGTCTCAGATTGCCTAGTGGGAGCCCAATTAAGGAGGCCCTTGTGTCCACGTGATATGTTCTCAAAATCCTTCATTGTGTTGACCTTCTCTTCCATCAAGGTTAGCACTGCCCCCCTAAGTAAGTCATCATAAGGTCCAAAGTATCAGGAGAGAGCAAATTTTAATTACCAAGCAACCCTTACGACTCCAGCGTCTGAGCCAGGAGAACGTGTTTCAACCTTTCCCCCAGTGATATGAATCTTTGAAACAAGGGAAAACTTGAGAAAGGAAAGCACACAGTTTGCTACTTACATTAACTTTGACTAAGGTGACCCTAAGAGCAGCTGATCAGTCACACCGAGAGGCTCTTACTCGCACGTGGGCCCCACAGCAATACAACCTGATGCTTCCTCTGTGGCACAGACCCCTCTCATCTTCCTCCTAAGTCATCCCTAAAATGGAACTAACCAAATATTCTTTCCAATTCCACGGCAATTTTATGAGCATAAAAGTGGGCATCTTCAGCCTGGCACTCTGTGATGACATAGTGGATGGGTGCCCCATCCACTCACTTGGGAGGAAGGCTTCAGACGGAGGGAACACGTGTATAATTATGACTGTTTCGGGATGTTGACAGCAGAAACCAGCACAACATTGTGAAGCAAATTTCCTCCAATTAAAAAATAAATTTTAAAAAAGCTGGAAAGAAAAAGTGGGCAACTTATTTACCGTTCAACAGTACAATGTGTGTACTATCACTGTTCACTAGACTTCAGCTGAATTCTAAGTTTTGGGCTCATTGTATTTTAGTAATTACAAAAATATAAACATTCCACAGTTTCCCCATTCTTACTTTGCCTATTTAGCCTCAAGACTTTATTGACCTGTACATGTTTTTTTTTTTCTGAACTCAGTGAATTCTTATATTATTTCTACTCACAAAGTGTGATAATTTATACTCATTCAGTGTAAATGACCTATTTTCTAATCAGTACTGTCCACTTAGCATATGAAGCAATTTATGACTTACAGATCTTGAGAACTATACAGAACATGAAGCCAAGTATATATCTTGAACATTATGACCTGCTGGAAGTATTGTAATGCTGGAGGTCATGAGACAGAATGACAGCTGAGCAGTGGTGAGGAATTTCCAAAATGCCCATGGATTTCCACCCAACCTTTTCCTTTTTAAAGTGCTTTTAACATATCTTCTTATCCATCTCATCTACACTTAACACTGCCCAGAAAAACTTTTCCACAAATTTATACATTTCCAAACAGTAATCTATTTTGCATACCAACAAGATTTTCAGAAAAATAAGCAAGTAATTGAAAACTCACAATAATTTAAGCCAAGTTATTTCTTTGAATTAAAAAAATCTGGACATGAACACAAATATGATATATAGTTGTTCAAAGAGAAGCATTCCTAACATAATTAAATATAAATTACCATAGCATAAATTTGGTCAAAGGATATATCTGTCTAGATTTTGATACCATTTAAAGTGCAAAATTCTAAATTCCCATGTCCTCCATGATTTTCTTTGAAGATATTTTTCTAATCATCTTTTTTTTACAGAAAAGACTAGAATTTATGATATGAAAAAATACCCTATTATCTTTAGGAAACAAGCCTCTGCAACAAGGCTTTGAATCCAGATCTGCTCCTGGTCACCCAGCATGCAAACCAAAGGGACATAAATAGCAGTGGTGTATTTCATTTTTAGGCTCAGGCATGGGTCAGCCTCCTTCAGGTGATGCTCTGAACGCTGACAGGGGCCTTAAATCTTTGGTGGGTTTATGAACTGCAAGAAGGAACTTTCCATGATGTCCCAAATCCCAGAAGTGAGACGCCAGTGGCTAATCTCTGAGTCACTGGGCCCCTTTGACCTGTTCTCTTCACACTTGTCTCCATATTTCATTTGCTCTGAGCTGGGTTTGCTTTATGACTTTGGTTAAGTGTGAAGGAAATCAGTATGGCAGATGGAAGGAACTGAAGCTGCTCTTTACTCAGTGCTAAATTTCTGCCAATATGTATTCTGTTTCCCATAGCAAAATCCCTGATGTCGTTTTTCGGCATGTCAACTAAGTCTTATCACTTGCCAGTTTAAGCGATATCAGATGTGATATTCCCTCGAAGAGGAAAGGGACTCTGTTTGGTTTTTATGTTAAGGACAGCAGGGCTCATCATGCACAGAGAAACCAAAGAAACCATTTTCTTTAGGAATCATGCCAAATGTGAGGGCTGGCTTTGCTTTTGAGACTTGAGTTAGAGAGACTCGGCTGACAATCCCAGGCTGCCAGGGGCCCAGAGCAATGTGAGGAGCTCTCCACTCGGGCCCAGGGGCTTCCGACTCAGCCAGTTTGTTTCCCCACAAGGTAGCTTCTCACAACCCGAGTTGCTGTAATAGTAAATCAAAATAAGGCAGACCTCAGATGATTTAATTAGGAAACAGTGAGATAGTAAACTCAAACCATATATAGGCTAAAAACCATCTTTTAAGGGGGTTATGTTTCTCTTGTTACATGCTTGCAAATCTTTTTTTTTTTTTTGCCAATTTTATCTACCTATAGCCAATAAACCCATGAAATTCTTAACAGAATTCTGTGTCTGTCTCGATGCCAACAATAAAAATAGAAACTAATATATTGAGTCAGTAATCTGGACTGCATAATATACACACAGATCTCATATTTTACATAGAAAATACTGTATTTTTGATAAGATTTCTTAAATTGCTGCCTACCATTATGGATATCCAGGCTAAGAAATTCTTTGTAAACTGTAGCTTGCAACCTCAGAAATCTAGAAGCTGTTGATCACACACCAAAACTATGTGCAGTATTAAACATGGCAATTTTTATGAAAAACTAAGCACAAATGGTTTAGAGTTCAGACCAGATAAATAGCTCTTGATTGCCTCTGTATAAATGTGTGCATATATGCATACATATATATACACATATGTATACATATGACAGGAAGAGAGCTACAACCCTATATAAAATAATGAAATCATGATATATATTAGATGAAATAATGCATAAATATGAATGCATATGTTCTTGTGTATGTATGTATATTCATATATACACTGAGGTACACACACATAAGTCTCCATGAGATCAATGCCATGTTCCCCTCCCAGAACGGTTAAGTTAGAATACACAGAGGTGGGGCTGCAGCACTAGCGTATATTAAAGCTCCCCAAGTGACTGCACTGTGCAGCCAGAACTGAGAACCTTTGCTTCACATCTATGTCTGAAAGTCTTCTGTGTGGCCGGTATTCTAAACGCTCTTAAATAGCACTATCTCATATGTTTCCATTCAGACAAAAAGGACAATACCAATGGCATTAGTAAGAACCTTCATCTGATGCAACTAATTCACTGAACTTTCCCGCTGGCTCTTAGAAAATGAAAGCAGACATCACTTACCTCCTGGTTTCTCCTTGTGGTGGACAGAGACTCACCCTTCGGGTTCCACGTTGTGGTGAGCTTGATGATGCTAACGAAGCGGTGGAGGCTCTCCCTTCTCTTACCCTCCCTTCTCTTACCTAGTCTCTATGTTGCTTTCAATGTCACCCCGTGCTGTGAATGAAAATTGTTAGATTAATGGTGGGATCGTGAAAAGACAACGAAAAGAAAACCATCATAGAGGAAGAAGTGTGACTGTTGAATCTAGGAAACCGACATCAGGGGGGAATGATGCACCAACATCAGGGGTGCACAGCAGCACCTGAAACAGAGAAGCTTCCATTGGTGCACCCTGGGGTGAGCACAACGCCACCCGGGCCGGGCAGACTAAGCTGAGGGGACACAGCCACGGCAGTGCTCTCCATGGGGCTCCTCTCATAGTCACTTTAACTCTGGAGCATCGATACTGACGTCCTCTACTCTGTTTTCCATTGAAGAGACTGTTGACAGGTCCCATCCACAAAGAGACCACTTAAGATTAGTTTCAGACAATGCAATGTTCGCACGCGTGTATGTGTTCACAGGAAGTGTGATGTGCCCAGTTTAAAAGTAAACAATCCTCTCCCCACTGGGACTTGAGACATTTGAAATTTAACAGGAAAAAAATAAGTTACAGAATATACATAAAACCTAGCCAAAGCAATACAGAGTAGAATCTATCTTCCTCACTGTGCATGATGGGGACTCTCCAAATCGATACTCGCTGAACACTAGACAATACTGGTAAGAGACCAAGTCATTTATACTACTAGTCAGATTCCTAAACCAGCCTGAGTTTCTTTATACAACTAATTCTGTGTCATTGTTCTAATGCCCCTAGATATTTTTTTGTGAAACTTTATTGTGCTTTCAAACATATGGAGACCTTTCTAAAATGCAGACTCTGATTCAGTGATCCTGGGGAGGACCACAGATTCTGTATTTGTAAGCAACTACCAGATGATGCCAACATTGCAGTTTAGCCTGTTTAAAATAAAAAGAAGGGAAGAAAAGAATAGCAGGATAAATTTGAATTTCTACCACTCCTTTTGTAAAAGAAAGCCTGGCTTACATAGGATTTCTAAAACAAAACATTTAAGAAATAATATAGACAGTATGAATGAGAAACTTAAAAAGCAGAGAAAGCTCAGCACCTATCTTTGAAATAAGTTTCTGTTTGTTTAACAGTACTCCTAAATATCTCCTTTGGTTTCTTTGTTTTTCTAACCATACTTCAGTAATTAGTAAATATTAGAGGCAAGCTGAGATTTGTTGCATGGTCCGATACTCAATCATTCAAGTTTCTATAGGTAAATACAAGCACTGAAATACACTTCTATGATTTGTAGTTTCATAAATGTTGTTCTAATTCTATTCTTCACAGTTAGCAAAACAGGGATGCAATAATTCCTTTATTTCAATACACAGCTCACCATTAGTCTTGGGATTTATTATAAAAGGCCGTACTCCATGAAATTAATCAACATGCTCCACATTTGTCTTCCTCCCCTCTCCCACCCTTCCATGTCTTTGCTAGATCCAAGAAACCAAAGTACCAGTAGATTTCCATAACGATCTCTGAAATGCTTTGCTCTGATGTACATACAGTTAGGACTGCAGAGTTTTCTTTTACTTGTGTTAGAAAGGACGTAACTATGCTGGGCCTCTTGCCTCCTGCCACTTCTGAAAAGACTCATTTCATAAAGGGAGGTGAGAGGAGGTGCTGAAAGGACTTCTGAGTCCAGCTCTTTGCGTAATGGGTCTAGTGTGACCTGAGCTAGTCACTGCAGTCTCTGAGCCTCGGTTTCCTCACACATAAGGCAATATTATTAGCAACACACACATGTGTTATTACTATTATGACTATGGGATATGAACTTATGCATACTTTAGATTCAAAATACCGAGTGAGGTTATAAATTCTCATAAGCGACACACATGTAGATCATTCCTTCTCTTTTCTTTCCGTAACTTAAATATGGTTTGGCAGCTGGGACTGTGAATGTTATGTTTATTTTAGCTTAGTCAATCAGTCTGATTCTCTGCATTTAGGTCATAAGAGGGAAAGCCTCCCAAGGGCAAGGGCAAGGTCTGTCAACATGCTGCTGGGTAACAGTGCCTAGCATAATGCCAGACACACGGGCAGCCTCACAAACACCAAACACAGAAATAAAAACTGCTTGCCTCTGACACATGTACTTCCTTCTAAGGATAAAAGTTGAGACGCTCTTCCTGGCAATTTGGAATCAAAATGAATTTTTAGTTTGAAAGTTACATGATGACAACTAAACATGATGTTAACATATGTCCAACTGCTATTCCATTGTAATTCTTCTAAAGTGAAAATTCAGAGTGTTAGTAATTTTTAGTGGTCCTAAATCATCTAAAATATAAGAGTGAAGGAAATTTTAACCAGCCAGTATTGTAGTATTCCCTTGGGAATGAGCAGTGTCCAGCTCTGCCCACTCTTTATTCCCTCTCGCCTCCCACCCAACTTGTCCTCCTACAACATATAGTCCATCACTGCTTCCAGACCCCCAAAGTCTACGCAGTCCTAGGTAGGTTCTAGGGGTATGTGTGTGTTAATCGCTCACTCGTGTCCAACATTTTGTGACTCATGTCTTTTAGCCCACCAGGCTCCTCCATCCATGAGATTTTCCAGGCATGAATACTGGAGCAGGTTGCCATTTCTTTCTCCAGGGGATCCTCCCAACTCAGGGATGGAATCTGGGTCTCTTGCATTGCAGGCAGACTCTTTACCTTCTGAGTCACCAGGGAAGCCTGGTGGGCTGGCTGAGCCTCAAAGAATACTGGTGTGGGTTGCCATGCTCTCCTCCAGGGGATCTTCCCAACCCAGGAATCGAGCCCTGGTCTCTGGCATGACAGGGGGATAAGGGATACTGACCACTATAGTATTGGTGGGGGGTGGTCATAACTCATTCAGACTCACTTAGAACTTGAGGAACACTCAGGAAACAGAATTTATAGGGTGGCATGGGAAGAAAATAGAAGCTAAAAGTCCCAGGCACTAAGATGCCTAAAGTTAAAACTATCAGTCCAGAACTAGGAGAGGTCTAATATGTGCCTGTGAGAAAGAACAGAGGGTTTTGGAGAAACAAACGTGCTAATGAAGGGATCTTCCTGAACAGGGACCATTCTCTGATCTCAGTTATTTCTGAATTCTACTGAAGAATGGAGAATGGACTTTTCTTTGTGCCTGTTGTTCTTTTTCTCCCAAGGTGGTGTGCTTTACTGATTTTAGATGATTTGCTTCTATAAGCTCTTATCCTCAGGAATCTAAGTAAATCACAAATTAGAAAATTTTTAAAAAAATGTATTCCTCAGCTGTCTATGTGACTGATGAAATACTAAGCACTCAGGAACCATGATAGAGTACATGAGTGTGCATCCCTGACCACTGTCCACTATGGAACAAGAGAAGGCTTTGAAAGAGGCCAAAATCTCAAAATACCAAAAAGTATTTGGCTGTCATATATTCTCTACTACATAATATTTGTAATCCTATAACTGGGCCCATTCTGATCCTAGGATATGCTAGATATCTTTGGAAACTGAATTTATTACTCCAAATAAGGAGAAACATTTTATTTCCAACACATCCCCCAACAGTGCAATATACCAAGAATGGCATACCTTTTATCATTCTCTTGAAATTAGAAATTTTCCAGAAATTTCAGCTACATTCCTTATTAACTATAGAGAATCATGCAGTTGTTTGGAATAGCCCATCAGAAGGCAGTCCATGAAATATAATTGATATAATATGCTAGGTCTTGGATAGACATAAGTTTGAAACATACCTACCTAAGTGGCACAGTGGTAAAGAATCTGCCTGCCAAAGCAGGAGATGTGGGTTTAATCACTGGGTAGGGAAGATCCCCTGGAGAAGGCAATAGCAAGCCACTCCAGTATTCTTGCTTGGGAAATCCCATGGACAGAGGAGCCTGGCAGGCTACAGTTCATGGGATCGCAGAGTTGGTCATGACTTGGAACTAAACAACAACAAGGATTTTAAGAATTAAAAAGACTAACTTCCTAAGTGGTTCTTTGTTCTCAAACTAAACGCCCTTCCTCAATACTCTGTATGGATTTTTTTTTTTTTTAAGATAAGCAGTCAAAACCAACACACATTTCTATCAATGTCTCATTAAACACATAAGAGTTTATTTAGATTCCTCTTCAGCTTTCTACAGTTTCAATTTTCTCCTTTGATTAAGCCCTCACAGGAAGAAGCTAAGCTAGGACTAACTGGGGACTTTGGTAAGTGGGACTATGACTCAAGGTCTGGGCCTCTGGGGATTGTCTCTTACACCAGAGTACTGTTCCTGAGTGAGACTCTGCAGTAATCAGCATGGAGGAAACTGTGCTTGGTATGATGGGCAAAACCAAGAGGATCTTTCAAGAGAACAATCTCTTAAAAAACTACCAATAAGTGCACTTGATAAAATATCATCTAGAAAATATCTTGGGATTCAACTTCATGGATCATTTATTCATTACTATTCTTAATTAAAATATAAAGTGTTTGATTTGATTAAAATATAAAATGTTTGATTTTTTATTAAAATAATCAGTGTTTTGTTGAGATAAAAATGGAGTGAAGTGTTTGGGAAAGAAGCTGGCCATTGTTGAAACATTAATGGGAGACCCCAATAAGGATCAGATGTTATCTCAACAGAAGAAGAGATCAAGTCATCAGGGGAGTTACTATAAGGAAACACTGCTGATGGCAGTTGGGCTTTACTAAAACTTTTCACTTTGATAAACCTCTTGTGGACCTAATGCTGTTTAATATTCACTGACTAAATGGAAAGAAATAAAATAGCCACATGCAGGTTATAATTTCTCAACAGTGTAGAAGTTTTTATTATCTCCTTAATCAAGAACTTATTTAAAGAACATCATGCATCAGATCCCTTGAAATGTTACTTTTTATAGATACATGATTTTACATAGAATTATTATTGTGCTTTTGTACTCTAATCTTTAAAAGGGTGTGTGTCCCAACTGTAACTTGAAAAATCTAGGCAAACAATATACAAACTGAATTTTAACTTCTAGTGTGATTTTGTAGAATGGTAAGGGATTGCTCAAAGCTTCTTGAATGTTTTTCAAAGATAATCACTACAACTATTTTTTAATCAGGTATTGTTTATTCAGAACATGAGTTTTGGAGTCAAATTACTTCAGTTCAAAACCTAACTCAACTGACAACTAGTTACGTGACCTTGTTTGGCTCTACTGCGCCTCAGTTTTCTTGCCTGTAAAATGGAAATAATACAACCACATGTGCTCTGTTTAGTCGCTCAGTCCTGTCTGACTCTTTGCAACCCCATGGACTATAGCCCTCCAGGCTCTTCTGTCCATGGGGATTCTCCAGACAAGAATACCGGAGTAGGTAGCCCATCCCTTCTCCAGGGGATCTTCCCAACCCAGGAATCTAACTGGGGTCTCCTGTATTGCAGCTTTCTTGCTGAGTTACCAGGGATGTTGGAAGACACAGCCATAATTCTCCCATTTTTCTACATGTCTTTTGAGCAGCCACTGACTATATTTGTTATGGATTATATCTTTAAGGATACAACATCCTTGGAAAAGAGAAATAATGTCTGCTTCCCAAACAATAATGCTAACTGCCAATTATATAAATTCTGGGTTTCCCAAGTTCAGAACTCCTGTTCTGTCATTCAGCCCATTGCATGGAAATTGCAATCTGACTCTTTTCAAGTTTTCCTGCAGGAATCCAGGCTGAGGAAATGGACACAAGAAAATGTGCGTACTCCAGTGATTACTATTACTGTGAGTAATAAGACTGTCTTTTGTCTTTGAGCCAGAAGTCTCATGGCTTCTGCTAACATCCATGAAGCTGTGGTAGACTGATTTGTTAGCTTGCAATTCAGGTAAAATGTCAAATCTTTCATAGATTTTGCAGCACCTACTTTTTAATGTTATTTTGAGGAGTAAATAAAGTAATATGTGTGAAGTGCTTACAACATTATCAGGCATATAAAAACCCCAGATTATATTAGCTAATATTGTTAGCTGCTAATATTTGGTCAACAACAATTTCAAGATGTAAAATCCTCAGGGTATTGGTGAATTCCAATTCTTTTGGTGCTGAATAATGACAAGTACAGACAAAAGGATCACTGAAGTATCTTGGATGATATGCATTTTCCTTCTTTAAAAAAATAGTGATTTGTGGAACTGGGGATTTTATGACTAGCTTGGACAGTTACTTTGAATATACAAATTACTCAACCCATATCAAATTATATAGATGATTACCAGAGAACATAATGCACCACAAATTGACTAGTCATTCATATCAACGTTTTTTCCTGCTGAAACTGTTGCCTACTACTAATGGTCAACATCATGCTGATGTCACTGTTTTCATTTGAACTGAAGACAAATTCTTTTCACTGTCCTATGAAAACATGTGTTGGTTGGTTCTCTTATAAAAGTGCCATAAAGGAAAGAATGATAATTGGTGCTTATTCCTTTAATTCATTACTAAGGATGTTTTATAAACACATTCAAAGACATCTTTGCCGAGAGATTATTTGACTAAGGTCACATGACTCCCATCTGACCTCAGCCTGATTGTTAAGGAGAAATAACTAATATCTCTAGGTTTCTTCAAAACTCTGCCAAGTGATTCTATCAAACTGAACTATCACACTGAGTTTCTATTATAGTCCAAGTCATTAACTGAACCAGAAATACTGTATAAAGAATTCAGTTGATCACATAAATCAATTTTTGAGAATGAAATGAATGACTGTGATGCTGGTTGATGGTGTTAAGGGCTAAGTTGATATTTATGGAATGTTTACTGTAGCTCATTATCACCAAGAAAATGTAAAAAGCGTGGGATTGCATCCTCCACATATACTTCCCTTGCTCTTATTAAGTTCTAGGACTGTTTTAATGCCTGTTTTTAATTTATTTGCTCTGTAGAAAAACAGGGAAAATTTTGACATACAGTGTACTTTCTCCTAGAGTCCATGCTCCATTAGGATTGTTCACCTGTCTACACAGAGTTTAGAACTGAGTCAAGGGAATAAAAAAATCCACAAACATGTTAATCTATATGTAGTGCAAATCAATATAACATGATTGGTTTAGATCGGAAATGCACAGGAGAAATGATTTTCCAATTAGTTTTCAAGAGTGGAAATATTTTTCAATATCAAGTTACAGGATATCCATATGGGTCTGTTTATCCTACAGAGCATCCCAGTGGGCATTGCGAACATCCCAATGGGCACTGTAGAGATCCCTGAGCATTTAAAATGCCAGAGTTTGTAAGAGGACACTCCGATTCTCCCCAAGGGTGAATGGAGATGCTGTACTTTTTCTACATATCCAGTCCGCTTCAAGAGGCATTGATCTGTCACATCAGTTCAGTCGCTCAGTCATGTCCGACTCTTTGCAACCCCATGAATCACAGCACACCAGGGCTCCCTGTCCATCACCAACTCCCGGAGTACACTCAAACTCATGTCCATCGAGTTGGTGATGCCATCCAGCCATCTCATTCTCCTCCCGCCCCCAATCCTTCCCAGCATCAGAGTCTTTTCCAGTGAGTCAACTCTTCCCATGAGGTGGCCAAAGTATTGGAGTTTCAGCTTTAGCATCAGTCCTTCCAATGACCACCCAGGATTGATCTCATCTAGAATGGACTGGTTGGATCTCCTTGCAGGCCAAAGGACTCTCAAGAGTCTTCTCCAACACCACAGTTCAAAAGCATCGATTCTTCGGCGATCAGCTTTCTTCACAGTCCAACTCTCACATCCATACATGACCACTGGAAAAACCATAGCCTTGACTAGACGGAACTTTGTTGGCAAAGTAATGTCTCTGCTTTTTAATATGCTATCTAGGTTGGTCATAAGTTTTCTTCCAAGGAGTAAGCGTCTTTTAACTTCATGGCTGCAATCAGCATCTGCAGTGATTTTGGAGCCCCCCAAAATAAATTCTGATACTGTTTCCACTGTTTCCCCATCTATTTCCCATGAAGTGATGGGACCAGATGCCATGATCTGTCACATACTTAGATGGTAAACAAGTAATTTGAAGTCTAGTTTGCCTGAATTTTAAAGTGATGTTATTTTTACTGTTTCCATTTCACAGTACCACTTCTACTTATGTTTGCCAAATAAAGTACAAGGATGACCAGTTATAAATTTAGGATGAACAATGAATAGTTTTTAGTATTAGTTTGTCCCAGATGTTATATAGGACATTCTTATATTAAAGAAGTATGTGTTGTTTATAGAAAATTAAAATTGAACTGGCCCTCCTGTAGTTTTATTTGCTAAATCGAGCAAACCTTTATGGGCAGATTTCATAAAAAGTCACACCACATATGAATCAATAAATATAAAAATCATATTCAGAAAGGATATCTCAAGAGCAGAAAAATACAGGATTATCTACATTTCTAAAACATTATCATAGATATGAATATGCATTTTCTAAGTGTAAAAAAAGAAAGATTGTTTTTGAATCCTCTCCCTCTCTCAGGAGTCCATGTGTACCCAATTGGGGAAAAAATCTTATTTTTTTAAAATAAAACAATCTTATTGTCTTACTGTTTAGCGGGATTGTCAAACTCACTTAAAATTTTTCTACAGAGGCAGATCTGAGAGCCGAAGGGTGAGATAGCATGTAAGAAATAAAGGTCCAGATTTTCACAAAAATAATAATCTAACATTCCCCTTTATGAATGAGGAAACAATCTTCCTATTTTACTATCAGCTTTACTCCAAATGTCTTCCTGTATCATATTTTAGAAAAAGAATATCAACACTTCGTGATAGTTAAGAAAATATTTTTAATGAAGCAGGGTAGAAATTCAAACTTTATCTTCCAACATGTATGAGCTATATGAATTTGAACGAATGACTTAATCTGAAACTCATATATCTTGCTGAAAAACAGAGCAAGTGATGTTTACATTATAGGGCTATTGTGAAAATTAATCGGAATGTGTTTCAAACACATGATATAGTTAATACCAAAATATAGTAGGTGGTCAAATAAATGCTTCCCCAGTGGTCCAGAGGCTAAGACTCTGTGCTCCCAATGCGGGGGGCCCTGGTTCAATCCCTAGTCAGGACTAGATTCCACGTGCTGCAGCTGAGAGTCTGCATGCCAACTACAGATCTCGCGTGCGGCAATGAGGAGCGGCGATCCTGAGGGTCACAGCGGAGACCTGGTGCAGTCAAACAAACAAAGGAAACAAAGACACATTTTTTGAAAGATAATGAATGATAACTATCATTTCAGACACTGCCTAACTGATTCCAATTTTTTCAAGTTTCCAAATTAATGCAAATAAATTTTGCATTTATTGTCTTTTCAAAAGAGCTCATTTTTGTAAAAATGTCATCAAAGCAGAATTTTATTTATATATGTTATGAATCTTACTCAGGAATTCTGAAGTAATAATTCTGAATAAGAGTGAGACCAACCACTATCTGGCAGGCATGAGCCCATCAGAACAGCTACAAGGGTAATTAAAGCAGACACCAGAGTTTACCACACGCTACAGGCCTGCCCTTGGCTGAAGAACAGCCTCATTCCTAGACCAGAAAAGGCAAAGCTTCAGGGACATCCCATAAAGGATCACAAAATTCAAATGAAAGCCCTTACATAAAGTAAGTGTGTTTCTTGGCAATAATTATTGTGGAGCTGACATATTAATCTCTAATTTATTTATTTTAACTTATTTTTTTATTTTTTAAAATTTTAATTGGAGGCTAATTACTTTACAATATTGTATTGGCTTTGCCATACATTGACATGAATCTGCCCCGGGTGTACATGTGTTCCCCATCCTGAACTCCCCTCCCACCTCCCTCCCCATCCCATCCCTCTGGGTCATCCCAGTGCACCAGCCCTGAGCATCCTGTATCATGCATCGAACCTGGACTGGCGATTTGTTTCACATATGATAATATACATGTTTCAGTGCCATTCTCCCAAATCATCCCACCCTCGCCCTCTCCCACAGAGTCCAAAAGACTGTTCTATACACCTGTGTCTCTTTTGCTGTCTCACATACAGAGTTATCATTACCATCATTCTAAATTCCATATATATCCATTCAGTTCAGTTCTGTTCAGTTCAGTCACTCAGTCGTGTCCGACTCTTTGGGACCCCATGAATCGAAGCACACCAGGCCTCCCTGTCCATCACCAACTCCCAGAGTTCACTCAAACTCAGGTCCATCGAGTCGGTTAGTATACTGTATTGGTGTATTTCTTTCTGGCTTACTTCACTCTGTATAATAGGTTCCAGTTTCATCCACCTCATTAAAACTGATTCAAATGCATTATTTTTAATGGCTGAGTAATACTCCATTGTGTATATGTACCAAAGCTTTCTTATCCATTCGTCTGCTGATGGACATCTAGGTTGCTTCCATGTCCTGGCCATTATAAACAGTGCTGCGATGAACATTGGGGTACATGTGTCTCTTTCAATTCTGGTTTCCTCAGTGTGTATTCCCAGCAGTGGGATTGCTGGGTTATATGGTAGTTTTATTTCCAGTTTTTTAAGGAATCTCCACACTGTTCTCCACACTAGTTTGCATTCCCACCAACAGTGTAAGAGGGTTCCCTTTTCTCCACACCCTCTCCAGCATTTATTGCTTGTAGGCTTTTGGATAGCAGCCATCTGATAGCGTGAAATGGTATCTCATTGTGGTTTTGATTTACATTTCTCTGATTATGAGTGATGTTGAGCATTTTCATGTGTTTCTTAGCCATCTGTATGTCTTCTTTGGAGAAATGTCTGTTTAGTTCTTTGGCCCATTTTTGGATTGGGTTGTTTATTTTTCTGGAATTGAGCTGAAGGAGTTGCTTGTATATTTTGGAGATTAATCCTTTGTCAGTTGCTTCATTTGTTATTATTTTATCCCATTCTGAAGGTTGTCTTTTCACCTTGCTTATAGTTTCCTTTGTTGTGCAGAAGCTGTTAATTTTAATTAGGTCCCATTTGTTTGTTTTTGCTTTTATTTCCAATATTCTGGAAGGTGGGTCATGGAGGATCCTGCTGTGATTTATGTCGGAGGGTGTTTTGCTTATGTTCTCTTCTAGGAGTTTTATACTTTCTGGTCTTACATTTAGATCTTTAATCCATTTTGAGTTGATTTTTGTGTATGGTGTTAGAAAGTGTTCTAGTTTCATTCTTTTACAAGTGGTTGACCAGTTTTCCCAGCACCACTTGTTAAAGAGATTGTCTGTTCTCCATTGTATATTTTCCCCTCCTTTGTCAAAGATAAGGTGTCCATACGTGCATGGATTTATATCTGGGTTTTCTATATTGTTCCATTGATCTATATTTCTGTCTTTGTGCCAGTAGCATACTGTATTGATGACTGTGGCTTTGTAGTAGAGCCTGAAGTCTGGCATGTTGATTCTTCCAGTTCCATTCCTCTTCCTCAAGATTGCTTTGGCTATTCGAGGTTTTTTGTATTTCCATACAAACTGTGAAATCATTTGTTCTAGCTCTGTGAAAAATACCATTGGGAGCTTGACAGGGATTGCATTAAATCTATAGTTTACTTTGGGTAGTATACTCATTTTCACTATATTGATTCTTCCATGAACATGGTATATTTCTCCATCTATTAGTGTCCTCTTTGATTTCTTTCACCAGTGTTTTATAGTTTTCTCCATATAGGTCTTTTGCTTCTTTAGGTAGATATATTCCTAAGTATTTTATTCTTTTCGTTGCAACAGTGAATGGCATTGTTTCCTTAATTTCTCTTTCTATTTTCTCATTATTAGTGTATAGAAATGCAAGAGATTCCTACGTGTTGATTTTATATCCTGCAACTTTACTATATTCATTGATTAGCTCTAGTAATTTTCTGGTAGTCTTTAGGGTTTTCTGTGTAGAGGATCATGTCATCAGTGAACAATGAGAGTTTTACTTCTTCTTTTCTAATTTGTATTCCTTTTATGTCTTTTTCTGCTCTGATTGCTGTGGCCAAAACTTTCAAACCTAAGTTGAATAGTAGTGGTGAGAGTGGGCACCCTTGTCTTGTTCCTGACTTTAGGGGAAATGCTTTCAGTTTTTCACCATTGAGGATAACGTTTGCTGTGGGTTTGTCATATATAGCTTTTATTATGTTGAGGAATGTTCCTTCTATTCCTGCTTTCTGGAGGGTTTTTATCATAAATGGATGTTGAATTTTGTCAAAGGCTTTCTCTGCATCTATTGAGATAATCATATGTCTTTTATTTTCAATATGTTAATGTGGTGTATTAAATTAATTGATTTGCAAATATTGAAGAATCCTTGCATTCCTGGGATAAAGCCCATTTGGTCATGATGTATGATCTTTTTAATGTGTTGTTGGATCCTGATTGCTAGAATTTTGATAAGGATTTTTGCTTCTATGTTCATCAGTGATATTGGCCTGTAGTTCTCTTTTTTTGTGGCATCTTTGTCAGGTTTTGGGATTAGGGTGATGGTGGCCTCATAGAATGAGTTTGGAAGTTTATCTTCCTCTGCAATTTTCTGGAAGAGTTTGAGTAGGATAGGTGTTAGCTCTTCTCTAAATTTTTGGTAGAATTCAGCTGTGAAGCCGTCTGGACCTGGGCTTTTGTTTGCTGTAAGATTTCTGATTATAGTTTCAATTTCCGTGCTTGTGATCAGTCTATTAAGATTTTCTATTTCTTCCTGGTTCAGTTTTGGCAAGGTGTATTTTTCTAAGAATTTGTCCATTTCTTCCAAGTTGTCCGTTTTATTGGCATATAATTGCTGATAGTAGTCTCTTATGATCCATTGTATTTCTGTGTTGTCTCTTGTGATCTCTCCATTTTCATTTCTAATTTTATTGATTTGACTTTTCTCCCTTTGTTTCTTGATGAATCTGGCTAGTGGTTTGTCAGTTTTATTTACCTTCTCAAAGAACCAGCTTTTGGCTTTGTTGATTTTTGCTACGGTCTCTTTTGTTTCTTTTGCATTTATTTATGCCCTATTTTTTAAGTTTTCTTTCCTTCTACTAACCCTGGGGTTCTTCATTTCTTCCTTTTGTAGTTGCCTTACGTGTAGAATTAGGTTGTTTAGTTGAATTTTTTCTTGTTTCTTGAGGTATGACTGTATTGCTATGAACCTTCCCCTTAGCACTGATTTTACAGTGTCCCAGAGGTTTTGGGTTGTTGTGTTTTCATTTTCATTCATTTCTACGCATATTTTGATTTATTTTTTGATTTCTTCTATGATTTGTTGGTTATTCAACAGCATGTTGTTCAGCCTCCATAAGTTGGCATTTTTAATAGTTTTTCTCCTGTAATTGAGATCTAGTCTTACTGCATTGTGGTCAGAAAAGATGCTTGGAATGATTTCAATTTTGTTGAATTTACCAAGGCTAGATTTATGGTCCAGGATGTGATCTATCCTCGAGAAGGTTCCACGTGCACTTGAGAAGAAGGTGAAATTCATTGTTTTGGGGTGAAATGTCCTATAGATATCAATTAGGTCTAACTGGTCTATTGTATCATTTAAAGTTTGTTTCCTTGTTAATTTTCTGTTTAGTTGATCTATCCATAGGTGTGAGTGGGGTATTAAAGTATCCCACTATTATTGTGTTTTTGTTAATTTCCCCTTTCATACTTGTTAGCAATTGTCTTACATATTGCGGTGCTCCTATGTTGGGTGCATATATATTTATAAATGTTATATCTTCTACTTGGATTGTTCCTTTGATCATTATGTAGTGTCCTTCTTTGTCTCTTTTCACAGCCTTTGTCTTAAAGTCTATTTTATCTGATATGAGTATTGCTACTCCTGCTTTTTTTTGGTCTCTATTTGCGTGGAATATCTTTTTCCAGCCCTTCACTTTCAGTCTGTATGTGTCCCTCGTTTTGAGGTGGGTCTCTTGTAGACAACACATATGGGGGTCTTGTTTTTGTATCTATTCAGCCAGTCTTTGTCTTTTGGTTGGGGCATTCAACCCATTTACATTTAAGGTAATTATTGATAAGTAGAATCCCAGGGATGGGGGAGCCTGGTGGGCTGCCGTCTATGGGGTCGCACAGAGTCGGACACAACTGAAGTGACCTAGCAGCAGCAACAGCATGATCCCATTGCCATTTACTTTGTTGTTTTGAGTTCAAGTTTATAAACTCTTTCTGTGTTTCCTGTCTAGAGAAGGTCCTTTAGGATTTGTTGGAGAGCTGGTTTGGTGATGCTGAATTCTCTCAGCTTTGCTTGATTTCTCCTTCATATTTGAATAATATCCTTGCTGGGTAAAGTAATCTGGGCTGTAGATTATTTTCTTTCATCAATTTAAGTATGTCCTGCCATTCCATCCTGGCCTGAAGAGTTTCTATTGAAAGGTCAGCTGTTATCCTTATGGGAATCCCCTTGTGTGTTATTTGCTGCTTTTAATATTTGTTCTTTGTGTTTGATCTTTGTTAATTTGACTAATATGTGTCTTTGAGTATTTTGCCTTGGGTTTATCCTGTATGGGACTCTCTAGATTTCTTGGACTTGGGTGATTATTTCCTTCCCCATTTTAGGGAAGTTTTCAACTATTATCTCCTCAAGTATTTTCTCATGGTCTTCTTTTTTGTCTTCTTCTTCTGGGACTCCTATGATTCAAATGTTGGGGCATTTAACATTGTCCCAGAGATCTCTGAGATTGTCCTCATTTCTTTTAATTCTTATTTCCTTTCTGTTTCATTTATTTCTACCATTCTATCTTCTATCTCACTTATCCTATCTTCTTCCTCCATTATTCTACTGTTGGTTCCCTACTGAGTGTTTTTTATCTCATTTATTGCATTATTCATTATATATTGACTCTTATTTCTTCCAGGTCCTTGTTAAACCTTTCTTGCATCTTCTCGATCCTTTTCTCCAGGTTATTTATCTATAACTCCAATTTGTTTTCAAGATTTTGGATCATTTTCACTGTCATTATTCGGAATTCTTTCTCAGGTAGATTCCCTATCTCTTCCTCTTTTGTTTGGGTTGGTGGGCATTTATCCTGTTCCCTTATTTGCTGGGTATTTCTCTGTCTCTTCATCTTCCTTATATTGCTGTGTTTGGGGTGGCCGTTCCATCTTCTGGCAGTTTGTGGAGTTCTCTTTATTGTGGAGTTTCCTCACTGTGGGTGAGGTTGGATGGGTGGCTTGTCAAGGTTCCTTGGTTAGGGAAGCTTGTGTCGGTGTTCTGGTGGGTGGAGCTGGATTTCTATTCTCTGGAGTGCAATGAAGCATCCAGTAATGAGTTATGAGATGTCAATGGGTTTGGAGTGACATTGGGCAGCCTGTATATTGAAGCTCAGGGCTATTTTCCTGTGTTACTGGAGAATTTGTGTGGTATGTCTTGCTCTGGAACTTGTTGGCTCTTGGGTGGTGTTGGTTTCAGTGTAGGTATGGAGGCGTTTGATGAGCTCCTATCGATTACTGTTCCCTGGAGTCAGGAGTTCTCTGGCGTTCTCAGGATTTGGACTTAAGCCTCTGCCTTTGGTTTTCAGTCTTATTCTTGCAGTAGCCTCAAGATTTCTCCATCTGTCACTTCCAAGGTGGTTCCCTCTGTTTTAGCTTCTTCTGTTTGCTGGTCTCTTCAGTGTCTAATTTCTGCCCTGACACAAGGGAGTGGTGGTGGTCACTTTTTTTTGCTCACTTGTTCAGCCGTGCTGTGGGGAGGGAAGAACACTTCAAATAAATAACCCTGGCATCTGTTGGGCGTGCTCTCCGTGTCTCAGCCACACTGGGTTTGCCCCCACTCACGGCATGTGTGCTTTCCCTGTCTATACTGCTCAGGATCTAGGTTGCTCTGCTGGGAACTGTCAGAGGCAGGCCCTGGATTGCATGCACTTCTCAGGTCAAAGCCGCTCAGGTTCAGGTACTCAGGTACTCCACAAAGGCACAGACTCGTTTGGGCCTGCGTTTTGTGCTATCCACCGGTCCAAGCAACTCAGGTGACCAGGTGCTTGGCTAGCACAATGTTTTGCTGTAACTTATTGCCTCCCCATTCCCTGCTGCTTCGTTTTCTGGGTGTACAACCGGTGCACCTTCTCAGGCAGATGTAGACCGTCCAGAATCCCAAGAAGTCTTGGTTAGCAACGAAGCCTGCTTGCAGTTTGGTAGATGATACTTCTCTGAGGCGGTCATTGCCCCCTTCTGGCTCTGGCTGCCCTCCCCTTCCTGTCTCGGCAGGGGATGGGCCATCCGCAACCGGGAGCTCTATACAGTCCTTTGTTCTGTGAGCGTGTCTGGCGGTGTCTTCAGTTCAGTTCAGTCACTCAGTCGTGTCTGACTATTTGTGACCACATGAATCACAGTCCGCCAGGGCTCCCTGTCCATCACTAACTCCCGGAGTTCACTCAAACTCATGTTCATCGAGTAGGTGATGCCATCCAGCTATCTCATTCTCTGTCGTCCCCTTCTTCTCCTGCCCCCAAATCCTCCTAACATCAGACTCTTTTCCAGTGAGTCAACTCGTTGCATGAGGTGGCCAAAGTATTGGAGTATCAGCTTTAGCATCAGTCCTTCCAATGAACACCCAGGATTGATCTCATCTAGAATGGACTGGTTGGATCTCCTTGCAGTCCAAGGGACTCTCAAGAGTCTTCTCCAGCACACAGTTGAAAAGCATCAGTTCTTAGGCGATCAGCTTTCTTCACAGTCCAACTCTCACATGCATACATGACCACGGGAAAAACCATAGCCTTGACTAGATGGACCTTTGTTGGCAAAGTAATGTCTCTGCTTTTTAATATGCTATCTAGGTTGGTCATAACTTTCCTTCCAAGGAGTAAGCGGCTTTTAATTTCATGGCTGCAATCAGCATCTGCAGTGATTTTGGAGCCCAAAAAAATAAAGTCTGACACGGTTTCCATTGTTTCCCCATCTATTTCCCATGAAGTGATGGGACCAGAATGCCATGATCTTCATTTTCTGAATGTTGAGCTTCAAGCCAACCTTTTCACTCTCTTCTTTCACTTTCATCAAGAGGCTTTTGAGTTCCTCTGCACTTTCTGCCATAAGGGTGGTGTCATTTGCATATCTGAGGTTATTCATATATTTCTCCCAGCAATCTTGATTCCAGCTTGTGCTTCTTTCAGTCCAGCGTTCCTCATGATGTACTCTGCATATAAGTTAAATAAGCAGGGTGACAATATACAACCTTGAGTTACTCCTTTTCCTATTTGAAACCAGTCTGTAGTTCCATGACCAGTTCTAACTACTCCTTCCTGACCTGCATACAGGTTTCTCAAGAGGCAGGTCAGGTGGTCTGGTATTCCCATGTCTTTTAGAATGTTCCACAGTTTATTGTGATCCACACAGTCAAAGGCTTTGGCATAGTCAATGAAGCAGAAATAGATGGTTTTCTGGAACATTCTTGCTTTCTCCATGATCCAGCGGATGTTGGCTATTTGATCTCTGGGTTCCTCTGCCTTTTCTAAAACCTGCTTGAACATCTGGGAGTTCACGTTTCACATATTGCTGAAGCCTGGATTGGAGAAATTCGAGCATGACTTTATTAGTGTGTGAGATGAGGGCAATTGTGTGGTAGTTTGAGCATTCTTTGGCATTGCCTTTCTTTGGGATTGGAATGAAGACTGACCTTTTCCAGTCCTGTGGCCACTGCTGAGTTGTCCAAATTTGCTGGCATATTGAGTGAAGCACTTTCACAGCATCATCTTTCAGGATTTGAAATAGCTCAATTGGAATTCCATCACCTCCACTAGCTTTGTTCATAGTGATGCTCTCTAAGGCCCACTTGACTTCACATTCCAAGATGTCTGGCTCCAGGTGCGTGATCACACCATCGTTATTATCTTCGTCATGAAGATCTTTTTTGTACAGTTCTTCTGTGTATTCTTGCCACGTCTTCTTAATTTCTTCTGCTTCTGTTAGGTCCATACCATTTCTGTCCTTTATCGAGCCCATCTTTGCATGAAATGTTCCCTTGATATCTTTAATTTTCTTGAAAAGATCTCTTGTTTTTCCTATTCTGTTGTTTTCCTCTATTTCTTTGCATTGATCACTGAGGAAGGCTTTCTAATCTCTCCTCGCTATTCTTTGGAACTCTGCATTCAGATGCTTATATCTTTCCTTTTCTCCTTTGCTTTTTGCTTCTCTTCATTTCACAGCTATTTGTAAGGTCTCCTCAGACAGCCATTTTGCTTTTTTGCATTTCTTTTCCATGGGGATGGTCTTGGTCCCTGTCTCCTGTACAATGTCACGAACCTCCATCCAGAGTTCATCAGGCACTCTATCTATCAGATCTAGTCCCTTAAATCTATTTCTCACTTCCACTGTATAATCATAAGGGATTTTATTTAAGTCATACCTGAATGGTCTAGTGGTTTCCCTACTTTCTTCAATTTAAGTCTGAATTTGTCAATAAGGAGTTCATGATCTGAGCCACAGTCAGCTCCTGGTCTTGTTTTTGCTAACTTTATAGAGCTTCTCCATCTTTGGCTGCAAAGAATATAATCAATCTGATTTCAGTGTTGACCATCTGGTGATGTCCATGTGTAGAGTCTTCTCTTGTGTTGTTGGAAGAGGGTGTTTGTTATGACCAGTGTGTTCTCTTGGTAAAACTCTATTAGCATTTGCCCTGCTTCATTTCATGCTCCAAGGCCAGATTTGCCTGTTACTCCAGGTGTTTCTTGACTTCCTTTTGCATTCCAGTCCCCTATAATGAAAAGGACATCTTTTTTGGGTGTTAGTTCTAAAAGGTCTTGTAGGTCTTCATAGAACCTTTCAACTTTGGCTTCTTCAGTGTTACTGGTTGGGGCATAGGCCTGGATTACTGTAATATTGAATGGTTTGCCTTGGAAACGAACACAGATCATTCTGTCCTTTTTGGGATTGCATCCAAGTACTGTATTTCGGACTCTTTTGTTGACCATGATGGCTACTCCATTTCTTCTAAGGGATTCCTGCCCACAGTGGTAGATATAATGGTCATCTGAGTTAAATTCACCCATTCCAGTCCATTTTAGTTCACTGATTCCTAGAATGTCTATGTTCACTCTTGTCATCTCCTTTTTGACCACTTCCAATTTGCCTTGATTCATGAACCTAACATTCCAGGATCCTATGCAATATTGTTCTTTACAGCATCGGACCTTACTTCTATTACCAGTCACATCCACATCTGGGTATTTGTTTCACTTTGGCTCCATCCCTTCATTCTTTCTGGAGTTATTTCTCCACTGATCTCCAGTAGCATACTGGGCACCTACCGACCTGGGGAATTCCTCATTCAGTATCCTATCATTTTGCCTTTTGATACTGTTCATGGGGTTCTAAAGGCAAGTATATTGAAGTGGTTTGCCATTCCCTTCTCCAGTGGACCACATTCTGTCTTAGGTTAGGGCTTTTCATCTTTTCACAGGGTAGGTATCCCACAGTCTGCTTTGCTATCTCAAGTTAGCTCCCTCAGATTGCCCTCGGGGCATTCAGGCCCAGTCCTTACTCTAAGCAATGCAACCTGTGCCTCCCTGCCCAGCCCCTGCTTGCTAGTGTCGGATGCATGTGTCTGCGCTGCTTCTCTGTTGGGAGTTACCGTTGGGCACATAATCTGTGGGTTTTAATTATTTATTTATTTTTTCCTCTGGGTTATGTTGCCCTCTGAGGTTCCAAGGCTCGCCACAGACTTGCCAGTGAGAGTGTTTCCTGGTGTTTGGAAACTTCTCTTTTATAAGCCTCCCTTCCCAGGACGGATCTCCATCCCTACCTCTTTTGTCCCTCTTTATATCTTTCAGATTTTTTCCTACCTCCTTTTGAAGACAATGGGCTGCTTTTCTGGGTGCCTGATGTCCTCTGCCAGCATTCAGAAGTTGTTTTGTGGAATTTACTGAACGTTCAAATGTTCTTTTGATGAATTATTGGTGGAGAAAGTGGCCCCCCCTTCCTATTCTTCTGCCATCTTAGGACTCTTAATCTCTAATTTAAAAAGTCAATAGTAACAGTGGCATAATACTTAATGGCAGGCCAATTTAGAAAACCAGAGTAATAGCAGTAATAATAATAGCTTTATTAAATTTACACAATGTGACATGTACTCAGCTATACACTTCACATCCACTTACTGACTCTAATTTGATCAGAAACTAGAGGTTGGATTTATCTCCATGTCGCAAATTGGACTGACAAGAAATTATAGAGATATCTCAGGTCACACACAGCTAGTACTGGAATATTCAGATTTTTAAAATCCACTTATATCTATCTGCAAAACCCATGTTCTACATATTATGCAGTGATGCTTTCAACTATAATCTAATAAATTAAAAATAAACAGTCATATTTTCATAAAATTATACAAACAATGAAAGACGTTATTAGCCTATTTGATAGCTACCACCAGAGTGATGCCTCAAAGGAATTTCATTTAATGAATATCATCAATCCAACAATCTAGTTTCACAAAGTTTTGGTGGAAAACAGCAGAAATATTGCAGCTGTTTTGATTCTTTTCCCAAACACAGTAAAAATAAATATGCTTCTGCTTAACCAGACATAGAGAGAAAGAAAAAAATTGAGAGAGAAAGAAAAAAGCTAAGCAACCCTTGTACCTGGATGTTGCCCCTGTGGGTAGTGGTCCTGTCAATGGGAAATGCTCTCATTGACATCAGCCCTCTCTAAGCACTGCGTAATTCTTTTGGATACTAGTTTTATCCCTGCTCAAAAGTATGCATGTGTTATTTTGAATGCTAATTTTATCCATATTTAAAAGTGTATACATAGCCATGACTTCAACTAGATTAATCAGCATATGGACTGTTTTTTTTTTTTTTTTTACTTTACAGACTCCATAGTGACTCAGGTTTGTGAGAAATCCTAAGAAAAGTTTTAAGGCTAAAAGTATTTGAGAATCCTAAAACATATAAAGAGAATATAAAAAAGAAAGATATGGCAGAGACTGGCAGATATGAGTTGCCTGTTCACAATCTATTTACCCCTTATTTTATATTTAATAAAATTTATTTCTTCTTAGGGGCTTCCCTGGTGGCTCAGTGGTTAAAAACAAATCTACCTGTCAATGCAGGAGACAGGAGCTCGATCCCTGGGTCAGGAAGATACCCTGGAGAAGGAATTGGCAACCCAATCCAGTATTCTTGCCTGGGAAACCCCATGGATAGAGGAGACTGGTGGGCTATAGTTCATGGGGTTGCAAAGATTTGGAAAGATTAGTGACTAAACAACAGAAATTAGACATAATTTCTTGTTAGAAGCAGCAGCAAAGCACTTAACTGTAAAATACCTCCTTTCCTGCCTTTCTTCCTCCTCCTTTCTGCTGCCAATGCAGACTCCATTGCTGAGCGACTGTATCTATCCCATAACTCACAAGGCAACTTGAGAATAGAAATGAGTTTTATAGACTATAGAGCATTAAAATAGAGAGAATCTGGGGGCTGTAACAACAGCACACACGAATCATATTTCCCCAAAGTAAGAAGTATCTAATTCACTTAAGCCCCTGTTTAAAGATCCTACCTTTGGTAGCCAGATAGAATTCCTAAATTATATAAAAGTTAATATTCTTTTATTTTTGTTTATTCATTTATTTATCTATTTAGGCATGCATATGTGTATGAGTGTGTAAATGTGTGTATAAGAAAAGTCAACCACAACAGGAAATAATAAATGCCAATATTGTAAATGTGGGCTGGAAAACAAAGAAACTAAACTGCAGTTGGTAGAATTTAGTAACTATTTGTAGAGAGGTTCTGTTTGGGGTTCCGCAGATTTTAAAGAATGAGAAAAAGGAGAAGCATGACCTTTTGTAAGATAGTATGCTTTTTAAAGCTAATGGTATAGCTGTGTTAGCTCTTCACTCTTTGCCAGATCTGACAACATGTGAGTTCCCTCTTACGCCCCTGAGTGCTCACAACACCCACTTTCTGCATCAAGAGCTATTATGTCTTAAGTGGAGAAGGAGCTAGTCAGGGGAGAATGCAGAGATGAGGAACAAATGCAGGGGTAGATTCTCAAATTACTAAACACTTGTCATTTCAAAATCTCAAAAATACTTTATAAAAGCCATTAAACAGAATTATCTATGAGAGTCTTACAAAATAAGCAATTAATAATAACATCATAGAAACAAGTAAGAGTAAAAGAATTAGGCAGATTAAAAACCAAAGTTATATTCACCTGGCTAACTCAATCAATAGAACATGAGACTCTTAAAAACCAAAATTAATATAAGCAATAAATGGTAATAAAAGCTAAGAGATAATAAAATGTAGCCATGAAAATTATTCTTTGAATATTGGCAGTAAATGGTTTGCAATGCATAATTTAAAAATATTGATATATAGTCATTTGTAACCTAGGTCAAACTATACTTGAGTGTATATGCATGTGCACGTAATCAGATGGGTTTTCATTAATTGAAATCCACGCATCTACACTTTATGCACATGAATAATAATAACTACAATCATTTGTAAGTAAGCAAGAATAATTTTTTTAAATAGCTGAGGTAAGTACATCTATTCGGAAGATGCCTTTCATAGATAATTTATCTTTAAATCATTACCTTTAAAAAGAATTCCCTTACTTTGAGAAAGTGATCCTTTTTAATTAAACATGTAACAAGTCAAACCAACAGAATGGATAAGGGCTATTCATAGAATGGCAGATGTTGCACATCGATTAACCTCAAATTCAACATACGTTAGGGAGAATTTTTATATTTCACTGTGGAAGAAAGATCAGTGTCTACTCTGAAAACAGAAAGAACAGAGCTTACCCCATTTGAAGGCAAGGAACATATGACTAAACATCGATTCCTAATTATATCTGATGACATATTATTAACATTTTATATCATATAATCCTTTAGGTGATATTCTTAAAAATAGTGGGCCTCAGATTATAATCTGACAAAATCTGGAAGTTCTTGGGAATAGACTAAATGCATTGACTGCAGATTGCAAAACCACACATTTTTGCATGAAGACTTGAAAAAAATAAGCGAATGGGTAGAATTTTGTTAGCTTGACTTTTTTTTTCTACAATTGCATCATTAGTCAGTGTTGTCACACTAAAACAAATGAATCAATAATTACTGCCTTATAAGCTGGAAGTGTTATTAAAATATTTATACAATATTATTTTCAAGATGTGAAACAGTGCTATAAAAATATAGCCAAATTTTCATTTGTTTGCATAATGGAGTTTAATAAAGTGATGTTTCATGATTCCTATGTATTCTACTGCCAAGTGCTTTTCAGAAGTCTTGTCCTAGAACATTAATGGAAGGAATCTCTGGAGATGCTTACTTACAATTCAAGTTTGACTACTCTCTTTGACTCTTCTTTTAACTTTTTATCATTAATTTTTCAGAGTGATTGATCCCTTATTTATTTCTAAAGAACCATATGTAAACAGGTTCAGATCAGATTAGAACATTGGCTAGAGCATGCTAATAGACACTTACTTAATTCCACCACCAGAGTTCCATCCATATTATCATTGGCTGCCACCTGGATACATGAGAGCTTCCTAACTGGTTTCCCTAGTTTCATTATTCCTTTCCACCAGTCTCTCTTTACACACTTTAGCCAGATTTTTTTCAAAGTAAAGACTTATCAAATCTTGCACATGTGTGTCATACATGCACACACATTTTGTTTATAATAAATATCTCACTGAATTCCCGAGGCTTTTCTGTAAAAATCTACATTCCTAGCAGAACCTGCACGGTCCCATCTCTTTCACTATACATGAGCCACTCACTGCCTGACTCCCCCCCTGGACGTCAGCCGCACTGACCGTCTTCCTGGTTCCTGAAAGATCTTGTCTCTTCTTGTCAGGGTATCTATGAAGATGCTGATCATCCTTCCTAAGATACTCTTTACCTGCCAATTGACTGATTGACTTGATATCATTAACTCCAAACTCTTTGCTAAACTGTTGCTTAAGAAAAACCTCTTGCTTTACTTGGTTATATCAAATACCGTTCTTATATGATCTTATATCTTCAAATAGTACTTACTCAACTATAGCATTGCATTTATTATTTTTCCATTTTTATATTTACATTTTTATGTAATATTTGATTAATATCTATTTTACCCTCTAGGCTGTAAGTTCCATGAGATCACAAACTGCATCAGCTTTCGTTCATCATTGCCAGTCCAGTAGTTTCTATATAGCAATTCTTCAAGAAACAGTTGTTACATGAATCATAATTACAAAAAGATTCATAGTCTTAACTGTTTACATTTTAATTTATAAATAATTGAAATAAATGAAGTGATAATTCAACTCAAGAAGTCAGGAGGAAAAGCACAAAATAAATTTTACCGATTTTATATAGAAAATAAAATCTATTCCATATTCTTCTACCTCTAGCACAAGTAAGAAATAAAAATACAATCACTAAATTATTTCCTGATGATCTCAATTTGACTTTAAATGAAATATTGCTTCTTATCCCCACCCTCAACCCAACAGGTACCCCAAAATTATATGAAACACTGAAGTATTATAAGTTTTTACTGGTCCTGCTGCTGCTGCCACGTAGTCACTAAATCATGTCTGACTCTTTGTGACTCCCATGGACTATAACCCTGTAGGCTCCTCTTTACATGAGATTTTCCAGGCAAAAATACTGGAGTGGGCTGCCATTTCCTTCTCCAAGGAATCTTCCCGACCCAGGGATAAAACCTGTGTCTCCTGCTTGGCAGGTGGATTCTTCATCATTGAGACAACTGGCAAGACCTTCTTATTGGTCCAGATAATTCTAATAATGTATTACAGGAATAAAATGTCCTTATGTTGATTTACATTTTGGAACAAACACACATGCACGTACATATCACAAATACGTATACACACACTGACAGCACATCCATTAATCTTATTCAAGAAGAAATTTTACTAACAGAATAATCAGGAATGCTGGAAACAAGAATGTTCTTAAAATTTTTAACTTTTATCTATCTTTTGAGTAAATAATGATTTAAAAAGACTCCCCATCCTTCCGCACAGTCCATTGCATTTACATTCCCAGGTTTTCAATTATATCTTACCTTCACTTTCATAATAACCTTGTTCCTGTGGTCCCTACGTTTGCTGTATGGTTTCCCCCTGATTTCTCGAGTTGAATTATCACTTCATTTATTTCATCTATTTCCTGAGCCCAAATATAAACATTTAAGACCAAGATGTTTTTTTCTTTTAGCTTTGTCCCTCCAGGTTCTCCCTCTGCTACTCCTACTGTAGCTTCCTAACTAGGTTTCAACTTGCATCTTGCTATGCTTTTTGACCCAAATGCCCTTTTGTAGAAAGCTTCTCTTTTTTTGTAAAGTTTCCAAATAAATTGAGCTGTTACTATTACTGTTGTGAAATGTTCATGTTAATTATTTTACTGCATTAATTTATTAGGTAATATGGCCTATGGTATGGGGTAGCTCAGATGGTAAAGAAGCTGCCTGCAATGCAAGAAACTCAGGCTTGATCCCTGGGTTGGGAAGATCCCTTGGAGAAGGCAATGGCAACCCACTCCAATATTCTTGCCTGGAGAATGCCATGGACAGAGGATCCTGGTGGGCTATAGTCCATGGGTTCACAAAGACTCGGATATGACTGAGTGACTAACATTCAAACATTACTAGTATGGAAATTTTTTGACTTTTATGATAAATAAGGGGTCACAAAGAATCGGACACGCCTGAGTGACTGAACTGAACTGAACTGATGATAAATAAATGAAAATTTTAAAAAATTACAACTATTGCGTGTGTAGCTGAAAAAAAGGTGTATACTTTGTTGCTGCTGCTGCTGCGTCATTTCAGTCGTGTCCGACTCTGTGTGACCCCATAGACAGAAGCCCACCAGGGTCCCCCGTCCCTGGGATTCTCCAGGCAAGAACACTGGAGTGGGTTGCCATTTCCTTCTCCAATGTGTGAAAGTGAAAAGTGAAAGTGAGGTCGCTCAGTCGTGTCAGACTGAGTGACCCCACGGACTGCAGCCTACTAGGCTCCTGCATCCATGGGATTTTCTAGGCAAGAGTACTGGAGTGGCTTGCCATTGCCTTCTCCGTGAGGATGGGAGAGGTGAAGTCATTTCTAATGTTTCCTTTACTCACTGATTGTCATTAAAAGAGGAACATATTGAAACAGTTAATGCATGGTGATGTGTGAGTCAGACACGTGCTCTTGCCTCTATGCCTCTGCTAGCCGGCACAGAGTCCCGCTCTGTTCTGCTCTTAGCCCTGGTAGATTGTGCGGTGAAGGCACTGCCGCTGCAGCAGGAGGCCTCTGATCATCCAGCGCGGCCTGCTGGTAGAATCTTTGTAATTCAAGACTCAGGGTTTGAAAGCTATTGTTGCTGCACACCTAGTCACAGTCTGCAGCACTCAGTAAACAGCAGACTTTCTGAACTCTGTTTGTCCAACTAGTCCATCCTATTTGAGTCAGCTCACCAATATCCAGAACATTAGTCAAGCGACTGACAAGGGGTGGGGCCAGCTAGCCATGTGATATTTGCAGATGAAAGCAGACCATGTGGCTTTTTAATGTGGTCAGTCTGTGATGGCCTATTTGCCCATGTGAATGGTTTCTATTGTTGTGTAGTCAGATCTTGACTGATGTGGGAGACAACTTTAGGAGTTAGCACGCTTGTATGTGTCATTCCAAATATCACAGAAAACCGTCTGCCATGCTAGAACTTAGTGATCCAACTGCCCTTGTGTGTACATGTGCTCAGTCATGTCTGATTCTTTGCAACCCCACGGACTGGAGCCCAGCAAGCCCTTTTGTCCACGGAATTTTCCAGCAAGAATACTGGAGTGGGCTGCCATTTCCCCCTTTAAGGGATCTTCTCGACCCAGGGATGGAACCCACATCTCCTGTGTCTCCTGCATTGGCAGGCAGATTCTTTACCACTGAGTCACCTGGGAAGCCCCTAACTATCATTTCATACACATTAAATTACACAGGTACAGCTTGACCTGGTATTGTAGCTGGAGCTGGTGCAAGGAATAAATTACTATAAGAAATCCACTTATTTCTAGTCAAGATTCACCTGGAACCAGAGTTACATCAATAGTAAAAACTTTTTGATGTTTCTAATGTAAAGTTCCATGTACATCACAAAGCTCTAGTGAATATTTAATTTTTTAGTGCAAGCCCTACTGAATAGAAGTGGTATTTTCCTTTTTCTATGGTAAAGGTTTGATACTTTCCCCATACTGCCTCCAAGCTACCTGTGTCCATACGATGATTCTGGCCAATAGGAAGGGAGCAAGAAATTATGGGATAAATTCACAGGTCAGGTGCTGTGACTGAAAACAGAAAAAAATTTTAAGATCAATCTACAAATCAATAGGGAGAAAAAGGAATTGCAAACCAATTAAAAATTGAGTAAAAGACTTGTACAGTTACTTCACAAAAGACATTCAAGGGACTATTAAGCATATGGCCATATTGTCAATCTCATTACTCACTGGAAAAATAAAAACTAAAAACACAGTGAAATACCACCATAGAAAAAACAGAATGGCTAAAATTAAAAAGATCCTCGGCACCAAGTACTGATGAGAATGGAGCATCTGGAGCTTTCATACACTGTGCTGCAAGTGTGAAACAGTGGGATCACTTTGGAAAACTTTCTGGCATTTTTCTAATAAAGGAAACTATTCTATGCATTCAGTGCCTTAGAAAATCACTCCGAGGTACACCGTATATGGAATAGAAGCAAATTCACATGTTCACAAAACACTTCTATAAGAATACTCAGAGAAACATCTTTTATTAATAACTCAAAGCTAGAAACAATTCACTTGCTCAAAAACAAGATAGGTAAAGAAATTTATGTATATTAATGCAATGCACTATATTGCAATCGAAGTGAACAAGCAACAATGATGTCTTATAAACATGTTAATCTTAAAAAGCACTACACAAAATAATCCATAGACTCATTTATATGAAGTTAAAAACCAGCAAACTCAAGCCATATTGTTTATAGACATATATATGATTAACTATAAAGAAAACAATATAGTGACTATTATTAAAATTAAGATAAAGACTGTCTATAGGAGATAAACAGTGAGACATAAATTGGAAGAGACTCATGCACGGACAATGTTCCAGTTCTTAATCTAAGTGGTGGTTACATGGGTGTTCATTATATAACTGTTCTCTAAACACTATGAATATCTTACACATATTTCTATATTTATGCTACATCTCGCAATTTAAAAATGTTAAAAAATGAGCTTTGGTTATGTGATTCAACAAAACTGGGCAAGTTCCTTAGCCTCTTACAGTTCTGGACTTTTAATCTGAAATGGTGATTTTAAAAAAAATTAGCCATTTAAGCAGGTGTTCTGATGAGATAATCAGATGACATAGTGAGGGCTTAGATTTGATTTTGTCCTTTCTACAAGATACAAAGTTATTAGCCTTTTATAAGACAGTTTATTCTTTAGAAGATAGTAAGCTACTATTTCAAGGATGCAGACAAGCAGACTTAAGACTCCTGGGTCAGAAGCAGAGAACTTCATTACTCATGACACAGTAAGTAGCAGGAATGTCACCATGTTTGCAAGACAGCTCCTGGCCCGGGAATCCAATGGGAGTGATGCGATATGGCCCAGAAGGATGCATACAGTGGATGTACACAGTGACATCAAAACTGAGGAACACAGAACTGGGGGAATCCATCAATTTCATAAGATGCAAACAAGAAAGGCTGCTCTCTGTCCCAGAGGGAAACATTTCTTCACCTTTCAAGGTCACTAGCTGCTAATGCAACCCTGAGAAACTGCCTAGGTAAAGAATGGTCAGGGCCTTACATTCCTGTTGCAGTCTGCAAGACATGTAGGAATGCAAGCAGCATGTGGTAGATTGTCTCCAAACTTGCAAAGTTTCCTTGCAATAGAGTCACCATCCAAGGGTAACGGTGTTATAATGAGAAAAACACATACAATACCGAAATTAAAAATAAATGAGGACTTAATAAATGGTGTTAGAGAAACTGAATACCCAGATAGGAAAAAAAATCAAAGAATGACCCCTATCTTGCATCATAACCCCTCCCCCCTCAAATGAAAATATATCAGAGACATAAACGTGGAAACTGAAAGCTATAATGTTCATCGAAAAACAACAAAAAATGTTCGCGACCTTTGTTGAGTCATGACCCTGTAGACCTACAAGCCCTGTTTTTGTCCAGCCTGAAGACCAAAGAAAGAGCCCTGAGACAAAAACAGAGCCGTCAATGGCTTATTGGATAGGAGATCTTACACAAAGGGTCATGAGTGACCCCACTGTGTGCAGCAGACAGAAGGCAGGAAAAGGCAGCAGTCATTGCTACTCAGGAAAGAAGGAGGCTACCACTGATAGAGAGAACTGACCTCGAGTGGGCTCATCAGCCACCAGGGGCTAATTAAGTCCTACTATTAAGAGGACTGGATAGTCCTGTGGTTCATTAGGAACTTGTTGAGCATGGGCTGTACAGAGAACAAGAGAATGGCCATCTTGAATGGGCTGACCGTATACCCTGGTGTAGTCAATGGGCTGACCGTATACCCTGGTGTAGTCAATGGGCTGACCGTATACCCTGGTGTAGTCAATGGGCTGACCGTATACCCTGGTGTAGTCAAACTTTTAACACTTTAACACAATACATAAAGCTCTCATTTTTTTAATATGAAGATTTAACTGTATCAAAATTTTAAAATTTCGCTCATCAAATATTCCATTAAGTAATGAAGGGAAAGCCACAGATTGGGAGAATCAAATGAGATACACATATCTGACAAAGGTAGCGCTTGTGGTAAAGAACCTGCCTGCCAGTCCAGGAGACACAGGAGGCATGGGTTTGATCCCTGTGTTGGGAAGATCCCCTTGGAATTGGGCATGGCAACCCACTCCAGTATTCTTGTCTGGAAAATTCCATGGACAAAGTTTGGCAGGCTACAGCCCATGGAGTTGCAAGGAGTTGGACACAACTGAAGCAACTTAGCACACACTCACGCACATCTGGCAAAGGACTCACATACAGAATACATGAAGAACTCCTAAGACTCAATAACACAGGCCAGAAGCTGCTTCATGAAGATCTTGTCTTCAGATGTGGAAGACAGAATTCTAAGACAATCCCAACAGCATCATTCCCTAGTGTACACACTGTGTAATACCTGGGACCGGGGCTACAATGGACTTCGGGCCCTTATTGGTTATATTATATTACATAGTTGACTTTAAGAAAGGGAGGCCATACTGGGTGACATCTGACCTAATTAAGTGAGCTCATCAAAGGAGCAGAGATTTCCCTAGATAAAGAATTTTGAAGCATAGAGGAATTCAAAAGGAGAAGATTCTTCATTGTTGGCTTTGAAGATGGAGTATGCAACATGGAAATTAATGTGGGTAGTTGCTTCGAAGATGAGAGACAGTCAGAAAAGAAATTAGGATTATAACTCTGTAACCTCAAGGAACTCTTTCAATTGTTTAAATGAATTTTTAACAACAGCCTAAATTCAGATGAGAAAACAGCCAGTGACATCTTTCCTGCCATCTTGTGAGAGACTCAGCCATTTAGTGCCTGGACCTCTGACTTGCAGAATCGTGAGCTAAGAAATCTTTGTTATTTTATGCAGTGAAGTTTATATATCTCAATAAAATATTGTAAAATAAAAAGACATTCTATTTTAAGTATAGTTAATTTTCAATGTTGTGTTAGTTTCAAGTATATATTAAAATTCTTTTCATTATAGTTTATTACAAAATAAGTATAATACACTTACAGTTCCCTGTGCTATACAGTAGATTCTTGTTTATCTATTTTATATATAAATAGTGCAGATATGTTAACTCCAAACTCCTAATTTACCTTTTCCTGCCATCTCCTTTGGTAACTAACTGTAAATTTGTTTTTTTGTCTGTGAGTCTATTTCTGTTTTGTAAATATGTTCATCTGTATAATTTTCTTAAATTCCACATATAAGTGGTATCATATGATATTTTTCTTTCTCTGTCCAATGTTCTTCATTAATATGATAATCTCTAAATCCACCCATGCTGATGCAAATGACATTGTTTCATCCTGCATCATGGCTGAATAATATTCTTATACGTACATATACATGTACACCACATGTTCTGTGTCCATTAATCTGTCAGTGCTGCTATGAACGCTGGGGTGCATGTATCTTTTCAAATTAGAGTTTTCTCCAGATATATGCCCAGGTGTGGGATTGCAGTATCATATTTTTTAGTTTTTTTAAGGAACTTTCATACTATTCTCCACAGTGGCTACACAAATTTACATTCTCACCAACAATGTAAAAAAGTTCAAAATTAAGAAAACAATCCCATTTACATTGCATCAAAAAGAATAAGATATCTAGGAATAAATCTATCTGAGGAGGCAAGAGACCTGTATTCTGAAAACTATAAGATGCTGATGAAAGAAATTGAAGATGACACGGATGGAAAGATATACCAACTTATTCAATTGGAAGGATCAATGTTGTTAAAATGATCATACTACCCAAGGCAAACTACAGATTGAGTCCAGTCCCTATTGAATTACTAAAGGTATCTTCCACAGAACTAGAACAATATTTCTTTTTTAATTGTATAGAAATGCAAAAGACTGTGAATAGTCAAAACAATCTTAAGAAAGATAAACGGAGCTGGAGGAATCAGGCTCCCTGACTTTAGACTATACTACAAAGCTTCAGTAATCAAAACAATATGGTATTGGCACAAGAACAGAAACACAGATCAATGGAAGAGAACAGAAAGCCCAGAAATAAACCCATGCACTTACGATCAATTAATCTACAATGAAGGAAAAAATAGACAATGAAGAAGAGAGTTTATTCAATAAGTGGTACTGGGAAAACTGGATAGCTACATGTCAAAGAATGGAATTAGAACATTCTCTAACACCATATACAAAAATGAATTAAAATAGATTAAAGATCTAAATGTAAGACCAAATACTATAAAACTCTTAGAGGAAAACACAGGCAGAATACTCTTTGATATGAATCACAGTAATTTTTTTTTGAATCAGTCTCCTAGAGTAATGGAAATTAAAAAAATAATAAACAAGTGGGATCTAATTAAACTCAAAATGTTTTGCACAGCAAAGGAAACCATAATGAAAATGAAAAGACAACCCACAGAATGGAAGAAAATATTTGCAAATGATGCTTCTGACAAGAGATTAATTTCCAAAAAATATAAACAGCTCATAAACTAAATACCACCCCCCCAAAAAAAAAAAAAACCCAACCAAAAAATGATCAGAACACCTAAATAGACATTTCACCATAGAAGACATACAGATGGCCAACAGGCATGTGAGTAGATGTTCAATATTGTTAATTATTAGAGGAATGTAAATCAAAACAGTAACACCTCACATCCATCAAAATGACCATCATTATAAAGTCTACAAATAATAAATTCTGGAGAAAACATTCTAATATGAGTTTGGGAAGTATCTGTGATGCAGATTAGTAATGAGATCATGAGGCAAAAATATGGCTTTGGTATAAACTGGTAGAACTGAGTCATCTACAGAAGATGAGAACCCTTCCAGTTATGTGTGTGGTTGCTTCACCAGTCAGTGTTAAACTGCAAACCTTACAGTCATATATTCAAGTGGTCTGATCCACACTTTGCCTCTATGTTTGATTGAAAGGAAATCCCAGAAACGGGGAATCGGGTTCAGGAAAATGCGGATGCTTCTTCTGATGATGATTGTTCAGGGGCACAGTGTATCTAGGCATCCTTCTTGGTTATCTCGCCTTCCCTTGCTGGTCACCCACCAGAGCCGAGTGTGGAGCAGGAAGTCTAGATCATTAGCACATAAAAGGCCCCACAAAGCTCCCTCCCTCTTCTTATTCCTTCCCAGCCTTCCCCTCCTGTGGCAGATGACATAGCCGCTTTCTCCCACATCACACCTTCCTCACAGACAGCTGCACTTTTCCACAAACATGCTTTTATTCACAATGTTTTGTTTTGTTTTGCTCTTCTCTGGCCCCAGGAACAACATGTGGAAATGCATAGATTTGTTTGCAACACATGATGACATCTCAGATATTTTGTCATGTCAGCTAAGGTTTTAAGTGAGCTGGCTTTGACAGGTGAGCTTCCCCAGGTTAAGGGTGGGAATCTCATGGACACCCTCTGGCTTTGCTCACTTTCTTTTGAAACACCAGTTTGTTGTTGCTCAAGCAGTACTTTAAAGGGATCTAAATCTCTTACAGCTGTGAAACACTCGCATTATGCACTGGGTCTGCAGAGCTCCCTAGAGGATGGTGCAGCTTTGGATGGCCAGCTGTAGGAGCAAACATAAATCTCTTTGGAGACTTTTATGCTGTCGTATCTTGCTAGGGCTTAGAAACACTGAACGATTTTAATCATTTATCTCCATTTATCAAAACGCTCTAGCTCAGCAAACTCCAAACCATTTTCAGCTGTGAGCCCGCCTTGCCATAGCAGAAACTTGCCATAGAATATGTTGATGACTTTGTGATAAACATATGCATGCATAAAAAATTGTTTTGGCCACAGGAAAGATTTTATTAATTAATGCCCAATAAACAAATAATCAAAGTCTACTTTGTAGTTGACATTTTACAGTATATATGCATGCTAGTCTCTTCAGTCATGTCCGGCTCTTTGTGACCCCATGGACTGTAGCCCACCAGGCTCCTCTATTTATGGGATTCTCCAGGCAAGAGTGAGTTGCCATTTCCTACTCCAGGGAAACTTCCTGACCCAGGGAGTGAACCCGCTTCTCCAGAGTTGGCGAGTGGATTCTGAACCACTAGCACCTCCTGGGAAACCCCTTAACAGTACATATGAATTCATTATACACAAACGCACATATATAATCACATGAATTACTTGGCCAAGATGTCACCAGCATTTCCACTGTAAACTTTATTTTTGGCCATTCATAAGACTATGAAAATTTGTACCATGGAAGCATAATGTGTTCCATGATGACTTCCTCCTTTTAAAACTATAACTAACTATAGAGAGGAAAATATATTCCCAAATTTTCAAAATAAAATTTAAGATATAAATAAATGATGTTCTATTATGTCTCTTAATAGTTATAGGAACTAATGAAACTGGGTATTTAAAAACTGAAGTATAAAGATAAATATGTCTTTCACATGTGGTTGGGAGTTGTTTGGGGGGGTCTTTGACAGCAAGGAGATCAAACCAGTCAATCTTGAGGGAAATCAACCCTGAATACTCATTGGAAGGACTGATGCTGAAGCTGAAACTCCAGTATTTTGGTCATCTGATGGGAACACCCAACTCATTGGAAAAGTTCCTGATGTTAGGAAAGATTGAGGGCAGAAGGAGGAGAGGGCATCAGAGGATGAAATGGTGGGATTACATCACTGATGCAAAGGACATGAACTTGGGCAAACTCCGGGAGATGGTGAAGGACAGGGAGGCCTGGCGCGCTGCAGTTCATGGGGTCGCAAAGGGTCAGACCCAACTGGGTGACTGAAAAACAACAACAATCTGTTTATTTAATGCTATAATTAAAGTGACAAAATTTCTACCCAATCAAAAGCACATTTTATTCAGGGACAGACGAGGAGGAGGAACAGGAAGCCTCTTCCTGCGGTGTAATCCCCACTTTGAACTTGGGAGGAAGGTGCTTGTTGAGGAGTCTGCCTGGCTTCCCAGGCTGGGGGACCTGTACAGACACCCTATCAACGAGAACCAAGGCACCTCCTCCTTTCCAGTGTAGCTGAGTCTGAGATTTGGAGAGACTCCATTAGCATGACTCATTTTGTATAATATCTTGATCTTACAGAAGAGCCACTCATGCCTTTCTATAAGACAAGTACAAAAGCGGTGCTCTGGTGGGTATCATTCACAGCTTTAACCAAGGATCATTCTTGTTAAAGAAGCAAGACTGTAAAACTTGTCGGGAACAGTGGGTACGTTGCATTGTGTTCAATGAGCAAACTCAACACTGTATTTGACAGTGGGTCAAAAACAGGAAAGGACAGCATATCAGCATTTTCTTATTTTTAAATTTTGTAATGGAAGTTAAAAGGTAGAAAATGACTTCTCAAAAACAAAGACATTTATGACTGATGAGGAATAGGTACACTGCATGAATTGGACATGGAGAGATAAGAAAAGTTAGGAACAGATGTGCCTGTGAAGGTATGTGGCTCTCTCTTTACTAATCTCCATGATAAAGGAGATTAATAGAGTGCTTGTGGCTAGGTCACAGGAAGGCCATCAGATGATCAGAAAGCTGCCTGTGAGTGCTTCCACTGCCAAGTCACCCAAATCTGGATGGTATTCTACAGATTATTTTAGAAAAGTTTGATTCTGTTAATAGCAGAACTCAGGGTGAGTTACTTCCACAGCACCTTGGAGTAAAACCAGAGTTAAGTATTTTTAGAAAGTTAAATATTTGAGACCACACAAGTATCTGGTTCTAACTAAATTTTCTAATATTATGTTTCAATAGGATATATTTCAAATTTAATTATCAAAATTTTGGCAAAATTAATTAACATTGATATTTATATGCCTGAACAAATAGCTTCATTCTTTTCAAGAAATAAGCCTACTTGAAGATCTGTTTTTTATACTTCTAATAGAATACTTTATATAGAGAAAATTGAATGACTCTGTGCAGAGGATAAATCAAAGTAGAATGCCTAAAATTATAGGTAATCTTCCCTGAAGATCTGTCTGGGTAGAAGTTTATGATAGGAAATAAATATACTCATTACTCTGAGTTTTTATAACCCAAACAAATCTATCACCATTTGTGACAGGGCAGATAGAACATGTACTCTGGAGTCAAAATGTGGAACTGATGCTCAGGATTACCCCTAACTATCTGTGTGAACTAGCACGATTTACACAAAATCTCTGTGCCTCAATTTTCTTATTTGTAAAATGAGATTAATAATACTTATTTTAAAGAACATTGTGATGACTGATGATATTGTATTTTAAATAATTACGATAGCTGTCAATAAAAATAATAGTCTAAAACAACACTAATATGTTTATTTTGGAAGAACACATGTCAATTTATATACAACAAACCACAAATCATTCATTCATTAACTCGTGTATTTAACATACATTGTTGACTATCCCTAGACTTGGAGATACTTAATAAATAAATAGAATAAAACATTGATCTTGACTTCAAAGTTCTTTGTAAAGCGTGTAGAATTTTATAAACTTTCATAAAATTTGTGAAAGGGTTTTTTTTCACGTGAAAACGTTCCTTTTCTTCTTTTCCTCTTTTTTTTTCAGTTTTTACATTTTGTTTCACCAGTGCATGTGAAAGCAAAGGGGATGAAACATAGGGTTACTTTGGCCAAGGATGGAACTTTAGGAAAGTTTTTGTTAATCAAACATAAGCAAAATCTGAACATATTATTATTTAGAAATAAAATGAGAAATATATAAAGCTTCCTTCTTTATATTCTCTAAATTCTAAATTCTCTGTATTGAAGTAGGGGGAACATAGATTAATTAATATAAAAGTGAGAAAACATCTACTAAGTTAGCAAAGATGAAAAAAACAAGTACGATAAATATCGAGTTTTGTGGAGGGTGTGACAGCACATATACAATGCTATTTAATAACTCCTGTGCAAATCTAAGTTTGAGACCCACTATAGTTTACCAAAGGAAAGAAATCATTAAATTACTCTGCCTTTTGACAGAGCACATCCCTGTATAAAAAGAAGATAGATGAAAAACTTACACATTTTTTTTCTATGAGGTTTGCTGTTCATTTTATTATTAAGTGTCTAATCTTAGTACTATTGAAAATCAACATGCAGTATAGTCACAGTTTAAGGAGTTAAGACAATAAAGTCAGCTGCAACACAAAAATATGTGAAAAAAAAACTCTCCAAAGTAAAGCATCAAATTGTCCCTCCTTCTTCCTATGGCCAATCTTTCTCCTGTAATTAGAGTCTTCCTAAACTCTATGTAATAATCTTACATAAACAACCAAAAAATAAGTCTCCTTGTTAGCATGGGCAATCAACCCTGAATATTCACTGGAAGGACTGATGCTGCAGCTGAAGCTCCAACACTTTGGTCACCTGGTGGGAAGGGCCAACTCACTGGAAAAGACCCTGATGCTGGGAAAGATTGAGAGCAAGAGGAGAAGGGGACAACAGAGGATGAGACGGTTGGTTGGCATCACTGATTCAATGAACATGAATTTGAGCAAACTCTGGAAGATAGTGAAGGACAGGAAAGCCTGCTGTCTGCAGTCTATGGGGTTGCGAAGAATCAGACATGACTTAGCGACTGAACAACGTAACTGTCCAGATACTGTCTTGTCTCTCCTCTGTCCCCAAACAAAATTCATCTACTCACTCTGTTTTCTCAGTTCTCAGTCACTTCTTGACAATACCAATCAGACTTTTCCCCTTGCCACTCCTGAAGTGCTATTCCACAAAGTCATCGGTGGCGGTTGTGGCAATAAACTTAATACACATGTTCAGTTACTGTTTTTTCACTTCTCTAGACTTTATTACTCCATTTTCATTGAGCTTTACCTCCTCTCCTCCATCTTCTTTGCTGACTTTCCTACTCAATCATCAAATACTGGAAGTCCTCAAAACTCAGTGCAGGATTCTCTTTCAGTTCAGTTCAGTTGCCCAGTCATGTCTGAGTCCTTGGAACCCCATGGACTGCAGTATGCCAGGCTTACTTTCGACCCCATGAATCACAGCACGCCCTGTCCATCACCAACTCCTGGAGTTCACTCAAACTCATGTCCATCGAGCTGGTGATGCCATCCAGCCATCTCATTCTCTGTCGTCCCCGTCTCCTCCTGCCCCCAATCCCTCCCAGCATCAGACTCTTTTCCAGTGAGTCAACTTGATGCATGAGGCGGCCAAAGTATTGGAGTTTCAGCTTTAGCATCAGTCCTTCCAATGAACACCCAGGATTGATCTCCTTTAGAACGGACTGGTTGGATCTCCTTGCAGTCCAAGGGACTCGCAAGAGTCTTCTCCAACACCACAGTTCAAAAGCATCAATTCTTTGGCACTCAGTTTTCTCCACAGTCCAACTCTCACATCCATACATGACCACGGGAAAAACCATAGCCTTGACTAGACGGACCTTTGTTGGCAAAGTAATGTCTCTGCTTTTTACTATACTATCAAGGTTGATCATAACTTTCCTTCCAAGGAGTAAGCGTCTTTTAATTTCATGGCTGCAATCAGCATCTGCAGTGATTTTAGAGACCTCCAAAATAAAGTCTGACACTGTTTCCACTGTTTCCCCATCTATTTCCCATGAACGGATGGGACCAGATGCCATGATCTTTGTTTTCTGAATGTTGAGCTTCAAGCCAACCTTTTCACTCTCCTCTTTCACTTTCATCAAGAGGCTTTTGAGTTCCTCTTCACTTTCTGCCATAAGGGTGGTGTCATCTGCATATCTGAGGTTATTGATATTTCTCCCGGCAGTCTTGATTCCAGCTTGTGCTTCTTCCAGCCCTGCGTTCCTCATGATGGGGAACCAGATGCCATGATCTTAGTTTTCTGAATGTTGAGATTCTCTTCAGTGACTTTTTATTTGGCCCTTGGGCAATTTCATCAACTCCCATGGTTCCAGTTACTTTCTACACATGTAACATCCCACACAAATAGATTTCCAGTTCAATTCTCTCCCCTGGGTGCTAGACTCTTCCATAAAATTGCTTAAAGGTAGATATTGTCCTGTATTCCATTTCTGGGTCATTTGTTTAGTAGACATTTAATTCCATAAACCAAAATCCCAGTCCTCATCCTTGATAACTTTCTCTTCCTTACCTCTGATATCCAAACTTACATCTTTCTTTTTTACCTATTTGCTTTCTAAATTTGCATCAGTTATCTTCACTGTGAATTGGTGTCCACATATTCCATAATAATACTCACTATGATTTTCTGAGCATCTCCCATTCCAACTCTCTTTCAGCTTCTCAAAAGGCTTTGTTTCTTCTCAGCTATAGGGCTTTGCACATGCTAGAATAATACTTGTCCCACTCCACCCCATCCATCAGCCAATTTTATGTATTTAATTCCTGAATACCCTTTAATATTATTTCTTGCAGAAATGTTACTTTCCTTTAGAGCACTTATTTTTTCATAATAACATATTCATTACTGGGAATATTTGATTAATACCTCTCTTTGTGAACAAGAAATTACAAAACTTCTTGAGATCAGGAGCAATATCTGTTTCTTCTCAATATTTTTTGCCTACAACCTAGGCAGTTAACTCACAAATACTAGTTTAATATGAATTTCACTCAATACATTACGTACTACATTATTTTTTCCTGTGATGATCACTTTTGTAACTAAAAAATGAATACAAAAAGAAAGCGGTATTAACCAGGAAAGATTTAAACAAAGAAGAACATAAAGCTTTGGACTTAAGAAGAACCTTTCTTAAAATGTATCATCTACAAAACATAAGTAAACTCTACCTATATAACAAGAATATTGAAAACCCTAAATGAAATAATGTGTACAGTGTTGGGGTCTTTACATAAAAATGCTCAATAGACACCAATTTCTTTTCAGCTTTGAGAAGTGGAAAGGCAACATTGTTTCTGCAGAAGGAAATAATGCTAGAAGGATCTATTAGTTAATTAAGGGTAGGGCCGAGAATAACTTTCAGTTCAGTTCAGTTCAGTCGCTCAGTCGTGTCCGACTCTCCGCGACCCCATGAATCACAGCACGCCAGGCCTCCCTGTCCATCACCAACTCCCGGAGTACACCCAAACTCATGTCCACAGAGTCGGTGATGCCATCCAGCCATCTCATTCTCCGTCGTCCCCTTCTCCTCCCGCCCCCAACCTTTCCCAGCATCAGAGTCTTTTCCAGTGAGTCAACTCGTCTCATGAGGTGGCCAAAGTATTGGAGTTTCAGCTTTAGCATCAGTCCCTCCAATGAACATCCAGGATTGATCTCCTTTAGAATGGACTGGTTGGATCTCCTTGCAGTATAAGGGACTCTCAAGAGTCTTCTCCAACACCACAGTTCAAAAGCATCGATTCTTCGGCGATCAGCTTTCTTCACAGTCCAACTCTCACATCCATACATGACCACGGGAAAAACCATTGCCTTGACTAGACGGACCTAGTGAGGTGATAAATAGAGTTAAGTATTAATCATGAAGTTCTCTGAGAAGAATGCTAAAACTAGTTTTAAATGTTCCAAAAAATATGAAAATGATCTTGTTGAGACTAAGAGAACATATGTTCCAAATTTTCAACTACAAAATTCCAAACTGAAAGAAATATACATAAAGTGGTATAAATGAGTCAAGAGTAGTCTGGTGAATTTCAATTAGATTGTATATGTGGAAAAGTTTCACACCATGTGTAAGGGATGATGGGCTAGAACATTCAGCTAAGAGCAAACAAAGACTTCAAACTTTTACTGAGAACATCGGTGCAATACACAGACTTAAAAACAACCAAGTGACAGAAAGTTAATGATGTTCACAACAAAACAAAAACCATCTTGCTCTTACATGAGACAGTTTTTATCTGTACCTGTAAGACTTCATACAGTACTGTCTTGGCAAAACTGAGCTTCACTTAGAATGCAAATTTACTTAGAAGGTAAATCAGTTTAACCTTTCATGAAGCAGACTTAACTATGTATGAAACGCCTTTAAAAAACACTTTGATTTCTTCGAGTAGTTTATCCTAGCACCTAACTAGGGATGTATGTCCTAGGATATCACTCTAGACTTTATTGAATTGTTTAAAATATTGAAAATTAGAGGAAATACAGTTTTCAATGTATTTTCTTTGTGAAATTTTATATGTAAATTTAAGATACATTATTATTAAAGAAAAATGTGACTAACTTCTTTTAAAACCTGTTTTTAATAAGAGAACATGCTGTATTATTAAATATTGTTCATATTTTTAAAGTAGCCAACATAAAACCTAACTATGGGTATGTCTCAATTATTTCCTGATTCATTTTCTTTTCCATTCAATCACCATTCATTCAAAGATTACTTACTGTGTACCCACAAAAAATATTCCTTAATGACTATTACACTTAAGCAAAGTATGTACTTCTCTGGAAACCACAATTTGTTCACCATATTCAGTGCTCCAACAGCATTACTTAAACTGCAAGATTCTCTTTCTCTGACACCTTCTTTCCTATGCTTCACGCTGACCTACTGATCAGTGTCTCCTTCTGGTAAAGGTCCAATGTATGTCACTGGTTATCAGTTTTCCTAAAAACACTCTTAAGACACTCAATCTTCTTGATTTAATTTTTTCAGTAATAACAGTATAATCATTTATTAACTGTCTTCTCTGTTAACAAATGAGACTGCTAGATATTATGTATCAATTAAAATAGTTTGGTCTTCAAAAGCAGTGTTATTCCTTAGGATTTGGCATTAGGGAAAACTTCTTTTCTTAGATATCTAAAGTTCTACTAACAGGAAAATATTTTGAGACTAAGGAGAAACTGTTTTATGTGGTAGAAAATTTCTTACGGTTTCCACAGGCCTGTGACTGTGGCAGGGAACTGGGGATCACTAGTAGGTATTTCTCTCCCGTTCTCTAAGCGTTCCCAGGTTAATCAGTGTCTGCGCTGGTGGGGACTGTTGAGAGCACACCTTCTTCCTCACCTGTGTCCTCGTCATCCTTCTCTTTGCCCCAACCATTGTTTTTAAAGGCTCCTAGTTGCCTCTTCTGAGATTTCTGCCTCTGTTTGTTGAAAAAATTCCCTCTTAATCTGTGATGGAATAAAATGAAGAGTTTAGTATCAGCTGGATATAAAAAGCAAAAGAAGACAAAAATTCTAAACGTGGTAGGACAAATAACAAATATCTCTCCATACACACATATACACATCTCTTTTCTGCAAAACATGTTAGTATATGTGAACGCATGATTCCTTTTAAGTATCTCACACTGAAGAGAGTAAAAGTGAAATTATTATTATTATTGCAATTACTATTTTAAGTCATAAAGAACCATTTTAATAAAAGTGATAGTAACTGAGGCAAAATTTCATTATTAAAAAGTGCACAGACAACAGGTGATAATTTAATACTGAGGTGTCCACTTTATCTAGTGCTTGATGTTTCTCTTAGTATTTACCTGGCTAGCCACCATTGCATAAAAGACATGGAAATAGAAAAGCAGCAGGAAGAGCTGAGGAAAACATGATACAAATGAGAGAAGCACCACCAGAACCTAGGAATAGCAGGAAGAAAAGGAAGGAATTGAATCTAGTTCGATTTTTTAAAGACATGGATATGTAAGACATGAAACATAATACATTCTACTAAATTAGAAGTGGGTTAAAAAAGAATTGAGACAGAGTTAAGGAACAGGGGATATAAAGAAGTAATAAAGGGGTAAAGAAATTCAAATTCAACATCCTCAGTCTCTAATGCATTATGATACTCTTAATATACAAAGAAGAATATAGCAGTATCCTGGCCCTCAAAAGGAGCTTACAATTTTATTGGGAGATAATTCCATTTGATGAATGGTCTGTATACTAGACATATTAATATAATCAAGTAATTGAAGAATAATGCAAATTGGAACATAATGAGGAACCAAACATCTTAACAAGAAATGCTGAAAGGCACTAACATTTCTCAGTCAATGGTTTTGAAGTAGAGCCCAGAAACAGTTTCAACAGACACCCAAGTTAACGTTGATGTAGCTGGTCCATACACCAGAATTTGAGAAACAAAAAATGTCAAAGCTGCTACAAATGATCAAAAGATAAAAGAACTAGGTTGTTTACATTGACAACTTTGGAGAAGACTCTACGGCAAAAGTAAAGCTGTAAAGTCGAAGAATCTATTTTTCAAGGTCAGAAATTTTAAATCTTTATGTGTTTTTAAGATTCTTTAATTATATCTATGATCATCTTTAAAAAATTCCTAATCTTTAAGATGTTGATTTTCAGGAATATCTGCATTATTAAATGTAAATGGTGTATTATAAACATACTATGGAAATTCCTTATTTTATCTTTTATTTTTCTAAATAAAACATCATAGTAAGTTAATGACAGAAGCTAATGAAGCACTTTCACTGAAAAGTTCTGAAACAGAGCCTCATTTCTCTGGCATTGACTGTGGTCTTGCCTGGAAGTGAGTCTCCACTGTTAAGATCTTATTACATTCCTGCATTTCTATGATCTTTTTTCATGTTTTCATATATGACTTGATTGCACAAATAAACCTTGAGTAATAATTGAAAATATCTGAATATTATGGAGATAACCATACAGCATCTGGCGCTGGACTCTTAGATTGTGTTCCCTAAAAGCTGTTGTGGCATCTAACACCATGAATCTGATTGAGCTTTTCAGAAGATAAAGCTGGAAAAATAATGTGATAGCAATGGGTAAAGAATGTAACCAAAACACACGAGGGACAAAGCCAAGGAAACCACCCTCTGCCTCAGCAACATTAATCATTATACCCTCAATGAGAAAACAGTTTAAAACATTTTTTGAGTCTGAGAATTTGGTAAAAGTGGATTTTGATGAAAAGATACATCCATACTGCAAGAACCAGACTCCTGCTGCAATTATGAGGGGGAAAGAGAACAGGTCACACAGGGTCTACAGCCTTGGTATTTCCAGTGGCAATGAGTGTTTATTCACCGTTGTGAGTAAACATTGACTTTTGATTATCTAAGAAAATAATAAAGTAGATTGAAGCCCACAAGATTTCATTTATTTTGGGAGTGGGGTATATACGGGAAATCCCCATTCCTCCGTCTCAATTTTGTTATGAACCCTAAACCGCTCTTAAAAAAAGAAAGTTTTTAAAAATGAGAAATGTTTTCTAACCTTCTAGTTAGAAAATTCAATAAACTGTAGACATGCTGTCCAAGATGAGTGAATATGAATGTAGCATGGATTTCAAGAGATGAATGATACTTAACAAATGCACACTGAAAGCCTAACATGAAAGAGAGCATATCTAAGAGATGATATCTAATTGTGTGCCCTGAGGACTAAGGCTAGATGTTGATCAATACCCTCACCACTACTCTACTTCTCAAGTCTTTTCCACCTTCAAGTGCTAAAATGTGTGTGAGGGAACTCTACACTGATACAATGTGAATATTGCACATATTTTATACAGTATTCCAACAGACTGAATTGGTACTGTACTCAGACATTTTTAAATGTTATCATAAGATGATGACAAATAGATTAAATTCATTAATCATTGATAGATTATTAATTATACTTAAACACCTAGAGATTTTAATGAAGATTTGAATGTTCTTTTATTATAACACAGAGATTTTATAGCTATTTTAATCTTTTAGTTAGAGGAAGTTTATTAAAAAGGCTTAAAAATTCCGCTAGTGATTATTGACCCCATTTGTCTGTGAGGAATTTTGTGCAGCAGAGATTCTGTATACCTCTTATATCTGAACTACTTCAGATATGCAAGGGGTAACTATGAAAAACTTCAGATTTGGAAACTTGACACCTGATCTACTAACTCAGCATCTCATGTCTGAAACCAGTATCTACTTTATAAGAAACTGATTAGCTTGATCTTTGGGCCCTAGAGCATGAGAATCGATAATAAAATATATGGGTGGCTATATGTAGAGGATGCAAGAGTGTATGGTGTGATCTTGCCCATCAGAGTCTTTTGAATATTTTTGGATCTTGACAAAATTGGACATAATAATTACTCTTAATAAAAAGAGTTGGCATTTCTTTGGTATCAATGTAATCATTATATAATCATTTTTAAATGGTTCTATATTTCTTCTGCCTCTTGAGAAACCTGTATGCAGGTCAGGAAGCAACAGTTAGAACTGGACATGGAACAACAGACTGGTTCCAAATAGGAAAAGGAGTTCGTCAAGGCTGTATATTGTCACCCTGCTTATTTAACTTCTATGCAGAGTACATCATGAGGAACGCTGGGCTGGAAGAAGCACAAGCTGGAATCAAGATTGCCAGGAGAAATATCAATAACCTCAGATATGCAGATGACACCACCCTTATGGCAGAAAACGAAGAGGAACTCAAAGGCCTCTTGATGAAAGTGAAAGAGGAGAGTGAAAAGGTTGGCTTGAAGCTCAACATTCAGAAAACGAAGATCATGGCATCTGGTCCCATCACTTCATGGGAAATAGATGGGGAAACAGTGGAAACCGTGTCAGACTTTATTTTTTGGGGCTCCAAAATCACTGCAGATGCTGATTGCAGCCATGAAATTAAAAGACGCTTACTCCTTGGAAGGAAAGTTATGACCAGCCTAGCTAGCATATTAAAAAGCAGAGACATTACTTTGCCAACCAAGGTCCATCTAGTCAAGGCTATGGTTTTTCCCGTGGTCATGTATGGATGTTGAGAGTTGGATTGTGAAGAAAGCTGATTGCCGAAGAATTTATGCTTTTGAACTGTGATTCTGGAGAAGACTCTTGCGAGTCCCTTGGACTGCAAGGAGATCCAACCAGTCCATTCTAGAGGTGATCAATCCTGGGTGTTCATTGGAAGGACTTATGCTGAGGCTGAAACTCCAATACTTTGGCCACCTCATGCGACGAGTTGACTCACTGGAAAAGACTCTGATTCTGGGAGGGATTGGGGGCAGGAAGAGGCGGGGACGACAGAGAATGAGGTGGCTGGATGGCATCACCGATTCAGTGGACATGAGTTTGGGTGAACTCCGGGAGTTGGTGATGGACAGGGAGGCCTGGCGTGCTGTGGTTCATGGGGTCGCTAAGAGTTGGACACGACTGAGTGACTGAACTGAACTGAACTGAACTGATATTTCTTCTGGGGCTTCCCAGGGGGCTCAGTGGTAAAGAATCTGCCTGCCAATACAGAAGACAGAGGAGATGGGGGTTTGATCCCTGGGTTGGGAAGATCCCCTGGAGGAGGAAATGTCTACCCACTCCAGTATTCTTGCCTGGAGAATCCCAAGGACAGAGGAGTCTGGTGGGCTACAGTTCATGGGTTGCAAAGTGTTGGACACGACTAAGTGACTAAACAACAAGAAGATTTCCTCTATGAACTGCTGGCATAGGGAATTTCAAAACCTAACTCAGGATGGACCACCATGTACCAATTTCTGTGAGGTTTGAGACTCTCTTAATTATGCTTAGACATGTTAATGTCTTTTGTCTTCACAAATTTTCAATATTTTTAAATGCCAATTTTCTAAACACCATGCCAATCCAGTCTGTTTAGGTTAATATATGCTTTAAAATATTCTAAATATTTCAACCTTATTTTTCTTTTCCAAAATAAAATATTTTCTTCCAAGTCTGTAACTATAAAAAGATAAGGCTATAATATTTCAGTCAGAGACAAAAACAAGAAAGTTTAGTAACAATTTACAGAGAAGAAGATATTTTTCAAATCACTGCGGATGCTGATTGCAGCCATGAAATTAAAAGACGCTTATTCCTTGGAAGGAAAGTTATGACCAACCTTGATAGTATATTAAAAATCAGAGACATTACTTTGCCAACCATGGTCCATCTAGTCAAGGCTATGGTTTTTCCCGTGGTCATGTATGGATGTGAGAGTTGGACTGTGAAGAAAGCTGATCGCCGAAGAATTGATGCTTTTGAACTGTGGTGTTGGAGAAGACTCTTGAGAGTCCTTTATACTGCAAGGAGATCCAACCAGTCCATTCTGAAGGAGATCAGTCCTGGGTGTTCATTGGAGGGACTGATGCTGAAGCTGAAACTGCAATACTTTGGCCACCTCATGCGACGAGTTGACTCACTGGAAAAGACTCTGATGCTGGGAAAGGTTGGGGGCGGGAGAAGAAGGGGACGACCAAGAATGAGATGGCTGGATGGCATCACCGACTCGATGGATATGAGTTTGAGTGAACTCCAGGAGTTGGTGATGGACAGGGAGGCCTGGCCCTGCTGTGATTCATGGGGTCGCGGAGAGTCGGACACGACTGAGCGACTGAACTGAACTGAACTGAACACATCCTTAAGAGTTTGGTTGGAAATCCATCTTCTATGAAGAGCAGCTCCTTGTACAAAATTATTGAGTACTGAGAAAAGATGAATTGAGTTAAACAAGGCAGAAAAAGAAGCATATCCAACATGGACCATCTGGTGTGTTCAGGAAGACAACTGGAAGTCTGTGCTATGTTGTGAGAGCCGTGCCTCAGAGGGTGATCAGTTAGTGCTAAAGACACCTTCATAGGGAACAAGATTAGTCAGAGGTGGGATGAGTTCATTTTGGAGAAGAACACTTCTTGGCATAAACTAATCATGAAAGCAATATCTGCTGAGTGAACAGGCAAGTGAAAGCTGAAGCCTTACTTAATTTCTGGGTACCGGGCAGCTGACTTCCACTGACGTACTGACAAGGGCAATGTAGATTGCAAGCTCTCTTAATTATTCTCAGGGTAGTTTTAGGCACGAGAAAAGTAAGCTATAAAAGTATGCAAAGGAGGATGCCAAGATTTGGCAGAAAAGTGTCCAGAATGATCTTTGGACATCAGATAAAAGAAGCTAAAAGATACAGAGGCAAAGGTTTGGAGAGAACAGGTGAATAGGCCCAGAGTTGAGACAGTAGGAACTAGAACACGGCTGTCATAGACGAATCAGCAAATCCGTGTTGATGATTGTCAAGGATGGGGTCATCTGCGGACGTGTGATAAGATTTGTTCAGTTCAGTTCCGCTCAGTAGCTCAGCCATGTCCAACTCTTTGCATCCCCATGGACCACAGCACACCAGGCCTCCCTGTCCATGAGCAACTTCTGGAGTTCACTCAAACTCATGTCCATTGAGTTGGTGATGCCATCCAACCATCTCATCCTTTGTAGTCCCCTTCTCCTCCCGCCTTCAATCTTTCCCAGTATCAGGGTCTTTTCCAAGGAGTCAGTTTCTTGCATCAGGTTGCCACAGTATTGGAGTTTCAGCTTCAACATCAGTCCTTCCAATTCAGGACTGAGTTCCTTTAGGATGGACTGGTTGGATCTCCTTGCAGTCCAAGGGACTCTCAAGAGTCTTCTCCAGCACCAGAGTTCAAAAGCATCAATTACTTACTACAATGCAAAAAAGTAAAGTAATGGAAGAGAACTGACTGGTGCAGAGGTGCTATGAGATATTCCCATACAGTTTCTAAGCCATAGATTATAAAAGCAGTGAACAAAGCAAAAATGTAAGGAAGGAGAGAATTCCATGCAGAGGAGAACCCTGAAAGATGAACTATGAAAATTACAGGATAGAAGTTTTTTATTCTATTTATTGTGGCACAGTGATGTCTCACAAATTCATTAAGATAAACAGAAGAACAAAGGTAACCTCAGATGTCTGTGCTTTGAGGGGACCAGCACCTCACACTGTCTTTTCATTCCCTGACTTTTCCCTAAAATCAGTTTTCTTAAAGCTATTCTCATAGATACAGGGAAGCCTGGCATGCTGCAGTCCGTGGGTCTCAAAGAGTTGGACACAACTTAGCAACTAAACAACAACTAAACATAAATACTTGGTAAAGTTTTAAGCCTAAGAAATATTCTGGATTATTCTGGGTTAAGTCTCATATGTTGTGATACAATTACATTGCCTTGCATGACAAAAAGAGTAGAGAAGGTAAGGAGTTTTGGCCTGTAGACAGGCAAGCACAGTTGTAGACTGTGGGGGAAGCGGATAAATGAAGGAGAGCAGAAGCAGGCAAATCGCTTTGACTCTTCTTCATGTCTTTGTTTTAAACATCATTGACCATCCTATCTCACATGAAAAATATCTTTGGCAAAAACAAAAAATACTAACACCATATTCTTCTATTTTGGAGGTCATCTATTAATGTAGCTAAAAATATCCATAAAACTATATTTTATATTTATTTATGCCTATTTTTTTGCTGAGGCTTACTGTTGATGACAATAAGATAATAGATACATTTCCCCTGAATGTCATATCATTTCAGAAAAAAATGGAAGTAAGTTCAAAGACATTCCTACATATAGGTATGTTGTGTACATATATTGTGTACATATATCTACATATATGAATGAATCATATAATGTGTGACTTCAGGAAATTGTAGCAAATGAGAAATATGACTCAGAGTGACACAATCATTGAAAATAATATTAGAAACAAATTCGCATAGACAGTAGTCAACAGAAACAATGATTTTCCGAAGTCCATCCAACATGCAAACGTATTTATTGCCCAACTTGTATAGTATTTTGGGGATATTGTTTCAAGAGCTGGTGATCATACACTGAGGCAATGATATGGCTGTGAGTTGAGAAATGTAATACACATACAAATATATATTCCTCTTTTCTTCATAAACAAATAGGTTAGATGTTAAATGCATCATTTCTTACTTGCTGCTAAGTCACTTCAGTCGTGTCCGACTCTGTGTGACCCCATAGACGGCAGCCCACCAGGCTCCCCCGTCCCTGGGATTCTCCAGGCAAGAACACTGGAGTGGGTTGCCATTTCCTTCTCCAATGTGTGAAAGTGAAAAGTCAAAGTGAAGTTGCTCAGTCGTGTCCGACCCTTAGCGACCCCATGGACTGCAACCCATCAGGCTCCTCTGTCCATGTGATTTTCTAGGCAAGAGTACTGGAGTGGCTTGCCATTGCCTTCTCCGTCATTTCTTACTTAGCATAACTCTATACTTCCAGTACAACCTGACACTGCATCTCTCTTTTGTTTGAGATTTAATACATTTCAGTTAATGAATCAACTACAGAAAAAGCAAGTATGTCTCTGTCTTCACTGTGAAAACTGGCACAAGAACATACACATAAAACAAGTCAGCTTCTATAGATGCTCACATGTTGAAATTGAGCAGGGCCCTGTGGGCACCAGGGCACAGAAGTCCTTCTGTGTCCACCATTTCTCATTTGTAGGTAACAAATTCCAGCCTCCCTGAGCTCCCTTGAGTCCCCAAGGGCAAGTTCAAACAGTTGCTAACCAGGGAAGGGAGGGGGCAGAGACAAGGGAGGAGCAGTCAAGTAATAATAGTGCAGCCTTGGGTCAGGTACTGGTCCCGCCTCAAGGGATACATATAGCAATTTCTTTGAACTCTTTCAGTTCAGTTCAGTTCGGTCGCTCAGTCGTGTCCGACTCTCCGCGACCCCATGTATCACAGCACTCCAGGCCTCCCTGTCCATCACCAACTCCCGGGAGTTCACTCAAACCCATGTCCATCAAGTCAGTGATGCCATCCAGCCATCTCATTCTTGGTCGTCCCCTTCTCCTCCCGCCCCCAATCCCTCCCAGCATCAGAGTCTTTTCCAGTGAGTCAACTCGTCACATGAGGTGGCCAAAGAATTGGAGTCTCAGCTTCAGCGTCAGTCCTTCCAATGAACATCCAGGATCGATCTCCTTTAGAATGGATTGGTTGGATCTCCTTGCAGTCCAAGGGACTCTCAAGAGTCTTCTCCAACACCATAGTTCAAAAGCATCAATTCTTCGGCGATCAGCTTTCTTCACAGTCCAACTCTCACATCCATACATGACCATTGGAAAAACCATAGCCTTGACTAGACGGACCTTGGTTGGCAAAGTAATGTCTCTGCTTTTTAATATACTATCAAGGTTGGTCATAACTTTCCTTCCAAGGAGTAAGCGTCTTTTAATTTCATGGCTGCAATCAGCATCTGCAGTGATTTTGGAGCCCCAAAAAATAAAGTCTGACACTGTTTCCACTGTTTTTCCATCTATTTCCCATGAAGTGATGGGACCAGATGCCATGATCTTTGTTTTCTGAATGTTGATCTTCAAGCCAACATTTTCACTCTCCTCTTTCACTTTCATCAAGAGGCTTTTGAGTTCCTCTTCACTTTCTGCCATAAGGGTGTTGTCATCTGCATATCTGAGGTTATTGATATTTCTCCCTGCAATCTTGATTCCAGCTTGTGCTTCTTCCAGCCCAGTGTTCCTCATGATGTACTCTGCATATAAGTTAAATAAGCAAGGTGACAATATACAGCCTTGACATACTCCTTTTCCTATTTGGAACCAGTCTGTTGTTCCATGTACAGTTCTGACTGCTGCTTCCTGACCTGCATACAGGTTTCTCAAGAGGCAGGTCAGGTGGTCTGTTATTCCCATCTCTTTCAGAATGTTCCACAGTTTTTTGTGATCCACACAGTCAAAGGCTTTGGCATACTCAATGAAGCAGAAATAGATATCTTTCTGGAACTCTCTTGCTTTCTCCATGATCCAGCGGATGTTGGCAATTTGATCTCTGGTGCCTCTGCCTTTTCTAAAACCTGCTTGAACATCTGGGAGTTCATGGTTCACATATTGCTGAAGCCTGACTTGGAGAATTTTGAGCATGACTTTACTAGCGTGTGAAATGAGTGCAATTGTGCGGTAGTTTGAGCATTCTTTGGCATTTTACAGAACTGAAATCCCCAACAAATGGAGTTAGCATTCTTCACTCCAGAGAAGACAACCTAAGGCCAGGTTAAAGGAACCAAGAAACTCATCAAGAGCTAACCTGAGACCAGATTACAGGAGTGCTAACCCTGCAGTGGCAACCCACTCCAGTACTCTTGCCTGGAAAACCCCATGGGCGGAGGAGCCTGGTGGGCTGCAGTCCATGGGGTCGCTAAGAGTCGGACATGACTGAGCGACTTCACTTTCACTTTTCACTTTCGTGCATTGGAGAAGGAGATGGCAACCCACTCCAGTGTTCTTGCCTGGAGAATCCCAGGGACGGGGGAGCCTGGTGGGCTGCCGTCTATGGGGTCGCACAGAGTCGGACACGACTGAAGCGACTTAGCAGCAGCAGCAGCAGCAACCCTGCATATGGGCTTCTCTTGTATGGTGGCTCAGCGGTAAAGAATCTGCTTGCCGACACAGCAGATGCACATTTGACTCATGAGTTGGGAAGATTCCCTGAAGGAGGAAATGGCAACCTAGTCCAGTATTCTTGCCTGGAAATTTCCATGGACCGAGGAGCCTGGTTGGCATGCCTGGCTCTGCTCATACCTTAATCGTATCAACAACCACTTCCCTTGAAGCACTGCTGTAAAACTTACCAAATCCTCTCAGGTGCGGAGACACAGTTTTTCAGGGGCACAAGCCCACAGTGTTCTGCTTTGCCTGGCAAAGCAATGTGTGTGTGTGTGTGTGTGTGTGTGTGTACACTCAGACATGTCTGACTCTTTGCAACCCCAGGGACTGTAGCCCACCAGGCTCCTCTGTCCGTGGAATTTTCCAGGCAAGAATACTGGACTAGGTTTCATTTCCTCCTCCAGGGGATCTTCCTCATCCAGGGACCAAACCTGTGTCTCTGGCATCTCTGACATTGGAAGGTGAATTCTTCTACTTCATCCACAACTGCCTCAGAGGTTCAGTTCTCTACTGGTGTACAGGGGCTGAATTTGTGGTATAAATATCTGGAAAGTCCTGGGGTAGGGCGGTTTTCAACTTTGGTTAATCTAGTGACTCAACAGTAAAATATGGTGTTCTTCATTGACATCAATTAGAGAATTTGAAATGAACAGTAAGCCATAGTTCTGGTTCAATAGCCATTTCCTCATAATAATTTTTTAACCTACTTAGGCTTCTGACCTCATATTTGAACGTAGCAATATTGTTTTTTTTTCCTTGACCTCTGACTTAATCAACCTAACACAGTAGAAAAGACTTGAAGTAGCAACTCAACAAATATTAAGTGCCAATCATCTTTCTGAAACTTTAAAACATTTAAATATCAGATTTTAAATTAGAAACACTTGTAACATTTTTCTTCTTTTAGTTTTACTGTATCTTTCCCTTTCAAATATTTTCCTTCTCAATGTATACCACTCCAACCTATTTCACATGTAGAATTCATATGCTTACACAGGGCAAGAATGATTTTCACCCCATCTGCTTAATCAGCAATATTGCTGACAAACGTGGAGAAAAACATAAATGACTTCACCAGCACACATACTCTGAAATGATGGAAAGTCATATTCAGAAGTTAGTGTTAAAAAAGACTTTAGTGAAATATACACTGAGGAAGAATGAACTCATTTACTAAAAATATAAATAGGAAACTATGGTGCAATTTTGATTCAATTAGTGCTAATGTTAAGCTATTAAATATGCATTGATCTTACCCCATTCATACCTTGAGTTTACCTAGCACACCACCACAAATTAGTGTTATTGTAACCACAACTATTACTTTCACGTAATACTTGGCTCCCAAAAAATATTTAAAGATTTGCCTATTGCCTGAGATAAACTTCATGCGACGAGTTGACTCAATGGAAAAGAGTCTGATGCTAGTAGGAATTAGGGGTGGGAGGAGATGGGGACGACAGAGAATGAGATGACTGGATGGCATCACCGACTCGATGGACATGAGTTTGAGTGAACTCCGGGAGTTGGTGATGGACAGGGAGGCCTGGCGTGCTGTGATTCATGGGGTCGCAAAGAGTCGGACACGACTGAGCGACTGAAATGAACTGAACTGAACTGAACTGAGATAAACTTCAAATTATTTAACTCAATTGAAAATCTTGTATATTTAAACCATGCAATGTAATACCTGGCACTAAGTAGATATGCGCATATATGCTTAGTTGCTCAGTTGTGTCTGAGTCCCTGTGACCCCATGGACTGTAACCGGCCAGGCTCCTCTGTCCATGGGATTTTTCCAGGTAGGAATACTGGAGTGGGCTTCCATTTCCTTCTCCAGGGGATTTTCCTGACCCAGAGGCGGAAGTCGCATCTCTGTGTCTCCTGCACTGGCCGGTGGAGTCGACCACTACGCCACCTGAGAAGCCCAAGTGGGTATTTAGTAAATATTTATTCCTGCTCCTCATCTTTCTCCCACATGTAGTTCCTCTTCCCTCCTTCATTCCTCTATTTTTTATAAAAAATTCCTTCAACAGATACGACCTTGCGGCAATACCCTACACTTAATTCCCTTCAGCAGCAATTTTCAACATGGGATTCACATTAGAATCACTAACAAAAGCCTTTAAAACATTTCAGCCCTGATTTTTCATTGGTATAGAATGAGGGTTTCTAACTAGTAGTTCTTAAAAATTCCCAGGAGATCATAATGGTTTCAGAACCAGGAGACAGAAGAAAATCTTTATGACACAGTTACAGGAGACCTGGAATAGAAAGACTGTGTCAGTTCAGTTCAGTCGCTCAGTCGTGTCCGACTCTCCGCGACCCCATGAATCACAGCACGCCAGGCCTCCCTGTCCATCACCAACTCCCGGAGTTCACTCAAACTCATGTCCACAGAGTCGGTGATGCCATCCAGCCATCTCATTCTCCGTCGTCCCCTTCTCCTCCCGCCCCCAACCTTTCCCAGCATCAGAGTCTTTTCCAGTGAGTCAACTCGTCGCATGAGGTGGCCAAAGTATTGCAGTTTCAGCTTTAGCATCAGTCCCTCCAATGAACATCCAGGATTGATCTCCTTTAGAATGGACTGGTTGGATCTCCTTGCAGTATAAGGGACTCTCAAGAGTCTTCTCCAACACCACAGTTCAAAAGCATCGATTCTTCGGCGATCAGCTTTCTTTACAGTCCAACTCTCACATCCATACATGACCACGGGAAAAACCATTGCCTTGACTAGACGGACTTTGGTTGGCAAAGTAATGTCTCTGCTTTTTAATATACTATCAAGGTTGGTCATAACTTTCCTTCCAAGGAGCAAGCGTCTTTTAATTTCATGGCTGCAATCAGTATCTGCAGTGATTTTGGAGCCCAAAAAAATAAAGTCTGACACTGTTTCCACTGTTGTTCCATCTATTTCCCATGAAGTAGGTGCCAGGATGAGCACATCTACCCCAATCTCAGAAAGCAAGTAAGAAGCAAGGATGTCTTTCCAGGAGAAATCAGAAAATTTTTGAGAGGGACAGGAGGAAAGGACACACTAACAGCTGAACAAGGCAAGGGAAAGGGAGGAAAAAGAAGAGTTTTTATATAAAGTGGCAAGGACGTACGGAAACATGCCAGGTTTGGAATTGCCTCGTTACTTAAATATATCGGGAAATACTGGGGTAAGAGCTAAAAAAATTACCAGAATCTTAACTTGGTGTACCAACCTTAGAGGCTGGATCTTATCCTGAGTGATTTAATAGGAGATTAATAAGATCAGAAACACATTTTGGAAACAGCACCCAGAGATAACTACGATGGATCAATCGAAGGGCATCTACAGTGCCATCAAGGAGGCCAGTCAGGATGTTCCTGCAATAATCCAGGGGAAAAATGAAGAATAAGGATGAAGGGAAGGAAGATGTTTGAGCAATCAGTACAATCGTATAGCCATTCTTCAGGATAAATAAAACGGCATGAGGACAAACTTTGGCAAGAAGCTGATGATTTCCAATTATATAAGTTGTGTTTTAGATGCCTGAAGGATAACCAAGTGAATAGGTAGGTTTAGCAAGCATCTGCTGATTTTGATCTCCAGAAAATACTGAGCTAAAGATAAAACATAGGAGTCATTTAGGAGGGTAAGGAATCTCTGTGGAAGAAATTCCTCAGGGAAAAGCATTCAGATTGAAATGAAAAGAGAAGCAAAGTCAGAGATCAACAAATCACCAGCATTTAGCTCCTTTTACCTACAGATATGTGCTTCCCCTTCTATGTCACTGGAAAGTGGGTGTCCACTCAGAGATTCCCTTTACCGTGCACTTTGGAGTAGCTGAGTGACTGGTTCTCTTCCATGGAATATGTGCAGAAACTGTGTGTGTTAAGAACAATCAAGGAGTTCAAGAAGAATATATGCTTTTTTGTATTTTTTTAAAGTAAAGTTGATGTACTATATTATATCCTTCAGTAATAGCATATAGTTATTCACAAGTTTTTAAGTTTATACTCTATTCTACATGGCTGGGGCAGGGTGGTGGGGGTGGGAAGGGAGTTAAACCCAGGCACCATAACTTCTGAGTCCACACCCTAGGGCCCAAGCCACAAATACTGAGGCCTGAGTGTGCTCACAACAAGAGAAGCCACCACAAGGACAGACCCACACCCAGCTCACTGCAACTAGAGAAAGTCTGCACGTAGCTATGAAGAGCCAGGGCAGCCAAAATAATTAATTAAAAAAATACTGGCTATACCCTATATTTGACCCTGATGCTGGGAAAGATTGAGGGCAGGAGGAGAAGGGGACGACAGAGGATGAGTTGGCTGGATGGCATCACCGACTTGATGGACATGGGTTTGGGGGACTCGGAGTTGGTGAGGGACAGGGAGGCCTGGCGTGCTGCAGTTCATGGGGTCTCACAGAGTCGGACATGACTGAGCTACTGAACTGACACCCTATATGGTACAACATATCCTTGTAGCTTATTTGACCATCATTTGTGCCTCTAATCCCCGATCCCTATTGCCTCTCCCACCTTCCCTCACCCACTTGTAATCACTAGTTTGTTCTCTATGAATCTGTGTCTCTTTTGTTATATTCACAAGTTTGTTGTATTTTTCTATATTCTACGTATAAGTGATATCATACAGAGTTTGTTTTTCTCTGACTTACTTCACTTGGCACAATTTTCCTTCCTCTACTTTATCTCAAATAATGACAGGATCCTAAAAGATGTCACAGCCGGACAATGGAAAGTCCTGTGGTTTCTGAAGAACCATGAAATGGAAAGACACCAGCTTTGCACTGTTATATGAGCAAGAAGTAAATGTCTCTTGTGCTAACCACCAAAAGGACCACAACTAATACAATGATTCTTTGTACCTTACTGCTCGTCAGATCTAGTCTCTCCTTTTTACTCTATTTATACAAGTCCTGCTCCTTCTTCAAAGCTCAGTTCAACTTCTCCCCTTGTCAGTTCTTTTAACCATGGTGACCATCAGTGATGATTTTCTCTTCTGAAATCCTAGCATGATTTTTTATCATTCATTTGGCAAATAATCATGTTTATTGACATGCACTGTAATTTTAATTGTTGTTCAGTATTTTTGGCTTATCCTTCTCTCTGGGATAGACAATCAGGCTTGCATTTAATATATTTTACTTTTTGGGGGGGAAAAAATGAAAGAAATTTCTCCTTCTCCATTACAGAAAAAAGACAAATAATAATCTAAACTCTAAAATAAAGAAAATGGGGTAATTTTTCAATTTTAATGTTGACTAAACAATTATATAAAAGTTCAGAAAAGAAGTAAGCCTGCCTGTGTTTGTGCTTTAATAATAAGGAATATACTCTAAGAGAATAAACTATGGAAATGAACTATATCACCATGTTCTTTAGCCGGGTGAATCAGTCACTTAGCCATGTCCGACTCTCTGCAACCCCATGGACTCTAACCCAATAGGCTCCTCTGTCCACGGAATTCTCCAAGCAAGAGTACTGGAATGGGTTGCCATTTACTTCTCCATGAAATAAGCATAGAACCTATTACAAACTGTGACATTGTTTTTGATTTTGTAACCATGAATTGAAATTCAGTTCAGTTCAGTTCAGTCACTCAGTCGTGTCCGATTCTTTGCGACCCCATGAATCACAGCATGCCAGGCCTCCCTGTCCATAACCAACTCCCGGATTTCACTCAAACTCATGTCCATCGAGCTAGTGATGCCATGCAGCCATCTCATTCTCTGTCGTCCCCTTCTCTCCCGCCCCCAGTCCTTCCCAGCATCAGAGTCTTTTCCAGTGAGTCAACTCGTCGCATGAGGTGGCCAAAGTATTGCAGTTTCAGCTTTAGCATCAGTCCTTCCAATGAACACCCAGGATTGATCTCCTTTAGAATGGACTGGTTGGATCTCCTTGCAGTCCAAGGGACTCTCAAGAGTCTTCTCCAGCACCACAGTTCAAACGCATCAATTCTTCGGCGATCAGCTTTCTTCACAGTCCAACTCTCACATCCATACATGACACCACGGGAAAAACCATAGCCTTGACTAGACAGACCTTTGTTGGCAAAGTAATGTCTCTGCTTTTAAATATACTATCCAGGTTGGTCATAACTTTCCTTCCTAGGAGTAAGCGTCTTTTAATTTCATGGCTGCAATCAGCATCCGCAGTGATTTTGGATTAAATTAGTAGTAAATAATTTACTTTGCTTTGTGTTATGTATATTTTTCCTAGGCTTACTGCCATTATACTTTCAGGCAAGCAATTTCATTCTCTCATAAGAATATGATGAAATTTGATATTATACGCAACATTAGTTTTATCTTTCAAAACCCATCAAAAATATGCTTTGTGGTATAATGTAAAGAGTTAGATTTCTCCAGCTCTGGGTTAATGTTTGGAATTAGGGGTGAAAGACAGAGCATTCTGTCCCCTTTGGACATGGAGTGGACTTCCTATGCCAGGTCTCACCACAACCTAGAAGCTATCATCTCTGAAAGGCCATTGGCCTGTAGCCCAACAAATGTTTTATTCCCAAGTATGCCGCTAAAAATAAATGACTATACATCTTTATTTCCCATCTATCAACTGTGTGGCAGACTATAGGGCTAATTTGTTACTTTACCCTTTTGGAAAAAGAAAAGGTGATAAATGGATTAATCAGACTTCTTTTTTTAGAAGAAATCTTTTCTGCAAATGAGAAACTGTGGAAATCATGCCTAAGGGACAGAACTAGGAAAGGAAAATATTTTTCTAGAAAAAGCATCAAAGTGTTATGACCATAGCCCAAGAATGATGAGACAGAAAGAGTATGGGTTGTTTATGACCACCCTGCTGCAAAGGCTCTTATTCCATGACAACCACTTCAGTGAACAAGAATAACGGGTCAGAAGATACTTTTAGAGTCTTTCACTGCTTTTACTGCAATGTTAAATCTTTATTTGACTTGCTATTTGTCACGCAAAAGTCTGTACTTCAGAAGCAAAATGGCATAGCTCTCCAATGGGCTTGCCTGCACATACATTCTCCCCAGCAGGGTGCCGGTGTGTTTGTAATGAGGGTGCAGCTCTGCTCCTCACCCTGTTCATGCTGTTACCCCAGTGGGGCTCCCATAGTGGGGAAAGCAGGACAAGAGGCAGAGTCACCACAGCATTTACAGATTTTCCATCCACAGCGTCTGAAATCTAGTGATCAGGAACAATGACTGGGGCTAAGTATTTTAAAATTGAACAAAAGAAGAAGACGAAAGCACTGACCAACATATGCTCTTGTTCAGAGTTCCTGAATCACTATAACGTCAAATGATCTGAATATGCAAATACCACTGAACACGATACTGTTACTATATAAATGTTCATGAATTCTGAACCATAATTGTCCCATTTGGCTTACTAAAAATTAGTTGTTAATCTTCTAAGTGTAACAGATAACAAGGTTTCTATGATCCAAAGCATACAGATTTTTCCTTTAAGGTGAGATCCATGCTTAGGTTTCTATAAAATTCATAAGCTTATATTACAGGAATTCTAATGCTCACTTTTTTCTAATAGAAGTGAAGAAGCATTGGAAACCACTTATTAAAATGAATTCCAAAGAAACCACACATCTGTTAATTGAATATTGCCTACAACCACACTGTGTCGGTTCCATGATTCTAGATCATTTCATTCTAGCCACTGGGAAAAATTAATATCCTTCAACCATCCAGTAGGAAAATACATTCTTACCTTCCATCAGTGCTTTTGAATCTTTAAAAATCTAGATCACTCAATGGATGATGATGTACATGCAGACCAAAAACATCTTTATCATAACTTTTTATGTAAAAATTAAATATATTTCAAAAATAAAATTAACAATAGCTTTTAAAAATCATAAGGATGACATTGTTTGGAATTTTCCACCAAGATGTCTGTTTCGGGTTCGGTGAACCAAGAATCAAGTTCTACATACTAAATCAGAGAAGAACAAAGTGTCTTTGCTACCTTTTTAAAAATTAGAAAAATTAGAAAATTCAAAGGGATAAGTACTGAAGGAGAGGGTGCTAAGCATAACAGGTAAGAAACTGGAACCTGATTCTGTCACTTAATTATATGTGTGTTTTTGAGCCAGTTTCTTGACCTCTCTGCTTATTTATTTCTTCAGTTATGTGATGAGGACAATAATAGTGCCTAAGTCCTAGGATTTTGGTAGAAATTAAAGCAAATGTTACAGATAAGGGTATCAGAAAAGTGCCTGATACCTAACAGGAAATATAAGCTTTTATTATCTGTTGGTCTTGTTAGATTAGAATCAAGGTTGAGTCTTTGTACAACAAGGTGGCCACACCAATGATTTGTAACCCATGTTCATTCCACTTGCTTAGGCCCAGGGCCATATGGCTGTTGAATACTTTTCAATATTCCCCTTGACAAATGCCTATATTCACACAGGGCATGGATAATAAACATTATGGAAAGATTCCTCATTGAGCACAGCTTGTCAGGACTCCAGTGATACTGAATAGATATATATTCAAGAGTCGGGTATTTGTAAGCTTCAAAACAGAGGACCAGGCAAACTGATTCCTGATCTATTCATCTAATAAGTTGATCTTTATAAAGAATTATTCTTGTTCATTTGATGAATTTGAATGTAGTTTAAATATATATATCCAAAGAACTTATTTCTCTAAAAAGTGAATAGAGAAAATTTTACTTTAGCCAGTAACTTCATAGTTTACCTTTTAAAGAATGATAGTATATTATTCTGAACCCTAAAAGTGAAATTATTTTGTTCCTGAGTGTTGGGTTCCTGTTTTTTATGATATTATAAGTTTATTTAGCCATATCACCTGAGTTAGCCATCTGAATTAAAGAAAAGGTCTTCCTGAAATTATCAGACACAAAGGAACATTTTAAAATTCATTTATTGGTTGGAAAAATCATGTCTGTAATAGAAGGATATTTCTGTTAGGAGATCTTTTAAGTAATTCAGCATACTATTAACTTATTAACAAAGGCATTATTATTAACCCCAGTTTACAGATGAAAAAGTATACACGGAGAGAAAAAAGTAACTTGCTTACAGCTATTAGCAGAGTCAGTATTAAAATACAAGCAAGACTGATTCCAGTGATGATGCTTTTAAATACCACGATAAAAAAAAACCTCTTAAAACAGAAAAGAAATAACTGTCTCCAACATCTATTCTCAAAGAAAGCTCTTAACAAAATATGAATGGATAGATACATTTACATCATTATATGACTATGTGTGTTTGAGAGTATAAATCGTGGTACATAAAGGAGAAATACTTATGGCATTCCCATTAAAGTCAGGGAAAATATAATAATTTGTTCTGCATGAAGCTAAAAAGTAGTTAATCATCATATCCATGTAGATGCTATCTTTGTTTGCCTAGAAAGGAAACAGATAAACTTACAAGACTATCTAAAGGACAATGCAGGGACAGGCAGGGATCCACGATGGGCTCCATCATTCCGACCCTCTGGTGCACACACTCTGTAGAAGCCTCTCCCTTTGAACTCAGGAAATGTATGAATAAAATGGGGAAACACTCATGAAATACATTCCTAACCAGCTGACTTTCGGTTCATGAAAAAAAAGATTATTCTGGATAGGCCAAACTTAATCAGAGGTACCTTTCAGAGGAGATATAACAGGAAGGACCACTCTTGTTGGCCTGGAAAAAACAAACAGCTCCGCTGTGAACTGCCACTCCCTCCCTGCCGTCCCACACCGCGCCCTACTGGGAGGATGCGGAAAGCTCCCATGGCAGAAAAGACCAGCCTCATGCCTGCAAAGAACGATCACATCTTGTCTGAGACAGTTTGATACAAACAGAGAGCATACGTTAGCATACTGACTGGAGGCAACAGAGACCATGGTTGAAAGGCCCAGGGGTGTTGCAGAGCAACAGGTAGAAAACCACGGGATGAGATAGGCCCAGCCTCCTGAAGTACCTGCAGGGGTGACTCAGTGATGGAGACACGCTGGGAAAAGAACACCGGCTGCCACCCCTACCTCCGCAGGTTCTGTAAATCAGCGGTGGTCAAAGCACTTTGGTTAGAACGCAATTGGGTGAGAGTCAGTGCCAGGGCTACTGCACCCTGCTAAAGTGCTTCTTAATGAACTACTGCTATTCCAGAGGCCGAACTCAACCTTTCACTGACTGAACCATTCTGGTGGCCCAATCTCACACAATCCTGTGGCAGAAATATCATGCAGGCCAGCAAAGTTTTCCTGAAATGGGACAGATTGTGAAAGATCATGCCTAATATTTGTTTCTAAAATTGAATAAATAATGGACTTAATAATGATTTCATCATCTGCTAATTTAGGGAACTCTACGGAGAAGGGGATGACAGAGAATGAGATGGCTGGATGGCATCACCGACTCTATGGACATGAGTTTGAGTGAACCCCGGGAGTTGGTGATGGACAGGGAGGCCTGGCGTGCTGTAATTCATGGGGTCGGAAACAGAAGGACACGACTGAGCGACTGAACTGAACTGAACTATGCTGCAATACAATACTGAACTTTGAACATCTTACCATGGTCATTTCTTGAATGCATGAATAGTTATATTGACAGCTTTTTTAGATTATTATTATTATAAGAACAAAAATGGTAGAAAACATTTTAAAATGGATAAGATTAATCAAAACCATCTTTTCAATGGCTTTGGAATATTGCCTTGCTTTCTGAGATGGCCAGGAAATTACTAACAAGTAACAAAGATAAGACTTTGGCTGTGGTCAATCATCAAGTTCTTGACCTTTTGAAATCTGAACTCCTAGCTAAAGAAACTGAAGGTATTCTTCTTTAGGTAACTACCTATGGCTTTCAAGGTAATACAAGAGTAATTTCAATAATTAGGCAGGAAAAGGCACACTACATATACACATTGTGTTTTTCTGATGGGCTCAAACAGGGATGGAATGGAGATTGCAAATTCAGCCTCCCAATTTAGAGTAAGTTAACAAACAGATTCACTCACTTTTCAGTCAAGCAAATCATTGTTTGAAACTAATTGGTAACAGATGCTATTAGCTGCAAAAAAAAAAAAAAAGTATAACCAGATTCAATGAGAATCTAACCATGCAAATAACAGTCCAATTAGAATCAGACCCTAATAGGTGCATGTGGAAAACATTTTTGTGTATTTGATGCACCTCCACCCAGCGCCTTTTTCTACTTTCTTCTGCAGATAGCCAAATCTTTGTGTTCTCAGGCTGAACACGGAACTGAGAATATTCAGGTCTCAGAGTGATTACTGGGAACACAGTTATCAAATTTCTTTCATTGATCAGAAATTTTATGGAACTTACTCTACTTCAAAAAGGCATTTAGTAAAAGATTGCTCACTTATTGTACCCAATTTGGATGCATGGAAAATTTCAAGAGTTTCCAGGTAGATCAGAGACACATGTCATCATTCAAATTCCGTAACACATATTTGGGTGAGATAAAGTCTTCTTAACTAAGGATTTTATTCCATTAATAAAATTAGGGGAAATAGAAAACCAGTACTCTCAACCTGGGAGGAGCAAGCAACAAGCATGTAGTATCACGTTCTAGTTTAAATAACCAGTGAATGAGTAAACGGAGACGGAAATAGCAACCCACTCCAGTATTGTTGCCTAGAGAATCCCATGGACAGAGGAGCCTGGTGGACTGCTGTTCATGGGGTCGCACAGAGCAGGACATGACTGAGGCGACTTAGCACGCATGCATGCATTCATTGGAGAAGGAAATGGCGACCCACTCCAGTGTTCTTGCCTGGAGAATCCCAGGGACAGGGGGGCCTGGTGGGCTGCCGTCTATGGGGACTCACAGAGTCGGACACGACTGAAGCGACTTAGCAGCAGCAGTAGCAGCAGCAGCAAATGAGTAAAACCCACTCTCTTAGCTCCCAATGCCACCTAAAATGTATATACTCCCACCAATTACACAGGGAAGTCTTAACTGTTTTACATTCTTGTTAATAGTGGATGGTGTCAGTTTCAAAAATATTAGCCTTTCTGGTAGGTGTGGAGTGGTATCTTATTGAGCTTATAATTAGTTATCTCCTTGATGTGTAACCATATTGATTATTCTTTGCAGGTGATTTTTTTTTTTTGGTAATTTTTTGGTGACACATTTATCTTCACTTCTACTACATTATGAGCTGCTAGATGGTAGAAACTTAATCATTGCTGATTTATTTTGAGAAAAAATGTTTTATCATCATACATAACCTTCTTTCTCATTCTCCTCAAATACCATATCTTTCTTAGTTTCTCTTCTCTTTCCATGTCACAGTCTTACCCCTTCAGGATTCCTTGGTAGGAGGTGAGAGAACTGTCTAGCTGGGGTGTGAAATTACCATCTGCAACCAACTATCTTCTCTCATCCACTTCTACTTCCAGATTTTACTTAGCAAATAAAACAACGGCTAGTTACCAATTAGAGCATTAAAATGCATTTGTCAGCCTTATGATGTATGGGTTATTTATTTAAATAATGTAAAAATATTCAATTTCATGATTGATTTTTATAAACTGTCAAAAATATTTTATTTAAAACTTGGAATTCTTTACACTGTCCTTCTTCTGTTTTTTCATGTTCCACTGTTACAGATATTAACACTGTAATTTATTTCAATATGTTTGGGACAAAAATCACAGGTTTACTATAAAGACATCTACAATGTAACTACTTCTTTAAAAGCCTCACTATCTTTATGACATAATAGGTAAGACATAGGTACACTGTAATCTTACTTGCCAAAAAGAAAAGTATTTTCAAATATTGCTTCTGCATTAGGACATTCAAATGAAAATATTTCTAAATAATCTTATAAAATAATTGGTATTTCTATTCTAAAAATTATCAGAATCTGTTTCACATTAGGCTTCTGTATACACCAAATGAATTACTGGACTTTTAAAGAGGTGATATTTGTCCTAAGTGTTGCAAGGATTAGAGCTGGTAAAGAGCTTTGATCTCCCAAAACAAACAAAGATACGCTGAACAGTGCTGGTAAATCAACTCAACCAGAGGAAGCAGAAACAATCACACCCCAGATGTCCTCTGGAATGCTACTAATGCCACCTCACATTTCATGTGCTGCCCTTGAACTCCTTTGTTTTTACTTAAAAATTCAGCACCACTGAAAAGTTTCCAAACATAAACCACACTCTACTACGTTAATAGTCTTATTCTTCAGTCACTCACTTCTTAATTCTTTCTTTTATTTCACAGTGTTGTAAAACAAAGTCTATCAAGTTTTATAGCAGGTAAGATTCAGTGAATGGGTGATAATTCACCAGTATTGGTGAATTGGCTATTGGCGGGGGGGGGGGGGGGGGTAATAAGCGAACCAAAAAGAGAGGAAAGCACCAATCATTGCCTCCAGCTCCGAATTACTATGTTAAGGATTTTACTTTTTACCACATTAATCCTCACAGAAATCTAGAGGGCATGATTATCCCAATTTTTGCTAAAAACTCACCAAAGTTCAGAAGATTAAGAAACTTTCTTGAGACCAGAGACCTAGGTAAGTGTTGGAGGAAGGCTTCAAACTCAAGGTATCCCATCCCAGACCACAGGGCTTCCCACTGTCTACAGTTACCTGCTAGAGGATGCATTTTTTTCCCTAAGTTACCTCAATAGACTAATTATTATTCAATAATCACTAATTAGTGATATTGAATTCTTTACTCCCTACAATCCTACCAAAGGGAAGTTAAATTCCAAAATAGTTTACAGCTATTTGTTATGCTATAACACATGCCAAGACTATAGGTTTACCAAGGAATGTATTCCATCATAATTAAAAAAGCAATCCCTCCTGTGTCTTTAGTCATGTGGATCAGGTCACAAGTGAATGAATTAGATGAAAACTTGAGAGTGCTCTCTAATCCTGGCAAATTTATTTTGTTTATTCTTCTTCCCTCTCAGAGAAAGTAAGGTTTTTAAATAAGTCAGTTAGTCAGTCAGTTCAGTCGCTCAGTCGTGTCCGACTCCCTGCGACCCCATGAATCACAGCACGCCAGGCCTCCCTGTACATCACCAACTCCCGGAGTTCACTAAAACTCATGTCCACAGAGTCCGTGATGCCATCCAGCCATCTCATTCTCGGTCGTCCCCTTCTCCTCCCGCCCCCAATCCCTCCCAGCATCAGAGTCTTTTCCAGTGAGTAAACTCGTTGCATGAGGTAGCCAAAGTATTGGAGTTTCAGCTTTAGCATCAGTCCAACAAACTTTGCTTATACACTTTCCTTTCCTCCCACCCTACAAATAACTGCAGATACTCAAAAGTACTGTCAACAAACCATGTTTTGAAAATACATCCTCATCTCATCATCTCGATGTGTGTTTGTGTGCCATCTCAATAGCCATTTTCAAATAGTTATTTTTTGCAACCTGTGTGCAGGAGATCCGGGTCCTATCCCTGGGCTGAAAAGATCACCTGGAGGAAGAAATGGCAACCCACTCCGGTATTCTTGCGTGGACCATCCTAAGGATCGACAAACCTGTTAGACTATAGTCCATGGGGTCACAGTGAGTCCAACACCACTGGATGACTGAGCACACAAAATATTAATATTAATCATAAAAAATCTGATAAAACTTACATTAAAATATGTGAGATGATTAAAATATAAGAACAAAAGCAATCTTATATAGATTCTTCAAGGAATCACAGAAACATGTGCACATGTTAGAAAGCAATCAGATATGGTTTAGTTGAACTCCTTTTCATCAATGAAGAGAAAAAAGGACCAGCCAATTTTAACCAATTTTAGAAAAACAATTATGACTTTTTAATAAACTGTGATGGACTGAATGCCTATGCCCTCCCGAAATCCATCAAATCCTAACCCCCAATGTGACAATATTTAGAGATACGGCCCTTATGGAAATAAAGAGGTTAAATGAAGTCATAAGGATGGAGCCCTGATTTGATAGGATTGGTATCCTTTCAAGAAAAGATACCAGAGAGTCTGCTCTCTCCCTGTCTCTGGGTGCATGCACCAAGGGAAGGGCACGTGAGGTCACAGAGAGAAAGTGTCTGGTCCTGCTGCCCAAAGGAGGGTGTCTCACTAGATACCCTGCTGGCACCTGGGTCTTTGACTTCCAGTCTCCAGAACTGTGGTGCTGGTTTAGTCACTAAGTCATGTCTGACTCCTGTGACCCCATGGACTGTAGCCCGCCAGGCTCCTCTCTCCATGGGATTCTCAGGCAAGAATACTGCAGTGGGTTGCCATTTCCTTCTCCAGGGGATCTTTCTGACGCAGGAATCAAACCCGGGTCTCCTGCATTGCAGGCAGATTCTTTATCAACTGAGTTACAAACTATGAGAAAATAAATTTCTGTTTAAGTGCCCAGTCTACATTCAGTTCAGTGCAGTCCAGTTCAGTCGCTCAGTCGTGTCCGACTCTCCGCGACCCCATGAATCACAGCACGCCAGGCCTCCCTGTCCATCACCAACTCCCGGAGTTCACTCAAACTCATGTCCATCGAGTCGGTGATACCATCCAGCCATCTCATTCTGTTGTCCCCGTCTCCTCCCGCCCCCAATCCCTCCTAGCATCACACTTTTTTCCAATGAGTCAACTTGTCGCATGAGGTGGCCAAGGTATTGGAGTTTCAGCTTCAGCATCAGTCCTTCCAATGAACACCCAGGATTGATCTCCTCTAGAATGGACTGGTTGGATCTCTTTGCAGTCCAAGGGACTCTCAAGAGTCTTCTCCAGCACCACAGTTCAAAAGCATCAATTCTTCAGTGATCAGCTTTCTTCACAGTCCAGCTCTCACATCCATACATGGCCATTGGAAAAACCATAGCCTTGACTAGACGGACCTCGGTTGGCAAAGGAATGCCTCTACTTTTTAATATGCTATCTAGGTTGGTCATAACCTTCCTTCCAAGGAGTAAGCGTCTTTTAATTTCATGGCTGCAATCAGCATCTGCAGTGATTTTGGAGCCCAAAAAAATAAAGTCTGACACTGTTTCCACTGTTTCCCCATCTATTTCCCATGAAGTGATGGGACCAGATACCATGATCTTCCTTTTCTGAATGTTGAGCTTTAAGCCAAACTTTTCACTCTCCTCTTTCACTTTCATCAAGAGGTTTTGAGTTCCTCTTCATTTTCAGCCATAAGGGTGATGTCATCTGCATACCTGAGGCTATTCATATTTCTCCCGGCAATCTTGATTCCAGCTGGTGCTTCTTCCAGCCCAGCGTTCCTCATGATGTACTCTGCATATAAGTTAAATAAGCAGGGTGACAATATACAACCTTGATGTACTCTTTTTCCCATTTGGAACCAGTCTGTTGTTCCATGTCCAGTTCTGAGTGTTGCTTCCTGACCTGCATACAGGTTTCTCAAGAGGCAGGTCAGGTGGTCTGGGATTCCCCTCACTTTCAGAATGTTCCACAGTTTATTGTGATCCACACAGTCAAAGGCTTTGGCATAGTCAACGAAGCAGAAATAGATGTTTTTCTGGAACTCTCTTGCCTTCTCCATGATCCAGCGGATGTTGGCAATTTGATCTCTGGTTCCTCTGCCTTTTCTAACCTGCTTGAACATCTGGAAGTTCACGTTTCACATATTGCTGAAGCCTGGCTTGAAGAATTTTGAGCATGACTTTACTAGCGTGTGAGATGAGTGCAACTGTGCGGTAGTTTGAGCACTCTTTGGAATTGTCTTTCTTTGGGATTGGAATGAAGACTGACCTTTTCCAGTCCTGTGGCCACTGCTGAGTTGTCCAGATTTGCTGGTATATTGAGTGCAGCACTTTCACAGCATCATCTTTCAGGATTTGAAATAGCTCAATTGGAATTCCATCATCTCCACTAGCTTTGTTCATAGTGATGCTCTCTAAGGCCCACTTGACTTCACATTCCAAGATGTCTGGCTCCAGGTGAGTGATCACGCCATCGTGATTATCTTCATTGTGAAGATCTTTTTTGTACATTTCTTCTGTGTATTCTTGCAACCTCTTCTTCATATCTTCTGCTTCTGTTAGGTCCATACCATTTCTGTCCTTTATCGAGCCCATCTTTGCATGAAATGTTCCCTTGATATCTTTAATTTTCCTGAAAAGATCTCTTGTTTTTCCTATTCTGTTGTTTTCCTCTATTTCTTTGCATTGATCACTGAGGAAGGCTTTCTTATCTCTCCTTGCTATTCTTTGGAACTCTGCATTCAGAAGCTTATATCTTTCCTTTTCTCCTTTGCTTTTCACTTCTCTTCCTTTCACAGCTATTTGTAAGGCCTCCTCAGACAGCCATTTTGCTTTTTTGCATTTCTTTTCCATGGGGATGGTCTTGGTCCCTGTCTCCTGTACAATGTCACGAACCTCCGTCCAGAGTTCATCAGGCACTCTATCAATCAGATCTAGTCCCTTAAATCTATTTCTTAGTTCCACTGTATAATCATAAGGGATTTGATTTAGGTCATATCTGAAAGGTCTAGGGGTTTTCCCTACTTTCTTCAATTTAAGTCTGAATTTGGCAATAAGGAGTTCATGATTTAGGGGTCTATAATAGGAGTTTGTACAGCATACTAACACAAACTTCTTATAAAAGGTTTTTATAAGCATTTTTCAGTCTTAATTATGTTAAAATATACACAATTTGCAGACAGCTGGTAGAAAGGTCATTGCTGAAGTTCATAAAGATTAGTAATACAGCCTAAAGGCAGATAGCAAAAAGTGTCCCTCTGTACTGATTTCCCCTTCCTCCTTTATAATAGAACTCAGGTTTTTAGTGACTCCAAGCCTATCCTGAAAAGAAGTCTGTATCTTTAAATTTTCTTTCAAGCTAAGTGAAGCCATTCTAAGGAAAGAATGGTATGGACCTAACAAAAGTAGAAGATATCAAGAAGTTCTGGCAAGAATACACAGAAGACCTATTCAAAAAAGATCTTCATGACCCAGACAATCACCAATGGTGTGATCACTCACCTAGAGCCAGACATCCTGTAATTCAAGGTCAAGTGGACCTTAGGAAGAATCACTACTAACAAAGTTAGTGGAAGTGATGGAATTTCAGTTGAGCTATTTCAAATCCTGAAAGATTATGCTGTGAAAGTGCTGCACTCAATATGCCAGCAAATTTGGAAAACTCAGCAGTGGCCACAGAATGGAAAAGGTCAGTTTTCATTCCAATCCCAAAGAAAGGCAATGCCAAAGAATGCTCAAACTACTGTACAATTGCACTCATCTCACGCGCTAGTAAAGTCATGCTCAAAATTCTCCATGCCAGGCTTCAACAGTGTGTGAACCATGAATTTCCAGATGTTCAAGCTGGATTGAGAAAAGGCAGAGGAACAAGAGATTAAATTGCCAACATCCAGTGGAACATTGAAAAAGAGTTCCAGAAAAGCATCTCTTTCTGCTTTATTGACTATGCCAAAGCCTTTCACTCTGTGGATCACAACAAACTGTGGAAAGTTCTTAAGGAGATGGGAATACCAGACCACCTGACCTGCCTCTTGAGAAATCTGTATGCAGGTCAAGAAGCAACAGTTAGAACTGGACATGGAACAACAGACTGGTTCCAAACAGGGAAAGGAGTACATCAAGGCTGTATATTGTCACCCTGCTTATTTACCTTATATGCAGAGTACATCATGAGGAATGCTGGGCTGGATGAAGCACAAGCTGGAATCAAAATTTCCAGGAGAAATATCAATAACCTCAAATATGCAGATGACACCACACTTACGGCAGAAAGTGAAGAAGCACTAACGAACCTCTTGATGAAAATGAAATAGGAGAATGAAAAAGTTGGCTTAAACTCAACATTCAGAAAATGAAGATCATGGCATTTGGTCCCATCACTTCATGGCACTAGATGGGGAAAGAGTGGAAAACAGTGTCAGACTTTATTTTTTGGGCTCTAAAATCACTGCAGATTGTGATTGCAGCCATGAAATTAAAAGATGCTTACTCCTTGGAAGGAAAATTATGATCAACCTAGACAGCATATTGAAAAGCAGAGACATTACTTTGCCATCAAAGTCCGCCTAGTCAAAGCTTTTGTTTTCCCAGTGGTCATGTATGGATGTGAGAGTTGGACTATAAAGAAAGTTGAGTGCTGAAGAATTGATGCTTTTGAACTGTGGTGTTGGAGAAGATTTTTGAGAGTCCCTTGGACTGCAAGGAGATCCAACCAGTCAATCCTAAAGGAAACAGGTCCTGAATATTCATTGGAAGGACTGATGCTGAAGCTGAAACTAAAATACTTTGGCCACCTGATTTGAAGAACTGACTCATTTGAAAAGACCCTGATGCTTGGAATGATTTAAGGCGGGAGAAGAAGGGGACAACAGAGGATGAGATGGTTGGATGGCATCACCAACTCAATGGACATGAGTTTGAGTAAACCCCAGCAATTTGTGATGGACAGGGAGGCCTGGGGTGCTGCAGTCCATGGTGTCACAAGGAGTTGGACACGACTGAGCAACTGAACTGAAATGAAATGAACTGAAGCCCTAAAGTTCTAACAATGGCTTCATGTATAGGTGAAATGTCCAATTTCTGGATTCTATCTTTTAAGAAAGGAGACGTGGCTTTTACTGCTCCCTCTCCTTATGTGCTGAAGGGATGAATAACTGATGGTAGCATACCTAGAAGCCATGTTTTACATGACATAAAGAGAGTATTGAGGAAGGCAAAAAGACCAACATGGTAGAGGTCCTAGAAGATTATTGCGGGGGTGTATCACATCTGCCGTGGACTGTACGTCCAGACCTTTGGAAGAGAGAGACATGCGTGCACACCTTGTTGAAGTCACTATTTTGCTTGTGTCTCTATCTTGACTACTAAAACACATACATTCCTTTTCCTTTGCAGCAGTTATTTCTTCACACACCATAACGACCCACATAAACACTGACTGAAAACTGGTCATTGTTCTGAAAAAGATTGACAAACTAGCACCCCAAATAACTAGCAGATTATTTAATTTTGCTGACATTTAAGAACAATATTCATAAACATATGTTAGAGCTCAGGGAAAACAACCACCACCAATGATCAATCAAGTCTTAGTCTCATCATTCTTTTGATCCCATTGAGCTTTCAGTTGGAAAAAATAAAAGGATGGTTATTAAAATATTTTAGTATATTTCTAATGATAGTTCTTTTACTTAATCAAACTGTAAGCTAATGAAATATATTTTTATTCACAATTCTGAAATATAAGCAATATAACCAAATGTAAAAAATAAAATAAAAGGTAGGCTTTCTTTGTTCTTTATTAAAAGAACTTGTGTGCATTTCATTTTTTATAAAACTACAGGCCTTGAGAGTCCCTTATACTGCAAGGAGATCCAACCAGTCCATTCTAAAGGAGATCAATCCTGGATGTTCATTGGAGAGACTGATGCTAAAGCTGAAACTGCAATACTTTGGCCACCTCATGCGACGAGTTGACTCACTGGAAAAGACTCTGATGCTGGGAAAGGTTGGGGGCGGGAGGAGAAGGGGACGACGGAGAATGAGATGGCTGGATGGCATCACCGACTCTGTGGACATGAGCTTGAGTGTACTCCGGGAGTTGGTGATGGACAGGGAGGCCTGGCGTGCTGTGATTCATGGGGTTGCGGAGAGTAGGACACGACTGAGCGACTGAACTGAACTGAACTGAACTGAACAGGCCTTTCAGAATCAATGCCTATTGGGAATATATCTTAAACTCATGCCAGATTTGCCCTTTTGCTTACGAGAAAGACTACAGCAGTAGTGACATCACTTTTCTAATGCTGAAAACTCTTTCAAATTCAGTAGTAAACGCTGAAACCTCATTTGTTATACTTTGTTCACAGAAGCAGAATTGACAGAACTATCATTGCAAATTGCTTTGATAAATGTTATTCCTTTGGGATGAAACATTCCTGAACTCTTTTCTGCTTTACTGATCTCTTTCATGCAATCCCTTTGACAAAGACTAGATTCACAATTGTGTACTAGGTTTGTTTCCATTCTTAGGAGATTCTGGTTAAACTTTTCTGGTTCCTTTCCAAATACGCTCCACTGCTTAGGGAGCAGTCTCTCATTCTCTAAAGAATAATAGCCGTTAATGTAGATGAAGAACACAGCATTAGTGTAAAATGATGTGGAAAGTACACAGTGAATGTGTCTGAGCAGTTTTTAGTTTTGTAATCCCATCACTCATATAAACAATCTTTAATTTTTCAGATGGATTTCCTTAAAAAAAATTCTTCATTGGTATGTTTTAAAAGGAGCTTAAGAGTTTTAATGTTTATAACCCTGGGTTTTGGTTGAATTATTAATACATAATAAATCTTCCTTCTAGTTTCTAGTGAGGAGGGTAAGACATGAGCCAGCATATTGAGATGATTCTGCATGTAATTCTGCAAGGCCCAGCATAATAAGTTTTTGGATGTGTACTCCTCTATCTCTTAGTCCTGTCTTTACTCAACTAAGTCATAACTTACTTTTTAAAATCAAGCTTTTTTTTTTGCTTCACTTTAATCTAGTAGACAAAACACTCAAATATATTTAAATTCGAATTTAAAAGTCCTCCAATTGGATTTCTGAGGTTTCTTGGAGATACTTCATTGTTCATAATAATCTTTAGTATTTTAATAATTTCAACTTATTGAAACTTTATTGGTCAGGACTAAATCTATATATTTCATTGTATGGCCAAACAAATTGGATAATTTCAGCAAAACTTCCAATGAATATATCCAGAGTCCACTAGTTTAGCAGGCAAACCACAGTGACATGATATTCTTTAAATTAAGTCTATTGTCCCTAGTTCTCTGATTTAGGAAATAAAATTTGTAGAGAAATACACCAGAACCAGAAGGGAGGGGGGATAAACACTATTGCTAAAGATTGTGCTATGCTTAAAGATTAGCAGAACTGGATCTCACTTGGACAAGGATTAAGATATTCCAAAAATATTTCAGAATAAAGAGAAACACTTTGATTAGATACCCAGGCTCAGGGGGAAAGCTTAAAGCAAATTAAAGACACAGATACAACAACCCAGGTGGAATGGAACAAACACTAATTTTCCTGAATGCTCGTAATTCAGGGTTTTTCAGCCTATTATGTTCTCACAACTTGAACTGTGTAAAGTCAATGTTTATAGTGATCATTCCAGTCCAATACTCATGCTCAAATCTCCCAATTTCATCTATAATAAAAAAGAATACCCACACCTAATTATTCTTAACTGTTTTCAGAGGCCATTTGTAACTGTGTTTTGATAAGGCAGCAACTGCATCACACAAGTGATGATGGGAAAGATTCAAGGCTATCTTTTTTAATGTTATAAAGTCTGGATGAATTTATTCTTTGTCTCCATGTATCATCCTTTGAAGGTCACCTTAAGGACTTTTATTGGTATCTTAAAAATGTAATTGCTTGTGTACAGTATGTTTTTATTTATTGGACTCTTGCGGGATAGGTAGAAGAGTGTATAAACTCAGACTTTCCCAAATAACAGATAAATGTATTAGAAGAGGGGAAAATGTGTGTTTTTTATTCAATTTAGTTCTTAATTCAAGTTTTAAAATATGAAAAAATATAACTCATAATTGTATGTGTCTGTATCACTAATAAAGTCAAATATTGGAGAAGAATCTATATTTTTGCTGTGAGCATGTACTAAAATACTATTAATTGGTTGTATAACCTCTCTCTCTCCCTCCCTCTCTTCCTTCCTTGTGAGTTATTATTCTTGAATATCCACTATATGCAAGAAATTGCCCATTTCTAGATTAAATATCATGCTTAAATAAAATATATGATTTATTAAAGAAATGTTTAACTTAAATCTAGAATTCTTTCATCTTCTAATTCCCACAGCAGAATTTTCTCAGAGCTTCTCACATCAAACATCTTGGCCCCAGGGCCGTGTGGTTTCATGTGGAACATGGAGCTTTTGGGCTGTGAAAAGTGGTTTATTAGAAAAATTGTTTATTAATGTCAGGGGAATGACTCGTTAACAATGTAATTCTCCTTCCCTCAACCCATTCCTGTTAGCTTTTTCCTTCCCTCCAATAAGTATGGGCTTTGTTCTCTCACTTCTTCCCAAAGACTATGATGACTTTTCATCCTTGCAGTAGATATGTTTCAGTTCAGTTCAGTCGCTCAGTCGTGTCCAACTCTTTGCGACCCCATGAATCACAGCACGCCAGGCCTCCCTGTCCATCACCAACTCCCAGAGTTCACTCAAACTCATGTCCATCGAGTCGGTGATGCCATCCAGCCAACTCATCCTCTGTCGTCCCCTTCTCCTCCTGCCCCCAATCCCTCCCAGCATCAGAGTCTTTTCCAGTGAGTCAACTCTTTGTATGAGGTGGCCAAAGTATTGGAGTTTCAGCTTTAGCATCAGTCCTTCCAATGAACACCCAGGACTGATCTCCTTTAGAATGGACTGGTTGGATCTCCTTGATATGTTTGCTGCTGCTGCTGCTGCTAAGTCACTTCAGTCGTGTCCGACTCTGTGTGACCCCATAGGCGGAAGCCCACCAGGGTCCCCCGTCCCTGGGATTCTCCAGGCAAGAACACTGGACTGGGTTGCCATTTCCTTCCACTCTTAATTTAGCATTGCCTTTTCTACATTTGTAAATGTCTTTAATTCCTCTAAACCATGCCACCTTCCCTATCATTCTCCATACCACTAACCTTAAAAGTATGTGTGACAACTCTGAAGCAGAGACTGGAATTATCCCAACTGTTAGAGCCCCTCAATTTTAATGCATCAAATTGGAAAAGACCCTGATGTTGGGAAAGATTGAAGGCAGGAGGAGAAGGGGATGACAGAGGATGAGATGATTGATGGCATCACCAACTCAATGGACATGAGTTTGAGCAAGCTCTGGGAGATGGTGAAGGACAGGGAAACCCCTGGTGTGTTGCAGTCCATGGGGTTGCAAAGAGTTGGACACAACTGAGTGACTGAACAACAAATATACCACGAGGAAGCTTTTTCTTTTTCTAAATGTTGGTCAGGGCCGTCCTCATTGCTCTAGTATCCAAGGCTCAACCTCTTGGCATTTTCCTTGATTCCCTTTAAGCTTACGTCTCCACCTCTCCAGATATTCAGCTCTGATCAGTGATTATTCGGTTTCAGGTCTTTGGCATTCAGATTAGATTCCTACTTCTGTGACTTGTGTTTAGAGCTATCTTGTCAGTAATGTTACCACTAATCATGTGTGGTTACTGATCTCTTGAAATGAGGCCAGGTAAGCAATAAAATAATCAGCAATTACTATTATAAGATGACTATAATTATTCTAAAATAGTTAATAATTTAGTTTAAGTAGCCATTGTAGTGAATAACCACTTTATTGGTCAGTACACAGTTTTAGAGAAAAAAGTCCTAGGTTTAAAAAATAAGATTACTAAAATAACAGGATTATTTTCTAAAAACAAGCAACCCTTTTAAAACATGGGATGATACAGACTTGAAAATCATGGAGAATTTGTCCTGGAATATGTTCGGGAAGAAAGTTAACAACTCTGTCTTAAACGAATAGAGTTGAACTGTACAACAAAGTAGCCGCTGACCGTGTGGTATTTAATGAAAGCTGCGGAGGAGATAAAAGGTTGGGCGAGGACATGGATCTCGTCTCTACCCATACTGGCATCAAGAATACACCTACGCATGACACAGTTCTCACGGAGCGCTGCTGAACACAGCAGAGGCCATCAGCCACCTAGAAGGACGGGAAGGATCCGCCTAATTGGGTAGATGAAAGAAGGGGAAAGGAGGAGGAGAAGCGGCAGAGCTGAAGGGAAGGAGAGGGTCCTGTGCCTGGGAAGTACCCTCACCCGTCAGGAAATTCAGGGCAGACAGAAGGGGCGCTTCCCGCGCGGTGGAGGAGAGCGCCGCAGCCGGCCCACGCAGGTCAGAGGGCCGCGCAGGCGCCCAGCCGCAGTCGGCGCGGGGCCCAGCCTGGGGCGCGCTCCCCGTGCGCGCTGCGGCCGGGCCTGGGGCACGCGGTTCGGCGGGCAGACCCGCGGACGGGGCCCCCGCTGGCGGCTGCGCGGGTGGGAGTGAGGAGCCTGAAACTGGGAGTGCTTGCGAGGAAACCCGGCCTTCTCGTAAGGGAGGCACCAAAGGGAACGGGCGCGGCCTCTCTGCCCACGTGCTGAACCTATTTACAGAACAGAAACGGAGCCACAGATGCAGAAAGTAAACGCGCGGCATCGGGGGAAAGGGGGAGAGGGATAAACTGGGAGACTGGGATTGACATATATACACTGCTGTGTATAAACTGATAACTAGCAAGGGCCTGCTGTATAGCACAGGGAACTGTACTCAGTACTCTGTCATGGCCTATAAGGGAAAAGAATCAAAAATGTTAAGAAGGGATATATGTATGTATACAACTGATTCACTTTGCTGTACAGCAGAAACTAACACAACACAGAAAATCAACTGTACACCAAAAAATTATTCTAAAAAGTAAAGTTGCTTATGCCTTAAGTCATCTCATCAGTTTAGTTCAGTTCAGTCGCTCAGTCATGTCCAACTCTCCGCGACCCCATGAACCACAGCACGCCAGGCCTCCCTGTCCATCACCAACTCCCGGAGTTCACTCAAACTCATGTCCACAGAGTCGGTGATGCCATCCAGCCATCTCATTCTCTGTCGTCCCCTTCTCCTCCCGCCCCCAACCTTTCCCAGCATCAGAGTCTTTTCCAGTGAGTCAACTCGTCGCATGAGGTGGCCAGAGTATTGCAGTTTCAGCTTTAGCATCAGTCCCTCCAATGAACATCCAGGATTGATCTCCTTCAGAATGGACTGGTTGGATCTCCTTGCAGTATAAGGGACTCTCAAGAGTCTTCTCCAACACCACAGTTCAAAAGCATCGATTCTTCGGCGATCAGCTTTCTTCACAGTCCAACTCTCACATCCATACATGACCATGGGAAAAACCACTGCCTTGACTAGACGGACCTTGGTTGGCAAAGTAATGTCTCTGCTTTTTAATATACTATCAAGGTTGGTCATAACTTTCCTTCCAAGGAGCAAGCGTCTTTTAATTTCATGGCTGCAATCAGCAACTGCATTGATTTTGGAGCCCAAAAAAATAAAGTCTGACACTGTTTCCACTGTTTTTCCATCTATTTCCCATGAAGTGATGGGACCAGATGCCATGATCTTTGTTTTCTGAATGTTGAGCTTCAAGCCAACCTTTTCACTCTCCTCTTTCACTTTCATCAAGAGGCTTTTGAGTTCCTCTTCACTTTCTGCCATAAGGGTGGTGTCATCTGCATATCTGAGGTTATTCATATTTCTCCCAGCAATCTTGATTTCAGCTTGTGCTTCTTCCAGCCCAGCGTTCCTCATGATGTACTCTGCACAGAAGTTAAATAAGCAAGGTGACAATATACAACCTTGAGGTACACCTTTTCCTATTTGGAACCAGTCTGTTTTTCCATGTCCAGTTCTAACTGTTGCTTCCTGACCTGCATACAGGTTTCTCAAGAGGCAGGTCAGGTGATCTGGGATTCCCATCTCTTTCAGAATGTTCCACAGTTTATTGTGATCGACACAGTCAAAGGTTTTGGCATAGTCAATGAAGCAGAAATAGATGTTTTTCTGAAACTCTCTTGCTTTCTCCATGATCCAGCGGATGTTGGCAATTTGATCTCTGGTGCCTCTGCCTTTTCTAAAACCTGCTAAAAATGAATTTATGATTTTCTGCTGTTGTTTGGCTCAACTCCACCTACATTTGCTTTACTTCTGTGAGGAAAAATGGGCCCTTGTTCACCACCAGCAGCTATAAGAGGAAAATGTTATTTTTCTTTGTTTCTTGATGTTTTTAAATTGTATTTGCGGGCATATTCTACTGTAAAAACATTTGTAGTTTGGTTTTTGATTATTTTGATGCATATACCTGGTATATGCAAAAGTCCAAGTAAATCACTACCCAAATTTCCTGTATTATTCAAAAGCTACAAGTGGCTAGTGGCAAGATACTGGAACATACAGAATTTTCCATCGTTGTGGAAAGTTTTTTGGGTCATCACTTGTCTAGTGTCTATTAGACTATATTTGTGTCTGCTGCTACTGCTAAGTCACTTCAGTCGTGTCCGACTCTGTGTGACCCCATAGACAGCAGCCCACCAGGATCCCCCGTCCCTGGGATTCTCCAGGCAAGAACACCGGAGTGGGTTGCCACCTCCTTCTCCAATGTGTGAAAGTGAAAAGTGAAAGTGAAGTCGCTCAGTCGTATCTGACCCTTAGCGACCCCATGGACCGCAGCCCACCAGGCTCCTCCATCCATGGGATTTTCTAGGCAAGAGTACTAGAGTGGTTTGCCATTGCCCTCTCCGATATTTGTATCAGGTATAGGTTATTACCACAGCCTTATTTATTGTCTTGCTTGCGGGATCTCTCCTTTAAATAAATTATAAAGTCAGGCTAATTTTACCAATGTATTGCTTTCTATGTACACTAATTAAGTTTTAGAAATTCTACTGTCTAGTATTAAATGTCATAACTTTAAATACCCACTTATTAAAACTCTTTTCAATAGACCACTGTAAGCTTCTCTAAATTTACCACTTTTTGTTTCCAAAATGTTGTAATCAACACAACACTGATGCTTGCATGTGTCGTTCTCTTGAAACACCAGATTCATTCTGAACTCCAATTTTTTCTTACAGAAAGAATTTCCTCTTCACCTTCCCCACATGTTTACCTAAATCCTGGGCACTGTTTTACCCCCATCTTTCCATGAATTCTCTGCAAGTCTTCTGGCCTTCCATGAGCTCTATCTGTCTGTTCTTCCACTCAGAACTCCTGTTGTATGTCTGAGCCAGAAGAAGGCCTCCTAGTACTAATACTTGCCATGTCCAGTGGTTGGTGATGTGCACAGGAAGCTCAGTGCTGAGCATTTGAGAGGGCTGGGGAGGGTGATCAGGTCAAATGGCAATCAATACCAGGAGACGGGGGAGTACGGCAAAGAGCCACAGGTCTGTCAAGGCTTCTCTGAGTGGACTGTGAATCCCTGAGGATTCATTTTGTGGACTTCTCTTGTCATGCTCTCCCTTCTCATCCTTGCCTATTGGAATGTGACTTTTTTGCCGCAAGGTTCAGCTCATACTCAGTCCATCTTGGTGAAAGCCCAGAAAGATCTTGAACATCCTGTATTTTATAAGTTTTCTTCACCACTTTAAATAGATCATGCATTGTCCAAAAGCAATGAATTCATCTTTTCACTGAGTCTAATTCCTAGCAATATTAAGATATAATTCTCATCAAACGTTTTGTTAAAAGAAAAAACACAGTTGTTACAGTTGTCATGATGTATTATTTTCTTTGAAGTATTATGTATTATGTATTATTTGTATGTATTATGTATTATATTCAGTTCAGTCACTCAGTAGTGTCCCACTCTTTGCGACCCCATGAATCACAGCACGCCAGACCTCCCTGTCCATCACCAACTCCCGGGAGTTCACTCAAACTCATGTCCATCGAGTCGGTGATGCCATCCAGCTATCTCATCCTCTGTCATCCCCTTCTCCTCCCGCCCCCAATCCCTCCCAGCATCAGAGTCTTTTCCAGTGAGTCAACTCGTCGCATGAGGTGGCCAAAGTATTGCAGTTTCAGCTTTAGCATCAGTTCTTCCAATGAACACCCAGCACTGATCTCCTCTAGAATGTACCGGTTGGATCTCCTTGCAGTCCAAGGGACTCTCAAGAGTCTTCTCCAACACCAAAGTTCAAAAGCATCAATTCTTCGGCAATCAGCTTTCTTCACAGTCCAACTCTCACATCCATACATGACCACGGGAAAAACCATAGCCTTGACTAGATGGACCTTGGTTGGCAAAGGAATGTCTCTGCCTTTTAATATGCTATCTAGGTTGGTCATAACTTTCCTTCCAAGGAGTAAGCGTCTTTTAATTTCCTGGCTGCAATCAGCATCCGCAGTGATTTTGGAGCCCAAAAAAATAAAGTCTGACACTGTTTCCACTGTTTCCCCATCTATTTCCCATGAAGTGATGGGACCAGATGCCATGATCTTTGTTTTCTGAATGTTGAGCTTCAAGCCAACCTTTTCACTCTCCCCTTTCACTTTCATCAAGAGGCTTTTGAGTTCCTCTTCACTTTCTGCCATAAGGGTGGTGTCATCTGCATATCTGAGGTTATTCATATTTCTCCCAGCAATCTTGATTCCAGCTTGTGCTTCTTCCAGCCCAGCGTTCCTCATGATGTACTCTGCATATAAGTTAAATAAGCAGGGGGACAATATACAGCCTTGATGTATTCCTTTTCCTATTTGGAACCAGTCTGTTGTTCCATGTCCAGTTCTAACTGTTGCTTCCTGACCTGCATACAGGTTTCTCAAGAGGCAGGTCAGGTGGTCTGGTATTCCCATGTCTTTCAGAATGTTCCACAGTTTATTGTGATCCACACAGTCAAAGGCTTTGGCAAAGTCAGTGAAGCAGAAATAGATGTTTTTCTGGAACTCTCTTGCTTTCTCCATGATCCAGCGGATGTTGGCAATTTGGTCTCTGGTTCCTCTGCCTTTTCTAAAATCTGCTTAAACATCTGGGAGTTCACGGTTCACGTATTGCTGAAGCCTGGCTTGGAGAATTTTGAGCATGATATCAGTGAAAGTGAAAGTCACTCAGTCATGTCTGACTCTTTGTGACCACATGGACTATACAGTCCATGGGAGGCTCCAGGCCAATATACTGGAGTGGGTAGCCTTTCCCTTCTCCAGGAGATCTTCCCAACCCAGGGATTAAGCCCAGGTCTCCTGCATTGCAGGCAAATTCCTTACTAGCTGAGCCACCAGGGAAGCCAATACAGGATATCACTGTAAGGAGATAACAACTTTGATTTGAAGTAACTTGAATTTTCCTTATCTTGAACTTTTATTCAAATTTAACTCTATAATTTTATTTCATGAATATATGCTATAAAAAATTTCCAGATTTTGGGCTGGAAATTTTCATTTGATAACTTAAGTGAGAAATTTTAGACTTAGCACTTGATATGAAAATACTTTATCATGAAAATCCATATATCATTTTGACAAATATTTGGATTTCTGAAGATTTTAAAGTAAAAGAACTTATATTCAACATCAAACTCAGTTTATCCACTAATAACTTTATAGAAATTACATTTGGCTGCATTAAAAACCAACCAATTGCTTCTATTTGTGATTAATTCCTAGATTTTAAGTGAAAAGTAAAAGATTCCCAGATGCTCACATCCAAATGTAAGAAAAACTCAGCATTAATGTAAACATTCATTATGGGATTGTATTGGTCACTCATCTTCCTTACCTTTTAGTTCTCTGGAAATCCCTAGCACTGAGTTTTCCCAAAAGTACTCAATAACTGTTGAAGGAATTAGCTGCAAATCTGCTGCTTTATTTTCTTCACCACCAAAAATGACAAATAGTAGCTACAAATACCATGATGCCCATTGCTCACAAAACGTTGCTTGGCTATTTTACTCAGAATGCATCTCTATTCATTACTGAGAGCAGCGGTGTGTAGAGAGCAAAAACAAAAAACAGCACACATTTAATAAACAGCACTGACATATATGCTGTGTAGATTTAATTTTATAATGGTGGTTCCTCTGTAGTGTACCTAAATAAACAAATATATAGACAGATGTACGGGTGTATGAGGCTTTCTTGGTGGCTCAGTCGGTAAAGAATCTGCCTGCAATGAAAGAATCTGCCGGTAACACAGGAGATACAAGTTGAATCCCTGGGTCAAGAAGGTCCCCTGAAGAAGGAAATGGCAATCCACTCCTGTATTCTTACCAGGAAAATCACATGGACAGAGGAGCCTGACAGGTTACCCTCGGGGTTGCAAATTAGTGACTAAATCACCACACAGATATACAGAGTATATAGTTGGAGAGTATAATTGTAAAATAGCCTCTTTTTGTGAAAATGGTTTAAAATTTGTTTTAGGGACATGTTATTACACAATGTGCTTCCATATGCAACACTAAGGCTTTCAAAATTAGTCATTCTCTTTTCTTCTCAAGCAATTGAAATAACTGAAGTCTTGTTTATTGTTGTTTAGTTGCTAAGTCATGTCTTACTCTTTTGCAACCCTATGGACTGTAGCCCTCCAGGCTCCTCTGACCATGGGATTTCACAAGCAAGAATACTGTAGTGGGTTGCCATTTCCTTTTCCAGGGGATCTTCCTGAACATTCTATTCTTTTCTATTCTTCTAACTGTGGAAGAATCAACAAATAAATGATATAGTCTTAGGTGGTAGTGAGAGCCACAATGGACAACAAAGAACAAAGGAACGAAGGTTGATTGTCTTTGGACAGTTTGGAGGAAGTGTTTATTTCAGACAGGCTGTGTTGGAGGAGACGACATCTCAGCAGAAACTTGGTTGAGGTGGGTAAGTAGGACAGGAGAGGGTTTGGCAAGAAGAGCGTCCAAGCAGAGACATGGAAAAACCAAAACTTCGAATTGAGAAAAAGTGCTTTGTGTTCCTTAACCAGCAAGGCGGCCAGTGTGAGCAAAGGAGAGAAGGAAAGAACACAAGGTATGGATGGAGACAGAGTCAGATTGTATATAAAACATTGTAGGAGGGGTATGTGAGTCTGTATTTTATTCTAAATCTGAGGACAGTTGTTTGTGGGTTCTGTAACCTGATTTACAGTTTTAAAAGTTCACTGTGGCTGATCTTATGCACTGTAGGGGAATAAGGGGGACTGGGAAACTAGTGATGACTCTTTCAAAATAGTCCAGAAAAGAGAGGGTGTCTCAGAGGGCAAGGATGGGTGATGTGGAGGTAATAAGAAGTACTTGGATTTAAATCATATTTAAAAGTCAAAAGGAGCAGATCTTAAGGGGTAAATTATGGGGCTTGCAGCTGAGGAGGCAAAAACAACTTTACATGCAAAATCCTGTATACAAATAAATCTTTTTGGATTGGAGGTTGTAAAAATTATTCAGGCTCTGAGAGGTAATGATCAAAGAGAGATCTCATATATGTTTTAAGCAGCAGCTGCAGATGAGTTCTTTGAAAGTCCTCCAGCATTCACTTGAATGTACAGGTTCAGTAACTTGACAAAAATAAACACACAAACAATTTTAAGTTCAGAAATTATGTCACCTTCAAAGATAAAAGTTGTCAAATGGATTCACATAAGTCTATGTGACCCATGGGCTCCTCCCAAACAAGATAACGAATGAGTAAATATAGCCATTTAGCTACTAATCCTTGAATCCAGGTCTCCAGAAACAATTAGTAGTTCATCCACAGACCACATAAAGAGCAGACAGATATTTTTCATATTTAGAGCAGAGGTAGACCGTAAATACCTGGGGTAACATTTTTTTTTAAAGGGAACTATTAATCTATATATGCACCAAGTTTATGCTGGGAAAACTGGTCAGCCACTTGTAAAAGAATGAAACTAGAACACTTCCTAACACCATACACCAAAATAAACTCAAAATGGATTAGAGAGCTAAATGTAAGACCAGATTCTATAAAACTCCTAGAGGAGAACATAGGCAAAACACTCTCCGACATAAATCACAGAGGATCCTCCAAGACCCACCTCCCAGAATATTGGAAATAAAAGCAAAAATAAACAAATGAGACCTAATTAAAATCAAAAGCTTCTGCACAGCAAAAGAAACTATAAGCAAGGTGAAAAGACAGCCTTCAGAATGGGAGAAAATAATAGCAAATGAAGCAACTGATAAAGGATTAATCTCCAAAATATACAAGCAGCTCCCGCAGCTCAATTCCAGAAAAATAAGTGACCAATCAAAAAATGGGCCAAAGAACTAAACAGACATTTCTCCAAAGAAGACATAAAGATGGCTAACAAACACATGAAAAAATGCTCAACATCCCTCCTAATCAGAGAGATGCAAATCAAAACCACAATGAGATACCATTTCACACCAGTCAGAATGGCTGCTATCCAAAAGTCTACATGCAATAAATGCTGGAGAGGGTGTGGAGAGAAAGGAACCCTCTTACACTGTTGGTGGGAATGCAAACTAGTACAGCCACTATGGAGAACAGTGTGGAGATTCCTCAAAAAACTGGAAATAGAACTGCCATATGATCCAGCAATCTCACTCCTGGGCATACACACCGAGGAAACCAGAATTGAAAGAGACACATGTACTCCAATGTTCTTTGCAGCACTGTTTATAATAGCCAGGACATGGAAGCAACCTAGATGTCCATCTGCAGATGAATGGATAAGAAAGCTTTGGTACATATACACAATGGAGTATTATTCAGCCATCAAAAAGAATACATGTGAATCAGTTCTAATGAGGTGGATGAAACTGGAGCCAATTATACAGAGTGAAGTAAGCCAGAAAGAAAAACATCAATACAGTATACTAACGCATATATATGCAATTTAGAAAGATGGTAACCTGAACCCTGTATACGAGACTGCAAAAGAGACATAGGCATATAGAACAGTCTTTGGGACTCTGTGGGAGAGGGTGAAGGTGGGATGATTGGGGAGAACGGCATTGTAGCATGTATATTATCATAAGTGACCAGTCCAGGTTCGACGCATGATACAGGATGCTTGGGGCTGGTGCACGGGGATGACATGGAGGGAGGATATGGGGAAGAGGGAGGTGGGAGGGGAGTTCAAGAAAGAGAACACATGTACACCCGGGGCGGATTCATGTCAATGTATGGCAAAATCAACCAATATATTAATGTAAGGTAATTTGCCTCCAATAAAATAAATTTTAAAAAAATCTATATATGCACCAAGTTTTATATGTAGAGTGAACAAATTAATGGTTATTGTACAAATGTGTCCTATTTAAACATATCTGGAAATCAATTAATCAGTTAAACATTTTAAAAATATTATTTCATAATTTGTGTCATATATTACTTGAAGATGAAACACACAAATTATAGGAATTCTGTAGGGTTGGTCAAAAAAGAAAATTGACTCTACTATTCAACCTGGAAAAAAAATAATAGGCACTGGTAGAGAGGAGTCTGAGATGTCTAAATTCTCAGTAGAAGGGAAATATAGTGTGAACAGGTAGGGAGACAAAAGAAAATATGGTCAGCTAGTTGGAGTGGCAGCTGGTAGTTCCCACAGTCCACGTGGCGCACAAAGTGGGCCTTCTGGGTGGAGCGAGTCAAACCGGTTTGATACCAGTTCTGTGCCAACCACTGGGTTCCTTGCTTCCTATTTTGTACCAAGCTCCAGAATCCTACACAGGCCTAAAGGCCTATGCGTTCTGTGATTTAAGACAGAAACAACTGTTTAATTCTAGCAACATTTTCCAAACGGCAGTTAAACTGATTTAATAGTAACTTATTATTTATAAATTTCCATAGCACCTTACTTTTTATCTCAATCACCAAGTTATGTCTTGAATTCATAATCTTGCCAATAGTTTCTTAAATTTCATAAGGGCACATTCTCTTGTGAACTACAGCACAGTTCATGGCTGTATTCTTAAGGCTAAACACAGTACGGAGAATTCTGTAATGGTGTAATGTATGCACAGTAAAGGTCTCACCCATTGAGCAGATATTTTAAAGTGCCAATTTAAGTGCTGGGATACAGAATAAAGAGATAAAATACCACCCTTATAGAGTTCATATTCCAGTGATGAATGATGAATGAAAAACTTCTGTGTGATTCATACTCTCGTACCTACTTCCCAGGTGTGGTTTAGGATATTTAAGAGTCCCTCAGTTGTTTATTGAGATTACACCTGAATAACCACATTGGAAGACTCCCTCCTCTCTGTTTTCAATAGGCCGCATAAGCTACTGACCCACCCAATGGCCATTTTCCCCTTTTCCCATAGTAACCAAACCCTAGACAATGTTTCCTGGGAAATTCTGCATGCTTCACACTCACTAATGGTTGGGCATGGTCATGTAACTAAGTTCAGGCCAATGAACTTAAACTAGAATTGTTAGTGGGACATCTGGAAAAAGTCTTCAAAGGGGTGTGGTCTTTTGCAAGTTTCCCTTGCTCTACATTCTTCTGCTTAATGTTTATCATGTTATGACAAATAGGAAAAAAGCTTTCAAAATATAGAAATGGATATGACAGCATGACAGAAAAAGCATTTCATATATTCAAGTTAAAAGGCAAGCTTTTAAAATTTGGGAAAACTAACAAATTTAAGCCAAAACTAAAGGAATAAGCAGGTAAATCACAAACATAAAATTGACTAAGAGGAGGTATATACACTGTCACTCATAGACATAAAAAGCATACGTTCTAAATGTAGTCAGACCCATGAACCCTGGCAAATTACTTAAGCTCTCTGTACCTTTATTTCTTTATCTTAAAATAGTGATAATACTAGATTTATTGTAACACTTCAAGGATTAAGTTATGTGATAAGTACATGAAGTTTTTAAAATACAGATCAAAGATGATAAAGTGGAATTTTAAATGAAAAGAATAGTAATCTAAGGCAACATATTAAGAATAATAAGACAAAACTAGATGCTCAGAAATAATAAAAATTAAAGGATAGAGTGAGAAATCATACTATACATATACGTGAGTGTACATTGATAACACAAACGTAGCCTGAAGCCCTACCATAGTGCCTCCAGGTGGCCCACCAACTGGAGAACAATCATACAAAGAAATCCTCACACTGCTGTGAAGGTTCTAGGCCCCACATTAGACTTCCCAACCTGGGCATCTGGCAAAGGGACTGGAATCCCCAAGGAATTTGACTTTGAAAGTCAGTGGGATTTGATGACAGAACTCCCACAGTGCCAGGAGAAAGAGGCACTTGGAGTGTCACACAAAACCTTGGGTGTGCCAGGACCCAGGGGAAAGGCGCTGACTTCACAGCAGACTGAGCTGGACCACTCTATGTCTGGAGGCACGGGTCAACAGCGGCCTGCCATGCGTTCAGGGCACCAGCAGCCACAGCTGTGGGAGGCAGGGGCATGTTCGGGGAGGTCACCGCTAGCCCCACCAGGGAGCCTGAGACTGCAGTCTCCAGGACTGGGCTGCCTCAGGCCAGACAGCCAATAGGGAGGGAGTACAATCTGGCCCATGAGCAGAAAGTTGGATTAAGATTCATTAAGCATTGTCCTGCCCACCACAGCAAGTCCCAGTTTTTTCCACAGCCAGGGCCTCCCATCAGGAAGCTTGCACAAGCTTCTTATCCTCATCCATCAGAGTGGACACAGAAGTCAGAACTACAATCCCATGGCCTCCAGAATGGATACCACAATCACAGAAAACTAACCAAAATGATCACATGGATCACAGCCTTGTGCAAATTGAATGAAGCTATGAGTCATACCATTTGGGACCACCCAAGAGGGACCGGTCATAGTGGAGAGTTCTGACAAAACATGGCTCACTGGAGAAGGAAATGCAAACCACTTCAATATTCTTGCCTTGAGAAAGCCATGAACAGTGTGAAAAGGCAAAAAGATGGAAGATGATCCCCCAGATCAGAAGGTATCCAAAATGCTACTGGGGGAGAGCAGAGAAACACCTCCAGAAAGAATGAGGAGGCTGAGTCAAAGCAGAAAGAATACACACTTGTGAATGTGTCTGGTGGTGAAAGTAAAGTCTGATTCTATAAAGAACAACTTTGCAAAGAAACCTGGAATGTGAGGTTCATGAATCAAGGTAAATTGGAAGTGGTCAAACAGGAGATGGCAAGAGTGAACACTGACATCTTAGGAATCAGTGAACTAAAATGGACTGAAATGGGTGAATTTAATTGAGATGACCATTATATCTACTACTGTAAGAAGCCCTTAGAAGAAATGGAAAGCCATCATAGTCAACAAAAGAGTCAGAAATGCAGTACTTGGATGCAGTCTCAAAAATGACAGAATGATCTTGATTCATTTCCAAAGTAAACTATCTAGCATCACAGTAATCCAACTCTATGCCCCAATCACTAATGGTGAAGAAACTGAAGTTGAATGGTTCAATGAAGACCTACAAGACCTCCTAGAACTAACAGCAAAAAAGAGATGTCATTTTCATCATAGGGGACTGGAATGCAAAAGTAGGCAGTCAAGAGATGTCTCAGGCAACTTTGGCCTTGGAATACAAAATGAAGCAGGGCAAAGACTAACAGTTTTGCCAAGAGAACACACTGTCATAGCAAACACCCTCTTCCAACAACACAAGGCACGAATGCACACATGAACATCACCAGATGGTCAATACTGTAATCAGATTGATTATATTCTTTGCAGCTGAAGATGGAAAAGCTCCATACAATTAGCAAAAACAGGACCTGGAGCTGACTGTGGCTCAGATCGTGAGCTTCTTATTGCAAAATTCAGGCATAAACTGAAGAAAGTAGGGGAAACCACTAGGACATTCTGTTATGACCTAAACCAAATCACTTATACAGTGGAAGTGACATACAGACTCAAGGGATTAGATCTGAGAGAGTGCTTGAAGAACTATGGACGGAGGTTCGTGACACTCTACAGGAGGTGGTGACCAAAACCATACAAAAAAAAAAAAAAGAAATGCAAGAAGGTAAAATGGCTGTCTGAGGAGGCCTTACAAATAGCTGAGAAAAGAGAAGTGAAAGGCAAACGAGAAAAGGAAAGATACACCTGACTGGATGAAGAATTCCAAAGAATAACAAGGAGAGACAAGAAAGCCTTCTTAAGCAAACAATGCAAAGAAATAGAGGGAAACAATAGAATGAGAAAGACTAGAAATATCATCAAGAAAATTGGAGACAAAAGGGAACATTTCACGCAAAGATGGATACAATAAAGGACAGAAAAGGCAAGGACCTAACAGAAGCAGAAGATATTAAGAAGGAGTGGCAAAAATACACAGAAGAACTATACAAAAAGCGTCTTAATGACCCAGATAACCATGATGGTGTGGAGCCTCATCTAGAGCCAGACATCCTGGAGTGTGAAGTCAGGTGGCCTTAGGAAGCATTACAACAAACAAAGCTAGTAGAGGTGATGGAATTCCAGCTGAGCTATTTCAAATCGCAAAAGATGATGCTGTTAAAATGCTGCATTCAGTACGCCAGCAAATTTGGAAAATTCGGCAGTGGCCACAGGACTGGAAAAGATCAGTTTTCATTCTAATCCCTAAGAAAGGCAATGGCAAAGAATGCTCAAACTACAGTACAATTGCACTCATCTCACACACTAGCAAAGTAATGCTCAAAATTCTCCAAGCCAGGCTTCAACAGTACATGAACCACGAACTTCCAGATGTTCAAGCTGGATTAGAAAAGACAGAGGAACCAAAGATCAAATTGCCAACATGTGATAGAACATTGAAAAAGCAAGAGAGTTCCAGAAAAACATTTACTTCTGCTTTTTTGACTGTGCCAAAACCTTTGACTGTGTGGATCACAGCAAACTGTGGAAAATTCTTAAAGAGATGAGAATCAGACCACCTGACCTGCCTCCTGAGAAATCTGTATGCAGATCAAGAAGTAAGAGTTAGAACTGGACATGGAACAATAGACTGGTTCCAAATCCAGAAAGGAGTACTTCAAGGCTGTATATTGTCACCTTGCTTATTTAACTTATATGCAGAGCACACCATGTGAAATGCCAGGCTGGGTGAAGCACACGGTGGGGTCAAGAATGCCTGGGGAAATATCAATAACCACAGATGACACCAACCTTATGGCTGAAAGTGAGGGGAACTAAAGAACATCTTGATAAAAGTGAAAGTCAGTCAGTTCAGTCGCTCAGTCGTGTCCAACTCTTTGCGACCCCATGAATCACAGCATGCCAGGCCTCCCTGTCCATCACCAACTCCCGGAGTTCACTCAAACTCATGTCCATTGAGTCGGTGATGCCATCCAGCCATCTCATTCTCTGTTGTCCCCTTCTCCTCCTACCTCCAATCCCTCCCAGCATCAGAGTCTTTTCCAGTGAGTCAACTCGTCGCATGAGGTGGCCAAAGTATTGCAGTTTCAGCTTTAGCATCAGTCCTTCCAATGAACACCCAGGATTGATCTTTAGAATGGACTGGTTGGATCTCCTTGCAGTCCAAGGGACTCTCAAGAGTCTTCTAAAGCACCACAGTTCAAAAGCATCAATTCTTCGGCGTTCAGACCTCTTCACAGTCCAACTCTCACATCCATACATGACCACTGGAAAAACCATAGCCTTGACTAAACAGACCTTGGTTGGCAAAGAGGAGAGTGAAAAAGTTGGATTAAAACTCAGCATTCAGAAAACTAACATCATGGCATCTGGTCCCGTTGCTTCATGGCAAATAGATGGGGAAACAATGGAAACAGTGAGAAACTATTTTGGGGGACTCCAAAATCACTGCAGATGGTGACTGAAGCCATGAAATTAAATGATACTTGCTCCTTGGAAGAGAAGCTAAGACCAACATAGACAGCATGCTAAAAAGCAGAGACATTACTATGCCAACAAATGTCCGTCTAGTCAAAGCTATGGATTATCATGTATGGAAGTGAGAGTTGGACTATAATGAAAGCTGAGTGCCAAAGAATTGATGCTTTTGAACTGTGGTATTGGAGAGGACTCTTGAGAGTTCCTTGGACTGCAAGGAGATCTAACCAGTCCATCCTAAAGGAAATCAGTCCTGAATATTCATTGGAAGGACTGACGTTGAAGCTGAAACTCCAATACTTTGGCCACCTGATGTGAAGATCTGACTGTCTGGAAAAGACTTTGATGCTGGGAAAGATTGAAGGTGGGAGGAGAAGGGGACAACAGAAGAGACGGTTGGATGGCATCACCAACTCAATGGAATGAGTTTGAGTAAACTCCAGGAGTTGGTGATGAACAGGGATGCTGGAGTGCTGCAGTTCATGGGGTCGCAAAGAGTTAGACACGACAGAGTGACTGCACTGAACTGAACTGAACCATCCTTATGGCAGAAAGCAAATCGGAACTAAAGAGCCTCTTGATTAAAGTGAAAGAGGAGAGTGAAATAGTTTACTTAAAACTCAGCATTCCAGAAAGTAATGTCATGGAATGTAATCCTGTCACTTCATGTGAAATCAATGGGGGGAAAATGGGAACAGTGGCAGATTTTATATTCTTGGGCTACAAAGTCACTGCAGATGGTGACTGCACTGTAATTAAGAAATGCTTGCTCCTTTGAAGGAAATCTATGACAAACCTAGACAGTGTATTAAAAAGCAGAGACATCATTTTGCCCACAAAGGTCCATCTAGTCAAAGTCATGGTTTTTCCAGTAATCATATATGGATTTGAGAGTTGGACCATAAGGAAGGCTGAGCAGTGAAGAATTGATGCTTTCCAATTGTGGTGCTGGAGAAGAGTCTCGAAGAGTCCCTTGGACAGCAAGGAGATCAAACCAGTCAATCTTAAAGGAAATCAACCCTAAATATTCATTGGAAGTACTGATTCTGAAGCTGCCGCTCCAATACTTTGGCCACCTGATGCAAATAGTTGACTTACTGGGAAAAATTCTGATGCTGAGAAAGATTAAGGGGAGAAAGAGAAGGGGCAACAGAGGATGAGATGGTTTGATAGCATCACAGACTCAATGCACATGAGTTTGAGCAACCTCTGGGAGATAGTGAAGGATGGGTAGCTTGGCACGCTGAAGACCATAGGGTTGTTAGAGTCATACATGACTTAGCGACTGAACAACAATAGCAAGAACAAAATAGATAATAATTTAAAAATCAAAAGATCAAAAGAAAAAAAATTAAGAAGGCAGTATACATTTCAAGACTTCATCAAATTTTACTAAGAACAAACATGACCATTTAAGCAGCATTTATCAAAAAGTCCCTTGGTATGTAGGGAAACTGAGATGTCAGTCAATGGATAGAATCTTCAGTTAATAAGATGAATAATTTCTGGGGATATGATTTATGCATGGTGAGAATTGTTAATACTCAATTATAGACTTGAAAGTAATTAAGAGAATAAATCATAAATGTTCACATCACACATACAAAAAATTGCAAATATGTGGCAAAAGCTTTGTTAATCTTGCGGTGGTTAGTTTTTTAAAAAATATATGTGTGTATCAAATCACCAAGTTGTACACATTAAATTTACATAATGTTATATGTCAACTTTGTCTCAATAATGGCTGGAGAAAAAATCCCATAGATCTCCAATTCAGTAGGCTTCCCAGTACTCCAGGATCTCTGGCCAGATGTCTCCCAGAAGAGGTAAGGGTAGAGAGCAAATCCCCTGGCCTCTTGCTTTATGCCTCACACTCCTGGTTTCTTTTCAGTTTAAATAATGCAGGGCAGAGCTTCAGTCCAACATCTGCCATGTGGTGTTTATTTTCCACCAGAGCAATGCCACACCCTCTACCAACTAACAACCTGCAAGCTCTTTATAAAGGCACCTTTCTTGTCATGTCAAACACAATAGTGTGCTTGCTGCTGAGTCTCATTATTTTTCTGGTTTGATCTTCCTTGCCTTTTTTCCTATGTCTATATGCAAATCATTTTGCCAGAGTTTGAGCATTTAGCACTCCATAGGTTGGATTCTACCATTTCTAAAACCTTGGAAACACATTTAAGAGAAACTTCATATCCAACTTCAACATTTAAAATGTTGAGTATTTATAAACTTCAGAATTGTTTTTTTTAACCTCAGAGACTACTAACCCTTGCACTTGTATCCACTTATATTTTATTCTAGTACAGGGGATGATAATGGCTTAGACACTACCCAAAATTTGGTCTGAATTTAACAAGGATGCAAGGTTGGACATAAGGTAAGTCATAGTTTAAACATACACACAGACATAGAGGTACACAAAAACACATGGTACTGAATTTCCCAGCACCAAGAATAATCTTTTTTTTAATTTTGATTTCAGTTTGTCTTCTAATATTCCAGATCTGCAGATACTTGAAATTCTACTATGAAAGGGGTCAAGCTTTCAATGAAGCAAAGATTATCCTGTTTTGTTTTGTTTTGTTTTCAAAATGAAAGTGTCCCTAGATCTTCAAGAAAAATATCATGTGTTGACTGTGGAAAGATAGAATATCAAGTCTCTTGTCAAGGACAGATTGATGTGACATGAAGCGGAAGAGAGATAAACATTAGCTAAACTGTAAACCTCCTGAGACAAAAGAATAAAACTCAAGTAAGCTTTGAAGCTTATACATTATTTAAGAGTTTGGGGGTTTTTGCACAAACTTGTCTCCCTTTATATGTTATTCAAAATACCTATATATTTTCCCAAAGAGATAAGAAAAATGCATACATGATGACTTTTTGAAAGTATTGGTTTCTAAGTCTCACTGATACAGAGAAGGCAACTCTATGAAATTTTGTGTTTTACAAACTCCTGGTCACAGGCTGGGACTGAAAGCACTGGGAATTGACAGAGGGCCCTAAAATTACTTTCAAATGTGAATCACCCTCAGAAGTTAAAAGAATCTAACTTCAGAAACTGTCTGCAAAGGAGTATTTCCCACATATGTTACTTAAAATGCCTATTGTCATTGGATATTTGTGGGAAAATTGGTCAAATTTAAACAGGTTTCTTGCAAAAATTTTCCCCCAGAAACTTCATTAAGCTAATGTGCATGTGACACAGAGAAAGGTGTATAATATGTAAAACGAGGGTTTTCTGAGGAGGATTTCCTGTAAAAGATGTTTCCTGAGCCAACTGCCTCTCAGAAAGCTGACTACAACAAGCAGCACACTTCAGTTGGGCCAGGGAAGGGCCGGTCTGTGTGAAGAAAAGGCATGATTACAGAGAAGGAGAGGATAAAAACTTCCTGAAAGGAAGGTAGGCTGGAAGAGAAAAGCTTTTTACAAGGAGCCCTAGGAAATCAGGCCCTTCCTCTATGAGAGTTATTAAGCTTACAGTGTGACGCAAACATCTCTTTCAGTCAGTTCAGTTCAGTTCAGTCGCTCAGTCATGTCCGACTCTCTGCGACCCCATGAATCACAGCACGCCAGGCCTCCCTGTCCATCACCAACTCCCGGAGTTCACTCAAACTCATGTCCATCGAGTCGGTGATGCCATCCAGCCATCTCATCCTCTGTCGTCCCCGTCTCCTCCTGCCCCCAATCCCTCCCAGCATCAAAGTCTTTTCCAGTGAGTCAACTCGTTGCATGAGGTGGCCAAAGTATTGCAGTTTCAGCTACAGCATCAGTCCTTCCAATGAACACCCAGGATTGATCTCCTTTAGAATGGACTGGTTGGATCTCCTTGCAGTCCAAGGGACTCTCGAGAGTCTTCTCCAGCACCACAGTTCAAAAGCATCAATTCTTCGGCGATCAGCTTTCTACTCAGAGAATATTCTTGTCACAGTTGGCCATACCCCTCCAGTCATGATTTGCAGCAGGAGGCTATTTTGATGTGCTAACTGGTCACACTTCTCATGCCTGCCATGTCCTTTTTTGACTTTGTGGGCCTTCCTCATTCAAATCGGAGCAAAAAATGTCCATCATCTCAGCTGAGGATTGTTATGCCATAATTAGTAGCAAAAAAAGATGAACAAATTTGATTTTCTAGTTTTAAGAAAATATTTGGGATTCTGACCAATCTGAGAGACAGTATTTCTTTCTGACACTGGACCATTGAGAGAATCAGAGATAAAGTGAGAGGTTTAAAAGCTGGAGAGGCTTTCAAAAGGCCTCAGGATTCCAAGCACATCTCACAAGTTTAGGTATGGGAGAGCACGAAAGCTCTGGGTGCCTTCCCTTTCCTGGAATGAATTTAGAAAACCGGCAAGTTCCCTAAAGTCTCCCAGTCTTGGAGGCTACAAGGGCAGTTGTGTGAAATGGCTGCAGAAGTGCTCAGGATGAAGTCCCTGAGGCAGTCTCACCACATTTCCTGGAGCCAAGAGTGACGAATGGAGACACAGCTGAGTCAGAGAAAGCCTGCAGTGAGGGGGAGAAGGAAGCACCTGCTTTCCTCAAAACGGAGGGCGGGTAGACCAGAGTTCGGCTTGGCATGTGGCTGGATGACCACGGCTGGTGTCCCCCAGGGAGTGTCCTCACCCCTCGCACACTCTAGGGGTTAGTGTAATTTTGCCTATTTGCAGGAGACAGCCAAGCAATACAGAGATTTTGTGTTCTGGGAAGTTCACAAAGCTAATCAGTGGCCCAACTGGAACTTGAACCTGAGTCTTCTAAACTCAGCTATGAGGATCCTTTCAAGCTTCACAGTTGCCGGGGGTGGGGGGCGGGGGGAATGATGCACTGAATTTAAAAGCTGATTTGTTTGCAATCTCATCCAGAAATTTAGCAACTTGAAATTAAAGACTGGATTATCGAAGATGAAGGTTTGGAAACAGAAGTCTCAGTGTTGTCCACAGGAGCAGGATAGGGTGGTGAAGGAGAAGTGATGATGAGGACAGAACTTGTGGGAAAGGCCACAGGCAGCTACGGAGAAAGAGCCAAACTAGGTAAAGAGGCCAGAGAACAGACGTAGATAATCATCTTGATTCAACAGGAAAGGAATTTTCGAGATGACTGTCTCCTCCTCTCAGCTATGAAGCTAATTAAGAGTGAATCACAACAGTTCTGTGGCCTAGTGTCAGCTGAGCGTTACATTTTAAGCAGTTAACCTACAAGAAAACGAATCACATTCTCGCAAAGTTTTTTTACTCTTTATATTCAATTCCTGCAAGCCTGGATATTAGACATCCCTAATAATCCACAGATGATTTAAAGTAGTTAAGTCAGGAAGATAGTAAATGTTCTAGAATTAAAATAAAACATAGGAATAAGTAATGTATGAAACCATGTCTACAGTGAAGAATGCAGAAAACTATCCGGAGGAGATAAAAAAGAGAAAAAAAATTTTTAAAAAGAAGCAGTGTTTAGTAAGGGTACATAAACAGCCTCAGATATTCCCATAGTTCTGAATCCATTACTTAGAGAACAGACTTTAAAGATCTAAGATATTTCTAGTGTTGTTTCAGAGTCTGCATTTTAAAAAGTCTGATTAACTCTAGAAAAGAAGTCAGGAAAGTATGCAGTTCTTTTTAGAATAAATATTCATCAAAAGTATTGACTACTTAAAGGAATATGTTAAAGTAATGAGAAGTTTTATTTACGTGGAGCAGTTTGATGCGAAGTAACTCTTAATTTGCCCAGCACTTCAGCAATAAGAATTCTTCTTGATGTGACAGTAATGCAAAATATACATGTCTGCTAATATATCAGCACAGATTAGTTTCTCAGGGCTTGGCCTCTGGAGTCAGATTGTTGGGCTGGAATCTCATATCTGATGCTCACTGATGTATGACTTTGTACAAGTTTACTAACACCCCTCTGCCTCAGTTTCCTCATCTTAAAACAGAATAATAAATATAATATTTTGTGGAGATTCATTTGAAGCACTTAATGCCCCAGACACACCAAATCAACATCCTATACATACCTGTGGTATTAACATATCACGTGGTTTTATTAATTATAGTTTTCTTGAGGTTATCAGGAAATGTAAAGAGGAGAATTATCTTGATTACATTTAATGAAAATATCCAGAAAACATTTCCATTTATTGTGGTTTGTTTAATAGATTATTTGCTTTATGTTTCAAGTAAAACAACCTTAAGAAAAATAATCTTCAATATTACAACTATTGAAGAAAAAATGAAAGACTATTCCAAATAGCACATATAGTGATTTCTGATAAATCTCTCTTAAACTTCCCTTTTTAATCTGAATTGGTCCCCTAAGAAAACCAAATGAACATAGACATTTAAACATTTTTACACATTTCCCTTGTTACCATGTGAGCTCCTAGACACAGGTACAACACGTTACGGCATAAACTAGATAGCCTAGTGTAGTACAGCTCAAATTTATGCCGTAACGTGTTGTACCTGTGTCTAGGAGCTCAGCAGTGGCCACAGGACTGGAAAAGGTCAGTCTTCATTACAATCCCAAAGAAAGGGAATGCCAAAGAATGTTCAAACTACTGCACAATTGCACTCATCTCACATGCTAGTAAAGTCACGCTCAAAATTCTCCAAGCCAGGCTTCAGCAATATGTGAACCGTGAACTTCCAGATGTTCAAGCAGGTTTTAGAAAAGGCAGAGGCACCAGAGATCAAATTGCCAACATCCGCTGGATCATGGAGAAAGCAAGAGAGTTCCAGAAAAACAGCTATTTCTGCTTCATTGACTATGCCAAAGCCTTTGACTGTGTGGATCACAATAAACTGTGGAACATTCTGAAAGACATGGGAATACCAGACCACCTGACCTGCCTCTTGAGAAACCTGTATGCAGGTCAGGAAGCAACAGTTAGAACTGGACATGGAACAACAGACTGGTTCCAAATAGGAAAAGGAATACGTCAAGGCTGTATATTGTCCCCCTGCTTATTTAACTTATATGCAGAGTACATCATGAGGAACACTGGGCTGGAAGAAGCACAAGCTGGAATCAAGATTGCTGGGAGAAATATGAATAACCTCAGATATGCAGATGACACCACCCTTATGGCAGAAAGTGAAGAGGAACTCAAAAGCCTCTTGATGAAAGTGAAAGAGGAGAGTGAAAAGGTTGGCTTGAAGCTCAACATTCAGAAAACAAAGATCATGGCATCTGGTCCCATCATTTCATGAGAAATAGATGGAAAAACAGTGGAAACAGTGTCAGACTTTATTTTTGGGGGCTCCAAAATCACTGCAGATGCTGATTGCAGCCATGAAATTAAAAGACGCTTACTCCTTGGAAGGAAAGTTATGACCAACCTGGACAGCATATTAAAAAGCAGAGACATTACTTTGCCAACCAAGGTCCGTCTAGTCAAGGCTATGGTTTTTCCCGTGGTCATGTATGGATGTGAGAGTTGGACTGTGAAGAAAGCTGATCACCGAAGAATTGATGCTTTTGAACTGTGGTGCTGTAGAAGACTCTTGAGAGTCCCTTGGACTGCAAGGAGATCCAACCAGTCCATTCTAAAGGAGATCAGTCCTGGGTATTCATTGGAAGGACTGATGCTGAATTGAAACTGCAATACTTTGGCCACCTCATGCGACGAGTTGACTCATTGGAAAAGACTCTGATGCTGGGAGGGATTGGGGGCAGGAGGAGACAGGGACGACAGAGAATGAGATGGCTGGATGGCATCACCGACTCGATGCACATGAGTTTGAGTGAACTCCGGGAGTTGGTGATGGACAGGGAGGCCTGGCGTGCTGCGATTCATGGGGTCGCAAAGAGTCGGACAAGACTGAGCAACTGAACTGAACTGAACTGAACACTAGGCTAGAACAGCTCTGTCGGGGACTGAAGCAGAGACAGATGGAAGCACAGCTAATGCAGGGATGTATGAATGAATACCCTCCCATATGGACGGACTGCCAGGCTTTCAGAAAATCAACCCAATAGTCATTTTTAACATCATACATCTTTCCTTCTGGAAGCAATACACCAATCTGCAAATAATCTTATATTATTTTTCAGGTTTTGGAGTTTAAATGACTTTAGTTTTCTGACTCAGACAAGGACTGCTTTCCTATGGAACTGGTAACTGAAAGTGTTTTACTTTGTTTCCTGCTGGTGCTCCTTCCTGAAAATTCACGCCTGTTTTATAGATAGATAGAGATAGCTATCAACACAAACAATTGATTCTTCCAGATTTTTGCTAGTGTTACCTTTTAATTTCATTCTAGCTTAAGTTCAGTTCTTGAAAATATCCCCTTCAAAATGCAATATAGATAACCAGATGAAACAGTACCAATTAATAGTTTAGTCCCAAAGATACCTTCTGAAATTTAGTGTACAGTTCCTCTTTTAATATTTCTAAAATAAAGCATCATAGTTTTTCCCCCTGAGTTTCAATTATATTTGCTTTTATGATGTAAAAACTTTTAATTGAAATGATAACTAATGATCTTCTACTCTTATCTTTTTTATTGTGCTTCTGAGCCAACACAACTTCCAAGTAATCAGATATCCACTATTTTTCAGGGGCATTTTATCAAATGGCCACTATTTTTTTTTCTTTTTTTAAAATTTGTTTATTTTTATTGAAGGATAATTGCTTTACAGAATTTTACTGTTTTCTGTCAAACCTCAACATTCAGCTGTAGGTATACATATGTCCCTTCCCTTTGAACCTCCCTCCCATCTCCCACCCCTCTAGATTGATGCAGAGCCCCTGTTTGAGTTTCCTGAGCCATACAGCAAATTCCCGTTGGCTGTCTATTTTACACACGGTAATGCAAGTTTCCATGTTACTCTCTCCATACGTCTCACCCTCTCCTCCCCTCCCACCACGTCCATATGTCTATTCTCTCTGTCTGTTTCTCCACTGCTGCCCTGTAAATAAATTCTTCAGTACCGTTTTCCTAGATTCCTGCTGCTGCTGCTGCTAAGTCACTTCAGTCGTGTCCGACTCTGTGAGACCCCATAGACGGCAGCCCACCAGGCTCCCCCATCCCTGGGATTCTCCAGGCAAGAACACTGGAGTGGGTTGCCATTTCCTTCTCCAATGCATGAAAGTGAAGTCGCTCAGTCGTGTCTGACTCTTAGTGACCCCATGGACTACAGCCTACCAGGCTCCTCCGTCCATGGGATTTTCCAGGCAAGAGTACTGGAGTGGGGTGCCATCGCCTTCTCCAAGATTCCTCCTAGATATCCACTATTTTTTAAGGGCATTCCTGAAGCAGATACCTTAGTTACACAGGCTAGTGATTCCTGGAACTGTCACTTCTCTCCATGCAGAGTAGCTTTCTGAATAAGAGCATGGGTTTCAGAGTAACGCTAACCTGTTTCTGAATTCCAGTTTTGCTGCATATTAACTCAGCAGTCATTGGAAAGATATCTCACCTTTGTGAATTTCATTTACACTAAAAATTTTAATAAAATTAAGGATAATCATGCCTTTGAAAAATATATATTATATAAATTAAAAGAGATTCACCATTCAAACATCTGTTGAGTACATACTTATGTGTTGTTAAGCCCTTTTTCAGGGAATAAGGCTTATATCACTGGTGAAGGGGATGGGAAGAGATAACCATATTTACAAATAAAAATAAGAAAATATCCATTAGTGACAAATGTTATGAAGAAATGAAACTGCTTAATGTGATAGTAACTGGGCTACTTTAATGGGCTGGTTCGGAAAACCTCCTGAGGAGAGGCTATCTGAATTGAGATCAAGAAGCAACAGGAGCAAGTCATAAGAAGAAATTTCTAGAGAGAAATCTTCTGGGCAGGAAGAACAGTAAATGAAAACATATTGAGGTGGGAACAAGCTCCGTATTGTCAGGGAACACAAGGAGCCGCGATAACGGGCATTTAGTGATCAGGAGAGGGTGGTAGTCCAGCAGGCACAGAGACTGGAGGGAGAAGCCCACAGCTGATGCTCTGAGTCAGCCAAACCGGATCCCAGATTCCATCTCCACCACCTGCCAGGCCTGAGGTTACAAGCAAAGTATTTACACTATATGACCCTTGATTTCCTCACCTGTAATCTTATGTATTACTGAGCCATTATAACAATTTTTCTTAAAGTAGAGTACATACAAATTCCCAATAAAAGGCAGCATCCATTATCATCATTATCATTATTATTTTATTACCTTTCCTAAGGTGATCCAGTGAATTTCACCCCAAAGCATACATGCATAATCCAAGTACCTTTCTATGTGAAGAAACTATTTCAGTATGTAGTGGGGTAGTACTATTTTTCAAATCCATTTAGGATGAAAGGTTTTCTAAAAAATCCTTTTTCCACTCTTTTCAAGTTCTAAGAGCTTTGTGCCTTAAAACATTATGTTTTACCACACAAGCATAGCAAGGTTAGATGCTGATTGGTGAAGGGCAAAGTGATTTATAAAGTAACTTTCATTTTTCAGTGTTCTTTTTCCCCAATAAGTGAGAAAATGTCATTGGGAATGTCAGCTGGGAATAAAGTAAAATATTTCAGTTGCTTGTGGGTTCCCTTACTTATTGTCTATATCCTGTATTTTGACATTTGATCAAAAGTCACATAAATCTTGGTTTGCTTCCTCTAAACCAAGTTTATTTCTTCTGTATCCTGAATTTGATCCTTCTCTCCCATACTGTATTTCTTTATCACTTCTGTCACTGCTGGCTCTTCTAGTGATCTACATTCCTCTGCAGCTGTATTTCAACTGGAATCATTCTCACTTTCAAACATCTTCTGCACCCCCTCGGTAGTCTCTCAACATTTGGTCTCCTGATATATATACACAGGGAAGAAATTTTACTGAAAGCTAATGGTGGCTATGTTTTTGAAAGGTTGTAAGTTATCATTACTATTAGAATGAACCATCAAAAATGTATGGGATGAAGCAACAGAGCTGATGTTCAAATCACAGCTGTTTTAAAAAGTCAAATATATTAATTAATATTTCCAGATATATGGAACAATATCAGTTAGATAAAGCATATGATGCTACATTTAACTTCCTATTTTTTATTCTGACATTTTATAATATACATTGTTTAATTACACTTTATGATTTGTTAAACAAGTGCACTATGTGTAACATAAGAGCTAAACTTTTCAAATTTATGGGTTACTTTTTGTCTTAAAGATACCTTTTAAAAGAATATAACTGAAATATATGTGAATTCTAGAAACATGTGTCCACAATGAAGAAAACAGAAAGAAGCAAATGCAATGCAAATTATTCCTGATCTCAGGTATATTCCCAAGCATATATTCTTAGGAGGTGGCCAAGCCTATGAAGGCTGATAGAAGTGTGAAGGGAGAATTAATGTAGTGATTACTGACTCTCAATGTATTAGTTTTCTGGTGCTGCCAACCACACACACACACACACACACACGAACTTAAGGGCTTAAGCAACAGAAGTTTTTTCAGAATTCTAGAGGCTAGACATCCAGGGTCAAGGTGACGCTGCTGGGGTTCTCCCTGGGACCTCTCTCTCCTTGCCTTCCAGATGGCCGCCTTCTCCCTGTCCTCACAAGGACCTTCCTCTATGTAAGCACATCCCTGTCATCTCCATGTGTCCAAGTTCCTCTTCTTTTTTTTTTTTTTACAATATTATATTGGTTGGTTTTGCCATACATTGACATGAATCCCCCCCGGGTGTACATGAGTTCCCCCTCCAGAACCCCCCTCCCACCTCCCTCCTCCCTTTATCCTCCCTCTGGGTCATCCCCGCACACCAGCCCCGAGCATCCCGTAACATGCATCGACCCTGAACTGGTGATTCGTTTCACATATGACAACATACATGTTTCAATGCCATTCTCCCAAATCATCCCACCCTCACCCTCTCCCACAGAGTCCCAAAGACTGTTCTATACATCTGTGTCTCTTTTGCTGTCTCGTATTCAGGGTTATCATTTGTATCTTTCTAAATTCCATATGTTCCTCTTCTTATAAGGCCACCAGATTAGATCAGGGCTCACTCTTCATTATAACTTAATCACCTATTTAAGGCTCTGACTAAATACAGTCACGTTCTGAGGGAGTGGGAGCTAAAATTTTGACAAAGGATTTCAGGAGGGAGGGGACATAATTCAGCCCATAAAGTGGTCCACTGTTAAGCCCCAGAGAGTCCCATTTTCTTTGTGCCTAGGGCAACCAGGGCCTTGAGGACAGGCTACTAGAAAAACAAAAGTGAAAGTGAATGTCACTCAGTCATGTCTGACTCTTTGTGCCCCCATAGACTGTACAGTCCCTGGAATATTCCAGGCCAGAGTACTGGAGTGGGTAGCCTTTCCCTTCTCCAGGGGCTCTTCCCAACCCAGGGATCGAACCCAGGTCTCCCACATTGAAGGCGGATTCTTTACCAGCTGAGCTACAAGGGAAGTCCACTAGAAAAACAAACAAACACAAAACTCTGAGGATGACATCACAATGCCCACCGTCTATTGATGATGACAACCAAGAATGTCATTCAGACCAGAAATTCTACTATGAACCTGACAGCTGTGGTCCCTGTGCTCCATCCAAGGCTGCCTGGTCTGCTGTGTGTTTGCCAACACCTCCAAGCAATTAACTCAGTTCTGACACTATCTACACCGAGACTGCGTCAGATCTCACAGGCAAGGGCTCAGTCTCATAACATCAGCCTCATGACATCAGTACTCACTTCAGATGTCAATCAAAAGTCTAGGCTGTTACCTGAGCTACTGACCTATGACTATATGTTGAAGGTACCCACAATTCTCTCCTCAGGTCCAATTAATTTGCTAGACTGGCTCACAGGACTCAGAGAAATAATCACTTAAATGTTCACCAGTATACTATGAAAGATATTGCAAAGGACACGGATGAGCAACCAGATGAAATGGTAGAAAGGGAGAGGTCAAGGTCCTCAAGGGCAGGGGCTTCTGTCCCCGTGGACCTGGAGTGTGCTACCCCTGCAGGCATGTGGGTGTGCTCACTGTGTAGGGAGCAACACAAATCTGTCCTTTGAAGTTCTATGGAAGCTCCACTACATACACACAGTCGAGTAAAGCATTGGCCATTGGTGACTGAACTAAAATTTTTCCAACGGAGGTGACACTGAAATTCCGACCACCTAGTCAAGTGGCAGGTTCCTTGGCAACCCCATCCTCTGGCTTTCTGAAAGTCTCATTAGTAAAAATTCATGTGTGGGCTAATAAAGCTACTAGCTATGGATAGCAAATGCCAATTTTATCACTCTTATCATTTAGGAAACTCCCAGGATTTCAGGAGGTTTGTACCAGGAATAGGATGAAGATCAAACAATGTAGTTTTTACTATAAATCCCAATTCCATCTGGTTACTTTGGATTCAGAAATATGCTTAGCTGAACTAGCCAATCCCGCCTTTTGGTTAATATATTTTCCTTTATATTTGCTAATAGTAATGTGTTTGTGTGTGTGTGTGTGTGTGTGTGTGTGTAGGTATGTATGCATGCATGTATGTGTGTATATATACATATTCTGAGTCACTTTAGTCATGTTCGACTCTTTGCGACCCTATGGACTGTAGCCCGCCAGGCTCCTCTGTCCATGAGATTCTCCAGGCAAGAATACTGGAGTGGGTTGCCATGCCTTCCTCCAGGGGATCTTCCTGACCCAGGGATCAAACCCACGCCTCTTAAGTCTCCTGCTTGTCAGGCGGGTTCTTTACCACTAGCGCCACCTGGGAAGCCTGCATGTGTATATAAAGATATACACAATTATGAAGCCTTATTACCATATAGTCACCTTGTCTCCAAGGCTGACCTTACAAACCGACTCCAATGCAGTAGAACATGCTCTTCATTGTCTTTGTTGGTTACTGAGAGTTACTGCAGTGGCCTGAAGAGGAGGGTTTGTCATAGGAAGACCATCAGTGAGGAGTGTGGGCTCTTACTTCGTCATGCATGGAAGTAAATGACAAACGTTTCCTAACACGTTAAGTGCTTATATAGCCCATGGTCATAGAAAAGTTATTTTCACTTTTACAAATGTCCTTTAGTTGAACATCCATATTGTTTGCATTTTTAACACAATATAGAATAATTAATGGATGACCAATATTCCATTATTTGTTTAAAGTTAGATGTTGAATTTAGTCTATTTTTCTTCATGGTAAATAACACTGTGAAGAGCATTCTTTTCATATAAGTTTATGTAATCTTTAATCATTGATTAAATTAATAGTAAAACTCACTCTTCAGAATTGACTCTACTAAAGGGAGTGATATATTTTTAAGGCTGTTGATACTCACTGTAAAAACCACCCTACATAAAGTGGTACTGATTTACACTTGCATTACGTGTTGGAAAGTGTTGGAAAGCTGTTTCTCCAGAATTACTCTTTATGAGTAATTTGGTGAAATGCATTATTTTTAAAAATATTTTCCATTTAGGTATGTAAAAGACCAGCATCTCATTATTTTAATACACATTTCTATTAATTAATTAGGTAACTTGGTTTTACATATGTTTAATGTACTTCTTCTTGAATTGCCTATTCATGACTTCTGCTCATTTTACTGTTGAATTATTTACCTTTTCACTGATTTACATGAACTCTTTGTGTATTAGGTATATTAATTTATCCTAAGTTTTTAAAAATTTATCACTTTTTGCACCTGATATTTTGATCACTTGAAATTTTTTTGTTTCTTCCAAAATTAATATTCTTCCTTTTAAAAATTCAGGTTTTTCTCTTCTTCCCTAAAAGTCAGATTAATCTTTACATATGATATACAGTCTTTTCAAACAGAATTACCTGTATTTTTCCAATTAATTGTATATGCTGCACAATCTTTATCATTTCTACAAATTAAATACCAGCAAATACAGCCATTTGATAGTCATTTGTTATCAGAGGTTGTGTGATAGTCATTTGTTATCAGAGGTTGTGTGGTATGATTTAAGAACCACTAAACTAGGATTTGACTGTGTGGATCACAGTAAACTGTGGAGAATTCTGAAAGAGATGGGAATACCAGACCACCTGACCTGCCTTTTGAGAAACCAGTATGCAGGTCACGAAGCAACAGTCAGAACTGTACATGGAACAACAGACTGGTTCCAAATAGGAAAAGGAGTGCATCAAGGCTGTATATTGTCACCCTGCTTATTTAACTTATATGCAGAGTACATAATGAGGAACGCTGGGCTGGAAGAAGCACAGGCTGGAATCAAGATTGCTGGGGGAAATATCAATAATCTCAGATATGCTGATGACACTACCCTTATGGCAGAAAGTGAAGAGGAACTCAAAAGCCTCTTGATGAAAGTGAAAGAGGAGAGTGAAAAGGTTGGCTTGAAGCTCAACATTCAGAAAACGAAGATCATGGCATCTGGTCCCATCACTTCATGGGAAATAGATGGAAAAACAGTGGAAACAGTGTCAGACTTTATTTTTTTGGGCTCCAAAATCACTGCAGCAGCTGATTGCAGCCATGAAATTAAAAGACGCTTACTCCTTGGAAGGAAAGTTATGACCAACCTTGATAATATATTAAAAAGCAGAGACATTACTTTGCCAACCAAGGTCCGTCTAGTCAAGGCTATGGTTTTTCCTGTGGTCATGTATGGATGTGAGAGTTGGACTGTGAAGAAAGCTGATCGCTGAAGAATTGATGCTTCTGAACTGTGGTGTTGGAGAAGACTCTTGAGAGTCCCTTGTACCGCAAGGAGATCCAACCAGTCCATTCTAAGGGAGATCGATCCTGGGTGTTCATTGGAAGGACTGATGCTAAAGCTGAAACTGCAATACTTTGGCCACCTCATGCGACGAGTTGACTCACTGGAAAAGACTCTGATGCTGGGAAAGGTTGGGGGCAGGAGGAGAAGGGGATGACAGAGGATGAGATGGCTGGATGGCATCACTGACTCGATGGACATGAGTTTGAGTGAACTCCGGGAGTTGGTGATGGACAGGGAGGCCTGGCGTGCTGTGATTCATGGGGTCGCAGAGATTCAGACATGACTGAGCGACTGAACTGAACTGAACTGAACTGAAACTAGGATTTTAGTTTAGTTTAATTTAGATTTTAGTTTAGTTTAGAAAAAAACTAGGTTTTTCCCATGGTCATGTATGGATGTGAGAGTTGGACTGTGAAGAAAGCTGATCGCCGAAGAATTGATGCTTTTGAACTGTGGTGCTGGAGAAGACTCTTGAGAGTCCCTTATACTGCAAGGAGATCCAACCAGTCTATTCTAAAGGAGATCAATCCTGGGTGTTCATTGGAAGGACTGATGCTAAAGCTGAAACTCCAACACTTTGGCCACCTCATGCAAAGAGTTGTCTCATTGGAAAAGACCCTTATTCTGGGAGGGATTGGGGGCAGGAGGAGAAGGGGATGACAGAGGATGAGATGGCTGGATGGCATCACCGACTAGATGCACATGAGTTTGGGTGAACTCTGGGAGTTGGTGATGGACAGGGAGTCACGGGGTCACACAGAATCAGACACGACTGAGAGACTGAACTGAACTGAAACTATATGACCTTGGGAAAAATCACATGTCCCTACAGAATCTTATTTCCTATAAAATGAGGATATTATTACTTTCTTCACAGGGCTAATGTGAGGATAAAACAATATTACATATGTGAAAACACTTCGGAGACATTCAATAAATGATAATGACTTCCAGTTTTACAGATGTGTATTTGCTGAATATCAACATTACTTTCCTTTCATTAGTGAATTTACTACTTAGCTTCCTTTTATCTTCAGCATAATGCAGCTCACTCTCTGAAGTATTTTGAAAATTTTACATGCTATCATTATGATACATAATATTACCATAAGTAAACCTACATATTATAACATGGGAAATCTTATTAGCTACCAAAACAAATATTCTATTTCTAGCAAATTATATTTTTATTAGAACAGACTGCTTTAATCGGTGACATTTTTCAGTTAATTGTAGTATTAATACAATTCAGACAAGCTTAAATAATAAAAGGAATTTATTAGTTTTTGCAGTTAGGATGTCTAAGGATGTGGACCCCAGGGGCTCAATGATTTAGTCAGTTAAAAATTACCTTAGTCTCCTCTCCACATTCCTCCCGACCCCTCCCATCATTACTTGTATTCATCCATGTTACAGGATATATGACTCCAGTAACTTTAGGCCACCTTTCTTCATTATTAATTCTGCTAGCACGAACACTATTTCACCAGCTCTAACTCAGAAATATCCTGGGGAGGAACAGAACTGCTCTCAATCACAGTGTGAGTTATACACTTCGTCTGGCTTCAATCACTGTGTCCACAGTGATTCAACAGCATGACTGGACCAGCCGGGGGTCGGGGGGACACATGATCAATCTCTTGACCAGCAGGAAGGGAACTGTGGCTGAGAGTTCTACCAGAATGACAAAAAAAGGGAGAAACAGTTTCCCAAAGAAAATGTTAAAAGAGTAAACTATCACAGAGAATGTGAATAGGAAAATCTGCTTAGTACGATCAAAACAACCACTACCCCTAAAGAGTGTGTATTTTACCAAACCACTTTTGTCAGAAGGTAACAGAAGCTGTTACAAGGAAGATTTCTTCTGTCCAGCAAAATTTATTTAAGTGTACAGAAAAGCTGACTTCATACTATCTTTCATCCATATAACAGGGAGCTTAATCTCTAGGATTATTATTCAGAGTGTTCTTATAAACATGTTTGATGATCATCCACAAAGGCATAAGAAAAGGCAATTATCTTATTTGAAATATGTTTGGCACAAAGATTAACGTCAGGAGCATACACCTTAACTCTCTCAAGTTTACTTTAGCTCCTAGAGGGTTTTTTTTGTTGTTGTTTTTTTAATGTTTATAAGTTCCTTGCAAATTTTCTGAGCAAATGATCCTTTTGTGTGCTATGTTAATGGCATAAATGACTGATAATTGCATTCATAATTATCTTTTCTTTACCATGGCACTCTGTGTCTCATGAATTCAAAAACATTCAACCATGAAAAGAGACCTTTAGTGGCATATGATAGAATCTAATTTCTTCCCACCCAAAGGGCAATTTAGCAATATTGACCATTTAAAGGGCCAAATCAAACAAGATAATGAGGGATAATTCACTTTTCTCTTTGTGGCTTACCAATCCAGATATGGACAATATAGACAACAAAACAATGAAACCATAATTATTATTTGGCTTTCAGAGCTATATAAATGCATAATCTTCTTCAATGCTGCTTCTAAAAAAAGTTCTAACATTGTTATATAATTACATTTTTCCCCTTCTCTTGGCTATTTTGGTCTTGTTAAAATGTTGTTTTTTATCACATAGCCCATACACAATTAGCTGCAATATTATCAAATAAATGAATCCAGCTGCACTGACAAATACATAAGCAGGAATAGAGAATGATAAATGCAGAAACAATTCCACCTCTAGCTGGAAGAATCCTGACAGCAATATTTATAGAATGCAACAGAGCCAATTTACCCATCAATTAAGTTGACTACATTAAAAAATGCTGACAGAAATTTGAGGATTAACTTAAATATATCCTCAGTTATATTGATCTTATGTGTCTGCCTCTGGAAAACTGAAACACAAGGAAATGTCTAATAGAAACAGGATATGATATTTGGACATGGTTAAGGATGGTCGATCTCTAAATTTTGCATTGTATATGCTTTGTTGTGGAGAAGGCAATGGCAAGCCACTCCAGTACTCTTGCCTAGAAAATCCCATGGACAGAGGAGCCTGGTAGGCTGCAGTCCGCGGGGTCGCTCAGGGTCGGACATGACTGAGCGACTTCACTTTCTCTTTTCACTTTCACGCATTGGAGAAGGAAATGGCAACCCACTCCAGTGTTCTTGCCTGGAGAATCCCAGGGACGGCGGAGCCTGGTCGGCTGCTGTCCATGGGGTCGCACAGAGTCGGACACGACTGAAGTGACTTAGCACTTAGCACATGCTTTGTTGATCTTATATTATTCACCCCCCACATACATACTTATTTAAAGGCCATACTGTTTTCAGACATTCAAAGAGAGATTCCTAGTTTTTTCTGGAAGTTATATACTTAATGGGATTCCCTCATAGCTCAGTTGGTAAAGAATCTGCCTGCAATGCAGAAGAACCTGGTTTGATTCCTAGATTGGGAAGATCCCCTGGAGAAGGGAAAGCCTACGCACTCCAGTGTTCTGGCCTGGATAATTCCATGGATTGCATAGTCCACAAGGTCTCAGGGAGTCAGACATGACTGAGTGACTTTCACTTCACTATATACTTAAAACCCCCTGATATACCATATATAGCTAAGTACAACTTGCTACATATTCAGTACAGTTCAGTCGCTCAGTCATGTCCTACTATTTGAGACCCCATGGACTGCAGCATGCCAGGCTTCTCTGCCCATCACCAACTCCCGGAGCTTGCTCAGACTCATGTCCATCAAGTAAGTGATGCCATTCGACCATCTTATCCTCTGTCATGAACTTCTCCTCACACCTTCAATCTTTGCCAGCATTAGGGTCTTTTCCAATGAGTCAGATCTTCACATCAGGTGGCCAAAGCATTGGAGTTTCAGCTTCAGCATCAGTCCTTCGAATGAACACCCAGTTCTGATTTCCTTTAGGATGGACTGGTTGGATCTCCTTGCAGTCCAAAGGACTCTCAAGAGTCTTCTCCAACACTATAGTTCTAAAGCATCAACTCTTCAGTGCTCACCTTTCTTTAGAGTCCAACTCTCACATCCATACATGACCACTGGAAAAGTCAAAGCCTTGACAAGATGGACCTTTGTTGGCAAAGTAATGTCTCTGCTATTTAATATGCTGTCTAGGTTGGACATAACTTTCCTTCCAAGGAGTAAGCATCTTTTAATTTCACAGCTGCAATCAGCATCTGCAGTGATTTTGGAGCCCAAAAAAATAAAGTCTGACACTGTTTCCATTGTTTCCCCATCTATTTGCCATGAAGTGATGGGACCAGATGCCATGATCTTCGTTTTCTGAATGTTGATCTTTAAGCCAACATTTTCACTCTCCTTTTTCACTTTCATCAACAGGCTCTTTAGTTCTTCACTTTCTGCCATAAGGGTGGTGTCATCTTCATATCTGAGGTTATTGAAATTTCTTTTGGCAATCTTAATTCCAGCTTGTGCTTCATCCAGCCTGGCATTCGCATGATGTACTTTGCATATAAGTTAAATAAGCAGGGTGACAAAATACAGCCTTGACATACTCCTTTCCCGATTTGGAACCAGTCTGTTGTTCCATGTCCAGTTCTAACTCTTGTTTCTTGACCTGCATACAGATTTCTCAGGAGGCAGGTCAGGTGTTCTGGTATTCCCATCTCTTTCAGAATTTTCCACAGTTTGCTGTGATCCACACAGTCAAAGACTTTGGCATAGTCAATAAAGCAGAAATAGATGTTTTTCTGGAACTCTCTTGCTTTTTCAGTGATCCAAAGGATGTGGGCAATTTGATCTCTAGTTCCTCTGCCTTTTCTAAATCCAGCTTGAACATCTGGAATTTCATGGTTCATGTACTGTTGAAGACTGGTTTGGAGAATTTTGAGCATTACTTTGCTACTGTGTGAGATGAGTGCAATTATGCGGTCATTTGAATATTCTTTGGCATTGCCTTTCTTAGGGATTCAGTGAAAACTGACCTTTTCCAGTCCTGTGGCCACCACTGAGTTTCCCAAATTTGCTGGCATATTGAGGGCAGCACTTTCACAGCATTGTCTTTTAGAATTTGAAATAGCTCAACTGGAATTCCATCACCTCCACTAGTTTTGTTCATAGTGATGCTGCTTAAAGACCACTTGACTTCACATTCCAGGATGTCTGGCTCTAGGTGAGTGATCACACCATCCTGGTTATCTGGGTCATGAAGATCTTTTTTGTGTAGCTTTTCTGTGTATTCTTGCCACCTCTTTTTAATATCTTCTGCTTCTGTTAGGTCCATACCATTTCTGTCCTTTATTGTTCCCATCTTTGCATGAAACCTTCCCTTGGTGTCTCTAATTTTCTGAAGAGATCTTTAGTGTTTCCCATTATATTGCTTTCCTCTATTTCTTTGCATTGGTCACTGAGGAAGGCTTTCTTATCTCTCATTGCTATTTTTTGGAACTCTGGATTGAAATGAGTATATCTTTCCTTTTCTCCTTTGCCTTTTGCTTCTCTTCTTTTCTCAGCTGTTTGTAATGCCTCCTCAGAAAACCATTTTGCCTCTTTGCACTTCTTTTTCTTGGGGATGGTCTTGATCACTGCCTCCTGTACAATGTCACGAACCTCTGTCCACAATTCTTCAGGCCCTCTGTCTATATCATATCTAATCCCTTGAATCTATTTGTCACTTCTACCATATAATTGTAAGGGATTTGATTTAGGTCATATCTGAATGGTTTAGTGGTTTTCACTACTTTCTTCAATTTAAGTCTGAAAATTGCAATAAGGAGTTCATGATCTGAACCACAGTCAGCTCCCAGTCTTGTTTTTTGACTGTGTAGAGCTTCTCCTTCTTTGGCTGCAACAAATATAATCAATCTGATTTTGGTATTGACCATCTGGTGATACCTGTGTGTAGAGTCTTCTCTTGTTCATTTGAAGAAGGTGTTTGCTATGACCAGTGCATTCTCTTCGCAAAACTCTGTTAGCCTTTTGAAGGAGGTTCACCATTATATTTTGAAGGAGGTTCTGCTATAATTTAATGGAATCTAATTATAAGATTAAAAGACAATAAAATGAAATTACATGTGAAAGAGGTAAGGCAGGCAAATCTTTAGTAAGAACAGAAATAACAGATTTTAAATCTACTCTGGGCTTCCCAGGTGGCTCAGTGATAAAGAATCTGGCTGCCAATGCAGGAGATGTTGGTCTAATCCCTGGGAGGTGAAAAATCCCCTGGAGAAGGAAATGGCAAACCACTACAGCATTCTTGCTTGGGAAATCCCATGGACAGAGGAGCCTGGTGCATTACAGTGCATGGGGTCACAAAGAGTCAGACATGACTCAGTGACTAAACAACAACTACAAACCTACTCTGGAGGCAATGATAAGCAGAACTGACAGTCTGAAAAGCTGAATCAACAGTATGAATGATAAAAACAAAACATGAATGCTAAACTAATTTATTCACTCTGAACTTGAAAAGAAAAGGATATTCTCCACTCTCTTCTTAAAAAAAAAGAAATGAAAAATGTGGAGGATAGAAAATAGAGGCTACACAAATAGAGTTCCTAAGAGAGATATAAGACCACGTGTGGTAGCTACAAGCAAGTGTTTGAGTAAATGCTTAATTGTAATGTGCACTACATTCAAATCCTGGCTCTGCCTCCTCCAAGCAGGGGCACCTGGAGCAAGTTCCTGAACTTCTGTGCCTCAACTTTCAGATCTGTAAAATGTGGATCCTTAAAATACCTGCTTCAAATGTTCCACGTGAGGACATAACAATTCTTCATACAACAAGCTGGCAATGTAGAGCGCCTTCAGTAAGTGGTAGCAATGATTACAGTTAAACTCTGAGCCAGATGTGTGGTGTTCGTTTCCTACTCTCTCACTGTCCACCACTCTGCAGAATAAGTGAAAAGACAAAGACAGAAGGACACATTCCTAAGCTGAAAAAGACCTGCATCTGCAGAATGAAAAAGTGAGTTATTAACTAGGTAAAAATCAAGAAAAGTCACTAAATATATATATATATATATATACACACACACACACACACACACATATATGAATTACTTTGCTACATACCTCTTACTAACATAATATTGCATATTTCGATAAAAATAGATTCAAAATTGGATACAGTTTTTTGCTTTCTTTAAGATTATTTATTTTAATTGGAGGCTAATTACTTTACAATATTGAAATGGTTTTTGCCATACTTAGACATGGATCAGCCATGGTGTACATGTGTTCCCTATCCTGGAACCCCCTCTCACCTGCCTCCCTATCCCATCTCTCTGTTCCACTGCATCGACTTTGAGTGCCCTGTTTCATGCATCAAACTTGGACTAGTCATCTGTTTCACATATGGTAACATACACGTTTCAGTGCTATTCTCTCAATCATCCCACCCTTGCCCTCTCCCACAGAGTCCAAAAGTCTGTTCTGTACATCTGTGTCTCTTTTGCTGTCTCACATATAGGGTCATTGTTACCATCTTTCTAAATTTCATATATATGCATTAATATACTGTATTGGTGTTTTTCTTTCTGGCTTACTTCACTCTGTATAATAGGTTCCAGTTTCATTGCCTCATTAGAACTGATTCAAATGTGTTTTTTTAATAGCTTAGTAATATTCCATTGTATATAAGTACCACAGTTTTCTTATCCATTCATCTGCTGATAGACATCTAGGTGGCTTCCATATCCTGGCTACTATAAACAATAATACTGGAGTGGATTGCCATGCCCTCCTCCAGGGGAATCTTCCCAACACAGGTTTCTTGCCATATGTGTTCTCAAATTTGAATTTCCTATGATCTCATATAGCTCTTAAATAAATCCGCACTTTCCCAATTTCCAGGGCTTTACTTTTTACTTCTTTTGGCATAGCATTACAATTTTCTGGAAGAGTTTGAGTAGAATAGGTGTTAACTCTTCTCTAAATTTTTGGTAGAATTCAGCTATGAAGCCGTCTAGACCTGGGCTTTTGTTTGCTGGAAGATTTCTGATTACAGCCTCTAGTTCCATGCTTGTGATAGGTCTATTCAGATTTTCTATTTCTTCCTGGTTCAGTTTTGGCAAGGTGTACTTTTCTAGGAATTTGTCCATTTCTTCCAAGTTATTCATTTTATTGCCATATAATTGCTGATAGTATTCTCTAATAATCCTTTGTTGGGGTACATGTGTCTCTTTCAATTCTGGTTTCCTCGGTGTGTATGCCCAGCAGTGGGATTGCTCCGTCAAATGGATGTTCTATTTCCAGTTTTTTAAGGAATCTCCACACTGTTCTCCATAGTGGTTATACTAGTTTGCATTCCCACCAACCATGTAAGAGGATTCCCTTTTCTCTGCACCCTCTCAGCATTTATTGCTTGTAGACTTTTGGATAGCAGGCATTCTGACAGGCGTGAGATGGTACCTCATTGTGGTTTTGATTTGCATTTCTCTGATAATGAGTGATGTTGAGCATCTTTTCATGAGTTTGTTAACCATCTGTATGTCTTCTTTGGAGAAATGCCTATTAGTTCTTTGGCCCATTTTTTGATTGGGTCATTTATTTTTCTGGTATTGAGCTGCATTAGCTGTTTGTATATCATTGAGATTAATTCTTTGTCAGTTGCTTTGTTTGCTATTATTTTCTTCCATTATGAAGGCTTTCTTTCCACCTTGCATATAGTTTCCTTTATTGTGCAAAAGCTTTTAAGTTTAATTTGTCCCAATTTGTTTATTTTTGCTTTAATTTCCATTACTCTGGGGAGTGGGTCATAGAGGATCCTGCTGTGATTTACGTCAGAGAGTGTTTTGCCTATTTTCCTTTAGGAGTTTTAGAGTTTACGATCTTACTTTTAGATCTTCAATACATTTTTGAGTTTATTTTTGTGTATGGTGTTAGGGAGTGTTCTAGTTTCATTCTTTTACAGGTGGTTGATCAGTTTTCCCAGCATCACTTGTTAAAGAGATTGTCTTTTCTCCATTGTATATTTTTGCCTCCTTTGTCAAAGATAAGATGTCCATAGGTGTGTGGTTTATTTCTGGACTTTCTATTTTGTTCCATTGATCTATATTTCTGTCTTTGTGCCAGTACCATACTGCCTTGATGACTGTAGCTTTGTAGTATAGTCTGAAGTCAGGCAGGTTGATTCCTCCAGTTCCATTCTTTTTTCTCAAGATTGCTTTGGCTATTCGAGGGTTTTGTTTTGTTTTGTTTTGTTGTATCTCCATAGAAATTGTGAAATTATTTGTTCTAGTTCTCTGCAAAAATATGGTTGATAGCTTTATAGGGATTGGATTGAATCTATAGATTGCTTTGGATAGTATACTCATTTTCAGTATATTGATTCTTCCAATCCATGAACATGGTACATTTCTCCATCTATTTGTGTCAACTTTGATTTCTTTCATAAGTGTTTAACAGTTTTATATATATATAGGTTTTTTGTTTCTTGGTGATTAACAGGGAGGCCTGGCATGCTGTGATTCATGGGGTCACAAAGAGTCGGACACAACTGAGCGACTGGACTGAACTGAACCGAATTGAACTGATTCCTAAGTATTTTATTCTTTTAATTGCAATGGTGAATGGAATTGTTTCCTTAATTTCTCTTTCTGTTTTCTCATTGTTAGTGTATAGGAATGCAAGGGATTTCCATGTGTTAATTTTATATCCTGCAACTTTACTATATTCATTGATTAGCTCTAGCAATTTTCTGGTGGTGTCTTAGGTTTTCTATATAGAGGATCATGTCATCTGCAAAAAGTGAGAGTTATACTTCTTCTTTTCCAATCTGGATTCCTTTTATTTCTTTTTCTTCTCTGATTGCTGTAGCTAAAACTTCAAAAATTATGTTGAATAGTAGTGGTGAGAGTAGGCACCCTTGTCTTGTTCCTGACTTTAGGGGAAATGCTTTCAATTTTTCACCATTGAAGAGAATGTTTGCTGTAGGTTTATCATATATGGCTTTTATTATGTTGAGGTATGTTCCTTCTATGCCTGCTTTCTGGAGGGTTTAAATGGATGTTGAATTTTTTCAAAGACTTTCTCTGCATCTATTGAGATAATCGTATGGATTTTATCTTTCAATTTGTCAATGTGGTGTATCACATTGTTTGATTTGCAAATACTGAAGAATCCCTGCATCCCTGGGATAAAGCCCACTCAAAATTAGATACATTTTGAAGATTTCAGAACTGCACTGTAGCCTGCCAAGCTGCTGTGTCCATGGGATTCTCCAGGCAAGAATACTGGAGTGGGTTGCCATTTCCTTCTCCAGCAGATCTTCCTGACCCAGGAATCGAACGGAAGTCTCCTGCATTTCAGGCAGATTCTTTACCATCTGAGCTACAAGGGAAGCCCATGCAAAGAAATATATAAAGTTTAAAAAGCATAAGAGACAGAATATCTAAAACCCATACATTTTGACCTTATTTTCACATTAGACAATTTATATAATTATTCTCTGATTTCTCTTTTTAACTTACTATATCCTGGAAAACCATGTCATTGTATGTTTAGTGATCTCATTTATAAAAATACCTATAACAGACTTTGCCATAGTGATTTAAATATTCCCATTCATTGCATTTACAAGGTGGGGGAAACATTTCATTATTTTTAATTAGGACTTGATTTAAATTTATGTTGTTAGACTACAATATAAAATTGCACTTCTTACCTTCTTCCTTATTTTTAACTGTGTGTATTTGCTATTGATCAGTTTTGGAGACATGGTATGGAATTTGAACATAGCATTCTTAGTCATTAAAAGCAGATTAGTTTAATTGCTCCAAGATGTAGGCCATTTTGTTTGCAAATTGCATTGCACTTCTCAATGTCATCCAAAAACTGGAAAGCCATATGGCCCTCAACGCACTATTACAACAACTTCTTAGGGAAAGGACATCTCCTACACACACACGCACACACACACACACAAAAGCATAGAAAGACTAAGGTTTTACCAAATTTTAGTCGAGAAGGAGCTGTGTCTTGAGTGAGCAAGACTGGCGACCAGAAATGTGCACACACCAAGACAAAAAGAGAACTTAGAAACAGAGTTCCATCTCAGAATCTGCTGTCAGGCTATGATTCAACATTTTCCTTCAGGTGCCTTTTTTCTGCTAAAATTGAGAATGCTAGAATTTGTTAGAAGAAAAACATTCATCTCTCATAGGACCATCTACAAATTGTCAAAATTTATAATAAGAGACCATTTCATCATCCTGCCCTTTAAAAAAATGTATCTTGGCATATGCACAATGATTTGAAATACCAGAAAATTTAATTTTAATTAATTTAAAAATAGCTAGATTAGCAATAGCTAATACTATGTTTGTTAAATGCACGTTTATGTGCAAGGAGCCATGCTAAGTCTTTCACTTGAGCTAATTTTTAAAATTCTTACGGCAAACAGATAAGGAAGGTATTGTTACATGTCAATTTTATAGATGAGGAAACAAACTCACAAAGCACAGATAACTTGCTGTAGGGCACACAGGCAGCAAGAACAATAGCCCACGTGGGTCTGATTTGAAAGTGCAGCTCTCATTATCGTAAGTTACTTTTTGAAGTACTTTTAAAATTTTTTTAAAAACCTTATATGACATTTAAGAATTAAATGCTGTAGAATTTTATTAAGTGAATTTCTCTTCTTCTGCAATAATCTGCCATTCATACCCCATTCTCACATCCCATTCTCCAGGAGTAAGCAATGTAAAGAGTACGGTGTGTTTCCAGCCAGTTTTTTTTTCAATGCTTATATAAAATATCTGATATATATATATATAAAATACTGTGTCATTTTTCTCAGAAATAGAAATACACAGTATAAAATAAACTTTAAATTTCATACTTTACTTAGCAATATATTCTTATTTTCTATGTTAGTAAATAATAATCTACACTTTTTAATGGCTGCATATTATTCCACTGAATAGATGTATCAACATTTTTATTATCAGACAACCATTAATGGTCATTTAGGTTATTTCCAACTCTTCTACTTAAAATCACATTCCCATCAAGAATTGTGAAGAGTATCTGACAGCTGAGGCACTCCAAGATTAGGAGGTTTCAATTTTTTATAATTGCTAGAAGCACACCTACCAAAACTTTGCCCTGGAGGAATGCTATCTTTACAATGCTGTTCACAACCAGTAAACCAACCCTTTGCTACTGAAGGAAATACTATATCTTTCCAGGTAGTTCACACTTTAACAAATAGTCCAGAACAAAAAGCTGTGTTTATCAAATCAGTTCAGTTCAGTTCAGTCACTCAATCATGTCTGACTCTTTGCGACCCCATGGACTGCAGTACCCCCAGCTTCCCTGTCCATCACTAACTCCCAGAGCTTACTCAAACTCATGTCCATTGAGTTGGTGATGCCATCCAACCATCTCTCCTCTGTCATCCCCTTCTTCTCCCACCTTAAATCTTTCCCAGCATCAGGGTCTTTACAAATGAGTCAGTTCTTCACATCAGGTGGCCAAAAATTTTCAGCTTCAGCATCATGCCTTCCAATGAATATTTGTGTTTAACAAATAACCAGAACAAAAAGCTGTTAGTGCCTCTCCTCTGGAATGTGCAGAAACACAAGAAACTCATAGAATTGTCATAGAATTGCTTCCCAATAGTACAAAGAATGTTATCCCAGTTCTTAATCACTCCAGCCCAGTTCATAGTGATTTTTGCATGCCCCAAACATTACTACCTACATAGACCACATACATCTCTTTCAGCCTTATGTTTTAAGGCATGTGGTATATTGGAAGGAGCATGGGAAGTATTGTAAGACATATGTAAATTCTAATCTCAATCTATTATTATATTTAGAGAGATGTGAATTTATATTTATAGACTGCTAATAATGGCTATTTTCAATTGTAGAATTTGAAGTGAATTTTAATTTATCTTAATCTTATGTATCATTTGCACGTTTAAAAACTAAGCCAGAATTATACTAAAAAAGCAGTAAGTCATTATCTTATAACAAATGAGTACAATTTTTAGATGGTAATTTATCTACTCTTCTAAAAATCTCTTTCATTTATATAGGAATTTATCCAGCAGTTTGATAATCACTATTTTGTTCAGGTCGTGAAATGTAATTCAGCATGACTTCAAATGAACAAAATGTTTTCTGAATAATAGCAAATAATTCCACTGAAAATATTGTGACAAAATTCTGTCACCGTTTCTTGTGAAAAAAAAAAAAGATATGTGATTGGTTACAAAATGCTTGTTATCTTTTAAAATGAGAATCAATAGCTGTGTGAAAGTACATTCTTGTCCTAAATAATATTTGATTTCCTAATTTCAAAAGTTGACTTTTAAATAAAAATTTACTGTCTTCTCCATGCCTCTGTACTGGTTTGAGTTCATTTTTGAAGTTATTTAAAATGGGTTTCCAGTTATATCCCCAGCCACCATCATCATAATTTTCTTGAAATTTCAAAATGGATTTTACTTATACTATGCTGCATGTGAGTGAAATTGCTGAACACATGAATTTTAAAGACCTATAAAACTCCTGACCTCTTAGACATAAAATGGTACTAGAACATACTGGCTTTATAGTTGCACTATTGCACAAGAATTCAACAGAATACTACAGCAAAAATGATAGCACACACTGACAAATGAGACCAAAATTGCCAGGATACTTTGCAGTTATATTTTGATTTGGTAGAAGAAACTAGGTAAGTGCAGTGACCGCAGCATTCCTCACAAAGCACTGCATTCATCTCAAGAAAAATGTGCTCTACCACAGAGAAGTTTGCTATTCACAATATCTTCTGGCAAATATATTTAGTTTGGAAGAGTACATGAAAAGATAAACCAAAGAGCACACACAATTTGCAGCAGAAGCAGAATGAATTTGAAACACCAAGAATTTAAACTGTTTTATAAAATGTGGCCATCTATATAATTCATTAACTTAACAAACAGTTCTCAAGGGCCAAAAATGGATCAGGAATTCGACAGACACTAGAAATTCAAGTGGGAAAATAATGAACAGAGTCTCAGCTATTATGCAATGCATGATATGTATTTTATAGTTGGATAAATATATAAAAGGAGGATGTGTAATTTCTGTTTCACTACAGCACTGAAGATGATGGTGCAATATTATTTGATGCTATATTGAAAAAGTAACTTCATTGGCAATGTGCTCCATTACTGAGGAAAAAACTAAGCAGAAGACAAGGGAATTCTTATTTTCAGTTTCACAACCTGCAAAGATTTCTCTGTAATGCTTTCAAAATTAAAATTCAGGTGACTATGATGAAAGTGCCATAGAGAAAGAAATACAGTCTTCAACTTTCACAAAACTGAAAAGCCTAATTAAATTAGTTTATCCCTCCTTTATAACATTATGACTTACTAATATACATAATGCTTAGATAAAACAGAATCATCTTACTATGTTGCTTTGAAGATAGGAAGAAAGTACAGAGTTACATAACTTTCAAATCCTTCTAATGTTTTGAGAACAAAACATATTTAGTAATAAACATCAACATGGATAAGTAAAATTTTGGCTTTTGGAAACTTCTGGACTGATATGAAATGCTAATCATCATTAACACTCCAAACTTCTTTTCTAAGTAATCCTTCAAGGCTAAGGAGAATTTTCATGTAAACTAGACAAATTGTATCATATTCTGCCTAATTTAAGAATGGTTCACTCAAAGTAAAATCATAAAATGACTATTACAACAATTCGCAGTGCTCAGTTCTTCTTTATACTTTGGCTTCTCTGAAAACCTGGCCGTGAACAAACATACTCCAGCCAAGTCTGTATGTTATGCTGAGATTTTCATGAACTAAAAAGATTCCTGTTTTCCTTCCATTTCCATGGCAGGATCCTTCTGAAGCAAAGAATGTTTATGGGGAAAGATTACCTCACTGAGTGCACCTTCTCTCCATTCTCTCCACACATATTTTTTTCCCGGAATACTTTTAAAAATTGTATTTCTGGTTCAGATGAGGAACAGATGTATTACTGGTGGATTTTATACATCTAGATAGTACTCCCAAGATTTCTTTATTTTCTTGATTCTGTTATACTCTCATCTCTTAAAGGACTCTGAAATGTTCTAGGATCACTTTTTAAATTTCTTCCGCGCTTAGGTATAATCTATGATGACAAGGACCTTATCTTCTTGCATACTAGTGTAGACACATACTAACTTTACCTCTGTAAACCATTTAAGACATTAGCAGAGAGAGTATTGACTAAACCAAAATGAGAGCTGAGAGAGTTCAGGAAGTGAGAGTATCTTTAAAGTGGAGATATTTTTCAAGGCAAGTAGTCTAGGTTTCAGAAAGGCGGGGCTGGTTGCTGACACTGTGGACAACAGTACAGAACTGTAGCTATCGCTTCACATATCACAATTACATCCAACTAGGGGGGTCATGATGTTGAGTAAGGCATACTAAGGCTCTGCATCTGAGTTTCAATATCCACTAAATGCAAGAACACGAGCAAGTTTTTCAAATTTCTGTAAGTGAGCGTCATCATCTGAAAAATAATACAATAATATTTCTGATTTACCAGTATTTATTGCATATTAGCTAATACATGTAAAAATGCTTGCCATAGTACCTATGGCTATTCAGTAAATATTAATTATTATCAATTATTATATATTCATATTGCTCTCAATAACTACAGTTCATATAGTCACTTTGTTTTATATATTTACTTCTTTGTATGTCCAAAAAGACTGGGAAAAGGGAGGAAAGCTAAAAATAGTCTTTCTTCAGAGATGTTATTGTTCTATAATTTGTTTGCTCTCCATTCTACAGACTTCTATCGGTGAAATTACATACTCCTATGCCTTCAACCATCACTCCAATTCTTGTGCAAAGGCCTTTATCACCAGTGAAGACCTTGTTCATTAAGTTCACAGTCCATAAAAAAACTACCCATTGGACATGTATTCTTGAATGTCTCACTGCAATCCCAGATGCAGATTTTCATAATGTTTTTCTCTCATCGCCCTACTCTTCCTCTCTTCATCGCCACACATCATCAGACCTCAGTTCCTACCAAGTCTACCTCTTTAATCTTTGTCAACCATACTCCCCCCTGGTCTCCAGCACTTTGTCTTCAGTCCAGGTACTAACCATCCACCATTCCTACGACTGCAAGAGCCTCCTAGAACATTTCCCTACCTCCACTCTTACCTCTACCCATTATTACAAAGAATTTGCTTGAAAATTCAAAATGATCATTAAATATTCCCTATCACTTTCAGGACAAAATCTAAAGTCCTTAGCATGACATACAACATCTGTCATCATTTAGGTTCCCTTATATCCACAGCTTTTGCTTCTTCCCACACCATACAATACACTGTGAATTATTTGAATTACTTGAAGTTCATCAAGTGTTCCATGATTCCTTCACACTTCCTTGAATTTTCCCAAGTTGCATCCAATGCATGGAATGCCGCCTGCCTCCATTTCTTTATCTAGCTAATTTCTAACTAATAAAACTTGGCTTAACGCCTTCACCTCTAGACAACCTCCCCTGAAACATCTCCCCACATGTGCATACAGCTCTCAGTGTTTGCACTCACTTTTTCACTTACAACTGTGAACATGGTCACAGGTTTATCTATCTTTATGCCAATTTGAGCACAAGTTTCTTGATGGCATGAAAAGTTGCTTAAACGTCTGCATCTGAAATGCTAATTCCCACCACAGCAACATGTAACAATGGGCATATAAGAGATGCAGTAAGTTGATTTCAATAGATGATATCCTAATCTTACTGAGTCACATACCGTACTTTTGCATCCTCCTTTATGTCTGCTGACATGACTCCCATCTTCTCCTAAAACATACCCTAGTTTTGTATGTGGTAAAGAGAAGATAAGACACGAAGCAGGCCATGTTTCCTAAAACCCCACTGTCATTAACAGCTGCTAACTTGAGGAACGTGGCATGGAAGGAAACGAGTTACTTTTCACTGTCCTAATATTGGTTCTATTCACTAGCAAATACGATCATTTGAACTCAAATTCAAGATATCAGATATTTACATATATGGATATTTATAGATATTTTATGTCTGACTCTTTACAACCCCATGGACCGCAGCATTCCAGGCCTCCCTGTCCATCACCAACTCCCGGAGTTCACTCAAACTCATGTCCATCAAGTCAGTGATGCCATCCAACCATCACATCCTCTGTTGTCCCCTTCTCCTCCCGCCTTCAATCTTTCCCAGCGTCAGGGTCTTTTCCGATGAGTCAGTTCTTTGCAACAGGTGGCCAAAGTACTGGAGTTGCAGCTTCAGCATCAGTCCTTCCAATGAATATTCCGGATTGATTTCCTTTAGGATTGACTGATTTGATCTCCTTGATGTCCAAGGGATTCTCAAGAGTCTTCTCCAACTCCACAGTTCAAAAGCATCAATTCTTCCACACTCAGCTTTCTTTATAGTCCAACTCTCACATCCATACATGATTACTGGAAAAGCCATAGCCTTGATTAGATGGACCTTTGTTGGAAAAGTAATGTCTCTGCTTTTAATATGCTTCAGGTTTGTCATAGCTTTTCTTCCAAGGAGCAAGTGTCTTTTAATTTCATGGCTCCAGTCACCATATGCAGTGACTTTGGAGCCCCAAAAAATAAAGTCTCACTGTTTCCATTGTTTCCCCATCTATTCGCCATGAAGTGATGGGACTGGATGCCATGATCTTCATTTTGTGAATGTTGAGTTTTAAGCCAGATTTTTCACTCTCCTTTTTCACTTTCATCAAGAGGCTCTTTTCTTCTTAGTTTTCTGCCATAAGGGAGGTGTCATTTGCATATCTGAGGTTATTGATATTTCTCCTGGAAATCTTTATTCCAGTTTGTGCTTTATCCAGCCTGGCATTTCACATGATGTACTTTGCATGTAAGTTAAATAAGCAGGGTGACAATATACAGCCTTGACATACTCCTTTACTGATTTGGAACCAGTCTGTTGTACCATGTCCAGTTCTAACACTTGCTTCTTGACCTGCATACAGATTTCTCAGAAGGCAGGTCAGGTGGTCTGGTATTCCCATCTCTTTCAGAATTTTCCACAGTTTGTTGTGATCCACACAGTCAAAGGCTTTGGCATAGTCAATAAAGCGGATGTTTTTCTGGAACTCTCTTGCTTTTTCAACGATCCAAAGGACATGGGCAATTTGATCTCTGGTTCCTCTGCCTTTTCTAAAACCAGCTTGAACATCTGGAAGCTCATGATTCATATACTGTTGAAGCCTGGCTTGGAGAATTTTGAGCATTATTTTGCTATTGTGTGAGATGAGTGCAGTTGTGTAGTAGTTTGAGCATTCTTTGGCATTACCTTTCTTAGGGATTGGAATGAAAGCCGACCATTTCCAGTCCTGTGGCCACTGCTGAGTTTTCCAAATTTGCTGGCATATTGAGTGCAGCACTTATACAGCATCATCTTTTAGGATGTGAAACTGGAATTCCATCACCTCCACTAGCTTTGTTCATAGTGATGCTTCCTAAGGCCCACCTGACTTCACATTCCAGGATGTCTGGCTCTAGGTGAGTGATCACACCATCATGGTTATCTGGGTCATGAAGATCTTTTTTGTACAGTTCTTCTGTATATTCTTGCCACCTCTTCTTAATATCTTCTGCTTCTTTTAGGTCCATTTCTGTCCTTTATTATGCCCATCTTTGCATGAAATTTTCTCTCGGTATCTCTAATTTTCTGAAGAGATCATTAGTCTTTCCCATTCTATTGTTTTCCTCTATTTCTTTGCATTGATCACTGAGGAAATCTTTCATATTTTATGTATATTAATTAGAAAAAAACTACAAGTCATTGGAATTAGATTCAGTTGCCTCAATTTATAAATTCAGTTGTCAAACAATTACTTTCCTTCAGAGGGTTATATACAGCTTTACAGTGATACTGAAAGTGAAAGTGTTAGTCTTCAGTCATGTCTGACTCTTTGTGACCCCATCGACTGTAGCCCACCAGGCTCCTCTGTCCATGGGATTTCCCAGGCAAGAATACTGGAGTGGGCTGTCATATACTAACCAATGCTAGAGACGAAGTGACCTAAACCCTGAGAATCCCATGAAATCCTGTGGAAGTGGAACTGTTGTTACCTTGACTGACACATGGATGTCAGGCTCTGTATGCATCAGCAACTCATACTGAGAATCATGATTTTAGGAGACCAAGTTAGTTTCCCTTTTTCTTTTTTTTAACCAACTCATATGTTTATAAAATTTAGGATCACAATAAAATGGAAGAGGTTATAAGGTACATTGGGAAACTATTTCCTTCAATCCTAAGTACAAGGTGTGCATCAATTTAGGTGTGCATCCTAAGTACAATTGTGTACACAATGGGCTTAATTGGAATATGTGTTAGAAAGCAAAATATGTCTTGCAAGTAAATGGAAGTAAATTTCCTGAGAGCCCAATCTCCCTAAATATGCACAATTCCTAAGCAGTGAGATAAAATCATATTCTTCGATGGATCTGTAGTGTTTTTGTGAGTATTTGATACTGTTGATTTTATCAGTTTTATCAACATGGAGTTATTCGTCAGTGAGCCATCATCCCAGCAGGCTCAGCTCTGAGGGTAATCATTAACTTTGCCAACGCTGTGAGGATTCTTGAGCATTAGTATTCTAATGAGACACTCATGTGTCTCCTTCTATATTAAGGGTATCTTTATGCTAAACCTGCTGCTTCTATGTCTAAACTGAAGTAACAGTTTAAAGAAAAATTGACCCGAAAACAGAAGCTAATTTTTTTTTGCGATGTTTTTTACAACTTGTCATTTATAATACCCAAAGTTATTTATAAAGTAGTTTATCCAATCTTTCATCAATGAGGGACTACAAAATAGTCTGATTCTGTTTACAAACAGAAGTAATTTTTGATGAAATATGTTCCTATTTCCTTTGCTTGTTTGAAGAGCAAGAAAATATATGGCTCTATTTCACTCCAGGACTTTTCAACCAGGAGTGTTTCAATGGCAAAATGATGAAACATTCCTGACTTTTTCCCAGCTCAGTAAAAGGTAAGACAAGCTGTGCTGTGAATTCCAAAGCCTTAGGCAGACTTCCACCAGGAGGGTGAATTTGTTTTTCTTTCTTTGAAGAAGTACATGTGGCTCATGAAGAACCATGAAACTAGGGGGAAATAAAGAGGAAACATTAAATCTATGAGGGAAAAGAAGACGTGTGGTATAATATATACATTATAAATCACTTCAAAAATTTGCTCCTAAGATCTAAAACAATTAAAGCCTTTGAAAAAAATAGGCATAATTTTCCTGCCCAAAAGTTACTTAACATGTCCTATTTATCTCATGTACCACTTTTTTCCCCTACTTGCTGAAAAGTGATATCCTTATAGATGTCATTTGCAGAAACTGATTTAGCACTTATAAGTAGAAATATTCATTATATTTCTTACATATGCACATATTTAAATTTGCAGTTCCCCTTATTACCATAAAACTTTTACAAAATCAACCTATAACTACCCACAAGACAACGCTAAACAACCTATGTAGTTTAGAATACAATATCTGTAGTAACCCTGAAATACCTATGATGTTTTGAAATAATAATTATCTTTGGGATGGCAAAAGAGTATCTCATGTCAGCTTGGAGTTATAAATATCATAGTAGGGATTTCTGAATCCTTACCTATAAGAAATGGAGCTAGAATCCATCTGCCATGGCTCTTTAGTTCTCATTCTGAACTTCCAGACTATACTTAGAAACTCTCATTTTAACTAAAATTTTGGGGTTCCCCATAGAGATCTTCAGTTGATTAGGAACGTTATATAGATAAGTGTCCTTTGACTGAAATGCAATACTTCTTTCTAATATCTTAATGGTTGACATACTGGGAAAGTTTTAACTGTGCAAAGTGCATACTGCTTTCTAAGGCTGCTGCTTCTCCATTTTTGAGTACTCTAGAATAAACTGTTACATAAATTTAATAACTTCAAATTTGACAAAAGGACAAACAACCAATTAACATTGCTTAGGCATTTCAGAACAATCCACATCCAAAAAAGGAAAGCTTTATACACTGTTATTAGAAATGCAAACTGGTGCAGCCACTATAGAAAACAGTATGGAGGCTCCTTAAAAAACTGAAAATAGAATTACCATATAATTTAGCAGTTCCTCTTCTAGGTATATATTCAGTAAAAGAAACCCACTAATTTAAAAAGATACATGCAGCACAATGTTTGCAGCAATACTATTTACAATAGCCAATATGTGGAAGCCACCCAAATTAAGAAGATGTGGTACATACACACATGCACACTCAGAGTGGAATATTATGCAACCATAAGAATGAAATTTGAAGCAACATGGATGGAACTGGAGATTATCATAGTTTTAAGTGAAGTAAGTTAGGCAGATAAAAACAAGTATTACATGAAATCACATATATGTGGAATCTAATAATATCAATGAACCTATTTACAAAACAGAAACAGACTCACAGGTATTGAATACAAACTTGTGACTATCAAAGGGAAGAGGGAACCAGGAAGGGACAAATAAGGACTATAGGATTGACAGATACTAATTACTATATATAAAATAGAAAAGAAACATGAATTTACTATATAGGACAGGGAATGACAGCCATTATTTTGTATTGACCTATTAAAAGAATATAGGCTTCCCTGGTGGCTCAGTGGTAAAGAACTCACCTGCCAATTTAGGAGACACAGGTTTGATTCCTGATCGGGAAGATCTCCTGGAGAAGGAAATGCCAACCCACTCCAGTATTCTTGCCTAGGAAATCTCACCGACAGGGGAGCCTGGCAGGCTACAATGCACAGGATCACAAGAGTCGGACCTGCTAAAGCAATTGAACAATAACATAAAAGAATATGCAATAATACTGAATTACCATGCTCTACACCCGAAACTAACACAGTATTGTAAATCAGCATCCATCAAAAAAATCCACATCCATATACATAGGTATTCATGCATTCATCACACCTTGGTTGAGCTCCTACCACATCCATGCGCAGTTCCTTTAGGAACTGGGAGTAAAAAGAATATCGCCTGGCCTTTAAATTTTATAGTCTCATATCAGGAGATAGCCATATACAAATAAGCCCAAAAATGTGATACAGGAAGGAGAATTCTGACACTGTTATGTGAACCTCAATGCCATCGAAGAATCCCACAAAGAAAAGTTCAGAAAATGAGTAATTTCCTTGACAAATTTACAAAATCAAAGTTCTCCATTTCAATTAAGTCTTCTATAGTAACTGTACCATACAAGTTATATCTGCGACTGTTCAATCTTATCCAACAATGCTCAACTTTTAAATTAAAAAGAAAAATTATTTAAAATGTGCATTATTTATTTTTCAAAGTCTTTCTTTCTAAACAAATAATCTTAAATGCCTCTATATTAAATTCAAAATGTAATAAGTCACAAGTGTATTTTGAGAAAAGAATTTTAGTTCAATATGAAAATGGAGAAACAAGAAGTTAATAATATGGAATATACGTAATGCAGCAGACATAGCATACCACCATATTATTTCAGTAATATTTTAATATTCATGCATAATAGTGACAATTTTAAATTAAAAAGCTAGCAATATTTTAAAGTTATTAATACATGGCTTTTAAAATGAAGTAGTAAAATGATTAAAATAGATTTTTCCTATCTCATGCAGCAACTGTGATTATATGTAAATTTCTCTCTAATTAGAGAAAACAAGGGAAAAGCTATAAAGATTGCTCTACTCTGGTTTGTCAAATGAGTCCAGATTTTATCCAGTGCATACCATTTAATTATGTATGCAGACACTTATCTTTTCATGTTTGAATAATGCATAGGAATGGTGAGATGTTTATTTTGAGATATCAAAATGAACAGTGACTGTGCTCTGAAAACAAAGCATTTTGTTTGTTTATTTATTTATTTAAAATGTTTCTATCTCCGGAGCCCTCAGTGGGAGAATTCTGGACCTCCAAAGAGCCTCCTGATCTATATCTGCTATCATATTTCAACTCATTTGACTTTAAATGACCACTTCAAAGTAAGCTGCTTAACAAACAGTTCTTCATTTAGGTCAATAAAAGACTTTTAGATAAATAAGACTTTAAAACTTTTAAAATTTAAAACTAAAACAAAGAAAAAATAAGCAAAAGGCAAGCTGTATAATCTGGAGATAAAGTTGAAAAATATATGATAAAAAAAAGTGACACATAATATATAAAGAGAACATGCTAACAAATATACTGTGCCATTCTTTTACTAACAGGTGTGTAGAGAATGTAGAAAATGGAGCACATTTTGGAAAAAGAATAATAAAGATGGCTATAAATGTACAGAAAATGTTTCAACTTCATTAGAAATAGAGAATTTTAAATATACTTATATATGTGTGTATTGGTATATACAAATTCCTATATATTATACATACATAACGGAGAAGGCAATGGCAAGCCACTCCAGTACTCTTGCCTAGAAAATCGCATGGACAGAGGAGCCTGGTGGGCTGTAGTCCATGGGGTCGCTACTAGTCGGACACGACTTCACTTTCACTTTTCACTTTCACACATTGGAGAAGGAAATGGCAACCCACTCCAGTGTTCTTGCCTGGAGAATCCCAGGGACGGCAGAGCCTGGTCGGCTGCCGTCTATGGGATCGCACAGAGTCGGACACGACTGAAGCAACTTAGCAGCAGCAGCAGCAGCATACATACATAAATGACAAATATAGCTATATATAATGAATATTTCTATACATGACGAGTGAGGGAATGAGTGAGAGTCTCTCAGTTGTGTCCGACTCTTTGCGACCCCATGGAATTCTCTAGGCAAGAATACTGAAGTGGGCTGCCATTCCCTTCTCCAGGGATCGAACCCGGATCTCCTGTGTTGCAGGCAGATTCTTTACGATCTGAGCCACTACTGTAGCCCATCAGTAACTATATACATATACCCCCTTTACATATGTATACAAGAAATGCGAACATACCAAGTTTACAGGTGAGTTTTTATACCTACTGTATATATTAAGAATAATAGAAAGTAGATGAAAACTCATTCTGCCCTACTGTCCTCAGTGCTTATCTCTTGGCATGACAAAGCATTTGAACATAATTTTGGATGAGCTTAACAAAGTGTCATTTCTAATACCAAAAAAATAATATTTCTACTGTTTGCAGCACTTCACATTTAGTAATAGAGTTCTATACTTTTCCAGATATCTAATAAAGTGTGTATGAGACAGTTATTTTGGGGATCCAATATTCAGATGATGGGGGAACAAAGAGTCTGTTAAGCTACCTGCTGAACAGACAAGACAGGCAGGAAAGGCCGAAGTCCTCAAAGAAAGGCAAGATTGAATTCAGGTTTGCACTCACCTCCCCTGACTGCTCCTGTGCACATGAGGCATGGGGAACAGGGAGACCTGGGTTGAAGGTTTGTTCCAAAATCTCTGAGCACATTTTCTTTCTTTAAACTAATTTTCATGTGAAAATGCACTGAAATAACTGTTTCTTCTAAAGTGTTTATCTTAAGCATCTTGGTGCCAGAGCTGGCATGTAACAATCACTCAGAAATGGCAGTATTCATTTCCCATCTGAGATTATTTTAAATTGTCATTTCTTTTAATGAATAAAAGGATAGATCTTAAAGAATCACTTATGTACAGCAAAATCATAATGGACATGCTTCAACATCCTTCACTGTTGAAATGTAAAAATAAAAGTTTTTTTCCAAACATTTTAAAATATTTCATTACAATTTTTTAAAACTAGGTTTAGTCAAAGCTGTCATTGAGACACTGAAAACAAATGTTTTCAATTTGTCTTTTTATAGAGTTATCTTAAAGCTTCACTCTGGTACAGAACCAAAGTTTAATAAAGAAAACACTTCAGATATTTCATTTTGATGAAAGAATTTTCTGAAAATTGATGTTTTAACTCTTCAGGAATTCAAGCTGGAAGATTGCAAGTGACATTTTTTTCAGGAAAGAGTTGACAAGGGAATCAAATGTGTTCTATGAACAATTCACATACATTAAGTAGGTAGGTTTGTTGGGACTGACCCTGAGTAAACTTTGCTTCCAAGCTGTCTTTTTTAACTTTATTGTTTGGAACCTCCTGCATATCAATTTCCCAGGGCTCTTCTGTAACTCCCGTGGGCATGGTCCTTGCGGTCATGCTTCCTGGTTCAGATCTATCCCTTCCCCAGAGGCAAACTTTTGATTCCAATTTCCTTGGGCCCTGCTTTGTAATTATTTAAAACAGACACACACACACACACACACACACACACACACCACACACACACGAACTAGTACAAGCCTTTTCTCTTTTATCAATAGGATAATGTAATACTTATTTTAGTAACATTAGTATTTTAACCTCTGTGCTGTGCTATGCTAAGTCACTCAGTCCTGTCTGACTCTCTGTGACCCCATGGACTGTAGCCCACCAGGCTCCTCTGTCCATGGAAGTTCTCCAGCAAGAATACTGGAGTGCATAGCCTATCCCTTCTCCAGGGGATCTTTCTGAACCAGGAATTGAACCAGGGTCTCCCTCCGGTACTCATGCCTGGAAAATTCCATGGGTGGAGAAGCCTGGCAGGCTACAGTCCATGGGGTGGCAAAGAGTTGGACACGACTGAGCGACTTCACTTTCTCCTGCATTACAGGTGTATTCTGTACCAGCTGAGCTACCAGAGAAGCCCATTTTAACCTCTACTCACACTTAATACAAAAATGTTCCTCTGAAAATTAGAACCGAGGCCTTGGATGAAGTCATTGGTGAATATCGAAGGCCTTTGATGTGTGTAATTCTATATAAATAAAGTTGAACCTGAAGTAACATAGAAAGTAAAAACTTATAGTCACCATAGTGTCCTGAAATAAGTTGATCAGTGTTTTCCTCCTCATTTTCACGCTTTCCCCCCTTTCAAACACGGTATTTGTGTTTCTCCAACATCAGTGTACCTGGGGTATTGGTACAATAAGATACTGATTCAGCAGGTCTGGTGTGCAGTCTAAGGCTCTGCATTTCTAAGTAACTCTCAGTAATACAGCAGCTGCTAGCCCGTGGACTGTATTTTGAGTGTTACTGTGAGACATCGAATATTTTGTGTCTAGAGAATAGGGCTTATCTAAATATAGCAGGCTGTAAGCATATTAAAAAGCAGAGACATTACTTTGCCAACAAAGGTCCGTCTAGTCAAGGCTATGGTTTTTCCCGTGGTCATGTATGGATGTGAGAGTTGGACTGTGAAGAAAGCTGATCGCCGAAGAATTGATGCTTTTGAACTGTGGTGCTGGAGAAGACTCTTGAGAGTCCCTTGGACTGCAAGGAGATCCAACCAGTCCATTCTAAAGGAGATCAATCCTGGGTGTTCATTGGAAGGACTGATGCTGAAGCTGAAACTCCAATACTTTGGCCACCTCATGTGACGAGTTGACTCCCTGGAAAAGACTCTGATGCTAGGAAGGATTGGGGGTGGGAGGAGACGGGGACGACAGAGAATGAGATGGCTGGATGGCATCACCGACTCGATGGACATGAGTTTGAGTGAACTCCGGGAGTTGGTGATGGACAGGGAGGCCTGGCGTGCTGTGATTCATGGGGTCGCAAAGAGTCGGACAGGACTGAGCGACTGAACTGAACTGAACTGAACTGAACTGAAAGAATGCTTTACCTCTCAAATATTATGAAAAAAAAAATGTCATACGAAGAAAAGAAATGGCAACCCATTCCAGTATTGTTGCCTGGAAAATCCCATGGACAGAAGAGCCCAGCGGGCTACAGTTCATGGGGTCACAAAGTTTCAGATATACTGAGCAACTGAGCACACATGTCACATGAAAGATTTAAATATCATCCACATTAGGCTAATATATATAGTTTTCTCTATTTCACCCCCACCCTTCCTTAAAATATCTCATCATGACAAAGTAAAATCTCATTTGAAACAGGTTCTTCGTGGCTTAGCCAAAGAAGACTCTCCCAACTTCATTCTAACCATGTAAACTGTGCCCATTTGCTCTACACTTAGTATTTTTTACACAGGTCAGTACATTTGTGGCAGTCCCTCTGTCTGGGGCTTACTATCCTGACTTGCCTTTTCTGCTCCCTTTGCCTTCACGAATCAGATCATATTTAGCCACCTTATGCCTCATGATCTAGCACCATATCAATTAATAACCTAACATTAAAGGGAAAAAAATCAGCAGAAACTTTTAGAGAAAAAAATATATCACTGCAGAAAGTAAAACCTATAATTATCTTGCTCATTAACATGTTCAGAGAAGCTAGAATTCTGATTGTCAGTCAGACTTGTTTTTGTATATTGAAAAATACCTCTTCAAGCTAATGTAGAAAACTGAAGTTAAGATGAACTGATTCAGTAACGACTTCCCACATCCATTTTCAATTTCCCCTGAGATTCTTATGCAAAAACAGATATAAATCTACATAAATCTGCAACAATGATGGAAACTAGGACTATCGATAAAAGACATGCCAGATCTTAGAGGGAATTCTCAGGTACAAAGAACAGATGAAGCCCTGAGTCACAGCAAGAGGATGAGGGATCCTGGGAAATGAGTCTGTCCTGAACACTGCCCCACACGTGCAGACACTGCCCCAAGCTGGGGAGAGGACCATGAAAGAAAGCAAACTTTTTCCATAGCCAGAGACATTTTTTCTCACTTGAGACATAACTTCCAACAGCCTTCTGGGAATAGAGCAAACCTATTCCAACAGCAATTCCTTTCCCTTCCCTTCCCTTTCTCTTCTTATATAGTGCAGAATCTGCCTGCCTCCGTGATAAATGTTAAAATTGTGAGCCATCCACGTCATCATCATAGGCTACCTTGCACTTAAGGGTGGTCATGTAAACCTGTTCTGAACAACGAGATAGAAGGGGGCTTCCAGGGAAAATTTTACCTGAGAAGAGATGAATCACTATCTCCCACCACTCCTTTCTTCTGCCTTTTAAACAGCTCATTTGTAAAACTGAAAGTAACCTGCTAAGGATGCTGAGCAGAAGAGAAAGAACGAAAAGAGGTTGAGTTGCTTATTAACCTTGTGCTTCTCTCCCTCCAAGGGCTTCCCTAAGGCACTGTGTTCATTACAGCTGGAAGAGCTGATACTGTACATAACACAGGCTGAAAGAATGAAGGAGGTGTGTATTCTGTGATTTATGCAGATCTGATCTCTTGCTTATAGACAAAAGGATTTCAGCAATACAGTTCATGGGAAATTATACCCTTTTTTTTTTCCTGTCAGTCTAACCTGAGTCATAAGAATCTGGAGGCCTCTATGCATGAGATGCAACTGTGAGGTTGGACTATATGGAACTCCAGATAGCAGCAAAGAGAACTTTTCTTCTCTTTCTTCTAGTGGAGCAACCTAAGGCTGGCATCTGAGGCCCCCAGTTAAAGACAGAAGGTGCCATATCTGAAAGGAGATGTGTGGATACCCAGAAAAGGCAGCTTTCAGTTCTGTATGAGTGCGCTTCTTGGATGCTGGCCTGCCAGAGTCCAGGGGACCTGTGCCTCAGTGAGTAATCAAGAAAATGCTTAAAGGGAGCCAAGGGCGTCCAGCAACCAGAAAAATGAAGAAGGCAAGGAAATAAAAATGAGCAACTAGTAGAACATCTGCTGAAGAAGAAAGACATTTTGATTACAAAAATAATAATAGACACTTAGCAATATTCTAATGAGACACTAAAGATATATCATAGGATAAAAATAATAATTTCTTAAGTAAATAATCCAGTAGATAAAGCAAAGAAAAATCATCTGTGTAAGAGCTGAATTAGTTGATTTAGAGATCAACTGAATTTATATCCTTTATATTTTAGAGAAGTTTTAGGATCTCAGCAAAATTGAGCAGAAGGTACAGAAATTTCGCAAATAATTCCTAACCCTTCTCATTTATATCCTCCTCAATTATCAAAATCCCCATCAGAGTGGTACATTTTGCTATAACTGATTAACCTACATTGACATATACAATAATTCAAAGCCCATAGTTTATATTAGGGTTCATTTTTGGTTGCACATACTATGGATTTAGACATTTATCTGCTATTATAATGATATACAAGGTGGAGAAGCTCTATACAGTTAGCAAAAACAAGACGAGGAGCTGACTGTGGCTCAGATCGTGATCTCCTTATTGCCAAATTCAGACTTAAATTGAAGAAAGTAGGGAAAACCACTAGACCACTCAGATATGACCTAAATCAAATCCCGTATTATTATACAGTGGAAGTAAGAAATAGATTTAAGGGACTAGATCTGATAGATAGAGTGCCTGATGAACTCTGGATGGAGGTTCGTGACATTGTACAGGAGACAGGGACCAAGACCATCCCCATGGAAAAAAAATGCAAAAGAGCAAAATAGCTGTCTGAGGAGGCCTTACAAATAGCTGTGAGAAGAAGAGAAGTGAAAAGCAAAGGAAAAAAGAAAGGATATAAGCATCTGAATGCAGAGTGCCAAAGAATAGCAAGGAGAGATAAGAAAGCCTTCCTCAGTGATCAATGCAAAGAAATAGAGGAAAACAACAGAATAGGAAAAACAAGAGATCTCTTCAAGAAAATTAGAGATTCCAAGGGAACATTTCATGCAAAGATGGGCTCGATAAAGGACAGAAATGGTATGGACCTAACAGAAGCAGAAGATATTAAGAAGAGGTGGCAAGAATACACAGAAAACTGTACAAAAAAGATCTTCATGACCAAGATAATCACGATGGTGTGATCACTAACCTGGAGCCAGACATCTTAGAATGTGAAGTCAAGTGGGCCTTAGAGAGCATGACTACAAACAAAGCTGGTGGAGATGATGGAATTCCAGTTGAGCCATTTCAAATCTTGAAAGATGATGCTGTGAAAGTGCTGCACTCAATACGCCAGCAAATCTGGACAACTCAACAGTGGCCACAGGACTGGAAAAGGTCACTCTTCATTCCAATCCCAAAGAAAGGTAATGCCAAAGAATGCTCAAACTACCGCACAGTTGCACTCATCTCACACTCTAGTAAAGTCATGCTCAGAATTCTCCAAGCCATGCTTCAGCAATACATGAACAATGAACTCCCAGATGTTCAAGCAGATTTTAGAAAAGGCAGAGGCACCAGAGATCAAATTGCCAACATCTGCTGGATCATGGAGAAAGCAAGAGAGTTCCAGAAAACCATCTATTTCTTCTTCATTGACTATGCCAAAGCCTTTGACTGTGTGGATCACAATAAACTGTGGAACATTCTGAAAGAGATGGGAATACCAGACCACCTGACCTGCCTCTTGAGAAACCTGTTTACAGGTCAGGAAGCAACAGTTAGAACTGAACATGGAACAATAGACTGGTTCCAAATAGGAAAAGGAGTACGTCAAGGTTGTATATTGTCACCCTGCTTATTTAATTTATACACAGAGTACATCATGAGGAACACTGGGCTGGAAGAAGCACAAGCTGGAATCAAGATTGCCGGGAGAAATATCAATAACCTCAGATATGCAGATGACACTACCCTTATGACAGAAAGTGAAGAGGAACTAAAAAGCCTCCTGATGAAAGTGAAAGAGGAGAATGAAAAGGTTGGCTTGAAGCACAACATTCAGAAAACGAAGATCATGACATCTGGTCCCATCACTTCATGGGAAATAGATGGGGAAACAGTGGAAACAGTGTCAGACTAATTTTTGGGGGCTCCAAAATCACTGCAGATGCTGATTGCAGCCGTGGAATTAAAAGATGCTTACTCCTTGGAAGGAAAGTTATGACCAACCTAGATAGCATATTAAAAAGCAGAGACATTACTTTGCCAACAAAGGTCTGTCTAGTCAAGGCTATGGTTTTACCCGTGGTCATGTATGGATGTGAGAGTTGGACTGTGAAGAAAGCTGATTGCCAAAGAATTGATGCTTTTGAACTGTGGTGCTGGAGAACACTCTTGAGAGTCCCTGGACTGCAAGGAGATCCAACCAGTCCATTCTAAAGGAGATCAATCCTGGGTGTTCATTGGAAGGACTAATGCTAAAGCTGAAACTCCAATACTTTGGCCACCTCATGCGATGAGTTGACTCACTGGAAAAGACTCTGATGCTGGGAGGGATTGGGGGTGGGAGGAGACAGGGACGACAGAGAATGAGATGGCTGGATGGCATCACCGACTCGATGGACATGAGTTTGAGTGAACTCCGGGAGTTGGTGATGGACAGGGAGGCCTGGTGTGCTTTGATTTATGGGGTCGCAAAGAGTCGGACACAACTGAGTGACTGAACTGAATTGAACTGACACAGTACAGTAGACCCTTGAGTAAGGCAGAAGGCAGTCAAAAATCCACATAAGGCTATCTCTACCTCAAAAGCAAAGGAACTGATAAATGGTTCACCCAAAGGCAGGAAGTTGAAACAGTGTGGATAGAATCAGGACTCAAAAACTAATTCTTTTGTTTCTAGAGAACAAATTGTGCTCTCTAATTGAACACAAACTTTTCCATTTTCTGTAAAATGCAGTTATATATTTATTGAAATAAATCCATGTTCAAGTGACTCATGCAGTTCTAACCCACGTTGTTCAAGGATCAACTTATTTTCATCGCCCTAAAAATCTTCTGTGTTTCACCTAACTCCCCTTCATTCAACTTGCAATCACTGATCTTTTTTTAAATTTTATTTGTTTATTTTAATTGGAGGATAATTACTTTACAATATTTTGGTGGTTTCTGCCATACACTGACATGAATCAGCCATGGGTGTACATGTGTTCCCCATCCTGAAACCCCTCCCAACTTTCTTCCCATCCCATCCTTCTGTGTTGTCCCAGAACCACTGATCATTTTATTGTCTCCATATTTTTGCCTTTTAGAGCCATATAACAGGAATCATGCAGCTTAAAGACTGGCGTCTCTCACCTGCTGCTGCTGCTAAGTAGCTTCAGTCTTGTTCAACTATGTGCAACCCCATAGACGGCAGCCCACCAGGCTCCCCCGTCCCTGGGATTCTCCAGACAAGAACACTGGAGTGGGTTGCCATTTCTTTCTCCAATGTATAAAAGTGAAAAGTGAAAGTGAAGTCGCTCAGTTGTGTCCGACTTTTCACGACCCCATGGACTGAAGTTTACCAGGCTCCTCCATCCGTGGGATTTTCCAGGCAAGAGTACTGGAGTCGGTGGCCATTGCCTTCTCCATTTCTCACCAAGCAATATGCAATTAAAGTTCCTTTCTTTTCATAGCCAGATAGTTAGCTTTTTTTGTTTTTTTTACTTGTATTTCCCTTTAGATGTTAGGTGTAGGTGTTTTGTAGATACGCTTTGCAAGTTGAGGAAGATCCCTTCCCCATCAGACCTGGTGTTTTTTGTTTTGAAACATAATTAATGATTAATTTAATATGTTTAACTGACCTGTCTGTTCAGATTGTCTATTTTTTCTAGTGTGAGTTTTGTCAGATTATGTATTTCAAGGAATTGGTAAGATAAATTCTTGGTTATCAAATTTCTGGGCCTAGAGTTGTACTTGATATTCCTTTATTAACCTTTTATTATCCATGGGACCTATTGTGATATCGTATTTTTCAAATTAGTAATTTCTGTCCTCTCTCATCTTCTTAGCCTAGACAGAGACTTAGTGGTTTTACTGATCTTTTCCAAGAACCAATTCTTGGTTTCATTGAATTTGTCTACTGGCTTCAATTTATCTGTGCTCTAATTTTTCTTGTTTGTTGTAATTTGGTTACTTTGGATATAATTTTTCTTTTTATAATTTCCTAACATGAAAGCTTAGATTATTGATTATAGATCTTACTTTCCTAATATATGCATTAAATGCTATAAATTTCTCCTCTGTGCAAAATGCTTTCATTGCATCCCCCAAATTTTGATGTTATGTTTGCATATACTCCAATTTTTTAAAATTTTACTTAGGATTTCTTCATTGATCTATGTGTTATTGAGAAGTGCATTCCATAAGTCTAAGTATTTTGGTATTTTCCAGCTATCTTTCTGTTACTGATTTCTAGTTTAATTCCATTGTGGTCTGAGATCTAGTAGAGTGTGATTTCAATTCTTTCAAATTTGGTAAGTTATGTTTCATGACTTTAATGTGGTCTCTCTTGGTTAGCATCAGAAGAATGATATTCTCCTATTATCAGCTCAACTAGTTTAGATGTCCGTTCTATACAGTTGACTGATTATGTCGCTGAATTCAAATATGTCTTTATGGTTTTCTGCCTGCTGGAACTGTCCATTTCTGATAGAGGGATGTTGAAGTCTCCAACTATGATATTGAATTCATCTGTTAGTATTTCTCCCTACAGTCATATAAATTTTGCCTCATGCATTTTGATACTCTTTTGTTAGATGCATATGTGTTAAAGATTATTATGGTTTTCTGGAGAATGACTCCCCATCATTATGAAGTGTCCTTCTTTATTCCTGATAACTTTCCTTGTTCTGAAATCTTCTCTGTCTGAAATTAGCAGTTACTCCTGCTTTGTTTTGACTGATGTGATTAGCATGGTGTATTTTTCTCCATCCCTTTTAATCTACATGTGTCACTGGACAATATATAGTTAGGTGTAGTTTTTTGATCCACTCTGACAGTCTCTTCTTTCAACAGGTATATTTTGACCATTGATGTTTTAAAGTTCTTGTTAATACTGTTGGATTAACATCTACCATATTTGTTAATGTTCTCAGTTTGTTGCCCTTGTTTTTTTGTCCCTATTTTTGTCTTCCATTGCTTTTCATCCCATTTTTTGTCTTCCATTGGTTTTTCTTCCATTTGTGGTTTTAAGTGACTATTTTATGATTTGATTTTCTCTCCCTTTTTTTATATCAGTTATACTCATTTCTTATTTTTTTTTGAGGTTTGCAATTTACATTTACAACTAATCCAATTCCACATTCAAATAACACTATACTGCTTCACATCAGAGATAGTATGAATAACTTATAATAGCAAAATAATCTTGATACATCTCTTCTGTTCTTTATATTGCTATCATTTACTTCACCACCATATAAGAATACATAAATATCTATAAACGTAAATAATATATACATAAACACTATCCTGTGACAAGCACTGATGTAGACAGAAAAGCAAACCAAAAATTTTAAATATCATAAAAGATTTATCATTGAAAAAAAAAAATCCCAGGGCTACTGGAGTCTAAGGGAATGATGCTGGCCATATTCAAATTAGCACTGTAAAAAAAATGATCCCCATTTTATTTAAAAAAGTAAAGTTTTGTTTCTGTGGGGATGTAAATTAGTATACCCATTATGAAGAACCTATGGAAGGTTCCTTAAAAACTAAAAATAAAGCTACTATATGATCCAGCAATCCCACTCTTGGGCATAAGGGAGGGGATATATGTATACCTATGGCTGATTCATGTTGATGTTTGACAGAAAACAATAAAATTCTGTAAAACAATTATCCTTCAATTAAATATAAATTAATTTTTAAAAAAAGATATATGCAACCAAATAGTCATTGTAGCACTATTTACAACAGCCAGGACATGGAAGCAACCTAAATGTTCATCAAAAGAGAAATGAATAAAGATGTCATATGTACAGTTGAATATTACTCAGCCATAAAAAGGACAAAATAATGCTACTTGCAGCAACATGGATGGATCTAGAGATTGTCATACTGAGTGAAGTAAGTCAGATAGAGAAAGACAAATATCACATGATATTGCTTACATGTGGACTCTAGAAAATGGTACAAATGAATTTATTTTTAAGATAGAAATTAAAAAAAAAGAAACAGAGGCACAAATGTAGAAAATAGTCTTATATTTATTGGGGGGAAGGGGACAAGCAATAAACTGAGAGATTGATATTGGCATATATACACTACTATATATAAAATAGGTAACTAATAAGGATCTGCTGCTGCTGCTGCTAAGTCACTTCAGTCGTGTCCAACTCTGTGTGACCCCATAGATGGCAGCCCACCAGGTTCCACCGTCCCTGGGATTCTCAAGGCAAGAACACTGGAGTGGGTTGCCATTTCCTTGTATACCAAAGGGAACTCTACTAGATTCTTTATAATGGCCTGTATATAGTCCATTATATATAGGGAAAGGAATATAAAAAAGAGTCAATGTATGTACATGTACAACTGATTCACTTTGCTGTACACCTGAAACTAACACAACATTGTGAATCAACTATACTACAATAAATTTTTTTAGAAATAAAAATTTTTTTAAATATATATAATGTATCCACAAACCTCGCTATGAATACACATATAAAAAATTTTACATAGTAACTATGGAAAAGGATAACGCATTTTCCATCCTAAAATAATAAGAGAAGGCTAATTTAATTACCTAAGAATCTTTTCAATAGTAATGGTATTCAAGGGTGAGTGATACATAAAATATCTGGTGAAAGCCCAAATTATTTCATACAGAAATAAAAAGGAAAGATGTTCACAGATATAGTATAAAGCTGAATATAAAGCTCAACACAATTGTTAAAGAATTACTTTTAAAAGGACCCGTATGAAATGTACAAAAGAGAAGTAAACATGTTCTAATTTTCTCATCTTATTTAGGGAAATAAAAATATTATCTTTAATTGATGATACGATATTTAGAGAATTTAAGTTCACTTACAATATTAAACATTCTGAAATAATCACTCATAAAATTAAAAGGAGACTACATTAGAAAACAAAGAAAATACAGCAATTTTCTCTGCTAGTGATTGAACTTTTGGTCTGGGGTCTGGTCTGTGAAGAAGTAATAACTTAACTCAACTTGTGACTTAGGAACAGGAGTGAATACTGCCAAACCTGAGTGCCCCACCCCCATTTTCAAGAACATAGGAAAAGAAAGTTTTTAAAAATAGAATAAAAATTAGACAATTTTTAAAATGTAAAATAGAGTTGAAAATATAATGGCTATCCTATTAAAGATATAAAGGAATAATATATGCTTGGTAATTAAATAAACCACAAATATAACACTTGAAATGAGAAAAAAGAAATTTTAGAGTCAAAAATTATAAGATAATTCATATTCAGTTCAGTTCAGTTCAGTTCAGTCACTCAGTAGTGTCCGAGTCTTTGTAACCCCATGAATCACAGCATGCCAGGCCTCCCTGTCCATCACCAACTCCTGGAGTTCACTTAAACTCATGTTCATCGAGTCGGTGATGCCATCCAGCCATCTCATTCTCTGTCGTCCCCTTCTCCTCCTGCGCCTAATCCCTCCCAGCATCAGAGTCTTTTCCACTGAGTCAACTCGTCGCATGAGGTGGCCAACGTATTGGAGTTTCAGCTTCAGCATCAGTCCTTCCAATGAACACCCAGGATTGATCTTCTTTAGAATGGACTGGTTGGATCTCCTTGCAATCGAAGGGACTCTCAAGAGTCTTCTCCAGCACCACAGTTCAAAAGCATCAATTCTTCAGCGATCAGCTTTCTTCACAGTCCAACTCTCACATCCAAACATGACCACTGGAAAAACCATAGCCTTGACTAGACGGAACTTTGTTGGCAAAGTAATGTCTCTGGTTTTTAATATACTATCTAGGTTGGTCATAACTTTCCTTCCAAGGAGTAAGCGTCTTTTAATTTCATGGCTGCAGTCAGCATCTGAAATGATTTTGGAGCCCCCAAAAATAAAGTCTGACACTGTTTCCACTGTTTCCCCATCTATTTCCCATGAAGTGATGGGACCAGATGCCATGATCTTTGTTTTCTGAATGTTGAGCTTCAAGCCAACCTTTTCACTCTCCTCTTTCACTTTCATCAAGAGACTTTTGAGTTCCTCTTCACTTTCTGCCATAAGTGTGGTGTCCTACTCTGTGAAAACACATTTAAAAATCTAGAAAAGTGATTTTATTAAAAAGTGTAATTTGCCAATGCTGATTAATTCCCATTATTAATAATACTATTTTTTTAATGTTTATGTAGCAGACACTTCACATTTTAATTTCAATTAGTTCTTTTCACAGCTCCATGAGTTAGATATTATTATTATCCTCATTTTATAGTTAAGAATGTTGAGAGTGAGATAAGTCTTAGAAAACAGCAGAGAAAGTTGCTAAACGTGCCTAGGGTCATACAACCAACTGCTCAATATCAGAGCCTGGAAACAATGTTGGTGGGATGGTTACAGAGATGTATTTTAAGAAAACTTTGACAATTTTTCTCAGTGCTAAGGAGAAAAATTGTTTTATGAAATGCCATAAAAACTGGGAGGGGCTACCAGAATTAATTTGATGAATGTCACACTCTATTCTTAATACTCAGTGTCCTGGAATCTAAAAAAAAGAAAAAAAAAAAATCTGTGCAATTTTGCAGAACTCTGGTGGCGCAGATGCGAGAGACACCGGCCCTGGCAGCGCAGACGCGAGAGACCCCGGCCCTGGTGCAACCGACCACACAAAGAAGCACCGCAGAGAGGAGCTACCCCACTCCTGAGGCCAGGGACAGTGGCCGAGAGGAGCTGCCCCACATCCAATAGGCGGTGGCTGCGCGGGCACAGGAGGGCCGAGAGGAGCTACTCCACGTTCAAGGTCAGGAGGGGCGGCCTTGAGGAGATACCCCTCATCCAAGGTAAGGTGCAGCGGCTGCACTTTCTTAGAGCAGCTGTGAAGAGATATCCCACGCCCAAGGTAAGAGAAACCCAAATAAGACGGTAGATATTGTGAGGGGGCATCAGAGGGCAGACACACTGAAATCATAATCACAGGGAACTAGTCGATCTGATCACATGGACCACAGACGAATGTGGTCCACTGGATAAGGGAATGGCAAACCACTTCAATATACTTGCCTTGAGAATCCCATGAACAGTATCAAAGGGCAAAATGATAGGATAATGAATGAGGAATTCTGCAGGTCAGTAGGTGCCCAGTATTCTACTGGAGATCATTGGAGAAATAACTCTAGAAGGAATAAAGGGATGGAGCAAAAGCAAAACCAATACCCAGTTGTGGATGTGACCGGTGATAGAAGCAAGGTCTGGTGCCGTAAAGAGCAATATTGCATAGGAACCTGGAAGGTTAGGTCCATGAATCAAGGCAAATTGGAAGTGGTCAAACAGGAGATGACAAGAGTGAACATAGACATTCTAGGAATCAGTGAACTGAAATGGACTGGAATGGGTGAATTTAACTCAGATGACCATTATATCTACTACTGTGGGCAGGAATCCTTTAGAAGAAATGGAGTAGCCATCATGGTCAACAAAAGAGTCCAAAATGCAGTACTTGGATGCAATCTTAAAATCGACAGAATGATTTCTGTTTGTTTCCAAGGCAAACCGTTCAATATTACAGTAATCCAGGCCTATGCCCCAAACAGTAACGCTGAAGAAGCTGAAGTTGAATGGTTCTATGAAGACCTACAAGACCTTTTAGAACTAACACCCAAAAAAGATGTCCTTTACATTATAGGGGACTGGAATGCAAAAGTATGAAGTCAAGAAACACCTGGAGTAACAGGCAAATTTGGCCTTGGAGCATGGAATGAAGCAGGGCAAAGGCTAATAGAGTTTTGTCAAGAGAACGCACTGGTCACAGCAAACACCCTCTTCCAACAACACAAGAGTAGACTCTACACATGGACATCACCAGATGGCCAACACTGAAATCAGACTGATTATATTCTTTGCAGCCAAAGATGGAGATGCTCTATACAGTTAGCAAAAACAAGACCAGGAGCTGACTGTGGCTCAGATCATGAACTCCTTATTGCCAAATTCAGACTGAAATTGAAGAAAGTAGGGAAAACCACTAGACCATTCAGATATGACCAAATCAAATCGCTTATGATTATACAGTGGAAATGAGAAATAGATTTAAGGGACTAGATCTGATAGATAGAGTGCCTGATGAACTCTGGACGAAGGTTTGTGACATTGTAGAGTAGACAGGGACCAAGACCATCCCCATGGAAAAGAAATGCAAAAAAGCAAAATGGCTGTCTGAGGAGGCCTTACAAATAGCTGTGAAAAGAAGAGAACCAAAAAGCAAAGGAGAAAAGGAAAGATATAAACATCTGAATGAAGAGTTCCAAAGAATAGCTAGGAGAGATAAGAAAGCCTTCCTCAGTGATCAATGCAAAGAAATAGAGGAAAACAACAGAATAAGAAAAACAAGAGATCTCTTCAAGAAAATTAGAGATTCCAAGGGAACATTTCATGCAAAGATGGGCTCGATAAAGGACAGATGGTACGGACCTAACAGAAGCAGAAGATATTAAGAAGAGGTGGCAAGAATACACAGAAGAACTGTACAAAAAAGATCTTCATGACCAAGATAATCACGATGGTGTAATCACTGACCTAGAGCCAGACATCTTGGAATGTGAAGTCAAGTGGGTCTTAGAAAGCATCACTACGAACAAAGCTAGTGGAGGTGATGGAATTCCAGTTGAGCTATTTCAAATCTTGAAAGATGATGCTGTGAAAGTGCTGCACTCAATATGCCAGCAAATTTGAAAAACTCAGCAGTGGCCACAGGAATGGAAGAGGTCAGTCTTCATTCCAATCCCAAAGAAAGGCAATGCCAAAGAATGCTCAAACTACCACACAGTTGCACTCATCTCACACGCTAGTAAAGTCATGCTCAAAATTATCCAAGCCAGGCTTCAGCAATATGTGAACCGTGAACTCCCAGATGTTCAAGCAGGTTTTAGAAAAGGCAGAGGAACCAGAGATCAAATTGCCAACATCCGCTGGATCATGGAGAAAGCAAGAGAGTTCCAGAAAAACATCTATTTCTGCTTCATTGACTATGCCAAAGCCTTTGTCTGTGTGGATCACAATAAACTGTGGAACATTCTGAAAGAGATGGGAATACCAGACCACTTGACCTGCCTCTTGAGAAACCTGTATGCAGGTCAGGAAGCAGCAGTCAGAACTGTACATGGAACAACCGACTGGTTCCAAATAGGAAAAGGAGTACGTCAAGGCTGTATATTGTCACCTTGCTTATTTAACTTACATGCAGAGTACATCATGAGGAACGCTGGGCTGGAAGAAGCACAGGCTGGAATCAAGGTTGCTGGGAGAAATATCAATAACCTCAGATATGCAGATGACACTACCCTTATGGCAGAACGTGAAGAGGAACTCAAAAGCCTCTTGATGAAAGTGAAAGAGGAGAGTGAAAAGGTTGGCTTGAAGCTCAACATTCAGAAAACGAAGATCATGGCATCTGGTCCCATCACTTCACGGGAAATAGATGGAAAAACAGTGGAAACAGTTTCAGACTTTATTTTTGCTGGCTCCAAAATCACTGCAGATGCTGATTGCAGCCATGAAATTAAAAGACTCTTACTCCTTGGAAGGAAAGTTATGACCAAACTTGATAGCATATTAAAAAGCAGAGACATTACTTTGCCAACCAAAGTCCGTCTAGTCAAGGCTATGGTTTTTCCCGTGGTCATGTATGGATGTGAGAGTTGGACTGTGAAGAAAGCCGATCGCCGAAGAATTGATGCTTTTGAACTGTGGTGCTGGAGAAGACTCTTGAGTCCCTTGGACTGCAAGGAGATCCAACCAGTCCATTCTAAAGGAGATCAATCCTGGGTGTTCATTGGAAGGACTAATGCTAAAGCTGAAACTCCAATACTTTGGCCACCTCATGTGATGAGTTGACTCACTGGAAAAGACTCTGATGCTGGGAAAGGATGGGGACGGGAGGAGAAGGGGACGACAGAGAATGAGATGGCTGGATGGCATCACCGACTCTGTGGACATGAGTTTAAGTGAACTCCGGGAGTTGGTGATGGACAGGGAGGCCTGGCTTGCTGTGATTGATGGGGTTACAAAGACTCGGACACGACTGAGCGACTGAACTGAACTGAACTGAAATGAATGTTAAAGGAAAGTCAAAATGCTGTACTATATAAGATTACCACCATAATAAAATGATTCCTGAGGAATAAAGGAAATATATTTTCAAATATTCATCTATTTTAGATATCTCAAGACTTTTACTGTTGATCTCTTTCAAAATTTCAGAAACATGATATTCTTGCAAATAAACCATTCAAGAGCATAGAAAGGATTTAGATAAATCTTCTCAGTGAAATTAGCCAATTTCCCTTAATCAAAAACTGCCTGTGTTTGTTCTATAAAACGAAATTAGAGACAGATTTTGTTTATAAACAAAACAAAATTCAAATCGAAATGTCAGATAGGTTAATCCAAAAGTATATAAAAGATAATATCATGACTAAAATAAGTATCCTCTATAAGTTAAAAATTATTTACTTTGGGAAAATTTGATAATCATCATGTTAATAGAACAAATGACAAAGAATTTTTATAGTATTTCATTTATTGCTATTTTTAAAATGATTTTTAAAAATAGTAAAATATAAACAGAAGTATATTTCTTCAAAATCATAAGAATATCTAACTGAAGTCAAAAGCTAACACTGAATTTAAATATAAAACTTCAGAGATATTCCATTTAATTCAGGATTAACAAAAGCATTCCTATTGCAATCATTGTAGTTCAGTATTACTCTTGAACTTCTGGTTTATTTAATGAAATTAGAGGAAAAGAAACTATTATGATATGAAAAAATATTTTTTCAAATATGTAAAAATTTAGAACTTTAGGGTTTTTCAAATGAAGATTGGTTAAAAGTGAACCAATACAATTTCACTAGCATTAATAACATGATTTTACAAGATACTAAAACTAGAATCTGTCTACAACATACTATAACATAAAAATGTCAACTATCATTAACTCACTGAACAAATAAGTGCCAGGCATTATTTTAGCCAATGGGAACTAAAGAGTTTAAAAAAATAAAATAAAACACCACAAAACCCTGCTCACATGGAGCTTACCTTCTAGTAGGGGAATGAAGAGAGAAAAATAAACAAGTAAATGTATTTCTGTTCATATTAAGGTTTATAATGTTTAAAACATTATTGTCACTTTAATTCCTGATTTTTTAATACAGAAATACATATGTAAAAGATTGGAAGCTTAAATATCAAAATCTAAGCTGTGGTTATTTCCAAACATTGTTACTGTGAATGATTTCATAGCTTGAATGGTTTTCTTGCTTTTCAAAAATTATTTCTACAATAAACACAAAACTACAAAAATTTAGAAATGTAAAGTCCAACATAAAGCATCACAATTTTTCATTCCTTTTCAATTTATTTATAACCCAGAATGTTAATGATCAAACATCCTATCACAGGCCAAACTATAGCCATAAAGATCAATTGTAGTGTGATTTCTCTCTATTATGATGTGTTGGAAGCCATACCAGAGTTAAATTTGAAATTTATGCTTCTCTGCAATTAAAATAAATTATATATAATCAAAAACAGTAAAGATTAAGATGAACTGCCAGTTAGAGCGACATCCAAACCATACTCTGCCCTCAAATTCCAAGTTGTAATTTGCTAAGCTGAAAGAACACACATACATTATTTGTAGAGCCATACATATGATTATCTGGATAAAAATATGTGTGCCATCCCCATAAGGCATAATCCAATACATTATTACATGGCTGAAAAGGCAGATTCGATTCATTCTTATCCTACTGACTCATGCTTATGAATAAATTTCAGTACCCAGTGCACCCATAACCTTGGAAAATATATATTATGCATTTATTACCCATTTACAAAATACAGGGTTTTACCCAAGTACAGCTGTTCACTCATTTTGGTACATATTCTAATATTATGAAATGTTACAGAGAATGACAAATATTGTTCCAGAAGAAAGATGGAAATATATATATATACCCTGTGCCATAATAAAAACAGTGATTATATGGCAAAATGAAGCAAGAAGATTGGGCTTGGTATCTATATGAGAGAAAATATTCAAGAAAGTTTTCCAGTGCTTACTTCTACCAGCAAAATAAAGTCAATTACCTAAATAAATCATATGACTTGTTACATTCCCTAATAGAAGACACTGCAGAGGCAGACCATCTCATTTGTGAACACCGTTCATATTTAGTAGATTGTGCTTTAAATGGAATTCCTAGGGACGAACATAAACTACTCCTCTAAATTGACTTTTCCTCTCACCCAAGCCCTGACATTTCCCTCTCTCCAGGATTGATTTATTGTGCATTTACTATGAAAAACAACCATTTTATGGAGCTCTGACAATGATAGACAGGTTCTGGCATACAAAGATCAAAAGATAGGATCCTTGCTGTCAAAGGAGTCACATTCTAGTTGGGGAACTAGAATTGTAAAAAAATAATTCAATAATTACATATTCCTAGTTGGTTTCTTGTAGTTAATTTCTATTAATAATCCCATAGTGTTATGGTCAGATAAAATGCTGGTGTGATTTCAATTTTCTTACATTAACCAAGGCTCACTTTGTGGCCCAGCATGTGGTCAATCCTGGAGAATATTCTATGTGCACTTGACAAGAATATGTACTCTGCTGTTTTGGGATGGAATGCTGTATAAATATTAATTAGGTCCACCTGATCTAAAGTATCATTTAAGGCCTGTGTTCCCCTATTGACTTTCTGTCTGGATGATCTGTCTATTGATGAAAGTGTGGTGTTAAATTCCCCCATTGTTATTGGGTTACTGTTGATTTCTCCCCTTATGACGGTTATAATTTGCCTGATGTATTGAAGGGCTCTTACATTAGGTGCATGTATCTATTTACAGTTGTTATATCTTCTTCTTGGATTGATCCCTTCATCATTATGTAGTATCTTTCTTTGTCTCTTGTAATGATCTCTATCTTAGTATATGTTGTCTGGTATGAGCATTGTTACTCTAACTTTCTTTCTATTTCCATTTGCTTGGAATATCTTTTTCTATTCCCTCATTTTCAGTATGTGTGTATCCCTAGATCTGAAGTGGGTCTTTTGCAGATAGTGTGTGTGTGTATATGTGTGTGTGTGTGTGTGTGTGTGTTTATTTATATGGGTCTTGTTTTTATATCCAGTCAGTCATTCTATGTCTTTTGGCTGGAACATTTAATCCATTTATGGTTAAAATAATTATTGATATGTATGTTGCTACTGTCACTTTGTTAAGTGCTTTGAATTTGTTTCCAAATTACCAATGGCATTTCTCACAGAAATAGAACAAAGAAATCTTAAAATTTGTGTAGAGACACAAAAGACCCCAAATAGCCTAACAATCTTGAGAAAGAAAAACAGAGCTGAAGGAATCAGGCTCCCTGACTGCCAATGAGACTACAAAGCTACAGTCATCAAAACAGCATGGTACTGGCACAAAAACAGAAATATAGATCAATGGAACAGGACAGAAAACCCATAAATAAACCCATGTACCTATGGTAAATTAATCCATGTCAAAGGAGAAAAGATTACACAATGGAGAAAAGGCAGTCTCTTCAACAAATGGTGCTGGGAAAACTGGACAGCTACAGGTAAAAGAATGAAATTAGAACATTCCTTAACATCATATACAAAATAAACTTAAAAGGGATTAAAGACCTAATTATAAGAATAGATACTGCTTAATTCTTAGAGGAAAACATAGCAGAACACTTTTGAAAAGTTCACCTCAACTTCACTAATTTGACCCCATTCAGTATTTGTAGCCTAGCATGGGCTTCCCAGATGGTTCACAAGATAAAGAATCTGCCTGCAATTCTGGAGACACAGGAGACATGGGTTAGATCAATCCCTGGGTTGGAAAGATCCCCTGGAGGAGGAATGGCAACCCACTCCAGTGTTCTTGCCTAGAAAATCCCATGAACAGAGGAACATGCCAGGATACAGTTCAAAGGGTCACAGAGTCAGACAGGACTGAGCAGCTAAGCAAGCAAACAAGCAACACAGGTCACTGTTGTGGGCCATTGAGCACACAGGCAGCTTCCATTCTAATGAGAAGGATAATTTTAAAAATAAACAAATTAAAATGATAGTGGCTTTAGTGTGGGAGAAATGATATAGATGAAGGGATGGAATGGTGTCTTAAAGCAGGAGTGGGCAAACCATGGCATGTCATCTGATTCTGTAAAGAGAATTTGCTTGGAACAACAGTCACAATCATTCATTTACACATTGTCTTTGGCTAGTTTCCTGCTTTAATGACAGATCTTGGTATCTGTGGCAAAGACCATATGATTACAAAGGCTAAAAATTTACTACCTGGATCTTTACAGAAAGAGTACATCTCTCCCATCTTAGAGGAACAGATACTAGATCTGAGGCCCAAGTGAAAAGAACAAAAATATTAGTTGTCTATGGCCACATAAGAAATTATCTTAAGACTTTGTGATATTAATTATCGCACAACTTGTATGGGTAAGGAACTGAGGTGTCTCTCTATTGGGTCCACTGACTTGGGGCTTCTGCCAAGGATGCAGTCAAGGCGCCAGGATGGGCTGCAGTCACCTCCAGGCTCAGCTGGAGGGGATCTACCTTCAGGTGCCCTCACAGGCTGCTGGCAAGCCTTCAGTCTTCACTGCATTGGTTGGAGACATCAGTTCCTTGCCATGTGGGCTTCTCACAACATAAAAGCTGGTTTCCCTTAGAACAGGGAAATAGAGGGCATGAATGAGAAGTACAGAGAGCCCCAAAGAGAGGCCACTATTTAAATTCTACTCTCAGAAGTGACTTCTCACTAATGTTCCCACGTTCTATTCACTAAAAATGAGTCTGAAGGTTCAGTGTACACACAAGGGGAGAGGGTGACACAGGATATAGATATCGGAGATAGGGATTTGGGGGAGTCATGTTACAGGTTGCCCACCACAAGAAGTCTTAGGAAGAGCATTGTAAGCTAAGAGTACAGATATTGTAAAGCCTTCAAGTTAAAAATGAGCTTGGTTGAAATGGCAGAAGTAAGTCTCTCAGGAACAACAAGCTTACATGACTGGATCATGTGGAAGAAAAATCAGATATCGGGGAAATAAGATCTGAGAGGTCAGATCTAGATTACAGAGATTTTATAAATATGCAAAAGTCATTAGATTTTATTCCAAGTATAACTGAAGTCCACTGGAAAACTTTAAGTTTGGGAGATGACATGTTTAGATTTAAGATTTAAAAAGATTTATTCAAGAGACTGTAAAATAAACTTTGCTAGCTAAGGCCATAGAGCTAATTTCGGTTGTCATGGGAATCTCTGGTAACGTGGATACTGAGCATGTTGACTCCTGGAAGAGCCTTTGAATTTACTGACAATAGTGGATTGAGGATACGTAAGTAGCTAGAAGATAGCTGGATAAATACAGATGTGACAATTCAAGTATATCAAATTAACCAAATTCTAGTAGGAATAACTAGTTTTTGAAAAGTTGTATCTTAATGATTATTTGAAATGTATTTTACTAAAATTTCAGATGGCTATTATAGCAGACACTGTCCATTACTATAAATATACAATGATATGTAGTCATCCTCTTTCTGATAAAAGTTTCTTAACAAAATCATATCCTTTTTTGACTAAACATGCATTTGCCCTGTCCAGATTCAGCACAAGTCTAAAAGCAGTAGGAATATACAGTCAGTTTAATGTTCATTCGGATATGTTCACTCACATCTATGACTTAAATATTAACACATGATTATTCCAAGTCCATCATCTCTTCCTTTTACACAGCAGGCTCTTATACCCTGTTTTTGACTATTTTTGGACCCCTTGGTGGATTAAAATATCAATTTTTCACGGTCATATTCCCCTTCCTGTCCTCAGCTTCCTTAAATTTTCTTTACATAGATTCCTCACCCCTTATTACGTTCACCCCCCACCTTTCTTGCCTTTCTCTTCAACCTCTTGCAAACTCAGCTGGCTGAATCCAACATTCAATCTTTTCACCGTCTACACTAGAAGAGATGGATATGGCCGCAGAAAAATACACAATCTTGATAACTTATCTCCTTATCATGACCACAAGTCTCATTGTAGCCCTAGAGCCTGACCATTTTTAATTGTCCTATTCTTTCTCCAACTCTCTGGAATTAGTTTACCCATTCTCTTCTCTCCTCAAACAGGCAAAATGCCCTTTCTGCAGATCACCTTGCATTTCTGTTTTAGTGAATAAATAGGTGCAAATAAAAGAGAGTATCCATAATCTCCCACTTCTAAATGTGATTATAATGCAAAAATCATCTCTGTTCTTTAGGTCAATTCTTCCATTTGCACTGGATCCCATACCCTCTTTCCTCCTCGTGACCTTTGCTTTTGCAATTACTGTTACTCTTTTACATCAGCAATGCCATTCACTTACCGGACCATTCCCATCAACAACCTCCCTTGACTTAGCATCCTCCTCCGGTATTTTTCTCTTCTTTAGTGCAAAACTCTCAGAAGAGTCACCTGTACTGTTTTATCCACCATTGTCCTCCTACTGTCTTTCAACCTATTCTAACCCTCTTCTTAAAATGCTCTTTTCAATTGAGACCCATGAACTCTACATTTTCAAATCCAATAAGAACTTCTCAGTCCTTATCTCTTTCAGTCCCTCAGAAGCACTTTTATCTGTTGATCGATCCTTCCTTCTGAGTTTCTGTGTTCTCATAATTTTCCACCTATTTGACTGATGGTTCTCTTACTGACCTCATTTTCTGAATAGCCTGCTTTTTATATGTTCCAATGATACAGGGTTCAGTGGTCAAATTTCTTCTGTATCTCTACATGTCCTAGCTGAATTTATTCACCTCAGTGGCTTTATATACCAAATATATGTTTATGTTTCTAAAAATCTGTATCTTGTTCCTAACCTATTTTATTATAAATTACAGAATTCAACAATATCCTTTTCTTCTGTGTTATTTTCACTGGACTGCTTAGTAGACATCTAAAATGCTATACATTCAAACTGAAATCTTAATTTACTCCCCCCAAACTTAGCCTCAGTGTGTCTGCCCTCTGATGCCCCCTCACAATACCTACCGTCTTATTTGGGTTTCTCTTACCTTGGTCGTGGAAAATCTCTTCACAGCTGCTCCAGCAAAGTGCAGCCGCTGTACCTTACCTTGGACTTGGGGTATTCTCCTCAAGGCCCCCCCTCCTGACCTTGAAAGTGGAGTAGCTCCTCTCGGCCCTCCTGTGCCCATGCAGCCACCGCCTCTTGGATGTGGGACAGCTCCTCTCGGCCACCGCCCTGACCTTGGGCGTGGGGTAGTTCCCCTCGGCCACGCTTCTGCACGTGGTCAGTTGCACCACCGGAGCCGGCGTCTCTCGCCTCTGCGCCACAGGAGCCGGCGTCTCTCACGTCTGCGCCACGTGGGGCCACCCAAGATGCACGGGTCATGGTGGAGAGGTCTGACAGAATGTGGTCCACTGGAGAAGGGAATGGCAAACCACTTCAGTATACTTGCCTTGAGAACCCCATGAACAGTATCAAAAGGCAAAATGGTAGAATACAGAATGAGGAATTCCCCAGGTCGGTAGGTGCCCAGTATGCTACTGGAGATCAGTGGAGAAATAACTCCAGAAACAATGAAGGGATGGAGCCAAAGCGAAACAAATACCCAGTTGAAGATGTGACTAGTGATAGAAGCAAGGTCCAATGCTGTAAAGAGCAATATTGCATAGGAACATGGAATGTTAGGTCCATGAATCAAGGCAAATTGGAAGTGGTCAAAGAGGAGATGACAAGTGTGAAAGTCGACATTCTAGGAATCAGTGAACTAAATTGGACTGGAATGGGTGAATTTAACTCAGATTTCAGAAAATAAAGATCATGGCATCTGGCCCCATCACTTCATGGGAAATAGATGGAAAAGCAGTGGAAACAGTGTCAGACTTTATTTTGGGGGGCTCCAAAATCACTGCAGATGCTGATTGCAGACAGGAAATTAAAAGACGCTTACTCCTTGGAAGGAAAGTTATGACCAACCTAGATAGCATATTAGAAAGCAGAGACATTACTTTGCCAACAAAGGTCTGTCTAGTCAAGGCTATGGTTTTTCCCGTGGTCATGTATGGATGTGAGAGTTGGACTGTGAAGAAAGCTGATCGCCAAAGAATTGATGCTTTTGTTGGAGAAGACTCTTGAGAGTCCCTTGGACTGCAAGGAGATCCAACCAGTCCATTCTAGAGGAGATCAATCCTGGGTGTTCATTGGAAGGACTGATGCTAAAGCTGAAACTCCAATACTTTGGCCACCTCATGCGATGAGTTGACTCACTGGAAAAGACTCTGATGCTTGGAGGGATTGGCGGCAGGAGGAGAAGGGGACAACAGAGAATGAGATGGCTGGATAGCATCACCGACTCGATGGACATGAGTTTGAGTGATCTCTGAGAGTTGGTGATGGACAGGGAGGCCTAGCATGCTGTGATTCATGGGGTCGCAAAGAGTTGGACACGACTGAGCGACTGAACTGAACTGAACTGAACTGAAACTTAGCCTCGCAATACTTACTATCCCAGTGAATGGAACCTCATTTAACTGTTATAGTTAAAATATTCCTGTCCTCCTTGAACTCACATCTTTCTTTTCAACGAATCTGTCAGCAAATACTTACAGCTCTACGTTCAAAAGCTTTCTCACATTCAGTAATTTCTTAACAACTCTACCATTATAACCCTTGTCTGAATTACCAAACCCATTTAAGTGGACTACTACAAACTAATAGCCCTGCATACATTCTGTCACCCCTACAACAGAATTTCAGGCTAAAGCTCAGACTCTGAGAGTTTATTGGAAGGACTTATATCCTGGATGAGCTAGTTACCTGTTATATGTCTTGGGCAAATTACTTAAGGACTCTGTACCTTTGTTTTCCTACCAGTAAAACTAGGAAGATAATAGTATCTCACTCATGGAATTGTTGTTGGGACTTAACATCATAATGTATGTAAAGCAATTTGAACTGTGTGGCAAACAATAAGAAATACACAATTGTCAACCACTATTATCTATTTTTAGTAAGATACTTTCTACATAGCTATAAGAAAGTTTCCTTAAAAACAAATTAAATCATGCCAGTCCTTTGTTCAAAATACACAAATGACTTCTCCTTATATGTGGAATGAAATCCACATATGAATGAAATCCAAAATTCTTCCAGAACACATGAGTGTTCTGTCTGCCGACCTCTCTCAAATCTTAGCTGCTTCCAACCTTCCCCTCACCTATTCCCTGTGCTCAAGCTTCTTGCCTTTACTTGAACCTAACAAACATCCATCACCCATAGGATCTAAAATATTCAACAAATATTCAAATGACTTCTTATCCCACTTTCTTCAGCACCTTCTCTGTAGAGTCTTCCCTAGATAGATAGATAGATAGCCATCCTATCTCCAATGTCAATTCCCCTTCCCCACAAGTTCACGTTCCCCTCCCTAGCTTGTTTTCCTTGTAAGGACTTACTGTTATCTAACAAATTATATGTTTTAGTATTTACCTCATTGATTGGCTATCTCCCCTTCTGGAATGCTAATTCCAGGAACTCAGAATTATTTATTTGCTTTGGTCTCTGCTATTTTTCCAGTACCTAAAATAGTGCTTGGCACTTAGGTGCTAAAAAATATTGTTTGAATGACTTAATATATGTGTGTGTATCAGTTCAGTTCAGTCACTCAGTCGTGTCCGACTCTCCGCGACCCCATGAACTACAGCACGCCAGGCCTCCCTGTCCATCACCAACTCCCGGAGTACACTCAAACTCATGTCCACAGAGTCGGTGATGCCATCCAGCCATCTCATTCTCCGTCGTCCCCTTCTCCTCCCGTCCCCAACCTTTCCCAGCATCAGAGTCTTTTCCAGTGAGTCAACTCGTCGCATGAGGTGGCCAAAGTATTGCAGTTTCAGCTTTAGCATCAGTCCCTCCAATGAACATCCAGGATTGATCTCCTTTAGAATGGACTGGTTGGATCTCCTTGCAGTATCACACACACAAACACATATATATGTATATGTATATATATATATATATATATATATATATATATATGTGTGTGAAACAAATATTATTAAAATGGACAGAACAAATAACAGTTCCTGAATACTATAAAGGAGATACTACAAAATATAAAAAGATTAGAAGATACAGTTAATCATAAATCTTCTTAAACTGAGAGACTGTGTGAGAAGCTAAGAAACTTAAAGAAACTATCTTAAACTAAATTTATAAGTGATAAGACTTTCTCAAAGAGAATGAAAAAACAGTGCAGAGGAAATTCTTAAGAAAAAAATTAAGAAAGCAAAAAATATATGTTTCCAGTTTTAAAGGGTCCACAAAAGGCTCAAAAAAAAAAAAAAACCAACGGTGGGAAAAGATCATAGCAAAGCCCATCAGTTTGAAATGATACAGTACTTAAGAAGAGCATTCTAAAACCTACCAGATGGTAAAATTCCAGGTCACAAACAAGGGATCAGAAATCAGAAACTTCCCAGTAGCAGCAGGAAACAGCAATAAAGACAGATATGAAAGAAAATAATTTTCAATGTAGGATGATTCTAAATCCAATGATACTATGGATAAAATACAAGTGTGAGAGTAGAATAAATACATATTGTGATGTGCAAGTTTTCATAGAAAAGATACCCAGCTAAATCTGTTTCTTAGGATGCTACTGGAGGTATGTGCCAATAGAATGAGATTAAATCAAGTGAAGATAAAACACGGGATCCTAGAATCAAGAGAGCCAACATAGGGAAAAAGCACAGGTAATTAATACTCTGGGTAAAGATAAGGGAAATCTCAGAATCACAGCTAGAAAGTGAGAGTGGGAAAACAGACGACTCAGGAAGAGATCCTCAAAAACCAAAACTGGTGGAATGCTTAATGAGTTTGAAATTACTGAGACAAGGATTATATTTATGGTGTAAAGTCTGGGAATCAATCAGTGATTTTGTGTGTGTGTGTGTGTGTGTGTGTGTGCGTGTACTCAGTCACCAAGTCATGTCTGCTTCTTTGAAACTCCATCTCTATAGCTTTCCAGGCTCCTTTGTCCATAGTATTTCCCAGGCAAGGATACTGGAGTGGATTGCCATTACTTCCTCAAGGTGATCTTCCCAATCTAAGGACCAATCCCTCGTCTCCTTCATTAGCAGGTGGATTCCTTACCACAGAGCCACCTGGGAGCCTAGTTAGTGATTAGTACATAGAAAATTAAGCAAATGAATAGTTCAGATATCTAATGTTCCCAGGTAACTGAAATGGTAACAGATCTGTCTGCAATGAGGGAGACCTGGGTTCAATCCCTGGGTTGGGAAGATCCCCTGGAGAAGGGCATGACCACCCATTCCTGTATTCTTGCCTGAAGAATTCCATGGACAGAGCAACCTAGCGAGTTCCAGTTCATGGTGTCCAAAGAGTCGGACACAACTGAGTCATGATGGCCACTAGTAACATCAGGGAAAGTAAAGCCTTTGTGCAAAACATAATGTAAGCATCAGGAGAGAGCAATATTACAGCTTCATAATAACATGAACTACTTATTCAACCAAAAGTCATGTTGTAACTACATAATAACTATACTATTACTATTGATGTTTGAGAGGAGACTGTGTGTGTGAACTTTGTCAGTAGGCGTTTTAACGGTAGGTGTGCCTATGAGTGTGTAGGTATATGAGTCTACATGTATATGTGTAAGTATATAGGTGAATGGCGTGAAAGAAAACCAAAGTCTTATCTTCCAACATAGAAAGGTCAAGATGAAATGTCAAGAAACAGTATGACATGTTATTTAGAAAGACAGAGTTAAATACCAAACAAGTAATCAGCTAAGTATCTAAAGTTGAAAATGGCTAATGTTGAGGACTAGGGAAGTGTCCTGTTTATTTAAGTGCAGAATGGACACTTAGTTACTACAGATGGTGACTGCAGCCATAAAATTAAAAGACTCCTGCTCCTTGGAAGATAAGCAATGACAAACCTAGACAGCATATTAAAAAGCAGAGACACTAGTTTGCCAACGAAAGTCCATATAGTCAAAGTCATGGTTTTTCCCAGTTTTTCACATCGTGTATGGATGTGAGAGTTGGACCACAAAGAAAGCTGAGCACTGAAGAATTGATGCTTTTGAACTGTGGTGTTGGAGAAGACTACTGAGAGTTCCTTGGACTGCAAGGAGATCCAACCAGTCCATTCTAATGGAAATCAGTCCTGAATATTCATTGGAAGGCTGATGCTGAAGCTGAAGCTCCAAAACCTTGGCCACCTGATGCGAAGAGCCCACTCATTAGAAAAGACACTGATGTGGGAAAGAAGATTGAGAGCAGGAGGAGAAAGGGAAGACAGAGGATGAGATGGTTGGATGGCATCACCGATTCAATGGACATGAGTTTTTGTAAGCTCTGGGAGGATGGTGAAGAACATGGAAGCCTGATGTGCTACATCCATGGACTTGCAAAGAGTCGAACATGACTGAGTGACTGAAAAAGAGTGGACAGGAAATAGCTCTGTTTTAAATACATCTTGTTGAATTATTTGAGTTTTTAAAATTATTTGGACATAAAACACTATAGAGAGGAGAGGGAGGAACAAGATGGCGGAGGAATAGGACGGCGAGACCACTCTCTCCTCCACAAATTCATCAAAAGAACTTTTGAACGCGAGTAAAGTCCACAAAACAACTTCTGAATGCTGGCAGAGGACGTCAGGCACCCAGAAAAGCAGCCCATTGTCTTCAAAAGGAGGTAGGAAAAAACATAAAAGATAAAAAGCGAAACAAAAGAAGTAAGGACGGAGCTCCGTCCCGGGAAGGGAGGCTTTAAAAAGAGAGAAGTTTCCAAACATCAGGAAACATTCTCACTGGCGAATCTGTGGCAAGCCTTGGAAGCTCAGAGGGCCACATAACCCTCTTTTTTTTTTTAAGATTTTTTTTAAAACCCACAGATTACCCGCCAAACGGTAACTCCCAGCGGAGAAGCAGCGCAGACGCCTGCATACGCCATTAGCAAGCGGGGGCTGGGCAGGGAGGAGCTGGCTGATCTGCTTAGAGAGAGGACTGGGCTTGAATGCCGCGAGAACAATCTGAGAGAACTGGGGAAAGCAAAGCAGACTGTGGGATAGCTTCCCCACGAAAAGGGGGAAAGCTCTAAACTATGATTCGGCCAGCCCCGCTCACAGAATAAAGGACTGAGCAGAGCGAGCCGGCTGCGGTCAGCCCATCCCCCATTCCCCGCCGAGACAGGCAGGGAGCGCAGCCAGAGCTGGAGCGGGCAACCGCGGCCCCAGAAAGGCATCTGATACAAATTGCAGACAGGCTTGTTGCTAATCAGGACTTCTTGGGCTCGGGCCAGTCGATATCCCCCTGAGAAGGTGCGCCAGTTGTACACCCAGAAAACTGAGTGGCGGGGACTGGGGAGGCGATAAGTCGCAGAGACCGCGCTCGCCAAACACCTGGTCCCCTGAGCTGCTCGGACCGGGGAAGGCAAAAAACGCAGGCCCAACCAAGTCTGCGCCTTTGTGGAGAACCTGAGAACCTGAACTTGAGCCGCTCAGACCTGGGAAGTGCATACAACCCGGTGCCGGCCTCGGACAGTTTCCGGCAGAGCAACCTAGAGCCTGTGCAGTATAGACTGGGACAGCATACGTGCTGTGAGCGGGGGCAAACCCAGTGTGGCCGAGACGCTGCGAGCACTCCCCACAAACGCCAGAGATAATCGACTGCAGCGTTCCTCCCTTCCCAGAACAGGACTGAACAACTGAGCCTTAAAAAGTGTCCACCCACCCCCTAGTATCAGGGTGGAAATTAGACACTGAAGAGACCAGCAGACAGAAGCTAAAACAGAGGGAACCACCTTGGAAATGACAGATAGAGACGTCTAGAGACTACTCCAAGAATAAGACCAAAAACCAGAGGCAAGAGGCTTAAGCTTGAATCCTGAGAACACCAGAGAAGTCCTGACTCCAGGGAACATTAATCGATAGGAGCTCATCAAACATCTCCATACCTACGCTAAACCCAAGGGTCAACAAGTTCCAGAGCAAGACATACCACGCAAATTCTCCAGTAACACAGGAAACTAGCCCTGAGCTTCAATATACAGGCTGCCCAAAGTCACTCCAAACCCACTGACATCTCATAACTCATTACTGGACACTTCATTGCACTCCAGAGAGAACAAATCCAGCTCCACCCACCAGAACACCGACACAGGCTTCCATAACCAGGGAACCTTGACAAGTCACCTGTCCAACCCCACACACAGCAAGGAAACTACATAATAAAGAGAACTCCACAAACGGCCAGAAGAGGGAAAGGCCACCCCAAGCAAAGCATTATAAGCAAGATGAAGAAGCAGAGAAATACCCAGCAAGTAAAGGAACAAGATAAATGCCCACCAACACAAACAAAAGAGGAAGATATAGGGAATCTACATGAAAAAGAATTTCGAATTTTGGTGGTGAAAATGATTCAAAATCTTGAAAGCAAAATGGAGTTACAGATAAATAACCTGGAGAAAAGGATTGAGAAGATGGAAGAAAGATTTAATAAGGACTTAGAGGAAATAAAAAAGAGTCAGTATACAATGAATAATACAATAGATGAGATCAGAAACACTCTGGAGGGAACAAACAGTAGAATAACAGAGGCAGAAGACAGGATAAGCGAGCTAGAAGATAGAATTGTAGAAATAAATGAAACAGAGAGGAAAAAAGAAAAACGAATTAAAAGAAATGAGAACAATATTAGAGACCTCTGGGACAATGTTAAACGCTCCAACATTCGAATCATAGGAATCCCAGAAGAAGAAGACAAAAAGAAAGACCATGAGAGAATACTTGAGGAGATAATAGTTGAAAACTTCCCTAAAATAGGGAAAGAAATAATCACCCAAGTCCAAGAAACCCAGAGAGTCCCCAACAGGATAAACCCAAGGCGAAATACTCCTAGACACATATTAATCAAATTAACAAAGATCAAACACAAAGAACAAATATTAAAAGCAGCAAGGGAAAAACAGCAAATAACACACAAGGGGATTCCCATAAGGATAACAGCTGATCTTTCAACAGAAACTCTTCAGGCCAGGAGGGAATGGCAAGACATACTTAAAGTGATGAAAGAAAATAACCTACAGCCCAGACTACTGTACCCAGCAAGGATCTCATTCAAATATGAAGGAGAAATCAAAAGCTTTACAGACAAGCAAAAGCTGAGAGAATTCAGCATCACCAAACCAGCTCTCCAACAAATGCTAAAGGATCTTTTCTAGACAGGAAACACAGAAAGGGTGTATAAACTCAAACCCAAAGCAATAAAGAAAATGGCTACGGGATCGTACTTATCAATAATTACGTGAAACGTAAATGGGTTGAATGCCCCAACCAAAAGACAAAGGCTGGCTGAATGGATACAAAAACAAGACCCCCATATATGTTGTCTGCAAGAGACCCACCTCAAAATGAGGGACACATACAGACTGAAAGTGAAGGGTTGGAAAAAGATATTCCATGCAAATAAAGACCAAAAGAAAGCAGGAGTAGCAATACTCATATCAGATAAAATAGACTTTAAAACAAAGGCTGTGAAAAGAGACAAAGAAGGAAACTACATAATGATCAAAGGATCAATCCAAGATGAAGATATAACAATTATAAATATTTATGCACCCAACATAGGAGCACCGCATATGTAAGACAATTACTAACAAGTATGAAAGGGGAAATTAACAATAATGCAATAATAGTGGCAGATTTTAATACCCCACTTACATCTATGGATAGATCAACTAAACAGAAAATTAACAAGGAAACACAACCTTTAAATGATACAATAGACCAGTTAGACCTAGTAGATATCTATAGGACATTTCACCCCAAAACAATGAATTTCACCTTTTTCTCAAGTGCACATGGAACCTTTTCCAGGATAGATCACATCCTGGGCCATAAATCTAGCCTTGGTAAATTCAAAAAAGTTGAAATCATTCCATGCATCTTTTCTGACCACAATGCAGTAAAATTAGATCTCAATTATGGGAGAAAAACTATTAAACATGCCAACATATGGAGGCTGAACAACACGCTGCTGAACAACGAACAAATCATAGAAGAAATCAAAAGAGAAATCAAAATATGCATAGAAATGAATGAAAATGAAAACACAACAACCCAGAACCTCTGGGACACTGTAAAAGCAGTGCTAAGGGGGAAGTTCATAGCAATACAGGCACACCTCAACAAACAAGAAAAAAGTCAACTAAATAACCTAACTCTACATCTAAAGCAAATAGAAAAGGAAGAAATGAAGAACCCCAGGGTCAGTAGAAGGAAAGAAATTGTAAAAATTAGGGCAGAGATAAATGCCAAAGAAACAAAAGAGACTATAGCAAAAATCAACAAAGCCAAAAGCTGGTTCTTTGAGAAGGTAAATAAAATTGACAAACCACTAGCCAGACTTATCAAGAAACAAAGGGAGAAGAACCAAATCAATAAAATTAGAAATGAAAATGGAGAGATCACAACTGACAACACAGAAATACAAAGGATTATTAGAGAATACTATCAGGAATTATATGGCAATAAAATGAATAACCTGGAAGAAATGGACAAATTCCTAGAAAAATACAACTTTCCAAAACTGAACCAGGAAGAAATAGAAAATCTAAACAGACCCATCACAAGCACGGAAATTGAAACTGTAATCAAAAATCTCCCAGCAAACAAAGGCCCAGGTCCAGACGGCTTCACAGCTGAATTCTACCAAAAATTTAGAGAAGAGCTAACACCTATTCTACTCAAACTCTTCCAGAAAATTGCTGAGGAAGGGAAACTTCCAAACTCATTCTATGAGGCCACCATCACCCTAATCCCAAAACCTGGTAAAGACCCCACAAGAAAAGAAAACTACAGGCCAATATCACTGATGAACATAGATGCAAAAATCCTTAACAAAATTCTAGCAATCAGAATCCAACAGCATATTAAGAAGATCATACATCATGACCAAGTGGGCTTTATCCCAGGAATGCAAGGATTCTTCAATATCCACAAATCAGTCAACGTAATACACCACATTAACAAACTGAAAAATAAAAATCATATGATTATCTCAATAGATGCAGAGAAAGCCTTCGACAAAATTCAACATCCATTTATGATAAAAACCCTCCAGAAAGTGGGAATAGAAGGGACATACCTCAACATAATAAAAGCTATATATGACAAACCCACAGCAAACATTATCCTCAATGGTGAAAAACTGAAAGCATTTCCCCTAAAGTCAGGAACAAGACAAGGGTGCCCACTCTCACCACTACTATTCAACATAGTTCTGGAAGTTTTGGCTACAGCAATCAGAGCAGAAAAAAACATAGAAGGAATACAAATTGGAAAAGAAGAAGTAAAACTTTCACTGTTCGCTGATGACATGATCCTCTACACAGAAAACCCTAGAGACTCTACCAGAAAACTACTAGAGCTAATCAATGATTATAGTAAAGTTGCAGGATATAAAATCAACACACAGAAATCCCTTGCATTCCTATACACTAATAATGAGAAAATAGAAAGAGAAATTAAGGAAACTATTCCATTCACTGTTGCAACGAAAAGAATTAAATACTTAGGAATATATCTACCTAAGGAAACAAAAGACTTGTACATAGAAAACTATAAAACACTACTGAAAGCAATCAAAGAGGACACTAATAGATGGAGAAATATACCATGTTCATGGATTGGAAGAATAAATATTGTAAAAATGAGTATACTACCCAAAATAATTTATACATTCAATGCAATCCCTATCAAGCTACCAACGATATTTTTCACAGAACTAGAACAAATAATCTCACAATTTGTATGGAAATACAAAAAACCTCGAATAGCCAAAGCAATCTTGAGGAAGAAAAATGGAACTGGGGGAATTAACCTGCCGGACTTCAGGCTCTACTACAAAGCCACAGTCATCAAGACAGTATGGTACTGGCATAAAGACAGAAGTATAGATCAATGGAACAAAATAGAAAGCCCAGAGATAAATCCACGCATCTATGGACACCTCATCTTTGACAAAGGAGGCAAGAATATAAAATGGAGAAAAGACAGTCTCTTTAACAAGTGGTGCTGGGAAAACTGGTCAGCCACTTGTAAAAGAATGAAACTAGAACACTTCCTAACACCATACACCAAAATAAACTCAAAATGGATTAGAGAGCTAAATGTAAGACCAGAAACTATAAAACTCCTAGAGGAGAACATAGGCAAAACACTCTCCGACATAAATCACAGCAGGATCCTCCATGACCCACCTCCCAGAATATTGGAAATAAAAGCAAAAATAAACAAATGGGACCTAATTAAAATCAAAAGCTTCTGCACAGCAAAGGAAACTATAAGCAAGGTGAAAAGACAGCCTTCAGAATGGGAGAAAATAATAGCAAATGAGGCAACTGATAAAGGATTAATCTCCAAATTATACAAGCAGCTCCTGCAGCTCAATTCCAGAAAAATAAATGACCCAATCAAAAAATGGGCCAAAGAACTAAACAGACATTTCTCCAAAGAAGACATAAAGAGCGTTTAACATTGTCCCAGAGGTCTCTAATATTGTCCTCATTTCTTTTAATTCGTTTTTCTTTTTTCCTCTCTGTTTCATTTATTTCTACAATTTTATCTTCTAGTTCGCTAATCCTGTCTTCTGCCTCTGTTATTCTATTGTTTGTTCCCTCCAGAGTGTTTCTGATCTCATCTATTGCATTATTCATTGTATATTGACTCTTTTTTATTTCTTCTAAGTCCTTATTAAATCTTTCTTCCATCTTCTCAATCCTTTTCTCCAGGTTATTTATCTGTAACTCCATTTTGCTTTCAAGATTTTGAATCATTTTCACCATCAAAATTTGAAATTCTTTATCAGGTAGATTCCCTATATCTTCTTCTTTTGTTTGTGTTGGCGGGCAATTATCTTTTTCCTTTACTTGCTGGGTATTTCTCTGCCTCTTCATCTTGCTTATATTGCTTTGCTTGGGGTGGCCTTTCCCTCTTCTTGCAGTTTGTGGAGTTCTCTTTATTACGTAGTTTCTTCGCTGTGTGTGGGGTTGGACGGGTGACTTGTCTGGGTTCCCTGGTTAGGGAGGCATGTGTCGGTGTTCTGGTGGGTGGAGCTTGATTTCTTCTCTTTCCTTTAGAAGACAATGGCTGCTTTTCTGGGAGCCTGATGTCCTCTGCCAGTATTCAGAAGTTGTTTTGTGGACTTTACTCCGCATAAACGCTCCAACATTCGAATCATAGGAGTCCCAGAAGAAGAAGACAAAAAGAAAGACCATGAGAGAATACTTGAGGAGATAATAGTTAAAAACTTCCCTAAAATAGGGAAAGAAATAATCACCCAAGTCCAAGAAACCCAGAGAGTCCCCAACAGGATAAACCCAAGGCGAAATACTCCAAGACACATATTAATCAAATTAACAAAGATCAAACACAAAGAACAAATATTAAAAGCAGCAAGGGAAAAGCAGCAAATAACACACAAGGGGATTCCCATAAGGATAACAGCTGATCTTTCAACAGAAACTCTTCAGGCCAGAAGGGAGTGGCAAGACATACTTAAAGTGATGAAAGAAAATACCCTACAGCCCAGATTACTATACCCAGCAAGGATCTCATTCAAATATGAAGGAGAAATCAAAAGCTTTACAGACAAGCAAAAGCTGAGGGAATTCAGCATCACCAAACCAGCTCTCCAACAAATGCTAAAGGATCTTCTATAGACAGGAAACACAGAAAGAGTGTATAAACTTGAACCCAAAGCGATAAAGAAAATGGCTACGGGATCGTACTTATCAATAATTACCTTAAACGTAAATGGGTTGAAATTTTCAAAAAGGCTAGGAAACAATTCTCATAGCCATCAATAGTTCAGTGTTGAGTTCATGAATAGTTTTTAAAGTTTGGGACAAACTGTAGTATTTGCTATTTGAAGTACTATTTGTAATTGGCATATTACGATGTAACATTGGTCTTCATTTCCAACTTAAAACGCCTAAAAATGCCTAACAGATTTTTAGATTTGTGAATTTTGGTTGAAATGTATTTTACGATGTTACTAAACCTGCAGAAATATTGAAATATTTCAGAGCACTTATTCACTGTACATTTAATTTATTTTATTTATAAAAGTTATGAACTGTAGAAAGTTTTACTTGTTGGGTCAAATGCTTGTTGCTTCAAATGCTTGTTGCATTTGAAGTGCTAGTTACAAGAAAATCAAATACCTTCAATGTATAAATGCTATTAAGTTTTTAAAGGACTCTGGAGTATAAGTAAGTTTGTTTAAAGAAATTTAGTCTATTCAACCTGAATCAGCTCTGTCAAACATTAATTAAAAGCCTCATTTTAAATAAATAAATAAATAAATAAATAATGGTGGTGGGAGGGAGGGTTGGGAAGCTGGCTGGAGGTGGAGGTGGTGAAGTTTATAAATCTAATTAAAAATGAAGTTGCATTTCCATTTTCCAAATCCACCCATCCACCAGCGTACTGTGTCACTAGACATTATATACGATTTTACTTTGCGACAGAAACCATTACATTTAAAAATTCATTACAGCAAGGTGAGTTAGACACATGATGGATGCAGCTTTAATTCTGCCATATATTATTACAGTTAAAATGTAAATGATGAAAAATATTTTGTGCTTATCAGCATTTATGTGGAAATGTGTTTTACAGTGATATATGATGTTATATTTCTATTATTATGATGAAAAAAAAAAGCAATACAAAAAGACGAAGTGTTTATTAAAACATGAAAAAAAAAAGAAATAAATGGTTTTGCAGCACTGAAGAGATTATAGAAAGTAAATAAGCTAGATCAGACCTGTTTTATGTAGTAATTTTATAGTTTATTTTAATTATTTCAGTTGTAAAATATTGTTATACTGTTAATTAGTTCTGATTGTTCATATTAAACTATTGTAATGCAAATAAATAAATAAAATTAAAACAGAAAAAAAAAAAGACATAAAGATGGCTAACAAACACATGAAAAAATGCTCAACATCCCTCATAATCAGAGAGATGCAAATCAAAACCACAATGAGATACCATTTCACACCAGTCAGAATGGCTGCTATCCAAAAGTCTACATGCAATAAATGCTGGAGAGGATGTGGAGAGAAAGGAACCCTCTTACACTGTTGGTGGGAATGCAAACTAGTACAGCCACTATGGAGAACAGTGTGGAGATTCCTCAAAAAATTGGAAATAGAACTGCCATATGATCCAGCAATCGCACTCCTGGGCATACACACCGAGGAAACCAGAATTGAAAGAGACACGTGTACTCCAATGTTCATTGCAGCACTGTTTATAATAGCCAGGACATGGAAGCAACCTAGATGTCCATCTGCAGACGAATGGATAAGAAAGCTTTGGTACATATACACAATGGAGTATTATTCAGCCATTAAAAAGAATACATTTGAATCAGTTCTAATGAGGTGGATGAAACTGGAGCCTATTATACAGAGTGAAGTAAGCCAGAAAGAAAAACACCAATACAGTATACTAACGCATATATATGGAATTTAGAAAGATGCAAATGATAACCCTCTATACAAGACAGCAAAAGAGACACAGATGTATAGAACAGTCTTTGGGACTCTATGGGAGAGGGTGAGGGTGGGATGATTTGGGAGAATGGCATTGAAACACGTATGTTGTCATATGTGAAACGAATCACTAGTTCAGGGTCAATGCATGTTATAGGATGCTCGGGGCTGGCATGCGGGGATGACCCAGAGGGAGGATAAAGGGAGGAGGGAGGTGGGAGGGGGGTTCAGGAGGGGGAACTTATGTAAACCCGGGGCAAATTCATATCAATGTATGGCAAAACCAACCAATATAATATTGTAAAATAATTTGCCTCCAATAAAAAATAAATTAATTACATAAAAAAAAATTATTTGGATGTGTCACTTGGAAAATAATATTTTAAAAGATATATGAATTGTGTGATGTAGTTTCTCACCAAAACACATTACAATAACTTTCTAAACCACTTTCCAATATCCAAACGTATTATCTTTAACATACACAAACATTCATTTAAGCATTATCCAAAATGCTGTCATAAACATAACTGAGTCTCTTGACTCCTCCAAATAATATCTCAGTTATGTGGAGTGTGGACTATATAAGAAAGCACTCTCACTTATATCATCTCATTTTACCCTTTGTATTAACTTAATAAAATAAGCCGAGCAATTATCACCACTTTATAAAGAAAGAAACTGATGTTCAAAAAGACTAAAGACAGGGCCAGGCTCATAATCTATCCACTGATGCTTTGCCTAATGTTCATTTAGCAGTAATGTATACATTAAGTCCAGTTCTTTTTTTCCTTACAGTATATGATACCCATGAAGAACCACTGAACCCAATGATAGAGTTTCACTGGTTTGGGGATGCCAAGTTTACGAGCTATCTAATATTCCACTTGGACTACACACTGGGGGTAATCTGACTTCAGGCCTGGATAATAATATGAATACATGTGTATTCATATATGGATGTACATGTATGTATTTGTGTATTTACTTATTTTGTATTTAGACTTTCTAAAAAAAAAAAAGAAGCAGTAGCTGAAGATACAATAACTCTGATAATGTTTTCTATGATTTCCTTTTTTTAATGCTCCAGGTGTTCTTTTACAAAAAATTCATACAATTATAATTCACACTGCATAAGATGTTTTAAAATTAACACGCAAAAAACAGAGGTGTCCTTTTCATCAGAGGGAACTTGAATGCAAAAGTAGGAAGTAAAAATGGCAAAAAAAATCACAATGTTTTTTGTCAGGTAATTATCCTCCAATATAAATAAATAAATAAATATTTTTAACAAGAGAGATACCTGGCGTAATAGGCAAGTTTGGCTGTGAAGGACAAAATGAAGCAGGACAAAGGCTGACAGAGTTTTGTCAAGAAAACACATGGGTTATAGAACACCACCTTTCAACAAGACAAGAGACAACTCCACACAGGGACATCACTAGATGGTCAACACCAAAATCAGATTGATTATATGCTTGGCAGCCAAAGGTGGAGAAGCTCTACACAGTCAGCAAAAGGAAGACTTGGAGCTGACTGAGGCTCAGATCACGAACTCCTTATGCAAAATTCAGGCTTAAACTGAAGAAAGTAGGGGAAACCAATAGGCCATTCAGGTATGACCTAAATCAAACCCCTTATGATTATTCAGTGCAAGTGAGAAACAGTTTCAAGAGATTAGATCTGGTAGACAGACTGTGTGAAGAACTATGAACAGAGGTTCCTACCACTGTATAGGAGGAGGTGACCAAAATAATCTCAAAAAATAAAGACATGCAAGTATTCAAAGTGGTTGTCTGAGAAGACTTTACAAATAGCTGTGAAAAGAAGATAAACAAAAGGCAAAGAAAGAATGTACCAACTGAATGTAGAGTTCCAGAGAATAGCAAAGAGAGATAAGAAAGTCTTCTTAAGTGAATAGTGCAAAGAAACAGAGGAAAGCAATAGAAAGGGAAAGGTTAGAGATCAGTTCAAGAAAACTGGATATACCAAGGGAATGTTCCATGCAAAGACGGGCAAAATAATGGACAGAAATGCCAAGGACCTCACAGAAGCAGAACAGATGAATAAGAGGTGCCAGAATGCACAGAAGATACAGATATTCATGATGGTGTGGTCACACACCTAGATCCAGACATTCTGAAGTGTGAAAACAAGTGGGCCTTAAGAAGCATCACTATGAACAAAGCGAGTGGAGGTGATGCAATTCCAACAGAGCTATTTCAAACCCTAAAAGATGATACTGTTAAAGTGCTGCATACAATATGCCAGCAAATTTGAAATATTCAGCAGTGGCCACAGGACTGGAAAAGGTCAGTTTTCACTCCAATTCAAGAGAAAGGAAATGCCAGATAATATTCCAACTATCATTCAAATGTGCTCATTTCACTTGCTAGCAAAGTAATGCTCAAAATCTCTCAAACTAGGCTCCAGCAGTATGTGAACTGAGAACTTCCAGATGTACAAGCTGGATTTAGAAAAGGAAGAGGAAACAGAGATAAAATTGCCAACATTTATTGGATCATAGAAAAAGCAACGGAATTCCAGAAAAACATCTACTTCTCCTTTATTGACTACACTAAAGCCTTTGACTGTGTGGATCACAACAAACTGTAGAAAATTCTTAAAGAGGCAGGAATATTAGACCACCTTACCTGTTTCCTGAGAAACCTGTATGCAGGTCAAGAAGCAACAGTTAGAACTAGACGTGGAACAATGGACTGCTTCCAAATTGGAAAAGGCATATGTCAAGGCTGTATATTGTCAACCTGCTTATTTAACTTATATGCAGAGTACATCATGCAAAACGCCAGGCTGGATGAATCACAAACTGTAATCAAGATTGCCAGGAGAAATATCAACAGCCTTAGATATCAATAGCAGATGATACCACTTTAATGGCAGAAAGTGAAGAAAAACTAAAGAACCTTTGATTAGGGTGGAAAAGGAGAGTAAAAAAAGCTGGTTTAAAACTTAGCATTAAAAAACCTAAGATCATGGAATCTGGTCCCATCATTTCATGGCAAATCAGTTCAGTTCAGTCACTCAGTTGTGTCCAACTCTCCGTGATGCCATGAACCGCAGCACACCAGGTCTCCCTGTCCATCATCAACTCCCAGAGTCCACCCAAACCCACGTCCATTGAGTCAATGATACCACCCAACCATTTCATCCTCTGTCGTCCCCTTCTCCTCCTGTCCTCAATCTTTCCCAGCAGCAAGGGCTTTTCCAATGAGTCAGCTCTTCGCATCAGGTGGCCAAAGTATTGGAGTTTCAGCTTCAACATCAGTCCTTCCAATGAACACCCAGGACTGATCTTTAGGATGGACTGGTTGGATCTCCTTGCAGTCAAGGGACTCTCAAGAGTCTTCTCCAACACCACAGTTCAAAAGCGTCAATTCTTCTGGACTCAGCTTTCTTTATAGTCCAACTCTCACATTCATACATGACCACTGGAAAAACCATAGCCTTGACAAATAGATGGTGGGGGGAATGGAAATAATGAGAGACTTTATTTTCTTGGGCTCCAAAATCACTGTGGAAGGTTACTGCAGCCATGAAACTTAAAGAAACTTAAAGACACTTGCTCCTTGGAAGAAATGCTATGGCAAATCTAGACAGTGTATTAAAAAGCAGAGACATCACTTTGCCAACAAAGGTCCATATAGTCAAAACTGTTTTTTCCAGTAATCAAGTATGGATGTAAAATTTGCACAATAAAGAAGGCTGAACATTTAAGAATTGATGCTTTTGAACTGTTGGAGAAGACTCTTGAGAGTCCCTTGGACAGCAAGGAGATCAAACCAGTCAATTCTAAAGGAAATAAACCCTGAATATTATTGGAATAACTTATGCTAAAGCTGAAACTCCAATACTTTGGCCACCTCATCTGACGAGTTGACTCACTGGAAAAGACTCTGATGCTGGGAGGGACTGGGGGCAGGAGGAAACAGGGATGACAGAGAATGAGATGGCTGGATGGCATCACCGACTCAATGGACATGAGTTTGACTGAACTCCGGGAGTTGGTGATGGACAGGGAGGCCTAGCGTGCTGTGACTCATGGGGTCGCAAAGAGTCAGACATGACTGAGCAACTGAACTGAACTGAACTGAATGTTAATGTATCTGGTCCCATCATTTCATGGGAAATAGATGGGGTAACAGTGGAAACAGTGTCAGATTTTATTTTGGGGGGCTCCAAAATCACTGTGCATGCTGATTGCAGCCAGGAAATTAAAACACGCTTACTCCTTGGAAGGAAAGTTATGACCAACCTAGATAGCATATTAAAAAGCAGAGACATTACTTTGCCAACAAAGGTCCATCTAGTCAAGGCTATGGTTTTTCCCGTGGTCATGTATGGATGTGAGAGTTGGACTGTGAAGAAAGCTGATCGCCGAAGAATTGATGCTTTTGAACTGTGGTGCTAGAGAAGACTCTTGAGAGTCCCTTGGACTGCAAGGAGATCCAACCAATCCATTCTAAAGGAGATCAGTCCTGGGTGTTCATTAGAAGGACTGATGCTAAAGCTGAAACTGCAATACTTTGGCCACCTCATGTGACGAGTTGACTCACTGGAAAAGACTCTGATGCTGGGAGGGATTGGGGGCAGGAGGAGACGGGGACGACAGAGATTGAGATGGCTGGATGGCATCACCAACTCGATGGACATGAGTTTGAGTGCACTCCGGGAGTTGGAGATGGACAGGGAGGCTTGGCGTGCTGTGATTCATGGGGTCGCAAAGAGTCGGACATGACTGAGCAACTGAACTGAACTGAACTGAACTGAATGTTAATGGAAACAAAAACAACCTATGGAGAACTTTTTTTCTCTATGGACATGTTTACCATTTTCTAAGCAAGAGAAAATTGTACTAACATGCTCTCACATTTCCTCTAAAACATTACTGTTAGAGTACCCTGCTGCTGCTGCTGCTGCTGCTAAGTCACTTCAGTCGTGTCCGACTCTTGTGCAACCCCATAGATGGCAGCCCACCAGGTTTCCCTGTCCCTGAGATTCTCCAGGCAAGAACACTGGAGTGGGTTGCCATTTCCTTCTCCAATATGTGAAAGTGAAAAGTGAAAGTGAAGTCGCTCAGTCGTGTCCAACTAGTAGCAACTCCATGGACTGCAGCCCACCAGGCTCCTCTGTCCATGGGATTTTCTAGGCAAGAGTACTGGAGTGACTTGCCATTGCCTTCTCCGGTTAGAGTACCCTGCTACTGCTGCTAAGTCACTTCAGTCGTGTCTGACTCTCTGCGACCCCATGGACGGCAGCCCACTAGGCTCCGCCATCCCTGGGATTCTCCAGGCAAGAACACTGGAGTGGGTTGCCATTTCCTTCTCCAACGTGTGAAAGTGAAGTTGCTCAGTCTTGTCTGACTAGTAGCGACCCCATGGACTGTAGCCCACCAGGCTCCTCTGTCCATGGGATTTTCTAGGCAAGAGTACTGGAGTGGCTTGCCATTGCCTTCTCCGTAGAGTACCCTAGTGACCAGCAATAGAGAATACAGCCTACATTTCCTTCCCCATAGAGAAAAGGCCCATAAAAAGTTATTTAAATTCTTTAAATGTGTCCATTTAGAATCCAGAAATTCAAAATATTTTACCTACCAACCACTAAATGTAGAGTATCTACTGAATCATCATCACACATGGTTTCTGTGTGAACTTTCAAAATTTAACACATTCTTCATGCTGCTCATAGCAATGGAAAAGGACAAATTAAATGGTCTTCCCTGGTGGCTCAGACAGTAAAGAATATACCTGCAATGTGAACAGACCTGGGTTTGATCCCTGGTTGGGAAGATCCCCTCAAGAAAGGAATAGCAACCCACTCCAGTATCCTTGCCTGGAGAATTCCATGGACAGAGCAGCCTGGTGGGTTACAGTTCATGGAGTTGCAAATAGTCAGACACGACAGAGAAATTAACACTTGTGCTCTCACAAATAAAACTCCTGAATCCCAGGACAATAGATGTTCTGGTTTGTAGTAGATATACCTGAATATACATCTGAGTCCCTCCCAGTAAGCAGAGAGATTGTGTGATCTTTCCTGCCATGGGATTTGATCGAACCAGCAATGAAATTGAAAGTCTGGCCCTGAGATCTGAAACTGTGTGTCCTGGCTCCCAAATATAAACTGGGTCCCTCAGAGCCTTGCAGAGACTTTCTGCTAGGCAGCAATGGGGAGGCTGACCTCAGTCTTATGCACTAAGCCTGGAGGAGTATGAATGGGAGCTGCTAACAGTATGGAAAGCTAACACTATGGAAAGAATTTATGAGGAAGGGAAATGGAGGTGAGAGAGAGAGCCTTCTCTGGAGCTCTTCCACAGGGCTACAAATTCAACCTGTCCTGAATTCTTATGGAGATCTTACATGCATTTAAAATAATATCCTCCTCAATTGATTCTTTTCTTAAAACCTTGAGTACACTTTCTATGAGAACCTTGACTTGGACCTGATTATTGTGAGCAGGTGTTGGTGTTAATCACCAACATAAAGGCAGCAGTCTGAAAAGAAAGAGTTATAGTTGCCATGTACCCTAGCAAGGCAGGGCATTAGTGTGGGGCAAGACAGAAGGGCCTTTAATCTCTGGGAGCTTAAGTTTCCTCATCCATATAATGAGAAAAAACAACCCACCCTTTTAAAGATTATTATCAAGATTTTTTAAACACATGAAAAAATGTTCAGCATCCCTCATAATCAGAGAAATGCAAATCAAAACCACAATGAGATACCATTACACACCAGTCAGAATGGCTGCTATCCAAAAGTCTACATGCAATAAATTCTTGAGAGGCTGTGGAGAAAAGGGAACCCTCTTACACTGTTGGTGGGAATGCAAACTAGTACAGCCACTATGGAGAACAGTGTGGAGATTCCTCAAAAAATGGAAACAGAACTGCCTTACGACCCAGCAATCGCACTCCTGGGCATACACACTGAAGAAACCAGAATTGAAAGAAACACATGTACTCCAATGTTCACTACAGCACTGTTTATAATAGCGAGGACATGGAAGCAAAAACTACCGCACAATTGCACTCATCTCACACACTAGTAAAGTCATGCTCAGAATTCTCCAAGCCAGGCTTCAGCCATATGTGAACCGTGAACTCCCAGATGTTCAAGCAGGTTTTAGAAAAGGCAGAGGCACCAGAGATCAAATTGCCAACATCTACTGGATCATGGAGAAAGCAAGAGAGTTCCAGAAAAACATCTATTTCTGCTTCACTGACTATGCCAAAGCCTTTGACTGTGTGGATCACAATAAACTGTGGAACATTCTGAAAGAGATGGGAATACCAGACCACCTGACCTGCCTCTTGAGAAATGTGTATGCAGGTCAGGAAGCAACAGTTAGAACTGTACATGGAACAACAGACTGGTTCCAAATAGGAAAAGGAGTACGTCAAGACTGTATATTGTCACCCTGCTTATTTAACTTATATGCAGAGTACATCATGAGGAACGCTGGGCTGGAAGAAGCACAAGCTGGAATCAAGATTGCCGGGAGAAATATCAATAACCTCAGATATGCAGATGACACCACCCTTATGGCAGAAAGTGAAGAGGAACTCAAAAGGCTCTTGATGAAAGTGAAAGAGGAGAGTGAAAAGGTTGGCTTGAAGCTCAACATTCAGAAAACAAAGATCATGGCATCTGGTCCCATCACTTCATGGGAAATAGATGGGGAAACAGTGGAAACAGTTTCAGACTTTATTTTTTTGGGCTCCAAAATCACTGCAGATGCTGATTGCAGCCATGAAATTAAAAGACGCTTACTCCTTGGAAGGAAAGTTATGACCAACCTAGATAGCATATTAAAAAGCAGAGACATTACTTTGCCAACCAAGGTCCGTCTAGTTAAGGCTATGGTTTTTCCCGTGGTCATGTATGGATGTGAGAGTTGGACTGTGAAGAAAGCCGATCGCCGAAGAATTGATGCTTTTGAACTGTGGTGCTGGAGAAGACTCTTGAGAGTCCCTTGGACTGCAAGGAGATCCAACCAGTCCATTCTAAAGGAGATCGATCCTGGGTGTTCATTGGAAGGACTGATGCTAAAGCTGAAACTCCAGTACTTTGGCCACCTCATGCGACAAGTTGACTCACTGGAAAAGAATCTGATGCTGGGAGGGATTGGGGGCAGGAGGAAACGGGGACGATAGAGAATGAGGTGGCTAGATGGCATCACCGACTCAATGGACATGAGTTTGAGTGAACTCCGGGAGTTGGTGATGGACAGGGAGGCCTGGCGTGCTGTGATTCATGGGGTCACAAAGAGTTGGACATGACTGAGCGACTGAACTGAACTGAGATGTCCATCCGCAGATGAATGGATAAGAAAGCTTTGGTACATAATACACAATGGAGTATTATTAAGCCATTAAAAAGAATACATTTGAATCAGTTCTAATGAGATGGATGAAACTGGAGCCTATTATCCAGAGTGAAGTAAGCCAGAAAGAAAAACACCAATACAGTATACTAACGCATATATATGGAATTTAGAAAGATGATAACGATAACCCTGTATACGAGACAGCAAAAGAGACAGGTGTATAGAACAGTCTTTTGGACTCTGTGGGAGAGGGCGAGGGTGTGATGATTTGGGAGAATGGCTTTGAAACATGTATATTATCATATGTGAAGTGAATCTCCAGTCCAGGTTCGATGCATGAGACAGGGTGCTGGGGCTGGTGCACTGGGATGACCCAGAGGGATGGGATGGGGAGGTAGGTGGGAGGGGGGTTCAAGATGGGGAACACATGTACACCCGGGGCAGATTCATGTCAATGTGTGGCAAAACCAATCAATATAATATTGTAAAGTAATTGCTACTGCTGCTGCTAAGTCACTTCAGTCATGTCCGACTCTGTGTGACCCCATAGATGGAAGCTCACTAGGCTCCCCCATCCCTGGGATTCTCCAGGCAAGAACACTGGAGTGGGTTGCCATTTCCTTCTCCAAGGAAGTAATTAGCCTCCAATAAAAAAAAAGAAAAAAAAAAAGAAAGTGGATAAAAATTTATCATTTTTCTAACACTGAATAAAAGCAAAATAAATGATGTTTACTTTATAAGTATGTAATCAAGTTGTATATCCTTCATTTGGCCTGTGAAAACTATTCATTTTTTTACATTTAATCAAATATAAGATAGTTAAAGGATGAAGTTTTCTTATCTGAGAAAATAAGCTATAATTCCCTTATGGAATTTTTTATAGGCTACATATTTATGGACATAAAACATATAAGCCATGAAAACTTTATTTTTTATTTATTTTTTATTGGAGGCAAATTATTTTACAATATTATATTGGTTGATTTTTTATGCTGATTTTTTTTTTAGAAAAAATAAATTGGTGAAGAAAATGAGTCTATTCCCTCCTATTTTCCTATACTGTTCAGGCTAGTGCAGCCATAAGTGTATCTAGCTTATTGGTGGTATCTGGCTATCATTTAGGATCATCAAAGCTTGTTCGTAAAGATTGACCCTTCTTTTCAGATGATTAAACAAGTGGACAGCGCATAAATTAACCATGATGTGCCTTGCCTTAAACACACAGTACCAGATCCACCTATAATGTATACCACAATCCAAAAAACTCTTTTATCATTGAAGTGTCAGAGCTTCTTATAAACACCATAACTGAATACATTCTGCACATTTCCTTAGGCAAAATATAGCCATTTCACATTAAAGTTCCATGTGGATATACAATATGCCTGGCCTTTGCAAAACAGACCTTTAACAGAAGAGAACAGATTAATTCTTTGTTTTTCACTTCACAATGAGAAAAACAGCTGAGGACCCTTAATTGAAACAATGAGAGGATACACATAGTCCATATAACTCTTTCAAGAAGAATAACCCTTAAATGCTTTCCAGTAGGAGAAACTTTGAGAAAATAAAGTGGATAAATAAACTGTGGTGGACAAATTTCCAAATAGTCTTTTCTAAATTGAAACCATCTACACATAAAGTCAACAGATCTCTTTTATTTAAAAAAATTCAGTTTCATTATTAAAGAAATAGTAAACTTTCTTTGTTCATCTTACCAAGTAATATTTTAATTATTGGACAAGGACACCATGCAAGCTCCTTGTTCTATGCCAGAATTTCAAACATTTTTGTTTATACCTTAGTGATAGCTTATAATAATGATGGCTCGAAGCAAAATTAAATGCATCCTCACTCAATGCTTATTCTAATATTCTAAAATAAATGACTTTTCACCTTACTTATAGTTTCCTTTGCTGTGCAGAAGCTTTTGATTTTAATTAGGTCCCATTTGTTTATTTTTGCTTTTATTTCCAATATTCTGGGAAGTGGGTCATGGAGGATCCTGCTGTGGTTTATGTCGGAGAGTGTTTTGCCTACATTCTCCACTAGGAGTTTTATAGTTTCTGGTCTTACATTTAGCTCTCTAATCCATTTTGAGTTTATTTTGGTGTATGGTGTTAGGAATGGGAGAAAATAATAGCAAATGAAGCAACTGATAAAGGATTAATCTCCAAAATATACAAGCAGCTCCTGCAGCTCAATTCCAGAAAAATAAATGACCCAATCAAAAAATGGGCCAAAGAACTAAACAGGCATTTCTCCAAAGAAGACATAAACATGGCTAACAAACACATGAAAAAATGCTCAACATCCCTCATAATCAAAGAGATGCAAATCAAAACCACAATGAGATACCATTTCACACCAGTCAGAATGGCTGCTATCCAAAAGTCTACATGCAATAAATGCTGGAGAGGATGTGGAGAGAAAGGAACCCTCTTACACTGTTGGTGGGAATGCAAACTAGTACAGCCGCTATGGAGAACAGTGTGGAGATTCCTCAAAAAACTGGAAATAGAACTGCCATATGATCCAGCAATCGCACTCCTGGGCATACACACCAAGGAAACCAGAATTGAAAGAGACACATGTACTCCAATGTTCATTGCAGCACTGTTTATAATAGCCAGGACACGGAAGCAACCTAGATGTCCATCTGCAGACGAATGGATAAGAAAGCTTTGGTACATATACACAATGGAGTATTATTCAGCCATTAAAAAGAATACATTTGAATCAGTTCTAATGAGGTGGATGAAACTGGAGCCTATTATACAGAGTGAAGTAAGCCAGAAAGAAAAACACCAATACAGCATACTAACGCATATATATGGAATTTAGAAAGATGCAAATGATAACCCTGTATATGAGACAGCAAAAGAGACACAGATGTATAGAACAGTCTTTGGGACTCTGTGGGAGAGGGTGAGGGTGGGATGATTTGGGAGAATGGCATTGAAACACGTATGTTGTCATATGTGAAACGAATCACTAGTTCAGGGTCGATGCATGTTATAGGATGCTCGGGGCTGGCATGCAGGGATGACCCAGAGGGAGGATAAAGGGAGGAGGGAGGTGGGAGGGGGGTTCAGGAGGGGGAACTTATGTAAACCCAGGGCAAATTCATGTCAATGTATGGCAAAATCAACCTATATAATATTGTAAAATAATTTGCCTCCAATAAAAAATAAATTAATTACCAAAAAAAAATGACATGTTCAACAATAACTTTCAAAGCTTTTTTTGTGAATTTAGTAACTGTATGAAATACACCTTTTTTCCTCAGTAGCTCTGATTCTATTTTTTACTTACCAGACCTGACAAACAGTTCAAGTTATCTGATGCTTACATAAAAAGGAACAAATGCAATCTGGAAACAAGATCAGAACCTCAAAAGTCCATAATTATTGCATCCCCATCACCTGCCTGAGACCATCAAATCACAGGAATTTCTTTATTGATCCTAGGATTTTTGTGGAATGATTTATTTTCAATAATGCATATTTTATAAGAGAAATCTTTTTACCAAGCAAACCTAAACAAACTTGTTTCAACACTAGTAATTATTTGTAACTCTTTAGCATGTAAAATTTCTAAAAATTAAACATTTCTCCCAGGATCAATAATAAATGTGAAATAATTGTCATCATTTAATGCTGTGAAAATAATTTTTAAAGGATAGTACAATAAATGCATTGTCTTTAGTCTCTCAATCCTCTAGGTTATCATGATATTTGTCATGTTTTATCCAATGTTTTAAGCTAAAACAAGGCTCTGAATTTGCTTTTGTGCCACCATATGCAATTTCAAACAGCTATCAGAAACAAAAAGCAATATAGAGGAATCAACTAAGCAGGATTTCTCCAGATTTTCCCTTGTTTTACTAAGATAGAGTTTAAGGATCTATCTCACTGTATGTGAGTGTAAATGCTAAGAACATTATTAGTTTATAGTTCTAAAGAAGAGTTTATCATATTTAAAACACCCCCAAAGATATTACAACAGCAAGTATGAGAGAAGTGAGAAATTCAGTATATTAAAATCATTTAATTAAAATGATAAATTATTTAGTACTATTTTGTAGTGTTTATCTTATAAAGCAGCTAAGATACAATTTTTTAAGGGACTTCTAAGGTAAGTTTTCCATCTCATTTGCAACATGAAACGTTGGCTGTAAAGGACAAATCATTTTTGGCAAATCCATTAAAAACAGAATTATGTCTTTGGTATGTGGTATAATTTATATATTTGCAAATACACATTGATAACACATAATGGCTTTTCATTATGAATTCTGAGTAAATACCATTCAAATCTACGTTTGAGCAGAGGGCATGAGAGATATTTAGCTAACTGAATTGGAAGAAATTAAAGGAAAGCTATGTTTGAATATGCCCCCAAACTTAATCTCTATGAAGACTGTGGCAAAATTAGTTATTTGGGGAAACAAAATGGAAATAAGAATTGAAGTGGAATAATATAAATACTTTCCACTTTAAGATTTATTTCTTAAATTTCTTACTGAAATTGTTGCTAAGAAAACTCTTGTCCTGATGTTTGTTTATGTATGTGTTCAACATTTAACCACTTAACCGTTATATGGCTCTTAAGCAACAAAGTTTAGCAGTGCCTTTGATTTGCTTCAGTATAATGGACACCTTTATTTGGGTTTTAAATTTTGTTTGGATAAAAGTGAAGCATGTTAGGTAGGACTGGGGGCGTTTAACTTCCCAATCCTTTAGTACGCCAAATCTGGAGTGAAAACAGAACTGAGAAAAAGCAATCTGCAGGCTTTTCCTTTGGAACCTAGCTTGAAAGGGGCCTTTTCCATGGGACAGTTTTAAGAAACAGACATAAATGCCCTGTAGTATATTAATTTTAAATGAATATCCCTTTTGAGCAAGACAAATGATTTATAAAAATAAACATTGTTTCAGCCCCCAAAATTACAGGTTGAAGTGACATGACCAGTCTCTTAAGGAAATCTGCATTATTTTGGATGGTTCCAAGAAAAGGCCACTGAGGCTATGAAATGTGACCCCTTGCTATCCCTCGAGGGTCATGTTGTTCTGTCCTCAACTGTGTAAACAAACCCCATCAGCTACTTGTGTTCATCTGTGAGTCAAGGAGAAGCAGCCCATTGTGACTGCTTAAATTCACACAGAAACAAAGATAAAAGCTAGGAGCACAAGGTCTCTCTTATCTGTCTAGTAGAAAACAAGGTCTTCTTTGGTTTCTTTTTCCCCTACCATCCTAGCTATTTTAAGTGACTTTCAGGAGAATCTATAAAAAACACGAGTCAGAAGATTTCTAAATTCAACCAAGTACTCTTCTTTTGAACATTAAATAAAACGAGGTGGAAACTGTATACAGTTAGGAATAATCTCCAAGGTTTTGAAATGAATTACCACAACATGACTCCAGGTTTATTTCATGGGTACTACTCCCCACTCCTTCAGCCCTATTTAGGAATCAGCAGGAACAGCTAATCAGCGTGTTTACAGATATGGAAAGGAGGCTGTGAGCACCAATTACAGAAACCAACAATAAAAGATGTCTTCTTCCCTGATCAAAGAGACCAGGAGACACAGCAGAAGTGCTTTCCCAGGAATCCCCAGAATTTACAATACATAGCAGACTCCACCAGACTCTCAGCAGCTCTGCTGAATGTGACAAGTCTAATGAGATGTTACACAGACCAGACATACATGGGCAATTAGCACTTTCCACAGGTCTCTAACCTGTGACCCTTCTTTCTCTCTGGATTAACACCCAGGACTCTGATCCATCGACATTAGTAAACAATTCAAATCCAAGAATGTTACCTTAAAGGATAGAAAGAGATTCAGAAAGTTGCTAATCACACTCAAGTTTGCCAAAAACTGAAGGATTTGCTAAACTCTGTGGAATAACTCTATAGCATAAACTCATCATGCATCAGTATGCTACATGTTAGAAAGTCCAACTCCTGCCAGATATGTTACATTAGCACATTTTAAATGGAATACTAGATTAACAATGTTTGACATCTCCACTGTGTACATTTTCAGTTCTATTATTACTCCAAACAGTTCCTGAAAAAACATTCACTGGCTAACGGTAGAACTGTGAAAAATTTTGGAAAAAAAGGCCGGGGGGAGGGGACAAAAAACAACCAAACAACTGTTTAAAAGCTATTTATATTTTCATTGAGCAGTTTTTTGGAGAATGATCCTGAATTAATTTTAGCATTATAAGACATGCTATAATTTTAAACAATTTCTCCTGTATTCAATCACATATAGAACCAAATTCACAAGACTTCTACAAACTGAGCTCCACAAAGTTCAGTTTCAAACTGAACACAATGAAAATGTTCTAATATAAGCTAGTGAGGAAATGCTTGGTTAATTTCACATACTTCGCTGAGTAAACAGAAGAAGGTCTGGATTTGATTCCTCTAGTACTGCTTCCAAACATGATCTTTTTATTTCTAAATATCTCCAAAGGATGTTGTGGAGGTACCATATTTGAAGAATGGGGCCTATGATTTAAAGGAATAACTTCAGCTTTGGCGAAAGGCAAGCCAGAACTTGAATACTTACTGGTTGTGAGTGACCTTGGGCAGGCTGCTCACTCTTTTCTGGTCTTCTCTTTTCCCATCTACAAAGACTAGGAAGATAATATTTTTCAGGGATCATTTAGGATTCAAAAAGTAACAGTAAGAAACAAAAGCAGATTACCACCCCTCCCCAACTCATAAAAGTAACTGTCCCTAGTCTTGGATCTATTTCTAATATAAAAACTGTTCTGAAAATATATTCTCAAAGTTTCCATATAAGTTACTACAAAATGATCCATTTAGCATAAATCTGTTCAGAAACATTTCCTAATCTGGCCATCTTGTTTAGCTAGGCAAAAGGTGGTAGTGAACACAGGTCTGGGTCAATAAGACAGCTTTTCAGGTAAATCTACAATTCAGTGCCGGGGCTTAGAAGGTCACATCCTTAAAAAGTCCTTGCAGAACTGCTGCCAGTGACCATAGACCACTGCTTCTCAACACTCAGCAATAAAAGGAAGGCAAGCCACCCATGCACTTAACCACAATTGTAATTTTTATGAAGAGACTTGAAATTTAGTTCCAGAGCAGTATTTTCTGCCTGACAATGTCATTTCTTCTTTACCAGTTTGTTAAAAATATAAATGTTTCCAAATAGTAAAACTTCTTTCATGAGAATGCCTTATGGAAAGTTTTCCTTTAAAAGTCAAATACTCTTTTCGTTTTTAAACGTATACTAAAATAATTAATTGGTATATTTGTACTAAAGGAAAATAAATGATACATACGATACTCACATCTGGACTGGAATTATTTTCCCTAAACTTTCTAAATACAAACTTGCTTTTTGACTCATATCAATTTAAGAAATTTCAGTTCTAAAGAATATTAAAGAGTTCTAAATGACTGCACACATGGAACCGGTGAATATACTCTTACATTACATGAGTTTTTAATTTAGAGTAGGCTTAATGGAAATTAAAATTATAACATGTTGCAAATGAGTGTCAGAATATTCACATGTGTATCTGTATTATATAGCCCCAAGAAGATAGTAGAAATTCTTAGACTAATTTAAATAATTCTAGAATGATACAGAACAAATTTCCTCAAAATACAGATTAAAACAATGCCAAATTTAATGAGATTCTGACAAATATAGACAAATTTAAGCTCAGTATTCTCATGCAAAGTTATCTCACAACTCTGCCATCCATACTTATCATGCACTCATCAACTCTCCCCACCCCGTACACACTCTTGAATCTCAAGTCCTGGCCAGTCTTCTCATGCCCAGGAGCCATGATTAACTACTGAGGATTTATTGAGAGCTTAGTACCAACATTGGAGAAGGAAATGGCAACCCACTCTAGTATTCTTGCCTGGAAAATTCCATGGATGAAGGAGCCTGGTAGGCTACAGTCCATGGAGTCACAGAGAGTCGGACACGACTGTGTGACTTCACTTTCACTAGTACCAACATGGCAACTATTTTTCACAGACTACAAATAAAATATATATAAATGCCATTGGAAGGCATGACCATAGCTCTCAAGTGAAACTCTCTGTTTGTTTTGCTTTGTTTTTGTTTATTATTTGTGTGGGGGTGGGGTGCGGGGGCAGGTTAGCCCTGCAGTGTGGCTGAGAGATAGTACTTTCCTGACCAGGTATCAAACCCTGGGCTCAAGGCAGTGAAATGCAGACTCCTAACCCCTGGACCTCGAAGGAATTCCCATGTGAAACTTTTTACATCCTGAAAACTCAAAATTCATCTAATTACAACTGATGGATAAGACATATCTAAATTAATTGTTGCTCTAAAGATACTTGAAAATACAGAAACAATAACATATTTAAGCACTGATTTGAAGTAAACTGTATCTAAATTTTCAGAAATTTTATTAAGTGTAAATTTTGTTTTTAATAATTTAACTCTCTCAACCATAAGAAAAAACAACCAAATTAAAAACCTCAAAATTTAATAGAGTATTATTTTATAAAGATTGAAAAACATGGGCCATTATTTCTTCTCTTGGCTCTCATTTGAAGGTCACTTTTCATTCTATTTAGAGGGAAGAAAAGTTACATGAATATTTCATTAGAGAGGAGATAAAGTGAAATTAATATATGAAGACAAGACAGAAGTAATGAAATGGGAAGCCAGTTAGATGAACACTGTTAACAAAGGAATGAAACTGTGGGACTTTGTGGAATATTGCCCGCTTTTCTCAAAAAATATAAAATGAAAAGAGAAATAAGGTAAGAGGCATTTTGCAGCACCTACCAGCCAGTTTCAATTAGTTAGAGCAAATTAGAAAGAAATGCTTTTGCCTGAAATTGGACAAGTTAACTGTTTTTCATTTTTTAATTTAGAAATTTTAACACTAGAAACAGTTCCCCTTTTAGAACCATTTCTTCTCTATAAGGCATGCACTCACAGAATGACTTAGCAGTTGTCTTATGCTGTGAATAAAGTTACTACTTTTCTCTTACTATGTATTGAATAAATGAAGAAATAATGAAAATAATAAATTATTACAACATATAAGTTGGACAGAATTCCACTTTCTAAGCTTCCACCACCCAAGGGTCAAAAATAAAGACAATCTGGGGGAAAAAAAAAAACTTTCCCCTAATTTGATTGTTGAATCTTCATAAGGTAAACGTTATGTTGAAAAACTTTTAAAGAAAGGTTCCTCTAATTAGCTTGTTTTTAAACAGCCCCTGGTTTTTTTTGCTTTCCTAAAATGAAAACACAATTAGAAAAGAATGTGAAATCAGTCAATAAAATTTTCCAGTATGTTTCTGGCTTAAATCCAGAGAAAATTTTCACTGGATGCACTAGACATCATTACACCATTGAAAACCACAAAAACTGGAAGAAAAAGATTAGTCACTTCTCACATTTAGTGTGTTCACTCATGTAGTACATTCAGAGTGGCACCATTTCCCAAGCTGTAAGAAATTCACAGATACTTCTAGAAAACCCCAAACTACCATAATTGCAAACTGAAGTAAACTAAATCTTTAGCTTCCTTCATTGGTTTCAAAATGAATAGACTTTCCAAAATTTATTCAAATCACAAGCCCTGATCTCCCCCCTTCCCAGTCCTTAGTTGTACTAGCAAAAGGTACAAAAAGCTTTTGTTCCTAGAATTCACCAACAACACAGATCACATATCTTTTCTTACTTCAAGATTATACTTAGTTTAATCATATATAAATCTATGTCCTTGTTAATTTTGTCCCTGAATTATCTTTTTCCTTGTTTTGAATTACCATGTGTGTGGACATGTTAACTGGAGATTTAATTTCTGGTTCTCAGAAATGCACTGTTTATGTATTGCTATGAATATTCCTGAATGTTGGGGAAAGACCTTAATCCAGAGTGATGTCCATGATAGGCATGAAAATATGGTAGGTTCATTAGGGGTCAACTTGCATAAGAGACTGAAGAGCTTGCTGAAGAGAACTTTTCCTGTGAGAGAACAAAGGCAGGCAAATGGAAATCAGAGAGAAAGATGGACTTTACTCCACTGAAAGATGTTGACACGGAATCTGTTCATAGCCAACTTCCGCAGGAACTCATGTGTGAGTCTTTTGGTGATGATATTAACTGTAGACTAAAATATAAGCATAGTTTTATTTTATTAAAGAAAAGCACTGGGGAAAGCAGCCCTGTTTTGGTACCTTTGTTATTTGTGTAACATGAAAGAAGACACAGGGAAGCACTTATAAATGGACTTGGTTCCAAGGTATAAAGAATATTACAAAACACAGAACAGAAGTAACAGCCTGAGAGAGAAACATGCATTATTTGCTGGAGGCAGTGGTGCTCTGCTAAGGAGATGCTGGATCAGAGTTCTCGATGCCTGGTGGGAAGGTTAGGTAACTGTGGGCATACTTGGGGCTGTGGGAAGTTTTCAGGTCACGTCTTTATATATAGAGTATATTTCTTCATAGAAGGCTATGGTAACCCACAAACTTACCCATATGTACACCTGAGAAATGTCCAGGGCATCTCAGAAATAAGGGAGGAGGTGGGAGATCTTTGGGTGGACTATAAATCCTACCACGAAAGGGGAGTTGCCTGAGCTACAACTCATTAATAGGACCTCATTCTAAACCTGAGGCTGGTATAAACCTAGGAAACATAGTGTTGTTCTATATTATATGTAACTGAAGAGCCTCTTCATGAGAGTGAAAGAGAAGAGTGAAAAGCTGGCTTAAAACTCAACATTCAAAAAACTGTATCATGACATCTAGTCCCATCACTTCAAGGCAAATAGATGGGGAAAAAGTGGAAAGAGTGACAGATTTTATTTTCTTGGGCTCCAAAATCATCACCAATGGTGAGTGCAGTCATGAAATTAAAGATGATGTTTCTTGGAAGGAAATCTATGACAAACCCAGACAGCATATTAAGAAGCAGAGACATCATTTTGCCAACAAAAGTTCTTATAGTCAAAGCTTTGTTTTTTTCATTAGTCATGTAAGGATGTGAAAGTTGGACCATAAAGAAAGCTGAGTGTTAAAGAATTGATGTTTTTGAATTGTGGTACTGAAGAAGACTCATGAGAGTCTCTTGGACAGCAAGGAAATCAAGCCAGCCATTCTTAAAGGAAATCAACCCTGAACATTCATTTATGCTGGAGCTAAAGTTCCAAAACTTTGACCACCAGATGCATAGAGCCAACTCACTGGAAAAGACCCTGATGCTGGGAAGGCTTGAGGGCAGGAAGAGAAAGGGGTCACAGAGGATGAAATGGTTGGATAGCATCGCCAACTCAATGGACATGAGTTTGAGCAAACTGTGGGAGATAGTGAAGGACGGGGAAGCCTTGCGTGCTGCTGTCCCTGGTGTCACAGAGTCGGACACAACTTAGCGACTGAACAACAATCCCTCCTCACGTGAATGTGCCAAAGTATTAACAACTCATGAATCTAAGTGAAGGATGTGAAGATGAATATGATACTCTTCACTCAACGTTTCTATAGATTAGAAAACTCCCAAAATAAAATATTCAAAGAACAAAGAGATGTATTTTCAAATAATTGTTCACATGGATGGCCACAGGATCTAATCACTAAGATATTTGCCTTGGTATACCTCTGCTCTGACCCATTAAGAGCTACATGCAGGTTTTGCGTGCTCCTTATTTCTAAGATCCTAAACAGACACTTATGAGAGTACAGGGATACCTTGTTCTATTTTCCTTAATAGGCATTGCATTTTTTAGAAATTGAAGGTTTGCAGCAACCCCACGAGGAACAAGTCTACTGGTATCATTTGTCCAACACCATTGCTCCCACCATACATCAACCTAACAACATCTTAAGGTACTACCAAGAGAAGTGGCCAATATCAGAAGATGAAGACCTCCTTGTTTTATAAATGGATGGCTAGGGAAGCTGAAGTACATAAAGATTTCATCACTGAGAGATCTGAGCAGCTCCCTGAGGGCAGAACCAGGAATAGCTGAGTCACAAAAACTTCACAACTTTGTGAAGGAAAAAGAGATGGTAGCCTTTCCTTTTCTTCTAAGGAAAGAGATGGCAGACACCTAAAGAACAGTGAGAAAGACAAAGGAAATCACGTGGAATAAGAAAAAAAAAAAGAGCTGACAGCAAGAAAAGAGATTCCCAGATGGCCACAGGCCTGAAATTTGAATTGATGTGGAATGTGGAGAGAGGGTATAGGAGAAATAGATCTATCAGTTCAGTTCAGTCGCTCAGTCGTGTCCGACTCTCCGCGACCCCATGAATCACAGCACGCCGGGACTCCCTGTCCATCACCAGCTCCCGGAGTTCACTAAAACTCATGTCCACAGAGTCGGTGATGCCATCCAGCCATCTCATTCTCTGTCGTCCCCGTCTCCTCCCGCCCCCAACCTTTCCCAGCATCAGACTCTTTTCCAGTGAGTCAACTCGTCGCATGAGGTGGCCAAAGTATTGGAGTTTCAGCTTTAGCATCAGTCCCTCCAATGAACATCCAGGATTGATCTCCTTTAGAATGGACTGGTTGGATCTCCTTGCAGTCCAAGGGACTCTCAAGAGTCTTCTCCAGCACCACAGTTCAAAAGCATCAATTCTTCAGCGATCAGCCTTCTTCACAGTCCAACTCTCACATCCATACATGACCACTGGAAAAACCATAGCCTTGACTAGACGGACCTTTTATACATAGTAGCATTTAAATTTTATACAACAAATATAGAAACATATGTATATATATGTTTCTAAAAGTTTTTATTGTCTTCTCTATTTCACAATATATAAATAATTATCTAGTTATTTCTCTTCCTGGAAATAGATGTTACCTACATGCCTTCCCAGATATTACAGGCATAAATTCAGGAACACATCAATACCAATATTATTGATTTGACATTTTTATTGTTTTTAAAAGAAACATCTTTTTTCTTATGGAAAATAAATTCCGATTAATTTGACTTAAAAGTGTTACAATACCAAAGTTACATCCCTTAAAAATTCAGATAGAATGGTTTCTAAGATATTGAAAACTTACCAATTAGTTTATAGTGTTTGTAATACGCTATGCATTTATAAAAACATAGAAAACTTACTTAAATACTAATGGTTCATTTGGGAATTTTTATATATTTTCAAAACTCATAACTAAAGAGGTATTTTCATATAAGTCAGACATTGATTAGAATTTGAATCAACATACTTTGTGAAATCTTTGAATCAGAATTGTCAAAAACATGATCTTTTTGTTTAGACACAAAGAAAATTTCAATTTTTAATAAGTAGAAATTGCCAAATTTCAACCCACTTCATCCAGATTCTTCTAGTTGATTTCCTTTCCCTAGTTCCCATCTCAAGGTTTAGTTCATGGATATTCTGGACATAACCAGCCATCTTTCTAATATTTTATGCACAAATGATAAAATAAGGTTGAGAATCATAATAATACAGTAAGTGCCCTACACATGAACCTTCAAGTTGTGAACTTGCAAAGATGCAAATATAAGTTCTCATGTCCAATCACAAAGTTAGTTCACATGTCTGACATGCATTGAAAATGTTTGCATACTCTACAAGTGGTTGTGCTTTGCTGTATTTTACTTTACAGTACTGGTTAGAGTTCATAGTATTGTATCTTTATTTCAAGCCCAGGATATCTGGAAGCAGGTGTAAAAGCAGTGGTGACGTAGCTTGTACTTCTAAGAAGTACCAGTTGTACTGGACTGCTGTACTACTCAAGGTACTTATTGTAAGATTAAAAATGTTTTTTGCGTCTATTTTTTATGTATTATTTGTGTGAAAAGTATTGTAAACCTATTACAGTACAGTACTATATAGCCAGTTGTGTTGGGTACCTATGCTAACTTCGATGGGCTTAAAACAAATTGGACTTATGAACATGCTCTTGGAATGAAACTCATCCGTGTGCAGGGTACTGACTTACTGTAGCTGCTCTTACTGAGTTCCTTCTACGGCCCAGGCACAATGCTGAGCAGTATGTATATATTATCCCATCTAGTCCTCACAGGTCTGTTAACGCTGCCATCACTATGCCCATTTTTCAGCTGAAGAATAAGGCACAGAGAAGTTAAGTAAGGTTAACCTCTTTCCTAAGGTTCCAGTTAATAAATGATACAGCTGAAATGTGACCCTCAAACACCTGAATCCAGAGCTTACACTCTGAATGACTCTGCTGTTCTAGAAAAGAAAATAATTTAAATTGGTTTTAGTAATCTAACTAAAAATATTTACTGCTTCGTTAATGTGACTTTACTAGCAGATCAATAAACCAGTGAAAACAGTCATAAAAAATTCATAGTCCAAGATATGCTTTCCAGCTTTTCACATGACACTACAAACTGCGCTCATTTCAAGGAAAACTGTTACTATAAGAGAGAAAACACTGCACTATTTTAGTCACCCTCTATTTAACTGGGTTACCAGTGATAACTGAGTGAGGGAGTTCTCTGTTTCCCAGTGAATTATATTATTGCTGCTGTTGCTGCTGCTTAGTCACTTCAGTTGTGTCTGGCTCTGTGTGACCCTATGGACTGCAGCCTGCCAGGCTCTTCTGTCCGTGGGATTCTCTAGACAAGAGTGCTTAGAGGGGGTTGCCGTGCCCTCCTCCAGGGGATCTTCTTGGCACAGGGATCAAACCCAGTTCTTCTGCACTGCAGGCAGTTTCTTTACTTCTGAGCCACCAGGGAAGCCCATACTGTTGCTCCTTATAGGACATTGGACTTCCCAGGTGGCACAGTGGTAAAGAATCTGTCTGGCAACGCAGAAGACGCATGTTCGATTCCTGGATTGGGAAGATCCCCTGAATAAAGAAATGACAACCCACTCCAGTATTCATGCCTGGGAAGTCCCATGGACAGAGGACCAACCCTGGCTGGCTACACAGTCCATGGGTTGCAAAGAGTTGGACACTACTGAGCATGAACATAGGATAGTAACTGCTTGCAATTAATAATAAACTTCGCAGTATATTTGTGACCACTAGCAAGTACCAGTTGAGTTGTATGCTCACTAATAATTGTTGTCAGCTCTGTTCGAGTATTTTTTAATTATAATTGTTAAATTTAATCAAGAATAATACAAAGTTATGAGTGAATGAAAATATGCAGCTGTTTCTATGAAAATTAAGTTAAAATCTTTGGAAAGATTCAATAAACTCCAATTTCTTTAAAAAAACGAAAAATGCAGTTGAATTAAATATGATTAATATTGCTATAAAATAATGAAAAAATAATAAAGCATCAAAAGAATTCTGAATTAAACTGCTGCACAATCTGCTCCACCTGGTCCTACATCATTCAACTAATGAACAAATTACGTACATATAAATTTTAAATATGTGTGTACCACTTTCAAAAACCGTTCTTCATTTATACACCTTTTCTGTTTCCTACGAACTACTGGGGGGTAGTTTCAGTTTCAACGGTACTTTTGAATTAAAATTAACTTGGAACAACAGTGTTGTTCTATCCCTTACAACTGAGATAGAAAAATGTAAGTTACTAAAATGCTATTTATTTTGGATTGGCTATAGAGAAGTAAAACTTAGTGGAAACATTTAACCAGTATCAATTAAAAAAACAAAAACACTCAAAAAGCTTCCATGACCTGAATTTATTCACCTAACATAGAGAAGAAAACTGACTGTGCCCAATAAAGTGATAAAATACGTTCTCTCACATCAAACATTGATACAAAAAAAAGGAATCTTCTTAAGCTGCTCCAAATTGTGCTAATGTGTGGAAGAAGGGAGAATCTGGGTGAGGACCGTTGTGCCAGACTGCCATTGCTGAGGCTGACCATCTACAGACACCTACACAGTCACGGAAACTATGAGCTAAGGGGTGTTTCCAGGACTGACGGAAACTTCGCTCTGCAAATTTATTTTTCACTAGCCATTGTTTGTTAATGAAATTACATGTTTATAAAAACAGAGGCTAAAAATATTTCCATAATCATAACTCTGCTAACCATTGACAGCTTTTCATGCAACAGTTAGTCTACTCCCCAGACACGGTTTTATTGCCACACCTGGTCCTCCTGACTTGCAGAGAGCTTTAGAAACGACACCACACTGCTCACTAGTCTGCACTTTTATTTCACTCACTCCTCTTGCAAGTATTTTTATGGGTCCATTCTTCTGCTTTCACACTATCTAGACCACTGTATTACTGTTTCCTGTAATTAAAATGAATGATATCTTCCTTCAAAGGAAGGTTATTAAGTCCTGATAAAGAAAAGTGTTTGGAGTGAAGGACTAGGAGAAATAAATGCCTGCAGACACGTAGGGGATTGTGACTTCTTCAGTGTGCCTCAAGTGCTGGGTGGATAAGGATAGGATGCGGAAGGATAAAGGAATTTGGGTAAGTTATGGACAGTGTCAAAACAAATCTAACTCTACCGAGAAGCTTGCTAATTGTACACCCTTTAAAAATGCCAAAACTGTAACTGCATCAAAAATTATGTTCCTTGATATATACAAATAAGTGTCTTTTTTAATAGCCAAGAGCTAAAAAATAACCATGAGAGTAAAAATAAAAAAAGAAAAAACATATCTGGTTTTAGGTAAATATAATTTAGGTCAAGCTCCAAGAAAAGTAAAATCAACTTATCTAACTTGTAAGTTATAATATTCTCTCTTCCTTCTCAGTATTTTTTGCTGCCTCTTACATTTTAAATGAGCCTTGGCTCTGTCCATGGATATCTTCTATTTTGTTTTCTTCCATCTGCACAACATGGGGTCTGGGCATTTTTCTTCATGATTTAAGACAGAAACTCTAGGAAGATGAATGATTAGTAGATCTAAAAAAATAATGATTTTATATTTTTTATCCAGTATCATTTAGCTCCAATCTAAAAAGGATCAGCTAGAACTATATATCTTGTAATAATTTATGATGAAAAAGGATCTGAAATATATATATATATAACTGAATCACTTTGTTGTACACCTGAAGCTCACACAACATTGCAAATTAACTATACTTCAGTTTAAAAATGAATTAATTTAATTAAATCAATCAGCTATTAATTTCCACAAAATCTTAAAACCAGTGATGCTTGTGTTTAGTCGTGTCTGAAACTTTGTGACCCTTTGGACTGTTGCCTGCCAAGCTCCTCTGTCCATGGGATTTTTCAGGCAAAAATACTGGAGTGGGTTTCCATTTTTCTCCTCCAAGGCATCTTCCCAACCCAGGAACTGAACCCATGTGTCCTGTATGGCCTGTACTGCAGGCAGATTCTTTACCCGCTGAGCCATCAGGGAAGCTCCCAGACTAATGTATATATCCTCAAAAAGAAGAATGCTGAGCATCTCTTGGACTTTGTAAGGAGCATAACTTCATGGAGACAGAACTCAGAAACCAATCAATTAAGGTGATCCACATATATATCATGTAGTTCAGAAACCCCTGGTAAATGGTCTGAGTTTCTTTCTTTGGTATATGCACATAACAGACTATCATTTTAAAACCTTGACTGACTATTGTTTTTATTGCAAAAAAAGGAAAAGAGAGTTGGCTTGAGTTTTAAATTTTGGTTTCTCAGCCTATCTCTGTTTGATTCCATTTCATCATTCTTTCTCATCCAACAGTCACAGAAATCCAGAAAGAGGCCTCGGGAGATGGATAAATAGGGTACAAGCCTGCTCATCACACACATGTTCAAGTCTCTTCTGGCTTTCAGTCTTCAACTTGAGGTAATGACCAACTTCTTTGTGGAGTTCAGGTTAAATGTCACTTTCTCAGAGAAACTTTCCATGGTCTGATTAGCCACACAACCCACCCCAATTTATTCACTCTCAACTCTTGTTACTCCAGTTTTCTTCACAGCATTGTGCCCATACAAAATAATATTTTACATTTACTCCTTTATTTATAATAAGAGCTAACTTACTGATTTCCCAATAGGAGTCAAGTACTCTTTTCAATGCTTGACAAGTACTGTACTAAATCATTTGACCCGTATATACCCCTATGAAGTTGAAACGAATGTTCTCTTTAAACAGAAACAAGCGCTGGATATTAAATAGCCGGCCCAAGGTTACACAGGCAGAACCTGGGTACCTCCAGGAAGTCTAACTGCAGAGCCTGGCTCCACACAAAAGGATTATCCACCCTCCAAAAGGGCGGGGATTTTATTAATTTTCTCCGTGGATATGTTCCTGTGACCAAAACTGTATCTAGGACAGAGAGGTTACTCCATCAATTCTGTATTTATAAATGCGTGTATGAGTGAATACGTGAACGAATAAGGGGGTGAAAGTTTAAGTATAGAAGAATTAGGAAACAAGTTAATTTCATAAAGGATGCCAATCCTGAATCAGCAGCATTCCAGAAAATTCAAATTAGCAAAGACAGCCAGGGTCAGGATGTGGGTAATTAGTTAAACTTAACAGGGACACTGACTGTTCTGAACTTTTAAAATTGTTTTACTCATTCTGTTCTATAAAGACTTTTGTGGTGAATACCTTATTCCTTAGGTATTGAATATGTTGAATCTTTTTTGAGTCTTTTTCATAAAATCAGTGTTCTAAGCTCATAAATAGTTTGTATTTTTCAGTATTGTCTTTTTATTTTAAATCACAGAGGAGAAAGTCTGCATCAAAATGCTGTTTCTCATATAAAGTAGTATGATTACTGTGTCAGAAAGATCTAAGTAAATGTTTGATTAAAATACTAGGAGAGATGCTGTCAGTGAAAACTGCTAAACCATAGCATGCTGTGTTAAGAGACACTATTCTTAGGAGGTGGTACAATTTCCATTTTAAAATTATTGGAGGTAGTTTATGTGCATAATTTGGAGGGCAAGATAAAGGACAAAGCAAGCAAGTTTGGGGAGAAAATGAACCTGCATAAATTGAGGTTACACAACTGGTTTAAAGGGAAATAGGAAGCTAAAAATGAAAGTTTATGCTATAATTTTCTGTTATGAACAACAGCTTGTTGATTGGTGTTTAAATGAATTTGAGTTATATGACATTATTTTTTAAACTACAATCTTTAAAGTAGTGGCTTTCAAATTTTCAAATAACCTTGTAATATCTGAGGGAATGATCATTGGTTGGAAGACTGGTAGAATTTCAGGGTTCACACCGATTTCAGGGTTTATAAACATTACTTTTATTAGAAAAAACTTTGTAAAACATACCCAAGTAAAACTTAAGTTAGTCCACTTAGGAAAATCAGAGCTAATCAAGACTGAAGTTAAAAAGGGAAGCAAACACTCCATCTGCCCTCTCTTTCCCCTTTGTGGCCGCCACAGGACTTTAGGACACCATAAACCTAGGCATCTCTGCCCTGGCTGGATAAAACTAACCACCATTTTTAATATGAAGAAATTTATGAAGCATAAACTCACTACAACTTATATAATAGACAAAAAAATTCATTTAATTTTTAATGTCTTTTGAACACAAAAGCTGGCTTGTATGAAGTATATCTAATATAAAATTAGTTTTCTTATCATTGACCACCAAAAGCTTTATAAAAACCCACCAAAATTTTCTACCTCGTAAAAAAAAAAAATGTGCTTTAGAGTCAGCACAATCTATGATAGGTTTCCACATCTAGCACAGGATCTGGCACATATTAGATACCCTATAAATGGAATTATATTATTAGCTTCTGAAATCACTTCATCTGCACATATCTGATCTCTCCTTTTCCCTTCCCCTTTGCATCTGTTCCTTATGAATCACTCTCACAGTCTTGCCTTCACCAACTCAGAGCTCCACACTCTTTGCCTCGACTTTATTTAGCTTCTAATTTACATGAGCTTCTGCCTAATGGTCAGCGACCATGTTCTCAGGGAGTACAGGTCACCAGAGTGTGTCACCTCACGCACCTGCCCACTCACTTTTGGAGCACTACCAAAGAGAAAGAGGCAGATGCTCTCAATGCTGATCTTCTACTGCAATGTCACCTTTGAGTCTTTTCCTTTCTTTGTGTCTTAATTTATAGGCTGTCTTAACTCTCTGGTACACACATCATGCTCTTGTAGAACCTTCCACCACTATAATTAATATTGGACCTCTCCTCTCCTCTCTTTCCCAAGATATATTTTCACCATTTTCCTAGTTCAGTTCAGTTGCTCAGTCATGTCCAACTCTTTGGGACCCCATGAACCACAGCATGCCAGGCCTCCCTGTCCATCACCAATTCCCACAGTCCACCCAAACCCATGTCCATTGAGTCAGTGATGACATCCAACCATCTCTTCCTCTGTCATCCCCTTCTCCTCCTGTCCTCAATCTTTCCTAGCATCAGGGTCTTTTCAAATGAGTCAGCTCTCCGCATCAGGTGGCCAAAGTATTGGAGTTTCAGTTTTAGCATCAGTCCTTCCAATGAACACCCAGGACTGATCTCCTTTAGAATGGACTGGTTGGATCTCCTTGCAGTCCAAGGGACTCTCAAGAGTCTTCTCCAACACCACAGTTCAGAAGCATCAATTCTTCTGTGCTCAGCTTTCTTTATAGTCCAACTCTCACATCCATACATGACCACTGGGAAAATCTTAGCCTTGACTAGACGGACCTTTGTTCACAAAGTGATGTCTCTGCTTCATAATATACTGTCTAGGTTGGTCATAACTTTCCTTCCAAGGAGTAAGCGTCTTTTAATTTCATGGCTGCAATCACCATTTGCAGTGATTTTGAAGCCCAGAAAAATAAAGTCTGTCACTGTTTCCCCATCTATTTCCCATGAAGTGATGGGACCAGATGCCGTGATCTTAGTTTTTTGAATGTTGAGCTTTAAGCCAGCTTTTTCACTCTCCTCTTTCACTTTCGTCAAGAGGCTCTTTCGTTCCTCTTCACTTTCTGCCATAAGGGTGGTGTCATCTGCATATCTGAGGTTATTCATATTTCTCCCAGCAATCTCGATTCCAGCTTGTGCTTCCTCCAGCCCAGCATTTCACATAATGTACTCTGCATATAAGTTAAATAAGCAGGATGACAATATACAGCCTTGACGTACTCCTTTTCCTATTTGGAACCAGTCTGTTGTTCCATGTACAGTTCTGACTGTTGCTTCCTGACCTGCATACAGGTTTCTCAAGAGGCAGGTCAGGTGGTCTGGGATTCCCATCTCTTTCAGAATGTTCCACAGTTTATTGTGGTCCACACAGTCAAAGGCGTTGGCATAGTCAATAAAGCAGAAATAGATGTTTTTCTGGAACTCTCTTGCTTTCTCCATGATCCAGCGGATGTTGGCAATTTGATCTCTGGTGCCTCTGCCTTTTCTAAAACCTGCTTGAACATCTGGAAGTTCACGGTTCACGTATTGCTAAAGCCTGGCTTGAAGAATTTTGAGCATGACTTTACTAGTGTGTGAGATGAGTGCCATTGTGCGGTAGTTTGAGCATTCGGGTAATATTCAGTTAGTATGTCTCTCCCCAGCTAAACTGTTTGGTCTGTGAGGGAAAAGGTTCCACGGCAACTTGGTTCCTCCGGGAGTTGGGCAAAGTAGCACCCAGTGTCTGTCTCGTCCATCATTTTGTTATGCATAAAGTCGGCACACGGTTTATGCTTGTTGAATACAGGAGTGGATAAATGAAAGAATATCTTTCTTCTCTGAAAATGTGTTAAGTGTTCCAAAGTACTTCTCTCTGAAATCTCCAAATAAATATCCTCCTTGAGTGAAGACTTCCAGTAATTCCTAGTTGTCCCAGAATACACTGAAACTCATCAAGAACATTGTATGGCTTCTGAAAGACCATGCAGGGATAACAACAACAACACAGCAACTGCAAGGACACAGAAATCCTCTGATTCTCTCTCAACGTTATGTCTTTTGGGTGCTTGAGCAATACAAGAGTTAGGGGCACTGACCCTACAAACAGTTAAAAATCTACACGTAACTTGTAAGTTACAATCAGATGTAACTTACAGAATCCACAGCTCCACATCCTCAGATTCACCCAGCCACCAATGGTGCAGTACTGTCTTATGTAATATTGAAAAACATCTGCATATAAATGGACCTGTGCCATTAAACCTGCATTGTTCAATGTTCATCTGTGTTCTTTTCCTAATTTCCTAGTTAGTAAACTTCAAAAGAAAAGGAACCAGCTTAAAAATATATTTGTACTATCAATGTTTAATAAAAAGTAAATTAATGTCATCCACTGGCTCTTTATTCTGAAGTTCAATAGTGTGTTGCTTCAGCTGAAATAAATCCAAACTGAAACTGCCTGTTTTTCCAACCTCCATCCCAATCCCAGTCCTCCATTTGCAAACAAAAAACATTATTTTTCCTGCCTTCCTTTCTTCTTTTATGCCCCAAAAATAGAAGGGGAAAAAAGTACTTTACCCAAATCACATACTACTGCTGGACCTACTAATTTACACAATGGTTGAGTTTGGGGTTAAATAAATGTTTAAAAGCCAAAATAAAATCTATCATTTGGCATCAAACTAATGCCTGACTGATGGTCCACTAAACTTTGAGTTCCATTATTCCACAAAGTTAGGGTAGGATTCTGAAACCGTCATTTGTGGTGAGAATGGTTTCTACATCAGGCCATCAGTTTTTCATTTCTGATATTCAGCCCTTTTACTGTACGATCTGTTGCCTCAGAAATTTGGGAGACTAAATAAGAGTGGCATGAGAGAGACCAAGGGAGAAGAGCTAATTTAGGAAAAGATGCCATGGAAACCAGATAAGGAAGCACATATATCAAATGGACTTCTCACTGTCATCATCTTTATTCTTAAGATAATAATAGCAAATGACTAAATGAGATTGTATCAAGTTGACAAATTTTTAACCTCAAATTTTTTAATAGTCCTTTCCTTTGTTGATAATAAACTTTCTAAAGGTATTCCTGTATATATAAGTTCAAATAAAATTAAAGTTGATAATAAAAATTTTAACATACCATCTGACTTGAGAGCATTAGTTCTCAAAGCACTAGCTATGAGAAAAATGAACAAAAAGCAAGTCTATTTTGGATTTAACCTACAGATTGATTGTCAGAGAATTAACAAAGATAAGAAATAAATTTTAATAGGAGAGATGTGAAGGAAATGAGCTAACCATTTAAGGATATATGCTTATTTCTAAGACTGCCCATATTCTAAGGACTGTAGATAAAAACGCTTCATGCTGCCCTGTAAGAATGTCACTGTACTACAATCTGACTGGTTAAATAACATCAGGAGTTACCATGTCTGTATTCCAAATAGGCTCCTCCTAGAAAATCTTCTGTAGGTACATCTGGAAGATTTCCAGAAGCCCTTTGGAAGAGGAAGAGTCTGTTTCTCTGATTCTGAGAAGAATATGAGCCTCAGAGAAGCCTCAGTCTTGATCATAGTCCCTTTTGTTTTATATCTAAATTCAGGTGTCTGAATCATCACAAACTACTTCAAACTTACTTTCCTGATGAAGACAGGTAAATGGGACCATTCTGGTGTCATTAATGTTTACCGGGCACCCAGCAAATAGGTGTGCTGTATGTGGTTCTGCATGCAGAGTAGCTAGAGAGCGTAACAAGCATGGTCTGTGCCTTCTTGGACACTCGGGTTCACTGGGGGAGATACTGAATTAGAAAGTTACGAGATATCGCATAAGTTGTTATAAATACTGAAAAAGGGCCAGAAGGAACAATGTGATGGAAATACTGAAGAAGGGTAGGGGGAGTGGAGGAAATCTTGGGGATTCACTATTATCAAATCCTAAACTGCCAAAATGGACATGTATGATACCATTTGTAGTGAGATTTTTCATGAATTTTAAATAATTATGTAATCTTTTTATTGTTTCCTCTGGAATTTGATGGTTTCTTTATCTGCATATAAGGCTAAAGACAGTATTATTGAGACTTTTGGCTTTGGGGTAACTAAACTTACACCTTTCGATTTGTTGATGCAAAAGCCTTTAGATCCCATCCAAGCCAAAACTGGTTTCAATCATTTTGGAAGCAGAATATTCATACTTTTGGTTACTGGCCAAAAGCATGCCTTTTATTTGTAATAATTTATGCACAAAAATATGCTAACTTCATCCCAGGACATTAGTAACTTAAGCTCCAACTTTTAAAAATGTAATCAGTTGTTTCTAAAACAAAAAAGAAGTATTTTCCTGGATCACAGTGTTGGTGAGACTGACTTTATTGCTCTCATGACTGAGGACGATGTTTTGAAATGTTGTCTGGTGACTGTTATTCCTGGTCATTCTTGCTGCCCTGATGTTCTCCACACATGCTATGAGGCATCCTCAGATTTGAGAGGGCAGAAGCCAACCAAAAGCAAAGGTGATGAAGCTCAGATTTCAACTTCTAAAGCTAACACTTAATGCTGTCTTCAGAGATGACAATTTTAAGAATTCAAGCTTTGTAGAAAAGGAAAAGAATCTTCTAAATCATAACAACGATAAAGGTGTTTTAAATAGCAATAAGCAGAAACTGGTAACCAAACAATATAGGATCTCACCTTAAGCCACAGAGTAAGAAAGAAACATTTATGACCCCACAGTACTTCCCACACAAAAGGAAGGAGCATGCCTCTGAGATGGACAGAAAATGCCTAAAGAAAGTGGTAAGAACGTGCAGACTTCTGTGCATGTGTGCAGACACACACACACACACACACACACACCCTCTCTCTCTGGGCTGAAATCCCAAGACACAAGAAGACTCCTTCTCAGAGGACCAGCACAGAGCTGGGGCAGGTGGGAAGGGCAGCCGAGTCTAAGAAGGTCAAAAGAAACAGGTTGGGGCCCAGAGGTGATTGCCACCATCTGGTGATAGGAGACACTCCCCAAGGGCAATCCCTGTGAGCTGTATTTAGCCTGGGAAAAAAACTGACTTAACCTGACATGAACTCTTCAACAATGACACTATGAAAACAGGCTGACGCCCTGAGAGCAGAACACACTAAATTCCCGGTAGACAGATGGGGACAAAAATTCTTTTCCAGCCAGAAAATATGTAAGTCCAGCCCAGACTGAGATCAGACCTTGAGAAAGGGCAGGTGAAGGGGGAAAGGGAAAATGCTGAATTTGATTTAATATTTATAAGAGGCTAACATTATAGGCCAGATGGCATTGAGATGCCTTGAAGTGGTAAGATCCTCCCAACATCATCTGAGGAAGATTGTACTCCCTTATGTAAAATAATTGGGATTTCTATGTATATGATTCTGGAGAAGGGAATGGCAACCCACTCCAGTATTCTTGCCTGGAGAATCCCATGGACGGAGGAGCCTGGTGGGCTACAGTCCACGGGGTCGCAAAGAGTCGGACACGACTGAGCGACTTCACACACACACACACACGTATATGATTGATGTTGTACACTCTTAAATCTATTATATTTAAGGCAAATATTTTATATTGTTGCACCTCAGTTCAAGGGTGACTATCATAAAGAAGAATGGCAAGATCTACTTATAGGTTATCCTGACTCAATTGTAATGTTCTCCAAAATATACATTTCAGAAGACAGCGGTTTTAGTATGTATTGTTCTGGATACACCTCTATCTGGAACAACACCCCACATATAATGGTTACTTGATGCTTTTTTAATAAATAAATGAAATATGAAATTGGTCTTTAATTATCTGATGAAAAGTCCCTAAGGAATTTAAAGATCTCTAACGTCAAAGCTTTTTGTGCTGGTATCCTTGGTTTATTCCTGAATTTAATATGAATAACCAGTTTGATCAATATGAGTAAATCAGGAATTGATATGGATTGAGTTGTGTCCCCTTTTCAACATTCACGTTTTGAATTCCTAACCCTCTATGTGACTGAAATGGAGATAAGGCTTCAAGGAGGTGGTTAGGTTAAATAAGGTCATAAGTGTGGGTCCCTAATCCAACACAGCTGGTGCCCTTATAGGAAGAGGAAGAGGCACCATAGTTCTGTCTCTATCAGGTGAGAACACAGCAAAAATGAAGCCATCTACAAGCCACAAAAAGGAACCTCACTAGAACCCAACCATGCTGGCAATATGATCTCAGGATTCCAGCCTCCAAAAGCGTGAGAAAATAAACTTTTGTTATTTAAGCCACTCAGTCTACAGTATTTTGTAACAGCAGTTCAGCCAATTAATACAGGAAATAATACCTTTTCAATACTAAAAATCATCATTGTGACCTATCTGAAATAAAATATGAAACAGCAATCTTCCTTTCCAGGACAGGGAGGCCTGGCGTGCTGCGGTTCATGGGGTCGCAAGGAGTCGGACACAACTGAGCGACTGAACTGAACTGAACTGAATCTTCCTTGATACATTTAAAATATGATCACTTTTCATGTATATTATGAAGATCATGCCTACAACTCTCTATACCCTGAACCAAGAGAACCTAACTTGAGGCTCTATTGCATATTCAACCCCTCAACTAAAAAGTTTAAGAGACTCACCATTAAAAGTTGGTAGCTGACATCCTTGAAATTAACTTTTGGAACTCAAACAGACATTTAATGGTCAAACACATATAATACTATAAGTAAATAAGTCTAATTTTCAAAGGTATAAAATTTCTAATTAAAAAGCCCTGACCTTGCCTCTTCTTTGCCTTAAGATTATGTAAAAATTCATTTTCATTATCTTGCCAATTTCCTACCTTCTCTTCTTACTCCCACTGAGATTTTCTTAAGCCTTTTCTTTTTATGTATTATGAATAAATTCAATGCAGTTGTCCGGGATTCATTCCAAGCAAAGAACAATGAAACTTTAGCTTTTGATTTTTATATTCATAAGTTGTTTTTGGAAAGGGACTATTTGAGAAACACTAGAAGTAATTGCCTGCTATGCAGAGTTGTGAAGCATCAGTACCCACAATTGCAATTTACCAGAAAACAAAGCACCAGGAGACCCCAAAATGCTTTCAATCAGGTGCCAAACCTAAAATTCACTTGCTGTAAGGAAATGTTCCTTCCACTGGAAAAGACACATACCAAATGAAGAAACCTTCTCTGTGTTTGTTTTGGGAATGGCTTAGTCATGGGGCCCAAAGTAAAATATTCCTGTGGGCGGGGGCTGGGGGGGTGCTGGGGGGAGGTTATATTGCAGTAACAAAGGATCTCAGAATCTTAGTTGCTTACAAAAACGGTTTATTTCCTACTGGTGCAATTTATTACAGATAGACTGCATTTTCACACTTTGGTGTCATACCAGAAACAAGAATGATGATGCAGGCTCCATCTACATCTTCCTGATTATCATGGCACAGGGAAAAAAGAAATGGTGAACCACACATTGGCTCTTAAAGTTTATACTCAGAAGTGACATGTATCACTTCTGTTCATTTTCACTGGCCAAGGTAAGTCACAAGGCCAAGTGTGATGTCAGTAGGTCAGGGAAATGTAATTCTTCCCTTGGGAGGAGCTTCAAACATCTGGGAACAATAATATAACTTACCACAACACTTCCCTATATAACTGGATACTAAATTATGATATATTCATTAACAGATAACTGTTTTAATTTAGTATACGTCTCTTTAATAATATTTAATATTTATTGTATTTTTATCTCCATCTTAAATAATTATCCCATTTTAAAGATGAAGCTAGTGAGGCTTAGTGAAGTTTACTTGTTCTCTGTTTCATGGATAGTAATGAAATAAGTTACAAAGCTTTTGTAAATTGCCTTTATGCACACACTATCAGTAATCATTTGTTGGTTTTGGGCTTGAACTTATGCTCAAAACTACCTTATTGTTTTTTCTTTCTAAACTGGATTATCGTAAGATACAGCAACAGAGGTCCCTTGAATGAAACACCAGTCTAGCCCTCACAAGACAGCAGCAAACCTGAGAATAGGGTGAAGAGAATGAAGCAGTTCATCTCAGCAGTCAAATAAAGACCCACTCACATAAACCATGAAGGGTTTATGTGAGTTTAGCTTCTAAACTAAATTATTCCTGACATGTGAGCTCTGAACATTTTAAACTGAGCAGAACTCATTTTATTATTGCTAACACTTTTAATTTGTTCATTTGAATTTGCAGAAGAGTAAACAGGTGCAAGAGAGGAGACATGACAAATCTTGAGAGTCTTCTGAATTAATAATTTGATTCAATCTATCAGAAGCCTCCTGTCAGCTATAAAACCACTACAACAACCTAAGTTTCCTCTGTCAGTTACAAGAGGCCCCACACGGCATATGACTGTGCCCCTGCGCGCTCACAGTGATCGGGGGCTGGCATCCTGTGCAAGCAGGTAGAGCCAACGCCCAGAACTCAGCACAGCAAGCCGATGAGCCACTCAGAAACCTGGGCGAGTGGTACTGAGATACTTCCCATGAATAAGCCCAAGGGAAATCCTTGGGTTTTTTGTTTTGTTGGGCTTGGTTTTTCTTAGAACAGATTAAAGTGCCCTATCATTTTTCCTTTTGACTTCATAAGACTTGTTCTGACTGTGGAAAACAAGTCCTAGAGATTCTCTCAATGACAATCTTGAGAAAGAAAAACAGAACTGGATGAATCAGTCTCCCTGACTTCAACCTATAAAACACTGCTGCAGATATCAAAGGAGAAATACAGATCAATGAAGCAGGATAGAAAACGCAGAAATAAACCCATGTGCCTGTGATAAATTAATCTACAACAGAGGAGGCAAGGCTACACAATGGAGTAAAGACAGTCTTTTCAACTAATGGTGCTGCGAAAACTGGACAGCTACATGAAAAAAGAAAAAGATCTTAGAATACTCTGTAATACCACATACAAAAGTAAACACAAAATGGATTAAAGACCTAAATAAAAGACCATATACTATAAATCTCTTAGAGGAGAAAACAGGCAGAACACTCCCTGACAAAATGTCAGCAGTATCTTTTTTGATCTCTCAGAGTAATGGAAACAGTAACAAAAATAAACATATGGAACCTAATTAAACTCAAAAGCTTTTGCACAGCAAAGGAAGCTGTAAACAAAAAGACAACCAATAGAATGGGAGAAAATATTTGCAAATGATGCAATCAACAAAGGATTAGGCTCCAAAATGTATAAACTGTTCATGTAATTCAATACCCAATAAACAAGAAACCCAATCAAAAATGGGCAGAAGACCTACATATACATTTCTCCAAAGAAGGTCAATAGGCACATGAAAAGATATTCAACATCAGTAATTATTAGAGAAATACAAATCAAAACTACAATGAGATATCACCCCACACCAATAAGAATAGCTATCATCAAAAAATTTACAAACAATAAACGCTGGAGAGGCTGCGAAGAAACCAATTTACATTCCCACCTACACTGTTGGTGGGAATGTAAACTGGTACAGTCACTAAGAACAGTGGTGAGGTTCGTTAAAAATCTAAAAACAGAGCTACCATATGATCCAGCAATTCCATTCTTGGGCATATGTCTGGAGAAAAAATTGATTTGAAAATATACATGCACCCCAATATTCATTGCAGCATTATTGACAATAGCTAAGACATAGAATCTTTCTTTGCAGCCAAAGATGGAGAAGCTCTATACAGTTAGCAAAAACAAGACCAGGAGCTGACTGTGGCTCAGATCATGAACTCCTTATTGCCAAATTCAGACTTAAATTGAAGAAAGTAGGGAAAACCACTAGACCATTCAGGTATGACCTAAATCAAATCCCTTATGATGATACAGTGGAAGTGAGAAATAGATTTAAGGGACTAGATCTGATAGATAGAGTGCCTGATGAACTCTGGACGGAGGTTTGTGACATTGTACAGGAGACAGGGACCAAGACCATCCCCATGGAAAAGAAATGCAAAAAAGCAAAATGGCTGTCTGAGGAGGCCTTACAAATAGCTGTGAAAAGAAGAGAAGCGAAAAGCAAAGGAGGAAAGGAAAGATATAAGCATCTGAATGCAGAGTTCCAAAGAATAGCAAGGAGAGATAAGAAAGCATTCCTCAGTGATCAATGCAAAGAAATAGAGGAAAGCAACAGAATAGGAAAAACAAGAGATCTTTTCAAGAAAATTAGATCAAGGGAACATTTCATGCAAAGATGGGCTCGATAAAGGACAGAAATGGTATGGACCTAACAGAAGCAGAAGATATTAAAAAGAGGTGGCAAGAATACACAGAACTGTACAAAAAAGATCTTCACGACCAAGATAGTCACGATAATGTGATCACTGACCTAGAGCCAGACATCTTGGAATGTGAAGTCAAGTGGGCCTTAGAAAGCATCACTACGAACAAAGCTAGTGGAGGTGATGGAATTCCAATTGAGCTATTTCAAATCCTGAAAAATGATGCTGTGAAAGTGCTGCACTAAATATGCCAGCAAATTTGGAACACTCAGCAGTGGCCACAGGACTGGAAAAGGTCAGTCTTCATTCCAATCCCAAAGAAAGGCAATGCCAAAGAATGCTCAAACTACCGCACAATAGCACTCATCTCACACGCTAGTAAAGTCATGCTCAAAATTCTCCAAGCCAGGCTTCAGCAATATGTGAACCGTGAACTCCCAGATGTTCAAGCAGGTTTTAGAAAAGGCAGAGGCACCAGAGATCAAATTGCCAACATCCACTGGATCATGGAGAAAGCAAGAGAGTTCCAGAAAAACATCTATTTCTGCTTCATTGATTATGCCAAAACCTTTGACTGTGTGGATCACAATAAACTGTGGGACATTCTGAAAGAGATGGGAATACCAGACCACCTGACCTGCCTCTTGAGAAACCTGTATGCAGGTCAGGAAGCAACAGTCAGAACTGGACATGGAACAACAGACTGGTTCCAAATAGGAAAAGGAGTACGTCAAGGCTGTATATTGTCACCTTGCTTATTTAACTTATATGCAGAGTACATCATGAGGAACACTGGACTGAAAGAAGCACAAGCTGGAATCAAGATTGCTGGGAGAAATATCAATAACCTCAGATATGCAGATTATACTACCCTTATGGCAGAAAGTGAAGAGGAAATCAAAAGCCTCTTGATGAAAGTGAAAGAGGAGAATGAAAAGTTTGGCTTGAAGCTCAATATTCAGAAAACAAAGATCATGGCATCTGGTCCCATCACTTCATGGGAAATAGATGGGGAAACAGTGTCAGACTTTATTTTGGGGGGCTCCAAAATCACTGTGGATGCTGATTGCAGCCATGAAATTAAAAGACGCTTACTCCTTGGAAGGAAATTTATGACCAGCCTAGATAGTATATTAAAAAGCAGAGACATTACTTTGCCAACAAAGGTCCATCTAGTCAAGGCTATGGTTTTTCCAGTGGTCATGTATGGATGTGAGAGTTGGACTGTGAAGAAATCTGATCGCTGAAGAATTGATGCTTTTGAACTGTGGTGCTGGAGAAGACTCTTGAGAGTCCCTTGGACTGCAAGGAGATCCAACCAGTCCATTCTAAAGGAGATCAATCCTGGGTGTTCATTGGAAGGACTGATGCTAAAGCTGAAACTCCAGTACTTTGGCTACCTCATGCGTCAAGTTGACACACTGGAAAAGAGTCTGATGCTAGGAAGAATTGGAGAAGGAAATGGCAACCCACTCCAGTGCAGTGTTCTTGCCTGGAGAATCCCAGGGATGAGGGAGCCTGGTGGGCTTCCGTCTATGGGGTCACACAGAGTCGGACACGACTGAAGTGACTTGGCAGCAGCAGCAGCTAGGAAGAATTGGGGGTGAGAGGAGACGGGGATGACAGAGAATGCGATGGCTGGATGGCATCACCGACTCGATGGACATGAGTTTGAGTGAACTCCGGCAGTTGGTGATGGACAGGGAGGCCTGGAGTGCTGTGATTCATGGGGTCGCAAAAAGTCGGACACGACTGAGCGACTGAACTGAACTGAAGACATGGAATCAACCTAAATGTCCATTGACAGAGGAATGGATAAACAAGATGTGGTACATATATACAATGAAATATCACTCTACCATAAAAAAGAATAAAGTAATGCCATTTGCAGCAACATGGATTGACTTAGACATTATCGTACTAAGTGAAGCAAATTAGACAGAGAAAGACAAATAGCATATGATATCACTTATATGTGGAATCTAAAATGAAAAATGATACAAATGAACTTATCTACAAAATAGAAACAGAGAATGAACTTAATGGTTATTGGGGGGAAGGGAAAGGGGAGGGATGGTTTGGGAGTCTGGGATTGACAAGTTCACAGTGCTATATTTAAAACAGATGACGGACAAGGACCCACTGTATAGCACAGGGAACTCTGCTCAATATTCTGTAATGACCTAAATGGAAAAGAATTCAAAAAAGAATAAAAAAGGAAATACATTTACTATAATTCCTGAGGTTTCTTTAACACCTATTGCTGGCAAATCTAAGATTCCTTTTCCAAAGCTAATCTTACCTGTAGATGCAAGTAAACTTTTTTAAAAAATATTTAAGCTCTTTTGAATATTTTCTTTCTAAGGAAAGATGTGATCAACAATAGAAATGGCTCATTATAAATAGAATGATTAAAATATCTCCTTTGGTTTTTTAGAAGTTTTTATGACAATATTTTCATAGAATGACTTGTTGAGTTCTTGACGTTACATCACACTTATTACTATGAACAAAAATTTTACTTATATAAAAAGTAGAATGTAGTGGAAGAAACTGATAACAATGAGAATGCTCAGAACAATATTCATTTTTAATTGGCTAGTGTATTACACCCGTATGAAACACTTGTTTTAATCAACAGTAGACCTATATTTGTGTGGCTGGATATCACTGACTGAAATAGATACAAAATGCTTTTCAATTGAGTTTTTTATATAAAGTTTCAAAAATGTTACAGTGTCGTTAGGGGAATTCAGTAACTTTTAAAAATGTTTTGTATGTAAATATTCTTGTGAATTTTCCATACTTAGTTCAACAATTCTATGTAGTAGTAGTACAACATTGGGTTTGCAAGGGGTACTGGTGGTAAAGAACCCACCCGCCACTGCAGAAGACATAAGAGACACGGGTTCAGTCCCTGGGTTGGGAAGATCCCCTAGAGGAGGACATGGCAGCCCTCCCCAGTGTTCTAGCCTGGAGAATCCCATGGACAGAGGAGCCTGGTGGGCTACAGTCCATGGGGTCGCAAAGACTTGGACATGACTGAAGTGACTTAGCACATATGCACACAGTACAAGATTAAAGTAATATGGAAAGCAAAAATTTTAATACCTCCAGATTTCAAATATTTTGTTCTATTTTTGGCTGTGATTCAGAAACCATGATCGCTACTATTAAAAAGGAAATAAGCACAATATTTTTAAAGGAGAAAAAAAAAGATTGATCATAGATGATAGTTGCAGCTACAATTTATGACCAAAGAGTTACTTGATATGCAAAATTCTTTGATAAATTTTTACAAATTCTGGGTCCCTAAGCAGGTTAAAGGAAAAGTCTTCATGTTCCTTCTTTCTTCAAAACACAAAAGCAAGTCCACATTATAATTGTTTTCTTTAAGTAAAACTGAGGATTCAGAATTATCTCAGGATTGATGATAAATTTATTTAAGAAATTATTTGACAGTTCTAACTTCTAGTAGTTCTAACTTGGTTCTTATTGAAAATGGGCTTCTTTTGTGGTTCAGCTGGTAAAAAAAATCCGCCTGCAGTGCAGGAGGCCTGGGTTTGATCCCTGGGTAGGAAAGATTCCCTGGAGAAGGGAAAGGTTACCCACTCCAGTATCCTGGCCTGGAGAATTCCCTGGACTGTATGGTCCATGGGGTCACAAAGAGTCAGACATGACTGAGCAACTGTCACTTCGTTTCACTTCACTTCACTTACCCCTAAAATAAGTGAACTCTAAGAGAAATCCATAGAGGAAAACAACAGAATAGGAAAAACAAGAGACCTCTTCAAGAAAATTAGAGATTCCAAGGGAACATTTCATGCAAAGATGGGCTCAATAAAGGACAGAAATTGTATGGACCTAACAGAAGCAGAAGATATGAAGAAGAGGTGGCAAGAATACACAGAAGAACTGTACAAAAAAGATCTTCATGACCAAGATAGTCACGATAATGTGATCACTGACCTAGAGCCAGACATCTTGGAATGTGAAGTCAATGGGCCTTAGAAAGCACCACTACGAACAAAGCTAGTGGAGGTGATGGAATTCCAGTTGAGCTATTTCAAATCTTGAAAGATGATGTTGTGAAAGTGCTGCACTCAATATGCCAGCAAATTTGGAACACTCAGCAGTGGCCACAGGACTGGAAAAGGTCAGTCTTCATTCTAATCCCAAAGAAAGGCAATGCCAAAGAATGCTCAAACTACCGCACAATTGCACTCATCTCACACACTAGTAAAGTCATGCTCAAAATTCTCCAAGCCAGGCTTCAGCCATATGTGAACCGTGAACTCCCAGATGTTCAAGCAGGTTTTAGAAAAGGCAGAGGCACCAGAGATCAAATTGCCAACATCCACTGGATCATGGAGAAAGCAAGAGAGTTCCAGAAAAACATCTATATCTGCTTCATTGACTATGCCAAAGCCTTTGACTGTGTGGATCACAATAAACTGTGGAACATTCTGAAAGAGATGGGAATCCCAGACCACCTGACCTGCCTCTTGAGAAACCTGTATGCAGGTCAGGAAGCAACAGTCAGAACTGGACATGGAACAACAGACTGGTTCCAAATAGGAAAAGGAGTACGTCAAGGCTGTATATTGTCACCCTGTTTATTTAACTTATATGCAGAGTACATCAAGAAAAACACTGGGCTGGAAGAAGCACAAGCTGGAATCAAGATTGTCGGGAGAAATATCAATAACCTCAGATATGCAGATGACACCACCCTTATGGCAGAAAGTGAAGAGGAACTCAAAAGCCTCTTGATGAAAGAGGAGAGTGAAAAGGTTGGCTTGAAGCTCAACATTCAGAAAACAAAGATCATGGCATCTGGTCCCATCACTTCATGGGAAATAGATGGGGAAACAGTGGAAACAGTGTCAGACTTTATTTTTGGGGGCTCCAAAATCACTGCAGATACTGATTGCAGCCATGAAATTAAAAGACGCTTACTCCTTGGAAGGAAAGTTATGACCAACCTTGATAGTAGGTTGAAGAGCAGAGACATTACTTTGCCAACCAAGGTCCGTCTAGTTAAGGCTATGGTTTTTCCCGTGGTCATGTATGGATGTGAGAGTTGGACTGTGAAGAAGGTTGATCACCGAAGAATTGATGCTTTTGAACTGTGGAGCTGGAGAAGACTCTTGAGAGTCCCTTGTACTGCAAGGAGATCCAACCAGTCCATTCTAAAGGAGATCAATCCTGGGTGTTCATTGGAAGGACTGATGCTAAAGCTGAAACTGCAATACTTTGGCCACCTCATGCGACAAGTTGACTCACTGGAAAAGACTCTGATGCTGGGAAAGGTTGGGGGCGGGAGGAAAAGGGGACGACCGAGAATGAGATGGCTGGATGGCATCACCGACTCTGTGGACATGAGTTTGAGTGAACTCGGGGAGTTGGTGATGGACAGGGAGGCCTGGCGTGCTGTGGTTCATGGGGTCGGGGAGAGTCGGACACGATTGAGCGACTGAACTGAACTGAAGAGGAATCCAATACTTTTTTGAAAAATGTTCAAGTTGTCACTTTTGCAAATAAATGTTCTTGATATACTTGAGCTTCAATCTCTTCTGAAATGAAATAAGCATTTCCTACATAGTTGGTCACGAGAGACACGACAATAACTCCGTGGACGGCAAAGAGAAGGTCACTACAGAAACAATTCACAAATGTCCCAACCGCCCGCAGCCGCCCCAGAGAGCCGAAGCCTGCCAGGTATACGCAGGGGCGCATTCACGGGCCAGGCGGCTCTCCTGCAACCGTCTGTGACATCCAGAGGTATGCATCAAGACTTTGATTTTCGTCCCCAACTGTCCCACTACCCAAACAGGCACACACACACATCCTCACACTCTTGTGCTCACCAAATCCAGCATTTCAGGTTCACCTTCTACTTAAATACAGAGTGAATGTTCCCTAGGTGTTGCCCTGATATTTTTAATAACAGCTTTCTGATAAGTCACTAGTGAGAAAGAAAGATTCTGAAATAGGTTCTTTTTTATAGATTCATATTTTATGACTATGAAACTTATCCCTGCTGTAAAAATACTGAAGATATTAATGCATTTTGCAAGTGAGGGTGGAAACTTGCAAAAATTAATGAACCAAATAAACAAATAGTTTAACTGTCTGTAATTACTGAAACTAGATTCTAAAAACTTATGGTATCTAGGTTCATATACCACTCATGGTGAAATAATTAATACTACTTGTTAATATCTTGATTTCTAGAGCTTTTTAATTGCTAAAACCATTTCACTGACGTGAGCTGCACACTTTCTAAGCTAATAAGATAAAAACATAATGATTTTGGAAGAGATGCACAAAATAGAATCAGAGAACAAGGTCCTCTTCAGTACAAGACAGGACATACCTATGAGTCTATCTCCCTTGATTTCCAGTGGAACACTGTTACTAACAGTTCACATCCTGCTTCCCCAGAGTTTCACTTTCCCTTTTGTATCATGCAGTACTTGGACACATCCTGAAAAGGTTTATGGAAGCATCGACCCCACTAGAAGTTTCTTGTATTTGTTGCACAGTTTTGTGATTGGGCAAAGATACGGCCTTAGGAAGGTAGCAGAGATGCTGGTATGCCTGGCTGACATTGAAAGGCATGGTATTGTCAGCTGGGAATTCAAGGAAGAGGTAGAATTAATGAGGATGTGTAAAACAGCACTGGACTAAAAGGCTCCCTCTGGGTTTCAGTGCAGTTATTACTTTGGCCTCGCTAAGGCCTCTTTCATTACTTAGCTGCTGTAAAACACAATACATAGAGAGGGAGTCAGTGAATGGAGGGTGCCGCCCAGTTCACCTAAATCCTCTAATCCTCGTGCGCTAATATTTAGTTCTCAGTGTAACTTTGTCTTAACAATAAGTAACTGTTATGTACAGTACATGATGTCTGATATTTGGGGGATTTTAAAATGAATTAGCCACAGTCCTGCCCTTGAAAAATTTTTGATGTGGGGATCTGCGAGGAGATGAAAAAGAAACATTTCACAGTATTCTACAATTTATAAAGCAGAAATGTTCAAGTGCATCTTTTTATTTAAGCCTCACAGCAACCTTGTAAAATACCTCATGCATTATTCATCCCATTTTATTGCTGATTCAAAGAGGTTCAAAGAGGCTAAGAGAATTGTCCAGCATTTTAAAAGTAAAGGAAGAACCGGAAGTACGGTCCAAGTTATCTAAAATTAGAATTAAAACTTGACCATTGTTTTTTTTTAACAATATATATGTATATGTGTGTAGTTAAGGTACAATTTTTCTATCTTTCCACGGAAATATTCCTGAAAACATAGCAATTCCAAAGTTCTACATAAGAAAAACCAGACTTAATCTAAAATATTCCATACCGTAAAAGGGGCTTCGTCTTACCGTGGGGGGGTGGAGGTGGTTAGAAACAGAACTTGTCACTCATTCCTCATAGAGTGCCCTTAGATAAGCTAGCTAGGTCTCGGTGGTTAACACTCTCCTAATATTGTGAGTAACCCTTTTCTCAGCACACAAAGACTATATAAATGGCCACCAGTTCCTTTGGGAATGACTGGAATGGGAGGCAGAGGGATCTGAGGAAGAACATTTATAACACAATATTGGGACAATATTGCAGTGTCTTTTTTTTTAGGGAATCCATATTTCTCTACTCTCTCATTTTTCCTTTTTTTTTTTTTTAACTTATATCAGGTCTCTGTCATTCAAACGTAGAGTTCCATTTTTTGATACACATGTCAAGAAAGAGTCAATATTGTCATGTTGTTCTTGTAGATGTTTTTGAGTCCAAGGGACAGTGTGATTCTTATGGGTCAAACTATTTCAATCCATGCCTCGGTCCTGTTACCTATTATAGCATTTATATGTACTTTATGCCTGATGCTGAAGAGCTACAGCACAGCGCTGCATTTCTGAGATTTCATCATCCCACTGAAACCAGGCATCCATTTCAATCATGGCATTTTCCACTGTCATCTCCAGCTTCAAGAAGGAGGTTACAGCAGATCTTCCCAAGGAAACAGATGCTTCTTTTGCCAATGTGTGTGGTGGTGGTTCAGTCACTAAGTCGTGCCTGATTGTTTGTGAACCCATGGACTGCAGCGAACCAGCTTTCCCTGTCTTTCACTATCTCCTGGAGTTTACTCAGATTCATGTCCGCTCAGTCAGTGATGCCATCCGACCATCTCATCCTCTGTCATCCGCTTCTCCTCTTGCTCTCAATCTTTCCCAGCATTAGGGTCTTTTCCAATGAGTTGGCTCTTTGCATCAGGTGGCCAGAGTGTTGGAACTTCAGCTTCAGCATCAGTCCTTCCAATGAATATTCAGGACTGATTTCCTTTAGGATGAACTGGTTGGATCTCCTTGTAGTCCAAGGGATTCTCGAGAGTCTTCTCCAACACCACAGTTCAAGACTGTCAATTCTTCAGCACTCAGCCTTCTTTATGGTCCAACTCCCACGTCCATACATGACTACTGGAAAAACCATAGCTTTGACTAGATGGACCTTTGTCAGTAAAGTAATGTCTCTGTTTTTTAATATGCTGTCTAGGTTTGTCATAGCTTTTCTTCCAAGGAGCAAGCATCTTGAATGCTGAGTTTTAAGTCAACCTTTTCACTCTCCTCTTTCACACTCATTAAGAGGCTCTTTAGTTTCTCTTCACTTTCTGCCATTAGAGTGGTATTAGCTACAAATCTGAGGTTACTGATATTTCCCCTGGCTCTTGATCCAAGTTTGTGAGTCATCCAGTCTGGAATTTAGCATGATGAGATTGCCGGGAAAAATATAAATAACCTCAGATATGCAGATGACACCACCCTTATGGCAGAAAGTGAAGAGGAACTCAAAAGCCTCTTGATGAAAGTGAAAGAGGAGAGTGAAAATGTTGGCTTCAAGCTCAACATTCAGAAAACTAAGACCATGGTATCTGGTCCCATCACTTCATGGGAAATAGATGGGGAAACAGTGGAAACATTGTCAGACTTTATTTTTGGGGGCTCCAAAATCACTGCGGATGCTGATTGCAGCCATGAAATTAAAAGACGCTTACTCCTTGGAAGGAAAGTTATGACCAACCTAGATAGTATATTAAAAACCAGAGACATTACTTTGCCAACCAAGCTCCTTCTAGTCAAGGCTATGGTTTTTCCCGTGGTCATGTATGGATGTGAGAGTTGGACTGTGAAGAAAGCTGATCGTCGAAGAATTGATGCTTTTGAACTGTGGTGTTGGAGAAGACTCTTGAGAGTCCCTTGGACTGCAAGGAGATCCAACCAGTCCATTCTAGAGGAGATCAGTGCTGGGTGTTTATTGGAAGGACTGATGCTAAAGCTGAAACTCCAATACTTTGGCCACCTCATGTGACGAGTTGACTCACTGGAAAAGACTCTGATGCTGGGAAGGATTGGGGGCGGGAGGAGAAGGGAACGACAGAGAATGAGATGGCTGGATGGCATCACCGACTCGATGGACATGAGTTTGTGTGAACTCCGGGAGTTGGTGATGGACAGGGAGGCCTGGAGTGCTATGATTCATGGGGTCGCAAAGAGTCGGACATGACTGAGCGACTGAACTGAATGAACTCTGCATATAAGTCAAATAAGCAGGATGACAATATACAGCCTTGACATACTCCTTTCCCAATTTGGAACCAGTCCATTGTTCCATGTCTGGTTCTGTCACTTCTTGACCTGCATACAGGTTTCTCAGGAGACAGGTAAGGTGGTCTGCTATTCCCATTTCTTTAACAATTTTCCAGTATTTTTGGAAATTTCCTAGAGTACATAGTGATATAGTGGATTTTTAACACATGATAAATTCTCAATATTTCAGTTCCTCTAGTTGTAAATCAAGATAAATTAGATTATGCCATACTAACTATTGTCAAATCTTAGTGCTTGTACATAATAAAGGTTTATGTTTTACCTATACTACTTGTTCATTGCAGGTCAGTAAAGGGGTTCTATTACTTGGTGAATCAAGCTGAGGAAACAGCCACCATCTCAAACCCTGTCTGCCAATGTAGCAGAGGGAAGAGATGCTCTGGAAGTGTGGCATTATTAACAATTAAATGCTCTGGCTTGTAAATGATATATGCCATGTTCTCTCACAGTTTAGTGAACAGACCTATACACCCTCAACCAACTAACAAGGTGATCTGGAACACAACTGTGTGATGTTCTCAGTAGAAAACTTGAAATATTTGCTGACAAGCATTACTGTCTACCACACTATTATTCTAGGGAAGCCTGGTATCCCACTTTAATTTAATAAAGAGAATCACTGAGATTTCTATTCATCTAGCAAGAAGATTTTCAATGCTGATCTCAGACACTGAAGCTAACACACTGAATCCACATCCCTGATAATTATACCTACATACATCAATGCAACCCACACTATCAAATTTCCTCCTTAATCATCAGCAATCTTGGAATTAATTCCCACATATATTACTTAGGGTCTACCACATTAAATTATCAAGATTTAAACATTTTTTTGATGTGCAGCTATTTTCTTCTGCTTCCAAATTTTAATTATTTCTTCTAACACAGGATAGAATCTGACTCTGATATGGATCTGATGGCAATGAGAGGTGGACATGAAGAGAAACAGTATCCTTTGTAGGTTAACTGCCTCGGGTAAAGTCCTTGAAGGACCTTTCCAGCAAGACAGCACTACCTTCATCTGTGAAGGGACTACTGATGGCAAGGAAGCTCATTGAGACTTGGTGATTCACAAGATTCATACAAACTACCAATTGTCCCTAACCCTTCCTTAAAGTCATTCTCTCCTAATCATTATCGTAAATTTCACTCAGAGATCTAGTGAAGCTATGAATTCGAACTGTGTTAAATTAAGCAAACTGCAAGATCAGAGTCAGTTTTGTTTTTAACAATGTCAAGTCTGATACTGTAAAAAATTCTTGCAATAGTCAGAAAAGAAAGTCTCATATCCTCAGACCATGGCCATAAGACCAAAACTAAAAATTTACAACATTTTATGTTCTTTCTTTAAGCTGTTCATTACTTCTGGAATTAGTCATTGATCCACAGAGGTAAGAATATCCCTTAGTCCCATCAAAATGGCTTATGAAAGCTGCTAAATAATGTGTCAAAGTTTGCCTAAAGTAGCCCTTGTCTCCAGACAACCTCAAGTAATTATTTAAAAGATAGTTTTTCTACTTATTTAATTGACCAGCAGTATCTCATTTTCCACTAGCTTATTGTTGCATTCAAGTCCAATCTTGTGAGATAATAATACAGATTCCAAACTTTGTAAATCTTTTTATGGGAATAGGTTTCAATGCAGGAAAGAGAAATCGGTCTAGGTATTCACACACACACACCAAAAGGAATTGGGTACTTAAGATTTTACTGGAATTAATGGAAGAGTAGAAGTCATGAGACTACCACCAGACTGCAAGGCCATGCCATACAACTCTTATCCAAATATCAGAAAACGGTTACTGCTCTTCTGAAGTCAGGAAACATCTGAAAACTGGTGTTGCTATCACAGCTGCCTATTGCACCAGAGAGGGGTATGTGAAGTCTGGCCTCAGAAAAACTTGTGTCGGCCAGAACCTGTTCGTGAAACACTAACATCACAAAATGAAAAGCACCCCCTAACCCACTTTCCAGAGTTCATGCAGCGCATTCATTTGGAATTCCTGCGTGGTGAGAGGGTATTAAAATACAGACTCTGTTTTGCTCTTTCTTTCTAAGTTAATCTTCTTTATCTCTTTTTTAACTGCTGCTTGAGAAATTGATTCCAAATACTTTGAAATTGATTCCAAAGTAAACAAATGAGTTGAGAAAATCTATGAAAAATAATAATAAACATATGCTCAGAAATGAAAATGCATTGTGAATCTTTATCAGCACATACTGTGGTAATGATGTAAGACTTGTGAGAAAGATCAGTAGGAAAGAACAATCATCCACAAAAAGATGGTGTATATATAATAATGTAGTAGGAGAAGACAGTGGCTTCACAAAACAGTGATAAAGGGAACATTTGCTCAAGCTACTGAAACAAACTTTAGCTATTACAGCAAAAATAAAAAGGCAAAATTTGAGCTGTTACTTCAGACCCAATATTTTCTAAATATGTAAAGTTACAAGCCAATAAAAATAAAAATTGTACAGGTAAACACAATTTTCATGAATGAACTTCCTATGAGTAAACACCCTTCTATTGCTCACTCATCAGCCAAGATCTGTTGTGTTAGATTTCATCCATCATCCATGGGAAGCCTCATACTTTCTAGGGGTAGGAGTTGAGGGAAGAAATAGGTATTAAATATTTGAACACAATACCATTGCCATTTTCTAAGAATCATCCTCAGCTAACATTGAGGAAAATTTTGCTGCTATTAAAAAAAAAAGTTAAGTATTCTTAATAAGGGCTCTGAAATTCAAACCCAAGTCTATTTCTTTAAGATTATGCTATGCTATGCTAAGTCACTTCAGTCGTGTCCGACTCTGTGTGACCCTATAGACGGAAGCCCACTGATTAGAGGGGAAAAAGCTTCCTATAGAGAGAAGAGCAGTGGAAATATCTTACATGAAAGTGGGTTTAAAAGTATTTAAGGAACTTTAGTAAGTAGGTAATACATACTGTTGAATGAATGAATACAGTCCCCTGAAACAATGAGGTTGTCCTGGAGTAACATTAAGCCAATGATAGTTTGAGTTCCTGAGTTCTTGATACATTTTCTTTGGTACAGTTGATGTTTTTTAAAAAGTGAAAAAACAAAGTCATATTTTTCTACTTTTCTTTGCTTCAACTACTTTTGGTCTATAAATTATTTTGAAAGTAAGATCAAACCCTAGTTTGCTCTGCCTTATACTGATGTGTCATCATACTCTGCATTCTTTCCACAATTTCAATCCATTTCCCACTGTTTGTCAACAGCCCTCCTATATGAGCCAAAACTCCTAACCACGTGTGTCTGCCCCTTTCTCAGCTCTACATTTCCTTGACCCCCCTGATATTTCCCCAGTCTTACCACCAACCAGGGAGTTGGTAAGATCACTGCCTCCAAAGAAAGTCAAAAGGAGAGGAGGGAAAGAAAAAACCAAAGAAAGGAGTAATTATTTTAAACTGTAAAATATAGAATGCTAATACTGAAAGAAGCCTGAAGGTCATCTAAAACATGCTCTTCAGATAAACTGAGATTCAGAGAAGCAGAATGATCTGCTCTCAGTCACTCACGGAGAGCTCAGAGTATAAACGCCATCTCTTGGACTTTTAGAGCTTTTCCCTCAGCAGATGATGTGTATACCCTGTTCTCACTTCATCTCATGATCATTGAAACAAAAAATGCTTAATTATTTTATATTAAATAAATTAAATGTTGAGAGGAATGACAAATAGTGTTCTCACTAGAGCCATAAAACATTTCTTCATTATTGCATTCATACTCATGAGTAATTATATACCATATATGTCTTTCTAATATACAAAAAAATCAAAAATTTTAAACAAGTTGCTAATATTTAAAAACTAATTTCTTCTTTAGTTTCAACCATGGGTCTGTAGTCAGAGCTGTAAAACAGTAGAATGTTAGAATCTGATTAAGATTATGTAAGAACTAATAAAGTAATATATACTTTATGACTCAAACATGTCATTTACTCTAAAGCTGTACTATCCAAAAATAAATACAAAAGCCACATATGTCACTGTAACCACATTTTAAACATGCAAAGGAAGCAGATGGAATTAATTGTGTATAAACTACTACAAGTTGAATGTGTTCTTTCAAAATTCATATTTTGAAACTTCATCCTCAATGGGATGCTATTTATGAGGTGGAGCCATTGGGAAGTGATTAGGTCATGAGGGCAAAATCCTCATGAATGAGATTAGTGCCCTTATAGAATTTTTTTTTTTTTTCCCTTGTGGATCTTAGTTCCCCAACTAGGGATCAAACCTGTGTCTCCTTCATTACAAATGTGGAGCCGTTTGGACCATCAGGGAAGTCCCGTGATCCCTTAAAAGAAAGACTCCAGAGAGCTCCTACGCCCCTCCACCATTTGAGGACACAAGGTACAGGAACTGAGCCCTCACTGAACACCAGACCTTCCGGCATCTTGGTCTTGAACTTCCCAACCTTCATTAGCAACAGAAATAAGTATCTGTTGTTTAAGCCACCCAGTTTATGGTATTTTTTTGGCAGCCTTAACAGATTAAGATATATATATATATACACACACACATATACATATATATGTGTACTAAAATATATGTGAAATATCATATCAATATGGAATCAGTAAAAAAAAAGTTCTGAATGAGCAATTTTACAATTTCATGCTAATAAATCTTCTAAAGTCTTGTGTGATTTCACACTTAAAACCTCAGCTGGGTCTAGACACCTTTCAAGTATTTAATAGTCACATGTGGCTAGTGTACTATATTTGCAGTACATCTCTAAGGCAAAAATGAATACTCAAGAAGTTCCAACCTTTGAGTACTTGGCAAATAAATTTTATACAACTTTCCGGTATCCATAAAAAGACAGTTACGCTTTTTTAGGTAAAAAAAATATGATTTATTTATTTATTCAATAAACCACAGGATCAAATATGACCAGAAACAAATAATGCTCTTGACAAAAATGAGGGAGGTTTTTTCAGACCAAGGAGAGATTTAGTGATGACTGCCTAAAGTGTCCATTATATTTCATTAATATTCTCATAATTATGGTCACATCTCCTTATCAATTCCATCTTTAAGAAACCAGAAGAGACTCAAAGTACTATAAGACATTATTTTAATGTTTTGGTCTTACATCAAAATGTATGTAATATCAATAAAGTAGTTTAGTACTTCTCAGGAGTATTTTTCCTGTATTTTCCTGAGTATTTTTCCTCATTGTATTCATGACTCCTTTTATTCTTGCATTTTTATGTTAGCTTTTTCTTTCACCCTAAAATTTTCTTTCCTAAGGATATTTAAGGACAGGAGCCAAAAATGATATATTTCTGCAGCATACGTGCATGATCACTCATATCCAATTTTCAATGACCCCATGGACTATAGCCTGCCAGGCTCCTCTGTCCATGGGATTTCCCAGGCAAGAATACTGGAGATTTGCCATTTCCTTTTCCAGGGGATCTACCCACCCCAGGGATGGAACCCACTCTCCTGCATTGTAGTAGGATTCTTTATCGCTGAACCACAAAGGTTCTGTTTCTGTAGAGGACACTTCAAATCAGTACCCTAATACACAGAAATTACTATCATAGGAATAATCCACAAAAATGTCGAGTATGTGGCTCATTGTACAAACATCAAAGAGTAGAATAAAAGACAGTTGGCTTTCTAGTTACTTTCCTCGCAAACAATTCCTTATAAAAACTGCAGGAAAAGGTAGGTATGTAGGCAGTGGCCATGTTTTATGGATTTTTCTGGGGCAATATTCTAGAGCCCATCTTTTTTGAGAACAGTTTTTCCTAGACCAAGTCCTAGAATTGGGCATGATACCCAGCTGTGGCCAAGGACTTATCTACCCTTTGGCCATTAGGATTGATTTTACTAAAGATAGGCACATGATCAAAGTATTTTTCTTCTGGAATCATCAGGAAAGACACTTCCTTATTCTCCCACTGCATGTGAGAACAGTGCACAGTGGGCTGTTTGTAGCACTGTATTCTGGATGCATAGAGATGAGAAAGGCATTTAAGTGAGTAAGTGTCACTGCAGATGCTGATTGCAGCCATGAAATTAAAAGACGCTTACTTCTTAGAAGGAAAGTTATGACCAACCTTGATAGTATATTAAAAAGCAGAGACATTACTTTGCCAACAAAGGTCCGTCTAGTCAAGGCTATGGTTTTTCCCGTGGTCATGTATGGATGCGAGAGTTGGACTGTGAAGAAAGCTGATGGCCGAAGAATTGATGCTTTTGAACTGTGGTGTTGGAGAAGACTCTTGAGAGTCCCTTGGACTGCAAGGAGATCCAACCAATCCATTCTAAAGGAGATCAATCCTGGGTGTTCATTGGAAGGACTGATGCTAAAGCTGAAACTGCAATACTTTGGCCACCTCATGAGACGAGTTGACTCACTGGAAAAGACTCTGATGCTGGGAGGGATTGGGGGCAGGAGGAGAAGGGGACGACAGAGAATGAGATGGCTAGTGGACATGAGTTTGAGTGAACTCCGGGAATTGGTGTTGGACAGGGAGACCTGGCGTGCTGTGATTCATGGGGTCGCGGAGAGTCGGACACGACTGAGTGACTGAACTGAACTGAACTGAAGTAAGTGTTAGTTGCTCAGTCGTGCCCAACTCTGTGACCCCATGGACTGCAGCCCACCAGGCTCCTCTGTCCATGAGATTTTCCAGGCAAGGATACTGGAGTGGGCTGCCATTTCCTTCCCCAGGGGATCTTCCCAACCCAGGGATTGAACCCATGTCTCCTGCACTGCAGGCAGATTCTTTACCTACTGAGATACAAGGGAAGCCCAAAAGTCATTTGATCAAGGAGAAAATGAGGCTAAAACATAAGAAAAAGTGTCATGAGAAAGAAGGGGAAATCTTAGTAATTTTGAGTTAATCAAAGATTTCTTAAACACCAAAAGTACAATATAAAAAAAAAACTGATAAATTGGACCTCATTAAAATTAAGAATTTCTGCTATTTAAAAGGTAGTATAAAAAATGAAAAATAGGGAGAAAATATTTGCAAATCACCTATCTAATAAGAGATCTGTATACAGAGATATTTTTAAACTACTAAATTTTAACAATGAGGAAATAAAAATAAAATAAAAAATAGGGCACAAGATTTAAAATATACTTTACCAAAAAAAGAAGATATGCAGATGGCACATAAGCACATAAAAAATATGCTGAACATCATTAGGCATTATAGAAATGCAAATTAAAGCCACAATGAAATACTACTACACACATATTAAAATATTTAAAATTTAAAGATGGCTTATACAAACTGTTAGCATAGATGTGGAATTCTCAAATATTGCTGGTGAGAAAGTAAAATGACACATCTTTTGGCAAACACTCTGATAGTCTCTTGAAAATTAAACATACAACCTACAAACTATTCTACACCTAGGTATTTAGTCAAAGTAACAAAAGAATACAGTTGGCCCTTCTTAACCATGAGTTCCTCATCCTTCAGCTCAGTTCAGTTCAGTCGCTCAGTCGTGTCCAACTCTTTGCGACCCCATGGACTGCAGGGGTGGACCGCCAGACCTCCCTGTCCATCATCAACTCCCAGAGCTTACTCAAACTCATATCTGTTGAGTTGGTGATGCCATCCAACCATCTCATCCTCTGTCGTCCCCTTCTCCTCCCACCTTCAGTATTTCCCAGAATCAGGGTCTTTTCAAATGATTCAGTTCTTCGCATCAGGTGGCCAAAGTATTGGAATAAGCTTCAACATCATTCCTTCCAATGAATATTCAGGACTGATCTCCTTTAGGATGGACTGGTTGGATCTCCCTGCAGTCCAAGGGACTCTCAAGAGTCTTCTCCAACACCACAGTTTAAAAGCATCAATTCTTCAGTACTTAGCTTTCTTCACAGTCCAACTCTCACATGCATACATGACCACTGGGAAAACCATAGCCTTGACTAGATGGACCTTTGTTGACAAAGCAATATGCTGTCTAGGTTGGTCATAACTTTCCTTCCAAGGAGTAAGTATCTTTTAATTTCATGTCTGCAGTCACCATCTGCAGTGATTTTGAAGGCCCCCCAAAATATATAATCATCCTTGGATACAACCAATTGCAGGTCAAAAATATTCAAACAAACAACAACAACAACAAAAAAAAAAAAAACAGAAAATCTCCAGAAAATTTGAAAAAACAAAACTTGAATTTGTTGCATGCAGGCAACTATTTACATAGCATCAGGGAAGGGGGAGCCTGGTGGGCTTCTGTCTATGGGGTCACACAGCGTCGGACACGACTAAAGTGACTTATCAGCAGCAGCAGCTTTGTATTATGTATTATAAGTAATCTAGAGAAGATTTAAAGCATATGGTAAGATGTGCATAGATTCTATGCAAATACTAAACCATTTTATATAAAGGACTTGAACATCCAAGGATTTTAGTATCCGAGTGGTGTCCTGAACCAATGCTCCCTGGTTAACAAGGGCTGACTATATGTACAGTTACTGTTCACTGTAAATTCAGTTGCATAAGTCTCAAGTTAAAATCAATCCATTAACAGGTAAATGGATAAACAATGGACAATCACATATCTATTTGCATCTATTTGTACAATGTAACTATTTGTATAATGAAGTACTTAGTAATAAATAAATGACAGATTGTTACATGCAATATGCTGCTGCTGATGATGCTGCTGCTGCTAAGTCACTTCAGTCGTGTCCGACTCTGTGTGACCCCATAGACGGCAGCCCACCAGGCTCCCCCGTCCCTGGGATTCTCCAGGCAAGAACACTGGAGTGGGTTGCCATTTCCTTCTCCAATGTGTGAAAGTGAAGTCGCTCAGTCGTGTCTGACCCTTAGCGACCCCACGTACTGCAGCCTACCGGGCTCCTCCATCCATGGGATTTTCTAGGCAAGAGTACTGGAGTGGCTTGCCATTGCCTTCTCTGGCATGCAATATGAATGAATCTCAAAATAATTTGCTGAATAAAAATGCCAGATAAAAATGGAAAGAGGCGCATACTATATGATTCCTTTTATATACACATCTAGACAATGGAAACTACTGACAGAAAGCAGATCCGTGATCGCCATGGAGAGTGGTAAGACGGGGAGGACAGGAGGGCGGAATTACAAAATGGCATGAGAACACCTTCCAACGAACACCCAGGACTGGTCTCCTTTAGGATGGACTGGTTGGATCTCCTTGCAGTCCAAGGGACTCTCAAGAGTCTTCTCCAACACCACAGTTCAAAAGCTCTTAAATAACTGCAATTACTAATGAGATGAGTGTGCTTATCAGAAACTTTTCAAATCTTGACATGAGATTGGACTTCATCACTGTCATTTCCTGTTCCACAATGATCTTCACGTAACACTTGTTTTATCACAACTAACAAAAAGCCAGCTTTGTGAAGAAATAAGGTCATCTAAAGAGATGTTCAAGTACTTCAAACAGTTGCTGAAACGACACACTGCCTCATGCTGGTAGTTGACGTGGTTTTCAACAACTGTCAATGAATTGAATTGAGATCTCCAAATCTAAAATTTCTCATTTTTCTGAAAGCAATTTCAAAGTTTCCTAATGTTACAAGAACTCAAAACGAGACTACTGATTTAATCAGGCATGGTATGACCTTAGTTAGGTAAATTTTTACAGTTTTCCAATTTTCAGTGGAACCATCTGAATATCCACTTTTTGTAATTTATTTTTTGTTCCCACCTTTGTTATATAATTGAAAAGTCACACACAAACTGCTGTTTGACTCTTTAAAGAATCTTTGGAACGAGAATATGGAGACTGACATTTTGAGTGAAGACATCTTTGAAAATTTCAAATAAAAAAAATACAGAAATAGTCTAATAGGATACATGGTATTATATTTATAATAATCACCTTTGCCTCTTTTGTAATTTCTGTATAAGCCATTTCAGGCTATATCTCCTACATTTTATAACTTAAGGAATTTTGTTTACTTGTTTTGAATTACGGTAAAGCAGCCTAATTTGGAGCTATAATATGAGCCCTGTTAGGACGTCAGTTTCTGGAAGAAGGCATGGATGCATTCACAAGTTTTAATATCACAGAGAGTATTTATTAGCAGGTTTTTGCCTAACCTTGTCTGGCCTTCAACAGGGTTCAAGTCCAGTTAAATTCTCATTTCATCTAAACAGCTGCTATCTCTTTTTTTGCACTTCTTTGCCTCAACTATAATAAGGCAGTGGTCTAAATTTGCATAACAATTGGACCCTATCCCAAGAACTTGAAGTGTGTTCTAGCCAAATGCAGATTAAATTGGCTAAGTAAAAATGCACTTCAAATTGCTGTACTCTGCTTTAATAATGAAGTAGAACTCTTAGAAACAACTAAAAAGCAAGTTCTTCAATTTATAAGCTCTTCCTATTATACTGAAACATAGTATAAAGCTTTGAAAACATCTGCAGAGAGAAAACAGGATCAACAATGCTCCAGCTGTGGCCTCACTACTTAATAATTGTGCTTTTAGCTGACTCCACTACTTGTCTCCTAATTATGCACAATATTAGGGGGTTCAGAGAAGGGAAGCTGTCTCTAATCCATTGATCCATCAAGTCTACCTTTTAAAAAGTGAGGAGGGGAAGACTTTACCACCAGCGATTTCAATCAAGTTTCCATGAAGTGCAACTCTGTAGTCTGACTGGAACTTCTGTTTTAGAATTCAAGTGCTCACATTACAGATCATAATATGACTGAATTCAAAAGAAACCCAGAAATCTCAGCTTATCTAGTAAGGATAAAGAAGGCACTCAATATCTCCCATTCACATTTTGCTTTATTTTATTAACCGCTTACTTTAATAATCACAGAATATAAGAAGACTGCCTTTTTCTCATCTTCAATGCTGTCGTAAACTGGTAAGGCTCTTGTAGGATGAAATAACCAGGCTCACACTGGTTCTTCAGCTGAAGGTCAAAGGGTGTGCTAAAGTCACCTCCCAAGGTAAATACACAAACACTTGTAGGCTGAAAAAGTTTGGGCTTAATTCTTGCCATTCACAAATTCATTTTTCTCTTGGGGTATATTTCATGAACTACAAAGGATGAGAAATTCTACCTCAGAGAATTCCGTTTATAAGGAGTTATTCACATCTAATAATCTCAAAAGATATGAGCACAGCTGTGTTGAAAACTACCTATTAATTGTTAATCCTATGAGAAAAAATTAGACAATTATTTTTGAAACATGCCTCATATAATAAAAATTAGACTCCCACAAGTAATTCAACTTCTACTTATTAATTATGAAATCAGTAATTACTGAATTTCCAGCAGTAAAAAATAAATCATTCATCACTGGAGAAGTGTTGAGTTTTACCAGAGATGATCAGGAATATTCTACCGGTTTTAGAGCTTTTCCCAATATATATACACAGCTCGTTAACATGCTCAACATTTTCAGTGCAACTTGAGGTTTTTTCTTTCCTCATATAGTAGTTAAGATTGTATTTCATATTTAAAAAATCATTGATTATGAGTTTAGTGTATTGCTTTTTCTAACAAGTCCATTTCACTTTTTGAAATAAGTCTCTCTCAGGACATAATAAGTTTGGTTCCAAATTTTCATCACTGAGTAATTTTGAAAGCATGCCAACTTAAAAAAAAAAAGAATGTCTTATGACTAAACTCTAATAGTCCATAGATTTTAGCCAAAAAGTATAGAGCTCAAAAAGAAAAAAGGGAGGAGAGAGTGTTTATCTTTACAAATGATTATATATGCCTTATAACAATATCTCTTTTAAAAATTAAGTATTTTAACAAGATAGTTATTTACATGTTGCTTAGAACATAAGTCCCCTTAGTGGGCCAAAGCACATAAATTACAGAACATTTTGGTTTCTCCACCAGTTAAAGATATCTTGAAAATCGTACAAAAGTAAAACAAACTTAAGTGAGCCACAGGAACATTTAGGCCCTTATCACCTCATAATGGCACTGTTACAGCTGCGAGCCCCCTGCAGTTGTATTTTTCAAGTCCTGCCGGTTATCTCAGTCACTGTTTGCAGTGATTTCTAGAGGGCAACTTTCACCCTGCCTCTTTTCCACGCAAAATCCTATAGTTGCTCTTCCATTTTTCTAAATAAAATACTAATTTCAAAGTCTGACACTTTTATGGCCCTGAGTAATCTGTTCCAACCTGAACTCTAGCTCTACAGTGTTCAGGTGCTGACATCATTTCCAGCATAGTTTAGAAGCAAAACAACCTTTCCCTCCTGCCTCCTCTGTCCTGGGGGCATGTTAACAAAGAAGATTTGAGAATTACTTCTCTTCTTTCCACACCCTCATTTACTCCCTTCTGAGGAGGCATGGTGACATATCTAACTGATAATTTAGAATCTCCATGCAGGAGAATCTGCAAGTTCTCCTGTCCTTTCCTGCTGTTTGGCAAGAAGTTAACTGAGAGCAACAAGAGTCAGCCCCTTCAGCTAAACACCCAATGTCTGCCTAGTCCCACAAAGCAGTTTACCAGCCTGGCCCCTAATAAGCCCCATCAGCACTCCAAAAGAGTCAGGGGGCCAGAGGAAACCTCACCAGGCGACTGGCGACTTGCGCTATGCTAGCACATGCCCACACATCACACTAAAGTAATCTTTGGTAGTTATTGGACTCATTAACTGCTCATAAATATTCCACTAATACATACATCTAATTATAACAGACTGAATTATGGGAAGGACCTCTGCAGTAGAGCATCTTGTTATATAACCTGCAGCTGTCAATCAAGACTGTCAATTAACAACCCCCTGGATTATGCAAATGACCTTGCCTTAAAAACCCTGTGCCCCTGCCTACTAGAGGCACTGCCTCTCTCAGCGTGGCCCACCTCTCTCTTCAAGTGTTCCCTCTGGTCTTTCTTTGTGTGTGCTCAGTAGCTCAGTTGTATCCAACTCTTTGCAACCTGTACTTTCTTTCCTTATCATTAGTAAACTTTCTTGCAACAGGTAAGACCTCAGTTTCTTTTTTGCATCCTTACCAAGAACCGAGGCCTATGGGAGGAGGGGTCCCCAGACTCTCTTCTGCTAATACTTCCAACAGTACATTAACTGAGCAGTCTCTGCTTTAGCAGATCATCAAGGTATCAATTGGAAAAAGGCAAATTCAACTCCTGGGATAATTATTAGATGCCCCTTTGGTTGTTTCTCCTAAGCCTTATCCAGGCTTTGCAGTAATAATGTAAATCCCACCTAAACAGAAAGTTCTTAAGGGTTTAGTCTAAAGCATCTTTGAATCCCAGCATATAATCTCTTACCTTATGCATAATGCAAACTTAGGGTTCATAATAAATAACCAATCTATTCGAAAATGTTTAAGACAAAGGCATTCTCTCTGTAGAACATGGTAGAGCACTATGAAAAACTGAACACTTAATAAATGTTTATTGAGGATAATCTGCATAATGATGTTTTCTAATATTATGTACTTTTAAATGCTTAGCACCATGCTTGATAAATATTGTTAAAAAAACACAAACTTTCTCAAAATTAACCCAGGACTCCAAAGAGATACATATGATCTAAATTCTGCTTATATCCCCAGCATCAGGAAACAGCATACCAGATTGTCTTGGGTTTCAGCATAGGTGATAAAGGAAAAGAAAAAAGAAAAGATGAGGAAAAAGATCCCACGAAGCTGTGACCATACATTGCTCTTAAATGAATCTGTCCACTAAGTATATAAGAATATTCATTCTGGATGGCATATACAGTCTGGAGTTTTACAAATGATTTGAGTTTGTCTCAACTCTTGGCATCCCTAGGAAACTGGAATAAGTGAAATAATACTGTTTATGGAAAAATTTATCTCTAACTTTGATGAATGAAGGTACTTTTCTGTGATCAATGAATAGCAAGCAGCCAAAGGTAACAAAGTTCAAAAGGAAAAATGACAATATGAAAGATACCAGAGAAAAAATAATAGAATAGATCTGTAGGCATATCAAATATTAAAATTATGAAATAAATTAATATTAAAACAAATATGCTTCTCCTATTTAAAGAAAGAAATGACAAATGAAAATATCTGAAGAACCAAAAACTATAAAAGATCTGTAACTAATAAAAGTAACTAATTTAAATGTCATATAATTATAAAATTGAAAATTCATTGGCCACATTTGAACACATGTGCATAAGACAATTAGTCAATGGAAATGTAGATCAAAAGAAATTACCACACATGAAACAAATGTAAGTTTCAGATGACTCCATTTATGAAGTCTCCCAGACATTCAAACTTAAATTAAAAACATAGTGTAAGTCTCACATAACCTCTTCCAGGATATATAATGGATGCAAACACTGAACTACTGACTTCCTGGAGGTCAAGATCAAACCTTGACGAGGACAAAAGAAAGAAACAACAGAAGGACAACTTCATTCATGAACAAAGATACAAAAATTCTAAACAAATTATTAGTAAATTGAATCCCACTATTTACAAAAAGAATAAAACCATGAATAAGTTTAACTCAAAACTACAAGATAGGTTGAATATTGTGACCTCTATAAGTCTATATAAACTAGGCATAGAAAGGGAGCTTATTTAAACACACACACAGGTAGAAATAAAAGAGAACTTGCTAAATATATGAGTTGTCTAAAATACACAGTTCAGCTCAGTTCAGTTCAGTTCAGTCGCTCACTCGTGCCTGACTCTTTGCAACCGCATGAATCACAGCACGCCAGGCCTCCCTGTCCATCACCAACTCCCGGAGTTCACTCAGACTCATGTCCATCGAGTTGGTGATGCCATCCAGCAATCTCATTCTCTGTCATCCCCTTCTCCTCCTGTCCCCAATCCTTCCCAGCATCAGAGTCTTTCCAGTGAGTCAACTCGTCGCATGAGGTGGCCAAAGTATTGCAGTTTCAGCTTTAGCATCAGTCCTTCCAATGAACACCCAGGATTGATCTCCTTTAGAATGGATTGGTTGGATCTCCTTGCAGTCCAACGGACTCTCAAGAGTCTTCTCCAACACCACAGTTCAAAAGCATCAATTCTTCAGCGATCAGCTTTCTTCCCAGCCCAACTCTCACATCCATACATGACCACAGGAAAAACCGTAGCCTTGACTAGACAGACCTTTGTTGGCAAAGTAATGTCTCTGCTTTTTAATATACTATCAAGGTTGGTCATAACTTTCCTTCTAAGGAGTAAGCGTCTTTTAATTTCATGGCTGCAATCAGCATCTGCAGTGATTTTGGAACCCCAAAAAATAAAGTCTGACACTGTTTCCACTGTTTCCCCATCTATTTCCCATGAAGTGATGGGACCAGATGCCATGATCTTTGTTTTCTGAATGTTGAGCTTCAAGCCAACATTTTCACTCTCCTCCTTCACTTTCATCAAGAGGCTTTTGAGTTCCTCTTCAAGTTCTGCCATAAGGGTGGTGTCATCTGCATATCTGAGGTTATTGATATTTCTCCCAGCAATCTTGATTCCAGCTTGTGCTTCTTCCAGCCCAGCGTTCCTCATGATGTACTCTGCATATAATTAAACAAACAGGGTGACAGTATACAACCTTGAGATACTCCTTTTCCTATTTGGAACCAGTCTGTTGTTCCATGTACAGTTCTGACTGTAGCTTCCTGGTCTGCATACAGGTTTCTCAAGAATCAGGTCAGGTGGTCTTGCATTCCCATCTCTTTCAGAATGTTCCACAGTTTATTGTGATCCACACAGCCAAAGGCTTTGGCATAGTCGATGAAGCAGAAATAGATGTTTTTCTGGAACTATCTTGCTTTCTCCATAATCCAGCGGATGTTGGCAATTTGATCTCTGGTGCCTCCGCCTTTTCTAAAACCTGCTTGAACATCTGGAAGTTCACGGTTCACGTATTGCTGAAGCCTGGCTTGGAGGATTTTGAGCATGAATTTACTAGCGTGTGAGATGAGTGCAATTGTGCAGTAGTTTGAGCATTCTTTGGCATTGCCTTTCTTTGGGATTGGAATGAAGACTGACCTTTTCCAGTCTTGTGGCCACTGCTGAGTTTTCCAAATTTGCTGGCATATTGAGAGCAGCACTTTCACAGCATCATCTTTCAGGATTTGAAATAGCTCCACTGGAATTCCATCACCTCCACTAGCTTTGTTCGTAGTGATGCTTTCTAAGGCCCACTTGACTTCACATTCCAAAATGTCTGGCTCTAGGTCAGTGATCACACCACCGTGATTATATTGGTCATGAAGATCTTTTTTGTACAGTTCTTCTGTGTATTCTTGCCACCTCTTCTTCATATCTTCTGCTTCTGTTAGGTCCATACCATTTCTGTCCTTTATCGAGCCCATCTTTGCATGAAATATTCCCTTGGTATCTTTAATTTTCTTGAGGAGATCTCTTGTCTTTCCTATTCTGTTGCTTTCCTCTATTTCTTTGCATTGATCGCTGAAGAAGGCTTTCTTATCTCTCCTTGCTATTCTTTGGAATTCTGCATTCAGATGCTTATATCCTTCCTTTTCTCCTTTGCTTTTCGCTTCTCTTCTTTTCACAGGTATTTGTAAGGCCTCCTCAGACAGCCATTTTGCTTTTTTGCATTTCTTTTCTATGGGGATGCACAGTAGAAGTGCATAATCAACTATTGGAAATGCTCCTTTTGATACCATGAACATTACAATATTGCTGCTCTCAACACCTTGCTTTATCACTTCACTGGTGCTTCTATCCGATAGGGTAAAAGTAGAATTCAAATATAAGATGGTACTGGTATTAAAGGTCAGTGGAGAAAGAAATGCACTATTCAATACACTGGTAACATACTTCAACACTTGGTTCTACACAGGTAAATTGGATCTCTGCAAAGCAACCCACACAAAAATTCTTCCTAGTACACAAGGATTTAAAATATTTAAAAGAAAACATGGGAGAATATTGCGATACTAGAATAAAGAAAATTTCTTAAACATAGCACAACATAAAAATTTTAGCAAAAAAATTTATCAATTAGATTACATCAATTTTAAGAACTTTTGATTATCAAGAACCTGTGGAAACTTATGCTTCAATAAAGAAAGTGGAAAAGAGAACAGGGAGAAGACAAGACGGCATATTAGAAGGACTTGAATTCACCTCCTCTCATGAAAAACACCAAAATCACAACTAACTGCTTAACAACCGCTGACCAAAAAAAAGACTAAGTACTAAAAACGATTTTCGACATCAAAAACAAAGAAGCCACAACAAGATGCTAGGAGGGGTGGTTTACCAACATAATCAAATCCCATTCCCTCTGGGTGAGTGACCCACAAAAGTGAATATGATTATACCTCAGAGGTTTTTCCACAAGAGTGAGAGTTCTGAGCCCCACACCAAGCTCCCCAGCCTGGGGGTCTGGAAACAGAAAGAAGAGAACCAGTAAATTTGGCTTTGAAGGCTGGCAGAGTATGACCACAGAATTCCACGGGACTAGGGGAAATAGAAACTCCACTCTTGGAGGGCACACACAAGATCTTGTGTGCACCACGTCACAGGAGAAAAAGCACTGACATCATAAGGAGACGGGGCAAGGCCCACCTACTAGTATTGAAAGGTCTGCTGCTGAGGTTGGGGGTGGGGGGATGCTGGCTAGCACAAAAGACCCTCAACAGCCAAAGCAATACTGAGAAAGAAAAAGGGGCTGGAGTAATCAGGCATTCTCATTTCAAACTACACTACAAAGCTACAGAAATCCAAACACTATGATACTGGCATAAGAACAGAAACACAGATCAATGAAATAGGAATAGAAAGCTCAGAAAAAACATACACCTAGAATCCATTAATCTACAACAAAGGAGGCAAGAGTATGCAATGGAAACTGGATGATGTCTTCAATAAGTTATGCTGGAAAAGCTAGGCAGGTACATGTAAAATACCACAATTAGAATATTCTCTAGTACCACACACAAAAATAAACTCAAAACAAAGACGTGGGATACTATAAAACTCTTAGAGGGAAACATAGGCAGAACACGCCTACATAAATTGCAGTATTTTTTTTTTATCTACCTTATGAAATACTGAAAGTAAAAATAAAAATTAGTGGGATCTAATTAACTTAAAAGTTTTTGCATAGGAAAAGAAACCATAAAATGAAAAGACCATTCACCTAACGGGAGAAAATATTTGAAAATGATGTGACCAACAAGGGATTAAAATTTATATGCAGCTCAATATGTTAAAAAAAAATTTTTTAAATGGACAAAAGACCTAAATAAAAATTTCCCCAAAGAAAACATACAGATGGCCAAGATGATCCACAAATTATTAAAGAAATGCAAATCAAAACTACAATGAGGTATCACCTCACCCCAGGCAGAATGTGCTGTGTGCTTAGTTGCTTGGTAATGTCCAACTCTTTGCAACTCAATGGACTGTAGCCCGCCAGGCTCCTCTGTCCACAGGACTTCTCCAATTTTCCAGGCAAAAATACCGGAGTGGGTTGCCATGCCCTCTTCCAGGGGATCTTCCCAATCCAGGGATCAAATCCAGGTCTCCCACATTGCAGGCAAATTCTTTACCATCTGAGCCACCAGGAAAGACCACCAGTCAGAATAGCCATCATCAAAAAATCTACAAACAATAAATGCTGGAGAGGGTGTGAGAAACAGGAATCCTCCTACACTGTTGGTGGGGGTGTAAACTGGTATAGCCACTATGAGAACAGTATGAGGTTCCTTAAAAAACTGAAGATAGACCTATTTTCATGGTCTAGCAATCCTAATTCTAGGGTCCAGCAATCCAAATTCTGAGCATATATACAGAGAAAACTGTAAGTAGAAAAGATACACTCACTCCAGTGTTCATTGCAGCAGTAATTACAGCAACTGAGATATAGAAACGATCTGAGTGTCCACTGACTGATGAATGGATAAAGATGTAATACACATATACAATGACTATTACTCAGCCATAGAAAGAACAAAATAATACCATTTGCAGCAACACGAATAGATCTAGAGAGTATCATGCTAAATGAAATGTTAGATAAATATTGTGATTCATTTATATTTGGAATCAAAAAGATGCTACAAATGAACTTATTTACAAAACAGAAATGGACTCAGAGACTTTGAAAACAAACTTACAATTACCAAAGAAGAAAGGTTGGTGGTGGGCAGAGATAAATTAGGAGGTTGAGATCAACATATATACACTACTACATATAAAGTGAATTATAAACAAGGACCTAAATTATAGCACAGTGAATGCTACTCAATATTCTGTAATAAACTACATGGGAAAAGAATCTGTAAAAGAATGGATTAGCTACACATCTGAGATGAAAACTGAAAACAATATTATACATCAACTATATCCCAAAATAAAATAAAATAATATGATGCTTCTAACTGCTAGGTATTTTATCAAATTATAAAAACGTCTATAGATCTTCTTTTACTGTTTAAGACCTTTCAAAAATCATTTAATGACTTACTAATTGATATCTTTTTTATGCTGGTTTCTATAGCATACTAGGCTTCCCCTGTGGTTCAGTGGTAAAGAATTCACGTGCAATCAAGAAGATGCAGCTTTGATTCCTGGGTTGGGAAGATCCCCTGGAGGAGATGGCAATCCACTCCAGTATTCTTGCCTAGGAAACCCCATGGACAGAGGAGCCTGGCAGGACTATAGTCCATGGGGTCACAAAACAGTCAGACGCGACTCAGTGACTTAGTACATGTCTACGGTGGCTATGTGGCACTGGAGTGGCCAAAGGGACGGCTGCACACAGAGAGGAGCTATCCCACATATAAGGTAAGGAGCAGCGGCTGCACTTTGCTGGAGCAGCCATGAAGAGATACAACACGTCCAAGGTAAGAGAAACCACAGTAAGATGGTAGGTGCTGAGGGAGGGTATCAGAGGGCAGACAGACTGAAACCACAATCACAGAAAACAATCTAATCACATGGACCAGAGCTTTGTCTAACTCAATGAAACTGTGAGCCATGCCATGTAGGGCCACCCAAGATAGATGCGTCATGGTGGAGAGTTCTGACAGAATGTGGTCCACTGGAGAAGGGAATGGCAAACCACTTCAGGATTCTTGCCTTGAGAACCCCATGAACAGTATGAAAAGGAAAAAATGTAGAATACTGAAAGATGAACTCTCCTAGTCAGTAGGTGCCCAGTATGCTACTGGAGATCAGTGGAGAAATAACTCCAGAAAGAATGAAGGGATGGAGCCAAAGCAAAAACAACACCCAGTTGTTGATGTGACTGGTGATAAAAGCAGGGTCCGATGCTGTAAAGAGCAGTATTTGTATTGCTGTACAACAATATTTGTAAAGAGCCTGGAATGTAGGTCCATGAATCAAAGCAAAATGGAAGTGGTCAAACAGGAGATGGCAAGAGTGAACGTTGACTTTACAGGAATTAGTGAACTAAAATGGACTGGAATGGGTGAATTTAACTCAGATGACCAGTATACCTACTACTGTGGGCAGGAATCCCTTAGAAGAAATGCAGTAGCCATCATGGTCAACAAAAGAGTCCAAAATGCAGTACTTGGATTCAATCTTAAAAATGACAGAATGATCTCTGTTCGTTTCCAAGGCAAACCATTGAATATCATGGTAATCCAAGTCTATGCCTGACCAGTAACGCTGAAGAAGCTGAAGTTGAATGGTTCAATGAAGACATACAAGACCTTTTAGAACAAACACCCAAAAAAGATGTCCTTCTCATTATAGGGAACTGGAATGCAAAAGGAGGAAGTCAAGAAACACCTGGAGTAACAGGAAAATTTGGCCTTGGAGCACGGAATGAAGCAGGGCAAAGGCTAATAGACTTCTGCCAAGAGAACACACTGGTCATAGCAAACACCCTCTTCCAACAACACAAGAGAAGACTCTACACATGGACATCACCAGATGGTCAACACCAAGATCAGATTGATTATATTCTTTGAAGCCAAAGATGGAGAATTTCTATACAGTTAGCAAAAACAAGACCAGGATCTGACTGTGGCTCAGATCATGAACTCCTTATTGCCAAATTCAGAATTAAATTTAAGAAAGTGGGGAAAACCACTAGACCATTCAGGTATGACCTAAATCAAACCCCTTACAATTACACAGTTGAAGTGAGAAATAGATTTAAGGGACTAGATCTGATAGACAGAGTGCCTGATGAACTCTGGACGGGAGGTTCATGACATTGTACAGGAGACAGGGATCAAGACCATCCCCATGGAAAAGAAATGCAAAAAAGCAAAATGACTGTCTGAGGAGGCCTTACAAATAGCTATGGAAAGAAGAGAAGCCAAAAGCAAAGGAGAAAAGGAAAGATATACCCATTTGAATGTAGAGTTGCAAAGAATAGCAAGGAGAGATAAGAAAGCCTTCCTCAGTGATCAATGCAAAGAAATAGAGGAAAATAATAGAATGGGAAAGACTAGAGATCTCTTCCAGAAAATTAGAGATACCAAGGGAACACTTCATGCAAAAATGGCCTCAATAAAGGACAGAAATGGTATGGACCTAATAGAAGTAGAAGATATTAAGCAGAGGTGGCAAGAATACAGAGAAGAACTATACAAAAAAGATCTTTAGGACCCAGATAATCCCAATGGTGTGATCACTCACCTAGAGCCAGACATCGTGGAATTTGAAGTCAAGTGGGCCTTAGGAAACATCACTAAGTACAAAGCTAGTGGAGGTGATGGAATTCCAGTTGGGCTATTTCAAATCCTGAAAGATGATGCTGTGAAAATGATGCACTCAATATGCTAGCAAATTTGGAAAACTCAGCAGTGGCGACAGGACTGGAAAAGGTCCGTTTTCATTCCAGTCCCAAAGAAAGGCAATGCCAAAGAATGCTCAAACTACTGCACAATTGCACTCATCTCACACGCTAGTAAAGTCATGCTCAAAATTCTCCAAGCCAGGTTTCAGCTGTGAACTTCCAGATGTTCAAGCAGGTTTTAGAAAAGGCAGAGGAACCAGAGATCAAATTGCCAACATCCGCTGGATCATGGAGAAAGCAAGAGAGTTCCAGAAAAACATCTATTTCTGCTTTATTGACTATGCCAAAGCCTTTGACTGTGTGGATCACAATAAACTGTAGAACATTCTGAAAGAGATGGGAATACCAGACCACCTGACCTGTCTCTTGAGAAACCTATATGCAGGTAAGGAAGCAACATTTAGAACTGGGCATGGAACAACAGTCTGTTTCCAAATAGGAAACGGAGTACGTCAAGGTTATATATTGTCACTCTGCTTATTTAACATATGAAGAGTACATCATGTGAAACGCTGGGCTGGATGAAGCACAAGCTGGAATCAAGATTGCCAGATATGCAGATGACACCACTCTTTTGGCAGAAATTGAAGAAGAACTAAATAGTCTCTTGATGAAAGTGAAAGAGGAGAGTGAAAAAGTTGGCTTAAAGCTCAATATTCAGAAAACTAAGATCATGGCATCTGGTCCCATCACTTCATGTCAAATAGATGGGGAAACAGTGGAAATGGTGGCTGACTTTATTTTTTTGGCCTCCAAAATCACTGCAGATGGTGACTGCAGCCATGAAATTAAAAGATGCTTACTCCTTGGAAGGAAAATTATGATCAACCTAGAGAGCATATTAAAAAGCAGAGACATTACTTTGTCAACAAAGGTCAAATGGTTTTTCCAGTGGTCATGTATGGATGTAAGAGTTGGGCTATAAAGAAAGCTGAGCCCAGAAAAATTGATGCTTTTGAACTGTGGTGTTGAAGACTCTTGAGTCCCTTGGACTGCAAGGAGATCCAACCAGTCCATCCTAAAGGAGATCAGTCCTGGGTGTTCATTGGAAGGACTGATGTTGAAGCTGAAACTCCAATCCCTTGGCCACCTGATGCGGAGAGCTGACTCATTTGAATAAACCTTGATGCTGGGAAAGATTGAAGGCAGGAGGAGAAGGGGATGACAGAGGATGAGATGGTTGGTTGGCATCACTGACTCAATGGACATGAGTTTGGGTAAACTCCAAGAGTTGGTGATGGTAGGGAGGCCTGTCATGCTGCAGTCTATCGGATTGCAGAGTCAGACACGACTGAGCGACTGAACTGAAATGAACTGAAGGCTTTGATATAAATCCCTTAACATTTTAAAATGCTATCACTAGCTTAATAAAAATCAGAGATGTTTATTAGTGAGAAAAATGGAAGTGGAAAGACAATTCATAACTTAGAGGAAATATTTACAAACATATTACTTACAAAGGATTTTTTTTTATTTTTAAGTCGCTTCAGTCATGTCCAACTCTGTGCGACCCTACAGACGGCAGCCGACCAGGCTCCACCATCCCTGGGATTCTCCAGGCAAGAACACTGGAGTGGGTTGCCATTTCCTTCTCCAATGTATGAAAGTGAAAAGTGAAAGTGAAGTCGCTCAGTCGTGTCCGACTAGTAGCGACACCATGGACTGCAGCCCACCAGACTCCTCTGTCCATGCGATTTTCTAGGCAAGAGTACTGGAGTGGCTTGCCATTGCCTTCTCCGTACAAGGATTAGTAACCAGAAAATGTGTTATAGAATATGTATTTAGTTCAGTCACTCAGTTGTGCCTGACTCTTTGCAACACCATGGACTGCAACACACCAGGCTTCTCTGCCCATCAGTAACTCCCAGGGCTTACTCAAACTCATGTCCATCAAGTCAGTGATGCCATCCATCCATCTCATCCTCTGTTGTCCCCTTCTCTTCCTGCCTTCTGTCTTTCCCAGCATCACGGTCTTTTCCAAGGAGTCAATTCTTTGCATCATGTAGCCAAAGGACTGAAGTTTCAGCTTCAGCATCAGTCCTTCCAATGAATATTCAGGACTGATTTCCTTTAGGATGTACTGGTTGGATCTCCTTGATGTCCAAGAACTGACTCCTTGGAAAAGACCGTGAAGCTTGTCTTCAACAAAAATCATTAAAGTAGGACACATGGCAAGTCTTAAAAATGACCAAAAACTTGTAAAAAACGGTAACTTTATTAGTTAGGGAATGCTAACTTTATTTATAAGGGAATCCTAAATAAAAACACAATGAGCTTTCTTTCTAATCTACCATTATGGCAAAAATTATAAGCTTAATAATTCCATGATTGGTGAAGATTGGGGTAATTGGAACTCATAAATATCCCCCCAGCATCAGCCTTACCAGTTCATAAATAGTTGTATGTTCATCCTATATCACCGTAAAAACAGACAACTATAAGTATGTGGAGACACAAATATTAAAAGAAAAAAAATTAATGGATGGAAAAAGCAAGCCACAGAATATGGATAGTATGATTACATTTTACTGTGCTGTGCTGTTCTAAGTCACTTCAGTTGTGTCCAACTCTTTGCGACCCTATGGACTATAGCCTGCCAGGTCCCTCTGTCCATGCAATTTTCCAGGCAAGAATACTGGATTGGATTGCCATTTCCTCCTCCAGGGGATCTTCCTTATCCAGTGTTTGAACACACATCTCTGTCTCCTACATGATCAGGCAGGTTCTTTATCACTAGTGCCATCTGGGATTCCATTTATATGATGGCATAAAAACCAGGTATAACTTAAAAGCATATTGTTTAGGGATACAATTACATTGAGTAAAGCATAACACAAAGTTTCAGGTAACAGTTTCTCAGAGGCGGGAAGTTGATGGACTTCAGAAGCATCCACGTCACTGGATCGTGTAACGATTTTATGAGGCTAGACTGAAAGCAGCATGAGAGCAGGGGCCAGTCCTTTCTCATCTCCAGTTTATCTCCCGAGTCTAAGAAAACGTACGTCATGCAGCATGCTCTATGCGCTCACAGACATTCATCAGCTAAATGAGTGAACATGTGGCCTTTGTGAAATGTAAAGCTGTGCAAATCAAAGTATTCTCATTATTTACTATAGCTTGTAGACTCACATAGGAGGTAATAAACTATAACATTCAGGAACACTACTGAAAGTTTGAGGTTAACTTGAAACTCTTTGGCAACATTAATTAAAAATTTTAGTTACTAAATACTTAAAATGTCATTTAAATGGCCACATGAGGACTTCAGAAAAAGACAAAAAATTGAATGAAAACTTGAGAAACTTGAGTTGGTCAAAGTCTGCAAGTTCTACCACATAAGTTTTTTTCGTTTTTTTTTTTTAGAAAACAGCTCACAAGTTGGGAGTTTGTGAAATGTGGTTAACATGGAAGTAATTGAGAATGTGAACTGAAATGCCCCTCTACCAATGTGCCTCCAATTAAAAAACAAAGACATCAGATGAATTTAATGTTCATTTTATTTGAAGTGTGGAATCAAGACATAGTAATCCATTGTACATTTGCCAGTTTCCTGATTTTTTGGCTCCATTATCCAACTGTCCTGCTGAGATGTTTGTATATTGTATGTGAAAAATATGTATTTGCATGTCCATTACAGCAAAGTCATATAATCCACACTATATATTGCTCCCGGCTGTGTTTAATGGAATCTATCCAACAAGTGAGCAAAGTCTTCAAGTTACAAACAATATTCAAAGAGGACTTTCATCTCAACCAGATACTATGCTTTGTTCATGTTATTTTCAGAGCATATTTCCATTTACATATAATTTGAGACAGATCGCCAATAAGGAAGATTTGTTTAAAGGAAGAATTGCATGTTTTGAAGGCCAAGATCATTATTTTATTTATTTTCGCTTATTTGCTTGTCACATCTCTGGAATTATGTCTAAATAATCATCTGAAGATAAAATTCCATGAAAGAAATCTGTTAAAAAAACATGTTTTATTCTGAGAATGGGTAGCAAACACATATTAACAAGCTCCCCTCGTATGTACCTTACCAACTAACTCTGAATCAGTCCCCTGGGTATATTTGGGAGACAAGATGATGACAGACTAGAGAACTGCTTTGTTTTCATAAGACAGGTTTGTCTAAGAAAAAGCCTGTATCTGAATTAGGGTATCTCTTCAAAGTGTGGTTTTCCCTCTGCACAAACACAAAACAGTTTATTGTGCTATAACTTCTGTTTTTTAAGTGGCAACCATAGTTACTAGCCATGAGGATTTATTCTAGGGCTTTGCATGTTCTCTATAATATTTAAAAATCCCTATTAGGTTTTAGGTAATATAAAATTGGCATAACATAAATTTCACAAATTACTATAAGGTTCAGCGAACTACTTTATATAACATGTTATATTAAAATCTCTACACTTTTTATATTCAAGTGGTTTCTTCAAACACATTGTCATCTTTAAAAAAATAATCATAAATTCAGGCTTATCTTCACAATGCAAAATAAAGTTAGTGACTAGTTCAGTGGACCTTAGTAGATCATATTATATTCCATATTTTAATCAAAAATATTTAGACAGATTTAAATGTTTCATTTTTGACTACAAAGACATACTTTTATAAATATTTCATAAATCAAACTTATTAATATTATTACTTTGCTTACTAGTAATAGTAATATATCTATGAGAGGTCAAATACGCATCAAAAATTGATACTTTGCAACAATAATTTAGTATTTCAAATACTCAGAAGTCTGTCTCAATTGGATGAACTCTTGGGATAGTTGACTAATTTTGTGTTCTGTTTTGTATGGTGTGTTCAAAACCTTCCAGCCCATCTCAGTATTGAGTGATAATATGTAAACAAATCATCTTTTTCAGATCTCATGGATCTGTTAAATTGCTGAAGTTGTTTTCAATAAAAATATTTTTTCAATTTTATTTAAACAGATTTAGATCTAATCTGTTCAACCTGTTAATCATTGTCAGGTGCCAGATTCCAGCTGGTTCTGAATGTAGCTGTATGGCTTTTCTTTCCATATTCTTTGAGTTAAAATTCTACTACTTATTTGAATGTTATTTAATGTAACTCATACATTTAAGATAAAACCACCAGGTAAAATGAGTTCTGGCTTATTATAAAGAGGCTGTTAACAAATCAGCATTACATATACAGATGGTTGTGGACAAGAGAAACAGTGACCTGAACTGACACATATCACCATGTCTCAGCCTCTAATGTGTTTGTGAATAAATTCATGTTTCATCACATTACCCAATTACTTTCAGTACTTCTGGAAGGTGTTCTATCAAGAATATCCATGCTCTTCTTTGAGAAAACAGAGTCTGCTCTTAAGTAGGTAATCAATTAGAAGGCAATTTAGTACATTGGAAAAAACTGAAATGTGGCCACCTCATGCGACGAGTTGACTCACTGGAAAAGACTCCGATGCTGGGAAGGATTGGGGGCGGGAGGAGAAGGGGACGACAGAGAATGAGATGGCTGGATGGCATTACCAACTCGATGGACATGAGTTTGAGTGAACTCCGGGAGTTGGTGATGGACAGGGAGGCCTGGCGTGCTGTGATTCATGGGGTCACAAAGAGTCGGACACGACTGAGCGACTGAACTGAACTGAACTGAACACTAATAAATGCAAATTGTATCACTTAGAAAAGGGATACTCTGAAAATCACTTTCAATATTTGAGTTTTTGGTGACATACCTTCAGCTTACCCTCATCATGAAGGAGGGGAAAAAATCTTACACACACACACAAATTCTAACATAAACCAATGTGTATACTGATCTCTCTCTGTGCTGGGAGAATCTGAAGCAGAGCATTTTGGTAAACTTATGATAGTTCTTTTGACCACATGAACATGCTGAAGAAACTTTTTAGATTCAATCTGTGTGAAATACATTCACATAATAACAGTGCTGTTTTATCCTATCTTTACACATGTAAAGAGCAGCCCTGATCATCAGCTAAACATAGACTGTCACCCGTCCCTCAGGCTCTCCCAGCTCGAGCTCACTAAGGCTGAACAAGAAGTTCAGAGGAACCTCACCCTGAACCCAGAACAAGAGGGACAAGGCTAGATCATCAGCTCCAAGACTCAGAGACTGCCTGGGAGGCCAGGATACGATGATGCTGGGGGCAGACTGAAGCTGTCATTTGTGGGTATTAGGACACAGGAATAAACATAGAGGCTGAAAACATCCTGGTTGAATTTAGAGGGGGGAAGGAGTCTCTGGGGTCAAAAGAGTCATGCCAAAAGGACTAAGTTAGAATGACATGTATCTAAGAATTATTAAAAGGAATGTTTACAAGCATATTAGTATATGTTTCCAACCTTATTAACAACATCCTTTTTTGTAATGTCACCTTCTTCAAGTTACAGTGGCTATAGAGTACCTAAGACACTGCCTAATACCTAGTAGACCTTAAATTAAAAAAAAAAAACAAAATTGCTAACATTGCATGCATTTCATTGAAATCTATTTCCTGGATAAATCTCATCTAAAGGCCTTACCTAGTATCTCTTTTCCCTCAGTCTTTTCTGGTCTCCTATGTTGAGTGATCCTAAACCTTATATAATTCCAGCCACTTTGAAAGCCTCAGATATAGCAATAAAATTATTGTCATGCCCTCCTCCAGGGGATCTTCCCAACCCAGGGATAGAACTCAGGGAATAGAAATGAAGCCAAATTACCCACCAACAATTGATGACTGATATATTGGACAAATGCACCCTAAACCTCACAAGTCAAGAGTAGCTTCAAAACTCAAATTAGGCTGTAGGAGGCAAAACTGAAAATTTTATTAAATAATTTTATAATTTCTAAAATCAATAGTCATAGTATAGAAACCCTAAATCTGTTGTTCAGGCAAAAATAATGAAGTGCTTACTTTGCCATTTTCAGAAAAGGTTATGTATAAAAAATATTACAAAATATATCTAATTTATCATAATAAAACATCCTTGAAATATGGAAAACTATTTTTATTTTCAGATATTTACCATCACGTATTTAGATAAATACATGTATTTCACTTTTGGTGAAAAATATTCACATGCTTCATGCTCGGGCTCAGTTGTGTTTGACATTGCGATTCTTTGGACTGTAGCCCACCAGGCTCCTCTGTCCATGGGATTCTGCAGGCAAGAATAGGGGAGTGGGTTGCCATGCCTTCCTCCAAGGGATCTTCCTGACTCAGGGCTATTTACAGCTACTACATATAAATCAAAAGAGCCCTTGGCTGGGGTGGTGGGGTGGGGGTAGGGGGTTATTTTTATTAATAATAATCATCGAAATTTCAAGAATATAAGATAATTTCTCCTGATCACAGAGCTAATGACCCAAAGCAAGCTCAAATGTATTTGTCTGACTCTAAAATTGTTTTTCCATTGCGGATAATGATGAATGACAACCTCATTTTGGTCTCGGGGTCAGTGGTTAAGAATACGTTGAGATAAGTACTGTCATCCTTTGTTTAGTATTTTTTCATTAACAATATCTTCCTAATATGTCAATATACACATTTGGAACATAGTCAACTTGTATTTAAGTCTAGAATGAAACACTCTCAAACTGAGAATTGAAATTGTCAAAAAATTATCTCATGTGAAAGCACATGACTGAGCTACTAAACACAGCACAACATATGGTTGATTTACAGTGTTTCAGGTGTATAGCAAAGTGATTCAATTATATATGTTACTGCTGCTAAGTAACTTCAGTCATGTCCGACTCTCTGAGACCCTAAGGCCTGTAGCCTGCCAGGCGCCACCTGGGAAGTCCATTTACATGTATGTATGGGCTTCCCTGGTGGCTCAGAGGTTAAAGCGTCTGCCTCCAATGCGGGAGACCCGGGTTCGGTCCCTGGGTCAGGAAGATCCCCTGGAGAAGGAAACGGTAACCCACTCCTGTATTCTTACCTGGAGAATCCCATGGACGGAGAAGCCTGGTAGCCTACAGTCCATGGGGTCGCAAAGAGTCGGACACGACTGAGCGACGGAACGAAATGGATATTCTTTTTCAGAATTTCAAAATTTGAATTGTTGGAAGAGATAACATGGAGCTGAAACTTGAGAAAAAATTCAAATTTTGAAATTCTGAAAAAGAATATACATACATGTAAATAGACTTCCCAGGTGGCGCCTGGCAGGCTACAGACCTTAGGGTCGCAAAGAGTCGGACATGACTGAAGTTTCTTAGCAGCAGTAACATATATAATTGAATCACTTTGCTATACACCTGAAACACTGTAAATCAACCATATGTTGTGCTGCGCTTAGTTGCTCAGTCATGTCTGACCCTTTGCAATCCCATGGACAGGCTCCTCTGTCCATGGGGATTCTCCAGGCAAGAATACTGGAGTGGGTTGCCATGCCCTCCTCCAGGGGATCTTCCCAACCCAGGGATAGAACCCAAGTCTCCCACACTGCAGATGGATTCTTTACCATCTGAGCCACCAGGGAAGCCCAAGAAAACTGGAGTGGGCAGTCTATCCCTTCTCCAGGGGCTCTTCCCATCCCAGAAATCGAACTGGGGTCTCCTGCATTTCAGGTGGATTCTTTATCACCTTAGCTAACAGAGAAGCCCCTCAAAAATTTTGGCATTAAAAAAAAATTTTGGGGACATAGTCAAATGAAATTCTCAAGTTGAATGTTTTTTTCATATTCAAAATGATCTGTACTTAATTGTTCTATTTCCTTTGGCAACCCTGAGTTCCCAAAGTAAAAATTAAAGCATTATTCAAAGGTTCAAGGGACTTAATCCTACTAGCATCCAAAAGTCTGCAGTGAAAAATAAAAACTCATCATTTTATCAGTGATATTCATTAATTTTATGCCTAAGCCCCCAGAACTCTGGATAATACCGAGTATACATGTAAATTGGCAAGGTGGAGATGATTATTAGAAGTGATGGACAGGGCAGCATACTTCTCTATAAAACTATTCAGGCTGTGTTTGCCAAACAAGTAGGGCTCATGCACTGCTACTGTAAATTATTTTCTCTCCCTCATTTTAGTATTTATCCTCCACCTTACGACCACAACACACGCAAATACACAGAATAAGAAAAATTAACCCCACCTTCTGGAAGGAAAATTCCTTTCCTTTATTTTTAGGACATCTGTCCAGCATAGCTATGAAGGTGCTGTTGAAGCACCCTTGTCCCTAGAAGATTGCATCTGTGGATCTGCATAGATGAACACTGGAGGGGACCAGCCCAGTGCACTCACTTGAATTGTCCTTTAGCTTTTCAGGCAGTTCAAGTGCCCTTGAAAAGAGCAGGAATAAAGTGACTGCTGATTAAGCAGAGGGTTGGCATGGGAATAGGTTTGTCAATTGTTTGAAAGTCACACCGCATAGACTACAACTTTTAAAATGTAAATGCATGACACAAACACTGCACAACACAAAAGGATGAAAATGATTGAGAGAACCACAAAGGACAGCTAAAGCTTCATTCTGGCAAAAGAGAAAGATATTTATCTGGTGTCAGATGAAGAGAATTTGAAATGTTTTGTAGGTAGTATCTTCAGTTAAAGAACCTACAACTAATTTTAGCTTTAGCTCCTATGAAAATTATTTCTTAGGTATTTTTAATTTCTAGATAAGATTTCAAAATATGTGCTTTGTCCATTTAGTTTCCCCAAATAATTTTGAATGGGACGAAATACTACCTATCCCCCAAAATTAGCTTTTCTGGTAGTAGATCAGTTCAGTTTCCAGATTAAACAATGCTCAAATTTTACATAATTCCATGCTGACCAATGTGATCAGAAGCCTCTCTCATACAACTTGGGGGGACAGATACAAAGGAGTAGCTTTCTTGTTGGTTAGGAAACCAAAGGACTGGTTACTAGTTGTCTAATTGTCTTTTTATTGTTCAAGGCTGATTTTGGCCACTATTTTATCTCTAATTATGTTAACAGAAAAAAAAAAATAATGGCCTTGACCATAGGGACAAAAAGATAATGGTTATTTTCTTCAATCAACCGAAAGAGAAACAAAAGAAGTCATGAAAATGAAAGTATTAACATTATAATAATATATATTTTAAAATTAAAATACTTCAAAAAGAATAAAGACAAAGATAAATGAAAAAAAAATAACCAGAGTGAAATAGTCAATGTATAGCAATCTAAAGGAGGAAAGCCTATTTTAAACTCTACCTCAGAACTTTTCATCTTCAAAATGCCCTAAAAATAGTCTTCACTGTTGCTTAACTAGGCATATCTCCTGAATTTAAATTTGAGGGGAAAAAAGAAAGGAAATAAAATAGATCTCCATACTCCAGATATCTGCAGCCCGTAGACCATTCTCACACGTCATTTCTGTTTTAGAAATAAAGCACATCAAAAACAGAATGCACTTTTAAAAGAATCATAAAAGCATTAGCCAGCAATGTAGGATGAACTGAGTTATTTCTCAGGCATGTTAAACAAGTGTCTATATTGTACAACTCAACACAAACAACCTTAAACTTCTTTGAAGATTGTTTTGAGGTGGATCGTCTTTAAAGTCTTTACTGAATCTGTTACATTGTTGCTTCTGTTGTATGTTTGGCCTTTTGGCCACAAGGCCCATGAGATCTTAGTTCCCCCATCAGGGAGTCGAACCCACACGCTCTGCAGTGGAAGGTGAGGTCTAACCAGTGGACTGCCAGGGAAGTCCCTAAATTTCTATGTTAGGCACTTTCTGTGTTTCAGATTTCTATCTACTGCCCTCCTCACAACATCCTCATGGCAGCTGTTCCTCCCCCTTCCATGTTTCACCCATGAGCTTCAAGTCTGTACTGTCTAGATCCTCAACACCAGCTACTTACCCACGCAAGGTCATAACTGGACTCAATGAAACAAGATGCACTCTAGGTAACAATCCAAACTCTGAGAAGGCATTTAAATAACCTTCATTTTCCCATGCCCCCTACAATCCCATCTCTCTATATGTATCTTCTAGATTAAATTATTTAAACAAAAGACTGTCAACAGCAACAAAAAATGATGAGAGATTTTATAAAAATTTGCAAACAGGGTTCTCATCTTTAAAAACCAATTGTACAATATAACTGTAAAGATTATGACCAGACGCTCTTTAAATGGGTACTTGATTTGACTAAAGCTCAGATAAATGGATAAATTTAAGTCAAAGGGGACACAGACATCTCTCCCCTTTATCTCTTATACATTCTCTCAAATCTATTCCTCTCGGTTTCAATGCTCAGGAAACCACATCATGTTCTAAGCAACTAAGAACATGTTCTAGAAACAAAGGAGAATAATATATTCATTAAAGCAATACTGAGACTATAGTATACACACACACTTCCCTCTCTCTAATGAACCCAATTCTTTCTTTAAAACACGCCTTTTCCTCTGAGGACTCCATCTCCACTGGATCAAACGCAAACAGTGGCTACAAGGATTTTCATACCCATAGTACCTGTACTTTTACCTGTCTTTTAAAATCCTACTCCATTATTTCAAAGTAATTCTTAATAATAAACTGATATGTGAAAAAAATAAAAAACTATTGCCATTATAGTTTTAAACTAAGTTTTATACTTAGTTTTATACTAAGAAAAGAAGCAAGTGTGGTAGAGGAGGAAGTGACATTCTGAAAAATATAAGAAAGAAATTTATTTGCTGAAAATGAGAATGAGATGGGAAAGGCTTTCCAGTAAACCCCACTAGCAACCTCTAGCTATTTTTTCTCTTAGAAATTTTATAAAGTACAATTTTTAAAAGTTAGTTTTTAATACCTACTATGGTATAATTTTTCTTAACACAGAAATAGAAAGGAGACTCCTCCATCTGATAGAGTATTTACAAAATCTTAAACAATACTTAACAGTGAAGTAGTGAAAGCTTCCTTTCAAGATTAAGATCATTCTCAAAATGGAGCAGAATAGAAAAGTCAGGGAAAAAAGCACATGTACCTATCAAAAATTAATCTATGCTAAAGGAGGCAAGTCCACACAATGTTGAAAAGACAGTCTCTCCAATAAAATGGTGCTGGAAATACTGGACAGCAATATGTCAAAAAATGAAATCAGATCATTCTTCAACTCCATATACAAAAATTAGCTCACAATGGATTAAAGACCTAAATGTGAGACTTGGACACTATAAAACTCCTAGGGGAAAACATAGGTAGAACACTCTCTGACATAAATCACAGTAATACCTTTTTCAATCTATCTCCCATAATAATGGGAAAAAAAACAAAAATAAACAAGGTAGACCTACATATATTCAAAAGTTTTGCACAGCAAAGGAAACAATAAACAAAACGAAAAGAGAACCCACAGATTGGGAGAAAACATTTGCAAAGGATGTGACCAATATGAGATTAGTCTCAAACAAATAGCTGGTGAGGCTTAACAGCATCTAAGCAAACAATCCATTCAAAAAACGAGCAGAAACCTAAACAGACATTTCTCCAAAGACAACATAGAGATGGCCTATAGGCACATGAAAAGATGTTCAACATCGCTAATTATTAGGGAAATGCAAATCAAAATTACAATGAGATATCACCTCACACCAGTCAGAATAGCTATCATCAAAAAACCCACAAACAATAAATGCGAGAGTGTGGAGAGAAGGGAACCCTACCATACTGTTGATGGGAATGTAAATTGGTACAGTCACTATGGAGAACAGTGTGGAGGTTCCTTAAAAAACTAAAAATGGAACTACCGTATGACCCTACAAGCCATCCTGGGCATAATAGCTGGAGAAAAACATGATCCAAAAAGAACAGACACCCCAGTGTTCCTTGCAGCATTGTTTACAACAGCCAAGACATGGAAACAACCTAAATGTCCCTCAGCAGAGGACTGGATAAAGGTGATGTGGTACATGCATACAATGGATTATTCAGTTCAGTTCAGTTCAGTCCAGTTCAGTTCAGTCGCTCAGTCGTGTCCGACTCTCCACGACCCCATGAATCACAGCACACCAGGCCTCCCTGTCCATCACCAACTCTCGGAGTACACTCAAACTCATGTCCATCGAGTCGGTGATGCCATCCAGCCAACTCATTCTCTGTCGTCCCCGTCTTCTCCCGCCCCCAATCCTTCCCAGCATCAGAGTCTTTTCCAGTGAGTCAACTCGTCGCGTGAGGTGGCCATTACTCAGCCATAAAAAAGAATGAAATAGTGCCATTTGCAGCAATGTGGATGGACCTAGACAGTGTCACACTGAGTGAAGTCAGACAGAGGAGAAATATCCCTTGTCGCTCAGTCGTGTCCGACTCTTTGCGACCCCATGGACTGTAGCCTACCAGGCTTCTCTGTCCATGGGATTCTCCAGGGAAGAATACTGGAGTGGGTTGCTATTCCCTTCTCCAGGAGATCTTCCCAACCCAGGGATAGAACCTGGGTCTCGCTGCATTGCAGGCAGATTGGTTACCGTCTGAGCCATCAGGGAAGCCCACATCCCCTATATATGAAATCTAAAAAGAAATGATAGAAATGAACTTACAAAACAGAAACAGACTCACAGAACTTGAGAAGGAGCTTATAGTTGCTGGTGGGTGGGGGATGGGGGAAAGGGATTTAGGGAGTTTGGATGGACATGTACACAATGCTATACTTAAACTGGATAACCAACAAGGACCTCCTGTACAGCACATGGAACTCTGCTCAATGTCATGCGGCAGCCTGGGTGGGATGGGGGTTTGGCAGAGAATGGATACATGTATGTGTATGACTGAGTCCCTGCTCCTTTCACCTGAAACTATCACAACATTGTTCATCAGCTATACCCCAATACAAAATAAAACGTTTAAAAAAGATATTGAAATGCCGTAGAGTACAACCATTTCTGTTCAGCCGAGGTCCTAACTAGTACAAAATGGCAAGAAAAAGAAATAACAGTCATATGGATAACAGGGGAGAAATAAATCTATAATTAGTATCTATTTCTACTTGCTTTTCTGAATAGAAACTTCAAGTCTTCAGAAAAAGATAATAATATCTTCAGAAAAGTGATAATTAAAAAGTTTAGCAGTAGTTCCGAATATGACAAGCAAAAATGAACTGTATTTATACACAGTTAAAATATAAAAAAGAATGAATTATTTTAAAAGATATATTTTAGAATGACATCAAAGAAACACACATTTAGGAAGTTCCCCGGCCGTCCAGGGTTAGGTCTTCACGCTTCCACTGGAGGGGACACAGGTCCAACACTTGGTTAAGAACTAAAAATCTCCGCAGGCCACATAGCACAGCCAGGAAAAAAAAAAAAGGAGCCCTATTGTAATTGACATCACTTAATTAAGTACGGTTTGTTGCAAGAATAGATAAGTCACTGCAGCAAGCCCACACATAAGCAGTGGTGAACTTGCATTGTGTCAGCACAGCTGAACTGAAGCTGTTTACCAGAACTTCCTTGCCTGTGTATTTCCAAGTTGAGTGGGCCATAGAGCGTTTTGCATGAGATCTGGAACTTGGGAGTGAAGCAGCAGACACATTAGTTTTTCCTAAGGTCAGCACAAATACGGAGAAGGCAATGGCGACCCACTCCAGTATTCTTGCCTGGAGAGTCCCATGGACAGAGGAGCCTGGTGGGCTGCCATGCCATCTATGGGGTCGCATGGAGTCGGACACGACTGAAGTGATTTAGCAGCAGCAGCAGCACAAATACAGGTGTTGTTGCAACTCACAAACTGCACCTATCTGGCAGCATGTGGGCCAGTGCCGGGCCTGCACCTCCTCCAGTCCCTCTTTCAGCTTCCCCGACCCCTGGGCCAAGGGCTTGTTAACTCCATACGAAAGGCATTCACTTCTGCAGATCATCCATCACTGTAGCTGAGGACTTGAAGGTGGAGGGAGGCTGGGTTTTAGTCGGACATGACTGAAGTGACTTAGCAGCAGCAGCATGGGATTCAAGCTCATGTGACTTCCCCACTTCCGGTCCATACTTCCCAAGTCATAGCTCAGGACCAGATACAGAAGCAAAAGCCTCAAATAACTGTTTCACCAGCCTTCAGGATACCATAAGATCCAATCTAGATAATAGATCTTTAGGTATACGTCCATCTTCTAGTGGTTCTGCTTCTCTGATTGAATCTGAATTGATGCTTCCTTGATTTGTGACAACAGCAATAACATAGTGCAGTGAGAAAAAACTGTTTTTTCAATAAGCTGAGCTAAATCATGTGGATATCTTTAAGGGGGGGAGAAATAAATTTTGACTGTCACAAATCAATTCCAGAGGGATTCTAGATAAAAATTAATATATATATATGCATATATATATGACAACTGATTAATCTGACCTGCTTTAAAATTGAGTGCATCAGTTCCAAAGACATTATAAAGAGAGTCTAAATGCAAACAACTCAGTACAAAAAGATAACTGCAATATATATATCAAAGGACTTATATCAAGAACTTTTAATGTAGCCTAACGTGATCACTGACCTAGAGCCAGACATCTTGGAATGTGAAGTGGGCCTTAGAAAGCATCACTACTAACAAAGCTAGTGGAGGTGATGGAATTCCAGTTGAGCTATTTCAAGTCTTGAAAGATGATGCTGTGAAAGTGCTGCACTCAATATGCCACCAGATTTGGCAAACTCAGCAATGGCCACAGGACTGGAAGAGGTCAGTCTTCATTCCAATCCCAAAGAAAGGCAATGCCAAAGAATGCTCAAACTACCGCACAGTTGCACTCATCTCACACGCTAGTAAAGTCATGCTCAAAATTCTCCAAGCCAGGCTTCAGCAGTATGTAAACCGTGAACTCCCAGATGTTCAAGCAGGTTTTAGAAAAGGCAGAGGAACCAGAGATCAAATTGCCAACATCCGCTGGATCATGGAGAAAGCAAGAGAGTTTCAGAAAAACATCTACTTCTGCTTCATTGACTATGCCAAAGCCTTTGACTGTGTGGATCACAATAAACTGTGGAACATTCTGAAAGAGATGGGAATCCCAGACCACCTGACCTGCCTCTTGAGAAACCTGTATGCAGGTCAGGAAGCAACAGTCAGAACTGGACATGGAACAACAGACTGGTTCCAAATAGGAAAAGGTGTACGTCAAGGTTGTATATTGTCACCATGCTTATTTAACTTATATGCAGAGTACATCATGAGGAACGCTGGGCTGGAAGAAGCACAAGCTGGAATCAAGATTGCTGGGAGAAATATCAATAACTTCAGATATGCAGATGACACTACCCTTATGGCAGAAAGTGAAGAGGAACTCAAAAGCCTCTTGATGAAAGTGAAAGAGGAGAGTGAAAAGGTTGGCTTGAAGCTCAACATTCAGAAAACAAAGATCATGGCATCTGGTCCCATCACTTCATGGGAAATAGATGGAAAAACAGTGGAAACAGTGTCAGACTTTATTTTTTTGGGCTCCAAAATCACTGCAGATGCTGATTGCAGCCATGAAATTAAAAGACGCTTGCTCCTTGGAAGGAAAGTTATGACCAACCTTGATAGTATATTAAAAAGCAGAGACATTACTCTGCCAACCAAGGTCCGTCTAGTCAAGGCAATGGTTTTTCCCGTGGTCATGTATGGATGTGAGAGTTGGACTGTGAAGAAAGCTGATAGCCGAAGAATCGATGCTTTTGAGCTGTGGTGTTGGAGAAGACTCTTAAGAGTCCCTTATACTGCAAGGAGATCCAACCAGTCCATTCTAAAGGAGATCAATCCTGGATGTTCATTGGAGGGACTGATGCTGAAACTGCAATACTTTGGCCACCTCATGCGACGAGTTGATTCACTGGAAAAGACTCTGATGCTGGGAAAGGTTGGGGGCGGGAGGAGAAGGGGACGACGGAGAATGAGATGGCTGGATGGCATCACCGACTCTGTGGACATGAGTTTGAGTGTACTCCGGGAGTTGGTGATGGACAGGGAGGCCTGGCGTGCTGTGATTCATGGGGTCGCGGAGAGTCGGACACGACTGAGCAACTGAACTGAACTGAACTGACACAGCAATAAGAAAAAGGCAACAATGCAGCAGAAATATGGGCCCAAAAAATCAACTCACATATCAAAAAGAAAATATTCAAATGTTCAATAAGCGTATGAAAGGGTACTCAAATTTTTTAGCTATCTGAAAATTGGAAACAACCCAACAGCTCATCAAAATATAATAAATAGTAATTTCTGATGTATGCATACATGGAATCATACACAATAATAAAATTAAACTACAACTACACATAACAGAATGGATACACAAACATCTCACTGATTAAAAGACTTCTGCTAAAACACAGTACCTATTTAGTGATTCCATTTATATGAATTTCACAAACAGCAAATGAAGGGGCTAATCTGAAAAAGGATACAAGTGAGTTTCTGAAGGGTTGTTAATGTTCTATTTCTTTGCCTGATTACTGGTTGTATGTGTGTATGCTAAGTCACTTCATTAGTGTCTGACTCTGCAACCCTATGGACTGAAGCCCAACAGGTTCTTCTGTCCATGGAATTCTCCAGGCAAGAATACTAGGGTGGGTTGCCGTGCCCTCCTCCAAGGGGTCTTCCTGACCCAGGGATCAAACCCAGGTCTCTTACGTTTCCTGCATGGGCAGAAAGGTTCTTTAGCACTACTTGGGAAGCTCAATTATTGGTTACATACATGCATTTCTAAAACTTCATCAAGGATTTATGTAATTTGATGTATGCATGTGGTACTTAAGTTTATGTTAAAAATAATACCATTTATCAAGCAAAATTACAGATTATTCTTTTGTCTAAGGTCAAACATCTAGTGCTTACAGAGCTAGGACCACATCAACAGTCTGAGCCCACTGTCCACACTCTCAAACTCTATGACATCCATCAAGTCCCATCTAATTAACAAACAGAAGATTTTCTTTCTTTTTTTTTTTTTTGAGTAAAGACTCAATATCCATTACAAATCATAATTTCTTTGGAAATACCTGCTCCATTTTCCAGGAAATAAACATAAAATAAAACTTATTAGAATAAAATCTGATCCTAAGTTGGAAATCACTTGCTTTAAAACTTAATAGAGTTAAATACAGAATTACTGTTTCAGTTCAGTTCAGTCGCTCAGTCTTTGAGACCCCATGAATCACAGCACGCCAGGCCTCCCTGTCCATCACCAACCGCCGGAGTTCACCCAAACTCATGTGCATCTAGTCGGTGATTCCATCCAGCCATCTCATCCTCCGTCGTCCCCTTCTCCTCCTGCCCCCAATCCCTCCCAGCATCAGAGTCTTTTCCAGTGAATCAACTCTTCGCATGAGGAGGCCAAAGTATTGGAGTTTCAGCTTTAGCATCAGTCCTTCCAATGAACACCCAAGACTGATCTCCTTTAGAATGGACTGGTTGGATCTCCTTGCAGTCAGGGCAACAAAATAGTAATAACAGCAAATACTAGGAAGAAACAAATACATATTTTTGGCCACAAAAATTTGGAGTGGCCTAGTATGACATTTTCACAAGTTTCCAATCCTTTAAGAGTCATCCAAGTAACAAATGTATTTCATGCCATCTCACAATGGTAAAACACAAGGATTTGACTCAAAACACTGTGTAAATCTGAAAGCTAAATGATTATGGCCCTATCAGCATTCTAAGAAACTTTTGAAATTAAAGCATTTAAGAATGCAAAGAGTGTTTTGGATTAAAGGAGATCACAGTTACTGATAGTCTGAGAGGTTCACTTGAGGTTTTTAGATGATTTTGAGCCAAGTTTATTTTTTGAAAGTGTGTCTAAAAATTTCCATTCCTCTGAAACTCTGCTGCATCTTTTAAAAGCATAGCCATCACCCAAGTGAACAATAAACGTCTCAGAATAAAAACAACTTTTACTTCCTAATTCAGCCATCCGTCAATCCCATTTTAAGTGTCAGGACTGTGTAAGAGCTAGACACAAAAGGATAAATAAAGCAGGGCCCTGTCATGAAGCACTTCCCAATCTAAGATGAGCACTATGACATAATGGGAAGAGTTATAGCTGAAAACCAAAAGTGTTGACTACCATGATCTAAAATATAATTTCTTGAGAGTCATATTATCATAGGAACCAACATTTATCGAGTGCTTGCTATGTGTGAAACATAGAAGCTGAGATTCCGATAGACCGAGCCAAGTATCCAGTGTCATCAAGCTAGTAAATCCCACTCCAGCTGTGAGTGTCTGTAGTCCTTAATCTATACTGTTACACTAAATTAACCTTGACAGCCTCTAAAACATGGAATATCATAAATAAAAAACAACTTCCAAGTAACTGCCAGAGATGGTAACACAGGGATATATCTCAGTATAACAATTACACTGTAGTTTTGACTATAAAGGGGCTTCACTAGTGGTTCATGTGGTAAAGAATTTACATGCAATGCAGGAGACCTGGGTTTGGGGGCGCAAAAAGTTGGACACAACTGAGCAACGAACACTTTGACTGTAAAGAACTCTCCTTTTTCTGTGGCATTGCTATTAATCCTTCATATTCTCATTAAGTTCCCAGACAACTATTTTACCTGGATTCATACTGTCTAGATATATACATCAAGCCTAAGTGTTAAATGATCAACTTAATTCATTGAAAGTGAATCACTCAGTTCTATCTGACTCTTTGCAACCCCAAGGACCATACAGTCCATGAAATTCTCCAGGCCAGAATACTGGAGTGGGTAGCCTTTCTCTTCTCCCAGGGATCTTCCCAACCCAGGAATCAAACCCAGGTCTCCTGCACTGCAGGCGGATTCTTTACCAGCTGAGCCACAAGGGAAACCCTAATTCAAGCGTTAGCTTCAAAAGGAAACAGCTTTCACACTGAGGCCTGGCCTGCGCCGCCTCACTGCCTCCTGTTCCAGCACGCGGATCTGTGTGCGCTCAGCAGTGTGCTGGCAGCCCGAGGCCATGGAGACAGGAAGGGAAGATTGTTCGCCTTCAACCGTGGTCCACCCACCCCCATCCTGGGTCCATTCACAAGGCTGAATACCCAACAACAGAACCTCATTACCTCAGACGGAGCCCTTCAAAAGGGGGCAAGGGTCACATTAGCTCCTTTGTTCTGAAAATTTTCTTTCTTTTTTTTTCTAAAACATTGGTCTCTTTCAGTTTCCCCACCCTTCTCCTTGGCTTACCCTCCCTCTTCCTTCTGTAAATCCACCTTTCTCTGCCTTGACGCGCCACTCCTATTATGTTGTTTTCCCTGCAAAGCAGAACTTAGCAAGTATGCACTTAGTAAACATTCTAATGGTTTTTGAGTTAGATGCGACACTGTGCAAAGCAGATGGGAAATTAGCAAACGCCTCCTGCTAAGAGGACCACAGACATCTCTGCTAGTGTATTAACAACAGACCTTGCTAAGATCTCTACGTGTTGGAAAGACTACCCCAGAGGAACACTAGCAAGAATTCTCACTAGCGAGAGGCCTGTTCTCATGTAGAATTGGGGTATACACCATGGCACAGTGCAGGCAAGTTAATAGAGCAGCATCTGCCTTCTCTGCATTCTTCACACTGTTTCTCTTAATGCATGCCTAAGATTAACAGTGAGTTAAGCTAATTTGATGATGGCCCTATCAGAAGCCATCATAAAATCTAACGTGACCTGTTTCTCTGAGGCTTTCTCTACCTCACTTTTATGCCACAGTCTTTTCTGGTAGAAACTATAACATTTCCGCTTATGAATATGTGTATTCATGCTCCCTACACTGTGATGTTATGTCGTGAGCACCAACTGTCAGCCGTCCACCACAGTGAAACCACCAAATCACACTTCGGGAAAATCTCCAGAAGGTGGAAAGGTGTTAAACGTGCCCTACAAAACATGAGAAAGGCAGAACTATGTCCAAATATACTTACGATATCTGTGTGTTTACCTACACCAGCAATCCCTGCCAGTCTCATGAGGAGCAGGATATTATATAAGTAAGGAAATGTATCACAGCAGTTAAAGAATGGCTTGTGTCCAAGATACAGAAAAGAGAAGTGAATATCTTAAGTATGTGATGAAACAGCACGATTACTTCTGCTACTCAGAAAGTATCTATTATTGATAATGATTCTATCTCTAGTTACTGCATGTTGTGTGTGCATGCTCAGTCACTCAGTCATGTCCAACTCTTTGCGAACCCATGGACTGTAGCCCACCAGGCTCCTCTGTCCATGGAATCTTCCAGGCAAGAATACTGGAGTGGGTTGCCATTTCCTCCTCCAGGGGATCTTCCCCACCCAGGGATTGAACCCGTGTCTCTTGCATCTCCTGCATTGGCAGGCGGATTCTCTACCACTGCACCACCCAGGAAGCACCCTCCCTAACTCAAATCTCCCTAGTGATGGAGAGAAATGAAGTTAATTATTGGATGGCAAGAATGAAAGATGAATTTGAGATTTTCAGAGGCAATTTTATTACTGTTTCTTTGCATTGTTAATTAATTGCTTGGTATTCAGTGACTTCCCTACTTTAAAAAATTATGTTAGCAAAAATCTCTCAAATCGTGTGCTTTTCTTTTCTCAAGAAAGTGATACAAAGTGGTACATTTTAAATTTTCTTTAAAAGGAAAAATGAGCTCCCAATAAAAGTCTTCCTGTGCTATTTTCTCCCATTCACCAATTTATGTTCCAAAAGTTGTTTATAACTTGGTGCATTTACATTTAAATAAAATGTTTGAAACTATTTTTATAAGTAATTTTAATAGGCATCTATAAGTGGTCTCGTGGAGAGAAAATTGGAAAGAAAAGTCTCCATGTTCCTCTTCATATAATACTTTCAGAGTTATACGAAACAACTGGAAGCAGAAGATACTGAAGCTGAGAAAATCTACGTGGTTACAATGAAAGGGAAGATACAGCATCTAAAATAGGGTTTGAACCATTCAGGGAGAATCTTTGTTAATGCTGTTGTAGTTTTATCCGTTTCTTTCAAATGGCAAACTTCATTTGTGAGTAACTTTTTGTTTTTCACTTACAACAAATAATAATTTTCCATACTTCTAAGCTGATCCTGAATATATCTGCAAAGTTTATATTCTGTGATGAGACAAATTTCCTGCTAAATCAGGATTTCTCTTTTCACTTTTGATGTTGGGTTGCCTTGATTGGACCAAAAAAAAATAATATGGAGCTGTCAATCTGTTTTCTTTTCAGGTCTTCTCTGTTCCTTTTGAAATTAGTTACAGCCTGCTTTTTGTAGTGTTGTAACCAGACTGACCTAATTTAATTACCATGACTTGTGTGGTTTAAAGATAAATACTTTTATTCAGTCTGTCTACTTTGTGTATGCTTTCCTCCCTTTCATACAACCCTCTGTATTTTAGCTTTCAAAACCCTTGTTACTTCTTTCTTTATTGGGCTAACACAGAGTTCGTTTTTATAGTGGTGTCTATATTCACAAGTTTTCTTTGATGCCATGTTTGCTTTTTCCCTGCTTTGCTGTATCTGTGTCTGTGCTGGGAATCATGAGCTTTTGTGGGATCCAGACTAAACATTCTTTGACTTGAATCACAGAGCATCACTACTGTATGTGTCTCTGGGCAAACCCAACTGCTCTAATTTAGAAATAGAAGGGGTAAAAAAAAAAAAAAAAAGACTGAGAGGAACATGGCAGGAACTTGGGGTTTAGAGACACTGAATTGAAAAAATCTCCATCCACGAAATGTACTACCAGGCCCAGGAGAAGCTTAGACATTCACTCAGGCTATTTAAAGTGGAAAACCTATTTCTGTTATTTCAGATTCACTGCATTGTAAAGGGAATGCCTACCATTTTACTCGTGTTTTCTTCCTGAGAGAAGAAGCCATGCAGAAAGACTTTCAGGTAAAAAGATGGCAAGCAGTGGCTGTGGAGCTATATGCTCTAATAAAATGAACATCATGATAACACGAGTAGTGACTAACCAGCAGCAGGGTCTCATGGGGGAGTGCCGAGAGTGATCGGAGTTACTCTATTAGCCTCCATGGGCTCACTTGATAACGTACCATCTGAGAGAACCCTTTAGTTTTCACAGAAAGGAACCTATGCTGAACACTTATGAGGAATAAAACCAAGTGTAAAATCACATCTCAGTCCTGAACAGAAGTGTCTTGCTACAGACGTTGTGCAGCCCTTTGCCCACCCCTGTAAACCCCTGTCTTAAAAAAATCTTCCCACAGCACGCTGCCTTTGCAAACCGCCACACAGAAAATGTGAATGGGGCCTATTCTGCCACATGCAACACTATCTGAAATGGCACAAAAACTTGTTCCACAAAACAGACCATTCTCTTTAAAAAAAAAAAAAAAACTCGGAGAAAAAGAAATTCAAGAATGCTGTTGCCCTTCACAAACTCTAGTTTGCTTGAGAACATGAAAAGAGATTTTTATCTTGCAAATTAAGTTTAAAGAAATGATTAGGAAGACATCATTAAGAAAAAAGTTCTATTTGAACTGTACAAATAATATTGTACCTTAAATAAACAGAAGGAAGCTTTTTTGTAAATGCCAAAAGCCAAAACCCTGCAGATTGGCAATGAAACAGATTCATTACCTCAGTTTTCACAGTGCACTGAAATTGCCAAGAAAATAGCTTCTTGCCATACTGGTATTTAGACAGTGACAAATCTTTTAAACTAATCATTAGCAAGAGAATATTGAGCATAAATATAATAAAACAATGACAAAAATCCCACCACAAGAGGTCACAGTTTATATCAAGTTAATTAGTATGCTCAAGTTACATTTAATTGGGGGAAGCAGGTATTGCTGTGGCATCTTAAGTAGTTTATGGTTAATACTGAATTTTCCTCAACCCTCTATGAGTTATAGCTCCTTTGTTCAGAGATGTAGAAAACCTGCTTCTAAGTTAATAACAGTGATATTAATCACAGAAAGCACAGCAGGAACCTGGTACCAACCTAAGACAGCAAACACTACCACTATAGGAGGGGGGCGATTTCTGATGCTATAATATCTTCGATATAAAGGGAACAGGCTCTAACTAGATGGAATTCACAATACTGCAGGAAGAAGCTAATCCTTAGATAGCAGACATTAAGCTACCTAAATTGTGAACTGCACACAGTGTGAGATAAAAGTACATGATTTTTGATAGTGCTTACTAATCAATTCCAATTTAACCATGTGGTTTAGCAAAACTTAAATCTTAATATAGACGTTATTTAGTTCATTAATTTCTCCAATTGTGACAAGCTTCAGAAAGTCTATTCACAGGGTTAAAATAACATATAGATAAATTAGCACTACAAAAATAGAAGTAAATACAGAAAGATTAGGATAAAGACATCTTAATTACTGCTGGGGTATATAGAAAGAGACTCTTTCTCAACAAAATTCTTTCCCTGCAATTTATGTGAAATACCTAAAATAAAGAAAAAATAAAATAAAGGGGCAAATTTGAACTATTGAATATTAAAATATAAGAAAACTAGAGCAATTAAGTGTTCAGTACTATTTAGAAATAAATGAGCTAAACAGTAAAAAATAATTAGTTCAAAAATAGAATCAACTATATATAAAACTTGGTTTACAAAAACCTGGTAAAATTTCAAAAAGCAGAAAAAATACATTATTCAATAAATGATGTTGGGATAACTGGCTAATCTGAAGGAAAAAATAAATTGAATCCCTACATTACTCTCCTCAGCAAAATTAATTCCAGGTGGATAAAAAACTTAAAATCTAAAGAAAAGAAAAAGAGAAAATAACACTTGAGGCACAGGAAGAAAATGTACACTTTAAAATACTCTCGGTATAGAGAAATCCTGTTTAAGAAAGACTAAAAACCAGAGATAATAATAAATATATTGATCATAGTGACCCCACAACTGTGAAATGTCATAAAGTTAAAACATATTTTAAAGTTTAGGAGAAAATATTATTAAATAAATGGGGGAAAAGGAGATTTTAATACCTATGCATACAAGAGCATTTGCAATAAGAAAAAGTGAATATTCAAAGAGAAAATTAAAGGAAGCAGATAGTCAATTTAATCAACATAGCTAATAATAATAATAACTGATGAGCTTCAAGCTCTCTGCTAAAGAAATAAGATGCATATTACTGAAGGATCACAGAAAACGTATAAAATTTCCATGCACTATTATCCTACTATACTAGTTCTGTAGATAAGAGAACTGAAGCGCAGAAAGTCTCATATCCAAATTTACATAATTAAGGAGTAGCAGAACAGGAACTTGATTTGTCAGACTCTTGATCTGTGCTCTTATTTTTCAATGAGACGTCCCACAAAAACTGAAACACTAAACTCGGATTCCCTGATTCTCCATGGGAGTTCCAAGGGCCAGCATCACTGGCACCAGATGGGAATTTATTAGAAACGCAGAGTCTAAGCCCCCATCCCAGATCCAGATCCAGTCAAGAATTTGGTTTTGAACAAGATTCCTATTGATTCTTAATGCACTTTAAACTTTGATAAGCACTGATGCTTACCACACTTTGATAATCATGGCATCACTGACTCAATGGACATGAGTTTATGCAAACTCCGAGAGATGGTGAAGGACAAGGAAGCCTGGTGTGCTGCAGTCCATGGGGTCACAGAGTCAGACATGACTTAGCAACTGAACAACAACTGATAAAAATTAATCAAAAATACTGTAAAAATGATGAAAAATATCATGGGGAGAGTTGGGAGAAGTGGGGAGAGGGAAGGGGAGGGAGGTGGGAAGAGAAAAGCCACAGTCAGTGTGTAGTTTGAAAACTTTGGAAAGATTGAGTAATTTTGTCAATATGCAACACATTTTAAATGGATTGACTTTGCAACCTCACTTCTAAGAATTTACCCTGAATGGATAGAGTCCAAAGAAATATACTGTATTAGTTTTCTATAGCTGCTATGACAAATCACTACCAACTTCATTGCTTAAACACAAATATATTAAAAATGCAAGCTTATTATCTTACAGTTCTGAAGGTCAGAAGCCCTAAAATGGGTTTAGAGAACTAAAATTAAGGTGTTAGCAGTGCTGTGTTTTTCCCTAGGGACTCTCAGTTCAGTTCAGTCGCTCAGTCGTGTCCGACTCTTTGCAGCCCCATGAATCACAGCACGCCAGGCCTCCCTGTCCATCACCAACTCCCGGAGTTCACTCAAACTCACGTCCATCGATACGGTGATGCCACCCAGTCATCTTACCTTCTGTCGTCCCCTTCTCCTCCTGCCCCCAATCCCTCCCAGCATCAGAGTCTTTTCCAGTGAGTCAATTTTTCTCATGAGGTGGACAAAGTATTGCAGTTTCAGCTTTAGCATCCGTCCTTCCAATGAACAACCAGGACTGATCTCCTTTAGAATGGACTGGTTGGATCTCTTTGCAGTCCAAGGGACTCTCAAGAGTCTTCTCCAGCACCACAGTTCAAAAGCATCAATTCTTCGGCGATCAGCTTTCTTCACAGTCCAACTCTCACATCCATACTTGACCACTAGAAAAACCATAGCCTTGACTAGACGGACCTTTGTTGGCAAAGTAATGTCTCTGCTTTTTAATATGCTATCTAGGTTGATCAGAACTTTCCTTTCAAGGAGTAAGCGTCTTTTAATTTCAAGGCTGCAATCAGCATCCGCAGTGATTTTGGAGCCCCCCAAAATAAAGTCTGACAGTTTCCCCATCTGTTTCCTATGAAGTGATGAGACCAGATGCCATGATCTTAGTAAATCAATTTATTTCTTTACCTTTTCCAGACTTTAGAGGTTACCTATGTTCCTTTGTTCACGGTAACTTACCTCTAAAGTCACAGCCAATGAGCATCTTCAAATGTCTCTCACTCTCCTCTGACATTAATGTTCCTGTCTTCCTCATATAAGCTTTGATATTTCATTGGTTAATCCAGAAAAATCTCTCATCACAAAAATCCTTAACTTAATCACATTTACAAAGTCCCGTTTCAGTATTGGGAAGTGAAAATGTTTGGAGGTCCATTATTCTGTCTACCGCAGACACAGAGAGATTCTCTTTCTTATCACAGTGTTATTTTAACAATAAACAAGTAATTAATAGTAATCCCTTATGGCAGAAGGTGAGGAAGAACTAAAGAGCCTCTTGATGAAAGTAAAAAAAGAGAGTGAAAAAGTTGGCTTAAAGCTCAACATTCAGAAAACTAAGATCACGCCACGACTTCATGGCAAATAGATGGGGAAACAGTGAAAACAATGGCTGACTTTATTTTTTGGGGATCCAAAATCACTGCAGATGTTGACTTTAGCTATGAATTAAAAGACGCTTGCTCCTTGGAAGAAAAGCTATGACCAACCTAAAGAGCATATTAAAAAGCAGAGACATTACTTTGCCAACAAAAGTCCATCTAGTCAAGGCTATGGTTTTTCCAGTGGTCATGTATGGATGTCAGAGCTGGACTATAAAGAAAGTTGAGTGCTGAAGAATTGATGGTTTTGAACTGTGGTGTTGGAGAAGACTCTTGAGAGTCCCTTGGACTGCAAGGAGATCCAACCAATCCATCCTAAAGGAAATCAGTCCTGAATAGTCATTGGAAGGACTGATGCTAAAGCTGAAACTCCAATCCTTTGGCCACTTGATGCAAAGAACTGACTTATTTGAAAAAACCCTGATGCTGGGAAAGATTGAGGGCAGGAGGAGAAGGGGATGACAGAGGATGAGATGGTTGGATGGTATCCCCGACTCAATGGACATGAGTTTCAGTAAACTCCGGGAGTTGGTGATGGACAGGGAGGCCTGGCGTGCTGCAGTCCAGGGGGTCGCAAAGAGTCAGACATGACTGAGCGACTGAACTGAACTGAGCTGAAGGGAAACAATTAAGAACAACATAGAGGTCCATTCATACAGGAGACTGTCATGTTTTCCTGTAATGCAGTACCATATGACCATTAAACATGATAATTACCTCTATTGATTGAGGGAAATATTTCACATTTTGATGTTAGAAGGCAAATTTTGTAGTAAGACTGTTCACAGTCACACACAGAATCAGATAGACAGATCTAAAGAGACAAAGAAATAAAGGAAAAAATGAATATATGAAAAGATGTGATGGCTTTAGCATGAATGTACAAAGTAAAGTGAAAGTGAAAGTCGCTCAGTTGTGTCTGACTCTTTGCAATCCCATGGACTATACAGTTCATGGAATTCTCCAGGCCAGAATACTGGAATAGGTAGCCTTTTCCTTCTCCAGGGGATCTTCCCAACCCAGGGATCGAATTCAGATCTCCCTCATTGCAGGCGGATTCTCTACCAGCCAAGCCACCAGGGAAGCCCAAGAATACTGGAGTGAGTAGTCTATCCCTTCTCCAGGCGATCTTCCTGACCCAGGAATCCAACCAGGGTCTCCTGCATTATAGGTGGATTCTTTGCCAGTGAGCTAGCTACCAGGGAAGTCCAACATAATACTACTTAACTTTTGACAACCAAGTCATAACCAGGATAAATATTCTCATCTTCTTAGAGCACAATTACACATAGGCCTAACTCACTTTTCTGCATGATATGCAAGACTCAATAAATACTCTTTAACTACTCAGATGTAGGATCTTTAATAGACCAGTAACATGGCAATCCACTCCAGTACTATTGCCTGGAAAATCCCATGGACAGAGGAGCCTGGTGGACTACAGTCCATGGGGGTCACAAAGAGTCAGACACGACTGAGCGACTTCACTATTCACTAATATGATTTCTGTAGTAAGAAACCTATACTAGTAAAATATTAGGCCCCAGAAGGCCTAGATGTATTAGAAAACAAATTTATCCTGGCAGAAAAGCCTTGAGTAAATCTAACCTATATAAAGCATTTTAGAATGAATTTGAAATCTATCCAGAATTGTTTAGAACCAACCCAATTTTCTAATGGCCATCAGACATCTCAAATTAGGCTTCAACATTATGGCAAGTGGCCAATGGGTCTTAATGAATTAGAACAGTATACTGTCATCAGGAAAACTGGTTTAACGTTAAATATCAAATAGATTTCTCTGCAGATTAAATGAAATACAACATAAAAAGCACCTAGTATGGAGGGTGGCACATAATAGGTGCTTTTAAAATTCCAGTTCTCTTTTTTATCCATCATTTGATATCTACAGAGAACTTTATTCACTGAGTTATTGTCCATCAGGAAAAGGCCTCAGAACTACAGACATATAAATACTGAATATCTAGAATAAAGATTTCAAACAGGGTTAGAGGACCTAAAACATTTGTACCAAAGCATTATTAGAAGTCAGTTGCTTAGCTAGTAAATTATATTGCTATTGTTGCAAGCCAAATGCTTGCTATTCCTAGCCTGGCGCTTGCATTATAAGCAGTCTGCAGACTGATGTGGTTGAGGGGGGTGGGGCAACATTCTCATTGGTCTACAGTCAACATTCTCATTGGTAAAACACAGTCTTACCTCTTCTTCATGAATATGAATTATCTCCCACAAGAGGGTTTTGATATAGCAGGAGAATATCAATTTTACGTGGAGACCTTAGCATGTAAAAAGGACTTGGGGATATTAATGAATCAAGAGGCTCTGTTCAATTAGATATTTTAGTAATGCCAGGGGATAGCATTACTGCTTTCAAGATGTGGTGGAGTCGTCACATGTGATAAATAGAAAAGGGCCTCCCACAAGTCCTTAATAATGACATTAGCCAACCTGAATTGATTATTTTCCATAGGCCAGGCTCCTTGCTCAGCACTTGAACCCCATGAGATATAGACTATTATTAACTGAACTTTACAAATGAGGAAACTGAGAATGATAGTGGTTATGGGACTTGCTGAAATTCACAGAGCTATTAACTATCATAGGCAGGATTCAAATCTAGAAACCTAGACTCCAGAGCTTTATGGTGAACCATGATTCCATTCTTCTCCCTTGCTGTTCACATTTCTGGGGCAACACCCGAAAGAGCTCTTCTAACAAAGCTCAGTAATACATTCAGTGATGAGTTCAACCTAATGGACTTGGGAACTGCTTTTTTTAATCCCAAAGACTGACACATTAGGGAAACTGAGGCAATTTAGTAAGTTTAGTAAAAGGAAATTTAGTAATTTAGTACAGGAAATTTAGTAAAAGGAAAATTGGTATTGAGAGTAGTTATATCTCACTCTAAATCTCTTACATACTAATCTAATTCTGTCAGTATCTTTTATACCACCTAAAATTATTTGTACTCTTCATGACAAACTTCTAAGCAGGAAACAGACATAATCTAATTTTAAAGTAAAAACTGAAATAGGGTTTTTCCCCAGTCACCCTTTGAACCACCCAGATGCTCACACTGAGCGTTTCGAGAAGCATGCAGTGGCAAGTCATGATCTTCTGGGAACATCAGAACTGGACCTAACTCGGTGGTGAGGTGCCTTTCATGCATCTTCGTTTTCTTTAACCCTGCTAGACCCATGGTTCCCCGAATCTTCTCTCTCCTGCTTCTCACCCAGCTGTGGTTCTTCTCCTGCTTGATTTGTGATCCTCAGCAGCTCAGTTGTCACAATAAGGTTGAAGCCAGAGGGGAAGTCCTTGATTTTGCCCTTTACCGTCTCTGCTACACAGTTGGTCACAAACTCCAAGCTGGTTCCCCACAGCATTCCTGGTCCCAAGTTCTCTTATTTACTTGTCCCGGCAGAGACGTCCTACTCCTGATATCAAAGCCACATCCCATCTAGTAAAACCAAGGGTAGTCTACATGGAGTCTGGTTCCCTGTGAATGTGGGTGAGCTTCTTTCAAACTTTACCTCTGAAAGGTGCCGAACACTGAAAAGGGTTGGTGAACACATCAGGATGCTGGGCGGACAGCTTCTAGAGAAAGTATAGAAGCCCCACACCAACCCCACACTCCCACACCTTTTCCATTAGGCTGCCTTGAGTTATCTTTTATAATAAACCAGTAAAATTCAATGAGGACAATCAATGGTTTTTAAATATTCACCCTTTCAAGGCATAACGATAAACTCTGTATTAATTCTATTAAAGTCTAGGGTTGATGCTGTACTAGCCCCTTTAACATGTTGATGTTTAGTCGCTAAGTTGTGTCCAATTATTTTGCTACCCCATGGACTGAGGTTCACCAGGCTTCTCTGTCCATGGAATTTCTCAGGCAAGAGTACTGGAATGGGTTGCCATTTTTTTCTCTAGGCGATCCTTCCTGACCCAGGGATCGAACTCACATCACATGTATTGTAGGTGGATTCTTTACACCTGAGCCTGAGCCACCTGGGAAGCCCTTAAACATAGAAGATGGTAAAGACATAACAAGTTAAAAATAAAAAGAGAGCAAAGAAACACCCATTACAGTTCATATAAATGGACTTCTGTGTGGTCCAATTTTGGATGTATGACAAGAACAACATGAGATCATTAAAAGAGGACATCTTTAACCACACAGAATTAGTATATTTATGGCTTTATCCTTTGTATTCCAACAAACTCATCTACAAAGAGATAATTCACTTACTAAATAAACATATATCTAGTATTTATTATATTCTGCGTTATGGGCTAGGAACTTCAGGCATAGTGGTATATATAAGAACAATTTGCTGCAGGGTCAAGTTATTGATGCTCAATACTTAACTCTAACAAATGTAGTCATTGTTTGAGATACCAGAGCATGTGAAAACATTTGTAAAGAAAAAAAGCAGAAGGCATACTAACTAGAAAAAATTTTAAAGATTATTTTTTCTGAGGTTGCCACAAATTGTTATTTAAGCAATTTAAATTTTGGAAAATAAAATCTCCATCTCTTTTCGTGCTTACTGTATTCATGACATGAATTTGGATACATTAATTCCATTTTTTAATCTCTTTACATGTAAAAATTTTGGTAAAACAACTGACATAACAATAAATGATGCAAAAGTAATTATGTTTATTTTTATCTGATTTACATAAATAGTTATGTTCAACGTAATAAAAATGTTTAAACAGATTCCTTTTTAAGTAATAACAATCATCCGAGTTTGAGCATGCTCCAGGAATTGGTGATGGACAGAGAAGCCTGGCGTGCAGCAGTCCATGGGGTTGCAAAGAATCAGACATGACTGAGAAACTGAACCATAACTATAAATCATTCAAAAATAGCATTAACACTTAATAAGGATGAGCTGCTTCTTCAAATTATGATAAGTACAATAAGAAGAAAAACCTCAAATTTTCCAAAAAAATGTTAAGAAACATTTTATCTATAGACTTTGCATATATGTTATTTCAACTTAAATCATGAACACAACTTAAGGTGATAGAAGAGGAAGATACTAAGAAGAGGTGGCAAGAATACACAGAAGAACTGTACAAAAAAGATCTTCACAAACAAGATAATCACGATGGTGTGATCACTCACCTAGAGCCAGACATCCTGGAATGTGAAGTCAAGTAGGCCTTATGAAGCATCACTACAAACAAAGCAAGTGGAGGTGATGGAATTCCAGTTATTTCAAATCCTGAAAGATGATGCTGTCAAAGTGCTGCACTCAATATGTCAGCAAGTTTGGAAAACTCAGCAGTAGCGTCAGGACTGGAAAAGTCAGTTTTCATTCCAATCCCAAAGAAAGTCAATGCTAAAGAATGCTCAAACTACCGCACAATTGCACTCATCTCACACGCTAGTAAAGTAACGCTCAAAATTCTCCAAGTCAGGCTTCAGCAGTACATAAACCGTGAACTTCCAGATGTTCAATCTGGTTTTAGAAAAGGCAGAGGCACCAGAGATCAAATTGCCAACATCTGCTGGATCATGGAGAAAGCAAGAGAGTTCCAGAAAAACATCTATTTCTGCTTCATTGACTATGCCAAAGCCTCTGACTGTGTGGATCACAATAAACTGTGGAACATTCTGAAAGAGACGGGAATACCAGACCACCTGACCTGCCTCTTGAGGAACCTGTATGCAGGTCAGGAAGCAACAGTCAGAACTGGACATAGAACAACAGACTGGTTCCAAATAGGAAAAGGAGTACGTCAAGGTTGTATATTGTCACCTTGCTTATTTAACTTCTATGCAGAGTACATCATGAGGAACACTGGGCTGGAAGAAGCACAGGCTGGAATCAAGATTGCTGGGAGAAATATCAGTAACCTCAGATATGCAGAGGACACAACCATTATGGCAGAAAGTGAAGAGGAACTAAAGAGCCTCTTGATGAAAGTGAAAGAGGAGAATGAAAAAGTTTGCTTAAAGCTCAACATTCAGAAAACAAAGATCATGGCATCTGGTCCCATCACTTCACGGGAAATAGATGGGGAAACAGTGGAAACAATGACAGACTTTATTTTGGGGGGCTCCAAAATCACTGCAGATGGTGATTGCAGCCATGAAATTAAAAGATGCTTATGACCAACCTAGATAGCATATTAAAAAGCAGAGACATTACTTTGCCAACAAAGGTCCGTCTAGTCAAGGCTATCGTTTTTCCAGTAGTCATGTATGGATGTGAGAGTTGGGCAAAAGAAAGGTGAGCACCAAAGAACTGATGCTTTTGAACTGTAGTGTTGGAGAAGACTCTTGAGAGTCTCTTGGACTGCAAGGAGATCCAACCAGTCCATCCTAAAAGAGATCAGTCCTGGGTGTTCATTGGAAGGTCTGATGTTGAAGCTGAAACTTAGATCCTTTGGCCACCTGATGCAAAAAGCTGACTCATTTGAAAAGACCCTGATGCTGGGAAAGATTGAGGGCAAGAGGAGAAGGGGACGACAGAGGATGAGATGGTTGGATGGCATCACCTACTCGATGGACATGAGTTTGGGTGGACTCTAGGAGTTGGTGATGGACAGGGAGGCCTGGTGTGCTGTGGTTCATGGGGTCGCAAAGAGTCGGACAACACTGAGTGACTGAACTGAACTGAAACCATTTTAAATTAAGTTACTTGAAATTTGTTGCATTTAAAATTGATTTATGTTTGTGCTTTCTCTGAAAAGTCTCAACACTAATGAGACCTAATTGATAAAAAAGAATATGGTAAAATAAGTGTAAAGTAATATATTTTGAAATGATTAACAAAGGAAATTATTCCTATTAACTTCTGACATGACATATTTTATTCTTTTATTTTTTTTAATTTTATTTTTACTTTACATTATTGTATTGATTTTGCCATACATTGACATGAATCTGCCCCAAGTGTACCCCCCTCCCACCTCCCTCCCCATCCCATCCCTCTGGGTCATCCCAGTACATCAGCCCCGAGCATCCTGTATCATGCATTGAACTTGGACTGGCGATTCGTTTCACAAATGATAATATACATGTTTCAATGCCATTCTCCCAAATCATCCCACCCTCACCCTATCCCACAGAGTCCAAAAGACTGTTCTATACATCTGTGTCTCTTTTGCTGTCTCATATACAGGGTTATCGTTATCATCTTTCTAAATTCCATATATATGCGTTAGTATACTGTATTGGTGTTTTTCTTTCTGGCTTACTTCACTCTGTATAATAGGCTCCAGTTTCATCCACCTCATTAGAACTGATTCAAATGTATTCTTTTTAATTGCTGAGTAATACTCCATTGTGTATATGTACCAGAGCTTTCTTATCCATTCGTCTGCAGATGGACATCTAGGTTGCTTCCATGTCCTGGCTATTATAAACAGTGCTGCGATGAACATTGGAGTACACGTGTCTCTTACAATTCTGGTTTTCTCAGTGTGTATGCCCAGGAGTGTGATTGCTGGGTCTCATGGCAGTTCTATTTCCAGTTTTTTAAGGAATCTCCACACTGTTCTCCATAGTGGTTGTACTAGTTTGCATTCCCACCAACAGTGTAAGAGGGTTCACTTTTCTCCACACCTTCTCCAGCATTTATCGCTTGTAGACGTATGAATAGCAGCCATTCTGACTGGCGTGAAATGGTACTGCATTGTGGTTTTGATTTGCATTTTTCTGATTATGAGGGATGTTGAGCATCTTTTCATGTGTTTGTTAGCCATGTTTATGTCTTCTTTGGAGAAATGTCTGTTTAGTTTTTTGGCCCATTTTTTGATTGGGTGGTTTATTTTTCTGGGATTGAGCTGTAGGAGTTGCTTGTATATTTTTGAGAGTAGTCCTTTGTCAGTTGCTTCATTTGCTATTATTTTCTCCCATTCCAAAGGCTGTCTTTTCACCTTGCTTATAGTTTCCTTTGCTGTGCAGAAGCTTTTGATTTTAATTAGGTCCCATTTGCTTATTTTTGCTTTTATTTCCAATATTCTGGGAGGTGGGTCATGGAGGATCCTGTTGTGATTTATGTCAGAGAGTGTTTTGCCTATGTTCTCCTCTAGGAGTTTTATAGTTTCTGGTCTTACATTTAGATCTTTAATCCATTTTGAGTTTATTTTTGTGTATGGTGTTAGGAAGTGTTCTAGTTTCATTCTTTTACAAGTGGTTGACCAGTTTTCCCAGCACCACTTGTTAAAGAGATTGTCTTTACTCCATTGAATATTCTTGCCTCTCTTGTCAAAGATAAGGTGTCCATAGGTGCATGGATTTATCTGTGGGCTTTCTATTTTGTTCCACTGATATATATTTCTGTCTTTATGCCAGTACCATACTGTCTTGATGACTGTGGCTTTGCAGTAGAGTCTGAAGTCAGGCAGCTTGATTCCCCCAGTTCCATTCTTCTTTCTCAAGATTGCTTTGGCTATTCGAGGTTTTTTGTATTTCCATACGAATTGTGAAATTATTTGTTCTAGCTCTGTGAAAAACACCGTTGGTAGCTTGATAGGGATAGAATTGAACTTATAAATTACTTTGGGTAATTCATTTTAACAATATTTATTCTTCCAATCCATGAACACGGTATATTTCTCCATCTATTAGTGTCCTCTCTGATTTCTTTCACGAATGTTTTATAGTTTTCTATATATAGGTCTTTTGTTTCTTTAGGTTGATATATTCCTAAGTATTTTATTCTTTTCATTGCAATGGTGAATGGAATTGTTTCTTTAATTTCTCTTTCTATTTTCTCATTATTAGTGTATAGGAATGCAAGGGATTTCTGTGTGTTGATTTTATATCCTGAAACTTTACTATATTCATTGATTAGCTCTAGTAATTTTCTGGTAGAGTCTTTAGGGTTTTCTGTGTACAGGATCATGTCATGTGCAAACAGTGAGAGCTTTACTTCTTCTTTTCCAATTTGGATTTCTTTTATGTCTTTTTCTGCTCTGATTGCTGTGGCCAAAACTTCCAAAACTATGTTGAATAGTAGTGGTGAGAGTGGGCACGCTTGTCTTGTTCCTGACTTTAGGGGAAACGCTTTCTATTTTTCACCATTGAGGATAATGTTTGCTCTGGGTTCGTCATATATAGCTTTTATTATGTTGAGGTATGTTCCTTTTATTCCCGCCTTCTGGAGGGTTTTGATCATAAATGGATGTTGAATTTTGTCAAAGGCTTTCCCTGCATCTATTGAGATAATCATATGGTTTTTATTTTTCATTTTGTTAATGTGGTGTATTATATTGATTGATTGATTTCGGATATTAAAGAATCCTTGCAACCCTGGGATAAAGCCCACTTGGTCATGATGTATAATCTTTTTAATGTGTTGTTGGAGTCTGAATGCTAGAATTTTGTTAAGGATTTTTGCATCTATGTTCATCAGTGATATTGGCCTGTAATTCTCTTTTTTTTGTGGCATCTTTGTCAGGTTTTGGTATTAGGGTGATGGTGGCCTCATAGAATGAGTTTGGAGGTTTACCTTCTTCCTCTGCAATTTTCTGGAAGAGTTTGAGTAGGATAGATGCTAGCTCTTCTCTAAATTTTTGGTAGAATTCAGCTGTGAAGCCGTCTAGACTTGGGCTTTTGTTTGGTGGAAGATTTCTGATTACAGTTTCAATTTCCATGCTTGTGATGGATCTGTTAAGATTTTCTATTTCTTCCTGGTTCAGTTTTGGAAAGTTGTACTTGTCTAAGAATTTTTCCGTTTCTTCCAAGTTGTCCATTTTATTGGCATATAATTGTTGATAGTCATCTCTTATGATCCTTTGTATTTCTGTGTTGTCTGTTGTGATCTCTCCCTTTTCATTTCTAATTTTATTTATTTGGTTTTTCTCCCTTTGTTTCTTGATGAGTCTGGCTAGTGGTTTGTCAATTTTATTTACCCTCTCAAAGAACCAGCTTTTGGCTTTGTTGATTTTTGCTATGGTCTCTTTTGTTTCTTTTGCATTTATCTCTGCCCTAAATTTTAAGATTTCTTTCCTTCTACTGACCCTGGGGTTCTTCATTTCTTCCTTTTCTAGTTGCTTTACGTGTAGAATTAGGTTACTGAGTTGGCTTTTTTCTTGTTTCTTGAGTAATGCCTGTATTGCTATGAACCTTCCCCTTAGCACCGCTTTTACAGTGTCCCAGAGGTTTTGGGTTGTTGTGTTTTCATTTTCATTCATTTCTATGCATATTTTGATTTCTCTTTTGATTTCTTCTATGATTTGTTCGTTATTCAGCAGCGTGTTGTTCAGCCTCCATATGTTTGAATTTTTAATAGATTTTCTCCTGTAATTGAGATCTAGTCTTACTGTATTGTGGTCAGAAAAGATGCTTGGAGTGATTTCAATTTTTTTGAATTTACCAAGGCTAGATTTATGGTCCAGGATGTGATCTATACTGGAAAAGGTTCCTTGTGCACTTGAGAAGAAGGTGAAATTCATTGTTTTGGGGTGAAATGTCCTATAGATATCTATTAGGTCTAACTGGTCTATTGTATCATTTAACGTTTGTGTTTCCTTGTTAATTTTCTGTTTAGTTGATCTATCCATAGGTGTGAGTGGGGTATTAAAGTCTCCCACTATTATTGTGTTATTGCTGATTTCCCCTTTCATGCTTGTTAGCATTTGTCTTGCATATTGCGGTGCTCCTATGTTGGGTGCATATATATTTATAATTGTCATATCTTCTTCTTGGATTGATTGTTTGATCATTATGTAGTGTCCTTCTTTGTCTCTTTTCACAGCCTTTGTCTTAAAGTCTATTTTATCTGATATGAGTATTGCTACTCCTGCTTTCTTTTGGTCTCTATTTGCGTGGAATATCTTTTTCCAGCCCTTCACTTTCAGTCTGTATGTGTCCCTCGTTTCGAGGTGGGTCTCTTGTAGACAACATATATGGGGGTCTTGTTTTTTTATCCATTCAGCCAGCCTTTGTCTTTTGATTGGGGCATTCAACCTATTTACATTTAAGGTAATTATTGATAAGTATGATCCTGTTGTCATTTTCTTTATTATTTTGGGTTCAAGTTTATACACCCTTTCTGTGTTTCCTGTCCAGAGAAGGTCCTTTAGCATTTGTTGGAGAGCTGGTTTGGTGTTGCTGAATTCTCTCAGCTTTTGCTTGTCTGTAAAGCTTTTGATTTCTCCTTCAGTAATTTGGGCTGTAGGTTATTTTCTTTCATCACTTTAAGTATGCCCTGCCATTCCTTCCTGGCCTGAAGAGTTTCTAATGAAAGATCAGCTGTTATCCTTATGGGGATCCCCTTGTGTGTTATTTGTTGCTTTTCCCTTGCTGCTTTTAATATTTGTTCTTTGTGTTTGATCTTTGCTAATTTGATTAATATGTGTCTTGGGGTATTTCGCCTTGGGTTTATCCTGTTTGGGACTCTCTGGGATTCTTGGACTTAGGTGATTATTTCCTTCCCCATTTTATGGAAATTTTCAACTATTATCTCCTCAAGTATTTTCTCATGGTCTTTCTTCTTGTCTTCTTCTTCTGAGACTCCTATGATTCGGATGTTGGGGCGTTTAAAATTTTCCCAGAGGTCTCTGAGATTGTCCTCATTTCTTTTAATTCATTTTTCGTTTTTCCTCTCTGTTTCATTTATTTCTACCATTCTATCTTCTAACTCACTTATTCTATCTTCTCCCTCTGTTATTCTATTATTGGTTCCCTCCAGAGTGCTTTTGATCTCATCTATTGCATTATTCATTGTATACTGACTCTTTTTTATTTCTTCTAGATCCTTATTAAACCTTTCTTGCATCTTCTCAATCCTTGTCTCCAGGTTATTTATCTGTAACTCCAATTTGTTTTCAAGATTTTAGGTCAATTTCACTAGCATTATTTGGAATTCTTTATCAGGTAGGTTCCCTATCTCTTTCTCTTTTGTTTGGGTTGGTAGGCATTTATCCTGTTTCTTTATTAGCTGTGTATTTTTCTGCCTCTTCATCTTGCTTATTTTGCTGTGTTTGGGGTGGCCTTTCTGTCTTCTGGCAGTTTGTGGAGTTCTCTTTATTGTGGAGTTTCCTCGCTATGGGTGAGGTTGGACAGGTGGCTTGTCAAGATTCCCTAGTTAGGGAAGCTTGTGTCGGTGTTCTGGTGGATCGAGTTGGATTTCTGCTCTCTGGAGTGCAGTGAAGTGTCCAGTAATGAGTTATGAGATGTCAATGGGTTTGGAGTGACTTTGGGCAGCCTGTGTATTGAAGCTTAGGGTTATTTTCCTGTGTTGCTGGAGAATTTGCGTGGTATGTCTTGCTCGGGAACTTGTTGACCATTGGATGGTGCTTAGTTTCAGTGTGGGTATGGGGGTGTTGGATGAGCTCCTATCGATTAACGTTCCCTGGAGTCAGGAGTTCTCTGGTGTTCTCAGGATTCAGACTTAGCCTCCTGCCTCTGGTTTTCAGTCTTATTCTTGCATTAGCCTCTAGACTTCTCCTTCTGTCACTTCCAAGGTGGTTCCCTCTGTTTTAGCTTCTGTTTGCTGGTCTCTTCAGTGTCTAATTTCTGCCCTGACACTAGGGGGCAATTGTGGACACTTTTTAAGGCTCAGTTGTTCAGTCCTGTTCTGGGAAGGGAGGAACACTGCAGACAAATATCTCTGGCATCTGTGGGGAGTACTTGCAGTGTCTCGGCCACACTGGGTTTGCCCCCTCTCATGGCGTGTGTGCTGTCCCAGTCTACACTGCACAGGCTCTAGGTTGCTCTGCCGAGAACTGTCTGAAGCCAGCGCTGGGTTGCATGCACATCCCAGGTCTAAGCCGCTCAGGTTCAGGTACTCAGGTGCTCCACAAAGGTGCAGACTTGGTTGGGCCTGGGTTTTGTGCCCTTCCCCAGTCTGAGGAGCTCAGGTGACCAGGTGTTTGGCGAGTGTAGTCACTGCAACTTATGCTTCCCTGGTCCCTCCCACTTGGTTTCCTGGGTGTACAACCGGCGCACCTTCTCAGGCGGATGTTGACTGGCCAGAAACCCAAGAAGTTTTGGTTAGCAACAAAGCCTGACTGCAGTTTGGTATTAGATGCCTCTCTGGGGCTGCAATTGCCCCCTTCTGGCTCTGGCTGCCCTCTCCTGCCTGTCTCGGTGGAGGATGGGCCATCCGCAGCCAGCTAGCTCTGCTCAGTCCTTTGTTCTGTGAGAGGGACTGGCAGAGTCTTAGGTTAGGGCTTTTCGCCTTTTCGCGGGGTAGCTGTCCCACAGTCTGCTTTGCTATCTCCAGTTAGCTCCCTCAGATTGCCCTCGTGGCATTCAGGCCCAGTCCTTTCTCTCAGCAGTTCAGCCGGCTCCTCGCTGCCCAGCCCCCGCTTGCTAATGGCAGATGCGGGCGTCTGAGCTGCTTCTACACTGGGAGTTATCATTTGGCGCATAATCTGTGGATTTTAATTATTTATTTCTTTTTCCTCCCGGTTGTGTTTCCCTCTGAGGTTCCAATTCTCACCACAGACTCGCCTGTGAGAGTGTTTCCTGATGTTTGGAAATTTCTCTCCTTTTTATGCCTCCCTTCCTGGGACGGAGCTCCACCCCTACCTCTTTTGGCTCTCTTTTTATCTTTTATGTTTTTTCCTACCTCCTTTCTAAGACAATGGGCTGCTTTTCTGGGTGGCTGATGTCCTCTGCCAGCATTCAGAAGTTGTTTTGTGGAATTTACTCAGAGAGTTCAAATGTTCTTTTGATGAATTTTGCAGGGAGAAAGTGGTCTCTCCATCCTATTCCTCCGCCATCTTCTCTAAGAGCCCTGACATATTTTAAAAACATAAAAGACAACTGTGAAATTCTAAAAGAAAATTTTTTAAATGTTTTGTGACAAAATTAAATACTTTGGCCACAATGAAATAGAAAAAAGGCTGCAATAAAAGTTGAAGCTAGTCTCTGGTGACTAATTTTTCTAGCAAATTTGTAAAGTAATATTCCTAAATTCAGCGTCCCTGTTCTTTCTCCATCATTTTCTTCTTCTATGAATGCTTATTCCTTATCCCACACCTACCCTTCTTGATCTATTAAAGAAGCAAAATGCTTTCACTGACCTATACACAGGACCAGTATAAAACAGATTTTGCATGGGCTCCCCTGATAGCTCAGTTGGTAAAGAATCTACCCAAATGCTGGAGACCCCAGTTCAATTCCTGGGTTAGAAAGATCCACTGGAGAAGGGATAGGCTACCCACTCCAGTATTCCTGGGCTTCCTTTGTGGCTCATCTCGTAAAGAATCCACCTGCAATGTAGATTCTCTGTATGTGTGATGCACTTCTGTATATAGATATAAATTATTTTTATGCTTAAATTTTTCCATTTTATCTCTACTGCAATAAACATGTATTATTTTAGTAATAATTTGAAATCAGCTAAGTTTGCTTTCATTAACAATCCAGCATTAGACAAACCATATTATTTTAAAGCAAAAGTGAAAGTCACTCAGTTGTGTCTGACTCTTTGCAACCCCATGGACTATATAGTTCACGGAATTCTCCAGGCCAGAATATTGGAGTATTTCCCTTCTCCAGGGGATCTTCCCAACTCAGGGATCGAGCCCATGTTTCCCGCATTGCAGGCGGATTCTGTACCAGCTGAGCTTTGGGAAACCTATGCAAAATGTGTTTTATACTGGTCCTAATATATGGACAGAAAACAGATCAGTGGTTACCAGGGGACGGCAGAGGAGGAGTATGGCAGGGAGGGATGACAAAAAGAGAACTTCTGGGGTCATGGACATGTGTACTGTCCTGACTGTATGTGTACTGTCTTGCCTGTGGTAATGATTTCACAGGTGTATGTATGTACTTAGTCACTCAGACGTGTCCAACTCTTCGCAACCCCATGGACTGTAGCCCTCCAGGCTCCTCTGTCCATGGGGATTCTCCGGGCAAGAATACTGGAGTGGGTAGCCTATCCCTTCTCCAGGGGATCTTCCCAACCCAGGGATTGAATCCAGGTCTCCCGCATTGCAGGTGGATTCTTTACCGTCTGAGCCACCAGAGAAGCCCAGTGTATGTATACCTGTGTCAGTTGTATCAAACTATGATACAATTAATTAAAATATGTATATATGATTTAAACATAATTTAAATATATATATATATATATATCTTAAATATGATATGATTTTAAATGTATGTATTTATGGTTTTTGCCAACCAAGGTCCGTCTAGTCAAGGCTATGGTTTTTCCCGTGGTCATGTATGGATGTGAGAGTTGGACTGTGAAGAAAGCTGATCGCCGAAGAATTGATGCTTTTGAACTGTGGTGCTGGAGAAGACTCTTGAGAGTCCCTTGGACTGCAAAGAGATCCAACCAGTCCATTCTAGAGGAGATCAATCCTGGGTGTCATTCGAAGGACTGATGCTAAAACTGAAACTCCAATACTTTGGCCACCTCATGCGATGAGTTGACTCACTGGAAAAGACTCTGATGCTGGGAGGGATTGGGGGCAGGAGGAGACAGGGATGACAGAGAATGAGATGGCTGGATGGCATCACCAGCTCGATGGACATGAGTTTGAGTGAACTCTGGGCGTTGGTGATGGACAGGGAGGCCTGGCGTGCTGTGATTCATGGGGTCGCAAAGAGTCGGACACGACTGAGCGACTGAACTGAACTGAACTGAACTGATTTATAGTTTGTCAACTTTGCTTTGCCCCAATAAAGTTGTTAAAAAAGCCTAGCAGTACTGGGTGGTGGTGAGGATATGGAACACATAAAACTCTCATATATATTTTTGGTAGAATGTCTGATATAGTTGCTTTGGAAAAGTCTTCTTAGAAAGTTGGACATATATGACCTAGATATCCTGCTAAGTCGCTTCAGTCGTGTCCGACTCTGTGTGACCCCATAGACAGCAGCCCATCAGGCTCCCCCGTCCCTGGGATTCTCCAGGCAAGAACACTGGAGTGGGTTGCCATTTCCTTCTCCAATCTAGATATCCTACTCCTAGATATTTGCTTGAGGGATAAAACATATGCCAACAACAAAACTGTTCCTAAGCTCACAAGGATCCTGTCGCAAAATTTAACAGATAATTTTAGTCCCGATCGTTTTGACTCCTCAGTCATTAGCACTCCTGACCATTCACTTCTGACTTTCAGTTCTGTTTTCCTTGTGCTTCCTGAACTATACTCTCTGTTTTCTCCCTATATACTCGGCACCTCCTTCCAGCCCATCTCTGAGAGCTCATCTTCCTTAATCTAGCCTTTAAATGATGCCATCTGGGTTTATCCTTATTTGCCTTCTCTTCTTACAAAATGCTGTTTCTGTAGTCTAATTTCATTCATTTCCACAGCTTCACTAAATTAATATCTCACAATAACCTTTCCTGAGCTCGACTTTTATCTTCAGCCACCTACAGAACAGTTAATGTAAATTTTTCAAAGACCCAGCAGTATCAGCACGTCCTAGACTGAACAGGGTCTTATGCCCACAAACCTAAGACTTGCAGTACCTCAGCAAATGGCACTGCCACCCATCTGACTCCTTAAAAACTAAGCTGGAGTCTAGGATACATAACTCCATCACCTCCCATTTCAAAGAAATTCCCAAGTTCAGGCAACTCACATATCATTTCTAAATTCCTTTAATGTCTGTCCATCTCCACTGCCTCTCTTCTAGTCAAATTTATCTTCATCTTTCACCTGGATTGCTACAATAACTGGCCTCCAAGCATTTATTCTAGTTCCTATCCAACCTGTACTCTATGGTATGGAACATTAACATTTTCAAAATGTAAATGTGATCTTATTGCATCCCTAATCTTTATTCTCCCCCTACCTAGCCCAATTTATAATCTATTTTTCCTGTTGTCTTAGAATGATGACCACAATTCTTAACACAGCCTATAGAGCACTATTATATAGTCTGATTCTTATCAACCTCTTCAGTTTTTTTTGCCTACCCCTTCTCCAGTCACTCTGGCTTTCTTTCCAGGCTTTCTCCCTCCACAAGGATTTTACATATACTTGGTCCCTCAATATAGGATTCTCTTCTTCCTCTCCACTTTAACCTGTTTAACCACTACTCAATCCTCTGATCTCAAGGGAAAGATCATTTCCTTTACTTTTCCAAATTAGGTTAAGTTTGTGTCATATACTTTTCCAAAACTGACTTATTTTCTTTGAACCTACCACTTTTAAAATTATGCTTTATTAATCTGATTAGTTGCATCATATCAGCTTCTCCTCTAAAGTGTAAGTTCCAGGAACAACATTTTAGTTCATCCTTGTCTCCATAGGGGTACATTTCATGTATTGGTAATAATTACTCACAAATAAGCTGTGTCTCTGGAAGACAGATCTCATCATGACTCTCTTCAAATAGTGATTTTTGTATTGTCTAACATGTCCTGAAGGTTAACTGATTATTTTGAATGTACAAGTATGTTTGTAAGTTTTTTTTTTTTTTTATAAAATTTGGATCACAAATTCACAGGCTTTCATTGAAGTAGATGTCGCTACGAAAGTACTTGAACACTTGGCTCCAGTTTATTTTCCTGTTTTATTTTTTTTTTGAAGACAGCCTGTTGTCCTTTGATCTTACTCCAACACCTGCACCAACCTACTTCTTTCATCTTAAGAGGTCCCTGTAGGATCCAAGGTCATGTGGATAAAATTAAAATAGAGGTCATGTGATTGAAACTATTCTTCACAACTTCTCCCAAAACACACAGACACATATTCATACAAATACTTGGATCTGACTTTCAAAGGGCCCAATTTGTCTTGTAAATTTTATACTTCCATTTCATGGACTTTCTCACAAAGACAGCAAAACACAAGTTTCCTACATTTTTGTGTTACAAAATTAATCTTTTGTGACAGTGCATGACAATTTCCCTTTCACTGACATTCTAATATTTCCCTATTTCTTCATATATTTTAAAAAAACTATTTAAAAAATTTTCCCAGTTGGCTTTTCTGAAAGTCTGTTGCATCCATCATTATGAAATGATCAGATGAATATTACCATGGTTTAGTGTTCCCTCTGCAAAATGTAAACCAGTGGGGGTGGGAAGTAGGAGATTCTTTGAGGAACCAGCTAAGGATGATGGAATTATTTTACATCTGTTTCTTAGTAATACACTTTCTGTTTCCAGTAAAGGGAAAAATGTAGTTTTAGAAGTCAACAAATTCTATGCAAAACAGGGAGAATTAGAATTTCTAACAGCCTTTAAAAGGAATATTAATAAATATAATTTATAAAACTACAACAGATATTAACAAAAACATAGTAATATTTATTGTAAAATGTGAACTTTAATCCTTAATTCTATTGAAGAATCAAAGAAAGTTATTTTAAAAATATTATATGACTTAAATTTATGATAAATTTCCCCAATTATGTATCTCTAGTTCCATGATAAGAGACATAATTTTACCTATGTCTGGTGACTATATATCCTGAACCAACATTTCATGTTAACACACTTCAGCAGTAATGCAGTAATAGTCACTTAAAACAGGAAACGAAACAGTAAAAGTTAATTTTGTGTCCTTCTCACTCTTCCCTCCTAGCTCCCCAATCAAGTTAACATTTTCTTGAGCAGTTTCCAAAAGGACTCTGAATTAAACAATCCCCAGATATCTACCTTTTGCTTATTCTTTATCAGGCCATTATCTCTGATATAGCCCAGCCAAACGAGAAATTCAAGGCTAATTTGGAATACTCTTGTTTTCCTACAGCTTGAAGAAAAGATAAAGGTCAGAAGCAGGCTTAAAGAGATGGACAGAAGTCACGAGTTAGAAATAAACAAAGGAAGCTCCCTTGTAGTAGAACTATTTAAAACATACGCCAATAAAATGTTCAAAGGATTCCTACAGAGCTTCAAAGATAAACACGTGCAATTTTTTTTCTTGAAAAACTCCTCTTACCTGAAGGTTTAAACTCAAATATATAACATGGTTCAATGGAAAAATATAAATGACAGCCTCTTGGTATTTTATGCATTTACGCAGAGTTAAAAATTTTAATATAGGTCACCATGAATTCCAGCTCTATTTGCTCTTAGTCGTGAAACTTGGGCAAGTCATTTACTGTCAGCTTGCCCCAGTTGCAATAATTACAATTTTCAGTTCATGAAGTGCTAAGGGAATAATACAAGCAAAATTCTTAAAACCATGTTAGTCACACAGAAATGCTCACTAAATGCCAGCTATTATTAACAATTTTATTTTTATCATCAACATTATTTCAATAAGGCTGGGGTGTCGAAGGGGCTGGGCATGAAAAATTCTAATCTATAAGAAATAAACAGCAATAAACCTGTGGAAGGTGCTGAGCTTCACTTTAAAACACACTGAAAAAGCTCTCTTGGTCCTCACATGATGAGAGAATTGAGACTTTAAATACAGGGCTATTTTTCCACATGTTTATTGCTGGCTTAGAGCTCAGAAATTTAGGGAAAAAATAAACAGAAATATGAGAAAAAAATGTGAGATATTTTTAAAAATCCAAAAGACAAAAAAAAAAAAGAATAAAAATAGAAGGTGGGAGATTATTAAGAAATAATAAAAGTTCCCAGAATTGAGAAACACTATATATCTTCAGATTACAAGAGAAGAAACTAAATGCTTCCAGATATTTTAAAAAATGTACTTGACACCTTACCAGGAAGTAAAGAACAAAATTCAGTCTGCTATTGGTTTCCTCATTGATATTATTAGAAACTGGAAAACAATGGAGTAATTCTTTCAAAATTCCCCCAATCCAAAATTCAGTGAAAATTGATTGTGGAATGTTTTATGCACAGAAACCCTGAATGAATGTTTGCTTATTTTTAAGTTTTTGCCCCATATTCTCTGGTCTTATTAGGTAAGTCTATTGTGCTATTGGCAAGCCACTCCAGTACTCTTGCCTACAAAATCCCATGGATGGAGGAGCCTGGTAGGCTGCAGTCCATGGGGTCGCTATGGGTCAGACACGACTGGGCGACTTCACTTTCACTTTTCACTTTCACACATTGGAGAAGGAAATGGCAACCCACTCCAGTGTTCTTGCCTGGAGAATCCCAGGGACGGGGGAGCCTGGTGGGCTTCCGTCTATGGGGTCACACAGAGTCGGACACGACTGAAGTGACTTAGCAGCAGCAGCAGCAGCATAGTGCTATAACAATACAATCCCCAGTAAAAGCTTCAACATAGTACATAAGACTTTGTTTACCGTTTCAGAGGACAGCTCAGAGGATTGCAGTGCCAGACCAGTAGGACACCTCTGTCATTTTCTATGTACAACTTGCATCTCTACATCCCTGGAAGTTTCCCCAGATCGTCCAAAACATTCATATCACAGCAGGAAACAGTAAAAAGTAAGTTTGCTGCTGCTGCTGCTGCTGCTGCTGCTAAGTCACGTCAGTCGGGTCCGACCCTGTGCGATCCCATAGACGGCAGCCCACCAGGTTCCCGTCCCTGGGATTCTCCAGACAAGAATACTGGAGTGGGTTGCCACTTCCTTCTCCAGTGCATTAAGGTGAAAAGTGAAAGTGAAGTCGCTCAGTCATGTCCAACTCTGCGACCCCGTGAACTGCAGCTCACCAGGCTCCTCCCTTCATGGGATTTCCCAGGCAAGAGTACTGGAGTGGGTTGCCATTGCCTTCTCCAAAAGCTAAGTTTAGTGTCTGTCTATTCCTTTTAAGGGTATGACCTGGAATTGACATGTATTCTTTTGTCTCACACTATTTAAACATAAATTAGTCACATGACCAAATATGGATGCAAGCGAGTCTTGTTGGCCCTCACTGAGGAAATTGGGAAGCATAATCACAAAGAAAGGACACGTAAATTAATCCTTGTAGAAAAGTAGTCATCTGTCTCACTAGTCTGTAAACATACCAAAAGTCATGTCATACTCTCTAGCCTTCAGTTCAGTCCAGTTCAGTCGCTCAGTCATGTCCGACTCTCCGCGACCCCATGAATCACAGCACGCCAGGCCTCCCTGTCCATCACCAACTCCCGGAGTACACTCAAACTCTCTAGCCTTACATAGCAGCATTTCAGGACACTTCCTCTCCTTATTATGTAACTAATAGTGACTACACTTACATATCAAGCACTATTATTGACTATTATGCTTTCTTTATTGCAACTCAATCCAAATAAAAGTTTATTGTGAAATAGATGAATAGAAAGCACTATACAAACTTCCTCGTAATAAATCAGAACCATCCCCAGTACAAATGCAAGTTTGTGTAATACTATTAAAGTTACTTTAAACTATCATTTAAAAGTTCATGAAATTTTTAATAATTATTTTAAGTTTAAGTGGTGTTTTTTCCTTTACTAATTTCCTTTAATAATTACCATTACCATATATATAGAAGGACATTAGCTTTTTTTCCTTCTTAAATCAACTATATTTTAAAACTTTTTAAGGAATAAGAATAGAGTACAAATTAATTTAAAAGTTTCTGTTTTTTGAGGAAAATAGATCTTCTGTGTGTTTAGTCACTTAGTCATGTCCAACTCTTTGCAACCCCATGGATTGTAGCCCACCAGGCTCCTCTGTCCATGGGATTATCTAGGCAAGAATACTGGAGTGGGTTGCCATGTCCTCTTCCAGGGGAATCTTCCCAACCCAAGGATGGAACACACAGGTTTCCTGCATTACAGGCAGATTCTTTACCATCTGAGCCACCAGGGAAGTCCTTCTAAACTACATGAAATAAGAATATCAAGGAATGAAAGGATACAAAAGTATATTAAAGATAAACTCATTTAGTAAGGAGAAGTGAAAAAGAATTTAAAGGAGCTTCTACAATTAATTACTAAAAGATTACATTACAAAATATATGCTGATGTTGATTTGAAATTTGAGATTTATCTCCTAACACAGAATGACAGAAATAGTTAATCTCTTCAATCTTATATTTTGCTTTTAAAAAATTACTCAGATCAGCAACTGGATTCAGTAATAAGAGAATGTATTCAACTACTTCCTGAAGACAAGATTTATAAACTCTTACGAGAATATTTTATGTCTTATTAGTCTTAATTTTGAAATTGTTTCTCTAAATCTAAATAATCCTTTGACAGACTCTTATACACTTAAATCTCATTCATTCTTTCACTTAAATATTTAATCCAGGGCTACTGTATGCCAGGCATTGCTCTACACAATGGGACACAAAAGTGAGCAACAAAAAAGACACCAGTAAATCCTGGTTTCAAAGAGTTGCTGGCTTGAAGGGAAGACAAATAATAAAGATGATAAAGAAAAAAGCAAATGATACGGTATTTCAGAAGCTGATGTGTGCTGCAGAGAAAAGTAGGAGGTGACAGAGAAGATCCGAGTGCAGGGACTGGGGCAGCTAGCAAACGAGACAGGACGCCAGATGGGCCTCGGGGAAGCCCCGCGGAGCATCCAGGCATCTGCACGAAGAGACTCCCAGAACAGGGAGAGCCACACAGACGCCCTAACTTGGGAGACTTCCTGGTCTGTTCCAGGAAGCAAAGAAAGCCGAGAATGAAATTAAGTGGGCAACATGGAGAGGCCTGCAGGGTGAGGAGTGCTGCAGGGAGAAAACCCTGGGCTGGAAACAAGGAGCCAGAGTGGCTGCGGCAGTGGATGCCTTCTAAGAGGAAGGCAAAGGCCTGGTCACAGAGGCCTGCGGGTCCCAGGAAAGGCCGGGATTGCGTTCTACGTAACGTGTGAACAGGAGAAAGTCCTGATCTGCTTTGACTTTACAGCTGGTTCTGACTGCTAAGTGGAGAACAGAATGTTGGGGTGACAGTGTAGGAGGCTGCTGCGGGAACCAGGGCTGGCCAAAGTTGCTGGTAAGAGCTGCTGTAGAGAAGTGTCTGGGGTTCTAATTTTTAAGACAATGGAGAAGACCTGATGATGGACTGCGTGTCAGATACGAAGAGAAGAATCAAGGATGGCTCCCGGATTTTTACCTCAGCAACTAAGTAAACTAAGGTAATAGTGATTGATCAGTTCCTATTTCTTTTTTAAAAGAATTCACCACAAAATTTTTTTTCCATTATATGTTTTTAAACACAAACACATTTGTGTTTAAAATATGGTTGAAGTAAAGGCTAACCTTTGGCCATCAGAAATAAAACTCCACCTTGAATCAAGAATCTGTATTTCATATTTCTTTTCTTACTGTGTTATATATAAGTGCTAATTAAAATTTTAATGGATTATCTATAAATCTCCCAATGAAGAGGATAGAAAAATCTGGAGACTAGTTTTCCAATCATCTAACATCACTGTACTTTCTGCCTAATGAGAGTGAAAATGAGGTAACCAACACCACACACCTGCCATTAAGCTGAAGAAAAGGCCATTTTACAGGCATTAAACTCCTGTGGTCTGCCAAATGTTCCCACTCACTCACCTATTGGGAGGGTAATTACCATTCTAAAATTGCTAAAGCAATAGAATATGCCTTTATCTATTTTCCTTCAGGCTGAAAATTTTAAAATGTTTTAAAAAGTTCACTTTCCAGGCACCTTATTTGATTTACGAGAATAAAGGTGACATTACTGCATCACCTCAATCAAATCTGATAATACATTTCTTAACCTAATAAAAACTCCCCCCATAATAGTAATAACAGGTTTATTTTGCTGTGAGGCATTTTTAATTGCACAAGGTATGGCTGTAATTGAAATGTACCCATTTTTAGTTGACATTTTAATTATCCCATTAGCCAGAAAACAGATATTGTGAAAGCTTGAAAAATAATCTTTGGTAGTTTAGAACCAATTTTTTTCTATCATTCTTACAAGCATTCAATTAGTCTTCTCCTGAAATCCTTTACACATGGGAGCATTTTCCTCAAATTCAACTTTTCCTTGAATATATCTAATATTTTCCACTAAACTATTAATTTCCTTCTTGAATGTCTCAAGGAAAATCAAATCTTATTACATATAACCCTCACCCTTAATCTGATCTTTATTTTGTTTTCTTTTCCCTTGTTTTTGCACAAAATTCTCTGCTTTACATGGTTCAGAGAGCCCCAAACTTTTTAAAGCTCTTGGCTTTTCTGATTTTGACTCTGTGGCCATGAAAAATGCATGAGAAATTTTATTATTATTTTGCAAAGAGGCCCAAAAGTAACAGAAAAGGACAATTAAGCCTTGGACCTAAATAAATTTAGGGTTTTTACCTGGGAGAGAATGGTAGTCCAGTAATATAATTCTCAGAGGGTAAGCTTTAAATAAAGTTTAAAATGTTTCATACACAGCAAGAGATTAATCAGACATGGAAAGGCAAAATGATCAAGGTAGAAATCATACTCATGGAGAACTGTGTGTTTTGGGGGTTGATGGGGTGTAATTCCCCAAAGGAATGATACACCGTGCCCCTGTGTTTCTGCAGGTCTAAGAGCAGGGTATGTCCTGGGGTATCAAGAATAGGAGAAAGAGCACGATGGTTATTTCACAAAATTTTGCTTTATAACTTACTTTAAACTTTTACTGATAGAAAGAAATGGACTTAAGCAAGTTTACAAGTGGTTTTAGTCCCTCTCAACTGACTGAGAGTTAGTGTGTTAGGGCCAGAAGGAAATCAGTTAGCTCAGTAAGGTGACACCAGAGAAGGCTGGGATCTTACTTTCCTCATGGTTTCCTGTTATCTTTGTCTTCTTCTCTTAAACTCTCAATTTAAAGATTAAATCCTTAACTTTTTTCTTTTCTCAATATTCTCCATCTCATAACACATAATCCCAAAGATCTTCAATTGTAAGACACATCAGATAAAATATAACATATAACCTCAATATTAAAATGGACCCCAAATTCAAAATTATGAAAGTTGTAAATTATACCACTTATAATAAGGAAATATAGTGTGTGCTTAGTCTCTCAGTCGTGTCCAGCTCTTGGCAACCTCCTGGACACTAACCCGCCAAGTACCTCTGTCCATGGGGTTTTCCAGGCAAGAATACTGGAGTGCCATTTCCCTCTCCAAGGAAACATAGTACTGACTGTGTATTAATGATTCCCAAATCTATAATTTTATTCCCATCTCTCTCCCATCAAACTGCATACTTGTCATTTACACATGTAGATCCTGCCTCCAAAATCTGTTTCCTCTCTACTTTTCACTACTGACAAAAATAAGAGTAAGGAAAGAGTGCTGTCATTGACTTGATACTGGTATGAAGTCAAAGATATCCTTTAACCTCCACTTCCTATGCTCCATGTCCAGTCTGTCATCCACACTTCGTTGTGTGCCTCATACATGTTTTTTTTCTTTTCTAAGTTCTAGCCTTATCACTGAATGCCTAGAGTACTCAAACAGCACCTCAGACGATGACCTTGCTTTTAGGTAGAAACAGGGACAATATCATGCTGATAAGAGCTCTAAAGTCAAATTTCCTGATTTCACCATATGGGTCCACCACTTAACATGTGTGTGACTTTGGGCAAACTGTTTTCTTCTTATGGCTCTTCTCTTCATCTTTAGACCGAGTATAAGAACAGTACTTCCCTCATGGAATTGTTATGAATGTTATAGGAATACATGGAAAACATCAGAACAACATCTGGAATTCTAGCAAGCACTCATAAGATATTAGCTACTATAAGACACCACACTGCAATTCCTTTGACACAAATATGTTAGCATCAGCCTTACTAAAATACCAATTAATTCAGCCATTAAATATAAATGTTTACCAAATGAATGTATACTGTATACTATACATTGTTCAAAGTATTGAATATTAAGAATGCAGTGATAAATAGGACAAATTCACCACTGACAGGTGGGAAAGAAGACATAAAGATGACAAATAAAAAATTTTATGAATAGCTAATATTGTGCTTCTGCTGCTGCTGCTGCTAAGTCGCTTCAGTCATGTCCGATTCTGTGCGACCCCATAGACGGCAGCCCACCAGGCTCCCCCGTCCCTGGGATTCTCCAGGCAAGAACACTGTAATGGGTTACCATTTCCTTCTCCAAAGCATGTAAGTGAAAGTGAAGTCACTCAGTCACGACCCCATGGACTGCAGCCCACCAGGCTCCTCTGTCCATGGGATTTTCTAGGCAACAGTACTAGAGTGGGGTGCCATCTGCTAATGATTATTATTAAGGTAAAACTAGATGATATGATAGACATGGAGGTCGTGACTACTTTAGAAGGAAACAAAGGATGTGATGCATAAACTATTACCCAATAGGTAAGCGGCGGAGACAAGCTGTCACTCAGCACAGCGCCTCTGAGACTCATCCAAGTTGTTAGAATTTCTTATTTTAATTGTAAAATATTTTTAAAGAACTCAAGAAAAGACTTTATATTTCAGTTCAGTTCAGTTCAGTTGCTCAGTCGTGTCCGACTCTCTGCGACCCCATGAATCACAGCACACCAGGCCTCCCTGTCCATCACCAACTCCCGGAGTTCACTCAAACTCATGTCCACAGAGTCGGTGATGCCATCCAGCCATCTCATTCTCCGTCGTCCCCTTCTCCTCCCGCCCCCAACCTTTCCCAGCATCAGAGTCTTTTCCAGTGAGTCAACTCGTCGCATGAGGTGGCCAAAGTATTGCAGTTTCAGCTTTAGCATCAGTCCTTCCAATGAACATCCAGGATTGATCTCCTTTAGAATGGACTGGTTGGATCTCCTTGCAGTATAAGGGACTCTCAAGAGTCTTCTCCAACACCACTTTATATTTACACAGGTATTTAACAACCATTTCTGTTCTTCCTTCATTCTGTATGATTCAACTTTGCTTCTGGCATCATGTTCCTGCTGTCTAAAGAATTTGTTTTAGCGATTATTTTTTAAGCATTTTACTAATAATAACTTCTCTTAGTTTTCTTTCATCTGAAAATGTTTTTATTTCCCTTTCATTCCTGAGGGATATTTTTATTGAATATAGACCCTGAGGTTAACAGTTCTCTTCCTGAGGCACTTTAAAATTTTTGTTTCACTTCCTTCTGGGCTTCTCAGTTTCTGAAGAGAGACACAAAATCACTTGGGTCATGGTTCCCTAAAAGTAATGAGTCATTTTTCCAGGTTACCATCAATATTTTTTCTTTGAACTTAGTTTTCAGCAGTCTGATTACAATGTGTCCACTCTTGGATCTCCTTAGGTTTATCATTGTTTAGAAATTATTCAATTTCTGAAACCTGCAGATTTATGTCTTTAGTCAATTTTTTTCAGCCATCATTTCTTCAAATACTTTAACACTGTACTTTTTCTGTTCTTTGACTCTGTTGACATGATATTCTGTTCAACATTAGTTCCATTTCAAACCTTTGCAGAGTTACTCGCATCTGTCACATATATGAGCCATTTAGTGGGCAGTTTGGTACCTGAGTGGTCACTGATGGTCTGTTAGTTCTTGGTATCTTTTGGTACCTCTTTAGGATCAGATACACAAACTTAGAGCTCAGGAGTGAGCCGAACAGCTTATAAAAGATTCTAAGGTCTCTCTTTTATAAGCTCTCTTCTCTTTCTGGTTCTTGACCAGAAAGCGGGGGTTTTAATTACTCCACTCTTCTGCATACTTTGTGTGCATGTGAGGTTAAGGAACAGTATGGCAGGGAGGAGAAAAGTACCTTCTTCGATCCATACTTCCTCTAATTAAAGAAGAGGTTCCTCTGTGTTCCTGCTGCCACCACTGATGCTTTTGTTTCCATAGCCACTATGGGTTTGTCTGGAAGCCAAAATAGAATGAAGAAAAGAAAGAAAAACTTTAAAAGGGGGATATCCCCCACTCTCTCTGAATATGTGGAGGCCCCAGTCCTACTCCACATGAAGGAACTAGAGAGTTTCTCCTGAAACTCTGCACCTTCGTGCCCTCTTATGGCATTTGGACTGCTTTGTATCCAGGCCAGGGTATACACGATGAAAATGGGAAACTTACTGCCAATCTGGTACATGCTGAATTCCAGGTTTCCTCCCTAGTCGGCCAGCTGCTGCTGCTGCTGCTGCTAAGTCACTTCAGTCGTGTCCAACTCTGCGACCCCATAGACAGCAGCCCATCAGGCTCCACCGACCCTGGGATTCTCCAGGCAAGAACACTGGAGTGGGTAGTCAGCCAGCTACTACTCCTTATTCTCAAAGACTCCAAAACGAATCCAAGAACTGTGCCCAGGTTTTACAGCTATATTTGGGATATCTAGAGTAGAATACACATATTCCATCTTACGCCAAATCAGAACTCCCTTCTTTTAATAGTTAAAATAACTCATCTATTTGCTGTTAACTTGGGTAAATATTTGGCTTCTTATTATAGGAATATAAGATGTAGCTGCAGAAAAAGAATGAAGAGCGATACAGTGGCATAAGTGGTTCCTAGCTCCAAGAGTCAAAGTGATATCAAAGCTAGGTGTTTCAGTTCAAAAAGCTAGCCTGTGAACCACATGTTTCCTGTAACAGAACTAAGACACATTCATCCTGTGTATTCAGCATCCGATGTAAAGGAAAATATACGGGACTCATTAAGCTTTTTTTTTCTCATAGGGTTTATTCAAGAGATGATAAGAAATATCAAGGCAAAATGTATTGTCAGAATTTCTGGGGTTTGGTTCCTCAACCATCAAGTAATTATATTACCATCTATGAGATATTTCTACTTCTCATTCTTTGTGGGCAAGATTTGTCCTAAAAGACTTTGTTAAATAACTTGTTGAAACATATGTATGTAGTTTGCATGTTGTTCTCCTGATCTAGAAATCTAAAGCTTATTTTCAAAGGATATGGGATTAATTTTGGAAGAGCTGCATTTATTGAATATATTTTGGCTTGTAGAGATGTCCTATGTTTTGAATGACTGCCCACTAGATTTTAAAATAACCCTTCAAAACTTCTGCAAAAATATGGTTTTCTGAATTTTCAGTAGATTTGCATTGTTGAACAATTTGTACTGATCTATGTACTAAGGCATCCTAACTGAAGCAATTTTATAAGAAATACTTGTATTACAATACTTTATATATTGCTGGGAGAAATAGCAATAATCTCAGATATGCAGATGACACTACCCTTATGGCAGAAAGTGAAGAGGAACTCAAAAGCCTCTTGATGAAAGTGAAAGAGGAGAGTGAAAAGGTTGGCTTGAAGCTCAACATTCAGAAAACAAAGATCATGGCATCTGGTCCCATCACTTCATGGGAAATAGATGGAAAAACAGTGGAGACAGTGTCAGACTTTATTTTTTTGGGCTCCAAAATCACTGCAGATGCTGATTGCAGCCATGAAATTAAAAGACGCTTGCTCCTTGGAAGGAAAGTTATGACCAACCTTGATAATATATTAAAAAGCAGAGACATTACTTTGCCAACCAAGGTCCGTCTAGTCAAGGCTATGGTTTTTCCCATGGTCATGTATGGATGTGAGAGTTGGACTATGAAGAAAGCTGATCGCCGAAGAATTGATGCTTTTGAACTGTGGTGTTGGAGAAGACTCTTGAGAGTCCCTTGTACTGCAAGGAGATCCAACCAGTCCATTCTAAGGGAGATCGATCCTGGGTGTTCATTGGAAGGACTGATGCTAAAGCTGAAACTGCAATACTTTGGCCACCTCATGCGACGAGTTGACTCACTGGAAAAGACTCTGATGCTGGGAAAGGTTGGGGGCGGGAGGAGAAGGGGACGACGGAGAATGAGATGGCTGGATGGCATCACCGACTCTGTGGACATGAGTTTGAGTGAACTCCGGGAGTTGGTGATAGACAAGGAGGCCTGGCGTGCTGTGATTCATGGGGCCGCGGAGAGTCGGACACGACTGAGCGACTGAACTGAATTGAACTTTATATATACCTGAATGCCCTTACTTTAGAAATGATGACATTAAGACTCATAAAGATGAAGCTACTTGCCCAAGATGACACAGAATGCTAGTAAAAGGAGAAAGACTGTGCTGCTAATCAAGACTCAGAAACCCTCTTGGTCCTGCTCTGACTTTTCTATTTTCAATATAGTCTCTTATAGTTGCTTTAATGGCTCCTATAATTGCTGAGAGATTTTAATTACTTACCAATTTTACCTTAAAAGGGTAAAACTATATCCATTTTACAATTTGGGAAAATGTCAGTACTTTAGAAAAGTGGGTCTTTATTGTCTCAAGATAACTGCAGCCCCAAACATTTTGTCTTCACACTGTATTTGAAGACACAAATGTGTTGGAAAAATTAGGACTCCCAATAATTCTTCTAAATCACATTATTATCACTTTCTTATACCCCTCAACACTTCTAACATCCTTTCTAAGTCAATTCTCTGGAAAACAGCATGCCTCTAAGATGAAACAAATCTCTGTTTTTGCTACCACTGTGCATTGAGCCCTCAACTGTATATAGAAAGAAACACATCACCATGTAGACTCTGGAATTTTTCTCTCCTGACTGGACTTCTCTCCTGACCTCCACAGTCATAGGATTATAGACAACTGACATCTGTACCTTGATGTACAACAGACATCTCAATGCTAACATGCCCAAAATTAAGCTCTGGCTCTATCCTCAAAACTTTATACTACCCTTAGCTTCCCTTTAAATACGGGTTATTAAATTGTTCTATCTTTTATATCTCTATTTTTTTTTCAGAACTTGAGCAAATGTTTCCTATTCTCTGGCTTTCCAATGTCTCTAAGTATATTAGCATAGTTGTCCTATAGTTTGACTTTATCCTTTGAGTATCTGAAGTCTCAGCGGGTCTCTTTCTCATATCTGCGCTTCTGCTGAGTCGTGCTGCTTCCTGGTGTGCTGGAACATATTTGTATACCACTCATTACACTATTTCAAAGTTACTCACCCAGGCATACCAGCTGGGTGTAATGGAGCACTAGCTGATCTTGTCTCTTTAGTGGTTTCTAATCTTTAATCTTCAGGAAATTAGAGCAAGTCCCATGCATATGTCTATCCTCCTTTATTACAGTGTTTGCAAATAGGCTGATCATTTATTCATCAACTATTTGGTACAGTAAGTGCGTTTCTTATTGTTCCACTGGGGTTTTGCCACATAATATTTTAAGAATTGTATATAAAAGCTTTCTCTGTAACAGAATTTTTCTAAAAAACAAACAGATGAAAATAGCAAAGTATATTTACATTCCTATTTACTTTGAGTCAAAATAAAAGACATGGTTTTTGTCTACCTACATGGTTAGGTAGGTTTTTATGCTGAATATACTTAAATACTTAGGCATGTTTTCAGAATTTACTTATTACAATATACCTAGTGTCAAGACGTGAGAACTGAATAAATAAAAATGTTAACAATGTTTCTGTTCAGGAAAACTCAACATTGTAAATCTGAAAATTCTCAAAATTTGCACTTAAAAGTGTAACACATTGCTAATAAATATCCCAGGACATAATATCTCAGAGTTTGACAATATGACTCTAAAATTCATTTTAAAGAATGACTAACAAAAGAGAAGAAGTGTTGAAACAGAATAAAAGTAAGGGATCTTGTCCAACCAGACAACAATACATAGTCCTGACTCAGGAAAGACAATGGACAAAACAAAAAGTCCAGAAACAAAGTATATGATGTTGATCGTATTAATAGTGAAAATAATTATTATTGGTATTTGGACAATATGCTTAACCACTTGGAAAAAATTACATTATCCAAATATTCATTATATATTAATATAAATTCCGGTGAGAAAAATTGAAAGCAGGAAATATGGCATAAGGTAAAAATGGTGCTCTACAAACTTTTGAAATGTGGTAGCCTGGGAATACAAAGTGTGTGAAAAATACACTGGCGAATAGTCATTATAATTTTAGAGGATCTACAACAAAAGCAAAGATTATTAAGGAGGATAAATGATTTTGCTATATAAAATTTTAACACTAGGTGGTGAAAAATACAAAAAATTTAAAGCATTCATAAATTTTCAACATATTTATCAGAAAAAATATTGTATATCACATTAAAAGTTTTTGCAAAACCTTAATAAGATACATATCTTCCTAACAGTAAAGGATGAAAAGATATAAATTTATGAAGAAATAATATAAACAATACTATGCAAAAAAATTATTTACTCTTATTAATAAAGAAAAAATGAAATGAAATAAAAGTTGCTCAGTCATGTCCAACTTTGTGATCCCAGGACTGTAGCCCATCAGGCTCCTCTGTCCATGAAATTCTCCAGGCAAGAATGCTGGAGTGGGCGGCCATTCCCTTCTGCAGGGCATCTTCCTGACACAGGGATTGAACCTGGGTATCCTGCATTGCAGGCAGATTCTTTACCATCTGTGCTACCAAAGAACCCAGTCATTAATTTAAAAATGCTTATTAATAATTAATAAAGAAACACTATTTTCATCATAAAACTGGAAACTATAAAATGTTTCTATTCAATGCTAAAACTGGTGACTTTATAAGGAAAAATGGACAATTTTATATTCAGTTCAATTCAGTCAGCCCAACTCTTTGCAACTCCCTGGAATGCAGCACGCCAGGCTTCCCTGTCCTTCACGAACTCCCAGAGCTTGCTCAAACTCATGTCCATCAAGTCGGTGATACCATCCAATCATGTCATCCTCTGCGGTCCCCTCCTCCCACCTTCAATCTTCTTTCCAGAATCAGGGTCTTTTCCAATGAGTCCGTTCTTTACATCAGATGGCCAAAGTACTGGAGTTTCAGTTTCAGCATCAGTCCTTCCAATAAATATTCAGGACTGATTTCCTTTAGGATGGACTGGTTGGATCTCCTTGCAGTCTAAGGGCTTCTCAAGAGTCTTCTCCAACACTTCAGTTCAAAAGCATCAATTCTTTGGTGCTCAGTTTTCTTTATAGTCCAACTCTCACATCCATACATGCTGCTGCTGCTGCTGCTAAGTCACTTCAGTCGTGTCCGACTCTGTGTGACCCCATAGACGGAAGCCCACCAGGCTCCCCCATCCCTGGGATTCTCCAGGCAAGAACACTGGAGTGGGTTGCCATTTCCTTCTCCAAGGTGTGAAAGTGAAAAGTGAAAGTGAAGTCGCTCAGTCGTGTCCGATCCTCAGCGACCCCACGGACTGCAGCCTACCAGGCTCCTCCATCCATGGGATTTTCTTTCTAGGCAAGAGTACTGGAGTGGCTTGCCATTGCCTTCTCCACATCCATACATGACTACTGGAAAAACCAAAGCTTTGACTAGATGGACCTTTGTTGGCAAGGTAATGTCTCTGCTTTTTAATATGCTGTCTAGGTTGCTCTGTGGTGTTGGATAAGACTCTTGAGAGTCCCTTGTACTGCAAGGAGATCCAACCAGTCCATTCTAAAGGAGATCAATCCTGGGTGTTCATTGGAAGGACTGATGCTAAAGCTGAAACTGCAATAACTTGGCCACCTCATGTGACGAGTTGACTCACTGGAAAAGACTCTGATGCTGGGAAAGGTTGGGGGTGGGAGAAGAAGGGGACGACAGAGAATGAGATGGCTGGATGGCATCACTGACTCTGTGGACATGAGTTTGAGTGAACTCCGGGAGTTGGTGATGGACAGGGAGGCCTGGTGTGCTGTGATTCATGGGGTCACGGAGAGTCGGACACGACTGGGCGACTGAACTGAACTGAACTAGGTTGCTCATAACTTTTCTTCCAAGGAGCAAGAGTCCTTTAATTTCATGGCTGCAGTTACCATCTGCAGTGATTTTGGAACCCCAAAATATAAAGTTTCTCAGTGTTTCCATTATTTCCTCAACTATTTGACATGGAGTGTTGCAACCAGATGCCACGATCTTAGTTTTCTGAATGTTGAGCTTTAAGCCAACTTATTCACTCTCCTCTTTCACTTTCTTCAAGAGGCTCTTTAGTTCCTCTTTCTGCCATAAGGATGGTGTCATCTGTGTATCTGAAGTTATTGATATTTCTCCCAGCAATCTTGATTCCAGCTTGTGCTTCATCCAGCCCAGCATTTCACATGATGTACTCTGCATCTAAGTTAAATAAACAAGGAGACAATATACATCCTTGTCATACTCCTTTCCCAATTTGGAAACAGTCCGTTGTTCCATGTCCAGTTCTAACTGTTGCTTCCTGACTTGCATGCAGATTTCTCAGGAGGCAGGTCAGGTCGTCTGGTATTCCTATCTGTTGAAGAATTTTCCACAGTTTGTTGTGATCCACACAGTCAAAGGCTTTGGCATACTCAATAAAACAGAAGTAGATATTTTTCTTGAACTCTTTTGCTTTTTCAATGTTTCAATGGATGTTGGAAATTAGACATTTTAAGGAAAAATGGACAATTTTATAAATTATTGTTAAGTAATTGTGATAAGTTTCCTGAAAACTTCAAAACTCTTGTTTTATCTTTAACCAGTCAATTTTACATCTAGGGTTTTGTTCAAACAAAATAAAGAAAAATTTGTCTGTTTAAGAATACTATTGTCTGTATATTTAACTATTTGTGACAGCAAATTATTTTAAAAAAACCCTATGTACACAGTAGATAATTTGCCAATTAAAATTTATTAGATTCAGGCAGGGATATATGTTGTATATTATTAATTTTAAAAATTAATATTATTAATTTTTATCACTAAAAAGCATGTTTAACTAATATCAAGAAAGACATACATAGTTCTAGGACTATATTAATATTTTCCCTTTACTCATTTAAAATTAGTTTTAAGGATACAGTAGAACTGGAGAGTAGAAGAATCTAGTAAACCAGGTAGGAAACCTGAATGGGCCATTCACTATCTATCTGAATGTTTTCATGACCCTATAATTCCACTCGTTTATAGTCTCAGTTCAGTTCAGTTGCTCAGTTGTGTCCGACTCTTTGTGACCCCATGAATTGCAGCATGCCAGCCCTCCATGTCCATCACCAACTCCCGGAGTCCACCCAAACCCATGTCCAGTGAGTCGGTGATGCCATCCAACCATCTCATCGTCTGTCGTCCCCTTCTCCTCCTGCCCTCAATCTTTCCCAGCATCAGGGTTTTTCCAATGAGTCAGTTTTTCACATCAGGTGGCCAAAGTATTGGAGTTTCAGCTTCAACATCAGTCCTTCCAATGAACCCAGGACTGATCTCCTTTAGGATGGACTGGTTGGATCTCCTTGCAGTCCAAGGGATTCTCAAGAGTCTTCTCCAACACCATAGTTCAAAAGCATCAATTCTTCAGCACTCAGCTTTCTTTATAGTCCAACTCTCACATCCATACATGACCACTGGAAAAACCATAGCCTTGACTAGACGGACCTTTGTTGACAAAGTAATGTCTCTGCTTTTCAATATGCTGTCTAAGTTGGTCACAACTTTCTTTCCAGGGTGTAAGCGTCTTTTAATTTCATGACTCAGTCACCATCTGCAGTGATTTTGGAGCAAAAGAAAATAAAGTCTTCCACTGTTTCCACAGTTTCTCCATCTATTTGCCAAGAAGTGATGGGAACAGATGCAATGATCTTAGTTTTCTGAATGTTAAGCTTTAAGCCAACTTGTTCACTCTCTTCCAGCTTATGCTTCTTCAAGCCCAGCATTTCTCATGATGTACTCTGCATATAAGTTAAATAAGCAGGGTGCCAATATACAGCCTTGACATACTCCTTTTCCTATTTGGAACCAGTCTGTTGTTCCATGTCCAGTTCTAACTGTTGCTTCCTGACCTGCATACAGGTTTCTCAAGAGGCAGGTCACGGGGTCTGGTATTCCCATTCTCTTTCAGAATGTTCCACAGTTTATTGTGATCCACACAGTCAAAGGCGTTGGCATAGCCAATAAAGCAGAAATAGATGCTTTTCTGGAACTCTCTTGCTTTCTCCATGATCCAGCAGATGTTGGTAATTTGATATCTGGTTCCTCTGCCTTTCTAAAACCAGCTTGAACATCTGGAAGTTCACGGTTCACGTACTGCTGAAAGCTGGCTTGGAGAATTTTGAGCATTACTTTACTAGTGTGTGAGATGAGTGCAATTGTGTGGTAGTTTGAGCATTCTTTGGCATTGCCTTTCTTTGGGATTGGAATGAAAACTGACCTTTTCCAGTCCTGTGGCCACTGCTGAATGTTCCAAATTTGCTGGCATATTGAGAGCAGCACTTTCACAGCATCATCTTTCAGGATTTGAAATAGCTCAACTGGAATTCCAGGCTTCAGCAATATGTGAACCGTGAACTCCTAGATGTTCAAGCAGGTTTCAGAAAAGGCAGAGGCATCAGAGATCAAATTGCCAACATCCGCTGGATCATGGAGAAAGCAAGAGATTTCCAGAAAAACATCTATGAAGCAGACTTCATCGACTATGCCAAAGCCTTTGACTGTGTGGATCACAATAAACTGTGGAACATTCTGAAAGAGATGGGAATACCAGACCACCTGACCTGCCTCTTGAGAAACCTGTATGCAGGTCAGGAAGCAACAGTCAGAACTGTACATGGAATAACAGACTGGTTCCAAATAGGAAAAGGAGTACGTCATGGTTGTATATTGTCACCCTGCTTATTTAACTTCTATGCAGAGTACATCATGAGGAACGCTGGGCTGGAAGAAGCACAAGCTGGAATCAAGATTGCCAGGAGAAATGTCAATAACCTCAGATATGCAGATGACACCACCCTTATGGTAGAAAGTGAAGAGGAACTAAAAAGCCTCTTGATGAAAGTGAAAGAGGAGAGTGAAAAGGTTGGCTTGAAGCTCAACATTCAGAAAACAAAAATCATGGCATCTTGTCCCATCACTTCATGGGAAATAGATGGGGTAATAGTGGAAACAGTGTCAGACTTTATTTTTTTGGGCTCCAAAATCACTGCAGATGCTGATTTCAGCCATGAAATTAAAAGACGCTTACTCCTTGGAAGGAAAGTTATGATCAACCTAGATAGTATATTAAAAAGCAGAGATATTACTTTGCCAACCAAGGTCTGTCTAGTCAAGGCTATGGTTTATCCAGTGGTCATGTATGGATGTGAGAGCTGGACTGTGAAGAAAGCATATCGCCAAAGAATTGATGCTTTTGAACTGTGGTGTTGGAGAAGAATCTTGAGAGTCCCTTATACTGCAAGGAGATCCAACCAGTACATTCTGAAGGAGATCAATCCTGGGTGGTCACTGGAAGGACTGATGCTAAAGCTGAAACTGCAATACTTTGGCCACCTCATGCGACGAGTTGACTCACTGGAAAAGACTGATGCTGGGAGGGATTGGGGGCGGGAGGAGAAGGGGATGACAGAGAATGAGATGGCTGGATGGCATCACCAACTCGATGGACATGAGTTTGAGTGAACTCCGGGAGTTGGTGATGGACAGGGAGGCCTGGCGTGCTGTGATTCATGCGGCCACGAAGAGTCGGACACGACTGAGCAACTGAACTGAACTGAACTGAACTGAACTGGAATTCCATCACATCCACTATCTTTTTTCGTAGTGATTCTCCCTAAGGCCCATTTGACTTCACATTCCAAGATGTCTGCTCTAGGTGAGTTATCACACCATCGTTACTGTCTGGGTCATGAAGATCTTTTTTGTACAGTTATTCTGTGTATTCTTGCCACCTCTTCTTAATATCTTCTGCTTGTCTAATGCACATCTATTTGAGGAAACAAGTATAGGGAAGTTTATAGCAGTGTTATTCCTAATAATTCAATTTATAATAGAATGGATTAAAAAAAAACAAGCATCTTTACATAACAAAAGTAAACAGAACACAGATACACAACTAGTATGACTCTCAAAATACAGAGCAGAAGAAACATACAGTAAATGTCTATTTATACAAAGCTTAAAAACCTAGTAAATCACAGAGCTTAAACATCTAGTAAAACAAAGCCATATTATTTAGGCAAACAAGCATGTGTGGCAAAACTATGAATAAAAATAACAAAAGGAAACAACCACCACATAAGGATAGTAGCCACCTCTATAGTAGAGGTAGGAGGTTATTACAACCCAAAACCCCATGGTTTCTGGAGTGCTTACACTATTTTCTTGACTTTGGTTGAAAGGAAGGGAATTGCATGGGAGATCACATTATAGTTATGTATGAATTTATAATTCACACATTTATATTTTTACTCTTTTTATGTGCTTTATTTCACAATAAAATAATGATGTCTGAAAAGTGAAGTGAAAGTGTTAGTTACTCAGTCGTGTCCAACTCATTACAACCCCATGGACAGCAGCCCACCAGGCTTCTCTGTCCATGGAATTTTCCAAGACAGAATACTGGAGTGGGTTGCAGTTCCCTTCTCCAGAGGATCTTCCTGACCCAGGGCTCAAACCTGGGTCTCCCACACTGTGGGTAGATTCTTTACCATCTGAGCCACCAAGGAAGTGGTGATAAAGATGTCTAGAAGTTGGCATTTGCTTCTCTAAAATAGAAGTATCTAGGTCTTTGATTATTTGATCAATGGGCTGTAACATATAATGGAATAATAAGAAATTCCATTCTGAAGGCCTATTCATCTAATCTATTTGTCTTCTTTTGCAGGGAATATAATTGAGTTTTCCTAGTAGTAGGATGCATTTTGCTATAGTATCCCAACTCCTTGGCATTGTTACCATTGGGACTAACATGAAACATTCACAAAGCAGATGGCCAGCTTTCCAGGCCCAGATGTGGCCTGAACCTATGACCTTAATAGTACCCACAGTAAATAGCTGATGTAACTAACTCAAGCTAGTCCTAAAAAACTGGTGAGTAGATAAGAAAACATAAGGAAAATGTGAATGCCTTTTAAAATAATTAACTAAAACGTCTATTAGTTCTATAATGAAAATAAAGAAATGGATTAAGAGTCAAGGCAGACAAATTTTATATGGAGTTAAGACTATAATATTGGGTTTTATCTTTATTTGTGTTAAAGAAAAATAATAAAAATGAAAAAAAAGTTAAGCACCATAGTTATCTAAGTACATTTTTACTATTTCTCTCTGTAAAACATATAGATGAATACAGGTAACAGCACTTAAAATTATTTAACATCCAAAGAAAAAGGAGAAGAAAGAGAAGTTTTAGTAACTACAAGATATTCCTTAGAAGAATAACTGTTGGAAAAAAAAAAATCTATATTCTGTATTTGTATTTTGAAGTTAGTAGTTAAAATATTATGAAAGTAAAAAACACATGCAAAAGAATATAAATAACTTCAAATATTCTATATTAACTGCCATTTAAATTTTTTAAAAATTTTGGGTTCAATTGAAGAGAATAAGCACTATAAATGCCTCAATAATCGAGATTTTAAATGAGCTGTCTCTGCAAAGTGCTTGTTTATATTAAATAGTAAAATCATTTTTACCTTTTGGCTTTATTAAATAAAATTATGACTAAGCATCTTGACATTTTTTTAAAAGGAAAATTTCAAAATTTAAAACAGATTACTATTTCTTACACATATTTTACTGATAATTTCAGAAGAGAATTTTTTGATCATTGGCTAAATTTTTTCCTCATTTTTACATCTTACCTGCCTTGTTCCTTTTTTTCTTTTTTTTTTTTAAATGTATTTATTTTATTTGGAGGATAATTACTTTACAATACTATGAAGGTTTTTGTCGCACCTCAACAATTGGCCATGGGCTATATTTTTATCACTTTCCATACTCTCCCAGTTCCAAAATGCTGAGTCTTTTTTTTGCTATCGAAATAGAACATTTTTTCTTTTGTCATTTTCAGCCTCTGTTTAGCTTTCAGCTTCCCCCTCCCACCACCTTTGATGCAAAAATAGTGAAAGGTAGAATGAACCCTGAGAATGAATCCCACTTCTATAAGTTTAAATATTCAGGAATGGACAATGTTCCTTTTCAAGGCAATGACCCTTCTTGATTTATTAGCTTCTCCTTCTGGATTTATCCATGTGGGAAAACTGCCAAAGCTCATTTGTCTTTTCCTGCCTGTATCCTTATGTCATGACATTGAGGCACTTTGTTCTGCAAAAGTATTTTTAAAAGGTGACAAGTCTTTCCCTGTGGAACATTTAAATAATAATAAAAACCACTTTTAATTAGGATCTGGAATAACTGCTAAGAAAAGAGTGGGAATGGAGCATAGCCTTCCATAGCACTCACAGTAGATCTATTTCACGTTTTTTAAGCTATCCCTGGCCACACTTGAACAAAGCTCTGGTATACTGAAGCTGTTTTTCTTTGAGACATCCAACTCTCTCTTTCTCTGCAAGGCTAAGCCTTCTCTGTATTAAGAACTGTGAAGATCACATTTTACTGTTACCGGTACTATTTACCAAAACATTTGTTTTAGCTCTTATTGTTCCTCTCCATATTCAATTTAGAACATCAGGAAAACAGAATAGTCAGATATTTTTTATCATCCTAATATCTGAAGCAATGTCTTACTACATGTATAATTGAACATTTAGAATATTTTTGTTGTGAAACACAAGATTATATAAGCCATCTTATCCATTTTATGGAATAGGAAACCAAGGCCAAGAAACACAAAACATTTAGTACAGACAGTGCTAAATCTCTGGTTTTCCATTGCAGTATTTATTTCATGAGTAATAATCTAAAGCTATATAACAATTTTGTTTCAAGATAATCATAAAGATCGGACTGAGGAAATTAAGAAAAATATCATATTTGGCCATATTTTCTATAAAATAGAAACACTTTATTAGAAAGAGAAAATAGAAACATTTAAACATTACTCAGACATTTGCTTTTTCTTTTTAAATGAGATTTCTTTGCAAAAAATTCCCTATCTTCTCTTATTCTCTCCACTTGTACATATCTTATGTTCCAAGCACAGGAAAAAATGCAAATGATGCCTTATCCATGAAGTCTTCACGAACAGCACAATTTGTTCTTGCATTACACTCCATACTTTCACCTATTCATACTGTACTATAATTATTTGTTCATATTTCAGTCTTCTCTATTAAAATGTGAGTTCCCCCAGGGAAGGAAACATATCATTCATTTTTGTATCTCTGGAGCCAGCACCATGGTAGACATTCATTAGTATTTGCTAAGTGACTCAATTTATGAATGATTGCCCCAGAAATTCCACTCCTGGCCATATATCTGGAGAAAAACATAATTCAAAAAGATATAGTTGCCCCATTGATCACAGCAGCACTATTTACAATAGCCAGGACATGGAAACAATCTAAATGTCCATCAGCAGAGGAACAGATAAAGAAGATGCAGTACATATATACATGGAATATTACTCAGCCATAAAAGGAACAAAACCGTGCCATTAGCAGAGACATGGATGGACCTAGAGACTATCATACAGAGTGAAGTCAGAAAGAGAAACACAAATATCATATATTAATTCACACATGTGGAATTTAGGAACATGGTATAGATGATATTAGCTGCAAAGGAGAAAGAGAGACACAGACATAGGGAACAAACATGGACACCAAGGGGGAAAGGAGGAGTAGGGTTCTTCGGGAGATAAGGGAGCGACATACATACACTGCTATGTATAAAACAGATAACCAATGAGATCCAACTGTATAGCACTGGGGATTCAATGCTCTTTGGTTACCTAATGGGAAGGAAATCCAAAAAAACGAGGAGATAGTTGGTGATGGACAGGGAGGCCTGGCGTGCTGTGATTCATGGGGTCGCGGAGAGTCGGACACGACTGAGCGACTGAACTGAACTGAACAGCAGAAACTAACAACACTGTAGAGAAACTATACTCAAATAATGTGTGTGTGTGTGTGTGTGTGTGTGTGTGTGTGTGTGTGTGTGTGTGTGAATGGTTGCTTCATGGTAATTTTTCGAGGTTTTTACATATAGTTTTTTCAAAGTATTCTCAATGTGAATGAATATACCTACTGAAGGTTGTAGAACAATAAACCATCTATTTTCCCTCCCTCATTCCCTGAGTATAACCATAATTTCAGCTTCCAAAGAGGATTATTATAAGGCATTCACTTAGTAATTACACTTGAGCAAGCTATGGAATTTCAAATAGAGATATATTTAGGTTCACTACCCCCTTTATTATGCTGTCAAATTATTTCCAGTATGTTTCAAAGCCTAATAAAACACATTAATTGATATTCTGATGGTTTAAGAGAATGAATGTAGCCCTCACATTTTTAATGAAATACCAGGGAATAACAAAAGTCCAACGGAATAAAATACAGAACTAATATTAAGGATAAGAGCCAACAAAATATTTTATCCAATTGGGGTTTCACAACATAATAGAGATATTGAAGAAGTTAGAGTACAAATCCAAATCATAATACCAGAAGACAAGAAATTACAAACTGGATGAAGGAAGAAATTATAAAAATGATAACGATAAAATGGAGAAATATGCCTAGATATTTCCTTTTCCATTCACATATATAAAACTAAAGAATATAATATCAAGAAAAATAATTAAAGTATACACAGAATTTATCAGTAAGATTATGGGAGTAGGGGGTGTTCACTTTTTATTAATTTTTGGAGCTTTCAAAATATCACATGAACATTTATTACTTTTGACTGTATGAAAATAAAATAAATAACTGACAAATTGTTTAGTACTTATAGGTCTTAAGCATTGAAACATTTTCCTGAAAGAGGTTCTGAAATATCCATCCCTGGAGATTATTAGAAATAAGATAGAGACAGATTAGTTTGGAACAGGTCAAGTAGAACTTGCTTAAATGGTGACCTCTACATCTGCCTTCCATTCATAATGTCTATGATTGATTCTAAGCATTGTTTAAAACAGAAAAATTGCTGTTTTTAAGGAAACATAATCTAGCATGCAACAGAAACAGATTTTTGTTTGAGCAACTAGTAAGGTCCATAAATTCATACCTTACTATGTTATCAAATAAATCTTTTTCCTCTTGCTTTCTGAGATTTATCTAAATTTCAAATTATCCTTCCTTTCCTCCTATTCAAAAAATATCTATTTTGAAGAAACTCAGAAAAAATTTTAATAAAAACACAAAAATTGATTATGTAGTACAAATCCCTATAAGGTACAAGTGTACTCAGAGAAAGGATAAATGCTCTTAGCTGCACATAAATCTACATTTACAGAACACTCAGGATAAGAAGCAGTATCATAAGCCAAAGAAATAGATATTTCCCACACCCAAACCCCCCAAACCACTACCCAGTGGAAATATAAGAACAAAAAATGAATCTCTAGTACATATATAGGTGGAATATTTTGGTATTGTTGATATTTGACTATTTTGACCTAAACAAAAGTCAATTTCATGTGACTCAATGCACAGCATGTTTATTTCCAAAAAGCAACAGCAAAATAATTATCATTGTACAATATAAATGACATTAGTGTAAAAAAACTTTGCAACCCCAAGGACTATAGCCCACCAGACTCGTATGTCCGTGGAATTCTCCAAGCAACAATAGTGGAGTGGGTTGCCATTTCCTTCTCCAGGTGAACTTCCCAACCCAGGAATCAAACCCAGGTCTCCTGCATTATAGGCAGATTTTTACCATCTGAGCCACCAGGGGAGCCCTTAATGTAGGAAAACTATTCAGATATGAAATGAAAAATGATTTTGGAAACATCTGTGTCTTGGAAATTGTGTCTTTTTTATAAGTATGTTAACTTAAGCCTGCTCTCAGATAATCTTTTAAAAAGGAGCAACAAAGAGAGAGAATAGAAACAATTTTGTGACAGATGGATTTGAAACAAAAATTGTTATCAAAAAATTAAATAAGCCAGGCAAAATGTAGTTTTCATTGATACATAAATTACATATCATATTACACAATTTTAGATTCAAATTTCAAATGAGCCTTGCTTAGTTAAGAGCTACTTTTCTAATTATTTCCAGGTGCCTGGTATTAGTGCAAATATACATCACACATATATGATAAAAAACACAGTAATGTGTGTGTGCAATTGTTTAAGGATATCTATCATTCAACTATTTTTGCTGCATTTATTTCATAAGGTTGTATTGAAGTTTCTAACTTTAGTTGATAAAAATCTCCAAACCAGAGCACCATTGATATTTCACTCAAGATGAAAAGAACCAACCCTAAAATCATCAGGTAATAAAAAAAAATTAAGAATTTTTTAAGAAAATTTCTTAAAATTTCAAAATTTAGAAAAGACTTTTTTAAAGCAAAATTCTGAAAATGTGATGAGAAAATATAGTTTTAATTCAGTAATATTTAATATATTTTAAACATGCAATACAATCCTCCCTACATGGGAAGCTAGTTTATCTTTCGTGTGTAAGGCAGTACATACTATATACTATGTTTTGTAGGCAACTAAAAACCTTCAGAGAGAGTTAAGAAGCTAGAAAGAGACCGGCAGTGCTTGTAAATTCACATATTGAGGGGAGTATGCTTTATATAAGTACTTCTACTTCATCTATCACAGTGCAGTCTGATTTCAGTTATGCTTTATCAGGTTCCTGTGCAATTGTTCTTTCTGCCAAAAGAGAGTATATCTCAGAACTTTCTGGCAAGATTCAGGCCCTGCCATCAATTCTCAAACTGAAATAATAAAGCCATTTGTTAATGTTTAAATCTCCAAAAGCTCAGGGCAGACAGGACACTAAATAAAAACAGAGAAAGAGGATACTGAACACAACACTCTATTTTTTAAGCAACTCACCGTTATGATAAAGTTTGAACACTATTCAATATTCCTTTTCTGACTTCTGTTGTTTTTTTAATGTTTTCACATGTCTAAAAGCAAAACAAAACGTCTCTCCTGCCTGTTCTAAACCACTTATTCTCATTTCGTTCCTTCTTTTGCAATATTTTTATTCCTGAAAACTTGATACATTCACAATCTTTCCTCATATGTACAGAAAGGCTGAAATCAGTCTCCCAACAATTACAACAAAACAGTCTCCATTTCTAAGCCAGAAACGATCAACCTACCTAATCAAATATGCCTTGAAAGCAGAAAGCAGGAGAGAGAAAAGAGGATGAGGAGGAGAGGAGGAAAAGAAGGAAGACAAATCACTGGCAAATCCCATTAAAACTTCCGCGGGAAACAGAAACACTCTGGGTAATCAAGTCTGACCCTTCCCGGTTCTTTTTATCCACGGTTCATGTAGTCTCTCTTGTTCATAGGATGCCACACGCAGATGCCTGGTCCTGCGGTTTCAGAGCAGGCTTCCCAGGGCCGGACGCCCGGCCCAGACCCGCAGCCCTGGGACGGTGTGCAGAAGCGCCGCTCGGCACTGCGGCGGCGGCCCGCCCGCGCACGGGTGCGGACGGGCAGTCTCAGCGCGAGCAACGCAGCGGTGCGGCCCCGCACAGCGCCTGCAAAGCGGCCCGGCGGCCCACGGCCTGTGCTCCAGCGTGCCGGCTCACTTCTCCACCGTGTTATTGAAGAACGGCGTTTTCCTTTGCTTTTTTTTTTTTTTTAATTTATTTTTTTACTGGAGGCAAATTATTTTACAATATTGGTTAGTTTTGCCACACTTTGACATGAATTCGCCCCAGGTGTCCATGAGTTCCCCCTCCCACCTCTCTCCTCCCTTTATCCTCCCTCTGGGTCATCCCCACACACCAGCCCCGAGCGTCCTATAACATGCATCGATCCTGAACTGGTGATTTGAACCAGACTTCGTCTCTTTCTACTGGCTGTGACAAGACTAGGCGGAAGGACCCTTGTTGGGGCCCAGCTCCAAACGGTCGGTAATAAAAGGAAATGTTGATAAATCTGTAGGCAGATTCTTGTTTACTTGTATACCGTCGATCCAAAGTGGTCTAAGTTAATTGTGTGGGCGTGCTAAGTCGCTTCAATTGTGTCCGACTCTTTGTGACCCTATGGACTGTACTCCGCCAGGCTCCTCTGTCCATGGGATTCTCCAGGCAAGAATACTGGAGTGGGTTGCCATGCCCTCACTCCAGGGGATCTTCCGGACCCAGGGATCGAACCTGTGTCTCCTGTGACCCCTCCACTGGCAGGCAGATTCTTTACCCTTGAGTTACCTGGGAATTAGAATCCGCCTGCCAACACAGGAGACACAAGGGAAGCCCCTAAATTGATTGCTGCTGCTGCTAAGTCACTTCAGTCGTGTCCGACTCTGTGTGACCCCATAGACGGAAGCCCACCAGGCTCCCCTGTCCCTGGGATTCTCCAGGCAAGAACACTGGAATGGGTTGCCATTTCCTTCTCCAATGTGTGAAAGTGAAAAGTGAAAGTGAAAAGTGAAAGTGAAGTCGCTCAGTCGTGTCCGACCCTTAGCGACCCCACGGACTGCAGCCTACCAGGCTCCTCCATCCATGGGATTTTCTAGGCAAGAGTACTGGAGTGGCTTGCTAAATTGATTACTTGGAACCAAAACGCCTTTAGGCTAAACACAAGGACTTCCTGTGAAGTCATATAAAGTTATAACTTCCCTCATAGCTCTGTCGGTAAAGAATCTGCCTGCAATGCAGGAGACCCTGGTTTGATTCCTGGGTCAGGAAGACCCCCTGGAGAAGGAAATGGCAACCCACTCCAGTATTCTTGCCTGGGAAATCCCATGGACAGAGGAGCCTGGCGGGCTGCTGCTGCTGCTAAGTCACTTCAGTCGTGTCCGACTCTGTGTGACCCCACAGACGGAAGCCCACCAGGCTCCCCCATCCCTGGGATTCTCGGGCTACATACAGTCAATGGGATCGCAAGAGTAGGCACGACTTAGCGACTAAACAACCAACCAACCATGTAAAATTATACAATAACAACCACAACAAGCAAATGCATCATAAAACTTTAAAACTCTTGTTTGTAGCAGCTACAAGATCAGAAATATTTTAGGTAGACTTTTTATTTGTCTCTTGCCTAAGTGAATTTTAATATACAATTTACGCAAAGTTATAAAGCCTGTGAAAGTTTCCTTAGCTTCCAGGCTTCCTTTTTGTGTCCTTCTCCTTCCTTTCCCAATACTGCAGCCTTCAAGGACCCCAGTGGCCTCTCAACCCACTCCAGTACTCTTGCCTGGAGAATCCCAGGGATAGGGGAGCCTGGTGGGCTGCCGTCTATGGGGTCGCACAGAGTTGGACACGACTGAAGTGACTTAGCAGCAGCAGCAGCCCTTCCAGTATCAATTTATAACTGAGGGCATGGCATATTTATGAAGTGAGCTTCATTCACGGTAGGATGTTTCATGAGCCAGGCACTTATCATTTGAGCCTTTTAACCTCACACAGATAAAGGGCTATCTGCTTATTTGTTTGCCTCTGCTGATCACCTTTATTTGAAAAAAAAAAATCTCTGGTCAGCCTCAGTCTAGGAAGGTAAGCATAATCACACTCAGCTGGGCTGAACAGAAAAAAAAAGTTTATAATTAGGACTGTTTCTAAAACCACAAATCATTTGAGAATTACCTGGAGTCTTTGTAAAAATGGAGATCCATGAGCCACATTCCATACCCGTTAAATCCTAATATTTGCTGGAGAAGCTCCCCGTTGCCCCCAAAGTACAGATGATTCTCAACAACAGAACCCTGAGAACTACTACTTGAAGAGAATGATTCAACGTCTATTCATATGAAAAAGCAGTGTCACAACTGAACACATTTTTTTCTGAAATAAACTTTTCCTATGATGTGTGCTTAATTTTTCTTCAGTATGCTATTTCTGTTTTATTTTCTGCAATGTATTATTTAGCTTAGAGAGATCGTTATAACAACCCTCTTTAACAAAAAGCACCCACTGGGCTGGTTTTACAAGTAAAAGATGATGTCACTGACATCTCTTTTAGCATCTCTGATCTTAACATGTAGTGGAAATTAAATTAATGAAAACAAAGGCCATCAAAGGGATTATAAATTAATTTTCTCTTCACTCAAATGAACAGCAGGAGAAAATAATTTTTCCTATGATTGAAAATGACATCATGCTGTCTTCTACAAAATAGCATCCTCTGAGTAATTCTATTTAATTTTTTTAAATTTAGTTCATTTTAAAACTACAGTAGATTATTTCAAAGTTTTTTTTTTCAAAAAAAGTTAAACATTGTTGTCTACATCATCTTGTGCTTTAAGTTAGAGGAATTAATTGATTATGTGGCTTTTTCTTATAACATTTTTTCAATTTTAGAGTAAATCCTCCTGTGCTCAGTCACTCAGTCATGTTTAACTCTTTGCAACCCCATGGGCTGTAGCCCACCAGTTTCTTCTGTCCATGGGATTTTCCAGGGAAGAATACTGGAGTGGGTTGCCATTTCTTTCTCCAAGGGATATTCCTAACCCTTCCCAGGGATCGAACCCATGTCTCCTGTATCTCCTGCATTGGCAGGTGGAGTCTTTACCACTGAGCCATCTGGGAAGCCCACTTAGGGTTGATCACTTTACTGTAATTAATGCCTTAACTAGGAAAAATCTGAGTCTTGGGAGAGAGTAGGTATTTAGCAAATGTTTACCTAAATCAGATGATATCTGGGCTTCTACTTCAGGTTGACTACGAGAGAATCACATACACACACACATAAACACACACACAAACCCCCCTGCTTTTACATGAACTGGAAGAGAGTTAAAATTTGCAAATTGCTCTCACTTTATTCTCTAATCATTTGCAAAGTATAAAGTGTTTGGTTATGACTCTGGGGTGGGGGCTCGGGAGGAGAGAGTTGAAGAGGAGAAATAAATGCATCTTTTTTTTTTCTCAAAGAAAGAAAATATATTAAAGTTTATACACTGAAATGATTTTCATCTGTTCATTCTACTTATGGTAAAGAAAACAAACCCGTCATTTCTTTCTTGACTTAAGTGTGGACAACAGTGATATCTTAGAGCTATCCAATGTCCTTGGAAATTTAGGAAGATGACCTGAACACAAACTTCCCATATCTCATTACGGAGTCATCCTATGTGCCCTATAAAGTTTTCCTAGCTGGAGCATACATTTCACACACAGAGACTACACACATTAAAGTTTGTTTTAACCACTACATTAAACTGAATAAAAATGCCATACTCTCCTGTTTTTCCAGCTGTCTGATGTTATAATGAGTCCTTTCATTACCCGCTGATGTGGCACAAAGAACCCAAATTCAGAGGGCATCTGCTGCTGCTAAATCGTTTCAGTCGTGTCTGACTCTGTGCAACCCCATAGATGGCAGCCCACCAGACTTCCCCATTCATGGGATTTTCCAGGCAAGAGTACTGGAGTGGGTTGCCATTGCCTTCTCTGCAGAGGGCATCAACCATGGCTTTAAATTTACTGGGAGTTTTGCTTCCAGGCTGAAGTATGCCCTCTTAGGGAACAAGAACTTCTAGACCTAGAACCTAAAGTAGTAGAGATGGAAGCATAAACTTCCCCAAGTGAGTCCTGGTCTCATCCTGAGAACAGCTCTTCTTCCTCCTGAAGTGTCAGCTCCCAACTGGCCCCTCAGCAATGCCTTCAACAGGCTGTTCTGGAACTTCCTAGTCTACTGGATGGTGCAGAAGGTGGTAGGAATACTGGAAGCCTGGCCTAGGTCTTTCTCAGTCTACTTATTCCCCTTCTGCCCCCTGACCTCTTTATAATAAAATATCCTTGAAACTCAGTCTTTATTTAGCTATTGTGTTGCACAGTTTCTCAGTTATGTCCAAATCTTTGAGACCACATGGACTGCAGCACACCAGGCTTCCCCGTCCTTTGCCATCTCCTGGAGTTTGCTCAAACTCATGTCCATTGAGTCAGTGATGAAATCCAGCCATCTCATGTTTTCTTTCCCCTTCTCCTCCCACCTTCAATCTTTCCCAGGATCAGGGTCTTTTCAGAGTTCGCTTTTCCCATCAAGTGGCCAAAGTACTGGAGCATCAGCATCAGTCCTTCAAATGAATAGTCAGGACTGATTTCCTTTAGGGTTGACTGGTTTGATCTCCTTGCGGTCCAAGGCAATCTCAAGAGTCTTCTCTAACACCACAGTTCAAAACCATCAATTCTTTGTCATTCAGCCTCCCTTTTGGTCCAAATCTCACATCCATACATGACTACTGGAAAAACCATAGCTTTGACTAAATGGACCTTTGTTGGCAAAGTAATGTTTCTGCTTTTTAATATGCTGTCTAGGTTTGTCATAACTTTTCTTCCAAGTAGCAATCATCTTTTAATTTCGTGGCTGCAGTCACCATCTGCAGTGAGTTTGGAGCCCAAGAAAATAAAATCTGTCACTGTTTCCATTGTTTCCCCATCTATTTGTCATGAAGTGATGAGACCAGATGCCATGATCTTCGTTCTTTGAATGTAGAGTTTCAAGCCAGTATTTTCACTCTCCTCTTTCACTTTTATCAAGAGGATCTTTAGTTTCTCTTCAATTTATGCCATAAGGGTGGTGTCATCTGCATATCTGAGATTATTAATATTTCTCCCGGGACATCCAGTCTCATGGTTTAATATACCATGTGCTGTGCTTAGTCTCAGTCATGTCTGACTCTTTGTGATCCCATGAACTGTAGCCCGCCAGACCCCTCTCTCTACGGGATTTCTCCAGGCAAAAATACTGGAGTGGGTTGCTTTGTCCTCCTCCAGGGTATCTTTCCAACCCAGGGATCAAACCTAGGTCTCCCATATTCTTTACTGTCTGAGCCACCAGAGAAGCCCTAATATACCATATTCTCTTTCAAAATCCCATCTCTAGCTCAGACCTTTGCCCTGAAATTTATATACATATATCTAGAGCCAAACATCTTGGAATGTGAAGTCAAGTGGGCCTAAGAAAGCATTACTATGAACAAAGCTAGTGGAGGTGATGGAATTCCAATTGAGCTGTTTCAAATCCTGAAAGATGATACTGTGAAAGTGCTGCACTCAATATACCAGCAAATTTGGAAAACGCAGCAGTGGCTGGGAAAGGTCACTGGAAAGGTCACTTTCCAGGACTGGAAAAGGTCAGTCGTCATCCCAATCCCAAAGAAAGGCAATGCCAAAGAATGCTCAAAGTACCGCACAATTGCACTCATCTCACACGCTAGTAAAGTCATGCTCAAAATTCTCCAAGCCAGGCTTCAGCAATATGTGAACCGTGAACTCCCAGATGTTCAAGCAGGTTTTAGAAAAGGCAGAGAAACCAGAGATCAAATTGCCAACACCGGCTGGATCATGGAGAAAGCAAGAGTGTTCCAGAAAAACATCTATTTCTGCTTCATTGACTATGCCAAAGCCTTTGACTGTGTGGATCACAATAAACAGTGGAAAATTCTGAAAGAGATGGGAATACCAGACCACCTGACCTGCCTCTTGAAAAACCTGTATGCAGGTCAGGAAGTTACAGTTAGAACTGGACATGGAACAACAGACTGGTTCCAAATAGGAAAACGAGTACGTCAAGGTTGCATATTGTCACCCTGCTTATTTAACTTATATGCAGAGTACCTCATGATGAACGCTGGGCTGGAAGAAGCACAAGCTGGAATCAAGATTGCTGGGAGAAATATCAATAAACTCAGATATGCAGATGACACCACCCTTATGGTAGAAAGTGAAGAGGAACTAAAAAGCCTCTTGAGGAAAGTGAAAGAGGAGAGTGAAAAGGCTGGCTTGAAGCTCAACATTCAGAAAACAAAGATCATGGCATCTGGTCCCATCACTTCATGGGAAATAGATGGGGAAACAGTGGAAACAGTGTCAGACTTTGTTTTGGGGGGCTCCAAAATCACTGTAGATGCTGATTGCAGCCATGAAATTAAAAGACACTTACTCCTTGGAAGGAAAGTTATGACCAACCTAGATAGCATATTAAAAAGCAGAGATATTACTTTGCCAGCAAAGGTCCGTCTAGTCAGGGTATGGTTTTTCCAGTGGTCATGTATGGCTATGAGAGCTGGACTGTGAAGAAAGCTGATTGCCAAAGAATTGATGCTTTTGAACTGTGGTGCTGGAGAAGACTCTTGAGAGTCCCTTGGACTGCAAGGAGATCCAACCAGTCCATTCTAAAGGAGATCAATTCTGGGTGTTCATTGGAAGGACTGATGCTAAAGCTGAAACTCCAATACTTTGGCCACCTCATGCGAAGAGTTCACTCACTGGAAAAGACTCTGATGCTGGGAAGGATCGGGGGCAGGAGGAGAATGAGATGGCTGGATGGCATCTCCGACTCAATGGACATGAGTTCGAGTGAATTTCGGGAGTTGGTGATGGACAGGGAGGCCTGGCGTGCTGTGATTCATGGGGTCGCAAAGAGTCGGACACGACTGAGCAACTGAACTGAACTGAACTAAACAAGACCTCACAGTTTTACTAAAAGTTGCATCATTTGAAAACACGATTTTGACTATCTTCTAAGAGGTGTGAAAGTCAAATATATCTATCAATTACATTACCTTTAAATGAACACTGATAATTTTAACAAAAGCAAATTAAACTTTTAAAAAGCTGATAGAAATATGTGATTTTAATTTATTAAAGTGATAGTTAATTGTTTAGAAGAATTAAGTTATTCTCCTGTTCAGTTCAGTTCAGTTGGTCACTCAGTCGTGTCTGACTCTGCAACCCCATGAATCACAGCACGCCAGGCCTCCCTGTCCATCACCAACTCCCAGAGTTCACTCAAACTCATGTCCATCGAGTCGGTGGTGCCATCCAGCCATCTCATTCTCTGTCGTCCCCTTCTTCTCCCGCCCCCAATCCCTCCCAGCATCAGAGTCTTTTTCAGGGAGTCAACTCGTCGCATGAGGTGGCCAAAGTATTGGAGTTTTAGCTTTAGCATCAGTCTTTCCAATGAACACCCAGGATTGATCTCCTTTAGAATGAACTGGCTGGATCTCCTTGCAGTCCAAGAACTCTCAAGAGTCTTCTAAAGCACCACAGTTCAAAAGCATCAATTCTTCGGCGATCAGCTTTCTTCCCAGCCCAACTCTCACATCCATACATGACCACGGGAAAAACCATAGCCTTGACTAGATGGACCTTTGTTGGCAAAGTAATGTCTCTGCTTTTTAATATACTATCAAGGTTGGTCATAACTTCCCTTCCAATGAGTAAGTGTCTTTTAATTTCATGGCTGCAATCAGCATCTACAGTGATTTTGGAGCCCAAAAAAAATAAAGTCTGTCACTGTTTCCACTGTTTCCCCATCTATTTCCCACGAAGTGATGGGACCAGATGCCATGATCTTTGTTTTCTGAATGTTGAGCTTCAAGCCAGCCTTTTCACTCTCCTCTTTCACTTTCCTCAAGAGGCTTTTTAGTTCCTCTTCACTTTCTGCCATAAGGGTGGTATCATCTGCATATCTGAGGTTATTGATATTTCTTCTGACAATCTTGATTCCAGCTTGTGCTTCTTCCAGCCCAGTGTTCATCATGATGTACTCTGCATATAAGTTAAATGCATACATTTATCAACTTTGCATGCACGCTCAGTTTCTAAGTTGTGTCTGAGTCTTTTCAACCCCTTGGACTATAGCCCATCAGGCTCCTTTGTCCATGTGATTTTCCAGGTAAGCATACTGGAATGGATTGCCATTTCCTCTTAGAGGGGATCTTCCCAATCCAGGGATTGAATGTGTCTCCTGCATTGCAGGCAGATTCTAATTTAATGCTTCCATTAAATTAGATGGGCTTCCCTGGTTACTCAGGGGTGGAGAATCCACCTGCAATGCAGGATACGTGGGTTTGATCCCTGGGTGGGGAAGATCCCCTGGTGAAGGAAATGACAACCCATTCCAGTGTTCTTGCCTGGAAAATCCCACAGAGGAGCCTAGCGGCTACAGTCCATGGGGTCACAAACAGTTCGACATAACTTATCAACTAAACAACAACACAACTAAATTAGATGAGAGATCAATTCTCATACAGTCCACCACCACTTCCCTACCATCCTCCACCTATTAAGTGATATCAAATTTTTCATTAACTCAATGAACACTGCTAATATTATTGTGACTATCTTAACATTGTTTATCTGACATTACTTTGTAAAAACTCTGGTACTCATATTTTTAATTTTTCAAAGGTTTTTCTTATGGTAGTTCATTTTCATAGATTTGGATTTTTAGGATAAAATACCTTCTCTTGTGCCTTAGGAGAAGGCAATGGCAAGCCACTCCAGTACTCTTGCCTAGAAAATCCCATGGATGGAGCAGCCTGGTAGGCTGCAGTCCGTGGGGTCACTAAGGGTCGGACACGACTGAGCGACTTCACTTTTTCACTTTCACACATTGGAGAAGGAACTGGCAACCCACTCCAGTGTTCTTGCCTGGAGAATCCCAGGGACGGGAGCCTGGTGGGCTTCTGTCTAGGGGGTCACACAGAGTCGGACACGACTGAAGTGACTTAGTAGCTTGTGTGTCTGGGGTAATAATTCAAGAACTTTTTTTTAGATTTCCCCCCACTATCTGCCTATTCCTTTTTTCTATATCAGATTTTTCTGTTCTGATTTCTTTGTCTTGACTGAAGCACCCTTAGACTATATGGTTAACTTTGGCTGACCAGTCATATTTAAAATCAAAGCTTTACAAAGCTGACTGGATGTTCTATGTCTAGAGGTGGCGACTGTTAATTTAAGGCTTCACTATAAAGTCCTAATGAGGCAAGGCATTTTTCTTTTCCCACCTTTTTTTTTAACTTTAAAAAATCCTTCTCAGTCAGTATCTAAAGGTTGTTTTTCTGTGACTATTTAGTTAAGAAGAATACTTTCTTTCACCCTTGGGGACATAGACTTCATTGCCTGCTCACATTCTAGAATTTGAATAGTAAGAAAAAGAGCTGATGCTTCACCTTGCAGATTGGCTCTTAATCACAATTTTTCAAGATGTCACACACACCCATGGCTAATGTTTCCTGACCAGCCAATCTGAAAATTGTCACTCTCAAATTATGTTATCTTTAATCTTCTGCATAATTCTTGTCACTATCTGGTATTTTTGTTTATTTGTCTCTTTATATTATCTCTATTCCCTTCTAGAATATTACATAAGATCCTATGTGTTTTGTTCACTTCCTAGTACATAGTATGTAGCTAACAAATACCTACCAAATGAATAAATGATTATATGAATGAATGGAATCTGAACTCCCTATTAATACATTTCTCCAAAGGAAAGATGCAGATCGGGAGAGAGTTGGAAAGGAGGACAGAACTGCGTGACTTACCAGTTGCAGTAAGTCTTCTGTCTCTTCCACCCTCAACACAGTTTCTTTAAAACCAGTGCCCATACTTTTTGCCCAGCATCTCAATCACATGGTCTGGTGAGGTTCATGGCCCCAAATTCTGAGCCTATTTCATTCTCTGTGCTCAGATTAGTGGTTTCCACGGTTATCCACACTACACAGCTACTCAGCTACCACTCACTCCTCTATCAGCTCTGTCTTCTTGCTCTTCTCTTAGGCCTGAGGAGTTTATACTTCTTTTATCCCTTTTATGTTATTCATGTGGGAGAATCATAAATGATCTAAACAATTGTGGTCTTTCCATCGTGCACACCTAAAATCAGAGTACTTTGATATGGAAACTGAGTGTTTTATTTTCCTTCTATTCTTTGTCTCACTATAAGGAGTGGCTGCCATTTATTCACATCTCCATATTCAAAATAATCTTTTAAAATTGCAAATATTACTGCAGACTCCTTGCCCTCTTAAAATACGTCAATGACTTTGCATTGCTTTTAAGCTAAGTGCCTAAAAGCCCTGTTCCTTGTAGAATAGCCCTGTGTTGTCCAGCCTGCCTCTCTGGTCTCAGCTCTCACAGTTTTGGACAGCTAAGCAGGGCTCTTTATTTCATGATCTCTCACATGACTTAGCTCTCCCTTGCCATAAGACCTTCTGCATAAACTTTTAGCTTTCCTTCAAAGTTACTTTCTCAGGACATCTTTCCTTGACCTCCCAGACTAAGTAAACTCCTTCTAGTCTCCCAGTGAACTGTTGTCTCATGTGTAATAGCACCTAACATAGCTGTGCATGAGTGCTAAGTCACTTCAGTCATGTCCGACTCTTTGCGACGCCATGGACTGTAGCCTGCCAGGCGCCTCTGTCCATGAGATACTCCAGGCAAGAATACTGGAGTATGCCCTCCTCCAAAGGATCTTCTTGACCCAGGGATCGAACCCACGTCTCTTATGTCTCCTGCATTGGCAGGCAGGTTCTTTACCACTAGTATCACCTGGGAAGCACTAACATGGCTGTAGTTGATTTTTAACTTGGCATTATGTTATCAAAACTAGTGAGAGAGATAGAACTGTTAACCTCCCTGAGGTTATTAACATATGTCCACAGCCTAGTCTGGTACTTGGCATGATACAGGTTCTCAAAAATTATTTTCTGAATGAATAAATAAATAAATGCAATCAAGCACACAGTTCTAAGAAAAGACAAGAAGCAAGCCCCTACAGAGCACAGAGATCCTTGTCTTTTTGATCCTTACATTGTTCATTGACTTCTCGTGTGATCATACATCTTGCTCTAGCCTTGGCCGGTAGGAGAATTCGGTAGCTTTATATGCAGTGTTACCACTGACTGGTATTTTTTTCTTGACATTCAGTATTTGAATGTAAATTTAATTCACAACAGGCACAGGTTTTAAAACTCCAGTACTATATTTGTCCTTTTGTGGGAAGCAACAGCCAAATAAAACTAGCCCTAAATCTTCTGAATTGCTCAATTCCATCATTCCTACTACTATGTACCATTGCACCATTGGTCTCTCAATAGAAGACTTGTTTAATGATTTCTAAGAATTCAAAACATGGACCTAGCGTAGTGATTTCAGGTATCTCACAATGGTGAATTAACTCTCATCTTAAAAAAACACAAAATCCACTATTTTATTCCACAATTGGAAACAGAAATCAAGTTTGCCCCAGGGTATCATCATAGGAATTCATATAAACAAACAAACAAACGGAAAGAATTCATATCATCAAATCAGGCTGTCAACAATCTCACAGTTTGTCTACCAGAATTTGTGAAAAGCACTGATGACAAGAATCCTTATGAAGGTGTGAATAATGCTAATGATAGTATTAAAAACTGAACCATGAACAGCTGACCTTACTTGGGAAAACACAGAAAGCAAGCATATGTAATTGTGGCACTGAATTTATGATCTTGTGCCTCGCTACTGTCAGCTATGCAAGGAAAATAAGCAAAAGGCACTTGCTTGGCCCTTTTACGAGCAGTGTCTCTCCTTTATCTCATCCTTTAGTGATCCATCCATGGCTTAAGGAGCTGAACTCTAAGGAAAAGCCATCGAATGCTCGTCAGGCCATAATTTTGTGGAAAATTCTTCTTTCTTGACAAAGACAGAAATACAGACAAGAAAGAAAATCAGTCCTCAGGTCTGAAATTTCCTCACTGAAAAAGGTAATTTCCTTGCAGTGAAGACTTTCGATGGTCAAGTGTTTATTACTGTATGTAATGAACGTACAAAATGGAGCTAATAAAGGGGAAAAATTGCTTTAATTAGGAAAGTTGTGACAAGGACTCTTATTTTCTTGGTTTCTAATTTTTATCTGCTATTTTCTAAGGAAGAAATGTAATGAACAAGGCATTGAGCTTGCTGAAGAAAACATTCATTTTTAGCTACTTACCTGATATCTTTAATTGCTAATTAATTTTTTTTAATTAACAGGGACATTCTTGAGGTGATTATCTCCAGAATTTTTTCTGAATTAAAGGGTAATCTTTCTTGGACCTTGACTTGAGGATATCAATGTGTAACTTGTCTTAAGTATAACTCTGAGGTTTATACTTTGCCAATTTCATTAGTCCATAAGAATGCTATTCTTTTGTGAGACAGAATTCTTTCCAAGACCTGTGCTTAATAAATTAATAATAGGGTCACCTGAAATAATATCAATGCTTAAACTTTATATTTTAATCATGTGAATCATATACTTGGCATGTTTGCATGTAATCAGCCTCTAATCAGATAAGAAAAGAACAGACAATTTGAGAGCTCATTTATGTGCCATAGATAGGTGTATTTGTGTAATGCTCTTAGTCTAATCTGAATACCCATCTATGAAATGACAAAAGATCACAGAGGTAGATTTCTTTGTTTAGCCTTGAAATTCTGCAGAACGTATAACTTTGACAATCACAAGAGAAAAATAAGCTGATTTGTGAGCTTTAGGTTGCAGTTAAATAGGAACATGGTTCTCAAGTCCTCTAGGGACCTGCAGGGCACTCCATCATTTTCCCTTGCCGCATGACACCTTAAAGGAAAGATAAAGTGGAGATGAAAGGACTAACTCCAAGGAAAACTCCAAGGTGAGTATCAAATGCTGTCAACTCTCAAGGAAGTTGAAGTATTATTTCTACATAGATTTTTTTTCTGATAGAATTCTGCCTTACTAGAAGCACACCACTTAATCAAGGAATCTGAATGCTGGTGTTCCCCTGCAGTGATATTACCCAAATGCAGTGCACTGTGAGAAAACTAATTAACTTTGACTTCACTGCACCTATCCCCAGAAGACTCAGCTCTCTTGTCGTTTGGGTAGAATAATTAAAGAAAAATAAAATTTCCCCGAAGAGAACAACTTTTGGTTCAATACTGTAAAACAGAAATGAAATAAATTGTTACCTTGGAAAGAAATGAACTGCAAACTCTTTCCATCTGTTTATTTAGGGAGGAAGGCAGGTGACTTCATCTTCACTGCCACAGACGATTATTAGCTCCTGTGTTCTGACTGCTGCAGCATCAGGACTTGCTCATCTGTCAACGGTTTCACACACTAGGCCTGGCTGTGCCTATCTTTGCCAAATGATGGTTAAGTGAAGTGCGATGCCCCAGAATGTGGATGATCTATGTCAGCCTCCTGGGCAGCTTTGTTACATTTTTAACTGCTGCTCAGAAAAGGATAGAATTTAAACCTCCAGGGCAAGACCCAATCACTGAATTTCCAGCTCAAAGCCTGAAACGTCATCCCTAATCAATCAGTTGTTAGGGATCACAGAATATTCTTTTAGCTTTTATTCTGAAATTGGCTAGAGATTGAATATAATGTGAAGAAACTAGAGATTATCACACATTCCATCAAATTCACTTTTGTGAGATAACCAGTGGATAAACTATGTCATTGGTGGCCAAAGCCTTGTTAACTGGATGGAGCACTTAGATGTTGAGTAGAAGATAAATAATTTTCTTAATTAGAAGCAGTTTCATTAAAATAAAATCAACTTTCTAAAAACCTTTGAAAAGCTCTAATCTCTTTTCACCAAGTCCCATGAATTGCAAGACTTTCTGGAGTTGTTAATTTAAGATAATAGGAAAAGTTTGTGAACCTTTGATTTTCTTTTTAGGCTATAAATAAAATGTATACAAAACAAACTCACCACTATCACTTACAGTGATTGACAAAAGTGAATACAGGAACCAAAGGGATTTCTGAAGGATAAAAAATTACCCTACTTGCTTCAAAAACATTTTGAAAAACTGTTTTAATTGTTAAGCATTCTTATTTGAACCTGGCAATAACTTGTGTTGCTCGGTTTTGACTCGACAACTGAAAGCAGGTCAGCAAATTTCTGTCTCCACATTCTGAAGCTCATGTGAGATCTCTACATGGTAACCTAAAGTTACACAATTTTGGTAAACTCACAATACTTGAGAATAAGAATAGTGATTTTGATACTGGTCCTTAAGGTCAGATTACAAGGAAGGCTGACATTAAAATTCTGTTTGAACCGTCTGTCAGCTCTTCCTTCATGGCCTAAAATATGAAACAAGGTTTTGACCTTCAAAGACTCGAACAAAAACACCATATGTCTTTGACATTTCATGCTCAATAGACAATGTTTTCTGTTTTTCTGTTCTTAATTTTGGCAACATTTTATTATTTGAGGCATGCTGCTCATGGGACAACACTCTTTTGTTTTTGCTCTCAAAACCAAGGACCCAGCTAATTAACATAGAAGATAAAATAGAAATTGATGTTGGAAATATATAACTTAAATTCAGTTATAGGAAATGTTATAGGAAACTTCCAAAGACGAAGCCTAAAGAAACGCCATAGAATGTTTGGCTATCTGCCTCCTTGGAAGATGTGGCAGGGAACCTAACATATTCCAAATATATTCTTCCACTCAAGAATTTAAATTTAAATTCTGGGCTGTCAAGTAAAACATTTCAAAGGAATGGAAGTTCCTGTGGACTCTGGGGTAGACTTTATCTCACCATATGTTGGGTGTACCAGTTCAACAGGGCTCAAGGCAGATACAGCAGCATTATGTCAGTAATGCCATACACTAGCCAAGGAACTAGTTATGGGCCTGGTATATTTCCTCCGTTTACCAAAAGGGAGGGTTCAATCTGGCCTGTGTGTCCTCAGGAAAGGACCATTAAAGTGATGTACGTACAGGTGCAAGGGGGAGGGGGAGGGGGAGGGGGGGAGGAAGTGGGTGGGAGTCAATTTTCAACTTCTGAGTTTCAAAATTAACTCTGGAAATACACTGGAGGCAATAGTTTCGAAGAAAAGGTTTTTGACTCTCCAAAGGCCAGAGACTAAGGAATCAAAGTATAAACTTAATGCCAAAAAGAACCTTTTTGGAAGACTTGAGAAGATATAAGAGCAAATTTCTGTTACTCCAGTGATTTTAAAATATCCCTCTGAAGCAGAGGTGAAGCTGAATTAAAGAATTATCGGTTTGAGAGAGTGATGTGGGCTCTGAGAAGAGACAAATATGGGGCAGCAGAAGCCCCTATAGGTTTGAGGCCCAAAGTTAGAAGGGTCTTGTATTCTGCCTCCCAGGGTGAGCCCTGGAAGTGGCAGCCTTGCAGGACTCTCACCCACCACCCAGTGTGCAAGCATTAGCAGAGAGATGGCTAATGGACTACAGTGCTAGAGACAGAAACGTTTGGCCTGCCACAGTCCTAGGATAGTGTGGCAGAGGAGGGCAACATTGTATAAGCCCCTGAAAGTGAAAAGGGAGAGTCGCTCAGTCGTGTCTGACTCTCTGCGACCCCATGGACTGTACAGTTCTTGGAGTTCTCCAGGCCAGAATACTGGAGTGGGTAGCCTTTCCCTTCTCCAGGAGATCTTCCCAACCCAGGGATCAAACCCAGTTTTCCAACATTGCAGGCAGATTCTTTACCAGCTGAGCCACAAGGGAAGCCCAAGAATACTGGAGTGAGTAGCCTATCCCTTCTCCAGCAGATTTTTCTGACCCAGGGATCAAACTAGGGTCTCCTGCATCCTTACCAACTGAGCTATCAGAGAAGCCCAAGCCCCCCAAAGGGGGCAGAATTTAGATGAGAAGGGTGGGATGGGGTGGGAGGGAGGTTCAGGAGGGAGGGGACATATATACACCTATGCCTGATTCATGTTGCTGTATGACAGAAACCAACACAATATTGTGATGCAATCACCCTTCAATAAAAATAAATAAATTTTTAAGAAAGTGTTGGTGAACTCAAAGAGGCCTCAAATGACAAGTGACAAGTTTGTAGAAATAAACACAGCTATTACCACAGACAAGACTGGAAACTGAATGCCCAGCGTGTCGTCATGGAGGGCTGGTAGTGACCAGTTGCGGACACTGGACCACAGACCACGGATGCGATTACAGACACACGACACGTGAGGACCAGTCTTTACCCACAGGGCTCGGCCTCAGTGCTATGCAGTCACCCGGAGTTGAGATGCAACCTGGAAGAGAGGGGAGAGGGAAAGTCCTGAACCGTTCAAGACTGAATGATCAATGGCAGGAAGCAGTCAGTCAGTTTCAAGATTACAGAGGTAAAGAGAAAGGCCTGAGGAAAGAAGTAATGCTATTTTCAGTCACGTACTGCAGTCTTCTTCATGACTACTTAACATGTCAATATTTGCATCTCTGACACAGGATTTGGCAATTCATGGCTCCTGAACCAAATCCAAACTGTTTTGTTACAGCTTGCCAATTTAAATTGTTTTAATATTTTCAAATGGCTGTAAACAAATCAAAAGAAAATCATATAAAATTGTCAATATCTGGAAATAAAATTTTACTGGAACAGAGTCACGCCTACTTGTTCATAAAAGTAGCTTACTACAGCAAAGTTAACTAGTTACAACAGACCATATGTCCCTGACAGCCCAATATTTTTGCCATCTATTCATTTACAGAATAAGTTTGACAACCCTAGATCTAGTAGGAAACCTACGGGTTGAATAAACACAGAACTCAAACTCATCAAACTAGGATTTTGATTTACTAGGATTCTGTGGCCATTGATTATGAAACTATTGCTTAATTTGAGTGGGTGGCTGTATATACAGGGCTTCCCTGGTGCTCAAATGGTAAAGCTTGCAATGTAGGCGACCCAGGTTCAATCCCTGGGTTGGGAAGATCCCCTGGAGAAGGGAATGGTAAATCAGTCCAGAATTCTTGCCTGGAGGATTCCATGGACAGAGGAACCTGGAGAGTCATAGCCCATGGAGTCACAAACAGTCAGATACAACTGAGCAACTAATACGCAAACACACTGTATGTAAAGGTCAGGAACAGAGTCTGACATACAGCAAGCACCATCTAGTGATAGCTAATCTTCTCGTTTGGAATCTTGTATAATTCGAACTTGTACTTTTAGCTGCTGCTAGGATTTACTTCTATGGTTTCCATATTATTTTTTTTTATTCATAAATTTAATTTTATTTTAAATAACTTTAGCTAACCTCAGCTGTTAATACAATAAAAGCAGAAAGAACAGGCTGCCTTTTTTTTCCTCCAGATTTAAATCAGAGAATTGTATCTACAATAATTGACATAACTCACTTCTTGTCCTTCACCCATCTCATCAAAAATTATTGCATTTTCCCCAAAATTGTATTTTTTTTTTTATATTTCTGTGAATATACTCATTTCGTCCTCGTTCCTGGAGGCATCTTGGTTTAAATCCATCTTTAAAAAAAGGAGAGAGGAACATATGTGGAGACAAAATATTCTCTCGAAGCCAACAGATACAGAGTTGCTAGAAGAAGCTGATTGTACACACAAGCTGCCTGGTTGGGAAGGGGAGGGCTGTTGATTCACAGACGTGTGACAGCCTTTGGTGGACGAACACAGGCCAAGCCCCACCAGGCCCTTCTTCCCTAGCAGGGTCAGGACTGAGCTAGCTGAAGTGGAGCTGCATCTTCCCCTTAGAACTCATCCTTCTGGTTCTCCTCCAAAAGTCTTCATCCAGATAAGAAGGCAATGACTGATTACAAAAATAAGAATAATTAAATTTGGCTCAAGAGAGAGATTGTTCAACTGTTCTGCCTTGTTATTTTATCAATATCCAAGGCCTTTACAAAGAAATAAACAAAAACATCTCTCAATCTCCCAGCAAAAGTGAACTTTTTTCTTTTTTTTTTTGGCTCCAAATGCTAGGACCTACAGAATGGCTGCAGATTGAGATATCAAAAATCTCAGAAAAACGTATGATATATTTGTATATCTCTGTAGGTCTATTACTTAAACTTCACACTCCTTTAAAAGGGCTATTCAGTCAATAGCTGCTGAAGGAGGCTCTTCTGCTGGGCCTGGGGCGTCTGTGGTCCTGCCGTGGGTTTTTGAGTTCCCAGTGGACCAGGCTGGTTCAGGTAAGGGTCCCCGCCTATCAGATTCACTGGACACTGGACGTCAGCAAACACCTGAGCCTGTGGCACTAGAGCATTCCTCTAGTCTGTAGTCACCACAGAGAAGAACTCTCCTGTCTTCTTGTCCTGGGTTCCATCTGCTTCTGTTTTGAGAAGGTCAGTGGATGAGAGCTGGTTGCAGTAGAGGCCTGTGTATTATTTTATTTTTTAAACTCAACAAACCAAGTTTCCATTCAATTTATCAGGTAAAGTGAAAAGTCATCTAAATGTTACAAGGCAAACCAGTAAAAGTCAATCATCATGCCTTGTTTACTCTGAAATATGGACCTGGATTATGAAAAGATGTCACTGTTGCTCCAGTACTGTTTCCAATAGAACAATAATGTTAACAGCAGTTAGCTGTTCCTTCCAGATGTTAAGCATTTTAAATGCATATTTTCTCTCACCTCTAATGACATCCCCACAAGGTAGTGCTATTCCCAATCCATAAATGAGCAAAGTGGGGCTCAGAAAGACCAAGGGACTTGCTCACACTTGTGGATCATCAGTGGCAGATCCAGACGCAAATACTCCATAAATCTCAGGTCTCCCCTGTAAACTGTATCACTTTTTCTTCACAATTTCTAGCTTCAAGTATCATTCACTCCTCTGCTCAGTCTTCTTTCGACAAAAACTGCCATTAACAACCTGGTTATCTTGTGGGCCAACTGACGACTGGGAACAAATTTAATTCTGTCAGACGAGGCCCTTGCGTGAAGCTCGCAGCCTTGCCCTCTTGAGCGCCCCCAGGGGCCTCTGCGCGCCCAGCAGCTGGGTTGTCCGTCGGCCCCCTGTGGTGACAGTCTGTCTGCACTTTGGCAAACACGCACGCACTTACCGGCTTTTCCTGTGAATTACCCTGCCACTCAGACATTGCTGTCCTGACCTTTGATTGTAGGGAAAGTGTCCTGACTGCTGTTCTCTCTAAGAAGGGAGCCTGACTGAAAAGATTAGTGAGCCTCACAGCCCTTGACTTTACCAACGAAATTGTCTGTTCTTTCCTGGACATTTTGGTTTTCATAAGCCCGTCTTTTTGATTCCCCAGTGAGCATACTCTGCGCATGAGAGGCTTCGGTGTTCTCTTCAAAAGTCCACTCCTTAAAGTCAGAAAGAGAAAAACAAATGTCATATAACATCACTTATATGTAGAATCTAGAAAAATGGTACAGATGAGTTTATTGACAAAGCAGAAATAGAAACAAAGCTGTAGAGAATACGTGTATGGATACCAAGTGGGGAGGAAAAGTGCGGGATGAACCGGGAGACTGGGACTGACATATACACTATACATATCAGCATATATATATACACATATATTGTGTGTGTGCTGAGTCATTTCAGTCCGGGCTGACTCTTTGCGACCCTACGGACTGTAGCCCTCCAGGCTCTCTGTCCATGGGATTCCCCAGGTAAGAATATGGGAGTGCGTTGCCATTTCCTCTTTCAAGGGATCTTCTCGACCCAGGGCTAGAACCCACATCTCCTGCACTGACACATGAGTTCTTTACGCCTAGTGCCACCTGGGCAGCCCCACACATGTATGTATAAACCAGATAACTACTGAGAACCTGTTGTACAGCACAGGAACCCTACTCAATGATTTGTGGTGACCTAAATGGGAAGGAAATCTAAAAAGAAAGAGTGGATATATGCATACATATAACTGACTCAGTTTGCTGTACAGCAGAAATTGACACAACATTGTGAAGCAACTCTATTTCCATTTTTTTTAAGTTCACTACTTAAAAACAGAAGATGACACAATAGTTTCAACCTAATTTTCTAAATTAGCTAATTTATTAGCTCATCTGAGAGTATATTCAACTGATAATTGTTTTTTCCCTCACACGTACTGTCTCAAATTGAAGTTGCCAGTCTCTGGTGGTGTGTTTGGGACTTTTCTCTCTGCCAAACTAAGGTTTTTTTTTTTTAATGTGTTGATTAATAACCACTACCATGTTTGAGGCTTTATTAGACCCCATACAATTGTTACTTAATAGATCTTTATTGGCAGCCTCAGAACTTTTTTATGATCTTTCCAAATATGCTTAAATAATTTGATTCATTTCAGCATAAGGTTGAACAATAAATCTATATGCTAAGCAGACACAAAATGAAGAATATATCATCCCTGTCCTGGGGGTGCTTTGCTAGTTAGAATGGGACTAAGCTAAAGACTCAGTGCTTGAACTCAAATACACTGAGTGTAAGAATTTAATTGTGCCCCCTCCCTGAAAAAGATATGTAAATATCCTAAGCCCTGCTACCTAAGCCCTAAGAAACCAAAATCACTTCGGATGCTGATTGCAGCCATGAAATTAAAAGACGCTTACTCCTTGGAAGGAAAGTTATGACCAACCTAGATAGCATATTAAAAAGCAGAGACATTACTTTGCCAACAAAGGTCCGTCTAATCAAAGCTATAGTTTTTCCAGTGGTCATGTATGGATGTGAGAGTTGGACTGTGAAGAAAGCTGATCACTGAAGAATGGATGCTTTTGAACTGTGGTGCTGGAGAAGACTCTTGGGAGTCCCTTGGACTGCAGGGAGATCCAACCAGTCCATTCTAAAGGAGATCAGTCATGGGTGTTCATTGGAAGGACTGATGCTGAAGCAGAAGCTCCAATACTTTGGCCACCTCATGTGAAGAGTTGACTCACTGGAAAAGACTCTGAAGCTGGCAGGGATTGGGGGCAGGAGGAGAAGGGGACGACAGAGAATGAGATGGCTGGATGGCATCACCGACTCGATGGACAGGAGTTTGAGTGAACTCTGGGAGTTGGTGATGGACAGGGAGGCCTGACGTGCTGTGATTCATGGAGTCACAGAGTTGGATGCGACTGAACTGAACTGAACTGACAGTAGCCCAGGATACAGGCAATAAGGAATTGATCTAGGATAGCTGTGATGATAATTGAAAGAGAAAGAAATATGAATATAAGGCACTATACTTGTCTGTCTGTGTCTGCCTTCTTATACGGAGCTGTGTCTCCTTGCTCTGCAGGCTCAAGGTCTGGGTCCAAATGCCAGCCCCATACCATACTAGCAAGTTCCTCTCTAGGTGTCTCTGTCTGTAGAAGGGGGATAAGCAATGACAACCACATGGTTTGGTGTGAGAACGATATAATGTGTGAAAAGCCCAAGAAATGTTAATAGTTGTTATGATTATGCCACTCTTAATTTTCACTGATTCATGTTCTATGTAGTGCTTAACACATAAAAGATATTGTTAAATCTTCCAAATAAATTAATAAGCTAACAGATGACATGTATGGACTGAAGAGAGATAACAAGGGATTATTTGATGGAACAGGCACTAAAGAGGCAGAAGGGAATTAAGGGGATCAAAGGAAAAACTGGCCTTGGAAAGACAAAGGACTTTTTGCCTAGGTATGTATACATATTTTGAAAGCCTTTGAAAATCAAGCGTTTTAATTGTACTCACACTTGGTAGTTTGGGTTCTTGATCTTATTTTTTGCTGTTTCAATATGACTAAAGGTACACAGAGTGCATCAGATGGGACTTTCTCTAGATCAGTGAAGATCAAGGAACACCTACTTGTTATATCCTGAGAGCATGCTGTTTTACTTTCTAAATGTAATGGGGCATAGACAGTATTTATAAAGGTCACAGGATGTTTCTTAATAAACATGCATCATTTGCTATATAAAGAGAGGAATTAAAACTTTACAGATATTAAAATATTTCCACCTTCTCAAGCTCAGTTGTGTCCAACTCTTTGCGACCACGTGGACTATAGCCTGCCAGGCTCCTCTATCCATGGAATTTTCCAGGCAAGAACACTGGAGTGTGTTGCTATTTTCTACACCAGAGAATCTTCCTGACCCAGGGATCGAACCGATGTCTCTTGCATCTCCTGCACTGGCAGGCAGATTCTTTACCACTTCATCACCTGGGAAGCCCCTTCAGGAAGCAGTTACCCTGAGAAAACCAACTAAATAAATGCTTGATTGAAACTCTTGTATTCTTACAGCTCAAACGTTAAACATAATTATGCCTTTCCATTTTGAATGAGGAATTGCAAAGAATATGTAATATTCCATCTTTTTAAACAAAAAAATTATCTCCCTTTAATAATGATCTTTGATATTTATCTTAATGTCTAAGAAAAATCTAAAACAAAAAGTGCAAAAGTGAACTCAAGGATAATTTGAGCTACCAAAAACGATAATTTTAAGTGAGTCCACCTAAATTGAGAATGAATAATTTTCTATTACATTATGTAAAAAGATCAATTATCTTTTAACCTTGAAAAATGAAACTATGAATTATGAAAATAAGGTGATTTAATCTGTACCTTTAAATTTATTGTTATAATTGCAATTTTGCACTAACTTTTCATACAATGACTCAACTGTTCATTGATTTGTATAAGAAATATTTATTCTAAGAAAATTGTGTTATGGCACATTCTACCCTTCAAATCTGAATTTCATATCACAGAAGCAAAGAGGCTTATTTCTGTTTTCAAGATCCACCCTTTAGCCTTTTGGCTTTCATATTACTCCCTAGGGAAAGCCCATCACATACAAACCATGTTGCTTCTTTCCTCCGACTTGAGTCTCATGTTTTCTGGACTGTGTATGAGAGCCAAGTAGTTTTCCCAGGTCGCTTTGAAAAGCTTGACTCTTGCACTTTCACTCTTCAATCAAACTGAATTGTATTGTTGGATAACATAGCAACTGATAATCTCCAAAGCACTGACTGATTATATGACAAGATGCTGACTGACATCAATACTGGTGTTAAAAAAGTAAGGATATTCCACTGGGCATTAATTTTCTTAGTGCTTAGTTACTAATTAGTATTTTTAACTTAAAAAGTATTTTATATTGAAATATAGTTAATTTACAGTGCTGTGTTCGTTTCAGGTAATCACAGCCATGTGATTTAGTTTTGTCCTCCTTAACACAACATGATTGTCTATTTTCAGGTAACAAATAATGGATGATAATTTTGAACACTTTCAGAAACCATATGATGTTTTATATAAAGTTCCAGGGGGTTCATTGTCTGTGTCCAAAGTATCACAGACATCACATTCAAATGGAATTTTCTGAAAAGCATTAATTACATTTGAATCATCTTAGAACAATAATCCTGCCTCACTTCAACATCCATCAGCAAAACTGTCTAAAGATTATTATTTCTGCCACAACTGACTTCTCCAGATACACCTATCAAATTAGTTTTTACAGAAAGTTTCCACTTTTCCAATTGAATCAAGTTCAGAGTCCATAAGATAAAAAGAATTTAAATTGAAAGAATATGACATTTCTTCCATTAGCCTCTAAAAATAAAGTTCTCCCAAGCTATTTTCAGTTTTAATTTCACTTTCTAAAGGTTTGAGAGTGATTTCACCAACAGATATGTACTCACTGAGATGGCCTTTTGGGGAAAGATGAAGGTTATGCTAAGTGGTATGCTAGTATTTATATAATTTATATAAAATTATGTGTATTTGCTTCCCTAAACCGCACTTTCAAAATGACAGGCTGCCTTCTTAACGGTAGGAATTATAAACCTTCAAATTCCTAAATGACTACATACTACTTGCATATATCTTGACTTAATTTATTATAGCCAAAACAAACAGAGACTGTAAGTTAAATAAAAGTAATTTTGCCACCTTTCTTATATACCTTATCTGGTTGTGTAACTTACAGAGAAAGATTACATTAGAAGAGTCCTAGTTTATGATTTGTCCAAATACTAAGAACCATAATCCTAACAGCAAGAAATGCAAAGCCCTGTGATTATTCTCCATTCAGTACAGAGAAAAAAATGTTTTCTGACTGGTCCATTTTATATAAATTCTGACAATACAGTTTTGTTTATCTTTCCACATAAATGTCAAGATAAGTATTCTGAAAGTCTTTTAAAAATTAGTATACAAATTAGTATATAAAAATGACTTGACACATAACATTGGCAATAATATTTGAAGTGCTTTCCTGTAATTAAGAAAAAACACTCTTTTATTTCAACTTCATTTCTGCTTTATTGACTATGCCAAAGCCTTTGACGGTGCGGATCACAATAAACTGTGAAAAATTCTGAAAGAGATGGGAATACAAGACCACCTGACCTGCCTCTTGAGAAACCTGTATGCAGGTCAGGAAGCAACAGTTAAAACTCGACATGGAACAACAGACTGATTCCAAATCAGGAAAGGAGTACGTCAAGGCTGTATATTGTCACCCTGCTTATTTAACTTATATGCAGAGTACATCATGAGAAACACTGGGCTGGATGAAGCACAAGCTGGAATCAAGATTGCAGGGAGAAATATCAATAAGCTCAGATATGCAGATGACACCACCTTTATGGCAGAAAGTGAAGAGGAACTAAAGAGCCTCTTGATGAAAGTGAAAGAGGAGAGTGAAAAAGTTGGCTTGAAGCTCAACATTCAGAAAACAAAGATCATGGCATCTGGTCCCATCACTTCATGGCAAATAGATGGGGAAACAGTGCAAAGAGTGGCTGACTTTATTATTTTGGGCTCCAAAATCACTGCGGATGCTGATTGCAGCCATGAAATTAAAAGACCGCTTACTCCTTGGAAGGAAAGTTATGACCAACCTAGATAGCACATTAAAAAGCAGAGACATTACTTTGCTAACAAAGGTCTGTCTAGTCAAGGCTATGGTTTTTCCCGTGGTCATGTATGGATGTGAGAGTTGGACTGTGAAGAAAGCTGATCGCCCAAGAATTGATGCATTTGAACTGTGGTGTTGGAGAAGACTCTTGAGAGTCCCTTGGATTGCAAGGAGATCCAACCAGTCCATCCTAAAGGAGATCAATCCTGGGTGTTCACTGGAAGGACTGATGCTAAAGCTGAAACTCCAATACTTTAGCTACCTCACACAAAGGGTTGACTCATTGGAAAAGACCCTGATGCTGGGAGGGATTGGGGGCAGGAGGAGAAGGGGACAACAGGGGATGAGATGGCTGGATGGCATCACCGACTCGATGGACATGAGTTTGAGTGAACTCCGGGAGTTGGTGATGGACAGGGAGGCCTGGTGTGCTGTGATTCATGGGGTCACAGAGAGTCGGACATGAGCGACTGAACTGAACTGAATTTAGCTACAATCTAGCAAGTATTTCGGAGAAGGCAATGGCAAGCCACTCCAGTACTCTTGCCTAGAAAATCCCATGGATGGAGGAGCCTGGTAGGCTGCAGTCCGTGGGGTCGCTAAGGGTCGGACATGACTGAGCAACTTCACTTTCACTTTTCACTTTCACACATTGGAGAAGGAAATGGCAACCCACTCCAGTGTTCTTGCCTGGAGAATCCCAGGGACGGGGGACCCTGGTGGGCTTCTGTCTATGGGGTCACACAGAGTCGGACACGACTAAGTGATGCAGCAACAGCAGCAGCAGCAGCAAGTATTTATTAAGCAGCTGCCTCAAAGAAGCAACTGTGGAGATGTGAAAGGGTATAAGAGTTACTTCCTCCCTCAGATTACAATCTGTGCAGGAAATAATGCTTACAGACCTGAAACTACCACAGACCTAAGAGACGAATTATAGTTGGCTCAAAATTGAGGTACCCCCCCCCCGACAGCTCCCTAGGTGCCCCCAACTCTTTCGTGCCCACTTCATTTTAATATGTAAATACTGTAACTTTACTTTTTCTTATGTGCTATGAAAAACCCAGTCACCACTCCACTAGATGGGAATCATTGGTGAAGCATTTCCCCTAGTGTCCTTTGGCTTCAGTTTTCTGATTCTGTTCTTGAAAAGTTTACACTCAACATCTCCCTTCTGCAGCTGCTACCCTTGGTCTGCACAGTTTTGCGCTCCACTGGCAATCACTTGGATTCCTTCACTCCTTCAGGATACCACTGACACAGGACAGAGGTTTCTTTAAGGTCTGCCACAGCAGAAGGTGGGGCTTTCAGCACAGGACAGACATGAACTTAAAGCTAATACGTGTATATATTCTTGAGCCTATCCCAGGCATGGGTAACTTCTTACTGTCCATGCTCCCTTAGCGATCTTAGCTACATTTTTTCAGACCCCATGTCATCTCTTCTCCAGTATTTCCAACTTCCTACCCTCTCTTGTACACAACCTCAGGTAATCCGTATTTCTACTCTTTAATTTGAAGAACTTGGCAATCTTTCAGTAATCTATGCTACAAGGACGCTTCGCTATTCCCAAAGTCTATTGAGCTTTTTCCCTAAAAAAAGAACCATGTCTCCTTACATGAAAAAGCTAGTTGTCTAGTATATGAAAAGTGGTTGTAGCCAATTCCTGCTTTGCATATAAATTTTCATCTTCAGATTTCATGAACAAGTGAGGATCAGTAAAAGAGAGTTCTCTGCAAGCTGACTTGTCCATCAGGCTTCGTGCAGAACATGGGAACTGGGCCAAAGGCAAGGGTCATTAGTATCTGAGTAGACTGAAAAGAGAAAGATACACAGCAGAACAAATATGAAACCATGCGTGATTCACATGGGAGAGTGAGAGAATTACTTAACGAGAATTGAGAGGTGGTGAATGGCGGAATCACCAAAGAAAGGCAATGCCAAAGAATGCTCAAACTACCGCACAATCACACTCATCTCACACGCTAGTAAAGTCATGCTCAAAATTCTCCAAGCCAGGCTTCAGCAATATGTGAATCATGAACTTCCAGATGTTCAAGCAGGTTTTAAAAAAGGCAGAGGCACCAGAGATCAAATTGCCAACATCCGCTGGATCATGGAGAAAGCAAGAGAGTTTCAGAAAAACATCTATTTCTGCTTCATTGACTGTGCCAAAGCCTTTGACTGTGTCGATCACAATAAACTGTGGAACATTCTGAAAGAGATGGGAATACCAGACCACCTGACCTGCCTCTTGAGAAACCTGTATGCAGGTCAGGAAGCAACAGTCAGAACTGGACATGGAACAACAGACTGGTTCCAAATAGGAAAAGGAGTACATAAAGGTTGAATGTTGTCACCCTGCTTATTTAACTTATATGCAGAGTACATCATGAGGAACACTGGGCTGGAAGAAGCACAAGCTGGAATCAAGATTGCCGGAAGAAATATCAATAACCTCAGATATGCAGATGACACCACCCTTATGGCAGAAAGTGAAGAGGAATTAAAGAGCCTCTTGATGAAAGTGAAAGAGGAGAGTGAAAAAGTTGACTTGAAGCTCAACATTCAGAAAACGAAGATCATGGCATCTGGTCCCATCACTTCGTGGGAAATAGATGGGGAAACAGTGGAAACAGTGTCAGACTTTATTTTGGGGGGCTCCAAAATCACTGCGGATGCTGATTGCAGCCATGAAATTAAAAGACACTTACTCCTTGGAAGGAAAGTTATGATCAACGTAGATAGCATATTAAAAAGCAGAGACATTACTTTGCCAACAAAGGTCCGTCTAGTCAAGGCTATGGTCTTTCCCGTGGTCATGTATAGATGTGAGAGTTGGACTGTGAAGAAAGCTGATCGCTGAAGAATTGATGCTTTTGAACTGTGGTGCTGGAGAGACTCTTGAGAGTCCCTTGGACTGCAAGGAGATCCAACCAGTCCCTTCTAAAGGAGATCAATCCTGGGTGTTCATTGGAAGGACTGATGCTAAAGCTGAAACTCCAATACTTTGGCCACCTCATGCGACGAGTTGACTCACTGGAAAAGACTCTGATGCTGGGAAGGATTGGGGGCGGGAGGAGAATGAGATGGCTGGATGGCATCACTGACTCGATGGACATGAGATTGAGTGAACTCCGGGAGTTGATGATGGACAGGGAGGCCTGGCGTGCTGTGATTCATGGGGTCGTGGAGAGTCGGACACGACTGAGCGACTGAACTGACTGACTGAACTAACTGAACTGAATGGCGGAAAATGAACTCAGAGAAATAGTTTGGTAGCCAATTATAGCATAACTAGAGAGCATGAAAAGAATTTAAACTTGGAACAATAGAAAACAAGAAATAGAGACTTTGTGGGATTCATTAACAGAAGTGTGGGTGAAGAAATCTTTGATGTAACAGAGATGGGTTGATGGAATACAGGCCTCCAGCTGAGACGTCAGTCTATATGATATAGCGGTAACTCTGAGGGGAGACAGGAAACGCGCCGGCCTGGTGATCCTGAAGGGAGGACACTTGTGAGAATTGAGAAATAATGCAAAGGATCCATCTGCCTGGGCTTAAGGCTGCACACAGCTACACAATCCTGATGCATTTAGCAATGAGCTGGGACAGAGAGGTGGATAAGAGAGAAACAGCTATTTACCCTCCAAACCGCAGGGGTTGTTATCCAAGCTACAATTTAATAGTACTTTTCTACTCAGTTTGCCTCTCAAGATTTTTCCTTTGTACCTCTCTAACAGTGGAAACAGTGTCAGACTTTGTTTTTTTGGGCTCCAAAATCACTGCAGATGCTGATTGCAGCCATGAAATTAAAAGACGCTTGCTCCTTGGAAGGAAAGTTATGACCAACCTTGATAGTATATTAAAAAGCAAAGACATTACTTTGCCAACCAAGGTCCGTCTAGTCAAGGCTATGGTTTTTCCCGTGGTCATGCATGGATGTGAGAGTTGGACTGTGAAGAAAGCTGATCGCCGAAGAATCGATGCTTTTGAACTGTGGTGTTGGAGAAGACTCTTGAGAGTCCCTTATACTGCAAGGAGATCCAACCAGTCCATTCTAAAGGAGATCAATCCTGGATGTTCATTGGAGGGACTGATGCTAAAGCTGAAACTCCAATACTTTGGCCACCTCATGCGACGAGTTGACTCACTGGAAAAGACTCTGATGCTGGGAAAGGTTGGGGGCGGGAGGAGAAGGGGACGACGGAGAATGAGATGGCTGGATGGCATCACTGACTCTGTGGACATGAGTTTGAGTGTACTCCGGGAGTTGGTGATGGACAGGGAGGCCTGGCGTGCTGTGATTCATGGGGTTGCGGAGAGTCGGACACGACTGAGCGACTGAACTGAACTGAACTGAACCTTATGTAACACTGTTAGCATAATTTTAAAATGTATATATCTTAAACTTTCACAAACTATTTTTGTTGTTTTTTATAAGAAAGACAATAAATGTTGATTGAAGAAAATGTGTAAAAGAAAGATAAAATAAAAACATCTATGATCCATCATCTAGAGATATACCTGCTAATATTCCTTTGGTAAATATACTGTATTTTTAACAGGTTAATGTGTTTATTGTCTTCTGCATAGTTCACTTGTATTGTTTTTTAAACTATGGCTTCTACAAAAGCTTTCTTAAAAAGACAAATTCATTAAGCTTTCTGTCCTTTGGTTTCCCCATTTAAACCATTAAAGAAAAGAACACTTGATATTTTCTGGGTATTGCCAGGGCAGAATGGTTAAAGAAGGGAAAGTGGGAAGACAAGTTTCTGAGAAAGACTTTCAGTGACAGAAATGTGTCTCAGGTTTTGTGATTCCATTCTTTTTGGCCCATGACATTAACCTTCTCAAAACCTTGATGTTTTTAAATGATTCATGTTTAATAAGGAAAAGCACTGGGAAAGTATATGAAGGCAAGAAAAGATATTTTGTACCTTGAATTTTCACTGACTCCAAGATCCACAAATGTTTGTTTTTTAGGTGCTAGATTCAAAAGAGAGGTTTTCTTCCTGCCTCCTATTGTAGCCAGGAATGAAAAATCATAATAAAATACACTATTTGAAATCAAAGGCAACAGAATATTCTGGGACATCATTTATTCTATTTAGTATCTCTTGCTATAGAAAACTCAGTAACTCCTACAGGGATCTATTCTTTAAAATGGAGAACTATTTTCTGTCCATAAATGATGACATTATTTCTAAAGAAGAATGATTTGCCATTATCTTCTCAGGGTCCTAAACACAGTCCAATTTAAACTCTGCTATAATTTGTAAAACAGTATAACCATTGCTTTTCTACTCTCAGTTCTGAGAATAAAATATATTTCTTATTTTCAAAAGGTTTATAGACCTTAACTACTTCCTGGAAATAAAGTGTCTAGGAAGAAAGAAGGAGCTACCTTGGTTAAGTATCTTGGGGATTTGAGCTGAGATCTGGTGAAATTTGTCAATAACTAGTGTATTGACCTTCAGTTCAGTTCAGTTCAGTCACTCAGTCATGTCCGACTCTCCGTGACCCCATGAACCACAGCACGCCAGGCCTCCCTGTCCATCACCAACTCCCGGAGTTCACTCAAACTCATGTCCAGAGTCGGTGATGCCATCCAGCCATCTCATTCTCGGTCATCCCCTTCTCCTCCCGCCCCCAACATTTCCCAGCATCAGAGTCTTTTCCAGCGAGTCAACTCGTCGCATGAGGTGGCCAAATATTGCAGTTTCAGCTTTAGCATCAGTCCCTCCAATGAACATCCAGGATCGATCTCCTTTAGATTGGACTGGTTGGATCTCCTTGCAGTACAAGGGACTCTCAAGAGTCTTCTCCAACACCACAGTTCAAAAGCATTGATTCTTCGGTGATCAGCTTTCTTCACAGTCCAACTCTCACATCCACACATGACCACTAGAAAAAACATAGCCTTGACTAGACGGACCTTGGTTGGCAAAGTAATGTCTCTGCTTTGTAATATACTATCAAGATTGGTCATAACTTTCCTTCCAAGGAGCAAGCGTCTTTTAATTTCATGGCTGCAATCAGCATCCGCAGTGATTTTGGAGCCCCAAAAAATAAAGTCTGACACTGTTTCCACTGTTTTTCCATCTATTTCCCATGAAGTGATGGGACCAGATGCCTTAGGAAGGCCATTTAATCTATCTTTATTAAGACTTGATGCTAATATGCCTTCAACTATTCTTCTCATTTAGCTAAGGCATCACTTACACAGAATATTAGGAGAAATAAAAGAAACAATGGTTTTAAAGCACAGAGCATATAAAAGAGTGTCTACATGCTAAGCAGAGTTACCCACCCCTTATACAGAGAAGTCAAGTTGTCCAAATGACCCACGGAATGACTTCACTTCACACATTGGGAAATAAGATGCCTAGTGATCTCAGAGAAAAACAAAATAGCCACACTTTTGACCTTTTCAGTATTCCAAAATGCTTCAGTTCAGTTCAGTCGCTCAGTCGTGTCCAACTCTTTGCGACCCCATGAATCACAGCACGCCAGGCCTCCCTGTCCATCACCAACTCCCGGAGTACACTCAAACTCATGTCCACAGAGTCGGTGATGCCTTCCAGCCATCTCATTCTGTCGTCCCCTTCTCCTCCCGCCCCCAATCCGTCCCAGCATCACAGTCTTTTCCAGTGAGTCAACTCGTCGCATGAGGTGGCCAAAGTATTGGAGTTTCAGCTTTAGCATCAGTCCCTCCGATGAACACCCAGGATCGATCTCCTTTAGAATGGACTGGTTGGATCTCCTTGCAGTCCAAGCGCCTCTCAAGAGTCTTCTCCAACACCACAGTTCAAAAGCATCGATTCTTCAGCGATCAGCTTTCTTCACAGTCCAACTCTCATATCCATACATGACCACTGGAAAAACCATAGCCTTGACTAGACGGACCTTTGTTGGCAAAGTAATGTCTCTGCTTTTTAATATGCTGTCTAGGCTGGTCATAACTTTCCTTCCAAGGAGCAAGCGTCTTTTAATTTCATGGCTGCAATCAGCATCCGCAGTGATTTTGGAGCCCTAAAAAATAAAGTCTGACACTGTTTCCACTGTTTTTCCATCTATTTCCCATGAAGTGATGGGACCAGATGCCATGATCTTGGTTTTCTGAATGTTGAGCTTCAAGCCAACCTTTCACTCTCCTCTTTCACTTTCATCAAGATGCTTAGGAGCAAACTATTTATTGTTTACAGTAAACATATGGCCCCAAAGACATACAATTTCACTTCTTCGAAAGAGGAGAAATAGGTCAAAGTCATGCACATGTAGTTCTGCGTGAATATCCACTGATGCTTTAAAATTAGAGAGAAGTTTCAAGTCATAATCCTAAGCCTCCTGTTCACCTTCCCTTCCCTTGAAGAGGCTCTCACTCTAAACTTCATGCCATGCAGTGCTTTTATTTTCGTGAGCTGAAAAGGGCACCTATCCCAGGCTACACCTAGAACATACCAAGACAAGGAGGGCAAAGGATAGGCAAAAAAAGAACCAGCTATAAATTTGTCATCTGGTCCTGTGACTTCCAGCATAACCTTAAAATTTCAACTTTATATTCTCAGCAATACCACTTTTCAGAGTTGTGCGCTATCAACTTACAGTTTGAGAAGAGGGCTATTGTTCATGCATTGTGAAAGGAAACAAAAAGTAGGTCACCAGAGGGCAACAGGTTTATTCTTGCTTATTTTCTGATAAGTAACAAACATTTACTGAGTACCCACTATATGCACAGTGCTGTGCTTGGTCCTCCTGGGAAAACATGAAGATACATTAGGTTTCAAGAGCTTTCATTTAATTAAGAGAAGAGATGAATTCATCACATAGGGGATACCTAGCAGACAAAATGACGTCCAGTGGGCCAGCAGCCACTGGGTTACCTGAAGTTAGAAAGACGGACTCTCAGACTTCCCTGGGGGTCTGCTGGTTGAGAATCCACCTGCCAATGCAGGGAACATGAGTTCCGTCCCTGGTCCGGGAGGATTCCACACGCAACGAAGCCTATGTACCACAACTACTGAGCCCAAGCTCTAGAGCCCTCAAGATTTAACTCCTGCGCCCACTCGCCCTGGAACCCAGGCTCTGCAACAGGGAAAGCCACCACGATGAGAAGCCCGCACACCGCAGCTAGGGGAAGACTGTGTACAGCAGTGAAGACCCAGCACAGTCCAAAAACTAAAATAAAATAAAAATTTTAAAGGCATCTCAATATTGCAATTACCTCTGGCCTAACTCCCAGCTACTCTCTGTAATAAAATACGTATTTTTAAAAAAGAAAAAAAAATAGGGGCTTGCAGGCCCCACCCCAGCCCAATTGAATCAGAAGTTGTAGCTGAACAAGATCCCCAGGTGATGAACAAGAGGTGTGAGAGGTGGGGACACAGAGAACAGTGCTTCCTCCCCTCACAAATCTATGCCACAGCATTAGAAGCGGCCACTGGGAACACGCATGTTCATGGAGGACAGGGAACCATTTAAATGGAACATGCCTAGAAAGCAGGGTGTCCCTTGTTGCTGGTCAGTAAAGAAGCTGCCTGCAATGCAGGAGACCTAGATTCGATCCCTGGGTTGGGAAGATCCCCTGGAGAAGAAAATGGCAACCCACTCCAGTGTTCTTGCCTGGAGAGTCCCATGGACAGAGAAGCCTGGCAGGCTACAGTCCATGCAGTCACAAGTGTCGGACACGACTTAGAGTCTAAACCACCACCATGCCTAGAAAGCAGAAGAGACACAGACAGCCTTAGCAAAGAGGCTGTTGTTCATTTATTAGTGCCACTGGAGTACCAAAAAACCCTGATTATTCAGCTTGCTACTTGTAAACCTCTAAAAGGTAAAAATTACTTCTTTAAAGTGGGAGAAAAAAAAATCTATTATCCGAAATTTGTCTACATTACAAAGATAGATAGTACCTGGAGGTTACTCAATACTGTTGATAAATAATGTTTCTGATTTAGTGATTAGGATTCTTGTTTCCTTTTTTTCTGGAATTAGCATATCTCTATATTAACAAAAATATATCAGCTAAGGAAGATTTTACTCAAAGAACATTTCAGTTTGTATGTAAGAGGGCAAACAGTATCACGGTGAGTTGTGAAAGGCTGAAACATGTAGTTTAAGTACACCCTAAGCAATGTAATATCAAAGTACTTTCATATTTATTGGAAATCAACAATAGATAATTTTTTTTACTCAATAAGGATAAACTTAAAAACCAGTTCAAAAGTGATGACTGACTTTGGCATAAAACATACAACATTTGCTTTATGTCACTGGACCATGAAGGAAACACCTAAGAATTTTCAGTGATTACTAAATTGCTCTTCACAGTACTGATTACACTTTGTACTATATTGTGCAATTAGGTCAATGTATAATTATTATACCTTACCATTATATTACTATTCTTATACATTCATTCTTTATTCTTTCAGATTTGTTAAAGAATCAGCGACACTCCTTGAAGCTAAAATAGATTTCATTTACATTAATGATGATTTTGATTAGTTAATAGAAAATAATTCCATGTAACTTTCTGTACTGAATTACCTCTTACAGTTTTTTCACATGACTCTCTACTCTTTGTTTGACATTAGCATTTGTGATATGAAATATAGTTCAAAGAAGTAAGGTGTTCTTCTTCTTTTCTGACTCCATTTAAATGCAGGATTAATCACATTAATCACCAAGTGTGATTTCTGAAAGTCACATTTGGTCATTGAAGGACTGTTTTTTCTCCTTCTTTGTGAGCCTCAATTCCCAATAGTGATTAAATCTTAACTAAGAGATGTAGAATATAGCTGTGATACTAAAAGAAATATAAAATATCCTCTCTTCCCAGTATTTTTATATTAATGAGAACATAAATTTGTAAGAGCATGGCAAAGGCATTTGCTTCCACTCAGAGTATTTGTCCTGCTTAGCCTGGTGCTGTGGGATATAGGTTAAGAGAGCCTGAAATAACTATGTAAATGGCCAGTCCTTTTTCAGTCTGGAGAATATTTTATGCTATTGTTCTATTTGTTTGTTTTTGTCTTTTAATAAGTTATCAGTAAAGTATTAGTTGACTCTAAAATGCAAATACTTTGGAAAATAAGTATGTAAGTACATATTGGGAAAAATATAAAATATGTACAATAAATGTATATCAATGTAATATATAAAATGTGTAAATTTATATAAAATGTCAAATATTTAAACTTTTAGTTCCAGATTATAAAGTTTTGGTTTGTCATATACCTTAATTAACACATAAATATTTCTTCTTAATGTATTTTTCTAATGTATTCTACAATATATTTATTGTAAAAATACAACTTGGATTTTATGGTCATTATGAGATACAAAAATTACATTTGAGATACAAAAATTATTTTAAATAGGTTGAGTAGTTTCTGTTTTCTCAGACTCTCCAGTGCCTATTTCATAATCATATCCCCATAGTTGCAGTTCCCTTCAATTACAAACAAAACTATTTTAACATTTTAAAATATGGAAAAGAATCAATATCTCATCTTTTCCAGTATGAGGTAGCCACTTTTGGGGCCTCATACAGACTCATGGAGATGTTGGTGACCAAAATAAGCTTAAATCAACGGTTCACTGAATTTTCAAGTTGCATAACAGGAATGAATAAATTAGATAATGTCAGTTATGAAAGTGGAATAAAAGAAAAATCATAAAAGAAAAATCCTACGTAATGAAGCCAGGATCAAGTAAGGAAGAAAACTCTTAGAATTATAGACTCCATGCTGAAGTTATTCTGTTCATTTTCTTAATGTTTATTGAGGAATCATAGCCAGAGTTTTTCCATACATAATCTTTTTGTGAGTGAAAATCTAAATCTTTATGGAAGGTTTACATATTCTTAAAAATAGTACCCTGCCATTAGAAACTTCTATGATGATGGATAAGTATAATGTCATTCTGAAGACATAATGAATATCCATATGGAACCACAAGATGGCCTCATCTGCTTTACAAAACTCAGGGTAAATTCTCTGAAAAACCATGTTTGTAACCAAATTCTCTGAAAATCCATCTATTTGTAACCAATAGAATATCACCAACACTCCTGTTCCTTTGGTTAAGTGTTTGTGTGAGAATTTACTCAGATACATGAGAAGAAGAGTGACGTGACACCACCTTGTCCTATGATGCAGTGTACAGAAGGTTCTTTCCCAGAATACAAACTAAATGGCATTTTATATACGATTCAGTTAATTTCATAACATGCTACATGCAAAGTACCTACTGTGTGAGAAGTAAAACACATTGTGTGAGGTCCTGCCGGAGAGAAGGATGTAACAAAACAAATATAACGCAACTCGATAAGAAGATTGCAACACATAAAGATGGAAGTAGCAGTTACTCTCAGTATACTTAGCCCCCACCAGAAATAGTGCCACGAGAAAGCTTTAAACAAGGAGTAGACCCTGATGGCTCAGATGGTAAAGAATCTGCCTGTGGGGCAGGAGACCCAGGTTTGATCCCTGGGTCAGGAAGATCACCTGGAGAAGGGCATGGCAACCCACTGCACTATTCTTGCCTGGAGAATCCCCATGGAGAGAGGAGCCTGGTGGGCTACAGTCCATGGGGTGGCAGAGAGTTGGACACAACGGAGTGACTTTTCTTTCAGACAGACATAAAAAAGGACAGATAATTTCATAATAGAGAATTCTGAGCGAGGAGACATTTGATCTACATTCAAGTTATGTTTTCAACTCCCATATTCAATCACACGTTAAAAAAATAACCACTTCCCCTAAATTGTTACCAGCTTAATTTCATGGTTTTTGGTCATCACACCGGCATTTGCTGGAATGTCAAAAATTCCTCCACGGTCTCTCCCTCATCAGTCCAGCATTCACTGTCTACATCATCTCCATTGTTAGGCCTCTTTCATGTCTCCTCCATGTGTGAAGGGAACCCTGGACCTCTGCTCTACTTAGACCTGATAAGCTGCCCCTAAGATTCCCAATGAGAAGTGAAAAAAATCATCTTTAAACTTCTCCCTCTATTTTTTGGAGTCTCCTCCAAAATTTTCTGCAGTTATATATCCTGTGATTCATGGGGTCACAAAGAGTCGGACACGACTGAGTGACTGAACTGAACTGAACTGATGGAGGATACTATGTTGGGGAGGAAAGATTTGATGGCAAGGATCCTTGCAGTGAGTGCAAATGGATAGCTTGCTGAGACATGGCCATGATTTTGCCACATTGAGATGATAGCATGAAGCAGCCCCTTCAGGCTGCAGGTAGTTAACTTTAGAGAGGTCAGGATGATGTCCAGTTTGTCCAGGTGTGAGGAGAAGGGAGAGGTGGCTCTGTCAATTACCCCAAGCAGAATGAAGTTATGATACAACAACATGATAGAACAGCCATTTTCTCAGTCATTCCTCCATGAACACAGTACATCTAATCTATATTTTATCCAGGTACTTATCTCTTTGAGACCAAGCCTGAATCAACTCTAAATTCTTGGCACCTAACTGAGTCCCTGACTTAATCTAGGTTTTTCATTCATTAACTAATAAGCTAATTACTAAAGAAGCTCAGGAATATATATTGAATAATGGTACTAAGAAATAAATCACTGAACACATAGAAGGAATGATTAAAGGAAGGTTACTATGCAGTTCTAATAATGTTTGTATACTATTTCATTTTGATCATGTCACAAAAAAATTATTCTAAGTTTTCAACTGAATAAGTTCAAATCACAAAATGGACACTGACATCACCAATCTTGTGCTTTAAAAAGTATAAAAGCCAGATTATAATATTAAGTCTATGTGGATTAGTGACCAGTAATATTTAAATATTTGACAATTTTTCTGGAATTAACAGTGAATGGGCTGTTAAAAGTTTCACTTATAATAGTGTCCCTTATGTACATTATAGGTGTACCCAACAGTTATTTTTTAAAAAGAAAACGTAACCACTGATGAGTTTATGTGCTTACCTACTCAAAAAGCAACCAGAATTCTCACCATTTATGAGGCAATTACCAGTGAAGCACTTAGGGACCACTGCTACAGAATATGACCTAGACTCTTCCATGGATCCTATACAACATCAGTTCAGTTAATTCAGTCGCTCAGTCATGTCCAACTATTTGCGACCCCATGAACCGCAGCACGCCAGGCCTCCCTGTCCATCACCAACTACCAGAGTCCACCAAAACCCATGTCCATTGAGTCGGTGAAGCCACCCAACCATCTCATCCTCTGTCGTCCCCTTTTCCTCCTGCCCTCAATCTTTCCCAGCATCAGGGTCTTTTCAAATGAGTCAGCTCTTCACATCAGGTGGCCAAAGTATTGGAGTTTCAGCTTCAACATCAGTCCTTCCAATGAACACCCAGGATTGATCTCCTTTAGGATGGACTGGTTGGATCTCCTTGCTGTCTAAGGGACTCTCAAGAGTCTTCTCCAACACCACAGTTCAAAAGCATCAATTCTTCGGTGCTCAGCTTTCTTCACAGTCCAACTCTCACATCCATACATGACCACTGGAAAAACCATAGCCTTGACTAGATGGACCTTTGTTGACAAAGTAATGTCTCTGCTTTTTCATATGCTGTCTATGTTGGTCATAACATTCCTTCCAAGGAGTAAGCGTCTTTTAATTTCATGGCTGCAATCAGCATCTGCAGTGCTTTTGGAGCCCAAAAAAACAAAGTCAGCCACTGTTTCCACTGTTTCCCCATCTATTTGCCATGAAGTGATGGGACCGGATGCCATGACCTTAGTTTTCTGAATGTTGAGCTTTAAGTCAACTTTTTCACTCTCCTCTTTCACTTTCATCAAGAGGCTCTTTAGTTCTTCTTCGCTTTCTGCCATAAGGGTGGTGTCATCTGCATGTCTGACATACTTTTTTGATAAACTGAACATACCTTACAAGTTGCATTTTTCCACCTGAGCGTGCTTATACATGGCTCTTCCCCACTCACATTTCCCTTCATGAAATTAAAAAAACATGCTCGCTCCTTGGAAGAATAGCTATGACGAATCTAGACAGTGTATTAAAAACAGAGACATTACTTTGTCAACAAAGGTCCATATAGTAAAAGCTATGGTTTTTCCAGTAGTCATGTATGGATATGAGAGTTGGACAATAAAGAAGGCTGAGTGCCAAAGAACTGATGCTTTTGAACTGTGGTGTGGAGAAGACTCTTGAGAGTCCCTTGGATAGCAAGAAGATCAAACCAGTCAATCCTAAAGGAACTAAATCCTAAATATTCATTGGAAGGACTGGTGATGAAGCTGAAGTTCCAATATTTTGGCCACTTGATGAGAAGAGCAAACTCATTGGAAAAGACCCTGATGCTGGGAAAGATTGAAGGCAGGAGGAGAAGGGAGCGACAGAGGCTGAGACAGTTGCATTATATCACTGACTCAATGGACATGAGTTTGCGCAAATTCCGGAAGATAGTGAAAGACAGGGAAGCCTGGCATGCTGCAGTTCATGGGATCAAAAAGAGTCGGACACAGTTCAGTTCAGTTCAGTTCAGTCGCTCAGTTGTGTCCGACTCTCCGCGACCCCATGAATCACAGCACGCCAGGCCTCCCTGTCCATCACCAACTCCCGGAGTTCACTCAAACTCATGTCCACAGAGTCAGTGATGCCATCCAGCCATCTCATTCTCCGTCGTCCCCTTCTCCTCCCGCCCCCAACCTTTCCCAGCAACTGAACAACAAAGTGCATAAATCACCCTGAAGTTTATCTCTTCTCAGGTTCCCTGTCTCTTCCCTTTGAGTTCTTCAATTTACTTTTCTTATTACTTTTTCTTCCAGTTTTATCGAGATATAATTGACATATAATATTGTGTAAGTTTAAGGTGTACAATGTCATGATTTGATACATGTATATATTGTGTGTACCACAATTTTAGGGCTTCCCAGGTGGCACTAGTGGTAAAGAATCTGCCTGCCAATGCAGGAGACATAAGAGATGCAGTTTGATCCCTGGGTTGGAAGATCCCCTGGAGAAGGAAACAGCAACCCGCTCTGATATTCTTGCCTGGAAAATTCCATGGACAAAGGAGACTGGCAGACTATAGTCTATGGAGCCTCAGAGAGTCGGACACAACTGAGTAATTAAGCAACAAGCGTTAATCACAATAAAGTTAGTTAACACACCCTTCCCCTCGTATGACTGCCATGTTGTTGTTGTTACAGTGAGAACATTAAAGTTCTACTCTCACAGCGACTTTCAAGTACAGAGTACAGTATTGTTAACTGCAGTCACCATGCTTCATGTTTGCTGTTCAGTCGCTTAGTCATGTGCCATTCTTTGCTGTGTATGAGGTTCCCAGAACTTTTCATCTCATAACTGAAATTTATATCCTTTAACCAACACCTCAGGGTTTCCATCATCCTTCTGCCCTGCCACCACCAATCCTCTCTCTGTTCCTATGAGTTTGTTTCTTTAAGATTACATATACAGTGAAATCATATGGTATTTGCTTTTCTCTGACTTATTTCACTCAGAACAATGCCCTCAAGGTCTATGGATGTTCCTTCTTTCTTGAGGCTGAGTAATATTCGGATATGTTTGTGCCTGTGCATGTGTTTCTTTATCTATTCATCCATCAGTGGACAGGTAGGTTGTTTCCTTGTCTTGGCTGTTGTGAGTAATGCCACAATAATTTTGAATTTCTGCCTTGGTTTGATAAAATTTTAAGGAAACGTTGTAAATACATCTGTGCAGAATTCCAAAAGTGTAGATCTTGAAGGGTTATTTGTATCAGTCTTTGTAAAGTTGTAATGCTAGTCCCTTTGTCTAAAAGCCCATCCTTATATTCTTGTTTTTCAAGATTCAATTCAAATGTCATCTTTCTTAGAAACCAACTCATCTCCACACCATTTTACTGAAAAGGAGTCATTAATTTTGCCTCTATTTTTCACTGCGACCGTTTATACACATCTCAGTTCTTGTATGTATATAGTACCTTCTTATAATCATCTCTTTACAGATTGAATTCCCCTTACTACACTTGAAGATCTGTGAGGTCAAGGATTATCTCTTTTTAATCTTTACCTCTTTAACTATTAGCGCCTTGTCTCTTTGCTTAGTGAGTGAATGGATCATTGCCTAAATCTTAAATAAGGCAAGAACAAAAATACAAGTGCTCTTATTTTGTGTACAAAGAAATCAAGACTATGATAGAAGGTGTACAGTTTAACAACTCAGTGATGAAATGCAATTTAATTTTTGGGCCCTTAGTCTAGTGAGCCACTACCATCTCCTACATCAGGCTATCTTCACAGCAAACTAGGAACAGTTACAGGATTGTAAAGGCAATTTCATGAAACTACCAGGAAATGACAATTCAGTTACAGGTGGTTTCCCAGGGTTAGAACCCACCCTGTGAGTACACATGCGTTCAGTTGCTTAGTCGTGTCTGACTCCTTGTGACCCAATGGATTGCAGCTCGCCAGGCTTCTCTGTCCATGGAATTCTCCAGGCAAGAATACTGGAGTGGGTTGCCATTTTGTACTGCAGGGGATCTTTCCAACTCAGGGATTGAGCACGCATTTCCTATATCTCCTGCATTGGCAGAGAAATTCTTCATCACTGAGCCATCTTAGAAGCCCTAAAACACATCCCATACAAGTGTAACTTTTCTTTATCCAATTTTGATGATAATAATGATTATGTTTATTGAATTCTTGCCATATGCTAAGTAAGTTTTAAGCATTTACATGATTTAATTATCACCACATCTCATTTATTCTGTATTTTTTATCCCCATCTTATGGATGTAGAAAACAAAACATATAAATTCTGTAATCTACCCATACCAAAACTGGGGCAAGTAACAAAATAAATTATATTATATACTTTTAAATTAAGCCCAATGGCATGATTGATTGTTGTTAACAGACTATTTTCACAATAGGAGCTACCTTGGCCAAGTGTTTCCCCCTACATACATGGTACTCATTTGCACTTTTCGCCAGAGAACCCTACTGGACGACAGTGACAAGGACATCTACTCTCAGCTCCTTGCCTTGAGCACACCTAAACCTCCAAGCCTCTCTGTGACTGAAATGGGAAAAATGGAGCATTGCCTCTCTTAGTTAGTCCTATTTTTATGAGGAAAAAAAAAAGAGGAAGGATTTTGTGAACTATAAAAGATCATACAAATGCAAATGGTATTATTAAATGTGATTTTCACCACACTGTCTGCAGTTAGGCAAGGACTTTATCGTGAACCTGGTCCAGAGGAGAATAGCTTCCCTGAGGCCCAGGGTCGCTTTACCGGCCTCTGATTGCTTTAAGGGATGAATGTCGGTTGGACCCCAGAGCTCTGCCTCCCTGCCAGCACCTGTTCCACCATGTCATACTGCCTTTCTGCATGTGGAGTTTTGCTGGTTTCACATCCACATGATTCAAACCTTCACTTTTGAAACAGAAAAAGAGCTTGAAATGTTGTGATTCTAACTTATTGGTCTATATTTTGGCTGCATAACTGAATAAAAATGAGAAACTGCACCATCAACTTGTAAGTGTTGTTTATTCATTAAACAAAAGCCCCACCAACCACAGCTGTGCAAGTCTTCACATGTTACTGTGATGATAAATTTCAGACCTCTCTATGAAGTGGAAATAGATTTGAAGCTTCATGTTAATTTAAACATTTTCTTCTCTACCGAGACTAGCAACAAGGCCACAAGTTAGCATCCTTTTGCTTTAGCATTTAAATAGCTCCTGATAATAGTAAAAGACCTTGCCATTTTCTTTACAGGGGTAGTTTCAATGGTTTCCATTCCAACTCCAGTCATTTACACATTATGTACCTACCACAGAGCAGCAAATCACCTGCACAGCCTGATTTGATAGATGGACAAACAGATGTACGTGCCTTGGATATGTCCTTGGGACTCCTGAGGTTGGGTTTCTTTTCTGGAAAATAAAGACAAGCATGGTTTGTACAATTAGATTAAGCACATAAACATGTTCACATTTTTCATTCTCACACACACAAATATAACATTTAAACATTTTTCACTTAATCAATAAGAAACAAAACAATATGTTGGTTAAATATGTTTTGTCACACTGAGAATCCTAGATTTCTATTCCCTTTTTGGTATATCATGTGGTAACCATTTTTCTTTCTATAGTTAGAATCTTGCTCTAGTTGCAATTGTTGCCTTTCTGTGGCATTTGGGTTCCATTCTAAAACATTATTAAAAAGGTGACAACCTAGGGGTGGTGGGATGGGGTGAGAGTGGAGGGGGGCTCAGGAGAGAGGGGACATGTGTATACTTGGGGCTGATTCCTGTTGATGTGTGTGTGGCAGAAGTCAACTCGATACTGTGGAGCAACTGTCCTCCAATAAAAAGAAGAATTTTAAGGTTTTTTTTGTTTTTTTAAGAGGATTCCCTACTGGCTCAGATTGTAAAGAATCTGCCCACAATGCAGGAGACCTAAGTTCGATCCCTAGGTCGGGAAGATCCCCTGTAGTAGGGCATGGCAACCCACTCCAATATCCTTGCCTGGACAATTCCATGGACAGAGGAGCCTGGCAGGCTACAGTCCATGGGATTGAAAAGAGTCAGACACAAATGAGCAACTAATGCTTTAAAGAATATACTCTTTGACCTGAATTTAAGGCAAATTCAGGCATTAATAAACTCTCAATAAAAGGTTTTTTTCAGTTAACTTAATAGACCTATGACCATATGAATGAATCTTGAAAATTCAGTGAGATGTACCATGCTGCTGCTGCTGCTGCTAAGTCACTTCAGTTGTGTCCAACTCTGTGTGACCCCATAGACGGAAGCCCACCAGGCTCCCCCATCCCTGGGATTCTCCAGGCAAGAACACTGGAGTGGGGTGCCATTTCCTTCTCCAATGTGTGAAAGTGAAAAGTGAAAGTGAAGTTGCTCAGTCGTGTCCGACTCTTAGCGACCCCACGGACTGCAGCCTACCAGGCTCCTCCATCAATGGGATTTTCTAGGCAAGAGTACTGGAGTGGCTTGCCATTGCCTTCTCCGGAGATGGACCGTAGATACCTAATAAAATAATATCTATGATGCAGCTTAATAACTTAAAAAACCACTACAATATTATAAAGTAATTAGCCTCCAATTAAAATAAATTTAAAAAATAAGATATAGTAACAGCAACAAGGGTGACACATTCAATTTCCACATTCACCACTGAAGTGATGGACACACTGTATCTGAGAGGATGGTGGTAGGTCCTGAATTCCAGACACTGCCCTTCACTACCTGCAGAGCCATGTTTGCTGTCTTTGGACCCCTCTGGATCTGAACAGTTCCACTTTAAAGTTGACATCGTAGCCTCTTCCACTTGTAAACCTGTTTGAGCCTATTAAACATCGGAGGATCTACTATTCAAATAAGATATGCTAGGGGATATGAAGGTATCATTTCTATCCTCAGAGAGTTAATGACAAACATAATGCAGAATTGATTTAAGAAGTTAAGCAGATAGACACTGGCAGTGAAAAAGTTTAGCTCTTGTATTAGCTAGGGCTGCCAAAACAAACTACCACCCACTGCGTAGCTTAAACAGAATTTTATTTTCTGGCAGTCCTGGAGACTAGAAGTCCAACGCCAAGGTACCATCAGGGTAGTTTCTGGTGCAAGCTCTCTTGCTGGTTTGTAGACAGCCAGCTTCCCGCTGCATCCACACATGGGCTTTCCTCTGTGGGCACAGAGAGGGAGCACTCTGGGGTCCCTTCCTCTTCCTCTAAGAGCATTGCTTATGAGAGATTAGGGCCCCATGCTTACAACATTGTTTAACTTTTATTACCTCATGGAAGGCCCCAAGTCCAAATACCATCTCACTGGGGACTAAGGTGTCAACATATGAATTGAGCGGGAGGAGTGGACACAGTTCAGCCCATGACATCTCTCTTTTAGGTCCACCATGTAGAGCTAATTTATTCAGACCAAACTATTTAACTTCAGGTTCTTGTTTTCCATACAGAGAAAATAATAACCATGCATTTTTCAAGAGGTTATGAGGATTGAATAAAGATTACAACATACAATGTTAATTATAAAATGCTAAAGAAACACCACTCACTAATATTATAAAAATGAGGCGGGGGGGGCGGTCCCAAGATGGTGGAGGAATAGGACATGGAAACCACTTTCTTCCCCACAAATTCATCAAAAAATCATTTGAATGCTGAGCAACTTCCACAAAGCAAATTCTGAACTCTGGCGGAGGACATCAGGCACCCAGAAAGGCAGCCCATTGTCTTCGAAAGGAGGTAAGACAAAATATAAAAGACAAAAGGAGAGACAAAAGAGTTAGGGACAGAGACCCATCCTGGGGAGGGAGTCGTGAAGGAGGATAAGTTTCCAAATACTAGGAAACCCTCTCACAGGTGGGTCTGTGGGGAGTTTTGGAATCTCAGAGGGCAACATAACTGGGGGGTGGGTGTGGGGTGGGGTGTTGGCAGGACCACAGAATATGTGCCTAACCTCAACTGCCAGCAAAGAAGTATCCCAGATGCTCACGTGCACCCCAGCAAGTGGGGGCTAGACAGGGAGGCGGGGGCTGCATCATCGGTGCTTAGGTTAAGGACTGGGCCTGAATGCCCTGAGAACAGTCTGAGGGAGCTAACATGAGACAGCAACCCAAACTTGGATCACCAGAGAGAGAAAAAAGAAAGAGAACTTTCCCGAGAAAGGCTCTAATGCACAACCTGGCCTGTTCACAGAACAAAGGATTGAGCGAATACCAAAGGAGAGCTAACCAGTTGCCTACAGGTCTCTCCCCACTCCCCACCCCCACCCCCCGCTGTAGGCAGAGAGGTACGTACGTGTGACAGCCAGGGCCAGAAGGCAAGGGGCTGCTGCACGCTCAGCCCCAGAAAGGGCATCCTCCACCAAACTGCGAGTAGGCTTTCAGTTGCTAACCACGTCTTCCTGGGATCCTGGATGGTCGACATCCACCAGCAAGATCGCGGCCTGAGATCAGCTCCCCAGAGGAGACACAGGGCACAACTGAGGCGCTGTTCTCACGGAGCACCCGGGGACTGAGCAGCTGGGACCAGGGAGGTGATCACGATGTGCGGCCCACCCGGGACAGTGCTCTCACGGAGCACCCGGGGACTGAGCGGCTGGGACCAGGGAGGTGATCACGATGCGCGGCCCACCTGGGACAGTGCTCTCACCAAGCACCTGGCCACCTGAGCTTCTTCAACCTGGGAAGGGCACAAAACACACACCCAATGAGGCCTGTGCCCTTGCTGAGTACCCGAGAACCTGAGCAGCTTAGACCGGGAAAGTGCACGAAAAGCAGGGCCCACTTTGGACACGGCCCTTGCAAAGCACCCAGGAGCCTGAGCAGTGTAGACCTGGGAAGCACACACCAGCTTGAGCTGGGGAAAATTTAGTGTGGTCCATACACTGTGAGCACTCCCCACACACGCCAGCAATATTTGTTTGCAGTGCCCCTCCCCACAACCCAACTGAACAATTGAGCCTAAATAAGCCTGACACCTTCACCCCCTTGTGTCAGGGCAGAAATTAGACACTGAAGAGACTTGCAAAAAGAGGAAGCCAAAATAAACAAAGCAGAAACCGCTCTGGAAGTGACAGGTGCAACAGATTAAAACCCTGTAGTTAACAATGACTAAGAATTGGAGGGGGCCTATAGACCTTGAGAACAAGTACAAGCTGGAAGAAGGAACTATCTGAAACTGAACTGACCCCACACTACCCACAACATCTCCAGAGAAACTCCTAGATATAGTTTTACCATTATCACTTTTTAATTTTTTAAGTTCTTTATTACTCCTTTAATTTTCATTTTTATAACCTACTATTACCTTGCAAAAAAGACCCCATTTTTAAAGCAAACTACAAATATACATATATATAATTTTTATGATTGATTTTGTTTTATATTTTTAATATTTTTTGAGAGTCTAACCTCTACTCTAGATTTTTAATCTTTGCTTTTTGCTATCAATTTTGTACCTTTATGACTCTAACCTTCAGTATCCATTCTCACTTGGGTTGTGAATACTGGCTTGATTGCTCTCTCCCCTTTCGACTGTCCTTTTTCTCCCCCAGGTCACCCTTATCTACTCCCTCCCCCTTCTCTTCTCTACTTAACTCTGTGAATCTCTCTGGTGTTCCAGGCTGTGGAGAACACTTACGGAAATGATTACTGGCTAGACTGGTTTCTCCCTATTTGATTCCCTCTTCTCCTCCTTGTCAGCTCTATCTCCTTCCTCCCTGTTCTTGCCTCCATGTAACTCTGTGAACCTCTCTGGGTGTCCCTCACTGTGGAGAATTGTTTCACCATTAACCTGGATGTTTTATCATCTGTGCTGTATGGGTGGAGCACTCTTGAGGCTACTGCAAGAATAAGACTGAAAGCCAGAGGCAGGAGGCTTAACTCCAAAACTTGAGAACATCAGAGAACTCCTGATTTCAGGGAACATTAATAGGCAAGAGCTCACCCAAAAGCCTCCATACCTAAATTGAAACCAAGCTCCACCAAAGAGCCAACAAGTTCCAGAGCAAGACATAACATGCTAACTCTCCAGCGATGCAGGAACATAGCCCTGAGCATTAAAAGACAGGCTTCCCAAAGTCATGCCAAACCCATAGACACCGCAAAACTCACTACTGGACACTTCATTGCACTTCAGAGAGAAGAGATCCAGCTCCACTCACCAGAACACAGATGCAAGCTTCCCTTACCAGGAAATCTTGACAAGCCACTAGTCCAACCCATTCAACAGGGAGCAGGCTCCACAATAAAGAGGAACCACAAACTTCCAGCCTACAGAAAAGGCACCCCAAACACAGCAATCTAAACAAAATGAAAAGGCAGAGAAATATTCAGCAGGTAAAGTAACGTGATAAATGTCCACCAAACCAAACAAAAGAGGAGGAGATGGGGAGTCTACCTGAAATAGAATTCAGAATAACGATAGTCAAGATGATCCAAAATCTTGAAAACAAAATGGAGTTACAGATAAATAGAGACAAAGATTGAGAAGATGCAAGAAATGTTTAACAAGGACCTAGAAGAAATAAAGAAGAGTAAATCAATAATGAATAATGCAATAAATGAGATCAAAAGCACTCTGGAAGGAACCAACAGTAGAATAACTGAGGCAGAAGATAGGGTAATTGTGGTGTAAGATAGAATGGTACAAATAAATGAAGCAGAGAGGAAAAAAGAAAAAAGAATTAAAAGAAATGAGGACAACCTCGGGGACCTCTGGGACAATGTTAAACGCCCCAACATTCGAATCATAGGAGTCCCAGAAGAAGAAGACAAAAAAGAAAGGTCATGACAAAATACTTGAGTAGATAATAGTTGAAAAATTCCCTAAAATGGGAAAGGAAATAGCCACTCAAGTCCAAGAAACCCAGAGAGTCCCAAACAGAATAAACACAAGGCAAAATACCTCAAGACACATATTAATGAAACTAACGAAGATCAAACATAAAGAGCAACTATTAAAAGCAGCAAGGGAAAAACAACAAATAACACACAAGGGGATTCCCATAAGGATAACAGCTGATCTTTCAATAGAAACTCTTCAGGCCAGAAGGGAATGGCAGGACATACTTAAAGTGATGAAAGAGAAAAACCTACAACCCAGATTACTGTACCCAGCAAGGATCTCATTCCAATATGAAGGAGAAATCAAAAGTCTTACAGACAAGCAAAAGATGAGAGAATTCAGCACCATCAAACCAGCTCTTCAACAAACGCTAAAGGATCTTCTCTAGACAGGAAACACAGAAAAGGTTTATAAACTCGAACCCAAAACAACAAAGTAAATGGCAATGGGATCATACTTATCAATAATTACCTTAAATGGAAATGGGTTGAATGCCCCAACCAAAAGACAAAGACAGGCTGAATGGATCCAAAAACAAGACTCCTTCATATGCTGTCTACAAGTGACCCACATCAAACCCAGGGACACATACAGACTGAAAGTGAAAGGCTGGAAAAAGATATTTCACACAAACAGAGACCAAAAGAAAACAGGAGTAGCAATACTCATATTAGATAGAATAGACTTTGAAATAAAGACCATGAAATGAGACAAAGAAGGACACTAAATAATGATCAAAGGATCAATCTAAGAAGAAGATATAACAATTATAAATACATATACACCCAAAATAGGAGCACTGCAATACATAAGGCAAATACTAACAAGTATGAAAGGGGAAATTAACAGTAACATAATAATAGTGGGAGACTTTAACACCCCACTCAAACCTATGGATAGATAACCAAACAGTAAATTAGCAAGGAAACACAAACTTCAAATGATACAATGGACCAGTTAGACCTAATTGATATCTATAGGATCCGTTCCGTTCCGTTCCGTCGCTCAGTCGTGTCCGACTCTTTGCGACCCTGTGGACTGTAGCCTACCAGGCTTCTCCGTCCATGGGAGTCTCCAGGCAAGAATACTGGAGTGGGTTACCGTTTCCTTCTCCAGGGGATCTTCCCGACCCAGGGATCGAACCCGGGTCTCCCGCATTGGAGGCAGACGCTTTAACCTCTGAGCCACCAGGGAAGCCCATCTATAGGATATTTCACCCCAAAACAATGAATTTCACCTTTTTATCAAGTGCACACAGAACATTCTCCAGGATAGATCACATCCTGGGCCAAAAATCTAGCCTTGGTAAACTCAAAAAAATTGAAATTATTTCAAGCATCTTTTCTGATCACAATGCAGTAAGATTAGATGTCAACTACAGGGAAAAAATCTATTAAAAATACAAACTTTGGAGACTAAACAACAAACTTCTGAATAACCAACAAATCATAGAAGAAATAAAAAAAGAAATCAAAATATTTATAGAAACAAATGAAAATGAAACACAATAACCCAAAACCTATGGGATTCAGTAAAAGCAGTGCTAAGGGGATGGCTCATAGCCATACAAGCTTACCTCAAGAAACAAGACAAAAATCAAATAAAGAACCTAACTTTACACCTAAAGCAACTAGAAAAAGAAGAAATGAAGAACCCCCAGTTAGTAGAAGGAAAGAAATCTTAAAAAATCAGAGCAGAAATAAATGAAGGGAAAAAAAAGAGACTATAGCAAAAATCAACCAAACTAAAAGCTGGTTCTTTGAGAAGATAAATAAAATAGACAAGCCATTTGCCAGACTCATCAAGAAAAAAAGGGAGAAGAATCAAATCAACAAAATTAGAAATGAAAATGGAGAAATCACAACAGACAACACAGAAATACAAAGGATTATTCATGAGACTACTATCAGCAACTATATGCCAATAAAATGGACAACTTGGAAGAAATGGACAAATTCTTAGAAAAGTGTAACCTTCCAAAATTGAATCAGGAAGAAATAGAAAATCTTAACAGACCCATCACAAGCACGGAAATAAAAACTGTAATAAAAAATCTCCCAACAAACAAAAGTCCAGGACCAGATGGCTTCAAAGGTGAAATTCTGCCAAAAATTTAGAGAAGAGCTAACTCCTATCCTATGCAAACTCTTCCAGAAAATTTGAAGAAGGTAAACTCCCAAACTCAGTCTATGAAGCCACCATCACCCTAAAACCAAAACCAGACAAAGATGCCACACACAAAAAAATAAATCTACAGGCCAATATCACCGATGAACATAGATGCAAAAATATTCAACAAAATTCTCGCAAACAGAATCCAACAACATATTAAAAAGATAATATCAAGTGGGTTTTATCCCAGGGATGCAAGGATTCTTCATTATTAACAACTCAATCAATGTGATACACTACATTAACAAATTGAAAGATAAAAACCATATGATTATCTCAATAGATGCAGAGAAAGACTTTGATGAATTCCAATACCCATTTATGATAAAAATTATCCAGTAAACAGGCATAGGAGGAACATACCTGAACTTAATAAAAGCCATATATGATAAACCCACAGCAAACATTCTCACAATGGCAACAAACTGAAAGCATTTCCCCTAAAGTCAAGAACAAGACAAGGGTGCCCACTCTCACCACTAATATTCAACATAGTTTTGGAAGTTTTAGTCACAGCAATCATAGAAGAAAAAGAAATAAAAGGATTCCAGATTGGAAAAGAAGTAAAACTCTCATTGTTTGCAGATGACATGATCCTCTACATAGAAAACCATAAAGACACCACCAGAAAACTGCTAGAGCTAATCAATGGATATAGTAAAGTTTCAGGATATAAAATTAATACACAGAAATCCCTTGTATTCCTATATACTAACAATAAGAAAACAGAAAGAGAAATTAAGAAAACAATTCCATTCACCATTGCAATGAAAAGAAATACTTAGAAATATATCTACCTAAAGAAACAAAAGACCTATATACAGAAAACTATAAAACATGATGAAAGAAATCAAAGAGGACACAAATAAATGGAGAAATATACCATGTTCATGGATGAGAAGAATCAATATAATGAAAATAAGTATATACCCAAACCAATCCATATTCAGTGCAGTCCCTATCAAGCTTTTTCATACTCACCTAGAGCCAGACATCCTGGAATGTGAAGTCAAGTGGTCCTTAGGAAGCATCACTACGAACAAAGCTACTGGAGATGATGAAATTCCAGTTGAGCTATTTCAAATCCTAAAAGATGAAGCTGTGAAAGTGCTGCACTCAATACGTCAGCAAATCTGGAAAACTCAGCAGTGGCCACAGGACTGGGAAAGGTCAGTTTTCATTCCAATCTCAAAGAAAGGCAATGTGAAAGAAAGCGCAAACTACTGCACAATTGCACTCATCTCACACGCTGGTAAAGTCATGCTCAAAATTCTCCAAGCCAGGCTTCAGCCATATGTGAACTGTGAACTTCCAGATGTTCAAGCTGGTTTTAGAAAAGGCAGAGGAACCAGAGATCAAATTGCCAACATCCACTGGATCATTGAAAAAGCAAAAGAGTTCCAGAAAAACATATATTTCTGCTTTATTGACTATGCCAAAGCCTTTGACTATGTGGATGACAATAAACTGTGGAAAATTCTGAAAGAAATGGGAATACCAGATCACCCGACCTGCCTCTTGAGAAACCTGTGTGCAGGTCAGGAAGCAGCAGTTAGAACTGGACATGGAACATCAGACTGGTTCCAAATAAGGAAAGGAGTGTGTCAAGGCTGTATATTGTCACCCTGATTATTTAAATTATATGCAGAGTACATCATGAGAAATGCTGGGCTGGATGAAGCACAAGCTGGAATCCAGACTGCTGGGAGAAATATCAATAACCCTCAGATATGCAGATGACACTACCCTTATGGCAGAAAGTGAAGAGGAACTAAAGAACCTCTTGCCAAAAGTGAAAAAGGAGAGTGAAAAAGTTGGCTTAAAGTTCAACATTCAGAAAACTAAGATCATGGCATCTGGTCCCATCACTTCATGGCAAATAGATGGGGAAACAGTGGCTGACATTATTTTCTTGGGCTCTAAAATCACTGCAGATGGTTACTACAGCCAAGAAATTAAAAGACGCTTACTCCTTGGAAGAAAATTTATGACCTAGACAGCATATTAAAAAGCAGAGACATTACTTTGTCAACAAAAGTCCATCTAGTCAAGGATATGGTTTTTCCAGTAGCCATGTATGGATGTGAGAGTTGGACTATAAAGAAAGCTGAGCACCAAAGAATCAATGCTTTTGAACTGTGGTGTTGGAGAAGACTCTTGAGAGTCCCTTAGACGGCAAGGAGATCCAACCAGTCCATTCTAAAGGAGATCAGTCCTGGGTGTTCATTCGAGGGACTGATGTTGAAGCTGAAACTCCAATACTTTGACCACCTGTTGTGAAGAGCTGACTCATTTGAAAAGATCCTGATGCTGGGAAAGACTGAGTGCAGGAGGAGAAGGGGATGACAGAGGATGAGATGGTTGGATGACATCACCGACTCAATGGACATGAGTTTGGGTAAACTCCGGGAGTTGGTGAGGGACAGGGAGGCCTGGCATGCTGCAGTACCTGGGGTCACAGAGTCAGACAAAACTGAGCGACTGGACTGAACTGAACTATCAAGCTACCAATGGTACTTTTCACAGAACTAGAACAAATAATTTCACAATTTGTATGGAAACACAAAAAAACTTGGAATAGCCAATGCAATCTTGAGCAATAAGAAGAGAACTGGAGCAATCATCCTGCCTGATTTCAGACTATACTACAAAGCTATAGCCATCAAGACTTATGGCACTGGCACAAAGACAGAAATATGGAACAAAATAGAAAGCCCAGAGATAAATCCACGCACCTATGGACACCTTGTCTTTGACAAAGGAGGCAAAATATTCAAAGAGAAAAGATAATCTCTTTAACAAATGGTTTTGGGAAAACTGGTCAACCACCCGTAAAGGAATGAAACTAGAACAGTTTCTGCAGAAGGCAATGGCACCCCACTCCAGTACTCTTGCCTGGAAAATCCCATGGATGGAGGAGCCTGATAGGCAACAGTTCATGGGGTCGCAGAGAGTCGGACATGACTGAGCGACTTCACTTTTCACTTTCATGCATTGGAGAAGGCAATGGCGACCCACTCCAGTGCTCTTGCCTCGAGAATCCCAGGGACAAGGGAGCCTGGTGGGCTGCCGTCTATGGGGTCGCGCAGAGTCGGACACAACTGAAGCAATTTAGAAGCAACAGCAGCAGCAGAACACTTTCTAACACCATACAGAGAAACAAACTCAAAATGGATTAAAGATATAAATGTAAGACCAGAAACTATAAAACTCCCAGAGGAAAACATAGGCAAAACACTCTCTGACATAATCCACAGCAAGATCCTCTATGACCCACTTCCTAAAGTAATGGAAATAAAAGCAAAAACAAACAAATGGGACCTAATTAAAGTTAAAAGCTTTTGCACAACGAAAGAAACTATAAGCAATGTGAAAAGACAGCCTTCAAAATGGGAGAAAATAATAGCAAACAAAGCAACTGACAATCAATCTCCAAAATATACAAGCAGCCCATGTAGCTCATTACCAGAAAAATAAACAACCCAATCAAAAAGTGGGGCAAAGAACTAAACAGACATTTCTCCAAAGAAGACTTACAGATGGCTAACAAACATATGAAAAGATGCTCAACATCACTCATTATCAGAGAAATGCAAATCAAAACCACGATGAGGTACCATCTCACACAGTTCAGAATGGCTGCTATCAGAAAGTCTACAAACAATAAATGCTGTAGAGGGTGTGGAGAAAGGGGAACCCTCTTACACTCTTGGTGGGAATGCAAACTGGTACAGCCACTATGGAGAACAGTGTGGAGATTCCTTAAAAAAAGAAAAAAAAAAAAAAACCTGCCATACAACCCAGCAGTCCTACTGCTGGGCATACAAACCAATGAAACATGGATTGAAAGAGACACACGTACCCCGATGTTCATCACAGCACTGTTTACAGTATTCAAGACATGGAAGCAACCTAGATGTCCACTGGCAGACAAATGGAGAAGAAAGTTGTGGTACATATACACAACGGAATATTAGTCAGCTATTGAAAAGAACCCATGTGAATCAATTTCAATGAGGTGGATGAAACTGGAGCATATTATACAGAGTGAAGTTAGTCAGAAAGAAAAACACCAATATAGTATATTAATGCATATATATGGAATTTAGCAAAATGGTAACAATGACCCTATACATGAGACAGCAAAAGAGATACAGCTATAAAGAACAGACTTTTGGACTCTGTGGGAGAAGGCAAGGGTAGATGATTTGAGAGAATAGCATTGAAACATGTCTATTACCATATGTGAAATAGATGACCAGTCCAAGGTTGATGCATGAAACAGGGCGCTCAAAGCCAGTGCACTGGGTCAACTCAGAGGGATGGGATGGGGAGGGAGTTGGAAGGGGGTTTCAGGATGGGGGACACATGTACACTTGTGGCTGAATTATGTCAATATATGGCAAAAACCACCACAATACTGTAAAATAATTAGCCTCCGATTAAAATAAATAAATAAATTAAAAAGTATTATAAAAATGATTACTGCTTGGAATACTAAATTCATTTGCAATTGAAAAAAGTAGCATAATCTATGGATTTGAGTTATCAGAAAGTACTGAAGCTGAAACAGGAATACAGTACCTTGGTTATGAGTAAATGAGTTTTTAATCACGAAATCTTGAGTTCAAATCCTGCTCTTACTTACCATGTAAATTTGGACAAATTTTAAGCTGCCAGCTCTCTCACACTTAAAATGAACAATAATATCACCTCTATCAGACTTCATAAAAGTGATAATATTGCAGCTTGAGTTACTAATAACTTAATAAATACTCTTTATTGTTAAAAAAGTCCCTAAAGGATATGTGAGAAAATGTAAAAGTGTACATAGGAATTGATCAGTGTATTTAGTGAATAGGGAACAGTCAGGGAGTAATGTGTTAATTTTATACAGAAAAAAATACTATATTTGAAAAGATTAAGTTAAAGTGAAAGAGGTTACTGTATAATATTAACCACTTTGAAAACTCAGTGATTTAAAACAATAGTTATTTATTCTCACAGGGATGGCCAAGGGTTGGCTGATCTGGAGTGGACATGGTTAGGTAGCTCTATTGGCTGGCTGGGCTGAACTCCTCACATTGTACTGGGCTCATGCATACTCATTTCTCTCATCTTCCTTGGACCAGCAGTCTAGCTGGGTCATGTGTCTCTCACAGGAATGACAGAAGTACAATTTGGCAAGCCCAACAACCTAAGGGCATTTCATGACTTTATGTTCTGTCTGCTACAACTCTCTTACCAAAGTAAGTCACATGGCCAAGCCCCTAATCAAGGGTGGAAAGTACATTCTGCCTACCAGGAAGTCAAAGCAAGTCGCAAAATAATATCAAAGCAAAATCAACAGGGTGCTTAGGAGTGAACAGTTTTCAACAAGACCCTAATACATTACACTAACAATATAAGGCTTTAGTTTGAAGACAAATGGGAAAACTATAGGTTTTTGAGCAGAGAAAATGTATGGAATCCATGTGTTTCAGAGACAAACAATCTTCTATCGGTGCATTATAGATATTGAAAGAAGGGAGTCAGGGAGGCTGGCTAAAAGGCTAAACATTTCAGCCATCTGGGAGGTGATAATCTGAGCTAAATTGGGGGGTAACCTGATAATCATACTTCAAAGAAGTGACAGATAACAAAATCACATTAACTTAAGAAGCCATGAGACTGAAAAGTTCTTCAGATAGAGGAAAATAAGTGAATGCTGGAGGAATGGTGAAAGAGCTGTATAATCAATTAGCCCAAACTCTATGGCATAAAACAGCAGTATTTCTAATCTTGGGCATTCTCTGAGAACTGGGAATTTAGGAACCATTTGGCTTGGTGATTCTGGCTCAGGGTCTCTCATGTGGATGCAGTTAATGGGACAGACGTCAGCCTACCATCCAAAGGCCTGAGTGAGGCTGGAAGAGCCACGTCCACATGAGCTCACACACATGGCTGGCACGTTGCTGCAGCTATGACTGGAAGGCTCTGCTCCTCTCCACATGGACTGTGAGGCTGTCCTCACAATATGGTGGCAAGTTCCTCCCACAGCGAGTGACATAAGAGCAAGCAAGACCCAGAAGCGGCCAAGTTTTTTATGACCTATCCTCAGAACTCACACATGTCACTTGTGCCACATTCTATTCATTAGAAGAGATTATTAAACTCAGCCATATTCTTTTGAAGAAAAGAACATCAAAGAATTTGCACAAATAGGAAAATAAAACCAACCACAGGAAAATAACGACAGTATTTAGTTTTAGACCTACCAAGTTTGTGATAAATAAAACAATCAATGGAAATAGCAAATGACCATCTTAGCTATTAAAATAAAATATGGGCCAAAAGTGATCACTGGAGTTCCCTTCCACATGGTTGTTGTAGGTGAAGACCTAAAGATGGTTGAAAACATTGAGAAATGAAATTCAGAAAGAAAGGAATAGGGTCATATGCACATTTTAAGAGGTAGAATAGAAGGGCAATATCAGAAAAGAAAATAAAAACAGAGTCAAAATACTAAATTTTATGTAAAAATCAAGGATAGTGAAGCCATTTCAAGGGCACTAACATATTTTTGGTACTAGATAAAGATATGACTAGAAATCAGATGGTAAAGAATCTACCTGCCAATGCAGGAGTCATAAGAGACATGGATTTGATTCCTGGGTTGGGAAGATCCCCTGGAGGAGGGCATGGCAATGCACTCCAGTATTCTTGCCTGGAGAATCCCATGGACAGAGGAGCCTGTGGGCTATAGTCTATGCGGATGCAAAGAGTCAGACAGGACTGAAGCAACTTAGCACAGCATGAATAGATAATTGGAGGTGAATCAGGAAAATTGTTCAGAGCTCTGGACAAAGCAATTGAAACATTGTTAGCAGCATTCTCTATATTCAAGACAATTTTAGATGGTGTAAGTCATTCTTGAGATCGCTGTAAAAGAATATTCAGGAGAAACATGTCTGGACTACACAGAAAAAGCAAACTAATGATAAAATCAAAAAGCAAAACAATATGTTTGGTAAAGTGAAGTGGGTTCAAAAAAAATTGTTTGAGAACACAATACAGTGTAGTTGTGTGGGAAAATTTATCCATGAAGAAATCCTGCTAAACCTGACACTTCCAATCATAGCACTCTCACAAAGTGTTTTCAACTATGCAGTAGTGGGTAAAGGCAGTAATATGAAAACATGCATTTCTTTTTATCTTTGTTTCTATAGAGTTTAACCAACCAAAGAAATCAACTGCATTCTAAAATATAAGGTAAAATTTACTAAAATTCCCATCAGGAAGTCCAAAGTGTTGTCAGAAAAAAAAAAAAAACAATAATAATCTTTCTCTAAGTAAAACCTCAGCAAAACTATGAACAGGCTCTGTGATCCCATTTAAAAAATAAGGACTGACAACAGACTTCCGTTTGAAAACCAGGTAGAAAATGACATCACCTTACAAAATAACTTCAGTACTCATGGCTGGATTTCCAAATAGCTATCACATTCTTAGGTTAACTTCTTCGTGGCTAAAAGAATCCTTAATTTTATACTTTTTTCTGCAGGCAAAAGGGTTCTACATATTTTGTTTAAAGGTTTGGTTCCCTTTGGTTCTTTAAATAGTATACAGGCCCCAAATCCATGAAACTCACAAATGGAGCTTCAGCATTCACGTTCGAAAGAAGCTGCCTTTCTACAAAGTGGCCTTGTGATGTCTGTCTGTCTGGGTTCCGTGCAGGTTCAATTGCTTCATTGAAAGCATAATAAAACTATGGAGAATGGAACTTGGTGACCTTGTTTCACAGTTTTCCAAAGCACAAGAAAAGAATCGAGGGCATTGAAAAGTGAGTCCCAACTTTTATGGTTTTCCTTTGCCCCAGACCTCAGACAACAGCATTGTCACGAAGCAGTAGTATTCCTAAAGGGGAGTCTGGGTATTGATATGCAAATACAGGCTACAAACATCCCATTTGGCTCCAGCATTCCTTCGTCTAGCACTGTCACACAAATAGTTTTTGAATCTGAGCAGTTTATTCAGGACCATAAACATGTGTTTCACCCTGTAAGCAAATTCTGTTTGCTCACAGAGCTCGCAAGCACTGAAATACAAGGTAGGCTATAAACAGTCCCATTGGATAAGATGTGCCTTGAAGCAAAGACACTTTTAAAATGAATCCAGTTTTTACGTACTGCCCAAGATTTTTATGCAAATGTAGCATACCCTAGATAGTAAGTTTTTCAAATTATTATTTTAAGGTAGGTCCTCTGTGTTGGAAAATCTTAGTTGCTTTTAAAAAGAGAGAGACATGTAAAACAATTTTAGTTCACATGACTAAACATTGCTAGTAAAGTCATAAAAGCCTTACTATTGCTTAACAGATCAAGTAGTGAAATGAAGAAAAATAATTTTTAAGACATCTAAGAGGGAGATGGAATGCGGATGGAACTTACCCTGGGGAACAATGTAAATCAAATTCTACAATACCTTGAAAAAACATTCCAACCACCAGAATTCTACTTACCTCACAAAATTTGTACCAGCTCTACCCACATTTCCCAGTGCTATGTCCAGCTCCTCCCAATCACCCTTCTTCTTTCTATAACTGCTCCCCACCAAGGTAGCTGCTTAACATGCAGGAGACACAGGGGATTCTCCCCATTTCACACTTTACTATAGAACACACATAGGGCAGTGTGAGGCAGAGTGGGAAAGTCTTCTTTTTTCATGAGCTCCATCTTGATTCTTTAAAGCACTGAACCCATGATTATGTGTCTATTTTCATGACAAATCAAAGCTGAAAAAAGTTAGAAAAACTCAAGATTCCAAAGAAAAGCATATAGCATACATGTCTATATGGATGAGTCCAACAGGGCACATAACATCAAAACAGAGATCACGCTGCACTGTTCCAAGTAAATTCTTCTTCAGATGACTGCAAGACAATGAGCAAATGTAGAGCCTGTAACTGCATGCCACATAGATGACTGCATCGACTCACAGTCTACGTGGCTTTAATTTTCAGTATCAGATTACGCGGTTCTTACACAGAGAATCTCATTCTTGGTTTTCCTTCCCCTGATTCCCTCCGTACTTAGGATGGGGACACCAGACATAGATGTGGAAATGGATGAGTACTGAGTCACAGTGGGTGAGGAGAAGTGCTTTCTCAGAGATTCAGGGGCGTCACACAGGCTACACTGTTCCTTTGTTTGAACTCCGTTACTAAATTATGCAATTTAAAAATTAACAAAATTCTGTCATTTTCACACGTGTGCTTTAGATGTTAATCCTTAACAATTACACATTTCATCAAAAGCATTCTAGAACCATAAAATTTCTCTAAACAAACAGCTTTTCAGAGTATTTCTTAAATCTCTTAAGTAGGGTGATATATTAAAGATCTATCTAATGACAAATTAATAATATGTTTCAAATCATTAATTTGATCAAATTAGGTAAAGTGAGAAAAGTTACTCTAACATGTTAAAACAATATTCTATCATACCTCACAAAAATATTAAGAAATCCTACTTTTTAATATGACTTGTGAATTTTAATCAGTTAATAAAATCCATTAAGTTTGGATAAAGCATAAACTTTCAAATAAAGGAAATGGTGAATCTAAATTAAGTTGTAAATAGTTAACATCTAAGATAGTCTAGCTTCTTATATTAAAAAAGAAAGGCAGTAAGGGGTTTTTAAAAAATCAAAGAAAAACAAAAGACATTTCAAGAACTCGTGAGTAACCATTTGTTCATTTTTAATTTTCAAAGAAAAGAAAAATTATTAATCAGTCCATTGGGAAAAAGAACATAACAATATTCAGGAAGAAGGATGTTATGATTATGAATCAAAGCTTTCAATGCCAAGAAAACTTTGAACAACATTAATTTTCTCAAATTAAGTTCTGTCAGTATCGGCTGTCCCTGGCTTTCCTCCTCCCGTTTCCACACTGCCTAATGTACATCTCTTCATAAGTTGTGAGCAGCCAAGGAGCTACCAACCAATGAAGACAAAGGACAGCTGAGGAAAAAGGAGAAACGGAATCATCTTTATTCTTTTTCTGATTGTTTTTATAAACTTTTCAGGGAAAGTACATCTAAAACAGTCATCTTGGAACTCACCCTGACCTTAGAGGAGGCTTTTTTGCTAAAATAATCTCCCAGTTTGTGTTACTTTTTTTCTATGTAGTCTTTACTTTCCTAGAATAACTGCAAAGAATTACAAACTGAAAATTTGAAGACATTTTTAGAAAGATAAACATGTCGTTTTATTTTGCATTTAACTGAAGATCTGAATGATTGTGTAATATTCTCTTGGATTTTAATGACATCTGCTTACTTTTAAATGTGGGCTTTTTCTAAATTTACCCATACGAGTTTTATTTGAGGCACTGGTGGCATCTGCTGGACACAAATAAAATTACAGACTCATAATTGCTGTTCTGCATAAAGTCTTTGTTTGAATAGACTTTGTTCCTAAAAATGTAATCTTTGTAAAAACACTCATTATTCTTCTTAATGTACCTGAAATGTATTTATCTTCAGACCTATGTTTCAATTTGTCATTCTGGGATAGATTATAATGAAAAGTCATCTTGGAATATTTGCCATCACAAATATACTTTTAAAGTATATTAAACATTCAACAAAGTGTGCATTGAGTTCTCTAGGAACACAAGATGTAAAGGACTCAAGGACTGGCCTTCAAGATACCTATACTCTCATGGGTTGATAGGTTGAAATAAATAAATATAATACAATTAAAACAATGTCACAGAATAATTCCATCATTCTTGTGAAAACCAATGCAAAGATTACCTACTCAAAAGCAGCACAGAGCATACTAGTTACGGGACTTTAGACAACTGACCAATTTTGCAACTGGGAAATGTAAGGCTAAAACTGTAATATATTATTAAAATAATATTGCTAATTAGTGCCAAACCTGAAACCAGAACCCAGATCAACTAGTGATGTTTTCATGATTTCCTCTTTCTACACAATCATTTCTTACTGGTTATTTTACAGACAACAAAGTGAAGGTAAAAATACTAATAAAAATGAAGGCATGTAACAGGCAATAAAGACAATATCTGAAAGAAAACATGATACACAAAATGGAAAATTATGCAACCATAACAAGCAGAAATATTACCATTTTTAACAACACTGATGGATCCTGAAACACTGATGGATCCTGAAGCCATTATGCTAAGTCAGACCTAGATGATAAATACTCACTTACATGTGGAATCTTAAAAAAGAAGAACAAAGATACAAAGAACAGGCTGATGACTGCCAGAGGAAGGGACTGGGAGGTGAGCAGATGAATGAAAGTGGTTAAAAGGTGCGAACTTCTAGTTATCAAATAAAGAAGTCCTGCGGATGTAATGTAGAGCATGATGAATGTAGTTAATACTACTGTATTGAATATTTGAAACTTGATAGGGGAGTAAATGGTAAAAATTCTTATCACAAGAAACAATGTGCAACTATGTGTGGTGATGGATGCTAACTGGATTAACTGTGGTGATCGTTTCATAATATACAGGGATACTGAATCATTAAGCTGCACACCTGAAGCTAATACAATGTTGCTGCTGCTGCTGCTGCTAAGTCACTTCAGTCGTGTCCGCCTCTGTGTGACCCCATTGACGGCAGCCCACCAGGCTCCCCCACCCCTGGGATTCTCCAGGCAAGAACACTGGAGTGGGTTGCCATTTCCTTCTCCAATGTGTGAAAGTGAAAAGTGAAAGTGAAGTCGCTCAGTCGTGTCCTACCAATAGCGACCCCACGGACTGCAGCCTACCAGGCTCCTCCGTCCATTATATCTCAATGTAAAGTAATGATAACATCCAAAGCATAAAAAGCAATGAGAAAAAGTATTTCAAAATCTTCTCACTTTTTTTTATCATACATTTACGTTTGTTGCAATTGATTTAATGTATGCCCTTTCCACTAGATTATAAGCTTACATAGCAAAGTCTAGTACGAATGCCTGGCGAATGCACAGTAGGTCTGTGATGAATGCAGACTGGTGCATATAAAAAGAACGAATAAAAGATTGATAGGGTAATAAAGAAGGTTGGAATTTGATCTCATTTTATTCACATATACACTGGAATCCCTAAAGAAAGGAAAAGAAATTGAAGTTGCTCAGTCGTGTCCTACTCTTTGCGACCCCATGGACTGTAGCCTACCAGGCTCCTCAGTCCATGGAATTTTCCACGCAAGATACTGGAGTGGGTTGCCATTTCCTTCTCCAAGGGATCTTCCCACCCCAGGGATGGAATCTGCATCTCCTGCATTGCAGGCGGATTCTTTACCACTGAGCCACCTGGGAAACCCACACTTGGGTATAATGGATACAAAACTGCACTGTATGGGTGCTTTTTTCACATTCACACCAGCTAATATTTCTTGCAATACAAATATATGTTGCAACAAAATTACAAGTGACTAGATGCCATGGACCTTGGGAACATTTAATCACACTGAATTAGGTCATTTAAGGTTTTGAACACCATGGTAAGTATGCTTCTCTCCATGTTGTACAAAGTCAATTAAGACTTTGAATATTAAAAAGTACAGATATCTGTTGAGATGCAGTCTAAGGAATACTGTAGTGAATCACAGCTCAGAAGTACTGGCCTGAATATGCCATCAGTTAACTAGCATCATCATCAGTAAAACAGACACATTCTGGGTGTTGTGTTTTTCATGTCTCATATGTTTTTAATAAGGACTTCAGTTTAGTTCAGTTCAGTCACTCAGTCATGTCCAAATCTTTGCTACCCCATGAATCACAGCACGCCAGGCCTCCCTATCCATCACCAACTCCCAGAGTTCACCCAAACTCATGTGCATCGAGTCGGTGATGCCATCCAGCCATCTCATCCTCTGTCGTCCCCTTCTCCTCCTGCCCCCAATCTTTCCCAGCATCTTAGTCTTTTCCAGTGAGTCAACTCTTCGCATGAGGTGGCCAAAGTATTGGAGTTTCAGCTTTAGCATCAGTCCTTCCAGTGAACACCCAGGACTGATCTCCTTTAGAATGGACTGGTTGGATCTCCTTGCAGTCCAAGGGACTCTCAAGAGTCTTCTCCAGCACCACAGTTCAAAAGCATCAGTTCTTCGGCAATCAGCTTTCTTCACAGTCCGACTCTCACATCCATACATGACCATGGGAAAAACTTGCCTTGACTAGACAGACCTTGGTTGGCAAAGTAATGTCTCTGCTTTTTAATATGCTATCTAGGTTGGTCATAACTTTCCTTCCAAGGAGTAAGCGTCTTTTAATTTCATGGCTGCAATCAGCATCTGCAGTGATTTTGGAGCCCCAAAAAATAAAGTCTGACACTGTCTCCACTGTTTTTCCATCTATTTCCCATGAAGTGATGGGACCAGACGCCATGATCTTTGTTTTCTGAATGTTGAGCTTCAAGCCAACCTTTTCACTCTCCTCTTTCACTTTCATCAAGAGGCTTTTGAGTTCCTCTTCACTTTCTGCCATAAGGGTGGTGTCATCTGCATATCTGAGCTTATTGATATTTCTTCCGGCAATCTTGATTCCAGCTTGTGCTTCTTCCAGCCCAGTGTTCCTCATGATGTACTCTGCATATAAGTTAAATAAGCAGGGTGACAATATACAACCTTGACGTACTTCTTAATAAGTACTACTTTATACATAAAGGCATATGGTGAGTATAAAGTGCTGTTCATTAATAGATGCTTATGTTGATGCTGAAAATGGCAGTGATGACTCAAAAACTCACCAGTTACTATGATTTTTTGAAGACATAGTATTTATTCTTCTTCTACTCTATACGTTATTCTAGAATCTGAGAAAATAATGGTAAGTAAATGGACAAGACCTCAAACTAATGGAAACACGTTTTTAATAAAAAATATTTTTATTTACACTGGGAATCTATTTATTCCCAGATATATTTGCATTAAGAAATATAAGCACATGTAAATTATATGGAGACCATATTAGATTATATTTTCTTGATTTTTTGGCGATTTTTGTAAAAAGTTTAACAAAAGAAGATAATTCTAAAATGGTGGAAGTTACAGAAGTTTGCAATTTGTTGATGGGTATGTTCCAAAAGATACAGTATATAGTCTGAATTTTATCTAGACAGAAATCACTAAAGAATTCATTAAAAATAAACAAAACCAAATAAAGTTGGTAATTTAATCAGGTTTTGTGGTTTATTTTCCTAAAATTGACTCAAATATGTTAAAATATAATCCCCTTTAGAGGATTTCCTAGATTTGCATTCTATCCCATAATGAAAACAGGTAAGGATATTGTGTACACAAACATAAACAAAAATTCTGCTTATACATAAATACATATGCTGTATATACATATCTTTGAATAGAGGGATTTATTTAGGTGAAATATATCATAGACTTTTGAAAATGTCTTTAAAATTTTTCTTTCCCATAATGAAACACACTAGAAAAAGTTATCATTTTACAACAGCGTTTTATTGTTGCCATATTTCATCATATTTGAAGAGAAGCAAAAAGTTAATCTTAAGGCAATGCCAGATGCTGATAAGCAATGCTACTTGGTTTCACAGCAGATATAGCTATAGATAATGAGACTGCCACTATTCAACTGAATAAAGCAAGTCTGTTGACAGTAAGATTGATAACAAAGATATTAAAGCCTTTAGCCAAAATACATATACTCACACACAGAGCTAGTTCACAAAGGGATATAAACTTAAGTCGTTCGAGAAAAATTTACTAACAATCAAGTACTTCGCAAAATACGAAGGAAAAGCTTACACACAGACTTCGGGAAAATTATCCAAGTCCTGTTTACATTTGAGCAAGTATCTTCAGCTATATTTATATGAAAAAAATTAAGCTGATTTAGAAAGACTCTATGAATTCCAAAGTTTCTCTTTGAAAACTCAGCATTTATTGAAACTATTTTCTTCCATGGTTTTCACCTCCTTAAATATAAGAAATTACATATAAGGAATTAACGGATCAAAATAAAATTCTTCAAGGTGAGAACTGACTTCATTGAAGATAGAAAATACATAGTTTGAAAGTAATATTTGAAAATTTCAAAAACTTAGTCATTTCTGACCTTCATTGGGAAAATGAAGTTAAATATACTGGATTGTCCATTTAACAGAGAATTCACCCCTTAACCACAGAGGAGAAACTGTCCAAAGCAGATGAAACAATCAGTCATAATTGTGAACAGCTGCACACCTACAAAAACTAAGGAAAAATCCTTATAGAAAAAGGAGAAAGAAGTATTTGTTCTTTTTAAAGCCAAATGATTTCCCACGAGGAACAAAACTTACAATAATTGGTCAAAAATTCTATTGGCCAAGAGAAAACTCAAGAATAAGAAAAAATACATATGATGGGAAAAAATCAGTTAGGCAGAGCTTAAATTTAATCTGTCAGATGAAAAGGAGCTTCTTACACCCCAATGTTTAAAGAAGAGCATGTGCCAAAGGTCTGAGAGGACCACCAAGTCCTCTACTAGATTACCAGATCATTGATAATCTGATAAAAAGAGCTGCTGCTGCTGCTGCTAAGTCACTTCAGTCGTGTCCGACTCTGTGTGACCCCATAGACGGAAGCCCACCAGGCTCCCCCGTCCCTGGGATTCTCCAGGCAAGAACACTGGAGCGGGCTGCCATTTCTTTCTCCAATGTGTGAAAGTGAAAGTGAAGTCGCTCAGTCGTGTCCAACCCTTAGTGACCCCATGGACTGCCTACCAGGCTCCTCCATCCATGGGATTTTCTAAGCAAGAGTACTGGACTGGCTTGCCATTGCCTTCTCCGATTAAAAGAGCATTAATTTGCACTGGCTGAGGGATCAAGTATCTAAGTGTATCCTCTGGGGACCAAATATCACTTCCATGGGATCAAATTCACAGAATGTTCCCTCCATCAATTTGCTGTACTTTTTCAATAATTTCACTACAAATGCCATATGCAATGTATCCTCTTGTGTCTAACTTGGCAGACTCACTCTGGAACAGAACGTAAAAATTCACTATGCCTTCTTTTGTTAATGCCATGGAGAAGGAAATGGTAACCCACTCCAGTATTCTCGCTTAGAGAATTCCAACAGACAAAGGAACCTGGCAGGCTACAGACCATGGGGTCACAAAGAGTTGGACACGACTGAAGCACGACTTAGCACTTTTGGTAATGCCATTGGATTACACATGTTCAAAAATGGAATCCAGTACAAATGACACTGAAGACGAGTTTGGCCATTTATGCAACCTGATTCAGCTTCAGCCTTTCTTTCTCTCCTGCATCCTCTAGTCAGATGTTGAATATGAGTTCCGGGGGCAGTTTGTGCAAGGGAAGTATGGACATCACGAAGAATACTGATTATTAAGAGACAGCCCTAGCCCAGCACATTCTCCATCAGCAATGAGAAATGTCTATACCAAGCACCAGATATTTTCCACCCCACATCCTGAAAGCTGAATAATCTAGCCCCCAACTGGGCCAACTTTTGAAGCTCCTGTACCACAGCAAAATTATTTTTGTTTCTTTTCTAAGGAAGTTTGCTTTCTCTTTTACCTTCATTGCTGTTGAGTGAATATTTGTTGTTGTTCAGTCACTCAGTCGTGCCTATTGCGGCCTTGTGTACTGCATGCAGCACACCAGGCTTCCCTGTACTTCACTACCTCTCAGAGCTTGCTCAGATTCTTGTCCATCGAGTCACTGATGCCATCTAACCATGTCATCCTCTGCTGCCCTGTTCTCCTTTTGCCTTCAGTCTGTCCCAGCATTAGGGTCTAAGAACCAGAGATCAAATTGCCAACATCCGCCGGATCATGGAGAAAGCAAGAGAGTTCCAGAAAAACATCTATTTCTGCTTCATTGACTATGCCAAAGCCTTTGACTGTGTGGATCACAATAAACTGTGGAACATTCTGAAAGAGATGGGAATACCAGACCACCTGACCTGCCTCTTGAGAAACCTGTATGCAGGTCAGGAAGAAACAGTTAGAACTGGACATGGAATAACAGACTGGTTCCAAATAGGAAAAGGAGTACATAAAGGTTGAATGTTGTCACCCTGCTTATTTAACTTATATGCAGAGTACATCATGAGGAACGCTGGGCTGGAAGAAGCACAAGCTGGAATCAAGATTGCTGGGAGAAATATCAATAACCTCAGATATGCAGATGACACCACCCTATGGCAGAAAGTGAAGAGGAACTAAAAGCCTCTTCATAAAAGTGAAAGAGGAGAGTGAAAAGGTTGGCTTGAAGCTCAACATTCAGAAAACGAAGATCATGGCATCTGGTCCCATCACTTCATGGGAAATAGATGGGGAAACAGTGTCAGACTTTGTTTTTTTGGGCTCCAAAATCACTGCACATGCTGATTGTAGCCAGGAGATTAAAAGACGCTTACTCCTTGGAAGGAAAGTTATGACCAACCTAGATAGCATATTAAAAAGCAGAGACATTATTTTGCCAACCAAGGTCCGTCTAGTCAAGGCTATGGTTTTTCCCGTGGTCATGTATGGATGTGAGAGTTGGACTGTGAAGAAAGCTGATCACCGAAGAATTGATGCTTTTGAACTGTGGTGCTGGAGAAGACTCTTGAGAGTCCCTTGGACTGCAAGGAGATCCAACCAGTCCATTCTAAAGGAGATCAATCCTGGGTGTTCATTGGAAGGACTGATGTTAAAGCTGAAACTCCAATACTTTGGCCACCTCATGCGACAAGTTGACTCACTGGAAAAGACTCTGATGCTGGGAAGGATTGTGGGCGGGAGGAGAAAGGGACAACAGAGAATGAGATGGCTGGATGGCATCACCAACTCGATGGACATGAGTTTGAGTGAACTCCGGGAGTTGGTGATGGATAGGGAGGCCTGGCGTGTTGTGATTCATGGGGTCAGAAAGAGTCGGACACGACTGAGCGACTGAACTGAACTGAACCATTATTCAAATAGTAGCTTAGCAGAATTACAACTCAGTTAATATTTTACAAATGTAGAATTTTGAAGCTTGAGTCTTAAGAGTAAATTGCTTCTGTTTTAAATTTCTTTTGTCTATCTTTTAAAATAATCTTGTAAAATTTTTGTTTCACTGATGTTAAGTGAATATGCAGTTGCTTCCATTGAAACTTGGTAGAATTATAATTCTTAAGATATTATTTTATAAATATAGATTATTTAAATGTGACTCGTGCACAAACTGTTAACATGTTATTCTAGTTCCAGACAGCATACATGTAGCATTTTGGTTTTCATTTTTAACAAGTCCCCTATAACCTGAACTATAGAACAATGGAATATGTGAGAATTAAGGGTCATGTCTGCATTCCAGGGACTGTATTTACTCCACTTATAAAACAAAATAAGGGAGCTTGATATCTGTATGACCAAATTTTAATTCATTTTAAAAGTAACTATTAATTTTTCCTACTATCATATATGGACTTCCCGGTGGTTCAGTGGTAAAGAATCTGCCTGCCAATGCAGGAGACATGGGTTCAATCTAAGGGTTGGGAAGATCTCCTGGAGAAGGAAATGGCAACCCACTCCAGTATTCTTGCCTGGGAAATCCTGTGGACAGAGAAGCCTGGCAGGCTTCAGTCTACGGGGTCACAAAGAGTCAGACAGGACTTAGCGACTAAAAAACAACAACAATTATATGTAATCATCTGTTCTGCCCTGTAGAGTATATATATAAAATGGTCAGTCTATGCCCTTAGGGAGTTTACAACAAAAAGTAACGATTTAAAATTTCCTAGTTAAAATTAAATTTAAATTTTGTATCCTTACCTCCAAGAGTACACAAGCAGCTTCCGCTTTTCTGTACGAAATGGCACTAGTTTTTCCTGATGAAACATTCCTTCTAGGCAGCGATCATCAGTGCAGATGAGTATCTGTGAATACAGTAGACCTACAAACATTGCACACTGATGACAGGGTATGAACCTATTACACATTCACACAGCACTTGTGTTGTGTAAACTTTAGTCATAAGTACTTTATGATAACTAAACATTCTCCTGAGGTAAATAATATTACTACCTCTTATTTAAATATGGGTAAGCTGAGTTGCAGGGAGAATAAGTAACTCACCCAAGGACACACAGCTCTCAGGTGACGCAGCTAGGGCTCGAATCCAGGTGACGTGAGGTCACGTGTCCACCTATTTAAACACCGTACCATTTTGCCTTGGATGAGCAGCGGCAGCATTCAGTGATTGAAGCTAGTATCAGCAAACACTGTTGTGAGTGCCACAGTCATTAAAATTTTACATTCTCGCAGTCTAAACTCTTTTCGATCTAGGTAATTTCTTTTACTCTCTGAGACTCTAACATTTTGCTAATTGTCTATACATTGACACAGAGATTTGCCAACAATTAGTAGTTTAATAACTGAAAAGTAGCTATATGAAATGCTTAATGTGGATGGAGTCATTTATACAATGTCCTTTTCCCTGGAAGAAACATCCATTTTCTGCCACATCTTTAGAGGCATGATCAAATGGTTTGCTTTTCTAATAAAATCATTCCTCAGAAGTACTTTCTGATTTTCCAAAAATGAACTAAATACTCAAGGAAAATAAGGTCTCTGAGAAAGAGAGAATTTATCCTGAAAGAAAAAGAATGTATAACAAACATTCTAGGACAACAGTATGTAATAAATCTAGGAAAATTTTGCACTGTCCTCACCATAAAATGCTAAGGTTATCACTGAGAAATTATCGAAAGTTTTATCCCTCAAAGGGATAATGCTGCCTACTTGGAACTGAGCAGAGGGCCCTGGACTGCTGTAAAAACTCTTCAATATTCATAATTGTAAGCAATTCAACCCTGTCTGGGACAAATATTCAGAGGACAAAGGGCTCCTGTCTTTCCCCTTGCTACTGAGGTTCTCACTTAATCTCCTTTTTATGACAAACGACTTGTTAGTCCATAAAAACACATAATTTTGGCAACTATTATATAATTCTGTCAGCACTTGAAGTTAGACTTGAAGGTGGTCAGGAAGGAAGGCTCTAGCCAGCCTCAGGGTCGGAGGTATTGTTCTTGGGGAGAACTGGAAAGAGAACAGAAGAAGTTCTCTCCTCCACTGTTAAGTATCCTATGGGGCCAGAAGCGCAATCAGTCACCAGTTTCTTTTGGAAGTTTAGTTGAATTAGCCCCTATTCTCAGAAAGAAAAAAAAAAAGGTGCAATAAGATAGCCAGATTACATAGTGATGCACTAAAGATTAAAAATGGTGTCAATAATAACCACATGCGACAAAAGGTAACACCTATGTTGATTTTGGTTTGAAAAGAAAGCGAATTAAATTCAGAAGTCAATGAACACAAGTTTCACTACTAAAATATTTAATAATACAGCTACTCCAGAAGGAAGAATAAATGTATTTAGTTTAAAAAAAACTGAAAATAAAGTGTAGATTCCAAAGATATTTTTCATTGAGACAACTTAGAAAGCAGAAAAAAAAACTTACCTTTTTTATTCCTGTTTACTAAGATAAATACCTAACATCACACACACAAAATAAGCTGGTCATAACCTTGTAAAATCATCTACAAGCCTTTAGACTAAAGGCAGATCTTGAGAGATAAATAGACAGATAGATGATAGATAGGGATTGTCTAGTCTAAGAGGAAAAGTGAAAATGAAAGTAGTTTAGTCGTATCCGACTCTTTGTGACCCCATGGACTATACAGTCCATGAAATTCTCCAGGCCAGAATACTGGAGTGATATAGTTCCCTGTGCCTTTCCCTTCTCCAGGGGATCTTCCCAACCCAGGGATCAAACACAGGTCTCCTGCTGAGCTATCAGGGAAGCCCATTTTAAGAGGGAAGTCACTAATAAATAACGAAATTTATAACAATTTTATTGAAATATAGCTGATTCACAATGTTGTGTTCATTCTTGGTATACAACAAAGTGATTCAGTGATGCACACACATATTCTTTTTAATATTCTTTTAGGTTATGAATTATTACAGGATTTTAAATATAGTTCTCTGTGCTATATAGTAGGACCTTGCGGTTTTTCTATTCTAAATTGAATAATTTCCATCTACTAATTCCAAACTTCCAAGCCAAAACTCCCTCACCGCCCCCTCCCTGTTGGCAACCATAAATCTGTTCTCTATAGCTGTGAGTTGATTTCTGTTTAATAGTTAAGTTCATTTGTGTCATATTTTATATTTCACACATAAGTGATATCATATGGTATTTGTCTTTCTCTTTCTGACTTACTTTGCTTAAGTATGCTAATCTCTAGATCCATCCATATTGCTGCAAATGGCACTTTTTTAGGCCTGAGTAATATTCCATTGTATATATGCAGCACAGTATTGTTATCCATTCATCTGTTGGTGGGCATTTCGGTTGTTTCCATTTCTTTGCTATTGCAAACAGTGCTGCTGTGAACACTGGGTACATGTTTCTTTTTGAATTATAGTTTTGTCTGGATATATGCCCAGGAGGGGGATTGCTGGATTCTATGGCAAGTTCATTTTTAGTCTTCTGAGGAATCTCCATACCTTTCTCTATAGTGGCTGCACTCATTTACATTCTCACCAACACTTTGGGAGGGTTCCCTTTTCTCTACAACCTCTCCGGCATTTGAAATTTATAGCTTTTGTCTTATAAATACTTACTGTAGATGTTCAATCACAAAACTTATAGATTATGAGCTGTCATGTCAATGTAATTAAAGATACACACACACACATATCTGAAGTTGGAGGCAGCATAGAAGAGAAGAAAGCACATAGGTTTGGAGATAGAAGGACCTTTGTCTAAATTTATTTTCTGCTACTTACTAACTCTATGATATACAGAATATATGTTAATGGGCAACATGCTAAGTGATCATTAAAAGTAATCTGTTTATAACTACTCTTCTGAGATTTTAAACAACTAACCATAAGCATTGAATAAACAAATGAGACCTAAAAATGTAAGTAAGAAAACAAATAACTGCTACTATTTACTGCGTTTCAATAAATAAAACTAGTTTCAATAGTCAAAGCTATGGTTTTTCCACTAGTCATGTATGGATGTGAGAGTTGGACTGTAAAGAAAGCTGAGCGCTGAAGAATTGATACTTTTGAACTCTGGTGTTGGAGAAGACTCTTGAGAGTCCCTTGGACTGCAAGAAGATCAAACCAATAAATCCTAAAGGAAATAAAGCCTGAATATTCATTAGAAGGACTGATGTTGAAGCTGAAACTCCAATACTGACTCATTGGAAAAGACCCTGATGCTGGGAAAGACTGAAAGCAGGAGGAGAAGGGGACGACAGAGGATGAGATGGTTGGATGGCATCTCTGACTCAATGGACATGAGTTTAAGCAAGCTCTGGGAGTTGGTGATGGACAGGGAGGCCTGGCATGCTGCAGTCCATGGGGTCTCAAAGAGTCAGACATGACTGAGTGACTGAACTGAACTGTTTCAACCCATGTAATAGGCTCAATAGGTGCCTTTATGTATAATAGTTAATCTTTCCAGCAGAGCTGTCAGTTGGACATTTTATTGTTCTTTTTCAGGTGAGGAAATTGAGATTTAGAGAAAGTAAGAATGTTACCTGAGGCTGATGAGCTAGCAAATGATACAGCTGGTAATCAAACCCCATCTTTCAGGGGTCAAAGCTACTATAAACCCTTAAAATGTATCAGCCCATTTTGGGTGGCTGTAGATCCATTGAATCTCTGTGAAGTCCTCAGAAAATCTTTAGAAAATTTTCTCAAAGTGTCACTTCATATATAGCACCATTCATGGAGAGCACATAACTGAGACCATAGTGGCCTCTGGAGCTTTATAGCTAAGTTCACTGTGGGAAGATGCACCAATGGTAAGAAAAAACCATATTTGAGAAAGGCTCAACATAGTAACAACAGAATAGGAAAAACAAGAGATATCTTCAAGAAAATTAGAGATTCCAAGGGAACATTTCATGCAAAGATGGGCTCGATAAAGGACAGAAATGGCATGGAACTAACAGAAGCAGAAGATATTAAGAAGAGGTGGCAAGAATACACAGAAGAACTGTACAAAAAAGATCTTCACGACCAAGATATTCACGATAACGTGATCACTGACCTAGAGCCAGACATCTTGGAATGTGAAGTCAAGTGGGCCTTAGAAAGCATCACTAACAACAAAGCTAGTGGAGGTGATGGAATTCCAGTTGAGCTATTTCAAATCTTGAAAGATGATACTGTGAAAGTGCTGCACTCAATATGCCAGCAAATTTGGAGAACTCAGCAGTGGCCACAGGACTAGAAAAGGTCAGTTTTCATTCCAATCCCAAAGAAAGTTAATGCCAAAGAATGCTCAAACTACCGCACAATTGCATTCATCTCACACGCTAGTAAAGTCATGCTCAAAATTCTCCAAGCCAGGCTTCAGCAATATGTGAACCATGAACTCCCAGATGTTCAAGCAGGTTTTAGAAAAGGCAGAGGCACCAGAGATCAAATTGCCAACATCCACTGGATCATGGAGAAAGCAAGAGAGTTCCAGAAAAACATCTATTTCTGCTTCATTGACTATGCCAAAGCCTTTGACTGTGTGGATCACAATAAACTGTGGAACATTCTGAAAGAGATGGGAATACCAGACCACCTGACCTGCCTCTTGAGAAACCTGTATGCAGGTCAGGAAGCAACAGTCAGAACTGTACATGGAACAACAGACTGGTTCCAAATAGGAAAAGGAGTACGTCAAGGTTGTATATTGTCACCTTGCTTATTTAACTTATATGCAGAGTACATCATGAGGAACACTGGGCTGGAAGAAGCACAAGCTGGAATCAAGATTGCTGGGAGAAATATCAATAACCTCAGATATGCAGATGACACCACCCTTATGGCAGAAAGTGAAGAGGAACTCAAAAGCCTCTTGATGAAAGTGAAAGAGGAGAGTGAAAAGGTTGGCTTGAAGCTCAACATTCAGAAAACAAAGATCATGGCATCTGGTCCCATCACTTCATGGGAAATAGATGGAAAAACAGTGGAGACAGTGTCAGACTTTATTTTTTGGGGCTCCAAAATCACTGCAGATGCTGATTGCAGCCATGAAATTAAAAGACGCTTACTCCTTGGAAGGAAAGTTATGACCAACCTAGATAGTATATTAAAAAGCAGAGACATTACTTTGCCAACAAAGGTCCATCTAGTCAAGGCTATGGTTTTTCCCGTGGTCATGTATGGATGTGAGAGTTGGACTGGGAAGAAAGCTGATCGCCGAAGAATCGATGCTTTTGAACTGTGGTGCTGGAGAAGACTCTTGAGAGTCCCTTGGACTGCAAGGAGATCCAACCAGTCCATTCTAAAGGAGATCAATCCTGGGTATTTATTGGAAGGACTGATGCTAAAGCTGAAACTGCAATACTCTGGCCACCTCATGCGATGAGTTGACTCACTGGAAAAGACTCTGATGCTGGGAAAGGTTGGAGGCGGGAGGAGAAGGGGACGACAGAGAATGAGATGGCTGGATGGCATCACCGACTCTGTGGACATGAGTTTGAGTGAACTCCGGGAGCTGGTGATGGACAGGGAGGCCTGGCGTGCTGTGATTCATGGGGTCGCGGAGAGTCGGATACGAGTGAGCGACTGATCTGAACTGAACTGAACAACATAGTAAATCTAATACCAGAAAATATATTTTTCTGCAAGAAAATAATAAATAGCTTCATGGAAAAAATTTTGCAGTAAAAATTGAAAAGTCTCTGGGAAAATTCAGGTTTCTTCATTTTTGAATTAAGCATGTAGTATAACATCCATACTTCATAATGAGTGAAATAAATGTCAAAGATAAGCAGAATTCTTTACTATGGTTTCACTCCACCAAAAATGTTTAACCTACATACCAGACGAATCAAAATTATGTAAGATTTCTAAAAATCTTTTATGAGTTCATGCCCTACTGGTATTACATACTAATTTTCCAAATATGTAATTCTAAAAAGACAGATTTCCAAGAAGACCCACAAATTCCTGGAAAATAATATTTCAAACTCTAGATTATAACAAAAGATAAGTGGTAACTCTTGTTGGCATTAGCATCTTCAGTATTTAACCTCCAATTAGTTTGAATATGGTCAAATATTACAAAGAACTTCAGTCAAGGCAGAATAGTAAAAATTTCCCTAAAGATTGCCTCTGAATATCGATGCCTTTTTATTGTGCCTGCCTGGAAATATAAATATGTGTGTGTATGTGCGTGTGTATATATATACATACATATTCCCTTTTAGAAATAGATTTTTATGAGCATGGAAATATTTTCTTCTATGACTCTCTGACAACATGACATTTGTTTTCCCAAATTTGTAAGTTTTTCCTAATAATTTCAAGCCATCTTTAATATTTAATATATATACATCTGTATGCTTATTATTATAAAAATATACAATAATAATAATGCTGTATTACATTAGAATCATAGTATCATTTTCCTGAAATAGTAAGCTTTATTATCTGAATGAAAGGTTTAATTTTTTAAAGATTCACATTATGAATTATGTATTTGTTTTAGTATATATTATGTTTGATTGTATAATACAAGTGAAGGGTTAATCTGAAGCCAAATAAAAATTTTCAAGATTATTGCAACTTGGTTGATATTACAAAATACATTTTAGAAATACGAAAGAAAATAAAACTAAAAAGTGCTTGGATTTTGGAAACACAAAGCAAAAGATTAAAATTATAAATGATTAGCTATCTCTTTTCTTTGCTTATCCCAAATAAATACACTGATTATCACTCATTGACTTCCACTCTGTGTCTCTCTCCCACACTTGTTTCTTCACATTTTTTATTCTGGTATCTTCCTGAGCAGTTAGTCAGAGATTTTAAAGGCAGGAAAGGAGACAATAGAAGCAATTTGAAGTTTCTAGGTGGACTTCATCAGTGACATTCTGTACATCTTATTACAACTCAGTGAGAGCTCCTGGAGATGCTATACGGCCTTAGACAGTCTGACATTTAACATCAACCAAAGCATTGAGGATAGTCATTCTGACCATAAGACTGCATTTTACTCTTAGAAACAATGTTCTGCATATAGGCCGTCAATATTCATTGCTAGTGAAGTCTTTTCTTAGTATTTGTATGTCTATCTTTCGATCTCAATAATCAGGATTTAAATTCCCATGTGACACTAGTGCTAAAGAACCGGCCTGCCAATGTAGGAGACATAGGAGACGCGGGTCTGATCTCTGTGTCGGGAAGATCCTCCTGAAGGAGGGCATGGCAGTCCACTCAGTATTCTTGCCTGGAGAATACCATGGACAGAAGAGCCTGGCGGGCTACAGTCCAAAAGGTTGCAGAGTCAGACAAGACAGAAGTGACTTAGCACACACACACAGGAGACACGGTTTAAATAAATATATAAATAAATATTTATATATTTATATAATATCAGTTCAGTCCAGTCGCTCAGTCGTGTCCGACTCTCCGCGACCCCATGAATCACAGCATGCCAGGCCTCCCTGTCCATCACCAACTCCTGGAGTTCACCCAAACTCATGTCCATCGAGTCGGTGATGCCATCCAGCCATCTCATTCTCTGTCCTCCCCATCTCCTCCCACCCACAATCCCTCCCAGCATCAGACTCTTTTCCAGTGAGTCAACTTGTCGCATGAGGTGTCCAAAATATTGGAGTTTCAGCTTTAGCATAAGTCCTTCCAATGAACACCCAGGATTGATCTTGTTTAGAATGGACTGGTTGGATCTCCTTGCAGTCCAAGGGACTCTCAAGAGTCTTCTCCAGCACCACAGTTCAAAAGCATCAATTCTTCGGTGATCAGCTTTCTTCACAGTCCAACTCTCACATCCATACGTGACCACGGGAAAAACCATAGCTTTGACTAGATGGACCTTGGTTGGCAAAGTAATGTCCCTGCTTTTTAATATGCTATATAGTATATTAATTATATTATATTAAAAATAACATTACTTATTATCAGTATTAATTATTATTCTAATTCTTAATTATTAATATTCTTAATATTAATTAAAACAAGATTTTATTAATATATTAATATAAATATATAATATATATTAAATATTACACAGTATTTTATATATTATAATATGTATTGTATATTATTACGCATGTTATATATTATATGTATATTATATAATACATGTATTATACATAGTACATATAATATATATAACATGTATTATACATAGTATATGTACATGTATTATATAATATACATATATGTAACTTGTATTATACATAGTATATGTATAATACATGTATTGTATAATATATATAACATGTATTATACACTATTCTTTTATCAATCTGAGCCTTTGTGACTCAAAGTGTTTCTATTTTAACCAGTTAGAGATGAGAAACAGTTTGATTTTCTAACCCTGAGAATCCTGTAGTTTCTCATTTTAATTTCCTGTTCATCCTAAACAAGTCACTTATGCTTGAGATCATTTTCCTTCCTGTGTTATCTTATCAAACACAGCTTCTAACAACCGAGTCACATTAGCAACATTTCAAATCTTCTTTACAGAAAGCCTTGAGAACATGATATTCATGTTTGCCTTTCAAGTTACCTCAGGTAACGTTTTACCAAATGTTTATTTACTGAATAAAAAGTGTCACCAATTTTCCAGCCTCCATCAAGTTTCCTCATGGCTAGGTCTCCTGCCCCCAGAATCAGGGCCACATATTTTAAGTTTTTATATGGTAACACTCCTTGTCTAAGTATCAGATTCTGTACTTTTCAATTTTTCTGCATAACAGCTGTAAAATCTCATGATCTTACAAAAACAAGCATCTCGTTCTTCTTAATGTTTCACAGAGGCAGCGGCTGGATGGATGCAGCTACAGTGGCTCTCCTTGGCTTGGCTCTGAGGGTCTTGTTGGAAGGTTTGGGCTGAGGTTGAAGCCTTTATGTGGAGCATACCATTTTCAAACTAACATTTTGAAAAGCAAAAGGCTTTTTCTTTAGAATTTCGTTTAAAGCTTCTAACTGTATATAGTGTAGTCATATCTGTTCACATTCCAAAGAGCAGAGAAAATTGTATGGCTAAATTCAAAATCAGTGGAGAAGGAAGGAAAATATATACTCCCCATAATAGGAAGCAGGCAAGCCTCATGGCAACAGGTTGGAAGACATAAACTGATACGAGGAAGGGGTACATTGTATAACTGTGCATAGAAACAAAACCTACCAAATGCATAGTTTAGCAGTTTCTTAACATGGTCTTTGATGTAAACACCCCCAGTAAAAATAAAACTCATTCCCCTTTCCCAGAAAATCAAATCATTTATGGAGCTTCAAACATAACCTCTGTTTTAAAAAACGGTATTAAACCTCGTTTTAGATTTCTCTCATTGGTAGGAACTGTTTAGGAAGTTATTTCTCTGCTCAAGAAAACCTTCCACTCTCCTATCTCAATTGGGCCAGATCAGAACAACTGCAACTACAATTACCGTATTTACAATAATCTCTGGCACACACTTGCAAGACGAGGGCCAACCAGCAGGAAACAGAAAGGAGTTCAGGGGTCATAACTGTGTCATTCCTGTTCATTCGAATCTTTATGGCTATCACTGTCATTATCAATATGGGCACTGCAGTGAGACATACCAGGACCTCAAGGCCAGCCAGTGACTGGGGCATAACAGGTATTCTATTACCATTTCTTGAATGCTGTTAAATTATCTAACATTACCAGATAGAAATAGCACATAAAACACTGACTAGCCTAAACTGGTTCTGCCTCTTTAAATAGGTGGATCGATTAATTAAACTTTCAATTATCTTACAGAGAAAGCACTGAACATGTGCAGGATAGGAACTATATCTCCAGGATATCTTAAAGCCAAGAATTATCAGTCTATGGAACTCAAGAGAAATATTGCCATCAGAGCTCTTTAAGAACATTTGGCTTACAGCAGCAAAATTAGCTTATATGAACTGATTTCAGACTAGCTCAAATTGCCAACATCTGCTAGATCATCGAAAAAGCAAGAAAGTTCCAGAAAAATATCTATTTCTGCTTTATTGACTATGCCAAAGCCTTTGACTGTGTGGATCATGATAAACTGTGGAAAATTCTGAAAGAGATGGGAATACCACCTAACCTGCCTCTTGAGAAACCTATATGCAGGTCAGGAAGCAACAGTTAGAACAGAACATGGAACAACAGACTGGTTCCAAATAGGGAAAGGAGTGCATCAAGGCTGTATATTGTCACCCTGCTTATTTAACTTATATGCAGAGTACATCATGAGAAACACTGGGCTGGAGGAAGCACAAGCTGGAATCAAGATTGCTGGGAGAAATATCAATAACCTCAGATATGCAGATGACATCACCCTTATGGCAGAAAGTGAAGAGGAACTAAAAAGCCTCTTGATGAAAGTGAAAGAGGAGAGTGGAAAAGTTGGCTTAAAGCTCATCATTCAGAAAACTAAGATCATGGCATCTGGTCCCATCACTTCATGGCAAATAGATGGGGAAACAGTGTCAGACTTTATTTTTTGGGACTCCAAAATCACTGCAGATGGTGACTGCAGCCATGAAATTAAAAGATGCTTGCTCCTTGGAAGGAAAGTTATGACTAAACTAGATGGCATATAAAAAAAGATATACTACTTTGTCAACAAAGGTCCATCTAGTCAAGGCTATGGTTTTTCCAGTGGTCATGTATGGATGTGAGAGCTGGACTGTGAAGAAAGCTGAGCGCTGAATAATTGATGCTTTTGAACTGCGGTGTTGGAGAAGACTCTTGAGAGTCCCTTGGACTGCAAGGAGATCCAACCAGTCCATTCTAAAGGAGATTGATCCTGGGTGTTCATTGCAAGGACTGATGCTGAGGCTGAAACTCCAATACTTTGGCCACCTCATGCGAAGAGTTGATTCATTGGAAAAGACCCTGATGCTGGGAGGGATTGGGGGCAGGAGGAGAAGGGGACGACAGAGGAAGAGATGGCTGGATGGCATCACCAACTCGATGCACATGAGTTTGGGTGAATTCTAGGAGTTGGTGATGGACAGGGAGGCCTGGCGTGCTGTGGTTTCATGGGGTCGCAAAGAGTCGGACACGACTGAGCGACTGAACTGAATCAGTTTCCAAATTTGAAACTCCTCTAACTGCTAAAAATTTCCCCAAAATTGTGGACCAAGAAGACAGATTTGCGACCCTTGCCTCTGTCTCCTTACCCCTTGACCTCACAATAAAGCTCTTTCTTTTCTCAAAAGCTGATGCCACGGTATTAGCTTCTGTGCAGGTCAGACAAGATTACTGGGATAGAACCTTTACATGGCCCCCACCATAAGGCCTATTTGCTGAGTCTGAGCATATAAGCAGCATAATTCCACTGTGCCCCTCACTGCCTTCTCTCCCTGCAACAACTGCCTTAGAACCTAATTATATATTGATGCTGTTTACTTTCAAAAACAATTTGTGTTAAGATGGACTTGATTTCATCTTTTCAAAAGATATTTAATTTTCAAAGAGGAAATATTTCTATTTAAAAGTTTTTTCTGGTAAGGGAAAATATCGTCGAGAGAAAGCTGCTTTTCCCTCTCAATTTCCGAGTTTTGTCCTGACAGCTTGCTACCTGCACAGGGTGTTCTTTTCTACCCCAGGGACACTGCACATGAGGTTCTTCCTAGAGCTTTTTCTTCCAAACTCCACACTTCCATAAATAATTAATTCCTAATTTTCTTATAAAGCTAAGCCGAGGAAAGATTTTCATGACCCCCTAGATTTAGTTTATCACTTTCTGATGTAGACTTTTCTAGAAACACATGCTTCTTTTCCTAACACTGACCATATTTGAACATTTTAAATTATCTCTGTAATTGATTAGTGATTGATTATTTCTCCAGCTAGAATTTTATCTCCATAAGGGCAGAGACCACGTCTGACTCCTTGACAACTGTATCAGTTCAGTTCAGTTCAGTCGCTCAGTTGTGTCTGACTCTTTGCGACCCCATGACCCACAGCACGCCAGGCCTCCCAGTCCATCACCAACTCCCGGAGTTCACTCAAACTCATGTCTATCGAGTCGGTGGTTATCCTATGTGGTTACTATCACATATTTGTCGAATATATGGCTGTGTGACTGAATATATAAATGGGAATTTTATTTTAAATTCTTGCTACACAATTCATTTTAGAAAGAGCAGCAACTTTCTACATAGCCTCCTGAAGGAGGAAAAATGGCAGAAAAGCTCCTAATTGCTTTCTTACTTCCCTTCTGAATTCATCTACCCAGTCTTGCTGGCCTCTTCCTGTTGGCTTACCTAAAATGTTCCTTAGTATTTCCTGAACCTTTAGTACTTCATGACCACCCACAACTTCAAGCTGCCTTGTTTGCATGTGTGAGTGTGCATGCACATGTGTATGATTTAGGAACTATGTCTTGCTTAAGACATGATTACGTAAGAGACACAACTTTTTTAAAAAAAAACCATTGCATTTTTTTTTAATTGCAATCTGGGAGGTACTGAAAATGATGTCATTCCCTAATGACCTCATTCATGATAGAATTGTGAAGTGGATTATGACAATGAAAGCATTACTGGGAGAGCTTCCAGATCCATCTGGCAAGCACAGGACATATATTTTAAAAGTGATCACTCAGTTTCCAAATATAATGTGCCAGGATTCAATGTTGAATCAGTGGAAAACTAAACATAAAAGACAGCAAATACAAATCATTAGTATAGGACCAAAGCAAGAGGAAATTTTACATTTTGTAACATGGTTATCAAGGTTTTCATATATGAATATCATGAACACACATTTACTGGGTATTTCTGAATTATGCTTCAGGAACTTACATTATTCTACTCTAATAACTTTCAACCAATTTTTCCAGATAATGCATTTTTAATCAGCATTATTAAAATATAAATCATATATAGTAAAATTCAACCAATTTTAAATATGTAATTCAATTACTTATAATGCAATTTTGACATATTTTTCCTTCAAAATAGAATTATAAATTTTATGAAAAAGAAAAATTACATGAACTGTAATCTCACATATCAAAAATTTCTTTTTAAAGTGAATTTTCAAAAGCACATAGATCTTTTGCCCATTAAGAGCTTTACCTTAGAGAAATAGAAGATAAAATACATGGGGGAATTAAAAAAGAATTAAGCTAAAAAATTAAAATTAAAAACATTAATAAAGTGAACTTTCTGTATTGTTAACCAATGAATGTGATATTATTCATAATGAAATCATTAATTTTTAAATCACTTTAGAAAAAAAATTATTTACTAACTCCAAGTCATCCAGGACATACAATTTATTAAACTTCTCATCCACTGAATTTCTCAGGTGAGGATCAGACCCCAGTTCACTATGCCCAGCATATATCCAGTACTGAAATGTCTTTTCAAGGGGTTCTTCTCTCTCTCGAATGAGTATAAAAGGAAAAATCTCCATTCTGCCTAACCGACAAGTTGGAAGAGTTATTACAGCATTCAGATACTTCCCTCTCAAATACTCCTCTTAATCTTTAACTCTCCTAAATATTTAATATTTTTTGCTAGAGGTGTGAAACTTAAAAACATTAAAAATTGTTTATGACACATCCTTTGAAAATTTGGCATCAAGATTCTTCTAACTTCACTTTGGAGAACAGTGTGTTCTCTAGTGCATAAGCCCAAAGTTTCAATCTAACTTTAATTGCTTTTGTACACAGTTGCAGCAAAACAACTTACCAAAGACTGCACTAGTAGGTTACCTCCTAAGGACTTAACTTTTGTTTTTCAAAGGTACACAAGAAATGTCCTCTGACTATTCCTGGGAAACCTGTGGTAAATTACTAATCGTTAACTCAAGGAGGTGGGAATGCAGGAGATTGGAGATTCCCATTTCATTCCTATCCATATGTCTACATTGTTGTATTTTTCATGTGCCTCCAGGAAAATATATTACTTCTGTAATTTAAAACATGTTGAAGATTTGAAATACAAGTAAAACATAGATATAAAAGTCTAAAAATAAAACAATAAAGCAGAAAGTAAAAATTTTCCTAATAAGCATGGAATAAGGAGACAATTAGTAGAAGGGTATCTTTCTTCAGTCAAAATGACTGCATCAAATGAATTTTTAAAATGGTTACATGGGATTTCCCTGGCGGTCCAGTGGTTAAAACTCCATGCTTCCACTGCAGTGGGCATAGGTTCAATCCCTGGTCAAGGAACTAAGATCCTTCAAGTTGTGGCATAGCCAGTAAAAGAAAAAAAAAAGGTTACAGTGGCTTACTGGAGTGGCTTGCCATTGCCTCCTCTGAATTAATGGCTTGGTGTCACTCAATTCAGGGGATTCCTCGCTGAAATTTCTGTAGAGGTTCCATGCTTTCTGGAACAACATGTTGCTGTCAGTTCGGCTATGTTTTCTGTTTATGTCCTGCACACACAGCCTTAATGTCTTTTCTGTCTTCATTAAGCATTCACTGTGCATCGTGGCCACTCCAGTAGCTCCTCCTCATTCACAGCTTCATTTTTTTTTTTTTATGATGTAGAGTTTCATCTTTATTCTTTTACAGGTGAATATACAGTTATCCCACCACCATTTGTTACAAATTTTACAAAAGTTGCTTTTCACAACTGAACTGTCTCCACACCCTTGTTTAACAAGAATTGCCCATAATCAGTCAAGCAGGATAAACAAGTCCTTCACAGTTTTGCTTTCCTAGGTTCCAGTACTCCATCCCCTGCCAATACACACACACACACACACACACACACACACACACACAGACATGCCTGAAAATATTAACTGTAAAATTCCAGAAACAAACAATTCATTTTTGGCACCATTCTTAATTGCATGATGAACCATCCCACTCTGTTCTGCCCTGGATGCAAATCAGTCCTTTGTCCAGCATATCCCACACATTAGTCACTCATTAGCATCTCGGTTATCAGCTAGATCAATCAACAGTTGTGGTATCACAGTGCTTGTGTTCAAGTAGCCTTTCCATTCCATTCCGTCGCTCAGTCGTGTCCGACTCTTTTCGACCCCGTGGACTGGAGCCTACCAGGCTTCTCCATCCATGGGATTCTCCAGGCAAGAATACCGGAGTGGGTTACCGTTTCCTTCTCCAGGGGATCTTCCCGACCCAGGGATCGAACCCGGGTCTCCCGCATCGGAGGCAGACGCTTTAACCTCTGAGCCACCAGGGAAGCCCACCAAAGCACAAGAGGAATGAGGCTGGCCATTCAGATATACCAAAGAGCTTCCTTAAAGTGAAATGTCAAAGTTCTCAACATAATCAGGAAAGAAAATGATGTTAGTAGTAGGCTGAAGTTACTAAGATCTACTGTAGACATGAATCTTTCCCTGTGCATGAAACTGTAAAGGAGAAAGAAATCTGTGCTAGTTTTGATGTCTCACCTCAAACTGCAAAAGTTACAGCCACGATGCACAGTGAATGCTTAATGAAGACAGAAAAGACATTAAGGCTGTGTGTGCAGGACATAAACAGAAAACATAGCCGAACTGACAGCAACATGTTGTTCCAGAAAGCATGGAACCTCTACAGAAATTTCAGCGAGGAATCCCCTGAATTGAGTGACACCAAGCCATTAATTCAGAGAAGGCAATGGCAAGCCACTCCAGTACTCTTGCCTAGAAAATCCCATGGATGGAGGAGCCTGGTGGGCTGCAGTCCGTGGGGTCGCTAAGGGTCGGACACGACTGAGCGACTTCACTTTCACTTTTCACTTTCACACATTGGAGAAGAAAATGGCAACCCACTCCAGTGTTCTTGCCTGGAGAATCCCAGGGACAGGGGAGCCTGGTGGGCTTCCGTCTATGGGGTCACACAGAGTCAGACATGACTGAAGTGACTTAGCAGCAGTAGCAGCAAGCCAATAATTGCAAGTTACACAGATTCAGGAATAGGTTTAGACTGAAAAACACAAAAATTACTAGAGCGGCTACATCTGCAGATGAAGAAATCACATTTCCAACAGAGTAGAAGACTGAGGAGAGAAAGGACTGTCATATAAATTTCATTATAGTATACAGTTATAATTTTTCTATTGTATTACTGTATGTATGTGTGCTCAGTCATGTCCGACTCTTTACAACCCCATGGGATGTAGCACCCAGGCTCCTCCGTCTGGAATTTTCCAGGCAAGAATACTGGAGCAGGTTGCCACTTCCTCCTCCAGGGGATCATCTTGACTCAGGGATCAAACCCACATCTCTTGCATTTCCTGCACTGGCAGGCAGATTCTTCACCATTGCCCCACCCGGGAAGCCCATGTTGTTTTTGCTGCTGCTGCTAAGTCACTTCAGTCGTGTCCGACTCTGTGTGACCCCATAGACGGAAGCCCACCAGGCTCCCCCTTCCCTGGGATTCTCCAGGCAAGAACACTGGAGTGGGTTGCCATTTCCTTCTCCAATGTGTGAAAGTGGAAAGTGAAAAGTGAAAGTGAAGTCGCTCAGTTGTGTCCCCGACCCTTAGCGACCCCATGGACTGCAGCCTACCAGGCTCCTCCATCCATGGGATTTTCTAGGCAAGAGTACTGGAGTGGCTTGCCATTGCCTTCTCCGATGTTGTATTTTAGGTAGCTGTTAATCTCTTACATTGCTTAATTTATAAATTAAACTGTATCAGTTCAGTTCAGTCGCTCAGTTGTGTCTGACTCTTAGCGACCCCATGAACTGCAGCACGCCAGGCCTCCCTGTCCATCACCAACTCCCGGAGTTCACTCAAACTCATGTCCATCAAGCCGGTGATGCCATCCAGCCATCTCATCCTCTGTCGAACCCTTCTCGTCCCGCCCTCAATCTTTCCCAGCACCAGGGTCTTTTCAAATGAGTCAGCTCTCCGCATCATGTGGCCAAAGGATTGTAGTTTCAGCTTCAACATCAGTCCTTCCAATGAACACCCAGGACTGATCTCCTTAGAATGGACTGGTTGGATCTCCATGCAGTCCAAGGGACTTTCAAGAGTCTTCTCCAACACCACAGTTCAAAAACATCAATTCTTTGGCGCTCAACTTTCTTTATAGTCCAACTCTCACATCCATACATGACCACTGGAAAAACAATAGCCTTGACTAGATGGACCTTTGATGGCAAAGTAATGTCTCTGCTTTTCAATATGCTGTCTAGGTGGGTCATAGCTTTCCTTCCAAGGAGCAAGTGTCTTTTAACTTCATGGCTGCAATTACCATCTGCAGTGATTTTGGAACCCAGAAAAATAAAGTCAGCCACTGTTTCCACTGTTTCCCCATCTATTTGCCATGAAGTGATGGGACCAGATGCCATGATCTTAGTTTTCTGAATGATGAGCTTTAAGCCAACCTTTTCACTCTCCTCTTTCACTTTCATCAAGAGGCTCTTTAGTTTCTCTTCACTTTCTGCCATAGGGTGGTGTCATCTGCATGTCTGAGGTTATTGATATTTCTCCTGGCAATCTTGATTCTAGCTCGTGCTTCACCCAGCTTGGCATTTCTCATGATGTACTCTGCATATAAGTGAAATAAGCAGGGTGACAATATACAGCCTTGATGTATTCCTTTCTCTATTTGGAACCAGTCTGTTGTTCCATGTCCAGTTCTAACTGTTGCTTCCTGACCTGTATACAGGTTTCTCAAGAGGCAAGTCAGGTGGTCTGGTATCCCATCTCTTTCAGAATTTTCCACAGTTTATTGTGATCCACACAGTCAAAGGCTTTGGCATAGTCAATAAAGCAGAAATAGATGTTTTTCTGGAATTTTCTCGCTTTTTTGATGATCCAGCGGATGTTGGCAATTTGATCTCTGGTTCCTCTGCCTTTTCTAAAACCAGCTTGAACATCTGGAAGTTCACGGTTAAACTGTATTAAACTGCATAATAGGTATGAATACAGAGGAAAGAATAATATATGTCCATATCGTTCGTTCGTTCGTTCCATCGCTCAGTCGTGTCCGACTCTATGCGACCCCGTGGACTGCAGCCTACCAGGCTTCTCCGTCCATGGGATTCTCCAGGCAAGAATACTGGAGTGGGTTACCGTTTCCTTCTCCAGGGGATCTTCCCGACCCAGGGATCGAACCCGGGTCTCCCGCATTGGAGGCAGACGCTTTAACCTCTGAGCCACCAGGGAAGCCCCATATGTCCATATATAAATATAATAATATGTGTCAGTACTATCTGAGATTTCAGAATCCACTGTGGATCTTCAAAGCTCCCTGTGGATGAGGGGGAACTACTGTACATCAGTGTCCTGCTTCCCTCACCGTGGAGACCACCCATCACTTCCCAACTGGGAAAGCAGCCCACACTTTGACTAGATTCTCAGAGCCATCCTTGACTACATAGCCTGCATTTCACAGTACCCACTCTGTTCTTTGATACAGATTTCACTTACCTCATTAGGATTTGATCTTGCCTGGTACCTAGCTACTCTTTCTGGTAACACATTTAGGTTGACCCTGATGCCAAAAAGTCTATAATGTTGCTTCTATATGAAAGTACTTCATGCTGTTCATCAAACTATCTCCTCAATCTTGAAAAGTGAGCTTCCTCACCTGCTCCTTCTACTGTAAATAAATGGCCCGAGGGTCTATTTCTAAACTTGCATCAGTCACTTTTCCAATTTTCCTCTACCTCGGTAAGGGTACCTTAAACGCTGTGCAAATCCCAGTGTCTTTTTCGCAAAACTACTAGTGGCATGGTGTGGTCACCAAGCACTGAAATGACACTGCCCATCACTGCTGCTTTCTGACAGTTTACTGCCGTTAACACAGAAAGTGTCACGGTGCTGGCACCCAGTGAAGGCATTTCAGGTTAGACTTCAAATGCAAAGTGACTCCCACCAAAGGGGACTTTATGGATCTCTCCCCTCACCATGGCTCTGCCACATGTGAATCCTGACAGAGAGCCACAACCTTCAAAGCTAACAGGCCATAATTAGAAACTCAGGTGAGAGACCAAGAGCTCTCCTAACTGAAGCATTCCAGAATTTACACATGAAAAGAGAACAACCGGATTTACAAAAGATACTGGAAAAGAACACCACTCTCCTAGAAACAACTGATGAAGTTCAGAACTTAAAGCAGGACAAGTCTTTTCATAAAAATAACTGATGGGGTTCTGTAACCTGAGACTTTAACAAGAATGTATAAACTTATGGTCTAATCTGAGAACTCCACTCAGTTAACTACACAAATGTGTATATACCACAAACTCTGCTGTATTAGCCACTGTGCAGGGGGAAATCTACCTTCTGTTGCATTTTGTTAGGAAGTAAGACTTTTATGAAGAACAATCAAGTGCACAGGAGAATAAGTTCTGTTTTCTGATGACAATCACAAGTTGCTTTTTTACACTGAAGCTCCAATATTTTGGCCACTTGCTGCAAAGAGCTGACTCACTGGAAAAGACCATAATGCTGGGAAAGACTGAGGGCAGGAGGAGAAGCAGGTGGGAGAGGATGAGATGTTTGGACGGCATCACTGACTCAATGGACATGAGTTTGAGCTCATGAGAAGTTGGACTTTGTGTTGTTGTTGTTCAGTCGCTAAGTTGTGTCCAGCTCTGTGACCCCATGCACTGAATCACGGCAGGCTCCCCTGTCCTGTACAATCTCCTGGGTTCCCCTGGTGGCTCAGATGATGAAAGAATTCATCTGCAATACAGGAGACCCAGTTTTGATCCCTGGGTCAGGAAGATCCCCTGGAGAAGGGAATGGCAACCCACTCCAGTATTCTTGCCTGGAGAATCCCACGGACAGAGGAGCCCGGTGGGCTACAGTCAATGGGGTCGCAAAAAGTTGGACATGACTGAGCGACTAACACTGATGGAGTCTGCTCAAACTGATGTCCATTGAGTCAGTGATGCCGTCCAAACATCTCATCCTCTCCCACCCCCTCCTCCTCCTGCCCTCAGTCTTTCCCAGCATCATGGTCTTTTCCAGTGAGTCAGCTCTTTGCATCAAGTGGCCAAAGTATTGGAGCTTCAGCTTCATCATCAGTGCGTTGCCAGTTAAATCAGACTGGAATTTCCATCTCATCCACACTTATTTCATTGTGTTTCCTACTGAAGCCAGTTAGCACAAATACAAGTACACTTACCACCCATTAGACTGCTTGTTGAGTCTCCAAAGTATCCTACTTCTCTAGTAGAATTGAAAGGGAAAAAAATTAATCTTAATCCAAGTATAGGAGTGAGGAGACTAATTTTAAAAAAGTGTCATTTACAAGGCTAAGTTAATTGAGTCCATTAAGCAGAATCCTAAACATACTCTATTTTCTCAAATATTTAAGATATATCCAAAATGTTCAACTTGGCATCTTAGGAAGCCTAACTGCCTCCATATTCTGCAAACCATAACAACCAAAATTCCCCTTCAGTTCCATCTTTGACAGTTCCATCAGTTTGCCATTCCAGAGAAACACAGATGCATCACACTATCATAGTAGCATGATACTTTAAGTCTACCAGGCTTTTTCAGCCAATAAAAACACCCAAGAATTTAGAAGCATCTGCTTTGGTGTCAATCCTGGACTCAGTGCCTATACATCTCTCTCTCTCAGATATATATCTCACATAATCACCATAACCACCAGTGATATTCGGCCATTGTTGCTTTTAATTTTTAAATGTAAAATAAGATGAGGATAATAATGACTATGAAGTAGCTTTGTTGATCATCTGAGACATCATTTGATACCAGTCAAGGTTTCATTTCCTACTACAGCCTACTCTATTTGAAAATGGAGTCTGGATTCATAGAGAGGAGGGGGACATATATTTGGTGAGAGTCAGGGCATTTGATTTCCCCTCTGAAAGACCCACTACTTCATGAGAAAGTAAATGTAAGTTAGCAAGGTCCCACTGGGGACTATTCTGTTTGGTTGATATTTTCTGTTAGTGGCATATGGCACTATGTGTGCAATTTTTACTGCTTTGTTTTTACTTTATCTGGATATCCTTATTACTTGAGAAAAATGTAACAAAACCTTTGTTTTCCTGAGAGCAGTTCTATCCTTCACTTTCAACAGCACTTAAGGGTCCTTCAAACATTTCAAAGGAAAATGTGCAGCCCAATAAATTATTCAGCTCACACATCCCATATAACCCAGTGATCACAAAAGACAAATATTTCCTGGTATGATTAAATCCAGCAATTTATTTACAACAGCATGTCTAACAAGGCAAAACAGTAAATATAAAGAAAGAAAAGTGGTTCAATATAAATAATTCCTCTTTACAATCCACTGTTAACACATAAGTAACATGGCATCCAGTCATGCAAATAAATGGGGAAAAAGTGGAAACAGTGACATATTTTATTTTCTTGGTCTCCAAAATCGCTGCAGATGGTGATCACAGGCATGAAATTAAAAGACTTGAAAGACTTGCTCCTTGAAAGAAAATCTATGACAAATCTAGACAGCATATTAAAAAGCAGAGACATCACTTTGCTGACAAAGGTGCACGGAGTCAAGGCTATGGTTTTTCTAGTAGTCAGGTATGCCTGTGAGAGTTGGACCATAAAGAAGGCTGAGCACCAAAGAATTGATGCTTTCAAACTGTAGTACTGGAGAAAACTCTTGAGAGTCCCTTGGACAGCAAAGAGATCAAACCAGTCAACACTAAAGGAAATCAACCCTGAATATTCATTGGAAGGACTGATGCTGAAGCTGAAATTTCCATACTTTGGCCACCTGATGCGAAGAGGTGACTCATTGGAAAAGACCCTGATGCTAGGAAAGATTGAGGGCAGAAGGAGAAGAGTGTGACAGAGCATGAGATGGTTGAATGGTGTCACTGACCTCATGGACATGAGTTTGAGCAACATCCAGGAGACAGTGAAGGACAGAAAAGCCTGGTGTGCTGCAGTTCACAGGGTCACAGAGTCAGACAGGACTTAGCAACTAAACAGCAACAACTCCTCTATCACAAAGTAAACAAAGCTGAAACACTACATTTTAGAAATTTCATAAAAATGAAAAGTTACAATATCTTAACAAAGAGTCAACTAAAAGGGATATTTCTGTTTTTTTTTTTTTTTTAGTTAGCAAGGATTGAAAGTAGCACTTTTATAGATGAGTGGATAGTTCAGTTCAGTTCAGTTCAGTCGCTCAGTCGTGTCCAACTCTTTTCGACCCCATGAATCACAGCACGCCAGGCCTCCCTGTCCATCACCAACTCCCGGAGTTCACTCAAACTCATGTCCATCGAGTCGGTGATGCCATCCAGCCATCTCATTCTCTGTCGACCCATTTTTCCTCCTGCCCCCAATCCCTCCCACCATCAGAGTCTTTTCCAGTGAGTCAACTCGTTGCATGAGGTGGCCAAAGTATTGGAGTTTCAGCTTCAGCATCAGTCCTTCCAATGAACACCCAGGATCAATCTCCTTTAGAATGGACTGGTTGGATCTCCTTGCAGTCCAAGGGACTCTCAAGAGTCTTCTCCAGCACCACAGTTCAAAAGCATCCATTCTTCAGTGATCAGCTTTCTTCACAGTCCAACTCTCACATCCATACATGACCAAGGGAAAAACCATAGCCTTGACTAGATCGACCTTTGCTGGCAAAGTAATGTCTCTGCTTTTTAATATACTATCTAGGTTGGTCATAACTTTCAAGGAGTAAGCGTCTTTTAATTTCATGGCTGCAATCAGCATCCGCAGTGATTTTGGAGCCCCAAAAAATAAAGTCTGACACTGTTTCCACTGTTTCCCCATCTCTTTCCCATGAAGTGATGGGACCAGATGTCATGATCTTAGTTTTCTGAATGTTGAGCTTCAAGCCAACCTTTTCACTCTCCTCTTTCACTTTCCTCAAGAGGCTTTTGAGTTCCTCTTCACTTTCTGCCATAAGGGTGGTGTCATCTGCATATCTGAGGTTATTGATATTTCTCCCGGCAATCTTGATTCCAGCTTGTGCTTCTTCCAGCCCAGCGTGCCTCATGATGTACTCTGCATATAAGTTAAACAAGCAGAGTGACTACTGACATACTCCTTTCCCTATTTGGAATCAGTCTATTGTTCCATGTCCAGTTCTAACTGTTGCTTCCTGACCTGCATACAGGTTTCTCAAGAGGCAGGCCAGGTGGTCTGGTATTCTCATCTCTTTCAGAATTTTCCACAGTTTATTGTGATCCACACAGTCAAAGGCTTTGGCATTGTCAATGAAGCAGAAATAAGATGCTTTTCTGGAACTCTCTTGCTTTCTCCATGATCCAGCAGATGTTGGCAATTTGATCTCTGGTGCCTCTGCCTTTTCTAAAACTTACTTGAAAAAAGGACTCTCTTTGAAATGATTATCAGTCAGTTCTCTCCTGATCTGAACTACTGGTTAAAATCCATAATGAAACATTGAAGCTGAAATAGCATGTATAATATACACGCCTAATGGACATGAGTTTGAGCTGTAATATGCAGCTCATCTGTAATACACTACATAAAGAAAAAAAGTAAGAAAAAAGCAAAACTAAAGAAATAGTAATAAAAATGAGACAAAATATTTTATTATAGTTGGCTAAGTACTTGAGTTTGCAGTTTCAGGGTTTCTAAAGCTAATACTCAGTGTCAGTCTGAAACATCTGTGTATTGCCGTTTTTCCAGCTCACAGGGAATCATAAATTAGTTGTCTTCAACAGCACATTTGCCATAACAAAATTCCATAGACTGGGTAACAAAGAAAAGAAACCTATTTTCTCACAGCTTTGGAAGCTGGGGAGTCCAAGACCAAGGTGTGGGCCAAATGAGTTCTTGGTAAGATCTCCCTTCCTGGCTTGCAGATGGTCTCTTTCTCACTGTCTCATGGTAGAGAGCAGGAAAAAGCAGACTCTCTGGTGCCCCTTCTTATAAGGGCGCTAATCCCATCATGAAGGCCCCACCTTCATGACTTCATCTAAATTTAAGAAACTTCCCAAAGGCCTTATCTCCAAATACCATCACATTGGGGAGGGGGTGGTTAGGACTGTAGCATATGAATTAGGAGCTGGGCGGGGGTGAGGGGGGAATGTTACCATTTAGTCTATAGCAAGCAGCCCACTCCATCTCTCCTCCCATCACACACACAGACGTGCACATGGGTACAGCCCCAAGACAGAGGACTAGACTTTATGTGCCCCACCATCATCATCCAGCAAGGTATACAGGCCTTTACCTTCCTTCTCCTGTCTTCACAGTGTCCTATCTTGCTCTAAGAGGGTATGTTGGAATAGACTGTAGAAGATCTTCAGGTGCAGATGGGCAACACTCCATCTGGTCATCAAAAAAGGCCTAAAAATCATTAAGTGAAAAGTAATTTCATTGGACATAGATTGAAAAAACAGTCTATCTACATAGTCCCTGGGCACAAGAAATGGACAGTATTTGGAGACTGGAGAACAGCATAAGGAAATAATCAGAAATGCAGGCAAAGAATTATGTACCAGGATGTTCACAGAAGCATTACTCAAAATTGTAAAAGAAGCCAAAAAAAGAGAAAAATATTGGACACAAACCAAATAGCCCAAAATAGGAGATGGTTAAATAAGATTGACTGTTAAACAGACATTAAATAACATGTTTTCAGAATATACTTAATTAAATGGAAAAATACATATAATATATTGTAAAGTAAAAAAAAAAATGCACAGCTATACATACAATATGTTTTACATCAGTGTCAAAAGTGCTATGTTCAAAATGAACTGAGAATTGTGAAAAATACTTAGGACAATATAAAGTACTTTTCCATCATATTTTAGGCAATGAGGAAAGAAAAGGCAGGAAAAGAGAGCAATTTGCTAACATTCAATAGAATTTTACTTTCCTCCAGCAACAGAAACAATCTTCACGTTCTAAAACCAGAATATACAATGGAAGTAGTAGGTTTCAGCTCCAAATGGTGAAGAAAGCTAGTTTATAAGCTAGATAAGGATAAAAATCATATCCGCTTCTGGAACCACCATAGCACCTGGCACGTCAGCACACCACGGTATCTCAGTTAAGGTAGTGACAAACGTAGGCATTTAGAAATGAATACACAAGAATAAAGACAAGAGTGCTACCCGGGACTGGGTGAGAGGGCCGGTGGGGGAATGGGGAGATACTGGTCAAAGCATACAAATGCCAGCTGTAAGTGACCCCATAGATGGAAGCCCACCAGGCACCCCCATCCCTGGGATTCTCCAGGCAAGAACACTGGAGTGGGTTGCCATTTCCTTCTCCACTGTGTGAAAGTGAAGTCGCTCAGTCGTGTCCGACCCTTAGCGACCCCACGGACTGCAGCCTACCAGGCTCCTCCATCCATGGGATTTTCTAGGCAATAGTACTGGAGTGGCTTGCCATTGCCTTCTCCAGAAGATTAACATGGAGGAGTTAAGTACAGCACAGTGATTGTAACTAATAATTCTATATGATACACTGGAAAGTTTCTAAGAGAGTAGACCTTAAATGTTCTCACCACAAAAAAGAAATGGTAACTGTGACAGGATGGAGGTGCCAGCCAAAGTTATGGTGGCAATCATTTTGCAATATATAAACATATTAAATCAACACAGGCACCCCTTAAACTTACACCATGTTATATGTTGATTATAGCTTAACGAAATTGGAAAAGAAGTTAAAGCAGGATCAAGTACTTTAAAAAGACTCAGTGGCATCTCAAGCCGCTGACAAAATATACAAGTATGTCCTTGAAGTGTGACATTACAGAACTAAGCTGCTGCTGGCAATTGTATTTTAATAGTTGGCAAAAAAAATTAATAAAAAAAATAGGGACCCACTGGAGATTTTTAAACAGGGAAACACTGTCAATTCTGTATCTAATACAATGGATATTGAAGAAATTGGAGGCCTAAAGATCAAGCATATGGCAAACTAAAATTTTCTAGGCTGAATGTGAAAGTGTTAGTCGCTCAGTTGTGTCTGACTTTTTGCAACCCCAATGACTATAGCCCTCCAAGTGCCTCTGTCCATGGAATTCTCCAGGCAAGAATACTGCAGCATGTTGCCATGCCCTCCTTCAAGGGACCTTCCTGACCCCAGTCTCCTGCCTGGATCAAACCCTGCTCTCCTGCATGGCAGGCAGATTCTTTACCGTCTGAGCCACCAGGGAAGCCCCAAGAATATTAGGGTGCATAGGAATCTTCCTAACCCAGGGTATCTAGCAAGGCGATGCTTAATTCAATTATTGATCAGAATATTGAAATTCTGTCAAAAATAGTGCAGTGACTCTCAGGGACAGATGGAGAAAATAAAGATGGCTCTGGCTTTCAGTATGATGCTGGGGAAGACTGGAGAATCAAGAGCTTAGAATCCCAGCTCACCTAGCAGCAGAAGTCCACTGTTATTGTAGCCGGGTTGATTTATATTGCACTAAATATCTGATACACACACAAAATAGTGCATGAGATGATGAAACCACCTGTCTGGAGAAATCAAAGTACACATCCAAGAGTCCCGTTTTTGGGGTCGTAACAGACCCCTGGAGACGGAGGCCCCTGCGTTGTACACACAACCCAAGGGGCCATAACACATCATCTGCTATAACTGATATTCAGAATAGCAAGTCTACAAAGAGGGAGCGTTCACTTAGTTGAGTGTAGTCCACGCTCAAGCTTCCCTTGTGGCTCAGCTGGGAAAGAATCTGTCCATTCCTCTTATCTTATTGTTCACTGTGTGCTAAAGACCCATCAACAAATAAGACAGTTTCCCTCCTGTGATTGCTGTGTGTGTGCTAGTCGCTCAGTCATCTCCAACTCTTTGTGACCCCATGAACTATAGCTGCCAGGCTCTTATGTCCATGGAATTCTTCAGGCAAGAACACTGGAGTGGGTTGCCATTCCCTTCTTCAGGCGATCTTCCCAATCCAAGGGTTGAACCCCAGGTCTCCTGCATTGCAGGAAGATTCTTTACCCATCTGGGCCACCAGGAAAGCCCAAGATTGCCATATAACACATATGTTTAAGGCTTCAATTTCCAGTACTCTTTGAGAATAATACAAAGGTGTTTTGTAGAAATAGTTCTGTCAGAAATAGTAAACGAAAATTTTAGGTTTGGCATTTATTTGTCTATGCCTCCATTATTTGAGAAGTTCACTGACATAAAACGATCTTTATTGAACAATGCTAGGAAGATCAGGTGTCTCCTCATTGGTTTAGTGATATTAAATCATAGATTACATATAGATGGGCTTTCCAAGTGGTGCTAATGACAAAGAAACCACCAGTCAATGCAGAACATGTAAGAGACACAGGATGGTCCCTGGGTCAGAAAGATCCCCTGGAGAAGGAAATGACAACCCATCCCAGTATTCTTGCCTGAAAAATCCCATGGACAGAGAAGCCTGGCAGGCTACAGTCCATGTCATCCTAGAGTCAGATATGACTGAGCAATTTAGCATGCATGCACATACAGAGACAGTGAAGTGGTTGAAAGGTAATTTTGATTTCCTCTTCGGGAAAAGGGATCAGAGAGATTTTTTTTTTTTTTAAATAATCATCAAGTACAACAATGGCAAACATTCTCAAAATACTGAGTGTTGCAAGCTATGTACGATGTCTATTTCCTTTTCGGAAAGATAGTTAGTTGATACTGCAACCTCAAATATAAACATGCAGAGTGCTAAATCCTCTCCCAAACCAAACTTCAAAACCCTCAAAGATGACTGTCCACAATAAATAAGCCAAAATAGTTTACTTAGGGCTCAGGATTAGATTTTGAAGTCTGCCTTTAAAGAACATATTTGGAAGTAGTTCTCAAAAAGAATGTTACTTATGAGAATGAAAAGCTATATTAAATCCTTTAAAAATTTTATTTTTAATTCTCTTTGAGAAACACTTTAATGACTCTTTTGATATGATATGATTCATAACACCCTCTTTAAAACACAGCAACAACAAAAACTTCTTTAAAATCAGCTATTCACAAACAAAATTTAGTAATTCAAAAATTCTATAATCCAACAATTAATATCCATCGCAGAAACATAATACCAAATTGATTGTAAGGGTGCTCTTACTTTATGTACCACAGAGATAGGAAAACAAATACTGCTAAATAAGTAACAACAACACGTTTTCAGTAACTCAGAACTTTTACTGCATACTTATTGATAAGACTTTAAATTTTATTAAGGTTTAGGTTTTTATCTTATGTCATTCTTAAGCCTACATAAAAATGAAAATGCAAGCAAAACTAGTTGGTTAAAGAATTTCTACTGGTATGGACCTAACAGAAGCAGAAGATATTAAGAAGAGGTGGCAAGAATACACAGAACTATACAAAAAATATCTTCATGACCCAGATAGTCATGATAGTATGATCACTCACCTAGAGCCAGATATCCTGGAATGCAAAGTCAAGTGGGCCTTAGGAAGTGTCACTATGAACAAAGCTAGTGGAGGGGATGGAATTCCAGTTGAACTATTTCAAATCTTAAAAGATGATACTGTGAAAGTGCTGCATCAATATGCCAGCAAATTTGGAAAACTCAGCAGTGGCCACAGGACTGAAAAAGGTCAGTTTTCATTCCAATCCCAAAGAAAGGCAATGCCAAAGAACGCTCAAACTACCATACAATTGCACTCATCTCACACGCTAGTAAAGTCATGCTCAAAATTCTCCAAGCCAAGCTTCAGCAGTACATGAACTATGAACATTCAAATGTTCAAGCAGGTTTTAGAAAAGGCAGAGGAACCAGAGATTAAATTGCCAACATATGTTGAATCATAGAAAAAGAGAGTTCCAGAAAAACATCTATTTCTGCTTTATTGACTATGCCAAAGCCTTTGACTGTGTGGATCACCACAAACTGGAAAATTCTGAAAGAGACAGGAATACCAGACCACCTCACCTGCCTCTTGTGAAATCTGTATGCAGGTCAGGAAGCAACAGTTAGAACTGGACATGGAACAACAGACTGGTTCCAAATAGGGAAAGGAATACATCAAGGTTGTATATTGTCACTCTGCTTATTTAACTTCTATGCAGAGTACATCATAAGAAACGCTTGGCTGGAGGAAGCACAAGCTGGAATCCAGATTGCCAGGAAAAATATCAATAACCTCAGATATTCAGATGACACCACCCTTATGGAAGAAAGAGAAGAAGAACTAAAGAGCCTCTTGATGAAAGTGAAAGAGGAAAGTGAAAGAGTTGGCTTAAAGCTCAACATTCAGAAAACTAAGATCATGGCATCCAGTCCCATCACTTCATGGCATATAGATGGGGAAACAGTGGCTGACTTTATTTTCTTGGGCTCCAAAATCACTGCAGATGGTGACTCCAACCATGAAATTAAAAGATGCTTGCTCCTTAGAAGAAAAGATATGACCAATACAGACAGCATATCAAAAAGCAGAGACATCACTTTGCCAACAAAGGTCCGCCTAGTGAAAGCTATGGTTTTCCAGTAGTCATGTATGGATGTGAGAATTGGACTGTGAAGAAAGCTGAGTGATGAAAAATTGATGCTTTTGAACTGTGGTGTTGGAAAAGACTCTTGAGAGTCCCTTGGACTGTAAGGAGATCCAACCAGTCCATCCCAAAGGAAATCAGTCCTAAATATTCATTGGAAGGACTTATGCGAAATCTGAAACTCCAATACTTTGGTCACCTGATGCGAAGAACTGACTCATTTGAAAAGACCACGATGCTGGGAAAGATTGAAGGCGGCGGGAGAAGGGGACGACAGAGGATAAGATGCCTGCATAGCATCACCAAGTCAATGGACATGAATTTGAGTAAACTCCAGGAGTTGGTGATGGACAGGGAGGCCTGACGTGCTGCAGTCCATTGGGTTACAAAGCGTCAGACACAACTCAGTGACTGAACTGAAATGAAAGCTCACTCCCATTCGAAGTCCAGTCTTTCAAAATACATTTAATTCAAAATCATGGGGCACATGGGTGACCATATTTTTCTGCACAATACTGTCATCTCTGCCATCAAATGTGCTGGTGATGCTGTACCGTCTCTAAAATTATATTGCAAGTTCCTGACACTCCTGCACGTTTTCGTGCACACAAACAAGGACAAATCCATCAGGACTGCCACAAGATACAGCCTGTGTCCAGAGATGTTAAAGCATGATGAAAAAATGTAGGTGTTAGAATCTTAGAATTGTGGTATATCTTAAGTGCCAAGATTTGTAAAGAAATTTGGTCTGCAGCTCCAGGTTCTTATAGGCATCTTGGAATTTCTTCACTGTTCATCTGAGCTTGTAAATCTGGATTTTGAAAAACTGTTAACTTCACCTTAAAAGTGTTAAGTTAGAGCTTATAAAAAGTAAACAGCAGCCGTTCTACTGCTTCTTTTACTGCAGTGAAGATGTTGGCACTGGCACTTTTACCAGCTGCAGCAAAGCCATCATTTTATTTACACTTACATCTTAGGGGCTATGAAGTCTACATAGAACCGAAATCATCCTATTCTCACATTCCCAAGATTCAAAATTCCTCGTTTCTCAGCAGTTATAAGTAAATCTAAAAGAGATGGCCTTATTTTGAGAAAATATTGTCTTCTTATTTCAAATCAAGTTTATAGGCTGATTTCTGGAAACTAGGTTCAAATTTTCTGAAGCTATAAACACTGAGTCAAGCACATACTCCTGAAGTAAACATCCTAGGAGTCAAACTAGTATGATACATATGATTAAGGCACTGCTGTGTTCATTTTTGGAAGTTTATACTTAAACCAGAGAAAATCAGCCACAAGATGAATCTAAATAAATATTATGCCTGAATATATTACATACACTGAAGTTTTAGTCTTTCAGCTTTCATAATAGCAGTAACAACACAGATCAACTTAGAGATTTTTTTGTTTACTTATCAAAAATCCCATAAAGCAGAAAACACAGAAACAGTGAAATGTTTTCTAGAATTTACAGGTAAAAATGTGTTTACAAGCTAAATTCTGACCTATGTACCACTGGGAAAATCACATATAACTGCATCTAGATTTTGAGGTAAGGAGATTAGGAAAAAATCAAACAGAAAATAATATGCTTTACTAGACACTTTTCTTTATGAGTATATCATTTCTTTAAGATATTATCAATCTTTGATTAAAAGCATGAAAGGAAAGCAATCTGAAATGGGTCAACCAAAAATTGAGAATCATAATATAAAACACTAAAAATAAAACTACATTAATGATCTTCTTTATTTCAAATAGGAAAATAGACGTAGTTAGGGGTGATTTTCAAAGTGTTTAATATCTACTGGGCACATGCATACATGCTAAGTTGCTTCAGTCATGTCAAACTCTATGCGACCCAATGGACTGCAGCCCACCAGGCTCCTCTGTCCATGGGATTCTCCAGGCAAGAATAATGCAGTGGGTTGCCATGCCCTCCTCCAGGGGATCATCCTGACCCAGGGATTGAACCCACATCTCTTATGTCTCCTGCATTGGCAGGCAGTTCTTTACCTCTAGCGCCACCTGGGAAGCCCACTACTGGGCACGGGCACCAATTAATGACAGTGGCACTGCTGTCAAGAACCAAAACAACCTTACCAGTGGCATCAACTGACACCAAGTCAACACCCACAGGAGATGCTGGAGATGCCATGCTGAGCTTAGTTGCTCAGTCGTGTCTGACTCTTTGCGACACCAGCACTGTAGCCTGTGAGGCTCCTCTGTCCATGGGATTCTCCAGGCAAGAATACTGGAGTGGTTGCCATGCCCTCCTCCAGGGTTCTTCCCAACCCAGGGATCCAACCCAGGTCTCATGCACTGAAGGCAGATTCTTTACCAGCTGAACCACCAAGAAAGCCCAAGAATACTGGAGTGGGTAGCCTATGCCTTCTCCAGTGGATCTTCCCGACCCAGGAATTGAACCAGGGTCTCCTACATTTCAGGTGGATTCTTGACCAGCTGAGCTACCAGGGAAGCCACCACATGAGATATTCTCCACAAAAGTACTCCGTATCTTAATATATGAAATAAATAAGTGAAATATTTAAGTTATTTATTGTTTGTTTACTTATCACAGATTTTTTAAAATTTCTTTGGACTGATCAGTTAATGTAGGGGGAAAATTCTGATTTTATCTGTTCAGAAAAAAATTGTGAACCTTTTTCATTAATGGGCAAAGGCTGATGCAGATATGGTGATCAGGTACTTGAATTACTAGGGATGGCAGAAAAATCTGGCAGAGGGAAAGAAAAGGAACTCAGAAAAATGACAAAAAAGACAAATGGCCAATGAGGAATTCCAGCCAGCATGAGCAGAGGATGTTTAGTTATTTAACTTGCTGTTTTTGCTTTCTGTACCAACCATCAATCCTCCTGTATCAACCATATAATCTAAGACACACGACAGTCTTCTTGAATTTGGGGAAATGGGGGAAAAAAAAAAAGTGTGACTGAGTTTATACCTAAGAAAGAAGCAGAGTAGGAAAATGACAGAAGCTAGAGAAAATGAAAAATAGGAATTGAGAAATCTACAGAGGCCAGAGTTTAGATTAAAAATGACCCACCTTAAACCAAAAATCAGTAGAAGTATTGGGCAAAATAGTATGACTCTCACAATATTTAAGACAGAAGTTAGTCTACTAAGATTGAATATATACCAAAAAAGAGGTAATACCAAAAAGCTAGAATAATTGGGACATCTTGGCTTTACTTTTACTTTATAAGAATTCTTGTCATTAGTTTTTAAATTCTCAGGGTCAAAGAATATGAAAGCTATTTTAAAATAGGCATAGAGTTATGTTTATCTGATATATGTTAATTTTCTTATTTTTATTTTTTAGAAACATACACTTCTAAATTATTCAAAACTTTGACACTGTATTTTCTAACACATTGCAGCATTTTAAAATATTAAATGTTTCCATCAAATAAACCAAAAAGCTTCCTCTCTTATCCTAAAAACTAAAGTCATTTAGTGTTATTCTCACTCAAATGCATGGATAATCTGTCACATATTTTTAACTATTTGGATGGAAATACAGAAAAAAGAATATTTTTGATGTCAGTTAAGCATAATCACTTGTGTGGACCATAACCGACACTGCAACCAATTTCTTAGTCAATGTTTATATAGGAGATGGTTTGGAAATGGGCCAACTCTTTAAGCCCCACCTGTGTCAAATCAAACCCTGGGAACCAGTGTAGAGGTAGGAATTACGTGATGTAGCTAAAATCGTTATTTACTTCTTGGAATTTTATTCTAGGTTTCAATATCTAACACAAAGATTCCTTGAATATGGCTATTTAGAACATCTGAGTGAAGTAAGCGAATTAGACAAAACAAAAGACTGAAGACTGAAGAACATCATGAGTCTCTACATGAGATAATTCTTGATTTCTGTGGGGTCATATATTTGCCAATACAATAGCCTGGAATGCAAGAATTAGGTAGGACAAATAAAGAACAGAATTAAATAGAATAAAAAGTTGAAGAGTTTCAGAGTCCTAAGTGTAACTTCAACCCTTGCTGTTTCAGAGGGCACACTTAATAGTCTGAAGGTAGAAAACAAAGCAGACTTCATCCTCTGAGTCTATTAACAACATGGTATCCATGAAAGAGTGATACATACATACTCAGAGTTATCAACAGGTTCTTTATCTTCTTTTGATAATCCTAATACGATTCAATTTAACAAAACTACTGAGAGAGGCCATTTCACAATTGATTTTTTTTTTTTTTGGTATGTTGATTTTGTTTCTTGCAAACTTGCAAAATTCACTTAATACATTTTGAATTAATGTAAATAAGTTTTATTTTCATTATTTCATTGGATTTTGTACAGAGACAATCCTGCCATCAGTCAATAAAGACAGTTTTATTTCTTCCTTTGCAATTTGTATGCCTTTGGGTTTTTTTCCTCCCTCCGTGTCTAGAACCTATAATGTTGAATAGAAGTGGTAAAAGCAGAAAACCTTCTCTTGTTCATGACCTTAGTGAGGAAAATACTCAACTCTTCATCATGGAGAATAATTTTAATTGTAGTTTTTTCTTATAATTCTTTATCAAGTTAAGAAATTATCTCTTTGCTTCTACTTTTCTGCAAGATTTTAATCAGGAATTGATACTAGATTTTGTCAAATGCTTTTGTCTCCATATATTGAGCTGATCATAGTGTATTAAACTGACAAATTTTCAAATGTTAAAACTGACCCCACATTCCTGGTTTTATCTTGGTCATGATGTATTGTCACTTCTACACATTGTTGTATTTGATTTTTGAAAATTTTGTTAAAACTTTTTGTATCTACATTAAAGACAGATATTGGTCTGTGATTTTCTTTCCATGTAATGTCTTCGTCTGCTTTTGATATCAGGGAATTCCTGGCCTCACAGAATCATCTGGCAAGCAGTATCTCCTCTTTAAATTTTGAAAGAATTTACACAAATTTGGTATTATTTCTTTTTACATTAGAATTAACCAGTGAAACCACCTGGGCATGTTTTTTTTCTGTTTTTTGGGTTTTTTGGAGGGGGGGGGAGGTTTCTAGCTAAAAATTCAATTACTTTAATATATAGTGGAGAAGGCAATGGCACCCCACTCCAGTAATATATAGGGCTGTTCACGTTATCTAAATTTTGAATGAGGATTGATAGCTTTTAGGGACTTGGTCTGTGTCATTTATCTAAATTACTAGTGTGAAAATGTATATAATATTCCCCTACTATCTTTATTGAAATATAACTGACATATAGCATTGAATTAGTTTTAAGTGTACAACACAATGATTTGAGATATATATATACATATTGAAAATGATCACCACAATAAGTTAGCCAACCACGGTTAGGTACAGGCTTCCCACGTGGTGCTAGTGATAAAGAACTTTTTCTATTGATGATGACTTTTATGATCTTAGCTTTCAGTATTGCTAACCATAGTCACAATATTGTACATTACATCCCCAGGACTTAATTTATCTTATAACTGGAAGTTTGTACCTTTTGACCATCTTCTCTCATATCACCACTCTAATACCTCCCACTCCCTAATTCTGGTAACCACCAACCTGTATTCTCTGAGTTCACTTTTGGTTTTTTTTCTTTTTAGATTCCACATATAAGTGAGATCATTCAATATTTGTATTTCTCTATTGGACTATTTCACTTAGGTCCATCTATGTTGTCAAACATGGTAAGATTTCGTCCTTTTTATAGGTGAATGATGGTTCATCATATATATGTGAAGATGTATCACATCTTTCTTCACCCGTTAATGTACTTAGACTGTTACCATGTCTCAGCTGTTTAAAATAATGCTGCAATGAACATGGAGGTGCAGATATCTTTTCAAGTTAGGGTTTTTATTTCCTTTGGCTATATACCCAAAAGCGGAGTTGGTGAATCATATGATTGTTCTATTTTTAATTTTTGAGGGAATCCCCATACTGTTTTCCAAAATCACTGCACCAATTTACACCCCCCAAACAATACACAAGTGTTCCGTTTTCTCCACATGCTTGCCCACACATTTCTTATCACTTTGATAACAGCCATCTTACAGATGTGAGATCATTGTGGTTCTGATTCACATTTCCCTGATGACTGAGGATGCTGAGTATCTCTTCGTGTATCTGCTTGCCATGTGTATGTATTCTCCTCTGATCTCTTTAATATATTGGTATAATCTGCAGTGATTCATCTATCTTATTCCTGATTTTTGCAATATGCATCTCCTCTTTTTTTTTCTTGATCAAAATACTGAATTTTGTCAATATTATTGATATTCTCAAGAAATCAGCTTTGAATTTCATTGATTTTTGTGTTATTTTGTATTATAATTCATGGATTTTTGCTAGTATTTTCATTATTCTTTTTCTTCTGCTAACTCTGGGTTTCATCTTCTCCTTTTCTAACTTCTTAAAGTTAAAGCTTGGGTCATTGGTGATCTTTCTTCTTTCGTAAAATATGAAATCAGTGTTACAAAATTTTTTCTATGTACTGTTTAGCTGCATTCCATAAATTTTAACTGATATGTTTTAGTTTCATTCTAGCCAAAATACTTGTTAATTACCCTTTTCATTTCTTCTGTGAGCAATGGTTTATTTAACACTATGTTTAATTTTTGATGATTTATCAAAAATTATTTCTATTACTGATATCTAATTTAATTCCTTTGTGGTCAGATATCATGTTTAATGTGATTTTAACATTTTAAATTGTATTTAAGTCTATTTTTTGACTCAGCATTCAGTCTATCTTGATAAACACTTCCTACGCACTAGAGAAGAATGTGTATTCTGCTACTGTTAGTTGGAGGGTGCGATAAATGTCAATTAGATCAAGCTGGTTGATGATACTGTTCAATCTGTAATTTTCCTAATATTCTGTCTTCTTATTCTATTAATTATTGAAAATTAATGTTGAAATCTCCAACTATCATTGTGAATTTATCTACTTCTTACAGTTCTGTTTTTGTTTCATGTATCTGGAAGTCCTGTTATTAAGTACATAAACATTTGGAATTGTTATGTGCCAGTGGCACCAGAAAGTAGGATGCTGCTTTAGTGAAAAGTGAAAGTGTTAGTTGCTAAGCTGTGTCCACCTCTTTGTGACCCCTGAGGACTATAGTCCACTAGGCTCCTCCATCCATGGGATTCTCCAGGCAAGAACACTGGATGAGTTGCCATTCCCTTCTCCAGGGGACTTTCACAACCTAGGGATCGAACTCCGGTCTCCTACATTATTGCAAGCAGATTCCTTACTGTCTGAGCCACTAGGGTTTAACAGCTACCTAAAAATGTATAAGTGACATTAGAACTGAGTAATGGGTAAAGGCTAAAGGAAGTTTGAGGTACATGATAGAAATATGGACGTTAAGGGTGATTCTGATGAAAGCTCAGAAAGAAAAGATTCTTCTTAAAGAATACATAAATAATCATGACTAGAATCTTGGTAGAAACATGGATGGCCAAGGACATTCTGACAAGATCTCAGATGGAAATGAGGAACACATTGAAAACTGAAGGAAAGGCGATCCTTGCTATAAAGTGGCAAGGAACTCGTATAAATCGTATTCACGTTCTAGTGCTCTATAGAAGATAGAACTTGCAAGCAATGTAATTGGATACTGAGCAGAAGAGATTTCTAAGCAAAGTATTGAAGGAGTAGCTTGATCACTCCTGACTACCTACAGTAAAATGCTAAAGGAAGAAATAAATTGAAGCATAATTGTTAAGTAAAAAGGAACCAGAATTTGGAGCTGTGGGGAAAAAAAAAATCACAGCCTATCCATATGGCAAAAGTGAGAAAACTTGTTCTGAAGAGAACACTCAGTGTGTCTGAGCAATCATTTGATAAAGAGGTCATGAGCATGGCTCATGAAATTATCAGCCATCTCAGCAGAGACCAGAGATATCGATAGGACTAAATCAGCAAGGCACTGCCAAATGAACTAAAAGGGAACAGAGAAAGTGGGAAAGGATGAAGGAAGGCTGTCAAACATCTTAAATTTTACACCGGGAATATTTTTCAAGAAAAGGGAAGGGAAGAAGGACCCAAGAGATGATTCAGAGATCGTCAGGCCTGCCCGCCTCCACCACAGGCCCAGTGCACAGGCCCTGGGAAAAGGCAGGACAAAGGTGCCTCCACTGTGGTTTCAGAGGAGGGGACCACTGCCTCCACATACAGCCCCAGTGTGGTTAGGGCCTCTGTAGAAAGCCTTGGCCCTGCCTAGCCCCAGGGGTGGGATCAACCAGATGAAATGTAAAGGTGACTTTTGTACCCCAGTGGGCTCGGAGGATAAAGCATCGAACCAAGGATTATTCCTGCACCATCATAGCTAATGGATTTTCTCTGATAGGTTTTAGAACCTTTGGGACCTATCACTCCTCCCTTCTTTCCTATTTCTCCCAGTTGGAATGGGAATGTCAATCCTATAGTATGTCCTACCACTGTAGTTTGGAAAAGAATAATTTGTCTGATTTTACAGGTTATAGCTAGAGAAGAATTTGGCCTCAGGATGAATTGTACCTTGAGTTTCATTTATATCTGATTTAGATGAAACTTAGATGAAGCTGGACTTTAGACTTTAGAGTTGATGTTAGAACAAGTGGAGAGTTCTCGGGATGCTGGGATGGAATACACTTTGCAAGCAAGAAGGACACGAATTATGGGAGGTAGAATGTTATGGACTGAATATTTGTGTCCCCCCACCCCAAATCCATATATTGAATCCCTAAAGTGATGGTATGAGGGGTTGGTGGTCTTTGGGAGGTAATTAGGTTTAGATGAGGTCATGAGGGTGAAGCTCCCATGATGGGATTAGTGCCCTTCTAGGAAGAGGAAGAGACATCTCAGTTTTGTCTCTCTACAATGTGTGAGCACAGCAAAAGGACAGGCATCTGCAAGCCAGGACAAGGGCACCCTGATCTTGGACTTGCCAGTCTCTCCAACTCTGAGAAATGAATTTTTGTTGTTTAAGCCTCCCCAGTCTATGATAAACTGAGCAGAGTAATACATCCAGCGATATATTTTGACAGAGATTAGGAATTCCAAAGGCTGGAACTTGTTACAAAGTCTACCTAGTAGACTCTCAATAAACTGGCAATAATAAATATGGATTAAGAAGAATCAAGAATTCTCACAGGAATGAAGGATAAGCAAATGTTTTATGGATAAGATTGATGTTGGGAGAGAAGTTACTTTGTGCTGAAATAAACAAAGGGTACACAAAAGACTGTCTTGGATCTTACACAATTTTGTAGATAGAGAAAACCTTTAAAAAGGATGTCCCAGGAAGAAAGAAGTGTAAAAAAAGAAGTGGAAAATGAGAAGCATGGCATATATGAGGATAGTGTGTAAATTAAGTTGCTTGCAATGGAAACTCAATGTAGGGAATAGTAAGAGATAATATAGGACAGAGGCATTTAATTTGTATTGGATGGGGACTTGAATAACAGATCACTGCATCTGAACATTGTCATAAAGCCCACTAAAGAGTTTTCCAGAGGGGACAGACATTAAATGAAACATCTGCTACACCCTGAGTCATTTTCTCTGCTTCTTCCCCAAAGCTGATTCAACGACTGTGGGTTCATCCCCACATCAGTTTACAATGTCAGTACCACTGTTGGATTAGATGTGATGATCCAGCACTAACAGCTGGATTTCCTCAAGCCGATCGCCTCCATCACTAACCAAAACTAAGGTCCAGTCAACTAGGTGTAAGCCTAGGGAAATCATGTAGACAGATACAGTTGGCCTTATTCATCAGACTGAGGGTCTGGCTCTTTCTATTTTCTGCCAGATTAATTAGTCTAAAATCCCAGCTCCTGTATTCCACATTTTCCATCCCACCACACACAAAGAAACTATAAAATTGAAATCCTGTTTTGAACCTCAGTGAGTAACAAGGAGTCCCTAATTCTCTGCCTCAATTATAATAAACCCTTTCTTCACCTGATTACTGTACTCTGAACTTATCCCCCACTGGCAAGGGAGCTTCCAAATGGGAGGTTTTTGTGACATGCATGTCACCTCCCTGACTTCCAAAATTTCTGGTTAGTGTTCTTTGTTGCTATTTCCCAGTAAAAGGCATGATTCCTGTTACTATGTGAAAGTGAAAGTGTTAGTTGCTCGGTGTATCCAACTCTTTGCAACCCCCATGTACTGTAGCCCACAGGCTCTTCTGTCCATGGAATTTTCCAGGTAAGAACACTGGAGTGGGTTGCCATCCCCTTCTCCAAGGGATTGTCCTGACCCTGGGATCAAACCCAGGACTCCTGAATTACAGGCAAATTTTTTACTGTCTGAGCCACAAGGGAAGCTCTCCTGTTACTAAAATTGCTCATTTACTGTTTGAGTTTGTGAACTTGACATGGACATGATCATATATGCAGGTCAGTTTGCCAAGACTCAGTTTCATCTATTGTATTTTCCTCCTTTTCCTAATTAGTTGAGAATTACTTGTAGTCCCAGGATATCTCTTAACCATGCCATCCAAATTTAATATGGCCATCATCCTGGCAGTCAAAAAAAAAATACTTTAATAGCTTACCAATATGTACTTTATAAAGTCCAATATGTACCAAATTCATGCTCCAAACTGAAGTTTCTCAAAAATCTGTCTCAATATTCCTTTTTAAAATATCTATTATTATCCAACAAAGCTGGTTACTGAGCTACCTGCAGAATGTTACTGACCTCCTCCCTATATGTGGCTTCAGCTGACAATTCTTTCTAAATAAATGAAAGTGTTAGTTGCTCAGTCGTGTCTAATTCTTTGTGACCCCATGGACCGTAGCCCACCAGGCTCCCATAGGATTCTCCAGACAAGAATACTGGAGTGGGCTGTCATTCCCTTCTCCAGGGAATCTTCCCAACCCAGGCTCTGAACCTTGGTCTCCTACAAATAAAGCATAACCAACTAGCTTTCCTCCTAATACTATAATTATATTCCTATTTCAAGTCTCAGTTGAAATCCTACCTTCCCTCCAAAGATATCTGCTTAAGGGCATCCTTCCTGGGCTGAGGTAAGAGGACAGAATACTAAGTAGTAGAAATTACCCAGGAAGAAAGTTTCACAACGGACGTGAGCTCGAACATAATGGACTATGTGGCTTCTTGAGAGTCAAGCCATGAAGGGTACATCCTTATCCTTTGTTCAAGAGACCTTGTATCCTTTTCTTCTTTACCAGACAAGAAAAATAGCTTTATTACAGCCAAAAAAACAGTTTATATTACCTTAAATTCCCCTTTAATTAGTTACGGCAAGATCAGAAGCAGTGCAAATGAAAATGGCATAAAAACGCAGCCTATCACTTTTAGAAGTGTTAATGAATGCCCCGTGGATTTTTTTTTAATTGCATGAGAACAACAAGGAAATGTCTCCATAAAACTGGTGCTTCTCAGGGAAAAGTGCTAATGCTATGCAAATTAAAATTTGAAAGTCTACTTAACAGAAATCAGCAACACCAAGAGTTGTGCATGAGGAAAACACAACTGATCAGTCCTGAGAACAGAGCCATCCAAGTTCTGATAGCCATACATATCTCTAGCTCAGCCATTTTAGGAGATGCTCTCATCTTACAGTGCAAAGTAAGCAAGGAGTTCTAACAGATTTCGAAGAGATTTTCCCTGGATGAGGCGAGGAGGGAGGGCTAATCTAATTTCTTTCTTTGAGAAAATTTCATAAAGGCTAAAGACTTCTTGAGAAGTTGACGCATTAGACAAATGTTATTTCTAAAAAAATTTGAAATGAAAATTTGGGGGTTTGGCTATAGATATTAAAACATATACTAAGTAGTTTTCCTATTCTTCTCTTTATATACTTTGAATGTTAGAAATGCAGTTATATTCCCACTATTCTTCTCATTCTTTATCAGCTTTAGGCAAAAATTTTAATCATGTTACTCTCTGATAGCACAGGTAAGAGAAATCATTAGTCACAGTGTGTATAATTTTATAAATTTTAGCTTGGCATTAGCTAAGAGAAAGCCTAAGGCTTTACAACCTCGAAAAGATACACTTCTCTGTTAAGAACTAATAGATATACATTATGGATATCTAATGCTTTGGGTGATTAGCTAGAAACACTGAAGAAAATTTAAGAAGTATAGAAGTATTTTACATAAAGAAATGAAAATCAATACTTTAAGCCTTAAAAAAGCTTTTTAATTTACCTGAAGTAACATTTGCTATATAAAGTGATCCACTGCTATTCAAACGTATATATCAGCTTCATTTATTCAAGAAATATTTACTGGGCACTACCCGGTACCCTCTGTGCAAGGAGCCATGCAACTTAAGGAAGAAAGAGAGACACGTGCTTGACCCCCAAGCAGCACCGTACAATAAGGAAAATCATGGATCTAAGTATCAGTTTCAGTGCAAAATGATGTATGCTGTAATAAGAACTATTACAAAATACTACGGGGACTGGAGAAAGCAAACATTTGGGAAGTTGCAGTGAGAAATAAAATGGACACTTGAAAATTTTATAGAGAATGTGATCTTTGAGCTAGATAGACCTTGAAAGATGAGAATGATTTCATTAAGCAGAGAAATAAGGCAAGGTCAGTCTGGACAATGAGATCAGACTGACGAGAAGAGCCAAAGTTACAGGGACACCATATAACCTTTCAGGGACTTAAAGTCCCATGCTTCTCAAAGTGTGGTCCAGAGACCAGAAGAAACAGCAACCCCTGGAGGCTTGTTAGGAATGCAGAACCTCTAACCTTCTGATTTAGGGTCTGCATTTTAAGAAGATCCCCTGGTGAGCTACAGGCACTTTAAAATTTATGAAGTACCAGTCCAAAGTCTATGGTAAATGGGAGAAGACTGACGTGAGAGGTGAAGACGCAATGACATGTGTGCGTCCTTGGTATATACAACACTGATTTGAAGGACTTGAGTTTCTGAAGCAAAGAAATTGTGTAATCCATAACTTAAAATATAATTCTAGTGGCAATATGGAGATATATTTGTGTGAAAGAGAACTGGACACAGGAATATCAGTTATGGGACTCCAACAACATAAGAATGATAATCACCATTTATTAAGGGACCACTACATGGCAGACATCATGGCATAAAGCTTACATTTTATATGTGTTACTTTAATATTCCCATAATCTCCACTCTGCAGATGAGAAGAAATGTAGGAAAGGTTTTAAAAAATGTCCGAAATCATACGATAAGTAAGCCACAGAAGGATTTCAATTTCAGATTTTGACCTTCACTCCAAAACACATTCCAAATCTATCTATTTAATTTATCTCCACCCCAGCATATAATACCACCATTTTATGAATTACCACAACAGTCTATCAGCCTTCATTCTTGCTTGCTCCAGTCTATTTTTTTAATGCAGCAGTCCAAGTGATCTTTAAAAACAGAAATCTTCTCTTCAGTATCAAACAAATAATAAAATGCAATTTTTTAAACCATAGTCCATAAATCCCTAATAATTTGGATCCTGTCTTATATCGGAGATCTCATCTTGTGACATTCACTATTACTGTATTTTGTCACATTATACCGTGAATACCATTAAGCATTTTCCCTCTCAGATTTCGCACTTATGGTATGCTTTGCCTGTGACACTCTTGTCCCAGATCTCTGCATGATGACTGGCTCCAAATCAGAGGTAATTTGTTGATCTCAGTCAGCAGGGTCATCTCTCATCCCACATCCCCTCTATAACTGTTTCCATCCCAGTTGCTGAGACTCCTTCCTTTTCTAAGGCCAGTAGAGCATCTCGCTGGTTCCATTCAGTGGTTATTTTCACAACAGAGTAAAAATCATCAACATAATTTTCTATTTCCCATTTCAGAAACAAAATATCAGCTGGTGAACTGATGGGAGAGTAAGTGGGGAACCAAGGGACAGTAATAACATATTAAAACATCTCCCCTTTCAACTACAATAATTCTCATTTGGGATTAAGCCTGAAGATCAAGAGTTACCTAGCAGTTTGTTTTTTCCAAGCTGGTGGAGAAGCTCTTGACTATCCAGTAATCTCCCTGGATGAAGGATGCAAGAAAGAAAAGCTCAAGAAAAATGTGTACTAGATTCATATTAAAACTCTCTTTGCATACCATTCTACAGTTTAACTTTTATCTTATTTGATTACACACTAATCATATGAATTAAACATTGGGCAACCAGAATTTTCTACTGGGTTACTCTCATCAGCATATATTCTATTGTTCCTGTTTATATATAAATAATTAAAAAAAAAACCCTTCTCTTGAACCAACTTCTCTTCAGAAACTACCACATCCTGTGCACCAAAACTCCTCTAAAGACCTCTTAAGTCCTTTCCAGCCTGGCTTTTGCATGCACCATTCCACAGAAATTGCTCTTAGCAACTCTGATGAAATTCATCAATTCTTTAAACGATCCAAAGTATCACATTTCACTCAAAAGGAAAAAGGGAATCTTAACAGTCTTATATCTATTAAAGGGATTGAACTTGTCCTTAAAACCTTCCAACAAAGACAACTCCAGGTCCAAATATTTTCACTGGGAAATTCTATTCAACATTTAATAAAGAAAAATTATAAATTATGCACAGCTTGTTGCAGACACTAGAAGATTAGAAAACATTTCCCAACTCATTTTATGAAGGTGGCATTACCTGAGACCAAAAGCAGATGAAGACATTATGAGGAAATGAAAGTACAGACCGATATCCATCACAGACACAGATGCAAAATTCTTCAGCAAACTACTGGCAAACCCAATCCAAAAAAAAGACTGGTTCATCATGACCAAGTGGAGTTTACACCAGCATGTAAGGCTGGTGCAAGATTTTAAAAAATTAAGCAAAGGGACTTCTATTTCATTTAAGACTGAATAAGAGGGGTTAAATTTACATTCCCTCTTGAAACAACTGGGGAAAAAGACAGACAAAATATATGAGAAAACAGTATTCAAAACATTGGATATCAGGAAAGGAAGGATAGGGAAAAGTTAAAGTTCAAGTGAGCCCTTTGATTACTAGTTTACTGCCTGAAGAACATTTCAGGTGTATTGTACAGGGAGAGGAATGTCAGATGGAGCCAGGTATCTCCTTAAGTTATGAGACAGAGCTAGGAGTCCAGGAAAATTAAGATACTAAAATTTTCATCACAGAGTACTGGAAGGGACAAAGAGAGAACTCTTGAGATGTGCAGATTGAGATCTGCAGAAGTCTTCGTTATGTATTAAGTGGAGTCCTGATCAGTACATACATACTGAGGAAACTACCTGAGGTCAAGCAAAGAAAGATTAGAGGGACCAAACAGGAGCCAAACAGGGTCAGGAATAATGTCTGTCTCAGCCATCAGGGCTTCCCTTGTAGCTCAGTTGGTAAAGAATCTGCCTGCAGTGCAGGAGACCCAGGTTTGATCTCTGGGTTGGGAAGATCCCCTGGAGAAGGGAATGGCAACCCACATCAGTACTCTTGCCTGGAAAATCTTCTGGACAGAGGACCCTGGCGGGCTATAGTCCGTGGGGTCACAAAGAGTCGGATATGACTTAGCGACTAAACCACCACAGCCATCAAAGTGTAAAATTTCATTATACTCTTAGTTCAGAGTACTAAGAAGGAACCTATCTCACCTGTGGGGATGAGTTAGCTCTAGACGAAATACAACTCTAGTTTCACCTAACAAAGCTTAAAAGCAAGATCCATATAGGATCAAATGTTTTCCAGCTAACTATATCCTAAAACAAGCTCAAGAATACCTTAATAGAACACAAAAACATTAAACACCAAAGGTAAAATTCATGTCTTATATCAAATTGAAAAATTACCAGGCATACAAAGAGGTAGGAAAATATAATCTGTAATGATAAAAAATCAATCATAACCAACACGGATGATAAAATTAGTAGACAAGGACATTAAACCAGTTACAACTGTATTCCATATTCTCAAGCAGTAAAAGTTTGAAAATAAGTAAAATATAGAAGATATAAATGTAACCCAAATGGAATGTCTAGAGATTAAGATTACAATGTCTAAGAGGAAAAATATGAGTCGAAATTAATAAATTACACACTGAAAATAAAGTAAAAATTAATGAACTTGTAGCCACCGCAACAGAAACTATCTAAAATGAAATATATAGAGAAAAAAGATTGAAAACATTAATAGAGTATCCATTAACTGTGAGATGACTAAAGGCAGCCAAATGTGCATATAACTGGAGTCTCCAAAAGGGTGGGTGGGAGGTGGGACTATTTAAAGCAGTAGCAGCTGAAAATGTACTAAATTTGATTAAAATCATAAACTCACGGATCCAAGAGACTTAGAAAACCTCAAGAACAAGAAATACGGAAGAAAAAAAAATACATCAAGGCATATTATAACAAAATTATTTAAAACTAGCGCTAAAGAGAAAAATCTTAAAAGGAACCTGAATACAAAGATAATATAGAGACACAAGGATAGTAGTGACAGATTTCTTGCAGAAAACAATGCAAGCTAGAAGATAAGTGCAGCAACATCTTCAAAGTACAAAAAGAATAGATAAACTCAAGGTTTATCTCAACATAAGAAAGAGGAATATTGTGTGTATGTGTATATATATATATATATATATATATATGAAGTGAAGTCGCTCAGTCGTGTCCTACTCTTTGCGACCCCATGGACTGTAGCCTACCAGGCTCCTCTGTCCAAGGGATTTTCCAGGCAAGAGTACTGGAGTGGGTTGCCATTTCCTTCTCCAGGGGATCTTCCCAACCCAGGGATCAAACCTGGATCTCCTACATTGCAAGCAGACGCTTTACCATCTGAGCCACCAGGTTTGTTTATATATATATGCACACACACATATATGTATATGTGTATATATATATATAAACAAATCTTAGAATTTCATAATACTAATTTCTTGCTCTTAATGCACTGACTTGTATTTACGATGATAAAATTTTCATCTGCTTATACAATAATCATTTCACAATCAGTTATTTAAACATGTGTATCAACACATTTTTATGGACTACATTATATTTTAAATTATATTTGTTTCCAAACCAAAGATTCTTTTTGCATTATTCTCAAACATTCTCAAGCAATTCTCAGATTGTTATCTCTATAGAAAACTTTAAAAATTAAGAAATATATGTCAGTGCCTATAAAATGAAGTGAAAACATGTATTCTACAACTACCCTCATGTAATTTGGTTGGAACATGAAAAATGCTAACAAATGGTCATTCCCACTTCCTGTTCTACAGTTCAAACTGGAGTGGAAAAATCATTCAGACTTCAACATCTTGGTAAATGGACAGGGAACCTTGAGAAATAAATAAGAAATGGATGAAGGAGGGGACAAAAGGGCAGGAGAAATCAGTGTTTGTGTCAAGCCTGGGCTTTACAGGCTTGTGGGCTGTGTGGACTTTCAAGCTTGAGTGGGGTACACAGTCGGTTAACTTAGGACTCCTGATGGCTTTGGCTAACCCTGCAGGTGTGGGAGGCAGGGATTAGGTGTTTTTAGACCTTGCTGTATGGAATATTTGTAGCTTTTATTGTGTTTCTTAGCCAATTCTTCAGGCCTACACTTTGAAGGCCAAGAACACATGTATGATATGGCCTTGAGACGTGCTATCTGGGCTTTGTCCGATTCCAAGCTGTGTCACCTGCTCTGGGACCCTCAGGTCACTGTTCTTGATATTAGCCCCACATTGCAATGAATGGGGGCAAAAAGTCCTTTACAGAGAGGAAAGGTGTGTCTTTTTCACATGGTCCATTCGAGTCAGAGTCTTTACCAAACAGATGCAAAAGCACCCCAGAGGGTTCTGTTGCCTCCAAAGAAAATAAATGAAGAATGTGAACAAAACAGAGGAAGTTATGAAGACTGCTTTGATGATGATTACGACCCCTACAGCATTCGAAAGAAGCATCTGGGCCCGACATGCTTAAATCCAAATTACCTTCAGTACACGTAACAAGAGAGAGGAGAAAGAGGAGACTTTGATAATTGTAGGCCCTGGAACTAATTTGCCTTAATCAGAGTTTAAAACTGAATGTAAGGAAGTTCAGTTCAGGTCAGTTCAGTCGCTCAGTCGTGTCTGACTCTTTGCGACCCCATGAACTGCAGCACACCAGGCCTCCCTGTCCATCACTAACTCCCGGAGTCCACCCAAACCCATGTCCATCGAGTCAGTGATAAGGAAGTTATTGATTGGTAAATAAACCAGCTCCTATTTTGGGCCCTCAACTGGATTTGGATCCTGACATTGTTGCAACTCTTGGTGATGATTTCAACTCTGTTAGCCAGAGAGTCTATGTGAAGGTGACTTTATCCTTCAGATTAGTGAGGAACAAGAGAGGAACAGGGAATAAATAGAAAGAAATCTGAAGCTGAAAATGTCAGCAAGTGGAAAGATATGGATGGGAAGAAAAGTGATAGGGAGAAATGATGACTGATTTATAAATGCCAATCTCAAATGAAGATGCTCTGGCTGCCTGGACAAACCTCATGAAGTCAAAGGATGCCAGTTTTTTCCTTGTTTTTTTTTAAAGAAGAAAAAATAAAAAGTCACCTTGTAGAGAATTCATTGACTTTCTCAGTCATGAGAAGAAATAAGCAGCATGAGCAGCTGGAGCATTATGAACAGTTAAGATGGTAAGACTGGAGCTCTCAGATCAGTTCAGTTGCTCAATCAGGTCTGACTGTTTGCGACCACATGGACTGCAACATGCCAGGCCTCCCTGTCAATTGCCAACTTCTGGGGTTTACTCAAACTCATGCCATTGAGTTGGTGATGCCATCCAACCATCTCATCCTCTGTCATCCCCTTCTCCTGCCTTCAATCTTTCCAGCATCAGGGTCTTTTCCAAGGAGTCAGCTTTTCACATCAGGTGGCCAAAGTATTGGAGTTTCGGCTTCAACATCAGTCCTTCCAATGAATATTCAGGACTGATTTCCTGTAGGGTGGACTGGTTGGATCTCCTTGCAGTCCAAGGGACTCTCAAGAGTCTTCTTCAACACCACAGTTCAAAAGCATCAATTCTTCGGCACTGAGCTTTCTTTATAGTCCAACTCTCACATTCATACATGACTACTGGAAAAACCATAGCTTTGAAGAGAAAGACAAACTAATGTCTCTGCTTTTTAATATGCTGTCTAGGTTGATCATAACTTTTCTTTCAAGGAGCAAGTGTCTTTTAACTTCATGGCTGCAGTCACCATCTGCAGTGATTTTGGAAGTCAAAAAAATAAAGTTTGTCATTGTTTCCACTGTTTCCCCATTTATTTGCCATGAAGTGATGTGACCAGATGCCATGATCTTAGTTTTCTGAATGTTGAGCTTTAAGCCAACTCTTTCACTCTCCTCTTTCACTTTCATAAAGAGGCTCTTTAGTTCTTAATTGCTTTCTGCCAAAAGGGTGGTGTCATCTGCATATCTGAGGTTATTGATAGTTTTCCTGGAAATCTTGATACCAGCCTGTTATTCATCCAGCCCAGCATTTCTCATGATATACCTGCATATAAGTTAAAAGTGCAGGGTACGATATATAGCCTTGACATACTCCTTTTCCTATTTGGAACCAGTCTGTTGTTCCATGTCCAGTTCTAACTGCTGCTTCCCGACCTGCATACAAATTTCTCAAGAGGCAGGTCAGGTGGTCTGGTATTCCCATCTCTTTCATAATATTCCACAGTTTATTGTGATCCACACAGTCAAAGGCTTTGGCATAGTCAATGAAGCAGAAATAGATGTTTTTCTGGAACTCTCTTGCTTTCTCCATGATCCAGCGGATGTTGGCAACTTGATCTCTGGCTCCTCTGCCTTTTCTAAAACCTGCTTGAACATCTGGAAGTTCATGATTCACATACTGCAGAAGCCTGGCTTGGAGAATTTTGAGCATGACTTTACTAGTGTGTGAGATGAGTGCAATTGTGCTTTAGTTTGAGCTTTCTTTGGCTTTGCCCTTCTTTGGGATGGGAATGAAAACTGACATTTGCCAGTCCTGTGGCCACTGCTGAGTTTTCCAAATTTGTTGGCATATTGAATGTAACACTTTCACAGCATCATCTTTTAGGATTTGAAGTAGCTCAACTGGAATTCCATCACCTCCACTAGCTTTATTCATAGTGATACTTCATAAGGCTCACTTGACTTCACATTCCAGGATGTCTGGCCCTAGGTGAGTGATCACACCATCGTGATTTTCTGGGTTGTGAAGATCTTTTTTGTATAGTTCTTCTATGTATTCTTGTCACCTCTTCTTAATTTCTTCTGCTTCTGTTAGGTCCATACCATTTCTGTCCTTTATCAAACCCACCTTTGCATGAAATATTCCCTTGGTATTGCTAATTTTCTTGAAGAGATCTCTAGTCTTTCCTGTTCTGTTGTTTTCTTCTATTTCTTTGCAGTGATCACTGAGAAAGGCTTCCTTATCTCTCACTGCTGTTCTTTGGAACTCTGCATTCAACTGGGTATATCTTTCCTTTTCTCCTTTGCCTTTAACTTCTCTTCTTTTCACAGCTATTTGTAACGCCTCCACAGACAACCATTTTGTCTTCTTTGCATTTCTTTTTCTTGGGGATGGTCTTGATCCCAGCCTCCTGTACAGTGTCATGAACCTCCATCCATAGTTCCTCAGACACTCCCTCTATTAGATCTAATCCCTTGAATCTATTTCTTACTTCTACTGTATAATCATAAGGGATTTGATTTAGGTCATATCTGAATGGTCTAGTGGTTTTCTCCACTTTCGTTAAGTCTGAATTGGGCAATAAGGAGTTCATGATCTGAGCCACAGTCAGCTCCCAGTCTTGTTTTTGCTGACTGTATAGAGCTTCTCCATCTTTGGCTGCAAAGAATATAATCAATCTGATTTCGGTGTTGGCCATCTGGTGATGTCCATGTGTAGAGTCTTCTCTTGTTTTATTGGAAGAGCGTGTTTGCTATGACCAGTGTGTTCTCTTGGCAAAATTCTATTAGCTTTTGCCCTGCTTCATTCTGTACTCCAAGAATGGTTGGAGCTCTGGATAATGCCAAATTGGAGGGTTCCATTCATGTAGACAGCAAATAGTTACATGAAAGAGAAGGTTGAGAATTGTGTAAAGCTGAATACACCTAAGACTCTGAGGATGAAGGTCTGCCAGTAAATGAGATTGATGAGTCTGAGGAGGAAGAAATGTTTTCTGTAGTTTACCAGCAGCAAGAGAAGCAGGATTGTGAATTCATTTGTAGCATATGCTCACATTTAACCATTCTTAACCATTGCCCTCTCACCACTATAACCCAGCCTGTCTTTGGTGCATAGAATCTGATCATAGTTTTAGATATCAGTGACCCAAACTATTATTTCACCAAGGGAAGAGTGACAGATTTTATTAATGAACAACTAAAACTGGAGGAAGCTGTTATAAAAGAACATTTCACCTTCTTAAGGTAAAGAAACAATTCTGAAAATAAACAACAAAATCTGAGAAAAATTATTTAACAGGGCTGCCTGTGGAACAATCTAATTCTAGAAATTGGATATACTTTAGAAATTAGGAATAAATGGGAGTGGCTTAAAAATATGTTTAAGTCTTATTTGCAGAATTAGAGAAGTTTCAGTCTAATAACAAAGAAAGAAAGACAGCATGAAAACAGAGAGAACTAGGAGAAAGCCCACAATCTTAAAAAGGCAGCTGAGACACAGTGACGAGGGATATAAGACGATTTCTCTTCAGAGGCCAGGCCAGAAAGACACAAAAAAGAGGTGCCCTAAAGGCAGTCTTTGAAAACTCCCCAAATAGCTCCAGATTACAGACTAGCTCTGCTCGTCAAAGATACCCTCAATAATTCCAGCCTCAAGACATTCACGCCCCTATATAGTTTCTTCCTACTTTTTACCTGGGTTCATCAGTGTATGACCAATAGAATACAGCAGAAGCAATATGTTACTTCCAAGGTTAAGTCATGATAAGATACTGTGACTCTCTTAAATCACTTCCCCTGGATGCCATCTCGTATAAACACCCAGGATACACTGTAAGATCGATACACAAGGAACTAAAACCTTCTGCCCAAGTCAGTAAGGCGCCAGGGGTTCTGCCAAGAACCATGTGAATGAGCCATCTTGGAAGTGGATCTTCAAGCTCCTGTAAAGAGGTCAGATGTTTACAGATACACACACACAAAAAAAACTAGAGGAAATGTTCATGTCTGGGGTGTTGTAAACATGGACTTTTTCTCTGAAATATGTTTATGTTCAAAGTTTTCTAAAATTGGCACTGTTTTAAAATTTAAGACTGAAAATGACAATGATGGGGTGTTGGAACCATGCATTTTTTTTCTCTGTAATGTTTTTATGTTCAAAGTTTTCTAAAATTGGCACTGTTTAAAATTTAAGACTGAAAATGACAATAATGTAAGTAACAGTTAGGAAGTGGGGGGAGATGCACGGCCAAGATACAGGCTTGAACAGAACCAGAAAAGGCACAGAACCAGAAAAGGATGAGTTTACAGCTGAATAAGATTGGCAAGCCACAGAAGAAGCGCCTGAAACTAGGACTTTATGGAACTTGTTCCCAGAAGCACTAGTACAAAAGTGGACAGGTGAGACCAAGAAGGAAAGGAAAGCAATACTGATGTGCTCGACAGTCAGATACCAGTGTGGGAAACTGCAGCTCAAGTCCATTGGAGGCTTCTGGGAGACCCGCCCAAAGAAAAACCTGGCGAGTTTAATCACCAAACCTCTGTCATTTGTTGGGGGCTCTACAGCGACACACAGATCTTGCAAGCTACCTTATACCTAGACTAAAGGCAAACCTGCAGTCAAGGCGCTCCTGATAAGAAGTGCACGGGAATGCAGAAAGTTGGGGAAAGGTGGTCACATGCACAAACTGACGAGTCTGCTGAGCTGCTGTATTAGCAAAGGATATACGTAGGAGACACTGGCCAATGACACTGGGAAGACAGACTGGGACTGACTGTGGCTTTCAATTCTTAAAGAGCTTGGACTTTATTTTATGAGCACTTGAAGAACTAAAGAGTTGACTTGATTTTTACTATGCAGAATTTCAAACATACATATGACTATAAAGAATAGTCAGCATCAACTCTGGTCTATCTGTCTATGCTGCCATCCGTGCTTTCTCACTCTATATGACTGGAATCAAATCCCAGGCCTCATACCAATTATTCATAAACATTTTAGTATGTGTGTATTAAATATAAAAGATAAGGACCTCTTCTTTTTAATGCAACCTCAATACCGCTATCGAATCTTAAAATAATAATTCCCTAATACCATCAAATGCCCAGGCAACATGCAAATTATCGAGTGAGACTTTTAAGAGGAAACTTACGTGTGGAAAGTACCCTCGTACCAGCATACACGATGTTTCAATGCCATGAGAACTGGAACAGAGGAGGCAGAGTGTGAATGCCATCACCACAGAACGGGCATGAGACAGCCAAGGTGTGAGCTAGTGCGATGGCAGCTGAGATGCAAACACTGACCCCGCGTGAGAGACCTGGTGGGGCTCAGTGAAAGCAAAGACGAGGGCAGCACAGGTGTCGCCAGGTCACAGAGAAGCCACAGGAATAACGGCACAGGGTGGGAGGCGGTGGATTTAGCCATGGATCAATTGGCTTTAAAGAAACGTAGAGAGAATACTTGGAAGATACACAACTGTGGTTTGAGGGAGAGACTGGAATTAGAGACTTAGATCTGAGAATCACAGATGGTATGCCTAACTGAGAGAAAGCGTACAAAAGAGAAAAAAGCAAAGGGCAAGACAGAACTTCATCCTCACCTTAAGGAACTAGAAATTAGAACAAAGGCCATGAAAGTAGACAAAAATGGAACAGTCAAGAAAGCAAGAAAGAAACAAGAACTGAGATTTATCACAAAAGCCACTTTCAAGAAGGATGAAGAATCCCCAAATATAAAAGATACAGGAAAATACTCTGGGGACACCAAAGTACATTAAACGCTCAGTGGTATTCTATCATATGTGTGGTTGGTGGTTTAATTGTTAAGTCATATCTGACTCTGCAACCCCATGGACTGTAGCCTGCCAGACTCCTCTGTCCATGCGATTTCCCAGGCAAGAATACACTGGAGTGGGTTGCATTTTTTTCTCCAATCTATCATATACTACCCTGAAAATCTTAAAGAGTTCCCATCATGTGCCAAAGACTGTGCTGAAGGTACTGGGCATGAGACGGAAAATCCAGCTCAGACCTTTCTGTCTAGGAGCTAACCCTGTAGTGAGAGAAGCAGTTATTCAATTGACTGTGCAAAGAGATAATTACCAACTGCAATGACTGTAATGTGGGGAAGCCCAAGGTTGTAGGACTGAGAGTGCACATTAGGAGAATCAGGTCTATTCTAGGAGTGTAGGGAGGATAACAGATGGTTTCCTTGGAATCTTGAATAGATTGGACAGCCACATCCACAGGAATTCTCTGGCATTACTCCTGGACTTGTTAATAAAGAATGACAACATTGCTTTTGTCATTCAAAAAAAGAACATGAAAACATGTCATCCACATTTCCTAGTAAAGTCAATTAGAACTTTATTTTGAAAAAAAGAAGGATTTTAGAAAATTTTGATGATGGATTCCTTGTTGAGATATTTTGTACAAATGTTTACAAAGAAAAGAGATATCATCAATGTGTGGGAACTTCTAAATTATTTTTAGTAGGGTCTGACATATGAGTGTCATAAAAGAAAACGAGTATTTTGGCTTCAGTTTTTGCCATAGAAACTTATGACTGAAACAAGTATTTTCTTTTGGAAATCAGTATTTTGGTTCTCAGCGCTCAAGCAGTTATTTTGTTTGGAAATTATCTTTGCATACTTACAGCGAGGACAGAACTCTGCAAAAATACCACACCATGCCAACAACCACTGATCAAGTTTTTACTGTATTCCCACACTGCTCACATCTGATAAATTCATATATATAAAATTACCTCCAAAGAGATGAAAAGTAAAGGCTTTAAGACATCTTCCATGCAACAAATAGTAAACTCTAAAGTTGATCCATCTAAGAATTAAGAAATTTAGCTCAGAGATTTGAGCAGTGCTCAAATGTTTTAGAAAGCAATTTGGATGCAAATTAACCCTTAAAATATCCTCAGAATATTCTTGGGATTATTTTTTATTATTGGAATATTATACTTTATTATTTTTAAAATAAAAATTCAGATTCCTTTTAGAAACCTTCCTTGAGAAATAGGTCAAGTTCAAGTCTTAAAAGTTTACTGACATGGTTTCAGATTTCACATGACAACTTGTCTTTAACAAACTACTACTTGTTGAGATTTGATGTAATATTAAAAAGAATATCCAGAACTATCTTGAAAAGTTATTAAAATTGTCCTCCCTTTCCAACTACATATTTGCAGGAAGTCAACTTTTCTTCATATATGTCAACCTAAATACCATAATACAACAAACTGAATGCAGAAGCAGATTATAAGAACCCAGCGATCTTCTATTAAGATATATATTCAAGACATTTACTAAATGTAAAACAGTGTCATTCTTCTCACTACTTCTTGTTGTTCTGAAAAATCTATATTACGTATTTTAACATGTAAAGTTGTTGTTTAGTCACTAAGTCTTGCCTGTTTTGCCACTCCACGGACTGTAGCCCGTCAGGCTCTTCTGTCCATGGGATTCTCCAGGCAAGAATACTAGAGTGGGTTGCCATTTCCTCCTGCAGAGGATTTTATTGACCCAGGGATGGAACCCACGTCTCCCACGTAGGCAGGTGGATTCTCTACCACTGAGCCACCAGGGAAGCCCCAACATGAAACGATTATTCATTATTATCTTAAAGCATAATAATAAAAAAAAATTCAAAGATTTCTCAGCTTTAAAATCTAATGTGATAAATACTCAGATATAACCTATGTTAATAAAAGCTCTTTAATGATTTTTCATAGTATAAAAGTGTTGAGAAATCCTCAATAGATAAAATTTCTGTTTACCATGTTTACTATTTGTTATTTTGGATCATTCCTGGGTTGCTTTAATCTACTCAAAGGGCACCTTCCATTGAATGTTTGATTTCAACAGTACAGCCAAATCAGCAGTAGTGCCAAGGAAAGAACAGGGTATTTGCCCAAACAGGTTTTACAAGGTTCAAGAGGAAAAGAAAAAGTTATTGTCAAACTATATAAAAATTTTGTCCAATTACATATCACCTATGCTGGAACTGTATGTTTTTTGAAACTGAAAATATTTATATCTTTCCTAATTATAAAAGAATCAAAAGTCTATATAATACAGTACATAAGATTTAAGAAAGTGAAAGTGAAGTCACTCAGTCATGTCCGACTCTTTGCGACCCCATGAACTGTAACCTTCCAGGCTCTTCTGTCCATGGGATTCTCCAGACAAGAATACTGGAGTGGGTTGCCATTTCCTTCTCCAGGAAGATTTAAGAAATCACCCCCAAAGCACCCAAAGATATCCATTTTGCTATATTTTCTTTCAGACTTCCTTTTCTCATACTATGGTTAATGTGTGTGTTTTAATGTGTGTGCCTGACAAGGATAAAATAATCCATATATAAATTTAGCTATAAGAGTTCTAAGATAATAAAGGATTTCAGATTGGAAATCTCTGGATCCTGAAAATCACTGGGATATAAGAAATCTATTGTATAAACCTAAGTGATTTGATGGAGAAGGCAATGGCACCCCACTCCAGTACTCTTGCCTGGAAAATCCCATGGACGGAGGAGCCTGGTAGGCTGCGGTCCATGGGGTAGCTAAGAGTCTGACATGACTGAGCGACTTCATTTTCACTTTTCACCTTCACGCATTGGAGAAGGAAATGGCAACCCACTCCAGTGTTCTTGCCTGGAGAATCCCAGGGGCGGGGGAGCCTGGTGGGCTGCCGTCTATGGGGTCGCACAGAGTCGGACACGACTGAAGCGACTTAGCAGCAGCAGCAGCACAAGTGATTTGATTTCATTAAATCAAATGTGTACTGCCTGATAAACTATAATAATTAAGTTTTCAATCTAAAATATAGCTAAGTAACAGATCTAGACATTGAACAGTCTTCCAGTTAAAATTTTTAATATACAAAAGTATTTAACATGCAGAAGTTATTCTACTAACAATATTAAAATGTTGTTATACAGTAGAATGGGCTTCCCAGGTGGCGCTAGTGATTAAGAACCAGCCTGCCAATGCAGGAGAAATAAGAGATGCAGGTTTGATCCCGGAGTTAGGAAGATCCCCTGGAGAAGGGCATGGCAACCCACTCCAGTATTCTTGTTTGGAGAATCCCATGAACAGAGAAGTCTGGTGGACTTCTCTGCAACAGTCCATATGCAAAGACTCAGACACAACTGAAGTGACTTAGCATGCACACGCATATATTATAATAAGCATGAGTAAACATCAATTCTATTTCGGTATTTGGTATTATTAAGAATGCCTGTTTGTTGTTTGTTTGTTTTTAAAGCAATGCCTGTATTTTAAAAGTCTTGTTTCAGTGAATCACTACGATATCTACCAACTGTGCCTTAGAACCTTACTTCCAATAGTGAGGATCCCCTTTGGCTCAGCGGTAAAGAATCCACCTGCCAGTGCAGGAGCCACGGATTGGATCCTTGATCCGGGAAGATCCCACACGACATGGAGTAGCTAAGCCCGTAGGCCACTACTCTTGAGCCTGTGTTCAAGAGCCTGGAAGCCCCAACTACCGAGCCACGTGCCGCCACTGCCAAAGCCCAAGTACCCTAGAGCCCATGCTCTGCAACCAAAGAAGCCGCCACAAAGAGAAGCCTGCACACCGCAACTGGGGACAAGTCCATGCGGCAACCAAGCGCCTGCACAGCCCAAAATAAGGAATCCTGCTTAAAACAGTAATTTAATCCCATACATGTGCTGATATTTGTGTGAAAGGTACAAAGTAATTAGTGATAACTGTTTCTTAAAGACCATCTGCTTTCAATTTTTCCTCAGATGTTTTATCAACTGTCACTATGAGAAATATTAACTTCCCAAAAATTAAGCACATTTGAAACAATTTTTAAGAGGGGAGAAAAATCGATAGAACTGACTGTTACATAATAAAATTGAACAGTAACATACAAAATATGTTTGAGAATGCTTTTTTCTTAACTACCTTGCAAATGTTTCAACACCGTATTTTTAAGTATATAATCTGCTTTCCTAAAACAGGCAGTTTGTGGCTTCCTGAATTACTTTTGTATCACTTTCAAGCATCACTGGTAAGTTCCAGCAATCACATTTTGAACAATAATTATCTAATATAACTTATTGAAACCCTAGAATTTTTGTACTATATTGAAAAGTACTTTACTACATTTTAATATCTTAGATTAAATGAGCTGAGTTGTGAGCAAAATTAAGTCTATAATTTTAACTTAATACACAATGTTTATAAACTTTTTTATTTTTAAATTAATATTTATTGGAGTATACTTGCTTTGTACTGTATTAGTTTCTGCTGTACAGCGAAGTGTATACACATATCTCCTCGGGTACAGGTATGGGAAGGCTTCCTGCCCATTCAGGTCAGCACACAGCACTGAGTAGAGTGCGTAGTATCAGTGTGTATATACGTCAAGCCCAGTCTCCCAGTTCATCCTGCCACCACCTTCCTCCTGTATAAACTTCAATTTTTATTATTTCTTCTTGGTTTCAAAGTTGTCTCACATGACCTATTTGCATATAGCATGAATAGGAACTGAAAGTCATCAGATATAAAAATAATATAAATGTGGTCCAAACAACAAATATAAGAATCATGTTAATCTGTCATTGTATTTTCAGTCTGTTGTGGTTTAATGTAATAATTACATTACTGTCACTAATGAACATAATAAATACGAAGAGCATCTACTAAAAACATATATACTGCTTTTAGATATTATCAAAATCGGTGTAATTCAAATAGGTAAAAATATGGCCTTAAAATAATTTCATTTCTATGCACGTAGACATTGTCACAGGCTGTAGAAAGCCCCCACCATATTCATTTTAAGATGGATATATACAGCATTTACTTCAGTTCACAAAGTGTGGGCATAAAACAATCTACAGAAGCTTTTTACAGGGTTTAAAAGAGTTCTAATCACCCATGCCAACTGCACTTCTTTCTCAACACAAAACTGCTTTTGAAACCAAGCATTCATTTGCTAAAACAAGGAATCTGCTGTTAAAGAGATTGATTATCCTAGGGCCTGACCTAATTGGGAGATTAGATATGGTTCTCTATTCTGGGTGGCATGGTTTATAGAGGAAAAAAACAACAGAAAAAGAGCAAACTTCTTTTGAACTCCAATCACTTTTACTTAATTCTAATTTTCTTTAAATAGAAACAGTATTGCAATTGTCAGATTGGTGAAACTGGTGTGTTATAAATTAAGAATTCATCGAGTTTATCACATTATTTTGTTAGTAACAGGTACTTTCATCACATAATCCCACTTTCATCACATAACCCAAACATTATTCAAAAAATGACTATTTTTGGTTATATCCCACTGAGTTAAAATAATGCGCGCACGCACACACACACACACACAAATCAGGACTTTTACTAATGTATCATTTCAATGTTTTCTATAGCCAGTTAGATACCAGGTTTTTTCCCCAAACATAGACATCACCTCATTGCTGTGGCTAATTGCATTTTTCTTCCTAGCCTTTGATAATCAGACCTTTGTTAATGCTATTCACCAATATATCAGACTCAGGTCATCCATCCAAAACACAACAAAAGACCCAGATGCTCATGTAAATTGCACTCTCCCAAAGCACTGCCCTCTTCCTGCATAAGGATACAGCTCCAGGACCCCCTCCCATTTCTGTTCACCCTCTGTATTCATTTAATCTGTCATGGTTGGAAAAAGTATTCAGAGGCTTTAAGAAACATTATGCTGTTTACTTGATAAATCAAATAATCAGATAATTATGAAGTGAGATACAATTTTCTATACAAAATTTAACAATTTCTTATTCCAGCTGAACTTCAAAATTAGGTCCATTTTTCAGAATAGACTCTTTCAGACTCATTTTTCACCCCTTCTTGAACTCTCAAGATAAAACCAAATTTGACTGCCCTCTTTCACTGATGAAAAAAGGTTTCAAGAAGAAGGGTGGACTGAATCATTCATAAATTATCTCAGAATTAAATAGCTAATTTAACAACATGATGTATTCTTGTTGTCTTCAGTTAAAATCTGTATTAAGTATTAATTACTCGGAATCTCTACTTTCTAAAGCCTTCAGTAGCTTCAAATTGAATAATTTCAAGAGACTTAAAAACTACTATAATGATGCTCTTAAATGGAAATTATTATGGACTCAAGTCGCATCAGGATCACATGTGTGTAGATGAATCCATATTCCAGGATTAAAACTTCTTCTGTTCACTTCATACTTCACTTTCATTCCATGTGTTCTAATATCTACTATGTTGTGGATAATAAAGTAGAAACAGATAGTTGTTTTTTTAGAAACCCTTTATTGCTCATTTATTTATTTTTTGGCTGTGCTGGGTCTTCATTGCTGCGCTTGGGCTTTCTCTGGCAGGGGCAACTGGGGCTATGCCTCGTTGGTGAGCAGGCTTCTCATTGTAGTGGCTTCTTTCAGAGCACAGGCTCTAGGCACGCAAGCTTCAGTATTTGCAGCATGCGGGCTCCAGAGCATTGGGCTTTAATAGTTGGGGCACATGGGGTTTAGCTGCCCTGTGGCATTCAGGATGTTTCCAGAGCAGGAATCAAATCCATGTCCCCTGCACTGGCAGGTGGATTCTTAACCACTGGACCACCAGGGAAGCTGATTTTAAATAGAAAACAATAAAATAGAAACCAACAACAACATTTTGGTATTTCAAAGAGAGCATAAAGATCAAATTAATGTATATGAATTTCTGATCTCAATTCTAGAGGCTTTCAAATTTAATTAAAATTGAGTGAAAACTCAGTAAAATGGTAAGAAACTTCTAGGGTTCCCGGGGCTACTATCCAGTCACAAATACAACCACACTAAATTTAATACACTGAACAGTTGATCATAGTACCAAAAAATCAGAAATATTTTACTGCAGTTACATAATAATATGATATCAAACATTAGTAGCCACTGAAGTTTAATAAATATTACAGAACATTCCATTGATCTGAGAAACTGAAAGGAGCAGGCCATCAGTTTACCAGGACTCTCTGTGACTGAGGCTGAATAAAGTCAGGATAGAGAGAGCAGGACAACTCATACAAACAGAAGAGTGGGAGACAGAGCAAACAAGGACAGCAGGAAAGCACAGGAGATTTTTAAATGACTGGAAGTTTAGGGGAGTTAAAGAACCATAAATAGAAAACACCAAAGACAACTTTAGAAAGAGGAAAAGGGGGGAAATAGATGAATCTGTGATAATGAGGCAAATCCTGGGATTCTCCTGGTAATTACAGCACTCACCAGACTTTAAACACGGAAGAAGTACTCAAGTACTCTTGCTTTGCTTGTTACTATCTCTGCAGCCTGTACTGTATGCCACGCTCCTCTGTCCATAGGATTTCCCAGGCAAGAACACTGCAATGGGTTGCCGGTCCCTTCTCCAGGGATCTTCCCGACCCAGGGATCGAACCTGGGCCTTCTGCATTGCAGGCAGTTGCTTCACCGTCTGAGCCACCAGGGAAGCCCACAACTCTATAATCTATACATTTGCTATACTAATGCTACTAAACATCACTCCATATTCCCACTCCAAAACCTTCAATGGCTCTTTAAAGTCTCGGAAAAGGACAAGTTTTCCAGCCTGTTACAAAAGGAAAAAGAAAGAAGACCCAGATGTGACCTGATTACATGAGAACTGTGTCCCAGGTAAAAAGCAAGCTAGTTTGGTGTTTAAACCTTGGGTCTGTTGATTTTCAGTTCTGTGCCTGTAATATCCTACTTACAGGTTTCAGTTTAGTTCAGTTCAGTCGCTCAGTCGTGTCCAACCCTTTGCGACCCCATGGACTGCAGCACGCCAGGTCTCCCTGTCCATCACCAACTCCCAGAGCTTATTCAAACTCATCCGGTGAGTCACTGATGCCATCCAACCATCTCATCCTCTGTTGCCCCTTCTCCTCCTGCCTTCAATCTTTCCCAGCATCAGGGTCTTTTCAAATAAGTCAGTTCTTCGCATCAGGTGGCCAAACTATTGGAATTTCAACATCAGTCCTTCCAATGAATATTCAGGACTGATTTCCTTTGGGATGGACTGGTTGGATCTCCTTGCAGTCCAAGGGATTCTCAAGTCTTCTCCAGCACCACAGTTCAAAAGCATCAATTCTTCAGCACTCAGCCTTCTTTGCAGTCCAACTCTCCATCCATACACGACTACTGGAAAAACCATAGCTTTGACGAGATGGACCCTTGTTGGCAAAGTAATGTCTCTGCTTTTTAATATGCTGTCTAGGTTGGTCATAGCTTTCCTTCCAAGGAGTAAGCATCTTTTAATTTCATGGCTGCAGTCACCATCTGCAGTGATTTTTGGAGCCCCCCCAAACTGTTTCCCCATCTATTTCCCATGAAGTGATGGGACCAGATGCCATGAGCTTAGTTTTCTGGATGTTGAGCTTTAAGACAACTTTTTCACTCTCCTCTTTCACTTTCATCAAGGCTCTTTTAGCTCTTCGCTTTCTGCCATAAGAGTGGTATCATCTGCATATCTCAGGTTATTAACATTTCTCCCAGCAATCTTGATTCCGGCTTGTGCTTCATCCAGCCCAGCGTTTCTCATGATGTATTCTGCATATAAGTTAAATAAGCAGGGTGACAATATACAGCCTTGACGTACTCCTTTCCCTATTTGGAACCAGTCTGTTGTTCCATGTCCAGTTCTAACTGTTGCTTCCTGACCTGTATACAGATTTCTCAAGAGGCAGGTCAGGTGGTCTGGTATTCCCATCTTTTTCAGAATTTTCCACAGTTTATTGTGATCCACAGTCAAAGGCTTTGACATAGTCAATAAAGCAGAAATAGATGTTTTTCTGGAACTCTCTCGCTTCTTCGATAATCCAGCGGATGTTAACCATTTGATCTCTGGTTCCTCTGCCTTTTCTAAAACTAGCTTGAACATCTGGAAGTTCCATCTGAAAAGGTCATTTCCCTACTTTATGACTCAAACTGAACTTAGTATTTGACATTAAACCTTCCCTAACCACCACCCATCTCGCCACCCAGTTCGAAGCACTCTTGAAGTTGTCTTCCAAGAAACAGTCCCATAGTTATCTTGGATATCATTGTGCATTTCCTGCATATATTCACTTGGTTCTCATCTGATACCTCCTTATTTGCAGCTATTTTTGTGTACTGGCTTCCAACTAGATTTACCTGGCAAAGCAAGGTTATTTTCTTTTCTCTCTTGCAGCTACACAGTACCACAAGATAAATATTACTCAATAAATATCTACAGAGAAAAAAAAAATCTCTTGAGAAAAAATGCTCTGTATTGTTACTAATATTTTGGCCACCTAATGCGATGAGCTGACTCATTTGAAAAGACCCTGATGCTGGGAAAGATTGAGGGCAGGAGGAGAAGGGGACACAGAGGATGAGATGGTTAGATGGCAGCACTGATTCAATGGACATGAGTTTGGGTAAACTCTGGGAGGTGGTGATGGACAGGGAGGCCTGGCGTGCCGCGGTTCATGGGGTCACAAAGAGTCAAGACACGACTGAGCGACTGAACTGAATGTTACTTCTCCTTGGTTGCTTTTTCTTCCCATTCCCCACAATGGCTGGGCTAAAAAACCTTGTCTGCCTATCTCTGCCTACTTGCCTACCTGCCCCTCCCTCCACTGAGAACTGAAAGTTACTGCAACACTGTGATTCACAGGAAATTTATGTATTTGTTCATGACCAAGTATATGTGAGAAATACACACACACACACACACAGACGTGAAGGTGTTTGTGTGTGTATGTTAGGAAGTGAGGCATACACCCCAACAGTGTAGCCCAGGAGAGCTCACAGATATGCTACAAAATAACCAGAGACTTTTCCAACTCCTGCCATTGCACCCTAGGCACACAGTAGATACAAACTAAACCCAAGGGCTTCTCCAACTCTGGCACTTGCACCTTTGATGCACAGCTGTGTCCTCAAGAGACCTCAGGAGCCCCTAAAAGATTCATAAATATTCTATACATAGACATCTGATTATAACAGACTTAATTATGGGAAAGACATGCACAGGAGAGCCTGCTGTTATGTAACGTGCAATCAATACCGTTAGCTCACATCCACCTAAATAAGTATGTAAAAGTCCAGTCTTAAAAAACCCCGTACCGCGCCTCTTGGGCACCACTGCCTCTCCTGACTTGGCCCATCTCTCCCTTGAGGTGTTCTGCTCTTTCCTTAATAAACTTGTTTTTGCCACGGGTAAGAGCTCAGATTCTTCTCTTCGTCCTTACCGAGACCTGAGGCCCGCAGGAGAGGGTCCTCTTCAACTCTCCCTTATCAGCAACATATACAACATACATACAGAGTGGCCAGATACATATATATTGATAGACATTTGGTCTTCATTCACAGTTTCTGGCTCACAACTTCCAAAACCCTTGAAAGTTCCTGACTGATAAGGGCAAAAAGGGTAACATTTGGTCCCTTAACCTTCAGTTGCAGATAAAGCTCCAGGAAGGTGACTTTTGGCTCCCATCCAAGGGTGGGAGTTGCCAGGAAAACCAACCCTGTGATTAATCAGAACTTTCAGTCCCACCCCCAGGGACTGGAGGTGGAACCCATCAATCAATCATGACTATGTAATGAAGCCTCCATAAAAAACCCAAAAGGACCACGCTTGCCCTTTTTCAGAAAGTTTCTGTGTAGGGAAACCAGAATTCTTCACGTGCCACACAGAGCTTCTGGACCTCACCCTACGCATCTCTTCATCTGGCGATTTATTCATATCCTTTAATAGTCTTTTATAATAAGTGGGTACTTAGTGAGTATTCTATACTCTCACTTCTACTTTCTTGCATAGTTTCATTTCCCAAGAAGAAATGGTCTCTTTTAAGGCTTACCCTCCTTGATGCTGCTATTTTCTGTGGTCTGGGACTCTGTTAGTTAACTTTCCAACTTACAACCACAGTTTATATATATCTTCTGGCTCTCTTTCCTCTATATTCCTAAAAATAAAATTTCAAAATTCCAGCAATTGCTCGTTATCACCCCACTCTCCCTACCCCTCACTTCCAAACTCCTTGGAAAAGATGTCCATCACCTCTGCATGACCCAAATTGCTTCCACTTAATCACCAAAGATCTTTTAAGTGCGAAATTTAACGATGTTTTCCCATTCCTACTGAATTGTGAACTGAACTACTAAAATATTCTACCACCCAACTCAAATTCATTAAGTAGGTTTTCAGGACATTCATCTCATGATTTGCCTCCCACTTCTTCATTTCTTCTGAGTTTCCATCACTGTGTCTTCTTCAACCATTTGTCATTTTATTAGTTATTACTCCCAGATCCTTCCGAGTCTTTTCCTGACACAAACTCACTTGAAGGAAGATTAATCCAATTTCACACATTTAGTTATCATGATCTCCATGTATACAATTCCACGATGACCTCTAAGATACCAGACTTAATTCTTCAGAGTTCAAACACTTGAACACATTTTCAAAATGTCTCAGAGATTTGTCATCCCTTTATATTCTCACTTCCTTTTGTTGGAACGATCCAGAGTTGGCAAGCTGGGAAGGCTAGATTTCAATCACCAACCTGTTTCTTAGCCAAAGCATTTATATGGTGCATAAAATAAAACCACTTCTGTTGTTCCAGTCCTACTCAGGTACCCTTTTTGGTTGCCCACTCTCAACCTGAAGGGACAATACTTCAGCCTAGACAAGCCCTAAGCCCAGGCTCTTCTCTCTATGCTGTTTCCACTAGGTTTCCAGCCATTCAGCTTTGTTGTATTCCACTGCTGGGTGGGTTCCAGGAGTTTCACATCAAGAATAGAGGGAAGGACAGAGCATAAAGGGTCCCTCAAGCTAGATTATTAAAAATAGAGCCAGGCCTTCCACACTTTCAGGATTCATATCCTGCTATCATCTAGATTTTCCCGGACTTGATTTCTGTTCTTTTAGCCGGGTGACCTTGGATAAACTGATCCAGGCTCCTTCTGTAACTTCGTTTCCTCCATTGTAAAAAAATGCAGGTAATAATAGTACACAACTCATGGGTTTGTGAAGGGATTAAATACATTGATTCACATAAAGCACTTGGAACTGTGCCTGGCAGAAAATAAGTGCTTAATAAGTGGTAGTTAGTAGTAGCAGTATGTCATCTTTGTCACAATATTAAGAGAGTGTGTCCCCATCTCTGCTTTAAGTTGCTTTACCTAAGGACTCCTTCAGTTATCCTCTACTAAACATGTATCTGACCCAGGAAAGTTGCATGGGAAAACGGAGGAAAATCTACCTAAACAATAATAATAACAACAACAGGAGTAATATAATACATTAACAGTAAATCAAGGCTTCATTTGCATTTTCTAATGGAATCCTCACAAAAATCTTATGTGGCAAGTACTATTACCACTCCCATTTTACACACGAGGGGAAAAGGCCCTTAGATAATTTTTCTTAAATTGTTCAGATAGTCTGCTCTAAAAAGTTTCTGGAACATGCTATTTTGGCAACCCTTTCTTGCACGTCTGCCTATGAAGTTTGCTTCTGATAGACTGCTTGGAGAGTCCTGCTTCTTCAGACCATGCCATGACACGCTACCCCTATGCTACCAGCAGTAAAGCTTTTTCTTGTGATCCAAGTGGGTTTTTATCACATAAGAATTTGTCAAAACTCCTAAGAGGGTATTTATTCTATGCCTTCAGCACATTTAAGTGGAAAATGAATGAATGTGCCTTTAGCACATTTAAGTGGAAAAGTCTGGGGCACTCCTTCTCAATAACGATCATGTATTTTCCTCACAGGATTGCCCTGGCAGAAGCCAGCAAGGAGAACAGTAACTCAGATTTCTACACAAGAATGCAAGTTGACCATCCTAGCTACATCCATTCCATGTGTGCCTTGGAGAGGGGGACAAGCAAGGACCAGGACCATCCCCAACTTCAGGTGATATATCCTGTAACCAGTTGGGTTTCTCCATATACCATCTAAACCAACTATTTCCAGAGTGGGATGTGCACAAACCGATTCACTGGGGTACAGGAAGAAATGTGGAATTCCCATTTAAGCTGATTATTTTATCCAAGAAAATAAACTAAGCTGTACTAAAATGTAACAAATGGATCAACACCAACACCCTCACAATCTGCGTGTCAGAAAATCACCGATCATGACCGGTGTCCTCAAGAAATGAAAGTCAACAGTTGAAAATCTACTGGGGCTTCCACTGTGCAGCTAAGAATAGATACTGTGCGGTCCAACAAGAATTTCAGAAAAATTAACATTCATGTTCTTTCAAAGAAAAAGTGACTTAAAATGAGGAATTTCTTTTTCAAAAGACACTTGTGTTGCTGAAAGAGCATGTCAGTGTCAATTATTTTTTAAAAAAAACTTCATCTGTGCATTAAAAAACTTGTAAACGAGTTTTCCTAATCTAGTTATAATATTTCTAAATTATAATTTAGTTCCAAAGGCAATTAAGACAAAAGCAATTAGTTCCAAACTAATAGAAAAGCATTCTTATAGTTTAAAGAAACAGGCCAAAAATACTTAAAACTTTTGTTTATAGACCCATTCATTAAAACTATAAAGATACAACATTTTTAAATTAGTTTGCAAGAATATTTAATTGGTACCAAGAAAATGGGGAATTTAGTAGTTTTTCAAGGCTCTGCATAATTGCTGAATACTGATAAACAAAAATAAGTATCTTTCACTTGCACCTTCACATCTCCGTGATGTATCTTTTTTGGTTTTGATGGCCAAAAAACAAAACAACAAATTGAAAAAATCCAAGTATTAAATTAAGCTGAAGTATCTGACTTTTAAATCACTCTTCGTAAGTATTTAAACCAAGAGTTTTAAGAATAAGGAAGCATGTTAACCACGTCTTAATATAGTTAATATATTTAGTAATAGTAAAATTATTTTCTAGTGATATAAGAATCATCTTTAAATAAATACTTCTTTACATCTTTCTTAATTTCCTACATACATATATACACATGCAAGCACTGTACCTAATACTGTGGAAAATGTCTATCATTAGAGATAAATAAACCTATATTGTGGAGAAAGAAATGGCAACCCACTCCAGTATTCTTGCCTGGGAAATCCCATGGACAGAGGGGCCTGGCAGGCTACACAAAGAGTCAGACACAACTTAGTGACTAAACCAGCAAACCTATATTGGGGGGTATTCATTATTTTCTGTTACTGATGAGATACATTATTTTAAACAAGATCTTTGAGAAAGAGAAGAGGAAGGAACATTTACATTTCCACAGTGCTTTGAATAACCTTCCTTCAAGTTCCAGTCTCCCTGGAGGCGCGAGCAAACTTACCTGGGGTACTAAAGGCCTGCTCTTCCCGCCCTGCCGATCTTTCTCCTAAGGCAGGCAGCCATTCTAGGAATAGCAACACATACCTTCTTAAGTTCCTAAAATGTTCATCTTCTATGTTAACAGTCGTATTTTGGACTGCCCTTGGGAAGTAAATATTACAATTTCTTATTAATTTAATAGAGATTAACGATAACTCAAAATTAATAAGATTCTTGACTCAGATCAGGAAGATCCTCTGGAGAAGGGAATGGCTACCCACTCCAGTATTTTTGCCAGAAAAATACCATGAACAGAGGAGCCTGGCAGGCTATCGTTCATGGGTTACAAAGAGTCAGATATGACTGAGCGACTATCACAATAAGAATCTTAATGTAAAATTCCAAAAACAAAATGCTGTGCTATGTTTATGTATTTGCTCAGTCGTGTCTGACTTTTTGTGACCCCATGGACTGTAGCCCACCAGGCTCCTCCATCCACGGGATTTGCCAGGCAAGAATACTGGAGTGGGTTGCCATTCCCTTCTCCAAGGGATCTTCCCTACCCAGGCATCCAACCGAGGCCTCCCTCATTGCAGGTGGATTCTTGACCAGCTGAGCTACCAGGGAAGCCCTGAAATCTATCTTATTAATACCTTTTTAATTATACAAAAAGACCACACATTTCTTTTAATAATAAAATTCTGTGAGTAAATTTAAAACCATATATATGCTGCATTCTGTTGTTTCTCACACTAGATTCTGCAAGGATATTCTTGGAGATACAATAATTAAATGAAATTTGATTTCAAGTTTTCTTTTATTTTGATAATAGCATAACACAAGTTTAAAGAGGTATATTCTAGATCACCCAAACAACTGCAATCTATTGAGAAGTAAAATGTTTCCATCTATATTTACAACCATACTGGGACTTAGCAATCAAAAAAAGACACTATTTAATATTTAATCCACTTGATCTTCAACATTAAACCAAAAACTTTGGGATTCAGTAAGTCTTCGTGCTGTTAGTTGAGGTTTACAGGTTATATACATCATTCAAGAATTTTAAATGCTGTCATATTCAATTTATAAGTAGAAAAGCTCAGCACACATAATAGAATTAATGTGTGTGACTGATTTGTAACCTGATAAGTATGGCTTGACTACTATATTGTTTGATTGAGGTATAAACACAGGCAAGTTATAAGAAAACTGTTCCAGTTGAAAAAACCAAGCTTATATAAATAGAAAAACATAAATTTAAAATGAAGTGATTTTTCGTATTTTCACAAAGCTTTTTCTTCCTATAAATTTTTTATAAAATGATACTAAGAAATATTTGAGAAACATTCAAAGTATGGCTTATTTATTTGGAATATCTATGGAATGTCTCAAAAAATATTTTCCATTTACTCAACTAACATCTTAATTTTATTATTAGTTGGTAGATTTAACAAAACTAATTCATTTATATTTACATATTAAGAACAATAAAAGTGATCTTATCTACAGAAGCAACATGCTTAAAAAGGCACTACAGGCATAAAATATTTAACCAAATTTAATAATTAGTAATTATAAAGTCATTTAACACTTTAAATCTGTTTTTATTAATTGCAACCATGGCTCTAAATTTTTCATAGTCTTTGTGTTTTTAGATTCCATATCAGGCCCTGTTCTGACTTCTTTGAAATTTCACTTGTATTTTAAAATATATTCTGCTGTCAGAGGCAACTGATTACAGGACCCATTTTTCATGTATATATCACATACCTATATTTGTTGATACATATAAATATATAAATGCTCCATCAAACAATCTGAGAATTAAATATAAATAAGATTTTCATTTTACTTTCAAACTATACCTTTTGGTGCCTAATTATGGTTGAGCTATGGAAGACTCTAAGTCTCTATGTATCACTTATTATAACAGAATTATAATAAAACAATACAACATGGGAATACTTTCTGATAAGAACAGCCCATATTTTTCATTACAAGAACTTACGGAGTTATTAATATGTTCTCAATAATTTTTGTACCTAATTTTTACTACTGTAAAATGTTAATATCTTATGTATGCAACTGGATCATTAAAAATGATGAATTATGCAAGTACAGAAATACATTTGTTAAGTTAATTAAGCCACTGTTTACTGATAAAATTCCAGGATTTAAAACTGTTCTATTAGCTTGAGCATGTGGAACAACAATCAAACAGTCCTTAGGAGGAAAGTGTTTGGGGAAAATGGATCTTTAGGAGAGTTACATTATGTAAGTTAATTTTTAAGCTTATGAATAATGTAAACATTCACTCGACCTACAGAGTAATCTGAGTAAAAGTTTCTGATTTTAATTCTTGCTCTACAAATCGTATGAGAAAACATCTATATAAGAAACAGAGTAACACAGACTCATGACAGCATCCTTGCAGTTAAAGAAGGCAAATTTCTCATATTGACAAAATATAAATTCCTGTGTGCACAGAATTTTTACCTAAATTTAGTAAATAAATGTCTTATTAAAGTTGTTATAAACATTCTTGCTTCACCCATTTCAGAACAAAATGCTCCATTTAAAGATACTGGACTCAAGAATAAAATAACATCTGGAAATTTGATGGAAAGTTGTGTAAAGTCTATCAGAATAGTGATGCAACTATCCCAAATGTTTTCTCTTTCCATGTGAAAACAAATATGCAACTTAAATGTAAATAAATATGCTTAAAAGAAGGATACCAATTCTGTATTATCTTATGATCCAACATTTCATTCTGATGTGTTCCACAGATACAAATACCTTAGAAATCACTAAATTCTTTTTCCCTCATTTCACTTTGAACTAAAGCACACATACAGGGACTGAATTTTTTAAAGGTATTATTTCACATGTAAACAGTGCCATCTTGTGGCAGTTGCAGCTATTTGCATTCTGGCACAAAACTGATCATGGATTCTAATTGCCGGGACACTACCCTTATGGCAGAAAGTGAAGAGGAACTCAAAAGCCTCTTGATGAAAGTGAAAGAGGAGAGTGAAAAGGTTGGCTTGAAGCTCAACATTCAGAAAACAAAGATCATGGCATCTGGTCCCATCACTTCATGGGAAATAGATGGAAAAACAGTGGAAACAGTGTCAGACTTTATTTTTTTGGGCTCCAAAATCACGGCAGATGCTGATTGCAGCCATGAAATTAAAAGACGCTTACTCCTTGGAAGGAAAGTTATGACCAACCTTGATAGTATATTTAAAAGCAGAGACATTACTTTGCCAACAAAGGTTCGTCTAGTCAAGGCTATGGTTTTTCCCGTGGTCATGTATGGATGTGAGAGTTGGACTGTGAAGAAGGCTGATCGCCGAAGAATTGATGCTTTTTAACTGTGGTGTTGGAGAAGACTCTTGAGAGTCCCTCGTAGTGCAAGGAGATCCAACCAGTCCATTCTAAAGGAGATCAATCCTGGGTGTTCATTGGAGGGACTGATGCTAAAGCTGAAACTGCAATACTCTGGCCACCTCATGCGACGAGCTGACTCACTGGAAAAGACTCTGATGCTGGGAAATGTTGGGGGCGGGAGGAGAAGGGGACGACAGAGAATGAGATGGCTGGATGGCATCACCGACTCTGTGGACATGATTTTGAGTGAACTCCAGGTGTTGGTGATGGATAGGGAGGCTTGGCGTGCTATGATTCATGGGGTCGCGGAGAGTCGGACACGACTGAGCGACTGAAGAAGAAGAAGAATTGCCGGGATTCCTGGGTTGGGAAGATCCCCTGGAGAAGGGATAGGCTACTCAGTCCAGTATTTTGGGGCTTCCCTTGTGGCTCAGCTGGTAAAGAATCCACCTGCAATGCGGGAGACCTAGGTTCAATCTCTGGGTTGGGAAGATCCCCTGGAGAAGGGAAAGGCTACCCACTCCAGTATTCTGGCCTAGAGAATTCCATGGACTGTATAGTCGATGGGGTCGCAAAAAGTTGGACACGACTGAGCGACTAACACTAACACACTGACACCTATAAGGCTACTGAAAGTTCACAGGATTTCCTCGGTGCCTCAGTGCTAAAGAACCCACCTGCCAATGCCGGAGATGTGGGTTTGATCCCTGGGTGGGGAAGAGTCCTGGTGAAGGAAATGGCAACCCACCCTAGTATTCTTGCCTGGGAAATCCCACAGACAGAGGAACCTGGAGGACTACAGTCCATGGGGCTGCAAGAGTTGGACACGACTTAGCAACAACTCAACAACCTAAGGTTACTGAACATGCTTAGTCTAAAATCAGTTAATATTTTAAAAACAAGCATCTTCCAGAGTATCTTCAAACAGAAATACTTTCAAAAGAAACTAAACCAGGAACCCTAGATTCTATTACTAAATTTTCTACTAAACAGATACTGGGTTAATAGACAGGAAGCCTGCCATGCTGCAGTCCATGGGGTTGCAAAGAGTCAGACACGACTGAGCGACTGAACAACAATAAACCAGATACTGAATAGACTATATAATCACTCTGGACCTCATTTTCTTCATCTCTAAGATTGTCCAGCTAAGTTACTGTCACTGTCCATCTAAAATTCCATTTGATTCTAGCTTTAGAAATCTGCATGAGTATTTCTGATTTTAGCACCCTAATATGGAATACAGGCCTGTTTATGACATATGTTTTCATATTTATTTCTTTTATTAATTCTAGTTGCTTGGTTATACAGTTTGCTTGAATTTTCTTCAGAAATAAATCTTAATTTATACTTCTCCCTGTCCAAAAAAACCTTCAAAACACATTAGAAAGATGTCACCAAATTGTGAATAAAAGTCAATTCAAGTACCTGAAAACAAGTTTTTAAAAAACTTTTTGTAAGGATAAGAGTGCATGCTTAGATAAGATGGGGTCAACTTCAAACCAAGCACCCAAAAGTCAATGGGAAAGGAGTTCCACCAAAGCTTCTAGAGTCATGTGTTACAGTGATAAAGAAGAAACAGAACGGGCTCAGAGTTCAGCAGCTTTGACCAACACTAGCATATACTGCGGAGAAGGCACTGGTGACCCACTCCAGTCCTCTTGCCTGGAAACTCCCATGGACGAAGGAGCCTGGTGGGCTCCAGTCCATGGGGTCGCTAAGAGTCGGACACGACTGAGCGACTTCACTTTTCACTTTCATGCGTTGGAGAAGGAAATGGCAACCCACTCCAGTGTTCTTGCCTGGAGAATCCCAGGGATGGGGGAGCCTGGTGGGCTGCCGTCTATGGGGTTGCACAGAGTCGGACACGACTGAAGCGACTTAGCAGCAGCAGCTTGCCACCTTGGATTCTGTACTACCATTTCATTCTTCCTCCACATCAGTCATCAAAACTTAATTCTTTTTTCAAAATATCTTGCTCTGATGTACATCTTATTTAAGCTCTGGCATCCGCTTTGTCCAATAATTCAAGCTCCTAGGCCGGTATTACTAAAATCACCATCACAGTTTACTGCTTTTCAAAGAGTGATTTAAGAACTTGCATCAGAATCGTATGGGATTCTGGTTAAAACAAGTTATCTCTTAGATTTCATAAAAAAGACCAGCACTATCCAGTATAAATAGAACACAAGTTACATATGCAATTGTAAAATGTTCTGGTAGACTAAAAAACTAAAAAGAAAAAAAAAGTGAAATTATTTTAATATTTAATCCAATGCACATATAGTATCATTGGAATAAGTAATCAATGAAAGACATATCAATATCCTTTACTATCAATATACTTTACAGGGCTTCCCTGGTGGCTCAGAAGGTAAATAGCCAGCCTGCAATGTGGGAGACCCAGATAGGATCCCTGGCTCGGGAAGACACCCTGGAGAAAGAAATGACATTCTTGCCTGGAAAATCCCATGGACTGAGGAGTTTGGTGGGCTACAGTCCATGGGCCACAAAGAGTTGGACACGACTGAGCAACTGAACTGAACACCTAACTCAATACATATATACACATTTGTTACATATATATATATATATATATACACACACACATTTGTTTCTCATACTAAGACTTCAAAATCTGGTACATTATTCTTGAAGAATATCTCAATTCAAACCAGCATATTTCAAGTTCTTAAGTCACACAAACTTAAGTTCTTAAGAACACAAAGTAAGTACTAACAAATACTTCCTCTACAGATGGAAACCTCATATATTTCACCAGCCTTCTAGAATTCCCAAATTATATTGATACTAATGATTATTTGCATCTTCAAAAAAAATTAACAAACTCTAGTATTATGAAACCGAAGGATGTCTTTCCTGAAGTGCTAAGTAGTAAGCTCCTTAGAAAGAGAGACAATTTCTACATGGAGAAAGGTGGGCATCACGCTCTACCAACGTGGCTCTAACCCAAAATCCTGGTGGAAGAAATGAAAAGGAGGTGATTTAAAGACACGCAAACACACTTGTACCACAGAGACTAAAGGATGTAAGGAAAGTATTACTGGATCAAGTCAGCTTATTACCTATATACCTGTTTCACTCTTCAAACTGATTAAATTCTGACATATAACACTGTGTATAGGCAGAGTTCTAAGTTGGCCCCCCAAATTTGTGGTCTCTAGGGAACATATCCTATATAATCCCTCCCTCCTCTTGAGTGTGGCCAGACATGTAGTTATGAGGCAAAATCATTTTGAAGATTAGGTTTAACAAAGAGGAAATCGTCTGCTTGGGTCTGACTTAATCACATGAGTTATAAAAAGGACCTCCTTGGAAAGAGAGAGAGTGGAAGTGTGACAAGGGCTCAAGACTGGCCTCTGGCCAACAGCTAGCAAGCCAATGAGGACCTCAGTTTAAGAACAAAGATAGTAATTCTGCCAGGAACCAAGGACCTCAAACCTGGAGTTTAGATGAGATCCCTTTTGCAGCCAAGTGTCTTTACTTCAAACTTACCAGACTACATACAGCACCCAGCCATTCCATGCCCAGACTCTCGATCTAAGGACTGAGATAATAAATGGGTGTGTTTTTTTAAAAAACTACTAACGTGTTATAATTTGTTACACATCAATAGAAAAATAATAAACCCAGGCACTTTCTCATATAATTAAATAACAACATCCGGGCAGGTTTCTCAGACTTCATTTTACAAATAATTTCTCCACCTGCTGTAGGAACTCAATTGCTTGACAATAGACATGACATTAGTAGTGCACTATCTGCTTAATTGGGTTTCCCTGGTGGTTCAGTGGTAAAGAATCCGCCTGCCAATGAAGGAGAAGCCGCTTTGATTCCTGGGTGGGGGAAGACCCCTGGAGGAGGAAATGGCAACCCACTCCAGTATTATTGCGGGGAGAATCCCATGGACACAGGAGCCTGGCAGGCTACAAGTCCATGGGGTCGCAAAAGAAGCAGACACTACTTAGCGACTAAACAACATCTGCTTAATACTTCTCATAGAAACATTAAAAGCCACTGGATTTGAGCCAAAATTCACTGAGAAGCTCTTCAGTGTTGACGAGCCTTTTTGGTGAGATGACTTCCCTGACCAGCTGCCTAGGGGTGGCGGGGTACACAGAGTAGAGGCTGGGCGATCAGACGCAGACTCTTGCTGCCTCCAGACTCCGCCTAGCAGCGGGGTCGGGGGTAGACTCGAGCTGAGCCAGGACGAAGGACAGAAAAAGAGATGCCGTTCGTCCCTTTAATCCCTAGCCCTTTTCTCAGGAAAAACCGGCACAGTAATACCTCTAAAAACTTGTCTGCGGCACGCAGCTGCTTTGAAAGAAAGTGAAAGTGTTAGGCGCTCAGTCGCGTCCGACTCCGTGACCCCAGCGGCTGCAGCCTGCCAGGCACCTCTGCCCATGAAATTCCCCGGGGAAGAATCCTGAAGTGCGTTGCCATTCCCTTCTCCAGGGAATCTTCCCAACCTCGGGCTCGTGCATTGCAGGTCTCCGGCACTGCAGGCAGAGTCCTCACCGTCTGAGCCACTCGGGAAGCAAACTTGCACCTAGCAAGTTCCGACCGCTGACTAAGGCCCACTGGAGCCACTGAGGGTGGCGGACGGTTCATAACACTTTCAAAGAATCTTTCAAACTCGGGAATTGTGCTCCTAGGTCACTACGGTCCGCAGACCCAGCGAGCGGCCACTAAAACCTGGACCTACCGTCTTCCCCTCCAGCCTCCAGCCAGCCCACCGCTACGGCGGGAACCCAGCCAGACGTCACCACCAGGAACTGCGCCTCCCCACTGCGCCTGCGCGAACCGCCGCTCCGACGCCCCCGCGCAGGGCGGGGTCCAGAGGCTCTTCGCGCCTGCGCAAAGGGCGCGACGGGCGGGGTCTAGACGCGCTCCGCGCCTGCGCAAAGGGCGCGACGGCGTCCTGCGTCGTTCTTTTTGAAACGAGTGGCGGGGAACTGCTCCGGAAGCCCCTGGCGTCGCTGTCTGCCGGGTGGAAGCGCGTACCGTCACCCGTGGGCCTGGCCATGGCGCTGCAACTCTCCCGGGAGCAAGGCATCACGTTGCGCGGGAGCGCCGAGATCGTGGCCGAGTTCTTCTGTAAGTCCTCGCGCGGGGCGGTGGGCGGGAGAGCCGGGCGCAGGCCGCCCGCAGGCCCGCGGCCCGGCCGGAGCGGCCCCGAACCCCGGCCCTGTTACCGCGGCCTCCGGCGCCGGCAGGCGGGATCAGGAAGTGGGGCGGCGGGCGCCGCCTCCGCCCGCGTTGCTCCCGGCGGAGGAGGCGGCCCGGGCGCCCCGGAGGCCCGCCTTGCGGTGGGCCCCGTCTCGGGAGCGTTTCTTTCGGGTGCAGAGCTCCTCCCACACCCCCCGCCCCCGCCACGGCGAGGGGCCTCGGGCGCGCCCTGGAGGGCTAGACTTCGGGAGGGGCGTTCTGAGCTCGGCCTGGGGTACCTGCCGACAGAAGCTGGCAGGACCGGTGAGGAGAAAAGGAGGAAAGAGAGATGGCAGAGGCCTGCCTGGGCTTGGTACTCGTCTGTCAGTGGCCTGTTTTGACACCCTCAACGCAGAGTCGGACACGAGTGAGCGACTGAACTGACCCATAAAATAGGCATTCGGACTTGTTTGACAATGAAATGAAATTTGGCACTGGTAGATTAGTGCAGTTTGGCATTTTTCTTCTATTGCCACATAAATGCAGCTATCACTCACACGCAAGATTTTAAGGATTTTTTTAATGCCACTTGGTACCTACTCGGCTTTCAGCAAAACACAAACACGTGTTTAGACATTTATAACTTTACACTATTAATGAAACCATAACCCCATCTACATATGCCTTTATTTCCCCCGAAGTTACAACGTGACGATGACTTTAATATTTCTTATGTTTTCAGCATTTGGGATCAACAGTATTTTATATCAGCGTGGCATATATCCATCGGAAACCTTTACTCGGGTGCAGAAATATGGACTCACCTTGCTTGTAACTACTGATCCTGAGCTCATAAAATACCTAAATAATGTGGTGGATCAACTAAAAGGTATTTTATTGTTGGACACAGTTTTGAGTTTTGCAGGCCTTTATGTTAATAGGATCCTCGGGCCTTCCCAGGTGACTCAGTGGTAAAGAATCCACCTGCCAATGTAGGAGACACAGAAGACTGGGGTTCCATCCTGGGTCCGGAATATCCGCTGGAGGAGGAAATGCCAGCCCACTCCAGTATTCTTGTCAGGATAATCCCATGGACAGAGGAGCCGGGCGGGTTACAGCCCATTGGGTTGTAAAGAGTTGGATACGAGCACACGTACGATCAACATTTTCTAGCTTCTTGGTGATCATTTTTCAGCTCTGTACAGGGTAGTGTAAACCGCACTACCATCTCCAATACAGTGAACCAATTGCGGAGGAAGCAAAGAACATAGAAATTGAAAGAATTCCCACCATTCCTCCACTTTCGGGTAATATTTTAAGGTTCGGAATCTGATGGCTTAACAAAACAATCTCCATCAACTTCTTCAGGGATGATAGAACACATTGGAATTTTATGTAATTATGATGGCGTTCATTATCTGAGAAAAATCCACTGCATATATTTTTTGTAGCTGCTTGGAGTCTAAAGCCATCATTATATTAAGATGAAGGCACTAAAATCAGATTTAACTTAGGGAACTAAACTTTAAAAAGAAGGAACTACTAAATGACAGCACTCATTAGAATTTTCTTATTTTTCACCTGTTTTCCATTTGTCTTTTTTTTTTTTAATCATGCCTGTGAGTCAGTAAGCCTTTTCTATCTGCACACTCATTTTCTTCTTTTAGCTCAAGAAGTCGAAGTATTGTTGGATCAGTATGCTCCATCTTTTCCTTTTATTTCTAGAATTTCTACTAGTTACTCTTTCATATTTCTCTCCACTTAGGATTCTTGTTTCTAATTTCTCTGTGTTGTAAAATGTTTCTCCCTTTCTGCCCATTAGCTCTTCCAAAATACTAGTTCTAAAAATACTACAGCCGGCATTTTTTTTTTTTTTAAATTCATGATCATTTTTGTTGTTTCAACTGGCTTCATTTTCAGATTACATCATTGCGTTTTCATTAACTTCAGAGCTAAGCCACCCATAGTCATTCATACGCCAGGATTCAGATATTTTGGTATGGAACCTCTAGGCAACTATGGATGTATGTCTTCATCTTAAAGTAGCAAGCCAGCCTTGCCTAAGTTACTGGGTTTTGGTTTGTGTCCTTTGAGACCAATAACATTTCTTGTCAGATGTATCTACACTTTCCTACTTAAGTTCTCCCTTTAGTTAAAATGCAGGAAATGCTTTACAGGCAAACTATTCAGTCTTTTAAATTCCACTTCTCTAGCCTTAGGAACTGTACCCTATTTCTCTTATGGAGAAAAAAATCACCAACTTCCCCGTATCTTCAAATTACCACCCAATCTCTTTTTCACATGTAAATTGGTAAAAGTTGTTCATATATGCCAGGGTGAGCGAGGCCAACAGGCCAGATCCAGCAAGTGGCTTATTTTTGTACTGCTTGCAAGCTAAGAATATTACATTTTAAAGAATATTATGCTACATAGGTGACCCATAAGCCTTCAACATTTCTAAAATATTTTCTCTCTTTAAAAAAATAAACTGCCGATTCCTGAATAAAGTATTCTCAGTTTCTAAGATTAATTGAGGGCTCAGTCTGAGGCCCTCTTACTGTAATCTGTCCCTGCTGCTGCTAAGTCACTTCAGTCGTGTCCGACTCTGTGCGACCCCATAGACAGCAGCCCACCAGGTTCCCCCGTCCCTGGGATTCTCCAGGCAAGAACACTGGAGTGGGTTGCCATTTCCTTCTCCAATGCGTGAAAGTGAAAAGTGAAAGTGAAGTCGCTTAGTCATGTCTGACTGAGTGACCCCATGGACTCAGCCTACCAGGCTCCTCCATCCATGGGATTTTCTAGGCAAGAGTACTGGAGTGGCTTGCCATTGCCTTCTCCGAATCTGTCTCTAGTTGACCTCTTACATGTATCATATATTGAGTGACTCCCTTAATGTCTTTATGCAGCTATAAATATACCACTTCACACTCAGTATATTAAAAACTGAATTTAGGATCATCTCGATTTCAGTTCTCTTTGGTGACTACTGATATAAATCAGAAACTTGGGAGCTATCCCTGATTCATTCCTCTTCCTTACCCTGAGGTAATCCAATAAATCTTAACAGTTTTAACTATGAAATCTCTTGAATCTGTCTACTGCTCCATCTCTACCAGTATGTCTTTCTCTAAGCCTTTATTAGCTCTTGCTTGAGTTATTCGTGAATCAGTGCCCTAGATCCTCTGTTTACTTCCAGTTTACCTTCTACATCACATCCAGAAGGATAGTTTTCAAATACAACTTGAATTACATCATGCTCTGCTTCAGACACAGTAATGACCTCCTTAGTTCTTACAGTGTAACATCTTTAATTTGGCTCTCCTGGCCTTGTGTGGTCTAGGCCGTTTATCTTGTCAGACCCACCTTATTCATCCTCCCTTTCTTAAACTGCAGTTGTATTGGCCTCCTTTCAGTCCTCTGATCCAGTGCTCTGTTCTGAGTCTAAGCCCTATACCTTTAGCAGTGAGATCCTACGTGCTGCAACTTAGACCTCACACCGCCAAAATAAATCCATCATTTCACATTTTAAAATCTATACCCTCTTCCCTGTTCTGCATATATATATTGTTGTCTCTTAGAACAAAATCCCTCTGAGTCAGAATTTCCTATTCTGTGCTCTAATTGTACTGTATGTTGCACCATCATAGGTAACTGCTATTACGTCATAGGAAACTGCACCATCATAGCAGTTACAACAGTTATAATTTCACATTTATTATTGTGAATAGATTAATGACATCTCCTACACCCTTCCCTTGGATTAGGATGGAAGTTCCTCATGTTCACTGTCCTTAACACACAGTGCTATACCTTGCACAAATACTGAGAATTGGAAATCGGGAGCTAGGCCATTGATGGGGCAAGTTTTCTGCACAATTTGGAGGGGAACCAAAATAGCAGTGGGAGAAATTTGCTGAGGATAAGAAGTCGGCCTTGAGAGTTGCTCTGTAATGCAGTAAACTAAAAAAGATGCCTTGTTCTGTGTATTGCAGAATGGTTATACAAGTGTTCAGTTCAGAAACTGGTGGTAGTCATCTCAAATATTGAAAGTGGAGAGGTCCTTGAAAGATGGCAGTTTGATATTGAGTGTGACAAGACTGCAAAAGATGACAGGTAAGTAGGAATTACTTCCATTTTTGTATGTTTTAAAATTTATTTTCTTTACCAAATGAGTTCTAACTATATTGAACAAGTTTCATATAAAGTACAATTTTTTTTCTAGGATGTTTAATTTGATCCTTAGTCTCCTGTGGCAAAGAATAGTTCACTGTCTTATATAGATAATGTACTGTTAACATAATTGCCTATAGTGTAAATTGGTGATTTTCACCCTTCAGTGTTTATGGTAGTATGTACCTGGTGGCCCATTTAGTGAATTGTTTAAAAGTACTTTTAACCATCAGGGATTATCCTAGATTCCCACAGCCTAAGATTCAGCTCTATTGTGTTTCATTGAATGCCCCAAATTTTCTAAGACACTTCATAAAATAGTTTCCAGACCACCTGAACGGGAAATGCTCATATGATCATGTCTAGCATTGTCCTAGGCTTGCTTACTGGTAAATTCAGAATCATTTCTCATAATGAAATGTAGTTTGCTTTTGAAGCCTTTGGTTTATTTTAGGAAATTTTTAGCTTATAAAATAATTTTATATTTAATATCTTACTTGAGGCAGTAGGGAATTAGCATTACGAAAAATGCACCAACAAAATATTTTAGATACTATTATTTTCATTTTTTGAAAGGTGCTGTAGATTTCCTAACTTGAAGCACTTGGCCAGTTTTCTGATTATCTGATACCAAATGACCTGATTTTAAGACCACCCCTAGAAAATGACTGGAATGATAAATGAAATAATAAAAATGCATATGCCTCTTGTGGTATATAGGCCCTAATACACTTATAACTTAAAAAAAACCCTCCATTTTAATGTATTACTTATTTGATCTTGGAAACATTTAATCAGTCTTACCAGTGTTTTAAATAATTTGTTAACACTTAAATTGATTTGGTTTCTTCAATAGTGCACCCAGAGAAAAGTCTCAGAAAGCTATCCAAGATGAAATCCGTTCAGTGATCAGACAGATCACAGCTACAGTAACATTTCTGCCACTGTTGGAAGTTTCTTGTAAGTATTATACAACTTCACATTGACTTAAAATTTGTCAGGGAAAAGACTACTTTAAGAATTAGCCCTTTATTAAATTTTTTCTTAATTATTAATATTACATAATAAAAATGAAAAATGCATTATAAAGCAGAAGTAGTGTTACATGCATTCTGGAAATTTGGAAATTCTGAAAAGGAAAGGAATGAAAGTATTCCACAATATTCATTCTTGAATGTCTTAATGTAATCCCTTTCATTATCTTAATTTTTTATGTATAATTTTAAGGCTAGCCATAACTGTCTTGCTTTTCTACCTTATCAGATATTTCCTGAATGCCTACTTTATGCGAGACACTGCTCTAGGCCCCAGGCTACATCAGTCACAGAACTCAGATGTTAGCTTTCCTTCAGGTTACCTTTATGCTATTCTGTGATTGACTCCGTACTTTCTGCAGAAGTGGTTTTCTCTTTTAAAAGCAAACTTGAAGCTTTCATAAGATAAAGCAAAAGGAGTGCTGAAGCAAAAGGAGTGCAATATTTTCTGTACTACAGTAAATTTCTATTGAGGAAAAGCAATTGACTAGTCATTACAGACCAGGCTAAACTATCTTTTCTAATACCGTGGACAGTTCAAAATGTGAGAGAGACAAGGAGGGTTCTTCTACTTTGGAAAAAATAATGTACTTTAATGATTTTATCTCCAATTTAGGTTCATTTGATCTCCTCATTTATACAGACAAAGATCTGGTTGTACCTGAAAAATGGGAAGAGTCGGGACCACAGTTCATTACGAATTCTGAGGAAGTTCGTCTTCGTTCATTTACTACTACAATTCACAAAGTAAATAGCATGGTAGCCTACAAAATTCCTGTCAATGACTGAGGGTGAGATATGGACAGTAAGGCACTTGTAACTCTCAAATGTGGTTTTCCTACCAGATCAACTATAGTTGATAGGTTTTATTTCATCGGTTAATTTTTAGATGAGGAAAACTTAACATGATATTTACTGAATCTGTGCAAAATTGTTCCATTTTTGGTACCTATCTGGCTTTCCATAGGGTTGACATAATTTACTGCACAGATTGCATCAGTACTGCAGTGTTACTTTCTTTGAAGGTAGTAACCGTAGGTGGAAAAACTTTTTCTAAATGCCTTTCTAAATCAGACTTTTGGTCAAGTAGTTTGACTCAGAATGTAGAGAAATATTTAAATATAAAATAGAACAAAAGAAATATAAATATTCAGAATCTTTATTTAGGTCCTGAAAGTAACTAATGATAGTCCATAAGTAGTGAAATATTTCTATTGCATCCTTTTGCCATTTATTTCATTCATATAGTTTCCATATTGAAAAAATGTCCAATTATTTGAGTTTAATTTATGTAACTTGAGCCTATAAAGCTGTGGATATTCCCGCTTTTCAAATTGTTGTGATACAGAACTCTTAAGAATGTCTTTTTATGTTTTATAAAATCAAGCTTTAAATGACGATGAAATAAAGTTAAATGTGTATGTTTTAAATCTGTATTAAATTTTTTATATGGTGTATTGATACAGTTAAGTAGTTATGGATTCAGTACGGCATATTATTTCTTGTGTCTACTATGTTGTAGGGAGGGCCTAAGGATACAAAGTTGAGTAAGTCTTGAGGTACTTTCAATTTACTGGACAAACTTTTATTAAACCGCCTTCACCCTATAACAGATTTAAAATAAACATTGTTCTTCATGTAAAATGATAAATGTCATTTAGAATTAATTCAGCTTAGCAAATGTTAGATTGTTTACAACCTCTCTATGCTCTTAGGTTTATTATCAGTGACCCTTGAACAACATGGGGGTTGAACACTGACCCTCTAAGCAACTGAAAATCCCAGTAAAACTTATAGCCAGCCCTTCATATCTGTGATTACCCCAAACCCATGGATTCAACCAACCATGGATCATGTAGTACTATAGTATTTACTATTGAAAAATAGCCAAATATAAGTGGACCTGCACAATTCAAACTGTTGTTCAAAGGTCAGCTGTATACTTAAACATCATGTTTATTCCTCTGCCTGTGCCTTCATTAATACTCTCATCCGGTATATTCTTTCAGTTCCCACCTATTTTTCCAGGGTGAGTTTAAAGCAAACATAAAAATTCCTTTCTAATCTCTATTACAAAATCTTAACTTATTTTATAATAATTCAGTTTTTTAAGTATGTAGTAACAGACACTGTTCCGAGATCTTTATATGTATTCATTCAACCTTCACTATTAAGTAAATACACATAATCTATATCCATTCATTCAAAAATTACATAATGAGCATCTATTAATGTGCAGAATAAGACTACTGCATGCCAAGTATTAGGAAGAATGAAACAAAGTCCTGGCCTTTCCAAAGCTTAAGATCTTAGGAAGGAGAGGAAAGTATATGACAAAGAACCTTAAAGTAACTGAACAGGTTTATTTCATTGTGTGTTTGCCTGTGTTATTTCACTTGGAATAACTTTTCTCTGATCCAGTTGGGTGTTTGTTGAGAATAAAGGGCGATGTCTTGCATTCTTTCATCTCTTGGTGCTGCTGGACACATAGGTGCCGATCTTTGATGATGGGTATCATGTATGCTGCTGCAAAAGCCATCCCCAGAGAGGAGCTGAAAGTATCTAACGTAGGTCCACCCATGTCTTTTTTTCCTGAATAAGAAAAGCAGTTATGTAGAAGTGGAAATTGTGTTGATTTAGGAATGGTCAAAACTCAATATTCAAAAAACAAAGATCATGGCATCTGGTCCCATCATGTCACGGCAAGTAGGGAAAAGGTGGAAGCAGTGACAAATTTTATTGGGCTCCAAAATTGCTGTGGATGGTGACTGCAACCATGAAATTAAATGACACTTGCTCCTTGGAAGAAAAGATATGACTCTTGATGAAAGTGAAAAAGGAGAGTGAAAAAGTTGGCTATAAAGCTCAACATTCAGAAATCTAAGATCATGGCATCCAGTCCCATCACTTCATGGCAGATAGATGGGGAACAGTGGCTGACTTTATTTTTGGCGGCTCCAAAATCACTGCAGACGGTGACTGCAGCCATAAAATTAAAAGATGCTTACTCCTTGGAAGAAAAGTTATGACCAACCTAGACAGCATATTAAAAAGCAGAGACTACTTCGCCAACAAAGGTTCATCTAGTCAAAGCTATGGTTTTTCCAGTAGTCATGTATGGATGTAAGAGTTGGACCATAAAGAAGGCTCAACACTGAAGAATTGATGTTTTTGAACTACGGTGTTGGAGAAGACTTGAGAGTCCCTTGGACTGGAAGCAGGTCAAGCCAGTCAATCCTAAAGGAAATCAACCCTGAATATTCATTGGAAGGACTGACGCTGAAGCTGAAGCTCCAGTACTTTGGCCACCTGATGCGAAGAGCTGATTGATTGGAAAAGACCCTGATGCTGGGAAATACTGAAGGCAAAAAGAGAAGAGGGCAGCAGAAGATGAGATGGCAGTGTCACTGAATCAATGGACATGAATATGGGCAAACTCCAGGACATAGTGGAGGATAGGGCCCTGGGGTTCTGCAAAGAGTCAGACAACTTAGCAACTGAACAACAGAGTCTCTGTTTCCAAACAGCATGAGGTGTGTTACAGTGGTCACTATTAAGACAGTTGAATTCTTGGGCTGCTGACATTTGAGAGATTGAGAAGGAAAGCAGAAGTAGAACTTGAGTAAAAATATGAAGAGAGTTGAAAATTATGGTCCTGTTTTAGGAAATATGTTTGAAAATCTTTATAGAAAGCAATGACTGCTTCTGGAAACATTGCCTCTTTGCTAATAGGAATAATAAATGTGGTTGTAGCAACATTATGGATTACTGATAACACTTAAATGTCTGTCATTTATGTATTTAATATTAGTGATCTTAATAATGATTTATTATGATGATGATTTTTTATGATTCATACTCTTTTCAAGAGTTACGTCCAGAAATTTATGCTCTGGATTTGAATGTTAGTCTCAATAGGAGCTCTGCCATACAGTCTATTGCCTAGAAGTTACTCTATATTACCAATTCTGCATTAGCTAGGCTCTTTAAAAACAAAAAAAACAGCAAAAATTGGCTTTAAAAAAAATTAATGAAAGAACATTAATTACATAAAGAATCAAAGGGAAGGCTGAAAACTAGAGAGCTAGGGCAGCCCAAGGACTCTCAAGTCACAAATTTGGGAACTCTAATAAATGGGTCACTGGTGTTACCCAGTGACATCTCCAAAGGAGTCAAACTGATGGTTTCAAAAAAAGTAATATGGATAGTTTAAAAAAAAAAAGTGACAATGAGGAACCTTAGCATTCTAACAAGCTGAGATGTAAGACTAAGAATTCTGGGAAATTACATTTTTAAATATTTTGATCACTTTGACGCAGTCAGCGTTGTTAAGATGGTAAATTAGATTGCATATTACTATTGTGAGTTTTCTGAGGAGCTAGTCATGATCTTTTTTACCTCTTACAGATTATATATCAATTCAGAAATATACTTAACTGGAGTTGAGTAGGAAGAAGCCAAACTGTGAGCTTTATTGATAAAACTTGACTGGAAAAACTTTGGCCTATGATTCCCATTGAACTTGTCCCACTCTGTTTCTATACCTTGAGACTCACCTTGGGAGGAAAATATTTAATCTAACAAGAGGAAAGAATTGTGACTGACATTCCCACCATGTTAGAAGCTGATTCCAAGAGAGTCTGGTCAGCCTCCAGACCCAGCCTGCACTGACTCAGTTCTGCTTAGTATAGGTAGAAGAATGAAAACATGTTCCAGTTGAGCCCATCAAAGTCTGCACTAGAGCCCCAGAAGTGACTGAACCCCACCTAGTCTTCAGGGTCCTTCTCCCAGTATCGTGAGCTGGACAGAGAAGTCAGTCCTCTGGTACTTTTATGCAGAGGTAGAACAATCTCACGTATTGGCTGAAATGGCAACCCACTCCAGGGTTCTTGCCTGGAGGATCCCATGGACAGAGGGGCCTGGTGGGCTCCAGTCTATGGGGTTGCAAAGGGTCAGACACGACTAAGCAACTAACACACAAACAAGCACAACAGTGACAACAAACGTTTGTTTCTCCAAGTCTGCAGGTCAGACTTGCCTCATTGCCTCATTCTCGCATAAGTACAGGTCACAAGTCTCACTTCACCACTGAAGGGGCACAGAACTCTGAGGCTTCGCTTCAAACTTGTACACTGATGCTTTTCCACATTCCACTGACCAAGGCAAGTCTTATGGTTAAGCCAAACTTCAGTGGGAAAGGGAAATACACTCCTCCCAAGGAGATGGTGGGGAGAGGTGTGAAAATCGAATGAAAGGATCTAATAGACCAGGGATTGGCAAACTTTTTCTGTAAAGGGTCAGTTTAGACTCTGCAGCCAATATGGTCTCTTGCGCCTACTCAAGTGAGTCAGTCATTATGAAAGCTCCTCAGACAGTAAGTAAACGAATGAGCATGGCTGTGTTCCAGTAACAAAAAGCTGATGTGCTGTATTTGGTCCATGAGTCACAGTTTGCTGACCCTGTAATAGATACTTTTGCTCTTTTGTTCACAAATATTCAAACCTCTCCCTGGCTCAAAGCAACTGATTCTCTGATACTGAAGGCTCACATTTAAAACATCATTATTTGTTCAATCCATCCACAGTACCTCAAATGGGATGGCCTTCTATTTCATCTCAATCCCGTGTTGAAACAACTGGCTGTTTTCCTACCTCAGGACACCCTACAATGAATTTTTATCTGAAAACTTGGGAAGGGAGCCCCTTTGGCACATGACGCCTGTGAAGAGATGAGGACAGGGAAAACACTACATGCTTCTGTTTTTAATCGCTGTATAAACATGGAGGCTGAATGCATTGTTATCACTAGTATGCCTTCAGTTCCTTAGGTCCCTAACCTCCTCTATGTTTTGTAATTATGGACTGAAAAATTACTAGCATAATAAAGCAGGTACTCACACACATATTTAATTTTTTCTTTACCTTCTGTTTCATGTAATTGTAAGATTTATCTTAATTTTATTAAATGTGAAAATTCAGGATCGCTGAAATAATGCTACATTGTAATACCTATGTTTTCCACCAGGTGTCACTAATACTGTGCATTTCTTTTGACTCTAAAGACTAATATTCAGCTTTTCTTATTGAAAGTTAACATTGGGACTTCTGGCTACAAAAAGACATCGGGAGAGAAAACACAGCATCTGTCTTTGGCTTGGCATTTTACATGAACTGTTTCATTTAACTCTCATGCTTTAGTGCACAAAACTGCAGGGTCAATGGGCTTGCGAATGGCACTGTGTTTTAAAGTTTAGATGGTGTCCTTTGTCCATGACCGTGGAAGTCCATTTGACTCCACAGCAAGCACATCGAAAGGAATGTTTCTTCACCATTTTCTTAAGTGGCTCTTAGCGTCTACATCCTATTAGCAACTGAGTGTCCAGAATAAGTCAATTTTCCTTTACTGGGCTTTAAGTTTCATTGGTGAGTTTGTATTTCCACTTCTCTCAGATCACTGACCAATGATGGGAAGCAACCAAAGCACAGAGGACATTTTCCTATACCTTATCTATATTGCTTATAGAAAAAACTCAGGTATGAATTTTCAAGCATTTGTGAACCAGTTTTCCAACTTACCAGGAGAATTGTTCATTACTCCTTGAGGCATTAATTTTTGGCTTATCTTGTAAATATTTCTCATTTTTAAAAATTCCGTGTATGAAACTATATTTCAGTTATTTATTCATTGTAACCATGATAAAAGTTTGTGTTGGAATAACTATGGAATAAAACCTGTCTATTAATCTTCAAATTTTATTATATTTTCTAAAAACAGATCTTTAGTAATCTTTCCATTCTTCATGATTATGGCTTTGAAAGTCAGCAGAATTAACCTATGCTTATTAAAAAAATAAAAATCTAGCTGGGAAAGCTACTTAATCTCCATTAGAGCGGACAATCCTGTTCCAATCTGGCAAAAACACTGTAGCCCTAGCAACAAAACTATTAGAAAAGGCCTAGGGAGAAAAATGTCAGAGCTGACCCTCTGATTGCACAAGTCAGTTTATGTTACCACTTCACCTATTTTTATCCTACCATTTATGTTTATACTAGAGAAACATAATGCAGTTTCATTTATTTGTCTAGGTCCATTTTCATCTACATTTATCTGCATCATTTTGCTACGTAAGCTTGTTTGCACAAAGGAACTTAACATCAGATCAAAATCTTTATTGTCTTGGAATTTCATCTGCGCTGGAAAAGGCCTCTGAGCATAAGCAGGCTGACCACACTCTGCTTCCATGCAAGGGAAAGATCTCAAACATCTCTAAAAACTAGTTAGATACAGATACATCAAGTAGATGCCTGGACATGGATATGATTTCTATCTGAATGGCAGTCTCCTTGTCTATGTGCAGAAGTTAGTGGTTTTAAAGATTGAGTCAGTAATACCAAAATAGTTCATGTCTAAAATACCATTCTTGGGTTGCTTTACTCAACCATAATAATCAATACAGCTCTGTGGAAACCAACTCAAAGTTTCCAGATCTAAGAAAGGAAATTTATAGGCAATGAATATCTACCATGTGCCAAGCACCAATGAATGCTTTACATCTGTTCAGTCTCATTCCTGCTAGGAGACCAGAGGGTGGGGCTCGTGAGGAAGTGAGACACTTGGGCTGCAGCCTGTGGCCTTGGGAACTGGTGAGGGGACACGGGGAGGGCCAGGGAGCAAAGCAAAGGATGAGGTCTGAGTCTCCAGTGACAAGCCCTCTGCAGTAAGGAATGGCTCCAAAGCCTCAGCTCAGGACTGCGAGGAGAGTAGAGTGTGGAAAGACAAGGACTGGATCCAAAAGAAAGGTTTCGTAACTGCTGATGCCAAGGGGGTGACCATGAAGGAACACCGAGCAGGCAGGAAGAGTCCTTCATAGAGTATCTTTAGCTCAACTTGTAGACAGGAATGGACTCTGGCATCAAGTTAGCACATTATTACATGCATTATCTCTGGAGTAGGAAATGGCAACCCATTCCAGTATTCTTGCCTGGAAAATCCCGTGGACAGAGGAACCTGGCAGGCTATGATATATGGGGTCGCAAAGAGTCAGACACACACACACACATGCATTATCTCAATCCTCAGAACAAACTATCCTCATTTTATACCTGTAAAAAGAGAGATTCAGGTAGGTTAGGTAATTTGCCCAACTTCAAACATCCAGAATACATTCCCAGACCTGACTCCAAAACCAATATTTTTTCTACTGTACCTCACTGCCTCTCAGAGACTAGGGAACATGGAAGAGCTCCCCTGCTCTAGGGTCCAGCTCAGCCAAGGAGACTTACCACATGAATCTAACCCCAGGCTGGAGAAAAAACTCACAATCACAATATTTGACCGTCAAGGTGCATTAACTTTTTAACACCTCTTTTCCATAATAAAATCACCGACTCGATGGAAATGAGTTTGAGTGAACTCCGGGAGTTGGTGATGGACAGGGAGGCCTGGAGTGCTGTGATTCATGGGGTCGCGGAGAGTTGGACACAACTGAGCGACTGAACTGAACTTCCATAATAAGCTGTCACTAAACAGTCCCATCACTTCATGGGAAATAGATGGAAAAACAGTGGAAACTGTCAGACTTTATTTTTTTGGGCTCCAAAATCACTGCAGATGCTGATTGCAGCCATGAAATTAAAAGACGCTTGCTCCTTGGAAGGAAAGTTATGACCAACCTTGATAGTATATTAAAAAGCAGAGACATTACTTTGCCAACCAAGGTCCGTCTAGTCAAGGCAATGGTTTTTCCCGTGGTCATGTATGGATATGAGAGTTGGACTGTGAAGAAAGCTGATCGCCGAAGAATCGATGCTTTTGAACTGTGGTGTTGGAGAAGACTCTTGAGAGTCCCTTATACTGCAAGGAGATCCAACCAGTCCATTCTAAAGGAGATCAATCCTGGATGTTCATTGGAGGGACTGATGCTAAAGCTGAAACTGCAATACTTTGGCCACCTCATGCGACGAGTTGACTCACTGGAAAAGACTCTGATGCTGGGAAAGGTTGGGGGCGGGAGGAGAAGGGGACGACGGAGAATGAGATGGCTGGATGGCATCACCGACTCTGTGGACATGAGTTTGAGTGTACTCTGGGAGTTGGTGATGGACAGGGAGGCCTGGCGTGCTGTGATTCATGGGGTCGCGGAGAGTTGGACACGACTGAGCGACTGAACTGAACTGAACTGAAAGGTTTATAAGAGAAGGAGAAGGCAATGGCAAGCCACTCCAGTATTCTTGCCTAGAAAATCCCATGGATGGAGGAGCCTGGTGGGCTGCAGTCCGTGGGGTCGCTAAGGGTCGGACACGACTGAGCGACTTCACTTTCACTTTTCACTTTCACACACTGGAGAAGGAAATGGCAACCCACTCCAGTGTTCTTGCCTGGAGAATCCCAGGGAAGGGGGAGCCTGGTGGGCTTCTGTCTATGGAATCACACAGAGTTGGACACGACTGAAGTGACTTAGCAGCAGCAGCAGCAGCAAATGTTTATAAACAGTGTTTCGCTGTGTGACAGGAGCGTTTTCTTCTCTCACCATTTTCTTCTCTCACTCTTTCACTGGTTTTTGTACCAAGATCTGTGTTGGAATTTGGGCTTCTACTTTCTGGGCTTTAACCAGTTTGGAAACAGACACAGAAAATAGGAAGAGATTGAAATGTATTTACTAGTATCTAAACTATGGGGTTCCTATTAATGCTGGGTAGGAGGATGAGGCTTAGACCTAAAGCACAAATAGGTTTGCTACTACTCCTCCATGACTGAACTGTGAACACTCAGAACACTTCCATCCTGCTCACTTAAGCCCAGCTCTAGCGTGGGAGTAAGAAGGCCTGCATCCTGAATTCCACGGGCAGAACTAGAAAGCACCTTACCTGCACTCCTGCAAGTCTCCGAAAGTGTTCCTCTCCGTGCTGGGGATGGTATGAGAGAAAGTGGGGAGAGGAGCCCCAAGCACTTCTCCAGTTCCCGTCATCAGGACTAGACCGGAAACCTGAAGGCAGGAGTAACGTGCATCCCCCCCAGCGTCTGCCAGGGTTTTAACCTTTTGTCATACCACACTGTGTGCTCCACTGGCATCATGCCACTTATTTTGGTAGCCAGTGCTTCCAGGTAGCTATGTGAAAAAATATTCATGGTGATGGCGATAAGCTTTTTTTTTTTTTTACTTTGGTAATTATGTATTTTAAATATGTATTCAGAAAAATACATAACACATTTTAACATACGAGCTAAAGATTTTTAAGTACACATACATTTTTTCTAAAGTATTAGTGTGGGTGACAGGCAAACAAAGAAAAATCACGAAGGCACCAAGTACATGAAGGGAGGCTGGAAGCGATGTCATGAGCCATGCCTTCAAGAGGTCAGACGTCAGCCAGGTGGCCGTCCCTGAGTGGGGAGGCTGCATGCTCTCACCATCTGGCACTCTGCTTCTTGCTGCACAAACCGCCCCGCGGGAACTACTGACGGGCATGTCACTCTTTGCCCACAAGACTCTAGCAGCATGTGAGTCAGACAGGACTCCATGAAGCACCATAAACTCAGAATTCACTCCGCATTCTATTCTATCACTAATTGTGTCCTAGCATGCTGGCCAGAATACATCACCAGAGTTTATGAAGTGAACACAACGACTGGATCAGCAACACAAAAATGCTCCAAATGCAAACAACAGGAAGCTCTTATTATTTGACTTCCTCAAAACTAACCCCCCTGCAAATAAAAGACCACAGAAATTAAAGCCCAAATGCCTTCACTCCCAATGTTATGGGCTCAGTCTCAGCCAGAGGGTCTTACTTCGTTGTCTGGGTTCCTGTATCCGCAGCTGCATCCTAGGCTGTCTTGCATGAGAATGTAGCTTCTTTAAATCCTGATCTCTAGTTGTGTAATGTGGGTCAACGCTGCGATTCTCAGCCAAAGAACATGAGAGAGACTCAGTGGCACCTGTGTTGGAGACAGTGAGGACTTGAGAACAGCGGGTCTCAGTCCCACGGCAGGCCAGCCGGCTGCGCCAGAGCCAAGTCCACAGTCTGGGAATCTGCATTCACTGACCGGAAACTGCCCGACAGCTGTGCTTGTACATGTTTAATATATGTGTGCATTTCTTCTTTGTGCTTTTTCCTGTTTTGTTTGGGTGGTGCTCGTGCGATCTCCCCATATATGCTGCCTACTTTCTCTCAGAGTGACATGTGAGACATTATTGCCTTCTTGGAAAATTTAGATATTCTAGTTTCTTGTCTCATGCAAAACTGTGGTCTAGAGAAAACCTCTACTCCCAAATTCTTCCAACCACATTCTTTCTAGTGGTGAAGTACACTTTTCTCCATGAAAATATGAGGAATGGGGTAGAGACCATCACCCTACTTCCTTAGCACTATGTTTTTTAACTTAGTGATATACACTGCTTTATTTACTCTGATGATTGTGATCGTCATCACTCTTCCATAAACTTTTCCTTCCTACCTAGGTAGGTTGAGTTGGACCCAGATAGGCAGTTGGTGACCAGAGTCAAAATTAAAACACCAGGATCTCAGTAAGACCAAAGCTTCAGGATTACTCTTGTATAGTGTTGGTGGGAATGTAAACTGCTTCAACCACTGTGAAAAACGGTTTGAAGATTTCTTTAAAAATTGAGGACAGAATTTCTAACTGAGGTAGCAATTCTATTCAGTTCAGTTCAGTTCATTTCAGTCACTCAGTCGTGTCCGACTCTTTGTGACCCCATGAATTACAGCACGCCAGGCCTCCCTGTCCATCACCAACTCCTGGAGTTCACTCAAACTCACGTCCATCCAGTCGGTGATGCCATCCAGCCATCTCATTCTCTGTCGTCCCCTTCTCCTCCTGCCCCCAATCCCTCCCAGCATGGATTAGCCAAAAAGTTCATTCAGGTTTTTCCATAGCATCTTATAGAAAAAAAGCTGAATGACATCTTTGGCCAACCCAATACTTCCAGGTATTTATCTGAAGAAAAAAACACTAATCTGAAAAGGTATATGCACCCCTGTGTTCACTGCAGCATTATTACAACAGCCAAGATATGGAAATGACCGAAATGTCCAAGATGGATAAAGATGCCATACACACACACACACATATATGCAACAGAATAGTAGGCAGCCATAAATGAAGGAAATCTTGCCATCTGTGACAACATGGATGGAGCTTGGAGGCATTCTGCCAAGTGAAATAAGACAGATGAAGAAAGACAAATAACATACAATTTCTCTTACATGGAATAGAAAAAACAAAACAAAAGCAAACTCATAGATTCAGAGAACAGATTGCTGGGTACCAGAAGGGAAGGGGTTGAAGGAGGGTGAAATGAAGGAAGGGGATCAAGTGTATGGTGATGGCTAGTTACTAGACTTACTGATTACTTTGTATTGTACACCAATAGTGATTTATAGTATTGTCTACCTGAAGTTTCTATGAATATGATATACTAATTTTCCCTCAATTTAAAAAAAAGTAAGAAAAAGGAAGAGAAGGATACAAAAGTTTAGCAAGACTTTAAGGAGATTCTAGATATCACAAACTAAATTCAAAAGTTAGTATTGCAAAAGGTGGGCCATTGAAAAGATAAAACACAAGCATAAGCCAAAAAAGAAAAACCTAAACCTAAACTTCAGGCAGAAACTTTGCTGTTTCCCTCCTTCCTGTCTCGGCAGGATCTGACTGATGGTTAGTGTAAGGAGAAAGACTGCAGCTGTGGAGGGAAGTGGTGCCAAGAGTTGCAGCTGCAGAAATTTCTTGCTTTTGTTTTTTCACTTTTCATGTGTAAAATTAATACATATGCAAGTTTTTTTTAAAGCTCAAACAGTACAGAGTGGTGCTGAGTGAAAAGTTCTCTACCTGACCTCACTCTCCCACTCCCCATATCTAAGTCAGCTCCCCACTTTCAAACATTTTCTTTTATTCTGCTGCTAGTTATTACCATACCTCTGAAACTTACGTTAGTTCTTCCACCTCTTGTTCATCAACTTTAGACAGTATCTACTGAGAGATGATAAATTTAGTTCATATTTCTTTATCTATCCATTGCTAAGTTTTTCCAGTTACAGTATTTTGGTTCTTCTGGTGATTATAATTTTAAAGAATATGCTTAGTCTCCATATTTTGTTACATCAATTTTAGATAGTGTATTTTGAGAAGGTGAGAAACATTTGTGTCTGACATAACCGTCCACATGTGTCTGCTGCCTTTAACACTCAAACTCCCTTTTTCTTACATGATCAATGTCAATATTAGATTCTCTTTTACAGTTATTATTGTCTTCCAAGTTTTATTTACATGCTGATTCTATAAACTGAAATAGCATTTAGATTACTGCCTTATGAATTATTACTTACTGAAATACTGAATAGCTTTATTTATTGAGAAAAATAAGGTAATCTATATCATAAGATGGAAAGATGAATGTTCCAAGTGTCAAGGTCAAATTGGATTCCTTAAACTCAACCTTCAAGAGTTTCAAATAAATTATTCATTTAGGTAACAATACTATGACCAACCTAGACAGCATATTAAAAAGCAGAGACATTACTTTGCCAACAAAGGTCTGCCTAGTCAAAGCTATAGTTTTTCCAGTGGTCATGTATGGATGTGAGAGTTGGACCATAAAGAAAGCTGAGCGCTGAAGAATTGATGCTTTTGAACTGTGGTGTTGGAGAAGACTCTTGAGAGTCCCTTGGACTGCAAGGAGATCCAACCAGTCCATTCTAAAGGAGATCAGTCCTGGGTGTTCATTGGAAGGACTGATGTTGAAGCTGAAACTCCAATACTTTGGCCACCTGATGCAAAGAACTGACTCATTGGAAAAGACCCTGATACTGGGAAAGATTGAGGGCGGGAGGAGAAGGGGACGACAGAGGATGAGATGTTTGGATGGCATCACTGACTCGATGGTCATGAGTTTGACCAAGCTCTGGGAGTTGGTGATGGACAGGGAGGCCTGGCGTGCTGCAGTCCCTGGGGTCACAAAGAATTGGACACGACTGAACGACTGAACTGAACTGACCTTTAATTTCTAAGAAATCTTTCTTCTCTGATTATTCTTGTTTCCTAACCACTTATTATTTGGGTTCTTGACCTGCAGATGTTAAGTTTGTGAGGGCAGGGAGTTTAATCAAGTTTTTTTTCTGTTCTCTTAACTAAAGAGACTCCTGTTTTCTTCAGGAGTCAATTTAAATCTGCTCCACTTGGACCTTCTTATTTTTTGCTGTTGGTTTCTTCTAAGTTTTATGGTTTTTTCATACACATACATGATGAAAAAGATTAATACTGGTTGCATAACTTTAACTGTGCTATAAGACCTCTCCTGTGAATGAAAAGATGGATGGCAGGGTTTATGTACATATAAGCTAGTACTATAGGCCCTATGTGTCCACAGGTTTCACATCCATGGATTCAACTAACCTAAGATAAAAATGTGTTCCCCTCAAAATTCCAGAAAATTCCAAAAAGCAATATTTAAATTTGCTGTGCACTGGCAACTATGTAAATATATACTATGCAATATTTACATTATATTTACCTTGCATCTATAGATTATAGGATTATCACCTATAGATGATATAAAGCATACAGAAGGATGTGCATAGGTTATATGTAAATAGCATACCATTTTACACAAGGCACTTGAATATCCATGTATTGCAGTATCTACAGGGCATACTGGGTAGAATTAACCCTTCACAGATACTGAGGTATGACTATTTATTAAAGGTACATTTAAATATTTAGTTCACTGTGTATTTTTTTTTTGAAATTTGAAATACATTTTCGTGTATATTTTTGAAATTCTACTTTTAAAAATGATGCATGCTATATCAGTTATTTTGTTTATTTCATTTTTTGTATGCCAGGATTCTCTGACTGTTTAGAAATCTGGCTTCAACCAAGGGCCTGAAGGTTAAACATAATTTCCAGGTATGGTCAGCAGAGGGCAGCAAAGGGTAGTGGAACAAGTGCTCACTGCCAAGGATTCGCTTCCCTCTTGTGAAGGTAGAAATCAATTAGCAGGCAGCAGCAGGAGAGAAGTTCCTCAGGAGAGAATTTACTCACCGGGACAGTGACCCAGAATGGGGATGGGTTGGAGAGGCACTGGAAAGGTTCAACCACAAATTCAGTCTGGTATCTGTCATTAGAGATGAGAACAACTGGACATCAGGAGGTGAATCAGCGATTCACTTTCAAGTCCTGCCTGCTCCGCCCAGTCTGTCTAAAGTCCAAGTAAGGGTCCCTAAAGTAACAGGGGTGTGCTATCCACGTGGGGAGATGTTACCAACTTCCTGTCTGAGCGTTGGCCCACACTTCCAGCTTTGGCTAAGGGTTCCACAACCTGCCATTTTGAGGAGAAGAGTGTGTGTGTGTGTGTGTGTGTGTGTGTGTCCACACTTCCAGCTTTGGCTAAGGGTTCCACAACCTGCCATTTTGAGGAGAAGAGTGTGTGTGTGTGTGTGTGTGTGTGTGTGTGTGTGTGTCCACACTTCCAGCTTTGGCTAAGGGTTCCACAACCTGCCATTTTGAGGAGAAGAGTGTATGTGTGTGTGTGTGTGTGTGTATGTGTGTGCCCACACTTCCAGCTTTGGCTAAGGGTTCCACAACCTGCCATTTTGAGGAGAAGAGTGTGTGTGTGTGTGTGTGTGTGTGTGTGTGTGTCACTCAGTCACATCTGACTCTTTGCACCCCGTGCAAGCCATGGAGCTGGCTGGGCTCCTCTGTCCATGAAATTCTCCAGGCAAAAATACTGGAGAGGGTTGCCATTTCCTTTTCCAGGGGATCTTCCCAATCCAGGGATCGAACCAGGGTCTCCTGCACTGCAGGTGAATTCTTTACTGCCTGCATACAATGCTGACAGTTAATGAAAACAGTCAGATACACTCCAATTAAATAATCTGGGAACCAACCTAAACGTGAGGTAGCTTAGATATACTTCCTCTCTCCAGAGAGTAAACATTGTTTAGTCGTGGAAACACCATATGATTTTTAAATTAGGCAAGCACGCCTCTATGAATTGTTAGACCTGTAACTCTCAGTCACTTAACTTTACCGAGCCTCAGTTTCTCTGTTTGTAAAACTGTAAATAATGATTCTTACCTCACAAATCTGCTTCAAAGAAGTCAGATGACATACATCAACTGCCTGAGAGGGAGCACGCACCTCACAGCCCGTCAGTCAACACTGGCGCCTGTTCCATCTCCCTGCTTTCTCATGGAGGAATATCCATGAGAGTGTGTGCTGTTTCTCAGTACAAAGTCTCACAGTCTCCTAAGAGTATGACTAACATTAACTGAGGGATTACTGTGCTAGGAACCATAGTGGGCTTTCCAGAGTATTACCTACTTTTAATAACAAGCCTGTTAGGCAGGCACTTTTGCCATCATCTCTCTTTTACAAATGAGGACGCTGTAAACTGCTTTTCCTTATCTTCTCATGTATGTAGTGAAGAGCAAGGAGGGGGTCAAGGCTAGGTAACTGGGATCCAAAACTCACATTCTTGATAATACACCATTCGTTTTCCAATACAGACATTTAATCAAAAATTTTAAAACCTAAGGGAAAAAACAGAATTAAGAAAGTAGTCTTGTCTTTGCAATGTGTTTAAATGTTGGTACTACTGGCATAGGATCACCTCTTCTATTTGATATTTAGGGCAAGAGTTCAATGTTTGATGAAATAAATTAAAACAGCTTGTCACTATTATTCCATTTAGTTCTTTCAAAAATTAAAACAACTAGTAATGGTATTTTGGTAAAAATTAAGCTTTAAAGTTAACTACTACACGACTAAGGAAAGCTCCCTTGATCTTTCTGAGATTTGCTTCATTCCAAGGGAAAGATGATAAAAGAACACTTCTTTCTCAATGGATACCTAAAACAATCACAATCCTGGTTACATGCAAGAGTCACACAAAACGCTTTTCACAAATACAGGTTCTTTGGATCTGATGACTCAGAACCTCTGGAGGAGAATAGCCTAAAAAGTCTGAAACAAGTCAAAACTGATTACCAGTGAATAGATTCCAGAAGGTGAGAAGTTTTCCTGGCTCTAAGTGCTCCAAAAGAGAAAGAGAATGGAGATAATCTGGGAATTGGGGAAAGTGCAGAGATATGTCTGTCTACATTTCTTGCCTTAAATAGATTCTGCCAGACCCTTGATGAGAGGCCAGAAAATGTTGCCCAATGAGCCTCTATGGTTCTAAATACAGTCAAGCATGTCCAATAGCACCGTCCCTTTAAAAGCAGTAAGCAGTCTCTGGAGGCCACTGTCTATTTGCTGCTTCCATGCTTGGGTTTCCCAGGTGGTGCCAGTGGTAAAGAACCCGCCTGCCATGCTAGTTTGGTTTTATGATAGGTCAGAAAAAACTACACAGACTTTTACTTCTGGCCTCCAGTACCTTTTCAGACTTACTGCACCTTCTCATACCTCTTGTTTGTGTCTCCACCCCAGTAAACCCTTTCAATGTTGCTGAAATTTCACAGATTCGAGTTCTATCCCTTTGGCATAAACATGAAACACACTCTCCCCAAACACTTTTTTCTTTCTCTTCTCTCTTTTTCCCTCTCTCATTCTCCCTCTCTCTCTCTCCGCCCTCCTGTCTCCATCCCTCTTTCTCTCCCTCCCCAACCTCACCAATTTTCTAATTAATTCCAAATTATCTTTAAAAGCTTGTTTCGAATGAGTCCTTCAAAGAAGCCTTCCTTGCCTGCCCTCTCCACAAAGTCAGGTGTCCATTCTCAGTGGTAACTGCTCATCGCACTCTCTAATTTTTCTTCATAGTACCTACCAGAGTCTGGCATTAAGACTTACTGGTGAGACTGTTTAATTTCTGTCTGCTCCACCTAAATCTAGAGTTCAGCTAGAATCCCTTTTGCTCCCTCTGCCCAGACCTAACCAAATGTCTTTCCTTTAGTGCAAGTTCAAACGCCGTTGAGCAAATGAAGTGAAAGAGAGATTACTTCAGATGATCCTTTGCCCCCCATCCACGGCAGAAAGCTATCTCACTGATTTATTCAACAAAATGTTTTGCATTCTTCCCATGTGCCAACGCCTGTGAGAATTAAATGATAAATTAAAAACAGACTCATTCCTTGACGTCCTTAAGAGTCTGCATGCGTCCTCAATCGCTTCAGTCATGTCTCACTCTTTGCCACCCCATGGACTGTAGCCCACCAGGCTCCTCTGTCCATGGGATTCTCCAGACAAGAATACTGGAGTGGGTTGCCATGTCCTCCTCCAGGGGATCTTCCCCACCCAGGAACTGAACCCATATCTCCTGTGTCTTCTACATTGCAGGTGGATTCTTTACCCACTTTGCCACCTTGGAAGCCCCCATAAGAGTCTAATGGGAATATAAAATATGTATTCAGATAACCATTATAAGAGCTGACAAGAGAAACCACAAACTGCCATATGGTCAAATTCCAGTTCTCCGCCATTGTCAAAGGAAAGAGACCGTCCTCAGGAGAAGAGGTTAGGGGCCTTGCTGCCCAGAAGCGGTGTGACCCCTGGGTCAGTTGGAGCTGATCCTTCATTATTATTATACTGGGCTTCTTGGCCTCACAGTTACCCAGACTGAGTGGCAGCCTCCTCAACTGTACAATGGTCAATTTTCTAGTGGAAAGAGAATACCGTCTTTACATAAAATGCTTTTAGCAGAAGACTGGAGGCTCCATAACACTGAAGACACATAGAAGGCAAATAAGCATGAGAAGATGCTCAGCATCATTAACTATTAGGGAAATGCAAATTAAATCCACAATGACATGGCACTGCACAGCTATCAGAACGCCTAAAAACGACACCACCAAACACTTATGTGGGGAAACTGAATCACTCATACAGTGCTGGTGAGAATGTGAAATGGTACAGCCACTCTGGAAAACAATTTGACATTTTCTTTAAAAACAAGATACCATTGCTGTTGTTATTTGCTAAGTCATGTCCAACTCTTTGTGACCTTGTGGACTGTAGACCACCAGGCCCCTCTGTCCTTGGGATTCTCCAGGGAAGAAGAGTGGAGTGGGTGGCCATGTCCTTCTCCAGAGAATCTTGCTCACCCAAGAATCAATCCCTCATCTCCTGCATTTGCAGACAGATTCTTTACCCTTGAGTCACCAGGGAAGACCTACAACTACCATACAATCAGGCATTTACACTCCTAGGCCTTTAACCTAGAGAAATGGATGTTAACATTGACACCAAAAGAAGTGTACACAAATGTTTGGTGCAGCTTTATTTGTAACAGCCCCAAACTGAAGACAGCACAGGTGCTCCACAACATGGTTAAACAAACATACATCGTTCTCCCGGACTGCTACTGAGAGCCACAGAGAGATAACTGTGAATGCCTGCCACAGTCTAGGTGGGTCTCCAGTTATGCTGAGCAGGGAGCAAAACGGGAGCAAATCCCAAACGTTACACACTGTATGAGCCCGTTGAGGTAACGTTCTTGAAATGGCAAAATTAAAGGAGAAAAATTAGTGGCTGCAGGGATTAAAGAGGTGGCAGAAGTGGAGGGGAGTCTGTGTGGCTGTAAAGGATCACTGAGTTGATGGAAATGTGCGGTATCTTGACAGTTTCAATGTTAATATCCTAGTTATATAGTACTATAGTTTAGAGAGATACTACCATCGCGGAAAACTGGGTAAAAGGTTATAGACTCTGTGTTATTTCTTGTAACTACATGTGAATCTACAGCTATTTCAAAATAAAAATGTTAATTTAAAAAAATCGAAGCATCAGTCGCTCAGCTGTGTCCGACTCTTTGGGACCCCATGGACTGTAGTCCACCAGGCTCTTCTGTCCATGGGATTCTCCAGGCAAGAATACTGGAGTGGGCTGCCATCCCCTTCTCCAAAAAAATTGAAAGATAGAGGTAAAATCAGGGGAGCAAATGTGTAAGCTTGTCAACTATGGCATGAGCCTCAGTACACTGACATCATAATGGCCAGTGACCTGGATTACTACAGAGTCGTCAGGCTTCATGGGTTTGTTCACAGTACTCTGCCAAGTGCTGGAGACATACTCAGCTTTCAGTGCCGAGAATTGGAGAAAAAAGGATTTTCAGGGCAATCAAAAAGCACTTTGAGCTTTTTGGTTGTCATTCAAGGTTTATCACATCAGGTAATCCTTTAATATAGTATTTTTTATCATCAAAACAAACTGGTGGTCACATGACAGATTTTATTTTGTTTCTTCTAAGACATGTGAACTAATTTTTAACTTCAGCGTGGGTTTCATGAAAAGCTACTGGTGTTACTAAGATTCATACTGCAGAACACAAGTGAGCAGCTTTACATTCTCCAGGTGGGCCAGGGAGTAGAAGGATATTTTATTGGCTTCAAGGCTAAAATTTTCTGTAGATCTGTGAAAATATCTGCTCTATTTTTCAAAGAGTCTTTATGTTCAGTACAGTTTAGTTGTTTTGATCAGGCAGTTCTGTTAGACCTTAGTCATAGCTCAATCAACTAATAACTAGTATTTAGAAACTTTTTTGATGTTTCCAGTACTATTTAGCTGATCTTAGAGAACTTTCCCCAAAATGTGAATATTGATTTAGATATGATTGAAGTGAATTTTCCAGAATCCTCAGTTATCTAAAATTTTAGGCTAACATGAAACCAAGTTGTAATTACTTCTTGGCAAATCTCCATATCTTTTTATCTCTAATAGGCCACACATTATCCTATTTTGTGTGGTTACTGGGTTTTTACTGTTGTCTGTTTTTGCCTTCCTATCATCCTCTCTACCTTTGGCCTCCTGATTCTCCTCTTTCTAACAGTTCATGACCAGCTCCGCTCCTTTCTCTAGTCCCTGCCTCTAAGAGTTCACATGCCCGAGGGCTTTGTCCTTGAAATTGCTGCCTGTCCACATCAACTCCCTGAGTGACCTCATTCTCTCAGTAACTTTCTATAGCTTGCTGATTCCTGGATCTGAGCTGTGACGCCCTGTTTGTGTCACACTGGGGCTCGTTTTTAGAGTTGTGTCAATCTTGACATTTAACATAAACCCCATCGTATATCTGACCAGTGACTAGCTGTTCTGTGGTGTTTGATGTTTTTCAGAAGCCCTTCTGTTGAGGTGGACATCAACAGTGAGAACACGTCATCATCCGAGGGCGCTAATGGTACCCTGCTGATCCACAGCCCCGCAGAACTCAAAAGCGGCTAGAGGAAGCAGCAGCGGTACCTCTCCTTATTTAGTGATTTGTTGCTTGTGTCGAATACCAAGTGCGTATATATTACATGCTTTCCTAATTACTATAAAATGGCACCTTTGCTAACCTTTAAGAAAATACGACAGGCAGGGTCTCTCATCTATAGAAAGATGATAAAAAAATGAGGGGGGAGGGAGAGATTGTGACCTGTGCTTGTGATACAAGGTAGATAGATATCATGAGTGTCATGAAGGGGACCGTGAAGAAGATGGGACCATATTAGAAAGGGGTTATCCGGGACGCCTTCTCAAGAAGGCAGCCTCTAAACTAGACCTGTGCGTTGAAGCACAGCTGCCATTCCCAGCCAAGGCAGCTGAGCCTTCCAGGCCAAGGGAGCAGCAGGCTTGCCTGGGTGCAGCTGGGCCCCGTGGATGGGGGTAGTTCTGGGAAGGCCAATGTGACTGGAGCCTAAAGTGAGGGGCATGACATTATAACACTGTAGTCAGGGGTCCAGTCACACAGGGTCCCCATAGGCCACAGTAAGGGGTTAAAAGTATGCTGAAAGGTGTTTAACTAGGATAGTAACTTTCTGGCTATCAGTAGACGAGATATTTTGGAGTAAGCAAGAGTGGAAGCAGGGAGACTAGTCAGGGAGGCAACAGTCCTGTGAACAGTATCAAGGACTCCACCTTGGGGTTGGCAGTAGAAACAAAAGATTCAGCCACACAGATGTGGAATATATGTTGGAGACAGAACCAGCGGGGTACACTTTACTCTCAACCCTCAACAAAGATGCAACTAAGACCATAGACTTGGTGGCTTTACAAAATAAATGTATTCTCTTATTGCTCTGGAGGCTGTAAATCCAAGATCAGGAACCATATGGTGAGGCTCCAGTGAGAGCTCTCTTCCTGCCTTGCAGATGACTGTCTTCTCATTGTGTGCTCACAAGGCATTTCCTTGGTGCCAGTAAGCCCACCAAGCCGACTGCATTTGAATCTTACCCTTTAAGACCTCGCCTCCATGACATCACCCAAAGCTCTATCTCCAATATAGTCGTATTTGCAGTGAGGGCGTCACTGTATAGGACTTTAGCAGCCAGTGGGGGGACACAACTCCCCCACTACAGTAACTACAGTACTGAGTACTTGTACTTCACCAGAAGTTTTAGAAAAAGACCTAGAAGATCATTCCCACAGTAACATTTAGGTATATTCATGATCATTATTAATGTTAAAAAAATTTTTTTTCAGAAGGAAACAACTAAAAAGAAAATACCTCCTGTGATAACAAACATATTTCTTCCCTGTCATGCCTCACTCTTAGATGGAATATTGTATCCTGCCTTGAATCAATCTGTTCAAATTAACAATCTGAGTGTAGCACCTAGTTTTGCCACTTAGCCATAAGAGGTGGAGGCACCGAGGTTCCCTACTGCCTCAGCTCACCTTCAGACTTCAGCTGAAAACTCACTCATCTTGAGGCTGATGCTATAGAAATTAACACAAATGGAATAAATAGTTTACTAACTTCTCCCTATGCATTTGATCAGAATAAGCAGATTTCAGTTTCTAGGTAATAATAAGGGGGATTTAAATATTTATTTCTTCACAGAGAAATTATATTTCTCCAGTTGTAGGATGTTAATGTTCAGTGATTCATGGGGTCGCAAAGAGTCAGACACGACTGAGTGACTGAACTGAACTGAACTGAACTGAATGTTCAGTGAAAATTATTTTGAGATTTTTTTGGGTCATTTTTTCCCATACTACAAACATTAGAAACTTCTGTTGTCAAGAATTAATCTCATGAATTCTTCAACATCATTTTGATATTCATTAGAATGCTAATAAGCTATCTTTCAAATAAAATTATTAGTTTTATTTTTATAACAGGATCTACTTTATAAATATTAAGACATTAATACTAGTAGAGGCCTATGAAGAATTAACAAATAAGAAGGGACTATACATAGCCAACACCATTTTTAAGAATTGATGCTTTTGAACTGTGGTGTTGGAGAAGACTCTTGAGAGTCCCTTGTACTGCAAGGAGATCCAACCAGTCCATTCTAAAGGAGATCAATCCTGGGTGTTCATTGGAAGGACTGATACTAAAGCTGAAACTCCAATACTTTGGCCACCTCATACGATGAGTTGACTCACGGAAAAGACTCTGATGCTAGGAAAGTTTGGGGGCGGGAGGAGAAGGGGACGACGGAGAATGAGATGGCTGGATGGCATCACCGACTCTGTGGACATGAGTTTGAGTGAACTCCGGGAGTTGGTGGTGGACAGCGAGGCCTGGCGTGCTGTGATTCATGGGGTCGCGGAGAGTTGGACACGACTGAGCGACTGAACTGAACTGAACTGAACTGATCCTCACATTTAGTTGTTACAGAATACAGAAACAATAAAAAATGAATGTTATTTAGATCAAAAGATGATTACTATTAACTTATCAGTGAAACAGCAGATACACAAACAGCAGATACTTACACACTATACCACAATCTCTATTTCCAAGCATCTAAGGGAACAGTCTTGTGTTGGAATAGGGGAAGTCTGCCTAGAATCCCATAAACTCCACAAACCATTGGGGCTTACCCTCCAGTATAAAGACTGAGATAGGGGAAAGGAAGAAGGGCAAAGGTGAACAGAGTTTTGTCGTCAAAAGAACACAATGGTCATAGCAAACATCCTCTTCCAGCAAAACAAGAAGAGACTCTACACATGGACATCACCAAATGGTCAATACCGAAATCAGACTGATTATATTCTTTACAGATAAAGATGGAGAAACTCTGTACAGTTAGCAAAAACCAGACATGGAGCAGCCTGTGGCTCAGATCATGAGCTCCTTAATGCAAAATTCAGGCTTAAATTGAAGAAAGTAGGGAAAACCACTAGGTCATTCAGGTATGACCTAAATCAAATCCCTTGTGATTGTACAGTGGAAGTAACAAATAGATTCAATGGATTGGATTTGGTAGAGCACTAAAGAACTATGGACAGAAGTTTGTAACACTGTACAGGAGGCTGTGACCAAAACCATTCTGGAGAAAAACACATGCAAGAAAGCAAGGTGGATGTCTGAGGAGGCTTTACAAATAGCTGAGAAAAGAAGTGAAAGGCAAGGAAGAAAGGGAAAGATATACCCCACTGAATGCAGAGTTCCAGAGAATAGCAAGGAGAGATAACAAGGCCTTCTTCAATGAACAATGTAAAGCAACAGAGGAAAACAATAGAATGGGGAAGACTAACAAATCTCTTCAAAAAAATTGGAAATTTTCAAGGGAACATTTCATGCAAAGATAGGCATAATAATGGACAGAAATGGTATGGACCTAAGAGAAGCTAAAGATATTAAGAAGAGTTGGCAAGAATACACAGAAGAACTGTACAAAAAAGGTCTTAAAGACCCAGATAACCACGATGTTGTGGTCACTCACCTGGACCCAGACGTTCTGGAGCATGAAGCTGAGTGGGCCTTAGGAAGCATTACTACAAACAAGGCTAGCAGTGCTGATGGGATTCCAGCTGAGCTATCTAAAATCTGAAAACAGAATGCTGTTAAAGTGCTGTGTTCAATGTGTTAGCAAATCTGGAAAACTCAGCAGTGGTCACAGGACTGGAAAAGGTCAGTTTTCATTCCAATTCCAACGAAGGGCAATGTCAAAGAATATTCAAGCTACCATACAACTGCTCTCATTTCACATGTTAGTAAGGTTAGGCTCACAATTCTTAAAGCTACGCTTCATCAGTATGTGAACCTAGAACTTCCAGATGTACAATCTGGGTTTAGAAAAGGCAGAAGAACCAGAGATCAAATTTCTAACATTCGCTGGATCATAAAGAAAGCAAGGAAATTCCAGAAAGACAGCTACTTCTGCTTCATTGACTACACTAACGCCTTTGACTGTGTGAATCACAAAAAGCTGTGGAGAGTTCTTCAGGAGATGGGAATACCAGACCACCTGACCTGCCTCCTGAGAAACCTGTATGCAGGTCAGGAAGCGACAGTTAGAACCAGACATGGAATGACAGATTCAAAATTGGGCAAAGGAGTATGACAAAGCTGTATATTGTCACCCTGTTTATTTAACTTATATGCAGAGCACATCATGCAAAATACCAGACTAGATGAATCATAAGCTGAAATCAAGATTGCTGGGAGAAATAGCAACAACCTCAGATATGCAGATACCACTCTGATGGCAGAAAGCAAAGAGGAACTAAAGAGCCTCGTGATGAGAGTGAAAGAAGAGAGTGAAAAAGTTGGCCTAAAACTCAACATTCAAAGAATTAATATCATGGCATCTGGTCCCATCACTTCATGGCAAAATAGATGGGGAAACAGTGTCAGACTTTATTTACGGGGGCTCAAAAATCACTGCAGATGCTGATTGCAGCCACGAAATTAAAAGACGCTTACTCCTTGGAAGAAAAGTTATGACCAACATAGATAGCATATTAAAAAGCGGAGACATTACTTTGCCAATAAAGGTCCGTCTAGTCAAGGCTATGGTTTCTCCAGTGGTCATGTATGGATATGAGATTCTTTACCCTTGAGTCACCAGGGAAGACCTACAACTACCATACAATCAGGCATTTACACTCCTAGGCCTTTAACCTAGAGAAATGGATGTTAACATTGACACCAAAAGAAGTGTACACAAATGTTTGGTGCAGCTTTATTTGTAACAGCCCCAAACTGAAGACAGCACAGGTGCTCCACAACATGGTTAAACAAACATACATCGTTCTCCCGGACTGCTACTGAGAGCCACAGAGAGATAACTGTGAATGCCTGCCACAGTCTAGGTGGGTCTCCAGTTATGCTGAGCAGGGAGCAAAACGGGAGCAAATCCCAAACGTTACACACTGTATGAGCCCGTTGAGGTAACGTTCTTGAAATGGCAAAATTAAAGGAGAAAAATTAGTGGCTGCAGGGATTAAAGAGGTGGCAGAAGTGGAGGGGAGTCTGTGTGGCTGTAAAGGATCACTGAGTTGATGGAAATGTGCGGTATCTTGACAGTTTCAATGTTAATATCCTAGTTATATAGTACTATAGTTTAGAGAGATACTACCATCGCGGAAAACTGGGTAAAAGGTTATAGACTCTGTGTTATTTCTTGTAACTACATGTGAATCTACAGCTATTTCAAAATAAAAATGTTAATTTAAAAAAATCGAAGCATCAGTCGCTCAGCTGTGTCCGACTCTTTGGGACCCCATGGACTGTAGTCCACCAGGCTCTTCTGTCCATGGGATTCTCCAGGCAAGAATACTGGAGTGGGCTGCCATCCCCTTCTCCAAAAAAATTGAAAGATAGAGGTAAAATCAGGGGAGCAAATGTGTAAGCTTGTCAACTATGGCATGAGCCTCAGTACACTGACATCATAATGGCCAGTGACCTGGATTACTACAGAGTCGTCAGGCTTCATGGGTTTGTTCACAGTACTCTGCCAAGTGCTGGAGACATACTCAGCTTTCAGTGCCGAGAATTGGAGAAAAAAGGATTTTCAGGGCAATCAAAAAGCACTTTGAGCTTTTTGGTTGTCATTCAAGGTTTATCACATCAGGTAATCCTTTAATATAGTATTTTTTATCATCAAAACAAACTGGTGGTCACATGACAGATTTTATTTTGTTTCTTCTAAGACATGTGAACTAATTTTTAACTTCAGCGTGGGTTTCATGAAAAGCTACTGGTGTTACTAAGATTCATACTGCAGAACACAAGTGAGCAGCTTTACATTCTCCAGGTGGGCCAGGGAGTAGAAGGATATTTTATTGGCTTCAAGGCTAAAATTTTCTGTAGATCTGTGAAAATATCTGCTCTATTTTTCAAAGAGTCTTTATGTTCAGTACAGTTTAGTTGTTTTGATCAGGCAGTTCTGTTAGACCTTAGTCATAGCTCAATCAACTAATAACTAGTATTTAGAAACTTTTTTGATGTTTCCAGTACTATTTAGCTGATCTTAGAGAACTTTCCCCAAAATGTGAATATTGATTTAGATATGATTGAAGTGAATTTTCCAGAATCCTCAGTTATCTAAAATTTTAGGCTAACATGAAACCAAGTTGTAATTACTTCTTGGCAAATCTCCATATCTTTTTATCTCTAATAGGCCACACATTATCCTATTTTGTGTGGTTACTGGGTTTTTACTGTTGTCTGTTTTTGCCTTCCTATCATCCTCTCTACCTTTGGCCTCCTGATTCTCCTCTTTCTAACAGTTCATGACCAGCTCCGCTCCTTTCTCTAGTCCCTGCCTCTAAGAGTTCACATGCCCGAGGGCTTTGTCCTTGAAATTGCTGCCTGTCCACATCAACTCCCTGAGTGACCTCATTCTCTCAGTAACTTTCTATAGCTTGCTGATTCCTGGATCTGAGCTGTGACGCCCTGTTTGTGTCACACTGGGGCTCGTTTTTAGAGTTGTGTCAATCTTGACATTTAACATAAACCCCATCGTATATCTGACCAGTGACTAGCTGTTCTGTGGTGTTTGATGTTTTTCAGAAGCCCTTCTGTTGAGGTGGACATCAACAGTGAGAACACGTCATCATCCGAGGGCGCTAATGGTACCCTGCTGATCCACAGCCCCGCAGAACTCAAAAGCGGCTAGAGGAAGCAGCAGCGGTACCTCTCCTTATTTAGTGATTTGTTGCTTGTGTCGAATACCAAGTGCGTATATATTACATGCTTTCCTAATTACTATAAAATGGCACCTTTGCTAACCTTTAAGAAAATACGACAGGCAGGGTCTCTCATCTATAGAAAGATGATAAAAAAATGAGGGGGGAGGGAGAGATTGTGACCTGTGCTTGTGATACAAGGTAGATAGATATCATGAGTGTCATGAAGGGGACCGTGAAGAAGATGGGACCATATTAGAAAGGGGTTATCCGGGACGCCTTCTCAAGAAGGCAGCCTCTAAACTAGACCTGTGCGTTGAAGCACAGCTGCCATTCCCAGCCAAGGCAGCTGAGCCTTCCAGGCCAAGGGAGCAGCAGGCTTGCCTGGGTGCAGCTGGGCCCCGTGGATGGGGGTAGTTCTGGGAAGGCCAATGTGACTGGAGCCTAAAGTGAGGGGCATGACATTATAACACTGTAGTCAGGGGTCCAGTCACACAGGGTCCCCATAGGCCACAGTAAGGGGTTAAAAGTATGCTGAAAGGTGTTTAACTAGGATAGTAACTTTCTGGCTATCAGTAGACGAGATATTTTGGAGTAAGCAAGAGTGGAAGCAGGGAGACTAGTCAGGGAGGCAACAGTCCTGTGAACAGTATCAAGGACTCCACCTTGGGGTTGGCAGTAGAAACAAAAGATTCAGCCACACAGATGTGGAATATATGTTGGAGACAGAACCAGCGGGGTACACTTTACTCTCAACCCTCAACAAAGATGCAACTAAGACCATAGACTTGGTGGCTTTACAAAATAAATGTATTCTCTTATTGCTCTGGAGGCTGTAAATCCAAGATCAGGAACCATATGGTGAGGCTCCAGTGAGAGCTCTCTTCCTGCCTTGCAGATGACTGTCTTCTCATTGTGTGCTCACAAGGCATTTCCTTGGTGCCAGTAAGCCCACCAAGCCGACTGCATTTGAATCTTACCCTTTAAGACCTCGCCTCCATGACATCACCCAAAGCTCTATCTCCAATATAGTCGTATTTGCAGTGAGGGCGTCACTGTATAGGACTTTAGCAGCCAGTGGGGGGACACAACTCCCCCACTACAGTAACTACAGTACTGAGTACTTGTACTTCACCAGAAGTTTTAGAAAAAGACCTAGAAGATCATTCCCACAGTAACATTTAGGTATATTCATGATCATTATTAATGTTAAAAAAATTTTTTTTCAGAAGGAAACAACTAAAAAGAAAATACCTCCTGTGATAACAAACATATTTCTTCCCTGTCATGCCTCACTCTTAGATGGAATATTGTATCCTGCCTTGAATCAATCTGTTCAAATTAACAATCTGAGTGTAGCACCTAGTTTTGCCACTTAGCCATAAGAGGTGGAGGCACCGAGGTTCCCTACTGCCTCAGCTCACCTTCAGACTTCAGCTGAAAACTCACTCATCTTGAGGCTGATGCTATAGAAATTAACACAAATGGAATAAATAGTTTACTAACTTCTCCCTATGCATTTGATCAGAATAAGCAGATTTCAGTTTCTAGGTAATAATAAGGGGGATTTAAATATTTATTTCTTCACAGAGAAATTATATTTCTCCAGTTGTAGGATGTTAATGTTCAGTGATTCATGGGGTCGCAAAGAGTCAGACACGACTGAGTGACTGAACTGAACTGAACTGAATGTTCAGTGAAAATTATTTTGAGATTTTTTTGGGTCATTTTTTCCCATACTACAAACATTAGAAACTTCTGTTGTCAAGAATTAATCTCATGAATTCTTCAACATCATTTTGATATTCATTAGAATGCTAATAAGCTATCTTTCAAATAAAATTATTAGTTTTATTTTTATAACAGGATCTACTTTATAAATATTAAGACATTAATACTAGTAGAGGCCTATGAAGAATTAACAAATAAGAAGGGACTATACATAGCCAACACCATTTTTAAGAATTGATGCTTTTGAACTGTGGTGTTGGAGAAGACTCTTGAGAGTCCCTTGTACTGCAAGGAGATCCAACCAGTCCATTCTAAAGGAGATCAATCCTGGGTGTTCATTGGAAGGACTGATACTAAAGCTGAAACTCCAATACTTTGGCCACCTCATACGATGAGTTGACTCACGGAAAAGACTCTGATGCTAGGAAAGTTTGGGGGCGGGAGGAGAAGGGGACGACGGAGAATGAGATGGCTGGATGGCATCACCGACTCTGTGGACATGAGTTTGAGTGAACTCCGGGAGTTGGTGGTGGACAGCGAGGCCTGGCGTGCTGTGATTCATGGGGTCGCGGAGAGTTGGACACGACTGAGCGACTGAACTGAACTGAACTGAACTGATCCTCACATTTAGTTGTTACAGAATACAGAAACAATAAAAAATGAATGTTATTTAGATCAAAAGATGATTACTATTAACTTATCAGTGAAACAGCAGATACACAAACAGCAGATACTTACACACTATACCACAATCTCTATTTCCAAGCATCTAAGGGAACAGTCTTGTGTTGGAATAGGGGAAGTCTGCCTAGAATCCCATAAACTCCACAAACCATTGGGGCTTACCCTCCAGTATAAAGACTGAGATAGGGGAAAGGAAGAAGGGCAAAGGTGAACAGAGTTTTGTCGTCAAAAGAACACAATGGTCATAGCAAACATCCTCTTCCAGCAAAACAAGAAGAGACTCTACACATGGACATCACCAAATGGTCAATACCGAAATCAGACTGATTATATTCTTTACAGATAAAGATGGAGAAACTCTGTACAGTTAGCAAAAACCAGACATGGAGCAGCCTGTGGCTCAGATCATGAGCTCCTTAATGCAAAATTCAGGCTTAAATTGAAGAAAGTAGGGAAAACCACTAGGTCATTCAGGTATGACCTAAATCAAATCCCTTGTGATTGTACAGTGGAAGTAACAAATAGATTCAATGGATTGGATTTGGTAGAGCACTAAAGAACTATGGACAGAAGTTTGTAACACTGTACAGGAGGCTGTGACCAAAACCATTCTGGAGAAAAACACATGCAAGAAAGCAAGGTGGATGTCTGAGGAGGCTTTACAAATAGCTGAGAAAAGAAGTGAAAGGCAAGGAAGAAAGGGAAAGATATACCCCACTGAATGCAGAGTTCCAGAGAATAGCAAGGAGAGATAACAAGGCCTTCTTCAATGAACAATGTAAAGCAACAGAGGAAAACAATAGAATGGGGAAGACTAACAAATCTCTTCAAAAAAATTGGAAATTTTCAAGGGAACATTTCATGCAAAGATAGGCATAATAATGGACAGAAATGGTATGGACCTAAGAGAAGCTAAAGATATTAAGAAGAGTTGGCAAGAATACACAGAAGAACTGTACAAAAAAGGTCTTAAAGACCCAGATAACCACGATGTTGTGGTCACTCACCTGGACCCAGACGTTCTGGAGCATGAAGCTGAGTGGGCCTTAGGAAGCATTACTACAAACAAGGCTAGCAGTGCTGATGGGATTCCAGCTGAGCTATCTAAAATCTGAAAACAGAATGCTGTTAAAGTGCTGTGTTCAATGTGTTAGCAAATCTGGAAAACTCAGCAGTGGTCACAGGACTGGAAAAGGTCAGTTTTCATTCCAATTCCAACGAAGGGCAATGTCAAAGAATATTCAAGCTACCATACAACTGCTCTCATTTCACATGTTAGTAAGGTTAGGCTCACAATTCTTAAAGCTACGCTTCATCAGTATGTGAACCTAGAACTTCCAGATGTACAATCTGGGTTTAGAAAAGGCAGAAGAACCAGAGATCAAATTTCTAACATTCGCTGGATCATAAAGAAAGCAAGGAAATTCCAGAAAGACAGCTACTTCTGCTTCATTGACTACACTAACGCCTTTGACTGTGTGAATCACAAAAAGCTGTGGAGAGTTCTTCAGGAGATGGGAATACCAGACCACCTGACCTGCCTCCTGAGAAACCTGTATGCAGGTCAGGAAGCGACAGTTAGAACCAGACATGGAATGACAGATTCAAAATTGGGCAAAGGAGTATGACAAAGCTGTATATTGTCACCCTGTTTATTTAACTTATATGCAGAGCACATCATGCAAAATACCAGACTAGATGAATCATAAGCTGAAATCAAGATTGCTGGGAGAAATAGCAACAACCTCAGATATGCAGATACCACTCTGATGGCAGAAAGCAAAGAGGAACTAAAGAGCCTCGTGATGAGAGTGAAAGAAGAGAGTGAAAAAGTTGGCCTAAAACTCAACATTCAAAGAATTAATATCATGGCATCTGGTCCCATCACTTCATGGCAAAATAGATGGGGAAACAGTGTCAGACTTTATTTATGGGGGCTCAAAAATCACTGCAGATGCTGATTGCAGCCACGAAATTAAAAGACGCTTACTCCTTGGAAGAAAAGTTATGACCAACCTAGATAGCATATTAAAAAGCGGAGACATTACTTTGCCAATAAAGGTCCGTCTAGTCAAGGCTATGGTTTCTCCAGTGGTCATGTATGGATATGAGAGTTGGACTGTGAAGAAAGCTGAGCGCCGAAGAATTTATGCTTTTGAACTGTGGTGCTGGAGAACACTTTTGAGAGTCCCTTGGACTGCAAGGAGATCCAACCAGTCCATTCTAAAGGAGATCAGTCCTGGGTGTTCATTGGAAGGACTGATGCTAAAGCTGAAACTCCAATACTTTGGCCACCTCATGCGACGAGTTGACTCACTGGAAAAGACTTTGATGCTGGGAGGGATTGGGGGCAGGAGGAGAAGGGGATGACAGAGGATGAGATGGCTGGATGGCATCACCAACTCGATGGACATGAGTTTGAGTGAACTATAGGAGCAGGTGACAGAGAGGCCTGGTGTGCTGCGATTCATGGGGTCGCAAAGAGTCGGACACGACTGAGCGACTGAACTGAACTGAACTGAAAGTGGAAACAGTGAGAGATGTGGACTACCAAATCACTGCAGATGGTGACTGCAGCCATGAAATTAAAAGACGCTTGCTCTTTGGAAGAAAAGATATGACAAACCTAGATAGCATATTAAAAAGCAGAGACATTACTCTGCCAGCAAAGGTCCCTATAGTAAATGCTGTGGTTTTTCCAGGAGTCATGTATGGATGTGAGTTGGACCATAAAGAAGGTGGAGCACCAGGGAATTGATTTTTTTGAACTGTAGTGCTGAAGAAGACTCTTGAGAGTCCTGTGGACAGCACAGAGATCAAACCAGTCAATCCAAAAAGAAATCAACCTGGAACATTCATTGGAAGGACTGATGCTGAAGCTGAAGCTCCAATTCTTTGGCAACCTGATGTTAAGAGTAAACTCACTGGAAATGACCCTGATGCAGAGAAAGACTGAGGGCAGGAGGAGAAGGGGACAGCAGAGTTAGAGATAGTTATGTAGCCTCACTGTCTGACAAGAATCTGAGCAAACTCCCAGAGACAGTGAAGGTCAGGGGAGCCTGGCATTCTGCAGTCCATGGGGGTGCAAACAGTCTGACATGACTTAGCAACTGAAAAAGAACAACAAAGAGGAAAGGACGGGGGTGTGGGAATCCGTAGTAAGGGATGCACAAAAATTGTAAACGTAGTCCTCCTCTTCCCTCTCATCCTTCAGTCCGTTTACATTAGATTCGTTCTAACTTGTGAGAAAATCTCATTAAGTCATGACTAAGTGTGAAGAAATACAACGAGATCCTAGGAGAATCCACTGCAGTATAAATTTTTGTTGTTTTAAACATTTCCAAGCTGGCATCTCGTTTTGTTGGTATAGTGTCATGAGATTTATCATGTCAGTCTGCAGATTAAAGAACAATTCCGTCAGAAAGCCTGGTGGTTCCTGGAGAACTGTTGAGGCTGAGGATAGGAAACAGGAGAAGGGTACCTCAGGGAAGCTGAGATCAACAGCCATGGAGGCCAAGTGGGTAGGAGCACAGGCTCATGAGTTAGGCTGTCTGAGTTCAAACCCTGTTTCTATTGCTTGGGCAATTTACTTAACCTCTCTGTGAGCTTCCTCACCTGTAAAATGGAGCTAATAAAGACCACTTAGTGTAGCTGACAAATGAAAAAAATGTTTATAAAATACTTAGAACAGTGCTCACTATATGGTAAATACTCAGTGTTACTGGAAAATGGAAACCATGCTCTGGGCCTTTGGATAACTCCTTGGTTTGGTTTCAAGGGAGTGAATAATCTTGGCACTTCATTTCACTAAGAAGAGAATTATTGAAATACCTTTTCCCAGGTCAGTGTATTTGGAAGTTTCCACACAGTACCTTAGGTGTCAAAACATTTGGATGTCTACATCAGAAAAAAAAAAAAATCTATAAAATCCAGCAGATAGGCATCTATTTTTCCCATTAAGTGAAAGCCGTTCAGTCGTGTCTGACTCTTTGCGACCCCATGGAGTATACAGTCCATGGAATTCTCCAGGCCAGAATACTGGAGTGGGTAGCCTTTCCCTTTTCCAGGTGATTTTCCCAATCCAGGAATCGAACGGGGGTGTCCTGCATTGCAGGCGGATTCTTTACCACCATTGGGCATAAATTTTTAATTTGAAAATGCTTTTAGAGTTACTATATAGAAAAAATAATTTTATCTTATAATTGTGTTTCATAAAATATTCAAATACACAGGCACAGGGTAAAAATGTTGAAATCGACTATAGAAAAAACCCACCTTGTATCACAAAGCAGGTTTCCATCATATTTATATTCATAGTGCCCACTAAATTGAGATTATCCTTCAAGCGGGCTTCTTGCAAAATTATTTTCATTTCATAAATCCCATTGAAGAGTTGGAGCTTTAACTGTTCCCTGAACCAGAGGAATCAAAGGCATTTCTGCATATGAGGTATCTCTGATCTCATTCTACAATTAGTGTGACTACATGTGGTTCTGAATTGTAGAAAGCTCCAAAGCTGTGTGCCCCAGTTACCTCGGCATCTTTCATAGGGCTTGTAGCTATCTAAATCTCAAGAGTTAAATTTTTGAATTAACCAAGAGATATGGTGGTTTCCATGGTAGAAGTCAAAAGAGAATCAGCAGAAACTGTCAGAGAGCAGTTTCATTGGTGACCTTCTGACTTCCCAGAGGTAAATGGGAAAGATGTCTATCATCTACACAGAAGACATCCTGGCCACTGATCTGAGGTTGACTGACTGACTGATTGACTGATTAAGTTTTAAGTTGGGGTTCAGTTTTATGCTAACAATTTTTCAGTTTTTAGCTATAAGAGAAAATGGTATGAACAAAATTTTAAGAAAGGAAATTTAAAATAACCTAGGCTAGAAAATAAGACATCTTTTTTTAAAAATTAAAGTTGAAAATGTATTTTAAATTTCTCTAATCTAGCCTTTATTATTATTTTTTTGGTCTCTGTTAAGGAAAAAGTTGTATAACTATTTTTATAAACTATATATCATGCATGTATTTGGTGTAGCCTCTCAATACTTTTTGATGTATGCAAGACATGAATGAATAATAAACTAATTATAATAATTTTTAAAAATTATATATTTTCTACATTTATATTATTATAATTATAAAATGCTATTTACATTTATATAAGATTTATTTTTAATATATATAATAAATATGAGACTGATAATTGAGTTAATGGTTCTCTAAAAATGCTCTAAAATATAAAGGATGGTCTATACACATTACTTAACATTCAGAAAATGTCTATTCCTACCATTAAGGAAGTGTTTTCAGGGACTTCCTGGACCAGCCTCCGCTCAACATGCATTTTTGAAAAGATCTATCAAACACCTAGCCATGCCGTCCACAGAAAGAAATAGAGATGAAGGAGGCATGCTTGGCCCTCCAGCAGTAAGAAGCACCTTAGCATCTTAGCATGAACACAGCTGCTCCCATTACGTTTAAGAAACAAACTAACAGAGGTATTATTTGGTTCTTTCCAGGTATAAAAAGAACTTTGAGATAAAAGATAAAACACCACTGAGCACCATGTGGACTGCCAACTGTACAGACCAGGCTGGTGAGGCCAGCATCAGTGCCAGGAAGTCCTTTGTCCCGGGCTGGCCCACGGTGAACTTTGTGGACACCTTCAGGTGAGACCTACAGCTCGGTGTCCTGGATCTGCGTGGGTTAGAAAGCAGAACATTTTAATCTGATTGTATATTAAGCCAGTGACTCACTTCTTGACTGACCATAATGACACATATGGGTGTCCCTGGAGGCTCAGTGGTCAAGAATCTGCCTGCAATGTAGGAGACTTGCAGGAGACGCCCGTTCAATCCCTGGGTCAGGAAGATCCCCTGGAAGTGGAAATGGCAACCCACTCCAGTATTCTGCCTAGGAAATCCATGGACAGAGGAGCCTGGCAGGCTATAGTCCATGTGGTTGCAAAAAGAGTCAGACACGACTGAGTGACTTAAACAACAACAAATGACACACATATGCCTTGTACTTCTCCCCCCAAAAAAGGTTTTTATGTGCATAGGGATAGTAAATAGTGGAAATGACCAGAGTAATTTCCCTTGGTTTTGATCAGTGGTTCTTCAAATGGGCTATGTGAGCTACCTGGAAAGCCAGATCCTCATGTATTCATGGTACCCTTGTATGAGAAAGCAGGATCATGAGAGCAAGACTCTAGGACCTGTCACCAATATCCTACCGTCTATCCCTTTTATCTTTCTTGAAAAAGTACAATTATATTTGAAAAACTGACTTTATATTCCAAAATTAATTCCCTTTAAAATGGGATTTAATTATACACATAACATTAATTGTGTCATCAAATACTAGGTTGCCTGAATTGCTGTGCACAAATCTTATTTGGTGTGTGTAGAAGGGTGACAGTAAAACAAAGCTATGGTTCCATGGAGTACAGGTCAGTTTTCCAATTTCATTCTTAGACTGGAGTGAGGATGGGGAATATGAATATCCCAAGTTGACCGTCCCGGGTTTGCAAGTGTCATGAAACATTCACAACTGCCATTTGGAACAACCATACCCCACACCTCAGTCTTTTACACACACTGGGCATTCATCACACGCACTGGCCACACTTTCTTGTCCTCCTCACCTGACCACCAAGATCTCCTGTATCATCACAGAGATAAGACAACTAAAATGTTGCCAAGTGGTAAATTTGCTAAATTCTAGAATGCAGCTGTTGATTTAATGAAAACTTTGAAAGTTTTTGGGGAAGAAATATGTATTTGTATCATTCTCTATATGTCTCCTTTCCAGGACTTATTTCTCTAAAGATACAGTTCCTATTGCTTAAACATCTTTTCCTTGTTGTAAGTGAAAGGAAGCAATTTCTTTTGGGAATGTGCAGCTTCTGATAAGGCAGTGTCCAAGAAACTTTTTTCCAAGTGAGGCTAGAAAGGAGGAAGCCAGGTTTACACATGTTATTTAGGTTTAAAAGCTGTGTAAGAACATACATGGCATTCATAACAATGCCTGACACCTAGTGCTTTTGCCATTTGCTATTTTACTTTTCTGAAGATTGCAGTGAGTAATTAGAAGCTGTGTTCGTGTATATATGCAGGTTGGGGAGGTCAGAGGGCACTCTACTTCCTGGTCAAACAGTTCTTGAAATGGGGATGGGGATAGGAGCAGTGTTTTGGTAGGAATATAAAATATGGCAGCCATAGGAGAACATACATATTCCGGGCATATATCCAAGAGAAATGAAAATTTATATCCACACAAAAAATTTATACACAAATGCTCATAGCTGCTTTATCCATCACAGCCAAAAAAAAAAGTGGAAATAACCTAAATGTTTATCAACTAATGAATGTATAAACCAAAGCTGGTATGGGGCTGAGGATGGAGGAGACTGGGGTGTGACTCCTTAATGCACACAGGGTTCACTGTTGGGTAATGAAAATATTCCAGAACTACACAATGGTGATGGTTGCACAATAATGTTAATGTACAGATGATCACTAATTGTCAGTTTTATGTTATGCATAATTTACCACAATAAATAAAAGTTAGTAAGTGATAAGTCTGTGTATGAATGAGCCTAAAACATTTTCAGCTCTGGATATTAAATGCTACACAAACTTTAGCAGAGAAAATGCTCATCTTTAATAATCTAGCAGTACATTGATCTTCATCAGAGGATCATAGTAATGAAGAATAAGTTTTCTAGAAACTAATTTCATATATTACAATATACTATATAGTACACATATAAAGGAATAGGGTTTTTTCCTAATACGATACTCCTGTTTCTGAGATAAGATGGTTCCATCCAAATGCCAATTCCAAAGTATGATTTAATCTGAATAATAATGTTCTTTATGTCTGAATAGCACTTCTACCTACAAGAACCCTCAGGTATACGTAATCCTTTTCCAGTTCTGGAAACCGAGGCTCAGAGTGGTTCAGTGACTTGCCCATGATTACACAGCTTGCATCACACCTGCACTTAAGTGTTTAGATTTCAAAACAACTTCTCGTCAAGTTTAACATCTACTTCTCATCACTGTAATATGGTTTAAAAAAGAGAGACTCCATATCAAGAGCCTAATTATGAAGAATGTACAACTTACACATGCATACACATTAGTTAACAACTGGCCTGCTGATTTTTTTTAAAATCTGGAATAGCACGTAATATGTTAGTACAAGTCTTAATATGCTAGTGTAAGTATTTCATGTAATTTTTCTTCCATTTTTTAATATTGCAATTCTTCTGAACAAAAGGAAAAATGGCAGTCCTTCCTTCAAAGGTATTTTGACAACAGTATACGTATTTTAAATCTTTAATCCATGATAGAAGAATGCAAATCTCTTCAAGGCAGTGCCCCCAAACTTTGTCCTTCTCCTTGGGTATGAATTGTTAGACTCCCCCTCAAATAACTTCTTGTTTAGATTTATCCTGACTGCTACTGCAAAGAATGCTCTCTCATTTACATGTACGCTCTGCTTAGTTTTAAGGAAGTTCTGTGTGTCACTGTCATCTTTCCCTTCTCTCCATCTTAATGGTTGGAACTAACATTATTCTCAAAACATATGTTAAATTTCCATAAGTGTAGATTACTCTAATGAAAGATTCTCAAAGCAAATGCTACTTCCTGTCCTTTAACCCAGGAAGGCCCTGGGCCCTCCAATCTAGGGAGGAAAACTTTGAGGATTGGATCTGCTGCCCAAATCTCACATAATAAAGGCAATCTGTTATTTTCTGGGTCCTATCTTATTTTCCTGAAAATATTTTTGCATATCTTCTTCCAATCCCTAATTTGACTTTACTCAGTTTATGTCTCCATGATTTTAAGCATAATAACAAGGGCTTCCCTGATGGCTCAGTGGTAAAGAATCTGCCTGCCAATGCAGGAGACACAGGTTTGATTCCTGATACAGAAAGATCCCCCATGCCACGGAGCAGCTAAGCCTGTGCACCACAGTTAACTGAGCCCATGCTACAGAGCCCAGGAACCGAACTACAGCTACTGAAGCCCGCATGCCCACAACAAGAGAAGCCACTGCAAGGAGAAGCTCGTGAACTGCAGCTAGAGCATGGCCCCCACTGATTACAACAAGAGATGGGCCTCCACACCAACAAAGACCCAGCACAGCCAAAAATCTAAAAATTAAAACAACTTGAGCCTCTCAGACCTGGGAAGTGCATACAACCCAGCGCCGGTCTTGGACAGTTCCCGGCAGAGCAACCTAGAGCCTGTGCAGTGTAGACTGGGACAACACACGTGCTGTGAGTGGGGGCAAACCCAGTGTGGCCGAGACGCTGTGAGCACTCCCCACAGACGCCAGAGATATTTGTCTGCAGCGTTCCTCCCTTCCCAGAGCAGGACTGAACAACTGAGCCTTAAAAAGTGTCCACCCGTCCCCTAGTATCAGGGCAGAAATTAGACACTGAAGAGACCAGCAAACAGAAGCTAAAACAGAGGGAACCACCTTGGAAATGACAGATAGAGTAGTCTAGAGACTACTCCAAGAATAAAACCAAAAACCAGAGGCAAGAGGCTTAAGCCCGAATCCTCAGAACACCAGAGAACTCCTGACTCCAGGGAACATTAATCGATAGGAGCTCATCAAATGCCTCCATACCTACACTAAAAGCAAGCACCACCCAAGGGTCAACAAGTTCCAGAGCAAGACATACCACGCGAATTCTCCAGCAACACAGGAAAATAGCCCTGAGCTTCAATATACAGGTTGCCCAAAGTCACTCCAAACCCACTGACATCTCATAACTCATTACTGGACACTACATTGCACTCCAGAGAGAAGAAATCCAGCTCCACCCACCAGAACACTGACAAGTCACCCATCCAACCCCACACACACAGCGAGGAAACTACATAATAAAGAGAACTCCACAAACAGCCAGAAGAGGGAAAGGCCACCCCAAGCAAAGCAATATAAGCAAGATGAAGAGGCAGAGAAATACCCAGCAAGTAAAGGAACAAGATAAATGCCCACCAACACAAACAAAAGAGGAAGATAGAGGGAATCTACCTGATAAAGAATTTCGAATTTTGGTGGTGAAAATTATTCAAAATCTTGAAAGCAAAATGGAATTACAGATAAAGAACCTTGAGAAAAGGATTGAGAAGATGGAAGAAAGTTTTAATAAGGACTTAGAGGAAATAAAAAAGAGTCAGTATACAATGAATAATGCAATAGATGAGATCAGAAACACTCTGGAGGGAACAAACGGTAGAATAACAGAGGCAGAAGACAGGATAAGTGAGCTAGAAGATAGAAATGTAGAAATAAATGAAACAGAGAGGAAAAAAGAAAAATGAATTAAAAGAAATGAGGACAATATTAGAGACCTCTGGGACAATGTTAAACACTCCAACATTCGAATCATAGGAGTCCCAGAAGAAGAAGACCAAAAGAAAGACCATGAGAGAATACTTGAGGAGATAATAGTTGAAAACTTCCCTAAAATGGGGAAAGAAATAATCACCCAAGTCCAAGAAATCCAGAGAATCCCCAACAGGATAAACTCAAGGTGAAATACTCCAAGACACATATTAATCAAATTAACAAAGATCAAACACAAAGAACAAATATTAAAAGCAGCAAGGGAAAAGCAGCAAATAACACACAAGGGGATTCCCATAAGGATAACAGCTGATCTTTCAATTCTTCAGGCCAGGAGGGAATGGCAAGACATACTTAAAGTGATGAAAGAAAATAACCTACAGCCCAGACTACTGTACCCAGCAAGGATCTCATTCAAATATGAAGGAGAAATCAAAAGCTTTACAGACAAGCAAAAGCTGAGAGAATTCAGCATCACCAAACCAGCTCTCCAACAAATGTTAAAGGATTTCTCTAGACAGGAAACACAGAAAGGGTGTATAAACTCGAACTCAAAGCAATAAAGAAAAAAGCTACGGGATCATACTTATCAATAATTACCTTAAACGTAAATGGGTTGAATGCCCCAACCAAAAGACAAAGGCTGGCTGAATGGATACAAAAACAAGACCCCCATATATGTTGTCTACAAGAGACCCACCTCAAAATGAGGGACACATACAGACTGAAAGTGAAGGGCTGGAAAGAGATATTCCATGCAAATAAAGACCAAAAGAAAGCAGGAGTAGCAATACTCATATCAGATAAAATAGACTTTAAAACAAAGGCTGTGAAAAGAGACAAAGAAGGAAACTACATAATGATCAAAGGATCAATCCAAGAAGAAGATATAACAATTATAAATATTTATGCACCCAACATAGGAGCACCACAATATGTAAGACAATTGCTAACAAGTATGAAAGGGGAAATTAACAACAATGCAATAATAGTGGGAGATTTTAATACCCCACTTACATCTATGGATAGATCAACTAAACAGAAAATTAACAAGGAAACACAAACTTTAAATGATAGAATAGACCAGTTAGACCTAATAGATATCTATAGAACATTTCACCCCAAAATAATGAATTTCACCTTTTTCTCAAGCACACATGGAACCTTTTCCAGGATAGATCACATCCTGGGCCATAAATCTATCCTTGGTAAATTCAAAAAAATTGAAATCATTCCAAGCATCTTTTCTGACCACAATGCAGTAAGATTAGATCTCAATTACGGGAGAAAAACCATTAAAAATTCAAACATATGGAGGCTGAACAACACGCTGCTAAATAACGAACAAATCATAGAAGAAATCAAAAGAGAAATCAAAATATGCATAGAAATGAATGAAAATGAAAACACAACAACCCAAAACCTCTGGGACACTGTAAAAGCAGTGCTAAGGGGGAAGTTCATAGCAATACAGGCACACCTCAAGAAACAAGAAAAATTCAACTAAATAACCTAACCTTACATCTAAAGAAACTAGAAAGGGAAGAAATGAAGAACCCCAGGGTCAGTAGAAGGAAAGAAATCATAAAAATTAGGGCAGAGATAAATGCAAAAGAAACAAAAGAGACCATAGCAAAAATCAACAAAGCCAAAAGCTGGTTCTTTGAGAAGGTAAAAAATATTGACAAACCACTAGACAGACTCATCAAAAAACAAAGGGAGAAGAACAAAATCAATAAAATTAGAAATGAAAATGGAGAGATCACAACCAACAACACAGAAATACAAAGGATTATTAGAGAATATTATCAGCAATTATGTGGCAATAAAATGAATAACCTGGAAGAAATGGACAAATTCCTAGAAAAGTACAACTTTCCAAAACTGAACCAGGAAGAAATAGAAAATCTGAACAGACCCAGCACAAGCACGGAACTAGAGGCTGTAATCAGAAATGTTCCAGCAAACAAAAGCCCAGGTCCAGACGGCTTCACAGCCGAATTCTACCAAAAATCTAGAAAAGAGCTAACACCTATTCTACTCAAACTCTTCCAGAAAATTGCTGAGGAAGGGAAACTTCCAAACTCATTCTATAAGGCCACTATCACACTAATCCCAAAACCTGGTAAAGATGCCACAAAAAAAAGAAAACTACAGGTCAATATCACTGATGAACATAGATGCAAAAATCCTTGACAAAATTCTAGCAGTCAGAATCCAACAACACATTAAGAAGATCATACATCATGACCAAGTGGGCTTTATCCCAGGAATGCAAGGATTCTTCAACATCCGCAAATCAATCAACGTAATACACCACATTAACAAAATGAAAAATAAAAATCATATGATTATCTCAATAGATGCAGAGAAAGACTTTGACAAAATTCAACATCCATTGATGATACAAACCCTCCAGAAAGTGGGAATAGAAGGGACATACCTCAACATAATAAAAGCTATATATGACAAACCCACAGCAAACATTATCCTCAACGGTGAAAAACTGAAAGCATTTCCCCTAAAGTCAGGAACAAGACAAGGGTGCCCACTCTCACCACTACTATTCAACATAGTTCTGGAAGTTTTGGCTACAGCAATCAGAGCAGAAAAAGACATAAAAGGAATACAAATTGGAAAAGAAGAAGTAAAACTTTCACTGTTCGCTGATGACATGATCCTCTACACAGAAAACCCTAGAGACTCTACCAGAAAACTACTAGAGCTAATCAATGATTACAGTAAAGTTGCAGGATATAAAATCAACACACAGAAATCCCTTGCATTCCTATACACTAATAATGAGAAAATAGAAAGAGAAATTAAGGAAACTATTCCATTCACTGTTGCAACAAAAAGAATTAAATACTTAAGAATATATCTACCTAAGGAAACAAAAGACTTGTACATAGAAAACTATAAAACACTAGTGAAAGTAATCAAAGAGGACACTAATAGAAGGAGAAATATACCATGTTTGTGGATTGGAAGAATAAATATTGTAAAAATGAGTATACTACTCAAAGTAATTTATACATTCAATGCAATCCCTATCAAGCTACCAACGATATTTTTCACAGAGCTAGAACAAATAATCTCACAATTTGTATGGAAATACAAAAAACCTCGAATAGCCAAAGCAATCTTGAGGAAGAAGAATGGAACTGGGGGAATTAACCTGCCGGACTTCAGGCTCTACTACAAAGCCACAGTCATCAAGACAGTATGGTACTGGCATAAAGACAGAAATATAGATCAATGGAACAAAATAGAAAGCCCAGAGATAAATCCACGCACCTATGGACACCTCCTCTTTGACAAAGGAGGCAAGAATATAAAATGGAGAAAAGACAGTCTCTTTAACAAGTGGTGCTGGAAAAACTGGTCAGCCACTTGTAAAAGAATGAAACTAGAACACTTCCTAACACCGTACACCAAAATAAACTCAAAATGGATTAGAGAGCTAAATGTAAGACCAGAAACTATAAAACTCCTAGAGGAGAATGTAGGCAAAACACTCTCCAACATAAATCACAGCAGGATCCTCCAAGACCCACCTCCCAGAATATTGGGAATAAAAACAAAAATAAACAAATGGGACCTAATTAAAATCAAAAGCTTCTGCACAGCAAAGGAAACTATAAGCAAGGTGAAAAGACAGCCTTCAGAATGGGAGAAAATGAAGCAACTGATAAAGGATTAATCTCCAAAATATACAAGCAGCTCCTGCAGCTCAATTCCAGAAAAATAAATGACCCAATCAAAAAATGGGCCAAAGAACTAAACAGACATTTCTCCAAAGAAGACATAAAGATGGCTAAGAAACACATGAAAAAATGCTCAACATCCCTCATAATCAGAGAAATGCAAATCAAAACCACAATGAGATACCATTTCACAACAGTCAGAATGGCCGCTGTCCCAAAGTCTACATGCAATAAATGCTGGAGAGGGTGTGGAGAAAAGGGAACCCTCTTACACTGTTGGTGGGAATGCAAACTAGTACAGCCACTATGGAGAACAGTGTGGAGATTCCTCAAAAAACTAGAAATAGAACTGCCATATGATCCAGCAATCGCACTCCTGGGCATACACAGCGAGGAAACCAGAATTGAGAGACACATGTACTCCAGTGTTCACTGCAGCACTGTTTATAATAGCCAGGACATGGAAGCAACCTAGATGTCCATCTGCAGACGAATGGATAAGAAAGCTTGGCACATATACACAATGGAGTATTACTCAGTCATTAAAAAGAATGCATTTGAACCAGTTCTAATGAGGTGGATGAAACTGGAGCCTATTATACAGAGTGAATTAAGCCAGAAAGAAAAACACCAATACAATATACTAATGCATATATATGGAATTTAGAAAGATGCAAATGATAACCCTGTATACGAGACAGCAAAAGAGACACAGATGTATAGAACAGTCTTTGGGACTCTGTGGGAGAGGGTGAGGGTGGGATGGTTTGGGAGAATGGCATTGAAACATGTATATTATCATATGTGAAACGAATCGCCAGTTCAGGCTCGATGCATGTTACAGGATGCTCTGGGCTGGTATGCGGGGATGATCCAGAGGGAGGATAAGGGGAGAAGGGAGGTGGGAGTGGGGTTCGGAAGGGGGAACTCATGTACACCTGGGGTGGATTCATGTCAATGTATGGCAAAACCAACCGATATAATATTGTAAAATAATTAGCCTCCAATAAAAATTAAAAAAATAAAAATTAAAACAAAGCAAAATAAAAAAAAATAGACATTAAAAGAATAATAATAACAAATAAGGGACTTCCCTGGTGGTCCAGTGCAGGTGCCTGGGTTCAGTACCTGGTCAGGGAACTAGAGAGATCCCACACGCCACAACTAAGAGTCTGTATGCCATAAGTAAAGATCTTGTGGCCGCAAGTGAAACCCGGTGCAGCCAAATAAATAAATAAATGTTTTAAAGAGAGTAATAACAGTATTAAAAATATTAGCAACATGGATTGATTTGAAAATAAGCTAATAGCTAAAGCTAATTCGTCTACCCTATTCTTGGTTATTATTGAATTTTATTAGGTACATCAATCTAGCCAAAGAGAAGGATCAGCCAAAAAGCGTTCCCCTCAAAATCGTCACTGAGGACATCAAAAACAGTGCCCGTGTAAGTATTTTTAAGATCAAAAATTAAATTCCAAGTTCTCAACTTAGCAAAATGAAACTGATAGAGATACAGAAGAGAGAGAGAGATGGGGTGGGCAGGAGGGAGAACGAAAGGAGAAAGAGAGAGGGGCCGTAATTTAGCAAGTACTCTGTGGGAACACATCTTTTCCCACACAAAGATGAGTATCTTTGCATATACAGAAAGCAAATCCTAGACAATATGATGCAAGAGGGGCCCACAACAGTTACAGTGCTTAAGCATGGGGAAAAATATTGCCTGTTAAGTGTTCATAATATTTCTCTGGATCTTTTTAATAACAACTATAGTGGATCACTGCAATAAGCAGGTATTTCCTATTGGAAATAAACTTTTTTAATGGCTGCTACTTGCGTACATTGTGGTTTGGATTGTTTCCACTTTTTTTTTCTGTGACATTTTTATTTGGAATAATTGTAAACTTATAGAAAAGTTACAAAAATAGTACAAAGAACACACATATATATGTGTGTGTGTGTCTATTTTTGAGGGTCATACGTACACCATGCCCTTTCTCCTTAAATAATTAGGTATGTCCTAAGAAAAAGGATGGTCTCTCATATAACCATCACACAGCTATTTACATGTAAATTATTTACATGTAAGTTACCATACATGTAATACTTTAATCAACCATTTACTTTTCCATTTTGTTAGCTGATCTCAATAATGCCCCTTTTCAGCACAGGATTAAGAGGAAGGTAACGTTAAATGCAGAAGACTTTTGAAAGGTCTTTCATTCTGAGGAATGTCCGGATAGAACTGAGCCAAAAGGGATGATACTTTGAAAGGATCAGCATATCTCTACCTTATTTTGTTTATGCTACTGGGGAAAAAAAATCATACCATTAGCCCCAGTTATTTGCATGTAATTTGACTTTTGAACGTGTAGTGCTATAGCCTAGACATTTGTGATGAATAGATATTCTGGATTTTTTTTTTATGATACTTTGATCTACTATAGTTTACAGTAACTCTAGATGACACAAAACAGTATTTGAAAGAAGAAAAGGAAAGTCATTTAAGACAGTTATCTCCTGGCCAAGAGTAAAGCCAAGCAAAATCCCTATCTGTTTCTGAGCACCAGATAAATGCAATACTGGCAAGAGATGCAACTAGAGGGTTCTCCTGCAGCAAAGCACACTTTCATCTTGTCCTACTTTGATTTGTGACAATGGGTTACATTTAAAATTTTTCACTGAGAAATTTTAAAATCAACTTTATTTATGTATAACTTACACAAAATAAACATTTCTGATGTTCTTCATTCCTGAAGATTCAAGTTTCCTTCTAATACTTCATTTTATCCTGGAGAACTGTCCTTTTCTTGTACGTATCTGGTACCAACAGATTTTCTTAGTTTCTTTCTGAAATGTCTTTATTTCACCTTCACTCTTGAAGGGTATTCTTGCTGGATATAGAATTTTGTTTGCAAATGTTTTCCTTTCAACACTGTAAATATGTTTCACTTTTAGTTTGTATGTTTTCTGATGAGTACTCTGTGCTCACTCAAACATCAACCCTCTATATGTGATTTGTCATTTTTCTTCAGCTGCTCTCAAGACTTCCTCTTTATTTTTGATTTTTAACTGTGTGGCTATGAAGTGTCAAAGAATGATTTTCTTTTAATCTACCTGTTTGGTATTTTCTGAACTTCTTGAATTTATAAATTTATGTCTTTCACCAAGTTTAAGAAATTTTAGTCACCATTATCTTGTATTAATTTTCTATAAGTTGTCTTCCTATTTTTATGGAGCATTTTTTAATGTGTTGTGTGGTCAAGAGCTATTATAAACACCCTGTTCACTGGCAGAGTTTAGAATGGAACTTAAATTTAAAAAATTTTCAATCTCATTTCCTAGATTCATTGGTTTTATTTAATTGATTCATTAGATTTAAATCATGAAAATCTTAGTAATCATGACACCTGAAGACCGAGATGGTACTTTTTTTAAACTATTTTACCTCCATTATGGAAACAGACTTAAGGTGCTAAGGGTCAGCCTATGTGCCCTTGTGGAATTCTCAGTCTTTCTAGCTCTTGCTTAAGCTATTTTATTTTGTGTGTCTCAAATCCTTTAACAGAAATATCTGTTTTACTGAAATGCTTTCTACTAGCTTCATGTTATACAAAGGAATCAAAATAGACTATAATTAGGGCCTTATATTCTATATACAAGCATTTTACTTTGTCGTTACCTGAATTATAAGCTTTGCCTTGTAATATAGACAATACTTGAACGATAACTATTTGCTCACTTGTTTAAAACTGTTTCACTTATAGCATGTTTGCGCTTCTTTTTTGCAGTCTGTTACTGTGACAGTGACAAACTCAGACACAGTGAATGATGTCATCAATATGTCACTTTCAAAGCTAGGAATAACTGTAAGTTACCTGCAAGTTATTTTTAGTTAAAAAACCAACTTTGGTTTTTGAGATTTGTGTGTGTATGTGTGTGTCTGTGTTTGTGTATAATGTATCTATCATCATAAGACAGCTGATTATTTCAGATAAGTCAGTTATATTTTGGAGAATTTGAAGGCAGCCAAACTATATTAATAACCTATGTGTGTGTTACTCACTTAGTCATATCCGACTCTTTGAAAGCCCATGGACTATATAGCCCACCAGGCTCCTCTGTCTATGGAATTCTCCAGACAAGAATACTGAAATGGGTTGCCATTCCCTTCTTTGAGGATCTTCCTGACCCAGGGATCAAATCTGGGTCTACCATATTGTAGGAGGATTCTTTACTGTCTAAGCCACCAAGGAAGCCCCTTAATAATCTATACAGATGTGTTATTTGTGTATTCCCATTGTAAATTTTGTGTGAACTGAAGTCAGAGCATAATGAAATCAGGCTATAATTTTACAGTTTTAATGAAAAATGTATTTTTATTATATATATATACACACATAGACAAGAAAATATTTATGAGTATAATTATTTCCTCCTCTATTGGATTATTCTTTCTGTATCTTCTTTCCTAATTCCTCCTGTCCCATCTCCATTTACCCTGATTGCACCAGAGGACTCAACGCAGTATGAGAAAATCCTAAATGATATGTTTTGTTGTAAATTTGATGTAAAGACCACCTGGCAAGAAGCTACATCCCCTTGATGCAGGTCCTAGAATGCAATGGCTAATGCCTCTTGTGAACTGCTGAAGAAGACAAGTTCTGAATAAGACCATGGGTCTGGGGACGTTTGTGTACACATCTGTTTCATCTCATTTTGTTTTCAAGTGTCTGCTCCTTTATGTTTTGATAGGACTGTTATGGCTTATTAAAAATTTTTTAGTGAAAGAGATGGCTATGTTTGAGGATGAGGGTTCAGAAGGTGAAAGAGGAGTGGAACATTCAGATGGACAGAACTGAAGAAAACACTTGTAAAGCATAGATCCTTATGTAAAATTATATATATATATAAATGTGTAAAATGTACATATAATTATGAATACATATTTATACATAAGTGTGAAAATGTCTTGCTATTGTGATATGACATAATTACAATATTTGTATTTATGTTTCTCAATGGTATAATAAAGCCCTTTAAAACCTCAGGGCAACCAGAATTTGGTATAAGACATCAAGATTTCTGTAAAAATATAATAATACATTTTAAATAAAATTGAATTCATATGCATTGAGTATAGCACCCCTCTGCATTGATTTCTAATCTATATGATATATATGCCCTGAATGAGAATTAAATCTTAGAAGAAAGTGGCTTTAGGGAATAAGGTTGGGGAGACTGATTAATGTTAGAACTCATTTTATTTCATTTTTGTAACTTTCCTTTGGTTAAAGTGATCAATCTCACTAGACAAAAAATTTCTATTTCAGTGAATAACCAGGGTTATTTGCCTATATACATATGCCTGATTTAAGGGATTCCATCATAGTTTTTCCAACTTTTACCTTAAAAGAAAAGATTTTATCAGCTCTCTCATTTCTATTTGCAATGCAATTTTGAGCCTATTTACTTACATGTGTGTTTGTGTGTGTGACTGCTTCCATACCTGGGACTTTGCTTCCTTCATGGCAAGGCCATGATTGTTAATCAGTAGTCAAAGGTAAGCGTAGTGCCTAGTACCTATCATCAACAACTCTATTTCAAACATTTTTTTGCTTTATCCTCTCCTGGAGGGCTCTTTAATTTAGCTGTCTTTCTAATTTATACTTGTTTCAAATGGGATATTCAGTATTCTTAGGCAGTGATTCTGCTGGAAGAAACTGTTTTCTACACCTGACTCCTCCTCCAGGTTAGAGTCCTTGTCCCTTCTCCCCCTTGAGTGGTGCTTGCCTACATCACAGCCAGTAGGCTGCCATCTACTCAAGGCCTCCTGGGCATCCGTCTCATTTTGTTAATGGTTGCTGAGCTAATGCCTTTCAAGTTTTACTTTGTTCAGGAACAGTCATGGCAGAGTATGTGGCTTTCTGGACAACATGCTTGACTGGGCAGGGGCATTTTAAGGCAAAAGCCAGCATTCTCCAAGGAGTCTCAAAACAGCAGAAAGCAGGATTCTTGAGATTAGACTTCTCTTCCATAGTGAAGAGAAGGTTTTTTTTAATTATTTTATTTTTTATTTATAATTTATAAATTTTATTTATATATTTATTTACAATTTTATTGAAAATTACTATGATTTTTTTATACATGGACCACCCACAAAGTGAGAGGCTGACTGTGACTGCACTGTGGTCCCACAGATTCTCACCCTTTATCAAATAGGACAAGAATCTCAGATGGTCCACTGGAGGCTATGAGAGAGGGACAGGGGTTACTAGAATCAGCATTGTTAACTAAAAAATTGTTGCCACTCCCACGGACCAAATAGCATTTATACTCGCCCAGATTCTTCTTTTGAAACTATAGAAATGCTAAGGAAATATGTTCTTCAAGTACCTACTAGGAAGATTTGCTGTGACACATAGCTCTTTTTGTTTTCAAGGGCTCTGAGAAAGATTACCAGTTGTGGATCAGTTCTAGCAAGAAAAAGGCCTCATATCCACTTACTGGTAAGTGTCAGGGAAAACCTAAGATGGAGTTGGTTGGGTTCCAAATTGTAACTTTAAAGTCTCAAAGTAATGGTTGATCAGTCTTAAGCTTAAATGCCCTTAAACTGAAAATCTCTTTCAGTATTCATTTATACACGTCTTAAATAATTCTAAGCAACTGCTCTATCCCAAGCACAGATAGCATCTATCTCTTCATGCAGCAGCTTATGGTCTATTTGGGAACTGCAGTGTGAATTTTTCTTCTTTACTTTTTCCACTTGACAGAGTTGTCTTGAAAACGATTATTTACTTACTCTTTATTTACTCACTTAGATATGAAAGCAACGCAAGCGGGAATTTCTTTTTTCACACATTATTTTTGATATTCCAGTCTTGACGTTCTCAGTTCCATTTACTAACTACTAAATAGTCTCTATTTTGTGATAATCTTCTAAAATCCAGCCATGCCTCTGACCTCAAGTACATTGATTTAATACCTACTCTGTGTCCAAAGCTTTTCCCAGCATCATAAAAAGAAAACGAAGTAATCACACTCAGACACTAGATTCTTCACTGACTAAACCACCTGCATGTACTTTGCTGTTTCTCAAGCTGAGTTCACTAGCACTGCTCTTGAAATGTTCGATAAATAGACTACATCTTTCCTAAAATAGTTACCATAGCAAGTTAACTAGAAATAATAATGCACATTCTTGGATGAGCAAATCAGGGTGGTCAGTAAAAAAGAAGGGATTAAAACAAGGGAGAAGACAAAACTTGTAGTAGAACTTGCAATATCGTCATGGGGACGACGGCTTCTGCTAGAAATCTTAGCGCACTTCCTCTTACATAATCCTTTTTTAACCTTTTTCATCCGTTCAGCAATCCTGTGAGTCTATTACTCTTTCAAGTGATCTGAGGAACATTTTCATGTAGTCTGGAGAATCTAAACAACTAAGTTTTTTCTGTGATATGTATATTCCCAGTCTTAGAATACATGGAGTCACCAATATAAAGCTGAGGACAAAATCACCTCACCCGTTTCACGTGTTTTCTTGTCTTGTTCACATCCTTATAAAAGTCAGTCAGCAGTAAAGTGAAAAAAACTGAATATTTAAACATATTTAGTCTATTAAAATGCATTAATTTAAACAAAACCATGCAGATGACAACTTTTAAGCTTAGAATAGCTTCAAACACCATGGCTGGCTCTAAGGACTCCTAAGAGGCTGTCTTTCATGATGCTGCCTCAGCAGTCATTCTGAATGCATTTCTTAACATGTTCTCAGCTCACAAGTATGGATTAGCTCCTGGTTATCCTGGTGACTTGGCTGTATTTTATTACTCTCACAGGAGCTTCTTTTGGAAGTCGCTGTGATTCTTGTTCTGAATAGAGCATTGACATTGTGTTTATGCCAGATGTAAAGCAAAAGCAAGAACTCCTCCAGTTGCATTTAATACATCAGAAACAAAAGAAAAGGAGCTTTCATGCACTTCTTTAAAGATGGAATCCACAGGACAGCACAGGGTCTTAGAGAATTCTATGGAGAGGAAGCAATTTATAGCATGAAAGAGCAAAACAAATCACTTGGCAGGCAACTCCCGATGATTTCTGGTGTGGTTTTCCACTCTGTAAACAGTTTTGCACTTTACTTCTGGGTTTTCTCAGACATGCAGGCTTGTCTCTGATCACTGCCTTGTAGGAAACCCCTCAGAGGGAAGCAGCAGTGGGAGGGAAACATTAAGGCAGACCACCCCACTGCACTCTGCCTACTACACCGACAAAAGGAAATGGAAAATATGTTAAACTGACATGTGGGGTAGAACACTGATCAGAGCCATTCTTAACATACACAGTCCGATTATTTTAAAAATATTAAGCACCAATGCTTATTCATATATTTACTTTGATCCTTATGAGTCTATGTGTGAGGGTCAGTGTTTCAAAGGAGGAATCTTAAGGCTAGCACTTTGCCTAAGATGTACAGGTGTAGCGTGTCAAGGCAGAAACTAGAAGGCTACAAATATTCTCAGATGGAAACAAGATGAAAGTCAATATTGTGCAATTCACTGATGAATATATACCTTCCAAGCCAAGCAAGGTGTCTAAAAAACACTTTTCTTGTTATGTTTTGAACTCTTTTGCTTGGGCACCTGCTTTTTGTAGTGTGTCCCCTTGAGACTGCACATTGTGCTTACTCGGGAGTCACAGCCTTCTCTACCCAGCAGTCACACCAGTGTGGCACACTCGCTAATGGTAAGGTGAGTTTGATCACACCCATCACCATCGGTCTGAATTTATATTTAGATTTTCTCCATATAGGTCACGAGCATCCCTATGGAATTAAAATGAGTGCTGTTCCAGCTACTGGGCTGCTGCAGCAGGGACTTGAGGACTGCACTTCTGCTTCTGCCCTCCAGGAGGCCTTCCTGGAGGGGCCCCAAGAGATTCAAGACCAGTTTATCCTGAAACGCAAGCACTCAGCCAGGAAGGAGGCCAGGAATCAGCAGGGGAAAGGTGAGCCCCTTCCCTTCCTGCAAGTGGCTTCTCTTGGCTCTTGTTTCTACTCCTGAAAACAAACTCTTGACGTGCAGCCAGTTCTCCATGTGGGGCTGGAAGGCAGTATAGGCAGGCATCAATTCCACCCAGAATCAAGCACAGAGAAGCCCCAAAGGTCCAAAATCAAGACCCAATTCACTTATAGGAAGACATTTTTTTTTTTTTAATTTCTCTAGGCAGACGGCATAGCACTTCCTACATATAATTACGGATTCACACATTTGTGTGCGCTTTGCTGGTGGCCTAGATGGTAAAGCATCTGCCTGCAACACAGGAGACCTGAGTTCGTTCCCTGGGTCAGGAAGATCCCATGGCAAAGGGAATGGCTATCAGCCACACCAATATTCTTGCCTGGAGAATCCCACTGACAGAGGAGCCTGGCAGCCTACAGTCCATGGGATCACAAAGAGTTGGGCACAACTGAACAACTTAAAGACACACACACACACACACACACACACACATCTACGTATCTTATTAGAACATGAGCTTCTTATGGCCTGGAAACACACATTCCCCATCCCAAGGTTTTGTCCAGTATCTTGGGCCCCTCACAGGAGGTGCTTAGATGACTGTGTGGCTTAGATAAGACCCAGAACCTATTCTGTGCTTAGGCGGAAGTGGCCTTGGGCATTCTGGTTAGACTTGAACTCTTGTTGTTTTTATGTTGGTATATTTATTGAAGAAAATATATTTCAAAAAGAATAGTAACTAAACCATTTGCTATTTGCTCGCAAAATTAATTTTGGCTCAGTATATTTTGTAATTAAGAAAGTCCAAATGCTCTTGCATATAGTTTATAAGCAGAGAAGATAAATTAGCAAGCACCTTGATCAAACATCTATTTATAGAAAATCTAATATTCGCCTTTAACTAGTTTAACTTGGAGTCTTGCAATATAATTCAGTTATCAACATTCTCGTTTTTCCTTTTAGTAAACTGAATGTGCTAGTTCTCTTTGGGGGAAGACTATTTTATTCAATATTTTCCTATGATTTTGATTTTCAAGAGAAGAGAAATCTTAAGACACTTGTGTTGGAATGTCTGGTATTGTGCTTAATGAATATTTTACGAATTAATGATATTATTAGTAAAATGTTCATTCTGATTACTTCCCATGCTGATTTAAAGTGACCTACGATAAAAGACATATCTCAACTAGGTATGTTTGGGATTGACATGTACAGACTGCTCTATTTAAAATGGATAACCAACAAGGACATACTCTATACCACAGGGAACAATGCTGAATACTCTGTAAGAACCTAAATGGGAAAAGAATTTGAAAAAAATAGATATATGTATAATTGAACCATTTTTCTGTACACCAGAAGCTAACACAACATTACTAACCAATTATACTCCAATATAAAATAAAGCATTCAAAAAGGAAACTTTCACAGAAGACAAAAATAGCAATAAAAGCTAAACAACATTGTTCAGTTCAGTTCATCTCAGTCGTGTCTGACTCTTTGCGACCCCGTGGACTGCAACACACCAGGCCTCCCTGTCCATGACCAACAGCCAGAGTTGACTCAAACCTTTGTCCACCGAGTTGGTAATGCCATCCAATCATCTCATCCTCTGTCGTCCCTTCTCATCCCGCCTTCAATCTTTGCCAGGATCAGGGTCTTTTCAAATGAGATAGTTCTTTGCATAACCTGGCCAAAGTATTGATGTTGCATCTTCAGCAATAGTCCTTCCAATGAACATTCAGTAATGATTTCCTTTAGAATGGACAGGTTGCTTCTCCTTGCTCTCCAAGGGACTGTTAGGAGTCTTCTCCAACAGCACAGTTCAAAAGCATCGATTCTTCGGTGCTCAGCTTTCTTTATTGGAGAAGGAAATGGCAACCCATTCCAGTACTCTTGCCTGGGAAATCCCATGGACGGAGGAGCCTGGTAGGCTACAGAGCATGGGGTCACAAAGGGCCGGACACAACTGAGCGACTTCACTTTCACTTTTCACTTTCATGCACTGGAGAAGGAAATGGCAACCCATTCCAGTATTCTTGCCTGGAGAATCCCAGGGATGGGAGCCTGGTGGGCTGCTGTCTATGGGGTCGTACAGAGTCGGACACGACTGACGTGACTTACAGCAGCAGCAGCTTTCTTTATAGTCCAACACTCACATCCATACATGACTGCTGGAAAAAGCGTATCTTTGACTACATGGACCTTTGTCAGCAACGTAATGTCTCTGCTTTTTAATATGCTATCTGGGTTGGTCAAAACTTTTCTTCCAAGGAGCAAGCATCTTTTAATTCCATGGCTGCAGTCACCGTCTGCAGTGATTTGGGCACCCAGAAACATCAAGTCTGTCACTCTTTCCACTGTTTCCTCATCTATTTGCCATGAAGTCACGGGACTAGATGCCATGATCTTAGCTTTCAGAATGTTGAGTTTTAAGCCAACTTTTTCACTCTCCTCTTTCACTTTCATCGAGAGGCTCTTTAGTTCTTCTTCGCTTTCTGCCATAAGGGTGGTGTCATCTGCATACCTGAGGTTATTGATATTTCTCATGACAATGTTTTTTTTTCTTTTTCTAAAATTTATTTTAATTGGAGGCTAATTGCAATATTGTTGTGATTTTGCCATACATTGATATGAATCAGCCTGGGTGTACACGTGTACCCCATCCTGAAACCCCCTCCCACATCCCTCCCCATCCCAACCCTCTGGGTCATCCATCATAGTGCAACAGCCCTGAGCACCCTGCCTCATGCGTCGAACCTGGACTGGTGATCTGTTTCACATATGATAATATTCAGGTTTCAATGCTATTCCCTCAAATCATCCCACCCTCTCCTTCTCCCACAGAGTCCAAAAGACTGTTCTATACATCTGTGTCTCTTTTGCAGTCTCACATATAGGGTTATTGTTATCATCTTTCTAAATTCCATATATATGCGTTAGTATACTGTATTGGTGTTCTTCTTTCTGGCTTACTTCACTCTGTATAATAGGTTCCAGTTTCATCCACCTCATTAGAACTGATTCAAATGTATCCTTCTGATGGTTGAGTAATATTCCACTGTGTATATGTACCACAGCTTTCTTATCCATTCGTCTGCAGATGGACATCTAGCTTGCTTCCTGGTCCTGGCTATTGTAAACAGTGCTGCAGTGAACATTGGAGTACATGTGTCTCTTTCAATTATGGTTTCCTCAGTGTGTATACCCAGCAGTTCTATTTCCAGTTTTTTAAGGAATCGCCACACTGTTCTCCATAGTGGCTCTATTAGCTTGCATTCCCACCAACAGTGTAATAGGGTTCCCTTTTCTCCACACCCGCTCCAGCATTTATTGTTTGTAGACATTGTGAAAGCAGCCATTCTGACCAGCGTGAGATGGTACCTCACTGTGGTTTTGATTTGCATTTCTCTGATAATGAGTGATGTTGAGCATCTTTTCACGTGTTTGTTAGCCATCTGTATGTCTTCTTTGGAGAAATGTCTGTTTAATTCTTGGGCCCATTTTTGGATTGGGTGGTTTATTTTTCTGGAATTGAGCTGAAGGAGTTGCTTGTAAATTTTTGAGATTAATTCTTTGTCAGCTGCTTCGTTTGCTATTATTTTCTCCCATTCTGAAGGCTGTCTTTTCACCTTGCTTATAGTTTCCTTCGTTGTGCAAAAGCTTTTAAGTTTAATTATGTCCCATTTGTTTATTTTTGCTTTTATTTCCATTACTCTGGGAGGTGGGTCATAGAGGATCCTGCTGTGATTTATGTCGGAGAGTGTTTTGCTTATGTTTTCCTCTAGGAGTTTTATAGTTTCTGGTCTTACATTTAGATCTTTAATCCATTTTGAGTTTATTTTTGTGTACGGTGTTAGAAAGTGTTCTAGTTTCATTCTTTTACAAGTGGTTGACCAATTTTCCCAGCACCACTTGTTAAAGAGATTGTCTTTTCTCCACTGTAAATTCTTGCCTCCTTTATCAAAAATAAGCTGTCCATATGTGTGTGGATTTATCTCTGGGCTTTCTATTTTGTTCTATTGATCTATATTTCTGTCTTTGTGCAAATACCACACTGTCTTGATGACTGTGGCTTTGCATTAGGGCCTGAAGTCAGGCAGGTTGATTCCTCCAGTTCCAGTCTTCGTTCGGCTATTAAAGGTTTTTTTGTATTTCCATAAAAACTGTGAAATTATTTGTTCTAATTCTCTGTAAAATACCGTTGGTAGCTTGATAGGGTGGAGAAGGCAATGGCAAGCCACTCCAGTACTATTGCCTAGAAAATCCCATGGATGGAATGGCCTGGTAGGCTGTAGTCCATGGGGTCGCTAAGGGTCGGACACGACTGAGCGACTTCACTTTCACTTTTCACTTTCACACATTGGAGAAGGAAATGGCAACCCACTCCAGTGTTCTTGCCTGGAGAGTCCCAGGGACGGGGGAGCCTGGTGGGCTTCCGTCTATGGGGTCACACAGAGTCGGACACGACTGAAGTGACTTAGCAGCAGCAGCAGCAGCTTGATAGGGATTGCATTTAATCTATAGATTGCTTTGGGTAGTGTACTCATTTTCACTATATTGATTTTTCCAATGCATGAACATGCTATATTTCTTCATCTATTTGTGTCCTCTTTGATTTCTTTCATCAGTGTTTTATACATTTCTATGTATAGGTCGTTTGTTTCTTTAGGTAGATATGTTCCTAAGTATTTCTTTTCATTGCAATGGTGTATGGAATTATTTCCTTAATTTCTCTTTCTGTTTTCTCATTGTTAGTGTATAGGAACGCAAGGGATTTCTGTGTGTTAATTTTATATCCTGTAACTACTATATTCATTGATTAGCTCTAGTAAAATTTTCTGGTGGAAAACTACTTTAGTGTTTTCTATATAGAGGATCATGTATTCTGCAAACAGTGAGAGTTTTACTGCTTCTTTTCCAATTTGGATTCCTTTTCTTTCTTCTTCTGCTCTGATTGCTGTGGCCAAAACTTCCAAAACTATGTAGCATAGTAGTGGGGAGAGTGGGTACCTTCGTCTTGTTCCTGACTTTAGGGGAAATGCTTTCAATTTTTCACCATTGAGGATAACGTTTGCTATGGGTTTGTCATATATAGCTTTTATTGTGTTGAGGTATGTTCCTTAAATACCTGCTTTCTGGTAGGGTTTTTATCGTAAATGGATGTTGAATTTTGTCAAAGGCTTTCTCTGCATCTATTGAGATAATCATATAGCTTTTATCTTTCAATTTGTTAATGTGGTATATTACATTGATTGATATGCAGATATTGAAAAATCCTTGCATCCCTGGGATAAAGCCCACTTGGTCATGATGTATGATCTTTTGAATATGTTGTTGGATTGTTTGCTAAAATTTTGTTAAGGATTTTTGGATCTATGTTTATTCGTGATATTGGCCTGTAGTTTTCTTTTTTTGCGACATCCTTGTCTGGTTTTGGTATTAGGGTGACGGTGGCCTCACAGAATGATTTTGGAAGTTTATCTTCCTCTGCGATTTTGTGGAAGAGTTTGCATAGGATAGGTGTGAGCTCTTCTCTAAATTTTTGGTAGAATTCAACCGTGAAGCCGTCTGATCCTGGGCTTTTGTTTACTGGAAGATTTCTGATTACAGTTTTGACTTCTGTGCTTGTTATGGTTCTGTTAAGATCTTCTCTTTCTTCTTGGTTGAGTTTTGGAAAGTTATACTTTTCTAAGAATTTGTCCATTTCTTCCAAGTTGTCCATTTTATTGGCATAAAATTGCTGAGAGTAGTCTCTTATGATCCTTTGTATTTCTGTGTTGTCTGTTGTGATTTCTCCGTTTTCATTTCTAATTTTTTTGATTTGATTCTTCTCCCTTTGCTTCTTGATGACTCTGGCTAATGGTTTGTCAATTTTATCTAACTTCTCAAAGAATCAGCTTTTTGCTCCGTTGATTTTTTCCTATGGTCGCTTTTGTTTCTTTTGCACTTATTTATGCCCTAATTTCTAAGATTTCTTTCCTTCTCCTAACCCTAGAGTTTTTAATTTCTTCCTTTTCTAGTTGCTTTAGGGTTAGAGTTAGGTTATTTAGTTGACTTTTTCCTCGTTTCTTGAGGGAAGCCTGTATTGCTATGAACCTTCCCCTTAGCACTGCTTTTACAGTGTCCCATATATTACGGTTGTTGTGTTTTCATTCTCACTCATTTCTCTGCATCTTTTGATTTCTTCTGTGATTTGTAGGTTATTCAGAAGCATGTCGTTTCAGCCTCCATATGGTGCCGGATGTGAGTGTCTGGGCTACTTCTCTGCCCGGAGTTGCCATTAGGCACGTCATCTGTGGGTTTTATTTATTTTTCCTCCCAGTTATGTTGCCCTCTGAGATTCCAAAACTCCCCACTGACCTGCCAGTGAGAGTGTTGCCTGGTGTTTGCAAACTTCTCCTCTTTTAAGACTCCCTTCCCGGGACAGACGTCCATCCCAGCTCTTTTGTCTCTCTTTTTCTCTTTCATATTTTGTCCTACCTCCTTTTGAAGACAAGGGACTGACTTTCTGGGTGCCTAATGTCCTCAGCCAGCATTCAGAAGTTGTTTTGTGGAATTTGCTCAACGTTCAAATGTTCTTTTGATGAATTTGTGGGGGAGGGAGTGGTCTCGCCTTCCTATTCCTCTGCCATCTTAGGACCGCCCCTGAGACTTGAACTCTCGATTCTACCTCCACAGCAAGCTCACTTTCAAGTCTGCTTCAGACCCAGGTTGCAAATGGAACTGGACTGAATGTTTATGTTTTTTGTTTGCTTTTAATCTTTCCTCTTGCAATTATCCCTGCTACCATTCCAATATTGTCCCATTGACATGTCTTTCTCTGAATAAAATGTCTTACTAACTTAGGAAGTATTTGGACCAGAATAGAATTTCTACTTAAAGTAATTTTATTCTTATAATTGCTATTCTATACCCACAAAGTTTCAAAATTTCACTTTTTAACATTCAAACCCTAATTTGAACATGAGGAAACACTAAACTAAATCTTACCAGGACTGTTAAACAAAGATCAGGTTATAAAGTTAACCTGTTTAACAGTCCTTGGCAACCCACTCCAGTTTTATCATCCGGGAATTCCCATGGACAGGAGCCTGACGTGCTATACTTCGAGGGGGTCGCAAGAGTTGGACACGACTGAACAACTGAGCACCATACTTTTCGTGGCTACAGTATGTATTTTAATTGGCCACAGAGCCAACAAGAACTGTAACACCAAGCAATGTACACTGTGAAAGGTCCATCTAGGCCTGAAAATAATATAGGGCTTAATGTCTATTTTCCTTCCCGTCTATGCTTATAGAGTAGCTGGACGTATAGCTTTGTGGCAACTGATAGAGCTTTTTTCCTAAGAGTATTCTTATTAAAGCTGAACAATGTATGAATACATTTGGAATACATGAATACTTTCAGGTAGTTTAGAAATAATCAGGTTAAGAGTAGGGAAACCAGGGTGCATAAAGCAACTCAACTCATATAAACAGGTATCTTTTTAACATTTGTACATATTAATTAGGAGAATCTCTTTCTGAATTTAAGAATGCATTTGCTTTCTTCATTATCTCCTTTTAAAATGATGCCTGTATGAATGTCAGGGCAGGAAGAGCCTAAGGCAAAGTGATGGCATTCCTTCAGGAATGCACACATTCTGGAGGCTGCAAAATCAAATGGAGAATGGGGGTGGGGCCTGTTTGGGGGAGGTGACTGATGTCTAGGCTGCCTTAGGCCCTTTGAAGGAGGGAAGTTACCTTCATTAAGGCTGCTATGTGCCATGTCTTGTGCTGAGTAGTACATTATGTTATGTAGTTCTGTGAGGTGTAAGTAGCATCATTTATGTTAAACTTGAGCAAATTGAAACTCAAAGAGTTTTAGGTAAATTATCCAATTAAAAGGCAGAATAGGAGCCTTCTGGTTCTCTCACCCAGCACAAGTGGTTCACCCACCTGAATGGACCTGGTGATGCACTCACTATGTCTCAGAAAAGCCAGGTGGATGGGCATTTTAAAATACTTGGTTAAATTCTTCTGTTTATTTTTCTACAACTTGGCTCCTCTATTGACTTCTTTAGCTGGTTATTTAAGCAGGTTATTTAAGGAAATATTCAGCAGCTTTATTGAGCAACTATCAGGAAAACATTCATAGCTGGGCACGAGAAACTTTGAACCCAATTTTTCATTGCCGATCACCCTTTCTTTGAAAAGCCCTTCATCTGCATTCCTTTGACAGGGGCTGTTGGGAGTTAAAACTCATCTTTGGGTTAGCTGAGTAAGGTGTTACAGAAAAATGGCCACCTGTAATCTTACCACATAGTCTGCATTTAATGACCATTTCCCAAGGACCCTCAGGGCAGGAAGTCATCCTTGGAGCTGACTGAGGGGTGCGGCTTCCCAGAGGAGAGGTCCAGAGGCTGACTGAAAAGCAGGGTCAGGCAGGATGTCTCATGAAAGGCGATTCTTTTGATGGGAGAAAAGTGGGCATGACCGGGTACTCAGAAAGCCAAAGAGGTAACTGAACAGAGGAAGGAAACTTTCTACAAAAGCAAAGGATAACCAAATGCTGCTTGATTTGAATACTGAATATTTTTTGCTTTTAAAATGAGATCTGATACCGGAATCCACTGATAATACTTAACATTAGGAGACCTGTATAACTACAGGTTAAGTGCCTCATGACACAGGGCAAAGGGAAGAGGTAGCACTGTCTGGGGAATACTGTCACAGGGAGAATCAACCCTGAGTCTGATCACGCCTCTAGGTTTAACTGCTGGTTTGCAGAACACGGGGAAGAAGAAGTCGTTAACACCACAAGGATGCAATTAGCCCGTTTCAGAATGCGGGGAAGTCTATGTAACAAATGGTTCAGTTTCTCTCTTTCAGCCTCTGCAATGAACATGCTGCTGAATGTAAGTGGTGGAAATTAGGCTAAATAATCTAAAATACTACTAGTGAAAATCTCTCTTCTACATTAGATCCAGAGAAGAAGACAGTTAGTAAGAGTTCTGTCAAAAAGTGGCCCTTTCGGTGCACCTCCAGGACTCCCAAAAACAACCAACACCCAACTCTACCAGCCACAAAGCCAAAACAGCTCTTTGGAGCTCCTTTTGAGGACTTATGTGATAATGACACTCTGCCCACCCCAATTCTGGTAGGTCTTACTTTGGTTTTCTGTAACCTTCCTGATTACAGGATTGGGGGCAGGAGGATTGGGGGCGGGAGGAGAATGGACGACAGAGAATGAGATGGCTGGTTGGCCATCTCGATGGACTTGAGTTTGTGTGAAATCCGGGAGCTGGTGATGGACAGGGAGGCCTGGTGTGCTGTGATTCATGGGGTCGCAAAGAGTTGGTCATGAGTGAGCGACTGAACTGAACTGAACTGAACCTTCCTGAGGAGCTGAGTTGTGAGAGATCAAGTGTTCTCTTCCAAATCTACACCCAAATGAAGAAGTCTGGCTTTGTCCGGTAAGTTTCATAATATTACTTCAAAGAATAAGATCTGATTTAGGTACTGCAGAGTCAAAAGGCAAATACAAGATAAAAAGATACTCTCATCCATTCCACTGATATCAGCAAAGACTCATTTGTTTCAGCTCAGACCAGTTAAAATGGACTCTGTAAGGTAAGGTACCCTTATGGCAGAAAGTGAAGAGGAACTCAAAAGCCTCTTGATGAAAGTGAAAGAGGAGAGTGAAAAGGTTGGCTTGAAGCTCAACATTCAGAAAACAAAGATCATGGCATCTGGTCCCATCACTTCATGGGAAATAGATGGAAAAACAGTGGAAACAGTGTCAGACTTTATTTTTTGGGGCTCCAAAATCACTGCAGATGCTGATTGCAGCCATGCCATTAAAAGACGCTTGCTCCTTGGAAGGAAAGTTATGACCAACCTTGATAGTATATTAAAAAGCAGAGACATTACTTTGCCAACCAAGGTCCGTCTAGCCAAGGCAATGGTTTTTCCCGTGGTCACGTATGGATATGAGAGCTGGACTGTGAAGAAAGCTGATCGCTGAAGAATCGATGCTTTTGAACTGTGGTGTTGGAGAAGACTCTTGAGAGGCGCTTGGACTGCAAGGAGATCCAACCAGTCCATTCTAAAGGAGCTCGATCCTGGGTGTTCATCGGAGGGACTGATGCTAAAGCTGAAACTGCAATACTTTGGCCACCTCATGCGACGAGTTGACTCACTGGAAAAGACTCTGATGCTGGGAAAGGTTGGGGGCGGGAGGAGAAGGGGACGACGGAGAATGAGATGGCTGGATGGCATCACCGACTCTGTGGACATGAGTTTGAGTGTACTCCGGGAGTTGGTGATGGACAGGGAGGCCTGGCGTGCTGTGATTCATGGGGTCGCGGAGAGTCGGGCACGACTGAGCGACTGAACTGAACTGAAGGTAAGGTAGGTAGAGCAGGCGAGGTTGAGACAAAGAATGAGACCAGCACTGTACAGGAACAGATCACCTTTAATGAGGCGAGAAGGGGCAGTAGTCAGATCAGTGAGCTGCTGCCCTTGCCCAAGAAAACAGTAAGTATATAAAGGCATGTATGTGGAAAGCTACTGTCTTAAGGGGGACTATTCTTTTGCAAGGTTGTTCAGAGTAGTTATCTCTTAAAACGGCTGGGGCAAGGAATTCTGGAGATTGACCAGAGGCTGGGACAGGCTGGGAGCTGAGCATAATCAACCTAATGCCCATTTTTTTCTTCGAGTGAGAGAGTTCTTTGTTTTGCCTAGAATGGCGGGGAGGACCTGGAGGGGCGTTTTAACACAAGTATTCAAAATGTTTCAGTGTATGAATGCAAAATCGATTGTTGGGTAGATAATATATTTAGAGACACTGAAGAAAAAATTTCAAATTGACTTCAGTCCAGTTCTAGCACTGTAGCCTCATATACCACAGCTCTGTCAAAACAGGAGCAAGCTTGTGCTCTGGGCTTGTAGATATGAAACGTCCCATAGTTTTCCTTTCTTTTCTTCCGTATAGGATATTCTTTCCTTTATCAATCAAAAAGGGCCATTCACAGAAGGCATCTTCAGAAAATCAGCCAGTATAAAATCATGCAGAGCCCTAAAGGAGAAACTAAACTCTGGGGACAAAGTGAACTTGGATGATGAATCCGTTCTTGTGGTAGCATCCGTCTTAAAGGTAAGGAAAGTTTGGGCATTATCCACGCACAGAGTAAATCTGAAGCTATATGACTGGTCCTTCATTATGAATGCCCAAGAAACATAATAGGCATTAGAGAGGAAGGATCTGAAAAAGTGAAAAACACTTCACAAAGACAAAATTGAAGGAAGGTACCTCAAATATTATAAGCTCCATACATTAGATATTTTCCTTTATCATTGCACATCTTGACTCCAGAACACTCCGTGCAAAAGAATAATAATAAATTTCAAAATACCCACTTACACATTGAGTGTTTACCAATACAAGCTTCCTGCTTTTGATGACTTCCTCATCACCTTCCTAATGAAGGCAACATTTCAAAAATAAAATTCATATTAAGGTTTTGGAAACAGTTAACAGAAGTAACTTCCCAGGCGGCTCAGACAGTAAAGAATCTGTCTGTAATGTAGGAAACCTGGCTTTGATCCCTGGGTTGGAAGGATCCCCCGGAAGAGGGACTGGCATACCGACTCCAGTATTCTTGCCTGGAGAATCCCATGGACAGAGTAGTCCCTCTGGCTATAATCCATGGAGTGGCACAGAGTCGGACATGGCTGAAACAACTTAGCATGGATGCAAGACAGATGTTTACTTACTATGGTAAACTCGTGTGTGTGTGTGTGTGTGTGTCTGTGTGTGAGTCGCCTAGTTGCATCAGATTCTCTGTGATCCCACGGACTGAAGCCCAGCAGAGTCCTCTGTCCATGGGATCCTCCAGGCAGGAATACTAGAGTGGGTTGCCATGCCCTTCTCCAGGGGATCTTCCTGATTCAGGGATCGAACCTGCATCTCCTGCATCTCCGGCATTGGCAGACAGATCCTTTACCACTAGCGTCACCTGGAAAGCCCATGTGTCTTCAGTTCAGTTCAGTTGAGTTCAGTCGCTCAGTCGTGTCCGACTCTCCGCGACCCCATGAATCACAGCACGCCAGGTCTCCCTGTCCATCACCAACTCCCGGAGTTCACTCAAACTCATGTCCACAGAGTCGGTGATGCCATCCAGCCATCTCATTCTCTGTCTTACAATGACTCAAAAATGCTTAGTGAGGCCACCAATGTCTCTGATCACGTCATCATCCTCCCCCTGTTTATCAATGCCTTTTACTTTAAAATCAGTGTAGGGATGACTCCACCATTTGTTCCTCCTTTTATCTCCCTTACATCTTTAACACCCTTTGTTAATATTTGTATGTTTAACCCACCACCCAAGGTTACAGTTACATGGTAACCAGTTTTACTACATGCCTCAGCTTATAAATCTTATTTTTAAAGTGAGTGCAACAGTCAAAATCAGTTTGGAAGTTTGAAAAATTCAATAGATTTATACAAAAAAATAGACTGAGTTTGAAATGATAGAGCTAAATCACAAGTGTGTAGTTAAATTTCTACCAGGGGGATAATAGAACAGAATAGAAAGTTAATCAATCCATCTTGGTACTTGTTAGCAGCTATGAACCAAAATATATTAATGTAGTGATAACTACAGACAGGTTACTAAAATTATCTTAGAAACTAAATAACATATGGTGTTTCCTTGTCCCCTGTTAATGTTCGATTGTACGATAATAGATACAGTGCAGAAATGACTTAGGGTTGCCCCCTACTACACTTGCACCATAATAATACACACTAGGTCTCCAAATAGCAAGTAGTGTGCTACCCACTATAAGGTGCACACTTGGAACCAATTTGATTTGTGAGCAAGTATACCTAGGCTCTTACCTCTTTCCATGCTATAAGCACACACTAGTAAGAGGGTGCCTACTTATGGGTACAAATCTTCGACAATCCCAAAGTTTTCTCTTCCTAAAGTTGATTGATCTTGGTTGGGCATCAGACTTTGCAGCTTTGGCCTTGATAATACCATATGTCAAAGCAACCACAGAGTTGGTCTAAATCAGAAATGAATATAGAGTCAGAACCACATTGAGTTTTCCATTAAACTGTCTATAAACAGAGGTCCAGGAGCAAATACCCATGGCATATTCTGCATGAGTCATGTCCTGGCTTAACCAAACTCAGTCTCACCGATCGATTCTACAGCACAGGGTCCAGGAGAGAGAAGAGACACACTCCAAGTGCATGTAGTTTGGTACACAAGGCAAAGGCCCTGCTGCACACTCCCACACTCCCAGAAGCCATAGCCAGATGAGATGCTGAATGGCATCACCAACTCGATGGACATGACTTTGAGCAAGACCCAGGTGTTGGTGATGGACAGGAAAGCCTGGGGTGCTGCAGTCCATGGGGTCGCAAAGAGTAGGACACGACTGAACGGCTGAACTGAAATGGAGTGCTTCCTCCTTCCAAATATACTGCGGGCACGCCATAAGAAGCATAGTGAAAACCTAATGACCATGATTGGGTACTGTATACCAATTACAAGAAAAAGTATGAGAGGACTGAGGCTTTGTACATTATCTTCACACTCTATCCTCAGTACTCAAAAGAGCGCCTGACACAAACAGCAGCTCAGTGAGCACTGAAACAAGTCAACAGTGACACGATTATCATCATGATAGTCGCCTAGAAACACTGCCTGAACAAGATACTACGAAGAGAAGTCAGGCTGTATATTAAGACCAGTGGAGGCAAGGTGTGCCTTTGGAGCCGGCAAGGCAATGGAATCATTTCTCCTCAGTCTTGCGCAACACTTAACAACCTCATCTCTTTTAATAGGCCCCATTCTATGATATGAAGACTTGTTCATCAGGATACACTTTCCAGGCCTCCACTTAGGAAGCTTACATTTGCATATTCTATCCCACAGGTGTGAAGTTGCCATGTATCTAGGTTCTCAGTTTCCTCTTTAGGGAGAAATATTCCATCCAAAGAGTTGTAAGGGTAACATGTAGTGTACCCATTGGGGCTTTTGGTTTATTTCTAACACCTGTTGCTTAAAAGTCTGTAGAACTGAACTTTTATATGTTTTTTTTTTTAAAAGAAAAAGACTGAAGCTATTACGATACTAGCTTTTACCCAAAGAACACACATACGTCAGGTTTTCTCTTAATATGTATATAAGAGCATGTAGGGGTGTAATTTTATTTCAGAACTTCTCTTTCTTGAATTAAGAGCAAGCACTGTGTCTTAAGCAAACGAACAAAATGGAATGTGCACTTCTTTTCAAGAAACTAATAGGATTTAGGATGAGTTATCACCAGACCTTTCCAGTTTGTACTAATGTGCTAACATGTACACAAACAGTGAGTTCCAGGTGATAGAAGGAGCTTCAGCTTCATTCTCAATACAGCCCAGACTCTACTTTTATGCTTCTAATTTTAGTTGGGGAAAATCCAACCAGTACTTCTGGATGTGCAAGGCTGTGGAGAATCACAGCCAAGCTCTGTGTGAAGCAGTCGGCATAGTTGTGAAGGAATTGTGGACTGAATTGAATTTTTCAGCTAAATATTTTCTCTGCAATTTCTCCACCGAATTTATCATAAGAATAATACATATTTTTTGATCTATATAAGGATTTTCTTCGAAATATCCAAGGAAGCATATTTTCTGCAAGTCTCTATGATAAATGGCTTGATGTTATTGATCAAGGGAATGAGGAGGAGAAAATGACTGCGACCCAGAGGTAATGATGCAATAATCACTCAACTCGGAGAAAATACAACCAACATACTGTTAGGAAAATATTAGCTTGTAGTTTACAACTGTGTCCTCTAAAACAATGACCAGTATCAAGGGGTTTCACTTGATCATACCCATGGAAGCCAGTTTGAAAAGAGATGCATGTCTTATTGGTGACATTGCAACTCGTGTTTTTCTCCTAATCCTATTAATATGGGATGCTTGACCATTTTACAGCATCTGAATACATGAAAATGTTGGAGATGAAATCCACTGGTCCGAAAAGAGATGATAAAACCAATCTGCCAGTGGTATGATCTTAAATACAAACACATAACTAACCAGGGTAGTTCTTATCTGGTTCAGGAATTAAATTCAGTGAAACATTTTTGTATGCATTCATACCTAGAACTGTGAGAATGGACTGTGTACATGGTATAAAAAGAAGTACTTTATTCTCTGCATTTCCACTTACTAAGCAAAATGACTCGCTTTGTTTACAAGTGCTTTTTCTGTCATTAGGCTTCTAGACCAGCTGCCAAGAGCCAATGTAGTTTTTCTGCGATACCTTTTTGGAATGTTACACAACATTGAGCAACATTCCTCAACCAATCAGATGACAGCTTATAATTTGTCAGTGTGTATAGCCCCAAGCATTCTTTGCCTGCTTAATTCCGGCAGCTCAGAAATAGAAAACCGCACCAAAAAGGTAATGAGATCTCTCATTTTTATGCCTTGCGGGGCAGAGTCCCCATTTTGAACCTGAAGTCCGTGGTATTAATTCCAATGAACCAGTTTTTAAAAATGCACATTTTAATTACACTGCCTTGGAGTGGCAGGGTCCTACTCTGGTTGGGCATGGGAAGGTGTATTATAACTGAGAACAGTTGAGTCACTTCTCCTTTGCCATCCAAGAGATTAAACAATAGAGAGGTAAGAGCAGGAGGATATGATAGAAAAGAACCTGGCTTTGGAATCTGAGACCCAAGGTTCAACTCCCAGCCGAATCACTGAGGGGTGTACAAGCCTCCAATCTGTGATGTCCTCATTACACAATGATGACAACACCCAGGACATCTGGTCACTGTCAGCACATCTTAGGCGGCCTGGGCAATACGAGCACCCAAGGCTCCACACATACTGGCCACACTCTGCCAGTTGTGGCTCTCAGGAAAGTACTTGGCTTCTACTGTGTCTCCGCTAGAGGATGAGGAGGCTAGTAAAATATTTCAGAACATCCTCACAGAGCCACAACATGCTAAGATCAGAGCTCTTCTCCAAGCTCCCCCGGACAGCAAGTGTGAGGCAAGGCGATGAAGTCAGACAGACAGACATGTTTTCTCTCCAGGTGCTTTCTTCCTTCAGAAACCGCCCCGCCCCACACTGAAACCTCTGCCACCCAAGTTTCAGATATTTCTTCACTGAAGTGAATTTCACAATTTGTGTTGTATTCGATACTTTATAAATTTTAATAAGATGCTCTATATAAATTCCATCTCAATAAAACTAGAAAAAATTTCAATAAAAATAAATAAAACTTAACAAGAGAATATACATTTTTGTACCAAACATCCTTTGTGGCTACTTAAAAATCATCCTAGTTTTAAGCATGTAACAACCATCATTACAGAATTTTAGCTATTAAACTAGGTCACATTATATAACTTTAGCCCACCGACTAAAAGAATTTTAAAATTTGTGCCCAAAGTCCTCTTGAAAGTATCAGTTATTTCTTAGAAAATGCTGATGTATATATTATATATATATATATATATATATATATATACATTTTAATCAAGTCTGAATTTTTCTCAGATTTCTTTTGTATTTTTTGTTAGGGCCAAGATCCATGTATGAAATGTGATTTACTATTATGCCATATGTACAGTAATACCTGATTTTTTGCCCCTTTGTGTTACAGATTTCTTTCATACAGTTTCTCATTGAAAACTGTCTCAAGATATTTGGAGAAGATATCACTTCTCTCTTTGGAGAGAACTCAGTGAGTTGTGGTAACAGTGATATCACTGATAAGAATGAGAAGGTTGCAGGTACGTGAATAATGTAACGGGCTTTGATGCAAAAGACAGCAAGGCTGCCAGGGTCAATGGGGGATCCTAGAGCCCAAAGCACATTCTAAAGGCAGTAACTTCCATCCGCTCCAAGACATGGGAATTTTCCCACTTGTGAGATCAAAGAAAGGATAAGACTGTTCTGATTTCAAGAAACTACTAGTACAGCTTTAGGAGACACCACGGTTCAGTTCGGTTCAGTTGCTCAGTCGTGTCCGACTCTTTGTGACCCCAAGGACTACAGTGACCCCAAGGCCTTGGGGTCGAGGACTGTAGCGTGCCAGGCTTCCCTGTCCATCAGCAACTCCCGGAGCTTACTCAAACTCACATCCATCGAATCAGTGATGCCATCCCAAAATCTCGTCCTCTCTCGTCTCTTTCTCTTGCCTTCAGTCTTTCCCAGCATCAGGGTCTTTTCAAATGAGTTAGTTCCTCCCATCAGGTGGCCAAAGTATTGGAGCTTCAGCTGTAGCATCAGTCCTTCCAGTGAGCATTCATGACTGATCTCCTTTAGAATGGACTGGTGGGATCTCCTTGCAGTCCAAGGGACTCTCAAGAGTCTCCTCCAACACGACAGCTCAACAGCATCATTTCTTTGGTGCTCAGCTTTCTTTATAGTCCAAACCTCACATCCACATGACTACTGGAAAAAGCGTATCTTTGACTACATGGACCTTTGTCAGCAACGTAATGTCTCTGTTTTTTAATATGCTATCTGGGTTGGTCAAAACTTTTCTTCCAAGGAGCAAGCATCTTTTAATTCCATGGCTGCAGTCACCATCTGCAGTGATTTGGGCACCCAGAAACACCAAGTCTGTCACTGTTTCCACTGTTTCCCCATCTATTTGCCATGAAGTAATGGGACTAGGTGCCATGATATTAGCTTTCAGAATGTTGATTTTATGCCAACTTTTTCACTCTCCTCTTTCACATTCATCAAGGGACTCTTTAGTTCTTCGCTTTCTGCCATACGGGTGGTGTCATCTGCATACCTGAGGTTATTGATATTTCTCCAGGCAATCTTTTTTTTTTCTTTTTCTAAAATTTATTTATTTTAATTGGAGGCTAACTACTTTACAATATTGTAGTGATTTTGCCATACATTGATATGAATCAGCCATAGGTGTACATCTGTACCCCATTCTGAAACCCCCTCCAACATCCCTCCCCATCCCAACCCTCTGGGTCATCCATCCCAGTGCACCAGCCCTGCGAACCCTACCTCATGCATCGAACCTGGACTGGTGATCTCTTTCACATATGATAATATTCATTTTTCAATGCTATTCCCTCAAATCATCCCACCCTCGCCTACTCCCACACTGCCAAAAGACTGTTCTATATATCTGTGTCTCTTTTGCTGTCTCGCATAGAGGGTTATCTTTTCCATCTTTCTAAATTCCATATATATGCATTAGTATACTCTATCGGTGGTTTTCTTTCTGGCTTACCTTACTCTGTAAAATAGGCTCCTGTTTCATCGACCTCATTAGAACTGATTCAAATGTATCCTTCTGATGGTTGAGTAATATTCCACTGTGTATATGTACCAGAGCTTTCTTATCCATTTGTCTGTCAATGGACATCTAGGTTGCTTCCATGTCCTGGCTATTGTAAACAGTGCTGTGATGAACACTGGGGTACACATGTCTAAAATCCAGCCATGCCTCTGACCTCAAGTACATTGATTTAATACCTACTCTGTGTCCAAAGCTTTTCCCAGCATCATAAAAAGAAAACGAAGCAATCACACTCAGACACTTAGATTCTTCACTGACTAAACCACCTGCATGTACTTTGCTGTTTCTCAAGCTGAGTTCACTAGCACTGCTCTTGAAATGTTCGATAAATAGACTACATCTTTCCTAAAATAGTTACCATAGCAAGTTAACTAGAAATAATAATGCACATTCTTGGATGAGCAAATCAGGGTGGTCAGTGAAAAAAGAAGGGATTAAAGCAAGGGAGAAGACAAAACTTGTAGTAGAACTTGCAATATCGTCATGGGGACGACGGCTTCTGCTAGAAATCTTAGCGCACTTCCTCTTACATAATCCTTTTTTAACATTTTTCATCCGTTCAGCAATCCTGTGAGTCTATTACTCTTTCAAGTGATCTGAGCAACATTTTCATGTGGTCTGGAGAATCTAAACAACTAAGTTTTTTCTGTGATATGTATATTCCCAGTCTTAGAATACATGGAGTCACCAATATAAAGCTGAGGACAAAATCACCTCACCCGTTTCACGTGTTTTCTTGTCTTGTTCACATCCTTATAAAAGTCAGTCAGCAGTAAAGTGAAAAAAACTGAATATTTAAACATATTTAGTCTAATAAAATGCATTAATTTAAACAAAACCATGCAGATGACAACTTTTAAGCTTAGAATAGCTTCAAACACCATGGCTGGCTCTAAGGACTCCTAAGAGGCTGTCTTTCATGATGCTGCCTCAGCAGTCATTCTGAATGCATTTCTTAACATGTTCTCAGCTCACAAGTATGGATTAGCTCCTGGTTATCCTGGTGACTTGGCTGTATTTTATTACTCTCACAGAAGCTTCTATTGGAAGTCGCTGTGATTCTTGTTCTGAATAGAGCATTGACATTGCGTTTATGCCAGATGTAAAGCAAAAGCAAGAACTCCTCCAGTTGCATTTAATACATCAGAAACAAAAGAAAAGGAGCTTTCATGCACTTCTTTAAAGATGGAATCCACAGGACAGCACAGGGTCTTAGAGAATTCTATGGAGAGGAAGCAATTTATAGCATGAAAGAGCAAAACAAATCACTTGGCAGGCAACTCCCGATGATTTCTGGTGTGGTTTTCCACTCTGTAAACAGTTTTGCACTTTACTTCTGGGTTTTCTCAGACATGCAGGCTTGTCTCTGATCACTGCCTTGTAGGAAACCCCTCAGAGGGAAGCAGCAGTGGGAGGGAAACATTAAGGCAGACCACCCCACTGCACTCTGCCTACTACACCGACAAAAGGAAATGGAAAATATGTTAAACTGACATGTGGGGTAGAACACTGATCAGAGCCATTCTTAACATACACAGTCCGATTATTTTAAAAATATTAAGCACCAATGCTTATTCATATATTTACTTTGATCCTTATGAGTCTATGTGTGAGGGTCAGTGTTTCAAAGGAGGAATCTTAAGGCTAGCACTTTGCCCAAGATGTACAGGTGTAGCGTGTCAAGGCAGAAACTAGAAGGCCACAGATATTCTCAGATGGAAACACGATGAAAGTCAATATTGTGCAATTCACTGATGAATATATACCTTCCAAGCCAAGCAAGGTGTCTAAAAAACACTTTTCTTGTTATGTTTTGAACTCTTTTGCTTGGGCACCTGCTTTTTGTAGTGTGTCCCCTTGAGACTGCACATTGTGCTTACTCGGGAGTCACAGCCTTCTCTACCCAGCAGTCACACCAGTGTGGCACACTCGCTAATGGTAAGGTGGGTTTGATCACACCCATCACCATCGGTCTGAATCTATATTTAGATTTTCTCCATATAGGTCACGAACATCCCTATGGAATTAAAATGAGTGCTGTTCCAGCTACTGGGCTGCTGCAGCAGGGACTTGAGGACTGCACTTCTGCTTCTGCCCTCCAGGAGGCCTTCCTGGAGGGGCCCCAAGAGATTCAAGACCAGTTAATCCTGAAACCCAAGCACTCAGCCAGGAAGGAGGCCAGGAATCAGCAGGAGAAAGGTGAGACCCTTCCCTTCCTGCAAGTGGCTTCTCTTGGCTCTTGTTTCTACTCCTGAAAACAAACTCTTGACGTGCAGCCAGTTCTCCATGTGGGGCTGGAAGGCAGTATAGGCAGGCACCAATTCCACCCAGAATCAAGCCCAGAGAAGCCCCAAAGGTCCGAAATCAAGACCCAATTCACTTATAGGAAGACATTTTTTTTTTTTTTAATTTCTCTAGGCAGACAGCATAGCACCTCCTACATATAATTACGGATTCACACATTTGTGTGCGCTTTGCTGGTGGCCTAGATGGTAAAGCATCTGCCTGCAACACAGGAGACCTGAGTTCGATCCCTGGGTCAGGAAGATCCCATGGCAAAGGGAATGGCTATCAGCCACACCAATATTCCTGCCTGGAGAATCCCACTGACAGAGGAGCCTGGCAGCCTACAGTCCATGGGATCACAAAGAGTTGGGCACGACTGAACAACTTAAAGACACACACACACACACACACACACACACACACATCTACGTATCTTATTAGAACATGAGCTTCTTATGGCCTGGAAACACACATTCCCCATCCCAAGGTTTTGTCCAGTATCTTGGGCCCCTCACAGGAGGTGCTTAGATGACTGTGTGGCTTAGATAAGACCCAGAACCTATTCTGTGCTTAGGCGGAAGTGGCCTTGGGCATTCTGGTTAGACTTGAACTCTTGTTGTTTTTATGTTGGTATATTTATTGAAGAAAATATATTTCAAAAAGAATAGTAACTAAACCATTTGCTATTTGCTCGCAAAATTAATTTTGGCTCAGTATATTTTGTAATTATGAAAGTCCAAATGCTCTTGCATACAGTTTATAAGCAGAGAAGATAAATTAGCAAGCACCTTGATCAAACATCTATTTATAGAAAATCTAATATTCGCCTTTAACTAGTTTAACTTGGAGTCTTGCAATATAATTCAGTTATCAACATTCTCGTTTTTCCTTTTAGTAAACTGAATGTGCTAGTTCTCTTTGGGGGAAGACTATTTTATTCAATATTTTCCTATGATTTTGATTTTCAAGAGAAGAGAAATCTTAAGACACTTGTGTTGGAATGTCTGGTATTGTGCTTAATGAATATTTTACGAATTAATGATATTATTAGTAAAATGTTCATTCTGATTACTTCCCATGCTGATTTAAAGTGACCTACGATAAAAGACATATCTCAACTAGGTATGTTTGGGATTGACATGTACAGACTGCTCTATTTAAAATGGATAACCAACAAGGACATACTCTATACCACAGGGAACAATGCTGAATACTCTGTAAGAACCTAAATGGGAAAAGAATTTGAAAAAAATAGATATATGTATAATTGAACCATTTTTCTGTACACCAGAAGCTAACACAACATTACTAACCAATTATACTCCAATATAAAATAAAGCATTCAAAAAGGAAACTTTCACAGAAGACAAAAATAGCAATAAAAACTAAACAACATTGTTCAGTTCAGTTCATCTCAGTCGTGTCCGACTCTTTGCGACCCCGTGGACTGCAACACACCAGGCCTCCCTGTCCATGACCAACGGCCAGAGTTGACTCAAACCTTTGTCCACCGAGTTGGTAATGCCATCCAATCATCTCATCCTCTGTCGTCCCTTCTCATCCCGCCTTCAATCTTTGCCAGGATCAGGGTCTTTTCAAATGAGACAGTTCTTTGCATAACCTGGCCAAAGTATTGATGTTGCATCTTCAGCAATAGTCCTTCCAATGAACATTCAGTAATGATTTCCTTTAGAATGGACAGGTTGCTTCTCCTTGCTCTCCAAGGGACTGTTAGGAGTCTTCTCCAACAGCACAGTTCAAAAGCATCGATTCTTCGGTGCTCAGCTTTCTTTATTGGAGAAGGAAATGGCAACCCATTCCAGTACTCTTGCCTGGGAAATCCCATGGACGGAGGAGCCTGGTAGGCTACAGATCATGTGGTCACAAAGGGCCGGACACAACTGAGCGACTTCACTTTCACTTTTCACTTTCATGCACTGGAGAAGGAAATGGCAACCCATTCCAGTATTCTTGCCTGGAGAATCCCAGGGATGGGAGCCTGGTGGGCTGCTGTCTATGGGGTCGTACAGAGTCGGACACGACTGACGTGACTTACAGCAGCAGCAGCTTTCTTTATAGTCCAACACTCACATCCATACATGACTGCTGGAAAAAGTGTATCTTTGACTACATGGACCTTTGTCAGCAACGTAATGTCTCTGCTTTTTAATATGCTATCTGGGTTGGTCAAAACTTTTCTTCCAAGGAGCAAGCATCTTTTAATTCCATGGCTGCAGTCACCGTCTGCAGTGATTTGGGCACCCAGAAACATCAAGTCTGTCACTCTTTCCACTGTTTCCTCATCTATTTGCCATGAAGTCACGGGACTAGATGCCATGATCTTAGCTTTCAGAATGTTGAGTTTATGCCAGCTTTTTCACTCTCCTCTTTCACTTTCATCGAGAGGCTCTTTAGTTCTTCTTCGCTTTCTGCCATAAGGGTGGTGTCATCTGCATACCTGAGGTTATTGATATTTCTCATGACAATGTTTTTTTTTCTTTTTCTAAAATTTATTTTAATTGGAGGCTAATTGCAATATTGTTGTGATTTTGCCATACATTGATATGAATCAGCCTGGGTGTACACGTGTTCCCCATCCTGAAACCCCCTCCCACATCCCTCCCCATCCCAACCCTCTGGGTCATCCATCATAGTGCAACAGCCCTGAGCACCCTGCCTCATGCGTCGAACCTGGACTGGTGATCTGTTTCACATATGATAATATTCAGGTTTCAATGCTATTCCCTCAAATCATCCCACCCTCTCCTTCTCCCACAGAGTCCAAAAGACTGTTCTATACATCTGTGTCTCTTTTGCAGTCTCACATATAGGGTTATTGTTATCATCTTTCTAAATTCCATATATATGCGTTAGTATACTGTATTGGTGTTCTTCTTTCTGGCTTACTTCACTCTGTATAATAGGTTCCAGTTTCATCCACCTCATTAGAACTGATTCAAATGTATCCTTCTGATGGTTGAGTAATATTCCACTGTGTATATGTACCACAGCTTTCTTATCCATTCGTCTGCAGATGGACATCTAGCTTGCTTCCTGGTCCTGGCTATTGTAAACAGTGCTGCAGTGAACATTGGAGTACATGTGTCTCTTTCAATTATGGTTTCCTCAGTGTGTATACCCAGCAGTTCTATTTCCAGTTTTTTAAGGAATCGCCACACTGTTCTCCATAGTGGCTCTATTAGCTTGCATTCCCACCAACAGTGTAATAGGGTTCCCTTTTCTCCACGCCCGCTCCAGCATTTATTGTTTGTAGACATTGTGAAAGCAGCCATTCTGACCAGCGTGAGATGGTACCTCACTGTGGTTTTGATTTGCATTTCTCTGATAATGAGTGATGTTGAGCATCTTTTCACGTGTTTGTTAGCCATCTGTATGTCTTCTTTGGAGAAATGTCTGTTTAATTCTTGGGCCCATTTTTGGATTGGGTGGTTTATTTTTCTGGAATTGAGCTGAAGGAGTTGCTTGTAAATTTTTGAGATTAATTCTTTGTCAGCTGCTTCGTTTGCTATTATTTTCTCCCATTCTGAAGGCTGTCTTTTCACCTTGCTTATAGTTTCCTTCGTTATCAAAAGCTTTTAAGTTTAATTATGTCCCATTTGTTTATTTTTGCTTTTATTTCCATTACTCTGGGAGGTGGGTCATAGAGGATCCTGCTGTGATTTATGTCGGAGAGTGTTTTGCTTATGTTTTCCTCTAGGAGTTTTATAGTTTCTGGTCTTACATTTAGATCTTTAATCCATTTTGAGTTTATTTTTGTGTACGGTGTTAGAAAGTGTTCTAGTTTCATTCTTTTACAAGTGGTTGACCAATTTTCCCAGCACCACTTGTTAAAGAGATTGTCTTTTCTCCACTGTAAATTCTTGCCTCCTTTATCAAAAATAAGCTGTCCATATGTGTGTGGATTTATCTCTGGGCTTTCTATTTTGTTCTATTGATCTATATTTCTGTCTTTGTGCAAATACCACACTGTCTTGATGACTGTGGCTTTGCAGTAGGGCCTGAAGTCAGGCAGGTTGATTCCTCCAGTTCCAGTCTTCGTTCGGCTATTAAAGGTTTTTTTGTATTTCCATAAAAACTGTGAAATTATTTGTTCTAATTCTCTGTAAAATACCGTTGGTAGCTTGATAGGGTGGAGAAGGCAATGGCAAGCCACTCCAGTACTATTGCCTAGAAAATCCCATGGATGGAACGGCCTGGTAGGCTGTAGTCCATGGGGTCGCTAAGGGTCGGACACGACTGAGCGACTTCACTTTCACTTTTCACTTTCACACATTGGAGAAGGAAATGGCAACCCACTCCAGTGTTCTTGCCTGGAGAGTCCCAGGGACGGGGGAGCCTGGTGGGCTTCCGTCTATGGGGTCACACAGAGTCGGACACGACTGAAGTGACTTAGCAGCAGCAGCAGCAGCTTGATAGGGATTGCATTTAATCTATAGATTGCTTTGGGTAGTGTACTCATTTTCACTATATTGATTTTTCCAATGCATGAACATGCTATATTTCTTCATCTATTTGTGTCCTCTTTGATTTCTTTCATCAGTGTTTTATACATTTCTATGTATAGGTCGTTTGTTTCTTTAGGTAGATATGTTCCTAAGTATTTCTTTTCATTGCAATGGTGTATGGAATTATTTCCTTAATTTCTCTTTCTGTTTTCTCATTGTTAGTGTATAGGAACGCAAGGGATTTCTGTGTGTTAATTTTATATCCTGTAACTACTATATTCATTGATTAGCTCTAGTAAAATTTTCTGGTGGAAAACTACTTTAGTGTTTTCTATATAGAGGATCATGTATTCTGCAAACAGTGAGAGTTTTACTGCTTCTTTTCCAATTTGGATTCCTTTTCTTTCTTCTTCTGCTCTGATTGCTGTGGCCAAAACTTCCAAAACTATGTAGCATAGTAGTGGGGAGAGTGGGTACCTTCGTCTTGTTCCTGACTTTAGGGGAAATGCTTTCAATTTTTCACCATTGAGGATAACGTTTGCTATGGGTTTGTCATATATAGCTTTTATTGTGTTGAGGTATGTTCCTTAAATACCTGCTTTCTGGTAGGGTTTTTATCGTAAATGGATGTTGAATTTTGTCAAAGGCTTTCTCTGCATCTATTGAGATAATCATATAGCTTTTATCTTTCAATTTGTTAATGTGGTATATTACATTGATTGATATGCAGATATTGAAAAATCCTTGCATCCCTGGGATAAAGCCCACTTGGTCATGATGTATGATCTTTTGAATATGTTGTTGGATTGTTTGCTAAAATTTTGTTAAGGATTTTTGGATCTATGTTTATTCGTGATATTGGCCTGTAGTTTTCTTTTTTTGCGACATCCTTGTCTGGTTTTGGTATTAGGGTGACGGTGGCCTCACAGAATGATTTTGGAAGTTTATCTTCCTCTGCGATTTTGTGGAAGAGTTTGCATAGGATAGGTGTGAGCTCTTCTCTAAATTTTTGGTAGAATTCAACCGTGAAGCCGTCTGATCCTGGGCTTTTGTTTACTGGAAGATTTCTGATTACAGTTTTGACTTCTGTGCTTGTTATGGTTCTGTTAAGATCTTCTCTTTCTTCTTGGTTGAGTTTTGGAAAGTTATACTTTTCTAAGAATTTGTCCATTTCTTCCAAGTTGTCCATTTTATTGGCATAAAATTGCTGAGAGTAGTCTCTTATGATCCTTTGTATTTCTGTGTTGTCTGTTGTGATTTCTCCGTTTTCATTTCTAATTTTTTTGATTTGATTCTTCTCCCTTTGCTTCTTGATGACTCTGGCTAATGGTTTGTCAATTTTATTTAACTTCTCAAAGAATCAGCTTTTTGCTCCGTTGATTTTTTCCTATGGTCGCTTTTGTTTCTTTTGCACTTATTTATGCCCTAATTTCTAAGATTTCTTTCCTTCTCCTAACCCTAGAGTTTTTAATTTCTTCCTTTTCTAGTTGCTTTAGGGTTAGAGTTAGGTTATTTAGTTGACTTTTTCCTCGTTTCTTGAGGGAAGCCTGTATTGCTATGAACCTTCCCCTTAGCACTGCTTTTACAGTGTCCCATATATTACGGTTGTTGTGTTTTCATTCTCACTCATTTCTCTGCATCTTTTGATTTCTTCTGTGATTTGTAGGTTATTCAGAAGCATGTCGTTTCAGCCTCCATATGGTGCCGGATGTGAGTGTCTGGGCTACTTCTCTGCCCGGAGTTGCCATTAGGCACGTCATCTGTGGGTTTTATTTATTTTTCCTCCCAGTTATGTTGCCCTCTGAGATTCCAAAACTCCCCACTGACCTGCCAGTGAGAGTGTTGCCTGGTGTTTGCAAACTTCTCCTCTTTTAAGACTCCCTTCCCGGGACAGACGTCCATCCCAGCTCTTTTGTCTCTCTTTTTCTCTTTCATATTTTGTCCTACCTCCTTTTGAAGACAAGGGACTGACTTTCTGGGTGCCTAATGTCCTCAGCCAGCATTCAGAAGTTGTTTTGTGGAATTTGCTCAACGTTCAAATGTTCTTTTGATGAATTTGTGGGGGAGGGAGTGGTCTCGCCTTCCTATTCCTCTGCCATCTTAGGACCGCCCCTGAGACTTGAACTCTCGATTCTACCTCCACAGCAAGCTCACTTTCAAGTCTGCTTCAGACCCAGGTTGCAAATGGAACTGGACTGAATGTTTATGTTTTTTGTTTGCTTTTAATCTTTCCTCTTGCAATTATCCCTGCTACCATTCCAATATTGTCCCATTGACATGTCTTTCTCTGAATAAAATGTCTTACTAACTTAGGAAGTATTTGGACCAGAATAGAATTTCTACTTAAAGTAATTTTATTCTTATAATTGCTATTCTATACCCACAAAGTTTCAAAATTTCACTTTTTAACATTCAAACCCTAATTTGAACATGAGGAAACACTAAACTAAATCTTACCAGGACTGTTAAACAAAGATCAGGTTATAAAGTTAACCTGTTTAACAGTCCTTGGCAACCCACTCCAGTTTTATCATCCGGGAATTCCCATGGACAGGAGCCTGACGTGCTATACTTCGAGGGGGTCGCAAGAGTTGGACACGACTGAACAACTGAGCACCATACTTTTCGTGGCTACAGTATGTATTTTAATTGGCCACAGAGCCAACAAGAACTGTAACACCAAGCAATGTACACTGTGAAAGGTCCATCTAGGCCTGAAAATAATATAGGGCTTAATGTCTATTTTCCTTCCCGTCTATGCTTATAGAGTAGCTGGACGTATAGCTTTGTGGCAACTGATAGAGCTTTTTTCCTAAGAGTATTCTTATTAAAGCTGAACAATGTATGAATACATTTGGAATACATGAATACTTTCAGGTAGTTTAGAAATAATCAGGTTAAGAGTAGGGAAACCAGGGTGCATAAAGCAACTCAACTCATATAAACAGGTATCTTTTTAACATTTGTACATATTAATTAGGAGAATCTCTTTCTGAATTTAAGAATGCATTTGCTTTCTTCATTATCTCCTTTTAAAATGATGCCTGTATGAATGTCAGGGCAGGAAGAGCCTAAGGCAAAGTGATGGCATTCCTTCAGGAATGCACACATTCTGGAGGCTGCAAAATCAAATGGAGAATGGGGGTGGGGCCTGTTTGGGGGAGGTGACTGATGTCTAGGCTGCCTTAGGCCCTTTGAAGGAGGGAAGTTACCTTCATTAAGGCTGCTATGTGCCATGTCTTGTGCTGAGTAGTACATTATGTTATGTAGTTCTGTGAGGTGTAAGTAGCATCATTTATGTTAAACTTGAGCAAATTGAAACTCAAAGAGTTTTAGGTAAAGTATCCAATTAAAAGGCAGAATAGGAGCCTTCTGGTTCTCTCACCCAGCACAAGTGGTTCACCCACCTGAATGGACCTGGTGATGCACTCACTATGTCTCAGAAAAGCCAGGTGGATGGGCATTTTAAAATACTTGGTTAAATTCTTCTGTTTATTTTTCTACAACTTGGCTCCTCTATTGACTTCTTTAGCTGGTTATTTAAGCAGGTTATTTAAGGAAATATTCAGCAGCTTTATTGAGCAACTATCAGGAAAACATTCATAGCTGGGCACGAGAAACTTTGAACCCAATTTTTCATTGCCGATCACCCTTTCTTTGAAAAGCCCTTCATCTGCATTCCTTTGACAGGGGCTGTTGGGAGTTAAAACTCATCTTTGGGTTAGCTGAGTAAGGTGTTACAGAAAAATGGCCACCTGTAATCTTACCACATAGTCTGCATTTAATGACCACTTCCCAAGGACCCTCAGGGCAGGAAGTCATCCTTGGAGCTGACTGAGGGGTGCGGCTTCCCAGAGGAGAGGTCCAGAGGCTGACTGAAAAGCAGGGTCAGGCAGGATGTCTCATGAAAGGCGATTCTTTTGATGGGAGAAAAGTGGGCATGACTGGGTACTCAGAAAGCCAAAGAGGTAACTGAACAGAGGAAGGAAACTTTCTACAAAAGCAAAGGATAACCAAATGCTGCTTGATTTGAATACTGAATATTTTTCGCTTTTAAAATGAGATCTGATACCGGAATCCACTGATAATACTTAACATTAGGAAACCTGTATAACTACAGGTTAAGTGCCTCATGACACAGGGCAAAGGGAAGAGGTAGCACTGTCTGGGGAATACTGTCACAGGGAGAATCAACCCTGAGTCTGATCACGCCTCTAGGTTTAACTGCTGGTTTGCAGAACACGGGGAAGAAGAAGTCGTTAACACCACAAGGATGCAATTAGCCCGTTTCAGAATGCGGGGAAGTCTATGTAACAAATGGTTCAGTTTCTCTCTTTCAGCCTCTGCAATGAACATGCTGCTGAATGTAAGTGGTGGAAATTAGGCTAAATAATCTAAAATACTACTAGTGAAAATCTCTCTTCTACATTAGATCCAGAGAAGAAGACAGTTAGTAAGAGTTCCGTCAAAAAGTGGCCCTTTCGGTGCACCTCCAGGACTCCCAAAAACAACCAACACCCAACTCTACCAGCCACAAAGCCAAAACAGCTCTTTGGAGCTCCTTTTGAGGACTTATGTGATAATGACACTCTGCCCACCCCAATTCTGGTAGGTCTTACTTTGGTTTTCTGTAACCTTCCTGATTACAGGATTGGGGGCAGGAGGATTGGGGGCGGGAGGAGAATGGACGACAGAGAATGAGATGGCTGGATGGCCATCTCGATGGACTTGAGTTTGTGTGAAATCCGGGAGCTGGTGATGGACAGGGAGGCCTGGTGTGCTGTGATTCATGGGGTCGCAAAGAGTTGGTCATGAGTGAGCGACTGAACTGAACTGAACTGAACCTTCCTGAGGAGCTGAGTTGTGAGAGATCAAGTGTTCTCTTCCAAATCTACACCCAAATGAAGAAGTCTGGCTTTGTCCGGTAAGTTTCATAATATTACTTCAAAGAATAAGATCTGATTTAGGTACTGCAGAGTCAAAAGGCAAATACAAGATAAAAAGATACTCTCATCCATTCCACTGATATCAGCAAAGACTCATTTGTTTCAGCTCAGACCAGTTAAAATGGACTCTGTAAGGTAAGGTACCCTTATGGCAGAAAGTGAAGAGGAACTCAAAAGCCTCTTGATGAAAGTGAAAGAGGAGAGTGAAAAGGTTGGCTTGAAGCTCAACATTCAGAAAACAAAGATCATGGCATCTGGTCCCATCACTTCATGGGAAATAGATGGAAAAACAGTGGAAACAGTGTCAGACTTTATTTTTTGGGGCTCCAAAATCACTGCAGATGCTGATTGCAGCCATGCCATTAAAAGACGCTTGCTCCTTGGAAGGAAAGTTATGACCAACCTTGATAGTATATTAAAAAGCAGAGACATTACTTTGCCAACCAAGGTCCGTCTAGCCAAGGCAATGGTTTTTCCCGTGGTCACGTATGGATATGAGAGCTGGACTGTGAAGAAAGCTGATCGCTGAAGAATCGATGCTTTTGAACTGTGGTGTTGGAGAAGACTCTTGAGAGGCGCTTGGACTGCAAGGAGATCCAACCAGTCCATTCTAAAGGAGCTCGATCCTGGGTGTTCATCGGAGGGACTGATGCTAAAGCTGAAACTGCAATACTTTGGCCACCTCATGCGACGAGTTGACTCACTGGAAAAGACTCTGATGCTGGGAAAGGTTGGGGGCGGGAGGAGAAGGGGACGACGGAGAATGAGATGGCTGGATGGCATCACCGACTCTGTGGACATGAGTTTGAGTGTACTCCGGGAGTTGGTGATGGACAGGGAGGCCTGGCGTGCTGTGATTCATGGGGTCGCGGAGAGTCGGGCACGACTGAGCGACTGAACTGAACTGAAGGTAAGGTAGTTAGAGCAGGCGAGGTTGAGACAAAGAATGAGACCAGCACTGTACAGGAACAGATCACCTTTAATAAGGCGAGAAGGGGCAGTAGTCAGATCAGTGAGCTGCTGCCCTTGCCCAAGAAAACAGTAAGTATATAAAGGCATGTATGTGGAAAGCTACTGTCTTAAGGGGGACTATTCTTTTGCAAGGTTGTTCAGAGTAGTTATCTCTTAAAACGGCTGGGGCAAGGAATTCTGGAGATTGACCAGAGGCTGGGACAGGCTGGGAGCTGAGCATAATCAACCTAATGCCCATTTTTTTCTTCGAGTGAGAGAGTTCTTTGTTTTGCCTAGAATGGCGGGGAGGACCTGGAGGGGCGTTTTAGCACAAGTATTTAAAATGTTTCAGTGTATGAATGCAAAATCGATTGTTGGGTAGATAATATATTTAGAGACACTGAAGAAAAAATTTCAAATTGACTTCAGTCCAGTTCTAGCACTGTAGCCTCATATACCACAGCTCTGTCAAAACAGGAGCAAGCTTGTGCTCTGGGCTTGTAGATATGAAACGTCCCATAGTTTTCCTTTCTTTTCTTCCGTATAGGATATTCTTTCCTTTATCAATCAAAAAGGGCCATTCACAGAAGGCATCTTCAGAAAATCAGCCAGTATAAAATCATGCAGAGCCCTAAAGGAGAAACTAAACTCTGGGGACAAAGTGAACTTGGATGATGAATCCGTTCTTGTGGTAGCATCCGTCTTAAAGGTAAGGAAAGTTTGGGCATTATCCACGCACAGAGTAAATCTGAAGCTATATGACTGGTCCTTCATTATGAATGCCCAAGAAACATAATAGGCATTAGAGAGGAAGGATCTGAAAAAGTGAAAAACACTTCACAAAGACAAAATTGAAGGAAGGTACCTCAAATATTATAAGCTCCATACATTAGATATTTTCCTTTATCATTGCACATCTTGACTCCAGAACACTCCGTGCAAAAGAATAATAATAAATTTCAAAATACCCACTTACACATTGAGTGTTTACCAATACAAGCTTCCTGCTTTTGATGACTTCCTCATCACCTTCCTAATGAAGGCAACATTTCAAAAATAAAATTCATATTAAGGTTTTGGAAACAGTTAACAGAAGTAACTTCCCAGGCGGCTCAGACAGTAAAGAATCTGTCTGTAATGTAGGAAACCTGGCTTTGATCCCTGGGTTGGAAGGATCCCCCGGAAGAGGGACTGGCATACCGACTCCAGTATTCTTGCCTGGAGAATCCCATGGACAGAGTAGTCCCTCTGGCTATAATCCATGGAGTGGCACAGAGTCGGACATGGCTGAAACAACTTAGCATGGATGCAAGACAGATGTTTACTTACTATGGTAAACTCGTGTGTGTGTGTGTGTGTGTGTCTGTGTGTGAGTCGCCTAGTTGCATCAGATTCTCTGTGATCCCACGGACTGAAGCCCAGCAGAGTCCTCTGTCCATGGGATCCTCCAGGCAGGAATACTAGAGTGGGTTGCCATGCCCTTCTCCAGGGGATCTTCCTGATTCAGGGATCGAACCTGCATCTCCTGCATCTCCGGCATTGGCAGACAGATCCTTTACCACTAGCGTCACCTGGAAAGCCCATGTGTCTTCAGTTCAGTTCAGTTGAGTTCAGTCGCTCAGTCGTGTCCGACTCTCCGCGACCCCATGAATCACAGCACGCCAGGTCTCCCTGTCCATCACCAACTCCCGGAGTTCACTCAAACTCATGTCCACAGAGTCGGTGATGCCATCCAGCCATCTCATTCTCTGTCTTACAATGACTCAAAAATGCTTAGTGAGGCCACCAATGTCTCTGATCACGTCATCATCCTCCCCCTGTTTATCAATGCCTTTTACTTTAAAATCAGTGTAGGGATGACTCCACCATTTGTTCCTCCTTTTATCTCCCTTACATCTTTAACACCCTTTGTTAATATTTGTATGTTTAACCCACCACCCAAGGTTACAGTTACATGGTAACCAGTTTTACTACATGCCTCAGCTTATAAATCTTATTTTTAAAGTGAGTGCAACAGTCAAAATCAGTTTGGAAGTTTGAAAAATTCAATAGATTTATACAAAAAAATAGACTGAGTTTGAAATGATAGAGCTAAATCACAAGTGTGTAGTTAAATTTCTACCAGGGGGATAATAGAACAGAATAGAAAGTTAATCAATCCATCTTGGTACTTGTTAGCAGCTATGAACCAAAATATATTAATGTAGTGATAACTACAGACAGGTTACTAAAATTATCTTAGAAACTAAATAACATATGGTGTTTCCTTGTCCCCTGTTAATGTTCGATTGTACGATAATAGATACAGTGCAGAAATGACTTAGGGTTGCCCCCTACTACACTTGCACCATAATAATACACACTAGGTCTCCAAATAGCAAGTAGTGTGCTACCCACTATAAGGTGCACACTTGGAACCAATTTGATTTGTGAGCAAGTATACCTAGGCTCTTACCTCTTTCCATGCTATAAGCACACACTAGTAAGAGGGTGCCTACTTATGGGTACAAATCTTCGACAATCCCAAAGTTTTCTCTTCCTAAAGTTGATTGATCTTGGTTGGGCATCAGACTTTGCAGCTTTGGCCTTGATAATACCATATGTCAAAGCAACCACAGAGTTGGTCTAAATCAGAAATGAATATAGAGTCAGAACCACATTGAGTTTTCCATTAAACTGTCTATAAACAGAGGTCCAGGAGCAAATACCCATGGCATATTCTGCATGAGTCATGTCCTGGCTTAACCAAACTCAGTCTCACCGATCGATTCTACAGCACAGGGTCCAGGAGAGAGAAGAGACACACTCCAAGTGCATGTAGTTTGGTACACAAGGCAAAGGCCCTGCTGCACACTCCCACACTCCCAGAAGCCATAGCCAGATGAGATGCTGAATGGCATCACCAACTCGATGGACATGACTTTGAGCAAGACCCAGGTGTTGGTGATGGACAGGAAAGCCTGGGGTGCTGCAGTCCATGGGGTCGCAAAGAGTAGGACACGACTGAACGGCTGAACTGAAATGGAGTGCTTCCTCCTTCCAAATATACTGCGGGCACGCCATAAGAAGCATAGTGAAAACCTAATGACCATGATTGGGTACTGTATACCAATTACAAGAAAAAGTATGAGAGGACTGAGGCTTTGTACATTATCTTCACACTCTATCCTCAGTACTCAAAAGAGCGCCTGACACAAACAGCAGCTCAGTGAGCACTGAAACAAGTCAACAGTGACACGATTATCATCATGATAGTCACCTAGAAACACTGCCTGAACAAGATACTACGAAGAGAAGTCAGGCTGTATATTAAGACCAGTGGAGGCAAGGTGTGCCTTTGGAGCCGGCAAGGCAATGGAATCATTTCTCCTCAGTCTTGCGCAACACTTAACAACCTCATCTCTTTTAATAGGCCCCATTCTATGATATGAAGACTTGTTCATCAGGATACACTTTCCAGGCCTCCACTTAGGAAGCTTACATTTGCATATTCTATCCCACAGGTGTGAAGTTGCAATGTATCTAGGTTCTCAGTTTCCTCTTTAGGGAGAAATATTCCATCCAAAGAGTTGTAAGGGTAACATGTAGTGTACCCATTGGGGCTTTTGGTTTATTTCTAACACCTGTTGCTTAAAAGTCTGTAGAACTGAACTTTTATATGTTTTTTTTTTTAAAAGAAAAAGACTGAAGCTATTACGATACTAGCTTTTACCCAAAGAACACACATACGTCAGGTTTTCTCTTAATATGTATATAAGAGCATGTAGGGGTGTAATTTTATTTCAGAACTTCTCTTTCTTGAATTAAGAGCAAGCACTGTGTCTTAAGCAAACGAACAAAATGGAATGTGCACTTCTTTTCAAGAAACTAATAGGATTTAGGATGAGTTATCACCAGACCTTTCCAGTTTGTACTAATGTGCTAACATGTACACAAACAGTGAGTTCCAGGTGATAGAAGGAGCTTCAGCTTCATTCTCAATACAGCCCAGACTCTACTTTTATGCTTCTAATTTTAGTTGGGGAAAATCCAACCAGTACTTCTGGATGTGCAAGGCTGTGGAGAATCACAGCCAAGCTCTGTGTGAAGCAGTCGGCATAGTTGTGAAGGAATTGTGGACTGAATTGAATTTTTCAGCTAAATATTTTCTCTGCAATTTCTCCACCGAATTTATCATAAGAATAATACATATTTTTTGATCTATATAAGGATTTTCTTCGAAATATCCAAGGAAGCATATTTTCTGCAAGTCTCTATGATAAATGGCTTGATGTTATTGATCAAGGGAATGAGGAGGAGAAAATGACTGCGACCCAGAGGTAATGATGCAATAATCACTCAACTCGGAGAAAATACAACCAACATACTGTTAGGAAAATATTAGCTTGTAGTTTACAACTGTGTCCTCTAAAACAATGACCAGTATCAAGGGGTTTCACTTGATCATACCCATGGAAGCCAGTTTGAAAAGAGATGCATGTCTTATTGGTGACATTGCAACTCGTGTTTTTCTCCTAATCCTATTAATATGGAATGCTTGACCATTTTACAGCATCTGAATACATGAAAATGTTGGAGATGAAATCCACTGGTCCGAAAAGAGATGATAAAACCAATCTGCCAGTGGTATGATCTTAAATACAAACACATAACTAACCAGGGTAGTTCTTATCTGGTTCAGGAATTAAATTCAGTGAAACATTTTTGTATGCATTCATGCCTAGAACTGTGAGAATGGACTGTGTACATGGTATAAAAAGTACTTTATTCTCTGCATTTCCACTTACTAAGCAAAATGACTCGCTTTGTTTACAAGTGCTTTTTCTGTCATTAGGCTTCTAGACCAGCTGCCAAGAGCCAATGTAGTTTTTCTGCGATACCTTTTTGGAATGTTACACAACATTGAGCAACATTCCTCAACCAATCAGATGACAGCTTATAATTTGTCAGTGTGTATAGCCCCAAGCATTCTTTGCCTGCTTAATTCCGGCAGCTCAGAAATAGAAAACCTCACCAAAAAGGTAATGAGATCTCTCATTTTTATGCCTTGCGGGGCAGAGTCCCCATTTTGAACCTGAAGTCCGTGGTATTAATTCCAATGAACCAGTATTTAAAAATGCACATTTTAATTACACTGCCTTGGAGTGGCAGGGTCCTACTCTGGTTGGGCATGGGAAGGTGTATTATAACTGAGAACAGTTGAGTCACTTCTCCTTTGCCATCCAAGAGATTAAACAATAGAGAGGTAAGAGCAGGAGGATATGATAGAAAAGAACCTGGCTTTGGAATCTGAGACCCAAGGTTCAACTCCCAGCCGAATCACTGAGGGGTGTACAAGCCTCCAATCTGTGATGTCCTCATTACACAATGATGACAACACCCAGGACATCTGGTCACTGTCAGCACATCTTAGGCGGCCTGGGCAATACGAGCACCCAAGGCTCCACACATACTGGCCACACTCTGCCAGTTGTGGCTCTCAGGAAAGTACTTGGCTTCTACTGTGTCTCCGCTAGAGGATGAGGAGGCTAGTAAAATATTTCAGAACATCCTCACAGAGCCACAACATGCTAAGATCAGAGCTCTTCTCCAAGCTCCCCCGGACAGCAAGTGTGAGGCAAGGCGATGAAGTCAGACAGACAGACATGTTTTCTCTCCAGGTGCTTTCTTCCTTCAGAAACCGCCCCGCCCCACACTGAAACCTCTGCCACCCAAGTTTCAGATATTTCTTCACTGAAGTGAATTTCACAATTTGTGTTGTATTCGATACTTTATAAATTTTAATAAGATGCTCTATATAAATTCCATCTCAATAAAACTAGAAAAAATTTCAATAAAAATAAATAAAACTTAACAAGAGAATATACATTTTTGTACCAAACATCCTTTGTGGCTACTTAAAAATCATCCTAGTTTTAAGCATGTAACAACCATCATTACAGAATTTTAGCTATTAAACTAGGTCACATTATATAACTTTAGCCCACCGACTAAAAGAATTTTAAAATTTGTGCCCAAAGTCCTCTTGAAAGTATCAGTTATTTCTTAGAAAATGCTGATGTATATATAATATATATATATATATATATATATATATATATATACATATATTTTTAATCAAGTCTGAATTTTTCTCAGATTTCTTTTGTATTTTTTGTTAGGGCCAAGATCCATGTATGAAATGTGATTTACTATTATGCCATATGTACAGTAATACCTGATTTTTTGCCCCTTTGTGTTACAGATTTCTTTCATACAGTTTCTCATTGAAAACTGTCTCAAGATATTTGGAGAAGATATCACTTCTCTCTTTGGAGAGAACTCAGTGAGTTGTGGTAACAGTGATATCACTGATAAGAATGAGAAGGTTGCAGGTACGTGAATAATGTAACGGGCTTTGATGCAAAAGACAGCAAGGCTGCCAGGGTCAATGGGGGATCCTAGAGCCCAAAGCACATTCTAAAGGCAGTAACTTCCATCCGCTCCAAGACATGGGAATTTTCCCACTTGTGAGATCAAAGAAAGGATAAGACTGTTCTGATTTCAAGAAACTACTAGTACAGCTTTAGGAGACACCACGGTTCAGTTCGGTTCAGTTGCTCAGTCGTGTCCGACTCTTTGTGACCCCAAGGACTACAGTGACCCCAAGGCCTTGGGGACGAGGACTGTAGCGTGCCAGGCTTCCCTGTCCATCAGCAACTCCCGGAGCTTACTCAAACTCACATCCATCGAATCAGTGATGCCATCCCAAAATCTCGTCCTCTCTCGTCTCTTTCTCTTGCCTTCAGTCTTTCCCAGCATCAGGGTCTTTTCAAATGAGTTAGTTCCTCCCATCAGGTGGCCAAAGTATTGGAGCTTCAGCTGTAGCATCAGTCCTTCCAGTGAGCATTCATGACTGATCTCCTTTAGAATGGACTGGTGGGATCTCCTTGCAGTCCAAGGGACTCTCAAGAGTCTCCTCCAACACGACAGCTCAACAGCATCATTTCTTTGGTGCTCAGCTTTCTTTATAGTCCAAACCTCACATCCACATGACTACTGGAAAAAGCGTATCTTTGACTACATGGACCTTTGTCAGCAACGTAATGTCTGTTTTTTAATATGCTATCTGGGTTGGTCAAAACTTTTCTTCCAAGGAGCAAGCATCTTTTAAATCCATGGCTGCAGTCACCATCTGCAGTGATTTGGGCACCCAGAAACATCAAGTCTGTCACTGTTTCCACTGTTTCCCCATCTATTTGCCATGAAGTCACGGGACTAGATGCCATGATCTTAGCTTTCAGAATGTTGAGTTTATGCCAGCTTTTTCACTCTCCTCTTTCACATTCATCAAGGGACTCTTTAGTTCTTCGCTTTCTGCCATACGGGTGGTGTCATCTGCATACCTGAGGTTATTGATATTTCTCCAGGCAATCTTTTTTTTTTCTTTTTCTAAAATTTATTTATTTTAATTGGAGGCTAACTACTTTACAATATTGTAGTGATTTTGCCATACATTGATATGAATCAGCCATAGGTGTACATCTGTACCCCATTCTGAAACCCCCTCCAACATCCCTCCCCATCCCAACCCTCTGGGTCATCCATCCCAGTGCACCAGCCCTGCGAACCCTACCTCATGCATCGAACCTGGACTGGTGATCTCTTTCACATATGATAATATTCATTTTTCAATGCTATTCCCTCAAATCATCCCACCCTCGCCTACTCCCACACTGCCAAAAGACTGTTCTATATATCTGTGTCTCTTTTGCTGTCTCGCATAGAGGGTTATCTTTTCCATCTTTCTATATTCCACATATATGCATTAGTATACTCTATCGGTGGTTTTCTTTCTGGCTTACCTTACTCTGTAAAATAGGCTCCTGTTTCATCGACCTCATTAGAACTGATTCAAATGTATCCTTCTGATGGTTGAGTAATATTCCACTGTGTATATGTACCAGAGCTTTCTTATCCATTTGTCTGTCAATGGACATCTAGGTTGCTTCCATGTCCTGGCTATTGTAAACAGTGCTGTGATGAACACTGGGGTACACATGTCTAAAATCCAGCCATGCCTCTGACCTCAAGTACATTGATTTAATACCTACTCTGTGTCCAAAGCTTTTCCCAGCATCATAAAAAGAAAACGAAGCAATCACACTCAGACACTTAGATTCTTCACTGACTAAACCACCTGCATGTACTTTGCTGTTTCTCAAGCTGAGTTCACTAGCACTGCTCTTGAAATGTTCGATAAATAGACTACATCTTTCCTAAAATAGTTACCATAGCAAGTTAACTAGAAATAATAATGCACATTCTTGGATGAGCAAATCAGGGTGGTCAGTGAAAAAAGAAGGGATTAAAGCAAGGGAGAAGACAAAACTTGTAGTAGAACTTGCAATATCGTCATGGGGACGACGGCTTCTGCTAGAAATCTTAGCGCACTCCCTCTTACATAATCCTTTTTTAACTTTTTTCATCCGTTCAGCAATCCTGTGAGTCTATTACTCTTTCAAGTGATCTGAGCAACATTTTCATGTGGTCTGGAGAATCTAAACAACTAAGTTTTTTCTGTGATATGTATATTCCCAGTCTTAGAATACATGGAGTCACCAATATAAAGCTGAGGACAAAATCACCTCACCCGTTTCACGTGTTTTCTTGTCTTGTTCACATCCTTATAAAAGTCAGTCAGCAGTAAAGTGAAAAAAACTGAATATTTAAACATATTTAGTCTAATAAAATGCATTAATTTAAACAAAACCATGCAGATGACAACTTTTAAGCTTAGAATAGCTTCAAACACCATGGCTGGCTCTAAGGACTCCTAAGAGGCTGTCTTTCATGATGCTGCCTCAGCAGTCATTCTGAATGCATTTCTTAACATGTTCTCAGCTCACAAGTATGGATTAGCTCCTGGTTATCCTGGTGACTTGGCTGTATTTTATTACTCTCACAGAAGCTTCTTTTGGAAGTCGCTGTGATTCTTGTTCTGAATAGAGCATTGACATTGCGTTTATGCCAGATGTAAAGCAAAAGCAAGAACTCCTCCAGTTGCATTTAATACATCAGAAACAAAAGAAAAGGAGCTTTCATGCACTTCTTTAAAGATGGAATCCACAGGACAGCACAGGGTCTTAGAGAATTCTATGGAGAGGAAGCAATTTATAGCATGAAAGAGCAAAACAAATCACTTGGCAGGCAACTCCCGATGATTTCTGGTGTGGTTTTCCACTCTGTAAACAGTTTTGCACTTTACTTCTGGGTTTTCTCAGACATGCAGGCTTGTCTCTGATCACTGCCTTGTAGGAAACCCCTCAGAGGGAAGCAGCAGTGGGAGGGAAACATTAAGGCAGACCACCCCACTGCACTCTGCCTACTACACCGACAAAAGGAAATGGAAAATATGTTAAACTGACATGTGGGGTAGAACACTGATCAGAGCCATTCTTAACATACACAGTCCGATTATTTTAAAAATATTAAGCACCAATGCTTATTCATATATTTACTTTGATCCTTATGAGTCTACGTGTGAGGGTCAGTGTTTCAAAGGAGGAATCTTAAGGCTAGCACTTTGCCTAAGATGTACAGGTGTAGCGTGTCAAGGCAGAAACTAGAAGGCCACAGATATTCTCAGATGGAAACACGATGAAAGTCAATATTGTGCAATTCACTGATGAATATATACCTTCCAAGCCAAGCAAGGTGTCTAAAAAACACTTTTCTTGTTATGTTTTGAACTCTTTTCTTGGGCACCTGCTTTTTGTAGTGTGTCCCCTTGAGACTGCACATTGTGCTTACTCGGGAGTCACAGCCTTCTCTACCCAGCAGTCACACCAGTGTGGCACACTCGCTAATGGTAAGGTGGGTTTGATCACACCCATCACCATCGGTCTGAATTTATATTTAGATTTTCTCCATATAGGTCACGAACATCCCTATGGAATTAAAATGAGTGCTGTTCCAGCTACTGGGCTGCTGCAGCAGGGACTTGAGGACTGCACTTCTGCTTCTGCCCTCCAGGAGGCCTTCCTGGAGGGGCCCCAAGAGATTCAAGACCAGTTAATCCTGAAACCCAAGCACTCAGCCAGGAACGAGGCCAGGAATCAGCAGGAGGAAGGTGAGCCCCTTCCCTTCCTGCAAGTGGCTTCTCTTGGCTCTTGTTTCTACTCCTGAAAACAAACTCTTGACGTGCAGCCAGTTCTCCATGTGGGGCTGGAAGGCAGTATAGGCAGGCACCAATTCCACCCAGAATCAAGCCCAGAGAAGCCCCAAAGGTCCGAAATCAAGACCCAATTCACTTATAGGAAGACATTTTTTTTTTTTTTAATTTCTCTAGGCAGACAGCATAGCACTTCCTACATATAATTACGGATTCACACATTTGTGTGCGCTTTGCTGGTGGCCTAGATGGTAAAGCATCTGCCTGCAACACAGGAGACCTGAGTTCGATCCCTGGGTCAGGAAGATCCCATGGCAAAGGGAATGGCTATCAGCCACACCAATATTCTTGCCTGGAGAATCCCACTGACAGAGGAGCCTGGCAGCCTACAGTCCATGGGATCACAAAGAGTTGGGCACGACTGAACAACTTAAAGACACACACACACACACACACACACACACACACACATCTACGTATCTTATTAGAACATGAGCTTCTTATGGCCTGGAAACACACATTCCCCATCCCAAGGTTTTGTCCAGTATCTTGGGCCCCTCACAGGAGGTGCTTAGATGACTGTGTGGCTTAGATAAGACCCAGAACCTATTCTGTGCTTAGGCGGAAGTGGCCTTGGGCATTCTGGTTAGACTTGAACTCTTGTTGTTTTTATGTTGGTATATTTATTGAAGAAAATATATTTCAAAAAGAATAGTAACTAAACCATTTGCTATTTGCTCGCAAAATTAATTTTGGCTCAGTATATTTTGTAATTAAGAAAGTCCAAATGCTCTTGCATATAGTTTATAAGCAGAGAAGATAAATTAGCAAGCACCTTGATCAAACATCTATTTATAGAAAATCTAATATTCGCCTTTAACTAGTTTAACTTGGAGTCTTGCAATATAATTCAGTTATCAACATTCTTGTTTTTCCTGTTAGTAAACTGAATGTGCTAGTTCTCTTTGGGGGAAGACTATTTTATTCAATATTTTCCTATGATTTTGATTTTCAAGAGAAGAGAAATCTTAAGACACTTGTGTTGGAATGTCTGGTATTGTGCTTAATGAATATTTTACGAATTAATGATATTATTAGTAAAATGTTCATTCTGATTACTTCCCATGCTGATTTAAAGTGACCAACGATAAAAGACATATCTCAACTAGGTATGTTTGGGATTGACATGTACAGAGTGCTCTATTTATAATGGATAACCAACAAGGACATACTCTATACCACAGGGAACAATGCTGAATACTCTGTAAGAACCTAAATGGGAAAAGAATTTGAAAAAAATAGATATATGTATAATTGAACCATTTTTCTGTACACCAGAAGCTAACACAACATTACTAACCAATTATACTCCAATATAAAATAAAGCATTCAAAAAGGAAACTTTCACAGAAGACAAAAATAGCAATAAAAACTAAACAACATTGTTCAGTTCAGTTCATCTCAGTCGTGTCCGACTCTTTGCGACCCCGTGGACTGCAACACACCAGGCCTCCCTGTCCATGACCAACGGCCAGAGTTGACTCAAACCTATGTCCACCGAGTTGGTAATGCCATCCAATCATCTCATCCTCTGTCGTCCCTTCTCATCCCGCCTTCAATCTTTGCCAGGATCAGGGTCTTTTCAAATGAGACAGTTCTTTGCATAACCTGGCCAAAGTATTGATGTTGCATCTTCAGCAATAGTCCTTCCAATGAACATTCAGTAATGATTTCCTTTAGAATGGACAGGTTGCTTCTCCTTGCTCTCCAAGGGACTGTTAGGAGTCTTCTCCAACAGCACAGTTCAAAAGCATCGATTCTTCGGTGCTCAGCTTTCTTTATTGGAGAAGGAAATGGCAACCCATTCCAGTACTCTTGCCTGGGAAATCCCATGGACGGAGGAGCCTGGTAGGCTACAGATCATGGGGTCACAAAGGGCCGGACACAACTGAGCGACTTCACTTTCACTTTTCACTTTCATGCACTGGAGAAGGAAATGGCAACCCATTCCAGTATTCTTGCCTGGAGAATCCCAGGGATGGGAGCCTGGTGGGCTGCTGTCTATGGGGTCGTACAGAGTCGGACACGACTGACGTGACTTACAGCAGCAGCAGCTTTCTTTATAGTCCAACACTCACATCCATACATGACTGCTGGAAAAAGCGTATCTTTGACTACATGGACCTTTGTCAGCAACGTAATGTCTCTGCTTTTTAATATGCTATCTGGGTTGGTCAAAACTTTTCTTCCAAGGAGCAAGCATCTTTTAATTCCATGGCTGCAGTCACCGTCTGCAGTGATTTGGGCACCCAGAAACATCAAGTCTGTCACTCTTTCCACTGTTTCCTCATCTATTTGCCATGAAGTCACGGGACTAGATGCCATGATCTTAGCTTTCAGAATGTTGAGTTTATGCCAGCTTTTTCACTCTCCTCTTTCACATTCATCAAGGGACTCTTTAGTTCTTCGCTTTCTGCCATAAGGGTGGTGTCATCTGCATACCTGAGGTTATTGATATTTCTCATGACAATGTTTTTTTTTCTTTTTCTAAAATTTATTTTAATTGGAGGCTAATTGCAATATTGTTGTGATTTTGCCATACATTGATATGAATCAGCCTGGGTGTACACGTTTTCCCCATCCTGAAACCCCCTCCCACATCCCTCCCCATCCCAACCCTCTGGGTCATCCATCATAGTGCAACAGCCCTGAGCACCCTGCCTCATGCGTCGAACCTGGACTGGTGATCTGTTTCACATATGATAATATTCAGGTTTCAATGCTATTCCCTCAAATCATCCCACCCTCTCCTTCTCCCACAGAGTCCAAAAGACTGTTCTATACATCTGTGTCTCTTTTGCAGTCTCACATATAGGGTTTTTGTTATCATCTTTCTAAATTCCATATATATGCGTTAGTATACTGTATTGGTGTTCTTCTTTCTGGCTTACTTCACTCTGTATAATAGGTTCCAGTTTCATCCACCTCATTAGAACTGATTCAAATGTATCCTTCTGATGGTTGAATAATATTCCACTGTGTATATGTACCACAGCTTTCTTATCCATTCGTCTGCAGATGGACATCTAGCTTGCTTCCTGGTCCTGGCTATTGTAAACAGTGCTGCAGTGAACATTGGAGTACATGTGTCTCTTTCAATTATGGTTTCCTCAGTGTGTATACCCAGCAGTTCTATTTCCAGTTTTTTAAGGAATCGCCACACTGTTCTCCATAGTGGCTCTGTTAGCTTGCATTCCCACCAACAGTGTAATAGGGTTCCCTTTTCTCCACGCCCGCTCCAGCATTTATTGTTTGTAGACATTGTGAAAGCAGCCATTCTGACCAGCGTGAGATGGTACCTCACTGTGGTTTTGATTTGCATTTCTCTGATAATGAGTGATGTTGAGCATCTTTTCACGTGTTTGTTAGCCATCTGTATGTCTTCTTTGGAGAAATGTCTGTTTAATTCTTGGGCCCATTTTTGGATTGGGTGGTTTATTTTTCTGGAATTGAGCTGAAGGAGTTGCTTGTAAATTTTTGAGATTAATTCTTTGTCAGCTGCTTCGTTTGCTATTATTTTCTCCCATTCTGAAGGCTGTCTTTTCACCTTGCTTATAGTTTCCTTCGTTGTGCAAAAGCTTTTAAGTTTAATTATGTCCCATTTGTTTATTTTTGCTTTTATTTCCATTACTCTGGGAGGTGGGTCATAGAGGATCCTGCTGTGATTTATGTCGGAGAGTGTTTTGCTTATGTTTTCCTCTAGGAGTTTTATAGTTTCTGGTCTTACATTTAGATCTTTAATCCATTTTGAGTTTATTTTTGTGTACGGTGTTAGAAAGTGTTCTAGTTTCATTCTTTTACAAGTGGTTGACCAATTTTCCCAGCACCACTTGTTAAAGAGATTGTCTTTTCTCCACTGTAAATTCTTGCCTCCTTTATCAAAAATAAGCTGTCCATATGTGTGTGGATTTATCTCTGGGCTTTCTATTTTGTTCTATTGATCTATATTTCTGTCTTTGTGCAAATACCACACTGTCTTGATGACTGTGGCTTTGCAGTAGGGCCTGAAGTCAGGCAGGTTGATTCCTCCAGTTCCAGTCTTCGTTCGGCTATTAAAGGTTTTTTTGTATTTCCATAAAAACTGTGAAATTATTTGTTCTAATTCTCTGTAAAATACCGTTGGTAGCTTGATAGGGTGGAGAAGGCAATGGCAAGCCACTCCAGTACTATTGCCTAGAAAATCCCATGGATGGAACGGCCTGGTAGGCTGTAGTCCATGGGGTCGCTAAGGGTCGGACACGACTGAGCGACTTCACTTTCACTTTTCACTTTCACACATTGGAGAAGGAAATGGCAACCCACTCCAGTGTTCTTGCCTGGAGAGTCCCAGGGACGGGGGAGCCTGGTGGGCTTCCGTCTATGGGGTCACACAGAGTCGGACACGACTGAAGTGACTTAGCAGCAGCAGCAGCAGCTTGATAGGGATTGCATTTAATCTATAGATTGCTTTGGGTAGTGTACTCATTTTCACTATATTGATTTTTCCAATGCATGAACATGCTATATTTCTTCATCTATTTGTGTCCTCTTTGATTTCTTTCATCAGTGTTTTATACATTTCTATGTATAGGTCGTTTGTTTCTTTAGGTAGATATGTTCCTAAGTATTTCTTTTCATTGCAATGGTGTATGGAATTATTTCCTTAATTTCTCTTTCTGTTTTCTCATTGTTAGTGTATAGGAACGCAAGGGATTTCTGTGTGTTAATTTTATATCCTGTAACTACTATATTCATTGATTAGCTCTAGTAAAATTTTCTGGTGGAAAACTACTTTAGTGTTTTCTATATAGAGGATCATGTATTCTGCAAACAGTGAGAGTTTTACTGCTTCTTTTCCAATTTGGATTCCTTTTCTTTCTTCTTCTGCTCTGATTGCTGTGGCCAAAACTTCCAAAACTATGTAGCATAGTAGTGGGGAGAGTGGGTACCTTCGTCTTGTTCCTGACTTTAGGGGAAATGCTTTCAATTTTTCACCATTGAGGATAACGTTTGCTATGGGTTTGTCATATATAGCTTTTATTGTGTTGAGGTATGTTCCTTAAATACCTGCTTTCTGGTAGGGTTTTTATCGTAAATGGATGTTGAATTTTGTCAAAGGCTTTCTCTGCATCTATTGAGATAATCATATAGCTTTTATCTTTCAATTTGTTAATGTGGTATATTACATTGATTGATATGCAGATATTGAAAAATCCTTGCATCCCTGGGATAAAGCCCACTTGGTCATGATGTATGATCTTTTGAATATGTTGTTGGATTGTTTGCTAAAATTTTGTTAAGGATTTTTGGATCTATGTTTATTCGTGATATTGGCCTGTAGTTTTCTTTTTTTGCGACATCCTTGTCTGGTTTTGGTATTAGGGTGACGGTGGCCTCACAGAATGATTTTGGAAGTTTATCTTCCTCTGCGATTTTGTGGAAGAGTTTGCATAGGATAGGTGTGAGCTCTTCTCTAAATTTTTGGTAGAATTCAACCGTGAAGCCGTCTGATCCTGGGCTTTTGTTTACTGGAAGATTTCTGATTACAGTTTTGACTTCTGTGCTTGTTATGGTTCTGTTAAGATCTTCTCTTTCTTCTTGGTTGAGTTTTGGAAAGTTATACTTTTCTAAGAATTTGTCCATTTCTTCCAAGTTGTCCATTTTATTGGCATAAAATTGCTGAGAGTAGTCTCTTATGATCCTTTGTATTTCTGTGTTGTCTGTTGTGATTTCTCCGTTTTCATTTCTAATTTTTTTGATTTGATTCTTCTCCCTTTGCTTCTTGATGACTCTGGCTAATGGTTTGTCAATTTTATTTAACTTCTCAAAGAATCAGCTTTTTGCTCCGTTGATTTTTTCCTATGGTCGCTTTTGTTTCTTTTGCACTTATTTATGCCCTAATTTCTAAGATTTCTTTCCTTCTACTAACCCTAGAGTTTTTCATTTCTTCCTTTTCTAGTTGCTTTAGGGTTAGAGTTAGGTTATTTAGTTGACTTTTTCCTCGTTTCTTGAGGGAAGCCTGTATTGCTATGAACCTTCCCCTTAGCACTGCTTTTACAGTGTCCCATATATTACGGTTGTTGTGTTTTCATTCTCACTCATTTCTCTGCATCTTTTGATTTCTTCTGTGATTTGTAGGTTATTCAGAAGCATGTCGTTTCAGCCTCCATATGGTGCCGGATGTGAGTGTCTGGGCTACTTCTCTGCCCGGAGTTGCCATTAGGCACGTCATCTGTGGGTTTTATTTATTTTTCCTCCCAGTTATGTTGCCCTCTGAGATTCCAAAACTCCCCACTGACCTGCCAGTGAGAGTGTTGCCTGGTGTTTGCAAACTTCTCCTCTTTTAAGACTCCCTTCCCGGGACAGACGTCCATCCCAGCTCTTTTGTCTCTCTTTTTCTCTTTCATATTTTGTCCTACCTCCTTTTGAAGACAAGGGACTGACTTTCTGGGTGCCTAATGTCCTCAGCCAGCATTCAGAAGTTGTTTTGTGGAATTTGCTCAACGTTCAAATGTTCTTTTGATGAATTTGTGGGGGAGGGAGTGGTCTCGCCTTCCTATTCCTCTGCCATCTTAGGACCGCCCCTGAGACTTGAACTCTCGATTCTACCTCCACAGCAAGCTCACTTTCAAGTCTGCTTCAGACCCAGGTTGCAAATGGAACTGGACTGAATGTTTATGTTTTTTGTTTGCTTTTAATCTTTCCTCTTGCAATTATCCCTGCTACCATTCCAATATTGTCCCATTGACATGTCTTTCTCTGAATAAAATGTCTTACTAACTTAGGAAGTATTTGGACCAGAATAGAATTTCTACTTAAAGTAATTTTATTCTTATAATTGCTATTCTATACCCACAAAGTTTCAAAATTTCACTTTTTAACATTCAAACCCTAATTTGAACATGAGGAAACACTAAACTAAATCTTACCAGGACTGTTAAACAAAGATCAGGTTATAAAGTTAACCTGTTTAACAGTCCTTGGCAACCCACTCCAGTTTTATCATCCGGGAATTCCCATGGACAGGAGCCTGACGTGCTATACTTCGAGGGGGTCGCAAGAGTTGGACACGACTGAACAACTGAGCACCATACTTTTCGTGGCTACAGTATGTATTTTAATTGGCCACAGAGCCAACAAGAACTGTAACACCAAGCAATGTACACTGTGAAAGGTCCATCTAGGCCTGAAAATAATATAGGGCTTAATGTCTATTTTCCTTTCCGTCTATGCTTATAGAGTAGCTGGACGTATTGCTTTGTGGCAACTGATAGAGCTTTTTTCCTAAGAGTATTCTTATTAAAGCTGAACAATGTATGAATACATTTGGAATACATAAATACTTTCAGGTAGTTTAGAAATAATCAGGTTAAGAGTAGGGAAACCAGGGTGCATAAAGCAACTCAACTCATATAAACAGGTATCTTTTTAACATTTGTACATATTAATTAGGAGAATCTCTTTCTGAATTTAAGAATGCATTTGCTTTCTTCATTATCTCCTTTTAAAATGATGCCTGTATGAATGTCAGGGCAGGAAGAGCCTAAGGCAAAGTGATGGCATTCCTTCAGGAATGCACACATTCTGGAGGCTGCAAAATCAAATGGAGAATGGGGGTGGGGCCTGTTTGGGGGAGGTGACTGATGTCTAGGCTGCCTTAGGCCCTTTGAAGGAGGGAAGTTACCTTCATTAAGGCTGCTATGTGCCATGTCTTGTGCTGAGTAGTACATTATGTTATGTAGTTCTGTGAGGTGTAAGTAGCATCATTTATGTTAAACTTGAGCAAATTGAAACTCAAAGAGTTTTAGGTAAATTATCCAATTAAAAGGCAGAATAGGAGCCTTCTGGTTCTCTCACCCAGCACAAGTGGTTCACCCACCTGAATGGACCTGGTGATGCACTCACTATGTCTCAGAAAAGCCAGGTGGATGGGCATTTTAAAATACTTGGTTAAATTCTTCTGTTTATTTTTCTACAACTTGGCTCCTCTATTGACTTCTTTAGCTGGTTATTTAAGCAGGTTATTTAAGGAAATATTCAGCAGCTTTATTGAGCAACTATCAGGAAAACATTCATAGCTGGGCACGAGAAACTTTGAACCCAATTTTTCATTGCCGATCACCCTTTCTTTGAAAAGCCCTTCATCTGCATTCCTTTGACAGGGGCTGTTGGGAGTTAAAACTCATCTTTGGGTTAGCTGAGTAAGGTGTTACAGAAAAATGGCCACCTGTAATCTTACCACATAGTCTGCATTTAATGACCATTTCCCAAGGACCCTCAGGGCAGGAAGTCATCCTTGGAGCTGACTGAGGGGTGCGGCTTCCCAGAGGAGAGGTCCAGAGGCTGACTGAAAAGCAGGGTCAGGCAGGATGTCTCATGAAAGGCGATTCTTTTGATGGGAGAAAAGTGGGCATGACCGGGTACTCAGAAAGCCAAAGAGGTAACTGAACAGAGGAAGGAAACTTTCTACAAAAGCAAAGGATAACCAAATGCTGCTTGATTTGAATACTGAATATTTTTCGCTTTTAAAATGAGATCTGATACCGGAATCCACTGATAATACTTAACATTAGGAAACCTGTATAACTACAGGTTAAGTGCCTCATGACACAGGGCAAAGGGAAGAGGTAGCACTGTCTGGGGAATACTGTCACAGGGAGAATCAACCCTGAGTCTGATCACGCCTCTAGGTTTAACTGCTGGTTTGCAGAACACGGGGAAGAAGAAGTCGTTAACACCACAAGGATGCAATTAGCCCGTTTCAGAATGCGGGGAAGTCTATGTAACAAATGGTTCAGTTTCTCTCTTTCAGCCTCTGCAATGAACATGCTGCTGAATGTAAGTGGTGGAAATTAGGCTAAATAATCTAAAATACTACTAGTGAAAATCTCTCTTCTACATTAGATCCAGAGAAGAAGACAGTTAGTAAGAGTTCCGTCAAAAAGTGGCCCTTTCGGTGCACCTCCAGGACTCCCAAAAACAACCAACACCCAACTCTACCAGCCACAAAGCCAAAACAGCTCTTTGGAGCTCCTTTTGAGGACTTATGTGATAATGACACTCTGCCCACCCCAATTCTGGTAGGTCTTACTTTGGTTTTCTGTAACCTTCCTGATTACAGGATTGGGGGCAGGAGGATTGGGGGCGGGAGGAGAATGGACGACAGAGAATGAGATGGCTGGATGGCCATCTCGATGGACTTGAGTTTGTGTGAAATCCGGAAGCTGGTGATGGACAGGGAGGCCTGGTGTGCTGTGATTCATGGGGTCGCAAAGAGTTGGTCATGAGTGAGCGACTGAACTGAACTGAACTGAACCTTCCTGAGGAGCTGAGTTGTGAGAGATCAAGTGTTCTCTTCCAAATCTACACCCAAATGAAGAAGTCTGGCTTTGTCCGGTAAGTTTCATAATATTACTTCAAAGAATAAGATCTGATTTAGGTACTGCAGAGTCAAAAGGCAAATACAAGATAAAAAGATACTCTCATCCATTCCACTGATATCAGCAAAGACTCATTTGTTTCAGCTCAGACCAGTTAAAATGGACTCTGTAAGGTAAGGTACCCTTATGGCAGAAAGTGAAGAGGAACTCAAAAGCCTCTTGATGAAAGTGAAAGAGGAGAGTGAAAAGGTTGGCTTGAAGCTCAACATTCAGAAAACAAAGATCATGGCATCTGGTCCCATCACTTCATGGGAAATAGATGGAAAAACAGTGGAAACAGTGTCAGACTTTATTTTTTGGGGCTCCAAAATCACTGCAGATGCTGATTGCAGCCATGACATTAAAAGACGCTTGCTCCTTGGAAGGAAAGTTATGACCAACCTTGATAGTATATTAAAAAGCAGAGACATTACTTTGCCAACCAAGGTCCGTCTAGCCAAGGCAATGGTTTTTCCCGTGGTCACGTATGGATATGAGAGCTGGACTGTGAAGAAAGCTGATCGCTGAAGAATCGATGCTTTTGAACTGTGGTGTTGGAGAAGACTCTTGAGAGGCGCTTGGACTGCAAGGAGATCCAACCAGTCCATTCTAAAGGAGCTCGATCCTGGGTGTTCATCGGAGGGACTGATGCTAAAGCTGAAACTGCAATACTTTGGCCACCTCATGCGACGAGTTGACTCACTGGAAAAGACTCTGATGCTGGGAAAGGTTGGGGGCGGGAGGAGAAGGGGACGACGGAGAATGAGATGGCTGGATGGCATCACCGACTCTGTGGACATGAGTTTGAGTGTACTCTGGGAGTTGGTGATGGACAGGGAGGCCTGGCGTGCTGTGATTCATGGGGTCGCGGAGAGTCGGGCACGACTGAGCGACTGAACTGAACTGAAGGTAAGGTAGTTAGAGCAGGCGAGGTTGAGACAAAGAATGAGACCAGCACTGTACAGGAACAGATCACCTTTAATGAGGCGAGAAGGGGCAGTAGTCAGATCAGTGAGCTGCTGCCCTTGCCCAAGAAAACAGTAAGTATATAAAGGCATGTATGTGGAAAGCTACTGTCTTAAGGGGGACTATTCTTTTGCAAGGTTGTTCAGAGTAGTTATCTCTTAAAACGGCTGGGGCAAGGAATTCTGGAGATTGACCAGAGGCTGGGACAGGCTGGGAGCTGAGCATAATCAACCTAATGCCCATTTTTTTCTTCGAGTGAGAGAGTTCTTTGTTTTGCCTAGAATGGCGGGGAGGACCTGGAGGGGCGTTTTAACACAAGTATTTAAAATGTTTCAGTGTATGAATGCAAAATCGATTGTTGGGTAGATAATATATTTAGAGACACTGAAGAAAAAATTTCAAATTGACTTCAGTCCAGTTCTAGCACTGTAGCCTCATATACCACAGCTCTGTCAAAACAGGAGCAAGCTTGTGCTCTGGGCTTGTAGATATGAAACGTCCCATAGTTTTCCTTTCTTTTCTTCCGTATAGGATATTCTTTCCTTTATCAATCAAAAAGGGCCATTCACAGAAGGCATCTTCAGAAAATCAGCCAGTATAAAATCATGCAGAGCCCTAAAGGAGAAACTAAACTCTGGGGACAAAGTGAACTTGGATGATGAATCCGTTCTTGTGGTAGCATCCGTCTTAAAGGTAAGGAAAGTTTGGGCATTATCCACGCACAGAGTAAATCTGAAGCTATATGACTGGTCCTTCATTATGAATGCCCAAGAAACATAATAGGCATTAGAGAGGAAGGATCTGAAAAAGTGAAAAACACTTCACAAAGACAAAATTGAAGGAAGGTACCTCAAATATTATAAGCTCCATACATTAGATATTTTCCTTTATCATTGCACATCTTGACTCCAGAACACTCCGTGCAAAAGAATAATAATAAATTTCAAAATACCCACTTACACATTGAGTGTTTACCAATACAAGCTTCCTGCTTTTGATGACTTCCTCATCACCTTCCTAATGAAGGCAACATTTCAAAAATAAAATTCATATTAAGGTTTTGGAAACAGTTAACAGAAGTAACTTCCCAGGCGGCTCAGACAGTAAAGAATCTGTCTGTAATGTAGGAAACCTGGCTTTGATCCCTGGGTTGGAAGGATCCCCCGGAAGAGGGACTGGCATACCGACTCCAGTATTCTTGCCTGGAGAATCCCATGGACAGAGTAGTCCCTCTGGCTATAATCCATGGAGTGGCACAGAGTCGGACATGGCTGAAACAACCTAGCATGGATGCAAGACAGATGTTTACTTACTATGGTAAACTCGTGTGTGTGTGTGTGTGTGTGTCTGTGTGTGAGTCGCCTAGTTGCATCAGATTCTCTGTGATCCCACGGACTGAAGCCCAGCAGAGTCCTCTGTCCATGGGATCCTCCAGGCAGGAATACTAGAGTGGGTTGCCATGCCCTTCTCCAGGGGATCCTCCTGATTCAGGGATCGAACCTGCATCTCCTGCATCTCCGGCATTGGCAGACAGATCCTTTACCACTAGCGTCACCTGGAAAGCCCATGTGTCTTCAGTTCAGTTCAGTTGAGTTCAGTCGCTCAGTCGTGTCCGACTCTCCGCGACCCCATGAATCACAGCACGCCAGGTCTCCCTGTCCATCACCAACTCCCGGAGTTCACTCAAACTCATGTCCACAGAGTCGGTGATGCCATCCAGCCATCTCATTCTCTGTCTTACAATGACTCAAAAATGCTTAGTGAGGCCACCAATGTCTCTGATCACGTCATCATCCTCCCCCTGTTTATCAATGCCTTTTACTTTAAAATCAGTGTAGGGATGACTCCACCATTTGTTCCTCCTTTTATCTCCCTTACATCTTTAACACCCTTTGTTAATATTTGTATGTTTAACCCACCACCCAAGGTTACAGTTACATGGTAACCAGTTTTACTACATGCCTCAGCTTATAAATCTTATTTTTAAAGTGAGTGCAACAGTCAAAATCAGTTTGGAAGTTTGAAAAATTCAATAGATTTATACAAAAAAATAGACTGAGTTTGAAATGATAGAGCTAAATCACAAGTGTGTAGTTAAATTTCTACCAGGGGGATAATAGAACAGAATAGAAAGTTAATCAATCCATCTTGGTACTTGTTAGCAGCTATGAACCAAAATATATTAATGTAGTGATAACTACAGACAGGTTACTAAAATTATCTTAGAAACTAAATAACATATGGTGTTTCCTTGTCCCCTGTTAATGTTCGATTGTACGATAATAGATACAGTGCAGAAATGACTTAGGGTTGCCCCCTACTACACTTGCACCATAATAATACACACTAGGTCTCCAAATAGCAAGTAGTGTGCTACCCACTATAAGGTGCACACTTGGAACCAATTTGATTTGTGAGCAAGTATACCTAGGCTCTTACCTCTTTCCATGCTATAAGCACACACTAGTAAGAGGGTGCCTACTTATGGGTACAAATCTTCAACAATCCCAAAGTTTTCTCTTCCTAAAGTTGATTGATCTTGGTGGGGCATCAGACTTTGCAGCTTTGGCCTTGATAATACCATATGTCAAAGCAACCACAGAGTTGGTCTAAATCAGAAATGAATATAGAGTCAGAACCACATTGAGTTTTCCATTAAACTGTCTATAAACAGAGGTCCAGGAGCAAATACCCATGGCATATTCTGCATGAGTCATGTCCTGGCTTAACCAAACTCAGTCTCACCGATCGATTCTACAGCACAGGGTCCAGGAGAGAGAAGAGACACACTCCAAGTGCATGTAGTTTGGTACACAAGGCAAAGGCCCTGCTGCACACTCCCACACTCCCAGAAGCCATAGCCAGATGAGATGCTGAATGGCATCACCAACTCGATGGACATGACTTTGAGCAAGACCCAGGTGTTGGTGATGGACAGGAAAGCCTGGGGTGCTGCAGTCCATGGGGTCGCAAAGAGTAGGACACGACTGAACGGCTGAACTGAAATGGAGTGCTTCCTCCTTCCAAATATACTGCGGGCACGCCATAAGAAGCATAGTGAAAACCTAATGACCAGGATTGGGTACTGTATACCAATTACAAGAAAAAGTATGAGAGGACTGAGGCTTTGTACATTATCTTCACACTCTATCCTCAGTACTCAAAAGAGCGCCTGACACAAACAGCAGCTCAGTGAGCACTGAAACAAGTCAACAGTGACACGATTATCATCATGATAGTCGCCTAGAAACACTGCCTGAACAAGATACTACGAAGAGAAGTCAGGCTGTATATTAAGACCAGGGGAGGCAAGGTGTGCCTTTGGAGCCGGCAAGGCAATGGAATCATTTCTCCTCAGTCTTGCGCAACACTTAACAACCTCATCTCTTTTAATAGGCCCCATTCTATGATATGAAGACTTGTTCATCAGGATACACTTTCCAGGCCTCCACTTAGGAAGCTTACATTTGCATATTCTATCCCACAGGTGTGAAGTTGCCATGTATCTAGGTTCTCAGTTTCCTCTTTAGGGAGAAATATTCCATCCAAAGAGTTGTAAGGGTAACATGTAGTGTACCCATTGGGGCTTTTGGTTTATTTCTAACACCTGTTGCTTAAAAGTCTGTAGAACTGAACTTTTATATGTTTTTTTTTTTAAAAGAAAAAGACTGAAGCTATTACGATACTAGCTTTTACCCAAAGAACACACATACGTCAGGTTTTCTCTTAATATGTATATAAGAGCATGTAGGGGTGTAATTTTATTTCAGAACTTCTCTTTCTTGAATTAAGAGCAAGCACTGTGTCTTAAGCAAACGAACAAAATGGAATGTGCACTTCTTTTCAAGAAACTAATAGGATTTAGGATGAGTTATCACCAGACCTTTCCAGTTTGTACTAATGTGCTAACATGTACACAAACAGTGAGTTCCAGGTGATAGAAGGAGCTTCAGCTTCATTCTCAATACAGCCCAGACTCTACTTTTATGCTTCTAATTTTAGTTGGGGAAAATCCAACCAGTACTTCTGGATGTGCAAGGCTGTGGAGAATCACAGCCAAGCTCTGTGTGAAGCAGTCGGCATAGTTGTGAAGGAATTGTGGACTGAATTGAATTTTTCAGCTAAATATTTTCTCTGCAATTTCTCCACCGAATTTATCATAAGAATAATACATATTTTTTGATCTATATAAGGATTTTCTTCGAAATATCCAAGGAAGCATATTTTCTGCAAGTCTCTATGATAAATGGCTTGATGTTATTGATCAAGGGAATGAGGAGGAGAAAATGACTGCGACCCAGAGGTAATGATGCAATAATCACTCAACTCGGAGAAAATACAACCAACATACTGTTAGGAAAATATTAGCTTGTAGTTTACAACTGTGTCCTCTAAAACAATGACCAGTATCAAGGGGTTTCACTTGATCATACCCATGGAAGCCAGTTTGAAAAGAGATGCATGTCTTATTGGTGACATTGCAACTCGTGTTTTTCTCCTAATCCTATTAATATGGGATGCTTGACCATTTTACAGCATCTGAATACATGAAAATGTTGGAGATGAAATCCACTGGTCCGAAAAGAGATGATAAAACCAATCTGCCAGTGGTATGATCTTAAATACAAACACATAACTAACCAGGGTAGTTCTTATCTGGTTCAGGAATTAAATTCAGTGAAACATTTTTGTATGCATTCATACCTAGAACTGTGAGAATGGACTGTGTACATGGTATAAAAAGAAGTACTTTATTCTCTGCATTTCCACTTACTAAGCAAAATGACTCGCTTTGTTTACAAGTGCTTTTTCTGTCATTAGGCTTCTAGACCAGCTGCCAAGAGCCAATGTAGTTTTTCTGCGATACCTTTTTGGAATGTTACACAACATTGAGCAACATTCCTCAACCAATCAGATGACAGCTTATAATTTGTCAGTGTGTATAGCCCCAAGCATTCTTTGCCTGCTTAATTCCGGCAGCTCAGAAATAGAAAACCGCACCAAAAAGGTAATGAGATCTCTCATTTTTATGCCTTGCGGGGCAGAGTCCCCATTTTGAACCTGAAGTCCGTGGTATTAATTCCAATGAACCAGTTTTTAAAAATGCACATTTTAATTACACTGCCTTGGAGTGGCAGGGTCCTACTCTGGTTGGGCATGGGAAGGTGTATTATAACTGAGAACAGTTGAGTCACTTCTCCTTTGCCATCCAAGAGATTAAACAATAGAGAGGTAAGAGCAGGAGGATATGATAGAAAAGAACCTGGCTTTGGAATCTGAGACCCAAGGTTCAACTCCCAGCCGAATCACTGAGGGGTGTACAAGCCTCCAATCTGTGATGTCCTCATTACACAATGATGACAACACCCAGGACATCTGGTCACTGTCAGCACATCTTAGGCGGCCTGGGCAATACGAGCACCCAAGGCTCCACACATACTGGCCACACTCTGCCAGTTGTGGCTCTCAGGAAAGTACTTGGCTTCTACTGTGTCTCCGCTAGAGGATGAGGAGGCTAGTAAAATATTTCAGAACATCCTCACAGAGCCACAGCATGCTAAGATCAGAGCTCTTCTCCAAGCTCCCCCGGACAGCAAGTGTGAGGCAAGGCGATGAAGTCAGACAGACAGACATGTTTTCTCTCCAGGTGCTTTCTTCCTTCAGAAACCGCCCCGCCCCACACTGAAACCTCTGCCACCCAAGTTTCAGATATTTCTTCACTGAAGTGAATTTCACAATTTGTGTTGTATTCGATACTTTATAAATTTTAATAAGATGCTCTATATAAATTCCATCTCAATAAAACTAGAAAAAATTTCAATAAAAATAAATAAAACTTAACAAGAGAATATACATTTTTGTACCAAACATCCTTTGTGGCTACTTAAAAATCATCCTAGTTTTAAGCATGTAACAACCATCATTACAGAATTTTAGCTATTAAACTAGGTCACATTATATAACTTTAGCCCACCGACTAAAAGAATTTTAAAATTTGTGCCCAAAGTCCTCTTGAAAGTATCAGTTATTTCTTAGAAAATGCTGATGTATATATAATATATATATATATATATATATACATATATTTTTAATCAAGTCTGAATTTTTCTCAGATTTCTTTTGTATTTTTTGTTAGGGCCAAGATCCATGTATGAAATGTGATTTACTATTATGCCATATGTACAGTAATACCTGATTTTTTGCCCCTTTGTGTTACAGATTTCTTTCATACAGTTTCTCATTGAAAACTGTCTCAAGATATTTGGAGAAGATATCACTTCTCTCTTTGGAGAGAACTCAGTGAGTTGTGGTAACAGTGATATCACTGATAAGAATGAGAAGGTTGCAGGTACGTGAATAATGTAACGGGCTTTGATGCAAAAGACAGCAAGGCTGCCAGGGTCAATGGGGGATCCTAGAGCCCAAAGCACATTCTAAAGGCAGTAACTTCCATCCGCTCCAAGACATGGGAATTTTCCCACTTGTGAGATCAAAGAAAGGATAAGACTGTTCTGATTTCAAGAAACTACTAGTACAGCTTTAGGAGACACCACGGTTCAGTTCGGTTCAGTTGCTCAGTCGTGTCCGACTCTTTGTGACCCCAAGGACTACAGTGACCCCAAGGCCTTGGGGTCGAGGACTGTAGCGTGCCAGGCTTCCCTGTCCATCAGCAACTCCCGGAGCTTACTCAAACTCACATCCATCGAATCAGTGATGCCATCCCAAAATCTCGTCCTCTCTCGTCTCTTTCTCTTGCCTTCAGTCTTTCCCAGCATCAGGGTCTTTTCAAATGAGTTAGTTCCTCCCATCAGGTGGCCAAAGTATTGGAGCTTCAGCTGTAGCATCAGTCCTTCCAGTGAGCATTCATGACTGATCTCCTTTAGAATGGACTGGTGGGATCTCCTTGCAGTCCAAGGGACTCTCAAGAGTCTCCTCCAACACGACAGCTCAACAGCATCATTTCTTTGGTGCTCAGCTTTCTTTATAGTCCAAACCTCACATCCACATGACTACTGGAAAAAGCGTATCTTTGACTACATGGACCTTTGTCAGCAACGTAATGTCTCTGTTTTTTAATATGCTATCTGGGTTGGTCAAAACTTTTCTTCCAAGGAGCAAGCATCTTTTAATTCCATGGCTGCAGTCACCATCTGCAGTGATTTGGGCACCCAGAAACACCAAGTCTGTCACTGTTTCCACTGTTTCCCCATCTATTTGCCATGAAGTAATGGGACTAGGTGCCATGATATTAGCTTTCAGAATGTTGATTTTATGCCAACTTTTTCACTCTCCTCTTTCACATTCATCAAGGGACTCTTTAGTTCTTCGCTTTCTGCCATACGGGTGGTGTCATCTGCATACCTGAGGTTATTGATATTTCTCCAGGCAATCTTTTTTTTTTCTTTTTCTAAAATTTATTTATTTTAATTGGAGGCTAACTACTTTACAATATTGTAGTGATTTTGCCATACATTGATATGAATCAGCCATAGGTGTACATCTGTACCCCATTCTGAAACCCCCTCCAACATCCCTCCCCATCCCAACCCTCTGGGTCATCCATCCCAGTGCACCAGCCCTGCGAACCCTACCTCATGCATCGAACCTGGACTGGTGATCTCTTTCACATATGATAATATTCATTTTTCAATGCTATTCCCTCAAATCATCCCACCCTCGCCTACTCCCACACTGCCAAAAGACTGTTCTATATATCTGTGTCTCTTTTGCTGTCTCGCATAGAGGGTTATCTTTTCCATCTTTCTAAATTCCACATATATGCATTAGTATACTCTATCGGTGGTTTTCTTTCTGGCTTACCTTACTCTGTAAAATAGGCTCCTGTTTCATCGACCTCATTAGAACTGATTCAAATGTATCCTTCTGATGGTTGAGTAATATTCCACTGTGTATATGTACCAGAGCTTTCTTATCCATTTGTCTGTCAATGGACATCTAGGTTGCTTCCATGTCCTGGCTATTGTAAACAGTGCTGTGATGAACACTGGGGTACACATGTCTAAAATCCAGCCATGCCTCTGACCTCAAGTACATTGATTTAATACCTACTCTGTGTCCAAAGCTTTTCCCAGCATCATAAAAAGAAAACGAAGCAATCACACTCAGACACTTAGATTCTTCACTGACTAAACCACCTGCATGTACTTTGCTGTTTCTCAAGCTGAGTTCACTAGCACTGCTCTTGAAATGTTCGATAAATAGACTACATCTTTCCTAAAATAGTTACCATAGCAAGTTAAATAGAAATAATAATGCACATTCTTGGATGAGCAAATCAGGGTGGTCAGTGAAAAAAGAAGGGATTAAAGCAAGGGAGAAGACAAAACTTGTAGTAGAACTTGCAATATCGTCATGGGACAATGGCTTCTGCTAGAAATCTTAGCGCACTCCCTCTTACATAATCCTTTTTTAACTTTTTTCATCCATTCAGCAATCCTGTGAGTCTATTACTCTTTCAAGTGATCTGAGCAACATTTTCATGTGGTCTGGAGAATCTAAACAACTAAGTTTTTTCTGTGATATGTATATTCCCAGTCTTAGAATACATGGAGTCACCAATATAAAGCTGAGGACAAAATCACCTCACCCGTTTCACGTGTTTTCTTGTCTTGTTCACATCCTTATAAAAGTCAGTCAGCAGTAAAGTGAAAAAAACTGAATATTTAAACATATTTAGTCTAATAAAATGCATTAATTTAAACAAAACCATGCAGATGACAACTTTTAAGCTTAGAATAGCTTCAAACACCATGGCTGGCTCTAAGGACTCCTAAGAGGCTGTCTTTCATGATGCTGCCTCAGCAGTCATTCTGAATGCATTTCTTAACATGTTCTCAGCTCACAAGTATGGATTAGCTCCTGGTTATCCTGGTGACTTGGCTGTATTTTATTACTCTCACAGGAGCTTCTTTTGGAAGTCGCTGTGATTCTTGTTCTGAATAGAGCATTGACATTGCGTTTATGCCAGATGTAAAGCAAAAGCAAGAACTCCTCCAGTTGCATTTAATACATCAGAAACAAAAGAAAAGGAGCTTTCATGCACTTCTTTAAAGATGGAATCCACAGGACAGCACAGGGTCTTAGAGAATTCTATGGAGAGGAAGCAATTTATAGCATGAAAGAGCAAAACAAATCACTTGGCAGGCAACTCCCGATGATTTCTGGTGTGGTTTTCCACTCTGTAAACAGTTTTGCACTTTACTTCTGGGTTTTCTCAGACATGCAGGCTTGTCTCTGATCACTGCCTTGTAGGAAACCCCTCAGAGGGAAGCAGCAGTGGGAGGGAAACATTAAGGCAGACCACCCCACTGCACTCTGCCTACTACACCGACAAAAGGAAATGGAAAATATGTTAAACTGACATGTGGGGTAGAACACTGATCAGAGCCATTCTTAACATACACAGTCCGATTATTTTAAAAATATTAAGCACCAATGCTTATTCATATATTTACTTTGATCCTTATGAGTCTACGTGTGAGGGTCAGTGTTTCAAAGGAGGAATCTTAAGGCTAGCACTTTGCCTAAGATGTACAGGTGTAGCGTGTCAAGGCAGAAACTAGAAGGCCACAGATATTCTCAGATGGAAACACGATGAAAGTCAATATTGTGCAATTCACTGATGAATATATACCTTCCAAGCCAAGCAAGGTGTCTAAAAAACACTTTTCTTGTTATGTTTTGAACTCTTTTGCTTGGGCACCTGCTTTTTGTAGTGTGTCCCCTTGAGACTGCACATTGTGCTTACTCGGGAGTCACAGCCTTCTCTACCCAGCAGTCACACCAGTGTGGCACACTCGCTAATGGTAAGGTGGGTTTGATCACACCCATCACCATCGGTCTGAATCTATATTTAGATTTTCTCCATATAGGTCACGAACATCCCTATGGAATTAAAATGAGTGCTGTTCCAGCTACTGGGCTGCTGCAGCAGGGACTTGAGGACTGCACTTCTGCTTCTGCCCTCCAGGAGGCCTTCCTGGAGGGGCCCCAAGAGATTCAAGACCAGTTAATCCTGAAACCCAAGCACTCAGCCAGGAACGAGGCCAGGAATCAGCAGGAGAAAGGTGAGACCCTTCCCTTCCTGCAAGTGGCTTCTCTTGGCTCTTGTTTCTACTCCTGAAAACAAACTCTTGACGTGCAGCCAGTTCTCCATGTGGGGCTGGAAGGCAGTATAGGCAGGCACCAATTCCACCCAGAATCAAGCCCAGAGAAGCCCCAAAGGTCCGAAATCAAGACCCAATTCACTTATAGGAAGACATTTTTTTTTTTTTTTAAATTTCTCTAGGCAGACAGCATAGCACTTCCTACATATAATTACGGATTCACACATTTGTGTGCGCTTTGCTGGTGGCCTAGATGGTAAAGCATCTGCCTGCAACACAGGAGACCTGAGTTCGATCCCTGGGTCAGGAAGATCCCATGGCAAAGGGAATGGCTATCAGCCACACCAATATTCCTGCCTGGAGAATCCCACTGACAGAGGAGCCTGGCAGCCTACAGTCCATGGGATCACAAAGAGTTGGGCACGACTGAACAACTTAAAGACACACACACACACACACACACACACACACACACATCTACGTATCTTATTAGAACATGAGCTTCTTATGGCCTGGAAACACACATTCCCCATCCCAAGGTTTTGTCCAGTATCTTGGGCCCCTCACAGGAGGTGCTTAGATGACTGTGTGGCTTAGATAAGACCCAGAACCTATTCTGTGCTTAGGCGGAAGTGGCCTTGGGCATTCTGGTTAGACTTGAACTCTTGTTGTTTTTATGTTGGTATATTTATTGAAGAAAATATATTTCAAAAAGAATAGTAACTAAACCATTTGCTATTTGCTCGCAAAATTAATTTTGGCTCAGTATATTTTGTAATTATGAAAGTCCAAATGCTCTTGCATACAGTTTATAAGCAGAGAAGATAAATTAGCAAGCACCTTGATCAAACATCTATTTATAGAAAATCTAATATTCGCCTTTAACTAGTTTAACTTGGAGTCTTGCAATATAATTCAGTTATCAACATTCTCGTTTTTCCTGTTAGTAAACTGAATGTGCTAGTTCTCTTTGGGGGAAGACTATTTTATTCAATATTTTCCTATGATTTTGATTTTCAAGAGAAGAGAAATCTTAAGACACTTGTGTTGGAATGTCTGGTATTGTGCTTAATGAATATTTTACGAATTAATGATATTATTAGTAAAATGTTCATTCTGATTACTTCCCATGCTGATTTAAAGTGACCTACGATAAAAGACATATCTCAACTAGGTATGTTTGGGATTGACATGTACAGACTGCTCTATTTAAAATGGATAACCAACAAGGACATACTCTATACCACAGGGAACAATGCTGAATACTCTGTAAGAACCTAAATGGGAAAAGAATTTGAAAAAAATAGATATATGTATAATTGAACCATTTTTCTGTACACCAGAAGCTAACACAACATTACTAACCAATTATACTCCAATATAAAATAAAGCATTCAAAAAGGAAACTTTCACAGAAAACAAAAATAGCAATAAAAACTAAACAACATTGTTCAGTTCAGTTCATCTCAGTCGTGTCCGACTCTTTGCGACCCCGTGGACTGCAACACACCAGGCCTCCCTGTCCATGACCAACGGCCAGAGTTGACTCAAACCTTTGTCCACCGAGTTGGTAATGCCATCCAATCATCTCATCCTCTGTCGTCCCTTCTCATCCCGCCTTCAATCTTTGCCAGGATCAGGGTCTTTTCAAATGAGATAGTTCTTTGCATAACCTGGCCAAAGTATTGATGTTGCATCTTCAGCAATAGTCCTTCCAATGAACATTCAGTAATGATTTCCTTTAGAATGGACAGGTTGCTTCTCCTTGCTCTCCAAGGGACTGTTAGGAGTCTTCTCCAACAGCACAGTTCAAAAGCATCGATTCTTCGGTGCTCAGCTTTCTTTATTGGAGAAGGAAATGGCAACCCATTCCAGTACTCTTGCCTGGGAAATCCCATGGACGGAGGAGCCTGGTAGGCTACAGATCATGGGGTCACAAAGGGCCGGACACAACTGAGCGACTTCACTTTCACTTTTCACTTTCATGCACTGGAGAAGGAAATGGCAACCCATTCCAGTATTCTTGCCTGGAGAATCCCAGGGATGGGAGCCTGGTGGGCTGCTGTCTATGGGGTCGTACAGAGTCGGACACGACTGACGTGACTTACAGCAGCAGCAGCTTTCTTTATAGTCCAACACTCACATCCATACATGACTGCTGGAAAAAGCGTATCTTTGACTACATGGACCTTTGTCAGCAACGTAATGTCTCTGCTTTTTAATATGCTATCTGGGTTGGTCAAAACTTTTCTTCCAAGGAGCAAGCATCTTTTAATTCCATGGCTGCAGTCACCGTCTGCAGTGATTTGGGCACCCAGAAACATCAAGTCTGTCACTCTTTCCACTGTTTCCTCATCTATTTGCCATGAAGTCACGGGACTAGATGCCATGATCTTAGCTTTCAGAATGTTGAGTTTATGCCAGCTTTTTCACTCTCCTCTTTCACTTTCATCGAGAGGCTCTTTAGTTCTTCTTCGCTTTCTGCCATAAGGGTGGTGTCATCTGCATACCTGAGGTTATTGATATTTCTCATGACAATGTTTTTTTTTCTTTTTCTAAAATTTATTTTAATTGGAGGCTAATTGCAATATTGTTGTGATTTTGCCATACATTGATATGAATCAGCCTGGGTGTACACGTGTTCCCCATCCTGAAACCCCCTCCCACATCCCTCCCCATCCCAACCCTCTGGGTCATCCATCATAGTGCAACAGCCCTGAGCACCCTGCCTCATGCGTCGAACCTGGACTGGTGATCTGTTTCACATATGATAATATTCAGGTTTCAATGCTATTCCCTCAAATCATCCCACCCTCTCCTTCTCCCACAGAGTCCAAAAGACTGTTCTATACATCTGTGTCTCTTTTGCAGTCTCACATATAGGGTTATTGTTATCATCTTTCTAAATTCCATATATATGCGTTAGTATACTGTATTGGTGTTCTTCTTTCTGGCTTACTTCACTCTGTATAATAGGTTCCAGTTTCATCCACCTCATTAGAACTGATTCAAATGTATCCTTCTGATGGTTGAGTAATATTCCACTGTGTATATGTACCACAGCTTTCTTATCCATTCGTCTGCAGATGGACATCTAGCTTGCTTCCTGGTCCTGGCTATTGTAAACAGTGCTGCAGTGAACATTGGAGTACATGTGTCTCTTTCAATTATGGTTTCCTCAGTGTGTATACCCAGCAGTTCTATTTCCAGTTTTTTAAGGAATCGCCACACTGTTCTCCATAGTGGCTCTATTAGCTTGCATTCCCACCAACAGTGTAATAGGGTTCCCTTTTCTCCACGCCCGCTCCAGCATTTATTGTTTGTAGACATTGTGAAAGCAGCCATTCTGACCAGCGTGAGATGGTACCTCACTGTGGTTTTGATTTGCATTTCTCTGATAATGAGTGATGTTGAGCATCTTTTCACGTGTTTGTTAGCCATCTGTATGTCTTCTTTGGAGAAATGTCTGTTTAATTCTTGGGCCCATTTTTGGATTGGGTGGTTTATTTTTCTGGAATTGAGCTGAAGGAGTTGCTTGTAAATTTTTGAGATTAATTCTTTGTCAGCTGCTTCGTTTGCTATTATTTTCTCCCATTCTGAAGGCTGTCTTTTCACCTTGCTTATAGTTTCCTTCGTTGTGCAAAAGCTTTTAAGTTTAATTATGTCCCATTTGTTTATTTTTGCTTTTATTTCCATTACTCTGGGAGGTGGGTCATAGAGGATCCTGCTGTGATTTATGTCGGAGAGTGTTTTGCTTATGTTTTCCTCTAGGAGTTTTATAGTTTCTGGTCTTACATTTAGATCTTTAATCCATTTTGAGTTTATTTTTGTGTACGGTGTTAGAAAGTGTTCTAGTTTCATTCTTTTACAAGTGGTTGACCAATTTTCCCAGCACCACTTGTTAAAGAGATTGTCTTTTCTCCACTGTAAATTCTTGCCTCCTTTATCAAAAATAAGCTGTCCATATGTGTGTGGATTTATCTCTGGGCTTTCTATTTTGTTCTATTGATCTATATTTCTGTCTTTGTGCAAATACCACACTGTCTTGATGACTGTGGCTTTGCATTAGGGCCTGAAGTCAGGCAGGTTGATTCCTCCAGTTCCAGTCTTCGTTCGGCTATTAAAGGTTTTTTTGTATTTCCATAAAAACTGTGAAATTATTTGTTCTAATTCTCTGTAAAATACCGTTGGTAGCTTGATAGGGTGGAGAAGGCAATGGCAAGCCACTCCAGTACTATTGCCTAGAAAATCCCATGGATGGAACGGCCTGGTAGGCTGTAGTCCATGGGGTCGCTAAGGGTCGGACACGACTGAGCGACTTCACTTTCACTTTTCACTTTCACACATTGGAGAAGGAAATGGCAACCCACTCCAGTGTTCTTGCCTGGAGAGTCCCAGGGACGGGGGAGCCTGGTGGGCTTCCGTCTATGGGGTCACACAGAGTCGGACACGACTGAAGTGACTTAGCAGCAGCAGCAGCAGCTTGATAGGGATTGCATTTAATCTATAGATTGCTTTGGGTAGTGTACTCATTTTCACTATATTGATTTTTCCAATGCATGAACATGCTATATTTCTTCATCTATTTGTGTCCTCTTTGATTTCTTTCATCAGTGTTTTATACATTTCTATGTATAGGTCGTTTGTTTCTTTAGGTAGATATGTTCCTAAGTATTTCTTTTCATTGCAATGGTGTATGGAATTATTTCCTTAATTTCTCTTTCTGTTTTCTCATTGTTAGTGTATAGGAACGCAAGGGATTTCTGTGTGTTAATTTTATATCCTGTAACTACTATATTCATTGATTAGCTCTAGTAAAATTTTCTGGTGGAAAACTACTTTAGTGTTTTCTATATAGAGGATCATGTATTCTGCAAACAGTGAGAGTTTTACTGCTTCTTTTCCAATTTGGATTCCTTTTCTTTCTTCTTCTGCTCTGATTGCTGTGGCCAAAACTTCCAAAACTATGTAGCATAGTAGTGGGGAGAGTGGGTACCTTCGTCTTGTTCCTGACTTTAGGGGAAATGCTTTCAATTTTTCACCATTGAGGATAACGTTTGCTATGGGTTTGTCATATATAGCTTTTATTGTGTTGAGGTATGTTCCTTAAATACCTGCTTTCTGGTAGGGTTTTTATCGTAAATGGATGTTGAATTTTGTCAAAGGCTTTCTCTGCATCTATTGAGATAATCATATAGCTTTTATCTTTCAATTTGTTAATGTGGTATATTACATTGATTGATATGCAGATATTGAAAAATCCTTGCATCCCTGGGATAAAGCCCACTTGGTCATGATGTATGATCTTTTGAATATGTTGTTGGATTGTTTGCTAAAATTTTGTTAAGGATTTTTGGATCTATGTTTATTCGTGATATTGGCCTGTAGTTTTCTTTTTTTGCGACATCCTTGTCTGGTTTTGGTATTAGGGTGACGGTGGCCTCACAGAATGATTTTGGAAGTTTATCTTCCTCTGCGATTTTGTGGAAGAGTTTGCATAGGATAGGTGTGAGCTCTTCTCTAAATTTTTGGTAGAATTCAACCGTGAAGCCGTCTGATCCTGGGCTTTTGTTTACTGGAAGATTTCTAATTACAGTTTTGACTTCTGTGCTTGTTATGGTTCTGTTAAGATCTTCTCTTTCTTCTTGGTTGAGTTTTGGAAAGTTATACTTTTCTAAGAATTTGTCCATTTCTTCCAAGTTGTCCATTTTATTGGCATAAAATTGCTGAGAGTAGTCTCTTATGATCCTTTGTATTTCTGTGTTGTCTGTTGTGATTTCTCCGTTTTCATTTCTAATTTTTTTGATTTGATTCTTCTCCCTTTGCTTCTTGATGACTCTGGCTAATGGTTTGTCAATTTTATTTAACTTCTCAAAGAATCAGCTTTTTGCTCCGTTGATTTTTTCCTATGGTCGCTTTTGTTTCTTTTGCACTTATTTATGCCCTAATTTCTAAGATTTCTTTCCTTCTCCTAACCCTAGAGTTTTTAATTTCTTCCTTTTCTAGTTGCTTTAGGGTTAGAGTTAGGTTATTTAGTTGACTTTTTCCTCGTTTCTTGAGGGAAGCCTGTATTGCTATGAACCTTCCCCTTAGCACTGCTTTTACAGTGTCCCATATATTACGGTTGTTGTGTTTTCATTCTCACTCATTTCTCTGCATCTTTTGATTTCTTCTGTGATTTGTAGGTTATTCAGAAGCATGTCGTTTCAGCCTCCATATGGTGCCGGATGTGAGTGTCTGGGCTACTTCTCTGCCCGGAGTTGCCATTAGGCACGTCATCTGTGGGTTTTATTTATTTTTCCTCCCAGTTATGTTGCCCTCTGAGATTCCAAAACTCCCCACTGACCTGCCAGTGAGAGTGTTGCCTGGTGTTTGCAAACTTCTCCTCTTTTAAGACTCCCTTCCCGGGACAGACGTCCATCCCAGCTCTTTTGTCTCTCTTTTTCTCTTTCATATTTTGTCCTACCTCCTTTTGAAGACAAGGGACTGACTTTCTGGGTGCCTAATGTCCTCAGCCAGCATTCAGAAGTTGTTTTGTGGAATTTGCTCAACGTTCAAATGTTCTTTTGATGAATTTGTGGGGGAGGGAGTGGTCTCGCCTTCCTATTCCTCTGCCATCTTAGGACCGCCCCTGAGACTTGAACTCTCGATTCTACCTCCACAGCAAGCTCACTTTCAAGTCTGCTTCAGACCCAGGTTGCAAATGGAACTGGACTGAATGTTTATGTTTTTTGTTTGCTTTTAATCTTTCCTCTTGCAATTATCCCTGCTACCATTCCAATATTGTCCCATTGACATGTCTTTCTCTGAATAAAATGTCTTACTAACTTAGGAAGTATTTGGACCAGAATAGAATTTCTACTTAAAGTAATTTTATTCTTATAATTGCTATTCTATACCCACAAAGTTTCAAAATTTCACTTTTTAACATTCAAACCCTAATTTGAACATGAGGAAACACTAAACTAAATCTTACCAGGACTGTTAAACAAAGATCAGGTTATAAAGTTAACCTGTTTAACAGTCCTTGGCAACCCACTCCAGTTTTATCATCCGGGAATTCCCATGGACAGGAGCCTGACGTGCTATACTTCGAGGGGGTCGCAAGAGTTGGACACGACTGAACAACTGAGCACCATACTTTTCGTGGCTACAGTATGTATTTTAATTGGCCACAGAGCCAACAAGAACTGTAACACCAAGCAATGTACACTGTGAAAGGTCCATCTAGGCCTGAAAATAATATAGGGCTTAATGTCTATTTTCCTTCCCGTCTATGCTTATAGAGTAGCTGGACGTATAGCTTTGTGGCAACTGATAGAGCTTTTTTCCTAAGAGTATTCTTATTAAAGCTGAACAATGTATGAATACATTTGGAATACATGAATACTTTCAGGTAGTTTAGAAATAATCAGGTTAAGAGTAGGGAAACCAGGGTGCATAAAGCAACTCAACTCATATAAACAGGTATCTTTTTAACATTTGTACATATTAATTAGGAGAATCTCTTTCTGAATTTAAGAATGCATTTGCTTTCTTCATTATCTCCTTTTAAAATGATGCCTGTATGAATGTCAGGGCAGGAAGAGCCTAAGGCAAAGTGATGGCATTCCTTCAGGAATGCACACATTCTGGAGGCTGCAAAATCAAATGGAGAATGGGGGTGGGGCCTGTTTGGGGGAGGTGACTGATGTCTAGGCTGCCTTAGGCCCTTTGAAGGAGGGAAGTTACCTTCATTAAGGCTGCTATGTGCCATGTCTTGTGCTGAGTAGTACATTATGTTATGTAGTTCTGTGAGGTGTAAGTAGCATCATTTATGTTAAACTTGAGCAAATTGAAACTCAAAGAGTTTTAGGTAAAGTATCCAATTAAAAGGCAGAATAGGAGCCTTCTGGTTCTCTCACCCAGCACAAGTGGTTCACCCACCTGAATGGACCTGGTGATGCACTCACTATGTCTCAGAAAAGCCAGGTGGATGGGCATTTTAAAATACTTGGTTAAATTCTTCTGTTTATTTTTCTACAACTTGGCTCCTCTATTGACTTCTTTAGCTGGTTATTTAAGCAGGTTATTTAAGGAAATATTCAGCAGCTTTATTGAGCAACTATCAGGAAAACATTCATAGCTGGGCACGAGAAACTTTGAACCCAATTTTTCATTGCCGATCACCCTTTCTTTGAAAAGCCCTTCATCTGCATTCCTTTGACAGGGGCTGTTGGGAGTTAAAACTCATCTTTGGGTTAGCTGAGTAAGGTGTTACAGAAAAATGGCCACCTGTAATCTTACCACATAGTCTGCATTTAATGACCACTTCCCAAGGACCCTCAGGGCAGGAAGTCATCCTTGGAGCTGACTGAGGGGTGCGGCTTCCCAGAGGAGAGGTCCAGAGGCTGACTGAAAAGCAGGGTCAGGCAGGATGTCTCATGAAAGGCGATTCTTTTGATGGGAGAAAAGTGGGCATGACTGGGTACTCAGAAAGCCAAAGAGGTAACTGAACAGAGGAAGGAAACTTTCTACAAAAGCAAAGGATAACCAAATGCTGCTTGATTTGAATACTGAATATTTTTCGCTTTTAAAATGAGATCTGATACCGGAATCCACTGATAATACTTAACATTAGGAAACCTGTATAACTACAGGTTAAGTGCCTCATGACACAGGGCAAAGGGAAGAGGTAGCACTGTCTGGGGAATACTGTCACAGGGAGAATCAACCCTGAGTCTGATCACGCCTCTAGGTTTAACTGCTGGTTTGCAGAACACGGGGAAGAAGAAGTCGTTAACACCACAAGGATGCAATTAGCCCGTTTCAGAATGCGGGGAAGTCTATGTAACAAATGGTTCAGTTTCTCTCTTTCAGCCTCTGCAATGAACATGCTGCTGAATGTAAGTGGTGGAAATTAGGCTAAATAATCTAAAATACTACTAGTGAAAATCTCTCTTCTACATTAGATCCAGAGAAGAAGACAGTTAGTAAGAGTTCTGTCAAAAAGTGGCCCTTTCGGTGCACCTCCAGGACTCCCAAAAACAACCAACACCCAACTCTACCAGCCACAAAGCCAAAACAGCTCTTTGGAGCTCCTTTTGAGGACTTATGTGATAATGACACTCTGCCCACCCCAATTCTGGTAGGTCTTACTTTGGTTTTCTGTAACCTTCCTGATTACAGGATTGGGGGCAGGAGGATTGGGGGCGGGAGGAGAATGGACGACAGAGAATGAGATGGCTGGATGGCCATCTCGATGGACTTGAGTTTGTGTGAAATCCGGGAGCTGGTGATGGACAGGGAGGCCTGGTGTGCTGTGATTCATGGGGTCGCAAAGAGTTGGTCATGAGTGAGCGACTGAACTGAACTGAACTGAACCTTCCTGAGGAGCTGAGTTGTGAGAGATCAAGTGTTCTCTTCCAAATCTACACCCAAATGAAGAAGTCTGGCTTTGTCCGGTAAGTTTCATAATATTACTTCAAAGAATAAGATCTGATTTAGGTACTGCAGAGTCAAAAGGCAAATACAAGATAAAAAGATACTCTCATCCATTCCACTGATATCAGCAAAGACTCATTTGTTTCAGCTCAGACCAGTTAAAATGGACTCTGTAAGGTAAGGTACCCTTATGGCAGAAAGTGAAGAGGAACTCAAAAGCCTCTTGATGAAAGTGAAAGAGGAGAGTGAAAAGGTTGGCTTGAAGCTCAACATTCAGAAAACAAAGATCATGGCATCTGGTCCCATCACTTCATGGGAAATAGATGGAAAAACAGTGGAAACAGTGTCAGACTTTATTTTTTGGGGCTCCAAAATCACTGCAGATGCTGATTGCAGCCATGACATTAAAAGACGCTTGCTCCTTGGAAGGAAAGTTATGACCAACCTTGATAGTATATTAAAAAGCAGAGACATTACTTTGCCAACCAAGGTCCGTCTAGCCAAGGCAATGGTTTTTCCCGTGGTCACGTATGGATATGAGAGCTGGACTGTGAAGAAAGCTGATCGCTGAAGAATCGATGCTTTTGAACTGTGATGTTGGAGAAGACTCTTGAGAGGCGCTTGGACTGCAAGGAGATCCAACCAGTCCATTCTAAAGGAGCTCGATCCTGGGTGTTCATCGGAGGGACTGATGCTAAAGCTGAAACTGCAATACTTTGGCCACCTCATGCGACGAGTTGACTCACTGGAAAAGACTCTGATGCTGGGAAAGGTTGGGGGCGGGAGGAGAAGGGGACGACGGAGAATGAGATGGCTGGATGGCATCACCGACTCTGTGGACATGAGTTTGAGTGTACTCCGGGAGTTGGTGATGGACAGGGAGGCCTGGCGTGCTGTGATTCATGGGGTCGCGGAGAGTCGGGCACGACTGAGCGACTGAACTGAACTGAAGGTAAGGTAGTTAGAGCAGGCGAGGTTGAGACAAAGAATGAGACCAGCACTGTACAGGAACAGATCACCTTTAATGAGGCGAGAAGGGGCAGTAGTCAGATCAGTGAGCTGCTGCCCTTGCCCAAGAAAACAGTAAGTATATAAAGGCATGTATGTGGAAAGCTACTGTCTTAAGGGGGACTATTCTTTTGCAAGGTTGTTCAGAGTAGTTATCTCTTAAAACGGCTGGGGCAAGGAATTCTGGAGATTGACCAGAGGCTGGGACAGGCTGGGAGCTGAGCATAATCAACCTAATGCCCATTTTTTTCTTCGAGTGAGAGAGTTCTTTGTTTTGCCTAGAATGGCGGGGAGGACCTGGAGGGGCGTTTTAACACAAGTATTTAAAATGTTTCAGTGTATGAATGCAAAATCGATTGTTGGGTAGATAATATATTTAGAGACACTGAAGAAAAAATTTCAAATTGACTTCAGTCCAGTTCTAGCACTGTAGCCTCATATACCACAGCTCTGTCAAAACAGGAGCAAGCTTGTGCTCTGGGCTTGTAGATATGAAACGTCCCATAGTTTTCCTTTCTTTTCTTCCGTATAGGATATTCTTTCCTTTATCAATCAAAAAGGGCCATTCACAGAAGGCATCTTCAGAAAATCAGCCAGTATAAAATCATGCAGAGCCCTAAAGGAGAAACTAAACTCTGGGGACAAAGTGAACTTGGATGATGAATCCGTTCTTGTGGTAGCATCCGTCTTAAAGGTAAGGAAAGTTTGGGCATTATCCACGCACAGAGTAAATCTGAAGCTATATGACTGGTCCTTCATTATGAATGCCCAAGAAACATAATAGGCATTAGAGAGGAAGGATCTGAAAAAGTGAAAAACACTTCACAAAGACAAAATTGAAGGAAGGTACCTCAAATATTATAAGCTCCATACATTAGATATTTTCCTTTATCATTGCACATCTTGACTCCAGAACACTCCGTGCAAAAGAATAATAATAAATTTCAAAATACCCACTTACACATTGAGTGTTTACCAATACAAGCTTCCTGCTTTTGATGACTTCCTCATCACCTTCCTAATGAAGGCAACATTTCAAAAATAAAATTCATATTAAGGTTTTGGAAACAGTTAACAGAAGTAACTTCCCAGGCGGCTCAGACAGTAAAGAATCTGTCTGTAATGTAGGAAACCTGGCTTTGATCCCTGGGTTGGAAGGATCCCCCGGAAGAGGGACTGGCATACCGACTCCAGTATTCTTGCCTGGAGAATCCCATGGACAGAGTAGTCCCTCTGGCTATAATCCATGGAGTGGCACAGAGTCGGACATGGCTGAAACAACTTAGCATGGATGCAAGACAGATGTTTACTTACTATGGTAAACTCGTGTGTGTGTGTGTGTGTGTGTCTGTGTGTGAGTCGCCTAGTTGCATCAGATTCTCTGTGATCCCACGGACTGAAGCCCAGCAGAGTCCTCTGTCCATGGGATCCTCCAGGCAGGAATACTAGAGTGGGTTGCCATGCCCTTCTCCAGGGGATCTTCCTGATTCAGGGATCGAACCTGCATCTCCTGCATCTCCGGCATTGGCAGACAGATCCTTTACCACTAGCGTCACCTGGAAAGCCCATGTGTCTTCAGTTCAGTTCAGTTGAGTTCAGTCGCTCAGTCGTGTCCGACTCTCCGCGACCCCATGAATCACAGCACGCCAGGTCTCCCTGTCCATCACCAACTCCCGGAGTTCACTCAAACTCATGTCCACAGAGTCGGTGATGCCATCCAGCCATCTCATTCTCTGTCTTACAATGACTCAAAAATGCTTAGTGAGGCCACCAATGTCTCTGATCACGTCATCATCCTCCCCCTGTTTATCAATGCCTTTTACTTTAAAATCAGTGTAGGGATGACTCCACCATTTGTTCCTCCTTTTATCTCCCTTACATCTTTAACACCCTTTGTTAATATTTGTATGTTTAACCCACCACCCAAGGTTACAGTTACATGGTAACCAGTTTTACTACATGCCTCAGCTTATAAATCTTATTTTTAAAGTGAGTGCAACAGTCAAAATCAGTTTGGAAGTTTGAAAAATTCAATAGATTTATACAAAAAAATAGACTGAGTTTGAAATGATAGAGCTAAATCACAAGTGTGTAGTTAAATTTCTACCAGGGGGATAATAGAACAGAATAGAAAGTTAATCAATCCATCTTGGTACTTGTTAGCAGCTATGAACCAAAATATATTAATGTAGTGATAACTACAGACAGGTTACTAAAATTATCTTAGAAACTAAATAACATATGGTGTTTCCTTGTCCCCTGTTAATGTTCGATTGTACGATAATAGATACAGTGCAGAAATGACTTAGGGTTGCCCCCTACTACACTTGCACCATAATAATACACACTAGGTCTCCAAATAGCAAGTAGTGTGCTACCCACTATAAGGTGCACACTTGGAACCAATTTGATTTGTGAGCAAGTATACCTAGGCTCTTACCTCTTTCCATGCTATAAGCACACACTAGTAAGAGGGTGCCTACTTATGGGTACAAATCTTCAACAATCCCAAAGTTTTCTCTTCCTAAAGTTGATTGATCTTGGTGGGGCATCAGACTTTGCAGCTTTGGCCTTGATAATACCATATGTCAAAGCAACCACAGAGTTGGTCTAAATCAGAAATGAATATAGAGTCAGAACCACATTGAGTTTTCCATTAAACTGTCTATAAACAGAGGTCCAGGAGCAAATACCCATGGCATATTCTGCATGAGTCATGTCCTGGCTTAACCAAACTCAGTCTCACCGATCGATTCTACAGCACAGGGTCCAGGAGAGAGAAGAGACACACTCCAAGTGCATGTAGTTTGGTACACAAGGCAAAGGCCCTGCTGCACACTCCCACACTCCCAGAAGCCATAGCCAGATGAGATGCTGAATGGCATCACCAACTCGATGGACATGACTTTGAGCAAGACCCAGGTGTTGGTGATGGACAGGAAAGCCTGGGGTGCTGCAGTCCATGGGGTCGCAAAGAGTAGGACACGACTGAACGGCTGAACTGAAATGGAGTGCTTCCTCCTTCCAAATATACTGCGGGCACGCCATAAGAAGCATAGTGAAAACCTAATGACCAGGATTGGGTACTGTATACCAATTACAAGAAAAAGTATGAGAGGACTGAGGCTTTGTACATTATCTTCACACTCTATCCTCAGTACTCAAAAGAGCGCCTGACACAAACAGCAGCTCAGTGAGCACTGAAACAAGTCAACAGTGACACGATTATCATCATGATAGTCGCCTAGAAACACTGCCTGAACAAGATACTACGAAGAGAAGTCAGGCTGTATATTAAGACCAGGGGAGGCAAGGTGTGCCTTTGGAGCCGGCAAGGCAATGGAATCATTTCTCCTCAGTCTTGCGCAACACTTAACAACCTCATCTCTTTTAATAGGCCCCATTCTATGATATGAAGACTTGTTCATCAGGATACACTTTCCAGGCCTCCACTTAGGAAGCTTACATTTGCATATTCTATCCCACAGGTGTGAAGTTGCCATGTATCTAGGTTCTCAGTTTCCTCTTTAGGGAGAAATATTCCATCCAAAGAGTTGTAAGGGTAACATGTAGTGTACCCATTGGGGCTTTTGGTTTATTTCTAACACCTGTTGCTTAAAAGTCTGTAGAACTGAACTTTTATATGTTTTTTTTTTTAAAAGAAAAAGACTGAAGCTATTACGATACTAGCTTTTACCCAAAGAACACACATACGTCAGGTTTTCTCTTAATATGTATATAAGAGCATGTAGGGGTGTAATTTTATTTCAGAACTTCTCTTTCTTGAATTAAGAGCAAGCACTGTGTCTTAAGCAAACGAACAAAATGGAATGTGCACTTCTTTTCAAGAAACTAATAGGATTTAGGATGAGTTATCACCAGACCTTTCCAGTTTGTACTAATGTGCTAACATGTACACAAACAGTGAGTTCCAGGTGATAGAAGGAGCTTCAGCTTCATTCTCAATACAGCCCAGACTCTACTTTTATGCTTCTAATTTTAGTTGGGGAAAATCCAACCAGTACTTCTGGATGTGCAAGGCTGTGGAGAATCACAGCCAAGCTCTGTGTGAAGCAGTCGGCATAGTTGTGAAGGAATTGTGGACTGAATTGAATTTTTCAGCTAAATATTTTCTCTGCAATTTCTCCACCGAATTTATCATAAGAATAATACATATTTTTTGATCTATATAAGGATTTTCTTCGAAATATCCAAGGAAGCATATTTTCTGCAAGTCTCTATGATAAATGGCTTGATGTTATTGATCAAGGGAATGAGGAGGAGAAAATGACTGCGACCCAGAGGTAATGATGCAATAATCACTCAACTCGGAGAAAATACAACCAACATACTGTTAGGAAAATATTAGCTTGTAGTTTACAACTGTGTCCTCTAAAACAATGACCAGTATCAAGGGGTTTCACTTGATCATACCCATGGAAGCCAGTTTGAAAAGAGATGCATGTCTTATTGGTGACATTGCAACTCGTGTTTTTCTCCTAATCCTATTAATATGGGATGCTTGACCATTTTACAGCATCTGAATACATGAAAATGTTGGAGATGAAATCCACTGGTCCGAAAAGAGATGATAAAACCAATCTGCCAGTGGTATGATCTTAAATACAAACACATAACTAACCAGGGTAGTTCTTATCTGGTTCAGGAATTAAATTCAGTGAAACATTTTTGTATGCATTCATACCTAGAACTGTGAGAATGGACTGTGTACATGGTATAAAAAGAAGTACTTTATTCTCTGCATTTCCACTTACTAAGCAAAATGACTCGCTTTGTTTACAAGTGCTTTTTCTGTCATTAGGCTTCTAGACCAGCTGCCAAGAGCCAATGTAGTTTTTCTGCGATACCTTTTTGGAATGTTACACAACATTGAGCAACATTCCTCAACCAATCAGATGACAGCTTATAATTTGTCAGTGTGTATAGCCCCAAGCATTCTTTGCCTGCTTAATTCCGGCAGCTCAGAAATAGAAAACCGCACCAAAAAGGTAATGAGATCTCTCATTTTTATGCCTTGCGGGGCAGAGTCCCCATTTTGAACCTGAAGTCCGTGGTATTAATTCCAATGAACCAGTTTTTAAAAATGCACATTTTAATTACACTGCCTTGGAGTGGCAGGGTCCTACTCTGGTTGGGCATGGGAAGGTGTATTATAACTGAGAACAGTTGAGTCACTTCTCCTTTGCCATCCAAGAGATTAAACAATAGAGAGGTAAGAGCAGGAGGATATGATAGAAAAGAACCTGGCTTTGGAATCTGAGACCCAAGGTTCAACTCCCAGCCGAATCACTGAGGGGTGTACAAGCCTCCAATCTGTGATGTCCTCATTACACAATGATGACAACACCCAGGACATCTGGTCACTGTCAGCACATCTTAGGCGGCCTGGGCAATACGAGCACCCAAGGCTCCACACATACTGGCCACACTCTGCCAGTTGTGGCTCTCAGGAAAGTACTTGGCTTCTACTGTGTCTCCGCTAGAGGATGAGGAGGCTAGTAAAATATTTCAGAACATCCTCACAGAGCCACAACATGCTAAGATCAGAGCTCTTCTCCAAGCTCCCCCGGACAGCAAGTGTGAGGCAAGGCGATGAAGTCAGACAGACAGACATGTTTTCTCTCCAGGTGCTTTCTTCCTTCAGAAACCGCCCCGCCCCACACTGAAACCTCTGCCACCCAAGTTTCAGATATTTCTTCACTGAAGTGAATTTCACAATTTGTGTTGTATTCGATACTTTATAAATTTTAATAAGATGCTCTATATAAATTCCATCTCAATAAAACTAGAAAAAATTTCAATAAAAATAAATAAAACTTAACAAGAGAATATACATTTTTGTACCAAACATCCTTTGTGGCTACTTAAAAATCATCCTAGTTTTAAGCATGTAACAACCATCATTACAGAATTTTAGCTATTAAACTAGGTCACATTATATAACTTTAGCCCACCGACTAAAAGAATTTTAAAATTTGTGCCCAAAGTCCTCTTGAAAGTATCAGTTATTTCTTAGAAAATGCTGATGTATATATAATATATATATATATATATATATATATATATATATACATATATTTTTAATCAAGTCTGAATTTTTCTCAGATTTCTTTTGTATTTTTTGTTAGGGCCAAGATCCATGTATGAAATGTGATTTACTATTATGCCATATGTACAGTAATACCTGATTTTTTGCCCCTTTGTGTTACAGATTTCTTTCATACAGTTTCTCATTGAAAACTGTCTCAAGATATTTGGAGAAGATATCACTTCTCTCTTTGGAGAGAACTCAGTGAGTTGTGGTAACAGTGATATCACTGATAAGAATGAGAAGGTTGCAGGTACGTGAATAATGTAACGGGCTTTGATGCAAAAGACAGCAAGGCTGCCAGGGTCAATGGGGGATCCTAGAGCCCAAAGCACATTCTAAAGGCAGTAACTTCCATCCGCTCCAAGACATGGGAATTTTCCCACTTGTGAGATCAAAGAAAGGATAAGACTGTTCTGATTTCAAGAAACTACTAGTACAGCTTTAGGAGACACCACGGTTCAGTTCGGTTCAGTTGCTCAGTCGTGTCCGACTCTTTGTGACCCCAAGGACTACAGTGACCCCAAGGCCTTGGGGTCGAGGACTGTAGCGTGCCAGGCTTCCCTGTCCATCAGCAACTCCCGGAGCTTACTCAAACTCACATCCATCGAATCAGTGATGCCATCCCAAAATCTCGTCCTCTCTCGTCTCTTTCTCTTGCCTTCGGTCTTTCCCAGCATCAGGGTCTTTTCAAATGAGTTAGTTCCTCCCATCAGGTGGCCAAAGTATTGGAGCTTCAGCTGTAGCATCAGTCCTTCCAGTGAGCATTCATGACTGATCTCCTTTAGAATGGACAGGTGGGATCTCCTTGCAGTCCAAGGGACACTCAAGAGTCTCCTCCAACACGACAGCTCAACAGCATCATTTCTTTGGTGCTCAGCTTTCTTTATAGTCCAAACCTCACATCCACATGACTACTGGAAAAAGCGTATCTTTGACTACATGGACCTTTGTCAGCAACGTAATGTCTCTGCTTTTTAATATGCTATCTGGGTTGGTCAAAAATTTTCTTCCAAGGAGCAAGCATCTTTTAATTCCATGGCTGCAGTCACCATCTGCAGTGATTTGGGCACCCAGAAACATAAAGTCTGTCACTGTTTCCACTGTTTCCCCATCTATTTGCCATGAAGTAATGGGACTAGGTGCCATGATATTAGCTTTCAGAATGTTGATTTTATGCCAGCTTTTTCACTCTCCTCTTTCACATTCATCAAGGGACTCTTTAGTTCTTCGCTTTCTGCCATACGGGTGGTGTCATCTGCATACCTGAGGTTATTGATATTTCTCCAGGCAATCTTTTTTTTTCTTTTTCTAAAATTTATTTATTTTAATTGGAGGCTAACTACTTTACAATATTGTAGTGATTTTGCCATACATTGATATGAATCAGCCATAGGTGTACATCTGTACCCCATTCTGAAACCCCCTCCAACATCCCTCCCCATCCCAACCCTCTGGGTCATCCATCCCAGTGCACCAGCCCTGCGAACCCTACCTCATGCATCGAACCTGGACTGGTGATCTCTTTCACATATGATAATATTCATTTTTCAATGCTATTCCCTCAAATCATCCCACCCTCGCCTACTCCCACACTGCCAAAAGACTGTTCTATATATCTGTGTCTCTTTTGCTGTCTCGCATAGAGGGTTATCTTTTCCATCTTTCTAAATTCCACATATATGCATTAGTATACTCTATCGGTGGTTTTCTTTCTGGCTTACCTTACTCTGTAAAATAGGCTCCTGTTTCATCGACCTCATTAGAACTGATTCAAATGTATCCTTCTGATGGTTGAGTAATATTCCACTGTGTATATGTACCAGAGCTTTCTTATCCATTTGTCTGTCAATGGACATCTAGGTTGCTTCCATGTCCTGGCTATTGTAAACAGTGCTGTGATGAACATTGGGGTACACATGTCTAAAATCCAGCCATGCCTCTGACCTCAAGTACATTGATTTAATACCTACTCTGTGTCCAAAGCTTTTCCCAGCATCATAAAAAGAAAACGAAGTAATCACACTCAGACACTTAGATTCTTCACTGACTAAACCACCTGCATGTACTTTGCTGTTTCTCAAGCTGAGTTCACTAGCACTGCTCTTGAAATGTTCGATAAATAGACTACATCTTTCCTAAAATAGTTACCATAGCAAGTTAACTAGAAATAATAATGCACATTCTTGGATGAGCAAATCAGGGTGGTCAGTGAAAAAAGAAGGGATTAAAACAAGGGCGAAGACAAAACTTGTAGTAGAACTTGCAATATCGTCATGGGGACGACGGCTTCTGCTAGAAATCTTAGCGCACTTCCTCTTACATAATCCTTTTTTAACCTTTTTCATCCGTTCAGCAATCCTGTGAGTCTATTACTCTTTCAAGTGATCTGAGCAACATTTTCATGTGGTCTGGAGAATCTAAACAACTAAGTTTTTTCTGTGATATGTATATTCCCAGTCTTAGAATACATGGAGTCACCAATATAAAGCTGAGGACAAAATCACCTCACCCGTTTCACGTGTTTTCTTGTCTTGTTCACATCCTTATAAAAGTCAGTCAGCAGTAAAGTGAAAAAAACTGAATATTTAAACATATTTAGTCTAATAAAATGCATTAATTTAAACAAAACCATGCAGATGACAACTTTTAAGCTTAGAATAGCTTCAAACACCATGGCTGGCTCTAAGGACTCCTAAGAGGCTGTCTTTCATGATGCTGCCTCAGCAGTCATTCTGAATGCATTTCTTAACATGTTCTCAGCTCACAAGTATGGATTAGCTCCTGGTTATCCTGGTGACTTGGCTGTATTTTATTACTCTCACAGGAGCTTCTTTTGGAAGTCGCTGTGATTCTTGTTCTGAATAGAGCATTGACATTGCGTTTATGCCAGATGTAAAGCAAAAGCAAGAACTCCTCCAGTTGCATTTAATACATCAGAAACAAAAGAAAAGGAGCTTTCATGCACTTCTTTAAAGATGGAATCCACAGGACAGCACAGGGTCTTAGAGAATTCTATGGAGAGGAAGCAATTTATAGCATGAAAGAGCAAAACAAATCACTTGGCAGGCAACTCCCGATGATTTCTGGTGTGGTTTTCCACTCTGTAAACAGTTTTGCACTTTACTTCTGGGTTTTCTCAGACATGCAGGCTTGTCTCTGATCACTGCCTTGTAGGAAACCCCTCAGAGGGAAGCAGCAGTGGGAGGGAAACATTAAGGCAGACCACCCCACTGCACTCTGCCTACTACACCGACAAAAGGAAATGGAAAATATGTTAAACTGACATGTGGGGTAGAACACTGATCAGAGCCATTCTTAACATACACAGTCCGATTATTTTAAAAATATTAAGCACCAATGCTTATTCATATATTTACTTTGATCCTTATGAGTCTATGTGTGAGGGTCAGTGTTTCAAAGGAGGAATCTTAAGGCTAGCACTTTGCCTAAGATGTACAGGTGTAGCGTGTCAAGGCAGAAACTAGAAGGCCACAGATATTCTCAGATGGAAACACGATGAAAGTCAATATTGTGCAATTCACTGATGAATATATACCTTCCAAGCCAAGCAAGGTGTCTAAAAAACACTTTTCTTGTTATGTTTTGAACTCTTTTGCTTGGGCACCTGCTTTTTGTAGTGTGTCCCCTTGAGACTGCACATTGTGCTTACTCGGGAGTCACAGCCTTCTCTACCCAGCAGTCACACCAGTGTGGCACACTCGCTAATGGTAAGGTGGGTTTGATCACACCCATCACCATCGGTCTGAATCTATATTTAGATTTTCTCCATATAGGTCACGAACATCCCTATGGAATTAAAATGAGTGCTGTTCCAGCTACTGGGCTGCTGCAGCAGGGACTTGAGGACTGCACTTCTGCTTCTGCCCTCCAGGAGGCCTTCCTGGAGGGGCCCCAAGAGATTCAAGACCAGTTAATCCTGAAACCCAAGCACTCAGCCAGGAACGAGGCCAGGAATCAGCAGGAGAAAGGTGAGCCCCTTCCCTTCCTGCAAGTGGCTTCTCTTGGCTCTTGTTTCTACTCCTGAAAACAAACTCTTGACGTGCAGCCAGTTCTCCATGTGGGGCTGGAAGGCAGTATAGGCAGGCACCAATTCCACCCAGAATCAAGCCCAGAGAAGCCCCAAAGGTCCGAAATCAAGACCCAATTCACTTATAGGAAGACATTTTTTTTTTTTTTTAATTTCTCTAGGCAGACAGCATAGCACTTCCTACATATAATTACGGATTCACACATTTGTGTGCGCTTTGCTGGTGGCCTAGATGGTAAAGCATCTGCCTGCAACACAGGAGACCTGAGTTCGATCCCTGGGTCAGGAAGATCCCATGGCAAAGGGAATGGCTATCAGCCACACCAATATTCCTGCCTGGAGAATCCCACTGACAGAGGAGCCTGGCAGCCTACAGTCCATGGGATCACAAAGAGTTGGGCACGACTGAACAACTTAAAGACACACACACACACACACACACACACACACACATCTACGTATCTTATTAGAACATGAGCTTCTTATGGCCTGGAAACACACATTCCCCATCCCAAGGTTTTGTCCAGTATCTTGGGCCCCTCACAGGAGGTGCTTAGATGACTGTGTGGCTTAGATAAGACCCAGAACCTATTCTGTGCTTAGGCGGAAGTGGCCTTGGGCATTCTGGTTAGACTTGAACTCTTGTTGTTTTTATGTTGGTATATTTATTGAAGAAAATATATTTCAAAAAGAATAGTAACTAAACCATTTGCTATTTGCTCGCAAAATTAATTTTGGCTCAGTATATTTTGTAATTATGAAAGTCCAAATGCTCTTGCATACAGTTTATAAGCAGAGAAGATAAATTAGCAAGCACCTTGATCAAACATCTATTTATAGAAAATCTAATATTCGCCTTTAACTAGTTTAACTTGGAGTCTTGCAATATAATTCAGTTATCAACATTCTCGTTTTTCCTGTTAGTAAACTGAATGTGCTAGTTCTCTTTGGGGGAAGACTATTTTATTCAATATTTTCCTATGATTTTGATTTTCAAGAGAAGAGAAATCTTAAGACACTTGTGTTGGAATGTCTGGTATTGTGCTTAATGAATATTTTACGAATTAATGATATTATTAGTAAAATGTTCATTCTGATTACTTCCCATGCTGATTTAAAGTGACCTACGATAAAAGACATATCTCAACTAGGTATGTTTGGGATTGACATGTACAGACTGCTCTATTTAAAATGGATAACCAACAAGGACATACTCTATACCACAGGGAACAATGCTGAATACTCTGTAAGAACCTAAATGGGAAAAGAATTTGAAAAAAATAGATGTATGTATAATTGAACCATTTTTCTGTACACCAGAAGCTAACACAACATTACTAACCAATTATACTCCAATATAAAATAAAGCATTCAAAAAGGAAACTTTCACAGAAGACAAAAATAGCAATAAAAGCTAAACAACATTGTTCAGTTCAGTTCATCTCAGTCGTGTCCGACTCTTTGCGACCCCGTGGACTGCAACACACCAGGCCTCCCTGTCCATGACCAACGGCCAGAGTTGATCAAATCTATGTCCACCGAGTTGGTAATGCCATCCAATCATCTCATCCTCTGTCGTCCCTTCTCATCCCGCCTTCAATCTTTGCCAGGATCAGGGTCTTTTCAAATGAGACAGTTCTTTGCATAACCTGGCCAAAGTATTGATGTTGCATCTTCAGCAATAGTCCTTCCAATGAACATTCAGTAATGATTTCCTTTAGAATGGACAGGTTGCTTCTCCTTGCTCTCCAAGGGACTGTTAGGAGTCTTCTCCAACAGCACAGTTCAAAAGCATCGATTCTTCGGTGCTCAGCTTTCTTTATTGGAGAAGGAAATGGCAACCCATTCCAGTACTCTTGCCTGGGAAATCCCATGGACGGAGGAGCCTGGTAGGCTACAGATCATGGGGTCACAAAGGGCCGGACACAACTGAGCGACTTCATTTTTCACTTTTCACTTTCATGCACTGGAGAAGGAAATGGCAACCCATTCCAGTATTCTTGCCTGGAGAATCCCAGGGATGGGAGCCTGGTGGGCTGCTGTCTATGGGGTCGTACAGAGTCGGACACGACTGACGTGACTTACAGCAGCAGCAGCTTTCTTTATAGTCCAACACTCACATCCATACATGACTGCTGGAAAAAGCGTATCTTTGACTACATGGACCTTTGTCAGCAACGTAATGTCTCTGCTTTTTAATATGCTATCTGGGTTGGTCAAAACTTTTCTTCCAAGGAGCAAGCATCTTTTAATTCCATGGCTGCAGTCACTGTCTGCAGTGATTTGGGCACCCAGAAACATCAAGTCTGTCACTCTTTCCACTGTTTCCTCATCTATTTGCCATGAAGTCACGGGACTAGATGCCATGATCTTAGCTTTCAGAATGTTGAGTTTATGCCAGCTTTTTCACTCTCCTCTTTCACATTCATCAAGGGACTCTTTAGTTCTTCGCTTTCTGCCATACGGGTGGTGTCATCTGCATACCTGAGGTTATTGATATTTCTCCAGGCAATCTTTTTTTTTTCTTTTTCTAAAATTTATTTATTTTAATTGGAGGCTAACTACTTTACAATATTGTAGTGATTTTGCCATACATTGATATGAATCAGCCATAGGTGTACATCTGTACCCCATTCTGAAACCCCCTCCAACATCCCTCCCCATCCCAACCCTCTGGGTCATCCATCCCAGTGCACCAGCCCTGCGAACCCTACCTCATGCATCGAACCTGGACTGGTGATCTCTTTCACATATGATAATATTCATTTTTCAATGCTATTCCCTCAAATCATCCCACCCTCGCCTACTCCCACACTGCCAAAAGACTGTTCTATATATCTGTGTCTCTTTTGCTGTCTCGCATAGAGGGTTATCTTTTCCATCTTTCTAAATTCCACATATATGCATTAGTATACTCTATCGGTGGTTTTCTTTCTGGCTTACCTTACTCTGTAAAATAGGCTCCTGTTTCATCGACCTCATTAGAACTGATTCAAATGTATCCTTCTGATGGTTGAGTAATATTCCACTGTGTATATGTACCAGAGCTTTCTTATCCATTTGTCTGTCAATGGACATCTAGGTTGCTTCCATGTCCTGGCTATTGTAAACAGTGCTGTGATGAACATTGGGGTACACATGTCTAAAATCCAGCCATGCCTCTGACCTCAAGTACATTGATTTAATACCTACTCTGTGTCCAAAGCTTTTCCCAGCATCATAAAAAGAAAACGAAGTAATCACACTCAGACACTTAGATTCTTCACTGACTAAACCACCTGCATGTACTTTGCTGTTTCTCAAGCTGAGTTCACTAGCACTGCTCTTGAAATGTTCGATAAATAGACTACATCTTTCCTAAAATAGTTACCATAGCAAGTTAACTAGAAATAATAATGCACATTCTTGGATGAGCAAATCAGGGTGGTCAGTGAAAAAAGAAGGGATTAAAACAAGGGCGAAGACAAAACTTGTAGTAGAACTTGCAATATCGTCATGGGGACGACGGCTTCTGCTAGAAATCTTAGCGCACTTCCTCTTACATAATCCTTTTTTAACCTTTTTCATCCGTTCAGCAATCCTGTGAGTCTATTACTCTTTCAAGTGATCTGAGCAACATTTTCATGTGGTCTGGAGAATCTAAACAACTAAGTTTTTTCTGTGATATGTATATTCCCAGTCTTAGAATACATGGAGTCACCAATATAAAGCTGAGGACAAAATCACCTCACCCGTTTCACGTGTTTTCTTGTCTTGTTCACATCCTTATAAAAGTCAGTCAGCAGTAAAGTGAAAAAAACTGAATATTTAAACATATTTAGTCTAATAAAATGCATTAATTTAAACAAAACCATGCAGATGACAACTTTTAAGCTTAGAATAGCTTCAAACACCATGGCTGGCTCTAAGGACTCCTAAGAGGCTGTCTTTCATGATGCTGCCTCAGCAGTCATTCTGAATGCATTTCTTAACATGTTCTCAGCTCACAAGTATGGATTAGCTCCTGGTTATCCTGGTGACTTGGCTGTATTTTATTACTCTCACAGGAGCTTCTTTTGGAAGTCGCTGTGATTCTTGTTCTGAATAGAGCATTGACATTGCGTTTATGCCAGATGTAAAGCAAAAGCAAGAACTCCTCCAGTTGCATTTAATACATCAGAAACAAAAGAAAAGGAGCTTTCATGCACTTCTTTAAAGATGGAATCCACAGGACAGCACAGGGTCTTAGAGAATTCTATGGAGAGGAAGCAATTTATAGCATGAAAGAGCAAAACAAATCACTTGGCAGGCAACTCCCGATGATTTCTGGTGTGGTTTTCCACTCTGTAAACAGTTTTGCACTTTACTTCTGGGTTTTCTCAGACATGCAGGCTTGTCTCTGATCACTGCCTTGTAGGAAACCCCTCAGAGGGAAGCAGCAGTGGGAGGGAAACATTAAGGCAGACCACCCCACTGCACTCTGCCTACTACACCGACAAAAGGAAATGGAAAATATGTTAAACTGACATGTGGGGTAGAACACTGATCAGAGCCATTCTTAACATACACAGTCCGATTATTTTAAAAATATTAAGCACCAATGCTTATTCATATATTTACTTTGATCCTTATGAGTCTATGTGTGAGGGTCAGTGTTTCAAAGGAGGAATCTTAAGGCTAGCACTTTGCCTAAGATGTACAGGTGTAGCGTGTCAAGGCAGAAACTAGAAGGCCACAGATATTCTCAGATGGAAACACGATGAAAGTCAATATTGTGCAATTCACTGATGAATATATACCTTCCAAGCCAAGCAAGGTGTCTAAAAAACACTTTTCTTGTTATGTTTTGAACTCTTTTGCTTGGGCACCTGCTTTTTGTAGTGTGTCCCCTTGAGACTGCACATTGTGCTTACTCGGGAGTCACAGCCTTCTCTACCCAGCAGTCACACCAGTGTGGCACACTCGCTAATGGTAAGGTGGGTTTGATCACACCCATCACCATCGGTCTGAATTTATATTTAGATTTTCTCCATATAGGTCACGAACATCCCTATGGAATTAAAATGAGTGCGGTTCCAGCTACTGGGCTGCTGCAGCAGGGACTTGAGGACTGCACTTCTGCTTCTGCCCTCCAGGAGGCCTTCCTGGAGGGGCCCCAAGAGATTCAAGACCAGTTAATCCTGAAACCCAAGCACTCAGCCAGGAACGAGGCCAGGAATCAGCAGGAGAAAGGTGAGCCCCTTCCCTTCCTGCAAGTGGCTTCTCTTGGCTCTTGTTTCTACTCCTGAAAACAAACTCTTGACGTGCAGCCAGTTCTCCATGTGGGGCTGGAAGGCAGTATAGGCAGGCACCAATTCCACCCAGAATCAAGCCCAGAGAAGCCCCAAAGGTCCGAAATCAAGACCCAATTCACTTATAGGAAGACATTTTTTTTTTTTTTTTAAATTTCTCTAGGCAGACAGCATAGCACTTCCTACATATAATTACGGATTCACACATTTGTGTGCGCTTTGCTGGTGGCCTAGATGGTAAAGCATCTGCCTGCAACACAGGAGACCTGAGTTCGATCCCTGGGTCAGGAAGATCCCATGGCAAAGGGAATGGCTATCAGCCACACCAATATTCTTGCCTGGAGAATCCCACTGACAGAGGAGCCTGGCAGCCTACAGTCCATGGGATCACAAAGAGTTGGGCACGACTGAACAACTTAAAGACACACACACACACACACACACACACACACATCTACGTATCTTATTAGAACATGAGCTTCTTATGGCCTGGAAACACACATTCCCCATCCCAAGGTTTTGTCCAGTATCTTGGGCCCCTCACAGGAGGTGCTTAGATGACTGTGTGGCTTAGATAAGACCCAGAACCTATTCTGTGCTTAGGCGGAAGTGGCCTTGGGCATTCTGGTTAGACTTGAACTCTTGTTGTTTTTATGTTGGTATATTTATTGAAGAAAATATATTTCAAAAAGAATAGTAACTAAACCATTTGCTATTTGCTCGCAAAATTAATTTTGGCTCAGTATATTTTGTAATTATGAAAGTCCAAATGCTCTTGCATACAGTTTATAAGCAGAGAAGATAAATTAGCAAGCACCTTGATCAAACATCTATTTATAGAAAATCTAATATTCGCCTTTAACTAGTTTAACTTGGAGTCTTGCAATATAATTCAGTTATCAACATTCTCGTTTATCCTGTTAGTAAACTGAATGTGCTAGTTCTCTTTGGGGGAAGACTATTTTATTCAATATTTTCCTATGATTTTGATTTTCAAGAGAAGAGAAATCTTAAGACACTTGTGTTGGAATGTCTGGTATTGTGCTTAATGAATATTTTACGAATTAATGATATTATTAGTAAAATGTTCATTCTGATTACTTCCCATGCTGATTTAAAGTGACCTATGATAAAAGACATATCTCAACTAGGTATGTTTGGGATTGACATGTACAGACTGCTCTATTTAAAATGGATAACCAACAAGGACATACTCTATACCACAGGGAACAATGCTGAATACTCTGTAAGAACCTAAATGGGAAAAGAATTTGAAAAAAATAGATGTATGTATAATTGAACCATTTTTCTGTACACCAGAAGCTAACACAACATTACTAACCAATTATACTCCAATATAAAATAAAGCATTCAAAAAGGAAACTTTCACAGAAGACAAAAATAGCAATAAAAACTAAACAACATTGTTCAGTTCAGTTCATCTCAGTCGTGTCCGACTCTTTGCGACCCCGTGGACTGCAACACACCAGGCCTCCCTGTCCATGACCAACGGCCAGAGTTGACTCAAACCTATGTCCACCGAGTTGGTAATGCCATCCAATCATCTCATCCTCTGTCGTCCCTTCTCATCCCGCCTTCAATCTTTGCCAGGATCAGGGTCTTTTCAAATGAGACAGTTCTTTGCATAACCTGGCCAAAGTATTGATGTTGCATCTTCAGCAATAGTCCTTCCAATGAACATTCAGTAATGATTTCCTTTAGAATGGACAGGTTGCTTCTCCTTGCTCTCCAAGGGACTGTTAGGAGTCTTCTCCAACAGCACAGTTCAAAAGCATCGATTCTTCGGTGCTCAGCTTTCTTTATTGGAGAAGGAAATGGCAACCCGTTCCAGTACTCTTGCCTGGGAAATCCCATGGACGGAGGAGCCTGGTAGGCTACAGAGCATGGGGTCACAAAGGGCCGGACACAACTGAGCGACTTCACTTTCACTTTTCACTTTCATGCACTGGAGAAGGAAATGGCAACCCATTCCAGTATTCTTGCCTGGAGAATCCCAGGGATGGGAGCCTGGTGGGCTGCTGTCTATGGGGTCGTACAGAGTCGGACACGACTGACGTGACTTACAGCAGCAGCAGCTTTCTTTATAGTCCAACACTCACATCCATACATGACTGCTGGAAAAAGCGTATCTTTGACTACATGGACCTTTGTCAGCAACGTAATGTCTCTGCTTTTTAATATGCTATCTGGGTTGGTCAAAACTTTTCTTCCAAGGAGCAAGCATCTTTTAATTCCATGGCTGCAGTCACCGTCTGCAGTGATTTGGGCACCCAGAAACATCAAGTCTGTCACTCTTTCCACTGTTTCCTCATCTATTTGCCATGAAGTCACGGGACTAGATGCCATGATCTTAGCTTTCAGAATGTTGATTTTATGCCAGCTTTTTCACTCTCCTCTTTCACATTCATCAAGGGACTCTTTAGTTCTTCGCTTTCTGCCATAAGGGTGGTGTCATCTGCATACCTGAGGTTATTGATATTTCTCCAGGCAATCTTTTTTTTTTCTTTTTCTAAAATTTATTTATTTTAATTGGAGGCTAACTACTTTACAATATTGTAGTGATTTTGCCATACATTGATATGAATCAGCCATAGGTGTACATCTGTACCCCATTCTGAAACCCCCTCCAACATCCCTCCCCATCCCAACCCTCTGGGTCATCCATCCCAGTGCACCAGCCCTGCGAACCCTACCTCATGCATCGAACCTGGACTGGTGATCTCTTTCACATATGATAATATTCATTTTTCAATGCTATTCCCTCAAATCATCCCACCCTCGCCTACTCCCACACTGCCAAAAGACTGTTCTATATATCTGTGTCTTTTTTGCTGTCTCGCATAGAGGGTTATCTTTTCCATCTTTCTAAATTCCACATATATGCATTAGTATACTCTATCGGTGGTTTTCTTTCTGGCTTACCTTACTCTGTAAAATAGGCTCCTGTTTCATCGACCTCATTAGAACTGATTCAAATGTATCCTTCTGATGGTTGAGTAATATTCCACTGTGTATATGTACCAGAGCTTTCTTATCCATTTGTCTGTCAATGGACATCTAGGTTGCTTCCATGTCCTGGCTATTGTAAACAGTGCTGTGATGAACATTGGGGTACACATGTCTAAAATCCAGCCATGCCTCTGACCTCAAGTACATTGATTTAATACCTACTCTGTGTCCAAAGCTTTTCCCAGCATCATAAAAAGAAAACGAAGTAATCACACTCAGACACTTAGATTCTTCACTGACTAAACCACCTGCATGTACTTTGCTGTTTCTCAAGCTGAGTTCACTAGCACTGCTCTTGAAATGTTCGATAAATAGACTACATCTTTCCTAAAATAGTTACCATAGCAAGTTAACTAGAAATAATAATGCACATTCTTGGATGAGCAAATCAGGGTGGTCAGTGAAAAAAGAAGGGATTAAAACAAGGGAGAAGACAAAACTTGTAGTAGAACTTGCAATATCGTCAAGGGGACGACGGCTTCTGCTAGAAATCTTAGCGCACTTCCTCTTACATAATCTTTTTTTAACTTTTTTCATCCGTTCAGCAATCCTGTGAGTCTATTACTCTTTCAAGTGATCTGAGCAACATTTTCATGTGGTCTGGAGAATCTAAACAACTAAGTTTTTTCTGTGATATGTATATTCCCAGTCTTAGAATACATGGAGTCAACAATATAAAGCTGAGGACAAAATCTCCTCACCCGTTTCACGTGTTTTCTTGTCTTGTTCACATCCTTATAAAAGTCAGTCAGCAGTAAAGTGAAAAAAACTGAATATTTAAACATATTTAGTCTAATAAAATGCATTAATTTAAACAAAACCATGCAGATGACAACTTTTAAGCTTAGAATAGCTTCAAACACCATGGCTGGCTCTAAGGACTCCTAAGAGGCTGTCTTTCATGATGCTGCCTCAGCAGTCATTCTGAATGCATTTCTTAACATGTTCTCAGCTCACAAGTATGGATTAGCTCCTGGTTATCCTGGTGACTTGGCTGTATTTTATTACTCTCACAGGAGCTTCTTTTGGAAGTCGCTGTGATTCTTGTTCTGAATAGAGCATTGACATTGCGTTTATGCCAGATGTAAAGCAAAAGCAAGAACTCCTCCAGTTGCATTTAATACATCAGAAACAAAAGAAAAGGAGCTTTCATGCACTTCTTTAAAGATGGAATCCACAGGACAGCACAGGGTCTTAGAGAATTCTATGGAGAGGAAGCAATTTATAGCATGAAAGAGCAAAACAAATCACTTGGCAGGCAACTCCCGATGATTTCTGGTGTGGTTTTCCACTCTGTAAACAGTTTTGCACTTTACTTCTGGGTTTTCTCAGACATGCAGGCTTGTCTCTGATCACTGCCTTGTAGGAAACCCCTCAGAGGGAAGCAGCAGTGGGAGGGAAACATTAAGGCAGACCACCCCACTGCACTCTGCCTACTACACCGACAAAAGGAAATGGAAAATATGTTAAACTGACATGTGGGGTAGAACACTGATCAGAGCCATTCTTAACATACACAGTCCGATTATTTTAAAAATATTAAGCACCAATGCTTATTCATATATTTACTTTGATCCTTATGAGTCTATGTGTGAGGGTCAGTGTTTCAAAGGAGGAATCTTAAGGCTAGCACTTTGCCTAAGATGTACAGGTGTAGCGTGTCAAGGCAGAAACTAGAAGGCCACAGATATTCTCAGATGGAAACACGATGAAAGTCAATATTGTGCAATTCACTGATGAATATATACCTTCCAAGCCAAGCAAGGTGTCTAAAAAACACTTTTCTTGTTATGTTTTGAACTCTTTTGCTTGGGCACCTGCTTTTTGTAGTGTGTCCCCTTGAGACTGCACATTGTGCTTACTCGGGAGTCACAGCCTTCTCTACCCAGCAGTCACACCAGTGTGGCACACTCGCTAATGGTAAGGTGGGTTTGATCACACCCATCACCATCGGTCTGAATTTATATTTAGATTTTCTCCATATAGGTCACGAACATCCCTATGGAATTAAAATGAGTGCGGTTCCAGCTACTGGGCTGCTGCAGCAGGGACTTGAGGACTGCACTTCTGCTTCTGCCCTCCAGGAGGCCTTCCTGGAGGGGCCCCAAGAGATTCAAGACCAGTTAATCCTGAAACCCAAGCACTCAGCCAGGAACGAGGCCAGGAATCAGCAGGAGAAAGGTGAGCCCCTTCCCTTCCTGCAAGTGGCTTCTCTTGGCTCTTGTTTCTACTCCTGAAAACAAACTCTTGACGTGCAGCCAGTTCTCCATGTGGGGCTGGAAGGCAGTATAGGCAGGCACCAATTCCACCCAGAATCAAGCCCAGAGAAGCCCCAAAGGTCCGAAATCAAGACCCAATTCACTTATAGGAAGACATTTTTTTTTTTTTTTTTAAATTTCTCTAGGCAGACAGCATAGCACTTCCTACATAAAATTACGGATTCACACATTTGTGTGCGCTTTGCTGGTGGCCTAGATGGTAAAGCATCTGCCTGCAACACAGGAGACCTGAGTTCGATCCCTGGGTCAGGAAGATCCCATGGCAAAGGGAATGGCTATCAGCCACACCAATATTCCTGCCTGGAGAATCCCACTGACAGAGGAGCCTGGCAGCCTACAGTCCATGGGATCACAAAGAGTTGGGCACGACTGAACAACTTAAAGACACACACACACACACACACACACACACACACATCTACGTATCTTATTAGAACATGAGCTTCTTATGGCCTGGAAACACACATTCCCCATCCCAAGGTTTTGTCCAGTATCTTGGGCCCCTCACAGGAGGTGCTTAGATGACTGTGTGGCTTAGATAAGACCCAGAACCTATTCTGTGCTTAGGCGGAAGTGGCCTTGGGCATTCTGGTTAGACTTGAACTCTTGTTGTTTTTATGTTGGTATATTTATTGAAGAAAATATATTTCAAAAAGAATAGTAACTAAACCATTTGCTATTTGCTCGCAAAATTAATTTTGGCTCAGTATATTTTGTAATTATGAAAGTCCAAATGCTCTTGCATACAGTTTATAAGCAGAGAAGATAAATTAGCAAGCACCTTGATCAAACATCTATTTATAGAAAATCTAATATTCGCCTTTAACTAGTTTAACTTGGAGTCTTGCAATATAATTCAGTTATCAACATTCTCGTTTATCCTGTTAGTAAACTGAATGTGCTAGTTCTCTTTGGGGGAAGACTATTTTATTCAATATTTTCCTATGAATTTGATTTTCAAGAGAAGAGAAATCTTAAGACACTTGTGTTGGAATGTCTGGTATTGTGCTTAATGAATATTTTACGAATTAATGATATTATTAGTAAAATGTTCATTCTGATTACTTCCCATGCTGATTTAAAGTGACCTATGATAAAAGACATATCTCAACTAGGTATGTTTGGGATTGACATGTACAGACTGCTCTATTTAAAATGGATAACCAACAAGGACATACTCTATACCACAGGGAACAATGCTGAATACTCTGTAAGAACCTAAATGGGAAAAGAATTTGAAAAAAATAGATGTATGTATAATTGAACCATTTTTCTGTACACCAGAAGCTAACACAACATTACTAACCAATTATACTCCAATATAAAATAAAGCATTCAAAAAGGAAACTTTCACAGAAGACAAAAATAGCAATAAAAACTAAACAACATTGTTCAGTTCAGTTCATCTCAGTCGTGTCCGACTCTTTGCGACCCCGTGGACTGCAACACACCAGGCCTCCCTGTCCATGACCAACGGCCAGAGTTGACTCAAACCTATGTCCACCGAGTTGGTAATGCCATCCAATCATCTCATCCTCTGTCGTCCCTTCTCATCCCGCCTTCAATCTTTGCCAGGATCAGGGTCTTTTCAAATGAGACAGTTCTTTGCATAACCTGGCCAAAGTATTGATGTTGCATCTTCAGCAATAGTCCTTCCAATGAACATTCAGTAATGATTTCCTTTAGAATGGACAGGTTGCTTCTCCTTGCTCTCCAAGGGACTGTTAGGAGTCTTCTCCAACAGCACAGTTCAAAAGCATCGATTCTTCGGTGCTCAGCTTTCTTTATTGGAGAAGGAAATGGCAACCCATTCCAGTACTCTTGCCTGGGAAATCCCATGGACGGAGGAGCCTGGTAGGCTACAGATCATGGGGTCACAAAGGGCCGGACACAACTGAGCGACTTCACTTTCACTTTTCACTTTCATGCACTGGAGAAGGAAATGGCAACCCATTCCAGTATTCTTGCCTGGAGAATCCCAGGGATGGGAGCCTGGTGGGCTGCTGTCTATGGGGTCGTACAGAGTCGGACACGACTGACGTGACTTACAGCAGCAGCAGCTTTCTTTATAGTCCAACACTCACATCCATACATGACTGCTGGAAAAAGCGTATCTTTGACTACATGGACCTTTGTCAGCAACGTAATGTCTCTGCTTTTTAATATGCTATCTGGGTTGGTCAAAACTTTTCTTCCAAGGAGCAAGCATCTTTTAATTCCATGGCTGCAGTCACCGTCTGCAGTGATTTGGGCACCCAGAAACATCAAGTCTGTCACTCTTTCCACTGTTTCCTCATCTATTTGCCATGAAGTCACGGGACTAGATGCCATGATCTTAGCTTTCAGAATGTTGAGTTTATGCCAGCTTTTTCACTCTCCTCTTTCACATTCATCAAGGGACTCTTTAGTTCTTCGCTTTCTGCCATAAGGGTGGTGTCATCTGCATACCTGAGGTTATTGATATTTCTCCAGGCAATCTTTTTTTTTTTCTTTTTCTAAAATTTATTTATTTTAATTGGAGGCTAACTACTTTACAATATTGTAGTGATTTTGCCATACATTGATATGAATCAGCCATAGGTGTACATCTGTACCCCATTCTGAAACCCCCTCCAACATCCCTCCCCATCCCAACCCTCTGGGTCATCCATCCCAGTGCACCAGCCCTGCGAACCCTACCTCATGCATCGAACCTGGACTGGTGATCTCTTTCACATATGATAATATTCATTTTTCAATGCTATTCCCTCAAATCATCCCACCCTCGCCTACTCCCACACTGCCAAAAGACTGTTCTATATATCTGTGTCTCTTTTGCTGTCTCGCATAGAGGGTTATCTTTTCCATCTTTCTAAATTCCACATATATGCATTAGTATACTCTATCGGTGGTTTTCTTTCTGGCTTACCTTACTCTGTAAAATAGGCTCCTGTTTCATCGACCTCATTAGAACTGATTCAAATGTATCCTTCTGATGGTTGAGTAATATTCCACTGTGTATATGTACCAGAGCTTTCTTATCCATTTGTCTGTCAATGGACATCTAGGTTGCTTCCATGTCCTGGCTATTGTAAACAGTGCTGTGATGAACATTGGGGTACACATGTCTAAAATCCAGCCATGCCTCTGACCTCAAGTACATTGATTTAATACCTACTCTGTGTCCAAAGCTTTTCCCAGCATCATAAAAAGAAAACGAAGTAATCACACTCAGACACTTAGATTCTTCACTGACTAAACCACCTGCATGTACTTTGCTGTTTCTCAAGCTGAGTTCACTAGCACTGCTCTTGAAATGTTCGATAAATAGACTACATCTTTCCTAAAATAGTTACCATAGCAAGTTAACTAGAAATAATAATGCACATTCTTGGATGAGCAAATCAGGGTGGTCAGTGAAAAAAGAAGGGATTAAAACAAGGGCGAAGACAAAACTTGTAGTAGAACTTGCAATATCGTCATGGGGACGACGGCTTCTGCTAGAAATCTTAGCGCACTTCCTCTTACATAATCTTTTTTTAACTTTTTTCATCCGTTCAGCAATCCTGTGAGTCTATTACTCTTTCAGGTGATCTGAGCAACGTTTTCATGTGGTCTGGAGAATCTAAACAACTAAGTTTTTTCTGTGATATGTATATTCCCAGTCTTAGAATACATGGAGTCACCAATATAAAGCTGAGGACAAAATCACCTCACCCGTTTCACGTGTTTTCTTGTCTTGTTCACATCCTTATAAAAGTCAGTCAGCAGTAAAGTGAAAAAAACTGAATATTTAAACATATTTAGTCTAATAAAATGCATTAATTTAAACAAAACCATGCAGATGACAACTTTTAAGCTTAGAATAGCTTCAAACACCATGGCTGGCTCTAAGGACTCCTAAGAGGCTGTCTTTCATGATGCTGCCTCAGCAGTCATTCTGAATGCATTTCTTAACATGTTCTCAGCTCACAAGTATGGATTAGCTCCTGGTTATCCTGGTGACTTGGCTGTATTTTATTACTCTCACAGGAGCTTCTTTTGGAAGTCGCTGTGATTCTTGTTCTGAATAGAGCATTGACATTGCGTTTATGCCAGATGTAAAGCAAAAGCAAGAACTCCTCCAGTTGCATTTAATACATCAGAAACAAAAGAAAAGGAGCTTTCATGCACTTCTTTAAAGATGGAATCCACAGGACAGCACAGGGTCTTAGAGAATTCTATGGAGAGGAAGCAATTTATAGCATGAAAGAGCAAAACAAATCACTTGGCAGGCAACTCCCGATGATTTCTGGTGTGGTTTTCCACTCTGTAAACAGTTTTGCACTTTACTTCTGGGTTTTCTCAGACATGCAGGCTTGTCTCTGATCACTGCCTTGTAGGAAACCCCTCAGAGGGAAGCAGCAGTGGGAGGGAAACATTAAGGCAGACCACCCCACTGCACTCTGCCTACTACACCGACAAAAGGAAATGGAAAATATGTTAAACTGACATGTGGGGTAGAACACTGATCAGAGCCATTCTTAACATACACAGTCCGATTATTTTAAAAATATTAAGCACCAATGCTTATTCATATATTTACTTTGATCCTTATGAGTCTATGTGTGAGGGTCAGTGTTTCAAAGGAGGAATCTTAAGGCTAGCACTTTGCCCAAGATGTACAGGTGTAGCGTGTCAAGGCAGAAACTAGAAGGCCACAGATATTCTCAGATGGAAACACGATGAAAGTCAATATTGTGCAATTCACTGATGAATATATACCTTCCAAGCCAAGCAAGGTGTCTAAAAAACACTTTTCTTGTTATGTTTTGAACTCTTTTGCTTGGGCACCTGCTTTTTGTAGTGTGTCCCCTTGAGACTGCACATTGTGCTTACTCGGGAGTCACAGCCTTCTCTACCCAGCAGTCACACCAGTGTGGCACACTCGCTAATGGTAAGGTGGGTTTGATCACACCCATCACCATCGGTCTGAATTTATATTTAGATTTTCTCCATATAGGTCACGAACATCCCTATGGAATTAAAATGAGTGCGGTTCCAGCTACTGGGCTGCTGCAGCAGGGACTTGAGGACTGCACTTCTGCTTCTGCCCTCCAGGAGGCCTTCCTGGAGGGGCCCCAAGAGATTCAAGACCAGTTAATCCTGAAACCCAAGCACTCAGCCAGGAACGAGGCCAGGAATCAGCAGGAGAAAGGTGAGCCCCTTCCCTTCCTGCAAGTGGCTTCTCTTGGCTCTTGTTTCTACTCCTGAAAACAAACTCTTGACGTGCAGCCAGTTCTCCATGTGGGGCTGGAAGGCAGTATAGGCAGGCACCAATTCCACCCAGAATCAAGCCCAGAGAAGCCCCAAAGGTCCGAAATCAAGACCCAATTCACTTATAGGAAGACATTTTTTTTTTTTTTTAAATTTCTCTAGGCAGACAGCATAGCACTTCCTACATATAATTACGGATTCACACATTTGTGTGCGCTTTGCTGGTGGCCTAGATGGTAAAGCATCTGCCTGCAACACAGGAGACCTGAGTTCGATCCCTGGGTCAGGAAGATCCCATGGCAAAGGGAATGGCTATCAGCCACACCAATATTCTTGCCTGGAGAATCCCACTGACAGAGGAGCCTGGCAGCCTACAGTCCATGGGATCACAAAGAGTTGGGCACGACTGAACAACTTAAAGACACACACACACACACACACACACACACATCTACGTATCTTATTAGAACATGAGCTTCTTATGGCCTGGAAACACACATTCCCCATCCCAAGGTTTTGTCCAGTATCTTGGGCCCCTCACAGGAGGTGCTTAGATGACTGTGTGGCTTAGATAAGACCCAGAACCTATTCTGTGCTTAGGCGGAAGTGGCCTTGGGCATTCTGGTTAGACTTGAACTCTTGTTGTTTTTATGTTGGTATATTTATTGAAGAAAATATATTTCAAAAAGAATAGTAACTAAACCATTTGCTATTTGCTCGCAAAATTAATTTTGGCTCAGTATATTTTGTAATTATGAAAGTCCAAATGCTCTTGCATACAGTTTATAAGCAGAGAAGATAAATTAGCAAGCACCTTGATCAAACATCTATTTATAGAAAATCTAATATTCGCCTTTAACTAGTTTAACTTGGAGTCTTGCAATATAATTCAGTTATCAACATTCTTGTTTATCCTGTTAGTAAACTGAATGTGCTAGTTCTCTTTGGGGGAAGACTATTTTATTCAATATTTTCCTATGATTTTGATTTTCAAGAGAAGAGAAATCTTAAGACACTTGTGTTGGAATGTCTGGTATTGTGCTTAATGAATATTTTACGAATTAATGATATTATTAGTAAAATGTTCATTCTGATTACTTCCCATGCTGATTTAAAGTGACCTATGATAAAAGACATATCTCAACTAGGTATGTTTGGGATTGACATGTACAGACTGCTCTATTTAAAATGGATAACCAACAAGGACATACTCTATACCACAGGGAACAATGCTGAATACTCTGTAAGAACCTAAATGGGAAAAGAATTTGAAAAAAATAGATATATGTATAATTGAACCATTTTTCTGTACACCAGAAGCTAACACAACATTACTAACCAATTATACTCCAATATAAAATAAAGCATTCAAAAAGGAAACTTTCACAGAAGACAAAAATAGCAATAAAAACTAAACAACATTGTTCAGTTCAGTTCATCTCAGTCGTGTCCGACTCTTTGCGACCCCGTGGACTGCAACACACCAGGCCTCCCTGTCCATGACCAACGGCCAGAGTTGACTCAAACCTATGTCCACCGAGTTGGTAATGCCATCCAATCATCTCATCCTCTGTCGTCCCTTCTCATCCCGCCTTCAATCTTTGCCAGGATCAGGGTCTTTTCAAATGAGACAGTTCTTTGCATAACCTGGCCAAAGTATTGATGTTGCATCTTCAGCAATAGTCCTTCCAATGAACATTCAGTAATGATTTCCTTTAGAATGGACAGGTTGCTTCTCCTTGCTCTCCAAGGGACTGTTAGGAGTCTTCTCCAACAGCACAGTTCAAAAGCATCGATTCTTCGGTGCTCAGCTTTCTTTATTGGAGAAGGAAATGGCAACCCATTCCAGTACTCTTGCCTGGGAAATCCCATGGACGGAGGAGCCTGGTAGGCTACAGATCATGGGGTCACAAAGGGCCGGACACAACTGAGCGACTTCACTTTCACTTTTCACTTTCATGCACTGGAGAAGGAAATGGCAACCCATTCCAGTATTCTTGCCTGGAGAATCCCAGGGATGGGAGCCTGGTGGGCTGCTGTCTATGGGGTCGTACAGAGTCGGACACGACTGACGTGACTTACAGCAGCAGCAGCTTTCTTTATAGTCCAACACTCACATCCATACATGACTGCTGGAAAAAGCGTATCTTTGACTACATGGACCTTTGTCAGCAACGTAATGTCTCTGCTTTTTAATATGCTATCTGGGTTGGTCAAAACTTTTCTTCCAAGGAGCAAGCATCTTTTAATTCCATGGCTGCAGTCACCGTCTGCAGTGATTTGGGCACCCAGAAACATCAAGTCTGTCACTCTTTCCACTGTTTCCTCATCTATTTGCCATGAAGTCACGGGACTAGATGCCATGATCTTAGCTTTCAGAATGTTGAGTTTATGCCAGCTTTTTCACTCTCCTCTTTCACATTCATCAAGGGACTCTTTAGTTCTTCGCTTTCTGCCATACGGGTGGTGTCATCTGCATACCTGAGGTTATTGATATTTCTCCAGGCAATCTTTTTTTTTTCTTTTTCTAAAATTTATTTATTTTAATTGGAGGCTAACTACTTTACAATATTGTAGTGATTTTGCCATACATTGATATGAATCAGCCATAGGTGTACATCTGTACCCCATTCTGAAACCCCCTCCAACATCCCTCCCCATCCCAACCCTCTGGGTCATCCATCCCAGTGCACCAGCCCTGCGAACCCTACCTCATGCATCGAACCTGGACTGGTGATCTCTTTCACATATGATAATATTCATTTTTCAATGCTATTCCCTCAAATCATCCCACCCTCGCCTACTCCCACACTGCCAAAAGACTGTTCTATATATCTGTGTCTCTTTTGCTGTCTCGCATAGAGGGTTATCTTTTCCATCTTTCTAAATTCCACATATATGCATTAGTATACTCTATCGGTGGTTTTCTTTCTGGCTTACCTTACTCTGTAAAATAGGCTCCTGTTTCATCGACCTCATTAGAACTGATTCAAATGTATCCTTCTGATGGTTGAGTAATATTCCACTGTGTATATGTACCAGAGCTTTCTTATCCATTTGTCTGTCAATGGACATCTAGGTTGCTTCCATGTCCTGGCAATTGTAAACAGTGCTGTGATGAACATTGGGGTACACATGTCTAAAATCCAGCCATGCCTCTGACCTCAAGTACATTGATTTAATACCTACTCTGTGTCCAAAGCTTTTCCCAGCATCATAAAAAGAAAACGAAGTAATCACACTCAGACACTTAGATTCTTCACTGACTAAACCACCTGCATGTACTCTGCTGTTTCTCAAGCTGAGTTCACTAGCACTGCTCTTGAAATGTTCGATAAATAGACTACATCTTTCCTAAAATAGTTACCATAGCAAGTTAACTAGAAATAATAATGCACATTCTTGGATGAGCAAATCAGGGTGGTCAGTGAAAAAAGAAGGGATTAAAACAAGGGCGAAGACAAAACTTGTAGTAGAACTTGCAATATCGTCATGGGGACGACGGCTTCTGCTAGAAATCTTAGCGCACTTCCTCTTACATAATCTTTTTTTAACCTTTTTCATCCGTTCAGCAATCCTGTGAGTCTATTACTCTTTCAAGTGATCTGAGCAACATTTTCATGTGGTCTGGAGAATCTAAGCAACTAAGTTTTTTCTGTGATATGTATATTCCCAGTCTTAGAATACATGGAGTCACCAATATAAAGCTGAGGACAAAATCACCTCACCCGTTTCACGTGTTTTCTTGTCTTGTTCACATCCTTATAAAAGTCAGTCAGCAGTAAAGTGAAAAAAACTGAATATTTAAACATATTTAGTCTAATAAAATGCATTAATTTAAACAAAACCATGCAGATGACAACTTTTAAGCTTAGAATAGCTTCAAACACCATGGCTGGCTCTAAGGACTCCTAAGAGGCTGTCTTTCATGATGCTGCCTCAGCAGTCATTCTGAATGCATTTCTTAACATGTTCTCAGCTCACAAGTATGGATTAGCTCCTGGTTATCCTGGTGACTTGGCTGTATTTTATTACTCTCACAGGAGCTTCTTTTGGAAGTCGCTGTGATTCTTGTTCTGAATAGAGCATTGACATTGCGTTTATGCCAGATGTAAAGCAAAAGCAAGAACTCCTCCAGTTGCATTTAATACATCAGAAACAAAAGAAAAGGAGCTTTCATGCACTTCTTTAAAGATGGAATCCACAGGACAGCACAGGGTCTTAGAGAATTCTATGGAGAGGAAGCAATTTATAGCATGAAAGAGCAAAACAAATCACTTGGCAGGCAACTCCCGATGATTTCTGGTGTGGTTTTCCACTCTGTAAACAGTTTTGCACTTTACTTCTGGGTTTTCTCAGACATGCAGGCTTGTCTCTGATCACTGCCTTGTAGGAAACCCCTCAGAGGGAAGCAGCAGTGGGAGGGAAACATTAAGGCAGACCACCCCACTGCACTCTGCCTACTACACCGACAAAAGGAAATGGAAAATATGTTAAACTGACATGTGGGGTAGAACACTGATCAGAGCCATTCTTAACATACACAGTCCGATTATTTTAAAAATATTAAGCACCAATGCTTATTCATATATTTACTTTGATCCTTATGAGTCTATGTGTGAGGGTCAGTGTTTCAAAGGAGGAATCTTAAGGCTAGCACTTTGCCTAAGATGTACAGGTGTAGCGTGTCAAGGCAGAAACTAGAAGGCCACAGATATTCTCAGATGGAAACACGATGAAAGTCAATATTGTGCAATTCACTGATGAATATATACCTTCCAAGCCAAGCAAGGTGTCTAAAAAACACTTTTCTTGTTATGTTTTGAACTCTTTTGCTTGGGCACCTGCTTTTTGTAGTGTGTCCCCTTGAGACTGCACATTGTGCTTACTCGGGAGTCACAGCCTTCTCTACCCAGCAGTCACACCAGTGTGGCACACTCGCTAATGGTAAGGTGGGTTTGATCACACCCATCACCATCGGTCTGAATTTATATTTAGATTTTCTCCATATAGGTCACGAACATCCCTATGGAATTAAAATGAGTGCGGTTCCAGCTACTGGGCTGCTGCAGCAGGGACTTGAGGACTGCACTTCTGCTTCTGCCCTCCAGGAGGCCTTCCTGGAGGGGCCCCAAGAGATTCAAGACCAGTTAATCCTGAAACCCAAGCACTCAGCCAGGAACGAGGCCAGGAATCAGCAGGAGGAAGGTGAGCCCCTTCCCTTCCTGCAAGTGGCTTCTCTTGGCTCTTGTTTCTACTCCTGAAAACAAACTCTTGACGTGCAGCCAGTTCTCCATGTGGGGCTGGAAGGCAGTATAGGCAGGCACCAATTCCACCCAGAATCAAGCCCAGAGAAGCCCCAAAGGTCCGAAATCAAGACCCAATTCACTTATAGGAAGACATTTTTTTTTTTTTTTAATTTCTCTAGGCAGCCAGCATAGCACTTCCTACATATAATTACGGATTCACACATTTGTGTGCGCTTTGCTGGTGGCCTAGATGGTAAAGCATCTGCCTGCAACACAGGAGACCTGAGTTCGATCCCTGGGTCAGGAAGATCCCATGGCAAAGGGAATGGCTATCAGCCACACCAATATTCCTGCCTGGAGAATCCCACTGACAGAGGAGCCTGGCAGCCTACAGTCCATGGGATCACAAAGAGTTGGGCACGACTGAACAACTTAAAGACACACACACACACACACACACACACACACATCTACGTATCTTATTAGAACATGAGCTTCTTATGGCCTGGAAACACACATTCCCCATCCCAAGGTTTTGTCCAGTATCTTGGGCCCCTCACAGGAGGTGCTTAGATGACTGTGTGGCTTAGATAAGACCCAGAACCTATTCTGTGCTTAGGCGGAAGTGGCCTTGGGCATTCTGGTTAGACTTGAACTCTTGTTGTTTTTATGTTGGTATATTTATTGAAGAAAATATATTTCAAAAAGAATAGTAACTAAACCATTTGCTATTTGCTCGCAAAATTAATTTTGGCTCAGTATATTTTGTAATTATGAAAGTCCAAATGCTCTTGCATACAGTTTATAAGCAGAGAAGATAAATTAGCAAGCACCTTGATCAAACATCTATTTATAGAAAATCTAATATTCGCCTTTAACTAGTTTAACTTGGAGTCTTGCAATATAATTCAGTTATCAACATTCTCGTTTATCCTGTTAGTAAACTGAATGTGCTAGTTCTCTTTGGGGGAAGACTATTTTATTCAATATTTTCCTATGATTTTGATTTTCAAGAGAAGAGAAATCTTAAGACACTTGTGTTGGAATGTCTGGTATTGTGCTTAATGAATATTTTACGAATTAATGATATTATTAGTAAAATGTTCATTCTGATTACTTCCCATGCTGATTTAAAGTGACCTATGATAAAAGACATATCTCAACTAGGTATGTTTGGGATTGACATGTACAGACTGCTCTATTTAAAATGGATAACCAACAAGGACATACTCTATACCACAGGGAACAATGCTGAATACTCTGTAAGAACCTAAATGGGAAAAGAATTTGAAAAAAATAGATGTATGTATAACTGAACCATTTTTCTGTACACCAGAAGCTAACACAACATTACTAACCAATTATACTCCAATATAAAATAAAGCATTCAAAAAGGAAACTTTCACAGAAGACAAAAATAGCAATAAAAACTAAACAACATTGTTCAGTTCAGTTCATCTCAGTCGTGTCCGACTCTTTGCGACCCCGTGGACTGCAACACACCAGGCCTCCCTGTCCATGACCAACGGCCAGAGTTGACTCAAACCTATGTCCACCGAGTTGGTAATGCCATCCAATCATCTCATCCTCTGTCGTCCCTTCTCATCCCGCCTTCAATCTTTGCCAGGATCAGGGTCTTTTCAAATGAGACAGTTCTTTGCATAACCTGGCCAAAGTATTGATGTTGCATCTTCAGCAATAGTCCTTCCAATGAACATTCAGTAATGATTTCCTTTAGAATGGACAGGTTGCTTCTCCTTGCTCTCCAAGGGACTGTTAGGAGTCTTCTCCAACAGCACAGTTCAAAAGCATCGATTCTTCGGTGCTCAGCTTTCTTTATTGGAGAAGGAAATGGCAACCCATTCCAGTACTCTTGCCTGGGAAATCCCATGGACGGAGGAGCCTGGTAGGCTACAGATCATGGGGTCACAAAGGGCCGGACACAACTGAGCGACTTCACTTTCACTTTTCACTTTCATGCACTGGAGAAGGAAATGGCAACCCATTCCAGTATTCTTGCCTGGAGAATCCCAGGGATGGGAGCCTGGTGGGCTGCTGTCTATGGGGTCGTACAGAGTCGGACACGACTGACGTGACTTACAGCAGCAGCAGCTTTCTTTATAGTCCAACACTCACATCCATACATGACTGCTGGAAAAAGCGTATCTTTGACTACATGGACCTTTGTCAGCAACGTAATGTCTCTGCTTTTTAATATGCTATCTGGGTTGGTCAAAACTTTTCTTCCAAGGAGCAAGCATCTTTTAATTCCATGGCTGCAGTCACCGTCTGCAGTGATTTGGGCACCCAGAAACATCAAGTCTGTCACTCTTTCCACTGTTTCCTCATCTATTTGCCATGAAGTCACGGGACTAGATGCCATGATCTTAGCTTTCAGAATGTTGAGTTTATGCCAGCTTTTTCACTCTCCTCTTTCACATTCATCAAGGGACTCTTTAGTTCTTCGCTTTCTGCCATAAGGGTGGTGTCATCTGCATACCTGAGGTTATTGATATTTCTCCAGGCAATCTTTTTTTTTTTCTTTTTCTAAAATTTATTTATTTTAATTGGAGGCTAACTACTTTACAATATTGTAGTGATTTTGCCATACATTGATATGAATCAGCCATAGGTGTACATCTGTACCCCATTCTGAAACCCCCTCCAACATCCCTCCCCATCCCAACCCTCTGGGTCATCCATCCCAGTGCACCAGCCCTGCGAACCCTACCTCATGCATCGAACCTGGACTGGTGATCTCTTTCACATATGATAATATTCATTTTTCAATGCTATTCCCTCAAATCATCCCACCCTCGCCTACTCCCACACTGCCAAAAGACTGTTCTATATATCTGTGTCTCTTTTGCTGTCTCGCATAGAGGGTTATCTTTTCCATCTTTCTAAATTCCACATATATGCATTAGTATACTCTATCGGTGGTTTTCTTTCTGGCTTACCTTACTCTGTAAAATAGGCTCCTGTTTCATCGACCTCATTAGAACTGATTCAAATGTATCCTTCTGATGGTTGAGTAATATTCCACTGTGTATATGTACCAGAGCTTTCTTATCCATTTGTCTGTCAATGGACATCTAGGTTGCTTCCATGTCCTGGCTATTGTAAACAGTGCTGTGATGAACATTGGGGTACACATGTCTAAAATCCAGCCATGCCTCTGACCTCAAGTACATTGATTTAATACCTACTCTGTGTCCAAAGCTTTTCCCAGCATCATAAAAAGAAAACGAAGTAATCACACTCAGACACTTAGATTCTTCACTGACTAAACCACCTGCATGTACTTTGCTGTTTCTCAAGCTGAGTTCACTAGCACTGCTCTTGAAATGTTCGATAAATAGACTACATCTTTCCTAAAATAGTTACCATAGCAAGTTAACTTGAAATAATAATGCACATTCTTGGATGAGCAAATCAGGGTGGTCAGTGAAAAAAGAAGGGATTAAAACAAGGGCGAAGACAAAACTTGTAGTAGAACTTGCAATATCGTCATGGGGACGACGGCTTCTGCTAGAAATCTTAGCGCACTTCCTCTTACATAATCTTTTTTTAACCTTTTTCATCCGTTCAGCAATCCTGTGAGTCTATTACTCTTTCAAGTGATCTGAGCAACGTTTTCATGTGGTCTGGAGAATCTAAACAACTAAGTTTTTTCTGTGATATGTATATTCCCAGCCTTAGAATACATGGAGTCACCAATATAAAGCTGAGGACAAAATCACCTCACCCGTTTCACGTGTTTTCTTGTCTTGTTCACATCCTTATAAAAGTCAGTCAGCAGTAAAGTGAAAAAAACTGAATATTTAAACATATTTAGTCTAATAAAATGCATTAATTTAAACAAAACCATGCAGATGACAACTTTTAAGCTTAGAATAGCTTCAAACACCATGGCTGGCTCTAAGGACTCCTAAGAGGCTGTCTTTCATGATGCTGCCTCAGCAGTCATTCTGAATGCATTTCTTAACATGTTCTCAGCTCACAAGTATGGATTAGCTCCTGGTTATCCTGGTGACTTGGCTGTATTTTATTACTCTCACAGGAGCTTCTTTTGGAAGTCGCTGTGATTCTTGTTCTGAATAGAGCATTGACATTGCGTTTATGCCAGATGTAAAGCAAAAGCAAGAACTCCTCCAGTTGCATTTAATACATCAGAAACAAAAGAAAAGGAGCTTTCATGCACTTCTTTAAAGATGGAATGCACAGGACAGCACAGGGTCTTAGAGAATTCTATGGAGAGGAAGCAATTTATAGCATGAAAGAGCAAAACAAATCACTTGGCAGGCAACTCCCGATGATTTCTGGTGTGGTTTTCCACTCTGTAAACAGTTTTGCACTTTACTTCTGGGTTTTCTCAGACATGCAGGCTTGTCTCTGATCACTGCCTTGTAGGAAACCCCTCAGAGGGAAGCAGCAGTGGGAGGGAAACATTAAGGCAGACCACCCCACTGCACTCTGCCTACTACACCGACAAAAGGAAATGGAAAATATGTTAAACTGACATGTGGGGTAGAACACTGATCAGAGCCATTCTTAACATACACAGTCCGATTATTTTAAAAATATTAAGCACCAATGCTTATTCATATATTTACTTTGATCCTTATGAGTCTATGTGTGAGGATCAGTGTTTCAAAGGAGGAATCTTAAGGCTAGCACTTTGCCCAAGATGTACAGGTGTAGCGTGTCAAGGCAGAAACTAGAAGGCCACAGATATTCTCAGATGGAAACACGATGAAAGTCAATATTGTGCAATTCACTGATGAATATATACCTTCCAAGCCAAGCAAGGTGTCTAAAAAACACTTTTCTTGTTATGTTTTGAACTCTTTTGCTTGGGCACCTGCTTTTTGTAGTGTGTCCCCTTGAGACTGCACATTGTGCTTACTCGGGAGTCACAGCCTTCTCTACCCAGCAGTAACACCAGTGTGGCACACTCGCTAATGGTAAGGTGGGTTTGATCACACCCATCACCATCGGTCTGAATCTATATTTAGATTTTCTCCATATAGGTCACGAACATCCCTATGGAATTAAAATGAGTGCGGTTCCAGCTACTGGGCTGCTGCAGCAGGGACTTGAGGACTGCACTTCTGCTTCTGCCCTCCAGGAGGCCTTCCTGGAGGGGCCCCAAGAGATTCAAGACCAGTTAATCCTGAAACCCAAGCACTCAGCCAGGAACGAGGCCAGGAATCAGCAGGAGGAAGGTGAGCCCCTTCCCTTCCTGCAAGTGGCTTCTCTTGGCTCTTGTTTCTACTCCTGAAAACAAACTCTTGACGTGCAGCCAGTTCTCCATGTGGGGCTGGAAGGCAGTATAGGCAGGCACCAATTCCACCCAGAATCAAGCCCAGAGAAGCCCCAAAGGTCCGAAATCAAGACCCAATTCACTTATAGGAAGACATTTTTTTTTTTTTTTAATTTCTCTAGGCAGACAGCATAGCACTTCCTACATATAATTACGGATTCACACATTTGTGTGCGCTTTGCTGGTGGCCTAGATGGTAAAGCATCTGCCTGCAACACAGGAGACCTGAGTTCGATCCCTGGGTCAGGAAGATCCCATGGCAAAGGGAATGGCTATCAGCCACACCAATATTCCTGCCTGGAGAATCCCACTGACAGAGGAGCCTGGCAGCCTACAGTCCATGGGATCACAAAGAGTTGGGCACGACTGAACAACTTAAAGACACACACACACACACACACACACACACACACATCTACGTATCTTATTAGAACATGAGCTTCTTATGGCCTGGAAACACACATTCCCCATCCCAAGGTTTTGTCCAGTATCTTGGGCCCCTCACAGGAGGTGCTTAGATGACTGTGTGGCTTAGATAAGACCCAGAACCTATTCTGTGCTTAGGCGGAAGTGGCCTTGGGCATTCTGGTTAGACTTGAACTCTTGTTGTTTTTATGTTGGTATATTTATTGAAGAAAATATATTTCAAAAAGAATAGTAACTAAACCATTTGCTATTTGCTCGCAAAATTAATTTTGGCTCAGTATATTTTGTAATTATGAAAGTCCAAATGCTCTTGCATACAGTTTATAAGCAGAGAAGATAAATTAGCAAGCACCTTGATCAAACATCTATTTATAGAAAATCTAATATTCGCCTTTAACTAGTTTAACTTGGAGTCTTGCAATATAATTCAGTTATCAACATTCTCGTTTATCCTGTTAGTAAACTGAATGTGCTAGTTCTCTTTGGGGGAAGACTATTTTATTCAATATTTTCCTATGATTTTGATTTTCAAGAGAAGAGAAATCTTAAGACACTTGTGTTGGAATGTCTGGTATTGTGCTTAATGAATATTTTACGAATTAATGATATTATTAGTAAAATGTTCATTCTGATTACTTCCCATGCTGATTTAAAGTGACCTATGATAAAAGACATATCTCAACTAGGTATGTTTGGGATTGACATGTACAGACTGCTCTATTTAAAATGGATAACCAACAAGGACATACTCTATACCACAGGGAACAATGCTGAATACTCTGTAAGAACCTAAATGGGAAAAGAATTTGAAAAAAATAGATGTATGTATAACTGAACCATTTTTCTGTACACCAGAAGCTAACACAACATTACTAACCAATTATACTCCAATATAAAATAAAGCATTCAAAAAGGAAACTTTCACAGAAGACAAAAATAGCAATAAAAACTAAACAACATTGTTCAGTTCAGTTCATCTCAGTCGTGTCCGACTCTTTGCGACCCCGTGGACTGCAACACACCAGGCCTCCCTGTCCATGACCAACGGCCAGAGTTGACTCAAACCTATGTCCACCGAGTTGGTAATGCCATCCAATCATCTCATCCTCTGTCGTCCCTTCTCATCCCGCCTTCAATCTTTGCCAGGATCACGGTCTTTTCAAATGAGACAGTTCTTTGCATAACCTGGCCAAAGTATTGATGTTGCATCTTCAGCAATAGTCCTTCCAATGAACATTCAGTAATGATTTCCTTTAGAATGGACAGGTTGCTTCTCCTTGCTCTCCAAGGGACTGTTAGGAGTCTTCTCCAACAGCACAGTTCAAAAGCATCGATTCTTCGGTGCTCAGCTTTCTTTATTGGAGAAGGAAATGGCAACCCATTCCAGTACTCTTGCCTGGGAAATCCCATGGACGGAGGAGCCTGGTAGGCTACAGATCATGGGGTCACAAAGGGCCGGACACAACTGAGCGACTTCACTTTCACTTTTCACTTTCATGCACTGGAGAAGGAAATGGCAACCCATTCCAGTATTCTTGCCTGGAGAATCCCAGGGATGGGAGCCTGGTGGGCTGCTGTCTATGGGGTCGTACAGAGTCGGACACGACTGACGTGACTTACAGCAGCAGCAGCTTTCTTTATAGTCCAACACTCACATCCATACATGACTGCTGGAAAAAGCGTATCTTTGACTACATGGACCTTTGTCAGCAACGTAATGTCTCTGCTTTTTAATATGCTATCTGGGTTGGTCAAAACTTTTCTTCCAAGGAGCAAGCATCTTTTAATTCCATGGCTGCAGTCACCGTCTGCAGTGATTTGGGCACCCAGAAACATCAAGTCTGTCACTCTTTCCACTGGTTCCTCATCTATTTGCCATGAAGTCACGGGACTAGATGCCATGATCTTAGCTTTCAGAATGTTGAGTTTATGCCAGCTTTTTCACTCTCCTCTTTCACATTCATCAAGGGACTCTTTAGTTCTTCGCTTTCTGCCATAAGGGTGGTGTCATCTGCATACCTGAGGTTATTGATATTTCTCCAGGCAATCTTTTTTTTTTTCTTTTTCTAAAATTTATTTATTTTAATTGGAGGCTAACTACTTTACAATATTGTAGTGATTTTGCCATACATTGATATGAATCAGCCATAGGTGTACATCTGTACCCCATTCTGAAACCCCCTCCAACATCCCTCCCCATCCCAACCCTCTGGGTCATCCATCCCAGTGCACCAGCCCTGCGAACCCTACCTCATGCATCGAACCTGGACTGGTGATCTCTTTCACATATGATAATATTCATTTTTCAATGCTATTCCCTCAAATCATCCCACCCTCGCCTACTCCCACACTGCCAAAAGACTGTTCTATATATCTGTGTCTCTTTTGCTGTCTCGCATAGAGGGTTATCTTTTCCATCTTTCTAAATTCCACATATATGCATTAGTATACTCTATCGGTGGTTTTCTTTCTGGCTTACCTTACTCTGTAAAATAGGCTCCTGTTTCATCGACCTCATTAGAACTGATTCAAATGTATCCTTCTGATGGTTGAGTAATATTCCACTGTGTATATGTACCAGAGCTTTCTTATCCATTTGTCTGTCAATGGACATCTAGGTTGCTTCCATGTCCTGGCTATTGTAAACAGTGCTGTGATGAACATTGGGGTACACATGTCTAAAATCCAGCCATGCCTCTGACCTCAAGTACATTGATTTAATACCTACTCTGTGTCCAAAGCTTTTCCCAGCATCATAAAAAGAAAACGAAGTAATCACACTCAGACACTTAGATTCTTCACTGACTAAACCACCTGCATGTACTTTGCTGTTTCTCAAGCTGAGTTCACTAGCACTGCTCTTGAAATGTTCGATAAATAGACTACATCTTTCCTAAAATAGTTACCATAGCAAGTTAACTAGAAATAATAATGCACATTCTTGGATGAGCAAATCAGGGTGGTCAGTGAAAAAAGAAGGGATTAAAACAAGGGAGAAGACAAAACTTGTAGTAGAACTTGCAATATCGTCATGGGGACGACGGCTTCTGCTAGAAATCTTAGCGCACTTCCTCTTACATAATCTTTTTTTAACCTTTTTCATCCGTTCAGCAATCCTGTGAGTCTATTACTCTTTCAAGTGATCTGAGCAACGTTTTCATGTGGTCTGGAGAATCTAAACAACTAAGTTTTTTCTGTGATATGTATATTCCCAGTCTTAGAATACATGGAGTCACCAATATAAAGCTGAGGACAAAATCACCTCACCCGTTTCACGTGTTTTCTTGTCTTGTTCACATCCTTATAAAAGTCAGTCAGCAGTAAAGTGAAAAAAACTGAATATTTAAACATATTTAGTCTAATAAAATGCATTAATTTAAACAAAACCATGCAGATGACAACTTTTAAGCTTAGAATAGCTTCAAACACCATGGCTGGCTCTAAGGACTCCTAAGAGGCTGTCTTTCATGATGCTGCCTCAGCAGTCATTCTGAATGCATTTCTTAACACGTTCTCAGCTCACAAGTCTGGATTAGCTCCTGGTTATCCTGGTGACTTGGCTGTATTTTATTACTCTCACAGGAGCTTCTTTTGGAAGTCGCTGTGATTCTTGTTCTGAATAGAGCATTGACATTGCGTTTATGCCAGATGTAAAGCAAAAGCAAGAACTCCTCCAGTTGCATTTAATACATCAGAAACAAAAGAAAAGGAGCTTTCATGCACTTCTTTAAAGATGGAATCCACAGGACAGCACAGGGTCTTAGAGAATTCTATGGAGAGGAAGCAATTTATAGCATGAAAGAGCAAAACAAATCACTTGGCAGGCAACTCCCGATGATTTCTGGTGTGGTTTTCCACTCTGTAAACAGTTTTGCACTTTACTTCTGGGTTTTCTCAGACATGCAGGCTTGTCTCTGATCACTGCCTTGTAGGAAACCCCTCAGAGGGAAGCAGCAGTGGGAGGGAAACATTAAGGCAGACCACCCCACTGCACTCTGCCTACTACACCGACAAAAGGAAATGGAAAATATGTTAAACTGACATGTGGGGTAGAACACTGATCAGAGCCATTCTTAACATACACAGTCCGATTATTTTAAAAATATTAAGCACCAATGCTTATTCATATATTTACTTTGATCCTTATGAGTCTATGTGTGAGGGTCAGTGTTTCAAAGGAGGAATCTTAAGGCTAGCACTTTGCCTAAGATGTACAGGTGTAGCGTGTCAAGGCAGAAACTAGAAGGCCACAGATATTCTCAGATGGAAACACGATGAAAGTCAATATTGTGCAATTCACTGATGAATATATACCTTCCAAGCCAAGCAAGGTGTCTAAAAAACACTTTTCTTGTTATGTTTTGAACTCTTTTGCTTGGGCACCTGCTTTTTGTAGTGTGTCCCCTTGAGACTGCACATTGTGCTTACTCGGGAGTCACAGCCTTCTCTACCCAGCAGTCACACCAGTGTGGCACACTCGCTAATGGTAAGGTGGGTTTGATCACACCCATCACCATCGGTCTGAATCTATATTTAGATTTTCTCCATATAGGTCACGAACATCCCTATGGAATTAAAATGAGTGCGGTTCCAGCTACTGGGCTGCTGCAGCAGGGACTTGAGGACTGCACTTCTGCTTCTGCCCTCCAGGAGGCCTTCCTGGAGGGGCCCCAAGAGATTCAAGACCAGTTAATCCTGAAACCCAAGCACTCAGCCAGGAACGAGGCCAGGAATCAGCAGGAGAAAGGTGAGCCCTTTCCCTTCCTGCAAGTGGCTTCTCTTGGCTCTTGTTTCTACTCCTGAAAACAAACTCTTGACGTGCAGCCAGTTCTCCATGTGGGGCTGGAAGGCAGTATAGGCAGGCACCAATTCCACCCAGAATCAAGCCCAGAGAAGCCCCAAAGGTCCGAAATCAAGACCCAATTCACTTATAGGAAGACATTTTTTTTTTTTTTTTAATTTCTCTAGGCAGACAGCATAGCACTTCCTACATATAATTACGGATTCACACATTTGTGTGCGCTTTGCTGGTGGCCTAGATGGTAAAGCATCTGCCTGCAACACAGGAGACCTGAGTTCGATCCCTGGGTCAGGAAGATCCCATGGCAAAGGGAATGGCTATCAGCCACACCAATATTCCTGCCTGGAGAATCCCACTGACAGAGGAGCCTGGCAGCCTACAGTCCATGGGATCACAAAGAGTTGGGCACGACTGAACAACTTAAAGACACACACACACACACACACACACACACACACACATCTACGTATCTTATTAGAACATGAGCTTCTTATGGCCTGGAAACACACATTCCCCATCCCAAGGTTTTGTCCAGTATCTTGGGCCCCTCACAGGAGGTGCTTAGATGACTGTGTGGCTTAGATAAGACCCAGAACCTATTCTGTGCTTAGGCGGAAGTGGCCTTGGGCATTCTGGTTAGACTTGAACTCTTGTTGTTTTTATGTTGGTATATTTATTGAAGAAAATATATTTCAAAAAGAATAGTAACTAAACCATTTGCTATTTGCTCGCAAAATTAATTTTGGCTCAGTATATTTTGTAATTATGAAAGTCCAAATGCTCTTGCATACAGTTTATAAGCAGAGAAGATAAATTAGCAAGCACCTTGATCAAACATCTATTTATAGAAAATCTAATATTCGCCTTTAACTAGTTTAACTTGGAGTCTTGCAATATAATTCAGTTATCAACATTCTCGTTTATCCTGTTAGTAAACTGAATGTGCTAGTTCTCTTTGGGGGAAGACTATTTTATTCAATATTTTCCTATGATTTTGATTTTCAAGAGAAGAGAAATCTTAAGACACTTGTGTTGGAATGTCTGGTATTGTGCTTAATGAATATTTTACGAATTAATGATATTATTAGTAAAATGTTCATTCTGATTACTTCCCATGCTGATTTAAAGTGACCTATGATAAAAGACATATCTCAACTAGGTATGTTTGGGATTGACATGTACAGACTGCTCTATTTAAAATGGATAACCAACAAGGACATACTCTATACCACAGGGAACAATGCTGAATACTCTGTAAGAACCTAAATGGGAAAAGAATTTGAAAAAAATAGATGTATGTATAACTGAACCATTTTTCTGTACACCAGAAGCTAACACAACATTACTAACCAATTATACTCCAATATAAAATAAAGCATTCAAAAAGGAAACTTTCACAGAAGACAAAAATAGCAATAAAAACTAAACAACATTGTTCAGTTCAGTTCATCTCAGTCGTGTCCGACTCTTTGCGACCCCGTGGACTGCAACACACCAGGCCTCCCTGTCCATGACCAACGGCCAGAGTTGACTCAAACCTATGTCCACCGAGTTGGTAATGCCATCCAATCATCTCATCCTCTGTCGTCCCTTCTCATCCCGCCTTCAATCTTTGCCAGGATCAGGGTCTTTTCAAATGAGACAGTTCTTTGCATAACCTGGCCAAAGTATTGATGTTGCATCTTCAGCAATAGTCCTTCCAATGAACATTCAGTAATGATTTCCTTTAGAATGGACAGGTTGCTTCTCCTTGCTCTCCAAGGGACTGTTAGGAGTCTTCTCCAACAGCACAGTTCAAAAGCATCGATTCTTCGGTGCTCAGCTTTCTTTATTGGAGAAGGAAATGGCAACGCATTCCAGTACTCTTGCCTGGGAAACCCCATGGACGGAGGAGCCTGGTAGGCTACAGATCATGGGGTCACAAAGGGCCGGACACAACTGAGCGACTTCACTTTCACTTTTCACTTTCATGCACTGGAGAAGGAAATGGCAACCCATTCCAGTATTCTTGCCTGGAGAATCCCAGGGATGGGAGCCTGGTGGGCTGCTGTCTATGGGGTCGTACAGAGTCGGACACGACTGACGTGACTTACAGCAGCAGCAGCTTTCTTTATAGTCCAACACTCACATCCATACATGACTGCTGGAAAAAGCGTATCTTTGACTACATGGACCTTTGTCAGCAACGTAATGTCTCTGCTTTTTAATATGCTATCTGGGTTGGTCAAAACTTTTCTTCCAAGGAGCAAGCATCTTTTAATTCCATGGCTGCAGTCACCGTCTGCAGTGATTTGGGCACCCAGAAACATCAAGTCTGTCACTCTTTCCACTGTTTCCTCATCTATTTGCCATGAAGTCACGGGACTAGATGCCATGATCTTAGCTTTCAGAATGTTGAGTTTATGCCAGCTTTTTCACTCTCCTCTTTCACATTCATCAAGGGACTCTTTAGTTCTTCGCTTTCTGCCATAAGGGTGGTGTCATCTGCATACCTGAGGTTATTGATATTTCTCCAGGCAATCTTTTTTTTTTTCTTTTTCTAAAATTTATTTATTTTAATTGGAGGCTAACTACTTTACAATATTGTAGTGATTTTGCCATACATTGATATGAATCAGCCATAGGTGTACATCTGTACCCCATTCTGAAACCCCCTCCAACATCCCTCCCCATCCCAACCCTCTGGGTCATCCATCCCAGTGCACCAGCCCTGCGAACCCTACCTCATGCATCGAACCTGGACTGGTGATCTCTTTCACATATGATAATATTCATTTTTCAATGCTATTCCCTCAAATCATCCCACCCTCGCCTACTCCCACACTGCCAAAAGACTGTTCTATATATCTGTGTCTCTTTTGCTGTCTCGCATAGAGGGTTATCTTTTCCATCTTTCTAAATTCCACATATATGCATTAGTATACTCTATCGGTGGTTTTCTTTCTGGCTTACCTTACTCTGTAAAATAGGCTCCTGTTTCATCGACCTCATTAGAACTGATTCAAATGTATCCTTCTGATGGTTGAGTAATATTCCACTGTGTATATGTACCAGAGCTTTCTTATCCATTTGTCTGTCAATGGACATCTAGGTTGCTTCCATGTCCTGGCTATTGTAAACAGTGCTGTGATGAACATTGGGGTACACATGTCTAAAATCCAGCCATGCCTCTGACCTCAAGTACATTGATTTAATACCTACTCTGTGTCCAAAGCTTTTCCCAGCATCATAAAAAGAAAACGAAGTAATCACACTCAGACACTTAGATTCTTCACTGACTAAACCACCTGCATGTACTTTGCTGTTTCTCAAGCTGAGTTCACTAGCACTGCTCTTGAAATGTTCGATAAATAGACTACATCTTTCCTAAAATAGTTACCATAGCAAGTTAACTAGAAATAATAATGCACATTCTTGGATGAGCAAATCAGGGTGGTCAGTGAAAAAAGAAGGGATTAAAACAAGGGCGAAGACAAAACTTGTAGTAGAACTTGCAATATCGTCACGGGGACGACGGCTTCTGCTAGAAATCTTAGCGCACTTCCTCTTACATAATCTTTTTTTAACTTTTTTCATCCGTTCAGCAATCCTGTGAGTCTATTACTCTTTCAAGTGATCTGAGCAACGTTTTCATGTGGTCTGGAGAATCTAAACAACTAAGTTTTTTCTGTGATATGTATATTCCCAGTCTTAGAATACATGGAGTCACCAATATAAAGCTGAGGACAAAATCACCTCACCCGTTTCACGTGTTTTCTTGTCTTGTTCACATCCTTATAAAAGTCAGTCAGCAGTAAAGTGAAAAAAACTGAATATTTAAACATATTTAGTCTAATAAAATGCATTAATTTAAACAAAACCATGCAGATGACAACTTTTAAGCTTAGAATAGCTTCAAACACCATGGCTGGCTCTAAGGACTCCTAAGAGGCTGTCTTTCATGATGCTGCCTCAGCAGTCATTCTGAATGCATTTCTTAACATGTTCTCAGCTCACAAGTATGGATTAGCTCCTGGTTATCCTGGTGACTTGGCTGTATTTTATTACTCTCACAGGAGCTTCTTTTGGAAGTCGCTGTGATTCTTGTTCTGAATAGAGCATTGACATTGCGTTTATGCCAGATGTAAAGCAAAAGCAAGAACTCCTCCAGTTGCATTTAATACATCAGAAACAAAAGAAAAGGAGCTTTCATGCACTTCTTTAAAGATGGAATCCACAGGACAGCACAGGGTCTTAGAGAATTCTATGGAGAGGAAGCAATTTATAGCATGAAAGAGCAAAACAAATCACTTGGCAGGCAACTCCCGATGATTTCTGGTGTGGTTTTCCACTCTGTAAACAGTTTTGCACTTTACTTCTGGGTTTTCTCAGACATGCAGGCTTGTCTCTGATCACTGCCTTGTAGGAAACCCCTCAGAGGGAAGCAGCAGTGGGAGGGAAACATTAAGGCAGACCACCCCACTGCACTCTGCCTACTACACCGACAAAAGGAAATGGAAAATATGTTAAACTGACATGTGGGGTAGAACACTGATCAGAGCCATTCTTAACATACACAGTCCGATTATTTTAAAAATATTAAGCACCAATGCTTATTCATATATTTACTTTGATCCTTATGAGTCTACGTGTGAGGGTCAGTGTTTCAAAGGAGGAATCTTAAGGCTAGCACTTTGCCTAAGATGTACAGGTGTAGCGTGTCAAGGCAGAAACTAGAAGGCCACAGATATTCTCAGATGGAAACACGATGAAAGTCAATATTGTGCAATTCACTGATGAATATATACCTTCCAAGCCAAGCAAGGTGTCTAAAAAACACTTTTCTTGTTATGTTTTGAACTCTTTTGCTTGGGCACCTGCTTTTTGTAGTGTGTCCCCTTGAGACTGCACATTGTGCTTACTCGGGAGTCACAGCCTTCTCTACCCAGCAGTCACACCAGTGTGGCACACTCGCTAATGGTAAGGTGGGTTTGATCACACCCATCACCATCGGTCTGAATTTATATTTAGATTTTCTCCATATAGGTCACGAGCATCCCTATGGAATTAAAATGAGTGCGGTTCCAGCTACTGGGCTGCTGCAGCAGGGACTTGAGGACTGCACTTCTGCTTCTGCCCTCCAGGAGGCCTTCCTGGAGGGGCCCCAAGAGATTCAAGACCAGTTAATCCTGAAACCCAAGCACTCAGCCAGGAACGAGGCCAGGAATCAGCAGGAGAAAGGTGAGCCCCTTCCCTTCCTGCAAGTGGCTTCTCTTGGCTCTTGTTTCTACTCCTGAAAACAAACTCTTGACGTGCAGCCAGTTCTCCATGTGGGGCTGGAAGGCAGTATAGGCAGGCACCAATTCCACCCAGAATCAAGCTCAGAGAAGCCCCAAAGGTCCGAAATCAAGACCCAATTCACTTATAGGAAGACATTTTTTTTTTTTTTTTAATTTCTCTAGGCAGACAGCATAGCACTTCCTACATATAATTACGGATTCACACATTTGTGTGCGCTTTGCTGGTGGCCTAGATGGTAAAGCATCTGCCTGCAACACAGGAGACCTGAGTTCGATCCCTGGGTCAGGAAGATCCCATGGCAAAGGGAATGGCTATCAGCCACACCAATATTCTTGCCTGGAGAATCCCACTGACAGAGGAGCCTGGCAGCCTACAGTCCATGGGATCACAAAGAGTTGGGCACGACTGAACAACTTAAAGACACACACACATATCTACGTATCTTATTAGAACATGAGCTTCTTATGGCCTGGAAACACACATTCCCCATCCCAAGGTTTTGTCCAGTATCTTGGGCCCCTCACAGGAGGTGCTTAGATGACTGTGTGGCTTAGATAAGACCCAGAACCTATTCTGTGCTTAGGCGGAAGTGGCCTTGGGCATTCTGGTTAGACTTGAACTCTTGTTGTTTTTATGTTGGTATATTTATTGAAGAAAATATATTTCAAAAAGAATAGTAACTAAACCATTTGCTATTTGCTCGCAAAATTAATTTTGGCTCAGTATATTTTGTAATTATGAAAGTCCAAATGCTCTTGCATACAGTTTATAAGCAGAGAAGATAAATTAGCAAGCACCTTGATCAAACATCTATTTATAGAAAATCTAATATTCGCCTTTAACTAGTTTAACTTGGAGTCTTGCAATATAATTCAGTTATCAACATTCTCGTTTTTCCTGTTAGTAAACTGAATGTGCTAGTTCTCTTTGGGGGAAGACTATTTTATTCAATATTTTCCTATGATTTTGATTTTCAAGAGAAGAGAAATCTTAAGACACTTGTGTTGGAATGTCTGGTATTGTGCTTAATGAATATTTTACGAATTAATGATATTATTAGTAAAATGTTCATTCTGATTACTTCCCATGCTGATTTAAAGTGACCTACGATAAAAGACATATCTCAACTAGGTATGTTTGGGATTGACATGTACAGACTGCTCTATTTAAAATGGATAACCAACAAGGACATACTCTATACCACAGGGAACAATGCTGAATACTCTGTAAGAACCTAAATGGGAAAAGAATTTGAAAAAAATAGATGTATGTATAACTGAACCATTTTTCTGTACACCAGAAGCTAACACAACATTACTAACCAATTATACTCCAATATAAAATAAAGCATTCAAAAAGGAAACTTTCACAGAAGACAAAAATAGCAATAAAAACTAAACAACATTGTTCAGTTCAGTTCATCTCAGTCGTGTCCGACTCTTTGCGACCCCGTGGACTGCAACACACCAGGCCTCCCTGTCCATGACCAACGGCCAGAGTTGACTCAAACCTATGTCCACCGAGTTGGTAATGCCATCCAATCATCTCATCCTCTGTCGTCCCTTCTCATCCCGCCTTCAATCTTTGCCAGGATCACGGTCTTTTCAAATGAGACAGTTCTTTGCATAACCTGGCCAAAGTATTGATGTTGCATCTTCAGCAATAGTCCTTCCAATGAACATTCAGTAATGATTTCCTTTAGAATGGACAGGTTGCTTCTCCTTGCTCTCCAAGGGACTGTTAGGAGTCTTCTCCAACAGCACAGTTCAAAAGCATCGATTCTTCGGTGCTCAGCTTTCTTTATTGGAGAAGGAAATGGCAACGCATTCCAGTACTCTTGCCTGGGAAATCCCATGGACGGAGGAGCCTGGTAGGCTACAGATCATGGGGTCACAAAGGGCCGGACACAACTGAGCGACTTCACTTTCACTTTTCACTTTCATGCACTGGAGAAGGAAATGGCAACCCATTCCAGTATTCTTGCCTGGAGAATCCCAGGGATGGGAGCCTGGTGGGCTGCTGTCTATGGGGTCGTACAGAGTCGGACACGACTGACGTGACTTACAGCAGCAGCAGCTTTCTTTATAGTCCAACACTCACATCCATACATGACTGCTGGAAAAAGCGTATCTTTGACCTCATAGGACCTTTGTCAGCAATGTAATGTCTCTGCTTTTTAATATGCTATCTGGGTTGGTCAAAACTTTTCTTCCAAGGAGCAAGCATCTTTTAATTCCATGGCTGCAGTCACCGTCTGCAGTGATTTGGGCACCCAGAAACATCAAGTCTATCACTCTTTCCACTGTTTCCTCATCTATTTGCCATGAAGTCACGGGACTAGATGCCATGATCTTAGCTTTCAGAATGTTGAGTTTATGCCAGCTTTTTCACTCTCCTCTTTCACATTCATCAAGGGACTCTTTAGTTCTTCGCTTTCTGCCATAAGGGTGGTGTCATCTGCATACCTGAGGTTATTGATATTTCTCCAGGCAATCTTTTTTTTTTCTTTTTCTAAAATTTATTTTAATTGGAGGCTAATTGCAATATTGTAGTGATTTTGCCATCAGTTCAGTTCAGTTCAGTTCAGTCGCTCAGTCGTGTCCGACTCTCCGCGACCCCATGAATCACAGCACGCCAGGCCTTCCTGTCCATCACCAACTCCCGGAGTACACTCAAACTCATGTCCACAGAGTCAGTGATGCCATGCAGCCATCTCATTCTCTGTCGTCCCCTTCTCCTCCCACCCCCAACCTTTCCCAGCATCAGAGTCTTTTCCAGTGAGTCAACTCGTCGCATGAGGTGGCCAAAGTATTGCAGTTTCAGCTTTAGCATCAGTCCCTCCAATATACATCCAGGATTGATCTCCTTTAGAATGGACTGGTTGGATCTCCTTGCAGTATAAGGGACTCTCAAGAGTCTTCTCCAACACCACAGTTCAAAAGCATTGATTCTTCGGCGATCAGCTTTCTTCACAGTCCAACTCTCACATCCATACATGACCACGGGAAAAACCATTGCCTTGACTAGACGGACCTTGGTTGGCAAAGTAATGTCTCTGCTTTTTAATATACTATCAAGGTTGGTCATAACTTTCCTTCCAAGGAGCAAGCGTCTTTTAATTTCATGGCTGCAATCAGCATCTGCAGTGATTTTGGAGCCCAAAAAACAAAGTCTGACACTGTTTCCACTGTTTTTCCATCTATTTCCCATGAAGTGATGGGACCATACATTGATATGAATCAGCCTGGGTGTACACGTGTACCCCATCCTGAAACCCCCTCCCACATCCCTCCCCATCCCAACCCTCTGGGTCATCCATCATAGTGCCCTGAGCACCCTGCCTCATGCGTCGAATCTGGACTGGTGATCTGTTTCACATATGATAATATTCAGGTTTCAATACTATTCCCTCAAATCATCCCACCCTCTCCTTCTCCCACAGAGTCCAAAAGACTGTTCTATACATCTGTGTCTCTTTTGCAGTCTCACATATAGGGTTATTGTTATCATCTTTCTAAATTCCATATATATGCGTTAGTATACTGTATTGGTGTTCTTCTTTCTGGCTTACTTCACTCTGTATAATAGGTTCCAGTTTCATCCACCTCATTAGAACTGATTCAAATGTATCCTTCTGATGGTTGAGTAATATTCCACTGTGTATATGTACCACAGCTTTCTTATTCATTCTTCTGCAGATGGACATCTAGGTTGCTTCCACGTCCTGGCTATTGTAAACAGTGCTGCAATGAACATTGGAGTACATGTGTCTCTTTCAATTATGGTTTCCTCAGTGTGTATAACCAGCAGTTCTATTTCCAGTTTTTTAAGGAATCGCCACACTGTTCTCCATAGTGGCTCTGTTAGCTTGCATTCCCACCAACAGTGTAATAGGGTTCCCTTTTCTCCACACCCGCTCCAGCATTTATTGTTTGTAGACATTGTGAAAGCAGCCATTCTGACCAGCGTGAGATGGTACCTCACTGTGGTTTTGATTTGCATTTCTCTGATAATGAGTGATGTTGAGCATCTTTTCACGTGTTTGTTAGCCATCTGTATGTCTTCTTTGGAGAAATGTCTGTTTAATTCTTGGGCCCATTTTTGGATTGTGTGGTTTATTTTTCTGCAATTGAGCTGAAGGAGTTGCTTGTAAATTTTTGAGATTAATTCTTTGTCAGCTGCTTCGTTTGCTATTATTTTCTCCCATTCTGAAGGCTGTCTTTTCACCTTGCTTATAGTTTCCTTCGTTGTGCAAAAGCTTTTAAGTTTAATTATGTCCCATTTGTTTATTTTTGCTTTTATTTCCATTTCTCTGGGAGGTGGCTCATAGAGGATCCTGCTGTGATTTATGTCGGAGAGTGTTTTGCTTATATTTTCCTCTAGGAGTTTTATAGTTTCTGGTCTTACATTTAGATCTTTAGTCCATTTCGAGTTTATTTTTGTGTACGGTGTTAGAAAGTGTTCTAGTTTCATTCTTTTACAAGTGGTTGACCAATTTTCCCAGCACCACTTGTTAAAGAGATTGTCTTTTGCCATTGTAAATTCTTGCCCCCTTTGTCAAAGATAAGGTGTCCATAGGTGTGTGGATTTTTCTCTGGGCTTTCTATTTTGTCCTATTGATCTATATTTCTTTCTTTGTGCCAATACCACACTGTCTTGATGACTGTGGCTTTGCAATAGGGCCTGAAGTCAGGCAGGTTGATTCCTCCAGTTCCAGTCTTCGTTTGGCTATTAAAGGATTTTTGTATTTCCATACAAACTGTGAAATTATTTTTTCTAATTCTCTGTATAATACCGTTGGTAGCTTGATAGGGATTACATTTAATCTATAGATTGCTCTGGATAATATACTCATTTTCACTATATTGATTCTTCCAATCCATGAACATGCTATATTTCTCCATCTATTTGTGTCCTCTTTGATTTCTTTCATCGGTGTTTTATACATTTCTATGTATAGGTCTTTTGTTTTATATTCCTAAGTATTTCTTTTCATTGCAATGGTGAATGGAATTGTTTGCTTAATTTCTCTTTCTGTTTTCCCATTGTTAGTGTATAGGAATGCAAGGGATTTCTGTGTGTTAATTTTATATCCTGTAACTTCACTATATTCATTGATTAGCTCTAGTAATTTTCTCGTGGAGTCTTTAGTGTTTTCTATATAGAGGATCGTGTATTCTGCAAACAGTGAGAGTTTTACTGCTTCTTTTCCAATCTGGATTCCTTTTCTTTCTTTTTCTGCTCTGATTGATGTGGCCAAAAGTTCCAAAACTATGTTGCATAGTAGTGGTGAGAGTAGGCACCTTCATCTTGTTCCTGACTTTAGGGGAAATGCTTTCAATTTTTCACCACTGAGGATAATATTTGCTGTGGGTTTGTCATATATAGGTTTTATTATGTTGAGGTATGTTCCTTCTATACCTGCTTTCTGGAGGGTTTCTTTCATAAATGGATGTTTAATTTTGTCAAAGGCTTTCTCTGCATCTATTGAGATAATCATATGGTTTTTATCTTTCAATTTGTTAATGTGCTGTACTACATTGATTGATATGCAGATATTGAAGAATCCTTGCATCCCTGGGATAAAGCCCACTTGGTCATGATGTATGATCTTTTGAATATGTTGTTGGATTCTGTTTGCTAAAATTTTGTTAAGGAATTTGCATCTATGTTCATTCATGATATTGGCCTGTAGTTTTCTTTTTTTGTGACATCCTTGTCAGGTTTTGGTATTAGGGTGACGGTGGCCTCAGAATGATTTTGGAAGTTTATCTTCCTCTGCAATTTTGTTGAAGAGTTTGTATAGGATAGGTGTGAGCTCTTCTCTAAATTTTTGGTAGAATTCAGCCTTGAAGCCATCTTGTCCTGGGCTTTTGTTTACTGGAAGATTTCTGATTACAGTTTCGATTTCCATGCTTGTGAAAGGTCTGTTAAGATCTTCTATTTCTTCTTGGTTCAGTTTTGGAAAGTTATACTTTTCTAAGAATTTGTCCATATCTTCCAAGTTGTCCATTTTATTGGCATAAAATTGCTGAGAGTAGTCTCATATGATCCTTTGTATTTCTGTGTTGTCTGTTGCGATTTCTCCGTTTTCACTTCTAATTTTGTTGATTTGATTCTTCTCCCTTTGCTTCTTGATGACTCTGGCTAATGGTTTGTCAATTTTATTTAACTATCAAAGAACCAGCTTTTTGCTCCGTTGATTTTTTCCTATGGTCGCTTTTGTTTCTTTTGCACTTATTTATGCCCTAATTTCTAAGATTTCTTTCCTTCTACTAACCCTAGAGTTTTTCATTTCTTCCTTTTCTAGTTGCTTTAGGGTTAGAGTTAGGTTATTTAGTTGACTTTTTCCTCGTTTCTTGAGGGAAGCCTGTATTGCTATGAACCTTCCCCTTAGCACTGCTTTTACAGTTTCCCATATATTATCGGTTGTTGTGTTTTCATTCTCACTCATTTCTCTGCATCTTTTGATTTCTTCTGTGATTTGTAGGTTATTCAGAAGCATGTTGTTTCAGCCTCCATATGGTGCCGGATGTGAGTGTCTGGGCTACTTCTCTGCCCGGAGTTGCCATTAGGCACATCATCTGTGGGTTTTATTTATTTTTCCTCCCAGTTATGTTGCCCTCTGAGATTCCAAAACTCCCCACTGACCTGCCAGTAAGAGTGTTGCCTGGTGTTTCCAAGCTTCTCCTCTTTTAAGACTCATTCCCGGGACAGACGTCCATCCCTACCTCTTTTGTCTCTCTTTTTCTCTTTCATATTTTGTCTTACCTCCTTTTGAAGAGAAGGGCCTGCCTTTCTCGGTGCCTAATGTCCTCAGCCACCATTCAGAAGTTGTTTTGTGGAATTTGCTCAGCGTCCAAATATTCTTTCAATGAATTTGTGGGGGAGAAAGTGGTCTCCCAGTCTTATTGCTCCACCATCTTAGGATCGCCCCTGAGAATGAACTCTCGATTCTATCTCCACATCAAGCTCACTTTCAAGTCTGCTTCAGACCCAGGTTGCAAATGGAACTGGATTGAATGTTTATGTTTGTTTGCTTTTAATCTTTCCTCTTGCAATTATCCCTGCTACCATTCCAATATTGTCCCACTGACATTTCTTTCTCTGAATAAATTGTCTTGCTAACTTAGAAAGTATTGAGGCCAGAATAGAATTTCTACTTAAAGTAATTTTATTCTTATAATTGCTATTCTATACCCACAAAGTTTCAAAATTTCACTTTTTAACATTCAAACCCTAATGTGAACATGAGGAACACTAAACTAAATCTTACCAGGACTGTTAAACAAAGATCAGGTTATAAAGTTAACCTGTTTAACAGACCTTGGCAACCCACTCCAGTTTTATCATCCGGGAAATCCCATGGACAGGAGCCTGATGTGCTATACTTTGTGGGGGTCGCAAGAGTTGGACACGACTGAACAACTGAGCACCATACTTTTCGTGGCTACAGTATGTATTTTTATTGGCCACAGAGCCAACAAGAACTGTACCACCAACCAATGTACATTGTGAAAGGTCCATCTAGGACTGAAAATAATATAGGGCTTAATGTCTATTTTCCTTTCCGTCTATGCTTATAGAGTAGCTGAACGTATAGCTTTGTGGCAACTGATAGAGCTTTTTTCCTAAGAGTATTCTTATTAAAGTTAAACAATGTATGAATACATTTGGAATACATGAATACTTTCAGGTAGTTTAGAAATAATCAGGTTAAGAGTAGGGAAACCAGGGTGCATAAAGCAACTCAACCCATATAAACATGTATCTTTTTAACATTTGTACATATTAATTAGGAGAATCTCTTTCTGAATTTAAGAATGTATTTGATTTCTTCATTACCTCCTTTTAAAATGATGCCTGTATGAATGAATGTCAGGGCAGGAAGAGCCTAAGGCAAAGTGATGGCATTCCTTCAGGAATGCACGCATTCTGGAGGCTGCAAAATCAAATGGAGAATGGGGGTGGGGCCTGCTTGGGGGAGGTGACTGATGTCTAGGCTGCCTTAGGCCCTTTGAAGGAGGGAAGTTACCTTCATTAAGGCTGCTATGTGCCATGTCTTGTGCTGAGTAGTACATTATGTTATGTAGTTCTGTGAGGTGTAAGTAGCATCATTTATGTTAAACTTGAGCAAATTGAAACTCACAGAGTTTTAGGTAAATTATCCAATTAAAAGGCAGAATAGGAGCCTTCTGGTTCTCTCACCCAGCACAAGTGGTTCACCTACCTGAATGGACATGGTGATGCACTCACTATGTCTCAGAAAAGCCAAGTGGATGGGCATTTTAAAATACTTGGTTAAATTCTTCTGTTTATTTTTCTACAACTTGGCTCCTCTATTGACTTCTTTAGCTGGTTATTTAAGCAGGTTATTTAAGGAAATATTCAGCAGCTTTATTGAGCAACTATCAGGAAAACATTCATAGCTGGGCACGAGAAACTTTGAACCCAATTTTTCATTGCTGATCACCCTTTCTTTGAAAAGCCCTTCATCTGCATTCCTTTGACAGGGGCTGTTGGGAGTTAAAACTCATCTTTGGGTTAGCTGAGTAAGGTGTTACAGAAAAATGGCCATCTGTAATCTTACCACATAGTCTGCATTTAATGACCACTTCCCAAGGACCCTCAGGGCAGGAAGTCATCCTTGGAGCTGACTGAGGGGTGCGGCTTCCCAGAGGAGAGGTCCAGAGGCTGACTGAAAAGCAGGGTCAGGCAGGATGTCTCATGAAATGCGATTCTTTTGATGGGAGAAAAGTGGGCATGACTGGGTACTCAGAAAGCCAAAGAGGTAACTGAACAGAGGAAGGAAACTTTCTACAAAAGCAAAGGATAAGCAAATGCTGCTTGATTTGAATACTGAATATTTTTTGCTTTTAAAATGAGATCTGATACCGGAATCCACTGATAATACTTAACATTAGGAGACCTGTATAACTACAGGTTAAGTGCCTCATGACACAGGGCAAAGGGAAGAGGCAGCACTGTCTGGGGAATACTGTCACAGGGAGAATCAACCCTGAGTCTGATCACGCCTCTAGGTTTAACTGCTGGTTTGCAGAACACGGGGAAGAAGAAGTCGTTAACACCACAAGGATGCAATTAGCCCGTTTCAGAATGCGGGGAAGTCTATGTAACAAATGGTTCAGTTTCTCTCTTTCAGCCTCTGCAATGAACATGCTGCTGAATGTAAGTGGTAGAAATTAGGCTAAATAATCCAAAATACTACTAGTGAAAATCTCTCTTCTACATTAGATCCAGAGAAGAAGACAGTTAGTAAGAGTTCTGTCAAAAAGTGGCCCTTTTGGTGCACCTCCAGGACTCCCAAAAACAACCAACACCCAACTCTACCAGCCACAAAGCCAAAACAGCTCTTTGGAGCTCCTTTTGAGGACTTATGTGATAATGACACTCTGCCCACCCCAATTCTGGTAGGTCTTATTTTGGTTTTCTGTAACCTTCCTGATTACAGGATTGGGGGCAGGAGGATTGGGGGTGGGAGGAGAATGGACGACAGAGAATGAGATGGCTGGATGGCCATCTCGATGGACTTGAGTTTGTGTGAAATCCGGGAGCTGGTGATGGACAGGGAGGCCTGGTGTGCTGTGATTCATGGGGTCGCAAAGAGTTGGTCATGACTGAGCGACTGAACTGAACTGAACCTTCCTGAGGAGCTGAGTTGTGAGAAATCAAGTGTTCTCTTCCAAATCTACACCCTAATGAAGAAGTCTGGCTTTGTCCGGTAAGTTTCATAATATTACTTCAAAGAATAACATCTGATTTAGGTACTGCAGAGTCAAAAGGCAAATACAAGATAAAAAGATACTCTCATCCATTCCACTGATATCAGCAAAGACTCATTTGTTTCAGCTCAGACCAGTTAAAATGGACTCTGTAAGGTAAGGTACCCTTATGGCAGAAAGTGAAGAGGAACTCAAAAGCCTCTTGATGAAAGTGAAAGAGGAAAGTGAAAAGGTTGGCTTGAAGCTCAACATTCAGAAAACAAAGATCATGGCATCTGGTCCCATCACTTCATGGGAAATAGATGGAAAAACAGTGGAAACAGTGTCAGACTTTATTTTTTGGGGCTCCAAAATCACTGCAGATGCTGATTGCAGCCATGACATTAAAAGACGCTTGCTCCTTGGAAGGAAAGTTATGACCAACCTTGATAGTATATTAAAAAGCAGAGACATTACTTTGCCAACCAAGGTCCGTCTAGTCAAGGCAATGGTTTTTCCCGTGGTCACGTATGGATATGAGAGCTGGACTGTGAAGAAAGCTGATCGCTGAAGAATCGATGCTTTTGAACTGTGGTGTTGGAGAAGACTCTTGAGAGGCGCTTGGACTGCAAGGAGATCCAACCAGTCCATTCTAAAGGAGATCGATCCTGGGTGTTCATCGGAGGGACTGATGCTAAAGCTGAAACTGCAATACTTTGGCCACCTCATGCGACGAGTTGACTCACTGGAAAAGACTCTGATGCTGGGAAAGGTTGGGGGCGGGAGGAGAAGGGGACGACGGAGAATGAGATGGCTGGATGGCATCACCGACTCTGTGGACATGAGTTTGAGTGTACTCCGGGAGTTGGTGATGGACAGGGAGGCCTGGCGTGCTGTGATTCATGGGGTCGCGGAGAGTCGGGCACGACTGAGCGACTGAACTGAACTGAAGGTAAGGTAGTTAGAGCAGGCGAGGTTGAGACAAAGAATGAGACCAGCACTGTACAGGAACAGATCACCTTTAATGAGGCGAGAAGGGGCAGTAGTCAGATCAGTGAGCTGCTGCCCTTGCCCAAGAAAACAGTAAGTATATAAAGGCATGTATGTGGAAAGCTACTGTCTTAAGGGGGACTATTCTTTTGCAAGGTTGTTCAGAGTAGTTATCTCTTAAAACGGCTGGGGCAAGGAATTCTGGAGATTGACCAGAGGCTGGGACAGGCTGGGAGCTGAGCATAATCAACCTAATGCCCATTTTTTTCTTCGAGTGAGAGAGTTCTTTGTTTTGCCTAGAATGGCGGGGAGGACCTGGAGGGGCGTTTTAACACAAGTATTCAAAATGTTTCAGTGTATGAATGCAAAATCGATTGTTGGGTAGATAATATATTTAGAGACACTGAAGAAAAAATTTCAAATTGACTTCAGTCCAGTTCTAGCACTGTAGCCTCATATACCACAGCTCTGTCAAAACAGGAGCAAGCTTGTGCTCTGGGCTTGTAGATATCAAACGTCCCATAGTTTTCCTTTCTTTTCTTCCGTATAGGATATTCTTTCCTTTATCAATCAAAAAGGGCCATTCACAGAAGGCATCTTCGCAAAATCAGCCAGTATAAAATCATGCAGAGCCCTAAAGGAGAAACTAAACTCTGGGGACAAAGTGAACTTGGATGATGAATCCGTTCTCGTGGTAGCATCCGTCTTAAAGGTAAGGAAAGTTTGGGCATTATCCACGCACAGAGTAAATCTGAAGCTATATGACTGGTCCTTCATTATGAATGCCCAAGAAACATAATAGGCATTAGAGAGGAAGGATCTGAAAAAGTGAAAAACACTTCACAAAGACAAAATTGAAGGAAGTGAAGTGAAGTGAAGTGAAGTCGCTCAGTCGTGTCCGACTCTTTGCGACCCCATGGACTGTAGCCCACCAGGCTCCTCCATCCATGGGATTCTCCAGGCAAGAATATTGGAGTGGGTTGCCAAGGAAATTGAAGGAAGGTACCTCAAATATTATAAGCTCCATACATTAGATATTTTCCTTTATCATTGCACATCTTGACTCCAGAACACTCCGTGCAAAAGAATAATAATAAATTTCAAAATACCCACTTACACATTGAGTGTTTACCAATACAAGCTTCCTGCTTTTGATGACTTCCTCATCACCTTCCTAATGAAGGCAACATTTCAAAAATAAAATTCATATTGAGGTTTTGGAAACAGTTAACAGAAGTAACTTCCCAGGCGGCTCAGACAGTAAAGAATCTGTCTGTAATGTAGGAAACCTGGGTTTGATCCCTGGGTTGGAAGGATCCCCTGGAAGAGGGACTGGCATACCGACTCCAGTATTCTTGCCTGGAGAATCCCATGGTCAGAGTAGTCTCTCTGGCTATAATCCATGGAGTGGCACAGAGTCGGACATGGCTGAAACAACTTAGCATGGATGCAAGACAGATGTTTACTTACTATGGTAAACTCGTGTGTGTGTGTGTGTTTGTGTCTGTGTGTGAGTCGCCTAGTTGCATCAGATTCTCTGTGATCCCACGGACTGAAGCCCAGCAGAGTCCTCTGTCCATGGGATCCTCCAGGCAGGAATACTAGAGTGGGTTGCCATGCCCTTCTCCAGGGGATCTTCCTGATTCAGGGATCGAACCTGCATCTCCTGCATCTCCGGCATTGGCAGACAGATCCTTTACCACTAGCGTCACCTGGAAAGCCCATGTGTCTTCAGTTCAGTTCAGTTGAGTTCAGTCGCTCAGTCGTGTCCGACTCTCCGCGACCCCATGAATCACAGCACGCCAGGTCTCCCTGTCCATCACCAACTCCCGGAGTTCACTCAAACTCATGTCCACAGAGTCGGTGATGCCATCCAGCCATCTCATTCTCTGTCTTACAATGACTCAAAAATGCTTAGTGAGGCCACCAATGTCTCTGATCACGTCATCATCCTCCCCCTGTTTATCAATGCCTTTTACTTTAAAATCAGTGTAGGGATGACTCCACCATTTGTTCCTCCTTTTATCTCCCTTACATCTTTAACACCCTTTGTTAATATTTGTATGTTTAACCCACCACCCAAGGTTACAGTTACATGGTAACCAGTTTTACTACATGCCTCAGCTTATAAATCTTATTTTTAAAGTGAGTGCAACAGTCAAAATCAGTTTGGAAGTTTGAAAAATTCAATAGATTTATACAAAAAAATAGACTGAGTTTGAAATGATAGAGCTAAATCACAAGTGTGTAGTTAAATTTCTACCAGGGGGATAATAGAACAGAATAGAAAGTTAATCAATCCATCTTGGTACTTGTTAGCAGCTATGAACCAAAATATATTAATGTAGTGATAACTACAGACAGGTTACTAAAATTATCTTAGAAACTAAATAACATATGGTGTTTCCTTGTCCCCTGTTAATGTTCGATTGTACGATAATAGATACAGTGCAGAAATGACTTAGGGTTGCCCCCTACTACACTTGCACCATAATAATACACACTAGGTCTCCAAATAGCAAGTAGTGTGCTACCCACTATAAGGTGCACACTTGGAACCAATTTGATTTGTGAGCAAGTATACCTAGGCTCTTACCTCTTTCCATGCTATAAGCACACACTAGTAAGAGGGTGTGGAGAAGGAAATGGCAACCCACTCCAGTGTTCTTGCCTGGAGAATCCCAGGGATGGGGGAGCCTGGTGGGCTTCCGTCTATGGGGTCACACAGAGTCGGACACGACTGAAGTGACGCAGCAGCAGCAGCAGTAAGAGGGTGCCTACTTATGGGTACAAATCTTCGACAATCCCAAAGTTTTCTCTTCCTAAAGTTGATTGATCTTGGTGGGGCATCAGACTTTGCAGCTTTGGCCTTGATAATACCATATGTCAAAGCAAACACAGAGTTGGTCTAAATCAGAAATGAATATAGAGTCAGAACCACATTGAGTTTTCCATTAAACTGTCTATAAACAGAGGTCCAGGAGCAAATACCCATGGCATATTCTGCATGAGTCATGTCCTGGCTTAACCAAACTCAGTCTCACCGATCGATTCTACAGCACAGGGTCCAGGAGAGAGAAGAGACACACTCCAAGTGCATGTAGTTTGGTACACAAGGCAAAGGCCCTGCTGCACACTCCCACACTCCCAGAAGCCATAGCCAGATGAGATGCTGAATGGCATCACCAACTCGATGGACATGACTTTGAGCAAGACCCAGGTGTTGGTGATGGACAGGAAAGCCTGGGGTGCTGCAGTCCATGGGGTCGCAAAGAGTAGGACACGACTGAACGGCTGAACTGAAATGGAGTGCTTCCTCCTTCCAAATATACTGCGGGCACGCCATAAGAAGCATAGTGAAAACCTAATGACCAGGATTGGGTACTGTATACCAATTACAAGAAAAAGTATGAGAGGACTGAGGCTTTGTACATTATCTTCACACTCTATCCTCAGTACTCAAAAGAGCGCCTGACACAAACAGCAGCTCAGTGAGCACTGAAACAAGTCAACAGTGACACGATTATCATCATGATAGTCGCCTAGAAACACTGCCTGAACAAGATACTACGAAGAGAAGTCAGGCTGTATATTAAGACCAGGGGAGGCAAGGTGTGCCTTTGGAGCCGGCAAGGCAATGGAATCATTTCTCCTCAGTCTTGCGCAACACTTAACAACCTCATCTCTTTTAATAGGCCCCATTCTATGATATGAAGACTTGTTCATCAGGATACACTTTCCAGGCCTCCACTTAGGAAGCTTACATTTGCATATTCTATCCCACAGGTGTGAAGTTGCCATGTATCTAGGTTCTCAGTTTCCTCTTTAGGGAGAAATATTCCATCCAAAGAGTTGTAAGGGTAACATGTAGTGTACCCATTGGGGCTTTTGGTTTATTTCTAACACCTGTTGCTTAAAAGTCTGTAGAACTGAACTTTTATATGTTTTTTTTTTTAAAAGAAAAAGACTGAAGCTATTACGATACTAGCTTTTACCCAAAGAACACACATATGTCAGGTTTTCTCTTAATATGTGTATAAGAATATGTAGGGGTGTAATTTTATTTCAGAACTTCTCTTTCTTGAATTAAGAGCAAGCACTGTGTCTGAAGCAAACGAACACGATGGAATGTGCACTTCTTTTCAAGAAACTAATAGGATTTAGGATGAGTTATCACCAGACCTTTCCAGTTTGTACTAATGTGCTAACATGTACACAAACAGTGAGTTCCAGGTGATAGAAGGAGCTTCAGCTTCATTCTCAATACAGCCCAGACTCTACTTTTATGCTTCTAATTTTAGTTGGGGAAAATCCAACCAGTACTTCTGGATGTGCAAGGCTGTGGAGAATCACAGCCAAGCTCTGTGTGAAGCAGTCGGCATAGTTGTGAAGGAATTGTGGACTGAATTGAATTTTTCAGCGAAATATTTTCTCTGCAATTTCTCCACTGAATTTATCATAAGAATAATACCTGTTTTTTGATCTATATAAGGATTTTCTTCGAAATATCCAAGGAAGCATATTTTCTGCAAGTCTCTATGATAAATGGCTTGATGTTATTGATCAAGGGAATGAGGAGGAGAAAATGACTGCGACCCAGAGGTAATGATGCAATAATCACTCAACTCGGAGAAAATACAACCAACATACTGTTAGGAAAATATTAGCTTGTAGTTTACAACTGTGTCCTCTAAAACAATGACCAGTATCAAGGGGTTTCACTTGATCATACCCATGGAAGCCAGTTTGAAAAGAGATGCATGTCTTATTGGTGACATTGCAACTCGTGTTTTTCTCCTAATCCTATTAATATGGGATGCTTGACCATTTTACAGCATCTGAATACATGAAAATGTTGGAGATGAAATCCACTGGTCCGAAAAGAGATGATAAAACCAATCTGCCAGTGGTATGATCTTAAATACAAACACATAACTAACCAGGGTAGTTCTTATCTGGTTCAGGAATTAAATTCAGTGAAACATTTTTGTATGCATTCATACCTAGAACTGTGAGAATGGACTGTGTACGTGGTATAAAAAGAAGTACTTTGTTCTCTGCATTTCCACTTACTAAGCAAAATGACTCGCTTTGTTTACAAGTGCTTTTTCTGTCATTAGGCTTCTAGACCAGCTGCCAAGAGCCAATGTAGTTTTTCTGCGATACCTTTTTGGAATGTTACACAACATTGAGCAACATTCCTCAACCAATCAGATGACAGCTTATAATTTGTCAGTGTGTATAGCCCCAAGCATTCTTTGCCTGCTTAATTCCGGCAGCTCAGAAATAGAAAACCGCACCAAAAAGGTAATGAGATCTCTCATTTTTATGCCTTGCGGGGCAGAGTCCCCATTTTGAACCTGAAGTCCGTGGTATTAATTCCAATGAACCAGTTTTTAAAAATGCACATTTTAATTACACTGCCTTGGAGTGGCAGGGTCCTACTCTGGTTGGGCATGGGAAGGTGTATTATAACTGAGAACAGTTGAGTCACTTCTCCTTTGCCATCCAAGAGATTAAACAATAGAGAGGTAAGAGCAGGAGGATATGATAGAAAAGAACCTGGCTTTGGAATCTGAGACCCAAGGTTCAACTCCCAGCCGAATCACTGAGGGGTGTACAAGCCTCCAATCTGTGATGTCCTCATTACACAATGATGACAACACCCAGGACATCTGGTCACTGTCAGCACATCTTAGGCGGCCTGGGCAATACGAGCACCCAAGGCTCCACACATACTGGCCACACTCTGCCAGTTGTGGCTCTCAGGAAAGTACTTGGCTTCTACTGTGTCTCCGCTAGAGGATGAGGAGGCTAGTAAAATATTTCAGAACATCCTCACAGAGCCACAACATGCTAAGATCAGAGCTCTTCTCCAAGCTCCCCCGGACAGCAAGTGTGAGGCAAGGCGATGAAGTCAGACAGACAGACATGTTTTCTCTCCAGGTGCTTTCTTCCTTCAGAAACCGCCCCGCCCCACACTGAAACCTCTGCCACCCAAGTTTCAGATATTTCTTCACTGAAGTGAATTTCACAATTTGTGTTGTATTCGATACTTTATAAATTTTAATAAGATGCTCTATATAAATTCCATCTCAATAAAACTAGAAAAAATTTCAATAAAAATAAATAAAACTTAACAAGAGAATATACATTTTTGTACCAAACATCCTTTGTGGCTACTTAAAAATCATCCTAGTTTTAAGCATGTAACAACCATCATTACAGAATTTTAGCTATTAAACTAGGTCACATTATATAACTTTAGCCCACCGACTAAAAGAATTTTAAAATTTGTGCCCAAAGTCCTCTTGAAAGTATCAGTTATTTCTTAGAAAATGCTGATGTATATATAATATATATATATATATATATATATACATATATTTTTAATCAAGTCTGAATTTTTCTCAGATTTCTTTTGTATTTTTTGTTAGGGCCAAGATCCATGTATGAAATGTGATTTACTATTATGCCATATGTACAGTAATACCTGATTTTTTGCCCCTTTGTGTTACAGATTTCTTTCATACAGTTTCTCATTGAAAACTGTCTCAAGATATTTGGAGAAGATATCACTTCTCTCTTTGGAGAGAACTCAGTGAGTTGTGGTAACAGTGATATCACTGATAAGAATGAGAAGGTTGCAGGTACGTGAATAATGTAACGGGCTTTGATGCAAAAGACAGCAAGGCTGCCAGGGTCAATGGGGGATCCTAGAGCCCAAAGCACATTCTAAAGGCAGTAACTTCCATCCGCTCCAAGACATGGGAATTTTCCCACTTGTGAGATCAAAGAAAGGATAAGACTGTTCTGATTTCAAGAAACTACTAGTACAGCTTTAGGAGACACCACGGTTCAGTTCGGTTCAGTTGCTCAGTCGTGTCCGACTCTTTGTGACCCCAAGGACTACAGTGACCCCAAGGCCTTGGGGTCGAGGACTGTAGCGTGCCAGGCTTCCCTGTCCATCAGCAACTCCCGGAGCTTACTCAAACTCACATCCATCGAATCAGTGATGCCATCCCAAAATCTCGTCCTCTCTCGTCTCTTTCTCTTGCCTTCGGTCTTTCCCAGCATCAGGGTCTTTTCAAATGAGTTAGTTCCTCCCATCAGGTGGCCAAAGTATTGGAGCTTCAGCTGTAGCATCAGTCCTTCCAGTGAGCATTCATGACTGATCTCCTTTAGAATGGACAGGTGGGATCTCCTTGCAGTCCAAGGGACTCTCAAGAGTCTCCTCCAACACGACAGCTCAACAGCATCATTTCTTTGGTGCTCAGCTTTCTTTATAGTCCAAACCTCACATCCACATGACTACTGGAAAAAGCGTATCTTTGACTACATGGACCTTTGTCAGCAACGTAATGTCTCTGCTTTTTAATATGCTATCTGGGTTGGTCAAAAATTTTCTTCCAAGGAGCAAGCATCTTTTAATTCCATGGCTGCAGTCACCATCTGCAGTGATTTGGGCACCCAGAAACATAAAGTCTGTCACTGTTTCCACTGTTTCCCCATCTATTTGCCATGAAGTAATGGGACTAGGTGCCATGATATTAGCTTTCAGAATGTTGATTTTATGCCAGCTTTTTCACTCTCCTCTTTCACATTCATCAAGGGACTCTTTAGTTCTTCGCTTTCTGCCATACGGGTGGTGTCATCTGCATACCTGAGGTTATTGATATTTCTCCAGGCAATCTTTTTTTTTCTTTTTCTAAAATTTATTTATTTTAATTGGAGGCTAACTACTTTACAATATTGTAGTGATTTTGCCATACATTGATATGAATCAGCCATAGGTGTACATCTGTACCCCATTCTGAAACCCCCTCCAACATCCCTCCCCATCCCAACCCTCTGGGTCATCCATCCCAGTGCACCAGCCCTGCGAACCCTACCTCATGCATCGAACCTGGACTGGTGATCTCTTTCACATATGATAATATTCATTTTTCAATGCTATTCCCTCAAATCATCCCACCCTCGCCTACTCCCACACTGCCAAAAGACTGTTCTATATATCTGTGTCTCTTTTGCTGTCTCGCATAGAGGGTTATCTTTTCCATCTTTCTAAATTCCACATATATGCATTAGTATACTCTATCGGTGGTTTTCTTTCTGGCTTACCTTACTCTGTAAAATAGGCTCCTGTTTCATCGACCTCATTAGAACTGATTCAAATGTATCCTTCTGATGGTTGAGTAATATTCCACTGTGTATATGTACCAGAGCTTTCTTATCCATTTGTCTGTCAATGGACATCTAGGTTGCTTCCATGTCCTGGCTATTGTAAACAGTGCTGTGATGAACATTGGGGTACACATGTCTAAAATCCAGCCATGCCTCTGACCTCAAGTACATTGATTTAATACCTACTCTGTGTCCAAAGCTTTTCCCAGCATCATAAAAAGAAAACGAAGTAATCACACTCAGACACTTAGATTCTTCACTGACTAAACCACCTGCATGTACTTTGCTGTTTCTCAAGCTGAGTTCACTAGCACTGCTCTTGAAATGTTCGATAAATAGACTACATCTTTCCTAAAATAGTTACCATAGCAAGTTAACTAGAAATAATAATGCACATTCTTGGATGAGCAAATCAGGGTGGTCAGTGAAAAAAGAAGGGATTAAAACAAGGGCGAAGACAAAACTTGTAGTAGAACTTGCAATATCGTCATGGGGACGACGGCTTCTGCTAGAAATCTTAGCGCACTTCCTCTTACATAATCCTTTTTTAACCTTTTTCATCCGTTCAGCAATCCTGTGAGTCTATTACTCTTTCAAGTGATCTGAGCAACATTTTCATGTGGTCTGGAGAATCTAAACAACTAAGTTTTTTCTGTGATATGTATATTCCCAGTCTTAGAATACATGGAGTCACCAATATAAAGCTGAGGACAAAATCACCTCACCCGTTTCACGTGTTTTCTTGTCTTGTTCACATCCTTATAAAAGTCAGTCAGCAGTAAAGTGAAAAAAACTGAATATTTAAACATATTTAGTCTAATAAAATGCATTAATTTAAACAAAACCATGCAGATGACAACTTTTAAGCTTAGAATAGCTTCAAACACCATGGCTGGCTCTAAGGACTCCTAAGAGGCTGTCTTTCATGATGCTGCCTCAGCAGTCATTCTGAATGCATTTCTTAACATGTTCTCAGCTCACAAGTATGGATTAGCTCCTGGTTATCCTGGTGACTTGGCTGTATTTTATTACTCTCACAGGAGCTTCTTTTGGAAGTCGCTGTGATTCTTGTTCTGAATAGAGCATTGACATTGCGTTTATGCCAGATGTAAAGCAAAAGCAAGAACTCCTCCAGTTGCATTTAATACATCAGAAACAAAAGAAAAGGAGCTTTCATGCACTTCTTTAAAGATGGAATCCACAGGACAGCACAGGGTCTTAGAGAATTCTATGGAGAGGAAGCAATTTATAGCATGAAAGAGCAAAACAAATCACTTGGCAGGCAACTCCCGATGATTTCTGGTGTGGTTTTCCACTCTGTAAACAGTTTTGCACTTTACTTCTGGGTTTTCTCAGACATGCAGGCTTGTCTCTGATCACTGCCTTGTAGGAAACCCCTCAGAGGGAAGCAGCAGTGGGAGGGAAACATTAAGGCAGACCACCCCACTGCACTCTGCCTACTACACCGACAAAAGGAAATGGAAAATATGTTAAACTGACATGTGGGGTAGAACACTGATCAGAGCCATTCTTAACATACACAGTCCGATTATTTTAAAAATATTAAGCACCAATGCTTATTCATATATTTACTTTGATCCTTATGAGTCTATGTGTGAGGGTCAGTGTTTCAAAGGAGGAATCTTAAGGCTAGCACTTTGCCTAAGATGTACAGGTGTAGCGTGTCAAGGCAGAAACTAGAAGGCCACAGATATTCTCAGATGGAAACACGATGAAAGTCAATATTGTGCAATTCACTGATGAATATATACCTTCCAAGCCAAGCAAGGTGTCTAAAAAACACTTTTCTTGTTATGTTTTGAACTCTTTTGCTTGGGCACCTGCTTTTTGTAGTGTGTCCCCTTGAGACTGCACATTGTGCTTACTCGGGAGTCACAGCCTTCTCTACCCAGCAGTCACACCAGTGTGGCACACTCGCTAATGGTAAGGTGGGTTTGATCACACCCATCACCATCGGTCTGAATCTATATTTAGATTTTCTCCATATAGGTCACGAACATCCCTATGGAATTAAAATGAGTGCTGTTCCAGCTACTGGGCTGCTGCAGCAGGGACTTGAGGACTGCACTTCTGCTTCTGCCCTCCAGGAGGCCTTCCTGGAGGGGCCCCAAGAGATTCAAGACCAGTTAATCCTGAAACCCAAGCACTCAGCCAGGAACGAGGCCAGGAATCAGCAGGAGAAAGGTGAGCCCCTTCCCTTCCTGCAAGTGGCTTCTCTTGGCTCTTGTTTCTACTCCTGAAAACAAACTCTTGACGTGCAGCCAGTTCTCCATGTGGGGCTGGAAGGCAGTATAGGCAGGCACCAATTCCACCCAGAATCAAGCCCAGAGAAGCCCCAAAGGTCCGAAATCAAGACCCAATTCACTTATAGGAAGACATTTTTTTTTTTTTTTAATTTCTCTAGGCAGACAGCATAGCACTTCCTACATATAATTACGGATTCACACATTTGTGTGCGCTTTGCTGGTGGCCTAGATGGTAAAGCATCTGCCTGCAACACAGGAGACCTGAGTTCGATCCCTGGGTCAGGAAGATCCCATGGCAAAGGGAATGGCTATCAGCCACACCAATATTCCTGCCTGGAGAATCCCACTGACAGAGGAGCCTGGCAGCCTACAGTCCATGGGATCACAAAGAGTTGGGCACGACTGAACAACTTAAAGACACACACACACACACACACACACACACACACATCTACGTATCTTATTAGAACATGAGCTTCTTATGGCCTGGAAACACACATTCCCCATCCCAAGGTTTTGTCCAGTATCTTGGGCCCCTCACAGGAGGTGCTTAGATGACTGTGTGGCTTAGATAAGACCCAGAACCTATTCTGTGCTTAGGCGGAAGTGGCCTTGGGCATTCTGGTTAGACTTGAACTCTTGTTGTTTTTATGTTGGTATATTTATTGAAGAAAATATATTTCAAAAAGAATAGTAACTAAACCATTTGCTATTTGCTCGCAAAATTAATTTTGGCTCAGTATATTTTGTAATTATGAAAGTCCAAATGCTCTTGCATACAGTTTATAAGCAGAGAAGATAAATTAGCAAGCACCTTGATCAAACATCTATTTATAGAAAATCTAATATTCGCCTTTAACTAGTTTAACTTGGAGTCTTGCAATATAATTCAGTTATCAACATTCTCGTTTTTCCTGTTAGTAAACTGAATGTGCTAGTTCTCTTTGGGGGAAGACTATTTTATTCAATATTTTCCTATGATTTTGATTTTCAAGAGAAGAGAAATCTTAAGACACTTGTGTTGGAATGTCTGGTATTGTGCTTAATGAATATTTTACGAATTAATGATATTATTAGTAAAATGTTCATTCTGATTACTTCCCATGCTGATTTAAAGTGACCTACGATAAAAGACATATCTCAACTAGGTATGTTTGGGATTGACATGTACAGACTGCTCTATTTAAAATGGATAACCAACAAGGACATACTCTATACCACAGGGAACAATGCTGAATACTCTGTAAGAACCTAAATGGGAAAAGAATTTGAAAAAAATAGATGTATGTATAATTGAACCATTTTTCTGTACACCAGAAGCTAACACAACATTACTAACCAATTATACTCCAATATAAAATAAAGCATTCAAAAAGGAAACTTTCACAGAAGACAAAAATAGCAATAAAAGCTAAACAACATTGTTCAGTTCAGTTCATCTCAGTCGTGTCCGACTCTTTGCGACCCCGTGGACTGCAACACACCAGGCCTCCCTGTCCATGACCAACGGCCAGAGTTGATCAAATCTATGTCCACCGAGTTGGTAATGCCATCCAATCATCTCATCCTCTGTCGTCCCTTCTCATCCCGCCTTCAATCTTTGCCAGGATCAGGGTCTTTTCAAATGAGACAGTTCTTTGCATAACCTGGCCAAAGTATTGATGTTGCATCTTCAGCAATAGTCCTTCCAATGAACATTCAGTAATGATTTCCTTTAGAATGGACAGGTTGCTTCTCCTTGCTCTCCAAGGGACTGTTAGGAGTCTTCTCCAACAGCACAGTTCAAAAGCATCGATTCTTCGGTGCTCAGCTTTCTTTATTGGAGAAGGAAATGGCAACCCATTCCAGTACTCTTGCCTGGGAAATCCCATGGACGGAGGAGCCTGGTAGGCTACAGATCATGGGGTCACAAAGGGCCGGACACAACTGAGCGACTTCACTTTCACTTTTCACTTTCATGCACTGGAGAAGGAAATGGCAACCCATTCCAGTATTCTTGCCTGGAGAATCCCAGGGATGGGAGCCTGGTGGGCTGCTGTCTATGGGGTCGTACAGAGTCGGACACGACTGACGTGACTTACAGCAGCAGCAGCTTTCTTTATAGTCCAACACTCACATCCATACATGACTGCTGGAAAAAGCGTATCTTTGACTACATGGACCTTTGTCAGCAACGTAATGTCTCTGCTTTTTAATATGCTATCTGGGTTGGTCAAAACTTTTCTTCCAAGGAGCAAGCATCTTTTAATTCCATGGCTGCAGTCACTGTCTGCAGTGATTTGGGCACCCAGAAACATCAAGTCTGTCACTCTTTCCACTGTTTCCTCATCTATTTGCCATGAAGTCACGGGACTAGATGCCATGATCTTAGCTTTCAGAATGTTGAGTTTATGCCAGCTTTTTCACTCTCCTCTTTCACATTCATCAAGGGACTCTTTAGTTCTTCGCTTTCTGCCATACGGGTGGTGTCATCTGCATACCTGAGGTTATTGATATTTCTCCAGGCAATCTTTTTTTTTTCTTTTTCTAAAATTTATTTATTTTAATTGGAGGCTAACTACTTTACAATATTGTAGTGATTTTGCCATACATTGATATGAATCAGCCATAGGTGTACATCTGTACCCCATTCTGAAACCCCCTCCAACATCCCTCCCCATCCCAACCCTCTGGGTCATCCATCCCAGTGCACCAGCCCTGCGAACCCTACCTCATGCATCGAACCTGGACTGGTGATCTCTTTCACATATGATAATATTCATTTTTCAATGCTATTCCCTCAAATCATCCCACCCTCGCCTACTCCCACACTGCCAAAAGACTGTTCTATATATCTGTGTCTCTTTTGCTGTCTCGCATAGAGGGTTATCTTTTCCATCTTTCTAAATTCCACATATATGCATTAGTATACTCTATCGGTGGTTTTCTTTCTGGCTTACCTTACTCTGTAAAATAGGCTCCTGTTTCATCGACCTCATTAGAACTGATTCAAATGTATCCTTCTGATGGTTGAGTAATATTCCACTGTGTATATGTACCAGAGCTTTCTTATCCATTTGTCTGTCAATGGACATCTAGGTTGCTTCCATGTCCTGGCAATTGTAAACAGTGCTGTGATGAACATTGGGGTACACATGTCTAAAATCCAGCCATGCCTCTGACCTCAAGTACATTGATTTAATACCTACTCTGTGTCCAAAGCTTTTCCCAGCATCATAAAAAGAAAACGAAGTAATCACACTCAGACACTTAGATTCTTCACTGACTAAACCACCTGCATGTACTCTGCTGTTTCTCAAGCTGAGTTCACTAGCACTGCTCTTGAAATGTTCGATAAATAGACTACATCTTTCCTAAAATAGTTACCATAGCAAGTTAACTAGAAATAATAATGCACATTCTTGGATGAGCAAATCAGGGTGGTCAGTGAAAAAAGAAGGGATTAAAACAAGGGCGAAGACAAAACTTGTAGTAGAACTTGCAATATCGTCATGGGGACGACGGCTTCTGCTAGAAATCTTAGCGCACTTCCTCTTACATAATCCTTTTTTAACCTTTTTCATCCGTTCAGCAATCCTGTGAGTCTATTACTCTTTCAAGTGATCTGAGCAACATTTTCATGTGGTCTGGAGAATCTAAACAACTAAGTTTTTTCTGTGATATGTATATTCCCAGTCTTAGAATACATGGAGTCACCAATATAAAGCTGAGGACAAAATCACCTCACCCGTTTCACGTGTTTTCTTGTCTTGTTCACATCCTTATAAAAGTCAGTCAGCAGTAAAGTGAAAAAAACTGAATATTTAAACATATTTAGTCTAATAAAATGCATTAATTTAAACAAAACCATGCAGATGACAACTTTTAAGCTTAGAATAGCTTCAAACACCATGGCTGGCTCTAAGGACTCCTAAGAGGCTGTCTTTCATGATGCTGCCTCAGCAGTCATTCTGAGTGCATTTCTTAACATGTTCTCAGCTCACAAGTATGGATTAGCTCCTGGTTATCCTGGTGACTTGGCTGTATTTTATTACTCTCACAGAAGCTTCTTTTGGAAGTCGCTGTGATTCTTGTTCTGAATAGAGCATTGACATTGCGTTTATGCCAGATGTAAAGCAAAAGCAAGAACTCCTCCAGTTGCATTTAATACATCAGAAACAAAAGAAAAGGAGCTTTCATGCACTTCTTTAAAGATGGAATCCACAGGACAGCACAGGGTCTTAGAGAATTCTATGGAGAGGAAGCAATTTATAGCATGAAAGAGCAAAACAAATCACTTGGCAGGCAACTCCCGATGATTTCTGGTGTGGTTTTCCACTCTGTAAACAGTTTTGCACTTTACTTCTGGGTTTTCTCAGACATGCAGGCTTGTCTCTGATCACTGCCTTGTAGGAAACCCCTCAGAGGGAAGCAGCAGTGGGAGGGAAACATTAAGGCAGACCACCCCACTGCACTCTGCCTACTACACCGACAAAAGGAAATGGAAAATATGTTAAACTGACATGTGGGGTAGAACACTGATCAGAGCCATTCTTAACATACACAGTCCGATTATTTTAAAAATATTAAGCACCAATGCTTATTCATATATTTACTTTGATCCTTATGAGTCTATGTGTGAGGGTCAGTGTTTCAAAGGAGGAATCTTAAGGCTAGCACTTTGCCTAAGATGTACAGGTGTAGCGTGTCAAGGCAGAAACTAGAAGGCCACAGATATTCTCAGATGGAAACACGATGAAAGTCAATATTGTGCAATTCACTGATGAATATATACCTTCCAAGCCAAGCAAGGTGTCTAAAAAACACTTTTCTTGTTATGTTTTGAACTCTTTTGCTTGGGCACCTGCTTTTTGTAGTGTGTCCCCTTGAGACTGCACATTGTGCTTACTCGGGAGTCACAGCCTTCTCTACCCAGCAGTCACACCAGTGTGGCACACTCGCTAATGGTAAGGTGGGTTTGATCACACCCATCACCATCGGTCTGAATCTATATTTAGATTTTCTCCATATAGGTCACGAACATCCCTATGGAATTAAAATGAGTGCGGTTCCAGCTACTGGGCTGCTGCAGCAGGGACTTGAGGACTGCACTTCTGCTTCTGCCCTCCAGGAGGCCTTCCTGGAGGGGCCCCAAGAGATTCAAGACCAGTTAATCCTGAAACCCAAGCACTCAGCCAGGAACGAGGCCAGGAATCAGCAGGAGAAAGGTGAGCCCCTTCCCTTCCTGCAAGTGGCTTCTCTTGGCTCTTGTTTCTACTCCTGAAAACAAACTCTTGACGTGCAGCCAGTTCTCCATGTGGGGCTGGAAGGCAGTATAGGCAGGCACCAATTCCACCCAGAATCAAGCCCAGAGAAGCCCCAAAGTTCCGAAATCAAGACCCAATTCACTTATAGGAAGACATTTTTTTTTTTTTTTAAATTTCTCTAGGCAGACAGCATAGCACTTCCTACATATAATTACGGATTCACACATTTGTGTGCGCTTTGCTGGTGGCCTAGATGGTAAAGCATCTGCCTGCAACACAGGAGACCTGAGTTCGATCCCTGGGTCAGGAAGATCCCATGGCAAAGGGAATGGCTATCAGCCACACCAATATTCTTGCCTGGAGAATCCCACTGACAGAGGAGCCTGGCAGCCTACAGTCCATGGGATCACAAAGAGTTGGGCACGACTGAACAACTTAAAGACACACACACACACACACACACACACACACATCTACGTATCTTATTAGAACATGAGCTTCTTATGGCCTGGAAACACACATTCCCCATCCCAAGGTTTTGTCCAGTATCTTGGGCCCCTCACAGGAGGTGCTTAGATGACTGTGTGGCTTAGATAAGACCCAGAAGCTATTCTGTGCTTAGGCGGAAGTGGCCTTGGGCATTCTGGTTAGACTTGAACTCTTGTTGTTTTTATGTTGGTATATTTATTGAAGAAAATATATTTCAAAAAGAATAGTAACTAAACCATTTGCTATTTGCTCGCAAAATTAATTTTGGCTCAGTATATTTTGTAATTATGAAAGTCCAAATGCTCTTGCATACAGTTTATAAGCAGAGAAGATAAATTAGCAAGCACCTTGATCAAACATCTATTTATAGAAAATCTAATATTCGCCTTTAACTAGTTTAACTTGGAGTCTTGCAATATAATTCAGTTATCAACATTCTCGTTTATCCTGTTAGTAAACTGAATGTGCTAGTTCTCTTTGGGGGAAGACTATTTTATTCAATATTTTCCTATGATTTTGATTTTCAAGAGAAGAGAAATCTTAAGACACTTGTGTTGGAATGTCTGGTATTGTGCTTAATGAATATTTTACGAATTAATGATATTATTAGTAAAATGTTCATTCTGATTACTTCCCATGCTGATTTAAAGTGACCTATGATAAAAGACATATCTCAACTAGGTATGTTTGGGATTGACATGTACAGACTGCTCTATTTAAAATGGATAACCAACAAGGACATACTCTATACCACAGGGAACAATGCTGAATACTCTGTAAGAACCTAAATGGGAAAAGAATTTGAAAAAAATAGATGTATGTATAATTGAACCATTTTTCTGTACACCAGAAGCTAACACAACATTACTAACCAATTATACTCCAATATAAAATAAAGCATTCAAAAAGGAAACTTTCACAGAAGACAAAAATAGCAATAAAAGCTAAACAACATTGTTCAGTTCAGTTCATCTCAGTCGTGTCCGACTCTTTGCGACCCCGTGGACTGCAACACACCAGGCCTCCCTGTCCATGACCAACGGCCAGAGTTGACTCAAACCTATGTCCACCGAGTTGGTAATGCCATCCAATCATCTCATCCTCTCTCGTCCCTTCTCATCCCGCCTTCAATCTTTGCCAGGATCAGGGTCTTTTCAAATGAGACAGTTCTTTGCATAACCTGGCCAAAGTATTGATGTTGCATCTTCAGCAATAGTCCTTCCAATGAACATTCAGTAATGATTTCCTTTAGAATGGACAGGTTGCTTCTCCTTGCTCTCCAAGGGACTGTTAGGAGTCTTCTCCAACAGCACAGTTCAAAAGCATCGATTCTTCGGTGCTCAGCTTTCTTTATTGGAGAAGGAAATGGCAACCCATTCCAGTACTCTTGCCTGGGAAATCCCATGGACGGAGGAGCCTGGTAGGCTACAGAGCATGGGGTCACAAAGGGCCGGACACAACTGAGCGACTTCACTTTCACTTTTCACTTTCATGCACTGGAGAAGGAAATGGCAACCCATTCCAGTATTCTTGCCTGGAGAATCCCAGGGATGGGAGCCTGGTGGGCTGCTGTCTATGGGGTCGTACAGAGTCGGACACGACTGACGTGACTTACAGCAGCAGCAGCTTTCTTTATAGTCCAACACTCACATCCATACATGACTGCTGGAAAAAGCGTATCTTTGACTACATGGACCTTTGTCAGCAACGTAATGTCTCTGCTTTTTAATATGCTATCTGGGTTGGTCAAAACTTTTCTTCCAAGGAGCAAGCATCTTTTAATTCCATGGCTGCAGTCACCGTCTGCAGTGATTTGGGCACCCAGAAACATCAAGTCTGTCACTCTTTCCACTGGTTCCTCATCTATTTGCCATGAAGTCACGGGACTAGATGCCATGATCTTAGCTTTCAGAATGTTGAGTTTATGCCAGCTTTTTCACTCTCCTCTTTCACATTCATCAAGGGACTCTTTAGTTCTTCGCTTTCTGCCATACGGGTGGTGTCATCTGCATACCTGAGGTTATTGATATTTCTCCAGGCAATCTTTTTTTTTTCTTTTTCTAAAATTTATTTATTTTAATTGGAGGCTAACTACTTTACAATATTGTAGTGATTTTGCCATACATTGATATGAATCAGCCATAGGTGTACATCTGTACCCCATTCTGAAACCCCCTCCAACATCCCTCCCCATCCCAACCCTCTGGGTCATCCATCCCAGTGCACCAGCCCTGCGAACCCTACCTCATGCATCGAACCTGGACTGGTGATCTCTTTCACATATGATAATATTCATTTTTCAATGCTATTCCCTCAAATCATCCCACCCTCGCCTACTCCCACACTGCCAAAAGACTGTTCTATATATCTGTGTCTCTTTTGCTGTCTCGCATAGAGGGTTATCTTTTCCATCTTTCTAAATTCCACATATATGCATTAGTATACTCTATCGGTGGTTTTCTTTCTGGCTTACCTTACTCTGTAAAATAGGCTCCTGTTTCATCGACCTCATTAGAACTGATTCAAATGTATCCTTCTGATGGTTGAGTAATATTCCACTGTGTATATGTACCAGAGCTTTCTTATCCATTTGTCTGTCAATGGACATCTAGGTTGCTTCCATGTCCTGGCAATTGTAAACAGTGCTGTGATGAACATTGGGGTACACATGTCTAAAATCCAGCCATGCCTCTGACCTCAAGTACATTGATTTAATACCTACTCTGTGTCCAAAGCTTTTCCCAGCATCATAAAAAGAAAACGAAGTAATCACACTCAGACACTTAGATTCTTCACTGACTAAACCACCTGCATGTACTCTGCTGTTTCTCAAGCTGAGTTCACTAGCACTGCTCTTGAAATGTTCGATAAATAGACTACATCTTTCCTAAAATAGTTACCATAGCAAGTTAACTAGAAATAATAATGCACATTCTTGGATGAGCAAATCAGGGTGGTCAGTGAAAAAAGAAGGGATTAAAACAAGGGCGAAGACAAAACTTGTAGTAGAACTTGCAATATCGTCATGGGGACGACGGCTTCTGCTAGAAATCTTAGCGCACTTCCTCTTACATAATCTTTTTTTAACCTTTTTCATCCGTTCAGCAATCCTGTGAGTCTACTACTCTTTCAAGTGATCTGAGCAACATTTTCATGTGGTCTGGAGAATCTAAACAACTAATTTTTTTCTGTGATATGTATATTCCCAGTCTTAGAATACATGGAGTCACCAATATAAAGCTGAGGACAAAATCTCCTCACCCGTTTCACGTGTTTTCTTGTCTTGTTCACATCCTTATAAAAGTCAGTCAGCAGTAAAGTGAAAAAAACTGAATATTTAAACATATTTAGTCTAATAAAATGCATTAATTTAAACAAAACCATGCAGATGACAACTTTTAAGCTTAGAATAGCTTCAAACACCATGGCTGGCTCTAAGGACTCCTAAGAGGCTGTCTTTCATGATGCTGCCTCAGCAGTCATTCTGAATGCATTTCTTAACATGTTCTCAGCTCACAAGTATGGATTAGCTCCTGGTTATCCTGGTGACTTGGCTGTATTTTATTACTCTCACAGGAGCTTCTTTTGGAAGTCGCTGTGATTCTTGTTCTGAATAGAGCATTGACATTGCGTTTATGCCAGATGTAAAGCAAAAGCAAGAACTCCTCCAGTTGCATTTAATACATCAGAAACAAAAGAAAAGGAGCTTTCATGCACTTCTTTAAAGATGGAATCCACAGGACAGCACAGGGTCTTAGAGAATTCTATGGAGAGGAAGCAATTTATAGCATGAAAGAGCAAAACAAATCACTTGGCAGGCAACTCCCGATGATTTCTGGTGTGGTTTTCCACTCTGTAAACAGTTTTGCACTTTACTTCTGGGTTTTCTCAGACATGCAGGCTTGTCTCTGATCACTGCCTTGTAGGAAACCCCTCAGAGGGAAGCAGCAGTGGGAGGGAAACATTAAGGCAGACCACCCCACTGCACTCTGCCTACTACACCGACAAAAGGAAATGGAAAATATGTTAAACTGACATGTGGGGTAGAACACTGATCAGAGCCATTCTTAACATACACAGTCCGATTATTTTAAAAATATTAAGCACCAATGCTTATTCATATATTTACTTTGATCCTTATGAGTCTATGTGTGAGGGTCAGTGTTTCAAAGGAGGAATCTTAAGGCTAGCACTTTGCCTAAGATGTACAGGTGTAGCGTGTCAAGGCAGAAACTAGAAGGCCACAGATATTCTCAGATGGAAACACGATGAAAGTCAATATTGTGCAATTCACTGATGAATATATACCTTCCAAGCCAAGCAAGGTGTCTAAAAAACACTTTTCTTGTTATGTTTTGAACTCTTTTGCTTGGGCACCTGCTTTTTGTAGTGTGTCCCCTTGAGACTGCACATTGTGCTTACTCGGGAGTCACAGCCTTCTCTACCCAGCAGTCACACCAGTGTGGCACACTCGCTAATGGTAAGGTGGGTTTGATCACACCCATCACCATCGGTCTGAATTTATATTTAGATTTTCTCCATATAGGTCACGAACATCCCTATGGAATTAAAATGAGTGCGGTTCCAGCTACTGGGCTGCTGCAGCAGGGACTTGAGGACTGCACTTCTGCTTCTGCCCTCCAGGAGGCCTTCCTGGAGGGGCCCCAAGAGATTCAAGACCAGTTAATCCTGAAACCCAAGCACTCAGCCAGGAACGAGGCCAGGAATCAGCAGGAGAAAGGTGAGCCCCTTCCCTTCCTGCAAGTGGCTTCTCTTGGCTCTTGTTTCTACTCCTGAAAACAAACTCTTGACGTGCAGCCAGTTCTCCATGTGGGGCTGGAAGGCAGTATAGGCAGGCACCAATTCCACCCAGAATCAAGCCCAGAGAAGCCCCAAAGGTCCGAAATCAAGACCCAATTCACTTATAGGAAGACATTTTTTTTTTTTTTTTTAAATTTCTCTAGGCAGACAGCATAGCACTTCCTACATATAATTACGGATTCACACATTTGTGTGCGCTTTGCTGGTGGCCTAGATGGTAAACCATCTGCCTGCAACACAGGAGACCTGAGTTCGATCCCTGGGTCAGGAAGATCCCATGGCAAAGGGAATGGCTATCAGCCACACCAATATTCCTGCCTGGAGAATCCCACTGACAGAGGAGCCTGGCAGCCTACAGTCCATGGGATCACAAAGAGTTGGGCACGACTGAACAACTTAAAGACACACACACACATCTACGTATCTTATTAGAACATGAGCTTCTTATGGCCTGGAAACACACATTCCCCATCCCAAGGTTTTGTCCAGTATCTTGGGCCCCTCACAGGAGGTGCTTAGATGACTGTGTGGCTTAGATAAGACCAGAACCTATTCTGTGCTTAGGCGGAAGTGGCCTTGGGCATTCTGGTTAGACTTGAACTCTTGTTGTTTTTATGTTGGTATATTTATTGAAGAAAATATATTTCAAAAAGAATAGTAACTAAACCATTTGCTATTTGCTCGCAAAATTAATTTTGGCTCAGTATATTTTGTAATTATGAAAGTCCAAATGCTCTTGCATACAGTTTATAAGCAGAGAAGATAAATTAGCAAGCACCTTGATCAAACATCTATTTATAGAAAATCTAATATTCGCCTTTAACTAGTTTAACTTGGAGTCTTGCAATATAATTCAGTTATCAACATTCTCGTTTTTCCTGTTAGTAAACTGAATGTGCTAGTTCTCTTTGGGGGAAGACTATTTTATTCAATATTTTCCTATGATTTTGATTTTCAAGAGAAGAGAAATCTTAAGACACTTGTGTTGGAATGTCTGGTATTGTGCTTAATGAATATTTTACGAATTAATGATATTATTAGTAAAATGTTCATTCTGATTACTTCCCATGCTGATTTAAAGTGACCTATGATAAAAGACATATCTCAACTAGGTATGTTTGGGATTGACATGTACAGACTGCTCTATTTAAAATGGATAACCAACAAGGACATACTCTATACCACAGGGAACAATGCTGAATACTCTGTAAGAACCTAAATGGGAAAAGAATTTGAAAAAAATAGATGTATGTATAATTGAACCATTTTTCTGTACACCAGAAGCTAACACAACATTACTAACCAATTATACTCCAATATAAAATAAAGCATTCAAAAAGGAAACTTTCACAGAAGACAAAAATAGCAATAAAAACTAAACAACATTGTTCAGTTCAGTTCATCTCAGTCGTGTCCGACTCTTTGCGACCCCGTGGACTGCAACACACCAGGCCTCCCTGTCCATGACCAACGGCCAGAGTTGACTCAAACCTATGTCCACCGAGTTGGTAATGCCATCCAATCATCTCATCCTCTGTCGTCCCTTCTCATCCCGCCTTCAATCTTTGCCAGGATCACGGTCTTTTCAAATGAGACAGTTCTTTGCATAACCTGGCCAAAGTATTGATGTTGCATCTTCAGCAATAGTCCTTCCAATGAACATTCAGTAATGATTTCCTTTAGAATGGACAGGTTGCTTCTCCTTGCTCTCCAAGGGACTGTTAGGAGTCTTCTCCAACAGCACAGTTCAAAAGCATCGATTCTTCGGTGCTCAGCTTTCTTTATTGGAGAAGGAAATGGCAACCCATTCCAGTACTCTTGCCTGGGAAATCCCATGGACGGAGGAGCCTGGTAGGCTACAGATCATGGGGTCACAAAGGGCCGGACACAACTGAGCGACTTCACTTTCACTTTTCACTTTCATGCACTGGAGAAGGAAATGGCAACCCATTCCAGTATTCTTGCCTGGAGAATCCCAGGGATGGGAGCCTGGTGGGCTGCTGTCTATGGGGTCGTACAGAGTCGGACACGACTGACGTGACTTACAGCAGCAGCAGCTTTCTTTATAGTCCAACACTCACATCCATACATGACTGCTGGAAAAAGCGTATCTTTGACTACATGGACCTTTGTCAGCAACGTAATGTCTCTGCTTTTTAATATGCTATCTGGGTTGGTCAAAACTTTTCTTCCAAGGAGCAAGCATCTTTTAATTCCATGGCTGCAGTCACCGTCTGCAGTGATTTGGGCACCCAGAAACATCAAGTCTGTCACTCTTTCCACTGTTTCCTCATCTATTTGCCATGAAGTCACGGGACTAGATGCCATGATCTTAGCTTTCAGAATGTTGAGTTTATGCCAGCTTTTTCACTCTCCTCTTTCACATTCATCAAGGGACTCTTTAGTTCTTCGCTTTCTGCCATAAGGGTGGTGTCATCTGCATACCTGAGGTTATTGATATTTCTCCAGGCAATCTTTTTTTTTTTCTTTTTCTAAAATTTATTTATTTTAATTGGAGGCTAACTACTTTACAATATTGTAGTGATTTTGCCATACATTGATATGAATCAGCCATAGGTGTACATCTGTACCCCATTCTGAAACCCCCTCCAACATCCCTCCCCATCCCAACCCTCTGGGTCATCCATCCCAGTGCACCAGCCCTGCGAACCCTACCTCATGCATCGAACCTGGACTGGTGATCTCTTTCACATATGATAATATTCATTTTTCAATGCTATTCCCTCAAATCATCCCACCCTCGCCTACTCCCACACTGCCAAAAGACTGTTCTATATATCTGTGTCTCTTTTGCTGTCTCGCATAGAGGGTTATCTTTTCCATCTTTCTAAATTCCACATATATGCATTAGTATACTCTATCGGTGGTTTTCTTTCTGGCTTACCTTACTCTGTAAAATAGGCTCCTGTTTCATCGACCTCATTAGAACTGATTCAAATGTATCCTTCTGATGGTTGAGTAATATTCCACTGTGTATATGTACCAGAGCTTTCTTATCCATTTGTCTGTCAATGGACATCTAGGTTGCTTCCATGTCCTGGCTATTGTAAACAGTGCTGTGATGAACATTGGGGTACACATGTCTAAAATCCAGCCATGCCTCTGACCTCAAGTACATTGATTTAATACCTACTCTGTGTCCAAAGCTTTTCCCAGCATCATAAAAAGAAAACGAAGTAATCACACTCAGACACTTAGATTCTTCACTGACTAAACCACCTGCATGTACTTTGCTGTTTCTCAAGCTGAGTTCACTAGCACTGCTCTTGAAATGTTCGATAAATAGACTACATCTTTCCTAAAATAGTTACCATAGCAAGTTAACTAGAAATAATAATGCACATTCTTGGATGAGCAAATCAGGGTGGTCAGTGAAAAAAGAAGGGATTAAAACAAGGGCGAAGACAAAACTTGTAGTAGAACTTGCAATATCGTCATGGGGACGACGGCTTCTGCTAGAAATCTTAGCGCACTTCCTCTTACATAATCTTTTTTTAACTTTTTTCATCCGTTCAGCAATCCTGTGAGTCTATTACTCTTTCAGGTGATCTGAGCAACGTTTTCATGTGGTCTGGAGAATCTAAACAACTAAGTTTTTTCTGTGATATGTATATTCCCAGTCTTAGAATACATGGAGTCACCAATATAAAGCTGAGGACAAAATCACCTCACCCGTTTCACGTGTTTTCTTGTCTTGTTCACATCCTTATAAAAGTCAGTCAGCAGTAAAGTGAAAAAAACTGAATATTTAAACATATTTAGTCTAATAAAATGCATTAATTTAAACAAAACCATGCAGATGACAACTTTTAAGCTTAGAATAGCTTCAAACACCATGGCTGGCTCTAAGGACTCCTAAGAGGCTGTCTTTCATGATGCTGCCTCAGCAGTCATTCTGAATGCATTTCTTAACATGTTCTCAGCTCACAAGTATGGATTAGCTCCTGGTTATCCTGGTGACTTGGCTGTATTTTATTACTCTCACAGGAGCTTCTTTTGGAAGTCGCTGTGATTCTTGTTCTGAATAGAGCATTGACATTGCGTTTATGCCAGATGTAAAGCAAAAGCAAGAACTCCTCCAGTTGCATTTAATACATCAGAAACAAAAGAAAAGGAGCTTTCATGCACTTCTTTAAAGATGGAATCCACAGGACAGCACAGGGTCTTAGAGAATTCTATGGAGAGGAAGCAATTTATAGCATGAAAGAGCAAAACAAATCACTTGGCAGGCAACTCCCGATGATTTCTGGTGTGGTTTTCCACTCTGTAAACAGTTTTGCACTTTACTTCTGGGTTTTCTCAGACATGCAGGCTTGTCTCTGATCACTGCCTTGTAGGAAACCCCTCAGAGGGAAGCAGCAGTGGGAGGGAAACATTAAGGCAGACCACCCCACTGCACTCTGCCTACTACACCGACAAAAGGAAATGGAAAATATGTTAAACTGACATGTGGGGTAGAACACTGATCAGAGCCATTCTTAACATACACAGTCCGATTATTTTAAAAATATTAAGCACCAATGCTTATTCATATATTTACTTTGATCCTTATGAGTCTATGTGTGAGGGTCAGTGTTTCAAAGGAGGAATCTTAAGGCTAGCACTTTGCCTAAGATGTACAGGTGTAGCGTGTCAAGGCAGAAACTAGAAGGCCACAGATATTCTCAGATGGAAACACGATGAAAGTCAATATTGTGCAATTCACTGATGAATATATACCTTCCAAGCCAAGCAAGGTGTCTAAAAAACACTTTTCTTGTTATGTTTTGAACTCTTTTGCTTCGGCACCTGCTTTTTGTAGTGTGTCCCCTTGAGACTGCACATTGTGCTTACTCGGGAGTCACAGCCTTCTCTACCCAGCAGTCACACCAGTGTGGCACACTCGCTAATGGTAAGGTGGGTTTGATCACACCCATCACCATCGGTCTGAATTTATATTTAGATTTTCTCCATATAGGTCACGAACATCCCTATGGAATTAAAATGAGTGCGGTTCCAGCTACTGGGCTGCTGCAGCAGGGACTTGAGGACTGCACTTCTGCTTCTGCCCTCCAGGAGGCCTTCCTGGAGGGGCCCCAAGAGATTCAAGACCAGTTAATCCTGAAACCCAAGCACTCAGCCAGGAACGAGGCCAGGAATCAGCAGGAGGAAGGTGAGCCCCTTCCCTTCCTGCAAGTGGCTTCTCTTGGCTCTTGTTTCTACTCCTGAAAACAAACTCTTGACGTGCAGCCAGTTCTCCATGTGGGGCTGGAAGGCAGTATAGGCAGGCACCAATTCCACCCAGAATCAAGCCCAGAGAAGCCCCAAAGGTCCGAAATCAAGACCCAATTCACTTATAGGAAGACATTTTTTTTTTTTTTTAATTTCTCTAGGCAGACAGCATAGCACTTCCTACATATAATTACGGATTCACACATTTGTGTGCGCTTTGCTGGTGGCCTAGATGGTAAAGCATCTGCCTGCAACACAGGAGACCTGAGTTCGATCCCTGGGTCAGGAAGATCCCATGGCAAAGGGAATGGCTATCAGCCACACCAATATTCCTGCCTGGAGAATCCCACTGACAGAGGAGCCTGGCAGCCTACAGTCCATGGGATCACAAAGAGTTGGGCACGACTGAACAACTTAAAGACACACACACACACACACACACACACACACACACACACACACATCTACGTATCTTATTAGAACATGAGCTTCTTATGGCCTGGAAACACACATTCCCCATCCCAAGGTTTTGTCCAGTATCTTGGGCCCCTCACAGGAGGTGCTTAGATGACTGTGTGGCTTAGATAAGACCCAGAACCTATTCTGTGCTTAGGCGGAAGTGGCCTTGGGCATTCTGGTTAGACTTGAACTCTTGTTGTTTTTATGTTGGTATATTTATTGAAGAAAATATATTTCAAAAAGAATAGTAACTAAACCATTTGCTATTTGCTCGCAAAATTAATTTTGGCTCAGTATATTTTGTAATTATGAAAGTCCAAATGCTCTTGCATACAGTTTATAAGCAGAGAAGATAAATTAGCAAGCACCTTGATCAAACATCTATTTATAGAAAATCTAATATTCGCCTTTAACTAGTTTAACTTGGAGTCTTGCAATATAATTCAGTTATCAACATTCTCGTTTATCCTGTTAGTAAACTGAATGTGCTAGTTCTCTTTGGGGGAAGACTATTTTATTCAATATTTTCCTATGATTTTGATTTTCAAGAGAAGAGAAATCTTAAGACACTTGTGTTGGAATGTCTGGTATTGTGCTTAATGAATATTTTACGAATTAATGATATTATTAGTAAAATGTTCATTCTGATTACTTCCCATGCTGATTTAAAGTGACCTATGATAAAAGACATATCTCAACTAGGTATGTTTGGGATTGACATGTACAGACTGCTCTATTTAAAATGGATAACCAACAAGGACATACTCTATACCACAGGGAACAATGCTGAATACTCTGTAAGAACCTAAATGGGAAAAGAATTTGAAAAAAATAGATGTATGTATAACTGAACCATTTTTCTGTACACCAGAAGCTAACACAACATTACTAACCAATTATACTCCAATATAAAATAAAGCATTCAAAAAGGAAACTTTCACAGAAGACAAAAATAGCAATAAAAACTAAACAACATTGTTCAGTTCAGTTCATCTCAGTCGTGTCCGACTCTTTGCGACCCCGTGGACTGCAACACACCAGGCCTCCCTGTCCATGACCAACGGCCAGAGTTGACTCAAACCTATGTCCACCGAGTTGGTAATGCCATCCAATCATCTCATCCTCTGTCGTCCCTTCTCATCCCGCCTTCAATCTTTGCCAGGATCAGGGTCTTTTCAAATGAGACAGTTCTTTGCATAACCTGGCCAAAGTATTGATGTTGCATCTTCAGCAATAGTCCTTCCAATGAACATTCAGTAATGATTTCCTTTAGAATGGACAGGTTGCTTCTCCTTGCTCTCCAAGGGACTGTTAGGAGTCTTCTCCAACAGCACAGTTCAAAAGCATCGATTCTTCGGTGCTCAGCTTTCTTTATTGGAGAAGGAAATGGCAACCCATTCCAGTACTCTTGCCTGGGAAATCCCATGGACGGAGGAGCCTGGTAGGCTACAGATCATGGGGTCACAAAGGGCCGGACACAACTGAGCGACTTCACTTTCACTTTTCACTTTCATGCACTGGAGAAGGAAATGGCAACCCATTCCAGTATTCTTGCCTGGAGAATCCCAGGGATGGGAGCCTGGTGGGCTGCTGTCTATGGGGTCGTACAGAGTCGGACACGACTGACGTGACTTACAGCAGCAGCAGCTTTCTTTATAGTCCAACACTCACATCCATACATGACTGCTGGAAAAAGCGTATCTTTGACTACATGGACCTTTGTCAGCAACGTAATGTCTCTGCTTTTTAATATGCTATCTGGGTTGGTCAAAACTTTTCTTCCAAGGAGCAAGCATCTTTTAATTCCATGGCTGCAGTCACCGTCTGCAGTGATTTGGGCACCCAGAAACATCAAGTCTGTCACTGTTTCCACTGTTTCCTCATCTATTTGCCATGAAGTCACGGGACTAGATGCCATGATCTTAGCTTTCAGAATGTTGAGTTTATGCCAGCTTTTTCACTCTCCTCTTTCACATTCATCAAGGGACTCTTTAGTTCTTCGCTTTCTGCCATACGGGTGGTGTCATCTGCATACCTGAGGTTATTGATATTTCTCCAGGCAATCTTTTTTTTTTTCTTTTTCTAAAATTTATTTATTTTAATTGGAGGCTAACTACTTTACAATATTGTAGTGATTTTGCCATACATTGATATGAATCAGCCATAGGTGTACATCTGTACCCCATTCTGAAACCCCCTCCAACTTCCCTCCCCATCCCAACCCTCTGGGTCATCCATCCCAGTGCACCAGCCCTGCGAACCCTACCTCATGCATCGAACCTGGACTGGTGATCTCTTTCACATATGATAATATTCATTTTTCAATGCTATTCCCTCAAATCATCCCACCCTCGCCTACTCCCACACTGCCAAAAGACTGTTCTATATATCTGTGTCTCTTTTGCTGTCTCGCATAGAGGGTTATCTTTTCCATCTTTCTAAATTCCACATATATGCATTAGTATACTCTATCGGTGGTTTTCTTTCTGGCTTACCTTACTCTGTAAAATAGGCTCCTGTTTCATCGACCTCATTAGAACTGATTCAAATGTATCCTTCTGATGGTTGAGTAATATTCCACTGTGTATATGTACCAGAGCTTTCTTATCCATTTGTCTGTCAATGGACATCTAGGTTGCTTCCATGTCCTGGCTATTGTAAACAGTGCTGTGATGAACATTGGGGTACACATGTCTAAAATCCAGCCATGCCTCTGACCTCAAGTACATTGATTTAATACCTACTCTGTGTCCAAAGCTTTTCCCAGCATCATAAAAAGAAAACGAAGTAATCACACTCAGACACTTAGATTCTTCACTGACTAAACCACCTGCATGTACTCTGCTGTTTCTCAAGCTGAGTTCACTAGCACTGCTCTTGAAATGTTCGATAAATAGACTACATCTTTCCTAAAATAGTTACCATAGCAAGTTAACTAGAAATAATAATGCACATTCTTGGATGAGCAAATCAGGGTGGTCAGTGAAAAAAGAAGGGATTAAAACAAGGGCGAAGACAAAACTTGTAGTAGAACTTGCAATATCGTCATGGGGACGACGGCTTCTGCTAGAAATCTTAGCGCACTTCCTCTTACATAATCTTTTTTTAACCTTTTTCATCCGTTTAGCAATCCTGTGAGTCTATTACTCTTTCAAGTGATCTGAGCAACGTTTTCATGTGGTCTGGAGAATCTAAACAACTAAGTTTTTTCTGTGATATGTATATTCCCAGTCTTAGAATACATGGAGTCACCAATATAAAGCTGAGGACAAAATCACCTCACCCGTTTCACGTGTTTTCTTGTCTTGTTCACATCCTTATAAAAGTCAGTCAGCAGTAAAGTGAAAAAAACTGAATATTTAAACATATTTAGTCTAATAAAATGCATTAATTTAAACAAAACCATGCAGATGACAACTTTTAAGCTTAGAATAGCTTCAAACACCATGGCTGGCTCTAAGGACTCCTAAGAGGCTGTCTTTCATGATGCTGCCTCAGCAGTCATTCTGAATGCATTTCTTAACATGTTCTCAGCTCACAAGTATGGATTAGCTCCTGGTTATCCTGGTGACTTGGCTGTATTTTATTACTCTCACAGGAGCTTCTTTTGGAAGTCGCTGTGATTCTTGTTCTGAATAGAGCATTGACATTGCGTTTATGCCAGATGTAAAGCAAAAGCAAGAACTCCTCCAGTTGCATTTAATACATCAGAAACAAAAGAAAAGGAGCTTTCATGCACTTCTTTAAAGATGGAATCCACAGGACAGCACAGGGTCTTAGAGAATTCTATGGAGAGGAAGCAATTTATAGCATGAAAGAGCAAAACAAATCACTTGGCAGGCAACTCCCGATGATTTCTGGTGTGGTTTTCCACTCTGTAAACAGTTTTGCACTTTACTTCTGGGTTTTCTCAGACATGCAGGCTTGTCTCTGATCACTGCCTTGTAGGAAACCCCTCAGAGGGAAGCAGCAGTGGGAGGGAAACATTAAGGCAGACCACCCCACTGCACTCTGCCTACTACACCGACAAAAGGAAATGGAAAATATGTTAAACTGACATGTGGGGTAGAACACTGATCAGAGCCATTCTTAACATACACAGTCCGATTATTTTAAAAATATTAAGCACCAATGCTTATTCATATATTTACTTTGATCCTTATGAGTCTACGTGTGAGGGTCAGTGTTTCAAAGGAGGAATCTTAAGGCTAGCACTTTGCCCAAGATGTACAGGTGTAGCGTGTCAAGGCAGAAACTAGAAGGCCACAGATATTCTCAGATGGAAACACGATGAAAGTCAATATTGTGCAATTCACTGATGAATATATACCTTCCAAGCCAAGCAAGGTGTCTAAAAAACACTTTTCTTGTTATGTTTTGAACTCTTTTGCTTGGGCACCTGCTTTTTGTAGTGTGTCCCCTTGAGACTGCACATTGTGCTTACTCGGGAGTCACAGCCTTCTCTACCCAGCAGTCACACCAGTGTGGCACACTCGCTAATGGTAAGGTGGGTTTGATCACACCCATCACCATCGGTCTGAATCTATATTTAGATTTTCTCCATATAGGTCACGAACATCCCTATGGAATTAAAATGAGTGCGGTTCCAGCTACTGGGCTGCTGCAGCAGGGACTTGAGGACTGCACTTCTGCTTCTGCCCTCCAGGAGGCCTTCCTGGAGGGGCCCCAAGAGATTCAAGACCAGTTAATCCTGAAACCCAAGCACTCAGCCAGGAACGAGGCCAGGAATCAGCAGGAGGAAGGTGAGCCCCTTCCCTTCCTGCAAGTGGCTTCTCTTGGCTCTTGTTTCTACTCCTGAAAACAAACTCTTGACGTGCAGCCAGTTCTCCATGTGGGGCTGGAAGGCAGTATAGGCAGGCACCAATTCCACCCAGAATCAAGCCCAGAGAAGCCCCAAAGGTCCGAAATCAAGACCCAATTCACTTATAGGAAGACATTTTTTTTTTTTTTTAATTTCTCTAGGCAGACAGCATAGCACTTCCTACATATAATTACGGATTCACACATTTGTGTGCGCTTTGCTGGTGGCCTAGATGGTAAAGCATCTGCCTGCAACACAGGAGACCTGAGTTCGATCCCTGGGTCAGGAAGATCCCATGGCAAAGGGAATGGCTATCAGCCACACCAATATTCCTGCCTGGAGAATCCCACTGACAGAGGAGCCTGGCAGCCTACAGTCCATGGGATCACAAAGAGTTGGGCACGACTGAACAACTTAAAGACACACACACACACACACACACACACACACATCTACGTATCTTATTAGAACATGAGCTTCTTATGGCCTGGAAACACACATTCCCCATCCCAAGGTTTTGTCCAGTATCTTGGGCCCCTCACAGGAGGTGCTTAGATGACTGTGTGGCTTAGATAAGACCCAGAACCTATTCTGTGCTTAGGCGGAAGTGGCCTTGGGCATTCTGGTTAGACTTGAACTCTTGTTGTTTTTATGTTGGTATATTTATTGAAGAAAATATATTTCAAAAAGAATAGTAACTAAACCATTTGCTATTTGCTCGCAAAATTAATTTTGGCTCAGTATATTTTGTAATTATGAAAGTCCAAATGCTCTTGCATACAGTTTATAAGCAGAGAAGATAAATTAGCAAGCACCTTGATCAAACATCTATTTATAGAAAATCTAATATTCGCCTTTAACTAGTTTAACTTGGAGTCTTGCAATATAATTCAGTTATCAACATTCTCGTTTATCCTGTTAGTAAACTGAATGTGCTAGTTCTCTTTGGGGGAAGACTATTTTATTCAATATTTTCCTATGATTTTGATTTTCAAGAGAAGAGAAATCTTAAGACACTTGTGTTGGAATGTCTGGTATTGTGCTTAATGAATATTTTACGAATTAATGATATTATTAGTAAAATGTTCATTCTGATTACTTCCCATGCTGATTTAAAGTGACCTATGATAAAAGACATATCTCAACTAGGTATGTTTGGGATTGACATGTACAGACTGCTCTATTTAAAATGGATAACCAACAAGGACATACTCTATACCACAGGGAACAATGCTGAATACTCTGTAAGAACCTAAATGGGAAAAGAATTTGAAAAAAATAGATATATGTATAACTGAACCATTTTTCTGTACACCAGAAGCTAACACAACATTACTAACCAATTATACTCCAATATAAAATAAAGCATTCAAAAAGGAAACTTTCACAGAAGACAAAAATAGCAATAAAAACTAAACAACATTGTTCAGTTCAGTTCATCTCAGTCGTGTCCGACTCTTTGCGACCCCGTGGACTGCAACACACCAGGCCTCCCTGTCCATGACCAACGGCCAGAGTTGACTCAAACCTATGTCCACCGAGTTGGTAATGCCATCCAATCATCTCATCCTCTGTCGTCCCTTCTCATCCCGCCTTCAATCTTTGCCAGGATCAGGGTCTTTTCAAATGAGACAGTTCTTTGCATAACCTGGCCAAAGTATTGATGTTGCATCTTCAGCAATAGTCCTTCCAATGAACATTCAGTAATGATTTCCTTTAGAATGGACAGGTTGCTTCTCCTTGCTCTCCAAGGGACTGTTAGGAGTCTTCTCCAACAGCACAGTTCAAAAGCATCGATTCTTCGGTGCTCAGCTTTCTTTATTGGAGAAGGAAATGGCAACCCATTCCAGTACTCTTGCCTGGGAAATCCCATGGACGGAGGAGCCTGGTAGGCTACAGAGCATGGGGTCACAAAGGGCCGGACACAACTGAGCGACTTCACTTTCACTTTTCACTTTCATGCACTGGAGAAGGAAATGGCAACCCATTCCAGTATTCTTGCCTGGAGAATCCCAGGGATGGGAGCCTGGTGGGCTGCTGTCTATGGGGTCGTACAGAGTCGGACACGACTGACGTGACTTACAGCAGCAGCAGCTTTCTTTATAGTCCAACACTCACATCCATACATGACTGCTGGAAAAAGCGTATCTTTGACTACATGGACCTTTGTCAGCAACGTAATGTCTCTGCTTTTTAATATGCTATCTGGGTTGGTCAAAACTTTTCTTCCAAGGAGCAAGCATCTTTTAATTCCATGGCTGCAGTCACCGTCTGCAGTGATTTGGGCACCCAGAAACATCAAGTCTGTCACTGTTTCCACTGTTTCCTCATCTATTTGCCATGAAGTCACGGGACTAGATGCCATGATCTTAGCTTTCAGAATGTTGAGTTTATGCCAGCTTTTTCACTCTCCTCTTTCACATTCATCAAGGGACTCTTTAGTTCTTCGCTTTCTGCCATACGGGTGGTGTCATCTGCATACCTGAGGTTATTGATATTTCTCCAGGCAATCTTTTTTTTTTTCTTTTTCTAAAATTTATTTATTTTAATTGGAGGCTAACTACTTTACAATATTGTAGTGATTTTGCCATACATTGATATGAATCAGCCATAGGTGTACATCTGTACCCCATTCTGAAACCCCCTCCAACTTCCCTCCCCATCCCAACCCTCTGGGTCATCCATCCCAGTGCACCAGCCCTGCGAACCCTACCTCATGCATCGAACCTGGACTGGTGATCTCTTTCACATATGATAATATTCATTTTTCAATGCTATTCCCTCAAATCATCCCACCCTCGCCTACTCCCACACTGCCAAAAGACTGTTCTATATATCTGTGTCTCTTTTGCTGTCTCGCATAGAGGGTTATCTTTTCCATCTTTCTAAATTCCACATATATGCATTAGTATACTCTATCGGTGGTTTTCTTTCTGGCTTACCTTACTCTGTAAAATAGGCTCCTGTTTCATCGACCTCATTAGAACTGATTCAAATGTATCCTTCTGATGGTTGAGTAATATTCCACTGTGTATATGTACCAGAGCTTTCTTATCCATTTGTCTGTCAATGGACATCTAGGTTGCTTCCATGTCCTGGCTATTGTAAACAGTGCTGTGATGAACATTGGGGTACACATGTCTAAAATCCAGCCATGCCTCTGACCTCAAGTACATTGATTTAATACCTACTCTGTGTCCAAAGCTTTTCCCAGCATCATAAAAAGAAAACGAAGTAATCACACTCAGACACTTAGATTCTTCACTGACTAAACCACCTGCATGTACTCTGCTGTTTCTCAAGCTGAGTTCACTAGCACTGCTCTTGAAATGTTCGATAAATAGACTACATCTTTCCTAAAATAGTTACCATAGCAAGTTAACTAGAAATAATAATGCACATTCTTGGATGAGCAAATCAGGGTGGTCAGTGAAAAAAGAAGGGATTAAAACAAGGGCGAAGACAAAACTTGTAGTAGAACTTGCAATATCGTCATGGGGACGACGGCTTCTGCTAGAAATCTTAGCGCACTTCCTCTTACATAATCTTTTTTTAACCTTTTTCATCCGTTTAGCAATCCTGTGAGTCTATTACTCTTTCAAGTGATCTGAGCAACGTTTTCATGTGGTCTGGAGAATCTAAACAACTAAGTTTTTTCTGTGATATGTATATTCCCAGTCTTAGAATACATGGAGTCACCAATATAAAGCTGAGGACAAAATCACCTCACCCGTTTCACGTGTTTTCTTGTCTTGTTCACATCCTTATAAAAGTCAGTCAGCAGTAAAGTGAAAAAAACTGAATATTTAAACATATTTAGTCTAATAAAATGCATTAATTTAAACAAAACCATGCAGATGACAACTTTTAAGCTTAGAATAGCTTCAAACACCATGGCTGGCTCTAAGGACTCCTAAGAGGCTGTCTTTCATGATGCTGCCTCAGCAGTCATTCTGAATGCATTTCTTAACATGTTCTCAGCTCACAAGTATGGATTAGCTCCTGGTTATCCTGGTGACTTGGCTGTATTTTATTACTCTCACAGGAGCTTCTTTTGGAAGTCGCTGTGATTCTTGTTCTGAATAGAGCATTGACATTGCGTTTATGCCAGATGTAAAGCAAAAGCAAGAACTCCTCCAGTTGCATTTAATACATCAGAAACAAAAGAAAAGGAGCTTTCATGCACTTCTTTAAAGATGGAATCCACAGGACAGCACAGGGTCTTAGAGAATTCTATGGAGAGGAAGCAATTTATAGCATGAAAGAGCAAAACAAATCACTTGGCAGGCAACTCCCGATGATTTCTGGTGTGGTTTTCCACTCTGTAAACAGTTTTGCACTTTACTTCTGGGTTTTCTCAGACATGCAGGCTTGTCTCTGATCACTGCCTTGTAGGAAACCCCTCAGAGGGAAGCAGCAGTGGGAGGGAAACATTAAGGCAGACCACCCCACTGCACTCTGCCTACTACACCGACAAAAGGAAATGGAAAATATGTTAAACTGACATGTGGGGTAGAACACTGATCAGAGCCATTCTTAACATACACAGTCCGATTATTTTAAAAATATTAAGCACCAATGCTTATTCATATATTTACTTTGATCCTTATGAGTCTACGTGTGAGGGTCAGTGTTTCAAAGGAGGAATCTTAAGGCTAGCACTTTGCCCAAGATGTACAGGTGTAGCGTGTCAAGGCAGAAACTAGAAGGCCACAGATATTCTCAGATGGAAACACGATGAAAGTCAATATTGTGCAATTCACTGATGAATATATACCTTCCAAGCCAAGCAAGGTGTCTAAAAAACACTTTTCTTGTTATGTTTTGAACTCTTTTGCTTGGGCACCTGCTTTTTGTAGTGTGTCCCCTTGAGACTGCACATTGTGCTTACTCGGGAGTCACAGCCTTCTCTACCCAGCAGTCACACCAGTGTGGCACACTCGCTAATGGTAAGGTGGGTTTGATCACACCCATCACCATCGGTCTGAATCTATATTTAGATTTTCTCCATATAGGTCACGAACATCCCTATGGAATTAAAATGAGTGCGGTTCCAGCTACTGGGCTGCTGCAGCAGGGACTTGAGGACTGCACTTCTGCTTCTGCCCTCCAGGAGGCCTTCCTGGAGGGGCCCCAAGAGATTCAAGACCAGTTAATCCTGAAACCCAAGCACTCAGCCAGGAACGAGGCCAGGAATCAGCAGGAGGAAGGTGAGCCCCTTCCCTTCCTGCAAGTGGCTTCTCTTGGCTCTTGTTTCTACTCCTGAAAACAAACTCTTGACGTGCAGCCAGTTCTCCATGTGGGGCTGGAAGGCAGTATAGGCAGGCACCAATTCCACCCAGAATCAAGCCCAGAGAAGCCCCAAAGGTCCGAAATCAAGACCCAATTCACTTATAGGAAGACATTTTTTTTTTTTTTTAATTTCTCTAGGCAGACAGCATAGCACTTCCTACATATAATTACGGATTCACACATTTGTGTGCGCTTTGCTGGTGGCCTAGATGGTAAAGCATCTGCCTGCAACACAGGAGACCTGAGTTCGATCCCTGGGTCAGGAAGATCCCATGGCAAAGGGAATGGCTATCAGCCACACCAATATTCCTGCCTGGAGAATCCCACTGACAGAGGAGCCTGGCAGCCTACAGTCCATGGGATCACAAAGAGTTGGGCACGACTGAACAACTTAAAGACACACACACACACACACACACACACACACATCTACGTATCTTATTAGAACATGAGCTTCTTATGGCCTGGAAACACACATTCCCCATCCCAAGGTTTTGTCCAGTATCTTGGGCCCCTCACAGGAGGTGCTTAGATGACTGTGTGGCTTAGATAAGACCCAGAACCTATTCTGTGCTTAGGCGGAAGTGGCCTTGGGCATTCTGGTTAGACTTGAACTCTTGTTGTTTTTATGTTGGTATATTTATTGAAGAAAATATATTTCAAAAAGAATAGTAACTAAACCATTTGCTATTTGCTCGCAAAATTAATTTTGGCTCAGTATATTTTGTAATTATGAAAGTCCAAATGCTCTTGCATACAGTTTATAAGCAGAGAAGATAAATTAGCAAGCACCTTGATCAAACATCTATTTATAGAAAATCTAATATTCGCCTTTAACTAGTTTAACTTGGAGTCTTGCAATATAATTCAGTTATCAACATTCTCGTTTATCCTGTTAGTAAACTGAATGTGCTAGTTCTCTTTGGGGGAAGACTATTTTATTCAATATTTTCCTATGATTTTGATTTTCAAGAGAAGAGAAATCTTAAGACACTTGTGTTGGAATGTCTGGTATTGTGCTTAATGAATATTTTACGAATTAATGATATTATTAGTAAAATGTTCATTCTGATTACTTCCCATGCTGATTTAAAGTGACCTATGATAAAAGACATATCTCAACTAGGTATGTTTGGGATTGACATGTACAGACTGCTCTATTTAAAATGGATAACCAACAAGGACATACTCTATACCACAGGGAACAATGCTGAATACTCTGTAAGAACCTAAATGGGAAAAGAATTTGAAAAAAATAGATATATGTATAACTGAACCATTTTTCTGTACACCAGAAGCTAACACAACATTACTAACCAATTATACTCCAATATAAAATAAAGCATTCAAAAAGGAAACTTTCACAGAAGACAAAAATAGCAATAAAAACTAAACAACATTGTTCAGTTCAGTTCATCTCAGTCGTGTCCGACTCTTTGCGACCCCGTGGACTGCAACACACCAGGCCTCCCTGTCCATGACCAACGGCCAGAGTTGACTCAAACCTATGTCCACCGAGTTGGTAATGCCATCCAATCATCTCATCCTCTGTCGTCCCTTCTCATCCCGCCTTCAATCTTTGCCAGGATCAGGGTCTTTTCAAATGAGACAGTTCTTTGCATAACCTGGCCAAAGTATTGATGTTGCATCTTCAGCAATAGTCCTTCCAATGAACATTCAGTAATGATTTCCTTTAGAATGGACAGGTTGCTTCTCCTTGCTCTCCAAGGGACTGTTAGGAGTCTTCTCCAACAGCACAGTTCAAAAGCATCGATTCTTCGGTGCTCAGCTTTCTTTATTGGAGAAGGAAATGGCAACCCATTCCAGTACTCTTGCCTGGGAAATCCCATGGACGGAGGAGCCTGGTAGGCTACAGAGCATGGGGTCACAAAGGGCCGGACACAACTGAGCGACTTCACTTTCACTTTTCACTTTCATGCACTGGAGAAGGAAATGGCAACCCATTCCAGTATTCTTGCCTGGAGAATCCCAGGGATGGGAGCCTGGTGGGCTGCTGTCTATGGGGTCGTACAGAGTCGGACACGACTGACGTGACTTACAGCAGCAGCAGCTTTCTTTATAGTCCAACACTCACATCCATACATGACTGCTGGAAAAAGCGTATCTTTGACTACATGGACCTTTGTCAGCAACGTAATGTCTCTGCTTTTTAATATGCTATCTGGGTTGGTCAAAACTTTTCTTCCAAGGAGCAAGCATCTTTTAATTCCATGGCTGCAGTCACCGTCTGCAGTGATTTGGGCACCCAGAAACATCAAGTCTGTCACTGTTTCCACTGTTTCCTCATCTATTTGCCATGAAGTCACGGGACTAGATGCCATGATCTTAGCTTTCAGAATGTTGAGTTTATGCCAGCTTTTTCACTCTCCTCTTTCACATTCATCAAGGGACTCTTTAGTTCTTCGCTTTCTGCCATACGGGTGGTGTCATCTGCATACCTGAGGTTATTGATATTTCTCCAGGCAATCTTTTTTTTTTTCTTTTTCTAAAATTTATTTATTTTAATTGGAGGCTAACTACTTTACAATATTGTAGTGATTTTGCCATACATTGATATGAATCAGCCATAGGTGTACATCTGTACCCCATTCTGAAACCCCCTCCAACTTCCCTCCCCATCCCAACCCTCTGGGTCATCCATCCCAGTGCACCAGCCCTGCGAACCCTACCTCATGCATCGAACCTGGACTGGTGATCTCTTTCACATATGATAATATTCATTTTTCAATGCTATTCCCTCAAATCATCCCACCCTCGCCTACTCCCACACTGCCAAAAGACTGTTCTATATATCTGTGTCTCTTTTGCTGTCTCGCATAGAGGGTTATCTTTTCCATCTTTCTAAATTCCACATATATGCATTAGTATACTCTATCGGTGGTTTTCTTTCTGGCTTACCTTACTCTGTAAAATAGGCTCCTGTTTCATCGACCTCATTAGAACTGATTCAAATGTATCCTTCTGATGGTTGAGTAATATTCCACTGTGTATATGTACCAGAGCTTTCTTATCCATTTGTCTGTCAATGGACATCTAGGTTGCTTCCATGTCCTGGCTATTGTAAACAGTGCTGTGATGAACATTGGGGTACACATGTCTAAAATCCAGCCATGCCTCTGACCTCAAGTACATTGATTTAATACCTACTCTGTGTCCAAAGCTTTTCCCAGCATCATAAAAAGAAAACGAAGTAATCACACTCAGACACTTAGATTCTTCACTGACTAAACCACCTGCATGTACTCTGCTGTTTCTCAAGCTGAGTTCACTAGCACTGCTCTTGAAATGTTCGATAAATAGACTACATCTTTCCTAAAATAGTTACCATAGCAAGTTAACTAGAAATAATAATGCACATTCTTGGATGAGCAAATCAGGGTGGTCAGTGAAAAAAGAAGGGATTAAAACAAGGGCGAAGACAAAACTTGTAGTAGAACTTGCAATATCGTCATGGGGACGACGGCTTCTGCTAGAAATCTTAGCGCACTTCCTCTTACATAATCTTTTTTTAACTTTTTTCATCCGTTCAGCAATCCTGTGAGTCTATTACTCTTTCAAGTGATCTGAGCAACGTTTTCATGTGGTCTGGAGAATCTAAACAACTAAGTTTTTTCTGTGATATGTATATTCCCAGTCTTAGAATACATGGAGTCACCAATATAAAGCTGAGGACAAAATCACCTCACCCGTTTCACGTGTTTTCTTGTCTTGTTCACATCCTTATAAAAGTCAGTCAGCAGTAAAGTGAAAAAAACTGAATATTTAAACATATTTAGTCTAATAAAATGCATTAATTTAAACAAAACCATGCAGATGACAACTTTTAAGCTTAGAATAGCTTCAAACACCATGGCTGGCTCTAAGGACTCCTAAGAGGCTGTCTTTCATGATGCTGCCTCAGCAGTCATTCTGAATGCATTTCTTAACATGTTCTCAGCTCACAAGTATGGATTAGCTCCTGGTTATCCTGGTGACTTGGCTGTATTTTATTACTCTCACAGGAGCTTCTTTTGGAAGTCGCTGTGATTCTTGTTCTGAATAGAGCATTGACATTGCGTTTATGCCAGATGTAAAGCAAAAGCAAGAACTCCTCCAGTTGCATTTAATACATCAGAAACAAAAGAAAAGGAGCTTTCATGCACTTCTTTAAAGATGGAATCCACAGGACAGCACAGGGTCTTAGAGAATTCTATGGAGAGGAAGCAATTTATAGCATGAAAGAGCAAAACAAATCACTTGGCAGGCAACTCCCGATGATTTCTGGTGTGGTTTTCCACTCTGTAAACAGTTTTGCACTTTACTTCTGGGTTTTCTCAGACATGCAGGCTTGTCTCTGATCACTGCCTTGTAGGAAACCCCTCAGAGGGAAGCAGCAGTGGGAGGGAAACATTAAGGCAGACCACCCCACTGCACTCTGCCTACTACACCGACAAAAGGAAATGGAAAATATGTTAAACTGACATGTGGGGTAGAACACTGATCAGAGCCATTCTTAACATACACAGTCCGATTATTTTAAAAATATTAAGCACCAATGCTTATTCATATATTTACTTTGATCCTTATGAGTCTACGTGTGAGGGTCAGTGTTTCAAAGGAGGAATCTTAAGGCTAGCACTTTGCCTAAGATGTACAGGTGTAGCGTGTCAAGGCAGAAACTAGAAGGCCACAGATATTCTCAGATGGAAACACGATGAAAGTCAATATTGTGCAATTCACTGATGAATATATACCTTCCAAGCCAAGCAAGGTGTCTAAAAAACACTTTTCTTGTTATGTTTTGAACTCTTTTCTTGGGCACCTGCTTTTTGTAGTGTGTCCCCTTGAGACTGCACATTGTGCTTACTCGGGAGTCACAGCCTTCTCTACCCAGCAGTCACACCAGTGTGGCACACTCGCTAATGGTAAGGTGGGTTTGATCACACCCATCACCATCGGTCTGAATTTATATTTAGATTTTCTCCATATAGGTCACGAACATCCCTATGGAATTAAAATGAGTGCGGTTCCAGCTACTGGGCTGCTGCAGCAGGGACTTGAGGACTGCACTTCTGCTTCTGCCCTCCAGGAGGCCTTCCTGGAGGGGCCCCAAGAGATTCAAGACCAGTTAATCCTGAAACCCAAGCACTCAGCCAGGAACGAGGCCAGGAATCAGCAGGAGAAAGGTGAGCCCCTTCCCTTCCTGCAAGTGGCTTCTCTTGGCTCTTGTTTCTACTCCTGAAAACAAACTCTTGACGTGCAGCCAGTTCTCCATGTGGGGCTGGAAGGCAGTATAGGCAGGCACCAATTCCACCCAGAATCAAGCCCAGAGAAGCCCCAAAGGTCCGAAATCAAGACCCAATTCACTTATAGGAAGACATTTTTTTTTTTTTTTAAATTTCTCTAGGCAGACAGCATAGCACTTCCTACATATAATTACGGATTCACACATTTGTGTGCGCTTTGCTGGTGGCCTAGATGGTAAAGCATCTGCCTGCAACACAGGAGACCTGAGTTCGATCCCTGGGTCAGGAAGATCCCATGGCAAAGGGAATGGCTATCAGCCACACCAATATTCTTGCCTGGAGAATCCCACTGACAGAGGAGCCTGGCAGCCTACAGTCCATGGGATCACAAAGAGTTGGGCACGACTGAACAACTTAAAGACACACACACACACACACACACACACACACATCTACGTATCTTATTAGAACATGAGCTTCTTATGGCCTGGAAACACACATTCCCCATCCCAAGGTTTTGTCCAGTATCTTGGGCCCCTCACAGGAGGTGCTTAGATGACTGTGTGGCTTAGATAAGACCCAGAACCTATTCTGTGCTTAGGCGGAAGTGGCCTTGGGCATTCTGGTTAGACTTGAACTCTTGTTGTTTTTATGTTGGTATATTTATTGAAGAAAATATATTTCAAAAAGAATAGTAACTAAACCATTTGCTATTTGCTCGCAAAATTAATTTTGGCTCAGTATATTTTGTAATTATGAAAGTCCAAATGCTCTTGCATACAGTTTATAAGCAGAGAAGATAAATTAGCAAGCACCTTGATCAAACATCTATTTATAGAAAATCTAATATTCGCCTTTAACTAGTTTAACTTGGAGTCTTGCAATATAATTCAGTTATCAACATTCTTGTTTATCCTGTTAGTAAACTGAATGTGCTAGTTCTCTTTGGGGGAAGACTATTTTATTCAATATTTTCCTATGATTTTGATTTTCAAGAGAAGAGAAATCTTAAGACACTTGTGTTGGAATGTCTGGTATTGTGCTTAATGAATATTTTACGAATTAATGATATTATTAGTAAAATGTTCATTCTGATTACTTCCCATGCTGATTTAAAGTGACCTATGATAAAAGACATATCTCAACTAGGTATGTTTGGGATTGACATGTACAGACTGCTCTATTTAAAATGGATAACCAACAAGGACATACTCTATACCACAGGGAACAATGCTGAATACTCTGTAAGAACCTAAATGGGAAAAGAATTTGAAAAAAATAGATATATGTATAATTGAACCATTTTTCTGTACACCAGAAGCTAACACAACATTACTAACCAATTATACTCCAATATAAAATAAAGCATTCAAAAAGGAAACTTTCACAGAAGACAAAAATAGCAATAAAAACTAAACAACATTGTTCAGTTCAGTTCATCTCAGTCGTGTCCGACTCTTTGCGACCCCGTGGACTGCAACACACCAGGCCTCCCTGTCCATGACCAACGGCCAGAGTTGACTCAAACCTATGTCCACCGAGTTGGTAATGCCATCCAATCATCTCATCCTCTGTCGTCCCTTCTCATCCCGCCTTCAATCTTTGCCAGGATCAGGGTCTTTTCAAATGAGACAGTTCTTTGCATAACCTGGCCAAAGTATTGATGTTGCATCTTCAGCAATAGTCCTTCCAATGAACATTCAGTAATGATTTCCTTTAGAATGGACAGGTTGCTTCTCCTTGCTCTCCAAGGGACTGTTAGGAGTCTTCTCCAACAGCACAGTTCAAAAGCATCGATTCTTCGGTGCTCAGCTTTCTTTATTGGAGAAGGAAATGGCAACCCATTCCAGTACTCTTGCCTGGGAAATCCCATGGACGGAGGAGCCTGGTAGGCTACAGAGCATGGGGTCACAAAGGGCCGGACACAACTGAGCGACTTCACTTTCACTTTTCACTTTCATGCACTGGAGAAGGAAATGGCAACCCATTCCAGTATTCTTGCCTGGAGAATCCCAGGGATGGGAGCCTGGTGGGCTGCTGTCTATGGGGTCGTACAGAGTCGGACACGACTGACGTGACTTACAGCAGCAGCAGCTTTCTTTATAGTCCAACACTCACATCCATACATGACTGCTGGAAAAAGCGTATCTTTGACTACATGGACCTTTGTCAGCAACGTAATGTCTCTGCTTTTTAATATGCTATCTGGGTTGGTCAAAACTTTTCTTCCAAGGAGCAAGCATCTTTTAATTCCATGGCTGCAGTCACCGTCTGCAGTGATTTGGGCACCCAGAAACATCAAGTCTGTCACTCTTTCCACTGTTTCCTCATCTATTTGCCATGAAGTCACGGGACTAGATGCCATGATCTTAGCTTTCAGAATGTTGAGTTTATGCCAGCTTTTTCACTCTCCTCTTTCACATTCATCAAGGGACTCTTTAGTTCTTCGCTTTCTGCCATAAGGGTGGTGTCATCTGCATACCTGAGGTTATTGATATTTCTCCAGGCAATCTTTTTTTTTTCTTTTTCTAAAATTTATTTATTTTAATTGGAGGCTAACTACTTTACAATATTGTAGTGATTTTGCCATACACTGATATGAATCAGCCATAGGTGTACATCTGTACCCCATTCTGAAACCCCCTCCAACATCCCTCCCCATCCCAACCCTCTGGGTCATCCATCCCAGTGCACCAGCCCTGCGAACCCTACCTCATGCATCGAACCTGGACTGGTGATCTCTTTCACATATGATAATATTCATTTTTCAATGCTATTCCCTCAAATCATCCCACCCTCGCCTACTCCCACACTGCCAAAAGACTGTTCTATATATCTGTGTCTCTTTTGCTGTCTCGCATAGAGGGTTATCTTTTCCATCTTTCTAAATTCCACATATATGCATTAGTATACTCTATCGGTGGTTTTCTTTCTGGCTTACCTTACTCTGTAAAATAGGCTCCTGTTTCATCGACCTCATTAGAACTGATTCAAATGTATCCTTCTGATGGTTGAGTAATATTCCACTGTGTATATGTACCAGAGCTTTCTTATCCATTTGTCTGTCAATGGACATCTAGGTTGCTTCCATGTCCTGGCTATTGTAAACAGTGCTGTGATGAACATTGGGGTACACATGTCTAAAATCCAGCCATGCCTCTTACCTCAAGTACATTGATTTAATACCTACTCTGTGTCCAAAGCTTTTCCCAGCATCATAAAAAGAAAACGAAGTAATCACACTCAGACACTTAGATTCTTCACTGACTAAACCATCTGCATGTACTCTGCTGTTTCTCAAGCTGAGTTCACTAGCACTGCTCTTGAAATGTTCGATAAATAGACTACATCTTTCCTAAAATAGTTACCATAGCAAGTTAACTAGAAATAATAATGCACATTCTTGGATGAGCAAATCAGGGTGGTCAGTGAAAAAAGAAGGGATTAAAACAAGGGCGAAGACAAAACTTGTAGTAGAACTTGCAATATCGTCATGGGGACGACGGCTTCTGCTAGAAATCTTAGCGCACTTCCTCTTACATAATCTTTTTTTAACCTTTTTCATCCGTTCAGCAATCCTGTGAGTCTATTACTCTTTCAAGTGATCTGAGCAACATTTTCATGTGGTCTGGAGAATCTAAACAACTAAGTTTTTTCTGTGATATGTATATTCCCAGTCTTAGAATACATGGAGTCACCAATATAAAGCTGAGGACAAAATCACCTCACCCGTTTCACGTGTTTTCTTGTCTTGTTCACATCCTTATAAAAGTCAGTCAGCAGTAAAGTGAAAAAAACTGAATATTTAAACATATTTAGTCTAATAAAATGCATTAATTTAAACAAAACCATGCAGATGACAACTTTTAAGCTTAGAATAGCTTCAAACACCATGGCTGGCTCTAAGGACTCCTAAGAGGCTGTCTTTCATGATGCTGCCTCAGCAGTCATTCTGAATGCATTTCTTAACATGTTCTCAGCTCACAAGTATGGATTAGCTCCTGGTTATCCTGGTGACTTGGCTGTATTTTATTACTCTCACAGGAGCTTCTTTTGGAAGTTGCTGTGATTCTTGTTCTGAATAGAGCATTGACATTGCGTTTATGCCAGATGTAAAGCAAAAGCAAGAACTCCTCCAGTTGCATTTAATACATCAGAAACAAAAGAAAAGGAGCTTTCATGCACTTCTTTAAAGATGGAATCCACAGGACAGCACAGGGTCTTAGAGAATTCTATGGAGAGGAAGCAATTTATAGCATGAAAGAGCAAAACAAATCACTTGGCAGGCAACTCCCGATGATTTCTGGTGTGGTTTTCCACTCTGTAAACAGTTTTGCACTTTACTTCTGGGTTTTCTCAGACATGCAGGCTTGTCTCTGATCACTGCCTTGTAGGAAACCCCTCAGAGGGAAGCAGCAGTGGGAGGGAAACATTAAGGCAGACCACCCCACTGCACTCTGCCTACTACACCGACAAAAGGAAATGGAAAATATGTTAAACTGACATGTGGGGTAGAACACTGATCAGAGCCATTCTTAACATACACAGTCCGATTATTTTAAAAATATTAAGCACCAATGCTTATTCATATATTTACTTTGATCCTTATGAGTCTATGTGTGAGGGTCAGTGTTTCAAAGGAGGAATCTTAAGGCTAGCACTTTGCCTAAGATGTACAGGTGTAGCGTGTCAAGGCAGAAACTAGAAGGCCACAGATATTCTCAGATGGAAACACGATGAAAGTCAATATTGTGCAATTCACTGATGAATATATACCTTCCAAGCCAAGCAAGGTGTCTAAAAAACACTTTTCTTGTTATGTTTTGAACTCTTTTGCTTGGGCACCTGCTTTTTGTAGTGTGTCCCCTTGAGACTGCACATTGTGCTTACTCGGGAGTCACAGCCTTCTCTACCCAGCAGTCACACCAGTGTGGCACACTCGCTAATGGTAAGGTGGGTTTGATCACACCCATCACCATCGGTCTGAATTTATATTTAGATTTTCTCCATATAGGTCACGAACATCCCTATGGAATTAAAATGAGTGCGGTTCCAGCTACTGGGCTGCTGCAGCAGGGACTTGAGGACTGCACTTCTGCTTCTGCCCTCCAGGAGGCCTTCCTGGAGGGGCCCCAAGAGATTCAAGACCAGTTAATCCTGAAACCCAAGCACTCAGCCAGGAACGAGGCCAGGAATCAGCAGGAGAAAGGTGAGCCCCTTCCCTTCCTGCAAGTGGCTTCTCTTGGCTCTTGTTTCTACTCCTGAAAACAAACTCTTGACGTGCAGCCAGTTCTCCATGTGGGGCTGGAAGGCAGTATAGGCAGGCACCAATTCCACCCAGAATCAAGCCCAGAGAAGCCCCAAAAGTCCGAAATCAAGACCCAATTCACTTATAGGAAGACATTTTTTTTTTTTTTTTAATTTCTCTAGGCAGACAGCATAGCACTTCCTACATATAATTACGGATTCACACATTTGTGTGCGCTTTGCTGGTGGCCTAGATGGTAAAGCATCTGCCTGCAACACAGGAGACCTGAGTTCGATCCCTGGGTCAGGAAGATCCCATGGCAAAGGATATGGCTATCAGCCACACCAATATTCCTGCCTGGAGAATCCCACTGACAGAGGAGCCTGGCAGCCTACAGTCCATGGGATCACAAAGAGTTGGGCACGACTGAACAACTTAAAGACACACACACACACACACACACACACATCTACGTATCTTATTAGAACATGAGCTTCTTATGGCCTGGAAACACACATTCCCCATCCCAAGGTTTTGTCCAGTATCTTGGGCCCCTCACAGGAGGTGCTTAGATGACTGTGTGGCTTAGATAAGACCCAGAACCTATTCTGTGCTTAGGCGGAAGTGGCCTTGGGCATTCTGGTTAGACTTGAACTCTTGTTGTTTTTATGTTGGTATATTTATTGAAGAAAATATATTTCAAAAAGAATAGTAACTAAACCATTTGCTATTTGCTCGCAAAATTAATTTTGGCTCAGTATATTTTGTAATTATGAAAGTCCAAATGCTCTTGCATACAGTTTATAAGCAGAGAAGATAAATTAGCAAGCACCTTGATCAAACATCTATTTATAGAAAATCTAATATTCGCCTTTAACTAGTTTAACTTGGAGTCTTGCAATATAATTCAGTTATCAACATTCTTGTTTATCCTGTTAGTAAACTGAATGTGCTAGTTCTCTTTGGGGGAAGACTATTTTATTCAATATTTTCCTATGATTTTGATTTTCAAGAGAAGAGAAATCTTAAGACACTTGTGTTGGAATGTCTGGTATTGTGCTTAATGAATATTTTACGAATTAATGATATTATTAGTAAAATGTTCATTCTGATTACTTCCCATGCTGATTTAAAGTGACCTATGATAAAAGACATATCTCAACTAGGTATGTTTGGGATTGACATGTACAGACTGCTCTATTTAAAATGGATAACCAACAAGGACATACTCTATACCACAGGGAACAATGCTGAATACTCTGTAAGAACCTAAATGGGAAAAGAATTTGAAAAAAATAGATGTATGTATAATTGAACCATTTTTCTGTACACCAGAAGCTAACACAACATTACTAACCAATTATACTCCAATATAAAATAAAGCATTCAAAAAGGAAACTTTCACAGAAGACAAAAATAGCAATAAAAACTAAACAACATTGTTCAGTTCAGTTCATCTCAGTCGTGTCCGACTCTTTGCGACCCCGTGGACTGCAACACACCAGGCCTCCCTGTCCATGACCAACGGCCAGAGTTGACTCAAACCTATGTCCACCGAGTTGGTAATGCCATCCAATCATCTCATCCTCTGTCGTCCCTTCTCATCCCGCCTTCAATCTTTGCCAGGATCAGGGTCTTTTCAAATGAGACAGTTCTTTGCATAACCTGGCCAAAGTATTGATGTTGCATCTTCAGCAATAGTCCTTCCAATGAACATTCAGTAATGATTTCCTTTAGAATGGACAGGTTGCTTCTCCTTGCTCTCCAAGGGACTGTTAGGAGTCTTCTCCAACAGCACAGTTCAAAAGCATCGATTCTTCGGTGCTCAGCTTTCTTTATTGGAGAAGGAAATGGCAACCCATTCCAGTACTCTTGCCTGGGAAATCCCATGGACGGAGGAGCCTGGTAGGCTACAGATCATGGGGTCACAAAGGGCCGGACACAACTGAGCGACTTCACTTTCACTTTTCACTTTCATGCACTGGAGAAGGAAATGGCAACCCATTCCAGTATTCTTGCCTGGAGAATCCCAGGGATGGGAGCCTGGTGGGCTGCTGTCTATGGGGTCGTACAGAGTCGGACACGACTGACGTGACTTACAGCAGCAGCAGCTTTCTTTATAGTCCAACACTCACATCCATACATGACTGCTGGAAAAAGCGTATCTTTGACTACATGGACCTTTGTCAGCAACGTAATGTCTCTGCTTTTTAATATGCTATCTGGGTTGGTCAAAACTTTTCTTCCAAGGAGCAAGCATCTTTTAATTCCATGGCTGCAGTCACCGTCTGCAGTGATTTGGGCACCCAGAAACATCAAGTCTGTCACTCTTTCCACTGTTTCCTCATCTATTTGCCATGAAGTCACGGGACTAGATGCCATGATCTTAGCTTTCAGAATGTTGAGTTTATGCCAGCTTTTTCACTCTCCTCTTTCACATTCATCAAGGGACTCTTTAGTTCTTCGCTTTCTGCCATAAGGGTGGTGTCATCTGCATACCTGAGGTTATTGATATTTCTCCAGGCAATCTTTTTTTTTTCTTTTTCTAAAATTTATTTATTTTAATTGGAGGCTAACTACTTTACAATATTGTAGTGATTTTGCCATACATTGATATGAATCAGCCATAGGTGTACATCTGTACCCCATTCTGAAACCCCCTCCAACATCCCTCCCCATCCCAACCCTCTGGGTCATCCATCCCAGTGCACCAGCCCTGCGAACCCTACCTCATGCATCGAACCTGGACTGGTGATCTCTTTCACATATGATAATATTCATTTTTCAATGCTATTCCCTCAAATCATCCCACCCTCGCCTACTCCCACACTGCCAAAAGACTGTTCTATATATCTGTGTCTCTTTTGCTGTCTCGCATAGAGGGTTATCTTTTCCATCTTTCTAAATTCCACATATATGCATTAGTATACTCTATCGGTGGTTTTCTTTCTGGCTTACCTTACTCTGTAAAATAGGCTCCTGTTTCATCGACCTCATTAGAACTGATTCAAATGTATCCTTCTGATGGTTGAGTAATATTCCACTGTGTATATGTACCAGAGCTTTCTTATCCATTTGTCTGTCAATGGACATCTAGGTTGCTTCCATGTCCTGGCTATTGTAAACAGTGCTGTGATGAACATTGGGGTACACATGTCTAAAATCCAGCCATGCCTCTGACCTCAAGTACATTGATTTAATACCTACTCTGTGTCCAAAGCTTTTCCCAGCATCATAAAAAGAAAACGAAGTAATCACACTCAGACACTTAGATTCTTCACTGACTAAACCACCTGCATGTACTCTGCTGTTTCTCAAGCTGAGTTCACTAGCACTGCTCTTGAAATGTTCGATAAATAGACTACATCTTTCCTAAAATAGTTACCATAGCAAGTTAACTAGAAATAATAATGCACATTCTTGGATGAGCAAATCAGGGTGGTCAGTGAAAAAAGAAGGGATTAAAACAAGGGCGAAGACAAAACTTGTAGTAGAACTTGCAATATCGTCATGGGGACGACGGCTTCTGCTAGAAATCTTAGCGCACTTCCTCTTACATAATCTTTTTTTAACCTTTTTCATCCGTTCAGCAATCCTGTGAGTCTATTACTCTTTCAAGTGATCTGAGCAACATTTTCATGTGGTCTGGAGAATCTAAACAACTAAGTTTTTTCTGTGATATGTATATTCCCAGTCTTAGAATACATGGAGTCACCAATATAAAGCTGAGGACAAAATCTCCTCACCCGTTTCACGTGTTTTCTTGTCTTGTTCACATCCTTATAAAAGTCAGTCAGCAGTAAAGTGAAAAAAACTGAATATTTAAACATATTTAGTCTAATAAAATGCATTAATTTAAACAAAACCATGCAGATGACAACTTTTAAGCTTAGAATAGCTTCAAACACCATGGCTGGCTCTAAGGACTCCTAAGAGGCTGTCTTTCATGATGCTGCCTCAGCAGTCATTCTGAATGCATTTCTTAACATGTTCTCAGCTCACAAGTATGGATTAGCTCCTGGTTATCCTGGTGACTTGGCTGTATTTTATTACTCTCACAGAAGCTTCTTTTGGAAGTCGCTGTGATTCTTGTTCTGAATAGAGCATTGACATTGCGTTTATGCCAGATGTAAAGCAAAAGCAAGAACTCCTCCAGTTGCATTTAATACATCAGAAACAAAAGAAAAGGAGCTTTCATGCACTTCTTTAAAGATGGAATCCACAGGACAGCACAGGGTCTTAGAGAATTCTATGGAGAGGAAGCAATTTATAGCATGAAAGAGCAAAACAAATCACTTGGCAGGCAACTCCCGATGATTTCTGGTGTGGTTTTCCACTCTGTAAACAGTTTTGCACTTTACTTCTGGGTTTTCTCAGACATGCAGGCTTGTCTCTGATCACTGCCTTGTAGGAAACCCCTCAGAGGGAAGCAGCAGTGGGAGGGAAACATTAAGGCAGACCACCCCACTGCACTCTGCCTACTACACCGACAAAAGGAAATGGAAAATATGTTAAACTGACATGTGGGGTAGAACACTGATCAGAGCCATTCTTAACATACACAGTCCGATTATTTTAAAAATATTAAGCACCAATGCTTATTCATATATTTACTTTGATCCTTATGAGTCTATGTGTGAGGGTCAGTGTTTCAAAGGAGGAATCTTAAGGCTAGCACTTTGCCTAAGATGTACAGGTGTAGCGTGTCAAGGCAGAAACTAGAAGGCCACAGATATTCTCAGATGGAAACACGATGAAAGTCAATATTGTGCAATTCACTGATGAATATATACCTTCCAAGCCAAGCAAGGTGTCTAAAAAACACTTTTCTTGTTATGTTTTGAACTCTTTTGCTTGGGCACCTGCTTTTTGTAGTGTGTCCCCTTGAGACTGCACATTGTGCTTACTCGGGAGTCACAGCCTTCTCTACCCAGCAGTCACACCAGTGTGGCACACTCGCTAATGGTAAGGTGGGTTTGATCACACCCATCACCATCGGTCTGAATCTATATTTAGATTTTCTCCATATAGGTCACGAACATCCCTATGGAATTAAAATGAGTGCGGTTCCAGCTACTGGGCTGCTGCAGCAGGGACTTGAGGACTGCACTTCTGCTTCTGCCCTCCAGGAGGCCTTCCTGGAGGGGCCCCAAGAGATTCAAGACCAGTTAATCCTGAAACCCAAGCACTCAGCCAGGAACGAGGCCAGGAATCAGCAGGAGGAAGGTGAGCCCCTTCCCTTCCTGCAAGTGGCTTCTCTTGGCTCTTGTTTCTACTCCTGAAAACAAACTCTTGACGTGCAGCCAGTTCTCCATGTGGGGCTGGAAGGCAGTATAGGCAGGCACCAATTCCACCCAGAATCAAGCCCAGAGAAGCCCCAAAGGTCCGAAATCAAGACCCAATTCACTTATAGGAAGACATTTTTTTTTTTTTTTAATTTCTCTAGGCAGACAGCATAGCACTTCCTACATATAATTACGGATTCACACATTTGTGTGCGCTTTGCTGGTGGCCTAGATGGTAAAGCATCTGCCTGCAACACAGGAGACCTGAGTTCGATCCCTGGGTCAGGAAGATCCCATGGCAAAGGGAATGGCTATCAGCCACACCAATATTCCTGCCTGGAGAATCCCACTGACAGAGGAGCCTGGCAGCCTACAGTCCATGGGATCACAAAGAGTTGGGCACGACTGAACAACTTAAAGACACACACACACACACACACACACACACACACATCTACGTATCTTATTAGAACATGAGCTTCTTATGGCCTGGAAACACACATTCCCCATCCCAAGGTTTTGTCCAGTATCTTGGGCCCCTCACAGGAGGTGCTTAGATGACTGTGTGGCTTAGATAAGACCCAGAACCTATTCTGTGCTTAGGCGGAAGTGGCCTTGGGCATTCTGGTTAGACTTGAACTCTTGTTGTTTTTATGTTGGTATATTTATTGAAGAAAATATATTTCAAAAAGAATAGTAACTAAACCATTTGCTATTTGCTCGCAAAATTAATTTTGGCTCAGTATATTTTGTAATTATGAAAGTCCAAATGCTCTTGCGTACAGTTTATAAGCAGAGAAGATAAATTAGCAAGCACCTTGATCAAACATCTATTTATAGAAAATCTAATATTCGCCTTTAACTAGTTTAACTTGGAGTCTTGCAATATAATTCAGTTATCAACATTCTCGTTTATCCTGTTAGTAAACTGAATGTGCTAGTTCTCTTTGGGGGAAGACTATTTTATTCAATATTTTCCTATGATTTTGATTTTCAAGAGAAGAGAAATCTTAAGACACTTGTGTTGGAATGTCTGGTATTGTGCTTAATGAATATTTTACGAATTAATGATATTATTAGTAAAATGTTCATTCTGATTACTTCCCATGCTGATTTAAAGTGACCTATGATAAAAGACATATCTCAACTAGGTATGTTTGGGATTGACATGTACAGACTGCTCTATTTAAAATGGATAACCAACAAGGACATACTCTATACCACAGGGAACAATGCTGAATACTCTGTAAGAACCTAAATGGGAAAAGAATTTGAAAAAAATAGATGTATGTATAACTGAACCATTTTTCTGTACACCAGAAGCTAACACAACATTACTAACCAATTATACTCCAATATAAAATAAAGCATTCAAAAAGGAAACTTTCACAGAAGACAAAAATAGCAATAAAAACTAAACAACATTGTTCAGTTCAGTTCATCTCAGTCGTGTCCGACTCTTTGCGACCCCGTGGACTGCAACACACCAGGCCTCCCTGTCCATGACCAACGGCCAGAGTTGACTCAAACCTATGTCCACCGAGTTGGTAATGCCATCCAATCATCTCATCCTCTGTCGTCCCTTCTCATCCCGCCTTCAATCTTTGCCAGGATCAGGGTCTTTTCAAATGAGACAGTTCTTTGCATAACCTGGCCAAAGTATTGATGTTGCATCTTCAGCAATAGTCCTTCCAATGAACATTCAGTAATGATTTCCTTTAGAATGGACAGGTTGCTTCTCCTTGCTCTCCAAGGGACTGTTAGGAGTCTTCTCCAACAGCACAGTTCAAAAGCATCGATTCTTCGGTGCTCAGCTTTCTTTATTGGAGAAGGAAATGGCAACGCATTCCAGTACTCTTGCCTGGGAAACCCCATGGACGGAGGAGCCTGGTAGGCTACAGATCATGGGGTCACAAAGGGCCGGACACAACTGAGCGACTTCACTTTCACTTTTCACTTTCATGCACTGGAGAAGGAAATGGCAACCCATTCCAGTATTCTTGCCTGGAGAATCCCAGGGATGGGAGCCTGGTGGGCTGCTGTCTATGGGGTCGTACAGAGTCGGACACGACTGACGTGACTTACAGCAGCAGCAGCTTTCTTTATAGTCCAACACTCACATCCATACATGACTGCTGGAAAAAGCGTATCTTTGACTACATGGACCTTTGTCAGCAACGTAATGTCTCTGCTTTTTAATATGCTATCTGGGTTGGTCAAAACTTTTCTTCCAAGGAGCAAGCATCTTTTAATTCCATGGCTGCAGTCACCGTCTGCAGTGATTTGGGCACCCAGAAACATCAAGTCTGTCACTCTTTCCACTGTTTCCTCATCTATTTGCCATGAAGTCACGGGACTAGATGCCATGATCTTAGCTTTCAGAATGTTGAGTTTATGCCAGCTTTTTCACTCTCCTCTTTCACATTCATCAAGGGACTCTTTAGTTCTTCGCTTTCTGCCATAAGGGTGGTGTCATCTGCATACCTGAGGTTATTGATATTTCTCCAGGCAATCTTTTTTTTTTTCTTTTTCTAAAATTTATTTATTTTAATTGGAGGCTAACTACTTTACAATATTGTAGTGATTTTGCCATACATTGATATGAATCAGCCATAGGTGTACATCTGTACCCCATTCTGAAACCCCCTCCAACATCCCTCCCCATCCCAACCCTCTGGGTCATCCATCCCAGTGCACCAGCCCTGCGAACCCTACCTCATGCATCGAACCTGGACTGGTGATCTCTTTCACATATGATAATATTCATTTTTCAATGCTATTCCCTCAAATCATCCCACCCTCGCCTACTCCCACACTGCCAAAAGACTGTTCTATATATCTGTGTCTCTTTTGCTGTCTCGCATAGAGGGTTATCTTTTCCATCTTTCTAAATTCCACATATATGCATTAGTATACTCTATCGGTGGTTTTCTTTCTGGCTTACCTTACTCTGTAAAATAGGCTCCTGTTTCATCGACCTCATTAGAACTGATTCAAATGTATCCTTCTGATGGTTGAGTAATATTCCACTGTGTATATGTACCAGAGCTTTCTTATCCATTTGTCTGTCAATGGACATCTAGGTTGCTTCCATGTCCTGGCTATTGTAAACAGTGCTGTGATGAACATTGGGGTACACATGTCTAAAATCCAGCCATGCCTCTGACCTCAAGTACATTGATTTAATACCTACTCTGTGTCCAAAGCTTTTCCCAGCATCATAAAAAGAAAACGAAGTAATCACACTCAGACACTTAGATTCTTCACTGACTAAACCACCTGCATGTACTTTGCTGTTTCTCAAGCTGAGTTCACTAGCACTGCTCTTGAAATGTTCGATAAATAGACTACATCTTTCCTAAAATAGTTACCATAGCAAGTTAACTAGAAATAATAATGCACATTCTTGGATGAGCAAATCAGGGTGGTCAGTGAAAAAAGAAGGGATTAAAACAAGGGAGAAGACAAAACTTGTAGTAGAACTTGCAATATCGTCATGGGGACGACGGCTTCTGCTAGAAATCTTAGCGCACTTCCTCTTACATAATCTTTTTTTAACCTTTTTCATCCGTTCAGCAATCCTGTGAGTCTATTACTCTTTCAAGTGATCTGAGCAACGTTTTCATGTGGTCTGGAGAATCTAAACAACTAAGTTTTTTCTGTGATATGTATATTCCCAGTCTTAGAATACATGGAGTCACCAATATAAAGCTGAGGACAAAATCACCTCACCCGTTTCACGTGTTTTCTTGTCTTGTTCACATCCTTATAAAAGTCAGTCAGCAGTAAAGTGAAAAAAACTGAATATTTAAACATATTTAGTCTAATAAAATGCATTAATTTAAACAAAACCATGCAGATGACAACTTTTAAGCTTAGAATAGCTTCAAACACTATGGCTGGCTCTAAGGACTCCTAAGAGGCTGTCTTTCATGATGCTGCCTCAGCAGTCATTCTGAATGCATTTCTTAACACGTTCTCAGCTCACAAGTATGGATTAGCTCCTGGTTATCCTGGTGACTTGGCTGTATTTTATTACTCTCACAGGAGCTTCTTTTGGAAGTCGCTGTGATTCTTGTTCTGAATAGAGCATTGACATTGCGTTTATGCCAGATGTAAAGCAAAAGCAAGAACTCCTCCAGTTGCATTTAATACATCAGAAACAAAAGAAAAGGAGCTTTCATGCACTTCTTTAAAGATGGAATCCACAGGACAGCACAGGGTCTTAGAGAATTCTATGGAGAGGAAGCAATTTATAGCATGAAAGAGCAAAACAAATCACTTGGCAGGCAACTCCCGATGATTTCTGGTGTGGTTTTCCACTCTGTAAACAGTTTTGCACTTTACTTCTGGGTTTTCTCAGACATGCAGGCTTGTCTCTGATCACTGCCTTGTAGGAAACCCCTCAGAGGGAAGCAGCAGTGGGAGGGAAACATTAAGGCAGACCACCCCACTGCACTCTGCCTACTACACCGACAAAAGGAAATGGAAAATATGTTAAACTGACATGTGGGGTAGAACACTGATCAGAGCCATTCTTAACATACACAGTCCGATTATTTTAAAAATATTAAGCACCAATGCTTATTCATATATTTACTTTGATCCTTATGAGTCTATGTGTGAGGGTCAGTGTTTCAAAGGAGGAATCTTAAGGCTAGCACTTTGCCTAAGATGTACAGGTGTAGCGTGTCAAGGCAGAAACTAGAAGGCCACAGATATTCTCAGATGGAAACACGATGAAAGTCAATATTGTGCAATTCACTGATGAATATATACCTTCCAAGCCAAGCAAGGTGTCTAAAAAACACTTTTCTTGTTATGTTTTGAACTCTTTTGCTTGGGCACCTGCTTTTTGTAGTGTGTCCCCTTGAGACTGCACATTGTGCTTACTCGGGAGTCACAGCCTTCTCTACCCAGCAGTCACACCAGTGTGGCACACTCGCTAATGGTAAGGTGGGTTTGATCACACCCATCACCATCGGTCTGAATCTATATTTAGATTTTCTCCATATAGGTCACGAACATCCCTATGGAATTAAAATGAGTGCGGTTCCAGCTACTGGGCTGCTGCAGCAGGGACTTGAGGACTGCACTTCTGCTTCTGCCCTCCAGGAGGCCTTCCTGGAGGGGCCCCAAGAGATTCAAGACCAGTTAATCCTGAAACCCAAGCACTCAGCCAGGAACGAGGCCAGGAATCAGCAGGAGAAAGGTGAGCCCTTTCCCTTCCTGCAAGTGGCTTCTCTTGGCTCTTGTTTCTACTCCTGAAAACAAACTCTTGACGTGCAGCCAGTTCTCCATGTGGGGCTGGAAGGCAGTATAGGCAGGCACCAATTCCACCCAGAATCAAGCCCAGAGAAGCCCCAAAGGTCCGAAATCAAGACCCAATTCACTTATAGGAAGACATTTTTTTTTTTTTTTAATTTCTCTAGGCAGACAGCATAGCACTTCCTACATATAATTACGGATTCACACATTTGTGTGCGCTTTGCTGGTGGCCTAGATGGTAAAGCATCTGCCTGCAACACAGGAGACCTGAGTTCGATCCCTGGGTCAGGAAGATCCCATGGCAAAGGGAATGGCTATCAGCCACACCAATATTCCTGCCTGGAGAATCCCACTGACAGAGGAGCCTGGCAGCCTACAGTCCATGGGATCACAAAGAGTTGGGCACGACTGAACAACTTAAAGACACACACACACACACACACACACACACACACACATCTACGTATCTTATTAGAACATGAGCTTCTTATGGCCTGGAAACACACATTCCCCATCCCAAGGTTTTGTCCAGTATCTTGGGCCCCTCACAGGAGGTGCTTAGATGACTGTGTGGCTTAGATAAGACCCAGAACCTATTCTGTGCTTAGGCGGAAGTGGCCTTGGGCATTCTGGTTAGACTTGAACTCTTGTTGTTTTTATGTTGGTATATTTATTGAAGAAAATATATTTCAAAAAGAATAGTAACTAAACCATTTGCTATTTGCTCGCAAAATTAATTTTGGCTCAGTATATTTTGTAATTATGAAAGTCCAAATGCTCTTGCATACAGTTTATAAGCAGAGAAGATAAATTAGCAAGCACCTTGATCAAACATCTATTTATAGAAAATCTAATATTCGCCTTTAACTAGTTTAACTTGGAGTCTTGCAATATAATTCAGTTATCAACATTCTCGTTTATCCTGTTAGTAAACTGAATGTGCTAGTTCTCTTTGGGGGAAGACTATTTTATTCAATATTTTCCTATGATTTTGATTTTCAAGAGAAGAGAAATCTTAAGACACTTGTGTTGGAATGTCTGGTATTGTGCTTAATGAATATTTTACGAATTAATGATATTATTAGTAAAATGTTCATTCTGATTACTTCCCATGCTGATTTAAAGTGACCTATGATAAAAGACATATCTCAACTAGGTATGTTTGGGATTGACATGTACAGACTGCTCTATTTAAAATGGATAACCAACAAGGACATACTCTATACCACAGGGAACAATGCTGAATACTCTGTAAGAACCTAAATGGGAAAAGAATTTGAAAAAAATAGATGTATGTATAACTGAACCATTTTTCTGTACACCAGAAGCTAACACAACATTACTAACCAATTATACTCCAATATAAAATAAAGCATTCAAAAAGGAAACTTTCACAGAAGACAAAAATAGCAATAAAAACTAAACAACATTGTTCAGTTCAGTTCATCTCAGTCGTGTCCGACTCTTTGCGACCCCGTGGACTGCAACACACCAGGCCTCCCTGTCCATGACCAACGGCCAGAGTTGACTCAAACCTATGTCCACCGAGTTGGTAATGCCATCCAATCATCTCATCCTCTGTCGTCCCTTCTCATCCCGCCTTCAATCTTTGCCAGGATCAGGGTCTTTTCAAATGAGACAGTTCTTTGCATAACCTGGCCAAAGTATTGATGTTGCATCTTCAGCAATAGTCCTTCCAATGAACATTCAGTAATGATTTCCTTTAGAATGGACAGGTTGCTTCTCCTTGCTCTCCAAGGGACTGTTAGGAGTCTTCTCCAACAGCACAGTTCAAAAGCATCGATTCTTCGGTGCTCAGCTTTCTTTATTGGAGAAGGAAATGGCAACGCATTCCAGTACTCTTGCCTGGGAAACCCCATGGACGGAGGAGCCTGGTAGGCTACAGATCATGGGGTCCCAAAGGGCCGGACACAACTGAGCGACTTCACTTTCACTTTTCACTTTCATGCACTGGAGAAGGAAATGGCAACCCATTCCAGTATTCTTGCCTGGAGAATCCCAGGGATGGGAGCCTGGTGGGCTGCTGTCTATGGGGTCGTACAGAGTCGGACACGACTGACGTGACTTACAGCAGCAGCAGCTTTCTTTATAGTCCAACACTCACATCCATACATGACTGCTGGAAAAAGCGTATCTTTGACTACATGGACCTTTGTCAGCAACGTAATGTCTCTGCTTTTTAATATGCTATCTGGGTTGGTCAAAACTTTTCTTCCAAGGAGCAAGCATCTTTTAATTCCATGGCTGCAGTCACCGTCTGCAGTGATTTGGGCACCCAGAAACATCAAGTCTGTCACTCTTTCCACTGTTTCCTCATCTATTTGCCATGAAGTCATGGGACTAGATGCCATGATCTTAGCTTTCAGAATGTTGAGTTTATGCCAGCTTTTTCACTCTCCTCTTTCACATTCATCAAGGGACTCTTTAGTTCTTCGCTTTCTGCCATAAGGGTGGTGTCATCTGCATACCTGAGGTTATTGATATTTCTCCAGGCAATCTTTTTTTTTTCTTTTTCTAAAATTTATTTATTTTAATTGGAGGCTAACTACTTTACAATATTGTAGTGATTTTGCCATACATTGATATGAATCAGCCATAGGTGTACATCTGTACCCCATTCTGAAACCCCCTCCAACATCCCTCCCCATCCCAACCCTCTGGGTCATCCATCCCAGTGCACCAGCCCTGCGAACCCTACCTCATGCATCGAACCTGGACTGGTGATCTCTTTCACATATGATAATATTCATTTTTCAATGCTATTCCCTCAAATCATCCCACCCTCGCCTACTCCCACACTGCCAAAAGACTGTTCTATATATCTGTGTCTCTTTTGCTGTCTCGCATAGAGGGTTATCTTTTCCATCTTTCTAAATTCCACATATATGCATTAGTATACTCTATCGGTGGTTTTCTTTCTGGCTTACCTTACTCTGTAAAATAGGCTCCTGTTTCATCGACCTCATTAGAACTGATTCAAATGTATCCTTCTGATGGTTGAGTAATATTCCACTGTGTATATGTACCAGAGCTTTCTTATCCATTTGTCTGTCAATGGACATCTAGGTTGCTTCCATGTCCTGGCTATTGTAAACAGTGCTGTGATGAACATTGGGGTACACATGTCTAAAATCCAGCCATGCCTCTGACCTCAAGTACATTGATTTAATACCTACTCTGTGTCCAAAGCTTTTCCCAGCATCATAAAAAGAAAACGAAGTAATCACACTCAGACACTTAGATTCTTCACTGACTAAACCACCTGCATGTACTTTGCTGTTTCTCAAGCTGAGTTCACTAGCACTGCTCTTGAAATGTTCGATAAATAGACTACATCTTTCCTAAAATAGTTACCATAGCAAGTTAACTAGAAATAATAATGCACATTCTTGGATGAGCAAATCAGGGTGGTCAGTGAAAAAAGAAGGGATTAAAACAAGGGCGAAGACAAAACTTGTAGTAGAACTTGCAATATCGTCACGGGGACGACGGCTTCTGCTAGAAATCTTAGCGCACTTCCTCTTACATAATCTTTTTTTAACTTTTTTCATCCGTTCAGCAATCCTGTGAGTCTATTACTCTTTCAAGTGATCTGAGCAACGTTTTCATGTGGTCTGGAGAATCTAAACAACTAAGTTTTTTCTGTGATATGTATATTCCCAGTCTTAGAATACATGGAGTCACCAATATAAAGCTGAGGACAAAATCACCTCACCCGTTTCACGTGTTTTCTTGTCTTGTTCACATCCTTATAAAAGTCAGTCAGCAGTAAAGTGAAAAAAACTGAATATTTAAACATATTTAGTCTAATAAAATGCATTAATTTAAACAAAACCATGCAGATGACAACTTTTAAGCTTAGAATAGCTTCAAACACCATGGCTGGCTCTAAGGACTCCTAAGAGGCTGTCTTTCATGATGCTGCCTCAGCAGTCATTCTGAATGCATTTCTTAACATGTTCTCAGCTCACAAGTATGGATTAGCTCCTGGTTATCCTGGTGACTTGGCTGTATTTTATTACTCTCACAGGAGCTTCTTTTGGAAGTCGCTGTGATTCTTGTTCTGAATAGAGCATTGACATTGCGTTTATGCCAGATGTAAAGCAAAAGCAAGAACTCCTCCAGTTGCATTTAATACATCAGAAACAAAAGAAAAGGAGCTTTCATGCACTTCTTTAAAGATGGAATCCACAGGACAGCACAGGGTCTTAGAGAATTCTATGGAGAGGAAGCAATTTATAGCATGAAAGAGCAAAACAAATCACTTGGCAGGCAACTCCCGATGATTTCTGGTGTGGTTTTCCACTCTGTAAACAGTTTTGCACTTTACTTCTGGGTTTTCTCAGACATGCAGGCTTGTCTCTGATCACTGCCTTGTAGGAAACCCCTCAGAGGGAAGCAGCAGTGGGAGGGAAACATTAAGGCAGACCACCCCACTGCACTCTGCCTACTACACCGACAAAAGGAAATGGAAAATATGTTAAACTGACATGTGGGGTAGAACACTGATCAGAGCCATTCTTAACATACACAGTCCGATTATTTTAAAAATATTAAGCACCAATGCTTATTCATATATTTACTTTGATCCTTATGAGTCTATGTGTGAGGGTCAGTGTTTCAAAGGAGGAATCTTAAGGCTAGCACTTTGCCTAAGATGTACAGGTGTAGCGTGTCAAGGCAGAAACTAGAAGGCCACAGATATTCTCAGATGGAAACACGATGAAAGTCAATATTGTGCAATTCACTGATGAATATATACCTTCCAAGCCAAGCAAGGTGTCTAAAAAACACTTTTCTTGTTATGTTTTGAACTCTTTTGCTTGGGCACCTGCTTTTTGTAGTGTGTCCCCTTGAGACTGCACATTGTGCTTACTCGGGAGTCACAGCCTTCTCTACCCAGCAGTCACACCAGTGTGGCACACTCGCTAATGGTAAGGTGGGTTTGATCACACCCATCACCATCGGTCTGAATTTATATTTAGATTTTCTCCATATAGGTCACGAGCATCCCTATGGAATTAAAATGAGTGCGGTTCCAGCTACTGGGCTGCTGCAGCAGGGACTTGAGGACTGCACTTCTGCTTCTGCCCTCCAGGAGGCCTTCCTGGAGGGGCCCCAAGAGATTCAAGACCAATTAATCCTGAAACCCAAGCACTCAGCCAGGAACGAGGCCAGGAATCAGCAGGAGAAAGGTGAGCCCCTTCCCTTCCTGCAAGTGGCTTCTCTTGGCTCTTGTTTCTACTCCTGAAAACAAACTCTTGACGTGCAGCCAGTTCTCCATGTGGGGCTGGAAGGCAGTATAGGCAGGCACCAATTCCACCCAGAATCAAGCTCAGAGAAGCCCCAAAGGTCCGAAATCAAGACCCAATTCACTTATAGGAAGACATTTTTTTTTTTTTTTAATTTCTCTAGGCAGACAGCATAGCACTTCCTACATATAATTACGGATTCACACATTTGTGTGCGCTTTGCTGGTGGCCTAGATGGTAAAGCATCTGCCTGCAACACAGGAGACCTGAGTTCGATCCCTGGGTCAGGAAGATCCCATGGCAAAGGGAATGGCTATCAGCCACACCAATATTCTTGCCTGGAGAATCCCACTGACAGAGGAGCCTGGCAGCCTACAGTCCATGGGATCACAAAGAGTTGGGCACGACTGAACAACTTAAAGACACACACACATATCTACGTATCTTATTAGAACATGAGCTTCTTATGGCCTGGAAACACACATTCCCCATCCCAAGGTTTTGTCCAGTATCTTGGGCCCCTCACAGGAGGTGCTTAGATGACTGTGTGGCTTAGATAAGACCCAGAACCTATTCTGTGCTTAGGCGGAAGTGGCCTTGGGCATTCTGGTTAGACTTGAACTCTTGTTGTTTTTATGTTGGTATATTTATTGAAGAAAATATATTTCAAAAAGAATAGTAACTAAACCATTTGCTATTTGCTCGCAAAATTAATTTTGGCTCAGTATATTTTGTAATTATGAAAGTCCAAATGCTCTTGCATACAGTTTATAAGCAGAGAAGATAAATTAGCAAGCACCTTGATCAAACATCTATTTATAGAAAATCTAATATTCGCCTTTAACTAGTTTAACTTGGAGTCTTGCAATATAATTCAGTTATCAACATTCTCGTTTATCCTGTTAGTAAACTGAATGTGCTAGTTCTCTTTGGGGGAAGACTATTTTATTCAATATTTTCCTATGATTTTGATTTTCAAGAGAAGAGAAATCTTAAGACACTTGTGTTGGAATGTCTGGTATTGTGCTTAATGAATATTTTACGAATTAATGATATTATTAGTAAAATGTTCATTCTGATTACTTCCCATGCTGATTTAAAGTGACCTATGATAAAAGACATATCTCAACTAGGTATGTTTGGGATTGACATGTACAGACTGCTCTATTTAAAATGGATAACCAACAAGGACATACTCTATACCACAGGGAACAATGCTGAATACTCTGTAAGAACCTAAATGGGAAAAGAATTTGAAAAAAATAGATGTATGTATAACTGAACCATTTTTCTGTACACCAGAAGCTAACACAACATTACTAACCAATTATACTCCAATATAAAATAAAGCATTCAAAAAGGAAACTTTCACAGAAGACAAAAATAGCAATAAAAACTAAACAACATTGTTCAGTTCAGTTCATCTCAGTCGTGTCCGACTCTTTGCGACCCCGTGGACTGCAACACACCAGGCCTCCCTGTCCATGACCAACGGCCAGAGTTGACTCAAACCTATGTCCACCGAGTTGGTAATGCCATCCAATCATCTCATCCTCTGTCGTCCCTTCTCATCCCGCCTTCAATCTTTGCCAGGATCACGGTCTTTTCAAATGAGACAGTTCTTTGCATAACCTGGCCAAAGTATTGATGTTGCATCTTCAGCAATAGTCCTTCCAATGAACATTCAGTAATGATTTCCTTTAGAATGGACAGGTTGCTTCTCCTTGCTCTCCAAGGGACTGTTAGGAGTCTTCTCCAACAGCACAGTTCAAAAGCATCGATTCTTCGGTGCTCAGCTTTCTTTATTGGAGAAGGAAATGGCAACGCATTCCAGTACTCTTGCCTGGGAAACCCCATGGACGGAGGAGCCTGGTAGGCTACAGATCATGGGGTCACAAAGGGCCGGACACAACTGAGCGACTTCACTTTCACTTTTCACTTTCATGCACTGGAGAAGGAAATGGCAACCCATTCCAGTATTCTTGCCTGGAGAATCCCAGGGATGGGAGCCTGGTGGGCTGCTGTCTATGGGGTCGTACAGAGTCGGACACGACTGACGTGACTTACAGCAGCAGCAGCTTTCTTTATAGTCCAACACTCACATCCATACATGACTGCTGGAAAAAGCGTATCTTTGACTACATAGGACCTTTGTCAGCAATGTAATGTCTCTGCTTTTTAATATGCTATCTGGGTTGGTCAAAACTTTTCTTCCAAGGAGCAAGCATCTTTTAATTCCATGGCTGCAGTCACCGTCTGCAGTGATTTGGGCACCCAGAAACATCAAGTCTATCACTCTTTCCACTGTTTCCTCATCTATTTGCCATGAAGTCACGGGACTAGATGCCATGATCTTAGCTTTCAGAATGTTGAGTTTATGCCAGCTTTTTCACTCTCCTCTTTCACATTCATCAAGGGACTCTTTAGTTCTTCGCTTTCTGCCATAAGGGTGGTGTCATCTGCATACCTGAGGTTATTGATATTTCTCCAGGCAATCTTTTTTTTTTCTTTTTCTAAAATTTATTTTAATTGGAGGCTAATTGCAATATTGTAGTGATTTTGCCATCAGTTCAGTTCAGTTCAGTTCAGTCGCTCAGTCGTGTCCGACTCTCCGCGACCCCATGAATCACAGCACGCCAGGCCTTCCTGTCCATCACCAACTCCCGGAGTACACTCAAACTCATGTCCACAGAGTCAGTGATGCCATGCAGCCATCTCATTCTCTGTCGTCCCCTTCTCCTCCCACCCCCAACCTTTCCCAGCATCAGAGTCTTTTCCAGTGAGTCAACTCGTCGCATGAGGTGGCCAAAGTATTGCAGTTTCAGCTTTAGCATCAGTCCCTCCAATATACATCCAGGATTGATCTCCTTTAGAATGGACTGGTTGGATCTCCTTGCAGTATAAGGGACTCTCAAGAGTCTTCTCCAACACCACAGTTCAAAAGCATTGATTCTTCGGCGATCAGCTTTCTTCACAGTCCAACTCTCACATCCATACATGACCACGGGAAAAACCATTGCCTTGACTAGACGGACCTTGGTTGGCAAAGTAATGTCTCTGCTTTTTAATATACTATCAAGGTTGGTCATAACTTTCCTTCCAAGGAGCAAGCGTCTTTTAATTTCATGGCTGCAATCAGCATCTGCAGTGATTTTGGAGCCCAAAAAACAAAGTCTGACACTGTTTCCACTGTTTTTCCATCTATTTCCCATGAAGTGATGGGACCATACATTGATATGAATCAGCCTGGGTGTACACGTGTACCCCATCCTGAAACCCCCTCCCACATCCCTCCCCATCCCAACCCTCTGGGTCATCCATCATAGTGCCCTGAGCACCCTGCCTCATGCGTCGAATCTGGACTGGTGATCTGTTTCACATATGATAATATTCAGGTTTCAATACTATTCCCTCAAATCATCCCACCCTCTCCTTCTCCCACAGAGTCCAAAAGACTGTTCTATACATCTGTGTCTCTTTTGCAGTCTCACATATAGGGTTATTGTTATCATCTTTCTAAATTCCATATATATGCGTTAGTATACTGTATTGGTGTTCTTCTTTCTGGCTTACTTCACTCTGTATAATAGGTTCCAGTTTCATCCACCTCATTAGAACTGATTCAAATGTATCCTTCTGATGGTTGAGTAATATTCCACTGTGTATATGTACCACAGCTTTCTTATTCATTCTTCTGCAGATGGACATCTAGGTTGCTTCCACGTCCTGGCTATTGTAAACAGTGCTGCAATGAACATTGGAGTACATGTGTCTCTTTCAATTATGGTTTCCTCAGTGTGTATAACCAGCAGTTCTATTTCCAGTTTTTTAAGGAATCGCCACACTGTTCTCCATAGTGGCTCTGTTAGCTTGCATTCCCACCAACAGTGTAATAGGGTTCCCTTTTCTCCACACCCGCTCCAGCATTTATTGTTTGTAGACATTGTGAAAGCAGCCATTCTGACCAGCGTGAGATGGTACCTCACTGTGGTTTTGATTTGCATTTCTCTGATAATGAGTGATGTTGAGCATCTTTTCACGTGTTTGTTAGCCATCTGTATGTCTTCTTTGGAGAAATGTCTGTTTAATTCTTGGGCCCATTTTTGGATTGTGTGGTTTATTTTTCTGCAATTGAGCTGAAGGAGTTGCTTGTAAATTTTTGAGATTAATTCTTTGTCAGCTGCTTCGTTTGCTATTATTTTCTCCCATTCTGAAGGCTGTCTTTTCACCTTGCTTATAGTTTCCTTCGTTGTGCAAAAGCTTTTAAGTTTAATTATGTCCCATTTGTTTATTTTTGCTTTTATTTCCATTTCTCTGGGAGGTGGCTCATAGAGGATCCTGCTGTGATTTATGTCGGAGAGTGTTTTGCTTATATTTTCCTCTAGGAGTTTTATAGTTTCTGGTCTTACATTTAGATCTTTAGTCCATTTCGAGTTTATTTTTGTGTACGGTGTTAGAAAGTGTTCTAGTTTCATTCTTTTACAAGTGGTTGACCAATTTTCCCAGCACCACTTGTTAAAGAGATTGTCTTTCGCCATTGTAAATTCTTGCCCCCTTTGTCAAAGATAAGGTGTCCATAGGTGTGTGGATTTTTCTCTGGGCTTTCTATTTTGTCCTATTGATCTATATTTCTTTCTTTGTGCCAATACCACACTGTCTTGATGACTGTGGCTTTGCAATAGGGCCTGAAGTCAGGCAGGTTGATTCCTCCAGTTCCAGTCTTCGTTTGGCTATTAAAGGATTTTTGTATTTCCATACAAACTGTGAAATTATTTTTTCTAATTCTCTGTATAATACCGTTGGTAGCTTGATAGGGATTACATTTAATCTATAGATTGCTCTGGATAATATACTCATTTTCACTATATTGATTCTTCCAATCCATGAACATGCTATATTTCTCCATCTATTTGTGTCCTCTTTGATTTCTTTCATCGGTGTTTTATACATTTCTATGTATAGGTCTTTTGTTTTATATTCCTAAGTATTTCTTTTCATTGCAATGGTGAATGGAATTGTTTGCTTAATTTCTCTTTCTGTTTTCCCATTGTTAGTGTATAGGAATGCAAGGGATTTCTGTGTGTTAATTTTATATCCTGTAACTTCACTATATTCATTGATTAGCTCTAGTAATTTTCTCGTGGAGTCTTTAGTGTTTTCTATATAGAGGATCGTGTATTCTGCAAACAGTGAGAGTTTTACTGCTTCTTTTCCAATCTGGATTCCTTTTCTTTCTTTTTCTGCTCTGATTGATGTGGCCAAAAGTTCCAAAACTATGTTGCATAGTAGTGGTGAGAGTAGGCACCTTCATCTTGTTCCTGACTTTAGGGGAAATGCTTTCAATTTTTCACCACTGAGGATAATATTTGCTGTGGGTTTGTCATATATAGGTTTTATTATGTTGAGGTATGTTCCTTCTATACCTGCTTTCTGGAGGGTTTCTTTCATAAATGGATGTTTAATTTTGTCAAAGGCTTTCTCTGCATCTATTGAGATAATCATATGGTTTTTATCTTTCAATTTGTTAATGTGCTGTACTACATTGATTGATATGCAGATATTGAAGAATCCTTGCATCCCTGGGATAAAGCCCACTTGGTCATGATGTATGATCTTTTGAATATGTTGTTGGATTCTGTTTGCTAAAATTTTGTTAAGGAATTTGCATCTATGTTCATTCATGATATTGGCCTGTAGTTTTCTTTTTTTGTGACATCCTTGTCAGGTTTTGGTATTAGGGTGACGGTGGCCTCAGAATGATTTTGGAAGTTTATCTTCCTCTGCAATTTTGTTGAAGAGTTTGTATAGGATAGGTGTGAGCTCTTCTCTAAATTTTTGGTAGAATTCAGCCTTGAAGCCATCTTGTCCTGGGCTTTTGTTTACTGGAAGATTTCTGATTACAGTTTCGATTTCCATGCTTGTGAAAGGTCTGTTAAGATCTTCTATTTCTTCTTGGTTCAGTTTTGGAAAGTTATACTTTTCTAAGAATTTGTCCATATCTTCCAAGTTGTCCATTTTATTGGCATAAAATTGCTGAGAGTAGTCTCATATGATCCTTTGTATTTCTGTGTTGTCTGTTGCGATTTCTCCGTTTTCACTTCTAATTTTGTTGATTTGATTCTTCTCCCTTTGCTTCTTGATGACTCTGGCTAATGGTTTGTCAATTTTATTTAACTATCAAAGAACCAGCTTTTTGCTCCGTTGATTTTTTCCTATGGTCGCTTTTGTTTCTTTTGCACTTATTTATGCCCTAATTTCTAAGATTTCTTTCCTTCTACTAACCCTAGAGTTTTTCATTTCTTCCTTTTCTAGTTGCTTTAGGGTTAGAGTTAGGTTATTTAGTTGACTTTTTCCTCGTTTCTTGAGGGAAGCCTGTATTGCTATGAACCTTCCCCTTAGCACTGCTTTTACAGTTTCCCATATATTATCGGTTGTTGTGTTTTCATTCTCACTCATTTCTCTGCATCTTTTGATTTCTTCTGTGATTTGTAGGTTATTCAGAAGCATGTTGTTTCAGCCTCCATATGGTGCCGGATGTGAGTGTCTGGGCTACTTCTCTGCCCGGAGTTGCCATTAGGCACATCATCTGTGGGTTTTATTTATTTTTCCTCCCAGTTATGTTGCCCTCTGAGATTCCAAAACTCCCCACTGACCTGCCAGTAAGAGTGTTGCCTGGTGTTTCCAAGCTTCTCCTCTTTTAAGACTCATTCCCGGGACAGACGTCCATCCCTACCTCTTTTGTCTCTCTTTTTCTCTTTCATATTTTGTCTTACCTCCTTTTGAAGAGAAGGGCCTGCCTTTCTCGGTGCCTAATGTCCTCAGCCACCATTCAGAAGTTGTTTTGTGGAATTTGCTCAGCGTCCAAATATTCTTTCAATGAATTTGTGGGGGAGAAAGTGGTCTCCCAGTCTTATTGCTCCACCATCTTAGGATCGCCCCTGAGAATGAACTCTCGATTCTATCTCCACATCAAGCTCACTTTCAAGTCTGCTTCAGACCCAGGTTGCAAATGGAACTGGATTGAATGTTTATGTTTGTTTGCTTTTAATCTTTCCTCTTGCAATTATCCCTGCTACCATTCCAATATTGTCCCACTGACATTTCTTTCTCTGAATAAATTGTCTTGCTAACTTAGAAAGTATTGAGGCCAGAATAGAATTTCTACTTAAAGTAATTTTATTCTTATAATTGCTATTCTATACCCACAAAGTTTCAAAATTTCACTTTTTAACATTCAAACCCTAATGTGAACATGAGGAACACTAAACTAAATCTTACCAGGACTGTTAAACAAAGATCAGGTTATAAAGTTAACCTGTTTAACAGACCTTGGCAACCCACTCCAGTTTTATCATCCGGGAAATCCCATGGACAGGAGCCTGATGTGCTATACTTTGTGGGGGTCGCAAGAGTTGGACACGACTGAACAACTGAGCACCATACTTTTCGTGGCTACAGTATGTATTTTTATTGGCCACAGAGCCAACAAGAACTGTACCACCAACCAATGTACATTGTGAAAGGTCCATCTAGGACTGAAAATAATATAGGGCTTAATGTCTATTTTCCTTTCCGTCTATGCTTATAGAGTAGCTGAACGTATAGCTTTGTGGCAACTGATAGAGCTTTTTTCCTAAGAGTATTCTTATTAAAGTTAAACAATGTATGAATACATTTGGAATACATGAATACTTTCAGGTAGTTTAGAAATAATCAGGTTAAGAGTAGGGAAACCAGGGTGCATAAAGCAACTCAACCCATATAAACATGTATCTTTTTAACATTTGTACATATTAATTAGGAGAATCTCTTTCTGAATTTAAGAATGTATTTGATTTCTTCATTACCTCCTTTTAAAATGATGCCTGTATGAATGAATGTCAGGGCAGGAAGAGCCTAAGGCAAAGTGATGGCATTCCTTCAGGAATGCACGCATTCTGGAGGCTGCAAAATCAAATGGAGAATGGGGGTGGGGCCTGCTTGGGGGAGGTGACTGATGTCTAGGCTGCCTTAGGCCCTTTGAAGGAGGGAAGTTACCTTCATTAAGGCTGCTATGTGCCATGTCTTGTGCTGAGTAGTACATTATGTTATGTAGTTCTGTGAGGTGTAAGTAGCATCATTTATGTTAAACTTGAGCAAATTGAAACTCACAGAGTTTTAGGTAAATTATCCAATTAAAAGGCAGAATAGGAGCCTTCTGGTTCTCTCACCCAGCACAAGTGGTTCACCTACCTGAATGGACATGGTGATGCACTCACTATGTCTCAGAAAAGCCAAGTGGATGGGCATTTTAAAATACTTGGTTAAATTCTTCTGTTTATTTTTCTACAACTTGGCTCCTCTATTGACTTCTTTAGCTGGTTATTTAAGCAGGTTATTTAAGGAAATATTCAGCAGCTTTATTGAGCAACTATCAGGAAAACATTCATAGCTGGGCACGAGAAACTTTGAACCCAATTTTTCATTGCTGATCACCCTTTCTTTGAAAAGCCCTTCATCTGCATTCCTTTGACAGGGGCTGTTGGGAGTTAAAACTCATCTTTGGGTTAGCTGAGTAAGGTGTTACAGAAAAATGGCCATCTGTAATCTTACCACATAGTCTGCATTTAATGACCACTTCCCAAGGACCCTCAGGGCAGGAAGTCATCCTTGGAGCTGACTGAGGGGTGCGGCTTCCCAGAGGAGAGGTCCAGAGGCTGACTGAAAAGCAGGGTCAGGCAGGATGTCTCATGAAATGCGATTCTTTTGATGGGAGAAAAGTGGGCATGACTGGGTACTCAGAAAGCCAAAGAGGTAACTGAACAGAGGAAGGAAACTTTCTACAAAAGCAAAGGATAAGCAAATGCTGCTTGATTTGAATACTGAATATTTTTTGCTTTTAAAATGAGATCTGATACCGGAATCCACTGATAATACTTAACATTAGGAGACCTGTATAACTACAGGTTAAGTGCCTCATGACACAGGGCAAAGGGAAGAGGTAGCACTGTCTGGGGAATACTGTCACAGGGAGAATCAACCCTGAGTCTGATCACGCCTCTAGGTTTAACTGCTGGTTTGCAGAACACGGGGAAGAAGAAGTCGTTAACACCACAAGGATGCAATTAGCCCGTTTCAGAATGCGGGGAAGTCTATGTAACAAATGGTTCAGTTTCTCTCTTTCAGCCTCTGCAATGAACATGCTGCTGAATGTAAGTGGTAGAAATTAGGCTAAATAATCCAAAATACTACTAGTGAAAATCTCTCTTCTACATTAGATCCAGAGAAGAAGACAGTTAGTAAGAGTTCTGTCAAAAAGTGGCCCTTTTGGTGCACCTCCAGGACTCCCAAAAACAACCAACACCCAACTCTACCAGCCACAAAGCCAAAACAGCTCTTTGGAGCTCCTTTTGAGGACTTATGTGATAAAGACACTCTGCCCACCCCAATTCTGGTAGGTCTTATTTTGGTTTTCTGTAACCTTCCTGATTACAGGATTGGGGGCAGGAGGATTGGGGGTGGGAGGAGAATGGACGACAGAGAATGAGATGGCTGGATGGCCATCTCGATGGACTTGAGTTTGTGTGAAATCCGGGAGCTGGTGATGGACAGGGAGGCCTGGTGTGCTGTGATTCATGGGGTCGCAAAGAGTTGGTCATGACTGAGCGACTGAACTGAACTGAACCTTCCTGAGGAGCTGAGTTGTGAGAAATCAAGTGTTCTCTTCCAAATCTACACCCTAATGAAGAAGTCTGGCTTTGTCCGGTAAGTTTCATAATATTACTTCAAAGAATAACATCTGATTTAGGTACTGCAGAGTCAAAAGGCAAATACAAGATAAAAAGATACTCTCATCCATTCCACTGATATCAGCAAAGACTCATTTGTTTCAGCTCAGACCAGTTAAAATGGACTCTGTAAGGTAAGGTACCCTTATGGCAGAAAGTGAAGAGGAACTCAAAAGCCTCTTGATGAAAGTGAAAGAGGAAAGTGAAAAGGTTGGCTTGAAGCTCAACATTCAGAAAACAAAGATCATGGCATCTGGTCCCATCACTTCATGGGAAATAGATGGAAAAACAGTGGAAACAGTGTCAGACTTTATTTTTTGGGGCTCCAAAATCACTGCAGATGCTGATTGCAGCCATGACATTAAAAGACGCTTGCTCCTTGGAAGGAAAGTTATGACCAACCTTGATAGTATATTAAAAAGCAGAGACATTACTTTGCCAACCAAGGTCCGTCTAGTCAAGGCAATGGTTTTTCCCGTGGTCACGTATGGATATGAGAGCTGGACTGTGAAGAAAGCTGATCGCTGAAGAATCGATGCTTTTGAACTGTGGTGTTGGAGAAGACTCTTGAGAGGCGCTTGGACTGCAAGGAGATCCAACCAGTCCATTCTAAAGGAGATCGATCCTGGGTGTTCATCGGAGGGACTGATGCTAAAGCTGAAACTGCAATACTTTGGCCACCTCATGCGACGAGTTGACTCACTGGAAAAGACTCTGATGCTGGGAAAGGTTGGGGGCGGGAGGAGAAGGGGACGACGGAGAATGAGATGGCTGGATGGCATCACCGACTCTGTGGACATGAGTTTGAGTGTACTCCGGGAGTTGGTGATGGACAGGGAGGCCTGGCGTGCTGTGATTCATGGGGTCGCGGAGAGTCGGGCACGACTGAGCGACTGAACTGAACTGAAGGTAAGGTAGTTAGAGCAGGCGAGGTTGAGACAAAGAATGAGACCAGCACTGTACAGGAACAGATCACCTTTAATGAGGCGAGAAGGGGCAGTAGTCAGATCAGTGAGCTGCTGCCCTTGCCCAAGAAAACAGTAAGTATATAAAGGCATGTATGTGGAAAGCTACTGTCTTAAGGGGGACTATTCTTTTGCAAGGTTGTTCAGAGTAGTTATCTCTTAAAACGGCTGGGGCAAGGAATTCTGGAGATTGACCAGAGGCTGGGACAGGCTGGGAGCTGAGCATAATCAACCTAATGCCCATTTTTTTCTTCGAGTGAGAGAGTTCTTTGTTTTGCCTAGAATGGCGGGGAGGACCTGGAGGGGCGTTTTAACACAAGTATTTAAAATGTTTCAGTGTATGAATGCAAAATCGATTGTTGGGTAGATAATATATTTAGAGACACTGAAGAAAAAATTTCAAATTGACTTCAGTCCAGTTCTAGCACTGTAGCCTCATATACCACAGCTCTGTCAAAACAGGAGCAAGCTTGTGCTCTGGGCTTGTAGATATCAAACGTCCCATAGTTTTCCTTTCTTTTCTTCCGTATAGGATATTCTTTCCTTTATCAATCAAAAAGGGCCATTCACAGAAGGCATCTTCGCAAAATCAGCCAGTATAAAATCATGCAGAGCCCTAAAGGAGAAACTAAACTCTGGGGACAAAGTGAACTTGGATGATGAATCCGTTCTCGTGGTAGCATCCGTCTTAAAGGTAAGGAAAGTTTGGGCATTATCCACGCACAGAGTAAATCTGAAGCTATATGACTGGTCCTTCATTATGAATGCCCAAGAAACATAATAGGCATTAGAGAGGAAGGATCTGAAAAAGTGAAAAACACTTCACAAAGACAAAATTGAAGGAAGTGAAGTGAAGTGAAGTGAAGTCGCTCAGTCGTGTCCGACTCTTTGCGACCCCATGGACTGTAGCCCACCAGGCTCCTCCATCCATGGGATTCTCCAGGCAAGAATATTGGAGTGGGTTGCCAAGGAAATTGAAGGAAGGTACCTCAAATATTATAAGCTCCATACATTAGATATTTTCCTTTATCATTGCACATCTTGACTCCAGAACACTCCGTGCAAAAGAATAATAATAAATTTCAAAATACCCACTTACACATTGAGTGTTTACCAATACAAGCTTCCTGCTTTTGATGACTTCCTCATCACCTTCCTAATGAAGGCAACATTTCAAAAATAAAATTCATATTGAGGTTTTGGAAACAGTTAACAGAAGTAACTTCCCAGGCGGCTCAGACAGTAAAGAATCTGTCTGTAATGTAGGAAACCTGGGTTTGATCCCTGGGTTGGAAGGATCCCCTGGAAGAGGGACTGGCATACCGACTCCAGTATTCTTGCCTGGAGAATCCCATGGTCAGAGTAGTCTCTCTGGCTATAATCCATGGAGTGGCACAGAGTCGGACATGGCTGAAACAACTTAGCATGGATGCAAGACAGATGTTTACTTACTATGGTAAACTCGTGTGTGTGTGTGTGTTTGTGTCTGTGTGTGAGTCGCCTAGTTGCATCAGATTCTCTGTGATCCCACGGACTGAAGCCCAGCAGAGTCCTCTGTCCATGGGATCCTCCAGGCAGGAATACTAGAGTGGGTTGCCATGCCCTTCTCCAGGGGATCTTCCTGATTCAGGGATCGAACCTGCATCTCCTGCATCTCCGGCATTGGCAGACAGATCCTTTACCACTAGCGTCACCTGGAAAGCCCATGTGTCTTCAGTTCAGTTCAGTTGAGTTCAGTCGCTCAGTCGTGTCCGACTCTCCGCGACCCCATGAATCACAGCACGCCAGGTCTCCCTGTCCATCACCAACTCCCGGAGTTCACTCAAACTCATGTCCACAGAGTCGGTGATGCCATCCAGCCATCTCATTCTCTGTCTTACAATGACTCAAAAATGCTTAGTGAGGCCACCAATGTCTCTGATCACGTCATCATCCTCCCCCTGTTTATCAATGCCTTTTACTTTAAAATCAGTGTAGGGATGACTCCACCATTTGTTCCTCCTTTTATCTCCCTTACATCTTTAACACCCTTTGTTAATATTTGTATGTTTAACCCACCACCCAAGGTTACAGTTACATGGTAACCAGTTTTACTACATGCCTCAGCTTATAAATCTTATTTTTAAAGTGAGTGCAACAGTCAAAATCAGTTTGGAAGTTTGAAAAATTCAATAGATTTATACAAAAAAATAGACTGAGTTTGAAATGATAGAGCTAAATCACAAGTGTGTAGTTAAATTTCTACCAGGGGGATAATAGAACAGAATAGAAAGTTAATCAATCCATCTTGGTACTTGTTAGCAGCTATGAACCAAAATATATTAATGTAGTGATAACTACAGACAGGTTACTAAAATTATCTTAGAAACTAAATAACATATGGTGTTTCCTTGTCCCCTGTTAATGTTCGATTGTACGATAATAGATACAGTGCAGAAATGACTTAGGGTTGCCCCCTACTACACTTGCACCATAATAATACACACTAGGTCTCCAAATAGCAAGTAGTGTGCTACCCACTATAAGGTGCACACTTGGAACCAATTTGATTTGTGAGCAAGTATACCTAGGCTCTTACCTCTTTCCATGCTATAAGCACACACTAGTAAGAGGGTGTGGAGAAGGAAATGGCAACCCACTCCAGTGTTCTTGCCTGGAGAATCCCAGGGATGGGGGAGCCTGGTGGGCTTCCGTCTATGGGGTCACACAGAGTCGGACACGACTGAAGTGACGCAGCAGCAGCAGCAGTAAGAGGGTGCCTACTTATGGGTACAAATCTTCGACAATCCCAAAGTTTTCTCTTCCTAAAGTTGATTGATCTTGGTGGGGCATCAGACTTTGCAGCTTTGGCCTTGATAATACCATATGTCAAAGCAAACACAGAGTTGGTCTAAATCAGAAATGAATATAGAGTCAGAACCACATTGAGTTTTCCATTAAACTGTCTATAAACAGAGGTCCAGGAGCAAATACCCATGGCATATTCTGCATGAGTCATGTCCTGGCTTAACCAAACTCAGTCTCACCGATCGATTCTACAGCACAGGGTCCAGGAGAGAGAAGAGACACACTCCAAGTGCATGTAGTTTGGTACACAAGGCAAAGGCCCTGCTGCACACTCCCACACTCCCAGAAGCCATAGCCAGATGAGATGCTGAATGGCATCACCAACTCGATGGACATGACTTTGAGCAAGACCCAGGTGTTGGTGATGGACAGGAAAGCCTGGGGTGCTGCAGTCCATGGGGTCGCAAAGAGTAGGACACGACTGAACGGCTGAACTGAAATGGAGTGCTTCCTCCTTCCAAATATACTGCGGGCACGCCATAAGAAGCATAGTGAAAACCTAATGACCAGGATTGGGTACTGTATACCAATTACAAGAAAAAGTATGAGAGGACTGAGGCTTTGTACATTATCTTCACACTCTATCCTCAGTACTCAAAAGAGCGCCTGACACAAACAGCAGCTCAGTGAGCACTGAAACAAGTCAACAGTGACACGATTATCATCATGATAGTCGCCTAGAAACACTGCCTGAACAAGATACTACGAAGAGAAGTCAGGCTGTATATTAAGACCAGGGGAGGCAAGGTGTGCCTTTGAAGCCGGCAAGGCAATGGAATCATTTCCCCTCAGTCTTGCACAACACTTAACAACCTCATCTCTTTTAATAGGCCCCATTCTATGATATGAAGACTTGTTCATCAGGATACACTTTCCAGGCCTCCACTTAGGAAGCTTACATTTGCATATTCTATCCCACAGGTGTGAAGTTGCCATGTATCTAGGTTCTCAGTTTCCTCTTTAGGGAGAAATATTCCATCCAAAGAGTTGTAAGGGTAACATGTAGTGTACCCACTGGGGCTTTTGGTTTATTTCTAACACCTGTTGCTTAAAAGTCTGTAGAACTGAACTTTTATATGCTTTTTTTTTTTTTTTAAAGAAAAAGACTGAGGCTATTACGATACTAGCTTTTTCCCAAAGAACACACATATGTCAGGTTTTCTCTTAATATGTGTATAAGAATATGTAGGGGTGTAATTTTATTTCAGAACTTCTCTTTCTTGAATTAAGAGCAAGCACTGTGTCTGAAGCAAACGAACACGATGGAATGTGCACTTCTTTTCAAGAAACTAATAGGATTTAGGATGAGTTATCACCAGACCTTTCCAGTTTGTACTAATGTGCTAACATGTACACAAACAGTGAGTTCCAGGTGATAGAAGGAGCTTCAGCTTCATTCTCAATACAGCCCAGACTCTACTTTTATGCTTCTAATTTTAGTTGGGGAAAATCCAACCAGTACTTCTGGATGTGCAAGGCTGTGGAGAATCACAGCCAAGCTCTGTGTGAAGCAGTCGGCATAGTTGTGAAGGAATTGTGGACTGAATTGAATTTTTCAGCGAAATATTTTCTCTGCAATTTCTCCACTGAATTTATCATAAGAATAATACCTGTTTTTTGATCTATATAAGGATTTTCTTCGAAATATCCAAGGAAGCATATTTTCTGCAAGTCTCTATGATAAATGGCTTGATGTTATTGATCAAGGGAATGAGGAGGAGAAAATGACTGCGACCCAGAGGTAATGATGCAATAATCACTCAACTCGGAGAAAATACAACCAACATACTGTTAGGAAAATATTAGCTTGTAGTTTACAACTGTGTCCTCTAAAACAATGACCAGTATCAAGGGGTTTCACTTGATCATACCCATGGAAGCCAGTTTGAAAAGAGATGCATGTCTTATTGGTGACATTGCAACTCGTGTTTTTCTCCTAATCCTATTAATATGGGATGCTTGACCATTTTACAGCATCTGAATACATGAAAATGTTGGAGATGAAATCCACTGGTCCGAAAAGAGATGATAAAACCAATCTGCCAGTGGTATGATCTTAAATACAAACACATAACTAACCAGGGTAGTTCTTATCTGGTTCAGGAATTAAATTCAGTGAAACATTTTTGTATGCATTCATGCCTAGAACTGTGAGAATGGACTGTGTATGTGGTATAAAAAGAAGTACTTTGTTCTCTGCATTTCCACTTACTAAGCAAAATGACTCGCTTTGTTTACAAGTGCTTTTTCTGTCATTAGGCTTCTAGACCAGCTGCCAAGAGCCAATGTAGTTTTTCTGCGATACCTTTTTGGAATGTTACACAACATTGAGCAACATTCCTCAACCAATCAGATGACAGCTTATAATTTGTCAGTGTGTATAGCCCCAAGCATTCTTTGCCTGCTTAATTCCGGCAGCTCAGAATTAGAAAACCTCACCAAAAAGGTAATGAGATCTCTCATTTTTATGCCTTGCGGGGCAGAGTCCCCATTTTGAACCTGAAGTCCGTGGTATTAATTCCAATGAACCAGTTTTTAAAAATGCACATTTTAATTACACTGCCTTGGAGTGGCAGGGTCCTACTCTGGTTGGGCATGGGAAGGTGTATTATAACTGAGAACAGTTGAGTCACTTCTCCTTTGCCATCCAAGAGATTAAACAATAGAGAGGTAAGAGCAGGAGGATATGATAGAAAAGAACCTGGCTTTGGAATCTGAGACCCAAGGTTCAACTCCCAGCCGAATCACTGAGGGGTGTACAAGCCTCCAATCTGTGATGTCCTCATTACACAATGATGACAACACCCAGGACATCTGGTCACTGTCAGCACATCTTAGGCGGCCTGGGCAATACGAGCACCCAAGGCTCCACACATACTGGCCACACTCTGCCAGTTGTGGCTCTCAGGAAAGTACTTGGCTTCTACTGTGTCTCCGCTAGAGGATGAGGAGGCTAGTAAAACATTTCAGAACATCCTCACAGAGCCACAACATGCTAAGATCAGAGCTCTTCTCCAAGCTCCCCCGGACAGCAAGTGTGAGGCAAGGCGATGAAGTCAGACAGACAGACATGTTTTCTCTCCAGGTGCTTTCTTCCTTCAGAAACCGCCCCGCCCCACACTGAAACCTCTGCCACCCAAGTTTCAGATATTTCTTCACTGAAGTGAATTTCGCAATTTGTGTTGTATTCGATACTTTATAAATTTTAATGAGATGCTCTATATAAATTCCATCTCAATAAAACTAGAAAAAATTTCAATAAAAATAAATAAAACTTAACAAGAGAATATACATTTTTGTACCAAACATCCTTTGTGGCTACTTAAAAATCATCCTAGTTTTAAGCATGTAACCATCATTACAGAATTTTAGCTATTAAACTAGGTCACATTATATAACTTTAGCCCACCGACTAAAAGAATTTTAAAATTTGTGCCCAAAGTCCTCTTGAAAGTATCAGTCATTTCTTAGAAAATGCTGATGTATATATAATATATATATATATATATATATATATATACATATATTTTTAATCAAGTCTGAATTTTTCTCAGATTTCTTTTGTATTTTTTGTTAGGGCCAAGATCCATGTATGAAATGTGATTTACTATTATGCCATATGTACAGTAATACCTGATTTTTTGCCCCTTTGTGTTACAGATTTCTTTCATACAGTTTCTCATTGAAAACTGTCTCAAGATATTTGGAGAAGATATCACTTCTCTCTTTGGAGAGAACTCAGTGAGTTGTGGTAACAGTGATATCACTGATAAGAATGAGAAGGTTGCAGGTACGTGAATAATGTAACGGGCTTTGATGCAAAAGACAGAAAGGCTGCCAGGGTCAATGGGGGATCCTAGAGCCCAAAGCACATTCTAAAGGCAGTAACTTCCATCCGCTCCAAGACATGGGAATTTTCCCACTTGTGAGATCAAAGAAAGGATAAGACTGTTCTGATTTCAAGAAACTACTAGTACAGCTTTAGGAGACACCACGGTTCAGTTCGGTTCAGTTGCTCAGTCGTGTCCGACTCTTTGTGACCCCAAGGACTACAGTGACCCCAAGGCCTTGGGGACGAGGACTGTAGCGTGCCGGGCTTCCCTGTCCATCAGCAACTCCCGGAGCTTACTCAAACTCACATCCATCGAATCAGTGATGCCATCCCAAAATCTCGTCCTCTCTCGTCTCTTTCTCTTGCCTTCAGTCTTTCCCAGCATCAGGGTCTTTTCAAATGAGTTAGTTCCTCCCATCAGGTGGCCAAAGTATTGGAGCTTCAGCTGTAGCATCAGTCCTTCCAAGGAGCATTCATGACTGATCTCCTTTAGAATGGACTGGTCGGATCTCCTTGCAGTCCAAGGGACTCTCAAGAGTCTCCTCCAACACGACAGCTCAACAGCATCATTTCTTTGGTGCTCAGCTTTCTTTATAGTCCAAACCTCACATCCACATGACTACTGGAAAAAGCGTATCTTTGACTACATGGACCTTTGTCAGCAAAGTAATGTCTCTGTTTTTTAATATGCTATCTGGGTTGGTCAAAACTTTTCTTCCAAGGAGCAAGCATCTTTTAATTCCATGGCTGCAGTCACCATCTGCAATGATTTAGGCACCCAGAAACATAAAGTCTGTCACTGTTTCCACTGTTTCCCCATCTATTTGCCATGAAGTAATGGGACTAGGTGCCATGATATTAGCTTTCAGAATGTTGATTTTATGCCAACTTTTTCACTCTCCACTTTCACATTCATCAAGGGACTCTTTAGTTCTTCGCTTTCTGCCATAAGGGTGGTGTCATCTGCATCAGTCAGTCAGTCAGTCAGTTCACTCGCTCAGTCGTGTCCGACTCTCCGCGACCCCATAAATCACAGCACGCCAGGCCTCCCTGTCCATCACCAACTCCCGGAGTACACTCAAACTCATGTCCACAGAGTCGGTGATGCCATCCAGCCATCTCATTCTCCATCGTCCCCTTCTCCTCCCGCCCCCAACCTGAGGTTATTGATATTTCTCCAGGCAATCTTTTTTTTTCTTTTTCTAAAATTTATTTATTTTAATTGGAGGCTAACTACTTCACAATATTGTAGTGATTTTGCCATACATTGATATGAATCAGCCATAGGTGTACATCTGTACCCCATTCTGAAACCCCCTCCAACATCCCTCCCCATCCCAACCCTCTGGGTCATCCATCCCAGTGCACCAGCCCTGCGAACCCTACCTCATGCATCGAACCTGGACTGGTGATCTCTTTCACATATGATAATATTCATTTCTCAATGCTATTCCCTCAAATAATCCCACCTTCGCCTACTCCCACACTGCCAAAAGACTGTTCTATATATCTGTGTCTCTTTTGCTGTCTCGCATAGAGGGTTATCTTTTCCATCTTTCTAAATTCCATATATATGCATTAGTATACTCTATCGGTGGTTTTCTTTCTGGCTTACCTTACTCTGTACAATAGGCTCCTGTTTCATCGACCTCATTAGAACTGATTCAAATGTATCCTTCTGATGGTTGAGTAATATTCCACTGTGTATATGTACCAGAGCTTTCTTATCCATTTGTCTGTCAATGGACATCTAGGTTGCTTCCATGTCCTGGCTATTGTAAACAGTGCTGTGATGAACACTGGGGTACACATGTCTAAAATCCAGCCATGCCTCTGACCTCAAGTACATTGATTTAATACCTACTCTGTGTCCAAAGCTTTTCCCAGCATCATAAAAAGAAAACGAAGTAATCACACTCAGACACTTAGATTCTTCACTGACTAAACCACCTGCATGTACTTTGCTGTTTCTCAAGCTGAGTTCACTAGCACTGCTCTTGAAATGTTCGATAAATAGACTACATCTTTCCTAAAATAGTTACCATAGCAAGTTAACTAGAAATAATAATGCACATTCTTGGATGAGCAAATCAGGGTGGTCAGTGAAAAAAGAAGGGATTAAAACAAGGGAGAAGACAAAACTTGTAGTAGAACTTGCAATATCGTCATGGGGACGACGGCTTCTGCTAGAAATCTTAGCGCACTTCCTCTTACATAATCCTTTTTTAACATTTTTCATCCGTTCAGCAATTCTGTGAGTCTATTACTCTTTCAAGTGATCTGAGCAACATTTTCATGTGGTCTGGAGAATCTAAACAACTAAGTTTTTTCTGTGATATGTATATTCCCAGTCTTAGAATACATGGAGTCACCAATATAAAGCTGAGGACAAAATCACCTCACCCGTTTCACGTGTTTTCTTGTCTTGTTCACATCCTTATAAAAGTCAGTCAGCAGTAAAGTGAAAAAAACTGAACATTTAAACATATTTAGTCTAATAAAATGCATTAATTTAAACAAAACCATGCAGATGACAACTTTTAAGCTTAGAATAGCTTCAAACACCATGGCTGGCTCTAAGGACTCCTAAGAGGCTGTCTTTCATGATGCTGCCTCAGCAGTCATTCTGAATGCATTTCTTAACATGTTCTCAGCTCACAAGTATGGATTAGCTCCTGGTTATCCTGGTGACTTGGCTGTATTTTATTACTCTCACAGGAGCTTCTTTTGGAAGTCGCTGTGATTCTTGTTCTGAATAGAGCATTGACATTGCGTTTATGCCAGATGTAAAGCAAAAGCAAGAACTCCTCCAGTTGCATTTAATACATCAGAAACAAAAGAAAAGGAGCTTTCATGCACTTCTTTAAAGATGGAATCCACAGGACAGCACAGGGTCTTAGAGAATTCTATGGAGAGGAAGCAATTTATAGCATGAAAGAGCAAAACAAATCACTTGGCAGGCAACTCCCGATGATTTCTGGTGTGGTTTTCCACTCTGTAAACAGTTTTGCACTTTACTTCTGGGTTTTCTCAGACATGCAGGCTTGTCTCTGATCACTGCCTTGTAGGAAACCCCTCAGAGGGAAGCAGCAGTGGGAGGGAAACATTAAGGCAGACCACCCCACTGCACTCTGCCTACTACACCGACAAAAGGAAATGGAAAATATGTTAAACTGACATGTGGGGTAGAACACTGATCAGAGCCATTCTTAACATACACAGTCCGATTATTTTAAAAATATTAAGCACCAATGCTTATTCATATATTTACTTTGATCCTTATGAGTCTATGTGTGAGGGTCAGTGTTTCAAAGGAGGAATCTTAAGGCTAGCACTTTGCCTAAGATGTACAGGTGTAGCGTGTCAAGGCAGAAACTAGAAGGCCACAGATATTCTCAGATGGAAACACGATGAAAGTCAATATTGTGCAATTCACTGATGAATATATACCTTCCAAGCCAAGCAAGGTGTCTAAAAAACACTTTTCTTGTTATGTTTTGAACTCTTTTGCTTCGGCACCTGCTTTTTGTAGTGTGTCCCCTTGAGACTGCACATTGTGCTTACTCGGGAGTCACAGCCTTCTCTACCCAGCAGTCACACCAGTGTGGCACACTCTCTAATGGTAAGGTGGGTTTGATCACACCCATCACCATCGGTCTGAATTTATATTTAGATTTTCTCCATATAGGTCACGAACATCCCTATGGAATTAAAATGAGTGCGGTTCCAGCTACTGGGCTGCTGCAGCAGGGACTTGAGGACTGCACTTCTGCTTCTGCCCTCCAGGAGGCCTTCCTGGAGGGGCCCCAAGAGATTCAAGACCAGTTAATCCTGAAACCCAAGCACTCAGCCAGGAAGGAGGCCAGGAATCAGCAGGGGAAAGGTGAGACCCTTCCCTTCCTGCAAGTGGCTTCTCTTGGCTCTTGTTTCTACTCCTGAAAACAAACTCTTGACGTGCAGCCAGTTCTCCATGTGGGGCTGGAAGGCAGTATAGGCAGGCACCAATTCCACCCAGAATCAAGCCCAGAGAAGCCCCAAAGGTCCGAAATCAAGACCCAATTCACTTATAGGAAGACTTTTTTTTCTAATTTCTCTAGGCAGACAGCATAGCACTTCCTACATATAATTACGGATTCACACATTTGTGTGAGCTGCTGGTGGCCTAGATGGTAAAGCATCTGCCTGCAACACAGGAGACCTGAGTTCGATCCCTGGGTCAGGAAGATCCCATGGCAAAGGGAATGGCTATCAGCCACACCAATATTCTTGCCTGGAGAATCCCACTGACAGAGGAGCCTGGCAGCCTACAGTCCGTGGGATCACAAAGAGTTGGGCACGACTGAACAACTTAAAGACACACACACACACACACACACACACACACATCTACGTATCTTATTAGAACATGAGCTTCTTATGGCCTGGAAACACACATTCCCCATCCCAAGGTTTTGTCCAGTATCTTGGGCCCCTCACAGGAGGTGCTTAGATGACTGTGTGGCTTAGATAAGACCCAGAACCTATTCTGTGCTTAGGCGGAAGTGGCCTTGGGCATTCTGGTTAGACTTGAACTCTTGTTGTTTTTATGTTGGTATATTTATTGAAGAAAATATATTTCAAAAAGAATAGTAACTAAACCATTTGCTATTTGCTCGCAAAATTAATTTTGGCTCAGTATATTTTGTAATTATGAAAGTCCAAATGCTCTTGCATACAGTTTATAAGCAGAGAAGATAAATTAGCAAGCACCTTGATCAAACATCTATTTATAGAAAATCTAATATTCGCCTTTAACTAGTTTAACTTGGAGTCTTGCAATATAATTCAGTTATCAACATTCTCGTTTATCCTGTTAGTAAACTGAATGTGCTAGTTCTCTTTGGGGGAAGACTATTTTATTCAATATTTTCCTATGATTTTGATTTTCAAGAGAAGAGAAATCTTAAGACACTTGTGTTGGAATGTCTGGTATTGTGCTTAATGAATATTTTACGAATTAATGATATTATTAGTAAAATGTTCATTCTGATTACTTCCCATGCTGATTTAAAGTGACCTATGATAAAAGACATATCTCAACTAGGTATGTTTGGGATTGACATGTACAGACTGCTCTATTTAAAATGGATAACCAACAAGGACATACTCTATACCACAGGGAACAATGCTGAATACTCTGTAAGAACCTAAATGGGAAAAGAATTTGAAAAAAATAGATGTATGTATAACTGAACCATTTTTCTGTACACCAGAAGCTAACACAACATTACTAACCAATTATACTCCAATATAAAATAAAGCATTAAAAAAGGAAACTTTCACAGAAGACAAAAATAGCAATAAAAGCTAAACAACATTGTTCAGTTCAGTTCATCTCAGTCGTGTCTGACTCTTTGCGACCCCGTGGACTGCAACACACCAGGCCTCCCTGTCCATGACCAACGGCCAGAGTTGACTCAAACCTATGTCCACCGAGTTGGTAATGCCATCCAATCATCTCATCCTCTGTCGTCCCTTCTCATCCCGCCTTCAATCTTTGCCAGGATCAGGGTCTTTTCAAATGAGACAGTTCTTTGCATAACCTGGCCAAAGTATTGATGTTGCATCTTCAGCAATAGTCCTTCCAATGAACATTCAGTAATGATTTCCTTTAGAATGGACAGGTTGCTTCTCCTTGCTCTCCAAGGGACTGTTAGGAGTCTTCTCCAACAGCACAGTTCAAAAGCATCGATTCTTCGGTGCTCAGCTTTCTTTATTGGAGAAGGAAATGGCAACGCATTCCAGTACTCTTGCCTGGGAAACCCTATGGACGGAGGAGCCTGGTAGGCTACAGATCATGGGGTCACAAAGGGCCGGACACAACTGAGCGACTTCACTTTCACTTTTCACTTTCATGCACTGGAGAAGGAAATGGCAACCCATTCCAGTATTCTTGCCTGGAGAATCCCAGGGATGGGAGCCTGGTGGGCTGCTGTCTATGGGGTCGTACAGAGTCGGACACGACTGACGTGACTTACAGCAGCAGCAGCTTTCTTTATAGTCCAACACTCACATCCATACATGACTGCTGGAAAAAGCGTATCTTTGACTACATGGACCTTTGTCAGCAACGTAATGTCTCTGCTTTTTAATATGCTATCTGGGTTGGTCAAAACTTTTCTTCCAAGGAGCAAGCATCTTTTAATTCCATGGCTGCAGTCACCGTCTGCAGTGATTTGGGCACCCAGAAACATCAAGTCTGTCACTCTTTCCACTGTTTCCTCATCTATTTGCCATGAAGTCACGGGACTAGATGCCATGATCTTAGCTTTCAGAATGTTGAGTTTATGTCAGCTTTTTCACTCTCCTCTTTCACATTCATCAAGGGACTCTTTAGTTCTTCGCTTTCTGCCATACGGGTGGTGTCATCTGCATACCTGAGGTTATTGATATTTCTCATGACAATGTTTTTTTTTTCTTTTTCTAAAATTTATTTTAATTGGAGGCTAATTGCAATATTGTTGTGATTTTGCCATACATTGATATGAATCAGCCTGGGTGTACACGTGTACCCCATCCTGAAACCCCCTCCCACATCCCTCCCCATCCCAACCCTCGGGTCATCCATCATAGTGCAACAGCCCTGAGCACCCTGCCTCATGCGTCGAATCTGGACTGGTGATCTGTTTCACATATGATAATATTCAGGTTTCAATGCTATTCCCTCAAATCATCCCACCCTCTCCTTCTCCCACAGAGTCCAAAAGACTGTTCTATACATCTGTGTCTCTTTTGCAGTCTCACATATAGGGTTATTGTTACCATCTTTCTAAATTCCATATATATGCGTTAGTATACTGTATTGGTGTTCTTCTTTCTGGCTTACTTCACTCTGTATAATAGGTTCCAGTTTCATCCACCTCATTAGAACTGATTCAAATGTATCCTTCTGATGGTTGAGTAATATTCCACTGTGTATATGTACCACAGCTTTCTTATCCATTCGTCTGCAGATGGACATCTAGCTTGCTTCCTGGTCCTGGCTATTGTAAACAGTGCTGCAGTGAACATTGGAGTACATGTGTCTCTTTCAATTATGGTTTCCTCAGTGTGTATACCCAGCAGTTCTATTTCCAGTTTTTTAAGGAATCGCCACACTGTTCTCCATAGTGGCTCTGTTAGCTTGCATTCCCACCAACAGTGTAATAGGGTTCCCTTTTCTCCACACCCGCTCCAGCATTTATTGTTTGTAGACACTGTGAAAGCAGCCATTCTGACCAGCGTGAGATGGTACCTCACTGTGGTTTTGATTTGCATTTCTCTGATAATGAGTGATGTTGAGCATCTTTTCACGTGTTTGTTAGCCATCTGTATGTCTTCTTTGGAGAAATGTCTGTTTAATTCTTGGGCCCATTTTTGGATTGGGTGGTTTATTTTTCTGGAATTGAGCTGAAGGAGTTGCTTGTAAATTTTTGAGATTAATTCTTTGTCAGCTGCTTCGTTTGCTATTATTTTCTCCCATTCTGAAGGCTGTCTTTTCACCTTGCTTATAGTTTCCTTCGTTGTGCAAAAGCTTTTAAGTTTAATTATGTCCCATTTGTTTATTTTTGCTTTTATTTCCATTTCTCTGGGAGGTGGCTCATAGAGGATCCTGCTGTGATTTATGTCGGAGAGTGTTTTGCTTATGTTTTCCTCTAGGAGTTTTATAGTTTCTGGTCTTACATTTAGATCTTTAGTCCATTTCGAGTTTATTTTTGTGTACGGTGTTAGAAAGTATTCTAGTTTCATTCTTTTACAAGTGGTTGACCAATTTTCCCAGCACCACTTGTTAAAGAGATTGTCTTTCGCCATTGTAAATTCTTGCCTCCTTTGTCAAAGATAAGGTGTCCATAGGTGTGTGGATTTTTCTCTGGGCTTTCTATTTTGTCCTATTGATCTATATTTCTGTCTTTGTGCCAATACCACACTGTCTTGATGACTGTGGCTTTGCAATAGGGCCTGAAGTCAGGCAGGTTGATTCCTCCAGTTCCAGTCTTCGTTTGGCTATTAAAGGATTTTTGTATTTCCATACAAACTGTGAAATTATTTGTTCTAATTCTCTGTAAAATACCGTTGGTATCTTGATAGGGATTACATTTAATCTGTAGATTGCTCTGGATAATATACTCATTTTCACTATATTGATTCTTCCAATCCATGAACATGCTATATTTCTCCATCTATTTGTGTCCTCTTTGATTTCTTTCATCGGTGTTTTATACATTTCTATGTATAGGTCTTTTGTTTTATATTCCTAAGTATTTCTTTTCGTTGCAATGGTGAATGGAATTGTTTGCTTAATTTCTCTTTCTGTTTTCCCATTGTTAGTGTATAGGAATCCAAGGGATTTCTGTGTGTTAATTTTATATCCTATAACTTTACCATATTCATTGATTAGCTCTAGTAATTTTCTCGTGGAGTCTTTAGTGTTTTCTATATAGAGGATCGTGTATTCTGCAAACAGTGAGAGTTTTACTGCTTCTTTTCCAATCTGGATTCCTTTTCTTTCTTTTTCTGCTCTGATTGATGTGGCCAAAAGTTCCAAAACTATGTTGCATAGTAGTGGTGAGAGTAGGCACCTTCATCTTGTTCCTGACTTTAGGGGAAATGCTTTCAATTTTTCACCACTGAGGATAATGTTTGCTTTGGGTTTGTCATATATAGGTTTTATTATGTTGAGGTATGTTCCTTCTATACCTGCTTTCTGGAGGGTTTCTTTCATAAATGGATGTTTAATTTTGTCAAAGGCTTTCTCTGCATCTATTGAGATAATCATATGGTTTTTATCTTTCAATTTGTTAATGTGGGGTACTACATTGATTGATATGCAGATATTGAAGAATCCTTGCATCCCTGGGATAAATCCCACTTGGTCATGATGTATGGATTCTGTTTGCTAAAATTTTGTTAAGGAATTTGCATCTATGTTCATTCGTGATATTGGCCAGTAGTTTTCTTTTTTTGTGACATCCTTGTCAGGTTTTGGTATTAGGGTGACGGTGGCCTCATAGAATGATTTTGGAAGTTTATCTTCCTCTGCAATTTTGTTGAAGAGTTTGTATAGGATAGGTGTGAGCTCTTCTCTAAATTTTTGGTGGAATTCAGCCTTGAAGCCATCCTGTCCTGGGCTTTTGTTTGCTGGAACATTTCTGATTACAGTTTCGATTTCCATGCTTGTGAAAGGTCTGTTAAGATCTTCTATTTCTTCTTGGTTCAGTTTTGGAAAGTTATACTTTTCTAAGAATTTGTCCATATCTTCCAAGTTGTCCATTTTACTGGCATAAAATTGCTGAGAGTAGTCTCATATGATCCTTTGTATTTCTGTGTTGTCTGTTGCGATTTCTCCGTTTTCACTTCTAATTTTGTTGATTTGATTCTTCTCCCTTTGCTTCTTGATGACTCTGGCTAATGATTTGTCAATTTTATTTAACTTCTCAAAGAACCAGCTTTTTGCTCCGTTGATTTTTTTCCTATGGTCGCTTTTGTTTCTTTTGCACTTATTTATGCCCTAATTTTTAAGATTTCTTTCCTTCTACTAACCCTAGAGTTTTTCATTTCTTCCTTTTCTAGTTGCTTTAGGGTTAGTTAGGTTATTTAGTTGACTTTTTCCTCGTTTCTTGAGGGAAGCCTGTATTGCTATGAACCTTCCCCTTAGCACTGCTTTTACACTGTCCCATATATTATCAGTTGTTGTGTTTTCATTCTCACTCATTTCTCTGCATCTTTTGATTTCTTCTGTGATTTGTAGGTTATTCAGAAGCATGTTGTTTCAGCCTCCATATGGTGCCAGATGTGAGTGTCTGGGCTACTTCTCTGCCTGGAGTTGCCATTAGGCACCTCATCTGTGGGTTTTATTTATTTTTCCTCCTAGTCATGTTGCCCTCTGAGATTCCAAAACTCCCCACTGACCTGCCAGTGAGAGTGTTGCCTGGTGTTTGCAAACTTCACCTCTTTTAAGACTCATTCCCGGGACAACGTCCATCCCTACCTCTTTTGTCTCTCTTTTTCTCTTTCATATTTTGTCTTACCTCCTTTTGAAGAGAAGGGCCTGCCTTTCTCGGTGCCTAATGTCCTCAGCCACCATTCAGAAGTTGTTTTGTGGAATTTGCTCAGCGTCCAAATATTCTTTCAATGAATTTGTGGGGGAGAAAGTGGTCTCCCCGTCCTATTGCTCCACCATCTTAGGATCGCCCCTGAGAATGAACTCTCGATTCTATCTCCACATCAAGCTCACTTTCAAGTCTGCTTCAGACCCAGGTTGCAAATGGAACTGGACTGAATGTTTATGTTTGTTTGCTTTTAATCTTTCCTCTTGCAATTATCCCTGCTACCATTCCAATATTGTCCCATTGACATTTCTTTCTCTGAATAAATTGTCTTGCTAACTTAGAAAGTATTGAGGCCAGAATAGAATTTCTACTTAAAGTAATTTTATTCTTATAATTGCTATTCTATACCCACAAAGTTTCAAAATTTCACTTTTTAACATTCAAACCCTAATGTGAACATGAGGAACACTAAACTAAATCTTACCAGGACTGTTAAACAAAGATCAGGTTATAAAGTTAACCTGTTTAACAGACCTTGGCAACCCACTCCAGTTTTATCATCCGGGAAATCCCATGGACAGGAGCCTGACGTGCTATACTTTGTGGGGGTCGCAAGAGTTGGACACGACTGAACAACTGAGCACCATACTTTTCGTGGCTACAGTATGTATTTTTATTGGGCACAGAGCCAACAAGTACTGTAACACCAACCAATGTACATTGTGAAAAGTCCATCTAGGCCTGAAAATAATATAGGGCTTATTGTCTATTTTCCTTTCCATCTATGCTTATAGAGTAGCTGAACGTATAGCTTTGTGGCAACTGATAGAGCTTTTTTCCTAAGAGTATTCTTATTAAACAATATATGAATACATTTGGAATACATGAATACGTTCGGGTAGTTTAGAAATAATCAGGTTAAGAGTAGGGAAACCAGGGTGCATAAAGCAACTCAACCCATATAAACATGTATCTTTTTAACATTTGTACATATTAATTAGGAGAATCTCTTTCTGAATTTAAGAATGCATTTGCTTTCTTCATTATCTCCTTTTAAAATGATGCCTGTATGAATGTCAGGGCAGGAAGAGCCTAAGGCAAAATGATGGCATTCCTTCAGGAATGCACACATTCTGGAGGCTGCAAAATCAAATGGAGAATGGGGGTGGGGCCTGCTTGGGGGGAATTGACTGATGTCTAGGGTGCCTTAGGCCCTTTGAAGGAGGGAAGTTACCTTTATTAAGGCTGCTATGTGCCATGTCTTGTGCTGAGTAGTACATTATGTTATGTAGTTCTGTGAGGTGTAAGTAGCATCATTCATGTTACACTTGATCAAATTGAAACTCAAAGAGTTTTAGGTAAATTATCCAATTAAAAGGCAGAATAGGAGCCTTCTGGTTCTCTCACCCAGCACAAGTGGTTCACCCACCTGAATGGACATGGTGATGCACTCACTATGTCTCAGAAAAGCCAAGTGGATGGGCATTTTAAAATACTTGGTTAAATTCTTCTGTTTATTTTTCTACAACTTGGCTCCTCTATTGACTTCTTTAGCTGGTTATTTAAGCAGGTTATTTAAGGAAATATTCAGCAGCTTTATTGAGCAACTATCAGGAAAACATTCATAGCTGGGCACGAGAAACTTTGAACCCAATTTTTCATTGCCGATCACCCTTTCTTTGAAAAGCCCTTCATCTGCATTCCTTTGACAGGGGCTGTTGGGAGTTAAAACTCATCTTTGGGTTAGCTGAGTAAGGTGTTACAGAAAAATGGCCACCTGTAATCTTACCACATAGTCTGCATTTAATGACTACTTCCCAAGGACCCTCAGGGCAGGAAGTCATCCTTGGAGCTGACTGAGGGGTGCGGCTTCCCAGAGGAGAGGTCCAGAGGCTGACTGAAAAGCAGGGTCAGGCAGGATGTCTCATGAAATGCGATTCTTTTGATGGGAGAAAAGTGGGCATGACTGGGTACTCAGAAAGCCAAAGAGGTAACTGAACAGAGGAAGGAAACTTTCTACAAAAGCAAAGGATAAGCAAATGCTGCTTGATTTGAATACTGAATATTTTTTGCTTTTAAAATGAGATCTGATACCGGAATCCACTGATAATACTTAACATTAGGAGACCTGTATAACTACAGGTTAAGTGCCTCATGACACAGGGCAAAGGGAAGAGGTAGCACTGTCTGGGGAATACTGTCACAGGGAGAATCAACCCTGAGTCTGATCACGCCTCTAGGTTTAACTGCTGGTTTGCAGAACACGGGGAAGAAGAAGTCGTTAACACCACAAGGATGCAATTAGCCCGTTTCAGAATGCGGGGAAGTCTATGTAACAAATGGTTCAGTTTCTCTCTTTCAGCCTCTGCAATGAACATGCTGCTGAATGTAAGTGGTGGAAATTAGGCTAAATAATCTAAAATACTACTAGTGAAAATCTCTCTTCTACATTAGATCCAGAGAAGAAGACAGTTAGTAAGAGTTCTGTCAAAAAGTGGCCCTTTTGGTGCACCTCCAGGACTCCCAAAAACAACCAACACCCAACTCTACCAGCCACAAAGCCAAAACAGCTCTTTGGAGCTCCTTTTGAGGACTTATGTGATAATGACACTCTGCCCACCCCAATTCTGGTAGGTCTTATTTTGGTTTTCTGTAACCTTCCTGATTACAGGATTGGGGGCAGGAGGATTGGGGGTGGGAGGAGAATGGACGACAGAGAATGAGATGGCTGGATGGCCATCTCGATGGACTTGAGTTTGTGTGAAATCCGGGAGCTGGTGATGGACAGGGAGGCCTGGTGTGCTGTGATTCATGGGGTCGCAAAGAGTTGGTCATGACTGAGCGACTGAACTGAACTGAACCTTCCTGAGGAGCTGAGTTGTGAGAAATCAAGTGTTCTCTTCCAAATCTACACCCTAATGAAGAAGTCTGGCTTTGTCCGGTAAGTTTCATAATATTACTTCAAAGAATAACATCTGATTTAGGTACTGCAGAGTCAAAAGGCAAATACAAGATAAAAAGATACTCTCATCCATTCCACTGATATCAGCAAAGACTCATTTGTTTCAGCTCAGACCAGTTAAAATGGACTCTGTAAGGTAAGGTACCCTTATGGCAGAAAGTGAAGAGGAACTCAAAAGCCTCTTGATGAAAGTGAAAGAGGAGAGTGAAAAGGTTGGCTTGAAGCTCAACATTCAGAAAACAAAGATCATGGCATCTGGTCCTATCACTTCATGGGAAATAGATGGAAAAACAGTGGAAACAGTGTCAGACTTTATTTTTTGGGGCTCCAAAATCACTGCAGATGCTGATTGCAGCCATGACATTAAAAGACGCTTGCTCCTTGGAAGGAAAGTTATGACCAACCTTGATAGTATATTAAAAAGCAGAGACATTACTTTGCCAACCAAGGTCCGTCTAGTCAAGGCAATGGTTTTTCCCGTGGTCACGTATGGATATGAGAGCTGGACTGTGAAGAAAGCTGATCGCTGAAGAATCGATGCTTTTGAACTGTGGTGTTGGAGAAGACTCTTGAGAGGCGCTTGGACTGCAAGGAGATCCAACCAGTCCATTCTAAAGGAGATCGATCCTGGGTGTTCATCGGAGGGACTGATGCTAAAGCTGAAACTGCAATACTTTGGCCACCTCATGCGACGAGTTGACTCACTGGAAAAGACTCTGATGCTGGGAAAGGTTGGGGGCGGGAGGAGAAGGGGACGACGGAGAATGAGATGGCTGGATGGCATCACCGACTCTGTGGACATGAGTTTGAGTGTACTCCGGGAGTTGGTGATGGACAGGGAGGCCTGGCGTGCTGTGATTCATGGGGTCGCGGAGAGTCGGGCACGACTGAGCGACTGAACTGAACTGAAGGTAAGGTAGTTAGAGCAGGCGAGGTTGAGACAAAGAATGAGACCAGCACTGTACAGGAACAGATCACCTTTAATAAGGCGAGAAGGGGCAGTAGTCAGATCAGTGAGCTGCTGCCCTTGCCCAAGAAAACAGTAAGTATATAAAGGCATGTATGTGGAAAGCTACTGTCTTAAGGGGGACTATTCTTTTGCAAGGTTGTTCAGAGTAGTTATCTCTTAAAACGGCTGGGGCAAGGAATTCTGGAGATTGACCAGAGGCTGGGACAGGCTGGGAGCTGAGCATAATCAACCTAATGCCCATTTTTTTCTTCGAGTGAGAGAGTTCTTTGTTTTGCCTAGAATGGTGGGGAGGACCTGGAGGGGCGTTTTAACACAAGTATTTAAAATGTTTCAGTGTATGAATGCAAAATCGATTGTTGGGTAGATAATATATTTAGAGACACTGAAGAAAAAATTTCAAATTGACTTCAGTCCAGTTCTAGCACTGTAGCCTCATATACCACAGCTCTGTCAAAACAGGAGCAAGCTTGTGCTCTGGGCTTGTAGATATCAAACGTCCCATAGTTTTCCTTTCTTTTCTTCCGTATAGGATATTCTTTCCTTTATCAATCAAAAAGGGCCATTCACAGAAGCCATCTTCGCAAAATCAGCCAGTATAAAATCATGCAGAGCCCTAAAGGAGAAACTAAACTCTGGGGACAAAGTGAACTTGGATGATGAATCCGTTCTCGTGGTAGCATCCGTCTTAAAGGTAAGGAAAGTTTGGGCATTATCCACGCACAGAGTAAATCTGAAGCTATATGACTGGTCCTTCATTATGAATGCCCAAGAAACATAATAGGCATTAGAGAGGAAGGATCTGAAAAAGTGAAAAACACTTCACAAAGACAAAATTGAAGGAAGGTACCTCAAATATTATAAGCTCCATACATTAGATATTTTCCTTTATCATTGCACATCTTGACTCCAGAACACTCCGTGCAAAAGAATAATAATAAATTTCAAAATACCCACTTACACATTGAGTGTTTACCAATACAAGCTTCCTGCTTTTGATGACTTCCTCATCACCTTCCTAATGAAGGCAACATTTCAAAAATAAAATTCATATTGAGGTTTTGGAAACAGTTAACAGAAGTAACTTCCCAGGCGGCTCAGACAGTAAAGAATCTGTCTGTAATGTAGGAAACCTGGGTTTGATCCCTGGGTTGGAAGGATCCCCTGGAAGAGGGACTGGCATACCGACTCCAGTATTCTTGCCTGGAGAATCCCATGGTCAGAGTAGTCTCTCTGGCTATAATCCATGGAGTGGCACAGAGTCGGACATGGCTGAAACAACTTAGCATGGATGCAAGACAGATGTTTACTTACTATGGTAAACTCGTGTGTGTGTGTGTGTGTGTGTCTGTGTGTGAGTCGCCTAGTTGCATCAGATTCTCTGTGATCCCACGGACTGAAGCCCAGCAGAGTCCTCTGTCCATGGGATCCTCCAGGCAGGAATACTAGAGTGGGTTGCCATGCCCTTCTCCAGGGGATCTTCCTGATTCAGGGATCGAACCTGCATCTCCTGCATCTCCGGCATTGGCAGACAGATCCTTTACCACTAGCGTCACCTGGAAAGCCCATGTGTCTTCAGTTCAGTTCAGTTGAGTTCAGTCGCTCAGTCGTGTCCGACTCTCCGCGACCCCATGAATCACAGCACGCCAGGTCTCCCTGTCCATCACCAACTCCCGGAGTTCACTCAAACTCATGTCCACAGAGTCGGTGATGCCATCCAGCCATCTCATTCTCTGTCTTACAATGACTCAAAAATGCTTAGTGAGGCCACCAATGTCTCTGATCACGTCATCATCCTCCCCCTGTTTATCAATGCCTTTTACTTTAAAATCAGTGTAGGGATGACTCCACCATTTGTTCCTCCTTTTATCTCCCTTACATCTTTAACACCCTTTGTTAATATTTGTATGTTTAACCCACCACCCAAGGTTACAGTTACATGGTAACCAGTTTTACTACATGCCTCAGCTTATAAATCTTATTTTTAAAGTGAGTGCAACAGTCAAAATCAGTTTGGAAGTTTGAAAAATTCAATAGATTTATACAAAAAAATAGACTGAGTTTGAAATGATAGAGCTAAATCACAAGTGTGTAGTTAAATTTCTACCAGGGGGATAATAGAACAGAATAGAAAGTTAATCAATCCATCTTGGTACTTGTTAGCAGCTATGAACCAAAATATATTAATGTAGTGATAACTACAGACAGGTTACTAAAATTATCTTAGAAACTAAATAACATATGGTGTTTCCTTGTCCCCTGTTAATGTTCGATTGTACGATAATAGATACAGTGCAGAAATGACTTAGGGTTGCCCCCTACTACACTTGCACCATAATAATACACACTAGGTCTCCAAATAGCAAGTAGTGTGCTACCCACTATAAGGTGCACACTTGGAACCAATTTGATTTGTGAGCAAGTATACCTAGGCTCTTACCTCTTTCCATGCTATAAGCACACACTAGTAAGAGGGTGCCTACTTATGGGTACAAATCTTCGACAATCCCAAAGTTTTCTCTTCCTAAAGTTGATTGATCTTGGTGGGGCATCAGACTTTGCAGCTTTGGCCTTGATAATACCATATGTCAAAGCAAACACAGAGTTGGTCTAAATCAGAAATGAATATAGAGTCAGAACCACATTGAGTTTTCCATTAAACTGTCTATAAACAGAGGTCCAGGAGCAAATACCCATGGCATATTCTGCATGAGTCATGTCCTGGCTTAACCAAACTCAGTCTCACCGATCGATTCTACAGCACAGGGTCCAGGAGAGAGAAGAGACACACTCCAAGTGCATGTAGTTTGGTACACAAGGCAAAGGCCCTGCTGCACACTCCCACACTCCCAGAAGCCATAGCCAGATGAGATGCTGAATGGCATCACCAACTCGATGGACATGACTTTGAGCAAGACCCAGGTGTTGGTGATGGACAGGAAAGCCTGGGGTGCTGCAGTCCATGGGGTCGCAAAGAGTAGGACACGATTGAACGGCTGAACTGAAATGGAGTGCTTCCTCCTTCCAAATATACTGTGGGCACGCCATAAGAAGCATAGTGAAAACCTAATGACCATGATTGGGTACTGTATACCAATTACAAGAAAAAGTATGAGAGGACTGAGGCTTTGTACATTATCTTCACACTCTATCCTCAGTACTCAAAAGAGCGCCTGACACAAACAGCAGCTCAGTGAGCACTGAAACAAGTCAACAGTGACACGATTATCATCATGATAGTCGCCTAGAAACACTGCCTGAACAAGATACTACGAAGAGAAGTCAGGCTGTATATTAAGACCAGGGGAGGCAAGGTGTGCCTTTGGAGCCGGCAAGGCAATGGAATCATTTCCCCTCAGTCTTGCGCAACACTTAACAACCTCATCTCTTTTAATAGGCCCCATTCTATGATATGAAGACTTGTTCATCAGGATACACTTTCCAGGCCTCCACTTAGGAAGCTTACATTTGCATATTCTATCCCACAGGTGTGAAGTTGCCATGTATCTAGGTTCTCAGTTTCCTCTTTAGGGAGAAATATTCCATCCAAAGAGTTGTAAGGGTAACATGTAGTGTACCCATTGGGGCTTTTGGTTTATTTCTAACACCTGTTGCTTAAAAGTCTGTAGAACTGAACTTTTATATGGTTTTTTTTTTAAAAAAGAAAAAGACTGAAGCTATTACGATACTAGGTTTTTCCCAAAGAACACACATACGTCAGCTTTTCTCTTAATATGTGTATAAGAGCATGTAGGGGTGTAATTTTATTTCAGAACTTCTCTTTCTTGAATTAAGAGCAAGCACTGTGTCTGAAGCAAACGAACACGATGGAATGTGCACTTCTTTTCAAGAAACTAATAGGATTTAGGATGAGTTATCACCAGACCTTTCCAGTTTGTACTAATGTGCTAACATGTACACAAACAGTGAGTTCCAGGTGATAGAAGGAGCTTCAGCTTCATTCTCAATACAGCCCAGACTCTACTTTTATGCTTCTAATTTTAGTTGGGGAAAATCCAACCAGTACTTCTGGATGTGCAAGGCTGTGGAGAATCACAGCCAAGCTCTGTGTGAAGCAGTCGGCATAGTTGTGAAGGAATTGTGGACTGAATTGAATTTTTCAGCGAAATATTTTCTCTGCAATTTCTCCACCGAATTTATCATAAGAATAATACCTGTTTTTTGATCTATATAAGGATTTTCTTCGAAATATCCAAGGAAGCATATTTTCCACCAGTCTCTATGATAAATGGCTTGATGTTATTGATCAAGAGAATGAGGAGGAGAAAATGACTGCGACCCAGAGGTAATGATGCAATAATTACTCAACTCGGAGAAAATACAACCAACATACTGTTAGGAAAATATTAGCTTGTAGTTTACAACTTTGTCCTCTAAAACAATGACCAGTATCAAGGGGTTTCACTTGATCATACCCTTGGAAGCCAGCTTGAAAAGAGATGCATGCCGTATTGGTGACATTGCAATTGGTATTTTTCTGCTAATCTTATTAATACGGAATGCTTGACCTTTTTACACATTCTGAATACATGAAACTGTTGGAGATGAAATCCACCTGTCCAAAAAGAGATGATAAAGAGCCAATCTGCCAGTGGTATGATCTTAAATACAAACACATAACTAACCAGGGTAGTTCTTATCTGGTTCAGGAATTAAATTCGGTGAAACATTTTTGTATGCATTCATGCCTAGAACTGTGAGAATGGACTGTGTACATGGTATAAAAAGAAGTACTTTGTTCTCTGTATTTCCACTTACTAAGCAAAATGACTCACTTTATTTACAATTGCTTTTTCTGTCATTAGGCTTCTAGACCAGCTGCCAAGAGCCAATGTAGTTTTTCTGCGATACCTTTTTGGAATGTTACACAACATTGAGCAACATTCCTCAACCAATCAGATGACAGCTTATAATTTGTCAGTGTGTATAGCCCCAAGCATTCTTTGCCTGCTTAATTCCGGCAGCTCAGAATTAGAAAACCTCACCAAAAAGGTAATGAGATCTCTCATTTTTATGCCTTGCGGGGCAGAGTCCCCATTTTGAACCTGAAGTCCGTGGTATTAATTCCAATGAACCAGTTTTTAAAAATGCACATTTTAATTACACTGCCTTGGAGTGGCAGGGTCCTACTCTGGTTGGGCATGGGAAGGTGTATTATAACTGAGAACAGTTGAGTCACTTCTCCTTTGCCATCCAAGAGATTAAACAATAGAGAGGTAAGAGCAGGAGGATATGATAGAAAAGAACCTGGCTTTGGAATCTGAGACCCAAGGTTCAACTCCCAGCCGAATCACTGAGGGGTGTACAAGCCTCCAATCTGTGATGTCATCATTACACAATGATGACAACACCCAGGACATCTGGTCACTGTCAGCACATCTTAGGCGGCCTGGGCAATACGAGCACCCAAGGCTCCACACATACTGGCCACACTCTGCCAGTTGTGGCTCTCAGGAAAGTACTTGGCTTCTACTGTGTCTCCGCTAGAGGATGAGGAGGCTAGTAAAATATTTCAGAACATCCTCACAGAGCCACAACATGCTAAGATCAGAGCTCTTCTCCAAGCTCCCCCGGACAGCAAGTGTGAGGCAAGGCGATGAAGTCAGACAGACAGACATGTTTTCTCTCCAGGTGCTTTCTTCCTTCAGAAACCGCCCCGCCCCACACTGAAACCTCTGCCACCCAAGTTTCAGATATTTCTTCACTGAAGTGAATTTCACAATTTGTGTTGTATTCGATACTTTATAAATTTTAATGAGATGCTCTATATAAATTCCATCTCAATTAACCCAGAAAAATTTTAATAAAAATATATAGCATATTAAAAAGCAGAGACATTACTTTGCCAACAAAGGTCTGTCTAGTCAAGGCTATCGTTTTTCCCGTGGTCATGTATGGATTTGAGAGTTGGACTGTGAAGAAAGCTGATTGCCAAAGAATTGATGCTTTTGAACTGTGGTGCTGGAGAAGACTCTTGAGAGTCCCTTGAACTGCAAGGAGATCCAACCAGTCCATTCTAAAGGAGATCAGTCCTAGGTGTTCATTGGAAGGACTGATGCTAAAGCTGAAGCTCCAATACTTTGGCCTCCTCATGCGAAGAGTTGACTCACTGGAAAAGACTCTGATGCTTGGAGCGATTGGGGGCTGGAGGAGAAGGGGACGACAGAGGATGAGATGGCTGGATAGCATCACCGACTCGATGGACATGAGTTTGAGTGAACTCCAGGAGTTGGTGATAGACAGGGAGGTCTGGGGTGCTGTGATTCATGGGTTCACAAAGAGTCGGACACGACTGAGTGACTGAACTGACCTGAATAAGAGAAGATACATTTTTGTCCCAAACATCCTATGTGGGCTACTTAAAAATCATCCTAGTTTTAAGCATGTAACCATCATTACAAAATTTTAGCTATTAAACTAGGTCACATAACTTTAGTCCACCGACTAAAAGAATTTTAAAATTTGTGCCCAAAGTCCTCTTGAAAGTATCAGTTATTTGTTAGAAAATGCTGATGTATATATAATATATATATATACATATATTTTTAATCAAGTCTGAATTTTTCTCAGACTTCTTTTGTAGTTTTTTGTTAGAGCCAAGATCCATGTACAAAATGTGATTTAATTATGTCATATGTACAGTAATACCTGATTTTTTGCCCCTTTGTATTACAGATTTCTTTCATACAGTTTCTCATTGAAAACTGTCTCAAGATATTTGGAGAAGATATCACTTCTCTCTTTGGAGAGAACTCAGTGAGTTGTGGTAACAGTGATATCACTGATAAGAATGAGAAGGTTGCAGGTACGTGAATAATGTAACGGGCTTTGATGCAAAAGACAGCAAGGCTGCCAGGGTCAATGGGGGATCCTAGAGCCCAAAGCACATTCTAAAGGCAGTAACTTCCATCCGCTCCAAGACATGGGAATTTTCCCACTTGTGAGATCAAAGAAAGGATAAGACTGTTCTGATTTCAAGAAACTACTAGTATAGCTTTAGGAGACACCACGGTTCAGTTCGGTTCAGTTGCTCAGTCGTGTCCGACTCTTTGTGATCCCAAGTACTACAGTGACCCCAAATCCTTGGGGTCAAGAACTGAAGTATGCCAGGCTTCCCTGTCCATCAGCAACTCCCATAGCTTACTCAAACTCACATCCATCGAATCAGTGATGCCATCCAACCACCTCATCCTCTCTCGTCCCCTTCTCCTGCCTTCAATCTTTCCCAGCATAAGGTCTTTTCTTTTTTTTTTTATTTTTTAATTTATTTTTTTTTATTTTACAATATTATATTGGTTGCCTTTGCCATACATTGATAAGGTCTTTTCAAATGAGTCAGTTCCTCACATTAGGTGGCCTAAGCATTGGAGTTTCAGCTTTAGCATCAGTCCTTCCAATGAGCATTCATGACTGATTTCCTTTAGGATGGACTGGTTGGATCTCCTTGCTGTCCAAGGGACTCTCACGATTCTTCTCCAACACCATGGTTCAAAATGGGCATCCCGTTATACCATCACATTTGGAAATTTTTAAAATAAAACTTTAAATGCAACTCATATATAAAAGATGTGCTCTGGCTGAACCTAGGATGAGGGGCCCAGAGAACTGCCTGGTTTATTCCCCTCTCCTTCCTTTTTTTGGTCAATGGTCCCTGAGGCACTGATGGTTTCTAGTGCCTTTGCAATAGGTTGAAAAAAACCAGCATCATTGAGAAAAAAAGGACTAATGCCAAAAAAAACTTTCCAGACTATAAACTCTTGTACCACTATTTGCCAGTTGTGTTAACTTTGGCCCATTATTCTAGCTCAGTTTCAGTTTCTTCATCTCGAAGATGTGAATAAAAAAATATCTAAATCTTAGGATTGCTGTAAAGATTAAATAAGATAATTGATGTAAAATAAACCTGTAATGAAGCAATTAATAGGGCTAGTAGTAGGTCTCATGAGATTAGAGTTAGTACTACTTGTGTGGGGCTTCCCTGGTGGTTCAGAGGTTAAAGCGTCTGCCTCCAATGCGGGAGACCCCGGTTTGATCCCTGGGTCGGGACGATGCCTTGGAGAAGGAAACAGTAACCCACTCCAGTATTCTTGCCTGGAGAATCCCATAGACGGAGAAGCCTGGTAGGCTACAGTCCACAGGGTCGCAAAGAGTGGGACACGAATGAGCAACGGAACTACTTGAGCCTAGCTAATCACAGCTTACTGGTAGCAGTCAATTTTTACAAGGCAGCATTTAGATTCAGACATGAATCATGAGTCCCTTCATATTTTTAATATCTCTTGGTTTTATGACACTTATCTCATTGCTTTGAGGAAATCTTTAGGTCAATCCATTTAATTAGGCATTTAGATGAGTCTAATACTTTGGCCACTTCATGCGACGAGTTGACTCACTGGAAAAGACTCTGATGCTGGGAAAGGTTGGGGGCAGGAGGAGAAGGGGACAACAGAGAATGAGATGGCTGGATGGCATTGCCAACTCTATGGACATGAGTTTGAGTGAACTCCGGGAGTTGGTGATGGACAGGGAGGCCTGGCATGCTGTGATTCATGGGGTTGCAAAGAGTCGGACACAACTGAGCAACCGAACTGAATTGAACTGAACTGAATATCTGAGAATATGTTCAAACTAAGACAACTGTTTGCTTTCATTTTATCAGTGACAACAGAACAACCTCTTGAATCCAAGTCAGTGAGAGTGACAGTGAATTACACAAAGGTACAACTGCAGTATGATGCCATGACCTCATCAAAGACGGGTCCATCCACTAACCTGTCTACAGTTTTCTGAGTTCCTGAAGATTACAGTCCCCATGATCACACTTTACCCTTCCTTTTTCTTTTTCATGCAATATCTCATTTGAGAACACTGTTTAATAAAACATTTGCATGATTTTGTTGAGTTTGAATTAAATGCTCAGATCTAGTCCAGAAATAAATGAATTTCCTGGCACAAGCATGAACATGAGGCACCTAAACCGAGAAAACCACTTGGATCATTCCGTGAAAATAAGGCCTGTCAAGGCCCCAGCTTACGCCATTTCAGTTTGTCTTGATCCCATATGTCCATGTTTGAGAGAATATTTTCCCCAAAGCATCTCTTCTTTCGTTCCTACCATATTATATTATTTTTTGTACTGTACTGTACATTTTTATACTGGTGCAATAAAATAGGTTAGACAACCATTTCATTTGCTTATGATTCATTTTAACACTTTGGTAGAGGCTCAACTGGCAGTTTGGGTCTCAGCTAAGATCACTTATGAACCTTTAATCAGTTGGCAGCTCAACTGGAGTAAGCTACATGTCTGCTGTTTGAAGTTGGCTCTGGGTTGATCCCCATGTCTTCAACAAGAAAACCGGCCTACTTCATATGGTGGAAGAAGAGTTCGCAACAGCAAGAGAGGCTTTTCAAGAGTCAATGTAGAAAAGGGCTCCACAGAAGACTACAAAGACAATGAATTATTCATTATTTACTGAGGAAAGTAAGGGGGTTCCAGAAAAACATCTATGTCTGCTTCAATGACTATGCTAAAGCCTTTGACTGTATGTATGCATGGTGGTCAGTTGTTTCAGTCGTGTCCAAATCTTTGCAACCCTATGGACTATATAGCCCACCAGATCCTCTCTTCATGGGGTTTTCCAGGCAAGAATACTAGAGTGGGTTGCCATTTCCTCCTCCAGGGGAATTTTCGTGATCCAGGGATCAAATCCATGTTTCTTGAGACTCCTGTGTTGGAGGTGGTATCTTTACCTGCTGAGCTATCAGGGAAGCCCTTTGACCATGTGGATCACAACAAACTGTGAAAAATGATTAAAGAGATGAGTACCAAACCACCTTACTTGCCTCCTGAGAAACCTGTGTGCCAGTCAAGAAGCAATAGTTAGAAATGAACATGGAACAAAGGACTGGTTCATAGTTTAGAAAGGCTATATATCATTACTCTGCTTATTTAATTGATATGCAGAGTATATCATGCGAAGTGCTGTGCTGGATGAATCACAAGTTGGACTCAAGATTTCTGGGAGAATTGTCAACAGGCTCAGATATAAGGATGATATTACTCTAATGGCAGAAAGTGAAGACGAACTAAAGAGTCTCCTGAAAAGGGTGAAAGAAGAGAGTGAAAAAGCTGGTTTGAAACTAACCATTAGAAAAACTAAGGGACAGCTAGATCATTTCCCCAGAGGAGAAGAAATTACAGAAGTATAAGAGAAAGAGTATTTTGCTGCTTATGAGTTTTGAAAACTTAGTTTCCCAGGAAACAAAAACAATGCATCAGTTCAGTTCAGTCACTCAGTCGTGTCCGACTCTTTGCGACCCCATGAATCACAGCATGACAGGCCTCCCTGTCCATCACCAAATCCCGGAGTTCACTCAAACTCATGTCCATCAAGTCAGTGATGCCATCCAGCCATCTCATTCTCTGTCGTCCCCTTCTCCTCCCGCCCCCAATCCTTCCCAGCATCAGACTCTTTTCCAGTGAGTCAACTCATCACATGAGGTGGCCAAAGTATTGCAGTTTCAGCTTTAGCATCAGTCCTTCCAATGAACACCCAGGACTGATCTCCTTTAGAATGGACTGGTTGGATCTCCTTGCAGTCCAAGGGACTCTCAAGAGTCTTCTCCAGCACCACAGTTCAAAAGCATCAATTCTTTGGCAATCAGCTTTCTTCACAGTCCAACTCTCACATCCATACATAACCACTGGAAAAACCATAGCCTTGACTAGACAGACCTTTGCTGGCAAAGTAATGGCTCTGCTTTTTAATATATTATCTAGGTTGGTCATAACTTTCCTTCCAAGGAGTAAGCGTCTTTTAATTTCATGGCTGCAATCAGCATCCGCAGTGATTTTGGAGCCCAAAAAAATAAAGTCTGACACTGTTTCCACTGTTACCCCATCTATTTCCCATGAAGTGATGGGACCAGATGCCATGATCTTTGTTTTCTGAATGTTGAGCTTCAAGCCAACCTTTTCACTCTCCTCTTTCACTTTCTTCAAGAGGCTTTTTAGTTCCTCTTCACTTTCTGCCATAAGGGTGGTGTCATCTTTGTATCTGAGGTTATTGATATTTCTCCCAGCAATCTTGATTCCAGCTCGTGTTTCTTCCAGCCCAGTGTTCCTCATGATGTACTCTGCATATAAATAAGCAGGGTGACAATATACAACCTTGATGTACTCCTTTTCCTATTTGGAACCAGTCTGTTGTTCCATGTACAGTTCTGAATGTTGCTTCCTGACCTGCATACAGGTTTCTCAAGAGGCAGGTCAGGTGGTCTGGCAGAGGGTAAAGATCTAGGCAGAAACCTCATGGGAAAAGCCTCAAATCATTAGGTGTATGGAATACATGCCGCATTTCATAAACAGAAACCAAGAGGAATTAGGAAGCCCCCAGAGAACAATTAAATAACATGTCTAAGAAAGATGGGGCATTGTACATTCATACAGAATTTCTTGTACCTCAACATGGAACAGATTAGTGAAGTTATTCCCATCAACATGAGAATTACGATATGGAAGGAACAAAGAGAACCACTGGATCTGAGTAACACATGTCTCAGTAATAGTGGTACAGGCCAATCACCTGGGACAAGACAGCAAGCAGGACATTTCAGTAGATGTCCAGCATACACAGATGACACAGTGGATAAATGTCATACCTCATTCCACAATCACCTAACTCCTTAGCATTAGAAGACTCCAGAACATGGATACATTCATGGAGAAAATGGAAAGACCTTGAATTTCTGCCAATCTGGGAAAAAGGATTACACTAGACATAAAATGTACTATTTTAAACTATAGAACAGTACATATCTTAATATATTACAGTTTGTAGACTGAGATTGATACCAATATATATAGAATACTTGATCCATGCATTGTTTCCCTAGCAAGGGTTCCATGGTCAAATAGGTTTGGGAAATGCTGTATTTTCCTACTGGAAATCAAAATGCCCATTAACATATTAATGTCTTAGAGAAGACTCACAGTAAAGAAACTCAGTATTTTCCACATCTGACCTGAGAGGTCGTTTTGGAGGAACTCTATTAATGATCCTAGGAACATACATAAATAAAGACTGCTCTTAATTTATCTTCTTAGGTCACAGAAGACCCTCTACAATGCAACCTGCTCCAGTAATCCATGTTTTCTTCACTATTTCTCAGTGTAGATCCTTTTCTTTAGCTAGGTCAGACACTTCACTGTTTCCTAAACAAGATACACGCACATCTCTAAGTGTAATCATCAACTCCTCTTTGTCTCTAAATATACACAAACTAGATAGCTACTTGGGTTCTACTCATTCAGAAATTTAACAAAAGACATCTGTGACCATTCCAGCTCAAACTAATTGCTCTTTTATAATGCATAAATATTTCACCCCATTAGAAATTGGCTCATATGCTGCTATGCACAATCAGGAATTACACTGGTATTTTTATACATAGCTCAACAATCCAAACTACTGTGGTAAATGATTATTCCTTGTGTTAATTTTATATTACTTTTAATGCCTGGGTAAATGTCTACTAAAAAAGGTATAAATGAATTTGTGAACTTTTCTAAGAGTACAGAAATTTTACATTGACTGGTAACGACTGCAAATTTTAAAACTGAAGAGGTAGCAAACAGCACAAATGGAACTCAGTGAGTAGCAGTAAGACAAATTTTAGACATGACTTTACAGTCTTTGATTTAGGTCATACGTGAATGGTCTAGTGGTTTTACGTACTTTCTTCAAGTCTGAATTTGGCAATAAGGAGTTCTGATCTGAGCCACAGTCAGCTCCTGATCTTGTTTTTGCTAACTGTATACAGCTTCTCCATCTTTGGCTGCAAAGAATATAATCAATCTGATTTCAGTGTTGACCATCTGGTGATGTCCATGTGTAGAGTCTTCTCTTGTGTTGTTGAAACAGGGTGTTTGCTATGACCAGTGCGTTCTCTCGGCAAAACTCTATTAGCCTTTGCCCTGCTTCATTCTGTGCTTCAAGGCCAAATTTGCCTGTTACTCCAGGTGTTTCTTGACTGCCTACTTTTGCATTCCTGTCTCCTAAAATAGAAGGACATCTTTTTGGGGTGTTAGTTCTAAAAGGTCTTGTAGGTCTTCATCAGTTCAGTTCAGTCGCTCAGTCGTGTCCAACTCTTTGCGACCCCATGAATCACAGCATGACAGGCCTCCCTGTCCATCACCAAATCCCGGAGTTCACTCAAACTCATGTCCATCGAGTCAGTGATGCCATCCAGCCATCTCATTCTCCGTCGTCCCCTTCTCCTCCCGCCCCCAATCCTTCCCAGCATCAGAGTCTTTTCCAGTGAATCAACTTGTCGCATGAGGTGGCCAAAGTATTGGAGTTTCAGCTTTAGCATCAGTCCTTCCAATGAACACCCAGGAGTGATCTCCTTTAGAATGGACTGCTTGGATCTCCTTGCAGTCCAAGGGACTCTCAAGAGTCTTCTCCAGCACCACAGTTCAAAAGTATCAATTCTTCAGCGATCAGGTTTCTTCACAGTCCAACTCTCACATCCATACATGACCACGGGAAAAACCATAGCCTTGACTAGATGGACCTTGGTTGGCAAAGTAATGTCTCAGGTTAGGTTGGTCAAAACTTTCCTTCCAAGGAGCAAGTGTCTTTTAATTTCATGACTGCAATCAGCATCCGAGGTGATTTTGAAGCCCCCAAAAATAAAGTCTGACACTGTTTCCACTGTTTCCCCATCTATTTCCCATGAAGTGATGGGACCAGATGCCATGATCTTTGTTTTCTGAATGTTGAGCTTCAAGCCAACCTTTTCACTCTCCTCTTTCACTTTCATCAAGAGGCTTTTGAGTTCCTCTTCACTTTCTGCCATAAGGGTGGTGTCATCTTTGTATCTGAGGTTATTGATATTTCTCCCAGCAATCTTGATTCCAGCTTGTGCTTCTTCCAGCCCAGCGTTCCTCATGATGTACTCTGCATATAAGTTAAGTAAGCAAGGTGACAATATACAACCTTGACGTACTCCTTTTCCTATTTGGAACCAGTCTGTTGTTCCATGTACAGTTCTGACTATTGCTTCCTGACCTGCACACAGGTTTCTCAAGAGGCAGGTCAGGTGGTCTGGTATTCGCATCTCTTTCAGAATTTTCCACAGTTTATTGTGATCCACACAGTCAAAGGCTTTGGCATAGTCAATGAAGCAGAAATAGATGTTTTTCTGGAACTCTCTCGCTTTCTCCATGATCCAGCGGATGTTGGCAATTTGATCTCTGGTGCCTCTGCCTTTTCTAAAACCTGCTTGAACAGTTGAGAGTTCACGGTTTACATACTGCTGAAGCCTGGCTTGGAGAATTTTGAGCATGACTACTAGCGTGTGAGATGAGTGCAATTGTGTGGTAGTTGGAGCATTCTTTGGCATTCCCTTTCTTTGGGATTGGAATGAAGACTGACCTTTTCCAGTCCTGTGGCCACTGCTGAGTTTTCCAAATTTGCTGGCATATTGAGTGCAGCACTTTCACAGCATCATCTTTCAAGATTTGAAATAGCTCAACTGGAATTCCATCACCTCCACTAGCTTTGTTCATAGTGATGCTTTCTAAGGCCCACTTGACTTCACATTCCAAGATGTCTGGTTCTAGGTCAGTGATCACGTTACCGTGATTATCTTGGTCATGAAGTTCTTTTTGTACAGTTCTTCTGTGTATTCTTGCCACCTCTTCTTAATATCTTCTGCTTCTGTTAGGTCCATACCATTTCTGTCCTTTATTGAGCCCATCTTTGCATGAAATGTTCCCTTGCAATCTCTAATTTTCTTGAAGAGATCTCTTGTTTTTCCTATTCTGTTGTTTTCCTCTATTTCTTTGCACTGATTGCTGAGGAAGGCAGCTCTAATTCCTGTAACTCTTGTAATTCAGTCATTCGTGTGCCTCCTTCATGAGGATTCAGTATAGCTGTGGTGCTGTTATCCCTCTGATAGGAACTCTAACTCTGTGTAAAGCCCCAAGGGTCTGTTACTTATTTTTATTTTATATTGTACTATATTTCATTCACAGTGTTGTGTTTGTTTCAGGTGTATAGCAATGTGATACAGTCATATATATACATGAATTAACAAAAGCAGTCCCCGTCTTTTGATGGGATGCTCATGGTTTATAACATGAATGGCATTATTTTGAGAGAGGGATAACTTAAGTATGGCATTGGGTTTTTTTTTTCTTTTTGCAGCCTGAGGCAGTTTTAAAATAACTTAATGTAGCTTTTTTCAACTGTGTATTCTATAGTATTTTTTTCATTTGGTGAAATTTTACCTGTTAATGTTTTTGGCATTGTGCTTTGTACCATTTATTAAATAAAAGTTAAAAAAAAAGAGGAAACATTCTCTTTATGGTGATTAATAATTACAATATATTGACTAGAATATGAATGTAATATATATACATTCAATTTTTATTCCACTGCATTAGCTATATCTCATAAATAATTATTTTTATTTTTTAGTATTTTAGTTTTTTAATCATTCAGTTAATATATTTTATAATTTTCTTTGTGAATTATTTTTTAATCCATACATTGTTTAGGCTTTTCATTTTTTCAGGTTCCCCACCTAAGGATTTTCATTACTATTTGTAATAGTTAATTTCTAATTTTAATAGACTAGTGACTAGATAATATGTGAATGGTTGTGATTCTTTGTGACTGCAAGTATATAGTAAATTTTAAACTTTTAAATGTTGCATGCATGCTTTAGAACTGTGTGTATTCTCTGTTGGGTTCTCTTTGGGGTACAAAGATATATATAAATTTAAAATCATGCTATATGTGTTACTCTGGAGAAGGACATGGCAACCCACTCCTGTACTCTTGCCTGGTAGGCTACACTCCATGGGATCGTGAAGAGTCAGACATGACTGAGCAACTTCACTTTCACTTTTCACTTTCATGCATTGGAGCAGGAAATGGTAACCCTCTCCCGTGTTCTTGCCTAGAGAATCCCAGGGACAGAGGAGCCTGGTGGGCTGCCGTCTATAGGGTGGTCGCACAGAGTTGGACACAACTGAAGCGACTGAGCAGCAGCATATGTGTTACTCAAATCCTCTCTGTATATTCTCCAAATTAGTAGTTTCTAAGAGAGGTGTTAAATTCTCCCATTATGATAATAAGTTTGTCAATTTTATTTTGTAATTCTGAGCTTTTATAGCTTTTTTTTTGGAAGGGGGGTTACAGTCTACATCTATATTAAACATACACAGTTTTAATTTTTATACTCTTTTTATAAATATTCTTTATTAATGCTAATGCATCTGACTTATATTCCTTAGGTCCGTATATGCCTGGAATGTCTCCTTTGCTTTTCCTCATTTTAACTTTTCTGTTTTAGGGTGGGTGTGCCTGGATTTGGCGGTGTGCGTGTTTCTGTGTCAGTGTCTCCTATAAACACCATATAACTGATTTTTTTAATATCTAAGCTAGTAATTTTTAATTTAACCAGATTCATGTAATCCATTTACATTTGTTGTCACTACAATGTATTTTGAGTTACATCATTTTATTCCATAGTTTAGTTTCATCAGCAGTTTCTAATGGCTTCATCTGTCCTCCTCCTTCTAACTTTTCTTGGATTAGTACACTGTAGATGAGTGTTTTTCTTATTGAGTTTTATTTACACATATTAAAACTTCTCAGACATTATCTCTCTGAATATGCTGCTGTAACATTCCTCTATTATCTTTTGCTAGCATCCCATTAAAATTCTATTAAGGATTTTTGAACATCATATCTCAAAATTTTTTCAATTTTTTTCTTTATGCTGCATCTTGGGTACAATTCTTAGTTCTCTCTTCCAGTTTGTTAGGTCTTTAACTTTGTCCCATTTCAGAGTTTATGTTTTAAATTTTATGAGTTTTCAAATGCTAATATATTTTCTAGGGTTACCAACTGGATCTTTTTCCTATCCATATGATTATATACATATTTTTTTAAATAGAGATCATTCCTTTTCCTTTCTGATTCTGGTACCAAGAAGTAGGCTGCTGCTGTAACAATTGCTAAAAATATGGAAGGGGCTTTGCAAACTGGGTAGTGAGCAGAGGCTTGGAGGAGTTTTTGAGATACATGCTAATAAAAGCCTGAGTTACTGTGAGGACAATATTGGTAGAACTACAGATGTTAGAGGTGATTCTAGTAAGGATTCAAAAAAAAAGAGGAGAGCTTGAGAGGCAGTCTATCTTATTAGAGAATAAACAAATAATTATGAACCGTTATGTTAGTAGAAATATGGACATTCAAGGTCATTCTGGTGAAGCCTCAGATGGAAATGAAGAACATGTTACTGGAAACTAAGAAAAGATAACCATGTGATAAAGGGCAAAGAACTTGGTTGAACTGGTGTTCTAGTTCTGTGAAAAAGAGAACTTGCAAGCAATAAAAATGAGTATTTAGTTCAGTGGCAGTGATCTGCACTACTCTTTGTCTTCTTGCTCACTGATCTGCTGCCCTGTATCATTCAATCTACTGTTGATTCCTTTGAGTGTATTTTTATTTCAGTTATTTGCTCTTCACCTCTATTTGGTTGTTTGGCTCTTTGTTAAAAACTTTTAACTTCTCACTTAGTGCCTCCATTCATATTGTGGAAAACACTATGGAGGTTTCTAAAAAAAAACTAAAAACAGAAATACCATATCCAGCAATCTCACTCCTGGGTATATATCTGGAAAATACAAAAATTCTACTCGAAAATACACATGCACCCCAATGTTCATAGCAGTATTATTCAACTTTCAAGACATAGAAGCAACCTAAGGGTCCACTGACGGATGGATGAAATGCACATACATACAATGGAATACCATTCAGCCATTAAAAAGAATAAATTTTTGCCATTTCCAGCAATATGGACGGACCTGGGGCAGAGCACTATGCTACGAGAGGTAAGCAAGACAAAGAAGAGCACTGTATGCTGTCACCTATATGTGGAATCTAGTGACCGAAAGAAAAAGAAGCAGACTCACAGAGAACAGGCTGGCTGTGCAGACTGGCAGAGGGAAGAGGGAGGGCATGAAGAGAATCGGGAACTAAGAGCCACAGGCTATTACGGACAAAGTCAGCTACAAGGATATACTGCACAAGGAAATAGCAGCAAATATTTTATGATGACTATGAATGGAATATAACCTTTAAAAATTGTGAATTACTGTATCAGACACAACATATAGCAACTATACTTTTAAAATCGGTTTTTTATAATAAAATGGAATATCAAAAAACGTGGGTTTTTAGCTGTAGAGGTTGCTCAGCAAAGTGTTAAAGGAGCAGTGTGGTTCCTCCTGACTGCTTATAATAAAATGCAAGAAGAGGGAGCGGAACTGAAGAAGGAATTGTTGAGCAAAAAGGAAGCACCACTTGAATACTTAGAAAATGTTTATACATTTTACCAAAAAAAAAAAAAATGAGTAAGCTTTTCCTAAAGAAAAAACAGAGGGTATGGCTATCCAACCTTTGAAAATAAGACTAGTAGGGATTAGAATCACAAAATTATCTGCTGCTGCTGCTGCTGCTAAGTCACTTCAGTCGTGTCCAACTCTGTGCAACCCCATAGACGGCAGCCGACCAGGCTCCCCCATCCCTGGGATTCTCCAGGCAAGAACACTGGAGTGGGTTGCCATTTCCTTCTCCAATGTGTGAAAGTGAAAAGTGAAAGTGAAGTCGCTCAGTCGTGTCCGACTAGTAGCAACCCCATGGACTGCAGCCCACCAGGCTCCTCTGTCCATGCAATTTTCTAGGCAAGAGTACTGGAGTGGCTTGCCATTGCCTTCTCCGCAAAATTATCTACCACCTAAGCAAAAACCAGGACTAGAGGATTTTGTTGGCAGAATCACAGACAATTAGGGATACTGAGACAGGATGAAATGAAAGAAGGCTGTTAAAATGCTTAGATTCTATAAGAGGGAAGCAAAGAGCTATTGGGCTGCAAATGTACACTATCCTTTAAGAAACGAAAAGAAAGACTCCAAAGGCCATTTAGAGATCATCAGATTCCTTCTTAAGCTTCAAAGCATGGACCATCACCTTGGTTTCAACAGGCCATATGGCCTCCAACTGAAGCCTTGGGGATGAGACCTCCACCTGGAAAAACCACAGGACTGCCACCCCAGTGGGTCCACAAGGTGGGGCATGGAGCCAAAGAGGATTATTCCCAAGAAAATTTATAAACAATAAATGCTGGAGAGGGTATGGAAAAAAGGGAACCCTCTTGCACTGTTGGTGGGAATGTAAACTGACACAGCCACCATGGAGAACAGTGTGGAGGTTCCTTAAAAAATTAAAAATAGAGCTATCATATGACCCAGAAATCCCACTCCTGGGCACACACCTGGAGAAAACCATAATTCCAAAAGATATGTACCCCTCAATGTTCATTGGAGCACTATTTACAATAGCCAGGACATGGAAGCAACCTAAACATCAACAGAGGAATGGATAAAGCATGGATATATATGTATGTATGTATGTATGCATGCCTGTTAAGTTCCTTTAGTTGTCTTTGACTCTTTGCAACCCTATGGACTATATCCCACCAGGCTCCTCTGTCCATGGGATTCTCCAGGCAAGAATACTGGAGGGGACTGCCATGCCGTCCTCCAGTGGCTCTTCCAGATCCAGGGATTGAACCCACATTTCTAACATCTCCTGGCAGGCAGGGTCCTCACCACTAGTGCCACCTGGGAAACCTAATGTGTGTGTGTGTGCATGTGTGTGTATCAGTTCAGTTGAGTTGCTACTTGTGTCCGACTCTTTGTGACCCCATGGATTAAAGCACACCAGGCTTCCCGGTTCATCACCAACTCCCAGAGCTTGCTCAAACTCATGTCCATCAAGTCAGAGATGCCATCCAACCATCTCATCCTCTGTTGTCCCCTTCTCCTCCCACCTTCAGGCTTTCCCAGGATCAGGGTCTTTTCAAGTGAGTCAGTTCTTTGCATCAGGTGGCCAGAGTATTGGAATTTCAGATTCCACATCAGTCCTTCCAAAGAATATTCAGGACTGAATTCCTTCAGGATTGATTCGCTGGATCTCCTTGCAGTCCAAGGGACTCTCAAGAGTCTTATCCAACACCATAGTTCAAAAGCAACACTTCTTCAGCACTCAGCTCTTTATAGTCCAACTCTCACATCCATACATGACTACTGGAAAAACCATAGCTTTGACTAAACAGACCTCTGTTGGCAAACTAATGTCTCTGCTTTTTAACACGCTGTCATAACTTTTATTTCAAGGAGCAAGGTTCTTCTAATTTCATGGCTGCAGTCACCATCTGCAGTGATTTTGGAGCCCAAAAAATAAAGTCTGTCACTATTCCCACTGTTTCCCCATCTATTTGCCATGAAGTGATGGGACCAGATGCCATGATCTTAGCTTTCTGAGTACTGAGCTTTAAGCCAGCTTTTTCACTCTACTCTTTCCCTTTCATCAAGAGGTTTTTTAGTTCTTCTTCACTTTCTGCCATAAGGATGGTGTCATCTGCGTATCTGAGGTTGTTGATATTTCTCCAGCAATCTAGATTTCAGCTTGTGCTTCATCTAGCCTGGCATTTCTCATGATATACTCTGCATATAAGTTAAATGAACAGGGTGACAATATACAGCCTTAACGTACTTCTTTCCCAATTTGGAACAAGTTTGTTGTTCCATGTCCAGTTCTGACTGTTGCTTCCTGACCTACATACAGATTTCTCAAGAGGCAAGTCAGGTGGTCTGGTATTCCCATCTCTTTCAGAATTTTCCACAGTTTGTTGTGGTCCACACAGTCAAAGGCTTTGGCATAGTCAATAAATCAGAAGAAGATGTTTTTCTGGAACTCTCTTGCTATTTTGGTGATCCAACAGATGTGGGCAATTAGATCTCTGGTTCCTCTGCCTTTTCTAAATCCAGCTTGAACATCTGGAAGTTCATGGCTCATGTACTGTTGAAGTCTGGCTTGGAGAATTTTGAGCATTGCTTTGCTAGTGTGTGAGATGAGTGCAATTTTGTGGTAGTGTGAACATTCTTTGGCATTGCCTTTCTTTGGGATTTGAATGAAAATTGACCTTTCCCAGTTCTGTGGCCACTGCTGAGTTTTCCAAACTTGCTGGCATATTGAGTGCAGCACTTTCACAGCATCATCTTTCAGGATTTGAAATAGGTCAACTGGAATTCCATCTCCTCCACTAGCTTTGTCTGCAGTGATGCTTCCTAAGGCCCACTTGACTTTGCATTCCAGGATGTCTGGCTCTAGGTGAGTGATCACACTATCAGGATTATATGGATCATGAAGATCTTTTTAGTATAGTTCTTCTGTGTATTCTTGCCACCTTTTCTTAATATCTTCTGCTTCTGTTAGGTCCATACCATTTCTGTTCTTTATTGAGCCCATCTTTGCATGAAAATTTCCCTTGGTAACTCTAATTTTCTTGAAGAGATCTCTAGTCTTTCCCATTCTCTTGTTTTCCTCTGTTTCTCTGCACTGATTACTGAGGAAGGTGTTCTTATCTTTCCTTGCTATTCTTTGGAACTCTGTATTCAAATGAGTATATATCCTTTTCTCCTTTGCCTTTCGTTTCTCCTCTATATTCACATATATTTGTAAGGCCTCCTCAGACAACCATTTTGCCTTTTTGCATTTCTTTTCCTTGGGGATGTTCTTGTTCCTTGCCTCCTGTACAATGTCATGAACCTCTGTCCATAGTTCTTCAGGCACTCTAACAGATCTAATCTCTTAAATCTATTGGTCACTTCCACTGTATAATGTGTAATATATATATGTGTGTGTGTATAGACAATGGAATATTACTCAAACACAACAAGAAACAAAATTGAGTTATCTGTAGAGATGTGGATAAATCTAAAGACTGTCATATAAAGTGAAGTGAGTCAGAAAAACAAATACTGTATATTAACACACCTATGTGCAATCTAGAAAAAATGGTACAGCTTAACCTATTTGCACCAGGGCTTCTCTGGTGGCTCAGCTGGCAAAGAATCCTCCTGCAATGCGAGAGACCTGGGGTCAATCCCTGGGTTGGGAAGATCCCCTGGAAAAGGGAACGGTCACCCACTAAAGTATTCTGGCCTGGGGAATTCCATGGACTGTATAGTCATGGGGTCACAAAGATTCAGACACGACTGAGTGACTTTCACTTTCACCTATTTGTGAAGAAGGAAATAGAAACACAAATATACAGAACATACATATGAACACAAAGGGGTGAAGAGGAGGGATAGGTGAATTGGGAGATTGGGATTGAAATATATGCATTACAATGTATAAAACAGATAACTAATGAGAACCTACTGTGTAGCCAGGGAACTCTGCTCGGTGCTCTGTGATGACCTAAATGGGAAGGAAATCAAAGAGTGGATCTATGTACACATGTAACTGACTTACTTTGCTGTACAGCAGAAACTAACAGAACACTGCTCAGCAACTATACTCCAATAAAATGTTTTTTTAATCTAAAAGAATCTGCCTTGCTAGGTTTTGGATTTGCTTGGGACCTGTCACCCTATCCTTTCCTATTTCTTTCTTTTGGAGTGGTAATGTCTATGCCTGAACCACCACTGTATTTCAGAAGCACATAATTGTCTGATATCGCAGGTTCACAGCTAGAAAAGAATTTTTGTTTCAGGATGAAATGTACCTTGAATCTCATCCATATCTGATTTTTCTTTAATTTTAATTGGAGGCTATTTACTTTACAATATTGTATTGGTTTTGCCATACATTGACATGAATCCGCCCCGGGTGTACATGTGTTCCCCATCTTGAGCCCCCCTCCCACCTCCCTCCCCATATCATCCCTCTGGGTCATCCCAGTGCGCCAGCCCCGAGCACCCTGTATCATGCATCGAACCTGGACTGGCGATTCATTTCACATATGAAAATATACATGTTTCAGTGCCATTCTCCCAAATCATCCCACCCTTACCTCTCCCACAGAGTCCAAAAGACTGTTCTATACATCTGTGTCTCTTTTGCTGTCTCGTATAAAGGGTTATCGTTACCATCTTTCTAAATTCCATATATATGCATTAGTATATTGTATTGGTGTTTTTCTTTCTGGCTTAATTCACTCTGTATAATAGGCTCCAGTTTCATCCACCTCATTAGAACTGATTCAAATGTATTCTTTTTAATAGCTGAGTAGTACTCCATTGTGTATATGTACCACAGCTTTCTTATCCATTCGTCTGCAGATGGACATCTAGGTTGCTTCCATGTCCCGGCTATTATAAACAGTGCTGCGATGAACACTGGAGTACATGTCTCTCTTTCAGTTCTGGTTTCCTCGGTGTGTATGCCCAGGAGTGGGACTGTTGAGTCATGTGGCAGTTCTATTTCCAGTTTTTTAAGGAATCTCCACACTGAATCTCCATATCTGATTTAGATGGTATTTAGATTAGACTTTGGACTTTAGAGTTGATGCTAGAATGAATTAAGGCTTTTGGGGCTGTGCGGACTAATGAATGTATTTTGCACATGATAAAGACATGAATTTTGGGCAGCTAGAGGTATATTGGCAACCCACTCCAGTACTCTTGCCTTGAAAATCCCATGGATGGAGGAGCCTGATAGGCTGCAGTCCATGGGGTCATGAAGAGTCGGACACGACTGAGCGACTTCACTTTCACTTTTCACTTTCATGCATTGGAGAAGGAAATGGTAACCCACTCCACTGTTCTTGCCTGGAGAATACCAGGGATTGGGGAGCCTGGTGAGCTGCCGTCTATGGGGTCACACAGAGTCGGACACGACTGAAGAGACTTAGCAGCAGCAGCAGCAGAGGCATATTGCTTTGAACTCAATGTGTCACCTCCCCAAATTTGTATGTTAAAACCCTAATCGTCCATGTGACTGTATTGGAGATAGAGTTTTCAAGGTGATTAGGGTTAAAAGAAGTCAGAAGGGTAGTAATCCGATACATTGGAGCTGATGTCCGCTCTCTCTGGCCTGTGACAACAGAGTGAGAAGCCAGCCCTCCGCAAGCCAGGAAGAGAGCTCTTGCCATCAGCAGACCTTGCCAGCACCTTGATCTTGGACTTAACAGCCTCCAAAACTGCAGGAAAATGAATCTGGTTTTTAAGCCATCCAGTCTACGGCATTACATTATGGCAACATGAGTAGACTAAGATAGGGTTTTAAAAAGACTTAAAGTCATTTTAAGACTGCTCAACATTTTTCATTTTTATCTGGAATGAATTCATCTCCTGACTGGTTATTTTTCTTACTGTCTTCATATCTCATATTTTATTTCAGTTTGATGGCTCACCTTGAAAACAAATTTTAAAAGCTCCTCCTCTGCCCTTGCCTTTCTAATTTAATCTTCTTCAGCTGCCCCGATCTAACCGCCTGAAGCTACTAAAGAAAGATTCTTGTATCAGTAGCACAGAGCTTCATCAGCATGAATATTGGGAATATCAGTCAGCCCCAGTACTTCTAGGCTAATTCAGTTCCTGACTTATACATGGTTCCCTAGGCAGGTTTTCAGCATTATGGGCCTACTTTATAACAGTTTAGGATTTTCTGGTCTCTCGTTAGTAGATCAGAGCTATATACCAGGTAGTTCCTGGATTACATACTTGCTAGCTTGAAAGAACTACCCCTCCCAGTGTCAGCCAATTTTTTAGGGTTAGGGGCTCTTACACTCCAGGGCAATATCCCCTTATCTCAATCACTCCAAAAGCTAAGTACCAGACAACAAAGCCCTATGCCCGCAGAGACTGCTGAAATTACTCACACTAGCCAATCCTAACCCTGCTTACACTGCCTCAATTGTACCTGCCCACAGAAACCACAGTAAAGGCTCCTGCCCATGATTTCTCCCATACCTTCTGCCTCCTGACCAGCTTTGGAGCTTTTCCATGTGCCCCCCGCCCAACCCTGCAGGGTGTACTATGCCTCCTGTTTCTAAGAATCTGTGAGAGTTCTTGCCTCATAAACACTCGTTTCCACATCTGTGTGTCTTACAATATATGATTAAAATAAATTCCAAGTACTATCAAAACTGTGAAAGTGAAAGTGTTAGTCGCTCAGGTGTGTCCGACTCTTTGCAACTCCATGGACTACAGTCCACCAGGCTCCACTGTCCATGGAATTCTCCAGACAAGAATACTGGAGTGGGGTGCCATTCCCTTCCCCAAGGGATCTTCCCAACCCAGGTCTCCTGCATTACAGGCAGATTCTTTACCATGTGAGTCACCAGGGAAGCCTACTATCAAAATAATACTTAAAAGATAGAAAAAGTAACTTGTGGTAGTAGAAAACATGCATCTTAGTACTTGGTTAACTTTATTACATTTAACAAAACAATTGTAAAGTTTTTGGGAGTTGGCAATGTGTTGCTTTCATAATATTGTGAATATTATCAAGAGTTCAAATCAATATTGGGTTATTACTTTAAAATATATTTGCGGTAATAATGTGCTTAGTTGGTCACTCGTGTCCAAGTCTTTGCAAACCATGGACTGTTGCCTGCCAGGCTCCTCTGTCCATGAGGATTCTCCAGGCAAGAATACTGAAGTGGGTTGCCATGTTCTCCTCAAGGGGATCTTCCAAACCCAGGGATAGAACCCACGTCTCATTACAGGCAGATTCTTTACCATCAAGCCTCTAGGGAAGTCCTACATTAATAACACATTAATAATCAGTCAGTCAGTCAGTTCAGTCACTCAGGCATGTCCAACTCTTTGTGACCCCATGGACTGCAGCACGTCAGGCTTCCCTGTCCATCACCAACTCTCAGAGCTTGTTCAAATTCATATCCATCCAGTCGGTGATAACATCCAACATCTCATCCTCTGTCGTCCCCTTCTCCTCTGCCTTCAATATTTCCCAGCATCAGGATCTTTTCCAAGGAGTCAGCTCTTCATATTAGGTGGCCAAAGTATTGGAGTTGCAGCTTCTGCATCAGTCCTTCCAATGAATATTCAGGACTGATTTCCTTTAGGATCGACTTGTTGGATCTCCTTGAAGTCCAAGGGACTCTCAAGAGTCTTATCCAACACCACAATTCAAAAGCATCAATTCTTCGGCGCTCAGCTTTCTTTATAGTCCAACTCTCACATCCATACATGATTACTGGAAAAACCATAGCTTTGACTAGATGGACCTTTGTTGGCAAAGTAATGTCTCTGCTTTTTAATATGCCATCGAGGTTGGTCATAGATTTTCTTCCAAGGAGCAAGGGTCTTTTAATTTCATGACTGTGATCACCATCTGTAGTGATTTTCCAGGCCCAAAAAATAAAGTCTGTCACTGTTTCCATTGTTTCCCCATCTATTTGCCATGAAGTGATGGAATGGGATGCCATGATCTTAGTTTTCTGCATCTTGAGCTGTAAGCCAACTTTTTCACTCTCCTCTTTCACTTTCATCAAGAGGCTTTTTAGTTCTTCTTCACTTTCTGCCATAAGGGTGGTGTCATTTGCATATCTGAGGTTATTAATGTTTCTCCCTGAAATCTTGATTTCAGCTTGTGCTTCATCCAGCCTGGCATTTCTCATAATACACTCTGCATATAAGTGAAATGAACAGGGTGACAATATACAGCCTTAACATACTCCTTTCCCGATTTGGAACCAGTCTGTTGTTCCATGTCCAGTTCTAACTGTTGCTTCCTGACATGCATACAGATTTCTCAAGAGGCAAGTCAGGTGGTCTGGTATTCCCATCTCTAAGAATTTTCCACAGTTTGTTGTGGTCCACACAGTCAAAGGCTTTGGCATAGTCAATAAAGCAGAAGTAGATGTTTTTCTGGAACTCTCTTGCTTTTTTGATGATCCAACAGATGTTGGCAATTTGATCTTTGGTTCCTCTGCCTTTTCTAAATCTAGCTTGAACATCTGGAATTTCATGGTTCACATACTGTAGAAACCTGGCTTGGAGAATTTTGAGTATTACTTTGCTACTGTGTGGGATGAGTGCAATTGTACAATAGTTTGAGCATTCTTTGGCATTGCCTTTCTTTGGGATTGGAATGCAAATTGACTTTTTCCAGTCCTGTGGTCACTGCTGAGTTTTCCAAATTTGCTGGCATATTGAGTGCAGCACTTTCACAGCATCATCTTTTAGGATTTTAAGTAGCTCAACTGGAATTTCATCACCTCCAGAAGCTTTGTTCATAGTGATGCGTCCTAGGGTCCACTTGACTTTGCATCCCAGGATGTCTGGCTCTAGATGGGTGATCACACCGTCGTGTTTATCTGGGTCATGAAGATCTTTTTGTATCATTCTTCTGTGTATTTTGTGTATCAATGCAAAGAAATAGAGGAAAACGATAGAATGGGAAAGACTAGAGTTCGCTTCAAGAAAATTAGAGATACCAAGGGAGCATTTCCTGGAAAGATGGGCTCAATAAAGGGCAGAAATGGTATGGACCTAACAGAAGCAGAAGATATTAAGAAGAGGTGGCAAGAATACACAGAAGAACATTAATAATTCATAGTTTAAATATGAGATCTATAGGAGGAAATAGCACAATGTACTTGTCTAATCTAGAAAGATGTTGCTCTCCCATTATCTCCTGAATTAAATAAAATTTCCTAATTTTATGTGTAATTTTAAACATCCAATATGTATTGGGTAAAGTTATACAGGCTGGACGTTTAGAGGTAACCCAATACTTCAGGGCCTGCCCTTGGTAAGTAAGTAAATAAGTAAGTGTTAGTCACTCAGTCATGCCCGACTCTTCGTAACCCCATGGACTGAAGCCCACCAGGCTCCTGGGTCCATGAGATTTTCCAGGCACGGATACTGGAGTGGGTTGCCATTTCCTTCTCCAGAGGATCTTCCCAACCCAGGGATCGAACCCAGGTCTCCTGTACTGCAGGCCGATGCTTTACCAACTGAGCTACAACGGAAGCTCTTGGTAACATATCTCAATCTTTCCAAATGTGTCGTGCAGGCTCTTTGTTCCACATGGTCAGTCTCCCAATATCAAGTTCAGTCATTCCAGCTCCAGCACTCATGTTCTCACTGTCACCACTCCTACGTGGTTCCCTTCTTGTCCTCTTCTCTTGTCCAGATTCAGCATATCGACTGTCAGCTTCCCAGTGAAGTCTGTCTTGATTTGTTCAGTCAGACTGGCATTTCCCCTTCTGAATTTCTACAGCCTTGTAATCATTTTCACATAATTTTTCTGAAATGTAGTCTTAAGGCACGTGCTTTTATTTTTAAAAAAATTTCTGAAATTGAAATATTTCTTTATGTATACATGAGTCGTTTTTTTTTTCCCCAATGATTCTCTGCCCCCAAGCAAGTGTGTTCAAGTGAATGTGTACACATATAATCCATGGGCCCTAGAAACTGAGAAAATAGGAAATCTTGACCTCTCAATGGCTCTCAGGTGGTATTACACAGCACCTCCAGGAGCTACCAGGAACAGGGCTGAAACAGTGAGAAACCAAGATACACCAGTGAAGCCCTGCTCTGGTCACTCCTATAACTTCAACAAGCAGCTCAACTTATTCTTTATTTTTAAATATAATTTTTGCTTTATTATTTTATTCATGCATATGAACAAAAGGTTTTGTGAACCTAAAAATATTTATGTAAATGCTTAGTATGTTTTAGCTTTGTCTTTCTCATTAGATTCCAGGCTTCTGCACCCAAAGGGCCTGGCACGGTAATTGCTAGATAATTGGGTCAGCTTATTCCTGATTGGCTCCTCTGCAAATGTACAGATGACAACCACAGTGATCATGTCTCTCAATCTTTTCAAACAACTCTATTCCAGTCTCCTAAACACTAGTTCCTTTCTGTGATCTCTCATTTTCTTAAATAATGGTGTCTTGGGCCTCCCAGAATGAACACGAATTATAGCTCCATCATGTCTTTAAAGAGAGCAAGTTTTAGCTTTCTTTCCAAAGCACACAAATGGATTTTAAGGAGATCTGTAAATGGTTATAATTTAAGATCAGAGGGTATTATCCTTGAGATAAGATTAGAATTTGGCAGGAAAAAAACCCCCACAACTTTTATTTAGAAACTTGGCAACTTGAACATAGAAGCTTACTGCAGCAGAATTTCAAGTTAGACACTTGGTTGGGATGCAAGAAGTAAAGGTTGGAAAACAAGGAGTAGGTTACATTTGAAAGGACTAAGTAGTGAGTGAATTTACATATTAAACTGTTGTCTTCTTCCCCCTATTTACTCTGTTGTACTGAAATGTGCTTGTTTTGTTTCAGGCAGACAGAGAGAATGCACAAGCACTTCATCATAAGAAACTAGCTTACATGTTTATGATGGCTGACAAGTCGAAATCTGGAGGGCAAGCTGACAGGCTAGAAATTCATTTAAGATTTAACATCACAGTCTTGAGTCAAAATTCTGAAGGTTGGTGAGGCAAGTGAGAAACTCAGGCAGGGTTTCTACATTGGAGTCTTCAGGCTGAATTCCTTCTTTGGAATCTAGACTGGTGCTGACCAAACTACTGCACACCTCAGGCTAGTCGAGTTGACATAAAAAATTGACCATCACAGTGTCTTGTTACTGATCAGCCTCTGTTTTCTGAAATCTTGTCCTCAGTCAGCTCTACTCAGTTCCACCTCATCTCACAAAGTAAAATAAAACTTAATTTTAGTCTTTTAAGGGTCTTCCATTTGCTACAGACCGGAAATCCCTGAACTAGTCTGGATTTCAGAGAGCTTCTGGATGAAACAGCCACACAGGCCAAATCCCCAAGCAGCCTTGTGTGACAAGGCATTCCTGGCTGGTAGGTTTGGTAAAAGAGAGAACGGAGAGAGAAATGGATTATGTGAGGTGGGCTGACCCCAAAATTTCAATACAGACTTATCAGTGAATCAGTACTATTACAGACAGTATATCATTTGGATCATTATTGCCAAGTAAACTTTCAAGAAGTCTGAGGCAGTCCACCTACGAGATATACACTTCAAGAATGTGGCTAAGGGTGGCTCTGAACTGCTCTTTCATCCTGTGTTTGGAATCTCAGCGGTTATCTCCATGGATTTGTTTAGAGAAGAACTGAGGTATTCAACACCATAATTCAAGCTCCCAAAATGATATCTGTCCAAATGAACACAAGTGGCTGCATAAAATGAGCACTAAAAAATGAGGTTAACCGGAGTCATGCTTCATGAGCTCTTGTATGCTGCTTCAGTCTGCTTAAAAAGCAGACATATGCATTTCTATATTTTATGTTCTACAGATACGTAACTGGTGATATTCAGATTTCACTTGCTAAAGGACAAATAGTAAACACTGGGGTCAGAACTAGATCACAGCTTTTTCCACTATGTCATCTAGTCTGTTAAACATTCATAATTACTATTCTGGGAAATAGAATCATTAGGCTTCTAAAGTAAATTATGGACAAGCAGAACTGAACTTACTTGTTTTAGAGGTAGGGGTTCTGACAGAAAAGAAAAAAAAAAAAACATTACTTTGAAAATCTCTTATTGTGAATTGCCCTAGAACAAATGAAATTTACATGAATCGCACTGATATAAAAAGTAACATTAAAAAAAATGGAAGAATAAAGAAATGGTGTTTTTCAGTTATGATAATAAAGGAAGCAATTTTCTTCTGTTCCTGGTAATTACACTGAAAACATAACTGCAAGTCAAATTTAGCTGAATCTTTGAAGAAGTAGAGAAGGGTAAGAGACTCATTTGTGGGTTCTGAGAATCAGCTTGATCTTTCCTTCCATCACAAAAATTGAAAGGTTATTGTAACTTGAGAAGGAAAAGCAAGATTCAACAATGACTGAGATGAAAGACACCAGGAGCAAATGTGTTGCCTTTTCAGTATTTTCTAACTGGGCATCCTGTCTCCAAGTTGATAGTCTCTTTAATTGATTCGTCAGAATCTTAAATTCCAATAATTAAACCAGTTAGACACTGGAAAGATGTTAACAGAGTCCAGTAAGAGAAATAGAACTCAAAGCCATTACAAGTGACAAAGATGAAAAAGTGATAAAAGAATTAGAAGAGAAACCTTTTTCCTAGCACTCCAAAGTTAATCTGCAATGCCTCCAATTTATCTTTCACGGGACAAATAATAGGTCTTTGAAATTTATTTGTCTGTATAAATCCATCCTGTGCTTTTCACACAAAATTTCATTATTTCAACTTGGTTTCCCATTCCATTACCATTAGCGCTCTGACCTAGAGTGCTGCCCCGCTCAGGGAATCTGTTGATAGCTGAATTCAACAGTAAGCTCCCATTTCTAGAGAGTCTGCAAAAGGTTCATTTAGTTCAGTTTAAAACCGTGGTTCACTATTTTTTTATAATGCAAAAAAAAGAAAAAAGTGAGAAAGTTTTTTTTAAAAATTTTCTCTTGAGAAATTACCTAGTGAAATTTGTCTATGTAGAAACATATATTTGAAAAAAAAATTCGTGAAAATTTCCCCAAAGTATATTAGGGGTTTTAACTATGAGGTGAAATGTTAACTTTTTTGAAACCAAACCCATGAAGCATAATAAAATGAGTTCTGGAGTTTTGTTGTTTTTTTTTTTAAACACAACCATGACAAAAGTAGCTCAGATGCTTAAGAATCTGTCTGCAATCCAGGAGACCCAGATTCGATTCTTTGGTCAGGAAGATCTCTGAAGAAGGAAAAGGCTACCCACTCCAGTATTCTTGCCTGGAGAATTTCATGGACAGAGGAGCCTTGAGGGCTACAGTCCACAGGGTCACAAAAAGTTGGACATGACTGAGCGACTAACACTTTACTTTTACTTTATAAAAACTGCAAATGATGAGTCTGAAGAGAAGTAACTAACACTTTCACTTTTTTTTTCATGACAAAAGTAGGTGATAAAGCCTCAACTGCATTTAATTTGCAAAACATGATCATTTAAATGTCCTCTGTTTCAAAAATAAGAGCATGTGCTTTACAAAAAACTTAGAGCAGATCCAAAATCACTGCAGATGCTGATTGCAGCCATGAAATTAAAAGACGCTTGCTCCTTGGAAGGAAAGTTATGACCAACCTTGATAGTATATTAAAAAGCAGAGACATTACTTTGCCGACCAAGGTCCGTCTAGTCAAGGCAATGGTTTTTCCCGTGGTCATGTATGGATGTGAGAGTTGGACTGTGAAGAAAGCTGATCGCCGAAGAATTGATGCTTTTGAACTGTGGTGTTGGAGAAGACTCTTGAGAGTCCCTTATACTGCAAGGAGATCCAACCAGTCCATTCTAAAGGAGATCAATCCTGGATGTTCATTGGAGGGACTGATGCTAAAGCTGAAACTCCAATACTTTGGCCACCTCATGAGACGAGTTGACTCACTGGAAAAGACTCTGATGCTGGGAAAGGTTGGGGGCGGGAGGAGAAGGGGACGACGGAGAATGAGATGGCTGGATGGCATCACCAACTCTGTGGACATGAGTTTGAGTGTACTCCGGGAGTTGGTGATGGACAGGGAGGCCTGGCGTGCTGTGATTCATGGGGTCGCGGAGAGTCGGACACGACTGAGCGACTGAACTGAACTGAACTGAACTGAAGAGCAGTACAGAAACCTAAAATGTGGCCCATGTATTTCTGCAGTCTACAGGGTCACAAAGAGTGGGACATGATTGACTAACACTTTCACTTTTCACATTTAATTATGTTTTAAACTGCAATTATTATTTATTCTGGTGTTTGCCCTTTATTTACGTCAGTTGACAAGCATATTCTCAATAGTTCATCCTTTTCACATATATTAAATACTAACCATATAGAGGTGATGAAGCTGAAACTCCAATACTTTGGCCACCTGATGCAAAGAACTGACTCATTGGAAAAGACACTGATGCTGGGAAAGACTGAAGGCAGGAGGAGAAGGGGACAAGAGAGGATGAGATGGCTGGATGGCATCACCGACTCAATGGACATGAGTTTGAGTGAACTTCAGGAGCTGATGATGGACAGGGAGGCCTGGCGTGCTGCAGTCCACGGGGTCACAAAGAGTCGGACGCGACTGAGAGACTGAGCTGATACAGAGGTGACAGTACAGGAGGAAATCAGCACTCACTGGATACCAGTCAGTTTCTTTCATGTTGCCTTGTTTTGTTTACTTCAGAGCTTTACCTACTGCCAGAAACGACCTGAGTTGGTTGTGGTTGGTCTGCCCTTACTAGAATCAAGTTCCCTGAAAGCAGAGCTCTGCTCTGTGATGTCTTCCAGATGCTGAGGCACCAAAAGACCATAGTTGACACATAGTAGGAGTTCACGTGTTTTCAGTAAACTCTAGGCACAAGACTAGACACGTTGTGAATATTATATCATATGTTCTCAAAGTGATCCTATACTAGTTTTAGAAATTAATCCAATTGTCGGGTTTGTAGACATGTAAAAGCTCATTCTGCTTATATTGTGCCATCCTAATGTCCTTAAACCATGGCAACAGTCTTCTTCTAAATTGGAAAATTAAAAACAATAGCTGGAAATCAGAGTCAGGGCTATGGGAAATCCAAGATGGCTGCTTGGCTTTTCCCAGCTCCCTGACAAACCTCATTTTTTATTTGATGGGTTAAAGCCTCCCTGGCTACAGGGCCTCCATAATGAAAAATCATGGAATATTAAGTTTTGTAAATTGTTAAATTAAGTTTCTAGTTTTGTTAATGTCTAGTGTTTACTAAGATTCACTGCTGAGACAGCTCCTTGTTACGTGATACTGCTAAAAGATTTAATTAAGTTATTAAAAAGGACACTCTAGGTTAGTTTCTAAGGCTTATCTCAGTAACCAATCTTCAGATAAAGGTCGGATGCTCCATCATGTACAACCAGGAGATTAACACCAGACTATAATCATTTAACGAATGAAGTCAGGTGACTTGGGGTATACCAGGCTTTATCTAATGAAAGTTCTTGACTTATAATTCTTATTTTACTAATAACTGCTAGCTATGGATATATTATTTTCTATGTCACTTGTTTCACTGAGCCTGTGATCTAATGCTGAACTGACAGTTTCATATGAGATCAATAATTGTAATAATGTGACTCTGGGTATGGGAAAAAGCAACAAGAGGAAATATTTTCCTGGACCAGGAGGCTAGTAAGACAGTGGTCCAGAGACTTTTGCTACTTGCAAGGCCTGGTCCAATTTTAGCACACTGAGTGGCCCATCACTTCCCTAGACCTGGGAATGAGCCTTCCCAGCACCGCAGGACACAATGGCCATGAAATAGTGTCACATGGTCAGATATATGGCTATGAAGGGACCCTGCTGACTGGAATTTGGTACTTGCCAGCTGCCTCTACAAAGATTACATCATGACCATTGCAAGCTGCTGACCTTCAACACCCCCTGAAAGAAGTTCAGGGTGAAAATCAAGAATGAGGCACTCTGTGCTCTGAAAAAAAAAAAACAACTGGCAGAACAGGTCTTCAGATAGTTAGATCTTTTCAGAAAAAGGTTTCATGAGTTCCAATTCTTGCATCTTCTCATACCTAGAAAAACACTGACGTCATTAATGGTGACATCTGCTTTGGCTATTAAAAAAATTTTTTTTTTACAATTAAAAGTCAAAATAGAGTAGCTATGGTTCAGACAATCCTGGGAAATAACTATTTCCCAGATATCCTGAAAAATGATATTACGGGTGTGATTTCAGATTAGACGCTGTTACCTAATGTAGAACTTAATGCTCCTGTAATGCATTTTTGCTTCTGTACTTTGCTTGCTGCTCGTAAAACCAAAGTTACTCCATTTAAAAAAAAAAAGAATAAAGTACCGACACAAGTAACAAAGTAGATGAACCTTGAGGATACTATGTTAAGTGAAAGGAGCTAGTCATAAGAACCACATATAGTATCACTTCATTTATATGAAACGTCCAGATACAGAAAGTAGATTAGTGGTTTCCAGGGGCTAGGGAGGAAGGAAGGGGAGTGATTGCTGATGGGTATACAGTTTCTTTTTGGGGTGATGAAAATGTTCTACAGTTAAGTAGTAGTGATAGTCACACAGCTCTGCAAATATAATAAAACCATAAAATTGTGCACTATAACAGTGTAAATTTTATGGTATGAGAAAGCATTCAAATAAGAATATGAAGAAGGAGGAGGAGACAGAGGTGGGAGTGACTACATAATATTTTATTGTAATAGCCCAAAACAGGAACTAACTCAAATGTCCTTTAATGAGTGAATGGCTAAACTGTGGTACAATGTACTACAGAACACTACTCAACAATGAAGAGGATGAACTACAGGTACACATGAAAACATGGATTTATCTCCAGGGTATTTATGTTGAGTGAAAAATGCCAGTCTCAGAAAGGCACGTATTGTATGATTTCATTTATAAAACATTCTCAAAAATGACAAAATTATATAAATGGGGAAAAGATTCATGGCTAACAGATATTAGGATAATTGGTTGGAGATGACTTACAGTCACAAGGAACATCTTTGTGGTGCATCTTGAATAGAGTGTTGGTTACCTGAATCTACACATGTGACAAAATGGCACAGAACTATACACACACCATGTATCAATATCAATTTCCTGATTTTACTATTGTAATAACAAGGTGTAGCCACTGGGGGAAACTGGGTGAAAGGTACATGAGACCACTACTATTTTTGCTATTTCCTATGAATGTTCATTATCTCAAAATAAAAATTTTTTTCTAAAAAATCAGAATTTTAAATTTAAAAAAATAGCAATAACATTATCTTGAATATGAAATACTTTGGAATAAATTTCACAAAATATAAAAAAAAAGAAATGCAAATACTATCATTCCTCTCTTCAGTAAAAAATCAAGGTTTAAAGGAATTAAGTAACTTGTTAAAAATCAGGCAATTAAGGAGAGGGGATTTGAGCTAAGGTATGATGCACATTGTTTGTGATCCATGTCATAAGGCATGTTTCCCAAAAAAAAACATGATTGGAAATAAGATGTTCACGGGCATTTTTGGACATGGTGGTGGGGGAGGGTGAATTGACAGCGTATCATTGAAACAATAATTACCATATGTAAAATTAGATAGCCAGTGGAAATTTACTGCATGATGCAGGGAGTTCAAATCCAGTGTTCTGTGACAACCTGGAAGGGTGGGCAAGGATGGGAGGTGGGAGGGAAGTTCAAGAGGGAGGAAACATGTGTATATCTATAGCTGATTCATGTTGATATGCAGCAGAAAGCAACACAATATCATAAAGCAATTATCCTCCAATTAAAAATAAATTAAAAATTTAAAAAGTGGCATGAGGTAACATAGCATTAGATCATAAGAAACCAACTCCTTTATAAACTTCTTTGATTAGCTTGATTGCATCAATGGTAAAGACTGAGATTAGTGCCAGTGTGCATTTAACGCTTCTCTAATAACTGCTACTCTCTCTCTCCCTCTTTCAGTTGAGAGCTGGTAAGAAAATAAAGCCAAAGCTTTGTTTCCAGCATATTATTTTAATCTATATAATTATTCTATAGGTGATTATACCTATAAATTATATGCTTGTGCATGCTTAGTCGCTCAGTCTTGTCTAATTCTTTTGTGAGCCGATGGACTGTAGCCTGCTAGGCTCCTTAGTCCATGGGATTACCCAGGCAAGAATATTGGAGAGGGTTGTCATTTCCTCCTCTGGGGGGTCTTCCTGAACCAGAGATGGAACCGGCATCTCCTGCACTGTAGGCAGATTCTTTACCAGCGAGTCATTGGAGAAGCCCATAAATTGTATAAATATAGTCTATTTATAAAGGATCTATACAACTATTGCAAATCACTTGCCTTATTCTGTCTTCCCATTTGCAATAGTTAGATAGTTCCTTCACAAGTAAAATTTAGATAAAAGTCTTGAATTTATTTAAAGAAAATATTAATTAGGTAACAGTACAGATATTTGGCAAAAACTGTGGAGATTGGTATACAATATCTAGCTTCGAAAACCCTACTGTGAAGCAATTTATAGGTCCTGGAATAGAAATAAGCAATAGAAGGTATTGCTGTGATAAGGAAACTCAGACATGGAAAATAATTCTCCCCAAACTACCGTAAAAGTTGTGTGCTTGAGGTACCAAAGTTAAAGAATCCTAATTCTTGACATAACTGGGGAAAATTCTGAGACTATAATTAAATTATAGTCCCTGGCTGCTGCTAGGTTGCTTCAGTCGTGTCCACTCTGCGTGACCCCATAGATGGCAGCCCACAGGCTCCTCTGTCCCTGGGATTCTCCAGGCAAGAATACTGGAGTGGGTTGCCATTTCCTTCTCCATAGTCCCTAGCTAGTTGTGCCTAAAATACAGAGGGGGAGATATTCAAATAATCAAAATACAAGTTAGGAGACAAAAAAAAATGCATGTGATATGAGAATTCATAGTTCTACAAAGTATTAACTGAGCTAGTTATCGTTAAATTTGTAACTAATAATTAATTACATTAACTACACATTTTATTTGTTATAATACATAAATTACAGAAATATCATAAGTTCATTAACTTGGTTATAAACTTGTAATTAACAATTTTATCATGCATGCTCAGAATAATAATGAATATCCTTGTTGACTCTGCATGCATGCATGCTAAGTCACTTCAGTCGTGTCTGACTGTTTATGACTCCACGGTCTATAGCCCACCAGGCTCCTCTGTCCATGGCATTCTCTAGGCAAGAATACTGGAGTGGATTGCCATGCCCTCATCCAGGGGATCTTCCCGACCCAGGGATCAAACCCATGTTTGTTAAGTCTTCTGCATTGGCAGGTGGGTTCTTTAAGAGTAGTGCCACCTGGGAAGCCTGACTCTGGTATACAGAAATAGAAATGCTGTATCCCCTGTTTTGGATGAGCATACAAATAAAAAATATTCACTTGCCAAAGTGCAAGGCATTTTTTTTTTTTCTATTTGAGGGGTTTGGCCAAGATAACCTGCTAAATTGCCAGCCATTTAAAAAATAATCAAATTCATAACCCTGGTCAAGCTTACAAATCTTTAATATGGCACAAAGTTAGAACTTCACTAATGTTGGGTGCTGCCTGAGAAACTGTCATCACTTAGTTTATTTTAGGATAAACTTTTAACAATGAAGGGGCTGGTTTTCCTCTTAAAATTTTTTTATGCTGACATCTGTTTATATGGAGTATCAAAATAAAATCACATGGTCCAAAACCGTGGACTTTCTGTGGCCACTTCAGTAAACTGGAGTAGAGAACAGTACTTATCTCATTAAGCTATTTTGAATGTTAAGTGAAATAAAGCAAGCCAATCTGAGGTATATGACACATAATAAGCCCTCAGTTATCACTGTTGTTTAGTCACTAAGTTGTACCCAACTCTTTGTGACCCATGAACTATAGCCTGCCAGGCTCCTCTGTCCATGGGATTTTCCAGGCAAGAATACTGGAGTAGGTTGCCATTTCCTTCTCCATCAGTTATCATTAGCAACTAAATATTAACCTGTGTTAGGAAGCACAGTGTTCTCTCCTCTGGGCTTTCCCAGACACCTCAGGAAACATGATCTTTTTAACCTTTCTTGGGCTGGCACCTACTCTAGTGCTTCAGCCAGGTCACCCTAGGTGTACACTTCACTGTATGACTCAGGTCCGTTTCCCTCTGCTAGTACAACCAAAGGCTTCCCAGGTGGTGCTGGTGGTAAAGAACCTGCTTGCCAACACAGGTAGACATGAGAGACTCTAATTCGATCCCTGGGTTGGGAAGAACCCTAAAGAAGGGGTTGACAGCCCACTCCAGTATCTTGCCTGGAGAATCCCATGGACAGAGGAGCCTGGTGGGCTACAGTTCGGGTCACAAAGAGCAGGACACGACTGAGGCGACTTAGCACGTTACAGGACAGCCAAATAGAGAGGCTGCATTCAGATTTCAACAGGGCCTTTTTGATTTCTCCAAACTGTGAATGGTGACTTTTTATCTTACCCCTTGAGTCTCAAACACTCTTCTCTTTTGTCATTTTTTTCTTCAGCTAGATCAGCTAAGGGTAACATTTAATACAATGCTTCTCTTAATGCTTTTATAGCCACTAACTATAGCTCCCTGGAAACTTTTGCCTCTGACAAACAGTATGTCAGACATTTTCCCAAACAATATTTAAAGAAAATGTTGAACGCAGCCTATTCTATTTTTGCATAACTTTTTCTTACAGCCAAGGGCTAGGATAAAGAGGATGCATTAAGTTCAGTGAGATTTTAAGAAAAGAGTATTCCCTTAGATTCATTCATTTATGTATAAAACAAAATGCTTTAAATCTTTGGAACATCTATTTGGAGGAACAATCATTCCCAAATTTTATATTTTCACCCATGTATGCTGATTGGGAATTAGGCCCCTATTGCTCTGTTCTATATCCTGTCAGGATGACCATAGCTGATTGATCGAACAGTCAGTTGGATTCTTGAGAGCCAGCAGGAGCCACAAAATGACAGAACTCTTACTTCTGAGATCCACAGAATCACCCTGGATTTCACTCCTCCTAGTTCAGTTCAGTTCAGTCTCTTAATCATGTTCGACTCTTTGTAACCCCGATGACTGCAGCACATGAGGCCTCCCTGTCCATCACCAACTCCCAGAGCTCGCTCAAACTCATGTCTATCGAGTCGGTGATGCCATCCTCTGTCAGTGATCTCATCCTCTGTCGTCCCCTTCTCCTCCTGCCCTCAATCTTTCCCAGCATCAGGGTCTTTTCCAATGAGTCAGCTCTTCGCATCAGGTGGCCAAAAGATTGGACTTTCAGCTTCAACATCAGTCCGTCCAATGAACACCCAGGATTGATCTCCTTTAGGATGTACTGGTTGGATCTCCTTGAAGTCCAAGGGACTCTCAAGAGTCTTCTCCAACACCACAGTTCAAAAGCATCAATTCTTCGGCGATCAGCTTTCTTCACAGTCCAACTCTCACATCCATATGTGACCACTGGAAAAACCATAACCTTGACTAGATGAACCTTGGTTGGTAAAGTAATGTCTCTGCTTTTTAATATACTATCTAGGTTGGTCATAACTTTCCTTCCAAGGAGTAAGTGTCTTTTAATTTCATGGCTACAATCGGCATCTGCAGTGATTTTGGAGCCCAAAAAAATAAAGTCTGATTCTGTTTCCACTGTTTTCCCATCTATTTCCCATGAAATGATGGGACCAGATGCTATGATCTTTGTTTTCTGAATGTTGAGCTTCAAGACAACATTTTCACTCTCCTCTTTCACTTTCATCAAGAGGCTTTTGAGTTCCTCTTCACTTTCTGCCATAAGGGTGGTGTCATCTGCATATCTGAGCTTATTGATATTTCTCCCAGCAATCTTGATTCCAGCTTGTGCTTCTTCCAGCCCAGCGTTCCTCATGATGTACTTTGCATATAAGTTAAACAAGCAGGGTGACAATATACAACCTTGACGCACTCCTTTTCCTATTTGGAACCAGTCTGTTGTTCCATGTACAGTTCTGACTGTTGCTTCCTGACCTGCATACAGGTTTCTCAAGAGGCAGGTCCCTTAAGCAGTCTTAACTTTTTTGTTTTTTGCTTCTCTGTCTGGGTGAGTTCCACTTCCTTGTCTCCCAGATCCCTAATCTTTTTTTTTTTTTCTGCTTCATTCAAGTCCACTATTGAACCCTTCTAAGTATATTTTCAGTTCAGTTATTGTATTCTTCAGTTTTGTGACTTCTGTTTGGTATTTATTTTCTATCCCTTTATCGAAGATCTCTGTTCATCCATTCTCTTCCTAAGATCAGTGAGCAGAGCATCTTTATGACTACTACTTTGAATTCTTTATTATGGAAGTTACTCATCTCATTTAATTAACTTTTTTTTTCCCTGAAGATTTGTCTTGCTCTTCTTTTTGGAGCCTACTCTTTTATTTCCTCATTTTTCTTGACTCTTCATGTTTGTTCTATATATTAGGTAAAACAGCTCTCTCTCCCAGTCTTAAAGAGGTGGCCTCATGTAGGCAATACACTTTATTGTTTAATCCTGCACTGGTACTTGGCTGTCTCTTGAAGCCTCTCTCTGTTTCAGAACTATGGGCTCTGAAACAATCCACCCAGCCACCAGAGCCCAGTGCTCAAGGGGCATATTCTGTGTGTGTTGCATGTGCCCACTGGCTCTGGGGGTCTGTGGGGGAGGCAGGATACTCACCCACCACCTCCAGTGAAGTGACTGGAACATACATGGAGGGGTGAACACCTGCCCATCACCTCCAAAAGGACTTTGGCAGAGACACAAGGGGGCAGAGCATGCACCTGCTGCCTCTGGCAGGGCTACGAAAGCATCGCGAGGAGGCGGGTGCTAGCAAGTCAGAGTACACAAATGGCACCCACTAGCACTTTCAGCCCTGGAAAGAATCTAAACACGCTTTTGTCCCTCTGGCAAATGCTTTAAGATCAGCAAGTGAATCTCCTTCACATATGGCCTGGGCACTTTTCAAAGTGCTGTTTGTGGACTGAGTCCCAGGATAAGTGAATCTGCACATCAGTTCTTCAAGAGCAGAATCTCCATTCCCTATGGCCCTATGTCTCCTCAGGATATAAGCCCTATAGGTTTTCAAAGCCAGATGTCTTTGGGGGGTTAACAGTGAAAACATAAGGTGCTTTTCTTATGCTTTCTATTTTATTAGTGAAATAAGGTCAACAGATATGAGTGAGAAAAGGGGATAGAATTTGGGGTGTTTGAAGAAACAGAAGATCTTTTAGAGAATGTGAGGAAAGGTTGATAAAGGAAGTATTACTGGGCTTCTGGGCTTAACTGAGTGCTCTTTTGAGATCTGTTGTCATAAATTTAATATTGCTGTCTTGGAGCTATAAACTGTGTACCATGAATGCAGTTGTGATTGTGTATTTTTTCCAGCCTCAATGAGCAAGTCTGTTGTAGGTATGCAAAATGTAAAGTGGTAGGTTTAACAAAGGTTAAATTTGTGCCAGGCAACTAGGACTTAGGGATAGAGAAGTAAGATGGTCAAGGCTATGAGAAAACCTACGGATCATCATGATGGCAGGTGAGTAGGAAAAAAAGCTATCTTTTGTGGTACTTGAACTTCATGTCAGAAATGTTACAAATTTGCTCAAAAGTTTTGACACTAAGGATCAAAACAAAATGCTCAAGCCAGGAAACCTAGAGTAATCTTACCAAAAAGGAATAGGAAGGTAGAATAGGTAGGACAAAAGGAGGTCTGTGATGAAAGAGAATAAAGCAGCAAAACTGACCAGCCTTGAAGAGGCAGTGAACTTCAGTCAGCCAAAAATCAACCAGGTTTGGGTTAGGGATCATAGTGAAATGAAACAGCTCACCATGGGATGTGTTATGCTAACACAGTGAGCTGGCAAATAATGTCTTTCAGTGGGGTGTCCCAGGGTATCTCTGAGAGCCCAGGTGGTCCATCCTAGTCCTAAAACAGCTAAGCCATCAAAAATTCAATCCCAACGAAGAATAAACCTTAACACAGTTCTCTCTTGCTGGCTCATGGGACAGCCTTAAGCTTCCACGGTAGATCAAGGACCTTGCCACAAGCTTAATGGCAGCTAAATTTCCAAAATATCTTGGCTGGTTACAGTGTGCCCTCAAAGCTGCAACAAGGGTTCCCATAGCTGTGTATTTGACACAGTTGCTGACAGGTCTGTTCTCTTTTGAAACAAACGATAAGTACTCCAAAAGCAGTTCTTTTCCTATCATTTGCCCTTGAGGATCAATACTTTATCTTTTTCATACACACTGTTAATTGGAAGAGTGAATGATTTTGAGTGGGAAATGCCTTTCAAGCTGTACAAGAGTATTATTTGTTAATTGTTTATATGTCTGACTACACTAAATCCCTTACATAGTCTTATATTTATTTATCTCAAAATGTCTCTGAAGTAGGTATCATCACGACTCTATATTTTCACATATGAGGTGACCAAAGCCAGGAAAGTATAACTGACCCGCCCAGAATCACATGACCCACCAAGGTAGAAGCCAGTACTTAAACCTAGGACTTTTTCCAAAATCCTTGCTCTTAAACTGAGTCACAAGCTTAGGCAAGAATATGCACTGGAAGGCAAGAGGGCACTGATACAATCCATGCAAAAAGAAAGGATACTCTAGCTTCCACCTTCTCGTTCACATGTTCATCCAAGTCCATTATACTTAAATAAAAAATCCTCCACTGCAGATTTGTTGGAACCTTCCACGGATTCTTTTATCTACCAGCAGACTTTTCGCAATGGTGGGGATTATTTTTAAAAAATAAAAAGGAAGAGAAAAGTGAGCAATGAAAATGTCAAGTGAAACTAGTGTTCTTCCCTAGTACCTGTTCTCCCTGTAAGAGGACTAGAAACAGTCAGGGGAGAACAGCCTACTCAATCTTTTGCATCCTGTGCTTACTTGACTGTCACTGTCCTAGAGCAAATAAATTAGGCTGACTACAGAAGGAGCAGCTTTACTGGAGTATCAGCTGAGCAATAATAACAACAAAACAGGAACAATAATGGCGAAAAAATAACCATATTAATCACTGTGGATTTGCCTACTGGACTGCTCAGGAATGTGAGGCCCTCAGTACTGATGTGTCTATTGTCCAATGCCTGATCTTCTATGGTACCTATAGACCAAAAACTCTTCACCGAAAACTCATGAGAAATTTACATACAGTAAATTCACAGACCTCTCAGTTGTTCTTTTTTTCTTAACAGAACCTAAATGATCCATACTTTTAGTAGAACCTAAAAACCATGCTTTATTCCTTCTTACTTGACTTTCAACATTCAGTTCAGTCTCTCAGTTGAGTCTGACTCTTTGCTACCCCATGGACTGCAGCACACCAAGCTTCCCTGTCCATCACCAACTCCCAGAGCTTACTCAAACACATGTCCATTGAGTCAGTGATACCATCCAACCATTTCATCCTGTCTCGTCCCCTTCTCCTCATGCCTTCAATCTTTCCCATCATCAGGGTCTTTTCTAATGAGTTAGTTCTTCGGATGAGGTGGCCAAAGTATTGGAGTTTCAGCTTTAGCATCAGTCCTTCCATTGAATATTCAATATTGATTTCCTTTAGGATTGACTGGTTTGATCTCCTTGAAGTCCACGGGACTCTCAGGAGTCTTCTCCAACACCACAGCTCAAAAGCATCAAAACTTCTGCACTCAGCTTTCTTTATAGTCCAGCTTTCACATCCATACAACATTTTATTATGCAGGGACCTCAAACATCACTTATAATTTACATATGGTTGGAGAAATTAGAAAGTTATATTTTTTATTTACTTGTACCTGGCTCAACATACCAAACTTGAAACATCTTAGAATAATCCTTATTAACTAGAATCCTCAGGTTTTTTTTATTATGCTTTTGATCAGGTACTAATTGCCACAGGGAGGCCTGGTGTGCTGTGATTCATGGGGTCGCAAAGAGTCAGACACGACTGAGCGACTGAACTGAACTGAATCACTCTTTGAACAGCTGCTTTTTGTGTGTGTTTCTTTTGGTTTCTTATTTAATCAAAATTAGTACATTTTATTTGTCTTGAATATGGAATTCTAATTCATTATTTTACTCTTTTTAAAAATAAGTTAGGACAAATTAGCTCTGTAAAAATATTATTTCTAATTACCTGCTAAGTATACTTCCTTTCTTTTCTTTCACCTGTAACAGAAACTACTCAATCTTTGTGCAAAGATGTAATATGTAACATATGTAATGTAGGTTTTATACAATACCTTGCCATTTCATTGCATAATCCCACTTCAGTGTTATTATTTATCAAAATATAGTATTCATCTGAAGTTTCTCTAATACTTTTCTTTCTCATTTTGAATAGACATATATAAATGAAGTAATTGCTTTAGACAACATGTAATTGGGATGACTTATTTGTGTTTGGGGATTTATACAGTGATTTGTCTCCAAAGAGCAACTGAAGTAATTTTAAAAGCTGGAAAATATAAAAATGTTAGCAAGAAGACTAGAGGAAAGGTTTTAATTAAGGAGAGCGCTGATAAATTGCCCTAGTGATGACAACTCTGACATCATTACATTTCTCTGTGAGGAAATGGGAGACGTGATAGGAGGGTGCCTTTAGAAAATCGTAGTTGTTGCTACTCAAGGCAATGAGCTGTTAAGTACAAGCTTAATTACGACCTCTGTTTGTCATCCTGATACTTAATAATGCAACAGATGCACTTTTCCTGTGCTGCCAACTGCCTGCTCTGTCAGTTGACTGAGTATTTGCTGCTAAATGTGTGGCTGCCTTCCATCTCCTGAGGGGATAGATGGTTTACCGCATCTACCCTCCAGGCAGGCACCAACTCATTTTCTTCTCAAAATATCTTGTTTCCTGGGACAGGTTGCACCAGAAATTATGGAAATTTGTTTGCTTACTTACTACATCTTAGATCAGAAAAAAAAGAAGAAAACAAAATCCCTCATTTCTGACTGTTCTCATGATAAATGATTGAGATGTGTCAGATGACAGAATAATTTTGAAAGGAAAACAACTGAGATTTTCCAGATCAACTAGCTCCGGGAGCTAATGAAATAACTGTGTCCTTCACAGATACAGCAAAGGAGCACCACTACTCCAGTGCCTACTCTGCAGCTAACAATTTTCTGAAATTTTTTCATTTATTTCTCAGAAGAGATGAGTTCAAATTGAATATAGAATTGTATTTTTTTTGAAAAGACAGAGAACAGGAGGTTATAAAAAAGAGTATTTTAGATTCTTATAGATGAAAAGATGCAAATTATTTTTCTTAAATTTCAAATATCTTTCACTAGTGAAGAATATAATTCTCCAATTTTCAAAGAGTAAAAATTAACATTAAATTTAAAATTTTCTGAAGCATTCTTCAACTGAATCATTCTTCAGCTATTTCAGATGCTCATCATTCTTCAACTATTTCAGGTTTTTTTTATTTTTTAGAATATAGTTGATTAACGATATTGTGATAGTTTCAGGTGTATAGCAAAGTGATTCAAATATACATATACATGTGCCTATTCTATTTCAAATTCTTTTCTTATTTAGGTTGTTACATAATATTGAGCAGAGTTCTCTGATTTTTTATTTTATAGAAAATTTAGAACCATAATTTAGGTAAATCAGCAGCCTTACAATTTTTTGTTTTGCTTTGTTTTTAGTTAGGTAATCTATTCTTTTCATGCATAACTCCAAAACTCAAGAGTTAGTTTTCAGTGTTGTGCTGACAAATATGGCCTACGTAACATATACAATTATTTTTGCCTTTCAGAGTAAAGGAGCTTTGTTCTTCAGTGGTTATACACACACACACACACACACACATACACTCACTTGCAACTTGGAAACTGAGCTGCTGTCAGGCCTCTGCCATCTGCCCATGTAAGAGATCAGTCATCTGATAGGCTATATCATATAGACGGACCATCTGCAATCCTGCTAGCAGTATTTAAGCTCTGAGATCCCACTAGGAAACCTCTTTAAAGATGGGTTCACTGCACTATGTTTTCAACTGCTTTAAAACTAAATAAAAAGAGAAACCTTGGTTATAATGGTAGATATTTCTTTTCCAAACAGAGAATGATCCAAGTAAGCACATTTGAAGTTTATATCCAGTTGTGTGCAATTAAACACTGTGCATTTTTTGGAAAAATATAAGATTAGTTGAAGATATCAGTAAACAGAGTTTGTAAAATGTTATGTTCAACAAATACAGACACTGACTTTGCCATATTCCTTGGATAAATATCTTTTGGATATAATATTAGATAAAAAATTAAGTTTACATAGTTACTTTCAGTAAATTTAATCACTGGAACAGAAATAAAGCTTTCTATGCAGCATTATTAAATACAGCACTTATAATGCATTGCTAGCCTAAGTAGAATGTGCTAGGGAAAATAAAATTAGAAGATAACTTTGTAAAGAGTTCCATGGCAAAAATAATTTCTACAAGTCACAGAAAGAACTAACAGCTTCCTCTCATAAATATACAGTGAAAATAGTTGGTTTAAGTTGTAAAAGAGACAAACAAAGGCTGTCCATTAAATATTTGATTAAGTATACAGTATACTTTACAGATACATTTCTATGTCTAGTAACTAATTTAGTAGTATAAAAATGCCTTAGTGTTCTCCAATCTTATAAAACTTAGTATTCAAGAATTGGTTTGATTTCACTGTTTGTTCTCCACTTAAAAAAAAACTTCAAACAATTCAAACATATTCCTTATATTATTAGGCATTCTAGAAACACTGATGCATCTGTGGCTCCAACAATCCTTCTGTCTAACTCGAGGCACCTATATGCTGTAGACAATGCAGAGTGGAGCAGACAGTAAAGACTTGTTTTTCAGGATCAGTTCAGTTCAGTTCAGTCGCTCAGTCGTGTCCGACTCTCCGCGACCCCATGAATCACAGCACGCCAGGCCTCCCTGTCCATCACCAACTCCCGGAGTACACTCAAACTCATGTCCACAGAGTCGGTGATGCCATCCAGCCATCTCATTCTCTGCCGTCCCCTTCTCCTCCCGCCCCCAACCTTTCCCAGCATCAGAGTCTTTTCCAGTGAGTCAACTCGTCACATGAGGTGGCCAAAGTATTGCAGTTTCAGCTTCAGCATCAGTCCTTCCAATGAACACCCAGGATTGATCTCCTTTAGAATGGACTGGTTGGATCTCCTTGCAGTCCAAGGGACTTTCAAGAGTCTTCTCCAACACCACAGTTCAAAAGCATCAATTCTTCGGCGATCAGCTTTCTTCACAATCCTGGAGCCCTTTGAGCAACTCTCTTCCTCTCTGGATCTTACCTTCTTTTCTCTGCTCCTCCCTACCTTAGCCAAATTCCCCAATTGTTGCTCTTTATATGCTTAAACATTTTACACCTTCCAGCTCTCTCATCTAGATTTCCTGTAGGACCCTCTTGACCGTCTTGCCCAATTATCACTTAATACCTCATGATTCCAATCTGTGTCTTCTCTCTCCTACAAGATTCAAAGTTCCTCAAGGGTGTACACCACATTTTATGCCTCACTGTGATCTCATGTAACCATACAAAGTATTCTGATGATTAAATTATTCAGTAAATTTATGTTAAGTTGGTCTCTAGGGCCATCCAATTTTGGCATCAGGTTTACTAGACTAGATCAAAAATAGAAGATTTTAATTTGCAGGACCCTCTGGTTTATTGGTATTAGCTGTCTGAAAAGTTGTGTGGAAAAAGATTGGGTAGCAATATTTGCCGTGTTTGTTTATAATGACACATATGCAAGTATTTGCTCCTAAGTATATGCAAGATCTTGGCATGAATTAGGTCCAAAAAATTGCACCTTCTCATCTAATTGTTTTTAAAAGATTCTGCAGAAGAAGGTTTTTGACTGTAATATGTGTCCCTGGTTATGCTCAGCTTCTACTGAAATAAACATTTTCTTCAGACCATTGGGTCAGACTTTGCTCAGGACTCTGGGAAATGGGCTGCATATAGCCCAAAATGAATGCTTGCTTTTGGGGAGTGCAGATTTTTTTCAGTGCTCAGTCACGTCCAACTCTTTGCGATCCCGTGGACTACAGCCCACCAGGCTTCTCTATCAATGGGATGTCCCAGGCAAGAATACTAGTAGGTTGCCATTTCCTACTCCAGAGGATCTTCCCAAACCAGGCATCAAACCTGCATCTCCTATATCTTCTGCATTGGCAGGCAGATTCTTTACCACTAGCACCAGCTTCAGTCAGTCAGTCAGTTCAGTCACTCAGTCGTGTCTGACTCTTTGCAACCCCAAGGACTGCAGTTGCCAGGCCTCCCTGTCCATCACCTCAGACCTGCATAATACTATCCTTTATGATTACCCCCACTCCTGCTCTAAAGATAGGCCAGGTGAAAGGATGTTCAGCCTTCACAAGAGACTGACTTGCCTGTTTCAGATTTTCACGTTAACAGCCATAATAATAACAATTTCCTGATTCAGAAAACTATTTCCTTTAAGTTTTATCATATTTAATAGCAATTATTGAAAATTTTATGACATAAAACGAGAAGCCAAGGCAAGTAGACTTGCTTGTATAAGCTCTGAAATTAAATCGTACTTTGCTCTTCCCAGAACTTCCCAACTCCACATACACTCAAGGATCCTGAGTGTCACTGAACAAGGGGCTTGAGCTCTCACCTCTCCATCTCACATCCTCCATTGCTCTGACAGAGCCAATCTTGATGAAAGATCCTTATTAGTGTGTTCTCATCACAAAACAAAACACCATACACCACACTAAACAGCTAAGAAGTCAGCCAAGTTACCATTTGCCTTTCATCACTGTCTTAAATCTTGAAAGTTTAGATTTTAGAAGACCAAACAGTACTCCACTGGAATTATAAAGCATTATGTAACCAATTCCATTACCTAAGAAAGTAAAAGCTAACGTGACAGTTGCCTACTTGTGCCAAATGACCTACAGGTGCTTTAATTTCACTTGATTTACTTTTAGGATCTCTCACTGCTGTTTCTCAAGAGTTACTAGGAACACTGTTTCTGCTAAAACTACAGAGCTCTTAATATATGGGTGGAATTTTCCTCCTACATGGAGAGTAAAGGAACTAGATAATCAACATCAGGCTCTTTACTGATGGAAGCATTATTACAGACAAATTAAACATAAAGTTTCACACTTAGAGAAATAATTATGAGTGACAGGAAAAACAAACACATAAAAAGTAAAAAAATAATGTATAGAAATTTAAAATACTAACAGCATGTGTAAACAAACGATTTAGCCCATATTGTGAAGTGGTAAATGGACTGAACAAAATGACATGTTCCATTTTCTTTTATCTACACTCTTCAAAGTTAATATTGTGTACAAACTTCTGGCTATTCTCTGCACACTTTCTTGGGTCCTTTTTCCTGTCTTTTTTTTCTGACAGACAGGAAGCTTCATATAGAAAGATACCCTGGAGAAGGAAATGGCAACCCACTCTAGTACTCATGCCTGGAAAATTCCATGGATGGAGAAGCCTGGAGGGCTACAGTCCATGGGGTCGCAAAGAGTTGGACACGACTGAGCGACTTCACTAAGCTTCATATATACATTTTGCTATTTTTCTCTGTCAATAGTTTCTTCAGTTCAGTGTAACAATAGAATGATTTGGTCTTTTTAAAAAAGTGTGCTATGTTTTGAAAGAACTTTTAAATAAAATTTTTATTTCATTTCTTTATGAAGGAGTTGGCACAAGAGGCTTAGAAAAATTAAACATATATTCTTTGATATATTGATATAGTTTTATTTCTCTTCTGTTACACAGGACTAAGAGCTATTTAAACACTCAAATGGGTGATCCAGTAGATGATACGATGATAAATGCCTTTTTAAATAAACTTCTTGCTGGTGCTTAACTTTTCAGGGGAAGCACTAAATTGAAGGCAGGGAACTGCACTCTGTTTTCAACATACGCATTAAGAAGTGACTGTACATCGTTCTCCGGTCTTTCCAGTTTCATGGCCCTGTCATTTAAAATCTGCAAAGAATGGTTTCTCAGCTTAAACCTAAGACACACATATATTTATTCCTTTTTGTTATCGCTTTACCACTCATGTCTTGCCTATCCCACTAAATAGCTTCAGTTCAGTTCAGTCACTCAGTCGCGACCAACTCTTTGTGACCCCATGAATCACAGCACGCCAGGCCTCCCTGTCCATCACCAACTCCCGGAGTTCACTCAAACTCATGTCCATCGAGTCGGTGATGCCATCCTGTCATCTCATTCTCCGTCGTCCCCTTCTCCTCCCGCCCCCAACCTTTCCCAGCATCAGAGTCTTTTCCAGTGAGTCAACTCGTCGCATGAGGTGGCCAAAGTATTGCAGTTTCAGCTTTAGCATCAGTCCTTCCAATGAACATCCAGGATTGATCTCCTTTAGAATGGACTGGTTGGATCTCCTTGCAGTCCAAGGGACTCTCAAGAGTCTTCTCCAACACCACAGTTCAAAAGCATCAATTCTTCGGCGCTCAGCTTTCTTCACATTCCAACTCTCACATCCATACATGACCACGGGAAAAACCATAGCCTTGAGTAGACGGACCTTTGTTGGCAAAGTAATGTCTCTACTTTTTAACAGGAGGTTAATTTTTACCCTGAATGTTGGTACTTTGTAACCATGTAACTTTAATTTTGTAGAAAAGAAGATGATTTAACATTCTCTCTAGTAGAGTTGGGGAGGGGACAGGAGATATGAAAAATATCTTTTCTAAAATGGATTCAAGTTTATCCTGTACCTTAGAACATACCAAAGCATCCTGAGAACTTACCAAGTCCCACTTGCATTGAAGGGATCTAGATATTCTCTGATGAAGACCTGTCAGGTAGGTTTGATTTGGATTCAAATACATTTTGCAAGTGAGTATTTGCAAATATGAATGATTCCATAATATACAGAGTTACACAAGATATGGGAGAGCTTTTAAAGCATGGGTTGCAGTACACTTTGATATATTAATAACTATCAGAACATTTGTAAATTGAGTTTCAACTTTTTCAGATTTAACAGCATCTGTCTCAGTATCTATGATTTTAACTATAACTGAGAAGACTGAGCAAGAATTATAGTAAAATGTTAGAAAAATTGTTACACTCTTCTGTAAACAATGTAACTTGTTTTAGATATATCTTGCACATGAATAAGATGCTTTACCTGTTCCATTTTTTTATCCCACTGTTTTAATCCTGAGGATGCTTTGACATTATTTTTAATAAATGTAAATATTTAAATGAGAAATTTTGTCTACATTGGAATTTTATTTGAAAATATTCACCAGGTATCAACTACTTTATAAAAACATTTTATATTACATTTTCCTTTGAGTAATCAGTCTGTTTTTCACATCCACTTTTACACTTTATAGCTTTTGCCTTTTTGAGTGTTCTTTTGCAGTCATAAACCTATCAAATCCAATTTCTCCACTCAAATTTTGTAGTTTTGTTTAGTATGCAGTTTACTGTCAACTTAAGTTAGTGTTTTTTATTTCTTCTATTAACATTTACTATGAATTTTCTCATATAACTGAAGATTTCCATATTGGTCCAGGATGAATTTACCATAATACTATTTAATACAACCTACCAGTTGTAAATATAAACTTGTGGAAAAAAGTAATTTTTTCAAAGTGACATAAAATTTTGTTGTCTTAGACTGATTCTTTTTAGAGTCAGTGGAAGAGTAATTTAATTTTTCAAATACTTGTGCTCACTTTCAATTTAATGGACAAACTTGTGAACAAGTGAAGATCAAAAGAACAGGTGCAAAGTGCATTCAAAGTCAAATCACAAGTAATGAGACAAATTTGCAGGTGTCATTTTCCCCCTTCTCTATGGTTTCTGCTATGCAGCTAGGAGAGGTTTGTTCTCCCTCTCACATGTCATTTAGGCTCCACTCAAACTCACATCAGCCAACTAAAATAGTTTTCAAATACTCAAAGAATCACCTTCTTGCATCCTGTGTGTATGCACGCTCACTCACTTCAGTCGTGTCCGACTCTTTGCGACCTACGGACTGTAGCCTGCCAGGTCCCTCTGTCCATGGGAATCTCCAGCAAGAATACTGGAGTGAGGCAGTGCCCTCCTCCAGGATATCTACCCGACCCAGGAAGAACCCAAGTCTTCTGCATCTCCTGCATTGCAGACAGGTTCTTTACCCACTGATCCACCTGGGAAGCAAGCCCCTTTTGCTGGGACTATTTTCCTTCTGGTCAATCACTTAAAAGAAATTATTCTGTCCCAGCCTAGTGTCAGACACAGAGCATGAGCTAAATAGATATTTTTAAGTCTATCCTTGAGACGTAAGGGACTACAGAAACTAGCAGTTTTCTAAAGCAAGGTACATTGTGTACACTTATACATCAGACATGTCTGGAAACATGAGGTCATCTCAACATTTTGCAAGTCTTTAAATAAGCATTTTGGATTTCTTAATGCTGATTTCCACACTCCCAATCTACTGATGTATCTGTGAAAAACTTGTTGATAAAGATAATCTACATTTTATTTGTTTATTACTTTAAGTAAAATTAAAGAGTCATTCAACAGTACTAGAAGCTCAATCAATACACTGGAAGCAGCTGGAGGGTACGCAATTGATACCAACAGCATCATTTAATAGAGAATTATTCCTTCATAGAATAAAGAAATAAAAAGAGAAATGATAGAAAAGTCCCCAAACCTGTTGTCTCTGGAAGATTGTGGCAACTGTCTAGACCAGGATAATTTAAAACCAAGTTAGCCCCTCCCTGATGCTGCTTCTCTGTATGTGTACACACACACAAGACAAGTCAGACAGACGGCAATTTGTTTTACCCCTTTTTAGAAAAAAAATGGGTAAAAAACAGATTTTTTTTTTTTAGAAAAGCAAGTTAGACATTTGCAATGAGTAGCAAAGAGCTCCTAAAGACACAAATCCCTAGAGGGTTAATGTCCCTGAGTGTGGAAGGAAACAAATTGGACCAACTCTAAGAAAAAATCTGAGAGGTAGAAGAATGATAAACGAAAAATTTTGGAGAGAGAGAGAAAGATGATGATGATGATGGAGGGAGCTAAAAAAGACAAAGTAAATTATGCATATGTTAGAAAGACTTTTGTTAATTATTGCTTTCTTTGTTAAGCTAAAATATTTCACAGGTGATATGTATATAAGAAAGTTAGTAGATGTATATTATTTTGACAAACCATTTCCAAAAATTTTACTAAAATCGCCCTTCTGCACGTGCATGCTCAGTCACTCAGCCATGTCTAACTCTCTGCGACCCCATGGACTGCAGCCTGCCAGGTTTCTCTGCCCACTGAATTTTTCCAGGCAAGAATACCAGAGTGGGTTGCCATATCCTATTCCAGGGCATCTTCCAAACCCAGGTATCAAACCTGTGTCTCTTGTGTCTCCTGCACTGTGGATGGATTCTTTACCACTGTGTCACCTGGGAAGCCCAATACTCCCTCCACATTTTTCAAAACAGACAAGATGTACTGGAGACAATTTTTTAACATCTATGTGAACTTTAAGTTCTGATCATGATAGACTACAACCAGAGACAACTATAGAACTTGAAACACTATGTAAAGCAATTGTTCTCAAGCAATGTACAACAGAAAGAACTAGACGTAATCCCTCTGAAAAGAGAAATGCATGAGGTAAGCTATGCATTCATCCTTATTTTGTCCTCTTTCCAAAATGAATCGGAGGCAAGTAGAGTCCAAAAGAGCAAGGCATGATCATTCTGACTGAAGGAAACAGAAATCAATGTTTGGGGCTGCTGTGGTAACTGGAATTTGCTGGAAAGGTACCAGAGAGAAAGATGTTCAGAAAAGAAACAACAGAAATCTTCACAGGATTCCACAGACTTTGGGCCAAATACGACTTTGTACTACATACAGGACAAAATTTTACAAGGACTAGAACAGAACAGTTACTGGGTGACAGTGAGTTGAATAATAATTCTGGACATAATATGTTGCTAGGAAAACCTGGAGTTTCAATCATCCACAGTGGAAAGAACTTATTGAACATTCTGGGCATTTAGTTGACAGCCTAAAAAGGATTTGCTTCAGAAGAGTCATAGTAAGGCCATCTTAAGCACAACCAAATTAAGTCTTAAAAGAGAGCTCAACAGGATCAAGCTGACACTCTAGTAAATTAACTGTCCATTAGTATAAAATTGAGTGATCTTTAGGGAAACAAAGTAAACTAAATTTTCAAAAACAAAGTATCTACAATACTCTGCAGACTATCAAAAATGACTAGATGTGTGAAGACACAAGAACATATAGCATGTAACCATGAAAAAAATAGACAAAACAAATGATCTCAAAGATGAGACATGTTGGCACTGGGAAATAAAGTCTTTAAAGTAGCCATTGTAAACATACAAAAGGTTAAAAATGTACATTCCAAGATGCTAAAGAGTCAGTAAGAAGTCATAATCCTCTTCCAACGTAATAATAACAGAGTTTCAAACTATGTAAAGAAAAACCTGAAAAAATTAAAGGGAAGAACTGACAAAGCCACAATTATAGTTGCATATTTTAACACTTTACTAGTGTGTGAGATGAGTACAATCGTGCGGTAGTTTGAGCATTCTTTGGCATTGCCTTTCTTTGGGATTGGAATGAAGACTGACCTTTTTCAGTCCTGTGGCCACTGCTGAGTTTTCCAAATTTGCTGGCATATTGAGTGCAGCACTTTCACAGCATCATCTTTCAAGATTTGAAATAGCTCAGCTGGAATTCCATCACGTCCACTAGCTTTGTTCGTAGTGATGCTTTCTAAGGCCCACTTGACTTCAAATTCTCCAAGCCAGGCTTCAGCAATATGTGAACCATGAACTCCCGGATGTTCAAGCAGGTTTTAGAAAAAGAAGAGGAACCAGAGATCAAATTGCCAACATCCGCTGGATCATGGAGAAAGCAAGAGAGTTCCAGAAAAACATCTACTTCTGCTTCACTGACTATGCCAAAGCCTTTGACTGTGTGGATCACAATAAACTGTGGACCATTCTGAAAGAGATGGGAATCCCAGACCACCTGACCTGCCTCTTGAGAAACCTGTATGCAGGTCAGGAAGCAACAGTCAGAACTGTACATGGAACAACAGACTGGTTCCAAATAGGAAAAGGAGTACGTCAAGGCTGTATATTGTCACCCTGCTTATTTAACTTCTATGCAGAGTACATCATGAGGAACGCTGGGCTGGAAGAAGCACAAGCTGGAATCAAAATTGCTGGGAGAAATATCAATAACCTCAGATATGCTGATGACACTACCCTTATGGCAGAAAGTGAAGAGGAACTCAAAAGCCTCTTGATGAAAGTGAAAGAGGAGAGTGAAAAGGTTGGCTTGAAGCTCAACATTCAGAAAACAAAGATCATGGCATCTGGTCCCATCACTTCATGGGAAATAGATGGAAAACAGTGGAAACAGTGTCAGACTTTATTTTTTGGGGCTCCAAAATCACTGCGGATGCTGATTTGCAGCCATGAAATTAAAAGACACTTACTCCTTGGAAGGAAAGCTTTGACCAACCTTGATAGCATATTAAAAAGCAGAGACATTACTTTGCCAACAAAGGTCCGTCTAGTAAGGCTATGGTTTTTCCCGTGATCATGTATGGATGTGAGAGTTGGACTGTGAAGAAAGCTGATTGCCGAAGATTGATGCTTTTGAATTGTGGTGCTGGAGAAGACTCTTAAGAGTCCCTTGGACTGCAAGGAGATCCAACCAGTCCATTCTAAGGGAGATCGATCCTGGGTGTTCATTGGAAGGACTGATGCTAAAGCTGAAATTCCAATACTTTGGCCACCTCATGCGACGAGTTGACTCACTGGAAAAGACTCTGATGCTGGGAAAGGTTGGGGGCGGGAGGAGAAGGGGACGACGGAGAATGAGATGACTGGATGGCATTACCGACCCTGTGGACATGAGTTTGAGTGAACTCCAGGAGTTGGTGATGGAAAGGGAGGCCTGGCGTGCTGTGATTCATGGGGTCGCGGAGAGTCGGACACGACTGAGCGACTGAACTGAACTGAACTGATTTTAACACTCCTTTCTCAGTCACCGATAGAATAAGCAAACTGAGAAATCAGGAAGAATGTAAGACTTAACATTGGCAAGCAATTTAATCTGATTGTTTTATGGATACTATACCCAGCACCTCCAGGGCTTCCCCTGTGGCTCAGACGGTAAACCATCTGCCTGCAATGAGGGAGATCCGGGTTCGATTCCTGGGTCAGGAAGTTCCCCTGGAGAAGGAAATGGCAACCCACTCTAGTACCCTTGCCTGGAAAATCCCATGGACGGAGGAGCCTGGTAGGCTACAGTCTATGAGGTAGGAAAGAGTCAGACATGACTGAGTGACTTCATTTCACTTCACTTATCCAGCACCTACAGAATACTTACTCTTTTAAAATGCACATGTAATAGTCACCAAGATAAATCATGTGCTGAGAAAAAAAAAAAGAAGTCTCAAAATGTAAAGGATTAAAATCATGTGAATTATGTTCTCTGATCATAATAAAATTAAAGTAAAAATCAATGAACACAAAATATCAAATATTTGAAAATATCGAAATATTTGAAAGTTAAGCAATACATTTATAAATGATTCAAAGATCCAAAAAGAAAACACAGATTGATTAGGAAACACTGTTAACTAAATAATAATGAAATCACAACAGATAGAAGTCTGTGATACTGCTAAAGTGATTCTTAAAGGGAACTTTGCAGCTCTATATTGGAAAAGAAGAACTAAACTAAGTTTCAACTAAAGTTATAAAAATATTAAATTAAATTTAAATAAATAAAAGGGAGAAAATAATAAATATAAAAGCAGCAATCAGAATATAAACAAAAAGTGAAACAGAATATAAACACAAAGATAACTAACAAAGTCAAAAGTGGATTCCTTGAAAAGATTAATAAAACTGATAAACTAGACTAATCAACAATAAAAGAGGGAAAACAAGTATAAAGAATGAAAGAGGGTATCACTAGGGAAACTGCAGACATTAAATTTCAAAAAGATGGTATTGTTAATATTTTTATGCTATTTTTTTCAAACTGGCCAGGGACTTCCTTAGTAGTCTAGTGGTTAAGAATCCACCTTCCAATGCAGGGACACAGCTTTCCCTGGTTGGGGAAATAAGATCCTACATGCTATGGTGTGACCAAGCCAGCATGCCTGAACTCCTGAGCCCACATGCCACAACAAAAGATTCCACGTGTTGCGTGGAAGATCCCGGGTGCCACCACTAAGACCCAATACGTCCAACAATGAATAAGCAAGCAAAAACTGGACAACTCAGGAAAAACTCAAGAAAAAAATTGGGGGAAGGAGATACAAATTGCCAAAACAGATATAAGAAGTTAGACAATCTGAGTATTACAATATCTCTTTGAATTTGTAATTAGAAGTTTTCCCTCAAGGAAAATTCCAGGCTAATCTGGAGTGTCTAATGAATGCTCCTAGCATGTAAAGAAGAAATAATACTAATTCTACACAATTTTTTTTTCAGAAAATAGAAGGAGAAAAAACACTCTGCAATTCATTTTATAAGGTTAGGATAATCTTGATCCCAAAACCAGATAAGGACATTACAAAAATAAATTTACAAACCAATACCTCCCATGAATATCGACATAAAATTCCCTAACAAATTATTATAATTTAAATCTAACAATGTATAAAAAAGAAATATAGCCAAGTGAAATGTTTCACAGGAAGGCACAGTTAGTTCAACATTTAAAAATCAATGGATACAGTTAACCACATAAGCATGAAAAGAGAAAATTATATGATCATTTCAGTAGGTACAGAAAAAGCGTTTAAAAAAAAAATCAACACGTCTTCATGATAAAAAAAATAAAATAACAGGGTTTCCCTGATGGCTCAGTGGTAAAGAGTCAATGCAGGAGACACGGGTTCGATGATGTGCAAAGATTTCAGTAGATGTCACAACTACTGAGCCTGGGCTCTAGAGCTGGGGAACCACAAGTCCTGAGCCCACGTGTCATAGCTACTGGAGCCCACACACCTGCGTTCTGCAACAGGAGAGAAGCCACTGCGATTAGAAGCCCAGGTCCAGAGCTAGAGAGCAGCCCCGGCTTGCCCCAACTAAAGAAAAGCCTATGCAGCAACAAGGACCCAGCACAGCCCAGAATTAAATAAATAACTTTTAACAACTAATACATTCGGAATAGACCCTAATAAGAGATATTTGTAGAAATCTACAGTTAAAATTATGCTTGATGGTAAAAACCTGAATGCTGTCTTAATATTGGGAACAAGCAAGGATGTTCACTCACCACTTCTAGTCAACATTTTTCTTGAGATTCTAGTGAATGAAACAATGCAAAACAAAAATACGTAAGAACTGGAAAAAAAAAACCTAAAATGCTTCCATATTTAAATATAACAAATTATTTACATTGAAAATACCAAAAGGTCTACAAAACAACTCCTAGAATTATTAGGTACTTTTAGAAATATTTACAGGATACCAATACAAGTCAAATACAAAAATCAATTGTTTTTTTCTGGATTTTAGCAATGAGTACTAAGAAAATGAAACAAAAGAAAATCCTAAATAATAATATGAAAAATATGGTACTCAGACAGAAGCAATAGCAGAAGTGTAAGCTGCTGCTGCTGCTGCTAAATCGCTTCAGTCGTGTCCGACTCTGTGCGACCCCATAGATGGCCGCCCACCGGGCTCCCCAGTCCCTGGGATTCTCCAGGCAAGAACACTGGAATGGGTTGCCATTTCCTTCTCCAAGAAGTGTAAGAGCTCTTCACTAAACCACTAATCATAGCTGAGAAAAAATTAAAGAACACCTGAACTAAAAGAGAAATATACATCAATAAATTGGAAAACTTAATATTGTTAAAATATTATGTTTTCCCAAACTGATCAGTAAATTTAATGCAACCCTAATCACGATCCCAGCAGAATTTTTAAAGTTTGTTTTGCTTTCAGAAAATGGTAAGTTGATTCCAAAATGTATATGAAAATACAAAATATCTAGAAAGCTAATCTTGAAAAAGGAGCAATAGATTGGAGAGTTTATACTACTTGATTTCAAGAAATAGTATAACTTTATAGTAATCAAGCTAGTGTAGTACTGGCAAAAGGACAGATAAGCTGACCAAACGAAAAGCATAGAAATTGCAGAAATAAACCCACACAGACTTAAGATCACAAACCTAAAAGCAAAGGCTAAAATGTTAATACATTTAGGGAAATTTGAGGAGACTTTCTTTGCCAACTTGAGTTAGGCAAACACTTCTTAGGAAACAGAAAGCTCTAACTATAAAAAGAAAATGACAACTTAGATTTCATTCAAATTAAAAACATCTGTTCATTGGAGACACCATTAAGAATATTAATAAGCAAGGACAGACCAAGAGAAAATCTTCGCAAAATATTTATCAGAAAAATAACTTGTTTCCAGAATATATACATAAATCCTGCAAATCACTAATAATATGAGACAACTGCATGTGAAGAAACTGGTAAAAGATTGATCAGATACTTCACATAGGAAAATATACAAATGATAAGTTAGACATGAAAAATGCTTAAAATCATCAATCATCAGGGAAATGAAAATTAAAACCAAAATGCAACACCACTATACACATACCATGTCAAATTGAAAACAATGACAATACCAAGTGTTGGTGGGAATAACCAGAGCTCTCACACATCGCTAGCGAGAGGGTAAAATGTTACAGCCTTTGGAAAACAGCAGTGAGATTTCTTATAAAGTTAATCAAATTCCTACCTATGCCCCATCATAAAATGGGAAAACTAGAGATTTCTTCAAGAAAATTACAGATACCAAGGGAACATTTCATGCAAAGATGGGCACAATAAAGGGCAGAAATGGTATGGACTTAACAGAAGCAGAAGATATTAAGAAGAGGTGGCAAGAACATACAGAAGAACTGTACAAAAAAGACCTTCATGACCCAGATAAGCAGGATGGTGTGATCACTCACCTAGAGCCAGACATCTGGAATGCAAAGTCAAGTGGGTTTTAGGAAGCATCACTACAAACAAAGCTACTGGAGGTGATGGAATTCCAGTTGAGCTATTTCAAGTCCTAAAAGATGATGCTGTGAAACTGCTGCACTCAATATGCCAGGAAATTTGGAAAACTCAGCAGTGGCCACAGGACTGGAAAAGGTCAGTTCTCATTCCAATCCCAAAGAAAGGCAATGCCAAAGAATGCTCAAACTACCACAGAAATGTACTCATCTCACAGGCTAGCAAAGTAATGCTCAAAATTCTCCAAGCCAAGTTTCAACAGTATATGAACTGAGAACTTCCAGATGTTCAAACTGGATTTAGAAAAGGCAGAGGAACCAGAGGTCAAATTGTGGATCACAAATTCTCTTTAAGAATTTTCCACAGTTTGTCAAGATCCATACAGTCAAAGGCTTTGGCATAGTCAATAAAGCAGAAGTAGATATTCTTCTGGAACTCTCTTGCTTTTTTGATTATCTAATGGATGTTGGCAATTTGATCTCTGGTTCTTAAAAAGATGGGAATACCAGACCACCTGACCTGCCTCCTGAGAAATCTGTATGCAGATCAAGAAGCAACAGTTAGAACTGGACATGGAACAGACTGGTTCCAAATAGGGAAAGGAGTACATCAAGGCTGTATATTGTCACCCTGTTTATTTAACTTGTATGCAGAGTACATCATGAGGAATGCTGGACTGAATGAAGCACAAGCTGGAATTAAGATTGCTGGGAGAAATATCCATAACCTCAGATATGCAGATGACACCACCTTTATGGTAGAACGCAAAGAAAAACTAAAGAGCCTCTTGATGAAAAAGGAGATTGAAAAAATTGGCTTAAAACTCAACATTTAGAAAACTAAGATCACGGCATCCAGTTCCATCATCTCATGGCAAACAGATGGGGACACAGTGGAAACAGTGACAAGACTTTATTTTCTTGGGCTCCAAAATCACTGCAGATGGTGACTGCAACCATGAAATTAAAAGATGCTGGCTCCTTGGAATAAAAGCTATGACCAACCTAGACAGCATATTAAAAAGTAGAGACATTAATTTGCCAAGAAAGGGCAATCTAGTCAAACTATGGTTTTTCCAGTAGTCATGTATGGATGTGAGAGTTGGACTATAAAGAAAGCTGAGTGCTGAAGAATTGATGCTTTCCAACTGTGGTATTGGAGAAGACTCTTGAGAGTCTCTTGGACTGCAAGGAGATCCAACCAATCCATCTTCAAAGAAATCAGTCCTGAATATTCATTGGAAGGACTAATGCTGAAGATGAAACTCCAATACTTTGGCCACCAGATGCGAAGAACTGATTCACTGGAAAAGACCCTGATGCTGTGAAAGACTGAAGGCCAGAGGAGAAGGGGACAACAAAGGATGAGATGATTGGATGACATCACTGACTCAGTGGACATGAGTTTGAGTAAGCTCTGGGAGGTGGTGATGGACAGGGAAGCCTGGCGTGCTGCAGTCCATGGGGTCGCAGAGTCAGACACAACTCAGTGACTAAAGTGAACTGAACTGATGCCCCATCAATTTCCTTGTGGGGGGGCGGGGGTAATGTGAGTGTGTGTGTGTATGTGTGTGCGTGTGCTCAGTTGTGTCCTATTCTTTGCATCCCATAGACCATAGCCTGCCAGGCTCCACTGTCCATGGAATTCTCTAGGTAGGAAAACTGCAGCAGGTTGCCATTTCCTACCCCAGGGGATTTTCCCAATCAAACCCATGTCTCTTGCATGCTGCATTTGCAAGCAGATTCTTTACCACTGCACCACCTAGGTATATACCTGAGATTAAAGTAAATATATGTCCAGGCTTCCCTAGTGGCTCAGTGGTAAAGAGTCCACCTGCCTGCCAATGCAAGAGACACGGGTTCAATCCCTGATCCACGAAGATCCTACAAGCCCATGTGCCACAATTACTGGAACCCATGCTCCACAACAAGAGAAGTCACCACAATGAGAAGACCATGTACTGTCAACAAAGAGTAGTCCCCACCGGCTGCAGCTAGAGAAAAGCCTTCACAGCAATGAAGACCCAGCACAGCCAAAAACAAATAAATACAATTATATAAAAAAATAAATATATATCCACAAATATTTGTACAATAATGTTCATAGTAAATTTATTCATGTTGATATGAAGTTAATAATTTGTATTATTTATTTATAGTATTAGTAAGTCCTAAATGGAAACAATCCAAATGTATGTCAAAATGAAACTAAGTAAATAAATTGTATATTCAGACAACAGACTACTCTGAAGTGACATGAAGGAATGAACCACTGCTATATGCAACAAAGACGCTTGCTCCTTGGAAGGAAAGTTATGACCAACCTTGATAGTATTTTAAAAAGCAGAGACATTACTTTGCCAACCAAGGTCCGTCTAGTCAAGGCAATGGTTTTTCCTGTGGTCATGTATGGATGTGAGAGTTGGACTGTGAAGAAGGCTGATCGCCAAAGAATCGATGCTTTTGAACTGTGGTGTTGGAGAAGACTCTTGAGAGTCCCTTATACTGCAAGGAGATCCAACCAGTCCATTCTGGAGGAGATCAATCCTGGATGTTCATTGGAGGGACTGATGCTAAAGCTGAAGCTGCAATACTTTGGCCACCTCATGCGACGAGTTGACTCACTGGAAAAGACTCTGATGCTGGGAAAGGTTGGGGGCGGGAGGAGAAGGGGACGACAGAGAATGAGATGGCTGGATGGCATCACCGACTCTGTGGACATGAGTTTGAGTGAACTCTGGGAGTTGGTGATGGACAGGGAGGCCTGGCGTGCTGTGATTCATGGGATCGCGGAGAGTCGGACACGACTGAGCGACTGAACTGAACTGAACTGAACTGATATGCAACAACATGGATGAATCTTCAAAATATGCTGAGCAACAGAAACAAGACACCAAATTTTGCTTACTGTATAATTTCATTTATATGAAGATCCAGAACAGGCAAAACTACTTTATGGATTTAGATTTTATAGCAGTAGCTTCCTGTGGGAGAGGGAGCTGACTGGGAATGGACAAGAAGGAATTGTCTGGGAGGAAGGGAAAATTCTATCATCTGGAAAATGTTGTAGATTAGATTTACATGAATTTTTCAAAATCTTCAAATTATACCCTTAAGATTTTTTGCATTTCACTGTGTGTAAATTTTGCATTAATACAATTTTAAAAAAGGAAATTTGGTCTATGCATGATTTGCTCTAAGACCAGTTCTTTCTGAAAACTAACAATGTCACTGCAAGCTCAGACAAGGTGCTTTGTTCATTTCTTTCAAGGCTTTGGTTTTGCACCGGTACCTGACTTTGACCATATTTTGTACAATCAATTAACAAATGTTCTTGAAACATTACTAATTGTTTCTCTAAATTATTTTACTTTGTCACACTTTTCTACCACTTGATGAATAACAACTCTTTCTTTCTGTCAAGAATCTGGTTGGTAGCAAGAAGTGTTTTTAGTGAGGGTTAGTCCTTTCCAGAGGCATTAACTAACTCATCTCTGCATATCCTGCAGTTGAATAATAAATCTCTGACACTAAAGCATAATTTCCTATGTCCTTGAGCTTGGGCAGTTTTCACCTCTGTATTTTGATTTGCATTTTGCCCACAATCTAAAACAACTTCTCCTTTTTCGCATTTCTCATTCATTCAATAAATATTTATTGCATAGCGACAATGGGTCAGGTGGTGGGTGAGTGTATGCAGGGTGGTAACCTAGATAGCCTATTAAAAAGAAGAGACATTACTTTGCCAACAAAGGTCCGTCTAGTCAAGGCTATGGTTTTTCCAGTGGTCATGTATGGATGTGAGAGTTGGACTGTGAAGAAAGCTGAGCACCAAAGAATTGATGCTTTTGAACTGTGGTGCTGGAGAAGACTCTTGAGAGTCCCTTCGACTGCAAGGAGGTCCAACTAGTCCATTCTAAAGATCAGTCCTGGGTGTTCATTGGAAGGACTGAGGCTGAAGCTGAAACTCCAGTACTTTGGCTACCTCATGAGAAGAGTTGACTCATTGGAAAAGACACTGATGCTGGGAGGGATTGAGGGCAGGAGGAGAAGGGGATGACAGAGGATGAGATGTGTGGATGGCATCACTGACTCAATGGACATGAGTTTGGGTAAACTCTGGGAGTTGGTGATGGACAGGGAGGCCTGGCATGCTGCAGTCCATGGGGTCGCAAAGAGTCGGACATGACTGAGTGATGAACTGAACTGAACTGAAGCATCTGATGGGAAAAAAAGCAGATAATGTCTCATCGTTCTTTGAGTTTACAGTCTGGAGTATCTGGGTTCCAACAAATCAAATAATCAAACAGGAACATGCGTAATTAGATCTGTGAAACAGCACAGTGCATGCACTGGAATAAAAGTGAAGTGGCACATGACAGTGTTTAACCAGTGAATGTCATTTACACTGTAACAAGCAGACTTTGATGATATTCATTTTTAACTGAAATCAAGAGACTTTGTAAGAGCAAATTAGGAAATACAGATAAGATGGTGGGCAGATGGGTTTCAGGCAGAGGGATTGGCATGTCCAAAGTCACTAGACCAGGAGTGAGCACAGCATTAACAAGACCCCAAAGAAGGTCAGAGTACAGGTGAGCAGAGAGTGCAGGGTAAGATAGAGCTGGATAAGCAGACATGCTAAGTATTTCAGTCTTTGTCTCTAAAGAGCAGGAAGCCACCCAGTGGGTTTAAGCATATGTATGGGGATAAGCAAGAATTTTTAAATAGATTTGAAAATATCCCTTTATCAGTCACACCTCTTCAAGGCTGTTTTACATACTTTGTTGCTGCTGTTTAGTCACAAAGTCATGTCTGACTGTTTTGAGACCCCATAAACTGTAGCCTGCCAGGCTCCTCTGCCCATAAGACTTCCCAAGCAAGAATACTGGAGTGGGTTGCTAGCTCCTTCTCCAGGGGATTTTCCCAACCCAGGGATCAAACTTGCATCTCCTGCACTGGCAGGTGTATTCTTCACTACTGAGCCATTTTACCTACTACTTCCTCCATTAAGTTTTCTCCCTCAAGCAGAGGTGATTTCTGTTTCCTCTGAATACCCTCAGACATTTTCTGTATCCCTTGTAGAATCCTCACTTACACCAGTCTTGTACTATTGCTTACTTGTTTTTCATCTCTGGTGGCTCAGAAAGTAAAGATCTGCCTGCAGTTCAGGAGACTTGAGCTTGATCAGTGGGTCAGGAAGATCCCCTGGAGAAGGGAATGTCTACCCACTCCAGTATTCTTGCCTGAAGAATTCCATAGAAGGGAAGCCTGTAAGGCTACAGTCCATACAGTCCATGGAGTCACAAAGAGTCAGACACAGCTGAGTGACTAACACTTTCACTTATCTCTACACCATAAAATGTTGGAAGTCTGAGAATTCTCATATCACCTTAATTCTCCGCTGTCCTAACAGTGTACTAGAGGTCCAATGTATTTGTTGTCAAATCTATGAAAAATAGTAGGGAGAGATGTACTGGTTTATTCTTATCTGATGCTCAAACCCAGGATAATGAGCCAGTGCATGCCCTTACCTGGAGTAGTAAGTGTTGCAGTTAGAATGAAGCACATGGCAGTGAGGTCAGTTATCTCTCATGAGAGATCTGCAGTCTTCCCAACAGACCCACACAGTCAGAAGGACCTCGGGGCCACCATATCATTCCAGTTAAGCTCTGGATGTCTGGGATTTTGATTTCTTGTACATGCAACGGAATCAGACTCTGGGGAGCTGACTCACTATAACCTAAGGCAGAAACAACTGGTATTTTTTTTAAGATGCTACTTTCATTTACAAAAACCAGTTATGATTTGTGTTCACTGATTGGTAGATTATAGGTGAATATATTTTAAGTGAAAATGCCCAGGAAACCAAATCATAGGCGGTAAAGCAAAAGAATCAAAGAAAAATAAGTTAATTGTCTCCTCTGAATAGCCAGAGTTACCAAGCTGTCCCATTAGGTATGTAACAAGGTCGACATCACCACAATTGTTAGCAAAGGCAGGTCGGTTCAAGACTGTGGAGTAGAAGGACATGTGTTCATCTCCCTGAGAGAGCACCAAAATCACAACTAGCTACTGAACAACCATCAAGAGAAGGATGCTGGAACCCACAAAACAAAGATACCCCATGTCCAAAGACAAAGAAGCAGCCTCGATGAGACAGCAGACAGATGCAATCACAATAAAATCAAATCCCATACCTGCCAGGTGGGTGACCCACAAACTGGAGAACACCACCACCAAAGAAGTTCTCCCACTGTTGTGAAGGTTTTTAACCCCATGGCAGGCTTCCCAGTCTGGGGATCTGCTAAAGGGACCAGGAATCTCCAGGAAATCTGACTTTGAAGCCCAGTGGGATTTGATCTCAGGGCTCTCACAGGACTGGGAGAAACAGAGACTCCACTCTTGGAGGGTACAAACAAAATCTTGCATGCACTAGGACCCGGGGGAAAGGAGCAGTGACCAGACAGGAGACTGAACCAGACCTATCTGCTGATATTGGAGGGTTTCCTATGGAGGCATGGGCTGGCAGTGGCTCACTGCAGGGAGGTGAGTACTGGCAGCAGCAATCCTGGGAGATCCCCCTTGGCATGAGCCCTCTTGAGACCACAGAACTTGTAGACTCCAGGACTGGGTTGCTTCAGGCCAAGCAACTAAAAGGGAGGGAGTGCAGCCCCACTCATCAGCAGACAATTCAATTACAATTTTACTGAACACAGCTCTGCTCACCAGAGCAAAACCCAGTTTTCCCCACCACCAGTCCCTTCCATCAGGGAGCTTACACAAGATGCTTAGCCTCATCTACCAGAGGGCAGACAGAAAAAACTAGAAAAATTACAATCCTGAAGCCTCCAGGATGAAAATCACATCACAGAAAGTTATTAAATTGATAAAATGTAAATACAGAGAATTCTGTCCCAGATGAAGGGACAAGATAAAAGCCCAGAAAAACAACTGAATGAAGGGAAGATAGGCAACCTTCCAGAAAAAGACAGAATAATGATAGTGAAGATGGTCCAGGATCTCAGGAAAACAATGGGGAAGATGCAAGAAATGTTCACCAAAGGCCTAGAAGAACTAAAGAACAGAGATGAACAATACACTAGAAGGAATCAGTAACAGAATAACTGAGGCAGAAGAATGGATAAGTGACCTGGAAGACAGAAAAGCGGAAACCACGGCTGCAAAACACAATACAGAAGGAAGAGTGAAAAAAAGAGACAGCCTAAGAGACCGCTGGGACAACATTAAACGCAGCAACATTATCATTATGGGGTCCCAGAAGGAGAAGAAAGAGAGAAAGGATTTGAGAAAATATTTGAAGAGATAATAGCTGAAAACTTCCCTAGTATGGGAGAAGTGAATCTTGAATATCTCTTTTTCTGATCCAGTATGAACTGATTTAATAATTTATCTCTGAGAGGCAGCTTATTTCTTTACTTCCATGTTCTTGAGCATAGAGAAGTTTCCTCACTATTATTTATTAGAAGAAAGCTATACTTGAGTATGTATAACATCTTTTCAGTAGTCACTTCAAGCAATATTTCCTAAAAGAGAAATAAAATGTCCCAATAGCTCAAAAGAGTTAATCAAGAATCCTAGAGCCTATATTATTTCCCCTTAAATTAATTCAATCAATTAGGAAGCATCTCAATCACAACATAAGGTTGTGAGAGCCAGAGTTTTAACCTTCAGCATATGGAGGTTAAACACACACTTTATGAACTATCTGGCATTAGTTAGAGTGTCAGCATATCCATAAATCAATTAGAACAAGCTTGTTTATTTTGTTGTTCATTTCTCTGAGAAGCTAGTAATTACAGATATATATTAACATATTATACTTTGTGGTAATATGTGAGTGTGTGCTAAGTTGCTTCGGTTATGACCGACTCTTTGCAACCCTCTGGACTGTAGCCTGCCAGGCTTCTCTGTCCATGACATTCTCCTGGCAAGGATACTGGAGTGAGTTGCCATGCCGTCCTTCAGGGGATTCTCCTGATCCAGAAACTTAATCTGCATCTCTTATGTCTCCTGCTTTGGCAGGCAGGTTCTTTACCACCAGTGCCACTGGGAAGCCCTTGTGGTAATACATTTCACTATAATTATGTATTTGTTAAATTTGTCTTTATATATTTAGGTGGTATCTTATTTGGTACACTATAAATTTAGGATTATTAGACTTTCCTGAAGAATATTAATCATAATATTATTACACTCTTTATATTTAGTAATGCATTTTGCCTTAAAGCCTACCTAGCCTGATTCTGACAACACATGCATATTTTTTGGTCTATCTTTTGTCACCCTAGTAAATACTTTCAACTTACACTTTAGATATTTTTCTTATGAATGGCACATAGCTGTGCTTTTAATCTAGTCATATAATCTTATTCTCAAAGTATGATTTTCAAATTGCAGTCTGAACTCCTGAGGGTACCCAAGAAACTTTGGTGGTGGGTATCTTGGTCCATTTGAACTGTTGTAGCAAAAATACCATAGACAGATGGCTTTAATAGCAAACATTTATTTCCCACAGTTATGGAGTCTGGAAGTTCAAGATCAATGTGCCAAATGATTTAGTGTCGGGTGAGAGCCCACTTCCTTGTTCACAGATGGACATTTTCTTGCTGTGTCCTGGATGGTTATAGAGCTTTCTGAGGTATCCTTTATAAGAGCACTAATCCCATTCATGAGGACTCCATGCTCACGATCTAATCACCTTTCAAAGTTAAAACCTCTTAATACCATCACATTGGGTTAGAATTTCAACATATAAATTTGAGGGAGACAAACATTCAGTCCCTAACAGTAAGGTGAAAGTGAAAGTGAAGTCGCTCAGTCGTGTCTGACTCTTTGCAACCCCGTGGACTGTAGCCTACCAGGCTTCTCCGTCCATGGGATTCTCCAGGCAAGAATACTGGAGTGGGTTACCATTTCCTTCTCCAGGGGATCTTCCCGACCCAGGGATCGAACCTGGGTCTCCCGCACTGGGGGCAGATGCTTTAACCTCTGAGCCACCAGGGAAGCCCTGGTAAGGTAGGTGAAATTAAGATCATATTATTTTTCTCCAACATTTCTGAGCTATAATTGAATAATAACAATGGATAATTTTAAAGTGTACAATGTGATAACCGTCACATTTAATACACATGCATTGCAAAATGTTCATCACAATAGGTTAACTAACACATCCTTCACCTCACATAATTACCATTTTGTTGTGGTGGTGATGAGAACATTTAAGATATGCTTTCTTAGCAACTTTCAAGTATACAATACAGTACTGGAAACCATAGTTACCATGTTGCACATTATAGCCTCAGAATGTACTCCTCTTACAACGGGAAGTTCACACTCATTAACCAATATCCCCTCATTTCCCCCAACTCCAGCCCTTGGCAGCCACCATTCTATTCTCTATATCTATGAATTCAACCTTTTTAGATGCCACATGTAAGTGATCTCATACAGAATTTTTTTTGTCTGAATTATTTCACTTAGCTTAATGCCCTCAAGTTTCATCTACACAGTCACAAATGGCAAGATCTCCTTTTTTAATGGCTGAATAATATTCTGTTGAATATATGTACCACATTTTATTTAAGCATTATTCCATTTATGGATACAAGTGTTTCCATGTCTTAGGAAAATTGTGAATAATGCTGCAATATACATGGGAGTTCAGATATCTAAGAGAGTGCTTTCATTTCCTTTGAATAAATACCCAGAGGTAAAATTGCTGGATCATGTGGTAGTTCTATCCTTCTTTACCATTTTTTTTTTTGGAGGAACCTCCATAGTAGAGTCTTTCTGTAATGGCTGTACCAATTTATATTTCCAACAGTGCAGGGGCATTACATACATTCTCAGTATTGGGTGAACCACTGTTATGCTCAAAACATTTTGCCTCCAGCCATTCTGTATCCATTAAACAATAACTCTTCCTTTCCTACTCCCCCAACCTCCATTAACCTCTATTCTACTTCCCATCTTGATGAATTTGCCTATGCTAGATACCTCATATAAATGGAGGTATAAATGGAGGAATCATACAATATTTGCCTTTCTATGTCTGGCTTATTACACTTAAAATATTATTAGTGTCTATCCATGTTGTAGCATATATCAAGATTTCATAACTTCATAGCTGAGTATAAATCACATTTTGTTTATCCATCCATCTGTTGATAGACACTTAGATTATTTCTACCTTTCAGCTGTTTTGCACAATGCTGTATCACTATGAACAAAGCTAGTGGAGGTGATGGAATTCCAGTTGAGCTATTTCAAGTCCTAAAAGATGATGCTGTGAAAGTGCTGCACTCAATATGCCAGCAAATTTAGAAAACTCAGGAGTGGCCACAGTATTGGAAAAGGTCAGTCTTCATTCCAATCCCAAAGAAAGGCAATGCCAAAGAATGCTCAAACTACCACAGAATTGCACTCATCTCACATGCTAGCAAAGTATGCTCAAAATTCTCCAAGTCAGGCTTCAGCAATACGTAAACTATGTACTTCCAGATGTTCAAGCTGGTTTTAGAAAAGGCAGAGGAACCAGAGATCAAACTGCCAACATCCGCTGGATCATGGAAAAAGCAAGAGAGTTCCAGAAAAACATCTATTTCTGCTTCATTGACTATGTCAAAGCCTTTGACTGTGTGGATCACAACAAACTGTGGAAAATTCTGAAAGAGATGGAAATACTAGACCACCTGACCTGCCTCTTGAGAAACCTGTATGCAGTTCAGGAAGTAACAGTCAGAACCAGACATGGAACAACAGACTGGTTCCAAATAGGAAAAGGAGTACGTCAAGGCTGTATATTGTCACTGTGCTTATTTAACTTATATGCAGAGTACATCATGAGAAACACTGGGCTGGATGAAGCACAAGCTGGAATCAAGATTGCTGGGAGAAATATCAATAACCTCAGATATGCAGATGACACCACTCTTATGGCAGAAAGTGAAGAGGAACTAAAGAGCCTCTTTATGAAAGTTAAAGAGGAGACTGAAAAAGTTGGCTTAAGGCTCAACATTCAGGAAACTAAGATCATGGCATCCGGTCTCATCACTTCATGGCAAATAGATGGGGAAAAAGTGACAGACTTTATTTTTGGGGGGCCCAAAATCACTGCAGATGGTGACTGCAGCCATGCAATAAAAAGATGTTTACTCCTTGGAAGAAAAGTTATGACCAACCTAAACAGTTTATTAAAAATCAGAGACATTACTTTGCCAACAAAAGTCCGTCTAGTCAAGGCTATGGTTTTTCCAGTAGTCATGTATGGATGTGAGACTTGGACTATAAAGAAAGCTGAGCATAGAAGAATTTATGCTTTTGAACCGTTGTGTCGGAGAAGACCCTCAAGAGTCCCTTGGACTGCAAGGAGATCCAACCAGTCCATCCTCAAGGAAATAAATCCTGAATATTCATTGGAAGGACTGATGTTGAAGCTGAAACTCCAATACTTTGGCCACCTGATGCATCAAACTGACTCATTGGAAAAGACCCTGATGCTGGGAAAGATTGAAGGTAGGAGGAGAAGGGGATGACAGAGGATGAGATGGTTGGATGGCATCACCAACTCAGTGGACATGAATCTGATTCAACTCTGGGAGTTGGTGATGGACAGGGAGGCTTGGTGTGCTGCAGTCCATGGGGTCACAAAGAGTTGGACATGAATGTGTGACTGAACTGAATTGTTATGAAAATTGGTGTACAACTACTTACGTCCCTGCTTTTCATTTGTTTAGACATGTACCTAGGAAGGGAACTGCTGGGCCATATGGCAATTCTGTGTTTAACTTTTTGAGGAACCAACAGTTTACCCTAGCAGCTCCATCATTTTACATCCCACTTCAATGCATGAGGTTTCCAATTTCTCCACTTCCTGGCTAACAGTTGTTACCTTCTGTTTTATTGATTATAGCCATCCTAGTAGGTGTGAAGTAAAGACTACTTGTTTTGTTAATTTGTTAGCTTGGGGTTTCCTGGACCTCACAGGTACTCAGAACCTAAACTTGTATGGGTTGATCCATGTTAACAAATCCTCAGCAGATCAGGTTATTTCCATACAGGGCCTATGACTACCCCAACAAACTTCCTATCATCACACTGTCCAAGTGAGTAGATTTCTCTCAGCCACCATTTCACTGAAGGGTAGACCTCCAAAAGCCCTAATACACAGAGAGTATGATTCTGTACACTCATGATCAGAAGAACCTGTAGCTGGATCACCATTAAAACCCAAACTAACTCCCCACTTTTCCCTTAGCCCTCCTTTTCCAGGGCTCCAACAAAATCAGCTCTCAGAATTTTTCCTAAGCTTCACCTATCTACCACCTCAATCCAAGAAAGCCTGCTTCACATGCCACCTTTATCTGTGACCCAAAAGGATTGTCTTCACTTTACTGTAATTTCAGATATTCTTTCAAATATATTAATCTCATTTTGCTTTAAATTTTTACTGGGAGGATTTTCAGATTATCTAATCTATCCATTGTTAAAATATCCTCTAAAATATTACCTTCAATCTTCAGGCTTTATTTTTAGAAGCTAATCTTACTATGTGATTGGCGAATAAAAATACTTGAATAATTCTACCTGTTCACCTTTTAAAGTTATGTTCAATTGTTTGATCCAAATATTTACAAACCCATAGAAGTAAAGTGGAAGTTATATCATGATAAAAGTTCAATTATTGGGCTTCCCTGGTGGCTCAGTGGTGAAGAATCCCAATGCTAGAGACATGCATTCAGTCCCTGGTCTGGGAAGATCCCACATGCCTAAGAGAAACTAAGCCTGTGTGCCACAGTTAACTAGAGCCTGTGCTCTAGAGCCCACCAGCTGCAACTACTGAGCCCACGCGCTACAATTACTGAAGTCCATGTGCCCTATAATCCGTGCTCCACAACAAGAGAAGCCACCACTGTGCACTGCAACCAGAGTAGCCCCTTCTCATCACAGCTAGAGAAAAAACCACACAGCAGCGAAGACCCAGCACAGCCAAAGATAAATAAATAAATAAATGCTACTACATTAGCTTTAGAGTATTGACATATTGCAATATTTCTTAGAGTGAGTTCGGTTAAATGATTTCCAAAATCAACTAATATGTTAATTATTAAAATAACTGTTTCAATATCAAGTTAGTAAAGTATTATATTAAACTAGATTAGACAGCTTTCATAACTGTAAGATATATAACATATAAGCTGAACTTCTAAGAATTCATTTCTCGAATGTATCTTCTTGGAGCATTATGTGGTACTAAATACTCAGACACATAACTTCCAGGAACTTTGATTTCCACATTTAAAATTCAAATTTCCAATTTTTCTATCAAGTTATATAAATCAGGCAATTATTATATTTGGATTACGACATATAAATGTTTTAGTAGTTTATAGAATTAATGGTGGGCTCTGATTCTTGGTAGCTACAATACTGTTACCTTTAAAAAGCTAAACTTTTCCTTCTTCTTCATTTTTAATATTAATCACCATAATCTCAGATACATATTTTACATATCAATATAATCATAATAAAAAAGTTTTAGAATACTTATATTCTTTGATATGTTACATTATGGGAGTATAGAAAAGGAATTAAGAGATCTCAACATAAAAGGGAAAATGCACATTTAAGGAGTAAGTTTTCCACAGCAACAGAGTCATATTTGTCCCATAGTGATTGTACCAAAATAACTTATCTGAAAGTCCTGGACACTTCAAGTTAATGGAAAAATTGAAAAGAACATTAAAGTCTCATTACCCTAGATAGTGTTTTATGAATTAGGTTTAGTAGCTTCCCTTTTCCCTTTCATGCATTGGAGAAGGAAATGGCAACCCACTCCAGTGTTCTTGCCTGGAGAATCCCGGGGACGGGGGAGCCTGGTGGGCTTCTGTCTATGGGGTCACACAGAGTCGGACACGACTGAAGTGACTTAGCAAGCAAGCAAGCAAGCAAGCCTAAGTATTCTCCCATCTGCTGAAAAATATATCTCTAGAGATTAATATTAATTTTAATAATTCTAGTTCTGAATGAAGTTTTTCATAGAACATACTAAAAATAGTGCAATACTTCTGTGAATAAAAATCTCTAAAGTTTTATATGATTGAAATTGCTCAGAAATATAAAAACAAAGAACCATTAAAATATATGTAAATATCTGATATCTCAGTGGTACAGAATCTGCCTGTAATGCAGTAGACCACGGTTCAATTCCTGGGTCAGGAATATCCCCTGGAAAAGGGATAGGCTACCCACTCCAGTATTCTTGGACTTTCCTTGTGGCTCAGCTGGTAAAGACTGCCTGAAACGTAGGAGGCCTGGGTTCTATCCCCGGGTTGGGAAGATCCCCTGGAGAAGGGAAAGGCTACCCACTCCAGTATTTTAGCCTGCAGAATTCCATGGACTGTATAGTCCATGGAGTCACAAAGAGTTGGACATATGTGACTGACTTTCACTTTCACCAAAGGAATGGAAATAACTTCATAAGAAATTACACAGTTCATTATCTACTAAAGGACTGATTTTTCAGTTTATAAATTATGGAATTTATATAGAAATCTAGGAATTCTTAGATTCTTCTCCTGAATTTTTTCTACTATCTACCTTGGACTTCAAGGAGATCCAACCAGTCTATTCTAAGGGAGATCAGTCCTGGGTGTTCATTGGAAGGACTGATGCTAAAGCTGAAACTCCAATACTTTGGCCACCTCATGCGATGAGTTGACTCACTGGAAAAGACTCTGATGCTGGGAGGGATTGGAGGCGGGAGGAGAAGGGAACAACAGAGAATGAGATGGCTGGATGGCATCACCGACTCGATGAACATGAGTTTGAGTGAACTCCTAGAGTTGGTGATGGACAGGGAGGCCTGGCATGCTGTGATTCATGGGGTCGCAAAGAGTTGGACACGACTGAGTGACTGAACTGAACTGAACTCATATCTCTGCCAATTAACTTTTTCAACTGTGAACAAAACTGAATATTTTTTTATTTTTTATTTTTTTTTATTTATTTTTTTTAGGTAATTATTTTTTATTGGATGCAAATTATTTTACAATATTATATTGATTGGTTTTGCCATACATTGATATGAATTTGCCCCAGGTTTACATAAGTTCCCCCTCCTGAACCCCCCTCCCACCTCCCTCCTCCCTTTATCCTCCCTCTGGGTCATCCCCGCATGCCAGCCCCGAGCATCCTATAACATGCATTGACCCTGAGCTAGTGATTCGTTTCACATATGACAAATCACAAAATACTTGAATAGGAAAAGTCCTCAGAGGGGATCTATTAAAATGACTTAACTACCAATGATGAACTGATGCTAGCTTTTGCACTGTTTAAATTTTGATAAATTTCATTATCACAAATGACTAAAATTCATGCTATGTGGGCGTTCTCCAGTTGCAGTAGCAGGGGCTCAGTAGCTCTAGTTTTAATCAGGAATTCAACATATGTACATAATGGAGCAACTGCTACTTACGGGTCACTGGGACAGCTGTTTGTGGGTATCAAAATTAATAAATTGTCCTTTTCTTCAGAAAACTGAGAAATCTATTACAACAACTAAGCTCAGTATTGTAAATGAAATACAATAGAAATGAATAAAGCTGGAGTACAGTTCAAGGAGACCTCAGCCTGCTTATAGTTAGAAGGAGAAATGAGGCCTGAGAAGGAAATGGCAACCCACTCCAGGGACGGGGGAGCCTGGTGGGCTTCCGTCTATGGGGTCACACAGAGTCGGACACGACTGAAGTGACTTAGCAGCAGCAGCAGAAATTAGTCAATTCAAGGGCTGGCAGAATATGCAGAGATATGATATAAGGTATTATGAAATTCATGGGAAAGTATGACAGTGCAAGCCAGGGGGATATATGGGAACTTGAGGCAATTATTGTGGAGATGTGTTGATTTTCCTTACTTTCAATGGAACTTCTTTCTGATGAGAATGAGAGGGGTTCAGGGAAGAAGCTTGCCACATGTAAATTTAAAAACAATTAGTTATAAATTTCAATATAGATTATTAAATAAAGAAAGCAAAGTGATAAGATGATCAGGACAGACCACAAAAGAGCAAGAAGGATTAAAAAACAGACATGCACAAACTCAGTGAAATATAGTAGTTGCAGAGGTACTGGAGCAACTAGGAAGGGATGTTTAAGTAAAGAAAAGCATGGCAGAGGACTGAAACTATCTGACTTCAAAACTTAGTATAAAGTTACAGTGATCAAGACAGTAATATGTTGCAAAAGAAGAAACAAACAGATCTATGAAACAGAATAGAGAACCAAGAAATAGACCTAGATAAACACAATCAATTAATCTTTCACAAGAGGAAAGGCAAATCAGTGGAACAAAGATAATCTTCTCAACAAACGGTGCTAGAACAACTAGACAGTCACAGGCAGGGACAAAAAAGAATCTTTGCAGACCTTACACCCTCCACAAAGATTAAGTCAAATAGATTGTAGATATAAATGCAAAATGTAAAACTACAGAACTCCTGGGACTTTCCCAGTGGTCCAAGGGTTTAAACTCTGCACTTCCACTGCAGAGAGTGCAGGTTCAATACTTGGTAGGGAAACTAAGATCTTGCATTATGTACAGCCCAGCCAAAAAAAAAAAAAAAACTCACTATGATGTTTATGTTAAATTTTGTATATCAACTTTTCTGAATACAGCTTAAAAAAATCTGTGGTGCTTTAAAAAAGAAACTATAGAACTCCCAGAAAAACATAGAATAAAATCTAGATAACAGACATGGTGATAATATTTTAAATACAACACCCAAAGTATAATCCATGAAAGAAATAATTGATAATTTGGACTTCATTACAATTAAGAACTTCTGCTCTGGAGGAAGGGGTATATATATATATGCACTTAAGGCTGATATAATTTGTTGCATGGCAGAAACCAACACAACACTGTGAAATAATTATCCTCCAACTAAAAGAAAATTCTGCTCTGCAAAAGACAATGTCAAAAGAAGGAGAAGATAACCAACAGAACAGGAGGAAATACTAACAAAAGGCATATCTGATAAAGGACTATCATCCAACATTTATAAGAATTCTTAAAACTCAAAAAGAAAATCAATAATCTCATGTTTAAAAATGGGCAAAAGGTCTTAACAGACACCTCACTAAAGAAGATATACAGATGGCAAGTAAACATATGAAAAGATGTTCAACATCATATGTCATTAGGGAACTGAGAATTAAAACAAAGAAATACCATTATACATCTATTAGAATGGCCAGAATCCAAAATACTGACAACAAATGCTGGAGAGGATACAGAGCAACCCAAATTCACACACTGCAAATGGGAATGAAAGATGATATTGCCACTTTGGAAGATGGTCTGGCTGTTTCATACAAAGCAAACCATACTCTTACAATACAATCCAGTAATCACAATCCTTGATATTTACTCAAATGTTGATATCTATGTCCACATGAAAATCTGAACACGGAAGCTTGTATCAACTTAATTTGTAACTGCCAAAATTTGGAAGCATTCAAGATGTCTTTTAGAAAGTGAATGGATAAATACATTGTGGTGTAAATAGACAATGGAATATTATTCAGAGCTAAAAATGAGTTATCAATCCATGAAAAGACATGAAGAAACCTTAAGCATATATTACTAGGTGAAATAAGCCAGTGTGAAAGGGCTACCTACACACCATATGATTCCAACTACTCAAATTCTGGAAAAGGTAAAACTATGGAGACGGCAAAAAGATCAGTGGATCAGTGGCTGCCAGTGTTGTGGGGAGGCAGAACACAGAGGATTTTGAGGGTAGTGAAAATACTTTGTATGATACTACAATGGTGGATACATGCCATTATCAGTTCACTTCAGCTCAGTGGCTCAGTTGTGTCCGACTCTTTGTGACCCCATGGACTGCAGCACACCAGGCTTCCCTGTCCATCACCAGCTCCCAGAGCTTACTCAAACTAATGTCCATCGAGTAAGTGATGCCATCCAACCATCTCCTCCTGCCTTCAAACTTTCCAAGCATCAGGGCCTTTTCCAGTGAGTCAGGCTGGATGAAGCACAAACTGAAATCAAGAATGCAGGGACAAATATCAATAACTTCCGATATACAGATGACACCACCCTTACGGAAGAGAGTGAAGAAGAGCCTCTTGAAAGTGAAAGAGGAGAGTGAAAAAAGGTGGCTTAAAACTCAACATTCAGAAAACGAAGATCATGGCATCCAGTCTCATCACTTCAGGGCAAACAGATGGGGAAACAATGGAAACAGTGACAGACTTTATTTTGGGGGGCCCCAAAATCACTGCCTTTGACTGTGTGGATCACAATCAACTGTGGAAGATTCTTCAAGAGATGGGAATACCAGACCACCTGACCTGCCTCTTGAGAAACCTGTATGCAGGTCAGGAAGAACAGAACTGGACATGGAACAACAGACTGGTTCCAAATAGGGAAAGGAGTACGTCAAGGCTGTATATTGTCACCCTGATTATTTAACTTCTATGCAGAGCACATCATGAGGAACGCTGGGCTGGAAGAAGCACAAGCTGGAATCAAGATTGCCGGGAGAAATATCCATAACCTCAGATATGCAGATGACACCACCCTTATGGCAGAAAGTGAAGAGGAACTCAAAAGCCTCTTGATGAAAGTGAAAGAGGAGAGTAAAAAAGTTGGCTTGAAGCTCAACATTCAGAAAACGAAGATCACGGCATCTGGTCCCATCACTTCATGGGAAATAGATGGGGAAACAGTGGAAACAATGTCAGACTTTATTTTTTTGGGCTCCAAAATCACTGCAGATGCTGACTGCAGACATGAAATTAAAAGATGCTTACTCCTTGGAAGGAAAGTTATGACCAACCTAGACAGCATATTAAAAAGCAGAGACATTACTTTGCCATCAAAGGTCCATCTAGTTAAAGCTATGGTTTTTCTACTAGTCATGTATGGGTGTGAGAGCTGGACTATAACGAAAACTGAGTGCGAAAGAATGGATGCTTTTGAACTGTCGTGTTGGAGAAGACTCTTGAGAGTCTCTTGGACTGCAAGGAAATCCAACCAGTCCATCCTAAAGGAAATAGTCCTGAATATTCATTGAAAGGACTGATGTTGAAGCTGAAACTCCAATATTTTGACCACCTGGTGCAAAGAACTGACTCATTGGAAAAGACTCTGATGCTGGGAAAGTTTGAAGGCGGGAGGAAAAGGGGACAACAGAGGATGAGATGGTTGGATGGCATCACCGACTCAATGGACATGAGTTTGAATAAGCTCTGGGAGTTGGTGAGGGACAAGGAACCTGGTGTGCTGCAGTCCATGGGGTCGCAAAGAGTTGGACACTATTGAGTGACTGAACTGAACAATATTTGTGTATTTAACTATAAAGTTCAAAACTGAAGACCAAATAACGGGGAGAAGGAAATGGCAACCCACTCCAGTGTTCTTGCCTGGAGAATCCCAGGGACGGGGGAGCCTGGTGGGCTTCCGTCTATGGGGTCACACAGAGTCAGACACGACTAAAGTGACTTAGCAGCAGCAGCAGCAGCACATGCTCAGTTGCTCAGTTGTGTCTGACTCTGCGACCCCATAGATTGTAGCCTGCCAGGCTCCTCTGTCCATGGAATTTTCCAGGCAAGAATACTGGAGTGGGTTGCCATTTCCTACTCTAGGGGACCTTCATGACAAGGGATCAAATCCATGTCACTTGCATCTCCTGCAATGGCAGGAAGATTATATGTTTATCATTGTTTAAAATTAGTATCTCTTTTCAATATGACCTCTGTGCCTTGGTTTAAAATATTGTGATCTTCCATTACGGCAGACCAAATTACAAGGACCAAGAGTCAGAAGAAAGACACACAGAGAAGTGCCTGGAAAGTCCCACTTAGTGTCTCCTAATCCCACTAGAGGTGATGACAAGCTGAGTAATGCTTTTGGAAGCCTCTTGGGCCATGTGGATAGCACAAGGAATCAGTGTGATTTTTGGAAGAAGGGAAGGAGTAGGAGTTAAAAGGGGGCAATGATCTTTTTTATTAACCTTCGTAGTGGTTATACAGGTGCTTACTTTACCATAACTCATTGAGCAACACAATAGTCCTTTATGCAGTAATCTGTATGTGTATACTACAAAGTAAACAAGCAAAAATTATATCATAGTAAGAAATGTCAACCTATGTTATGCCCTTAATTCATTTCACCAAACATATCAAGTATCTCTCCACTCTAATCACTGTACTAAGTGCTAGCATAACAGCTTCAAATAAGACCTGTACCTTCCTTTATCAAGCCTACAGACTAGGAAAAACGTGGCACTGTGAAAAAACCATAATACAAAATTCAAGTTTACACTTACACTGACTAACTTAATAAAGTCCCTGATTAATTTAGTAAAGGAAGATAATGTCAGTTCTAAAGAATAAGGAAAATCCCAATTTACAAGTTTGCTATTCAGGTTTTTATGGTCATAATTTAGCAGTGACATTTAAACATGTTAAATTGTAAACTCCTCGAGGTTAGAAGCCATGTTTTATTCATCTCTGAATCCTCTGTTGCCTGCACAAGGTCTAGCTAAGAGATGTTAAGTGAATAGGCTGAATGAAGAAATGTCAAGATATATCTTGACATGTCTTCTTTAATGGCCCTGGTGACCTATTTGACTTTTTCCTTTTTAAATGTAAGCTAGTTCAAAGTAGACACTTAATTCTTTAAATTTTATAGAAAAATATTGCCATGGATAAATTTAGTGCTTAATAATTTTTTCATGATTGTTAAAAAGGTATTGTTCCACTTTCAATTTTTAATCTTAGACTGATTCATATCAATCAAATAATAACTGAATTTTTAGCACTGCAAGAATTTGTAATTTAGTCCATGATTTTCATTCCACAGATGAGGTAAATGAAGTCCTGAGAAGTTTAATGATTTGCCTAAACTTATAAACTAAGGCATAATACTTAAACAACTCTGACCTACAAATTCTGTCTTCATATTAAAAAAAAATAAACTTTACATGAGATCCCTTTATTTCTCCCCAAATCTATACTGCTTGGTGGTTGCTCAAGTCAAAAAAGGAAAATAATTCATCTTCACTGTAAGAAAAGCATTGTGATTCTGTTAAACAGGAAGGAAAAAGGAAGGGGCAAATATGTATTACTTATGTGAAAAAAAATAAAGGCCTACAAAGGTCAGGTGAATCACAAGCTGGAATCAAGATTGCCAGGAGAAATATCAAGAACCTCAAATACGCGGATGATACCACTTTAACGACAGAAAGCAAAGAGGAACTAAACAGTCTCTTGATGAGGGTAAAGGAGGAGGGTGGAAAAGCTGGCTTAAAACACAAAATTCAAAAAACTAAGATCATATTCTCCGATCCCATCACTTCATGGCAAATAGATGGATAAAAAGTGGAAACAGTGACAGATTTTATTTTCCTGGGCTCCAAAATCAGGGCTTCCCTGGTGGCTCAGACAGTAAAGTGTCTGCCTGCAATGAGGGAGACTTGGGTTCAATCCCAGGGTTGGGAAGATCCCCTGGAGAAGGGAAAGGCTACCCACTCCAGTACTCTTGCCTGGAGAATTCCACAGACAGAGGAGCCTGGTAGGCTACAGTCCATGCGATCGCAAAGAGTCAGACATGATTGAGCAACTTCACAAAATCATGGCAGGGACTGCAGCCATGAAATTAAGACACTTGCTCCTGGGAAGAAAAACTATGACAAACCTAGACAGCGTATTAAAAAGCAGAGATATCACTTTGCTAACAAACATCTATACAGTCAAAGCTATGGTTTTTCCAGGAGTCAGGTACAGATGTGAGAGCTGGACCATAAAGAAAGCTGAATGACGAAGAATTGATTTTTTTGAATTGCAGGGCTGAAGAAGACTCTTGAGAGTCCCTTGGACAGCAAAGATATCAAACCAGTCAGTCTTAAAGGAAATCAACCCTGAACATTCATTGGAAGGACTGATGCTAAAGCTGAAGCTCCAAAACGTTGGCCACCTAATGTGAAGAGCCAACTGTTTGGAAAAGATACTGATGCTGGAAAAAACCGAGGGCAGGAGGAGAAGGCAACGACGGAGGATGAGATGGTTGGATGGCATCACCAACTCCATGGACTTGCGTCTGAGCAAACTCCAGGAGATAGTGAAGGACAAGGAAGCCTGGTGGGCTGCAGTTCAAGCGGTCACAAAGAGTCAGACACAACTGAGCAACAACAACAATGAAGTACGTGTATTTACTGTAATACCAATAAACGGTCTCAACAGAGCCAATGCTACTTCCTGGGGGTCAGCAACTGCAACTTAAAAAAAAGTCCTGTGTATTGCTGTAAGATTTGGAAAATAACCCACTTTCACAATCATGTTCTACTTGGAACAGTGAAGTTTAGAGTTTACATTCATTGGAAGGACTGATGCTGAAGCTGAAACTCCAATACTTTGTCCACCTCATGCGAAGAGCTGACTCACTGGAAAAGACCCTGATTCGGGGAGGGACTGGGGGCAGGAGGAGATGGGGACGACAGAGGATGAGATGGCTGGATGGCATCACCGACTCGATGGACCTCAGTTTGAGTGAACTCCGGGAGTTGGTGTGCTGAGATTCATGGGTCACAAAGAGTCGGATACGACTGAGCGACCGAACTGAACTGAACTGAACCACAGATTTCACATTTTGTAATTATTGTTGTTTTAACGGTAGCATCTTCAGTTTGAGGTATGTGGTGGTAGTTCAATGGCTAAGTCGTGTCTGACTCTTTGCGACCCCATGGACTATAGCCTGCCAGGCTCCTCTGTCCATGGGATTCTCCAGGCGAGAATACTGAAGTGTGTTGCCATTTCCTTCTCCAGCATATCTTCCCAACCCAAGAATCAAACCCAGGTCTCCTGCATTGCAGGAAGATTCTTTACTGACTGAGCTAGTAAGCAAAACCCCATTAGTTTGAGGAGATCCAGCCAAAGAACTAAGTCTCTGGCTTGAACTGTCTTATACTCAAAAAGAGAAGTGAAATAGACAATTAAATACATTAAATTAGACTCTTAGAATATGTGATCACTTTCTATAAGAAAAACCACATTACATTCACAAAGAAGAGAACGTTTTAGCTTAGAAGGTTTTTTCATAAGACAGGACTGAGAACTGACAGTGAGGGCCTCTAGAGACCTTATTGCTAATTAATCTTTCTGCTATCCAGAGGTTTGTTTTCTATATCAGGGTATGCATGTGTGCAAGCTCAGTCACTCAGTCATGTCTGATTCTTTGTGACCCCATGCACTGCAGTTGGCCAGCTTCCTCTGTGTATGGAATTTTCCATGAAAGAATACTGGACCTGGTTACCATTTCCTTCTCCATGGGATCTTTTCAACCAAGGGATTGAATCCACATCTCTTGCGTCTCCTCCTTTGGCAGATAGATTCTTTACCATTGTGCTACCTGGGAAGCCATATTTGGGTATATACATAGGTTAAAAAAAAAATTCTGACGATAGATTCATTTTCAAGCTGTTATGCTAAATAATAAAACTGGTCATGATTCAATATATCATTTATTCTTACCAAGAAGCTACATTAGAGATTTGAGATGATGGATGAATGACATATAAGAGATTTAGAAATTATGGTGACCATGGGTTTAATTATGGGGATATGAAAAAAGAATGTTTGATTATTAAATTTTTTTTCTACAATTGTAGATTATACATTTTCTTGGGTACTTAACCTTTTTAATCAAATTCTTTTACTCAAAACTGAATAATGAGTCATTTAAAGTGAAAAATTCTTGTCCCAAAGGGATAATTTTCCTAGGGCTCAAATGTCTCTGGGTTAAAGGTTGAGTTAGAAAGAGAGAAACATTTCATGAAGACAAACCAAATTATAAATTCAGAGAAAACTATTGCTTTGCCAATACACTGTAATCTAGAAATGAAAATAAAATAAGTATATGAAATATTTTTACAATAAAAATTATAATAATTTTCATCCACTTTCTTATGCACTACATTAGCTCCCAAGTATTCTTAGCAACCACATTATTTCAGATTATCCTTCTAAAATGACTATTTTGGTATTTCATATTTAGAAGAAATATGTTAGTTTCTTGTTTTTCAGGTATAACATTCAGAGGACGTAAAGCTGAAAACTTCATAATCAAAATCCTTACTCTCTGATATATCGAACAATGTTTCTTTGAGTTATAGTCTGGTCCCAAGAAAGAGTTCTAGAGGAAAAAAACAAACAAACAAATACAGGCAAGAGTTTTAAGAGAAAGAAACTACAATCACCCCTAAATATCCATGGGCTATGGTTCCCAAAATCCATGGTTGCTGAAGTCTTACATAAAATGGAATATGCAGTACAATGAATACTATATGCAAGACACTCTGAGAGCCCTGCTACTTTTAAGATAACTAAAATTCCATCCTACTCTTTGGGAAAACTCAGAAGAGGAGGGGTATTGCCTGAAAATGGCAATAGTCAACAAGGATAATGCTCCCACTCCTGGCCTGCATGGTATGTGAGGGGAGTCAATGTCCCCATTCAAGGCAAAGATAAAGTAAGCAAGCAGAAATAACATTGAAAGATATGGCTGAAGACTTTTAACCAGAGAAAATGAATTCCCTAAGATACAGTAATCGAATTTTAAAGGGAAAGATGAAGTAGAAGGATAAATAAGAGGTAAACAAAGAGAAAAAGATGATAGAATCATGTGAATGACAGTTCCATAGAGTTGAGGAGGTTAGTGATTAAAACTTGGCTTGGTCTGATGAGGGCCTCCCTGGTGGCTCAGATGGGAAAGAGTCTGCCTGCAAAGCAGGAGACGCGGGTTCGATCCCTGGGTAGGGAAAATCCCCTAGAGAAGGGAATGGCTATCCACTCCAGTGTTCTTGCTTGGAGAAGTCAATGGACAGAGGAGCCTGGCGGGTACAGTCCATGGGGTCTCATAGAGTCGGACACGAGAATAGCGTAGTAGAATTAGTCTGCTAAGCCTCTCCCTATATTAGTTTACCCCTGCTCCAGTTCAGTTCAGTCGCTCAGTCATGTCCGACTCTCTGCGGCCCCATGAATCACAGCGCTTACTTCCTGTTAATTTTTCCATACATCTCAATCTAGCTTCCCTGTCCACAGTCCATTGAAACTACTTTTGCTAAATTCATCAGTGCCTTCCACATTGCCAAACACAGTAAACTTTTCTTGCGCATAATCTAATCCTCAGCAGGCTTAGGTACATTCTACCACTCTTACTTTCCTGGCTTTCCTGCATCACACATTTCTGCATTTCCTCTTGTTCTATGAACTGCTCTTTCCCAGGCTCCTTTATTGCCTTCTCCTCTCACCCTAATATGAGATTTCCTTCTCTCTGTCTACCCTCTTCCTAGATAATACCAAGGAATTTCATGACTTTAAATATCATTATGTCTTAATGATCTCCAATTTTTATCTTCAGCCCAGACTTCTGAGCTTAAGTTACATTAATCCAACAGCTTACTTAGCACTGATCACTGAATGTCAAATTAGCACCTCAAAACTTTTTTTCAGTAAGTTATTTATTTTTATTTTACTTTGATGTATAGTTGATTAAAAATGTTGTGTTTGTTCTAGGTGTACATCAGTGATTCAGTTATACATATACATGTTAATGTGACTCTCACTTCCATCCTCCGTTTGGAATTACAATAATATCAGTAGAATAAGTGAGAAGAAAAACTACTGAATATACAAGGTATATCGTGTTTCTTCTTGATTTTAATGTGACAAATTTATTTCCTGCATGCTTAGTAGCTCAATTGTGTCTGACTTTTTGCAACCCTTTGCACTGTAGCTGGCCAGGCTCCTCTGTCCATGGGACTCTCCAGGCAAGAATATTGAAGTGGGTTGCCATTTCTTCCTTCAGACAGATCTTCCTGACCCAGGGATCAAATCTGAGTCTCCTGTGTTGCAGGCAGATTCTTATCCACTGAGCCATCCAGGAAGCCCCTTTAGTCATCTTTATTTTACTCTTTTCTCTAAATAAGCCAAATAAGTTAAAATCTCACAATAATACTGATCCATGTCAATAAATCAGAGCCCCATGACCTTGACTCACTTGGTTTGGCTATGTTCTTTTATCCCCACTTCTTTTTCTTCTTTTATTTGAGAGCAATTTCATATTTTTCTGCAGAAAATCTCTTTTAGTAGCAACAATTTAGAGTGGTAGTTAAGCTAATGGACTCCAGAACCAGACTGTCTGGATGCAAAGCCCAGTTTTATCATTTATCAGCCCCATGACTTACCTCTATTTCTTCTTCTATGAAATGGGGATGATAATAATTGTATTTACTTTACAGAGTTGTTCTGAAGATGAGTTAATACCATACAGCTGATTAAAATGGGTCCGACACATAGTAAGTATTCCTATCGTTCATCACTCTTACTTTCTTTGACTCTCATATGCCAATGAAAGGAGAAACTTAGCCTAGACTCTCACTCATTTTAGTTGTTTTCAAATGACCAGCACCATCAGTATTAACACTACTCTCAACTCTTTCTTGTATCTACAGTTCTCGGGAAAAGATCAATAACTTTCTCTTTTAGAAGGGATACACTATTCTGAGGAACAACAAACATTAGATGAAATAATCCATCATTTATAAATCAAACTAATCTTATTTCAAATTAATGAGAAAAGCAGGTAACTTGCTATAATTTTCAGACCTCCCTTTGAGTGAGGGAATTCTTCTGGGAGTTATTTATTCAGACAATACAAATTAGGTTTAATGAAGAAAAAAAAAAACATAGTTACAAGATTGGGTTGCAACACACAGTTACAATATCCATCTACACTAGTTTGAAAAGAAGTTTTAAACAGTGCCTTGCAAAAGTTAACTGAAAACTTTTCTCAAACATTGACTGATCTCAAGTCTAATTCCTAAAAATTATACAAAGCTATTTGAACAGAAAAGTCAGTTTCCTCCTTCTTTATTTATTTTGATTTCATTTGTGAAACCAAAAGTCCTCAGGTTTTAACACTCTATTCTTGTCAGAATCATGCAAATTTAAAACATCCATATTAAACTGAACTAAAGACAGAAATCACAGGATAGTTTTGAAAACATAAACTTATCTTTTACCAAGTAAGTTCCAAGGAACACTTAAGCAATACTAGGCTCAGGTACCATTTTAAAATAGTTTTGGGGCACAACAACGGGAAAAACTGAAGTGCAGAACTGTGTCATATACAGTGCCAGTAAGCGTTCATTTTGCCTAAGTACACAGATGATAATCAGTGGGATTATTCTAATAAGAATTCCACACACAAAAAATATAATTTATTTTAAGGTTTTATAAAATTTCACTAGCTTTAAAAATGTTATATGGATTCTCTGGATCCACCTATCAATTGTTACACTGAAATACAAGTAATTAGAGTAGGATGTACTTCAGTCCTGTTGGTTTTCCCTCTCTTAAAATGCACACAACATAAAGTTAGTGCTCTCATCAGACATACAAGACACTGTAGGTCCTAGAGTTTAGAGTTGTGATAAAGATAAATTTTTCTTATGAAGGTAATAATCAATTAGGAGAGGAGTCTGGAAAATGCATAAAAGGAATATGTACAACGTGAATTTACTGTGACTAAATTCTAAATAACTGCTAATAACCAAACACACTAGAATAACTAGTAGTCATTAATACATTTAAATTTTACTGTCAAAGATAATTGCTTGTTGTCATGAAAACATTCTGCGTTCATAAAAATAATTAATGCTTAAAATAATTATGGGAAGCCTATTAAAGATATTCTAATTTTACATGCTTAAGTTGTCACAGTAATAAGTACTCTCAAGAATTGTAGAAGACTTCATTTCTTACCTTCTAAAGTCAATTAATAAAAAGTCTTCTGAATTAAAAAAGTACACTTAATAAACAATTCAATTCTCCACCTTCAAAAACTTCACTCTAACTGCATATTTTGAAGACAAAAAGTCAGAAGACAAACAAGAGAGGTTAACAAAAGCAACAAACTTTTGGAACCCAGAAAAACAGATGGGAGTTAGAATGCCTAATCTAAAATAAGCAGTAGCAACATCTAAGACTTAGGTTTTAGTTTACAAAGAAGAATCCTCAAAAGGTTCAACATTTGTAAACAGGTTTTTCTGAAATTTATAGTGGAAATGTTAGTCACTCAAACATGCCAACTCTGCAACCCATGGATCGTGACCTGCCAGGTGCCTGCGTCCATGGAATTCTCCATGCAAGAATACTCTAGTGTGTTGCCACGCCCTTCTCCAGGGGATCTTCCTGACCCAGGGATCAAAGCCTGCTCTCCTGCACTGCAGGAAGATTCTTTACCACCTGAGCCACCGTGGAAACCCAAAGGGTTTAGAGGTTAAAATAGGGAGGACTGGGTCAACGCTGTGTGACAAATCGGGGTTTCCCCAGACACACCTTCCTCTTCACAATCTGATGGCTGCCCCTTCTCAGCACTGGCTGAACACTGGGGAAGTCTGTTCTGGACAAGTGAAGGACCGAATGACTCATATCAACTGGATTACATGTTGAAAGTTGAGACACATGTCCTGTTTTCCCACTTAACCACCAGAGCACTGAGCTTAACATTCCAAAAAGTAATTTGTACTATAAAAGAAAACTCTCTCAGAAATCCACAGTCTTAGGAAAATCTTAAAGTATTGGGAAACTGGGGTTCTCCAGCAAAAATTCCATTCAGATCATTCTAGAGAAGCCAGTCAGTAATTTCCACCTGTATTTTCAGAGTTTCCAATTACCATTTTTACCCCAAGCTTTTAATTATGAGGGTAATATCAAAGACACCAGAAATCTGAGTAAAGTCTTCAACATGGTTTCAAACAAAGTAATTTTTAAGAAACTGACTTTACAGAAGAACAAAATTTCAAAGTCAATCATTAATAAACAAGAAAACACGTTATAACCATGAAACAAGAAAGGGATGGATTTAAAAAAAGACGTTCAGAGACATAAAAGAAGTTTTTAAAATAAATATAAAAATCCTGAAATGGAAAATTCAATAGAAAGGCTGAAAATGCAGTTTAAAATGTCTTCAAAAAAGGAAACAAAATGACAAAGAAATAGAAAACAAGGAAAAAATAGACAAAATTAAAGAACAAGGCAAAATAGCTAACACCTTGATAACAAAGGAGCTCATGATCTGAGCAACAGTCAGCTCCTGGTCTTGTTTTTGCTAACTGTATACAGCTTCTCCATCTTTGGTTGCAAAGAATATAATCAATCTGATTTCGGTGTTGACCATCTGGTGATGTCCATGTGTAGAGTCTTCTCTTGTGTTGTTGGAAGAGGGTGTTTGCTCTGACCAGTGCATTCTCTTGGCAAAACTCTATTAGCCTTTGCCCTGCTTCATTCCGTGCTCCAAGGCCAAATTTGCCTGTTACTCCAGGTGTTTCTTGACTTCCTACTTTTGCATTCCAGTCCGCTATAATGAAAAGGACATCTTTTTTGGCTGTTAGTTCTAAAAGGTCTTGTAGGTCTTCATAGAACCGTTCAACTTCAGCTTCTTCAGCGTTACTGGTTGGGGCATAGGCCTGGATTACTGTAATATTGAATTCAGACTTAAATTGAAGAAAGTAGGGAAAACCACTAGACCATTCAGATATGACCTAAATCAAATCCCTTATGATTATACAGTGGAAGTGAGAAATAGATTTAAGGGACTAGATCTGATAGAGTGCCTGATGAACTCTGGACGGAGGTTCGTGACATTGTACAGGAGACAGGGATCAAGACCATCCCCATGGAAAAGAAATGCAAAAAAGTGAAATGGCTGTCTGAGGAGGTCTTACAAATAGCTATGAAAAGAAGAGAAGTGAGAAGCAAAGGAGAAAAGGAAAGATATAAGCATCTGAATGCAGAGTTCCAAAGAATAGCAAGGAGAGATAATAAAGCCTTCCTCAGCGATCAATGCAAAGAAATAGAGGAAAACAACAGAATAGGAAAAACAAGAGATCTCTTCAAGAAAGTCAGAGATTCCAAGGGAACATTTCATGCAAAGATGGGCTCGATAAAGGACAGAAATGGTATGGACCTAACAGAAGCAGAAGATATTAAGAAGAGGTGGCAAGAATACACAGAAGAACTGTACAAAAAAGATCTTCATGACCAAGATAGTCACGATAACGTGATCACTGACCTAGAGCCAGACATCTTGGAATGGGAAGTCAAGTGGGCCTTAGAAAGCATCACTATGAACAAAGCTAGTGCAGGTGATGGAATTCCAGTTGAGCTATTTCAAATCTTGAAAGATGATGCTGTGAAGGTGCTGCACTCAACATGTCATCATATCTGGAAAACTCAGCAGTGGCCACAGGACTGGAAAAGGTCAGTCTTCATTCCAATCCCAAAGAAAGGCAATGCCAAAGAATGCTCAAACTACCGCACAATTGCATTCATCTCACAAGCTAGCAAAGTCATGCTCAAAATTCTCCAAGCCAGACTTCAGCAATATGTGAATCGTGAATTCCCAGATGTTCAAGCAGGTTTTAGAAAAGGCAGAGGCACCAGAGATCAAATTGCCAACATCCACTGGATCATGGAGAAAGCGAGAGAGTTCCAGAAAACCATCTATTTCTGCTTCATTGACTATGCTATAGCCTTTGACTGTGTGGATCACAATAAACTGTGGAACATTCTGAAAGAGATGGGAATACCAGATCACCTGACCTGTCTCTTGAGAAACCTGTATGCAGGTCAGGAAGCAACAGTCAGAACTGTACATGGAACAACAGACTGGTTCCGAATAGGAAAAGGAGTACGTCAAGGCTGTATATTGTCACCTTGCTTATTTAACTTATATGCAGAGTACATCATGAGGAATGCTGGGCTGGAAGAAGCACAAGCTGGAATCAAAATTGCCGGGAGAAATATCAATAACCTCAGATATGCAGATGACACTACCCTGATGGCAGAAAGTGAAGAGGAACTCAAAAGCCTCTTGATGAAAGTGAAAGAGGAGAGTGAAAAGGTTGGCTTGAAGCTCAACATTCAGAAAACAAAGATCATGGCATCTGGTCCCTTCACTTCATGGGAAATAGATGAAAAAACAGTGGAAACAGTGTCAGACTTTATTTTTTGGGGCTCCAAAATCACTGCGGATGCTGATTGCAGCCATGAAATTAAAAGACACTTACTCCTTGGAAGGAAAGTTATGACCAACCTTGATAGTATATTAAAAAGCAGAGACATTACTTTGTCAACAAAGGTCCGTCTAGTCAAGGCTATGGTTTTTCCCGTGGTCATGTATGGATGTGAGAGTTGGACTGTGAAGAAAGCTGATTGCCGAAGAATTGATGCTTTTGAACTGTGGTGTTGGAGAAGACTCTTGAGAGTCCCTTGGACTGCAAGGAGATCCAACCAGTCCATTCTAAAGGAGATCAATTCTGGGTGTTCATTGGAAGGACTGATGCTAAAGCTGAAACTCCAATACTTTGGCCACTTCATGTGACGAGTTGACTCACTGGAAAAGACTCTGATGCTAGGAAAGGTTGGGGGCGGGAGGAGAAGGGGACGACAGAGAATGAGATGGCTGCATGGCATCACCGACTCTGTGGACATGAGTTTGAGTGAACTCCGGGAGTTGGTGATGGACAGGGAGGCCTGGCATGCTGTGATTCATGGGGTCATGGAGAGTAGGACACGACTGAGCGACTGAACTGAACTGAACTGGATAACAAAGACTGAAAAGAACAAAGGATTTGGTAACGAAGATGTGGTACACATATACAACAAAACATTACTCAGCCATACAAACAAAGAAATAATGCCATTTACAGCTAGTTGATGGTCCTAGAGATTATCATACTGAGATACTGAGTGAAGTCAGATGAAGAGAGACAAATATAGGGTATTGCTTAAATGTGGAATCTAAAAGAAAGATGCAAATGTACTTATTTACAAAACAGAAGAGAGTCACAGGTGCAGAAAACAAATTTATAGTTACCAGTGGTGAAAGGCTTGGTGGGAGGATAAATTGGGAAATTGAGAGTGACACATGCATACTGCCATATCTAAAATGGATAACTAATAAGGACTTGCTGTATAGCATAGAAAACTTCAGTCATTATTCTGTAATGACCTATACGGGAAAACAATCTAAAAAAGAGTGGCTATAGGTTTATATATAAATGATACCTTTTATTGTACACCTGAAACCAACACAACTTTATAAATCAACTAGCCTCTTGAGAAATTTGTATGCAGGTCAAGAAGCAACAGTTAGAACTGGACATGGAATAACAGACTGGTTCCAAATCAGTTCCAAATCTTTGACAGTCCAATAATATACAGTCAAGGCTGTATATTGACACCCTTCTTATTTAACTTATACGCAGAGTACATCATGAGAAATGGTGGACTGGATGAAGCACAAGCTGGAATCAAGACTGCCAGGAGAAATATCAATTACCTCAGATATGCAGATGACACCACCCTTATGGCAGAAAGCGAAGAAATGAAAAGCCTCTTGATGAAAGTGAAAGAGGAGAATGAAAAAGTTGGCTTAAAACTCAGCATTCAGAAAACGAAGATCGTGGCATCTGGTCCCATCACTTCATGGCAAATAGATGGGGAAACAGTGGAAACAGTGACAGACTTCATTTTTGGGGGGCTCCAAAAATCACTGCAGATGGTGACTGCAGCCATGAAATTGAAAGCAGCCTGCTTCTTGGAAGAAAAATTATGACCAATCTAGACAGTATATTAAAAAGCAGAGACAACAAAGGTCCCTCTAGTCAAAGCTATGGTTTTTCCAGTAGTCATGTATGGATGTGAGAGTTGGAGTATAAACGAAAGCTGAGTGCCAAAGAATTGATGCCTTTGAACTGTGGTGTTGGAACAGACTCTTGAAGAGTCCCTTGGACTGCAAGGAGAGCCAACCAGTCCATCCTCAAGGAAATCAATCCCTTAAAATTCATTGGAAGGACTGATGCTGAAGCTGAAACTCTAATACTTTGGCCACCTGATGCAAAGAACTCATTTGAAAAGACCCTGATGCTGGGAAAGATTGAGGGTGGGAGGAGAAGAGGATGACAGAGGATGAGATGGTTGGATGGCATCACTGGCTCAATGGACATGAGTTTGAGTAAGCTCTGAGAGTTGGTGATGGACGGGGAAGCCTGGCGCACTGCAGTCCACGGGGTTGCAAAGAATCGGACACAACTGAGCGACCGAACTGAACTGATACTCCAATAATTTTTTTTTAATGAAGTCATATGGTGTGTGGAGAAGGAAATGGCAACCCACTCCAGTGTTCTTGCCTGGAGAATCCCAGGGACGGGGAAGCCTGATGGGCTGCCGTCTATGGGGTCGCACAGAGTCGGACACGACTGAAGTTACTTCGCAGCATATGGTATGTATTCTTTGTGTTTGGCTTCTTTCACACAAATAATATTTTAAAGATTCGCTAACGTGATTGAGTGTGTTTGTGGTTTATTACGACTTTCACTACTCCCATAGTGTTTCATTATATGAAATTAACTACAGTTTGTTTTCACATTTCCTGTTGATGAACTTTTGGGTTGTTTCCAGTCTTTTATGGGTTGTTTGTAATCTGATATTTTCTTCCTTAAATTGTGAAGTCCAATATGGGATGTTGAATTGTTATCCATCAAAATTGTACCACCGTGTTCTTCCCAAAAAGCCAACCTTTTCTCTTGAGTCAGTGCTTGCTCTCAGATCCTTCAATACTAGAGGGCCATTTGAGCTGTACTTGAAGTTCACATTGTTAAAGGCAATGGCTCCACTGTCAGGCCAAAGATGGACAAAACTTCAGTTCCAAGGGCGCTTCTTTCTCAGATGGCATGCTAAGTTACTTCAGTCGTGTCCAACTCTTTGTGACCCCAATAGGCTCCTCTGTCCATGGGATTCTCTGGGCAATAATGGAGTGGGTTGCCATGGCCTCCTCCAGGGGATCTTCCTGAACCAAAGATCAAACCTGCATCTCCTCCATCTGCTGCATTGTCAGGAGGGTTCTTTACAACTAGCGCCAACTTAATCACCCTTTCTACTGAAATCATTATATTCTCAACTTCCGTGCTTTGTCTGATGCTCTACTGGAACAAAACTAATATAAGCATTCTTCTTATACAAAATTTTTTGTGAAGTTGTGAACTAATTTTGGGGATGGGGTGGGGATATACCTAGATGTACACTTGCAAAGTCAAAGGTGAAAGTGAAAGTGAAGTCGCTTAGTCATGTTCCACTCTTTGCGACCCTATGGACTGTAGCCTACCAGGTTCCACTGTCCATAGAATTTTCCAGGCAAGAATACTGGAGTGGGTTGCCATTTCCTTCTCCAGGAGATCTTCCCGACCCAGGGACTGAACCTGCGTCTCCTGCATTGTAGGCATTATAGGCAGATGCTTTACCGTCTGAGTCACAAAGGGAATGAGCAAATCAAAGGTATGTGTATGTTTAAACTTCACAGTTCAGTTCAGTCGCTCAGTCATGTCCAAATCTTTGTGACCCCATGAACCGCAGCACGCCAGGCCTCCCTGTCCATCACCAACTCCTGGAGTTCACCCAAACTCATGTCCATTGAGTCGGTGATGCCATCCAACCATCTCATCCTCTGTCGTCCCCTTCTCCTGCCCTCAATCTTTCCCAGCATCAGGGTCTTTTCAAATGAGTCAGCTCTTCCCATCAGATGGCCAAAGTCCTGGAATTTCAGCTTCAACATCAGTCCTTCCAATTAATATTCAGGACTGATTTCCTTTAGGATGAACTGCTTGGATCTCCTTGCAGTCTAAGGACTCTCAAGAGTCTTCTCCAACGCCACAGTTCAAAAGCATCAATTCTGCAGCAATCAGCTTTCTTTATAGTCCAACTCTCACATCCATACATGACTACTGGAAAAACCATAGCTTTGACTAGATGGACTTTTGTTGGCAAAGTAATATCTCTGCTTTTTAATATGCTGTCTAGGTTGGTCATAGATTTTCTTCCAAGGAGCAAGCGTCTTTTAATTTCATGGCTGCAATCAGCATCTGCAGTTATTTTGGAACCCCCAAAAATAAAGCCAGCCACTGTTTCTCCATCTATTTGCCATGAAGTGATGGGACCAGATGCCATGATCTTAGTTTCCCGAATGTTGAGCTTCAAGCCAGCCTTTTCACTCTCCTCTTTCACTTTCATCAAGAGGCTTTTGAGTTCCTCTTCACTTTCTGTCATTAGGGTGGTGTCATCTGCATATCTGAGGTTACTGATATTTCTCCCAGCATTCTTGATTCCAGTTTGTGCTTTTTCCAGCCCAGCGTTTCTCATGATGTACTCTGCATATAAGTTAAATAAGCAGGGTGACAATATACAGCCTTGACATACTCCTTTTCCTATTTGGAACCAGTCTGTTATTCCATGTACAGTTCTAACTGTTGCTTCCTGACCTGCATACAGGTTTCTCAAGAGGCAGGTCAGGTGGTCTGGTATTCCCATCTCTTTCAGAATGTTCCACAGTCTATTGTGATCCACACAGTCAAAGGCTTTGGCATAGTCAATAAAGCAGAAATAGATGTTTTTCTGTAACTCTCTTGCTTTTTGGATGATCCAGGGGATGTTGGCAATTTGATCTCTGGTTCTTCTGCCTTTTCTAAATTCAGCTTGAACATATGAAAGTTCACTCTTCACATATTGCTGAAGCCTGGCTTGGAGAATCTTGAGCATTACTTTACTAATGTGTAAGCTGAGTGCAGGAGAAGGCAATGGCAAGCCACTCCAGTTCTCTTGCCTAGAAAATCCCATGGATGGAGGAACCTGGTAGGCTGCAGTCCGTGGGGTCGCTAAGGGTCAGACACGACTGAGCGACTTCACTTTCACTTTTCACTTTCACACATTGGAGAAGGAAATGGCAACCCACTCCAGTGTTCTTGCCTGGAGAATCCCAGGGACAGGGGAGCCTGGTGGGCTTCCGTCTATGGGGTCGCACAGAGTCGGACACGACTGAAGTGACTTAGCAGCAGCAGCAAGATGAGTGCAATTGTGCCGTAGTTTGAGTATTGTTTGGCATTGCCTTTCTTTGGGCAATGCCTTTTCAAACTTTACAAGAAACTGCAAAAAAATTATCAAAGGTGGGGGCACCATTTTACACACTCCCTGCAATGTATGAGGTATACTGACCATACTTGATTTTGCATATCCTTTAGTAAAATTGTTTTATTCTTATAAATATGAAGAGATATAATTACAATTTAAATTTTCATTTCCCTGATGATGAATGATCTAAGCACCTTTTATATATTTATTGACCATTCAAATGTTTTATGTTGTGAAATGCAGATTCATCTACATTATGTATTTTAACTGGTTTGTTTATCTTTTATTAGTCCCAAATTATTATTCATTACAAGTCAGTCTTTAGTTACTCCATATTGGTACTTTGTTAGATGTTTATATTGTAAATATTATCTCTAAGTCTGTGACTTTCTTATGTCTATTGATAAAAAGAAACTTTAATTTTGCTAAAATCTTTGTACTATCTATGTAAAAATATTTTTGGTTAGTGCTTTCTGTATCCTGTCTAAATAATCTTTGCCTTCTTTACAGTCATAAATTTTTCCCTTTATTATGTTTTCTTCTAGTTATTTAGCATTCATGTTTAGATCTATGTCACAAATCAATTTTCATGTACAGTATGAAGTGGTCATAAATGTTTTTGGTTTCATAAATATTCATTTTATGGTGCTCCCAACATCAATATTTTAAGGATTTTTTTCCCTTTTAAATTATATTGGCACCTTTGTAAAAAATTAAGTGACTCTATACATGTAGGTTTGCACTGTAATCTGTTCTGTTGATCTACTTGTTTACCCTTACACCAATATCACACTGTCTTAATTACTGTGACTTTAGAATAAATTTTAAAATCTAGTCATGAAAACTCTCCAAACTTTTCTCTTCATTTCTGATACTATCCATTGACTTGAAGTCTACTTTATCTACTACAAATTTTAGCTAACTTTATCTGTTTTGTGACAGGATTCTCAGTGGTTTCACTTCCAACGCCTCTGCATCCTTATTATTCATGTATTTACTTATCTTTATTTTTGGCTGTACGGGGTCTTCACTGCTGCACGTGGGCTCTCTTTAGTTGAGTGGGAGCTACTCTCTAGCTCACGCTTCTCATTACGGTAGTTTCTCTCTTGCTGCAGAGCACAGGCTGCATGTGTGCAGGCTTTAGTAGTTGCTACACAGGGTCTCACTAATTGCAGTTCACAGGCCCTGGAGAGTGCAGACTTCAGTAGTGTGGCGCACAGGCTTAGTTTCTCCATAGCATGTGGAATCTTCTTAGACCAGAGATCAAACTGCTGTCCCCCGCATTGGCAGGTGGATTCTTATCAACTACACTACCAGGGAAGTCCTCTGCATCCTTATTTTCAATGGCTTAATGTCAGGCTGCTTAAAAAACAAGACCCAATTATAAATTGTATTATTGGGTCTTACTTTTAAGTCCAGCTGACATTTTCTGCATTTTGCAGTTTATTCCATCAATATTTATATAATTATTGATATAACTGACTTATGACTTTCATTTTCATATTTATCCACGTGTTTATCCTTTTCTGTGTTCTTTGTTTTCTTATTAAACATCCAACTTTCCAATTGGGCAAATTCCCTTCATTCTAAAAAAGACTTCTTTAAGCTACTGTTCAGACATGTCTGCTAGTGAAGAATAACCTCGTAATTTTTCTGAAGTCATGTTTACTTCATTTTAATTGTAGTAGATATTTTCATTAGGTAAAGAACTGTGAACTGACATCCTTTCAGCATTTAAGGTTATTCCATTTCTCTAGCTTCTGTGTATTTAGTCAATCATCCATATTTCTTAATCAAGACTATGTCTAGGGTTTTTCTCTTTATCTTTGGTTTTCAACAGCTTGACTATGATTTACCTTGGCAAGACTTTCTTTGTGTTTATCTTGCCTGGTATTCAGCAGGCTTCTTAATTCTGGGGTTTGAGACTTTAACCAGCTTTGAAAACATCTAGGCTATTTTCTCTTCATATTTTATTTTCCTGCCCATTCTCCTTCTTTCCTGGGACATAAATTACATGTATAGTAGGCCATGTTATATTTTCCTCTCAGACTTTGCTTTTCTAGTCAGTAATTTTTAATTGTCTTATCCTACATGCTTTAGTTTGGGGGCAGGAGGAGACGGGATGACAGAGAATGAGATGGCTGGATGGCATCACCAACTCGATGGACATGAGTTTGAGTGAACTCCGGGAGTTGGTGATGGACAGGGAGGCCTGGCATGCTGTGATTCATGGGGTCGCGGAGAGTCGGACGCGACTGAGCGACTGAACTGAACATGCTTTAGTTTAGCTATTGATCTGTTACTAACACGTTCTCCTGTTTCAGTTCCATCCATTCATCCATTCCGTCGCTCAGTCGTGTCCGACTCTATGCGACCCCGTGGACTGTAGCCTACCAGGCTTCTCCGTCCATGGGATTCTCCAGGCAAGAATACTGGGGTGGGTTACCGTTTCCTTCCCCAGGGGATCTTCCCGACCCAGGGATCGAACCCAGGTCTCCCGTATTGGAGGCAGACGCTTTAACCTCTGAGCCACCAGGGAAGCCCCCTGTTTCAGTTACCCTGGTGTAAATCCAATCAATTCTGCATGTCATTTCTTTTAAATTAGTAAACTTTCTTTTCTAGGGCAGTTTTAAGTTCACAGCAACACTGAGCTTATTCAGCAAAATCCCCACAGAGGAGAACTGGGGGGAGCAGAGTTCTTAAGTCTCCTTCAGATTCAGATGTAACATGTTAGCCCCAGTGTGGTTGTTTTCCCCTTGTCCTCACAGTTTTTCTTTGCCTATAACAAACCTATTACATCTGCGAGTGATTCGCAGACTAACCCAGAAATGCAAGCTGGCACTGACTTGTGACAAGACAGGGAAGGTTTGTCTATGTTTGGAATTTACTTAGACTTACTTGACTCTACCACTTTTTGACAGCTTAAAATACAAACACTACTGTTTAGTTTATCCATTCTCACCTTTATCATGCAATCAGTGGTCTTTTAAACCTTCTACAGCTTCACCAGAAATGTGAAACAGGGTTTGATACATCTGACCACTTACTCATCTTTTTTCCTAGCATAGAAGATGTCAATAATTTTCAAATTTTCCTTTGCCCATATTTTTCACTTTCCCTAATGCTGTTATTCTTCAGGGCTCTTTCTTCTACCCTATTCTTTTCTCATTATCTTTTCTCTCTCAGAATGATCTTATTGACTCTCATCCATATGTTCGTGATCTCAAAAGCCATTCTCTGCCTAAGTTGAGGGACCACATAATAGCTTTAAGCCTTTTTGAAACACAGAATAGCTTTTGAGATTAGAGACTTTAAAGATAATGGAACAAATGAATCCAATTTCTGAAGAACTGTAAAGAGTATGGTATTAGGGGAGAATAAAAAAATAGTTCATACTAATTGAAAATCATCTGTTTAAAAATTTCACCATGATTTTCACTATAAGGAATAACTCACAAATTTTATACAGATTCTTTCATCATCAGATGATTTACAAATATAATTTCCTTTTAAGGAGAGAATCATAGTTTTACAAATGAAAAAGTGAGGTCTTATAGTGATTAAAGCACCTTTGTGAATAATTTTCAAGAGATGGGAAATTTGTATGGCATTATAATTTTCTATAATATCAATTTATTTACTCTAAAAAAAAAGAATCATATTAAAAATCGCAATTGGTCCATGAAACTATATATATGATGTAACACAGATTTAGTAAATCGGAGTATAATATAATAACTATTTCTTAGGGAAACAATTATAATGAAGATAAATTGGTACTTTTTTTTAGACCATAAACCTGCTTCTTGTTAGACCTGCCATTATGTTTAGACTCAGGAAGTATATACTAATGCTTAATGTTATAGAAAAGGAACTTCTACTATTTTATTGTCATTTGTGGAACTCAAATCAAATTCTGCAATAAACCTTCCCATCCACTAGATAATTTTGTCTCTCTTATAGATCAGAATAATCAAACATTCAAAATTTTAAAATTTGAGCATAAATGCCTCACATACATTACAAATGAATTATTAAAAATATATGCCATTCAACTTTTTAAAGTTATATTGCATAAGTCTGCCCAGTGAAAATATCCAAGCAGGGTCCTCCATAATCTCACATTCAAAGCCATCCAAATAAACATAAAATCCAAGTAAAAACAGTGGCCTTGTTATGTAAATACAAAGTCTAGTAAATTCATTACTAGACTTTCCTTCCAAAGACTCAGACCAAGTAGAGATTCTGGAGCTACTATTTCACAGTCGTTTTGCTTTCCAACTCTGATACAAAACTAGATTTAATTATTGATATGGCTAAAACTTAACTAATATTTGAATCACAGAATTCCTGAGCCTGAATTTCTAAAACCATGAACATTTATAATCTCTGAAAATTTCAGAATAACAAAACACCTTAAATTTGCATTAAAATATTTAAACATAAATAGTATATTATGTAATATGTGTTATTTAGCTTAAATTACACCTTGGTGGTGATTTAGTCGCTAAGTCGTGTCCAACTCTTGTGATTCCGTGGACTATAGTCTGGCAGGCTCCTCTGTCCATGGAATTCTCTAGGCCAGAATACTGGAGTGGGTAGCCTTTCCCTTCTCCAGGGGATCTTCCCAACCCAGGGATCAAACCCAGGTCTCCCACATTGCAGGCGGATTCTTTACCAACTGGGCTATGAGGGAAGCCCAATTACACCTTAAATTTAATCAATTATCTTAATTGAAAATTCACATTCCAGGGATAGTCACCTAGCATTATATGAGAAAGATCAGACTTTAGAGACAGCTATTCTAAAAACTCCAGCTTTCTTTATTTGTGACCAATACTGGATTTTTAACAATTAAAATAATGAGTAACAAAGTGGGGTCTCATTTGTGAAATGAATGTTTGTGTTGTCAGCATGATAAATATTAAAAATGTGTTTTCAATGGTAACAATAGTGGTATTCCAGACACGTGGGTTACCTAAAGTTTTAAGACACTCCTGCCCTTGCATAAAAGTATAGTAATCTAGGAAGCCCTAGTACCTGAATCTTTGGACACAGAGCTTGAGGCTTAGGTCTTAATTGTGCTGGGATCCAGACCCTAGAGTGGAGAATTCTGTTTTCCTTTCGTCAGATATAAATCAGCCAAATCCTGCCTTCAGCACATTCTTGCAATTGTTTCAAGTAAATGACTCATTTGTAAAGGCCCTGATGATGGGAAGATTGAAGGCAGGAGGAGAAGGAGATGACAGAAGATGGGATGGTTGGATGGCATCACCGACTCAATGGACATGAGTTTGAGTAAGCTCCGGGAGTTGGTGATGGAAAGGGAAGCCAGGTGTGCTGCAGTCCACGGGGTCGCAAAGCATCGGACACAACTGAGCACCTGAGCTGAACTGAAGTGAAATGCTTTATTGAAGATGGTCTTGAAAGTGAAAGTGTTAGTCACTCAGTCGTGTCCGACTCTTTGTGACCCATGGGCTGCAGCCTACCAGGCTCCTCTGTCCATGGAATTCTCCAGGCAAGAATACTGGAGTGGGTTGCCATTAGGGCACCTAATAAAGAGAGCTGGAACATAATCAAACTGACAGAAAATGCTGTATATACAGTTTTGTTCACACGTGGTAATCTATATTTGTTCAATAATTTAGTTTAAGATTTGCATTCATTATAATTCATTAATGCTGCTGCTGCTAAGTTGCTTCAGTCATGTCCAACTCTATGCGACCACACAGACGGCAGCCCACCAGGCTTCCCCATCCCTGGGATTCTCCAGGCAGGAACACTGGAGTGGGTTGCCATTTCTTTCTCCAATGTGTAAAAGTGAAAAGTGAAAGTAAAGTCACTCAGTTGTGTCCGACTCTTCTCGACCCCATGGACTGCTGCCTACCAGGCTCCTCTGTCCATGGGATTTTCCAGGCAAGAATACTGGCGTGGGTTGCTATTGCCTTCTCCAAATTCAGTAATGAGGTCATGGGGAAAAAGTTGAATGTCACCTCACCAAAAACTTTGACAGTTATCAATGTGTTCTAAAGGAGCCTTAATAACTGAACTCTCTCAATTCTGTTTGCATCAATATAGTTCCAGCAGTGGAAGCTTTCATAAGACTCATTTCTTAAGCTTCTATGATAAGCTACGAATTAACACATAGAGAGGTTCTAGCAACTAAGCACTACTTATGAAGGTGTAAAGGCTTTCAGTAGTAAAAACAACACGTTAAGTGGGCATTCAGGGGCCTCCATAGTCTTAATTTTGCACATAAACCATGAATGAAGGAAGACATCACACATAATATAGAAGGGGACAGTGAAAGGAGTAAAGGAGAGCAACAGATCTATGCATTATAGGCTGTTTGAAATCTACAAATGAGTTTTAAGGATAGAACACCTATACAGAAGCACTTTCCCTTACACAATAGGCAATTAATAACTTATAAGTAGCTTGACAAATCACAAAAAGAAACTGTACATTGATGCCCTCAAAAGCAAGCAGAATTTTCCTGAAGTCATTTAGCTTTCAGAAATCCACACTATGTGCTTAGTCACAGCTGTTTACAGAGCATTTAGCCATAAGAAGGCCTACACTGAGCATTCTGCTTCCTGACACAGTGCCTGAACATTTTCCTTCAAGCCCCAGTATCACCTAATATCTAGACTGTGGTTTCTCTCTAGTCCTCTTCTCTCATTGGGTTTCTGTTTTAGAGCAGTGATAGTTAAAGCCTTTTCTACAATGGACTTTGAGCAATTGGTTTAAGTTCTCTCACGGGAACATGAAATGGAAAACGGGAAAAGAAGAACAGGACTTTGCTTCAAGTACAGAATCAAAAAAAATTACTATTATGATATTTTTGTGTCCAAGAGTATATAAAGCAATTCCAAAAAGAGATTTTCTGTACTTTTTTATCGTTCAAAAGAAAAAAAAATTATGATTAACTTATGCTCGCCTCCCCCCAACCCACCAAAAGAAAAGGAAAGAATCTTATCTCACTATACCAGAGGTAGAGCTCAACAAACTTCAAGAAGAGGGGGGATTTTCCTGATGGTACAGTGGTTAAGACTTTGTCTTCCAATACAGGGGGTGTGGGTTCAGTCTCTGGTTGGGGAGCTAAGATCCCACACGCTGCAAGGTCAAAAAACGAAAACATAAAACAGAAATAATATTGTAACAATAAAGACTTTTAAAAATGGTCCACATCAAAAAAGAAATCTAGAAAAAAAAAAAAAGAAGAGGGAGCCTTAGTAGAAGGTGTTTATGAAGTCTTAATCAGAGTCACACTGTCATAAATTATTCTGTTTTAGCTACTTTCTTCCTTGGGCATACCCACTAGAGATTCACATTTTTAAAGTGAAGAATCGTTTTGTTGGCATTGATGAGATCATTTATCCATTCCTATGATGTGAAGGTGGGGCATGTTTTATGCTAGGCAAACGAAAACAATAGCTCCCACGTATTGAAGGGAGAGAAAAACAACATGCTTGTACACAAATAAATTCAAGTGTATCTGAATAAACCAAACAAACATGGATGTATAGTCATACCATCTAGTCAACTGCTAAAAATACTTGAATAAAGACAGAGAAGTGTTTTGTTGACTTTTTTAGTTCTTGATTATAAACCTCACAAAACATTTGAAGTTAAGATAGAGAGACATTTGCCATTATGGATACAGGATCAAACTGATTAGTGTGTGCTTTTGAATTTGAAAACTTTAAGTCAAATCTTTAGATTTATTTTTAAACACTGAAAAAAAATGGGAAAAATCAATGTTACTAAGAGTGTTTCATGCATTTTAAGAACAGATATTGGGTTTTATAATATCTCGCAAGGAAACTGCTATAATGATGATGAAATGGCAACTCAAGAAAATAAATTCTGCAGATTCTCACTGAATACTTTTAATCTATACAAGGCACTACAAATAAGCAAAATCTGTCTCTTGAAACACTTAAAACATAATGAGAAGTATAAACAAGTCTCAAATAATCATAGAAAGTTATAAATAAAATGGCATAATTAGCAAAATAAATAGGGAAAGATTAAAAATAATTAGTGAAGTGAAGTTGCTCTGTCGTGTCCGACTCTTTGCGACCCTGTGGACTGTAGTCCACCAGGCTCATCTGTCCATGGGATTCTCCAGGCAAGAATACTGGAGTTGGTTGCCATTTACTTCTCCAGGGAATCTTCCCGACCCAGGGATTGAACCCAGGTCTCCCGCATTGCAGACAGACACTTTAACCTCTGAGCCACCAGGGAAGCCCCAAAATAATTAAGAGCATCCTAATTTAATTTAGGAGTGAGAAAAATGTGAAATGAGGAGTTAAACAGACAATCAACATTTTCTTATTACCTACTCTTTATTGGGACTTTATCACCTCATTTAATCCTTGACACTATACTTTTGATAGATATTTTTGTCCCAAATTCACAAACTCAGGCACACAGTGACCCAACAACTCACCCAATGTCACCCAGTTATCAAGTTACCTAGTTCTCCCTGATTATTCAACTTCTCACTGGTTCCTGGAGATAGAGTTTGAAATATATGATAATAGAAAGTCTGTGCTTTTAAATACAGGTTCAACAAAATCTACCCTGTATTTTAATGCTTGGGTTTGCTATAAGAGTTACAAAGAGTAAAAGAGAACTGTAAACCAGGTATGTTTTTGTCTTTTACTAAAAGAAACCAAATTGGAAGAACTTCTAGTTAGAAAGATGGATGAAAAAGCAGCTATCAACTATTATTTGATTCAAAACCCAGTTAAACAAAGAACAAATTTTTTAAAAATAAGGGAGGAATTTCTGATTCTCTTATTAATAGCGTAAGACAATACCAGGCAATTTCCTCATAAAATAACTGTAAAATCCTACAAAAAGTAATTATCTGAAGGCACTGGAGAACGAACAGTAGAGAGATTCTTGTGCTATATAAATACTTGAAGGAGAAGAGAGGAGCTATACCATGAAAATTTCCACATTTTGGTCTGTTATCAAGAAGCTATGTCAGCATCTCATAATAGGACAGGTGCCAGGGGATAGAATTTAGCTCTTTCTGGCCAAGCGAACAAGAAAACTGAAGTCATGCAAATCATGGACACTGAAGAAAGTGGAAACAGATGAGCAAGAAAGTGGGAATTAGATATGTGAACCGGTTATCTACTGCTATGTATTAGATCCCTCAAAACTTAATTGTTGACAAAAGCTAACAGCCATTACCTCACACAATTTCTATGAGTCACATACATCTTATTCAGTGAAAGAGGGAACAAAATAAGTGTGAAAATGCAGGGGAGTAAGAATCATTGGAGGCCATGTTGGCAGCTGGCTACATTATGTGTGAATTTCCTCATCTTTCATAGCAGGGAATTTATCAATAGTGTCCAAAGTTGAAGCAGGAGGTTACATTATAACAACTCCAAATTTAAAATAGTTTTTAAATAGCAAGAAATTAATAAAGAGGTTTATTTTCAAGTGTATGTAATTTATTTTGGTAACTAAATCAGAATCATTTGTGTCATTTATCAATAATTTATACCAAAATTATTTGATACTGTAACAAGCTCTCTCAGTAAATTTTATGGCTTTTATGGAATGATGTGATATATTACAGAATTTCTTTATAGAAATTAACCTTGTTTTATAAATATAATATCTAGTCTTTTAGCATCAATGTGAAGAATGATAAATAGAGGTAGGATTTTCACCTTTTAAAATCTATTTTACAAATGTCAAGATTAAGAAACTTAGAATTATGGAGAACGTGTGGAAATAATTTAGGGCACTGACATGTCAAGGCAAAAACAGGAAAAGGAAAAGTCACTCTTTTGCAGTATGAAAAAAATTCTCTTTGTCTGACATCTGAACTCTTCCATTCTCTACCTGGATCCTATCATCCCATCACATTTCCCATTTTTTCCCCAAACAGGTCTTCGTTCTTTGAGATCAATGTCCTCCTGTCAGAAACATGCTATTTAAAATTTATTAAAATTTTGGAGTTGTTAAATAATGTAACCCCGTGTTTAAACTCTGGAAAGTATTAATAAATCCCCTGATGTGAAAGATGAGAAAATGAACACAGAGTACAGCCAGCTGCCAAAATGGTCCTCCAATTTTCTACATTGGTTCATGTTACATCCTTTAAAAGAATCTGATTTAAAGCATGGACCTCCTCCCTTAATTTTTCTTAACATCAATTCCTCTCCCAAAGCCTTAGGTTCTTACTGTAGAAATTTCCCTATTCACCCTTCTCCAACTTATGGGTTTTCCAAAGCAAAAGTAATATTTTTAACCACCACTTGCTTAAATGAGAAAAAGGGTATGACTTTTGACCAAAAGGACCCTATCACAACAGGAATACCCTGCGTGTCAGACAAATATAAGGAACCTTAGCACCTTGTCATCTTGTCCCTACTACAGTCATCCAAAATTCTGCCTGTCAAGTGCACCTAAGGGAGAAAACTTAGGGGTTGGTCTCACAGGATGAAGTGATAGTCTCTAAAGTCCATCGGGTTTGATTAGTTTTCTACTTTCTACCACCCTGAAAGGCTGTTATTTCATTAAAAAAATTTTTTTTAATAATTTATCCTCTGGTTACTAGCAAGCAAGAAAAGTGTGGTAAAGTCATATATTACCTGGATTTTAAGTAATGGAATGTTATAGGACTTAACATTTATCCATTCAGTCATTCCATAAATATTTATTGACAATGACTCTGTGCCAATCACTATACTATACTAGGTCTTGAAACTCACTGATAAACAACAGAAGAAATATATCTGTTCTCACAGAATTTGTACTCCGATGAATGGTTCACTGCCCTACTGGTGTTCCAGGTATACATTCTGGAATAAATAAAACACCTGTGGGAGGATTTATTTTTCAAAGATGGCCCCATCGCTGTCTCCCACTTTTAATAAAATGTGACTCTGAAGGAACAAGATGGCGGAGGAATAGGATGGTGAGACCACTCTCTCCCCTACAAATTCATCAAAAGAACATTTGAACGTGGAGTAAAGTCCAGAAAACAACTTCTGAATGCTGGCAGAGGACGTCAGGCACCCAGAAAAGCAGCCCATTGTCTTCGAAAGGAGGTAGGAAAAAACATAAAAGATAAAAAGAGAGACAAAAGAAGTAAGGACGGAGCTCCGTCCCGGGAAGGGAGGCTTTAAAAAGAGAGAAGTTTCCAAACACCAGGAAACACTCTCACTGGCGAAACTGTGGCGAGCCTTGGAAGCTCAGAGGGCCACATAACAATTTTTTTTTTTAAGATTTTTTTAAAACCCACAGATTACCCGCCAAAAGGTAACTCCCAGCAGAGAAGCAGCACAGATGCCTGCATAAGCCATTAGCAAGCGGGGGCTGGGCAGGGAGGAGCCGGCTGAACTGCTCAGAGAGAGGACTGGGCTTGAATGCCACGAGAACAATTTGAGAGAACTGGGGAGAGCAAAGCAGACTGTGGGATAGCTTCCTCACGAAAAGGCGGAAAGCTCTAACCTAAGACTCGGCCAGCCCTGCTCACAAAATAAAGGACTGAGCAGAGTGAGCCGGCTGCGGTCGGCCCATCCCCCATCCCCCACCGAGACAGGCAGGGAGGGCAGCCAGAGCCGGAGGGGCCAACCGCGGCCCCAGAAAGGCATCTGATACAAACTGCAGGCAGGCTTGTTGCTAATCAGGACTTCTTGGACTCGGGCCAGTCGATATCCCCCTGAGAAGGTGTGCTGGTTGTACACCCAGAAAACTGAGTGGCGGGGACTGTGGAGGCGATAAGTCGCAGAGACCACGCTCGCCAAACACTTGGTCCCCTGAGCTGCTCAGACCAGGGAAGGCACAAAACGCAGGCCCAACCAAGTCTGCGCCTTTGTGGAGTACCTGAGAACCTGAACTTGAGCCTCTCAGACCTGGGAAGTGTGTACAACCCAGCGCCGGCCTCAGACAGTTCCCAGCAGAGCAACCTAGAGCCTGTGCAGTGTAGACTGGGACAACACACGCGCTGTGAGCGGGGGCAAACATACTGTGGCCGAGACGCTGTGAGCACTCCCCACAGACGCCAGAGATGTTTCTCTGCAGCGTTCCTCCCTTCCCAGAACAGGACTGAACAACTGAGCCTTAAAAAGTATCCACCCACCCCCTAGTTTCAGGGTGGAAATTAGACACTGAAGAGACCAGCAAACAGAAGCTAAAACAGAGGGAACCACCTTGGAAATGACAGATAGAGACATCTAGAGGCTACTCCAAGAATAAGACCAAAAACCAGAGGCAAGAGGCTTAAGGCCGAACCCTGAGAACACCAGAGAACTCCTGACTCCAGGGAACATTAATCGATAGGAGCTCATCAAACGCCTCCATACCTACACTAAAACCAAGCACCACCCAAGGGTCCACAAGTTCCAGAGCAAGACATACCACGCAAATTCTCCAGTAACACAGGAAACTAGCCCTGAGCTTCAATATACAGGCTGCCCAAAGTCACTCCAAACCCACTGACATCTCATAACTCATTACTGGACACTTCATTGCACTCCAGAGAGAAGAAATCCAGCTCCACCCACCAGAACACCGACACAAGCTTCCATAACCAGGAAACCTTGACAAGTCACCTGTCCAACCCCACACACAGAGAGGAAACTACATAATAAAGAGAACTCTACAAACTGCCAGAAGAGGGAAAGGCCACCCCAAGCAAAGCAATATAAGCAAGATGAAGAGGCAGAGAAATACCCAGCAAGTAAAGGAACAAGATAAATGCCCATCAACACAAAAAAAAGAGGAAGATATAGGGAATCTACCTGATAAAGAATTTCGAATTTTGGTGGTGAAAATGATTCAAAATCTTGAAAGCAAAATGGAGTTACAGATAAATAACCTGGAGAAAAGGATTGAGAAGATGGAAGAAAGGTTTAATAAGGACTTAGAGGAAATAAAAAGAGTCAATATACAATGAATAATGCAATGATCAGAAACACTCTGGAGGGAACAAACAGTAGAATAACAGAGGCAGAAGACAGGATAAGCAAGCTAGAAGATAGAATTGTAGAAATAAATGAAACAGAGAGGAAAAAAGAAAAACAAATTAAAAGAAATGAGAACAATATTAGAGACCTCTGGGACAATGTTAAACACTCCAACATTCGAATCATAGGAATCCCAGAAGAAGAAGACAAAAAGAAAGACCATGAAAGAATACTTGAGGAGATAATAGTTGAAAACTTCCCTAAAATAGGGAAAGAAATAATCACCCAAGTCCAAGAAACCCAGAGAGTCCCCAACAGGATAAACCCAAGGCGAAATACTCCAAGACACATATTAATCAAATTAACAAAGATCAAACACAAAGAACAAATATTAAAAGCAGCAAGGGAAAAACAGCAAATAACACACAAGGGGATTCCCATAAGGATAACAGCTGATCTTTCAACAGAAACTCTTCAGGCCAGGAGGGAATGGCAAGACATACTTAAAGTGATGAAAGAAAATAACCTACAGCCCAGACTACTGTACCCAGCAAGGATCTCATTCAAATATGCAGGAGAAATCAAAAGCTTTACAGACAAGCAAAAGCTTAGAGAATTCAGCATTACCAAACCAGCTCTCCAACAAATGCTAAAGGATGTTTTCTAGACAGGAAACACAGAAAGGGTGTATAAACTCGAACCCAAAGCAATAAAGAAAATGGCAACGGGATCATACTTATCAATAATTACCTTAAATGTAAATGGGTTGAATGCCCCAACCAAAAGACAAAGGCTGGCTGAATGGATACAAAAACAAGACCCCCATATATGTTGTCTGCAAGAGACCCACCTCAAAACGAGGGAAACATACAGACTGAAAGTGAAGGGCTGGAAAAAGATATTCCATGCAAATAGAGACCAAAAGAAAGCAGGAGTAGCAATACTCATATCAGATGAAATAGACTTTAAAACAAAGGCTGTGAAAAGAGACAAAGAAGGAAACTACATAATGATCAAAGGATCAATCCAAGAAGATATAACAATTATAAATATTTATGCACCCAACATAGGAGCACCGCAATATGTAAGACAATTACTAACAAGTCTGAAAGGGGAAATTAACAATAATGCAATAATAGTGGGAGATTTTAATACCCCACTTACATCTATGGATAGATCAACTAAACAGAAAATTAACAAGGAAACACAAACTTTAAATGATACAATAGACCAGTTAGACCTAATAGATATCTATAGGACATTTCACCCCAAAACAATGAATTTCACCTTTTTCTCAAGCTCACACGGAACTTTTTCCAGGATAGATCACATCCTGGGCCATAAATCTAGCCTTGGTAAATTCAAAAAAGTTGAAATCATTCCAAGCATCTTTTCTGACGACAATGCAGTAAGATTAGATCTCAATTATGGGAGAAAAACTATTAAAAATGCCAACATATGGAGGTTGAACAACACACTGCTGAATAATGAACAAATCATAGAAGAAATCAAAAGAGAAATCAAAATATGCATAGAAATGAATGAAAATGAAAACACAACAACCCAAAACCTGTGGGACACTATAAAAGCAGTGCTAAGGGGGAAGTTCACAGCAACATAGGCACACATCAAGACACAAGAAAAAAGTCAACTAAATAACCTAACTCTACATCTAAAGCAACTAGAAAAGGAAGAAATGAAGAACCCCAGGGTCAGTAGAAGGAAAGAAATTGTAAAAATTAGGGCAGAGATAAATGCAAAAGAAACAAAAGAGACCATAGCAAAAATCAACAAAGCCAAAAGCTGGTTCTTTGAGAAGGTAAATAAAATTGACAAACCACTGGCCAGACTTATCAAGACACAAAGGGAGAAGAACCAAATCAATAAAATTAGAAATAAAAATGGAGAGATCACAACTGACAACACAGAAATACAAAGGATTATTAGAGAATACTATCAGCAATTACATGGCAATAAAATGAATAAGCTGGAAGAAATGGACAAATTCCTAGAAAAGTACAACTTTCCAAAACTGAACCAGGAAGAAATAGAAAATCTGAACAGACCCATCACAAGCATGGAACTAGAGGCTGTAATCAGGAATCTTCCAGCAAACAAAAGCCCAGGTCCAGGCGGCTTCACAGCCGAATTCTACCAAAAATTTAGAGAAGAGCTAACACCTATTCTACTCAAACTTCCAGAAAATTGCTGAGGAAGGGAAACTTCCAAACTCATTCTGTGAGGCCACCATCACCCTAATCGCAAAACCAGGTAAGTTCAGTTCAGTTCAGTTCAGTCGCTCAGTCGTGTCTGACTCTCCGCGACCCCATGAATCAAAGCACGCCAGGCCTCCCTGTCCATCACCAACTCCCGGAGTACACTCAAACTCATGTTCACAGAGTCGGTGATGCCATCCAGCCATCTCATTCTCCGTCGTCCCCTTCTCCTCCCGCCCCCAACCTTTCCCAGCATCAGAGTCTTTTCCAGTGAGTCAACTCGTCTCATGAGGTGGCCAAAGTATTGCAGTTTCAGCTTTAGCATCAGTCCCTCCAATGAACATCCAGGATTGATCTCCTTTAGAATGGACTGGTTGGATCTCCTTGCAGTATAAGGGACTCTCAAGAGTCTTCTCCAACACCACAGTTCAAAAGCATCGATTCTTCGGCGATCAGCTTTCTTCACAGTCCAACTCTCACATCCATACATGACCACGGGAAAAACCATTGCCTTGACTAGACGGACCTTGGTCGGCAAAGTAATGTCTCTGCTTTTTAATATACTATCAAGGTTGGTCATAACTTTCCTTCCAAGGAGCAAGCGTCTTTTAATTTCATGGCTGCAATCAGCATCTGCAGTGATTTTGGAGCCCAAAAAAACAAAGTCTGACACTGTTTCCATTGTTTTTCCATCTATTTCCCATGAAGTGATGGGACCAGATGCCATGATCTTTGTTTTCTGAATGTTGAGCTTCAAGCCAACCTTTTCACTCTCCTCTTTCAGACTGGTTCCAAATAGGAAAAGGTGTACGTCAAGGTTGTATATTGTCACCTTGCTTATTTAACTTATATGCAGAGTACATCATGAGGAACGCTGGGCTGGAAGAAGCACAAGCTGGAATCAAGATTGCTGGGAGAAATATCAATAACCTCAGATATGCAGATGACACTACCCTTATGGCAGAGAGTGAAGAGGAACTCAAAAGCCTCTTGATGAAAGTGAAAACCAGGTAAAGACCCCACAAAAAAAGAAAACTACAGGCCAATATCACTGATGAACATAGATGCAAAAATCCTTAACAAAATTCTAGCAATCAGAATCCAACAACATATTAAGAAGATCATACATCATGACCAAGTGGGCTTTATCCCAGCAATGCAAGGATTCTTCAATATCCGCAAATCAATCAACCTAATACACCACATTAACAAACTGAAAAATAAAAATCATATGATTATCTCAATAGATGCAGAGAAAGACTTCGACAAAATTCAACATCCATTTATGATCAAAACCCTCCAGAAAGTGGGAATAGAAGGGACATACCTCAACATAATAAAAGCTATATATGACAAACCCACAGCAAACATTATCCTCAATGATGAAAAACTGAAAGCATTTCCCCTAAAGTCAGGAACAAGACAAGGGTGCCCACTCTCACCACTACTATTCAACATAGTTCTGGAAGTTTTGGCTACAGCAATCAGAGCAGAAAAAGACATAAAAGGAATACAAATTGGAAAAGAAGAAGTAAAACTTTCACTGTTCGCTGATGACATGATCCTCTACACAGAAAACCCTAGAGACTCTACCAGAAAACTACTAGAGCTAATCAATAATTACAGTAACGTTGCAGGATATAAAATCAACACACAGAAATCCCTTGCATTCCTATACAGTAATAATGAGAAAATAGAAAGAGAAATTAAGGAAACTATTCCATTCACTGTTGCAACGAAAAGAATTAAATACTTAGGAATATATCTACCTAAGGAAACAAAAGACTTGTACATAGAAAACTATAAAACACTACTGAAAGTAATCAAAGAGGACACTAATAGATGGAGAAATATACCATGTTCATGGATTGGAAGAATAAATATTGTGAAAATGAGTATACTACCCAAAGTAATAGCTACCAACGATATTTTTCACAGAACTAGAACAAATAATCTCACAATTTGTATGGAAATACAAAAAACCTCAAATAGCCAAAGCAATCTTGAGGAAGAAAAATGGAACTGGGGGAATTAACCTGCCGGACTTCAGGCTCTACTACAAAGCCACAGTCGTCAAGACAGTATGGTACTGGCATAAAGACAGAAATATAGATCAATGGAACAAAATAGAAAGCCCAGAGATAAATCCATGCACCTATGGACACCTTATCTTTGACAAAGGAGGCAAGAATATAAAATGGACAAAAGACAGTCTCTTTAACAAGTGGTGCTGGGAAAACTGGTCAGCCACTTGTAAAAGAATGAAACTAGAACACTTCCTAACACCATACACAAAAATAAACTCAAAATGGATTAGAGAGCTAAATGTAAGACCAGAAACTATAAAACTCCTAGAGGAGAACATAGGCAAAACACTCTCCAACATAAATCACAGCAGGATCCTCCATGACCCACCTCCCAGAATATTGGAAATAAAAGCAAAAATAAACAAATGGGACCTAATTAAAATCAAAAGCTTCTGCACAGCAAAGGAAACTATAAGCAAGGTGAAAAGACAGCCTTCAGAATGGGAGAAAATAATAGCAAATGAAGCAACTGATAAAGGATTAATTTCCAAAATATACAAGCAGTTCCTGCAGCTCAATTCCAGAAAAATAAATGACCCAATTAAAAAATGGGCCAAAGAACTAAACAGACATTTCTCCAAAGAAGACATAAACATGGCTAACAAACACATGAAAAAATGCTCAACATCCCTCATAATCAGAGAAATGCAAATCAAAACCACAATGAGATACCATTTCACACCAGTCAGAATGGCTGCTATCCAAAAGTCTACATGCAATAAATGCTGGAGAGGATGTGGAGAGAAAGGAACCCTCTTACACTATTGGTGGGAATGCAAACTAGTACAGCCACTATGGAGAACAGTGTGGAGATTCCTCAAAAACCTGGAAATAGAACTGCCATATAATCCAGCAATCGCACTCCTGGGCATACACACCGAGGAAACCAGAATTGAAAGAGACACATGTACTCAATGTTCATTGCAGCACTGTTTATAATAGCCAGGACATGGAAGCAACCTAGATGTCCATCTGCAGACGAATGGATAAGAAAGCTTTGGTACATATACACAATGGAGTATTATTCAGCCATTAAAAAGAATACATTTGAATCAGTTCTAATGAGGTGGATGAAACTGGAGCCTATTATACAGAGTGAAGTAAGCCAGAAAGAAAAACACCAATACAGTATACTAACGCATATATATGGAATTTAGAACGATGCAAATGATAACCCTGTATACAAGACAGCAAAAGAGACACAGATGTATAGAACAGTCTTTGGGACTCTGTGGGAGAGGGTGAGGGTGGGATGATTTGGGAGAATGGCATTGAAACACGTATTTTGTCATATGTGAAATGAATCACTAGTTCAGGGTCGATGCATGTTATAAGATGCTCAGGGCTGGCATGTGGGGATGACCCAGAGGGAGGATAAGGGGAGGAGGGAGGTGGGAGGGGGGTTCAGGAGGGTGAACTCATGTACATCCGGGGCGAATTCATGTCAGTGTATGGCAAAACCAACCAATATAATATTGTAAAATAATTTGCCTCCAATAAAAAATAAATTACCAAAAATAAATAAATAAATAAATGGTAAAACCGTAAAAAAAAAAAAAAAAATGTGACTCTGATACTCCTCCAGAACAGGAGGTTAGTAGGGTGACCAATTCATCCTGGTTTGCCTGGAACTTTTCTGGTTTTACCACTGAAAGCCTTGTGTCCAAGAAACCCTTTGGCCCAAGCAAAACAAACAGACAAACAAAAACAAACCTGAGGCCTTGGTCACCTAAGATTTGTCTTTCCTCCCCTTAATCTAGATGGCCCATGACTATATCAAAAAGAACATATGTGATTTACAAAACTAAGACATAGAGACAGCAGAGCATTCACTCATTTGGAACCTGGTACCAAGCCCTGAGGAAGTCCAAACTAGCCCACATGAAGAGACCTCATGGAAAGATCACAAAGCTACATAGTGTGCCAGTCAACAGATCAGCTGAGGTCCTGGCTAACAATCCAAAGCAACCACCAGAAGTGTAAGTTTTCATATGACTCAAGCCCTCAGCCATCGAGTCACTCCTGGCTTTCAAGTATTCCCAGTTCAGACATTGTAGAGCAGTGAAAAGTCAGTCCAGCTGTGGCCGTTCAACTTCCTGACCCAAACAGACACAGAGAGATAATGGCTATCATTGTAAGTCACTAAATACGGGGATGATTTGCTATTCAGGAACAGAGAAGCGACACACTTTCCCAAACTAGGTGACTTAAAAACACAGTCACTTACATATAACTGTCAATTTTATGGACCAAGAGTTTAAGAGGACTTCGGTCAGGTGAGGGTTCTGCTCCCCATAGCGTTGACTGAGGTTACTCAGTGATACTCAGCCAGCTAATACTCTGCTTTGGAGAGTTCAAGGCAGCTTCACTTACATGTCTGACATCCTGGAAGCTATGGCTGGAGGCAGGGCTAGCTGGGACTGTCAGCTGGAGCACTCCTGCAGCATGGCAGACTCAGGTTAGGCAAACTTCTTAGGTGGCAGCTCAGAAATTTCAGAGAGTGCTCTGTAGGCCTGCATAAAAGTTACAGAACTTCTTAGGATCTAGCCTCAAAAGTCCCATAAAGTATTCTTTATCATGTTCTATCAGTTAAGCAAGTCAATAAAGCTATCTAAAATTCCTGGAGAGGAACTTTCCTCAACAGGAAGAGGTGCAACCAATTTGCAACCATGTTGAATCTTTCATAGTTGGTATCATAAGAACCATACATGAGCACAAAGAGTTAAGCTGATAAGATTGAGAGTTTAAAGGCAAGTGCACATCCCTCTTCTTTATTTTTCGGTTTAGACACACACTTCAATAGCTATTTGGACTCTCAATCAAATGTTTTGCTTATCTGTTCAAAAGCCATTATATTGCCGTTTTATTAAGGTCAATTGTTGTTATCATGTCCAGCTCTTTGCAATCCCATGGACTGCAGCACTCAGGCTTCCCTGTCCTTCACTATCTCCCAGAGTTTGCTCAAACTCATGTCCATTGAGTCAGTGATGCCATCCAAGGTCAGGTGTTACGCTTATCACCTAAAAATGGCAAACATCAAACTTGTGTATGTAGGTGTTAGAAATTTAAAGCAGACTATTTGGACTACTATTTTAAGTATATATTACTTTTGTATTAAGAAAAAGCATAAGTTTTTAAGGTAGGGCTGAATCTATAGGACTTCCCCTATGACTAAGGTGGGAAGGAATCTGCCTAGAATGCGGGAGATCAGAGTTCAATCCCTGGGTCAGGAAGATTCCCCTGGAGAAGGGAATAGCTACCCACTCCAGTATTCTTACCTGGAGAATTCCATGGACAGAGGAGCCTGGTGGGCTACAGTCCATGGGGTCGACAAGACTGAGCAACTAACACTACTTTCTCAATCTATAGCTACTCTTTATTAACAGTCTGGGGAAATGATGCAAATTTTAAATGAATATAAGAATCTGTGGAAATTTCAAGTATAAGGCAAAGGATGAGTGTTCTATATAAAATGAATTTTGGATTTGATATTTTCACACATATTGTTGCAACATATTTTGCTTTGTATTATAATTGCTAGTGGGATTCTGCCAAGGAGTTATTATAAGAAAATTTAACATTAAGCAATGATATTCATATCAGCAGCTGCCTTCCAAAAGCTTCCTGTCTTAGACATATGGAGTCAGTACTTATTTCAATGAATTATATTCTTCAGCAACTTAATAATCAGTAGATAGCTGTTGGATCTGCACTTCTTGATTTTGGTAATTTCAAAACCTCCTCTTTGTACTCTATGATTCAATTTAACACTTATTTCTCTCTTCTAAGAATTGCTTTTTAAACTTTTTGACTTTATTTTTTTTAATCTAGAATGTATCTTCCCAGACTAAGATTTTTAAAAATTAAGACATAGTGAAACTAATCAGAGATATTCCTCACATAATCTCTCTTCTTTCAGCCTCTTATTTTTCTTTATCATTAGTAATGTACACTTACTTAAGACCCACTATATGCAGGGCACAGTGGACAACATGTCATGATTTCAAAAACATAGAAAACAAAGCCTACAAAGGTTTACAATTTTGTTGAGGATATGTAACATACAGATTTAAGATAATAATACAAGGTAATTTGGGGCTGGATGTCAGAAAGACATCCAGGTGTAAGCCCCTTGAATACCCTTGAACTTGAATCGTGTTCTCTAAGAAACCATGATCAGAGATATTACTCTTCCCTCTTTGGACACTGTTCTGGTTCCCTGACAATTCTCTGGTCACTCAGACTCCCAAGGACATCATTCAGGACATCCGCAGAATTAACCTCCTGCTATGATTCACCCTTTATGAAAGAATCCTCTTATCTAACTCCCTAGAAGACTTGTGTGGCAAACCACCAAGAAGTTTGCCTCTGATAAACAGACTGTTGAAAGATGCTATTATTTTAAAACTAAGAAATTTATATCAACAGGAAAAAATGGGAGATAGATACACAGAGAGATAAAACATACTAAAATGAGGCTGGAAATGGTGTGGTTCAGGCATAGAAGGAGGAGAAAGAGTAAAAAAGGATGTACTACTAAGTGAACAAAATTCCCTCAGGTTAAGTGTGGGGTATCTAATAAAACCATAATAATAATGTGTAACAAATAATCACAAAACCTCAGTGACATAAAATAAGTATTCTACTGTTTGCACAATTGGGAATCTAGCAGTTCTATTGATCTTTCCTAGGCTTGCTCACAAGTTACCTAAGGATAGGCTGGCTATCACCTGATATACAATGGCCTTCACTTCCTCAGCTGAAGTAACATGGATTCTACTAACGTCACATTTCCCAGAAGACCGGACTAGCATGTTCTTTTATTCACAACAGGAGAAGGCAGGTGATCAAGCTCAACTGCACAAGAATTTTACCAAACACTCCAGTAGAAATAGGAAGTCTGAACAAGAAAAAATCATGACAGTATACATTATCCTCCATGACCTGAGGCCCTGCAGAAATCTTGGTGAGGACAAGAGATTTGTCCTCATAAATCTGACAATTTGTGACAATGTGTCCTTGTGACCGTAAGACAAGAGGACTCCAGTCTTATCTTGACCTTAAAGGCAGAGAAATCTGTATTAGTTTTCTGTTGCTGCTATAACAAATTGCCATGAGTTTAGGAGCTTAACAACAATTTAACAACACAAATATAGTATCTCACAGTTCTGCAGATGAGAAGTCTGGTTGGTCCTACCGGTTCCTCTGTTCTGGTTTCACAAGGTCAAAATCAAAGTGCTGACTAGCTAGTTTCTAGGTTACTCTAGGAAATGTTCCTCTCCAACGTCATTCAGGTTATTAGCAGAATCTAGACCCTCATGGCTTTAGGAATAAAGTCTTTGCTCTGTCAGCCAGGGGTTACTTTCAGTATCCAGAGGCCACCTACCTTCCTTCATCTTCAAACTGAGCTACAGTGGATTGAGTCCTTCCTATTATCTGAGCTTCTCTGACCTTATCCTTTGGTTTACCTCTATTACCCCCAGCTAGACAAAGTTCTTATGAACTTCCAGATGTTCAAGCTGTATTTAGAAATGATAGAGGAACCAGAGATCAAATTGCCAACAACCTTTGGATCACTGAAAAAGGAAAAAGAGCTACAGAGAAACATCTACCTTTTTTATTGACTATGCCAAAATCTTTGACTGTGTGGATCACAACAAACTGTGGAAAATTCTTCAAGAGATGGGAATACCAGACCACTTGATCTGCCCCTTGAGAAACCTGTATGCAGGTCAGGAAGCAACAGTTAGAACTGTACATGGAACAACAGACTGGTTCCAAATCAGAAAAGGAGTATGTCAAGGCTGTATATTGTCACCCTGCTTATTTAACTTCACGCAAAATGCCAGGCTGGATGAATCACAAGCTGGAATCAAGACTGCCGGAAGAAATATCAATGACCTCAGATACGCAGATGACACCACCCTTATGGTAGAAAGTGAAGAGGAACTAAAAAGCCTCTTGATGAAAGTGAAAGAGGAGAGTGAAAAAGCTGGCTTAAAACTCAACATTCAGAAAACTAAGATCATGGCATCCAGTCCCATCACTTCATGGCAAATAGATGGGGAAACAATGAAAACAATGAGAGACTGTTTTCTTGGACTCCAGAATCACTGCAGATGGTGATTGCAGCCGTGAAATTAAAAGACTCTTGCTTCTTGGAAGAAAAGCTATGACCAACCTAGACAGCATATTAAAAAGCAGAGACATTACTTGACCAACAAAGGTCTGTCTAGTCAAAGTTATCATTTTTCCAGTAGTCATGTATGGATGTGAGACTTGTACTATAAAGAAAGTTGAGCACTAAAGAACTGATGCCTTTGAACTGTGGTGTTGGAGAAGATTCTGAGAGTCCCTTGGACTGCAAGGAGATCCAACCTGACAATCCTAAAGGAAATCGGTCCTCAATATTCATTGGAAGGACTGATGCTGAAGCTGAAACTCCAGTACTTTGGCCACCTGATGCAAAGAACTGACTCATTTGAAAAGACCCTGATTCTGGGAAAGATTGAAGGTGGGAGGAGAAGGGGACGACAGAGGATGAGATGGTTGATGGCATCACTGACTCGATGAACATGAGTTTGAGTAAGCTCCAGGAGATGGAGATGGACAGGGAGGCCTGGCGTACTGCAGTCCATGGGGTTGCAAAGAGTCAGACAAGACTGAGCGGCTAACTGCACTGAACTAGATAAAGTTCTCATCCAGGTCACAAGGATAATCCAGCATAATCTCCTTATTTTAAGGTCCCTAATCCTAATTACATCTGAAAAATTCGTTTTGTGAAATACATTCACAAACTTAGGTTGTAGATGTTTCGAGGTACTGATCCCATGAATAGCCTACCACAAATGAGGCCAAGACTGGTCCCAATTTTGTACACTTCATCAACCATCACTTAGTCTGTTATAAGCCGTGTGTTCTCATTTGGATTTAAAAATATATAATGGCTATAATTGGGGAGTATCTGTTCACTTTGTGACCACTCTTTCCCCTCACTATTAGTTAAAGGAATATCTAAAGCAGAGCTAATTATGAGACAAAAACTTAATTATCCTAGAGCACTTCATCTTCAAAGACAGCGCTCTACTATCCCCACCACAGCCCCAGATTCTCAGACCAAGAATTCTAATTCATCTGTAGGTCTTAAACATATCCAACTGTTATGGATTGAATTGTGTCCTACAAAGTTCTTATGTTGAAGTCCTAATTCCCAGTCCCTCAGTACATGGCCTTACTTGCAAATAGGGTCACTGTAAGTGTGATTAGTTAAGATGAGGTCATAATTGGTGTAGGGACTATGCTAAGTCACTTCAGTCATATCCGACTCTTTTCAATCTTATGGACTATAGCCCACCAGGCTCCTCTGTCCATGGAATTTTCCAGGCAAGAATACTGGAATGGGTCGCCATGCCCTTCTCCAGGGAATATTCCCAGCCCAGGGATCAAATCCATGTCTCTTCCATCTCCTGCACTGGCAGGCAGGTTCTTTACCACTAGCGCCACCTAGGAAGCCCAGCGGAGGGACTTTATACCCCAGTTTACTAGAGTGAGTCTCTACTCCAATATGACTGATATACTTATAAAAAGGGAAACCTGGACACATACATACACACACACAGGAAGAACACCATGTGAAGATGATGTCAGAATCTACAAACCGAACAATGCCAGAGACGGACAAACACCCACTAGAAGCTAGAGAGAGACATGGGGCAGACCCTCCCTTAGAGTCCTTAGGAGGAATTAGCCTGACCAACACCTTTGTCTTGGTGTTTTAGCTTCCAACACTATGAGACAACACATTTCTGTTGTTAAGCCACCCAATTTGTGGTATTTATAATGGCAGTCCTAGCAAATAAATCGGAGAAGGCAATGGCAAGCCACTCCAGTACTATTGCCTAGAAAATCCCATGGATGGAGGAGCCTGGTAGGCTGCAGTCCATGGGGTCGCTAAGGGTCAGACATGACTGAGCGACTTCACTTTCACTTTCCACTTTCACACATTGGAGAAGGAAATGGCAGCCCACTCCAGTGTTCTTGCCTGGAGAATCCCAGGGACGGGGGAGCCTGGTGGGCTTCCGTCCATGGGGTCACACAGAGTCGGACACGACTGAAGTGACTTAGCAGCAGCAGCAGCAAATAAATACACTAATTAGTTTCAATATACCTCTGGTGAAAACCTGGGCATAAATACAATGTTTTTAAAGAAATGCACATTGGCTACTTTTGATTATAACCAGTAGCTTTTAAAGAAATGCATTACTTAGTACCATTATAAATGAAGGAGCTGGAAGGGACTATGCTATGTTATGAGCAGAAATAAAATCACACTGACATTTATGCCAGATTGTTAGGATTGTTAACCTACATCTGCTCATGCAGAAATTAAGCCCTCCCTAAGCCCCTTCTTCTCCCTCTCAGAATCTCCCCTATATATCTCTGAGTCTTGGGTGTTATCTCGCATTTTCCTGTGATCTTTCTGTTTGTGTCCCTCCTCTCTGGCTTCTTCATCTAGGTATGTCTTCATTGATTCTGTTTCTGGAACCATGTGTGGCAACACAACCTCGCATGCTCAAAAGTCTCACAGCAATGGCCTCCCGAATCTTAAGGTGAAAAGGGAGGGGGAAGATGTAGGGCTGGAGATGTTCCTCTCAACAAATCTATGCTAGTGCTCTCACGGGTCCTGAAGCAGCATTGCTCCTATTCAACGTTTCACTGAGTCTTTTATAACTACGATTCCTCCAGCCTTCACCTCTCTTTCCCTGGAGCTCAACATCTACCCTAAAAGCTAGGAAAGAAAAAATTCAATCTCATCCCCTACACTGGCATCATATCTTTACTATCCAAGTTCCACAAACCCTTGCCTCCTTCTAACCCCTCCCCACCCCCAAAAAGGACTGACAATTCAGTCCCTGCGTATAGACCCTGAAGTGGTCATCGGTCTTCCTGCTCCACAGACAGCCTCTCTCTATTTCCCCTGCTCTGTGTGCTTCTGTCGCTCTGCTGTGTCTGGCTTTGCGACCCTATGGGCTGTAGCCCGCCAGGCTCCATTCTCCATGGGATTTCCCAGGCAAGAATAATGGGAGTGGGTTGCCATTTCCTCCTCCAAGAGATCTTACCAACCCAGGGATTAAACCCAAGTCTCCCACACAACAGCCAGAATCTTTGCCACTGAGCCATTGGGGAAGCCCTATTCGGGTTAAGCTAAAAGGAGTAGTTTAGGAAAGTCAGAGAAGGGAGAACTTGGTGAGAAAAAGATCAGAGAGAGAAACTTAACAGAAAAGATATGATTTTAACAGGATATTGTAGGATTTAAGTAAATGGAGAGATGGGAGGTATTCTAGGCCACTAATAAAGAGAAAATAGAGACATGAATTTGGCTGAACAAAGGCAATTTAGGTAAGATTCATTTCAGTCAGTCATTATGATTTTTCAGGGGTATCCAGTAGAAGAAATTAACTCAACCCACAGAAATCTCCCTTCACTGCCTTTTATTCTCAGAAAGAATGTCTACACTGCTGGGAATAATTTAGATTAAAAACATAAAAAATATTCCCTTCTCATTCTCTTAAAATTAGAATTCTTTTCTTTGTTGGTTGCATTTTTAACCCAGATGACTCACGCCGGTTTTCTCTACAATAATAACTTCACTTTGCTTCACTTCACCTATGCCACAATTTTGTTTTCTGTTGAGTTTCTATGTCCTCCCTCAGGAGAACTTGTTCTTCTCTTTTTTTCCTTATGAGCACCATCATAAGTTCCACATGGCTCTTTCCACCTCTCTGCAAAACTCCACCTCTCTGTATGGAGTATAAAATTTCCCCATTAGCTCTTCCTAGCAACCTGTCTTGCTACTAGAGGTCTCAGTGGCAGCAGGACAAATAAGTCACCTGCTATTCACATTCAAGGCAGGTGGACCATATCTGGAAAGAAACGTGTCTTTCCCCACATCTCGGGTCACTTGTACAAGCTAGATCTGCTGCTGCTGCTGCTGCTAAGTCACTTCAGTCGTGTCCAACTCTGTGTGACCCCATAGACGGCAGCCCACCAGGCTCCCCCGTCCCTGGGATTCTCCAGGCAAGAACACTAGAGTGGGTTTCTCCAGTGTGTGAAAGTGAAAAGTGAAAGTGAAGTCGCTCAGTCGTGTCTGACTCGTAGCGACCCCATGGACTGCAGCCAACCAGGCTCCTCCATCCATGGGATTTTCTAGGCAAGAGTACTGGAGTGGCTTGCCATTGCCTTCTAGATCTAGGCCAGTGCAAATTCAGACCTGGCTTCCATCCTCAGGCCTTGATGCAATCATGACAGCCACCAAACAGGTTGAGGTCTATGCCACCTGAAGAGAGGGAAATGGAACATGAAGAGGTCTATGCCACCTGAAGAGAGATGAAGGAAATGTTCCAGATCTCACATGCTAGCAAGGTAGTATTCTAAATCCTTCAAGCTAGGCTTCAACAGTATGTGAACTGAGAACTTCCAGATATATAAGCTGGATTTAGAAAAGGCAGACAAACCAGAGATCAAACTGCCATCATCCATTGGATCATAGAGAAAGCAAGGGAATTCCAGAAAAACCTCTACTTTGGCTTCACTGACTACGCTAAAACCTTTGACTGTGTGGATCACAACAAACTGGAATATTCTTAAAGAGATGGGAATACCAGACCACTCTTCCTGCCTCCTGAGAAACCTGTATGAAGGTCAGAAAGCAATAATTAGAACCTGACATGGAACAACGGACTGGTTCAAAATTGGGAAAGGAGTACATCAAGGCTGTATATTGTCACAGTGCTTATGTAACATCTATACAGAGTGAATCATGTGAAATACCAGGCTGGATGAAGCACAAGCTGGAATCAAGACTGCTGGGAGAAATATCAACAACCTCAGATATGCCGATGACATCACTCAAATGGCAGAAAATGAAGTGGAACTAAGGAGCTTCTTGATGAGGGTGAAAGAGAAGAGTAAAAAAGTTGTCTTAAAACTCAACATTCGAAAAACGAAGATCATGGCATCCCATCACTTCATGGCAAATGAGAAAAAGTGGACGCAGTGACAGATTTTATTTTCTTGGGCTCCAAAATCACTGTGAAAGGTGATTGCAGCCATGAAAAGAAAAGATGCTTGCTCCTTGGAAGAAAAGCTATGACAAACTTAGACAGCATATTAAAAAGCAGATAACGATAACCCTGTATGCGAGACAGCGAAAGAGACACTGATGAATAGAACAGTCTTTTGGACTCTGTGGGATGGGCAAAGATGGGATGATTTGAGAGAATGGCATTGAAACATATATATTATCATATGTGAATTAGATCGGCAGTCCAGGTTCGATGCATGAGACAGGGTGCTAAGGGCTGGTGCACTGGGATGACCCTGAGGGATGGGATGAGGAGGGAGGTGGGAGGGGGGTTCAGGATGGGGGACACATGTACACCCATGGCTGATTCACGTCAATGTATGGCAAAACCACTACAATATTGTAAATTAATTAGCCTCCAATTAAAATACATAAATTAAAAAAAAATAAAAAGCAGAGACATCACTTTGCTGACAAAGGTCCATATAGTCAAAGCTATGGTTTTTCCAGTAGTCATGTACAGATGTGAGAGTTGGACCATAAAGAAGGCTGAGCACCAAAGAATTGATGCTTTCAAACTGGTGGTGAAGAAGACTCTTGAGAATCCCTTAGACAGCATGAAGATAAAACCAGTCAATCCTGAAGGAAATCAACCTTGAATATTCACTGAAAGGACTGATGCTGAAGCTCCAATACTTTGTCCACCTGATGTGACGAGCCAACCCACTGGAAAAGACCCTGATGCTGGGGAAGATTGAGGGCAAGAGAAAAAGGGGGCAACAGAGGATGAGTTGGTTGAATGGCATCACTGACTCAATGGGTAGGAGTTTGAGCAAACTCAGGGAAAGAGTAAAAGACAGGGAGACCTGGCATGCTGCAGTCCACAAGGTCACAAAGCGTTGGACATAGCAACTGAACAACTACATCAACTTGTTCTTCATCAGAACACACAGGTTATACAGATTAGATATTAATCCCAGGGATTATTTTATTGTGACTCATTTTATGGCTGTGGTTTGGGTCTCAAAGGGTTTTTAGTGAGTATAGTTTCAGTTCAGTTCAGTTCAGTCGCTCAGTCACGTCCAACTCTTTGCAACCCCATGAATCACAGCACACCAGGCCTCCCTGTCCATCACCAACTGCCGGAGATCACTCAAACCCACCTCCATCGAGTCAGTGATGCCATCCAGTCATCTCATTCTCCATCGTCCCCGTCTTCTCCTGCCCCCAACCCCTCCCAGCATCAGACTCTTTTCCAGTAAGTCAACTCGTTGCATGAGGTGGCCAAAGTATTGGAGCTTCAGCTTTAGCATCAGTCCTTCCAATGAACACCCAGGACTGATCTCCTTTAGAATGGACTGGTTGGATCTCCTTGCAGTCCAAGGGACTCTCAAGAGTCTTCTCCAACACCACAGTTCAAAAGCATCAATTCTTCGGCGATCAGCTTTCTTCACAGTCCAACTCTCACATCCATACATGACCACGGGAAAAACCACAGCCTTGACTAGACAGACCTTGGTTGGCAAAGTAATGTCTCTGCTTTTTAATATGCTCTCTAGGTTGGTCATAACTTTCCTTCCAAGGAGTAAGCGTCTTTTAATCTCATGGCTACAATCAGCATCTGCAGTGATTTTGGAGCCCAAAAAAATAAAGTCTGACACTGTTTCCACTGTCTGTCCATCTATTTCCCATGAAGTGATGGGACCAGATGCCATGATCTTTGTTTTCTGAATGTTGAGCTTCAAGCCAACCTTTTCACTCTCCTCTTTCACTTTCATCAAGAGGCTTTTGAGTTCCTCTTCACTTTCTGCCATAAGGGTGGTGTCATCTGCATATCTGAGGTTATTGATATTTCTCCCGGCGATCTTGATTCCAACTTGTGCTTCTTCCAGCCCAGCGTTCCTCATGATGTACTCTGCATATAAGTTAAATAAGCAGGGTGACAATTTACAACCTTGATGTACTCCTTTTCCTATTTGGAACCAGTCTGTTGTTCCATGTCCACTAAGGACTAAATTTCTCTAGTCATTTAGTGTATCAAGTATTCTTGCTCCAAGAAAGGGAAGGTTACTTGTCTATTAAGAATGCAAGCATTAAAATTGGCTGATAAAACCCAACTGGAATTGGTTACAAAAGGTCATCTAAACAGATACATTTTAGGGTACGGCTTTTTAAACTGCAAAATGTCTATAGATAGTAAAATAATCCTAGTGTGATACAGCAGCATTTCAAAGTCTTGTTTAAGAGTCTGTTTAATGTAAAAGAGATTAAATTAACTCATACTGAAAAGGTGATTAAATACACACTAATCTATCACTGAAAACTCAACAAGAACTTCAGTCTGTTACATTTCAATAGTGATTTTTTTGCAGTCACTGAAATACACTTGGATCAAAAAGGAGGTATGGTAATCTGTGACCGTCACAGTTGTTAGGGTACTGCTGGATCCTGTTTAAAGCTTCCAAAAGAGTTTTCTAATTTTTTTTTTCCAGTAAGTGCTGCTTGGAACAAAATGACACTTATCCTTGGGAAATGTTAACCTTTTGTTGTTGCTGTGACTTTTGTAAGTAATTTAGCTAAAGCTATAAAACGTTGGTAGAAAAGGGAAGCAGCATTTTCTGAAGGTTTACAATGTCAAGCGCTTTGCCATGAAGAGTTTTAACTTTCACATTGGTTTCAGCATGTGTGAGTGCATGCTAAGTTGCTTCGGTCATGTCCAACTCATAGGTAGGCAATCCTGTGGCCTGTAGCCCACCAGGCTCCTCTCTCCATGGGGTACTCTAGGCAAGAATACTGGAGTCAGTTGCCATGCCCTCCTCCAGGGGATCTTCCCAATCCAGGATCAAACCCACATTTCTTGCATTGTCATGTGGGTTCCTTACCACTGGAGCCACCTGGGAAGCCCTTATTTTCAACACACGCATTGTTATTTTGATTTTATAAACGTGAAACTAGGTAATAAAGCGATTAACCCACTTATGCTCAGTGATCAATGTGTTTGTATTCAAACCTAGATCTCACATGCAAATTCTTTCCCAAATCAGAGCTTTTGCTTCTGTGGTTTATTGGCCTGAAATATTCCTCTTGCTTCTGGGCTCTCCTCCTGACCTCAGCCAGTATTAACCTAGTTGGTGCCCTCTCCAAAGTCAGTTCCCCCTGCATCCCATACTCCAATGCCTAGTTCTACATCAGCACCTTGTTTTCCTGAGAACCATACTTGTTTTCTCGGTTGTTTGTTTAGTTGGTTAGTTTTTTGCCTAACACCTTCTCTAATATGTCAACTCAATGGAAATAGGGAACCATATCTGTCTAACTCCCTTGAGACAGTGAAAGTTTAGCAAAAATTTGACATATAATAGACAATTCAGTAGAGGTCAGTCTTCATTCCAGTCCCAAAGAAAGGCAATGCCAAAGAATACTCAAACTACCGCACAACTGCACTCATCTCACACGCTAGTAAAGTCATGCTCAAAATTCTCCAAGCCAGGCTTCAGCAGTTTTAAACCGTGAACTCCCAGATGTTCAAGCAGGTTTTAAAAAAGGCAGAGGCACCAGAGATCAAATTGCCAACATCCGCTGGATCATGGAGAAAGCAAGAGAGTTTCAGAAAAACATCTATTTCTGCTTCATTGACTATGCCAAAGCCTTTGACTGTGTGGATCACAATAAACTGTGGAACATTCTGAAAGAGATGGGAATACCAGACCACCTGACTTGCCTCTTGAGAAACCTGTATGCAGGTCAGGAAGCAACAGTTAGAACTGGACATGGAACAACAGAGTGGTTCCAAATAGGAAAAGGTGTACGTCAAGGTTGTATATTGTCACCTTGCTTATTTAACTTATATGCAGAGTACATCATGAGGAACGCTGGGCTGGAAGAAGCACAAGCTGGAATCAAGATTGCCGGGAGAAATATCAATAACCTCAGATATGCAGATGACACTACCCTTATGGCAGAAAGTGAAGAGGAACTCAAAAGCCTCTTGATGAAAGTGAAAGAGGAGAGTGAAAAGGTTGGCTTGAAGCTCAACATTCAGAAAACAAAGATCATGGCATCTGGTCCCATCACCTCATGGGAAATAGATGGGGAAACAGTGGAAACAGTGTCAGACTTTATATTTTTGGGCTCCAAAATCACTGCGGATGCTGATTGCAGCCATGAAATTAAAAGACGCTTGCTCCTTGGAAGGAAAGTTATGACCAACCTTGATAGTATATTAAAAAGCAGAGACATTACTTTGCCAACCAAGGTCCGTCTAGTCAAGGCAATGGTTTTTCCCGTGGTCATGTATGGATGTGAGAGTTGGACTGTGAAGAAAGCTGATCGCCGAAGAATCGATGCTTTTGAACAGTGGTGTTGGAGAAGACTCTTGAGAGTCCCTTATACTGCAAGGAGATCCAACCAGTCCATTCTAAACGAGATCAATCCTGGATGTTCTTTGGAGGGACTGATGCTAAAGCTGAAACTGCAATACTTTGGCCACCTCATGCGACGAGTTGACTCACTGGAAAAGACTCTGATGCTGGAAAAGGTTGGGGGCGGGAGGAGAAGGGGACAACAGAGAATGAGATGGCTGGATGGCATCACCGACTCTGTGGACATGAGTTTGAGTGAACTCCGGGAGTTGGTAATGGACAGGGAGGCCTGGCGTGCTGTGATTCATGGGGTCGCGGAGAGTCGGACATGACTGAGCGACTGAACTGAACTGAACTGACAATTCAGTAAATATCAGTTGATTAGATGACTCCCAACTTTTTTCACTCTCTTCATTGCCTTTCATGGACCATTAATTGCACTGAAAAAAAACTGTTCTCATTAATTCTTAAAATACTGTTAAAAATAAAATAATAAGAACAAAATGTTCTGACTGGATATCTTGTGGTCCCATGTCACGGTTTCCATGTAAACCTTTCTGGTTTCTTACATCACTTGAAAATCAAGACGTTTCCACACCCCAGCGATAAAGTGAAAAAGATAAGCCCGGAATAACCGGAATAATCAAGACAATCTCAGCAGAGCTATATGTTTTATGAAGGGTTCAGAGTTCTGTATTCATAGCACACATTTTTATCTTTTCCATGACAGAAGCTGGCAGAACTGCCTTTGTGTGAGCCATAAACATGTGAAGTGACATTATGCTGTTCTTGGGCAACAGACATAAGCTAAGCATTGTTCTTTATCTGTGCATTCAAAGTACCACTAGGATACAATTTCTGTCCTTAAAGAACTCACAGTTAAGTAAATTAGTTTATGCTGATGTTAGTTTTCATGTTTCTACCTACGAAATAAGGCACCTATGGCCACAGATTCAGAGTTTGGGGTGTAGAAAGCAGAGGAAGGAGAAAACAGTAATAAGGTTACAAGTCTTTGTTTATTTCTTCTGTATTATTATTAGCTGCAGTGCAACACATGTGCATAGCTGACCTTAAGAAAGGATTTGATTTGTGAGAATTTGTCATTTATTTCTCATTGTTTCCCATTGCTGGTTGCCTCGTCATGGGCTAACTTTACTTAAAGCCCAGGGGAAGTTAAGAAAGCATATTTCATTTCTCACTCCATTAACAGGAAGGGAAAGCTATGGGAAAGTAAATATAACATTTGTTGCTAAAAGTACAAATGATCCACAAACATGCATGATCAAGTGTCATTTTTAATTGCAGATGTAATTTAATTAGGTTTGCCCAACTCATGACAAATTTCACTGAAGCAGCTTATCCAATTTTACAGCATTCAAGTCCAGAAGAAGTGGTTTTGTGTAATACTCTCTCATGTGTTATTCTGTGCAATTCTTAAGTAAAAGAAGCAGATACTCATAGAAGCAAGCATAGATAGAGCTTTCAGTTGTTTACTGAATTTTGCAGTAACATCGGCATACTATTTTAATTATAACCCCAAGAATGTCGCCAAATTTGAATATCATGAAGAAAAATTGGAGTTCACTATCTACAGAGATGTATAGATTTAAACCAAAGCCTTAAAGAGATATTGCCCAATACTTCCTTTCCTCTCATTCCCTTTCTTTTCCTTCAATCTTATCTTCCTTCCATATAATGAAATATAGTAAAAATTTTTAATTTTTTAATTTTTAATTTTTTTAACATATAGAAAAAGTGATAGCCATTTTTAAAGGGAGAAATTCAAATCAGATTGCCCTAGTGTTCACTTTAGAGACAACTTCAACTAATACTTTGTTATACTCATTGGTGAATTGAACTCCTCTGTCCTGAATTACAAAGTTCTAAGGGTCCAGTATTGCATAGGAACCTGGAATGTTAGGTCCATGAATCAAGGCAAATTGGAAGTGGTCAAACAGGAGATGGCAAGAGTGAACATAGACACTCTAGGAATCAGTGAACTAAAATGGACTGGAATGGGTGAATTTAACTCAGATGACCATTATATTTACTACTGTGGGCAGGAATCCCTTAAAAGAAATGGAGTAGCCATCATGGTCAACAAAAAAGAGTCCGAAATGCAGTACTTGGATGCAATCTAAAAAAATGACAGAATGATTTCTGTTCGTTTCCAAGGCAAACCATTCAATATTACAGTAATCCAGGCCTATGCCGCAACCAGTAACGCTAAAGAAGCCGAAGTTGAACGGTTCTATGAAAACCTACAAGACCTTTTAGAACTAACACCCAAAAAAGATGTCCTTTTCATTATAGGGGGCTGGAATGAAAAAGTAGGAAGTCAAGAAACACCTGGAGTAACAGGCAAATTTGGCCTTGGAGCATGGAATGAAGCAGCGCAAAGGCTAATAGAGTTTTGCCAAGAGAACGCACTGGTCATAGCAAACACCCTCTTCCAACAACACAAGAGAAGACTCTACACATGGACATCACCAGATGGTCAACACCGAAATCAGATTGATTATATTCTTTGCAGCCAAAGATGGAGAAGCTCTATACAGTTAGCAAAAACAAGACCAGGAGCAGACTGTGGCTCAGATCATGAACTCCTTATTGCCAAATTCAGACAGAAATTGAAGGAAGTAGGGAAAACCACTAGACCATTCATATATGACCTAAATCTAATCCCTTATGATTATACAGTGGAAGTGAGAAATAGATTCAAGGGACTAGATCTGATAGAGTGCCTGATGAACTGTGGACGGAGGTTCGTGACATTGTACAGGAGACAGGGACCAAGACCACCCGCATGGAAAAGAAATGCAAAAAAGCAAAATGGCTGTCTGAGGAGGCCTTACAAATAGCTGTGAAAAGAAGAGAAGCGAAAAGCAAAGGAAAAAAGGAAAGATATAAGCATCTGAACGCAGAGTTCCAAAGAATAGCAAGGAGAGATAAGAAAGCCTTCCTCAGTGATCAATGCAAAGAAATAGAGGAAAACAACAGAATAGGAAAAACAAGAGATCTCTTCAAGAAAAGTAGAGATTCCAAGGGAACATTTCATGCAAAGATGGGCTAGATAAAGGACAGAAGTGGTATGGACCTAACAGAAGCAGAAGATATTAAGAAGAGGTGGCAAGAATACACAGAACTGTACAAAAAAGATCTTCACGACAAAGATAGTCATGATAACGTGATCACTGACCTAAAGCCAGACATCTTGGAATGTGAAGTCAAGTGGGCCTTAGAAAGCATCACTACGAACAAAGCTAATGGAGGTGATGGAATCCCAGTTGAGCTATTTCAAATCCTGAAAGATGATGCTGTGAAGGTGCTGCACTCAACATGCCAGCAAATTTGGAAAACTCAGCAGTGGCCACAGGACTGGAAAAGGTCAGTCTTCATTCCAATCCCAAAGAAAGGCAATGCCAAAGAATACTCAAACTACCGCACAATTGCACTCATCTCACACGCTAGTAAAATCATGCTCAAAATTATCCAAGCCAGGCTTCAGCAGTTTGTGAACCATGAACTTCCAGATGTTCAAGCAGGTTTTAGAAAAGGCAGAGGCACCAGAGATCAAATTGCCAACATCCACTGGATCATGGAGAAAGCAAGAGAGTTCCAGAAAAACATCTATTTCTGCTTCATTGACTATGCCAAAGCCTTTGACTGTGTGGATCACAATAAACTGTGGAAAATTCTGAAAGAGATGGTAATACCAGACCACCTCACCTGCCTCTTGAGAAACCAGTATGCAGGTCAGGAAGCAACAGTCAGAACTGGACAGGGAACAACAGACTGGTTCCAAATAGGTAAAGGAGTACATCAAGGCTGTATATTGTCACCTTGCTTATTTAACTTATATGCGGAGTACAACATGAGGAACGCTGGGCTGGAAGAAGCACAAGCTGGAATCAAGATTGCCAGGAGAAATATCAATAACCTCAGATATGCAGATGACACCACCCTTATGGCAGAAAGTGAAGAGGAACTCAAAAGCCTCTTGATGAAAGTGAAAGAGGAGAGTGAAAAGGTTGGCTTGAAGCTCAACATTCAGAAAACAAAGATCATGGCATCTGGTCCCATCACTTCATCGGAAATAGATGGACAAACAGTGGAAACAGTGTCAGACTTTATTTTTTGGGGCTCCAAAATCACTGCAGATGCTGATTGCAGCCATGAAATTAAAAGACGCTTACTCCTTTGAAGGAAAGTTATGACCAAACTTGATAGTATATTAAAAAGCAGAGACATTACTTTGCCAACCAAGGTCTGTCTAGTCAAGGCTATGGTTTTTCCCATGGTCATGTATGGATGTGAGAGTTGGACTGCAAAGAAAGCGGATCGCCGAAGAATTGATGCTTTTGAACTCTGGTGCTGGAGAAGACTCTTGAGAGTCCCTTGTACTGCAATGAGATCCAACCAGTCCATTCTAAAGGAGATCAATCCTGAGTGTTCATTGGAAGGACTGATGCTAAAGCTGAAACTGCAATACTTTGGCCACCTCATGCGACGAGTTGACTCACTGGAAAAGACTCTGATGCTGGGAAAGGTTGGCAGCAGGAGGAGACGGGGACGACAGAGATTGAGATGGCTGGATGGCATCACCGACTCTATGGACATGAGTTTGAGTGAACTCCGGGAGTTGGTGATGGACAGGGAGGCCTAGCGTTCGGTGATTCATGGGGTCGCAAAGAGTCGGACACGACTGAGTGACTGAACTGAACTGAAAGGGTCCCATCACTTCATGGGAAATAGATGGAGAAACAGTGGAAACAGTGTCAGACTTTATTTATGGGGGCTCCAAAATCACTGCAGATGCTGACTGCAGCCATGAAATTAAAAGACACTTATTCCTTGGATGGAAAGTTATGACCAACCTAGAGAGCATATTAAAAAGCAGAGACATTACTTTGCCAACAAAGGTCCGTCTAGTCAAGGCTATGGTTTTTCCCGTGGTCATGTCTGGATGTGAGAGTTGGACTGTGAAGAAAGCTGATCGCCGAAGAATCGATGCTTTTGAACAGTGGTGTTGGAGAAGACTCTTGAGAGTCCCTTGGACTGCAAGGAGATCCAACCAGTCCATTCTAAAGGAGATCAGTCCTGGGTGTTCATTGGAAGGACTGATGCTAAGGCTGATGCTCCAATACTTTGGCCACCTCATGTGAAGAGTTGACTCACTGGAAAAGATTCTGATGCTGGGAAGGATTGGGGGCAGGAGGAGAAGGGGACGATAGAGAATGAGATGGCTGGATGGTATCACCAACTCGATGGAGGTGGGTTTGAGTGAACTCCGGGAGTTGGTGATGGACAGGGAGGCCTGGTGTGCTGTGATTCATGGGGTCGCAAAGAGTCGGACACAACTGAGCAACTGAACTGAAGTGAAGGGTACTTGTGATTTTCTTTAACTTCCTATAATATGCTGATACTCAAGTTGTGTGGAAGTTTTAGAGGTGATGTTAACAGCTGTGTAGCTCATGCAAGACACCACACCCAACTAGCACCTGTCTGAAATTAAAAAAAAAAAAACACTACCACTGAGATTATAAATAAATACGCTTCCTTCAGGTTTTAAGTAAAGGACTAGAGTATAAGGCCATCATACTAGAGTCGGCAGTCTTGGCTCCTTCCAAAGGAAAAGCTAACAGGAGAGCCACCTCAAAATTTTGTTAAGACATGAGTTCCCTACATATAATCATCTGCCTGTCTGTCCTCTCCTTCACTCTTTCCCTTTTCTTTCCTGACTGAAGATATTTTTCATCCAATAAAAAAATTCAACTTTGTTTCTGTTTTGCTTTCCATAACTCAAGATTGTTTAGCTAAGAAGCTATTCAGTTCAGTTCAGTTCAGTTCAGTCGCTCAGTCATGACCAACTCTTTGCGACCCCATGAATCACAGCACTCCAGGCCTCCCTGTCCATCACCAACTCCCAGAGTTCACTCAAACCCTTTACCTATTTAATCTTTATTTTCTTGCTGCTGCTACTGCTGCTGCTAAGTCACTTCAGTCGTGTCTGATTCTGTGCGACCCCATAGACAGCACCCCACCAGGCTCCCCCGTCCCTGGCATTCTCCAGGCAAGAACACTGGAGTGGGTTGCCATTTCCTTCTCCAATGCATGAAAGTGAAAAGTGAAAGTGAAGTTGCTCAGTCATGTCCAACTCTTCGCAACCCCATGGACTGCAGCCTACCAGGCTCCTCCACCCATGGGATTTTCCAGGCAAGAGTACTGGAGTGGGTTGCCATTGCCTTCTCCATTATTTTCTTGCTAGTTCACTTTTAAAACATTTTATACTCAGAATTTGGTATCTATTTATTTTTACCCCCCCAACTTTTTTTTTCCAGTATCCATTCTTCACCTCTGATTTTATCAAACTCTACAGCCTCATGTGGCTGGTAAGAAGATTTGTATCAATCAGACTCTCATTTCCTTGTAAATCGTCTGTTTTCCTTACAGAAAGTTTTAGGGCTTTCATTCCGTATGTACTAAACTCTCTCTTCCATGTAGGGTGTGTGTGTGTGGGGTGTGGGGGGGTGTATGTGTGTGGGTGTGTGTTTGGGGGGGTGGGTGTGTGTGTGTGTTTTGAATACATCCTGCTCAGGATTTGGGGTTTTCCTTTAATTCAGTAACCATATCTTTCTGTCTGGAAATTCTCTTTTCCTTGCCCTAAATATCATGTCTATTATATTTTCTCTATCTGGCATGCATTTTGATAGATGCTGGAATATTTAATATTATCTGTCTCAACTTTTCTCTTACATTTTTGCTTCTTTAACCCTTTTAGCTGTGTGCCATTTTATGTCATTTCTCACATTTCCAGCTCATTAACTTCTTCTTCACTTGATTTTGTGCTCTTCTGGAAGTAAAGAGATTTTAATGTTAATAATTATACCATACTCCTTAAGTCATATTTTCTAATTTTTCCATTACTATTTATTCTTTTTTATTGATATGTAATTGACATATAATATTACTGTTACCATCCACTCTTATTTCAGCAAATCCCTAATCATATTCTTTAGCTGTGATAGCTTTATCACTCTTAGGACGTACATGATATTATTTTAGTTCCCTGAACTAGTATTTCTATTAAATCTTCTTCCTTTTGAGTTTGCAACCTCCCTTTCAGGTCCCTTTGGGACCTGACTGGCTCTTTGTCACCAGGGCATCTGCAGGAACTGAGGACAAGAGCTTTTCTTTTCTACTCTGACTTGGAAGAAGGTATGTGATGTTCATAGTGGGAACTGGCTAGTGGGAATGGGAGGTGGGAGGCAGAGATGCAAAGCTTGCCTGCATGACCACTCCATAGCATATCCCTGGGTAACGGTCCTGGCAGATATCCTTCAGAACACATTTGCTCCTGGCTTCTGTTCCTGGCACCATGAAGAGCACTCCTCCCAAATGAATCTATTCCTTTAGTCCACACAGACCAACAGCTGGACCCTACACCAAAGCATATGACTCAAAAGTAACAAACCTGGATTTATGAGTGGTGGACATCAGAATGTAACTCTGCTCATGTGTCTGTGTGGGTATGAATGTACTACAAGTCCATTGATACATCTGGCTGTATATTTTAAAAATCCAAATTTTTAAATTTTTAACAATGAGTCCTCCTGGAAAGAGGGAGTAGGTTTTGTTTTAATTTACTACTTGAATTTTTATATACACATAGCATATATAAATTTAAAATAATTATTAAAATTGAAAGAAATATTATAAAAATTGCAACAAATACTGTTTATCTGAATACTCAAATTTTACAAACTAGTAAGAGCCTGCACCTGAACTGCTTCATTCTAGCCCCTGCTGGAATAAATTTTATATGATTTCTTTTTGGTGTTATGCCACAGAATTTTATTAAAAGAAACTACACAAAATTTTCTCTGTGAAATTTATTTTACTTACCTTAAAAATGCTGTTAAGAAAACAAGTCATTACATTTTAATCAGGTTTTTTTAGTACCAGGAATATTATACAGGTCTCCTGAGCAGTGGCTTTGTTTATATCTTAATAAGTTTGTGAATCTTGCAACTAATTACATTTGCTTCTTTCCATTGGCTGTTAGAAAAGCTCTGAGCCAAATAGCCAGCCCTCTTTCAGCAAGCAGAATTCTGCAGCAAGCATCTGTTAAATTCTTCCCTCTATGCTTCATCTTGTTTTTCCAAACTATTTTCTCTTTACCTCAATTTCCCCACTTACTTGTTTTTAATTTGTGTATTTTTGTAAGTTGCCTAAAATCCTTTTCAAAACAAAGTTGGGTAAAAATAACTAAAATCATAAATATGCAAAGCAAACCATGCCAGAACGCTGTGACATTTCCATTTATGACCTAAATATTACTAGTTTTACCCTGGCTTAATACTCATAATACTTTTGTTTCCCTTCCACAGCCCAGGGGAACCCAATTATTCTTAATATACTATTGAGTCTCTTAAGTATCCAAAGGTGTTTTGAAGGGAAGATTAGTCAACAAAGAAGAAAAATTTCACCATTTTCAATGGATCCCCAGATAAGAAGTTTCTTTGGGAGAATTATACAAAGGGAAAACTGTGTTTATCACACATTTATAAAACAGTGTAGAGGTTTAAGTTGTCATCTGCAACTTAATGCCACTTTCCATTAGTTAGATCCCAAACTAGACCATCATCCATTTAGCTACCAAATTTATTCTCTTTATGTTGTTGTTATTATATAAATGTTATTTGCACTGATGTGCAAAAGGAGTTAAAAGCACATTAGTAAAAAGGAATTTGAGGGGAGTTCCCTGGTGGCCTAACGGTTAGGATCAGCCCTTTCACTGCCATGGCCTGGGTTCAACCCCTGGTCAGGGCACTGAGAGCCTGCTGCTGCACAGCACAGTCAACCCAATTTTAAAAAAGGAACTTGACTTTTATTATCACTACTCTAAAAGAGAGAAAAATCTACAATATTCCTTCCATTCTCTTTTATATTTCCAAATTTCTGGCAAAACATGTCATGATAAAGCTGTTTTTATTACACTATGCTAGCTAAGCCTACAAAACAACAAAGAATAAAAGGCAGAACAGAAAACTCTGATAAAGCTAGAAATGGTCATAACCCCAAACCATAAATTGTGAAGGCTATTTGCCAAATCCAGAGAGGATGTCACAGCTAACTTATACCTCTCCAGAGTTCCTGTAGGAAAAGGAGTTCTTAAAAAGTAAGTGACAGAGCCCAGGAAGCCTCATCAACAATTGTTTACTTGCTTTAATAAGTTTTACCGGCACCCAGTTCAACGCACATAGAACCATAGAATAGAAGGGACCAAAGGAGAAACCATTAATACTTGCCACATTTATTATTACCAGGCTCCTCCATCCATGAGATTTTCCAGGCAAGAGTACTGGAGTGGGGTGCCATTGCCTTCTCTGAATTATAGACACAAACAGCAACAAAAAAGAGAAAAAACAGGAGAAAGGAAAGGGTGTGGCAATTAAAAGTCCATTGAAGAATATATTAATAGCAGATTGATCCACTCAACCTCTATTTGGATCTTTCTCTAGTGTACAACAGAGTCTGGAAAAATAAAAACTATTCTTCCCAGATGAACTTACAGAGGAAGTTCCAGTATGATTTAGGTTCCACCAGTTGAGGCATTCATGTGTGTGTGTGAGAGAGAGAGAGAGAAATGAATTCAGAACTGAGGAAGTGAGCAGAGAATCACAGAATGAAGCAGACCTTCTGCTGGTGTGGGTCATACTAGCTGCAGCACGCCTCTGGAGCTAGCAACCATAGCAAGTTTCCCAGCATCCTCATTTCAACAAGAATATGCCAACACAGGAGACGTGGCTTCAATCCCTGGGTCAGGAAGATCTTCTGGAGAAGGAAATGACAACCCACTCCAGTATTCTTGCCTGAGAAATCACACGGACTGAGGAGTTGGACAGGCTAAGTCTATGGAGTCACAAAAGAGTTGAACACAACTTAGTGACTAAACAAGAACAGCCAACTACACTGGCAACCATTTGCATTCTGTGGCTTTGGGAATTGTTTCTGGAAGTTAATCCTGAAACTTGCTTCTTCAACACTTTCAATATTTCTGTAACCCATATGTGTGTGTGCACGCTGAGTCACTTGAGTCCTGTCATATATATATATGCTATATATACATCCCTTAATTAATCAGGCTACATTCTGCCCTCTACAACTATGTAGCACCACCATAGAGTACCAGTGAAATGAAAATCCAGGGCTATCTGATCTAAATAGATCTAAACAGAGAAAATATCCTACAAGAACTAAATGGTGGAACCTAGGGAACTCTGGCTTCCCTTGTGGCTCAGCTGGTAAAGAATCCACCCACGATGTGGGAGAATTAGGTTCAATCCCTGGGTTGGGAAGATCCCCTGGAGAAGGGAATGGCTACCCACTCCAGTATTCTGACCTGGAGAAGTCCATGGCGTCACAAAGAGTTGGACACAACTAAGCAGCTTTCACAGGAAAATCCATGATATGCAGTGGTAAAATAGTTACTTAGATTATTACCTGTGATCACTCAAAATGAAGCACATTTTGGAGTCAATGCTTAGACAAACCAAGTGGTTGCTACAATAAAATACTATGGCAAAAATTAAGAATGTGAAGTTCATGAGGACCATCAATAATGTCTTCTAACTACATTGCTGAGGCTAATGAAAATAACCAGTGCAGGATTTTAAGTTTCCAGTTCAAGTTATGGTAATAATATGTCAAATTTTAACCTCGTTGAGTGTTCCTGGAAAATTTAGCACATTGTCTGGGACAAAGTGTTAGCTTGATAATTTGAATGAAGGAGCTTGGGCAGACTCAGATAACTCTGCATATGCCAGATCCCTGTCAGCGGAAGCAATTCCTTCTTCCCTGTCTGGTGAGTAGAGAGCTGCCAGACCTGCGATCCTCTATGGCTTCATCTGAGCAGAAAACCTTCCAAAAGAATGACAAGTTTCCTCATGTTCCACTCCTTGTATCTTTCATTGTCTCAATATTGTTAGCTAGAATAAAATTCAAACATGTCATGGGGAGGATGGTACAAAATCTAATTCAGAAAGTGAACAAGTTACCCACCAAAATAATTAAAATATCCTGTTACTAATTCTATATTGTGGTTAACCTGGGGAAACAGAGTCTACAAGTGTTAGACCATGGAGAGAGGAATAAATTATAGACCAGGATGAATTTATAGATAAGATCACACTTCCATTAAACGAACTTGGTGTGCAAAAATTATCCTTAAGACACTGTTCAGCAAGAAATCCCAAGATTAAGAACATAGAAATGTTGGAAGAGATAGATTAATTAGGTGTAACCATCTCCTAACTAAATCCCCTGAGAGGGCTCAGAGAATACTGCCCATACCAAACTATTGAGAAATGCACTGCTTTAGACAATATTCAGTCAAGAAGACTGAAGCACCATCTCCCCTGAAAATCTCTGTAGTTCTGTAGTAGTTGTCCTTCTAGATAGAAAGATGCAGCTATTTAGTCTTTCTGGTTTCAGTGAGCTGATAAAGCATGTCAGTTAACCAGGGAAAGCAAAATAGGCAGGATGACATGATGGACAGCAGAGCCAGGGTGATTATCAAAATGGTTTGACCTCCAGGGATCTTTGGTATAGGCTAATCAGTGAGAAACTGAGATAAATGGGTAGTTTTACTAAGGTTCTGCTTGATTTATGTAACATTAATACAAAACCTACATCTGGCAAACAGAGACTTGACTTGAGTCAACTTAAAAGATTTAAGGTCTTTCATCCAATTTTAGGCCTGAGTCAGTAAACACAACCACAGCCCCTGAATGAAGGTGAGACCAGGTATATTTCAGGATGGACCTAGAATAATGGGACTTCCTTCAAGAAGAGTTTAGTATTCAAATCATACAGACTGAGTGAAAAAGATCTGCTGTAACCAACGAGGGCTGGCATCATCCAGTCTGTTGAAAGACCAAATAGAAACCAAAAGTTCAAGAGAGGGTGAATTCTCTTTCTTCTTGAGCTGTGACATCTATCTTCTCCTGCCCTTGGACACTGGAATTCTTGTTTCTCAGGCTTTCAAACTCCAGGACTTAATGTCAATGTATTATTGGTTCTCAAGCCTTTAGCCAGGATCTCTGGACACAGAGATATACTACTGACTTCCCTGGTGCTCCACTTGCAGATGGCAGATTGTGGCATATCTCAGTCCCCATAATCATGTGAGCCAATTCCCACAATAAATCTCATTGCATATATCTATTTCTGTATCTATCTCCTATTGGTTATGTTTCTTTTGCTGTTGCTGTTGCTGTTCAGTCACTTAGTCTTGTCCGATTCTTTGTGACCCCATGAACTACAGCATGCCAGGCTCCCCTGTCCTTCATCATCTCCCAGTTTTCTCGAATTCATGTCCATTGAGTTGGTGATGCTATCTAACCATCTTATCCTCTGCCACCACCATCTCCTTTTGCTTCAGTCTTTCCCAGCATCACTATGAACTACAAACAAAGCTAGTGGAGGTGATGGAATTCCAGTTGAGCTATTTCGTATCTTAAAAGATGATGCTATAAAAGTGCTGCACTCAATATGCCAGCAAATTTGAGAAACTCAGCAGTGGTCACAGGAGTGGAAAAGGTCAGTTTTCATTTCCATCCCTAAGAAAGGCAATGTCAAAGAATGTTCAAACTACTGCAAAACTGCACTCATCTCACATGCTAGCAAAGGAATGCTCAACATTCTCCAAGCCAGACTTCAACAATACGTGAACCATGAACTTCCAGAGATTCAAGCTGGATTTAGAAATGACAGAGGAACCAGAGATCAAGTTGGCAACATCTGCTGGATCATTGAAAAAGCAAGAGAGCTCCAGGAAAACATCTACTTCTGCTTTATTGACTATGCCAAAGCCTTTGACTGTGTGGATCAAAATAAACTGTGGAAAATTCTGAAAGAGATGGGAATACCAGACCACCTGACCTGCCTCTTGTGAAATCTGTATGCAGATCAAGAAGCAACAGTTAGAACTGGACATGGAATGACAGACTGGTTCCAAATCAGGAAAGGAGTAAGTCAAGGTTGTATATTGTCACCCTACTTATTTAACATATATTCAGAGTATATCATAAGAAATGCCAGGCTGGATGAAGCACAGCTGGAATCAAAATTGCCAGGAGAAACATTAATAATCTCAGATACTCAGATGACACCACCCTTATGGCAGAAAGCAAAGAACTAAACAGCCTCTTGTTGAAAGTGAAACAGGAGAGTGAAGAAGTTGGCTTAAAGCTCAACACTCAGAAAACTAAGATCATGGCATCTGGTCCCATCACTTCATGACAAATAGATGGGGAAACAATGGAAACAGTGACAGACTTTATTTTGGGGGGCTCCAAAATCACTGCAGATGGTGACTGCAGCCATGAGATTAAAAGACACTTGTTCCTTGGAAGAAAAGCTATGACCAACCTAGACAGCATATTAAAAAGTAGAGAGATTACGTTGCTAACAATGGTCCATCTAGTCAAAGCTATGGTTTTTCCAGTGGTCATGTATGGATGTGAGGGTTGAACTATAAAGAAAGCTGAGTGCTGAAGAATTGATGCTTTTGATCTGTGGTGTTGTAGAAGACTCTTGAGAGTCCCTTGGACTGCAAGGAGGTCCAACCAGTTCATTGTAAAGGAAATTAGTCCTCAATATGCACTGATGTTGAAGCTGAAACTCTAATACTTTGGCCACCTGGTGCAAAGAACCGCCTCATTTGTAAAGACCCTGATTCTGGGAAGATTGAAGGCAGGAGGAGAAGGGGATGACAGAGGATGAGATGGTTGCATGGCATCACTGACTCAGTGGACATGAGTTTGAGTAAACTCTGGGAGCTGGTGATGGATAGGGAAGCTTGCCATGCTGCAGTCCATGGGGTCGCAGAGAGTCGGACATGACTGAGAGACTGAACTGAACTGAACTTCCCAGCATCTTTTCAAATGAGTCAGCTCTCTGTATAAGGTGGCCAAAGTATTGGAGCTTCAGCTTCATCATCATAAATATTCAGGATTGGTTTCCTTTGTTTCTCTGGAGAACCCTAATACACAGGATTACAATATGCTAAGAAAAAAGCTACATACCTCCCAATAACATCTGGATACTGCTTCTGAGATGACATAAACCCCCACAGATCCAGGATGCCACTGTTTTCTAGGAGTGAGAAAGGACTTACTTAGGGGATGATCTATAACTGGATCTTTGGCTCAACTCCATCTCAGCATAGGCCTAGTACATCTGAGAACATGCCTGTGGTTATTTCCTCAGTTATGAATACTCAGTTGGAACAGGCATACTCAACAACTGACAGGATCATGACATTGGAATCCTGATCTATGAAGTAAAGGATATAATGACAGAAACAGCAAAGTGAGAGTCTCAAGGACAAAGCCTTTCTCCCAAAGTAGTAACTTAGTATCAGTTCTGTACTCATGAGGAAATTTCAGATAGTACTACCTCCACTGAATACTTGAAAAATACTGAGATTGTAAATCTTATTCCATTCCTTTTTAACTGGCCCATTTGTCCCATGGATAAAACAGACTGACTCCTTAGAAAAAATCAAAAATATTGTTGTTAATCTAACCATGGGTTGACTCAATTATGGTTGCTGATCTTCATGAAGATTCTTCACTAGAACAAAGCAACATGAACCCTGGTGCCTCGTATACTCCAAGTCTCTCTTCTCTCTTTTACATACACAGAGAGAGAGAGAGATACAGAAGTGTTCTCCTTCAGCCAGCAAGAGCAGGAGGTTAGGGTCATAACTGTTTCTCCTCAACGCTTGGCTCTGTGCCATAGTTTAGTCTGCAAACACTCATATCATCACACCATTCCAAAGGCCATCTTGCCGATCCCACATATTGATGACATAATTCTGACAGAATCTGGTTAGCAGGAGTGTGAACAGGTAGTAGTAGGGACTTTACAAACACAGAGAGATGATTCCTAGGAAAGTCAGCATCCTTCCAGCTCTTCGAAGTTTTAGGGATTCCAGAGTCCAAGACATATCAGGATATGACTCTCTCCTCCATATGAAAGACAAGATGCTGAATTTTGCTTACTTATCACTAAGGTAGAGATGTAACATTTCAGGGAGATTTTCTATATGCTTCCTCTACCAACTTACTAAATAAATAATTTCCCAGGTTGACAATCTTAAGCAGAAGCCAGAACATAATAAGATATTGCAGCTAACCCAGTCTGCAGCATGAGCAATTTCATAATCTACCAATTGAAGTGGGAATCTGGAAGAATGACTGTTGATCAAAACATCTGTAGCAAACAAACTGTTGCAAGGACCCAATAACAAACCCTGATTGAAGATTTACAGACAGACCTCTAGGATTTAGGAGACATGCCAGCGCACTTTAAGAGGACAAATACTCTCCTTTTACAAAACATGTTCTCTTGCTACTTGGCTCCTTGGTGGAGACTGAGACTTAACTCTGGGATACCAAGTAACAAGAGATGTGACTGTTCATCAAGAGCTTGGGGTTGTCTAATCCAGGAAGTCATAAAGCTGGCATGTGAAAATGACATGTACAAGATTGGACTAGCAAGAAACTAAAGGCACAAGTACACTGTAGGAACATATGGGCCCTGCCTGTTCCTGCTGGACTGTTACTTCTCCTTTCAGTGATACCACTTACAGACTCCTAGGGATTTCTCCAGGGCCAGCTGACTCAGGAAGGAAAAAGTTGAGCCTGGTCTATAGGAGGTTCTACATGATACACTACACTCACCAGAGTGAACTCCTGAAGCATTAAATACTTTATGCTCACACTCAAAACACTGAATATCACTAAAGAGAAAAGAAAAATCCCAAAAGAATAGAAAAACTGGGACACACTGCTGCTCTCTGAGACTATGTACTCTGCACAGAGTCCTATGCATTAAAATAATAATTACTGAAACTGGGAAGTCAAAAATGTAAACCAAAAATTTAACTGCTGTAAGTTTTAAAAACACTTCTTTCTTTTTGGCTGTGCTGGGTCTTCACTGACACGCAGGTTTTGCTCTAGTTGTGGGCGGCCAGGGCTACTCTTTGCTGCAGTGCACAGGCTGGTAATGGCAGGGGCTTCTCTCGTCTCAGAGCACGGGCTCTAGGGCGCACAGGCTTCGGTAGCTGCAGCCTCGGCTCTCGAGCACAGACTCAGGAGGTGTGGCACACACACTTTGTTGCTCTGAGGTATGTGGGATCTTCCCGGATCAGGGATCAAACTCATGTCTCCTGCATTGGCAGGCAGATTCTTTACCAGAGCCACCAGGGAAGCTCCTATATATTTTTTTAAAGGACAGCAAAAAAAAATGCTTGAAGGTTTTTGTCATGAGAAGAAGTGTAAAATTATGTTGCTAAATCTTTACAATCCACATGACACCCTGGTTCAGAAGCTCTGGCCTACAAGACGCACCGAGAGGGACTGAGTTGCAATGGGAGCCTATCAAGGTCATAGAATCACAGTGACATAAGGTACTTGGAAATGTGACGTACTGCAGAAGGCAAAAGTGAGACATGGCACTGAAAAATCAGCAAACTACTTGAAAATTTGTATATACAAAAAAATCAACTCCCAACTCTACCCCTCCTTCCCTCACAGACACACAAATACAAGAGCTATATTTCTGTTTCCAAGCAAAGTAGAGGGTTCCTCTCAAAGAACTGATCCTAAGAAAATACCTTCACATAATGATAGAGTAGGGTTGTAAGAAAAATACTGACACTAAAATTATATTTATTGTGTTAAAAAAATAAAACTCAACCCAGTAAATCTGAAGATCTAATAGGGCGAGGGTAGGATGATTTGGGAGAATGGCATTGAAACATGTATATTATCATATGTGAAATGACTTGCCAGTCCAGGTTCGATGCATGATACAGGATACTCGGGGCTGGTGCGCTGGGATGAACCAGAGGGATGGGATGGGGAGGGAGGTGGGAGGGGGGTTCAAGAAGGGGAACACATGTACACCCAGGGCGGATTCATGTCAATGTATGGCAAAACCAACCAATATATTAATGTAAAGTAATTCAGTTCAGTTCAGTTCAGTTCAGTTCAGTCGCTCAGTCGTGTCCGACTCTCCGCGACCCCATGAATCACAGCACGCCAGGCCTCCCTGTCCATCACCAACTCCCGGAGTTCACTCAAACTCATGTCCACAGAGTCGGTGATGCCATGCAGCCATCTCATTCTCTGTCGTCCCCTTCTCCTCCCGCCCCCAACCTTTCCCAGCATCAGAGTCTTTTCCAGTGAGTCAACTCGTCGCATGAGGTGGCCAAAGTATTGCAGTTTCAGCTTTAGCATCAGTCCCTCCAATGAACATCCAGGATTGATCTCCTTTAGAATGGACTGGTTGGATCTCCTTGCAGTATAAGGGACTCTCAAGAGTCTTCTCCAACACCACAGTTCAAAAGCATCGATTCTTCGGCGGTCAGCCTTCTTCACAGTCCAACTCTCACATCCAGACATGACCACGGGAAAAACCATAGCCTTGACTAGACGGACCTTGGTTGGCAAAGTAATGTCTCTGCTTTTAAAGTAATTAGCCTCCAATAAAAAATAAATAAATAAAATAAAAATTAAAAAATAGATTGGAACTTCCCTGGTGACCCAGTGGTTAAGAATCCTCATTTTCACTGCAGGAGGCACAGGCTCATCCCTGGTTGGGGAAATTCCACATGCCACTTGATGGGACCAAAATAAATAAATAAAAAGAAAAACAGATTGGTGGTTGCCAGAGACAGGGTTTGGGAGGTAGGCAAAATTGGGTGAAGGGAGTCAAAAGGCATAAATTCCAGTTACAAAATAAATAAGTACAGCATGTTGACTACAGTTAACAATATTGTATTTGTATTTGAAAGTTGCTATGAGACTAGGCAATAAGGAGTTCATGATCTGAGCCACAGTCAGCTCCTAGTCTTAAATTCATATTTAAATTGAAGAAAGTAGGGAAAATCACTAGACCATTCAGGTATGACCTAAATCAAATCCCTTACAATTATACAGTGGAAGTAAACACAGATTTAAGGGATTATATCTAATAGAAACAGTGCCTGAAGAACTATGGAGTGAGGTTTGGGACACTATATAGCAGGCAGTGATCAAGACCATTCCCAAGAAAAAGAAATGCAGAAAGGCAAAATGATTGTCTGAGGAGGCCTTACAAATAGTTGAGAAAAGAAGAGAAGTAAAAGGCAAAGGAGAAAAAGGAAAGATATACCCATCTGAATGAAGAGTTCTAAAGAATAGCAAGGAGAGATAAGAAAGCCTTCATCAGTGATCAATGCAGACAATTAGGAATTAATAGAATGGGAAAGACTAGAGATCTCTTCAAGAAAATTACAGATACCAAGGGAACATTTCATGCAAAATGGGCACAATAAAGGGCAGAAATGGTATGGACCTAACAGAAGCAGAAGATATTAAGAGGAGGTGGCAAGAATACATAGAAGAACTGTACAAAAAAGATCTTCATGACCCAGATAACCACGATGGTGTGATCACTCACCTGGAGTCAGACATCCTGGAATGCAAAGCCAAGTGGGCCTTAGGAAGCATCACTACGAACAAAGCTAGAGGAGGTGATGGAATTCCAGTGGAGCTATTTCAAAACCTAAAAATGATACTTTGAAAGTGCAGCACTCAAAATGCCAGCAAATTTGGAAAACTCAGCAGTGTCCACAGGACTGGAAAAGGTCAATTTTCATTCCAATCCCTAAGAAAGGAAATGTCAAAGAAAGTTCAAACTACCGCACAATTGAACTCATCTCACACGCGAGCAAAGGAATACTCAAAATACTCCAAGCCAGGTTTCAACAGTATGTGAACTGTGAACTTCCAGATGTTCAAGCTGGATTTAGAAATGACAGAGGAACCAGAGATCAAATTGCCAACATCCTTTGGATCATAGAAAAAGCAAGAGAGCTCCAGAAAAACATCTACTTCTGCTTTATTGACTATGCCAAAGCCTTTGACTGTGTGGATTACAACAAACTGTGGAACATTCTGAAAGAGATGGGAATACCAGACCACCTGACTTGCCTCCTGAGAAATCTGTATGCAGGTCAGGAAGCAACAGTGAGAACTGGACATGGAACAACAGACTGGTTCCAAATCAGGAAAGGAGTACATCAAGGTTGCATATTGTCACCCTGCTTATTCAACTTATATGCAGAGTATATCATGAGAAATTCGAGGCTGGATGAAGCACAAGCTGGAACCAGGATGGCAGGGAGAAACACCAATAACTCAGATACACAGATGATACCACCCTTATGGCACAAAGTGAAGAACTAAAGAGCCTGTTGATGAAAGTGAAAGAGGAGAGTGAAAAAGATGGCTTAAAATGCAACATTCAGAAAACAAATATCATGGCATCTCTTCCCATCACTTCATGGCAAATAGGTGGGGAAATAATGCAAACAGTGACAGAATTTATTTTATTGGACTCCAAAATCACTGCAGATGGTGACTGCAGCTATGAAATTAAAAGACACTTCCTCCTTGGGAGAAAAGCTATGAACAACCTAGATAGCATATTAAAAAACAGAGACATTACTTTGCTGACAAAGGTCTATGTAGTCAAAGATATGCTTTTTCCAATAGTCATGTATGGATGTGAGATTTGGACTATAAAGAAAGCTGAGCACCGAAGAAATGATGCTGTTAAAATGTCATGTTGGAGAAGACTCTTGAGAGACCCTTGGACTACAAGGAGATCCAACCAGTCCATCTTAAAGGGAATCAGTCCTGGGTGTTCATTGGAAGGACTGATGCTGAAGCTCCAATACTTGGGCCACCTGATGTGAAGAACTGACTCACTGGAAAAGACCCTGATGCTGGGCAAGATTGAAGGTGGGAGGAGAAGGGGATGACAGAGGATGAGATGGTTGGATGGCATTACCGACTCAATGGACATGAGGTTTGAGAAAGCTTGGGGAATTGGTGATGGACAGGGAAGCCTTGTGTGCTGCAGTCCATGGCGTCACAAATTGCTGGACATGACTGAGCAACTAAACTGAAGAGATTAGATCTTAAAAGTTCTCATCACAAGAAAAAAAATTATTTTGTTATGTGTGGTGATGGATGTTATTAATAATAGACTTACCGCGGTGACCATTCTGCAATATATATAAATACTGAATCATTGTGCTTATACCTGAAACTAACATAATGTTCTATGTCAGTTATATCTCAATTTAAAAAAAATAATGAATAAAGAAGAAACCCTCCCAGAAATATACAGAAAATATTTCCCCAAAGGAGACACAATATTTAGAGAACAGAATAGAATTTAAAAAAACAAAGTTCAATAAAAGCATAAAGGAGGTTAGAGAAGATATTACATCAACAAACCAATCAAGCTATTATGTAAAATGATTGATCAGGGAACCAAAGGAAAACAAGTTCTTAGAAATTTTCAGTTATGATTACTAAAATTAAAAAACTTAGTAGGATATTTGGACAATATATTTGAGGAGATCTGCCTATGAAAATACAGTAAAATGGAAAAGATGGGGTTGAGGTGGATGAAGATGAGCAAGATATAGAAACTGAGAACTTAGAAAGAAATAGAATTCAAAAAGTTCAAACCTAGAATAATACAAATCACAGAAGGAGGAATCCAAGAAACAAAAATAAATTATCGAACCAATAATTCAAGTGGAAAGTGAATGTGTTCATTGCTCAGCCATGGGGCTCTTTGCGCCCCATGGACTATAGCTCTCCAGGCTCCTTTGTCCATGGAATTCTCCAGGCAAGAATACTGGAGTGCGTAGCTGTTCTCTTCACCAAAGGATCTTAGCAACCCAGGGATCAAACCCAGGTCTCCTGCACTGCAGGCAGATTCTTTTACTGCCTGAGCCATGAGGAAAGCCCATAATAATTCAAGGGACTGACTGTCTCAATGGTAAAGTACATAAATCTGTAGATGAAATAAAATACTTAAGTGTCCATTCCAGAGGATTAAATAAATAAAAAAAGACTACACAGAGCAATGTGAACTTTCAGAACAAAGTCAGACTGTATTAAATTTCTTATCAGTAACACTGAGTGCTAGAAGATATTTTCAGATACAGACTCAGAAAAGTGATGTACCATATTCCTTCTTTAAGGAGCTGTGACAATAAACTATAGCAAAATGAAGAATAAACCAAAAACATGATGGCATGAATCCAGAAAAACATGGAAGGAAGCCCATTAATCCAGAAGAACATGGAAGTGCTGAGATGACAGCTGTGTGGCAAGATTCAGTTCAGTTCAGTTCAGTTGCTCAGTCGTGTCCGACTTTCTGCGACCCCATGAATCACAGTACGCCAGGCCTCCCTGTCTATCACCAACTCCCGGAGTTCACTCAAACTCATGTTCATAGAGTCGGTGATGCCATCCAGCCATCTCATTCTCTGTCGTCCCCGTCTCCTCCCACCGCCAACCTTTCCCAGCATCAGAGTCTTTTCCAGTGAGTCAATTCGTCGCATGAGGTGGCCAAAGTATTGCAGTTTCAGCTTTAGCATTAGTCCTTCCAATGAACACCCAGCATCGATCTCCTTTAGAATGGACTGGTTGGACTGGCGGCAAGATTAGAGAGCAATAATTCTAGAGAGGAGCAGGGATATGGAGCCCCCTGGGGGAGGATCTGGGAGACAGGGGGACTTCATGACATCTTGAAGAGTTTTAGAAGAAAGTGAAGAGAGATCAGTTTCCGTTTCTGATATTTGAAGAACTTAGAAGTTGTCTCTTTCGCCCTCACAAGATAAAAGCTGTATCAACTGTAAATCAATGACGTTCCTTAGATCCATCAGAGAATTGAGATAACTGTAAAATTAACACCTGGAATTCAAGAGAAACAGGTGACTATAGAGAATCACAGCTGAAGATCAGCTTACCTGGTGCAGAAGCCTCTGGAGCCTGTAAACTGTTCAGTTCAGTTCAGTTCAGTTGCTCAGTCATGTGCAACTCTTTGCAACCCCATGGACTGCAGCACACCAGACCACCCCTGTCCATCACCAACAGCCGAAGCTGCTCAACTCTTGTCCATTGAGTCGGTGATGTCATCCAACCTTCTCATCCTCTTTCGTCCCCTTCTCCTCCTGCCTTCAATCTTACCCAGCCTCAAGGTCTTTTCCCATGAGTAACTTCTTCCCATCATGTGGCTAAAGTATTGGAGTTTCTGCTTCAGCATCAGTTCAGTTCAGTCCAGTCACTCAGTCATATCCAACTCTTTGTGACCCCATGAACCGCAGCACGCCAGGCCTCCTTGTCCATCACCAACTTCCAGAGTTTACTCAAACTCATGTTCATTGAGTCGGTAATGTCATCCAGCCATCTCATCCTCTGTCGTCCCCTTCTCCTCTGCCCCCAACGCCCCCCTCCAGCATCAGGGTCTTTTCAAATGAGTCAGCTCTTCACATCAGGTGGCCAAAGTATTGGAGTTTCAGGTTTTACATCATTCCTTCCAATGAACACCCAGGACTGTTCTCCTTTAGGATGGACTGGTTGGATCTCCTTGCTGTCCAAGGGACTCTCAAGAGTCTTCTCCAACCCACAGTGCAAAAGCATCAATTCTTCGGTGCCCAGCTTTCTATACAGTCCAACTCTCACATCCATACATGACCACTGGAAAAACCATAGCTTTGACTACATGGACTTTGTAGGGAAAGTAATGTCTTTACTTTTTAATATGCTGTCTAGTTTGATCATAGCTTTTCTCCCAAAGAGGAAGCTACTTTTAATTTCATGGCTGCAGTCATCACCTGCAGTGATTTTGGAGCACCAAAAAATAAATTCTGTCACTGTTTCCATTGTTTCCCCACTTATTTGCCATAAAGTGTTGGTAACAGATGCCATGATCTTAGTTTCTTAATGTTGAGTTTTAAGCCAGCTTTTTCACTTTCCTCTTTCACCTTCACCAGGAGGCTCTTTAGTTCCTCTTTGCTTTCTGCCATAAGGGTGGTGTCATCTGTGTATCTGAGGTTATCGATATTTCTCCCGGCAATCTGGATTACAGCTTGTGCTTCATCCAACCAGGCATTTCGCATGATGTACTCTGCATATAAGTTAAATAAGCAGGGTGACAATATACAGCCTTGACAGATTCCTTTTCAAATTTGGAACCAGTCCATTGTTCCATGTCTGGTTCTAACTGTTGCTTCTTGACGTGCATACAGATTCCTCATGAGGCAGGCAAGGTGGTCTGGTATTCCCTTGTTTTAATAATTTTCCAAAGTTTGTTGTGATCCACGAAGTCAAAAGCTTTAATGTAGTCAATGAAGCAGAAGTAGATGTTTTTCTAGAATTCTCATGCTTTTTCTATGATGTTGGCAATTTGATCTCTGGTTCCTCTGTCATTTCTTTTTTTTTTTTTTTTGTACTTGCTATCGAAAAAGAAAAAAATGTTCGAACTTCTCAGAAAGAAAATTAAAACAATCAATTACAAAGATGTCACACAATCATATACCTTTGGTAACCATAAAGTAAGGCTGATGCAATGTGTATTGCTAGTAGTTGTGTAATTGAAGGAAGTCTTTTGAAAAGCAATTTAGATATTTATAAATGCCGTAAAAATGTTTATAATCTTTGACCCAAGTAATCCCATTTGAAACTTGATCCTAGGAAGTAATTAACACAAAGGGTTAAATGAGCTTTATGTGTTAAAGGTGTTTATCACATTATGTACTGATAATTAAATATTAAAATTATGATTTATTTCGAGTATCCAAATTTTGGCCCAGACTTTATACAGATCACCTCTAAATGCAGAATAAAAGCATAATTTTTATTAAAATCCATCTTCTTTTTTTTTTTTTTTTTTTGCTGTTTATTGAATCAATATCATTCTGCTGGCTTATTAATTGCTCTTTTCTTATAAAGGTAGATTGTATCAGAAATACCCTATTTTGCATATTCTTTTGATTCATGTCACAGATAAATGGCAATGTATTCTATTCAGAGAAGGAGAGAAAAGTAGACTGGTATCCCAGTTTTCTTGCAGCGAGCGTTGGTGCACAATCTGCTGGAACTGGAGGTCCTCTGTCATTTCTAAATCCAGCTTGAACCTCTGGAAGTTCACGGTTCACATACTGTTGAAGCCTGGCTTGGAGAATTTTGAGGATTACTTTGCTCATGTGTGAGATGAGTGCAATACTGCGGTAGTTTAAACATTCTTTGACATTGCCTTTCTTAGGGACTGGAATGAAAACTGACCTTTTCCAGTCCCATGGCCACCACTGAGTTTTCCAGATTTGATGACATATTGGGTGCAGTACTTTCAAAGCATCATCTTTCAGGATTTGAAATAGCTCAACTTGAATTCCATCACCTCCACTAGCTTTGTGCATAGTGATGCTTCCTAAAGCCCACTTGACTTCACATTCCAGGATGTCTGGCTCTAGGTGAGTGATTACACCATTGTGGTTATCTGGGTCATGAAGGTCTTTTTTGTAAAGTTCTTCTGTGTATTCTTCTTGCCACCTTTTCTTAATATCTTCTGCTTCCATACAGTTTCTGTCCTTTATTATGCCCATCTTTGCATGAAATGTTCCCTTGGTATCTACAATTTTCTGGAAGAAATCTCTAGCTTTTCCCATTCTATTGTTTTCCTCTATTTATTTGCACTGATCACTGAGGAAGGCTTTCTGATCTCTCCTTGCTATTCTTTGGAACTCTGCATTCAGATGGGTATATTTTTCCTTTTTTTCCTTTACCTTTTGCTTCTCTTCTTCCCTCAGCTATTTGTAAGACCTCCTCAGACAATCATTTTGCCTTTCTGCACTTCTTTTTCTTGGGGATGGTCTTGATCACTGCCTCCTGTACAATGTCATGAACCTCCACCCATAGTTCTTGAGGCACTCTCTCTCTCAGGTATAATCCCTTGAATCTATTTGTTACTTCCACTATATAATCAAAAGGGATTTGATTTAGGTCGTACCTGAATGATCTAGTGGTTTTCCCTACTTTCTTCAATTTAAGTCTGAATTTTGCAATAAGGAGTTCATGATCTGAGCCACAGTCAGCTCCCAGTCTTGTTTTTGCTGACTGCATAGAGCGTCTCCATCTTTGGCTGCAAAGAATATAATCAATCTGATTTCGGTATTGACCACCTGGTGATGTCCATGTGTAGAGTCGTGTCTTATGTTGCTGGGAGAGGGTATTTGCTAAGACCAGTGCATTCTCTAAACAGATTTCTGTTAGCTTTGCCCTGCTTCATTTTGTACTCCAAGACCATACTTGCCCATTGCTCCAGGTATCTCTTGACTTCCTACTTTTGCATTCCAGTCCCCTATGATGAAAAGGACATCTTTTTTTATGTTATTTCTAGAAGGTCTTGTAGGTCATCATAGACCCATTCAACTTCAGCCTCTCTGGCATTAGTGGTTGGGGCATAGACTTGGATTACTGTGATATTCTATAACTTGTTCAGAACACTTAAATGTCAATATTGATGAACTGCTGAAGGTCAAGTGTGGACTAACTTAGTTTTAAACACTCTCAAGGCCCAATCTTAAAAGAGCCACCACATTTCACTTGAAGAGGTTCCAATATTGAAAATCAAAGAAAAATCCCCTAATGTTTTGGGCAAGGAGAGAAAAGTGTAGCCATTTAGCGTTCTTTCTCCATGACAAAGTTCTGCCCTCCAGGGGAAACTTCAGAGCCCTAGGTGATGTGAGGAAAAAGCAAATACTCAACTCCACTCCTCTTGGCCTCCCTGTCTCACAGAAAAGGAGCAGGGAAAATAAAGCTAAGAAATACTTCTAAGGAAACAGTCAAGGGACTCAAGTCAACTTAGATGTAATCAAATTAATATAGAGCACTGCCCCTCTCCAAAAACTTGTCATTGCATCAAGAGGTGAAAGTGAAAGTTGCACAGTCACCTCTGACTCTTTGGAAAAAGTCAGTTTTCATTCCAATCCCTAAGAAAGGTAGTGCTAAAGAATGTTCAGACTACCCCACAATTGCACCCATCTCACACACTAGTAAAGGAATGCTTAAAATTCTCCACGCCAGGCTTCAAAAGTACGTGAACCGTGAAATTCCAGAGGTTCAAGCTGGATTTAGAAAAGGCAGAGGAACCAGAGATCAAATTGCCAACATCTGCTGGATCATCACAAAAGCAAGGGAGTTCCAAAAAACATCTATTTCTGCTTTATTGACTACACCAAAGTCTTTGACTGTGTGGATCACAATAAACGGGAAAATTCTGAAAGAGATGGGAATACCTCTTGAGAAAACTGTATGCAGGTCAAGAAACAACAGTCAGAACCAGATATGGAACAACAGACTGGTTCCAAATAGGGAAAGGAGTACATCAAGGCTGTATATTGTCACCCTGCTTATTTAACTTATATGCAGAGTACATCTGAGAAACACTGGGCTGGATGAAGCACAAGCTGGAATCCAGATCTCTGGGAGAAATATCAATAACCTCAGATATATAGATAACACCACCCTTATGGCAGAAAGTGAAGAAGAACTAAAAAGCCTATTGATGAAAGAGAAAGAGGAGAGTGAAAAAGTTGTCTTGAAGCTCAACATTCAGAAAACTAAGATCATGCATCTGGTCCCATCACTTCATGGCAAACAGATGGACAAACAGTGGAAACAGTGGCAGACTTTAATTTTGGGGGCTCCAAAATCACTGCAGATGGTGACTGCAGCCATGAAATTAAAAGACTCTTACTTCTTGGAAGGAAAGTTATGACCAACCTAGACAGCATATTAAAAAGCAGAGACATTACTTTGTCAACAAAGATCCGTCTAGTCAAGGCTATGGTTTTTCCAGTAGTCATGTATGGATGTGAGAGTTGGACTGTAAAGAAAGCTGAGAGCCAAAGAATTGACGCTTTTGAACGGTGGTGTTGGAGAAGACTCTTGAGAGTACCTTGGACTGCAAGGGGATCCAACCAGTCCATCCTCAAGGAAATCATTCCTGAATATTCATTGGAAGGACTGATGCTGAAACTCCAATACTTTGAACATCTGATGGGAAGAGCTGACAAGATGGGAAGAGCTGCAAGGGTAACCACTGCCCCTCTCCAAAACCTTGTCATTGCAACAACTGGACTTCAGTACAATAAAATGGAATTACAACTGAGAGAGTTGTAGGACACAGACTACATTTAAAAAGGAGTTCTTAGGGAATCCCGAAGAGAACTAGGTGGGGGGTGAGGGACACAGAAACTAGAGGAAACTGAAACCTCTGGCACTTAGAGGTACAGAAAACATTGAACAGAGTCAGCACCTAGCCAGACTAACATAAAATCTAACACTATATGCCTAATTACCCATTTAGATCCTAATACTTGATAGACCATATCCGGTTTTCAACAAAAAATTACGAGGAATGCTAAGGCAAGAGAAAACAGTCTGAAGAGATTCAGAAGGCATCAGAATAAGGATCAGCTATTTTGGAATTATTAGATGGGGGATTTAAAGTAACTATGATTAATATGCTAAGGGCTCTAAAAATGAAAGTAGACAACATGTAAGAATAGTTAATAAAATAAGAGTGATAAAACCTCTAAGAAAATGCTGGAAATCAAAAACATTATAAAAGAAATAGCTCAACATTCAAAAAACTAAGATCATGGCATCTGGTCCCATCACTTCATGGCAAATAGATGGGGACAAAATGGGAACAGTGACTGACCTCATTTTCTTAGACTCCAAAATCACTGCAGATGGTGACTGTAACCATGAAATTAAAAGACACTTGGTCCTTGAAAGAAAAGGTATGACAAACCCAGATAGCATATTAAAAAGCAGAGACATTACTTTGCTGACAAAGGTCCATATAGTCAAAGTTATGGTTTTTCCAGTAGTCATGTATGGATGTAAGAATTGGACAATAAAGAAGGCTGAGCACTGAAGAATTGATGCTTTTGAATTGTGGTGTTGGAGAAGACTCTTGAGAGTCCCTTGGACAAGGAGATCAAACCAGTCAATCTTAAAGGAAATCAACCCTGAATATTTATTGAAAGTACTCATGCTGAAGCTGCTGCTGCTGCTAAGTCGCATCAGTCGTGTCTGACACTGTGTGACCCCATAGACGGCGGCCCACATGCTGAAGCTAATGCGCCAATATTTTGGCCACCAAATATGAAGAGCCAACTCATTGGAAAAGACCCTGATGCTGGGCAAGATTGAAGGTAGGAGAAGAAGGGGACGACAGAGCATTAGATGGTTGGATGACATCACTGACTCTGAACAGGAGTTTAAGCAAACTCCACGGGATGGTGAAAGACACGGAAGCTTGGAGTGCTGCAGTCCGTGGGGTCCCAAAGAGTTGGATACAACTGAGAAACTGAAGAAGACAACAACAAAAGAATGTCTTAGCTCATTAGTAGACTTGTGGTAGAACCAATCACCTAAAAGACATGCTAACAGAAGCTTCCCAAGCAGAAATGCAAACATAAAAATGAATGGAAAAAGAAATAGAATAGTATATCCAGGAACTATGGGATAATTAACAAAAGATGTAAATTGTACGTGATACGAAGCCTAGAAAAAGAAATATTTGACGTAATAATGACTGAGAATGTTCCCAAACTAATGGCATACACTAAAGAACACACATATGAAGCTCAGAGAACACCAAGCAGAATAAATACTAAAAAAAGAAAAAAAAATCTCCCAGTCATAACATATTCATAGTATAGAAAGTCAAAGACAAAGAAACAAAGAAGAAATCTTGAAAGAAGCCAGAGAACAAATATATTTACCCTACAGAAGCCAAAGTACTCATTATTCTTATAAATTTCCTTTCTTTAATAAATTCTCCTGTAAATTTCTACATTTTGCTTATGTGGACTGGATGCTGCGAGGGAGGTCCACAGACTAGTGGAATATGCCATTATATCATGGTTTATTATCCTAATCTTTCTCAATATACTGAGAAATCATCAGGAAAATTCCTGTTGAAGGGTCACTGAACATATTTATAGTTATTAGGTAATATTTTTGTCTTATACTTGCTTTTACTCTCTGACATTTATCCCCATTTAGGCAACAGCTGGACTGTTCTATGTCTCCAAAAGAGGATAATGCAGAAGAATCTACAGGATTAAAAAAATGTCAATTTTTTGGCTTTTGATATTCAATGTAAAAAAACAAGTGTAAGCCAAAAATTTTATGAGAAGAAATGACCAGATAGAGCCATGCTGACAACCAAAGAAATAAAAAGAATGAAAAGGTAGGGACCAGTATAGAAAGATGACTGGGATCCAGATGAAATGCCCCCAGTCCCTTAACACTATTCAGCCTCCCAGAACTCAGGGATAAGCAGGACAATGGGCGCTCCATGAAGAAATTAAACTCAGGTACAAAAGTTAAAGTGAGATATTTTCACAACCAGAGGTTTTTATTTGAAATTTGGATTCAGTATGTATTACTTGATTGATACAAGAAAGGTCTGGAAGGACACACAAGAAACAGTCAACAGAGTTTATCTTAGGGAATTATAATAGGAAGTCAATAGGAGACATTAAGATCTTTTACTTTTCTCTTAGAAACTTTTATAATGTTCATATATTTTTTAATTTATTTATTCAATAGAGTTGCGTTACTTTTATGAAAATATAATTAACAATGAACAGAAAGAACAAAAAAGTACATGTGAAGAAAATTATTTAAGGCAAATTTTGCTTGGCTCTCTGAGAATGATGAAAAATAAATAAAATTAAAAGAAGATTTAGTAGGAAAAGAGAGCAGTGGAGAAGGCAAGAAAAAGATAAGGACCCACAGAGAGTCAGCAAAAGGGAAAGAGAAACATCAACTTCTTGTACAAATAATTCAAGGGCCAGGGCTTCAAAAATAAATATGTCTCTAGCCATCATACTACTAGAAACACATTGAAAAACCCTCCAAAAGGAAACAAACAGGCTAGCTAAGGAACTGCTAGCCAGTTATTCCTTATTGGCTAAGGAAAAACGACAAGTTGATATTTATACATGAGCTAAGAAGCCTTATAAAAGACTGTAGTCACCTCCTCCTGCAAATAAATGAATGTTCCTCAATTGGCAGAGAGATTAGGCTTAAATTTTTGCCTCTGGAGTAACGAATTAAAACTAAAGTATCAACTAAAAGGAAGCAGCTTTATATTCTCTAGACTTTCCTTAACATTAGATACATTAATTGGCTTCCCTAGTGGCTCAGATTGTGAAGAATCTGCCTGCAATGCAGGAGACAGGTTCAGTCCCTGGGTTGAGAAGATCCTCTGGAGGAGGAAATGGCAACCCACTCCAAGTATTCTTGCCTGGAGAATCCCATGGATAGAGGAACCTGGCAGGCTACAGTCCATGGGGTTGCAAAGAGTTGGACACACTTTCACACTTTCATCAATTAGCAGAAAGATTAGGCTAAATTTTTGCCTCTGGAGTAAAGAATTAAAATAAAGTATCAACTAAAAGGCAGCAGCTTTATATTCCCTAGAGTTTCCTTAACATTAGATACATTAATTAAAAAACAATCCTGAACATTCTGGGGAGTAAAGGGCCAGAAGAGTTCTGAACTGTTAATACTTCTGCTTTTTTTGGACTTGATAGCAAAAGTAGCAGCATGTATGCAGAAAGAAAACTGTTACAATCAATACCTTGCCTGAAAAGTGAAGGTGAGCCCAGCACAGAGGGGGAGCAGTCTTCCGTTGGCCAGGTAGAAAAGAACCAGCTGCTTTTATCAAGCGCTGTAACAAGCACAACTGTAACAAGCTTTGGGCAACCAGGGCAGCATGACTACAGGAATCTGGGAGAAAAGATTCTTCAGAGAGGGTGTTCAGTGGACAGAAGGGTAAAGGGAGATGAGAAACACTGACGATTAACCTGACCTGCTTTACAGCTTTGCCTCAGGCCAGACTCTCCACTTCATTTATGACTTCCTTTCTTTCCTCCCCTTATTATCACATCTGCTGCTACTGCTAAGTCACTTCAGTCGTGTCCGACTCTGTGTGACTCCATAGATGGAAGCCCACCAGGCTCCCCTGTCCCTGGGATTCTCCAGGCAAGAACACTGGAGTGGGTTGCCATTTCCTTCTCCAATGTGTGAAAGTGAAAAGTGAAAGTGAAGTCGCTCAGTCGTGTCCGACCCTTAGCGACCCCACGGACTGCAGCCCACCAGGCTCCTCCATCCATGGGGTTTTCCAGGCAAGAGTACTGGAGTGGCTTGCCATTTATGAGCCTTAATTTGGAATGTCAGTCCTAAATATTTATGTATTAGCATAGCTCCCACGCATTAGAGGTCTGATGGCTAAGCGGTGTTCAGAATAGCTTAGCATGATAATCAAATGTCAGCATTATTTTAGTATGGCAAAATAATAGTCCAAAAATAATCTATGTCCCAGTTACTTGTAAACAGTAAACACAAGAAAATGAGTACTTATAATTATCCTTAATTTAGGAAGGCATTCATAAATGACAGCTTGTTAGTTGCAGGTCAAAACTGAAATAGCACATACTACTTAAAAATCTGGAGGTCAGAAAATTAAATTGATGGAAAGGAGAGATAGACTCAATACAAGTTAAACTGGTAGTTGTTTCCTTATTAGGTGTTTGTAAGGAGCACTTCATAACTTATTAGCAAAGGTCTTTATTAAAACAAGAAAGGCTCTTCACACCTATTTATTGTGAAATAAACAGTAATTAAAAGACTTGAAGTGTTTCCCTCTCAGAGTCAGAGGCAGCATCAATGATTGCATAAGAATCATAAGACTAAGCAGTCATGGCTATTACTATATAGTTCTACACAATTTGTGCAACACATTCTCATATGTTAACTCGTATAATCCTCATAAGAAGTTTTCTGTCCTCACTCTCTTTCCTAAACACAATCTTCAAATATGAGGTGAAGAAACCAAGGTTTGTAAAAGTCAATATCTTAGCCAATGCCAACAGTGCCAAGGAGCTAAAACAGAGTTCAACACAGGTGTGACCTCAAAGCCATAAGCATTCACCTTTGAACACTGCCTCCGTCTTTAAAATACTGGTTCTGCCATTACAAGCTCTATGAAGTCAGACAAATTGATTGATTTCTCTGGACCTTGGTCTCTTTCTGTGTAAATTCCTTTACTGAATTACATGCATTCCAAGCCCTCTTTCTTATCTAACATTCATAATTCCTCTGTTAAAAGCATATCATAAAGCTAGAAGTAAAGTACGTGATGTACACTGGTAAGTTCTTTAAATAACGTGTTCCCCTTGGAAATGTAAATGCCACCTGAAGAACCAATATGTAATTTTATTAAACCAATACTTATCAAGAGCTGACTCTGTACCAGAAGACCAGAATGATGCCTGTGATTGACATGGAGGATGCAATGATAAAAATAAAATAATAATAATCTCTGTGCTCACATGTTCAGAGATAACTGGAGGAAATGTGCAAGAAACAACTGCAGCACCATATGTTAGGGCATGAAACTGGGCATGATAAAACAGGCATATAGTAGAGGCCAGAAAGTCAGGAAAAGCTCCAGCATGTTAAAATACAGCTTGAAGGATGAGAGATTATCTAGCAAATAAACAAGAAAAAGAAAGATGTTTTATGTAGACAGAGCTGCAGATAAACAAAGAGTAGTAAACTAATATCCTAAAAGCTAAATTGAACACTATAACTATTCAACTTCCAAAATGTATCCATAATTGCCTAAGCCACAGGGGCTGATGTAGAAGTCATCCTGAATATAAGTTTCTATTGTTGTGCAAAGCGATCTTCATAGCTATTAAGCAACATAATAAGGCAACTGTGTCTGATTCCAAAGCATGAAGCCTGTGTTCTTTACCTCTAACATTGCTACCTTCCTGTACATTTTTTTTTTCTTTGAAGGTCAGCTGAGCACAAATGACCCTGGTGCATAAACACATTTAAGGACACGGGGCAATCAAAGCAATATCGAGTAATTCAAGAGAAGGTATAAGAAGATACAAGTTCAGCTGAAGAACCAGATATGAACCTGCTCTAAATCCATTTGGAAAGGTCTCCTTGAATCTATACCCTAGCCATGTACCAAAGGCATCTCAAAGAACAAGACTTTCTGCAAAACTGTAGAGTGGAATTTTCTTCCCTCTGAGGTTTAAGAGAGCAAGTCATCAAGCCCACAAAACTGTAAGAGTACAATCAGATTAATTTTGTATAAGCAAGAGCATAATTTCACTTGTGGTTTGGCAGTAACTGGTAATTTATGGATTCATATGTTTTAACAATGTATTAACAGCCTATAATTTTTAAAGCAAAAAGGTTAAAAAGTTTGAGTTGTCACTGCTCATTTTTACATCTCAAGAAAGGAAGATTAATGATTCATACAACATTCACTCCTTAACTGCATGTCTGGCATACTGAAAGAAGGTAAATGCCTTCAGGTGTGTGGATACTATACTTAGCACGTGTCTCCCTGAACTTGACTGGCTTTGAAAAAGGTACAGATCTGAGTCACATTCTCAATGATAACAAAAAGAAAGAAATAATACTCCAGAGATTAAGGTCCCAAAAGAGAGGCCCCGGAATCACCTAGGAGCCCTCTTCCTCCAGGAGAAATCCTGAGTAGGAGACGGGCTACAGGAGGGACCCAGATCAGCTTCTCACGGCTTCACCTTCTCCTCCCACCAGGGCCAAAGCCAGTTTCTCTCACAGGATGCACAGATTCCCAAGCTTTCCCCTGGGAAACTGAGTGTGGTAACTAGAAACAGATAGTTGAAATAGAAAACACAAGAATTCCCACCATTAAAAACAGAAATCATAAATACTCACACATTTGCTTTTTTTTGAACATGTCACTAAAAATACCAAACACTTTATTTTTAACCAGGGATTGTATTCTATGTATGTATTATGCTTCTGAAAGTTTCTGCATCATTCAATGCAAGTTAGACATTTCTGGAAGCCCCAAAGTAACTAGTCAAGAATGTTTTCAAGATGTGAACTTAAGGTACAACTTAAAGTGATAGAATAAGGCCCCTGACACTTCAGTTATACCCACCTGTCACTTCTGCAGCTGCTGCAACTCCCAGTTCCACAGTAATCACATATGTATACAGTCCCCTTTCACTGGGCTTCCCAAACTTCTCCCCAAAATGTGTGTGGCTGACTTTTCCAAAATTTGAAGCTATAAAAGTGATTTATGTCAGAACAAGTGTGTTAAAACCAGGTATTAGACAACCGTGTTCTCTAAAGACTTTAGCAATCCTGCCACAAGAAACTATTTACACCTCCTTAACTTGTTAAGGAGAATCCCAGGGACGGGGGAGCCTGGTGGGCTTCCGTCTATGGGGTCACACAGAGTCGGACACGACTGAAGTGACTTAGCAGCAACTTGTTAAAGACTTTTAAGAGACCTGATTTGCACTATGTTGCATGACTCATTTCTCCAACTTCAGAATACTATTAACACATTATGCAAAGTATTTTATCCAGCAATTTGTTTCACTTCAATAGTGTAAACCATGCCCTGATGTTTCCACCCAAAGTGGACTACATAGCCATTTTTCTAGAGGAAAATTTTTCTTTCCTAAAGGAACTCTATGCTAGCTGTTTAAAAAAAAAGAAGCTGATTAAATAATTTTTCCCACTAAAATAACATAGTAATATTGCTAAATTTAATCAGTTTTGAGAAGTTATCACAACAACATTAATAAGGCAAATAAAGACCTAAGGCTCTTGTTAGTTCTAACCTAAAGGATGGACTGCAAGGAGATCCAACCAGTCCATCCTAAAGGAGATCAGTCCTGGGTGTTCATTGGAAGGACTGATGCTAAAGCTGAAACTCCAATACTTTGGCCACCTCATGCGACGAGTTGACTCAATGGAAAAGACTCTGATGCTGGGAGGGATCGGGGCAGGAGGAGAAGGGGACGACAGAGAATGAGATGGCTGGATGGCATCCCCGACTCGATGGACATGAGTTTGAGTGAACTCCGGGAGTTGGTGATGGACAGGGAGGCCTGGTGTGCTGTGATTCATGGGGTCACAAAGAGTCGGACACGACCAAGCGACTGAACTGAACTGAAGGGATGTTAGTTCTATAAAACCCTTACTTCTATCAAGTGCCTTCTCTTTTCAATATTCTATTGTGGAAAAACAGTGATGACAACACATGTAAACTCTGGAGGTTATAGCCCAAAATGGGTAACAGATCTTTTTTTTTTTAAGAACACATACAGGAAACTTGTGGTATGCCATATGAAGAAAATGACTGAGTGTGACAGGAAAGAGCAATTGTGGAGGGACTTCTCTGGTGGCCCAGTGCAGAGGCCCAGGGTCAATCCCTAGTCAGGAAACTGTAGTAGACTCCATATGCTGCAAGTAAGAGTTCACATGCCACAACTGAAAGATCCCGCACGTGACAGCAAAGATTAAGGATCCCGTGTGATGCAACTAATACCCGTGCAGCCAAATAAGCAAATATTTAAGGGAAAAAAAAAAAAAAAACAAAGAGCAGTTAGGGGGGCTTGCTTGGACAGAATGGTCAGGAAAACTGTCCCTATGGAAGTGACACGGGGACCAAGCCCTATAAGACGGTGGACCCCATCTGAAGACTCATTTGCTGAGTATCACTAGCAAGACAGGGCTCTGGAGAGGAAAAGGAGAAAAAGAAAGCAAGCCAGTTTGGCTGCCCACCAACACTCCTAGAAATAAATGCACGGAGCTTTTTCGTCCTCTGCATCCTCCCTTTACAACAATGAGCGATTGACCTTGGCCCAGAGAAAAGTGTAACAGACCACCTACAATCCTACAACTCTGCGGACCGCCCACTAAGGAATAATTCACTTTTTGCCTATTCTCTCTTAAGCAAGGGCTCCTTTTAAGTGTAAGTTTTAAATACTGCATGGTGGTGACACTGCAGAAAACATCCGCCAAGCCTTCAGGATACACTGGGGAACTGTAAACAATGGTCCATCTGCAACTCATTTGCCGCCCCTTCAAAGAGGAGACTAATGACAAACTGCTGACTGATGGCTAGTTTGTTGTTGTGCTTTGTTTTTAATTCTTGCTTATTGGTAACAGAGTAACCCAAAATGCTATACTTAGACAGGAGCCTGTGGCAGTTACTTGATAAAATATAGCAACTGACTTTGTGATAACAATCAAAATCACCATACAAAAGCCTTTAGAAAAACACATAGGGACATGATAGTTTCTGCAAGAAACATTTTTATTCATGAGTTGGTGCAGTTCTGAATTGGATTTAAAGGAGTTCAAAGCTACTTCCCTTTCTATTCTAACTGATGAGTGACTTCTATAATGAACATCACTGAGGCATCTGAACTCTGTAAGCAACCTCTCTTGCACCGAAAGTGAAGGTGCTAAGTAGCTTGTCGTGTCCGACTCTTTGCCACCTCATGGACTGTAGCCCACTTAGACTCCTCTGTCCATGGGATTCTCCAAGCAAGAATACAGGAGTGGGTTGCTATTTCTTGCGCCAGAGGATCTTCCCAACCCAGGGATCGAACCCGTGTCTCTTACGTCTCCTGCATTGGCAGGCGGGTTCTTTACCACTCACACCACCTGGAAGACCCCCAGGTGAAGATAGATATGGAACAATTCTCTTACAGGGCCAATTTAACTTATTGTTTGTTTCAATTAGAAACATTTGTCTCACCAAAATATCTTCATAAAAATGAGCAGGGGAAAGGAGATAAAACCATAATGACAATTACAAACTTGCAAATCTTGATGTCAGCACACCTAAAGAGAAGAGTCCATCAAGGCTAAGGAACTTTGGACTACAGGCCTGTTAAAAAAGTCATGGAACATAAGGGAGGAGCTCAAATGCACCGGAGAACTCAAGATCGGGAAATTGTTACTTATTCTAATGAAGCCCTCAACAACTCTCCTAAGTTGTATTTTTGAATATGAGGTGGTATGTATATATTACCTGAAAAGCAGGTCAAATTCCACGTTTTTCTCTACCTGTCCTTATCTGTAAAAAGGAAAAGTTGACATCTTTAAAAGTAGAGTCTGCCCTTAAGTGAGCATATCCACTCATAGATGAGATTCTTCCAGGTGTTATCTCCCAGACTGCTTGTGTGTCGTGTGTGCTAAGTAGCTTTAATCCTGTCTGACTTTTCGACCCTATGGACTGTAGGGTGCTAGGCTCCTCTGTCCACGGGATTCTCCAAGCAAGAATACTGGGGTAGGTTGCCATTTCCTTCTCCAGGGGATCTTCCTGACCCATGGATCGAATCTGTATTTCCGACGTCTCCTGCATTGGCAGGCGAGTTCTTTACCTCGAGCGCCACCTGGGCCCACCAGACTGCTTCTTGTTGTTATTACATATGTTTTGCTTGTTTGTTTTGGCCACATTGAGTAGCTTGTGGGATCTTAGTTCCCCAATCAGGCATCAAAACCAGGCCCTGAAAAGGGAACTCATAGGATCCTAAGCACTGGACAACAGGGAATTCCCAACTATTACAGTTTATAACAAATATATCAATATCTTGGCTTGAAAATGTTTTCACAGTGACCACCAATAAGAAACCCATGCCGTTACTCAAGTGGCAATTAAGTCTAGCCTATCAGTTCATACAAAACAGAGAGAATAAGGCTATTCAGACAGAAAGAAGGAGAGACCTAGGGATCCTGAGAGGAGCATCACTAAAATTCTTTGACTCTGGGAATGTGCACTCAAGCTTAGCAGGTCCTGGTGCAAGTGGGAAGCAGAGGACTGGCTAAGAGTATTACTCGCTCATAGGAGGAGGAGCCAAACATCAGCTGAGACCCTCTGTAGACTGGGCCCTCCAGAATCAGTGCAGAGTGAAGCAATGGTCAGCCCTTCCAGAAAACCACAACCCATGTTACAGAGCTCTTGTTGCATTTTGATAAAGCAGAGGTTATCCTTCAACCTTGGAGAGAGGAAGACCTAGTTTGGGTTGGAGTAGCAAGAGAGGGTCACCAACTAAGCCCTAGTAGGAGACACAACAGAGTTGGGAAATGCAACACTGAAGAGGATGAACTAATTCTAGCCTCAGCTCTACTGCTTCCTTGCTGTGTGACCTGCAGCAGCGTAACTCACCTCTCAGTCTGCATTCCCCTGTCTGCCAGTGGGGCCTGACAGTAATATCCACCCTGTGAATACTTTTTCTTTATAACTAAGAGTTAGTGTATGTAAAGTCATTCTTTTGAACACTTCCCTCCAAAAAATATTAGTCATTATTTCAGAGGTCTTTAGCATGTACCCAGCACACAGCTGAGCAGTTTACATGAGTGATTATCTCACTTAACCCTCGTACAAATTTTAGGGTGTATAGACATTTAGAAATCAAGAAACTGAGGCACAGAGAGGTAAGCTAATTTGCTTAAAGACACACAATCAGCCGTCAGTCTGATCGCTGCTCTTGTGTTCTTAATCACGATGATGCAGTGATACAGCTAATTCTCAGGGTTTCTCCTTAGCAGCATTTCCGTGGCCAAAGGCCTCACTGGTTTGCTTTTCTTCAGTAAAACAGTAAATTACACTGGCTACAAAAATAGTATTTTAAGATGATATTCAAAGCTGTTTTTCTTTCAATTGGGGAAAATAGCACATAAAATTTTTTCTGAAAAAATTCTTTATCCAAAAGATTAGGCACCTTTAACACATATTATTTTGCTATAACATCACAACAAATCTATAATGCAGGAGAGGAGACTAAGTCTTCAAGATTTTAACAGTAACACTAGTAACCATTTACTGTTACTCAAGCACTGTTTCAGGTATTTCAGGTTAAGCCTAATCCCCATGATAACATGAGGAAGTGTCACCCTCACTTTCAGAAATACAAAATATTATAACTTGTAAACAGCTCAAACCCTGAAGTGATGAAGCTGGGGTTCAAATTCAGGTCTTTCTCATCCTTCAAGCTGTACTTTTTCTGGTTCAACAAAAGCACTGTCATAAATAGATGCCTCCTTACTCTTTCCTAATTGTGCCTTCTCTCTCCCTAACTCTATCATGGCCCAAGCTCCAGTCATGCCTGACTGAAGCATTAAAAATGCCTCTGGATTTGCCTCCTTTAAATACACCCTCCACACTGCCACCAGAGTTACATAAGTGTCAATTTGACTATGACTGCATACTTCAAGTCTCTTCAAATACAGCAGCCTATGAAGCCCTCCAGAGCTAGCCCTGCTCAAGCTCCCAGAACCCTAACACCTCACGTTTCACTATTAATACAGGATAATATAGGGCTCCCCCCACTCACCCTGTTGTTCATTCATCACTACCTTTATGCTGTCTACGGCAGGAACCATCTTCTGACCAGTCATTACCTTCTCTCCACCCAAACCAGGCCACACATGTTCCTCCCTTAAGAAACATCCTAGACATCCCCTCCTTTAGAAATTGTGCCCACCCTTTATTCCTCAAGCTGAATAAGGAGAAATCTCTTTCAAACTCACAGTACCCTGTATATATTAATACTTCTCTCACATTATTTCAAAATATTCTATGTACATCTATATTTCTCTGGGACCATATTTCATTGAGCTTTGTTTCTCTGGTACTTGGTAATCGTAGGAATTCAGTAAAGAATTTGCTGAAATAAACTGAATCGACTTGCCCAAGTATAATATTTAAGAAAAAGAAGACACAGGACTTTAACTTGCTGTGTCCAGTACTCTGTTACATCCAAAAATAAATACATCTATGCAGTAAGGATTATACTACACAGTCTTTCTTGAAACAGAGATTACAATTATTGTCCTCTTGGCAGCAAATGACAAAGAAATATTTTTAGACAAATTGTAAACCTCTGGTATCAATATGTGGTAAATCCATGCTAACTTCTAGTGTTCAGTTCACCTCAGTTGCTCAGTCATGTCTGATTCTTTTCGACCCCTTGGACTGCAGCATGCCAGGCTTCCCTGTCCATCACCAACTCCTGGAGTTTGCTCAAACTCATCGAGTTGGTAATGCCATTTCTAGTGTGGCTCAGTGTATTTCTCAAATGTCTGTGATACAGCAGTAAAAGTCTGCATCTAAATGAAATATGTTCATACTAAAAATGACCTTTAGTAATTGCATAATTACTGTACTGCCTGGTACTATTTATAGACATCCAGTTATGAAATACAGATTCAGAAGCAAGGGAGGAAATAACAATCTTCCTTGGTATATTCTCAACAGAGACATAAAGACTTAAACAAAAACCCAAAACATTAAAGACCTTTCACATAACAACCAGTTAAGTATATCTTAAATGAATATTACCTTCTAACTTAGAATCAGGAAAATGAAGAATATTTTATCTCTACCTGTAAAGGGTAAACACATGTGAAATACTGGAAAAAATAACTTTAAGTCAACTCCTCCATTCTGATACTGGATGGATACTCCTTGCTGGATTTCAAATTAAAATACTTTCCCCGTTGGGTGAAATGCCTCTCTGTACTTCACTGGATTCTCTCCTTTCCCTAGCTCTTACATGTGAGTGTAACCTGAATAAAGAATGGGCAAAGGACTTGAACAACTTTCAAAACAAAACAGACAAATTATGGACAGATGTGTGAAAACATGCTCAACATCACTAATCATTAGGGAAACACAAACCAAAACCACAGTGAGTTACCACTTCATACCTGTTAGGATGACTATTATCAAAAATACAAAAAAATACCAAGTGCCAGACAGCATGTGGAAATATAGGCACCCTTGTACACTACTGGTGGAAATGTAAAATGGTACAGGCACTAGGTAAATTGGTATGAAAGTGAAAGTCACTCAGTCCTGTCTGACTCTTTGTGACCCCATGAACTATAGAGTCCATGAAATTCTCCGGGCCAGAATACTGGAGTGAGTGACCTTTCCCTTCTCCAGGGGATCTTCCCAGCAGGTGAAGATCTTCTCTAGGAGATTGAACCCAGATCTCCTGCATTTCAGGCAGATTCTTTACCAGATGAGCTATCAGGGAAGGTAAAATGGTATCAGTTCAGTTCAGTCACTCAGTCGTGTCCGACTCTGCGACCCCACGGACTACAGCATGCCAGAACTCCCTGTCCATCACCAACTCCCGGAGTTTACCCAAACTCATGTCCATCAAGTCAGTGATGCCATCCAGACATCTCATCCTCTGTTGTCCCCTTCTCTTCCTGCCCCAATCCCTCCTAGCATCAGGGTCTTTTCCAATGAGTCAACTCTTTGCATAAGGTGGCCAAAGTATTGGAGTTTCAGCTTTAGCATCAGTCCTTCCAATGAACACCCAGGACTGATCTCCTTTAGAATAGACTGGTTGGATCTCCTGGCAGTCCAAGGGACTCTCAAGAGTCTTCTCCAACCCACAGTTCAAAAGCAACAATTCTTCAGCGCTCAGCTTTCTTCACAGTCCAATTCTCATATCCATATATGACCACTGGAAAAAAAATGGTATAGAGGCTGCTAAAAAAATTAGAAATAGAACTACTGTACAATCCAGCAATCTCACTTCTAGGTATACACTCAAAAGAACTGAAATCAGGATCCTAAAGAGATACAGTCCCATGTTCTTGGTAGCATTATTCATAATGGCCAGGCTGTGGAAGTAACCTAAATATCTATGTGGGGGGGTGCATGTGCTCAGTTGCTTCATTCATGTCCGACTCTTTGCAACCTCATGGACTATAGCCTGTCAGGCTCCTCTGTCCATGGGATTCTCCAGGCAAGAATACCAGAGTGTGCTGCCGTGCTCTCCTCCGGAAGATCTTCCTGGCCCAGGGATCGAACTCGCATCATCTGCATTGCAGGTGGATTCCCTACTGCTGAGCCACAGGGAAAGCCCAATTTAAATGTCTATCAACAGATAAATGGATAAAGAAAAGTGGTATATATGTATGTACACATACAGTGAAATATTATTCATCCTTAAAAAAGGAAATTCTGCCATGTGCAACAACATGGATAAACCTGGAGAATATTATACTAATATTAGTTACATATTATTATTATATAAGCTAGACAAAGAAGGTTTCATTTACCAAAGAGATCTGAAATAATTAAAGTAGCTGAAGCAGAGAGTAGAATGGCAGCTGTTAGGGACTGGGAGGAGGCAGAAACGGAGTTTCTCAAGGGATATAAAGCTTCAGTTATGCTGTATGAGTAAGCTCTGGTATTGAAATAAGGTGAATGAGGAAATTTCATATTCTCTATAAAGTAAGATTTAGGCTCTTATGAAGTAGGAGTGTTTTCTGACAGATCAATTTTGAGGGAAAACTTCATGTGAAAATGAAGTATCAGAAAATGTATTGCTATAAGACCATTCACACTTAGGTACCTTGGAAAGTCTTCCCGGTAGATGACCACTACACCATGATATACTGTACTTCTAAACATTGGGAGGGAGGATAAAAGCTTATGAAAAATCTTGAGTTATTAGGTTACTGATTCACAAAAGCTCAAAACTACCTCAGTAAAAGGATAAAATCTGTTCTTATCTTCCTGATGAAAAATAATGTTCTAAACTAAAAGGGGGGGCATAACTGAATGTGGTAGGGGTTGTACACCTCTCTTACTATCTCTTTCTTTCCCCTGGGTAATAAGAACATGCATTAGAGAAAAACAAAGAAAGCTCATTTTTCTGCCCAACTGAAGTATTGAGCATTCAATGTAGTTATTGGTTTTTAAAATATAGATGGATTTTAACTTAGTTGCTTTTATTTCATTGTGGAAATGTTTAGTGTATAAGTTAGCATGTTTCAGAGGTTCCAAGTATAGCATCTTAGTGTTTGAAAGGTAGAGTCCACATTCAAAACTTCAAAATCCCAATTAAGATATATTGTACACCATTCAAAAACCTCTCAAATCCCTAACTAGGATACATTGCCAGCAGGTGGCAGAGAAATGCCTTCATTTCTTGAACCAAACTTACTGGAAAAATTAGTATTGCTATTTTTTATTTGCTTTTCTATTAAAATCTACACTCAATATTAAATAATGAAGACTAAGGTTAATCTGTTAGTTAATGGTTTTCAGCACTAGTTGACATAAATTGCTCTTCCTCTCTTTATCTGTTTGGCATTTGGGGGGTCCTCCAGATCCTGATTTTAGAGGCTTCATAAAGTCAGAACATTTTCTCAATATTGCTAAGACATTATTTGCTCTTTTCATTCTCAGTTTCTTTCAAGTGTACAGACAGTAGAGTTTTCCACAGGCTACACAACATGAGATAAGATCATCATTCTGATAGCTAAAGAAAGCTATTATTACTGTATGTTTGTATTTTAAGTTTACTCAGTTTTAATTTTTAATTTCCAATGTGGTAAATACTAATATTAGCTACATAAACAGAAGTTCTTTGGGATCCTCAACAATTTTTTAAGAGTCAAAAGGAGTCCTGATAATTTTAAAAAGTTGAGAAATTTACTACTCTAATTACTTAATTATAACAGCCTGAAAATAACAGTTACTAACCCCGGCGGCGCAAACACGACGCGAGACGCCGGCCCCGGCGGCGCGGACGCGACCCGAGAGACGCCGGCCCCGGCGGCGCGGACGCGACGCGAGAGACGCGACGCGAGAGACGCGACGCGAGAGACGCGACGCGAGAGACGCGACGCGAGAGACGCGACGCGAGAGACGCGACGCGAGAGACGCGACGCGAGAGACGCGACGCGAGAGACGCGACGCGAGAGACGCGACGCGAGAGACGCAATCAATATAAAAATTACCGAGTCTCCACTCTTTTTAGCTCTATGTGTTTACAATCAGCGTATATTTTATATTTACACATTTTGATTTGGCCCAGCCACACTTCAAGGGTTGAAAGGTGGCTGAAGTTAGTGGGGACCTCCCTGGTCAGCACTGGTGCAGGAGGGACCAGGTGGCCCACCCTTCACTTCAGATGTCATTAGGCTCCACACGGAGGCCTGCCGGAGCAGCAGGTGCATCCCCTTGCCAGACAAGGAGGGCAGCTGGGGCTGGATGCCAGACAAGACTGCAGAGCACCAGGCGAACAGGAAGCCAAGATGCCCGAGGCCTGGAGCAGGGTCACACAGGCTTCGGGGCGACAGAAGTCAGGGTTTCCACAACACAACCCCCCTCCCCTACACCGAAGCAGAAGCTGCCTGTCACATCAATTACATCCACTCATTCTGACATGCCTCTGAACACCTTCTAATCCCTGGCCCTCAGCTGGGCAGTGTGACACAGCCACCTCTCGTGGGGCTCCTACCTGGAGCAGGAACTTGCTAACACTGCCCTGGAAGCTCATTTACTCACCCAACTCACTTAAAAATTCCTGTGAGAGAAGAATCACCTTAGAGATGAGGTTAAATCAATTCCAAACAGCCACACATCAATGGGTGGGAAGGCAGCCTCCCCCCCAACTTCAACATTGCAGTCACACACCCCAGCTTCGAAGAGGTCCCAGAATCCCAGTCGCAAGGCATGGGGCCACTATTGCAGAAAGCATATGAAACAGGGGCCAGGAAAAGAGTGCCAGAGGCAACCCACCAGGCAACCCGGCGGCGCAGACGCGACGCGAGAGACGCTGGCCCTGGCGCAACGAACCACGCAAAGAGGCGTGGCCGAGAGGAGCTACCCCACACCTGAGGCCAGGGCCGGCAGCCGAGAGGAGCTACCCCACGTCCAAGGTAAGGTACAGCGGCTGCACTTTGCTGGAGCGGCTGTGAAGAGATTTTCCATGACCAAGGTAAGAGAAACCCAAATAAGAAGGTAGGTATTGCTAGGGGGCATCAGAGGGCAGACAAACTGAAATCATAATCACAGGAAACTAGCCGATCTGATCACATGGACCACAGCCGAATGTGGTCCACTGGAGAAGGGAATGGCAAACCACTTCAGTATACTTGCCTTGAGAACCCCATGAACAGTATCAAAGGGCAAAATGATAGGATACTGAATGAGGAATTCCCCAGGTCGGTAGGTGCCCAGTATGCTACTGGAGCTCAGTGGAGAAATAACTATAGAAGGAATGAAGGGATGGAGCAAAAGCAAAACCAATACCCAGTTGTGGATGTGACCAGTGATAGAAGCAAGGTCCGGTGCTGTAAAGAGCAATATTGCATACGAGTTGACTCACTGGAAAAGACTCTGATGCTGGGAAAGGTTGAGGGCGGGAGGAGAAGGGGACGACGGAGAATGAGATGGCTGGATGGCATCACCGACTCTGTGGACATGAGTTTGAGTGAACTCCGGGAGTTGGTGATGGACAGGGAGGCCTGGCGTGCTGTAATTCATGGGGTCGCGGAGAGTCGGACACAACTGAGTGACTGAACTGAACTGAACTGAATTACTTAATTAGCTCAACTTGAATGCTCATATATTTTCCTGTCTCATTTTTTTTAAAACATTTTTTATGTCTTTATTGAATTTGTTACAATATTGCTTCTGTTTTATGTTTTGGTTTTTTGGCTCTGAGACGTGGGATCTTAGCTTCCTAGCCAAGTACTGAATCCTCACTTCCTGCACTGAGAGACGGAGTCTTAACCACTGGACAGTCAGGAAGTCCCTTCCTATCTCTTCTGAGGACAAGAATCATGCTTATTTTTGGACCCCTGAAGAACTAGCATTAACCATGCATAATACATACTCAATAAAGGTATGCTAAAAAACAAAATATTAGTAACTAGGAGACATGATTAAAATGAAACAGGTATTAATGGAGGATACAGTTTCAAAGTTTATTTATTAAAATTAAATAATAAAACATTTAATTCAAATATAAATCTTCAGGTAAAATCTTACACCAAGTATCATTTGCTTCCTTTCTATTATTAGTAGAAACTGTATTAAAGAATATATGTCTTTGAGTCCAGGTTCGATGCATGATACAGGATGAAGATGAAGCCAAAACAAAGATTTTAAAAGACATCTTTCATATTTGTTAGAATTTCCTTTCCTATATGTAACCTGAAAATGTCACGTTTTGGTCCCACACTATCTCTAAGTTTCTTCCTAACATCCAGTTACAATAAAGTCCACTGATACCATATATTTTCTTCTTCAGATATCAGTTTCTCAGAAATTCTTATTCTAAAATGTTAGTCTGTCACTTTTTTGAAAGTAAAATACAACAGCACCTTCATATGGTGAATATGATCTTGAAAATTGCCCTGAAAATGTGTATCTTTGATACCAACTCATTTTTTTTAAGTTGGCACATTGCACCATGGAGCATCATATTCTGAACAGTCTTTCAATCTATAAAAGTTACAGATTTTTACACAAAAATTTTAAGTAAAATTATTACAATCACTAGTTCTAATGAAAATATATCAGCAACCATCAAAACCGAATAGGAAATCATGTTTAATTATTCATGGAAGACACAAGAAGTATTTAAAGTATGTGAAAGATATTCTTATAACAGCATCATGTGAAACTGGAAACTCATTGCTTAAAACAGTAATTATATGAGATATGAAGAATTTGCAGACTGAGAAGAGCCTTTTAAACACAGGCAAATACAACTTGCTTTGAGAAAAGTTAGCCAAAGAAGCAGCACAGTCTTACAGGAATGGACAGTCAAGCCCCTCCCAACTTTCAGGAGAGGACTGAGGGGAACACTTACCACTTCTGACAACTCTGGGTACAAAACTTGATCGAACTGGTTTTACTCGGTTTCTATATCTGAAACACTTAAAGGAGTTCTGCCTATCCTTTGTAAAACCCCAAGCTGAAACATCCATACTGACTGAATCCAAGCTACAGAATGATTATGAGAAGGCCAAAATCTTACAATGAATATTGTGTGTGTGCCTCTTACATTTTTCCCTGAATTCAAGCTAAGGAACAGGTTTCACATCTGATCTCAGGTAGGGGCTAACGAATTGTTTTAAAAATCAATTTTTATTTAACTGCCCAGGGATTTTACTGTAAACAACTTCCTCTGCATTATACACCATTTAAATCTAATAAAAGACTTCCTAGAATTGCTTTTTTTTTTTAACCAGGAGTTGAAATAAGAACCAAGAATTCTTAGGTTAAGGTTCACCATAAACAATTCTGTAACTTTTGAAGTTTGTTCTTAAGTTGTATAGAAGTTAAAGAGCTTCCCTCCTATCCTATCAGTTCAGTTCAGTTGCTCAGTCGTTTCCGACTCTTTGTGACTCCATGGACTTCAGCACACCAGGCCTCCCTGTCTATCGCCAACTCCCGGAGTTTACTCAAACTCATCTCCATTGAGTCAGTGATGCCATCTAATCATCTCATCCTCGGTCATCCCCTTTTCCTCCCACCTTCAATCTTTCCCACAATCAGGTTCTTTTCAAATGAGTCAGCTCTTTGCATCAGGTGGCCAAAGTATTGGAGTTTGAGCTTCAGCATCAGTCCTTCCAATGAATATTCAGGACTGATTTCCTAGGATGGACTGGTTGGATCTCCTTGCAGTCCAAGGGACTCTCAAGAGTCTTCTCCAACACCACAGTTCAAAAGCATCAATACTTTGGCGCTCAGCTTTCTTTATAGTCCCTCACATCCATACATGACTACTGGAAAAACCATAGTTTTGACTAGATGGATCTTTGTTGGCAAAGTAATGTCTCTGCTTTTTAGTATGCTGTCTAGGTTGGTCAGTGCCTAAGAGGTTAAAGCATCTGCCTGCAATGCGGGAGACCTGGGTTGGATCACTGGGTCCGGAAGATCCCCTGGAGAAAGATATGGCAACCCACTCCAGTATTCTTGCCTGGAGAATCCCATGGACAGAGGAGCCTGGTGGGCTACAGTCCACGGGGTCGCAAAGAATCAGACACAACTGAGCGACCTCACTTTCTAGGTTTGTCATAGCTTTTCTTCCAAGGAGCAAGCGTATTTTAATTTCATAGCTGCAGTCACCATCTGTACTGATTTTGGAGCCCCCCAAAATAAGGCCTGTCACAGTTTCCATTGTTTGCCCATCTATTTGCCATGAAGTGATGGGACCAGATGCCATGACCTCAGTTTTCTGAACGTTGAGTTTTAAACCAACTTTTTCACTCTCTTCTTTCACTTCCATCAAGAGGCTCTTCTTTGCTTTCTGCCATAAGGGTGGTGTCATTTGCTTATCTGAGGTTATTGGTATTTCTCCCAGCAATCTTGATTCCAGCTTGTGCTTCATCCAGTCCAGCATTTCTCATGATGTACTCTGTATATAAGTTAAATAAGCAGGGTGACAATATACAGCCTTGACATACTCCCTTCCTGATTTGGAACCAGTCCATTGTTCCATGTCCAATTCTAACTGTTGCTTCCTGACCTGCATAAAGATTTCTCAGGAGGCAGGTCAGGTGGTCTGGAATTCTCATCTCTTGAAGAATTTTCCAGAGTTTGTTGTGATCCACACAGTCAAAGGCTTTGGCATAGTCAATAAAGCATAAGTGGATGTTTTTCTGGAGCTCTCTTGCTTCATCAGTGATCCAAAGGATGTTGACAACTTGATCTCTGGTTCCCCTGCCTTTTCTAAATCCAGCTTGAACCTCCAGAAGTTCAGGGTTCACGTACTATTGAAGCCTAGCTTAGAGAATTTTGAGCATTCCTTTGTTAGCCTGTGAGATGAGTGCAATTGTGCAGTACTTTGAGCATTTTTGGCATTGCCCTTCTCTGGGACTGGAATGAAAACTGACCTTTTCCAGTCCCGTGGTCACTGCTGAGTTTCCCATATTTCCTGGCATATTGAGTGCAGCACTTTCACAGCATCATCTTTTAGGATCTGAAATAGATCAACTGGAATTCCATCACCTCCACTAGCCTTGTGTGTAGTGATGCTTTCTAAGGACCACTTGACTTCACATCCCAGGATGTCTGGCTCTAGGTGAGTGATCTCACCATCATGATTATCTTGGTCATGAAGATCTTTTTTGTACAGTTTTTCTGTGTATTCTTGCCACCTCTTCTTAATATCTTCTGCTTCTGTTAGGTCTATATCATTTCTGTCCTTTACCGTGCCCATCTTTGCATGATCTTCTTGAAGATATCTCTAGTCTTTCCCTTTCTATTGTTTTCCTCTACTTCTTTGTACTGATCACTGAGGAAGGCTTTCTTATCTCTCCTTGCTCTTCTTTGGAACTCTTCATTCAGATGGGTATATCTTTCCTTTTCTCTTTTGCCTTTTGCTTTTCTTCTTTTCACAATTATTTGTAAGGCATTCCTCAGACAACTCTTTTGCCTTTTTGCATTTCTTTTTCTTGGGGATGGTTTTGATCCCTGCCTCCTGTACAATGTCATGAACCTCTGTCCGTAGTTCTTCAGGCACTCTATCAGATCTAATCCCTTCAATCCATTTGTCACTTAAACTGTATAATCATAAGGGATTTGATCTAGGTCATACCTGAATGGTCCATTGGTTTTACCTACTTTCTTCAATTTAAGTCTGAATTTGGCAATAAGCAGTTCATGATCTGAGCCACAGTCAGGTCCTGGTCTTGTTTTTCCTGACTGTATAGAGCTTCTCCATCTTTGGCTGTAAAGAATATAATCAAACTGATTTCAGTGTTGACCATCTGGTGATGTCTACCTGTAGTCTTCTTTTATGTTGTTGGAAGATGGTGTTTGCTATGACTAGTGCGTTCTCTTGGCAAAACTCTATTAGCCTTTGCCCTGCTTCATTTCATGCTCCAAGGCTAAATTTGCCTGTTATTCAAGGTATTTCTTGACTTCCTACTTTTGCACTCTAGTCCCCTATAAAGAAAAGGACATCTTTTTTGGGTGTTAGTTCTAGAAGCTCTTGTAGGTCTTCATAGAACCATTCAACTTCAGCTTCTTCAGCATTACTGGTCGGGGCAGAGACTTGGATTACTGTGACGTTGAATGGTTTGCCTTGGAAATGAGCAGAGATCATTTTGTCATTTTTGAGATTGCATCCAAGTACTTCATTTTGGACTCTTTTGTTGACTATCATGGCTACTCCATTTCTTCTAAGGGATTCTTGCCCACAGTAGTTGATATAATGATCATCTGAGTTAAATTCACCCATTCCTGTCCATTTTAGTTCATTGATTCCTAAAATGTTGATGTTCACTCTTGCCATCTCCTGTTTGACCATTTCCAATTTGCCTTGATTCATGGACTTAACATTCCAGGTTCCTATGCAATACTGTTCTTTACAGCATCAAACTTTACTTCCATCACCAGTCACAGCTGGGTGGTGGTGTTGCTTTGGCTCCGTCTCTTCATTCTTTCTGGAGTTATTTCTCCGCTGATCCCACCCTATAATGTGTAGTAAATTCTTGTTGCCGCTGCTCACATTAAGAAAGGGTGCCTCTGTCTCTGTGGTACAAACTTGCAGTTCCTCTTTTTGTTCCACCTACAGGCGCTCTGTGAAGAAAGCTGATTACCGAAGAATCGATGCTTTTGAACTGTGGTGTTGGAGAAGACTCTTGAGAGTCCCTTATACTGCAAGGAGATCCAACCAGTCCATTCTAAAGGAGATCAATCCTGGATGTTCATTGGAGGGACTCATGCTAAAGCTGAAACTGCAATACTTTGGCCACCTCATGCGACGAGTTGACTCACTGGAAAAGACTCTGATGCTGGGAAAGGTTGGGGGTGGGAGGAGAAGGGGACGACGGAGAATGAGATGGCTGGATGGCATCACCGACTCTGAGGACATGAGTTTGAGTGTACTCCGGGAGTTGGTGATGGACAGGGAGGCCTGGCGTGCTGTAATTCATGGGGTCACGGAGAGTCGGACACAACTGAGCGACTGAACTGAACTGAACTGAACAGGCGCTCTGTGTTTCTCTACAAGGGCTCATGCAGTCTTTCTGCTTGTTTTTGGAAGCCACTCATCTTGTTACCTGCTCCTGTTCTGCATAATGAAGAAAGATTATGGAAACATATTTCTAGTGAGATTGTTTTCCTAAGTGTTTAGCATAAAACAATCTCACCAAACCTATATATAATAAATGATCATTCCATGATATTCTCTTATAAATTAAAAATCCCTTCTAACCACTGAAATTATTTTATGTTCATTGTAATGTGGACAATACTTAACCTTTTTTCATTCTGCCCCTTCACCTTCACAGTATGGAATTCGTGTACCCAAGATGCACTTTTTGTACATTTTTCTAACATACTCAGGCTTCCCAGGTAGAAGTGGTAAAGAATCCACCTGCCAATGCCAGAGATGCAAGAGACAAAGGGTTTGATCTCTGGGTCTGGAAGATTCCCTGGAGTAGGAAAAGGCAACTCACTCCAGTATTCTTGCTTGGAAAATTCCATGGACAGAGGACCCTGGAGGGCTACGGTCCATGGGGTCACAAACAGTAGGACATGTCTAAGCGACACAGCACAGAGCAGAGAGTTATAGGACAGATTAACTATCCAAATTAAAGGGATCAGAAGACACTCCACATGGATGAGACAACAAGCCTACATGAATTAGACTAGAAAGTCAATTAACTGACCTGTTAACTGACTTAGTACCGACGTTCTTTAAGGAGAAGAAAATAAACCATTCCATAAACCAAAACAATGTGTGAGTTCACTTAATACAAATGATGATGATAATCACAAGGAGGATGATGATCAGGATGGTTAACATAATTCATAATTTTTATCAAAGAGGTAAGGTACATTACCTACATCTAGAATTCTTTCTTCTCTTCATCTATTTCTAAGTTCATGAGTATGTCCACTCATTTGTTTAAAGATAAATAATACACCTACTACATGCAAAGTACTAATCTAGTTATTAAATAAAAAATAAAAATAAGTTATGTAAAATGATTTTTATAAAAGCACATTGACAGTGATGACATGTTATACAAATGCATGATGTTATTATTCCTATTACAAAGATGTACGTGCTTTAACATAATAAAATCTGGTCCTCTTCTGGAGCCTAGATAGGCTTAGTTGTATCCCAGGGAGATGTTGACCTGGAGTAAGGTTGCCAAAAGTGGGGCACTATCATGAGCGGGCTAAAGCTGAATAATATCAAGAGGAAGAAACCCAAATAGAGGCTAGAATGAAATCTATGACTCACGGGGACAGAAATACTCGATTATGGTCTAAAGAATAAGATCTAATTGAAAAGAGGCTAGAGTAATAGAAATAGGTTGGTACAGCATACTTCAGGTCTGGGATTGGATTTTTACCCTATTTACAACTTAGTAATTGTTGGGGAAGACTCTTGAGAGTCCCTTGGACTGCAAGGAGATCCAACCAGTCCATTCTAAAGGAGATCAATCCTGGGTATTCATTGGAAGGACTGATGCTAAAGCTGAAACTCCAATACTTTGGCCACCTCATGCGACTAGTTGACTCACTGGAAAAGACTCTGATGCTGGGAAAGGTTGGGGGCGGGAGGAGAAGGGGATGACAGAGAATGAGATGGCTGGATGGCATCACCGACTCTGTGGACGTGAGTTTGAGTGAACTCCGGGAGTTGGTGATGCAAAGGGAGGCCTGGCGTGCTGTGATTCATGGGGTCGTGGAGAGTCGGACATGACTGAGTGACTGAACTGAACTGAAGTTCACCTGAAAGGATTTCATAAATATTGACAGAGATACAGGATTTCTGAGTCAGGAATAAAAGACTTGACACACATAGCACAGGAAGCAACATGAGCATCCATTTGCCTTGGTTTGCCAGTCTCACTACAGCAATGTGAAGGAGAGCTCAGATGGATCCTTAAACATGCCACTGATCTTGGAGAAACCACCCTTTTACAGCAAGAGTTAAGGAATGCTATTCTTTGTTTCAGAGGAACATTACTTCATTCCTCAAGTTTATTCTGTGAAAATAAAACCCCAAGAAATACCCCAGGTAAAGAGTCCTCATGGCCTTGTATTTCTGATGTGTAGGAGCATGAGAAAGTCATGAAGTGTATCTTTCAACACATACTCCACATCAGACAAAAGTTCCAAATCTAAGACAGTACAAAGGATGCTGGCAACCTCCCTATTTCTAGCACTGACTACTGGATTTGCTGATGAATTAAATTAGTCATCTTTCAACCCAAGCTGTTCTTAAAATCAGAACATTTAAAAACTCCACATCACAGATATTCTACTTAAATTGTGGTCATGTGGCTTGCCATTTTTTTTTTAACTCTAATGTTTAAAGTTGGGACTCCTGGTTTAAACAACCCCTGTAGGATTAGATCATATGTCCTCATTTTCCCAATGATAAGAATCATGTACAGAAATGTACAAACTTTAGAATGCATTAGAATCACCTGGTGGGTTTCTCATTCAGTAGGTCTAGGTTAGGGCCTGAGAATTTGCAGTTTCAACATGTTCCCTGATGCTGCTGCTGCTCCTGGTCTTGAACTACCCTTTGAGAACCACTGATTCAGAGGGACACCTCTCAGGCTTGTATGAATACTTGGAAGTCTTACTAAATGAAAATTCTGATTTAATAAGCCTAGCATGGGTTCCCAAAGTCTGTATCCCCAACAAACCCTACGCTGCCAATACTGTTGGTACTTGGCCCATATTGAGTAGCAAGGATGTGGGCTTCCAGTTAAAAATATAAAAGATCCCATTCCAGACCACTGAGTCAGATTCTGCAAGGAGAGACCTGGGTTACATGACCAAATACCCCAGGAGATTCTTCTCAAGACAAGGAATCTTTGTAATCTTGAATTTGAATGTAAATAAAAATAATGTGATTGAATCTGAACTTTCCATTAATCTATATGCAGTTGTAGATACATTTTATTTTATAATTTATGTTCAACTAGCAGTAACCCATGCCGGTATTCTTGCCTGGAGAATCTTATGGGCAGGGGAGCCTGGCGGACTATAGTCCATGTGGTCTCAAAGAGTCAGACACAACTGAAGCAACTTAGCATGCACACAGAGCAGTAATTTTAAGTTCTAGCTGGAAGCTTGTGAAGGGCAGCAGAACATATGCCACTCCCAAAAGATGCCACTTTGGCATAGAATTATTTGAGCTAAAAGCAATAGAGAAAAAACAGATATAAGAAAAGTTCTCTGCCCCAACTCCCTTTGTCTAAAATCAGGATGTAAATTTTCTCTATTAGAAAGGAGAGCAATCAATCACTGGAGACAATTCTTGACCCTTTTCAGCCTAGAGATGGCACCAGAGGAACATGAGTAACAAACCTTGCTAAAACCAGCCTTAATCTACCATTAGCTCCCCCATATATTTCCCTTCCCACAATCAACTGCCCCAAGTTCAATGTCCTCTTCCTTTATCTTGCCACTTCTCTAAAAGTGTATCCTTCTTTTGTTAAAATGTTATTTCAGCCCAAGTTCTAACCATCTCTTTAAGTTGCTCATTGCTGGGTGTTCCCATGTCAGTAAAACCACAATGCACAGGCTAACGTGCCACAGTTAGCACAGTTTCAGAAACATGAGGCTCTATACTAGCAGACCAGAATAGCTTCCACACTGTCTCTCTCTAAAAAGTAATTTAACATCTGTGAACAAATGCTTAAACACACCGAGTTAGCAAGGATAAACACATTTATAAAACAAATACTCTTTTAATATAAATCAGAACTTCTAAATTATATGTTTAATTGATGTTTACATGTGCTTCTCAAAACACATGTCATTGAGTCCTAATATTTAGAAGAATACATGTTTAAAAGAAGGGGTGAAAAGGAGAAACAGGAAAACTGTCTATGTTTACTATTCTTAGGATATTTTTACCATGACTCCTAGTGTTCCCTTTTTAAATCTTTCTTTCACATACTTTGTTCACAACTGTCAGTGAGTAAAAAATATATATACATATTTTTTCAATCCTTTAAGAAGAAGCTGAAATAAGTTTAAAGTTCTTTGAAGTCAGTAGACAGGAATCAAATCATATGTCTAATTATCTCTGATGAACTTCAGTATTAAATATATATTAAGCATGCTTTACTCTCAAAAGGATTCATTTTTATGCTTAGCACCACAAATTTTTATTAAAGCAGATAGCAGAAGATTAGGTTCAGAATATGACTAAATAATGAAGCAGAGGTATTAACTGAAATGTGTACTTTGAAATCTATAATTTTATCAAATGGCTGACATACATAAGTGTGAAAGAAAAATTTTACATTTGCAGGATCTGGATGAGTAATAAATCCGGGATCCCTGGCCATCCAGTGGTTAAGATTTCACACTTTCAACTCAGGGCACATGGGTTTGATCCCTAGGCAGGGAAACTATCCTACCTGTCACATGGTGTTTCCAAATTAAAAGAAAAAAATTCTGATGAAGGGTCTCCACTGTTTGAGGTGTTAACAATCATTTTCTTCCTAGTTGTCATTAGTTCTCAGGTTCCTCTCTTTTTTCTGAGTATCTTTCTCTTACTTTCCAGCCTAGATCATCATTTCCACATAGAGACTAAACATATTTCCCCATCCTGGGCCTCTTTCTGGAGCTTCAGACTCACATTCTTAGCTGCTTATTAGCTATAATCCCTGAGCTCACCTATCTGAATCATAATTTCAACTCATCCTAAAGCGATTTAACAACTCTCCCTTAGAGGAGATCCTTCTCTAGTTTTCAGGTAATAGGAATTCTTTTTATTTTCCCCCTCATACCCTCAAGTTTTTAATAACTGAGTCATTTTCAGCTCTTCTTTCTACTCTACTCCTTAAATTCTGGCAGTCATCAAGTCATGTAGATTCTAACTCCAAAACATTCTTTGCATTCTCTCTCTTTGATCCTCACTTCCTCTGCGTTGTTTATACCTTTTTTGTTTTTAACTGGCGCTCTATAACAGGGGACGGAGAGGAAGAGCATCTTCTCCTGTCTACCCTGGCACTGCTGTCAGACCATTCCTTCTTACCCTCAGCTCTCAACTCACCTTCTGGCTCTAAAACATTCAGTGGCTCCATCAAATTAGCACTCTTACCCTGGTATTTAAGATCCCTCTAAATATACAGGCCCGACATATATTTCCAGTCTAATTTCCTACTACTTTCCTTCAACTTCTACATGTTCCAGTCAAACCTGGTGGCCTCTCCAAAGAAGACCTGTGCCTTCTTCCTTTAAAGGTTTTCTTTCCTTCCTGACACTTTCAGACAGAACAAAATAGGAGAAAGAACATCTGTGAGCTTTGGAGTCACTGCATTCAACTCTCTACTCATTAGTTGTGGAATTACAGAAAAATTATTTAATTTTTCAAATCCTCTGTTTGTAATCTGTAAAATGTGCATAATTCCTACTTCACAGCTACAGTTTGAGCTTTAAATGCCATAATTCAGCAAAGGAACTGGAACTCAGTACATATTACTGTCCCTACCACCTTTCTTCATGTAGACAAATCTCACACATAGGGTTCTCACTCAATTAAACTTGTTTTCATCTTCTAAACCTTCTATCTTTACTGTGCATTAAAATCACTTTCCAAACTACAAACAATCTTTGATGTCAATGATCTTGTTTTACTCATCTCAGGATCTCTGAGGCACCCCATATAGTGTCTTGAATCTAGCTCACTAAATATTTGTAAAATTGAATTGAATTGAGTATCTCTAATAGGTTCGTGACATTGTACAGGATACAGGGACCAAGACCATCCCCATGGAAAAGAAATGCAAAAAAGCAAAATGGCTGTCTGAGGAGGCCATACAAATAGCTGTGAAAAGAAGAGAGACGAAAAGCAAAGGAGAAAAGGAAAGATATAAGCATCTGAATGCAGAGTTTCAAAGAATAGCAAGGAGAGATAAGAAAGCCTTCCTCAGCGATCAATGCAAGGAAATAGAAGAAAACAACAGAATAGGAAAAACAAGAGATCTTTTCAAGAAAATTAAAGATATCAAGGGAACATTTCATGCAAAGATGGGCTCGATAAAGGACAGAAATGGTATGGACCTAACAGAAGCAGAAGATATTAAGAAGAGGTGGCAAGAATACACAAAACTGTACAAAAAAGATCTTCACAACCAAAATAATCACGATGGCGTGATCACTCACCTGGAACCAGACATCTTGGAATTTGAAGTCAAGTGGGCCTTAGAGAGCATCACTACGAACAAAGCTAGTGGAGGTGATGGAATTCCAACTGAGCTATTTCAAATCCTGAAAGATGATGCTCTGAAAGTGCTGCACTCAATATGCCAACCAATTTGGAACACTCAGCAGTGGACACGGGACTGGAAAAGGTCAGTCTTCATTCCAGTCCCAAAGAAGGGGAATGCCAAAGAATGCTCAAACTACCGCACAATTGCACTCATCTCACACGCTAGTAAAGTCATGCTCAAAATTCTCCAAGCCAGACTTCAGCAATATGTGAACCGTGAACTCCCAGATGTTAAGCAGGTTTTAGAAAAGGCAGAGGCACCAGAGATCAAATTGCCAACATCTACTGGATCATGGAGAAAGCAAGAGAGTTCCAGAAAAACATCTATTTCTGCTTCATTGACTATGCCAAAGCCTTTGACTGTGTGGATCACAATAGACTGTGGAACATTCTGAAAGAGATGGGAATACCAGACCACCTCACCTGCCTCTTGAGAAACCTGTATGCAGGTCAGGAAGCAACAGTTAGAACTGGTCATGGGACAACAGACTGGTTCCAAATAGGAAAAGGAGAACATCAAGGTTGTATATTGTCACCCTGCTTATTTAACTTATGTGCAGAGTACATCATGAGGAATGCTGGGCTGGAAGAAGCACAAGCTGGAATCAAGATTGCCGGGAAAAATATCAATAACCTCAGATATGCAGATGACACCACCCTTATGGCAGAGAGTGAAGAGGAACTAAAAAGCCTCTTGAGGAAAGTGAAAGAGGAGAGTGAAAAGGTTGGCTTGAAGCTCAACATTCAGAAAACGAAGATCATGGCATCTGGTCCCATCACTTCATGCGAAATAGATGGCGAAACAGTGGAAACAGTGTCAGACTTTATTTTTTGGGGCTCCAAAATCACTGCAGATGCTGATTGCAGCCATGAAATTAAAAGACGCTTACTCTTTGGAAGGAAAGTTATGACCAACCTAGATAGCATATTAAAAAGCAGAGACATTACTTTGCCAACCAAGCTCCGTCTAGTCAAGGCTATGGTTTTTCCCGTGGTCATGTATGGATGTGAGAGTTGGACTGTGAAGAAAGCTGATCGCCGAAGAATTGATGCTTTTGAACTGTGGTGTTGGAGAAGACCTTGAGAGTCTCCTGGACTGCAAGGAGATCCAACCAGTCCATTCCAGAGGAGATCAATCCTGGGTGTTCATTAGAAGGACTGATGCTAAAGCTGAAACTCCAATACTTTGGCCACCTCATGTGAAGAGTTGACTCACTGGAAAAGTGTCTGATGCTAGGAGGGATTGGGGGTGGGAGGAGACGGGGACGACAGAGAATGAGATGGCTGGATGGCATCACCAACTCGATGGACATGAGTTTGAGTGAACTCGAGGAGTTGGTGATGGACAGGGAGGCCTGGCGTGCTGTGATTCATGGGGTCGCAAAGAGTCGGATGCAACTGAGTGACTGAACTGAACTGAACTGAATAACAAGCAAGATGCAGGAAAGAAGTCCCTAACTGATCCTGAATCTATGGGGACAATCTACTAATCAGTCACATACAAGATGAGACCACAGAAGAGACCAAACATTCAACTACAGAGAACAAGACTGCCTGCCTTCTCGCAGAACTCAAGTTATGGGAGCAAGAAACTAAACCTCATAGTCATACCTCCAGAATGGTGCAGATGAGTAATTGTTATGTCCCCTAATTTGAAGGATCTGTTGCCATTAGAAGGAAGTAAAATCCAAGAATCAGAAACTGAGGGAGTTAATAGGAAAGACCAATAACAGTTGATTTCACCAGCTGATGCCAAAAGTGAACTGAGATACAAACATAGCAAACAAAATCAGCATTGACAGGACTGGATCCAGTTACCAGGTTAGACACTTCTTCAGGCTATTTGTTAGCATTCTTTAAAGTATCTCTCTTCATTTTTCTTATATTTTGCTTTTACTCCAGATTTCATGTGGATGAACATACTGCATGGTAGAAGACCATTTACTGTATTTGTTTTGGGCCCCAGATTCTTGTAAAGATGGCTTTTGTAAAGCCTTTTTTATCTCATCAGCTAGAACCTATTCATATACACTACACTCTTTCAGTTCAGTTCAGTTGTCCAGTCATGTCTGACTCTTTGCAACCCCATGAACCACAACATGCCTGGCCTCCCTGCCCATCACCAACTCTCAGAGTTCACCCAAACTCATGTCCATTGAGTCAGTGATGCCATCCAACCATCTCATCCTCTGTCGTCCCCTTCTCCTCCTGCCCTCAATCTTTCCCAGCATCAGGGTCTTTTCCAATGAGTCAGCTCTCCACATCAGGTGGCCAAAGTACTGGAGTTTCAGTTTCAACATCAGTCCTTCCACTGAACACCCAGGACTGATTTCCTTTAGGATTGACTGGTTGGATCTCCATGCAGTCCAAGGGACTCTCAAGAGTCTTCTCCAACACCACAGTTCAAAAGCATCAATTCTTTGGCACTCCGCTTTCTTTATAGTCCAATTCTCACATCCATACATGACCACTGGAAAAGCCATAGTCTTGACTAGACAGACCTTTGTTGGCAAAGTAACATGTCAGGTTTTTAATGTGCTGTCTATGTTGGTCATAACTTTCCTTCTAAGGAGTAAGCATCTTTTAATTTCATGGCTGCAGTCACCATCTGCAGTGATTTTGGAGCCCCCCAAAATAAAAGTCAGCCACTGTTTCCACTGTTTCCCCATCTATTTGCCATGAAGTGATGGGACCGAATGTCATGATCTTAGTTTTCTGAATGTTGAGCTTTGAGTGAGTGAGTGAGTGAAGTTGCTCAGTCGTGTCCGACTCTTTGTGACCCCGTGGACTGTAGCCCACCAGGCTCTTCTATCCACGGGATTCTCCAGGCAAGAATACTGGAGTGGGTTGCCATTTTAGATGCCTTTAAAAGTTTGCAAGTTCCCTCTTTCTCGGCATCAATTCAAAGGAAAATATTGTTACACATTTGCCTTTTGATGTAGAGATTACCCTGTTTTGATCTACATACTGATTGATGTTATTTCAAGCAGTTTCAACTGATAACTATCAGGATCAAAGCAACTAAGAGAAAAACAATAAGTGTATAGAAAACTTCTTAAAATTTCTTTTGTAATTATTTCACTTTGGGAACTAAGTATATGAAAGTATCAAGTGTGCTCATAAACCCATAAGAAAAAAAGTAACAACTCTGTGCTGAAGACAGCTGACCTGACTTCAAGAATGTCTTTCTTCCAATAGTTTTTAAACTTTGTTTCCCAGTTGAGCCACAGTATTAGAAACCTGAATAATGGGAAGAGTAAGTTTTGAGAGAAACGGAATTCCTTCTTTTAATGAAGCAGCCAGGGAGAAGAGAGACAAGCCAGGAGTAGCAGGACTTCAGTCTTGATTATGGAAGCAAAGAAGGAACCACGGATGCAGAATTGAGGTCAAAGCCCCAGCAGCATCCATCCTACCTACTCAAGAACACAGCAGACCTACCTTACACTTTCGGCTTTTGTTGCAACAGGGATCTTTGGCTAAGATGCAGCTATGAACACTAATACTGCATCTATCACCATTCCTACCTATTTCAGTAAATTAAGTTTAATTCATGAAAATACCCTCCCTATGACCAGGGGTGCAAAATTAGGAAAACTGGTTCTCTTTTATTTTTCCTTCTTTTCACTGCACCCAATAAATCAACTTTATTAAAGAAAAAAAAAAACTAATGGTAAGGATTCATTTAAATGAACTCATGAGGGAAAGAGTAGCATAAACTTCCTACTTTAATTGCTCTAGCATATTCAGTGGCCATCTTTAAAAGTCCTTCACAAAATGCATAAGTAAGTTAATCTTGACTACAGCATCATAAGTTTTAATGTTTATTCTAAACAGTTTTACTGAAAGCTATTTTAAATATTTCCAGGTGGTGCTAGTGGTAAAGAAACTGACTGCCAATGCAGGAGACAAAGCTCTGATCCCTAGGTCAGGAAGATCCTCTGAAGGAAGAAATGGCAACCAACTCCAGTATTCTTGCCTGGAGAATCCCATGGACAGAGGAGCCTGGTGGGCTACAGTCCACAGGGTCAAAAAGAATTGGACACAACTGAAGCAACTTAGCATGAAATATAAATTTAAAAAGTCATCTAGTTGGCAGTGTAAAGTATAAGTACTCCTGTGATATCAGGATTAAAAGTTACTACAGTGCCTAGGATTTACACATAATGTTGTGGATCCAGTACCTATAATTGAAAGAGTATTTAAATTCATATAAAAAGTGACAGGAAGTTTAGTAAAATATGTTGAATATTCAGTTTTCCCCAGATAAATGCTTCAAAACAGAATGAAAGATTTTTGACACCTAAAGGGAAAAGAAATTTCTATTGTAGCCACATAATAGATACTTCTGCTTTATAGATGCTTATCTTATTTTGTTGCGATGTGTTTAAAGTGCATTGTACTGTGAAATTATTATGGCTAAATGCTTTCTTTAAAAAAAAATCTCTCCTAAGGAGGACTAAGGAAAACTCCCAATAAGTGAAAAACTAAGAAGTTCAAACTAGCAGATATTGAGTAGCACCTGGTCTCAGGATCTGCCGTGCTCTCTGTTCAGCAAGTAAGTGACAATACTCGTTACCTGCCCATGCCTCCAGTGGTTCCCACGTAGCGTATGTAAAATTTCAAGTTCTACATATGACTTACCAAAAGTATACATATAATTATGTGGCACTAACCAACTGTGTAATAATAATAATAGTTATAATGCGAACATAAATACTATTGTTTTTCAAGCCTTATGGCCTAAGGGATTTTTCAAGTTCATATTCAATTTAACAGACACAACATTTTTAAAATAGGCTGATCACCAATATAATACTCAACAATGAAAAGTTAAAAGTTTTCCCTCTAAAATATGGAAAAATACTAAGATGCCCACTCTCACCACATCTCTTCAACACAGTATTGAAAGTCCTAGTCACAGCAACCAGACAAGAAGAAAATATAAAACATAACCAAATTGGAAGAGAAAGGTAAAATCACCACTCACTACATGCAGACGACATGATACTAACTATAGAAAACTCTAAGCATTCCACACAAAAACTTCTAGATCTAATAAATAAATTCAGCAAAGTGGCAGGATATAAGATTAACATTCAGAAATCAGTTGCATTCTATTACACTAACAATGAAATATTAGAAAGGGAATGTTAAAAAAACAAACTTAAAATTGCACAGACACACGTGCGCGCTCACGCGTGCATGCACACACACACACACACACACACACAATACCCTAGGAATAAACCTAACCAAGAAGGTGAAAGGCTTTTATGCTGAGAACTATAAAACATTAATAAAGAAAATAAAAAGATTTCAATAAGTGGAAAGAGATCTCATGCTCTTAATTGGAAGAATTAACATTGTCAAAATGGCAATACTACCCAAAGCAATTTACAGATTTAATCTGTAATTTAAACTGCGATCCCTATCAAATTACCCATGACATTTTTCACAAGCGAGAATAAATAATCAAAAAATTTATATGGAAACGTCAAAGACCAAATTTTGCTACAGCAACCCTAAGGAGAAAAAAGAGCAGAAGGCATACCTCTCACAGACTTCAGACAATACTACAAAACTACAATAATCAAAACAGAATGGTTCTGGTACAAAAACAGGCACACAGATCAATGAAACAGAATAGATATCCCAGAAATAAACCCACACACTTACAGTCAATTAATCTTCAAAAAGGAGACAAGAATATAAAATTAGAAAAAGATAGTCTCTTCAGTAAGTAGTGCAGGGAAATTGAACAGACACATGTAAATGAATGAATTTAGAACATGGTGTTCATTCACACCATGCACAAAAATAAATTCAAAATAAATTAAAGACTTTAACAATAAGACATGACACCATGAAACTTCTAGAAGAGAGCATAGGCAAAATATTCTGACATGAATTGTACTAATGTTTTCTTAGGTCAGTCTCCCAAGGCAAGAGAAATAATAAATAAATAAGCAAATGGGACCTAAACAAACTCGAGCTTCCCAGTTCACGGTAAAGAATGTGCCTGCCAATACAAGAGATACAAGAGATGCAGGAGATGTGAATTCGATACCTGGGTCAGGAAGGTCCCCTGAAGGAGGAAATGGCAACCCATTCCAGTATTCTTGTCTGGAGAAATCCCATGAACAGACGAGCCTGGCAGGCTACAATCCATGTGGTCGCAAAGAGCTGGACACAACTGAGCACAAAAACACAAACAAACTCACAAGCTTTTACACAGTAAAGGAACAATTCGGTCACTCAGTCATGTTCAGCTCCCTATGATCCCATGGACTGCAGCATGCCAGGCTTCCCTGTCCATCACCAACTCTCAGATCTTGCTAAAACTCATGTCCACCGAGGCGGTGATGCCTTCCAACCATCTCATCCTCTGTCGTCCCCTTTTCCTCCTGCCTTCAATCTTTCCCAGCATCAGGGTCTTTTCCATTGAGTCAGTTATTCACATCAGATGGCTAACGGATTGGAGTTTCAGCTTCAGCATCAGTCCTTCTAATGAATATTCAGGACTGATTTCCTTTAGGATTGTCAGGTTGGATCTCTTTGCAGTCCAAGGGACTCTCAAGAGTCTTCTCCAACACCACAGTTCAAAAGCATCAATACTTCAGCGCTCAGCTTTCTTTATAGTCCAACTCTCACATCCATACATGACCACTGGAAAAAGCACAGCCTTGATTAGATGGACTTTTGTTGGCAAAGTAGTGTCTCTGCTTTTTAATATGCTGTCTAGGTGTGCCATAGCTTTTTTTTCCCAAGGAAAAATAATTATAATTTCATGGCTGCAGTCACCATATGCAGTGATTTTGGAGCCCAAGAAAATAGTTTGTCACTGTTTCCACTGCTTCCCCATCTGTTAGCCATGAAGTGATGGGACCAGATGCCATGATCTTCGTTTTTTGAATGTTGAGTTTTAAGCCAACTTTTCCACTCTCCTCTTTTACTTTCATCAAGAGGCTCTTTAGTTCTTCACTTTCTGCCACACGGGCAGTGTCATCTGCATATCTGAGGTTACTGATATTTCTCCTGGCAATCTTTTTCCAGATTGTGCTTCATCCAGTACAACATTTAACATGATGTACTCTGCATATAAGTTAAATAAACAGGGTGAAAATATACAGCCTTGACATATTCCTTTCCCAATTTGGAACCAGTCCTTTGTTCCATGTCTGGTCCTTTTTTTTTTTTTTTTTATTGGAGGCTAATTATTTTACAATATTATATTGGTTGGTTTGCCATACATTGACATGAATCTGCCCTGGGTGTACATGAGTTCCCCTTCCTGAACCCCCCTCCCACCTCCCTCCTCCCCTTATCCTCCCTCTGGGTCATCCCCGCACACCAACCCTGAGCATCCTGTAGCATGCATCGACCCTGAACTGGCGATTCATTTCACATATGATAATATACATGTTTCAATGCCATTCTCCCAAATCATCCCACCCTCACCCTCTCCCACAGAGTCCCAAAGACTGTTCTATACATCTGTGTCTCTTTTGCTGTCTCAAATACAGGGTTATCATTTCCATCTTTCTAAATTCCATATATATACGAGTCAGACATGACTGAGTGACTTCACGTTCATTTTTCACTTTCACACATTAGAGAAGGAAATGGCAACCCACTCCAGTGTTCTTGCATGGAGAATCCCAGGGACAGGGGAGCCTGGTGGGCTGCCGTCTATGAGGTCGCACAGAGTCGGACACGACTGAAGTGACTTAGCAGCAGCAGCAGCAACAGCAGCATTAGTATACTGTATTGGTGTTTTTCTTTCTGGCTTACTTAACTCTGTATAATAGGCTCTAGTTTCATCCACCTCATTAGAACTGATTCAAATGCATTCTTTTTAATGGCTGAGTAATACTCCATTGTGTATATGTACCAAAGCTTTCTTATCCATTCGTCTGCAGATGGACATCTAGGTTGCTTCCATGTCCTCGCTATTATAAACAGTGCTGCGATGAACACTGGAGTACACGCACGTGTCTCTTTCAATTCCGGTTTCCTCGGTGTGTATGCCCAGGAGTGCGATTGCTGGATCATATGGCACTTCTATTTCCAGTTTTTTAAGGAATCTCCACACTGTTCTGCATAGTGGCTGTACTAGTTTGCATTCCCACCAACAGTGTAAGAGTGTTCCCTTCCCTCCACACCCTCTCCAGCATTTATTGCATGTAGACTTTTGGATTGCAGCCATTCTGACTGGTGTGAAATGGTATCTCATTGTGGTTTTGATTTGCATTTCTCTGATTATGAGGGATGTTGAGCATTTTTTTCATGTGTTTGTTAGCCATCTTTATGTCTTCTTTGGAGAAATGTCTGTTTAATTCTTTGGCCCATTTTTTGATTGGGTCGTTTATTTTTCTGGAAACGAGCTGAAGGAGCTGCTTGTATATTTTAGAGATTAATTCTTTGTCAGTTGTTTCATTTGCTATTATTTTCTCCCATTCTGAAGGCTGTCTTCACCTTGCTTATAGTTTCCTTTGCTGTGCAGAAGCTTTTAAATTTAATTAGGTCCCATTTGTTTATTTTTGCTTTTATTTCCAATATTCTGGGAGGTGGGTCATGGAGGATCCTGCTGTGATTTATGTCGGAGAGTGTTTTGCCTATGTTCTCCTCTAGGAGTTTTAGTTTCTGGTCTTACATTTAGATCTTTAATCCATTTCGAGTTTATTTTTGTGTATGGTGTTAGGAAGTGTTCTAGTTTCATTCTTTTACAAGTGGCTGACCAGTTTTCCCAGCACCACTTGTTAAAGAGATTGTCTTTTCTCCATTTTATATTTTTGCCTCCTTTGTCAAAGATAAGGTGTCCATAGGTGCGTGGATTTATCTCTGGGCTTGCTATTTTGTTCCACTGATCTAAATTTCTGTCTTTATGCCAGTACCATACTGTCTTGAAGACTGTGGCTTTGTAGTGGAGCCTGAAGTCCGGCAGGTTAATTCCCCCAGTTCCATTCTTCTTCCTCAAGATTGCTTTGGCTATTTGAGGTTTTTTGTATTTCCATACAAATTGTGAGATTATTTTTTCTAGCTCTTTGAAAAATACCATTGGTAGCTTGATGGGGATTGCATTGAATGTATAAATTACTTTGGGTAGTATATTCATTTTCATAATATTTATTCTTCCAATCCACGAACACGGTATATTTCTCCATCTATTAGTGTCCTCTTTGATTACTTTCACCAGTGTTTTATAGTTCTCTATGTACAGGTCTTTTGTTTCTTTAGGTATATATATATATTCCTAAGTATTTTATTCTTTTCATTGCAACAGTGAATAGAATAGTTTCCTTAATTTCTCTATTTTCTCATTGTTAGTGTACAGGAATGCAAGGGATTTCTGTGTGTTGATTTTATATCCTGCAACTTTACTGTATTCATTGATTAGCTCTAGTAGTTTTCTGGTAGAGTCTTTAGTGTTTTCTGTGTAGAGGATTGTGTCATCAGCAAAAAGTGAGAGTTTTACTTCTTCTTTTCCAATTTGTATTTCTTTTATGTCTTTTTCTGCTCTGATTGCTGTAGCCAAAACTTCCAGAACTATGTTGAATAGTAGTGGGGAGAGTGGGCACCCTTGTCTTGTTCCTGACTTTAGGGGAAATGCTTTCAGTTTTTCACCATTGAGGATAATGTTTGCTGTGGGTTTGTCATATATAGCTTTTATTATGTTGAGGTATGTTCCTTCTATTCCCACCTTCTGAAGGGTTTTGATCATAAATGGATGTTGAATTTTGTCGAAGGCTTTCTCTGCATTTATTGAGATAATCATATGATTTTTATTTTTCAGTTTGTTAATGTGGTGTATTACGTTGATTGATTTGCGGATATTGAAGAATCCTTGCATTCCTGGGATAAAACCCAATTGGTCATGATGTATGATCTTCTTAATGTGTTGTTGGACTGTGATTGCTAGAATTTTGTTAAGGATTTTTGCATCTATGTTCATCAGTGATATTGGCCCGTAGTTTTCTTTTTTTGTGGGGTCTTTACCAGGTTTTGGGATTAGGGTGATGGTGGCCTCACAGAATGAGTTTGGAAGTTTACCTTCCTCTGCAATTTTCTCGAAGAGTTTGAGTAGAATAGGTGTTAGCTCTTCTCCAAATTTTTGGTAGCATTCAGCTGTGAAGCCATCTGGACCTGGGCTTTTGTTTGGTGGAAGATTTTTGATTACCGCTTCTATTTCTGTGCTTGTGATGGGTCTGTTAAGACTTTCTATTTCTTCCTGGTTCAGTTTTGGAAAGTTGTACTTTTCTAAGAATTTATCCATTTCTTCCAAGTTGTCCATTTTATTGCCATATAATTGCTGATAGTATTCTCTAATAATCCTTTGTATTTCTGTGTTGTCGGTTGTGATCTCTCCATTTTCATTTCTAATTTTATGGGTTTGGTTCTTCTCCCTTTGTTTCTTGATGAGTCTGGCTAGTGGTTTTTCAATTTTATTTACCCTCTCAAAGAACCAGCTTTTGGCTTTGTTGATTTTTGCTATGGTCTCCTTTCTTTTTCATTTATTTCTGCCCTAATTTTTAAGATTTCTTTCCTTCTACTAACCCTGGGGTTCTTCATTTCTTCCTTTTCTATTTGCTTTAGGTGTAGAGTTAGGTTATTTAGTTGACTTTTTTCTTGTTTCTTGAGGTGTGCCTGTATTGCTATGAACCTTCCCCTTAGCACTGCTTTTACAGTGTCCCAGAGGTTTTAGGTTGTCGTGTTTTCATTTTCATTCATTTCTATGCATATTTTGATTTCTCTTTTGATTTCTTCTATGATTTGTTTGTTAATCAGCAGCGTGTTGTTCAGCCTCCATATGTTGGCATTTTTAATAGTTTTTCTCCCATAATTGAGATCTAATCTTCCTGCACTGTGGTCAGAAAAGATGCTTGGAATGATTTCAATTTTTTTGAATTTACCAAGGCTAGATTTATGGCTCAGGGTGTGATCTATCCTGGAAAAGGTTCTGTGTGCGCTTGAGAAAAAGGTGAAATTCATTACTTTGGGGTGAAATGTCCTATAGATATCTATTAGGTCTAACTGGTCTATTGTATCATTTAAAGTTTGTGTTTCATTGTTAATTTTCTGTTTAGTTGATCTATCCATAGGTCGAGTGGGGTAAAAAAATCTCCCACTACTATTGCATCGTTGTTAATTTCCCCTTTCATACTTGTTAGCAAATATCTTACATATTGCGGTGCTCCTATGTTGGGTGCATATATATTTATAATTGTTATATCTTCTTCTTGGATTTATACTTTGATCATTATGTAGTTTCCTTCTTTGTGTCTTTTCACAGCCTTTGTTTTAAAGTCTATTTCATCTGATATGACTATTGCTACTCCTGCTTTCTTTTGGTCTCTATTTGCGTGGAATATCTTTTTCCAGCCCTTCACTTTCAGTCTGTATGTGTCCCTCGTTTTGAGGTGGGTCTCTTGTAGACAACATATATGGGGGTCTTGTTTTTGTATCCATTCAGCCAGCTTTTGTCTTTTGGTTGGGGCATTCAACCCATTTACGTTTAAGGTAATTATTGATAAGTATGATCCCGTTGCCATTTTCTTTATTGCTTTGGGTTCGAGCTTATACACCCTTTCTGTGTTTCCTGTCTAGAGAAGATCCTTTAGCATTTGTTGAAGAGCTGGTTTGGTGATGCTGAATTCTCTCAGCTTTTGCTTGTCTGTAAAGCTTTTGATTTCTCCTGCATATTTGAATGAGATCCTTGCTGGGTACAGTAATCTGGGCTGTAGGTTATTTTCTTTCATCACTTTAAGTATGTCTTGCCATTCCCTCCTGGCCTGAAGAGTTTCTGTTGAAAGATCAGCTGTTATCCTTATGGGAATCCCCTTGTGTGTTATTTGCTGCTTTTCCCTTGCTGCTTTTAATATTTGTTCTTTGTTAATTTGATTTTATGTGTCTTGGAGTATTTCGCCTTGGGTTTATCCTGTTAGGGACTCTCTGGGTTTCTTGGACTTGGGTGATTATTTCTTTCCCCATTGTAGGAAAGTTTTCAACTATTATCTCCTCCAGTATTCTCTCATGGTCTTTCTTTTTGTCTTCTTCTTCTGGGACTCCTATGATTCGAATGTTGGGGCATTTAACATTGTCCCAGAGGTCTCTAATATTGTCCTCATTTCTTTTAATTCATTTTTCTTTTTTCCTGTTTCATTTATTTCTACAATTCTATCTTCCAGCTAGCTTATCCTGTCTTCTGCCTCCGTTATTCTACTGTTTGTTCCCTCCAGAGTGTTTCTGATCATTGCATTATTCATTGTATATTGACTCTTTTTTATTTCCTCTAAATCCTTATTAAACCTTTCTTGCATCTTCTCAATCCTTTTCTCCAGGTTATTTATCTGTAACTCCATTTTGCTTTCAAGATTTTGAATCATTTTCACCATCAAAATTCGAAATTCTTTATCAGGTAGATTCCCTATATCTCCCTCTTTTGTTTGTGTTGGTGGGCATTTATCTTGTTCCTTTACCTGCTGGGTATTTCTCTGCCTCTTCATCTTGCTTATATTGCTTTGCTTGGGGTGGCCTTTCCCTCTTCTGGCCGTTTGTGGAGTTCTCTTTATTATGTAGTTTCCTCACTGTGTGTGGGGTTGGACGGGTGACTTGTCAAGGTTCCCTGGTTATGGAAGCTTGTGTCGGTGTTCTGGTGGGTGGAGCTGCATTTGTTCTCTCTGGAATGCAATAAGTGTCCAGTAGTGAGTTATGAGATGTCAGAGGGTTTGGAGTGACTTTGGGCAGCCTGTATATTGAAACTCAGGGCTACTTTCCTGTGTTGCTGGAGAATTTGCGTGGTATGTCTTGCTCTGGAACTTGTTGTCCCTTGGGTGGTACTTGGTTTTAGTGTAGGTATGGAGGCGTTTGATGAGCTCCTATCGATTAATGTTCCCTGGAGTCAGGAGTTCTCTGGTGTTCTCAGGATTTGGGCTTAAGCCTCTTGCCTCTGGTTTTTGGTCTTATTCTTGGAGTAGCCTCTAGACTTCTCTGTCATTTCCAAGGTGGTTCCCTCTGTTTTAGCTTCTGTTTGCTGGTCTCTTCAGTGTCTAATTTCTGCCCTGACACTAGGGGGCGGTGGTGGACACTTTTTAAAGCTCAGTTGTTCAGTCCTGTTCTGGGAAGGGAGGAACGCTGCAGACAAATATCTCTGGCGTCTGTGGGGAGTGCTCGCAGTGTCTCGGTCACAATGGGTTTGTCCCCACTCACAGTGCATGTGCTGTCCCAGTCTACACTTCACAGACTCTAGGTTGCCCTGCTGGGAACTGTCCGAGGCCAGCGCTGGGTTGTATGCACTTCCCAGGTCTGAGCGGCTCAGGTTCATGTCCTTGGGTATTCCACAAAGGCGCAGGCTTGGCTGGGCCTGAGTTTTGTGCCTTCCCTGGTCCAAGCAGCTCAGGTGACCAGGTGTTTGGCGAGCGCAGTCGCTGCGACTTATCGCCTCCCCAGTCCCTGCCACTCGGTTTTCTGGGTATACAACCAGCACACCTTCTCAGGCAGATATCAACCAGCCCGAGCCCAAGAAGTCTTGATTAGCAACAAGCCTGCCTGCAGTTTGTATCAGATGCCTTTCTGGGTCTGTGGTTGCCCCTCCGGCTTGGCTGCCCTCCCTGTCTGTTTCAGTGGGGGATGAGCCGACTGCAGCCAGCTCGCTCTGCTCAGCCCTTTGTTCTATGAGTGGGGCTGGTGGAGTCTTAGGTTAGAGCTTTCTGCCTTTTCATGGGGAAGCTATCCCAGTCTGCTTTGCTATCCCCAGTTAGTTCTCTCAGATTGTTCTCACGGCATTCAAGCGCAGTCCTCTCTCTAAGCAGTTCAGCCAGCTCCTCCCTGCCCAGCCCCCGCTTGCTAATGGCGGATGCAGGTGTCTGCGCTGCTTCTCTGCTGGGAGTTACCGTTTGGCGGGTAATCAGTGGGTTTTAATTATTTCTTTTTCCTCCCGGTTATGTGGCCCTCTGAGGTTCCAAGGCTCGCCACAGATTCGCCAGTGAGAGTGTTTCCTGGTGTTTGGAAACTTCTCTTTTTAAAGCCTCCCTTCCCGGGATGGAGCTCTCTCCTTACTTCTTTTGTCTCTCTTTTTATCTTTTATGTTTTTTCCTACTTCCTTTTGAAGACAATGGGCTGCTTCTGGGTGCCTGATGTCCTCTGCCAGCATTCAGAAGTCGTTTTGTGGACTTTACTCCGTGTTCAAATGTTCTCTTGATGAATTTGTGGGGGAGAAAGTGTTCTCGCCGTCCTACTCCTCTGCCATCTTGTTCCCTCCCCCATGTCCGGTTCTAACTGTTGCTTCTTGATCCACAAACTGATTTCTCAGGAGGCAGGTCAGGTGGTCTGGTATTCCTATCTCTTTAAGAATTTTCCACAGTTTGTCATGATCCACACAATTAAAGGCTTTGGCGTAATCAATAAAGCAGAAGTAGATGTTTTTCTGGAACTCTCTTGCTTTTTCCATGATCCAGCAGATGTTGGCAATTTGTTCTCTGTTTCCTGTGCCTTTTCTAAATCCAACTTGAGCACCTGGAAGTTTTTCGTTCACATACTGTTAAAGCCTGGCTTGGAGAATTTTGAGTATTACTTTGCTAGTGTAAAGGAAACCATAAACAAAGTGAAAAGACAATCCACAGAATGGGAGAGAATATTTGCAAATGATGCAACAGACAAGGGCTTAACCTCCAAAATATAAAAGTAAGTCATACAAGTCAATAACAAAACAAATAAACCTATAGAAAAAGGGGCAGAAGACAGTAACAGACATTTCTTCAAAGAAGACACAGAGATGGCCAGTAGGCACATGAAAAGAGACTTAACATAACCAGTTATCAGGGACATGCAAATCAAAACTATAATAAGGTTTCACCTCACACCAGTCAGAATCTCTCTCTCTTTTAGTCACTAAGTCATGTCTGACTCTTGTGACCCCATGGACTGTAGCCGACCAGGCTCCCAGGCCCATGGGATTCTCCATGCAAGAATATTGGAGTGGATTGCCATTTCCTTCTCCAGGGGATCTTCCCAACCCAGGAACTGAACCTGGGTCTCCTGCATTGCAGGCAGATTCTTTACCAACAGAGAAGAATGGCTGTCATTAAAAAGTCTACAAATAACAATGTTGTAGAGAATGTGGAGAAAAAGGAATCCTCCTACACTGTTGGTGATAATATAAGTTGGTACAGCCACAGTGGAAAACAGTATGGTGGTTCCTCAGAAAACTCACCATTCAGAAAACTAAGATCATGGTATCCAATCCCATCACTTCATGGCAAACAGATGGGGGGAAAATGGAAACAATGGCAGATTTTATTTTCTTGGGCTCCAAAATCACTGTGGACAGTGACTGCAGCCACAAAATTAAAAGATGCTTGCTCCCTAAAAGGAAAGCTATGACAAACTTAGATAGTATATCCAAATGCAGAGATACCACTTTGCCAACAAAGGTCCAGGTAGTAAAAACTATGGTTTTTCCAGTAGTCCTGTACTGATGTGAGAATTGGACCATAAAGAAAGCTGAGCACCAAAGAATTTATACTCCAGTTGTGGTGCTGGAGAAGACTCTTGAGAGTCCCTTGGACTACAAGGAGATCAAACCAACCAATCCTAAAGGAAATCAACCCTGACTATTCATTGGAAAGACTGATGCTGAAGCTGAAGCTCCAATACTTGGGCCACATGATGCAAACAGCCAACTCATTGGAAAAGACCCTGATGTTGGGAAAGATTAAAGGCAAAAGGAGAAGAGGGCAGTAGAGGATGAGATGGTTGGATGGCACCACTGAATGGACATGAATTTGAGCAAACTCCAGGAGACACTGAAGGACAGGGAAGCCTGGCGTGCTGCAGTTCACGGGCTTGCAAAGAGTCAGAAATGACTTAGCAGCTGAGCAACAACAACAGAAAACTAAAAACAGAATCACCATATGAACCAGAAATCTTGTTCCTGGGAATATATCCAGACTAAATTATAATTCAAAAACATACATGCACCACTATGTCATAGCAGCACTGTTGACAATAGCCAGAATGTGGAAACAACCTAAATGTCCATTAACAGATGAATGGACAAAGAAGATGCGATATATATATACAACAGAATACTACTGAATAATAAAAAAAAGAAATAATGTCATTTTCAGCAAATGGATGCAACTACAGATTAGCATACTAAGTGAAGTAAATCAGAAAGACAAAAAGATTGTATGATATCACTTTTATGTGCAATCTAAAATATGGCACAAATGAACCTACCTACAAAACAGAAACAGTTCACAAACACAGAGAACACACTTGTCATTGCCAAAGGTGGGCAGGGTGGTGGCAAGCAAGACAGATGGATTGGGAGTTTGAGGCTGGTAAATCAAACTATTATATTTGGAATGGATAAACAACAAGATCCTAATGCATAGCACAGGGAACTATACTGAATATACTGTGGTAAGCCATAATGGAAAAGAATATTAAAAAAGAATTCATATATGTGTATAACTGAGTCACTTTGCTCTACAGCAGATGCTGGCACAATTACAACATTGTAAATCAACTATTCTTCAATTTTAAAGATTTCAAATAAAGTATAATGGGCTCATCAATAAAAGATTTTCAAGCAAAAGCATCTACTACATTAGGATGACATTATGTGGGATAAATGGAATAAAACTATAAGTTTTCAGAGAAAAGAATGTAAAAATTCTGACAGTTAAAGAAGAACTTGTCAAGTTTGAAGATAATTGCCGTACATCATTGTATTTCTTGAACCTAAAACAGTGTGTGTTTATTATTCAATGAACCAGAGATATCCTCTAAGCGTGAACTCTAAAAGAGAAATAAAATAGTGTAAGAAGCAGAACACAGTGAGAATTTAACTTTGAACCATAGAGAACTTTGGACCATAGAAAGATTGGAGAACTAGGTCTAAAATGAACTCAAGTCAAAATGAAGAATCTTAGAGATCAATCTCAAAAAATAGAACTATATCTGGCGTATGGCAAATCCTCATAAATATTCACCATCCTGATTTATTATTTTATCATATCATTATCAGTGGCCTCAGCCTACCTGGTTAGCACCTAAGCAGTCTCAGCAACTGAGGAGTTTCCAAAGGACATTTTCAGTCTTCAGTCTTTAAGTGGACGTCCTTGCACCGCTTGACTGCCCTTCTTCTTAACTCCCATGACACGCCTTCTTGACCCTCGTGACACTCACACCTGTTTCTATTTTGATAATTCTGGTCACTAGTAATCCCTATATAGCTATATTTTCTTTTCCATGAGCTAACTCCTGCCCTGTATGTCCATTCTCAGCTCACCACTCTTTGTTAGCCTCATAGTCTCTCTGGGTGATGGTTTCATCGGCCCCTCTGGATCGTTTCTCAGTCTGGTTACCCAACTTTAACTGTTCCTCGAATCTCTGAACCGTAAGTCCATTAGGAGCAGATCTGGATGCTCCTAGTGGGAAAAATGCATTCACCATTTTGTCCTCCCAAATTTGCTTACCTTTTCTTGGCTCCGTAAGCCGGTGGCACAGGCATTTCCCCCTTGACCAAAAGAAAAAGATCTAGCATACATCCATTGTTTTCCTTCTTCTTTCAGCACTATTTCCTCTTATCATTAAATCCTTCTATTACTTCTAGAAATCTGTTAATTCAGTCCCTTCCTCCTCCCTTGTTCCCTTGTCCCTTCCTCCTCCACTCTTGTTTAGGCTTCACAATCTCTCAACTGGACTATCATAATGACTCATTAATTGGTCTCCCCAACTGTAAACCTGTCCTCAAATCCACACGTCCTGACCATATCTGTCTGCTTTACATTTTATTCAGTGGCATCCTGTCCAGCATCTGATCAAATATAAGCCCTCTAACACCACATGTGAGGACTCCCATTTCCTCATCTCTGTCTCTTCCAAGGGCTCCCCTGGTGGCTCAGCTGGTAAAGAATCCAACTGCAATGTGGGAGACCCGGGTTCAGCTCTGGGTTGGGAAGATTATGTATAAGACTCTTCCTATCAGGCTCCAAAATGATGAAATTGCAAGCAATTTTTTTTTGCTTGATCCTTTGCCTGAAATATTTGGCTCACACTTCTTATCTTAGATAATTCATATTCATTTATTTCAAGAAGCCTTCCCTGACTTCATCAGTCTGAGGGCTAAGAGACTTGAAGTATAATTCTTAAATGTTGTTGTTGTTTAGTCACTAATTTGTGTCAAACTCTTTTGTGACCACATGGACTGTAGTCTGCCAGGCTCCTCTGTCCATGAGATTTCCCAGGCTAGAATACTGGAGTGGGTTGCCATTTCGTTCTCCAGGGGATCTTTCCCACTTAGAGATCGAATCTACCTCTCCTACCCTGGCAAGCCAATTTCTTACCATTGAGCCACCAGGGAAGCCCATACTTCTTACTTACCTGTACAATATCTGTATCTATATATCCACATCTTTAGGTCTTCCATTAGACTGTGGATTGCCAGTAGGACATGGATTTTGCCTTATAAAAAGAAAAACCTTGTCTGTTTATCCCCAGCATCTTACCATAGTGCTTCCACTATAGTCACAGCACGATGAATGCTGAACAAGACTAAAGTTTTGAGTAACAACACACAATTCAATGCTATACTTGGGTAAACAAACAAGATGAAATAGTTGCTTCCTAGTGGAACTTATTTGGTTGGTGCAAATGTAATTGCAAATTTGAACTGTGAATTTTAAATCATTATAACTAGGCTCAAACACATCTTTATTAATCACTATAGGAACCATTAAAATCAATATATTTTTGCCATCGAGAAATAAGTTTGTTTATTCCTGTAGTATAAAAATCAATGCTTTGGGATTCAATGAACTCTTGGAAAGCATGTTCTGTCTCCTGCTGCTTACGGAAGCATTTTCCCCGCAAAATTTGTTGAGATGCTTGAAGAAGTGGTTAGCCAGTTGGCAAGAGGTCAGATGACTATAGCAAATGAGGCAAAACTTCATAGCCCAATTCATTCGACTTTTGAAGCTTTGGTTGTACAACATGCATCCAAGCACTGTCTTTAAGAAGAATTTGGCCATTTCTATTAACCAACATCGGGCTTCCCAGGTGGCTCAGAGGTTAAAAGCATCTGCCTACAATGTGGGAGATCCGGTTTCGATCCCTGGGTCGGGAAGACCCCTGGAGAAGGAAACAGTAACCCACTCCGTATTCTTGCCTGGAGAATCCCATGGACGGAGAAGTCTGGTAGGCTACAGTCCACGGGGTCACAAAGAGTTAGACACGATTGAGCGACGGAACGGAACGGATTGACCAACATCAGCTGCAGGCACGGCAGTTTTTGGTGGATCTCATCAATTTTCTGAGTATACTTCTCAGATGTAATGGTTTTGCCTGGATTCAGAAAGATGTAGTGGATCAGAAGGGCAGCAGATCACCAAACAGTGACCATGATACTTTTTGGTCCAAGTTTGGCTTTGGGTAGTGCTTTGGAGCTTCTTCTTGGTCCAACCACTGGCTGGTCATCCCTGGTTGTCATAAAAAATCCACTTTTCATCACACATCACAATCCAACTGAGAAATGGTTCACTGTCATCACACAGAATAAAAGATGACAACACTTCAAAATGACAATTTTTTGACTTATAGTCAACTCATGAGGCCCCCACTTATTGAGTTTTTTCACCTTTCCCATTTGCTTCAAATGCAGAAGGATGGTAGAATTGTCAACACTGAGTTCTTTAACAACTTTTCATGTAGCTATAAAAGGATCAGCTTCAATGATCAACTGTCAACTTCCAATGGCCAACCACTATGCTCTTCATCTTCAAGGCTCTCCTCTCTTTTGCAAAACTTCTTGAACCATCACTGCACTGTATGCCTTAGCAGTTCCTGGGCCAAATGCATTGTTGATGTTGTGAGTTGTCACTGCTGCTTTACAACCCATTTTTAACTCGAATAAAAAATTTCTTGAATTTGCATTTTCTCTAACATAATTTCCTTAGTCTAAAATAAACAGTAAGTAATAAATCATTAGCAACAAAATATAAAGTGAGAAATGCACATTAAAATGATGTATAATGGGGGGTGGCCCTAAGATGGCGGAGGAATAGGATGGGGAGACCACTTCCTCCCCCACAAATTCATGGAAAGAATATTTGAACGCTGAGCAAACTCCACAAAACAACTTCTGAATGCGGGAAGAGGACATCCGTCCGTCCGTTCCGTCGCTCAGTCGTGTCCGACTCTTTGCGACCCCGTGGACTGTAGCCTACCAGGCTTCTCCGTCCATGGGATTCTCCAGGCAAGAATACTGGAGTGGGTTACCGTTTCCTTCTCCAGGGGATCTTCCCGACCCAGGGATCGAACCCGGGTCTCCCGCATTGGAGGCAGACACTTTAACCTCTGAGCCACCAGGGAAGCCCGGAATCAGGCACCCAGAAAAGCAGCCCATTGTCTTCAAAAGGAGGTAGGACAAAATATAAAATATAAAAAGAGAGACAAAAGAATTAGGGATGGAGATCCGTCTTGGGAAGGGAGTCTTAATAGAGGAGAAGTTTCCAAACACCAGGAAACCCTCTTACCAGCAGGTCTGGGGAAAGTTTTCGAATCTCGGAGGGCAACATAACCGGGAGGAAAAATAAATAAATAAAACCCACAGATTACCTGCCTAACGGCAACTCCCAGCACAGAAGTACCCCAGACATTCGCATCCACAACCAGAAAGCAATGACTGAACAGAGAGGAGCGGCAGCATTGCTCAGGGTTAGGACCGGGCCTGAATGCCCCAAGGACAATCCGAGGGAGCTAACATGAGATAGCAACCCAGACTGTGGGACAGCCAGAGAGAGAGAGGAAAAAAAAGAGAGAGGAGAGAGAACTATCCCATGAAAAGCTCTAACCAAAGAGATGGGAGTGAAAGAGGAGAATGAAAAGGTTGACTTGAAGCTCAACATTCAGAAAACAAAGCTCATGGCATCTGGTCCCACCACTTCATGGGAAATAGATGGGGAAACAGTGGAAACAGTGTCAGAATTTATTTTTGGGGCTCCAAAATCACTGCAGATGCTGATTGCAGCCATGAAATTAAAAGACATTTGCTGCTTGAAAGGAAAGTTATGACCAACCTAGATAGCATATTAAAAAGCAGAGACATTACATTCCCAAAAAAGGTCCGTCTAGTCAAGGCTATGGTTTATCCAGTGGTCATGTATGGATGTGAGAGTTGGACTGTGAAAAAGCTGATCACCGAAGAATTGATGGTTTTGAACTGTGGTGCTGGAGAAGACTCTTGAGAGTCCCTTGGACTGCAAGGAGATCCAACTAGTCCATTCTAAAGGAGATCAATTCTGGGTGTTCATTGGAAGGACTGATGCTAAAGCTGAAACTCCAATACTTTGGCCACCTCATGTGACGAGTTGACTCACTGGAAAAGACTCTGATGCTGGGAGGGGTTGGGGGCAGGAGGAGACGGGGACAACAGAGAATGAGACGGCTGGATGGCATCACCGACTCTGTGGACATGAGTTTGAGTGAACTCTGGGAGTTGGTGATGGACAGGGAGGCCTGGCATGCTGTGATTCATGGGGTCACAAAGAGTTGGACACGACTGAGTGACTGAACTGAACTGAAGAGATGGGAATACCAGACCACCTGACCTGTCTCTTGAGAAACCTGTATGCAGGTCAGGAAGCAACAGTTAGAACTGGACATGGAACAACAGACTGGTTCCAAATAGGAAAAGGAGTGCATCAAGGCTGTATATTGTCACCCTGCTTATTTAACTTATATGCAGAGTACATCATGAGGAACGCTGGGCTGGAAGAAGCACAAGCTGGAATCAAGATTGCTGGGAGAAATATCAATAACCTCAGATATGCTGATGACACCACCCTTATGGCAGAAAGTGAAGAGGAACTAAAAAACCTCTTGATGGAAGTGAAAGAAGAGAGTGAAAAGGTTGGCTTGAAGCTCAACATTCAGAAAACAAAGATCATGGCATCTGGTCCCATCACTTCATGGGAAATAGATGGGGAAACAGTGGAAACAGTGTCAGAATTTATTTTTTTGGGGTCCAAAATCACTGCGGATGCTGACTGCAGCCATGAAATTAAAAGACGCTTACTCCTTGGAAGGAAAGTCATGACCAACCTAGATACTATATTAAAAAGCAGAGACATTACTTTGCCAACCAAGGTCTGTCTAGTCAAGGCTATAGTTTATCCCTTGGTCATGTATGGATGTGAGAGTTGGACTGTGAAGAAAGCTGAGCACTGAAGAATTGATGCTTTTGAACTGCGGTGTTGGAGAAGACTCTTGAGAGTCCCTTGGTCTGCAAGGAGATCCAACCAGTCCATTCTAAAAGAGATCAATCCTGGGTGTTCATTGGTAGGACTGATGCTAAAGCTGAAACTCCAATATTTTGGCCATCTCATGCGACGAGTTGACTCACTGGAAAAGACTCTGATGCTGGGAGGGATTGGGGGCGGAAGGAGAAGGGGACGACCGAGAATGAGATGGCTGGATGGTATCACCGAATCTGTGGACATGAGTTTGAGTGAACTCTGGGAGTTGGTGATGGACAGGGAGGCCTGGCGTGCTGTGATTCATGGGGTCACAAAGAGTCGGACACGAGTGAGCGACTGGACTGAACTGAACTGAAGGCACTGCCAGCCCACTCACCGAACAATGGACTGAGTGAATACTAGAGGAGAGCTAGCCGGCTGCGGACCGGCCGATCCCCTACCAGAGACAGGGAGCAGGTGGGTGGAGCCCGCCACAGCTAGAAAGGGACAACCTCGGCCCCAGAGAGGGTATCCCCTACCAAACGTGAACAGGCTTCCAGTTTCTAACCAAAGACTCCCTGAGATTCTGGACGGTTGACATTTGCTGGGAGGGTTGCAGCCAGAGATGAGCCCTCCAGAAGAGACACATGGCACACCTGAGACGGGCGCACCCGGGAGCTGCTGGGACTGGGGAGGTGATAAGACACACTGCACCTGAGAAGAGTGTGCTCACCACACACCTTGTCGCCTGAGCTGCTTGGACAAGGAATGGCACAAATCGCAGGCCCAACCAAGTCTGCGCCTTTGAGTAGCACCTGAGAACCTGAACCTGAGCAGCTTAGACCTGGGAAGTACATACAGCTCAGGGCCAGCTCCCCACAGAGCAACCTGGAGCCTGAGCAGTTTAGACTGGGAAAGTACACACACCGTGAGCGCGGGCAAACCCAGTGTGGCCCAGACACTGCGAGCACTCCCCACACATGCCAGTGATATTTGTTTGCAGTGTTCCTCCTCCCCACAACAGGACTAAACAAGTGAGCCTAAACAAGAGACCACCTTCGCCCCCTTGTGTCAGGGCAGAAATTAGACACTGAAGACTCCTGCAAACAGAAGAACCCAAATAAACAGAGGGAACCTCGTTGGAAGTGACCAGTGCAACAGATTAAAATCCCTGTAGTTAACACCGACTACAATGGATGGGTCCTATAGATCTTGAGAAGTATAAGCTGGAACAAGGAACTCTCTGAAACTGAACTGACCCCACACTGCCCACACAGCTCCAGAGAAATTCCTAGGTATATTTTTACTGTTATCATTTAAAAAAAATTTTTTTTTCCTGTTTTAACTCCTCTCTTATTCCTTTAATTTTCATTTTTATAACCTTCCATTGCCTTGCAAAAAAAAAAAAAGACCCTATTTTTAAAGCAAACTTCATATATGTTTCTTATACTTTTTGTGATATTATTTTTTTTTAATATTGTATTTTTGAGTCTAACCTCTACTCTAGATTTTTAATCTCTGCCTTATAGTATTTGTTACCAATTTTGTACATTTAAGAATCCAATGTTCAGTACCCACTTTTACTTATGAGTGTGATTACTGGCTTGATTACTCTCTCCCCATTTTGACTCTCCATTTTCTCCCCCAGGTCACCTCTATCACCTCCCTCCACTTTCTCTTCTCAACCCAACTCTGTGAATCTCTGTGGCTGTGCTGGGCTGCGGAGAACACTTAGGGAATAGAGAACTGCCTAGATCTCTCTCTCTCCTTTTGATTCCCCCTTTCTCTTCCTGCTCACCTCCATTGCCTTCCTCTTCTCTGTGTAACTCCGTGAACATCTCTGAGGGATCCAGACTGTGGAGAGCACATGGGAAACTGATTGCTGGCTAGCTTGCTCTCTCCCCTTTTGACTCTCCCTCTTCTCCTCCTGGTCACCTCTATCTCCTTCCTCCCTTTTCTCTTCTCCATGTAACTCTGTGAACCTCTCCAGGTGTCACTCACTGTGGAGAATCTTTTCTCCATTAACCTAAAAGTTTTATTATCAGTGCTGTATGGATGGAGAACTCTAGAGGCTACTGTAAGAATAAGACTGAAAACCAGAGGCAGGAGGCTTAAGCCCAAAACCTGAGAACACCAAAGAACTCCTGACTCCAGGGAACATTAATTGATAAGAGATCAATGAAAGGCCTCCCTACCTACTCTGAAACCAAGCACCACCCAAGAACCAATAGTTCCAGAGCAAGACATACCACACAAATTCTCCACCAATGCAGGAACATAACCCTGAGCTTCAGTATACAGGCTGCCTAAAGTCACACCAAACCCACAGATATCTCAAAACTCACTAATGGACACTTCACTGCACTCCAGAGAGAAGAAATCCAGCTCCACCCACCAGAACACTGACACAAGCTTCCCTAACCAGGAAACCTTGACAAGCCACTCATACAACCCCACCCACAGGAGGGAACCTCCACAATAAAAAGGATCCACAAACTGCCAAAATACAGAAAGATCACCCAAAACACAGCAATCTGAACAAGATGAAAGGCAGAGAAATACTCATCAAATAAAGGAACATGATAAATGCCCACCAACCCAAACAAAAGAGGAGGATTTAGGGAGTCTACCTGAAAAAAAATTCAGAATAATGATAATAAAAATGATCCAAAATCCTGAAAAATAAATGGAGTTACAGATAAATAGCCTGGAGACAGGATTGAGAAGATGCAAGAAATGTTTAACAAGAACCTAGAAGAAATAAAAAAAGATTCAATTAATAATGAATAATGCAATAAAAGAGATCAAAAACACCCTGGAGGGAATCAACAGTAGAATAACAGAGGCAGAAGATAGGATAAGTGAGGTAGAAGATAGAATGGTAGAAATAAATGAAACAGAGACGAAAAAAGAAAAAAGAATTAAAAGAAATGAGGACAACCTCAGGGACCTCTGGGACAATGTGAAATGCCCAAACATTCGAACCATAGGAGTCCCAGAAGAAGAAGACAAAAAGAAAGGCCATGAAAAAATACACGAGGAGATAATAATTGAAAACTTCCCTAAAATGGGGAAGGAAATAATCACCCAAGTCCAAGAAACCCAGAGAGTCCCCAACAGGATAAACCCAAGGCAAAACACCCCAAGACATATATTAATCAAATTAACAAAGATCAAACACAAAGAGCAAATATTAAAAGCAGCAAGGGAAAAACGACAAATAACACACAAGGGGATTCCCATAAGGATAACAGCTGATCTTTCAATAGAAACTCTTCAGGCCAGGAGGGAATGGCATGACATACTTAAAGTGATGAAAGAGAAAATCCTACAACCCAAATTACTGTACCTGGCAAGGATCTCACTCAAATATGAAGAAGAATTCAAAAGCTTTACAGACAAGCAAAAGCTGAGAGAATTCAGGACCACCAAACCAGCTCTTCAACAAATGCTAAAGGATCTTCTCTAGACAGGAAACACAGGAAGGGTATATAAATTTGAACCCAAAACAACAAAATGAATGGCTATGGGATCATACTTATCAATAATTACCTTAAATGTAAATGGGTTGAATGCCCCAACCAAAAGACAAAGGCTGGCTGAATGGATACAAAAACAAGACCCCCATATATGTTGCCTACAAGAGACCCACCCCAAAACAAGGGACACATACAGACTGAAAGTGAAGGGCTGGAAAAAGATATGCCACGCAAATAGAGACCAAAAGAAAGCAGGAGTAGCAATACTCATATCAGATAAAATAGACTTTAAGACAAAGGCTGTGAAAAGAGACAAAGAAGGAAACTACATAATGATCAAAGGATCAATCCAAGTAGAAGATATAACATTTATAAATATATATGCACCCAACATAGGAGCACCACAATATGTCAGGCAAATGCTAACAAGTATGAAAGGGGAAATTAACAATAACACAATAATAGTGGGAGACTTTAATATCCCACTCACACCTATGGATAGATCAACTAAACAGAAAATTAACAAGGAAACAGAAACTTTTAATGACACAATGGACCAGCTAGACCTAACTGACATCTCTAGGACATTTCACCACAAAACAATGAATTTCACCTTTCTCTCAAGCACACACGGAACCTTCTCCAGGATAGATCACATCCTGGGCCATAAATCTAGTCTTGGTAAATTTTTTAAAAAAACGAAATCATTCCAAGCATCTTTTCTGATCACAATGCAATAAGATTAGATCTCAATTACAGGAGAAAAACTATTAAAAATGCCAACATATGGAGGCTGAATAACACACTGCTGAATAACCAACAAATCATAGAAGAAATCAAAAAACAAATCAAAATATGCATAGAAATGAATGAAAATGAAAACACAACAACCCAAAATCTGTGGGACACTGTAAAAGCAGTGCTAAGCAGAAGGTTCATAGCAATACGGCTTAACTCAAGAAAAAAGAAACAAGAAAAAAGCCAACTAAATAACCTAACTCTACACCTAAAGCAACTAGAAAAGGAAGAAATGAAGAACCCCAGGGTTAGTAGAAGGAAAGAAATTTTAAAAATTAGGGCAGAAATAAATGCAAAGGAAACAAAAGAGACCATAAAAAAATCAACAAATCTAAAATCTGGTTCTTCGAGATGATTAAAAAAAATTGACAAACCATTAGCCAGACTCATCAAGAAACAAAGGGACATGAATCAAATCAACAAAATTAGAAATGAAAATGTAGAAATCACAATAGACAACACAGAAATACAAAGGATCATAAGACTACTATCCGCAATGATATGCCAATAAAATGGACAACTTGGAAGAAATGGACAAATTCTTAGAATAGTACAACTTTCCAAAACTGAACCAGGAAGAAACAGAAGATCTTCACAGATCCATCACAAGCATGGAAATCAAAGCTGGAATCAGAAATCTTCCAGCAAACAAAAGCCCAGGTCCAGATTGCTTCACACCTGAATTCTATCAAAAATTTAGAGAAGACCTAACACCTATCCTACTCAAACTCTTCCAGAAAATCGCAGAGGAAGATAAACTTCCAAATTCATTCTATGAGGCTACCATCACCCTCATACCAAAACCAGACAAAGATACCACAAAAAAAGAAAACTACAGGCCAATATCACTGATGAACACAGATGAAAAATCCTTAACAAAATTCTGGCAAACAGAATCCAATAACATATTTAAAAGATCATACATCATGACCAAGTGGGCTTTATCCCAGGGATGCAAGGATTCTTCAATATCCCCAAATCAGTCAATGTAATACACCACATTAACAAACTGAAAAATAAAAACCATATGATTATCTCAGTAGATTCAGAAAAAGCCTTTGACAAAATTCAACATCCATTTATGATCAAAACCCTCCAGAAGGTGGGAATAGAAGGAACATACCTCAACATAATAAAAGCTATATATGACAAACCCACAGCAAACATTATCCTCAATGGTGAAAAATTGAAAGCATTTCCCCTAAAGTCAGGAACAAGACAAAGGTGCCCACTCTCACCACTACTATTCAACATAGTTTGGAAGTTTTGGCTACAGCAGTCAGAGCAGAAAAAGAAATAAAAGGAATCCAGATTGGAAAAGAAGAAGTAAAACTCTCACTGTTTACAGATGACATGATCTTCTACACAGAAAACACTAAAGACTACCAGAAAATTACCAGAGCTAATCAATTAATATAGTAAAGTTACAGGATATAAAATCAACACACAGAAATCCCTTGCATTCCTGTACACTAACAATGAGAAAACAGAAACAGAAATTAAGGAAACAATTCCATGCACCATTGCAACGAAAAGAATAAAATACTTAGGAATATATCTACCTAAAAAAACAAAAGACCTATATATAGAAAACTATAAAACTCTGAGGAAAGAAATCAAAGAGGATACAAATAGATGGAGAAATATACCATGTTCATGGATTGGAAGAATCAATATAGTGAAAATGAGTATACTATCCAAAGTAATCTATAGATTCAATGCAATCCCTATCAAGCTACAAACAGTATTTTTCACAGAACTAGAACAAATAATTTCACAATTTGTATGGAAATACAAAAACCTCAAATAGCGAAAGCAATCTTGAGAAAAAAAAATGGAACTGGAGGAATCAACGTGCCTGACTTCAGGCTCTACTACAAAGCTACAGTCATCAAGACAGTATGGTACTGGCACAAAAACAGAAATACAGATCAATGGAACAAAATAGAAAGCCCAGAGATAAATCCATGCACCTATGGACACCTTATCTTTGACAAAGGAGGCAAGAATATTCAATGGAGAAAAGACAATCTCTTTAACAAGTGGTGCTGGGAAAACTGGTCAGCCACTTGTAAAAGAATGCAACTAGAACACTTCCTAACACCATACACAAAAATAAACTCAAAATGGATTAAAGATCTAAATGTAAGACCAGAAACTATAAAACCCCTAGAGAACATAGGCAGAACACTCTCTAACATAAATCACAGCAGGATCCTCTATGACCCACCTCCAAGAGTAATGGAAATAAAAGCAAAAATAAACAAATGGGACCTAATTAAACTTAAAAGCTTCTGCACAGCAAAGGAAACTATAAGCAGGGTGAAAAGACAGCCTTCGGAATGGGAGAAAATAATAGCAAATGAAGCAACTGACAAAGGACTAATCTCAAAAATATACAAGCAGCTACTTCAGCTCAATTCCAGAAAAATAAACAACCCAATCAAAAAAATGGGCCAAAGAACTAAACAGACAGTTCTCCAAAGAAGACATACAGATGTCTAACAAACACATGAAAAGATGCTCAACATCACTCATTATCAGAGAAATGCAAATCAAAACCACAATGAGGTACCATCTCACGCTGGTCAGAATGGCTGCTATCCAAAAATATACAAGCAATAAATGCTGGAGAGGGTGTGGAGAAAAGGGAACCCTCTTACACTGTTGGTGGGAATGCAAACTAGTATAGCCACTATGGAGAACAGTGTGGAGATTCCTTAAAAAACTGGAAATAGAACTGCCATATGACCCAGTAATCCCACTGCTGGGCATACACACCGAGGAAACCAGAATTCAAAGAGACACATGTACCCTAATGTTCATTGCAGCACTGTTTATAATAGTCAGGACATGGAAGCAACCTAGATGTCCATCAGCAGACAACTGGATAAGAAAGTTGGGGTACATACACACAATGGAGTATTACTTAGCCATTAAAAAGAATACATTTGAATCAGTTCTAATGAGGTGGATGAAACTGGAGCCTATTATACAGAGTGAAGTAAGCCAGAAAGAAAAACACCAATACAGTATACTAACGCATATATATGGAATTTAGAAAGATGCAAATGATAACCCTGTATACAAGACAGCAAAAGAGACACAGATGTATAGAACAGTCTTTTGGTCTCTGTGGGAGAGGGTGAGGGTGGGATGATCTGAGAGAATAGTATTGAAACATGAATATTATCATATATGGTACAGATCACCAGTCCAGGTTCAATGCATGAGACAGGGTACTCAGGCTGGTGCACTGGGATGACCCAGAGGGATGGGATGAGGAGGGAGTTGTGATGGGGGTTCAGGATGGGGAACACATATGTGCCCATGGCTGATTCATGCCAATGTATAGCAAAACCACTACAATACTGTAAAGTAATTAGCCTCCAATTAAAATAAATAAATTTAAAAAATAAAAATAAAAAATAAAATTATGTATAACATAGCATAATACATTTCAGAATGTATTCCAATATAAAATGGAAAAGTTAAACAGTGAAAAATAAAATCTTTTAAATAAGGCTTTGCTAAGAACATAAAAGGAAAACATAAACACGAACATGTAAAGGCTTACAAAGAATCCTAAATTAATTCAAATCTAGTTATAAATTGTTCAGACATGTCAGTTCTCTCTATTCCAACATTATAAGGTTTCAATTCTAGTTTCAGGTTCCCTACACAGAAAACCTGAATTAAACAGAGGTTTAAAATATGCCATGCCCTCTCCCATCTTTACCCATGCTGCTCTAACTCACACTTTTATTCACCAGGCTAACGGTTGGGGGTGGGAGGAGAAGGGGACGACAGAGAATGAGATGGCTGGATGGCATCACCAACTCTGTGGACGTGAGTTTGAGTGAACTCCGGGAGTTGGTGATGGACAGGGAGGCCTGGCGTGCTGTGATTCATGGGGTCGCAGAGAGTCGGACACAACTGAGCGACTGAACTGAACTGAACTGAACCTATACATCTTCAGTCTAAGCTCATCTGTGAGTCTAAGGAGAGATACCACAACAGTAACATGGAAAAAGAATTTCTCAGAACAGCATGTACACTTTGATTCTATCTCAAGATATATTTATCTCTGTGTGCATTCAATCCAAACGTATAATTTCGTTACACAAGCATTCAAAAGGGTACATTATCTACCTCCAGGGAGTGGGATGGAAGCAGGACTGGTTCAGAGACTGCTATTTCATCTTCATGATACTTGGGAGGAGTTCAGATTTCACTTCTAGGAGGTCTGACTGGACCTGTCCAGACTGGGTTGTGGTACTCCTTTCTACCCACAGCATCCTGGACAAATTCTGAAGCACAGAAGCATCCCCATAAGTTCTTATAGTATGCTATTTGAGTATCTGTTCCACTATCTATAAGCTTCTTGAAAGCAAAACTTATTTCTGTACTCCCAAGTGAATATAGTTCCTGACATATAATAGAAATTAATCTTATATTCTAGAAATTCAACAAATTTCAATAAATATGAACAATTGAACTGAATTCTCCATGACTATGTGCTTTTTTCCAGGAACAGAAGTGGCAGTTTCATGAGAAAAAGTGCTCAATGCCTTGAAATTCAGTGTTTTTAGATACATTCCAAGATAAGAAAATTGTCTCTACTCAGTCAAATTTGTTAATAGCTTTCCAAAATTCAGGAGACTTGCTGTTAGATCCTTGTCAAAAATATACCAAACCCACTGAAAACAGGTAATCAGACAAATACTTGTACATGAATGCTCACAGCAGCACTATTCACAATAGCTAAAAGGTGGACACAACCCAAATGTGTATTTATGGATAAACAAATTGTAGTGTATTCATTCAGTGGAATATTATTCAGCCTTAAAAATGCATGAAGTATTGACACATGCTTCAACATACATGGACCTCATAAATATTATTCTAAGTGGAAGAAACCAGACACAGAATATCATATATTGTATGACTCCATTTAAATAAAATATGTAGGGACTTCCTTGGTGCTATAGTGGATTAGAGTTCACCTGCCAGTGGAAGGGACATGCATTTGATCCCTGGTCTGAGAAGATCTCACCTGCCACAGAGAAACTAAGCCTGCAGCTACTGAGCCTGCATGGCCTAGAGCCTGCACCCCACAACAGGAGAGGCCACCCCAGTGAGAAGCCTGTGCACCTCAATGAAGAGCAGCACCACTCCCCGCACCTAAAGAAAGCCTGCATGCAACAACAAAGACCCAGAGGAGCCATAAAAACAAATAAATAAAATTTAAATGGAATATCTAGAATAGATAAATACACAGAAACAGAAAGCAGATTGGCAGTCACAGAACATGGGGCAGGGTGGGGTAAATGCAGAGTATAAAGGGTTTTCTTTTGGCATGAAAAAACATTTTCAAACCAGACAGAAGTCACAGTTGCACAATACTGTGAATGTACTAAATGTCACATTTAAACAAGGTCAATTTTATGTTACATGAATTTCGCCTCACTTTCACCTCAATGAAAAACACATGCCAACTGTTTATCACTTAGAAGTAAGACAGAAGTAGTTATATAAGGGTTAATTTGATAAATCTTTCCCATCACAAACCAAATATTTAAAGGGAGGGAACTTAACATGTGCTATGTCTTATTTAGTAATAGAATAGCTATCTATTTCTTTTAAGTTTTAAAGGTTTGAGGGAGATGATTAAAAAAAAAAAAGAATTACTGGAAGAGAAGATCAAAAAGCAATTAAGGTTTTGTATCTCCCAACTGTAAAAACAGATTAGACAAATTTGCAAGGTTCATTTTTCTGCAGTTTTTGTTTTTAAAAGCTAAATTTAGCTGAGCTCTTTCTGCAAACAATCAGAATTAATTCTTTTGTCATTATTAAATAATCTACTTCTATATGTGCTATAAACTTGAAACTGTAAAAATAGATGACTCAAGAATATGAAACTTGAATTCCTTGAGAATGATGTAATCACATTTATTTGGATTCAGCTATTAATGTTATCCCATATGGCACTGCCTTTATTGTCATTTCCATGAGAAAATCAAAATGACTTTTCCATATGGAAAATGTTAAGGATTTTTAGCACAAAATAACACACATACTTTGTTATTAATACTAAATGGTATCTAATGACATGTACTGTTAAATGCAATTCCTTACATATTAAACTTATGGTGAAAACTACTTAGGCTTAATAAAGGGATGCACAGTGCACAGTAAAGTGGTATTAAAATGTGTGATATCATTTCTAGAAATACTGTTAATATTTCATGGCAAAGCACCAAACTTATGGTTTCAATTAAGACGAGCTCAACAAATACTGACCCTCTATTACATGGTGCCCCTTCATGGATCACAGCCTTGTCATGGTGAAGGGACTTGAGTAACTAATAAAGCTATGAGCCATATCATGCAGGGCCACCCAAGATGAAGAGGTCTTAGTGAAGAGTTCTGATAAAACATGGGCCAGTAGAGGACAAAACGGTAATCCATTTCAGTACTCTTGCCACAAGAACACCATGAACAGTATGAAAAGGCTTTGACACCAGTATGAGCAGTATGAAAAAGCTCTGACACCAGAGATAAGTCCCCCATATCAGAATGTGTCCAATAAGCTACTGAGGAAGAGCAGAGGGCAATTACTAATAGCTCCAGAAAGAATGAAATGGCTGGGCCAGAAGGGAAATGATGCTCCGTAACGGAAGTGTCTGGTGGTCAAAGTAAACTCTGATGCTGTAATAACAATATTGTATAGGAACCTGGAATGTAAGAGCCATGAATCAAGGTAAACTGGACATGGTCAAGCAGGTCAAGCAGGAGATGGCCAGAGTGAACACTGACATCTCAGGAATCAGTGAACTAAAATGGACAAATTTAATTCAGATCACCATTACATCTACTACTGTAGGCAAGAATCCCTTAAAAGAAATGGAGTAACCCTCACAGTCAGGACAAAGTGTCTGAAATGTAGTACTTGGTGCAGTCTCCAAAACTACAAAATGATCTTGGTTTGTTTCCAAGGCAAATCATTCAATATCACAGTAATCCAAGTCTATGCCTTAACCACTGATGCCGAAGATGTTGAAGTTGACCAGTTCTGTCAGACATGGCTGAGGGACTAACACACATGCATCACATGAAGACCTACAATACCTTCTGGAACTAACACCATAAAAAGATGTCATTTTCATCATAGGAGATTGGAAGGAAAAAGTAGGAAGTCGAAAGATATCTGGAATAACAGGCAAGTTTGGCCTTGGAGTACAAAATGAAGCACGGCAAAGACTAACAGAATTTTGTCAAGAGAACATCCTGGTCATAGCAAACATTTTCCCAATGACACAAGAGACAACTTTATATATGGAAATCACCAAACTGTCAATATTGAAATCAGACCAATTGTATTCTTTGCAGCTGAAGATGGAGAAACTCTATATAGTCAGCAAAGAAGCTGGAGCTGATTGTGGCTTAGATCATCAGCACCATATTGCAAAATTCAGGATAAATTGAAGGAAGTAGGGAAAACCATTAGGCCATTCACATATGACCTAAATCAAATTCTTTATGATTATACAGTGGAGGTGATGAATTAGATACGGTAGACAGAGTGCCTGAAGAACTGTGGGTGGAGTTTCAAACCATTGTACAGGCGGTGGTAACTAAAACCATCCCAAAGGAAAAGAAATGCAAAACGGCAAAGTGTTTGCCTGAGGAGGCTTTACAATCAGCTAGGAAAAGAAGAGAAGCTAAAGGCAAAAGAGAAAGGGAAAGATATACCCAACTGAATGTAGAAATCCAGAGAATAGCAAGGAGAAATAAGAAGGCCTTCTTAAATGAACAATGCAAAGAAACAGAGGGAAAAAATAGAACGGGAAAGACTAGAAATCTCTTCAAGAGAATTAGATATATCAAGGGAACATTTCATGCAAGGATGGGCATGATAAAAGAAATGGTAAGGACCTAACAAAAGCAGAAGAGATTAAGAAAAGGTCACAAGAATACACAGAAGAACTATACAAGAAAAGTCTTAACAACCAGATAGCAATGGTAGTGCAGCCACTCACTTAGAGCCAGACATCCTGGACTGTGAAGTCAAGCTGCTATGAACAAGCAAGTGAAGTGATGGATTTCCAATTGAGCTATTTCAAATCTAAAAGATGATGCTTTTAAAGTGCTGCACTCAGTATGTCAGCAAATTGGGAAAACTTAGCAGTGGCCACAGGACTCAAAAAGATCAGTTTTTATTCCAATCCAAAAGGAGGATAATCCTGGAGAATGTTCAAACTACTGGACAATTGTGCTCACTTCACATTCTAGTAAGGTTATGCTCAACATACTTCAAGCTAGGCTTCAGCAGTATGTGAACCTAGAACTCCAGATGTACAAGCTGGGTTTAGAAAAGGCAGGGAACCAGAGAACAAATGGCCAATATTCTTTGGATCATAGAGAAAATGAGAGAATTCCAGAAAAAAACATCTACTTCTGCTTCATGCTAAAGCCTTTGACTGTGCAGATCACAACAAACTGGAAAATTCTTAAAGAGATGGGAACACCAGACTATTTTACCTGTCTCCTGAGAAATGTGCATGCAGGTCAAGAAGCAACAGTTAGAACTGGACATGGAACAACAGACTGGCTCAAAACTGGGAAAGGAGTATAACAAAGCTCTACTGTCACCCTGCTTATTTAATTTCTATGCAGAGTACATCATGAGAAATGTCAGGCTAGATGAATCACAGGCTGGAATCAAGATTGCTGGGAGAAATAGCAACAACCTCAGATATGCACATGATACTGTTTTAATGGCAAAAAATGAAGAGGAACTAAAAAATCTCTTGATAAGCGTGAAAGAGAAGAGTGAAAAAGCTGGCTTAAAACTCAACATTCAAAAAACTAAGATTATGGCATCCAGTCCCATCACTTCATGGCAAATAGATGGTGGAAAAATGGAAATAGTAACAGATTTCATTTTCTTGGGCTCCAAAATCACTGCAGATGGTGACTGGAGCCATGAAATTTAAAGATACTTGCTCCTTGGAAGAAAAGCCATGACAAACCTAGACAGTGTATTAAAAAACAGAAGCATCACTTTGCCAACAAAGTCCGTATAGTTCAATCTATGGTTTTTCCAGTAGTCACATATGGATGTGAGAGCTGGACCATAAACAAGGCTGAGAACCAAAGAACTGATGCTTTCAAACTGCTGTGCTAGAGAAGACTATTAAGAGCCCCTTGGACAGCAAGGAAATCAAACCAGTCAATACTAAAGGAAATCAACCCTGAATATTCATTGGAAGGATTGATGCTGAAGCTGAAGCTCCAATACTTTGGCCACCTGATGCAAAGAACTGACTCATTGGAAGAGACCCTGATGCTGGGAAAGATTGAAGGTAAAAAGAGAAGGGGGTGGCAGAGGATGAGATGGTTAGATAGTATTACCTTCAGTGGACATGAATGTAAGCAAACTCCACAGGACAGAGAAGGACAGGGAAGTCTGGCATGCTGCACTCCATAGGATCACAAAGAGTTGGACACTACTGACCAAGTGAACAACAAATTATATAGTCAACACTGTAACAGGGGACAAAATGATAATAAAAACAGACTAACTTTAAGAAACTGACTATATTCTGAGTTCAGATTGAAATGTGGAAAAGTCACTCTGATAGCAATATGGAAAAACAACTGCAGGGGCAAGTCTGAAATCAGGAGGATCAAATAATAGCCTACTGTTATAGGTTGTTATTTGTCACAAATAACAACCTGCTGGAGATGACTAGAATTGAACTAACATAATACCACTGGAGACACACTAGAGTAGGCAGACTTGAGATACAATATGTGTGACCACTTAGGTACTGAAAGTGAGAGAACAGAGGAAGCACCAAACAATTTAGACAAAGTGTAGGTGACATTTCACTAGTGCAGACAGAGAAAAGAAAAGTGCAACAGTTTCAAGGTGGAAAAGGGAAGACACACTGCTCAGTTCTGGGTATGTTGACTGAAGGAGATTATTAGACCTCTGGCTGAAGATTCATGTTTAGAGTTACACACTTTTAAGTGATAATTGAATACAGAGATAGACAACATTATACAGGGAGAGACAACAATGAGAAGAGAACTAAAGAGTAAACCAAACTTAATCATACTTCAAGTAAGTGTGGCTAGAAAGAAAATGTCACAGAAATAGTAGGAAATCCAGAAGAGCATGATGTCTCAGGAGGATGACATCACCATCTCATGGGAAGAAACACTTTTAAAAAGGAAATAATCAACACTGTTAAATGTCAGAGGAAAACAGCGTAAAACAGAGACTGAAAAATGCTCATTGGACTTGACAATAATGAGGTGAAAAGTAATACAGTGGTATATTCAGCAGAATAAGGAAGTAGGAATTCAGATGGTAAATTAAGGGCAAAGAAACAAAGGTAGTTTCTTATCATCTCTCAGATCAAATTTTACTCTTTTATAAAGGTATTATTCCAGTAAGATGGTAAAGAACAGAATAAAAGAGGCACTAACCATGGAAAGAACAGTTTCAAAAAGTGTTTTAGGCTTCTTTCTAATGTGTTCAATGTCAGTTCAGGCCTTTTTTAAGAAAATAGAATCACTGGCAGGTTGACCTTTAAAATTCTCCTCCTAAGAGGACAATCGTTGCTGAAAATTTTGAAGTGTTTTGAAATAGAAACTTTGAAATTTTAGGAAATCCTTTGCAGCAGAGAAACAGGCATCTGTGAGCAAGGCACCCTAATAACTTCACTTATTGGAGTGTGCATACTAAGTCGCTTCAGTTGAGTCACATACTAGAATGAATAGCAAATGAATGCCTTCAGATGTGCTGCAAATCAAGAAGCTGTTGACACCATGGAGGTAATATGTGGTGGTTAAGAACAGCACTGAAATCCATCTGTCCAGGTTCAAGGCCTGGTTCCACTTTCTCTCTCTGGGACACTGTCCAAGTTAATTATGTTGTCTTCAGTCTCAGTTTTCTCACCTGTAAAATGGAGGTAATAATGTAATCTATATATTATAATTAAGTTCTGCAGAAGTAAATGATATAAAATTTCCCTGGCATTAAATGATAAGAATGATGATGTTGATCTGGTATGTTTTCCTAGATGGTTACAATGCTGATTATACATAGTTTGCTGAGAACCTGGATAAGACTGTGAAGGCAATGAGGGTTGATGAAAAAGAGAATAGGTACAAAGACTGTTTCAGGGTTATAAGATATTAGGATCTTAAGGAAGACACAGCAAAAGAGACAAAACTGGAAGTGTCACTGAAGTAGGAGGAAAACTTGGACAGTAGAGTCATGGACCCAAAGGGCAGAAAGTGTTTCAAGAGGGAGTGGATGATCAGTTGAGTCAAATGATACTAAGTCAAATAAATGAGAACAGAGAATTGATCACTGGATTTAGCAAAGTGGAAATCATTAGTGACCCTGACAGGAGAGTGTTGGTGGACCTTACCTCCCATGTTAACAAGTGCACGGCCTTGGTCACCTTATGTGCAAGCCACTGACTAGTACACATTTTCGCTTATTGTACAGTATGATTCAAATAGGGACAATGAACTGTGTCTGATGTTTGCTGGGGGGTTCTGGAAGAGACATTTATATGCTCTTCTCAGAGAGCTAATGAAAAGATGCATGTTCTGCCACTGGATGTTACCAAGAAAATGAGGATCACTGGGAATTGTTGGCAAGCATCTTACAATCTTGAGAAGAAACAGTTTCACCACAGAGGAATAGAAATTAGGTAGAAAACTAGTTCACTAATGACATAAGTGAATTACCAGTTATCTGAAGTTTGATATACCTCTACTTATCCTCCCCCCAAATCTGCTTGGTTCAGGATCATTATAATAGGAAATAAATTCCATGTTTTGTATGTCATGTTAGATTTTTCTGTTACTTGCAAAACAAATATTCCTAATAGTGCAACCTACCAAGGCTCAAATTACATGAGCTGAGTCAGGGGAAGGGCAGTAATTACTAGAAGAATTTTGGACTGTCAATAAAAATAACTCCCAGCACAATCTATGTATTAACCATGACCAAACCCTGCTCTTTTTCATTTCTGCTTACTTCTCCATTTTAAAGACACTCTAATGATTTATAAAATTAATTAAATGAGTTTTTAAAAACTAGAATTCTGTTTTGAGAAGATCTGGGAAAACTGTGATCAAATTGGAATCTCTTATTTTCTATTCACTCCTACTTTGAATCCATTTGCCTGTGTTAAGCCAAGCAGCAGCTGGTGATGGTGAGCCACTGAGTATAAGTAAGATACTGAGTTCTGAAAAGGTCTTGGCAGAGGAAATAACATGGGATCCTTTCTAACAGGGGGCAAGCATAAGCCTGAAAAGTAAATTCAGAGGCCTTCAAGATGAAGTTCACACTTGGTGAATACTGGGAACAGCTTCAGAGTTCTGTACATCCCATAGCATCTATGGCTGACCTAGTCTCTATGTTTCTCAGTCTGACTGATGCCCATGAAATCTAAGGAGTAGGTTAAAATTTCCCTGTATCTGAGGGTAGGAAAGAGTGAGCAGAAAGATTGTCTGTGTTGTCTAGATAGAGTCTGGCTATCTAGCTGCTGTACAATTCTCCAGTGGTTTAGACACAGGATACCTTGCTTATCTCTAATGAAACCATTGACACTCCAAGATCTGTACCCAGCTGCACACCAATAAAAATTAAAGCCTGTTACAACAACCTGAAAGAGAAATATCAAAGAATATGGATGCCCAGTGAGACAGAGCTGCTTGGGGGATTAGGACAAGCCAAGCAACAACAGAAATGGAAGAGCACCTTAGTATAGCACACAGACACAGTCTAAACATGCATTTAATCTAAACAGATACTGGCAGACTGTCCAGGAGTGAGCTTTAAAGTACTAAATAAGAATTCTTCAAATGAAAGTCTAATGAGTTTACAGGTGTTTAACTACCTCAGCAAAACCTGGAAACTACGGATGGTGGTAAGATGAGACTGGGATGAAAATACTGAGGAATAAAAACATTTTTGCCTGGAGAATCCCAGGGATGGGGGAGCCTGGTGGGCTTCCATCTATGGGGTCACACAGAGTCGGACACAACTGAAGTGACTTAGCAGCAGCAGCAGTGGGATGCTGCAGAGAAGATAAGCTACTGAAAGTATGCTAATAGGCATATCTTAGTGGAGTGAGCCAGATGATAATTAGGAGAAGTGGAATGTCTTGGTAGAAAAAGGCTGGCCTCTCCTTTCTCTGGTGGGTCAGATGGTAAAGAATCTGCCTGCAATGCAGGAGACCCGGGTTTAATCCCTGGGTTGGAAAGATTCCCTGGAGAAGGGAATGCCTACCCACTCCAGTGTTCTTGCCTGGAGAATCCCATGGACAGAGGAGACTGGCATGCAACAGTCCATGGGGTGGCAGAGTCAGACATGAAGAGAAACTAACACTTTCACACTCCTTTCACAATGTATACATATATTAAATAATTACACTGCACACTTTAAATACATTACAGCTTTATTGGTCAAATACACCTCAATGAAACTAACATGAGAGAGAGAGAGAGAGAAAGCAGAGAGGAAAGAGAGAGAAAGAAAAACAAGAGTCTAGTGAAGTATTTATTTCTTCATCCTGCTGTACCTTTTGGACTTTTATACTCTATGAGTCAATATAGTTCCTCTTGTGTTTAAGTGAAGGAAAAAAAACAACAACTAGGTATCTCATTTTTTAACAGTAGCAGACAAATATGTATCTGACTTTGAGCAGCAGAATAGGGGTGCTTAAAAGGGTGAAGAGGGATGGAATGAACAGTAACCTGAACAAACCAGGGAAACAAGAATAAACTGCAAATAATAATGTAAGAGGAAAAATTAATGATAAAAATAAAATGTATCAGATGATATGCTCAATATCAACAGACCATACACGTCCATTAAAAGATTTAGTCATATTAGATTAAAAAGAATAAAAAATAAGTGGAAATTATTTAGAATAATTATTTAAATAACATCTAAAATAAGGAAATGGGAAAGAAAGTATCAGATAAATGCAAGCAGAAAGAAAAAGAGATAGAAATATTAACATTCATACAGAACTTAAGGTACTGTCTTAAACTCAATAAGCAGGGGAAAACACTACACTAGATAAGAAGGGAAGTTATATCATAATAAAAGATACAGTGTGTGAAAAAAATGCACTTTATGAATGCATCAATCAAAACAGGTGCTAATTATATAAAGCAAAATCTGGCATGATGGAAGAAGAACTTGATTAAAAATACATTTATAGTGGAAAACTTAAATCTCTTTTCAAATCAGATAGGGACCCAATAGAAAAAAGAGAAATTGAAAAGTATAAGCAACAATGAAAATGTATAGCCTATATGCCTCAAGTGGAGAATTTAACATTCTCCTGCATTCAACCACAATATTATCTCACTTGTGGGAGAAATTAAGTGAGCATGTAAGAATGACCTGGTCCCTCTCTGGCAGTTAAGGCAAGAGGAAGGGCGGGGATAGAGAGAGAAAGAGATAGGAGAGGGAGGAGGAGGAGATCAAAGAGGAGGGAGGGAGGAAGGGAAAGAGAACGAAAGATAAGAAAGTGGAGAGCCACAGGAGATGGGAGCGAGGATCAGGGTGGATAAGAGGAAGAAAGACAGACATACACACACCATGAGTTAAAATTCTGTCCCTTTCTTCAACTTCTGTGTAAGGAATAGTATGGCACACTTGAATGAATGAACATCTTTTTAGAGTAGTGTTTTAGAAGGTAATGATATTTAGCACTGAGACAAATTTTTCTGCTTATTTATCTCATGTAAAGCAAAGAAAACATTGAAGTGAAATACACAATGATACTGTATTTAGATATTTTGATTCTGCACAGTCATTAAATTCTTTTCCTGGAAAAGCTATTATTAACAGTCCTAACTGTAGTTCTGCAAAACAAATCTCAATGGCTTGTCATGTTCAGAAGGGTGTTTTCCTGTAAGCTTCTGAAAGCCCTAATTAATAGAAAAGACTAGCCTCTAATTGCTTCTCCTACAGTGGCGCAGACGCGCGCAGACGCAAGAGATGCGGGCCCCTGCGGCGCAGACGCGAGAGACTCGGGCCCTGGCGCAACCGACCACGCAAAGAGGCACGGCAGTGAGGAGCTACCCCACGTCTGAGGCCAGGGCCGGCGGCCGAGAGGAGCTAACCCACGTCCAATAGGCGGTGGCTGCGAGGGCGCAGGAGAGCCAAGAGGAGCTCCAACACGTTCAAGGTCAGGAGGGGCGGCCTTGAGGAGATACCCCTCGTCCAAGGTAAGGTACAGCGGCTGCGCTTTCTTGGAGCAGCTGTGAAGAGATATGCCACGCCCAAGGTAAGAGAAACCCAAATAAGACGGTAGGTATTGCGAGAGGGCATCAGAGGGCAGACACACTGAAATCATAATCACAGGAAACTAGTCTATCTGATCACATGGACCACAGCCAAATGTGGTCCATTGGATTAGGGAATGACAAACCACTTCAGTATACTTGCCTTGAGAACCCCATGAACAGTATCAAAGGGCAAAATGATAGGATACTGAATGAGGAATTCCCCAGGTCGGTAGGTGCCCAGTATGCTACTGGAGCTCAGTGGAGAAATAACTCCAGAAAGAATGAAAGGATGGAGCAAAAGCAAAACCAATACCCAGTTGTGGATGTGACTGGTGATAGAAACAAGGTCCGGTGCTGTAAAGGGCAATATTGCATAGGAACCTGGAATGTTAGGTCCATGAATCAAGGCAAATTGGAAGTGGTCAAACAGGAGATGGCAAGAGTGAACATAGACATTCTAGGAATCAGTGAATTAAAATGGACTGGAATGGGTGAATTTAACTCAGATGACCATTATATCTACTATTGTGGGCAGGAATCCCTTAGAAAAATCGGAGTAGCCATCATGGTCAACAAAAGAGTCCGAAATGCAGTACTTGGATGCAATCTTAAAAACGACAGAATGATTTCTGTTCGTTTCCAAGGCAAACCATTCAATATTACAGTAATCCAGGCCTATGCCCCAATAAGTAACGCTGAAGAAGCCGAAGTTGAACGGTTCTATGAAGACCTACAAGACCTTTTAGAACTAACACCCAAAAAAAGATGTCCTTTTCATTATAGGGGACTGGAATGAAAAAGTAGGAAGTCAAGAAACACCTGGAGTAACAGGCAAATTGGGCCTTGGAGCACGGAAAGAAGCAGGGCAAAGGCTAACAGAGTTTTGCCAAGAAAACACACTGGTCATAGCAAACACCCTCTTCCAACAACACAAGAGAAGACTCTACACATGGACATCACCAGATGGTCAACACCGAAATCAGATAGATTATATTCTTTGCAGCCAAAGATGGAGAAGCTCTATACAGTTAGCAAAAACAAGACCAGGAGCTGACTGTGGCTCAGATCATGATCTCCTTATTGCCAAATTCAGACTTAAATTGAAGAAAGTAGGGAAAACCACTAGACCATTCAGATATGACCTAAATCTAATCCCTTATGATTATACAGTGGAAGTGAGAAATAGATTTAAGGGACTAGATCTGATAGATAGAGTGCCTGATGAACTCTGGACAGAGGTTCATGACATTTGACAGGAGACAGGGACCAAGACCATCCCCATGGAAAAGAAATGCAAAAAAGCAAAATGGCTGTCTGAGGAGGCCTTACAAATAGCTGTGAAAAGAAGAGAAGCGAAAAGCAAAGGAAAAAAGGAAAGATATAAGCATCTGAATGCAGAGTTCCAAAGAATAGCAAGGAGAGATAAGAAAGCCTTCCTCAGTGATCAATGCAAAGAGATAGAGGAAAACAACAGAATAGGAAAAACAAGAGATCTCTACAAGAAAATTAGAGATTCCAAGGGAACATTTCATGCAAAGATGGGCTCGATAAAGGACAGAAGTGGTATGGACCTAACAGAAGCAGAAGATATTAAGAAGAGGTGGCAAGAATACACAGAAGAACTGTACAAAAAAGATCTTCACGACCAAGATAGTCATGATAACGTGATCACTGATCTGGAGCCAGACATCTTGGAATGGGAAGTCAAGTGGGCCTTAGAAAGCATCCCTACGAACAAAGCTAGTGGAGGTGATGAATTCCAGTTGAGCTATTTCAAATCTTGAAAGATGATGCTCTGAAAGTGCTGCACTCAATATGCCAGCAAATTTGGAAAACTCAGCAGTGGCCACAGGACTGGAAGAGGTCAGTCTTCATTCCAATCGCAAAGAAAGGCAAGGCCAAAGAATGCTCAAACTACTGCACAGTTGCACTCATCTCACACGCTAGTAAAGTCATACTCAAAATTCTCCAAGCCAGGCTTCAGCAAAATGTGAACCATGAACTTCCAGATGTTCAAGCTGGTTTTAGAAAAGGCAGAGGCACCAGAGATCAAATTGCCAACCTCCGCTTGGTCATGGAGAAAGCAAGAGAGTTACAGAAAAACATCTATTTCTGCTTCATTGACTATGCCATAGCCTTTGACTGTGTGGATCACAATAAACTGTGGAACATTCTGAAAGAGATGGGAATACCAGACCACCTGACCTGCCTCTTGAGAAACCTGTATGCAGGTCAGGAAGCAACAGTTAGAACTGGACATGAAACAACAGACTGGTTCCAAATAGGAAAAGGAGGACGTCAAGGCTGTATATTGTCACCTTGCTTATTTAACTTACATGCAGAGTACATCATGAGGAACGCTGGGCTGGAAGAAGCACAAGCTGGAATCAAGATTGCTGGGAGAAATATCAATAACCTCAGACATGCAGATGACACTACCCTTATGGCAGAAAGTGAAGAGGAACTCAAAAGCCTCTTGATGAAAGTGAAAGAGGAGAGTGAAAAGGTTGGCTTGAAGCTCAACATTCAGAAAACAAAGATCATGGCATCTGGTCCCATTACTTCATGGGTAATAGATGGACAAACATTGGAAATAGTGTCAGACTTTATTTTTGGGGGCTCCAAAATCACTGCAGATGCTGATTGCAGCCATGAAATTAAAAGACGCTTACTCCTTGGAAGGAAAGTTATGACCAAACTTGATAGTATATTAAAAAGCAGAGACATTACTTTGCCAACCAAGGTCCGTCTAGTCAAGGCTGTGGTTTTTCCCGTGGTCATGTATGGATGTGAGATTTGGACTGTGAAGAAAGCTGATCGCCGAATAATTGCTGCTTTTGAACTGTTTTGCTGGAGAAGACTCTTGAGAGTCCCTTGGACTGCAAGGAGATCCAGCCAGTCCATTCTAAAGGAGATCAATCCTGGGTGTTCTTTCGAAGGACTGATGCTAAAGCTGAAACTGCAAACTTTGGCCACCTCATGCGAAGAGTTGACTCACTGGAAAAGACTCTGATGCTGGGAAAGGTTGGGGGCGGGAGGAGAAAGGGACGACAGAGAATGAGATGGCTGGATGGCATCACCGACTCTGTGGACATGAGTTTGAGTGAACTCCGGGAATTGGTGATGGACAGGGAGGCCTGGCGTTCTGTGATTCATGGGGTCGCAGAGAGTCGGACACTCCTGAGCAACTGAACTGAACTGAACTGATAAATGCTTAAAGTACAAAAGATGCTTGATGAAATCATATTAGCATGTGATCAGAATGAATCTTTTTTCCAGTCACAGAAATTTCATTTATACAACCACAAATCCTAAGACATTCAGTTCAGTTCAGTCACTCAGTCATGTCCAACTCTTTGTGACCCCATGAATCACAGCACGCCAGGCCTCCCTGTCCATCACCAACTCCCGGAGTTCACTCAAACTCATGTCCACAGAGTCGGTGATGCCATCCAGCCATCTCATTCTCTGTCGTCCCCTTCTCCTTCTGCCCCCAATCCCTCCCAGCATTAGAGTCTTTTCCAGTGAGTCAATTTGTCGCATGAGGTGGCCAAAGTATGGGAGTTTCAGCTTTAGCATAAGTCTCTCCAATGAACACCCAGGATTGATCTCCTTTAGAATGGACTTGTTGGATCTCCTTGCAGTCCAAGGGACTCTCAAGAGTCTTCTCCAGAACCACAGTTCAAAAGCATCAATTCTTTGGCGATCAGCTTTCTTCACAGTCCAACTCTCACATCCATACATGACCACAGGAAAAACCATAGCCTTGACTAGACGGACCTTTGTTGGCAAAGTAATGTCTCTGCTTTTTAATATGCTATCTAGGTTGGTCATAACTTTCCTTCCAAGGAGTAAGCGAGAGACATTAAAAGGCTAAAATATGGGGGGCAGTCCAAAGATGGCTGAGGAATAGGATGGGGAGACCATTTTCTCCCCCACAAATTCATCAAAAGAACATTTGAATGCTGAGTAAATTCCACAAAACAACTTCTGAATGCTGGCAGAGGACACCAGGCGCCCAGAAAAGCAGCCCATTGTCTACAAAAGGAGGCAGGAAAAAAAGAGAGACAAAAGAGGTAAGGATGGAGATCCATCCTGGGAAGGGAGGCTAAAAAAGAGAGGTTTCCAAACACCAGGGAACACTCTCACTGGCGAATTGGTGGTGAGCCTTGGAACGTCAGAGGGCAACATTACTGGGAGGAAAAATAAATAAATAAGTAAAACCCACAGACTATGTGCCCAATGGTAACTCCCAGCGGAGCAGCAGCACAGATGCCCACATCCCCCACTAACAAGCAGGGGCTGGGCAGGGAGGCGCCAGCTGCATTGCTTAGAGTAAGGACTGGGCCTGAATGCCCCATGGGCAATCTGAGGGAACTAACTTGAGATAGTAAAGCAAACTGTGGGATAGCTACCCCGAAAAAAGGCGAAAAGCCCTGACCTTGGACACCGCTGGACCCGCTCACAGAGCAGGGACTCAGCAGAGGTAGCTGGCTGCGGACAGCCCATCCCCTCCGGAGACAGGTACGGGAGGGCTGCCAGAGCCAGAAGGGGTCAACGGCGACCCCAAAGAGGCATCCGATACCAAACTGCAAGCAGGCTTCTTTGCAAACCAAGACTTCTTGGGATTCTGGGCGGTTGACTTCCACCTGAGAAGGTGCACCAGTTGTACACCCAAAAAACCGAGCGGCAGGGACCGGGGAGGCGTTAAGTCGCAGGGCGCCAAACACCTGAGCTGCACGGACCAGGGAAGGGCACAAAATGCAGACCCAACCAAATCTGCGCCCTTGTGGAGTACCTGAGTACCTGAACCTCAGCGGCTTTGACCTGGGAAGTGCATGAAACCCAGGGCCCAGCTCAGACAGTTTCCGGCAGAGCAACCTAGAGCCTGAGCAGTATAGACAGGGAAAGCACACACACGCTGAGTGGCGGCAAATCCAGTGTGGCTGATTCACTACAAGCACTCCCCACAGACGCCAATGATATTTGTCTGCAGCGTTCCTGCCTCCATACAGCACAACTGAACAAGTGAGCCTTAAAAAAGTGACCACCACCGCCCCCTTGTGTCAGGGCAGAAATTAGACACTGAAGAGACCTGCAAACAGAATAAGCTAAAACAGAGGGAAGCACCTTGGAAGTGATAGATGAAGAAGTCTTGAGGCTACTGCAAGAATAAGACTGAAAATCAGAGGCAGGAGGCTCAAGTCCAAATCCTGAGAACACCAGAGAACTCCTGACTCCAGGGAACATTAATCGATAGGAGCTCATCAAATGCTTCCATACCTACACTGAAACCAAGCACCACCCAAGGGCTAACAAGTTCCAGAGCAAGACATACCACACAAATTCTCCAGCAACACAGGAACATAACCCTGAGCTTCAATATACAGGCTGCCCCAAATCACTCAAAACCAACTGACATCTCAAAACTTATTACTGGACACTTCATTGCACTCCAGAGAGAAGAAATCCAGCTCCACCCACCAGAACACCAACATAAGCTTCCCTAATCAGGAAACCTTGACAAGCCACCGGTCAAACCCCACCCACAGTGAGGAAACTCCACAATAAAGGGAACTCCACAAATGCCAGAATACAGAAAGGCCACCCCAAACACAGCAATATAAGCAAGATGAAGAGGCAGAGAAATACCCAGCAGGAAAAGGAACACGATAAATGCTTACCAACCCAAACAAAAGAGGAAGATATAGGGAATGTAGCTGATAAAGAATTCTGAATAATGATAGTGAAAATGATCCCAAATCTTGAAAAAAAATGGAGTTACAGATTATCCTGGAGACAAGGATTGAGAAGATGCAAGAAAGGTTTAACAAGCACCTGAAGAAATAAAAAAGAGTCAATATATAATGAATAATGCAATAGATGAGATCAAAAACACTCTGGAGGGAACCAACAGTAGAATAATGCAGGCAGAAGATAGGATAAGTGAGGAAGAAGACAGAATGGTAGAAATAAATGAAAGCGAAGAAAAAAGAATTAAAAGAAATGAGGACAATCTCAGAGACCTCTGGGACAATGCTAAATGCCCAAACATTCGAATCATAGGAGTCTCAGAAGAAGAAGACAAAAAGAAAGACTATGAGAAAATACTTGAGGAGATAATAATTGACAACTTACCTAAAATGGGGAAGGAAATAATCACCCAAGTCCAAGTAACCCAGAGAGTCCCAAATAGGATAAACCCAAGGCAAAATACCCCAGGACACATATTAATCAAATTAACAAAGATCAAACACAAAGAACAAATGTTAAAAGCAGCAAGGGAAAAACAACAAATAACACACAAGGGGATTCCCAAAAGGAAAAAAGCTGATCTTTCAACAGAAACTCTTCAGGCCAGGAGGGAATGGCAGGACATACTTAAAGTGATGAAAGAAAATAACCTACAGCCCAGATTACTGTACCCAGAAAGGATCTCATTCAACTATGGAGGAGAAATCAAAAGCTTTACAGACAAGCAAAAGCTGAGAGAATTCAGCATCACCAAACCAGCTCTCCAACAAATGCTAAAAGAACTGCTCTAGATAGGAAACACAGAAAGGGTGTATAAACTCAAACCCAAAACAATTAAGTAAATGGCAACTGGATCATACTTATCAATAATTACCTTAAATGTAAATGGGCTGAATGCCCCAACCAAAAGACAAAGGCTGGCTAAATGGATGCAGAAACAAGACCCCTATATATGTTGTCTACAAGAGACCCACCTCGAAATAAGGGACACATACAGACTGAAAGTGAAGGGCTGGAAAAAGATATTCCACGCAAATAGAGACCAAAAGAAAGCAGGAGTAGCAATACTCATATCAGATAAAATAGACTTTAAAACAAAGGCTGTGAAAAGAGACAAAGAAGGAAACTACGTAATGATCAAAGGATCAATCCAAGAAGAAGATATAACAATTATAAATATATATGCACCCAACATAGGAGCACCGCAATATGTGACACAGTTGCTAACAAGTATGAAAGGGTAAATTAACAATAACACAATAATAGTGGGAGACTTTAATACCCCATTCACACTTATGAATAGATCAACAAAACGGAAAATTAACAAGGAAACACAACCGTTAAATGAAACAATAGACCAGTTAGACCTAATAGATATCTATAGGACATTTCACCCCAAAACAATGAATTTCACCTTTTTCTCAAGTGCACACGGAACATTCTCCAGGATAGATCACATCCTGGGCCATAAATCTAGCCTTGGTAAATTCAAAAAATTGAAATCATTCCAAGCATCTTTTCTGACCACGATGCAGTAAGATTAGATCTCAATGACAGGAGAAAAACTATTAAAAATGCCAACATATGGAGACTAAACAGCACGCTGCTGAATAATGAACAAATCATAGAAGAAATCAAAAGAGAAATCAAAATACCCATAGAAACAAATGAAAACGAAAACACAACACCCCAAAACCTCTGGGACACTGTAAAAGTAGTGCTAAGGGGAAGGTTCAAAGCAATACAGTTTACCTCAAGAAACAAGAAATAAGTCAAATAAATAAACTAACTCTACACCTAAAGCAAACAGAAAAGGAAGAAATGAAGAACCCCAGGGTTAGTAAAAGGAATGAAATCTTAAAAATTAGGGCAGAAATAAATGAAAAAGAAACAAAAGAGACCATAGCAAAAATCAACAAAGCCAAAAGCTGATTCGTTGAGAGGGTAAATAAAATTGACAAACCACTAGCCAGACTCATCAAGAAACAAAGGGAGAAAAACCAAATCAATAAAATTAGAAATGAAAATGGAGAGATCACAAAAGATAACATAGAAATACAAAGGATCATAAGAGACTACTATCAGGAATTATATGCCAATAAAACGGACAACTTGGAAGAAATGGACAAATTCTTAAAAAAATACAACTTTCCAAAACTGAACCAGGAAGAAACAGAAAATCTTAACAGACCCATCACAAGCACGGAACTAGAGGATGTATTCAGAAATCTTCCAGCAAACAAAAGCCCAGGTCCAGATGGCTTCACACCTGAATTCCACCAAAAATTAGGAAAAGACCTAACACCTATCCTACTCAAACTCTAGCAGAAAATTGCAGAGGAAGGGAAACTTAGAAACTCATTCTGTGAGGCTACCATCACCCTGATACCAAAATCTGGTAAAGATCCCACAAAAAAAGAAAACTACAGGCCAATATCACTGATGAACATAGATGCAAAAATCCTTAACAAAATTCTAGCAATCACAATCCAACAACACATTAAGAAGATCATACATCATGACCAAGTGGGCTTTATCCCAGGGATGCAAGGATTCTTCAATATCCCCAAATCAATCAATGTAAACACCACATTAACAAACTGAAAAATAAAAACCGTATGATTATTTCAATAGATGCAGAGAAAGCCTTCGACAAAATTCAACATCCATTTATGATTAAAACCCTCCAGAATGTGGGAATAGAAAGAACATACCTCAACAAAATAAAAGCTATATATGACAAACCCACAGCAAACATTATCCTCAATGGTGAAAAATTGAAAGCATTTCCCCTAAAGTCAGGAACAAGACAAGGGTGCCCACTCTCACCACTACTATTCAACATAGTTCTGGAAGTTTTGGCTACAGAAATCAGAGCAGAAAAAGACATAAAAGGAATCCAAATTGGAAAAGAAGACGTAAAACTCTCACTGTTCACTGATGACACAATCCTCTACACAGAAAACCCTAAAGACTCTACCAGAAAACTACTAGAGCTAATCAATGAATACAGTAAAGTTGCAGGATACAAAACCAACACACAGAAATCCCTTGCATTCCTATAGACTAACAATGAGAAAATAGAAAGAGAAATTAAGGAAACTATTCCGTTCACTGTTGCAACAAAAAGAATAAAATACTTAGGGATATATCTACCTAAAGAAAAAAAAAGACTTATATATAGAAAACTATAAAACATTGGTGAAAGAAATCAAAGAGGACACAAATAGATGGAGAAATATACCGTGTTCGTGGATTAGAAGAATCAATATTGTGAAAATGAGTATTCTACCCAAAGTAATTTATACATTCAATGCAATCGCTATCAAGCTACCAACGGTATTTTTCACAGAGATAGAACAAATAATCTCACAATTTGTATGGAAATACAAAAAAACCTCGAATAGCCCAAGCAATCTTGAGGAAGAAAAATGGAACTGGGGGAATCAACCTGCTGGACTTCAGGCTCTACTACAAAGCCACAGTCATCAAGACAGTATGGTACTGGCATAAAGACAAAAATATAGATCAATGGAACAAAATAGAAAGCCCAGAGATAAATCCATGCACCTATGGACACCTAATCTTTGACAAATGAGGCAAGAATATAAAATGGAGAAAAGACAGTCTCTTTAACAAGTGGTGCTTGGAAAACTGGTCAGCCACTTGTAAAAGAATGAAACTAGAACACTTCCTAACACCATACACAAAAATAAACTCAAAATGGATTAAAGATCTAAATGTAAGACCAGAAACTATAAAACTCCTAGAGGAGAACATAGGCAAAACACTCTCAGACATAAATCACAGGAGGATCCTCTAAGACCCACCTCCCAGAATATTGGAAATAAAAGCAAAAATAAACAAATGGGACCTAATTAAACTTAAAAGCTTCTGCACAGCAAAGGAAACTATAACCAAGGTGAAAAGACAGCCTTCAGAATGGGAGAAGTTAATAGCAAATGAATCAACTGACAAAGAATTAATCTCAAAAATATACAAGCAACTCCGACCAAATCAAAAAATGGGCCAAAGAACTAAACAGACATTTCTCCAGAGAAGACATACAGATGGCTAAGAAACACATGAAAAGATGCTCAACATCACTCATAATGAGAGAAATGCAAATCAAAACCACAATGAGGTACCATCTCATGTCAGTAGAATGACTGCTATCCAAAAGTCTACAAGCAATAAATGCTGGAGAAGGTGTACAGAAAAGGCAACCCTCTTACACTGCTGGTGGGAATGCAAACTAGTACAACTACTATGGAGAACAGTGTGGAGACTCCTTAAAAAACTGGACATAGAACTGCCATACGACCCAGCAATCCCACTTCTGGGCATACACACCGAGGAAACCAGAATTGAAAGAGACAGGTGTACCCCAATGTTTATCACAGCACTGTTTATAATAGCCAGGACACGGAAGCAACCTAGATGTCCATCTGCAGACAAATGGATAAGAAAGCTGTGGTACATATACACAATGGAGTATTACTCAGCCATTAAAAAGAATATATCTGAATCAGTTCTAATGAGGTGGATGAAACTGGAGCCTATTATACAGAGTGAAGTAAGTCAGAAAGAAAAACACCAATACAGTATACTAACGCATATATATGGAATTTAGAAAGATGGTAATGATAATCCTGTATGTGAGACAGCAAAAGAGACACAGATGAATAGAACAGTCTTTTGGTCTCTGTGGGAGACGGCGAGGGTGGGATGATTTGGGAGAATGGCATTGAAACATGTATATTATATGTGAAACGAATCGCCAGTCCAGGTCTGATGCATGATAAAGGATGCTCGGGGCTGGTGCACTGCGATGACCCAGAGGGATGGGATGGGGAGGGAGGTGGGGGGGGGTTCAGGATGGGGAACACATGTACACCCGGGGCAGATTCAAGTCAATGTATGGCAAAACCAATACAATATTGTAAAACAATTAGCCTCCAATTAAAATTTTTAAAAATTAAAATATTTTTAAAAACGTCAAAATATTTTACTGTATCTAAGAATATTATTAATGTATTCATCAGAGTACCTAAAGTCCTTTTTCTTTTCTCATTTAAAAGTAATTAGTTTTGAATATTACACTATTTAAATTTATTTTTATCCAATTTTTCAAAATTTTAATGTGAAATTTTTCAAATATTTGTAAGTTGAAAGAATCTTAGAGTGAAAATATATAAACTAACCAACTGGATTTTCCCATTAATATCTTACCATCTTGTTTTATTGCATAAAAAAGAAATTGCCAAGAAAAAGGCAAAATGGTTGTTTGAGGAGGCCTTACAAATTGCTGAGAAAGGAAGATAAGCAAAAGGCAAAGGAGAAAAAGAAAGATACACCCATCTGAACGCAGAGTTCCAAATAACAGCAAGGAGAGGTAAGAAAGCCTTCCTAAGTGAACAATGCAAGGAAATAGAGAAAAATGATACAACAGGAAAGAGTAGAGATCTCTTTGAGAAAATTAGAAACACCAAGAGAACATTTCATGCAAATATGGGCACAATAAAGGACAGAAATGGACCTAACAGAAGCAGAAAGTATTAAGAAGAGGTGGCAAAAATACACAGAAGAACCATACAAAAAGATCTTAATGATGCAGATAACCATGATGGTGTGACCATTTTCCTAGAGCCAGACACCTTAGAGTGTAAAGATGTCTGGGCTTTAGGAAGCATCACTATGAACAAAGCTAGTGGAGGTGATGGAATTCCAGCTGAGCTATTTAAAATCCTAAAAGACAATGCTGTGAAAGTACTGCACTCAGTACACCAGGAAATTTGGAAAACTCAGCAGTGGCCACAGGACTTTAAAAGATGTTTTCATTCCAATCCCAAAGAAGGGCAATGCCAAAGAATGTTCAAACTACCACACAAAAGCACATATCTCACATGCTAGCAAAATAATACTCAAAATTCTCCAGGCTAGGCTTCAACAGTACATGAAACGAGAACTTCCAGATGTTCAAGCTGGATTTAGAAAAGGCAGAGAAACCAGAGATCAAATTGCCCACATCCTTTGGATCATAGAAAAAGCAAGAGAGTTCCAGAAAAACATCTACTTCTGCTTCATTGACTACACTAAAGCCTCTGACTATGTGGATCATGACAAACTGTGGAAAATTCTTAGATGGGAATACCAGACCACCTGACCTGCCTCCTGAGAAATCTGTATGTAGGTTAAGAAGCAACAGCTGGAACCAGACATGGAACAACAGACTGGTTCAAACTGGGAAAGGAGTACGTCAAGGCTGTATACTGTTACCCTGCTTATTTAACTTCTGTGAAGAGTACTTCATGTGAAAAGCTGGGCTGGATGAAGCACAAACTGGAATCAAGATTGCCAGGAAAATATTAATAACCTCAGATATGCAGATGACACCATCTTTATGGCACAAAGTGAAGAGGAACTAAAGAGCCTCTTGATGAAAGTGAAAGAGGAGAGTGAAAAAGTTGGCTTAAAGCTCAACATTCAGAAAACTAAGATCATGGCATCTGGTCCCATCACTTCATGGCAAATAGATGGGGAAACACAACAGTGTCAGACTTTATTTTTGGGGGCTCCAAAATCACTGCGGATGCTGATTGCAGCCATGAAATTAAAAGACGCTTACTCCTTGGAAGGAAAGTTATGACCAACCTAGATAGCATATTAAAAAGCAGAGACATCACTTTGCCAACAAGGGTCCATCTAGTCAAGACTATGGTTTTTCCAGTGGTCATGTATGGATGTGAGAGTTGGACTGTGAAGAGAGTTGATCACTGAAGAATTAATGCCTTTGAACTGTGGTGTTGGAGAAGACTCTTGAGAGTCCCTTGGATTGCAAGGAGATCCAACCAGTCCATCCTAAAGGAGATCAGTCCTGAATATTCTTTGGAAGGACTGATGCTGAAGCTGAAACTCCAATACTTTGGTCACTTGATGCAAAGAGCCTACTCATTAGAAAAGACCCTGATGATGGGAAAGATTGAAGGCAGGAGGAGAAGGGGAAGACAAAGAACAAGACGGCATCACCGACTTAATGGACGTGAGTTTGAGCAAGCTCAGGGAGATGTTGAAGGATGGGGAAGTTTGGTGTGCTGCAGTTCATGGGGTCACAAAGAGTCAGACATGACTGAGAGACTGAGAAACAACAGCAGCAACCCACCTTTCTATTCAGCCATTAATCCATCTTGTTTTAATAAATAGAAACATCAGTACACTTTATCTAAGTTCTACAGCAAACATCAGTGATTTGTCTTCTGACGTGGACAAAACAAATTTATCTCCACTGCAATAAACAGTCAGATTCAGGGTGCATATATATGATGTGGGAGCTAGATTTCTAGATATACAACTTTCTGCCGATGTCTAGAAAATACAGGGTCAATTTGCTTGTTTAATTTGCAAACCTGTTGCTGAAACCTATTCCTGTTAATATTTTGCTGACTATCCTTCCCCAAATATCTGCATTCATTTATCCATTTACGTTCACTCAACAAATAATTTTTGAGTGGCTACTGTGTGCCACGTGACTCATAGTCTGTGTCCTCAAGGTGCTTTTATTCTAGTCACACGTCTGACAGTAATAGGTGCAATGAGGAAAAACAAAGAAGGGTCTTAATTTAGAGAGTGAAGATGCCGTACGTGGTGACATTTGAACAGAGGTGTGGAGCTGAGAGCAGGAAAATGGAGACAGCTGGTCAGAAGTGATGGCTGTGCTCTTAAAGCTGTGAGGTGAGACGGTGTCTGAGAAACAGTGAGGACAGGGGACCAACGCAGCTGGACTGTCCCGAGAGGAGGGGAGAGACGGGACCAGCGCAGCTGGACCGTCCCGAGGGGAGGGGAGAGACAGGGGACCAGCGCAGCTTGACCGTCCCGAGGGGAGGGGAGAGACATGGGACCAGCGCAGCTGGACCGTCCCGAGGGGAGGGGAGAGACAGGGGACCAGCGCAGCTGGACCGTCCCGAGGGGAGGGGAGAGACAGGGGACCAGCGCAGCTGGACCGTCCCGAGGGGAGGGGAGAGACAGAGGACCAGCACAGCTGGACTGTCCTGAGGGGAGGGAAGAGTAGTGCATCAGGAGGTTAGAGAAGCTACAGGGGCAAATTCTACTCTGACTGCGAAGGAAAGCCACAGGAGAGTACTGATCAGAGGAGGATCATGGTCTAATTTTTCAAAAACCCATTCCAGCTACTGCTTCAGAGAATGAACTGTGAGAAGGCAAGTGTGGTATATGGAAAACGGAAGGAAGATTGTATTTGGAATTGGTGAGATCTGATGGTGACTAGATCAGAGTGGATGCAGTGGAAATCGTATATACACATACAGGGATAGATATATGCTTCTATCACCTTACAGAAATGGGACCATATCTATGCTGTATATCTTGTCCAAACTTTTCTTATTTACTCCTTTTTATCTCCCCATTACCTGATCTCCAGCCCACACTCCTCTGCCCCTCCCTACCAATAGCTAACACAAGAAACCGGCCAGATACGCAACCTTTCAAATTAATCTCCATTTTCTAAATAATACAAAGAGGTCTTTTTTAAAAAAATAATACCTTTTTTACAAAAACTGAGTCATATTGTCTTACTTTGCTGTGTGAATTGCCAATGGTTTTGCTAACTTTTCTATCTGGTTGTTTTTCTTACTTTGAAGACCATTATAGGTATTGACTGTTTTGAATTATTTATCACAGACATTCTTTCATGGTTTAGCATATGTATTCTGACTTTATGATTTATGGTATTTTGTCATACTTTTAACAATATTTTGCATGATAAATTATGCCTGTTCATCTTGTAGTTTCTGGGTTTCCTTTCTTTAAATCATCTCACCTTGCTGCTGCTGCTAAGTCACTTCAGTCGTGTCCGACTCTGTGCGACCCCATAGACGGAAGCCCACCAGGCTTCCCCGTCCCTGGGATTCTCCAGGCAAGAACACTGGAGTGGGTTGCCATTTCCCTCTCCAATGTGTGAAAGTGAAAAGTGAAAGTGAAGTCGCTCAGTCGTGTCCGACTAGTAGCGACATATTCCAATTTTTCTGTTAAATTTAATTGTTTAGGCTGTTTAAAGTGTGAAATAAAAGTTTAATCAATATTTGATTCAATTCTTTATACAAACTCCATTTTAAGTACCAAAAATCGTGTTTTTCATTTGGTTTCAGTTGCTTTTTAATTAGTCTTACCACCCAGACTGCCATTACCAAAGGTCAGCAATTTTTATGCTGGAAAGTGTTGGTGTGATGGATCTCTATGTGTGACTCCTTTCCTCATCTTTTTGTCCCTATGCTAATTCTGAACTTGCTCGCCTTCAGATCCATTTCTTATCTGCAAACTAGGAGATTCAGGAGAAAGAGGGCTGAGGCCTGCCGCCTGCATTTCTCTGTTCCCTCATCAACTGCCTCCAGCTGGGTTCAATTAACCGGAGATACTAGATGAAATTAAAGAGTGGGAGGAAGGGAGAAGCCAGAGCATTCCTCCTCATTTTCTGAATCAGCCAGCATCTCTAGAGACAGCCAGCTCTCCTCCATGATCCCAGTTCTGTAGCCTTGGCCCCCAAACTCCTATATGACTCCCCTTCTCCTTTTGCACACCTCGAAGGTAGAAGCTTCCTGATGTTGTTGGTCTCTGGCTAGCCTTGCTGTCCCTTTTCGGCTTCTAAGTTTTCCATCATTTAAGTAAACCAGTTCTCTGCTTTAAATTCCGTTTTACTTGATTCAGTCTGATACATTTTCCAGTAATATTTAACCACGTGCCTTAATCAGAAGAAAAGCTCCAATTTTCTTTTAAGCAATAAATAACATGATGGCCTTCCACACTGTAGCACAATTACTGAGAATAGCTCATTCTCATCTATTCAACACCAAATGCAATATAACTGATCAAACACTGCTGAGTGTCACATCACCACCACCTCCAGAAATACAGGATCCAATTTTCCCATCACCACAGAAATGATACTATCTTCATTCATAGATTCTGCAGACTCTGGATTTAGTTCACAATTTCTCTGTTCTTCCTTGCCCTTCAATAGCATCTTTTCACTTATGATTCCACTAAATGTATAGATTATTAAAATCTTTTCCCTTTGAGACTTCATGCTCTCAACCATCTAAACTGATCTGCCAGATTTATTAAGTAACTGAGCAAGTATCTATTAAGAACCCAGTATTTGCCAAACAGTATACAAAGAAGAAGCTACAGGTTCACCATGATATAGTCTCTCTGAAATCTCAGTAAGCTGGTAATTATAATTCAGTGTGATAAAGAATGTTTTGGTAGGTAGAATTCTGAGATTCCCCAAGACCCGCCAGCTCAGGTTTGCATGCTTTGTACAGGCAAGACTGTTTATATGTATAGGCAAGATTTGTGAAAATGAGGGTGAAGTTCTTTCCTCGATTAGGTTACATTATATATGTAATTATACATTATATATCTCAAAGGCAATGGGTAGTCATTCCTGTGACTATGTGATTTACATAAGACTGAGTCTTAGAAGATGGAGAAGAGAGTATCCTGCTGGTCTTGAGAAAGCAAACTGACAAAGTTTAGAGAGTGCCATATGACAAGGACCTGCTCTGAGGTGGGCTCACTCAATAGCTATTAAGAAAACAAGATACTTCAGTCCTACAACTGCAAGGAAATAAATTCTGTCAACACCATAAGGGAGCTTGGAAGACTAACTTTCCCTAGATGAGGACATAGCCAGCCAACAGATTGATCTTGGCTTTAGATCCTGACCCACAGAAATTGTGAGAAAATAATCTGCTACATTTGTGGTAGGTAATTTGTTAAACAGCAATAGACAAAGAAAATAGATCTGACACAGCAGAGGATATTAGGGCACATAGGAAAAGACCTAACCCAGCCCATGGCCAGGGATGACTTTCTGAAGGAAGACCTAACGCTGAGACCTGAAGAGTCGGCAAGTGTTCGTCAAGCAAGGGGAGGGGAATGGGGAAAGGAAGGTAAGAGAGCTATTTCAGAGAATCCTGGAAGTGTGTGTATGCACGTGTATAAGAGAGAGAGAAACACAGACCATAAAATCGTTGTCTCTAGCAGTTTTTTAATAAACTTTAAACCATATACTTTAAAATTCTTCACCCTTCACTTCTATTCCATATGACCATTCTTATCACAATCTATACTTTAAACAACTTCCACCGTGTTTCTTACTTTGCAATTCCTATCCCTAAAATCTTACCTAATGTCCTAGGTGCAGTGAACAGCTTCTATGACTCACAATAGGTCTTCTCATCTGCTTCACATAACAACTGTTTCATCACCTCCAGGATGCCTTAATCTTAAAAGTACTTCATTTGAGTCTCTACCCAGAATCTCACACTTCACCACCAACAGTGCATTCATGTAACAAGTATGAGAACCACCATTCTTGGTTTCCTTGGCTTTTGGAGGGCTGGAACCATGTACAGTTTATGTTCTGTCTTGTTTGAGCTTCTTTTATTATATCATAAACACCTGCTAACTAGCTAATTTTTTTTTCTGGCAAGCAAGGCTTAATGACGTCTGAGCTATTCAAAGTAAAATAGAAAGAAACCTCTCTCATCCCTAGCACTGAGACCACCATTCAGGTCTTCTTCTCTCATGGGATATTGTGAGGTTTGGAGAAATGGATAAGTAGTCTTCAGGAGCTGCAGTATGTAGGCTCAGCAGTTGTGGCTTCCAGGCTCTAGAGTACAACAGGTGTTGGCACACAGGCTTAGATGCTCTGTGGCACGTGGGATCTTCCCAGATCAGGGACTGAACCCATTCTCTTTGGCAAGCAGATTCTTTACCACTGAGCCTCCAGGGAAGCCCTCGTTAAGCCTTTTGAATGTCCATTATATCCAGCATTGTGTAAAATACTTTATGTGGATTACTTCATCCTATGCTCACAGAAAACCAATAGACATATATAGTAATACACTCCCCATTATACAGACGGAAACTAAAATTTAGGGAGATTTTCTAACTAAAAGTTAGGAAATACCAGCCCCAGCATTGTGTGTCTAGAACCAGGCTCTCAAACACTATAGCATGGTATTACTTCAGGTCTCAACCTGGACATTACTCTACCAGGAAGCCCTCCCTGACCAAAAGTTCAGTTCAGATCAGTTCAGTTGCTCAGTTGTGTCTGACTCTCTGTGACCCCATGAATCACAGCACGCCAGGCCTCCCTGTGCATCACCAACTCCCGGAATTCACTCAAACTCGTCCAGAGAGTGGGTGATGCCATCCAGCCATCTCATTCTCTGTCGTCCCCTTCTCCTCCCGCCCCCAACCTTTCCCAGCATCAGACTCTTTTCCAGTGAGTCAACTCGTCGCATGAGGTGGCCAAAGTATTGCAGCTTCAGCATCAGTCCCTCCAATGAACATCCAGGATTGATCTCCTCTAGAATGGACTGGTTGGATCTCCTTGCAGTACAAGGGACTCTCAAGAGTCTTCTCCAACACCACAGTTCAAAACCATCAATTCTTCAGTGCTCAGCTTTCTTCACAGTCCAACTCTCACATCCATACATGACCATGGGAAAAACCATAGCCTTGACTAGGCGGACCTTGGTTGGCAAAGTAACGTCTTTGCTTTTTAATATACTATCTAGGTTGGCCATAACTTTCCTTCCAAGGAGTAAGCGTCTTTTAATTTCATGGCTGCAATCAGCATCTGCAGTGATTTTGGAGCCCAAAAAAATAAAGTCTGACACTGTCTCCACTGTTTTTCCATCTATTTCCCATGAAGTGATGGGACCAGATGCCATGATCTTAGTTTTCTGAATGTTGAGCTTCAAGCCAACGTTTTCACTCTCCTCTTTCACTTTCATCAAGAGGCTTTTGAGTTCCTCTTCACTTTCTGCCATAGGGTAGTGTCATCTGCATATCTGAGGTTATTGATATTTCTCCCAGCATCTTGATTCCAGCTTGTGCTTCTTCCAGCCCAGCGTTCCTCATGATGTACTCTGCATAGAAGTTAAATAAGCAAGGTGACAATATACAGCCTTGACATCCTCCTTTTCCTATTTGGAACCAGTCTGTTGTTCCATGTCCAGTTCTGACTGTTGCTTCCTGACCTGCACACAGGTTTCTCAAGAGGCAGGTCAGGTGGTCTGGTATTCCCATCTCTTTCAGAATGTTCCACAGTTTATTGTGATCCACACAGTCAAAGGCTTTGGCATAGTCAATGAAGCAGAAATAGATGTTTTTCTGGAACTCTCTTGCTTTCTCCATGATCCAGCGGATGTTGGCAATTTGATCTCTGGTGCCTCTGCCTTTTCTAAAACCTGCTTGAACATCTGGGAGTTCACGGTTCACATATTGCTGAAGCCTGGCTTGGAGAATTTTGAGCATGAATTTACTAGCGTGTGAGATGAGTGCAATTGTGCGGTAGTTGGAGCATTCTTTGGCATTGCCTTTCTTTGGGATTGGAATGAAGACTGACCTTTTCCAGTCCTGTGGCCACTGCTGAGTTTTCCAAATTTGCTGGCATATTGAGTGCAGCACTTTCACAGCATCATCTTTCAAGATTTGAAATAGTTCAACTGGAATTCCATTACCTCCACTAGCTTTGTTCGTGACCACAGATGCAGCCAAATAATGTTGGACCTGGGAAGCTATCTCCTCCTCAGGGTGTTTTGTTTGTTTGTTTGTTTTTTTAATGCTCAGGCACAGAGCTGAATGAACACTGCATGCATTTAATCACAGTTCTGCCATTTATCAACTTTGTAATCTTAATCCCTTGAGAAAAATATGATTACTATTATTCTGATCCCATGAAAGCTGAAGCAAGTACATATACTCAGCATAGTATGCTTCTGGAGACAAATGAATATGAAAACACAATGATCCAAAATCTACAGGATACAGCAAAAGCAGTTCAAAGAGGAAAGTTTATAGCAATACAAGTTTACCCTGAGAAACAAGAAAAATCTCACGTGAACAATCCACACTTACCCTGAAAGGAGTTAAAAAAAGAACCAACAAAATCCAAAGTTAGTAGAAAAAACAAAATCATAAAAATCACAGCAGAAATAAATGAAAGAGACTAATTATATATATATATATATATATATATATGATCAATGAAACCAAGAGCTGGAACTAGAAAAAGATAAAATTGCTAAACTTTTAGCCAGACTCATCAAGAAAAAAAAAAAAGAACAGGAGAGGGCCCAAATCAATAATGTCAGAAATGAAAAAGGAGAAGTACAATCAATACCATACAAATACAAAAGATCATAAGAGACTACTATACCAGTAAAATGGATAACCTAGAAGATGGACAAACTTCTAGAGATGTATAATCTCCAAAGATTGAGCCAGTGAAAAATAGAAAATAAGAACAGACCAGCTACCACAAATGAAATTAAACAATTTAAAAATTATATTCTTTGCAGCATAGAGAAGCTCTACAGCCAGCAAAAACAAGATCAGCAGCTGACTGTGGCTCAGGTCACGAGCTCCCATTGCAAAATTCAGGCTTAAACTGAAGAAAGGGAAAACCACTAGGCCATTCAGGTATAACCTAAGTCAAATCCTTTATGATGATACAGTGGACAAATTGATTCAAGTGACTAGATTTTGTAGACAGACAGGTATTGATTGACTGAAGAATTATGGACAGAGGTTCATTAACACTGTACACGAGGCGGTGACCAAAACCATTGCAAAGAAAAAGAAATGCGGGAAGCAAAGTGAATAATGAGAAAAGAAGAGACACAAAAGGCAAAGGAGAAAGGAAAACATATACCCAACTGAATGCAGAGTTTCAGAGAACAGCACGGAAATATAAGAAAGACTTGCTAAGTGAACAATGCAAAGAAACAGAGGAAAACAATAGAATGGAAAAGACTAGAAATCTCTTCAAGATAATTAGAGATATCAAGGGAACATTTCACAGAAGGATGGGCACAATAAAGGACAGAAATGGTAAGGACCTAATAGAAGCAGAAGAGATTAAGAAGAGGTGACAAGAATGCACAGAAGAACTGTACAAAAAAGATCCTAGTGACCCAAATAACCATGATCATGTGGTCACTCACCTAGAGCCAGACATATTGGACTGTGAAGTCGAGCAGGCCTTAAGAAGCACTACAACGAACAAAGCTAGTGGAGGTGATGGAATTCCAGCTGAGCTATTTTACATCCTAAAAGATGATGCTATTAAAGTGCTGCACTCGACATGCCAGTAAATTTGGAATACTCAGCAGCAGTCACAGGACTTGAAAAGATGAGTTTTTCATTCCAATCCCTAAGGCAGGCAGTGCCAAAGAATGTTCAGACTACCTCACAATTGCACTAATTTTACATGTCAGCAAGTTAATGCTCAAAATCCTTCAAGCTAGGCTTCAGCATTATGTGAACTGTGAACTTCCAGATGTACAAACTGGATTTAGAAAAGGCAGAAAAACCAGAGACCAAACTCCCAATGTTCACTGGATCATGGAAAAAGCAAGAGAATTCCAGAAAAACATTTACTTCTGCTTCACTGATTATGCTAAAGCCTTTGACTGTGTGGATCACAACAAACTGTGGAAAATTCTAAAAGCGATGGGAGTACCAGAACACCTGACCTATCTCCTGAGAAACCTGTATGCAGGTTATAAGTGGACACAGAACAGATTGGTTCAAAACTGGGAAAGGAGTATGACAAAGCTATATATTGTCACCCTGCTTGTTAACTTCTATGCAGAATACATCATGAGAAATGCTAGGCTGGATGAATCACAAGCTGGAATCAAGATTTCTGGGAGAATATCAACAACTTCAGATATGCAGATGATACCACTCTAATGGCAGAAAATGAAGACAAACTAAAGAGCCTCTTGATGAAAGTGAAAGAGAGTGAAAACCTGGCTTAAAGCTCAACATTCAGAAAACTAAGATCATGACATCCGGTCCCATCACTTTATGACAAATAGAAAGGGAAAAAGTGGAAACAGTGACAGATTTTATTTTCTTGGGCTCTAGATTCACTGCAAATGGTGACTGCAGCCATAAAATTAAAAGACTCCTGCTCCTTGGAAGAAAAGATATCACAAACCTCAACAGCATATTAAAAAGCAGAGACATCACTTTGCCAACAAGATCCATATAGTCAAGGCTATGGTTTTTCCACTAGTCATACAGATATTAGAGTTGGAACATAAAGGCTGAGCACTAAGGAACTGATGTTTTTGAACTGTGGTGCTGGAGAAGACTCCTGAGGGTCCCTGGGATAGCAAGGAAAGCAAACCAATCAATCGTAAAGGAAATCAACCCTGAATATTGTTGGAAGGACTGATGCTAAAGCTGAAGCTCCAATACTTTGGTCACATGATGGAAAGAGCCAACTGATTGGAAAAGACACTGAGTATAGGAGGAGAAGGGGCAACAGAGGATGAGCTGGCTCAATGGCACCACTGAATCAATGGACATGAATTTGAGCAAACTCCAGGAGATAGCAAGGACAGGAAAGCTTGACACACTGTACGCCATGGGGTCACAAAAAGTCATACACAACTTGGAGAGTGAACAAAAAAAAAAAATTTTAAAATTCCCAACAAACAAAAGTCCCACACTGAATGGCTTTATAGGTGAACTCTATCAAACCTTTAAAGAAGAGTTAACTCATCCTTATCAAATTGTTCCAAAAAACTGGAGAGAAAGGAATCCTTTTGAATTTATTCTGTGATGACAGCATCACTATGATATCAAAACTAAACAGATATAATAAAAAGAGAAAATTACAGGCCAATACAACTAAAGAACACAGATGCAAACATCCTCAACACAATCTTAGCAAACTGAAGCCAGCAATACATCAAAAGAATCATTTACCATGATCAACTGGGATTTAACCCAAGAATGAAAGGATTTTTCAATATCCACATATCAATCAATATGATACACCATATCAACAAATTGAAGAATAAAAACCATATGATCATCTCAATAGATACAGAAAAAAACTTTTGACAAAATTCAACATCCATTTATGATTAAAAAAAAAAAAGTCTCAGGAAAGTAGGCATAGAGTGAACACATCTCAACATAATAAAGACCAGTCAATACTTTGACCACCTCATGCGACGAGTTGACTCACTGGAAAAGACTCTGATGCTGGGAAAGGTTGGGGGCCAGAGGAGAAGGGGACGACAGAGGATGAGATGGCTGGATGGCATCACTGACTCTGTGGACATGAGTTTGAGTGAACTCCAGGAGTTGGTGATGGACAGGGAGGCCTGGCGTGCTGTGATTCATGGGGTCGCAAAGAGTCGGACAGGACTGAGCGACTGAACTGAACTGATGATAAGCCCACAACTAACATCATACCCAGTAGTGAAAAGCTGAAAGCGTTTCCTCTGAGATCAGGAACAAGACAAGGATCTCTGCTTTTATTCAACATAATTCTGGAAGTCCTAGCCATGACAATCAGACAAGAAAAAGAAATAAAAGGAATCCAAATTTGAAAGGAAGAAGCAAAATTGTCACAGTAGATAGCATGATACTATATACATAGAAAATCCTAAAGACATCTCCAGAAAATGCTAAAGCTCATCAATGAATTTGATAAAGTTGTGGAATAAAAAATTAATACACAGAAATATGTTGCATTTCAATATACTTATAACAAACAATCAGAAAGAGAAATTAAGGAAACAATCCCATTTATCATAGCATCAAAAAGAATAAAATAACTAGGCATAAAACTACATGAGGAGGTAAAAGACTCATACTCTGTAAACTATGATGCTCATGAAGGAAACTGAAGACAGCACAAACATACGGAAAGATATAGTGTGTTCATGGATTAGAAGAATTAATATTGCTAAAATGACCATATTACCCAAGGGAATCTACAGATTCAATGCAAAGCCTATCAAACTACCAAGGGTATTATTCACAGAAATAGAACAAATAATTTTAAAATGTATGGAAACACAAAAGACCCCAGATAGCCCAAACAACCTTGAGACAGAACAGAACTGTAGGAACCACACTCTCTGATTTCAGACTACACTACAAAGCTACAGTAAGCGAATGAGTATGGTACTGGCACAAACCAGACACATAAATCAATTGAGAGCCCAAAAAGAAACCTATGCACTTAAGGTCAATCAACTACAAAGAAGGTGAAAATATACAATGGAGTGAAGACAGTCTCTTCAATAAGTGGTGCTAAGAAAACTGGACAGCCCCATGTAAAAGAATGAAATTAGAAAATTCTCTAACACCATATACAAAAATAAGCTCAAAATGAATTAAAAACCTAAATGCAAGGCTGGAACTCCTAGAAGAAAACCTAGGCAGAACACTCTTTGACATAAATGGTAGCAATATTTTTTGGATCTTGTCTCCTAGTCACCTGATCATGTCTGACTCTTTTTGCAACTCCATGGACTATAAATCACCAGGCTCCTCTGTCCGTGTATTTCCCAGGCAAGAATACTGGAGTGTATGGCCATTTCCTTTCCAGGGGATCTTCCCGACTCAGGGATCAAACCTGAGTTTCCTGCATTGCAGGAAGAGTCTTTACCATCTGAGCCACCAGGAAAGCCCACAACAAAGGAAATAAAAGCAAAAACAAGCAAATAGGACCTAATTAAACTTGAAAGATTTTGCACAGCAAAGGGAAGACTGAAAAAATGAAAAGACAATCTACTGAATGGGAGAAAATATTTGCAAATGATATGATTGATAAGGGGTTAATATCCAAAATACATAAAGAGCTAATCCAGCTCAATATCAAAAAAATAATAATGACCATCCAACACAATTTAAATGGACAGAAGACCTGAATAGATATTTTTCCAAAGAAGACAGACAGCCAACAGGTACATGAAAATGTGTTCAACATTGTTAATCATCAGAGAATGCAAATTAAAGGTACAATCAGATATCACCTTACACATGCCAGAATGGCTATCACAATAATAATAATAACAACTGTTGGCAAGGACGTGGAGAAAAGGGAACCCTCATACACTATTGGTGGGAATGTAAATTGGTACAGCCACCATGGAAAACAGTATGGAGATTCACAAAAAAACTGAAAATAGAACTACCATATGACCCAGCACTTCCACTACTGCATATATATATATGAAAAAAACAAAAAACAATAATTCAAAAAGATACGTACACGCCCAAAGTTCAGAGTAGCACAATTTACAATAGCCAAGACATGGAAGCAACCTAAATCAATGGACAATGGATAGAGAAAGTATGGTATATATGTATGTGTGTGTATGTATATACATATGCACACATATATATACATATGCACTGTATTATTTATATGTGTGTGTGTGTGTGTGTGTGTATAATGGAATACTACTCAGTATAAAAAGGAATGAAATTTTGCCATTTGCAACAACATGGATGGATGTGGAGGGTATTACACTAAGTAAAATAAGACACAGAAAGGCAAATACAATATGATCTATTTTATATGTGGAATATAAAAACTAAAAGTAGAGAATATAATAGAAAACAAACAGACTCACAGATACAGAAAACAAACTAGAGGTTAGTAGTGGGGAGGGACAAGACAAGGGTAGAGGACTAAGAGGTGCGGACTATTATGTATGAGATAAAAAAGCTACAGGGATGTACGGTACAACACAGGGGATATTAACTATAAATGGAATATAGCCTTTAAAAATTGTGAATCACTTAAAAAATTGTTAACCACTGAAAGAGGAGAGTGAAAAGGTTGGCTTGAAGCTCAACATTCAGAAAACAAAGATCATGGCATCTGGTCCCATCACTTCATGGGAAATAGATGGAAAACCAGCGGAAACAGTATCCGACTTTATTTTTTGGGGCTCCAAAATCACTGCAGATGCTGATTGCAGCCATGAAATTAAAAGACGCTTACTCCTTGGAAGGAAAGTTATGACCAACCTTGATAGTATATTAAAAAGCAGAGACATTACTTTGCCAACAAAGGTCCGTCTAGTCAAGGCTGTGGTTTTTCCCGTGGTCATGTATGGATGTGAGAGTTGGACTGTGAAGAAAGCTGAGCACTGAAGAATTGATGGTTTTGAACTGTGGTGCTGGAGAAGACTCTTGAGAGTCCCTTGGACTGCAAGGAGATCCAACCAGTCCATTCTAAAGGAGATCAATCCTGGGTGTTCATTGGAAGGACTGATGCTGAAGCTGAAACTGCAATACTTTGGCCACCTCATGCGACGGGTTGACTCACTGGAAAAGCTCTGATGCTGGGAAAGGTTGGGGGCGGGAGGAGAAGGGGACGACCGAGAATGAGATGGCTGGATGGCATCACCGACTCTGTGGACATGAGTTTGAGTGAACTCTGGGAGTTGGTGATGGACAGTGAGGCCTGGCGTGCTGTGATTCATGGGGTTGCGGAAAGTCGGACACGACTGAGCGACTGAACTGAACTGATGTTGTATATCTGTAACTTGTACAATACTGTACATCAACTATACGTCAATGTAAAAAAAACAGAAAAAATATGATAACTTTTCTTCTAATCCTTAAGGGAATTGAAGAAGGCACATGCACTTAGGATAGTTCACTTCCTATAGTGAAAAAGCAAAATTCCTCTTAAGTCAAGCATTCCTTTCCAGGCATTAGGATGACAAAAGTCAGGTATATTGAATGTTGAAAAGTCCTTTGAGACATTACCTTAATTATACTTTTTAAGTTATTTCTAATAACCAGAGGGAGAAGGGACTATAAATGATATTTTGGTATCTGTGATCTTTAATGGTGAACTTTAAATAAACTGAAAAATTTCAGCTGCTTCCCAAATCCCCAATAACTTCAAATAAGGTAAAAAGTATGGTATTCAAGATAGAGGCTCAGAAATTATACTCCAGTAATAATAAAAAAGAAAACAGCAAAATTATTTTTAAAAAATAACATTGAGCATTAAACAAGAGAGTGAAAAAGAGGTTCAGAGCAGCTGTATACCCAAAACATCAGAGTGTGAGCAGTATGTTCAGGACAGGAGGTCAAACTGACTCACTCTTTTCAATGTAGCTAATGAAGGGCAAACCTCAAAGTGTTCAGAGTCCCAGAACTTTTCAGATAAACATTGGAAATAGTGAATATAATTCATTTCAGATAATGATTTACTGAAAAATACAGATGTAGAGAGAAAATTTCATCATTTTAATCTATTCTAAATATGGTCTCCCTGAAATAACAGCAGTCACAGTCTCAACTGTGAGCCAAGAGATGTGGGCTCCAATGCTGGCTCTGCCTTAACTAGCTGTGTGGCCTTGGCAAGTCCCTGTCTCACTGGGCTCAGCATCCTTATCTTTACAAATGAGAGGATGGGGAACTGGACTGGAGGACCCCACAAGTTTCTTCCGGCTTAAATAGCAAATGGAATAAATGAGGTGGTATCTTTTATTTATTTTTGGTATCTTTTATTTTTAAAGCAGACGATTACCTTTGAGAGCATACACTTTAAATAAAGCACTGGTTTAAAGCATTTTAGAAGGCATTTTGATAGCCACTGGTTGGAGGAAAAGACTGTAATTAACATCTGGAGTCAAGACAAAATTAAGTCACAAAGGAAGAGTATTTAAATATTTTCCTGAGCATAGAAATGAGACTTTCAGGATTATCATTTTTAAAATTATAACTATTTCAAAATATACATGATTAGTAACCCTGTTAAAAAAAATAAGCACAGCATAGTGTATATAAAATGTACTTCACAGAAATCAACTCAGAGATCTTGAAAACAAACTTATTGTTACTAAAGGGGAAACAAAATGGGAGGGATAAATTAGGAATTTGGGATTAATATACACACTACTATATATAAATATAATATCACTAATATACACTACTATATATAAAACAGATAACCAACAAGGACCTACTATATAGCACAGAGAACTCTACTCAATATTCTGTAATAACCTATATGAGCAAAGAGTCTGAAAAAGAATGTATGTATATGCATAACTGAACCACTTAGCTATATACCTGAAACTAGCACTACATTGTAAATCAACTAAATGCATTTTACATGTAAATCTCAATTATAGAAAACAAAGCCTTCTTATGAATTATTTTGAAGTGTTCACATTACATTTTAATTCTTAACAGCCAAAATTTCCAATGAATTTACATATATATATTTGTATAATGCAAATATATGTTAATTATTGCAAATAAGCTAAATGAATTTCTAAGCATTACACTATACATTTTTAAAACTAGTGAAAGTGAAAGTTGCTCAGTCGTGTCTGACTCTGACTCTTTGTCTGACCCCATGGACTATACAGCCAATGGATTCTCCAGGCTAGAATACTGGAGTGGGTTGCCTTTCCCTTCTCCAGGGGATCTTCCCAACCCAGGGATCAAACCTAGGTCTCCTGCTTTGCAGGCAGATTCTTTACCAGCTGAGCCACAAGGGAAGCACATATAATATAATTGTACGTCTATAATTCATCAGGACATTTCTACTTCAGAAAGCTTTGAATCCCAGAGAAACCCTTTATGTCTCAGTTTCACACATGAAGTGGGTATACAGAATACCATACTTCCCTAAATCTTTACAGAATAGTACATTCCACCAAAGGAGACTGGACGTAGGGATTGAAAGTGCTCGTCAATGGGGTCTGACAGCTAATGGAAAGTCATTTCAAAACTGATGGAGTGGCATTTCCCTTGGGAACCTGTGTGAATTTTACTGGCATGCTCCAAGATTTCTGACTCCTGGTTTATGAATCAAGTTTTTGTTATCTGTTCTTACATTGATACTGTTATTTGTCTTATTTTTGTTTCAGTTTTCCCTCTCCCAGGAACTCTTATGAGCAAATGTGATGATTTGTAGGCATATTTTGAAATTTCATCTTTCGTATCAGTATCAGAAAATTCAAACTATAACTGATTCAAATTATAACACGAATGCCCAATCTTATTCCTGTCCTGGTGAAATCCCAGGTGGCTCCGTGGTAAAGAATTCACCTGCCAGTGCAGGAGATACACATTCCACCCCTGGGTAGGGAAGATCCCCTGGAGCAGGAAATGGCAACCCATTCCAATATTCATGCCTAGGAAATCCACGGACAGAGGACTCTGGTGGGCTACAGTCTGTGGGGATGAAGAGTCAGAAACGACTGAACAACTAAGTACACATGCAATAAAATCAAACAGTTTAGAGATATCTCTCAAATCCATTATCTATTCTCTCTGCCTTCCTCAAGAGACATAAACTAAATTGCCAATCTCTCGCTGAGAGTCGGTAAACAAGGAACAGAATGAAGTTACACCAAAAAGTGAGAGGGGGAAAAAAATCAAAGAGAGATTCTATACACTAAGCACACATACCTACACTCATGGATGCTTATCTATGCTTTGACCACGTCACATTTAGAAACGGAGAAGGAAATGACAACCCACTCCAGTATTGTTGCCTGAAGAATCCGACAGAGGAGCCTGGCAGGCCATGGATCCATGGGGTCGCAGAGAGTCGGACATGACTGAAGTGATTGAGCATGCACATTTAGAAAGTATTAGAAATATTTATATATGTGACATCTGTGTTAAGCATAGGATTAGTGTGGATAATTCTAATTCTGCAGTTGCCATTAGTAAATGACAATCGTACATCTTCTAGGCAGCCTTAAAAAGAATGGTCTTGGTTTTCTCTGAATCGAAGGAGCTGCCGACATGGGTGATCTGCTACTTCGGAGATTTTTCACTCTTGGATCTTTAATGGTCATTTAATCAACCTTAAAGTACTTATTGAACTAGCTCTAACTAAACATTGTGATTTAAGTGCTGAAATTACAGAGATATTGCTCCAGGGAAATTGATGTTTTGCATGTTTCCAGGGCAACAGTTAGTCTCTCCCAGCAGTAAGTCTGTTAGAAAATAAGGGGATGGGAATATTCAAACCCTTCTAAATGAAAGGAAACACTATATTTGAAGGTTAAAGTCGATGGAGTGATGCAAACACACACTAATGATACAAAGCAGCATGATGTTTAAGCAATGACATAGTTACCCAGAAAAGCAGAAATCAAGAAAATTTCACTTGATTAAATAGTTTTTTGTTCGGGTAATTTCAGTTTGGCTTGGTTTTTTTATGTTACTTTCTGTGGTTTTTCAATACAGTTAAACTGCTGGTCTGCCTAGAGGTTTGGCTCCAGAAATCTGAAGTAACTGTGTAGCCCTTATAGCAGCAGAGATGAAAGTAGGTGCAGAACTGTAAAATAAGCGGATGCAGAGAACGAAGTCAACTGTTTGTTTTTCTTTTTTGTTTTTTAAGATCCTACTATTCTTAGAACTACCTTTCCCCTCTATTATTTAATATCCATTATTGATAAACCTGGGAAACAGATATTCCTCTTCTGTAACAGAATATTCTCAATTATAGTAATTTTTTCCTTTCAAAATGTGCAAAGGCTGGATCAGAGACTAATAAACTCTTTGAAACAAAAGTGCTCTTTTTGTACTTTTCCCTGTCATTCATGGTGAGCAGGGGGTTGGGAGTGGAACACAAGTAGTTTGGGTTTCAGATGCTTTACTGAGGGAGGAAGATTTTCCACCTTCAAGAATCCTGTTACATAATGCAGCTGTGGGCAAGAAGGATCAAACCTTTATCAATTGACATAATATTTCTCTAATTGATGTCTCTCAAGAATGAAGGAGAAATTCAAAAGGCTTTATAGAATAATGAGGGAAGCTACTAAAGGAAATCTGGGAACAAAATTAAAGGGGGACAAAATCATGTATGTAATCAATAACCTGCTAACCACCTGATTAGTAATCTCCCTAGATGAGTAGTTTGTTTGTTTACTATTTGTTTTGGTGGAGAGGGGTTAGACTGTGGAGAGGGTACAGTTCTAAGACCCTGACACTCTCAATTCAAGGAAAGAAGAGAAGTTTACTGAGCATTTAACACTTATCCTTATGTACACTAGTCCAGTGTATCAGCTCACCCCACCTTCTGTCCTTTTAAACAAGTTCATGTTGTACCATGATCTCTCCTCCAACCATCCACCAAGAAATATGTTTTGTTTTTCTTCTTTGCCTACCAAAGTAGCTATAGATTGAAAATTGCTTTATTTTGTTTAATAGAGTAATACGATAAACAGTTCCCTGAAGAATCAGAGTACTCTCAATATACATAGAAACAAAAATATAAGTGAATGGAAAATTCCCAACAGTGCATTGTATGACTGGCTGACCTCTGCAAAAATGTGTATTTGCTTGTTTTTCTTTTTAATAAATGAGTTATTTTAATACCTACTCACTAATGAGAGCTATCAATGTTTCCAACTGACAAACAGCCAATGTAGAAGGATTAAGAAAAACATGGATAATGATTTCCTTGTAGGTAAAAAGAAAAATTATCACTCATGCTGTGTTTAAAGGCAGTCTTTCTGCCAGTATTAAGTTTCTTGGAGAAGGAAGAGTTCCAGTGCTTTACAAAATAAAACTTAAAACATCAATGTGTTCAACTTGTTTTTCCTTTTGAAGACCTTCTAAAGAAAAGTGTCATTTTTCTAAGTTTTCTCTGATACATTATTTTTTTAGAACTACCTTTCCCTATTCTAGATTATCACCATTTTGCCTCTCCTGTGTCAGAGCAGACAAGAATAGATGAGAGAAGATTTAGCAAGTTAAAAATAATAAGAACTTTTTTTTTTAAAAAAAAAAAAGAAGACTCAGAAAGGTTTATTTGATTATGTATCCTTCTGTAAATCTATTTCTTGGCCATACCTTTTTTTAATACTCAAGGACCAAACATGCTGGCTCCTACTGTGACCCAGAGTTAGCTGGGTATGTCCTTGGACATAGACATAAAAACTCAGAATCTGGGTTTGCTCCTGGCATGTCACAGGCTTCGAGAAAACGTGGATTGTCAGGGACAGTTCAGGTGAGATGAGGAGCTACGTCTTCGGAGACTGAATAGTTAGTAAGAAGACATACCATCCATCCTAATGCCTTTAGATTCATATTTTAGTGTAAGAAACAGGTAACTGTCAAAGGGAAAAGATATGAACACTGGTTTCCAAACTTTCAGCCTCACAGCCTTGGTTTTCTAGCAGTTTCCATATGCTCAGACTAGAAATTGATCGAAGCAGCTTATTTCGACTTTCTTACTCACTGTTCATGTAAAATCAGTGAGCAAACACACATGGAAGGGGTAAGTATGAAAATACTGGCTGGGACTCGTACGTTTTCTTCTTATGATCCTAGCAACTGTTTTTAAACATCCTGAATTCATGCAACTGCTCAGGGGTTCACCTACATGTTGTGCCAGGGAAAAACAGGTATAGGAACTTCATGAAGTGGAACTGATAGAGGATTATCAAAAAATAAAGTGATGCAGTTGGGAAATAATAGATCCAGAGAGAGGGGTGTGTGTGTGTGTGTAGATAATTGGGCTCTGGCTCAGTTGCTTTGTGAGACGTGTGTGTATGTGTGTGCGTGCATGCGTGCGTGTATGTGTGTGTAGATAATTGGGCTCTGGCTCATTTGCTTTGTGAGACCCATCAGAGTGGAAGGTGATTTCTGACAGCATTACTGCAGCTGAGCTGTCATGGCAGCAGCCCTCCACCCCTGTGGCTGGGAATTCAGAAGCATCTGAGACAGCTCAGTCACTCAGATGGGTTTCCAGCGGAATCCGTGGCCAGATGGCTGGTGACCTTTTCCTCCTCCTCCTCCTCCTTGTCAACTGTGGATAAATTTCAGTTAATAAAGGTATTTCTGAAGATAGCCCCTTGCATCAGGAGACTGTTGGGCTGAATAAACATCCCAGAATTTTACTTCTCCAAATGAATGATCTTACATGGCCACATGCAGAATCAGTGCTTCTTCCTCTCAGTGTTTTTGGAGCATGTTTTGGAATTGGTTTAGCCCTGGTTTCAGAGCCTACAAAGTGGTTCTTTATGGCTTTTGGTTCAGTCATGCTCTTCTCAGGGAATAAAGATGGACAGCCCCAAAATGTCAGGAGGAAGCATTTCTTTCCACCCTTTCTTACTGCTCCACAGTCCCTGGTTAAGTAGGAGGCAAAATGAGCTCTTATTTGCCTAAGTACCTGCTGTGGTGAGTTTAAAATAAAAACAATCTTTTCTTCAAAGTCATACATTTGGCGTCTCTCCAAGGACGGAAGAAATCCTTTCTCAGCTCTGAGTTGGAAATTGATTCATAGCTCAGATCACGTTGATTAGTTGAAAATCTGATCTCAATTCTACCCAAATGCTTATAGTTCACCAAACATCTGAAAACAGTGTAGAGTGAAATGCTTCCTTGGATTTTCGTTTGGTTTCCAGTTCTGCCCTTGAAGCTCCAGTAGTGATGTGCTGGGAACTCCAACAGCCGCTGGGCCAGGGATGTGAGAACATCCTGTCCCCAAGGATGAACGCACCGGTGTAGGCACATGTGTACCACGTGGTTCCCTAGCCCCGCCCCCAGATGCTCACAGTCCCCTGGCCAGGTGTGGAAAGATGGCAGTGAACTCAGACTGGGACTTCAGTGCCTTTGAACACCTGCCATTCGGAGCAGTGGGGTAGAAGCAGTTGGGCATTCAGAAAAAATCAGAAGGTTTGGCTTGACTGATGTCAAGTTGACAATGCACTGACAATCTCGGTTTTGTCTTTCTTTTAAATGTTCCCACTCTCGCTGGCGGTGCTACAGAAACCCTTTCTGAAAGTCTCAGCCTGATCTCACTATCAGCCACTTAACCACGATATTAATTTTTTTTTTCAGTTGCTGAAGTTTTAAGATTTGGAATTACTCTGGGCTGGAAACTAGTTCTATAGTTCAACCACAACAGTCTGTTAATCAAACATTGCCCATCGTTCAGTAACTTGAGAGTTCTTTGGTGTTGAAAAGGTCCTCCTTTCTACCTACCCATACACTGGTAGAGAAAAAGAAATTAATCATACACCTTGTGGGTTTTTTTTTTTCTGTAGGAAATCAGGTCAGTGCTGGATTTCATAAAATTGTTTGCAAGAGGTTTGATGAGAATTTAATAAGCATATCTCACTTTTGATGGAATTGCCTGTGTCCGACACAGTTGCATTCTGGGTTTTTTTTGGCGGGGGGACGGCATGGGGTCTTCATTACTGTGTTGCACTGCACAGGCTTATCGCAGTGGCTTCTCTTGTTGTAGAGCATGGGCTCTAGGGTGTGCAGGCTCAGTAGTTGCCCTACAGCATGTGGGATCCCTAGTTCCTGGACCAGGGGTCAAACCCATGTCCCCTGCATTGGCAGGTAGATTCTTAACCTGGACCACCAGGGAAGTCCTGCGTTGTAAGTTTTGATTAGTGGCTTTGGTTAGAAATCTGGGCTCCCAGCAAGTTCCCAAGCTCAGAAAGATGCTTGTAGGATCAGAGCTGGCCTTGTGTGGACTTCTGGCTACAGTTTTTGAACAGTAGTAGCTTTATATGGGGCTTCCCTGGTGGCTCAGTGGTTAAAGAATCCACCTGCCAATGCAGGTTCGATCCCTGGGTTGGGAAGACCCTCTGGAGAAGGAAATGGCAATTCACTCCAGTATCTTCTTGCCTGGAGAATCCTATGGACAAAGGAGCCTGGCAGGCTACAGTCCGTGGGGTCACAAAGAGTCCGACACGACAAAGTAGCTGAACGACAACAAGGACCGTGTTAGAGAACGTTTATCATGAAGGTGCTCCTTATCAGGGGCCAACTGAAAAAAAAATCTCAGGAGGCAGTGAGTTTAGTCAACATACACCTTCAGAGTCTCAGACCTGAGCTGCCGAGAGGAATGAATAAAGTAAAGACACTTTTATTTACAACTTTCACTGGCAGATTAAACATTTAAATCTCTTTTCCTTAAATGACTAACACATCTAGGTAGGGTGAGATTACTCAGAGGTTATTTTTCCAAAAATTTCCCAAAATCTGGCACAGGATTGGCAATATCCCTATAATGTTCTTTTCATTTAAAGAGTGGTGTTGCAGGAGGAAAAAAATCATTTTAGTTACACATTGTAAAATGTCTAGCTGACAAAGAGCTTTCATAAGGGTATTTGTTTTGGTGAAGTATATTGGCATTGATGCACAGAGACTGATTCAAGAGAAAAGGATGCCAAAGAGGAAACAACAGAGAGACAGAAATTAAAAAGTAATAAAGAAGCAGCTTAGTGACTAGCAGGAAATTGCTTATCCATGGCCATTTATTGAAATTATACTTTCAACAACATGCGATAAGTAATACCAAAATCTTTGTATTTTAAAGGCACATTTAATATTTATTTCAGAGTCTTAAGGAACTCTTCACTAGAGTTAATATACTTTTTGGCATACTTGATATAAAAATCTACATACAGAAAATACAGTGCATGAACTGAAAATAATGCACAGCCCAAAAGCTGAGAATTATGTTTTATTCAGTGGAATTTCTAAACTTAAGCCCAGGGGTCAGCCTCTTATCTCTAAAGGACTGCTCTGAAGAGGTAAGGAGGGAGCCAGGATATATAGGAGTTTTTGCAACAAAAACTCAGAACATCAAAAGGTTGCTGTTAATTAAAGAAAACTAGACATCTCAAGTCAATGAATTTAGCACTTTCCTGTATATGGGAAGATGGAAGAGTCTGGGTTCACTGAAATCATCCTTTGATATGCACCTTCACTATCTGGGGCCAGTATCTGTTTTTGTTTTCCATTGTGAATCCCTTCAGTCAGGGCTGCGGCAGTGGTTGATGACCAGAGAGCCCCGACATCCTGTGTTTACTGACGTGGCAGGTGACATTCTCTGTGCACAAGTAAAACTATCCCATTCTTATCCCTATTATGTTTTCCCTTCCTCTACAAGTATTTGGAGGGTCATAAGGCAGAGTGTTTAAGATTCCACATTCGCACTTGGTAACTAGTTTGATATCCTCTTAAGCTCTGAGCCTTAGCCATTATACTAGAGCTGGCAATCCTGTCTTTACAAGCCAATTATTTAACTTTCAGGAGGTTTTAGAGCCGATCGAGGGCCCCTTGGTAGTTTTAAATTGTCCATGTGGGAGTATTTACACCATGTTAATTGTCAAATTCTATGAATCAGGACTCACCCCAGCACCCCCAAACCTAAGAGCTTGTTAATAAACATTTACCAGTACACCACTGGTCAGAGCTATTCTTTGACTCTTTCACAAAATACCAAAGGAAATAAAACCTTTATACAATTCAGCTTTGACCAAAAATCTCTAAAATATTTTATACTTTTTTAACCAATTGTTTTAGAATTTCAGGAATCAGTACTATTAAATTTAAAGAATATAGGCCAATCAAATCATAGTAGATTAGACTTACTATAAATAATTCTATTTACTTTAAAGCTTGTAGTAATGTCTTTCGAAGAATTACATACACTTTAGTCAGAAACTCCGAGTCTCCATGATCTCCAGTCCCCTCCTGCTGTCCCTCCCCTGTTTTGAGGATTTATTGATTTTGCAATTTGACTTCCTCAGAATACATTTATCTTATGAGTAACTTTGTATATAAAAAAAGAATAGTATTTACATTATTAGCCATTTGGCATGATTTTGTCGAAGACGACAGAAAAAGTCAGAAGACAATACAGCTGACCTTTGACCAACACTGGGTTTGGGCCTTCAAAACCCCTCCAACCCCTGAGCAGTCAAAAATTCATTTCTAACTTCTTCATTTATAAACAGCTGTGTCCACTACTTTTTATCATCAGCTGTCCATATCCATGGTTCCACATCCAGATTCAACCAACTGTGGATCTTATAGTATTGTAATACACATTCAGTGAAAAATAATCTTCATAAAAGCGAACTCTTGTAGTTCAGATCTGTGTGTTCAAAGGATAACTGTCATCAAATCAATAGAAATTAAGAGTAAATGTAAATGTAAAATGCCCTGAGAAGAAGAGGAGGAGACAGCTTCCCAGGGCCAATATTATTTGAAGGCAGCTATGGTCAGGAAGGACTTCCTGGATGGAGTAAAGACCAAACCGAGATCTGAAGAGACACCATAATATAATGATTGAGACATGAGCTCTTATAAATTCCTAATGGACAATAAAAAGATACTAAATATGTCTGCACATAAACTAAATTTTCATAGAAAAAACAAGGTTGGTTCATTTATTTTGGCTTTAGTGTCACAACTGAGGAAAGCACAATGCTGCTCAAGGCATCTTCTCTTCTTTTTCTGCTGAAAAATAGGCCCTCTGCACAATAAATACTCAGCAGCTTTGCGGCAGTGTTCAGCATAAACCAGATTATGAGAGTGTCTTATATGTATAAACAAGGACAGGGTTCATAGGGAGGTGAAAGAGTTTAAACTTTCCTTTTTTTCCTGGATTTGGCTCTTGCTCAGTATCCCTCAGGAAATGAGCTGTTAAGGGATGTGCTGCCACATCAAAATCCTGAAAGAAGATACCTTAAAACCACCAAAGTAAACCTTCCTCTGGATAATTTAGCAAACAGATTACAGTACATTTCATCACTGACCAACAGAGCAGAAATAGCTACTACAGCCAAAGGCTCATACCAGAAACGTTTCTGACCAGTCTTCTTGAGGTTTAGCTTCATGGTTCCATATTTAATCATTTCAGCACTTTGCTGGTTAAACAACTCTGATATGAAATGTGAATCCCAGAAATTGTTGTTTCATCCCAAACAGTTGGAAAATTGGTAATTCTCTTTTCCCCTACCAATTGTTACAGATGCAAAAAGATCATTCCAAATCCCCATTATTTATTCTGCTCAATGAATTGTCTTGTTCTGTGGTTTTCAGAAACTTTAACCAACTGTCCTAGTATCTTTTTGTCTCATTTTAGATAACTGCTTTAAACAAATGACCCAAGCTCAGAACTGAATTTATGGCAGCAGATTCAGACTCAAGCCCTGCAGAGCACTGGTATCTATGCTCCACATAACACATAAGAAATTTCCTAGGTCAAAGAAGGCAAGACTTCCAGATCACTGAACACTTACCTCTTCTCTGATTCACATAGCCATTATTTACAAATTTTCTTTAAATTAATTTCTTTTCAAATAAATTGAGGATCTTTGTGAAATCATAGATACTATAACACTACTGTTGCTGTTTAGTCGCTAAGTCATGTCCAATTCTTTGTGACCCCATGGACTGTGGCCTGCAAAACTCCTCTGTCCATGAGATTTTCCAGACAAGAATACTGGAGTGGCTTGTCATTTCCTACTCCAGGGGATTTTCTTGACTTAGGGATCGAACCGGCATCTCCTGCATTGGGAGGCAGATTCTTTAGCACTGAGCTACCTGGGAAGCCCCCATAACACTATTAATTTTCTTTAATTTTTAACAAATTAAATATTACTTCAATGACTTTAACTCTGAAAAGTTATAAATGGTAAATGACTTTTTCTTAGAGCATACAAGATACCAGAAATGTTACTGCTTTCTGTGCACCAGTGATGTTCATGAACTTGATCAATGTATAATCATTCAACAATCCATTGGGATAGAATATGAGCCAGTTGGTGTGAACCCAGCTGTGTCCACCACTTTTTAATCATCTGTGAGGGTCATGTGTCATGTACCATGGCTGGATTCTGAGTGAATGGCAGCTGACCAGAGGGGGACTGAAATGCAAATGTGTTCCCTGCACATATGCTCTTGATTCTAAATGATTTGAGGCTCTGTTTTATATCACTAAAACCCAACAGTGTCCAGGTATGAGGGGGTCGAGCCCAAACTGAAAGCAAATCAAGTGAATCTCTGAATGGGCCAAGCAGAATCAAACTTGTCTGTCACTTTCTCCAGGATCTGAGAGGTGATGGTCTCTGAAAGCTCTTTACCCTATATCTCCTCTCCCTTTAGTCCTGGGCTCTAGGTCCAGCTCCCTCATCTAGACCCATCTTTAAACTGCTAGGGATCTCTGGATAAGCAGCATATCCATGTGGACTACACATCTATATGATCATTCTCTGCATGATTAAACTCTTCACTATGTAAAAACCATCACAGGCCCCATTGAGCCATCTGATTCCAGGCTGGTCCCGTCAGATTCTAGGAACTTTGTTAAGCAAAGGAAGAAGCTCCTCCCAGCCGATCTTACCTTCTGATGCAGACATGTTAGTTCTAGAAACCCCCACAGACCTAAGTTACAGTAAGTCCATCAGAACATTATATGATGCAGAGCCTTTCTTCACATTAGCAGCCATAGCTTGGACACTGAGAATAAGGTCAGGGGTGTTTCCTCCTGTTGTATTATATATTTTAATAGTAATCAAAAAATCACAATATTAACATGGTTGCACTGCTTAGTTAAGTGAGTTTGCACCATCAGCATTTTGGATTACTATTTATCTTTAATATTTTTCTTTGGGAGTGCCTTTGCACTAAACAAAGAAGAATTCTTCCTGTTCTCCATCTCCCTGTCTTTTGGGATGATGTTATACCAAACACTAATTTATACAAAGAATGGTCTCTTGGAAGTGATGAAATACCAAAACATTAAACCCCTTAACTGCTGTTTGTTTCAAATTGTAACAACACTGAATTCTAATTTAGTCTCAACATTATAAATTAACATTCCAATAATTCTTTTTATCTAGCAATGATGCAAGATAACCAAGTTGAGATTCCATCACAAGAAGACATACACTTTCCACACTATGTATGTTTGGTTCTGCGTTCAGGCACCTGGGAGAATACTAGATTAATAATGCCTGTCATTTTCAGGTAACTTCAGTTTCCACTGTGTAATATAAAACCAATTCAAATAGGATTTTTAGCATTCTTTTCATTACTTATGAGACTTTCACTTAGTGAGACATAGTGTGTATATGAGTATGTCAGCTTATGTCTCAGTCAGTCAGTCAGTCAGTTCAGTCTCTCAGTCGTGTCCGACTCTCCGCGACCCCATGAATCACAGCACGCCAGGCCCCCCTGTCCATCACCAACTCCCGGAGTACACTCAAACTCATGTCCACAGAGTCGGTGATGCCATCCAGCCATCTCATTCTCCGTCGTCCCCTTCTCCTCCCGCCCCCAACCTTTCCCAGCATCAGAGTCTTTTCCAGTGAGTCAACTCGTCACATGAGGTGGTCCCCCAAATACATGATATTATACTTTCAAGTTAAGGACTAGAAGTGTTAGGAGAAGCACACTGATTGCTAACCCTTACCCTAACCCTATCCCTAACCCTAACCCTATCCCTAACCCACCCTGGCCAGGCACCATAGTAACCATTTGCATGAGTTGTTTACCCTAACCCTATCCCTAACCCTAACCCTATCCCTAACCCACCCTGGCCAGGCACCATAGTAACCATTTGCATGAGTTGTTTAATGACAGGAGGTCCTGGTAAGGAACACAGAACTAATAAGCCTCCACCAACCGGAAGAGTTAGGGAAAGATCAAAATGAGACACAACATGTCCAACCACCTCCCAGAATCCTTCTCTCTGGCATTCATCTTGGCTGAACAAGGCGTGAACCACCAGGAAGGAATCTTAAGTCAGAATGATTGGCTAAAGACAACCCGGAAACTAATCCCATCACCATAAGACTGCAGAGCTGTTCTCCTGGGTTCCCTTATCCTACTGCTCTCCACCCGGGTGCCCTTTCCCAATAAAATCTCTTGCTTTGTCAGCACATGTGTCTCCTCAGACAATTCATTTCCAAGTGATAGACAAGAGCCCGGTTTTGGGCCCTGGAAGGAATCCTCCTTCCTGCAACAAAGGTATAAAAAAAATTCACAAACATTGCTTATGTTTTCTTTTGTCTGACTGATGACAGTTGTATCACATCGCCCCAAGCAGTGCTAGGAGAAGGCTGCTAAGTACACACAGATTGGCCAAACATCACTAAAGAGAAGCAAGTCACAAGGTGTGGTTTGTGGTGGCACCAGACACCTGCATCAAGTAATTCCTCAAAATATAAGAAATTCACTTATGGGAAATGCAGCTTATTTTAACAATTTTTCCTGTGGTAAATTTCTTCTTCTGAAATGTCCAAAAATATCCTGCTGGATAGTCGTTATTGTTTGAGCAGCTTTAAAACTATTGTTAAGACACAGCAGATCCTTAAAAATAACAAGCTTTAGTAGAATAAACTGAGCTATCAAAGTGTGGCTATATCCAGAGTAACACTTGGGTGAATTCAACCCAAAGGAGTTGCAACTTAATAAAGATATATGAGATAGCATCAGGGCATTTTGGCAAAATATTTTGTCACTTTTACTTTTAAATATATTAACTCAGACTTTGGAATTTAAAAAAAATAACATCTTCTATAACTGTTTAAATAGCTTTAACATTAATAATTAATTACACAGCATTCAGACACACTAGACTCTTTCCAATGTTAGGGTTATGGGTTGAAATTGTTGCTTTAATCAGTTGAGTTGAAACATTTCTACTTCCAACACTAGAGTCAAAGCAGCAAGAAAGGCGATACAATAGAGCACCCTGATTTTAGCATTAACACGTGACTGGTCTTAACTGTCAAGTCTCTCCTGTCAGTTGTCACCTACTCTTACCCCTTTATCTCCATCTAGTTTTAGTCTTCATTATTTCTAACATGGCTGGCAACTGTGGCTTCCTCTCAAGCCTCTGGGCCTCCATTCTTCCTCTCCCCCAACCATCCACTACCCTTCAGGAATCTGGCCATTCATACCTTCCTTAAAGCTCTGGCAATTGTTCAACTGCCTATTATACTTAAAGTTCAAACTTTATTAAATAAACCAAATTTCTGTTAGGTAAATCATGTGATGAAACAATTTCTTCACAATTCATCTTTAACCTATTTCTTCAGCCTTACCTTTAACCATCACTTATGTACTCCTGAATACATTGAACTGTAATTTTTACCACAATGGCTAAAACAGATTGTGTGATTAGACTGTCCCAGTTCTAATCTCAGTAGATACCTTCTAGACATGTGAACTAAAATTAAGTGCTTAATTTCTCTCAGTTTTCCCATCCGCAAGGGACTGTTGTTAATATTCAATAACACAATTACTCAATAAAGAGTAGCTAGGACTAACCACAGCAAACAAACACTTTATTCACTCTTATTTCCATGCCTTTACCCAAAGCCATTTATTTGCCTGATGTGTCCCTCCCACCTGGCATCTTTTTGTCAATGAATTTCTATCTGTCCCTCAAAGCCTGTTTCAAATAGCAATTCTCTTTGAAAGCCTTCCTCTACCATTTCACTTAGAAAAAAGTAGTTGCTCCCACTGTGGTAATCTTACAGCATTTTGTGCATGCTGCACTATTAAAACATGCATCCTCCTAGATCGACATATACCTTATTCCCCACACTGTAAGATCTGCATGGGAAACAGCAATAATAACTTTGCATCTTTGTATTAATGGCTGAACTGTGTCCCCCACAAAAAGATATATTTAAGTCTTAATACCCAGTACCTCAAAAGATGGCTTTATTTGAAAATAGGGTTGTTGCAAATATAGTTAGTTAAGATGAAGTCATACTGAAGTATGACTAGCTCCAATCCAGTATGACTGGTGTTCTTAGAAGAAGGCAGCAATGTGAAGACAAAGAGACAGAGAAAATAACATGTGGGGACTTCTAGCACTGTGACTTACATTCTGCTCATAAAGTGATAATTATAATCATCAGGCAGCGATATAAAGTTTTTCAACAGATGATTCATAAAAATGACTCAATTATTCATCTTTACATGTTATCCATAATCTGAGGATATTGTGTCTGAGATTTCAGAACATGTTTTCTCAAAGCATTTTTTATTTACAGCACATTTGCTCTTGCTGCTAAGTCACTTCAGTCGTGTCCGACTCTGTGTGACCCCACAGACGGAAGCCCACCAGGCTCCCCCGTCCCTGGGATTCTCCAGGCAAGAACACTGGAGTGGGTTGCCATTTCCTTCTCCAATGTGTGAAAAGTGAAAGTGAAGTCGCTCAGTCAAGTCCGACCCTTAGCAACCCCATGGACTGCAGCCTACCAGGCTCCTCCATCCATGGGATTTTCTACGCAAGAGTACTGGAGTGGCTTGCCATTGCCTTCTCCGACATTTGCTCTTAGTGACCTATTAATATATATAGTGTTATGCTGATATGTGCCCTACACCAAGCCCATGCCACAACGAAAGATCACGCATGCCACAATAAAGACCCCGTGTGCTACAACTAAGCCAAATAAATAAACACATTTTTTTAAAGAAAAGAAAAAGAACACACCAAGTGAAGGTGAAAGCAGAGACTGGGGTGATGCATTGACAGCCAAAGAATGGCAAGGATTGCTGGCCTTCACCAGAAGCTAGGAAAGACAGGGAAGGATTCCTCCTAAGGGCCTTCAGACTTTGAGCCAACATTTTGATCTCAGATTTCTAGCCTCCAGAACCATGAGACAATAAATGTCTGTTGTTTTAAGTCACCCAGTTTGTGGTACTTTATTATGACAGGCCTAGGAAAGTAACACATATTCCCAGATTCAGGGAAGAAACTCCAAAATATTTGTGTTGGAGAAACAAATGGCTTTAAGAATTTCACTTAATCAGTTTGGACTTACATAGAAAAGTAAGGGTATGTAGATGGCTATATTAGATCATCAAAAGTTCTAGCTCTAAGAATCCATGATTCTGTGTGATTTCATAGTTTAGTGCCATATTTCCTTCCCTTCCCCATCTAAAACTTTAAGATGATAGATTCTTGGGATTTTGAAAACTTTGCTACATTCCACCTTGCCCTGTAACCTACATTAATTGCTCATAAAGTGAAAATAATTACTAATCATCATGGCAGTGATATAAAGTTTTTCAACAGATGATTCATAAAAATGACACAATTATTCATCTTTACATGTTATCTGTAATGTAAGAATATTGCGTCTAAGACTCCAGAAAAATTTCCTCAAAGCATTTTTAACTACATTTGCTCTCAGTGGTCTATTAATCTACTATAGTGTTATTCTGATATGTGCCTTATGCCTAAAATACTAATTTACACAGAAATAATGGTATTTAGTTCAGTTCAGTCCCTCAGTCATGTCCGAATCTTTGTGACCCCATGGACCGCAGCACGCCTGGATTCCCTGTCCATCTCCAACTCCCAGAGCTTGCTCAAACTCATGTCCACTGAGTCGGTAATGCCATCCAGCCATCTCATCCTCTGTTGTTACCTTTTCCTCCCGCCTTCAATCTTTCCCAGCATCAGTCTTTTCAAATGAGTATAATGTTATACAGACAGATAAAACTAATCTTAAATTCTAGACCAGAATCAAGGTCTACTTCTCTACTTTAGAAACTGTAGCTAAGAAAAAGGAAAAGTCTAGAGGAATTTGGAAAGTGAAATGTAATTTCAGTCACAGTCATTAAAAAGAACATTCACTGTATAACTGAAAATTCCAAAGTACACAAAACAGAAGGCTGTGCTATGTGGTGCCTAAAATAACACATTATTATAAAGTAAATCAATTTAATTTTTAGAGCATCAAAAGTCCAAGACTATGAAAGTGTGTCTTCTGAGATCTCTCTGAGCCTTAATTTCAAGAATGTACAGTGAAGGTGCTAAATCTGTCATAAAATAGAAAGCTCTACCCTCCCTGAGCCAAACATCCAGTTTTCTGACACCTACATTTACTGCTGACTCAAAAGAGATGTTTCATCTTTTATTATACAGGTCTGTGAGTACAAGATCCCCAAAGAAAGATGCCAGTATACTGACAGTCCTGTTTGCTGGCTTGCAGAACTTCTATGAGCATACATGTTCCATTCAGTAATCCAGTAATCCAACAGCCATGTAATAATCATGGATTATGTTTTATCCCAGGCCCACTATTAGTTTGCTGTGGCAGCTTTGAGCAAATTACTTTTTTTTCTGAAGCTCAGTTTCTTCATTTGTAAGCCAAAATAATGACAGTCTCTGCTTCCTAGGATTTGTTGTGAGGATTAAAATAAGAGAAAGTTCAGAGTGCTTAATATAGTGCTTGGCATATTATAATCACCCAATAAAAGTTAACTATTATCTTCATCAGCATTATTACTGGTGTGTGTAATGGAACTAGGAAGCAAGTTAAGGGTAGGACAATGCCTATTTCTTAATGGACACCTGATATTAACACTCTAGGCCAGTAATTGGCAAACTAAGCTTGTGGTCCAAGTACAATCCAAAGCTTGCTTTTGTAAATAATCATTTATTGGAACATAGTCACTCCTGTTCTTTTGCATGTAGTCTATGTGTACTTTCCCCTGAAGATTTAGTAGTTGTAAAAAACTAAAAAAAGGAAAGCCTTCAGATCCTGAAATAGTTATTATCTGGCCCTTTAAACAAATTTGCTGATTCTGCACCAGGTCCTTGTAACTTCTAGTATGGTTCTTGGCACATCAACATGTGGACACTCAGGATCCCCACACCTTGTGAATCAGAATCAGGACATTTACACAGGATCCCCAAGTGATTCAATGTACATTAAAGGCTGAGATGCACTGGTTAAGGCTAGGGATTGGCAAACTTTATAAAGAGACAAACAGTAAATATCTTAAGCCCTGAAGCCTTGCATCTGTGTTGCACCTGTTCAACTCTGGGAGAGCAGCCATAAACAACACGCGAACAAATGGACATGGTTCTATACCAATAAAATTATTTATGGAAACTGGAATTTTAATTTCATATAATTTTCTTATGTCACAAAATAACCTTGTAATTTTCCAAAATATTTAAAAATGTTAAAACCTCTTTTAGTTTATGGACCACACAAACAGGCAGCAGGCTGGATCTGGCCCACCGGCCATAGTCTGCAGGCTGAGCCAGTACTTAGCCAGTACTTAGCCAGTACTTAGCACCTCCCCTAATTCCCTCAAGATCCTAAATATAGCTATTTATATTTTCCAGCACATATGACTTCAGTGAAGTTACCTGTTATTTATGTAACTTATCCTAGAATACATTTCTCCTTCTCCCACATAATTTCTCACTTGTGATATAAAGTTGGTCAAATGATGTGATGGCGTACTACATCTTTTTTCATAAGCAGAATAGAATATAGCACAGAGAAGCTGAGCTAAGAAGAGATATATAGCCCTATCTATCTACCTGTCTATCAACAGATTTTATGTATGTGTGTGTACACATATACCCTCCTCTGAAGGAATGAGAAATTGATCACGATAAAGAACTCTTTGGCCCTAAATTTGAACCAACCATATCAAACATTTCTAATAATAAGTATGCAGTCTGGGTTCAAGACTCTTTATCTGATAGGCAAACCTGATGAAATATTGAGATTTTAAACAGATCAGTTTCATAAAAGAAGCTTAATTCATAGAAATCTTGAATTAATGTTTAAATTTTACTGAAGTTAAGTTCAATAGAAACCTGTCACTATTGATGCCTAGATAAGAGGACTTCGTTGAATTAATATAACATTAATAATTTAGGATCAGCAATTTAAGAAACATAGAAGGACTCAAAATTCATCAGGAGCACAATCTGCATTAACTATCTGAACAATCTTAGAGGGAATATTTATATCTAAAATTTTTAATCTGAATGAATTTGTCAGAGTATGTTCTGACTCCTGGTCTAGGCTACTGCCACATTTTTTAATAAAATATATACTTTATATATACTTTTATTTATGCCTTATTGACTCTCTTATCTTTCTCCCATCATTCAGTTTTCTCTCTCCTTTCTAGGATAATCTGTTTTCTGAGACAGGCCGAGATAAAGACCTTTCTACTTAATCTGACAAACCCTCTAACCGTAAATCACTCACTTATGAAGATTTCCTCCCAGTATATTCATTAGGAAGATTTCATCTACAAGAAACAGAAAATTCTGCCCTAAAACTAGCTAAGCCTTATGAAATTCTTTATTTTATATAAGATATTCTCACGTGAGGCAGCCTCAGGATTTCTTAATTCAATGCCTCAACAACATCATGAAGGACTAAGGATCTTTCTATCATTCCACAATGCATTCTTCAGGATATGGGCTTGTCCTTAGGCTAACTACCTTATATCATAATCAGACAAAAGAACATCTAGTGAAAATAATGCTTTTGTGTGTCTCTTTTTAATTGTGACAAAACTTTTCTCAAAGTTCCCCAGATTTCACTCCTTGCACTAACCAGAAATGCATCATACGTATTACTAAAATATGAACAGCCAAGAAGAATGAGATTATCATAGTCGGATTAGGAAAGCATATGACTGCATTAAAGAGGTAAAATTATATGAACAAAAATCCCTATTAGAGGGAAGGAGGAGGGGTGAAGGAGTTATCACTGAGTAATCAAACAATACTCAATATGACAACTGGAATTCTTATTTAGCAAACTGTCCCAAATAAAGGGTATGTTATTCATTAGTCAGAGTTAAACTGAAGGTAGCTAATTGTGTGTGTGCGCGTGAGCATTCTTAGTCATTTTCAACTCTTCCTGACCCCCTGGACTATAGCCTGCCAGGCTCCTCTGTCCATGGAATTCTCCAGGCAAGAATACTGAAGCGGGTTGCCATTTCCTTCTCCAGGGGGTCTTCCCGACCCAGGGATCGAACCCAGGTCTCCCGCATTGCAGGCAGACGCTTTAACCTCTGAGCCACCAGGGAAGCCAGCTAACTAATTTTCAAGAAATAGATACCATTGGGAGATTCTGACGGTGACTGTATAATCTGAATATTGGTCTAATATAGATCTGAAGCAGCCAAAATGTAATTACAGAACTAAAGGCACATACCACACTTCCCTGGACTTTCCCAGTGGCTCAGACGATAAAGAATCTGCCTGCAATGCAGGAGACCCAGGTTCAATCCCTGGGTGGGGTTCGATCCCTCGGTCAGGAAGATCCCCTGAAGAAGGGAATGGCAACCCAATCCAGTATGCTTGCTTGGAGAACCCCATGGACAGAAGACCCGGGGGGCTACAGTCCATGGGATAGCAAAGAGTCAGACACGACTGAACAACTCAGTTTCACTTTCTTTCACCACAATCTGAGAATAGATATAGAGCTAAGCAAAACTAACGCTAACATCTTTCCATAAACCAATATCCATCATGTGATTCGGGCAGTTGGCATTTGTAATCAGCAACCTGGCACCAGCCAACTTTCTCAACAATATCATCAATTCCAGTTAATACTGGAGACGGAAATGGCAATCCACTCCAGTATTTTTGCCTGGAGAATCCCAGGGACGGGGGAGCCTGGCGGGCTGCCGTCTATGGGGTCGCACAGAGTGGGACACAACTGAAGCGACTCAGCAGCAGCAACCAATTACTATAAATGCTAACCAATTAGAGTCCGCATTCTTTTTACAATCCCTTTTCATCCAGCTCAATCAAATGCTTGTCACTTTAATAGTAGTATCTTGGTTCCTGCATTCTCCTCATATTTTTATTGGCTTTTGATCATAACTTTACAGTGATTCCAATTTTCACTATTTGTACTCATGAAGCGCAACCAACATTTGCTTTTACAGGTGGGATATTAGGGAGTGGTAAGGACTGTGGAAAAAATCAAGAGCAGACGGTCTACTCATGGGATCAGCTGCTTCTCAGCTTGGCTGACTGAGCTGATGCTACTGGTTTTCAGGCTCAATATGGTGAGATTTTCCAGTTTTTCAAGAGAAATTAGGAATATAGATGCTTATATAGTAATCTCCCAATCTGAAGTGGCTGATGGGTGATAAGAGGACTGAATAAGAAGAGAATTTGGTGCATTCTCTTCCTTCTGTCTCTCACTGTCCATCCTTAGTGCCTACCTAGCAGCAGAAAGTACAGAAAGCTTGGAGAAGGCAGAGCACTGTTTCTGAGACCCAGCTGGTGATAGGGCGGCTTTGCAGACCATTACCATTTATTTTTCCCAAACAACATAAACCTATTCTAAATATATTCTAAAACTACTCTAAGTATTCCAAATATAACATAGAAAGCTCTCAAACAAATTTCCTTCTGTAATTTAAAAGTCTAAATCAGAAACTGACTGATATTTGTTAATACACATCAGGACCTGACATGTCTCAGAGACACTTATCTTACCTTCCTGTTATGTTGTGCTCTTTTTTCATAAGAATATAGTTTTATGTTGAGTAATTTAGGATGGGGGTGTCTCTTAGTGGGCTTAACAACAAGTGCTATTTAAGTATTTTGCTGCTAAAAATGTCACACTCTTTTTTTTCCCATGCATGTTTTGAAGACACATTTAAACACTCAATCTGTGAGAATGTGCTTACTTCCTCTGCAGAACATCGAAGAAAAAAGTTACTACTTGAACAGAAAGATTAAAGTATTTAAATGTGATCAGAGATCTAGAAATAAAATAATACACTCCATAAAAAAATTGTGAGAAATCACACCACAAGTATATTGTAAATGAACAACTCAGAAATGCAGTATAAGAGAATAGGAACATAAGAGATGCTACTAAAGTAAGCTTTAGAAAAAGCAAAACCATATAAATTCTATTGTTTTTTTACAAAGAATAAAGGAAAAATAAGATTAAAATGTTGATATTTAATTTTGCCATTCTTTGAATTTAAGGGTGAATTGTTTTGAGAATTTTATACAGCTTTGATAAATAATTATTTCCCTTTAAATTCAAAGTTTTTCCCTAATAGCTTTTTGGAGAACTGTCTGATCCTTGACTGTACACAGTCTTGGCTTATGAATAAGGCAAAAACAGTTTATGAGGGATAGAGTCTTTGATGTATAGACGTGTGTGTGTACATGCTTAAACTGTTTATAGTGGAAATGTAACCAGAATAAAGATAAAATTACAAATTGGATTCTTAAATGATGTAACCACTGTCTCAGAGTCTTGGGAAAACTGTTGTTCAGAGACTTCCAAGATTCCAAGAAATCAACAAGGAAGTCGAAGAAAAAATGTAGGAAAAATTTTTTTAAAAGTTCACTGTCCAAATGGGACCTACTTAAACTCAAAAGCTTTTGCACAGCAAAGGAAACAACAAACAAAAAGACAATCCTCAGATTGGGAGAAAATATTTGCAAATGATGTGACTGATAAGGGATTAATCTCCAAAATCTACAAACAGCCTATGACACTTAATAGTATCAAAACAAACAACCCACCCAAAGAATGGGCAGAAGACCTGAATAGACATTTCTCTAAAGAGGACATAGAGCTGGCCAATTGGCATATGAAAAGATGTTCAACATCGCTAGTTATTAGACAAATGCAAATCAAAACTACAATGAGATACCACCTCACACCAGTCAGAATGGCTATTATCAAAAAAAAAAAAAAATCCACAAACAACAAATGCTAGAGACAGTGTGGAGAGAAGGGAACCCTCCTGCACTGTTGGTGGCAATGTAAATTGGTACAACCACTATGGAGAACGGTATGGAAGCTCCTTAAAAAACTAAAAATAGAGCTACCATATGACCCTGCAATCCCACTTCTGGGCATATATCCAGAGAAAAATATGGCCCAAAAAGACAGATGCACCCCAATGTTCATTGCAGCACTGCTTACAATAGCCAAGACACGGAAACACGGTAAATGTCCATCAACAGAGGAATGGATAAGATGATGTGGTATATGTATACAATGGAATATTACTCAGCAATTAAAAAGAATGAAATAAGGCCAGTTGCAGCAATGTGGATGGACCTAGACAGTGTCATACTGAGTGAAGTAAGTCAGACAGAGAAGGAGATAAATATCATATGCTGCTGCTGCTGCTAAGTCACTTCAGTCGTGTCGGACTCTCTGCAACCCCACGGACTGCAGCCTACCAGGATCTTCAGTCCATGGGATTTCCCAGGCAAGAGTACTGGAGTGGGTTGCCAATGCCTTCTCCAAAATATCATATGACATCACTTATATGTGGAATCTAAAAAGAAATGATACAAAAGAATTTAAGTACAAAACAGAAAAAGACTTACAGACTTAAAAACAAACTCCTGATTGCCAAGGGGAAGGGATAATTAAGGACTTTGGGAAGGTCATGTACACACTGCCATATTTAAAATGGATAACCAACAAAAACCTATTGTATAGCACATGGAACTCTACTCAATATTATGTGCCAGTCTGGATGGGAGGGTGGTTTGGGGTAGAATGGATACATGTATATGTATGGCTGAGACCCTTCACTATTCACCAGACACTATCACAACACTGTTAATCAACTATCAGTTCAGTTCAGTTCAGTTCAGTCGCTCAGTTGTGTCCGACTCTCCGCGACCCCATGAATCACAGCACGCCAGGCCTCCCGTCCATCACCAACTCCCGGAGTTCATTCAAACTCATGTCCACAGAGTCGGTGATGCCATCCAGCCATCTCATTCTCGGTCGTCCCCTTCTCCTCCCGCCCCCAACCCTTCCCAGCATCAGAGTCTTTTCCAGTGAGTCAACTCGTCACATGAGGTGGCCAAAGTATTGCAGTTTCAAATACAAAATGTTTTGGTGTTAAATTTAAATAAATAAAGTGCTACGAGGGAAAAAAAAGTTTGCTGTCTAATCTAAGGTTATTTGAATGCTTCTATAGATGTTTATTTGAAGGGCTGACGCTGAGGCTCTGACACTTTTGTCCACCTGATGTAAGAGCCGAACCATTGGAAAAGACGCTGATGTTGGGAAAGACTGAGGTCAGGAGGAGAAGAGGATAATAGAGGATGAGCTTGTTGAATGGCATCACTGACTCAACATATATGAATTTGAGCAAACCCTGAGAGAAAGTGAAGGACAGGGAAGCCTGGCATGCTGCAGTCCATGGGGTCACAAAGAGTTGGACATGACTAAGTGACTGAACAACACCACCAATAGACGTTTATGAGATTTTATCACCTACTGTTAAGGTTCATAAAATACACCATTTATACACACAACAACCATATGAGTCAAACTCTCTAAACTTTCAAGTTACCATCTAGCTTAAATCCATCTCTTAAACTTGATTTAGTATGTTGCTCTAGATTCTTCCTGGACAGGACAGACTAGATATTTGGAAAGCAGCTGAAGACACAGACAAACTACTGACTTTCATTCTTTCTAAAGGGCATTTAACAACACTTTCTGTTTCAGACAGGTAAGATGTTGGTTTATGTGTATTTTCATTTATATAAAGTATTGAGATCTTGGAATCTGAAAGATCATTTTGGTCTTTCAAAAAATGAGGGGAAGCTGAAGAACAAGGCATTTTCCAAATGTGTGTACTAATCTGCTGTTTTTGCCACTCTGAGTTTTGGAATGGAAGTTATAATCCAAATTATTTTTATGATTCAAAATATCAACAAGCGACCAAAAAAAAAAAAATCCACAGTAGTAACAAGTACCTATATTGTGAAACACAAATCAACACATACTCTCTTGATTCAAGTGCATTTATGAAATTATTTCCATGCTATCAAGTTCTGGTACTGGTCCAAAGGATGGGGAAAAAAGAAAAACAAACCCATCAGCACAAAAACAGTATACCTAAACTTATTTGTTGATAAGATTTCTAAAAGTTCAGAATGGAAAGCATAACAGGAAATGATAGTTTGTTTATAAACAGTTTGATAATGGACTAAATGAGAATTAGTCCATAGAAGTCTTAATTTGATCATATTCATTGTTAAAACAGTCCCTTATCTTACCTAGCTTGGGCTTCCCCTGTGGCACAATGCTAAAGAACCCACCTACTAATGGAGAAGATGCAAGAGATCAGGGTTCAATCCCTGGGTGGGGAAGATCCCCTGAAGTAGGAAATGGCCACCTACTCCAGTATTCTTGCCTGGAAAATCCCATGGACAGAGGAGCTTGGCAGGCTATAGTCCATGGGTCGGAAAAAGTCGGACACGACTGAACGCGCGCACACACACGCACATCTTACCTAAAGCTTGTACTGGGCTGCGCTTTCTCACTCAGTTGTGTACCACTCTTTGCAACCCTATGGACCACAGTTTACCAGGCTCTTTTGTCCATGGGGTTCTCCAGGCAAGAATACTGGAGTGGGTTGCCTTGCCCTCCTCCAGGGAATCGTCCCAACACTAGGATCAAACCCAGGTCTCCCGCATTGCAGGTAGATTCTTTACAGATGGGCTACCAGGGAAGCCCACCTAAAGCTTACAATTGCTTATAAATTTCACTCTGCCTCAGTGACATTTCCCTATCTTTGTTCTCTATAACAACATGGTAAGTAAAAATGAGCTGAACCAGGACTGTAGACTCCTAAGGACTCATGGTTTTCTCATTTTCTTTGCCAGGCATGGCTTCTGCTCCTTCTGTGACCCTCCTAGTTGCTGAGGGGAAGTCTGTCCCTTTAACCACTCCCCATCCCCGCAACCAAGTCATCTTTCAAGTCCTGAAACTCCTGATTTTGACTTTATTCCTAATTATTTGTTCAGTTGCTCTTTATACACACACACATATACACACACACGCACATATATATATATACTTCTTATTTATTTACTTAACCTGACTGCGCCAAGTCTTAGGTATGTGGGATCTAGTTCCCTGTCCAGGAACGGAACCCTCACCCCCTGCACTGGGAGGGTGGAGTCCTGGCCACTGGACCACCAGAGAAGTCCCTCAGTTCTTTCCAAGCAACTCTAGGTTGTGGGAGTGGTGGTTGTTTTAAATATCCTGGTCTCTGTGGATTTTCTTGGTATTTCACTAGACGAATCTGAACTCCCCCACCCCGCGCATTCCCGCTGCATGAATGACTTGACTTTGACTGAAGGGAAAGTCCTGAAAAGGATCGAATTCCACTAGCGTGACGGAGCATGAGACAGCCTGAGAGCACCCGGTGCCTGTGACTGTATCGGAGGGCACCGACAGAGAGGACGACGCCGCAGAATGCACCGCTGTTTGCCAGAGTTGAACATGAATGGCCAACTGGTGTTCTGTCAGAAATTCAGCTTTCCCTTCTGTTCTCCTAAATATGTGATGGGTTTGTGAAGTAAACTTACTCCTTCCAAAAATGGATGCACTTTTTACCTCAATTCACTCCTAGAGCCTAACGTTTAAGTTTCTTGCCAAAAAACATATCCCCATCGTGGCACCCATATCCCTGGAACATTCCAGCACCAATTTTATTATAGCCCCCTCACTGTGTTGCTCCCACGACTCACCCGATACCCACCCCGTCGCCCACGCCCAGGCAGGCAGGGCTGGGACACCAGACCTACCTTGGCCACGGGATGCACCAGGCAGGTGAGGGTGGCAGGGTCCGTGGTTTCTGAGTGCACAGCAGTGGGTGGTGTTTGACAAGATCCACTCTCAGGTAAACGGCGTGAGGAGAACACACTAGAGGCTTGGGCAGGAGAGAGAAGGGCTCTAGAAGTAGACAGCGCCGGCTCTTTTCAGGCGGGCTCCATTTAGGTGGCCTCCTGCCCCCTAATATCTGATATTTGGAAAGAAAGGTGGCTTTCCTGTTGCGGAAACTGTGCTCCTCGTGAGGTACAGGTGGGCACCTACCTGTTCTCGGCGCACAGGGGGCACAGGAACTGCCCCTCCCGGAAAGCGGAGAGCCTCTCGCGCATGCGCAATCGGCTTCCCAGAACCGGCCTGCTCCAGTCTGATCCTGTCCAGGCTTGTTGGCCTAGAGCCTGGTCCAGCGCCGGTGAGCCTCACACGGGAGCTAGATCCAGCACCCGCCCCAAACTGCTGCCCGGACCCACAGGCCCCTTCCTGCCTTATCCAGGATCTAGAGAAACTGGAACTGGAATTAGCAGAGCAGCTAGGCGTGCTGTGGTTCATGGGGTCGCAAAGAGTCGGAAACGACTGAGCGACTGAACTGAACTGAACTGATATATATAATTTTGGATGTGTGCATGTGACGGCCACTGCCCTAAACATTGTTTTCCACTTCCAATGGGGCGCAGCAGAGGGGAGGGTTTTCTCTCAGTATCTGTGTGTCTCCCTCCCTGCCAAGCTTCTTCCGCGCATGTATCCCTCAGTCTTTGTATGTACAGTCCACCGAAGCATCTAGGAACGAAGACCCAGGAGAAATGAGAGTTTCTCCTTAGGATAACAGGAGGAAAAGGTGAGAAAACTTGGTAGCCCCCGACTTCGCATTCCCTTTAGGGGAACAGAGGGTAGGAAACAGTTTATGCTGTGGGGCCAGTGGGCTGAGGGAGAGAATTCAGGGCATGGTGATTTCAGCAGAGCTGGGCTTGCTGCTGAGGAGCAGAGGTGTAGGGAGGAGGCCGGGGCCACGAAGGAAACGCTTACTCTGCAGATCCAAGAAAGAAAATTATTTGGGGAACTGGAAAGAAAAGACCCTAGGACACTTTCCTCTTTTCCCAGGTCCTTAGGAGCATTTTGAGGCTTCCCTTGTAGCTCAGTTGGTAAAGAATCTGCCTACAATGCAGGAGACCCAGGTTCGATTCCTTGGTCAGGACAATCTTCTGGAGAAGGAAATGGCAACCCCCGGTATTCTTGCCTAGAGAATCCCATGAACAGAGGAGCCTGGCAGGCTACAGGCAGCATGGGGCAGCAGCAGCAACTACTTACATAGCATTTACAGCCCAATTGCATAGCATTTCATTGTATTCAGTTCAGTTCAGTTCAGTCGCTCAGTCCTGTCCGACTCTCTGCGACCCCATGAATCACAGCACGCCAGGCCTCCCTGTCCATCACCAACTCCCGGAGTTCACTCAAACTCATGTCCATCGAGTCGGTGATGCCATCCAGCCATCTCATTCTCTGTCGTCCCCTTCTCCTCCCACCCCCAATCCCTCCTAGCATCAGACTCTTTTCCAGGTATTATAATTAACCTAGAAATGATACCATGGTGATACCATGGGGTTGCAAGAGTCGGACACGACTTAGCAATTAAACCACCACCACCAATAGGATCATTTTAAAATTATCACAGTTTTCCTTCAAACTATATTCTACGAATTTAATATAATTTATGAACTTTAAGAATGTGTAATACTTCCATTTTTCTCTCTCATTTCTTGTGCCATATATTTCATGCAGTTTATTTCTACTTGTGTATTTTTTAAACTGCTACTTTGTATTACTAATTGTTTCTTCAGACACGATGGCTCCTATGCTAAGTGTTTAGTTAACTTTCTAAGAAACTGCTGAGCTATTATCCCAAATGAGTGTGACATTTTACATTCAGCAATATGTAAGGGTTCCAGTTTCTCTATATTCCTGCCAATGGTTGAAATTGTTAGCATTTTCAGTGGCTTATATTGGGTGTACAATGATATTTACTGGTAATTTTAATTTGCATTTTCCAAGTGATTGATGATGTTGGGTATTTTTTCTTGAGCTTATTAGCCGTAAGTGTCCAGATCTTTTTCCTTTGTCCGTTTCTTAGTTGGGATGATATTATTGCGTTATGAAAGTTCTTTATATAATGTGTATATATGTGTGTTTTACACCCTTTTTCAGATACGTTTTGCAGATATTTCCTCCCGTTTTGCAGCTTGCCTTTTCATTAATAGTGTCTTTTGACAAGTGAAAGTTTTGATTTTGATGAAATCTAATCAATCAAATTTTTCGTGTATGGCTTATGATTATGTCTTATTTAATAAATCTTTGCCAAATCCAAAGATTTTCTCCGGTTTTCCTCTAAAAGATTTATGGCCTTATTTCTTGTATTGACATATATTACTTATTTTGAATCATTTTTTAATGTATAACTTAATAAAAAGAGCTGAGATCCATTTTTTCCCATATGGATATCTAGTTATACTAGCAGTTTCCTGAAAAGACTATCCATTCCCCCTCTGATTTTTTGATACTTTTGTTGAAAATTGATTGATTATATGTGTTGATCTATTTCTGAATTATCATATCTTTTCCACTGATCCATATGTCTATTCTTTATCATTATTATAATGCTTTGAATACAACAGTTGTATAAACTTTGAAATCAGATTATATAAATCTTCCAATTTTGTTACCATCGTACCTAGATAACCACATGGAATTGGTTCCAGGACCGCTGCCCCTACAGATACCAAAATCCATATGTGTCCAAGGTGCTTATGTAAAATGGCATAATATTTGCATATAACCTTCACAATTCTCCCATATACTTTAAATCATTTCTAGGTTAATTATAATACCTAATACAATGAAATGCTATGTAATTGGGTTGTAAATGCCATGTAAGTAGTTGCTGCTGCTGCTGCTAAGTCGCTTCAGTCGTGTCCGACTCTGGTAGGCTCTGCAGTCCCTGGGATTTTCCAGGCAAAAACACTGGAGTGGGGTGCCATTGCCTTCTCCAAATAGTTGCAAGTGCATGTCAAATTCAAATTTTGCTTTTTTGGAGCTTTCTAGATTGGAGGGGCAGGGATATTTTTGATCCGTAATTGGTTAACTCTTATGGATGTGGGACCCATGGATCAGTTCAGTTCAGTTCAGTCGCTCAGTCGTGTCCAACTCTCCACGACCCCATGAATCACAGCACGCCAGGCCTCCCTGTCCATCACCAACTCCCGGAGTACACTCAAACTCATGTCCACAGAGTCGGTGATGCCATCCAGCCATCTCATTCTCTGTCGTCCCCTTCTCCTCCCGCCCCCAACCTTTCCCAGCATCAGAGTCTTTTCCAGTGAGTCAACTCGTCACATGAGGTGGCCAAAGTATTGCAGTTTCAGCTTTAGATACAGAGGGTCAGTTGTAGTTTAATAAATCATACGGAAATTATAGATCGTTTTTTAATTTCCCTAAAAATTATACAATAAGCATGTCTATTTCTGCTTGCACTCGTTTATGAAAGATATATTTACTGGATATAGAATATTAAGTTGACACTTTTTTCTGTCAGTGTTTTGGAGAGATAAGTCCGTTTTCTTTGGAATTGCATAATTTATGACAGGAAGTCTGCTGTTGTTTTTATCTTTGTTTTTCTGGATGCAGTGTGTCTTTTCTTTCCTGATGCTTTTTTAAGATTCCCTTATCAGTGGTTTAATTATAATGAAATGTGGAGAGATTTTATTTATGTTTATTTCACTTGGGCTTCATTTTGATTTTAGGTTCTGAGGGTTTATAGCTTTGTTTGAATCAAAATTAGAAAACTTTTGTCCATTATTTTTTCAAATATTTTTTCTCTTCCTTGCCTTCTTCTCTGGAAATACAATTGCAAATATTTCAAATCATTTTTTATTGTCTCACAGGTCACTGAGGACTCTTTTTCGTTTTTTTCCTCTGAGTTTCGTTTTGAATGCTTTCTGTCACTATGTATATGTATGTTGGATTTGTGCCTTTTAAAGTTCTTATCTATTACCTAATTGTACTGTCCTTTTCATTTTGGATATGTTTTATTGACTGACTTTTCTCCAAGTTATGGGTCACATTTTTCTGCTTCCTCAAATATGTGGTAATTTTGTTTAGATGCTGGACATCATGTGGGATTTTACGTTTCTGAGTGCTGTATTTTGTTGTCTTTTAAGGTGAATCTGTTTTACCTCCAGTGCTTATTTAGCCCCACTTTTAAGGTGAGGCTTTTCTGGAGTTTCTACTAAATGTACCATATATTCACTGAAGTCTCTTTACTTTGGGTTATGGGACCTTGAATAATTCTGACTTTTACAAACTCTATAAATTTTTGTAGTTTACAGCTCTGCAGTAATTGTTCTTTCTTCTGATATTGTTCATGCCTAATGATATATTTTCTGACAGTCAATCAAAGATTCAGTGGGACTCTGAAGGTATATGGAACACTTCTGCATAGCTCCTTCCTCATATGCAGTCTGTGCCACAAATTCTAGTTGCTTTGACTTCCCCAAGTGATAATTTGTCTCTTCAATTCATTGACATACCCAAGTTTTGTTTGTATCCCTCCCCTTCTTGTACTTCAGTGGAAATTACTTCCAGGAAGAAAACCCGGGAGAAGGTAAGGCTCACCTAACTCATTTGTTTATCTTTCATCTAGGATTACTGTTCTGTGTTGTCTACCATCAAGTATCTTAAAATAATTGTTTACTAAAATGTGTCCAGTTTTCTAATTGTTTTTGAATGGAAGGTAATTACATATCCTTAATATCTGTCATTCTAAAGGAGATCAATCCTGGGTGTTCATCGGAGGGACTGATGCTAAAGTTGAAACTGCAATACTTTGGCCACCTCATGCGACGAGTTGACTCACTGGAAAAGACTCTGATGCTGGGAAAGGTTGGGGGCGGGAGGAGAAGGGGACGACAGAGAATGAGATGGCTGGATGGCATCACCGACTCTGTGGACATGAGTTTGAGTGAACTCCGGGAGTTGGTGATGGACAGGGAGGCCTGGCGTGCTGTGATTCATGGGGTCTCAGAGAGTCGGACAGGACTGAGCGACTGAACTGAACTGAATATCTGTCATGGCCAAATTGTGCATTGGCAGGTAGATTCTTCACCACTGGTGCTGCCTGGGAAGCCCTCCAAATTCTGACATGACTTAGAATGGGGTTTGGTTTTAGAAAATTCTGAGATTTAATATCTTTGAAATAAAATTAAAACATATATTTGACTATAAAAAAAAGTAGACCTTTATTATTTAATCTCACACATCTCTTGGAGAAGGCAATGGCAACCCACTCCAGAACTCTTGCCTGGAAAATCCCATGGATGGAGGAGCCTGTTAGGCTGCAGTCCCTGGGGTTGCTAAGAGTTGGACACAACCGAAGCAACTTAGCAGCAGCAGCAGCACACATTTCTAGAGTTCAGTTTCTTCTACAAGCAGGAAAAGACAAAATATAATTGGACAAATAAATTAATTCAGCTTCTTTTGATTTTAAAATATTTTGGAGAAAAAAAATCAGTCCATTAAAGGTTAGTCACAACTGTTTCTCCCTTCTTAGAGAGACTTCTCTAAAACTTTCTTTACAGCTAGCTTGTGGGTCCAGGCCATTATGGTGATATAGGGAAAGATCTGATCCACATGCTGTTTCCTGCAGTTTTTCCTTTTCTTCCTCGTCACTGAATGAGGCTCATTCCAGTGCCTGCTGTTAAGTCTTTTTCCATGGTTTCATCTGCCATTGATGCCTCTGCATCTTATCATGTTCCCTTGTCCTGAGGTCCCGATAGTGATTCTTTTCTGTTTTACTGATTGTCTTAAATCTGTGCTATTTATGGGAGACTCAAAATAGCTCAGTTGGTAAAGAATCTGCCTGCAATGCAGGAGAACCTGGTTTGATTCCTGGGTTGGGAAGATCCCCTGAAGAAGAGAAAGGCTACCCACTCCAGTATTCTGGCCTGGAGAGTTCTATGGACTGTATAGTCCTTGGGGTCACAAAAGAGTCAGACACAACTGAGCGACTTTCACTCACAGAAGTGCCATTCTACAAAATGCAGAATTCTTTGAGGCAGCCTTCAAATATCGCCTCAGACATTGCTCTTCTTCCCAGAGACCACATAACACTAAGCAAGGCTGAATACAGGGATTGCTAAAGAGCTTACAGCACTTCATCTCCCCTCTCCCCAGGGCATTCGCACCCAAGTAGATGAGTATGTCACTCAGATCTATACTTGCCCACTTCTCTTTCTGTAGTTTTCAAATCCTTTCTTAGTTAAAAGGAACTTCCCATCCTGTTACAAGAGAACTTTTCTTTCAGTACAAGCCTTGTTCTCTTCATGCTGTGGCTTCTTACAGATACAATACTAGAAGAGTTAAGTGAACCAGGCCCAGACTTTTAATTGTAAAGAGAATCTTTGGGGATTTACAAAACAGTCTTGTTCTATAACAAAGCATGATTTCATGATTAAAGTCTTGCGATGGATTAAAAAATGTCAGCTCATAGACTCAAAGAGAAATAAAAGACCTCTTTGTCTGTACCTACTCTCTGAAGCAATAAATGCCATTGATTGAGCAGATAGGCAGCCATTAAACACCTCGGGACTAGGGAACAAAAAATAAGAACACTGATTTAATATTTGAAAGAAAATTATTATCCCTTTTACCTTCTTTATAGTAAATATTTGCATGAGGATTAACTTTCGTTATATCCTTCTCCTTCCTTCTAGCGTCCACATGTCCTAATTGTAATAATAGTAAGAGCTAATCTGTGTTGATCTCATGGAGTATATCAGACATTTCTCTTAAGTGTTTTAACCTAACTTACTCCCCATAACAATCATATGTGGTATATAATATCAGCGTCTCTCTTTTACAGAAAGGAAAGTTGAGGCACAGAACGGTTAAATAACTTGCCCAAGATCACATAAATACTTGATCTTTTTAATTAGATATAATTACTTTTAAGTTTAATATTTTATTTTAATTTAAAATTACCTTTAATTTTCAGAATTTTCATCTGTAGAATGAGGATAACAATTGTAATAATATAAATGAGGCAGTATGTGTAGCAATTAAGCAAAAACTTCTCAGATCCAGATTGCCTGTGTTCAAATTCTGTGTATCTAAGTTACTAGCTGGTACCCTTGAGTTCCTTTGACTTCTCTGTACTTTGTATAGTCACTTCAACTATAAAGCAGGAAGGATGCTAAATATATCTACCTCTGAAGATTATGATGAGGATAAATCATTAACATAAGTATAAACTAGGACCCAAACCTGGCAAATAGCATGTTCTCAATAAATGTTAGCTCTTTTCAAAAACTCCTTATCTGAAATTATGTAAGCTAGGCAAAATTTGAAATTTAGAGACATTTTTTAGACTGGCAAGGACATTACCCTAGTAGGGTATGAAACACCCCTTGACCAAACATTAAGACTTCTATAGCAAAATGTGCAAATATTTACTTTTAATGGGATAAGTAAAGACTAAAAATATACTCATGTCAGTTCAGGTCAGATTTTGCTGTCAATTATTTCAAAATTTTAGTTTTCAAAGATTTTCTTTTCTAGAACTTCAGATGAGATATTATGTACTGTATTATTTCATATTGTTGTAAGGATTAAATGAGGTGATCTATGTAAGCTAAGTTAAACACAGTGCCTGGCACATGGTAAGCTCTCTGTAAGTGTGCTTTTGTCATTATTATTGAAACTAACAGTATTACTATTCTAGTAAACCCACAATATATTTACATGTAGAGCAGCATCTTCATAGATCCTTTACAGTATTCTCCTAGAGAGTCCCACAGATAACTTCCTATGAAGTTCCTAGAATTCCTTTTTCTATCATATTTCATGCCTGGGCATGAAACTTATCTATCCCCTTTTCTCCTCCATCTTACCTGGTGAACAGCCCCTGTCTGATCCCCCAGTCTTATCACTGTCTTATCAGTCACAGTGAAGGAAAGAACACATCTTCCAAGGAAAAGGAAGAAAGAAAGAATAAAGTAATGCGTGTCATTTCCTGAATATTTGCTCTGGGATCAGTGCTAGGTACTTTATATAATTATTTTTTTTGTTGAAGTATAGTTTATTTACAAAGTTGTGTTAGTTTCAAGTACACAGAAAAGTGATTCAGTTTTATATATGTGTATATATATATACTCACACATATACATATTTCTTTGGAGAAATGTCTATGGGTCTTCTGCCCATTTTTTGATTGTTTTTTTTTTATCTTGAGCTGTATGAGCTGTTTGTATATTTTGGAGATTAATCTTTGTTGGTTGCATCATTTGCAAATATTTTCTCCCAGTTTGTAGGTTGTCTTTTCATTTTGTTTATGGTTCCCTTTGCTGTGCAAAAGCTTTCAAGTTTAATTGCATTCCATTTGTTTATTTTTGTTCTTATTTCCATTACTGTAGGAGATGGATCCAAAAAGATATTGCTACAGTTTATGTCAAAGAGTGTTCTGCCTGTGTTATCTTCTAGGAGTTTTATAATATCTGATTAGAATCCCAGGGACGGGGGAGCCTGGTGGGCTGCCATCTGTGGGGTTGCACAGAGTCGGATACGACTGAAGTGACTTAGCAGCAGCAGTATCTGATTTTACATGATTTTTAATCCATTTTGAGTTTATTTTTGTGTATGATATTAGAGAATGTTCTAATTTTATTCTTTTATATGCAACTGTCTTTGTAACCCAGCACCAATTATTGAAGAAACTTTCTCCATTGTATAATTCTTTCCTCCTTTGTCATAAGTTAACTGACCATAGGTGCATGGTATACAGTTATTTTATTTAATTCTCTCAAGTACTTTATGGAGTAGGTTTTGCCATTCCCTGCCTGAGAAATTGAGATGTAAAGAAGTTAAGTGATTGTCCAGTACTTCAGAAAGAAGTCCCTGAATTTTTTCATGTGCTTCTTCCTCCCCTCTTCTCCCGTGGGAAAGAATCATAGTTTATTCATGTTTTCTAAAGGATGCAAACTGTTTCAAAGATTAAGAGCCACTGAGATTATAGATGCTATTAAAATAATAGATATTATGGGTGGGATTACTGAGTGAGATCAGATTCCAGATTCAAGTGAGATATATTTACAAGTCCCCCTTCCAACTTAGGTAGTATAACATTGTTCACTCTGTAAGATGGGGATTAAAAGATATCCCCAATGACACACAAAAGACTGTAGCCTTCTCTTCTGAGCTCACCTTCAGCATTCACCCCCCAACTTCCATCTTGTTCACTCCCTAAATCGTTTTTGTGTACTCCCTCCAGTCTGTCACCCTCACTGGGTTAAAATCTCCTTTGAAAGCAAAAAAATGAAGCTGCTCAGTTGTGTCCCGACTCTGCAATCTTCGTCAATGGAAATTTTTAGGTAAGGCTACTGGAGTGGGTTGCCATTTCCTTCTCCAGGGGATCTCCCCGACCCAGGGATCGAACCCAGGTCTCCCACATTGCTGGCAGACACTTTACTGTCTGAGCCACCAGTGAAGTAAGGGCCATGTCTAATTCCTCTTTTCATCCATCCCCAAACTATGATATTTTACACATAGTGACTCCTTGATATGCTTTTGATGAAACAGAAACTAAACAATACCTTAAGGGAAATCTCAGAGTGGCATTTCAACCTCAATTGTGTCCTCATTTTGCACATACATCAGTCTCAAAATCAGCTACAGCTCTTACTTTCCTTTGAGTCCCCAGAAACAGAAGATTCTGAAGTTCTTGTCAAATAACAATTACAGAACATTTTAAATATCATGATAAGTACTTCTCCAGGCAAACACCTATTTAATTAGTCTCCAAAGTTGTAAAATATACTCTTCTTTTCCTCCACTTCCTGTGTGTGGGATTCAGATGTGTAGAAATAGACTGTGGATGGAATTCCTAAAAAGTAAGCCCAAATCAATTTAAGAATAAAAAGAAGAAATTCACAGATAATCCCTTTCATTTCTTTATTTTTCAGTATCAGTTCAGTTCAGTCGCTCAGTTGAGTCCGACTCTTTGCCACCCCATGAATCACAGCATGTCAGGCCTCCCTGTCCATCACCAACTCCCAGAGTTCACTCAAACTCATATCCATCGAGTCGGTGATGCCATCCAGCCATCTCATTCTCTGTCATCCCCGTCTCCTCCCACCCCCAATCCTTCCCAGCATCAGTCTTTTCCAGTGAGTCAACTCATCGCATGAGGTGGCCAAAGTATTGCAGTTTCAGCTTTAGCATCAGTCCTTCCAATGAACATCCAGGATTGATCTCCTTTAGAATGGACTGGTTGGATCTCCTTGCAGTCCAAGGGACTCTCAAAGAGTCTTCTCCAGCACCACAGTTCAAAAGCATCAATTCTTCGGCGATCAGCTTTCTTCACAGTCCAACTCTCACATCCATACATGACCACGGGAAAACCATAACCTTGACTAGACGGACCTTTGTTGGCAAAGTAATGGCTCTGCTTTTTAATATGCTATCTAGGTTGGTCATAACTTTCCTTCAAAGGAGTAAGCGTCTTTTAATTTAGCTTTCCTATAAACCACACCTATATGAAAATGATATAGCAAATGCTGCTTATGTGATATATGATGTCTACCAGTCATCCATGGAGCATATACTATATACACATTTAAGCTGAGTCCTTCTGTTCTCCAGAAAATCATCTTTGTCTCTTTTCCTTTAGTCAGGATTTTATTTGCACAGAAGTTTGGATCTTTATAGAATACTAGTAGTGTTCAGGGTAGTGAACACTGAAGTTTGTGTTTCCATACTCACTTACATCTCTGCTGGGATCAGCATGTTCACAGGAAGGGGAATTGAGGGGCAGCAGGAAGTGGAGGTGGGGAAGTTAGGAGACTTGTCTCAATTGTTTCTATCTAAATTACAAATCACAGATCAGTAAAAATAAGAACTTTTTCAAACTTATGTAAACCCGGGACAAATTCATATCAATGTATGGCAAAACCAACCAATATAATATTGTAAAATAATTTGCCTCCAATAAAAAATAAATTAATTACCTAAAAAAAAAAAAGATGATTTTCATGCATTAAGAGAATGGCAGTTGTTTAACTGGTAAACATACTAATAAATTTGTGGAAGTAACTGGGGTTGGGTTAGGGCACTAAAAGATGGTTCCACAAACCTCTTTTTAGCATAGCCACTATTCATATGCTACTTTATACATTAAACCCATGATCCCTTCACTGGAGAATGTAAATAAAATTTGAATTTTAAATTAATTAGCATTGAGAAATAGAAGACTTTTCTTCTTTCTTTTTTCTACTTTTTTCAATTACATATTCATTGACCTTGCTATATATTCTGGGTAATACGAAGATACCAGAGATTTCAGGGTAGAAAGTATATGCCTAGCCCTAACTTCAGGGCTTCCCAGGTGGCGCCCGTGGTAAAGAACCCACCTGCCAGGGCAGGAGACTTAATGAGATGTGGGTTTAATTCCTGGGTCAGGAAGATCCCCTGGAGAAGGGCGTGGCAACCCACTCCAGTATTTTTCCCTGGAGCATCCGTGGACAGAGGAGCCTGGAAGTCTATATAGTCCATGGACTCAAAAAAGTCGGACATGACTGAGTGACTAAGCATGCACACCCTACAGCAGGGTAGTGATGTCATTTTGTCAACAGCTGATTGGGTAAGTCTGCCTCAGGGCACTACATTCCCAAGACTGGAGACCCTCATTTTTCTTTCCCCCAGCACTCAATGCATTGTTTCTTTCTTTAGAAACTCAGATTTCTTTATCTGAGAAGTAATACAGAGTGTGCTGAATTATGGCTCTTTCAAACTGGAGTTTGGTCTATTTTTTCTTCTTTAATTCCTGGAGAATAATTGGGAAAAAAAATTGTTTAAGTCCTAATGTAATTCTGACCTCCATTTAATAGAATTTACATTTGGAATTTTTGCACTGAAAAAATTGTTATACAGTTATTTTAACTTTATTTCGAGAAGACTAGAACTCTGTTGGATTGAAAATTATGGGTAAAATTGGGGAATAAAGGATGTATTAATCAAGAATTAAATCCTTAACATAGTTTATTTTAGATACTATAGATTCTACAAGAGAAAAAAATCTCCTTCAGCTTATACAGAAATGAATGAAATCATGTATGGTGAGGGATCAATTCTGTGGCTCACAACTTTGGAGCCTGTGGAGCCAGAATGGAGAAATGAAATGAACGTGCTTTGATGTCTAAATTCCATTGATAATTTAAGCAAAAATAACAGTAGAGTGAGCTGTGGAAATAGCAGTAGAAGAGAGTGGATGTTTCAAGAAAAATATTCACACAATTGTTTAACATTGAACTGGTTAAACAAAATTGTGAACGATTTTCTTCTAAGGAAAAAAAAGGATGTTTACGTTCTTAATTTTTCTTTTATCTGAGTCCAACTATGGAGAATCTAAAGTAAGGCTGGGTGGGCCTCACAATAATTCTCCTTCAGAGAAGTCTTCAGTGAGAAATTAGAAAAACCAATACCAGGGAAAGGAAGCTGTTTTAGTGAGAATGTGGATAGCTGGGGAGAAGGGGAGAAAAGTATAAAACAATAAAGTCAAAAAGGGAAATCTCTCCAAAAAACTAAATTGTTTTTCTTTTGCTAGCTATTTGACTAGCATCAAATGACTCAACTCTAATAAATTTAAGGCAGTAGTTTTTAATCAGGCATAAGCATCAGAGTTACTCACAGAGCCGTTTCATAACACAGTTGTCACCCTAGACTTTCAAAACAGAAACCCTGCAAGTAGGACCTGGGCAGAGATCTTTTTTAAAAAGTCCCAAGTTACTCTGAGGGACACTTCAGCTTGGAAAATACTTTTCTCATGTAGTCCACGTTTCCCCCAGGCCTCACCGCCCTGTGCTTAGAAACAGCCACAGTAATAACTCTCATCACCCTCCGCATGTACTTGAGGGTTTCATCCACCCGTCTCCACAGTCCCCAAAGGCGTAGCACAAGAGAGCACTCCTCCGAGATTTTTCTGCCTGTCATCCCCTGCTTCAGTCCTGGCTAGGAGAGCCACTTGAGAGGGGTATTTAACACTGGCTCCCTATTTGCTGTGCTGATTCCTATTCTGGTACTCAAAAAGTAAAACCCCTTAATCCCAAACGGTTTTTGTTAGAACAAGGCTGTGTTATGCCTAGATGTGGTGAAAGGATGCTCCTTCACAGTGCAGAGACACTATCTCCTTAAAGACTGAGACCTAATCACAAAACCAGAGAACTCGTCCCCTCCCCTGAAAGCTCACCACTATATTAATAAAGAACTATTTACAGCAGTTTCTTTTACAACTAAATCATGTTCAGATATCAAGAAAACTTACACAGCATAGCAAGTGGCAAGAAAAACCCCACAGTTTGAAGAGACAGGACAAGTATCAAAACCAAATATGGCAGGGATATTGGAATTATCAGACCAGGAATGTAAAACACCGATGAGTAATGTGCTAAGGGCTGTAATGAATAAAGTAGACAGCGTGCAGGAACAGATGAGCAATCCTCAAAAAACAAAACCAAGAAAAGGAAGATTGAACAAAACAGAACAGAGTATCCAAGCACTTAGGACAACTACAAAAAGTGTAATGTATGCACAATGGGAAGGAGAGGAAAGAAAGGAAGACATATTTGGAATAATAATGACTAGACATTTCCCCAAGTTAATGTAATGTGCCAAGACAGATTTAGCAAGCTCAGAGAATAAACTGGATAAATACCAAAAACAAAAATGCTATACATTTGCAATTTATGAAAAACCATAGATGAAGAAAAAATCCTGAAAAAAACCAGGGGGAGCACCTTATTTATAGAGAAATAAAGATAAGAATCACAGCTGACTTCTTAGAACCCATGCAAAAAAGAGAATGGAGCAGAATATTTAGTGCTCAGAGAAAATGATGTTTTTCTCTGGGCTCCCTCCTGCTTCATCACCGTGGCCCCTAAGCCACATAGTAGGTGCCTCAGTGCCTGTGGGAACAGGTCCATCTTGAAGCCCATGTCTCCATCAGGGTTCCGACTAACTCTGTGCGACCCTTTAATAGAAGAAACCATCTTCTGTCCACTCACATCCCTCTCCATTTCTCTCTTCAGACACCCTCCTCTCTGAAGATACTTTCCTTCTATATAAACTGCTGCTGCTGCTGCTGCTGCTACTGCTAAGTCACTTCAGTCGTGTCCGACTCTGTGTGACCCCATAGACGGAAGCCCACCAGGCTCCCCCATCCCTGTTGCACCGAAAACAGCCTCTTTGAACTTTCAGCTGCAACTTTTCGTCAGACACATACCAAAATTCCAAATCCCAGGTTAGGTTGAGATGACATCCCTGTTATACCAGTAATTCTACAACAGTATCCTTTCTCTCAGGTTACCTAAAATCTAGCTAAGTCCAAGGGGATCACAAGGTATTAGATCATGTAAGTTGATAAATCTCTGCAGTTACCCAGAAAAATGCAGTTAACATCTGCATTTTAAACCCAAGGGCCAAGTGCCTTTGGGATTGACCTACGGATAAGTGGAGGGGAAAAGATTGAGAGGACATCGGGTAGAAAATGTATTCTCAGATCTCCAGTCTTAAAAACTGTTTGAAAAAGTTTTTTAAAAAGTAATACAAGTGACCTTATTTACAAAACAGAAGTAGACTCACAGACATAGGAAACAAACTTATGATTACCAAAAGGAAAAGCCAGGCATGGATGAATTAGGATTTGGGATAAACAGATACTACTATATATAAAAGAGATAAACAAACAAACGCCTACTGTATGGCTCAGGGAACTATAGTCAATATCTTGTAGTAACCTATAATGAAACAGAATCTAAAAAAAGTCTATATGTATCTATATATTTGAATCACTTTGCTGTATACCCAAAACACCGTAAATCAACCACAAAAAAACAGAACAAAAGGTTCCCTGAATCATGTCGTCAGTTCCTGATCTTCTGGCCTCCTGCATCCCTTCTCTGCTCCCTGCTTTACCTGCATTTCCCAAATCTTCTTGTCAGGGCCTTTCATCTTTCCTAGTGTCTCCACCATCCAGCCAGTTGCTCAAGCTGAAAACAAGGCACCAAATCTGGCTCTTCCTTCTCCTTTCTCTCAGCTCCCATGACAAATCTGTCATCAAGTTTCATTAGTTCTATACTCTGGATTTCTATTGATTCTGTTGTCTCTTTTTCTCCATCCCGCCATCTCTAATCCAAACTTGACTTCATGAGACTAATACAATAAACCCCAACTGATGTTCCTCAAGTTTACTTCTGCACCCTGAAATTTTTTCTGTGGTACAAGTGGAGTAATTTCTTTAAATGTCTGCTTCCCTCCCTATTAAAAATCTTAATATCTCCCTAAATCCTTTGAATGTCAGAGTCTTATATAAAGGATAATGATTTCTACCCTGATGATTATAATATGTTGAGACAATGTAAAGTATATGAACAGAGAACATGTATATAAAAAGCCTCATATGTTACTTGGCATGTGTCAGAGTTATTATTTTTGCTTTTTAATGTATTGAGGACTTTAGACTGAATGGAAAAACAAAAGTCAATTTTAGACCTAAATGTCTATGATTATATGTTACTAAAAGAAACTAGAATGTACCTAAATTTTAAATTTGATGGCATACTCTTGAGATTTTCTATTGGTAATAAAATACTGAACCTGATGGACACTGATATGACTCATACTAGGCCACGTCCAAGCTTATAAAAATCACTCTGTCTACAGATTACACTTCCCCAGCCCGAGCTCTGTCATCCTTTTCCTGCTGGGTCATAGGTTGCTGAAGGATTGCCTGGGCTAGGGAGTCAAAAGGAAAGAGTCAGAGCTTCAAATAAGTCAAGTTTTAAACCAAAATAAGAGATTTAATATAAGCACTACTCATCTTTGTCTCAAATGGGCAGGGGTTAGGTGGTACAAGTTTCCGAAAGTGAAAGTGAGGGGTCATATTTTTTAAGTTAATCCTGAAGAAAGGAGACAGGAACAATCAGAGAGGGACATAACAGATGGTCTTCTGAGAAAGATTATACTTTATAACTTAATTGAACTAAGTTGAATTTAACCCCTGCCCTAGCTCCCTGGTTGTCCTCCACAGGAATCCAGACACTGGAGAATGAGAAACTTGTAGTGTTTCCTCTTGTTCCTAGAACTATTTTATGTCTTCTGGACCTGTATGTATTAATATATGGTACCTGGTGATGGTTTGGCTTGTAAGTGTTGAGTAACTACTGGGCAAAGGAGATGGATAAAGAATACAGAATACAGAAGGAAAATGGTGTTTCATAGCACCTGAAGATTCAAAATGTATATATATATATATATACAGACATCTACACAGTGTCTTCTTCCAAATGCATATCTGGGTTCTACTCTTTCCCCGATTTTCTTTTACAGATTCTAAACTCCTGCTTCATCATCCCATTCTTCTAAAGGATCTCTTGGATCAATGACCCATCACATACTCAGTCATTCCTAGAATTTCCACAGATTTGGGAATCAGAGCATTTCCTTTTCAGTCTGTCATAGATACACATATCTCTCTCAGTGAATGAAGCATGAATTTATTTGCTTAAGATAAATAAATAAATGAATAACTGAAGTTTGAGAACTCCCCACAAAGTTGGTTCTTACAGCTTGAATCTCAGAGTCTTCATCTGTAAGTTGTGGGTAGAATGCCTACCTTGTTGGCTGTTACAAGAAACTGAGAGTTATAAATGAAAAACATTATACTCTGCTTGGCATAGAGTAGGCAGTTATCTTTTCCCTTAATAAACCTCCATGATATCCCAAATTTGGAAATTAAAGTTGCACACAAATCCCAAGAATTAACATCATAATAATTTTTCAAATAATTCATAGCTCATGGTCACAGCGTACATGTTTAAAAATGTCAAATAATTGATGACATCCATTAGACTTCCAAGTACATATTTGGCTTTCTATTATGAATTCCAATACTTGAAAACCTTGGGGGAAAGTCTTCTGTAATAGGGTATGTCAAATACAAGCTCTGTTTTTGCTTATTTATACTAAATAGCCTCTAACCTCCAGTCCACTATGCTGTACAAGATTTATTTACAAAGTCTTCAGCCAGGGCGAGAGTTCCATGAGTTCTGAGTATACATGAACTTCCCTCTAGCAAATTATTTTGGGTCATGCTTCTCTGATGTGACTTTGATTTCAATATGTTTCTTCGCTTATGTTTAAAAGCTACATAGTTATGAACAATTTTCTTCTAGTGAGAGCTATTTTTTCAAGAGTATACTATTTACAAAAAAAAAAATTTATTGAATACATTCCCACTTGGGTTATAAATTAAATTCTGTAGACAGTGACATCCTTACATCTTAAGCAAGACAGGAAGTTATATAATTTTCAAAATGTTTAGTAAATTCAGTTGACCCATATTTTGAAAAGCATACAAATTTCTCTCTGTGGAATAGTATGAATCTCACCCAAACTCACATTTACCTAAATTTTTAAAGTGTAGAAAAATTCAGATCCCTTTTGCTAATAAGTAAATTACATACTATTCTTCAAGATAATTGTCATATGACTGCTTTCAGTTCAGTTCAGTTCAATCGCTCAGTCGTGACCGACTCTTTGCGACCCCATGAATCACAGCATGCCAGGCCTCTTGTCCATCACCAGCTCCTGGAGTTCACTCAAACTCATGTCCATCGAGCTGGTGATGCCATCCAGCCATCTCATTCTCTGTCGTCCCCTTCTCCTCCCGCCCCCAATCCTTCCCAGCATCAGTTTTTTCCAGTGAGTCCACACTTCGCATGAGGTGGCCAAAGTATTGGAGTTTCAGCTTTAGCATCAGTCCTTCCAATGAACACCCAGGATTGATCTCCTTTAGAATGGACTGGTTGGATCTCCTTGCAGTCCAAGGGACTCTCAAGAGTCTTCTCCAGCACCATAGTTCAAAAGCATCAATTCTTCGGTGATCAGCTTTCTTCACAGTCCAACTCTCACATCCATACATGACCATGGGAAAAACCATAGCCTTGACTAGATGGACCTTTGTTGGCAAAGTAACGTCTCTGCTTTTTAATGTGCTATCTAGGTTGGTCATAACTTTCCTTCCAAGGAGTAAGTGTCTTTTAATATCATGGCTGCAATCAGCATCTGCAGTGATTTTGGAGCTCCAAAAAATAAAGTCTGACACTGTTTCCACTGTTTCCCCATCTATTTCCCATGAAGTGATGGGACCAGATGCCATGATCTTAGTTTTCTGAATGTTGAGCTTCAAGCCAACCTTTTCACTCTCCTCTTTCACTTTCATCAAGAGGCTTTTTAGTTCCTCTTCACTTTCTGCCATAAGGGTGGTGTCATCTGCATATCTGAGGTTATTGATATTTCTCCCAGCAATCTTGATTCCAGCTTGTGCTTCTTCTAGTCCAGCGTTCCTCATGATGTACTCTGCATATAAGTTAAATAAGGAGGGTGACAATATACAGCCTTGACGTACTCCTTTTCCTATTTGGAACCAGTCTGTTGTTCCATGTCCAGTTCTAACTGTTGCTTCCTGACCTGCATACAGGTTTTTCAAGAGGCAGGTCAGGTGGTCTGGGATTCCCATCTCCTTCAGAATTTTCCACAGTTTATTGTGATCCACAAAGTCAAAGGCTTTGGCATAGTCAGTGAAGCAGAAATAGATGTTTTTCTGTAACTCTCTTGCTTTCTCCATGATCCAGCGGATGTTGGCAATTTGATCTCTGGTGCCCCTGCCTTTTCTAAAACCTGCTTGAACATCTGGGAGTTGATGGTTCACATATTGCTGAAGCCTGGCTTGGAGAATTTTGAGCATGACTTTACTAGCGTGTGAGATGAGTGTAACTGTGCGGTAGTTTGAGCATTCTTTGGCATTGCCTTTCTTTGGGATTGGAATGAAGACACTGACCTTTTCCAGTCCTGTGGCCACTGCTGAGTTTTCCAAATTTGCTGGCATATTGAGTGCAGCACTTTCACAGCATCCTCTTTTAGGATTTGAAATAGCTCAACTGGAATTCCATCACCTCCACTAGCTTTGTTTGTAGTGATGCTTTCTAAGGCCCACTTGACTTCACATTCCAAGATGTCTGGCTCTAGGTCAATGATCACGCCATCATGATTATCTTGGTCATGAAGGTCTTTTTTGTACAGTTCTTCTGTGTATTCTTGACACCTGCTTTAGTTGATTGACCTTGTGTTCTCACCAAGACACAATATTATTTGAAAAGAAATTGTTTTTATATGAGGAATGGGGAAGGGAATTATGAAAATACAAAAATCCTTATCTACATCTTCAGTATTTAATCAGATTTTTTCAGCACACTAGCAAAACTGAAAAGCAAGGTAAGCATATTTGAAAGTGACATTCATTCTTATAACTCATTTTGATGCTATTCATTATAGAATACTTATAAAATTCTTTCCTAAATGATATATTCATAAATGAAACTTCATGCAATGAAAAAGTTCCTTATACAGAAATCTGACTCAATTAGATCTAGTGATAATCTGAGATATTGGCTTATCTGAGACTGTTAGGTGTGTATAATGATAATATGGGTTAGTTCCCTGGTGGCTCAGAAGCTAAAACATTTTGCCTGCAATGCGGGAGATCTGGGTTCGATTCTTGCGTCAGGGAAGATCCCCTGGAGAAGGAAATGGCAACCCACTCCAGTATTCTTCCCTGGACAATCCCATCGATGGAGGAGCCTGGTGGGCTACAGTCCATGGGGTCGCAAAGAGTCGGACACGACTGAGCGACTTCACTTTCACTTTCTTTCTTTCAATGATAATATAATCAGAAGCACCTATAGAACACTCTGAAGTGCTTTTGCATATATTGTCATTTATCATTTAATCACAAATAGTTACAGAGAAATTTGGTGGGGTTTGGTCAAAATGTAGAAAAAAAACTAAACCTAAACTTATATCTCAAACGTCTTTTATTGGTATTTTACTGATAAGGAAATAGAGCATTTAACCAGAAGAAATAAATACAGGCTTTGAACAAATAGTTCAGAAAAATGGTTTTTCATTTAAATATAAAAATGCATATACCATGACTGTCAATCCTATTAAATTTATGCTTTTGAATATATAACTATTAATACATTATAACTTAAATGGGTTCAATAAGGGTCCTGACAAGACATAGCAAAACTTAGGGACTAGAGCCTGACATGTTAAAGCTAGGTTAGGAATTTAACAAAGAAGGAGCCAAAATCCAGAAAAAAAATAGATGGTGCAAATAGTCATTGTTCTTAAGAATTACAAAGGTGTTATAGTTGGGGAAACCAAACATGTATAATAGAACCACAGTCTAGCTGGTAACTAGAGGCTGATCCAAGGGGGCAACAAACAGATCCAACTGGAATGGACAGGATCCAAAGTCCTGGGATTCTGGGTGTGGAGTTGGAGTGTGACCGTATGCCCGCATGGGTCAGCTGGTACTCAGGTACAGAGGGTGGCCTTTCTTAAAAGTGTGTGTGCTAGTCTTGTTAGTCTTACCTGTGTGGTTATGAAACAGTAGGAATAGTGATGCAGTTGCTGATTTCTTATTGATTTGGAATATTATTCAAACTGAATGTTCAGCAATCAATTTCTATAATTAACATTTGTAAGTAATTATAGAGATGAGAATGATTATTAAATATCTACGCAATTCCAAATAAGATTGCTTTTAGGTCATTTTGAAGAGGTTGAAGCTTAAATCCTTCATCCTGATCAATAAGAAAAGAAAAATATTTCATAAAAGCTTTCGGCCTAGCACTTTGACATGATAGACACCAAAAATTATTTGTTAATTGAGCATTTCTAATTTGTTTAAATTTGAGGTGAGTCCTTTAATATTAATAGTCTTATCCTAGCCCTTTTAGGAAGTAAAAACCAATACTGCAATTCAGTATGATATTTTGTCTGTTTTCCTTTTTACCTTTGTGATTATATAATTCCAGCAAAGCCATTTGCAGGATTCTGAAGTTTTATTTTAATTATATATATGGGGTCTTTTTTGACTGAAAATTGTACTTAATTGTCCCCCCTTTTGTTTTCGCAGAGAATGTTTCTGCCTAATGTTAGTTTTGATCTCTAATACAAACATTGTTCTGGAAAATGTTCTGAGATATTTTTGTGTCTCATGAGGTTAAGGGAAGGAAGTCTATTAGAGGATGCTGGTTAATGCAGGAAAAGTAAGACAGCAGCTCAAAGATAAGTTTCCAAAATGTATACCTCCACTGACTCAATGTGAATTTGATTCATAAAATCAAACTCTGAAACTGTTGGTAAGAAAAGAAACTAAAGAGCAGGCAAAGGAACAGAATTATGCCAAGGACTCAAGGGAAATTTCAGGAATAAAAAATAATATCTAGGAGCCTAAATAAAAGGTCAAAAGCTGTACTTTATTGCATTTTGTCATCAGTGTGTGCCTTGAATTAAATATTTGAAATAGCATTTTATTCAGAGACAAGAATATAAACTAAAAAGTGAAATTAAAATGTCTGCAACTAATACCAATGTAGAAAACTCATTTCTTCTCCTCTTCTCCTGATCCCTACTTTACAGTAGAAGGTTGATCTTCACTATTTATTGGTTCAAGGAGAGAAATCACATATCACCCCCAAAAGTTGACCTGACCAGGTCAGGGAACAGTTCTCCTGGGAATCATACATCATTTATAACTCTCTTGATAACGGCATCAGTGGTGTCTTGGTTTACTTCTTTCAGCTCCTGTTTTTCTATGCCCTTGAAACTAGTGCAAGCAGAGAGGGGCGTTTTTGTTGTGTTTTGTTTTTTTTTTTTCTCCCTAGTCCCAGTGTAGCCCTGGAATGGCTGCTATAGAAGAAAGAGATTGGGGGACACAGTGATGTTGATTCAGTTAAAGTCTGATAATCAAGGCTGGATTTATGAGAGGACTAGGGGAGATAGATTTCTCTTCTGTACCCAGAACAATATGTTTTTGCACTCTTAGATGCTGCATGGGAAATTTAATGGTAACTGTGTGTTTAGTGTTCTTGCCTGGAGAATCCCAGGGACGGGGGAGCCTGGTGGGCTGCCGTCTATGGGGTCACGCAGAGTTGGACACAACTGAAGTGACTTAGCAGCAGCAGCAGGTATTTTCCAGCATTCTGAGAGACCTTGCTGAAAAACACACACACTCAGAGGAGAGGCAAAAAGAACAAGTGAGCTGTAATAAAGCTTAGCTTAATCTTCAAACTAGAGAAATGGCATCATCGTCAGTTTAAAAAGAACTCTTCACAGTCACACTGCTAGAAACCTCACCCAGGCCAGAGGTCTTCATCATGGCAGCCTTGAAGATAACCAGGAAAAGTCCCTTAGAACTTTGGCTGCTAGTTCCGAGTGTCAGCAGTGACAGTGATGTTAATCAGTATTTATCTGTCCCGCTGTTTGCTTCACCTACACCTGCCACAGCGCCCACATACACACCCACATGTATTCATGAATAGGAACTATTTCTCTACAATCCTTGACACCCTCTGTATTGAGGTGAGTGGTCCCAAATTTGTCTTCCTTCTGCTCTTTCCTCAAAGCAGAATGTCAAGATAGGAGCATTTATACACAGAAACACATGGCAGTTTCCTAAATATTCATTTGGCTAACAGTCCAGCAAATTCCAGTACTCTGAGGATTAACTAGTCACTTTATTTCTTTTGGAGAGCTCTGCTATAACTGAAGCCCAACATTTTGTTTATCTTCCAGGGAACATGCTCAAATGCACTCATCATGACAAAGTACCTGCTGTGGAAATACTTTTTAAAATTGTGAGACATGAAGGCTTTTTTGGAGGAAGAAGGGTCATTATCTAATTTTCAAGATTTTTGATACCTTGTAAGAATCTTCAAGAGTTTGAACAATTTATTAATAGCTTTAGTGTTTCCAGCCAATCTTTAATGTATAAAGTTAAGCAGATCCATCTTTATTTTAAATAGATTATTTGAAGCCTATAAATACAAACAAGTTTCATTTAATTGTTTTGACCACCTCCTCCTGCAATAACACTTTCTGAAGCACTGCTGACAAACAGTAAAAAGAAAAATTTGCATTTCAGAGCCCTTTATTTCCCCAGTCATGCACTGGTGTGGATTCTAATGAATAATGCAAAAACTCAGTGGCAGGAAACCAAAAAGAGAATAAAGAAAAGCAAAGATGGAGATAACAAACTATGCCACAAACTATCCTATTAATCCTAGAATGACTGGGAATTGATTATTAGTGACCTCATTTTTTGCTTGTTTCGGCTCTTGACTAAAGAAGGCTGGTTTTGCAGAGCATCATAAAGCATGATGAACAGAGGCTTTCTCAAAGGCTCAAGTCCCTATTTTTTCACTAAATGGATGTTAACACTAGGACTGTACAAGTCATACATCATTAAGAAAAGAAATTAAGATTTTAGTGTCTTCTCTAAATATATTTTCATAAAAGTGAATTGGAAATACAGAACACAGGAACTTTATCACTTGTCTCAATAGCTAGATTTTTGGCATTTGTATTTAAACAACTCTAATATGATATAAGTGCTATATTCAAAATGTGTGCTATGGAAGACAATATATTACATCAATAACAATTAAGATATATATTGTTATCCTTTTTGACCCACATTTTATTCAGTTATCAGCGTTCAACAAATATTTGTTGAACACGTATGCCAAATGTTTCCAATTAACAATGCCAACTGTTATCTCCAATTCTCTTTTAAAACAAAGATTATTAAATGAATGGGGATTGATGGAGAGAGCTGATGATTTATTTGTCTTGGGAACATGAGAGGGAGAAAGAATTTAGAGACCTGGCTGGACCAGAGGTATGCTGGTAAATGTTTTAACAACTGGCTCTCCAGGGTTTAAAAAAAAAAGAGGACCCATTTGTTTGTTAATTAATGTGGTGGTAAATAACACCTGGCTTCCCAGTAGTAAAGAACTAGTAGTAAAGAACCTGCCTGACAGTGCAAGAGACGTAAGAGACATGGGTCTGATCCCTGGGTTGGGAAGATCCCCTGGAGAAGGGATCTCCTGGAGAAGGGAACCCACTCCAATATTCTTGCCTGGAGAATCCATGGACAGAGGAGCCTGGTGGGCTACAGTCCATGGGGTCACAAAGAGTCGGACATGACTGAAACAACTTAGCATGCACATAAAGAACACCATCATGTCTGATTTCAGTCTACCAACCTGACATGAGCTGACATGACCTGAATGTGGAGTTGGGAAGAGACAAACACAATCCATTTTCCTGATCTGTGATGAGCCCACCCTAGTACATCATTGTTAATACTCAACAATGACTTTCTGGGGTCACCCTGAGAGCCTATCTGTGACTACATAACAGGCAAAACTGGGAGGTTAAATAGCAGAGTGACTCATAAATCCCCATAGATATATTTATATATGCCTGCATTGTCTTTATTTCTCTTCTTTTAGAGCATCTAATCTCACATGCTGTCTTTCTTTAGCCCTCTGGTAAACTGAGCAACTGACCTCTGCTACCACAAAGAGAAAAACAGCATCTGCTATGGGAAGATGGCAGTAACTTTAAGCTCCTTTTGCAATATGTTTCACCATTTTGTCACACAATATTAAAAATATGTGTCCCTGAGGATGAGATTTAATAAAATCAGTAATGTTTCTGCTTCATCAAGGAAATTCTTAAATAAAACTTGCAGTTTCCAATGAGAATATGTTAAGATAAAGAATTTAGTGACTCTAAGTCTTAATTAGAGCTAAATTTCCAGAAGTTTACCCACTATTGCTTTTGTACCATCACTGCAAATATCAAGCCAATTTAAAGGGTCAATAACATCTTAGTTTTGTCATGAAAATAATTTTTACCTTGCAGGCCTCAAAAAAGCATCTCTGAGCCTCCTGGGGTTCCATGGACAACACTTTGAGAGCTACCACTCTAACCTTGAGTCACGAATGTCTCTTGGATTGGTTATCGCAGTAAGCTGCGCATGTCCATTCTGGCTACCTTGTAATCCATTCAGCAACAAACAGTCAAAGTGGACTTGTAATAAAGCAAGCCTAATCATGTCACTTCCTACTCAAAACCCTCTTATGACTTCCCGTTACTCTTAGAATTGAATGAAAACCCTCTTATGGCTGACAGAGCCCTCTGTTACTTTGTCCTTGCCTACCTCTGCAGCCTCCTCTCCCTCTGTCCTCCTCCTCAGTCTGTTTACAGAAGCTTCGCTAGCTTCTCTCTCTTCTTCAACCACAGTGGATTCATTCTTGCTGTCCGTCTTTGCACGTGCTCTTCTTTGTAAGGTTTTCTCCATATTCCATTGACTGATTAACTGGACTCATTTTGTAGCTGTCGACTTAAGTCTCACTCTAAGAGGATTTCCTTATCAGTCTCCTGTTATATTAGATCCCCTATCATGTAGTCTCACCTTCTTGTGATTATATAATTACTGTTGTACTTGTTTTTGAGATCTGCCTTCTCTGAGAGAACTGTTCTCATGGAAGAGACTATGTCTGTCATGATCTCCATAAAAGATTAAGGGCTTTGAATGGTGTCTGACTTGATTGAAGATTGTCACCTAGTATGAAAAAGAAGGAACTGGAAGATGATCTGCATGTTTAAGTGTCAGTCTGCACCTTTGACAGTGTATAACACTGATTCTTTGGACCTTAAATGAGGGAGCAACAACCTTGAGAAGACTTTTATTATTTTTAAAAAATGCTAACTGGAGGTGCAGAGAACATGTGCCCCATGCCCCCCAGGAATTAAATTGGAGCCAGACCAGCATGGTTGTATTCACAACTGAAACTCCACTAGTGAATATTTTGTTATAGGGATAATTTTGTCATACCTAAATTTCTCATTTTTTAAAGATCTTTCCAAGGAGACTTCTAATTTCTTCATTCAAAGAGACTTCAAACAACCTATAGACATGTTCCAGCAAAGATCTGAACTCTGGCAATAAGCATAGTTCAAATGTGGACTTCTGCTACACACTACCCAGTCATTTTATTATCTCATCCATTCCTCCATTTTAGTAAAGATATTGAAATATGCACTAGCTCTGAATCAAGTGTATAACTTACTGACTTTCTGGAAAAATTATCATCCTCCCAAGCTCAACACCACAGTACCACTAGAAAATATTAAATATCTCCTTCTATTAAAGAAAATATGTATCAGAAATTAACTCCAGGAGGCTCAAAATTCTTCTTTGAGGTATGCTCAGTGTGGCTTCACATGTCTTATGCCAGGTGTATGACCAGCAAGTGACTGTAAACAGCAGCCTAAGAAGGTAAAGTAAAAGTTATAATTTTTAATTATTTTTTTCTTGGTTCAAAATAAACCACCAAAATAAGACTTGCTAAAATACTCTTGCATATATTCTCCATTAATTATACTCAAAATGAAATTGATGCACATTGCACAATGCAATATATGGACAATTCATATTGTCAGAATTGCTTGGTGGTGAAAAGTGAAAGTTTGGTTAAATGGCTAAATATTTTATTTAAAATATCTCAACTACATTTAGAAGCATGTGAGACATTGTTTCCTTTTTCTATTTCCTGCAGTATTCCTCCCAAAGCTAGAGTTTGTTTTAAAAAGATAAAGATTAAACATTGCAGTGAGTTATGTCCCCACTCATGTGCAAACACCTTTTTCTTTTTGCTTGTCTTTGTGAATATTTAAAATCTAATATTTATCACATTTTGTTTGAAAAAGAGACAGGTTAAAATGCAGCTTGAAAAAGAAAAGATGGTAACCGTTAAGAGATCTAATTACAATGAACCTACCATAACTAGGTCAGCGAGAGGTTAGGAATGAATTTGTTTGTAATGGAAATAGGAACTTTTCTGGAACATTTAAATAGCTGGTATTGTGTCATTGCCTTGGATGTAATTAGTCATTTTGTTAGACTCAGTTTGAGAAAGGAATCCTAGGTTGAACAGTTCAAAGTACAAGGGTAGTACCTAGAGAAGAGCTGGTAGTTGTACTGGGAAACCTAGACATTGAGAGACCCTCAAAGGCTGATTGCTGAAAGGAAGAAAGCAGCAGGAATCCCCATCCTCTTAAGTGTGGAAGCATCAAGGGAAAATTCATCCTCTGCAGCAGTTGGATGACATTGCTACTAAATGGTTTGGAGTTTGCCTATGTCCTTTCATATTTGTTGTTTCTAATGCCTTTTTCTGTTTGTATTATTTGATTTTAGGTTGTTCACCCAACTGACAGGTCACATAATACTCCAGAGTTCTGTTGTATCTCCTTCAAGGACATTTTTGCTCACAAAAGCTGTAAGGCTACATAACTGTGGTGTATTATATACAAATTTCTTGATCTCAGAAAAGCTGATGGCAGAATTTATATGTTATACTGCTTCTTGCCTTTAATTTCTTTCTTGCTTCCGTTAGGTATACTTTTCCCATGATTAGTGCCTTCTCCAGAGCTAGAGCAAGAGGAAGGCAAGACTTCAGGTTCATGCCAGTTATTAGATGAACACTGAGAAGATAAGAGTTGCACATGACTTAGCAACTGAACAAAAACACAATAATTGACTTAGATTATACATTCTTTCTCTAGAATAGCAATGTCTGGTAGAACCTTCTGTGATGATGGAAATGTCTGTACTGTTGGATGCAGTTACCACTGGTGCAACTAATTTTTTAATTTAATTATTTTAAATTTAAATAGCCACATGTAGCGGACAGCACAGCTCTCAAATATGCCTTTCTAGTTATCGTGCTTAGCTATACAGTATAATTTTGTTAATTCCAAAATTACCAATTTAGGCACCATGATTTTTTTACTTGAATTGAACTAACCTATCACTGACTTTATGAGCTATAAAGAAAATGGCTGATAATCAGATTAACAATGTAAAAAATATTATAGATCAAAAGTTTCACTTTTATAGGGACATAATAAATTAATATAGATAATAAATTTGTTAGATGATGAATCACTTTTATTATTCATTGATGTGAAGCAGGTCAAAATGGACTTTCACTTGGAAACACTCTTGTGATGGTTAATTTTATGTGTCAACTTGACTGGGCTGAGGGAATGCCAGGCAAAATTTATTGGTGGTGTGTCTGTGTGGGTATTTCCAGAAGAGGTTACCATTTGAATTAGTAGACTAAGAAGAGATCCACCCTCACCAATTCAGGTGGGAATCTTCCAATCAGTTGAGGGCCAGATTGGAACAAAAAGCTAAAGGTAAGGCATTTCTTTCTCTTCTGGAGCTGGGACATCCATTTCTCCTACCCTTGGAGATCAGAGCTCCTGGTTCTTGGACCTTATGACTCTAGGACTTAACACCATCAACTCCCCTGGTTCTCAGACCTTTGGGCTCAAACAATTATACAACCAGCTTTCCTGTCTCTCCATAACTGCATGAACTGATTCCTACAATAAATCTCTTATATGTCTGTATGTATTCTGTTGGTCTTGTTTTTCTGGAGAACTCAGAATTGTTAGTTATTCCTTTAATTCTTTAATTGTTAGTTATTCCTTTATTTGAACTGTATACCAGACACTGGACTAGTGCTGGAGATTTTTTAAATGATTTGCCTTCAAGAAGCTTTCTGTCCTAGAAATTAAATATGTATCTTTGACATTAAGTTTACTATTACTATAAATATTAATATATTTACCACTTTGAAGATATTTAAGAACATTAAATCACCCAAGGCCCTCCAAAAAAGTTCATTTTTTAAAGATGTATTTTTAAAATGTATTTTTATCTAATGTAGTTCATATGTTTCACATAAATAATTCTAAGCTTTCCCCAGATTAGGACAAGGTAGTGGTTTTTATATTTTATTTAATTGTATTTACACTGATTATTATTCATATGAGTCATGGTTTCTTTAGTATAATGTATTAGCATATAGTATAGTTTATGTGTGTGTATTATATATATATATCTCAATATTTAAGGTTTTGGCTATATTTTTAGGTAATAATAAATTGAAAACTTTTATAATATTTAAACCATGACTTAGTTTTATATATAGTATATAGCATTAATGTATTAGTGTAAGTACTACATTTCTCATAATAAGTATTATAAGTTTAGCTATACTTATATAACCATAAGAATAACCATAAGTATATTATATTAATATAAAAATAAGTACTCATAATTTCTTCTTTTAATTTCTTGCATTATTATTTAACACCTAATATGTGCTATCATTAGTAAAAATGGTGAATCAGTTTGCACTTAATTAAAGGGGCTTAATATGTTAGCTTTTCCAGGAATATTGAGTATGGGTTATGGAGCCAGACTGCCAAATTGTTCAGTTCCTTGCTCTCTCAACATACTAAATATAACCTTGAACAAGTCATTAAATTTATCTGTGCTTCAACTTCCTCACTGGAAAAGTAGAAAATAATATCTGCCTCTTCGTAGTCATTGTGCAAATTACCTTAAAAGAGTCATTTAAAAAAAAGTGCTTTACATAATCCCTGACACATGATAGTGTTCAATAAAACTTTATTTTTATTATAAATTTTTTTCTTACTACTACTACTATTCGGAATATTGCAGGGCATAGAGACTCTGTATCATATACTTAAAGGAGATATTTGAGGAAGGGGAGCCTGCTGCTGCTCATATATTATCATAGTATACAAGGTACTAAGCCAGAGTTTAAATACTGGAAGATTTTTACCCTTGGTATCTAAATTTGTAGACAAAAATCTTCAAGTATTTTTATTTCCTTATAGAATGTTAATTTACTTATATTTTTCCTCTCAGTCCAAGGTTAGAAAGTCCACACCATTTTGTAACTTTATACTTTACTTTAAAGAATATATATTTAACATGGACTCATTGCAGAAGATGTCCCCTATGTTGGAAACAACTTTATTTTTCTCTGAAGGACATGTGTATATGAAATTTGAAAATATAGGCTTTACACTGTATGCCTCTAGAGACAAGGAATGGATATATTAAAAATGGAAAAAAATCTTATAAGGAAACTTTTAAAAATATATACTGCACTAGTAAGGATATAATATTTGAGAAAGGCTATGATTCAAAGCATGATCCGAAATTTTCAAATAGAGCATTGAATTAGATCTCTAAATCCCACCATGCACTCAGTGAACAGATTTCGCTAGAAGTGCAAATCAAATTGGGAAAACCGAACATCTCAGTAATGCTGCTAGTTTCTCACGCCTCAAAGGTTTACATCTTGGAATTCTTGCCTAAGTCAGTAGTATAGTATATGAATGTTCCATGAGTTTAATTTAAGCCCTGCATTTAAAGGTATGTAATTGTAATTCCACTCCTCAACTATAAACTTATAGGAGATTTGAAGGAAATAACTGGTTACAAACGGGAGAGTTAAATAGGAAAATGTGGGCAGTAACTGTGTTTTGAACCCCTATTTCTCTCTTAGGATTAGATTTGAGGCCATTAGCTGCTATAACAAATAAACACACAAATGTGTAATAGCTCAACTACAGTAAACATTTATTTCCCACTCAAGTTCAAAAATGGAAGGTCTTCTTAGTTCATGGATGGTCTGAGCAGAATTCAGAGACCCAGGCTTCTCCAGTTTAGGATCTGTTATTTTCAGCATGTTGTTTCCAGTATGGCAGACTAGACCTCAGCCAATCAAAAGGGAAAGGAATAAATATCAAGTGGAATGGTTTCCTAGGCAAGACCTGGAAATAGAACAGGTCACTTATAGTCATATACTACTGGCTGGAACTCAGTTACATGGCCACATCTCGCTTCAAAGGAAGCGGAAACAGAGTCCAAGGTGTGCCCAGGATGACAGGCCACAGCCACACTCCTCTGCAAAGACTGATCTCTGAGGACTGTAGTTTCCTCTCCCCAGTCTCTAGTGCCCTCCCAGCTGCCTCCATCACCTCTTCAACTGCTGGAAGAAAGCAGTCTATTTAATTTGCAGTTATGTGTCAGCCCTGGATGTGAATTTTAAAAGCAAAAGACTGAAGAATGATTACTCATTCCATAAGAAGACAAATAGAAAATTTTGTTGTTTTCTTGGTTGTTATTTTGTGGGTTGGATTGGTTGGTTGGTTGGTAAAACAGGTTCAAAAAATACTTTGAGCAAGGTCCTTAATCCACACAAAAAATGGCAAGTTCTAAAAACCAGTCAGATTTTTGGAAAATGGGAGGGAAAGTACAAATTAAAGAATAGTTAGTATAAATAGCATCTGTTTAATTCTGGCTTTTTCTTAATGTCTTTAGCTATCCACAATGTAAAGTTTTGGCAGATTGGTGTCTGTACTGGTATTAAGTAAAAGATGTATCTCATCAAGTCAGCAACAGAGACCATGTGTTAATTCCTATACTTAGTTTGCATTTTAAAAATAGAAATCGTAAGTACAACGTGTTCCAAAACTGAAATCCTGACTCTTTCAGAAACTTGCTCCACCCACATACCGTCCCTTCTCTGTTGATGCAACTCTATCCTAAGAGTTGCACAAGACCAAAATTTAAAGTCATTTTTAACATCTTTCTCTCATACCTCTTATCCAAACTTTTCTTTTCTCTTATCCAAGAAATCCTGTTTACTCAATATTCAAAACAGCCAGAATATGAACACTTCTCCTCATCTTCACTTATGGATTGAATCCCCATCCTCTTTCATCTTGATTACTAAAATAGACTCTTAACTAATTTCAGTGCTTTTATTTTTGCCTACCCACCCCCACCTATACCTCCATACCATACTATACACACACAGAGACTACTCACAACCCATGGGGTGGGGAAGAAGCAAAAGTTGAAACAGTGAAATCCGTCCAGGATCTGCCACAGTAGTCCAGGTAAGAGGCAGTGAACGTTACTACCGCTTTCTCCATCAATCCACTTCAGCCATAATGACCTCATTGCTATTTTTGAACAAGCTATTCTCTCAGGTTTCTCTCTAATGTCACTTCTCAACAAGGCCTTTCCTGAGTGTCCTATAAATATTTTGATGTGTTGCCTATCCTCCTACCCAGAATTTTCAAAGCCTCTTGAAATGAGTTTTTACTTTCTCTTTTCTTAATTGAGGTGTAATTGACATATGAAATTATATTAGTTTCAGGTACACAACATAGTGATTTGTTATTTGTATATACTGCAAAATGATCACTGTAAGAAGTCTAGTTAACATCCATTACTACACATAGCTACCAAAAAATGTTTTTCTTGTGATGAGTACTTTTAAGATCTACTGTCATAGCAACTGTAGAATATGCAATGCATGATTTTTTATTATAGTCACCATGCTGTACATTACATCCATGTGATTTATTTGTAACTGAAAATCTGTACTTGTGCGTTTTGACCCCTTTACACATTTTACCCACCTCTGGTAAACACAAATCTGTTCTCTGGATCTATGAACTTATTTTCTTTTTAAACAAAAAAGAAATCACATAGTATTTCTTACCATATGGTATTTTACCATATGGTAAAATCATATGGTATTCCTCTTTCTCTGTTAGATTTATTTCACTTAGCGTAATGCCCTCAAGGTCCATCCATGTAGTGGCAGTGGCAAATGGAAAGATTTCATTTTTTATGACTAAATAATATTTCATTGTATTTATTTGTAATGCCATATTTTCTTTATTCATTTATCTGTCAGTTAGTGTTAAGTTGTTTCCATGACTTGGCTATTTTAGATAATGCTGCAATGAGCATGAGGGTGCATGTATTTTTTTTGAATTAGTGGTTTTTTGTTTTTTCTTTAGTCATATGGACTTCTGTTTTTAAGATTGGAAGGCCTACCCCCCCCCCATACTGTTTTGCATAGTGGCTGCACTAACTTACATCCCTACCAGTAGAATAAGGGTTCCTTTTTCTCTGCATCCTCACCAGCACGTGCTATTTCCACGTCTGGTGGTTTCTTCAAAAGTGTTTACCTTTGACATAGACATCTTTGTCACAAGCATTCTTGCCCCATAACTACTTAGCCACAAGACTGCTGCTGCTGCTGCTGCTAAGTCACTTCAGTCGTGTCCGACTCTGTGTGACCCCATAGACGGAAGCCCACCAGGCTCCCCCGTCCCTGGGATTCTCCAGGCAAGAACACTGGAGTGGGTTGCCATTTCCTTCTCCAATGCATGAAGTTTTGCCATAAAAAAAGTAACAGAAAATAAAAGGACATTAAAAAGAATGTAAACAGGAAACATCAGAAAGGAATAGACTGTATTGCAAAATACGAAATATTTGAATGCTTTTAAAATATGTTTAGACTCATGGTGATACTTCTCAAAAAATTTATTTCTTGGCTTGTACCAAAACACTTGTCTTCCAGGTCTTTTTTTCGTGTATTTTATGTCTTTTTTTTTTTTTTTTTTGGCTTGTTGATCCTTCTCTTTGTTCAGAATCATACTTTTTCTTTTTTCACTAAAATTTCTTTCTTCATTTAGATAGGCTTTCCAAATACTAGGATGCCTATTTATAACTGAGCTTTGTATTGTGTTGTGAAAACCTTCCACACTATTGGTTTTTCTTGGAATATTATTGTCACATGTCCATTGAGAGGCATTCCAAAGTTCTGTAGGAAATGTGTATTTGGCCTCTTTCTCCTCCAATGTATTGTATTGCAAAAACAAAAACAACTTTTGGTGCAAAGTCATCATCATCTATCATGGTTTTTGTACATCAAACCAAACTGTCAACCATTTATTTTATTTTTACAGAAAAATTCCCATATGGCCAATTAGTTTTGCTGCAAAAATGTAGCAAAATGCTTGTGGCAAAGATGCTTAGGGCAAAAGTACCTAGAAATGTTATTTCTTAACTTTTTAAATAATAGCCGTTCTAATAGGTATATGGTGATATCTCATTATGGTTTTGGTTTGCATTTCCCTGATGATTGGTGGTACAGGATACCTTTTCATGTACTGATTGGGCATCTGTATGTCTTAATGGGAAAATGTCTATTCAGATGCTCCCTCCATGTTAAATCAGACTGTCTTTTTAGTTATTGAGTTATGTATTTTTTATATTAACCGCTTATCAGATGTATGATTTGCAGATATTTTCTGTCATTCAGTAGGTGCCTTTTCATTTTGTTCATGGTTTCCTTTCCTGTGCAAAAGCCTTTTAGTTTAATGTAGTCCCTTTTGATTATTTGCTTTGGTTGTCTTTGCTTTTGGTGTCTAATCCAAGAAATTATTTTCAAGCCTGGTGTCAAGGAGCTTACCTGATTTTTCTTTTTTATGTAATATATAGTACTCTAACGTTTTATAATTTGCATCATTTTTTATATTTATTATTTGCCTTTCTTCTAGAATGTATACTCCACAAAGCAGAGATTTCTTTTCTCTTTTTCTCATTTCTGCCTTTCCAGTGCCTAGCAGAATACCTGGCACATAATAAACACTCTATGAATATGAATCCCTCCCTCTTAGAGACTTGCAAATTCAATTAGTACATTATATTCTCTGAGATAGTCTTCTAGAAAGATAACTATTTAACTGTAACCCAGCATTTCTCACATTTACTTAATGCAACTCCTTTTTCATGGAGCAACTGTTAGCATACAGTGGAATTATCCTTCTGAAACTTATAATGGAGAAATATTGCTCTAGGTCAATGGTTTAAAAATAAAAATATACAAATGGGATTTAACCCAGAACTACAACGTGGTCCCAACATATGAAAATCAATGGGTCTCCTGCAGTGCAAGCAGATACAGTACCATCTGAGCCACCAGGGAAGCCCAATCATAATAGTACAATACATTAGCTAAATAAAAGATAAAAGTGACATGATCCTCACAATAGAGTCACAGTCAGCATTTGAGAAAATCCAAAATTCTTTTATGATAAAAACACTCAACAAATAAGGAATAGAAGTAAAAACTATCAGCCTGAAATATAAGACACTAAAATTTAAGATCAAAATTAACATTAGAGTAACCAGGAGACTTTCATCTCAGATTCTAACTTTGTTTGCCAGCTTATCATTTTCAGTGAGATTAAGATGTGTTAACTGTATGGGGGAGGGAATATAACATATACACTAATACACACAAATTCTACTGAGATGTCCTGGGAGGCACTATAACTTTTAAGACCCCTGAAAAGTTTTACCTTCGAAATAGATTCACCAAACCAAACAATCATGAGTTTAACGTTGTCAGTGACTAATGTGTAACATCTCCAACCTTCCTCTGCTGATTCAGAGAATGAAATGTTGCCACAATCGAGCCTGACAGTAAATGTTGAAGCACTAAGTGGCTTTCTAACAAATTTAGACTTGACAGTTATTTTGTCTTTCTCTTGTCTTAGTCGATTAGTCCACAAGAACACAGCACATTTTCTGGCTGCTGAGGGAAATACATGCTAAGCTATCTGCCTGCAGGCAGTTTTCCAGGATGGGTGCCCTCCAGATTGGGTTGTAGGGTGTACTTGTGACAGCCATTTGACAACACAGGGGAAGGATGTCCAGAGGAGATTGTGGGTGACTGCTAAGCCAAACTTCTCAACTTCTCATTAGTCTCCTTTTATAGAGTTAAGAGCTAACCACAAGCAGTTGCATGCTTTGATAAAAGTGGATTGTAGAAATGGAAATAAATGCCATATCTGGCATGCATTTTAGGCTCAGTTCTTTGAATAGTTGAATGTAAACCATTGTCTTTTATGGGGTAATCATCTAGCAGGTATTTTAAAAGCTTTATGTTTTATCTAATATTGTTATATAAATTAAGCCATTTTCAGTTCACTTCAGTTGCTCAGCCATGTCCCACTCTTTGCAACCCCACGGACTGCTGCACACCAGGCTTTCCTGTTCATCACCAACTCCTAGAGCTTGCTCAAGCTCATATCCATCGAGTCAGGGATGCCATCCAACCATCTCATCCTCTATTGTCCCTTTCTCCTCCCACCTTCAATCTTTCCCGGCATCAGGGTCTTTTACAGTGAGTCAGTTCTTCGCATTAGGTGGCCAAAGTATTGGAGCTTCAGCTTCAGCATCAGTCCTTCCAATGAATATTCAGGATTGATTTCCAGTCAATAATCAGGATTGACTGGTTTGATCTCCTTGCAGTCCAAGGAGCTCTCAAGAGTCTTCTCCAACTCCACAGTTCAAAAGCATCAATTCTTCGGTACTCAGCCTTCTTTATGGTCCAACTCTCTCATCCATACATAACTACTGGAAAAACCATAGCTTTAACTTGATGGACTAAAATGACTTTGACTAAAATGACTTGGAATAAGCCATTTTGGGGTAAAACAAATCATATCTGAATATCAGTATTTAAGTGTTTCTAACATAAAATCATCTGGAATAATTTGCCTCATTCTTATAGCCTAAATTTTCCTGCTTATGAACATAGCAATAGTGAAAGTCATCTTTCTATTTCTTGTGTTACCAGGAAAGCTATTTATTGTACAGATAGTGTAAAATAACCCCCTGAATTTAGCCTGGAATGAATGATATGAGTCTGAACTAAAAGAATATAGGACCCTTTAGGGTGCCTTCTTGGGATCCAAATTTAAAAGGCTAATTTGTAGAAATATCAATAAACTCAGATATGCAGATGACACCACCCTTATGGAAGAAAGTGAAGAGGAACTAAAAAGCCTCTTGATGAAAGTGAAAGAGGAGAGTGAAAAAGTTGGCTTAAAGCTCAACATTCAGAAAACTAAGATCATGGCATCTGGTCCCATCATTCATGGGAAATAGATGGAGAAACAGTGGAAACAGTGTCAGACTTTATTTTGGGGGGCTCCAAAATCACTGCAGATGCTGATTGCAACCATGAAATTAAAAGACGCTTACTCCTTGGAAGGAAAGTTATGACCAACCTAGATAGTATATTAAAAAGCAGAGACATTACTTTGCCAACCAAGGTCCGTCTAGTCAAGGCTATGGTTTTTCCCGTGGTCATGTATGGATGTGAGAGTTGGACTGTGAAGAAAGCTGATCGCCGAAGAATTGATGCTTTTGAACTGTGGTGTTGGAGAAGACTCTTGAGAGTCCCTTGGACTGCAAGGAGATCCAACCAGTCCATCCTAAAAGAGATCAGTCCTGGGTGTTCATTGGAAGGACTGATGCTAAAGCAGAAACTCCAATACTTTGGCCACCTCATGCGACGAGTTGACTCACTGGAAAAGACTCTGATGCTGGGAGGGATTGGGGGCAGGAGGAAAAGGGGACAATGGAGAATGAGATGGCTGGATGGCATCACCGACTCGATGGACATGAGTTTGAGTGAACTCCAGGAGTTGGTGATGGACAGGGAGGCCTGGCGTGCTGTGATTCATGGGGTCACGAAGAGTCGGACACGACTGAGCGACTGAACTGAACTGAACTGAACCCCTGTTTATCTTTTGCTTTGATTTTATTACTTAGTTCTTTAGCTTGTTATGTTCTTTTTTATTATTTTTTATTTTTTTCTTCTTTTTTTTTTTAATTGGAAGCTAATTATTTTACAATATTATATTGGTTGGTTTTGCCATACATTGACATGAATCCGCCCCGGGAGCTTGTTATGTTATATATGTATTTTGTAAGAGCCTGGACAAATCCTTTTAGAATAAAGTGAGGGTATAAATAATAAAATTTTAATTAAATAGTATAATCATTTTGGAGAAGGAAATGGCAACCCACTCCAGTGTTCTTGCCTTGAGAATCCCAGGGATGGGGGAGCCTGGTGGGCTGCCATCTATGGGGTCGCACAGAGTCGGACACAACTGAAGTGACTTAGCAGCAGCAGCAGCAGCATAAACATTTAGTTGGACTTTCTTGAACACATGCTGGGTGATTATGGGGATGATGAAACAGTAGAAAATCTTAGTGTTTTATTTAGGAACACCAGATCGCTAACCACTTAAAAAGCATAAACCATGTACACATAAATAAGGCTATCCTTAACATTTGGGAGAAATTTTAAAATGAAAAAATAAACTGGAAGTGAGAGTTAAATATTTATTAATATACTTTTATACTACTTATTATATGCCAGACACTATTCTGGTTGTTTTATATGTATGATGTATGTTCTACTATTACCATCCACATTTTGCAAATGAGGAAACTGAGGATCAGAATGGCTAAGTACTTTGCTTAATGTCATACTGGTTAAAAGTGGTCAGCAGATTTGAAACAAGACAGTCTGACTATGGGGTCTATTACACCATTAGGCAGTGTTACTCTTCAGATGGCACAGGCAGTTGTATAAATAGCTCTGTGATTCTGAATCCTGAAGGCTCAGTAGCATCCTCCTGGGAAGGGGTGAGGGAAATTAAAACACATTCTGATATCTGGGCCCCACTTGGAAATCATCACATATATTTTCTAAAATCCCTACAGGGATTAATAAACAAAAGGACAACATTCTGTTCTTGTACCCTATGTTAAGAACTGCTGAAATAGATGAACCACCAATTTCAGTTCCTAAACTAAAGAGCAGCAAGGGCTTTGAAGGGATAGTCTTATGCTCTGAGCAGTCTTTTCAAAATCTTTGGAATGGGGGAATGATTAAAATGAGTGCAGTGTTATAGTGATAAAACACTTATGAGAATAATTATGACCCAGTGAAACCAACCCATGTACGTACAGGTTCCAAGCTGTCTCTGTCAACAAAAGACATCACAGTTGCAGGAGTAGGGTATTACAATCTGTAGTCAAGAGAACAGAGAAACTTAAGTCCAGTGAAGGAGAGCAGACCAAACAATATCTCTTTCACAGCATGTGTAGGTTACACTTTCCATTAATAGAAATGGAAAGAAGTACCATTGTAAGGTAGCCACTCACCAAGCTAAAAATACAGCTGCATAATCCATTTTTACTATTTACATGAGAAAAATATATATCCTTTTAAATCTATGTTTTATGGTCAAAAATTGTGAAATATCTTTAATTTGCGATGGAAGATTACAGAGATGGAAGCTTGGTTTATTGAGTTCATTTATTCTCTATTTAAAAGCAAGACTTTATTTGGAGGAAAGAGAGAAAGAGTCAAGTGAGAAACAGGTGAAGTGAAAGAACCTAAGTGTTACTAAGTCATAAAACTAACGTGTATTTCCCTTGAGAGTTGTTGGTTCCTCATGGAGACGGGATGCAGTGCCTTTTAATGTCAACCCTCCCAACTCTTCCAATTATTTTAGTTCCTGGAGTTTTCCAGATGCACAGAGGATTTAACAAATTACAAAGACTACACGTATGAATTATTCACTGAGCTTTTTTGTTCATAGCCACACTGTTAAATGCGATTGTGTTGGGTGCCAAATTCCTGAAAAACAAACAAACAATGTTTTAAATGCTTCAAATCCTTTTGCGACATGATAGGAGTATAAAGAAGTAAATTAATATCATGTGTCTGCAAAGGCTGCCCATGTCTATTGGTACACTAACACCAAACCGATTTGTTAATGAGGTGACTTAATAAGATGATAGTTACAGTTTCCTACTTATATTTTACTGTGAGGTTCTCAACTTGAGGGAATAAACTTCTACCTATACCCAGAAACTCAGTCTTTCACCTAATTTTATCTTGACTTCCATGTGGTAAATAGTGCTTAGCCTTTATGTGGCTTTTCTTTCTTTCTTTCTTTCTCTTCAGGCTTTACAGTTTTATGGAGCAGTTTTACAATTTGGAACTATAAAGGATCTCCTAGAGGATTTGCAAGCCTAACTCCATACCAGTTTGAATAAGCACAGGGACAGCATTTCATGTAATCCTCCAAGGACTTCTCTTTGCAAGGTATTACATTAAATTGTTTGATGCTAGGGGGAATATCTACAACACAATAAGAAAAGTGATAGCCAAAATAATAATAATCATAATAATAATCTGTCGTTAATGATCATGTGGGCATGTTCTAGCTTGTCATTTTCCCTGACGTAAGTAGTTTGAAGAAGCGAGCTAAACAAATTAATACACTTAAGTAAAATTACAGAGCAAGTAGCATTTCAGATAAATATTTTCTGACATGGTAAAAATATCTGTTGCTCTACAAACACTCTCTAGCCAGGGAACATTATCTGAGGAGGCCAACCCCACCTGCCAAAGGGCTCCTAGAGGTCCATTTGGAGTCAAAGTTACAAAACATTGCCATTTCAACTTGTCTCAGCTGCATTTTCTATTTAAGCGTTGCGGAGAGTCAGACACGACTGAGCGACTGAACTGAACTGAACTGAACCATTAATATGCTGACTTGTTCCCAACATTTGTGGCTACTTTCTGCCACTTGGATCTCAGAGAAAGGAGTGGGTGATTCATTGGATCCTAACATTTTTTTTTTTTTGACTCCTAACTTTAAATGGCCACCTTAGGCAAGTTGCTTCACCTTCCTATAATTTTTAAGAATAAAATAAGAATGCTCAACACTAAGGTCCCCTCCAGGCATTTCAGCTTTACTAGGTAACACATTTTTTTAAAGCCAGCTGTAGCTGATTATCATTACAAATATATATAGTCTGATTTGCGTGGATGTGGGAGTAAAGGGAACCCTTGTGTGCTATTGGTAAGATTGTAAATTGGTGCAGCGACTATAGAAAATAATATGGAATACCCTGAAAAAAGTCAAAATAGAATTACCATGTGATCAATTCCACTTCTGGGAATATATTAAAAAAATAAAAACACTGACTCAAAATGAAATCTGCACCCCCCCCCACCATGTTCATAGCACGATTATTTACAATAGCTAAGACATGGAAACATTCTCAGTGTCCATTGTTGGATGAGTGGGTAAAAATGTGGTGTATATATGCAATGGAATATTATTCAGCCATAAAAAGAACAAGAAAACCCTACTGTTTTGTGACACCTTGGATAGATCTTGAAGGCATTTTGCTAAGTGAAGTAAGTCAGATATAGAAAGACAAATTCTGTATGATCTCACTTATAATCTTAGAAACACCAACCAAACAAAAACCCAAACTCATAGAAAAGAGATCAGACCTGTGGTTACCAGAGAGGGTGAGGGAGCGGGAATGGGAGGAGGATGGTCAAAGGTTACAACCCTCCAGTTGTAAGATAAATAATTACTGGGGCTGTAATGTATAACATGATGACCATGGCTAACACTGAAGAATGATACGTGGGCATATTGCATTATTGTACTTTTCTTCATTGCACTTCAGAGATGTTAGATTTTTCACAGCTGAAGGCTTGTGGCAACCCTGAGTTGTCAGAGGATGGTTAGCATTTTTTAGTAATAAAAATTTTTAACTTAAGGTGTTTACAATTTTTTAGACATGAATGCTATTGCACACTTAATAGACTGCAGTATGGTGTAAATATGTTTTTATAAGCACTGGGAAGCCAAAAAAATCATGTGACTCACCTTATTTAGCTTTATTGTGGTGGTCTGGAACCAAACCTGCAGTATCTCCAAGTTATGCCAATATAGGAAAGTTATTATGAGAATAAATCCTGAGAGTTTTCACATGACAGGGAGGAATTTTTCCTTTTTCTTTCTTTTCTTGTTTTATCTATGTAAGAAGATAGATGTTAGCTGAACCGATTTCACAATGAATGTAAATCAAGCCATGACTTAAACTTATGAAGTGATGCATGTCAGTTTTCTCTCAATAAAACTGGGGCTGGGGACAGAAGTAACCAAATGTGCATTTCTCTAAAAACACTACACTTATGTTCAGGTCTACAGATTTGTGAGGCTTTGAAGTAAGAATTAAGAATACAAAGTAAATTCTCATCTACACTATTTCTCTCTATTCCTTTAAGATAGTGGATCAAATATTAAAATATCTTCTTTCCCATTAAAGGAATTTTACAGTTATTATTATTTTCTTATCCCATTTTGGGTACAGATTGCATCTGGAAAATTCGAAAGGCTAAAAAAAATGTATGTATGAAATGATATATGGATCCAACATGCATTCATGAAATAAATATTCCAGGACTTATCATCTCCAAAGACAAATTGCTATGAATCAAAAACTCAAATATGATTGCAAACTACATTGCCTTCTATTACAGCAACATAGTTTTGCCTAAAAAGGAAAAGAATAGAAAAGAGAAGAATTTCATTCTCTGAACACCTAGATGTACTAAATATCATGTTAGAGACATTTATATGTCTGTATAATTGAAACTCCTGTGACTGTTTTGTGAGGTAGTTATTTTTATCCTCATTTTTATAGAGAAGTCATTTGAAGTTAAGAGAGATTGAACACATGCTCAGCAACACACTGTTAGATCTACAGTTTGAATCCCTATCTGATGACTCGAGAACCCATGTCTTTTCCAAATTATTCTTACCATGTGCTGGCATGAGCTATGCTGGGTGGTGGCAGTGGAAAGTGTGCAAAGCTATGATGACACGGTGGTTTTTCACTTTTGACAGAATTAATTCCATTTATACTCCCAGCATCTATGCTTTTTTTTTTCTTCATAGAGCATCTATTCAGTAATAAGCCTCACATCCTCAGGAAGCAATCGTCCTGTCATTCTTAGAAGACTGTTATGTCCTTAAATGTTAGATGGAATGAGGTCAGACATCAGGCCCATGGTGACTGGTCTTTGTTTAATGTTTGGTAATGCATTTGTCCTAAGGTCAAATGAGATTATTACCAGAACTCTACTGAAACATAAAAGGCAAATGGAAAAGAGACAAAAAAACAGGATTGGTTTCAGATCTCAAAAGAAAACCACAAAATGGATTTGATGTTGAAAAGCAAAACCTGGGGACAAAAAGCAGTAATAGAAATATATTTTACAAATGGCATAAAAATTTGCTTGAAAGACAGATTTCAGATTTGCACGGCAAAGGAATAAAATGAAGAAAATGCTTAATTCTTTGCTGTAGAGTGAAAAAAAAAACTAGTAACAGATGACCTTAAAAATAGAAACTAAATAATTTTACTCCTTCATATGTTTTATTTTAAATAGCATACATATAGGAAAGTATATGCATTTGCCTACATATACACAAGTATACATCTCAGTGAATTTTCATAAAAAGAACACATCTTGGTAATCACCACCTGGATCAAGAAATAGTACATTTCCAGGATTCTGGAAGTCCTCCTCGAGCCCCTGCCAGGTGCCTCCAATGCAAAAGTACCTCTCCTGTCTTCTGACACTATAGATCAGTTTTGCCTGTTTTTGACCTTCATATAGACAGAATCATACAATGTGTATTTGATTTCTTTTGTTGAACTCTTAGATTTTACCCTTCTTGTTGCATGTAGCAGTTCATGTTCATTGCTATCTAGCATGTCATTAAATGTCATTATTTGTCCATTCTGTGTTTATAGATATTTGAATTGTTCCCAGTTGTGGCTATTATGAATGCTTTAGCGTATGCACATTCATGTACCTGACTTTTGTAATTCACATACCTGTTGCATACGTACCTACAAGTGGAACTGCTGAGTCATTGGCTGTGCATTTGTTCATTTTAATGTTCATCATGAAAAGATCTTCTGAAGTTGCTGTATCAGTTTACACTCCTACTAATGTGCAGGAGTTCTAGTTGCTCTAAACCATTGATTGAGATTGGTATTGTCAATCTTAATTTTAGACATTCTGGAACGTGTAGGGTGATATCTTAGTGTGCTTTTAATTTGCATTTCCCTTTTGACAAATGAGGTTGAGAACATTTTCATATGTTACTGGCAATTTGGCTATGCTTTTTTGTCAAGTGTCCATCCATGTAAGTCTTTTAATATTTTTTCTATCTTTTTTCTTACTGATCTGTTGGATTGTGGAGGGGGGGTTCTCTTTTGGTTTGTGTATTACAAATATCCTCTGCTTTGTGGCTTGCTTTTTTTAATACTCCATTTTATCAACAGAAGTTTTAATATAGTGCTACAGTCCATGGGGTTGCAAAGAGTCGGACACGACTGGGTGACTGAAGTGAATTGATACATCAATATTTTCCTTTTTGATTAGTGTTTTTTATATTCTGCTTAAGAAATCTTTTCCCATTCCAAGTTTATGAAGTTATCCGCCTGGGTTATCTCTATAAACTTCATTGTTTTACCTTTCACATTTAAATCCCAGCATCACGTTGAATTGATTTCTGTGTGTGGTAGGAGTTTCCTTTCTGAAAAAAATACCTGTTTTAGTCAGTCATCCAGGACAAGAGATAGAACAGCAGGAAATCACAGTAAAATGAGAAAAAGTATCTAATTGCAAAACAGTCTTAAAATATTGTGTACCTTTGGATTGCTTGTGCTTGAAGATGGGATACTTATTTATATTTTGGTAGCTATTACTATAGAGTCAGCAGCTTTGTCCTGAAAGGATAAGAAAGAGAAATGAAGTAACTTTTTTGGACACTAAAAAATACAAAACCCTGGTTATTTATGGTAATGAGAGGGTAGGCAATCCCTTATTCAGAGTGAGTTCGGGAGCTGTAAGCAAGAGTTTTACAGTCAAAAAGAACTGGGTTTATAGTTCAGCCTTGCCACTTACCAGCTGTTTCTGCCGCAGTTACCTAATTCAGCATGTGTGCTCTTCTGCACAGTCATAGCCCATCTTCCTGGTTAAAAGGAGGGGCAGTTAAATACTGTATGTGCCTTATTGTGTCTCCAGCACTTACCACAGCATATGTCACACAGTAGGAGATTTCCCATCTGCTTACACGGTCACTCTCACTTATCTACATTCTAATTACAATAGATATAAGGGTTTCCTTGAGGGTTAAAAGGTAAGAAGTCATGAAGTAACTTGGAAAACATGAGAGCTATGTGCTGATACTCAAGAACCAAGTTGATTCTTAATAAAAGGAATATTATTATTTTCCTTTTATTATAATAAAAGGAATGTTATTATTTTGAAATATCATTGAAAGACCAGAAATAGAGTAACTAGCATGCCTTTGCAAACCCAAGTAGTGCTAGAAAGACCAATTTAATTTCCTTTCCTTTTATATAGCAATGTTTTAAAGGAAAAACTCTTTACTCTTCAGTAAGGGTTTTTCATTTCATCCTATCCAACATTCCTGGGAATATACTAAATTCTTGCCCTTGTAAGTGTGGGCCTTGGCCCTAGATCAGCAGCATAAATATCATCTGGGAGCTTGCTAGAAATGCAGACTATCTTTCAGACCTACAGAGTCAGAACCTGCATTTTAGTAAAATCTCCAGGGGATTTTAAGCACTTTAATTTTGAGATGCACTGACCAATCAGTAGATTAAAGTATCTACTGATCTGATAACCCACACTTAAAAATAAATAAATAAAAAGCTAGGAGTGGAATCAAGGATAGAAAGGATAAAGAACTGAAGAAATGGCAGTCATCCTATACAAGGTCAATTTATTTGTTAGCAAGGCCATTTTGACTGCAAGTCCCAGGAACTGGGCACTGAATGTTCTCAACCAGGACTCTTTATCTTTCCATTTATCATCATTTTTTGGCTCTTTTCTCCAGTCTCAAAAAAAAATCGTAATGATTGGATCTTACTTTTGCTTTCTATCTTAGCTTAAAGAGGATTTCAACAAACTGAATACAAATAAAATGAAGGAAAGGAAGGAGGCAAAGTCTCTAAAGAGATTGGAGCCCTGGTCTTTCATATTGATTCTGCCAGAAACTATTCTCCTTTTCAGTCTCTGACTTAGAGTCCTAAACTCCTTGTCTATACTTTCTGTGTTTTCCCTTTGAAGAGGAAAAACATCATGAATGTATTGGGCTACAGAATTCATAATAAGTATTTTTTGTCAGTTGGTTTGAAGAAGTAAACTCTGGTGGATTGAATAAATTAAATAAGAGGCCCAGCTCACTGTAGTGGTCTATGAACAAAAAAGTCTGTGAACTGCTACGTGGTTAAATCCATTCTGTTAATGGGTACCCCAAAGACTAACTGTTTGTGGTTAACTATCTTTGTTAAAGACTGGTGGGGGAATAATGATAATAATAACAATCACTAATATGTATGGTTTGATTGATCTGTGTCGGCTGTTTAAGTATTATGGATATAATCCCATGTTTAGTTTTCTCAATAATATGGAAGAGTTAGGGAGATTTTTTTTAAGTACTCATTTACTGAGCCCAAGTAGGTAAGAGGAAAGTAAAAAGTCACAATAACAAAAAATATTCACAAATAAGATGGCCACTTAGGATGAATTCCCACTCAAACAAGCATCACTTCTATTTAATGCCAGTATCCTAGTACAGAAGCCAAAGTTTTTGTCTCTTGTTGTCTTGTTAATTGTATCAAACATCCAGCACCACGGTGAAAGCCACCAGCAGACATGTGTCCTTGGGCTGGGGACTACAGAGAGACAGTCAGGACATTCTGTTCAGCTCGCTCTCTCTCTGTCCTGCCTGCTACAGTCCAGCTGCTGCATCTCCTCTGAGCCGCTGAAGCTCTCTTTCTGTCCCAGCTGATCTCACTGCTGATGAAGCGCCCCCTACCCAGGACAAGGGAACCTTTTCTCTTTCACAGCTCTTTCCCAGGGGTGCAGGTCCCATCCTAACAACAAAGTGTAATTGTGGATTTTGGAAAAGGTGAAGTTGATTAAAAATATGTTTTTCTTTCATCCTACCTGGTTACATGGTGATCTTTCTTGCATTTTTGCCAGCATTCTGCGTGTATTCTATGAGAATTGTACACATGTACATGTATTTTTGATGTATTTGTAGAAGGAAGTAAGCTCCATGTGCTTCCATTCCGCCGTCTTGATCCAGCTCTTATCCATTTTGTGTATAGGAGAACCGAGGCTTTACCTGGCTCTGTAAACTAAGATCACAGCTGGGCATCCATGCTGTAAGATCCAATCTTAGTCCAGCAGAGTATTGCCACTAAAGTTTGGATTCTAAGGACAAGAATTTGACCAATGAAGCCAACAAAATGAGAGAAAGGAACTTTAAATCCCTGACCTCGAAAGTTGTTGAAAGTTACTGCATGTGTACCTGCCTGCTACATCACTTCAGTCATGTCCAACTCTTTGAGACCCTATGGACCATAACCTGCCACACTCCTCTGTCCATGGGATTCTCCAGGCAAGAATACTGGAATGGGTTGCCATGCTCTTCTCCAAGGAATCTTCCTGACCCAGGGATCAAACCCACGTCTCCTACATTGCAGACGGATTCTTTACCCACTGAGCCACCTGGGAAGCCTGTGAAAATTATTACTTGATGATAAAGGACATAGAATAGTACCTAGGAAGGTCACTGAATTTATTATTTGGAGGTCAAGATGCATCTGCTTCCTTAGAGAAACTGAATGCAACTTGTAGTGAAGGAAATTTTTTCTAGAAATATGGTATTTGTTCGAGTGTTTAGTTCAAAACAAATTTGAAGGATTAGAGAAGATCTATAGCCATAAAAACATGTAATGCAAGCCCAGTGCTACATTCTGTTCAAGTTTATGGGCAGTGAATATGTGACTGATTGCACATCCAGTTGGAAGCAAATGATCCAGTACCTAAGGGAACTCTGGATGCAACCTCTCATTTACAGACACACTTGAAGTTCCCAGACTATGCAGGTATATGTGCTAATTACAGCAGTGACAAATCCCTCATGATGTAAACTGCATGATAACTGGGATGTCCACTGGGCAGCACATCTTTTAATTCCAGTTGCTAAAATGATAACCATGTCTATTCTTCCTTTTCATATATTTGAGGAAAATTAATCTGCCTCGAATTTTTAGTTAGGAAGGCATGATAAGCAGAGGTGGCAAGAATACACAGAAGAACTGTACAAAAAAGATCTTCATGACCAGATAATGACAATGGTGTGATCACTCACCTAGAGCTAGACACCCTGGAATGAGAAGTCAAGTGGGCCTTACGAACAAAGCTAGTGGAGGTGATGGGATTCCAGTTGAGCTATTTCAAATCCTGAAAGATGATGCTGTGAAAACGCTGCACCCAATATGCCAGCAAATTTGGAAAACTCAGCAGTGGCCACGGGACTGGAAAAGGTCAGTTTTCATTCCAATCCCAAAGAAAGGCAATGCCAAAGAATGCTCAAACTACCGTACAGTTGCACTCATCTCACACACTAGTAAAGTAATGCTCAAAATTCTCCAAGCCAGTCTTCAGCAATACGTGAACCATGAACTTCCAAATGTTCAAGCTGGTTTTAGAAGAGGCAGAGGCACCAGAGATCAAATTGCCAACATCCACTGGATCATCGAAAAAGCAAGAGAGTTCCAGAAAAACATCTATTTCTGCATTATTGACTATGCCAAAGCCTTTGAATGTGTGGATCACAATAAACTGGAAAATTCTGAAAGAGATGGGAATCCCAGACCACCTGACCTGCCTCTTGAGAAACCTGTATGCAGGTCAGGAAGCAACAGTTACAACTGGACATGGAACAACAGACTGGTTCCAAATAGGAAAACGAGTATTTCAAGGCTGTATATTGTCACCTTGCTTATTTAACTTATATGCAGAGTACATCATGAGAAATGCTGGGCTGGAGGAAGCAAAAGCTGCAATCAAGATTGCCGGGAGAAATATCAATAACCTCAGATATGCAGATGACACCACCCTTATGGCAGAAAGTGAAGAGGAAGTTAAAAGCCTCTTGATGAAAGTGAAAGAGGAGAGTGGAAAAAGTTGGCTTGAAGTTCAACATTCAGAAAACTAAGATCATGGCATCTGGTCCCATCACTTCATGGGAAATAGATGGAGAAAGAGTGTCAGACTTTATTTGGGGGGACTCCAAAATCACTGCAGATGGTGATTGCAACCATGAAATTAAAAGATGCTTACTCCTTGGAAGGAAAGTTATAACCAACCTAGATAGCATATTAAAAAGCAGAGACATTACTTTGCCAACAAAGGTCCATCTAGTCAAGGCTATGGTTTTTCCAGTGGTCATGTATGGATGTGACAGTTGGAGTGTGAAGAAAGCTGAGCGCCGAAGAATTGATGCTTTTGAACTGTGCTGTTGGAGAAGACTCTTGAGAGTCCCTTGAACTGCAAGAAGATCCAACCAGTCTATTCTAAAGGAGATCAGACCTGGGTGTTCATTGGAAGGACTGATGCTAAAGATGAAACTCCAATACTTTGGCCACCTCATGCGAAGAGTTGACTCACTGGAAAAGACTGATGCTGGGAGGGATTGGGGGTGGGAGGAGAAGGGGATGATAGAAGATGAGATGGCTGGATGGCATCACCGACTCGATGCATATGAGTTTTGGTGAACTCTGGGAGTTGGTGATAGACAGGGAGGCCTGGCGTGCTGCGAATCATGGGGTCACAAAGAGTTGGGCACGACTGAGTGACTGAACTGAAGCATGATATCCTTGGGGGAGGAGGGATAGTGAACAATTCTTTATGGCTCATTAGCAGATCTCCCAGTGGCTCAAATTAAGTATAATTTTGTTATAGATGTAAACAATAAAAGCAAGAAAATTTACTGGTGAGAAATATATATTTGAATTGGGGAAGTTGGATGCTTGCCAATATCGATCCTAACTGGAGAATCAACTAAGAATTTTAACCCTCTTAGGAAAAGTCAGGGTAACAAAGAAATTTCAAGATACACAATGAAGTGTTTTATAATCAGATTGCCTTAGTGGATAAAAATGAGGCCTGATCATCCATCACAGATGAAACATATTCAAGCTAATGTAACTCCCATGTGTTTAGCATGTTTTATGAATTATTCTTCTACACACATAATTTGCTTTACTTTTTTAAAAAACTCACTGTATATTAAGAGATTGAGACATGAATGCTTATTACTTGAGACTTCTAGGACAAAATAAAATAATTGTGTATAATTGGTAAGATGAATAATATGGTGATTAATGTTTAGTTGTGCACATTTGCACAAATGAAGTGACACCAAGCTGAATGTTCCAATATAGACTCATGTGAAGGTTAAGTTTTAATATTTAAGCTAGGGAGGTTTAATATTCAACCTTTATGTCTAAGGTAAGGTTGTATGGAATGGGTAGATTAGGCTCTATACAACTATATAAGTGTGTGATGGCTTGGAGGAAAAGTCAGAGAGGTCTTAGAGGATATAAAATGTTCTAATACTAATAGTAATGAAAATCATAGGCCCAACACTGTGGATCCAGGGTGAACAAACTGTGAATGAATGAATGAAGTATTTAGTCAATGACTTAGCTAAAGGCCTACAAACAAAACTGAGAAATGCTTAAAGTTTAGAAATATAAGATCACTGGATGAATATTTATATAAGCATGGGAAAAACAGAGCAATGACCCCAGCAGAATATATTTGGACATGTCAGCAAAAGTCTCTCAATAGCCCTAACACTGAAGAAAATGGCCTGTAGCATTTGGCCCTAACTTATCAGCTTGGCAAGTCCATCTGGGCAAATCATTGTCACCATTTTTTGTGTAAAGCAAAATAATCCTCTCCTCTACTGGAGACTAGAGGCCTGGTCACAATCACAGTCACCTCATTTGAAAGATTCAGCCAAGGGAATGTGTGTGTAAAGGTACAAACAGCCACTATAACAAATGTCACTTTACCCTACCACATGTTCAAATAAATCATCCGATTTCTAAACCCCACTATCTATATTGAATACCATATTAGGCAACAGAAAGGAATTTATAGTATGTTTATGAAAGTTTTCAAATAATACTAAGACAGGTGAGCTAATGACAGACAAAATCGAGGTAAGAGCTAGTAACCAGAAAAGACTGGTTAAGAACGAATGAACTAAATGCAGGCCATTTTCTGCAGTGTTAGGACTTTCAAGAGACTTTTGCCAACATCTCCAAATAAAAAGAAAACAAATCTAGAGTCATAAAGGACAACAGATTAAACCTGTTGTCTCAATCCTTAGCCTTACATTGTCATATGATGCTTACAGATATAGGATAAATAGGAAGATGGGAGCTAGAAAGTATTTTTTCCCTCAAAAATAATATGTAAATCTTAATTAAGAACTTTGTATTTGGGGACCATACATTGCCCCTAAAAGTGGGAAAGAGAGGATAGTCTTGGAAGAATCTTAGGAATAATAATTTAAAATATGCTAAGTCCTATGAAACATTAAAGACGTTTAGATAAGAAAAAGAATATCTGTCTTCTGAGTGTCTTACATTTATTTCAGAGTAGTATAAAACAAAATATTTTTATACTGATTTTAGATAGAATGGAACTCTTTATAACCCTTTTACAGGAGGATGATATCAAACCCTTATAACTACAATGAGCTACTGGTTCATACCCACTAAGAAGGTTGTAATTAAAAAAATATGGACAATAACAAATATTAATGAGGATGTAGGGGATTGGAACCCTCATATATAGATCATGGGAATGTAAATTGTATAGTCACTTTGGAAAACAATTTGTCAGTTCCTTAAAAAGTTAAATGGGGACTTCCCTGGTGGTCCAATGGCTAAGACTCTGCGCTCCCAATGCAGGGGGTCTGGGTTCAATCCTCGGTCAGGGAACTAGATCCCACATGTTACAACTAAGAGTTTATATGCCACAACTAAGACCTGGTACAGCCAAATAAATATTAAAAAAAAAATTAAACAGAGCTATCATGTGTGTATGTGTTCAGTCGCTCAGTCATGTCCTGCTCTTTGCAACCCCATGGACTGTAGCCTGTCAGACTTCTTTGTCCATGGAATTTCCCAGGCAAGAATACTGAAGTGGGTTGCCATTTCGTTCTCCAGGGGATCTTGCCAACCCAGGGATTGAACCCACATCTCCAACACCTTGTGCATTGGCAGGCAGGTTCTCTAACTCTGAGCCACCTGGGAAGCCTAGAGTTATCATGTGACCCAACAATTCCATTCCTTACAGATACCTAAGAGAATTGAAAACATATGTCCACAGAGAAACTTGTATATTAATATTCACAGAAGCATTCCCAATAGTCAAAAGCAGAAAAATCCAAATGTCAGTTGATTGAAAAAGGGGCTAACAAAATTTGGTATATCCAAACAGTGGAATGTTATTAACTCATAAAAGGGAATGGTGCATGCTATGACCTGGATGAACCTTGAAAACATGCTAAGTTAAAGAAGTCAGACATAAAAGACCACATATTGTATAATTCCACTTATATTAAGTGGTCAAAACAGAGAAATGTATGGAGGTGGAAAATAGATTAGTTGATCTAGAGAGGGGATGGGGTTCGAGAGTGACAGGGAATAGGGTCAGAGTTTCTTTTGGGGAAAATGAAAATGTTCCAGGATTAGAAATATTTTTGAATCATATAGTGGTGATGGCTGTACAACTTGGTGAATATAGTCAAAGCCACTAAATCCTATACTTAAAAGGGTAAGTTTTAGGATAGGTGAATTATATTTCAATTTAAAGAACCATCAGTTCAGTGCAGTTCAGTCGCTCAGTCATGTCCAACTCTTTGCGACCCCATGAATCACAGCACGTCAGGCCTCCCTGTCCATCACCAACTCCCGGAGTTCACTCAAACTCATGTCCACAGAGTCGGTGATGCCATCCAGCCATCTCATTCTCTGTCGTCCCCTTCTCCTCCCGCCCCCAATCCTTCCCAGCATCAGAGTCTTTTCCAGTGAGTCAACTCGTCGCATGAGGTGGCCAAAGTATTGCAGTTTCAGCTTTAGCATCAGTCCTTCCAGTGAACACCCAGGATTGATCTCCTTTAGAATGGACTGGTTGGATCTCCTTGCAGTCCAAGGGACTCTCAAGAGTCTTTTCCAGCACCACAGTTCAAAAGCATCAATTCTTTGGCCGTCAGCTTTCTTCACAGTCCAACTCTCACATCCATACATGACCACGGGAAAAACCATAGCCTTGACGGACCTTTGTTGGCAAAGTAATGTCTCTGCTTTTTAATATACTATCAAGGTTGGTCATAACTTTCCTTCCAAGGAGTAAGCGTCTTTTAATTTCATGGATGCAATCAGCATCTGCAGTGATTTTGGAGCCCCCAAAAATAAAGTCTGACACTGTTTCCACTGTTTTTCCATCTATTTCCCATGAATGATGGGACCAGATGCCATGATCTTTGTTTTCTGAATATTGAGCTTCAAGCCAACCTTTTCACTCTCCTCTTTCACTTTCATCAAGAGGCTTTTGAGTTCCTCTTCACTTTCTGCCATAAGGGTAGTGTCATCTGCATATCTGAGGTTATTGATATTTCTCCAAGCAATCTTGATTCCAGCTTGTGCTTCTTCCAGCCCAGCATTCCTCATGATGTACTCTGCGTATAAGTTAAATAAGCAAGGTGACAATATACAGCCTTGACACACTCCTTTTCCTATTTGGAACCAGTCTGTTGTTCCATGTCCAGTTCTGACTGTTGCTTCCTGACCTGAATACAGGTTTCTCAAGAGGCAGGTCAGGTGGTCTGGTATTCCCATCTCTTTCAGAATTTTCCACAGTTTATTGTGATCCACACAGTCAAAGGCTTTCGCATAATCAATGAAGCAGAAATAGATATTTTTCTGGAACTCTCTTGCTTTCTCCATGATCCAGCGGATGTTGGCAATTTGATCTCTGGTGCCTCTGCCTTTTCTAAAACCTGCTTGAACATCTGGGAGTTCACATATTGCTGAAGCCTGGCTTGGAGAATTTTGAGCATGACTTTACTAGCTTGTGAGATGAGTGCAATTGTGTGGTAGTTTGAGCATTCTTTGGCATTCCCTTTCTTTGGGATTGGAATGAAGACTGACCTTTTCCAGTCCTGTGGCCACTGCTGAGTTTTCCAAATTTGCTGGCATATTGAGTGCAGCACTTTCACAGCATCATCTTTCAAGATTTGAAATAGCTCAACTGGAATCCCATCACCTCCACTAGTTTTGTTCGTAGTGATGCTTTCTAAGGCCCACTTGACTTCATATTCCAAGATGTCTGGCTCTAGGTCAATGATCACATTATCGTGACTATCCTGGTCATGAAGATCTTTTTTGTACAGTTCTTCTGTGTATTCTTGCCTCCTCTTCTTAATATCTTCTGCTTCTGTTAGGTCCATACCATTTCTGTCCTTTATCGAGCCCATCTTTGCATGAAATGTTCCCTTGGAATCTCTAATTTTCTTGAAGAGATCTCTTGTTTTTCCTATTCTGTTGTTTTCCTCTATCTCTTTGCATTGATCACTGAGGAAGGCTTTCTTATCTCTCCTTGCTATTCTTTGGAACTCTGCATTCAGATGCTTATATCTTCCTTTTCTCCTTTGCTTTTCGCTTCTCTTCTTTTCACAGCTATTTGTAAGGCCTCCTCAGACAGCCATTTTGCTTTTTTGCATTTCTTTTCCATGGGGATGGTCTTGGTCCCTGTCTCCTGTACAATGTCACGAACCTCCGTCCAGAGTTCGTCAGGCACTCTATCTATCAGATCTAGTCCCTTGAATCTATTTCTCACTTCCACTGTATAATCATAAGGGATTTGATTTAGGTCATATCACTACATGAAATACATGGGAGGAAAAATGAGGGATCTATACAAGGTAATATAACACAGAAGAGAGAAGGTCTATCTCTGGGTGGCATCAGTGCTTAAGGAGCTTCAAAATTAGTATAAATTGATCTGAGTCTTGATGCAAGAGTGCATCTTCCCCAGACACACAGGGTGTGGAAACACATGCAGATACAAACTTCATGAGTCTGTGAGTCATTCTGTTGGGCTAGAACTTACAGAGATTTTGCAGAAGAGCTGATGAGGCTCAAAACATTTTGTTTTTATGAGGAATGAAGCTATGAGCTCTGTTCCATAGGAGATGGAGAGCCATGAAAGATGATACTCAAGGAAGTGAATTATTCGTATTTCTTTTTAAGCAGATCATGCTGGCAGCAATGAGAGGACTGAAGGCTACATGACTAGAGCCTGAGAGATTCTTAGCAAGTAAATGATTAAAGCAAGCAAAAGATGAAGCACTATTAGCAGGAATAGGGATAAGGTGACCAGGTACAGAGAGACTTAGAAAGGCACTGTGAGCTGAGAGAAGAGGGTGGCTGGAGAATGACTCATCTTTGACTCAGGCAGAAAGACATTTCCTTGTGTTGTTTACATTTAAATTGTAATGTTTAATTTGAAGTGTTTGTTCCAGGATTAGAAATCTAGTTAGTAGAATTTTGAGTTTTCAGACAGGAGGAGAATATATGGGCTGGAGATATTTATTTGAGGGGTCATTAGAACTTTCCTGAACTAATGGGAATGGATAAGATTGAGCAAGAAGAACTGATCTAAAAAGAAAAGAGGGCAAAGGCCAGAAGCCATTTGAAGCCTAGATTATGGATAAGACAGCATGGAGCCTGGCACATACTGCTTAATAAGTATTTGTCAAATGACTGGACAAGTGAACATCGTATTTGCTCCAAGGATAGCAGGTAGAATGAGGGGTTGAATATGGACTCAAGAAAGAAGGATGCCACAGCATCTTCTTTCCTAACTGTTAATAAATCACAATGAGACATGAAAATCGGTCCTCCAGATTGGCTGAGCATATAATTTTGGAAATTTCAAGTGCAGAGATGAGAGTGCAAACGAAATGAGTATGAATAGAAAAGAGGGCTGAAGACAGTTCTAATCTGGCAAAGGAGGCAGATCCAGCAACCAAGTGAGACAGGCAGCCAGTGAGATGGGGGTAAAGGGAGATGAGAGTGGTTTCCTGGAAACAAAGTGAAGAAAATGGAGAAGGGGTAGTCACTGCTCCAGATGCTGCTGAAAAGTTAGACGAGGACAGAGGATTTTATATTGGATATGGCAAGGTGGCTCAAACAGTAAAGAATCTGCTCACCATGTGGGAGACCCAGGTTCGATCCCTGGGTCAGGAAGTTCCCCTGGTGAAGGGAATGCAACCCACTCCAGTATTCTTGCCTGGAGAATCCCATGGACAGAAGAGCCTGGCGGACTACAGTCCATGGGGTCGCGAAGAGTTGGACTCGACTGACACTTTCACTTTTCATGGCAAGGTAGAGATCATTAGTGACCTTAACAAATGCTCTTACATGAAGCTGAAATAGGAAAAAATCTGACCGTAGTGGGTTCAAGAGTGCTGTGGAAGAGTCAAACGTGTGGGTTCAAGTAAAAGATTCAGGCAGAGAATAGGAAGTGAAGAAAATAGAAACAGGTTTGGAGTTCTAGCATAAAACGGAGTAGAGAAATGGGCAGAGCCAGCAGGGGATGAGAACTTAGAGAGGGGTTCTTTTTAATGAGATGAGAGATGTTCCGCACACTTTTAGTTGATGGGAGTAATTTAGTGCAGAAAGAAAGGATGGTGCAGAAGATGGAAGAGATCAGTCCAGCCTCAGAGAAGTTAAGGAGGAAGAGGACCCGGTACACAGGTTGGGGGAACATGGGGCAGGTAGGAGCCAAGCTACTGCGTGAAAAGCAGAGGATGCGGGTTCAGATGTAAGAAACTCGATATACTTGGTATAATTTAATTTTGCAGATAAGAAAGAAATAGTAGTACATAACTTCCCAAGAACCAGGAAGCCGAGATAGTTAATTAAATTTCTGTCTAAAAATTATGACATGTTAAATGTTAGCCTCAATGGGACATAGTGTATTACTTAAAAATAATACTATTATGTTTGTAAAGTAATTTGTTTCTTAGTAAGTGTAAGAATAGAGTGGTATAAAAGAGTTTGACTATAGAAGGTAACTGATTTTTACATATCAAATAATATAACAGCAATTATATTAGAATCCATGTAAAGGAAATTTTAACACAACTGGAAGATTTCTAGGGTCACTTAACTAGCCTGACATTAAACAGGAAGCCCTTGATAGCAATATTTCCTTTAGGAATATATATCCAAATCAAACTCAGGGGGGTACATTTCTTTGAAAAATAAACAGAAAATAAATGCCCTGATAGCTGTTTTCTCAGTAATAGTGTGTCTTCACAAAACATTTTTAAATAATTAGAATTTATTACTGTATTTTCACAAAACACTTATAAATAATTATAATTTATTTTACATAGGAGGCGTTCGAAAAGTCCTTTGTTAATGAATACACATACGAATAAAATTTGAAGAAACATTGAGGAGCTTTCTAGATCCTATGAATTATTAGTCATGGGATTATTATTAGTAATAGAATTATTAGTCAAATTATTCTTCAAAACATGAGATAACTTCCCTTATAAAACATTGTCTATTTGGGTCCTAAAGAAAAAAAAAAAACTATTATAAGCTGTTTAAAGTCAATTAGCTTTTGTAGGACAGATAATATAAGGGATCAAATTATCTGAATAGAGTCATATTTTTACTAGTGAAGAAAGGTTTGAGCATGCTACTCATATTTTCACTAACTTGTTTTGCAACTGGAGTTTCTTTATAGTTAGTGACTAGCTTTTTGTTTTTGTTTTTCTTTGTAAATAAAGCAGCTAGAATACTTCTGCACCTTATCAGGTGATAATATGACTTAACCTGGATTTTTATGTCCAACAGAGAAAATAAATTTTTAAATATAACATTTGACATATGGTTATATTCAATAAGTATTTGTTAATTTGGTTTAAAGATTGTATTTAAAGTAATAAATGATTAAACTGTGGAAAATTCTGAAAGAGATGGGAATACAGACCACCTGACTTGCCTCTTGAGAAACCTATATACCAGTCAGGAAGCAACAGTTAGAACTGGACATGGAACAACAGACTGGTTCCAAATAGGAAAAGGAGTACATCAAGGCTGTATATTGTCACCCTGCTTATTTAACTTATATGCAGAGTACATCATGAGGAAGGCTGGGCTGGAGGAAGCAGAAGCTGTAAACAAGATTGCCGGGAGAAATATCAATCACCTCAGATATGTAGATGACACCACCCTTATGGAAGAAAGTGAAGAGGAACTAAAAAGCCTCTTGAGGAAAGTGAAAGAGGAGAGTGAAAAGGTTGGCTTGAAGCTCAACATTCAGAAAACTAAGATCATGACATCTGGTCCCATCACTTCATGGGAAATAGATGAAGAAACAGTGGAAACAGTGTCAGACTTTATTTTGGGGGGCTCTAAAATCACTGCAGATGCTGATTGCATCCATGAAATTAAAAGACGCTTACTCCTTGGAAGGAAAGTTATGACCAACCTAGACAGCATATTAAAAAGCAGAGACATTACTTTGCCAACCAAGGTCCGTCTAGTCAAGACTGTGGTTTTTCCCGTGGTCATGTATGGATATGAGAGTTGGACTGTGAAGAAAGCTGATCACCAAAGAATTGATGCTTTTGAACTGTGGTGTTGGAGAAGACTCTTGAGAGTCCCTTGGACTGCAAGGAGATCCAACCAGTCCATCCTAAAGGCGATGAGTCCTGGGTGTTCATTGGAAGGACTGATGCTAAAGCAGAAACTCCAATACTTTGGCCACCTCATGGGAGGAGTGGACTCACTGGAAAAGACTCTGATGCTGGCAGAGATTGGGGGCAGGAGGAGAGGGGGACTACAGAGAATGAGATGGCTGGATGGCATCACCAACTTGATGGACATGAGTTTGAGTGAACTCCGGGAGTTGGTGATGGACGGGAGGCCTGGCGTGCTGTGATTTATGGGGTCGCAAAGAGTCGGGCACGACTGAGGGACTGAACTGAACTGAATAAATGATTACAATAGTTAACCATCAGTCCAAGAAAAGGTTGGAAAATAGTTACTATAAGGTCAATGGGGGACAATACTGTGATTATATATGAACAAGTTCTGATGAACAGAACAGATATCTGCTACTTAATTTTAAAAAACAGAATGATTACTTTTCGCAAAATACCTAAATACAAAGTAAATTTAAAATATATTCTAAGATTCCAAAGGTCAGTTCTGTAGCTTACATAAAACTGGATCATTTTTACACATTAAACCAAATAAATGTACCATAAATGCTAGTTGGGAAGAAAAGCAAGCAGATTTAATAATCTTTTTTTACATGAAAAGTAAATGCTTTTTTAAAAAAAAGTTAATAATTTGATTATAGGCCATAAATAATCACTTAACACAAAAAAATCATTTAAATTTTAAAAGTAATTTTGGATCCTATTTTATACTTGAGAGCATATTTATTCAAGTGATGAGCATAGTTTTAAATTTGAGTGTAAGTGAACTGATATTTCAAAAGTACAAATTAGGCTTCTCTGCTAGACTGTTAAACAAAATGGACACATATTTTAGCTTAATTGCTTGAGATAGTCTCACTTTGAAATCCCATTTGATAGTGATCATTTCAATTCAGAATGCTTGCTAAAAATTATATTGTATATATCGCTGTCATCTACTCAAGGGTCAAACGTTCTTTGACCATTACATTAAGGTACCATTAAAACTTTAGACAAATTTTAATGCCTCTGCTTCTGGCAATTCTCTCTAACTGTGCTGAGAAAGTAATTTATGACTTTTTAAAAATTTGTTGGATTTTAAACACTAAAACTTTAAGACATTGTAATATATCATGTGGTGTTGAAAATATGTGAAGGTTCTACTGCAATTCATACACAAATTATATACCCATCTTCACTCTTCACTTTCCTTTGCCAGGTAAATTATTACTTGGGCTTCTTGCTATCACAGGAAACTTGTAATTTCACAGAACATACAATGTACAATGTTAGGGAACTGAAGCTTGATAACTTCAGATGAATGGGTATTCTTGAATTGGCAAGTTTTCAACAAATGTATTCTTTAAGAGGTGCTTATTTGGCTTGACAGGCCACTAAGTATAGACTTCTGGGTTTACATGCGTCTTACCATTTTGATACCATGAGCAAGGACTATTTTTTACTTGTTTTATTGACTCAACACCAGAATAAAATGTTAATAGTGCAGAGATATAGATACTTTCAGCAGCAAATGACAGAAAACCCATCTCAAACTAGCTTAAAACTCAACCTGGCTTGATTTGCTAGAAGGATGGGAAGCGTTAGAGGTGGGAATCATGTGACCTGCCGGAGCTCTTTTTCCTACTCTAAATAGAAGTTTCATTTTCAGGATAATGTCTAGAGAGAGGGTTACTCTAGGAATCTCTCTCATTGTGATGGTAAGTCTTTCTCAGAGGCCCTTTTTCAGTTAGCTGGGTCACATGTCATCTCTAGCTCCCATCACTTGGTCTAGAGGTGTGGTTAGCTTTCGGTGCACTAGACCCACCCGCCAGAGCAACCTGCAGTGATGAGGTCAAGTTCTGCTGAGACCTACGAGAGGTATGAGGAAGACAAGATAACTTGAATAAAGTCTAGAAATTGTTGGAAGGAAGGGAGAAACCAATGCTTGTACGCAGCAGAAATGTCTGTTTCAAATGGTGATTGTTGATCATATATAAAATACAGCCCTCCAAAAATCAAAAGCAAGCAAAAACTTTGAGGGAGCAGTTACTCTTCTATATATACAGAATTGTTATTCTGTAGCTTCATAATCTTTCAGTCAGGAGATTTTTGCAGTCCTGTCTTTCAGTTTCATGGTGTGCTTTCAACATTTTTTCAAAAAGGATTTATATACCAACTTGGTCATTTTGTGGCAGCTGTTTTTTAAACTGGGCTTCCCAGGTGGCTCAGTGGTAAAGAATAAGGCTGTAAATTTGGAATGGTATCAAACATTTTATTTGCCTTCTGTATTTGTTACTGTGCATTTCAGATTATGTTTTTTTCTAACTTTTTATTCAACCAAACTTTAACGAGCACTATCCTTACCTGGGCTTCCCCAGTGGCACAGTAAGGAACCCACCTGCAAGTCTGGAGCCGCAGGAAACATGGGTTTGATCCCTGGGTCAGGAGGATCCCCTGGAGGAAGGCATGGCAACCACTCCAGTATTCTTGCCTGGAGAATCCCATGGACAGAGGAGCCTGGTGGGCTACAGTCATGGGGTCAGAAAGAGTTGGACATGACTTAAGTGACTTAGCACAGAGGCACTCATCCTTAATCAAGGTACTTTTTACACATCTTTCATACATTACTGACATATATATAGTTCAGGGATTTGGTGATGAGAGAGTTTAAGGAGGATATGCTGGAGTATTTGATAATAGGGTTTGTTTGGAGTGAGGGATTTATTAGAACAAAATAGGACCTATGCAAACTCTCATTACATCTTACAATTATGTTAAATCTTGGCTGTGTTCCTAGATTAGCTGCATTCAAGCATCCTACCAATACTCTTGCTTCACTTGCCACTTGATTTAAATGTGACCGTAATTGATGCTTATAAACCAATAATATGGCTAGAGACCCGTCTCTTATAACCAGCTAGGAAAAAATCCTGAGCCTTATCTCTTCATCTATAAAAATAGAAAATCTGTCTCTCTGAAGGAGGGAAGATTTAAATGAGATGAACTATATAAGATCATGAAACAATGCCTGACATAAAATAGGCCCAGGAGTCTCAGTGCAGGAGACACAGGTTCTATCCCTGTGTTGGGAAGATTCCCTGGAGTAGGAAATGGCAACCCAATCCAGTATTCTTGCCTGGAAAATTCCATGGACAGAGGAGCATGATGGGCTACAGTCCATGGGGTCGCAAAGAGTCGGACACGACTGAGCAATTGAGCATGCATGCACACAGGCCATAAAGGTTAAGCAACTTCTAGAAAACGCCCATTGACGGAGTCTCCTAATTAAAGAAGTTAACCATCAAAGGAATTGAAACATATAAGTACAAATCCTTTCATTTTATAGTATTATAAGATTATTTGTTTGTTTTAGTGAAGAGCAAAGAATAAAGAATATAATAATTGGTATAGTTTAGTTTCTTCACCCCCAACCCTCCCCTCCCTACCCCACCATCAATTTACCAAGAACCTTCAGGGACCAGACAGTTCCAGTCTGGTGCATCCTTGCCAACAATGGAGTAGAGATTGGAGCCATGTGGACATAAGCCAAGGAATGCTAGCAGCTTCTAAAAGTTGGAAGAGGCCAGAAATGGATTCTCTTCCAAAATGAACCAATCCTGCAGACACATGAGTTTTAGTCCCACTGATTTTAGCCCTGTGAGACTTAATTCAGCCCTCTGACTTCCAGAAGTATAAAAGAATAGATTTGTGTTAAGCCACTAACTTTGTGATAGTTTGTCACCACAACCATAGGAAACTAATAAAAGTGATTTTCCTAGTTACATGAATATAGTGAGGGGGCACCTATGAGGATAGATTCCTTTTGACACTCACTCCTTACTATTAGTGCTTAAAAACCCATACGAGAAATTTGTATGAAGAACCTGGGAGCCTCAGAGAGATTGGGACCAAGACAGAAATCTGGAGTTAGAGTGACCTGTCAGGATAGACGAGGGTGGTTCTGACCAAGACATGGTAACAGAGAAGAGCAATGACTCATCCCTGAACAACCAAAAAGGAAAAAAAATGTTTCATGCAGTGCAATTAGAATACCCATTCTGTTTAACAACCCTAACTCCGACAAGTGAGAAGCAACATATTTAGTCATTTGGTATGAGCAGTTAATCTATTAGCAACTTTATGGGAAAATACACAGAATATTCCACTCAGTTCAGTCGCTGAGTCATGTCTGACTCTTTGCGACCCCATGAATCACAGCATGCCAGACCTCCCTGTCTATCACCAACTCCTGGAGTTCTCTCAAACTCATGTCCATCAAGTCGGTGATGTCATCCAGCCATCTCATTCTCTATCATCCCCTTCTCCTCCTACCCCTAATCTCTCCCAGCATCAGAGTCTTCTCCAGTGAGTCAACTCTTCGCATGAGGTGGCCAAAGTATTGGAGTTTCTGCTTTAGCATCTGTCCTTCCAATGAACACACAGGACTGATCTCCTTTAGAATGGACTGGTTGGATCTCCTTGCAGTCCAAGGGACTCTCAAGAGTCTTCTCCAACACCACAGTTCAAAACCATCAATTCTTCAGCGATCAGCTTTCTTCACAGTCCAACTCTCACATCCATACATGACCACTGGAAAAACCATACCCTTGACTAGACGGACCTTTGTTGGAAAAGTAATGTGTCTGCTTTTTAATGTGCTATCTAGATTGGTCATAACTTTCCTTCCAAGGAGTAAGCATCTTTTAATTTCATGGCTGCAATCAGCATCTGCAGTGATTTTCAGTTCAGTTCAGTTCAGTCGCTCAGTCGTGTCTGAGTCTCTGCGACCCCATGAATCACAGCACGCCAGGACTCCCTGTCCATCACCAACTCCCGGAGTTCACTCAAACTCATGTCCACAGAGTCGGTGATGCCATCCAGCCATCTCATTCTTGGTCGTCCCCTTCTCCTCCCCGCCCCCAATCCTTCCCAGCATCAGAGTCTTTTCCAGTGAGTCAACTCGTCACATGAGGTGGCCAAAGTATTGCAGTTTCAGCTTTAGCATCAGTCCTTCCAATGAACACCCAGGATTGATCTCCTTTAGAATGGACTGGTTGGATCTCCTTGCAGTTCAAGGGACTCTCAAGAGTCTTCTCCAACACCACAGTTCAAAAGCATCAATTCTTCGGCGATCAGCTTTCTTCACAGTCCAACTCTCACATCCATACATGATTTTGGAGCCCCCCCAAAAAAGTCTGACACTGTTTCCACTGTTTCTCCATCTATTTCCCATGAAGTGATGGGACCAGATGCCATGATCTTAGTTTTCTGAATGTTGAGCTTCAAGCCAACTTTTCCACTCTCCTCTTTCACTTTCATCAAGAGGCTTCTTAGTTCCTCTTCACTTTCTGCCATAAGGGTGGTGTCATCTGCATATCTGAGGTTACTGATATTTCTCCCAGCAATCTTGATTCTAGCTTGTTTACCTATAAAAATAGTAATGTCATATAATGTACAACATAAAGTCTGAAAATGGTTGCATTTCAACCCTCAGCCACACTCATCTAGAACTCTGCATGGGACACATGATAATTCTCCAAAATACCCTTCTTGCCTTACACCATCCCAGCCTGACCCTCAGTAAGATTTTGGTGTGTTGGCTATCTTCTCTTTGCTTGTCCAGACCCATCCTCCACCATTCTCACCAACACCCTGCTCTGTAGTCCTGGGAGGCTCACCCACGTGGACTGCTCTGGCCACTTGGCTTCAGGTGGGTTAGAAAAGCAGAAGATCAGAGGGCATGGGACAATGAGATGAGAGTGTGTATTCACCCTCCTCCTCCTCCACTGGGTCATCTTTGGCTATCTGCATCTCTCCCTCAATGCTACCAACTTTTGTCAGACACCCTGTACAAACAGCTCCCTTGATTTCTGGTAACTTCTCCCTTTGCTTCAGTAAAGGAAAAGGTAATGGCTCTCTACTGTTACCAGTTTGGAAGTTCTGTATAATCCTTATTTTTGTTTTCTTTAAACACTCCCACACTTTTAAAAATAATCCTGACAAGACCTCACAGCATAACACAGTGGTAAAGAGTGCATACCCTCTAGCTAAACTGTGTGGCTTCAGGCACTAGCTCTGCCACTTACTGTGAGCCCTTTGCCCATTAGTATAATCTCTGCATGCCCCAGTGTCTTCATCTGTAAAATGGCGATAATAGCAGCACACGGCGGATAGGGTTATTAGAAGGATTGAGTGAATTATTATTTGTATATTATTCCAGAGTGCCTGGAATATAGAAAGTGACATAAAACTGTTAAATAAAATAACACAGTGCCAGAAAATGACCAGTTTCCACAGAAAGCAAAAGAATGAGTAAGACTCAATGAATCCAGAAAACCTTAAGGATAGTCTTAAACACCTAGTCTCTTCTAAAAAAAAAAAATCTGTTTATAGCCTTTAATGTTCTAAGATGTTCATTTAAAAAAATCTCTGTATTAAAAAAAAGAATTCTAAAATATTTCATTAAGGGTAACATGCTAATTACCTGATATAAGTATGTACATGTGCTGTTTTGCTAATTTGTGGCTTTCTAAAGCATAATTTTGAACCTCCTTACATAGACTGTAGCTTTCTCCTCTTCTCTTTAATAAATCTTGAGAAATGTATATATATCAAGTCTGGTTTATAAGCCAAGATCTTGACAAGAAACAGATAACACTCTCAAACTAGGTGATTCAGGAGAATTTAGTTAAGGGACTTTATTTTGAAAGGTGGACAAGGTTTTTAAAAGTCAATAACAAAAGATAGTACAGTGCGTGACGGTGGGGAGTCATTCCCTAGCGCAGGCTATAAAGCGAGAGTGGTTCTATGGAGAGGCTGTCTTAAAGAGTCTTTGGCAGAGGGACTGAGTCTACCAGGGCTCACCCAGCTAGGAGGTTACCAGGTGTTTGGTTGTTTATTGTTGTGGAACGGTAATCACATACTGTGCTCACAGTTTTGTGGGTCACTAGTTCTGGCAGGGCACAGCAGGGATGGATTATTCTTGCTTCACAAAATCCTGGAGCCTCGGCTGCGGTGGTTGGAGCAGCTGGAGATGTCTGAGCCAGCACAACAGGGGTCATATATATCTGGGGCCTCAGTAAGGCTGTTGGCTGGCTCCTTTGCTTCTTCTTCACAAGATATCTTCTGGGACTGCAGTGTCCTCCAAGACGTCGTCTTCACTCACATATCTGCCTCAGAGGGCTGGAACGGCTAGGGGGTGGCCAGCATCACTCTCTCCATGCTCTCTCCCTATGGATCCTTCCAGCAGGGAAGTCTCAGGGTAGTTGACCTCTCACTTACCAGACAGCTCAGAACTCCAAGAGTGAGTGATCCAAGAGACTGAAGCAGTGGGTCTGTAAGTCTGCTTGTGATGATCTAGTCTCAGAAGCCTCAAAATGTCACTTCTACTGCATCCAGTTGTTCAAGCAAGTTACTTAGGCCAGTCCTGATTACCGGGGAGATAGCAATTAGACTTCACCCTTCAACGGCAAAAAGAAAAAACAAAATTGACATCATGTTTCGTTTACCATATCAGGTTATTAAAGATTCTGAGCTCATTTTCCTCCTGGCCTGACATCCCTTGCTGATACTCCCTATTAACCAAGACAACCAATAGCCAGAGGGTAAAGGAACTTGTTCTTTTTAATCCTACTAAAATTTAATAAAATGAGAAAATTTACAAATTTATATTATTATACTTTTTAATCACACATTATATATTATATTGGTTAATATGTTTTTATATTCATATTTTAAAATTGAACAATAGGTGATTTACAATGTATTCGTTTCAGGTATACAATAAAAGTGATTCAGATCATATATATACATATATATATTCTTTTTCAGATTATTTTCCCTTATAGGTTATTACAAAATATTGAATATAGTTCCCTGTGCCATACACTAGGACCTTTTTGGTTATTTATTTTATATATAGTAGTGTGTCTGTACTGGTCCCAAACTCCTAATTTGTCTCTCCCTCCCCATTTCCCCTTTGGAAACTATGAGTTTGTTTTCTATGTCTGTCAGTCTCTCTTTTGTAAATAAGTTCATTTGTATCATTTTTTTAGACTACAGATATATATGACATCATATGATATTTGTCTTTCTCTGTCTGACTAACTTCACTTAGTATGACAACCTCTAGGTCCATCCATGTTGCTGCCAATTTCATTCTTTTTATGACTGAGTAGTATTCCACTGCATAAATATACCACATCTTCTTTATCCATTCATCTGTCAGTGGATATTTGGGTTGCTCCCATGTCTTGGCTATTGTAAGGAGTGCTGCAGTGAACATTGGAGTGTATGCATCTTTTTGAATTATAGTTTTCTCTGGATTTATGTCCAGGAGTGGAACTGCAGGATCATATGGTAACTTTAGTTTTTTCAGGAAACTCCATACTGTCCTGCATAGTGGCTGCACATTCCTACCAACAGGGTAGGAGGGTTCCTTTTCCTCCACACTCTATCCAGTATTTATTATTTGCAGACTTTTTGATGATGGTCATTCTGACCAGTGTGAGGTAATATACCTCATTTTAGTTCTGATTTGCATTTCTCTAACAATTAGCAATGTTGAGCATATTTTCATGTGCCTGTTGCCCATCTGTATGTCTTATTTGGAGAAATGTCTATATAGATCTTTTGCCCAGTTTTTTTTTTTTATTGGGTTGTTTGTTTTTTTTTATATTGAGCCATTTATATATGTTTGATATTAATCCTTTATTGATTATATTGTTTGCAACTATTTTCTCCCATTCTTTAGGTTATCTTTTCATTTTGTTCATGGTATTGTTTACTGTGCAAAAGCTTTTAAGTTAAATTAGGTCCCATTTGTTTATTTTTGTTTTTATTTCCATTCCTCTAGCAGATGGTTCCAAAAAGATATTGCTGAAATTTATGTCAGTGTACTGCCTGAGTTTTCCGGAGTTTTATGGTATCCGGTCTTATATTTAGGTCTTTGATCCACTTTGAATTTAACCTTATACATGGTGTTAGAATGTTCTGATTTCGTTCTTTGACATGTAGCTGTCCAGTTTTCCCAGAATCACTTATTGAAGAGCTGTCTTTTCTCCACTGTATATTCTTGCCTCCAAAGGAACTTATTATACAGTCCATATAAGCCAGCCCTCTGGGGAACAGAAGAGCCAGAGGAACAAACAGAAGATACCCAGTGACTCTCCTCATCTTCAAATGTTTGTTTTAGGACTTTCAAGCACTGTGCCATGGTTATACAGGAGAATATAGGAATGACCGAGAAGAGGGAACCAGATAAGCCCTTCATTACCTACATTTGTATTTCCTGTTGTTGCACCTTTCATTCTTCATCTGTGTTCATATGGAACAGTGTTCTTTGGTTTGGGCTAGAATTTCATTACCTACACATCCTCAATTTCTGGTAGTCTATTTTCCACCTACAGGAAAAAATAGACTTACTTCCAATTAGAATCCCACCATTGGAATATCTTTACAAATTATCCTTACACAGGGCCACTAGCAACACGTCAGTCTGTTGTGCTTGCATATTGAAACTTGGGATACAGTGCACTTGTACCCCCAAGAGTCTAGCAACGTCAGATACCATGTCCTCTTCCACCATGAAGTTCTATTTTAAAAAAATGATGGAGGATGGGGAATAGTAGAGTATCAGGTGAAGGCCCTGGAAATCATACTCTACATCCTTTTATTTTGGTTTATCTTCAGAATCAAATAGTTAATACCTTTTTCAGCAAAGGCTAGTAAAGTAGCATTTTCCTTCTATACCTTCCAGAATTTTTTGCTGTCCAGTAATTTTAAAACATCTTGCAGTTTCATTTTAAACTTTTTCTTCACAGTTTTCCATACTCTCCAAATCAGAGTCTTTTTTCTCTAGAATTATCCACATAATTATAGTGACAGGTGATATAAGTCACATTCATATCTTGACAGGATGTCTGACCTTTCTTGTCCTGGGATTAGGTGATTCTGAAGAATGGGTGGTAGGGATATTCTTATAAGTCATTCCTACATCAGGGCAGCTAGCAAAACCTCAGCAATAAAAATAAATGACAGAAAAAGAAAAACAAACATAATATCCATTATATTTAGATTCTAAAAAGATGGTACAGAAGAACTTATTTGCGAAACAGAAGTAGAGACACAGATGTAGAGAACAATGTATGGACACCAGGGTTGGGAGGCCAGAGGGTGGGATGAACTGGGGTCGCCATATACACACTGCTATGTATAAAACAGATAAATAATGAATGAGGACCTACTGTGTAGCACAGGGAACTCTACTCAGTACTCTGTGGTGACCTAGATGGGAAGGAAATCCAAAAAAGAGGGGATATATGTATACGGATGGCTGACTCACTTTGCTGTACAGCAGAAACTAACAATATTGTAAAGCAGCTATTTGTTGTTGTTGTTCAGTTGCTCAGTCATGTCCGACTCCTTGTGACCCTGTCATGGGCTGTAGCATGCCAGGCTTCCCGGTCCTTCACATTTCACAGAGTTTGCTCAACTGTCAGTTCAGTTCAGTTGCTCAGTCGTGTCTGACTCTCCGTGACCCCATGAACCACAGCATGCCAGGCCTCCCTGTCCATCACCAACTCCCAGAGTTCACTCAAACTCATGTCCATCGGGTCGGTGATGCCATCCAGCCATCTCACTCTCTGTTGTCCCCTTCTCCTCCTGCCCCCAATCATTCCCAGTATCAGAGTCTTTTCCAGTGAGTCAACTCGTCGCATGAGGTGGCCAAAGTATTGGAGTTTCAGCTTTAGCATCAGTCCTTCCAATGAACACCCAGGACTGGTCTCCTTTAGAATGGACTGGTTGGATCTCCTTGCAGTCCAAGGGACTCTCAAGAGTCTTCTCCAACACCACAGTTCAAAAGCATCAATTCATCGGCAATCAGCTTTCTTCACAGTCCAACTCTCACATCCATACATGACCATGGGAAAAACCATAGCCTTGACTAAACGGACCTTTGTTGGCAAAGTAATGTCTCTGCTTTTTAATATGCTGTCTAGGTTGGTCATAACTTTCCTTCCAAGGAGTAAGTGTCTTTTAATTTCATGGATGCAATCAGCATCTGCAGTGATTTTGGAGCCCCCCAAAAATAAAGTCTGACACTGTTTCCACTATTTCTTCATCTATTTCCCATGAAGTGATGGGACCAGATGCCATGATCTTAGTTTTCTGAATGTTGAGCTTCAGGCCAACTTTTTCACTCTCCTCTTTCACTTTCATTAAGAGGCTTTTTAGTTCCTCTTCACTCTTTTCCATAAGGGTGGTATCATCTGCATATCTGAGGTTATTGATATTTCTCCTGACAATCTTGATTCCAGCTTGTGTACTCCAATACAAATTAATTTTTTAAAAAATGAACTGACTTTGAACCACATAAAGATATCCCCCCTAAACCAAACTAAGTGTATTCCTAACTCAACTTCCTCTTAGCTGAATCCCCAAAATCCCTTCAGTCACTCCAGTGATATTACTGAAGAGTCTGAGGAGGAAATGTTGGGTGGAAAGAGTCATTGGCTCAATGTCAGCAGTTAAGTAGTTGCGACAATGTGACCACATTGCTAGGGACTCACTCAGACTGAGAAGGTGTCCAGTAAGCGAATGGTGCGGTATGCATCTGTGACTTTGAAGTGAGGCCATGTCTGCCCTTTCGGCAGGTAAACTTGCCTTAGGAGGAGCCCAGTGCTCCTCTCTGCCTCTGTGCCCAGATCAGCGTCATCCTCACTCAGCTTGCCACGGCCTCTACCAGCCCCGCCGCCCCCAGCCGCCTCCCATTGCTACATCTCGGCTGATTAAGGTAAATATTTTAGTTCATCTCTTCCAGAAGTTCCAAGTTCCTTATGCAAATTAATCCAACTCTATCTTTCTTTGCTCAAAGGGTCCCGGGCTCCCGCTTCAGGGGAAACCTTCCTATACCACTTGTACATAACTAAAGGCAATACTTCATGCAATTTTTAGCAGATCTGATTCAAAGAAACTGTCTGCCCTCTTTCTCACAGGTTGGAAGTGCTCACTTAATTTTTAATTTTCCCCCTCAAAGGATACCTACAGGTACTGTCTGTCTCAAGGGGCACCCTGTTACTTTTTATCGGCAACTACCAAAAAAAAAAAAATACATAAACCTATATCTGTCAACCACCTACTATATAGCATTTTAGGTTATGATGTGGAACATACACAGTTTACTGTTCTCAAGGATCTTATAATCTAGTGTTCAATACTTAAATATGCGCCAGATAGTATTGTGGGACCTGGGGACCCAATGGTGAATGAAGCAAACTCAACCTTATGGTGCTTACAGACATCAGGAATAAAAAATACAAATAGTAAATATAGAATCTAATGTCCAGAGTAGACAAACGCCTTAAGAAAATCACAGCTCTGTTTGGCAACTCTGAGTGTGTGTCTCAGTTGCTTACTCAGAAGACCATTCTGAGATGATCCTTTAAGATGATCCTTAAAGATCCACATTAAGTAAGAGGTTGAGGTAGATTCAATGCAACTATTTGGATTTTTCCAAGGCAGAGAGGGCAGGTGTGAGAGCCAAAATCTGACAGTTTTTTAAAAATCTTAATAGCAATAAAAGTTGTTAATGAGTCACAAGAACAGTAAATAAGACATCAGAAACATTATTCATTCATTCAATAAATGATTACTGATCCCTATTATGTTCCCTGGAGGAGGAAGTGGCAACCCACTCCAGTATTCTTCCAGGAAAATCCCATGGACAGAGGAACCTGGCTACAGTTCATGGGGTCGCAAAGAGTCAGACACAACTGAGCAACTGAGCACATTATGTTCCTAGGGATACAAATATGAACACAAGGTCCTGGAGGGTGTAACTAAGACTGGTATGAATAAGACACAGTACTTGTAAATAAATTTCAAATAAATCAGTTCAGTTCAGTTCAGTTCAGTCGCTCAGTCGTGTCCGACTCTCCGCGAACCCATGAATCACAGCACGCCAGGCCTCCCTGTCCATCACCAACTCCCGGAGTACACTCAAACTCATGTCCACAGAGTTGGTGATGCCATCCAGCCATCTCATTCTCCGTCGTCCCCTTCTCCTCCCGCCCCCAACCTTTCCCAGCATCAGAGTCTTTTCCAGTGAGTCAACTCGTCGCATGAGGTGGCCAAAGTATTGCAGTTTCAGCTTTAGCATCAGTCCCTCCAATGAACATCCAGGATTGATCTCCTTTAGAATGGACTGGTTGGATCTCCTTGCAGTATAAGGGACTCTCAAGAGTCTTCTCCAACACCACAGTTCAAAAGCATCGATTCTTCGGCGATCAGCTTTCTTCACAGTCCAACTCTCACATCCATACATGACCACGGGAAAAACCATAGCCTTGACTAGACGGACCTTGGTTGGCAAAGTAATGTCTCTGCTTTTTAATATACTATCAAGGTTGGTCATAACTTTCCTTCCAAGGAGCAAGCGTCTTTTAATTTCATGGCTGCAATCAGCATCTGCAGTGATTTTGGAGCCCAAAAAAATAGAGGGTAACAATACAGTGCAATGACTGAGCAGGTGTTACGAGATTACTTCAGAGGTATACATAAATAAGCCTTGTGTAGGAAATGGACCCCTTAGAGGGTCTGAGAGTGTTCAGCTTCCTGGAGCACTTAATGTCTAAAATAGATCCAGAGGAAATAGTAGGAATTAGCCAGAAGCGAAAGAGAACAAATTTCAGCCTCATGCAAAATCCTGGGAACGTGAGAATATGCTACATTTAAAGAAATGTGGCACTGAGTTTCTGTAGTAAACCAACTTCAGATCACAAGTAGCTTTCTATGTCCTACTGAGAAGATTGTCCTCTACCAGAGGATAATGGGGAGACATTAAAATGTTTTAAGAGGGAAGTGACTCCATCAGGCTAACATTTTGGAGAGATCACTCTGCCTGCAGCATGGAGAAGGCATGGCTTCAAAGATTGAAGATAGGAAGTGGGTTGGAGAAAAAGATTTAAGAGTCATGATGAAAGATCAGTCTTGAGGACTCCATGACTGGTTGGAAAAAGAGAAAATTACAAAATGAATTATTTACACAAAAGAGGTGACTTCAGAGAATGGATTTGGAGTCAGTTTTGAATGATGTGCTGGATCTGAATCGATGGATTGAGACTTTAATAGAAAGGAGAGGTCTAGAAATCCCTTCGTGGAGTTATTCTTCAGGTGAGAACTGTTTAACTGTGTGCTGGGCACTCTGACTACTATGGTATATTTATTATATCACTTAATAGAATAAGTCTGTGTGAACCATTGTTACTCTTGTTACAAATAAAGAAACTGAGGTGTTGGGCAGTCACATAGCTGACAAACAGGATAATACAAACTTCTAATCTAGACTATAAAAATCAGTCTCATAACCTTGTAACCATTTTACCAAAAAAACCCTCAAAAAACACTCTTATTTCCCACCAGAGGATAGGTGAAGCAACTTTGGGCTCTTTAAAACAAACAAACAAAAAATCACTCAGCATGAAATCTAGAAACCAAAATATTGTCACTACTGAAGAGATGCAAAAAGTCAAATGCAGACTCTGAAAGCAATTTAAAGAGGAATTTCCCAACATGTTTCGAGCAATGGCAACACAGTTTATAAAAACATAAGGCTTTCCAAGGTAACTATCACAAAGAGAAAATAACTTACATTGATCAGTTCTAGAGTTTTAAGACATTATAGAAGTGTTTTTCAAGTTCTCAGACTAGTATTGCACAATATTTCCAATATATGCACCACCTCAGTGATTTCACTGACAGAGAAGAATGAAAACAAATGAACTGAAGGAATCAGGCAGGGCCTGTTCCATGGTGCAGTTCCTTCTTTCAACTGATTTATTGATTGCTCTTCTTGGAAGTGCTATTATTTAAAGACAGTGTTTTACGTAAGCATAGCTGGAAATTTTATCCTGGACCATCCAGATTAGAATGTTGCACATTACCTACTTTCAATATATCCTTCATCTCCCTATAAGAAGTGACTGGAAAAATTGAGTCACTGTGAAAAGAATGAACTTCTGGCTTCATCTCCATACAGCCTTTGTTTATTTCAAACATGTATTGTTTTCAAGGCATGTAGCAAAGTTGAATGAAGAATTTTGCATAAGTATCCCTAATACTTAGGGTCTTTTTTGAGTTTTAGTTGATTTTATTCAATTATAAAATGTTGATTTTTGTTTTCAAAGAGTTGAGTCAAAAAAGTTATCCAAAAGCTACTCCTAAAAGATGAAAATTATCTCTGGTCATGAGGTTCTTTTTTTTCCTGTGGCCTTATAATTAAATCACACTTTCCTTACATATTTGGAAAGAGGCAGGCTTCATAATGATGTCTATGCAGTCATTTGAGCTATTTTAAATGAGATTGAGAGCATCACCTAAAAAAAATTTAGTCTGTAACTTACAAAGGAAAGACAAATGATTCTCTAGGCTGGAATCAAGATCAACAAAACTATCTCTCTTGATTTACATTTAAACATACACATTTTTGTTCCTTTAACCTTTAAAGAGTCTAGTTTTAAATGACCTACTTTTAAACTGGTTTTTGGTTAAGTGTGTCACACCCAGATGCAGTTGACTTTTAAAAGTGTTTCACTCCTTGCTATTTCTTTCTAAACTAATTATTTTATTTTTAGCCATTCTGACTAGCACAAGATAGTTTCTCTAGAGAATGAAATCTTTTCTTTAATAGGAAAGTGGATGAAAAGAGCATAGGTTTGTTCTGGATATAGGTGTTTTAGGTTATTTCATGTTTCTGTGAATGGTGCATATTATACTGATCAATTAAAACAACATCATTCTTCTGTTTAATATCTTCTCCAGATGCAGGTGAAAGGGCAGTTGAGAAACCTCAGGAGTTCCTGAGGTTGATCTGCCCTGAGACAGGACTTCAAAGCATTACCAACAGATGGTTGTCCACCTCATTTGTAAAAGTTGCTAGGGGGAAATTCCACAGTTGTTTTTCATCCTGAATCCATCTGTGCTGCATCCCTGTGTCAGGAACGTGTGTCTAGTATCTGTCCAAAATCTCTCCTGTTTGAATGTAAGTCCATTTCCTCTCCTTGTGACCTTCCTTGATGTGAAGAACAGCTGCTCGCCATCCACTGTGTAATGTCTCTTCACATGGATCAGCCTTTATGTATCAAATAGAATTCTTGGCTGCTTCAAGAGACTTGGGTAGAAAACCCTGTGTTTGATTTGGAGGGAAAATGCCGTGTACTGATTGAAATCATTGCACCGCACCATAACACAGTCTTATTAGTCATAGGTTGACTCTGTCTTTGAAATGGATAATTATGGCTTGATTTAAATTTATGCAGTTAAAATATTAAGCTGATCCCTACCATGTGACACCTTGAAATATGTACCACAACACTCTGTGGAAAACTGCTAGATCACATGAGCCTAGTGCTGCTAAAAATAAAGGATGATTTTGTGAAGCGTGATAAGACTTCCACAGACCACTAAAAGAAATAAACCTTCCCCAAAGATCAGTTGCTGACATATTTACATATATCCAATAAGCAAAAGTACTGCCACAGGCATTATCAATGTTGAGTGAAAATTTAAAGCTATTTAAAATTCTAAAAGATGATGCTGTTAAAGTGCTGCATTCAATATCTTAACAAATTTGGAAGACTCAGCAGTGGCCACAGGACTGGAAAAAATCAGTTTTCATTCCATTCTCAATGGAATGCCTTTCCATTCCAAAAGAAGGACAATGCCAAAGAATGTTCAAACTACCATATAATTACACTCATCTCACATGCTAGCAAGCTTATACTCAAAATCCTTCAAGCTAGGCTTCAGCAGTACATGAATCAAGAACCTCAAGATGTCCAAGCTGGATTTAGAAAAGGCTGAGGAACCAGAGATAAAATTGTCAACATTCATTGGATAATGGAGAAAGCAAGGGAATTCCAGGAAAACATCTACTTCTGCTTCATTGATCTAGCCTTTGACTATGTGGATCACAGAAAATTGTGGAAAATTCCTAAAGAGATGGGAATACCAGACCACCTTACCTGCCTCCTGAGAAACTTGTATGCAGGTCAAGAAGCAACAGTTGGAACCAGACATGGACTGGTTCAAAATTAGGAAAAGAGTATGACAAGACAAATTTGGCCTTGGAACACGGAATGAAGCAGGGCAAAGGCTAATAGAGTTTTGTCAAGAGAATGCACTGGTCATAGCAAACACCCTCTTCCAACAACACAAGAGAAGACTCTACACATGGACATCACCAGATGGTCAACACCGAAATCAGATTGATTATATTCTTTGCAACCAAAGATGGAGAAGCTGTATACAGTTAGTGAAAACAAGACCAGGAGCTGACTGTGGCTCAGATCATGAACTCCTTATTGCGAAGTTCAGACTTAAATTGAAGAAAGTAGGGAAAACCACTAGACCATTCAGATATGACCTCAATCAAATCCCTTATGATTATGCAGTGGAAGTGAGAAATAGATTTAAGGGACTAGATCTGATTGATAGAGTGCCTGATGAACTCTGGACGGAGGTTCGTGACATTGTACAGGAGACAGGGGCCAAGACCATCCCCATGGAAAAGAAATGCAAAAGAGCGAAATGGCTGTCTGAGGAGGCCTTACAAATAGCTGTAAAAAGAAGAGAGGCGAAAAGCAAAGGAGAAAAGGAAAGATATAAGCATCTGAATGCAGAGTTCCAAAGAATAGCAAGGAGAGATAAGAAAGCCTTCCTTAGTGATCAATGCAAAGAAATAGAGGAAAACAACAGAATAGGAAAAACAAGAGACCTCTTCAAGAAAATTAGAGATTCCAAGGGAACTTTTCATGCAAAGATGGGCTCGATAAAGGACAGAAATGGTATGGACCTAACAGAAGCAGAAGATATTAAGAAGAGGTGGCAGGAATACACAGAAGAACTGTACAAAAAAGATCTTCACGACCAAGATAGTCACGATAATGTGATCACTGACCTAGAGCCAGACATCTTGGAATGTGAAGTCAAGTGGGCCTTGGAAAGCATCACTAGGAACAAAGCTAGTGGAGGTGATGGAATTCCAGTTGAGCTATTTCAAGTCTTGAAAGATGATGCTGTGAAAGTGCTGCACTCAATATGCCAGCAGATTTGGAAAACTCAGCAGTGGCCACAGGACTGGAAGAGGTCAGTCTTCATTCCAATCCCAAAGAAAGGGAATGCCAAAGAATGCTCAAACTACCGCACAATTGCACTCATCTCACACGCTAGTAAAGTCATGCTCAAAATTCTCCAAGCCAGGCTTCAGCAGTATGTAAACCGTGAACTCCCAGATGTTCAAGCAGGTTTTAGAAAAGGTAGAGGCACCAGAGATCAAATTGCCAACATCCGCTGGATCATGGAGAAAGCAAGAGAGTTCCAGAAAAACATCTATTTCTGCTTCATTGACTATGCCAAAGCCTTTGACTGTGTGGATCACAATAAACTGTGGAACATTCTGAAAGAGATGGGAATCCCAGACCACCTGACCTGCCTCTTGAGAAACCTGTATGCAGGTCAGGAAGCAACAGTTAGAACCAGTCATGGAACAACAGACTGGTTCCAAATAGGAAAAGGTGTACGTCAAGGTTGTATATTGTCACCTTGCTTATTTAACTTATATGCAGAGTACATCATGAGGAACGCTGGGCTGGAAGAAGCACAAGCTGGAATCAAGATTGCTGGGAGAAATATCAATAACCTCAGATATGCAGATGACACTACCCTTATGGCAGAAAGTGAAGAGGAACTCAAAAGCCTCTTGGTGAAAGTGAAAGAGGAGAGTGAAAAGGTTGGCTTGAAGCTCAACATTCAGAAAACAAAGATCATGGCATCTGGTCCCATCACTTCATGGGAAATAGATGGAAAAACAGTGGAAACAGTGTCAGACTTTGTTTTTTTGGGCTCCAAAATCACTGCAGATGCTGATTGCAGCCATGAAATTAAAAGACGCTTGCTCCTTGGAAGGAAAGTTATGACCAACCTTGATAGTATATTAAAAAGCAGAGACATTACTTTGCCGACCAAGGTCCGTCTAGTCAAGGCAATGGTTTTTCCTGTGGTCATGTATGGATGTGAGAGTTGGACTGTGAAGAAAGCTGATCGCCGAAGAATCGATGCTTTTGAACTGTGGTGTTGGAGAAGACTCTTGAGAGTCCCTTATACTGCAAGGAGATCCAACCAGTCCATTCTAAAGGAGATCAATCCTGGATGTTCATTGGAGGGACTGATGCTAAAGCTGAAACTCCAATACTTTGGCCACCTCATGAGACGAGTTGACTCACTGGAAAAGACTCTGATGCTGGGAAAGGTTGGGGGCGGGAGGAGAAGGGGACGACGGAGAATGAGATGGCTGGATGGCATCACCGATTCTGTGGACATGAGTTTGAGTGAACTCCGGGAGTTGGTGATGGACAGGGAGGCCTGGCGTGCTGTGATTCATGGGGTCGCGGAGAGTCGGACACGACTGAGCGACTGAACTGAACTGAACTGAACTGATGACAAGACTGTATATCGTCATACAACTGCCAGGTTTGATGAATCACAAGCTGGAATCAAGATTGCCAGGAGAAGTATCAACAACCTCAGATATGCAGATGATACCACCCTTATGGCAGAAAGTGAAGAGGAACTAAAGAGCCTCTTGACCATGGTGAAAGAGGAGAGTGAAAAAGCTGCTGTAAAACTCAACATTCAAAAAACTAAGACCATGGCATCCAGTTCCATCACTTCATAAAAGGGTGAAAAGTGGAAGCAATGACATTTTATTTTCTTGGGCTCCAAAATCAATGTGGATAGTGACTACAGCCATGAAATTAAAAGACACTTGCTCCTTGGAAGGAAAGCTATGACAAACCTAGACAACATTTTACAAAGTAGAGACATCACTTTGCTGACAAAGGTCCATATAGTCAAAACTGGTTTTTCCAGTAGTCATGCACAGATGTGAGAGTTGGACCATAAAGAAGGCTGAGTACCAAAGAATTGATGCTTTTGAATTGTGGTGCTGGAGAAGACTCTTGAGAGTCCTATGGACTGCAAGGAAATCAAACCAATCAAACCAAGGAAATCAATCCTAAAGGAAATCAGTCCTGAATCTTCAATGGAAGGACTGATGCTAAAGCTGAAGCTGCAATACTTTGGCAACCTGATGCAAAAAACTGACTCCTTGGAAAAGACCCTGATGCTGGGAGAGACTGGAGGCAAAAGGAGAAGGGGGCAGCAGAGGATGAAATGATTAGATAGCATCACTGACTCAATGGACAGGAATTTGAGCAAAGTCTGGGAGAGAGTGGAGGACAGAGGAGCCTGGTGTGCTGCAGTCCAGTCACAAAGACTTAACGACTGAACAAAAACAACTGCAAAATACTCTTTAAAAAAGCCCACATTTCTTTTTAAATTGGCCCAACAAATAGCTACTGAACACATGTTATGTCCCAATCACTGTACCTTATTCTACGATATTATTCTAGGTGGATTCTTGGGGTAGCCTCCATGATCCCTTCGTCCTACTATTTACACCCTGGTATGATCAAGGGCAAAACCTTGACTTGTTTCTTTCTACTAAAAAAAAGTGTACAACCTAAAAGTCGAGAATTATATTTTATTCATTGGCCTTACTAAGGACTGCAGCCTAGGATGAAAAGTGAAAGTGTTAGTCACCCAGATGTCTCCAACTCTTTGTGATCCCATGGACTATAGTCCACCAGGCTCCTCTGTTCATGGAATTCTCCAGGCAAGAATGCTGGAGTGGGTTGTCATTCCCTTCTCCAGGGGATCTTCCTGACCCAAGGATCAAACCTGTCTCCTGCATTGCAGGCAGATTCTTTACCATCAGAGCCACTACAGAATCCCATAGCCTAGGATACATCCTCTCAAATAGTTCTAAGGGACTATTCCAAGGAGATAAGGGAGGAGCCAGGACATGAAAGAGGTTTTGCTGAAAAACAAAACAAAAACCATGTTATCAGACATCAAAATATTACAGCTAATCACACACACACACACACACACACACAGAGCCATCTGAAATGAATGATTTTAGTGCTTTTCTGTGTATAGGAAGATGCTAGAGTCTGGGGTCATAGAAACTGGTCCTTTTGGATATGCATCTTAACTATCTAGAGCTAGTATCCTGTGTTTCTCCGTTCTATATTCCCCTCTGGGCACATGGTTGGGACAGCTGCAGTGGCTGAAGGCTTGATGGCAGGCAACTTTCACTGTTTACTGAAATGGCAGACAATGTGTTTTTTTTTTGCCCACACTTCCAACAAACAATATGGCAAAGGTATGCATGTGATGATGTGTCTGTGACAGTTTTGATGACATTATTAAAAAGGTGTACTGCCCTTCTTGCTGGAGGCTGTCTCCCTCACTGGTTCTGAGGAAACAACTGGCCACGCTGGGAAGCTCCACGTGGCAAGGCACTGAGAGTGGCTTTGCAAACCAGAGAGGGGCCTCCAGCCAGTGCCAGCAAGAGGAAGAATTTCTCAGTTCTGCAATCACAAGAAGGTTAATTCTGCCAACAGTCTGAGTAATCTTAGAAGAGGATTCTTTTCCAGTTGAGCCTCAGATGAGATTGGAGCTCTGGCCAGCACCTTGATTGCCTTGTGAGATACTCCTGAGCAGAGTGCCCAGCTCAACTAACCTAGACTTCTAATTCACAGAAACAGAGATAATGAATGTGTGTTCTTTTTAAGCCACTAATATTGTGGTAATATTGCAATTGTTCCATAGCAATGAATAACTAATAAACAGCTCCTCAGTCTTTACCTTTCTTGACCTTGAAATCTTTGAAGCATGCAGGCCAGTTATTTTGCAGAATGTCCCTCAATCTAGGTGTATTTGTATGGAAATCAGTCAATCTCATCCTCATGATTAGATTCACAATTTTGACAGTAATGACATAAATGTAACGTTATATCTTTCTCAGTATGTTCTACTAAAATGTGTATACTGTTGGTTTGTCCCAATATAAGTGATACTGAATCACTTGGTTAGAGTCTCTTTGTTGTAAGGATACTATTTGCCCATGGTAACTAACAAGAAACCTGCCAGGTGATACTTTAAGCTATGTAAATATCCCACCCATCATCACACCCTCATCAGTTAATTCTCATGACCATTAGTGATTTTTCTGGGCTTCCCTAGTGGCTCAGACAGTAAAAGAATCCGTCTGCTATACAGAAAACCCAGGTTCAACCCCTAGGTCAAGAAGATCCCCTGGAGAAGGGAATGGCTACCCACTCCAGTATTCTTGCCTGGAGAATTCCATGGACAGAGGAGCCTGGTGGGCTACAGTCCATGGGGTTGCAAAGAGTCGGAGATGACTGAGTGACTAACAACTTCTTTTCAGTGATTTTGTAATTACATGATTCCTTTTATATTCATTTCATTGACATTCTACTGTAAGGAACATTCCTTTCTCTTCTGTTTATTTGCTTATCTGGTTATTTATTTATATCAGTATGGAATCACAGTTTCTTAGTCAATGGTTTAAAATTTGTTACTATCAATATATGTCAATATATATCAATATGTATTTTTGTATTCTAATTGTTTCAGATTTGTATTATACTTTGGAAGTCCTCTGTTCTGATATGCTGGCATTATTTTTAAGTCTTTCTTCAGTTCAGTCAGTCAGTTGTGTCTGACTCTTTGAGACCCCATGAATCACAGCACGCCAGGCCTCCCTGTCTTTCTTATATTCTGTCAAAACAAGATTTTCCAGGTATATTTTGCACTTTCCCTGTCACAGACCTGGAATCTTCTACAGGGACTCTTGGTTTCTTTTAAAGTGAAGAAAGATATTTTTAAACCAAAATCTGGGACTAAGTGTACTCTGCCACATGAGTATCATTGCTTCTAGTGTTTCTCAGTGACAGTGGGATATATATTGAAATAAGTTTAACAAAATACATGTAAGACATGTACACTAAAAACTTCAAGACACTGCTAGGAGAAATTTTAAAAGATTGAAGTAAATGGATAAATACATACATTAATAGATGTAAGACTCAGTGTTATTAAGATGTTGATTATGAAGATGTCTACTGCTTAGCATCTCATAAGGGTGTAATCAGTTTATTGGCTGGAATTGTGGTTGTGGTCTCATTTGACTGGGGAAATATCTGCTTTTGAGCTCACTTTAATTCTTAGTCTTGCAGTTATAATACCAAAGAATTAATTTTCTTGATGGCTGGAGCTCCTTGTAGGCTATCAGCTGGAGGCTGCCCACAGCTCCTAAAAGCTGCTTGCATTTCCTTGTCATGTGGGATTTCCCCACATCATGCACACACACACACACACACACACACATTTAATTTTTAACCTCCAATTCCATTTCAACATCACAATGTACCTTCTAGGCTTCCCCATCAACAATGAGGGACCTAGATCGTATTATATGTGCTAATATATTTACTCAATTTTCTCAAGCTTAAAATATATAGGTTTGCTGTAAGAAAAAAGAAGATACTATGTAGTATTTGAAAAAAAAAAGGCAGGAAAGATGTCATGACTTTTATAATCTGTGTTCTCTTTTGGAAAAGGAATTTGATCATCCATGGTTTTATCTGTTTTTTCTAGTTGTATGAACAAAACCTTTAGCAACAGAAATGAGTAAAAGTCATACAAAACCTTGTAAGCCATGTTAGAGACTTCGGGTTTTTTCCTAGTACAATGAGAATATAACAGGTTAGAGGGCTTTCTGTTAAGTCATTGCATGTTTTTTTGTTTTAAGTAGCATTTACATCATTTTCCAAGTTATTTCCTGGTAATATTTATTATTTTCTCATTCTTCAACTTATTCTAAAACAAGATTTGATTTTTTTTTTTAGGATCTTATTCTTTTATTACCTTTTTTTTTTTTAGAATTTAAATTATTATTTTTTATTTTACAATATTATATTGGTTGGTTTTGCCATACATTGACATGAATTCGCCCCAGGTGTACATGAGTTCCCCCTCCTGAAAGCAATCCATACCAATAAGTTAGAAAGAATGTATGTTTAAAAAAATGGAGGAAATTGGGATAAAGAATAAAAGGAGCCGGAGAACAAGATGCCAGGGTGAGGCCAGTTCAAAATACTCTTAAGTACTTTAAAGTTACAAGAGGTACTGTTCTGTCTGAGTTTTCTAGAGACTAGAATAGTTTGAAATGCCTCATCCCATCCCCTATGTTACTCACTCAGGTAACAGCCTTCATAGTAACCCCTACCCAACATCTATACCGCACAGAATTGAGACTCACTGATGGGAGAGTCCAGGGATTGTTTTTCTTGCACAATTTTTTTAGATGCCTTCCTGGTTTCTGATCATTTAACCCTTTCAAGTTGGGAGAGAAAAATGGACATTTGGATAATGCCTGTTTATTTAACCATGGTAGCCAACCAAAGCAAGCATTTTAAGCCAAAAATTCACTACATCCTTAGTTGGAAGTAGAATTTTAAATGCATGACCTTCCACAGAGAAAAACTGAGCACTGAGGAGACGGTGTTTAGTTCATGAGCACTATAATCACTATCATAGTAAGAAATTAGAAGATAATTCTCATTTTAAAATCTGATATAAGTTATCATGTATTATTTCATACTCCTTTGCTTGCTTTTTACTGGTTTGTGGCTACTTGCATACAACAGTGAAGTTTCAAAGAAACTGACATTACAAAAGGACAATTATTTAATGAAGGAAGTATAAACCATTGCACTGGGGGACTGGAAGGCGTTTCTTAAAGTTCTCATATTATCTGTTTAATTATGTGTTTCTATGTAATGAGTAATGTCTTACATTCTTGCCAAGAATATTTTGAAAGGACTTTGTTAAAAGTGTGTCATCTAAATCACTTTTGTTTTATCATTGCTAATGGTGTCGTTCACACGTTGTGAAACACACAGCTCCAGTTTAATTCTGCCAAAAAAATTAGGTCATTGCAAAATACCATATTAAAACTGCAGGGAGATGGGGATGAGAATAAAGCAAGGGAAGACTCCCAATTCTTTTTTGTGAAGCTTGACAGAAGTGAAGTAAAAGTCGCTCAGTCATGTCTGACTCTTTGCAGCCCCGTAGACTATACAGAGAAGTCAATGGCACCCCACTCCAGTGCTCTTGCCTGGAATCCCATGGACAGAGAAGCCTGGTAGGCTTCAGTCCATGGGGTCGAGAAGCGTCGGACACGACTGAGCGACTTCACTTTCACTTTTCACTTGGATGCATTGGAGAAGGGAGAGGCTACCCACTCCAGTGTTCTTGTCCTGGAGAATCCCAGGGATGGCAGAGCCTGGTGGACTGCCGTCTATGGGGTCGCACAGAGTTGGACACAACTGAAGCGACTTAGCAGCAGCAGACTATACAGTCCAGGGAATTCTCTAGGCCAGAATACTGGAGTGGGTAGCCTCTCCCTTCTCCAGGGGATCGTCCCAACCCAGGGATCGAACCCAGGTCTCCCGCAGTTACAGGCAAGTTTCTTTACCAGCTGAGCCAGAAGGGAAGCCCTATCAAAGCATGATAAAGATAGGACAAAACAGGGTAGGAATGCTGAGCCCTTTTAAACGGATACATTTTTTGTGGTATGTGTATTTTAACTCCAGTTCAGTATAAATTACGAATTAAAAACTGTGCTAACTGGCTTCTCTGCACGGTACGTGGGGACTGCCCGTATGATCAGGGTAACCTACTTGTATGGAGATTTGTGATTTCATACACAAACCATAGTGATTATTGTATCTCAATTTACCTTTATCTTTTTCCAGTTAGGAAAGAGGGCTTAATGCAAATTAAGCCTTTCTTGTAAGGGAGTTAATTTATACTTACTATGGTTATTATTATTAACGTTAATCACAGGAATGGCTGTTAGACGTTGCCCACCAGGACTGTCAAATCTATTTTGGTGACTCACGTCCCAGATCTCGTCACCCCAGACGTGGTCCTTGGCTGGGGCGCCCTGAGCCGTTGCGCCGTCAGGGCTTCGTGGGAGGTGGGTCCCAGCTCCTCCCAGACCCACGCGCTGATCTGGCGGAAAGCGAGGCAGGACAGTCATTGTTCTCCCAGGCCCGGGGAAAAGAGTGCGGGCTACCAGCACCCCTCATTTTCGGGCGAAAATTCCCCCAGCTAGCGCTCTCTGGGTACGGGCTGGGTCTCCACAGCGTGACCCTCCCTTGCCTGGAGTGGGACGCTCGGCGAGCACATCCACAGTCACCTCCGCGCGCTCCTCCGGAGCCGGCTTGGCACGCAGCGCACCCCAGCGGCCGCCTGGCTCCTTTCTAGTCCTGGCCACTAGGCTTCCGGAGAGCTCGCCGGTCGCCGCCCCGGCCGCCTCGGAATCTGGAGACCAGAGAGACTTCCAAAGCCAGTCTCAGCCAGACCCCGGGGGAGGCGCGGGGCTGCGGCACCCCCCGCCCGCCGCACCTGGAAGCCGTGAGGACCGGGAGAGGCGGGGCGCGGCAGGAGGCTGGCCCGGCCACTGAGCAGCTCCGCCGAAAGCCGGCCCGACCGCAGCAGGGCGAGGGGGGAGGGTCTCGAGGCGAGTTCTGCTCCTCCGAGGGAGGGACCCCAGCTGGAGAGGAAAACCAGCACCAGCTGACCGCAGAGACGCGCCGCGCTGATCATGGAGAGGGCCGGCCCCGGCTCCGCGCGGCCGCTACAGCAGTGGGACCAGGACTCGGTCGAAGCGTGGCTGGACGATCACTGGGACTTTACCTTCTCTTACTTTGTTAGGAAAGGCACCAGGTAAGAAGAGGAGCCACGGAAGACCCGGCCGGGGCACGGAGCGTGACCCGGGGTTTCTCTCTCCCCTATTGAATTTTCCCCTTCCTTAAGCATTAAACAGTCTCCACTCTCAGGCCCTTTGCTTTTGAAGTAGGGCCATGATCTTACGGTGTAGAGACCTCGACTTTTAAGGCGAGAACAGTCGAAAAACCCAAGCGTCGGATCCGATCCAACTTGCTCACAAAAGTTCAAATACAAAAATGTATGTGCCGAACCCCCCCTCCACACGCCGGCAGCCCTGGTATTCCCTGGGAGCAAGATTATTTCCATATATTTGCGCTCACGGGCCTTTCTCTAGCCTCCTGGTTCCCCTAAATCTCCTTAGCGAAACCAAAACAGTGTTTGACCCCCTTCCCTGCAGCTCCGGAAGCACCATTTCCAACGCGGTCCCCGTGGCTCCGCTCCTCCCCCGTCCCCCTTTGCCCCGGCCCTGGCGGGGCGGGGAAGCCGGGGTAGGGGCGAGACCGAGAAGCAGCCCAAAGGCAGCACCATGCCGGAACCTTCCCAGAGTGAGTGCTGTCGTCTGTTGCCCCTCTTCCAGTCCCCTGGTTGTCCCGCGCTCTTCCTTTCCTTCGCGTTTGCGCGCAAGGCGGCGGCGTGGAAGGCGCTCCGCGGAGGGGCTGGCGGCGCGCACACAAAGGACGGCGGAGAGCTGACCCCGGGGGGTGGCAGGTCCCGCGCGGCCCGAGGCGACCCCGGAGGCCAGTCTTCCTGGTCCAGAGCCAAGCGCCGTGGCCGCTGCTGCGGAGGGCGGGGAGGAGGCAGCCTGTGCTTGGGGAGGAGGCTCCGCAGCGGACAGTCGAGGCGCGCGTGGGAAGCGCCCGCGGGAGAGTTGGAGCGGCATCGAGGCTGAAGCCGCGGGGCTAGGAGGGTGGAACGAAGAGTGGGACGCGGGCGTGTGCCCGGGAGCCGGAGAGTTGATGCGAAGCCGCAGCGAGGGCGAGGCTGCCGCGCGCGGACGCGGGCTGACTCCCAGGCGCACTCCTTCGGAGAAGGGGCCCGGAGCTCGCCGTCGCCGGCTCGGGGCAGCGGCCTTCGGGCAGCCGCCGCTGGCCGCCTCGGCCGGGAGGGAGGCGCGCGCGGGGCGGTGATGGTGGAGCAGCCGGCCGGGGCTGGCCGCCGCGCTCCCAGCCGCCGGCGCGCGGCCGCGGTCCGGCCTGGCGCTCCCCGCCAGGGGGCGGCGCGGCGCGGGGCGAGCGGGCGGCGGGCGGCGGCGCGACGGCGGGGACAGTAGCAAGCCGGCCTCGAGCGACCCGCCTCACCTGGGCGCGCCGTCGCCCCCGACGCCTCCTGCAGTCCAGGGTCCGCCGAGGCCGCCGGCTGTGCACCTCCAACTTCCCACGTTTGCTATGTTGCCTTTTGGAGACAAAACAAGGTACTTCCTTCAGCACTGCCCCCGTCTTTCCCGCTTTTCCCGGGGGGCGCGGTGGGGCCGGGGCTGTGCTGGGTGGTGGCACCCGGGTCACGCTGGCTGGGAGTTGCTTTATTGAAAATGCGTTCTTTGACGTTTTTGTCTTCCTTTACATTCCTGCAGATGTAATATTTTTGAAATCTTAGATGAGTCTTTTTAAACTCCCGTTTCTCCCAACGAACGTTCAGGGTTGCTATCGGTTTGATGACTTCGGGGGTTTGGGGACAAACCTTATCTCTTCTGTTTAATTACTCCGCCTTCCTTTTAAAATCCCCTTCTCCGCTGCTTTCGTCTTCTATCACAATACTTAATCTGGAGTGAGCAGAGGATAAACCCTGAATGAAAGTGGCTTCTTTCCGAAGGGCACTTTTCTGCGCGTTTGGGGTGAGCACTAACACCGTCTAGGCCTGGAACTACCCTTGCTGGAGGCCAGCAGTTTCTAGAGGCCGCCTCCTCCGAGGCCGTCTGTCCCCGGATTCCTTTCACCGTGTGCACACTTCCACCCTTAATGAATTGCAGCGCATAAGAGACCGGGCAGGAGGACTGGGCTGATCTTTTAAGTGTGTAGGGGGATGTTCTTTAGAGATGTTCCTTAGGCATATTATTAAGAAAGAACGAAATTATTTATTTAAAACTCAGCGTTAATATCCTTTTTCTTTGTTTTCTCTCCTCTCCCTTTAAAGACACAAACTTGGGGGTGTTTGGCGGTAGCTTTTAACTCATACATAAGAACACTTTGAGAATCTGCCAAAACTTGAAGACTAATATTTTTTCCTAATAAATGAATTAAGTAACATTTCTTTTCACATTTTTTTCCTCCGAAGTAACATAGGGTTAAAATATCAATTCTCAAAATTACACTACTTAGTGTAAAATTTAGATAATCTGAGACCGTTAAAGACTTTTTCTTTGGTTGGAGTTTTTATATTACAGTTGATGTTGAGAGTAGGCTGAACACTTTCTGTGATGTGTGTGTGTGTGTGTATATAATCTTGAGAGAAGAGTTTATGTTGAGTATAAGGTGGAAAACGAAAGTGAAGATATTCAAGAATAGTGCAGGTCCTCAGTTTTAGGAATTATAAAATGCTGAAAGTTGTCAGTGTGAAAAATGTCTTGTGTGTAGCCATAATTTTTTCTAGAAACAGTATTCCAGTTTGGGCTTATATTTGATAGCATTAACTGGAGACTTAAAATTTTGAGAGGCTGGACATAAAAATGCCAGCCTGCTAAACACCATGTGATTCACGTGGTTGTGGTAAAATCTTATTGCGGACACTAACTTTTCAGCTAAGTTGTGTGTGTGTGTGTGTGTGTGTTTAACAAGAAGCTCGTGTAACTTTGCTCCCCCCATTTTTTGAATTTTGTATGTATAAAATGAATACTGTTGTCATTCAGGAAACTTGTGAAGTAGAATAGTTCTGTAGGGGCAGTTTGCATGTTTCTTTATTTAAAATAAATTTGGATTTACTTAGATTGGCCATCTGTATCTGTAGACAGGCTTATTGGTAGACTATTTCCTCCTTATTTGATTTAATTGTTTGACATTTATGTATACTGAATGGTCTGCACCCAATAGTAGTCATTGAATAGAAGGAAGGTTCTGGCACTCCTAAACTCTCATTTAAACACCTGTGAATTTTGATTGACGTGGAAAGCAATTATTGCTGCTATACTACATTGTTTTCTATCATTATCTTTCAATACAGAGCTAAACACCTCCTTCAAAGCCAGAGCCTGCAACACACAAATAAATGGTTTTTAGCAATCAAAACCTGTTTAAGTGAGTTTGAGAGTATCAGTTGAACAATTATAATCTATTGGCATAAAAATTAGTTTGCAACTAGCAACTAAAACCTGTGGAAAACTACCACCCTTGCTGTTGTAGAAAACTTTGCAGTCCTACAGGTTTGAGATACCGTGTTCATTAAGGGCTTAAATGCTCCTGCCTTTGCAGATGAAGCCTTTCTGGTGCTAATGCCACTTTAACAGCTGTTATTCTTGACAGCATATTAGAATAATTTACCTTTCAATAGTTACTTAACAGCTCTGTGATTGTGGGCAGTGTTTTAATGTCATTTAGTATTGAGGAGGTAATATGATTGACTTTTTATTACTTTCTTTTTTACTAGACAAAAGCTTGAGAATATTTGGCATATACTGGAAATAGGAGATATTAAGTGGGGGCAACTTTTTATGACTTCTTGGATCAAAGTCCAGAAACAGAAGTTTGACACACCCATACAGTTTTCTATGATAGACTTTTTATTTAACACTGCAAAGCTGTGGTGAATTAGTTGGTGTTACGGGTTCGCTGTTTAGGATTCTTTGTTTGCTTGTTTTTAATTTTTTTTCCATCTCTTGAAGCTGTAATTATTATTTGCAAAATATTTTTCTTAAAGTCATATGATAGGTGTAAAATAAATATTGCTATTCACTCTTTAAAATGAATATTTCTATATAATATAGGAATATAACCTTTTCACAGTTTTCAGACGAACATTTTGTTAAACATATTTTGTTAAGTAGTCATTAAGGTTGAAGACAATAAAATCCTGTGGGTATTGACTTAGTTGGGCTTTAATATTATTTCTAATATTTTTACTATGGTAATTCTGGTGTGATAATGTTCTTTTATCCTTGTATTGCTTATAACCAGGGTCCTTATAGCTAGCTCTAAGGCACTTGTTAGTGCCCTAAAAGTTCTCATGTGGATTGAATTTGGATGTGATTGAATCTGGAATAATCCGCAGGAGCCCCTGAAATGATGCTTCTCATCACTCTTCTGTCACTAATGTTCTCAAGGTTTTCAATTTAGTTCCATTTTTAAAGCTCCCAATACAAGATCATGATTCCTAAAACTGTGGTAGAACCAATGCAGTGGCAGTCATAAATATCTCAAAATATATGTATTTGTTTAATAGTAATATACTACTTAGTCTTGTAATACATTTCATTAACTTTTTTTTCGATTTGTGATCTAAATATCTATAGAAATTGCTAATATTTTCGTGAAGTCATCTTCAGTCCCTAAAGATAAGCAACTTTTAGCATTTTGATTATGTCTTGCAACAGAATTTCCTATTTAGATAGTTCCACCTGAAGAAATGACTTGAGTCTTGTCTCTGATATCATTTCTTTTAAAATATTTGAAGGTGTTTTCAAGTTGTATGGGTAGAGTTTGTACCTTCACCCTTACCTGATTACAGAGAGTATGTCTTACCAAGATGCTTCGCTTCCTCTAGATTTGAAGACATGATTTAACTTAAAACCGCTTGAACTTCATAGTATATTTTAATAATGGTTGGGAGAAAGTTCTTTCATACTTAAAAAAGCTGGGGGAAAAAAACTGTTTGGTGTTTATTAGTTTGTCCCCCAAATATTTTTCAAACTAACAATTTGTTAACCTGCTGGAGGGATTGGGGGCGGGAGGAGAAGGGGACGACAGAGAATGAGATGGCTGGATGGCATCAGTGACTCGATGGACATGAGTTTGAGTGAACTCTGGGAGTTGGTGATGGACAGGGAGGCCTGGCGTGCAGCGATTCATGGGGTCGCAGAGAGTCAGACGCGACTGAACTGACTGGCTGACTGAACTGTTGTACTGAGTTGTTTTCTTTCTTTGTTTTCAGGGCTAAGTGTAGGATAAAAGCTCTTCTTAGGATAAAAGCCTTTGGTAAGGACGGCAGAATAATTAAATAAATCACTGAGTTGATTGATAGTGAAGGGTTGAAAAATGACAGAATTTTGAATGCAGAGTAGCTGTGCAGGACTTCCTAGGAGATTAGTTTAGCTGGACAGATACAGATTTAGTTGACCAATTGATGTGTGGCTGATTGATGTGGCCTTGGAAATATCTGATAAATCAGGTTCAGTTAAAAAAAAAATTACCTGTGAATTACAACCTAAGAATAAAAACTGAAGAAACTTTTCCATATGAGTCATTCACTTGATACTTAGCTCTGTAATCTTACTTACTGACTTGGTATTCTCATTTTATTTTGAATCTTTTTTTTTTTTCATGGTGTGAGTGCTTTATTCATTTTCTCTAACTGGTAGGAATTTATGTATATTGCCAACTAAATATCAGGCAGGTGAAGCAAACTGAGTGTTAAGTTTATAAGAATCATTCTGATAAATATTCTTAAAAGCTTCAAAAAGCCTTTTATTGAGTAGGACAGAAAGTTCCTTTATTTTTTTCCGGAAGATGTTATGGAAAAAAACAATCTTTTCCAACTCAATATATATGGATGTGTGTATGCGTATAAATATATATGCCTCGTTTATAGTTTGTAGTGAACTTGCTTTTTAAAGTCTTAGGTGCCATTGTTAGCTTCTGTGTTCTTTGAAACCTTTTCCTTGATTCTGAAACATAAAATAAGATTAACTTTTTCAGATTGTCTTTTCTGAATAATTTTATTACATCTAAAACTTGAGAGAGAAAAGTCTCCTATCTGATATAATATCGCTGGTAATAATCATGAAAAAAGTAACCACTTCTACTTTCTGTTGAATAAGCATGTTGAGGTTATAAGAACAGATCCTGATTTTATTTTTTTTTAAGCTGGTGAAATATTTAAAACACACACAGGATCTTTGAACTTTATAGAGCTGGAGATCATGTAATCCAGTGTTTCTCAAATTTAAATAACCTTCCCCTGTTAAAGAAAGACATTCTTATTGACATCCAGTACTTTAGTTAAAAAACTTTCGGTCACAAATGACAGAAATTCATGTTGAACTCGTACAAAATTGACATTCCTCGGGATTGGTTTGGATGTGAAATTCAGTGTGATGACATAGTCTTGTCAGTATTCTTTTTTTTTTTGGCCTGTATATATATCTAATCAATCTGTCTTTCCCCCTTTCTTCCCTCTATCCATCTCACCATCCATTCATCCCACCATCCATTCATGCCACCATCCATCCTTTTGATGCTGTGCTATATTGGTTTTATTCTCCAGCAGGCTTTCTTCATGTGCTGGACCATTTTTCTTGGCAAGTTTACGTGGGTCTTAAACTTTTGATGTTTGAGAAATACCTTCTTATCCATGTCAGTCCTCTCAGAATTATTTTGGCCTTACTTGCATAATTTGCTTGCTCTGGACCAACCTTTATTTCTGGAAGAGTAGGTTTGTCTCCTTACTTCGTTGGGTCTGGTAATCCATAGTGTGATGTGTCAGTGGGGGAGGAAAAGTTCCCAAACGAAAGTGATGTAAGTGCACCCAGAAGTTCCAGCTATCTGCTGTACCTAATATCGACTTTCTCTTATTTTAATGTTAGTTAAATGTGGAATTCTTAAGAGTAGGTATAATTTAATCATAGTTATAGCATTTGTGCAACTGCAATACCAAAATAAATGTATAAGTTAATTATGAATAAAATGATAAAACTCTAGCCAAATGCAAATTGACAACACTTATTAAATCATCCTTGCGGAGTGAATGTGGCCCTAATTGCAATACGATGCTGGGGTCTGGTGAGGTCATCTTGCCTTTGCTACAGTTGCATTGTGATGATTCATTTTTCCCACTGGTTCTCTCTCAACAGTCATGAAACTTTTAGTCCTATAGCACAGTACACCAGCTTTTGGTTTTACTTGACTTGAAAGCATATTTGCATATTAAATCTACCTCTTTTATTTTCTCATTATCCCAGAACCACTGGGCTGCAGTGTGACTGTAAACATGAATATAAACTTGACTCCTAAAACTGCAGGATAGTAGTTGGTTGGTTATAAGGTAGTCATCCCAGTAATTTAAAGTATACGTCTTTGTCTTTCTTTATTGTTGTTATTGTCATTAGTGTGAAAACACAGAATTGAAGCATTTCCATAGAAAAACTGTGTGTGTGCATGTTAGTCGCTCAGTTGTGTCTAGCTCTGTGTGACCCCTTGGACTGTAGCCCACCAGGCTTCTCTGTCCATGGGATTCTCCAGACAAGAATACTGGAGTAGATTGCCATGCCCTCCTCCTGGGGATCTTCCCAACACAGGGAATGAACACAGGTCTCCTGCATTGCAAGCTGGTTCTTTACCATCTGAGCCTACTGCTGCTGCTGCTGCTAAGTCACTTCAGTCGTGTCCGACTCTGTGTGACCCCATAGACGGAAGCCCACCAGGCTCTGCCGTCCCTGGGATTCTCCAGGCAAGAACACTGGAGTGGGTTGCCATTTCCTTCTCCAATGTGTGAAAGTGAAAAGTGAAAGTGAAGTCGCTCAGTCTTGTCTGACTCGTAGCGACCCCATGGACTGCAGCCTACCAGGCTCCTTCGTCCATGGGATTTTCTAGGCAAGAGTACTGGAGTGGCTTGCCATTGCCTTCTCCGTCTGAGCCTACTACAGATCTTCAAAACATACTTGCTTCAGACTCTGAGGGCTTCTCATACCTCAGATTGAGACATGCCAATCTAATCTTTTCTCCATGTCTAAGCTGCAAAATAAATTAACTTACATATTTACAGCATAGATTTTGGTTATTAGATTTTCTTTTAAATGTAAATAGATACTTCTTTAAGGAACATTTTTCATACATGTGATTATGAATGCATGGAAAATTGCAAAACATGTCTCTTCCAGCTCTTGGTCAAATTTGAGTGTAAAACCATATGAAGTGGTTATGCATTTTATTTATATTTGGTCCCAGTAAGCTTCTCAGATGTTTTCATAGCTGGAGAAGACTCGGGAACGTTAAATAACATTAGGCAGAATTTGTTTCTAATCCATGCCAGAAGCAAGGGAATTACTCACTGTAACATCAGAGTAGAGGTTATTGGACTAATCACTTGGAGGTGTCTCAGATCTCCCCTGTTTCATTTAATACCCTTTCATTTAAAAGTATGGTAATCTTTTATTCTTATTAACCTTTGCTTTTTTTCTTCTTTTTCAATTGAAGCATAGTTGATTTACAATATTGTATGAGTTTCAGGTTTACAGAAAAGTTATTCAGTTATATATGTATCAGCTTTGTATATATGTATAGTATGTATATTTTATATATATGTTCTTTTTTCAGATTCTTTTCCATTACAATAAACCATTACTTTTTAAAGGGGATGCTGTTTGGCCTTTGGTAGTGATACATTTTGTTGTGAGAAGCTGCTCAGCATATTGCAGGATGTTTAACATCCCTGGGCCTCAGACACTAAATGTCAGGAACACCCTGATTGTTTTGACACACATTTCCAAATGCCCCCCAAAGTCTGGCACCAGTACTTGGTGGAACCACTGTTCCGAGCCCTTTAAAATTTATTTCAGTTTACGATGGTTAAAGGCCCCAGGTAGGACAGATATAAGCTTCAACTCCCAAACTACATCTCTCTTAAGAGTATGATCTTTAGGTACTTTATTTGCTTTCTCTGTAAAATGTTAATAATAGCATTACTTCTAGTGTTCTTAAGAAATTTAAAGGAAATAATGCAGATTTTAAATCTTTTTTTAGAGTGATTTTCAATAGGTTACAATTTATTTTATGTTGGGAATCATCAGTGGTTTAATTATAAATGCAAGTTTGGGGAGTCATCCCCCTATTCTGATATGTGGAAATTAGAACAACAGAATAGGGATTTAATAGACTTTGTGTCCTCATTTTTAAAGTGAACTTTTATTAATGGTTTGAACAGAACCTTCTGAAGACTGTAAGGTACTGGAAAGGGAATTGGAATGGGAGTTCAGACCTCCCATCTGTGTCCCCGACTTGGTAACTGGCCCAGGTTAAAAACCTTGGCTTTATGTGAGATGGGAGGGATGAGAAATCAAGGCAGAGAGATTTATAAATGAGTTTAAAATTCTCTTTCATCTCTAAGCATTCTTGATTCTCACCAGAAGAGCAGAGTGTCAACTTCTCAGTTTTGAATAGTTTCCTTCTTTAAGTATTTTCCAAATAAGAGTGGTGGATCTAGGTCAAAGTGTCCAAACATGGCAACTAAAACTGTAAAATTAGGATCCAGGAGCAGGAGAAATATCTATTATATTTTATGTGAGTTTTTCCTACAGATGATTTTAGCCCATTTCCATATGTTATCAACCATTCTCTTACAGGAAATTAGTACACTCTTTTTGATTCTAGTATTAATTAGTTAATTCAAATGAAGTGCTTTTTCCAAAAAAGCACTGGAAAGAAAGAGAAAGCGGTGATGTTTTAATAGTGGCCTTAAAAACGTGTTCATGCATTGTGTTTTATGGATCATTCAGGGCCTGCAGCTTTTTGTTCTGTTTTATTTGAGGTGCCCTGCAAATCTCCCCAAATGTTATACCACACAAGGGTAACATCCGTGAGGCTTTAAGTATCAACCTACTTACAGAATTCCCCCAAGTAAGCCCCCTTGGGTAGGAACTAAAACAGACCGACTTTAATCCCTAAATCTCCTGCAGCAAATGTTAAAGCATTGTTTTTATCAAGTATTGAAACCATTCCCCAGCTTAAAATTATGGTTTTTATGAAATATTGTTATGGTTTTTATCATAGGCAGTTGTATATTTTATCACAATTGTTAAACAGTTTTATTATATCTTTGGTATTTAGAAACCACATCATCCTCCAAATTCTATAACTTATTTTTAGCGACTAAATTCTGAGTAGTAATAGAAAAACAAGTTATGCAACTAAATGATCAGCTCTTATTCTTTATGTATTATTTAGAAAATTATGTCATACGTAAGTAGTTATTGGTCTAGGGAGTCCATGTTTTTTCAATTCTAATTTGAGAAACTACAGACACTAAAACACCTTTTTTTGTTTTGCACAAGTGGTTTTGTAGAGAAATTAGTGCTTTTAAACTAGGAGCTTGGAAAACAAATGGCTAACATCTAGTTATTCTGTAGAAAACCATGAATAAATTCTTTTTATTTTTACAAAAAATTTAATTGCCTTTGAAAATACACTCCAGTTAATGTTTGATTAACTTAAAAACAGTAACTGTAATATATTAAACCCTTAGTACCAGACTCTATGCGATCACTTTATAGGTGTCATTTTTCTTAATTTTCTTAAGATGCCTATGAGGGTTAATACCCTTATCTCCATTTTATAGACAGCATAAATAATGCACCTGAGGTCTTATCTTAGAAGCAACTCGGGTTGAAGCCTAAGTCTGTCCCACCTGGGGTTCTTCATTCTCCACTGAAGTTCAGTGTCAGTATTAAGCAAAGGAAAGACTCAGAGATTTAATGTCATGAGAAATTTAACTCAGGAAGAGGCTGAGTTTCCTCCTGGTGCCTCTTAATGTGCAAGCCCTTCACTCAATGAGCTGCCTAGAGACTTTGCCCAAGTGGGCTTTGTTTCCATGTATGATTTTAGAGCATAAAAAGTGGGAACTCTCTAGTGATATCTTAAAATGGAATGGCTGAAAATGTAGGTACTAGACTGTTAATTATATCCTTAGTATTAGACTACGGATACCCTAAGTGCAGTGTATTTTCAAAGAATTTTTATCCTCTGGTACATTATTTTAGGCAAGAGTACAAAACACTTAAGCTAGTTGCTCTACAAGTAGGTTTCATCTAATTATATTTTTAGCTCATGAGAATTATTATATTTACATTAGAATTTTATACTGCTTTGTAAATTGTTTCCTTTTCTTGATGCCAAGAAATTTTCTTTGAAACCTAGACAAGGTATTTTAATTATTTTTCCCTTTCAAAGCATCTGGAATACTGAATATGTATTTTAAGGTATTCCTGTCTTTTTAAGATTCGTTTTGTAACCTGAGTGAGCAGTTCAACTTTGGTAGAAAGTGAAGTTATTATTGGATGGAGCTACTTTGTGTGTGTGTATCCCTTTTGCTAATCATATTTGAAATGCTATGTGAGAGCTTGTATTCACTCTGCAGTGTTTTGCATATCCTGTTTAATACTTCTCGATTATAGACATTTGGGAAAAACTGATCTAATTAGATTAGTGGAAAATTATATTAGTTATAATATAAATTATAAACTGTAGTTTTCCTTTCTATGATCGGTAGTGATATTGAGTGAAAATGAGAAATTGCCAAAGGGGAAAGTTTTCATCCTTCTCAGAGTGTGTGCCATCGTGTAGTGACTTTCCATTTTTTTAAGTGAATGTGCCTGTGTTCTCGGTTGCTCAGTTGGGTCTGACTCTCTGCGACCCTGTGGACTGCAGCCCACCAGAATCCTCTGTCCATGGGATTTCCTAGGCAAAAATACTGAAGTGGGTTGCCATTTCCTCCTCCAGGATTTTTAGTGAATATTACTAATCAATTTATAGAATTTTTGCAAAGTATGAGATAAAGTATAGGTGATATACAAAAATTAAAGCTATTTAAATATCCATTAAAAAAGATATTATTAGGTTGCTACCATTAAATTTAATCATTAGCTTGACTCTTATTTTAAGAATAATATATTTTTCATCTTCTTTAAAAATATGAACACATGGGATGTGTAGTATGAAATAGCACTTTATTTCTGCCATGTGTGTAATTTTGATGAGATAAACTCTTTATTACAATGATTAAAAGAAGAAAGAGACAATTCACCTAAACTTTCTGCCCCACAGATATCCTTCTGTTTTTTTTTTTTAAATCATTCACAAGTGGATGTATTCATTCCATTCCTTTGTATATTATTAAAGACCCCAAACGTCTGGCATTGAAAATGCCAGTACTCAGCCTTTACCTGCAGCAGCTGCTGGAACCTGGTTGCCTGGCCTTTTGAGTGCATAAACTCAGTTTTGTAGAGCGCTCCACCCACCCTGACACATTGTCTTGAAGGATGCAGTGCTGTTAACACTCTGAGGAAGCCTCGTGAAGTTAAAATATGCTAAAGATTATTCTTCCTGACACTGATTTTTATATTACATCATCATTGCATGGGCAAGACTCTAGAGCTGCTAGAGTCTTCAGTAAAGTAGGATATTAAGGAAGTAAACTTCTGGTTGGATTCATTGTTTTAAAAGATTTGAGATTTAAAATCCAAGTCACATTTATGATAACTCATAGCAAGTTTTTATCAGCTTCCAATTGGTTTCATTTCCTGCCATCTAATTAATATCAATTGGGGGGGTTCTTTACTTGCTCTTTTGAGGTTCCTTACTTCTTTACTTGCTCTTTACCTGCCTTGTGGGAAAGATGTTTGCAGAATCTGTGCAAACTTGTGTTACAAACTTGAAATCACAAATGGTATTCACATTTATGTTACCTGAGAGAAATAACTCCCAGCATTGATTTTGGTACCCTCCAGGGTTTCTGCATCTCACTTCCCAAGTGGTGCTAGTGGTAAAGAACCTGCCTGCCAGTGCAGGAGACAGGTTCGATCCCTGGGTCAGGAAGATCCGCTGGAGAAGGAAATGGTAACCCGCTCTGGTATTCTTGCCTGGAGAATTCCATGGATAGAGGAGCCTGGCAGGCTACAGTCCATGGGGTCAACAAGAGTGGGACACGACTAAAGCAAGTTAGCTCGGACGCAGGATTTTTCCAGTTATTGTAAGACATATTGTAAACGTTTAAGAACAAAACTGAACTGTTTACCCATTTTAAAAGAGCCATATAATTCATTTATGAGGTAAGAAATTTTTTGTGTAATAAAATATGGAAGGAAATAACTAACTAGAGGATAATAAAACAGATTTCGGTGAGGAGAGAAGGAATGTTTTGGATGAGATGTTAAACATCAGGATCTTGTCATTGATTATAAATTCTTGGCATTAACTTTTATTGCATTTCCTTTGGCTGTGGCTTTATTTCTAGCATCCAGGGCCTGTTGTCTTTCATTAACGGCCTTGTAAAAGTTAAATCAACTCAAAGATTTCAAGATGGTTGCTCTGTTTTTGTTTGCAGAGCAGTTAACAAAGACTTGCTTATACATGAAAGTAGGGTTTCTAAGGTATTAGAACCTCCAGCAGAGGATAAAATACCTTTGTGGAATTTGCATCCATTTCGTTCTTTTTGCTCAGACAGCTAGGATGTAATTTATGTAGAGTTGTGATGTAACTCATCTTTTTAGGGGGAAGCTTAGTGGGAAATCAGATTGATTATATTCTTTGCAGCCAAAGATGGAGAAGCTCTATACAGTTAGCAAAAACAAGACCAGGAGCTGACTGTGGCTCAGATCATGAACTCCTTATTGCCAAATTCAGACTTAAATTGAAGAAAGTAGAGAAAACCACTAGACCATTCAGATAAGACCTAAATCAAATCCCTTATGATTATACAGTGGAAGTGAGAAATAGATTTAAGGGACTAGATCTGATAGAGTGCCTGATGAACTCTGGACAGAGGTTCGTGACATTGTACAGGAGACAGGGACCAAGACCATCCCCATGGAAAAGAAATGCAAAAAAGCGAAATGGCTGTCTGAGGAGGCCTTACAAATAGCTGTGAAAAGAAGAGAAGCGAAAAGCAAAGGAGAAAAGCAAAGATATAAGCATTTTAATGCAGAGTTCCAAAGAATAGCAAGGAGAGATAAGAAAGCCTTCCTCAGCAATCACTGCAAAGAAATAGAGGAAAACAAGAGAATAGGAAAAACAAGAGATCTCTTCAAGAAAATTAGAGTTTCCAAGGGAACATTTCATGTAAAGATGGGCTCGATAAAGGACAGAAATGTTATGGACCTAACAGAAGCAGAAGATATTAAGCAGAGGTGGCAAGAATACACAGAAGAACTGTACAAAAAAAGATCTTCACAACCAAGATAATCACGATGGTGTGATTACTGACCTAGAGCCAGACATCTTGGAATGTGAAGTCAAGTGGGCCTTAGAAAGCATCACTACGAACAAAGCTAGTGGAGGTGATGGAATTCCAGTTGAGCTATTTCAAATCCTGAAAGATGCTGCTGTGAAAGTGATGCACTCAATATGCCAGCAAATTTGGAAAACTCAGCAGTGGCCACAGGACTGGAAAAGGTCAGTCTTCATTCTAATCCCAAAGAAAGTCAATGCGAACGAATGCTCAAACTACCGCACATTTGCACTCATCTCACACGCTAGTAAAGTCATGCTCAAAATTCTCCAAGCCAGGCTTCAGCAATATGTGAACCATCAACTCCCAGATGTTTAAGCAGGTTTTAGAAAAGGCAGAGGCACCAGAGATCAAATTCCCAACATCCACTGGATCACGGAGAAAGCGAGAGAGTTCCAGAAAAACATCTATTTCTGCTTCATTGACTATGCTATAGCCTTTGACTGTGTGGATCACAATAAACTGTGGAAAATTCTGAAGGAGATGGGAATCCCAGACCACCTGACCTGCCTCTTGAGAAACCTGTATGCAGGTCAGGAAGCAACAGTTAGAACTGGACATGGAACAACAGACTGGTTCCAAATAGAAAAAGGAGTATGTCAAGGTTATATATTGTCACCCTGCTTATTTAACTTATATGCAGAGTACATCATGAGGAAGGCTGGGCTGGAAGAAGCACAAGCTAGAATCAAGATTGCTGGGAGAAATATCAATAACCTCAGATATGCAGATGACACCACCCTTATGGCAGAAAGTGAAGAGGAACTCAAAAGCCTCTTGATGAAATTGAAAGAGGAGAGTGAAAAAGTTGGCTTGAAGCTTAACATTCAGAAAACAAAGATCATGGCATCTGGTCCCATCACTTCATGGGAAATAGATGGAGAAACAGTGGAAACAGTGTCAGACTTTATTTTTTTGGGCTCCAAAATCACTGTGGATGCTGATTGCAGCCATGAAATTAAAAGACGCTTACTCCTTGGAAGGAAAGTTATGACCAACCTAGATAGTATATTAAAAAGCATAGATATTACTTTGCCAACGAAGGTCCGTCTAGTCAAGGCTATGGTTTATCCAGTGGTCATGTATGGATATGAGAGTTTGACTGTGAAGAAGGCTGATCACCGAAGAACTGATGCTTTTGAACTGTGGTGTTGGAGAAGACTCTTGAGAGTCCCTTGGACTGCAAGGAGATCCAACCAGTCCATTCTAAAGGAGATCAACCCTGGGTATTCATTGGAAGGACTGATGCTAAAGCTGAAACTCCAATACTTTGGCCACCTCATGCGACGAGTTGACTCACTGGAAAAGACTGGGAGGGATTAGGGGCGGGAGGAGACGGGGACGACAGAGAATGAGATGGCTGGATGGCATCACCGACTCTGTGGACTTGAGTTTGAGTGAATTCCGGGAGTTGGTGATGGACAGGGAGGCCTGGAGTGCTGTGATTCATGGGGTCGCGGAGAGTCGGACACGACTGAGCGACTGAACTGAACTGAACTAGTGGGATTCTATAATAAATAACAATCTGTAGTATCTTCTTTGGACAAGGACCTAGATGCTCAGGGTATCTGTGGTCAGGCTGTTTCCAAATCATATTCAGACCCACTCAGCTTGTGGGCCTTTGCCACCAGGAACATGACCTTTCTACCGCCTTACTTTCTCCGAGTCTCTTGGCTGAACGTCATGAGGAAGTAAATACTCATTACCCCTTACGCCAGCCCTTCAGCTCCATTGGAAAGGGTCTAGGAGATAGCAGCATGTTAAGTTTGTGGAATAGGTTCTGAAACACTTCCATATGCATTTTCTAATTTGACTCGGACAGCAGTCCCGTGAGATGAGTGAAAGAATGAGAAAGAGAAGAAGCTGAGGGGCAAAAGGAGATGATGAGAGTTGACTGACCTAATAATCATCACCTATTGGTCTGCTGATCGTATAAGCACTCATGGACATCTTCCTGACCCGTTCAGAGAGCTGCCCATTTTTACAGTGAAGATCTTGTACTCAGGAGAAAATGAACTCCAGAGAAATAGTGATTGTTCAGTAGAATTATCTCCTGATGGCCAGTTTAGTATTCTTGACTTAATACTCAACGGAAGATAGTCACCGCCTTGCACTTCAGGAAGAAGTTAGAACAGGCAGTATATCCCCTACTGGATACAGGATGAAATTGAAACTCAAAAGAAGAAAATTGTTTGCTATTGGTTACAAATCCCATTGGTAACAAATGCTAAAGTATAGATTGGAATTTGGGCTTTATGACTAAAAACATGGCCTCTCGGTGCTTCCCAAGAATTTTTAGCAATGTATCAGCCTCCCTTATATAGTAGATTGCAGTTTGTTTTTTCTCTACTAAATATATGGTATGATTTGGACAGTAAAATGAAAAGGCTTGATGTAAGGAAGAATTTTCTGCCACAAATTATTAATCTAAGAGCTTTCAAAAGTTCAGGTACCATAATACACAGGATCCTTTGTGCTCTTTCAATGATACAGTTAGTTATTTGATGACACAGAGCTCATTGATGTGCTACACAGAACCTACCTTTTCTTTGATGTCTATCTGCCAACAATTTCAGTTGGGAAAAACAGAATATCAAATGACTAGTATGGTCATTTGAAATAAATTCAGTATAATTTGAATTTTAGATACTGTTTATATTAAAACTGTATTCATTGTTTATCTGGAACTCAGTTTTAACTAGTATCCAGTATTTTTATTTGCTAAGTCTAGCAAAATCACAGTGGATAGTGACTGCAGCCATGAAATTAAAAGACCCTTGCTCCTTTGAACCTAGATGGCATATTAAAAAGCAGAGACAAAGGTCCATATAGTCAAAGCTATGGTTTTTCCAGTAGGCATGCATGGATGTGAGATTTGGACCATAAAGAAGGTTAGTTCAGTTCAGTTCAGTCACTCAGTCGTGTCCAACTCTTTGCAACCCCGTGAATCACAGCACGCCAGGCCTCCCTGTCCATCACCAACTCCTGGAGTTCACTCAAACTCATGTCCATTGAGTCGGTGATGCCATCCAGCCATCTCATTCTCTGTCCTCCCCTTCTCCTCCTGCCCCCAGCCCCTCCCAGCATCAGAGTCTTTTCCAGTGAGTCAGTTCGTCGCATGAGGTGGCCAAAGTATTGGAGTTTCAGCTTTACCATCAGTCCTTCCAATGAACACCCAGGATTGATCTCCTTTAGAATGAACTGGTTGGATCTAAGCACTAAATAATTGATGCTTTTGAACTGTGGTGCTGGAAAAGACTCTTTAGAGTCTCCTGGACTGCAGGAAGATCAAACTAATTAACTGTTATGAAATCAACCCTGAATATTCATTGGAAGGGATGCTGCTAAAGTTGAAGCTCCAGTACCTTGGCCACCTGATGCGAAGAGCTGACTCATTGAAAAAGTCCCTGATGCTGGGAAAGATTTAAGGCAAAGGGAGAAGGGGGCAGCAGAGGCTGAGATGGTTAGATGGCATCACCTACTCAGTGGATGTGAATGTGAGCAAACTCAGGGCTAGTGGAGGACAGAGGAGCCTGGTGTGCTGTGGTGCACGGGGTCTCAAAGAGTCAGTCATGATCTTAGTGACTGAACAACAACAGCAATGCAACCCTAAGAATTACTGTTATCTTGAACACATTTATTATGCATTCTTTTCAGTGAATCATTTTAGGTTTATAAACCCTGGCCTGTTTTGAGAGAAACAGGCATGGGATTCAGTCAGATTTTTTTAAGGACACTATCCTTCAGAGTTTTTGTTCTGAGTCCCTTGACACAGTGTTTTTACGTCAGTGGTTTAGTGTGCCATCCTTTTGTGGTCTGGATGGAAAGAATTACGTTAGAGGATGTGCTGTTACAAGCGAGTGTGTTCTTTCTATACTGTATATGTTTAAATTTGATTTTTTTACTCCTTCTACTGCATCTGGATGTTGTGAAGTGTCTTCTTCATGACAAACATTGATGTTCTGGAAACTTTTATATTCTTATAGGTTATAAGACTTCGAATAGGAAACCTAGATTTGATTCCTAGTTCTGCTACCGGATAGCAGAGTGTGTTTGGTTCAGCCGTTTAATTTAGCTTCTTAATTTAGAAAGTAGGATTGTTAATACCTGCCTCACCAGGTTTAAATAGAATGGTGCTTTTTTCTTCCAGCATCTCTGATAGACATATTTTTCAAAATCTCATCGACTCAAGGAAGAGAAAGAAGGGAAAGTAGAGCTCCTGTCTCAGGCCATAGAAGTGATTTGCCCCAGTCAGAGCTATCAGTCAGGTTTCTTAAATCCCATATGGTATACTTACCCTCATATTTGACATGTTCATCTTTCCATCTTTATTCATTTATATGCAAAACCCACTTCAGTACTCTTGCCTGAAAAATCCCATGGACAGAAGAGCCTGGCAGGCTATAGTTCATGGGGTCTCAAAGAGTCAGGGATGACTTTAGCAACTAAACAATGACATATAACTTCGTATGACAGCAAAATTCAGTATGTGTATAAAGCAACTTCTGGGTACATTATAGGTCTCAGCTTGGGGAGGAGAGGTCTGGGCCTGCTCACTCCTGTATCCCTGGTGGCAGTGCAGTGCCTGACGTGCACAAGGAACTTCATGAGAATAATACAGTCTAGAGCAAAGGACACTTAAAGTGAATCCAGTTAAAATGAAAAAGTATCAGTGAAAACGTTTTGATTGGAACTTTACTTTGAAAAATGGAACCACAGGTTATGAAAGTAAATTTATTTGAGATCTAGTAAAATTTAAATTATAATGGAAACTCCAAGCTAATTTGTAAAATAGTTTCTGGCAAATAACTTTACTTGTTTGACATTTGCAACAAAATCATAGAGTTTTTTTTTTCCCAAATACAGTTTTTTAAAATTAACATTTAAAGATCTTCGGTTTTTCCAGCAGCATTTCTTAATCTAGAATGCACTTATTTGAACAGAATTCTCTTTTCAGGTATTTGTTATGTTAATGATCCTTGTTGATTTTGTTAGCTGGTTTTTAATTGGGCTTAACCTTTAATTTTCAGTGGCTTTATGTAATATTAGAATAGTCTCCAACATCACTTTGTTCTACTTCTAGAAATTCTATATCTTATGTAAGTTTACATTTCAGTCTGCAAGTGATTTGTATTTGCAGAGCTTAAAGAACAGATGATCAGTACTAGTCTTAGGAAAGAAGGCTCACTTCACATAGCCACATAGGTCATGCACTGCAAAACGTCAAGGGATGTCTGAAAGGAGAGAAGTGTAAGAGATGATTTAATATTATTTATGGCTGGTTTATAAGTAATTGTTTTCATGTTATGATAACTTATGTTTTCCTCCACAGGCATATATATCTACAGGGACTCAGATAATCAATAATGTGGTCTCGAGAAAACCTTTCCCCATATGACTGGTGGTTAATAAAAATTGTTGATTGAATGACTGAATATACCAGATCTACTTTTCCTGCGTCATTTAATACTGAGTTCATTTCTCCAAGAAAGTATCTAGAAATACAACACCTGTGGGACAAATTAAACATAATAATGCAAAATATCTAACAAAGAATGTGGGGGCACTGGCTGTTTAAGATGTATAACAGGCCCTATGGGATAAATGAGGGTAAAGTAGCCACGGTCAGTTATGAGGCTTACATCCAAGGGGTGGTGACCATTAATAGCTAAAACATAATGTTGATTTTCTAAGCATTCAAATTTTCAAAAGACTGTTGTCCTTTTTAATGTAGTTAGTTTAGGAGGCTTCATTTATTTATTCACTTCACTCAGATATTTATCAGGGACATAGTATTAATATGTGACAGACATTTTCTAAGTACAGGCATGCAGTTGTTAACAAGACAGATGAGTATGAAATTTACATCTCCTTGGAGGAAACAGACAGTAAACCAACAGGTTAATAAACAAGAAAAATAGATGATAGTAAGAATTCATTACCACTGTAATGGCAGAAAGTGAAGAGGAACTAAAGAGCCTCTTGATGAGGGTGAAGGAGGAGAGTGAAAGAGCCGGCTTAAGACTAAATATTAAAAACAAAAAAAAACCAAAAAGCTAAGATCATGGCACCTGGCCCCATTCAGTTCAGTTCAGTTCAGTCGCTCAGTCTTGTCCGACTCTCCGCGACCCCATGAATCACAGCACGCCAGGCCTCCCTGTCCATCACCAATTCCCGGACTTCACTCAAACTCATGTCCACAGAGTCGGTGATGCCATCCAGCCATCTCATTCTCCGTCGTCCCCGTCTCCTCCCGCCCCCAACCTTTCCCAGCATCAGAGTCTTTTCCAGTGAGTCAACTCGTCGCATGAGGTGGCCAAAGTATTGCAGTTTCAGCTTTAGCATCAGTCTGCATGGCAAATAGTAAGGGGAAAGGTGGAAGTAGTGACAGATGCCTCTTCTTGGGCTCCAAAATCACTGCAGACCGTGACTGCAGCCATGAAATCAGAAGACGATGGCTTCTTGGCAGGAAAGCTGTGAGAAACCTAGACAGTGTGTTGAAAAGCAGAGACATTACTCTGCCAACAAAGGTCCGTATAGTCAAGGCTGTGGTCTTCCCCATTGGTCATGTACAGCTGTGAGAGCTGGACTGTAAAAAAGGCAGAATGCCAAAGAATTGATGCCTTCCAACTGTGATGCTGGAGAAGACTCCTGAAAGTCCCTTGGACTGCAAGATCAAACCAGTCAGCCTTAAGGGAGATCAACCTTGAATATTTGTTGGAAGGACTGATGCTGAGGCTGCAGGTCCCAATATTTTGGTTACCTGATGCGAACAGACGACTCATTGGAAAAGTTCCTGATGCTGGGGAAAGATCGATGGCAGAAGGAGACAAGAGCATCAGAGGATGAGGTGGCTGGATGGCATCACAGATGCAATGGACATGAACTTGGACAAGCTCTGGGAGGTGGTGGGGGACAGGAAGGCCTGGAATGCTGAGGTCCATGGGGTCACAAAGAGTTGAACACAACGGTGGGACTGAAGAGCAACAACAAGATCATGTCGGGGGGGAACATAATGTGTTGGGGCCCCTTGAGAGGTGGAGTGAGCAGGGAAGACCTGTCTGTGTGGGTGAGGAGGGAGCTGTGACCTGCCAGATGCAGGTGAGGAGAGCATTCCGGCCTGGGGGCAGTCAAAGTGTGATGTGCTTGGGGAGCATCAGGGAGGCCTGTGTGGACAGGAGGGACTGTGGTCGGGGATTGGAAGAGTTTGGGTTTTAGTCTCAATTCAGTGAGAAGCCCAGTGAGATGGTTAGAATGTTAAGGCTTGCTTTTTCAAAGATTGCTCTAGCTGCCATGGGGAGAATGGGTTGAAGGAGGCTAGTATGATTTCAGAAAGTCCAGTTAAGGGGCTGTGGCCATAGTCCAAGATGAGAGATGATGCAGCTTGAACCAGGGAAGTAGTACAGGAGATAGAAATCAGCAGATGGGAATATAGGGTTTTGGAAGTCAACTGGACAGGACTTGGTTGCTAGATTGGATGTGAGAGTTGAAGGAAACAAATTCAGAGTAATTCCTCGACGTGCAGTTGTGTAACTGGGGATGGTGCTATTTATTGATACGAAGAAAATGGACAGGGAGTGAGATTGGAGCACGATGAAGGGTGGGGCGTTAGGAATTGTGATTTCACCACTTCAAGATGTTGTCAAGTAAGTGGTTTGATGAAAATGTTGATCACCGTTTTTCAGTGAGAAGATAAGAAATAAGTTGAGGCTGTGTTTCAGGTTTGTAGCTGACAGTTAAAATACCTGTTTTTATGTTGATCTGAGAAGTTTTTAAGTTACATGTACATATTTTAATCACATAAACTAGATTAACTTAAACATACTGCTGTGTTCCTGTTTCATGTTTCACAAAGCATTTTATTCAGATGCTTCCTGTACATTTCTCACATGCGTATCTGACATCAGTGTCTTTGGCACAATCTTTCTTTGTGATTTTGGAGGTTACATAGACGTTTCCCAAAGTGTGTCCCCCTCATTTCTGTAGAAGTTTTTGAGATACACTGTTACCAGAGTATATTCTTATCACTAGAAATTTTGTCCCAAGCCTCAGCATGCATTTATATAATATTAGGCAATTACATTAAAAAAAAATTCTGTTCTGTAGGTGTATACTGGAGTAATATAGTAAGCACTTTTTAAAGAGAGCTTTAAAATGTATCTAACACTTGGAATTATGAGATAATCCTGGTAATATGTATGTTATATTTTTGTTTACCCATTTCATTCTCGATTGGTGGCAATTCTGGATAATATATATTTACCAAACAATAGATTTGTTCAAAATAAAACAATTCAGGGAACATACTATAAGTGAAAGACTTAGTGGAGACCCAAAAAATGATTAACTCTTCTCTCCTTCTTCTGGATCTTCTTTGCGCACTTGTTAGATTGTGGTGATTATTCATATCAGTACCTTGTAATATCTGCCTGGTGTTCCATTTGGGCTTCCCACTTGGCACCAGTGGTAAAGAACCTGCCTGCCAGTGCAGGAGACGTAGGAGATGTGGGTTTGATCCCTGGGTTGGGAAGATCCCTTGGTGGAGGGTGTGACAGCCCATTCCGGTATTCTTGCCTGGGGAATCCCAAGGACAGAGAAGACTGATGGGCTACAGTCCATAGGGTTGCAAAGAGCCAGACATGAAGCATGTTAGCACAGGCACAGTGTTCCATTTATAAATGTGCCATGATGTATTTTGCCAGACTTCTATTTCTTGTATCCCGTTTCGTTCCGTTCCGTCGCTCAGTCGTGTCCGACTCTTTGCGACCCCGTGGACTGTAGCCTACCAGGCTTCTCCGTCCATGGGATTCTCCAGGCAAGAATTTCTTGTATTAGTTTGCTCTTATCTTTGCTATAACAAACAAACAATAAATACACTGATACTTCTTTTGCCGTGTGTGTAAAATCTTTGGAACAAGGATAAATGCATTTTAAAACTTGTTAGATACTGCCTGCTTGCCCTCTGAAAAGGTGTTATCAGTTTCTGCTGCAGCCTGAAGGATTGGAGAGTGTTTGTATCCTGGCTCTTTCATGAAAATAACCAGTAAACCATTGCCACGTGGAGATTGCATTGCTCTTATAGGCCAGTTCTTTTAAATATCCTCCATGCTAGAAAGTTATTGTCTTTTGAAAATTTTTGAGTTTGGGGAAAAATCAGGTCTGCATACGATATGTATTAAGTTAGCCGTTACTCTAGGTTTTTTGTGGTTTTATTTGCTTATTTTGAGAGCAAGGCTCAGTGAAAACCAAGATCTAGCTTTTAGATAAAACTAATATTCTTATATGACTTTGAATTTTTTTAGAAGTTAGTTTCAAAAGTTCCCAGAATGTTTAAAGTAATGGAGCATCAATTGGCATCAGATTACAGCTTCCCAAGAGAATTTATTTGAACTGAACAACAATATTTTGGATGGGTATGATCTGGTATATTTGGTTTAAAAAAAAAAAATACTATGAAGCCTTTAGCTCGGATAGGTTTCTTCATGGAGTGGCACATGAACAACATAAATAATTTAAATTTTCTTGGATTAAATTTTTTATACTAGTTATTGCCTATTTTTTGTTTTCCTCCTTTATACAAGGAGTAAATAGAAGATTATTCTAGATTATTGGACATGCATTATTAGGATGTTATTAATGGAAGTCTACAATCTTTCTTCTACATACTAGATTAAATTTTTCTGTTTTCTATTTCTCTTCCTAAATCTAATCTATATATAGTGGTATAGATTTAAAAACTGTCTAAAATTAAGCATGTTACCTAGCCAAATTCAGATAATTTTTTTTTAAAAATTTAAAATATTTATCTTCAGAATAAGTGGTGTGTTTTAAATAGCAAATTTCCATGCCTGTGTTTTCCTAAGACTGTTGTCAAATTTATTGGCTTTTACTTTAATTCAAACTGATTTTGAAAGGAACCAACTTGACACTTAATGCATTATAAATAAGATATCTGAAAATATATGTGTATAGGAGTCAATCTTTTATTAAAATGTTCACTGAAACAATTGTCCTCTACAGTTTTTCTAAATAAACTGTCTTAAATAGACCGTCATGTTTTCATTTTCTGTGACAAATGGTTACTGCATCAGTTAACCATGAGAGGATTTTAGAAGTTTTCAAGGGTAGCAGTATTTAAGGAGGGAGCTTCCCAGGTGGCACAGTGGTAAAGAACCTGCCTGCCAATGCAGGAGACAAAAGAGATGTGGGTTCTATCCCTGGCTTGGCAAGATCCTCTGGAGTAGAAAATGGCAACCCACTTCAGCGTTCTTGCCTGAAAAAGTGCATGGACAGAGGAGCCTGGCAGGCTACAGTCCGTGGGCTAGCAAAGAGTCAGCCGTGACCGAGTATGCGTGCCACGCACACTCACACACACACACACACACTCACACTCTCACACTCTCTCTCTCTCTCACTGTTTTGAGGTATAGTTGCTTTCTGGCCTTATGTTAATTTCTGCTCCATGATAAAGAGAATCAGCTATGTGTGTGCACATATCCCCTCTCTCCTGGACCCACTCCCTCATCCCCACCCCCGCCCCGCATCTAGGTCGCCGCGGAGCGCTGAGCGGAACTCCCTGCGCTGTACAGTAAGTTCCCACCACCTGTCTGTTCTCCACACGGCCGTGCACACGCCTCAGTCCCAGTCTCCCAGTTCACCCCCTGCACGTCCACCCGTCCACTTTCTGCATCTGCATCTCTGTTCCTGCCCTGCAGATGGGTTCATCAGTACCGTTTTTCTAGATTCCATACGTATGTCTTAATATAGGACATCTGTTTGTCTCTTTCTGACTGACTTCATTATGGATGACAGACAATAAGTCCATCCACGTCTCTGCAAGTGACCTGTATCAGTCCTTTTTTATGGTTGAGTAGTAGTCCATTGTATATATGCACCACATCTTATTTATCCACTCCCCTCTTCCTCAAATATTTAATGTGTCTACATGTTCTTTTCTGCAGAGAAATGGTCAATGCATGGTTTGCTGAGAGAGTTCACACCATCCCTGTGTGCAAGGAAGGAATCAAGGGCCACACAGAATCCTGCTCTTGCCCCTTGCAGCCAAGTCCCCGTGCAGAGAGCAGTGTCCCTGGAACACCAACCAGGAAGATCTCTGCCTCCGAATTCGATCGGCCACTTAGACCCATCGTTATCAAGGATTCTGAGGGAACTGTGAGCTTCCTCTCTGACTCAGACAAGAAGGAACAGATGCCTCTAACCTCCCCACGGTTTGATAATGACGAAGGGGACCAGTGCTCGAGACTCCTGGAATTAGTGAAAGACATTTCTAGTCACTTGGATGTCACAGCCTTATGTCACAAAATTTTCTTGCATATCCACGGACTCATCTCCGCCGACCGTTACTCCCTATTCCTCGTCTGTGAGGACAGCTCCAACGACAAGTTTCTTATCAGCCGCCTCTTTGATGTTGCAGAAGGTTCAACACTGGAAGAAGCGTCAAATAACTGCATCCGCTTAGAGTGGAACAAAGGCATCGTGGGACACGTGGCCGCTCTTGGCGAGCCCTTGAACATCAAAGACGCCTATGAGGTAAATAAACTCTTGGGAACAGAGGTAGGGTGGGGCGTGGAGTATGGATGGGGCATGGGCAACTACTGTGGCTTGTAGGGATATTTGAAACTGAGATTTCATCATTTACAAACTGATTTAAAGTGGGAGTGCATGGTTAAGAACCTCCCCGTCTTTTGAAAGTCAGTCTCTTCACTGCTGGCTGAGTCCAACACAGAGGCCTTAGAGAAATCTTGTCTTGTTATTCTTCTTAATGATAATTTGACAAAGCTCATCTCACAGTTGTGTTCTTTCATCGTTTTTTCTTGATCACTATACACATCCACGTTATCGCCACATGAACGTCCAAGGACTTTACTGAGATCCAAAATAATAGGTCCAAAAACTGTCTGAAAACCAAACCAATAGTCTTTTTAAATTCATTCATTCACTTAATCATACTCATTCATTTGACATCTCATTGATTCCAGAGTCTGATTATCTTTCTTTCCACTCTTCCAGTTGTTTTATTAAACAAATACATTTATGTGTATCTTCAAAAGACAGAAATTTTTGCTCTACAGTATTTTGATGGAAGGATTTGATATTTCTTCCATTTTTGTTTCAGTCGTGAACAAGTCTTTATTATAGACTTAAAGATTACAATGTATGTTTCTTCAGACTTCCTATTGAAAATGATTCTTTTATTAATAGAGTTAGAGATTTTAAAGCATCTTAATTGTATGGCAGTATGTTTATGAATCATGTTCTAGCACCTTGATAGAACAATTGTTCTTGCTGCTTATCATGTGGTACACTGTGTAGGTTCCCTAGTAACACAAAGAAGTTGAGGCTGCTCTGTGCAGTTTGAGGGGTCATAGATGTTTTGTTCAGTCCTGTACTCCTGGTGCCTAGTACAGTGCCTGGCACAGAGATAAGTCCTAATAAGTATTGATTAAGAGAAGATTGTGGTAGAGGAGATAAATGAGTAGAGTAGAAAGCAGGTCATACTAGAGCCAGGAAAAATGTGTTAGGTTCAGGGAAGTAGAAGGTCCCATGTAACTGGGGAGATGGAGAGAGGTTTCTCTGAGGAACGACTGACACAGACCCTGGAGGGTGGGTAGGATTTGAGTAGACTGAGTTGTGTGCATGGTGAGAGCCAGATGTAAAGGGAAGTTTGAAGAAGAGACGGGAAGTTGGACCATGTGGTGCTTGTGTGGATATATGTGGGGCCTAGTGTGGATTTTGAGGAGCCCCTGGAGATCACTGAGGTCTTGAATGCCCAGCTGAAGAGCATGTATTTGGTTCAGAGCCATGAGGAATAATTGAAGATGGTTTGAAAGGAGGACTGGTGTGACTCAGACTGTGCTTAGAAGGATGAATATTATGGTGGTCATAAAGTGAGTTAGGTGGAAAAATACTGGAAACTGGTAGGAGAGGCGATTTTAATAGGCTGAGGAAGTAAGGACCTAAACCAGGGCACTGGCCTTCAAGATCAAAAGGAGGAAATGGATTGCAGAAGCAGTTGAATCTGCCAGCCTTGGAAGCTAGTAGGAGATGGAAGTGAGAAGAGAAGTTGGAGATGCCTCAGGTTTTGAAGTTGGGTCAGTAAATAGTGGTGACTGGTGAGGAATTCTGAGGGTAGGGGTCTGGGGAGATATGTGATAGTTCACGTACGTTAAATCCTGAGATAGCTTTCGGAATCCACTCTATACCAGCAGTGTTTTCAATTTTGGTTCTTCACGGAGCCATCTCCATGACCTCTTTGAGTTCTGTAAATAACGTCACACCGTGGCAGACTCCAAGAGGGGTATTAAGGGCACAGCTGAAGGATGGCTGCCAAATTTGCTGAATCCCCTTCCCATCATAGGTGGCAGTTTTAGAGTAGGACCATAAATATGCTAAAAGCCATATATATGCTAAACCATAAATATGCTAAAACCATAGTTTTGCTGAGAAAGCCTTCATTTGTCTGCATTGTCCTAAACTTCACCAGCACTGAGGATTTCTTCACTTTTATAGATTTTATTTAATTTCTTTACCATCTTTAGACTTTTTGGGTTACCCAAAAAGTTTGTTTGAGTTTTTCATAAGATGTTACAAAGAGTCTGAAAGAACTTTTTGGCCAACCCAATAACATGGTGTAATTTTTGTTTTGCAGTGAGCAGTGATTTAATTCTTGTCTAAAATAGGCCCAGGGCCCTTGATTTGCAGTGCCCCCAGGGTGAAGCCCCTTAGCCTGGTGGATTTCTCATGTTGCTACTCCACCCTTGACAGCCTCGATCTGCGTTTATAGTGGCCCTGCAGAAGTTCTTCCTGGCACAGAATTTCATGAGAAGTTGTGGGATTGATTGTGATGTAATTTATGTTGGTATTAACAGTGAAAATCAGTTGACTAGTGGATAATTCATTACTTGGTTTTCCTGGTGGCTCAGTGGCAAAGAACCTGCCTACCAATGCAGGAGACACGGGTTCAATCCCTGGGTCAGGAAGATCCCTGAGAAGGGAATGCCAACCCACTGCAGTATTTATTCTTGCCTGGGAGATTCCATGGACAGAGGAGCCGGATGGGCTAGTCCATAGGGTTGCAAAGCGTTGGCACAACTGAGCAACTGAGCACACACACGGTTCATTACTCAGCCCACTCATAATTCGGAGAAGGCAATGGCAAGCCACTCCAGTACTCTTGCCTGGAAAATCCCATGGATGGAGGATCCTGGTAGGCTGCAGTCCATGGGGTCGCTAAGGGTTGGACATGACTGAGCGACTTCACTTTCACTTTTCACTTTCACACATTGGAGAAGGAAATGGCAACCCACTCCAGTGTTCTTGCCTGGAATAATTAGTAGTAGTCAGAATACTGTCTCATAGCCTTCTGTGGAAATGGTCAAAATGTGAAGGCGTGTTCTGTGTTTTCTTGGTCCTACACATTCCTTAGATACGTAATCTGTAAAAATGACACAGTATAGCAGTATTTCTTCAGCTTACATGACCACAGAATACTTAGAAGTTGTAGCGCAGCAGTGGAAAACCAAGCAGTGGCCATGAGATAAAGTAGTGTTCAGATTGAAGCTAAGAATAAGTCTCTTAGATAAATTAATATTAAGAAATGGTCAACATTTGATTCCCATTTTAAAACTTTGTAACAGAATGGTATACATTTGGGAATTCAACTGTTTTATTACTGATAAAATAATACATTCACATATTTAAAACATGGCATGATCCACAGCTTAGACCAGTGAGTTTCAGTTATACCACAAATGTCGGTGATGTTCAGCACATCATCTCCCCCTCTATCATTCATGCAACTTTCTTGAATGTGGCACAGCATTTATTAATAATAAGGTATTGACATAATAATCAGAACAACTTATATAAATGTGCTGGAATTTTCCTAATACTTGAAGACTAGACATCATCCAGTATTTAGATCAGATTGTGTATCACTCAGTGTTCTTCAGAGAAACAGAACCAGTAGGATATATAGAGATAAATAAGAAGTGATTTATTGTAGGAATAAGCTCACTTGGGTATGGAGGCTTAGAAGTTCCACAGTCTACCTTCCCTCTGCAAGCTGGAGAAACAGGATTGGTGTAGTTGATGGTATAACTCATAGTCTGCAGGCCTAAGAATCAGGGGGACCAGTGGTGTAACTCTGGTCTGTGTTTGAATCAAAAGCTTTAGAACCAGGAGCTCTGGTGGACTGCAAGAGGGCAAGAGAATATGGATATCTTAGTTCAGAGTGAATTCGTCCTTCTTTCCTCTGCCTACTCAAGGGATCGGATGATGCCCACTGGCATTGATAAAGATCTTCTTCACTCATTCTACTGATTCAGATGTTCATTCCTCTGGAGACATCCTCACAGACACAACTAGAAATAATGTGTTATCAGCCGTTTGCGCATCCCTTAGCCGTCAAGTTGACACATAAAATTAACTATCACAGATTGCCTTGAAGCCCTGGTTCTATGTCTGGTGGAAGCCTTACACCTCCCAAGATTTCCTATGTCAAAGGATTTATATTGTCTAAATAACCCTCTATTTCCTAAGTCAACAGGAATGCAAAACTTGGACCCATCTCTTGCTTCCATGGGGCAGCCTCTCCATGGACACCAGGATTTTTAGGGAGAGAAATTGGAGGGTTCTTAGGGAAGGATCACATCGCCACTCGTGTGGTCTCTACCCTCTAGCTGCAGCTCTTCCCATCCCAACCTCATTCCCCCCTTTTCAGTCCTCCTTCAGATAAATACGTCTTTACCATCTCTCATCCTGCAGGTCTCAAGCGCTGCTCAAGTGAATTTCTGATGAATAAAATTATTTCCAAAATGAATTTCAGAAGAAAGAAATAACAAAAGTTACTGTTCTAATTTTAATAAAGTAACAATTTTGATACATTTGTCATGTTATAATTGTGTCCTAGGGAACAGAGTTTGGGAACTGCTGAATCTTTGTTAAATGCGCTAATAATCTTTAGATATTCCACTTTGTGGAAGACGACCAGCATATAATTTGGCAAATCTAGTTGGTTATTTCCTTTTTTGTTTTCTGTTATTTTTATCTTTATATGATTTCAAGCTTATAGAAAAGTTGCAAGACCAGTATCAGAAGCTTGGGTATACCCTCTACCCAGATTCTCTAATTGTTTATATTTTGCCCCATTTGCTTTATTATTTTCTTTTTCTGTGTGTAATGCATGTAAGTAATGCATGCATATTATTTTTTTCTGAGCCATTTGGAGACATTTTTACTATATGTATTTTCTGTTAAGAACAGACACTGTACTTGATCTTAGCTAAAAGGCTGAGAAGCCATATTTTCTAACAAGAATATTGTCTTACACAGTTGTCATACTTTTATCAAAATCTGGAAGTTTTTTGATACAAAACTCTTAGCTAACATTCCACAGACAAATTTGGTCAGTTGCCCCATGAATGTCCTTTGCAGTGATTTTTCCCCCTCTGATCAAGGCTCTAACTCAGGGTTACATATTGCACGTATTTGTCCTATCTTGTTAGTTTCCATTAAATCTGGAGTAGTTTCTCAGTGCTTCTCTATCTTTCTTGACGTGTATTTTGGAAGGAGACAGGCCAGTTATCTTGTAGAATGTTTTTCTTGAATAGATTCAAGTTAGGCGCTTTTGGCAGGAATACTACAAATGTTCTTTGAACCTCGTTTGGCTTTACAGACGACGATCAGTTCTTCACCTCTGCACCAGCTGGGGTGTCCTACAGTCCAACTCAGTCCTGACACTAGTTGCCTGGAGTGAGTACAGACCCGTGGGTTAGGGACGCTGTCGTTCAGTGTTGTCCCCACTTAAGATGCCAGCCATAAGAAGGACTCCCAGGCTAGCCACACTTGTTTCAGGCTGACTGCAAATGCAGGGGTTCCCCACTCGGGTTTAATGATTTGCTGGAATGACTCAGAACTCAGGAAAGTGCCATACTTAAGATTACAGCTGTATGTTTATAAAGAATAACATTCAGAAATAGAAGAGATACATAAGGCCAGGTGTGAGAGGCGGGGGACACAAAACTTCCTTGTCTGCCCTCTATGGCAACACCATCCCTGCACATAGATCACCTTGACCCAAAAGTTCCCTCAATCTGATTTTTTTTTCAGTATGTAGGGATGGTTGATTAAATCATTGACCATTGGTGATTGGACTCAATCTCCAGGCCCCTCTTCCTTATCCAGTGGCAGGGCTGAACGTTCTGACCCTCTAATCACTCAGCTGGTTTTCCTGGCGGCCAGCCCCTGTCCTGAAGCTATTTGAGGCCTTCTCCCCCATGAGACTTTGCATTAGCGTGAGCTCAGATATGCTTGGCAGGGGCTTGTTACGAATATAAAAGGACTATCAGTCAGGTAATTCCAAGGGTTTGAAGAGATCTAATGCCAGACCAAACATGTTTCTTAATTACACCACAGACCTTCTTAGCATATGTTACCAGGTAGCACACGATGTGACTTTCCCACACTTTTGATGATGTTAAACTTGGTAAGTGGGTTAACGTGGTGTCCACTAAGTGTCTCACTGTAAAGCTACAATTTTCCCATTGCAACTAATAAATGTCTTAAGGAAAGTTATTTTGATATTGTGTAAATACTCTTTTCCTTGTCAGTGCACTTACCACTTTGGGCATTACTGATTTTCCAACTTTACATCAGTAATACCATCTATATGTATTAGTTAACATTCTAATGTAAAGAAGAGCTTTGTCTTCTTTATTCATTCATTATTTCTATCATTATGGACGCATGGATTTTTATTTTTTTTTTAATGAGTTATGCTGTGTAACTATCTTATTCATATTCTCAGATTATATCCAATTTATTGGCTCCTATGTCCTTTTGGCTTATTCTGTCAAATCCTAAAAGATGATGCTATGACAGTGCTACACTCAATATGCCAGCAAATTTGGAAAACTCAGCAGTGGCCACAGGACTGGAAAAGGTCAGTTTTCATTCCAATCCCAGAGAAAGGCAATGCCAAAGAATGTTCAAACTACTGCACAATTGTATTCATCTCTTACACACTAGCAAAGTAATGCTCAAAATTCCCCAAGCCAGGCTTCAACAATAACATGAATCATAAACTTCCAGATGTTCAAGCTGGATTTAGAAAAAGCAGAGGAACCAGAGATCAAATTGCCAACATCTGTTGGATCATCAAAAAATATCCAAAAAAACATCTACTTCTGCTTTATTGACTACACCAAAGCCTTTGACCATGTGGATCACAACAAACTGTGGAAGATTCTTAAGGAGATGGGAATACCAGACCACCTGACCTGCCTTCTGAGAAATCTGTATGCTGGTCAAGAAGCAACAGTTAGAACCAGACATGGAACAGCAGACTGATTCCAAATTGGGAAAGGAGTACATCAAGGCTGTATATTGTCACCCTGCTTATTTAACTTATATGCAGAGTACATCATGAGAAACTCCAGGTTGGATGATGCACAGGCTGAAATCAAGATTGCCAGGAGAAATATCAACAACTTCAGGTATTCAGATGACATCACACTCATGGCAGAAAACAAAGAAGAACTAAAGAGCCTCTTGATGGAAGTGAAAGAGGAGAGTGAAAAAGTTGACTTAAAACTCAACATTCAGAAAACTAAGATCATGGCATCTGGTCCCATCACTTCATGGCAAATAGATGGGGAAACAATGGCAACAGTGACAAACTTTATTTTTTGGGGCTCCAAAATCGCTGCCGATGGTGACTGCAGCCATGAAATTAAAAGACTCTTGCTTCTTGGAAGAAAAGCTGTGACCAACCTAGACAGCACATTTAAAAGCAGAGACATTACCTTGCCGATAAAGGTCCATCTAGTCAAAGCTATGGTTTTTCCAGTAGTCACATATGGATGTGAGAGTTGGACTATAAGGAAAACTGAGTGCCGAAGAATTGATGCTTTTGAACTGTGGCATGGAGAAGACTCTTGAGAGTCCCTTGGACTGCAAGAAGATCCAACCAGTCCATCCTAAAGGAAATCAGTCCTGAATATTCATTGGAAGGACTGATGCTGAAGCTTAAGCTCCAATACTTTGGCCGCCTGATGTGAAGAACTGACTCATTTGAAAAGACCCTGATGCTGGGAAAGATTGAAGGCAGGAGAAGGGGACGGCAGAGAAATGAGATGGTTGGATGGCATCACCAACTCAATGGACATGCCTTTGAGCAAGCTCTGGGAGTTGGTGATGGAGGCCTGGCGTGCTGCAGTCCATGGGGTCACAAAGAGTCGGACACAACTGAGTGACTGAACCAATGTCTTTTTGATATGTTCCCACATCACTCTTGGCATTTTCTTGCTTTCTGGGGGAGCTGAAAGTTTTAACTACTTAGTAGGTTATTCTAGACTTATCTTACACTTTCCTTGCCGTAGACCTAGGGACCCTGGTTCCTCTCAGTGAAAGGGATGGTATTTTAAAACCAAGATCTAGGCACTAGGCATGCACATTGCTACCAGTTTTTCAGCAGATAGAGCTAGAAAAAAAATACACAGACTAACATACACTAATATTTTATTTATTCCTATAGCTAGCTACCCACTATATTATAAACAAAAAATTCTTACCTCTAATTTCAGTCTAACACCTCAAGGTACATTTTGTTTTCTTCCTCCAAAAATGAAGAACCAGGCTTCCTTATTCTTCTTTTTTTAATTGAAGTATAGTTGATTTACAGCAGCGTGTTCAGATGTATATCACAGTGGTAAAGTTATGTGTGTGTGTGTGTATATATATGTACACATACATATATTTCATACTTTTTTCCTTTTAGGTTATTATAAAATATTGAATATAGTTCCCCAGCTTTACAGTAGGCCCTTATTGGTTATCTTTTTTATATATAGTTTGTTAATCCCAAACTCCTAGTTTATGGCCCCACGTTTTCCCCTTTGAGAACCATAAGTTTGTTCTCTATGTGTATAGATCTATTTCTGGTTTGTAAATAAGTTAATTTGTGTCTTTTTGGGTTTTTTTAAGCTTCCATACATAAGCAGTATCATAATTACCTTTCTCTGTCTGGATTACGTCATTTAGTGTGATAATCTTAGATCCATCCATGTTGTGCAAATGACATTATTTCATTATTTTTCATGACTGAGTAATATTCCATTCTACAACAAAAGAGGCAAGAATACACTGGACAAAAGACAGTCTCTTCAATAAGTGGTGCTGGGAAAACTAGACAGCTACACTTGAAAGAATGAAATTAGAACGTGCTACACCACCATACACAAAAATAAACTCAAAATGGATTAAAGACCTAAATGTAAGACCTGTTACCATAGAACTCCTAGAGAGAAATGTCAGCAGGACACTCGTGAACATAAATCACAGCAGTATCTTTTTGGGTCTATTTCCTTATTGTTTATATATTTGTGCATGTGCTCAGGCCAAGTTCCAAGCTCTTTATTCCTTTCTGTAGAATCTGTTTCTTCAGGCTGGAGAACTTTCATTAGTTATTTCTATAGTATTGGTCTGATGGTGACAAATTCTCTGATTTTGTTTACCTAAACATGCCTTCATTTTGCCTATAATCTTGAAATAAATCTTTACTGCAAAGATACTTCTCAGTTAACAGTAGTTTTCTTTCAATATTTAAAATGTTTTCCCACTTTTTTCTGGTTTTCACTTTTCTTATGAGAAGTCCACCAGCCTTCATTTCTTACATGTGTCATGTTACGTATAATTTTCACACTATGTGTATATGTTTAAGGTTTTCACTGACTTTAGGAAATTTTTGGTCATGTGTTTAAATATTTTTTTTCAGCCCCATTTTCTTCTCTTTGGACTCCAGTTGTATATATGTTAGACCATTTGATGTTGTCCCAGAGCACACTGAGGCTTGTTAACTTTCTGTGGTTTTTGTTTTTCCTCTCAGTCTTTTTGATTAGGTGCTTTGTCAGTCTACCTTCAGGTCACTGACTCATCCAGTCTGCTGTTAATCAGTGAACTCTTCATTTCAGACTTTGTACTTCTCAGTTCTAGAATTGCCATTTCGTTTTTTAAAAATACTTTTTTTCTTTCTTTGCAGATTCCCATCTGTTCATTATTACCATATTTTTTAAGTTTTTAATACATTTATAATAGCTTCTTTGAAGTCCTTGTTGTTAATTCCAATATCTGAATCATCCTGGCGTCATTTTTTATTGACTGTTCTTTTTCTTCACTAGGGGTTGTAGTTTCCTATTTCTTCATTTGTTGTGATTATGTTTATTGTAGGCTGGACATTGTGTCTGTTTGTTGAAAGTCATTTGGATTACATCATCTTCTTTTAAAACACGGCTGACCTTTATTGCAGGCAGTGAAGTTACTGGAAGGTACCTCTGATGGGTGGGACCCCAGTGTCTTCAAATATTTTTATAATTGTTAGCACCATTCCACTTTCAGCTTTCAACAGGTAACTTTTGCTTGTTCTCTTAAGAGTCTTGCCAAATACGTGTTCAACCTGGCCCGCCACTGTTCGGCCACTCCTGCTTTATACTCTGCCCCACCCACAACACGGCCTGTCCCATCAGGTACTCTGCCTCGCACACCCCAGCACTTGTGTTATTGTTGTCGTGCAGTCCCTAAGTCTGTACAGCTCTTTGTGACCACATGAGCTGCAGCACACCAGAGTCCCCTGTCCTGCACTGCATCTTGGAATCTGCTCAAATTCAGTCCATTGAGTCCGATGCTGTCTAGCCATCTCATCCTCTGCTGCCCCCTTCTCCTCCAGCCCTCAACCTTTCCCAGTGTCAGGGTCTTTTCCAATGAGGGACTTTGCATCAGGTGGCCAGACTATTGGAGCATCAGCTTCAGCATTCATCCTTCTAGTGAATATTCAGGATTGATTTCCTTCAGGACTGACTGGTTTGATCTCCTTGCTGTTCAAGGGATTCTCAAGAGTCTTCTCCAGCACCACAGTAATAAAGCATCAATTCTTCAGTGCTCAGTCTTATTTCTGGTCCAACTCTCACAGCTGTACATGACTACTGGAAAAACCATAGCTTTGACTAGACAGAAATTTGTCAGCAAAGTGATGTCTCTGTTTTTTAATACACTGTCTACGTTTGTCATAGCTTTCCTTGCAAGAGCAAGCGTCTTAATTTCATGGCTGCAATTACTGTCCACAGTGATTTTGGAGCCCAAGAAAATAAAATCTGTCACTTCTTCTTCTTTTTCCCCTTCTATTTGCCGTGAAGTGGTGGGATTGGATGCCATGATCTTAGTTTTTTGAATGTTGAGTTTCAAGCCAGCTTTTTCACTTTCCTCTCTCAGCCTCATTGAGAGGCTCTTTAGTTCCTCTTCACTTTCTGCCATTAGAGTGTTATCATCTGCATTTCTGAGGTTGTTGATATTTTTCCCAGCAATCTTGAGTCCAGCATATGATTGAAAAATCCAACCCAGCATTTTGCATTATGTACTCTGCATTTCAGTTCAATTCAGTCGCTCAGTCGTGTCTGACTCTTTGCGACCCCATGGACCACAGCACGTCAGGCCTCCCTCTCCATCACCGACTCCCAGAGTTTACCCAAACTCATGTCCACTGAGTCGGTGATGCCATCCAACCATCTCATCCTCTGTCATCCCCTTCTCCTCCTGCCCTCAGCCTTTCCCAGCATCAGGGTCTTTTCAAATGAGTCAGCTCTTTGCATCAGGTGGCCAAAGGATTGGAGTTTCAGCTTCAACATCAGTCCTTCCAATGTTCACTCAGGACTGATCTCCTTTAGGATGGACTGGTTGGATCTCCTTAAGTTCAATAAAACTTAGCAATTTTTATTAAACTGTTACAATTTAATATAAGGGTGACAATATACAGCCTTGTCGCACTTCTTTCCCGGTTTTGAACCAATGATTTATTCCATGTCTGGTTCTAACTGTTGTTTCTTAACCTGCATACAGGTTTCTCAGGAGACAGGTAAGGTGGTCTGGTATTCCCATCTCTTTAAGAATCTTCCAGTTTGTTGTAATCCACACAGTCAAAGGCTTGAACATAGTCAAAGAATCATAGTCAAACCAATGTGTTGTTTTTTTTTCTGGAATTCCCTTCCTTTCTCTGTGATCAAAGAAATATTGTCAATTTGATCTGTGGTTATTTGACTTTTCTAAATCCAGCTTGTACATTTCTAAGTAGTTTTTGGTTCATGTACTGCTGAAACCTAGCTTGAAGGATTTTGAGCATAACCCTGATAGCATGTGAAATGAGCACAACTGTACAGTAGTTTAAACGTTGAGAGCTGGACTGTAAAGAAAGCTGAGCACCAAAGAACTGATGCTTTTGAACTGTGGTGCTGGAGAAGACTCTTGAGAGTCCCCTGGACAGCAGGGGGATCAAACCAGTCATTCCTAAAGGAAATCAACCCGTAATATTCTTTGGAAGGACTGATGTTGAAGCTGAAGCTGCAATACTTTGGCCACCTGATGTGAAGAAGTGAGTCCTTAGAAAAGACCCTGATGCTGGGAAAGATTGAGGGCAGGAGGAGAAGGGGACGACAGAGGATGAGATAGTTGTATGGCGTCACTGACTCAATGGACATGAATTTGAGTAAACTCTGGGAGTGAGTGATGGACAGGGAGGCCTGGCGTGCGGCGGTCCATGGGGTCACAAGAGTCAGATAGGACTGAGCGACCTAACTGACCTTGAAAATTCTTTAGCATTGCCCTTCTTTGGGATGGAATGAAAACACATTTTCTAGTCCTGTGGCCACTGCTGAGTTTTCTAAATTTGCTGACATGAGTGTGGCACTTTAACAGCATCACCTTTCAGGATTTGAAACCACTCAGATGGAATTCCTTCACCTCTACTAGCTTTGTCCATAGTGATGCTTCCTAAGTCCCTGACTTTGCAGTCCAGGATGTCTGGCTCTAGGTGAGCGATCACACCATCATGGTTATCTGGGTCATAAAGATCTTTTTTGTACAGTTCTTCTGTGTATTCTTGCCACCTCTTAATCTCGCAGCTTCTGTCAGGTCCACACCGTGTCTGTCCCTTGTTGAGTCCATCCTTGCATGAAATGTTCTCTTGATATATCCAATTGTTTTGAAGAGCTCTGTAGTCTTTCCCATTCTGTTGTTTTCTGCTATTTCTTTGCATTGTTCGGTTAAGAAGGCCTTCCTGTCTCTCCTTGCTGCTCTCTGGAACTCTGCTTTCAGTTGGGTGTATCTTTCCCTTTCTCCTTTGCCCTTCACATCTCTCCTTTCATCAGCTATTTGTAAAGCACTTTAGAAGCCCTGAATTCAGTTCCATTTGGAACTGTGGTTCCATTGGGGACCACCTGCCTTCTCTCTGTTGGGACAAGGTGCTGGCTGGAGGAGCGAGATTGCTGCAGTGCCATGTGCGTTCTCCTCTGCACGGCGTGTGGTTTAGTTGTCTCAGTTATTTGATCTGGTCAGATACTTTCCAGAGGGAGGACAAGCCTGGTACTAGTTGTTTTTTATAGGAGATGGATATTTCAGCTTTGTGGGCTTTTTTCACTGTCATGCTCTCAGAAACAGTGAAAGAAATGATAATAGTAATAGCAGTGCTCCATTTTTCTTTCAGTGGTGCCTGGACCTGGAAGCATTAGAAGTTCTCCGTGTTTATGGCCCTTGCACTGGGTGCGTTGTGAAAGGAAAATTCTTTGAGATGCCAAAATTCTCTTAAAGTGATTTTGAGGCAGACATTATTCCTACTTCTTTCACTGAAGAGTGAAATCCACTATTTTAATATAATTGCTATTTATTTTAAACTTCCAGTATACACAAAATCTGTGCAAGTCCTATACATATCAGACTCTTGCTTTGATTAGATAGTTGGGTTTAATCCTCTTCTTTATAAATTGGTCTTGTAATTCAGATATTCATTAACAAAATAATTGCTGAAGATGCATTTCCATTCATATTTTGATTATTAGCTTATGGAATAATTCCCTATATAAATTCATAATGTTTAACTTCTTTTAATTCATCCATATCAGTAGCCTGTCTGCTTTCTTTAGATACCTTGCAATACAGCATGTTATTTAAAACTGTTTTTTGGAAACATTCAGGCAAGATTTTCTCTGTCTTTTCAATACAACTTTGAACATGTTTGCAGAAAAATTGAAATGCAGTAGTGTTCATTATAATATAAAATATTTATGTTGATTCACCACCATTTTGTAACTTTTCTTTTGAAAGTTTGTCTTTAAGGCCAAGTTTGGCCCTCTAAATGGGAAAATTGGCCTCATTTCTGACCCTAGTTTGATGGAATTTAGTGTAATCATTTACTTCATTCACAGCTTTCACTTTGCATGACGTTAGACTAATTAAAAAAAAAAATAGAAATGACCTTCAAAGATGAGGATTTTTCCAGTGTGACTACTCCATATTTTCCAAAGGGAATTCCAAAAGCAGAGTTTTTACAATAATGCTATTATTAGGTTGAGTATGTAAGTTCCCAAGGCTGTTGCTTTGAAGGGAACAATATTCATTCAGATATTTATATTCTGGTATGTTTGCTTCCACTCTAATTGTATCTCATATACTAGTATCTATCCCTTTCCTTGAGTTTTTCCTCCTACCTCTACAAGATTTGTTTTAAGCTACAGTAAGCTAAAAATGATCACATTGGAAACTGTGGTATCAGTTGTTAATGAATTGATTCATTTATTTAACAAATGTTTTTGAGTTCCTGAGTTGATGTTGAAAATAGAGCAATGAACCAATAAAAGCCCCTTATGGAGTTTACAGCCTACCTTTAATCTTCTTAATCTGTTTAATGGAAAATAGCCTGCATCTTTTTTTTTTTCTTTAACCCACATTTTGGACTTTTACACATTTCTAAAGCCCTTTGTGATTATTGGACGTGCAAGGATGTACTTTGTGAAAGGGGAAAGAGATTCAGAAGATTAAGGAGTTGTTTATTGTTTGATGAAGGCCATGCACTTTTATTAAATAGAAAAGATTTTAATTCTTACGAACATTTGAGATAGAAATACAGAATACTGAGGTAATAGACAATCGTTTGTTGCTGCTGTTGTCTTATGTTCAGCCTTGTCCTGCTCTTTGTGGCCCAGTGTGCGATAGCCTATCATGCTCCTCTGTTCACAGAACAAGGTCAGTCGTCACAAGGGAAGTAACATCAGTATTGGAAAGGTCATTTTGAAGGTGGTGGGTTTTATAGGAAAAAATTTCAGACCAGAGATGCTTTTCTTTTTCAGAAGGATCAGTGAGAGGGGAATAGGCAAATTTTATTACAGAAGAGGAGAGTTGTCACTTTTTCTGGAGTTTAAGTGAGACTATCTAAATTGGTTACTTGTTTGAATTTTCTTTATTTCTTAACATTTGTTTGCATCTGTATTTATTCATGAACACTAGTTTCTTTAAAAAACTTTAAATTTATCTTTGTCAAAGATTATATGTACTTATATGATTTGATACCTTTTACAATGATAAAATTAACATTCAGAGCAACAAGGTAAGTCAAAGGTTAGATTTCTCTAATCCTATAAATCAGAAAAATCACATCAATCATTGAACAAGTCAGTCACTAAATTGAATTTCGTCTTCCTTACTAGGATCCTCGATTCAATGCAGAAGTTGACCAAATTACAGGCTACAAGACACAAAGTATTCTTTGTATGCCAATTAAGAATCATAGAGAAGAGGTAAGCCAATTTTCCATTTTATAAAAGGTCATTTGGAAACATTTTTCTTTTTGAAATTTTTTTTTACTTTTCATATTTCTGAAATAATGCTGTAGTGCAGTTAACTGGAAAGTGCTTAAATGTTCTGCTTGATGTTTTTTATTTAGATTTCAGTAATAGAATTGTATCCTGATTATTTACTTTGACCTAGAAATACATTTTAGACTTATAATTTTTTTTTTAACCTCTGTTTCCTGAAGACCTTACTCTATCCTAAGATACATAATTGTGGTTGTGATTATAATCAATTTATTTCATATTATAGTTTGAACACTTGAATAATGCTTATTTCATAAATGGTTATCCAATCTCAGTGGTCATCAACTGATTTTATTTTTTATTCAAAGTGAGGTTTTGAAAAAAATGGAAATTGTAGCTAACTCCAAGCAAAATTTATTGTGAAATTATAACAAGCAAATGAAAATAGCTTGGTTTATATTTTACCTAATTAGAAGGTTTGGATTCTGTAAACACTGAAGTCTCTCTTCATTTTATATTTATTTGAAAAAAAAAGTTAATAAATGATCATTTAAACTGAATGCTTCACTTGAGTGTTCTCAGCCCTGTATGCACATTACAAACAACTGTGGAACTTCTAAAAAGTTACAAATTAAATCAGAATCGCTAAGGGCAGGGTGTAGATACTGATATATTTTTAAAGCTCCTCAAATAATTCTAAAGTGTAGCTAGGATTGAAAATCATCTAAGTGAAAACAGATAGATTGAAAGAGCTCCTATTTGTGGTTCTTAACCTTGGTTGCAAGTAGAATCACCTGTGGAGCATTTAGAAATTCTAAAACCACAGTTGTTGTTGTTCAGTCACTAAGTCCTGTCGGACTCCTGCAACCCCATGGACTACAGCCCGCCAGGCTCCTTTGTCCGCAGATTTTCCAGGCAAGAATACTGGAGTGGGTCCTTCCTGACCCAAGGGTGGAACCTGCATCTCCTCTGCTGCATTGGCAGGTGGGTTCTTTACCACTGAGCCACCTGGGAAGCCCATCCAGTCTTTTACCAAGTTCCATAGATTCTTTTTCTATTAGTGTTCCCCATTTCTGTTTCTCTCTTTTGATTTCATTCCTGCTACCTGTACTGTACCATGATTCAGATCTTGAAGTAATGCCTGAACTTTTAAAATATTCTCCTAAGGAGTTTCTGTACTTTAAGTCAGCTTCCCTTTGATCCCCGCTGCTGCTAAGTCGCTTCAGTCGTGTCCGACTCTGTGCGATCCCATAGACGGCAGCCGACCAGGCTCCGCCATCCCTGGGATTCTCCAGGCAAGAACACTGGAGTGGGTTGCCATTTCCTTCTCCAATGTGTGAAAGTGAAGTCGCTCAGTCATGTCCAACTAGTAGCGACCCCATGGACTGCAGCCCACCAGGCTCCTCTGATCCCTGCTACATAAGCTAAAACACAACCTTCTAAATCTGTGCTTCCGAAACAGGAGTGTGCACATGGAGTCTTACAATGCAGATCTGAGTTCAGTACTCTGGGTGAGCCCTGAGAGTCTGTCCTACAAGCACTGAGTTGATGCTGGTGCACCTGGCAGTCCCAGCTTGATGAACAGGTTTCCAAGTCAGTAACTTCTCAGTCTTCCAAATACATTCTCAGTGCCTTAGAGTTGCTACATGGTTTCTTAAGAATGTAGTTACAGCCATGATTACTTAAAAATACCTGCAGCTAAAACATATATATGAGATTAAATAATTAATTAACTAATTAATTGTGAATGAATAAATGAAATTGAAAAGACTATGCATGGACCAATGGTGTTCTTTAATTGGACTGCCAGATAAAGGAAATACAAACCTTATCTTACGCGATATTGGGGGACATAGTTATACTAAAAAACTATTTGTTATTTATCTCAAATAAAATTTGACTGGACATCCTATGTTTTATCTGGCTGCCTGAGTTATAAACCAAGGATGTAATTTTGTGCACTTAAGAAGGTGATGTTCAGCTTTTGTTTATAAGTATGTTTAAAACCGTGGCCTGAGAAACAACTTTGTACTGGTCAAGAGACTTAGCCCAAGTCATGCTCTGGTTAAACATCTCTTTCTAAGTTGCATGAACACTGAGGATTGAGGGAATCCTTGGGAACTATGCAACTAAATCATCAGGGTGAAGAGACTGCCTTTCTGCAAGAGAGCATCCTCTGGGTACACATGTTTTTGTCTTTGTAACTGCCAGTGAGGAAAGTGAAAGTGAAGTCTCTTAGTCGAGTCCGACTCTTTGTGACCTCATAGACTGTAACCTACCAGGCTTCTCCGTCCCTGGGATTTTCCAGGCAAGAGTACTGGAGTGGGGTGCTTAAACTAAAACAACAGTAACAAAAACCCCTGCTGTACTGAGGTACAAGTTAGGTAATCAGATTCATTCATTTTAAGTTTATAGTTTGATGAGTTTTTAAGAGATAGATGTACAGTCCTGTAACTACCACTGTCATCAAGTACATTTGGTACTTGCCTGGTGGTCCAGTGGCTAAGACTGCGCTCCCAGTGCAGGGCGCTAGGATTCGATCCTTGGTCAGGGAACGCGATCCCACATGCTACAGCTAAAGATCCCAGTGCAGCCAACTAAATAACAGCAATAATGCAATTTTTAAAAGATGCAAAGCATTTCTGTCCCCTCAGATATTTCCCTGCACCCCCTGTTGTTGACCTTCTCCTCCCTCAACCCCCAGCTGCCGACAGTCCCTGACCGGTTTTCTGTCACTGGTATCTTGCCTTTTCTAGAATGCCGTATACATCATGTAAGTGGAGTCACACGGTATGTAGTCTTGTGTGTCTGCCTTCCTTCACTTAGTGTCATGCTTGTGGTTCGTCCATGTCCTTGCGTGTGTAAGTAGTGTGCTCCTTTTGTATTGCTGGGTGGTTACTCCATGGTGTGGGTGTGCCACAATTTGATTATGTATTCATCTGTTGATAGACTTTTGAGCTGCTTCCAGTTTTTGTCTGTTAGGAGAAGACAGACTGTTAATGTTTGCATACTGGTCTTTTTGTGGACATATTTTCACTTCTCTTGGGTAAATATATACGAGGGATATTTCCAGGTTGTGTGTTGGGTGTTTGTTGAATTATATAAGAAATTTCCAAAGTCCTTTCCAAAGTGACTGTGCCATGTGCTTTTTAACCACTAATGTGTACGAGAGTTCTAGTTGCTTCACATCGTAGGCAACACATGTTGGTGTCAATTTTTAAAAGTTTTAGCGCTTAAATTTGGTTACGTGAATAAATAACCTCGCTCACGGTCACGGGCCGTCTGCTTGCTTACAGACTGAGTAAAGTGGGTTCAGATTGTGACTCTCCAGAGCTCCCCCTAAGATTTCTGCTGCGCTGTTCAGCATTGCCTGCCTCCAGGCCCCTTCTTCCTCCCCTGCTGTCTCTGTTTTACCCTGCGATGATCTGACGAGAAGACTGAGCTCTTCACTGGTTTTCACAAAAGCTTATTCACACAGGACATTTCGTGAGATAAAAAATTTTCAGTGACTTCACTGGCGTCTGAGTAACTTTACTGATGGGAAGGTTTCCAAACACAGCTTTTTAAGCATCTTGCTGACCCTCCCCGTTCTTTGTCCTCTCCTCCCACGCTCACACTGCTGGGTTTGAAATTATTTCCTGTGAGAATTGTTTCTTCAGAAAAAAGGAATGAAGAGAAGCAGTCAGAAAAACAGTCATACTCTCAGCTTGGTTGTGGTATAAAAAGTCATTTAGCTGACCAAGAACCGCTGAGAAGATGAGCTGTATGAATTCCAAAATTATCTTTAGATTTATAGCTACATAAACAGACTGGGGGCAATGTTTGCTGTTGTGTACATACAATAGAAAAGTGCTTTTTCTCCCACGAACCTTTTTAAATCACAATGGGAGAGTCCCAGTAGGGCTTTGGGGAGTAGTTGTTAGGCTTGCTCTGAGCTTGAATCCCATCTTCAGCAGTTACTTGATGAGAAACCAGGATGGAATTGGTTAATCCCGTGGATCTTCAGTTTCCTCATCTGCTAAATGAGGGTTGTAAAAGGACCTACTTACCCCACAGGGTTGTTGTAAAGATTAAATGTGTTTGTTCATGCAAAGGGCTTGACATAGTTCCTGGCACATGGGAAGTGATCAATAAATGTCAACTGTCATTTGTTTAAAGGAGACATGAACTTTCATGAGAAAAAAAGGATGAAGAAGTCATCAGTCACGTGATAACCAGCCAGCTCGGATCAAATGATTGCCAGCACAGTCCCTGACTGGTCTGTTACCCTCTAACAAATGTTAAGCTTCAAAGAAAGATGCTTTTCATTGTTTTTGCTCATAAATGAGGCAAAGTAAATTTGGTTGCTTCCTTTGTGTTAGTGCAGTTGTATCGAGTAAGCAGACACTGACTGCAACTAATTACCAAGGAACCGAAGATGAAATGTGATTACTGATTGTTTATTAGATGCCTTGGACTTTTTAGTGACCCCAGTTTCTTAAGGTACCAGCTCTGGAGAGCTGATTGAAAGGAGCAATTGAATACTGAATACTAGAGTCTGAACTACAACATAGTCTAGAATATTCAGGAAGATTTTTAAGATTCAGTAAAATATCACTTCATCTGCCTCTCTTCTTGTGAAATCTTGCAACTAATTAAACATTTTCAGGACTTTTCATTAGTGTTACAATTGTAAGTGTAATAATGCAATGCCTTTTTGGAAGTCAGGATCATCAGTTCAGTTCAGTTCAGTTCAGTCGCTCAGTCGTGTCCGACTCTCCGCGACCCCATGAATCACAGCACGCCAGGCCTCCCTGTCCATCACCAACTCCCGGAGTCAGGATCATAGATATTCCTAAAACTTCTGTGACAGATTTTTTTTTTAAGTCATAAAGGATAAATGTCTGCAACCTTCCCTTCTCTGTATACCCCCTTCTAAGACAGTGGGGTTAATGGGCAAAGGGTGGTGGTGGTAGGGAGCGGACTGGAAACGCTAGAAGAAGCTAAAATAATTTATTTGGGAAAGGTCACAGAACTATTGGCTAGAGAAAATGTATGAAGACAAAAAGTAAAGGGGTCAAGGGAGAGAAAAGAGCCAGTCTAGGCTGTATAATAAAATTGTTTTTAGGAACAACCTGGGTAGGACTTGGGAAATAACTCCTTATCCTGTGGAAACTGTTCGGAGGACTTGACACATGCTAATCCGTTTAAATCTTTGTCACAACCAGAGGAGGTGGTCATTATTTTATTCCCACTTACAGAAGATGAAACTGAGATACGGGACATTTAGGGAACTTGGCCAAAATCACATAACTATAAACTGGCGAATCTGAAATTGAAACCTAGGCAAGAGGGTTTTTTAAAATTCCACTGTGGACGATGACTGCACTCTCTTTCTTCCGCCTCATTGTTTTCTTGAGCTGCTGCAGCAAATGTTTAGATTACTTTTGATTTGGGGTGGGAAGTTCCCAGATGTGATATGTGACCACGTAGAAGCAGGGCTTGAAGGTGGAGACAAGGAGAACTGGCTCTATTCTGGTAGCTCTTCAAAGTTGTGTTGAAACCATTCTGCCGACAGACTTTTTTTAAATTGGAAAAAAAGAAGAAAGGGAGCAGGTGGGGGTGGGGAAGAAGAAGGGTGAGAGTCTGTCCTTTATAATGTATTAGGAGTAATACATCCAGTAAACACGGAGAAATGTTTTCCCGAGATATGAGTTGCAGGAGCATGGTTCACGTGAATCTGGGCAAGCGTGCTTTGTGACATGCACAGGAAGCTTCATGAAAACATTTGCAGCAAGTGTGTGAATTTTTAGAGCTGCTGTTAAATTTCTTTTAGGCTTAACACTGGATTTTTCAGACCTGGGCACTTGAATCCATTCTTCAATTTTTGACACATGCATTAGTTATTACTATAACTAGATGGTTCTTTTATGTTTAGTAAAGAAACGTAGGGAAACTCAGGAGGAGGAAATGGCAACCCACTCCAGTATTCTTGCCTGGTGAGTCCTGTGGACAGGGGAGCCTGGTGGGCTGCCGTCTATGGGGTCGCACAGAATCAGGCACGACCGAAGCGACTTAGCAGCAGCAGAAGGGAAACTCAGCTCTTTCAGTGTAGCTCAGCTGATCTGTTCCTGAAATACTAGCCTATCTTGAAGTATTGCTTGTTATGGCATGTGGAGATGAGTGCTTTGTTTTATAATGGCTGCATCAGTGAGGTAGAAGCCAGGACATTGTGAAATAATGCAAGTTCTAGAAAACATTCATATTGATCTGAGGTGGAGATTATATCCAATAATGTCAGGTTAGGCTGACACCTGTTTTCTCTTGGTTGAATGTTGACTCCAGTTATTAAGTAGAAATCTAATTTGGAATCAAAGCATTTATTCTCCTCTGTTTTTATCATCTTGAGTTTATCTTATCATACTTGATGACATAATTCTTCAGTGCAAATGTAACAGCCATAATAAAATATTTATGATAAGGTTTTTTTTTTGCAGTGTGATAAAGGAGCATTTTCAGCTAGCTATCTGTTCATATCTTCTTTTAAAAGAAACCTGAAAAACTTCAAAACATATCAGCTAATTTTATGAGATATTTATGATACAAATATTTTGATGAGTCAGATTTGTTGCATGCCGAAAATCACAAGGTAAAGCATTAATGGAATCAAATGTGTAAATCTAAGTGCCATATACAAAAGTAAATGTTTTCCAAAACTTAGGCTACATGACTTTATCTGCTCATTTAAAAATTTTCCCAGTTCAGTTCAGTCGCTCAGTCGTGTCCGACTCTTTGCGACCCCATAAACTGCAGCACACCAGGCCTCCCTGTCCATCACCAACTCCCAGAGTTTACTCAAACTCATGTCCGTTGAGTCGGTGATGCCATCTAACCATCTCATCTTCTGTCGTCCCCTTATCCTCCCGCCTTCAATCTTTCCCAGCATCAGGGTCTTTTCAAATGAGTCAGCTCTTTGCATCAGGTGGCCAAAGGATTGGAGTGTCAGCTTCAGCATCAGTCCTTCCAATGAATATTCAGGACTGATTTCCTTTAGGATGGACTGGTTGGATCTCCTTGCAGTCCAAGGGACTCTCAAGAGTCCTCTCCAACACCATAGTTCAAAAACATCAATTCTTCGGCACTCAGCTTTCTTTATAGTCCAGCTCTCACATCCATACTTGACTACTGGAAAAACCATAGCCTTGACTAGATGGACCTTTGTTGGGAAAGTAATGTCTCTGCTTTTTAATATTCTGTCTAGGTTGGTCATAGCTTTCCTTCCAAGAAGTAATCGTCTTTTAATTTCATGGCTGCAGTCACCATCTGCAGTGATTTTGGAGCCCAAAAAATAAAGTTTGCCACTGTTTCCCCATCTGTTTGCCATGAAGTGATGGGGCCAGTCATCCCCTCCTAAATTATTTTATCTTAAAAGTAATTGTTGAATCATTGTAATATGTAAAGCACTGGTCTAGGCAGTGATTTTTTTTTTTTTTTTAATGAAGCAAGGAAGATACTGAAAAAAATTTTTTTTTCAGTTTCATTAAGAAGATTTTGTATCAAAAATTAAATATCAATACAAGGTAACAGGACAAATGTTAATAAATAAGTTCGGTATTCAGTACATAAGTTGAAAGTGTGGATTTTGAGAGCTGGAGAAATCACAGAGGAAGGATGAAAGCTGTGGTTTCATACAGCAGATTCCTGCTGTGTTTATCCCACAGCCCTGAGAGAGGAAGCGGGGAGATGGTGGAGGCAGGCTCAATACTGGCCTGTGACATCCTGCTTGCAGTTTTCTTAAACTGGACATGTCAGCTTGGAAAAATAAATGTTAGAGCTTTATACATAATCCTACAATTCCAAACCAGCCTAGATGAAAACGTAGCTACACGAATAAGGAGAGTTTAATTGTAGATGGGCAGGGGGTCTAGATCTATTTTAGTCCTAAAGAATTGGCAGGTTTATATATATTTTTTTAATTTATAAAATGTCCATTGCATTTATTCCCCTGTGATATTTGCTCATAGCTTTGTTTTAGAAACAAAACAAAAATACTCTGAAAAGTTTCCGATGGTTCCAGACTTGATATCTTGATGGTGATGGTCTTTTCCTTTTTCCACATTGCCCGTTAAATAATAAACAAGTGTATTTTACAAAGAAGATGGTAACCATTTTCCTTAGGAAAAAACATTTTTTAAGAGTATCAGAGGAACAATACAGTACTAATAGATTAGATCCCTGAGGCCACACTGCTGATCCAGGAGAAGAGTGAATAAATCCTTGAGACTGAATATTACATTAATGGTAGGCTATATTTACCCAAATTTTATTGTGGATGCTCAGAAAATTTGGTTCAGAGCAAATGCTGTGTTTTATTCAATATGAGGTTTATCTTCATTGTACTTTTAGAATAATCATTCTCGCACTTCATTTTAAGTTTGATAGAGCATTTATAAGTTTATTCTTGAGATGTTTTATATAGATCCTGAAGTATGATTAGTAGAGGTCTGGAACCAGTTGCAGATATGTGTAATTTCTTTGTGTAGCATCTAACCCAGAGCCACATAATTAGACCTTGGGATGGATTTTTATTATTAAATAATTTTCATGCATTCTTAATTTTTATGCATTCTTAAAGAGTTAAGATAGTTATCAGTGACAGAGCTGCTATCAGTAGATAAATATATGAACATCTGTATCCATCATCGCCTCTGGAGAAGGCAATGACAACCCACTCCAGTATTCTTGCCTGGAGAATCCCATGGACAGAGGAGCCTGGTAGGCTACAGTCATGGGGTCTCAAAAGAGTCAGACATGACTGAGCAACACTTTAACCAAGAAGGAAAATAGCAAGTGCATATTCAGTGCTGAGCAACTGTGCTCCTTGTGGGAAGACAAAAAAATGAGACACAAGCCCAGCATCTGAGGTGCCTTCTATATCATGAAGCAATATGTCCAGTTTAAGGTAATATCTAAAGTGACATGTGAAAGGGGAAGAAAGTCCTACAGATGGGATTTGATCCCGCCCTCCCCCTACCTTCTTCTCTTCTTCATTTAGATATTGACTGATAATCATTTTTGGGGAAAACGTCTTGATGCCTGCCTTCAGATACATTTTTGGTGTAACTCGTAGGAGTTCTGTTTTGTATTAATGGATCTTGATAAAAGCTCCAGTTGTTTCAGTACCAGGAATCTTACCTGTATTATTTCATCTAATGTTCTCAGTGGCCTTAGGGGATGGGAATTGTTTCCCCTTTTTTTTATGAATGAGGACACTAAGGCCCAGAGAACTTAAGTGACTTGGTTATGAGTGTCAAACCCACACCGTCTGACCCCAGAGTCCTTGAACTTCTGAAAGCCCACTGAAACCAAAGGATGGGGCACATTCAGTAGGGTTCTGAATGGTGTACAAGGATGCAGAACTGGCTTAACATCCTCAAGACATAATCAAAACAAGACCATTCTTTACACCTTTGAAGCAGCTTTTACAGGTTACCTCCATACAAACTTAAATCAGGGAGACTGCTATCTTCTTCCCTGGTAGCTCAGACAGTAAAGAATCCACCTGTAATGTGGGAGACCTGGGTTCAATCCCTGGGTTGGGAAGATCCCCTGGAAGAGGGCATGGCAACCCGCTCCAGTATTCTTGCTTGGAGAATCCCCATGAACAGAGGAACCTCCATGGTGGGCTACAGTTCATGGGGTCACAAAGGGTCAAACACGACTGAGTGACTAAGCATACAAGCATACATCCCTCTAAAAGCTAAGATTATATAGGTAAAATGCTTTATAAACTATGTATTTTATATTCCTTCTTATTAAATCCACATCTAAAAGTTCCTACTTATTTCTCTTCTACCATAGAGTGGAAATTAATATTCTATGAAGACAAATTAAAGTGTAAGAGATGATACTTAAATTTTTTTGAATTATAATCAACTTTGTGGGTTTTTTTTTTTTGGTATCTCTTGGTGAAGTAAAGTGAAAATGATCTGGATTTAGAATTCCAGATCCATTTGATTATTACTAATTAGTTGGTGATCATGAGAAATGCTGGGCTGGAAGAAGCACAAGCTAAAATCAAGATTGCCTGGAGAAATATCAATAACCTCAGATATGCAGATGACACCACCCTTATGGCAGAAAGTGAAGAGGAACTAAAAAGCCTCTTGATGAAAGTGAAAGAGGAGAGTGAAAAAGTTGGCTTAAAGCTCAACATTCAGAAAACTAAGATCATGGCATCTGGTCCCATCACCTCATGGGAAATAGATGGGGAAACAGTGGAAACAGTGTCAGACTTTATTTTTTTGGGCTCCAAAATCACTGCAGATGGTGATTGCAGCCATGAAATTAAAAGACACTTACTCCTTGGAAGGAAAGTTATGACCAACCTAGATAGCATATTAAAAAGCAGAGACATTACTTTACCAACAAAGGTCCATCTAGTCAAGGCTATGGTTTTTCCAGTGGTCATGTATGGATGTGAGAGTTGGACTGTGAAGAAAACTGATCGCCGAAGAATTGATGCTTTTGAACTGTGGTGTTGGAGAAGACTCTTGAGAGTCCCTTGGACTGCAAGGAAATCCAACCAGTCCATTCTAAAGGAGATCAATCCTGGGTGTTCATTGGAAGGACTGATGCTAAAGTTGAAACTCCAATACTTTGGCCACCTCATGCAACGAGTTGACTCACTGGAAAAGACTCTGATGCTGGGAGGGATTGGGGGCAGGAGGAGAAGGGGACGACAGAGAATGAGATGACTGGATGGCATCACTGACTCGATGGACATGAGTTTGAGTGAACTCCGGGATTTGGTGATGGACAGGGAGGCCTGGCGTGCTGTGATTCATGGGGTCGCAAAGAGTCGGACACAACTGAGCGACTGCACTGAACTGAACATGAGAGTGATATTAATGATCTCTTGCTTAGTAACAAATCACTCTTAGCTTAGTGATTTTGAACAGCAGCCTTTATTATCTCAGTTTCTGTGGTTCAGGAATGCCAGAGCAGCCTAGTGAGTTGGGTGGCTGTGGCCCCGGTTCCCTGCCTGTGTCTGCACTCAGGATGCTGCAGGGACACCTGCCTCGTGCTTGAGCATGCACTTCCCAGAGGGCTCAGTTGCCCTGGCAGGAGACCTTTCCATAAGTCACGCCATGTCCTTAGCACGTGGCAGAGAGCAAGCAAGGAGGAATCAGCAGTGCCTTGGATGATCAAGTCCCCAGAGTTGCTCACTTTGCCTCATAGTAATTATTCATTAGGAGCCAGGCATCAGGGACTTCCCTGGGGGTCCAGGGGCTAAGGCTCCACACCCCCAGTGCAGAAGGTCTGGGTTCGATCCTTGGTCAAGGAACTAGATCCCACATGCCGCAACTAGGAGTTTGCCTGCTGCCACTAGAGCTCACCTGTTCAGCAGCTAAGACCTGAGATAGCCAAATAAATAAATATAAAAAAAGAAAAGTAAAGAAGCCAGGCATCAAATTCAGACTCAGGAGGAGGGCAGTGAGGCTCCATCTCTTGAAGAGAGGAATGTCAAAGGGCGGGTGGACATACCATGAAACCACCAAATGTACCAAGTGTATTTTGAGGCTTTAGTATCTTTCCTTAAAACTGGCCAGATGATAAAGGGGGAACTCCACTTGTTAATTAAAATAGTGTCTTAGGGACTTCCCTGGTAGTCCAGCAGTTAAGAATCCACCTTGGAATGCAGGGGACGCAGGTTCAATCCCTGGGCAGGGAACAAGATCCCACCTGCTGTGGAGCAGCTCAGACCGTGCCCCACAGCCGTGCCCCACAGCCAGAGCGTCCTTGTGCCACAACAGAAGTTCTCACCTGACACAACTAAGCCCCGATTCAGCAAATAAGTAAGTAAAAATACTTTGAAAAATAAAATATCTTAAAACAACAAGGACCTACTGTGTAGCACAGGAAACTATTCAGTATCTTCTAATAATCCGTAATGGAAAAGAATCTGAAAAAGAATATATTTGTGTATAAGTAAATCAGTTTGCCCTACTCCTGAAACATAAGTCACCTATACTTCAGTAAAAAAAAAAAAATCTTAAAAATTATTGTTTTTCAGCCTTTCATGTACTAAAAAATAATATCGACCTGAGGCAACACAGAAAAGAGTGTTTAAAATGTGGCAAGTTGGTATGTATGCTCTTGCAGACTGGCTTGAGGCAAAGAGAAAGTAGAATCAGAAGAGGAAGCGTGCATGCACGCTAAGTCTCTTCAGTCGTGTCCGACTCTTTGCAACCCCATGGGCCATGGCGGGCCAGGCCGTTCTGTACATGGAATTCTCCAGGGGAGAGTACTGGAGTGGGTTGCAGTTCCCATCTCCATAGAAGAGGAAGACTGAGGAGACCATAGGAAGATGCCTGCTGTTTGAGCTATGGCAAATGATTGAGGTATTAAAAGTCTTAAAGCATTATGTCACAAATGCGAGTCTTCGTGAGATCACTGTTTGTGTGTAGCTTAAGTACTTGGCTTCCTAATACCCACTGGTGTCTCTTTATTATCTGTTATTTCTCTACACCGTATTTTCTGCCTCCCTCGTGGATCAAGATTGGAAGCAATGTGTCCAGTACTTCAGCACAGTGTTTGCTTGAGTATAAACTGGAGATGAGGCCATACAGGCAGGCCGAGGCAAGGTCACAGAGTCCTCAAATTGCTGTGCAAACGAGGTGCTGGGCTTTATTTTATTTTTTAAGCCAGGAAACATTTGCTATCATTTAAAGATCTGTGTGGCCACAGTATTAAGTATGAACCGTTTCCTTTGTTTATACTCTAATCCAGAGTCACATAATTTGACACTTGATAGATTTTTATTTCCATATTTGTTCATACTCAGAGAAGGTTCTGTCTGGAAGCAGGGCAGTTGGTAAGGAGGAATTTACATAATCCAGATGAGGAGTGGGCTTGTTACATCTCTGTTTGTGGGGGTGAGGGATTGATTTGATGGAGGGCTGAGTGGAAGGAAGAATGTAGAATCCTTTCTAGGTTTTTTAGGTAGATGTAATGAGGGACGATTGTGATATTTCCTAAAATAGAACATGCAAAAGAGAGAAATGGTTTGTGGGGATGGAAACAGTTGGCTCTTTGGGGGGCAGTGGGTGGATATACTGTTTTTCTATCTGTTACTTTCTCCTCTCTCCTCAGATCTCAGTGCTGTGTCCCCGTCCCCGCTTTGAGCTGGTGGTCTTGCTTACTATTTCAGTGAAAAGCAGAGCAATTAGAGGAGTCCTTCAACAGAGCTCTTCCCCATCTCTTTCCCCCACTCCTGAATCTGACTTTATACCCTCTAGATTCCTTTCTCCCCTCTCCCTTTTTTTTTTTCTTTCTTTTTTAAGTAAAAAAATTGTTCAGAGTTTTGAGGGGTTTTGCTATTTTTTTTTTTTAATTAAAAAATTTTTTGGCCAAGTAGCATGTGGGATTGTAGTTCCTCAACCAGGGGCAGAACCCTACCCCCTTGCATTGGTAGCTCAGAGTCCAACCACTGGACCATCAGGGAACTCCCCTCTGATTCCCCTTTGACTTTAACTGTTTGCGAAATAGTAAAGGTCAGCCTGGCACTTGCGCTCTTTCATCCATCTCATCTTCTCAGAGACAGCCCAGCAGCTCCTCCCGCTGTATCCAGAATCACTGAAATTTGCCTCCTCCACCAAATTGGTTTGTCAGCATCAGTTTAGTTCAGTTGTTCAGTCATGTCTGACTCTGTGACCCCATGGACCGCAGCACGCCAGGCTTCCCTGTCTATCACCAAATCCTGGAGCTTACTCAGACTCATGTCCATTTAGTTGGTGATGCCATCCAACCATCGCATCCTCTGTCATCCCCTTCTCTCCCGCCTTCAGTTTTTCCCAGCATCAGGGTCTTTCCCAATGAGTCTGTTCTTTGTATCAGGTAGCCAAAGTATTGGAGCTTCAGCATCAGTGCTTCCAATGAATATTCCGGACTGATTTCAAGATGAACTGGTTGGAACTACTTGTAGTTCAAGGGACTCTCAAGAGTCTTCTCCAACGCCACAGTTCAAAAGCATCAATTCTTCAGCACTCAGCTTTCTTTATAGTCCAACTCTCACATCCATACGTGACTACTGGGAAAACCATAGCTTTGACTAAACGGACCTTTGTTGGTAAAGTAATGTCTCTGCTTTTTAATATGTTGTGCAAGTTGGTCATAACTTTTCTTCCAAGGACCAAGTGTCTTATAATTTCATGGCTGCAGTCACCATCTACAGTGATTTTGAAGCCCCCCAAAATAAAGTCTGTCACTGTTTCCATTGTTTTCCCATCTGTTTGCCATGAAGTGGTAGGACCAGATGCCATGATCTTAGTTTTCTGAATGTTGAGTTTTAAGCCAACTTTTTCACTCTCCTCTTTCACTTTCATCAAGAGGCTCTTTAGTTCTTCGCTTTCTGCCATAAGAGTGATGTCATCTGCACATGTGAGGTTATTGATATTTCTCCTGACAATCATGATTCCAGCTTGTGCTTCATCCAGTCAAGCATTTCTCATGATGTATTCTGCATATGTTAGATAAGCAGCATGACAATATACAGCCTTGACGTTCTCCTTTCCATACAAACATACTATTATTTCTCCCATCTTAAAAACAAAAGCAAATGCTCATTGGACTGCACATCTCCTTGCAGAGACCACCATTTCCCTAATGACCACAAGAGCTGAACTCCTTGAAAGAGTTGTCCCTGTTTGCTATTTCCATTTCTCTCACTGTCTGGAGCATAATCCACCCCAGCCTTCAGCCTCACCACTCTATGGAAATCACTCTTTGCAGGGTTGCAAGACATCCATGGAGTAAGAGCTAGTGATGAGAACTTGCAGTTCTCGCCTTACCCTGTAACATGTCTAAAACATCACCCCTGATCTTCCTTCCCTCTCAACCTGCTCTGTACTCAACCCCATCACAGTTAACTTGTCTATATTCCCAGCCATTCAAGCTAAATTCCTTATAGGTTAAAATCAGGTGAAATTCATCACCCCTCCCCCCAGGATATATCCAGCTCATCAGGAAAACTCTAGGTGCTCCCTTCAATCAGTGCTCTCCACCTGCACTTCTGCCTCACTGGAGCATCGGCATGGACCTCCTGAATTATTATAGCAGCCTTTCCCACCCCAACTAATGTCCCTACTTCAAGCCTTGGACTTCCTGCAGTCTAGTCTCAAAATGCATTTTATAAAACTTGTTAGAGCTCTTCTCTCCCCTGCTTTAAACCTTGCAGTGGATTTCCCCTTCACTCTCTAAGAAAGGTCCCGCATGATCCGGCCCCCGAAGCCCCTCTGATCTCACCTGCTATCTCTCCCTGCCAGTCCTCTCTAGCACAGCTGTTTTCTCAACAAATCAGGTAAGCTCCAGCGCAAGGCCCTCTGCACTTGCTGTATCCTTGTCTGAAGTCCCTTCACCTGTTTCTCCACGTGGCTCACTGTCTCATCTCCATCAGACTTTTTTGGTTTGTTTTAAAATATTCATTTATTTATTTTTGCCCTATCGGGCCTTAGTTGCATCAGGTGGGATCTTCTGTTGGGTCACGCAGGCTCAGTAGTGGCAGCACATAGGCCTGGTTGCCCCATGGCACATAGGATCTTAGTTCCCCAATCTGAATCGAACCCACACTCCCTGCATTGGGATTCAACCACTGGAGCACCACAGAAGTCCTTCCTCCAGGATTTTACTCAGGTGACGTCTCAGTATGAAGTTCTTCAGCCGTCTGTATTGACTGCTGCTGCGGTGTGCTCTGCTCAGCCTTGTCAGACTCTTTGCCACCCCATGGACTGTAGCCCGTCAGGCTCCTCTGTCCATGGGATTTCCTAGGCAAGAATACTGGAGTGACTTGCTGTGTCCTTCTGCAGGGGATTTCCCCAATGCAGGGATCGAACCAGCGTCTCCTGCATTGACAGGCAGATTCTTTACCTACTGAGCTGCCTGGAAAGCCCCTCTTTATTGACAATCAACCGTTATTTCCATCCATGCTAGTCACCATTAGACATTCTGTGTATCAACTTACTGGTTTCTTTCTGTTTCCCCTCCCTAGACTGTAGACTCCATGAGAGCAAGGTGAGACAAGAATGCTTACCGAGATGAGAGGGTGACATTTAAACTGCACGCCTGGTATGCAGTAACCTAGTTTACCTGAAATCTACTTAAAAAAAATGTATCTTTGCCATTTTAGAGCGTGGAAACTAAAACAGACAAATAAAAGGGGCCTCAAGTAGAAATTTAATCAAGGCTATGATCCAACCAGTCCATTCTAAAGGAGATCAATCCTGGGTGTTCATTGGAAGGACTGATGCTAAAGCTGAAACTCCAATACTTTAGCCACCTCATGCGACGAGTTGACTCACTGGAAAAGATTCTGATGCTGGGAAGAATTGGGGGTGGGAGGAGAAGGGGACGACCGAGAATGAGATGGCTGGATGGCATCATCGACTCAATGGACATGAGTTTGCGTGAACTCCGGGAGTTGGTGATGGACAGGGAGGCCTGGCGTGCTGTGATTCATGGGGTCGCGGAGAGTCGGACACGACTGAGCGACTGAACTGAACTGAATGTGGTTAATAGCAGTAGTACTTGGACCTTCCTGCCAGCCTTCAGAGATCAGAAATAACTGTTTTGTGTTGACATCGTCATCCCCATCTCAGGTGAATTAAGGACGGGGTCAAGTTAAGGAAGTGTCCCAGTGTCTCATATCTGTGAAGAGGGAGGGCTGGAGTTCAGACCCAGGCCATCTTATTCTCAGGCCGCATTCTTCTCACCATGAGAGCGTTGCCTTCTTCATCTTTATCCGTGATTGTACCGGAAAAGCTTCCAGCCAACTCTTGTACTATTTTAGTTTTGGAAAATGCAAAACTATAGACCAGAATAATAGAATGGTGAAATCCAGAGTTGCCAACAGTGATTCCCAGTTAATTACCGGGTGTATTATGTTCTCAGCTGTGTGGAGGAGGGCATGCCTCTGTGCCGGCAACACCTACTGCGCCGAGTTCTGCTGGCGAGACTGGTGTCTGTCTGCATCTGAGCTTTGCTGTATGGTTATCTTTTAAGGCTCATCTTCCATCTTGGAGGAAAAAACACTTAGAGATGAAGTACTATAAATCATATTCTCTATATGAAGGATTTGTTAAATGTAAAAAAAAATTATAAACATACACAGATTTTCCCCCTGGATCTCTTCAGTTAAATGTTGTGAGTATCTAGTTTCTGTGATGTGAATATCCAACTGGCTGTGATGCAGTTCAGTCGGCTAGTAGAGACAAGAACACTGATCTAAACACTTAGTTCAGCTCCCATTAAGAAGGTGTTCTGTCAAGCCTGTGAAACCAGCTTTAATTTGTAAATGAGGTTCAGCCTGTTCAGTGTCCTGATGCATGAACCTCGCTTTTTGCTGCTTTTGCTATATTACTTCTCTTCTGTGGTTATTGGGTACACATTATGGGCACACCCCTTTACCCTGTATATCAGAGAGCTAGAACAGCATCCAGCCGGGCTGTAGAGCAGGGACCTGTTATAAGTGTAGGCAGTGCCGGAACACACTCCATCCTGGTTTGATGGAGTCCAAACCCAGCAACACTGTCCGGGTGAAGCCAGTGCTTTTGCCAGCCAGCACCTGGCAGAATACCCGACCTCTCCCTGAAAATAAATCTTACTTGTTCAATAGATCCCAGGCTCTGAAGCCATTTTCGGCAATGACATGTGTAAAGGTGGGCATAGACAGTGATAGGATTATTCTGATACAAAGTGCAAGTGCAATTTGTACAATATATATTGAGTACACAAATTTTTTATTGTTATTTTGGACTTGTTCCCAGTTAGCCAAGTGAGATAGAGTTCAAAGGAGAGAGTTACAACTGTAGTAAAAACAACTCAGCCTTGCGGGCCAGCTTAAGGTCAGTGATTGCTGAAGAACCTCTCTACCCGCCTCTGTGCTTCAGGTGACTCGTCTGTGAAGCTTCAATAGGAGGTGCAAATAGTGGGAGGTTTGACGGGGGTCGTAGTGAGACAGGGAGTGTGACAGTGCCCACTGCAGAGCTTGTCCCCTAACGGAGGGTCAGACAGTGTCCGCGTCCTCCTTGTGGAGTGATGCAAGGGCAGACAAATGGAGGAATGGAAAGTTAAATAAAAACGGTAAGGGCTGAGCGATCCCGGTCATGGGAGGACAGCAGGCTCTTTCCTGCTATGCAACCTTTGTGTCTCTGCAGTTTGTGAAGGGCAGAGGAGGAGACAGTTCGCTCACAGCGGCTGTGTGCTGCTTTGTCTGAGACCTGAATCTCTGTATCCCTGGGGTAGAGAGGTCTAATAAGAAGGCGGCAGGTCCCTGTGGTTCTAGGTTTCAGACCTTCACCTCATCACTTAAAAACTAGTGTAGCAGAGTTTGGCTTTGGGCAGGGAAGAGGATTTTTTAAATTTTTTTTTGGTGCAAAGGAATAAGAATAAAATACTTGGATCAAGAATTATGCCCAGCATCCCTTTGTTTGGAAGGAATCCAATCTCAGGTTGGCACCACTCCCACTGGATGTTCCCAGGGCGGGACAGCTACTGACCCCCAGAGGTGAATTTGTTCCGGCGCCATCTGGGACCCTCTGCTCTGCTGACAGCACAGAGCACACGGTCAGGACCTCAGCGTGTCCCTCTGTGACCAGGGCAGCTGGGAGCTCAGCACGTGGACCGCTACCTTACAACATCATCAGCAATCACCAGCTTACTTTTAAATACTTTTTGAAACCAAGGTAAAGTTTATATACAGTGAAATATGTAGGCCTTTGTGTATTATACAGTTTGATGAGGTTTGACAAATGTTTATACATCTGTGTAAGTAACACCCCAATCAAGAATCACCCTTGTCAATGCCCAAGAGCTATGGACTACCCAGTTCTGGGTATCACCATAGGCTTATTTTGCTTTTTCTCGAATAATCTGCTTATTTTTGAAATTGCCTTATTATCTAGTTCCCCCTGAAACATAGGACTTTTATGTTATGTAAGTAGTTCTTGGCAATAAAAACGTGTCACAAGATTTATAATCGGGAGTCTAAGAAAACAGAACAGCCACTTTGGATTTGACTTTATCTCGTTTTAAAGCTGTTTTATTCCCTTTGATGAAAGCATGCATTAACAAGATAAGCATGTGTGGAGGGGTCTGAAAACAGTCCTGGATGCACTGGAAAACTGGTGGTCTTCATGATCCCTCGTTTAAATCCTAGTCCTCGGGAACCTGTATTTTACATTAGCTCTGGTTTCACTGTCCCCTGCAGGGGAGCAGTGGAAAGATCATAGACTTACGGGTTATACCTGGAGAAGCATTGGGGTCTCCACATTCTTGCACTACCTGGTTAACTTTTCTGAATATCAGCTGCGCTTGTGATGAAATAGGAGTGATCATATCGACCCAGAAGTGTTGTGACAAAGATTAGAAGGATTAACAGAGAAAGTACCTGTTACATGGCAGGCCCTTCCTTCTCCTTTTTTTAAATGGCAAACTTTTTGGTATTATAAGTTTCTTTTTTTTTTTTGACCAGAAATGGGTTTATTAACTATATTAGAGCCACTGGCCATTGATAATGTGTTTCTGATGCCAGTTATCTTCAGGGCACTGCTGTTTATATCTTGCAACTTCCTTAAAGTTTCGCTTCACCCTGACTGCCTCTTCTTGACCACCCAGGCTGCAAGAGTAAAAGCATCCACTCCTGTAATCTTTCTTGTCTTGTCTCCCAACCCAGGAAGATCCATAAACATACTCTTGAAAGAAATAGGTGTAGCAAGACTTGTGCATAACAGTTGGATAAAATGGATCACAACCACGTAAAGTCAGTCTTACCAACCATTTAAAGAAATAAGAAACTTTGACTCTCAAAAAACCAGACAATTCAAAACAACAATGAGAAGGTCAAAATTGGCAAAGATACACATTGGGAACACAGAAAAAGAAAACTAACGTAGCCAATAATAATTAAAGTGTTCATTCTCTGTAGTGATCAGGGAAATACAAATTAAAGCAATAATGAGATACATTTTTACCAACAGATTGACAAAGATTAAAAAGCCTAAGCATGCTAGGTTAGGATGTGAGGTTAACAGAACTTTTCTGAACTGGTGATAAAGGTAAAAATTCTATAATCCTTTGAAGATTTCATCAAAGAAACTCTCACGTGTGTGTGCATACTGTGTCACTCAGTCGTGTCTGACTCTCTGCGACCCAATGGACTGTAGCCCGTCAGGCTCCTCTGTCCATAGGATTCTCCAGGTGAGAATACTAGAGTGGGTTGCCATGCCCTCCTCCAGGGGATCTTCCCAACCCAGGGATCAAACCCATGTCTCTTGTGTCTCCTGCATTGGTGGGTGGGTTCTTTACCACTAGCACCACCTGGAAGCCCCAAAGCTCTCACAATATGTGTACAAAGAGTTCTGTACAGATATGTTCATTGTGGATTGTTTATAATAGCAAAAAACTGCAAATACCCTAGACATTTGGCATGAAATACAATGAGACTGGAAAGAGAAAAGTCCAATTTGATGTTTTCATAATTTAATTTAAAAAGAGGAAACATTACCAGATATTAACATTGAGTAGTTCTACATCAACGGAGAAGGCAATGGGAAGCCACTCCAGTACTCTTGCCTAGAAAATCCCATGGACGGAGGAGCCTGGTAGGCTGCAGTCCGTGGGGTCGCTAAGGGTCGGACACGACTGAGCGACTTCACTTTCACTTTTCACTTTCACACATTGGAGAAGGAAATGGCAACCCACTCCAGTGTTCTTGCCTGGAGAATCCCAGGGACGGGGGAGCCTGGTGGGCTTCCATCTATGGGGTCACACAGAGTCGGACACGACTGAAGTGACAGCAGCAGGAGCAGTTCTACATCAATGGCTATCAAAGTGTATTTTGTCCCTAGACCAGCAGCATTTGGCATCACCTGAGAACTTTTAGTAAACTTTTAGTAAAACAGATTCTCGGGCACCAACCCAGATCTCTGATGCCGACACTCTGGGGGTGGGACCCACCAAGCAGTGTTTTAACAAGCCCCACTTTCCTACTGTTTTAGATGACAAGGGGTGTATGTTTACTGTCTCATTCTCTGTGATTTTCTATATTTTTAAAATTAAAACAACCTCAGACTTTTCTTTCAGACTTTCCCAAAGTCCTTTTAGGCTGTAAGTTTCAACTCCGTAGCTGAAGACTTATTAAGTGTGTATATTTCTTACTGCCACATAAGTTTCATGTATGAGGACAGAACTCTTAATATCAAGTGAAGAAGAGAGGAAAAATGGTCAAATATTATTAACTATTATTCAGATGTGAATTGTCCAGTAAGCGCATGTGTGCTAACTCACTTCAGTCGTGTCCGACTCTTTGCGACCTTATGGACTGTAGCCTACCAGGTTTCTGTGTCCTTGAGATTCTCCAGGCACAAACACTGGAGTGGGTTGCCATGCCCTTCTCCATGTCTTCCCAACCCAGGGATCGAACCCTTGTCTCCTGTACTGGGAGGCAGGTTCTTTACCAGTAACACCAAAACTGCAGTAAGTACATCACTCTAAGAAACTTTGATTTCTCTGACCCTTCTTCCCTTATCATCAACAGCAATCATCTATGAAGCATTGAGAACAATGCCAAGTGTTGATGCTTCTTTAGGCATAAGATATAAACCATGTCCTTAGGAAACAATTGTGTTGCAAATTTAGGATGTAAGTAGAAGGAAGGAGGTTAAAAATGAGAATACCTCATCACTAGATTCAGTTCAGTTCAGTTCAGTCGCTCAGTCGTGTCCGACTCTCCGTGACCCCATGAATCACAGCACGCCAGGCCTCCCTGTCCGTCACCAACTCCCGGAGTACACTCAAACTCATGTCCACAGAGTCGGTGATATGGCACGCTTAAACTGCCACACAGAATTTCAAAGGACTTTGAAGGCAAGCTTTTTGGAGACAGCCTCAGTTGAGAAAGTGGAAGAAAATTTTTCAAGGGATGATGTGCGCCAAGGTCATTGTGGCATGCTGTGTCAAAGACCCTTGTAAGTGATTTTAGTTTATGTGGAGTGTATGGAATCAGAATCTTCCATTTTTTTTGTCCTATAGATGGATGGATGGAACCATTAAAAGCTTTGAGTAGTGAGATAATTTTTGTGTGCAAAATAGTGTTCCAAGAAGAACACTATAAATTTGGCGTAAGTGTCAAAGGTGGACTGAAGGCAAGAAGACGACAGCAGTGAGATGTCAGGGCTTTCAAAGAAAGTGAGGATTTAAATAGTGAAGCATGAGGTACGATGTGGGGTGAGGACGAGCGCACGGGAACAGGAGCATGTGAGAGTGATGCTAATGGCATGTTTTAGTTTCTTATTGCTGCCATGAAAAAACTACTGGAATTTCATGTCTTAAAACAACACAAATGTATTGTCTTAGAGTTTTGAAGGTCAGAGTCTGAAATAGTTATCAGCAGGCTGGCACAAAGTGTCAGCAGGTCTGTGTTTCTCTGCGGAGACTCTTGAGAAGAAATCTATCCTCTTACCTTTTCTGCTTCAGTGGGCTGCCCGCATCACTTGGCTGGTGGCCCCTTCCTCATCTTCAGAACCTGCATCTTAAAATCTCAAACTCTGACTTGCTTGCCTCAAGCTTTCTGTCATAAGGATTCTTGTGATTACATTGTATGTGCTTAGTTGCTCAGTCGTGTCTGACTCTTTGTGACCCCATGGACTATAGCCCACCAGGCTCCTCTGTCCATGGGATTTCTCAGGCAGAAATGCTGGAGTGGGTTGCCGTTTCCTTCTCCAGGGCATTTTCCGAACCCAGCGATGGAACCTGGGTCTCATGCATTGGCAGGTGGTTTGTTTGCCACTGAGCTATCAGGGAAGCCCTCTGATTACATTAGGATCACCCAGATTACTCAGGATAGTCTCCAGATATATACCTTAGTCACACCTGCCAAACCCCTTTTGTCATTTGAGGTCACACAGTCGTAGGTTCCAGGGAGTAGGATGGGACATCCTTGCAGGTCTTTATCTTGCCTACCACTTGGAACATGGCCATCATTCGCTGGTTGCCTAGGATTTGGAAGAGAGGTGAAAAAGCCTGGAGTGGTCAGGTCAACCTGTCAGTTTCATTTTGTCTGTATATGAGGTGTGGGCAAGGGCACGGGAGTAGGATTCCCTTCCAAGTGTAACAGCCTGACTGGAACGTCAGGTCCATGAAGACCAGATCTGTATCTGTCTTGTTCACTGCTGTGCCCTCTTCATTGTCTAAACCAGTGACGGGGACGTTCACGGGTGCTTGTTAATTATCTGTTGAATGAGATGTTTGTTGCTGAATGGATGACTGAGTTGGGAAAGCTTGAGGAAGAGCACTGGGGAGAACTCTCCACTGTCTCCTGTCTGCACTAAGTTCTTGTTTTCTTGGTGAAGTTAGGTTTTCAGCTCAGGTGTAGACGGTCTGGAATTGCATCATAATGATAGAGACATTCTGCTGGTGGGAGAGAGAGAGACAGCTAAGATTGTAGAGCCTTTTCCTTCTTTCTCTGGCTTTTAGCCTCCATGCCAGGCACCCCTGGAACGAGGAACAGGGAGAAGCGTAGAAAGTGATGTATGGCCTCAGTGAAGGTCGGGGCAGCTGCTGATGGAGGAGGAAGTTGTTCGCTATGGTGATGATCACTTGTCCCTGCAGCGACCAGCTGTCACATTCCTCGTTGCTCACCCAGCCAGAGTCAAGTCTTGCCCTTTGCATTCCTAAAAGAACACTTGACCCTGTGAGGACATGATATGCATTTATGCTGTGAAAAATGCCAGTGAAATAGAAAACCAAGAAGCTTCTTGATGCTTTAAAAAATAGCATGAAGCATTGGTGTTTGAGGGCCCTGCAGGTAGCCAGCGGGTAAGCAGAAGCGATTGGGCTTCTAATACGGAATCTAACATGTTTAGGGGCTTCGCCTCTCAGGTATGAGGTCTGACAAATACTTTGTATAAAAAGCTGTCCCTGTAAACTAACATTAAAAACCTTGTCTTGAAGAAAATTAACTAATTTGTTGAAAGGAGCAATAGATGGTAGAAAAAGGAAAGACTTTTTACTAACACAAGGAGGACATGGGGTACATGCTCTCCTGGGCTCTTTGAAATTTGGAGAATCAGAGTCTTCTGATCTTTTACTGTCTTATGTGACCTTGGACAAACACTGTACCTTTTCTCAGATTTTTATCTGTTGTCTTTATCAGTGCTGTTTTAAAAATGTCCTCCATCTAGGTATTGAGGCACATGTGCATATTATGTTTTCCTGGTCTAACAGTCTCTTGAAAGAATGTGCCTGTTTTTTTGAAAGAACATATTAATTATATTTAATTTATCATCCCTTAAATTAACCTCTCTATCTAAATCTATAAAATTATTGGAGAAATAATTGGTTACCACAAAGGATGGAAAATTCATCATTGGAAGTCCTTATTCCATAAAATTGCTTAATGATTAGTATCTTGTTGTAATGCTAAGGAAACAAAATTAAATATAGGAAAGAGCTGGTATTCATGGTGTACATGGTAGGTTTTAAAGCCTGTGAGCAAGATTTCTGATCAGTTTGCCAGACAGAACAAATGCAGAACACCACCCCACCCCATCCCTATTCTGCAAACAAGTGGAGAATAAAATTTCACCAAAAGCGATTTTTAAAATGACAGATGATCTCAAGAAAGGGAAAACCCAGGTATCAGAAAGAAGGAGGGGAACTCAGGGTAAGCAATGTGAGTGACCAAAGTCCAGATGGAGTATAGAGGCGTGAGACAACAGCCAGGGTTGGGAGGGGATGAGTCCCCTCTGCAGGCACGGTGTGGGGAGGGAAGGGACTAAACCCCAGGGGAAGCTGAGTCCTGTGAAGGTTCCATCCATGGAACCAGGCCACGAGAGCCCCACTTGTAGCCAGAAGCAGTAGCAGGGAAACTTGCCTCTGCCTGCAGTTGCACGAGAAAGGAGAGACGCCAGTGGCTGCTGAGAGCCAAGCTTGTGCTCCGCAGGGTATAGAGTTCAAATTCACACCCTGAGTGCAGTGCCAGGTAAGGAGCAAGTTGTGTGCCCGACACTTCATTCTTCAGGGGACGTGGGGATGAACTTAGCACTCAAAAGTATGTTCAAAAAGATGAAGGACAACTGGCACTAGTATTTAAAGGAAAAAGGAGGAGGAGGAGATACAGGCAGGTTTGAAAAAAAAAAAAAGAATCAAATAGAAATTCTCAGCAGGGAAGATAGTTATTGAACTACGTGAACACTGTTGTGTTGGTTGAAAATTGTCTTGCTTATTAGTACAATGTCTCATTAGTGCATGGTTCCAGATACAAATAGCACATTGATACATACTTTTTTTTTTTACTGTATAATTATCTGAGGAGGTTTGCATAACAGTCTCTTTATCTGTTTTAATCTCATTTTCTTTAAAATGGAGATTTAAATCTTTTATCAAATGATTTATTAAAGAGAAAAACTCAAATGTCATCATTTGTGAGAAGCTTTCTCTTTTATGCATATCTGGTCACCCCCCCTGTGCTCTTAGCAATCTGTGGTTATAAAAGTAATCCTATCATTCTTTGTGCTGTTAGGTGTATGTTTATATATCACCCATTCTTGAGCTCTTTCAGGTAGCCTTTCTTCCAGTTTTTATCACTCCTTGGTACACAGTAGGCCCCACAATATTGCTGAGTAAAAGAATGAAGACTTAAAGTCATCCAGTTTTACTGGCAGCACTATGTATTAGACCCCAGACCTTCAAGAGGCTCCCATCAGTTGTATTTAAGTGAATGTGTCTGGCTGCAATCCTGATGTTCTGACCTTAGACAAAAGCTTTTATAAGCATTTAGTCATTGAGATTGGAGCCTTGAGAAATCTGTTAGCCAGGAACTAATGAGTGTAAAATAGGTACAGGATAATTGGATGATTCTGTTTTCTAAAAGTCAACATCCTTGTACGCTGTCATGGGGTGGGGAAGAAATGTGTTGAGAAGAGCAGAAAACCGCATCAGACAAAAATGTGTTTCCCCTTCCTTGCTCTACTGTGTTAGAGAGGAATTTTGTTTCCATTTCTTAAAGCTGAGGGACTAGGATGAGCCAAGAAAAAATGATGAACTGTCCACACAAAACTAAGGACTTTATTCCTCAAATATAATCATTTAGAGGATAATAGCTTTTTCCACTAATTAAATTGCAGAGGGAAGGAAAGAGTGGGATTTTTAGTAATAAAGAGGAAGCAAAAGTAAGTTGAAGGTCTTTATAAAACTGAGGTAATAATGGAAACTAAGTTGGAACTAAATGGGTAAGTAAAATATACTTTAAGCAGAAAGATGAGAAGGTTCTTAGGAGTCTTGGTAAGTGTTTTGTGGAAATGTAAGCCACATTTCCAGAGTTTAGCTCAGTCTTCTTAAGAAGTAGTTTATCTTTCAAACACCTTCTGATTTCTTGTTTGATTTTTCCATAAAACTTCTTTCCCCCCAAATAAGTCTGTTGATGGTAAGATAATTTTCAAGGCCAGAAATTTCCAAAGAAGTTAGACAATATTCCTACATTAGGAATTATTTTTACCCTAATTGGTTCTACAGTATTTTAAATTCTGTGACTGGGCCGTTGGTCCTGTTTCATTTGCATTAAAATAACATTTGAAAGAAAGTGAAAGTGAAAGTGAAGTCGCTCAGTCGTGTCCGACTCTTTGCGACCCCGTGGACTGTAGCCTACCAGGCTTCTCCGTCCATGGGATTCTCCAGGCAAGAATAGTGGAGTGGGTTACCATTTCCTTCTCCAGGGGATCTTCCCAACCCAGGAATCGAACCCGGGTCTACCGCATTGGAGGCAGACACTTTAACCTCTGAGCCACCAGGGAAGCATTTAGCCCATTTGAAATATTATAGTTAAAACCAATATAAAATGTTCATTTTGTCATATATTTTATTGAAATGTAATATAAATTGTGTTTATTTTTTATTAAAAAGCCATGAAAAATATTCACAATAAAAGTGATTGCCAATAAATTTCTTTCACAGAGCAGCATGAAATTCCAAAATAAAATATTGTTTGGGACTCAAGAAATAGAACTCTTATGAGGAAAAAAAAAAGTTACAAAATGCTAGGGAACTAGTTTAAATGCTGAGGGATTTGTTTTAACTTTGCAGCTATTTGTTTTAATTTTGTAGCTTATTGTTATTTTAAAGCACATGTAGAAATTCTTCTGTAAACAGGCTTTGGTGAATTTATACCAATAATTTCTGTCAACGAAATTATCAATGTTCTCTTCTTATACCAGGTTGTTGGTGTAGCCCAGGCCATCAACAAGAAATCAGGAAATGGTGGGACATTCACTGAAAAAGATGAAAAGGTACCAAAACTTGTGCCTGGTATGATCTCAATTTAGGAAGATGCTTTCTCTTTAGAGTGTATAGACCTTTGGAATTAGCGATTGTCAAAACTGTTGATCACCAGAGCAGTATGGTTTGAAAGGATCTGAAATGTTCAGAGGGGTCCCTTTCCTCTGGCTAAATCAGTACTGACCTGTGGACCTCAGTCAACAGAACCCCCGCCCCCAGCCTGACCCCTGCCTCGCCACGCCCCCAAGCCTGCCTCACCACGCCCCCAAGCCTGCCTCGCCACGCCCCCAAGCCGGCCTCAGGGCTGTGTGCATGCTGGGGCTATCCAGAGTGACGTGATATTTTAACTCTCCCATTTACTTTTCATTACTGCTGTAAAGAAATTTAACATTAAGTTAAAAAAAAAGAACCTAGAGCACTGCTCCAAGTTCAGCAGTCCAGGTCCGCTAAAAATTGGAATTGCCTCCTAGTGAAGCAAATTTCGGAATATTTATAAGCTTTGCACGCAGACGATGAGGCGCCAAGGTGTGAATTCAGGCTGGATGATGTGAATTTAGCTTCAGAAAGAGTGGCAGTCAGCATTATTTTATTACCTTTCTCGTCCAACTCTGAAGGGATAGTTTCCTTGCACCACATTGACCTGTTTTCCGTTTAAGGACGGAAGCCCTTAAACCTGTTTATAGCTTCATTCTGCTAGCAGGTTTTATTATTTCTCTTCCTGGATATGTAATTATATGTATATCATGGAGCCCACTGAATTCTTCCTCTTTAAGCCCATTGCTATTTCTGTCCCTCCACTGAAAATTAGTAGAAACTTTTGGAAGATATTCCAGTAAGAGTTATTTTTGTCTCCTGCTGTAGGCTGTATGTTGGTCCCCATGTCTTAATTGCTTCAGAACGTAGCAAGTACCTTTTTAAATGTGTAGGAGTCATCTAGTATCCTATTCTGTTAATGACATCTGAGAATATTTGGTGGGAAAGATGGTCCTAGATTAGCTGTTTATTCCATTATTTGTCTGTAATCCATTCAGGTAAACCCCGCTTGAAAGATTGTCATTCTTAGTCTGTATCATCTCTTGGCAGAATAAACTCAAGATTGTGAATAAAATATGCCACTTCTTTTAATCAATAATTAGTATAACTGTGAACACATCACCTTGGTATAGTATTGTGAGGGTGATAGGCTGTATTTACAGAATATATTTAATATTTGCAATTTAGTATGGAACTGCTGTTGCCAGTATTCTCCTAACAAGTATGTGAGCTTTCAGTTTGCCCCAGTAATAAGGTACGGACTATTTTTATAGTCTTAGCTTAAATCCAAGTCTTAATATCGTTTAGAGACTATACCAACTTTTGCATAAAGTGAATTTCAATGTCAAATCATGTAAAAAGATCTGTGTCTCCTCTCTCCTTGCTTATTTTGTAACTGTTTTATGATGTTAGGCAACTTTACTAACACTTATCATCTACTGACTGTATCACTTAGCTAACAGTTGCTCTGCATCAGTTTCTGATTTTATGCAGAATAAACATCTACTGTGTTTATTTGATGCTGTTGGTTTTTTAATATTTATTTGAACTATAAATATTTTTGGATGCTGTTCGTGTTTCCAGCAATATAATGAGACAGGTTTATTGACAGTTCTTACTTGACTGTTGTCTGTTTTCTAGGACTTTGCTGCTTACTTGGCATTTTGTGGAATTGTTCTTCATAATGCTCAACTCTATGAGACTTCACTGCTGGAGAACAGGAGAAATCAGGCAAGTCTGATTATAAAGAGAGAGTACAGAAATTCTTTTTAAGAAAATGGTTAAATTTTTATATATATCATACACATTCAGTTTCTAAATATTTTAACTGTTTCTACTGTTCCTTCTAATAGATATTTTTTCCAGAAACATATCCTTCTAATAGATATGTTTCTGTGAGCTATTGCTTTAGCACTGTTAACAGACAAAGATTTACTTTTAACTTTACACCACCCTTTGTCATCATGGTGCCAGTATTATGATGTCACTGTTTTAAGTTATTGAATGAATTGCACTTGTAATATTAAGGATTTAGTTCTTATTTTATCACTTAGAGATGTCATCTCTTGATTCCCTGCTTTATAAGATAAGGATCCTAACATCCCTCATCTCTCCTTCCCAATTACTACTCCTTACCTCTGCTTTTCCTATCTGGACTTTTTCTTTTATGCTGCCCACACTGATAACATGTACACAGATGGCCTTCAATTTACACGGGTTGTTTAGACTTATGTTTTCAACTTTGTGATGGTGCAAAAGCTATTCACATTCAGTGGAAACCGTACTTCACGTTTTGAATATTGCTCTTTTTCCTGGGATAGTGACACATACGACACTGGGCAGCGGCAGTAGCCAAAGCTCCTCGCAACCATGCCATCATGAGGGTAAACAACTTAAAACCATTCTGTTTCCCACACAGCCATTCCAGTTTTCACTTTTAGTACAGTATTCAGTAAATTCATTAGATATTCAATACTTTATTATAAAATAGGCTTTGTGTTAGATGATTATGCTCAGCTGTGGATGAATATAAGTGTTCTGAGCATGTTTAAGGTAGGCTGGGCTAAGTTGTGATGTTCAGGTGGTTGGGTATATTAAACAGATTTTTGACTTGCAGTATTTTTAACTTACAATGGATTTATCAAGATGTGACTCCATCGTAAATTGAGGATGATCTTTTTTGTTCTACAACCATGATTAATTTTTCTAAAGCTTTGTCTGGATTAATTCCAAAGTTGCAATTTAAAATAAAGTATTTATAAGTACTGTGATATAAATATTGCTCACATTACCTTTGTTATATAATTTAGTTTTTCTTGTGGATTCTGAAATTTATTCCTTTTTCCTTGAACTGTCTGCACTAGTGTAGCCTCATGTTGGAGAAGGAAATGGCAACCCACTCCAGTGTTCTTGCCTGGAGAACCCCAGGGAAGGGGGAGCCTGGTGGGCTTCCGTCTGTGGGGTCACACAGAGTCGGACACGACTGAAGTGACTTAGCAGCAGCAGCAGCAGCCTCATGTTATTGCCCTCCCCCAACAAACTCTCCATTATTTAGGCATTCTCTGGAGTTCTTCTTTTTCATGGAGAATCTCCAGATTGAGATTTTCTTTCTCCTTTCAAGCAAACCATTTCTCCTCATGCCTGCTGTGCAGGGTTCATGGTAGAACTTTCCCTCACTGCTTTCTTAGGAAGACTCCATTAGTTATCCACTGGATCCCAGAACTCCTTTTCTTAGCTTACTCCCTTGTTCTGTTGGAACACATTCTCAATTAACTACTTGCAACAGGTATTGTGATGTGAGCGCCTTACATGTATAAAAATATTTATTATACCAACCTGCCAATTTGGCTGGGTATAAAGTTCTGCATTGAAAAATGTTTCTTAGAATTTAAAGGTAATGCTTTGTCTTCTGCCAGCATTGATATTGTTCTGATTCCTGGAACTCTTTTTTTTATCTATAAGCTTTTGGGATTATTTCTTTGTCATTGCTCTTGTAACTGAATTTCACAATATTATTCTTGTTTTCATTCATCATGCTTGTACCTGGTCATTCCTTTCACTCTGGAGATGTAAGCCCTTAGGTTTTATTTCTTTTTCATTATTTCTTTGATAATTTATCCCCCCCACCCTTTAATTTCTCTTTTTAGAACTTGTGTTAACAAGACAGTGGATTTTCCATGACTTTCAACTGCAGCATCTTTCTAACATCTCCCTGCTCCAGTCTCACCACTCATTAATCCAGTCCTCATTTTATGAAAATGAGGTGATCTTGTCCCTTCTCTACTGCAATCCATCACAGTCCAAACTGCTTCAAAGACAGAGATTTTGGGATTCTTTCTCTGTTTACCTCTGCAATATCATCTGGTTAGTTTTCCCCTTTACACTCTCTATTCTTAAAAAATTGGATCAAAACATACAATATGCCACTTTCTCTCAATGCAGTTCTTTTTGACTGTGATATTTTCCTTCCTAACTTCAATAACTATTCTAACTTCAGTCATTATTCCTAACTGAATAATTCCTGTTCATCTTTCAGGCCTCACCTGGCATAGTATTGCTCCCAGTAAATCTTAAATAATAACCCTTTCTCTGCCCTCCATGCACAGATTCTCCTGTGAGACTAGATGAAATTCTGTAGAGTTAAAGGAAAGCGAAATTATCAGGAAAAACATGAAAGGAACTCTGAAAATTTTGTTTATTTAGGAAAATATTTATTCTTTGAAAATGTTGGCAATGTTGGTAAATGTTGATCTCAGAAGTTTGGATCAACAAAAACAATAGTGTGTTTTATGTGTCAGACACTGTTCAATGTTAATTTATTTAATCTTCACAACAGCCCCATAATTTTGGTACTATTATTTTCATTTTCAAGAAACTAGATCACAAAGCCCGCAGGAGGAGAAACCAGAATTAAAAACTCTTGGCTCTGACTTCAGAGTCTGATCGTAACCACTGTACTAATTGTACTAACAATCAGTAGAGAAGTTTTCTTTTTAAACTTGTTTGTAATTTGTTAGATTATATATAAACCACTTAGAACCCATATAAGTCATTGCATGGCTTTAATAATTACTAAATCAGAGCTCTTAATTTTTTTTTCTAGGTGCTGCTTGACCTTGCTAGCTTAATTTTTGAAGAACAACAATCATTAGAAGTAATTCTAAAGAAAATAGCTGCCACTATTATCTCTTTCATGCAGGTGCAGAAATGCACCATTTTCATAGTGGATGAAGATTGCTCCGTGAGTACAGAGTATGACTTTTTTATTTTCAGAAAGACGGAAGCTTACAGTCCTTAAAGCACTGCTTTTAAACTCATGTTGGCCTCAGAACTCTCTCTCAAGTCCCGCTGAACATGGCTATTTATGTAAAGCTGGTTAAAGAATGAGTTGTTTGGTTGGAAAGGGGTGGAGGTGAGGTTGGAGGATGCCCCGTGCGCCCTCACCTTGACCCTCTGCTGAGTGGTTACCATGGGAATGTCAGTGCGCCGCTTTGATCAGTGGCTGCACTACCTTGATGGAGAAATGCACTGTCATTACAGTGTGCAGACCTTTTTTGCCCAGGAATAGTGGTGCCCTCTTGCTGTGAGCAGGTAGACCTGTTCTGCCTGTTTATTCTGAAGGGAATGGGTATAAAATTTTTTTACCTGAGGTTGTGTGGAAATCATAAGGCACGCCCTAGTGGAGGCAGTGCTGTTAAAGGTACCTATTAGTCCCAAATTCTTCACCCACCAGGGAAAGTTGCTTAATTATTCTAAGCGGTAAATTTCAAGCCATCGATTTGCATGTAAAGAAGTAAGATCTGTATGGAAAGATGAAGTGTTCTCGTAGAGCGCTGGTTACTTACAGGCCAGCTGAGTTTGCTGTTAGCATCAGCACCTTTAGCCTAAGGCCGTTTTCTTTTACGCAATTTCTTTCCTTCTTAACTGATGAATCACTGCTTTTGGTATATTTCTTTTGATGTAGTTGTTTGTTTTCTTTTTGCTTTAGACCCTGAGAACATGCTCTTCATTGGTGGGTTAGGAAAGAAAACAGGGATTCTTACTTGCATAAAGTCAATTACAATCTGTATAGGATATTTGAATTGATTTTGGCAGGGGAGAGAAATGGACTACAGTCCATAGGATTGCAAAGAGTCAGACATGACTGAGGTGACTTAGCATACATGCATGGGGGGAGAAAAATAAAAGATTTTTAATACTTATATTTTAAATTTTTAATTATTTTATTAGATAGGAAGATAGGACTGTGTGCTATAGTGTTATTTGAATCATTGTGTTTGGGTGTATATAACTGTCATTAATAGGAAATCAAGTGAGAATTCACTGTGCTGTAAGATAATCAGTATTCTCATGGAAATTATATAAACTATTTTCACTCCATTATAAACTCCTTAATATAGAGATGATTACAGGACCGCAGCTATCCTTCAAAGTTCAGGTCTGAGTTTAATGCAGTGTGTCAGTTCACCGTTTTGGCTCTGTGACTGCTCTTTGTCATTTAATTTTTGAAAGTTATATACAAGGGCACTCCTTTTTTAGACCACTTAAATATCACTTTAATTAACATTCAGCTTATCCTTCTACCAGTTAACAGCTATCATAGCAGCAACTGACTGGTATCAGAGTTGCTTTAAAGTATAGCTCAGCAGTATGCCCATTAATCTGTTTTGCTCACTTTTTAAAGACTTAATTTGTTGGGGGTAGCAATTAAGTGACTTGACGTTCATTTATACTGTAATTATTTTTTGATAAAAAGCATTTCAATACATGAGCAAAAATCCAAATGTGAACAAGAAAAAAATGTACTCATTTCTTCTGTTCCCACATTAAACTGATATCATTGTTTTGTTTCCTTCCAGTTTTTTTATTCAGTTATAGTATGGGTGCAAATATATATGCTGCATTTCAATTTAACTTCAAAAGTACATCTCTTTGTTGCTAAAATCTTCATAATTTAATAATCTCATAAAATAGTATTGAATTGTGTCTTTTTTAAAAAATAAAGACCCAAGAATAGCAGTGAATGTATGTATAAAAGCTAAAACTTGAGGATTTTGAATAAATATAGAGAAAATTTGAAGCTAACATGTTCCTTAACAACTGGTAGAAAAGCAAAAACAAATAGTACTCAAATAAGTACTTTCGTAGGTCCGTATCAGAAACAATAGGAGTATGGTTCTTAGTAACAGGGAGTAGGTTTGAGAGTGTCATGAAGTGAGTACTTGGGTCACTCTTATCTGAGAAAGTGAAAAGATACAAGAAGTGGTGTCTCAGTTCCACAGACTTGTATGTCTGTGCCTAGATAGTTTTCATTGTATTCTCAAACTGATTTCTCAGTATGTGTTGTTGCTCTGTTTCCAGGATTCTTTTTCTAGTGTGTTTCACATGGAGTGTGAGGAATTAGAAAAATCATCAGATACTTTAACACGGTAAGGACTTACAGTCTGTCGTTTTCACATGTACATAATACTGATTACATGCTATTTCACGACCTGTTTAAGACACAGAAGCTGCAGTTGCTTTTTTCCTCCTACAAGTAACTTCATTTGTGAAAATACTTTACTATTTGATGTTGTAGTTCCAGGTTTTTTCCACTGCAGTTGACCTGTTGGAGAATTCCTTCACAGAGTGAATGGTGTCACAATTAGTATAGGCCTGGGTACAGTGTTTTCTGTGAGCTGATTCATTCAAGACCCACAGACATATATTTCAGATATATTTTTTCTTTGTACTTTGGACCCGTGGTGAAAATTTGATAGGCTTCTGAGTCTGTTCTGATTCGGAAACAGCCCTGGGATTTAACTGACCCCAGAAGGGTGCCTACAGTCTCCATCACACCAATACACGTACACATGGCGAGAATCAGAAATCTATTGTAGTTCATTTCTTTTTCATGTTCTTTGTAATTTTAAAATTTGTGTTCATTTTTTGTTAGTTGGTACACAGAAACAATAGAAAGTCAAGGTTATGTGTATCAAGGTTCTAGACATTACTGGCCCAATTTTATACGTGCTTTCTGAAGAACTTTAAAAAGGATTTAGAGTAAACTAACAAATGTTCTTTCTCATATTTTTGTACCCTTAGCAAAATACTGGTGGTGTTTGCTTAAGCAATCGCATAATCCAAGGAATATAAGTCTGCCAGGGTCAAGCGTCAGGAATTCTTAGGCATAATGCCATTTTATTGTATTTTTCATTATTTATTTCTTTCAGTTATTTCACTCCCTAAAATAATTCATGTCAATTTATACTACCCCTTATTAGTGATATTATAATTAAAAGCCACTTATGATCCGGAGAAGGCAATGGCACCCCACTCCAGTACTCTTGCCTGGAAAACCCCATGGACGGAGGAGCCTGGTAGGCTGCAGTCCATGGGGTCACTAAGAGTCGGACATGACTGAGCGACTTCACTTTCACTTTTCATTTGGATGCATTGGAGAAGGGAGAGGCTACCCACTCCATTGTTCTTGCCTGGAGAATCCCAGGGATGGGGGAGCCTGCTGGGCTGCCATCTATGGGGTCACACAGAGTCGGACACGACTGAAGCGACTTAGCAGCAGCAGCAGCATGATCATGGAAATAGAACATTATTTAACTTTACTATTGACATTAAAGTCCCAGAGTTTTTGCTCTACAGTTGACCTATCAGAAAATTATTTCATGCTGGTGAATGATGTCACAGTAATATCCTCTGGAACCAAGTCCCTTGGCGGTAGTTCTTTAAAAACAACCTCTGTGCAAATCTATGGAACATTCTGTAAGATAACTGGCCTAGTCTCTTCAAAAAGTCAACAGTCATTGGATAAAATGGAGGGAAGGGCTGTCCTTGGTCCATAACAGCCAAATGCAGTACATAAACCTTGATTAGATCCTAGTTAAAAACAAATAGCTATCAAAGACATTTGTGAGGATAATTGAAAATCTGAATATGGACTGGATACTGTTATTGGTGTGGAATTATTGTTACCTTTTCTTTGGCATTACTAAGTGGTTAGTAGAAGAATGTTCTTATTTTTAGTAGATTCGTGCTGGTTTATGTAAGGATGAAGTGTTAGGATGTATGCACCTTAGTTTAAAATAGTTCAGATGGGCCAGCTGGGGAGGGAGTAGGGTGTAGTGGGGTAGGTGGGTTATAAATTAGGAGGTTGGGACTAAGCTTATATATGCTACTGAATATAAAACAGATAATCAACAAGGACCTCCTGTATAACATGGGGAACTATACTCAATATTTTGTAATAACCTATCAGGGAAAAGAATCTGAAAAAGGGAAAAGGTTCAGTTATGTGTGTGTATACATAACATACATGTGTTATACACACATATATACATATATAACATATATACATATATGTATATTGTGTTGTACACCAGAAGCTAACATGACATAATAAATCAACTGTACTTCAATTAAAAAAAAAAACTTCCTTCAAAAAAGATATTTTCAACAAAAACTAAAATATGGTTCAACCAAAAATAAATAAAACAGTAAATATATCTAAATTTAGTATAAAAATTTGTAAATTTGCACATATGTAGATATAGCAAATGTGGTAATATATTAACAATTGTTGAATCTAAGAGTAGGATATTTACTTTGCTTTCAGCTTTCCTATGTATTTCAAAAGTTCACCATAAAAAATTGGAAGAAAATGTTTGTAATAAAAAGCTGGAAATAAAATGAAAATCATCTTTGTAGATCATATAAAGCCAAACTGTCTGAGCTTGCAGCTTCAAGAACAAAATGCTTGAGTGTGCAACCTGGTTTTGTCCCAACCCTCCTCGTTAGGACTGACCCCATGGATCAGTGCGGGGTCTGCAGAAATTGTCTTCTGCCCTGTATACCCTTTCCTTTCTTCTCTTCCCTTTCATGACATTTCCTGTCCTTTTCTGTGTTCCCCATCAGGATGGAGAAACTGTTGACTCTAGTGGTTTAAAGCGGTTACTTTGTTAAGTGATTGTATTTAAATCAAAACATTATTTTAACAATATGATACAATGAAAGACCTTTTCTTCTATTAGAAGTATTTCAGGAAGCCCCAAAGGAGCAGATGTAACTTGGGGACAGATAGGGAATGTGTTTGACTCGCGGGGTACACCTGACCTAGGCCGTGACTGCTGACTTGGGTGTGGAATGGGTAGTCAGGGTACATAAACCATGGAATCTCTACCCCAGAGATGTTTCTGCTACCCTTGAATTTTTGTTTCATAAAATTATGTCAGAGTAGCTGACCTTTATTTCCCTTCTGACATTGTTGGTCATGAACTGAACTTGATTTCCCATCTCCACATCTGTTCTTTCCTAAGCTTCCGTGTGTGTGTTTTCTGGCATGTTTAACGTTGCTCTAGTGACTTGGTGTAACAGTGACCTCTACTGGTGAAAATGCATTAAAAAAACTAAAATCTTACTATATATTTGATTTGTGCTACTGTATACTTGATTTGTTTCTAATGAATATCACATTCCCTCTCTGAAAAAGAAAATATAACATATCTTTCCACTTTTAAAAATTATTCCAGGACAGTCTTAGTGTAAAGATTTTTTTATAAAGGATAAATGTCAGTATGGTTACCTTAAAAGAGACTAATTTACATGGACCATTTTAACTGATTCATTAACCGAGTTTACAGTAAAGAAAATTATCCTACACCAGTGCCTTACATTAGCTAATAGTTAGCTCTTAATCTAATGATACAGTACAAGACCTCATAGTGATGTATGTTTTTATTTTAATAAAAATTAGATATCAGGCTTCATTTTGTGAAAACTAAAATGGTTTTTAGTAACTTTAGCTTTGTAAAAGGACTAGCTGATACTGACCCTTGGCCAGCAGATTCTTTATTACATTTCCGAAATTTCTTATTGATAGAATTTAGACCTTTCCAGTTTTCATTATTAAACACTTTGTCAGTGCAAACCTCTTTCATGAGATGAGATGCTTGGCAGTTTGGTGATGTTAGCGGTAAGCAAATCATTCTTTTTAGGCAACTGTGTGTCAGTGGAAAAGCGTGGCTCACTTAGTTCTCCTTTAACCAACCATCTAACTTCTAAAAGATAAAATAATTGATTGAAGACAGTTTTGAAATGTTAAGTATAAAAATAAAGAATAGTGAACATTATACATAATTATTAGAATTGTATTATCAATGGGATAAAACACAGTAAGCTCTTGGGGTTTGTAGAATTTGAGAAGTGAAGGTCATTTGCAGATGGTGGGAGGTTTCAGAGTTTCCGGTGCTTCAATTCAGAGAGCCATCTAATTAGAAGGAAAAGTGAATGTGATGTTATAATATTTCTGTAAGCTCGTAATTTTAAGAAATAGATGTTTTAGTGCTATAATTCCATTTTAGTTAACTTCATGTTAATTTTGTGCTGTGCTTAGTCTAAACTCAGCTGTGTCCGACTCTTTACAACCTTATGGACTGTAGCCCGCCAGGCTCCTCTATCCATGGGATTCTCCTGGCAAGAATATTGGAATGGGTTGCCATGCCCTCCTCCAGGTGATCTTCCTGATCCAGGGATCAAACCCAGGTCTCGCGCATTGCAGGTGGATTCTTTACTGTCTGAGCCACCAGGGGAGCCCCATGTTAATTTTAAATGCATATTTTATCACATAATGACAAATACATGGAGTTAATCCTTTAAGCTCATGTTCTTGGACTATATATACTACTTGTTAATTATAGGTATATTGGGAAACATAGTTAATGCAGGAACACCTACTGTTTTTTAAATAGTAAAAAGATTTGTACTCCTTTAAAAAATGGTAGACACAGAGTATGAGAGTGTAGACTCTGAAATCGGACTGCTTAATTATTTGGGTTCATCTGGCTCCCTCTGTTGAGATAACGATAATAACAACAGTCATATGTCACCATCATCATCATCATTGTTAAAGACATTTGGACAAAGGTATCCTTTCCAGTGTACTCTTTTCTCTTTGTAGATACTTTTTCATTTTTCTTATCTTTACTATAGCTTCTTTTATTTTCCCGAGACTTCCATTTTCCATGAAATATTTATTGTTTTAAAATAGTTTTGTTAACCAAAATCCTGCACTTATCTCATAACCTTTTCTTGGGATTCTCCCCAGGCAATTATGTACGAAGTATTAGGAAGCCAGGAGTATCCTAGGCCTAATGTGTCTAACATTTTTCATGACTTCCCAGATTATCAGTCTAGGATCAGAAATGTTCAGTCTGAAGTTCATCTGTTCCCCTGTTACCATGGTCATTTCCCTTTCATTCTTTTTCCGTTGTATATAGTACTGGACATATGGTCATTACCTGACTTGGCCAATTACACTTAACCTAAAGTGTACATCAAAGAACTGAAAGTTACTCAGTCGTGTCTGACTCGTTGCAACCCCATGGACTATAGAGTCCATGGAATTCTCCAGGCTAGAATACTGGAGTGGGTAGCCCAGACAATATTCCCAACCCAGGGATCGAACCCAGGTCTCAATCTGGGTTCTCGAACCCAGGAGAAGAGAATGGCTACCCATTCCAGTATTCTGGCCACATCAGAGAAAGGAAAGACGAAAATATCTTGGCCAGGAATGAGGCCACAGCTTGAGGAGTCTTTGTGGGATCACTAGTGATCAAGAACACCATTTGAGACCACTGTCCTAGAAGCAATTTGCGCAAGCTGAGCGAGAAGGATGGAAGATAGGAAAAGATTGGAAACTTGAGGACAGTTTTCCTGAGACACCACTGTATTTTGAAATGTTTCCCTCTATTCAGTTCAGGCAGTTCAGTCGCTCAGTTGTGTCCAACCCTTTGTGACCCCATGGACTGCAGCACACCAGGCTTCCCTGTCCTTCACCAACTCCCGAAGCCTGCTCAAGTTTATGTCAATCGAGTTGGTGACACCATCAAACCATTTCATTCTCTGTCATCCCCTTCTCCTCCTGCCTTCAATTTTTCCCAACATCAAATGAGTCTTTTCAAATGAGTCAGTTCTTTGCATCAGGTGGCCAAAGTATTGGAGTTTCAACTTCATCGTCAATCCTTCCAGTGAATATTCAGGACTGATTTCCTTTAGGATGGACTGGTGGGATCTCCTTGCAGTCCAAGGGACTCTTAAGAGTCTTCTCCAACACCACAGTTCAAAAGCATCAATTCTTCGGCACTCAGCTTTCTTTATAGTCCAACTCTCACATCCATACATGACCACTGGAAAAACCATAGCTTTGACCAGACAGACCTTTGTTGGCAAAGTAACGTCTCTGCTTTTTAATATGCTGTCTAGTTTGTCATAGCTTTTCTTCCAAGGAGCAAGCATCTTTTAATTTCATGGTTGCAATCACCACCTGCAGTAATTTTGGAGCCCAAGAAAATAAAGTCAGTCACTGTTTCCCCATCTATTTGCCATGACGTGATGGGACTGGATGCCATGATCTTAGTTTTCTGAATGTTGAGCTTTAAGACAACTTTTTCACTCTCCTCTTTCACTTTCATCAACAGGCTCTTTAGTTCTTCTTCACTTTCTGCCATAAGGGTGGTGTCATCTGCGTGTCTGAGGTTATTGATATTTTTCCTGGCAATCTTGATTCCAGCTTGTGCTTCATCCAGCCCAGCGTTTCTCATGATGTACTCTGCATATAAGTTAAATAAGCATGTGACAATAAGCAGCCTTGACGTACTCCTTTCCCTATTTGGAACCAGTCTGCTGTTTCATATCCAGTTCTAACTGTTGCTTCTTGACCTGCATACAGATTTCTCAGGAGGCAGATCAGGTGGTCTGGTATTCCCATCTCTTTTCCACAGTTTGTTGTGATCTACAAAAGTCAAAGGCTTTGGCATAGTCAATAAAGCAGAAGTAGATGTTTCTCTGGAACTGTCTTGCTTTTTCAATGATCCAGCAGATGTTGACAATTTATCTCTGGTTCCTCTGCCTTTCTAAATCCAGCTTGAACATCTGAAAGTTCATGGTTCACATACTATTGAAGCCTGGCTTTGATAATTTTGAGCATTCCTTTGCTAGCATTTGAGATGAGTACAATTGTGTGGTAGTTTGAACATTCTTTGGTATTGCCTTTCTTTAGGATTGGAATGAAAGCTGACCTTTTCCAGTCCTGTGGCTGCTGCCGATTTTTTCAAACTTGCTGGTATATTGAGTGCAGCACTTTAACAGTGTCATCTTTTAGGATTTGAAATGGCTCAACTGAAATTCCATCACCTCCACTAGCTTTGTTTGTAGTGATGCTTCCTAAGGCCCACTTGACTTTACATTCCAGGATGTCTGGCTCTAGGCTCTAGATAACCATCATGACCCATTATCTGGGTCATTAAGATATTTTTTGTATAGTTCTTCCCACTATTAGGCTTTCCTATTTCTTCAGTTAGTGATCTTACAGTTACTGTAGGCACATCCTTTCAGAAATTTATGGAATAAATTTCCATAACCTGACCATCTTTGTCAAGTTTATTCCCATCATCAGGGAGTGTAGGAAGTTTCCTAATGAAAAGACATATTCTGGTCTGTTTTTCCAACTCTGGCACTGGCATTATACTTATGAACCCTCTGACATCAGGTTAACCTTTTATGTTCTACCTGTTAAGCAAGAAACTGGAAAAAGAGCTGGGAAAATATTATAAGTTCAAAAGCATTGTTTTTAATTCAAATACATATCTTAAAGCACCTCAAAGCAGAAAAATGAAGAGAGAAAAACTTAATAAAATTCTAGACCTGCGTGATTTTTATCTTGGTCTAAAATGTGTAAAAGATTATTCTATTGGTATTAGTAGACAAATAAGGAAATAAAAACAGACACTCGACTTTCGTCATTCTATAATCTGATGAGAAAATAAGACATAGAGGAAAATTCATATGGATTTCACATTAAATGGCACAAAAATCAACATAACCATTAACAGTGGAAATAAGATTACTTAATGACATTTAAAGTTTGTTTTCAACAGCTGAAAAATTGTGAGCCTTTGTTTTTCCAAAAAATTTCAATTATAGTAACTACTAAAGTTGTGCATCATCAAATATGTTTAAAGCTTCATTTTCTAATTAAGGTGTACACTTTGCTCCATAATTTAAGCCTGATATGTTTCTCTTATAACCCTCTATGTGACTGTTTTGCCTGTTTTTTCACTGCATGGAAAGAACTCACCTCTGTTCTTCCCACAGGGAACGTGATGCAAACAGAATCAACTACATGTATGCTCAGTATGTCAAAAATACTATGGAACCACTTAATATCCCAGACGTCAGTAAGGACAAAAGATTTCCCTGGACAGTAAGTAACCTGGTTTTAGACTTGGAGCTTGACGGCTGTTTTCCTATCAGACCTGCTCTGTACTAGTTACTCTTAACTGAAGGGCTGGCTCCAGAATTGGCTCTTTGGAAGTGATCTGTGCTTGCCCTGATCTGAGGAAGGGAAATAAAACAGCTCAGAACATCTGTTCAGAGGTGGTCAGCTATAGTTACGTATTTTGCTCTGTACTTTTGTCAGTTTTTAAAAAATGTATTAATGAAATATCATTAACTTTGAGGTAGTTTCACTATTACCTACTTAATATCAATTGACACTCTTTAGGTAGTATTGCTAGAGTTCCTGAGTTTGTCTTCAAAAGTTAAGTTCCATATGGCTTGTCTGTAACTGGTCATCTACCACAGTGAACAGCTCGTGAAAAAAAAAATGAGTATTTGTTTTTCTTGAGAGCAAACCTACAAGGGTCAGTTTCTCAGCCATTGAAAACTTTAGATTCTAGGGTTTTCTCTCATTTGACTTAAGAAAAGCATTGCAGTTGGAGGCAGCTGCTTTGACTTTGTTATTTTCATATCTAGGAGACCTTTTTAGTACTGTAGCAATACAGGCAATAGAAACAGTGGTAAAGCTGAAGAAAGAGACATTTGTGACATGCAGAATCCTTGGTGGCGTAAAGATTCTGATTTCTACCCTTCTTATTAAGTTACTTGAGACATCTGCTACACAGGGATAGCAGGAACTCGTAAATATTTTGCTTAGTACTACTGTAAGCTGCTTAAGAAACTTTAAAATGGAAAATAAAAGAAATATAGGTAAATAAAATGGAAAATAAGAAAAAATTAAACATAGGATATTTATTATTTTTAGTAAAGACTGATTGTTTTATGTTGCATTTACATGAACTTCATTATAATTTGTGCATTTTTTACACTCTGATGTTATCTCCAGCTAATAAAAGATAAGCATATTAATAACTTTATATGTCCAGTATAGTTTGTAGCATCTAATGGGCAGACAATCTGTTCATAGTATTCAGTTGTTTTGCTTTTCGTTTCTTTGTTTAGAATGAAAACATGGGGAATGTAAACCAGCAGTGCATTAGAAGTTTGCTTTGTACACCTATAAAAAATGGAAAGAAGAACAAAGTGATAGGTAAAGCCTTTTCATTGACCTCCACTCTGCACTTATTAAAGAAAAACATATTCCCAGAAACTTCTTTCCAGTGTAAATTTAAAGACTAAAATATGGGAAAAAAGATGAAAACTGGAATGATAAAAGAATTTTGAAATAATTTTTCATTGATAAATGTTAACAAACATTTGTTAAATATCTTATTAAATATGATATACTTTTGTAATTATAATCCTGTTTGAACAGAGGTTTTGTTTAAAAATGACATGTTGAAAGTTAGTAGACTGAGAGATATCAAATTGATAATGTATATTGTTTTAGAGCCTCACATCTTAGTTTATGATTTTTCTTTTTTTGAATATGTGGTTTAGATTATAGATTGTATTCATTGAACACTCCATGTTTTTGGCACCTGGGATAAATCAGTGAATAAGTCAAAATCCCTGCCTCAGGGAGTTTACATTCTTATATAAAGTTTAGTAAAACATGTCTACTGCAGGAATGGTGGAAGAAGGCATTCTCAGAAAAATGAGATGATGTTTCCCGTTACTGACATATTTGTTTCTTGGCACTGCAGGTTATATTGAGAGTAGAAAAGAAAATTTATATGCCAATTTTGGCTTCCTTGGTGGTTCAGATGGTAAAGAATCCACCTGCAATGCAGGAGACCCAGGTTCAATCCTTGGGTCGAGAAGATCCCCTGGAGAAGGGAATGACAACCCACTCCAGTATTCTTGCCTGGAGAATTCCATGGACAGAGGAGCCTGGCGGGCTCCAGTCCATAGGGTTACAAAGAATCGGACACAACTGAGTGACTAACACATACATGATTGACACTGTGAAAATAGCCTGAACTCTTAAATATTCCCCCTAGAAGTTGAAATAAAGGTTTAAACTTTTAGTAAAAACCCTAATGGTGCAAGACTTAGCTGTATAAATTTACCTTAAAAAATCTGATTAGTTTCCAGGTTGAAAATCAGTTTCCAGGAAAAAAATTTCTGGTTAGTTACAAGATTTGACTGTAACTTTATTAAAGAAGAGTGTCAGTCAGAAAGGTGGGGGAGGGAGGTATTGTTTATGAAAGTGGGGAGGGGAGGCCAACACTAAAATTGCCTCTCCAGTTCTGTCCAGTTGTCGGGAACCTTGGCCCCTGTCGTGGAGATGGGTGTGGCAGGCCGTGCCGGTGTACAGGCTCTTGACCGCTCGGCGAGAGCAGCACTGGGGCCGTGCGTGCGGCAGGCGGTCCTTGTACTCCCAGTGATCCAGCTCTCCTCCTGGTGTGCGTCCTCGCTTTGAGACACCGACTTTAAACAGCCCACCAATCTGACTCCCCTTGCTCTGACTGTTTACGTTCCAAGATGCGTTAACTCGTGAAGAGAACGCCTTCTTCCTAGCCTCATGAATGTGTGGCTCGCTTTGCCAGTTGTTCCTTACCGTAGATCAGGCACCTGGACTTGAGGTCATGGTCCGAGTTACAGGTGCAGTAGTCCCATTCCTGAGGCAGATCCATTTCTTGTTGATATCCATTTCTTGAGACTATTCTGGTTTTATACGTCAGTCTATGAGCTGAGGTACTGTTCTGCACCCCAGAGAGCAGGAGGTGTCCTCGGTGTGGTAATCTGATTTCTGAGCCTCCGGGGCTGGGCTCACTGGTGAATTGCCTCATCAGCCTCTTGGAAGACAGCCTCGCGACTCCCTGAAGGCTGTTCATCACTTGCACACCTCTCAGTTCTCAGAGAAAAAAGGAGAAGCTAGTGAACTCATCTATTAGCTCTTTTCAAGGGTATCACTGATCAGATCCCTAACAGAGACCAAAGAAAACTGACAGAGGTGCCCTACGATATGACACTCACTAAATGTTTAGATTGTAGAGGTTTATATCCTAGGGAGTTAGGTGCAAACTACATTGCAGATGTTATGCTTTTTGATAGACGTGTAGAGCTTACACAAAACTGCCTTTGACTTTGAAAATGTGAAATGAATTCCAGAAGTGATGCATCATTTATTAATACTAATATGTTTTGGTGAGAAGGAGGGCAGAGTGACAGCTGGCCACATTAAGTCATGTCTTCACTTTTTCTCAGCAGCATCACTTTGGAATAATTGGGAATAGGGAGTGGCTGGAGGAAGTTGTAATCAGGCTTTTTCATCCCTTTGCTGCCGCTGCTGCTGCTTCTGCTAAGTCGCTTCAGTCGTGTCTGACTCTGTGCGACCCCATAGACGGCAGCCGACCAGGCTCCACTGTCCCTGGGATTCTCCAGGCAAGAACACTGGAGTGGGTTGCCATTTCCTTCTCCAGTGTGTGAAAGTGAAAAGTGAAAGTGAAGTCGCTCAGTCGTGTCCGACTAGTAGCGACCCCATGGACTGCAGCCCACCAGGCTCCTCTGTCCATGCGATTTTCTAGGCAAGAGTACTGGAGTGGCTTGCCATTGCCTTCTCCTTTTCATCACTTTACACAAGTGATAAATAAGAGTCATTTGGGGAAGCACAGAGATCCCTGGATGGGAATAGGACTCAGGATATCCACGTGGTTCCACTCTCCGCTTAACCTTTTAAACAGTTACGGGCACCTTACACAACTAAGTCACACCTTTCAGATCCCTTCAGAATCCACATTCTATGGTCCTGTCACTGTTTCAGACAAGTGAACAAGAAATGAACAGTACCAGCTAAAATAATCAGATTTCTGTTTCATATATTTTGTGTCACTCTTATTTGATAACAAGAGTCAAAAGTAAACAAATGTTGTTTGGGGAAAGGAAAACTTTTCTACCAATTAAAAGAAAGAAAAATGCCCTAGTGAGATTTCTGGTGGGGGTCCAAGGTAATTCCAATAGGGAAAATTTTCAGTGTTCCCCACTGTTCTGTAAGTGTGACAAAACAGAGAATTTGAATTCTCAAGTGATCTTTATACTCACAGATTAGCATGGAACATAGCATGGTTGTAATAATTTTTCTTATATGTCACAGACCAGATTTTGCTATTATGTAATTTTAATACAGAATCCCCACAGAGTTACATGCGGAAAGACGGGACAGGCCCATATGTTTTTTGTAATCTTTCTTTCCTTCGTTTTTTTCCATTGCTGACAATTAGATGAAATTGTAGACATTAGCCCAGTGCAGGGCCTGTTGTATCATTAAATGTATTCTCTGAGGTATTTTTTTGTAGCAAATGTTTTCTCAGTGGTCTGGCTGATAGAGAATGTTTCCACCACTTTGTTTCCACCACTATTAAGAAGCTCCTTTCCTCATGAAGCATTCATTTATTTTAAGCAATTATTTCCCCTATTTATTAGATTAAGTTTGTCTTTTTCTTGTATTTACTAGAAATACTTATGCCTATTTTCCATGTCAGTTTCAGGACATGTTTTGAAGAAATCAGTTCCATTCCCATCCAAAAAGAAAAGTTGTTGAGAACATTTCCACTTTAGATAACTTACATTTATATCTTTTTTTTAGTGAAAAAGTAATACAAATCATAGTGTTACATCACATGTTACTTGACACAGTGAAGTATGAGAGAGAAGTAGGTATTTCTTACTGAATGTATTTTCTAAACTCATACTGTCTAATTCTTTGCTCATCTATGTGTGGCAATGTGATTCCAAGACATAAGTAAATGCTGTAAAATTATGTAAGTTTAAATTTGACTTCTACTTAATTTTATTTTTCATAATAAATTATATCATTTGGCAATCTATTCAGTTGTTTGTAAAAATATTTGCTAGGATTTTCCTAATGCAAACATAATTACATTGTATACCTATGTAATTATGTATATTACCTATATTGCTTAAGGTATCTAGTTTTTCCCAGTTAGAGAATTGTAAATTGTGTTTAATGATAAGAAGCACCAGTAAATAAGACTGTAGAGACAGTAATAATTGGAAGAAAATGAGAAGAAAAAAAAAACCTAGGGTATAATATCTTTAAGTTATAAAAGTGAAAATCTACGGAATGAAAATAAACATAAGGATTATAGTTTCAAGAATTGACTGAAGAAATAGAAAAATAAGAGAAACTTCCTAGTAGCCCTGGAACACAGAGCTTACCTTTATTGGACCACCAACATTGAGGAATTTCTAGAAGATATTAATATGAAGTGTATACTGTTTGTAAGAACATGCTATACACAAAATGGGCAAAATTTGAGTAGAGATAACAATATTAGTATCAGAGAGGGTAGATTTTAAGATAAAAGAGCATAATGTACAGAATCACTTTGCACTGAATAAGTTAAATTCACAGAGGGAAGTGTAATTTTCATAAATGCCTCTAATAAGGTAAATAACATCATTGACATATAAAAGTCAAAGCTATTAAAAATACAAAGAGAAGTTGACAAAATGGTAGTCATAGTGAGTCTTTAATACCTATTTCATAAAATGCTAAATAGGAAAAAAGGAAATGTTAGAATTGATTAATATAAAAAATGAAATAATTGGCATACATTTACTTTTATATGTCGTAATTAAAAAACACAAATTCCTTTCAAATATCCACCAAAAATGTACAAATACACACATACAACATAAACTTCGTCATTTCTGGAAAGTGGAATTGAAAACCATTGTCATGGATCACAGTGCATTAAAACTAGAAATGCCCAGAGGGAGGATAAAGGGAGGAGGGAAGTGGGAGGGAGGTTCAGGAGGGGGAACTCATGTACACCCGGGGCGGATTCATGTCAATGTACGGCAAAACCAACCAATATAATATTGTAAAATAATTAGCCTCTAATTTAAAAAATTAAAAAATTAAAAATTAAAAAAAAAAACTAGAAATGCATAATGAAAGGATAAATTAGAAGGCAAAAGCTCACTTAGAAACTGAAAACATTCTCCCAAATGTCAAAGAAGAAATCAAAAGTCAAAATGAAAGTATAGCATTTCAGAAAATTAGTGGTCACCTCAATTTAATATAAAAATGCAAGGTATAAGGTCAAAACTGTACTCTGAGGAGATGTAGAGCTTTAAATATTTTGCTATTTTAATCAGGAAATAATAAACTAAAGAGCTGCTTGATAAAACTGAAAGAGATGGCCTAAAGGTCAACATTCAGAAAACAAAGATCATGGCATCTCGTCTCATCACTTCATGGGAAATAGATGGGGAAACAGTGGAAACAGTGTCAGACTTTATTTTGGGGGGCTCCAAAATCACTGCAGATGGTGACTGCAATCATGAAATTAAAAGACGCTTACTCCTTGGAAGGAAAGTTATGACCAACCTAGATAGCATATTAAAAAGCAGAGACATTACTTTGCCACAAAGGTCCGTCTAGTCAAGGCTATGGTTTTTCCCGTGGTCATGTATGGATGTGAGAGTTGGACTGTGAAGAAAGCTGATCGCCAAAGAATTGATGCTTTTGAACTGTGGTGTTGGAGAAGACTCTTGAGAGTCCCTTGGACTGCAAGGAGATCCAACCAGTCCATCCTAAAGGAAATCAGTCCTGAATATTCACTGGAAGGACTGATATTGAAGCTGAAACTCCAATACTTTGGCCACCTGATGTGAAGAGCTGACTCATTTGAAAAGACCCTGATGCTGGGAAAGATTGAAGGTGGGAGGAGAAGGGGATGACAGAGGATGAGATGGTTGGATGGCATCACCGACTCCGTAGACATGAGTTTGAGTAAACTCTGGAGTTGGTGATGGCGGGGAGCCCTGCCGTGCTGCAGTCCATGGGGTCGCAAAGAGTCGGACACAACTGAGCAACTGAACTGAATCAGGAAATAAAGAAACGATTTCAACTAAGTGTTCGTCTCACTCCCCACACTGCCCCCCAAATAGATAAATGAATAGGAAGAAAGAAAGCAGAGGAAAGAAATTGAAAAGAGAAGTTTATGAGATGAAAAGGGATAGTGAAATGAGATGATGGGCAAACACGAAGCAAACATCCAACACAGATAAAGAGGGAAATAAGAGAAACACAAACAGGAATGAGAAAGGAAATGTAATTATAGATGCAGAAGAAATATTAAAAGATGTTATATGATACACTGTACCAAAAAAGGGGTATGTTTTGATGAAACAAATTCTATAAAACCTGGTAATAACCAATACTAAGGAGAGTTTACAACTTCTCATGGAAGTAGTTGAAAAAGTTATATTTTTTAAGTCATTAAAAAAGAAAAGAACACTATTACCCAAAGTAAATTTTTACCAAAGCAACCAGAGGACAGGAAAGGATGGAAAAAGGTGAGGTGTGGAAGAGGAAATAGCAAAATAACTCACAGCATGATACGGTTGTTAATTGGAAAACCCCAAGAGAATCAGCTGGAAGTAGCTATCTAAAACGAGAGTTGCAAAAGTGCCTGGCTTTCAAACTGTTAAGGAAAATAACTTTCTTACATGGCAAGACAAATTTGTTGGAAAATAATAATGGAAAAAAATCCCATTTACAGCAGTAACAAGGAATAAACTTTTGTCAGAAATAGGAATATCTATGTGAGGAAAACTATAAAACTGTACTAGATACTTTGAAAATTTTTAGTACATGAACTGACAAAACATTTCCTGATGATAATTTTTTTTAAGATGTTAAGTTTTTTGCAGATTAGGTTTTATTTCAATTTTAATACATGTCCTGATAAGGTTGTTTCTCAAAGGGAAGGGAGTTCTTAAAAAATATATAAAAAATTCATCTGGAGGATAACATATAAAAAGAATTATTTAGAAAATTCTTCTGGAAGGATAGTATAAAATAATCAGAGTAGATGGATAGAGAATTGCCTTATCAGAAATTAATGCTGTATAAGTAACATAATTAAAAGTATTAAATGTGTGCTCGAAAAGATGGCAAGATTGATGGAACACAATAGAAAGTCTAAATGCAGACCCAAGTCTGATATAATTTGTGTTGGTATATATTTATGTTTCTAAGATATCGTTGGTTGAAAGACACCATTTTATGTACCTCAAAGAAAGAAAAACATGATTTCAGTTACACCATTACAAGCAATTGATGAGAATGCAAACTGATTTCATAAAATTTAAATGTGAAAAAAGCACATTGTTGAACTAATACAAATTTATTATTTGAGGTGACAATTTAAATTATTAAAGGATGAATAAGTTTCATAAGAATCCAGCAGCAATTTAGTGGGGGTGTTTGGGTTAAGTAGAATTAGAAGATTGAATATGATAGAATGAATCTGTAACAGTGCTAGAGGAAAATATTGGTTTATATGTAGTCTTAAAACAGGAAGCTTCTTTTAAAAGAAAGACACTATAGTTGAAAACTTAAAAGATGACTTACTTGAGAAATTAAATCTTTTCTGCAGTGAAAAACTTCCTAAATTAAGATAATTGGCAAATAATAAGTAAAAAAAATGTTTTTGCAAGGTTGGTCATGAGGGTAAAAAAGGGCATGTCTTGTGCGTATGTGTGTTAGTCACTCAGTCGTGCCTGACTCTGTGTGACCCCATGGACTGTAACCAGCCAGGCTCCTCTGTCCATGGGATTCTCCAGGCAAGAATATTGGAGTGGGTAACCATTCCCTTCTCCAAGGGATTTTCCTGACCAAGGATCCAACGCAGGTCTCCCGCATTGCAGGCCAGTTCTTTCCTGTTTGAGCCCTGAGTATTAACAGTTTTGGCATCTCGCCGTGTTGTGTGGGAAAGAAGGCATGGGACCACAAGCAGAATGTAAGAGCTGACGCCCTGCTCTGCCACAAAGCCAGAAGGAAAACTGTGGTTGGTACGAACATCTGACCCCTGGAATTACAGAAAAGGAAACCTCAGGGTGTGATTTTAGAAACTACCTAGTTCCCTTCAGCATAATTTCCAGAGGCCTTCAGTGCCAACTAGCTCTCAGAGCTGCTGTTGTGAGCATGTGAAATAATGTCTGTACAAGTACTTTGTGAACTAACAATATTACGTAACACTGATGTTTTATTATCTAACTCTGCTACTTCTTGGTTTTCACCTAATATGTTTTTGAATATTTTATTTTATGGTTATACAGAGTGATTGATTTTGGCTGAGTGATTTTGTTTTATTTTTGGTTCTGCAGTAACTACTTTGTTTTTATATATAAGTGCTTCTGATTTTATATCACTTGCTAGTAGATATGGCATTTCAAATGACCAGTTTTAAATTTCATTACTATACTCTTCATCCACTCTTCCACATCTTTAAGAAATACATTGTGCAAACTATCTGTAAATGGGTCCAAGCTTTACATTTTCTCAAAGAACCCTGTTATAAACCCTTTTCTAGGTATTTCTGTTTAATGGAGTTAAACTTTATGAAGGGTGTAAAGAGATCAATGAGATTATCATGAATGCTCTATAAATGTGACTGCTTTCAAAGAAGAATCAAAGTATATCCCTAAAGGGACCACTTGTCCTCTCCCCTTTTCTTATCCTGAGCGTTACTCTGTGTCTGCCTGTCTGTCGAGGCATGACACAGACACATGCTCAGTGTTCTGCCCTGAGCTGTGGTCGGTACAGCCAACTCTTGCTGTTTGTATGCTGAATATGCCTTTGTAGTACCTTTCAATTCCTGAGGTATTAATTAATACCACTTACTGTGCTTCCTCGGTGGCTCAACAGTAAAGAATCTGCCTGCAATGCAGGAGCCACAGGAGAAGACATGGGTTCGATCCCTGGGTCTGGAAGATCCCTTGGAGTAGGACATGGCAACCTACTCAGTATTCTTGCTGGGAGAATCCCATGAACAGAGGAGCCTGGCAAGCCAGATTGAGCCTTGCGATCCAAGGGGTTGCAAAGAGTCGGACATGACTGAGTGGCTAAACAACAGTGTGTTCATTCAAGGACTTGACTGAGGCTTATGATTTGAACCGTTTTCCAGGAAAGAGTTCCGTACCTCGGTCCCAAGCCTTGCAGACTGCCCGATGACCACATCTCAGCTTCTCCGGCTTGTCTTTCCTTTTCTATATGTGTGGTCAATCTTATGAAGTGACAAAAAGAAAAATCCTGTTTATGAAAAGTGGCCATCAAGCAGGAGAAAACTTAGTAAAAATTGAAAAGCAGTTACATTGTGATATGAAGATAAGGAATGCATGACTCTCAAGAACATGTGATGTGGGAGATAGCCAGATGCCTACATAAACAGTTCCATTTTTATAAGTTGGGGATTCACAAAGGTTGGAGGACATAACCCTTGTGTTTGCACTGTACGTGGTATGTGGTCTTTTAAAATGATGAATGCTGATTGCCATTTACTCATGGTTTTTACTTGCAGTGTCCAAATTTTAAATTTTTATTGATAATGGAATAAACGTTAGAGAAGTAACCTCTGCAGTGATAGATAAGGATGGCTTTACTGTCTAAAATAGAAAAACTCACAAACAAAGAGCAAAAGGAGGATACAGATAATTTGTAGTGTTAAAAATAAAGTGCACACCAGTGGTGATAAAGGGACTACATGTGCAACCATGCATCATTTCAGACTCTCTGGAATCCTTTTGTGCTCCAGGAAAAATAGGTGATAGTAAAACACAGTCTTCATGGGAAAGTAATTGGGTCAGAACTGCAGTCTTGCATCCTTTCGTTAACTCGGTTAACATTTTTTGAGTCCTGCTGTGTGCCAGGCCTGGCTAGCTGAGGAAGTGGAACTGAAAAATAAAATCTCTTAAGCCCAAGATATGTACAGTCTAGAAAGAGAGACAGAAATAAAAGTCCCCATGATCCTCCAGGTGATAAAGTTAAGGAGCTAGGACAGGTGTCTGCCTCCCCTGGGGAAGTGGGAGGCCTCCGGGAGCTCCCTGTGAAGGGCATGTAGGGATCTTCTGCTGCTGCTGCTGCTGAGTCGCTTCAGTCGTGTCCGACTCTGTGCGACCCCACAGACGGCAGCCACCAGGCTCCGCCGTCCCTGGGATTCTCCAGGCAAGAACACTGGAGTGGGGTGCCATTTCCTGCTCCAATGCATGAAAGCGAAAAGTGAGTCACTCAGTTGTATCCGACTCTTAGCGACCCCATGGACTGCAGCCTACCTGGCTCCTCCATCCATGGGATTTTCCAGGCAAGAGTACTGGAGTGGGGTGCCATTGCCTTCTCCGAGGGATCTCCTGGGTAACAGGAAAGAGACTGGGACCAGTGGAAGACTATAGGCAAAGGTGTGGGTGAGCAAGAGGCAGTCAGGAAACTGCTAACAGTCATCAGACAGGGCTGAAAGGCACAGGGCAGCTGTATGGTAATAATCTGGTCTTTGGGGCTAGGCTGAGCTGGGCTTTCGATTTTAAATGTGAGCACCCTGGAGCACATGACTTAACTTTCCTGAGACTCAGTGTCTTCATCTGTAAAGTGGATGTGAGCACACCTTTCTCATAGTGTAAATCATGCAGACCAGAGTCCACGTGTGTCCTGAAGCACTGAGCACCACACCTACTCCGCAGTGGGCATGCGATGGACGTCTGTGTTACGTATGTAGAGACAGAAGAGTCAGGATGTTAGAAACACCGCTCCCCAGAGGTACAAGGTCATCAGACTCCTCGCAGAGACCCCTTAGAACTGGAGCCCCATAGAACAACGAATTCAACTAAGATTTGACATAGTCTTCCATTTATGTATACTGTGTGTTTGACTTTCTAAGAAAGGCCAGGACTTGGGAGGTTAGGTTATGATTTTCTTCAAAGATTAATTCTGCTCTTAGTCTAAGTAAATAGTCATTTCTACGTGCATTTATTTGCAATATCAAAAATGATTGGAAATATTCTCCTGGATGCAGAGGTACATATTTGAAATTTGAGACTGTAAACTGTTTCCTACATTCTATTTTGTGGATAATTGTGTTTTTTAACTTCTGATTTCTCAGTAAGGAAAGGCAGCCTGGGTGACCCAAAATTCTGATGTGCATCAAAATTGTTCTCTTGGCAAGAGTACAAAAATCCAATTAGTCTCCAAAGGACAAATTGTCTTTGGGGATTCAACTGATATAAAATTCGTGACAGAATCTGGACGAAAATAGTACTCTGGGATTTCTTTGAACATAGACAACATACATTTAGGACTGTGTGAAATGAGTTTGCATGTAAATTAACTCAGTTCATTGTTCTAGCTTGTATTTGTGAGGATCCATTTACGTATTTGGAGATGGCAAGCATTCCTAAGAGAAAAGCCCTAGACCTTTGGGGGCTGTGTTAAAGTCGGTGCATGTTGTGATTATGAATAGTAACATGTGTTCAATTTCTTGGATTATTATAGGGGTTTGCCAACTTGTTAATAAGATGGAGGAAACCACTGGCAAAGTTAAGCCTTTCAACCGGAACGATGAACAGTTTCTGGAAGCTTTCGTCATCTTTTGTGGCTTGGGGATCCAGAACACACAGATGTACGAAGCAGTGGAGAGAGCCATGGCCAAGCAGATGGTCACGTTAGAGGTGGGCTCCCCCGCAGGACGCCTCGGTCTCCCTGAGCGCACGCTCGGCTGACACCCCCATGAGGCAGTGCTCGGTGTCTGTCCCCTCACTGTGACCGGACGAGAGCCATGTGCTTCCTCTCTCCTCACTTAAACAGCTGAGGAAACTGAGACCCGGGATACTTTAGAAACTTGTCGAAGGTCATACGACCATATCAAAGCTCATGCCCTGAGTCCCTTCCGTCCTCCGCTTTCTTGGCCAAAAGCGGTCCTTGGACCTTAGTGACGAGCCTCTCACGCTGATGATGGTCCCCCGCACCCTGTCCTTTCTCCATTGCCTGAGCCTCCCCGTCTCTCCTCATGAGCAGCTGTATTCACACATCAAAAAATCAAAACCAGATATCCCAAGCACTCAGAATCAGAAATGAGGAAAAGGAAGACTCTTCCAAATTACAGATTTGTGGATCTTGAGAAAATTCTGATTCAGTAAGCCCTGGGTGGAGACTGGGAATCTGTGTTACTACCAGCTCCCCCCCACCCCCAAGGTGATTCTGAGTGTGAACTACTGGCCTGGGGGCTGGCCTCAAACAAGACTCCCTCCCAGGCAGGATGAGCCTACCCACGCATCTGGCGCATGGGCCAGCCATCTCCAGATGTGTCTCACTGACTGCCTGAAAACACTCACTTTGTGTAAGATGGAAGTTTCTTACATCGTAGAGCAGTCTAGGGAATTAGACTTCAGAAAGGGCATTCCTTAGTCATTCATACACTGGTGTGAAATATATATTTATATATTTGCCTACTCTTAGACAGTAGAGATCAGTAGGAATCAATGTTTGAGTTACGGATTGTAACTTTTCCTCCAGCCCCTAATAAATAAGAGCTAGAAAGATGTGTAAGTCAAGATTTACCAGTAACCAAGATGGTATACTTTCTAATGTGAATATAAAACTCTAAATAGTTTTAGTAAAGTACTATATAAGAGACTTTGGATTAGAAATCAGTAGAAATCTGTTTCAAATGCACACACACACAAGTATACATATATTTTAAATTAAATGTATGCATACATATACATATATGTACATGGTTGTGCACGTGTATATACAATTTTTAATACAATTTTTTACTGTTTCCATGACTGTACTGAAGAATTGACTCTAAACCAGCTATCAATTAGAAATTAATCTCTTTTTGAACATACTTCCTATTTGGAAAATTTCAAACATAACGCTGAAGTAGAGAGGATAGCTAAGGAGTGCCCATGTCTTCATTAGCTATCTTCAATAATTATTGACCTGTGGCTACTATCATTCCATGCATACTCTTGCCCACTTCTCTGCACTCTTCTTCCTTATTAATCCATTGATTATTTTGAGACAAATCTCAGATATAATTTTGTTCAAAATTTCTGAATATTTTCCTCATTGAGATTTGTTTCTATTTTTACACTATAGCTTTATTTCAGTTAAAAATGAGTACTTCTACTTTCACTTAGTATATCCATTTTCCAATTTCAATTCATTACAGGAAATCATATCTATGATCACAGAGTTGACCTTGAAAAAATTTTCTCCCAAGGCATTGGATAAAACCTAGGGACATAAATCCCTTATGTTTTCTTATGACAGGGAATTATTTTCACCTAGAAGACATCATTATAATGACAGTAAAACAACAGTAAATAGCTAACCTTTATCAAATGCTTACTCTGTGTTCTCACATGTATTAACAGAAGTTAATCCTTACAACCCTATGAGTATGTGCTATTTTTATCTTCAGTGTGTGGCAAAATTAATTTTTTAAACTTAGCATGTCATGTTATTCCTTTATTCCTTTATCCATGTTGCATTGCATTGATTTATATTAGACTAGTTCAGGGTCACCGTCTTAGCCTTTCTCAACAAACCACCTCCCTGGTGTCAACAGCAGGTTAGCTGTGACCTGTCAATTTCACGGCAGCAGGAAACGGCAGCTCTGTGGTTCCTTAGGTTTCCTAGTGATTAATGGTTCAAACAGTAAGACAAGTCATGTGTATTACCATATTGTAATATTCTGAATCACAATATATAGACACATTTACCATTTGGCTTTAGATTTTTAATTGCTTACAATTTTAAGAACTAGTTCAAGGAAAACTGGTTTGGGCCACTGAATTACTTGACTCACCATTTAAAGTCTGAAAATGAGGTACCTTTTTATCACTGACCCTAAAACTTTAAGAGATTTTTGTAAATCTGTGTTAACTCTGTCAAAAATGAACTTTTAAAAATATTTATTATGACAATTTAACATATAATCACTACCCTGGTTTAGAAGAACATCTAAAATATTATCCCATCATTTGGAAGTTATCGGTTTTGAAAATAGGAATTAATGATTCACATGTTAAGTTATAGGAAGATAGTCTTACTATCTTCTTGTAACTCCACTAGGATGGTGAAAAGTGTACGAGATTAGGAGATGAAAGCTGGGTCCCAGGCCCTCTTCTCACTGGGTGTGAGCTCAAAGCCAAGTGGTGAGAATCCCTGAGCCCGGGTGTCCTCTGCTGTTAATAGATGGATTTATAGGCCACTTCTGCTCTTCTCAGTTCTTGAATCCTGTGAGTGGAAAAGTATCCTTGAATCTGTGTGGCATTTATCTCTCTGCTATGCAGTTTTTCCTTATGAATTCTACAGTGGTTACAGGCCTCATCCAAGAGCCACTTCCAGATTGCTTTTTTCCTAAATATCAACATTAAAATGTCAGCTTATGCAGAAGTCTTTTATCTTGACTCAGTACACCAGTAAAATAACTAAAGTCAGTATTTTTGTTTAAGAAAAGCAACACAGAATTTTCTGCCAAGTTTGAGCTAATAGTGTGACTTATAAATAATGTGTTTGTTGTATCAGCATTGTCAGAGGAAAAGTGACAGTTTTCTTTGAACACAGGGAGTACAACTTTCTGTTTCCATAAGAAGCATTTGAATAAAAGTCTGAGATTTTCTCTCTGTTGAAAAAAGCAGCAAAGAAGATGCGATGTTCTGGGGAGTCTGGATACCTCTGCAGGAAGGCTTAGGAGAAGCCCAGGCTTGAAGTTGCGGTCTGTGTTGGGTGTTCTCTCTTGTATAACATGCATTCCTTCTGTTCTCGCCCCGCAGGTTCTGTCTTACCATGCTTCAGCTGCAGAGGAAGAAACCAGGGAGCTCCAATCCTTAGCGGTAATCCTCCTCCTCCTCCTTTGTAGAAATGACTAACCAGAGGCACCTAATTAAGACGCAGATGTGCTTCTCTCAGGGCAGCTGCTGCTGCCAGTAGTGGTCCCCTAGACCTTTAATTAAATGTGGTAAATATTTATATGGATATTTATAAAAAAGATCTAATCAAACCTATTTTCTTGTAAGGCTAGAAATTCACTGATAACACAGAGCAAATGATAACATTGTATTGATTTTGTAATACATGAAATGATTCTGATATTTTCCCAATAATTGTTATAATCTTTACATCTTTCTTAAGCCAAAATTAAATTTAGGTTTTGGTTCCTGGGGAAGTGTGGACAGGGGATTGCAAGGTGGTTGTGTGGTTCGAGTACTAACAACAAAGATTTTATAGCTTGTTACTGATAAGGTACTCTGCATTATTAGAAATGGAGAATGGTTTTAATTTCAAACCATATGACTTGCAGAATGTTATTTGAAATTGGGTTCAAATAAGGTCAATTCCTGAATTCTCACAAGTTCTTATTTAGGATGCTAGGAGAGAAAAGCACATTGATGTGTCAGAGGAATGTCTGAGTTTGGGGATGGATTGAGATTGCGGTGGTTGAGGTTAATGGACATTCGACACTGACCCCCAAGACTGGCGTTCTGCGTTCACGTCCATGTGAGACAACGTAAAGAGTCTGAGACGTCGTGGGAGCGCGGGACCAGTGAGAGGGTCGCGGAGGCCACTGAGGTTCTTCTCTTTGTCATCATCTCTGTGGCTTGCAAATTGTCGCGCTCCGTGCCCTTAGATAACGTTTTGTCATGTAAACTGCACAAGCCGTGCTACGGACGCCACACTGAAGCCCACGGACTAGCTCAGGGTCGCACCCGCAGGAAGTGAAGAGTCAGCATAGACAGTCGCGCCGTCTGTCTCCAGAGCGCTGCACGTTAGCGCCGTCCTGTCTGTGATGCTTTAGGGAGGGAGGAGGTTAAAGATGATTCAGACATTCTGGCCCTGGCAGTTCAAAGAATGATCATCCCCTTCATTAACCAAAGTGGAAATATTAAAGAAGGAAGAGAGAGAGGTGATGCAGAACACGGTGTTTGAGATGCGGGTGGAACAACCAGATGGACATCTTGCACCCTGGGAAGGGCAGGGAACTAGAGGCGGCAATTTGGAGGTTAAACGATAGGGCTTGGGGGTGGAGTCCCATGATAGTGAAATAATACGAATGGAGCAAGTGCGGGGGAATGCGGAAAGGCGTGCAAGGCTGAGGGCAGGACTGTTGCAGGGATACGTTTAGATGGAAGCCGTAGGAAAAGAAACCAGCTAAGGCAGAGACATAGTAGTTAGACAGGGAGGCAGACTTTGGCTAGGGCGGGCAAGCAGAACAGCTTTTATCAGGAAGGAGATCCCATCAGTTGTTGCGGGAAGCTTGAGAAATAGGACTGAGAAAAGGCTGCTGGATTCAGTGATTAGGTAATGGTTGAGAAGGCAGCTTCAGGAGTGAAAATGCAAAAAGTCGGACTAGATGGTGAGAAAGTGGAGGAAATGAGTAGTAGTTTAAAAAGTATGTTTTGTATGAAAAAATGAAATAGCTAAGAAGGGTGTTGGCTGCATCACGTGAAGTTTTTTATTGCTTTGTTTTGTGCTTCTGAGCAGTTTGCTCACAAGCAGGAGAGGCAACATATTCGTGGACGAAGGGACAAGGTCCAAGGTGAGCGTGAGCCTAAGAATGTAGGATGGTGACATAGATCTGGACCTGGAAGTGGTCTAAGCATTACAGAGACATTTCTTTGGCCAAGACCAGAGAAAAGGGGTGATAATTATAGCTACACTTACTCTGTTAGTCACTCAGTCCTGTCTGACTCTTTGTTACCCCATGGGCTATAGCCCACCAGGCTCCTCTGTCCATGGAATTCTCCAGGCAAGGACACTGGAGTGGGTTACCACTCTCTTCTCCAGGGAATCTTCCTAACCCAGGGATCAAACCTGGGTCTCCTGCCTTGCAGGAAGATTCTTTACCATCTGAGCCACCGGGAAGCCCTACACTTAACTGAGCACTTACCATAAACCTGGTGTGTTTGAAGTTCTTTGTGTATGTTAAGTGTATTAAGTCCACAGCTACCCTGTAAGGTCAGTATTAGCATTTTGAAAATGGAATCTGAGGTTGAGTTTAGATTGCCCTATTCAAGATCTCCCAGGTTGTGAGTAGGACCAGGACAGACAGCCCAGACCCAAAGCACACACATCATTGCACAGCCCTGGAGAGAACGAGCTAGGAAAGGAAGGAGGGTCCAGACCATAGATTCTTGATTAAATCACTGAGTATGAAGCTGAGTCATCTGCCAACAACAGTCGAAGGAGCTCGAGATGATTTCATCTGAAAGGTTAAGCTTTTCTGGGCGTTAGCCTCATTCGAATTGGCTATATTTCTTTTGTTCATGATGATGTTTGAAGGGATGAGCTGTTTTTCAATTATTTACAAAGGTTTAAAAGTTTAAAATATCTCTCACATCAGGCTTAATTGCCCATTTGTCTAATCCTCCTAGAGTGCTAGAGTTTTACACTAACTGCATACTGTGAGTGGGAAATGATCACATGGAGAGAAACATTTTGAAGTGCTTGCGAGCTCTGTGGGATTTATATTACTGCAAAACGAGGCTAGGTTGCACTCTTCATGTGTTGTTTTAGATAAAAACTAGCAAAGATAATGCTTAAAAAATTCATTAGGATATTGAATTTTGCTTTTTACTCTGAAAATAGCATAGTCTTTCAGAAAATCCTGAAAATTATTTTCTCAATCATGTTTATAATTTTAGCAAGAGGAAAACACTTTGGAAAAACTGAGCATTGCTGTATTGCAGTATTGTTCAAAACCATCTGTTGTTCCATTTGGAAAAGAGATTTCTGGCAGCTGCATTGAGAAATTTAGGATAACATAGGATAACGTAGGTCAGATAATTCATTTAAATTGGTTGAAATTCAGAAAATGATTTCAACTGTTTTCTATCAACCTAATAAAAATTCCTATGCAGCCCCAACTACACAGGTGCCTGCATCATCCAGCAATTACCAGAATTACTATCTTAGTCACATGTCTGATGGTTCATCTCAATTTAAAACCTAAAATAATTGAAAAGCTGTCAAAGGCTTAATTTTTATTTTTAGCAATGCGTTCTTGAAATACTGTGCTTAAGTACACTAAATACTTCTGTGTTCAGAAAAGTTTTAGTTATAGCAGAAAGTATTACAAAGTTGATAGGAAATTCAGAATCCCTTTTTTCACCTTGCTTTACTTGACATTTCTGTCCCAATTTTAATCTTATTTTTTGTTGGCTTAAAATTGGGTGTAGCAGAAATAGGCCTTAAACAAGCATTTTGTCATATGCCTTTTAATGATCTTTCATCACAAGTTTTGAGATAAAAATAAAAGGACTCCAACTGACCTGGCTATGATCATTAGAAAGTCATAGTTAAGATATCAGAATGAAATAGTGTTTGTTACAAGTAACTGAATGTCTGACTGATCGGGTGCCTTTTCTGCCCTCTCTTGCTAGAATCACAGTAAGTAAATATCTATTAGAGCTTAGTTGTTTAGATGAGCTTCCCAGTTTTGTCATGGAGTTGGCGCTGATTCAGTTCCAGTCCCTATAGCTTATTCTGTTTTATAGCAATTTCTTTAATTGTAGATATTGTGTCTAAAAGCAAACAGACCCTGTTGTGATCCTGTATCAAAATAGGGAGAGAGGAAGAAACTACCCACTCAGGCAGGATTTCCTAGGACAGAATTTATACCTCATCCTGACCTTACCCTTTCAGTAACTTCACACGAACCCTCTTGATCAAGCATGTCTGTGAATGCTGCCTGTAACAGCTGCTGCTGCTGCTAAGTCACTTCAGTCGTGTCCGACTCTGTGTGACCCCATAGACAGCAGCCCATCAGGCTCCCCCGTCCCTGGGATTCTCCAGGCAAGAACACTGGAGTGGGTTGCCATTTCCTTCTCCAATGTGTGAAAGTAAAAAGGGAAAGTGAAGTCGCTCAGTCATGTCTGACTCGTAGCGACCGCATGGACTGCAGCCTACCAGGCTCCTCCGTCCATGGGATTTTCTAGGCAGGAGTACTGGAGTGGCTTGCCATTACCTTCTCCGGCCTGTAACAGCAGTGAAGGGCAAAACCAGATGCCTGATTGAAATCTCTTAATGCCGAAGGCAGTGTTAGAGCACAGAGCCAGTTCCTTATGTCAAGATGCTCATCTCATTCCTTCTTTGGGAGAAATCTCTGTGGATAATCAAATTTTACAGATGGAAAATTCTGAGCAGATAATAATGAAGAAGAGTTGACCCCATGAGCTTGATGACCAGGGTCACTGATCCGTAGTGTAGTAACAAGGCATCCAGTAGGGCAGCTACTTCCTCACAAAGCGCTGGAGGTCTTGTTGAACAGTGTGGGTCCTTTCACTTCCTCTCCACGGTCAGCTGATGCGTTCATTTTTATAGATGTCTATAACATGAATTGGGTTGTATGTCTTCCACATTGCCAGATTTAATAGCTTCTGTATGATTCTTCCTACTTTCTTTTGATAAGTGGATTAATTCCAGTGGCAGTCTTAGCTCCAAAGTATGGTGGCACTGTTCTTGAACTTCTTATGTACTAACTGGATGTTAGCCACATCTGTGTATTAGTCCCAATTGTAGTCATACGTTTTCTCTGAAGTTTTACTTATAAGCAGGTATGGACTTTATTGGAATCTTGACACTGTCCTGTGCCTTCTTTACATGGTTTTGGAAAACTTTACGCTAATTTTTCAGGTTTTTTTACAGTCTGTGCCTCTTCCGTATTGTGATTTAAAGGAGTCCGTTTATACAATGTTAAAAGGAAGGGGAAATCGTAAAGTCCATTGATACAATTATTGAAGAAACACACTAATCTGGGCCTGCCGTGCCGCACCCCCTTCTGCATTCTCTTCAAGATTTGGCTCCACGTGCCAAGTTGGAATATTCACCTCTTTTTGTATTGGTAATGTTTCTTTCTCATTTGTATTTGAATCTTCTTAGGAAAGGTTCAGTCTACAGCCTTATACACTAATTGTGCGGGGCTTTTTCTTTAAGAACACATTTCCTGTGCACATTAAACATGAGGAAGACATGAAACGTCTGCAGGGTGTAATGTGATGGCTACAGTGTGGCTTTGTCCAGAGACCCGGACCCAAACTGCTGTGTACAGAAGAATGCCCCAAGGGGTGAGCAGTGACTGGAGACTGGTGAGGAGAACTTCAGATACCCAACGGGGCATCTCTCCTGTGGCCACCAACAAGCATGTCCAATGTCTTAATTTTATTCCCGTAAATAACTTCCTTAAATAATGTATCGTTGAGGAAAGTCTCTTTTCCCCTTTACATTTATGTTGAATAAACATCGAGGAGGAATGTAACAAAATGCCTTCATAAAACACTGAAGCTCACAGGAAAAATTTGACATTTTACGGAAGACCCAAGTTCAGTATCCGCCCTCCTTTTCAGAGTTATTATGATAAATAACTTTCTGAATAAGGAGCCTGTTCTTAATAGTTGGCTATTAGGAGTTGTTTCTCTGATTTTTGTTTTACCTCCTGACATTTGATACATCAGACCTGAGGCAGGCTGAACGCCTCTGATACAGTGTGACCTTTTTGTTTGAAGATCATACAGTTGAGCACATTGTGTAGCCACATGTCTGTATTTCCTTCTGAGGTTACCAGAGACTTTGCCACAGGCTAAATATAAACCTTTTTTCATGAGCATCCACCAAAAATATGAAACTCAGTAATTTTTAAATGACCCTTATATTTATCTTACCCAAGTGTATTCTTATTTTCCATGAGCATGTGCTTTATGGACTTCAAAGAGACTATGCATTTTTAAAATGTATTCTTTCCTATAAAGTTTTTTTTCCATGGTTGTGTAAAAGGGACTCCAGGGTGTCCCCTTCTGTTGTGTAAATAGTTATTTCATAATAAGCAGTAGTTGAATAAGAGAAGGGCCGTCGTGTGTCTTAAGTAAGGTACTGATAAAGCTCAGGAATGACTGTCCTTGACTTTATAAAGATAGGTGACTTTATTAATCAGGGTTCTCCAGAGAAACAGAACCAGTAGGAGATTTTGTATATACATGAGAGAGATTCTTAGGAATTGACTCATGTGATTACGGGAGTGGAGAAGTCTGCTGTCTGCAAGCCTGAGACCCAGGAAGCCCATGGTGTTGTCTGGTGGGTTTACAGGGCCCGAGAACAGGGCAGGCTGATGGCTGAAATCCCGGTCCAAGAGCCGGAGAAGGTATGGGATGTCCCCACTCCAGCAGGGTGGGAGGCAGCAAAAAGGGGCGAATTCCTCCTTTTCCCACCTTAGGCTCTGTGTAGACCCTCCGTGGCCTGGGTGTACCCACCCACCCTGGAGAGCACAGTCTGCCCTGCTGAGTCCACTGATTCAAATGCTTGTCTCCTCCAAGAACACCATCACAGACACACCCAGAAGGGTTTAATTTGGGCACCCTGTGGCCAGTCAGAATTAACTGTTCGAAATAACTTTAAAACAGTAAATGTGTACCTAAGTTCTCCATCACTGTGTTGTTAGCAATCACTCATGCAAACTATCAGCATACTTGTGTTGTCGTTACTTAAAAATCTGTGTATTTCAATTATTTATGTGTCTGTCTTCTCCATCAGACTGTTAGTCCTTGAGTCCTATTTTAATAATAATAATAATAGAAATAGTTACTGTTTAGTGATTGCTTAACAGGAACCTGGTTTACATGCTTTGTTGAAGGACTGATTCTGGAAAATTCAGACTTTTAGAAAGTCTGTAATCTAGGATGAAATAACGTAGTTCATAATCCGTCAAAGCATTCAACAAGATACTTTCTTTTCCTTAAAATGATTATGAAGCTGGAAATAATTTAATAGTTGAATAAAACCATCTGCTAACTGGTCACAGAGCTGGTCGTGTTGCGGGGTGCTGAGACACATTTTCAATGCCAGCTTTCGGTTTCGTGAATATAGCAGGATGGTTACGAACGTGAGTCTGGAGAGAGATGTCTGGGTTCAGGTTCCACCTCTGTGATGCCAGGCGAGTCTGTGCCTCTGTCTCTTTGTGCCTCCGTTTCTTCCTCTGTAAAAAGAGGAGAGTAAAGGGACTTCCTTCAGAGAGTTGCAGTGCCCAGAGTTCCTGGCACATAGGCCCCCCCACATGCACATTATGTACCAGTTACTGTTAGTAGTGGTGATACTGGGAGGAAAATCGGTTCTAATACAGGAGAAGCAACATTGAGGCCTTCATCTTCTGTCATGTTCCCAGTCTTTTTGCTGAAGCTGTTCTAATTATGCACACCCAGGGAAGTTGTTGGAGGATGGCGGGAACTAAAAGTGCCCGCTGAACTGAGGAGGTATCTTTAAGTGAGGCAGGCAGCTCCATATAAGCAATGGATCATTTCATTGTAAGGTAACTTACGGGGTGGGATCAGATGAGCAACAGTTTGGAAGCATCCAGTGCTGCACTGCACACCACCGGGGCCCATTGAGACAGTTTTATAGCTTCCCTGGGGTGTGGGGGAGGTGCTTGGAAGCAGGAAGTGCATTCCTAAGTCAAGATTTATGCATGGGTAACTAGTCTTACAGGTACTGGGAATGTGTTAGGGAATGTGTTCACCATTGTTTGGAGCTAGCAGGGCAGAGGGGTCACCTGGACCTGAATCATATCTATTAACTACAAAGTCCTTGATGACAGAAAAATTATTTACTACATAGTACAGTCCTGGGGAGGGTCAGTGGAAGGTCACCATGGGCCCACGATGGTGTCAGTTGCGCTAACAGGTATATAAAAAGACACTCATTTTCTAATTAGCCAAAGAACAACAGCAGGTAGGTGGGAAACACTGGAAGAAAAAAGCACCGTATGTTCTAAGATAAATGTAAACCTTTTGTTTATGAATTATGTATAACCAATTCTCTACTTGAGGGAAGTCATCTTGAGTTGACCATTTTAAGTCACTTCCTACGAGAGCTGCTAAAAGACAGAAAACTTTTGGTAATTGTTTTCCCATCCTGAGTTTCCAGCATTCTTGCAAGTGAGTGAATCAAACTTTATTGCCACTTACACTGAGTTTTTAAAATTATAATGTGAAGTATTCATTGTGCAAATGAAAGAAGGAAGTCAGCTATAAATAAAAATTTTCAAAAGTAAATAAAGTGAATATTGAACTATAAGAGAAGGCACAGTCTACAGTTTATCTGTTGTGTCTGACATAGTATGGTTCATTACTAATTTTAATGTTTGTATTATAGCTCTTTACCAAATTAAGTTATTGTTAAATATTATTATATATTATTAAATATTGTGTTAAAATATTATTAAATATTATGTTTAAATATTATTAGGGCTTCCCTGGTGGCTCAGACGATAAAACATTTGCTTGTAATAAGGGAGATACAAGTTCGATCCCTGGGTCGGGAAGATCCCCTGGAGAAGGCAGTGGTAACCCACTCCAGTACTCTTGCCTGGAAAATCCCATGGACGGAGGAGGCTGGTAGGCTGCAGTCTGTGGGGTTGCAAAGAGTCAGTCACGACTGAGCGACTGCACTGCACTTAAATATTATTAAATATTGATGAATTGATTAGGTGCTTGATCACAAATTTTTTATTTATACATTCATATTTATCTCCTGTTTTATGTGAGTATTATGTTAGGTGTTCCAGATATAACAATGAATAATCAATCTCTTGCCCTCTTGGGATTTAAAGAATAGTGAGGGACTAAATGTATAACATAATTTTCTAATACTGTGTGATTACAATCAGGAGGACAGGTGCTGTGGCTCTAAGACACAGGCAAGTGAAACTGCACTGTGGAGACGCACTCCAGCATGGACGGCTCGGCACGTGCAGTTGCCCACTCCTTCTCAGCGCCTCAGTTCCACTCCTGGGGCCTCAGCCGCTCACCAGTGCTCTAATGGTCATCTGTGCGGTGTGGCGAGTCTGATTTCATCCTAGACCGTCATTCAGCAACCTGCAGGATAAGGCTGAGTGTGGGTTTCGGCTGCATTAGTGCTTCGACAGATAGACTGTTTTAGGAAGGCCATAAAAACTTTTACTTTTCTGATCGTGACTTGGCCGCACAATGTATAGCCCAGAGCTTCTCCTCCCCTTCTTTAATGCTTCCACAGCAGCTGGCAGCAGCCTTCCACCCCCGTATGATACGGCAGCCATCACGGGTCCTCAAGCAGGATTTCCTTCTTTATAACTGCACGTGATGGCCTCAGTGACTATTACATGCTCTTGATTATTAATAACCACTCGCTAATGTAGCAGTTCTCACAGCTCTGCACTCACCAGAATCATCGGGAAGTTTCATTATAATTCAGATGGCTGAGCTCCACTCCCAGGGTTTCTGATTGAGTAGTTCTGTGTGGTTAGTGGCTGTTCAGTCACTAAGTTGGGTCTGACTCTTTGCGACCCCGTGGACTGTAGCCTGCCAGGCTTCCCTGTCCTTCACTGTCTGTGTTGTGTGTTACAATCCAGGAATTTGCATTTTCAGCAAGTTCTCAGAGGCCACTGCAGAAGCTGGAACCAAACTTTGAGTGGCGCTGCTCTAACGGAAACTTGAGTCTCTTCTGCCTTCAAGTCCAAGAGAGCTCTCTGACCCAAAGGCCTCACCCTGAGAACCTGTTGCCCACCAACACCTTGCCCAAAGAGCACCATGAAGACTCAGTTGCAGATAACAGAAGCTCCTTTCACTGTTTAAAGCAGAAAATAATTAAGTGCTTTTGCATAATTGGAGCAGGTGGCTGGATCACCTCAGGAATTAGTCCTACAACAGAACTGTAGTTTGGCTCAGTGTGGGAACTCCCGTGGAAGCTAGAATCAGAAACCCATTACAGCACTTCCTTCCAGAGTAAGCCAGGGCAGCAGAGTTTGGGAGTCAGAAAGCATCTGCTGGAACTGCAGCCTCCACAGCTGCTGACACCCTCTGGAACCACATTTCAGGAACATGGGTTCCTCATGTGTTAGTTTGAAATCCAGGTCTCCCTCAAGTACACCTTATGGGAGAAACCAAATTCCATCTGGAACCCTAGATGAGAGGGAGTCCAAGAAATAAATTTTTGAGCTTTCTTGACTCTTAAGGAAAACGAAGGCTTGCTAAGGAAAACGAAGGCTTGCTCGGAAAAGGTGGATGCAGATATTGTGTTAATGGCGCCTTGCTGCAGGGTCTACCACAGAATGTTTCTTGGGTGCAGCTGAGACATACAAAAACGGGAAAGAACTAGCTATGCGATGACGTGAGGGCTGTATTCCAGGTGGAGGAGGAGAAACAAGGAGACCCAGAAGTGAGTGAGTATTAATTAACGTTGAAAACAAATGGCCATGATACAGACACCTCCCTACCCTACATTAAAAAAAAAAAAAAGATGGCAATTTCTGAAAACTCGATTTTTCATTTAGGGTGTTGCTGCAGGAAGTATAGAGGCCGCCGTGTAACCAGTCTCACCCTCCTCTGCTCTCATGGTGGAGGCTAGGATCCTGTATTCAAGCCTTCTTAGAGGAGGAATCGGAGAAGGCAATGGCAGGCCACTCCAGTACTCTTGCCTAGAAAATCCCATGGATGGAGGAGCCTGGTGGGCTGCAGTCCGTGGGGTCGCTAAGGGTCAGACACGACTGAGCGACTTGACTTTCACTTTTCACTTTCACACATTGGAGAAGAAAATGGCAACCCACTCCAGTGTTCTTGCCTGGAGAATCCCAGGGATGGGGGAGCCTGGTGGGCTTCCGTCTATGGGGTCGCAGAGTCGGACACGACTGAAGTGACTTAGCAGCAGCAGCAGAGGAGGAATGTCTCTTCTCTCCTGTAAGGAATCAAGCATAAAAAGCATAGTGTAACCCTAACAGCTAAGGTGCACCATCAATCTAAATGGTTAGAGAACTGGAGACAGAGCCTGGATCTATACAGGAATGTCACTGGCAAGATTTAGATGCCACTCACAGGGTGGCCTTGGGTTCCAAAGTGAAAAGGCAGTAAGAAATCCTAGTTGTATGGTCGCAGAGATAAATTAAACCTTAGCAATGGTCTGATCCAACCCGCTCATTTTACAGGTTGAGAAAATAGGCAAAGGTTGAATGTCTTATTCAAGGTGACAGAGTCAGTGGGACATCGGGACCAGAGCCCCTAACAGCAGAGATTGCTCACCATGTGCTTCGCCTTGCTTTTAGACTTCTCTTTTTATGATCATTACGAGTTCAGTCACTCAGTTGTGTCTGACTCTTTGCAACCCCATGGACTGCAGCACGCCAGGCCTCCCGTCCATCACCAACTCCCGGAGTTTACCGAAACTCGTCTCCATTGAGTCGGTAATGCCATCCAGCCATCTCATCCTCTGTCGTCCCCTTCTCCTCTCGCCTTCAATCTTTCCCAGCATCAGGGTCTTTTCAAACGAGTCAGCTCTTCGCATCAATATGCCAAAATGCAAATGTGGTGGCTGATCTGGGATGTTGCTGGAACTGTTACGTAGTTCCTTATCAGTCGGATGGTATTCACAACAGCTGTTTGTTTTCTTCGGTATCTGTTTTACTTTCGGCTGTGTGGGGTCTTAGTCGTGGCGTGTGAGCCTTTTGTGTCCAGGCTCCCTAGTTGTGATGCACAGGCTTCAGTTGCATGTGAGAGCTTAGTCTCCTGAACAGGGATCGCACCTGAGTTCCTTGCACAGGAAGGCAGAGTTTTAGGCACTGGACCACCAGGGAAGTCCCACTAAATAAGGTGTGTTTGTCTATGACTGAGCTGGGCCTTCACCGCCGCGCGCTGGCTCTCTCCATTGCAGTGCACGGCACTACTCCCTGCAGCGGTGCTCTCCCAGCGGAGCGCTGGCCTGGGCGTGCAGGGCTCGGTGGCTGGCGCACAGGCTAAGCTGCCCGCGGCATGTGGAGTCCTCTCGGATCAGGACCAAACCTGTGTCTTCTGCACTGGCAGACAATTCCTCACCGCTGGACCGCCAGCGCCACCCAGAACAACTGGTTCTGAGTAAAGGCCACTGAGCAATGTGTCCTATTTCACCCTTAGTGAACTTCACTTCCAGAGCTGTTCGTCTTCGTTTTTAATTTTTGCAAGAATGGGAAAAAGGGATCAAGGCCTTAGAAAAAGGAGGTATAATAAAAAAGGGACTTAAATGAATTTCCTCTAAAGAGTCATACGAGGAATAGTTTCTTTATTAATAGATGATTACTAGTTTCTTTATTAGTTTGAGTGGCAGATGTAATTAAAGGACTCAGAAGAAAAGTGACATTATATTAGCAAACTGTTTGCCAGGTTAAATATTTAATCCAAGGAGCTTTGTATATATTTTTTTACATTCAGTATTTGGTTAATTTGACACGGATTAGAACGCCCAACTTTTGAAAGGCTTAAGTCTATTCAAATTAAGCAGGCAAATATCTAATTGTTTTTCCCTAAGAATTCACAAGCATTGTGCTCTCAGGTGGGAGACTAAGCAGTGTGGAATAGTGTTGTTCTTATTCAGGCACTCAGTCTTGTCCTGCTGCTGCTGCTAAGTCACTTCAGTCGTGTCTGACTCTGTGCGACCCCATAGATGGCAGCCCACTAGGCTCACCCATCCCTGGGATTCTCCAGGCAAGAACACTGGAGTGGGTTGCCATTTCCTTCTCCAATGTGTGAAAGTGAAAAGTGAAGTCACTCAGTCGTGCCTGACTCTTAGTGACCCCATGGACTGCAGCCTACCAGGCTCCTCCATCCATGGGATTTTCTAGGCAAGAGTACTGGAGTGGCTTGCCATTGCCTTCTCCGCAGTCTTGTCCTACTCTTTCGCAATCTCATGGACTGTAGCCCACCAGGCTCCTCTTGTCCGTGGGATTTTCCAGACAAGCATACTTGAGTGGGTTGCCATTTCCTTCTCCAGGGGACTTTCCCAATCCAGGGATCAAACCCGTGTCTCCTGCACTGCAGGCAGATTCTTTATCACTGAGTTACCAGGACAGACCTTTGAACAGTGTTAGGTGGTATCATAGTTCCACAAGTTTTGAACTGGGTTATTCAGTCATACTGCATACATATATTTATAGCACTGTATTGCTTTACAGAGTCTATAAAATGTTATTTCTGTTAAGTATTCAATATCATAAGTTATATTACCCAAAAAAAATTTCACTGCAAATTCTGACAAATCAAACGATCCCTGAAAGGAAGAAACTATGAAAACCCAGAATTGTATATACATAACCTCTCCCAGGTTTCCCTGGTGGCTCACAGGTTAAAGCATCTGCCTGCAATGCAGGAGACCTGGGTTCGATCCCTGAGTCAGGAAGATGCCCTGGAGAAGGAAATGGCAACCCACTCCAGTATTCTTGCCTGGAGAATCCCATGGATGGAGGAGCCTGGTGGGCTACAGTCCACGGGGTCGCAAAGAGTCAGACACAACTGAGCGACTTCACTTCATTTCACTTCAACCTCTCCCAGACACACCACATCTTTCCCCCTGCTTATTAGTAAGATGTAGAAATTTGATTTTATAAATGATAAGTTAGAATGACTGACAGTATGTTTTATTTCAAATCACCTGTATCCCAAGCCCTTTCAGGGCAAACAAAGTTGAATTCTCTTGTGATGGTCAGAGAAGCAGTTTATGAGAGCTTTAATGATGTATGACTTTCTCATGACTAATTAGCAGTCAATCCCAAGAATCTGGAACCTCTGTACTGACCACAAGGGTCTGAAGGAAAATGTCTGCACATCCTCCTTAGATCAGCTCAAAAGGTTGAGTCATGGTGTGACGAGGCTGATCAAGCAGAAGAGAGTCTTTTCTCTTGGAAGAGAGTGCTCAGGAGTTAGAGTGTGTTGTGGAGCAAGGCACCAGGCATGTTGGCTGTCTGCACCCCATGTTGTTTAGAATATCCTTTGTGGAAGGAGAGAAAGACAACTTCCTGCTCTAAGAATAATGACGCCCTAAGGAATGAACATCTGTTCTCTTGTGCAGTGTTTAAGAGAAGCAGCTGTTATCTGCTTTGAGTTTAAGAGGCAGCTTTGCTCCCACCTCCACACTTCCGAGCTCCACTCCAGTGCCTGCTCGGTCCCTGATGCTGGAGGCCGCTGTAAACAACACAGCCATCCACCCAAACTTTTCAGCCCCGCTCCCTTCCCCTCCTTCAGCCCATGCCTTAACCCGTGGAGCCGACTGGACGGAAGGCATATTTTCTCATGAAATTTGGGCTCAGGGAGAGAGACTTAGTTTGGAGTATGAAGAGGGTGACATTCTTTTAAAGCTGAAACACGTCTGGTATGCGTAAGTAAAAGGTGCCAATCAAGATGCACAGAGAATATGCAGCTTGGTAGGGGAAAGCTCTAGGTTGCTCCATAAGGTTTTATAATTCTGTGTTTGACCTTTTCACTTCACAGAAAGATGGAGTGAGAGCAAAGAAGTGATATGGCAGATACTCAGAGGAAACTCCAGGGGTTTAGAGAAAATCAAGGGAAAAACATTAGAAGGAGCCTGGTTGAGATTTGTGTATTTTCTTCCCTCTGCCCCACACCAAGTTAAAGCCTCTTTTTATCAGATGAATTTCAGCCAGATGTGGCTAAGGCCACTAAAGTGCTAGCAGGGTAAATAGTCAAGAGGGTTAAGGAGTGAGGTTCTTAGAAGTTTTCATGCTGGTGGGGGCCTGGCAGAGAATCTCAGACTGAAACCTGCTCATTCTGAGGGGGCCGGGGGTGTGGGGTGGGGGTTTGGGGGAGGAGAGCTGGCTGTGGCTGGTCGCTTCATGGGAATTGAAGCTCAATGTGGCCTGATTTTTCAGGAAAGACCAGAAATACTGCTTTATTGTTAAAATCTCCAAATTTTTAAATAGTGTAACAAATAAAGGTGATTTTTAAAAATATTCAGTGCCAAACAAAACAGATTAGAATGAATGCATCTGCTAGTTTTCCAACTCAAAATTAATGGACTTCACCTTTCTAGGCAGATTTGGGACTTTATAACTTGTAACTCAAATTAAGTGAAGCGAATGAGATCCCCCCCCCATTCTTTTAGTAAGTATTCATATTAGCAAGTATCAGAACTATATCCGTGAGTAGACACAGTGGATACAAAGGTGTGTGAGATTCAGCCCCACCTGTCGGTCCAGTGTGGTTAGGAGCGGGTAAACAGGAAAGCGCACTGCCGCGAATCTTGTGTGATTAACAGGGGTTCCCACAGTGGGCCTGGCTCTGAAGGGCATTTATTAATAACTCTAATTTGGATGGGAACTGCATCTTAAAGAAGTCCTTTAGTTAAAGAAAGGAGGAAAAGCAGGAAGTAAAAGGAATATTGATCTTTTAAAAACAGCAAGGTGTATTTGAAGAAATTGCAAGCGTTTACTACCATTCAGTTCAGTTCAGTCACTCAGTCGTGTCCGACTCATTAGATGATTAAAAATCAAACCAAGGATGGAGCTGGAGTATCCATTTCATAAGGTTGTCTTGAGAATTAAACATACAATGCTTAGAACATTATCTTAACCTGCTCACTACTTATTCTCAGTCCATAGTACTGGGATGGGTCCAGAATAACTACTCAGTAAATATCTGTTGAGTCAATTGACACTGAGGAAATATAAAGCGTTTGGATCACTGGGCTCCTTAGACCTGCCTAGTGTTCCAGGTACAGTTACCCTCTCTCCACCTGGCCTTACTTTGAAACATATCACTTACCCACAAGGGGCTCAGTTTAAAAAAAAAAAGGAATAACTTATATAGTAAAATATTTCTAGTGTATGACATTAAAAAGAAAACATTAAGTCCAGCGTGCCATTTCTGAAAGCAAAGCAAGGAAACTCAGTGCATTTGCGCTGCTCTGATTAACAGCTTCACTTCATTCTCTTCCTCTCCCTTTACCCAAGGCTGCTGTGGTACCATCTGCCCAGACCCTTAAAATCACTGACTTCAGCTTCAGCGACTTTGAGCTGTCTGACCTGGAAACGGCACTGTGCACAATCCGGATGTTCACTGACCTCAACCTTGTGCAGAACTTCCAAATGAAACATGAGGTAGGAACGCAGTGATGTGCTCTGGAAAGTGTGTGTGTGTGTAAGACAGTTTCGGATGCTAGTATGGAATGAAGTTTCAGTATGAAATGAAGATGAAGGAAGTATGAATGAAGATTCATATACTGTCACCTAACACAGACCCAGAATGTTTGAAGAGAAATTATCAGCCGCTGAGAAGATATGTACTGGGTTCCCACACGTATCAAGCAGCAGGTTGCAGAACAGGGCGGGGTGTTCCCGACAGAGAGAGCAAGGTGACGGGCGGGGTGGGGCGTGGAGCGCTGGTTGGGGTGACAGTGGCAGGAGAGCAGCTGGAGACGATGGTGAGAAGCAGGCCGCGTGGGTCCTCATACACTGTTTAGAGGAATTTGGATTTCATCCTGAAAAAATGGTGAGTCACTGAGGAATCTTAAGCAGGGAAGTAACATGATCTGGTTGCAGAAGTTATGATAACACAGTAGAAAGAAGGACCCAAACAGTGAACGCCTTTGGAAATGAGGGAGCAGAGGGGCTGATGTGAAGCCAAGCTCTTGGTTCAGACAGGGCCACGCATATGGAGTGAAGGTGAAGACTGACGTTAACCCCAGCCGGTCACCTTACTTGTCTCTCAGAGATAGGGACTGAGATCAGTCCCTTCTCATACCAGTTGGGGAGATGTCAGGGAATTCTAGTTTGTTTCATGATGCCTGTGTTACTGCATCAAAGAATAAGGGAGAATAGAAAGACCTGTATGAGAAAGAAATTTAGTAATTTGCCTTTAAAGCTGTCTTTTTTTTTTCCAGTCAGTTGAATGTCTAGTCTCCTCGTATGGATTTCCTATATGGATATGTAATTACCTTGAAGGCCTCCACTATCCAGTGTTCCATTAATTCATAAAATGAAAATTTATTAACAATACACCATGTACCCAGCACTGTGCTAGGGACTCACTTTAGTGATGAGTTGTCTCTGATCTCAGAGCCTAACTGAGGTCTGAGAACTGAGCTCTAGTATAGTTAAGGTTAATACAGTAATATTTCTGGTATTACTGGGGGCCCAAATCTGGTTCTTCCTTCAATTTAACCAAACTTTATATTATTCTTGGGTGAAAATAGAATCTGTAGACTCTAGTAATACTTCACTCCTATTAGAGTGTGTTGATTAAGGGATATCATATCATTTAATTATTTCAAGAAGTTCTCAAGAAAGGTCCTTTGGTTATTATTGTTCCTGCGTTACAAATGAAGAAACTGACATAGCATGAAAGTGAAGTCGCTCAGTCGTGTCCCGACTCTTTGCGACCCCATGGACTGTACAGTCTCCCAGGCTCCTCCGTCCATGGAATTTTCCACGCAAGAGTATTGGAGTCGGTTGCCATTTCCTTCTCCAAGAGATCTTCCCGACTCAGGGATTGAACCTGGGTCTCCCGCCTTGCAGGCAGACAGACTTTTTACCATCTGAGCCACCAGGGGAGCTCCAGACATAGCGTGATGGAGTAGAAAGTTCTTGGATTTGAGTCATAGCTCTACTGGTGATTAGCTCTCATTTCTTTGGGCAGTTAATTGCTCACATTCTCAAGTTTTGTAATCTGTTAATTGGGAATGATGGTATGACTTTCCCTGTGGGGGTCTTGTGAGAATGATACATTCATCTGTGTGATTGTCTATTTGTGTGTGTGTGTGTGCACTTGTATATTTTGCTTAATACAAAAGTATTAAGTAGAAAGTTAATCCCTTCTTAAAACCAGATTTGACCATGGCTATATTACCCCATACGGCTCATATATTAAAGCCTTTATTAATGGAATGAAGATCTCATTTAGAGCCAGAAGATCTAAATGTGAGTCTCAGTTCTGCTGCTTGCTAGTTATAGGACTTACATAAATCTAGATAGCAACTCAGGTCCCTTTCCATTCCTGAGATCTCCCATACTTTGCACTGATAATGGCCCTGTTGAAAGGGCCTGGCCAGAACAGGAATATGATCCTTGTACCTATTTATGAAATTATTACATAAATTGATTTATTTCTTAAAAACATAAGCTCAAAACAACAAAATTCTGTAAAGCAAGTATCCTTAAAAGTAAATTTTAAAAAATAAGCTTTAAGATAGCATTTGAGCGATGGATAAGAAGATAGTCCTTTGAATTTCTCTCACAGTCTTTTATTTTTACCTTTCGCTGAATGTTTGTCCATTAGGCAGGTATTTCTCCTCGGTGTCTCGTTCATCTCCTCTGCTTTTCCATTTGAGTAACTACTGTTCTGACTCTGGCCAGTGTGAGCCTGAATGTCGCTATTACTCTGGTTGGCCATCCTGCCTTGGTGACTCATCTGTTTTATTTTAGATATTATTATCACTATACATTTCAGATATAATTTTAGGATGATAATTAAAACGTTGCCGCTAGAAAAGATGTTAGCATCATAAAGTGCCCTGACAAAGAATCCTTCCTGCTGAAAGCTATGGCAAATCTTGTCCCTGTTGGCTTCCAGACCTTTGCTCTCCTGTAACTCTCATGGATCTCTGAAACGGATTCTTTTACTTCACTCTACCAATCTGCGTGTGCTGTGCCTGTTTTCCTTTACCTTCTGTCTTTGACAAGTCATTCCTCCCATGAATGGACAGGATTGTCCACTTCCAAGTCCACTCCACTTTGTACCACAGCACACGCTTTCCTTGAAGCATGACGCAAAAGTCTCTATTCCTGGGAAAACTCTAGGACTGACTTCATGCCACTTGGAATCCTGTTGACAGTTTATAAATTTGTGTTCTCATTTTTATGTGAATTTATTTCCTTTATATGTGTGCTTTTGTTAGTTTTGCTACTGACTGAAACTCTTGAAGGCAGGAGCTGAGCTGTGTTTTCTTTCTTTGCTTCCTCGCACAGAATCTTAAGAACGTTGCTCAGGACTTCGGAAGCTTTTGTAATTGTTGGAGACTGATTCCCTGAACTGAGCGTTCTCCCTAGGGTCTTCCAAACTGCTCACAGCTGTTCAGGAGTCCCGTACGAAAGGCCGTATTACAAGTTTGAACATTCCAGGCATAGCCACCAAGCATTTAACAGATGTGACCATAATTTTCCTAAATGCTGTTAAGAACATTCCGATAACAGAATACAAAACTGTACTTGAATCTAGTTACTAATTAGATACAATGGGGTAGTCATTGGGTTACTCAGTTCAATAGGCCCATCTCAGCAGAAGCAGAATCAGGAGTTCCCTGGTGGTCCCATGGTTAGGTCCACTTAGGATGACCTGGTTCAATCCCTGATCAGGAAACTTAAGATCTCACAAGCTGCGCAGCATGGCCCCCCAAAAGAAGAAGAGAGTAGTCCATTAGGAATTAGGTTTCATAATTATTTTGTCCATTATTTCCCATTATATGCTATACATGCCTATTTAATTATGTCTACAGATTTTATGGTTAGTAGAGAGATATGCCCATAGGTTAAATATCTGGGCTTTCCTGCTTATTTTCCTTGATTCTGTAATTAATCACCAGTAATTTTCTACAACAGGAGTTCCCAGGTGGCTCAGTGGTAAAGAATCTGCCTGCAATTCAGGAGACATGCGTTCAGTCCCTGGGTCGTGAAGATCCCCTGGAGAAGGAAATAGCAACCCATTCATTCCAGTATTCCTGCCTGGGAAATGCTATGGACAGAGGAGCTTAGAGGACTACAGTCCAGGGGGGTCTCAAAAGAATCAGACACAACTTAGCAAGTAGACAATTTTCTACAAGACTTCACTGTATACTTTCCAAACATATCAAAAGGAAGTTAATAGTTCTTACTTAAAATTCTCCGAATAAGATGAATCTGTTACCTTCAGGGTCAACTTTATTCAGAAATGGTCATGCCGTAGTGTATTTAGGTCAGCACATGTCAATCTTAGCCTTTGAAAATCCTCTGGGAAATATGGTTATTCAGGGGTGGGTAAAAGAGCTTGGGGACATTTGGGTTCCTTTTATCAGAATTCTCTGTGAACTGCGTCACAGAACAGGAAGAAAGAGACCTGAGAAGAAAAGGGAGGATATGAAAGCATTGATTTTTCTGCCAAATCCTCTATAAGCAATTTTGTACCAACAAAGAAGAAACCTTGTTTTTTGGCCTACTTTTGCAGCCAATCAAACTGTGTTGAATATTATTAAAACAGGATTCTTTTCCCTGGCACTTTTTCCATTCCCCAGAGCAATGGCTTTTGTGTATGAAATATCCCCATAAATATACATAGGGAGAAGCACATATTTATTTTTAGAGATTCCCCCAAAGCATAGTAAATCATTCAGAATTGAAGAGAGGCAGACCCTGATGCTAACACAAACACAAAATTATCATGCTTAGGACCCATGAATCCCCTGGGGATTTTGTTAACCCCACCACTTAGGAGTTGAATTAAATAAACCTAGCTTGTGAGGTTTTCTGAACAGTCTGTCCCTTTTTTCTCCATCTTTTAAAATATATAGATTGAACACACACACATACACACACACACCAGGGCTTTAGGTTATTTTTTTTTTACTTACTTCTTGGTAACCAAGCAGTAACTCTGCCTGAATATTTAGAGTCGTTTAAAAGAGACAGAGACTGCGACTTGGAGTCTGAGTCTGTCCTTGGATGTGTGCTGTGTGCCCTGCCCCTAGTCTGTCCCCAGGAGCCTCACGAGTACCTCTGCAGACGCACAGAATGAGAGCTGGAGAAGTGGAGAGCAACCGTTTGCACGGCTCCCTGAGCGTGAATTCACGCACCTGTGACTGCTGGACTGTCCTAATTGATTACACGTGGACATAGTGTCTTTAAAAAAGCGAGTCTGTGCCTGCCTTTCTTAGCGCTGCCGTGCCTTTTACATCCTCTTTGCTTGGCACCGTGGCTTGCATGGTGGACTCTGGAGTCAAACTGTCAAGGTCTGAATGTTGGTCCCATCCTTTACACGCACCGTGACCGTGGGCACACTTCCGCTCTGAATCTCAGTCTCGTCCCTCGGAGTCCTGGGGTCGGATGTAAATGCTTTGTACAGTACATGGAGTCAGTGTAGGATAAGCGTTAGTGGTTATTTTGACTGCTTACACCTTGTTTCCTAAAGGTCCTTTGCAGGTGGATTCTAAGTGTGAAGAAGAACTATCGGAAGAACGTCGCCTATCATAATTGGAGACATGCCTTTAATACCGCTCAGTGCATGTTTGCTGCACTAAAAGCAGGCAAAATTCAGGTACTTCCCAGAATCGTTTATGTATTTAAGACATTTTGTTGCTTTACAGCATATTCTCCCAGTTTCTTTAATGTGCACAGTGATGATTGAGCATGCTACTTATCGCCAGGTAGCAGTAAACTGTGTTGTGTGCGCTTGTGCTCAGTCATGTCTGACTTTTGCAACCCCATGTGACTGTGACCCACCAGGCTCCTCTGTTCGTGGGATTTTCCCGGGAATACCGGAGTGGGTCGCCATTCCCTTCTCCAGGGCATCTTTCCAACCCAGGGAGTGAACCCTTGTCTCCTGCATCTCTTAATTCAAGAAGACTAATATGGCGAAATAATTTCTAATTTTCTTTCATATATAATATACATTGCATGTTTAAAAAATTTTTTTAAATAGCTTCATGTTAAACTCACTAATCTTTGGCCAAATAAATACCTCCTTCAGAAGAAACTCTACGGTAGAAGAAAAAGTATCCAGTTTCTCACAGTCACATTTAAACTGCTCCATAGTAGAACTTCTCAAAAATCACTCAGGTCCTGACCTTGGCTCCATAGATGGGCCCAGGGTTCTCTATCACATTTTTCTGGAGCACTAATTTTATAAGTATCATTTCGTGGAAAAGGTTTTGGTTTCATACACATGACCAGAGACTTTTACAAGGAAGATCAGTAAGGAAAACATTCAAGTAATTCATTCCTTTCCAGGTCAGATTTTTCATATCTTTGGCCTTAGATTCTAAATTCACTGGGAATTGACTAGTTATTCTAGGTAAGTGATTTCAGGCATCCATCATATGACTTTTTAATTCAGAGCTTCCATGCTCTTTTTTATTTAACAAACTCTAAAAATGCTATCCTCTGTCTCGACTTTCATTGAGTGCACGTTTTAACTGGCTAGAGTAAAAAAAAAAAAGTGATTGTTGTCTTAAAAAGCCATATCAAATACCATGATTGTATTTTCCTACTCTAACAAACATTTATAAGAAATAAGGTGAATTTATTCTGGGGTTTGAGACAGTCATGAGGACTGTGTCACTGAAGCCTATCCCTGCTTTGTGTGAATAATAATACAATGGTGATTTTTGTATATGTTGTAGACATTACCATGTAGAATGTTAAGAGGTCCAACAGAACAGAGCCGATAATAATTTCACCTATGTTTTCTCACTAATGAAGGAGAGTAGTTGAGTAGATAATACAGATGGCAAGTATTAAAAATAACCTATATTTGGCTTTGGAATATATTGTGCAACTTCTAAAAGCCAAATTTTCATTCCTCATCTTTTTTTCCTATTGTTGGCTAGTAATCACGTCTGTGCTCCTAATGAGAGAGTGAAGTATATAGCAACTGGCAGAGAGAAAAGGCCACAGAATCTAGAGGGAACTGCAGAAAGTTCCCTGCAAAAATTCAGAGAGAAGATGTTGTTGGAAGTTTGGATTATTCCACATGTATGTAGATAACTAAGAATTAAAAACACTGACTACACATGGACATATTGTTGATTATGTGAGGCATCTTAATTTTTTCTGTTGATAATAACAATCCCATTCTGAAGGCAAAATATGACTGATTCAGTCCCTGCAGGAAAGGATTCTAGCGTGAGTCCTCTGTGACTAGAAAGAAGCACATATGTAAAGTGCTGAGGACAGAACCACGCGATGGGTGAAAAGCGGTAGCATGCCACGCTTTACCAAACGGCTCTTTCTCTCTCTCCCCCAACGGCCTTTGGTCGTGTAGAACAGGCTGACGGACCTGGAGATACTTGCACTGCTGATTGCCGCCTTAAGCCATGACCTGGATCACCGCGGTGTCAATAACTCATACATACAGCGGTAAGACATTTGCCCCAGTGGCAGAAGAGGGTGTTTCTTTTAAATTGTAGGGCTGTCTTGTTAAAAGGAGAAGCCACAGCAAATTTTAATGATATGAAATTTCAGTTGGTCAGGGTCCCATAACATACTCTGGTTTTATTTAAGGGAAATGGAAAAAATAATGCAAGTCCAACATTACATCAGGAACATCTCTGGACTGAAGTTTGAAAAGTATTTACGTTGAGAATCTTATTTCATTGGATAATTACCAGGAGTTTTGCTTTAGTTTATGAACACCAGGCTTAAGAGCTTCATTGGAAAACTATTAAGACTAGTACAGAAAAGGTAGAATTTCACCCTGGAATAAAAGATAGTACTTTCAGTGCTTAGCTCGATCCTAAGTATTAGTAAGTGCCGTCCATAAAGAGGCTTTCGGTCTTAGTGAAGGCAGTAGACCACAGTACTGGCAGATTTGGGCTCTGAGGTCAGACCTGGATTCGAGTCCTCCTCCTCGCCACAGAGTCCCTGTGTGATCATGAGCAGGGGTGCGCACCTCTGTGAAATCAAGACAATAGCATTCCTACTCCTAGGGTGGACATAAGTTTTTTAAGACATAATGCACATCACTACCAGGTAGAATGCCTGGTACATCTTTAACTGTTAAAATGAATCTTAGCTTCAGGTGCTAGTGATAGTCCTGTCATCATCAGAAGCCTGCTTTGGGACTGATTTTGAGAGTATAATATACTAATTCTGCAAACAAGTTTTTCAGGCTCCCTTGTGGACCATGCTTACATAGCATTTGCAATGGCAAATGTGATACTAAAGGTGATCATCAGATTTATGACATCATAAATGCTATCATGACATTTTTATTTTCTTGGAGCAAATTAGTTGAAAGCATACATTTCTTGGCGAAATTTCTTATTATTGAACATTTTTTAAAGTATGCAAGTGATTCAGCTAATGCATATATCTCGCTAGGAAATTCCAGATACCTGATATCTTGAGAGAACTTCAGAAAGCTCTCTAATCACATCCCCTTTATCTAAATACAGTAAGTGGAAAACTTGATGTAAAAAGAATTGACCACTGATGGGAAAAGATAGCAAGCTCTGGCCTGTCGGAGGCTGTCTCCTCTCTAAAATCTAATGCTCTGGAGAACCGACTGCGTGATGTGCCCTTTGCCCTCAGCGCTCTGTGTGACTGGTCCTGAGCCTCACATCAGCGCGGGAGCAGTTATGAGAGGGAGCAGTGATGCGAAGAGACGTGTGGCAGAGAGTCGAGAGCAGGCTGCGGGTCAGGCAGCGGGGCGGCCTTCTCCCTCAGCCCTGAGCATCGTGTCATTAGGATATGGACTGTTAGTGTATGCATGGCCATACTGCCCTGCTTCAGAGTGCAAAAAAGTGCTCAGCTATTTTTTCCCTTTGTTTAGTTAAAAATAATCACCCAGAAAAAACATCTGGAGAAACGTCATCTTCTCTTCAAAATAAAAAAAAAAGTCCTGGGAAAAAGACTGCAGGATCTTACTTCCACATATACCGCAAAGTAGACTTGCACCAAGTAATAACAACTTTTAAAAATAAATTAAAGGAGTTTCAGAGATACTTATTTTTTCCTACATCCCTGTGGTTTGAGTAGAGGAAGCCAAGAATGTCCCAGGGATGTTTCTCTTTTTCTTCTTGGTGATAAACAAGTGGTATCTCAAGGAGGATTTTCTTAACCAGGGGCCTACTGGGAGACTAAGAGCATCAGAAACATTTCCATATAAAGAACTGACTTCTAGAAAGGTGTACTGTATCCAGACCTTTATCAAATAAAAGGCGGCACAGAAATATAAGTCAGTGCATCAAAAAGAGAAAAAGCCCTTATGAAGTAGCAAAGTCAGAAACAGAACTACTGTCATTTGTTCTTCTTGAAGATCTCATCAGAAAATCTGAAGTAGGAGATCCCTTGTTTAGGAACTGTTTTGCTTCTTGATCGGATTCTCTGGTTCCTTCCTGGCTCAGGAAGACTGCCTTTATGAGGAGCGCTATGAGTACGCCAGTGAAATACCTGGGGGGAGAGTTCACTGCCTGTGCCTTCCTCCCCCACATGGCTGGATGATGGGAAGAGTGGTTTCAGATAGACACTGGATTAGTCTTTTCAAAACAGACAGTCACAGGAACAAGTGGCTGAAGAACAGACGCCTGCTTATGTAGAGGGATTTTCCCCCATTAGGCCTGTAGTCCATATAGGAGGACTGTGGTAGATACATTTACTTGGTTAGATTCAGGGTTTGTGTTTTATAAACATAAATATAGTGAAATTATCCTACATTTTCGGCAGATGGATAATGTGCAGTTACTGGGGCCTGTACTCTGTTCTCCAGGAATTTTTATTGTCTCCTCAAACAGTGGTGATTAATGTCAAAGTATCTGGTAAGTCCTGTGTTCTTTAGTAACATGGGCTGGAAGTGTTGAATAGAGAAGGAGATGGGCCATGATCAGCGTAGCCCATCTTCACTGTTAATAGAAGAAGTCAGAGTCAAACTGGATCTTTGAAGTGAGTAGGATCTGGAAAGGAGAGAACATGAAGATATTCCAGAAATACCATGAAATGGGCATTTTCATTGGAACAGCAGTGATGGCTAGCCTGACTAGTCAGAATGAAAAGTAAGAGGATGAACAAGCAGCAGTTAGAAGACCCTTTCGAAGAAGGGCTAGAAAACCAGGCTGTGCATTTTATTTGGTGTAGTGACCACTGAGTGGTTAATGGTGTTGCTTAAGAAGAAAAGATCTGAAAGTATGGCACAAGGTAAACAGGTAATAATTAGAACCACAGAGTTCAGCCAGAAAGCTGTTAGGGGAAGCCAGGTGTATATGAACATCACATGCTAGCTCGAGGAAGGAAGAAAACTGTTTAAATCTAATATTGAACAGTTAGTTACACGCAGGAAGGAAGGGGGAAATCATAACGCTGGATCCAAGAAATGAGCAATGGTGGTGCCAATGAGGACAGTGAGAGCTGGGAGGTGAGTGCATGCGGCATCCCCGGGGGAGCGCCGAGGGCAGAGGAGCCCAACGAGGCGGAGGAAAGCACAGGACGGTGGTTAGAAGAGGCAGCATGACCAGGTGAGGGTTTTCCCGAGATGAGAGAGTCAGCCAAACCACAATGGAAGAATTTCCTGGTAACCACAGTCCGATCACGTGTGTGTGAGTGTCCTGGAAGAAGTCGCCCTGCACCGTGGTCCCCGCTGCTCTGTAATGGGAGCAACAGTGAGCTGGGTCATGAATGGGCCAGTGGTCAGAGCGTCAGCAGGATCTCAGAGACTTCAGAGAGCAGCAGCGACAGCCCAGGAACCACAGTCCGTGAAGTTCAAACTGAGTAGAGTGTCCTTGAGCCAGGAATGAGGTCATCCTTGGTAACGCTGGAGAGCCTGAGACACTGGAGGTCTGGATATGAAGAATGTGCAAGTTCAGTTGGTCTTGATGTCAGTCGCTAATAATAATAGTAATAACAATAATAGAAGTTAACCCTCAACATAGTCGTAGCTTTGAGCCTTGTGGCATTTGGAACTTTTTCTAGCACTTTATATACGTGAATTCAGTTAGTCCTTAGACTGGCCTGAGTGCACATTCAAATCCTGACTCCTCTCACTGTGTGTCTTTGAGCCAAGTCATTTAAAATTCCTGTGTCTCCTTCTCTGTATAGCAGAATAATGACAGAATAATACCTGTCTCACAGGGTTTCCTACAAGTATTAAGAAGTGTAAACAGATGCAGAGTGCTTGGACCAGTACCTGGCACAGATTATCCACTCAGCAAGTTTTAGCTATTTTCACAGGGGTATACTATTAATGAGAGACAAGAGCTCAAGATCTTGCTCTGTCCCAGAGAGGGACAGGAACTAGCAGAGGGACTGCCTGGTAGCAGCTTGATGCTGTGGAACAAAGGGAATGTCTCCTGTTGTGAAAAAAAGACAATCGGCAGAGTCAAGGAGGTCAAAGAACTGGAGTCATAGGGTTAAATGATTCATCAGCTTGATTATCTGTGACCACAAAGAAAGGAACATAAAATAAACCCTGACTGACGGGTGATCAGGATGATTTGGAGAGAAATTGTGAAGTTGAGAAGTAAATGGGTTGGCATGGGTTACAAAGAGTATCTAAGAGATTTGAGCCCAGAGCACTATATATGGATGAGAAGCCAGATTAAAGGATGGCTGTTAGAGCCAGTGAAAAGGAATACTGTGCTGGGATGGCTGTGTTTTCTCCCAGCACTTTCATTTTCTCCTGATTTCTAAGGCACTGGTCTGATTTCCACACCAGTGTCCTTACGCCGCTCAGAGGTGGAGCAGCAACTGAAGGACAGGAGGAGAGGCAGGGAGGGTGTGCTCACCCACGACTGCTCACTAACAGCGGTGGGGGAACAGTCCTGCAGCAAGAGTGGTTTAAAGTGTTCTTGTGACATGGCCTCGAAGAAGGAGGCGACGTAGCCTCGTGTTTCAAAGACTGAGAAATTGACAGGACAGGGGATACACTGGTCTCCATGAATATCTTTGTAAAGACAGAATCTGGGGCATTTGTCACCGTCATTGATTCATAAATCCACAGGTTTAGAACATAAGTAACGGTAAACCATGTGAGTAAACATGTAAAAATGTAAGGAAATTTGCATTTGTTTATCTCACAAGCCAAGAATCTTCTCTAACGTGAAACAGTCCTTTCTGCATGGTGTAAAAACGCAATATGCATTCTAACTTTTAAACGTGTTTCCACTGTACCTGCCTCATTGTGTTTCTAGTCTGGCTGCTAGGTCGGTGAGTAGACGCTGTGTGTGCAGAGTGCTGTGGGTCGCGAGCCAGAGTCACACGGTGAAGAGGATGTGTGTGAACCCCAGCTCTGCCATTTGTGTTGACCTTGAACAAGTTAGATGACCTCTCTGAACTCTAGGTTGTCTAAAAAAACAAATGCTAAAATGCTGTAGTGATGTCTCAGGCTGGGTCACCCTGGAGCAGAGCCTGGGACAGAAGCCGGCGTGCATACAGCTTAGGGGTGCATGTGACCCCTCGGGGCAGAAATGCAGGCCTGAGGGTGGGAAACGGAGACGAGGGGAGGCCAGGAGGAGGACGAGGGGGCCCGATGTCCGTCCACACGGGCACCCGGTGCTCAGTCCTGCCGGGAGCTTGTGAGCGGTCTCAGGACAGGAGACGCAGCGCTGTCTGCAAACGGTCAGAGACGAACGGGGAGGAGGCGGCTCTCCACCCGTGCCGTATCCCGCGGGTCACAGCTGACCTCCACACGCCTTTCCTCCTCACCTCCCGGCGGAGCGGCCTGAGTGCAGTGTTCTGTGGGCAGAGATGAGCTGTTCCCGCCGGCGGGGCTCCTCACGCACTGTGTCACAGCAGGCCTGACGCTGGACGCTCCCACAGCGGCTGCAGTTCAGGTGGGACTGAGGAGCTGATGTGCCGAGCTAAAGCGTCCTATACGAGAGCATCATCAAAACTAAATCAGCTACTTAGCACAGGGCTGGACATGTTATAGTAGAGAGTACTTGCTGTCATTAGGGAAAAGGAATACAGTCCAACAGGTAACAGACTATTATAAACAACCAGCAGAGTAAAACAGATGCTGACACTGGATGTGCTTAGGTTTCTCATATAAATGAAAATAACAGGTACTCCAGACGCTCTTCCTTTCCTAGGTGAAGGGAATGAGGAAGGCTGCAGTTTTACTGAAGTGTAAACACGAGTGACTCTAGTGGGTCTGGTCCGAGTGAAGGGAAAACACTGTCGCCACAGCAGAGGCCGTAGACTCCAGGCAGGATGTTAATGCAGGGCCCTCTGTGAGCCCAGGCCATCTCCCTGGAGACCTCATCTGCTCGCACAGCTCAGGTTTCCAAGCATGCCGATGTGACCCAAGTCCCTCTCCAGTCCAGACCTGAGTCCAGACATTTATACCCACGTGGTTGGACTACAGCTGCCAAAATCAACACATCGAGCACTCATCCAGGCAGCTTCCCTTCTTCACCCCCATCGCCTTCTCCCGGTTTCCCTGGGTCAATAAGTGACAGCACAGAAACGGCCTCTCTGCTTCCCCCTTCATCTCTCTCATCACCACTAGTTCCCAACACCAGGACTCACTGCCAGCTCCTGACTCATCTTCTCCCTAAACAACTCTATTTGGGATTCTACCCAGCCCAGCAGAATCCCAAACTCTACCAGATCCCCTCTAACCCAGGCTGCTCTTACCTGGCTACTAGAGCAGTTCCCCAGTCGGCTCCTAACTAAATCCCAGCAGTCTCCACGCATCTCCAGAATGGTTCCAGCGGGCTTTTCTTACAGATCTGCTTGTTTTCGTTCATCCCATGGTCTTCCCATTGTCCAGTGATCAGCACAGGGTCTGACCCGTGGTAAACTTACTAGATATGAAAGGAGCAAAGAAGACAAGGCAGGAGTTACTTTGGGAGCAAGGTTACAAGGTCGACGAGACATGGCAGCTCGGGAGGCAGCAGCGCTGGCGGTGGTATGAGGAGGAGATGAAGTTGCCCATTCTCTTGCCTTTATTTCCATTTTACTGGTTTTGTTCTCCCTTAAGCTGCTGTCCCTCTTAGCTCGTTTTCTCCTGCGTCACCTTTCTTCAGTCTTGGGTAGCATCTCTATCTTCAAGAAATGAAATGCAAAGTAAAATAATGATTCATATAGTGGCATAAAGGAATGAACAATCAGTTGTATTATCTGAGACTTCTATGAGGCTTTACAATTCATAAGCCCCTGTCCTCTAAATTTAAGAAACAGACTTCCAGGAACCATAAGTTGTGCTGTTGTTTTGAAAGAACAAATAGTGGAAATGGTGCTTTACGTTCCCACGTGAAGGGTCATGAGAAATAGGAGACGGAGGACTCTGCCTATGATGCTTCAGAACTTGACTTGTGACTGTTACACGTAACGCACTGACTGCAATACCCCTTCTCACCCCCTTACTAACATGGGCTTCCCAGGTGGCGCTGGCGGTAAAGAACCCGCCTGCCAATGCAGGAGGTGTAGGACATGTGGGTTTGATCCCTGGGTCGGGAAGATCCTGAAGATTCCTTCGGGAAGGAAAGGAAATGGCAAACCACTCCGGTATCCTTGCCTGGAGAATCCCACGGACAGAGGACCCTGGCGGGCTGTAGTCCATGGGGTCACAAAGAGTTGCACAGGACTGAGTGACAGCACGCACACACCGCTTTACTTGGCCGAATGGTCTCTACCGCTCTCCCCAAGCTCGGCACCGAGTCCTGCAGTGCAGCAAGCCGCAGCCACAGGGGCTTTTCTGACTTAGCTGTCTCCTCGCTCCCTCCAGCGGGGCAGACGTGCACCCACTGTCCCCTCTCCCTCGCTTCTCACCGCTCACAGCTCTCACAGGCACAGAGACGCTGGCCTTCAGCCTTATTTCAGAACAAAGACTTACATGGAATTTATTTCAGGTTTTAAAGTAACTGCACTTTTGAAATTGTGAAGTATTGTTGGTACAGCTGTTTCAGAGGTTTTTTTCATGTGTAGAGAGAGTATTCCTTTGTTCTTATTCCTTCTACTATTATTATTTTAATATTAAAACCAATGAAATTGTTCGTACTTTGAATGGGGAGTGGTTACATTGATATTTGAAAACAATTTGACTCTTGACATGTATTTCCCAGAGATGACCTCACTCTTTCCAGCAGGAGAGAAAATTGTTGGATTAATTTTTATGAAGTAGCCTCTTTTTCAGTTAACCAATAACAAGAAGAAATTGATAACTGATATGTTGGGGAAACTGGTCGTATTTTAAACTTTTTTTTCTGTTTCTTCAACTATGTTTCAGAAGTGAACACCCACTTGCTCAGCTCTACTGCCATTCAATCATGGAGCATCATCATTTTGATCAGTGCCTGATGATCCTTAATAGTCCAGTAAGTACCTAATTTATGGTTGTGGACTTTCAAAAGAGAGTTTATAAATTCAGTTTTATTTTTAAGTTTTGGATTTATTCCCAGCATCATAAATTCTTGAGCACGCTTTATTCCTTTTTGGGTAAGAAAGGCAAAGCCAAAACATTTGAGATCTTCACAGCCTTACTTCTCTAGAAACCAAAACTGTCTTAATGTTGCCTGATAAGGGAAAACTGGTTACTTACCTTAGTTTGGTTATTCCAAATTAGAAACAAACAAAACTGGTATGTCATGCTTCTCTGTTAGTTCTGTTTTTGTCAGTGATGTGGTTTATACTGCTCTCAAATGTCTTTAGCGGGCAATACCTTCTCCTCTTTTTATTGAAACTTCTGACCACTAATAAACATTTCTGTTAAGGAATAAAGTTATTCAACACTGGCTAAATGAATATCAATGTAAGAAAGCATGTGATTTGCTGTGCCAGTCATATTTATGTTAAGGAAAATATTAAAATGATATACACCAAAATATTCACAATGGCTGTCTCTGTCTACTTAAATTATTAGCTGTTTTATTTTCTTATTCAGATTTGTTCATTATTCGCATTATCCACTGTATGCACATATTACCTTTATAATAAGAAAAAAATGAAAGTTGTAGATTCTTATGTTGAAAAAACACAATGTGTGGTATATAATTTTAAAGCAATTTTATCTCCATCTCTTTACATTTGCCCACTGGGTTTGTTCTTCCCTGAGCCCTAGAAAACTTAAGAGGCTTATGACTTTTGTGGTGACTCTTTTTAAGGAAGAGCTTTCTAGTTACTGCTTTATATCACAAAATACAGCGTATATATGGCTTTCAGGTTAGAAACCAGAATGTTCAGTCCTGTGTAGTACAGGTTCTGGACTTGCTTTAAAGCTTCAGGTCTTCTTCTCCTGCCCTGGCTGGCCTCTGTTGTCCCTCCCTATGCTTCTTTTGACGCCTTCCTCACCCCCAAGTCCCCACGTCCTGGAGAACAGGAAGGAAGAGGGCCCAGGACACTCAGCAGGCTGCTGCTGTCATGCCTGTGCCCTCTCTGTGCCTCGTAGGTGTCGAAAACAGGTTCTTCTCTCATGAGTAAGTCTGTGATCGTGGCCATGCGCCCTAATTGTGGGCTTCTCCACTGCCGTCCCATGAATACGCGTAGCCACCTCTCCCCAGTGCATCGCCTTGACTTCCTCCTCAGCTCCTGAACTCTGAGCAGTGACTTCCATCTCCTTTCCGCTGAGGTTCCTTGGCCCTCCTTGTGGTCCTCTTGAAAAGGACAGGACTTACAGGGACCTAATGCCTCCAGAACTCAGAAGAGGCAGGCCATCCTGAAGGGAAGCAACCTCTCCTTCCTCAATCAGAGGGTCTGGCCAGCCTGGGTCTTGCCTTTTCAATTTCCAGACGGGAATCAGACACACGTGCACTCTAGTCCCAACCCACCCACCCAACTCCAGGAGACACACAGTGACCGCAGGCTGCTCTCTCTTACTTGAGGGAAGAGGAACGCAGTCCTACCTCTCAGTGTGGGTGAAGGGCTGACTTATGTGGCCAGTTCTGGCAGCTCCTTGTAAATTCTGCACATGCTCTAGCACAGACTGTCTGCTACAGATGTGACTTTTAACAAGAATTAGAGAGTGACTGGGAGGTAGGGGCATGATGTTGGTAAAATGTACAAATTGTACTGTTCCGTGCACAAGTTCTCTTGGGTTAGGTGTCAGAATTATGGGAGCTGAATTTCAGCCTTCAGCAAGAAAGGAAGAAATGCTCTGCCTGGCTCCTGCCCGGCAGCCCTTTCCGTTGTTACAGGAGGACTGGAAGTGGGCACCTGCCCCAGGAGGCACGCCCTCACCCTGGGCAGCGCTGGGCCGCGGGAGGGGGCTGCTCGTCCCCAGCGCCCCCGTGCTGCCGCTCCACCACCCCTGCGGTCCGGCTCTGTCTGCACTGCCCCGGCCTCCAGAAACCAGCGTTTGCATTCTGTCCTCAGAGGCGGCTGCCAAGCTGGTGAGCCTGGCCTGTCCTCGCTACCTTCAGATGTCCTGATGCTTGGTTTGTTTTGTGCTCTGGTTTAAAAGTTGCATAGGCTTTGAGTGGCCTCCCCCGGTACTGTTTTTCCCATACACCGTGTTATTTTTAGTGTGTGGTTTTCTTGAACTGAGACTTGTCAGGAATGTCTGTGTTGAATTATAGCAGAAACATCTGTACCTTCACTGGAATTTGCTGTCTCTGCCCTTCAGCTCAAACTTCATTTTTAATATCCTATTTAGTTTTGAAGAAAATGTGCTTAACCTTTTTCTTAAAGCATGTTGTACAGTATTCCTATCACACTGCTCTGTTATCAGATGACATAATTTACTATGTAATATAACAAAAAAGGGATCTTGCTGTATATATGGCTGGCCTCATATTATAAGACCCATCTCTACATTCTGTCTTTGTAGGCACCAATACATAAGAATTTATAGCTTTTGCTCATGGAAGGGAAAATTAAAATATAATACCAAAAGACATTTCTACTTTTTCATTTAACATAGTCTTATCTTAAATAAAAGTATCAGAAGCTATCTTCTGAAAGTACTATTTTGTCCAGAATCTAAAGTGATCTAATACTTAAAAATAGTAGTTCTTATATAATCATAGATTATTAATTAGACGTATATCACAGTTTTGGCATCTAGTTATCCTCTAACCAATGTCTGACCTCAGCTCAGCAGTTTTCTCTCTTCAGAGCAAATCCTTTGCCTCCACACCCTATTTCTAAGCTTCTGGGTTTTTTTCCCTCAGCGCTAAGGTTTAGGAAGCATATCTGACTCAATTTACAGATGTTAGTATAGTCTGAGTACTCAAAGTGTGTTTTACTTAGTTCAAGATCAGTGAGTCCCTATGCTTTAAATTACAGGCAAGAAATTTTAAAAATGATTATGTAGCAAAAACTTAAGATAATTTGCACATGGATTAGCCATGTTTGAGATTATCCTTATAGATGTTTCAGACCCTTCCTTTCTTGAGGAAGCACACATCGCTCATGCCTGCTACCCATCTGTACCGCACATGTTCCCAAGAAGAAACACTGTGCTCAGTAAGAAGTTAAAAATATACAAATCTGCACCAGACATGTTATTGGATTTGTTACAGAAGCCAGAGAAATGATTTTTAAAATAAATCATTTACAGTTTTATCCCTCTGTTCTTCACATCTATTAATATAGATTTTGATTTTTCAAAGTTTTACTTGCTGTCAGATTTAGCAGTTAACTTGCCCAAAGGAAAAAGGTATATAGTCATTAACTTTTGGACCTGGACTAAAGCCAAGAAATACAAGAGTTGGAGAAACATGCTTACTTTGGTTAATGAACCATCATGAAGCTGTTTTTTCCTCAAATGACAAGGTGGTGGGGTGGATGCATGAAGGGGAAACATTACTTCATGGTATTGACTTATGTAAGTAGGTGTCCTCTGTCTTCCTGAGTTCAGAATGTGTGTAAGAGATGTGACTGTATTTTCAGATTTTCTTCTTAGCAGCAGCGTCTCCAAGTGGAGGGCTTATGATGGTTTTCTTTTTCATAAAGGGCAATCAGATTCTCAGTGGCCTCTCCATTGAAGAATATAAGACCACGCTGAAGATAATCAAGCAAGCTATTTTAGCTACAGACCTAGCACTGTACATAAAGTAAGTTTTAACAAATATCTTGATAAGTAGATTTTGAATGTGTTTGACAGTTTCCAACTTTAAAAAGCCCCATTGGGATATTTTTAGATTATAAGAACCAATGTCCTGGCAAAGGTGTTTATCAAAGTATGGAGCAGTTTGTTAAACAAGGAAGCCAGAAAAGTCTACTTAATGCTAGAAATGACAGAATACAGAATTATTTCTGATGTTTGTCTTTGAAGCTCTGCACAAAGCAGATAACCATCTCAAGGTCATTCTAAGCTTAGCTGGCCAATCTAAAGAATATAATAATGCCCTCTATAAAGGGCACCTGCCTTTCCTTCTGTCCCTCACTCCCCCAACTTCTGACCATTTCACAGTCCCTTAAACTATTATCCAAGCCCATGTGGGCAGGAAAAGGAGCTGAGTGCCAAACAAGTAAATCTTGTTTCTTTTTATTGGATTTTGGCAGAAGAAGAGTATTAATGTAGAACCTTATAATTAATGAAGTTAACGACTTAAGAATTAAAGTATGCATTAGAGTGTATCGGTGATGTAAGTGTGTGTTTGCATAGCTAAACTTACTTTCTAAAAGAAAGGAACGATGTTGCTGGGTTTGGGCAGCCATTTGTTTCCCACACAGAGGCTGAGCTCTCTGCCGCATGTGTGGGGGTGAAGGCAGAGGGGCAGTCATGCTCATGGGATTTCCTGGGAGCAAGGGCCTCTCCCCAGCTGTACACAGATGCACACTGTGGTTTTAGCTACTCTTGAGAAGTAAAAACAAACAGAACAGACACACAAAACCACATACCAGATAGCCACTGCTGTACATCTAAAAGTACCTTACGTCTAAAAGAGTCTGTTTCCTTGGACTTTGGAGCACTTTACAGTTAATTAGGGTAAAGAAATATATTGTAAATTTCGGCTCAAAATGACTTCAGGATAAAGACTGTCAAGTTACCAATAATTTGAAAAGTACCTGAAACCACGAAGACTCCCTGACCTTTCCAAGTCACACAGGGCTCCCCCTGGATCCTTCTGAAACCTCTCTTCATCTTGGCACTCAGTCAGACAGGCAGCTTTGTTATGCGAGTTTCTCCTATGACTAGTTTAAATGAAATGTTATGAAAAGAACTCATGTCTCGCAATTTTCCAAGATGCTTATCAATGTTGAGCACATGGAGGTCTTCACTGTACAATGAACAAGTGTCAGTTTATACTGGGTCTTTCTTTGCTTCAGAAGAACTTCACAGCTTTATACTGACATATATTTTGGTATGGAGTAAAAAATTATGTGAATGAGACATATGAAATTAAATTGAAAACACAGAGATCTTGCACCATATGCAAAACTTCTTAAATCATTCTCAGCATCAGATTTTTAACTCACATTGTTTCATTTTCTTAAATCATATTCAGGAATTGAAATTTCCATTACTTGTGACCTTAAGTTAAAAGTGAGTTAACATTTAATATTTCAACCAAAGAATATGGTAGAAGAGAGAAAAGTATTCAAGAATTTTATGATTCTTATATTGGATTATATATGCTGATATATAAGAATATATGTAACAATATAAGATTCTTATATGAGAAAAACCATTAGAGATTTTTTTTCCCTGAAATTTTACTTGATGAGCCTTTGTTGACCAAAAGGACAAGAGCTTAGGGGACTCATCATAACTACCAAATATTTTTCTTTATTTTAAAGGAGACGAGGAGAATTTTTTGAACTTATAAGAAAAAATCAATTCAATTTGGAAGATCCTCATCAAAAGGAGTTGTTTTTGTAAGTAGGATGACTATCCTTAAAGCTGGTTTTGCTATCCACTTAATTTTATTACAATTATTTGTTACAATGTGATGATCTTAGAGGATGTCAGAATTCTTACAGATGTTATATATACAAAGCGCTAAATATGACTATGTACTTGAAAATAAATGCATTTGCAAATTCAAAAGAATAAATTATGCTTTTTGTCCTAGAAGGAACTTTAAATGTGGGAGAGTGACATACAAGGCTGTAGGGTCCCCTTGTTCACACTCACAGTTCTTTTGACTGGAAGACCTGAAAATAGCATCCTGAACACTGTTGGAGCAAAATATGACTGTGAAGTGTTTACTTCTCTTACGTGATGGCAGAGCAGCAGTCAGACCTTTAGTTCAGTTGGCTGCTCAGTCGTGTCCGACTCTTTGTGACACCATGGAATGCACGCCAGACTTCCCTGTCCATCACCAACTCCTAGAGCTTGCTCAAACTCACGTCCTTCGGGTCAGTGATGCCACCCAACCATCTCATGCTCTGTCAGCCCCTCCTCCTGCCTTCAATCCTTCCCAGCATCAGGGTCTTTTCCAGTGAGTCAGTTGTTCACATCAGGTGGCCTTCCAATGAACACCCAGGACTGATCTCCTTTAGGATGGACTGGCAGGATCTCCTTGCAGTCCAAGGGACTCTCAAGAGTCTTCTCCAACACCACAGTTCAAAAGCATCAATTCTTCTGCGCTCAGCTTTCTTTATAGTCCAACTCGCACATCCATACATGACCACGGGAAAAAAAACATAGCTTTGACTAAATGGACTTTTGTCAGCAAAGTAATATCTCTGCTTTTTAATGTGCTGTCTAGGTTGGTCATAGCTTTTCTTCCAAGGAGCAAACATCTTTTAATTTCATGGCTGCAGTCACCATCTGCAGTGATTTTAGAGCCCAGGAAAATAAAGTCTTTCACTGTTTCCATTGTTTTCCCTTCTATTTGCCATGAAGTGACAGGACTGGATGCCTAGATCTTCATTTTTTGAATGTTGAGTTTTAAGCCAGCTTTTTCACCCTCCTCTTTCACTTTCATCAAGAGACTCTTTAGTTCCTCTTCACTTTCTGCCATAAGGGTGGTGTCATCTATATACCTGAGGTTATTGATATTTCTCCAGGCAATCTTGATTCCAGCTTGTGCTTCATCCAGCCCAGTGTTTCTCATGATGTACTCTGCATATAAGTTAAATAAGTAGGGTTACAATATACAGCCTTGACGTACTCCCTTCCAAATTTGGAACCAGTCTGTTGTTCCATGTCCCTTTTTAACTGTTGCTTCTGGACCTGCATTCAGGTTTCTCAGGAGGCAGGTAGGTGGTCTGGAAATTGCCATCTCTTGAAGAATTTTCCACAGTTTGTTGTGATCCACACAGTCAAAGGCCTTAGCAGAATGCCTTAGTAGTCAATGAAGCAGAAGTAGTTGTTTCTCTGGAATTCTCTTCCTTTTTCTATGATCCAACAGATGTTGGCAGTTTGATCTCTGGTTCCTCTGCCTTTTCTAAATCCACCTTGAACATCTGGACGTCCTCAGTTCACATACTGTTGGAGCTTGACTTGGAGAATTTTGAGCATTACTTTGCTAGCGTGTGAAGTGAAGTGAAAGTCACTCAGTCGTGTCCGACTCTTTGCGACCCCATGGACTATACGGTCCATGGAATTCTCCAGGCCAGAATACTGGAGTGGGTAGCCTTTCCCTTCTCCAGGGGATCTTCCCAACCCAGGGATTGAACCCAGGTCTCCCACATTGCAGGCAGCTTCTTTACCAGCGGAGCCACAAGGGAAGCCCTGCTAGCGTGTGAGATGAGTGCAATTGTGTGGTAGTTTGAACATTCTTTCGCATTGTCTTTCTTTGGGATTGGAATGAAAACTGATCTTTTCCAGCCCTGTGGCCACTACTGAGTTTTCCAAATTTGTTGGCATATTGAGTGCAGTACATTCACAGCATCATCATTTGGGATTTGAAATAGCTCAACTGGAATTCTATCACCTCCACTAGCTTTGTTCGTAGTGATGCTTCCTAAGGTCCACCTGACTTTACACTCCAGGATGTCTGTCTCCAGGTGAATGATCACACTGTTGTGGTTATCTGGGTCATTAAGATCCTTTTTGTATAGTTCTTCTGTGTATTCTTGCCACCTCTTGTTAATTATCTTCTGCTTCTGTTAAGTCCATACCATTTCTGTCCTTTACTGAGCCCATCTTTGCATGAAATGTTCCCTTGATAGCTCTAATTTTCTTAAAGAGATCTCTAGTCTTTCCCATTCTGTTGTTTTCCTCTATTTCTTTGCACTTATCTCTGAGGAAGGCTTTCTTATTTCTCCTTGCTATTCTTTGGAACTCTGCACTCAGATGGATTTATCTTTCCTTTTCTCCTTTTCCTTTCTCTTCTTCTCTCAGCTATTTGTAAGGCCTCCTCAGACAACCATTTTGCCTTTTGCATTTCTTTTTCTTGGGGATGATCTTGATCACTGCCTCCTGTATAATGTTACAAACTTCTGTCCGTAGTTCTTCAGGCAGTCTATCAGATCTAATCCCTTGAATCTATTTGTTACCTCTGCTATATAATGAATGGTGAGGGATTTGATTTAGGTCATATGTGAATGGTCTAATGGTTTTCCCTACTTTCTTCAATTTAAATCTGAATTTTGCAATAAGGAGTTCATGACCTGAGCCACAGTCAGCTCCTGGTCTTGTTTTTGCTGACTGTATAGAGCTTCTTCATCTTGGGCTGAAAAGAATATAATCATCTGATTTCATTATTGACCATCTGGTGATGTCCATGTGTAGAGTCGTCTCGTGTTGCTGGAAGAGAGTGTTTGCTATGACCAATTGGTTCTCTTGGGAAAACTCTGTTAGCCTTTGCCCTGCTTCATTTTGTACTCTAATGCCAAACTTGCCTGTTACTCCAGATATCCCCTGACTTCCTACTTTTACATTCCACTCCCCTATGATGAAAAGGTCATCTTTTTTGGTATTAGTTGTAGAGTCAGAGCTTCAGGGTCTGTTTTTCCTCACCTGTTTTCCCTGTCCCTCCCTCCCATCCTTTGCTATTACTATCACTGACAAGTTCTTGTCTTATCCATGACAAGAACTAGACCAATAAAAAAGAACTAAGTGTGACTAATAAAGACAGAAGTAGTAATAAGACTGAGGACAGGGCTCTATTTCAATTGTATAACTAACATCTCTTTAGATAGATAGGTATCACTTCACATGCAAACAAATATACAGATGTCCAGCTGTCTGTTCATACAAATGTCACGCTTCATGTAAAAGCCTCAGCATGTTTTTATAGCAGTGCCTTAGAAAAGTATACACACACTACTGCAATCTGTGACCAGTTTTCCCCAATAACAAAAATGGAATCCAACCTCAATGCCAAGTCTGTGCCACCGTTTTCACTGCTGTACTCTCCTAACTTCTGACCTCTTGCAGAGAAGCACTCAGTACACCTAGCTCTCACTGTCCAGATTGTACTTAAGCTTATCCAGACCATGCACGGTCTTCTTTAGGGGAGACAATTTGCATTGGCAAGCCTTATTGAAATCCTTCATGATTAAACATTTCTCTGGTGTACTCATTACCTGCAATAAGAGTTGGTATAAGAGAGTCTGAGGCCAAAAACCGCTTTCTTTGTGGCCTAATATGGTTAGGGAAGATGTACTTTTATTTAGATTGTCCCTAGAGGTACAAGTGACGCAGTCCTTTACCTTGAGTGTTTCTATATATGACAGTGATGACCTTTGTGCCTATGTCTTCAATCAGATTGAAAGAATTAGATGGCAGGCATTTAGACCTGACATGGAAAATCACTACACCAAAGAGAAACCATTTTCATACAGTAGTTACAGTACCGAGTCCTAGAGCACCCTGTCACAGACTCCAGAGTCCAACGTGGTTTCCAACCTCTCCAACAAGAGGAGGAGTGAAGAGCTCCCTACCCTTCCATTTCCCGCTTCTCTCCAGCAGGCACTGCTCAACCATTTAAAGGCTTTTCACGTGGGAGCCACGATGTGTGCTCAGTGAATTAGGATGACCCAGCACAGCTCCTGCTGTCACAGGGCGCTTATCGATAGGATAGCTGATGATGATTCACAGTTAATTATTAGTAATCAATGTGTTTTCACCGTACTGTCACTGAGAATGGAAGGCCAAAGTAAAAAAATAATAATAGCAGGTAAGAGGTAAGTTTTTGCTCAGAGGTTAGTAATTTCTCTCCTTCTGCTAACCTGGAGATACAACAAGGCAGTCTGAGGGCAAATTCCAGTAGTTCACTGGGTAACCAAAACAACTGACACTGTAATACCACTGCATCAGCTCTGCTTCTGTATAAATTCTATTTCTGTTTCTTTAGTCTCTGTAAACCATCTCTGTAGTTTATGGTGTTTTAATTTAACTTTTTATCAGTAACTAACTATTTACTAGGGTTTATAGTCACATAAAGGTAAACAGTATTGGACCTCTTTTTCCTTAATAGAGCGATGCTGATGACAGCTTGTGATCTTTCTGCAATTACAAAACCCTGGCCTATTCAACAACGGGTATGTTGTTTAGTGATGAAAAAGTAGTAATTAAAAAGTCAAAGTATGTGATGATTTGAGAGAATAGCATTGAAACACGTCTATTATCATATATGAAACAGATCACCAGTCCAGGTTCAATGCATAAGACAGGGTGCTCGGGGCTGATGCACTGGGATGACCCAGAGGGATGGGATGGGGAGGGGGTTCAGGATGGGGAACACATGTACACCTGTGGCTAATTCATGTCAACGTATGGCAAAACCACTACAATATTGAAAAGTAATTAGCCTCCAATTAAAATAAATAAATAATTTTTTTAAAGTCAAAGTATGAAAAACCTTTACTCTTAAATGTAGCTTATAAAGTATCTGGGAAACATTTTATCTAAACTTTAAGTAGTATTAAAAGCAGATAATTGGACATAAATACTTTTTTAGAACACTTGTTATGACTTAATAATATTTGTAAGATCTATTAAGAGAGAGAGCATCTATAGTAACACAGCAAAAACCTAGCTGTTGATAAAGTTTAATTCCAGTACTGTTTCTAGCTCAGTGTTTTTTTTTAAGCACATCCCTTTAATAGTCTTAATAATTAGAAGACAAATTCCGTTTTCTTATAGTTAGCCTATTAAGCTGTACTTCAACTCTAAGTAGCCATTAACAAGTAGAACTTAAACATTTCTGGTGCTCATAAATATAGGACATGTTAATATAAGATATGCAGAAGGTACTGATTAGAGCCTGGGGTCAGGTGGCTAGAAATATATTGTCTCTCTAAATAAGTCAGTGCCGTAACATTGTGCTGAGGCATAAAGGCCCTAGGCTAAATATAAGGGGGGTGTGAGGGGTGGGTTTACATGCAGTGATGTGTATATTGTGTTTGTTTTCTGAGACTGCATTTTCAATCCTAAATGTACTACCTGAGATTACTGACAGTTGCTGTTGGTCACGACTATGGGATACATAGTCATGGAGCCCAGGAATGAATGACAGGCTCATCTCATGAACCACGTGTTGACAAAACAATATCAGGAATGCACTCTCCAGGTGCCAAAGCTGACATGACATAAGCATGCAAGAAATGTCTCTACAGACCTTCCTGCTCCATAATAAATAACACTACATGCCCATTTCAAAACAGGAAAGAGAATGAAAGAGGAAAGAATTTCTTTTCTTTCTCTTTCTTTTGAATCAAACTCTGAAGACATACAGCAGTGAAGCTGGGGTCCAGATAAAAAGCTGCACTATAAAGCCTCTATAATTAAAACAGTTTGGAATTGGTATCAGACCCATGGAACACAATAGAACACTGAGAATTGCACAGAACATTTACATAATTAAGATAGCATTTCAAATAACTGGGGGAAAGACAGACGTAAAATAATGTTAGGATGGTTTTCCCATCTTCCATAGCCAGATGGCAAAAGATGAAACTGGATCTATTCTGCATACTTAAATGCCAAATGGGGCATAGAGCTCAGTGTACAGAATTAAACCATACAAGTACTAAGTAAAAACATTTGTGGATTCTTTTATAACTGAGGAGTGAGAAAACTTTCCTAATTACGGCTCCACATGCAGAAACAATAAAGACTGTCAAATTTGATTACATGAAAATAAAAAATTAAGAAAACTTTTTTGCATGACAAAGACACAATAAGCAAAAAAACAGACAATGCTGCTGCTGCTGCTGCTAAGTTGCTTCAGTCGTGTCCAACTCTGTGCGACCCCATAGATGGCAGCCCACCAGGCTCCCCCGTCCCTGGGATTCGCCAGGCAAGAACACTGGAGTGGGTTGCCATTTCCTTCTCCAATGCATGAAAGGGAAAAGTGAAAATGAAGTCGCTCAGTCGTGTCCGACTCTTCGCGACCTAATGGACTGCAGCCTACCAGGCTCCTCCATCCATGGGATTTTCCAGGCAAGAGTACTGGAGTCGGGTGCCATTGCCTTTTCTGAACAGTGAGGAACAGGTAAAAATATTTGCAACTTTTATCTGATAGTTAATATCCATATAATATCAAAGAACTTCTTAAACATAAAGAAAACAGCTAACAATCCTACTGTAAAATGGGCCAAGATTTGAACAAAAAGTTGACAGAGAAAGAAATGTTAATGTCTCTTAGTCATCTGAAAAGGTCTTAGTCAATCACAGGGAAAGATGCAAATTAAGACTGTACTGACACAAAAGGACTTGTACAGAATCTCATAACAGCATTATTCCTAACAGTCAGAAACTAGAAACCATCCAAATGTCCCTAACAGAAGAGCGGATAAATGTATTACAGCACGCTGCCTCACACAGTGCCGCTCCGCTCAACAGCAGAAAGAAGCTGACGCTGATACAGGCAACGGCATGGACAAGTCTCACCAACAGTATATACTGAGTGAAAGAAGCCGGACATAAAAGAACACATGCTGTGATGTCATTTATGTCACATTCTAGGAAAGGCAAAACTAATCAATGGTGAAGGAAATGAGGATAGTGGCTGAGTGGGGTGGAAGCAAAGCAGGTTCGGTGACTCACAGAGAAGGGCCTGAGGGCAACGTCTGGGTGATATAAACACTGTTTCTTGGTTCAGTTCAGTTCAGTTCAGTCTCTCAGTCGTGTCCGACTCTTTGTGACCCCATGAATCACAGCACACCAGGCCTCCCTGTCCATCACCAACTCCCGGAGTTCACTCAAACTCACGTTTCTTGGTTAGGGTATGTGTTAACCTAGTCACATGCATTTGTGACTATAGACCCGTGATCTACGCAATTCATTGAAAAAAAAATACAGTAAGACACCATCTCTAAACTGTCTGATTGGCAAACATTTAAAGCTTTAACAGCATACTCTGTTGGGGAAGCTGTGGGAAAACAAGAAACGCAAAATATTGTAACTGTTTGGAAGTATATGATTACACATACTCATTTACTATTACTTCTAGGAACCTTATCTCAAAGATATACTGGCAAGAATATAAAAATACATTTACATAGGCTATTCATTTTAGTGCTGTCGGTAATAGCAAAGACAAGAAATAGCCCAAGTGTTCATTAATATGGTACTAAGTAAACTGTTCAGTTCAGTCACTCAGTCATGACCGACTCTTTGCAACCCCATGAGTCACAGCACGCCAGGCCTCCCTGTCCATCACCAACTCCCAGAGTTCACTCAAACTCATGTCCATCAAATCGGTGATCCCATCCAGCCATCTCATTCTCTGTCATCCCCATCTCCTCCCGCCCCCAATCCTTCCCAGCATCAGAGTCTTTTCCAGTGAGTCAACTCGTCACATGAGGTGGCCAAAGTACTGGAGTTTCAGCTTTAGCATCAGTTCTTCCAATGAATATTCAGGACTGATCTCCTTTAGGATGGACTGGTTGGATCTCCTTGCAGTCCAAGGGACTCTCAAGAGTCTTCTCCAACACCACAGTTCAAAAGCATCAATTCTTTGGCGATCAGCTTTCTTCACAGTCCAACTCTCACATCCAGACATGACCACTGGAAAAACCATAGCCTTGACTAGACGGACCTTGGTTGGCAAAGTAATGTCTCTGCTTTTTAATATGCTATCTAGGTTGGTCATAACTTTCCTTCCAAGGAGTAAGCGTCTTTTAATTTCATGGCTGCAATACTGTAGTATTTCTTTATATGATGAAGTCTCTGCAACAGTAAAAAGAAAGGAGCACTTTCTATATACTATGGGGTGATTACAAAGATATAAGTAAGAAAGAAAAAGCAAGGAAGAGAAAATGGGTATGGTGTGCTACTATTTATCTGAGAAGGTGATGGAATATGAATGTATGTACTTATATTTGCATATACTTTTAAAAATCAGGATTAACTGTAAAAAAGTTAATGATTTCCCACAGGGGAAGGAGGGAATAAGATTGAGGGAACAGAGATATAAAGTAGAGTTGCTTGCATGTACTTGTTTTGTAGATTTAATTTAGGAACCATGTAAATTGTGTTTAAAAGTTGAACTTTAAAAAAATCACGTAACCTGGGAAGCAAAATGAAACAATGTGATTTTGGTTGCAAAACCACACTGAGGGGGACAGTTTTATTCCGAGAGATTTAAAACCGTTGCTTGACCATGTCACTCCAGTGGGATGCACACTAAGAACAACAACAAAAACCACTGAACCTGTTTCTCAGTAATCATAGTGGGGTGATTGTGTGTATATATTCAGTCACCATCGTTATGATGTGGGGTGAAAGCAAATGAGAAAGTATATCGATGTTGCTGAGAGGTGGGATTTCCAGTGTGAGTAGAAAGATAGAGATCCAACCAAGATGGAGGTTTTGCAGAAATCCTGTAATCCTGATTTGAATAGACATTGTGTAAGCTACATTCATTAAAAGGGCCTAAAAATAACGATCACCCTGGTAGAAATGAACGAGCCTAGTACCTTGATTGCAACCCACTCCAGTACTCTTGCCTGGAGAATCCCATGGATGGAGGAGCCTGGTAGGCTGCAGTCCGTGGGGTCGCTACGAGTCAGACCCGACTGAGCAAGTTCACTTTCACTTTTCCCTTTCATGCATTGGAGAAGGAAATGGCAACCTACTCCAGTGTTCTTGCCTGGAGAATCCCAGGGACGGCAGAGCCTGGTGGGCTGCCGTCTATGGGGTCGCACAGAGTCGGACACGACAGATGTGACTTAGCAGCAGCAGTGCCCTGACTGAAGTTTCTAAATACCTCAGTTTAAAAGAATGAGGACTCCATGAAGAAATGGCTGATTGCCCATTCCAAAACAGGAAACATATAAGATTAGCTAAGAACATCCTGTTATAGCAGAAAGCAGGAACTATCAAAAACTGACAAAGCCGTGTCCGAAGAGCAAAGAAGTCAACTCAGTTGGCCAAAATGTAACAATGTGGGCATCAGTAAGGACTGAAATACATTAAATATGTTTAAATCCAAAGTTCAAAATAATAATAAAAATAATAAAACCTTCCTTAGTCATGTTTGTTAGGTGCTTGAGAACTGAGTTATTATTTTTTTCTAATGGTAAGTATAATAGAGAAAATCAAATTATTTCTCCTTTATTTATATAAATTATACTTCAGGGTAACTAAAAATTGATGTGGGGGACTTATTCTTTTTCAGCTATAAAAAAAAAAGGAATGATTGCTTTGTATATTACCTTTTGGCAGCCTCTAAATTAATGGATCCAGGCAAAGCTCATGAAGGACTGTTAATATCACAAAGAGAGGCGACCAGGCATTCCATTGTCAGAAGTACATGGCACAGCCTGAGCAACAGAAAACAAACAAACAAAAAAAAAAAAAAAACAAGCAAAAAAAAAACCAAACTCTAATCAAATGTCTAGATCTCATTACCGGTGTATGGAAATACAGGGAACAGAAAAACATTAAATTTCATTATGGAAACACAATCAGCAAAATCCAGGCAACAGGAAACTATAGGATAAACAACCCAGTTTATTCAACAACAGTCAAAATTATAAGGACATTTTTTTCAGAGAGAGAAGAGCAGGAATTGGTAGACTGAAAGAAACCTAAGAGGCATGTCAATCAGTCTCAGTGTAAGGACCTACCTGATACTGTGTTTCCCGCAGCGCCTGGTATAACTGGTGCTAACCATCTCACTGATTATGCATACAGATGGGCCCACAGTAGGTTCATCCCACTACTGCTGAAGTTAAAATAACATGTTGCTCTTTTCTCTGAATTATAGATTACAGACTCTAGCCTTTGTGATTAGGTACACATTAAAATAAATATTTACTGTTACTGCTTTATTCTAATTTTACTGGTGTGGTTAAAAGCCACAGATTTGATGGGTTTTATTATCTTCATTTAAAGTCTGTTTTATTGAGTGATATGCCTTTAATTACCCATATTAGTCTGTTATTGATTTCAGATAGCAGAACTTGTTGCCACTGAATTTTTTGACCAAGGAGACAGGGAGAGAAAAGAACTCAACATAGAGCCCACTGTAAGTATGAGACCTTGTTGGTAGGAATTATTCATATACTTGTTTTTGTCGTAGATTCCTTTTTGTGCTCCTGTGAGATTTTAGGAAGACAACTTCTCATCTTTTTATAAAGTCCTTTTTCTTACCTGAAGAATTAAACATGTTCTTTACAGAAAACATGCAAATAACGGAGGACAGAAAAGACTCTGAGTTATCAAATCATACCTACTTTTTGTAATTTTTTCCATTTATATATCATAAGCCACTTTTCATTCTAACAGATGCTCAGTCCTACATACCATTTATAATGGTTACATGAAATAGTGCAGGCATGCTCAGGCATGTCCAACTCCTTGTGACCCCATGGATTGTAGACTTCCAGGCTCACCTGTCCATGGAATTAGTCCAGCAAGAATACTGGAGTGGGTTGCCATTTCCTCCTCCAGGGGATCTTCCTGACCCAGGGATCAAACTCACGTCTCCTGGGTCTCCTGCATTGGCAGGAGGATTCTTTACCACTGAGAAGAAGTGGTAAGCCCCACATGAAACAGATGCAACTATTATTTACTGTTTGGTATAATGTTTGTAGAGTTTACTATTACAAACAGCACTTTGATAAACATCTGTTGTTGTTAAATGTTTGTATACTGCATTTTTTGCTCAGGGTAGGTAGAGAATCTCTAATACAAGAAGATTCTTCTCAACCAATGAAGTTTTTCCTGAAATGGATGAGTTTTTCCTGGAAACGGTGCATAGAGTCATTCTTTTACTCAAATGAGTATTTATTGAGCCCACGTTAAATGGGCCATGGTTACACGATGCCGCTCCTCTGCGTACCACTGCCTCTGCTTTACTCCTTAGCCTCATCTGGGCACACCCTACCTCATTAGTCTGTCTCCTAAACATAGTAGACAGGGGTTCCCTGGTCGCTCAGTGGTAAAGAATTCGCCTGCAGTGCAGGAGACATGGGTTTGATCCCTGTGTCAAGATCCGCTGGAAAAGGATATGAGAAGCTGCTCCACTATTCTTGCTTGGAGAGCCCCATGGACAGAGGAGCGTCGTGGGCATATAGTCCATGGGGTCACAAAGAGTCAGACATGACTGAGTGACTAAACACACACACACACAGAGTAATAGGCTTGTTAGAAGCTCGGAATCCTCTCAGAAAATGGTGGGTTGTAGAGTGATGGTCACACCTAACGGAGAATCTGCTTCATTATAAACAAGCACTGAGACAGACTCTTTGCTCCCCTCAGAAGTGCTGTCTTTGTCTTATGCCGTCATGAGCTCCTCTGAGAATAAGCAACAGTGATATCTGCATACTTTTCACACAGCTCTCTGTGTGAACTGAACTGTAATCGACTGTGGCCTCAGTGGCGTCTTTCACAAAGCTGAGAGTGTTTGATTCCACATCAGTAGCCAGTTAGAAAGCATGTCTGTTCTCCAGATACATGTCAGCAGTGGACTCTGGGTCAGTGCCTAACTCTAGGTCACCAGCTGATCTGAGGTCAGTGATCAGTTCTGGGGGTCACACAGGGACAGTCACAGCCCCAGTGAACTAGAGAGAGAGAGGACCAGGGCCTTCTTGAGCATGGTTTGGTGCAGGGGGGTAGGAGCCTCCAGAAGGTGAAGAGGCAGGTAGGCAGGTATCTCTGACCTTCCTCAGCTAACCCTGGGATTCATCGTTTCAGAGCCAACTTGTTTTGCATTAAGTAAATGCAGATCTGTGTATGTGTGTTTCTGTGTTTTCAGGATCTAATGAACCGGGAGAAAAAAAACAAAATCCCAAGTATGCAAGTTGGATTCATAGATGCCATCTGCTTGCAACTGTATGAGGTATTTACTATGAAAACTACTAGACTTTTGACAGTGTTACGAAGGAAATTGAAGCAACGAACATCAGGCACATATTTTTCCCTTCTTAATCAAGAAACTAGAAGTAAAATAATCAGGACATTTCTTTTACTAAAGAACATGCTGTTTGTACTGAACAAGAAACATTTTATATTTAGTATTTCTCAAAAATGTTAACTCATTGATGTATAACTACCTAGTGCATGCCTACTGCGTGCTAGGCTCCAGCAAATTCATGTAGCGAATGCTGAGAAAAAGTATGTGCCAGCGCTGCACTCAAAGGATGTATATTCTGCATACTCTATGTTAGCATATTCTTTTTAAGTCTTAATTTTGGCCTAAATAAGGAAAAACAGTTATCTAACTTCTTCTCATAGTGTGACTTTACTACTGTTGAGAAAATTTTTATGAGGATTACAAGAAGGCAGCGAGGAAAATATTGCAGGTTCCCATTTTCATATACTTGTTAGTTTGGGTTCTTAAAATTATTCTCCCTAACATATCCAACTGACTAGTTTAGATGTTATGCCTCAAATACAGAAAGTAGATGCTGTCCTCGTCTTTATACTTTTAATTAGGAAACTGTCTTAAGTATTTGGGGAAAAAAACACTTATCATAGGAATCATAGACTGCCAAGACCAGAAGAAAGGCTAGAAATTTTTTAATCCAGATGTTTCACAGATTCAGTCATTGAATCTGTAAAAAGTCCATCTTCCAGGGAGATGGAATGCTTGTCCCAACTAGGTAGGTAGTGGGAGAACTGTGTTTAGAGTTCAGTTCTCAGCCTGGGCCCAGGGTTCTAGCCATCAGATGAATTGAAGAAGCTGATGAGGAAAAAAAAGAGGAGGGAGAGACAGGAGAGAGAGCAAAAGAAAACAGGACGAAAGAACACGTCTGACGCCCCGGCACCATCTTCTGCCCTCCCTTCTTGGCAAGCTGGCTGTTTACTGCTGTGCAAAAGTCTTCCCAGCAGCGTCTCCAGCACCTCCAAATAGTCATCTTTTCTGAAACAAATGCCTTCCTTATGGGCTGGATTAAGAGTTCCTCAGCTGCAGATACTAATGTCTCTCTTCATTTTTTTTCTTGTGCCCATAAATATAGTCAAATCACCCATTATAAATTTCATCCTTCTACATTTCCTATTCATTTTATTTTAATCTACATTTAAATTCTATGTGATATAGACAGGCATTTTTACTATTATTACAGAAGTAATAGGTTCTTATAGAAAAATCAATAATAGAGAAGCGAAAAGATAAAATCACTTATAATTCTACTACTCTGTGATAACCAGTTTTATTTTAGTGCATATGCTTTATGACATTTTCATATATTTTTCATTTAACAAAAATTGCTCTTTGTAATCCATAATAGAATGTACATCTTTCTGTTTCAAATGTGTTGTCTATGACAGTTTTAATGACTGCAGAAGAGTAACACAATATTTCTAACCCTGCTGTTGGATATTTAAGTCAATGTTTGTCTCTGACACAGAAATCTACAGTGAACATTCTTGTAAGCTAAATATTTATGGAACTATAGTTGGTAAATAATAATGCCATATACAGTTTAATCTTTGTTATAATCTTGGATAAAAATCTAAAGTATATTGGATAAAATTATTTTATAGAAAATCACAAAAACTAAGCATCTCTCCATGAAGTCAACACTTAAGGAGAACCATCTGTACTACATAAACGCAAATGGATTATTTCTCTACAGAGTCAATTCCACACAGATCTGTCTCCACTGCTTAATACTATCACGTTGAAATATGTGCATTGCTCTTTGTCTCAGCATGTGTTGCCCGTCTGTATAGCTTAGGAGGAGTCATTCATAAATGATCTGTGATCACAGCTCTGTGAGAACCCCAGCAGTGGGTCTGCTTGTGAAGTGAGTGTGTGATGTGACCCTCTGGGACAAGTCTGGGGAGACGGCTTATTTCCCGGTCGCCATCTAGTCGCCGGCTTTCTTTCTCTTTCTTTAGGCCTTGACCCATGTGTCGGAGGCCTGTTTCCCTTTGCTGGACGGCTGCAGAAAGAACAGGCAGAAATGGCAGGCTCTTGCAGAGCAGCAGGAGAAGACACTGATCAATGGTGAAAGCAGCCAGGCCAAGCGGAGCTGAGAGGCCCGTTCACGCGGGGCTGAAGTTGATACGGTGTCCTCTGCAGCATGCCTAGTTTTGCTGTATACTGTACAGGTTTGGTGTATACTTTGCCACTGCTGTATTTTTATTTTTGCACAACTTTTGACAGCGTAGCATGAAATGTTTTTAGAGGACTATTGCATATTTTCTGTATATTTGTTTTATGCCACTGAACTGAGATTATCAATGACACCCACTCTTAGCACATGGATAAGAGCACTGTTTGTAATATTTTGTGTACTGCGAGGTACAAGTTGCATTCTTGCACGGAGGCTAGTTTTGGGTTCCCCACCCCCCTGGGGATTTTAAATAATTGGTTTTGTGTTTTCTGAATTATCAATCTTTCAAGAATGTTTGGAATCTTTTCTTTCTTAAAAATAGTCTAGGAGCAAACTGAATATATTCTGTGACATTTAAAACCTTTATAGAATAGAAAAAAATGTTGGCTTTTAAAGCTTGTTGGATTTTAAAAGGAATGGGCTATATTTTTCAACCCTGTATTACCTGAACTAAAGAAAGTTAAAACTCCAAACAAATGGAAAGTACTATAAGGCAGTATTGTAAAGAAAAGGCATTACTTGATTAATTTGGCTTTTTTGTTGTTAGAGAACAGTCAAGAGAGAGATTTCTTATTTTAGTGCAATACATCTACCCAAAGGCTACCCATAAATGCTCACTTCGACCTAACAGACCTGGTAGAGAGCAGGAGGAGCCTGGGAAGAAGACCCAGCCCCTGACTCTCGAGGGATGAGCCTGCTGCAGAAATGGAGCGGCCAGGACAGCCGACAGGGAAGAGAACGCTCCACCGGAGGACACCCTGACAGTCAGGGGGTCACACACTGTGCTTCCTGTTCGTTTACCTCACGAGTCATCCTTGTAAGTCAACACTTTAAAACGCAACAAGCAGGAGAGAGAAATTGATGATGGACACACAGGCCTGAAGTGAGCTGTGACCACTCAGGTTAAGAGGGCATGTGCCCTAAACTGGCCCCTGAGCTCGTACTTGGTGGGATTTACTTGTCATAACTTTTAGTACATTTAGAAAATGCTAATGTTTTATTAGAACTCGAGCTCATTTAACTGTATTCCCACTGTGCATATGTGCCCCTAAAGACACTTGTATTCCATATAAGAGAAGATAATGAACCGAGAACCTGGTTCGAAAAAAGAAAATCTGCTCTAAACGTGCGGTAATGTTTGGACTCGGGGAAGAATAGGAAGACAGGCATTTCATCTGTTCACACCCTTCCACGTCCCTGGAAAACGCTTCTGAGTTTCTATCACTGGTTTGGGTAGAAAAGCTCTTGGGGATATGATAATGCATCATTCTAGAAGAATTTTCACTAAAACATATTTTCCATTTATATACATTTTTCCCCTAAACATCCTAAAATTCAACATATAAGTTTTTAAAATTCTAAGTGTGTATATGTATCTTGACATAAAGTAATTTTATTCTTACTCTTCAGTTAAAAAAAAACAAATTGTATTGCCATCATTTTGTAGTGGTAAGGGAGGGTCCAGAAGGTTATCCATTGTTTCATGCTGTGTGTCTTATTGTTGTAACTCATGTAGCTGTAGCGTGTTACTCTGCTTTTATTTTGAGTCACACACACGAGATCTGAGAGCTTGCCTCTTGATGGCACTGGTGTGTAACTTACAGAGACTGTCACTCACATAACACATCTTCACACCAGGATATGCCTATGCATGCATACACAATTCCTTAGTACAGAAAAATCGTGTGAAGAATAGCAGTCTTTTCAGTAACCTCTCTTTTTACCATATGCATTGTGATTTAGCAGTTATGCTAACAGCAGTTTGTTCAAGGCCTCTCATGTATGTCATTAAGATTCTTACATACATAGTAGACTATAGACAATTTGTATATATGTCATTTTAACAAGTAAGATGATATATTTAGAAATTCTTGGTTTACTTTTAGATAATGGCTTATTTTACCTTACTAGTTTAGAAACTGAAGGAAGTTGGGCAATGCCATGCCTATTTTATCTTTGGGTATTTTAGTTCATACAGAAGAAGAGTGCTTCTTGAAACCTGGTTAGTTGCTTCAAATAATTTTTAACTTTTAGCAAAATCATTCCATACATGGATTAATACCTGGTACATGGGCACAAATTTTGTTCTTATGTGAATATTTCCTTTCCAGTATCTTCTCAAGTTGGGGGAAAAAAATACATACATATATATATATTCTCTCACCCTACCCTATATTTATATTACCTGTAACTAGCAAGAAATTGTTCTAGACTAGTTTGCTGTTGTTATAGCTGAGTAACATGATACCATTTCATTTCAATTTTCAGCCCCAGAAGTCCCCACTACTTTGCTAAGTTGTGAATGATGTCTGTAAGATTGCCTGCCTGGCCTTATACTTTCACAGGAGTGGCCTTTGCCGGTCACTTACCCTGTGTGAACTCGAGTTTAAGTGTCTTAACTGCTGTGAGCGTGAACAGGTTGTGCCGTTGAAGGAGTTGTGTTTGGGCTAAGCCTTCCCTGCAAGGAGAATGTTACAGAGGACAGCTCCTGTGTCAGACCTGGTGGGCCCTGGAGACCACTGTCAGAGATGAGATAGCGGGCCCCAAAGCAAGGTGTCTGATCCCATATGTTATTTCCTATGTTGAGTTTCCAAGACAGCACATTTCTTTGGCTGCTAGTGCAGATTGTTAGTTGTGTGAGATTTAGAGCTATCGCAGCACCTCACCTCAAGGTACAAAGGCCAGTGAGCTCCTTACTACAATGGCAGTCTCCTCCCACGGGAGTGTTGGAGATGAGAAAGCCTATGACAGCGTGCTGGGAACAATGGGTTGTGGGAGGAAACGGGTCACAGACACATTCTCACCTGGCTGTGAAGTGCCTTTATTTTCAGCATAGAGCACAAATGTCAGACCGACTCCAATCTGATGTTCTGTTTCCCTGTGTTTTCCACCAGACTGTACTCCTAAAACTTTGCAGGCCATCAGAAGAAATGCTGTTTTGTTTTACCAGCTTGATTTAAGATGGGATTGGGGAGAAGAGTATAGTTGCTGTCTTCTCCTAGGGATAATTATAGTTAAAACAAGGTAGTGTAACGTAGTATCAGCATCTGACATGCCTCAATCAACCTTTCACTGAGTTCCTGCCACACGTCAGTTACTGCACTCCACTGTGGAGACCAAGCAGTTTCCTCACGGAGTCTGTAAGTCTCTGCAGGGAGTGCTGGATAAGAGACTTACCAGCTTCTGATTTCGCCGATTTAATGTGAAAATATAGGGTACAGTTATCACTTTCACTTATAACATATGTATTATACAGTTTTTCAAGGACCTCCTTTACCTGGAACTTATTAAGAATCTGTCAGTGAACATCCTGTCTTCCTATAAGTATGCATCACTTAGCCTGTTGATAGCTTAAAGAACACCTTATGTAAGTATGGAGTCATATATTCCACTATATAGATTATTTTTCCATATGCTAGCCAGGTAGAGATTACTCAAGAGTTCTCTCAGACTGTTAAACTGAACACGGTTTTGGACCCCTTCTGCTCCACCGGAGGGAGCGAGGAAGAAAGTATTAAAGCTCACTTTTCCCTTCCCATATGCTTCTCAAAAGCCTATGTAAACATGTCTTAATGAATGTTGTTGAAAGCCAGTGTAAATAGTTAAAAACATAAATTTCTAATACAGTTTAAGGGAAGAAAAAGCTTATGAATCATCACTAGCCACTTAATATCTATTTCTTATACCTTTTCAATACATTTGAACAAATATATAGTTTCTAGCACTATTTTTGTACTAGGATAAAGAGTTATTACTATGTATATTATGTTTAGCATTTAAGTCATTTTAAATAATTGTGAATGTTGGTTTCTTGTCTTTCCTCTCCCCCACCATGAAAACCATTTCATATGACTGTGACAAAATCACTTTAAAGGAACACTTACCCACCTACGATGCCGATGATCAGGGTGGTTTTTCCATCGTGCAGACTCATCACTTGTCAGCTGTTTCCTCATTGTGCCATGCTGTGTAAAAATAAAAAGAAGAATTAACAAGTATGAGTACTGTGTGATTCTTACAGGACTTTGAATTTTAGGTGAGGAGAATGGGCCCAAGAGTTTGAGTGACTTTACTCCAGCTAACCTGTGGTCCTATTAGCTGGGCGGGGGGAAGTGATTTAATAAACTTTGTTCAGCCTAGACACCTGAGTAAAATAATCTTTTTGTTAATATCCTTTGCTACCAGGTGGAGGGCAACATTTTCCATACACCTCAGCAAGTCTCTGACAACAGAGAGAGTAACTGTTGGCATCCTCAGGTTGCATGAGGAGCTAAGGCTTAGGAATTAAAGACTTGCCAAATGGCATGAGTTGGATGTGAGCCCAGATCTATTTTGAAAGAAGGTATTTATTCCACTTAGTTCTCTTCTTGAATTTTAATTGTGAAAGGTCCCAAATCCACTTAGTGGATCAAATGGGTTATCTAGAAGCATGAGGTACAAGATTTCCTGCAGATGTGGTTTTATTTGGGACTTCAGAGTTGATATTCCTTTGGTTCATCTGGTAATAGCTAATGCTGTGCCATCACAGAGTCCCAGGCACCACTGTGCTTCAGTGCTGCTAGTCTGGAGGTGTGGAGGCATAATTAAAGGCAGGACTTCTGATTCATTACTCAGTTTTGCCACTGGACAAGCCCTCTCATGTTGAGCACAGAGTATCTAGTCTATGCCTAATTCACAAAGCTAAAGACAAAAATAAAAGGAAAGCTCATGTAAAACAGTATTTTAGATCTTCTAACCGCTAGATAGCACCATAATTTCAGTTGTATTTAAAGAAGTAATCTTAACTGGGTACAATGAATAAACTGCTTTTAAAAATATTTTTACCAGCTAAAGAAAAACAGGGCTTCCCTCATAGCTCAGTTGGTGAAGAATCCGCCTGCAATGCCATGGACCCCGGTTTGATTCCTGGGTTAGGAAGACCCGCTGAAGGGATTGGCTACCCACTCCAGTATTCTTGGACTTCCCTGTGGTTCAGCTGGTAAAGAATCCACCTGCAATGTGGGAGACCTTGATTCAATCCCTGGGTTGGGAAGATCCCCTGGAGAAGGAAAAGGCTACCCATTCCAGTATTCTGGCCTGGAGAATTCCATGCACTGCACATGGGGTCATGAAGAGTTAGACACGATTGGGGAGACTTTCAAAGAAAAACAAATGGAAAAAAATCAATAGAGAATTAAGATTTCCTTACTTACTTCTGTCCAGTGATCATTTGATTAAGATTTTCCACAAACAATAATTGATCTGAAGTCTCTAAGTGATACTCATTAGTCTATCCACAGAGACATCATCCCTTCTTGTATAAAATCCACATTTTTGCTATCAGATGTGCTGCCTTCTCAGCAAACAGGGATATAGTTGATATATATACTTGATACATGCAAATATCAGTGTGTAATTTTCTGCTTTTAAGGCATATAAAAAATTAACAGAAACACCTTGAATTTGCAGAGAATATTCTCTGATTTTAAGCTACATTCAGCCTTGGCAGGAGAGAAACTGTGTTTCTAAACCCATTTTTTTAAAAAATAAAAATCCACAAGAATTATGAATGGAATCAAAATAATAATTACTTGAATCAAAAGAAATCTAAAAGGCATGCCTGTCTCCTTTTTAAGTGGATGTATGAGCAGGCATGTGTGTGTGTAAATATTCAGGAACTAAGTTGACTCTTTCAGTCATCTAACAGCAATCCCAATGATATGTTTTAGGTTTCATCTTTCTATCTGAATTTAAGGTACAAGAGAGCACATGGCTAAGGGTGGGAAGTGGAAGGAAGGAACTATCACATGAACTAAACATGATCTACCACAGCAGCTCTTGATGTTAATATCCCTATATTAAATACTTTCAGAGCCACATTCCACTTCCTATCACTGTTTCCCTTAGCCAACAGGAGTGTTTCCCAGGCTTTATAGAACATCAGTCCAGCACACTGCTGTAAGCCACGAGCTTCCCCCTTCACTAACCAGCTCTCTGAAAGGTAGGGATTCTCCGATCATGCTGATATGCCTTGACCAGGGAGGAAAAGGCATGAAGTGTGCTCAACCTCGGCTACAGCTGCTCTCTTTCCAGAAAAGCTAATGGAAGTATCTACTAAGGTGCTCTACCAAGTCCATCAGAGTAAGTAACGTACTTCTTGGGGGCGTGTGTGAAGGCAGGGCTGTGTCCCATCACTATCTCCTCTCTTTCTGCTCTGGCTCCATCCGTAAGGCCTTCAAACATACTTGATGCCCAGCCCTAAAGAACAGCTCCCGGGGTCACACAGCCCTCCCGCCAACATCGCTTGCTTTCTGTTTTTGTTAGCACTCTGAAGGTACCCAACAGTGAAAGAACACACTTTCACCCAATTCCCTCTGACATAAAACTGGATCTTATAAAGAAGGGATAAGGTGATTCTAGTGAAGGGCAACAGAAAGGGCAACAGCATTTTTAGAAATTCTCAGACAAGAGCTAAGTTTTAAGATGGAAAAACAAACTGAATAAAACGATTTCGGGAAAGAATATTTGTTTTCTATTATGAACAAGAAGTCACCAGGCTTTCATTAATAAACTGATAACCATTGGGTGGCCTTACTCTCATTGGGAGTTTCACCATTTTGCTAGGAGCCAAGGGAAATTCATAAAAGGCTAGCTAGAGGTCAATGATCTCGTGGAGAAGATAAAATTTACATTTAAAGATAACAATACCCAACAAAAGTCAACAGAAGATGCTGATTCATTTCTAAATACTTGATTCTCTCCTAAGTATCTCCTAAGTATCAGGCTCAGGTAAAATAATACACACTGTCTCACAAAGCGTCTAGTCCAGCAGAAGCTACTGCTGCTGCTACTGCTGCTAAGTCGCTTCAGTCGTGTCTGACTCTGTGCGACCCCATAGACGGCAGCCCACCAGGCTCCCCCGTCACTGGGATTCTCCAGGCAAGAACACTGGAGTAGGTTGCCATTTCCTTCTCCAATGCATGAAAGTGAAAAGTGAAAGTAAAGACACTCAGTCGTGTCCGACTCTTAGTGACCCCATGGACTGCAGCCCACCAGGCTTGCTCCATCCATGGGATTTTCCAGGCAAGAGTACTGGAGTGGCTTTCCATTGCCTTCTCCGAGCAGAAGCTATACAGGAGGGCAAAGAGTCACGTCTCTGAATCAAGTGTGGGAGTGGAGGACTCACAGACGGCTTCCTGAAGTGCGTGACAACCGGCTTAGCTAAGAGCAAAGGAGGAAGGGCATTCCAGGCTGAAGGAGCTTCGTGTGAAGACCGAGAAGCAGCAACGCGAGAGCCCGAAAGGCATCCCACAATCCACTTAATGTTTATAAAATTTATACTTTTAAATGGTGAGGGTTACAAACATGTTTATAAAGTATAAATATTGTGAATACTTCCAAATGTATAAAATAAAGCAAATATCCTTTATTTTTAAATTGAATTATAGCTGATTTGGGGCTTCCCTGGCGGCTCAGACGGTAAAGAATCTGCCTGCAATGCGGGAGATCCAGGTTTGATCCCTGGGTGGGGAAGATCCCCTGGAGAAGGGAATGGCAACCCACTCCAGTATTCTTGCCTGGAGAATCTCATGGACAGAGGAGCCTGGTGGGCTACAGTCTATGGGGTCGCAAAGAGTCAGACACGACTGGGCGACTAACGTACACACATAGCTGATTTACAATATTATGTCAGTTTCAGGTATGCAATATGATGATTCAATATTTTTATAGATTATATATTCCAGGAAAATGTTCTTTAAATGTATATCTGAGTTTTTAAGAAAATATAAGAGAAATCTCTAGAGGCCAAAGTAAGGCTAATTCAAACTCCAGTGTAAGCATGTGAGCTGGCATTAGGTCAGGCCCAGGCATACCTGCAGATGTGTGTCATGAAGGGGTTTTAAATCAGACCTGGAAACGTGGTCTTGAGAGTCAGGGAAGCACCTGGGAAACAGCCCTCCAGGAAAGACTGAACACTCTGAAGAGCTGTGCTCTCAACACGTAGAAAGTGGGGGAAATTCACTCAGACACAGGACAACTAAAGGAAGACTGCCTGTCTTCATCTGCACTCTGGTTAAATAATAACAACATAGAGACGATCTTCACGTTAACCCAGATTTGGTGTTTGAAGCTGATGCAGGACTATCCAAGTTAAACAGCAAACAAGAAGTCTCAGGCAGGTAATATCCATGAACAACTGTTGAAAGTAAAGGCAAAATGTCTTTGGAAGAACACATCCTCAAACAGGCCCATGAAATTTCCACACAATTTATACCACCAAAGACAAACTCATAATTGCAATATACACGAGCAAACAGTAATTCACAGTGTACAAAGTCAGAAGCCATAAGACTGTAGGATCAGATCCCCAAGAAATTCAGGCAACAGAACCCCTAGACAGAGGCTGCAGGGAGGCATCACTGGCTCCTCGCTCTTGTGCTTCCAAATGCAGGAACACCCCTCAAGTGACACCCGTGGCCTCCTGTTCCAGCCTTCACCCAAACAAGCGGTTCCTGAACTTGAACACTACCACTATGGACTGATTTTTACATGGTAATAAATTAGGTAAATATCTCTTCTCAATTTTCTAAATCTCTCAATTTTCATTGAAAAAAAAATCTGTTAGCTTCCTATTGCTTGTGCAGCAAATTACCACAGATGGACTGACAACACAAATTTATTATCTTACTGTTTGGGTGATGAAAAGTCTAAAATGTAGCAAGGCTACATTCCATCCAGAGGCCACTTCCTTGCCTTTCTGAGCTCTCAGAGGCTGCCTGCACCGATGAGTTCATGGCCTCTTTCTCCGACTTCAGAGCCAACAGCATAACACTGCGAAGTCCACCCTCAGTCACACACCACACACTCCCCCTACCCAACCCTGCTCCGTCCTCACGGTTTCTTCTCTAACACTCCTGTCACCCTCTTAAGGATCCGTACGATCACACGTGGCCCATCCAAATAATCCAGGGTGAACTTCCCATTTCAGATGCTTAACAACCACCTCTGCAAAGCTTCTTCAGCCACATGAAGGGACATGTTCACAGATTCCAGGGGTTAGGATGTGGACATCTTTGGGGGCCATTATTCATCTAACACAGCCACTTTCACATGGGGTCTTGAATACATTTTTGGTGTGCTCTTTTAATAAGACTTTTTTAGAAAAGCTTTGGGTTGGAAAAGGATTGGCCAACAAAGTGGTAGAGTGGAGTAGAAAGACCCTGAGGTCACCCACCTATCACGAGCACACCAAAATCACAGCTAAAGAGCTATCATCTATCTAAAGACCACTCCTACCAGAAGAGCTCCTCTACAACTTAAGACATAAAGAAGGAACCACAGCAAGATGGGTAGGAGAAGTGGACTCACAATATATGACCAAGTCCCATATCCCCATGTGGACAACCCACAAACAAGAATAAATATAGGGCTGTCCCAGAGGAGTGCGTTCTTAGCCCCACTGTGGGTTCACCAACCCTAGGATCCTGCCCTGGAAAGATGAGATTCTAGAGAATTTGGCATTGAAGGCCAGTGGGACTTAATTTCAAGAGCCCCACAGGACGGGGGTTGGTGGGGGCAGGAGAAATAGAGACATCATTCTTACAGGGTGCACATAAAATTTTATACCAGGACCCAAGATAAAAGCAGGAATTTAATGGGATCTGGGGCTAGACCTCCCTGCTCGTCTTGTCAAGTCTCTGGACAGGCAGGGGTAGCTGCAGCTCACCATGGAGACATAGACCCTGGCAGAAGCCATAGCGGGGAGGTTCCCTCTGTCACACGGACATGCCTACTGGTGGCCACCATGTGGGGACCCTCCCTCTAGCTCATCAGTGCCCAGACCCGGCCTCATCCCATAGCCCTTAGGCACCAGCACTTTGGTGCCTCAGGTCAACCAACCAAACAGGGTGGAGGCACAGACCCACCCACCAAGCAAACAGGTTTCCTAAAGACTTCCTGAGACCACAGCCATCTCTTGACACTCCCCTGGACATGGCCTTGTCCCCCAGAAGCTGCTGCCAAGACCCAGCTCCACCCACCAGTGGGCAAGCCAAATCCTGCCTTCCAGAAGCCTATATTGGCCTCTAGACCAGCCTCAAACATCAGTGGGCAGATACCAGACTCAAGAAAACCACGCTCACACAGCCCACCCACAACAGGCCAGAGGCTTCCTGGGCCAGCAGGCCAGCCCCAGCTTCTCCACAGCCTCATATCCAGCTGTGTCAGGAGGCAGTCCCCCATGCACCACCGGTGAGCTGACGCCTGCCCTGGGGCCCCTGGGCCCAGCAGCCCAGACTGCAGAACCCAGTGCCATCAGCAATGTGGCACCAACCCTGGAGTACTCTGGGCCCAGATCCTGCTACTAGCAAGCCACCACTAGCCCTAGGGCCTCCTAGGGTTCTGCATCCTGCAGCCTTGAGACCAGGTCACACTAACCAACAGTCAGGAGAAACCACACTAGGCAGGGCCTGACAACCAACCAGGCTAGGGGCCTGAGAAACCTACAGTACCACCCACGAAGTCAGCCCCATCACAGCAGGACTCACAGCTCTTTTACAGAGAACCCCTAGGGCGCACAGCTTGGGTGATGAGGGGAGTGTGCTGTGGCGAGGCACAGGTATCTACAGAAGGACACTTCTCCAAGGTCAGTAGACATAGCTAACCTACCACGTGCGTAAAAATACAAACAGCACTTCGAAAAAATGAGGCAGAAGGGGACCATGTTCCAGATGAACTAACAAGGATAAAACCCCAGAAGAACTAAGTGAAGTCCAGATAGACAGTCTACCCAAGAAAGAGTTTAGGTGTAAAGGTAATCAAAGAACTCAGGAGAAGGATGGAGGCAGAGCAAGAAGTTGTAAGTTTTTAACAGAGCTAAAGAATATAAAGAACACCCAAACGGAGGTGAAGAATACAATAACAGAAATGAAAACTACACGAGAAGGAATCAGTGAAGAAAGTCTATATATATATAGACTACTAGAGACGACTATCTTCAGTGTTATTTTAGACTCCTTTTGGTGTGTATATATGTGTGTGTGTGTATATAAATGTTTACTTTGTGTTTACCAGGAAGTTTTTGTATATATACAGACTACTATACAAAAGCTGCTATACAAAAGCTTCATGGCAAACACATATCAAACATCTATAATATATATATACACACGAAAAGAAGAAGGAATCCAAAATAACAAATGATACTCATCAAATCACGAGAGGGAATAAAAAGGGAAAAAAACACCTACAAAAACAACTCTAAAACAATGAACAAAATGGCAATAATAACATACATATTGATAATCACTTTTAATGTAAATGAAGCAAATGTTCCAACTAAAAGCCACAGGCTGTCTAAACAGACACAAAAACAAGACCCATATTCATGTTGCCTACAAAAGACTCTCTTCAGATCTAGAGATATACAGACTGAAAGTGAGGGAACAGAAAAAGGTATTACATGCAAATAGAAACCAACTGAAAACCAGAGTAGCAATACTTCTACAAAACAAAATATACTTCAAAATAAAGACTGTTACAGGATAACAAAGAAGCACTCTACCTGATGATCAAGGAATCAGTCCAAGAAGATACAATTGTAAATTCATGTGCAGTCAAGAAAGGAGCACCTAAATAAATAAAGAAAATATTAATGGACATAAAGGAGAAATTGACAGTAACACAATAATAGAAAGTGAAAGTGGAGTTGCTCAGTCGTGTCCGACTCTTTGTGACCCCATGGACTGCAGCCCCCGAGACTCCTCTGTCCGTGGGATTTTCCAGGCAAGAACACTGAAGTGTGCTGCCATTTCCTTCTCCAGGAGATCTTCCCGACCCAGGGACTGAACCCAGGTCTCCCGCATTGTAGGCAGACGCTTTATTGTCTGAGCCACCAGGAAAGTCCTATGTATATGTGTGTGTGCTTTGCCAGAAAAAGCATACCCTTTAACTTGGTAATTCTGGTAATGTTTCCAAAGAATATATATATATAGATAAATAGATAACTCAGACATAAAAGTATGACCTTTTACCACGTGCAATAACATGGATGAACCTGGAGGCTGTCATGCTTAGTGAAATAGGTCTGGTAGAGAAAGACAGATAGTGAATGCTATCACTTACATGTGGAATCTAAGAAAATACAATAGTAGGACAGTAATACTCCATTTATATCAATGGACAGATCATCCAGACAGGAAACCAATATGGAAACACAGATCCTAAAGCACACATTATGAACTTAAAAGACACCCAATGAACTTCACTGATTTATAGAGAGCATTCCACCTGAAAGCACCTGAATATATACTCTTCAAGTGCACATGGAAATTCCCCAGGACAGATCACAAGCTGGGCTATAAAACAAGCCTCAGTAAAACCGAGGAAAACTGAAATCATATCAAGCATTTTTTTTTTGTCTGTTCACAACACTATGAGACTAGAAATCAACTACAAGTTAAAAAAAAAAAAAACACACATAGCGGCTAAGCAAACAATGGATCACTGAAGAAAGCAAAAAGGAAATTAAAAAATACCTACAGACAACTGAAAATGAAAACTCAACAACCCAAAACCTGTGGATGCAGCAAAAGCAGTTCTAAGAGGGAAGTTTATAGCGATAAACACTTACATCAGGAAACACAAAAAATATCAAATGAACAACGTAAAATAGAGGAAAATGGTAGAAGAAGAGAAATCATAAAGATCAAAAGAGAAATAAGTGGACCAAAGACTAAAGAAAAAACAACAGAAAAGATGACTGACACCAAATCCTGGTTCTTTAAAAAGACATTAAAAAAAGAAAATGGCTCCTCAAGAGAAAAAGAGAGAGGGCCCAGGTCAATAAAATCAGAAAGGAAAAAGGAGAAGTTAAACTGACACCACGAAAATACAAAGGATCCCAAGGTATATGAACAAGTATACGCCAATAAAATTGACAACCTAGAAAAAAGGGACTATTCTTTTCTGAAAAAAAACAATTCTTAGGTACAATCTCCTAAGACTGAACCAGGAAGAAAAAAAATATGAAGATACCAATTCAGTTCAGTACAATCACTCAGTCGTGTCCAACTCTGTGACCCCATGGACTGCAGCATGCCAGGCCTCCCTGAGAGACCAATTATCCATAATGAAATTGAATCTGTAATTTAGAAACTCTCCACAAACAAAAATCCAGGACTAGATGTCTTCACAGGCGAATTCCACTGAACACTTAGAGAAGAGTTAACCCCTACAAGGGATTAACATATACACCCTAATGTATTTAAAACAGGTAACCAACAAAGATCTGCTGTATAGCACAGGGAACTATACTCAACACTTTGTAATAACCTATAAGAGAAAAGAATCTGAAATAAACAGATGTATGTATGTGTAGAACTGAATCACTCTGCTGTACACCTGAAATTTAAATAACATTATAAATCAATTATATTCCAATTTTTAAAAGTTGGGGGGAAAAAACCAAAACACCCAAAATGGTTCTGGCACAGAAAAGACACATAGATCAATGGAACAGAAGAGAGAGCCCAGAAATAAACCCACTCACCTACAGCCAATTAATCTACAACAAAGGAGGCAGGCACATACAGTGGAGGAAAGACTGTCTCTTCAGTAAGTGGTGCCGGGTACACTAGACAGCGACACATAGAAAAATGAAGTCAGAACATCCTCCAATACCATATACAAGAACAAACTCAAAATGAATTAAAGAACTAAATGTACGACTGCATGCTATAAAACTACTAGAGGAAAACATAAGCAGAATATTCTTTGACATAAATTGCAGCAATAATTTTTTCAGATCTATCTCCCAGAGTGAAGGAAATCAAAGCAAAAATGAATAAATAGGACTTAATTAAACTTAAAAGCTTTGGCGCAACAAAGGAAAGCACTGAGAAAATGAAAAGACAACCTACTGAATGGGAAAAAGCATTTGCAAATGGTATGATCAATAAGGGATCAGCTAAAGCTGAAGCTGCAATACTTTGGCCACCTCATGGGACGAGTTGACTCACTGGAAAAGACTCTGATGCTGGGAAAGGTTGGGGGCGGGAGGAGAAGGGGACGACAGAGAATGAGATGGCTGGATGGCATCACCGACTCTGTGGACATGAGTTTGAGTGAACTCCAGGAGTTGGTGATGGACAGGGAGGCCTGGCGTGCTGTGATTCATGGGGTTGCGGAGAGTCGGACACGACTGAGCGACTGAACTGAACTGAACTGATGCAACATATATAAACAGCTCATACAATGCAACATTTAAAAAAAGGCAAACAATGCAATTAAAAATGGGCAGAAGACCTAAACAGACATTTTCTGAAAGAGGAAATGCAGATGGTCAAAAAGCACATGAAAAGATGCTCAGCGTCACTAACCATGAGGGAAATGGCTAATTCAAGCCCACAGTGAGATATCACTCCACACCTGTCAGAATGGCTAACTTCAGAAAGAACAGCAAGAACACGCTGGCAAGGACATGGAGAAGAGAGAAGCCCTGTGACTGCTGGGGAGACTGTCACTCGGCACAATCAGTGTGGAAAATCGGATGGAGGGTTCTCAAAAAGCTAGAAATAGAACCACCGTGTGACCCAGCAACTCCACTCCTGGGTATTTATCCAGAATAATCATCAGTTCAGTTCAGTTCAGTTCAGTCGCTCAGTCGTGTCCGACTCTCCGCGACCCCATGAATCACAGCACGCCAGGCCTCCCTATCCATCACCAACTCCCGGAGTATCATAATAATAGTTAAAAAGATACACACACTGCAATAGTAGCATTCATCGTTCACAGTAGCATTATTCATAATTACCAAGGCATGAGGCAACCTAAGTGTCCATAAACATCAATTGATAAAGGTGGTGCATATATTATATATTTTATACACACACACCCACACACACATAGATAGATACAATGGAATATGCGGCCCTGGTGGTTCAGTTGGTAAAGAAACTGCCTGCCAATATAGGAGACCCAAGAGATATGGGTTCAATCCCAGGATCAGGAAGATCCCCTGAAGAAGGAAATGGCAACCCACTCCAGTATTCTTGCCTGGAAAATTCCATGGACAGAGAAACCTGGCAGGCTATAGACCATGGAGCTTTGTCTATGACAAAGAGCTGGACACAACTGAGCGTGTGTCCACTGGAATATTACTCAGCTTTGTCTATGACAAAGAGCTGGACACAACTGAGTGTGTGCACGCACGTGCGCGCACACACACACATACACTGGAATATTACTCAGCTTTGTCTATGACAAAGAGCTGGACACAACTGAGCGTGTGCACACACACACACACACACACACACACACACACACACACACACACACTGGAATATTACTCAGCTATAAAAAAAGAATGAAATTTTGCCGCAACATGGATGGACTTAAAGGGCATTATGCTAAGTAAAATAAGTCAGACAGAAAAAGACATACTATATGCTATCACTTTTCTGTAGAATCTAAAACATAGAACAAACTAGTGAATTTACCAAAAAAGACACCAACAGATAAAAAGAAGAAACCAGCAGTTACGGGCAGGAAGGGGGAGAGAGGCAGCCTAGGGGGTGGAGTGCGAGGTACAGACTGCGAGGTATAAAAGAAGCCACAAGAACTAAATCCCAGACTGGACGCTACAGAGCTGGCGGAGGAAAACACCAGCAGACACTGTGCGACAGAGACGCAGTGATGATTTTTGTGCAACACGGGGGATGTAGTATTTTATAATAACTACAAATGGAACACAATCTTTGGAAACTGCGAATCACCTATACATACATCTATATTACACATCTGTAATTTACATAATATTGTACAGCAACTATATGTCAACGAGGAACGCTGGGCTGGAAGAAGCACAAGTTGGAATCAAGATTGCCAGGAGAAATATCAATAACCTCAGATATGCAGATGACACCACCCTTATGGCAGAAAGTGAAGAGGAACTAAAAAGCCTCTTGATGAAAATGAAAGAAGAGAGTGAAAAGGTTGGCTTGAAGCTCAACATTCAGAAAACAAAGATCATGGCATCTGGTCCCATCACTTCATGGGAAATAGATGGGGAAACAGTGGAAACAGTGTCAGACTTTATTTTTTTGGGCTCCAAAATCACTGCAGATGCTAACTGCAGCCAGGAAATTAAAAGACACTTACTCCTTAGAAGGAAAGTTATGACCAACCTAGATAGCATATTAAAAAGCAGAGACATTACTTTGCCAACAAAGGTCCGTCTAGTCAAGGCTATGGCTTTTTCCGTGGTCATGTATGGATGTCAGAGTTGGACTGTGAAGAAAGCTGATCGTGGAAGCATTTATGCTTTTGAATTGTGGTGCTGGAGAAGACTCTTGAGAGTCCCTTGGACTGCAAGGAGATCCAATCAGTCCATTCTAAAGGAGATCAATCCTGGGTGTTCATTGGAAGGACTGATGCTGAAGCTGAAACTCCAACACTTTGGCCACCTCATGCGACGAGTTAACTCACTGGAAAAGAGTCTAATGCTGGGAGGGATTGGGGGCAGGAGGAGAAGGGAACAACAGAGGATGAGATGGCTGGATGGCATCACTGACTCGATGGACATGAGCTTGAGTGGACTCTGGGAGTTGGTGATGGACAGGGAGGCCTGGCATGCTGTGATTCATGGGGTCGCAAACAGTCGGACACGACTGAGCGACTGAACTGAACAGAACTGATATGTCAACAAAACACACACACACAAAGGAAACAAGAGTTTTGGGCTCATGGCAAAACTGAAAACAAAGTACAGAGTCCCCAGATACCCCATACCTCCACAGGCATAGTCCCCCACTATCTGCGTTCCTCAGTGATATATTTTTTTACAGTCGATGAATCAACCCTGACACATCATTGCCACCTAAAGTCCAAAGTTTGCATTAGGATTCACTCTTAAAAGTCAGAGTGTTAGTCGCTCAGTCGTGTCTGACTCTTTGTGACCCCGTGGATTATAGCCTTTCAGGCTCCTCTGTCCATGGGATTTTCCAAGCAAGAATACTGGAGTGGGATGCCATTCCCTTCTCCAGAGGATCTTCCTGACCCAGGGGTTGAACCTGGGTCTCCTGCATTGCAGGCAGATTTTTACTATCTGAGTCACCAGGAAAGCCCCAGGGTTCACTCTTGGTGTGGTACGTTCTATGGGTTTGGACAAATGTGTAATACCAGGCATCTATAATTACAGTATCAAACAGTAATTTCATCGCCCTGAAAATCCTCTTTTACCTTGTCATCACCCCCAACACCTGACAGTCACTTTTTTTTTCCAATTGACAAACTATTCTTTTAGAGCATTTGAGGTTCACAGCAAAATTGACAGGGAAGAATGGGGACTTCACACACACTCCCTGCTTGCATCACTGTAATACCATGCATATCCCACTGCCCTAAACACCCGTGTGCTCCACCCCTTCATTCCGCTCCACTCCCTCCGGTCTCCAGAGTTTTGCCTTTTCCAGAATGCCACATCGTTGGAACCATACATTATGTAGCCTTTTCTACCTGGCTTCTTCCACTTAGTAACATGCATCCAAGCTTTTTCTATGTCTCTTCTTAACTTCCTAGCCCATTTATTTTTAGCTCTAAATAACATTCCACGGTATGAGTGTACCACATTTTTTATTTAAACTGTGCATATAGACAGGGGCCTCACAAACCCAGGGGGCTGCCCCGCCCTGAGGCCTCCGAAGCATTTTAACTAGGTGAGGGATTTATATGATAAAGTAGATTTTATGAAGTTTCTGAAAAATGTGTTAAGTCCCCCGTACAGAAAGTACAATAAATAGTAGATTAGTAAACTTCTATTATTGATACTTTCATTAGGATGATGATAACCCTGAAAGACTTCTATCCCAGATGTTAAAAGATCTTATTCTTAAGATAAAAGTTGACTATACATCTAGGGGACTTCCCTAGTGATCCAGTGGTTAAGAACCCGACTCCTGATGCAGGGGACACACGTTCGTTCGATCCCTGATCAAGGAAGACTTCACATGCTACAGGACAACTAAGCCCATGCATCACAACTACTGAGCCCGAGCTCTGGAGCCAGCGCTCTGCAACAAGAGAAGCCGGACAAGGAGCCCGTGTCCCGCAGAGAGAAAGCCTAGGCAAAACACATCCATGAAGACCCAGCACAGCACAAACAAACCAATTAAATTAAAGAAGAATGCAAGCACACCTAGGGCGGAAGAAACAGACTGTTCTGCCAAACTCCAAGCTCTTTCACACGCACGACCTCAGCTCATCTTTAGATCAGTTCTGAGATGCAGGTATTGTTTCCAATCCTAATTTTCAGAAGAGGAAACTGAGTTTCTGAGACTCAGTTGTTTCAACTCTTACAACTCGCAAAGTTGCCATCTGAATCTATATCAAATCTGGCACAATTTGCATTACAAAATAATCCCACTCTCCAAGGTTGGGCAGGCTCCAGATGGGCAGGCTGTTATATAAATCAGTAATCTGCAAAGTGTGCTCCTGGGTCAGCAGACCAGCGCCACCTGTTCAAACTGCAAATTCTTGAGCCCAGTGCCTGATGTTCTAAGGGTCAGGCTGAGCAGTCTGAGTTTTCATGAGCCTTCCATTTTATTCTGATGAAGTCTGAGAACCACCAATCTAAGACACTGCTCTTTTCTTCTGCCAACAATCCCAAGATTAAAGAGAAATAAAATACTTCCACACAAAATCACCTAAGCAATGATTAAAGTTACATTTTCATTCAGTAGAAATTTGAAACAGCAAACTCACTGAAAACTCTTTTTGCCCTCTAATTATGTGGATCTTTCATCTGAACAAAAGCACAACACATTCCATCTATGTAGGGAAGAGAGGTCAAAACACTGACAGTTTGGATTGAGTTTCAGCAGGGCAGAAGTAGGATGGTCATGATGGTCTCCAGAATTTCCTCTCCTCCTGATGATCTACAATTGCTTAAATAGGACTTTGAAAGATTAGCTCCATTATCAGCCCTCCACCTCCTCCCCATGGATCATCTCCTTGGAGAACACTTGACTGCAAAAGGTCAGGATGATGAGATTAAGTCCTCTCACAATTGGAACAAAGGAAAATTGGATGTGGCTGAGAGGGGAAAAGAGAGGGCTGACATTTCATATGGCACAGATACGGCTTCCTGGTAATTCTCCACACTGTTTCTAGATCTGGGAAAAGAGGGCAAAGGTGCTCTTCCTGATTCATCATCTACATATGTCCTGATGGCTTGGATCAACATCCAGGAGTAATTTGGAAGGGCAAAGTTTCCTTCAGCTGCCGCCCCAGAGGTCTGACAATCACTTTGCATTCTCAGAACCAAGGATCAGTCCAGCTTTGGAAAAGGCCCCGGCAGAAGACTCAGGCAAAAAGTATCCCTGAGCATGCAGTCTGTTCCATGTCCATCAGAGAGAAAGCATTTCAAAGGAGATTCAGAAGAGGAGGTGAAGCTAGTGGTGCTTTCATCCAAAGCCAAAATCCAGGAGATGGCTGGTCCCCCACTCAGCCTTAGGCCTCTCCTGCTGCACTAGTTTGGAGCCTCTTAAAAACCCAGGGCAAACTCCAGATGAAGATGGGGTGGTCCCAGCTCCACAGGGATACAGGGCTCTACCCTGGCAAGGCTCAAGGCCCTCGGGACCACCCTGTTGCACCGAGTGAGTGAACTATCTTCTGGCCAGAGCCCTGCCCCTTAGAAGAGCTGTGAAGCCTGTGTCCTGGGCACAAGTGGCAGGGAATTTCACACCAAGGAGGCCTTTTCTATAGAAAAGAGCTGCTGCTGCTGCTAAGTCACTTCAGTCGTGTCCGACTCTGTGTGACCCCATAGACGGCAGCCCATCAGGCTCCCCATCCCTGGGATTCTCCAGGCAAGAACACTGGAGTGGGTTGCCATTTCCTTCTCCAATGTGTGAAAGTGAAAAGGGAAAGTCAAGTCGTTCAGTCATGTCTGACTCGTAGCGACCCCATGGACTGCAGCCTACCAGGCTCCTCCATCCATGGGATTTTCTAGACAAGAGCTACCAGAGGACAATTCTCGGAGTCACAGAAAGGTCTTCTAGCAGAGTGGAGGGAAGGAGGTGAATGTTTATTGAGCAGAAACTATGTGGCAGGCCCTTTCCATATATTAACTCATTTTATCCTTACAACCATCTCATTAAGTAGATATCTGTGTCCCCAGTTTTCAGACATGAAAACAAGGCAGAGAAGGGTTACCTACTCAAAGTCACATACCTTGTAAGTGGCACAGCTAGAAAATGAACTCAGGTCTGACTTCAAAGTCCCTGCTGTGCTGTCACAGAAGGGACCCCACTGGCTAATCTCCAGTATCTGAGAGGCCACTTTCGGCCTTTCTGCATGAGCTGTGGTCCACAGATCAATGGCAATTGCAGCGTACATCTCACTGGTGCCATCATTTTTGGCCTGCAAACATGCATCCTACTCTGTACAGAGAGGAGAGTCATGAGATTCTACAATCGCAGAAGTGGCTAGAGATCAAAAGCAGCTGAGCTGGGAGTTTTTCTCATGGATGATCGCAGTGTAGGCTGTCTATCCTTCTTTCTCCATTCAAACCTCTTTCCTCCTTCCTCCATATTACCTACCTGCATGTGTACTCAGTCATGTCCTACTCTGCGACCCCATGGATTGTAGCCCGCCAGGCTCCCCTGTTCGTGGCATTTTCCAGGCAAGAATACTGGAGTGGGTTGCCATTTCCTCCTCCAGGGGATTTTCTCAACCTGGAACCTGTGTCTCCTGCACTGGCAGGCAGATTCTTTACCACTGCACAACCTGGGAAGCTGTACACCCCAGTTAAACAGAAATCCATGATAATTTTTTTGTTTTAATCTCTTATGTGAGGGGGGAAATAAAAGGCCAAGGTGAATGAGCTTTTGCTTGCAAAGGTAACCAAAGGGCATTTGCTGAAATCTGCTTATTTCAGCATGATCCTTTAAGTGTTCTCTTACCTGCCCTGAACAAGCCTGATATACAACAGAGTCATAATCATCAGTGATATTTAAGCCAGTTAATCATTCATTTGTGATCTGTGATTACCTAAATCGTAAGAACCATTTTCTGTGAAGTTTATTTTCCCATTTTCACGCTGGCCAAATTAATTTCTTGTAAAAACAGACTTCTTTCCTGGGGTATATTGGGGATTTATTTAACTATTACAGAATAGTGAAGTATTAACTAATCCTCTAATATTTCATATTAGAAATTCTGTTTCCCAAGAGACCAACAGACAAGGTAAGAAGTTACCATCCTGCAGAAGTAACCGACCCAGAGTATCAGAAGGAAGGCTTGCTCTTACACAAAAGGAGGAGGAAGGAATATGTTTGGTACCCAGATGACCCACTGGAAAACTGTTTAGTATTTCTCTGCCAAATTTTAAAAGAAAACAGATAAGGGCAGCAGCCACAACAAGAGAAGGGCATAACGGCCAGGATCCCAAGGCTCCTATGAACAGCCCCAAGAACAAGGCAAATCGAGAATGGGTAATGGGAGAGAGAGCTTAGAAGCACCAGCTGTGACCCCAAGGACAGCTGCCACCATAGGGCTAGTCACTCCACTTTTTCCTTAGAAAAACAGACCAGTCACAATACTGGAGAAGTCATTCCCACATGGAGTAACTTGAACCTACTAAGCAAGTTGATCCAAGCAACGCAAGAGCTAAATGTCAGTGAATACTGTGGTGTCCTGACAAGATCCATCTCCCATCAAGCTACCATGACCCCAACCCTACCCACACACAGAACCACAGCACAGAAGCACTTGTCTTCAGGCTGTAAGGATCGTCCGGTGCCAACAGCGTCAGGGCACGGCTAGGTCTTCCCTGAAGCTGGCCTGGGCCTGAGGTTGCACCCTCTCTCCAGGGGCAGGCTGTGCCGTGGTATTATTGGTCAACCAGGGGAACAAAGACCCAACCCCTCCGTCTAGCTGAGGAACAACCCCGAAGGGCTACTCCACTTCCGGACCGTCTCAGAGCACCAGCTGAAGACTGCACGCCCCACGCAGCAGACAGCCCCACCCCAGCAGGTCCTGCAGCCTCCGTCACACTAAGGTCTCTTCCGCGAGCACTCCCACAGAACCTCCAGGCGCTTCACTCTGTCTTGAGAGCTGGTTTGCAGGGTACCAACCTGAAATAGTTGGTGATAATCCCTAAATGGGGGGATTATCGAAGGTTATTGTGTCCTTTTAATCTGTATTTGTGATTTTCAACAGTAAGTATGTATCACTTCTGTAGTAAGAGCTTCATACAAATATCTACATATGTGTATAAAGTTTCTTAAAATCACTGATTTTCAGGGAGAAAAGTTCCTGGTGGCCTTGATACCCGGGCACTTGCAGCATACCCCGCCTGCAGGGACTAAGCATGATTCTTTTAGCTAGAAGGGCTAAAATGGAATTTGTTTGGTTATGCTTTGTGCTGTATGTGTGAAATGTATTCTTTCGTATCAATGCTAACATTAATAAAAATATTCAGTAAATGTGTACGTGTTTCTTGAATTTCCATTTTATTCTCTGTAAAATGTATTGTTGGAAATGTGGACTTTGTACTGGGCGCTCAAGTTCACAGACCGTCTGCTCACTTGCAGCAACAGGGCTACAGGCTCCCTGGTGTCACTGAGCCCTGAACCAGTTTCTGAACAAGTAAGCCTTTCACTGCAGGAGGGTTATTGTGATTAGATTTGAATACGGTCATTTCTATATCAGCAGGAACTTGTGTGCAAGAACTCTTTTGACAGTGTATTTTAAGAACACATCATGGCATGAAATTCAATTCAACTTATGTGTTTGCTCTGTTATTATATGGATCATTTTTACATAGTTAAGATTCTGGCATTTGGGGTCTCAGAGGTCACATGCCTTGGGCTAAGACAACGTTCTGGATTATAATTAATTCAAATCCCAATTACGCTCTCCCAAGCAGGAATGGTTCTATAAAATCCTCCTTACTGCGACCAGCACGTTCCAGTTAAGTTGATTTAGTTTATTAAGCCAAATGCACTACAGGTTGTACTTATGGAGCTGGGTCATTCAACCAGAGCTGACAACCCAATACTTCACAGAACAATACACTGCAGCTGGACTTAAGAAAGAAACTCACTAATTTGTACCTGGTTACACAAACAGGCAGAAGGTGCCTGAATTGATTTCAGAGAATTATCTTTGACCACTCAAAATCACTGGTGCCAACTGCTCTGGAGGAAGTTAGCTTTACATTACAAATGTTTATGGATTAAATTACCCCTTTAATACATCAGCTTGAAAACAAACTTAAACTCAATGCTTGTACTGATATACATTATCTGCGCTCCTTGATACAAAGTTTGATTTCATCCTTAGCTAACAGCTACCTCTAAGGCAGCTGAAGGGTAATAAAAACACTCTTTACAAAAAAACTGACAATCAGATAACTTGAGGGCCCCTAATTTTTCTCTGACAAAGAGATATACCAGACCACCTTCTCTGCCTCCTGAGAAATCTGTATGCAGGTAAAGAAGCAACAGTTAGAACCAGACATGGAACAATGGACTGGTTCCATATTGGGAAAGGAGTACATCAAGGCTGTATACTGTCACCCTGTTTATTTAACTTATATGCAGAGTACATGATGTGAAATGCCAGGCGGGTTGAAACACAAGGTGGAATCAAGATTGCTGGGAGAAATATCAATAACCTCAGATATGCAGATGACAACCACCCTCATGGCAGAAAGCGAAGAGGAACTAAAGAGCCTCTTGATGAAAGTGAAAGAGGAGAGTGAAAAAGTTGGTTTAAAACTCAACATTCAAAAAACTAAGATCATGGCATCCGATCCTATCACTTCATGGCAAACAGATGGGGAAACAATAGAAACTTATTCTCCTGGGCTCCAAAATCACTGCAGATGGTGGCTGAAGCCATGAAATTAAAGGATACTTGCTCCTTGGAAGAAAAGTTATGACCAACCTACACAGCATATTAAAAAGCAGAGACATTACTTTGCCAACAAAGGTCCATCTAGTCAAAGTTGTGGTTTTTCCAGTAGTCGTGTATGGATGTTAGAGTTAGACTATAAAGAAAGCTTAGTGCCAAAGAACTGATGCTTTTGAACTGTGCCGTTGGAGAAGACTCGAGAGTCCCGTGGATTGCAAGGAGATCCAACCAGTCCTTCCTAAAGGAAATCAGTCCTGAATATTCATTGTAAAGACTGATGTTGAAGATGAAACTCCAATACTTTGGCCACCTGATGCGAAGAACTGACTCACTGGAAAAGACCGTGATGTTGGGAAAGATTGAAGGCAGGAAGAGAAGGGGACAATAGAGAATGTAATGGTTGGATGACATCATCAGCTCGATGGACAGGAGTTTGAGCAAGCTCCGGGAGCTGGTGATGGACAGGGAAGCCTGGTGTGCTGCAGTCCATGGGGTCCCAAAGAGTTGGACATAACTGAGAGACTGAATTTTACTCTGAACAGGATCAGATTCATCATTCCACTTCTGAAGATCTCTTTTTACACTGACTAACTGATCAGACACTGCGGAATGAGCTGTTTCAGAACAGCTTAGTGGGCTGACTACAAAGGTGAGCAGAATAGAGGAGCTGGTAACATGACAGTGTTTCAAGGGACAGAAAAGTGGAATGCATTGTGGCTCCTTTTAATTTTACATAATCTCAAGGCCTACTTGTGAGGCAGACCAATTAGTATACCCTTTGTAACTATAAACATTTCCATCTAACAGTCATTAGTTTGGGAAGTGAAAGTGAAATCGCTACTGGAGTGGGTTGACATTTCCTTCTCCTAAGGATCTTCCTGACCCAGGGATTGAACCCGGGTCTCCCAAATTGGAGGCAGATGCTTTACCATCTGAGCCACCAGGGAAGCCCTTTAATCATCTCTTAAAATGAATTAAGCATTAGCATTTGAAGAGTGTCTTTATCCTCTTTCATATACAACCCCATTAAATGAATAGCTCAGTTCAGTTCAGTCGCTCAGTCGTGTCCGACTCTCCGCGACCCCATGAATCACAGCACACCAGGCCTCCCTGTCCATCACCAACTCCCAGAGCTCACTCAAACTCATGTCCACAGAGTCGATGATGCCATCCAGCCATCTCATTCTCTGCCGTCCCCTTCTCCTCCCGCCCCTAACCTTTCCCAGCATCAGAGTCTTTTCCAGTGAGTCAACTCGTCACATGAGGTGGCCAAAGTATTGGAGTTTCAGCTTTAGTATCAGTCCTTCCAATGAACACCCAGGACTGATCGCCTTTAGAATGGACTAGTTGGATCTCCTTGCAGTCCAAGGGACTCTCAAGAGTCTTCTCCAACACCACAGTTCAAAAGCATCAATTCTTCGGCAATCAGCTTTCTTCACAGTCCAACTCTCACATCCATACATGACCACGGGAAAAACCATAGCCTTGACTAGACAGACATTTGTTGGCAAAGTAATATCTCTGCTTTTTAATATGCTATGTAGGTTGGTCATAACTTTCCTTCTAAGGAGTAAGCGTCTTTTAATTTCATGGCTGCAATCAGCATCTGTAGTGATTTTGGATCCCCAAAAAATAAAGTCTGACACTGTCTCCACTGTTTTTCCATCTATTTCCCATGAAGTGATGGGACCAGATGCCATGATCTTTGTTTTCTGAATGTTGAGCTTCAAGCCAACCTTTTCACTCTCCTCTTTCACTTTCATCAAGAGGCTTCTCAGTTCCTCTTCACTTTCTGCCATAAGGGTGGTGTCATCTGCATATCTAAGGTTATTGATATTTCTCCCAGCAATCTTGATTCCAGCTTGTGCTTCTTCCAGCCCAGCGTTCCTCACGATGTATTCTGCATATAAGTTAAATAAGCAAGGTGGCAATATACAACCTTGACATCCTCCTTTTCCTATTTGGAACCAGTCTGTTGTTCCATGTCCAGTTCTAACTGTTGCTTCCTGACCTGCATACAGGTTTCTCAAAAAATGAATAGCTAGATGGATATAATTTAAACTGGAAATTTTGACTTATGAAACAATACAAAAAAACAAACATTTCAAAATGAGCTTTAGAACACAGAGCCTAAATTTCAACATAGATATAATAGAGAGTGCCAATTGAGAGAATTTTTTGAGGATTACTTCACTGGAAAGCAGATGCATTTTGGGAGAACAATGATGAGGGCTGTTTGCGCTGCACCGCCAACAGTCACAGCACTCAGAGAGCATCTTGTGCTCCAACGCTCTGTATTCATAGCTTTGATACCTTGCTCATCATGTTGTTTTGCATTAATATTTTAAAAAAACATTTCATTAAAATATTGTTTATCGTAATTGCTGAGTTTTATGGCACTCGCTCTAATCTTGCACTCAAGGTGACTGCCTCGGCAGCTTCCCGACTGACGAGCACAAGGTAATAACGTCTGAGCCTCACCTGCGCCTGCTGAAGCAAGCTAGGAGGGCAGACACACGGGTGACTCAGAAGGTCCTGCTCTCTCCTCTAGCAGTGGGTCAGAAGTATGGGAATTCTAGGGACTAGATGAAAACCAGTGGTACAAATATCCTCCTGGGTCATTTAAAAAGGTATCCTCTCCAGCAGGAGAGTCTGAGAGGGTGGACGCCAACCTAGGAGTAAGGGGTTTTGTGATAACTGCCACAAGGCAGAAGCCTGGAGATGAGGCACTGCTGCGAGTGGAGAGTTAGGCTGAGGGCCAGGTCAGTCAGAGGGCTGCCTCCAGCCTTCTTCCCAACCGTACAGCCCGAAGGGCTGGGCAGTAAGGTTTGCAGTATACTCTTTCCTAAGACTGCTAGTGTCTCCTGCCAGGCCCTGGGATGAAGGCAGGGTGGGGAGGAAAAGTCCTAACTGAATGAAGAGTAACGTATTCTTCAACATATAAGATGAAACATATCTAAATACTAAAGTAAAACTATGATTTTGATATTAAAGTGACCTTAGGACTCAAGGCCATGTTGCAAAACTCCAATGGCACCATCCCCATTATTATCTATCCGAGTTGGGGAGACACATTTACAAAGATTACAATGCAAATGGTGTACCCTACAGTTGGGCAACTTGGAGGCCCTGACAGAACATTTTATTACTTGAATGGTCAGAAAAATTATGAGACTGCCTAGATTTTTATGCAGGCACAGGAAAATAAAAAACTGCCAGTGAAAGATCAGGACAAAAAGGAATTCACATTTTAGTTAAACTTCATAAATTGACTTATACAACTTATGGTTATAGAAGGATGAATGGTGGGAAGAATAAATGAATTCAAAAAAAGAAAATAAAAAGCAACTTAAGTTATTAAAGAGAGTGATTCTATTTTAGTTAACCTGTTTTCTTAACAGGGAGATGATTCAAGAAGAAAATTCCCATTGAAAAGGGTAGAAACATTCATTGGGGGCAAATTTCAATGTCTCATTGACTGATACTGTTTAGGGACTTCATCTGTATTTCAAAGGTTGGTCTTCCATACAGATGAGCTAACTGAAAAGAGAATACTGTGCCCTGATGCCCTTGGGAGACACATACCCACCTGGTACAGCTGTTACCTACTGTCCTGTTTGCTCTTCTACTCTCTGACACCACCAGGGCATTCCCACATATCTGCGGTTATCTTTTCTCCAACCTCATTTTCATCACCTTACTTTCAGTCCTCATTTCTCACCAAGATCACAATAATATTTAATTAGCCTTCTCTTTCAGATGTGTCCCTCAAATCTTTCCTATATTTGGCACCAAATGAAACTTTCTAAAATATAAATATGATCAGATGAAGATATGCATGTGGGTATCTACAGTACACACAAACCTATATGAATATACACACTTACGTATTTGTATACACACATAAATATACATAGGAATATATGAAAATATATACATACACATACATTTAAACTGGAAGAACCACATGTAAACATCACAGCAATTATGTTCAGTTGGTGGGATTATGAGTCTTTAATTAAATTTTTCTTCATGCTTTTTTATATTTTCTAAGTTATCTGTAATGACTGCTCAATATAATTTTGTAAAATTTCTTAATGATATAGAATATCTCATGAAATGAGAAAACTTTAAATAGTTGTCAATTTTTGAAGTACTTACAAAATAGTATATATAGTATGATCTCATCTCTCTGCATAAAATGTACACTTTATATAAATGAATGGTGTGTGTGCATTTATATTTATATAGAAACACACACAGAGAAATGCTAGCACTGATTACCTTGGGAGAGGATCCTTTGAGCAATTTTTACTTTTCTTTTTGCTTAGCTACATATTCAAAACTATCCACAATGAGTACACAGTCATGGTAGTGTTCATGTGTGATTCTCCGTGGCAAGGAGGTAAAGCTATACATAAAGGATATAGCAAAGCTAACTGATGTTTTCCCTAAAACTGGGAAGATGTCCTTTATTTCTGCAATATTACTTCTGCCAAGCCCCAAAAGTAGTTCTTTGACAACATTATTCTTTCCTTCTGAGATGAAAATTTGCTTCATTTCATCAAGGAGTCAAAGTTCCTTGCAGCATTTTACCAACTAGATAGCTTTGGAGCCAATTATTTGCAACTATCTTTCTTTTGGAAATTTGCAAATGGGCACTCCACTCAGACTGCAAATCAGGCAGAAGTCAAAATACTACACAGGGTAAGCCCATGACCTTATAGTATCAGAACAGAAAGGAGTGGGGTATGGGGGAAATCAAGATGGCAGAGTAGGAGGACGTGGAGCTCACCTCCCCCAACAAAAACATCACTTCTACATGGGAAAAAATATTCATGGAAAACTAACTGGAAGCTGACAGAGGTACTCTTGTACCACCAGAGTTTCAATAAAGATCACATAATCAGGTAGGACAGGGGATCAACGGCATTGGGTTGAGACCTGTGTCTCTTGCGGAGATCTGTAAGGTAGAGAAGGTCCACATGGGTGGACCCCCCCCTACTGGGGAGAGAGCAGGTGGAGCCGCAATCTGGGCATCCCAGTCCCAAGATCCTGCACAGAGGAGACAAGTTCCCTCGCCTGCTAAGAAATGCCCCAAGACAGACAGGGCTAGAGAAGCCTGGATTCTTCTTATAAGAGGTGCTCATGTGCTGGTGTGCTAACAATCGGGGCAGAGAGAGCCTTGCTCTGGCAGCTGCCACCCTGATACACTTCCCAATCCAAAGGGGAAAACATCCTAGCCCTGCTCCCTCCACACTATAGCCTGGCATGAGATCCCGTGAGATCTCGGCAAAGACTTGGTCTAGCCACGCAGAGACAGACGGGGGCGCCTGGGAAATGATCCAGGTGGAGCCAAGGAAGCCACTGTCAGTGCACACACCTGGCAGCAGGTGGGGCCTCAGTGGTCACCGTCAGTATACACAGGAACACCGCCACAAAAGCACTTGGCAGCTAAGTGCTGAATCTCAGGCAGAGCGCCCCGGAAGAACACATCGAGCTGCAGAGAGGCAGCTGGAGGGCCTGAGGTACTGTCTGAATGCAGTGATGATGGTCCCTGTGAGCATGCTCAGAAGAAGGCAGCAGTTCCGCTCTCAAGGGGCGCTCCCTGGCTCCGCCACTCCACACCACAGTAGCACTAGAACTGGGGCAGAGGTCCTGAGAGAAAACTGCCACAGCAGCAGCCCAGATCTTAGAGCAGCCACAGTAGTTCCTGCAGCTACGAACAACCCCAGCCCCAGCCCTACCCTACTCAATACCACGCTCTAACTAGGTCTGGGACAAACACAGAGACAGAGGTGTGGCTTGGGCCACTTCTGAGCAGAACTGCACGCACCTACAGAGGTGGTGCACAGGTCCGCTGTGATTGCACAGGCCTCACTGCTTCAGCAACCACCGCCTCTGAGGCAGGACACCAAGGCTGATCACTCGAGGGCAACAGCACTGATCAGTCCCAAACTTCGCCGCTTTTACTCCAACACCTGGGGAGCAGACCCTGGCCCTGACAGGGCAGAGAGGAAGCCTCGCTTCACATCTAACACAGGCTCTAGACACTACAACAATATCCACACTCCCGATCAAGAGGTTCAGTTCAGTTCAGTTCAGTCACTCAGTCGTGTCCGACTCTCCGCGACCCCATGAATCACAGCACGCCAGGCCTCCCTGTCCATCACCAACTCCCAGAGTTCACTCAAACTCATGTCCACAGAGTCGGTGATGCCATCCAGCCATCTCATTCTCGGTCGTCCCCTTCTCCTCCTGCCCCTAACCTTTCCCAGCATCAGAGTCTTTTCCAGTGAGTCAACTAGTCGCATGAGGTGGCCAAAGTATTGCAGTTTCAGCTTTAGCATCAGTCCTTCCAATGAACACCCAGGATTGATCTCCCTTAGAATGGACTGGTTGGATCTCCTTGCAGACCAAGGGACTCTCAAGAGTCTTTTCCAACACCACAGTTCAAAAGCATCAATTCTTCGGCAATCAGCTTTCTTCACAGTCCAACTCTCACATCCATACATGACCACAGGAAAAACCATCGTCGTGACTAGACAGACCTTTGTTGGCAAAGTAATGTCTCTGCTTTTTAATATATTATCGAAGTTGGTTATAACTTTCCTTCCAAGCAGTAAGCATTTTTTAATTTCATGGCTGCAATCAGCATCTGCAGTGATTTTGGAGCCCAAAAAAATAAATTCTGACACTGTCTCCACTGTTTTTCCATCTATTTCCCATGAAGTGATGGGACCAGATGCCATGATCTTTGTTTTCTGAATGTTGAGCTTCAAGCCAACCTTTTCACTCTCCTCTTTCACTTTCATCAAGAGGCTTTTGAGTTCCTCTTCACTTTCTGCCATAAGGGTAGTATAAAAAATCTGCATATCTGAGGTTATTGATATTTCTCCCAGCAATCTTGATTCCAGCTTGTGCTTCTTCCAGCCCAGCGTTCCTCATGATGTACTCTGCATATAAGTTAAATAAGCAGGGTGACAATATACAGCCTTGACGCACTCCTTTTCCTATTTGGAACCAGTCTGTTGTTCCATGTACAGTTCTGACTGTTAACAGCCAGCATATTCTGAGGAAAGGCGTGGCTGGCATACATACCAAAACCAGCCCTCATACCAAAAACATTAGACATCTACACAGAGACTCCCACAAAAAAAACAATGTTTCAAAACCACAGTAGATAACTGTTTTTCCTAAGTTCATAGAGACAGAGAAACTCAAGTAAAATGAAAACACAGAGGAACTACTACAACTGAAAAACCCAGAGAAATCCCTGAGAGAACAAATGGAAGAGTTTATCAGTGTACTAGACAGCAAGATAAAGAAGCAGGTAATAAAAGCGCTCACTGATCTTAAAAAGATTGTTGACAGGAACTAAAAACCATAAAAATGAACCAATCAAACCTGACAGTTTAATTGCTAAGATAAAAACCAATCCAGAGACGGTGAACATCAGACTAAATGTAACACAAAAGAATGAATAAGTAATCTGGAAGGCAAAATAATGGAAATCACTCAGTCAGAACATCAGACAGGAAGACAAATGAATTGAAAGCAACACATCAGATCTACAGAATAATATAAACTGTGTCAATCTACACATAAAGATGTTACAGAAGAAGAGAGAAGAGGATCGAAAATATATTTAAAGAAATTAAGAAATTCCAAAACCTAAAGAAGGAAACAGATATCCAGGTACAGGAAGCAGAGGGTCCCAAAAGAGATGAATCCAAACAGACTCAGTCCAAGATATATCATAATTAAAATGCTAATGGCAGCAAGAGCCAAACAAAGAGTCAGTTACAAGGGAATCTCCATAAAGCTATCAGCTGATTTATCTGCGGAAACTGTGCAGACATAAAGGAGTGGCAAGATAAACAAAGTCCTGAAAGGGCAAAATCTGCAATCGAGAACATTCTACTGGGCAAGATTATCATTTAGAATAGAAGGAGAGATTAAGAATTTCTCAGACAAGCAAAAACTGAAAAGAATTCACCAATACTAAACCTATCTTAGAAGCTTAAGCTGGAATCAAGATTGCTGGGTGAAATATCAATAAACTCAGATATGCAGATGACACCACCCTTATGGCAGAAAGTGAAGAGGAACTAAAAAGCCTCTTGATGAAAGTGAAAGAGGAGAGTGAAAAAGCTGGCTTAAAGCTCAACATTTAGAAAACCAAGGTCATGGAATCTGGCCCCATCACTTCATGGCAAATAGATGGGGAAACAGTGGAAACAGTGTCAGACTTTATTTCTTAGGGCTGCAAAATCACTTGCAGCCATGAAATTAAAAGATGTTTACTCCTTGGAAGGAAAGTTATAACCAACCTAGATAGCATAGACATTCAGTTCAGTTCAGTTCAGTCGCTCAGTCGTGTCTGACTCTCCGCGACCCCATGAATCACAGCACGCCAGGCCTCCCTGTCCATCACCAACTCCCGGAGTACACTCAAACTCATGTCCACAGAGTCGGTGATGCCATCCAGCCATCTCATTCTCCGTCGTCCCCTTCTCCTCCCGCCCCCAACCTTTCCCAGCATCAGAGTCTTTTCCAGTGAGTCAACTCATCTCATGAGGTGGCCAAAGTATTGGAGTTTCAGCTTTAGCATCAGTCCCTCCAATGAACATCCAGGATTGATCTCCTTTAGAATGGACTGGTTGGATCTCCTTGCAGTATAAGGGACTCTCAAGAGTCTTCTCCAACACCACAGTTCAAAAGCATCGATTCTTCGGCGATCAGCTTTCTTCACAGTCCAACTCTCACATCCATACATGACCACGGGAAAAACCATTGCCTTGACTAGACGGACCTTGGTCGGCAAAGTAATGTCTCTGCTTTTTAATATACTATCAAGGTTGGTCATAACTTTCCTTCCAAGGAGCATAGACATTACTTTCCCAACAAAGTAATAGTCTAGTCAAGGCTATGGTTTTTCCAGTGGTCATGTATGGATGGGAGAGTTGGACTGTGAAGAAAGCTGATTGCCAAAGAATTGATGCTTTTGAACTGTGGTGCTGGAAAAGACTCTCGAGAGTCCCTTGCACTTCAAGGAGATCCAGCCAGTCCATTCAAAGGAGATCAGTCCTGGGTGTTCATTGGAAGGACTGATGCTAAAGCTGAAACTCCAATACTTTGGCCACCTCATGCGACGAGCTTACTTATTTGAAAAAACCCTGATGCTGGGAGGGATTGGGGATGGGAGGAGAAGGGGACGATAGAGGATGAGATGGTTGGATGGCATCACCGACTTGATGGACATGGGTTTGGGTGGACTCCGGGAGTTGGTGATGGACAGGGAGACCTGGCGTGCTGCGGTTCATGGGGTCACAAAGAGTCAGACACAACTGAGTGACTGAACTGAACTGAACTGAAACCTATCTTAAAAGAAACATTGAAGGGTTTTCTCTAAATATAAGAAAAGCAAGACTCTATAGGAGAGGGAAAATCACAATGTTAAAGACAAATGCATAAAAGAAATGAAGATCACTGAAACAAGCCAGGATATAGAAAAAAATAAAAAATATAAAAACGATGATAACTGCAATTAATGGTAACAGGATAAGCGTGAAGATGTGAACCAGGACTTTAAAGTCACAACGTGGTGGAGTGAGTATAAAAGTGTTGATCTTTTAGAACATATTTAAACTTACATGTCTTAAAGAAAGGAGATATAATTACAGGTCAACATACTGGAACTGCATGGTAACCACAAATCAAAAACATACAACAGATTCACAAAAAACAAACAGAAAGAAATTTAAGCATTTTACCAAAGAAAATCATCAAAGCACAGAAGGAAAAATAAAAAGGAGAAAGAAGAACTATGATTAAAATGGCAATAAGTACATACCTGTCAATAATCACTTGAACGATCAATGAACAAAATGCTCTGATCAAAAGAAACAGAGAGGCTGACTGGATTAAAAAAACAAGAGAAAGATGATTATATGGTATCAGGTACAGGTGGAATGTAAAAACAATACAAGTGAGTCTATATACAAAACAGAAACAGACTCAGAGACAGAACACAAATGCATGGTCGCCAAAGGGGAGAGAGGAGAGTGTGAGGGACAAATCAGGAAGATGGAATTAATGAACTACTGAACGTAAAGTATACATGTATAGTGTATATATAGCTTCCGTGCTGGCTCAGACGGTAGAGTCTGCCTGAAATGCAGGAGACCTGGGTTCCACCCCTGGGTCAAGAAGATCCTCTGGAGAACGGAACGGATATCCACTCCAATATTCTTCCCTGGAGAATTCCATGAACAGAAGAGTCTGGCGTGTGTGCTACAGTCCACTGGGTCACAAAGAGTTAAACACAACTGAGCAATTAACACTATACATAAATAAAAAACAAGGATTTACTGTCTGTCATAGGGAATTTTACTCAAAACCTCATAAAAACCTATAATGACTATAACAGAAAAAAACCCGACGTCACTGTGCTGTACACCTAAAAACCTGAAGCTAACACTGTACTGTATGTAAATCAACGACACATCAACAAAAGGTCTAAGAAAAAAGGAATGGCATACTGCTCATGACCAAACAACCTACTCAGTGCAGTTCAGCTCAGTTTAGTCGCTCGGTCGTGTCCGACACTGCAATCCCATGGACCGCAGCACACCAGGCCTCCCTGTCCATCACCAACTCCCGGAGTCCACCAAACCCATGTGCATCGAGTCGGTGATGCCATCCAATCATCTCATCCTCTGTCGTCCCCGTCTCCTCCTGCCCTCAATCCCTCCCAGTATCAGGGTCTTTTCAAATATGTCAGCTCTTTGCATCAGGTGGCCAAAGTATTGGAGTTTCAGCTTCAAGTCAGTCCTTCCAATGAACACCCAGGACTGATTTCCTTTAGGATGGACTGGTTGGATCTCCTTGCAGTACAAGGGACTCTCAAGAGTCTTCTCCAACACCGCAGTTCAAAAGCATCAATTCTCCAGCACTCAGCTTTCTTCACAGTCCAACTCTCACATCCATACATGACCATGGGAAAAACCATAGCCTTGACTAGACAGGCCTTTGTTGCCAAAGTAATGTCTCTGCTTTTTAATATGGTGTCTAGGTTGGACATAACTTTCCTTCCAAGGAGTAAGTGTCTTTTAACTTCATGGCTGCAATCACCATCTGCAGTGATTGCAGCCCAGAAAAATAAAGTCAGCCACTATTTCCACTGTTTCCCCATCTATTTGTCATGAAGTGATAGGACTGGATGCCATGCTCTTAGTTTTCTGAATGTTGAGCTTTAAGCCAAATTTTTACTCTCCTCTTTCCCTTTCATCAAGAGACTCTTTAGTTCCTCTTCACTTTCTGCCACAAGGGTGGTGTCATCTGCATATCTGAGGGTACTGATATTTCACCTGGCAATCTTGATTCCAGTTGGTGCTTCCTCCAGCCCAGCATTACTCATGATACACTCTGCATTTAACTTCCCCAGGTGAGTAGGTTCCCAATATGCTACTGGAGATCAGTGGAGAAATAAATCCAGAAAGAATGAAGGGATGGAGCCAAAGCAAAGACAACACCCAGTTGTGGATGGGACTGGTGACAGAAGCAAGGTCCCATGCTGTAAAGAGTAATGTTGCATAGGAACCTGGAATGTTAGGTCCATGAATCAAGGCAAATTGGAAGTGGTCAAACGGCAGATGACAAGAGTGAATATCGATATTCTAGGAACCAGCGAACTAAGACGGACTGGAATGAGTGAATTTAATTGAGATGACCTTTATATCTACTACTATGGGCAGGAATCCCTTAGAAGAAATGGAGTAGCCATCATAGTCAACAAAAGAGTCTGAAATGCAGTACTTCAATGCAATCTCAAAAACGACAGAATGATCTCTGCTCATTTCCAAGTCAAACCATTCAATACTATGGTAATTCGAGTCTATGCCCCGACCAGTAACGCTGAAGAAGCTGAATGGTTCTATGAAGACCTACAAGATCTTCTAGAACTAACACCCAAAAAAACATGTCCTTTTCATTATAGGGGACTGGAATGCAAAACTAAGAAGTCAAGAAACACCGGGAGTAACAGGTAAATTTGACCTTGGAGCACGGAATGAAACAGGCAAAGGCTAACAGAGTTTTGCCAAGAGAACGCACTGGCCGAAGCAAACACCCTCTTCCAACAACACAAGACTCTACACATGGACATCGCCGATGGTCCACACCGAAATCAGACTGATGATATTCTTTGCAGCCAAAGATGGAGAAGTTCTATACGTACAGCAAAAATAAGACGGGGAGCTGATTGTGGCTCAGATCATGAAATCCTTAATGCCAAATTCCGACTGAAATTGAAGAAAGTAGAGAAAACCACTAGACCATTTAGGTATGACCAATCAAATCCCTTATGACTGTAAAGCGGAAGTGAGAAACAGATTTAAGGGACTAGATCTGATAGACAGAATGTCTGATGAAACATGGACGGAGGTTCGTGACATTGTACAGGAGACAGGAATCAAGAACATCCCCAAGAAAAAGAAATGCAAAAAAGCAAAATGGCTGTCTGAGGAGGCCTTACAAATAGCTGTGAAAAGAAGAGAAGCAAAAAGCAAAGGAGAAAAGGAAAGATATTACCATTTGAATGCAGAGTTCCAAAGAATAGCAAGGAGAGATAAGAAAGCCTTCCTCAGTGATCAATGCAAAGAAATAGAGGAAAACAATAGAATGGGAAAGACTAGAGATCTCTCAAAGAAAATAAGAGATACCAAGGGAACATTTCATGCACAGATAGCTCAATAAAGGACAGAAATGGTATGGACCTAACAGAAGCAGAAGGTATTAAGAAGAGGTGGCAAGAATACACAGAAGAACTGTACAAAAAAGATCTTCATGACCCAAACAATCACGATGGTGTGATCACTCACCTAGAGCCAGACATCCTAGAATGTGAAGTCAAGTGGGCCTTAGAAAGCATCACTACGAACAAAGCTAGTGGAGGTGATGGAATTCCAGTTGAGCTATTTCAAGTCTTGAAAGATGATGCTGTGAAAGTGCTGCACTCAATATGCCAGCAAAGTTGGAACACTCAGCAGTGGCCACAGGACTGGAAAAGGTCAGTCTTCATTCCAATCCCAAAGAAAGGCAATGCCAAAGAATGCTCAAACTACCACACAGCTGCACTCATCTCACATGCTAGTAAAGTCATGCTCAAAATTCTCCAAGCCAGGCTTCAGCAGTACATGAACCGTGAACTTCCAGATGTTCAAGCTGGTTTTAGAAAAGGCAGAGGAACCAGAGATCAAATTGCCAACATCCGCTGGATCATCAAAAGAGCAAGAGAGTTCCAGAAAAACATCTATTTCTGCTTCATTGACTATGCCAAAGCCTTTGTGTGGATCACAATAAACTGAAAATTCTGAAAGAGATGGGAATACCAGACCACCTGACCTGCCTCTTGAGAAACCTGTATGCAGTTCAGGAAGCAATAGTTAAAAGTGGACATGGAATAACAGACTGGTTCCAAATAGGAAAAAGAGTACATCAAGGCCGTATATTGTCACCCTGCTTATTTGACATATACGCAGATTACATCACGAGAAACAACCTGTTAGCTAGTCAATATTCACATCCCGTACCCAGAGTAGGAAAAAGTGATAATTCTAAAGGGGCAACAAAGGCTTTAACTAGAATATATGAACTTATTTCCTGCATTCTATGTATACAGTTTATGTTATCTTTACCCTTCAAATCGAAAAGTTCAGTTCAGTCACTCATTTGAGTCTGACTCTTTGTGACTCCATGGACTCCAGCACTCCAGGCCTCCCTGTCCATCACCAACTCCTGGAGTTCACTCAAACTCCTGTCCATTGAGTTGGTGATGCCATCCAACCATCTCATCTTCTGTCATCCCCTTTTTCTCCTGCCTTCAATCTTTCCCAGCATCAGGGTCTTTTCAAATGAGTCAATTCTTTGCATCAGGTGGGCCAGACAATTGGAGCTTCAGCTTCAGCATCAGTCCTTTCAAAGAATAGTCAGGTGTGATTTCCTTGATGATGGACTGGTTGGCTCTCCTTGCAGTCCAAGGGACTCTCAAGAGTCTTCTCCAACACCACAGTTCAAAAGCATCAATTCTTCTGCGCTGAGCTTTTTTTATAGGCCAATGCTCACATCCATATTGACTACTGGAAAAACCATAGCCTAGACTAGACAGAACTTGGTCAGCAAAGTAATATCTCTGCTTTTTAATATATTGTGTAGGTTTGTCATAACTTTTCTTCAAAGGAGCAACCGTCTTTTAATTTCATGGCGGCAGTCACCATCTGCAGTGATTCTGGAGCCCCCCAAAATAAAGTCTGCCACTCTTTCTACTATTTCCCGTCATTTGCCATGAAGTGACAGGACAAGATGCCATGATCTTAGTTTTCAGAATGTTGAGTTTTAAGTCAGCTTTTTCACTCCTGTCTTACATTTTCATCAAGAATTGATATTTCTCCCAGTAATGTGATTCCAGCTTGTACTTCATCCAGTCCAGCGTTTTTCATGATGTACTATGCATATAAGTTAAAGCACGGTGACAATATACTGCCTTGATGTGCTCCTTTCCCTATTTGGAACCAGTCTATTGTTTCATGTCCACTTCTAACTGTTGCTTCCTGACCTGCATACAGGTTTCTCAAGAGGCAGGTCAGGTGGTCTGGTATTCCCATCTTTTTCAGAATTTTCCAGTTTATTGTGATCCACACAGTCAAAGGCTTTGGTACAGTCAATAAAGTAGAAATAGATGTTTTTCTGAAACCAACTTGCTTTTTTGATGATCCAACAGATGTTGGCAATTTGATCTCTGGTTTCTCTGCCTTTTCTAAATACAGCTTGAACATGTGGAAGTTCACAGTTCACATACTGCTGAAGCCTGGCTTGGAGAATTTTGAGCATTACTTTGCTAGTGTGTGAGATGAATGCAATTGTGCAATAGTTTGAGCATTCTCTGGCATTGCCTTTCTGTGATCACTGCTGAGTTTTCCAAATTTGCTGGCATATTGAGTGCAGCACTTTCACAGCATCATCTTTTAAGATTTGAAATAGTTCAACTGGAAATCCATCACCTCCACTACTTTGTATGTCGTGATCCTTCCTAAGGCCCACCTGACTTCACATTCCAGCATGTCTGGCTCTAGGTGAGTGATCACACCATCATGATTATCTGGGTCATGAAGATCTTTTCTGTACAGTTCTTCTGTGTATTCTTGCCACCTATTCTTAATGGCTTCTGCTTCTGTTAAGTCCATACCATTTCTGTCCTTTATTGAGCCCATCTTTGCATGAAATATTCCCTTGGTATCTCTAATTTTCTGAAGAGATCTCCAGTCTTTCCCATTCTGTTGCTTTCCTCTATGTCTTTGCACTGATCACTGAGGAAGGCTTTCTTATCTCTCTTTGCTATTCTTTGGAACCGTGCACACAAATGAGTACATCTTTCTTTTTCTCCCTTGCCTTTCCCTTCTCTTCTTTTCACAGATACCTGTAAGGGCTACTCAGGCAAACTTTTCTGCCTTTTTGCTTTCTTTCTCTTGGGGATGGCCTTGATTCCTGCCTTCCGTTCAATGTCACGAACCTCCATCCATAGTTCTTCAGGCACTCTATCATGTATATTCCCTTGAATCTATTTCTTACTTCCACTTTCACTTATGATTATTCATAAGGAATTTGACTTAGGTCATACCTTAATGGTATAGTGGTTTTTGCTACTTTCTTCAATTTAAGTCTGAATTTGGCAATAAGTAGTTCATGATCTGAGCCACGATTATACAGTGGAAGTGAGAAATAGATTTAAAGGACTAGATCTGATACACAGAGTGCCTGATGAACTATGGACAGAGGTTTGTGACATTGTACAGGAGATAGGGAGCAAGACAAGCCCCAAGAAAAAGAAATGCAAATAAGCAAAATGGCTGTCTGAGGAGGCCTTCCAAATAGCTGTGAAAAGAGAAAACAAAAGCAAAGGAGAAAAGGAAAGATATACCCATTTAAATGCAGAGTTCCAAAGAATTGCAAGGAGAGATAAAGCCTTCCTCAGTGATCAGTGCAAATAGAGGAAAACAACAGAATGGGAAAGACTAGAGATCTCTTCAAGAAAATCAGAGATGCCAAGAGAACATTTCATGTGAAGATGGCCTCAATAAAGGACAGAAATGGTATGGACTTAACAGAAGCAGAAGATATTAAGAGGAGGTGGCAAGAATACAAAGAAAACTGTACAGAAAAGATCTTCATGACCAAGATAATCACAATGGTGTGATCACTCACCTAGAGCCAGACATCCTGGAATGTGAAGTCAGGTGGGCCTTAGGAAGGATCACTACAAACAAAGCTAGTGGAGGTAACGGAATTCCAGTTGAGATATTTCAAATCCTAAAAGATGATGCTGTGAAACTGCTGCACCCAATATGCCAGCAAAGTTGGAAAACTCAGCAGTGGCCACAGGATCATTCCAATCCCAAAGAAAGGCAATGCCAAAAAATGCTCAAACTACAACACAATTGCACTCATCTCACATACTAATAAAGTATGCTAAAAATTCTCCAAGCCAGGCTTCAGCAGTATGTGAACCGTAAACTTCCAGATGTTCAAGCTAGCTTTAGAAAAGGCAGAGTAACCAGAGACAAATTGCCAATATCCACTGGATCATCAAAAAAGCAACAGAGTTCCAGAAAAACATCTACTTCTGCTTTAGTGACTATGCCAAAGCCCTGTGGATCACCACAGCCTGTGGAAAATTCTGAAAGAGATGGTTTCTCTTGAGAAACCTGTATGCAGGTCAGGAAGCAACAGTTAGAACTGGACATGGAACAGACTGGTTCCAAATAGGAAAAGGAGTACGTCAAGGCTGTACTCGTCACCCTGCTTATTTAACTTATATGCACAGTACATCATGAGAAATGCTGGGCTGGAGGAAGCACAAGCTGGAATCAAGATTGCTGGGAGAAATATCAACAACCTCAGATATACAGATGACACCACCCTTATGGCAGAAAGTGAAGAGGAACTAAAAAGCCTCTTGATGAAAGTGAAAGAGAAGAGTGAAAAGGTTGGCTTCAAGCTCAACATTCAGAAAACTGAAATCATGGCATCTGGTCCCATCACTTCATGGCAAATAGATGGGGAAACAGTGGAAACATTGGCTGATTTTATTTTTGGGGGTTCCAAAATCAATGCAGATGGTGACTGCAGCCTTGAAATTAAAAGGAAAGTGACCAACCCAGACAGCATATTAAAAAGCCGACATTACTTTTCCAGCAAGCAAAGGTCTGTCTAGTCAAGGCTATGGTTTTCCAGCAGTCATGTATGGATGTGAGAGTTGCCCTATAAAGAAAGCTGAGAGCCGAAAAATTGATGCTTTTGAACTGTGCTGTTGGAGACTTTTGAGAGTCTCGTGGACTGCAAGGAGATCCAACCAGTCCATTCTAAAGGAGATCAGTCCCAGGTGTTCACTGAAAGGACTGATGTTGAAGCTGAAACTCCAATACTTCGGCCACCTGATGCGAAGAGCTGACATATTTGAAAAGACCCTGATGCTTGGAAAGATTGAAGGCAGGAGAAAAAGGGGACGACAGAAGATGAGATGGCTGGATGGCATCACTGACTCAATGGACACGAGTTTGGGTGAACTCTGGGAGTTGGTGATGGACAGGGAGGCCTGGCGTGCTGCAGTCCATGGCATCACAGAGTCGGAAACAACTGAGCAACTGAACTAACTGATCTGATCTGAGCCCCAGTCAGCTCCTGGTGTTGTTTTTGCTGACTGGATAGAGCTTCTCCATCTTTGGCTGCAAAATATGTAATCAGTCTGATTTCGGTATTGACTGTCTGGTGATGTCCATGTGTAGCGTCTTCTCTTGTGTTGTTGAAAGAGGGTGTTTGCTGTGACCATGCTTTCCCTTGGCAGAACTCTATTAGTCTTTGCCCTGCTCCATTCTCTACTCTAAGGTCAAATGTGCCTGCTACTCCAGGTATTTCTTGACTTCCTACTTTTGCATTCCAGACCCCTATAATGAAAAGGACATCTTTTTTGGGTATTAGTTCTAGAAGTTCGGGTAGGTCTTCAAAGAACCGTTCAACTTAAGCTTTTCAGCATCACTGGTTGGGGCACGGACTTGGATTACTGTGATATTGAATGGTTTGCCTTGAAAACGGACAGAGATCATTCTGTCATTCCTGAGACTGCATCCAAGTACAGCTTTTCGGACTCTTTTGTTGACTATGATGGCTACTTCATTTCTTCTAAATGATTCTTGCCCACAGTAGTAGATATAATGGTTATCTGAGTTAAATTCACCCGTTCCAGTCCATTTTAGTTCACTAATTCCTAAAATGTCAATGTTCACTCTTGCCATCTCCTGTTTGAGCACTTCCAATTTGCCTTGATTCATGGACCTAACATTCCAGGTTCCTATGCAATACTGCTCTTTACAGCATTGGACTTTACTTCCATCACCAGTCACATAAACAACTGTGTGTTGTTATTGCTTTGGCTCCATCTCTTCATTCTTTCTGGAGTTATTTCTCCACTGATTTCCAGTAGCATATTGGGCACCTACTGACCTGGGGATTTCATCTTTCAGTGTCCTATCTTTTTGCCTTTTATACTGTTCATGGGGTTCTCAAGGCAAGAGTACTGAAGTGGTTTGCCATTCCCTTCTCCAGTGGACCATGTTTTGTCAGAACTCTCCACCATGACCTGTCCATCTTGGGTGGCCCTACAGGGCACGGCTGCTAGTTTCATTGAGTTACACAAGGCTGTGGTCCATGTGATCAGATTGGTTAGTTTTCTGTGATTGTGGTTTTCAGTCTGTCTGCCCTCTGATGGAAAAAGATAAGAGGCTTCTGGAAGGTTCCTGGTGGGAGAGACTGACTGAGGGGGAAACTAGGTCTTGTTCTGATGGGCGGGGCCATACTTAGTAAATCTTCAATTCAATTTTCTGTTGATGGTTGGGGCTGTGTTCCCTCCCATCATTTACCTGGGGCCAGACTATGGTGGAGGTAATGAAGATAATGGTGATGTGTAATGGGAAAGCAGAAGAGTAGAAGAAACAAACAGGTTAACAGCCTATTACAATCAGTACAATAAATGTAAAGTAAAAGAGTTATGATGATACTGATAAGAAGGAAACTTAGCCCAGGCAAAGAGGAAGGATGTAGGCAAGCCAGGCCTGTTGAGAGGTGACACCACTGAGCCAGTTCCCAAAGGCTGAGTGGATGTTAGGCAGGAAAAGCATGGTGTGAGAGGTGGGACTTCCCAGCAGAGGAAGGAAGATATGCAAAGAGAGATGCCATGGCTGACAGCACCTTGTGAAGGAAGAGTAAAAGGGGGTGCGGGAGAGGTAAGGAATTTGGAACTTTACGCTGACAGCAATAGGGTATCACTGAATGTTAACAGAGAAGGACAAGATGCAGTCACATTTGCATTTTATAAAGATGTTCTCTGCACAAACTAGATTCTGAAAGACCAGAGAGGGGAAAATCATTTAGGAGAGTATTGCAGTTATCTAGAAGAACTGTACAAAAAAGATCTTCATGACCAAGATAGTCACGGTAACGTGATCACTGACCTAGAGCCAGACATCTTGGAATGTGAAGTCAAGTGGGCCTTAGAGAGCATCACTACGAACAAAGCTAGTGGAGGTGATGGAATTCCAGTGGAGCTATTTCAAATCTTGAAAGGTGATGCTGTGAAAGTGCTGCACTCAATATGCCAGCAAAGTTGGAACACTCAGCAGTGGCCACAGGACTGGAAAAGGTCAGTCTTCATTCCAATCCCAAAGAAAGGCAATGCCAAAGAATGCTCAAGCTACCACACAATTGCACTCATCTCACACACTAGTCAAGTCATGCTCAGAATTCTCCAAGCCAGGCTTCAGCAATATGTGAACCGTGAACTTCCAGATGTTCAAGCTGGTTTTAGAAAAGGCAGAGGCACCAGAGATCAAATTGCCAACATCCGCTGGATCATCAAAAGAGCAAGAGAGTTCCAGAAAAACATCTATTTCTGCTTTATTGACTATGCCAAAGCCTTTGTGTGGATCACAATAAACTGAAAATTCTGAAAGAGATGGGAATACCAGACCACCTGACCTGCCTCTTGAGAAACCTGTATGCAGGTCAGGAAGCAATAGTTAAAAGTGGACATGGAACAACAGACTGGTTCCAAATAGGAAAAGGAGTCCGTCAAGGCTGTATATTGTCACCTTGTTTATTTAACTTATATGCAGAGTACATCATGAGGAACGCTGGGCTGGAAGAAGCACAAGCTGGAATCAAGATTGCTGGGAGAAATATCAATAACCTCAGATATGCAGATGACACTACCATTATGGCAGAAAGTGAAGAGGAACTCAAAAGCCTCTTGATGAAAGTGAAAGAGGAGAGTGAAAAGGTTGGCTTGAAGCTCAACATTCAGAAAACAAAGATCATGGCATCTGGTCCCATCACTTCATGGGAAATAGATGGAAAAACAGTGGAGACAGTGTCAGACTTTATTTTTGGGGGCTCCAAAATCACTGCAGATGCTGATTGCAGCCATGAAATTAAAAGACGCTTACTCCTTGGCAAGAAAGTTATGACCAACCTTGATAGTATATTAAAAAGCAGAGACATAACTTTGCCAACAAAGGTCCGTCTAGTCAAGGCGATGGTTTTTCCCATGGTCATGTATGGATGTGAGAGTTGGACTGTGAAGAAAGCTGATCGCCAAAGAATTGATGCTTTTGAACTGTGGTGTTGGAGAAGACTCTTGAGAGTCCCGTGGACTGCAAGGAGATCCAACCAGTCCATTCTAAAGGAGATCAATCCTGGGTGTTCACTGGAAGGACTGATGCTAAAGCTGAAACTGCAATACTTTGGCCACCTCATGCGACAAGTTGACTCACTGGAAAAGACTCTGATGCTGGGAAAGGTTAGGGGTGGGAGGAGGAGGGGAAGACAGAGAATGAGATGGCTGGATGGCATCATCGACTCTGTGGACATGAGTTTGAGTGAACTCCGGGAGTTGGTGATGGACAGGGAGGCCTGGCATGCTGTGATTCATGGGGTTGCGGAGAGTCAGACACGACTGAGCGACTGAACTGAACTGAACTGAGGTGGAAAATGGTAATTATCTTGGAATAAAAAGGAAGGGAAAACCTATTTAAGTGATGTTAAGGAGTTAAAGAAGGCAATGGCAACCCACTCCAGTACTCTTGCCTGGAGAATCCCATGGGCGGAAGAGCCTGGTGGGCTGCAGTCCATGGGGTCGCACAGAGTCAGACACGACTGAAGCGACTTTGCATGCATGCAAGGAGTTAAAACTGTATTTTTTTGTTAATAAAATGGAAAGCCAAGGATAACTGAGAGGAAAGGCTTTAGAATGATTCTAAGGATGATGGCATCATTCACTGATACAGGACCTGCAAGAGAGAATAAGGCTGAGTGGAATGTTAAGGTCCGTAGCAGCTTGTGGGGTCTGAGGCACCATATGAACTTGCAAATAGAGTAACTTGGTAAGGAATAGGTTCCTGGTAGGCGAGAGATCTGGGCTGTATCTTAAAATTTTAGTCCCACAGATGGAAACTGAAGACATGTGAATGGAAAAACAAAGAGATCGTAAGATGCAACTTCAAAATATAAGATGCTGGTTGAGGAAGAGGTGCTCATGAAAGAGCCTGAAAAGGACATTTAGAGAAGAGCAATATGAAAGAAAAATAAAGTCATGAGAAGAAAAGGAGAAATTTGAAAAAGGGAGGAGTCCATGGTCTAGAATGCTGTAATGACAGAAAATAAGGGCCAAGGCAAGCATATTGGATTTGGCAGCAAAATAAGTAGTTTCAGTGGAGGGGTGGATATGAAAGCTCCACTGCAGTAGCCTGAGGTTCTAATCGAAGGTAAGAATATGGAGACAGTACAGATCACTTCTCCAAGAAGACTGGCTATGAGGGGGAAGGAAAAAGAATGAGCAAGTTGCAGAAATGCCAACAGAATCCAGGAGAGTTCTTTTCATTTCTTAAGATGAGAGAAACTGGATTATCATAATGTGAAGGAGAAAAGATACCACCTCAGCCAAATACATATAAAACGAAGACATACAGATAGGAAAAAAAATCTCTGCAGGTACCAAATTATTCTAATTTCAAGCCATGCTTTCTCCTGACTGAAACTGCATGTGTTCATCATTCTATCTCTGTAATTTAGCCCAGTGCCTAGGTCATAATGAGAATTCCAATATATGTTGAATGAATAGGTGGGTGAAGAATTTATAGAAGTAAATAAAGTAGTAACAGGTAATACTGAAAATGAGAACACATAAATTGAGAGAATGATTGCTTGCCATTTTATTTTTTATTTTGGGGGGATACAAAAGTCTTGCCAGGCAGGGTATGATTCCACCGAAACTAGAGACCATGCAGGTGTAATAGCACTTGGGACAGCAAAGGAAGTATTTTATTGGCAACATGTATAGCTTGGAGAGAGAATGTAAACAAACCAGGAGGGGGGCTCCAAACTTTGGGGAAAATAGAGGAAATAACTGACTGAAGTTCTCCTCAAGCTAAGAACTGATGGTATGAGGAAAATGAAGGCGCTGAGCAGATGAAGATCTGTGAACACAGAGCGGCATATTAAATTTCACAGGAGGAAAATCTCTAGTAGTGACAAATCACAGGTTGTAGCCCTGTAGGATAAAGTGTAGTAAAGCTAAAGGTTATTAGAGATTAAGAGATTAAGGCACCGTGAGGCCACAGTGACAAGTATCTTATCCACATGGACTTTGAGCTCACCTAGGATGATGGCAAGACACGGCGGGATGATGAGATGATGGTGAGCCCGGTGCCATGATTCTCCATGATAGATGGTAGATAACAATGATAAATGCGGACAGATGGGAGACAATGATAGATGGGTCAGATGGTAGATAATGACGATGAAGTAGGCTAGAAGCTGACAGCCAAATGGAAACGGTCTCAAAGGAAAAGATTTCCTTAAAGGAGAAGGAAATGGCAAGCCACTCCAGCATTCTTGCCTGGAAAAGTCATGGACAGGGGAGCCTGACAAGCTGCAGTCCATGGGGTCACACGACTGAGCACACATGCATGAGGGTGGAGGGAGATGGGTTAGGAGCAATAAACTGGTAGAAATAAAAAAGAAAAAAAAAGTCAGAAACATAAAGGATGTGGGAATGGGGAGCGGAGATAATGCAAACCATCTTCCTCTGACTGTGGTATGAGGGGCATAGGAAACGGGCAACCTCTCACTCAGACTGCTGGAGAGATTAAAAAAGATAAGGCAGGGGTTAAGACTTCGTGCTCCCAGTGCAGGGGGCCCAGCTTTGATCCCTGGTCAGGGAACTAGACCCCACGCGCCACAAGTGAAGACCCCGAGTGACACAACCGATGATCCCGCATGCCACAACTAAGACCCGGCACAACCAAATACATAAATATTCAAAAAACAATAATAAGTCAGAAGATACAGCCACAAACCCTTCACGCAACACCATTCAACCAACACATGTGGGTCCTATAAAACTGCTGCCGTGCTAACAAACACATGAAAAGATGCTCAACATCACTCATTATCAGAGAAATACAAATCAAAACCACAATGAGGTACCATCTCACGCTGGTCAGAATGGCTACTTTCAAAAAGTCTACAAAGAATAAATGCTGGAGAGGGTGCGGAGAAAAGGGAACCCTCTTACACTGTTGGTGGGAATGCAAACTAGGACAGCCACTATGGAGAACAGTGTGGAGAGTCCTTAAAAAAATGGAAACAGAACTGCCATATGACCCAGCAATCCCACTTCTGGGCATACACACCAAGGAAACCAGAAATGAAAGAGACACGTGTACCCCAGTGTCCATCGCAGCACTGTTTATAATAGCCAGGACATGGAAGCAACCTAGATGTCCATTGACAGATGAATGGATAAGAAAGTTGGGGTACATATACACAATGGAATATTACTCAGCTGTTAGAAAGAATGCATTTGAATCAGTTCTAATGAGGTGGATGAAAGAAAGTGAAAGTGAAGTCGCTCAGATGTGTCCAACTCTTTGCGACCCCGTAGACTGTAGCCTACCAGGCTTCTCCATCCATGGGATTCTCCAGGCAAGAATACTGGAGTGGGTTACCATTTCCTTCTCCAGGGGATCTTCCCGACCCAGGGATCGAACCTGGGTCTCCCGCATTGGAGGCAGATGCTTTAACCTCTGAGCCACCATGGAAGCCCGAGGTGGATGAAACTGGAGCCTATTATACAGAGTGAAGAAAGAAAGAAAAACACCAATACAGTATATTAATGAATATATATGGAATTTAGAAAGATAGTAATGATGACCCTATATGCGAGACAGCAAAAGAGACACAGATGTAAAGAACCAACTGTTGGACTGTGGGAGAAGGCGAGGGTGGGATGATTTGAGAGCATGGCATTGAAACATGTATATTACCATATGTGAAATAGATCGCCAGCCCAGGTTCGATGCATGAGACAGGGTGCTCAGGGCTGGTGCACTGGGATGACCCTGAGGGATGGGATGGGGAGGGAGGTGGGAAGGGGGTTCAGGATGAGGAACACATGTACACCCGGGGCAGATTCATGTCAGTGTATGGCAAAAAACACTATAATATTGTAAAGTAATTAGCCTCCAATTTAAATCTTTTAAAAATGACTGCCTTGTTGTTAATGACAATTAGCAGGTTGTACTCCCATTATTTGGTAGATACCTCCCTGTACACTGCTGTAACTCTATAGCCTTTTTCAGAAGAAAATCAGCCAGCAATCTCATGCACAAAATCCTGAAACATAATTTAAAAGGTCTTAGTATTTCTAAATTTAGAGGTTTATGTTTAAACAGAATGAAGTAAACTCTGTAGGCAAACTGCAGAATGCTCCCTCACTCCCCACTCACTGCTAGGAACTGGACGGTAGCCTTAGGACTTTTCTGCTGCTGCTTACATCTGTCCCTCCAATCCTTCTCTTACAGGGCTCTCAGAGAGACCACTACTTTTCTCTGATATGTAAAAGTTAAATAACTTGGCACTGAAAAGCAGGGTTCAGAAATTCTGAAAATGCTATTTCCCATAAGTGATACATATTTTAAAAAAGAGAAACACTTTCGCTTCGGCTTTACGACAGGGTAGAAGGGTTTCTGTGAGCTCTAGAAAGCCATTCCTTAGGAAGGAGCCTGAAGCATCACATTGTCCCTCATCACGACACCGCTCTGTGCACTTCATGATGACACAAACGACGGTCAGGCCTCGTCTCCTTTCGCCTCTCATGAGCTATGCTGAGGCTCTCAGAAGGTCACCGCCCTTGGAAGACGTGGACTCACCTGACCCACTCTCTGTGGTTCAGGACGTTTCCTGGAGCGCTCAGTGAGCAAGCTGTGACCTGGAGCAACAGAAAGCAGGCACATTCACAAGACTGAGGGCTGCAGGAAGCTCAATGTATTAACTCTCAGAGTGCACAGTAAGGAATGACAGGAGACCGAAGATGTAAGAAGGGGCGTCAGAAACCACCCTAAGGAATGCGGTTTGTACTTTCTCTTGGAGGAATGGGACAGGGATGAACAGGAGCTCCTGCTGATTTCCACTACTTCCATACAACTCAGTGCTGATGTGGACTGCGGGGTCCACAGAGTACAACTCTACCTCTACGGCATCAGTACCACCCGCCCCCGCCCCCACCAAGCACATCCAACCCACCCACTCTCCCAAGCTGCAGGAGCAGGACCCTAAATCTAGTATTATCGAAGAAGAAAATAAAGGACTGAGTCGGCCCTCAGCTGACTGGCCCAACTGTATCATCAGTATAAGAGGTCTGTAAGGGAAACTGGTCCTTGGTTCTGTACCTTTTCTAGATGGGGTCCGGGTAAGTGGTAAGAAATGGGAGATACAGAGTTTGGAAGCTGCAGAGGAACGTGTAATGTTAAAAATTCAATCTAATCATTTTTTAAAATGCCAATGACTTCAGGCTACAGAGATAACAGGGATTCCTAACTGATCTTAAACTAGGTTACTGCTACTGATAAACGGAAGATGAAAGGTTAGCACGGCCATTTGTTAGCAGGTCTGCTGAGTCCAAGCTACTCACCCTCATCTAATCTTATGCTGCTCTTCCTGGGAAGCTCAAGGCAGCCATGACATAAAGGGCAGTGTTAGGTGAACAATGGTAAGAAGCCATTCTAGTTTCTTCCTCCCCACCTTCCGGAGTCAGGCACTTTTATTTCAGTCGCTGTGAGATCACAGAGAGGCAAGTTGTATTTCCAAAGGGAGCTAAAGCATTATGCTGATCTTAACAGGCAAATCCAAGTCCTATCTGGTCCCAAGTTAATCACTGCTGCTGCTGCTAAGTCACAGCAGTTGTGTCCGACTCTGTGCGACCCCACAGAGGGCAGCCCACCAGGCTCCTCTGTCCCTGGGATTCTCCAGGCAAGAATACTGGAGTGGGCTGCCATTTCCTTCACGTGTCAAAAACTACCTAAATAAACACATTTCAGGTGACTTTCTAATAGACAGCAGAAAAGCAAGGATTTTCTTAACCAAATATCAAAGTGGTTTGAGTACTGGGAAAGTAAATACAGGAACAGGTTTACTTAATGGCATAGCTGACATCCGGCGTTTGTTTTCCTGCAGGTGGCAGATGTCTGCAGATTCTTTCACTTACGGGCGTTTTCATGACATCCATCCATGTTTCCACCTCTTGAAATTTTTCTCAGTGGCCTACCAGCATTTAAGACCAAAACAAAAATATAATGGGTCCCTACTGTGTGCCATGCACAGGTGCCAGGATACTTACCCAAAGTCCTGGAAACCCAAAAACACAATGAAAAAGGACATATTAGAAAAATAAATAAAATTCCAGCCTCGATATCCTATTAACATCAAGTTTTCAGCTGTATTTAGTCATGGAGTCTTACATTACTTACAAGGTAATTGCTATTATAAAAAAGGGATAGGTCATTAATAGTGTCATTTTCCAGAACCTATTTGATATATGCTCTAAATTATGCTACATCCAACAAAGTGTGCACTTTGAACTTGCAAGCAGAAAAACTATCTTCATACAGTATGCATTCTAACTCTTGAAATAATTGTACCCGTAAGTCATAGTTTAAGATAGAATACGTATGCTTATCATGTTTATTGCGGTTGAATTTCAGAAGGGAAGCTAAGAAATTCATAGAAACTAGAAGGTTTGGCATTAATGAAGTCAGGTGGCCTCTTGAACTTTAAACTTCCACATCACAATATGAAGCTGGTTCTAAGATAAGAAATAGAATAAATTCTCTCCTAAGGACAGACCTGAATCTGATTGCTCAGAGGCTGAATTAACTGGAGACCATGGTGTTTGATGGTACTTGGAAGGTAGACCGAAATGAAAACTATGAAAAGTTCATGGAAAAAATGGGTAAGTGCTTAATACTTTAACGGCTTGTTCTTTTGTTTTTCACAGACATCTTTAACTCCTCTAAACCTCAAGGCTTAGGCAGTGGCACCTGTTGTGCTGGTTCAGAGTAGGGAAAACCACATTCTCACTTCTTACATTAGAAAGAATATACTCTCACCAGTAGAAGAAAAGATTCTTGGGCACTATTCTCTAAAACACAAAGAATATCCAGCTATGTTTCATTTATGTTAACCAGTGATTGAAAATTGATAGTTTTTTGTTTGTTTAGAAAGTAAAATATGGCAGAGCATAATGATAACTTTAATACTTTAAAATATTAAATTCTAGGGGGTGGAAAAGCAAAGGCCATATAATAGAGCTTAATTCTCTTCCTCTGACTTGCAGAACTTTTGGAATGATCTCATGACAGCATGTAGTTTCTACAGAAGTTTTAATTTAACAGATTTTAATATCTACACCAATACTCTGGCAGCCCATACACTGAACACTATGGGCAAAAAGATTTGTCATTCCCTAAAAATAAAAATCTGCATCAATTATATCCTGTAGTTTAGGGATTCCAAGTTCACATTTATGGAATTTGTAGATTCTTATAATAATGAATTTGACTGTAATATTTGCTAATTTTCTCATTTCTAGGATAGAAATACCACAAAAAGCAAAGAGAATTATGAAATTCAGAATTATAAAGCCATGGAAAGCAAAGGGACATTAAAAAAGAAAGTATACCATACATGTGGAATTAAAGTAGTATATCCTTATAAATATATAAATGTACTTTCTTAATCCTTCATTTGATATCCCTGGAATTTGACTTACTTAACACTGAAACAAAAATATTTATAACTTTTTTTTAATTACTCAGTTCTAAGATTCTACAATTTTATGCTTCATTTAATTTTTTTCAGTTTTAGAAAAAAGTTTGATATGATTGAGCTTGAACTTTTTCTACAGAAGCAATTTGAATGCTCTGGTGCAAAGGCAATATGATCAGGTATTCCTCTTCGCCCACAAAATATTAACTGGTTAATTAACTAGTTAAAATGGAACTTGGAAAAGTAGCACTTTCCATGGCATTTTGACTTTATTTCCTCCAATCTCTTTCCCTTTGCAGGTGTTAATGTGGTGAAAAGGAAGCTTGCAGTTCATGATAATTTGAAACTGATAATTACACAAGAAGGAAATAAATTCACAGTCAAAGAATCAAGCACTTTTCGAAGCATCGAAATTATTTTTGAGCTTGGTGTCACTTTTAATTACAGCCTCGCAGACGGAACTGAACTCAGTGTAAGAAATGTTTTATAAGCAAAGCATTCCTGATTTTTCTACATACTGCAAAAATGATCTGTTTTCTTCCACGGGATGGCTTCATGAGTGTAGGTCTCCTTCATTTACTGAAGCAGTCAACGGAGTTCATCCATATTAAACATCATACAAGCTAGCAAAGTATTTAAAAATGTCTTGATTTTCATAGTATCTATAAAGAACCTGGATAAACAACAATTAGAAAAATACCCTTTGAATGACTGAGTATATACCTATTTATAAAGAAAATTTCAGTGTTCTCAACATATCTGACAGCAATAAAAGCTTCTAGAGTTATCTAACTTAAATATAATAGACATGTAATTGAAATGATAAAATAAATGAATAAATTAGTGAATGAATGTGTGACCAAATAGAAAGGTCCAATGTTACAATGTAGGTCACTGGGAATTCACTTTTTACTATTTAAGATATAAAATGGGGTCACATTTTTTAACTGATTTTTTAAAAAACTTGCTTCCACTTAGAACTTTTCTGGTTAAATTAAACATGTCTGCAATGATAATTAAGCTGTCAAATATTTTATCAATTATGGTTGTGTTTTAACTGTTACCACCAGTGGTCATGTATGGATGTGAGAGTTGGACTGTGAAGAAAGCTGATCGCCAAAGAATTGATGCTTTTGAACTGTGGTATTGGAGAAGACTCTTGAGAGTCCCTTGGACTGCAAGGAGATCCAACCAGTCCATTCTAAAGGAGATCAATCCTGGGTGTTCATTGGAAGGACTGATGCTAAAGCTGAAACTGCAATACTTTGGCCACCTCATGGCGACGAGTTGACTCACTGGAAAAGACTCTGATGCTAGGAAAGGTTAGGGGCGGGAGGAGAAGGGGACAACAGAGAATGAGATGGCTGGATGGCATCACCAACTCTAAGGACATGAGTTTGAGTGAACTCCGGGAGTTGGTGATGGACAGGGAGGCCTGGCATGTTGTGATTCATGGGGTAGCAGAGAGTCGGACACAACTGAGAGACTGAACTGAACTGAACTGAAAACAAGCACAAGCCTGTTAACTTCTCTGTGAAACTAATATGGACCATGACTAAACTTAGAACACTCTTTTTAACGTGAAAGACTTAGTAAAGTGAAGTCCGATTATCTGCCTTCAGTTCAGTTCAGTCGCTCAGTCGTGTCCGACTCTCTGCGACCCCATGAATCACAACATGCCAGGCCTCCCTGTCCATCACCAACTCCCGGAGTTCACTCAAACTCATGTCCATCGAGTCGGTGATGCCATCCAGCCATCTCATTCTCTGTCATCCCCTTCTTCTCCCGCCCCCAACCTTTCCCAGCATCAGAATCTTTTCCAGTGAGTCAACTCTTCACATGAGGTGGCCAAAGTATTGGAGCATCAACCTTAGCATCAGTTCTTCCAATGAACACCCAGGATTGATCTCCTTTAGAATGGACTGGTTGGATCTCCTTGCAGTCCAAGGGACTCTCAAGAGTCTTCTCCAGCACCACAGTTCAAAAGCATCGATTCTTCGGCGATCAGCCTTACAATTCAGCATTTGGAAACTAGAGCGAGATGGTTACCAGCATGTACTCTAGGTTGCACCCTGGTAACCTAGGTGCAAGCTTGGCTTTGGGACTTTAATTACTGTATTTCAGTTTTGTCATCTGTGCAACAGAGATAAACATATTTACTTCAAAGGGTTACAGTGAAGTTTGATGAAGTAGATCTGGAGGCCTCAGAACAGTGCCTGACACATTTAAGACCCTTAAAAATTTTTTTTTTTATTATTATCATTTTGAAATCTTACACAGGGGGCATGGACCCTGGAGGGAGATAAACTTGTCGGGAAATTTAAACGGTTGGACAATGGAAATGAACTAAATACTGTCCGAGAAATTATAGGTGGCGAAATGGTCCAGGTGAGTTATTTTCCAAAGACAAAAATAATTATATAGCAATGATTTTTATCTGGGGAGTTGCTGAGTTAAATCATCAATAAACAGACTATTTTCTCATAAATCTTACTGAGTTTTAAAATATAGGTATTTTCTGATGCCTATTTGAAGAGAACTTACATACGTCAACACATTGAGCCTATTTTAACTGAAAATGTGACTACAAACCAAAACATATTTTTAAATGAATGTCTCCTCTATCTGTATAAAATGTGGCTATCAAGTACAAGAAAAAAAATACATTTTGAAGCTAAACATTACTAATATTTTTCTTAATTGAGCCTCTAATCTTAATGTCAAATTCTTCTGTTTGTGAACACCTTTCAGACTTACACATATGAAGGTGTGGAAGCCAAGAGGATTTTCAAAAAGGAATGAGCACTGTTCCTGGAGCACTGCCCAGAACACAGATCGGATGGAAAACCTATATTGAACCAGAAATGCTTTCCTCTCCTCATCCAGTATAAAGTTGCTGATTGATTAGATCTTTTATAAGCATTGGTCAATGGCTTATATTTCCAGTCTCGCCAAAGAAAAGCAAGTAAAAGCTAATTAGGCTTTAACTTGTCTTACATTTTCTGAGATGTACATTTACCGGTGTTCTAAAAGAATGTGACATTTTTAAAAACATATGAATAAATATTATTCCCACATTGCTTTAAAAGTAGTCTCTCTTAAAAAAAAAGACATATGCATTAATAGACTGTTTTGGGTTTTCCCCCACATTTGGTAAATTAAAGACATATATTGCATGGGGGTCTTTATAATCTTGTACTGGCTGTAAATATTTCCCTTAGCAACATTTATTATAAAAATAATACATATTTAATCAGAAAGTTTAGAACTAAGAAAAGCAAATGCAAAATAAATATTTCCATAAACCCATGAGCCAGAGACAGTCACTATTCTGATTTTAATAGAGATCCTCCATCTTCTTCTCTGGCTGTGGATTTGTGTATTTCTCCATACACACACCACTCTGAGTAAAACGACAGGAAACAAATGATGTGCTAAGGTGAAGAAGCACATTTTCTTTTTCCACATTGCCAGTGATTCCCAGACCTGGGTAAGCAGCAGGATCATCTGAGAAACTTAAGAACTGTTTGCATGTGTAATCTCTACCATTATCCTATTAGATCAGAATCTCTGAAAACAGAACCAGGATTTTAGAGAACTCCCAAGTGATTCTGATGCAGCAGGTACACTAACCAGTCTCTGAGAACAAGTCGGCCATCAGGGACCAAAAGTGCCATGTTCAAGTGTCATCCCTCCCCTTTTATTCATAAACACATCCACTGACAGTTCTTCAGGGCCCTCAAAGCTTTCTTTCACTCATACACTCACATAATATACTACTTTATATATTTCAACCAACTGCATTTTAGGTCGGTGTGTATACAGGGCACAGAGGTGGTAAATTTTTTAAGCACTTGGCTCTATGGACTTTTGTTTTGACTATTTTTCACATTGATGAAGGTAATAGCTAACATTTATATAGTTCTTACCAAGTTCCAGGTACTGTTCTAAGTTGTATATAAACATGGCAGATACATTACAATGTAGAAAGAAAAATATCTGCGTACATGTTGAAGATGAACAGATTAAAGAATAGAATCTTTTACAAAAACAAGAACTTAAATCCACTGTTCATTTTATAACTTTATTAAAATCTTCACATTGAAAACAGTAATTACTTAGATTTTTCACACACTTTCTAGAAATAAAGGTTCAAAGTGTTTCTAACTCTCAGATCTTGTCTACATTGTGAAGTAGGAAAAGGGCAGGTATTAATCTCATCTGACAGTGGAAAATCCATGGTATGGAGAAGTTTATTCACTTGTCTAATGTTGCAGAGAGTCCATAAGGAACACAGGAATTAAACATAGGTCTTGACTCTTAGTACATTATCATCTATGCTATTACTCAGCCTATTACAAAGAAATATATCTTAAAAAAAAAACCTTAATTCCTTTGTGGCACCCAAGAATAGCACTCCAAAGGAGTCAGGTCAGACTGTAAAATACTGGCAATTAAGTGGTTAGGCACCTATCTATTTCTAGCTTTATTGCAGGCTCATTTTTTTTTTTTTTAAATAATTTATATCCTTTCTTAGCACTAAATCTCCACTATTTATTAGTACTGGAGAGCAGCGTATCGTTTGCTAAGTGACTGCCATTCTTATAACCTCTCCCTGGGAAACTGACCTTGATATCATGCCAACTGAAAGGACCAAAAAAGAGCGTGTCTGACCCAACAGCAGCCTCTCTAACACAGTCTCCAGTTTATGAACTCTGTGCAGAACGAACAACAACAAACTGGACCTAGAATGAATTTCAGAAATACACAATAATTGGTAGAAGGAAAAAGGTTTTAAGAGGACAAAGAGGGCACGAGAAGCTATGAGCAAGCAAGAGCCGCAGGGTAAACTGCAGAATACCCGGAGCAGTTATTAAAGGAGCAGCCGGGTGGTAAAAGCTGATAACTTACACATGCAGTATGGCATTTGGGGGGGGTCCCTTCAAACTGCTTCCTCCCCAGTCTAGGACTGGGGAGGCAATGGAGAGTAGTATAGAAGAAAGGAGGTTGGTCACAAGTTGACCACTGTTGCAGCTGTTTAAAACAATCCCCTTATTGCCTACCTATCTGACATGCTGACACCTGACAGGTCCACTGGGTGCCTAGTAGGAACACGGCAAGTCATTAAACCTATCTCCCTACTTCTGTGTGTATTTGACATTTTCCATAACAAAACATTAAAAACTTTAACACATACATATATAAATCCAGAAGCCGACCACTTCCCACACTTCCCCTGCTATCATCTTGGTCACCACTAATCTTTCCCCTGATTACTATAATAATCCCTAAAAAGCCTTTTTCAACACAGCAGCCAGAATGGTCCTTTAAAAATCAAAATCAGACGAGGTCACTCCTCTGCACAAAATACTGCAATTTCTCCCATTTCTTTTAAGAAAAAGCCAATGTCCTAAAATGGCCTATTAAGACCCTAGCTGATCAGATCCCCTTATTACCTATCTGACATGTATTCCTTTTCATGGACTATCTGGGGGAAGAATGTTTCAAGTGGAGGAAATACCCTAGAACAAAGGCCTTAAGGCAGGAGCAGGCCTGTAAATTTGAAGAACACAGATTACCTTGTAAGAGTCTCCAAGGTCATCTAGAGACTATAAAAAATGTGACCAATGTTCAGGAAATAGAGGCTGATTCAGCCTTTCTAGAAATCAGGAATGATGTGGCAAAAAGGGAATGGGTTTTAGAATCACACAGACTTACCCAAACTCTTATCTTTCCCACTACTGCCTAAAATTCAAGTTCTGAGCCTTAATTTTTCTCACTTGAAAAACAGGGAAAAGTAGCAATGATTTTCCGATGTGGTATCAACTGAGGTATTACATACAAAACATCCAGCAGAGTGCTCAGCACATAGCTGGTACACAATAAATGTTACCAAGTTATACGCCCCGGTGCCCTTCTCTTGTAGAGAAAACACAGCAAAGTCTGGCTGGAGGAGACAAGGGAATTCTTCTCTTAACATAGCCACCACGAGGCCTGTGTGGTAGATGGCCCCTGGCTGGTAGATAAGAACTCTTTGTTTTGGTTCAAGCTGTAACAATTAGATGAGGACTTGGGGCCAGTCATTTCATCTCTTCAGAATTTAGTTCAATCAGCTTCAGAATGAGCTAACGAGACCTCTAGTGCTAAGATACAGTCCTGAGATCCTAGTTCCGAAAAACAGTCAGGGACTCTACCCTAAACAGCCCCCTGGTATGCAGCACAGGGACTTCTTGCAAGGACAGAGGGTGGGGTGGTGAGAGGAAGACATCTTTCAAATTCTTAAGCCTGGCTGGCTTCACGGCTGTGTGACCTGTGCAGGCCCAGGAAGGCTGGGTGCTTCACTGAATGCTCTGCTGCGAGAGTCTCAAAATTCTCAATAAAGTTTGAACAACGAGATCTGCATTTTCATTTTATGGTGAGACCTGCAAATTATGTGGTCAGTCCTGTTCCTAGGAGATGAGTATGAATAAGTAAGATATTTTTCTATCATTAATTAGAGACTGGCAGCAAGACACCCCTGGTGGGTGAGATAGCTGTCTGGGGCAGAACAGAAGCGGGAGGGGGTTTTGATGGGATCAAGAGGGAAGGGTGATGACGGATGAACTTTCCCAAGAACAGCTGACCCATGAACAGCAGGGGTCAGAGGTGCCACCCACCGCTTGGGTGAAGATCCAATTATTACTTTACAGTCGGCCCTGCATGCGTACTGTTCCACGAACTCAACCAACCGATCATATATAGTATATATTTATAGAAAAAAATGCCATGTATAAGTAAATCCAGGCAGTTCAAACCTGTGCTGTTCAAGGCTAAACTGTACTCTGAAATGGTTCTTTACCTTCTGCTCCTTGCTTCCTTTAAACTACAGCACAAGACTTCCATCTAGTGGCCAATGACATGAATTCTTTCAAAGATTTCCAATGTGAGGTCTTTGCATTTCAGCATCTACAGGGTGTTCCAGAAAAATCTGACATACTATACTGTGTAGTTTGTAATAATTATTAAATGCTTTCCTCAGTTTCAACTTCCAAAATAATCAGAAGTAATATGAAGACCCTATTTTCTGTTTTCCTGAACAATTTCCTACGGCTGCTTTCATCTGTTCAACAAGAAATGATTTTTTAAAATTTTAAAAAGTACTAGTAGCAAGTATTCAATGATGAACACCACTAGTCATTAACAACATCATCAAACTGATTCAAATGCTCAGGTTAATCCTGGGTCTGAATCAGAATACCCAAAATATCATCATCTTCAAAACTGGATGGTCATTTAGGGGTAGGGTTACGCTTTCATTCAGTCCGTGCTAATATGCAGGGTGATATTCAGGCCCAATGACTCACGTTCACGCTACTGGCTGGAACAGGCATAACTGAACAATTAATTGGAAAAAAAGAGCAAGCAACACAGCGATAGAAGATGAAGAAAGTGAGGAGCCTGGAGCAAATCAGTAGTCACAGTGTTCCAGGGGGCGTCTCTCATCCTTAAGCATCCCCACTGAGAACTCCACCAGATGAAAGGGTTACCGAAGTCCTCCCTGCTAGATTACCAGGAAGAAAAGAGGGAGCTCAAATACTCGTCCAGTGATTAGTGCTTAGGACCCCTGTGCAGGGAAAGGAGTGGCAGACATCTAAAGAAGGGTGAGGAAGTTCTCCCAGGATCTCCACCCAGAGTTAAGACCACATCCCTCAGATTACAGGTGGTGGAATCGGTTCTTCTCAAACAATTCAGATATACTCACTGCACTGACTGGAGAAAACATCTGAGCTCCAAACAATACTCTCTCCACTCAACAACAAGAGAGTCCTTTAGGGAGAGGAGTCTTTACTTAATGCCATTTCTTGTTTTGTTTTGGATGATTTTTTTAAACAAGACCTCAAGATAACAAGGATATCAAAGGATATAAATGTGACATTGCACTTCTCTTTAACATATCCTTAGGGCAGAAAAACCTGAGTGAGGATGGGGTTTTATTTCACACTTTTTCCAGTCACCACTAAGTATTCATCCTGTGTTCCCACAGCATGACATGCTCGCTAATATCACACCATTTTTCTGCATTCAGTTTGTCTGTCTCCTCTAGCCTGTGAGCTCCATTAGGGTGAAGATAAAGTCTTATATTTACATCCCTACCCCCACTATATCCCTTTAACACACAGTAAACATTAATAACTGCAAAGGAGTGAATAAATGGAACATGCTGAACAGTCTCAGCCTTAGCAAGCCGGCCTTTCCCACCCAGGATTCGAGTCCCTACACACAGAATCTCTACTGAAGCGAACAGCCTTAGCTGTTCCTGTACACAGAGAAACTTATTCTGAACTAGAGCAACCCTACCTAGGGCATAACAGGTTAGGCCACTTGCTCCAAGAGCAGTCAATCAATATACTTGAGAACAGTCCATGAGAACTTTGTCTAAGACCAGTAATTCTTGACTAGTTAAACCAGTTAGGGTCTCATTCTTGGGAATCTGACTTAAATATACAAGAAAGTCACTAGCTCGGAACAATGGATGGCGGGGAAGAACAAAGTTTCCCACCCCCAAAATGTATCTCTTTGGCATAATGATAAATTTAGGTTGATAATTTCTAAGAAACAGCAGACTTAGAAAGTCTTTCTTTCTACTTTCCTCTTGGCTGCCTAAAATATTTAAATACAGGGTTTATTCCCAAAATAGAGGTATCACCAAGAATATCTGCAAAGAATATGGGCTAGATATGATGGAGGAAACTCCGTGGGGCATAGAGATCAGAGGCCACTCAATGCCTCGTTCTCTCTGCATGGCCAGCAAGCATTTGTTTATCAAACATCTGCTTTTTCATCTTCATGAGAACTGCCTCACTTCCCTTTTAAGTTCGAACATCCTCTTTCATCTCTCGCTGAAGGTGGTATTTAAGGTGAAGGTTTTGGCCATTTTGGCAAGTTACCCCACTTTCCTAGGTATGAAAAAGTGAAAGTGTCAGTCACTCAGTCGTGTCTGACTCTTTGTGACCCCGTGGACTGTAGCCCACTAAGCTCGTCACTCCACGGGACTCCAGGCAAGAATACTGGAGTGGGTAGCCATTCCCTTCTTCAGGGGATGTTTCTGACCCAGGGATCGAACCTGGGCCTCCTGCATCGCAAGTGGATTCTTTACCATCTGAGCCACCAGGGAAGCCCTCTTCTATGTGTGCAAGTTATTTAATTTGTTTGACTTTCTCTTACTAACCTATCCCATGTCAATTTAGTTCTTAGTCCAGCCAGAACCAAAATGGGTAGAGGAAAATTTCCTCCTCCCAGACAATGGGCCAAAGTAGAAAGGCATAGAGGAAAGACAGAAACCAGAGGACAGGAGGTGAAAGGAATCATAGTGAGTTCCAGTAAACAGAACCTAGACAGAAGAAAAGAAGGTGAAGTAATAGGTTCTCAGAGATGGAAATAATGAATTCTTGCTTACGGTGAATAAAACTACAACTTGTTTACTATAGCCTCCTCGGATCGTGGTTGGCCATATTTATTTCTTAAATATGAATTAAGCACCTACCATGTCACATATATGAGTTTTAGATATAAACAAGACAGATCTATTTGGTTCCCAAGGAGCTGTGAATCCAGCTCAGAAATGTACCATCTACAGGTTGAAGACTGACATTAAACACGTAAAAACAACAGTGATAAGCATTACAAAGAAGTAGTGGAGGCTCTCACAGAAACATATGATACCTTGAATTATATTTTCCATTGGTCTATTTTTGCTAAGTTCTCTGATTATACGCCCTTTCCTGCACTCTAAAAAGGCCTGATTTACATTTGACACTTTTCATCCTTATTTTCACCTGTAACTGTACATGTAAAGGCTACTTCCCCAAGGTCTACAAAATTTTCAAAATACAAATTGGCTCTAAAGTCAAACAGAAAATTGTAAATTTAAGTAAGCGAATGTTTTATCAACAAAACAGCACTCATTTAAATGTACTTCAATGCAACTCTTACTACCACTATAAGATAGCAGTGTTTACAACGTGCCAGACATTGTTCAAAATGGTTCACAAAAATCAACTCATACTGTGTCATACTGAGTAAAGTCAAACAGAGAAGGAGAAATATCCTACGACATCATTTATATGTGGAATCCAAAGAGAAATGATACAAATGAACTTACAAAAGAGAAAGAGACTCACAGACTTAGAGAATGAACTCATGGCTGCTGGGGGACAGGGAGGGGGGAAGGATGGAGGGAAGGGATAGTTAGGGGGTTTGGCTGGGACTGACATGTCCACACGGCTATAATTAAAATGGATAACCAACAAGGTCCTACTGTACAGCACAGGGAACTCTGCTCAGTGTTATGCGGCAGCCTGGACAGGAGAGGAGTTTGGGGGAGAATGGACACGTGTTATGTATGGCTGAGTCCCTTCACGGCTCACCTGAAACAATCACAGTGTTGTTTGTTAATTGGCTGTATACCCCAATACAAAATAGAAAGTCTTTTTAAAAAATCGACTCATATTAATCCTCACAACAACTCCTCTATACTATAAGAACTAGTAAAACTATTTTCATTTTACACATTAGGTAGATGAGGCAAAGAAAAGTTATAAAAGTTAGCCAAAGGTCAACTAGTAAGTGGCTGAACCAGAATTCGAACGCAAGCACTCTGGTTCGAGAGTCAATAAGTTCTAGAGTCTAGAGTCAATTTTATTTAATATGGTTTTATCGGTAAATTCTCTTTCAAAATAGTTCAACAAATATTTATTGAATGCTTATTAGATGCAGGTGTTGATCTAGGTGTTAGAACAGTGAACAAAACAGACAAAAAAAATCCCTGTTCCCATGGAGGAGGATACAGATAACATAGAAGAAAAAAAGGTGAAATATAAAGTACATTAGACGGTGTAAATGCTAAGGAGGAAACAAGGCCAGAAAGAGGGATGGGAGTAAGTATGATTTTAAAAAGGTGTGGGGATATGAGTACAGTTTTAAACAGGCTGACCAGGAAAGGAACCTGAGTAGGTGACGTTTGAACAATGGCCCAAATGAAGTGAGGACAGGAGTTGTTTCAGTTAAGCTTTGCAAGATAACAGGCAAAAAGCGAGCCCTGGGTTTGGACCCTTGGACCCTTTAGACTCATCACAGTCTCAAATGGCCCTGGAGTTGCGTTTAGAGAGTTTCTGGGGTGTGCACAGAACCAGCACATTCGATGAGGGCTTGATGCTGCCGGCTCAGGAAATGCAGAGCAATGCAACTGAAAGAGCGCTCACTCTGAGCAAGAAAGCGTGGAGGATTATCTTATGAGGTAGCAACGCTAAACAGTTTACGACCTTCCTTCTTCCCAGTTTCTAAAGTCAATACTCTTTATTTTGGTCTGCCTGGGTTCACAACTGATGCAGTACACTCTGCAGTTTTTGTGTGGAGTCCTGTATACATCTCTGTTACGTCTCATCGGTTTACAGGGTCCTTCAAGTCCTCTATTTTCTTTTTTCTTCAGTTGAGGCATGGGTGATGTACTATATAAGCTCCGGATGTACAACACAGTGACTCACACTTTTTAGAGGTTATACTCCATTTATAAAATACTGCCTATATTCCCTGTGTTGTGCAACGTGCCCCTGTAGCTCGTTATTCTGTGCATAGCAGTTTGTGCCTCGTGCTCTCCAGCCCCTAACTGCCCCTCCCCACTCTCCTCTCCCTGCTGGTAAGCACCGGTCTGTTCTCTGTGTCTGAGTCTGTTTCTCTGCTATACTCACCAGTAAGCTTCTGTTGTGCAGCAGCAAGTCCTGTTTTCTTATTGATCGTCTGTCTAGATCAGATTTTTTGCTCATTACTGAAAGAAGAGTACTGAAATTTTCAACAGTTATGTTAGATCTATTTCTTCAATTATGTTGAATGAAGTCTTCTCACACATTTTGACTCAATTTGCTTAGTTTCTGGAAATCTTTATTTCTCAGAGTTCTGACAAACTTGCTTCAACTAGTTTCTGCTTATTTTTCATTGCTTCTGTGAAGGGACAGGGGCATGGACCTGCCTACTCCACCATTTTGAATATGGCTCTCCCAAGGTGATTTTTTGACAGACCTCTCACCAGACAGGTAAAAAATAAATCTGTTTTCTAACAGAACATGTTTATAGATATGAACATAAAAGACGAGTTTCCCTAGTAGAGGCCCGAAGCCTCATTCCTTACATCTATCTCCTCCATTTTATGTTGGTTCCTCCGTCTTCCCTGAGTAAACATGGAGCGCCACGAAACACAGTTTGCAAAACAGTTATAAATCATTAAAACCTTCTGACACTTACGTGCTAAGCGCTTGTCATCAGATGTTAGAAACAGTTAAGTAATCATTCAGACCTAGATGATTTCTTGTTTGTTTCCTAACTTATTTCAAAATGTGTTCTTCCCAACTTCCCAACTTTGTGGAAAAGCCACAATGAATGAAATGACCTGTCATTCCATCTCCCAGAGTTAACTGCTGTTAACATGTTGACATTTCTCACACTTGAAAAGTAAGCGTCATCCAGGTTAATATTTTACCTCTAGCAGTTATCTTCTTGACCTCTATGTGCTCAATACTGTTACTCTAGTTCACACCTGTGTCAATACTGTCACATCTACTCTTGGAAGCTTATTATATAACTTTTACGAGAGAAGACACGTCATGTATTGACTAACCTTTCCATCTGCACCTTCATAACCATCTCTTCAGTATCTTCCAATAAAACAAAAACAGGTTGATTGCTCTATAAGTTAGCATAATGAGACTTCAAGTCTGGGTTTCGACATCTTTGTCATCTATGCCTACCAACGAAGCTTGGTCATACTGAAGTTGCTTTTAAACTTCAAAATGCGGAAAATGGCATCTTTATTTTGAAATCAAAACTTTTATGAAATCCCAAAATATAAACTAAACACAAAAGCTAAAATACAACCGAGTGCTGAAGGTTGAAGTCTGTGTGTGCAAGAAGACTGGGGAGAGAGGGCCAGCAGTGTATTCACAGTCTGTCCTGCTTAGCCCTCCTGACACAGCATGGTGCAGAACCCCGAGACTCTGGGGCAAGAATGTCTGAAGATCCCACATCTGAGAGATGTCCCCAGTCAGGACTGTTAATGAACTGGATGGCTACTGCATCTGCATCTCCTCTGGCTGCTCAGACAGCACCTGACACAAAGCAGGCATTTATGAAGTATTCATCGACACGAATACTATTCATCGACGTGAATAAAAGACATGAAATTCAAACTGAGGCAATGGGTTAGTGCATATCCATCACTGGTACTTGAGAAAAGCCGAAGAAAGTGCCCCCACTGAGAGCAGTAAACCAGTAGTGGTAGATCTCAGTAGATCATTACACTACTGTCTTACAAAAGAGAGAATTCAATTATATTTTTTGACCAAGATTCTATCAGTGGCTGCAGAAGACAAAATATAACTGAATAAGCATTTAATTTCTTCCACATTCAAGGAACTGTCCAAAGGACTATCGAGGTGGCAAAGATGGTAAGTACAATCTCCCTCCTAAAGAATACTTAATACTCTGATAGGGGAGATAATTCACATAAAGTTGTGCTACAAAGCTAGCCAATGCACCAAATATGTAAAGAAAATTTCCATGTTTTTTGAGCTGAGGTAGACAAATTTTGAAAAATGATCAACAGACAGCCTCATCAACAGGTGGCTGTTACAGAATGTAGAGGGTGACTGAGGCAGAAGAAAGTCAAAATACCACGGGACAAACACTTCACTGGAAAGCGTGGCATGTAAAGCAGCTGGAGATGACTTAAATGATAACTTCCTGTCACTGGTGTGTTAAAAATACTGAGAATGGAGAGATGACACGAACTGTAGTGAGAAAAGCTTTTTAAAGTTGACATTTGAACTGAAAAAGGAGGGGGAGGATTAGGATAGGGGGGAAACATTTCCGTTTAATGAAAGCAACATGCAGCAAAGCCCAAAGGCCAAGAGGAAAAAGGTCTCCATGAGGAATATGATGAAGGCAATCAGGCTGAAGCAAAGAGTGTTTGCTGGGTACCAGGCTTGCTGAGTGGGATGGAGCCAGATTAATAATGGGAGCAGCCCATTATTAAAGGCCAAGATGAAGCTGCAACAAATAGCAATTAGTTTTGATGACTGTACAACTCTCAAAGAAAACTATGATAGGTATGTAAAGTAGTAATGATGGAAAAGAAATAAAAGAAATGCAAGTCCTAAGGATACAGACGGAGAAGGCAATGGCAAGCCACTCCAGTACTCTTGCCTAGAAAATCCCATGGATGGAGGAGCCTGCTAGGCTGCAGTCCGTGGGGTCGCTAAGGGTCGGACACGACTGAGCGACTTCACTTTCACTTTTCACTTTCACACATTGGAGAAGGAAATGGCAACCCACTCCAGTGTTCTTGCCTGGAGAATCCCAGGGAAGGGGGAGCCTGGTGGGCTTCCGTCTATGGGGTCACACAGAGTCGGTCACAACTGAAGTGACTTAGCAGCAGCAGCAGCAGCAAGGATACAGAAGGCTTTCTTATCTCTCCTTGCTATTCTTTGGAACTCTGCATTCAGATGCTTATATCTTTCCTTTTCTCCTTTGCTTTCCGCTTCTCTTCTTTTCACAGCTATTTGTAAGGCCTCCTCAGACAGCCATTTTGCTTTTCTGCATTTCTTTTCCATGGGGATGGTCTTGGTCCCTGTCTCCTGTACAATGTCACGAACCTCCGTCCAGAGTTCATCAGGCACTCTATCTATCAGATCTAGTCCCTTAAATCTATTTCTCACTTCCACTGTATAATCATAAGGGATTTGATTTAGGTCATACCTGAATTGTCTAGTGTTTTTCCCTACTTTCTTCAATTTAAGTCTGAATTTTGCAATAAGGAGTTCCTGATCTGAGCCACAGTCAGCTCCTGGTCTTGTTTTTGCTAACTGTATAGAGCTTCTCCATCTTTGGCTGCAAAGAATATAATCAATCTGATTTCAGTGTTGACCATCTGGTGATGTCCACGTGTAGAGTCTTCTCTTGTGTTGTTAAAAGAGGGTGTTTGCTATGACCAGTGCGTTCTCTTGGAAGAACTCTATTAGCCTTTGCCCTGCTTCATTCCATGCTCCAAAGCCAAATTTGCCTGTTACTCCAGGTGTTTCTTGACTTCCTACTTTCGCATTCCAGTCCCCTATAATGAAAAGGACATCGTTTTTGGGTGTTAGTTCTAAAAGGTCTAGTAGGTCTTCATAGAACCATTCAACTTTGGCTTCTTCAGAGTTACTGGTTGGGGAGTAGGCTTGGATTACTGTAATATTGAATGGTTTGCCTAGGAAACGAACAGAGATCATTCTGTCATTTTTGAGATTGCATCCAAGTACTGCATTTTGGACTCTTTTGTTGACCATGATGGCTACTCCATTTCTGCTGGATCATGGGAAAAGCAAGAGAGTTCCAGAAAAACATCTATTTCTGCTTCATTGACTATGCCAAAACCTTTGACTATGTGGATCACAAAAAACTGTGGAAAATTCTGAAAGAGATGGGAATACCAGACCACCTGACCTGCCTCTTGAGAAACCTGTATGCAGGTCAGGAAGCAACAGTTAGAACTGGACATGGAACAACGAATTGGTTCCAAATAGGAAAAGGAGTACTTCAAGGTTGTATATTGTCACCCTGCTTATTTAACTTATATGCAGAGTACATCAAGAGGAACGCTGGGCTGGAAGAAGCACAGGCTGGAATTAAGATTGCCGGGAGAAATAGCAATAACTTCAGATATGCATATGATACCACCCTTATGGCAGAAAGTGAAGAGGAACTAAAAAGTCTTTTGATGAAAGTGAAAGAGGAGAGTGAAAAGGTTGGCTTGAAGCTCAACATTTAGAAAACAAAGATCATGGCATCTGGTCCCATCACTTCATGGGAAATAGATGGGGAAACAGTGGAAACAGTGTCAGACTTTATTTTTTTGGGCTCCAAAATCACTGCAGATGCTGAATGCAGCCAGGAAATTAAAAGACGTTTACACCTGGGAAGGAAAGTTATGACCAACCTAGATAGCATATTAAAAAGCAGAGACATTACTTTGCCAGCAAAGGTCCATCTAGTCAAGGCTATGGTTTTTCCAGTGGTCACATATGGATGTGAGAGTTGGACTGTGAAGAAAGCTGATCGCTGAAGAATTGATGTTTTTGAACTGTGGTGTTCGAGAAGACTCTTGAGAGTCCCTTGTACTGCAAGGAGGTCCAACCAGTCCACTCTAAAGGAGATCAGTCCTGGGTGTTCATTGGAAGGACTGATGTTAAAGCTGAAACTCCAATACTTTGGCCACCTCATGCGACGAGTTGACTCACTGGAAAAGACTCTGATGCTGGGAGGGATTAGGGGCAGGAGGAGAAGGGGACGACAGAGAATGAGATGGCTGGATGGCATTACCGACTCGATGGAGGTGAGTTTGAGTAAACTCTGGGAGTTGGTGATGGACAGGGAGGCCTGGCGTGCTGTAATTCATGGGGTCACAAAGAGTCGGACATGACTGAGCGACTGAACTCAACTGAACTGAAGGATACAGAGGTGGGCATGAAATCATCTCATTACCTGAGATGTGGGCAATGAAACAGATTACCCAGAGAATTCGACAGCTTGGATAGAATCAGGGGTAACAGGCAGAAATAAACACTCTGAATGGATAGTAAAGTTGCATCAGTGTCAATTAAGAAATCCAGTGTCTGATTCTCTACTGTAAGTTTAATTGTTAGATCTGGGGTCCCACTGAAAATCAGTTGATCCTGTCATTAGATGGTATACTGTCCCTCAGAAAGGGAAACACGTACCCTCTGAGGGTGCTGGGGTGTAGAGAGATTGATTTTAAGCCTTTCTTTTTCTACAGATGTTAGAAATAGAAAAAAAGAGTACTCTTAATAGAAGACTCCAGAGTCACTATAATCCCTAAAACGGTTCACAGAAATGTCTTCTCTTGCTAATCGAAATTCAGAAAGGGTAGACAAAGGGAAAACAACGTGACTCTAAAAAGTGAAGGAAAAGTATTGTTGAGATCAAAAAAGTAAAGCTTAATAAGCAGACCTCTCTAAGGATATTTTTCATAACTTGATATCCTCCCACACCCTGAAAATATTATTGTATCAAGAATGTAGAACTGCTTTCACAATATTGTAAAGTAATTTAAAAAAAAAAGAAATTCAGAAAGGGAAAAGACAAGGAGATACTCTTACCATTCTCATTTGACTGGATACTACAGGCAGAAACCTGGGAGCCTGGCAGAATTCTTACCTTCTGCTGGCTTATGTTAGAAGTCCCAGGACTTCTCAGCAATAGCAGCAGACCTGGAGTGAGCAGTGTCCAGTCAGTGACGTGCAACCTTGATACCAAACTGCAGGTAAAGAAATACTCTCCTGTACCACACTGCCCCGTGCAGGACACCAAACAGATGCCACAGTTTTTCTTCCAGCTTTAGGCTATTCCCAGTGGTTTAGCATGTACATAGTAACAGATGAACTAAATGCTACCCAACTGGACATGGCCATCACCGACACAGTGGTAAAGAAATTAGTACCTAGATTACTTCTTGTTTTGGCATGCCTTTATAGACCGAATCAGACTAAGAACTCACTTTACAGTAAAAACACATCACTAACAAATTACAAATCAAAGCTTGTAAAAACTCTTGGGTACTCATTAAAATTCTAAGCCCTGCACCATCCCCAATTCTCGGGGCAAACAGAACACAAAAATGTAGACATCAGAAGGATTTTAGGAAAAGTTTATCAGGAAACTGGATTTAATGGCCAGAGGCACTATCTCTGGCCCTTATAAAAATCCAGCATACTCCAAATAGAGGTTGTGAATTAACCCTTTTGAAACAGCATTTGGTTGCCATCTGCCTAATGGCATCTCTAAATCTTCCATTTCTGATTGAGTGAACACTCTGGGAACTTAGGTAAGAAATTTGATACCATGAGTTGCTCTACAGGAACTAACCAGCATACTTGGAGATTATCAACAGGTAAAAAAGAGTGTGGCATCCACTGACTGGCAAGCCTTGCTATCCCCTTTGACCAGAAGACTGGATGTACATTAAGCTTTTCAGAAGAAAGTATGCATTGTTATCGTGCTGGGTCAGTCCTTACAAACTGCTAACCATTTGCACTGCCATCCTCCTGGATTCACAGGAGCCCCGCCGGCTCTGACCCACATTGGCAGCACTCCCAGGACAACTGGAAAACCATCCCTAAGCTGACCTTAAACTAAGCATTTTCAGGGCCAATTCCCAGGTCCCAGAAGCAGACAGTTTTTCTCAAGATCACAGATGAAGAAACTTCCTTCTACCTACTTTCTCCCCCTATTGGGTCTCCCTACTCCCGGCGTGTGGGGTGGGGAAATCGTCCTTTTAACGAAGACTTCCCTTTCTTCAGCCATTGATTATAAAAGATGACTGGAGAGCGCTGATCTCAATCTATTTTTCCCCTTCCACTATGGGCTCTCCTTCGAACTTTGTCTTCACTCTCAATAAGCCCGGCTTTCTCAATAGGTCAAGCACAAACCAGGTAACTCTTTATATCACTTTTCCAAAGCCTGGGGACATTAAATCATCAATCTGTTTGCTGGTTATGTCTCCATCTAGATTATACAAAAGAACTTGAACTAATTTTTGTTCTTGCTAATCCAAGCCGCTGGGAACAACTCAGGAAAATGGATGCATAACAGGTAAGCATCCATGACCAAGAAAACAATGTCACTCCGTTCCTTTCAGTGAGATAACTGGACACAGAAAAACCTCTACAGAAGATCAAGGATTCTCCTTTGCTTGAAACAGGCATAGAGTTTCACCTTCCCAGGTCTAAGGCAATACTGCAACCAAACCTTGTGGTTTGATTCCAAGATGCATCCTCCAGCCTCTCGTGAAGGTCATAAATGGCCTCAGCAATGACTCATGCAGGGGTACTGGCCAGATAACCAGATGTTACGGCTAACTCCTAAGCCACCCTATGTAACCCAGGGTAGCTCAGTTGCTTACATCATTAGCCATCAAAGATTACAAACAGGCAGACCAAAAATCCAGACTAAGTTAGCCAAGTAACAAAACCAAGCCTTACAGCTACTATGGCCTAACTGTAGGCCTCCTATATAACATATTTCAAAACCTGTCCTATTCCTACAGACTGACAGGGATATACAAGATAGAGATGTACAGACGTTAACATGACAGGTGGCAAGACACACTAAACCCCAACTAATATGTCACAAGTTCCATTTTGACCTTATCCAGGAACAATGCTGGTCTTTTGAGATAAGGTGTATAAACAGTTCCTATCTGGATGGGCAGAACAATGTGGACTTGAATTCCTGATACCCTCTGTCACCTTAAAATTCCAGCCCAATTATAAACTCTGGTTTCTTTGTTCATGAAAGTTGCTTAGTCGTGTCCCACTCTTTGCGACTCCATGGACTATACAGTTCACAGATTCTCTAGGCTAGAATACAGGAGTGGGTAGCCTTTCCCTTTTCCAGGGGATCTGCCCAACCCAGGGATTGAACCCAGGTCTCCCACTTTGCAGGCAGATTCTTTACCAGCTGAGCCACAAGGGAAGCCCTACTTTCATAAAAGCACTACTACTTTTTCTGAAAATACTACCTTCATAAAAAGTAGTGTCACATAAACACATCAGGCCAGATCTCACAGAAAACTGGCTTATCACAATTCTAAGTTCTTTTCAGTACTAAGATCCCTTTTCCTAGACTTGGGAACTTATGTGTCAGAAAAGGCAGTTCTCAATCTTTCCATAGTAACAGAAATTCAATATTACTAAGCAAATGTTGGAAGCCTTTCAGTCAAAAGTTAATAGCCTCTGTTGGACTGGAAAATTGCCTTGCCCTGGACATACTGACAGCCCAAGGAGGAGGAGCTTGTGCCATCATTGGTGAAGAATGCTGCTTCTGTGTAAACCACTTGGGGCAAATAGTGTCTAATCTATACCTTTTGCCCGTGGAGAAGGGAATGGCAACTCAATCCAGTACTCTTGCCTAGAGAATCCCTACGGACAGAGGAGCCTGGCAAGTCTAGAGAATCCCTACGGACAGAGGAGCCTGGCAGGGAACCTCAAAGAGTCAAGACACGAGTGAGCAACTAACACTTCCTACACTTTTTAAAGACAAGATAAACACGCTCCATCAGATAAAAATGAGGTTCAGCCATTCTATAGGACTGAACTACTCTTAGGGAAGGGAGACTGATTTCATGGAATATGGGGAAATGGGCTTAGATTCGTTCTTTTCTGTTTATTCATTCTCATTCTGTGTTCTTCTCACCCTTTCCAGATCTCTTGCCACTCAGTTGCTAACCCAATTCTTCTCTCCACAGTTACCAACTCAGATTTTACTTCTAGGGACACTGCAGACAGGGGAATGAAGGAGTTCAGAGTATGTCAGCCCAAAATATGTCACTCTGGCATACTGAAAATTTTGAGTTAAAGGCAACAGAGAAAAAGCTGACGCAAGAAGGACACTCTGACCTTCCTTTTTCTTCCAGAAAGAGATAAAATTCCCATGTAAAAGATGCCCTCCCTATACTAGGAGGAAGAACATTTTTTTTATCCCCAGAGATGGAAAATTGGACCAAGAAATCCCCATACAAAGAAACCTTGTTAAACTAACCCTTATCTTCCTAGTCATCAGAAATCTCGTTGTCTTTTTCTTTTATAAGCTTTCTGCCTTGGCCACTTCCTCAGGTTGTCATTCTCCTCTGAGAGTTTCCATGTTCGCGTTAAAAAAAAGAAAGAAAAAACAAAAACTTCTATGCTTTTCTCTTGTTAACCTGTCTTATGTCAGTTTAATTCTTAAGTCCAGCTGGAGACCCAAAGAGCGTAGAAGAGAATTTTTTTCTTGTCTACAATGCTAAACCGTTTTCTTTCTGGTAACACTCTAATCTCATGGCGGAATTACATTCCCAACCCTTGGATTATTTTTAAATTCACTCCTTTGAGACACATATAAAATTCTCAGGTTTTGCTCACTGGCCCCCTTAGAAACTCACGCTCATACTTATGATTCATGTCAATCTCATTATGGCTGTTTCAAGAATTAAATTAGTGTAACATGCTAGGAAGTGAAGTGAAGTCGGTCAGTCGTGTCCGACTCTCTGCGACCCCGTGGACTGTGGCCTATCGGGCTCCTCCGTCCATGGGATTTTCCAGGCAAGAATACTGGAGTGGGGTGCCACTGCCTTCTCCAGGGGATCTTCCCGACCCAGGGATCGAACCCGCGTCTCCCGCAGCGCAGGCAGACGCTTTACCGTCTGACCACCAGGGAAGCCCTGCAGCACGCGCGGAACAGCACAAACCCCATTAGAGGAGGCCCTTTTAAAACCGTGGCATAGGACGCAAAAGCAATACAGGGATAAGGAGCGGTGACCACGGGCTGTTCCAAGGTGGACTCCATCACCTGTCGGGAGCGGGACGCGAGTAACTTCTAGTCCAGCCACCGAGTTATCGCTCCTAGCGAAGCCTGAATCACCGGCTTCCGTCCCGGCCGCCGCAGGGCGGATGGCCTCCTCTGCGTCCGCTTCCGCACGGACGCTGCGCCCCTGCCCGCAGTCACGCGCGCAGCGGGCGGCGCCTGCGCACTGGGAGGGCGCGCCGCGGGCCCTGTCCCGGCAGGGGAAGTGCGCATGTGCGTGGGGTGGGGCCCCGTCCGCCTATTCGCGAGCCGAACGCGGAAGTGCGGGGCTGAGGCGCTGCAGGGGCTCGGGTTCCGGCGCGGCTGCTCGTGCGAAATGGAGGTGGACGCGGCCCCAGAAGGCGGTCGGGCCGGTCTCCGGGAGCGGCGGGGCTTCGGTGAAGCCGAGAGGCCGCAGCAAAACCACGAAGTGCGCTCCCAGTCCGGGGCCGCCCTGTCTCCCAAACACTCCTACTGGTTGGATCTCTGGCTCTTCGTCCTCTTCGACGTGATTCTGTTTTTCTTCGTGTACTTCTTGCCATGGTGAGTACTCTGAATGTAACACTGGAGGGGTGAGGGCCTTAGGAACCTTCTCCCCAGTTTGGGAAGGTGGGTGGGAAGAGGAAATTGTGTTCCGAAGAATGTGGTCTGTCCGCGGTCTGCTTAGTGGCAGGATCCGGTAAAAGGGGGAGTTGGAATGAAGACGAGTGAAAGTGACTTCCTTGGCACCTCAGTTGAGGGTGTTCAGAGGTGTGCAGGCAACTTGGCTTCCTAATTTTCTCATGTTTTGAAATTAAACCGGCTGGGTTTGAGTTCCTACACTACCATGAAGAAACTGGATAAGTCATTTGACTTTTTGGAGCTTTGTAGCTAGTTTCATTTATAGGGACCAATAGTAACCTGGTCATAGGGGTTTGGTGTTTTAGATTAATCGCTAACTTATCTCAAAGCGATATATTCGCATATTGCTTTGCAGCAGTAAGCACTCAGCTAAAAGCTTATTGTTGTTAGTCGTTAACTCGTGTCCGACTCTTCTGCAACCCCGTCAGGCTCCCCTGTCAATGGGATTCTCCAGACAAGAATACTGGAGTGGGTTGCCAATTCCTTCTCCAGAGGATCTTCCCCACCTAGGGATGGAACCCGCATCTCCTGCTTGGCAGGTGAATTCTTTACCCTGAGCCAACTGGGAAGCCCCTACTATACAACAATTTGACCATGAGCACGGTATCTAAAATAGGTCCAAAACTTAGTTCCTAACTTCTTATCCATTAAGCGTTCCCATTTCAAAAAATGTTAGCTTTATCCAATCCTCCTCCAGAGGCTTGGGACTGTTTTTGACTTATTGCTTTTTTTTTTTTTTTTAATACACATCCACACACTCCAGAACAATTATTGGTAAGTCACAAAATTCCTTAGATACCTCTTGGAAAACCCATGCTCTCTATTTTCATTGCCACTCACTCTGAAAGGACAGTTTTGGCAGAGGGTAAAGGAAGGGAACTTAGCAGAACAAGAGGGACACAGGACTGAGATGATAAGGGACAAATTCAGAAGAGAAGCCCTGGGCTGAAGGAGGAAAGTAGTGCAGCTCATTTAGTTATTAAACAGCTCTCTTGGACTTTGGCGCTAATTGTTGACTCACGCTAAGTTATTCTTCTCAATCTTGTTATTGAATTTGCATTCCCTGAAAGGTAATTGTCTTTTCTTATCACCCCTAGTCCCCAGTGTTGGCCAAGATCTGGGCATAAACTCACTGTACCTGCAGCCCCATTGTCAGTGATTCTTGTATTTCTTGAATGGTGTGGCAGAGGGTTCAGTGGGACAAATAGGAGATGAATATTTCTAAAAATCCTCCATTGAATCACTTGTAAAGGAAAATCTTTCCTCCTGATTTTTGGTGTTACTTCAAATGTAGTGATTTTTTTTTTTAATCTAAATTTTCAGCTCTGGGTAGAAAATGGAATACTTAACAAGGAATCAGTTCAGTTCAGTCGCTCAGTCGTGTCCAGCTCTTTGCGACCCCATGGACTGCAGCATGCCAGGCCTCCCTGTCCATCACCAACTACCGGAGTTCACTCAAACTCATGTCCGTTGAGTTGGTGATGCCATCCAACCATCTCATCCTCTGTCGTCCCCTCTCCTCCCGCCCTCAATCTTTCCCAGCATCAGGGTCTCTTCCAGTGAATCAGTTCTTTGCACCAGGTGGCCAAAGTATTGGAGTTTCAGCTTCAGCATCAGTCCTTCCAATGAATATTCAGGACTGATTTCCTTTAGGATAGACTGGTTGGATCTCCTTGCAGTCCAAGGGACTCTCAAGAGTCTTCTCCAACACCACAGTTCAAAAGGATCAATTCTTCAGTGCTCAGCTTTCTTTATAGTCCAACTTTCACATCCATACATGACTACTGGAAAAACCATAGCTTTGACTAGATGGACCTTTGTTGACAAAGTAATGTCTCTCCTTTTTAATATGCTGTCTAGGTTATTCATAGCTTTTCTTCCAAGGAGCAAGCATCTTTTAATTTCATGGCTGCAGTCACCATCTGCATTGATTTTGAAGCCCCAAAAAATAAAGTCTGTCACTATTTCCATTGTTTTCCCATCTGTTTGCCATGAAGTGATGGGACCGGATGCCATGATCTTAGTTTTCTGAATGTTGAGCTTTAAGCCAACTTTTTCACACTCCTGTTTCACTTTCATCAAGAGATTCTTTAGTTCTTCTTCACTTTCTGCCATAAGGGTGGTGTCATCTGCATATCTGAGCTTACTGATATTTCTCCCGGCAATCTTGATTCCAGCTTCTGCTTCCTCCAGGCCAGCGTTTCTCATGATGTACTGTGTGTATAAGTTAAACAAGCAGGGTGACGATATACAGCCTTGACGTACTCCTTTTCCTATTTGGAACCAGTATGTTGTTCCATGTCCAGTTCTAACTGTTGCTGCCTGACCTGCATACAGATTTCTCAGGAGACATGTCAGGTGGTCTGGTATTCTCGTCTCCTTAAGGATTTTCCACAGTTTTTTGTGATTCACACAGTCAAACAAAGGCTTTGGCATAGTCAATAAAGCAGAAATAGGTGTGTTTCTGGAACTCTCTTGCTTTTTCGATGATGCAGCGGATGTTGGCAGTTTGACCTCTGGTTCCTCTCTCTGCCTTTTCTGAAACCAGCTTGAACATCTGGAAGTTCACGGTTCACATACTGTTGAAGCCTGACTTGGAGAATTTTGAGCATTACTTTGCTAGTGTGTGAGAAGAGTGCAGTTGTGTGGTAGTTTGAGGGTATTTTTTGCTCTTATCAATATGTAAATCATTTAGGAATAAGCAAATGACTAAGATGATCAAGATTTTCAGAAGTTCCCTGGAGAAGGAAATTGCAACCCACTTCAGTATTCTTGCCTGGGAAATCCCATGGACAGAGGAGCCTGGCAGGCTACATAGTCCGTGGAGTCACAGAAGGGTGGGACACAAATTAGCGACTAAAAAACAACAACAGCACTTATATGTGACATCTTAAAAAACAAAACAAATGAACAAATTGAATAGGAACAGAGAACAAACTGGTGGTGGCCACAAGAGACAGCGGTGATCATTGTGTGACAGGGTTCAGGGAAAAAGACAAAGACAGAAAAATTCAGGTACAAAATTCCAGTTTAAAATAAACAAGTCATAGGTTATAATGTACAATATTAGGAATACTGTCAATAATATTTCAGATACTTTGTCTGATGACAGATGGTAGCTAGACTTATTGTGGTGATGAATTTGCAGTGTTTATTACTGTGAAATTACTATGTTGTAACATGGAACTAATATAACCTATGTTAACTATACTCCAATAAAAATAAAGCATTATTTTTATGCAAAAAAAAGATTTTCAGAAGTTTACGTAATGTATTTAAAGGGGGAATATAAAGGAAACGTTGACATATATTTGTTTTTCCAGAATGGTTTGCCTGATATCTAAAGAATTCTGGCTACTAGAGTGGATTCCTGAAGATGACTACAGACTTCTTCAACAAAGAAGACGGTGCTGTGCACCAGAAGGATTTCAAACTCAAGGGACCCTCCTTTCACTTTACACATTCTATTGTTATTTGTGGGGGCAGGGGGGCGGGAGAAACTGTATTAAACTGGTAATGATCTCACCCATTCATAGCTAAGTTCGTAAAACTTGACTTTGATTCATGTTTTACAGTTTTTTTTTTCAAATTGTCCGATGGCTTTACAGGGGCTGAATATAAAAAGTATTTTATATGGGATTTATTACACTCATTAATAAATACATTAATGTTTTTCTCTCCCACCCAAGTACTAACCAGGCCCAACCCTGCTTAGCTTCCGAGATCGGGCGCGTTCAGGGTGGTATGGCCATAGACTAATGTTTTTCTCGCTAACATTTTAAGAGTTGGCCAGAGTTTACTATGATGCACATAATACAGTAAAATAATGTGAAATATTTAAAAACAAATTATTCAAAAGCAAGGGAAGAACTTGGAAAAAAAAAGGAGTAAAAGCTATACGAGAAAGTCCAGGTCCACAATGTATTTGCTGCAAATGCCAGTTTAATTTTTAAGTGGCCCCCTGTTGTGGTTGCTAGGTTGGTACAATTTTAGAGAAAGTTTATAGCATCCAGTGCTGGAAGGCTAGAGGGCATGTCATCTTTACCTGATGCTTCCCCTCACTTTTAAGCCCTTGAACTCAGTGAAACACAACTATGTGTTTCAAACCTAATTTTTATTACGTCTGTATTAAGAATGCTTGTGGCCAAAACATATTTATTATAATGTCTGTAACTTTTAATACTTCAGCAGAGTCACCATATTTACTCATTGAGCAAATATTTGAGCAGTTCCTGTGGGCCAGGTACAGCACTGAACAAAACAAAAATCCTTACCTTCATGGAGCTACATTCTTTATCTAAATATGTTGATAATTTTATTTCTAAGCGTGATCAGCTAGCATTTAATCCAAAAGGTCACATTCCCAAAGCAGCTACTATAAGCCCTATTGTATGTATAACAGATATTAGAAATGGGCTCTTGCCCTTGAAATTGGTGATATTTTATATATTGGAATTGCCTAAATATTTTTCAGTTCCCGTAGAAACAGGGTGGAGGTCTGGTAAACTCTCCATCCTCTACTTTTTAGAATGGTGTTTAGGTTAGTGTGAAATCTGGGATTGATTTTGGAGGACTCTAGCCTAATGCTGACTGTGAGGTTAACAGTTACGCCTTCAGAGAACCTAAGAAATCTGCCTGAAGAGAGCATTTTAGGCTTGAAGCATCTAGACAAACACATAACTGGGATTTCATTGAGGTTACCAAACAGACTATGAATAGTTTCTGTGCTGCTTGCTAATAATTTTGTCCAGGAAATGGTTATTACACAGACAAATTAGTTGTGATTTGCTTTCATTTTAACTAATTACTTGTGTGTTAGGTCACACACAAAGATTTATAATCCATACCACCTTTCTGAGCCTAAAATCAACCTCCTACCACAACTCTTGAATATTTCAATGTCCTGCAGATGAAATCATGCCTACCACTGTGCCATCTCAGATAATACAGTGTACTTGTAGGCTTTTAAACTAGATAAATGGGACACCGGGAACAATTTGGCAAACTTGCTAGAATAAAAATAAAGACATCAAAAGAATAACATCCAAGTGATTTTAGTCTGATCAATTCCTTTGTAAATTTCACAGTTTCACTAAGTGAAATGATTGTATTAACCATTTGAAATCAATTGGCTAATGAGCAACTGTGGTGAAGTCTTTAGAAGTCTATTAACCTGAAATTTTTAGGATGTAAAGTGCTCCATATACCTAGTCCCTAAATGGCATGGGAATACACTCAGAGGCTACAAAATTATTTAGTGAGGACATTTAATGTAGGCGTTACGCTCTAGGGAAAGGGTCACCAACTACCCAAATCTGGCCCATTTGCCTCCTCCTGTGAGCTAAGAATGATTTTTACATCTTAAAATGTTTGAGAAAAAAGCAAAAAGAGTATTTCATGAAGTGGAAATGATGTGAAATCCATGTTTCAATGCTGCTAAAGTTTTACTGGAGCAGAGACAAGCCTATTCATTAGCATGTTATGTAAATATTACGTTCTGGCTGTTTTCTCACCACCCTGGCAGAATTGCGTGGCTATTACAGAGATCTTAAGGTACACCAGGCCTCGGTGATTATATTTACTCTCTAACTCTTTAAAGAAAGTTTATCAGCTCCTATGGGAGCTCTCCTTTAGACCTTGCTGGAGCTGAACTCTTAAGAGTCTCCTGTGATAAATTTTTTTGATCAGTGATATTCCAAGTTCACCCCTGAACTTTAAATTGACCTACGTTTCCCATAAAATACATAATTCACAGGGATGAGAGAGGAATCAACAGTTCATGAATGCAAAGAAAAGTCCAACCATATTAAAAATCAGTTTACCCCCCGCCAAAATTTTGAACCAGAAGCAACTGACTTCACATGAAAATACTCTGAAGTATTTTGAACATTACAGCTGTTGGTTGTGTTATTTTGAAAGTTATCATAATCTTATAACCAGAAGAAAACATGTATAAAAATAAATAGTCACCCTAGAAATTAAAACTTCACATATGAATGATTATTAGTAAATACATATTCTGTCTATATTTGGAGTGTTGTGTCAACAAAAACAAATGGTCGGTTTCTAGTTTGTTAGTACTACAACGTAATTTGGGAGGTTTTAACTGGACAGCAGTACTTTAAAGAGCCCCCAAATCAGACATTTCTGTGTGATGTCTACAACTCGATTGTGAGTGAAACTTCATACAAACCTATGAGATTGTTAAGTATCAGAAATCAGTTTAAATGTTTCAAATAATACATTTTCAACTGGACATAAAAACAAACTACACAAAGTTTTTGAAAATTATTAAAAATACTTGAAGCTCATTTTTCTAGTATTTTACAATATAAAAGCAGTAATTAAATACACTGACATTTCAAGTACAATTTTACAAACTTTACAATATTTACAAACTTTCCATACTAAAAGCTATGTTAAAAAAAGCTTTCTTAAAAGATTAAATTTTACTTAGTTGATATTCAAGTATTTCTACATTAAGAGAATATAAAATAATAATCACCTACTGTTACAGTTAGAAACTTCTCTAGGTGGAAGACAAAATTTGATCAAGATCTGGTAACTGGGTGAGCTTAGACTTGTACAAGCAATTACTTTCTACTTATCTAGAATTATTCAGTTTTAATCATTAACATTTTGGAATACTTTAACAATTTATGGAACTGGTCAAAATACTGAATTTACTAATCTACAGAATTATTATGTTTTATATATAAAATTTACCCAAATTCTCAGTTTGCTGCTGCTGCTGCTAAGTCACTTCAGTCGTGTCCGACTCTGTGTGACCCCATAGACGGAAGCCCACCAGGCTCCCCCATCCCTGGGATTCTCCAGGCAAGAACACTGGAGTGGGTTGCCATTTCCTTCTCCATGGACAATATGAAACTATTCTAAACCACAATTAGTTTACCAGTTTAGTACAAAATTAAATGACAACTATGAATAAGGCAATTAAAGTACTTATTTCCACTTGTAATGATAAAAATAGAAAACTTTTTTTTTTTAAATAAAGCCTCCGTGAAAGTAAGTGGGGTAAAATTATTGTTTAGAGCAGAAGAAAGGGAGGGATGCTCAATTTAATGCATTTCATTAAAATTAAACCTATATGAAAGGCAAATATTTTGTCTGGAAACCCTCAAGACTGAATATCATTAAAATGGGCTGACAACCTACAAATATGTACTATTATAGCAGGGAAAATTTAGGCAGTCACAGTGATATTCTTTAAAAAAAGGCTTTAGGTTAATTCTTAACACTGGTTATTAGCAGCCCAAAGTAAACCAAACCAAAATAAAAACCTTTCATATTTCATATAAAACTAGAAAAAATGTAACAAATAAATATACTAAAGTGAAGTATTTTAATTATTTTTAACTTACATGACTGAAGTAATGTTTATAAATACATACACAGAGGATACTCTGAAGGTAAAACTTCTGGGAGCAAAATTAAGTCTCTTCCAACCTTGAGAATTTAATTAAAAATTGCTTTATCATTAAGGCTTTTTTCCTGAAATGCTATCAATTTCATGGGTTGATTTTTTTTTTTTAAGACACTTGAGGAGTCATATGTAGTAGACTGTCACAGAAGTCAAAAGCAAATGGGTGAAGCCTTCTTTTGGCTACCCATTAGAAAGTGCTTCCTCATAAAGCAAATACTACTGGACCATGCAAACTACCTGCCATCTGCTACCTTTCGGTTAGCACAGTTTACCAGTCTACATACGGGTACTGCTTAGTTTAATACTTACGGGTCTACCAGTCAAAAAATAAAGGGTCAAATTACATTTTCACTCAACTGCAGTGTGTGAAAAATGCCTTTCTGGACACGCCCTGATTTTCTATTTTTTGAGGCATGCCAAGGCTATTCAGAGGGAATTTCCAAAATACCCAATAAGTTGATTTTCACAAGATAAAAGATCTGTATAGAAAGTTAAAGTGATTAATGAGTAATAATGTCATGGTTTTAATTTCATATAGAACTAGGTTCGGTCAGTTGATTGTTAAATGGTCTCTGAGCAGTTATCATTTATCTATGACAGTGAACACCAGGTTTATGGTTTTGCTCAGAAGGGCACTTTGAACCAGAGCTACTGTGTAACACAGGCCCTAGCTCTCTTTCGCTCTGAGACAGTGAATTATCACAAAAGCCACCGCTCTCTGGAAAGCAAAGCTTGGGCCTCTGATGGTATTTCAGTCTGTATGTATCAGTCATGCAGCTATCAACTGAAAAATAGGTAGTTAACGAAACTGTCTCATTTGGACCTGTAGAACTAGAGTTTGTTTCTGGCTGGCAGAAAGCACCAACAGCTGCACCTGAGTCTGCTTGAAAATCTTTAGTTGAAGAGTTGGATGGGGTGTTTGATGTGTTGCCAACATACTCTTTTGCTTGAAATGTGTCCTTAAATCTTTCATCGTTCACATACGGACTCATGTCTACGCCTGGCTCTGAGGCTGTACTCAGACTGTGCTTCAGAAGACTAGAAGAGTTAGTCTTAAATGTCTCTGTTAGTCTGGAATTGGGAGTAGAATCATTTTTCTCTGACTGTGGCACACTGGTCATAGCATATTTCTTTGGTGGCAGAGGGGGTGGTGCATTCTGGCAAACAAGTTTCGGCATCTGACAACCGTCAGATCTACAGGTTGACTGAACCAGATGTTCCCTGGGTAGAGAGTTCTCAGAGTAACATCGTTCCATCATATTTTGCTGTTGGATGAGGGGAGCAGTTTCTGGCTTTGACCCCACGGTTCTCATGTGTGAAGACCATGATGAAGATGGTGAGACTGTTTCATTACTGTTCACTCTCTTTCCAGAACCAGAGTTATCATCAATGTGGAAAAGCAAACCTGTTCGCTCACACTTTTCTATATTAAGCCACTCAGAAAACTTGGGTTCACTTGATTTTTCAAGTTTCTGTTCATCTGACTGGTGGGTATGCTCTCTGACTGTGTGGTCCTTGAGTATTTCAGGATTGGATGAAGGGAATGTCTTTCCATTGGTTTCATGTATATGTGACCTGAAAAATAAAAACAAAGCTAAAACACCATACGTAAATATGCAAAACTGGAGGGAAAAGAAAAACACTTGTCCCATTGTTTAACTTCCCAATATAGTGTTTATGTTATTGGTATAACATAACAGAAATGGAAACCATTAACAATTACAACCATTAACAATTTAAACTCTCTGAAACCAAAACCTTTATGCTAGAATACATAAATGTTTACCAGAAACATCATTACCAATATCAGATTTGTAATAATTAGAAGTATAATTTTTTTAAAGGAGCAAATTTCCAGGAAATCCCTGGTGGTCCAGTGATTAGGACTAGGTGCTTTCTTACCTGGGCCTGGGGTTCAATCTCTGCTCAGGGAACTAAGATCCTACAAACTGTAGTATGACCCCCCAAAAAACGTTTCAACTTACAAACACTGAAATTACATTTATTGTTATAAATAATAGCACAGACTTAAGGAAACTGTTACTAGCAAATAACTCAATACTCTAAAACACTTCCCAAACAACATTACAATGTTTATAGCAATAAAAGTACTTTTATTTATAATGCCATAAGGATAGGATACTAATTTAAAATAATCAGGCTTTTACTTAATAATATCCAAGATGAACAGAAATAGTATCACATTACAAATTATTTATCTTCATGTGATTATTTTCTCCTGTGAATTACATGAAATTCAATTACAGTACAAAAATGAAGAGTTGAGGCTCTGCCAAGTAGATTAGAACTCTACTGAAATCTCAGCTCCATTGGCTTGGGGCAAATTACTTAATCTAAATCCCAAATTTTTTGTAAAATACCATCTACCTCAATGCTGTGAGGATTAAAACAAACAATCATTTATTGTACAAGGAACTTTGTATGCTCCCCCATCATTAAGGTCTACATCCTTTTAATGATTCCCAATAAAATATGCATCATAACACTTTAGACCCACGGTTTTCAGCTAAGTATGTATGCCTATCACGCAGCTAAGAATGCCTTTCTGATAAAGAATTCCTATTATACATGCATTTAGAAGATTCTAATATTTCCAAACAGCTATGATTACCTTTTCATCAAAGGATTTCTTATTTGTAGATGTGATTCTGGGTGGAACTCATGAGCTTTAGAGGCTACGTCTAAGTTCTTGAGTTCTCTTTTAAAGCCTGAGGAGAAAAATAAGAAAAACAAAATTATGTAAATGATCTTTCAGAATTTACTCCGTCTATACGTGAAGTGAAAGCCGCTCAGTCGTGTCCAACTCTTTGCAACCCCATGGACTCAGTCCATGGGATTTTCCAGGGTAGAATACTGGAGTGAGCAGCAGGTTCTCCTGTATTGCAGGAGGATTCTTTACCATCTGAGCCACAAGGGAAGCTCAAGAACACGAGTGGGTAGTCTATCCCTTCTCCAGCGGATCTTCCTGACCCAGAAATCAATACTTCTCCATAATTTACATAAGGTTTTCTATAAACAGGTAATTCTCTCCCAAATTAACAGACAAAAACTAGTTCTTCAAGCCTTTGCTCAAATAATACCTTTTCTGAACCCTTTATTCGAAAGTAATGGTTCTTTCCTCAATTTATTACACATGAAAATGTCAGCAATGCCCAAAAAGTGTTATTCTTGATGGGTCATGTGGAACTGAATTTCCCATATACCGATGAAATGGTGGAAAGATCCTACATTTGAAAACAGATGCCTTGAGTTGCCTGCCAATGCAGGAGACAAGAGAACTAGGATTCGATCCCTGAATGGGGAAGACCCCCTGGAGGAGGGCATGGCAACCCCACTCTGGTATTCTTGCCCGGAGAATCCCATGGACAGAGGAGCCTGGCGGGCTACAGTCCATGGGGTCGAAAAGAGTCGGACACAGCTGAAGCGACTTAGCACAGGTACACAACTTAAGTTGAAGTTTGGACTCACTGTTTATTGGTTCAGTTCAGTTCAGTTCAGTCGCTCAGTCGTGTCCGACTCTCCGCGACCCCATGAATCACAGCACGCCAGGCCTCCCTGTCCATCACCAACTCCCAGAGTTCACTCAAACTCATGTCCACAGAGTCGGTGATGCCATCCAGCCATCTCATTCTCGGTAGTCCCCTTCTCCTCCCGCCCCCAACCTTTCCCAGCATCAGTCTTTTCCAGTGAGTCAACTCGTCACATGAGGTGGCCAAAGTATTGGAGTCTCAGCTTCAGCATCAGTCCCTCCAATGAACACCCAGGATCGATCTCCCTTAGGTTGGACTGGTTGGATCTCCTTGCGGTACAAGGGACTCTCAAGAGTCTTCTCCAACACCACAGTTCAAAAGCATCAATTCTTCGGCAATCAGCTTTCTTCACAGTCCAACTCTCACATCCATACATGACCACGGGAAAAACCATGTTACTTTATATTAAAACCAACTTTAAAAACTTATACCACCTTACAGTCTAGGTTTCTTCCTTTACATAATGAGATACTGCTATCTATTTTACCTGCTTCACAGGAATATTAGGAACATCAACTGAATTAAAATGAGTGAGAGGGTATTATGATAACATGTAAAATGTCATTCTACCATGAACTGCTGCTGCTGTTGCTAAGTCACTTCAGTCGTGTCCGACTCTGTGTGACCCCATAGACGGCAGCCCACCAGGCTCCCCCGTCCCTGGGATTCTCCAGGCAAGAACACTGGAGTGGGTTGCCATTTCCTCCAATGCATGAAAGTGAAAAGTGAAAGTGAAGTCACTCAGTCATGTCTGACTCGTAGCGACCCCATGGACTGCAGCCCACCAGGATCTTCTGTCCATGGGATTTTCTAGGCAAGAGTACTGGAATGGCTTGCCATTGCCTTCTCCGCCACCATGAACTAGCTACCATTTATTGACTGCTTACTCAGTTTTAAGAAGTTGATAATAGTTATTTCACTTATCATCTTTACAGTTGAAAACCATTTTTACTTGAAAAGACAATGGACCAACTTCAGTTATTCAGAATTGAGCATCTGACATACATTTTCTTGAAAATGAAAGAAGTGAACCTTGTCATTTCAGGAAAACAACTGGCAGTATTTATTGCCAATGATAAAATTCAAGCTTTTGGATGAAAGCAAGAGTTTTGGAAAACCTGTATTTACCACCATGAGTTTTGTAGTTTTCCAATAATTAAGACATTCTGCTAATATCTATGGTAATATTTTAAAATGTGTTCTTCAGAAAGATATATACAGAAATGTAACAACATTTGGAAGGCTTACATAATTTAGCAATCTAAGCCTCTGTCTTTGACAGCTGCTGCTGCTGCTGCTAAGTCGCTTCAGTCATGTCCGACTCTGTGCGACCTCATGGACAGCAGCCCACCAGGTTCCCCCGTCCCTGGGATTCTCCAGGCAAGAACACTGGAGTGGGTTGCCATTTCCTTCTCCAATGCATGAAACTACTTTATGACTAAAAAAAAAAAAATAGTAGTATCAGAAAGAATCTTAACTATTTTTCATCCTTTAAAGTCAGAAATTTCTAAGTTGAAGTTATAATTTCCCATCCACTGTGATTTTAACTACAGAATGTTTATTTACTTCTTAACTTATCTGTAACTTAAAGTTTAATATTCACAAATACAAAAAGAATTAAATACTCAATTCTCAAAGTATCCATCCACACAATGGGCAGCAGGAGGCAGCAGAGGTTTTATAAATATGCTTTAAATTTTAATGTCACTGGCAGGCATTCAACCAAGTGGTCTGACTTCAGAATTCCAACCAACTTAAAAATAGATGTGTTATTTTTCTCTTCTGCTGACACAGACATCCATGTGTCTTTACCGAGAATTTTGGCTCCAGGTTCTTTGCAAATCTAAGAGTTGGATTTTAACACTTGACAAAGAAGCTACTTCAACATCAACACAAGGAGCTTTAATTAATAATGCTAATTTTGGTACTGTATACAAACCTAAAGCCCAACAGTCAAGAAATCAAAATATATTTACTTAATTAAAAAAGGTAACCTAGGTTTAAAACAGACTTACATAACAAGAAAGCCAAACTGCTATTCTAGACCCTATAATCCTCACTGTTGTTATATACGAAGATTTCAGACTAAAAAAATAATAGTGCAACTACAAAGCCTAGAAATCCAAGAGCAATAACCTAATCAATGATCTGATTTACAGTAAAAAGATAGTTAAAATTTGAATACTTTAGAAAAAAAATCACTAAACTTTAACTGTATAAATATTTCTGGCTAAATTTACTACATGCCAAAAGGAACAGATAACTTTAGTATGTAATAATCTACTCTATCACATACCAAATTTGGGGACAATACGAAATAAAAAGCAACAAGTCTTCCTTTCTCACTGTTATTTTACTTTAAAGAAAGAGCAAATAATGCTATTTTGATACAAATTAAATTTCAACACTGAAAGTTTATGGTTTTTAAAAATATGTAAATATTTGATGATGCTGGGCCACAGCAACTACCTCTCAATGGTCAGTGAAGCTCCTAGAGAAAATAAACTTAGTATGCATAGAGACAAAATCAACTGTTAAAAGTACCTCTAAAGTATATTCTTTAGATATACTTTCTAATGTGTTTATTTTAAATGAATATACTCTAAAGTTTGCAAAAAAAATCTTAAGAGAAAAAAATCATCAAACTTATGTATACATATATATTTTTTGATTAAAATATCTTTCATTTACTAATTTTAGGATTTGATAACATTAAGGATAGTGTATTCACTTAGCATAATGGAGGTACAGATTTTTTTATAATAAGAATTAAGGAGATCAACAGATTTTTTTTTGACCACTGATTAACTCCTTTCACTCTTTCTTGTCCTTTGCAAGATCAAGACTCTCAGCTTGCACCAACCCTGACTTTGATTAACTGAGGTTAAGTATTACAGACTCCAAAGTAAATGGCAAAAGGTTTTGAAAGGCCTAATAATTCCTTTGTGATTAGTTACTTACAATCTGCAAATATCTTAACATACATTCATTTCAGTAGATAACCTTACTCCACAGAGAAAAGAGTCCATTAGGTATGAACTCTTTCAAAGGATTCATCTAACATAATACATACTGAATAGGACCCATACTCACCTTTATCTCTCCCATTACAGAAAAACTACCACTCCTTTAATTTGAAGCCTTCTCTGTTTCACTTTCACTCTACTTCCAGAGATCTTATTCCATGACTTACTGTTTTGTCCTAGTCTTAATTTTCACACCTTTCTCCTCCTCTGTACATTAGTCCCTTACCTTCTGTAACATAAATGCAAAACGAAGAGCTCGATTTCATTTTTCTCCTTTAGTTTCCCTGGTGGCTCAGCTGATAAAGAATCTGCCCGCAATGCAGGAGACCTGGGTTCAATCCCTGGGTTGGGAGGATCTCCTGGAGCAGGGAACAAATCCACTCCAGTACTCTGCCCTGGAGAATTCCATGGACTGTATAGTCCATGGGGTTGCAAAGAGTTGGACACAACTGAGAGACTTTCACTTCACTTCTTTACTATTCACAGAAGGATTTTGACAGACCTATGCATTTATTTACTGCTTTTTTATTTACTTTTTATTTTACTGTAACCTTTTCTGAAAAACTTTTAGTTGGAAGATAACTTCAAAAAAGTTCAGAAAAGCTGAAAGACTAAAACTACTACAAAGAATACCTACCTGTATATCCTTAACCCAGATTCACCTATTATTATCATTTTACCTTTCTTTTTTTCTGAACCATTTGAGAATAAGTTACAAACATCATGGCCCCTTACTTCTAAACACTTCAGTTCTACAACATTCCTGGTTCGATTCTGCTGTGCCTCTAACACTGCTTTCACTAGGTCACTAATGCCTTATTAGCTGCTAAATCAAACTAGCAGTTTTTAATCCTTATTCTGCTTTACCTGTGACCATTTTTCTTCGTGAAGCTCCCCATTTTCCTAGTTTCCTCTGCTACATTTTCTCATACTTTCCAGTTACTACTCATTCTTTTCCAAAGTTGCTCCTTTGCTCTACCTTAGCTCATCTCTTCTAGTCAACAAACCCCATGTTCCTTCATCTACCTTCTGCCCTGAAATCTCATGTTTTCCTGACTGATGCTGTTAACGTCTGTGGCATTCAATTCTCATATGTTGATGGCTACCGATACATAATGTTTCCTGCATTCCAGACCTTTGTTAACTGTCTAATAAAACTATTTGCCTAAAATGACAAACCAAACAAATCCAAAACTAAATCTGACATCCCCACTCGATGCCAAAATATGAGGGCTTCCCAGGTGGCCCAATGGTAAAGAATCTGACTGCCAATGGAGGAGATGTAAGAGACAAGAGTCATTCCCTGGGTCAGGAATATTCCTGGAGGAGGAAATGGCAACCCACTCCAGTATTCCTGCCTGAAAAATCCCATGGATAGAGAAGCCTGGTGAGCTACAGTCCATGCAGTCACAAAGAGTCAGATACAACTTAGCGACCGAGCACTCTCACCCCCCAAATTTGTCTTTTCTTCCCCTATTCCTCCAATTAGTAAATGGTGAATCCACTTACGTAAGACCCAAATATGGCTACTCGTAACTTCCTACTTTTCCTGCACTGTGTACATCTGTCATACAACCTGACTCCATTGTCCACATATTCCTATAATCTCTGAAATTTTCTTTCTTGACATAGATACAGCCTTAGTTTATCTTTTCACCCCTAAGCTATTAAACTCTGTATCTAATTTTTACCCCACTGCTCTAAATTCGCCCTCTACACAGCCACTAAAAAGTCTTGTCTACAATGCACATTGGGGTACACTACTCTCCTTGTCCTTTGATGCCTTCCCACTTCTCAGGATTTAAAAATAGCAGAAAAGTTTCATCATGATTTGGCTTCTCTCTAGCCTCTATCCATCATCGCAGAATTTCCATAGATGCATTCCAGCCTTGTATATAACAAATTACCTGTATTCGTCCAATATGTGGTATCTTCTCCTGACCATGTACTTTTGAACATGTCATTCCTTCTGTTTTAAATGTAATTTAAGTCATTTGAAATTATCCCCATTAGTGACCCATTTTTAATACAGCAGCTAATGCAAATGATAACCCTGTATACGAGACAGCAGAAGAGACACAGATGTATAGAACAGTCTTTGGGACTCTGTGGGAGAGGGTGAGGGTGGGATGATTTGGGAGAATGGCACTGAAACATGTATGTTGTCATATGTGAAACGAATCACCAGTTCAGGGTTGATGCATGTCACAGGATGCTCGGGGCTGGTGTGCGGGGATGACCCAGACGGAGGATAAAGGGAGGAGGGAGGTGGGAGGGGGGTTCGGGAGGGGGAACTCATGTACACCTGGGGCGGATTCATGTCAATGTATGGCAAAACCAACCAATATAATATTGTAAAATAATTAGCCTCCAATAAAAAAATAAATAAATAAAAAGAAAATATATTAAATACAGGAGCTAAAATAATCTAAATGTCACTGTGGGATTTCAACAATGTTTCCAAATAATAGCTTTAGGCAATGTAAGTATTTTTTCTATTTGCAACAGAACCCATACATATAACATGCTATATAGTATCTCTAACAGTGAAAAATTATCAGTGAAATAACTACAGTGGCATTACTTTAGTAAATTTTAAGTTCTCTACCAGTACATAAACTTATACAGACTAATATTAAAAGCTGACTTAAATGTCAAACAGAATATAGAAATTGAAAATTTTTTTCTAAGGTCCTTTAACTTTGTGAAAGTCTTTTATCCATGGATAGAAAGTGATTCTTCAGGTCAATAATGTACATGTGCCCCATTTTATAAATAAGAAATAGGAGAAATCCAAGAAAATGACACCATGCCACAAAAAATTGAATTGTGCTTTACTGGGAAAAAAAAAAAAATCCACACAGGGCAACCTTTTAGCTTAGGAAATAAACTGCTATACCCACTTGAACATGTTCTTAATCAAAGACTAGGGGAGGGGAACACACATATGGATAGCATGAGGCATGCACTTTAATAAAGGTTCCCTAAGCAAAGACTGGGCTTCCCAGATGGTGCTAGTGGCTAAAAAAAAAAACAAAAACACGCCTGCCAATGCAGGAGTCTTAAGAAATGCGGTTTTAATCCCTGGGTCTGGAAGATCCCCTGGAGGAGGGCCTGGCATCCCACTCAAGTATTCTCACCTGGAGAATCCCACGGACAGTAGAGCCTAGTGGGCTACAGTCCATCGGGTCACAGAGAGTCACACACGACTGAAGTGACTCAGCATGAACGCACACAAGCAGAAACTAGCTTAAAGAACTCTTACAGGTTTTGAAGTTTATTAAATAAGAAATAATATTTGTAATGTAATGCAATTAATGTAAATAAAAGGTAGGTTACATAAAACCACAAAAAGATACCACCTCATACCCACTAAGATGGCAATTATTTAAAAAAAATAGAAAATAACAAGTACTGGTGAAGAGGTGGAGAACCTGTAATCTTTGTGCACTGCTGGTAGAAATGTAAAATGCTGCAGCAGCTATGGAAAACAGTGTAGTGGTTCCTCAAAAATTAAACATAAAAGTGCCAAAGGATCCAGCAATTGCACTTCTGGGTAAAAGCAGGGATTTCAGGTAACTATATAAATAGGAGCATTTCATACAATAGCCAAAAGGCAGAACCAACCCAAATGTGGACAAACAAAATATGTTACATCATATAATGTAATGTTATTCAGCCTAAAAAAGGAGTGGAATTCTGACACACGGAGGAACTCTGAAGACACTGTGCTAAACGAAATAGTGAAAGTGAAAGTCGTTCAGTCATGTCTGACTCTTTGCAACCCCATGAACTGTATAGTCTCTGGACTTCTCCAGGCCAGAATACTGGAGTGGGTAGCTGTTCCCTTCTCCAGGGGATCTTCCCAACCCAGGGATCGAACCCAGGTCTCCTGCATTGCAGGCGGATTCTTTACCAGCTGAGCTACAAGGGAAGCCCAAGAATACTGGAGTAGTCTATCCCTTCTCCAGGGGATCTTCCCAACCCAGGAATTGAACCGGGGTCTCCTGCATTGTAGGCAGATTCTTTAAAAACTGAGCTATGACAGAAGCCCATTAACTAACGAAATAAGCCAGTTGTAAAAAGACAAATACTGTATAATTCCACTTATATGAGGTATCTACAGTAATCAAATTTGAAAAGACAGAAAGTAGAACAGCAGTTGTCAGGGGCTTGAGGAAGGAGAAAATGGGGAGTTGTTTAATGGGATAGAGTTCAATTTGAGAAGTTGAAAGAATTATGGAGAAAGATGCTAGTGACGGTGGCAAAACAATGTGAATGTAGTTATAATCATGCAATCTTAAAAATGATTAGGATGACAAATTTTGTGATGTATTTTATAATTAAAAAGAATATTTTTAAGTGGGCTACATATATACTCTTCATATTAAGTGGGGAAACCCACTACAGAGTTCTTACAGCAATGCACTCCAAACCATCAAAATTTCTATGACCCTGTGTTTTTATTAATGTCAGGAAGCAAGCATCATTTTGTATAGAGCACTGAACCTGCAATTATTGTTCAGTTTTTACTGACTTTGGCTGTTGATTTTTTTTGGCCAACCCCTTACTGTTTCCTGTAATACTTGGTTACCAGACTTTTATCAGATTTTTAAAACAGGCGAGACATTTTATATGGGAAAGGAAGGCTATTTCCTTAATATAAGTGTTTCCTTCTGATATTATACCATCTGAAGAAAACAAAATACTTAAAACATTTAATCAAATTTAACATCTGCAACCTGAAAAATAATCTCCATAAAAGCCTTAAGGAATATAAAGACTAAAATCAAACTTCAAAATGTGTTCATCATGGCTGTTTTTCATTGTTAAAAATTATATCCCTTCTAATCCTCTGAATTCTAAAATTTGAAGACAATGTCTTTGACTGCAACCTCTATAATCCCCTTGCTCATCATTTTCCTTGAACCCCATTTCCCAAATTCTTCAGGTATAACCTCTCAGTAAGAATCCCACATTCTATACACATTCAAACATGTAATTTTCTTTGCTTCTGAGCTACTGTATGTTGCTAACAAATCACCCATAATAATGTCACACCATTACACATTTACTGCTTCCAAACTGAACTTTTCCAGCAGGCTGTTAATCAGGTTTTCTGCATGCGGCAGACATCAGGACTGTTCACACAGACTGACCGCACTGGTAAACTGCCCTTTTCCACCCTCTGTGATATTAGCCTGACTGTGAAGACTTGCTCGGCCAGTGAGATGTGAGCGGAAGCGCCTGGATCGTTTCTGGGTTGAAAGTTTTAAAAGCTTACACGTGACTGATTCCCACACTGTGTCCCCTTCACTGCCCTCTCCGGCAACACTGCAGTAATTAGAGACCTGGTGGAGATGTGGGTACCATGCGTCCCCGGCCCTGAGACGTCACCAGGAAGAGACAGCATGCTGACCTCGACAGGACACGTGTTGTGAGCAAGAAACAATCTTGTGTTAAGACACTGAGATTTTCAGGTTGTCACCACTGCATAGCCCAGAATCTAGCCTAGCCTGGCTGACACACTGGCCCTTCTTCCTACTTCCTGAAGTAGCTATTTGCATCCTTTAAGACTTCAAGCATAAACTCTCCCAACTTCCATCCTCATTACTCATCAACTCATCAGCAGAAGGACTGTTTTCAGCGTCTTTACTCTTAATATCATGATTTACTTTTTACTGCTACTATTACAATATATTTAAATAAAAATTTTACCTTCTAAGTGACTTTTGCTCTGTTGGGAGGTATAGTTCACATGTTCTGTGTTTAGGTTGCTTGTCTTAGTATGATCACTAGAAAATAAAACACACACCAAACATATCAGCTATCATGGATTATTATTTACTTTACAATAAGAAAAAGAAAGGAAACAACATTTGTTAAACAATTATTATACACCATGTGCTACTCTAGGGAATTAATTACATCTCACAACAATACTTAAAAGTAGTTAATATCCTCATTTTACAACAGTTATTATCCTCATGTCACAGATTAAGGCTGTGAAAGTCAAATTAATTTGCTCAATAACTTAAATCAAAGAAGCACAAGCAGGAATCAAGATTGCTGGGTGAAATATCAATAACCTTATATATGCAGATGACACCACCCTTATGGCAGAAAGTGCAGAGAAACTAAAAAGCCTCTTGATGAAAGTGAAAGAGGAGAGTGAAAAAGTTGGCTTAAAGCGCAACATTCAGAAAACTAAGATCATGGCATCTGGTCCCATCACTTCATGGGAAATAGATGGGGAAACAATGGAAACAGTGTCAGACTTTATTTTTTTGGGCTCCAAAATCACTGCAGATGGTGACTGCAGCCATGAAATTAAGACGCTTACTCCTTGGAAGGAAAGTTATGACCAACCTAGATAGCATATTAAAAGGCAGAGATATTACTTTGCCAACAAAGGTCCATCTAGTCAAGGCTATGATTTTTCCACTGGTCATGTATGGATGTGACAGTTCAACTGTGAAGAAAGCTGAGCATCAAAGAATTGATGCTTTTGTACTGTGGTGTTGGAGAAGACTCTTGAGAGTCCCTTGGACTGCAAGGAGATCCAACCAGTCCATCCTAAAGGAGATCAGTCCTGGGTGTTCATTGGAAGGACTGATGCTGAGGCTGAAACTCCAATACTTTGGCCACCTCATGAGAAGAGCTGACTCATTGGAAAAGACCCTGATGCTGGGAGGGATTGGGGGCAGGAGGAGAAGGGGATGACAGAGGATGAGATGGCTAGATGGCATCACCGACTCGATGCATATGAGTCTGAGTGAACTCCAGGAGTTGGTGTTGGACAGGGAGGCCTGCTTTGCTGAGATTCATGGGGTCGCAAAGAGTCAGACACGACTGAGTGACTGAACTGAACTGAACTGAAGCCTATCTGGTTACAAAGTCCTGATTTTTCTAATACCTTAAGAGGTATTATGAAATTACCCTGACAAATAAAAACTTCCCTAAGTCTTCATTATAATGATTATTTTAGTAAAACATGGGTGGGCTTTTTTCGCAAATCTGGCTTTTTAATAATCAATCTGATAAAATACCAGCTGATATCAAATTAAGATGTTTTAGACTGATTAAGGGAAGACACAGTGGGTTAACTGACCTAAGCTGTGGACATATTTTAGAGGTTACACACAGATGTGGAAGTAGACTGCTAACAATAATATAATAAATGTTTTCAGAATTAAGAATTAATTGAACACAAGATTGCTGGGAGAAATATCAATAATCTCAGATATGCTGATGACACTACCCTTATGGCAGAAAGTGAAGAGGAACTCAAAAGCCTCTTGATGAAAGTGAAAGAGGAGAGTGAAAAGGTTGGCTTGAAGCTCAACATTCAGAAAACAAAGATCATGGCATCTGGTCCCATCACTTCATGGGAAATCGATGGAAAAACAGTGGAAACAGTGTCAGACTTTATTTTGGGGGGCTCCAAAATCACTGCAGATGCTGACTGCAGCCAGGAAATTAAAAGACGCTTACTCCTTGGAAGGAAAGTTATGACCAACCTTGATAGTATATTAAAAAGCAGAGACATTACTTTGCCAACAAAGGTCCGTCTAGTCAAGGCTATGGTTTTTCCCGTGATCATGTATGGATGTGAGAGTTGGAATGTGAAGAACGCTGATCGCTGAAGAATCGATGCTTTTGAACTGTGGTGTTGGAGAAGACTCTTGAGAGTCTCTTGGACTGCAAGGAGATCCAACCAGTCCATTCTAAGGGAGATCGATCCTGGGTGTTCATTGGAAGGACTGATGCTAAAGCTGAAACTGCAATACTTTGGCCACCTCATGTGACGAGTTGACTCACTGGAAAAGACTCTGATGCTGGGAAAGGTTGGGGGCGGGAGGAGAAGGGGACGACCGAGAATGGGATGGCTGGATGGCATCACCGACTCTGTGGACATGAGTTTGAGTGAACTCTGGGAGTTGGTGATGGACAGGGAGGCCTGGCGTGCTGTGATTAATGGGGTCGCCGAGAGTCGGACATGACTGAGCGACTGAACTGAACTGAACGTTTAATATGGACATGAGTTTGAGTGAACTCCGGGAGTTGGTGATGGACAGGGAGGCCTGGTGTGCTGTGATTCATGGGGTCACAAAGAGTCGGACATGACTGAGCGACTGAACTGAACTGAAAGGAAAAATATCTCCTTCATGAAACTGGGTTATGACAGAAGAAAATAACCCCAGCTCTGAGTTACAGATGTTAGAGATAGGATAATGAGCATTAAATAGATTGAAGAATTAAGCAATGATCTTAATGACAGATATACCAATTTAAATCTATGGTTTAAAACTTGTAGTATGTACCAATAGATTTTAGTGGCAAAATGATAATGCATTTTACTTTCTAAATTTCTTCAAAATAAACAGTTGTTACTTTGGGAATCAGGAAGTAACTATTAAAAAGAGAAACTCAAAATATCAAATAACCTGCGATATCCCAGGTACTCTGATCTCAAGCTCTTTGCTTTTCATTTAACTGACCCCAATCTTTGAAAGTTCCTTCAAGTAATTAAAAAGAGAGAATGGATGGGGGAAAATCATTTATATAATTTGTGTATTACCTGAAAGATGCGGTTTCTTTATCACCACTGATATCCACCACTGTACCATTTCCATCAATAACAGGCGATTCCAAGTTAGCAGAGCCATTACTGATATGATCACTGCTTTCATATCCAGACTCTGTCCTTTGCATCTGCCAGTTGTCACCATGAACTTTAGTTTCTTTGAGGGCTTTATTTTTCTCTGCTACTCTTCCATTAAATTCAAGGGAACTCCTGCTTCCCATTTCCTGCTTCATTTCATCTTCATATATAGTCATTAAACACTTTTGCTTTGGATTCTCTTTTGGCCAATTGTTACAACTCTGATCTTTGCTACATTTAGACTTGTTACTGATATTTGATTTATGCCTGGGACTCTGCTGCCTTTTTTCACTTTCATTAAAAATACTATCAACATTTAATGTTTCTCTCATAGGTTTCCAACCTCGGTTTCGGCTTTTATTGCTGCCATTAGAGCTGCTTCCTTTATCACGAGAATCTTGGCTACTGTCTGTATCATACCCAGTACCACTGTCGGTCTTAATTTTGCCAGTTATTTTCTCTCCTGAAGCAAGAATCTGGGATTTACTTGAACTTGAGGTTTGTGCAGAAGTTCGACTCTGATGGGCAGTTCGGTCATGCTTACATGGTCCTTTTCCTTGACTATGATATAGATGTGGATTCCCATACTGTCTAAAGCCATTTAGGGTAGGAGGTGATCCATTCTTAAAATGTGGAGGGTCTTCATCAACCAAATCTTTAAAAATAAATAAGTACATAATGATACAAAAGCTCTTCAGAGCCACTTGTTAGTCACAAGCCAAACACCTTCTTTGGGAAGAAAAGTTAAACAGTAATAATCAGTTATTTAAATCACATAGTGCTTTGAGATTAGAAATTGCTTTTGAAATCTCTATGCTTGATGTGATACATTTATAACATAAATGGTTATATAATGGTTTTTAAAAAACATCTGCAAAGCAGATCACAAGATAATTAGAGAAGTTTAAAAAAAAGTATTCTATCTTATTCATAATAAAAAGCATAAAAATTAACATATTTTCCCACCTATTATATTGGCAAGATTAAAAGTTTACTAAACCAATTACCGCTGCAAACAGATATCTAATCACCATTGGTGGGAGTGCAGATTGTCAAGTATTTTAGGAGGGCAACTGAGCCACACCGATCAAAACTGGAAATAAACATACTCTAACCCAGTAATCATCCTGAAAAAATTTTATGCTATGGCTACGTGCAAAAAGTACACAAAGGTTACTGTGAAAGGATTTCACTGCAGCAAGAATATTAAATCAAGTTTTAAAGCCTAGAAGTATCAGTTAAGTCATGATATGTCCATAAATAAAAGAGTATAAAACCATAAAAGTAATAAGACATGATCATGGAAACTGTTAACAGCGGAACAGAGCAAAGGTCAAGGGTTGCAGGAAAAAAAGTTCTTTTTATTTAATTATATAACCTTCCTTATTATTTGAATGTACCATACAGGTGAATTGAATTTATAGTTAAAATGTGAAACTATAAAAAAAACACAAATTTTCCAGGCTATAATTGAATAAGAACTAGGAAAACTTTACATTTATAGATGTAACAGGCATATTATAGAAGTCATACTAAGATACATAACATATAAATAAATATATATAATATATAAAGAAATTTTATTAAATTGTATTAAATTATAAAAGTTAGTTTTAAAGTAAGATTGTGGCTGCCTTTTTCCAATGAATGCTACAAGTTCTTAACTTACCTCTATGTCTACCCAAATCTTTTCTCTGTCCCCTCTCCAAATCTTTCCTATGTGAGGAAAGTAAGTTTTTCTGTTCAATGGCTTTTAGAGCACATTCTCTGGAAATGTCTTTTATTTTTTCCCTTTGATCACTGTGACTTGACTTAACTAAAAAAAATAAAATAAAAATTCTTATAACAACAACACAGATCATTTTTCATGCTATTCAATAAAAGTACAAACTGCACTACATTAAAAATTTAAGATGCAATATATTAACAAAATACAGATGAACATATAAAATGGAAAAAGGTATAGTTCCATTAAGAACTTTAAAAAGCATTTATTATAGTATTTTGTTAATGATAACTGTTAATTCTGAATCTTATCACTCGTGCTTAAATGGGTTACTTTATGGTTAGACATTATTTCATTAATACATCTTAAAGCCCTTTATAAAATCATCCTCAAAAGTCACTCAATTAGTTACATATATTTCTAAACCATAATTACACACCATACTTTGATATCTCCTGTTGGATCATAACCACAGATCTTCATTTGTGAAAATTAGAGTCGTAGGTTGATAATGACAAGAGAGTTGAATACACAAGAGGTTAAAAATAAACTACAACAATAGTAACTTCAAACTCCTGTTGCCTTCACTACTGCTAAATGTAATTTTGGCATACGAGCCAAATTATTAACTAAATGTTTTTTCTCTCCAAGTTAATAATTAACTCCTTGAAGGAAAGGCCATATCCATATCATAGCTTTCTTTGGTGACTGTCCAGATTGCCTCCAGCCTATTAGGTACAGCCTTGAGTACACGGAAAAACTCAACCACTAGTTGAATCAAAGTGTTCAAAATAAAACTACAGGCCTCAGACAAATGCTTAAGTCAGAAGACAAAATTTTGTTTCTACTTGCTATTTTCTCTTCATGGCCAAGGAAGGCTAGTTAAAGATTCTCCTTCTGGACTTTAAAAAGAATTACATACAGTAAGTGAAAAGGGGGGAAGCTTAACATCTTAAGAACAATGTAAAAATGAAAATCTAAATACATATCTGGTCAGGAATTCTCTGGCAGTCCAACGGTTCAATCCCTGGTTGGGGAACGAAGATCCCACATGTCACACAGAGCAGCCAAAAAAAAACACATACCTGGTCCTCTACCGCCACTTGTTTGAATGTGGCTCCGATTAAACGATGAAAGGCTATCTGCTTGAAATTTCTGATTTTCTCTCTGTTTTGTCTGATCACCAAATCCATTTTCTTTTGAATTTTCTGACTTAGAAATCGAGGGCTTTTCACATCCTTAAAAAGACCAACAAAAATGTTTCATTCCCTTCATCCTCTCTACCAGAAGAAGAGATATTTGAATCATCTTTTCAGACACTTTTAATACTAAAGAGAAAATTATTTAAAAACTTAAGAGGACTGACATGTTTTAAGGATTTCTACATGTGCTGTTAATACATTCAAAAGTGGCCTAGCTCCTTTGGACTTTTCTGGTGTACTAACTTACTTGAAATCTCAGTACTCATCACTAGTAAGAACTACCAGCCAAGTAACCCCTCCTGGGCTTGTGTGAGCAGGGTAGTGGGTGGCTGCTGAAGGTGCCTCTGAGACCACAGATGAGGAAAGGTTCTTTAAAAAGACTAACTCAAAGTATTAGAATTTTCCTGGACTCCACTGAAATTAAATTTTGAGATTATCCTCAACATTCATTTCATATTCAGTATATTAGTATTCCTAGTGTGATTCTGACAATGAAAAACACTAAAAAGAACTTTTAAAGAAGAATTACCTATATTTTCTGCAATAGATTTATGATGTGACCAGTTGATGACCTGCCTGAGTGCATCTTCAGTGGAAACTGCTGTGCCATCTGGGTTCGCATAAAACAAAAGCAATGGCTGGAAATGGCATCGGATACACTTGGACACCACATCTTTCCATCTACTTCCAACCTTAAAAAATCACAATGAATAGAAACAGAACTTTGAAATCAATGCATTACATGAAAAGGCAGAGACTGAATTCTTTTGTATATTAAAAAAATTTTAAAGACACCCAGATACTAGCAGTTCAACTATTCATCATATTATACAATTAATTTTATTTAGAAGCTAGTCAACATAAAAATCTTTTAAACATTATCATTAAAAAAATTGATGAGCAAGATTATACACTATCTATATCAAGATCTAGACTATAAAACTTTGAAAGGTTTTGCATATACATGGTTGACTGACTTTTGACAGACTTCAAGCAATTTAATGGGAAAATATAATGGTCTATTAAACAAATGGTGCTGGAACAAGTGGATGGCCATATGAAAAAATGAACTTTGACATCAAGTCACTAAAAGCATAAAAATGAACTCAGAATGAGTCATGAAAAAACTATAAAGAAGAAAGTGTTGTGAAAGCGTTAGTCGTTCAGTGGTGTCTGACTCTTTGCAACCCCATGGGCTATATAGCCCGCCAGGCTCCTCTATCCATAGGATTTCCTAAGCAAGAATACTGGAGTGGGTTGCCATTTCCTTCTCCAGGGTATCTTCCAGACCCAGGGAGTGAACCCAGTCTCCTGAATTTCAGGCAGATTCTTTACTGTCTGAGCCTGCAGGGAAGCCCCATAGAAGAAAACAAAAGATAAAATCTTTAACAGCCTTGGGGGAGGTAAAGATTTCTTAGATATGACATCAAGCAAGTCAGAGAAGGAAAAAAATTACAAAACTGGCTTCATCAAAATGAATTAATAACTTCTGCTCTTTGAAAGACACCATTAAGAAAATGAGAACAAGGAAAAAAAAGCCACATGTATCTAATAAGAACTGGTGACCAGAATAAAGAATGACTACAACTCATTAATAAGATAATCCAATTTGAAAAATGTACAACACATCTGAACACTTAACCAAAAAGACATAAAAAATGGCCAATAAGCACATGAAAGAATATTCAAAACATTATTAATCATAAGGGAAATGCAAATTAAAACTACACTGAGATAACGTCATACATTCACTGTAAGGGCTAACGTTAAGATGACCACCAACATGAAGCACTCCTGAGAATGTGGAGCAACTGGAACTCCAGTATGGCTGGCAGGAATGAAAACTGTACAGTCACTTTGGAGATCAATTTGTCAGTCCCTTGTAAAGATTAACACATACCATACAACCCAGAAATCCCACTTCTAAGATTAACGGAAAACAGTCTGTTCATACGAGGACTGTTCATAACTCAACAAGTGAATGGACAAACTGTTGTACAGTCATAAAATGGAACACAACAATAAAAATAAGCCACTGACACACAAACACAACACACATTTTAATACATGACTATATGTTAAAATACATATATATGCTTAGCAAAGGAAGCCAAACACAGAGAATACGTATTATAAGATACCACACATATAAAACTTGTAAAATGAGCAAAACTAATCTATGGTGAGATCAGTGATTTCCTAGGTCCTAGGGTGGAAAAGTGACAGCAAAGGGACATGACAGGATTTTCGGAGTCACGAAAATGTTCCATACAATGAATGTGGAGGGTACACAGGCATGTATGCAGCTGTTACTATCCAACCTATAAACTTACAGTGGGTGCATTTTAATGTTTGTAAATTACACCTCTCTAACGTTCATTTAAAAACAAAACCAATGTAACAAAAAACAAAGCATTCTAGAATATTAGCTTAGAGAAGAAAAGGACCTTTAAAAAATTCCTGAAGAGCTTGTTCATATTACACACATTTATCTGTTTACTCTCTTTACTTAGGATTCTGAGATACTTGAAAAACTAGACTAATTTGAAAACAAAACAAACCTAAAACTCAGAGTGACCATACACCCAGTTCTTTCTTCAAATTTTGACATTTTAAGCTATAAGGATGCAAAACAGGAGTGCCAAAATGCTGCTGCAAACTGACTCAAACTGAACTTAACAAACTGCCATATCAAAGTATACAGGAGTGGAACTGCTAGGTTGTATGCTAAATATACATTTGAATTTATAACTGTTTTCTAACGTGATTATCCAATTTTGCATTTCCATCAGCCTCGTGAGAGATCCAGCTGTTCCACATCCTGGTCAGCTCTTGGTGTGAACAGTCTTTTTAATTTAAGGCATTCTAATAGGTGAGTAGATGCAATATCATTGTGAACTGAATTTGTACTTCTTTAATGCCTAGTGATGTACTGAATATCATTTCAAGGGCCATTCATATATTAATATCTTCTTGCTGAACTGTCCAAATCTTTTGCTCACTCTTTAATTGATTTGTCTTTTTATTACTGAGTTGTAAGAGTTCTTTATATATTCTGGATATAGGCTTTACCAGATATGTACTTAACATGTTTTTTCCCAGTCTATGCTTGTCTTTTCATTCTAACAGCATCTTACTGAACAGCAGAAGTTTTGAGGAAGTCCAATTTACCAGTTATTTTTATGGTCCATGTTTACAGACTGTTATCTAATAAAACTCTCCACAGCTAAACAGCAGTTTTAAAAGTCTTATCTGGTATTTCTAGTTCTGTCATTTTTAGTCTTTTTCTTTCTGAAGTAATTTATTATCATATCTGGCCTGGAACTGCCTGCAAGATCATCTGGATATTAATCTGAACCTTTACTTTTGAGATGCTGATGCTCACAGTTCTGAGAGAAAAGAAGGTATGCTCCATTTCCCTACCCAGCCTGCTCACCCTGTATCATGTGACTTGAAGAAATGAAATGGCAGAGCGGATGTGCAAGGGATGGGTCATAGTTTCCTACTTCTTTGTATATTTTGTAATTTTTTTATCAAATATTATTTTGAAAAGGCATACTGAAATTTTACTGAATTTTACATTTTTCAGTATTGAGGTGTTTTTTTTTCTTTCCTTTTAAATTGTTAGCATGTAGTTATGTGATATGTTAAATTGCATGGGATCAGCTTCATCCTCTGACAGCTTCATTTTAAGCTTTTTATGTCAGGTCCAGAGCAATCCTCAGTCTAGGAATAATTTAGCCCCGCTATCAGGGAACATTTCATGCAAAGATGGGCTATCTGATAAAGGACAGAAATGGTATGGACCTAACAGAAGAAGAAGATATTAAGAAGAGGTGGCAAGAATACACAGAAGAAGTGTACAAAAAAGATCTTTACAACCAAGATAATCATGATGGTGTGATCACTCACCTAGAGCCAGACAACTTGGAATGTGAAGTCAAGTGGGCCTTAGAAAGCATCACTACGAACAAAGCTAGTGGAGGTGACGGAATTCCAGTTCTGCTATTTCAAATCCTGAAAGATGATGCTGTGAAAGTGCTTCACTCAATATGCCAGCAAAGTTGGAAAAGTCAGCAGTGGCCATAGGACTGCAAAAGGTCAGTCTTCATTCCAATCCCAAAGAAAGGCAATGCCAAAGAATACTCAAACTACCGCACAATTGCACTCATCTCACATGTGAGTAAAGTCATGCTCAAAATTCTCCAAGCCAGGCTTCAGCAATATGTGAATCGTGAACTTCCAGATGTTCAAGCAGGTTTTAGAAAAGGCAGAGGAACCAGAGATCAAATTGCCAACATCCACTGGATCATCGAAAAACCAAGAGAGTTCCAGAAAAACATCTATTTCTGCTTCATTAACTATGCCAAAGTCTTTGACTGTGTGGATCACAATAAACTGTGGAACATTCTGAAAGAGATGGGAATACCAGACGACCTGACCTGCCTCTTGAGAAACCTGTATGCAGGTCAGGAAGCAATAGTTAGAACTGTACATGGAACAATAGACTGGTTTCCAAATAGGAAAAGGAGTATGTCAAGGCTGTATATTGTCACCCTGCTTATTTAACTTATATGCAGAGTACATCATGAGGAACGCTGGGCTGGAAGAAGCACAAGCTGGAATCAAGATTGCTGGGAGAAATATCAGTAACCTCAGATATGCAGATGACACCACCCTTAGGGCAGAGAGTGAAGAGGAACTAAAAAGCCTCTTGATGAAAGTGAAAGAGGAGAGTGAAAAAGTTGGCTTAAAACTCAACATTCAGAAAACTAAGATCATGGCATTTGCTCCCATAACTTCATTGGAAATAGAAGGGGGAAACAGTGGAAACAGTGTCAGACTTTATTTTTCTGGGCTCCAAAATCACTGCGGATGCTGATTGCAGCCATGAAATTAAAAGACGCTTACTCCTTGGAAGGAAAGTTATGACCAACCTAGATAGCATATTAAAAAGCAGAGACATTACTTTGCCAACAAAGGTCCATCTCGTCAAGGCTAGGTTTTTCCAGTGGTCATGTATGGATGTGAGAGTTGGACTGTGAAGAAAGCTGATCGCCTAAGAATTGATACGTTTGAACTGTGGTGTTGGAGAAGACTCCTGAGAGTCCCTTGGACTGCAAGGAGATCCAACCAGTCCATTCTAAAGGAGATCAGTCCTGGGTGTTCATTGGAAGGACTGATGTTAAAGCTGAAACTCCAATACTTTGGCCACCTCATGCGAAGAGTTGACTCACTGGAAAAGACTCTGATGCTGGGAGAGATTGGGGGCAGGAGGAAAAGGGAATGACAGAGAATGAGATGGCTGGATGGCATCACCAACTCGATGGACATGAGTTTGAGTGAACTCTGGGAGTTGGCGATGGCCAGGGAGGTCGCAAAGAGTCGGACACGACTGAGTGACTGAACTTAACTGAACTGATTAAGGTGATAGTTTTCTAAGGCGTCTACTTGCTGTCCTGTGTATCCACTCTTGCTACTAAGATGCAAACTATCCCAGCCCTATACACGTTCTGGGAATCGTTTTGCCTTCTGTTTGCAGTGGTCATTTCTCCTACCCTGTGCACATCTACCCTACACACAGGTGATCACTATTCAGCCAAAGATTGAAAGGAGATTTCTCTGCCGATCCCCAGAACTTTCCCTCCGTACAGCTTTCTTTCTGGTAATCTGTCCAGGAAATTTTAGCCATCTTGGCCCCCGTGAACTCCAATTTCCTCAGCTCAGTGAGACCATGGGGCTGTGTTTGGGTTTGCCATCTCTGCACTGCAATCCAGAAACTACCTCTAGCCAGCAAGCAGGGTTCAGCATGTTGGTTCCTTTTCTCTGTTCGACTCCCTGACGTCCAACAACTAAAGTATTCCCTTCGTCTATTTGGTTTTCTAATTTTTAATACTGAAGGTCTTTAATGATGCTATTATAATTAAGTCCACTTATTACTAATTTATATAAGTATTTGCATATATTTATTATTTTTATATAATTTTATCATTATTGTATCATTTACCCCTCAAAAGCAAAAACCACAGTAATTATTTCAGTTAGTCAAGTGTCACTTACCTCTTTCACATTTGCATCATCAAAAAATACCCATTTGGAACTCTTGGTATGAAAAGCAAAGGCACAGTAATGTCGGCTGGTGTAGCAAATCATGCCAACAAGGTGTAGCTCACTATTTTTGGCATTTTCATCAGTAACTCTATAAAAAAGCTATTTAAAAATAATGTATATTTAATAGTTATCTTTTCAAAGATAGGAATAATCATTTGATGAGTCATGCATTCGATTCTCTATGACAATTATTTCTCATGCATACTGACCCAAACTGATATTTTATTAGTACTAAAGACACCACACCACACTGTTAACAGAATTATTATTTTCGATTAGTCTATAAGAAACATGATATCTAACAAAATATAATTACTACAACTTAGTTCAATAGCACAGCATCTTGAATACAGAACAGACACTTTACATACATAAAACAAAATGAGATAAATCACACATTTCCTGATAATTCATGGTTGAATCACATATTTTAACGTATGCTAACCATAATACCTAAAAGATAACTATCTAAAAGTTTAACTGTAATATAAATCAATTTAAAATAAGATAGTAGTATGCATATTAAAAAATCACAGCTTCAGATAAATTTTAAACATTAACATTTTCTAGCTTGATATTTATAATTTATAATCATTATCATATATACCCAAACAAGCATATACACAGATGCATACAGTATCATACGATCATTATTCTAGAGTGATAAAAAGGATAGAGTACATGATGGATTAGTTTATAACAGAAAGCAAGAAAGGCATTCCAGTTAGCCTGATTTGATGAACTTTATCAGTGACATCTGCAAATTATTTCCTTTAGAAAGAAAATTTAGCTCTGAAAAACAACACACAGTATAATATATGAAGATGTTACAGAGGAATTTAAAAACAAAAAGGAAGAGAATGAAAAGAATTATTATACCCCAGGAAGATAAAGCTGGGTTGCCAGATTCCGAACAACATCTTCAGTCAAGTCAGAATGCTCAGAGTCCCAAACTAAACCAATTGTAACAATCTCTGGGCAGTTCATTAAAACACGCCGAATTTTTATTTTTTGACCACAGTTACTCTAAGGAAAAACAAAAAAGACAACTTTTGAAATTATCAAAACAAATATATCAAAGGTAATGCCTTACAGAGCTTGTATTATGCAAAAGCATATATCAGAAATTTATTCAGCATATTAAAAGACTTCTAACAAACTATCTGTCTGAATTATTGATTAAACAAATTTATTTTAAATCAAAGAACTTTTCTTTGACAATTTTGTAAATCTGTTAAAATAAGGATTCAACCCTAAGAAAAGCAGAAATAAAGACCCTAAAGTCACTAACAATATCACATGAGAAAAGAATAATACCATTTGCAATGTTTATTGAAAGAAAAACAAAAATGGAATTTTCAATTTAGTCAAATGACAAGCTTCAGAGCTTAAAATTAATCAATGTATGCCACCTAAATCCTTCACAAAGTAACATGTTTTTAAAGAGATAATGTTTAAGTAAAGAGCGCTATGGTATAAATTACATAACAAACACTAAAAAAATTAATTCCTAAAATTAACTCCAGATTTAATTAATATTTGCAGTCAATTTCTATTTTCAAATTTACAAACAGAAGCACACTGACATTCTCTGAATTATACTTACAGGACATTTCCTGTAGTCATCAGTTGTATTTGCTGCTTGCAGCAGTTCTGCAAACATTTCAGGCTTAAAGCGCTCATGCCTCTCCATCATTCTCTCAACCTCAGTGCTACGAAAGAAACAAACGGCCCCAAATGTGGCCTATGAACTTGAAAAGATCTAATAAATCTGCATCAAAAATATTGTTATTTATATAGGCATGATCACTTTTTCTACCTTAAAACACAATTCTGTTTGAAAAGTTAACCATAAATTTCCATGACATGAAACATAATGAAATTTGGCAGTATATGATAAAAGAAAGTAGGTCAAAATCAGGATAAAATAACATGAAATCACACACCATTGTTAGGAACTATATGAATTGATGTAAGATGCTCCATCTCAAGGTAATTGCAAGTTAACTGTTTCTTTTCCATTATTACTTAACAAATAGAGACTTGAGTTTCAACTTTTGCTGAACAAGAACAACAAACTTTAGGAAAGTCTCCCTCTCTAGCTTAAAGCTTCCAGATAAAAAATTATTTTCACGTAAGAGAAGGCCCTTTGATGATTAATGCAGAAATCACAACCAAAGCTACTTAAATCAGGTTTGTGTTTTTTATTCCTATTATGAATGCTAACCATTTCTTAAAGAATCTAGGGAGGGTTACCTGTGTCAATTTCTATCCAACCTCTCCTAGAGTCTAATTTTTCACATATCAAGGTATTAAGTATCATTAGACAACTACTGATTTAACTTATATGCAGAGTACATCATGAGAAATGCTGGGCTGGATGAAGCACAAGCTGGAATCAAGATTAGAGGGAGAAATATCAATAATCTCAGATATGCAAATGACACCATCCTTACGGCAGAAAGCAAAGAACTAAAGCTGAAACTCCAATACTTTGGCCACCTCATGTGATGAGTTGACTCACTGGAAAAGACTTTGATGCTGGGAGGGATTGGGGGTGGGAGGAGACGGGGACGACAGAGAATGAGATGGCTGGATGACATCACTGACTCAATGGACATAAGTCTGAGTGAACTCCAGGAGTTGGTGATGGACAGGGAGGCCTGGCGTGCTGTGATTCATGCGGTAGCAAAGAGTCAGACACGACTGAGCGACTGAACTGAACTGAACTGAAAGAGCCTCTTGATGAACGTGAAAGAGGAGGGTGAAAAAGTTGGCTTAAAGCTCAACATTCAGAAAACTAAGATCATGGCATCTGGTCCCATCAGATCATGGCAAATAGATGGGGAAACAATGGAAACAGTGAGAGACTTTATTGTGGGGGGCTCCAAAAATCACTGCAGATGGTGACTGCAGCCATGAAATTAAAAGATGCTTGCTCCTTGGAAGAAAAGCTATGATCAACCTAGCCAGCATACGAAAAAGCAGAGACATTACTTTGCCAACAAAGGTCCATCTAGTCAAAGCTATGGTTTTTCCAGTAGTCATGTATAGATGTGAGAGTTGGACTTTAATAAATAAAGCTGAGCGCTGAAGAATTGATGCTTTTGAACTGTGGTGCTGAAGAAGACTCTTGAGAGTCCCATGGACTGCAAGGAGATCCAATCACTCCATCCTAAAGGAAATAAGTCCTGATTATTTATTGGAAGGATTGCTGCTTCTTCCAAGAAACTCCAATACTTTGGCCACCTGATGGGAAGAACGGACTCATTTTAAAAGACCCTGATGCTGGGAAAGATTGAAGGCAGGAGGAGAAAGGGATGACAGAGCATGAGATGGCTGGATGGCATCATGGCATCACCGATTCAATGGACATGAGTTTGAGTAAACTACGGGAGTTGGCAATGAACAGGGAGGCCTGATGTGCTGCAGTCCATGAGGCTGCAAAGAGTCGGACATGACTGAGCGACTGAACAGAACTGACCTGAGACAACGACTTAGCATTTCCAAAAAGATATACAATGAAAGCTCAATACTCCTACTAGTTTCTGTCCTTGGTGCTCTGGTTTTACTTTATAGTAATTTAATCTTCCTAGAGATGGATTTATTTTATAGTTCAATAGTTACAATAATAGGCAATATTCAGTAACAACTAAATGTACCAGTTCCTCTAAAGCACTTCACAAGCAGACTAGAAATCACTAAATCTGACAGGCTCATTCAAGTTGCACATAACGGGTTTTTTACAAATGACAGCATCAGGGGGGTGCTTTAACCAGACACATTTTGAATTTGAAATGAACCTAGACCTGAGTTTCGATCTTAATTCATCCATTTACCAGATTAATCTTATGAAGCCTATTTCTTGAACAACAGTTTTTGTTTAGATTAAAAGCAACAATTTATGTAAAGCCTAGAACATAACAGCACTGAACAACTGTATTTCAATATTTATTTCGAATAAAAAGGAAGATAATTAGAATTCAAAGTCTGGGCTCTTGCAATTGAACAATTGTATTCAATAGTTACAACCAATGAAAAGAAAGATAATTAGAATTCAAAGTCTGGGCTTTTGCAATTCATATTGTAGACCAGGAAGAAACGGATGGAGCTCTAATTCTTTTTACCTAAGATACTGTCTCAGAGCACTGTCATTTTCCACTTTCAAAGCAGACTTCAAGTTTTACAGTTTTTAATTTGCGGTCTATCCTTATGGAAACACCATTCAACTTTTCATATCAGATGAATGAAATTGACTATAACTGACTAAAGTTTAAAGACTGTTCCTTTAAACCAATGTTTTCCAACTCTGTATATATACAAATTACCAACTTACTACTTTGGATGATCTTTAAGAAATAATGTGCTATATCCAAAAAATCAAGGCAGTTTAATAACATGATGAAATTGATGAGCACCAAACACTCACTTTGTGCAGTAATAAAAATATTGGTAGCATTTAGCAGCTAACTGCTATACTGATGTATTCTGATTGATAATGACCACTCCATGTTTTATCTTTTGTATTAAAGTTTTAACGTATCTGCAAACATTTGTGATCTTATTCAATGCTTTCATACATCAAATACTTATACTCTCAAATACCTGTTGCAGTGTTCAAACAACTCTTATTATGTAAAGCCTAGGCATCACCTTTGGATCCCTAAGCTATTTCAAGACCAGGAAGGGGGCAAGGGGACAGACAAGCCTGGCAAATTTTTATTTCAGGTGAATGCTGAAGCTTTAAATCCAATAAATCTAACAGAGGGTTATTTTTATTTTTCTCTTTCTCATCTGCTTACCCTAGCTTCCATCACCATGCAGGGACATGGTCACTGCAAAGGTAATACCTTAGCAAAAATGAAGAAATCACGTACAGTTCCATTTACCATTCAACTTAGCTCTCTTCCATAGTTCCAAAACCTTGCTATAAATATAAATAGATAAATAAACATTTTGACTAATATTTTGTACATTTGTCATTACTGAGTGACATCTGTATCTGGTAAATCAGAAACAATCTGAGACAGACATCACTTAGTACCTGTGATGGCAGCACATTTGTGCATCTCACAGAGTAGATACTCATGTATGCTATAGTTTCATAAAGTAGAGGCTCAACGTGATCACACATATTACTACTAACATCTTTGGTAAATATGCTTTAAGAAGCTCTTACCACAGGGCTGTTGTAGAAATGTACCGTACAAATTCTGTAAAGGGTAGAGGGTCTGACGATGCTCCACAGCTACGACACACACACTGCGGGTAGAAACACATGTCTGATTTATCAATCATAAAACCTAAATACATCCTCTACTAAAACAGTGAAACCATCTCACCTGTTCATACAGAGTCATAGCGAACTTTTGGTGAGTGACACAAGATTTAGAGGTACACATGTCTGAGTCTCTGCTTGGCACTATGTGAAAATGAATCCTCTCCAATATATTTTCCTAGTTGAAAAATTAAAAGACAAATGAATTGCAAATCTTGCATAGGGCACTTCCAAAATACAACTCTTTTTAGCTTTACAAATTAAAAAATCTAAAGATTTTCCAAAACATTAAATTGAGTGTCATATGTTGTCAGTTTTTTAGCTTTCCCCTTTATCCAAGCCTTCAAATGCTGCTCATTTATTCTCCTTTTGTAGTGTCAGCTTTAAAAAGAAAACTTCATAAAAGAAACATTATAATATAACAATTTTAATAAAGATTTTTAAAAAATCAGTTCATGCTGGCTGACATCTAGAATTTAATATCAGAAAACTAGACATCCTATGTTCTCAATGTTTTCCCATTGAGAAAAAACAATTAATTTAAAAAAAAAATACCCTGCTTGGATCATTTGGATAGTCTATACAACTTAAATTAAAACATCAATGATAAAGGCTTACAATACCTGAACTAACACTCTACTGCAAGGAATCTGCTCTTCAACAAACTTCAAATAAAAGGTTGGATTTGTAAAACAGATCAATAAGAGTTATTAATTTCTTTAACATTATTGTTTTCACCAAAGCTTAACCAATGGATTCTTATAATTAGTTAATGTCCCTTCCTTTGCCTCAGGACATTTATAACAATTCATTTAATTAAGTCTACATTTCTAGATATCCTGTGAATTATCATATCATGGATTAGTATATTTCATTTAAGTGAAAATAAAACTATAAAGTTCAGTATTGTGCAAAATCTATCTATATTTTAAACAAAGGACAATTATAACCATGAGAATTATGTAAAGTATATTTCATGACTGTGTGTGCTGTTTTTGTCCCACTTTAGTCAACATGGCAAGAGCACTAGTCAAGGAGCTTTCCATCTGTCTGAGAAAACATTCAAGATGTTCATTTAAAAACATAAATGCCAAATGAATTCTATAGAGAGTAATAAATTCTTTGGAAATTTGGAGAATGTACTGGGGTGCTTTGATGATACATTATCTAGTAGGCCTGATAGGCTGATCTGTAACAAATAACAGATTAGGAAAGTTTTGAATATTTCAAGAACTTGAGTAAAGTCTATAAAACAGGAACTTAAAAGACATGTTTGAGGAACAGAATGAAACTATCTCACTAAGGAAAAATTCAGAAAGAAAGCAGAGATAAGCTGGAGTATAAATGTAAAAAGCCTCAAATGTCAGAAGAGAGTCAGATTTGAATCACAGAAATATTTGATGAGTAAGCACTTATCTGAAAAGAATTATATTAATATGATGGCTGTTAAAAACAAACTTGAAGGATAGAGGTAAAAAGGACACTAGTAGTCAGGGATCCCCTAATGGCTCAATGGTAAAGAATCCATCTGCCAATAAGGGAGATGCAGGAGACGTGGATTCGATCCCTGGATCAGGAAGATTCCCTCGAGGAAATGGCAACCCAGTCCAGTATTCCTGCCTGGAGAATCACCTGGTGAAAAGAGCTTGGAGGGCTACAGTCCACAGTATCGCACAGTCAGACATGACTGACCGATTGAGCACACACACATCTTAAATAAAAGTGATATCTATGTTACTGAAGGGCTTCCCTGATGGCTCAGAGGTTAAAGCGTCTGCCTCCAATGCAGGAGACCCGGGTTCGATCCCTGGGTCGGGAAGATCCCCTGGAGAAGGAAACGGTAACCCACTCCAGTATTCTTGCCTGGAGAATCCCATGGACGGAGAAGCCTGGTAGGCTACAGTCCACGGGGTCGCAAAGAGTCGGACACGACTGAGCGACGGAACGGAATGGATGTTACTGAAACAACATGCACATTTCAAAAAGCATACAATGCATGTACTTCAGCAAAGGAATGCTCTATTTATCGGTATGGTGGTAACAGTCTTAAAACCTTAACCTCAGTCAGTAATTCTCAACCTGGAATAAGCCGGGTAAGAGAATTGCTGCCCCTGGCAGCTGCACGTCAAGATCCTCTTCCTTTCCAGAGAGAATCACTGCCTGAAATGAGAAATGCTACTGGGAGAGCGTGTTGTGTGTGTAATCCCTGCGGGAACAGAACAATGACTTAAGTGATATGATTTATACACAAGAAGCCTTTTTGCTCCAATAAATAAATGTTAGAGTATTTTAGTATCCTGGCTCTCAAAAGTTAGAGCAGCACAAGTAAGCAAAAGAAAAAGTACACAAAACACATGTGGAGCTTTGAAAACTTTGAAAGGTAGGTAAGACAAGGATCTACTAGGCAGTTCTGCTATAAATGTATGCTTCATTTGTCTCAGAAGGCACATCACTTAAGGGATGCAAACCGCCACCCTGACCCAGGGATCATCAGACACACTCACAAAGCACTCTGCAGCGTCGTCCATCAGGCCCAGCTGAAACCGCTGCTCGTCTCTGAAGCTTTCTGCAAGGGCATGTCTTATGTTATCTGAGGGAAGGGCTTTTTCTCGACTGTGTTGGAACTGTGCAAATATTGTCTGGGAATCAGCAAATATATGAACCAGTAAGTTTAAAACCAACAACTAAAAAACACGAGTAATTTCATTACAATAAATTCGAAATTCGAAACTCTACACTCAGAAGCTAATACAGTCTTTTGTTCTAAAATTCCATGCAAAAAATTATGTAGAAATGGTTGCCCCAGCCTCTCAATCAAGAGTTAGTGCATAAGAATTAAACATATAAAGTTGTCAAGTCCCATTCTCAGAGATTCTGACTGAGATGTGGCCCATTTCAAATTGTTCCCTAGCTGAATGTAGTCTATGTTGTTTAGAAAGAATTTTGAGATATTCTGCTTTCAATGTTAAAGTATACTGTAGAAATTAAAATTATGTTATACAAAAATAAGCATATAATCAAGTAAAACAGCAGGAACTTCACTAGCAGTGGGAATATTGTTCAAGAATATGTGACATAGGTGTTAATCTGGCCTTCTATTTTCTTTATTGCATTCAAGCATGAAAAACTTTTCATAAGTTCTAGTTTTACAACAATCATCTTAGGTGAGGGGAAGTGAGGAGAAAAATAAGGTTTGCAGTGATAAACTAACAAATAAGGATGGGTCATATTATGTGCTGCATTAATTAGTTCAAGGGGTATATCATCTCAAAAAAATTGCTTTTAAGATCAACATATAGTAGGCTAGAAAATAAGAATCTGTTCCACCTACATAAGAAAATTTAATTTACAAATAAGAAACTACTAAAATAAGAAAGATGCTAAACAGTATCAGATATCCAGAACTAAACTTTTTAGCTACAATTACAGATGCTAAAAAGTGAAACATATTTTCACAAGTCACTTCTTATTTGGGTAGTCAACTTTTCCAGGTAATGTTTAAGGTATTAAAAAAAAATTTAGCTACAATTACAGATGCTAAAAAATGAAACATAATCGCACAAGCAAATCATTTATTATGGGTAGTCAACTTTTCCAGGTAATGTTTAAGATATTAAAAACATTTTTAGCTACAACTACAGATGCTGAAAAGTGAAACATATTTTCACAAATCATTTCTTATTTGGGGTAGTCAACTTTTCCAGGTAATGTTTAAGGTATTAATCCTGCACAAGACTGATGTTTATTCAATATCTGTTTTTTTATTTCCTGGTATATGTGAAATTGTTCTACACCAGAAAACAAAGACCCTGCCTCATGGAATGCATATTCTAGTTGCAGGAATGAGGAGAGAGCGGGTAAGTAATGATATGTCAAGAGGCAGTAAGTACAAGAGAGGAAAAACAAAGAAATATAAAACAAGAGAGAAAGATAGGGTAGTGCAACAGGCACAGGGATGCTGGGGGGAGCAGGAAGGGAGGGAGGTGACCTACTACCTAGGTACCTAGGGTTGTCAGGGAACGTCTCACTGACGGCAACAAACACGTGACAGACAGGCATAAAGGGAGTGAGGGTGTCAGCCTCGGGGACATCCACAAGAAAATCATTCTAGACAAAAGGAATAATAATGAAAGCACCCAGAGATCAAAGGTAGCTCTGAGAAACGTCAGGGAGGACAGCACTGTGTGTGTGTGTGCGCGCACGCGTGCACGTGCACACAGGCATGCACACAAGCACATGTTCTGAGGTGGGGGAGGCAAGCGGGAGGAAGAGGTAGGTCATATGTAAGGCTACAGTTGGATAAAGCATTCAAAATTTATTGTAGGAGATTGTTCTTTACGTCTGCGTCTCCACTGCTGTCAGTGGGCGTGGGGCGGGTAGAGGAGAGAAAGTGACGAATGGAGAGAGCAGCGTGGAAACATGTACGACCACATGCAAAATACACAGCTAGGGGGAATTTGCTGCATGACTCGGAACTCAAATCAGGCCTCTTTGACAACCCAGAGGGTTGGGATGGGGTGGGAAGTCGGAGGGAGGTTTAAGAGGGTGGGGACATATGTAGACCTATGGCTGATTCATGTTGATGTATGACAGAAACCAACAATATCGTTAAAAATTGAAAGAGCAATTTATCAAATTGATAAAGCAATTATCCTTCAATTAAAAATAAATAATTAAAAAATTTACTGCTGAGGAAATAAAATGCAAAACTGTAATTTGATTTAAATTCATTCTTCATCAACCTTATTTTGCCATATAAAAAAGGGAATATACAACTGCCTCCTTTGGTGACTTATTCAATCTTTTTAGGAACATAAATCAAAGTGTGAAAATGACCTTTCATTTTCCTCTATTATGTATATTTGTGTGTAGTAAGAATATTCAAGAATATAAGGGCTGAAATATTTACTTCTGAAAACAATAACCAAATCTTAAATTCTTGGGCAAAGATTTCAATGACATTAATGAGTTGCTAACATATACTGGACACCCCATTTCCACTTTCATCCCTATTCTATTTACTCTCATCCAAGAAGCCAGAAACATCTAGTCCAAATGTTATACTTACTTAGCACAGGTTTTATCACACCTCTACTCAAAACAATACCCACAACTTCCTAAATCACTCGAGAGAAAAAAATCAAGGTCCTCACAAAGGCCTAGAAGGACCCTTCACAATCCAAATTCTTGTTCCAGTTATTTATTGCTCCATTAACAAAACCACCCCAAATCTTAGTTACTAAAAATAACATTTATTTTGGTCACAAATCTGCAGTTTGGGTGAGGACAGCTCAACTATGCTACACTTGCAGTCATCTGTAATAGTCTGAATGCTGGGATCATTGGTCATCTGACAGTCATCTAGAAGTTGATGCTGGTGGTTGGTGATGCCTGTTGGCTGAGATCTTTGCTGTAGCTGTAACCAGCACAGTGACTCATGTCCAAGAACGAGTACCCCGACAGAAAGAGCCAGGTGAAAGTTTTATTATTGTTTCTAATCTAACCTAATCCCTTTTCTGCCACATTCTATTTGATAGAAATGAATCATCAAGGGCAATACATTTCAAGAAATCAGACTCCACCCTTTGATAAAAGAGTGCAAAACAATCTGCAGACATGTCTGAAGCCACGGGAACTCACCTTACCTCTGAGCTCATCTCCCATCACTGCCCCCCTTGCTCATGAAGCTTCTGCCAGGGCTCAGGTGTCCTTGAGTACCCTCCTCAGGGTCTTTGCACTGGCTGTGTCCCTGCCTGCCTGGAATGCTCTAGACCACTCCATCCCTTTTCCAAGTCGTGATTTAAACGGCACTTTCTCAGTGATGCTTTCCTTGTTACTCAACATTCACCATTCCCTTCCCTGACTTATATTTCCTCCTTTGCAATTATTACTGATGCTAAAGCTGAAACTCCAATACTTTGGCCACCTCATGTGACGAGTTGACTCACTGGAAAAGACTCTGATGCTGGGAGGGATTGGGGGCGGGACGAGAAGGGGATGACAGAGAATGAGATGGCTGGATGGCATCACCGACTCGATGGACATGAGTTTGAGTGAACTCCGGGAGTTGGTGATGGCCAGGGAGGCCTGGCGTGCTGTGATTCATGGGGTCGCAAAGAGTTGGACACAACTGAGCGACTGAACTGAACTGAATATACTTTACATTTTGTTTACTTATTTTCTTCTCCCCCACAAGAATATAAGCTACATGAGAACAGCATTTATTATTAGTTCAACTCACTGCTGTATTCTTAGTAACTATAGCAATACCCAGAATTCAGTAGTAACTCAAAAAACATTTGTTAAAATAAATAAAGGATTATTTCAAAATAATGAAAACTATAATGTTTCTAACAATGCTACACTGTTTAGAATATTAAACTGTTCTTACAGGAAAATGGAAACATAAACCTGAATAAGTCATACTTTAAGAATTCATCTTTAAAACTCTAAGTCACTTGATAATAACTTTAATTACAAATAAACTAACCAAATATGTCAAACAAAGCAAACTATCAAATAAAATTTTTGAGGAACAACAGTACTTTTTCAGAACTATTAGAAGTTACCTTCAATGCACAAAATATGCAGGCATCTCCCTGACAAACATGTCCAGTCAGAACCCGCAAGCTTCTTCGGAATATATCTAATTGCCATAAAACCTAAAAAACAGTGAGATGTGAAGAATGAAGTACAGTAATATTTTTCTCACTGTGAATTAAGGACAGATTTAAATATATTTTTTAAACTGCACAAGGCTAATAATGTCTTTTAATCTCTTGTACATAATCAGATATACACAGCCACTAAAAATAATAAGCATAAAACTGCCCATGTATATGTAGTTCATATATAAAAGATAGACTTAGAAACTATTTCTGTTGATTCACAAGTAAAAACTATCAGAGGCATAGAACAAGAGAAAAATAACTCCTCTGTTAAGGGATTTATATGAATAGAAAACACGCAGACACTGAATGGGGGACTTGGCGGAGACTTGAAAGAGGAAGTGATTATAATACTTGGAATGACCTAAGGTTTAGGAAGGACGTCTAATTGCAGTTAACAGTCAGGGTGGACCAAATAAAGGCCAATATGTAGTGACAAGGAAAAGGGGCAGAAGCCTGTGTGGTCACTAATAAAGAATAAAGAATGAGAAAGGGAGCATATATACACAAATGGGGATACAGCAGAATTTGAAGCAGTAGTTAAAACCTAAATATATTTGCTGCAACTATCTAATCATCATTTACTACTAAAAAACAAAAACAGAATTAAAAGGACTGTAGTTGTTTAAATAAATCAGTCCAGTATTTAAAATCATTCTAGAAAAATCTGAAATCTATACAATGAGGATAACTAATAGACTTCTTGTAAGAAGGAAATGTGTTTGTAATATGGGAAGTGTCTAAAGTAGTGCCTAGTACACAACTGGCATGCACTGAATTCAAGCTGTTATTTGTTACTGTAAATATTACAACAATTAAGATCTTCAAGTTTCTCTATACCTTTCAGTTATTTCAAATAATAAAAGAAAATCTATTCACCATCTCACATTTCTTCCAACTAAAAAGAAAATTTTCTCTCCAACTAAAAGCAAGTAATTTTAGAAGTTTCCAATATTTTTAATTACTCAATAACTAAAAGCCAGAATTTCAGAATTTCTCTTTGATAGTTGTTTTTTTTTAAAGCATAATTAACAGGATGCATTTATGTATCACAAATAACACAATGTTTTGCAAAGCACTTGAAAATGTTTAATAACTTTCTTGCACACCATATTCTATCATACCATAAAATGCACTATACTGAAATTCATTCATTCGTCAAGATGATGGGCCATGACGGCCCAGCAGTGGAAGGTACACAGCACTGTGGTTAATGATACAACCTCTGAAGGGATATCTCCTGGATTCCAATTCTGGCTTTACTTTTAACAGCTCTTGGACTGACTTGAGCAAAATATTTTCTGAAGCTCAGCATTCTTATCACCATAAGGAGGATAAAAGTAGTACCTACCTTTTAGGGTCCCTGTAATTAGATTATATTGTACAAACACACAGTAGGAACACAATAAATATTGGCTTTTAAATATTTCAACTTTGCTTTTAACTTAAAGATCTTAAAACCATACCAATATGTCAGATCTACTTAATTGTACCACTTCCTCATCAAATAAAAGCTTAAAATATTTAGCCAAAAGAGAGTATCTCTATAATCTGCTTAGAAGGCTAACAAACTAAGTCTTTCAAATGTAACCGGAATGTTTTATAGGATTAGCAAAAAGTTTAAGTCATACTGGATCCAAACTATAGAAAAAATATTTTATGTGACTTCTCTGTATATCACTTAATATAAAAGTTTAAAAATGATTTCACAAATCCATACCAAAAATTATCTTCACTGTAGTTAACCTTTATTCTAGTTCATTTGCAAATGTTGACTATATTGTACCACCTGTTTTAGAAAGTGAGAGTCTAAGCTAGTTGTTGAACTAGTTTTTAGCAATATAATTTTATAATATAAGCATTTTTCTTTTGCATTATTTGCATGTTGCACTTTAACATGGCATCTAACAAAATTAATGTATTCTGAAAAGATAATACATATATGCATATGTATTTAGTAATATAAATATAAACCTTTTATAATATTTCTCACTTCAAAATAATATAAAAATAAAAACTAAGGGGAAATGGCATATAAACTCATTTTTCTGAGTTATATGTAAAACATTTTAATAATGTCCACTTTTAGTAATTTCTTACAAAATATATTTCACAATTCATTTCAAGGTTTAAGAAGTACTGAGCAACTGAGAACACAAGTCTGGGTCAGACATCTGGGCATCTGACACATTCGCGATGCACTCATTTATCAAATGAGTTATTCAAGCAGTACTTCACTTTCTGCTCTCAAGTTTCAGGTGCTGATGCTGGTTGAGTTGCTAAGTCGTGACCAACTCTTGCAACCCTGTGGACTGTAGCCCACCAGGCTCCTCTGTCGATGGGATCTGCCAGGCAAGAGTACTGGAGTGGGCTGCCATTTCCTTCTCCAGGGACCTTCCCCACCCAGGGACTGAACCCATGTGTCCTGCACTGCAGGCAGTCTCCTGCATCACGGGCGGATTCTTTACTGACTGAGCCACCAGGAAGCCCCTGGAGGGGGAAATAAAGCAACAGCAAGAAAAATATATGAAAAGCTATTTATTTTCAGTAAAATCTTTTAAGGTACATTCTAGGGTCAGTAGAATAATATTTCAATATTCTGAATCTTCTTTACCTTTCATACTGTAGAGTCAATGGTGAGAAGAATAAAGGCACCTATGAAATCTGAAAACGCTGAATAAAAACTATCATATATAAGAAAGGATATTTATCTCTGGCAGAAAACTGTATTAATACATATTTGCTAATTAAAAAAATTTCAACAAAGACTGAAGCAAAAGCAATTAACTGTAAATTTAACTAAAAGAGTGGTGTCCATATTACAATTCTAAAAAGGTAGTTTAAGGAAACAGTGGGAGGTGAAGGGAGTTTGAGAAATGAGGATTAAAAACTCATTCATTCTTATTTTAATCCAAGCAGCTTGTTGCTGTTGTTTTTTTTTTAATGCTATTAGCAGACTAAACCATGAGGATTCTACTGAATTTCTCAACCAAAACAAGGGTGGGGCAGGATACAGTAGCTAATTAAAAAAAAGAAATTTTATGTATTTAAGAAGCATTCTTACTTCACTAAGTGAACATTTAAGCCACAGATGTTTTTATATCCTAATAATGTATCACTCTGTTGAAAAAAAGTTTCCATTTATCATAAAAACCAAAATGCCCAGTCAAAATATTTGCTACTATTAAAAGTGATATTAAAAAGTCATTCCAGTCAATAATAATAACTTTATTCTTCATTTACAAGTTAAAGAAGCATTAAGTAAAGAATTTCCTGAAAGGCACTTTTTAAAATTTGACAAGAAACAACAGTCTCACCTGTACAGCACTGTTAAGAAAGCAGCTGTTTTGTCCTGGTTCATTCAACAAGCCTTTGGTAGGGGCCAGGGACAGCATACTCCCAGGCTGATAAGCTTTTCCGAGATTGCCACCAGGTTTCCGTAAGAATTTTACCCATGCCATTTTCAAGCAACTTTGCTTGCATTAAAGCTAAGATGTGTGTACTTATGTGATACTTCTGATGATTAAATGGACGGGGTCTTGAATGGTCCACTTAAATCTGCTCCAGTCTATTACAATAATGTAAGTTTCCAAGTCCATATCTTTCCTGATGCTGTAGTTTTGAGGACTTTGTCAAGTAAAAATAGGATACAAAAGCATTAAGGTTCTGAAAACGAAACAAGAAAGCTATTTTAAACAAGGCCTTAAAGATTTAAAAATCTTTGTGCTAAATTTTGTAAGAGTACAATTTAAGATGAAAAAGATTAAAAGATTTTTAAAAAACTGTTAAAAATAACCTCGATGAGGAAATCATATTCTTTAAATGGTTCTTGATGGTTTTAAAAACAGATGATAAAAAAGATGCAGAGTTAGCATTTGGTATGATTCCTTTGGTCATTTGTTTTCCTTATGCTTTTTTAACAAGAAAGAAGACTCTTTTCCAGGTGAAGTTACTAAAGGTGACTCCATGTTTCATACCAATGAGACCTCAAAGCATATCTACAAGAAAAGAAAAGAAATGTTTAAATAAAAGGCTAATCAAGAAAATTCCTTTTTTACTTTATGAACACAAATATTGAATACATAAGCAAAATAGTATATGTACAATCATAAAAGGATCAGAATAAACTTCTTTTCAAATTAAGAAAATGAAAACATAGTTCATAACTTAAATTTTCAAAAAATATCAAGGTGATATTAATCACTATCTACTTCAAGATTTCAATGATTGCATGATGGTTTCATAAAGACTACTAGAATTAACTTAGATTTCAGGTAGTCCTTTGAATAATACTAACTTTACTGTCAGTACTACTATATATTTCTGTTTATTAAAACAAATTCATCTACAGAGACTCTATATTGTCATCTACCCTACACAGAATCATATTTCTCTAAGAATGTCAATAGATTTAATGTAAATTGACATGCATTAAAACTCAGGAGAAACATTAAATTGATAAATTTTAGGGAATTAAATTTCCACCCTGTTCATGAACACATGCTCCTGGCTAAAAGGATTTCAAAATGTTCAACTTCTTAATTAAAAACAATCAAGTATTACTAACAAAGTTTAATCAACTGAATTTTCTTCTGCATTAATTCATTCAACAAACATTAGAAATGACATTTTGATGAGGCAAGATAGACCATAATTCAGTGAATAATAAACCGTAGCATGTCCTAGAACTGTGCACTGAGTGCTAACATAAAAACAATGTAAGCAAAGGGGATGAGAAGTGTATATAATGGGAGATGGTTTGAACTTTCAAATAGGATGGTCACAGAAAGTGTAATTGAAAAGGTTACCTTCACACAAAAATTTGAAGGAGGTGAAGACGCTATCTTGGAAAAGACTTTCCGAGCAGACTGAACAGCATGCCTGGCATACCAGAAGACTGTAAGAAGCCCGGCGTGGCAGAAGAAATATTAACAAAGAGGAGAGTAGATAAAAAAGAGGATCCCTGGGAAAGAGAGATCACGGCGGGCCTCAAAAGTTCTGCGCAAGGACTTCTTTCAATTTAAACTCTGGGAGAACGTCACTGAGTTTCACTTCACAGCACAAAAACATGAGAGGACAGAATGTTACCAGTCAGTTCAATACCACTGATCTAATGCCCAATATGATGGCAAAGCACTGAGGAATAAACAAGAAAAGCAGTAGTCTTCACAGAATTCAGGTCGAGAGACTTCTGTTTCCAGCCCTACATATTATTGATCATGTCTTAGATGTTTGGTCTTAGATAAATTCTTGTCATCTGATTCATAGCTTCATCTATAAAATGGGAACAACAATAATGATAGCCCTGCTTAAGACAGGCTAAAAGTTTGAAGAGTTATAAAACACTACATTATGTTAGCTGTTTTCTTCTTTTAACTCTGTGGATTGTAACTTCTTCTAAAGTGATCTAAATGATTCTGAAAACTTTCACAGCAATTTTTAATAAACGCAGTCATGATTTTACAACAGTAAAGGAGCACTGTATCAGTAGTAAATTTGTATTTTTAATGGAGGAAACCGATGAAATTATATTCTCTCAACAATCATACAACTAGGCACCAGGTCTCAGCCTCAACGGTTGTAAAGATTTATGAAACAATCCCTACCATAATAGGTTCGGTTCTATGATGGACACAGACACAAACAGATAAATTAAAAAATCTTAGCTGGTGTTCTTGGGCAAAATGTCAAACTAATATGTCCTCCTGGTTTTCTTCCTCCAATGCAGCTCTGCGGAGATTATAAAAAAGCAACAGTCTGAGTAGAAACAGGGAAAAACATTAAGTACAATAACTGGCTTATGGACGGGGAGAGAAATAGCATCCAGAGACACGGAGGGCCGAATGCTACAGACTGGGAAGATGTTTCTAGTTGGAACTTTTCCATGCTTCACATCGCCTTAGGCGGAGAATTCCCACCCCACACAATGCAATTAAACAGGAAAGTTCTGTTACCACCCCAGTGCCATTTGGAGGGTAAGTGAGATTAAAACATCAGGTAAGCATCAGACTACAGCCAGTGGTAACAAGTGCAACATGAAGAAGTAGATGTTTTTTTAGGAAGTCCCTTTTCTATGATCCAACAAATGTTGGCAATTTGATCTCTGGTTCCTCTGCCTTTTCTAAATCCAACTTGTACATCTGGAAGTTCTTGATTCATATACTGTTGAAACCTACCTTGAAAGATTTTGAGCACTATCTTGCTAGCATGTGTAATGAACGCAACTGTCCAGTAATCTGAACATTCTTTGGCATTGCCTTTCTTTAGGATTGAAATGAAAATTGACCTTTTCTCGGAGAAGGCGATGGCACCCCACTCCAGTACTCTTGCCTGGAAAATCCCATGAATGGAGGAGCCTGGTAGGCTGCAGTCCATGGGGTCGCGAAGAGTTGGACACGACTGATTGACTTCACTTTCACTTTTCACTTTCATGCATTGGAGAAGGAAATGGCAACCCACTCCAGTGTTCTTGCCTGGAGAATCCCAGGGATGGCAGAGCCTGGTGGGCTGCCGTCTATGGGGTCGCACAGAGTTGGACACGACTGAAGCGACTTAGCAGCAGCAGCTGCAGTCCTGTGGCCACTGCTGAGTTTTCCAAATTTGTTGGCATATTGGTTACAGCACTTTCACAGCATCATCTTTTGGGATTTGAAATAGCTCAGCTGGAATTCCATCACTTCCACCAGCTTTGTTCATAGTAATGTTTCTTAAGGCCCACCTGACTTCACACTCCATGATGTCTGGCTCTACGTGAGTGTGAGTGATCACACCATCATGACTATCTGGATCATTAAGACCTTTTTTGTACAGTTTCTCTGTGTATTCTTGCCACCTCTTCTTAATATCTTCTGCTTCTGTTAGGTCCATACCATTTCTGTCCTTTATTGTGCCCATCTTTTCATAAAATGTTCCCTTGATATCTCTTTTCTTGAAGAGATCTCTAGTCTTTCTCATTCTATTGTTTTTTGCTATTTCTTTGCACTGTTCACTTAAGAAGGCTTTCTTATCTCTCCTTGCTATTCCCTGGAACTCTGCGTTCAGCTGGGTATATCTTTCTCCTTTGACTTTTCTTAGCTATTTGTAAAACCACCTCAAACACACATTTTGCCATCCTGTATTTCTCTTTCTTGGGGATGGTTTTGGTCACCACCTCCTGTACAATGTTATGAACCCCACCCATAGTTCTTCAGGCACTCTGCCTGCCAGATCTAATCCCTGGAATCTCTTCGTTACCTTCACTGTATAATCATAATGGATTTCATTTAGGTCATACCTGAAAGGTCTAGTGGTTTTCCCTATTTTCTTCAATTTAAGCCTGCATTTCGCAATAAGGAGCTCATGATCTGAGCCACAGTCACAAGAAGCAACAGTTAGAATCGGACATGGAACAACGGACTGGTTCAAAATTGGAAAAGTATGTCAAGGCTGTATATTGTCACCCTGCTTATTTAACCTATATGTAGAGTACATCATGCAAAATGTTGGGCTGGAGGAAGCACAAGCTGGAATCAAGATTGCCAGGAGAAATATTAACAACCTCAGATATGCAGATGATACCACTGTAATGACAGAAAGTATAAGAGGAACTAAAGAGTCTCTTGATGAGGGTGAAAGAGGAGAGTGAAAAAGCTAGCTTGAAATTCAACATTCAAAAATGTTAAGATCACAGCTTCGGGTCCCACCACTTCATAGCAAATAGATGGGGAAACAATGGAGACAGTGACAGACTTTATTTCCTTGGGCTCCAAAATCACTGTGGATGGTGACTGCAGTCACGAAATTAAAAGACACTTACACTTTGGAAGGAGAGCTATGACAAACTAGACAGCATATTAAAAAGCAGAGATATCACTTTGCAGACAAAGGTCCATATAGTCAAACCTATGGTTTTTCCAGTAGCATGCATGGATGTGAGAGTTGGACCATAAAGAGGGCTGAGTGCCAAAGAACTGATGCTTTTGAACTGTTGTGTTGGAGAAGACTCTTGAGAGTCGCCTGGACTGCAAAGAGATCAAAACAGTCAATTCAAAAGGAAATCAGTCCTGGGTGTTCATTGGAAGGACTGATGCTGAAGCTGTAGCTCCAATACTTTGGCCCCGTGATGCAAAGAGCCAACTCACTCGAAAACACCGATGCTGGGAAAGATTGAGAACAAGAGGAGAAGGGGGCGACAGAGGATGAGATGGTTGGATGGCATCACTGACTCAACAGACATGAGTTTGAGCAAACTCCAAGAGATAGTGAAGGACAGGGAAGCCTGGTATGCTGCAGTTCATGAGGTCACAAAGAATCAGATATCACCGAGCAACTCAACAACACGTGGAGACACCTTCGAGGCCCCTGCGTGTTCTATCCTCACTCCACCCTGACAATCTACCAGTGTGTCAAAAGAATAATGTGCCACTGGAAAATTAACACAATTTTTTCTAGGAATTCAAATGGCATTCTGTATTTACTCTCTCAATAAATATTGGGGAAGTTGTGCAGAAAAGAGCTAACACAGCAATATTTACAGCAGCTGAAAGGTGGAAAAACAACCGATATATTCAACTAAAGAATAAATAAAATATAGTGTATGTGTGTATATGAATATGTGTGTACACACACAACAGAATATATTATTTAGCCATAAAAAGAAATGAAGTACTTAAACATGCTACAACATAAACACCAAAAACATGTTGATAAGTGAAAGTCACAGAAGACCACACACTGTAAGATTCCATTCATCCAAAATGTCCAAAAGAGAGACCTCTAGAGACAGACAGTAGATAAGTGGTTGCTTACACTGAAGATGTCAGGGCTATGGAGAACAAGTGAAGACAGGGCTGGAAAGTGATAGCTAAAGGGTATTCAGATTTTTCTCCTTCCAGTTTTATTGAGACATAACTGACACACGCACTGTATAAGTTTAAGGTGTATAGCATAAAGATTTGACTTAATACATAATGAAGTGATTATCACAGTAAGTTCAGTGAAACATCCATCATCAAATATAGACACAGAATTAAAGAAGTAGGAAAAAATATTTTCCTTGTGATGAGAATTCTTAGGATTGACTCTAAGAACTTTCATATAACAAACAGCAGTTTTTAATTATAATCATCACGTTGTATATTACATTCCTAGCTCTTATTTATCTTATAACAAGGAGGCATAACCTGTACCTTTTGACAACCTGCATCTAGTTTACCCACTGACCCAAGCCCCTACTTCTGGTAACCACAATCTGCCCTTTTCCTATGAGTTTATTTGTATGTTTGCTTGTTTTTGAAGTATAACTGAACTATAACATTATGTTAGCTCCTGTTATACAACATAGCAATTTGGCACTTCTAGACATTTCAAGGAGAAAAAAAAAGTTACAAAATGTCACCTTACAAAAATATTACACAGTTATTGACTATATTTCCCACACTGTACATTTCATACCCATGACTGGTTTACTTTGCAAATGGAAGCTTATACCTCTTAAGCTCCCTCACATACTTCCTTCTTCCCTGCAAACTTGGTCCTCTGGCAACCACTTGTTTGCTCTCTATATTCATAATTCTGTCTCTATTTTACTATGTATGATTGTTTGTTTTGTTTTTAGATTCCACATATAAATGAAATCACACAGTATTTTTTTTTATACGTGATTTATTTCAGTTAATGTAATATTCTCTAAGGTCCGTCTAAGTTGTCACAATTGGCACATTTCATTTTTTATAGGTGAATAATATTCCACTGTATGTATATAAATACATGCAGCACCTCTTCTTTATCCATTCATCTACTGATGGGCACCTGGTTTGCTTCCATATCTTGGCTGTTGTAAATAATGCTACAATAAACACAGGGATGCATACATCTTTTCAAAATAGTGTTTTTGCTTTCTTCTGATAAATACTCAGGAGTGCAATTACTGGATCATTTGACAGCTCTTTTTTTTTCTTTTGGCAGTCCTATTTTTAATTTCTTGAGAAGTTTCCATATTACTTTCCACAGTGGCTGGCCAATTTATATCTCCACCAATAGTGCACAACAGCTCCCTTTTCTCCACATCCTGGCCAACACTTGTTACCTGTGGTCTTTGTTTTGGCTGCACTGGGTCGTAGCTGTGGCTCTTCGTTGAGACATGCAGGATCTTTATTGGAAGCACATGGGATCTCATTCCTTGACAAGGATCAAAATTAGGCCCCCTGCATTGGGAGTGCGGAATCTTAGCCACTAGACTACCACGGAAGTCCCTGTCGTTTTTTCAAATGACAGCCATTCTGACAGGTCTGAGGTGATATTTCTTTGTGTTTCTGACTTGCATTTCCTTGATGATTACTGAGGCTGAGCATCTTTTCATGTGCCTGTTGGCAATCTATCTTCTTTGAAAAAATATCTATTCAGATCCTCTACCCATTTTTTAATCAGCTTGTTTTTCTTCTGATATTGTGTTGTATGAGTTCCTTGTATATTTTGGGTATTAACCCTTTATCAGATATACTAGTAACAAATACCTTCTCCCATTCAGCAGGTAGCCTTTTCCTTTTGTTGACAGTTTCCTTTGCTGACAGTTTCCTTTGCTGTGCAAAAGATTTTCGGTTTGATGTAGTCCCATTTGTATATTTTTACTTTTGTTTGCTTTACCTTTGGAGATATAGCCCCCAAAATATTACTAAGACTAATGTCAAAGATAGTATTGCCTATGTATTCCTCCAGAATTATGGTTTTAGGTCTTATATTTCAATCTTTAATCCACTTTGAATTTATACTTGTGCATGGTGTGACACATTAGTCCAGTGACTCCTTTGCACAGAGCTATCCAACTCTCCCAGGACCATTTACGGAACACTTGTCTTTCCCGCTGTATATTCTTGCTTCCTTTGTTACAGATCAATTGTGGGTTCATTTACGAGCTCTCTATTCTGTTCCATTCATCTATGAATCTGTTTTCCTGCCGTATTATATTCTTTTGGTGACTGCAGCTGTGTAATACAGCTTGAAGTAAGGGGACATGATACACTGAGTTTTACTTTTCTTTCTCAAAAATATTTTAGCTACTCAGGGTCTTTTTTCCACACAAATTGTAGAATTATTTGGCCTAGTCCTGTGAAAAATGCCACTGGTATTTTGATACAGATGGCACTCAATCTGTAGACTGTCTTAGGTAGTTGGATAATTTTAATATTAATTATACCAATCCATGAACACAGTATATCTTTCCATCTGTTTGTGTTGTCTTCAGTTTCTTTAATCAGCGCCTTATAATTGTCTAGTAATCAAACAGGAGATGGCAAGAGTGAACGTAGACATTTTAGGAATCAACAAACTAAAATGGACTTGAATGGGTGAATTTAACTCAGATGACCATTATATCTACTACTGTGGGCAAGAATTCCTTAAAAGAAATGCAGTAGCCATCACAGTCAACAGAAGAGTCCGAAATGCAGTACTTGGATGCAGTCTCAAAAACGACAGAATGATCTCTGTTCATTTCCAAGGCAAACCATTCAATATCACGGTAATCCAAGCCTATGCCCCAACCAGCAATGCTGAGAAGCTGAAGTTGAACAGCTCTATGAACACCTACAAGACCTTCTAGAACTAACACCCAAAAATGATGTCCTTCTCATTACAGGAGACTGGAATGCAAAAGTAGGGAGTCGAGATAAACCTGGAGTAGCAGGCAAATTTGGCCTTGAAGTACAGAATGAAGCAGGGCAAAGGCTAATAGAGTTTTGCCACGAGAACGCACTGGTCATAGCAAACACCGTCTTCCAACAACAAAAGAGAGGAATCTGCACATGGACATCACCAGATGGTCAACACTGAAATCAGACTGATTACATTTGTTGCAGCCAAAGATGGAGAAGCTCTATACAGTCAGCAAAAACAAGACTGGGAGCTGACTGTGGCTGAGACCATGAACTTCTTATTGCCAAATTCACACTTAAATTGAAGAAAGTGGGGAAAATCCCTAGACCATTCAGATATGACCTAAATCCCTTATGATTATACAGTGAAAGTGAGAAATAGATTTAAGGGATTAGATCTGATAGAGTGCCTGATGAACTATGGACAGAGGTTCGTGACACTGTACAGGAGACAGGGATCAAGACCATCCCCAAGAAACAGAAATGCAAAAAAGCAAAAATGGCTGTCTGAGGAGGCCTTACAAATAGCTGTGAAAAGAAGAGAAGCAAAAAGCAAAGGAGAAAAGGAAAGATAGATCCATTTGAATGCAGAGTTCCACAGAATAGCAAGGAGACGTAAGAAAACCTTCCTCAGCGATCAATGCAAAGAAATAGAGGAAAACAGAGGAATCGGAAAGACTAGAGATCTCTTCAAGAAAATTACAGATACCAAGGGAACATTTCATGCAAAGATAGGCTCAATAAAGGACAGAAATGGTATGGACCTAACAAAGCAGAAGATAGTAAGAAGAGGTGGCAAGAATACACAGAAGAACTATACAAAAAAGATCTTCATGACCCAGATAATCACGATGGTGTGATCACTCACCTAGAGTCGGACATCTTGGAATGTGAAGTCAAGTGGGCCTTAGAAAGCATCACTACGAACAAAGCTAGTGGAGATGATTGAATTCCAGTTCAGCTATTTCAAATCCTGAAAGATGATGCTGTGAAAGTGCTGCACTCAATATGCCAGCAAAGTTGGAAAACTCAGCAGTGGCCATAGGACTGCAAAAGGTCAGTCTTCATTCCAATCCCAAAAAAAGGCAATTCCAAAGAATGCTCAAACTACCGCACAATTACACTCATCTCACACACTAGAGAAGTAATCCTCAAAATTCTCCAAGCCAGGCTTCAGCAATACATGAACCGTGAAGTTCCAGATGTTCAAGCTGGTCTTAGAAAAGGCAGAGGCACCAGAGATCAAATTGCCAACATCCGCTGGATCATCAAGGAAGCAAGAGAGTTCCAGAAAAACATCTATTTCTGCTTCATTGACTATGCCAAAGCCTTTGACTGTGTGGATCACAATAAACTGTGGAATATTCTTAAAGAGATGGGAGTACCAGACCACCTGACCTGCCTCTTGAGAAACCTGTATGCAGGTCAGGAAGCAACAGTTAGAACTGGACATGGAACAGACTGGTTCCAAATAGGAAAAGCAGTACGTTAAGGCTGTATATTGTCACCATGCTTATTTAACTTATATGCAGAGTACAACATGAAATGCTGGGCTGGAGGAAGCACAAGCTGGAATCAAGATTTCCAGGAGAAATATCAAAAACCTCAGATGGCAGAAAGTGAAGAGGAACTCAAAAGCCCCTTGATGAAAGTGAAAAAGAAGAGTGAAAATATTGGCTTAAAGCTCAACATTCAGAAAACAGAGATCATGGCACCCAGTCTAATCGCTTCATGGCAAACAAATGGAGAAACAGTGGAAACAGCAGCAGCCTTTATTTTTCGGGGATTCAAAATCACTGCAGATGGTGACTGCAGTCATGAAATTAAAAGACGCTTGCTCCTTGGAAGAAAAGTTATGACCAACCTAGACAGCATATTAAAAAGCAGAGACATTAATAAATTAATGTCTAGTCAAGGCTATGGTTTTTCCAGTAGTCATGTATGGATATGAGAGTTGGACTATAAAGAAAGCGGAGCACTGAATAATTGATGCTTTTGAACTGTGGTGCTGGAGAAGACTCTTGAGAGTCCCTTGGACTGCAAGGAGATCCAACCAGTCCATCCTAAAGAAGATGTTCATTGGAAGGACTGATATTGAAGCTGAGACTCCAGTACTTTGGCCACCTGATGAGAAGAGCTGGCTCATGTGAAAAGACCCTGATGCTGGGAAAGACTGAGGGCAGGAGGAGAAGGGGACGACAGAGGATGAGATGGTTGGATGGCATCACCTATTCAATGGACATGGGTTTGTGTAAACTGCGGGAGTTGGTGATGAAAAGGGAGGTCTGGCATGCTACAGTCCATGGGGTCACAGACAGACACAACTTAGTGACTAAACAACAACACATCTTTTATCTCCATAGTAAGATCTTTTTCGAAGTTTGTATTCTTTTTAATGCAACTGTAAATTCTAACCACCAATGATTTGATTAGGCTACTAGATCAGTCTCAGTAAATGGTAGTAATAGCTGAAATTGGACTCATTATTGGTGTAAAGGGCTTCCCTTGTGGCTCAGACGGTAAAGCATCTGCCTACAATGCGGGAGACCGGGGTTCAATTCCTGGGTCAGGAAGATCCTCTGGAGAAGGAAATGGCAACTCACTCCAGTACTCTTGCCTAGAATATTCAATGGACGGAGTACCCAGTAGGCTACAGTCCATGGGGTGGCAGAGTCAGACACAACTGAGAGACTTCACTTCATAGCTGTTATGGTCGCACTGTGCTCCGCCCCCCAAGTACTTCGAAGTCCTAGCCTCTAGTACCTGTGAACATGATCTCATTTGGAAATAGGGTTTTTACAGATGAGATTAGATTATGATGAGATCATTAGGATGGAGCCTAATCAAAAAGACTAGCAGAAGTCATTAGAAGAAGAGACACAGGCAAACAGAGAGAATATCGTGTGAAGATGATAAGCAGAGGTTAGAATGATACAGCTACAAGTAAAAGAACACCAAGAATTGACAGCTACCACCAGAAGCTAGACAGTGGCAAGGAAGGATTCTGTACAGAGCCCTAGAAAGGAACCAATCCTGCTAACACCTTGATTTTGGAACCTTGAGAGAACAATTCTATTCCTTTAAGCTGTCTGGTCTGTGGTCCTTTGTAGACAGCAGCCCTAGGAAACTAACACAATAGCTGATAAAGCCTTAGAGACGCCTTTGTTCTTTTAAGTATATTGTTTTTTTCTTGATTATAAAATAGTATTTGTTTTTTATATAGATATCTAAAATACACATAAATATTGCAAACAGAAAATTAGAAATACATACAATCCCGCAGAAGGAGAGAATCACTGTTAATAAAGCTACTGAAATACATTCTTAATAGTACCCTTCCTAGCCATCAAACTCTAAAGTGAAATTTCATTTTAACATCTTTACACTAATAAGCAATATAGCTAACTAAGGGACACACTGAAGACTTTTCAGTGATATATTACAACCGTCCACCTTACTAGAAAAACTATTTACAACTTTATTTTAGATAACTAGATAGCAAGCTATCTATAAGTACAGAGATACATATACCTATACATAGGTAAGTGTGCATGCTAAGTCACTTCGGTCATGTCCAACTCTGCAACCCTATGGACTGCAGCCCAGCGGACTCCTCCGTCCATGCAGATTCCCCAGGCAAGAATACTGACTGGAGTGGGTTGCCATCCCCTCCTCCAAGGGATCTTCCCATATGTAAGTAGATAGCAAGTTAAAGCAAAAAAAAAAAAAAGAAACCTCATTCATTATAGGGCTCCTCTTTATAAAGTTGAAGGATTATAGTAAGAAAGATAATAGATGACTTTTGATATAGAAAAGCACTGTCACTGTACAAATGGAGGAACTGGAGAAGATGAAACTGGAAAACTTATTAAACACAAAATAAAATTAAAGTAATAAGGACAAACTATACTACCACCACCCCAAAAAGCAAATTTTAAGTCACTTTCAATGTTTTGTATCTTTTTGCTCAACTTCTTTATGTACAATAAAGAACTGTGCTTTATTTATTCTGGCTGTTACTAATCACTAGTTTCTAATGGTAAATAATTAGAGAAAAACAAGAGTGTGTATGTATCCAGAATACAGAGTATGAACATGAAAGACAATGGCTTATGGCAATCTGCTTTAAGACATGATCTTCAGAAGAAAAGTATGCCAAGGCAGGTATCACCCAACATTCCTTTGCCTTGACAAAGCTCCAAACTGAACTCCTGCTTTACCTCAATCTTCTTCCCCATCTTAGTTGATGATAACTTCATCGTTCTAGTCACTCAGAAGAAATAATCTTGATATCATCTTTGACGCCTCTTTCTTGAATATCTCAGACAGAATGTGCCCAATTCTTAGCACCTCCACTTCTACTATTCTGGACTTCGCCATCATCAGATCTTTCCTGGATTGCCAGATAACATCCTAATTGTCTCCTTGCTTCTACCATTAACTGTTACAGTCTATTTTCAAATTAGACATAAGACTTCTAAAATTAAATGATAAAGCCATCCCTCTGCTCAAAACTTTTTAATGGGTCCTTATTACATTCACATTAAAAACCAAAAGTCTTTACAATGGCCTGCAAAACTTATACTACCTGCTAAAAGTAAAAACGCTTTTTTCTAAACTCACACCACTTCTGAGCCCAGATGTGTGGGTTTTTACACAATAAGCAATTCTCTAATTCTCAAAAGACACTACAATTTAACTCGATTTGACACTACTGGAGTTAGTATCAGATTCCACAAGCCAATGGCTCAGTCCCACTAGACTGACTCCCCATTTCAGACACCAACCACCAGTCCCAAGTAGTCACCTGTATTTCTGATCAACCACCAATAAGTTAGGGGTTCCCTCCAACCTCTGCCAAGGATTCAATTAACTTGCTGGCATGGCTGTGGAAAACAGCTTACTTGAGTGGATTTCAAGTTCATTATAAAAGGATATAACTCACGAACAGCCTGACGGAAGAGCTGCACAGGGCAAAGAATGTGGGTGCTTCTGCACCCTCTCAAGAACACCATTCTCCCAACACTGCTACAAGTTCACCAATACAGAAGCTCTCCAAACCGCTTCAGTTAGGATTTTTTAATGGAGGCTTCATTGTGTAGGCATGCTTGATTAAATATTTGGCCACTGGCGAGTAGTTCAACCTCCACCTCTCCCCTCTCTGGAGGTGTGTGTATATGTGTATGGTGAGGAGAAGGGGTGGAGGGCTGAAAATTTCAATCCTCTAATCACACGGTTGGTTTTGTGGCAATCAGTTCTCACCCTGCGGCTAGCACCCAGTCACCAACACACGTTTATCTCAACCATAGCCATCTCAACACACATTTATCACCTTGCAGATTCCAAGAATTTTCAGAGCTGTGTGCCAGGAAACAGGCAGAGACCAAATATACATTTCTTCTTATGTAACACCGGCCCATCTTCTCACCTCTAACTTCATCCCTAACTACTTTCCCTTTATATTCTCCGCTTTCAACTTTATGGGCCTCCTTGTTATTCCTGAACAAACCATGCAAACTCCTGCTCTAAAGCCTTGACACTCTATTCCTCTGCCTGGAATACACTTCCTCTTGATACCCACAAGACTTCTCCCAAAGCACTTCATGATTGCTTTGCTCAAAAATCACCTTCTATATGAGGCTTATACTTAAATTTGCAACCCACTCCATATTCCCAATTCCCCTTGCCCTGATCTACTTTTTCTTTTCTCCTTGGCATTCTTCACCAACTAAGATAACATACAATTGACTTACTGTTTTTTATCACTGTTTATCATTGTTTCTCCTCCCAGTCCTCTTAGAATATAAACTGAACTCCAAGCAACTAGAACAATACAAAGTGCATGGTAGGCAGTCATTAAATACTTACTGAATGAAGCTCAGGAAATAAAGCGAAACCTCAATCAACAAACCCTGCTGCTGCTGCTGCTAAGTCGCTTCAGTCGTGTCCGACTCTGTGCGACCCCATAGACGGCAGCCCACCAGGCTCCCCTGGTCCCTGGGATTCTCCAGGCAAGAACACTGGAGTGGGTTGCCATTTCCTTTTCCATTGCATGAAAGTGAAACGTGAAAGTGAAGTCGCTTAGTCGAATCCGACTTTTCACGACCCCATGGACTACAGCCCACCAGGCTCCTCCATCCATGGGATTTTCCAGGCAAGAGTGCTGGAGTGGGGTGCCATTGCCTTCTCCCTATGAAATCAATAAAGAGGACCTAGGCATTAAAGGTATAGGACAATTTCCCTCCACTTGGCAGCTAGGTTAGTGTCAGTAGGATACTGACAAGGAGGTTAAGATTATTTCAGGCCTATACAGCAGTACCTTAAAAGAGGAAACATCTTCTAGGGTTCAAACAGACTGCTAACCTAAAAACAGGGAGGGCCATCATTAGAGGGCCAAGATTTTACTATGCAGGGTGAGAAGTTTAGAAGAAGATAAAGCACAAAGTACCTGGTCAACAAAGAATGCCCTGATGGGTTCTTGACAAGGATGGAATTCATGTTCTGATACTGACCTCATGATTTCCAATTATTCTACCTCTGAAAAACTTCCACCAACACAGCATATTACTCAACTACTTAATCATTAAAAGAAAATTAATTCCATTATCTCTAATTATAATCTATATTAAAAAGTTCATAGAATTATTGTAAGAATCACAAACCATGTCTAAAATAACTAATAAATGCCCAAAACATGGCAGGCACTCAGTAAAAACACAAGCTAATTATAACGACAGCAAAAACACAATCTTTGATATAAAATGATTTTTAATAATATAAAAAACACATTTGAAGAAAAAGTAAAAGCTGTATTGATATTTTACACTCCATTTTGTTATTCCTCCATTTCTGTAAACTGAAGTATCAATCTTGACTAAAGACTTAATCCAGATTAGTGGCATCGGATAAACTGTACAATGAATTATTAACTTCCAAATTTTAAAATCTATTAAGTCATTCTTAGTAGAAAATAAGCAGTTTCATTTGTAGAGCTATCCTACTTTAAGAAAACTTAAAATATGAAAACTTCTAATTACAAAAAAAAGTTGGGGAATGCTTCACTTTACAAGTGGATTCACCACAGTATTATTTTAAACATTCATTTACGAACTGAGCTAGAGAAAGAGAAATGAGTTACAATGTTAGAAGGCAATGCATCAGAAATAAAGTGAAAGCAATTCTGAAATAATGTAAGCAACAGAGATTTAATTTAGAAGAATTCAACCTATGTACAACTTTCCAGAAAAATTCAAAACTTCCTTAATGACAATTTTAATTCATAAATAACACAACAACCATGTAGCCATAAACAATAACTAGCAACTTTTCTGAAGTGACTCATGTAAAATAAAAGTTCTTCAACCATATGTAATGGCTTGCAGCACGCTGGGGTATGTCACAGAACACCTTTGATGGCAGCCTATGGACCCCTTAGGATGATGTTTGTAAAAACATAAAATATAATTCATGGGATTACAATTAACAAAGGACGAAAAAAGTGTGCAAGATTCCCAAGAAAACCAGTTACATTAAAATTCAGTCCTAATCAGACCACAGTTTCAAGCATGAATCCTCAGTTAATAAAAGAACTGCTGATAGAGGATATGGATTAACCTGGAAAAGCAAAGAAGAAATACTTTTGCCTAAATATTCTATACATGTATTATTCCTAGTATTTAAAAAACTAACTTGCCAAGATATTATATAACCCATTTAAAGTTTAAATAACCGTTGAAAGTTTTATCTCTGGTAGAACATTTCGTGTTCCTACTGTGTGCATATACTATAATGCAAAACAACAGTTTCAGCAAGAAAATAACTTGTAATTTGACTACTGAACGTGTACATTACCTTAAAACAGAATTTTCATTTTTGAACTCTTTGGCTAAAAAAGACTTCTAAATCATTATTCCCAAAATATCCTGGTACTGCACAGTTTAAAATACACATTTGACACAAAATAATGGAAAAGATCTTGAATCACAGTATTTACTAAAATTGTAAGTTTATTTTTTAAGAAAAAGAATAAACTAGGTGAAAAATGGTGCCCTTCCACCATTAAAATAGCTTTCTTTGAAAAAAAACACTTTTTTGTATCTTCTAGAGAAAATATTAATAAATTACTATTAGTGTCAAGTTACAAGAGCTATACAAATCTACCTACATTTATAAAAACATTTTTTTAGTTAACAGGGAAAATGAAAGATCTGTTCTTGGCAGCTTATTTTTCACACTGTAGGAAAAATCAGTGAGTTGAGTAGAATAAATCACTTTCATGTTTTATCACTAGTAATTATGAACCTAAACAAACTGTACAGTGAGTTCATTTTAAAAACGAATAAAATTTAAAATAAAAACAAAACCCTTGTTTTTTCAGAGCATAACTAACTTCTTCCTACAGTCTGTTTGTTTGAAATTATGACAACGGCAGATAAATCATATATTACTTTTGCAATATGTTTCATTTGTTTTCATTTCTGTTTGCCTAGACCATCATCATGGAACTGAAAAGAATAGAACATTAAACTAAAAGAAGTTTTTAATATTAACTTAGCCAAAAGTTCATTTCAATCCGAATTTTGTTAGGAATTTCTCCTTCTTTTAAATACTGAGAATTACGAACGCTTTTCTTTAAAGAACATTACTAAAAGTGAATCAGACCCTAATCACAAAGAACCTCCTAAATTTAAACATCCTTCAGAAATAGCCTTGAAAACTCACTGCAAAAAAATACATATTTTCTTCCAGATAAGGAAACATTTGGCAAACTCTTATCTAACAAATAAAGCCTTGCAGTACATTTGCAAGCATTAATGAGGCTTCGCACTGATGGAGAAAACCTTACAGTTGAGTTACAAAACCTCAGAGCACGCTCAAATTGCAGGCTTTAGAAACCCTCTCTGCTACACCTGTGCAAGTACTTCCTGTTCTCCAAAGATATTTAAAAGTTGTTTGGTAAACGTCCCGTTGGAGAAAGAATGGCAACCCACTCCAGTATTCTTGCCTGGAAAATCTCATGGACGGAGGAGCTTGGCGGGCTGCAGTCCATGGGGTCGCAAAGAGTCGGACACGACTGGGCACACACCAGACCAGAAATGTCCACTAAATCGCCATTTAGAAGCTAAACATTAACTTCATAAATTACTACTACTAAATCACTAAATTACTACTACTACCACTCAGAAAAAAACAGTCCGAAGAGTCTCACGAATCATCTCTTCCCCAAACAGTAACAAAACCTCTTTAAAAAGCGGCTGCTTGAGAGGCAGTGGCTTGGAAAGTGAGGGGCAGGCGCCAGGTAAGCGTGATAGTCACAATTCCGAAGCACTCAGCGACCCAGCAGGATTCCAGGTTCCGCCTCTGGCCAGCCCTCAAACACAGCAGCAACAAGCACTGCCCAGTGAGCACAGGACCGCCTCCCTCGCGTTCGCCTCCAGCCCGGCCAAAGGCGCCTCGGGCAGAGCCTGGACGCGGCGGGAGGGCGGTGCGACCTCCAGAGTCCGCCCCGAAGCGGGTGGGGGAGGAGGTCGGGGGGCAGCGAGGAGAGACGCCGAGTCTGGGACTGGAACGAGGGTCTTCCAGTCAGGCCCGCGGAGGTCGCAGGGCTTTGGCTCTCCAGCCAGGGACTAGTTTCGGAGACTTACCTTGAGCTCTGCCCTTTTAGCGAGAGGGGCGTGTGGTCCAGGTAGAGAAATACGGGCCTTCTACCTCCACAGGGCAGTCTCCCGCTAGCCCAGCTCCGCGTCAAGCTGACACCAGGCTGACACACCAACAGCTGCTACCGAAACCGAGGCTCACCGGGAACTGGAGCAGAGGCGACTGGTCTCCGCCGCCCAGACCGCGACCCAGCGCACGGAGCATGCGCACACGCCTCAACACCCAAAGGCCAGTCAGGCCAGTGACACCTGCGATCAACAGGTCCTGGGAGCCCCGCCCAAATCCCCGCCTCACCCCCGCCCCGCCTCCTCGAAGCTGACCCCGCCCTCAGGCTCCAGGAGCTGGCTCCGCCCCCACACGCGATTTCCCGGCTTTCTGGACCTGCGGATCTGTGTTCCCGCGCGGGTTCCATAGGGCTGGCGATCCAGTTGACTTACTCTGAGCCGCGAGATCCCGCGAGAGCAGGGACTTGACCATTTTTCTTAAGGCGGGAGCGGAGCGTTGGGGTTAACTGTTGTTCGAGAAAGGAGGCTGCAGGTTGGTTTTTGTGGTGCAGAGGGAAGAAAGGAGTAGTTCTTCAGGTGGAAGTGGTTATTCCGATACTGTTGGTCATTTATTTATTCATTATTTTCTAAGCTCAGGGACACGAATCCACCAGAGACTGGGCTTTAAGTTAGTTGTTACCTCAGAGAAAACGACCTGTATCGCACGGCCTCGAAACCCTAGGCTAATTAGCAGTTCTGTTTAGCTTTCTGTGAATCCTTACCATCTGTTTGCAGTTAAATGATTTACATTGGCTTGAATGTATATTCCCCAACTGGTTGTTTCGTGACTATTTAATAAAATGAAAGGCTTAATAAACATGTTGATCCGGTTAATGGTTAATTGTGAGAAAAATGTGGCTGCCTCCTTACTGTGCTTTCAACAGGTTTTAAGTTGCAAGCTAATGTTTGGGAATTGGGCGAAACTTCGTTTTGTAATAACTTGTTTCTTAGGAATAGTAGTAAAAGGAAAATCCACTGTCATCTTTAGTATAAAAGATCCCTCTCAATAAGTAGTAAGATTTTGGAACTCATTTCAAAGCTGTTGCAGGTTCAACATACAGATTCTAAAAATTGATTTAACTAAACTCTTAAACAGGTTCAGTTCAGTCGTTCAGTCGTGTACGACTCTCCGCGACCCCATGAATCACAGCACGCCAGGCCTCCCTCTCCATCACCAACTCCCGGAGTTCATTCAAGCTCATGTCCACAGAGTCGGTGATGCCATCCAGCCATCTCATTCTCGGTCGTCCCCTTCTCCTCCCGCCCCCAATCCTTCCCAGCATCAGAGTCTTTTCCAGTGAGTCAACTCATCGCATGAGGTGGCCAAAGTATTGGAGTTTCAGCTTTAGCATCAGTCCTTCCAAAGGTAACTCTAAATGTCTATTTGAAGAAACAGAAGGAGGAAACATTTTAGATTGGTATAGGCGAGTAGTACCTGTGACTGAATCAAGGAGAATTTGTTGAGCATTTATTGTTCCCTTCACTGAATTGGGCGCTGAAGAAGATACAGTGAAGTTTAAGATATGGTTCTTGCCCTCAGTAAATTTAAAACTTGGAGAATGAGACAAAGAACTACATTTAAAAAATAGCACCATTAATTCTCCCCTTGCTTTCCCTAGTGCTACTTTCTCCTGGTTTTGCGACTTCCTCTCTGAGGCACTTTAAATATTTTTATTCTTAACTGTGCCCTCTGTGTTCCCAAACTCTCTATTTTCTTGTGTTGTTATTTCTTTTGTCTCCTTGAACAGTCTTTTCCCCATGGTGGACTTAGCTACTAGGTATCCTGGGCACCTGGAGAAGGAAATGGCAACCCACTCCAGTATTCTTGCCTGGAGAATCCCAGGGACAGAGGAACCTGGTGGGCTGCTGTCTATGGGGTCACACAGAGTCGGACACAACTGACTTGACTTAGCAGCAGCAGCAGCATCCTGGGCACCAGGGACTCCCAAATGGATATCTTCAGCTTAGACCCTTTTAAGCAATAGCATCTTTGGGTGTCATGTGCTGAGTCACTTCAATAGTGTCCAACTCTTTGCAACCCTATGAACTGTAGCACACCAGGCCCTTCTGTCCATAGGCTTCTCCAGGCAAGAATACTGGAGTGGATTGTCATTCCTTTCTCCGGGGGATCTTCCTGACCCAGGAATTGAACCCTCGTCTCCCATCTCTTACGGCTTCTGCATTGCAGGCAGTCGTATAGGTACTTATGTCCCAAATTGACTTGGACATCTTTTCTGTTCCCTACTCCTAGTTCCGCATCTCTTCCCACCCATCTGGAACCTACACTGCTTTCAGTCTCTATTTTAGATAATAGCACCTAGGTGCCCAAATCAAGAATCCATGTGTACCCCTATATTACATTTCCTTCATTTCCTCTGTCCTGATATCAAGTTTGATTAATTCATCTCCTTAAGGATCTCTCAACCCCCGCACCCCTTTTAATCTCCATTCTTACTGTCTTAATCTATCAACTAATCATCATCTCTCCTAACTCATCTCCCTTGGACCACTGCAATAGGCTCTAGTTATTTCCCACTCCAGTCCAACATCCATGTCTGTTAATGATTTTTCTAACATGAAAATATGATTACAATCTTACCAAGGTTTTTTCAGGAGCTCCCCATCTCCTTCAGGGCCTGGCCCCAGACTTAGTCTCATATACTACTCTTGTCCATTTACTCCACACTAGCTATATAGAATTCCTTGCTCATCTGTGTTTCTACTAGGTTCTCTCAAGATCTTTTAGGTCTCAGTTGAATACTTATTTCATCCATGGAAACTTTCATAACTTCCCGAGACAGATTTGCCCTTCCTTCCCCCCTTTTGGGGTTTATTTATAGCAATTATGTTGTACTATAGTTATTTCTTTGCAAATGTAACTGACAGAGCACCCTTGAAAAATAATTTGAACTATGGATAATAAAGACTCACTATATCCCTGCCTTCTTTCAGATTATAGAAGAATGCCCTTCAGTTTACCATGCTCAAAAATTTGACAAAACCGTGACTGTACAGTTATTTTAATCCTGTAACTTCAAACTTTCTGCTACTTCTTGGCATATTTAAGTACTGAGTTTTACATGGTATACTAGGTCACAAGTTGGAGTCAATGGGCAGGAAGCAAACAGATGAAAAAAAGGAAAATTGACAGTGCACTGTATTTTAGGACAGGAGTTGCTCCCAAAAAACTTCGTAGTTAGAAATGTCACAACGTAAGTTTTAAATGTACTGCCTCTGAGAATTACTGTTTGTTCTTGAAGTATATGTGTATATGTTTAATTCAGTAGTTATTTTATTGGGCAGACCCAAATTAATGAGGAAAAATCTCTGCACTTCTCACTGACTTGAGATCATGAAAGGAAAGATTTGGAATGCCAAAGACCACCTTATGTTGTTTGAATGAGGCTGAGCCAAAGTTTACATCATCAGCACCACCACACTTAGATGCCTCTTTATTATTCTGGAGTGATTATAATCCAGACTTCAGGAGATGTACCATCTTGTGGTTCTAGTCACCCTATTCACTAATAAATGGTAGAAGTAGCAGTATTCTATCCTGAGAAGCTGTCATCCAGTGGTTCCAGGAGGTAAAGAACAGCTAAAGACATGGCAAACCACGAATGAGCTGGGTAGGATAAAGTGAAATACAGTATAGAGTTGTAGCCAAATGGCTGTCTCAGGATTGGATGTGAGACTAACTCCTTTTTTCCTAATTGCATGAAGGAAATGTTGACAAGTGTTATCTTCTTAGTAAACTTGTAAAGAACAGGGACTATATTTTTTCACTGTGAATTTCTAGGGCATAGCACAGTGCCTGGCATAGATATATAACAAATGTGTTCAGTGGATGGGCTGAAGAACTAGAAGTTCTGTTAATTTTTTAGAGAATAGAGACATCTGTGTGGACCAGAATTGTTGGGGAAAGCTTCTATGGGAGATCAGATATGAGCTTCAACTTGGAAGGTTCACGAGTAGGCATATTTGAATGCACTGTGGAGGAGATATGACTATCAAGAGCAAAGTTTTAGAAACGAATTAAAGCCAATGCAGGGCTATAATAGGAAGCCTTTTAAGTTCTTGAACAGGATGTTTGGTTTGGAATTATATACGGGTTTGTAGGGGAAATTGTAGTGAGGCAAGAAGATGAGCTAAACCAGTACAATTCCAGAGAAACCTTCAGTGATGATGAGGCCAAGCAAAAAACCTAGTCATAATCAACCACTTCCTCTTTGACTCACATCCCAATTTTTGTAACATCATCCTCTTACATGGCTTTCCTCCAACCTATTTGGTTGTTCCTTTTCAACCTGCTTTTCTCTTACACTTTCTAGATGATGGTGTTCCGTAGTGCCTGGCCCTAAGACCTGGCTTTATCCTCATGGTTTTAAATATATATTTCCCACACAGCAGCCAAAGTAGCCTATTTTAAATGTTGACATGTTACCCGCCCCTACTTAAAATTGTTCAAAGACTTACTATCTACATAAAATAAAATCCAAATAGACACCTGAAGGAGCTATTCTTCCCTCCCTAACAGCATCTCATGCTATCAAGGATTTTGCACTCTTTATTCCCTATACCTAGAACCCTGCTTCTTAATGGCGGGGGCGGGGGGGGAGGTGATACTGTCTCTCAAGGGACATTTGCCAAAGGCCAATACGTTGCTGATTGTCACAGGGTAGGAAGGGAGTGCTGCTGCTGGTATCCAATTGGGGTAAGGCCAATTCTGCTGCTAAACACCCCACACAAAGACAGTCACCCAGAGCAAAGAATTATATGGTTCAAAATGTCATTAGTGCCAAAGTAGAGAAACCCTGACCTACAGTACCTTCCCCTGAGCCTCCAAGTGGCTGACTCCTTTTCATCCTCTATAGTTTTAACTTTGTCTTCCTAGAAGTCATCTTTGACTTAGAATTTCCTGCCTGTCTCTATCACAGTGTTCTGTTTATTCATCTCATACCACTTTTCACAACCTGTGATTAGTTTGTTTGTTTATTGTCTTTCTCACTATCTAGAAAGCAGATCCCATGAAAAGCCTCTCTCCATCGTTATTCTTTCTGTAAAGGCTAATACAGGGGCACAGAGTTCCGTTCCGTTCCGTCGCTCAGTCGTGTCCAACTCTTTGTGACCCCGTGGACTGTAGCCTACCAGTGGCACAGAGTAGGCATCAATAAAGAGTTATTTGACTCCTGAATCTGGATCTGCAATATGTCATGGAATGAAAACTTAACAATAAGGCTTTTTCTTCTTTTTTCTGTAAAATTAAAATATGCAGTTACTGAGAGAACAGATTGAAGACACCTGGAAGGAAGTTGTCATCATTCAGAGTGCCTTCTGGAAGTCTGCTGGTCTGAGGTCAGTATTCAGATGTGCTCCACAAATACCCTTCCTTCCTAAGTAGCTTCTCACAATCAGAACCAAAAGTAGAATCATACTATGGCCAAATTAACTAATGTCAGTGAAGTAAAGAGAATCAGTCAGGAAGGGAAAAAAGAAACAAGGATGAATAGTACCAAAAATGATATAAAATTGTTTGATCAAACTAAGAAGTTTAAAAGACCTAATTTTTTAATATGTACATGTCTTTACAAAGCTGTTTCAAAACTGTATTTAGAAGTACCTGGTTAATATACATTTTAATTTTTTCAATTAAGAAAATATGTATTGTGGACATGTATTGCTTTGTCCTTTCCTGCTTTTATCAGTAATAATAGATCCATACCACTTAACCCTAGGATGGGCATAACTCCATATTGAGCATTTCATCATTTTCTGGCTCTGGTGATTAGTGTATGGGTGATTTGAACTAATCAGTATTCCTTCTCAGGAGTTTTCAAATTATTAATAGAGCTTACAGGAAAGATCTTTTTTTTTTCTTTGTGTACAAAGCTATAAAACCGTAAGCTCAGAGGTGCTTGTGGCAGTGTGCCTTGTCATTTATAATGTCTGGTCTGAAAGAATAAGGCGGCTTTGGAAGAGAGGGGAAAGAAAAGGTCCTAAGGGTTCTCCAGCCTCTTATCAAATAGGTAGTTCAGGAATTGAGTGTTCACCAAATGCCTTAACGCTCTGCAGCATGACCTTTTGTTGAACATCAGAAGGTCAAATTTAGTATCCATAGCGTCTTAGCCAGCTCTTCCTTAGGCAAAACTTTGCTGGCCTTACATTCCAATCTTTCTAAGCCTCTGCTATAACAGAGTCAACATTAGCTAGTTAACCGCATTGAGTGGTTTAACCAGTAACCTCCTTAATTTTGCTGACTTATTGTCAGCTTAAGCAATTTCATTACCTTTGTTATTTCACTTTGAAACATCCTAATTTTCTTATCTGTAAAGTTGGGATGAGAAATAATACTTACATATGATGTCTTTTGATGATGCCCCAGATAAAAGCAACCATAAAGTCTTATACTGTGTTATTATGGCCTTTAGTGTTGTTATTACAGTTACCAATACTGCTGTCATCAATGATAATGTGTTGCTCTAAGAACCTGTATATTGTTTTTCTTTCTATAATATGTATTTTATTACAGTCTCAACGATACACAAGGCTTTAGATTCTTTCTGGTCCAGCCTCCTACTCACTAAAGGATTATCCCTGCCAGTAGTTGTCCAACCTCTGTTCAAATATGGTAACAGTGGTAGAAAACTTGATGTTTTATGAGACATCCTTTTCTTTTTAAGACTTCTTTAACCACTAAGAAATTTTCATCACAGTGAGTTGAAATTCACCTTCTAGTAATTTCTATACACAGATCTTATTTCTGTCCTTTATAGCAACAGAGATCTATGTTCTTTTTTCCATAAGACACTGCTGCTGCTAAGTCACTTCAGTCGTGTCCGACTCTGTGTGACCCCATAGACGGCAGCCCACCAGGCTCCCCCGTCCCTGGGATTCTCCAGGCAAGAACACTGGAGTGGGTTGCCATTTCCTTCTCCAATGTGTGAAAGTGAAAAGTGAGACACTACTGAACTTTGAAAACAAGTTTTGTGTTTTCAAGCTAAAAGTTCTCTCAAAATCTTTTTGAAGGCCTAGTAAAATATTAAACTAATCTGCTCATTCATTCATTCTACTTCACCTTATCCCACAAAGATTTAAAGTAAATTCTAAAAAATAAAATAAATTCTAACATATAGTATAAAACAATGGTCAAACATAAATAAGAAAAAGAATCAGAACTATGGGAAAGTAGAATATGAGAAGAATGTAAAGAGTGAGAACGAAAGAATAGAAATAAGCATGAGCCTATGGCTTAAGTTTGTTTGATCTGAAATTATAAGTGAATATGATATTTAACAGTAACAGGAAACATTTTTCTGTCATCTAAAATGCTTTTTCCTCTACGTTTGCCCTCATCTAAGAAGGCTCTTATCTGTGTTCACTGACAATAGACTCATCCACATGTCCCTGGAAAATGCAGTAACAGGCTTCATAATCCATGAAACTGACTTCAGGATGCAATTTTGTTGTCAACTTCTGGGAAAAATATGGTGACTAAAAAAAAACATATTTCTGTAGTTAGCATGATATCAGTTCAGTTCAATTGCTCAGTCATATCCGACTCTTCGTGACCCCATGGACTGCAGTATGCCAGGCTTCCCTGTCCATCACCAATTCCTGGAGCTTGCTCAATCTTGTGTCCATCGAGTCGGTGGTGCTATCCAGTGCTATCCAACCATCTCATCCTCTGTCATCCCCTTCTCCTCCTGTCTTCAATCTTTCCCGGCATCAGGGTCTTTTCCAATGAGTCAGTTCTTTGCATCAGGTGGCCAAAGTGTTGAGGTTTCAGCTTCAACGTCAGTCCTTCCAATGAATATTCAGGACTGATTTCCTTGAGAATTGATGTCTGATCTCCTCGCAGTCCAAGGGACTCTCAAGAGTCTTCTCCAACACCACAGTTCAAAAGCATCAATTCTTTGGCACTCAACTTTCTTTATAGTCCAACTCTCACATCCATACAAGACTACTGGAAAAACCATAGCTTTGACTAGATGGACCTTTGTTGGCAAAGTAATGTCTCTGCTTTTTACTATGCTGTCTAGGTTGGTCATAGCCTTTCTTCCAAGGAGCAAGTGTCTTTTAATTTCATGGCTGCAGTCACCATCTGCAGTGATTTTGGAGCCCAAGAAAATAAAATCTGTCACTGTTTCCATTGTTTCCCCATCTATTTGCCATGAAGTGATGGGACCAGATACCATGATCTTGGTTTCTTGAATGTTGAGATTTAAGCCAGCTTTTTCACTCTCCTCTTTCACTTTTATCAAGAGGCTTTTTAGTTCCTTTTCACTTTCTGCCAGAAGGGTGGTATCATCTGCTTATCTGAGGTTATTGATATTTCTCCTGGCAATCTTGATTCTGGCTTGTGCTTTATCCAGCTCAGGCATTTTGCATGTTGTACTTTCCATAGAAGTTAAATAAGTAAGGTGACAATATACAGCCTTGATGTACTCCTTTCCCAATTTGGAACCAGTTTGTTGTTCCATGTCTGGTTCTAATTGTTGCTTCTTGACCTGCATGCAGATTTTGCAGGAGGCAGGTCTGGTGGTCTAGTATTGCCATCTCTTGAAGCATTTTCCACAGTTTGTTGTGATCCACACAGTCAAAGGCTTTGGTGTTTTCAATAAAGCAGAAGTAGATATTTTTCTGGAATTTTCTTGCTTTTTCTATGATCCAACATACATTGGCAATTTGATCTCTGGTTCCTCTGCCTTTTCTAAATCCAACTTGAACATCTGGAAGTTCATGGTTCACATACTGTTGAAGCCTGGATTGGAGAATTTTGAGCATGACTTTACTAGAATGTGAGATGAGTGCAATTGTGCGGTAGTTTGATCATTCTTTGGCATTGCCTTTCTTTGGGATTGGAATGAAAACTGACCTTTTCCAGTCCTGTGGCCACTGCTGAGTTTTCCAAATTTGCTGGCATATTGGGTGCAGCACTTTCACAGCATCATCTTTCAGGATTTGAAATAGCTCAACTGGAATTCCATCACCTCCACTAGCTTTGTTTGTAGCGATGCTTCCTGAGGCCCACTTGACTTTGCAATCCAGGATGTCTGGCTCTAAGTGAGTGATAACATCATCATGGTTAGCTGGGTCGTGAAGATCTTTTTTGTATAGTTGTTCTGTGTATTCTTGCCACTTCTTCCTAATATCTTCTGCTTCTGTTAGGTCCATGCCATTTCTGTCCTTTATTGAGCCTGTCTTTGCATGAAATGTTCCCTTGGTATCTCTGATTTTCTTGAAGTGATGTCTACTCTTTCCCATTTTGTTGTTTTCATTTTTTTCTTTGCAGTGATCACTGAGGAAGGCTTTCTTATCTCTCCTTGCTATACTTTGGAACTCTGCATTCAAATAGTTCTATATTTCCTTTTCTCCTTTGCCTTTAGCTTCTTTTCTTTTCACAGGTATTTGTTAGGCCTCCTCAGACAACCATTTTGCCATTTTGCATTTCTTTTTCTTGTGGATGGTCTTGCTCCCTGCCTCCTGTACAATGTCACAAACCTCCATCCATAGTTCTTCAGGCACTCTATCTATCAGATCTAATCCCTTGAATCTATTTGTCACTTCCACTGTATAACTTGAATCTATTTGTAAACTTCCACTGATTTGATTTAGGTCATACCTGAATGGTCCAGTGGTTTTTTCATACTTTCTTCAATTTCAGTCTGAATTTGGCAACAAGGAGTTCATGATCTGAGTCACAGTCAGCTCCCAGTCTTGTTTTTACTTACTGTATAGAGCTTCTCCATCTTTGGCTGCAAATAATATAATCAATGTGATTTTGGTATTAACCATCTGGTGATGTCCATGTGTAGATTCGTCTCTTGTGTTGTTGGAAGAGGGTGTTTGCTTTGACCAGTGCATTCTCTTGGGAAAACTCTGTTAACTTTTGCCCTGCTTCATTTTGTTCTCTAAGGCCAAACTTGCTGTTACTCCAGGTATCTCTCTTGACTCCTGCTTTTGCATTCCAGTCCCTTGTGATGAAAACGATTTCTTTTTTTGGTGTTATTTCTGGAAGGTCTTGTAGATCTTCATCAGTTCAGTTAAGTTCAATTCAGTCACTCAGTCGCGTCCGACTCTTTGCGACCCCATGAATCACAGCACGCCAGGTCTCCCTGTCCATCACCAACTCCCGGAGTTCACTCAAACTCATGTCCATCGAGTCGGTGATGCCATCCAACCATCTCATTCTCTGTCGTCCCCTTCTCCTCCTGCCCCCAATCCCTCCCAGCATCAGAGTCTTTCCCAGTGAGTCAACTCGTTGCTTGAGGTGGCCAAAGTATTGGAGTTTCAGCTTTAGCATTAGTCCTTCCAATGAACACCCAGGGCTAATCTCCTTTAGAATGGACTGGTTGGATCTCCTTGCAGTCCAAGAGACTCTCAAGAGTCTTCTCCAGCACCACAGTTCAAAAGAATCAATTCTTCAGTGATCAGCTTTCTTCACAGTCCAACTGTCACATCCATACATGACCACGGGAAAAACCATAGCCTTGACTAGATGGACCTTGGTTGGCAAAGTAATGTCTCTGCTTTTTAATATGCTATCTAGGTTGGTCATAACTTTTCTTCCAAGGAGTAAGCGTCTTTTAATTTCATGGCTGCAATCAGCATCCGCAGTGATTTTGGAGCCCAAAAAAATAAAGTCTGACACTGTTTCCCCATCTATTTCCCGTGAAGTGATGGGACCAGATGCCGTGATCTTTGTTTTCTGAATGTTGAGCTTTAAGCCAGCCTTTTCACTCTCCTCTTTCACGTTCATCAAGAGGCTTTTTAGTTCCTCTTCACTTTCTGCCATAATGGTGGTGTCATCTGCATATCTGAGGTTATTGATATCTCTCCCGGCAATCTTGATTCCAGCTTGTGCTTCTTCCAGCCCAGAGTTCCTCATGATGTACTCTGCATATAAGTTAAATAAGCAGAGTGACAATATACAACCTTGATGTACTCCTTTTCCTATTTGGAACCAGTCTATTGTTCCGTGTCCATTTCTAACTGTTGCTTCCTGACCTGCATATAAGTTTCTCAAAAGGCAGGTAGATCTTCATAGAACCAGTCAATTTGGCTCTTTCAGCATTACTGGATGGGGCATAGACTTGGATTACTCTGATACTGAATGGTTTTCCTTGGAAACGACCAGAGATCATTCTGTCATTTTTGAGATTGCACCCAAGTACTGCATTTCAGACTCTTATGTTAAATGTGATGGCTACTCCATTTCTTCTAAGGTATTCCTGCCCACAGTAGTAGATATAATGGTCATCTGAATTAAATTAGCCCATTAAAGGTAAATTTTAGAAGTGGTCAAACAGGAGATGGGAAGAGTGAACATTGACATTAGGCATAAGTGAACTAAAATGGACTGGAATGGGTGAATTTAATTCAGCATGATAATAGTTTGAGCAAATTATTTCCTCTTTTGGTTCATCAGTTTAAGTAAGATTGTTTTAAGGTATTTTGGAATGATGTCATTTCATTAGACAATGTAAGTTTGTGTTCAAAATACTAACTTTTTTGTTCCATTATTTTGTTTTTATGAATTGGTATTAAGGCGCGTTTCACAAATTTTAATGCCCTTCATTTTTTTGGACACAAATGCTTGTATTACTTGAGCACATAGGCATCTTCATCATGTGTTTCCTTCATTTCTTTAAAGCATCCTATTATTTTTTGAAGTTTTAGCCCATATTTCTTAAGATTTAGTATTCTTCCTCCATTTTTATATTGCCAAAATTAATGACATCTTCTTTGCCTTCAGCTAAATCATCGAGGAAAATGTTGGTGAAGGTTGGATCCCTGACATTCAGTTGCAGCCATAGCCCACATTAACCCCGAGTGGCAACATTAAAATTATTTAGAAAGCTAAGTAGAGACCATGTTTAAGGGCAACATGGTATCATAAAAAGCGTGACCTTTAGATTTGGACAGACTTAGGTTCAAATCCTGACTTTACCATTTATTGTGTGTGACCTTGAGCAGTCAGTAACTACCCTAAAACCTAGTTTCCTCATCTGTACAAAGCAGTGTTTCCTCGCTAATCCCTAACTGGATTGCTGTTGACAGGCAGGCCACTGCTCTCGGCATATATTTGCTTGATTTTTTTTTTTTTTCCTAGCAGTGTTTTGTAATCTGAGGGAAAGAATGAAAAAAAAAAAAAACAGACAGTGAAATTGCTTGCGTTCAAAAGCAACATCTGTGATAGAAACAATGGATAGAGAATTATGGAACTCTCTTGCTCTCAAGTAGATGTGTGCTGTGGGGAGATTAGTTTATCTCTTAACTTTTCTTGATCCTTAAAAGAAGAAATTGGACCACATGATTCTAAATTTTAAAGATGTGAAATAAAAGAGTCTTTTCCCAGTTGTTACCTAATTACAAAATATATCAGGAACTAAGTGCTTTATGCAAAGTATTTTATTTAACTTTCCTAACAACTGTAAAGTGTTAATATTTAGATATGATTAATATCCTGATTTTAGAAACAGTGAAAGTGCGGTACTTAGCACAGTGCCTGCCATATAGGAGGCACTCAGTAAACAAACTGAATGATTTAATAAAAGAACTATCAGTTAAGTATGACATCTGGTTACAGCCAGGAAATATAGTAAGTCAAAATGAGGAAGGCAATGTGTGCCATACTAATAAATCCAGAAGTAAGGAGATCAATCCTGGGTGTTCATTGGAAGGACTGATGCTAAAGCTGAAACTCCAATACTTTGGCCACCTCATGCGAGGAGTTGACTCACTGGAAAAGACTCTGATGCTAGGAGGGATTGGGGGTAGCTGGAGACGGGGACGACAGAGAATGAGATGGCTGGATGGCATCACCGACTCGATGGACATGAGTTTGAGTGAACTCCGGGAGTTGTTGATGGACAGGGAGGCCTGGCGTGCTGTAGTTCATGGGGTCGCAGGGAGTCGGACATGACTGAGCAACTGAACTGAACTGAACTGAGCTGAACTGAAAGGCTGAAACCATCTAGGTTTTGGTTGAAAGCTATTGCTAGGATTTTTGTGCATGAATGTAATTTCTCTTTAATTTTTTTGAAACCAAGTTTTATAGCATGTTATATTTGTATAGTTGTTTAGAATCAGAAATGGAAAGGATCTGGGAGATTAGTTTGCCAAAATCCCTTAACTTTACAGATGAGAGCACTTAAATTGAGGGGCCTGCTAAACACTGATTCCGTTCCGTCGCTCAGTCGTGTCCGACTCTTTGCAACCCCATGGACTGTAGCCTACCAGGCTTCTCCGTCCATGGGATTCTCCAGGCAAGAAAACCAGAGTGGGTTACCGTTTCCTTCTCCAGGGGATCTTCTCGACCCAGGGATCGAACTCGCGTCTCCCGCATTGGAGGCAGACGCTTTAACCTCTGAGCCACCAGGGAAGCCCAAAACACTGATAGAAGCAGGATTAAAAGTCAATTTCTAGTCACTTGGAATTTTCCTGGTATGAAATATTTTCTGTGATATATTCTGAAATTTCGCAGGAGATAGCACTCTTTTGTCTTTTAAAGTACAACCAAATTTCTTCCATATTCAAACACTATTGATAAACAAAATTGACACCTTTGTTCCTTTCTGAAAGACAAGGAAACGAAAGAAGTCAAGAGTGTTTCACAGGTAAAGAATATCTTTTTCTGAATTATGATATCTGTAGTAGTATTCTGACTTTATGAAAAACAGTATGGTGTTCAGAAATTTACCAAACTTCATTTCCTACCTCTTTGGAATCTAACAGATCTAGGTCTCTGCGATGCATGTGCATGCACACACATATGCGCGCGCGCACACACACACACACACACACACACACACACACTATTATATAGCTTAGACTGACTTGTTTTTGATGTAGTTTTTTAAGAAATGCAATAGTGAAATAACACTATGTCTTTCACTCTTTGCATATTGGCTGAAGTCACGAACCCAAAGGAAGTTGCCCCGGAGAGCACTTTGTTTTGTAAAGATGGCAAAGATATTCAGGGCACCAGTGTTTTCAAGTTGAACTTCCTTGTTGAAATTCACTTCACAAAAGAAAATAAGTTTGTTGTTTAATACAGTAATAAAATTATTGGAAAATATTCAGTGATAGAAATAATTCAAAGAATTATAGGTAAAGGCAGAAATTTTGGAGTATTTAATTTCTTTAGTTCGTAACTGTTAGTGGTCTTGAGTTTTCAGTCTCTTGTCTGTAAAACAAGCCCTCAAACTGAAATTGTGCTGGAGGAAAAAAACCAACTTTTGGCAGGTAGTATCCCTGGAATGCCTTTTTGTAAATTTTTAAATCAAATTTTCTGATTAAATTGTTTTCTACAAGTTTTGCTCTGCTACTGTTTCAGATTCTTTTAACTCTGAAGAACTCTATCAAATTAGTTATAATAGTTTTGATGTGGTGGAGAAAAGCAATTCCAGTTACCAGTAACATTGCTGACATTTCAGTTTAGAAATGGAGTAGCCATCATGGTCAACAAAAGAGTCCAAAATGCAGTACTTGGATGCAGTCTTAAAAACGACAGAATGATTTCTGTTTGTTTCCAAGGCAAAACATTCAATATTACAGTAATCCAGGCCTATGCCCCTACCAGTAACGCTGAAGAAGCCGAAGTAGAACGGTTCTATGAAGACCTACAAGACCTTTTAGAACGAACACCCAAAAAAGATGTCCTTTTCATTATAGGGGACTGGAATGCAAAAGTAGGAAGTCAAGAAACACCTAGAGTAACAGGCAAATTTGGCCTTGGAGCACGGAATGAAGCAGGGCAAAGGCTAATAGAGTTTTGTCAAGAGAACGCACTGGTCATAGCAAACACCCTCTTCCAACAACACAAGAGAAGACTCTACACATGGACATCACCAGATGGTCAACACCAAAATCAGTTTGATTATATTCTTTGTAGCCAAAGATGGAGAAGCTCTATACAGTTAGCAAAAACAAGACCAGGAGCTGACTGTGGCTCAGATCATGAACTTCTTATTGCCAAATTCAGACTTAAATTGAAGAAAGTAGGGAAAACCACTAGACCATTCAGATATGACCTAAATCAAATCCCTTATGATTATACAGTGGAAGTGAGGAATAGATTTAAGGGACTAGATCTGATAGATAGAGTGCCTGATGAACTCTGGACGGATGTTCATGACATTGTAAAGGAGACAGGGACCAAGACCATCCCCATGGAAAAGAAATGCAAAAAAGCAAAATGGCTGTCTGAGGAGGCCTTACAAATAGCTGTGAAAAGAAGAGAAGCGAAAAGCAAAGGAGAAAAGGAAAGATATAAGCATCTGAATGCAGAGTTCCAAAGAATAGCAAGGAGAGATCGAAAGTCTTCCTCAGTGATCAATGCAAAGAAATAGAGGAAAATAACAGAATAGGAAAAACAAGAGATCTCTTCAAGAAAATTAGAGATTCCAAGGGAACATTTCATGCAAAGATGGGCTCAATAAAGGACAGAAATGTTATGGACCTAACAGAACCAGAAGATACTAAGAAGAGGTGGCAAGTATACACAGAAGAACTGTACAAAAAAGATCTTCACGACCAAGATAATCACGATAACGTGATCACTGACCCAGAGCCAGACATCTTGAAATGTGAAGTCAAGTGGGCCTTAGAAAGCATCACTATGAACAAAGCTAGTGGAGGTGATGGAATTCCAGTTGAGCTATTTCAAATCTTGAAAGATGATGCTGTGAAAGTGCTGCACTCAATATGCCAGCAAATTTGGAAAACTCAGCAGTGGCCACAGGACTGGAAAAGGTCAGTCTTCATTCTAATCCCAAAGAAAGGCAATGCCAAAGAATGCTCAAACTACCGCACAATTGCACTCATCTCACATTCTAGTAAAGTCATGCTCAAAATTCTCCAAGCCAGGCTTCAGCAATATGTGAAATGTGAACTCCCAGATGTTCAAGCAGGTTTTAGAAAAGGCAGAGGCACCAGAGATCAAATTGCCAACATCCGCTGGATCATGGAGAAAGCAAGAGAGTTCCAGAAAAACATCTATTTCTGCTTCATTGACTATGCCAAAGCCTTTGACTGTGTGGATCACAATAAACTGTGGAGCATCCTGAAAGAGATGGGAATCCCAGACCACCTGACCTGCCTCTTGAGAAACCTGTATGCAGGTCAGGAAGCAACAGTCAGAACTGGACATGGAACAACAGACTGGTTCCAAATAGGAAAAGGAGTGTGTCAAGGCTGTATATTGTCACCTTGCTTATTTAACTTCTATGCAGAGTACATCATGAGGAATGCTGGGTTGGAAGAAGCACAAGCTGGAATCAAGTTTCCTGGGAGAAATATCAATAACCTCAGATACGCAGATGACACTACCCTGATGGCAGAAAGTGAAGAGGAACTCAAAAGCCTCTTGGTGAAAGTGAAAGAGGAGAGTGAAAAGGTTGGCTTGAAGCTCAACATTCAGAAAACAAAGATCATGGCATCTGGTCCCATCACTTCATGTGAAATAGATGGAAAAACAGTGGAAACAGTGTCAGACTTTATTTTTTTGGGCTCCAAAATCACTGCAGATGCTGATTGCAGCCATGAAATTAAAAGACGCTTACTTCTTGGAAGGAAAGTTATGACCAACCTTGATAGTATATTGAAAAGCAGAGACATTACTTTGCCAACCAAGGTCCGTCTAGTCAAGGCTATGGTTTTTCCTGTGGTCATGTATGGATGTGAGAGTTGGACTGTGAAGAAAGCTAATCGCCGAAGAATTGATGCTTTTGAACTGTGGTGTTGGAGAAGACTCTTGAGAGTCCCTTGTACCGCCAGGAGATCCAACCAGTCCATTCTAAGGGAGATTGATCCTGGGTGTTCATTGGAGGGACTGATGCTAAAGCTGAAGTTGCAATACTTTGGCTACCTCATGCGACGAGTTGACTCACTGGAAAAGACTCTGATGCTGGGAAAGGTTGGGGATGGGAGGAGAAGGGGACGACCTAGAGTAAGATGGCTGGATGGCATCACCGACTCTGTGGACATGAGTTTGAGTGAACTCCGGGATTTGGTGATAAACAGGGAGGCCTGGCGTGCTGTGATTCATGGGGTCGCGGAGAGTCGGACACGACTGAGCGACTGAACTGAACTGAAGCCTGGAAAATCCCATGGACAGAGGAGCCTGTTGCGCTGCCATCTATGGGGTCGCACAGAGTTGGACACGACTGAAGTGACTTAGCAGCAGCAGCAGAGCAGTAATTTTCAAACATCTTAGACTGGAACCATGAATAAGCAGTATATTTTACATTGTAATCCAGCTTACAAGAACACATATTTAAAAAAAAAGTAGTTTCCTGAAATAATACTGTTTCTAGGGGTATGCTCTGATATTTTCTTTTATTCTATTCTATTTCATTTGAAAAGCTTCTTAATATAAGTTAATTTTTACATCACCTAACAGGACACAACTATAATTTGAAATACACGGACCAAGAGATTTTTAGTGGAAGGAGCAGCATTTACTCTTTCCTTTAATACTAAAGAGTATGGAATTTTATTCCCTTCCAGTTAGGAATAATATTCATTTTGTTTCAATACTGTCATATTAACATTTTTTTTTTACTCTTTATAGTAAAATTTTTTAGCATTTTTTTTAAAAAAAACTTTACTCTCTGTTTCTGCATTTTACTGACATTATCCTGACTCACAGTTTTATTTGTTTGTGGCTAATAAATAAGGTATACAAATTATATAAGGCTATATTTATATAGATACAGATAAATATGAAATCATGTACAGTATGTTATGCCACCAGAAGGTGTGTTGATTGTGCCCATGGTCTGGATAATTGTGTTCTCCATTGAGATAGGAGAGGGAATAAGATAGTGGGAGGAGTGTTATTAAAAGATCAGAAGCAGAACCCTTGGGTTCTAATTTTAGACATGCAGTGTGAGACAGCGACAGTTTCTTCTCTGATCTAAATTTCTATTCCTTAAATGAGGGACTTGATATAAAATATTTCAAGATAGAGGCTAATTCTAAAGTGCTGTGGTTCCAAGTAAATGATTGTTTACTTAAACCAAAGAGAGTTAGTGTTATGCTAATAACAGTACTAGTGGCTTGTGTTTGGTAAAAGAGTAACTGTTTTGATTATTCTAATTATATATTAATATCTAAAATATTAATATCCTGTTGGATTAATAAGAAGACACTTAAATAAACATCAGTGTATGGATTTGTACAAGTGGCATAGTCTAATACATTCTGATAATTATGATCATTCCGTTCCGTTCCGTCGCTCAGTCGTGTCCGACTCTTTGCGACCCCGTGGACTGTAGCCTACCAGGCTTCTCCATCCATGGGATTCTCCAGGCAAGAATACTGGAGTGGGTTACCGTTTCCTTCTCCAGGGGATCTTCCCGTCCCAGGGATCGAACCCGGGTCTCCCGCTTTGGAGGCAGACGCTTTAACCTCTGAGCCACCAGGGAAGCCCATTATGATCATTAGCCATAATTAATATTATATGTAAATGCATCTGAAAACATGATAAGTTTTCTGTGTTGCTATGCATCTTAGTCTGTTCAGGCTACAGTAACATAGATTGAGTGCCTTACAGACAACAGAAATTTATTTCCCATAGTTCTAGAAGCTGGGAAGTCCAAGGGCAATGAGCTGACAGATTGGTGTCTGGTATGAATCTTCCTGATTGGTATTTGACCATTTTCTCTCTGTACTCACATGGGGAAAGGGGCAAGAGAGCTTTGTGGAGTCTCTTTTCAGTTCAGTTCAGTTCAGTCGCTCAGTCGTGTCCGACTCTCCGCGACCCCATGAATCACAGCACGCCAGGCCTCCCTGTCCATCACCAACTCCCGGAGTTCACTCAAACTCATGTCCACAGAGTCAGTGATGCCATCCAGCCATCTCATTCTCCATCGTCCCCTTCTCCTCCCGCCCCCAACCTTTCCCAGCATCAGAGTCTTTTCCAGTGAGTCAACTCGTCGCATGAGGTGGCCAAAGTATTGCAGCTTCAGCTTTAGCATCAGTCCCTCCAATGAACATCCAGATTGATCTCCTCTAGAATGGACTGGTTGGATCTCCTTGCAGTATAAGGGACTCTCAAGAGTCTTCTGCAACACCACAGTTCAAAAGCATCGATTCTTCGGCGATTAGCTTTCTTCACAGTCCAACTCTTACATCCATACATGACCACGGGAAAAACCATTGCCTTGACTAGACGGACCTTGGTTGGCAAAGTAATGTCTCTGCTTTTTAATATACTATCAAGGTTGGTCATAACTTTCCTTCCAAGGAGCAAGCGTCTTTTAATTTCACGGCTGCAATCAGCATCTGCAGTGATTTTGGAGCCCAAAAAAATAAAGTCTGACACTGTTTCCACTGTTTTTCCATCTATTTCACATGAAGTGATGGGACCAGATGCCATGATCTTTGTTTTCTGAATGTTGAGCTTCAAGCCAACCTTTTCACTCTCCTCTTTCACTTTCATCAAGAGGCTTTTGAGTTCTTCTTCACTTTCTGCCATAAGAGTAGTGTCATCTGCATATCTGAGGTTATTGATATTTCTCCCAGCAATCTTGATTCCAGCTTGTGCTTCTTCTAGCCCAGCTTTCCTCATGATGTACTCTGCATAGAAGTTAAATAAGCAAGGTGACAATATACAACCTTGACGTACACCTTTTCCTATTTGGAACCAGTCTGTTGTTCCATGTCCTGTTCTAACTGTTGCTTCCTGACCTGCATACAGGTTTCTCAAGAGGCAGGTCAGGTGGTCTGGGATTCCCATCTCTTTCAGAATGTTCCACAGTTTATTGTGATCGACACAGTCAAAGGCTTTGGCATAGTCAATGAAGCAGAAATAGATGTTTTTCTGGAACTCTCTTGCTTTCTCCATGATCCAGCGGATGTTGGCAATTTGATCTCTGGTGCCTCTGCCTTTTCTAAAACCTGCTTGAACATCTGGGAGTTCACGTTTACATACTGCTCAAGCCTGGCTTGGAGAATTTTGAGCATGACTTTACTAGAATGTGAGATGAGTGCAATTGTGCGGTAGTTTGAGCATTCTTTGGCATTGCCTTTCTTTGGGATTAGAATGAAGACTGACCTTTTCCAGTCCTGTGGCCACTGCTGAGTTTTCCAAATCTGCTGGCATATTGAGTGCAGCACTTTCACAGCATCATCTTTCGAGACTTGAAATAGCTCAACTGGAATTCCATCACCACCACTAGCTTTGTTAGTAGTGATGCTTTCTAAGGCCCACTTGACTTCACATTCCAAGATGTCTGGCTCTAGGTCAGTGATCACGTTATCGTGACTATCTTGGTCGTGAAGATCTTTTTTGTACAGTTCTTCTGTGGAGTCTCTTTTATGAGATACTAATCCCATTCATGAGCACTACACGCTTATCATTTAATTACCTCCCAAAGGCTCCACCTCCTAATACTAATCATATGGGAGTTAGGATTTCAACATATTGATTTTAGGGTTGCCATCACCTTGTCTATAGTATTTTAAGTTTAATGTCTCTGTAATAGATTTTGGTGAGTTTTTGAAGAAACTTACTGTAATAATCATAAATTATATCCATATCCCTTTCTATATATCAGAAGTAAAGAATGTTTCTTGAATAAATGTGGTCCGTGTTTGCCTTTGACTTTATGTTCTGAAATAGCAGCCGAGCCTAGAGTGCTCAGCTGACCCAGAAGGCAGCCTTGCAGGAGACCTGCAACCTGAGGCAAGTTGGTTAGAATCTTCATTAGCTCTGGTTTCTCATAAAGGTAGAAGTAAGGTAAAATAGATATTATGTACTGAGTTTAAAGTTAAGCTTGGAAAGTAGTCCTGATTTTTCAAGATAAGTTGAAAAAGAAGAAAAAGTTATTTCAGGTTGATTGTATTTAGGTAAGTTTTCCATTATGTTAGCATCAGCTCATAGAGGAATCAGCTCCTTTCCCTGTTTATGACTCTCAATTGCCTCAATTCTTTACGCAACGTGGAAACTCCGCAGAGAAAGGACTTTGGGGTGAATGTTTTTATTCATTGTACTACAGAGATGACTGTGCCAAAACATTAGAATTCAGGGGCTACGTACTTCATGATTTGAAATATTCCAAGCAGGTGCATGAATGAAAAGTCATTTTAGTTTTTTTTAAAAATGAAGGGTTATGTAGCCATCTGTCCTTGGGAACTCCTTTCTGGCTGTATAATGTAGTTTCTAAAAGAGATAGGGTATATTGATTGAGAGAAATATCCATCATATTGATTTTTTTAAATTTTCAAGTGACCTACAAAGTATGTGAATGCTCACAAGAAATTGCACTGTTTTAGCAAGATCCTAAAAAGTCTATCCTGACTGCAATTTGGAGTCTGAGAGCTGAGTTGACGTTAATGCTTATCCTAAAAAATAGTCACATATGTTTAATATACTCACTGCTCCAACATATTTTACTTCTAAATCAGGGTCAAATATATTTATCCCAAAGCAGTTCCAGTGTAACCTAATCTAACTTCATTCTAAATGTCTTTGCTTTCTTACTGTGTAGTCTTGATAATTTTTTGTTACTCAGTTCAGTTCAGTCACTCAGTCATGTCCGACTCTCCGCGACCCCATGAATCACAGCACGCCAGGCCTCCCTGTCCATCACCAACTCCCGGAGTTCACTCAAACTCATGTCCACAGAGTCGGTGATGCCATCCAGCCATCTCATTCTCTGTCGTCCCCTTCTCCTCCCTAATAGCTAATTACCCCTATAATTAAGATGAATTTATTTATTTAAAAAATTTTATTGTTCTTTACTATATATCAGGCATAGAGGTTACAGCAGCTAATAAAAAAGGCAGTCTCTATCCTCAGAGCATTCATTCCAGTGGGTGAGATAAATAATAAAAGGGTAAATATATTGTGTGTGGCGGCTACAACTTGTGGGTCTTAAACAATGTAGTTGACTGAGAGCCCCAGTTCTTCTTACTCTGATTTTCATCACTGCATTTGTGCTGAGTCTGCCTTTCACAGTGTGCTCCCAGCCAGTGAGTAACCATGATAGTGACCCCAAGGCAGACATGTTGCTGAGAAACACCCTTCTGCAGATGACGTTGGCTTGCAGATCTTCCAATAACCTTGCTGAATCCTCCCTGGACTTTCAGGCAGTCTAGAACATATCCATATATTTCCACCTGAGGTCCCTTGGGTCTCTCCCAGCCTTTCTTTGACCTGTCTCCCCATTTTCCTAATAAAATTGTTACAGACTTAACTGCATCTTGGTTTCTGCTTCTCAGAGGACCCAGACTAATAAATTATGTTAGGAAGTAATAAGGGTTATAAAGAAAAACAAAAGCACAATAAGGGGTTATATGTGTGCTCTTTTAAGTAAGGGTGGCCAGGGAAGATCTTAAGCAGAAGTGGCCTGTGAAACAGAGAAAATTCCAGAGTAAAGTAAATTGCTTGAGATTATATTATTAATTAGTGATAAGTCAGCAAACAGCTGGCACATTTCAATGCAACTGCTTTTTTATATACAGTTTATAAGTAAGTGATGATAAAAAAATGAATGAGAGTATCTATTTAGGTGACAGTTCATATTAGACAATTGATATACATAGGACAAAACTACTTCGAAAGGAGTGAGGAGAAAGCTCTAGAAACCATAGAATAGTGCAATTATTTCTTTTCAGCCTACTTCATTCTGGCATTCCTTTCTTCCCCCTGTTCTTTTATTTTACTAGTGCTGCAGCTTCTATACCAATTCTTCTTTACCAAATCAGCAGAATTTACCTTTTTTCTTTCTGACTTTTTCCGGTTCTGTTTCCTGAACTGTCTCCATCTCCTACACTGCCTAAGTTGTTGTTGAAATGTGTTTCAAAATATTACACAATCCAGAATAATAAGCACATTCATTTTGAATCTGAACTATAACCTCTTAGAAATAGCTTCCCCGCCACCTGCTTTTTGCCTATATGCACCAAATCTTCCTGTTGAAATCACATTATATTGAGAAGTCAGGGGAGGTTTGTATCCTGAGTTGAAATCTAGTTCTTTCATTTAAGGAATTTAAATAGGGACACACCTTTTTTTAACCTAATAATAGATCATCTTCAGCTATTGAAATTCTTATGCAATTTTACAATTTTGCTTTTTTCTTAGCTCTGAAAAGTTAAACTTTGTAAAGCACTATAGTTTTCTAAAAATCCTTTTGTGTATTTGTGAAGTGCTTTGACCAGTTAGTTTGAAATAGATTCCCCTTGCTTGTTCTTTTGGCAAAAGCCTGGCATTCTTCCACCTTTCATAGAAAGTAAACTGCCCTTCTTCCTACAGAATAGAGCTCGTGGAGGTCGAAAGTATTTTTCATAAGAAAAGGAGCATTCAGAGCAACACTTAGCTAAGCTTAATAAAAAGCAGTTGTGGCTGAGAAACTGCAGTGATGTCATGTAAGTTTTATCTTGCATAAGCAGCAGAGTGAGGAAATTCCTGAATTAATAAGTCTGCTGGTACAGCTGTGCCCTGAGTTGGAAAGTTCAGGATGTACTTTTCACTCTCACTGACTGGACATTTTGCTCCACATCAGCCTTTGTGAAAGTAATTGGCTCTTTCCATTTCTGCTAAAACATTTATAAATGAGTCTATTTAGAAAATGTGAAATTTTAAGTGGATGCAGTAAGTGATCATTTTGACTAAAAATTATTTTCCATATTTGCCTTGATTTTGTAATAACCAATAATTACTTTAAATTATCAAGTCCTTTCAAATATTGAGTTAAGAAATGGAAAGTATTGGCCTTGAGAAATGATTGAAGGGAGTGAAGGATTAAAAGCCAAGAATGAACACTGGTCTAGTTGTTAATGTAGCTCTAGTATTATCCAGAAAGCAGTTGACCAGCTGATCAAGAAATTGGCCAAATAAAATAGATATAATTTTATGACCCAGAAGTCTATTGAACAGTATAATACAAATTCTTCTAAAGTTTTGAAAAGTAGAAAATATTTTCATTTAAATGAATATGTTTCGTGTGTTATTACACTAGATTTCATTCAGCCTTATGGGTATTAGTGTTTTGTATTTCTGTCCTCTTTATTTCCTCTTCTTTCTCCCTTCTTTGTCCTTACCGGGGAGAGGGGGGAGAACGATTTCATGGTACAGTCCATGGAATTACAAAAAGAGGTTTACACAACTAAAAAAAAAAAATTCATAACTAACCATGCTTGTTTGAAAATCTGAAAGTTTAGCTTTTTATGATTATGAGTGCCTGAATGACTTAATGTGTGACTCTAAAATTACTGTATTTATAGATACATTTTCCCAAAGTTAATATGATGGAGATTTTTTTTTATTATTCTGTCTAGTAATAAAATAATTTTAAGGTTGAAGTTATTTTTGAAGGGGAAGTTATGGATTAAGAGTTCTTAGAGCATATGTTTTAGATTGAGACTCACCAAGTTCTTCCACTTTGAAGCTAGAATTAAGCTAGTCACTCTAGTTCCCTGAGGCTCACTTTTCTAACACAAAATGGAGATTATTTATAATACAGTTCTCACAGGATAATCACAAAAATAAAATGATGTTAAAAATACAGGGAATTCCTTAGCAGTCCAGTGGTTAGTACACAGTGCTTTCACTGCGATGGGCTGGCTTCAGTCCCTAGTTGGGGAACTAAGATCCTGCAGATCTGTGTGGTATGGTACAGCCAAAATAAATAAATATAATATTTTAAAATACACATTAAGTAGCCTTTGTTAGGCTTTTTTTCAAAATACTCATTACACCGTTAAGTAGTGAGTATAGTGCCTGGCATTTAGTAGTCCATCAGCAAATGTTATTTTTATTCCTTTTAACTTTTTTTCTCTTCTGTTTCATTTTCCATATGTACAAGTATGGGTGGAAAAAAATGCCACAGTCTTTCACTGTTCTGAAAAAGCTATCATATTTCTTCAGACTTAGGAAGATTTAGCTGCTTTTCAGGTCAGTGAAAAACCCATTCAAAATTCCTTTCGTGTAGCAACCAGAGTGTGAAATTTGGCATTTCTAAAGGTGTCAGACAACTGAATTAGAATTAATAGACACTTCCCAGGAAAGGAAGAAATACAATAGTGAGCAGAGGGTTATTATATTCCATTATTTTCTAACCAATTTAAAAAAATACTTAAAAATTTTAAAATTTTCCTTTGTGAAATAGAGAATACTGTTCTATAGCTAACATATTTAATTGCTGATCCCCTTTTGGTGGTTGTCAGAGTGGTGACACTGAACATAGAATTTAACTACTTTGAGATAATTACAATAACATAATAAAATTTCAGTGTAATGAAAAATAGTAGCATTTTGAATTGCTAATAAAGAACTAAACCATTTCATCAAAATACATAATAGAACAGGACTAATTCTTTTTCTTTTTTAAAAGATTAAACAAAAAAAAGCATGAAGATTCTCTGATATCTAGAGTCTTTTTCAGATGCCAACATCGTTATTTTAAAACAGGTAACCGGGGAATTCCCTGGCAGTCCAATGGTTAGGAATCTGTGCTTTCTCTGCCAAGGGCCCAGTTTTAATCTCTGGTCAGAGAACTAAGATCCCACAAGCCCACTTGGTGTGCCAAAAAAAAATTAAATAAAAATAAGTGAAATGGGTAAACACCAAAACATAAATAAAACTAAAATATCTTAAAGATTTTTTAAAATAAATTCCCTAAAATGATAATATGTATAAATAAGATATATTGATATTGTTCCTTTCTAGAGATTGCATTTTTCATAAAATTTCCCTGCTTTCAAGATTGAAGATCATCAAAACAACCACCAATTTCAGCATTACATACTTTTATAAATATGCGATGTTGCTGCATGGCATTTTCATTATTCTGTTGTGCACTTTCCTTCTTCCAGTCTCCTACACTTAATCTGGTAGGTAGTTTTCTGTGTTTGAGACATTTCTTCTCTGATATAAACATCTACCACAGAATTTTTAACTGAATTGAAATGGGAAGAATTGGTATTTATTTTTTTCCAACTCCATGTTGTATATTCAATCATATTTTAAAATATACCTATAACTTTATATTAATTTGAGTCTTTTATACCAATATTTTCATATATTTATGACAGAAATGTGCTGTATTATATTCAAATGCTCTTGTCTTCTTCCATTTCATGCTCTTGTTTTATGGCATATACTCCCTAGAGCTTAAGGATTTGAGCAGAATTTAAAGATTCAACAGAGAAGGCTGCTAATTCAAATTATACACTGTCTCTCTCCCTCATACACATACTTATTTATATGTCTATTAGCATGTATCTTGTTATTACTCTTCTAAAAATGTATTCATAAAGTTGAACCTAAACAACACACAACATTAGGATTTGTAGAACTTGAATTCAAGTATACCTTGGTCATGAAAACTACAATAGTATGACATTCTTTGAGTCATTTTCTCTCCATATCCTTGACTTAATACTAAACAACAATAATAACCCAATTGAACTCTGGAAACTGTCATCTGGAATAATTATCTGATGATTCAAAGCACGTTGAAAAATACAAAGCAGTTTCAAAGTTCTAAGAAATTTGAAATTTTAAGAAAGACTATTGAGAAGGCTTCATCTACACAAGTTATTTTGTCGTGGAAGCTTGTCAGAAAAGAAGAACCCAACCCTTTTCTCCATCAATAATCTTGTATATCAACGTCTATAGCTTTCATCCCTTAAATAAAACTCTGAATTAATCTAACTATTTTGCACTGTATTTTGATTCTAGATCCATCTAAAAACTTTATTAAAGGCAACAAAGATGAAACCCTTTGTTGTCAGTAACTTTTCTGGACTTTCCCAGTGTGGAGACCGGATTGTTTAACCAAGCGGTAACAAGATTATGAGTAAAGACAAGTGAGTTAAAAGTTGTCTTTTTTTTTTTAAATAAGATTTTGAATTGTTTATTAGATTTTGATCTGAGATTGAAATTAAATGCCATAAAAGGAAAATTGCTAAATTGCTATTAAATTATTGCTAATAATGAAGAGTGTTAGTGGCTTTGCCAGTAAGTAGAATAATAATACAGCAACATTTATATTCAGAGGTTTTTGTTGCACATACAACTTTCTTTTATAAGTCTTCTGATTCTGGTATGGTGTTATCCTCTGTAGGTTCAGTTGTTATAACTATAGGAATATTCTCAGATATCCATCCCTTCGGAGTCCTATTAAAGGACCGTCTGCCGGAAAGAGGGTTGGCAAAGGCCATGAACCTGGGATCTGTTAGAAGTAGTAGGTCGAAATCTGGAACCTTGAATTTAACCATTTTTGATGCTTTTTCAAAGCCTCCAAATGGGGTGGCAACTCTGTGAGGAGTGAAAAGAAAAAGAATAAATTAATATTCAAATTTATTTGCCAGAAAATAGAAAACAATGCATTATCTTATGGGCATGTTGTTGTGTTATAGTCTTAGTAGGGTTTCAGTTTTTGACCTCTGAAATAAGCATTTCCATTCAAGGACCATGCCTTTATGATAAAACATATTTGATAATGAATTTGTGTAAAGACCTTTTGTATGTACTCTTAGTTTTGGAATGAACTATTTTGTTCCCTGGACGCTGAGTCATCATAACAAACATTTCTTGCCTTCCTGCCTTTGCTAACAGTGTTACATTTGCTTATTTCCTCTGGGGGAGAAAAAAAAAAGGTATTTCCTCTGTGCCTCCTCTCCACCTGTATATATCCTGTGGCCTTTAAATTTTAACCTCCCCCTAACTACCCCAAGCCCTCACTCCCTTTCTTAACCAAATTCCTATAGAACTGATTGTTTTATGTTAGTCTTACAGTGCATCTATTAATAATATGGCATTTGGTATTGTCAGCTTCTGTTTTTCAGAATATTATTTGGTTTGGGTCATCTGTGAATTATAAATTTTTGAGGGTAAGAAATATATATATCTTTGCATTTTTCTACCTCTGCCTCAAAAACATCAAAATCCTTCTGCTCATCTGAAGAAAGTCCACCTTCCTTATCTTGGCATTCAAGATGTCATATAACAGTCTAGCTTTCTTTGATTTAGCCATTAATTATTCATCCAGTGCCAGGCACATTTCTAAATGCTGGACATATAGCAGTGAGCAATGTAGTCAGAGTGTAAGGTTTTATATTTCTATTGAAAGAGATAAAAAAATAAACATGTAAGTTAATTATATTTCAATAAAAATAATAATTTTTAGTTTTTAATAAATTTTTAATAAAGCACTAAACATACAGACAAACATTCAGTAATAAGAGCTGTGAGAAATTTAAAATAGGGTGATACAATAGAGCATAACTGAATGACTAGATAGGGAGAAAAGACTTCTCTGAAGAGGTGACATTTAAACTGCCATCTGAAGGTCAGAAGTTAGCCATGGACAATATAACAGAAGCACTTCAGCATTTTAGATAAGAGTAGCTAATGCAAAGAATCTAAGGCAGAAATAATTTTGACCTTTTCAGAAATGAAAGAAAGCCTATGTTGCTAGACAGGTAAGTGAGGGGGATGGTAGAAGGGAGAGAGGACAGAGGGGTAGATTATGTGGAATTTTGTCCAATAAGGAACATGGATTTCATTCTAAGTGTGAAGGGAAGCCATTGAAAACTGAAAAAGGTCAGTTTTCATTCCATTCCCAAAGGCAATGCCAAAGAATGTTCAAACTACTACACAATTGCACTCATCTCATATGCTAGTAAAGTAATGCTCAAAATTCTCCAAGCCAGGCTTTAACAGTACATGAACCATGAACTTACAGATGTTCAAGCTGGATTTAGAAAAGATAGAGGAACCAGAGATCAAATTGCCAACACTTGCTGGATCATAGAAAAATTAAGAGAATTCCAGAAAAACATCTAATTCTGCTTCATTGACTACGCTAAAGCCTTTGACTGTGTGGACCACAACATATCTTCAAGAGATAGGAATACCAGACCACCTGACCTGCCTCCTGCAAAACCTGTATGCAGGTCAAGAAAAAACAGTTAGAACCAGACATGGAACAACAGACTGGTTCCAAATTGGGAAAGGAGTACATCAAGGCTGTATATTGTCACCTTGCTTATGTAACTTCTCTGCAGAGTACATCATGAGAAACGCTGGACTGGATGAAGTACAGCCCAAATCAAGATTGCTGGGAGAAATGTCAATAATCTCAGATATGCAGATGACACCAGCCTTATGGCAGAAAGCGAAGAGGAACTAAAGAGCCTCTTGCTGAAGGTGAAAGAGGAGAGTAAAAATACTGGCTTAAAACTCAACATTCAAAAAACGAAGATCATGGCATCTGGTCCCATCACTTCATGGCAAATAGATGGGGAAACAATGGAAACAGTGACAGACTTTATTTTGGGGGCTCCAAAATCACTGCAGATGGTGACTGCAGCCACGAAATTAAAAGACGCTTGCTCCTTGGAAGAAAAGCTATGACCAACCCGGACAGCATATTTAAAAGCAGAGACATTACTTTGCCAACAAAGGTCCATCTAGTTAAAGCTTTGGTTTTTCCAGTAGTCATGTGTGGATGTGAGAGTTGGACCACAAAGAAGGCTGAGCACCAAAGAATCGATGCTTTTGAACTGTGGACTTGCAGACTTGAACTTTTGAACTTGCAGTCCCTCGAACTGCAAGAAGATCAAATCAGTCAATCCTCAAGGAAATCAGTCCTGAATATTCACTGGAAGGACAGGTGCTGAAGCTGAAGCTCCAATACTTTGGCACCTGATGTGAAGAGCTGACTCATTAGAAAAAGACCCTGATGCTGGGAACGATTGAAGGCAGGAACAGAAAGGAATAACAAGAGACGAGATGCCTGGATGGCATCACCAACCTAATGGACATGAGTTTGAGCAAGCTCCAAGAGATGGTTAAAGACAGGGAATCCTGGCGTGCTGCAGTCTATGGGGTTGCAAAGAATTGGAGAGGACTGAGCAACTGAACAACAAAAGCAGGAGTGTTGTAACCTGAGAAAATTTTAATAAACATTACCCTGGCACCTATTACTGTGTGAATAAGTATAGGTGGACAAGAATGAAAGAAGAGGAGATATGGTACCAATTCAGGTGAGAAATGATGGCAGCTTAGATTTCAGGTGTTTTCCTTGAAGAAGTGGGTGGTTTCAGGACATGTTCTACAAGTAGGGTCAACAGGATATGCTGACAAATTGGATGAAAATTGTGAGGGAAATGTAAAAATCAAGGATTATTTCTCGGTTTAGCATTTCAGTAGCTCGCTGGTAGAAAGCAAGGAGAAACAGGTTTCGGGTGTGTGTGTGTAGAAAAAAATGACTTTGCCATCTTAGTGGAAAGGTCAGTCCTGCTAGTTTTACCCGATACACTTTCGTGTAGTCTTTGTTCCAGTCAAACTGATATACTGCTTGCTCTTCTCCTTGTTGGAGAAGGAGGTGGCAACCCATTCCAGTATTCTTGCCTGGAGAATCCCAGGGACAGAGGAGACTGGTGGGCTGCCGTCTATGGGGTCGCACAGAGTTAGACACAACTGAGCGACTCAGCAGCAGCAGCTTCTGCTTGTGGTCTGCAACGTCATTGCGTTTACTCACTCATTCTTCTCTGCCTGGAGTGCTCTGACCATCATTACTAACATGCCTAAATCCCCTTTAAGTTTTAAGTATGTTCTTTAAGTAATTTATATTTAAGTATTTGATATTTAATTTTATTCTTGAAGCTTTCCCTGATCTCCCACAGCCAAAATAAACTGTTTCTCCCCTAAGTTTCCATGAACTCTATTTTTACCTCCCTGTAACCTCATTTTCCATCTTTCATTATATTCAATAGTCTGTCTGCCTAATTTCTTATCAGACTACGCTCCAAGAGGACTGGAATTCTCTGTGATATATCTTTGTACCTTGCTCAATATACATAATTGTTTAATGTATTTTGCCTAGACGATCCTTATAAACATTTGGACAATGGAATTGGCAGGACGATAAATTCTCCAGTATTGTGGAGATCATTTTAAAGCCTAGAAGAGATCTGATTTTCTTTGAAGCTCAATCACCTGTGATCTTGAATATCTTAATTTCTGGATGATAATAGTAAGGGACTTTGGAGTCTAGTAAAGTAAGGAGGAAATGAATGATGGGCTTTGAAAAATGAGATGGCTTTGATGTGTGGACCTGAAGCATTATTGAACTAAATAATAAATGAAAAAATTAAAGATAAAATGTGGTAGCGAGATGCTTGAAATTTAAATTTTGAAGATGATGTAGATATTGGTGGGCTTCCCTGGTAGCCCAGTGGTAAAGAATCTGCCTGCAATGCAGAAGACGTGGGTTCGATCCCTGCGCTGGGAAGATCCCCTGGAGGAGGGTCTGGTGATCTACTCCAGTACTCTTGCCTGGAGAATTCCATGGACAGAGGAGCCTGGTGGGCTTTAGTCCATGAAGTCACACAGAGTCAGACCTGACTTGAAGTGGCTAAGCAGCATAAATAGCATAGATATTGGTAATGGCAAGCTTTAAGGAAAGTCAGTAGTGACTAAGATGGGGTTGAGAGAGAGATTCTTTAAAGCAGTACAGTCAAGGACTTCAAAGGGCTGAGAGTTCAGGGAATCATTTAAGCCACCAAAAAGTGATGACAGGAATAGTCCTGGGGAAAAAGACTAAGAGGGCCAGATAAAATCTTCAGTGTCCACAGGGTAGATAGGTGACCTCAATGATGGCTATAGCACATGTAAGTGTGTCATACATTGGCCTGGCCAAAAACTTCGCTCCTTTAGGGTTTCCATAAGGTGTTACAGAAAAAACGGAAAGAATGCAGATTTGGCCAATGCAATAGTAGTATAGAATTTCATGTCTTGCTGTGTCCGACTCGTTGCAACCCCTTGGACTGCAGCATGCCAGGCTCCTCTGTCCATGGGGATTCTACAGGCAAGAATACTGGAGTAGGTTGTCATGCCATCCTCCAGGGGATCTTCCTAACCTAGGGATCAAACCCATGTCTTCCACATTCCAGGCAAATTCTTTACCATAAGTGAAAGTGTCAGTCACTCAGTCGTGTCTGCTGTTTTCTATCCCATGGCCTGTAGCCCGCCAGGCTACTCTTTCCATGGAATTCTCCAGGCAAGAATACTGGAGTGGTAGCTATTCCGTTCTTCAGGGGATCTTCCTGAGCTGCAGATTGAACCAGGATCTCCTGCATTGCAGACAGATTCTTTGAGCCACCAGGGAAGTTCTCATGTCTTATTGGCCCATAATTTTCTTGTCCTCTAGTTTTTTGTGTTTTTTTTTTCTTCTTCTGAAGAACAGTGTGTTTTACTTTCTGTTGCATCTGTTCTCAAGATGGCTGGCCTCTTACAGTATTTCCCCAAATCGCTGTGGGAAGTATGGATAACAACAGATCACTGAGTAATGCAGTAACTTCAGTCTAATGCAGGATTTCAGCAATCATATCAGTATAGTCTTTCATGTCCAGGACCTAAAACCATTACTCTGGGGGTGAGAGAGATTGGTTAGGAAAAGAACTTTAAGAATTTAAATTATTAGTCAGGTGCTTTGTGATCATTAAACTTCAGAAGGCATAGTAATAATGAAAGCTAATATTTATCAACAGAGTGCTGTGCACCTGCTCTGTTAGTATGGAAATCACCTTGTGATCTTGTTAAGCTACAGATGCTAATTCAGTCAATCTAGTATGTGTCCTGAGATTCTTCATTTCTAACCAGCACTTTGAGTACCAAGGCTTTGCATGGTTGTCTCATTAAATTCTTAAAACAACTATTTGAGTTGATTATTTTTCTATCCCCTTTTAATAGATGAAACGGAAACACAAATAGTTAAATGACTTACCCAATGTCACCCACCTAATAAGGTATAGAATCAGAGTTTAAACCCAGATATTCAGGCTCACTGAAGCCTGCTCTTCTATACTACCATTTGTTGTATCCCTTGGACATAATTCTTAAGGAGTATTGGGCCTTCTGAGATCGTTTCTAAGTAGCACAGTATATTAAGGAATCACATCTGTTATATAAGTGAGTGATTTAATGTCCCACATTTTGTCATTTGATTTAGTGGATTGAAGAGTCATTAAGAGTCAAATTTGAGTCACTGCATAAGTAAAACTTCATATTCTTGGATGTTCAAGATGTCCAAGACAATGTTTTGTCATATTCAAAATTCACCATTATAAACCTATAGTTAGTTCATTTGTTGTTCATTCATTTACTCATACAAAAAATGTATGTGTGTGTGTGTGTGCACTAAGTTGCTTCAGCCGTGTCCGACTCTGCGACACTATGGACTATAGCCCGCCAGGTTCCTCTGTCCATGGAATTCTCCAGGCACGAATACTGGAGTGGGTAACCATTTCCTCCTCCAGGGGATCTTCCTGACCCAGGGATCAAACCCGTATATCCTGTGTCTTCTGCATTGACAGGCAGATTCTTTACCACTAGCGCTACCTGGGAAGCCCGATTATATCTAGACACTCTGCTATGTGCTATGAATTCAAAGATGGAAAGATTGTAGTAGGTCTTAATTTCAGTGAACTCACAAACAAGAAAAGAGAGAAATACAAACGGGGTGCGGGGGAACACATCATGGACTAAGATAGTTACTTTAAGGGAACATTTTCCTGAATACAGAGGAACTTAAAGTAAAATTTAGAGCCTGGGATCTGGTCTAAACACTTTTGTAGGGCACAGTGCAAAATGAAAACTCAGGACTCTTTGTTTAAAGCTTGTTAGGAATTTCAAACATTAAAGCAAAAGTTTAAATCAGCTATGGCCTTTTTAATTGTGGGGCCCCCTGCAATTGCACAAGCCACACATCCAAGGGAGTATAAGAGTATATTGTTATTCATTGGATACAAGAGGCTGGAGTTTAACATTATCAGATTTAGGGTGATTTTGGTCAATTAACCTTGTATTTATTAATTCCAAAAATCACTTTTATTCTTTTATTTGTTTTTTCTGAATTAAATGAAGAAAGAAATGTTCCTCTGCCACTGAAATCCAATATTTGAGTTTGGTATTTAGTGCAATTAGCTTTTCCCTTTTCGTTCAGTATGTTTTGTTTTTCCCTCTTAATTTGTGGGTCACTTTCTTCTGTAAATGAAAACATTCCTGTCCATTTCATCACCCATCTCCTACCTCCTACCATTTATTCAGTGAAAGATTGTTGTTTCAAAAGCAGAATTTTCTTTTCTTTGGCACCATTTGAGACTGTATCCTGTTTGTTTAAATTTTTATTGCCTTCGAACACAAAGTAAACTTTTTAACAGAAATGTTAAGCATTCAAAGTGTGAGACTGTAAGATTTTTAAGATCACTGAAAATAGTTTCAAGTTTTGTTCAGTTAGAAAAGCAAAAAATTCCACTGAAAGATTTGGAATATTCTACTAAAAAATAAGTGTGCGTCTCTGTAATTCCCATAATATAATTTCTTTGAACACAGATCTGACTTAAAATGATTTTTTACAGTTTGTCATCTATGTAGTGACTAACAAGATTGTTTGGAGCAACATATAAACTTATATCAACCTTCACATTAGAAATCAATATTAAAATGGCTTTTTAAAATGTTGGAGATGATCTTATAACAGTGATAGTTTGTGATTCATAGCCTTCATTTTTATACTAAAAATGTACCATATTAGTAATAGTGCAAAAATGAGTCTTTGCCTAGGCAGAGATATTATATATTGCTTGTAGTTTTTTTTTTTTTTTTTCCTACTAGGGGATTCAGTTCTCCATACCGTGATATAACAGCCTTTGTATTGCATGTTGAAGTGTCATCCAGGGTAATTGAATTACCTGTTAAAGCTCCTGTAATCAGGCAATTCTGCCTTTCCTTCAGGCTTGAAAAATTTAGGGTATAAAGCCTCTAAAAGCTCCGGATCATTGCTAATGGCCTGTTCCCAGGGCGACTGGTAATACTTAGGGACGGCTGTTGTGTTGAATCTTTCAGGAGGAATTTCCTTCAGTGGTCCAGAATATCCTTTGGAAAAATATTGCAAGAATAAGTAAACACAGAGTACCTTAGAGTTACTAAATCCACCTAGCATTTTGCCATGTTTAATTTTTCATGCAGGGGTAGATTATGAAGAATGCATTCTTTTTATGATCTCTCAGAAAAGAGTAGTCTGACAGCGTTAGACATTTTTAAATCCCTTTAAATTTATGGAATTTTCAAAAGAAACCACTTAGTGTTTCATTTTACCAAATTATACAGTTAATTTCTTCCTTAACTATCATAGTATATATTTGTTCAGTGAAACTATTAATTGTGAACCTTACATTAATTTATACTAGGCTTTATATACCACAGTTACTGCATTAATTTAGAAACTAGGTTCTGGGGAAATATCAATAAAGACATATCTCCCTCCCCTGGGAGCTGATTCTTTATAGGTAATGTTCAGGTGTTGACTGTCTAAAATTGCTGCGTGCTTACATGCAGCTAAGTTGCTTCAAGTCGTGTCTGACTCTTTGGACCTCAGCCCTCTAGACTCCTCTGTCCATGGAATTCTTTAGGTAAGAATACTAGAGTGAGTTGTCATGCCTTCCTCCAGGGCATCTCGTGACCCAGGGATCAAACCCAAATCTCTTATGTCTCTGCATTGGCAGGCAGTTTTTTTTTTTTTTTTACCACTAATGCCACCTGGGAAGCCCAATTTTTTTTTTTTTTTTTTGTCCTTGCATATGGGATCTTAGTCCCCGACCAGGGTTCGAACCAGCGCCTGCTGCTTTGGAAGTGTGGAGTCTTACCCACGAGACTGTCAGGGAAGACTCAGGAATACTGGAGTGGGTAGCCATTCCCTTCTCCAGGGGAATCTTCCCAACCCAGGGATCGAACCCAGATCTCCCACATTGCAGATGGATTCTTTACCTTCTGAGCCATCAGGGAAGCCTGAAATTGCTGAGTGGCCTGTAAAATGTTCAGGCTTCAAAATGGTGAAGTAGCTTGTCACCACTCTCTTCGTCAGGCCCTTCTTATTCCCTGATGTGCCTATCCTTTGTTTACTTTGTTCCTGAGGATTTCTAACCTAACTTTTCTGCTACCAGTCTTACCTCCTCTATTTATTCTTCTCACAGGAGCTAGAAATTTTCTGTAAGTATCATTTAACAATCACACAATTCCTGGCATAAATGTGAAACCATTGTCACATACATTAAGTGACATTCTTCAGGCTTCAAAGGCAGAACTGTTTACTTTCCAGCTATACTACCTTACTACCTGGTTATCTCCTTGAAATAGTTCTCTCTTCTGCCATAGGAAAACCTCTACTATGCAGTCACTCCTACTTTTAGGTTTCTGTGATGCTCTTCTCTAAAATGTTTTCTGTTTTATTATGTTAAACCATGCCTGACCTTTCTATACACTAAAAATTAGTTCCTCTTTTTCAAAAACTCTTGATAATTCCACCAATAGGGAGCTATTTGTTTGTAGTAATTTAATTTTCTTCTGATTGTCTCCAGTATCAAATGGCAGTCTCTTCAGCAGGCTGCTTTACTCTGCTTCAGTTCAGTCAGTTCAGTTCAGTCACTCAGTCGTGTCAGACTCTTTGCAACTCAATGAATCACAGCACGCCAGACCTCCCTGTCCATCACCAATTCCCGGAGTTCACTCAAACTCATGTCCATAGAGTCGGGATGCCATCCAGCCATCTCATTCTCTTTCGTCCCCGTCTCCTCCTGCCCCCAATCTCTCCCAGAATCAGTCTTTTCCAGTGAGTCAACTCTTCCCGTGAGGTGGCCAAAGTATTGGAGTTTCAGCTTTAGCATCAGTCCTTCCAATGAACACTCAGGACTGATCTCCTTTAGAATGGACTGGTGGGATCTCCTTGCAGTCCAAGGGACTCTCAAGAGTCTTCTCCAACACTACAGCTCAAAAGCATCAATTCTTTGGCGATCAGCTTTCCTCACAGTCCAACTTTACTATGACCACTGTTAAAACAATAGCCTTGACTAGACGGAACTTTGTTGGCAAAGTAATGTCTCTGCTTTTTAGTATGCTGTCTAGGTTGGTCATAACTTTCCTTCCAAGGAGTAAGCGTCTTTTAATTTCATGGCTGCAGTCAGCATCTGCAGTGATTTTGGAGCCCCAAAAAATAAAGTCTGACACTGTTTCCACTGTTTCCCCAGTTTCCCCATCTATTTCCCATGAGGTGATGGGACCAGATGCCATTATTTTACTTTTCTGAATGTTGAGCTTCAAGCCAACTTATTCACTCTCATCTTTCACTTTAATCAAGAGGCTTTTTAGTTCCTCTTCACTTTCTGCCATAAGGGTGGTGTCATCTGCATATCTGAGGTTATTGATATATCTCCCTGCAGTCTTGATTCCAGCTTGTGCTTCTTCCAGCCCAGCGTTCCTCATGATGTACTCTGCATATAACTTAAATAAGCAGGGTGAAAATATACAGCCTTGATGTACTCCCTTTTCCTGTTTGGAACCACTCTGTTGTTCCATGTCCAGTTCTAACTGTTGCTTCCTGACCTGCATACAGGTTTCTCAAGAGGCAGGTCAGGTGGTCTGGTATTCCCATCTCTTTCAGAATTTTCCAGTTTATTGTGATCCACACAGTCAAAGGCTTTGGCATAGTAAAGAAAGCAGAAATAGATGTTTTTCTGGAACTCTCTTGCTTTCTCCATGATCCAGCTAATGTTGGCAATTTGATCTCTGGTTCCTCTGCCTTTTCTAAAACCAGCTTGAACATCTGGAAGTTCACGGTTCACATATTGCTGAAGGCTGGCTTGGAGAATTTTGAGCATGACTTTACTCGCGTTTGAGATGAGTGCAATTGTGTGGTAGTTTGAGCATTCTTTGGCATTGCCTTTCTTTGGGATTGGAATGAAGACTGACCTTTTCCAGTCCTGTGGCCACTGCTGAGTTTTCCAACTTTGCTGGCATATTGAGTGCAGCACTTTCACAGCATCATCTTTCAGGATTTGAAATAGCTCAACTGGAATTCCATCACCTCCACTAGCTTTGTTCGTAGTGATGCTTTCTAAGGCCCACTTGACTTCACATTCCAAGATGTCCGGCTCTAGGTGAGTGATCACACCATCGTGATTATCTTGGTTGTAAAGATCTTTTTTGTACACTTCTTCTGTGTATTCTTGCCACCTCTTCTTAATATCTTCTGGTTCTGTTAGGTCCATACCATTTCTGTCCTTTATCGAGCCCATCTTTGCATGAAATGTTCCCTTGGTATCTCTAATTTTCTTGAAGAGATCTCTAGTCTTTCCTGTTCTGTTATTTTCCTCCATTTCTTTGCACTGATCTCTGAGGAAGGCTTTCTTATCTCTCCTTGCTTTTCTTTGGAACTCTGCACTCAGATGCTTATATCTTTCCTTTTCTCCTTTGCCTTTCACTTCTCTTCTTTTCACAGCTATTTGTAAGGCCTCCCCAGACAGCCATTTTGCTTTTTTGCATTTCTTTTCCATGGGGATGGTCTTGATCCCTGTCTCCTGTACAATGTCACGAACCTCTGTCCATAGTTCATCAGGCACTCTATCAGATCTAGTCCCTTAAATCTATTTCTCACTTCCACTGTATAATCATAAGGGATTTGATTTAGGTAATACCTGAATGGTCTAGTGACTTTCCCTACTTTCTTCAATTTAAGTCTGAATTTGGTAATAAGGCGTTCATGATCTCAGCCACAGTCAGCTCCCGGTCTTGTTTTTGCTAACTGTATAGAGCTTCTCCATCTTTGGCTACAAAGAATATAATCAATCTGATTTCAGTGTTGACCATCTGGTGATGTCCATGTGTAGAGTCTTCTCTTGTGTTGTTGGAAGAGGGTGTTTGCTATGACCAGTGTGTTCTCTTGGCAAAACTCTATTAGCCTTTGCCCTGCTTCATCCCATACTCCAGGTCCAAATTTGCCTGTTACTCCAGATGTTTCTTGACTTCCTACTTTTGCATTCCAGTCCCCTATCATGAAAAGGACATCTTTTTTGGGTGTTAGTTCTAAAAGGTCTTGTAGGTCTTCACAGAACCGTTCAACTTCAGCTTCTTCAGCGTTACTGGTTGAAGTTTAATTTATATTTTTGGCTTTAATTGTGACCTATGTATTGATATGCAGATGACACGACCCTTATGGCAGAAAGGAACTCAAAATTGATGAAAGTGAAAGAGGAGAGTGAAAAGGTTGGCTTGAAGCTGAACATTCAGAAAACAAAGATCATGGCATCAGGTCCCATCACTTCTTGGGAAATAGATGGAAAAACAGTGGAAACAGTGTCAGACTTTATTTTTTTGGGCTCCAAAATCACTGCAGATGCTGTTTGCAGCCATGAAATTAAAAGACGCTTACTTCTTGGAAGGAAAGTTATGACCAACCTTGATAATATATTAAAAAACAGAGACATTACTTTGCCAACCAAGGTCCGTCTAGTCAAGGCTATGGTTTTTCCCGTGGTCATGTATGGATGTGAGAGTTGGACTGTGAAGAAAGCTGATCGCCAAAGAATTGATGCTTCTGAACTGTGGTGTTGGAGAAGACTCTTGAGAGTCCCTTGTACCGCAAAGAGATCCAACCAGTCCATTCTAAGGGAGATCGATCCTGGGTGTTCATTGGAAGGACTGATGCTAAAGCTGAAGCTGCAATACTTGGGCCACCTCATGCGACGAGTTGACTCACTGGAAAAGGCTCTGATGCTGGGAGGGGTTGGGGGCGGGAGGAGAAGGGGACGACCGAGAATGAGATGGCTGGATGGCATCACCGACTCTGTGGACATGAGTTTGAGTGAACTCCGGGAGTTGGTGATGGACAGGGAGGCCTGGCGTGCTGTGATTCATGGGGTCGCGGAGAGTCGGACACGACTGAGCGACTGAACTGAATTGAACTGAACTGATATATTGATGATTCCAAGATTTTTTATCTTGATACCCTTCTATTCAGCCACTATTACATTCATCAAAATTACTATACCCCCGACATCCTTTATAATCTGTCTAGACCTACATGCAGATGTTTTCCAATACATTCTGCTTCTTTCTGTACATCGATCATCTTAGCATATATTATCACTATTCTTAGATATCTAAAACAGAAGCACTGTCCTAAACAATCTTTTATTCCCATAACAAATCACTAAGTATTACCAGTTATACTTAAGGATTTATTAAATAAGCTTCTCAACTTTGCAGTTTCTGAATCACCATGGGCACCTACTTAAAATGTTGATAATGGATTCTTCCCTTCAGAGACAGGAGGTCTCAGATATGGCTTACACATTTAATGCAAGTGATTTGCAAACAGAACACTGGGAAGTAACTGTTCTAGCGAATTGTCTCTTCTCATTTCCATACCTGGTTCGGGCCCTGTGCATTTCTTGCTTGGGCTTTCATAGTAGCCTTTGCTAAATTTGGATAATCTATAGTTTGTACTCTGGATATGTTGTACTTTTCAACTCATCAACCAAGAAGGAAGGACCCATTACTCTTGCTTCATTGCAAGCCATCTAATAACCTTGAAATGCTCCCTTTTCTTAGTCTATATTACAGACATGCCCTAAAATTTAATAATTAAATATTTAAACTTTAAGTGCTATATGAATTTATACTCCCAAAATTTCTCTCTCTCTCTCTATATATATATATATATAGTTGAATATATGTATGTGTTTGTGTGTAAATATACATAGATTATTCCCGATAGTAAATATAATATACGTATGATACTGAAGTTTGTATGACAGAGAGAAAATGAGACTACAAATATAGCATGGACATTTGTTCTGTGTCCCTGTCTATGAATTCCTTGAGGGTAGAACTTTTTTATTCTTTCTGAAATTTCATAGTTTATAATCAGTTTAGTTGCTCAGTCATGCCTGACTCTTTGCGACCCCATGGACTGTAGCATGCCAAACTTCCCTGTCCAACACTAGCTCCTGGAGCTTGCTCAGATTCATGTCCATCAAGTTGGTGATGCCATCCAACCATCTCATCCTCTGTCACCCCCTTCTCCTCCTGCCTTCAATCGTTCCCAGCATCTAGGTCTTTTCCAGTGAGTCAGTTCTTTGCATCAGGTGGCCAAAGTATTGGAGATTCAGCTTCAGCATCAGTGCTTCCAGTGAATATTCAGGACTGATTTCCTTGAGGATTGACTGATTTGATCTCCTTGCAGTCCAGGGGACTCTCAAGAGTCTTCAACAAAACAGTTCAAAAGCATCAATTATTCAGCGCCCAGCCTTCTTTATGGTCCAACTCTCACATTCATACGTGACTACTGAAAAAGCCATAGCTTTGACTAAATGGACCTTTGTCAGCAAAGTAATGTCTCTGCTTTTCAATATGCTGTCTAGGTTGGTCATAACTTCTCTTTCAAAGAGAAAGCGTCTTTTCATGGCTGCCGTCACCATCTGCAGTGATTTTGAAGCCCAAGAAAATACAGTCTGTCACTGTTTCCACTGTTTGCCCATCTGTTTGCCATCAAGTGATGGGACCAGATGCCATGATCTTAGTTTTCTGAATGTTGAGCTTCAAGCCAAACTTTTCACTCTCCTCTTTCACCATCACCAGGAGGCTCTTTGGTTCCTCTTCACTTTCTGCCATAAGGGTGGTGTCATCTGTGTATCTGAGGTTATTGCTATTTCTCCCATCGATCTTGATTCTAGCTTATGCTTCATCCAGTCAGGCATTTCGCATGATGTCCTGTGCATATAAATTAAATAGGCAGAGAGACAGTATACAGCTTTGATGTACTCCGTTCTCAATTTTGAACCAGTCCATTGTTCCATGACTGGTTCTAACTGTTGCTTCTTGACCAGCATACAGATTTCTCAGGAGGCAGGTAAGGTGGTCTGTATTCCCATCTCTTGAAGAATCATCCACAGTTTGTTGTGATCCACACAGTCAAACGCTTTAAAGTAGTCAATGGAGCAGAAGTAGATGTTTTTTTGGAATTCTCTTGTTTTTTCTATGATCCAGCAAATGTTGGGAATTTGATCTCCAGTTCCTCTGCCTTTTCTAAATCCAGCTTGACCATCTGTAAGTTCTTGGTTCATGTACTGTTGAAGCCTAGCTTGAAGAATTTTGAGCATTTCTTTGCTAGCATGTGAAATGAGTGCAATTGTGCAAGAGTTTGAACATTCTTTGGAATTACCTTTTTGGGGGAATGGAGCAAAAACTGACCTTTTCCAACCCTGTAGCCACTGCTGAGTTTTCCAAATTTGCTGGCATATTGAGTGCAGCACCTAACAGCTTCATCTTTTAGAATTTGAAATAGGTCAGCTGGAATTCCATCACCTCTAGTAGCTTTGTTCGTAATGATACTTCCTAATGTCCACTTGACTTCACACTCTAGGATGCCTGGCTCTAGGTAAGTGATCACACCATCAATTCATAATAATCGATGGTTATTGATTCATAATAAAAATTTTAACTTAGTAATGGAAGTACCAGATTGAATCAACATAAACTTTTCTATATGTCTTCTCTTCCTATCAAAAAACCTTACCATTCCACACATTAGATAGCAGGAAGTTGCAGTATATTGGTTGAAGCTAAAAGAAAATATATGTAGTCTATTATGTGTTAAGTATATAAAGATGAGTAAGGAAAGGATAAATTTTGACTCAGTATTTTATTGCATATTAGGGACTATACTCACATTCTCACATTTAATTTTCACAACAACCATGTGCAGTGAGATTTATTTTCTTTAGTTTACAGATCGAAGAAACAGACTCAAAGAGATTTATTTTCATTCTCCGTACAGTAGTAAAGTGGGCATGGATGAAAGGATCCAGCAGCTTTATTGCTGCTGTCCCCAGTGGTGATGGAACTTACTTTTGCCTTACCTGATCAGGATAAAGATTTATTATGTCTTTAAATAAAAAGTAAGAATAACTTGATTTTGCTCATATAAGAGCAATGAAAAAGTGATGGTATGTTGACTGTGTTTGGCACCCAGGACACCTCCGTGAAGGTACATGTTCTGCATGGCATCCGTCAGCTTTTACCCTTCATCCTTCTTCACTTTTGCTTCTGAGCTTGGCTGTACAAACTTTCACTTTCATTTGATTATATAAATTCAATTACTTTTACCATTTGAGAGACTACTAGTAACTAAATACTAAAGGAGAGAGAACATTGAGGGAACACGTGTTTTTATTATGGAGTATTGGAAAAAAGGGTAAACTTCTGCCACTATAGTGTGTTTTTATTAAAAGAGGGCTTGAATTTAGATTCATTTAGGGATGATTCCGAAGAAGGCAATGGCAACCCACTCCAGTGTTCTTGCCTGGAGAATCCCAGGGACGGGGGCGCCTGGTGGGCTGCCGTCTATGGGGTCGCACAGAGTCGGACACAACTGAAGTGACTTAGCAGCAGCAACAGCACCAAGGATAGTTCATTTACTGGACTATTTTCTTAAAATCCCAGCATATCGTCTTTAGTAACAGCTGTAATATGTTGAACCATTAATTTGGAGTTTTTTTCCTATTCTGGGTTGTTCATGTATACAGTCATATTAAAAGAAAATCTGTTCAACCAAAAAAAAAAGATAGCAGGTTTTGAACCCAGACCCATCAGATTCTAAAGTTTGTTTTTGCCACATGAGCTTAATGTTGTATGTATAGAACCTGTTGCCTGTTCTTCTGTCATAAAAAATGCTATTTGAAAGCTATTTGAGAATTTTATTACAATGCTTTACTTCAGAATTCTATGTATTCTAATTGTGTATTTGGTTTTCTTCAATATTACTTTATTATGTCTATCAATAGCTTTTCTCATTGTTTTCTGTAAGAATGTCCTAATAAATCTAAGCCCATCAGTGACTGACATTCAACTTACTTTTAAATAAGATTTAATATTATACAATTATTTTACTTATATATTTTCAAAAACACTATTGCTATTTGAGAAGTTTCCTCAGAAGTACTCTTGATAAATTTACCATTTAATTTACAAAAATATGACATAGGCATTGCTAATTTCAGTATAAAAGTAGTTGAAAATTTTATAGATCTACTGTATACATAACTCTTGAGGAAAAACTTAAAGGTATTTGCTTTAAGTTATTTGGGAAAGATACTGTCTAGTAGAGCAGATAATTTTTCTGATTTAATATTTCAAAATCTAACAGTACTTCAAATAGCATGTACTGGTTTGAATAAACGTTTACTTATTTTTTGGACTTCCCTCATAGCTCAGTTGGTAAAGAATCCACCTGCAATGCAGGAGACACCAGTTTGATCCCTGGATTGGGAAGATCCCCTAGAGAAGGAAAAGGCTGCCCACTCCAGGATTCTGGCCTGGAGAATTCCATGGACTTGTACGTATATTCCATGGGGTCGCAAAGAGTCGAACACAACTGAGCAACTTTCACTTTACTTATTTTTTAAGATAATAAATATACAGTATTAGAGAATTGCATTTAAAGCCCTGTAAGAGAGCAGAAAATAACAAAAGCAATCTCAAGGTTACTCACATGAGACATCTGTGAATTTGGTATCAGAGCTGGATTTAATTCTTGATCAGTTAGTGTTGGCTTCTAGCTATTCACAATCTCAAGTTCTTAATTTGTAAAATGAGGATTATAATAATTGTCATAATTATTATTAAATTAAAGAAGATAAATACATATAATACTATTTCATGAATTACACAGTTCTATACAAATAGAATTTCAATATAATTACAAACAAACTTAATTTTTAGTATAATAAGCAATTGCCAACAAAAGCTATGGGCCATCTGAAAGAACATATAACTCCTGTAAATGTGTTACTAAACTCCTCTAGGTCTAATCTTTACATTTGTCCTGAACTTATCTACAAAGTAGGTATATAATGTGAAAAGCTGTATCATTCAGACACCATTTACTAAAGAATCCAAGTGACTTGAGTCATATATTTATCTGCATAGCAGTTTTATTATTCTGTTTGTAAGGAGATTAGTTACCTGGTGCAATGTTTTCTGGATTTGGGGGACTTCGTGGATCCGGGGTGTTAGGAGGAGTAAATGGTGCTTGCTGTGAACCACTTTCCAAGTTGCTTCCATCCAGTTTCTCATTCTGCATGGCAATATTGTGCTGTATTTGATCAAAAGTAAACTTAACTGAAAACTCAAAAATATACACTAATAGGACATATCATATGTGCAAGACTCCATTTGTATACTTGGAATTTAAATATAATGCAAATTCATTGTTACATACTGTCTCAACAATTTATATGGTACCGAGTTGAGCAATTGAATGAAGAATTTTGCTGATATCAATCTAAACCCTGTTTTATGATGACAATCTATTTAATAATAATTAATTAAGCCTTACTGTGTGCCAGGCACTGTGTCCAGGGCTTTATATCAATTATCTAATTTACTATTCACAACATATCCATAAGATAAATCTATTTAGTTTTTAAGTCTTTACTGATTTAATATCATATAGCATACTTGTCAAATACACAACTTAGTCATTATTACATTATTAGTTTGCTTATACTTTGGATTTAATTATATTCTTTAATATGACTTCTTTCAAAGTTAAATCTGAAATTTGGACATCAGTCATGTATAACATCGGAGAAGGCAATGGCAAGCCACTCCAGTACTATTGCCTAGAAAATCCCATGGATGGAGGAGCCTGGTTGGCTGTAGTCCATGAAGTCGCTAAGGGTCAGACACGACTGAGCGACTTCACTTTCACTTTTCACTTTCACGCATTGGAGAAGGAAATGGCAACCCACTCCAGTGTTCTTGCCTGGAGAATCCCAGGGACGGGGGGAGTCTGGTGGGTTTCCGACTATGGGGTCGCACAGAGTCGGACACGACTGGAGTGACTTAGCAGTAGCAGCATGTATAACATAAAATATTTTCACATTAAGCTGCATAAACTTATAGAAGGAAGAATTTGGAGTTTCTAGAAAATAGAATATTTAAAAGAGCGTTTGTCTAAAGTTTTAGGTGAATATGCTTTACTGTTATAATGTAGGATTTATTTTATGGCAATATAGCACTTTAAAACAGTCAATTGGTTTTTAACAGAGAAGAACAGACATTGTAATAGGTTATATCCTCAGATGTATAGCTAGGATTTACCTCTATAATAAAATATTGTTTTAATTATACATGAGAGATACATATTTTTTAAAAGAAGCCAATCTATTTAAGTGCATAAGGTCAAATCATCTTTTAACTTTATAAAGAAAAATTTACTGAAGGCCATAGCAAATAAATATCAACTTTGAGTTTTTCCTGTGTGAAATAAGCCAAACATATTTTAAAATATTTTTTAATTTCTGTATTTATTTATAAAATGATAAGGTAAAGTACACTTTTGCAATTTAATAATTATTTAGCTTTATAGAAATGTGATTATTTCATACTAAAATCCAAATGCTTACAATAGCAAAAGATCATAAATTAAGGCCTCACCTGACAAAATTATGAAAAAAATAAAGTTTATCCCATTTTCAGCTTTCACCCACCCACAGCCACTCTCCAGGTGCCTTTTACATTCACCTTATTCTAGGCAGCACCCTAGTAAAGTTGCTGTGGAAATGAGCAGGGCAATGTTAGTAGTTGTAAGCTGACTTGTGGAGACATGAAAGAAAGCATGAGAGTTACATTAACTAGGTAAGTATGGGTCTTGATTACTGGCTGTAAGAGTTTGCATTTTATTCAATAGGCAAAAAGAAACAGTTTCTAAAGATGAATAGTGCTGTACTCAAGTACATCAGTTTTTAGTGTTTTGAATTTAGCTATTATCTTAAGTGTTCAATTTAATTGACTTGATTAATAACTTTTTTCACTTCTGAACCTTCACCACTTCTTAGGAAAAAAAACAAGGCTTGCTAAGTTTAATTATAAATAAAAGCCAGTTGAAATAAATATAGAAAGTTTCATTGTATCATGCATTAAAATTACTTTTTCTAAGTTACTGTCCGTGAAATGAGTTTCACCTAAACTTATAAATCATTCTACCTACATTAATTTAAAAATTGTAATACTAACTTCCTTTATAGACAGGAAAATCAACTCTTTCTAGCTAGTCATTAATTATCAGGAGACACTCAGTACCTCTATTTGTCATTGTTAAGTATACAAACAAAGCCTTATAATAGTTGGGTAGTGACTTATTTTAGTTATGATAGCCTTAAATGATTTTTATAATGTTATTTTTTGAACAAAATATATATATATTGAACCTCAATGTAGTTAGTTGCATCTTATTTCAGAATTACTTTTTACAGTATAATTCCCCTTTTTCCAATATTATAGAAGATTTCTAAAGATTTTTTAAAATCTTTATTGAATTTGTTACAATATTGCTTCTGTTGTTTACGTTCTAGTTTTTTGGCCATGAAGCATGTGGGATCTTCGCTCGCAGACCAGAGATCGAACCCATGCCCCTTGCATTGGAAGGTGAAGTCTTAACCCCTGGGCCACCAGGAAAGTGCCTCCAAGGAATTTTAAAAGTGCTTAGTTACTGCAAACATATGTAGTTTTAACTGTAAACTGTGGATTTTTTTTTTTCTTAGTGCCTTGACCAGGGATTGAACCCTAGTCTCCTGCATTGGAAGGCAGATTCTTTTTTTTCAACTGCTCTTCATTGCTTTTGCATGGGCTTTCCCCAGTGGTGGCAAGTGGTGGGGCAGGTCTGGGGAGGGGGGAGGCTACTGTTTGTCGCCCTATGTGGGCTTCTCATTGCAGTGGCTTCTCTTGTTGCAGAGCACACGCTCTAGGCATGTGGGCTTCAGTAGTTCAGCACACAGGCTTAGTAGTTGCCGCTCACAAGCTTAGTTGCTTCACAGGATGTGGAATCTTCCAGACCAAGGATTGAACCCATGTCTCCTGCCTTGGCAGGCAGATTCTTATCCACTGTGCCACCAGGGACGTCCATGGATTGTTTTGAATAATATCCTTTTGTAGCAACTTATAGAAATGAATTTTAATTATGATGAATCATTTTTTATTTTCTTTTGTATGCTTATTTTCTTCATCCCTTTTTGTATGTGTATGTGTAAGAAGTTGATAAGTTCACGAACTAGGACTTTGAAATTGGCAAGTGTAGCAAGCAATGTATCTTCATTTTATTTTAAAAATGCATATTTTCTGTTGTTATTTGTATCATAAGAAGGTTTGTGTGGCTTGAATTTACTAGTTTCTCAGCAGGAGAATAAGCCAAAAGCTGTGTTTATTTTTTTTTTAATTATGCTTAATGTTTAAATAGATGGCATTGATTACCAAAGAGTTGGTTTATATTTTCATCTAATGATGTCCTGAAATTATAAGAAATGCATAAATGTAAGTTAAATAATTATTTTGACAATATCTAAAGCTCAAGGGAAGCAGTAAAAGATTATATCAGAAAATGTAGTCAATAACATTAATTTGATATAAATCATATAAAGATGATTCAAGAACTAGATTCTAAGTAAATCATTGTTTTCTATTTATCAATGTTATTTTGACCCTCCATCACTAGACAAGGGCTGTATTAATTTATCTTTGAAATCCAAGCATAGTTTCTAGAACATAGTAGGCAATCAATAAATTTTTTTGCCAAAAGTATAAATAAATGAATGGAAATAGACCCAAACCTAATATCATCTTCTAAATTTGTCATATTATCAATGCTTGCTCAAAGTTGCAGTCTAAAGCCTTGATAAAAGCAAATGTGTCATCATATAATGTAGCTCAATGATTTATTATGCAGGTCATTTATAAACTTAAGATCAGTGAACACAGATATTTAAAGCCAGAAGGCACCTTACAAAACCATTTGTGTCAACCCCTTATTTTATAAATGAGAAAACAGAACCAGAAAGGCAAAGAAAGTTTTAAACTGACTCCAAATTACACAGTTTGTGGAATTGCCATGACTGAACGCTGGTCTTACAGTTCCCAGGCCAGAGTTTCTTTTAATTATACCATGACAAGTGTTGGGCTTCCCTGGTGGCTCAGAGGTTAAAAAGCATCTACCTGGAATGTGGGAGGCCCAGGTTCGATCCCTGGGTTGGGAAGATCCCCTGGAGAAGGAAATGGCAACCCACTCCAGTACTCTTGCCTGGAGAATCCCATGGAGGGAGGAGTCTGGTAGGCTACAGTCCATGGGGTCACAAAGAGTTGGACACGACTGAGCGACTTCACATGACAAGTGTCAGTGTCAAGAATTCTGAGAGCTGGATTTCAGTCTCCTTTATTATGCTGTTGCTTAAGCCAAATCTATATGTATACTTCCTTAAATACTACTTTCCTCATTTCTAAAGAAGAGAGCAAATTTCATCAGACTTCAGAGTATATTATGTAACTCAGTGACATGTGACTTCATTCCATTTATTATTATTGTTTATTATTTTATGCTACTTATTAGCATTTAATTGTTTCAGTATATTCAGTATATGTTCAAATATTTCAGTACAGCTGTTTGGGACTATTTAGTTCTCAATCTTCTAGGAATGCTGGAAAAGTATTAAGACATATTCTTACATATTTTACCTATGACCAGAATGTTTGACCACAGGTATATAAGATTATTGTCAATAATTTGAAATACTAGTGATGAGAGAATGAATATGTTGTATTCTAATGGACATTTTAAATCTTATACCTTCTTTCAGAATTGTAATTAAAGCATTATACTTAGAGATATAAATGTTAGTTATGAAAACTGGATTTATTCAGATGTCTAGACTTGTAGATGACTTTCAAAGAGTTTCCATTAAGACACTATATTTCATATTTTATGTTCATACTGTATTAGCTGCAGACATTTTCTGATAAGAGGATACTGAGAGTATTTATAGGATACCATAGCATTACATTTATCCATGACTTCAAGTGAAAATCTTCCTTCATTAAGTGTAAATACTATGGTTGAGTAAAATGTGATGTCTAACTGAATTCATAATTTTAACTAGTTTCAATTCATGGATGTTGAAGGATGCTCATTAATGTGAAAAAAAACTAAGATGTTCTCTAACCATTTATTGTTAAGCAGAATCATAACAAGGGAAATAGAAATTTCAAGAATGAGTAAAATTTGAGTGGTTGTGGGTGCAAATGTTAGTTCTGGAGCATGTTTTATTAATTATGATAAAAGATCAGTGAAACTGGTCTGTTTGCTGTAAAGAATTTAGCTGTCCATTCAAAACAGCTTACTAGTGATGGCATTTGGAAAAGTTACAGGTTTAAAATTCATGAGTAAACTTGTAAACTTCTCATAGCTATAGAAAGAGACCCTTATTTAAAAAAAAAACAAAACCTATACCGTTGTAGTCTCCACCATCTCCTACAGTGCACTATTCCTTTTTCTTCGTAATGGTATTTTATTTTTAAAATATTTTCCTGAAGCTAATCGTTTTTCAATTATGAACTTCTTCCTCTAAAATCTCTCTGAATGACAATTTGAAAGAACATGGTATTCATGCAATATGTAAAATATAATTTATTTAGTTTGTTTGTTTTAACTTTTGGTCGATGGGAACTTTTGTCCAAAGTTTTATCCACATTGATTTTGTTGTCAGTAAGTACCAGACTTCTCTATACAACGTGGAATGAACACTTTGAAAAGAGATCAGCTGTATCTAGTTCCCAGGCATGTTTCAATGCCAGGATGTTTTCAGCCAATAAAATGCTTCTACTTGCTTTATGGAGCACTGTGTGCTTTGGAATTGTTTCCATCCCAAACATTTAACCAGTGAGATAAGATATGGAAACTTTTAGTTCCACCAGTCTCCACTCCCTCTCCCTCCTCTTAGCAGAACAGACCAGTTCTTCAGTGCCAGATCTACAAACATGCAGTGTCTCTGCTGAACCAAAAAGATACTCATATCAGGCATAATATTCATTTATCCACCTAAATTATTCATTATAATGAAAAAAAGTATAACAGAATCAATGAAAAGAAAATTTGTAAAATACTTGTTTGGGAATTTAATAATACATATAAATTTAGAAATGCTGCCCATTTATTTAGATAACCATATTATCAAGTTATACCTACATTTATTTGTGCTTTAGATTCATACTGGAAATTTTCAAATGTATATTTGTCAGATCTTCTTTGTCGCATCTTAAAGAGTCTGGCACCACGGTTACTGAGATGGGATAATTCTTCCAACATGATGTCTCTGGGGATGCTGACTTTTTTGCCAAGGTGCATGACATCTACATCTGTAAAAAAATATTCATGTGCGTGAAAAACCCTAAGATAAGCATTTTTAAATGCTCTGCTAAATTTCATAATTTACTATCTGCTATATGCTAGAATGGGCTTCCGTAGTGGATCAATAGTAAAGAATCTGCCGGCCAATGCAGGCAGAGAAGGCAATGGCAACCCACTCCAGTACTCTTGCCTAGAAAATCCCATGGAGAGGAGCCTGGTAGGCTGCAGTCCAGGGGGTCCCTACGAGTTGGACACAACTGAGCGAATTCACTTTGACTTTTCACTTTCATGCATTGGAGAAGGAAATGGCAACCCACTCCAGTGTTCTTGTCTGGAGAATCCCAGGGACAGCGGAGCCTGGTGGGCGGCTGTCTATGGGGTCGCACAGAGTTGGACACGACTGAAGCAACTTAGCAGCAGTAACAATAGCCAATGCAGGAGACGCTGGTTCCATCCCTGTGTAGGAAAGATCCCCTGGAGAAGGAAATGGCAACCCACTCCAGTATTTCTGCCTGGGAAATCCCATGGACAGAGGAGCCTGACAGGCTACAGTCCATGGGGTCACAAAAGAGCCGACACAACTTGGTAACTAAACAACAACAATACACTAGTATACTAACTAAAATATAGGCTCTTTACTCAGACTGCCTTGGGTTAAATCCTGGGTTTACTACTTTCTAACTGTATGATCATAGGTATGTTGCTTATTTTTTTGTAAACCTCAATTTTCTTATCTCTAAAGTGGGACTAATAATAATAATACCTACTGAATAGGTTTTATGTAAGGATTAAATAAAATGTTTCTTATCAAACATTTAGTATCATACCTGGCACATAAAAGAGTGAGTGAAGTTTAATGACACTATTAATTCATTCTTTCCTTATTCAGTGACTTATCAAACAGTACCACTCATAGTTCTGTTCATAAGCTCTGTTTGACTCCCAGCATTTTTATGTATCAGTTTGAACTGTCTCCATTACAAGAATGCTTATGCTTTGACTCATGCCACCCATTTCTCTGTCAGAATACTATTAATTCTGTATCTTGCATCAAGGAACCTAACATAAAGTAGGTAGGTGAGAAGTATTGAATAATCCTTCTCAATCCAGTTTATGTGCCATTTCTGTCAATTCCTTCTCTAAAATTTCTATTCATAATTATTTATGCCTTTTCTGTATTCCCATAGCACTGAATCAATATTACTTGATTCCATTTTACTTATTCTGTGATTTGGATTTTCTTTATGTTTTTGTCTTTGTGTCCTCCATGCCTTAAATAGAGGAGATGTTCAGTAAACAACTATTATTTTCTGTTTCTAGTACTGAAGGACTTTTCTGAAATCCCAAAGAAATAAAACTCCTCCACTTGCTCCTTCAATCAGAAATGCTTTTTTTGCTAACACAGAGTTCTTTTGCCACTGTGGACTGCTGTTAAATGCAGAGAAGAAAAATTGGACCATTTGTAAAATAAATATTCTGGAAGATTGGGACAACATTTTCTGATGTTACAAATTAACCCTAATAATTAGGCTTTTTGAGGTCTTTATGGATAAAATAATAAAATTGCTTATAAATTTTCTCCCCATTTTGCTTTGAAGAAATCACTTTGCTTATATATTTTGATGTTACCTGAAGAGACACTCCACTAATTATAAAAATTGTAATATCAATACTTCTGTTTCTGTAAAGATAGAATAGATCTACTTTTCCCTGTACATTTACTAAGTAAAACTAAAAATCCTGGACATTAGTATAAAATAAACATAAGAAGACTATAAGTTGGAGGGAAGAAGGCAGACCAGCTAGGGACCTCAGGACCAAGGACCAGCACGGTACTAATTCTTTGGGTTTCTTTTGGCCCCACATATCCCAGACTTGGAGTTGAAAATGCCTTTAACTGAGAAACATGCAACAGGTGCAGCGAAAAACCTGCAGTGAGATTGTTCTCACTAGCCAAGACCAGGAAAAGAACAACCTATAAAGACAAGAAACTTTTAGAAAATAGCTACTCTACTTTAGCCAGATGCCACAGAAAAAAAACTAGCCTCACCCATACCAACAAATTTCAAGTGTAGAGCCCAGGATTTTACCCTTGCAAAGCTATATATAACGAGGTGCTCCAGTGCACCCTTATATAAGGGTGGTATCTGAGAGGCCAAGGAGGAAGCTGGGACTTTCATCCCTGTTAGCCAGTAACAACCCTCAACCCCTGCAGAGTTAGTAGAGACTAGGTGGGGATTCTGAACTCCCACCACCTCCTAGTAGTAACTAAGTGACCCTCCTCGAGTTTCAGTGTGGGCCAACTGAAACTTTGACTTCTTATTTCTACCTGGCAGTGATGAATGAGGTGGCACTCTCCTTCCCCTGCTGAAGCAATGTCAGACAAGTGTAGATAAAATTGAAGACTTAAATAAGAGCAAGATTCTTAGAATATTATATGAAAATGTGCAGGCTTAAATAAAAAACTCATTTGTCATACCAAGAAACAAGAAGATCTCAAACTAAATGGGTAAAAAGACAGATGCCAGCATGAGAAGACTGAGATATTAAAATTCTATAACAAAGATTTTAAAGTGGCCATGATAAAAACACTTCAAAGAGCAATTACAAAGTTTCTGGAAACAAATGGAAAATTTTAGAACACTTTAGCAAAGGAAAAAAAAATCATGACTGAAATAAAAGTTATAAAGACCTAAATGGAAACTTCAGAACTGAAAAAATACCCCAAATAAAAAGTTCAGTGGATGGATTCAATAGCAGAATGGAGGGGATAAAGGAAAGAATCAGTGAACTGGGAGACAGAGTAATGGAAATTACCCAATAAGGACAACAGAGAAAAAATAGGAAAAAAAAAAATAATAAAGCCTTAGGGATCAGTGTGACTAGAACAAAAGATACAGCATTTGTATCACTGAAGTCCCAGGAGAGGAGGTGTTTGGGGCTGGAAAGTATACAAAGAAATAATGGCTGAAAACTTCCCAAATTTGGCAAGAGACATAAACCTACAGATTCAAGAAGCAAAAAGTATTCTATAAAAGATAAATCAATAGAACTCTACAACAAGATATATCATAAACTTCTAAAAACTAAAGACAAAGGGAAAATCTTGAAAGCAGCCAGAGAAAAATGACAACTTACCTATAGGGAGAAAAAAATGAGAATGACAGTAGATTTCTCATCAGAAACCATGAAGACCAGAAGGAAGTGGCACAAAAATGCTGAAAGAAAAGAAATGTCAACCCAGAATCTGATAGCGAGTGAAAATATTCTTTAGAAATAAAGGGGAATTTGAGACATATTCAGATGAAGGAAAAGTAGGAGATTATTTTTCCTGGAGACCTACCCTAAAAGAATTGGTTCATGCTATTATAACAAAACATCCAAGACTGGTGACTTATAAACAGCAGAAATGTATTTCTTATAGATCTGGAAGCTGAAAGTATGAGATATGGGTACCAGCATAGTTGGTTCAGTTGAAGTCGTTCTTCTGAGTTGCAGACTGCCTACTTCTCACTTTGTTTTCATGTAGCAGAAGAGACATGGTAGCTCTCTCGGGCTTCTTTTATAAAGATGTTAATATCATTCATGAAGACCCCACTCTCATTGCCTAATCACCTCCCAAAGGCCTCATCTCCCAATACCATCAGGGGCATTAGGATTTCAATATATGAATTCTCAGTTCAGTTCAGTTCAGTCACTCAGTCGTGTCCGACTCTTTGCGACCCCATGAATCACAGCACGCCAGGCCTCCCTGTCCATCACCAACTCCCGGAGTTCACTCAAACTCATGTCCATCGAGTTGGTGATGCCATCCATCCATCTCATTCTCTGTCGTCCCCTTCTCCTCCTGCCCGCAATCCCTCCCAGCATCAGAGTCTTTTCCAGTGAGTTAACTCATCACATGAGGTGGCCAAAGTATTGGAGTTTCAGCTTTAGCATCAGTCCTTCCAGTGAACACCCAGGATTGATCTCCTTTAGACACAAATATTCAGACCATAGCAAATAACTAAATGAAGTTCTTTAAACAAAATAAAGAACCTTAGAACATCAAGAACAAGAAAAGATTATAGTAAGCAAAAATATGGATAAATACAATAAGTTTTCCTTTCCCTCTTGAGTTTTCTAAATTATGTTTGATTATAGAAGCAAAAATTATAAACCTCTCAGATATAAATGTATGTAGAAAATAGGTAACAGTTATAAACAGTAGCAGTTATATTATAAACTGGGAGAGGTAAATAGACATAAAGGTAGGTAAGTTTTCTGTAGTTCACATAAACTGATAAAATGATAACATCAGTAGACTTTGATAAATTAAACATATATAATAGAACAGCTACTAAAAACTATATATACTTGAAAAACTAGAGATAAATAAAAATTGAATTCTGAAAAATAGGCAAGAAACCTCATAGGAAACTAAGAAAAAGAAAACAAATGAAACACAAACAACAAGCAGAAAGCAAAAAATTGAGACTTAAGGTCTACTATGTCAATAATTACATTAAATATAAATGCTAAAAATATACTAATTAGAGGATAGAGACTAGTGATTGGATTTAAAAACATGACCCAAATATAAATTGTCTAGGAGAAACCCACTTCAAAAATAAGTACCTTGAGCAATATAAGCAAGTTGAAAGTAACAGGATAGAAAAAGATATCAAACAAACATTAATCAATGGGAAGTAGAAGTGGTTATATTAATATCAGATAAAGTGGACTTCAGAACAAAGGAAATAACCAGAGACAGAGACTTATATAATGATTAAAGTGTCACTCCACCAAGAAGACCTAAAACTCCTAAATGTGTATTCATCAGAAAACAGAGCTGCAAATGGAGCAAAAATTAATAGAACCAAAAGGAGAAATAGATAAATCCACAGTTATAGTTGGAAACTTCAACATCCCTTTCTCAACAAATGATTGGGCAACAGAAAATGAGCAAGGACATAAAAGAAGTCAGCGACACCGTCAACCAGTAGGATGTAAATGTTTGTAAAATACTCTACTGAACAGCAAAAGGTACACATTCTTTCCAGGTGCACATAGAGTATACACCAAGATAGACCATTTCCTGCACCATAAAATAAGCTTTGACAAATTCAAAAGAATGAAAATTATACACAGTATGATCTTTGATCATAGTGGAATCACACTAGAAATCAGTAACAGAATGATTACAAGAAAATCTCCAAATATTTGGAAACAACAAGAAAAAAATACTTCTAAGCAATCCGTGGGTCAAAGAAGTCTCAAAGGAAATAAAAAATTCATTGAAATAAGTGAAATTGAAAATAGAGCATATCAGCAATACTGGGCATTTATCCTAGTGAAATGAAAGTTTTATATTCACACAAAAACCTATACACAAATGTTCACAGCTTTATTCTTAATATAAGAAAAGGATCAAATGTTCTTTAATGAGTAATGGTTAAAAGGGGCTTCCCAAGTAAAGAATCCTCCTACAATGCAAGAGACATGGATTCAATCTCTGGGTTGGAAAGAGTCCCTGGCAAAGCAAATGCCAGTATTCTTGCCTGGGAAACCCCATGGACAGAGGAACCTGGTGGGCTACAGTCCATAGGGTCTCAAGAGAGTTGGACATAGGTTAGCTACTAAACAACAACAAATGGTTAAAAACACTATGATCCATCCATAGCATAGTACTCAGCAATAAAAATGAACAAACTATTGAAACATACAGCTGGATCTACCTCCAGGGAACTACACTGAGTGAGAAAAGCTATCCTCAAAGGTTACATACTGTATGATTCCATTTTACAGCATCTTAAAATGAAAAAAAAAAAAGTATATATATATATATATGAGATAGATTACTGATTGATAGATATTCTCGTTGTGATATTGTACTATAGTTTTGAAGATGTTGATATTGGGGGAAACTGGAAAAACATACTGGGTTTCTCTGTATTCTTACACCCATCTGTACTCAGTCACTCAGCTCAGTTGTGTCCAATTTTTTGCCACCCCACGGACTATAGCCTGTCAGGCTCCTGTGTCCATGGAATTCTCCAAGCAAGAATATTGTATTGGGTAGCCATTCCCTTCTCCAGCAAATCTTCCTGACGCAGGGATCAAACTCTTGTCTCCTGCATTGGCAGGCGGATTCTTTACCACTGAGCCAAGTGGGGAGCCTATTCATTCTTACAGCTGCATGTAAACTTTTATCTCAAAATCAAAAGTTTAATTAAGAGCTATCAAGCCATGAAAAGACATGAAGGATCCTTAAATGTATATTGCTAAGTGAAAGAAGCCAGTAGGTAATGGTTTACTGTGTGACTCCAACTATATGACATTCTGGAAAAAACACAACTTTGTAAAAAAGGAAAAGAATCAGTGGTTGTCAAGCACCTGTGGGGAGGGAGTGCAGATGAAGATGTTGAGCACAGAGGACTTTTAGGTCAGGGAGACTGTTCTGTATGATATTATAATGGCAGGTACATGACAGTGTGCATTCATGGAAACCCATTGAACAATATAAGCCAGTGTGAACCCTGACGTAAACTATGGACTTCAATTAATAATACTATATCAATATTGATTCATCAATCACAGCAAATATAATACACTAAGATGTCAATAATAGGAGAGACTATATATTGGAAGAAGAAGGATATATAAGAACACTGTACTATGCTTTCTGTTCAGTTTTTCTGTAAACTGAAACTGGTGCACGGGGATGACATGGAGGGAGGATATGGGGAAGAGGGAGGTGGGAGAGGGGTTCAAGAAAGAGAACACATGTACACCCGGGGCGGATTCATGTCAATGTATGGCAAAACCAACCAATATATTAATGTAAGGTAATTTGCCTCCAATAAAATAAAAAAAAAGCAACATAAAAAAAAAAAGAACACTGTACTATGCTTTCTGTTCAATTTTTCTGTAAACTGCTCCAAAAAATTAAGTCTATTCTAATTAACATGTTCAATTTAAAATTTTTTCATAGCACTTCCTGCAGAATGGCATTGTCTGTTAAGATGGGAAAAAAAGAAATTCTGTGCTTTACAGTCCCTGGGGATGGCTTATGGAAGAGGAATGAGGGTCAACAGCAGAGTGAGTGAGACTATTTTATAGTTTCCTTGGGCTTGTTTGCCAGCTCTCTAAGTTCTGCAAGGAATATTCACTTCTTTTTATTTGCAAGTGTTTGGAGTTTCTGTTACTGTGTGCCTGCAACATGGAAGGAGGAACTGGGTTATTTTTCGGTGTGTCTATATCCCTCAGTATTCTAGAAAGTATGACAGGAGTGAACTATTTCAGCTTTTTGATTCCGGAATCAAAATAAGTTCCCTTTAGATCACAAATGATAGAAAAGCCACAGTATTGCTTATAGTAATTTGGTACAATATTAGGGCTTCTCTGATAGCTCAGTTGATTCTCCACCTGCAATGCAGGAGAAGCCGGTTCAATTCCTGGGTCCAGAAGATTCCCTGGAGAAGGGATAGGCTACCCACTCCAGTATTCTTGGGCTTTCCTTGTGGCTCAGCTGGTAAAGAATCCACCTGCAGTGTGGGAGACCTGGGTTCGATCCTGGGTTGGGAAAAACTGGAGAAGGGAAAGGCTACCCACTTCAGTATTCTGGCCTAGTTAGTTCCGTGGGCTATAGTCCATGGGGGCAAAGAGTTTGGATATGACTGAGCTACTTTCACTTCAATTCACAATTCTAGGGGGTGGAGGGGAAATCTCCTTTAAATGCTTCTTGAAAGAATTCAATTAGCAATGCAAGTCAGAGAAGATAAAAAGTGTTACAGAAAATTGAAATCCATAGGAATACACATTCTGTTTAACAATTATATATTAAAATTAATGTTTTTAAACAAATTTAGATTTTTCCTGAAAAACCTTTCAACTGGGACATTTTCAGGAACTAAAAAATGCCCCAAACCAGGCAACCACTAGAAAATGCAAAGATGACAGTCTTTATAGTACAGTATGTCCCCTATATGTGAAAGAGTTCCATTCAAAGAGTGCATTCGTAAAGTTCAACGAAGTTAGCCTAGGTACCCAACTAACACAATCAGCCATATAGCACCATACTGTAATAATTTCACACAAATAATACATAAAAAACACACCAAAAAACATTTATAATCTTACAGTACCTTGAAAAGTACAGTAGTACAGTACAAGAGCTGGCATACAGGCATCTTTGAAAGCTTGCAACCTGACAGTCCATATGTAGGGGACTTAACTGTAATGGAATCTTTCTCCTTACAATTAATGCTATAAAGTTTTTCCATAAGGAAACCAAAACAAGGATGCAGCTTTTCTCTTTCTTCCCTTTACCAGTTTGAGTCATTATAAACAGTTAAATGAAAATAAAGACTCTAGAAAAAGGAAATAACGTATTATTATTTTCTAAAAGTTCTAAATTTCAAGCTATGGCATAAGTTTAATTTGGGGACTCCAAGACAAGGATTTGAGAAAACTTTTCTCTCATTTTCCTCTTCTTAATGACCACCAGTATTAGCTGATTACACCAATGTTTCTGAAATAACCACATGGCCTAGGTGAATCCTATCACTCTGGCCCCTTAGATTTACAGTAGTCCTCTGAGGTATATTTGACAGGAATTATTACCTTTGTGATTGATACACGAACAGGTGTGTGACGACCTAGGCCAGTCAGAGAAAATACCAGGACTTTTCTTTGTGTTCAGTTCAGTTGGTTCAGTTCAGTCTCTCAGTCGTGTCCGACTCTCCGCGACCCCATGAATCACAGCACGCCAGGCCTCCCTGTCCATCACCAACTCCCGGAGTTCACTCAAACTCATGTCCACAGAGTCAGTGATGCCATCCAGCCATCTCATTCTCTGTCGTCCCCTTCTTCTCCCGCCCCCAACCTTTCCTAGCATCAGAGTTTGTGTACACTGTGCCAAAGATATTTTCTTTTCCTGCTACATATAAGCATGGATGCATATTGTCCCGCAAACTGTTGATATGTACTTGATAAAATGATAGAGTTAGACATGAGGTGAAGCTTACCCCAAGGAAATCAGAGCAGAGGCGGAGAAAGAAACTGGTCCTTAATAGCATACTTGAGCTGCCAGATGAAGATTTACTGAATCACCTCTGAACTTTTCAGTTATATTAGGTAGTAAATTCCCTTTATTTTTCAATCTAGTTGGTTTCTGATTTTCTGCTATTTTCAACTAAAAAGGCATGCTAACTGATATGGTCATTCTCTTCAGATCTTCATCTCACTGATATAGGTCCAAAAAGTTTATTAAGATTGGAATCACAAGAAAGAGTAAAGAAGGATAGCCAAGAAGCCCATCAGTGGGAGTCTCGAAGAAGAAAGGGAAAAAAGAGCAGAGGTATAAACTATACCTCTGGCCAGACTTGTTTGGACTCATAAGAAATATTCACTCCTTTTTAGCAAAACACAATAATCATCACTCAAGCTGCTGCAAGCAGCTGTATAGCAAGAGCCATGAGAAACTTACCTACCCTCAATAATCAGCTAGTGCAATCCATTATTACAGTAAATTTATACCACAATAGAGAAATAAGGGACAAAAAGGAAAGAAGAAAAGAAGGCAGACATAATTGACCAACTCTCAACTTTCTTTTCTTATTCTTCATACTTACTTTCTTTAAGCCTAAATTATCTCTCTTACTCTATAAGTAACAGACAAGGAGTTCATTGGCTTTGAGTGACCATCTGAAGGTACTGTGGATCTCTGGGATGAGATAACTTCATGAGAAGTCTTCTGGTGTCTGAAGCAGGCTTGTCCTGGCTCACAAGAGTCAGTCAATAAATTTTCAGAAATTCTGTGAGCTAGTAGTTAAAGTCAGTGAACATAGCCACTATTAAAATTAAATTATATAAACTTAATAATTAGATTTTTGGGGGCTCCAAAATCACTGTGGATGCTAATTGCAGCCATTAAATTAAAAGACGCTTACTCCTTGGAAGGAAAGTTATGACCAACCTAGATAGTATATTAAAAAGCAGAGACATTACTTTGCCAACAAAGGTCCATCTAGTCAAGGCTACAGTTTTTCCAGTGGTCATGTATGGATGTGAGAGTTGGACTGTGAGGAAAGCTGATCGCTGAGGAATTGATGATTTTGAACTGTGGTACTGGAGAAGACTCTTGAGAGTCCCTTGGACTGCAAGGAGATCCAACCAGTCCATTCTAAAGGAGATCAATCCTGGGTGTTCATTGGAAGGACTGATGCTAAAGCTGAAACTGCAATACTTTGGCCACCTCATGCGATGAGTTGACTCACTGGAAAAGACTCTGATGCTGGGAAAGGTTGGGGGCGGGAGGAGAAGGGGACGACCGAGAATGAGATGGCTGGATGGCATCACCTACTCGATGGACATGAGTTTGAGTGAACTCCAGGAGTTGGTGATGGACAGGGAGGCCTGGCGTGCTGTGATTCATGGGGTCACAAAGAGTCAGACACGACTAAGCGACTGAACTGAACTGAACTACACATCTCTTCCCAACTCGGCATTCAGTTTCTCCTTGATGGTAGCTCAAACTTGTTCATAGCAAGAGAGTTTTGCAAACTCTACAAACTGAGGCATTCCCCACCTAAAAAAACCAGTTAAATATCCACTAGCATACTAATAGACATAGGAACATTTTAAGTCAACATGTTTTGCATAAACAATAAAAGACATAAACCAAATTTTCCAAGGTTTTTTTCCCCTTCCTTTCCAGTAGTTGAGTTTATGATGTCACTGGAGCTCGAGTTCCAGACCATCTGTGAGTTGGGTAATCTAACGTATGAACACTCATTTATTTAAACTTTCAGAGTGAAGAATTCTCTCAACTGAGCAGATAGAATCCAAGTTCAGCTGTTCCCTGCCCTTTATTGCAAACCTCTGTGCAGGGTCTTAACAGTGTGTTTAATCTGGATGCCTGATAAATGATATAACTTATTCAGGGTTCATATCCTTGCCCTGATGGATTAGAAGGTTGTCTTTGTGGCATTAGATCATCTATTGAAAATAATATTGCTAGACATACTTTCCTGTTGATGTCATTCATAGTGATCCAGAATTTTCCATTTATTCTTTAAAGATCTTATAGGACTTAATCCATTATAGCTTGCTACTATTTTTAAAAAATTAGTGGTTATTTTGGAGTAAATATCCAATTATAAAAAATATTAAAATATACCTTAATAGGGTGTTGACCATAAGAAAATTAATTTCCACAAAAAACTCCACATTTTTCAATCTACTGGAGACATTAAATAATTGTAACTAATATTCTTTATCAGATGCTTTTTTTTCTAGTTAGATTAAGATTTAAAATCTTACATTAAGTAGTTCAAACTTTTGATTTTTGGGTGTGCTTTCCTTCCACTTCAGCCACATTACTATGAGTACTGGAAACCAAGTGAAAAAATGCATATTGGTGGGAGAGTATCAGTGGCCTTTGAAAATGTGATCTATTTCTTTTTCAAACCTTTCTTCAATATGTAGTCTTATGAGCAGAACTTGGATCTAAATTCCTCCAAAAGAAAACATTCTTTTTTTCACATTTATTTCATAGGTTAACATTCTGAAACTTAGTCAGCAAGGATTTATGGATGCACAGGTAGTTCTGTGTTTTTATTTTGAAAATTTGATCCTGCCAGTGTTTTATATTTAGTTAGATCAGTGAGTCCAATTCACAGTTTATAAAGATACTCCAATAATTGTAGTAAGACAAAAATCTTTTAAAACTGTTTCCCTACGATTCACTAGCAGTTGGAAATTCTGGTAGAATGGGCAAAGCCACAGAAGGGGAGATAATTGAAACTGATTTACTTGAGAGTGGTCCTATCAATTTACTTAAAAGCCTGCTTGAAGCCAAGAGATCTCTGCATTTACACAGGACTCTTTGGCCTGCTTACAGTTAAACTATGTGCACTGAATAATAATCCATAAATATACATCATTGCATACTGAAATATGCATATATACATGTTATATAAAAAAAGTTAGTAGTCCAGACTGATTTTGAATAGTGCTTTAAAAGTCTACATTTGATTAAAAGTTTACTAGTAATTTCTAATAGTTTTCTCTACATGAAAAAAGTTTATTTTGAAACTCATCTGGGAGTCTGTATTTTCCTACTTCATATCTCTTTGCCTTGATTTGAGTTCTAAACTATAAAGTTTTCAAAACTTTACTGTTAAAAGTATTGCCACTCATAAACTGTGTCAATCTATAAACATTTAAAAAATTAGATTACTAATATATTGAACTATGCAAATTGAATTACACAAACTAGTAATTCAACCAGAACTGTTTATAGGATGTATATCTAGAGTATGTTAGAGTGAAAAAGACAATAAAGAAATTAGAATGATGAAATTATGGCAATAATTAAACATTATCATTTCCACTTCAGTATAAACTGGAATTTAGCCTGGTTCTGTGCTGCTACTTTTCTGGAGGGCGTTATTAGAGGTTTAGAAATCTATGGCAGGTTTAGAAATATCCACAATTTTACAACATATTACTGCACACTGATTTTCAAAATAAAGCATGATTTTTTTCGGGGTTTTGAGAATGCTAATATGAAGTTTTAAACCAAAGAAAACTCTCAAACTTGTACCTTGAAGCATTAGGGTAAGTTCTTTTTCTCCTCCAGACTTTTTACATTTGATCTGTGGTATTTAAGGCCTTCCTTGTGTCCTCACTTTTATACTGGTAACTTGATCAATTACAGTTTGAGATATGCTTGTATAGGAAAAGTAGAAGGGGTCCTCACATAATCTTTCATCTGAAAGTTAAGACACCATGATTATGTTTTTCAAAGTGTCCCTGCAGTTTGTGTCAATATTATCCTTGCCTTTGCTATTAGTGGGGAAACTCAAATACACATAGCTCAGTACATTAGAGTCATGAAATTTTAGAAATAGGTGTCTCAGCAAACCCAACCTCTTCAGTTTCAGGTGAGGAATTAGATGTCTGGTCTGGAACTCAGGGCTCCTTGTACCATATCAACAACAGCACTCCATTTAGAACCTGGCTTCCTGTTTTCAGACCACAGACTAACCTCTTTTCCTGAAATTACAAAAAAAAATCTTCTCAGTCTTCTTCTGTGTACTGTTACTGTTCACCAGCTGTTCACCAGTCATGAGGGAAAAAAACAAACAAAAAACATACCAAAAAAGCCCTCACAAAACCCAAGTGAGAAAACTGTAGGGTGACTGAAACAGTAGTCTTTCTATTTCTGAAAGCTCTTCTTCTTAAGTGTATTTGTGCTTAAATCAGGGGCCAGCATACTCCCAGTCCTTACATAATTTTAATTCCTATTCCTTTTCCCCACCATTTCTGACAGATGCCAGTTGTTCTAGTGTGCCTCTCCTTCTTCCACTCTCACTCCCCCTTCTCTTTCTCTATCGACTTATTGCTTCCTATTCATTTATCCCACCCCCTACCCTTGCTGGGTCTCAAATGAGTTCCTGAGAGAGAAACATGATCACCATTGGAGAATGGGTACACCTTCAGGAGTAAATACCACAGGACTGGTGGGCATTACCCACCATGATAAGCCATCTTTTCTTGCCTCCATAACTAATTCATGCACCAATAATGGCAAAATATTTCTGTGTTTTTGTCTTTTAGAATAGCACTTGTTAGATGGTGACAGCGTGGCTCTGATATTTCTGTTTAATACTTACAGGTTTTGTATCACAGCCGTAGCACAAAACAGTTACTACCATCAGCTCTAACACTTCTGATACTGATAATGATGACCATGATGATGATGATCATGATATGATGAGGATGGTCTGCCTTAGTATTAAGGGATACTTTCTATTAATTACTTTTGAGAGTGTAGTATATTTGCTTCTGGTACATAATTTGACACCAAATCATGATGGCTTCGTAATGAGTGAACAGTTTGGGGTTTGTTAGAGGCGGGGAGTCATCTTCATTTTTACTCAGGCAATCCAGTTCAATGTATTCTAGTCTGTATGGATAGGATTTGTCAGTGATTCTTTGAGGTTATTTCTCCTTCAGATTAAATGAATGCTGTGATGAAAAACTCTTCTTTTGATTCTAGTATTTTTCTCTTGACGGATCTCAAGGCTCACTAACTATAGTCTCTCTCCCCACAACAAGAACCGGGCTGAACTTCTAGTTCAGGTTTAGAAAGCAACTCATTTAGCCATCTCATTGTCACATTTCATTCTCCTCCTGGCTATATGTTTTTGAAAAGTAATATAAAAAATAAATTAATTATAATACTGCAAAAAAAAGTATCTTGATGCACAAGGGGAGGAGGGAATGGAAGAAGAACGCAGACTGGGAGAAGAACGTCTCTGATCATTTTTATAAAGGACAATTCAGTCTAAATTTTACTTATTTAGTCTTAGAATTAAGATCAAGACTGTTGTATGCTTCATCATACATTGTCCAGGTTTTCACTGGTGTGAAGTGTTTGAAAATTTGGATGATTGTCCCTAAAAAGTTTTCTGTGCAGTCCATGTCTCATTTCTGCCTCCTTAGGAAAAATGATGCCCCTCTAATTCCACATCTCTAAACAGTATGACCTAGACCAATAGTAAAGTTCCATTTAATATGTCAGAGGAAATAAAAGAGGGAGATTATTTAAATTACTTCCTAAAGTACTACAGCTATTTCAGTTGAGATGAGTTAAGAAAGAGTCTGCGATTATCCGTGTGTTATCTGTAGTACTTGACCTCCAAACTAAGGCAGAGCATGTGACTCTACTTAAGGGACTGGAAATCTACCCGTGATTTGGGAGGGAGGCTTTAGCAGACTTTACATGGCCAGGACCTGTTGGTGGTGAGATAGTAGTTTTGAGAATTTTTTTATCCCTTGAGATATAATTGTATTTTTTCTTTATATTTCATTTTAAAAGTTATGTTACAAAAAAAGAAAAAGATACTCTTTATAGGTCTATATCAGTAATAGAGTAGAATTCAACACATGATTTAAACTGGGAATAAATTAAAATAATGGATTGATTTATGATTATAACATAATTAGAAAATTATAATTTATCCCAAGCCTAGTTTGAAGGTAAGTAAGTTTAGTCACAAACTCAAATGGTTATCTGATTTTTGCCTTACTGATCAAGGAAGCTGTTAAAACAATTTCAAGTTAACTACATGAAGCGGGAGATACAAAGAAGCATAAAAAATGAAAAGAAGCATGAATTTTGGAACCTTACATTGGTACAAATTTAGTTCTGGGGTCTGATTCAGAATTATCTTCACTTTATTGCAAGCTAACTCAAAATGATAAAACACAGGACTAAGTTGAATCCAGTATGGTGATTTTGTATTACAGAAAATGAAAACAAAACTTAATAACAGAATCCTTAAATATGACTACATTATGAGGGAAGCATCTAACACAATCTCTGATTGGTTCTATTCAGCTCGCATTATGGAAGGTGAAGTATGAAAATGCTATGCTTTGTACACCTGAAACTAACACAGCACTGTAAATCAACTATATTCCAATACAAGTTTAAAAAAGAGAGAGAAGAAAATTCTACCCTTATGCCTGATCCCAGGTGCCTTCACCAGATCTCATTTCTCTAGGTTTCAGTATTGTTCAGGTAAAAGGTCATATTCCTTGTCAATAGAAGGGAAGTAAGGAGATGCCCTGAAAACTCCACTGATACATTCTGGAATGGCTCAAATCAGCCCTTAAAGGAATCTAGATATTCTACTTATTTGCTTCTAAAATTGACAATATACTTTGCTCAATTTCTTTTATTCTTTTAGTCAAAGTTGAATTTCCATTACAACAATCAAAATGCAATATATAAAGTACCAGTTTCTAGAATTTTTACTAGAACTTAAAGAAGAGAGTGATGTATCATCTTGCATCTTATGTTAAAAATTTTTTGAGTTGTATGTTTTGAGACTACAGGAAATCTGTATTTTCCTAGAAATTATAAGTGGTAGATTTCCACACAAAATATCTTGGTAAATCAGTTACTAAATATGAAGACTTATTTCAGTGTTAAAGAAGTTCACAATTAATATGAATTCTAATTTAACAACATTTTTTTTCCCTAAAGGGATAGTAGAACAGATTTTGAATAATTTATGTAATTTATGGTTAAAAAAAAATCAATATAGATCTGTGGGATGGACAACGAACACAAGATTTCATGAGACCTGTCTGAAAAAAAACAGAAAAAGAAAAAAATAAATGATCTGAGAGTGGCGATATTAACTTATAATGTGAAGTGTGAAAGGCAAGCCAAGCAGAATGTACATCAGCTGTCAGATTGCTTCATTCTTTTAGAACAGTTGTTCATCTGAAAATAGCTTTCAAATGAGAAAGGATGACTACAAAAGGATTAGTTACCATAGGCTTTTCCACACCCCTTAGAGCTACAGGTTTGTTATGACAGAATAGCAAGAACTTAAAGAAAGTAAACTATAGGATATTAAATAACATCAGGAAAAGTCTACATTAGTGCTGAGCTGTGTTAATACTATGAAGGATTGTCATTGATACCATTTCCATGGATTTCCTTCATGATGGCTGATGCTTGCTGTTTCCTCTGCTTCACCATGGTATTATGTGATAGCATGATTTTTTTTTTTGTTCCCTGTTAAAAATAAAGGAACATTATTGAGGCAATGTGAAGAACTCATTTGGAATATTTTATAATCATCCTTTTGAAGGAGAACATCTTTGTTCTTCATTATTGCTTTCCTCTGAAAGGCTTTAATACCATTCCTTGTTTGGTGACAGAGTATGCTATTCATTGACAGGCAATGTCACAGTGAACAGAGGCTGATTCTCAGAGTTTCAGGACATCTTATCTATATACTAGTACAATCATTATTGGGCAATGAGAAGCAATGAAAGAGCTAGCCTTCCTTTCCCCTTCCTCTCTCACTTTCACAGTTTATTTTAACCTGTCATTTCTTCCTTACTGGCCTTCAGTTCCAGCAAACTGTAAGAATGAAGACAGGACACCAGATTAAATCAGAACTCTTTGGTGGTAGCATTTTAATATTGGCATCAACAGCTGTCCTTTAAAGCAAAGAAAGCCCACTAATGAGTCACAGCTCTGAACTTCCTTGGACAATTGACTAATACAACATTTTAGGAAACAATATACTCACCTTGCTTTTCAGGAAGGAGGAATCCCAATTTGTGGAGGAAAGACTGGAGATGGAGTATGGATGGCACTTGGGCCCGATGGTTTTTATCCTTGAGCCTGGGACGGCATGGTCCCTAGTTCTGACTCAAACTGGACAGTGAGCCTTTCTGAAGAGACTGGCATCCAGCTGACATCAAGTGACTATATATAGCACCAAATACTTCAGCTACTCATATCTTCCTGGCAAAAGGGAGGAATCAAGAAAGATTAGGTTCTCTCCATTGTGTTTCTATCTTGTGAGACGGTTGAATGAACATACAGAAGGTTTCTATGGAGCACCTTCTGTTTGAAGAGCTAGTAGCCAAAAGAGATTTTTTTAAACTTTTGAAGATATAACTCTTACATTTCATCTTAATCGAGGTGGCAAAAGATACGTACTTGAATTAGAACAGAATGATGGATTATTAACAAAGTGAAAGCACTGACAATAGTGTCTGAGGAGTTTCAAGAAGAAATAAAGCAATATGGGGCAGAGATATCCCTTAAATAATGCCACCCCTTAAGCAAGAGTGAGAACCTATGCTAACTTCAGAAAAATGGGTAATGTTTGGGTGAAGTGGAGAAGATTTTTATAATGGGCATTAAAGGTTAAGCCTCGAATCTATCTGAGTAAAAGTTTAGACTCATACCTGAGTCATGAGTCTTCCTGAAGAGACCCTGTAGAGAACAATGCCTGCAAAGTTGCCTGATCTCTTCAAGGTCTGGAGTCAAGTATTCCTGTTTGAGGATCAGGATAAGAAGTTGAGAAAGTAGGCCATCTTGGCCACCTTGCTGATCTTTGAACACAGAAGCATGTTCCTCCTGTATCCTTTTTCTTTTACTGTGTCCCACTTCCTGAAATGGGCTTCCCTGGTGGCTCAGAGGTTAAAGCGTCTGCCTTCACCGGGTTCGATCCCTGGGTCGGGAAGATCCCCTGGAGAAGGAAACGGTAACCCACTCCAGTATTCTTGCCTGGAGAATCCCATGGACGGAGAAGCCTGGTAGGTTACAGTCCACGGGGTCGCACAGAGTTGGACACGGCTGAGCGACGGGACGGACGGAACTTCCTGAAATACGCTCTCCTGCTCCCACTTGGCTTATGCATTCAGAACTCCTCCCAACTATCGAGTCCTCAGAGTCCTTCCTCAGTCACCCGCTAATCACCCTCAGTGTGAAGCACTACACAGTGCCACACTCTCGTCCCTTACTCTGCTTTATCTTTAAAATATTTTTGTATTATTTTAGATTAAATTCTAATGCGTGTGACAGAGAACCCTAAAAACAGAAATTACAAAAAGATGGAAATCTGTTTTTCTTACACATGAACTTTTCCCAGAGATAAATAATCTAGGGTTGATGTGATTGACATAATTATCAGGGGCTCAGTCACCTCTAACTTCTTGCTCCCTTGTCCCCAAAATGAAGATCCTTGGGCCTAAATTACTGTTTCAGCTCTAGTCAGCATGCTCTTATTTCAGCCAACGGGAAAAATAAAAAGGAATGATATCCTTCAAACATAGCCTGATATGGCTCAAATCTCTTTTATTTACATCCCTTTGGCAGAACTTAGTCACATAACCATACACAACTCAAGAGACGTTGGAAAATGTGAATTGTATTCTGGGTGGCCATGGACCCAGTTAAATTCAGAGTTTAACTTACTGACAAAGACGATAATGATTATTGGGTGACAACTCTCAGTTTTTGCCACAAGGATATAGCCACATTATTTTATCTCTATCAGTTGATCTACCTATCATCCTTCTATCAACCTGTCTCTATCTGATATCTCTTTTTCCTATTAAAATATGAACTTCATAAGGACTTAGGGTTTAAATCTTCAGCAGCAAGAATTGTGTCTAATATATTGGTGGACATTCAATATTCATTAAATGAATGAATGAGTGGTTTGGAGATTAATTGTAGAATACGTTTAAGGTTTGGCATGAGTTTGGAATTCTTTTCCTGTTATGTCAAACTCTTGGGGAAATAGAATTGTAATAAACAGTCACTTGATTATAAGATGACGGTGGCTACTCAAGGAAGAGGTTTGTTTTGGATGCAGCTGAAATAGGTGACTGATCATAGGCTTAACAGTTCAAGGTAGTAAATGGCAGGTTTAAGTTAACCTATTGCAATTGTTTCTAAGTAAATGTTTGCATTGAAGTTATTAAGTAAATATCAGTGAGAAACAGTTAATCAGCAAGTCATTGAATTTAAATTTCCTCTCCAGATCTCTCAACTGCTTGTATATTCCTGGCTTTAGCATTTACAGTGGTGTGACATTAGTCAAGTCTCTCAAGCTGTTAGTTTTTTCATCTGTAAAATGAAGGTTACAATATCTACCACATAGAACCGTGGGCGTTTTACATGTAACAACTTTAGAAATTCTTGATACTTAATAAAAGTTGAGTGTTAATTTTTCCTTTTACTATTTTGTTCCTGCAATATGAAAGGATTTAAAACCTTTGAACAGTTACCTGCATTATTCAGTAAAAACTTAAAATATATTGAGAAACATGGTTTTCCTACTTGGTTACCTTTATATGTTCCCAGTTTTGTGTTATATACACTGTAAAGGTTGAAATGGTGTCCTCAAAAGACAATAATTACTACGTTGATTTTGGTTTCCAAAATGAAAAGAGTTTATTTTAAAAGATTTTAAAAGCTTTGAAGAATATAACTTACTTGTTTTTATTTCTCAGTGACACCTAAAATTGTTTTGCCTTATATTTTAGACACATTTATACATATCTCTGATAGCTTTCTGGTTTTTGAGTTATTATTTGTCCTGAAAAGAAGAAAGAATTAGTCACTGGTATTGTAGCTTTAAGACAGTTATACTATCCGATTGCTTTATGACACAACAGCTAAATTTTAAAAAGACCTTTAATGGTTATTATACTGCATTTTTAGATGGTCCGTTCTGAAAACAAGTGCATTTCAATTTTAAACCAAGTCACAGGTAATATAATTCTGTTTCATCTACACAGAGGTCTGGCTCTAGATTACACTTCACTCAAGTTTGTCATATTACCATCTTTCATTGTCTGCAGGCCACACCACCTCACCTCTGGAGCCAGGACTCTCTCCCTCCCTGGGTCTCCCCACCGCACCTATGCATACTATACACTGGGAAATAGTCTCTCCTACCCCAGGGATCTCAGCACCTACTTTGGCCCTACTCATCATCCCTGTCCTTGAAGTGTCCCCCTAATTCTAACTTAAACAAAATAGTGCTTTATTGTCCCCTCAAGGCCTGAATATTTTGATCTAATTGGTGCTAAAGATAATTATAGAATCTTTTATTTTAGGCAAAATAATGGGATTCTAATGGCTTGGACTGTAAGGAGATCCAACCAGTCCATTCTAAAGGAGATCAATCCTGGGTGTTCATTGGAAGGACTGATGCTGAAGCTGAAGCTCCAATACTTTGGCCACCTCATGCGACGAGTTGACTCACTGGAAAAGACTCTGATGCTGGAGGGACTAGGGGCAGGAGGAGACGGGGACGACAGAGAATGAGATGGCTGGATGGCACCACCGACTCTGTGGACATGAATTTGAGTGAACTCCGGGAGTTGGTGATGGACAGGGAGGCCTGGCGTGCTGTGATTCATGGGGTTGCGGAAAGTCGGACACGACTGAGCGACTGAACTGAACTGAACTGAACTGAATGGTAAAATTCGGTGCTTTAGGAGGCTAGTTAAGGAAGAAGTTCTTGACGGAGCTTTTCAACACCCCTATAACCAAATTCTTTCCATTTCTGGACCTGCCAGAGTTGCATTTCCAACTCTTTTAGCACTTGCTAAAAGATTAAATTAATCTTAAAAAAATAAGGTGAATTTTACTGTCTATATACCACCCAGCAAAAATCTACACCGTGAGGACCCATGAAAGACAACCTTGTTCAGCCAGAGGTAAACTTGAGCCCTTTTAGAGTGGTAAACAAGGTCTCCATTGATCTTCCTCTGACTGAGCACAGGTGTTTGTTTGTTTTTTTTAATTCTGTGTTTCTCTTGTCCCATTTTTGGTCTGTATTAGGTGGCTGTGAGCACTTGGAGATTAAGGCAGGATCCAGGAGAGGGGGAAGGGACCCAGGATCTGAGGGCTGACGATCTGCTAGGTGGGAAGACAGCACATTACCATTCAGTTCAGTTCAGTCTCTCAGTCGTGTCCGACTCTTTGCGACCCCATGAATCACAGCACGCCACGCCTCTCTGTCCATCACCAACTCCCGGAGTTCACTCAAACTCATGTCCACAGAGTCGGTGATGCCATCCAGCCATCTCATTCTCTGTCATCCCCTTCTCCTCCCGCCCCCAATCCCTCCCAGCATCAGAGTCTTTTCCACTGAGTCAACTCGTCACATGAGGTGGCCCAAGTATTGGAGCTTCAGCTTTAGAATCAGTCCTTCCAATGAACACCCAGGATTGATCTCCTTTAGAATGGACTGGTTGGATCTCCCTGCAGTCCAAGGGACTCTCAAGAGTCTTCTCCAGCACCACAGTTCAAAAGCATCATTCTTCAGCGATCAGCTTTCTTCACAGTCCAACCCTCACATCCATACATGACCACGAGAAAAACCATAGCCTTGACTAGACAGACCTTTGTTGGCAAAGTAATGTCTCTGCTTTTTAATATACCATCAAGATTGGTCATAACTTTCCTTCCAAGGAGTAAGCGTCTTTTAATTTCATGGCTGCAGTTAGCATCTGCAGTGATTTTGGAGGCTAAAGAAAGTCTGACACTCTTTCCACTGTTTCCCCATCTATTTCCCATGAAGTGATGGGACCAGATGCCATGATCTTTGTTTTCTGAATATTGAGCTTCAAGCCAACCGTTTCACTCTCCTCTTTCATTTTCATCAATAGGCTTTTAGTTCTTCACTTTCTGCCAAAAGGGTGGTGTCATCTGCATATCTGAGGTTATTGATATTTCTCCCGGCAATCTTGATTCCAGCCTGTGTTTCTTCCAGCCCAGCGTTCCTCATGATGTACTCTGCATATAAGTTTAATAAGCAGGGTGACAATATACAACCTTGACATACTCCTTTTCCTATTTGGAACCAGTCTGTTGTTCTATGACCAGTTCTAACTGTTGCTTCCTGACCTGCATACAGGTTTCTCAAGAGGCAGGTCAGGTGGTCTGGCATTCCCATCTCTTTCAGAATGTTCCACAGTTTATTGTGATCCACACAGTCAAAGGCTTTGGCATAGTCAATGAAGCAGAAATAGATGTTTTTCTGGAACTCTCTTGCTTTTTCCATGATCCAGCGGATGTTGGCAATTTGATCTCTGGTGCCTCTGCCTTTTCTAAACCTGCTTGAACATCTGGAAGTTCACAGTTCACGTACTGCTGAAGCCTGGCTTGGAGAATTTTGAGCATGACTTTACTAGCGTGTGAGATGAGTGCAATTGTGCGGTAGTTTGAGCGTTCTTTGGCATTGCCTTTCTTTGGGATTGGAATGAAGACTGACCTTTTCCAGTCCTGTGGCCACTGCTGAGTTTTCCAAATTTGCTGGCATATTGAGTGCAGCACCTTCACAGCATCCTCTTTCAGGATTTGAAATAGCTCAACTGGAATTCCATCACCTCCACTAGCTTTGTTTGTAGTGATGCTTTCTAAGGCCCACTTGACTTCACATTCCAAGATGTCTGGCTCTAGGTCAGTAATCACACCATCGTGATTATCTTGGTCATGAAGATCTTTTTTGTACAGTTCTTCTGTGTATTCTTGCCACCTCTTCTTAATATCTTCTGCTTCTGTTAGGTCCATACCATTTCTGTCCTTTATCGAGCCCATCTTTGCATGAAATGTTCCCTTGGTATCTCTAATTTTCTTGAAGAGATCTCTTGTTTTTCCTATTCTGTTGTTTTCCTCTCTTTCTTTGCATGGATCACTGAAGAAGGCTTTCTTATCTCTCCTTGCTATTCTTATGAACTCTGCATTCAGATGCTTATATCTTTCCTTTTTTCCTTTACTTTTCACTTCTCTTCTTTTCACAGCTATTTGTAAGGCCTCCTCTGATAGCCATTTTGCTTTTTTGCATTTCTTTTCCATGGGGATGGTATTGGTCCCTGTCTCCTGTACAATGTCACGAACCTCTGTCCATAGTTCATCAGGCACTCTATCTATCAGATCTAATCCCTTAAATCTATTTCTCACTTCCACTGTATAATCATAAGGGATTTGATTTAGGTCATATCTGAACGGTCTAGTGCTTTTCCCTACTTTCTTCAATTTAAGCCTGAATTTGGCAATAAGGAGTTCATGATCTGAGCCACAGTCAGCTTCTGGTCTTGTTTTTGCTAACTGTATAGAGCTTCTCCATCTTTGGCTGGAAAGAATATAATCAATCTGATTTCGGTGTTGACCATCTGGTGATGTCCATGTGTAGAGTCTTCTCTTGTGTTGTTGGAAGAGGGTGCTATGACCAGTGCATTCTCTTGGCAAAACTCTATTAGCCTTTGCCCTGCTTCTTTCCATCCTCCAAGGCCAAATTTCGCAGAAGCGTGGCCATGAAGAGCTACCCACGCCCGAGGCCAGGGGCGGCGGCCGAGAGGAGCTACCCCACATCCAAGAGGCGGTGGCTGCGCGGGCGCAGGAGGGCCAAGAGGAGCTACTCCACATTCAAGGTCACGAGGGGCGGTCTTGAGGAGATACCCCTTGTCCAAGGTAAGGTGCAGCGGCTGTGCTTTGCTGGAGCAGCAGTCAAGAGATAGCCCATGAACAAGGTTAGAGAAACCCAAATAAGACGGTAGGTATTGCGAGGGGGCATCAGAGGGCAGACACACTGAAGTCATAATCACAGGAAACTAGTCGATCTGATCACATGGACCACAGCCCTGTCTAACTCAATGAAACTAAGCCATGCTGTGTAGGGCCACCCAAGACGGGCGGGTCATGGTGGAGAGGTCTGACAGAATGTGGTCCACTGGAGAAGGGAATGGCAAACCACTTCAGTATGCTTGCCTTGAGAACCCCATGAACAGTATCAAAAGGCAAAATGATAGGATACTTACTGAATGAGAAATTCCCCAGGTCGGTAGGTGCCCAGTATGCTGCTGGAGATCAGTGGAGAAATAACTCCAGAAAGAATGAAGGGATGGAGCCAAAGCAAAACCAATACCCAGTTGTGGATGTGACTGGTGATAGAAGCAAGGTCTGATGCTGTAAAGAGCAATATTGCATAGGAACCTGGAATGTTAGGTCCATGAATCAGGGCAAATTGGAAGTGGTCAAACAGGAGATGGCAAGAGTGAACATAGACATTCTAGGAATCAGTGAACTAAAATGGACTTGAATGGGTGAATTTAACTCAGATGACCATTATATCTACTACTGTGGGCAGGAATCCCTTAGAAGAAATGGAGTAGCCATCATGGTCAACAACAGAGTCTGAAATGCAGTACTTGGATGCAATCTTAAAAATGACAGAATGATTTCTGTTCGTTTCCAAGGCAAACCATTCAATATTACAGTAATCCAAGCCTATGCCCCAACCAGCAATGCTGAAGAAGCCGAAGTTGGACGGTTCTATGAAGACCTACAAGACCTTTTAGAACTAACACCCAAAAAAGATGTCCTTTTCATTATCAGGGACTGGAATGCAAAAGTAGGAAGTCAAGAAACATTACCATTACTGAGGCTCAATTCTGTATTAATGCACGCAGAACTCAAACAGGGCGCCCCCAGGCTTGTTGAACAACATATCTAAGATGATGATCAGTTCTTTTCCAGCCGTCAGGGTCTCAGACATGGTGGTAACCCTGGGAGGAAAGAATCTATTTGAAAGGATAAAAAAAAAAATGTGTAAAAACTCACAGCTGATGAGGCTGTCTATGGAAGCATGGGCTTTGTTTTCTGCAGAAATCCCTGTGAAGTGAAGTCAAAGTCTCTCAGTCATATCCGACTCTTTGTGACCCTATGGTCTATACAGTCCATGGAATTCTCAGGCCAGAATACTGGAATGGGTAGCCTTTCCCTTCTCCAGGGGGTCTTCCTGATCCAGGAATTGAACCGGGGTCTCCTGCCTTGCAGGAGGATTCTTTACCAACTGAGCTCTCAGAAAAGCCAAAAATCTGGCACTTGTAGTTTGTTTCCTCTTGCCGCTTTACAGAGAGACAAAAAATGCCTGACACTTGCAGCCTATTTCCTCCATTTGGAGAACCCTAGCCTTCCTATCTGTTACCCTCTCATTACCTCCTTTTATTTTAGGAGAATTATGTTGCCTAGGGAAAAGGGCATCATCCCTAAATTGGTGAGGCAACATGTTCTCCTAACCCTCATGTTGAGGGTCTCTGATCCAGGGGCCCTAAGTAGTAGTTGGAGGAAGCTGCCACAGTGGCAGGAGTTTGAGCAACCATTTGTAACTTAAAAGCCTTCATGTAGCTGGAAACAAATCCAGTCACACAGTCACAGATTCAGGGAACAAACAGCAAAAACAGAACAATCAGCAAAGTTAAAAGTCACATTATGTCCACAGTTAAGGTAAAAAGTGTTGCACAAGTCCATTTTAGGATTGTTAGATGTCATCAGATTAAGAAGAGGCATCACATATGATTGTTGTAGTTGAAGGTATTCACAGACTTGGAGAAAGTCCTTTCCTTGAAGTGGAGATGCCCACCATGGGAAGACTTCCACTGATGAGAGGGGAACACTCCACAGGCCCAGCAGTTAGACATTGTGGAATGCAGCATAGGAGTGGTCTATACAGTTCATGGACTTCTCCCTTTCCCTTCTTCAGGGGATCTTCACAACCCAGGGATTGAACCCAGGTCTCCCACATTGCAGGCGGATTCTTTACCAGCTGAGCCACCAGGGAAGCCCAAGAACACTGGAGTGGGTACCCTATCCCTTCTCCAGCGGATCTTCCACATCCAGGAATCAAACCAGAGTCTCCAGCACTGCAGGTGGATTTTGAACCAGCTGAGCTACCAGGGAAGCCCAAGTTGCTCAGTCGTGTCTGACTCTTTGCGACCCCATGGACTATACAGTCCAGGGAATTCTCCAGGCCAGAATTCTGGAGTGGATAGTCTTTTCCTTCTCCAGGGGATCTTCCCAATCCACAGATTGAACCCAGGTCTCCCATATTGCAGGCAGATTCTTTACCAGCTGATGCACCAGGGAAGCCCCTGTGCATTCTCCTTAATAGCTAATTGGCTTGCCATGCATTCCATGGTTTCTGTTTTCCTATAATCAATAAGATCCAGCTTATAATTGATCTCCCTACCGGCCCAAAGCAAGGGCAGTATAGTTATAAGCAAAGCTGTGGTGATTATCCTACTGGCTAAAATGAGATATTGCAAGACAAATAGAGGCCTCAGGGCACCAACTAATAGTAAAAGGAACTGTTACAACTTCTTTTTTAGTTTATATTTGCTAGGTATTTCTTTTGTTTTGCAGATGAGGAAATTGAGGTTCTGAGAGATTAAGTAAAGTCCCCCATGTATCATACTTATAAATTACAAAGATGAAATTAAAAGGTGTTTCTCTCTCATTTAAAGCCTTTTGTGTTTTCACTATATTGTGGAGAAATCTCCAACTTCCTGTCTCTGAATATCTCTGTATTGATACCTTCATGATAAAAATTTTAAAATAGAGTTAAGAATTGTCAAAATAATCATTTCATTGTGCTCTTTATTGATTCCTTTGGAATTTAGTATCCCAATACTAAGTTTATCTTGGCTGAGGTACTTTTTGCTTATTAACATTTATGACTCTTTCCCAACTCATGTTTTTCTGGTTAGCAAACTTCTAGAGTTCCTCATGGTGTCTATCCTCAGGGTGCTTTCCTTTCCTTCAGCTGTGCAAATACTAATGTTATTAAAATGCTGAACATAAACAATGGAAGCGTGCCATTTGCTATGCAGACCTCTTCTTCCTTTCCTGGCCAGTGTACCACACACGTCACTGCCAAAATAAGGATCAGATCCAATTCTATCAAAATATTCCATTTACAGGCAAGCTCAAGTGTTTTACCTGTCTTCCTCTGCAATTTTGTTGTTGTTGTTGTTTTACTTAAGCATTTCCTTCTAGACTCTTAAACTAAGCCTTAAGGTAAACTGGGGATAACAGGAGAGGTAAACAGAGCCCAGTGACCAAGCTTGTCAAGGACAGAAGCTAACGTAATAGAGTTGGGAACTTGGAAAGAAAGAAAGTTTCATATACAGGAATATTAAGAAAGAAGTTGCCAAACAAAACCTGCAAATGATTTTTTTCCTTTGCTTGCATAATCCCAGCATTTATCCAGAACTTTGTCCTATTTCCTTTCACAGTTGTAGCCAACCTGTATTTTTCCTATCATCTACAGAAGCATTTTCTTCGACAGTTTCCTCACCTGCAAGAATTTATCTCTGCTTTTATGGAACAAAATAGAAAGCCCAGAGATAAACCCACGCTCCTATGGACACCTTATCTTCGACAAAGGAGGCAAGAATATAAAATGGAGAAAAGACAGTCTCTTTAACAAGTGGTGCTGGGAAAACTGGTCAGCCACTTGCAAAAGAATGAAACTAGAACACTTCCTAACACCATACACCAAAATAAACTCAAAATGGATTAAAGATCTAAATGTAAGACCAGAAACTATAAAACTCCTAGAGGAGAACGTAGGCAAAACACTCTCCGACATAAATCACAGCAGGATCCTCCAAGACCCACCTCCCAGTATATTGGAAATAAAAGCAAAAATAAACAAATGGGACCTAATTAAAATCAAAAGCTTCTGCACAGCAAAGGAAACTCTAAGCAAGGTGAAAAGACAGCCTTCAGAATGGGAGAAAATAATAGCAAATGAAGCAACTGATAAAGGATTAATCTCCAAATTATACAAGCAGCTCCTGCAGCTTAATTCCAGAAAACTAAGTGACCCAATCAAAAAATGGGCCAAAGAACTAAACAGACATTTCTCCAAAGAAGACATAAAGATGGCTAACAAACACATGAAAAAATGCTCAACATCCCTCATCATCAGAGAAATGCAAATCAAAACCACAATGAGATACCATTTCACACCAGTCAGAATGGCTGCTATCCAAAAGTCTACATGCAATAAATGCTGGAGAGGGTGTGGAGAGAAGGGAACCCTCTTACACTGTTGGTGGGAATGCAAACTAGTACAGCCACTATGGAGAACAGTGTGGAGATTCCTCAGAAAACTGGAAATAGAACTGCCATATGATCCAGCGATCGCACTCCTGGGCATACACACCGAGGAAACCAGAATTGAAAGAGACACATGTACTCCAATGTTCATTGCAGCACTGTTTATAATAGCCAGGACATGGAAGCAACCTAGATGTCCATCTGCAGATGAATGGATAAGAAAGCTTTGGTACATATACACAATGGAGTATTTCTCAGCCATCAAAAAGAATGCATTTGAATCAGTTTTAATGAGGTGGATGAAATTGGAGCCAATTATACAGAGTGAAGTAAGCCAGAAAGAAAAACATCAATACCGTATATTAACGCATATATATGGAATTTAGAAAAATGGTAACCTGAACCCTGTATAAGAGACTGCAAAAGAGACATAGGCATTTAGAACAGTCTTTGGAACTCTGTGGGAGAGGGTGAAGGTGGAATGATTGGGGAGAATGGAATTGTAGCATGTATATTATCATAAGTGACCAGTCCAGGTTCGACGTATAAATTTTCCTCTGTTCAAAAAAAAAAAAAAAAAAAGAGTACTGGAGTGGCTTGCCATTGTATAATCTTATTCAAAAACACTATCCTCCATTACAGTTGTGTGTGTGTGTGTATGTTTGTAGATGCATAGATAAAAGTCTGTAAAATAAAAAAAAAAAGAAAAAGAATTTATCTCTGCTTTTATATACAAATTTAGCATGACCTAATTAAATAAGAGTTAATTAAAGAAAACATGAAGTTTTTAAAAAGAATGTATAGTCAAGGAATTTAGTGATAGAACCTAGACTTCACAGCCATGTATCACATGCTAGAGTCTCAGTATCATGATTATAAAATAAGGACAATCACAATATCAACATTATAAGGCTGTTGCATGACATAGTACTTGTCACAATGCCTGGCTCATATTAAGTGTGTGATCAATGTTAGCCATTATTATGATCATCAAAAAGTTTGACTTTAGCATAAACATGTAAAAGGATGACAATCAAAATATGTTAAGTCACCTTAAAAAATAGCAGCTTAATACTTATTTGCAGACAAGACACAGAGAGGTTAAATCACATTTTGAAGGTCACATAGATAGAAAAAGTAGAAAAGTTCTTTAACTGAGAAAGATAAGAAGATGAATGAACTGTTGGATTAATATTCGTAAAGCATGTGAAGATCAGAAGAGGGAATGCTAAGAAATAAAATAGAAAAGAACAGTGAAGGGTCTGGTGTACTTGGTAAGTATGAGTATATATGTCCTATGTGGGAGTGATTTACCAGCGCATCAGGACCTAATGTCATTGAACAAAATCTGAACTGTATGAATAACTCTCCTTATTCTTATTCTGTGTTCCCATGCAAACCTCCATTAATCTATTAGTTTCCCATGAGTTTGCTTGAATCCAAACCCATCTACTTTATCTCACATATTATGACACATTTTAAGAGTTAAAAAACTCGGTGTCTACTATTTATTGAATGAGTGAGTAAATGAAAGGATGAATCAGAAAAAGTTAAAGAAATTGGGGAGAAAAAAAACCCAGGAGAGCAAAGTTCAAGAGAAAAGAAAAATTTAAGGCACTTTCAAATTCTACACGGAGATTATAAAGGATGACATATGAGTAAAGCTCATTGGATTTAGCACGAAGTAGGTCATTGGCAGAATTTAGAGATATTTTTTAATGTGGTCATAACAGAACCCAAATGGAAAGGATTTAAGGCAAAAAAGAGTGGATGGGAAGTGTAAACTGCAAATGGAAACTATTTAAGAAGTCTGGCTGTGAACTAAAGAGGAGAGAGAGTTCAGTAGCTAATAGAAAAGCAATTTGTGTGTGTGCTTGTGTGTTTTGAAAGAGAAAACTTGAACATGTTTGGAGATAAGTGAAACAAGTTATGATGTGTAAACAATAAAAACTCTGATAATTTGATATTTGGGGTGGTTCACTTAATGATAGATGTTAAGTCTAGGATGGCTGACCATAGGGGAGAAATCCCAGTAAGAGGGAAGAAATATGTGCATGGAAGTTTGGCATCTGGGCCAAATGGCACCATCAGAAGGGCTTGTAACATGCCATCATTGGGGTAAGTTTTCCAGGGTCCAGGTGCTGAACAGGTCCAGACTTGCCAGCTTCCCAATTTCATTAGTCTTAGGCTGTGCCTCATCACTTCACTGTAATTACTTTTGAGATGAATGATCTCCTAGATAGCAGATCCTAACCTATCTCCTGGCCTCTTAACTGTTTTCCAAGTTGCAACTAGAAACCTCATTTTAGTGCTACACAAACATCTCAAAATTAACATGCCCCAAACTGGGCGTATCTTCCTCTTATATAAGCTCCTTGTCCTAAATCTTCAAACTCAGACAATATACTCATCGCTCTCTATTCAGTAGACCAAACCAGAAATCACCCAGAATCCTCTTTTCTTCCTTTTCCCTCTTATAATCTTAATCAAGCTCTTAAGTCATGTTTAGGTTAGGGGAATGGAAGTCTACCTCAACCCCATCCCTCTTACCCAGAGAAATAGAGGAGACAATAACCTGATTTTTGACTCCCAAGGCACACATCTGGTTAGGTTGAGTGGTGCTGTAGTCAAAATGTTTTGAGAGGATATACAACTAAGTATTGTTTCATTCTTTGCTGTCTATTCTAAGCAAGCAACAGAAGTTGAAATCAACTCCAGTCCCAGGCTTCTTGTCCTTCTCTCTTGTTTCCAATTTTATATGACAGACAAGATTGTATTAAAGCTTGAGGTTTGTAGGCTCTTGTTTGGGCTTGGGGTTGGTAGGCTCTTAGGCCTCTACTGATGTTCATTGTTTGAAACTTTAAAGTTTTACAAACAATAGTTTTTCCCTCTACCTGTTGAGTTCCCTTACTTGGTTAGTCTCCACTGATTTTTCTGTGGTCTCCTTCTACAAACATCTCTACCTCCTTGAATCCTCCTCTGACCTTCCTAAGCAGAGTTTATGTTTACTCTTGGGTTACTTGCTCTTCTGGGCTTATGTTGTGTTATCTTGAGATGTGCAATATATCTATTATTATATTCATTCTCTAGTGAATGAATATCAGAGAAGGCAATGGCAAGCCACTCCAGTACTCTTGTCTAGAAATCCCATGGATGGAGGAGCCTGGTGGGCTGCAGTCCGTGGGGTCGCTAAGGGTCGGACACGACTGAGCGACTTCACTTTCACTTTTCACTTTCACACATTGGAGAAGGAAATGGCAACCCACTCCAGTGTTCTTGCCTGGAGAATCCCAGGGACGGGGGAGCCTCGTGGGCTTCCGTCTATGGGGTCACACAGAGTCGGACACGACTGAAGTGACTTAGCAGCAGCAGCAGCAGCAGTGAATGAATATAATGTTTTATTTCTAATGTTTTATTCTAATGTTTATAGTTCCAGTGTTTTATTTCCTGACATATCAGGGAATTGAGTCACTTTGGAACTCTAGTACTTAAAATACTGCTGGCATATGGTAAGCATGTGGTAAATACTTGTTGGATAACATAGCATAACGATTGGCACATAGCAGGAATGTAATGTGTATTAGTTCCTTTCACCACCATCAGCTAAACCATTCATTCTCCATTCTTACCCCCTGATTCCATGATATGCGGCAATGGGTTAAGAAGTGGTATTGGTCAGCGGATCTTCGCTGCCTTTTTTTGATTCAAAACTCTTGATGCTAAAATGGTGTGCATGTCATCCTAACATGACTTCAGGACATCTCAAATAAACACATGCATCTCAACTAAAAAATGCATTAGTGTTACCTTTTTCTCTTGAAAATTTTCTTTTGTCATTCCAGCAAACTTTATAATCCTGGTTTTCCTCCTCTCTTCCTTCCTAGTTTATTCACTCAACAAGTATTTACCAACCAGCTATCATATATTAGTTACTATTCTAGGTACTGAGTAGGAAATAAAAATTTTTAAATCCTCACTATCATGAAGCTTACTTTCTAGTGGGAGAAATCGGCATGGAGCAAGATAAACAAGTGAAATATATTGTGTGTTAGATAAGGGAAACAATAAAGTCGGGGAAACAGCATTGTTGGGAGTAGGGATTGTGATTCTAGGTAGAATGACTGAGGAAGACCTCATTGAAAAGATAGCATTCGGCTAAAGATCTGAAGGAGATGGAAGAGGAAGCCAAAAGACTATATTAGGAGAAGAACATCCCAGCAAGAAGGAACAAGTACATAGGCCCTGAGGTGGTAACATGTCTAGTATATCTGAGAAAAGTACAGAGATTAGTGTGACTAGGTCAAAGTAAGGGAGGGAGAAGTTAGGAGATTGGTCAGAGATAATGTAAACCTTAACAGCCATCATAAGGACTTTAGTTTTACTCTGGGATGGGAAGCTATTAGAGGGTCTTACCCAGAGTTATGACTGTAGTTCTAATATGACCTCTCAGGAAAGCTACTGCAATAATCTAGGCAACAGATGGTGGTGACTTGGTCCAGGGAGGTGAGCAGTAGAGGTTGTGAGAAGTGGTCTGTTTCTGGATATATTTTGAAAGTAGAACCAACAGAATTTGCAGGTGAATTGGATATAAGATATGAAAGGGAGAAATGCCTCCCAGCTTTGGGGACCTAGGCAATGGGAAGAACAGAGTTTCTATCCCCTGAGATTTGAAAGACTGAAAGGATTGGATTTCGAAGAGAATATCAAAAGCTCATATTTGAAAGTGTTAGCTTTGAGATGTCTGTTAGACATCCCAGGGGAAATTCTGGGGTAGAAATATAAATTTGAGAACTGTCAGTACTTATATGATAGTTACTGTCATATAAATATGACATATGATATCAGTGAAATTGAAGTTGTTCAGTCATGTCCGACTCTTTGCAACACCATGGACTGTAGGCTATCAGGCTTCTCCATCCATGGGATTTTCCAGGCAAGAGTACTGGAGTGGGTTGCCATTTCCTTCTCCAGTGGATCTTCCTGACCCAGGGATCAAACCCGGGTCTCCTGCATTTCAGGCAGACGCTTTACCCTCTGAGCCACCAGGGAAGCCCTTGGCACATATGATACTGTCAGTGCTTTTGTATTTAAGGCCTTGAGGCTAAATGAGGTCCTCTTTGCTGGTTCCTATTCAATAACCCAGTTTTTAATGTTAAAATGCTGCAGGGCCCCATCTTTGACCCTCTTCTCTTTTTTGCTTGTACTCACTCATTTCTTGTTCAAAATGAAGCAAGCCAAAGGTTAACAGAATCTTTCCAAGAGAACATAGTGTCATAGCAAACACCTTCTCACAACGATGCAAGAGACAAGTCTACGCATGGACATCATCAGATGGTCAGTACAGAAATCAGATTGATTATATTCTTTGCAGTCAAAGATGGAGAAGTTCTATACAGTCAGCAAAAACAGGACCAGGATCTGACTGTGGCTCAGATCATGAACTCCTTATTGCCAAATTCAGACTGAAATTGAAGAAAGGAGGGAAAACCACTAGACCATTCAGGTATGACCTAAATCAAATCCCTTATGATTATACAGTGGAAGTGAGAAATAGATTCAAGGGATTAGATCTGATAGACAGAGTGCCTGAAGAACTATGGACAGAGGTTCCTACATTGTATAGGAGGCAGTGATCCAAACCATTCCCAAGAAAAAGAAATGCAAAAATTTTAAATGGTTATCTGAGGAGGCCTTACAAATAGCTGAGAAAAGAAAAGAAGTGAAAGGCAAAGGAGAAAAAAAGGTATATCGATCTGAATGCAGAGTTCCAAAGAATAGCAAGGAGAGATAAGAAAGCCTTCCTCAGTAACCAGTGCAAAGAAACAGAGGAAAACAATAGAATGGGAAAGACTAGAGATCTCTTCCAGAAAATTAGAGATACCAAGGGAATATTTCATGCACAGATAGGCACAGTAAAAGACAGAAATGCTATGGACCTAACAGGAGCACAGTTATTAAGAAGAGGTAACAAGAATACACATAAGAACTATACAAAAAGGATCTTAATGACCCAGGTAACCATGATGGTGTACTCACTCACCTGGAGCCAGATATCCTGGAGTGCCAAGTTAAGTGGGTCTTAGGAAGCATCACTACCAACAAAACTAGTGGAGGTGATGGAATTCCAACTGAGCTGTTTCAAATCTGAAAAGATGATGCTATTAAACTGCCACATTCAATATGCCAGCAAATTTGAAAAACACAGCAGTGGCCACAGGACTGGAAAAGGTCAGCCTTCACTCCAACCCCAAAGAAGGGCAATGCCAAAGAATGCTCAAACTACCACACAATTGCAATCATTTCACGTGCTAGCAAAGTAATGCTCAAAATTCTCCAAGCCAGGCTTCAACCGTACGTGAACTGAGAACTTTCACATGTTCAAACTGGATTTAAAAAAGACAAAGGAACCAGAGATCAAATTGCCAACATTTGCTGGATCATAGAAAAACCAAGAGAATTTCAGAAAAACTTCTGCTTCATCAACTAGGCTAAAGCCTTTGACAGTGTAAATCACAACAAACTGTGGAAAATACTTTAAGAGATGGGAATACCAGCCCACCTATTCCGCCTTCTGTGAGACCTGTATGCAGGTCAAGAAGCAGCAATGAGAACCAGACATGGAACAACAGACTGGTTCCAGATTGGGAAAGGAGTACATCAAGGCTGTATATTGTCACCCTGTTTATTTAACTTCCATGCAGAATACATCATGCAGCCATGAAATTAAAAGATGCTTCCTCCTTGGAAGACTAGTTATGACAAACCTAGACAGCATATTAAAAACCAGAGACATCACTTTGCCAATAAAGGTCCATCTAGTCAAATTTCCAGTGGTCATTTATGGATGTGAGAGTTGGACTATAAATTATAGAAAGCTGAGCGCTGAAGAATCAATGCTTTTGAACAATGGTGTTGGAGAAGACTCTTGAGAGTCTTTTGGACTGCAAGGAGATCCAACCAGTCCATCCTAAGGGAAATAAATCCTGAATATTCATTGGAAGGACTGATGCTGAAGCTGAAGCTCCAATACTTTGGCCACCTGATGCAAAGAACTGTTGCTGGGAAAGATTGACGGCAGGAAGAGAAGGGGATGGCAGAGGATGAGATGGCTGGATGGCATCACTGACTCGATGGACATGAGTTTGAGCAAGTTCCGGGAGTTGATGGACAGGGAGACATGGTGTGTTGCCATCCATGGGGTTGCAAAGAGTTGGACACGACTGAGTGACTGAAGTGAATTGAGAATACATCATACGAAATGCTGGGCTGGATAAAGCACAAAGTGAAAGCAGGATTGCCAGGAGAAATATCAATGACCTCAGATATGCAGATGACACCATCCTTATGGCAGAAAGTGAAGAAAAACTAAAGAGCCTCTTGATGAAAGTAAAAGAGGAGAGTGAAAAAGTTGTCTTAAAACTCAACATTCAGAAAACGAAGATCATGGCATCCAGTCCCATCACTTCATGGGAAATAGATGGGAAAACAGTGGCAGACTTTATTATCTTGGGCTCCAAAATCACTGCAGGTGGTGACTGCAGCCATGAAATTAAGCATGACACTTGCTCCTTGGAAGAAAAACTATGACCAACCCGGACAGCATATTTAAAAGCAGAGACATTACTGTCAACAAAGGTCCGTCCAGTCAAAAGCTATGGTTTTTCCAGTAGTCATGTACGGATGTGAGAGTTAGACCATAAAGAAAGTTGAGCACTGAAGAATTGATGCTTTTGCACTGTGGTGTTGGAGAAGACTCTTGAGAGTCCCTTTGACTGCAAGGAGATCAAACTAGTCCATCATAAAGGAAATCAATCCTAAATATTCATTGGAAGGATTGATGCTGAAGCTGAAGCTCCAATACTTTGGCCACCTGATGCAAAGAGCTGACTCATTGGAAGAAACCTTGATGCTGGGAAAGGCTGAAGGCAGGAGGATAAGGGGGCGACAGAGGATGAGATGTTTGGATAGCATCACTGAGTCAATGGACATGAGTTTGAGCAAGCTCCGGGAGATGGATATGGACAGGGAAGTCTTTCCTGCTGCAGTCCTTGGGGTGTCAGAATCCGAGACGGCTGAGCGACTGAACAACAACCGCAGCCTCTCTCTCTCATACTCCTTATCAAACATGGTCAGCAAATCCTGAATATTGAAGGCTTCAAAATATCAGAAACTGACCCCTTTCCCCACCTCCACTGTTACCACTCTGATCCATTTCCCTGGCCTAGATTTTTAAGTAGCCTCAAAGCCGATATTCTGAAACTGTGCCCCAACAGAAGCTAATGACTAACATGAATTCTTGAGCTTGTCTTGCAAAGCAACAATTAGGGGAACAGCTCTTTAAAACCCCCCTAACTTACAAGCTGCCTTCACTGATTAAGCTCGCTTTAATTATTGTTTTCTTTCTTTTTTTTCTCCTCTTATCTGCATATCTTCCCAGCTTTATGTAGCCCAGGTTTATTACAGGAACTTGGAGTTGGCTCATGTCTGATGAGAGCTAAGACTAATTAGATCACCAGCCTTAAAACTGAGACCACTCAGGTGTCCAATGAATGGACTTTTGATGTCAGAGGGCCAGGAAACTCCCCCTCAGATCATACTAAGCACCTCCATTTTTGAACATGCAGAAGCATTGTAACTGATATACATCTGCACAAAAGTGATTACCTCACCTTTTCCCCAACGTTTGATCTTCTTTCCCCACACCTGAGACCACCCTGCTTCTCTCATAAATACTGTACTACCCTTGCCTTCAAACAGGCAGATCTGCAACTCATCTCCTAATTTCTGTCTCCTCACTTGGCTGCCTTGTGAATATATGCTTTCTCTGTTGCAAACCTCTTCATCTCAGTGTTTAGCTTGCTGCCCATTGGGGAGATGGACCTTATTCAGTAACATTTCTACATGTATCTCACTTAAGTCTGTTCTTGAAAAGGAGCTAGAACTTATTGCTCAGTCGTGTCCAACTCTACAACCCCACAGACTGTAGACCACCAGGCTCCTCTGTCCGTGGAATTTTCTAGGCAAGAGTACTGGAGTGGGTAGCCATTCCCTTCTCCAGGGGATCTTTCCAACCCAGGGATCGAACTTGGGTCTTCCATATCGCAGGCAGATTGTTTACCATCTAAGCCAAAATTGAAATGAAATTTTACTTCTCTGCTCAATATGCTCCAATGATTCCTATATTAGAGTAAAAATCAGTCCTAAAAATGATATAAAAATATCTTTCACAACCATGTCATGTTAACTCCCTGATCACACCTCCAAGACTCTCTCTTACTTTTGCTGCCCTAAACTCCCAGTCTTCTTTACTTTTCTCAGATATCCCGGGCAGTTCCCTCTGAGAGGAACACTTTGCTCCAGATATCTGAGTGGCTTTCTGCCAAGCAACATTGGGCCTTCATTCAATGCCACTTTCCCAGGGGAGCATCCCTTGTCTACCCTGTTTAAAAATGCACCACCTCCTTCCCCTAGAATTCGCTATCTTCCCAGATTTATTTTTCTCCATAATACTAATCACTGTGTTCCATATTTACATAAACATCATGAGTCATGAAGTATTGCCTGTTGTTTTCTCTGTTGTATCCACAGCACCAAGAATAGTATCTGACACATTGTTGACACTTAAAAAATATACTTTAATAAATGGATGAAAGAAACATATATAAGCAAAAGCAGGCCCCTTGCTCTGTGAACATTTGTTTCAAAGTAGTCTCCCAGACCTTCTGTCAAAATCCTCTCTAGGCTCCTAAATGAAACGCTTAAACACCCACTAAAGTGGCTTAAACACCCACATATAGTAGAAAGTATATGCTGTGTGGCTCAAGTCATACTGAATGTTTTGATAGTCATACCTGTGGCAGGCATTTATAAAAATGATTAAAATATGGTTCCAGGTTTTGAGGCATTTGTAGTCCAATTGAGGTGAAAGTTGTATACAGTGTGACTTGAGTAAAAAGAACAAATTTTAACCTAAGTATTCACAGCTTTGGGCTTGCTTCCTGGGTGGCCCAGTGGTAATGTATCCATTTGTAACACAGGAGACATGGGGTTCAGTCCCTGGGTGGGGAAGATCCCTGGGAGAAGGAAATAACAACCCACTCCAGTACTCTTGCCTGGGAAATCCCTTGAACAGAGGAACCTGGTGGGATACAGTTCTTGGGATCTTAAAAGAGTTGGACATGACTTAACAACTAGACAACACAGCTTTCCCTTTGGATGCCAATTCCTAAAGGGTATTTTGAGCCTCTGGCAGCAGAGAGCTGTAGATTTAAGAAAAGGTGGGTCTTGCTTCCTTCAGTCAGTTTAGTTCAGTCGCTCAGTGGTGCCCGACATTTTGTGACCCCACAGACTGCAGCATGCCAGTCTTCCCTGTCCATCACCAACTCCCAGAGCTTGCTCAAACTCATGTTCATCGTGTCAGTGATGCCATCCAACCATCTCATCCTCTGTCGCCCCCTTCTCCTCCCACCTTCAGTCTTTCCCAGCATCAGGGTCTCTTCCAATGAGTCAGTTCTTCACATCAGGTGGCCAAAGTATTGGAGCTTCAGCTTCAGCATCAGTCCTTCCAACAAATATTCAGGACTGATTTCCTGTAGGACTGACTAGTTTGATCTCCTTGCAGTCCAAGGGACTCTCAAGAGTCTTCTCCAACACCACAGTGCAAAAGCATCAATTCTTCGGTGCTCAACTTTCTTTATAGTCCAGCTCTCACATCCGTACATGACTACTGGAAAAACCATAGCTTTTGACTGGACGGACCTTTGTCAGCAAAGTAATGTTTTTGCTTTTTAATATGCTGCCTAGGTTGATCATAGCTTTTCTTCCAAGGAGCAAGCGTCTTTTAATTTCATGGCTGCAATCACCGTCTGCAGTGATTTTTGAGCCCAAGAAAATAAAGTCTCTCACTGTTTCCATTGTTCCCCCATCTATTTGCCATGAAGTGATGGGACCAGATGCCATGATCTTCATTTTCTGAATGTTGAGCTTTAAACCAACGTTTTTACTCTCCTCTTTCACTTGATGTACTCTGCATATAAGTTAAATAAGCAGGGTGACAATATTACAGCCTTGACGTACTCCTTTTCCTATTTGGAACCAGTCTGTTGTTCCATGTCCAGTTCTAACTGTTACTTCTTGACCTGCATACATATTTCTCAGGAGGCAGGTAAGGTGGTCTGTATTCCCATCTCTTGAAGAATTTTCCACAGTTTGTTGTGATCCACACAGTCAAAGGCTTTTATATAGTCAGTAAAGCAGAAGTAAATGTTCCTTAAGTTACATTTAAAAAGGGAGAAGTGACTCAAGAAAGTCTCCTGAAAGGCCAGATTAAAAAGGAAGGAATTTTGGGTAGTGATAAGAAGAGAGAAGGAATATGATAAGATAGTAATTGTGGGCTTAGGGTACCTGAAAGGGAAGAAAGAGAAGGATTTTGGAACAGCTTCCATAAGAATTGGAGGAAACCAAATGGATAAAGAGGATTTTTAATATTTATGGTTCAAGTAAAGGAACTCCAGTACTCTTGCCTAGAAAATCCCATGGATGGAGGAGCCTGGTAGGCTGCAGTCCGCGGGGTCACTAAGGGTCAGACACGATTGAGCTACTTCACTTTCACTTTTCACTTTCACACATTGGAGAAGGAAATGGCAACCCACTCCAGTGTTCTTGCCTGGAGAATCCCAGGGACGGGGGACCCCGGTGGGCTTCTGTCTATGGGGTCACACAGAGTCGGACACGACTGAAGTGACACAGCAGCAGCAGCAAAGGAACTATCCTTTCTTTCCACCAGAATACCTCAATTTTATGACCATGTTTTCTTTTTGAGAGCACCCAAATGACTGAACTGAACTGAACTGAACTGACTTGGTTGCAAATGTGCCTGTAGAAGGATAACTGACTAAATTCATCTACCGTTTGCTATTTGCCTTGGAAAATGTCTTCTTTTGAGATGATACTTTCAGCTTTGCCTAATATAGAGCAATTCCTTTTCTGACTGTAAGTAGGAAACATCAGAGGCTGTCCCTGTTTTTTTGTTTGTTTGTTTTTATCAAACCATACAATCTACACAGAGGAGAATGTTTATGAAGGCAGCTATTGCATCTGGTACTTTTACAAAAGAAATCTATGAGTGTATAAAGTGAAAGTGAAGTCGCTCAGTCGTGTCCGACTCTTTGCAACCTCTTGGACTGTAGCCTACCAGGCTTCTCCGTCCACGGGATTTTCCAGGCAAGAGTACTGAAGTGGGTTGCCATGTCCTTCTCCAGGGGATCTTCCCGACCCAGGGATTGAACCCGGGTCTCCCACATTGTAGGCAGATGCATTACCCTCTGAGCCACCAGTATACGTATACACAAAACTCCTTTTTATCTAGAAGGTACTACACAACAGAATAGGAAAAACAAGAGATCTCTTCAAGAAAATTAGAGATTCCAAGGGAACATTTCATGCAAAGATGGGCTCGATAAAGGATAGAAATGGTATGGACCTAACAGAAGCAGAAGATATTAAGAGGTGGCAAGAATACACAGAAGAACTGTACAAAAAAGATCTTCACAACCAAGATAGTCACAAAAACGTGATCACTGACCTAGAGCCAGACATCTTGGAATGTGAAGTCAAGTGGGCCTTAGAAAGCATCACTACGAACAAAGCTAGTGGAGGTGATGGAATTCCAGTTGAGCTATTTCAAATCCTGAAAGATGATGCTGTGAAAGTGCTGCACTCAATCTGCCAGCAAATTTGGAAAACTCAGCAGTGGCCACAGGACTGGAAAAGGTCAGTCTTCATTCCAATCCCAAAGAAAGGCAATGCCAAAGAATGCTCAAACTACCACACAATTGCACTCATCTCACACGCAAGTAAAGTCATGCTCAAAATTCTCCAAGCCAGGCTTCAGCAATATGTGAACCGTGAACTTCCAGATGTTCAAGCAGGTTTTAGAAAAGGCAGAGGAACCAGAGATCAAATTGCCAACATCCGCTGGATCATGGAGAAAGCAAGAGAGTTCCAGAAAAACATCTATATCTGCTTCATTGACTATACCAAACCCTTTGACTGTGTGGATCACAATAAACTGGAAAATTCTGAAAGAATGGGATACCAGACCACCTGACCTGCCTCTTGAGAAACCTGTATGCAGGTCAGGAAGCAACAGTCAGAACTGTACATGGAACAACAGACTGGTTCCAAATAGGAAAAGGAGTATGTCAAGGCTGTATATTGTCACCCTGCTTATTTAACTTATATGCAGAGTACATCATGAGGAACGCTGGGCTGGAAGAAGCAGAAGCTGGAATCAAGATTGCTGGGAGAAATATCAATAATCTCAGATATGCAGATGACACTACCCTTATGGCAGAAAGTGAAGAGGAACTCAAAAGCCTCTTGATGAAAGTGAAAGAGGAGAGTGAAAAAGTTGGCTCGAAGCTCAACATTCAGAAAACAAAGATCATGGCATCTGGTCCCATCACTTCATGGGAAATAGATGGTAAAACAGTGGAGACTGTGTCAGACTTTATTTTTTTGGGCTCCAAAATCACTGCGGATGCTGATTGCAGCCATGAAATTAAAAGACGCTTACTCCTTGGAAGGAAAGTTATGACCAACCTTGATAGTATATTAAAAAGCAGAGACATTACTTTGCCAACAAAGGTCCATCTAGTCAAGTATATGGTTTTTCCCATGGTCATGTATGGATGTGAGAGTTGGACTGTGAAGAAAGCTGATCGCCGAAGAATTGATGCTTTTGAACTGTGGTGTTGGAGAAGACTCTTGAGAGTCCCTTGTACCACAAGGAGATCCAACCAGTCCATTCTAAGGGAGATCGATCCTGGGTGTTCATTGGAAGGACTGATGCTAAAGCTGAAGCTGCAATACTTTGGCCACCTCATGCGACGAGTTGACTCACTGGAAAAGACTCTGATGCTGGGAGGGGTTGGGGGCGAGAGGAGAGAATGAGATGGCTGGATGGCATCACCGACTCTGTGGACATGAGTTTGAGTGAACTCCGGGAGTTGGTGATGGACAGGGAGGCCTGGCGTGCTGTGATTCATGGGGTCGCAGAGAGTCGGACATGACTGAGGGACTGAACTGAACTGAACTACATTTTTACTTAAATCATTTGCTCTCTAGCATACTTTATGCCCTCTTTTAATTTTTTTTTGGCTGAAATGTTAAACCATTTTTATATCATAAAAATTATAAAATGTTATTAATTTTAGGTGTTTTTCTTTTTAAATCTTTCATCCTTTTATGCAGGGACTGATTAGCTGACCAATGTACTGACCCAAACAAGGACTAGAAAGACCCTTTCTACCTTCTCTGTTGAGGGATCTCTGAGTGTGGATTTCTGTATCTCACAAGTAGATTATCACTGAATCAGTATTAAGTTTCTATATATGCTTGCCTGTTTCTGTGACATCTGTCATGTTTCACTGGCCTATTAGTCTGTTTCCATCCAGTATCATGCTCTCTTCAATTTTATAACTTTTTAATTGTTGGGGGAGTGTGTAATTTCCTCAGTTCTACCTCACCGCAACAAAGGGTTGAAATGGTGGAGCAGTGTTACAGCTCAATTAAAGCTCAGTTTTATTTGGCAAGCAAAGTATAGTAAATCCTCGAGCCGTGAGAGTGGACTGACCCAAAAAAGAAGGGGGCTTAATCTTGGCTCTTCATTTTATGTTTTTTCTCCTCCCCCTGAGCCTGCCCTGTGTAAATTGGGCTAGCCAGGAAGGCTGTTTGTTTCACCTGAGTTCTCACTCTGGTCCTCGGATTTTCTTTCGTTCCATTTTTGTGGGCTTTTTCCTTTCTTTGTCTTTTAGCCACCACCATTTTGGATGCCTTTTTCCTATTCTAACCACCTAACATCCCCCCCTCAAGAAATGGGAGGCCCAGTTCTTTCAGAATAGGGGCATCAAGGTCTTTCTGGCTACTTTCTGCTGAGCTGGGAGGGCGAGGGGCACTGGGCCTCCCCCTCTTGCTAGTCTCAGGTCTCAGAGCCCTTATAGCAGTGTCCATCCAAGGGTGAGTGATATTCTCTATGGTCAGCTGTACTTGTATATATCCTTGTTAAACTGGCACTGCATGTTGTAGCCTGTTGACCTGGGCAGAGACAAAATGGGTTAGACAATTGATAATACATGGAGCAATCATAAGCAGCATCAATATGGTGATAACAGGAATTGATAGGGGCACTAGCCAACCCCAAGTCCCCTCTCGGCAGGAGAAGGATCACCCAAAGAGAGATTATAGCCACCCTGAGGACTCCCTAGCTCGTTCTTTGAGATCCCATAGGATCTGAATGTTTTTCTTCAGGATTGTGAGACTTTAGCTTAGCTGGAGGTATTTATCTAGAAACAACACATCTCATTCAAGATGGCTCAAGTCCCTCCTTGTTCAGGGATCAGGAGATCTATCACCTGTCTAGTATAACCCCTGCCAAGCTGTGTTGGCTGTTTAGAGCTATCCTGAGAAATCTTACCCCCAGAACCTTAATTTTGGGGGTGTTCATTAGAATGGCACTCATTTGTAGTTCTGAATAGGTATCTGAGATCTCCCAGGGGCTCACAGGTATATTTTGAGTGTTCACTTCTGCTGTCTTCCATAGCTTGACTCGTGAGTAGTGAATACAGGAGTCGTGCCCTAGTACCTTGACTGCTGTGGGGGTAGGGACCCTTCCATGTGGGCTGGAGTTAAGCCTTTGGGGACCCATGTTTCCAGACTTTAATTAGGACTTGAGTTCCTGGAGCATATAGTGGTGGCTCTTTAGAATCTTTTATGTCCTGGTTGATACCCCATGAGCGTATTTCTCGTTGGAATTGCCCAATAGCCATGGTGTAAGACTGAAGAGTATGAACCTCTGAATCTAGGAAGAGGCCTTTGACATAAACAAAAGGTCTCCCATATAGCATCTCACAAGGGCTAAGACCAACCTGTTTCTTAGGGGCAATACAGTTGCGGAGGAGAGCTATTGCTAAAGCCTTCTTCCATCCCAGAGAGGTCTCTCCTGGGTTATCTTTTTTATCACTGATTTTAAGAATTGGTTGACTCTTTCAACTTTTCCTGAAGAATGAGGCCTTCAGGCCCAGTGGAGGTAATAAGTAATGCCCAATGCTTTAGAGACCACTTGGGTGACCTTAGAAGTAAATGATGTCCCATTGTCACTTTGTAATGAGCTGGGCAGGCCAAATCATGGAGCAGTGTTTTTACCACCTCCTCGGCCTTCTCCATGCAGGTGGGAAAGCCTTCAATCCATCCTGTGAAAGTATCTATCATGAATAATAGGTATTTTTACCCTTGATAAACTGGCATCTTGGTGAAGTCCATCTGCCAGTCCTCTCCTGGGTAGGCCCCACGTCTTTGGATGGGCTGGGCCAGCTGGGGTCTTTGAGCTCCGTGAGAGTTGTTTAATTGGCAAGTGGAACAAGAGGAGACCACGCCTTACAGTTGTTTGGAGGCCTGTCCCTCTGAAGGAACTTTCTAGTAATCCTTGGAGGGCCTTCTCCCCTAAATGAGTGGTGGTGTGTAAGGAGTTAACCAACTTCCACTGGAGGTTCCAGGCAGAAAAAGGAGTCCCTCCTTTGGGAACCAACCCATGTGATCTTCTTGAAAGCTCTCATGCTTAGATTTAAGAGTCTCACCCTCAGTATATGAAGGAGTTTCTGGAAAATCAGTCTGTAAAACTAAGGTGGCAACCCCTATCAGGTCACTGTTCTGTAATGCTGCTCTCTTAGCTGCCTGATCATCTGCTTGGTTCCCTTGTGCCATTTCCATGCTCCCTTTTTGGTGTCCTTTACAGTGGGAGACTGAAACCTCAGCGGGCCAATGGACTGCATCCAAGAGTCTAAGTATCTGATCACCATACTTGATCGGGGACCCTCAGGTGGTCAAGTGGCCTCTTTCTTTCCAAGTATCAACATGTGCATGTAGCACCAGAAAGGCATACTTGGAGTCAGGGTAAATGGCTACTCATTTTCCTTTTCCCAGCTCTAAAGCTGGAATCAGGGCTATGAGCTCAGACGGTTGGGTTGAAGCACCTGGTAGCAAAGGTTTAGTTTTTTTTTTTAATTGGAGGCTAATTATTTTACAATATTATATTGGTTGGTTTTGCCATATATTGACATGAATCTGCCCCGGGTGTACATGAGTTCCCCCTCCTGAACCCCCCTCCTACATCCCTCCCCGCCCTATCTTCCCTCTGGGTCATCCTCGCACACTAGCCCTGAGTATCCTGTAACATGCATCGACCCTGAACTGGCGATTCGTTTCACATATAATAATATACATGTTTCAATGCCATTCTCCCAAATCATCCCACCCCCCACCCTCTCCCACAGAGTCCCAAAGACTGTTCTATACATCTGTGTCTCTTTTGCTGTCTCACATACAGGGTTATCACTTCCACCTTTCTAAATTCCATATATATGCGTTAGTATACTGTATTGGTGTTTTTCTTTCTGGCTTACTTCACTCTGTATAATAGGCTCTAGTTTCATCCACCTCATTAGAACTGATTCAAATGCATTCTTTTTAATAGCGGCATAATACTCCATTGTGTATATGTACGACAGCTTTCTTATCCATTCGTCTGCAGATGGACATCTAGGTTGCTTCCATGTCCTGGCTATTATAAACAGTGCTGCAATGAACATTGGAGTACACGTGTCTCTTTCAATTCTGGTTTCCTTGGTGTGTATGCCCAGGAGTGTGATTGCTGGGTCTTATGGCAGTTCTATTTCCAGTTTTTTAAGGAATCTCCACACTGTTCTCCATAGTGGTTGTACTAGTTTGCATTCCCACCAATGGTGTAAGAGGGTTCCCTTCTCTCCACACCCTCTCCAGCATTTATTGCATGTAGACTTTTGGATAGCAGCCATTCTGACTGGTGTGAAATGGTATCTCATTGTGGTTTTGATTTGCATTTGATTTGATTATGAGGGATGTTGAGCATTTTTTCATGTGTTTGTTAGCCATCTGTATGTCTTCTTTGGAGAAACGTCTGTTTAGTTCTTTGGCCCATTTTTTGATTGGGTCCTTTATTTTTCTGGAATTGAGCTGCAGGAGTTGCTTGTATATTTTTGAGATTGATCTTTTGTCAGTTGTTTCATTTGCTATTATTTTCTCCCATTCTGAAGGCTGTCTTTTCACCTTGCTTATAGTTTCCTTTGCTGAGAAGAAGATTTTAATTTTAATTAGGTCCCATTTGTTTATTGTTGCTTTTATTTCCAATATTCTGGGAGGTGGGTCATGGAGGATCCTGCTGTGATTTATGTCAGAGAGTGTTTTGCCTAAGAGATCACAACCGACAACACAGAAATACAAAGAATCATTAGAGAATACTATCAGCAATTATATGGCAATAAAATGGACAACTTGGAAGAAATGGACAAATTCTTAGAAAAGTACAACTCTCCAAAACTGAACCAGGAAGAAATAGAAAATCTTAACAGATCCATCACAAGCACGGAAATAGAAGCAGTAATCAAAAATCTTCCAGCAAACAAAAGCCCAGGTCCAGATGGCTTCACAGCTGAATTCTACCAAAAATTTAGAGAAGAGCTAACACCTATTCTACTCAAGCTCTTCCAGAAAATTGCTGAGGAAGGGAAACTTCCAAACTCATTCTATGAGGCCACCATCACCCCAAACCTGGTAAATATCCCACAAAAAAAGAAAACTACAGGCCAATTTCACTGATGAACATAGATGCAAAAATCCTTAACAGAATTCTAGCAATCAGAATCCAACAACACATTAAAAAGGTTTAGCTTCTATGGTCTCAAAATTGAAGACTACTACATATTTGGCCCTTCTTTTTCTATCCAAGACAAAGCTGCTTCCATCAGTGTACCAGATTTCCTCAAGATTGGTCAGAGGATCTTCTAACAATCCCTCTCAGGGTTTTGTCCTGTGGTCCAAGGTATCTAGGAAATAGCAAAAGGGGAGAGAGCCCTCAGGTGTAGGCAGAAGGGTAGCTGGGTTAAGACCCTCACAAGGGGATATAGTCAGGCCTGGGTTTTCCATCAGCATTGCTTGATATCTGAGGATCCTTTGATCAGACATCCATAAATGGCCTCTCCCATTCAGGAGTTGTTTCATTTGGTGGCTGGTAAAAATAGTTTGTCACCAAGAGAGAGTTTTAAAGCATCTTTTGTCAGGACTGCAGTAGCTGCAAGCTTCTGAAGGCAGGGAAAGAACTCTTTCCAATAAGGGAGTAGGACACTCAGGGACCACCAGAAACTGGTGGGAAAATATTTGTCAGTCAAGCAAAAAGAAGTTCTTAGGTGAATCTTTCTGTGATTGTTTTTCCTGTAGCACCCAAGATGGCACAGGTTTTGGAGGAGAAGGCTCCAGAGTAGGATGTCAGGACATAGTAGATAGCCCTTGTGTCAACCAAGAAATTCTCAGACCTACCTGCCACATCCAGTTGCACCCCTGACTCCAGCCCTGTGATGGTTATCTGTGACAGGCGGTCTGGCTGGAGGAGAATGCTTCAGTCATGTTGAAACATCGTGAGGGAAGGCTTGGCACTTGACCTTGAGGCTCTTGGGTCCTGAGGGCAGAGTGACACCCAATGTCACCATTGATGGCATTTGTACATCAAGGCTGTATATTGTCACCCTGCTTATTTAACTTATATGCAGAGTTCATCATGCAAAATGCCGGGCTGGATGAAGCCCAACCTGATCAAGATTGCCGGGAGAAATATCAATAACATCAGATACATAGATGACACCACCCTTATGGAAGAAAGTGAAGAGGAACTAAAGAGCCTCTTGATGAAACTGAAAGAGGAGAGTAAAAAGGCTGTATTAAAACTCAGCATTCAAAAGGTGAAGATCATGGCATCCGGTCCCATCACTTCACGGCAAATAAATGGAGAAACAATGGAAACAGTGGCAGACTTTATTTTCTTGGGCTCCAAAATCACTGCAGATGGTGACTGCAGCCATGAAATTAAAAGACACTTGCTCCTTGGAAGAAAAGCTATGACCAACCTAGGCAGCGTGTTAAAAAGCAGAGACATTACTTTGCAAACAAAGGTCCAACTAGTCAAAGCTATGGTTTTTCCAGGAGTCATGTATGGATGTGACAGTTGGACTATAAAGAAAGCTGAGTGCTGAAGAATTGATGCTTTTGAACTGTGGTGTAGGCGAAGACTCTTGAGAGTGCCTTGAACTACACAGAGATCCAACCAGTCCATCCTAAAGGAAATCAGTCCTGAATATTCACTGGAAGGACTAATGCTGAAGCTGAGGATGCAATACTTTGGCCACCTGATGCAAAGAACTGACTCACTGGAAAAGACTCTGATGCTGGGAAAGACTGAAGGCAGGAGAAAGAGAAGGCGACAACAGAGGATGAGATGGTTGAATGGCATCACCGACTCAATGGACATGAGTTTGAGCAACCTCTGGGAGTTGGTGATGGACAGGGAAGCCTATCGTGCTGAAGTCCACGGGGTCGCAAAGAGTTGGACTCGACTGAGCAACTGAACTGAACTGAACTGGCCCAATGTCCCCCCTGCCTACAGATTAGGCATTTGCCTCATGCCTTGTCCTCAAGGACTTGGGGTTTGCCATAGGGCTTCCCTGGAGGCTGGCCAGCATCTGGGCATGCGTTTATCTTTCCTTTTCTCCCTTTCCTGGGCCTTGGCCTTCCTCTCCTATTCTCTGTTATAAAAGTTATTGGTGGCTGTCCAGACAGTCTCATTTAAAAAGGCAACAGGGTCCTGCTGCTGTAACTGCTGTAACTTTATCCTGATGTCTGGTGCACATTGGGATAAGAGTTTGTACTTTAAAATCACCTTTCCCTCGTAAAAGTCTTAAGTCCAGACTGGTAAACTTTTGGAGGGCCTCTTTTAGACCTTCCAGAAGGGCAATGGGGTTCTCATTGGACTCCTGAGTTATTTCTGAGACCAGACACAGTCCCACAAGTAACAGGCTTCCTTCTATTTCCATGGGTGGACTGCCTTAGGGGTAAGTCTTTCTGAAGCCTATCCTTCCCAGTACTGTTGCAACCTGAGAGCCAAGCATCCCCAGGTCAGGGTGCAGATCCCTAGGCAGGTCAAGGCAGGTTGACCTCCTGGGACCCCACGCTGGAGTTGGGCAACCCCAAGGTCTCCAGCCTGACCAGTGCTGGGTAGGATTAAGGGGTTGTAATCTTAACTCTAGGTGAATGATCACACCATCGTGATTATCTTGGTCATGAAGATCTTTTTTGTACAGTTATTCTGTGTATTCTTGCCACCTCTTCTTAATATCTTCTGGTTCTGTTAGGTCCATACCATTTCTGTCCTTTATCGAGTCCATCTTTGCATGAAATGTTCCCTTGGTATCTCTAATTTTCTTGAAGAGATCTCTCCAGTTCAGTTCAGTTCAGTCGCTCAGTCGTGTATACATAAATGAAATCAAATTTGTTCATTTTATTGTTCAAATTATCTACATTCTTATTGGTCTTTTTTTCTTTAAAAAAAAACTTTTTTTCCACTTTATTTTTATTGAAATATATTTGACATATAACGTTGTGTAGGTTAAAGGTGTACAATATGTTAATTTGATTCATTTATATAATTTGATTGTCATTGTAGTGATATTAGTACCTTTATCATATCATATATTATCACTTCTTTTTTTGTGATAGGAATAATTAAGATCTAGTCTCTTAGCAAGTTTGGTGTTTATAATCCAGTATTGTTGTCTAAATTCAGTATTCAGTTCAGTTCAATATACTGTAAATTAGATCTATAGGACTTATTCATCTACTGGTTGCAATCTTATTGACTTTCTTATCTTCTTTAAATATTAATGACCAAGAGATATGAGTTAGAAATTACCCACAGTGTTGATGGGCATGTCACTTTCTCTTTATAGTTATTTTAAGGCTCTGATAGTAAACAGTGTAAGTTTACAATATGGTATCCTTTTGATTATGTCCTGTTATTTTTATAGACTTCCCTTCTTTATTGGTGATATTTTTTCTTTAAAAAATACTTTGTCTGATATTTATTATAGCTATAATACTTTCTTTTGGTTGAATTTTTCTGGTTCTGAAATTCTGACTATATATGTTTTGGACTTTATTTTCCTTCTGTCTTTAATTAATTAAAAAAACTTTTTTTTTACCTTTTTATCTTGATTGCTTTATTCTATGTAATTTCTCATTTTACATAAAACTCTTTCATTAGTTGTCTCCTCCATTGTAACTATCTGCTGTTTAACATTGAATATTTACTTTTAATTATCATATTTTTTATTTCTGGGAGATCACTTCCTCTAATTCTGCATAAATCTCTTGCTGATTAGTCATATTTTTAACCTCCCTCACCCATCTTAAAACTTCTTGAGCCACCAGAGATGCCCATCTTTAAATGTATAAATATACTTTATTTATTTTCTAATATATTCCTTGTATTTTTGCATTTTTAATATCCAAGTTCCTGTTCTTTATAATTTATGTGACACTTGCTTATGGTGGCTTAGTTTCTCATGTGTCTTGTTATGTTTCTTTTAACATGAACTTCTATTTACAATAAACCACAACCTTTTGAGCTTTTAAAATTCATTCCTCCAAGGACTGTTCGTGTTGCTTTCCGCCATAGGTATGAAGATATTTCAGACCTGGGTCCAGTTTAAACTGGTCCAGAAATGAAATTTTTTAGCTTATGATATTCTTTACCAGGTAAACAGTCTAGTTTGATCCTAAACCCATCTCTGAACCTTCCAGTAGCTCAGATTCTCAAAAGTTCTCACCTTCCCACCCCCTCAACCCCAGGTTCTTCTAGACAATTTTCTTTCCTGCTTAACTCTGTGAATGGTTATTCATTCACTTGTTTCTTGTGAACCCTTCCTTGCGAATGGCTTTTCCTGAGCATGACTCTTAGACTGGACGGTTGTCAATGGAGCTCTGCTCTGGGCAGATGCACAGCTCTAGACGGCCTATGTATATAGTTTCCCCCAGGTCACCCAGCTGCTTCCATTCTCACCTCCTTCCCTACACTCACACTCCTGCTCTCCTGACAGCCTCTGCCATCCCTCTAGAAAGTGACATTAGTATTTTATCTAGCAACTTTTCAGTTAATTTAGAGAATTATGAATGAATTTCTCTTTTTCAAGTAGCATTTAAATACAGTATAAAAATGGTGCAGATGTTTGTGAGAGACATGGTTGTCTTGTCATTTTATTTTCTGTTGCTAATGCCGGAGGCCTCAGTGAACTGGTATATCATTTAAAATGACATCATCAGTGCTCAGAACTGGTGAATTCTGAATGGCATACAGATTAGAATTACTGTTCATATGAGGCCTGTGAAAACCCAGTCCTCACTCTCCCACTAAGTGATTTTGTGAACTATCTGGTGTTAAGCCACCCTTTGAGACTTGATTTTTTTCATTTCTATGATCCATTGGTTTATCTAATATATATTCTCAAGTGAGTTACAGAGAGATACGTTATGTGGGAGATCTTGATCTCTGTGACCCCCAAGTGTTGCCTGCAGCAGCGTGAACTCCTTGCCAAACAGTGAGTTCCTAGGAGATAGTCTCTTCTTTTTATCTCAGTGTGCCAATCATAATTTTCCATGTGCAGTGTGTTGTATAAAAGGTTAAGAAGTGTGATCTAGATGATCTTCTAACAGCCCTTCTGTCTCTAAAGCTACTTTTCCTCTCTGGGTACTTGCTTAGTGAATAAGTATATTGTACCCAAGAGAGAAGGCAGGTAGATTTTAAGTAGAGTTGTTTTGAACTGAAATCTTCAAAAGGAGTTGTGTGTCTTTGTGAATGAGGAAAATCTCAAGAATTTTGTGCTAAGTGACCCATTAGAGCCAGTAATGCCATTCTAGGATTTGAATCAGCCAGGCCTTTGATGGCTCCTTGGACCATATTTTCTTATAACTAGTTTCATTGTGGTTCTTCATCTCCTCACTTTTGTGTGGCTTCATGTCCTTTCCTTTTTCTTTTTTTTAAAATATTTAATAGTTGTATGCCTTTGCTTCACTTTGTTTTCAAGCCCTCTTTGCTCTGGTATTTTGAACAGTCTGAAATAAGAGTCTGGATTTCATTTCCCAAGGACTCACACCCTGCTGAAACCTATTAAAATCCATGACTGATTTTGCTTATACATGAAAGCATGGATCCCAACATGCTCTGCTTCTGTTTCTAGCATGATTCTGAGTCATGCTTTAAGAGTAATATTTAGCACTTAGCAACCCAGAGTTTAGTTTGTCCCTGAAATCACATTGTTTGGTTTGGGATGTAGTGTGTTTTTGAAACAATGGATTCCTGTCTCCACTCCAGACTTAGCAAATCTGAACCTCCATGAGTGCATGAGTGGAGGTCAGAGAATGCAGTTTTGTATTTTTAGTTCTGGGAACTACTTCTCTGGAAACAGCTGAAAGAGCACATTATTTGGCTATAAAAATGGAGGAAGTGTTGAAGAAAACTTCACAGAAAAAAAAAAGATTGTCTTTGAAGGATGAATCAAATATTTGCCTGATGAGGAAGACTAGGGAAGAATATTTGAGACAGAAGTGCCTGAGTCAAGGCACAAAAGTGAGACTCCATGTCCTGTCTTTGAGAGCTGTGAATAGTCTAGTGTGGCTTAGATTGATGCCAATGTAGGAAGTAGAAATAACAGAAGAAGGATCAGGAAAGTAGATTAGGACTAAATTGTGGAGAGGTTTGATTGATAAAGAATTATTTTTTATTTCATGGGAAATAAAAGCCATCAAAGGATTCATAAATATGTTAGTAATGAGGCAAGATTTTTATTTTACATTATAACCACGGCAGCAATGTGGAGGATGAATTCAAGGGAAAAGAAACTGGAGACAATGAATCCAATTGAAGATTTAATTAGAATATCTCAGAATGATTACAAGACAGTGGTTGGGGAAATAAAGGAAAAGGGCATAGATTTAGAATAATTCAATAAATATCTGCTGACTATTTTGTATATGCTAGCTGTGAACCCTGTGCTAGGCTGCTAGGGAAAAAACAAACCATGAATGTTTTAAGACAAATAAAAAATATGTAATATGTGTTTGTGTGTGTATGCATATATATGTATATGAAAAAATAAAAATATTTTTAAAATAATGGTATCCTCTTTGTGGAAAAAATAAAAGTAATTTTACCTTTCTTAGACATTCTTGAATTTTCTGAAGTGTCTGCAGTATCAGTGTATCACATTTAAAAACTTCTAATTTTATATTTGCCTCCAAAACTCTAGTGGAGAAGATAGTCATATGAACAGCCAAAGTAGCAATACAGTAGTTATAATAAGAGATACGTTAAAGAAACAAAAAGGCGAGCAGTAGTATCTAAACATGCCTTCAAGAGACAAGGCATCTTCATGAAGGAAGCAGCATTTCAAGTGAAGCTTATAGGGCTTATGGGAGTCCCAGAGAAGTGATACTCCAAACAAAGGAAACTCAAATTAATTGGAAAATTAATCTGAGTGGGTAGGCAGATTCTGAAGTCTTATATTGTTTATAAAAGTGTTTAGAATTTATCTTGTAATCTATTATGAAAATGCAAGCAGAAAGAAGACAGCAAATGTTCACACTATGAAGGCCATTCTGCAACAGGACAGGAGTTAGATCGAGGTGATGTGGAGTGAAATTAGACACAGGTAGGAAAATCAATAAAAAAGGCACTTGTGATAGTTTAGGTGAGAATTAGCAGGCATTAGTGATTTGGTCAGATGAGTGGAGTGGTATTTGTATGTGTTTGTATGCATGTGTGTGTGTATCTGTGTGTGAAGCACAAATGTGCTTGGCAGGTAGATAGTCAAAGGAGCAGAAATTATCTAACTTCTGATGTCTATCAAGTTACTCTTTTTTTCTCTCAAATGAGAAGATAATGGTGTTATTCACTGTAAAAGGAAATACGTGACTAAGAGACTGGTGAGTTATGATGAATTGAAGGTACATGGGATATTTAAGTGGAAAATTTTCTTGGCAGATGTATATAAGTATGTGTGTGCATGCTAAGTCACCTTAGTTGTGTCCGACTCTGTGACCCTATGGACTGTAACCTGCCAGGCTCCTCTGTCCATGAGATTCTCTAGGCAAGAATAATGGAGTGGGTTGCCATACCTTTCTCCAGGGGATCTTCCCGACCTGGGGACTGAACCCACATCTCTTATGTCTCCTGCATTGGCAAGTGGATTCTTTACTGCTGGTGCCACCTGGGAAGCCCATATATGAGTACAGACCTGAAAAAGATAAAGATGAAAAAGTTAATATGATTTGGTGACTAATTAGATGTAGTTGGAGGGGATGGTGGTAAGGTATTCAAATATAGGAAAAAGAGGGAAATGTTGAAGAGGAATGAAATACTGTTTGACCTTGAGCATTATAATTATTTAATGACTATGTAGCAAAGTGATTAAAAATGTGACCTCTCATGAAGCTCTAGACTGCTGCTGCTGCTGCTAAGTCACATCAGTCGTGTCCGACTCTGCGTGATCCCACCAGGCTCCCCCATCCCTGGGATTACTACTTGATTTTAAATCCTAGCTTTAACACTGGTTGAGTATATCCCCATGAGCAAATTACTTAACCTCTATGAGGCTCAGGTTCCTCATCTGTAATATAGAATTAATATCAACTTTAACCCATAGAGTTGCTGTGAGAATGAAATAGTTTATGAAGGGCACTAGAAGTAATACCTGAAGCATAATTAGTATGTTAGTATTCAGGTTATTTAGGAAAATGAAGCAATTTTGGTGACTCAGACGATAAAGTGTCTGCCTACAATGCGGGAGACCCGGGTTCAATCCCTGGGTCGGGAAGGTCACCTGGAGAAAGAAATGGCAACCCACTCCAGTATTCTTGCCTGGAAAATCCCATGGACGGAGGAGCCTGGTAGGCTACAGTCTATGGGGTCGCAAAGAGTCGGACACGACTGAGCGACTTCACTTCACTTCTGTGAAGAAAAAAAAGTCTTTGTTCCTTTACTACCATTGAGAAGTTAGCCGCTCTGTGTTTTGGTCCATGGATCAAAATGATGCAAAAGGACTGGAGTTTTCAATGGAAAAAATAGCTGATGCCACAGTCAGTTTTGAAATCTAGTTCACAGTTGTTCAGAAGGTAAGACAAAGAGCAGACCTGTGACTGTTTCTCAAGACAGCTCTGTTGTGTTCATCACGACCATGAGGCGCTCTTGCTCTTTTCTGGGCATAGCAGATTGTTTCGAATCTCTCAGCTAGGTAGTTTGAAGACACATTTCTCACTTAATGGCCTAACCATTGCTTCCTTGTTCTTATAATAAAGCATCACAAACCCAGATGTTAGCCACCAAAGGGAAATGGAAGCCTGGAATATGACGTTTGGCTATGTTCTCTCATGGCTGAGTTATATTGATTATATTTTTTTGTATCTTAAGAAAACTACAGAAAAATAGGCTTTCAAGGTTTAAGTGATTTTTTTCTTCTCAGATGCAATAGATGAATGGATTTTAAGACAAATGAGTACATTTCCAAGGTTTTATTTTATTTTTCTGAAATGGTAAATAAATCATGTGGTCTGATTATGAAAAGACCCACTTCTGATGACAAAGGTGCCAGCTGATTCATGTATCTTTTCAGATTCTTATTTTTCTTAGAAGAATACTTTTGAGTATCTGTTGAGTGACAGTAATCGTTCTAGGTACTATTTGCATATTTTAATGAATTTAATATGTAAAACAGCCTCATGAAGTAGGTACCATTATTATATAGCATTTTATAGGTTAGCAAATTGAGAAACAGATTAAGCAGTTTGCCTTAGTAAGCACCAGTTTGACTCAGAATTTGACTATGCGTTCAACACTAAAGCTCTAGTGTATATTCCATTCCGTTCCGTCACTCAGTCGTGTCCGACTCTATGCGACCCCGCGGACTGTAGCCTACCAGGCTCCTCCGTCCATGGGATTCTCCAGGCAAGAATACTGGAGTGGGTTACAGTTTCCTTCTCCAGGGGATCTTCCCGACCCAGGGATCGAAGCCGTGTCTCCCACATTGGAGGCAGATGCTTTAACCTCTGAGCCACCAGAGAAGCTTGCTGCTGCTGCTGCTAAGTCACTTACTTTAAAATACCTGGTTAAAAAAATCATGATAAGGTTTACTGAAGTATTTTTAAATGGTTTGAATATATATATTCAATAGTATATATATTTATCTTTAATTGGTGCCTCATTACGTATCTTTAGTAAAGGATACACAAATTCATTACACTCTTAAAGTGCAACATCACAAAGTCCATTTACTAAAAACCCATAGCCAACATAGTACTCAGTGGTGAAAAGCTGAAAGCCTCTTCACTAAATGCAGGAACAAGACAAGGATGCTCACTCTCACAGGCCTAGATAACATATTCATGGTTACCAAAGGGGAGAGGGAAGGAGAGGAGGGACAAATTAGGGGTATGGGATTAATAGATACAAACTATTACATATAAAATAGATAAGCACGTAAGATATACTGTATAGCACAGGAAATTATACTCATTATCTTATAATAACCTGGAATGGAGTTTAATCTGCAAAAATATTGAATCACTATGCTGTACACATGAAACTAATAATAATATTGTAAATCAACTACAGTTCAATTTTTTTTAAGTACTTTACATAGGTTATCTCATTTGATAGTCACAACAACCTTACAAGTAATTTTTGTCTCCATTTTCATGTGAGAAAATGAGGTTCAACAAGTTTACTTACTCAAGGTTGCATGAAATAATGAAGTTGGGACAAGAATTTAGGCCTGTCCAGTGTTTTTTCCACCAGTCCATCTTCTTAATTTCATAAACAGTAATTCCATAGTGCCTGTGCAAGGTAGAAGAGGCATGGGGCAAAATGGGACATTTTTTTGAAATAGATTTTTTTTTTTTTTTACTGAATCATATAAAATTGAAAACTAAGGTAAACATTTACGATTCAGTTCAGTTCAGTTCAGTTGCTCAGTCGTGTCCGACTCTCCGCGACCCCATGAATCACAGCACGCCAGGCCTCCCCGTCCATCACCAACTCCCGGAGTTCACTCAAACTCATGTCCACAGAGTCGGTGATGCCATCCAGCCATCTCATTCTCGGTCGTCCCCTTCTCCTCCCGCCCCCAACCCTTCCCAGCATCAGAGTCTTTTCCAGTGAGTCAACTCGTCGCATGAGGTGGCCAAAGTATTGCAGTTTCAGCTTTAGCATCAGTCCTTCCAATGAACACCCAGGATCGATCTCCCTTAGAATGGACTGGTTGGATCTCCTCGCAGTCCAAGGGACTCTCAAGAGTATTCTCCAGCACCACAGTTCAAAAGCATCAATTCTTCGGCGATCAGCTTTCTTCACAGTCCAACTCTCACATCCACACATGCTGCTGCTGCTGCTGCTAAGTCACTTCAGTCGTGTCCGAATACATGACCACGGGAAAAACCATAGCCTTGACTAGACGGACCTTTGTTGGCAAAGTAATGTCTCTGCTTTTTAATATATTATCAAGGTTGATCATAACTTTCCTTCCAAGGAGTAAGCGTCTTTTAATTTCATGGGAACCGTGAACTCCCAGATGTTCAAGCAGGTTTTAGAAAAGGCAGAGGCACCAGAGATCAAATTGCCAACATCCGCTGGATCATGGAGAAAGCAAGAGAGTTCCAGAAAAACATCTATTTCTGCTTCATTGACTATGCCAAAGCCTTTGACTGGGTGGATCACAATAAACTGTGGAATATTCTGAAAGAGATGGGAGTACCAGACCACCTGACCTACCTCTTGAGAAACCTGTATGCAGGTCAGGAAGCAACAGTCAGAACTTTACATGGAACAACAGACTGGTTCCAAATAGGAAAAGGAGTACGTCAAGGCTGTATATTGTCACCCTGCTTATTTAACTTATATGCAGAGTACATCATGAGGAACGCTGGGCTGGAAGAAGCAGAAGCTGGAATCAAGATTGCTGGGAGAAATATCAATAACCTCAGATATGCAGATGACACTACTCTTATGGCAGAAAGTGAAGAGGAACTCAAAAGCCTCTTGATGAAAGTGAAAGAGGAGAGTGAAACAGTTGGCTTGAAGCTCAACATTCAGAAAACAAAGATCATGGCATCTGGTCCCATCACTTCATGGGAAATAGATGGAAAAACAGTGGAGACAGTGTCAGACTTTATTTTTTTGGGCTCCAAAATCACTGCAGATGCTGATTGCAGCCATGAAACATTTACGATTAGTTCTATATTTAATACCCAAACTGAATTTCAAGTGAAGAGTTATTAGATTATTTCCTTCCCTCTTCTTCTTTCCTCTCTTTCTTACTATAAGATCGAATCTTACCAATCTCGTTTTAGAAACTGCATTTCTTCACAATGAATATATTAGAAATTAGGCCATCCTCTTTACCTGCCTGTTGATCTTTAAAATTTTTTTCTTAAATGAATTTAAAGTGTTTCTGAAAAGAATTGAAAAATGTTGTTTGATTTTATTTAAAGCCTTTTTAGAAACTGATCTCCCACTGTTATTATTTACTGAGATCAATCTTGAAATAATTGTGAAAATACCATAGCTTAGTACACTTTATCCTTTCTGTTTTTTGTTTGTTTGTTTGAATTCACAAAACACTTTGGAGGTTAATCAATTTGCTCTGTTACACACAATACATTAATAAAACAACGGTGTTTTAGAACATTCTAGAGCCATCTTCTCAAAGTTTCTGCTTAGAGGATGATCCTATGCAGGTATAGTACTCTTCTGGAGCTTGCTCCTAATGTAAGAATAATGGATATGTTCTGAGTTTGTTATAAATATGAGAAATAACTGCAGGAGAAGATGTATAAATAAGATATGCTGCTGCTGCTAAGTCGCTTCAGTCGTGTCTGACTCTTAGCGACCCCATGGACTTCAGCCCATCAGGCTCCCCTGCCCCTGGGATTCTCCAGGCAAAAGTAGTGGAGTGGGTTGCCATTGCCTTCTCCATAAATAAGATATATAGAAAAGCAAATAAGGGAATAGAAGGGGAGGTGGTAGCTAAAAACTCAGGACAGCTTCTTTCTTGCTGGTTTACTCTTTCTGAAAGAAAAAAAAAAAAAGAGTCTAATCACTGCACTCCCAAAGACCTTAAAAATATACCTTCTGGTTAGTGGTCATGCTATGGAAACATTTGCTGGTTTTCATCCGTGAGTTGAATTCTGTTGATGGAGAAGCAGATCAAAAATGAAGGAAAGGCTGTTTAATTAAGTCATATAAAGTCAGCCTATTTATTTTTTGCTCCAGTTACAACAAGGTTATTTCTAGCCATATGACAATCCAGTCATCATGGTCTTACAAGATATAAAACCTTGGACCCTGAGTTTGGGGTCACATTCATTCATATAGACTAGTGGTGGGCACAGGCAGCACATGGAAACGTGAGTCGATGGTGGCTTTTTAATTTGGTGCTATGGTTTCCATATCTACAATCACTCCACACATTCCTTTACTTTGTATCATGAATTGTGTGATTCTCTTTTTCATCTGCTTTTCAGCATGCTCTCTTTTGTGATTTCTTGTTCCTATGGGCTACTACTTATTATTTATTTAAAAAAATTTTTTTAATACCAAAAACATTTTGTGTTGAGGTATAGCTGATTAACAATGTTGTGATTGTTTCAGGTGAACAATGAAAGGACTCAGCCATACATATACATATAACCATTCCCCCCAAATCCCCACATCCAAGCAGGCATATAACATTGAACAGAGTTCCATGTACTATAAAATAGGTTTTTGTTAGTTATCCATTTTAAATATAGCACTGTATATACATGACCTTCCCAAAGTCCTTAACTATCCCTTCCTCCACTGCAACTATGAGTTTGTTTTCTGAGTCTCTTTATGTTTTGTAAGTAAGTTCATTTGCATCATTTCTTTTTAGACTCCACATATAAGGGATGTCATATGATATTTCTCCTTCTCTGTCTACTTACTTCACTCAGTATGAACTCTAGGTCCATCCATGTTGCTGCAAATGGCCTTATTTCATTCTTTTTAATAGCTGAGTAATTTTGTTGTTGTTCAGTCGGTCAGTCAACTCTTTGCAACCCCATGGACTGAAACAAGCCAGGCTTCCTTGTCCTTTTCCATCTCCTGGAGCCTGCTCAAACTCATGTCCATTGAGTTGGTGATGCCATCCAACCATCTCATCCTCTGCCATCCCCTTGACCTCTTGCCTTCAATCTTTCCCAGCATTAGGGTCTTTTCTAATGAGTTGGCTCTCCACATCAGGTGGCCAAACCAATGGAGCTTCAGCTTAGCATCAGTTCTTCTAATGAATATTCAGGGTTGATTTCCTTTAGGATTGACTGATATGATCTCCTTGCAGTCCAAAGGACTCTCGAGAGTCTTCTCCAATACCACAGTTCAAAAGCATCAATTCTTCAGCACTCACCCTTCTTTAAAGGAAATCAGTCCTGAATATTCATTGGAAGGACTGATGCTGAAGCTGAAGCTCCATTATTTTGGTCAGCTGATGTGAAAAACGGACTCTTTGGAAGAGACCCTGATGCTGGGAAAGACTGAAGGCAGGTGGAGAAGGGGACAACAGAGGATGAGATGGCTGGATGGCATCACTGACTCAATGGACATGAGTTTGAGCAAGCTCCAGGAGTTAGTGATGGACAGGGAAGCCTGGTGTGTTGCAGTCCATGGGGGCACAAAGAGTCAGACATGACTGAGAGACTGAACTGAACCGAACAGCCTTCTTTATGGTCCAACTCTCACATCTATACATGACTAATGGAAAATCCATAGTTTTGACTATACAGACCTTTGTCAGGAAAGTAATATCTCTGCTTTATAATATACCATCTAGGTTCGTCATAGCTTTTCTTCAAGGAGCAAGCGTCTTTAAATTTCATGGCTGCAGTCACTGTCTGCAGTGATTTTGGAGCCCAAGAAAATAAAATCTGTCACCGTTTCCATTGTTTCCCCATCTATTTGCCATGAAGTGATGGGACCAGATGCCATGATCTTAGCTTTATGAATGTTGAGTTTTAAGCCAGCTTGTTCACTCTCCTCTTTCACCTTCACCAAGAGGCTCATTAGTTCTTCTTCACTTTCTTCCTTAAAGTGGTATCATCTATGTATCTGAGGTTGTTGATATTTTTCCTGGCAATCTTTTTCCAGCTTGTGCTTCATCCAGCCTTCATTTCGCACAATGTACTCTGCATATAAGTTAAATAAGCAGAGTGACAATATACAGTTTTGTCATACTCCTTTCCCAATTTTGAACCAGTCATTGTTCCACGTCTGGTTCAAATTGTTGCTTCTTGACCTGCATATAGGTTTCTCAGGAGACAGATAAGGTGGTCTGGTATTCCCATCTCTAAGAATTTTCCACAGTTTGTTGTGATCCACATAGTCAAAAGTGTTAGCATAGTCAATGAAGCAGAAGTAGACTTTTTTTTGGAATTCTCTTGCTTTTTCTGTGATCCAACAGAAATTTGATCTCTGGTTCCTCAGCCTTTTCTAAATCCATTTTGTACATCTGAAGTTGGTGGTTCACATACTGTTGAAGCCTAGCCTGAAAGATTGTGAGCATGACCTTGCTGTCTTGTGAAATGTGTACAGTTGTGTGGTAGTTTGAAATTTTAATATTCCATTGTGTGTGTATATGTGTATATATATATATACATACCACATCTTCTTTATCTATTCCTCTGTTGATGGACATTTAGGTTGTTTCCATGTCTTGGCTATTGTAAATACTGCTGCAATGAACATTGGGGTTCATGTATCTTTTGGGGCCATGTTTTTCTTTGGGTATATAGCCAGGATTGGGACTGCAGAGTCCTATGGTAGCTATTTTTAGTTTTTTAAGGAATTTCCATGCTGTTCTCCATAGTGGCTATACCAGTTTACATTCCCACCGACAGTGCAGCAGGGTTCCTTCCTCTCCACACCCTCTACAGCATTTGTTGTTTGTGGATTTTTTGATGAAAGGATGGGCTATTTTTTATACTTACCATATCTCCTGTACCAAAACTATGGTTGTTACAGCTCGTGAGAGTGAAGGGGGCATAGCCAAGGATAGGGGGAAGTCCACCCCTTCTTGCCCCAGCTATAGATAGTGTGATTCCCCCAAGCCAAGAAAATCCTTCACTTTCCTATATTTTGTTTAATTTCTCTTTCTCCCCTGTGTTCTCAGAGCACTTAGTTCATACTTCTGATATGGAATTTGCAGTCTAATGCATGTGGGGTTATTATTATTATTGTCATTAATTGTGGCTGTGTTGGGTCTTAGTTGTGGCACGTGAGATCTTCTTTCTTGTGTCATGTGGGATCTTTCCTTGTGCACAGACTCTTGAATTGTGGCACACAGGCTCTGGAGTGAGCATGTTTCAGTATCTGTGGCATGTGGGCCTCGTTGTCCCGTGGCATGTAGTATCTTAGTTCCCCTACCAGGGATCGGGCCCATGTCCCCTGCATTGCAAGGCAGACTGTTAACCATTGGACTACCAGAGAAGTCCCATATGTGGGATTTTTTAATGTGTTTTTTGTTTGTCTCTACTGCTTGAAGATAGACATTCTATTAGATTCGTCTTTGTATTGTTCTCTAACACCCATCTAAATCACTCATTATGCATAGTAGACACTAAATAATATGAAATGAATCGGTGAGACCAATATTTATATTTGTTTTTTCTACATTTGTATTATATTTTTGCAATGCACATTTTCTTATGTTACCTTCTTAAGGAAGAATAATTAGATTGTGTTATCCGAAGAATGTGCTAGTTCCTAGATAATTCCTTTCTTGTTGATGATCTGTGTAGTTGGCAACTATCAGCACGGTCCTCTGAGAGTTTTAGAGTCACACCAGAAGCAGATACCAGTGAGATCTAGATGCACACTAAGAAGAAAAGACATGCTTGGTTGATTATCACTCTTGGTGCCAGGCCTGGCCAGGGTCAGAAGCCTTGTTCTTGACTGACACCTGTTAGTTAGCCTCTGTGCAGTAGCTAGGGAGCAGGGCTGCTTATTGATGATGATTCTGATAACTACAGATGCACTAAGTAGTTTTTTTTACCCACATGTTTTATTTCATCTAATCCTGTGGTGTGGGCACAGAGAAAGTGACTGACTTAGCCGAGGCCACACAGTGGCTTGTAAGGGAGCCTGATATTCAAACCCCCACAGTTTACCTCTAATCATCTTTTTTTTTTTTTTCTTAAACATACACATTTGTAACATTTTTTATTTACTTTTTACTTTTGGCTGTGCTGGGTCTTTATTGCTTTGTGTGGGCTTTCTCTAGTTGTGGAAACTGCGGGCTCCTCTTCCTTGCAGTGCGCTGGCTCTCTCATTGCAGTGGTTTCTCTTGTTGTGGGGCATAGGCTCTCAGATGTGCAGGCTTCGGTAGTTGTGGGTCGTGGACTCAATAGTTGTGGTGCACAGGCTTAACTGCTCCTTGGCATGTGGAATTCTCCTGGACCAGGGGTCGAACCCATATCCCCTGCCGTGGCAGGTGGATTCTTATCTACTGTGTCACCAGGGAAGTCTTGCCTATAGTTTTTATTCTTAACCACAGCATGTTTCTGTTGAAAAGAGAATGAATTAAAAGAACAGTAAATTGAATTTTCTCATAAAATAGATGATTTATATGTACGTTTAATGATCTTTTGCCTAAGTTTTAATACAAGTGACAACTAAGGTATTTAATGAATTGATTATCATGCACAGCAAGTACTAAGTATTAGAATGTTTAAGTAAATTAAGCAAGGCAACTCAGTAATAAAACATTTAAAATTAAAATATATGCTGTTTCATTTTTACTATTTAAAAGAGTTTTTACCTTCTTTAGTTGTTCAGTCGCTAAGTCGTGTCCGGCTCTGCAATCCCATGGACTGTAGCAGCCAGGCTTCCTGTCCTTCACTATCTCCCAGAGTTTGCTCAAATTCATGACCACTGAGTCAGTGATGTTATCTAACCATCTCATTCTCCTTCTTCTTCTCCTTTTGCCTTCACTCTTCCCCAGGATCAGGGTCTTTTCCAGTGAGTCAGTTCTTTGCATCAGGTGGCCAAACTATCGGAGCTTCAGCTTCAGCATCAGTCCTTCCAGTGAATATTCCAGGTTGATTTCCTTTAGGATTGACTGGTTTTATCTCCTCGCAGCCCAAGGGACTTTCAAGAGTCTTCTCCAACACCACAACTGGAAAGCATCAGTTGTTTGGCCTTCAGCCTTCTTAATAGTCCAACTCTCACATCCATACATGACGTCTGGAAAAGTCACAGCTTTGACTATACGGACCTTTGTCAGCAAAATTATGTCTCTGCTTTTTAATACACTGTCTAGGTTTGTCATAGTTTTCCTTTCAAGGAGCAAGCATCTTTTAATTTCATGGCTGCAGTCACCATCCACAGTGATTCTGGAGCCCAAGGAAAAAAGTCTGTCACTGTTTCCATTGTTTCCCCATCTATTTGTCATGAAGTGATGGGACTGGATGCCATGATCTTAGTTTTTTGAATGTTGGGTTTCAAGCCAGCTTTTTCACTCTCCTCTTTCACCCTCGTCAAGAGGCTCTTTAGTTCCTCTTTGCTTTCTACCATTAGAGTGGTATCATCTATATATCTGAGGTTGTTGACATTTCTCCTGGTAATCTTGATTCCAGCTTGTGAGTCATCCAGCCCAGCATTTTGCGTGATGTAGTCCAAATATAGGTTAAATAAGCAGGGTGACAATATACCACCTTGACATACTCCTTTCCCAATTTTGAACCATTCTGTTGTTCCATGTAATATCCTAACCTCTTAATCTATGACTTTATTTTCTACAAACCAGAAAAAGAAGTAAGTATTTTTATCAGTACTATGAAATTCAGAAATATTTCTTTGTGGGGACATTTATAAACATTTTTGAAAAGAAGTTTGTGAAAATGTGGGTCACTTCATAGATTTTTGCAGTCTTCCTTTAAAAAAAAAGCTTCCTATTGCAATAACCTATAGAAAAAAATCAAATTCTTAATCATTATGTTATCTTTCAAAATGAAGATCTTTTTATTCTTGACCTGCAATTTATTAGCACTCATAACTTTATCTTGGACCCTTAGCTGAATATTTTTATCATTTGATATTTTACCACAATTTCACTATACAATATATTTTAACAAAGTTTTATTATTAATGGTGTTCACACTCTAAAACACAACTCAGATTGATTCTGAATCCAGAAACATAAAGCTCCTGATCTTGCTCTCAAGTCCTGCATTCTCTTTTCTGATTGTTTGTAACAGTAGTTCTCAAACACGGGTAATTTAGGCCCCGAGGGGGCTTTTGGCAATGTCTGGAGAAATGTTTGATTATCACGACTAGGGGTGCTACTGGCATCTGCTGAGTAGAGGCCAGAGACGCTGATAACCCACAGAAGCCTCCCACCCGGCTCTGGTATCCCACCCTGGGTGTCAGCAGTGCTGAGCGAAGAAACGCTGCTTTAGAAGAAACAGTTTTGGGAACAGTGCTTTGTCATCTTTTCAGCTACTGTAGAGGATTTTTTAGGTACTGTGTGAAAAAAATGATTTCAGATGTATAAGAATTTATACATTCAGGTGAAAATTGTGCTTCAGAGGATTCTAAGAGACAGTGAATAAGAATGAAATCCAGAACCTAGGTTGAAGGGACTTTTTTTTTTCTCCAGAAAATGGAGGCTTTTCCATAACGGAAGGAGGAAAAGGAAACAATGGATGTAGCTGCAGATAATTTTGAAGACGTGCAGATATAAAGTGGAGGTCACCTGTTGAGAGGGAGGTGGCAGTGGTGTCCTAGGAGGTTTAAAAATAAGGGAAGTTGATCATTGGTACCTTAAAACATAAGACAAAACCCAATCTTGGTGATAGAAACAGGAATTCTTTCCCTTATCTAAAACCAAAGAATAAGCTCTACTGATTTATGGATTTAGGTAAAGCCCATAAAAAATAATAATTGAAGTTGAAATAGCCACTGTAGAGAATGGACAGTGGCTGTGCGTGAAGTTAAATGGGTAAAGGCATCATGATTCAGGTAATCATCAAGTTAGTGCTAAATATAACCTCCAGGAGATGGAGACTATGGAGGAATAAGGAAGGGCTCGTTTCTTACCAAGTAGACTAGGGTGCAGGACAGAGTCCTAGCCATAGCAAGGGACGCGGAGAACTAGTAGAAGAGAGAAGACTAGTGGTTATTAGGGTGGATAATCACTGGGTGGAAAAAAACCATGGTGGTTAAGGGAAACGATTGTAACCTGATGGGCATGGAAGAGCCCAAGTTTATACTGCGAGATTGATTCTTAATCCCACCTGCAGTTGGGAATGGAAGGCTTATTCACTTCTGTTTTAAGCATTAGCTTCAACAGCTATTGAAATAAAGGCTGGCATATTGTGGAGACTCAATAAATATTTGTTGAATGTGTAAATGCTGCATACTGTTCAGTTCAGTTCAGTTCAGTTCAGTCGCTCAGTCGTGTCCGACTCTCCGCGACCCCATGAATCACAGCACGCCAGGCCTCCCTGTCCATCACCAACTCCCGGAGTTCACTCAAACCCATGTCCACAGAGTCGGTGATGCCATCCAGCCATCTCATTCTCCGTCGTCCCCTTCTCCTCCCGCCCCCAACCTTTCCCAGCATCAGAGTCTTTTCCAGTGAGTCAACTCGTCGCATGAGGTGGCCAAAGTATTGCAGTTTCAGCTTTAGCATCAGTCCCTCCAATGAACATCCAGGATTGATCTCCTCTAGAATGGACTGGTTGGATCTCCTTGCAGTATAAGGGACTCTCAAGAGTCTTCTCCAACACCACAGTTCAAAAGCATCGATTCTTCGGCGGTCAGCCTTCTTCACAGTCCAACTCTCACATCCATACATGACCACGGGAAAAACCATTGCCTTGACTAGACGGACCTTGGTTGGCAAAGTAATGTCTCTGCTTTTTAATATACTATCAAGGTTGGTCATAACTTTCCTTCCAAGGAGCAAGCGTCTTTTAATTTCATGGCTGCAATCAGCATCTGCAGTGATTTTGGAGCCCAAAAAAACAAAGTCTGACACTGTTTCCACTGTTTTTCCATCTATTTCCCATGAAGTGATGGGACCAGATGCCATGATCTTTGTTTTCTGAATGTTGAGCTTCAAGCCAACCTTTTCACTCTCCTCTTTCACTTTCATCAAGAGGCTTTTGAGTTCCTCTTCACTTTCTGCCATAAGGGTAGTGTCATCTGCATATCTGAGGTTATTGATATTTCTCCCAGCAATCTTGATTCCAGCTTGTGCTTCTTCCAGTACTACAAATGTGTACTTTGCTGAATAAAATGTTTTTTTCCTTACATAAATTGGCTGATTTGTGTTTTCTGGCATTTTGACAGCAAAAGAGACATAAATGATACAAGGGATAAGCACACGGTACTCTGAGACCCAAAGGGGAGTCATCTGACAGTCTTGAGGTTTCAGAAAGGGGCTTCCCGGAGGAGGTGAGCTTTGAGTTTGTACAGAGCAATCTGAGGATGAAGCAGGATCACTTTATTTTTGTAAGGATGTGTCCAGGTGGGCTATGGGAGGCAAAGCTGACACTGAGAAATTCGCCTCTTGCCCTAAATCCCTTTGCCCTCCTGCCAGAGAAAAATTCTGTAGGACAGAAATCTCCAGTAAAAGCTGTAAGTCTAATGAGACCTTATAGACATTCATTGTAAGCTGCCTGTTTTACATACTTTACCAAGGATCATATGCCTGAATTCCAAGGTCAAATTAGACCAAATTAAGGACAGTCAATTGAAGAAATGGTGAAAGTCCTTACTTCATATGGGGATGGACAGCAAAGATTTTGCATTGGTATCATCAACTGAGTAATGTCACTGACCACTGCAGGTGAGCTGCTAAATATTCCTGCCTCAGTTTCCTTTTCAATAGCATGGATTTTGACATTAATTGTATATTTATTTTTAAAAAAGGATTCAAAAAAAAAAAGGATTCAGAATGCTTGGAGGAGAAAGTAAAATTTATTTTTCAATTCAAGATAAATATTCAGCCATATTCACCAGAAAACACGTTTGTATTAATCTGTAATTTAGATTTTAGGTTATACAGCAGAAATAGTTTTTTTTTTTCTTTTTTTGTGCTGAAATAATTTTCTGCTCCTTTATGCTTGATGTTTTAAGTTGTTGGACCTAATTGTTGCTAATTTGATTCAGTGTACTTGCAACAACTTGCAGCAACTAACCTGCTAATTATCAAAACACTTCCCAAGGAATCTAATGCACAAAATGGGGCTGAGGAAGAGTGCTTTGCTGGCTTATACTTTTCTGATGAAAAAAAACTGAAAATGTGTTTATTTGTAAAGCATTTCATGTTTTTCAAGATACCATACCATATATTTTTAAATTGGAAGATATCATATATTAATGTAATATTGCCACAATAATTCTGTGAATTAAATATTATAATTTTACTCATTTGATAGTTTAGGAAGGTTAGGAGGTTAAAGAAGTTGGCTGACTCATCATTTCAGACTGTCTCTGCAATATGTCTCTGGTAAGAAAAGTAAGCATCCAGGTGAACTGGATAAGCTAAGTTCTGGACTGAATTTAAGTTGTTCAGCTCCTGCACATTTAGAACTAGCTGGAAATCTTTGCTGTTAGGTCTTAGATCCAGTTTTTTCCTCTTTGAGGAATCAAAGCCAAAGAAGTAGAAACATTAAGGATATTTTTTAAATGTGGATATTAATAGTCTCTCAAAAGATTTAATTTTGGAACTAATGCCAGCTCATTTGGTTTAACTATATCTATATTTTGTCATCTTATTCAGTAGAATAAAATGGCCCATTCTTCCTGAATGATAGGAAGTGTTTGCTCTTCTGAATTCATATTATATTATGAATATATGGAATATATGAATATAATTATGAAACCATTGCATGTTCCAACAACTTGAAAAATCTTTTCTCCAGTAGATTTACACTCAAAACGTATTTGTGTATTCATATACATATAATCCGAAGAAGGCAATGGCAAGCCACTCCAGTACTCTTGCCTAGAAAATCCCATGGATGGAAGAGCCTGGTAGGCTGCAGTCGTGGGGTCCCTAAGGGTTGGACACGACTGAGCGACTTCACTTTCACTTTTCTCTTTCACACATTGGAGAAGGAAATGGCAACCCACTCCAGTGTTCTTGCCTGGAGAATCCCAGGGACGGGGGAGCCTGGTGGGCTTCCGTCTATGGGGTCACACAGAGTCGGACACGACTGAAGTGACTTAGCAGCAGCAGCATACATATAATCTGGGGGGCTTCCCCAGTGGCTCTGCAGTAAAGAATTCACCTGCAGTGCAGGAGACCAGGGTTCGATCCCTGGGTTAGTAAAATCCCCTGGAGAAGGAAATGGCAACCCACTCCAGTAATCTTGCCTAGAAGATACTATGAACAGAGGAACCTGGCAGACTATAATCCACAGCATCATTAAAGAGTTGGACATGATTTAGCAGCTAAACAGCAACAACAGATGCCCTTCTTTGTCTTTTGTCTTAAAGTCTCTTTGTCTCATATAAATATTGCTACTCTAGCTTTCTTTTCATTTTCATTTGCATGGAATGTCTTTTTCCATCCCCTCACTTTGAATGTGTATCTATCTTTAGATCTGAAGTTAGTCTCTTGTAGAGAACATATGTATGAGTCTTGTTTTTATATCCATTAAGCCACTGGCTTTTTTTTTTCACTCTGCCTTTTGATTGGCACTTTCATTTATTTCCTTTTAAAGTAATTATTGCTACTTATGTACTTACTGACATTTTGTTAATAGATTTGCCTTTTCTTTTTTTTTCCTCTTCCCTTGTGATTTAATGATTATCTTTAGAGTTATATTTGGATTCCATGCTTTTTTCTGTGTATCTGTTTTAGAATTTTGGTTTGTGATTATTGTGAGGTTTATATCTGCTGCTGCTGCTGCTGCTGCTAAGTCGCTTCAGTCGTGTCCGACTCTGTGCAACCCCATAGAAGGCAGCCCACCAGGCTTCACCATCCCTGGGATTCTCCAGGCAAGAACACTTGAGTGGGTTGCCATTTCCTTCTCCAATGCATGAAAGTGAAAAGTGAAAGTGAAGTCGCTCAGTCGTGTCCGACTCTTAGCGACCCCATGGACTGCAGCCTACCAGGCTCCTCTGTCCATGGGATTTTCCAGGCAAGATTACTGGAGTCGGGTGCCATTTCCTTCTCTGACGTTTATATCTAGGTATACATACATATATATATATATCTCCAGTTCCAGTTCAGTCACTCAGTTGTGTCCAACTCTTTGCGACTCCATGAACCGCAGCACGCCAGGCCTCTGTGTCCACCAACTGCCAGAGTCTACCCAAACCCATGTCCATTGAGTCGGTGATGCCATCCAACCATCTCATCCTCTGTCATCCCCTTCTCTTCCTGCCCACAATCTTTCCCAGCATCAAGGTCTTTTCAAATGAGTCAGTTCTTTGCATCAGGTGGCCAAAGTATCGAGCTTCAGCTTCAACATCACTCCTTCCAATGAACACCCAGGACCGATCTCCTTTAGGATGGACTGGTTGGATCTCCTTGCAGTCCAAGGGACTCTCAAGAGTCTTCTCCAACGCCACAGTTCAAAAGCATCAATTCTTTGGCACTCAGCTTTCTTTATAGTCCAACTCTCACATCCATACATGACTACTGGAAAAACAATAGCTTTGACTAGTTGGACCTTTGTTGACAAAGTAATGTCTCTGCTTTTTAATATGCTCTCTAGGTTGGTCATAACTTTCCTTCCAAGGAGGAAGCGTCTTTTAATTTCATGGCTGCAATCACCATCTGCAGTGATTTTGGAGACCAGAAAAATAAAATCAGCCACTGTTTCCACTGTTTTCCCATCTATTTCCCATGAAGTGATGGGACCGGATGCCATAATCTTAGTTTTCTGAATGTTGAGCTTTAAGCCAACTTTTTCACTCTCCTCTTTCGCTTTCATCAAGAGGCTCTTTTGTTCTTCTTCACTTTCTGCCATAAGGGTGGTGTCATCTGCATATCTGAGGTTATTGATATTTCTCCTGACAATCTTGATTCCAGCTTGTTCTTCCTCCAAGCCCAGCATTTCTCATGATGTATTCTGCATATAAGTTAAATAAGCAGGGTGACAATATACAGCGGTTGGTGATGGACAGGAAGGCCTGGTGTGCTGTGATTCATGGGGTCGCAAAGAGTCGGACACGACTGAGGGACTGAACTGACTGACTGACATACTTCTTTTCCTATTTGGAACCAGTCTGTTTTTCCATGTCCAGTTCTAACTGTTGTTTCCTGACCTTCATACAGGTTTCTCAAGAGGCAGGTCAGGTGGTCTGGTATTGTTGTGTCAGTCTTTTCTGGTCTGCATGATTTCTGTTGAAGTCAGCTGATAGCTTTATGGGAATCACCTTGTATGTAACTTGTTGCTTTTTCTTGTTGCTTTTAGTTTTCTCTCTTTATTTTTAATTGTTGCCATTCTAATTATAGTATGTACTTGGATAGTCCTTTTTGAATTTGTACTCTGTGCTTCCTTGACCTGAATATCTGTTTCCTCTCCTGGGTTAGGGAAATTTTCAGCTATTGTATCTTCAAATTTGTTGTCTGTATCTTTCTTTCTTTCTTCTTCTCTGGGACCCCAGTAATGCAAATGTTAGTATGTTTAATGTTGTCACAGAGGCCTCTTAAATTGTCCTCATTTCTCTTTATTGATTCAGTGATTTCTACTACTTTGTCTTTCAGCTTGCTGATCCATTCCTCTGTACTATCTAATCTACTATTGATTCCTTCCAGTGTATTTTTCATTTCAGTTGTTGTTTTCTTAAGCTCTGTTTGGTTCTTCTATATATTTCTAATTCTTCATTAAGAGGGAACAAAGAAACACGTTTCAAACAAAGGAACATATTTTTCCAATGTTACTTTTTAAAATTTCTATGTATTTGGTAGATTGGTTACATTTTCCAACCTTAGGGAAGTAGTCTTTCATCTTTCATAGACCTTCTATTGCACTTCTATGCATCCCAGCAGCCCGCTCCCCTCTGTTCACCAGAGCTGTATATTCACGGGCTGCCTCCTATTTGAACTGCATGAGTCCTTCTGTTGTGGTGACCTGGCTACCACGGGTGATCTAATAGGCGTGGCTGGTCCCTGGTCCAGTTGGTTACAAAATCCTGCCTCGTGTAGAGGTTGCTGTCAACTTGTGGGAAGGGTGTGGTCACACAGCTGCTGGTGGTGGGGCCCTGGAGGATCACAGGGCTGGTGCCAGGCCGGGGGTGAGCAGAGCTCGGTTCTGGAGTGACTCGCTGTGAGGCTAGTGGTCCTGGGTCTAGCGTCAACCTTCTGGTGTGTTGGGCTATTTCCTGACACACCAGCTGCAGTATCCAGAGTGTCCCGAAGCCTGTCTTAGCCTGCTGATGCACGGGACTAGATTGCAGAAGATCCTGGGGCTAGTGCTGCTAGTGCCCACTCACTGGTGGGTGGAGCAGGTCCCTGGGTCTCAAGAGCCCCGGAGATAACACTGGTGGGTGGGGCCAGATCCTGGAGCAACTGGGGGAGAGGACTGAGTCATCTCAGAGCTGGTATTGGCATACTGGTCAGTGCTGGAGTGCAGCATGTCCCTAGGATTGGGGCCTGCCGACAGGCAGGTGACCTAAGTCCTTGGACTAGCACTGGCCTTCTGTTGGTCAGACTCGGGTCCTAAGATCTCTGGCTGCATGGCTTAGGGATCCTCGTGCCAGCCTATAATTGGGCAGCTGAGGCCCCGGGAGACACAGGGCTAGTGCCAGCTCACTCATGCATGAAGCCAGGTGTTGGGGTCTCTGGCTACAGGACCTTGGGGTATCCCTTAGTTGGGGTTTGGCTCACAGGTGGGAGAGCCTGGCATCCAGGGGATCCAGGGGCTGGTGCTGACCCACTGGTGGGGGAGGCAGTCCTGAGGCTGCTGCCAGTGCACTGCTGTGCGGGCCAGGTCATGGGCTTTCTGGTAGACAAGGCTTGGCTCCGGGTGCTGCTGGCTCAGGGGGCCATGAGGGTGTAGGCCTGCTGGTGGGTGGGGCTATGGCTCTGCCTGGCCGGTTGCTTGGCCTTAGGTGTCCCAGTAACTGGTATGGATGGGCTCGTGGGCATGCTGAGTCCTGGTGCTTAAGCTAGAGGGAGAATTTCAAAATGGAGCCCACCAGCACCAGTGTCCACATGGTAGAACAGGCCTCCAAAAATGACCCAAGGTGTGCTCCCATCACCTCTTGCCTCTCTGAGAGGCTCTGCAATATCAGCAAGTCGGTCTTACCTAGTCGCCTTTCAAATTAGTGCTTATATCCGGTGGAATCCTGATGTGGAGCTCAGACCCCTCACTTCTTGGGGAAAATCTCAGCAGTTTTAATTATCCTCCCACTTGTGGGTCACCCACCTATGGGTATTGGTTTTAACTGTACCACATCCTTTTTTAAAAAAAATTTTTACTGTCTTGGGTCTTAGTTGCAGCATACAGAATCTTCTTGTTGCAGTGCTTGGATTCTCCAGTTGTGGCACCTGAGCTTAGTTGCTCCGTGCTATTCCACATCTTGACCCCTCCTACCCACCTTGTTGTCATTCCTTGTTTGTACATTTAGTAAGACTGGCAAAGGTCAGTCTTCATTCCAATCCCAAAGAAAGGCAATGCCAAAGAATGCTCAAACTACCGCACAATTGCACTCATCTCACATGCGAGTAAAGTCATGCTCAAAATTCTCCAAGCCAGACTTCAGCAATATGTGAACCGTGAACTCCCAGATGTTCAAGCAGGTTTTAGAAAAGGCAGAGGCACCAGAGATCAAATTGCCAACATCTGCTGGATCATGGAGAAAGCAAGAGAGTTCCAGAAAAATATCTATTTCTGCTTCATTGACTATGCCAAAGCCTTTGACTGTGTGGATCACAATAAACTGTGGAAAATTCTGAAAGAGATGGGAATACCAGACCACCTGACCTGCCTCTTGAGAAACCTGTATGCAGGTCAGGAAGCAACAGTCAGAACTGTACATGGAACAACAGACTGGTTCCAAATAGGAAAAGGAGTACGTCAAGGTTGTATATTGTCACCTTGCTTATTTAACTTATATGCAGAGTACATCATGAGGAACGCTGGGCTGGAAGAAGCACAAGATGGAATCAAGATTGCCGGGAGAAATATCAATAACCTCAGATATGCAGATGACAGCACCCTTATCGCAGAAAGTGAAGAGGAACTCAAAAGCCTCTTGATGAAAGTGAAAGAGGAGAGTGAAAAGGTTGGCTTGAAGCTCAACATTCAGAAAACAAAGATCATGGCATCCCATGGTCCCATCACTTCATGGGAAATAGATGGAGAAACAGTGGAAACAGTGTCAGACTTTATTTTTTTGGGCTCCAAAATCACTGCAGATGCTGTTTGCAGCCATGAAATTAAAAGACGCTTACTACTTGTAAGGAAAGTTATGACCAACCTTGATAGTATATTAAAAAACAGAGACATTACTTTGCCAACCAAGGTCCGTCTAGTCAAGGCTATGGTTTTTCCCGTGATCATGTATGGATGTGAGAGTTGGACTGTGAAGAAAGCTGATCACCGAAGAATTGATGCTTTTGAACTGTGGTTCTGGAGAAGACTCTTGAGAGTCCCTTGGACTGCGAGGAGATCCCACCAGTCCATTCTAAAGGAGATCAATCCTGGGTGTTCATTGGAAGGACTGATGCTAAAGCTGAAACTGCAATACTTTGGCCACTTCATCCGACGAGTTGACTCACTGGAAAAAACTCTGATGCTAGGAAAGGTTGGGGGTGGGAGGAGAAGGGGACGACCAAGAATGAGATGGCTGGATGGCATCACCGACTTGATGGACATGAGTTTGAGTGAGCTCCAGGAGTTGTGGACAGGGAGGCCTGGCGTGCTGTGATTCACTGGGTCGCGGAGAGTCGGACACGACTGAGCAACTGAACTGAACTGAACTGAACATTTAGTTGTAGAAGATCTTTTCTCCTAGTCTTCTGAAACTTCTCATTGAGTTGTTCTATAAATATTTGTGATTTTGGTGTCCCCATGGGAGGAGGTAAACTCAGGGTCTTCCTGTTCCACCACCTTGGCCATCCCCCCCAGTACTCTGTCCTTGACCATTTGGATGTGGCCATTTTTATTGAACTAATTAGCAAAGTAACAATAACAGCAGCAACAACAATGAATACTTGTTTAATAAATATATTCATGAAGAATATTATAAAGATAAAAACTGACCTTAGATCCATAATTCAATTAAGAGAGAGAACAAAGTTAAGTGACAGTGAAGGTTTTTAAAACATCAAGTCAAATTCTGCTTGTTTTCTCATTGACTTGCAATGCTGTGTGACAGGACGCAGTACCCAGTCAGCTTTAGCTATCTCTCTTTTACCTTACCATGCTCACAGTTTCTATTGCCTCAATAGAGGCAATAAAAGGCAATAGAAGCAAGATGCAGACACAATAAAAGGACAGTTGACTCTTGCTTGAGTTTTCAAGTTACTCATCAGTACTGGTTTATGGGCTTTCCATGAATAGACATGTTATTTGTTTTTCTTTGCCAAGTCACCTGATTTCTCAAGTTCTGGCTTAGGAAATGAGACAGGCATAGAGGCATGCCATCGGCTCTCAGAGAACTGTGTTTGTTACAAGTGCCTTTTGTTTTATTTTTCACAATGCAAAGCATAAAGTGCCATGTAATTATACGACTCAATTATTTATACTCTGAGGCTAAAGAAGGTAAGGATTAGTTGCTCTACTTTTCATATTCCTATTTTTCCTAGACATTTCTGCTTTGCTAAACTTTTAGATTACAAGATATTATTTGCCACAACAATGATTTCCATTTTGCTGTCTGGAGAATAACTGAACATTTTAATATTTTGAGGATATGAAATAATACATTGAGGTAAGCTATAGGATTTGATATAACATTAATATGTTCCCAAGGAAAAGCAAAACACTGATGTGATACCTACTCTAAACTTGGTGGCTAATTGTGAAGAATTTGAGAAACCAAAGAGTTTGTTTGAGTAGCTGAAAAGTAGGTGAAAAAAATTACTCTAAACTCATGCTATATGTTTATCCACTTTATGTGTAATTTTTTGTACAGGTATTTTTCTTCTTTAACTATCACAGCAGTATGCATGGATGAAGCTTCACTGCTCCCATTTTGCAAATGAGAAGTCTGAGAGAGTGAGTAAATAGCTTTCCCTCCACCCATAGTAGGGCTTCCCCAATGGCTCAGAGGTTAAAGCATCTGCCTCCAATGTGGGAGACACAGGTTCGATCCCTGGATCAGGAAGATCCCCTGGGGAAGGAAATGGTAACCCACTCCAGTTTTCTTGCCTGGAGAATCCCATGGATGGAGAAGCCTGGTAGATTACAGTCCACGGGTCACAAAGAGTCGGACAGGAATAAGCGACTTCACTTTCACTTTTCACCTACAGCTAGTAAACAAAACAAGGATTTAAGCCAGGTTTTTTGGCTCCATCCCTTCATTCTTTCTGAAGTTAATTCTCCACTCTCCAGTAGCATACTGGGCAACTACCGACCTAGGGAATTCGTCATTCAGTATCCTATCATTTTGCCTTTTGATACTGTTCATGGGGTTCTCAAGGCAAGCATACTGAAGTGGTTTGCCATTCCCTTCTCCAGTGGACCACATTCCATCAGACCTCTCCACCATGACCCTTCCGTCTTGGGTGGCCCCACATGGCATGGCTTAGTTTCATTGAGTTAGACAGGGCTGTGGTCCATATGATCAGATCAACTAGTTTTTTTTTATTATGATTTCAGTGTGTCTGCCGTCTAATACCCCCTCCCAATACCTACCGTCTTATTTGGGTTTCACTTACCTTGGTCGTGGAATCTACATACTTAACCCCTGTGTTACACTTTCCTTTTTTAATTTGTTTATTAAAAATAATAATAAAATAAAATTTAAAATGTACTTTTTTAATATGGAAGAGACCTGCCAGAAGCCCTCATTCTTTCTCGTCACTAATCTGAATCCTAATAAATGAGGTAATTCTTCCTGAACTAAAACTGAAACTTTTGTTAAATTTGGTGAGAGTTCTTTAATTATACTAGCAGATTAGAACACAAATTCATGAATATACATATAGGAATTTAAAAAAGACACTGGCACACTTACTCTCACCTAGACAAAGAGCCATAGTCTGGAAACCTGTTTGTGTAGAAAAAATTGAATCCTAGCTCTTGAATGAACTGTTCCAGCACTCATGCTGAAATACCTCAGAAAGATCATCTCTAGAGATAATGTTAGTAGCTTAGTGGTATAGATACTATAATAAAGAATGAATTACTTTTGTTTTGTAGATCTTTTTTCCTTCTTTTTTTTCCTTAGTCATCTGTTATTGTTAGCTGCTAGTAATCATAAAAAAGACGTAGTCTTTTCTCATGTTTTCAGGATTTCTTAGTATTAAGTCCTTGTTATTAGACAGAAGGAAGTTGAGTGGCTTAGTCAAGATTACAGCAGTGGCTCATTTACTTAGCTGAAAAGGGAGCAAGGACTTCCCAGCTGTCAGTGTGACACTGTTTACTCAGTCTGCCTTTTCTCCTCCCTTTCAAATCCATGAGCTTTTAGTACAAAACAGGAGGGCTTGTTCTTCACTGTGACCATCACCGCTGCTCTCTGAGGAGACATCACTTGAATTAGGATTTGTTTTGATGGTCAGTGTGTAAACCTCATGGTTTTGTTTTGAGAAGTTAGATCTTTTTTTAAATTTACCTTTTAATTGAAGGAAAATTGCTTTACACTGTTGTGTTGGTTTCTGCCATACAACAATGCAAATCAGCCATAAATATACATTTATCACCTCCCTCTTGAGTCTCCTTCCCTCCCCAATCCCTCTCTTCTAGGTCTTCACAGATTGCCAGGCTGGGCTCCCTGTGTTATACAGCAACTTCTTACCAGCTATCTGTTTTACACATGGTAGTGTATATATGTTAATGCTACTTTGAGAAGTGAAATCTTAAAGTGAAGATACCTTGTTAGTTGGTAATTTCTTTGCAAACATTGCCTTAAGAGTTGATTGTTCCTGCACAGTAAAGGTTTTGAAGTTCAGGTAGTCTAGAGTCAAGCTGTAAGCAGGCATAAGGAATGAGAGAGTGTGATCATTTGCTCTATTATTTTGCAATATAGTTTGCACCCACTAGGTATCCACTTGGTGTGATGTAATATTTCAGGGGAGGTACTGTTAACTCTGAGTCACAGGTATCACTGTTGTCTGGACATGAGTGGTCTCTAGAATTTATTTCTCATGAAATAAGATTTTACATGTAGTGCTGTAGCAGTTAGAAGTTAATTTTACATATGTATTGATAATTCTTAATTATCAAGTTAAATTTTCTTTATGTCTGTTCCTAGTGCTAAGCTATATACCATATTCTTTCCTATATTGCAATTGTCTCTATCAATTTTTCTCATGAGCTTTGATTATATAAAATTTGCCTTGTTGGCCTATAATTTAATATTTCATGAGGCAAGTCACGAACGACCTCAACTGGACTGAAACAACAGGCCTCTTTGCTGGCGTCTCATAGTACAGCAGATATTAATAGAAAATTTCACTTTCCTTTAATTATTGTCTCTTACTTCTCCCTGCAAAGGCCCCAGGGAGGGATATAATACTATTGCTGATTAAATATTTAAACTTTTTTTAATTTATTTTTTTATTGAAGGATAATTGCTTTACAAAATTTTGTTGTTTTCTGTCAAACCTCAACATGAATCAGTCATCAATTCAGTTCAGTTCAGTCGCTCAGTCATGTCTGACTCTTTGCTACCCCATGAATCACAGCACGCCAAGCCTCCCTGTCCATCACCAACTACCAGAGTTCACTCAAACTCATGTCCATCAAGTCGGTGATGCCATCCAGCCATCTCATTCTCTGTTGTCCCCTTCTCCTCCCGCTCTCAATCCTTCCCAGCATCAGAGTCTTTTCCAGTGAGTCAATTCGTCGCATGAGGTGGCCAAAGTATTGCAGTTTCAGCTTTAGCATCAGTCCTTCCAATGAACACCCAGGATTGATCTCCTTTAGAATGGACTGGTTGGATCTCCTTGCAGTCCAAGGGACTCTCAAGAGTCTTCTCCAGCACCACAGTTCAAAAGCATCAATTCTTCGGCACTCAGCTTTCTTCACAGTCCAACTCTCACATCCATACATGACCACGGGAAAAACCATAGCCTTGACTAGACGGACCTTTGTTGGTAAAGTAATGTCTCTGCTTTTAATATGCTATCTAGGCTGGTCATAACTTTCCTTCCAAGGAGTAAGCGTCTTTTAATTTCATGGCTGCAGTCAGCATCTGCAGTGATTTTGGAGCCCAAAAAAATAAAGTCTGACACTGTTTCCACTGATTCTCCATCTATTTCCCATGAAGTGATGAGACCCAATGCCATGATCTTCATTTTCTGAATATTGAGCTTCAAGCCAACCTTTTCACTCTCCTCTTTCACTTTCATCAAGAGGCTTTTGAGTTCCTCTTCACTTTCTGCCATAAGGGTGGTGTCATCAGTATATCTGAGGTTGTTGATATATCTCCCGGAATCTTGATTCCAGCCTGTGCTTCTTCCAGCCCAGCGTTCCTCATGAGGTACTCTGCATATAAGTTTAATAAGCAGGGTGACAATATACAACCTTGACGCACTCCTTTTCCTATTTGGAACCAGTCTGCTGTTCCATGTCCAGTTCTAACTGTTTCTTCCTGACCTGCATACAGGTTTCTCAAGAGGCAGGTCAGGTGGTCTGGTATTCCCATCTCTTTCAGAATTTTCCACAGTTTATTGTGATCCACACAGTCAAAGGTTTTGGCCTAGTCATTGAAGCAGATGTAGATGTTTTTCTGGAACTCTCTTGCTTTCTCCATGATCCAGCGGATGCTGGCAATTTGATCTCCGGTGTCTCTGCCTTTTCTAAAACCTGCTTGAATATCTGGAAGTTCACGGTTCACATATTGCTGAAGCCTGGCTTGGAGAATTTTGAGCATGACTTTACTCGCATGTGAGATGAGTGCAATTGTGCGGTAGTTTGAGCATTCTTTGGCATTGCCTTTCTTTGGGATTGGAATGAAGACTGACCTTTTCCAGTCCTGTGGCCACTGCTGAGGTTTCCAAATCTGCTGGCATATTGAGTGCAGCACTTTCACAGCATCATCTTTCAGGATTTGAAATAGCTCAACTGGAATTCCATCACCTCCACTAGCTTTGTTCGTAGTGATGCTTTCTAAGGCCCACTTGACTTCACATTCCAAGATGCCTGCTCTAGGTGAGTAATCACGCCATCGTGATTATCTTGGTCGTGAAGATCTTTTTTGTACAGTTCTTCTGTGTATTCTTGCCACCTCTTCTTAATATCTTCTGCTTCTGTTAGGTCCATACCATTTCTGTCCTTTATTGAGCCGATCTTTGCATGAAATGTTCCCTTTGTATCTCTAATTTTCTTGAAGAGATCTCTTGTTTTTCCTATTCTGTTGTTTTCCTCTATTTCTTTGCATTGATCGCTGAGGAAGGCTTTCTTATCTCTCCTTGCTGTTCTTTGGAACTCTGCATTCAGATGCTTATATCTTTCCTTTTCTCCTTTGCTTTTCGCGTCTCTTCTTTTCACAGCTATTTGTAAGGCCTCCTCAGACAGCCATTTTGCTTTTTTGCATTTCTTTTCCATGGGGATTGTCTTGATCCCTGTCTCCTATACAATGTCACAAACCTCCGTCCATAGTTCATCAGGCTCCCTATCTATCAGATCTAGTCCCTTAAATCTATTTCTCACTTCCACTGTATAATCATAAGGGATTTGATTTAGGTCATATCTGAATGGTCTAGTGGTTTTCCCTACTTTCTTCAATTTCAGTCTGAATTTGGCAATAAGGAGTTCATGATCTGAGCCACAGTCAGCTCCTAGTCTTGTTTTTGCTAACTGTATAGAGTTTCTCCATCTTTGGCTGTGAAGAATATAATCAATCTGATTATCCATGTGTAGAGTCTTCTCTTGTGTTGTTGAAAGAGGGTGTTTGCTATGACTAGTGTGTTCTCTTGGTAAAACTCTATTAGCCTTTGCAGTATACATATTTCTCCTCCCTTTTGAATCTCCCTCCCATATTCCACCCCTATTCATTGATACAGAGCCCCTGTTTCAGTTTCCTGAGCCATACAGCAAATTCCCATTGGCTGTCTATTTTACATATGGTAGTGTAAGTTTCCATGTTACTCTTTCCTATATCTCATCTTACATAGTTAAATGAGATTTTAAAGTTTAATTACATTTTCTAAATTCTTCCCATCACTTCCCACATTCCTTAAGTAATAAAAATCACTGCACATCTCAGTGGCCTTCTCAGGTGGTGCAATGGTAAAGAATCTGCCTGCCAGTATAAGAGATTGTAAGATCCCCTGGAGTAAGAAACAGCAACCTACTCCAGTATTCTTTCCTGGAAAATTACATGTACAGAGGAGCTTGGTAGGCTATAGTACATTGGGTCGCAAAGAACTAGACCTGACTGAGCACACATGCACACACATCAGGATACATGCCCTCAGTCAAGCAGTGGGATTTTAATTCCTATTTCCAGATCATATGATATTCTTCAGAGCTGCTGGACCATCCACCAGTCATTCCTAGAATGTACTTCTTCCTTTTCCAACTGCATCTCTTGCCTCTGTTAAAACATACTATTAAATTTCTTCCTGTAGATTTTTTCCCTACCCACATACTTACTGAATTTATTGTCTTCAGAGAATAGGAAGAAGACTGAGAGAAGCGGGTAAGTGTACTCACTGTAGCCCTAACCATCACTTTCCATCAGTGATCCAGGAGAACATCCACATTTTTCCAACCATATATGCCAACTATCCTACTTCTGTAATGTTATATTTTGTCTTCTTTCCTATTATAACAGATTAATTATACATGATGCTATTTAGAGTCAAACTCTCCGCTCATGCACTAGGTCCTCTCTAACAGCCTCGCTTCATTTAGGTTCACTGCTTCATTGTCATTAAAAAGACTTTCTCTAACAATCTAAAACAACAGCATTCCCACACCATTGAGTTCTAATCACTCAGCCTGTCCTACTTTTCTTCAAGGCAATTACTGTTACCTGGAATGATATTAAACATTTTCTTATCTCTTTCCACTTAGAACAGAGGTTGGGAAACTATGACTTGAAGGACAAATTGGCCTACCATCTATTTCAATTTTAAAAAATTTTATTGAAGTTCAATCATGGTCATTTGTCTGTTTTTCTGTTTGTCTGGCTTTGGCACTTACAACAACAGCGTTAAGTAGTCATGAAAGCGGAGAAGGAAATGGCAACCCACTCCAGTGTTCTTGCCTGGAGAATCCCAGGGACAGAGGAGCCTGGTGAACTGCCGTCTATGGGGTCGCACAGAGTCGGACACGACTGAAGCTACTTAGCAGCAGGAGCAGTCATGAAAGAGACTGTATGGATGACAAAGCCTAAAATATTTATTGACCTTTATAGAAAAAATTGTTCCTACCCCTGCACTAGATTACAAGCCACACAATGGAAGGAACTTTGTTTTGTGCCCTTCTGTATCCCTGGTACCTAGAAGAATACATGAGGCTCAATAATTATTTGTTGAAGAAAGAAAATAAAGAATAAATGAATCATCTCTGGAACCATCTTGATTCAGTCTTCTCTGTCTTCTGTATCCTTCTTCCATTTTCTATAAATGTCTATCTTCTGATTTGTTTCTTCCATTAACCTTTATTTTTTTCCACATCAAATTTCCAGTTGGAGAAAAAACTCTAAAAATAGCTAAGTAAATTTTGGAAACATGAAAGTTAAGTTAGAGGAATTATTTTTCCTCTGGCACTACTATTAAAAATATGTCTAAAACTATTAAAAATTCCAACATATGGACGCTGAACAACACGCTGCTGAATAACCAACAAATCACAGAAGAAATCAAAAAAGAAATCAAAATATGCACAGAAATGAATGAAAATGAAAACACAACACCCCAAAACCTATGGGACACTGTAAAAGCAGTGCTAAGGATTTATAGCAATACAGGCATACCTCAAGAAATAAGAAAAAAATCAAATAAATAACCTAACTCTACACCTAAAGCAACTTGAAAAGGAAGAAATTATGAACCCCAGAAAGAATTCTTAAAAATTATGGCAGAAATAAATGCAAAAGAAACAAAAGAGACCATAGCAAAAATCAACAAAACCAAAAGGTGGTTCTTTGAGAAGATAAATAAAATTGACAAACCATTAGCCAGACTCATCAAGAAACAAAGGGAGAAAAATCAAACCAACAAAATTAGAAGTGAAAATGGAGAGATCACAACAGACAACACAAATACAAAAGATCATAAGAGACTATTATCAGCAACTATATGCAAATAAAATGGACAACTTGGAAGAAATGGATAAATTCTTAGAAAAGTACAACTTTCCAAAATTTAACCAGGAAGAAACAGAAAATCTTAATAGACCCATCACAAGAATGGAAAATGAAACTGTAATCAGAAATCTTTCAACAAACAAAAGCCCAGGACCAGATGGTTTCACAGCTGAATTTTACCAAAAATTTAGAGAAGAACTAACACCTATCCTACTCATACTCTTCCAGAAAATTGCAGAGGAAGGTAAACTTCCAAACTCATATATGAGGACACCACCACCCTAACACCAAAACCTGACAAAAAAAGAAAACTACAGGCCAATATCACTGATGAACATAGATGCAAAAATCCTTAACAAAATTCTAGCAAACAGAATCCAACAACATATTAAAAAGATCATATATCATGATCAAGTGGGCTTTATCCCAGGGATGCAAGGATTCTTCAATATCCACAAATCAATCAATGTAATACACCACATTAACAAACTGAAAAATAAAAACCATATGATTATCTCAATAGATGCAGAGAAAGCCTTTGACAAAATTCAACATCCATTTATGATAAAAACCCTCCAGAAAGCAGGAATAGAAGGAACATACATCAACATAATAAAAACTATATATGACAAACCCTCAGCAAACATTATCCTCAATGGTGAAAAATTGAAAGCATCTCCCCTAAAATCAGGAACAAGACAAGGGTGCCCACTCTCACCACTACTATTCAACATAGTTTTGGAAGTTTGGCCACAGCAATCAGAGCAGAAAAAGACATAAAAGGAATCCAGATTGGAAAAGAAGAAGTAAAACTCTCACTGTTTGCAGATGACATGATCCTCTACATAGAAAACCCTAAAGACTCCACCAGAAAATTACTAGAGCTAATCAATGAATATAGTAAAGTTGCAGGATATAAAATTAACACACAGAAATCCCTTGCATTCCTATACACTAGCAATGAGAAACAAAGAGAAATTAAGGAAACAATTCAATTCACCATTGCAACGAAAAGAAATACTTAGGAATATATCTACCTAAAGAAACAAAATAATTTCATGGATGCTGATTGCAGCCATGAAATTAAAAGATGCTTACTCCTTGGAAGGAAAGTTATGACCAACCTAGAGAGCATATTAAAAGCAGAGACATTACTTTGCCAACAAAGGTCCGTCTAGCCAAGGCTATGGTTTTTCCCGTGGTCATGTATGGATGTGAGAGTTGGACTGTGAAGAAAGCTGATCGCCGAAGAATTGATGCTTTTGAACTGTGGTGCTGGCAAAGACTCTTGAGAGTCCCTTGGACTGCAAGGAGATCCCACCAGTCCATTCTAAAGGAGATCAATCCTGGGTGTTCATTGGAAGGACTGATGCTAAAGCTGAAACTCCAATATTTTGGCCACCTCATGCGACGAGTTGACTCACTGGAAAAGACTCTGATGCTGGGAAGGATTGGGGGCGGGAGTAGATGGGGACGACAGAGAATGAGATGGCTGGATGGCATCACCGACTCTGTGGACATGAGTTTGAGTGAATTCCAGGAGTTGGTGATGGACAGGGAGGCCTGGCGTACTGTTATTCATGGGGTTGCAAAGAGTCGGACACAACTGAGCGACTGAACTGAACTGAACTGAAAGAAACAAAAGACCTATATATATAAAACTATAAAACACTGAAATCAAAGAGGTGAAAGAAATTAAAGAGGGCACAATAGATGGAGAAATATACCTTGTTCATGGATCAGAAGAATCAATATAGTGAAAATGAGTATACTACCAAGAGCAATCTATAGATTCAATGCAATCCGTATCAAGCTACCAACGGTATTTTTCAGAGAACTAGAACAAATAATTTCACAATTTTTATGGAAATACAGAAAACCTTGAATAGCCAAAGCAATCTTGAAAAAGAAGAATGGAACTGGAAGAATCAACTTGCCTGACTTCAGTCTCTACTACAAAGCCACAGTCATCAAGACAGTATGGTACTGGCATAAAGAGAGAAATATAGATCAATGGAACAAAATAGAAAGCCCAGAGATAAATCCACACACCTATGGACACTTTATCCTTGACAAAGGAGGCAAGACTATACAATGGAGAAAAGACAATCTCTTTAGCAAATGGTGCTGGGAAAACTGGTCAACTACCTGTAAAAGAATGAAACTAGAACACTACCTAACATCATACACAAAAATAAACTCAAAATGGATTAAAGATCTAAATGTAAGACCAGAAACTATTGAACTCCTAGAGGAAAACATAGGCAAAACACTCTCTGACATAAGCCACAGCAGGATCCTCTATGACCCACCTCCCAGATTATTGGAAATAAAAGCAAAAATAAACAAATAGGACCTAATTAAAATTAAAAGCTTCTGCACATAAAAGGAAACTTTTAGCAAGGAGAAAAGACAGCCTTCAGGATGGGAGAAAATAATAGCAAACGAAGCAACGAACAAAGAATTAATCTCAAAAATATGTAAGCAACTCCTGCAGCTCAATTCCAGAAAAATAAAAGACCCAATCAAAAAGTGGGCCAAAGAACTAAACATTTCTCCAAAGAAGACATACAGATGGCTAACAAACACATGAAAAGATGTTCAACATCACTCATTATCAGAGAAATGCAACAAAACCACAATGAGGTACCATTTCACACCAGTCAGAATGGCTGCTATCCAAAAGTCTACATGCAATAAATGCTGGAGAGGGTGTGGAGAAAATGGAAACCTCTTACAATGTTGGTGGGAATGCAAACTAGTACAGCCACTATGGAGAACAGTGTGGAGATTCCTTTAAAAACTGGAAATAGAACTGCCATAAGACCCAGTAATCACACTCCTGAGCATACACACCGAGGAAACCAGAATTGAAAGATACACGTGTACCCCAATGTTCATTGCAGCACTGTTTATAATAGCCAGGACATGGAAGCAACCTAGATGTCCATCTGCAGATGAATGGATAAGAAAGCTTTGGTACATATACACAATGGAGTATTATTCAGCCATTAAAAAGAACACATTTGAATCAGTTCTAATGAGGTGGATGAAACTGGAGCCTATTACACAGAGTGAAGTAAGCCAGAAAGAAAAACACCAATACAGTATACTAACGCATATATATGGAATTTAGAAAGATGGTAACGATAACCCTGTATGTGAGACAGCAAAAGAGACACAGATGTATTGAACAGTCTTTTGGACTCTGTGGGACAGGGTGAAGGCGGGATGATATGGGAGAATGGCTTTGAAATATGTATATTATCATATGTGAAACGAATCGGCAGTCCAGGTTCGATGCATGAGACAGGGTGCTCAGGGCTGGTGAACTGGGATGACCCTGCGGGATGGGATGGGGAGGGAGGTGGGAGGGGTGTTCAGGATGGGGAACACATGTACACCCGGGCAGATTCATGTCAATGTATGGCAAAACCAATACAATATTGTAAAGTGAAATAAATAAAATTATTTTTAAAAAGGAAAAAAATGTCTTTTTTAAAAAAGTTTTCTACCATCTGTATCATTGTGTTCATTTTGGAGCAAAAATTTTGTCAGGATATTTGTAAATAATAGAAATATAAATGATATTTCTTTTAACAATCATTTTTCATAGCTAGTTATCTAGAATATTGCTTGATACTCTTGACAGTCTTTTTGCTAATGATGTTGGCAACTTTTTTAGCTTTTTTTCAAAATTCATTTTATGGAGTTTGATTTTTATGGAGCAATCTTTCATATTTGGTTGCCTGAACACTTTTTATTGTTAATATGTAATGTACTTACCCCTTCTTCAATTTTCACTCATGAGTCTCTCTCCCAAAAGTAAACTCTCTTGACACGTGCAGTTGTTTTGATTTCACAACTTACCATGCCAGAGATAGTTTCCATACTAACTTTGATCTCTTGCAGATGGAGAACAAATCAGTACTAAATAAGTGAACTTTCTATGCCTATACTTAAGACAAAAGAAAACAAACAAAAGCTTCTGCTGTATCTAATTACTCCTAGGTGACTAAAACTTCTGTGAACATGTGGAATCTGGAATGTACTGGTAACAGAGCTGGGATTACCTAATGGAGTCTTGGATTATGATTTTGAAATAGGAGGTTAAAGTTCTAATGTATCCCTAAACAACCTAAAGTGTGGAGTTGCTCCCTTAGAGGAAAATTCATAATTGTATGGTATCTATAGTAAAAGTATGTGATTCGGAATATGCAGTTATGTGTTAAGAGTGAATGCATGAACTATCAGTTCTAGCAGAACTGTCCTGACGTGATCACTTTTGTCATCTGCTTCTAACACTGAAGAGACCTTCGTGGTTCCTCAGTCTCTATGGTTTCTTCGTGGTTCCTCAAAGGTGATTTGCTGCTGCCTTATAACAAGTAATGCTGAAGACACTTGCCCCTTCTCTCTGTCTCTAGCTCTGACCTCATTTATTTAAATTGTGAGGTTAACTCCTGACAGACTTTCAGTTTACATTCCACCTCACCTGTATCTCCTTGCCCACACTTGTGCTAAGCCACTTCAGAATGTCTGAATCTTTGCTACCCTAGGACTGTAGCCTATCAGGCTCTTCTGTCCACAAGATTCTCCACACAAGAAAACTGGTGTGGGTTGCCATGCTCTTCTCCAGGGGATCTTTCCAACCCAGGGATCGAACCAGCATCTCTTACATCTCCCACATTGGCAGGCAGGTTCTTTACCACTAGCTGCACCCGGGGAGCCCTCTGTAGCTCCTTGCTGCTGCTGCTGCTAAGTCGCTTCATTCGTGTCTGACTCTGTGCGACCCCACAGACGGCAGCCCACCTGGATCCCCTGTCCCTGGGATTCTCCAGGCAAGAACCCTGGAGTGGGTTGCCATTTCCTTCTCCAATGCATGAAAGTGAAAAGTGAAAGTGAAGTTGCTCAGTCGTATCCGACTCTTAGCGACCCCGTGGACTGCAGCCTACCAGGCTCCTCCGTCCATGGGATTTTCCAGGCAAGAGTACTGGAGTGGGTTGCCATTGCCTTCTCCACTGTAGTTCCTTAGTTATAATTTATTTGAGGCTCATAAGTAGTGATAATGGCAGAGGAACCTGATGAAACATTTTTATTTCTAAATATCTAAATAAATTCCTAAGTTTATTTCAAAATATAAAGTTTGTAAATAATAAAAGTTTTTCTTTAATAATAATGACATCCCTAAATAACTTTGACATGTCCTAGTTTTCTAACTACTGTGCTGGTAAAGACAACTAAGATACTGGGAAACAAAAAGATTAACCTATACCATGTAATGGAAAGTTGTTTTTTTATGTCTATATATCTATATATAATTTATTCATTCATTTCAACTTTATTTTAAAAAATCGGTTTATTTTTTGGCTGTGGTGGGTCTTCATTGCTGCATGCAAGCTTTTCTCTAATCTCTGCGAAAGGGGGCTACTCTTCATGGACTTCTCATTGCAGTGGCTCTTCTCATTGTGAGACACAGGCTCTGGGCACATGGGCTTCAGTAGTTGCAGTGCATGGAATCAGTAGTTGCAGCTTGCAGGCTCTAGAATGCTGGCTCAGTAGTTGCGGAGCATGGGTTTAGTTGCTCTGTGACATGTGGGTCTTCCCAGACCAAGAATGGAACCAGTGTCCCCTGCATTGCAAGGTGGACTTTTAACCACTGGACAACCAGAGGAGCCCTGGCTTTTGTTTTATTTTTTAATTCCAGTGGATTGTTTTTGCTCATTTTTCATAAATTTTGGACATTAGATACTCAAACTAAATTTACAAAACTCTATCAAGTTTATCACTGGAGAAGGGAATGGCAAACCACTTCAGTATACTTGCCTTGAGAACCCCATGAACAGTATCAAGGGCAAAATGATAGGATCCTGAACGAGGAATTCCCCAGGTCGGTAGGTGCCCGTATGCTACTGGAGATCAGTGGAGAAATAACTCCAGAAAGAATGAAGGGATGGAGCCAAAGTAAAACCAATACCCAGTTGTGGATGTGACTGGTGATAGAAGCAAGGTCCGATGCTGTAAAGAGCAATATTGCATAGGAACCAGGAATTTTAGGTCCAAGAATCAGGGCAAATTGGAAGTGGTCAAACAGGAGATGGCAAGAGTGAATGTAGACATTCTAGGAATCAGTGAACTAAAATGGACTGGAATGGGTGAATTTAACTCAGATGACCATTAAATCTACTACTGAGGGCAGGAATCCCTTAAAAGAAATGGAATAGCCATCATGGTCAACAAAAGAGTCTGAAATGCAGTACTTGGATGCAATCTAAAAACGACAGAATGATCTGTTCATTTCCAAGGCAAACTATTCAATATCACAGTAATCCAATCCTACGCCCCAAGCAGTAACACTGAAGAAGTCAAAGTTGAACGGTTCTATGAAGACCTACAAGACCTTCTAGAACACCCCCAAAAGATGTCCTTTTCATTATCGGGGACTGGAATGCAAAAGTAGGAAGTCAAGAAACACCTGGAGTAACAGGCAAATTTGGCCTTAGAGCACGGAATGAAGCAGGGCAAAAGCTAATACAGTTTTGCCAAGAGAACGCACTGGTCATAGCAAACACCCTCTTCCAACAAAACAAGAGAAGACTCTACACATGGACATCACCAGATGGTCAACACCGAAATCAGAATGATTATATTCTTTCCAGCCAAAGATGGAGAAGTTCTATACAGTTAGCAAAAACAAGACCAGGAGCTGACTGTGGCTCAGATCATGATCTCCTTATTGCCAAATTCAGACTTAAATTGAAGAAAGTAGGGAAAACCACTAGACCATTCAGATATGACCTAAATCAAATCCCTTATGATTATACAGTGGAAGTGAGAAATAGATTTAAGGGACTAGATCTGATAGATAGGGTGCCTGATGAACTATGGATGGAGGTTCGTGACATTGTACAGGAGACAGGGACCAAGACAATCCCCATGGAAAAGAAATGCAAAAAAGCAAAATGGCTGTCTGAGGAAGCCTTACAAATAGCTGTGAAAAGAAGAGAAGCGAAAAGCAAAGGAGAAAAGGAAAGGTATAAGCATCTGAATGCAGAGTTCCAAAGAATAGCAAGGAGAGATAAGAAAGACTTCCTCAGCGATCAATGCAAAGAAATAGAGGAAAACAACAGAATAGGAAAAACAAGAGATCTCTTCAAGAAAATTAGAGATACAAAGGGAACATTTCATGCAAAGATGGGCTTGATAAAGGACAGAAATGGTATGGACCTAACAGAAGAAGAAGATATTAAGAAGAGGTGGCAAGAATACACAGAAAAACTGTACAAAAAGATCTTCACGACCAAGATAATCACGATGGCGTGATCACTCACCTAGAGCCAGACATCTTGGAATGTGAAGTCAAGTGGGCCTTAGAAAGCATCACTACGAACAAAGCTAGTGGAGGTGATGGAATTCCAGTTGAGCTATTTCAAATCCTGAAAGATGCTGCTGTGAAAGTGCTGCACTCAATATGCCAGCAAATTTGGAAAACTCAGCAGTGGCCACAGGACTGGAAAAGGTCAGTCTTCATTCCAATCCCAAAGAAAGGCAATGCCAAAGAATGCTCAAACTACCACACAGTTGCACTCATCTCACACGCTAGTAAAGTCATGCTCAAAATTCTCCAAGCCAGGCTTCAGCAATATGTGAACCGTGAACTTCCAGATATTCAAGCAGGTTTTAGAAAAGGCAGAGGCACCAGAGATCAAATTGCCAACATCCGCTGGATCATGGAGAAAGCAAGAGAGTTCCAGTAAAGCATCTACATCTGCTTCATTGACTATGCCAAAGCCTTTGACTTTGTGGATCACAATAAACTGTGGAACATTCTGAAAGAGATGGGAATACCAGACCACCTGACCTGCCTCTTGAGAAACCTGTATGCTGGTCAGGAAGCAACAGTTAGAACTGGGCATGGAACAACAGACTAGTTCCAAATAGGAAAAGGAGTGCGTCAAGGTTGTATATTGTCACCCTGCTTATTTAACTTATATGCAGAGTACATCATGAGGAATGCTGGGCTGGAAGAAGCACAAGATGGAATCAAGATTGCCGGGAGAAATATCAATAACCTCAGATATGCAGATGACACCACCCTTATGGCAGAAAGTGAAGAGGAACTCAAAAGCCTCTTGATGAAAGTGAAAGAGGAGAGTGCAAAAGTTGAAGCTTGAAGCTCAACATTCGGAAAACAAAGATCATGGCATCTGGTCCCATCACTTCATGGGAAATAGATGGAGAAACAGTGGAAACAGTGTCAGACTTCATTTTTGGGGGCTCCAAAATCACTGCAGATGCTGACTGTAGCCATGAAATTAAAGACGCTTACTCCTTGGAAGGAAAGTTATGACCAACCTAGATAGTATATTAAAAAGCAGAGACATTAATTTGCCAACCAAGGTCCGTCTAGTCAAGGCTATGGTTTTTCCGGTGGTCATGTATGGATGTGAGAGTTGGACTGTGAAGAAAGCTGAGTGCCGAAGAATTGATGCTTTTGAACTGTGGTGCTGGAAAAGACTCTTGAGAGTCCCTTGGACTGCAAGGAGATCCAACCAGTCCATTCTAAAGGAGATCAATCCTGGGTGTTCCTTGCACGGACTGATGCTAAAGCTGAAACTCCAATAATTTGGCCACCTAATGAAACGAGTTGACTCACTGGAAAAGACTGTGATGCTGAGAATGATTGGGGGCGGGAGGAGAAGGGGACGACCGAGAATGAGATGGCTGGATGGCATCACCGACTTGATGGACATGAGTTTGAGTGAACTCCGGGAGTTGGTGATGGACAGGGAGGCCTGGCGTGCTGTGATTCATGGGGTCGCAAAGAGTCAGACATGACTGAGTGACTGAACTGAACTGAAACATATTTATGATTTTTTTGGTAAAATAAAGCCTACATGTTACATGATAGCAATTCTTATCTGGTTTCTAGGCAGTTTCTATTGATTGTGGAAGGCCAAGAACCCAGGTTGGTATCAAAATTCCTGTGGCATATAGTGATCATTCAATGAAAGGTAACAATTATATTTTTATAAAAAGCAGCAGAAGAAAGAAGTTCCTGGGAGTCAGGAGACCTTGTCCTGGAATTGCTCCTGTTGTGTGATTCTAAACAGGTCACATAACTTCTCTGGGATTTGGTTTCCTCATCAGTGATGGGAGAGGATTGAATTATGTGATCTCTTCCCTTCCAGTCTTACACTGGAATAGTCTCACCCTCTATTTTAAGGCCTCTGGGATGTGTGTTGTGGAAATAAATTCACAAACTGAAATCCAAGTATATATATCCCTACTTCCATTTTAAATTTTTTTATTGTTACTTTCATTATTTAGCTCAAAATGAGGATCAAAGTAAATTCTTTTAGTTTATTCATATTTTGTTATTCCAAAGGCACACCCAAACACGGGTCAGTGAGAAGAATGTTCTAACATTTTTAAACAAACTATCCAAATGTGAAAGCCAACCAAGCAGAATCCCAAACAGGGCAAGGCAATGAAAACAGTCTTAAGTTCTGGCTTGGACTCCGTTAAGGGGTCCAGAATTAGGATTCTTTGTTCACTGTATCCTTTTTATCTCCCTTCCTTTTACAGCAGTGTTTTATTGCTTAAGGCAAAAATGGTGTGGAAAGATAATGCAACTGACTCACTGAAACATAAATCTCAGCATGATGATTTAAACACTGTGACTTTGTATTGGGCTGATACCAAGCAGGGTGATCGGGCAACTTGACTCAATACCAGACTGCACAATCTGTGAAGGGCAACCTGATGTTTTGAGTGCCCAGATCAAGCCTGTTGCTAAAAAATAACCTTAAAATGTTGGTTGAAAAAAAATTTGATTGCATTCATGAGCTGGAATGTTCAGCCATGAAATCAAAGAAGGTGGTAAACCAGAGAAAGCAATAGAGTAGTACATCTTTTGAGTTTATTTCCTGACTTGGATGAACTTAAGTGTTGATTTCTGTATCTTTGCAATTTTATGGGGCTGGGTAACACCCAGAGGGGAAAGAATGACACCTTTGCTGGTAACCTGGCAGGAAAGGGAAATCTGGAGAACTGGAAAAAGTGTCTACCAGGAATTTTCAAATGGAGTGGTAAGCTCTAGAGCTGTGTGCTTTAAATATTTTGTCCTTTGTTTCCATAAAATCCTTTGTCAACTTCAATTTTCTCATCAGTATTTTTCTGTGAAGTGGATTCGTTATTTTGTGTGTGGCTGGGGAGGCTATTGGGGAACTCAAAGAGAAGAACCAGGAGACAGATGAAATCTGAGTTGCATTCACACATGATCTCCTAATTTAAGCTGCCAAGGATACTTTTTCAACTGTAGGGGGAAAGGAAGCAAAGATTGAATGGACTGAGTTAAAACAGAAAGGCTGTTTTCTCTGAAAACTCAGCATGACTTTAGGGTAGTGCCGCTTAATCCAGACGCCACGAACTGGGAAGAGAGTCATCCTTTTCTGTCTTTGGCCTATAGCTGGGCGTTCTCTGTGGAGGAAGTGCACAGCAGTCCTTTTGAGCCCACAGTCCTAAGCAGCCCTGAGCCACAGTACAAGGTTTGACTCATGCATGTCAGGAGATGTACTGTGGGCATGTGGACTTGCTATTGTTAGCCTGGAAGAAATAGCAAGACAGAGAGTATAAGAAACTTGCTCAAGGTCACAAAGCGAGGAAGTGACGGAACTAGGATTTGAACCCAGGCCACCTGACTGCAGAATCAGGACCCTCACCACCGTATTAGATCCTAGAGAACAGGCTCTGGAAATCAGACACCTGGAATGTTCCCAGGCTCCACAACTGTATCCATAGACTGAAAGCTCCATGGAAGTGAACTGGACAAGGCAAGGAGTGTGTGTCTGCTCTGCTCATCACTGTACACTCAGCAGCTGTTAAATGGTAGGTATTCAGTAAATATTTATAGAATGAGTACAGTGAGATGTATCACTGCATACACAGAATGTCTTCTCTCATCCAGACTGGAAATCTCTACTCTGTACAAGTCCATAGGATGTACAAGTCAGAGCAGAAGTATTTTTAAATTGTTGTTTTCCTTTGAAGGATAAAAGAGAATGATCTCTAATAAACTCATAGGGATTAAAGGAATATGACACAACACACCAACTTTATAAGTGAGCAACCAGCCCCAGAGTGGTAGGAATCTGCCAAGCTCACACCATCCATAAAGACTAGGATGGTGTTAGAAAAGGCAAACCAAACATGTGTCAGGGAGTGGTGACTGAAAGAGAGAGACAAAGAGAGAGGTCATCTCTATAACTAGTTTGTTCAAAATGTAAAAATCACGAAATGTAGAAAAACAGTTATCCTAATTTCAGCACACGGGTAAGTTATGTGTCACTAAAAACATTAATGTGTTATTTGAATTACATAATGGGAGCAGCGGTGGACCCATATTTTTTGTGTGCTTGGGACCTAGAAAGATCTAAATCCTACCCAAACCAGAACCAGGAACTGGACTCAGACAGCTTCTCCTTCTCCCACCCCACAACTGTCAGTCTATGCATTCCTCTTGAAACCAAGCAGGACCCTGCAAGGCCCTCCTGGGTCCAAGAGCCCCTCCATGCCTTCCATTTGTTTGCAGAAAAAGGTTTCAATCTCATAGGCCTTCCCTGAGTTCCAAGGTGCAGATTCAAGCAGTTACTAATTGGGTAAGTGAGAGAATGCAGAAACAAAGGAAAAGCAGACAAGAAAAAATAGTTCAGTGATCAAACACAATCCTAAACCTTATGATGGTGGAAACTTGAAAGAGTCTTTTACCACTCTGGATCTAGTTGCTCATATATAAAGTTGGTGTGTCATAGTCCTCTAATGACTAGTTTCTCCTCAAGGGCCACCCATAACAATCCAGCACACATCTTTGAGTTATTCTGCAGGAGCTAAGACGCCCACCCAGATGGAGGGTGATGACTTCATGCTACATACAAGCTAGTAGACTCCAGACTGGTCAGTACCAGGCTGATGATTGAGATTCCTGAAACACCACCCTGTTACCTCACCACCAACCAAATCAGAAGAAAGTCATGCACCCTGCATCCCTCACCGCAGATATTGCCTTTAAAATTCTTCCCTGAAAGCCATCAGAGTTCCAGTCTTCTGAGTAGGAGCTGCTTGTTCTCCTTGCTTGGCCCTGGCAGTAAACCTTTCTCCACTCTAAACTCAAATGTTTCTGTTTGTTTGACCTCTGTGCAACAGGCACACAAACTTAGGTTCAACACCACTCTTTCTCCCTTTGTCACATGGAGCTATTGTGTCAGGACCTGGCTGGATTCTGAAGGAAATGCTGAAGGAGGGGTGGGGTGCAGAGAAGGAATGTGGATGACAGATTCCCAGCCCATCATTCCTTTCCTTTTGCACAGGGAGGCCACACATGACACAAGGAAGAACTGGACTCATTAATCATGTTCTTTGTCATATGTCCTTCTTTCCTTTTCCTCTTGCTTCTAACTTCCCTCTTCCCCTCACTTCCCAACCACAACAAACATGTTTTACTCTGAAATTTCAGACAGATCATAGGATTGATATGAATCTGATGACACTGAGTAAGCCAGTGTGATGCCATTTTCTGTTAGTAGCTCAGGACCATGGTATTCTGCTATTCCTGAAGTATTTGTTATCTTTCTTTTCCTTCCTTGTTTTCTAGTTCACTTCTCCTTTAGGGAGTGTGGGTGGTAGGAAAGGAGAGAGACAATAGGAAATTCTCAATCAGAGACCCTACCCTCTTTCTTTATCCCAGGGGAGGACTCAGGGGGTGGCGCTGAGCCTCTCCCATTCAATGTTCAAGAGGAAGCATGTACCACACAGCAATCCCTCCCAAATCACTATTGACTTTTCTTTAAGCTTTGTTTACAAAAATTCGTGACCACAGATAATCATCTAAGTCTTGGAACCAGAGGTGGCTCCAAGTTTTGTGGAGCCTGTTGTTGTCCAGTCACTAAGTTGTGTCTGACTTTTTGCAACCCCATTAACTGCAGCACGCCAGGCTTTTCTGTCCTTCACTGTCTTTGAGAGTTTGCGTAAACTCATGTCCACTGAGTCAGTGATGCCATCCAGCCATCTCATCCTCTGTCGTCCCCTTCTCTTCCTGCCCTCAATCTTCCCCAGCATCAGGGTCTTTTCCAGTTAGCCTGCTCTTTACATCAGGTGGCCAAAGTATTGGAGTTTCAGCTTTAGCATCAGTCCTTCCAGTGAATATTCAGAGTTGATTTCCTTTCAGATTGACTGGTTTGATCTCCTTGCAGTCCAAGGCACTCTCAAGAGTCTTCCCCATTGCCACTTCTCCAGTTCCAAAGCGTCACTTCTTCAGCACTCAGCTCTCTTTATGGTCCAACTCTCACATTCATACATGACTATTGGAAAAACCATAGCTTTGAGTATAAGGACCTTTCTTGGCAAAGTGATGTCTCTGCTTTTAAATTTAATATGCTGTCTAGGTTTGTCATAGCTTTCCTTCCAATGAGCAAGCGTCTTTTAATTTCATGGCTGCAGTCACTGTCCAGTGATTTTGGAGCCCAAGAAAATAAAATTTGTCACTGTTTCCACATTTCCCCCCATCTATTTGCCATGAAGTGATGGGACTGGATGCCATGATCTTAGTTTTTTTAATGTTGAGTTTTAAACTAGCTTTTTCACTCTCCTTTTTCACTCCCATCAAAAGGGGAGTGAAATGCTTTCTGCCATTCAGGTTCCTGTTGAGCCTAAAATATGTCCAGATTTGGGCACCCCCCTTTAAGAAAATAAAGACATAAAGTTAAAAATATAAAATTAGTACAGAACTTTAGAAGGGACCTCTATAAATCAAGTCCCTTAATCTACATGAAACTAGCTTAAAGTATATTATCTTCAGGCTTAATCTTGGGAATGCTTTTGACTTTTAAACTGAAAGGTTTTATTTTGGAACTGTATTTATTCGTGTTTTGTAACTGTATTATAACTGTAAATAAGTTATGAAGGCAAAGATTGTTTTATCTACCTTTCCCTCTCCAATATTTAACCATAGCACCTACTACTGGTAGATCATAAGTATTGGTCCGTAAATCGTGTTGTTGTCAATGAAACAATCTGATAGGCAGGCATCTAGGCTGATAGGATCACTATAACAAAGTGCTCTGGAAAATTTTGACCCTGGAAGTGGTGGGGACATAGGGAGGAAAGGTCTGTTCGATTTGAGGCAGAGGCAGAGTAATCACAAAAAGCTTCAGAGACAAGTTGATCTGTGAGTTGAAACATGAAAGACGGGTGAAGGTGTGGGGATAGTGTTGAAAGGCATTTAAAGCAGGGATAGAAGTATGAACTGGAGGTTGCTGTCTGAAACCACATACGGAGTTTGTGGAATTGTAGGCAGTTTAATGGGTGGAGTATGAAGCACTAGAAGACAAAGGGTTATTAGCAAAAGGTAAGGCTGGAAGGTGGAGAAGGCAATGGCAACCCACTCCAGTACTCTTGCCTGGAAAATCCCAGGGGAGGAGCCTGGTGGGCTGTAGTCCATGGGGTCCCTTAGAGTCGGACATGACTGAGCGGCTTCACTTTCACTTTTCACTTTCATGCATTGGAGAAGAAAATGGCAACCCACTCCAGTGTTCTTGCCTGGAGAATCCCAGGGACGGGGGTGCCTGGTGGGCTGCCGTCTATGGGGTCGCACAGAGTCGGACACGACTGAAGCGACTTAGCAGCAGCAGCAGAAGCAAGGCTGAAAGGAAGGAAAAGATGAAACACCTGCGGGCTTCACAGGAGTTAGGACTTTAGCCTGTGAACCGTGGGGAGCTGTTGATGGCTTTAAAGCAGGAGAAGAACATGATGTGCATTTTTTGCAATTATTCTGGCACTTGTATGATGAACAGATTGAGGCTGTGGCAGTGAGACACTTCAGACCCCGTTTCAGCGAAGGGTGATGATGTGTGTGCTTAGTCTCTCAGTCGTGTCCAGCTCTTTGCGACCCCATGGACTGTAGCGCGTCAGGCTCCTATGTCCCTGGGGATTCTACAGGCAAGCCCACTGGAGTGGGTTGCTATGCCCTCCTCCAGGGTATCTTCCCAACCCAGGGATCAAACCCAGGTCTCCCACATTGTGGGCAGATTCCTTACTGTCTGAGCTACCAGGGAAGGGAGATGAGGGGCCGATCAAATGCTGTGACAATGGTTGTGGCAGGGCAGGCAGATAACTAGAGACTCTAAGGAAGGAACTTACAGTGTTTAGTGACTGTGTTGAGTAAGGGTTGGGGGAAGAGGGAAAACTAGAGCAATGATTCTAGGCCTGGCAGAGGTAGTTGGGTGGATGGTGGTGGAAGCTCAGGCACCTAGAGAGACATGTAGGAGAATGAGCAGGCTATGGGGGGAAAGGAAGTGACGTCTTTTTGAAATCCATGATGTTTGAGAATCACCCAAATAGAAAAGTCTAGTGTGATTCAGGGCTGAAGCAGAACGGGATCATTGAGTCAGGCTTGGATACGGATCACCTGTCACCACAGTGAGGCAGTTGTAATTGGGTTACTCAGGGAGAGCTTTCAGAAAGAGGAGAGCCACGGGGTTGGGGTTGGGGGGTGGGGTCGGGGCACTCACGTTAAGAACAGGCAAAGGCATTTCCATATCTGCTCTGCTAGAAGTTTTGGGTACCTGCTACCTGTGTCAAATGGCACAGGTGGTCCTGTGGTAGTTCCAAGGTGCTGTATCAGACTCTTCTCTTCTCTGGCTAAGAAATACTGAGCTGCGTCCTAGTTGAATCCTACCTAATTCTCACATGGAGGAAATTTCCTCATTTCCCCGCTGTGTCTACTATTTCCAGCACATATCACAGTTTACTTTAATAGGTAGCGATGGTGGTGGTTTAGTTGTTAAGTCATGTCTGATTCTTTGTGACTCCATATTCTGTAGCCCACCAGGCTCCTCTGTCTATGGGATTTTCTGGGCAAGAATACTGGACTGGGTAGCCTATCCCTTCTCCAGTGGATTTTCCCCATCCAGGGATCAAACCTGAGTCTCCTGCATTGCAGGCAGAGTCTTTACCAATTGAGCCACCAGGGAAGCCCTATTTTAATAGGTGGTTTTATTTATTTTTTTTTTGTCTCCCGCTCTAATTGGGAGCTCCATGAAAGCAGGGAATTTTAGTTCCCATGTTTACTCCAGTGCTTAGCTCATTAGAGGTGGTCAGGAAATAGTCTCCAAAGTGGATGGCTGTGAATGGAATTGGGTGTCTGCAAGTGATTGTCCCTGGAGAACAGAGCTAAATGAGGATCCAGTTAATTCCGCTGGGAGAAGTCCTTGCTGAGCAACAGTCTCTACTTGGTGCCCAGTACATATTGTGATTTATGTAATGGCATTCATAATAAGAAAAGTTACTTTACTTCAGCAATAGAACTGTCATTTATTAAAAGTCAGTGTTTAATTAATCCTATCATGTAATGTTTGGAGAGCTGTGTTTGTGTCCTGTTGATTTTGTTTAGAAGTAAGTAGGATTTAATTACTTTCCAGGCACCAGGTCATTACTTTTTCTTTATACAGTGATTAAAAGGCCAGTCTCTGGAATCAGACTGCCTAGATTTGCATCCTGAATCTGCCATTTACAAACTTGAGGCCTTGGGGAAGTATTTGACCATTCTGTGCCTTACTTTCCTCATCTGTAAAATGGGCTTCCCTGGTGGCTCAGAGGTTAAAGCGTCTGCCTCCAATGCGGGAGACCCGGGTTTGATCCCTGGGTCGGGAAGATCCCCTGGAGAAGGAAATGGTAACCCACTCCAGTATTTTTGCCTGGAGAATCCCATAGACGGAGAAGCCTGGTAGGCTACAGTCCACGGGGTCGCAAAGAGTTGGGCACGACTGAGCGACTTTTCTACTACTACTACTACTACTAACATGGAGGTCACAGTAGTAACTTCTTTATAGAGTGACTGGGGAATTATATAGCTTAATATGTAAACAAAGTGTGACACATGGTAAGTAATCCCAATGGTTATTAGCTATTCTTATTGTTACCTGGTAGTTTTACTTTAAGAACAGTTTTCTCCAAAGTTTAAAATCTCCATTCTTAACATCAGTTCAATATATCCAAACATGAAACTCTTTTTTTCCTCTCCTAAATTTATTTCTCACTTTAGTCTTTCTCATCTCAGTAAAAATTATGCCATCCAAACAATGATTCAAACCATAAAATCTAAAAATAAACTGTAATGCCTCCCTTTCTTTTTCTGCCCACGTCTAATAAAACATTTCCAAGACCTGATGAGTCTGTCTCCTAAATATAACTAAAATCTGTCTGTGTTTCTTCCATCTCCAGTGACTCCACTTTAACTATCATTTGCCTGGATTTCAGCAAGAGCTTCCTAGTTGGGCCTCCTACTTTTACCCTGGTCCTGCTTCAGTTCAGTTCCTTCATTTTTAAATATACAAGTCAGATCAGTTCCACTGACTCGGAACTCTTCCATCGCCCCCAGTGGTTTTTAGGGGGAAATTCTAATTGCTTATTATAGCCTACAAAGTATGTGAAGCATTCATGAGCTGTCCTCTACAACCATTTCACCAATGTGGCAAGGGCCACATAAACCTCTTTCTTTTCTTGACCATAGTGGTTGATTCCTTTCTTCTCTACTGCCTGAATGCTCTGACTAACTCTCTACCTGGAGAAGAAAATGGCAATCCACTCCAGTGTTCTTGCCTGGAAAATCCCATGGACAGAGGAGCCTGGTGGGCTATAGACCATGGGGTCACAAAGAGCTGGCCACAACTCAGGGACTGAGCACAAGACTTCACCAGGCTAGACATCTTATCCTTTGAGATCTTCATTGGAATAGTGAGTGCTTGGAAAAAGTTCTTCTAACCCTCCTTTCTATGATGGCCTTCCATAGTTACCCTCTCACTTCTCTGCTATCAGTTACTTCCCTGACATTTATTGTTTGCACGTTATTTTTTGTTATCTGCATTTCTTGGTAGAAATAGTTCCATGAGGGCAGGAACTTTATTTACCTTTTTTTTTTTTTTTAAATCACTATAACCCCTGAGCCTAGCAGAGTACCTAGCACAAAGAAATATAATAAATATTTGTTGAAGGACCAAAAACTTGAATGGAGGCTATTGGGGCAAAAATTGGAAATCAAGAAGCCATAGTCCTCTATGTTTATTCATTCAACAAGCATGTACTGAATACCTACTTTGAGTCATCCATATGATTTGTTAGATGTTAGAGTGAAAGATGAGCAAGTCCTTGTCTCCGATACTGAGTATAAGTGAAATATTATAGAAATGCAGAGGAGGAAGTTTGGAGAATGAAACACTTCACCAAGTGATATTTGAGCTGCTTCTTGAAGGATGAACAGGTTCACAGACTAGAAAAAGAGAGAGCATTTTAGACAGAGGGAAGAGTATACTGAACACAAAAGGAAAAGTACCTGAGCCACAGGGTTGTAGAAATGGGTTATTAACCAGCTGGAGCAGCAGTAGGAGCCGGAGCAAGAAGGAGGTGAGATTGGTGCTTGATAAGGTAGAGCTGGGCCTTCAGGAAAACGAAGAGATAACCAGTTTGAAGAGTTTAAGTAGTTCAACGTTAACAGATGGTATGAGTTTAGAAATATAATAGAAAATAATGGAACCGGAGACAGACAGACATAGTGTGATGTATGATGCTATTTTAATAGTTCAGGTAACAGATGATGAGGACCCAGCCTTGTGTAGGAGCACTAGGAGTAAGGAGTGTTTTTGCACTCCATTGGGCATTTTGTCCAAGCTGGATCTCAATTTTCTTCCTGCAGAATGAGAGTTTTGACTAGATAATTGCTATGATCCTTTTCCACATCATGAACCCATATATGCTTTAGAATTTGTCTTTCATTGTAAATTTACTATCTAGTTTCCCAAAAATGGAGAGGCCATGCCATCTGCATCTTTTTGTCACGTATATATAGATAAGTGCAAAGAGAAGGGACTGTGAAACAGGAAGGCCCAAATTCAAATCCTTGATCTACCATCTTCTGTTAGTAGGATCTTGTCAGTTATTGAAGCATTCTATACCTAAGTTTGTTCATCTGTAAATAAGGATATTAACAGTATCAAGTATTAAAAGTTAGGAGCCTTAACAGATAATAGAATTAAAAGTGTATAGGATTTGGTACATTGCCAGTATGTATAAAGGGTGATCATCATCATCAGCCTTTCTACTTAGCAGAGTAATTATCACCTAAAAATACTGTATTCCTGATGAATGATTGACTAAATGCAGTGAAAGAGAATATGTAAAATCTCTTTTATTTTCTTGATTATTGAATAAGATTAATTCTGTGAATAAATGGTCCGTTTAGTCAAGGCTATGGTTTTTCCAGTAGTCATGTATGGATGTGAGAGTTGGACTATAAAGAAAGCTGAGCATAGAAGAATTGATGCTTTTGGACTGTGGTGTTGGAGAAGACTTGAGAGTCCCTTGGACTGCAAGGAGATCCAATCAGTCCATCCTAAAGGAAATCAGTCCTGGGTGTTCATTGGAAGGACTGATGTTGAAGCTGAAACTCTAATATTTTGACCACCTTATGTGAAAAGCTCTCTCATTTGAAAAGACCCTGATGTTGGGAAAGATTGAAGGCAGGAGAAGAAGGGGATGACAGAGGATGAGATGGTTAGATGGCATCACCGACTCAATGGACATGAGTCTGAGTAAACTCTGGGAGTTGGTAATGGACAGGGAGGCCTGGCGTGCTGCAGTTCATGGGGTCACAAAGAGTCGGACACAGCTGAGTGACTGAATTGATAACTGATACTGTAAATAAATAAGCAGGGTGACAATATACAGCTTTGACATACTCCTTTCCCAATTTTGAACCAGTCTGTTGTTCCATGTCTGGTTCTAACTGTTGCTTCTTGACTGGCATACAGGTCTCCCAAGAGGCAGGCAATGTGGTCTGGTATTCCCAAGAATTTTCCAATTTGTTGTGATCCATGCAATCAAAGGCTTTAGCATAGTCAATGAAGCAGAAGTAGATGTTTTTCTGGAACTCTCTTGCTTTTTCTATGATCCAGCAGATGTTGACAATTTAATCTTTGGCTCCTCTGCCTTTTCTAAATCCAGCTTGAACATCTGGAAGTTCTTGGTTCACATACTGTTAAAGCTTAGCCTGGAGAATTTTGAGCATTACTGGTTCAGCTTGGGAAAGGAGTATGTCAAGGCTGTATATTGTCACCAGTTTATTTAACTTACATGAAGAGTACATCATGTGAAATGCCAGGCTGGATGAATCATAGGCTGTAATCAAGATTGCTGGGGAAAATATCAGTAACCTCAGATATGCAAATGACACCACCCTTATGGCAGAAAGCAAAGAGGAACTAAAGAGCTTCTTCATTAAGGTGAAAGAGGAGAGTGTAAAAGCTGGCTTAAAACTCAATATTCAAAAAACGAAGATCATGGCATCCAATCCAATCACTTCATGGCAAATAGATGGGGAAACAATGGAAACGGTGGCAGACTTTATTTTCTTCAGCTCCAAAAGTCACTACAGATGGTGACTGTAGTCTGAAATTAAAAGACGCTTGCTTCTTGGAAGAAAAGCTATGACCAACCTACACAATATATTAAAAAGCAGAGACATTACTTTGCCGATAAAGGTCTGTATAGTCAAAGCTATGGTTTTTCCAGTAGTCATGTATGGATGTGAGAGTTGGACCATAAAGAAGGCTGAGTGCCTAAGAATTGATGCTTTTGAACTGTGATGTTGGAGAAGACTCTTGGGAATCCCTTGGACCGCAAGGAGATCAAACCAGTCCATCCTAAAGGAAATCAATCCTGAATATTTATTGGAAGGACTGATGCTGAAGATGAAGGGCCAATACTTTGGCCACCCAATGTGAAAAACTGACTCATTAGAAAAGACCCTGATGCTGGGAAAGATTGGAGGCAGGTGGAGAAGGGGACGACAGAGGATGAGATGGTTGGATGGCATCACTGACTCGATGGACATGAGTTTGAGCAAGCTCTGGGAGATGGTTCAAAACAAGGAAGCCTTGCATGCTGCAGTCCATGGTGTTAAAAATAGTTGGGCACAACTGAGCAACAACAGTTCTGTGAAAGTAGATGAGCAACAGCTAAGTCTCCAGTGCACATCTGGACCTCGACATATTTAAGAAACTTTCATTTGGAGTAACAAGTGTGATGAAATCATAGCAGATCAGAAGCACATGTGGCAGAATTGCTCAGGTTTTGTGACACTTTTCAATTTTTTTTTCTGTTTTTGAAAATCCATAATAATTGAACTCTTGTGACTTTGTCTTAATTTTTCACGTATCATGTTGAAATATTTTCACATCATTCTTGAGCTTGAACTATTTATGCAATTAGAGTAGACTGGCAATTTCCAGACTCCAGGGTCACTTTAGTTAGAACGAGTTATTATTGTAGTATGGCCCTTTGTGATTTACTCTTTTAGAAGTACACATTATTATACGTCTTCCATTACTACCTTCCCGTTCATTTTATGTTTCTCCACTTTGGGAGGATTTTAGAATGGAGATAATGATAGAGTGAGTGCAACATAAAATCTATCCACTAGATCGCCAGTGACATCACCTCTGTCTGTAGAACAGGAAGAGAAGAGTGATGTTAACCCTGGCCATGTCTGGAACAGGCATAACATCGGTTCAGGTTTATATACATCAAACACCTTAAGAGTTTAAAATGGAGTAACATTCATGTTTGAAAGGATTCTCTGGTGGCTCAGTGGTAAAGAAGCTGCCTGCCAATGCAGGAGACACGAGTTTGATCCCTGGGTTGGGACAATCCCCTGGAGAAGGAAATGGCAACTGGCTCCATTGTTCTTACCTGAAAAACTCCATGGACAGAGTAGCGTGGCAAGCTACAGTCCACTGGGTCGCAAACCAGTCAGACACGACTGAGCACACACACACACACACACATTCATGTTTGAAAGCAGCATTTTACCAAAGGTGAGATAATCCTGCCATCTTAAAACTAGTAGATCTTGCCTTAGAAAAGCTCTGCAATCAATTGTTTGAAGAAAGACAATAACGTTGAAAGGAAAGAGAACCTGATGCTCATTTTGGCTTTTTAAATCTTTCCTGTGTTTCACTATATGATCTAGGTTCCTTTCTCATTTTAATAGTCCATGGGTTTTAAAAACTTACCAAAGCTATCCCTATTTTAGTTTTTAATCTATTAAAATCATTTTGATATCAAAACATTTTTGTGGCATATTTCATTTTAAATCCTTTGAAATCAAGACTCTGTGGCAAAGGAAAAAATCTTAGATTACATTGCAGGAAAAGATGACATTACTTCATCTGCCAAATGCAAATTAAATTTTGAAAATGACTTATTCCTGGCAACTGGAAAATAAATGTTCCAAAGATTGTAACCGCATCTGTAGCATGTATTGATGACTTGGAGGAAGGTTGGGTCACCCTAGTGCTCACAGAGCCGTTACCATCTTCCCAGAAACTAGAGAAGTGGGGCTCCTGGAACTCAATCTTGCAGCACAATTTCCTGTTTTCTGTTCTGTTGAAAGAGTTTACAGAGAAAGCCAGCTGGCAGCCATGGTGTATGTTTGGGATCAGATGGTGAGGTGAGGAGGAGGGTGAGACAGGAGGAGGAAGCACCGTTTCAGAGAAAGGAGTAGGCAGTAACGGGAGTGAAGGGACATGTAGGGGATATTCTAGTGTTGACTGATTTATTACAAAGTGTTCAAGGAGGTAAACTGTGCCTCCTTTTCACAGGAAAGACTTAGCAGCTCTCCACGTCCTTGGGCTCTTCTCTCTAAAATGTATCTTCCCCACTGCTGCCAAAATGAACCTCCAACAAGAGGAAATGTTATTTAGCGGCTAAGTCATGCCCAACTCTTTTGCGACCCTATGGACTGTGCCCACCAGGCTCCTCCTAAATCAGGCCAGCTCCTGTTTAAAACCCTTTAGTGGTTTCCCATTGTTGCCTGACATCAGAAATAGGAAAACTATGGCCAACGACCCAAGTTTAGCCTGACGCCTATTGTATACACAGGCAGTTACATATAATTTTTACATTTTTAAGTGGATAGAAAAATTTTGTAATAATATTTGATGACTTGTGAAATTATGTGAAATTCCAATTTTTGTTGTGTCATTTTGTTGTTTAGTCGGTAAGTCGTGTCTGACCCTTTTGCAGCCCTATGAACTATAGCCTCCTTGACTCTTCTGTCCATGGAATTTTCCAGGCAAGAAGACCATTTATCTACTCAGCACTACACACAATGCTTCATGCCAGGGATGTATCAATGAATAAAATGTGGCCTCACATTGTGAGTTGATAGTGCTAACGGTACAGTGTAAGGAGATAAGAACACTGGAGTGGGTTGCCATTTCCTACTCCAAGGGATCTTTCCAACCCAGCTATCGAACCTGTGTCTCCAGCACTGGCAGACGGATTCTTTACCACTGAGCCACTGGGAAAGTCCAATTACAGTCTCCATAAATATATTAAGCCATACTCATTCATTTTCATATTAGTTGTGGCCATGTTTGTAGAGTTGAGTCAAAGCCCTATGGTTCTCTAAACCTATTTACTCTCTAACCTTTTACAAAAAGGAAAACTTTGTCCTTCCTGTAGAATAAAATCTACTGCTTCCTGACTCTCATCTTATTATCCAACAATAACACAGATCTTCCTAGAGCTTATTAGCTGTGCCCTGTGTCTTGAATGGGTTCCCTCTTGGCTGTACTCACCTCAACCAGTGATTAATGGTAGAAGTGAGTACAGTTACTCAATCTTTAAGACTTCACTCTGCCATGAATTCTTCCAAAAAGGCTTCCCTTTCACCCCACACACAGCAGTCTCCCACCCTTAAGGCTGGATTTTTTTTCCCCACTCTTCTCATAGTCTCTGGGTACAATCCTATCAGTGTTCTTGTCTCCTTACATTGTACGCTTAGTACTATAGACTCATGATGTGAGGCCACATTTTATTCATTGATGCATCTCTGCCATGAAGCGTTGTGTGTAGCGCTGAGTAGGTAAATGATAAAGGTTGCTGACTGATGCATGAATGCCTGCATCTCCCCATGACAGCAGTTCCTGAAGCTACCAACAAAAGGGCTTTTTGTGTCCTGGTCAAAAGTGATACATTCTAGGGGAATTACTAAATGCCCACCAATTGTGATATTCCATTTTCCTTCCTTGGGATAGCCTCTTAAAATTTGCTGAGTCTATAGCTATAGACCATGATGAGCCTATTTTTATTAGTTTCTGCTTAGGGAAAGGATTTGAATTTGCTGTCCCTTTAAACCCAATTCTGAGTACTTTCATTGTACTAGGAAAAAAAAAATCTAGGACAGAACAGAAATGTCATTCAGTGTTTTTAAACCTGTTCAGACTCATAAAATTTCATGTTTCTTTTTGTCACAGAAATTAAAAATCAGGATGAGCATTACTTGCTGACCTGATAATTCTGCTGCCTTCACCAAAGTCAGAGTTTTCTTAGATTAAAATCAAATTTTGCCATTGATAACTTCAAATAATAATAACTTGGGGAAAATTCAAAGTTGAGTAATATAATGCCTGAAGGGAGATTTCCTCCAGTGAATGCAATGCATGTTTTATGGAAATATTTAGCCATCAATATCAATGTCTTCATAGTAGTAACATCATTTGCTCTATACTCATGACTAAAATTCAACCCCTCCTTTTTTGTTGTTTTTTGTTCTTTGTTTTTTCCATCTTGGAATGGCCTTCATTTAATGTGCTTTAAGAATAATTTTATAGTGGGGTAATGGTGAAATAAAAATCTGTTAGAAATTATTTTGAAACTTCCTTAGGTAAAATATCCACAGATTTTGTTCATACCTCTGATTTTTTTCCTATGTTAGCACTTTAGGCCTTGAACAATTCTTATTTCTTTCTTAGTGTCTTCCTTTTTATGCAAAGTGAGAAATCCAGTTACTTCACTTACCTGTTGTGGAAGTTGAATTTCAGTTGGAAACACTGTAAGATTTTCAAACACTATGGAAACCATGTAACTCAGATTGCTACTTGAATCCCTGTGGCTGGGATTCAAATCTGGCCAAAACCCACACTTTGAATTGAGATGATACATCTGGTTTCAGGATTTAATGAAACTCAGGTTCTTGATGTCTCATTGCCGGAGTAATTCAGTGAGAGATGAAGTGATAGGTGAGAAACGGATTTATTTAGAGATAATACACTCTTCAGACAGAGTATGGGTCATTTCAGAAGACAAGAGCAGCCTCAAAATATGGTGTGTTTAGCTTTTGTGGACTGGGTAATTTCAAAGGCTAGTGAGTGGGAAAATTAGAGATACCAAGGAAACATTTCATGCAAAGATGGGCACAATAAAGGACAGAAATGGTATGAATCTAACAAAACAGAAGATATGAACAAGAGGTGGCAAGAATACAATAGAAGAACTATGCAAAGAAAAATCCTAATGACCCAGATAAGCAGGATGGTGTGATTACTCACCAAGAGCCAAATATCATGAGTGCAAAGTCAAGTGGGCCTTAGGAAGCATCACTATGGACAAAGCTAGTGGAGGTGATGGAATTCCAGTTGAGCTATTTCAAAGCCTAAAAGATGATGCTATTAAAGTGCTGTTCTCAACATGCCAGAAAATTTGGAAAACTCAGCAGTGGCCACAGGACTGGAAAAAGTCAGTTTTCATTCCAATCCCAAAGAAGAGCAATGCCAAGTAATGTTCAAACTACTGCACAATTGCACTCTTTTCACATGTTATCAAAGTAATGCTCAAAATTCTCCAAGCCAGGCTTCAACAACAAGTAAACTGAGAAATCCAGATGTTCAAGCTGGATTTAGAAAAGGCAGAGGAACCAGAGATCTAATTGGCAACACCTATTGGATCATAGAAAAAGCAAGAGAATTCCAGAAAAACATCTACTTCTGCTTCATTGACTACGCTAAAGCCTTTGACTGCATGGATCACAACAAACTGTGGAAAATTCTTAAAGAACTTGAAATACCAGACTACCTTACTTGCCTCCTGAAAAACCTGTATGCAGGTCAAGAAGCAACAGTTAGAACCGGACATGAAACAGTGAACTGGTTCAAAATTGGGAAGGGAGTATGTCCAGGCTATAGATTATCACCCTGCTTATTTAACTGATATGCAGAATACATCATACAAATTGCCAAGCTAGATGAAGCACATGCTGGAATCAAGATTGCTAGAGAAACAGCAGTAAGCTCATATATGCAGATGACACCACCCTTATGTCAGAAAGTGAAGAAGAACTAAAGAGCCTCTTGATGAAGATGAAAGAGGACAGTGAAAAAGCTGGCTCGACATTTGAAAAATGAAGATCGTGGCGTCTGATCCCATCACTTCATGGCAAATAGATGGGGAAACATTGAAAACTGTGTCAGATTTTATTTTCTTGGGCTCCAAAATCACTGCAGATGGTGACTGCAGCCATGAAATTAAAAGACACTTGCTTCTTGGAAGAAAAGCTATGAAAAAAACCTAGACAGCATATTAAAAACCAGAGACATTACTTTGCCAACAGAGGTCCATCTGGTCAAAGCTATGGTTTTCCAGTAGTCATGTATGGATGTAAGAGTTGGACCATAAAGAAGGCTGAGCACCAAAGAAATGATACTTTTGAACTGTGGTGTTGGGGAAGACTCTTGAGAGTGCCTTGGACTCCAAGGAGATCAAACCAATCAATCCGAAAGGAAATCAATCCTAAATATTCATTGGAGGGACTGATGCTGAAGCTGAAGCTCCAATACTTTGGCCACCTAATGTGAAAAGCAGACTCATTGGAAAAGACCCTGGTGGCTGGGAAGGATTGAAGGCCAGAGGAGAAAGGGATGACAGAGGATGAGATGGTTGGATGGCATCACCGACTCAATGGACATGAGTTTGAATTAACTCCGGGAGATGGTAAAGGACAGTAAAGCCTGGTATGTTGCAGTCCATGGTATTGAAAAGAGATGGACACAACTGAACCACTGAACAACAAATGAGGGGCAGGGTCATTCCAACTATTTTGGGAAAATGGTGGAGATTTCCAGATTTTGGACCACCACCCACTTTTTGATCTTTGATGGTCGGCCTTGGAAAATGGTGCATCTGGGTGTTTCATTTAGCTTGCTGATGTGTTACAATGAGCGTATATTGAGACTTAAGGTCTCAGTTCAGTTCAGTTCAGCAGCTCAGTCCTATCTGACTCTTTGCGACCCCATGGATTGCAGCATGCCAGGCTTCCCTCCTCAAACTCTATGTCCATCGAGTCAGTGGTGCCATCCAACCATCTCATCCTCTGTCATCCCCTTCTCCTCCTGCCTTCAGTCTTTCCCAGAATTAGGGCCTTTTCCAAGGAATCAGTTCTTCACATCAGGTGGCCAAAGTATTGGAGTTTCAGCTTCAACATCAGTCCTTCCAATGAATATTCAGGACTGATTTCCTTTAGGATGGACTGGTTTGATCTCCTTGCAGTCCAAGGAACTCTCAAGAGTCTTCTCCAACACCACAGTTCAAAAGCATCAATTCTTCAGCACTCAGCTTTCTTTATAGTCCAACTCTCACATCCATACTTGACTACTGGAAAAACCATAGCTTTGACTAGATGGACCTTTATTGGCAAAGTAACGTCTCTGCTTTTTAATATGCTGTCTAAATTGGTCAAAGCTTTTCTTCCAAGGAACAAGCATCTTTAATTTCATGGCCTCGGTCACCATCTGCAGTGATTTTATAGTCCCCAAAAATAAAATTTCTCATTGTTTCCATGGTTTCCCCATCTATTTGCCATGAAGTGATTGGACCAGATGCCATGATCTTAGTTTTCTGAATGTTGAGTTTTAAGACAACTTTTTCACTCTCCTCTTTCACTTTGATCAACAGGCTCTTTATTTCTTCACTTTCTGACATAAGGGTGGTGTCATCTGCATATCTGAGATTATTGATATTTCTCCCTGCAATATTGATTCCAGCTTGTGCTTCATCCAGCCTGGCATTTCGCATGATTTACTGTGCATAGACGTGAAATAAGCAGGGTGACAGCATATATCCTTGACATACTCCTTTCCCAATTTGGAACCAATCCATTGTTCCATATCTGGTTCTAACTGTTGCTTCTTGACATGCATACAGATTTCTCAGAAGGCAGGTAAGGTGGTTTGGTATTCCCATCTCTAAGCATTTTCCACAGTTTGTTGTGATCCACACAGTCAAAGGCATTAGCGTAGTCAATGAAGCAGAAGTAGATATTTTTCTGGAACTCTCTTGCTTGTTCTATGATCCAACAGATGTTGACAATTTAATCTCTGGTTCCTCTGTCTTTTATTAAACCAGCTTGAGCATCTGGATTTCTCGGTTTATGTACTGTTGAAGATTTTTGAGCATTTCTTTGCTAGCATGTGAGATGAGTACACTTGTGCGGTAGTATGATCATTCTTTGCCATTGCCTTTTTTTGGGATTGGAATGAAAGCTGATCTTTTCCAGTCCTATGGCTACTGCTGAGTTTTCCAAATTTGCTGGCATATTGAGTGCAGCTCTTTCACAGCATCATCTCTTAGGATTTAAAATAGCTCAACTGGAATTCCATCACCTCCACTAGCTTTGTTTGTAGTGATGCTTCCTAAGGCCCACTTGACTTAGGACTCTAGCATGTCTGGTTCTAGGTGAGTGATTATACCATTGTGGTTATCTGGGTTATGAAGATCTTTTTTGTATAATTCTTTTGTATATTCTTGCCACCTCTTAATATCCTCTTTTTCTGTTAGGTCCATAGCATTTCTGTCCTTTTTTGTGTCCATCTTTGCATGAAATGTTCCCTTGGTATCTCTAATTTTCTTGAAGAGATCTCTAGTCTTTCCCATTCTATTGTTTTCCTCTATTTCTTTGCACTGATCGCTGAGGAAGGCTTTCTTATCTCTCGTTGCTATCCTTTGAAATTCTGCATTCAGATGGGTATATCTTTCCTTTTCTCCTTTGCCTTACTTTTTCTTCTTTTCTCAGCTATTTGTAAGGCCTCCTCAGACAGCCATTTTGCCTTTTTGCATTTCTTTTTCTTGGGGATGATGTTGATCACTGCCTCCTGTACACTGTCACGAACCTCTGTCCATAGTTCTTCAGGCACTCTGTCTATCAGATCTAATCCCTTGAATCTATTTCTCACTTCCAGTGTTTAATCATTAGGGATTTGATTTAGGTCATACCTGAATGGTCTAGTGTTTTTCCCTAGTTTCTTCATTTTAAGTCTGAATTTGGCAATAAGGAGTTCATGATCTGAGCCACAGTCATCTTGGACCCATTTAGTTCTAGTCAGCATCGACTTTGCTTTCACCATGAGACACATGGACAACTGAGCGTTGTTTCCCCTTTGGCTCAATGAACAAGAGATTGTGAACAAGGGACTGAGCGACTAAACAACAACGAAGTTCTGCTCAGCTTACGCTGTGTCCTCAGGCTCTGTCATTCTTTCCAAGTTTGTGCCCTGCCCCCTTCCTTCCTATTTCATTATCACTGGAGAATGATGCAGGACACAAAACCTCTGCCTTCTTTTTATTTCCTTTATTAAATTCTTGCTGGACATAGGGCTTGGCTTAGCTGAGCATTGAACTATGGCTGCTTTATCCCTAAATCAGTGTTCTTTTTCTTCTTAACCCTCTAGTAAGTATCCACTTCAATAAACTAAAGGCATTTTGTATTTCTAATAATCAGACCTGTAGTTTCTGTAGACAGAAACCAGAGAAGATATCATTCGAATTTAAGAACAAAATTTAACTGGCATAAAATTCCAAATTAAACCACATTGTGGGAAAATAGGTAATCTCCTCCTCCATTTATTTATATTAAAAATATTATTCTTTTCTATCTTATGTACTGGTCTGGCAGAAGGCTGTGGTATGAATGACATGTAGAATAGCAAGAAAAAACTGCCAACCTCTTGAAATGAGACTATTTCTGACTAGGTCAGGGATCAGCCCTAGAGTCCTGCAAAACTGCTGTGGACTCATGTCATGGATTTCTATGCTGCTTAAAAAATGGTTGTTCCATCCAAGTGAGAGTAAGGGCAGTACAAACAGTGTATCTTCCCTAGTTTAAGGATGGTACTTTACTTTCCAGCACATGTACTATATCTACAGAATACATCTGTAGCTCAATTTTCTCAATGGATAAGTTTTTCTAGAAGAGATGATACTGGCAAAACGCTAAAGTAGGATCCTCTGAATATTTATAGTAATGTAGACAGAGATCTTCAAGATCAATTTGACCTTAGGTAAGATTGTGACACTGATGGTAGAGAACTCGCTGACCAATGCAGGAGACATAAGAGGTTCAGATTCAGTCCCTGGATCCAGAAGATCCCCTGGAGAGGGCATGGCAACCCACTCCGTTATTCTTGCCTGGTGAATCCCCATGGACAGAGGAGCCTAGCGGGCTACAGTCCATGGAGTCGCAAAGAGTCAGACATGACTGAAACAACTAAGCACGCCACTCGCCCCCCTTTATAATTTATTTGGTAATTTAGGGCAAACCTCACATTTATACAGCTCATCATGGTGAGGCAGTCCTGCCCTAGAAAACCTTTTCAGAAGTATAAATCTTAAAATCCTGAAGAGGTGGTGAAAGCTTTCCTCTTGGCAGTAAGTGGGAATGGGGGACAGTTTATGAAGAAAAGTGGCAGAGAAGTCAAGGAGAAAGAAGGTACAAAATAGCAACACTTTACTACAACTTTAGAGAGGAAAAAGAAGTCATAGCAGGCCACACTGGTGGCATTTCCTCATAAAGCTACTTGGTTTTTATAGAGGGGATTGCCAGGCCCTTTCTAGAAATAACTGTTACATTTTTTAAGACTGTGAATAATGAAATGTCCTTTTGTGAAAAATGCTGTTCCATTAAATTTGAGAAATCACAGACTTTGTTATTTTCCAAAACGACTGAGTAAAAGTACTTTGCACTAAATACTTCTAGTGTTATGTGGACTAGGGAGACATTGGCTAGTCCCAAAGCATCTCTGTTGCTGTCTTCCTAGTGGACTAGCCAGGGAATTGGACTCTCCTGGCCTTAGCCTGCTCCATGTGGAGATAACATTACTTATCTCTTGGCATGTTTTGAAATTTGAAGTTTACTGAGTGATAGGAATTCATACGGAGAAGGCAATGGCAAGCCACTCCAGTACTCTTGCCTAGAAAATCCCATGGACGAAGGAGCCTGGTGGGCTGCAGTCCATGGGGTCGCTACGAGTCAGACATGACCGTGTAACTTCACTTTCACACATTGGAGAAGGAAATGGCAACCCACTCCAGTGTTCTTGCCTGGAGAATCCCAGGGACGGGGGAGCCTGGTGGGCTGCCGTCTATGGGGTCACACAGAGTCGGACACGACTGAAGTGACTCAGCAGCAGCAGCAGCAGCAGGAATTCATAAGAAAAAATGGGCATTTTCTATGACATTAGCATCTTCAGACATGTGAACAAAGAAAGAACAGAGTGTGACTCATCATCTAGTTATACAAGGGTTAAGTCAGAATCCACTACAGTCAGCCCACCTACAGGACAGTACAACCTGAGGGGAATACAGGATGGAAAAAACAGGATGATGCACTCTGTGCTTTAGATAAACAGGCCTCTGGGTAGTTAAGTGAGAAAGTGGCAGAAAGTGAAGAGGTACTAAAGAGCCTCTTGAAGTGGGAGTAAAAACCTGACTTAAAACTCAACATTCAGGAAACTGAGATCATGGCATCTGGTCCCATCACTTCATGGCAAATAGAGAGAAAAAGTGACAGATTTTATATCCTTGGTCTCCAGAATCACATGAAATTAAAAGACACTTGCTCCTTGGAAGAAAACCTTTGCAAACCTAGACAGCGTATTAAAAAGCAGAGATATCACTTTGCTGACAAAGCTATGGTTTTTCCAGTAGTCATGTATGGATGTGAGAATTGGACCATAAAGAAGTCTGAGTGCCAAAGAATTGATGCTTTCAGATTGTGCTGGAGAAGACTCTTGAGAGTCTCTTGGACTGCAAGGAGATCCAACCAGTCCATCCTAAATGAAATCAACCCTGAATATTCATTGGAATGATTGATGCTATAGCTGAAGCTCCAATTTTAGCCACCTGATACAAAGAAGCAACTCACTGGAAAAGACCCTGTTGCTGGGAAAGAGTAAAGGCAAAGGGAGAAGGGGCCAGGAAAGGATGAGATGGCTGGATGACATCATCAACACAATGGACATGAGTTTGAGCGAATTCTGGGAGATGGTGAAGGACAGAAGAGCCTGGCCTGCTGCAGTCCATGGGGTCATGAAGAGTCAGACGGGACTTAGTGACTGAACAAAAATAATAAAAGCAGTTAGTTTCAGTGACCCCACTTTCTTGCAGAAAAGCATAAAAATCATCAGTTTGAGGTATCTGTTCTGTTTGATTAGCAGTAGTCTTTTACTGAGATGTATACTTGACTGCGAGTATTTTCTAGCAAAAAATTTCATGTGTACACTGGCTACTCCCCTGCCTCTTCAGAGCCGTTTCTCAGAGCTACTGAGAGACTGTCTCCCAGGCTGTCATCCTCAGTAAGACCCTGATAAAGCTTAAACTCACAACTCTATGTTGTGTGCTTTTCTTTAAGTTGACAGACAATGTGGTGCTAACTATCTCTTAAGTTTTTTAAATCTTTAAGATGGTACTCATATTTAGGGACTATTTCAAGTGCTGGCTCTTTAAAACTATTTTTTATCAGATTGCCAATAGTCATTTTATTCATAAGTTTTAACAAGAAGTATCAAAAAGCTGTGCTGCATGGTCGCACTGACCAGGGAGCTCACATTCCAGCTGATGGTTTTAATGTAAGAAGATCCAAAGACATTTTTTAAAAGTCTTACTTAAATATGCTTTATTATGATGAAACATTCAGTTTAATCAAGGTCAGTCATGGGGCAGTCTAAAGAGAGTAAGTGATCAGAAGCAGTGGAATGACAAACATGGTAGATTCTCTGAATCCAGGGTGGTTTTAGAAATTCAGCCAACACATTATCAAGTCATATTACCATTGGCTATGCTTTTGCTTAGGACTGATTTTTCCATATTATGAAAGAAAGAATAAAGAGAGATCAATCCTGGGTGTTCATTGGAAGGACTGATGCTAAAGCTGAAACTCCAATACTTTGGCCTCCTCATGCGACGAGTTGACTCACTGGAAAAGACTCTGATGCTGGGAGGGATTGGGGGTTGGAGGAGACGGGGACGACAGAGAATGAGATGGCTGGATGGCATCACCAACTCGATGGACATGAGTTTGAGTGAACTCCGGGAGTTGGTGATGGACAGGGAGGCCTGGCGTGCTGTGATTCATGGGGTCTCAAAGAGTCGGACACGACTGAGCGATTGAACTGAACTGAACTGAATATTAAATTGAAATAATACTATAATATGAAAATATGGTTCTAAAACCTCTTAACTTACATGTGAAACTGATCATATTTTCAAGTAAGTTGTTTTTTAAGTTTTTAAATGTTACAGTTAAAATGTTGCCAATCAGCATGAAATTCTTTTAATGTGTCTGGAAGCTGATACTGTAGAAACTACAATTTAAAAATATATAGTAGATAAGATTAAATCTTTGGGGTGAAGACTATTGCAAAAGAATTTTTTAATAAGGAAAAATGAAAAGACTTCTTAAATTAATTTTCAAGTTAATTTTTATTACTCATACAATTTTGATTTTCAGTATGCATCTTTCAAATACAGTCTTTTGGGATAAACAAAGGTAGAAATGTTAAGCTAATAAGCAGGAGAACATAGTCTATTTTAGTAGATGTGTGGACAGTGTAAATACTTCTACTTTGAAAAAAAATCAAATGTGAAAATCTACTTTCTCTTACAAACATTTCTACAGTGCCACTCTAATTATAATAACTGAGCCTATTTTATATATTTTTTATCCAAAGTTTCAGTTCATTAATGTATATATGTGTATGCTTGAGCCCTAACAGTGTAGCTCTTTCCAATATGAGTGATGAGGCCAAAACATGAGATATATTCAGAGATAAATGGACTAGAATCATGTAGTTTGAAAATTCAAAATACAAACAGTATTTAAATCATCTCAATAACAGATATTTCACACACATGCAATTATATTTTTAAACTGAAGATGGAAAGAGGTGCCAAGTTAGCGTACTTCAAGAGAGTGCTTTTTAATCATGGTAGCACAGAACTCTTTCTACCTCTGTGATTGCTGCTAGTAGAAAAATGTCTTACAACACATGTGGTATATATTTACAAAGCAGGTGGCACTAGTGGTAAAGAACCTGCCTGCCAATGCAGGAGACTTAAGAGATGCAGGATGGATCCCTGGGTGGGGAAGATCCCCTGGAGGAGGGCATGGCAACCCACTCCAGTATTCTTGCCTGGAGAATCCCCGTGGACAGAGGAGCCTTGCGGGCTTCAGTCCATAGGGTCGCACAGAGTCAGACACGACTGAAGCAATTTAGCACACATGCAAGCTCTTCTCTGAAAAGACTATTATTTGGAATATAAGACAAACCAATTTTATTCATTTATTATTATTTTGGCTGGTCTATGCAGCATGTAGGATCCTAGTTCCCAGACCAGGGGTGGAATCCATGCCCCTCACAGTGGAAGTGCAGAGTCTCAGACCACTGGACTGCCAGGGAAGTCCCAAACTGATTTTATTTTTGTGAGAACAGTAGTTATCTAGGTTTTCTCAGAAGGAATCAGATGTCAGCATGGCAGCCTTAGCTCAAACATTAGCTTGAATGTAAGCAATATAACTACTCCTTTTGTGAAAACTAGAGATAAATACTCAAACATTTTGTGAGGATTTGACAGCACACTTTTTTTTTTTCAGAATTATATCTGCAAAGTATGAGTCCTTGAAACCTGACTTCTAATAAAAATGAGACATTAATTTCCCTGTGAATGAAAATTGTACAACTTTCCTGCCATGTGTTATATTTTCTTTTTTTTTTTATGTCTGGAATAAATTCAGATAGCTTAATACAATGATTGTTTTGATCTAGTGCATGCAAAGTGGGATCTGTCTGTTTCATAATAATATTTGGGTTTAAAATGTCTGCATCTCTCTGTTTTGAGTCTAGTGAAAATTTTAGTGAATAATATAATGTATTATACATCAGCCTCTGGAACTGAAGTATCTAAAATCTAAGGAATGAAGGAAATAACTGCTAGCATTTATAAAAGAAAACAACAAAATAGGATATGATCTTGTACAAAATTCCTTCTGCTAAATTCTACATATCTTAAAACATTGACATCTAGAATAACTGAACCACCACAAGAATTTTTATGTGGGGATTCCTGAGAATTGCTGGCAGATTAACCAATATACCAGGCATTATTTTTTTTTTAATTCCATAGGAACTCTTTAGGAATCCATAATTATATCTTCTAATTTGAGATATAATTCAAATTTCTATGAAGTACTTTACTTTTCTTAATAATTGAACAAATTAGTATCTGGGTGATTCTATTACCAATAGAACTTACTGTTATTTCTTCAGTTTTTTTTTTTTTTCCCAAATAAGAGATTACTTGTATCCTGGCAGTTTTTAAAAAGTATTATTCTGTGAAAGAGATGATCATAATAATAAATTCAAGAGTCAAAAAGTAAAACAAAGCAAAATAATCATATTTAGAAACCTAAGAATGTTTTGAACACTCAAGATGTTTTTATTTTTTTAAATATTCTCATACTTGTTTATGATGTAAAATACTTTGAATTTCCTTGTGTTTAATACTTTGCAGGGGTGATAATGAGAAGCAGATGTTTAACTGATTGTCTCATGGTCATGCTAACAAGGCATGGGTCATGGAGTTGTCCAAGCAACTGTTTAACTTCCTTTGAACATTCTAATGATGCTTTTCTAAAGAAGCACCACTTGTTGCCTTCTGTGGCATGGTTTCTATAATTAAATAAATGTTCATGACCTACAGTTGTATAATAACAGACACATCCATCTACCACTTCCTTTAATCCATTAATAGCTTTTTTCTTCTCATCAGCCCTCGCTCATGTAACACATAGCTCAAACCCTCAGTTCAGTTCAGTTCAGTTGCTCAGTCGTGTCCGACTCTTTGAGACCCCTCAAACCCTGCTGCCCAACAATTCCTCTTGGACCTTTAATGATACAGGTTGTGACACCAATGACCTAATCTACTCTTATACTTAGTTTTATATTTATATGATGAGCAACAAAAATGAATAATGCATCAAAGATCATTTTACAAATGAGAGAAACTCAGTTCAGAATATCAGAGCTGTTAAGCATCGAGGAGATTAAATAATCTGATCTTCTCATCTCACAAGTGAGGACACCTGAACCCAGAGTCTATTCCTGTCTCAGGCCCCTGCCTTTAAATAGATTAAAAATAAATCCTATACCTACATCTTCTATTCCCCACATATTACACCACTTACCTCAGAAGTCCAACTGAAATGTATAATTATCTTAGTCTCAAATATTTATTTCTTTCTGGGAATGTCTTTGTCTCAATTCCAAAAACCAAATATGAATGTTATCAGATTTTAAAATCTATTTCAAAGAAATGCTTAAAATAACACCAAGGAAATCCTTTTTATATAATTATTGCTCATACTACCATTGGAAACTTCTCCAATGTTATAGTCCTTGCCGTTACTGCTAGTAACAGTTAGCATACCATGTTTCATTAATTCCATCCTGGACTAAGGCACATACAAGAACATAGTTAATTTCGTTTTAACTGAGAAGAGTTTAGTTGCCCGACTTCTCCATATTAATGAAATAAATGGAATTTCTGTGTCATCAGCACAAGAAATGAGTTCTTCTTTAAAGAAATTCTCTATGCATCTGCAGAGAAGGAAGTGATTTGGAGGCCCCCAATGTGCATACACACACAGATAAATGACCTATGAGAACAAGCCAAGATCAAAAGTGAATCTAAACTATTAGAAAAGTGAAAAACACTGCAAAGAAACATAAAAAAAAATCTAGGTGACATACAACCAGTTCTGCTAACCTCATGTTTGACGTCTCCATCCCCTCGGGTGTGGGTTATAGTTGCAGTTGGTTATGGAGAGACAATAATCAGACCTGGTTTCCATGGACATTATTTCAGAATCGTTTCTGGAAGGCTGCCTGTAATACGCATGTGGTGCCTGTGAACCATACTGGGAGTTGGGCCTACTATAATTGGGTAGGGATGCAACACTATACTCTTGCTTTGCAAGTGAGCCCACACTGGTCTTCTGGGTTTGAGGGACGTAGGACAGTCTCGCATTCCATTCCTCAGACTGCCCTGGAAGCACCTTTCTACGAGCTGCTGAGACCACATTTGCCACAATGGATTCCTGAATGTTTCTGGGTCTGAAGGCCTCATCCACTAAGCCGAGGGGAGACTTGGCTGCTGCTTCCCAAGGAGTCAGTCTCTTCTTTGCTTCCTCTAGCCCATCAGCTGGTTTACTAGTGTAGCTGTAAGCAGGCTGGTATAACCAAGGAGACGTTGCAGAGATGGCAGGTGGGACTGGTCTTCCAGGAAGAGAAAGAGAGCGTCCAGTCTGCTAGAAATAATGAAAATGTTAATATATCTCATTCATTTTGGTGTATGCTGATTGGCTACTAGTCCAAAGCATTCACACCATTACTAAGCACTGTAAAAATCAACAAATCCCCACAATGCTTATAATTAAAGCCAAAATAGGCTGCCTCTGCCTGGTGTATTATTAGTGCTGGTCTGGGACTTGACCTTCCTTTAGGACCTCCCTGCTCTGCTTTTCTGAACCCACAGCTCCAATTGCTACCGTCTTTCTTAGGCATCACCACCGTTGCAAGCACCCTGTCATTACTGGGACCACCCTTACTTCTGTCTGCCCTCTTCATATTTGTATCTACATCCACAGCCCACCCGCATTCTAGTCTTGTTTTTCCAATGCCGAGTAAGCATAAATATATAAAAAACTCTGGGAACAGACCATGTTCTACTGGGCTTTGTACTTTTTCCAAGTGACTTTTAATATTTTATCTTATTTTTATCTTATTTAATATTTCCCGTTTGATGGAGCAGATGACATTTTTCCAGCCAAGTTCTATTTATATATTGGCGAAGACCACGTGGATCTTTATTTCCTGAGTGTAGTATATTGCCCGTTTCTCTGAAGGAAACAGTTCAGCCACTTGTTTCATTTGTGTTTTCGTTCCTTTTATGCATATTACATTCCTTATTTCTTTGAGAGTGTGTGTCCCTGAAACATTCTGTTATGTATGCTAAATGTTCAGTTTGTCTAATATCATGAAATACAACTTATTGAAAGCTTTTACTCATTCTATATTTCCAGGGACCTTGAAGTCTGCTTATATACATTACTTCCTTATACATTCCCATTTGCTTGAGACTCTTAGGAATACTCCTGGCAAAAAGTAGCAAGACACACTTAGGAGAAATGAATCAACTTGGGAGTATGATAACATTGTGTTTCTTGAATGAAAAGCATTTCCATGCTTTAAAATGTGTTCAAATTCCATAAATGGTTTCAATATACTTTCTTCTATATCAAGTTCTTAAATTTAAAATGAATAGCAACACCTAGATTTGCACAGAATATCTCAGATTAAAATGTTTGGGGTTTTTTGTTGTTGTTGTTCCATTAGGCACACAAAGGTAGGTGGTTCACTGTTGTTTTGCATATAAAGAAAAAGACAGTCAATATAATGGATCTTGATTCTGTCTTTTCAATCACTGAAGCTTTAATAATGGAGAATTCCTTGGCAGTCTAGTGGTTAGGACTTGTTGCTTTCACTGTGGGGGCCCCGGGTTTTATCCCTGGTCGGGGAACTAAGATCCCACAAGCCACAGGGCATGCCCCCTCTGCCCCCCGCCAAATAAAGAAAAACTCCTATTAAAACTTGTTTTCATTAATCTCCTTCTCTTAATCTAGATCCAATAAGTTACTATTTAAGGATTTGATTTCTATTCCACATTATTAATGCATTTGTTTCATTCATTTAACAAAAATTTTATTGAATTCCTAATATTTCTAGGCATTTTCCTGTGAACTCAAGATACAAATATGCTTCAGATAAAGTCCATGTCCTCAGGAAGCACACAATCCAGTACTGTTTTTAGCTTTGCAGTTGTGAATCAGTCAATCAGAGGTCAGTTTAGAAAAGAGACTCATTACCTGTTTTGTACATTAAGAAGTATCAACATTCAGTATGATAAGGGCTTCCCAGGTAGCACTGGTAGTAAGGAACACACCTGCCAAAGCAGGAAACGTAAGCGTTACAGGTTCGATCCCTGGGTTGGGAAAATCCCCTGGAGAAGGCCACGGCAACCCTCTCCAGTATTCTTGCCTGGAGAATCCCATGGACAGAGGAGCCTGTGAGCTATAGTCCATGGGGTCACAAGAGTCAACACAACTGAGCAACTAACACACACATACCTAACCTTCTGTATGATAAAGAGAAATTAGCTCTTATCTTCCATAGACATGTCTATGTCTCCCTTTGTCCTTATCTCTGGAAGAAAGAGAACACTGATCTAGAGAGTCGTGGGGGCATTTTTCACATTCCAATGATACTTGTTTTCCATCAGATATAGCAGCTTCTTTAGTCAGGTCTTTAAAATAATAGAGACTTAAAGGATGGCAATAAAAGGATCCAAGTCTTCACAGAAATATAGGAGAAGTTCCTGAACATACATAAGTGTTATTACCATCACTGGCTAATAACTGGAAAAATAAATAATTATCAATATATTTGGAATTATGAGGTACAGTGTGAATGCATGCAGCTCAGTGACAGGGCATGCAAAACACTGGATCAAAGAGAGAAATTTATTTTCTGGTCTTCTTCTACCCATGTAGTCACAAAATCTTCAGAAGAATGGAATCTTAACAGAAGTGCAAAAGCTTAAAACACTGCTGAATGATATTCTAATAACAGAGACATCAGAGACTGTTCTTCAGCTAAGGCAAAAACATTAATCAGCTGAATGTGGAGGGAAAGAGCCAAACTTTGAAGTATAATATTGAAAGAGTAACTCAAAGTTTTCTGAAGAGAAACTTAAAATAACACTGAGTTTACAAAAAAACAAAAAATCTTGTAGAATAGACATATGCTAAATATAGCGGCAGTGCTGTGAAGGAAGAGTGCAGTGACCTCAGTGAACAAAATGACTGTTGCTCTTCTACATACTCCTCAGCCTGCCAAATGTGACTTCATGCTCCTTTAAGTGCTAACAATAGAACAAAATTACAAATTGTCTTAGGTTAGAAATGCACCTGTGGTATAAACAAATAGTTCTTTAGGTACATTGTTGTTTCTGTTCATGCCAAAAATATTTCGGGCCTCCAGTTTCTGCCTGCACCCAGACCCCTAATTCTAACCTACCTCCCCAAAGCCATTTTCACATCTTGTTCTTTGGTGCTATTTCCTCTGCCAGCCTCTGTCCTGAGGCTCGCACTGCTTTCCGCTCGGCTGGGTGGATGAAGCCATGTGATCCGTCCTGAGCCAGCAGTGACCAACGGCACCTGACAACAACAGTGTTCCTTCTGTTTTGGAGCTTGGATGTCTGATAGTAGAATCCTAGCATATCATGGGTTATATTCTGGATTGGAATTTCTACCTTAGATTGTATTATTATCAAAAGAATTTAAAGTTTTGATATGAGAGTGCTTAATATGTTAAATCGGTTATTTTTTGTGAATAATATATGCTGGGTCATCAAAATGCTTCTTTCTTTTTGTCTCCTACTACACTTTAATTTTTTTTACCATAAAGTTATTTTATTATTAATCTAAACTGGACTAGATTAAGAAATCTATTTTTTAATAAAAGACATTTTTTCACCGCTGCTGGATCAAAACTTAGGACCTGCGACATTCGACTTCCTTTTAGGATTAGATCATCATCATCTTAAGTTACTCAAACCGTTATATTTCAACTTATAATGTTACAGCCACTGGAATAACAAATTTCAGTCTCCTCTGAGAGGTAAATCTCTTCTCCTTCCCTAACTAGGGCTTTTTAGGAGGATTTTAGAAGGACCACCTTCCTTCAGGGAAGGCAATGTGTTTAGCTTCTTCATGCTTTCCTCCTCTTCCTCTCCCAGCTTGCTCACCCTGAGCTTTACCCTGAGGTGAAAGTGCAAGGATAGAGAACAAAAAAGAGCAGAAATATATATTTTTTACTTTATATAGTAACATCACATTCTGGCTTTTCACTCTCAGAGCCAGGGAGGCGCAGAGAAGAAAGCTGCTAAGGGATATTTGAAGACCCCTATCACTGAGGACATCTTGTCTGTAGTCCTCGATTAATGTCAGTTCATCTCAATTCTAGAGTTAACTTGTAATTCAATCTGCAACCCCTGGAAAGCTGTCTGACTACAGCTTTTAGCCAGTAGGGTCTGTTTGCACCCTTGGACAGGCCCCGGGACGACCCCATCCAGCTCTGCCTTACTTCTGCCCGGTTCTGCTCCGTGGGAAACACTCACATCATTTGACCTTGGGAGCTCAGCAGCAAATTTCCCAATTCTTTGCCAAAACAGTTTTTCAGACCATCTGTCACTCTGTAGATATCCTGGGAGGGATTCAGACCCCAGCCCACTCTGTCCTCCCATCCATCCTCATGCTGACGTCTCATACAAGGTCCTTTAAGAAGTCACTTTAAATCTGTTTTCTTACAAGGCTGGAGGTGAGAGGGCAGAGTCCCCCAAGTCCATCTACTCTAAACACACACCTTGATCTACAGAGTTCCAGAATTCCTCCTCACAAAATCCTTTCTTCCTGCCAGACTCTGACCCCCTTTAAAAACCTGGAGCTGACTAAGGGGTTCAAGAATTGTGGCAGTGGTTTGCTAATCTTTGAGCACACTAGGGACGCTCATGTCTACTGTTTTCTCTGTAAAGTCTGTGTTTATCTGGAATCTCACTTCAGTGAGTAGCATCTCTTGTATTTGAGGGCCTAGGGGGAAACTTCCACTTTTAATATCCTATTATATGATATTATCATTTCATTAGAGAGTATAGTTCTTATTTTCTTTTTAAAATGAAATGGCTACAAATAAAATGATATGTGTGTTTGTTTGTTTGTTTTCCTAGTAACATCAAATAGTCTTGAGTTGAAACCTTTTCCCTCACCCAGGCCTTGCTCTAGAGAAGGGAGCTCACTAGTTTCCAGGCCATCTCAGACAGTCTTTAAGCTCTAAATGTTGAGAATGTCTTCCCTACATTGACGCAACTCTGCCTCCCATAACTTTACCCCACTGATCCCAATAACATAGAATGCATCTACTTACACTCCTATCCAGTCATCCCTTCATATATTCCCAGTTACTTCCATTCTCTTGGAACCCTTCCCTGTCCTTATACTCTTCTTCACTTTTCCAACTAAGGGGAAATAACATCGATGGTATTCATTCTCTCAAGCTTTCTACATTCTTCTTTTCCTAGTGTGTTAGATAAAGCTAATGCAAAGATAATATCTTGGTCTCCTTAAGTAGATGTACTTGAATAAACTATCACTAGAAGCAAACCAATGAAGATGTCATTCAAACTGACCAAACTGCTGTGTCCTCTGGCAGGTCACATAGTTAATATTGGACTTATTGACAGCAGTCTGTGTGTGCTTAGAGTAGTGTGTCATTAAAGTGTTGAATCATGAGAGTATATGTCAGTCTTTAGCTGGTCCAATATAATGTGAAGTGAAGGCTGCAAGTGTTTGCACTGAACTCACGAATCACCTGATGTTACATATTCCCATCAAAAGAATAAACCGGAAGAAAGTGTTTTCCTACCTCTGCCTTTAATAATAGCCACCACTAGTAGATCACTCACTGTGTGCCCAGTGGTGATGCTTAACTGCTTTATGTGGAATATTTCATACAGTCCTTCATATAGCCCCATGAAGTAGGCACTTCTAAAACCCCTGTTTTCCAGATGAGGACAGTGACACTTAGCGAGGGTAAGTTCCCCGACGGTAGAAAGCTAATAAGTTCTGGTGGAGGAGGGGTTGAACCCAGGCAGTCTCATATGAGGTTTCTTAATCAAATACATATGACACACTATACTTGCAATGAAATTGTTTGGAAAAAAAAATTTTTTTTTTTCAAAAAAAAAAAAAGATTTGAGGGACTTCCCTGGTGGTCCAGTGGTTAAGACATTGCCTTCCAGTGCATGGGGTTTGAATTTACTCCTTTGTCAGGAAGATAAGATCCCACATGCCTCTCAGCCAAAAACCAAAAACATAAACCAGAAACAATATTGTTACAAATTCAATAAAGACTTTAAAATAAAACAAAACATTGCTTAAAAAAAGGGAGGGGGACTTCCCTGGTGGTGCAGTAGATAAGAATCCACAATTACTGAGCCCGCATGCCGCAATTACTGAAGACTGCATGCTTTAGGGCCCACTCAGTTCAGTTCAGTTCAGTCGCTCAGTGGTGTCCGACTCTTTGCGACCCCGAGTCACAGCACGACAGGCCTCCCTGTCCATCACCAACTCTAGCCACAACTAATGAGCTCCTGTGCAGCAACTCCTGAAGCCTGCAGACCCTGGAGCCAGCAAGTCGCAACTGTGAGCCCGCATGCTCCAAGTACAGAAGCCTGTGCACCTAGAGCCTGTGCTCTGCGACAAGAGAAGCCCGTGCCCCACAACTGCAGAGTGGCCCCGCTCACTGAACTCAAGAAAGCCTGCATGCAGCAAAGAAGAGCCAGCATAGCCAAAATCAAGTAGGAAATAAAGCAAGCAACAAGTGCAAGTAAATAAGTAAGAAATCATAAACAAGCAGTGTACACACACACACACACACACAAAAGAAATTTGAATCCAAGAAAACTAAATGGAATGAGACTTTAGAAATTTTGGAAAGGGACATTGAAATCTTAAATTTGGATTAATTAATATTGGCATCTTGCCATCTGTCACAAGCACCAGTAGGTGCCAGTGCATAGGGATATATCACATTGAGAGGCATTCCCTCTCTCTGAAGGGGAGACACAAGGCTCTCTGCTTCCAGGTCAGCTGAAAAGCTCAGAGGAGCTGGGGGCCTTTCTCCGCTTAACATGAACCATCTTTTATGTCAATTAGATGTTGACTTATACACATAGCTTGTTAATGAAGTAGCTGAGTGAGCTTCCTTGTTACACAGTCTGGTAACCAATTTAATTTGACATTTTAAAAAAGGAAAGGTCATCTGAGGTTACCTAGGACAAAGAAGTGAATTCTAAAGCAATGCAAATTGCCCTAGAAGCCAAAGAAGTTTAATGTGATATACTGATATATGCTTTGAAGTTCAAACTATTTCTTACCATAAACCTTAAAAGCTAAAAGAATTGTCTTGACTGAAATCCTGCTCAAACATGCAGAGTAGAGAGTCTCCAGCTGACAAATACTATTTCAATGCCTTCAACTTCTTTCTCCCTAAACATATATGAACAGTAAACACACATGATATCCCTTATCATAAACAGATTCCAATAATAGCCAATAGGAATAAATGGCATTTCTTTTGTCTTTTAAATCACTGGTTAAAATTTCTACAAACCAGGGGTCCATAAAGGGGCACGTGGATACAAGAAGGCACTGGGCATTAGCCAGTGTTCTATTTGCTCAGGTCAAAATATCACTATTTGGAGTGATTGTTGACCCCACACCTGAATTGTCAGCTTTAAAATACATCCAGAATCTGAACATTCCATACCACTTCCATTGGTACCATCTCAAGCTAACCTATCATACTCTTTTGCCTGGGTTATTGCTATAATTAGTTTCCCTGGTTCACCCTTGCTCCTTTAGTCTATTCTCAATATGGCAGCCGACATTATCTTGTTAAAAACATAAGTCAGATTATGTCACTTAGTCCTCTGTTTAAAACTCTGTCATGGCTTCTCATTTCAAAACAGGGAACTCCAAGTTCTTTCACTGACTCACAAGGCTCTACAGAATCTGCTGATTTCACACCTCCTACACCTCTGATTTCATCTCTTCCTGTTCTGTCTCTCCCACTTTACTCCAGCCACACTGGTCTCTTTGTTATTTGAATAGATCAGGTCCACTCATGTCTCAGGACCTTAATACTTGCTGATCCTCTGAATTCCAGGTATCAGCGTGACCCGACTTCATTTCCTGTAGCCTTGCTCCGATATCATATGATCACTATTGGCTGTTCTCAGTCTCTCTCTCTCTCTCTTCACACCCTCAAGATTCCCTCTCCTCCTTTCCACCTTTATTTCTACCCTTAGGCTGATGCTTATCTAACATAATAAATTTTTATTTAATTATTCTGTTTATCTGCTTCTCCACTCTAGAATTTACCTCCATCCAAAGTAGGGGTTATTGTTTTACTCATTTAGACATCCCTTGGTCTAGAACAGTGCCTAGCAAGTAGATGTTTCATAAGCATTTGTGAAATGAATGAACAATTTCTATATCAGACTGCCATAATCAGGAAATGTGGTTATCTTTACCAAAGTTTTTGGTCATGTCCTAAGATGTAGCCCGTCTCACCTGTCAGTTACATATGGTGCGGGCTTCACACATTAAATAGACCCATTTCTGCCACCCGCAATACATGCACCCCAAGACGTCTGGCAAAACAGATGGGATTAATCAACATTTACAGACAAATCAAACTTTCTAAACAGGTAAAAGATTTTTAACATGCTTTAAATAAATGATTTCCTTTTAGGTCAGTGGAAGTGTGAGGGTTTTAAACTGCTTTGATTCTCTAAATGAGAAAAATCATGGAAAATTATACATGAATCCTAAAGAAAGTCCAAAATCTATTTGTAAGATTTAAAAATTAAGACCAAAGAAGAAAAAGATCATGGAAATTGGGATTAGTTAGAGTTGGAGAAGAAAAAGTTAATTTACCACTGAGATTGCAAACAGGTATAGGAAATGGCAATTTCAGCTAGCTGATCTCTTAGGGACCCTTCCAGCTCTAGAGAGTCTTCACTTATAATTTCCCTGAAAGTGGAAGCAGGTCAACATCAGAAGGAAGTTCTCCATAGGGATATAGAATTCCTTTATCTAGAGATCTTTAAATATAGGACAAATGCTCCCTTGAGATAATTTAGATACAGTTAGGTAGTCAGGAGAATCTTAAGGTTATTTTTGTTCTAGTCTTAATAACAGTGTCTGTTTCCTGGGACCTATCTTCTCAAGTGAATCTTAAATCTTTTCCTACTGAGTAGAGTTTTGGGGAATTCTGTTGTAGCTCTCTCTTATCAAAAAAAAATAAAAAAAAAAAGAAGTGTGTCCATTTCTTTAGATAGAAATCAACAGTCTGCTTACTAAGAACATACAGATAACCAGTACAGATGGCTTAGTGGTAAAGAAACTGCCTGCCAAGCAGGAGACTCGGGTTCGATCCCTGGGTTGGGGAGATTCCCTGGAGAGGGAAATGGTAACCTGCTCCAGTATTCTTCCCTGGGAAATCCCATAGACAGAGGAGCCTGGTAGGCTACAGTCCATGGGGTTGCAAAAGAGTCAGACACAACTTAGCAACTAAACAACATTTATCTTAATTCATCTTAGACTAACTATCAGATTAAATTTTGGGTTCTAAAACAATAGACTTTTTTAAAAAAATTGTTTCATTTTAGATATGAAGACAATCTCTTTGTGAGGAAGAGTAAGAGTTCTAACTGACAGTAGGAGCCAGTATGTTGTATTGGAAAGAATGTGAATTTGGACATCACATTGACCTAGGAGTCCTGCCTTTGCCTCTTTTTACCCATATGATTCAGCCTCTCCTAGCCTTACTTTCGTTGGTTGTAAAACGGTAAGAATGCTGGCTACTTGCTTCAAGATTATGGGTAGAGTAGAGATGGTGTTTATAAGTCAAATGCCACATAGCACAACAGATTATTCTTGTTATTGTGAGAAGAGTCTGCGAGGCCTTAAAAGGTGTCAGAGACCTGGGAGAACCTTTTGTTCAAGAGGTAACTGCATAGGCAGGCTGCTGACCCAGGATAAAAATAGGAGGAAGCGGCCTTTGAAGTGGCATTAGCACTGCACGCCTCAGATACTGTTGTGCCAGCCACTGCCTCCCTCATGCCAGAACACAGGCATCAGGGTTAGCCAGAAGCATCACCGCTGACCTCATCTCTCTGCAAGCTCTGGGTGGGCCAAAGTATAGACTTCTCAGTTTCTTTTGACCTTCTGTTATGGAAGAATAAAAATAATCACATTTAACTTAATGCTGAAGACTGATGTTAGGCAGGAACCTATGCATTTATTTCTGTGGTCCCTTTCATCTTAGAAGCAATGATAACAACCTACTCCAGTATTCTTGCCTTTAGAATCCCATGGACCGAAGAGCCTGGCAGGCTAAAATCCATAGGGTCGCACAGAGTCAGGCATGACTGAAGCGATGCATGCTTGCATAGAATTTTTACTATATACTAGTCATAGTAATAAGCATTTTTTTGTCTATTAACTCATTTAATCCTCCCAACAATTCCATAATCCGCAATTTCTGCAAATAAGGAAACTGAAGCAAAGAAATTAGGTGATTTACTTGAAGTCACACAGCTCATGTTTGTAAAGGGAAATTGAAGAATTAAGGCTACAGGTAATAAAAATTTATCTAAATAATGTGTTTTAAGGCATTTAATCTTTTAGTGGAAAGATATAATGCTACTACACAGAAGTTTTTGCCCTCTCACTTTCCATCATCCTCAGAAAAGAAGTATATCGCTCTAAAAATTATAATCTGTAAAAATACTCCTGCTAATATAGACTGTGTTCTGTTTAAGGAGCTGAATTGCCATTTTAGTTTTTTGCAATTTTTGGAGAAAAGCCTTACTTAATTCTTGGAGAAAAGCCTTAAGTATATTTTTATAAAAGACTACTTCAATTGCTTTGAACAGAAAAATAAAATCGTTTAAACACATATCAAAATGTTTTCTGATGTTTTCTCCTCAAAAGATTTAAACAGTAACAGTTATATAGATCCCCACTATAGAATACAAATTTATGTAGCCACTATGGAGAACAGTTGGAGAAGGAAATGGCAACCCACTCCAGTATTCTTGCCTGGAAAATCCCATGGACTGAGAAGCCTGGTAGGCTACAGTCCATGGGGTCACAAAGAGTTGGACACTACTGAGCAACTTCACATGGAGAACAGTAGGGAGAATCCTTTAAAAAGTAGAATTAAAGCTACCATATGATCCAGCAATCTCACTACTGGGCATATACCCTGAGTAAACTGTAATTGAAAAAGACACATGTACTGCAGTGTTCACTGTAGCACTGTTTACAATAGCTAGGACTATTGTGAAAGCAATATTGTGAATATTGTAAAAGCAACCCAGATGTCCATCAACAGATGAATGGATAAAGAAGTTGTGGTACATATATGCAAAGGAATGTTGCTGCTGCTGCTGCTAAGTCACTTCAGTCATGTCCGACTCTGTGTGACCCCATAGACGTCAGCCCACCAGGCGCCCCCGTCCCTGGGATTCTCCAAGCAAGAACACTGGAGTGGGTTGCCATTTCCTTCTCCAATGTGTGAAAGTGAAAAGTGAAAGTGAAGTCGCTCAGTCACGTCAGACTTGTAGCGACCCCATGGACTGCAGCCCACCAGGCTCCTCCGTCCATGGGATTTTCTACTCAGCTATAAAAAGGAATGAATTTGAATGAGTTCCAATGAGGCGGACGAACCTAGAACCTATTACACAGAGGGAAGCAAGTCAGAGAAAAACAAATATGATATATTAAGGCATATATGTGGAATCTAGAAAGATGCTACTGATGGACCTATCTGCAGGGCAGAAATGGAGACACAGACGTAGAGAACAGACTTGTGGACACAGGCTGGGAAGGAGAGGGTGGGACAAATGGAGAGAGTAGCATAGAAACATACTTACCGTATGTGAAATAGATAGCCAGTGGAAGCTTTCTGTATGAGCTCAGTGAGCTCAAATTGATGCTCTGTGACAACGGGGACATATGTATACCTATAACTGATCCACATTGATGTATGGCAGAAACCAATACAATACTGTAAAGCAGTTATCCTTCAATTAGAAATAAATAATTTTTTAAGTTATATAGATTTCCACTATAGAAAAGAATGAGTGATAGGAAAAGTTCAGCTCTCATCAGTTTGTAGAGAGAATTTCACGATAAATAAAGGTGTCGATCCTGTATAAAATAAATGAACTTTTGACCTTGTGGGAGGGTTTTGTAGAGAAAAATTATCAGTGCCTGGTATATAGAAAGCACTTCATAAAAGATAGTCATCTTTATTAGTATAAAATTAATATTTATACTATATCTCATTTGAATTATGATAAATTACCAAACCCACTTAAAATGTGTTTAACTGTGTGAATATACCTTTAGCTGTTCATAATATTCTAAACACCTTTCTTTCCTGAAACAAACAGGCAACCATCTCCTCTCTCACTCATTCACAAAAAGAAAAGTTACCATGAATATGCATTTATCCTTAGAAGGAAAGTAGGAATAAGAGATCATTTCTATAGCTTATGTGCCTGCTATTTGAAGTAGAGCTAATATCACTTAAGCAAACTTGTTTCCCAGCTAGAATGACTTTTGCTTTCTCAGAGGAAAATTTTATCAGCTAAGATATTAAGAATTCTTAAGATATATGTGGGTGCTAAAGAAAAGTTTGCTTAGACCCTTTGCGTAATAACATTCTCCAGATTTCCCACTGGCAGATTTTTAAGCAATCCTTCTGTAACAACTCCTGATTACATTTATAAAACTGGAAAATCAAGCTGCTTAATGTTAGTGACAGACACATCAACAACTACACAACAGGTGACATTATTTCATAAGGATGTGGAGGATACAGCATGAAGAAAATGATTTACTTCATCTTTGTAACTGTTTTTCTATTAAGTTTCCAAGCCTATTAAGTGGATGCTTTGATTCTTATTCTGGGCCATGGGGAAAATGTTCAACACAATGTTTGTTGGGAAGTTTAAGATTTAGTGCCAAATCATATTTATGTTTCCTTTGTCAAAAACATGGCCCAAGAGTGATGTTTAAAATTTGGAATAAAAAAATATAAGCCTTCATCTAGGAAATCACCAACTTGTTTTCTTAAGTACAGAGGAGATAAAAATTTTGTTTAATTGCCTAACCATATCTCTCTGGTACAAGTGATGAATTTTACTTAATGATATCTTTCTTGTTTCTAAGATATCATTAAGAAATGATATCTTAATTTCTAGGGAATTTAAACAGTAATTTCATGTATGTCATTTCATTTTAAAGACACAGGAATGGCATAAAGTAGGATTTTCAAGTGAATAGATAAAAGACCACTAAGGCAGATAATAGATTAAAGCAGACTGTACAGTGATAGCCCTGATGGTGTGCTTTTCAAATGCAAACAGGAAATATGGAAACATGTTCTAACAGAAGGGTCCAGGTACCTTCCTTCAAAATAGGAAGTATTTACTTTACTTGAAAATACTAATCCTGGGTATAAATGTAATCCCATGAATGGTTCAAGGGGATGTCTCATAAAGTGTTAGGATGGTTGTCTACTTGTCAAACGTTCAAAATTAGAGAGCAAATATTTAACTTTGCCTTTGGCATTAGCTGTTATTACAGCTTTTCCTATTGGCATAGCTTTCTTAAAGCAATATATAGTTATCTAGACATAACATTTGGAGAAGGAAATGGCAACCCACTCCAGTGTTCTTGCCTGGAGAATCCCAGGGACGGGGGAGCCTGGTGGGCTTCCGTCTATGGGGTCACACAGAGTCGGACACGACTGAAGTGACTTAGCAGCAGTAGCAGACATAACATTGCATATTAATGTTATAGCAAATTTTTATATGTAGACCACTCATTTATTCCAAAGATCTCATTCCTTGTTATTTCCCTGACCACTCCTCATTTCCCAAGTTCACCTTCAATTTGATATGATGTTAATAAATTATTGACTATCCAACTGCTAAACAATTGTTTCACTTTCAGTACTGACTCATGCAAGTGTACAGATGAATGAACAAAAGCCTTATCAATCAGCTACAAGCATTTCATCAGGCCTCTAAGCCACTTCGGTTGTGTAGTCTTAGTCTAATATAAAAGGTAAATTCTTCTGGAGGTACTAACATGTCTAGGCCCTTGTAAATATACATTTGAGATTGAGAGAAGAAGAAAAGAGATCCTTCAGTAAGATATATGTTTGAAGTTCTTATGCAACTGTCCATAAAAAAAAAAAAATGCTGGGGAAGGGATGGGGAAAAATGTCCAAGAGCTTATCTATTTTCAAAAAGATTTCTTACACCAGTCAAAAAGTACCTCTCAAGCCTGTTTTGATGGTTGTTTCCTAATTCTGTCCTTATTCTTAATCTTGCTTCTTTCAATATTCATAAATCTAATGAAATAAGTCCTTTTTAACATATGGTTAATAGATCAAGTGACCACTGACCAGCTGAAATCACACATGTTAGTGACCTGGGCTGGAACTTTTGTGTGTTTTAGCTGAGAGGAAACTCATGTCCCAATTCTTTCACGTTTTATAGAGCCTGAAGGAGGTGTAGGTAGGGGGAGCAGCTCTTGCAATTTCTCATTGTGGGTCACATAGTCCCAGGTGAAATCCAGCTTTGATGCTACAACTGGTTGTCTAGATCCGTGCGTTTTTTGCAAAAAATGAAGTCTAATAAGACAAAATGAAGTCTGACAATGCAGTGCATCCCTACAATACACTGACAATTAAATATCTATGCACCATTCACAAAATAAGATTTTGATTTTGACCACAGTTGACAGTGGTAGGTAGACTATTACAGAAGTTTGTGGAGGGAGGGGAAGGGACAAAACAGGTTGAAGAGTAAAGAAAAAAGATAAATATTAAATGGTTCTTTTAAAAGATTGCCTTTTGTATGAATGCACAATACATTTGACATAATTTTATAAACTGGAACATGTGCATTCTAACAGCAAAGGATAGAGATCTAGTGATTGAGGTGAAATGATTAGCCAGGAGTAGTAGACGTTCTGCTTTACAGCATTACAAACACTTTTCTTACTTTACCTAGGGGAGCCTGACCTCTGCCCTAGGACTAGAGGTGTCTCTGAGTTTCAGAATGCTCCCTTCTCAGAAAGAGTGTGTGTGTGTGTGTGTGTGTGTGTGTGTGTGTGTGTGTGTGTGAAGAATAGTCAGGAAGAATTATAATCATTTTATAGACATTGGAGCTAAAGCAAATCCTTTAGTCACTGCTTCAAGGAAAGAAAAGTTATTCTCTAACCTCCTACTCTCTCATTAGTAAAATGACATCTTTAATTTTAAGCTATTTTTCTTCAACTACTGGAATTAAAGTGAGAAGGAACAAACAGATTTTGTCTAGTCAGGTTTTAAACTGACCCTGTTTTTTAAAACACTTAATTACATCAAAATATTCACAACACTTAAAAACCCAAATCTTTTTAAGGAGCTATTTATATGTAAAATTATAAAATCTTAAAGATGGAAAGCATTTTAGGGATCCTGCAGTCAGGCTTTCATGAGGTACAGGAGTTCCTTTTACAACACACCTGATAGTCATTGCATTGGAGAAGCACAGGCTGTGAAAACAGATTAACTTGGATTCAGCCAATGAGTCCACTACCCTACTGGCTAGGTGACTTTGGACTATTTTCTTAAGCTCTCTGAGCTTTGATTTCCTTATCAATTAAAAAAATGAGGATAATTTCCACCAAATAAGGTTGTTGTGAAATTTAAACTACATATACTAAGGCCTGTAACACATTTTATGTCTAATATGTTAGTTCCTTTTCCATTCCTTCTCTGCAATTTTTTGAAGTTTTCTTAAATTAAACTGAAATTTACTGTCTAGTCTTCCATTCATTAGTCCTGTTCTTCTTTTTCACCAGGGGAGACCTTTACCCTCTCATCCATACCAAAGTGGCTCAAATATCCAGCTCTCCTACCTCCTTTTAGTCTTTACCCCTCCCACTGGTAAATATATAAACATATATCTCATAACACAGAACTTCCAGACACATCACCATTTTTTGGTTTTAGAAATAAACTGTAGTGCATCAAACGCCTGAAAACAATACTCTTGTTGGGATCAAAGCTGCTACTCAGTGGGCCTACCCGTTCCTTTGTTCCATTCACTCTAATGTCTAAGCAGCCTCTTTACTGATTTTGTGTTTTGTCAATTCACCACACCATTTGGCTGTCTTAAGTTTAAACAAAAATATTGGAATTTTTCCCTGTGATCCATAAAGTGCACAAACTTCTTTTTAGTTTTGAAGATTGTACCATCATGTTTGTTTTCTTTTTGAAAACTAATTAGCATTCAAAGTGCTTCAAAATTCTCCTTTAGTCTAGATCCCAAAATAAGACTGTTTTGATTATTGCCAGAGAGATTTCAGCTTGTTATTAGTAAGAACATTTTTGATTGGAGATAAGAGACTGTACTGCCCGAAGGCCAAGGGAAGTCATACAATCCTTTTCCCCAGAGATAAGAAAAATCAGCCAAGGAACTTTGTACCGTCTCTTCTCTGGATGATAAAATTGTATCATTCTATTCCTAGAAATATTTATTCTGAGACTTGATGAGAAGCAGAGGGTCAGATAAAATCACATCTCAAGGTCCTGTATATTCTTTTATTTAAAAAACAAATTTAAAAGAATGTTCAAAGCAAATTATTTGCAACAGACTGTAGAATGGCTGCCTGCAAAGCTCTTTCCGATCGGAAAGGGAATTTGCTGCCACCTCCTGGGCCTTTAGAATAAAGCTGTCAAGATCAGCAGCACTTCAGGGCCTGAACCCTTCAGACAACATCAAGAGCATTCTAAAGCAGGTGCTGTTTACAAGTCTGGCTGTCCCAGACTGAATGAACTGGAAACCATCGGTTTTAAAGAATAAAGTTGACTTCAGTGTTTTGCGTGTTAGAAAACTGATATTAAAGCATGGTTTGCAATCTCTTAGCATTAGACATGACTGAGCGACTTCACTTTCATTTTTCACTTTCATGCATTGGAGAAGGAAATGGCAACCCACTCCAGTGTTCTTGCCTGGAGAATCCCAGGGATAGGAGAGCCTGGTGGGCTGATGTCTATGGGGTCGCACAGAGTCGGACATGACTGAACCGACTTAGCAGCGGCAGCAGCAGCAGCAGCATTAGAATCATCCAGGGTATATGTTACAAAAACAAATTCCTAGGCCCCACCTGCTGCTGCTGCTGCTGCTAGGTTGCTTCAGTCGTGTCCAACTCTGTGCGACCCCATAGACGGCAACCCAGCAGGCTCCCCCGTCCCTGGGATTCTCCAGGCAAGAAGGGGCTACTAAATCAGAGTTTCCATGCGGCAAGGGGAATCTTAATTTTCCCCTTGGGACAAAAGTTGGAAACCATATGTTAGGATACCATGAAGGCAATAGTTTGCAAACACTAAAACACTGTATATAAAGGAAATAGTAGTAATTGGTGAATTGAAGTGTAACAGCAAAATGAAAAGTTCTACGAGATATATTTTGCTTTGCTCTCAATTTCAGTAATACCACCCGAAGTGAATTGTGACATTTTTCTGGATATTTCATAATGTTGTAGAATTTAAAATATATTTAGCCCATACTGTGTTTCTATGAAGAATTATAATTGGCACCATCTGATAAGCATTAACAAGTAGTCCAGTGGGCCAAACAATCAGTAAACTCTGAATGTGATTAAAAAACAAACTTCCAGCTAAGGGTTGATATACTTTAAATTACCATTTTATTTATATCGGTCCAGGCTACTCCATAGTGATTTTTTAGCTTTTGAGGATTGTTTTATGAATACTTCTTTATCAGTCTGAGATATGCTAGCGCACACACACACACACAATAAACATGCAAGGAAGAGATCTTGTTGTTTTTCACTTTTTAAGAAAAAGTGTAATAAGATGGCACAAAGGGAGAACTAAACTAAGTCAGTTTAACTGTATTTGAAACAAAATATATTTTAGATTCAAATAAAGTTTTCCGAATTTCATCTTGTGATCTTTCTCTCTTCTACGTCAGTCCCAACTTCCGGTTCTGACTCAGAATTCTAAAGTAACAGAAAACCCACAAAAATCCCCTGGGTTTTAAAGGCAGCTGGAGTTCTAGGTTCCTCCCTGTATCAGTCACTCAGCTTCTGAGAACTGTTTTTCATCCCTTGCCCTGTGAGCTGGGAGTTTGCTCTGTTCAGACAGAGGTTTCACTCTTTCCGGTTTTGGAAACTGATCATGCTTCTCAGGCAAGGGGATCAATTACTCTAAAGAGGCCATGTTGCTGACCCTTTGTCCTGGGACAGTGTTGGGGAGGAGGGATAAGAACAGCTGTCTGCTGCACCTTCGGAGGCAGGCAGATTCTGTCAGAGCCCCAACTGCTGCAGGCCTGAACTGGGTGGCTTCAGAGTTTGAGACGCCACTTTCTGTGTGGTAGACCTAAATGAGCTACAACTATCCTCCTAGATGGGCTTCACTCGTGGCTCAGCTGCTAAAGAATACACCTGCAATGCAGGAGACCTGGGTTTGATCCCTGGGTTGGGAAGATCCCCTGGAGAAGCGAACGGTTACACTTCTGGTTATACTCCAGTATTCTGGCCTGGAGAATTCCATGTATAGTCCATGGGGTCACAAAGAGTTGGACACGACTGAACAACTTTCACTTTCACATCCTGCTACAACCTTGCTCAGGATACCAGCTATCCTATTCTGAGAATATATTTCATTTACAAGCATTTCCCCATAAGAATTCTCTATATTGCCACATACACCACACTTGTTTTCTTTAATATTGGTACTTCGAACTGAACACAGTCCCTTTATAGCAGAGTCTCAAAGCTGAAATTGTTTCTTTTTAAAAAAATATAAATATATTATACCAGTCTTTTTGAACCCTGGTCTCATCTTTGTACACGACTACATTTCTAATACAACAGATGAAGACAAAGAAGAAAAAGCTGACCAATAGACTGACTACAGAGGAACATAGAAATATAAAGCTTGGGTAAGAAGAAAACAGTAGAGAAGAAACAAAGATCTCCCAGTAAAAGACTCCTGGGGACAGATTATTCTTCATGTCCATATCAGATTCATGCAGACATGGCTTTTTCTATTTTTGTTCTTTTAGATTCCTTAAACTGGGATTCATATGAACAAGGAAAACAAATAATTAATTATCATGTGTGTTTTCCTCCTTGGAAGTTTTTGAAATAGTAGCTATTGTTAATCAAGTGCCCTTTATAAGAATATTAATAGCTAACATATGTTGAATGCTTTCTGTGTGCCAGACCCTGTTTTATACACATCAGACATACTGGTTTGTCTCATCTTCACAACTTGTGAAATACACCTATTATTCTCTCCAAATGACAGCAGAGGGTACTGAGACAAAGACACACTAAATCATTATCATTAACTTAATGTCTCTCAACTAGCAATTCCTGGAATTCAGCTGCAGGCATTTTGGCTTACCACATGATTTACCCGCTACAAAATGTCTCTGTATGCTTTGTGTTTATGTGTATGTCTCACCTAATCATAGGTGAATTTCACTTAAGAAATGGTTATCTTTTGCTTCCCCTAAGTCAAATTATGGCTTTTCTATATTATTTTAGTGTAAATATTTGCAGAAACTATTTTTCTGCATTATTATTACTAAAATTTGAGGAATTTATCATCACTATTCTTTATTCCCTTAATTTATCTGGTATAAATTAGCATAGCTGGGCTTCCTTGGTGGCTCAGATGATAATGAATCTGCCTGCAATGCAGAAGATGTGGGTTCAATCCCTGGGTCAGGAAGATCCCCTGGAGAAGAGAGTGGCTACTCACTCCAATATTCTTGTCTGGAGATTTTCCTGGACAGAGGAGCCTGGCAGGCTACAGTCCATGGGGTCACAAAGAGTTGGACATGTCCGAGCAACTAATGCAGTAATATATTATGGCTGGAAGTGACTATTTGAGGAATTTGGTCTAATGCATCAATGGTCATAGCAAACACCCTCTTCCAACAACACAAGAGAAGACTCTACACATGGACATCACAAGGTGGTCAACACCGAAATCAGATAAATTATATTCTTTGCAATCAAAGATGGAGAAACTCTATACAGTCAGCAAAAACAAGACTGGGAGCTGACTGTGGCTCAGATCATGAACTCCTTATTGCCAAATTCAGACTTAAAATGAAGAAACTAAGGAAAAACACTAGACCATTCAAGTATGACCTAAATCAAATCCCTTATTATTACACAGTGGAAGTGAGAAATAGATTTAAGGGACTAGATCTGATAGAGTGCCTGATGAACTATGGATGGAGGTTCATGACATTGTACAGGAGACAGGGATCAAGACGATCCCCAAGAAAAAGAAATGGAAAAAAAGAAAAATGGCTGTCTGAGGAGGCCTTACAAATAGCTGTGAAAAGAAGAGAAGCAAAAAGCAAAGGAGAAAAGGAAAGATATAAGCATCTGAATCCAGAGTTCCAAAGAATAGCACGGAGAGATAAGAAAGCCTTCTTCAGCAATCAATGCCAAGAAATAGAGGAAAACAATAGAATGGAAAAGACTAGAGATGTCTTCAAGAAAACTAGAGATACCAAGGGAATATTTCATGCAAAGATGGGCTCAATAAGGACGGAAATGGTATGGACCTAATAGAAGCAGAAGATATTAAGAAGAGGTGGCAAGAATACACAGAGGAACTAAACTAAAAAGATCTTCACGACCCATATAATTACGATGGTGTGATCACTCACCTAGAGCCAGACATCCTGGAATGTGAAGTCAAGTGGGACTTAGGAAACATCACTACAAACAAAGCTAGTGGAGGTGTTGGAATTCCAGTTGAGCTATTTCAAATCTTGAAAGATGATGCTGTGAAAGTGCTGCACTCAATATACCAGCAAATTTGGAAACCTCAGCAGTGGCCACAGGACTGGAAAAGGTCAGTCTTCATTCCCATCCCAAAGAAAGGCAATGCCAAAGAATGCTCAAACTACCGCACAATTGCATTCATCTCACACACTAGTAAAGTCATGCTCAAAATTCTCCAAGTCAGGCTTCAGCAATACGTGAACCGTGAACTTCCAGATGTTCAAGCTGGTTTTAGAAAAGGCAGAGGAACCACAGATCAAATTGCCAACATCCACTGGATCATTGAAAAAGCAAGAGAGTTCCAGCAAAACATCTATTTCTGCTTTATTGACTATGCCAAAGCCTTTGACCGTATGGATCACGATAAACTGTGGAAAATTCTGTGGGAGATGGGAATACCAGACCACCTGACCTGCCTCTTGAGAAACATGTATGGAGGTCAGGAAGAAACAGAATTGGACATGGAATAGTAAACAGACTGTTCCAAATAGGAAAAGGAGTATGTCAAGGCTATATATTGTCACCCTGCTTATTTGACTTATATGCAGAGTACATCATGAGAAATACTGGGCTGGAAGAAGCAAAAGCTGGAATCAAGATTGCCAGGAGAAATATCAATAACATCAGATATGCAGATGACACCACACTTATGACAGAAAGCGAAGAAGGGCCTCTTGATGAAAGTGAAAGAGGAGAGTGAAGAAGTTGTCTTAAAGCTCAACATTCAGAAATCTAAGATCATGGCATCTGGTCCCATCACTTCAAGGCAAATAGATGGGGAAACAGTGGAAACAGTGGCAGACTTTATTTTTCTGGACTCCAAAATCACTGAAGATGGTGATTGCAGCCATGAAATTAAAAGACGCTTACTCCTTGGAAGGCAAGTTATGACCAACCTAGACAGCATATTAAAAAGCAGGGACATTATTTTGTCAGCAAAGTTTCGTCTAGTCAAGGCTATGGTTTTTCCAGTAGCCATGTGTGGATGTGAGAGTTGGACTATAAAGAAAGCTGAGCACCGAAGAATTGATGCTTTTGAACTGTGGTGCTGGAGAAGACTCTTGAGAGTCCCTTGGACTGCAAGGAGATCCAACCAGTCCATCCTAAAGGAGATCAGTTCTGGGTGTTCATTGGAATGACTGATGTTGAAGCTGAGACTCCAATGTTTTAGCCACCTGATGCGAAGAGGTGACTCATTTGAAAAGATCCTGATGCTGGGAAAGATTGAGGGCAGGAGGAGAAGGGGACAATAGAGGATGAGATGGCAAATGGTATCACCAACTTAATGGACATGAGTTTGAGTAAACTCCAGGAGTTGGTGATCGACAGGGAGGCCTGGCGTGCTGCGATTCATGGGGTCGCAAAGAGTCGGACACAGTTGAGCGACTGAACTGAACTGAACTGATCAATGGTAGCAAGCAAAATATTAAGCTTCCCCCAGCGTTTTTTAGTTATAAGCAAACAGGCTGATGGAAATAAAAACCATAGTTTTCCCCTTGTACCTGTTCAAAAGTGTCTATATTTGGAGCTGCTGCTGCTGCTGCTGCTAAGTCACTTCAGTCGTGTCCAACTCTGTGTGACCCCATAGACGGAAGCCCACCAGGGTTCCCCATTCCTGGGATTCTCCAGGCAAGAACACTGGAGTGGGTTGCCATTTCCTTCTCCAGTGTGTGAAAGTGAAAAGTGAAACTGAAGTCGCTTAGTCGTGTCCAACCCTTAGCGACCCCATGGACTGCAGCCTACCAGGCTCCTCCATCCATGGGATTTTCTAGGCAAGAGTACTGGAGTGGCTTGCCATTGCCTTCTCCGATATTTGGAGCTACCAAAGCTTTTCCAACATTTCTTTGATTTAGAAGGTTTTGAGTTATTCCTGAGACAGGCGTAGCTTATTGCCTCTGATGGGCAACTTCTTTTATATATAGTAACCTTTGTCTTTTTGTGATCAAGGGCGGCAATGTAGCCATGTGATTTGATTAGTGACGGGCTCTGGAGTCTGTTGGGTCTTGAGTCAGCCTCATCACTTAAACAAGTTCCTTATGTTTGCTGTATTTTCTTATCTGTAAAATAGCATGATAATGGTACTTTCTTCATATGCTAGTCATTTTGTGATGACTGAGAAAGCTAATATTTGTTAAGTATTTAGAATGGCACCTAGCATATAGTAAGCCCTTAAAATTGTCACTTTATTAATGGCTCTTCAATTTTAAATTAAGGCAGTGAAACGCCAAAATATATGAGTTTTTTTGTTTTGTTTTATGATTAACTTAGAAGTTCACATCTTTTCTCCTTGAAATATACACTAGTTCTTTAGGAGATGTTTTCAAAATGACAATGAGACATAGTTTAAAACAAAGACAAACAAACAAAAACCCAAAGCTAAAAAACCAAGGAACTACTAGAAAAATATAAGGTATAAAACTGCCCTTTTCTGGGAACTTTTTGACAGAAATAACCTTTTGAGAAAACTTGCATTGGGGATGTTGCGGCAAGAAAGGTTTGCTGCCTCATCCATACGCAGGGTGAATGAGTGTGAGTTCAGCCAAGAGACTTTGTGGAACTCCAAGATTCTAGTGACAACTACATTTTTAGATATATTTGAAACACTGAAAACTTGTGACTCTGTCAGCATTATTCTGTTTAGAATTATCCTTGTTGAAATATCTCAAGTTCTTATTCGTTTAGTAGCAAGCCAAGCTGGGTGCTGATTCATTATGATAAGAAAGTTCCCTGAATTACTTTTAGTGGGAAAGGCATGAAGCCAAGGGTAGCACTTCCTTTTTTTTTTTAAATGACATTCCTCACTACCCTCAGCCCATGAATATCACCTTTTCATCCTGAAAGAAAAGTGAAAGAATTTGGAAATTCAAAAATACAAAATCACTGTCAACTCTATTTCCACTTACAAAACAGAGGCTTCTTTTTAGACTGGTTTTCACTTCCAACATATTATTATAGCATCTGATTTGGGGTCGCGGAGAGTCGGACACGACTGAGCGACTGAACTGAACTGAACTGAACTGATGAAAGTAGTGGGGTACTTTCTAATGTCACTCAACATAGTAAAAGCCATCTATTAAGCATATACAGAGTAGGCTGTTGGTGGATAGTTTGGTGAAGATACAATTAACAGGTCTCAGAGAGTGGGATTCCTGGGTCTAATGAGACTATGGAAACCATGTCGTACTGAAGGGAGAGCCTGGAGTTGGATGTCAGATAAGTATGTAGTTCCAACCCTAGCCCACTACTTGTAAGCTTTATGATTGCCAGACAAGTTGGTTAGCCTCTCTGAGCTTCAGATAACTCACCTATGAAATGGAAGTAATAGTGCCTTCACTTTCAGGGTAATTCTGAGGAGTAAATTAAATCACAATGTCATTGAATCCAGGGTCCGCTGCTTAACACTGTGTGATCTTGGGCAAGATATTCAGCCTGATATTCAGCAAGATATTTGTGCCTCAGAATCCCATCTATAATCTGTAAACTGAGGATTATGGTGATACCTAGCTCATAAAGACTTCTGATTATAAAAGATAATCTGTGGTGGTTACCAGAGTGGTGGAAGTGTGGGTGGGCAAAATGGGTGAAGGTGGTTAAAGGTACAAACTGCTGCTGCAGCTGCTGAGTCACTTCAGTCGTGTCCGACTCTGTGTGACCCCATAGACGGAAGCCCACCAGGCTCCCCTGTCCCTGGGATTCTCCAGGCAAGAACACTGGAGTGGGTTGCCATTTCCTTCTCCAATGTGTGACAGTGGAAAAGTGAAGTCGCTCAGTCGTGTCCGACCCTTAGCGATCCCACGGACTGCCAGTTACAAAATAAATAAGTCCTGGGGATATTGTGTAGCACGGTAACTGCAATTCACAATGAAGAAAAGTGAAAATGTTAGTTGCTGTCATGTCTGACTCACTGTGACCACATGGACTGTAGCCTGCCAGGCTCCCCTGTCCATGGAATTCTCCAGGCAAGAATGTGGGAGTGGGTAAGCATTCCCTTCTCCAGGGTGTCTTCCTGACCCAGGGATTGAACCTGGATCTGCTACATTCAGTTCAGTTCAGTTCAGTCGCTCAGTCGTGTCCGACTCTCTGCGACCCCATGAATCACAGCACGCCAGGCCTCCCTGTCCATCACCAACTCCCGGAGTTCACAGGCATATTATTTACCATCTGAGCCACCAGGGAAGCCCATAGTTAAGAATACTGTATTGTATATTTGAAAGGTGCTAAGAGAGTAGATTTTAAAAGTTCTTATCATCAGAAAAAGAAATTTGTAACTGTGTGATGATGGATGTTATAGCTGGGCTTAACTGTGATGATCAATTTGCAGTATACACTAATATCAAATTATTATATTGTACACCTGAAACATATTAATATAATGTTATTTGTCAATTATATCTCCATTTTTTTAAAAAAAGAGAATCTATGAAGATACTTGGCACAACTCAGGGCCCAAAGTTTGTGCTCAGTTAATGTTAGGTATTATAATTTATATAAAATATTTAACACCATTTCTGGCTTTTAGTAGAAACTTAATACATCATCCCCTCACCCTATCTTTTCCTTAGATCTTATGAGATTGTGTGAATGACTGTTACAGCTTACATCTCCATCCATGTCATCTGTACTTGAACTGTAATCTTAACTCAGGGTCTTTGTATGGTCTCGAGAACCGATTATTCCACTAACTAAAGATATCAAAGACTCTCTCTGACTTCTAGAATGTCTCCTGAAGAACAATTTAAAATACTTACTGTTTTTTTGATATTTACTTCCAAGAAGAAAAATTTTCTTAATTTATTCCCCAAATGTGCATTTCTTTTCAACTTAGAGCTAATTGTGATCTGTGTTTGTATTCCATGAACAACAAATAATAGTTATCAGGAAGCTCAAGAAGTAGGGGCTATGAAGGCAGGATTCCTCCATGGTATATTGGAAGGCTATTATTTTAAATATTATTATTACTATTACCAGGTAGAGGAAGAAGGGGCTTCCCTGGTAGTTTCGACTGTAAAGAATCCACCTGGAATGTGGAAAACCTGAGTTTGATCCCTGGGTTCGGAAGATCAGCTGGAGGAGGGCATGGCAACCCACTCTAGTATTCTTGCCTGAAGAATCCCTATGGACAGAGAACAGTCCATGGGGTTGCAAAGAGTCGGACACAACTGAGCGACTAAGCAGAGCAGAGCACAGGGGAAGCAGCGTAGGCTGGAAAGCAGGCCCTTGTAACTACTTTCATTAGGGACCCTGAATGTATTTCATAAGCACACATAATTGAGACAAACACGTCAAGAATGAGGTATAAACAGAGGTAAACATGAGGAACTTTACATTTAGAACCAAAAAAAAAGAAAATTTATGAAATTCTGTATATCAATAACAACTATTTAAACTATAGGATCCTGTAGAAGCCTAACTTTTTATACTTAAGAAATACTTTATTAGCTGGCATAGTTCTTATAAAATTAGGAATCTGAGAAATATCTGACAGGATTTTATATTTATAAATTAAATTCTCTTCATTTAGTTGCTTCTGAATAGTAAGGTCTATGATTTCCAAGTGCCAAATGGTAATTCAGTATAAAAATATACATACCATGGAAACTTTTTTTTTTTTTTTAAGAAACTGGCTGTACCTGATAACATCAAGGAAAACATAATCTGATTTGTTTGGCTTTTGGCTGTTATTGGCCCAGTGTCTCACAGGATGGTCTGTAATTTTTTCCTTTTTCTTTTCTAACTCAGACTAGCCTCTTTTAGCAATTTTGCCTGGTGTTTGGGTCCTGTGGGAATTTACTAGCTTGTTTTATGGCCTTTGGCCAATCCTGGTGGGAAGTCTACAGAAGAATTCAATTCTGCTTTTTCCCAGAATACTTGTTGACAAACTCAGTGGCACCGAAGTGTTACATGAGTCTTTATGTCCCCCAGAGTCCAGTGATAAGGGCACTTGAGACCAGCAAGGGTCAGTGCTTCTGGGAATATGATGTTGGTTCTCAGAATTTACATATTTTTCTCATGAACTTTTAACAATTTTAAAAACAAACTCAACAACTCTGCTTGTAAGAGGGAATGAGAACACAGCCCACTGCTTCCCTCTGGAAGCATTTTAAGCATTTAGCTTTTTAGAAAACAATCACTTCTTTTTGATGACCATGACTTCAAATACCCTTCCTGCTCGGCCAGTGGTGACTCATAAAATAGCAATAGATTTCAGGAATTCACCCATAGAATACGGGTGCTTGCAGCTTCTCGAATTTATAACTGGATTAAATGACACACAGCAAGGGACTTTTGTTTGGAAGATTAAATCCAAACTCAGACACTAACAGCTGTGTGTCTTCTTGTGTTCTCAAGAGACTTCTGTGAAAGTGCTGCAGTCAGAGTGTATGATAGACCTGTCAGTGGAAAACAGCCTTCAGAGTTTTTTTAACCTAATAACTAAACAAAACAGTGGTCCCACATAAGTTAGTCCATTCCCTTTAAACACAGATCATTTGTTCTTGACATCTCAGATGTGACTCTTGCTGCCAGGCTAGAATTCAGCTGTGTGATAGTATTGAGCAGCCCTGTGAAACCCACTTTCTGAAAGGCGTCAGCACTTTCTAGAAGGGTTAAGGAACCCTGGCTTAGTCTCAAGGACTACTGTAACTCAGGTCAATTTTCCTGTAGTTAAGATGAGTTGCCTCTTGTGAAGATTAAATGAGATACCTGCTATCATTAAAAATCATACTAGATATATTTTGAAGTACAGACTTTTACATGCTTCAAAATGATAGCCCCAATGTGCCTTAGAAAACATATTCCTAAAAATGTATGCTTTATACTATCAATGAATATTCAAAATGCAGAAACAGTGTGATTTTCTTCTGTCACAGAAGAATGTGTTTATTTTTGAAATATTAGAAATAAAACTGTAACTGTTCTAAGGTCAAAGTGGCAATGGTCAGATCCCCAGTCTTAAGAGCTCTGTGATTCAATCTGCCCTCCTATAGGACGGAGAGGAATATGTGAACCTGAATTTACAAAGCACCTTTCTTTATAGAACATCTGGTCTGTGTGCCGTACTCAGTATGGTACAACATTCCAGGAAGAAAGGCTTGAGACATTATTTAGGGGACGCTGGTGGAAAGAAATCTGCACAAGGCCTTGTAGGAAGTCGGTGACTGTCGTTACATTTTATTTTACATTCCAGTGCCTGTAAACCATATAATGTACATAAGGCGCCTGACATAACACAAGCACTCAGTAAGTGAACTTTGCCATTGTGTTGGTGATGAAAGCTTGACTTCACAGGCGTTCTGCACAGAAATTAAGCTAACAAAGGACAAGGATAAAGGCAAGATCCTAAAAACCAAACAAAAACTGCCTCCTCATACCCTCAAACCAGTCAACTAACCAACTGAAACATCTGCTACCAAAAATAGCCAACAACACCTAGAATTCAAAGGGTGTCCAGTGGGAAGGAAGCTGAAGTCATGAGTCCCAAGTCTCCCACCTGCCACACTGACATCATTTCCAGAACTCCAACCTGAGAGATGACACACCCAGCTTATTCTGCATGCAAGTTCCCAGGGGCTCCCTGGCTGGGGAAAAGAGACAAAGAAATCTCTTCTCCTCCAGGGAGTTGGCTTAGTCCTTCTCCCTTCCATGCCCTTATCTCTCAGGATGAAGTTAAACTCTGCTGTGGATATAATTCTGGAAGATTCTCTGCCTTTTCCATAATTTGGGACTGTATGGTTCCAGATGACAGCTATGCTACCAGCTCCCAGTCGAAGCTGTGGATGCTTTGACTGCATACCTGCTATGATTCTTAGAAGCTTTTTGGGAACCCCATGTCAGTCCCAGCCATGTTAGCTGTGTCTTTAGTCATCAACTCCAAATAGTAGCTCTGCTCAGATGGCCACCTGTCCTACAGGAAACAGACTCCAAACATTCCTCATTCCTACATACCACAAACCACTGGACAACTGGGAATACTTGTGGGTCATTACCATTCTAGGATACTTTTGAACCAGAGGACTCAAAATGACTACCTTATGTTCCACTGTCTTCTCCCTAATTCATGCCGTTCTTTAAATGCTATGTTAAGAATGCAAAGTTATAAAAATGATCCCCTTTCCTGCTTCACCTTAAGATGCCTTTTTTGGTTGTTCTATTAGAAAAGAATGCAAAATGCACAGCATTCAACAGACTTCCTTTACAGGGAACAAGTAGTACAAACAATAGTATTATATAATGGATAGACTGCTTTTTCCTTTATCCTGTGTGAATCTTCCTAATTGATTTCCCAAAAAGGCAAATAAGAGACCAAGCTACATCCTGTGGTTGTAACCTCTAGGTAAATTGCCATCAAAGCCAATAGAAGATTTTCCAGAGAAAAAGCAAAGAATAAGCCCCATTGTGCGTAGCTAATTTAATTCTCCTCTGTGTTATATCATAGAAATATCTATGACTTGCAGTTTTGCAATGTACAGAGAAGTGGAAATGTTCACAAAAAAGAAATTGAGATATTTGGAGAGTGATATAAGTGAAATAGAAGAAAACATGTCTTAGAACAGCTCATACAGGGATTTTTTTAAAAATACATTGAACAGATAAAGAAGATAGTAATATTTTAATAGGATAGTGAAAATATAGCACATTGACAGTGACAGCAGAAAAAGAACAGAAATACAGATATTTTCAGAGGATTAACATGGTACCATGTACCCTCACACCAGGCAAGCTTTTATGAGAAGTCTCTAGACATATCTCTTCTATTGAGAAGATGGTTTTCCTTGGAGTTGTCAAAAATGTTTTGTGGTTCTCTATATTAATTCATGTTGAATAGTTTCCATGGTTGGTCAGACTTGGACTTAAAATAGATATGAGAAAGGTCTTCAGGTTTACTGTCAGTAACATTATTGACTTCAGAGCCAGCTGGATGATGACATGGTGTGTGACCAATCCAAATTTACAAGGTAACCTTGCCTTAATCCTCCTGGTCCATCAAATATAAATAATAAAATGAAGGTGAAAGAATAGAATTGCAAGGAACAGTGGGAGAAGCAGTGGTCAGAAAGCAAAATAAACAGAAGAAAAAAAATCCGTGAGGTCACTCAGAAATGATGCTAATAACTGTGTGTTCTCACCCTACGGCCTCCACACACATGGGGTTCCTTGTGCTTCACAGTCAGCCCCCAGAGTCAGTAACCCTTCAGTAACCCAAAGTCAGTAATCTCCCAATCACATGATTTCCAAAAGGAAAACAATGGTCACACATGTGCTTTTATCTGTAGCCTACTCACCTTTTTATACGTTCCTCTTTTATAATGTACTCTACCACTTGCCTCAGCTGAGGAAAACAAACTTATGCTTTCATGGGCAATTGGAGATGTACTCAGTTTCTTAAGTAATTGGTGAGGGAGGATGGGAATCAACCTCTAATAATAATTATCCTTCTTGCCCATCCAGTTTACTTTAAAGAAGTCTTTGAAACGAGCTAATATATATAAAACATCTGGCAAGGAGCCTGGTAGATAATAAGTACTCCGTAATTATTAATCCCCTCTTTCTTATCCACCTTACTAAACTATGTACATTCCAACAATCCCCAAGTTCTCTGTGACATCAAACAGGTGGCTGAGGTTGACAGACCAGAGCTGATCCCTGTTCTCAATAAATTTCTTATCCCTTAATACTAGTAATAGAGATAAAACACTACTTAGAAAGGAAATGTCAGTCAATACATGTTATATTTTCACTACAATCGAACCTTTTCACTGTAGGAACACAGCTGTGCTGTTACATAAAGACTGTGTCCTAATGTTGATAACACTGATCACTGTCTTGTGACTAAATGCATAAACCCTAAGTATCCTGCTTACTTAATACAATGGCCCATGTCTATTTGGGGGTGCTCCCAGATTTTTTTAAGTGTGCAAAGAAGATAAATATGTTTTAAGTCAATCAGAGTTAGATTTCTGACTCATTAAAAATATTCTGCTTCTTGGACCCAGATTGGGAGGTGACATCTGAAATTAAGTAAGTTGAGGACTTGCTAGGCATTCTCGGGGACTCAAGTTAACACTGCAAACAATTCGTTTCAAGCAAAGTGGACACTCAGCTTCGGCTACAAGATTACTCTTCCACCACAGATGGTTTCCACACCTGAACAGTGACACCACTCTTCTTTGCTGAGAACTTTGGCCTTGGTGCCACAAAGTAAGATGCTGAGGCTGATTCCTGCTTTGGAGAGGTGGGGCTGGCCACAGGCACTGGGGAAGCGCTGACCGGTGAGGTGGCCTCAGCAAAGAAGGAGGGCGGAGAGGTATAGGCTGGCACGGAGTACACAGAGGAGGCCTGCACATTAGTGGGCGAGCCAGCGTTCACTGGCCGAGGAGGAAGAGCTTGCTTCACAGCTGGCACTGAACTGACCTTCACCGATGGCTTTGCGGGGAGGCTGTCCTTCGCGTCTGGAGGTTGGAAAGTAAACAAGGATGCATTAAGCTGATAGGGTTGGTGCTTCATGACATCCAAAGCATTGAGGGGTTTCTTGCCCTTTTTCTTGCCTGTCTTGGAGGCCTGTGGGCCTGATGACTGAGACTTGACAGCAGCTGGTGGGTAGGAGGGGGAGTGGATAGGATTGTAGGCCACAGGTGGAGGCGCTCGGACATTGGAGGAGTACTTCCAACCGGCCGGGAGAGACGGGGTGGGAGACTGAGCCCGGGCAGCGTGGGCCTGCACGGTGTCCGAATCTACCACGTACTTCTCCATCCTTGACTGCCTCTTAGCAAAGAGCTGGGCTCCTTTCCCACTCATTCCTGGAAGCTCATTGGATGGTCCCACCGCACCAGCATGAGCAGTGTTCACTGTCGGTGTGGGAGCTGCTGGTTTGGGAGTATAGTTCCGGCCGGCTACCGCTGCCTGTGGGCCTTTGAAAGGACCAGCCAGGTTCAGAGCACTTGCAGGCCGGGCGGGAGCATAAGAAGGCTGCGCGATTTTGATGGAGGAGACCACGGTGCCGTGTGATGGGTTGGATGTGTGGAAGGCAGGAGGTTGCGTTGGAGCCACTCCTGGCGACCAGACTGGAGAAACCGGAGTGACTGGTTGGGAGGATGAGGACTTGACAGCAGGCTTTGGAGCAACAGGAGGCGGGGTCTTCTGTTTTGCAGAGGAGCCTTGCATGAAGTTACAAGCCTCTGCTCCTAAACTGAGGTAGTCTTCTTCAGGTCCGGAATCTGCTCCCGCTCCAGGGCCCTTTTTGCCCTCAGAATTTTGAAGAAGTGACAAGAGTTCAGGATTGGGGCTGACTTTGGGCTCTTTAAAAGTGAACATGGGTTTTGTCGTGCTTCTCCTTTTGGCCTCCTGCAATATCCCCGTTCTTTTTGCTGGCACCGCAATCCTTTCATCCCGGGAAGCTATTCGTTCAGATGAATCGTAAAAGGCCGGCTGGGACCACGGGGCAGGTTGGGGCCACGGAGGGGGCGGTGCTGGGCCAGCTGTTGGACTCGACACTGCCCTGGAGAAGCTTTCAGGTGGGGGTGTGACTGCAGAGTAAGGTGGAGGCGCAGGAAAGTCACCGATGGGACTTGTCACGTTTCGGCTTGGAGAGAAGGGGGCTGCCGGCTGGTTCCCAGACCCCAGGAAGGGCTTGGCTGTTCTATTCACAGGGATCATCCTCTGAGCTTCTGCTGTCTCAGACACCCCAGTGAAGCCATTCTGTTGGGGCACATGGCCAAGACCATGGCTCACCTCAATGTAGCTTTTGCTCACAGAGCTCTGTACTCTCACTGACTCTTCTTCCTTCCTTTGGTAAGACGTCACAGTTCTCGGACCATCTGTCTGGGCAGCATCTGGTTCTCTGCTTGGCACTCCACCTGCCCTCTCCTCCTCTTTTTGGGCTGTGATCTGATCCATTCTCTCCCTCCTCTTGGCAAACATGAGGGCCCCCTTGCCTGTGGTGTCTGGCAACATCTCCATCTTGTCCCCTCTGTTCAGTTTCTTTTCAATGTCCACTAGACCAGAGTCCCAGTCAAAGTTCACAACTTGTGTGTTGTCGTCAGTGTCAGACAACAACTCTTCATCCACCTCCGATTCGCTTGCACCCAGAAATGCTACTTCACATGGATCCTCTTTGTCGCCGTCTTCCTCCTCCTCCTCTGCCTCTCGCTCAAGTTCACCAGTCCCGTAGCTGACTAGGGTGTATTTCCTGGCCCTCCGACGACGCTTCTTAAACATCAACACCCCCTTGGAGTTGGGGTTGGGGGCATCTGTCAGAAGGAGGGCAATGCTTTTGCATTTAGATTTTGCTTCTTTCACCTGCTTTTCTGATAAGCTTTCACTCCTCCTGAGCCCTAGGGAAAATACAAAGATTACATTGAGTTGATGAGTTCAAGGAAGACTGCATAGCAACCCAGAAATCAACTCTCCTGGGGGAAAATAAATACAGAAAAAACATGTTTACAATTAGGTACTAAATTGTGATGCAATCCAACTCATTTCTCTTTCTTCTTTCAAAATGTATACTTCTATATTGATATATATGATGATATAACTTGCACATATATGTCACTTCATTTTTTTCTACAAATACATTTTTATGTTGATTAGAATATGTCTCATAATTTGTTTCTGTATAGCTCCTTAAACTTTAACAATAAACACTGGAAAATAAATGTCAGTTAACTGGATATAATTAAAATTACAATGGAAATAATTTAAGGACATAATATTTGCCAAAAACAACTTAGGACATACCTTGCATTTTCATATTTTAAAAATAAAATGTTGATATAAAACATTTCCAAGCATTTTAAAAAGGAGGGATGGAGAAATAAGAAAATATTGTTTACTTAAATCTTTTAATGTAATGAGTTTAAGTATTTAGGTTTTCTTTCTTTTTTTTTTTAGTTTGCCATTCCTCCAAAGTCTTTGCATTCACAGCTACTAAATCAAAATAATTTCAAAAATGTAATGAATAATAATTGAAGGTACTGGATCAATAATTAACAATAATTCAGAGTATAATATTTAAGAAACTTTAGCTACAAAGTTGTCTAAAGTTGTTCACAAATGCATTGCTCTTAAATTATATTACTAATAACCTTTACAGCTGTGGGTAGAAATGATACAGAAATTAAGTCATGTAAAATGAGAACCTGACAGTTTTAGAATAACAAATTTATATTTAAAATTTTAATATTATTATTGTTATAAAAAAAGTGGTGGCAAGTTAGCTTATAGCACTATCAATGATAAAAATAAGCATGATTCACAAATAATTTTGAATTCCTCAAAAGAGTTAAATAAAAATTTCAGACATTAAAAAAAACTTTTTTTTAATTGAAAATTACCTCTGTTTGTGACTGGAGAAAAAATCAGACTTAATGGTTAATTTTTTAAAAATAAAATAGAATCAAAATAGTTTTATAACAAAATTACAGATATTCACTGGTAATCAAACTTTACTTAGAGAAAATAGTAAAAAGCATGGTCATTCCTAAATGTAATTCCTTTTTTGACTAGTGTTATACAACTTACTATTAAATTGACAGTCACAGTTGCACAGTTGTTGCTAACTTCACTGCCAACATGTAAAGTATGTGAGTGCTGCCTTAATACACTTGATTAATATGCTATAAATGTGAAGATGCATACAGATGCTTAAAGTATAAGGAATGATTAACTGCATTTGTCAATTCAGCTACACATGGTTATGCTAAAAATATGCTTTAAAAGAAACAGCAATAGTTAGGAGAATTAATATACCACTTTGAATAACCAAGATCATTACTGTTGTGTATCACTCGTACATTCAAGTGCCTTTGGCAGTCAACCTTTACCTCCTCAAATGCCTAAATGAAATTCCCAATTTGTTTTTAAAAAGTACATGAAAGAAAATTACAGAAATCATAAAACCCAACTGTCATTCCTATCTTCATTCGCCTTTCTGTAATCACTCTCCTGGGTAAAACAAAAAACCATAAAAGACCTTGATTTTAAAATATATCTTGAGTTGGGAGACATTTAAATGACTTCACATGGCCTTGGGGATTGACTTCTGTGTCTAGAAGGTAGATGAGATGCTTTGCAGTCTAGTGAAGACTTAACAAAATGGAGAGGATCATGTAACTGCTCAGTATTCCACATGTCCTTGTCCATCAAACTCACTTCTGCAAGCATCATCATGCTGCACAATGATTTTTTTTCAAAACCAGGATCTGCTTTTAATATCAGTGGTTGAGCCTATATTTTAAAGACACCTCTCCGCAGCAAACTCAACAGTTTTTGACATTTAAACTCAGCGTCCATATGACTGCAAAGACTCTCAAATGCTATTTTACCATGGAATATGAGACAAATCAAAAAAGGCACATTAACTTTAGTATTTTTTTTAAAGTCCCCATGTCTTTGGGAAGAAAAGAAAGTGCATTAAAAATATTCAAATCTACTACAAAGTTAAAACTTATTACTTCCTGTTCAGAAATTGGTGTTTTCTACAATTTCATGTTTGTTATTTTGTGCACTAGTTAAAAAAAAAAAAAAGCCAATGAAAGACATAAGAAAAACCTTAAAAAGAAAAAATCTAGGCAGGCGAACCAGCAGCAAAATGCCCTAAGCTCCCAAGCCCCTTCCAGCTGCCCAGCCGTGGATCCCAGGGCAGGACTTACGTGCGTGGCGTGCTCTGTGCTTGTGAGGTCTGCTGTGATCCCTTTCTGAGCGTGGATCTTCTCCCTGCTCTGTGCCTTCTGATGAGACTGCAAAGGATACCAGAGAAGGAGGTGCTTCTGACTGCCCTCCTTCCACTGGAGAATCCACACACCCCTTTGCTGCCTGAAGCCTGCACCCTTCCGTCTTCTGCCTGTCAGAGCAGTCGAAGATCACCTCCACGCGGGGCAGCCCCGTGTCTGCCGCTTCATTTCCCTGGATCACTCTCAGCTCCTGGCCACTGGAGATCTGGATTGTCTTGCTGGACCTCAGAGGAGGGTCCTCTTTCTCATTAGTAGGGGCAGAATTTATGTGGACAATCCCGTCGTGTTGTAAATTAGGCTCTGGGTCAGGAGACTTAGATTTTTCTGCTCCCAGGAGAGTCACTACAGCGGCACTCGTGTCCTTGTGTCTCTCTTGTGACAGGGACAGTTGCAGCTCAACCACAGTGCCTGGCCGCCCTGCTTCTGCCTTCTCACTTAAGATAATCTCCTCTGGTAAGCGTCCACTTTCAGAGTCAGACGTGTGAGGGGCCAGGCCTGTTTCTTCTTTTATGCTTCCAGAGAAACCAGCACCACTCACTTGCTCCTCAGCTAGGGGAGTTCCACTCTTGATGGGGACTACGTAGAACTCTCTGTACTGGCTCTTTGTGGCTGGTCGAATCTGCAGGGTGGTACTTTCCACGTACCCTTCATGGGTGACATTCTCATGGTTTTTGTTTTCAGTTTCAGAGATTGAAGTTTCACTTATTCCACTGGATGGTCTGCACACAGGAAAATTAGTCCAGACAGTTAAATCAGAGTGTATTACACCTGCCAAAGAACTTCCTGACACTTGTATGATGTCTAATACACAACACAGTAAAAATATTTCCTCCTAAATGTCAACTGCATCGCATTTGAAAACAGAACTTGGCAACATGCATATATTATTATTTAAAGATCTTCCAAATAAACTTGTCTGTAAAGCAAAGCAAAAATGCTCACAAAAGTTTATAAACCCAAAATCCATCCTAAATTCACTTTTTTTTTCTTTTTTTTTTTAAGCATAGGTTATAGCTCTATGGATGCCCTTCACCTAAAATTATTGGGGTGTTTTCAAATAATCATGCTTGTTATAATATGACAAAGCATTGTAATGTCTCATTGACTGAGGTAGGTCTGCACATTATAAAGTTTCATAAACATATTCAGCAGCTTCAGAGCAATATTAGTATACAGATAACTCAAGTAATCCTTTTAGATGCTGTGCTTTCTTGAAAGGAATGAAATAGAAGCTGTTTTTTAAGCTCCAATGAGCATGTGTTTTGTAATAAGTGGACCCCAGCCCAGTACCCTTGTGCAAAGAGAAATCCTTTCCATGCTGCAATGAATCATTGAGTCATGGAGTATTTATAATCTGAAATGTCTCCCCTTTTCTATTTGAACTTGTCACTTGGAGCCATTTTCCTTATAGGATCTATGAAGTCAAACTGTTCCTTAATCGCTCAGGTAAAGAGCCCACAGCTGTTCACCACAGTCTTTTTATTTTGACCTTAACCGTTCCCAGCTGGTTTTGCAAATTTGTGTTTGCAAGAAGCAAAGTCAGTTAAGGGTTAAATGACTTCTTGCATGAAACTCTAATTTAAACTCTAACTGCTTTTAGAAGAGAAGCATCATTCACAGAACAGCTGTAGGAGATGCTTTCATTTCTTACATTTGTAAATTTTTTAAAGAAGCAGTAGCATCTATCTCAGCCCCATTCTTTTTCCCTCAAAAGTACCCTAACTAATGCAGGATCATCTATTGAAGGGAGTGAGCCCATACTTCTATTCTATCCAAAGGAATTCACCTTAGAATTCATGTAGTAGTAAAATTTAAGACCAATATTCAAAATAATTACTCTTGACTTTATTTTTCACTGAATTTAGCAAAACAAAAATAAACAAAGCATAAGCTAACAATCAAATGAAATGCAGCTTTCTCTGTGCAAATAGTCTGTAGAGCTTCCTAGTAATAGTAAAAAAAAAAAATTATAATATTTTTAAAACATGATGAAAGCAAATTAAATATTTCTTATATAGGAAGTGATGAATACACTCTATGCAACTGAAATTTGAGAGTTCCAAAAGGCAGAGTTTTAATTTAGGAAGGTCTTGAGATGGAAGTAGATTAAATCACTTTGAATTATATTAGCAATAAATTATGAAGCTGAGAAGAGAGTAGTGTGAATTCATCCCAGCCTTATAGACTGTAATACAGGCAAATGGGTCAGATAAATATTAACATTTATTGGTAGCCAAAATAAAATGGATAGATATACATGAATAAAAATCATAAAAGAACTAGAGGTTAAATAAAGCTTTATACCTTAAAATGCTCATTTCCATTCAGTGCACATAGGTACTTAATTCCAAAATTTATATGTCATGATTATATGTGTGTGTGTGTATATAGATAGATGGATAGATAACATTTAAATAAAATTTACAGTAATAGAGATAATGTTGATAGTCTGACCCAGCTATCTCTGGGTAATAGCCCAGGAAAAGTAAATCATGTGTCCTCTAGGGACAGATGACAGTTACATGAGCAATAGAAATATTTAATTCCAGGAAACAATGTTCAGATATCCAGATTTGTAGGGGTGGTGGTGATGATGATGATAATTACTTTGGGGATGATTTTAATTTGAGATTTCATTTAAAATCTCTGCAATTATTTATTTATTTTGTAAAAATAAAAATACTTAAGATAAAATAATAATCAAGATTCCAGTTATTAAAAGTAGCAAAGAACTAGTCCATTTACTTTTAAAAGTAAATCTGTACCTAAGACTCAGCTTTAAACCACCAAGGACTTTCCCAATGACAGTCATCAAAACAAGAACTAGTAGGGGATGTTCCACTCTACAAGTGTGTTCTGAAGAGACTGGCCTCATTACATCAGCAAAGACACTAAACGGGAATAAATGAGAAAAGGTTTTTGTCCTATTTTGGATGTGATTAAACCTTTACAATTGGAAGGACTGATGCTGAAGCTGAAACTCCAATACTTTGGCCACCTCATGCGAAGAGTTGACTCACTGGAAAAGACTCTGATGCTGGGAGGGATTGGGGGCAAGAGGAGAAGGGGATGACAGAGAATGAGATGGCTGGATGGCATCACTGACTCGAAGGACTTTGAGTTTGAGTGAACTCCAGGAGTTGGTGATGGACAGAGAGGCCTGGTGTGCTGTGATTCATGGGGTCGCAGAGAGTCAGACACGACTGAGCGACTGAACTGAACAGAACTGAACTGAACTGAAACCTTTACAAAGACAGAACTTCAAATACCTCAGAGATTTAAATGTAATAATGGCCAACACTGTGACTACACTTGGCAAGGTTTCTATTCAGTTCAGTTCACCAACTCCCGGAGTTCACTCAAACTCATGTCCACAGAGTCGGTGATGCCATCCAGCCATCTCATTCTCTGTTGTCCCCTTCTCCTCCTGCCCCCAATCCCTCCCAGCATCAGAGTCTTTTCCAGTGAGTCAACTCTTCGCATGAGGTGGCCAAAGTATTGGAGTTTCAGCTTTAGCATCAGTCCTTCCAATGAACACCCAGGATTGATCTCCTTTAGAATGGACTGGTTAGATCTCCTTGCAGTCCAAGGGACTCTCAAGAGTCTTCTCCAACACCACAGTTCAAAAGCATCAGTTCTTCGGTGATCAGCTTTCTTCACAGTCCAACTCTCACATCCACACATGACCACGGGAAAAATCATAGCCTGACTAGACGGACCTTAGGTTTCTTTGAAAAAGCAAATGGCAGCTTTACAAATAAGTAGGATCTCAGTGGCTTACACACTGGACTTGAGGGTAAATGTTTAGATGGGAGATTGTGAGAGAATTGTGACATTTCTTTATTTTCACAAAATTTTGGCCAAAGTAAGTTTGTGTTTGTATAGAAATGAAATCATATTGCATGATTACCAGAGGGGTAACGCCATATGTGGCTTTCTAGATGACTCAGTGGTAAAGAAATTGAAAGTAAGCGAAAGTGTTAGTCTCTCTGTGTGTCAACTCTTTGCGACCCTAAGGACTGTAGCCTGCCGTACTCCTCTGTCCTTGACATTTCCCAGGTAAGAATCCTAGAGTAGGTTGACATTCCCTTCTCCAGGGGATCTTTCTGACCCAGGGATAGAACCCAGGTCTCCTGCATTGCAGGTGAATTACTTACCATCTGAGCCACCAGGGAAGCCCCTCAGTGGTAAAGAATCCGCCTGCAATGTAGGAGACATGGGTTTTATCCGTGGGTCAGGAAGATCCCCTGGAGAAGGAAATGGCAACCCACTTCAGGATTCTTGCCTGGAAAATGCCATGGACAGAGGAGCCTGACTCTATAAGGTCACAAGAGTCAGACATGACTTAGCAACCACCATTAACAATGCTGTTATGTAGTCGTTCTGCAGAGTCAAGGCAAAACTCCTAGAAGGTTTTGAAATTGTGTGTGAAAAGTCCTCTCGTCTTTCTGAAGGCGTTATCTAGAAAGCCAGAGATTTCCTTTGTGGATTCATTGTATTGCTACGGTCAGAGCCTCACCTAGAAGGTTAACATGGACTAAACTGTGATTTGTACATGGTGAAAATTTGATGCTGTAGTTTCTTTGTGATGACCATCATTGTTTTGTTTTTATGCTTAAGGTTGACTTCTGCATGTTTCAGCAATTAGATAAGGAGGGTAGCATTTGGAGAGATCAAATGAACAAGCTGCTGCTGCTGCTGCTGCTAAGTCACTTCAGTCGTGTCCGACTCTGTGTGACCCCATAGACGGAAGCCCACCAGGCTCCCCCGTCCCTGGGATTCTCCAGGCAAGAACACCGGAGTGGGTTGCCATTTCCTTCTCCAATGCATGAAAGTGAAAAGTGAAAGTGAAGTCGCTCAGTCATGTCCAACTCTTAGCGACCCCACGGACTGCAGCCAACCAGGCTCCTCCATCCATGGGATTTTCTAGGCAATAGTACTGGAGTGGCTTGCCATTGCCTCCTCCGAATGAACAAGCTATTTGCATTGAAAGTGCAAAAACTTTAACCATTAGCTTTTGCCCATATCTAAATATTGTTGTTTTTTTGAAATAGAAATCAGGCTTTTCCTCCTCTTAGGCATCCTCTTTCTATTCAAATAAATATGACACAGTGTAACATTTTAACATGTAAACATTTTAAATTAATCTATAAATCTAGGAGTTATAATTTAGTGGTCATAATTAATCTTGACCTAGAAGTATTATATTATGCTCAATATACTGAGCTTCCTAAGGAAGTAGTCTAAAATACCCTAAGATTTTCAACAAAGTTCTTGAAACAAACTTTTCAAGTTAATTCTCAATTAATCAGAAAATTCAGCTGATTAGAATTACCATTTTCCAAACACTATGGTTTTTCTGTTTATACTGACATATAGAGCACCCTCATTTCCCCATAGAGAACAGTTTATATGACAGTAGGAGCTGTAATCGTTGCCATGTAGCTTCAAGAGAAAATAAATATTCCAACAAATCTTTTTACCTTTTGATGAGCATTTGGAGAGAGTCTGTTATGCTCTCCATGAGCTTGATGACTTCTGGGTAGGTGAGGTCTGCACAAGGGTTGCCATTGATAGAAACCACTTCATCCCCCTCACAGAGCCCAGACCCGGAGGCTTTGCTCTGGCTTCTGATCTGAGTGGAGTAAAAAAGGAGGCAATAATTAGAATTATATAACTTGTAGAAAAAACATGCCACTGTCTTGGAGAAATTTTTACTTGGGAGTAGTAAATAGATCTGCAAACTAAAATCAGCCCTGAGTTTTCATTCACCTGTTAACCTATAAGACGATCTTAAACACTTCTCACCCCTGTTACAATTTATTACATATTAATACTGTCAAACATTCCATTCAGAGCTTTCTAGGTAAATAGACAAAAAAGAAAGTAGATCTATGGTGAAGGAACGAGAATAATGAAATAAAGAATAGTGAGGAATGGCAAAGACAGATGTTTAACTTCCGTTCCGTTCCGTTCTGTCGCTCAGTTGTGTCCGACTCTGCGACCCCATGGACTGTAGCCTACCAGGCTTCTTCGTCCATGGGATTCTCCAGGCAAGAATACTGGAGTGGGTTACAGTTTCCTTCTCCAACTTAGTTATACATTAAAAATACTTATTTCATACTGTGGAGCTTGATCTAATCAGAACATGGCTTCTCTCATTAAAATAAATTTTAAGAGCGTTCTCACTGACAGTGTGGGTGGAACACCAACAATAAGGAGATGTAGGGCAGGACAGTGAGTTTAAGGAGACAGCTACATAGCTCAACAAACTGATGAAAGTCCTTCCAGTAAAATGGGGGAAATTAGGCAGCAGGATGGTAAGAATTATGTCAAAGGGAAAAATCCTTCATTGAAATCAGTTATTCAAGACTTGATAATAAGCAAACGTTAGCGAAAAAGGAAGGAAAAAAAAGATTATTTTGCAAAAATTAAAAACAGCACTGCTTAACGACTGCATCATATTCTAGCACAGACTCAGTGGAACAAGAACTGACTAAAAACCTCAAAGAGAACTTTCAGATGCTGGAAGAAGAGAAATTCAGAGGAGTAGCATAGCAGCAGAGAGCAGCCACCAGTCCTTAGTGAGGAATAGCATTCATTTCTTCCTGAAGGTTAACATTCTGTGTAATTATGATTATGGTAAAATGTTGTGCTAGTAATTCTCCCTCGGCCCATTCTCTACCCTCTCTGACTCTGCTTTCTGGCCTCTAGAGACTGCAGTGGCCAAGTTTACTTGCATGCTGACTCCTAGTTGGCTTTGGTCAACAGGAAGCTCCAACAAGAGATAAAGAGCAAGGGAAATGAGAGGGCAGGGAAATGCTCTCCCTGCTGGACCTGCTGGGCCATGGTTTGGCAATGGCTTTGCTCCTCGATGTAGACAGTCAGAGCTCCTGTCTGTCTGTTGCTGTACCATGCCTTAACTCTTGTTGTGTTCCAATAACACACACCACCTCCTTGCATCTTCAACCTAAGGGTAATAAGAGCTTCCTGCTCTTGACCTCCGGGTGTTTCATTTTCATTTGTTGGTTTCCACGAGCCTGTACTATATTATCTTTAATTACTCCTTTGAACATGCCACCTATTTTCTGCTGGGACCCTAAATGATCCTAATATGTTTAGATTTCATTTTACAATGTGAATTTAATGGTTTTTAGTGAATCATGTACCATGATCACACAATGTCAAAGTTAAGAATACTTTAAGATCATCTTCTATTTTCCACCAAAGGGATCCCTGTTTGACTATTAAACTCAAGATTATGGGTCCAAAGAGCTCAGAACCAGGTGAGCAGCACTTCTTAAAGAGTGTTTTCATAGCCAGGCTTACTTCTAATTGGGCACAAAATGCATTTCAGTTTATCTCTTAACAGTTGCCAACTAATTCTTGCTAAGGTCTTAAATGATAATTATCTTGCTGACTGATATAGCTTTAAAGTTTATATCTCCATGTGCATTTACATTTTACATGATACTCCTGGAGGCAGAAGCATATCTTTAAGTGCCAGATCAATGATGCTAATGAAATTTGAAGTGTTTCAGTTAGTTTTGTTCTGGGAGGGCCTATTCCTTTATTGTCATAAATTATAAGAAGGGCTTCCCCTTTTCTGAAAAAATCAATCTCATTCCTTCTTTTTTGAAAGCAAACAACAATTTATTGCAAAAATTAAATGAATTCAATATTTCTAAGGCTTTAAGGATGCAGCCAAAGCAATGAGAAAAAGAATAGTTACCCAGTTTTGAAAAATATCTGTTTATTGACTGCCAGATATATTTATTTTGTTGTCTTGTGTAAAATTATTATAATGGACAATCATGAGAGAGTTGTCCATAAATCAAGGATAAAACAATACTCAACAATGAACATATAAGTTAGGGATATTTCATTCATTTAAATTTAATTTTTCCCAGAGGGAGGATAAGGGGAGGAGGGAGGTGGGAGGGGGGTTCTAGAAGGGGAACACATGTACACCCGGGGCGGACTCATGTCAATGTATGGCAAAACCAACCAATATAATATTGTAAAGTAATTAGCCTCCAATTAAAAAAATAAATAAAATTAAAAATAATAATAAAAAAATAAAAAGTACTAAAAAAAAACCTTATAGAGAGAAGAGGCTAGAGTGGGGCTAAAGTTGTAATATGTAATGAACTCATAACCTGGGAGAGGGTGATATTTACTGATAGTATTTTATGGTTTGTACACTGATCTTGTTTTTGCTTGTACTGAAACAAAATTATGAGTTGGTCAAAATTTAAAAAAAAAAATAAAAAAATAAAGATAATAAAATAGATTAAAAATAGATAACAAAAAAGATAATAAAACATAGTTTTGAAGCATAAAATCGTCCATTCAGTGGAGTCAGATATACTAGAATATGAACAGAAAATTCATCCTTTTGAAGACCAAAGAGGTTTTATATTGATAAAACAGATGTGTCATTATATCCTGTATCCCCTTCCCCGAGGTCAATCTTGAAGCTGATGTTCCATTTATTAGCAATAAGTTATATGAGTTTTAAGCAGCTTCACGGGTTTGCAGGGTAAGATGAAAAATTGGTTCTTGGAAGATAAACAAATCCTCAACTTAACAGAGCTGTCTATCATCCAAACATGTGTTGCTTAATGGGAAAAGTGCAGTTCATCATTGTGCTTGTCAAGTGGAGCTTTCAGTGGAATCCAAATAAGCAAAAGCACTATGGTAGGAGCCATTAGCATTCCTTCAGAGCGCACATTCTGAGGTCAACATTTGGAATCAACTGCTATGACTGTGCTTAGTTGACCTTTTACAATTGTCTGAACAGCAGGAAATATTTTTCCCTCATGAACCATGTTCAATATGGTGATACTTTTCTTGCCACAAGGGCTTTTCTAAAGGACTACTCTTTCTCTATTTTTAATAGGACTAAACTAAACTAAAGGAGACCAGTCCTGGGTATTCACTGGAAGAACTGATGCTGAGTCTGAAACTCCAATACTTTGGCCACCTCATGCGAAGAGTTGACTCATTGGAAAAGATCCTGATGCAGGGAGGGATTGGGGGCAGAAGGAGAAGGGGACGACAGAGGATGAGATGGCTGAATGGCATCACTGACTCTATGCACATGAGTTTGGGTGAACTCCAGGAGTTGGTGATGGACAGGGAGGCCTGGCGTGCTGTGATTCATGGGGTCGCAAAGAGTCGGACACGACTGAGTGACTGAACTGAACTGAACTGAAACTAAACAAAGGTTATCTGCCAGAGTCAATTGTGCCCAAACATATCCCTTAGCAATCACCAGCTTAAGCAATATGATTCTGTTTATAGGTGTATTATGAAGAATAAACATTTATTAGTGTATAAAAGATCTTTACCTTATGTATACAATTATGCATTTTTCTAATTTGTATAACTGTGCATTATTATGAATCTGAGTAAAAATTCTAACCCCTGAAAATATTCTTACTTGTTAAAATGAAATACTTTGTCAGTAAAAAGAGTAAGTTTGGACATAAAAACCGTTAACATTTACAATGCTGAATCTCTATGAATGAACTTATCATCCAGTCTTCTCCTCAGGCCATTAGGCCTTGATTCATAAAATATGTGTCCTAGTGGAAAAGAACACCAGCTCTGATGAAAGAAGGCGTAGGTTTCAAACGTGTGGCCCCAGTGCTTACTAACCCTCTGAACTTAGTTAGATGAGTTGCATTACCTCCTTAAGCTCTAGTTTTCCAAAATGTAAAATAAAACTAATAAATTTGATCTCTCTTGAGGGTTAATAAGGATTAGAAATAACATATGTTAAGTTCCATGATGCACATACAGCTCACAGAGGTGCTCAACAAGGGATTACTGAATAAGAAAGCGTTGACTTCCTACACACACACACACACAACATGCCAACAGAATTTGTCTATAAGATGTTTGAAAATATCTGGATTTATTTTCAGTTTTCATACATACACTTGTTATTAGCTCATCAAAATCTAAGATAAAGAATTTTTCATCTGTCTTTTCCTCCGTAAGTACATATTTCATAACTGAATTGCGGAAGAAGACCAACCTATTTATTGTTTCCCAGCAGAAGTAATAATATAAATATATAAATATTAGTGGCTTTTTTAAATTGAGCACTTACTATACTAAGCCCTTTATTTCCTTAAATCATTTATCTCCAGAAAACTTTAATGAGAAGAATAAATGTACTTCTACTTGTATATGTTCAGATGGACTGTCATTACCCTCATTTTTATAGAGAGGAAAACAGAGACTTAGAAAAGTGAGGTACTTTGCCTAAAATTATGCAGCTAGAACCAGAAATTGAACACAGGAATTCTGACTTCAGAGCTTATGTTTCTAATCACAGGGATTCCCTGGTAGCTCACTTGGTAAAGAATCTGCCTGCCGTGCAGGAGACCCAGGTTGGATCCCTGGTCAGGAAGATCGCCTGGGGAAGGAAATGCAACCCACTCCAGTATCCTTGCCTGGAATATCCTAGGGAAAGAGGAGCCTGGCGAGCTATAGTCCATGGGGTCGCAAGAGTTGGACACGACTTAGCAACTAAACCACCACATAAATTGCCTTCCTCATCAATAGTCTAACTTCTATACCATGAACCCTAGAGTGAAGAGAGAGAGGAGTGGAAAAACAACTGACATACAATGTGTACAGTCTGGGAGGAAATGGAAAAGACTGGAGAAAGAGAAAAACTTGCCTGGTCAGCCTATAAACCAGTGTTGAGAAGGACAGATTTTGTTTATTCTGTTTTCCTTTTTCCTCTTTTATTATTTTAAGAGCTTTATATATATTAATCTTTAAAGATTTTTCAATCTTTAATTTTTAAATAGTCAATACTATGAATATTCATAAAATAATATATTACAGATTCAAAACTGAGTAAAACTGTCTTTTACAAACTGTGATTTGGTACAACATACTTATGTGAGCATGTGATATAATTCCTTCTTTGAAAACATTCCCTTAGAGACCTCATTCCACACCTAGTAGATTAATCAGATGAGTGAGCTTCTGTCCATAAATACTATTTTCCCCTTCAGTGTCTCTCAATTTAATCAGATACATAACTAAGAGAAATACTGGTAATGTAAATATTTACAAAATACTACGTTCTATTGCTTACAACCTCCTGACCCATGTCAGGTAAGATTTATTTTACTGACACCAAGTGAAAATGTAAAGGTAAGGCTTCTTTGAGAAATTTAACATTATTTCACTTTGTAAATAAAATCTGAGAAGAGTATCAGCTTTGCTTATTTACTTTTATGATAAATAATTCCCTGGTAAAATTTTAAGAAGCTCCTTTTCTATTAACTTACTAATGCTTGATTTCCGCATCTTCCAGAGCTGACTAGAAAGCAGGTACAAGATTTGAGTTCTCATAGAACCTTGGACTTAAACTATTCTGTATTGTGTATGTGACATATCAGTTGTGTCAGATTCCTGTTAGCAAAACTAAATCTTGACTCATGGGCTATATTTTCACATACAGTTCATTGACAAGTCCCCTTGAAAGATGTCAGAGTAAGTGGTAGAACCAAGACAATCTCCTCCTTAAATTCCATTACTATATGTATTAAAATACACGAAAAGGAAAGAGAAAATAGTATAAATAAGCCTGTCCCATGCAAGGCTATTCTTAATCCATAAAACAAAGTCTTGGGGTCTAAGGATAACCAAGACAGGATGAGAGACATGATCTCAGACAAGTAAAAACATTTTGAGGGAATTTGGAAAGTAGTCTATGATCTAGCAGCTCCTTCTGAAGTCCCAGCCCTTCTTCAATTTTCCACTTCAGGCTTTTGGCAAAACTTACCTCATACTTCTGAGACAACATTGACTAAGCATTCCCTCACCCCAAGTGGCTCTTAAACTGAAGACTTAGGTAACCCTGTATTCATCAGCTGTCCAGAAAAATGGTCAGAATGGTCAGTGGAGGTGCAGCAAGACCAATGATGTATGGTTAAGGTTTTAGAAATAAGCAAATAATCCTACTTTTACTGGGTTTCCAATCCAGATTCCAAAATCCAACCTCAGTCCCTGATGAGGGGTTTTCTAGTACCAAAACTGAGTTCACAAGTTGTTGGGAAGTCATGTTTACGGTGGCACAATATTTTTGGAAATCAATAGGAATATAACAGTTTCAGGATGACAAGGCAAAAGAAAACAATAAGGACCAGCACACCATGTAAAAAAATAATAATAACCCAAGAAAAATATTAATAGTAGAGGTAAAAGAATCTTGGAATTTAGTGTAGAAATTCAAACAGTGAAATGGAAAAAAAGGTTGAGGAATTATCTAGACTTGGATAAATAAATAAGAAATAGAACTAGTAACTGAGTAAATCAAAAGTCAGTAGAAAAGACTGGTAAACAGTTGAATGGGTTACTTGACTTTTGTCTCAAGCCCCTTGGAATGTGTCTTGTGAGCAGCAGAGGCAAAGGAGATAAAATAACATTTCCCAGACTCTCCTTCAGCTTCTAGGTTCTAGGTGTGATTTAATTTCAACAGGAAGGTGTACCTGTAAGAAACTTGCACTTGAAACTGAGAAAGCAAAGAGAAGACTGTAAGGCCTCCATCTTGCTGCTGCAGATCTGGTAGATGATTGTTACTCTGGATACAGCAGTTCTACTGGCAGCTTCTTAATCCCAGATCACAGCTAAGGTATGTAACCCTAGACCCAGCGCTGGGCCAGCCCAATAGCTTCCTGACTTCTTAATTTCCTGATTGTGGCAAATGTTGCCCATCTCTTGGATAGCCAGTTCTGCAGTGCTGTCTGAAGCCATTTCTGGAGGCCCTGTCTTTCCAGAGCTTTCAACAATTCTATAAGCACTTACATTCCTTTTCTCCCTAAAATAACTAGAGAAGCGTCTATTTCCTGCAAGTGAACCGTGAGCTGATATAGAAAGATAGGATTAAGGGCAAACATAGAAGGTAAAAAAAGGACAAGAGGCAAAAGGGCAACTGTTTCTCAGATACAGAAAAGGAAAAAAAGATGGACACAAATGCTGATATTTCAAGACAGACAGGAGGGACAGTGAAGGAACTTACACTAGATAAATTGTATGGGGTCATCATCTGCCAAGAATAAAGGAGGAAAAACAGAGGGGGATTAAAACTTGAGGACAAGGAAGGAAGTTTCAGAAAAGCCACTGTGGAGTATTTACTAGGGACTTAATATGACTTTGTGAAGAACTTAGAAGGAATAAAGTGAAATGATTATCAGTCTACTGTCGTCCAGACAAATGCTCTAAAGAAGAATAGATAATTCCTAAAATTAAGCAAGGCTCTTCTCCATTAACGCATTGATAAGTATGTGAAGAACTTAATAAGAAATTAAATTACATGAATTGTCTAGTGAAAAGAATTTTTCAACTATATATACGAGTTGGGTCATGGGTGCAAAATACAAGTAGACACTAGGAATCCACACTCAATTATTTGTTCTCAAATTGGTGAAGATTAGGAACTTTCCTGTTCTGCCCAGTAAATATATGTCCAGCTACTTGGCAAAGTTTTCCTTTTGGATGACTGTCTTTATCCTTAGGACCAAGTCACCATAAAAGTAAAAAGTATTCCTGGTAGCAACTTTGGAAAAATTCCTGAAGTAAATAACTCTCTTTGATAGGAATGAGGGCCTTAATCCATGGGGGCTGCATACTTAAGAATCTGCATACCATTGTGATTCCACAGGCAGAAACGATGCCACAGTGTAAGTGCTAAGAGCTGTTATAAAGCAGCCACCATGATGCTAGAAAACCAACAAGTACAAATATGGAATGGTATTCTCTGCTCTTCTTTCCTCCCAAAGAATGTAAACATCCCAGCTCTTTCAGAAAAACACTGATGCACCAGAGCCTTATGTAGGACATGTCCCTGTCTACTCTTTTGTTGGATTAAATTCTGAAAGATTGCACAAAGGCTTTGAACTATATGCACATTCTTTTTATAAATATTTACACAGAATAAAAAAAAACCTTTTTTTTCAAGAACTCATTTAAAAAAAGCACATGTAAAACCTAAAAGATTAGATAAATAAGTAGTATAATTAGGAAGACTCAAAAAAGAATAAAGCTAGAACTCACTATTTGGGTTTCTCAAGTCTCTGTTTATATTTATTAACTGTACACCCAACTATTAACTAAATGGTTATTATGCTGCAATACCTCATCTGTTAAGAATTTAGCTATCTAAAAAACCTGTAAGTATGCTCAACAGTATTTTGAGTGGTTAAAATACAGTAAAAAATACAGTTACCTAAAACTTCTGTACATCACTCCAAGTATCTGGGATCTTTTTTCAGTCTATTTGCTCAATTTTATACAATTCTAATAAGCTTTTTTGCTTGGTTTACAGAAAATTAGAAATGGAGAGGCAAACATGAACATTGTTAAAGATGTTACAGTTAATACAACACCAAAGCAAGAAAGTAAAAGCCAACATTTAAAAGCACATGAAAATCTTTTAAAAAATACTCAGAATACATTTAATTAAAGTGTAAAAAACTTCCACATGCTCAATGAGACTTCGTGCCTCTACTGTATTTGAGTAAAATAACAGGAATTAATAATAATGATCACAAGTCATTTAAAATATTTAAATCATTGTGCTACATTGATTAGATGTAGAAAAACATATGACATATTTTATAAAGAATATCATTCCAAACAGATAAAATAGAAGTTTTTATTCTATTTAAAGGTAGAACTAGGCCTAAGGCATTGCTACATTAATAGAGAACTGGATTAGAATTCATAATCTGAGGTCCTAAATACTTTGCCTGTATTGCTGTTTTTACTGAAATTATTTTATTTCAGATGTGAATGTCTCATGTACCCTGAAAAATGTATCTGTTTTTCCATAGCTCTAGATATGCTGATACAGGGGGCCGGGGAATGTTAATCAATGTTAATGTTAATGCTTTTCAGGGAAGGGCCAGTTTGAATGATATCCTCCAAAGTTTCAGTTAACTGGAAGTTCATTTAGTCAATCATTAGTATATAAAAGTGTGTGACCTAAGGCAGCAGCTCTTAACCATTTTGGTCTAAAGACTTATTTACACTCTCAAAAATAATTGAGGACCTAAAAAAATATTTTGTCCTTGTGAGTTCTATCTATTGGTATTTACCATGTTAGAAATAAAAAGACTTATAATTGATTTATTAATTTTAAAATACAGTAATTTTAGATGGCCAAAAAGTTCTTTTTTATGGGAAACCCAAATGAACTTTTTGTCAATCCAATAGTATGTTAATACAAATGTCTTATTAAAAATAACCATGTTTTCTGACACTGATAATTTGATGAACATAGTGATATGGTTTTTGCATTTCTGTTAAATGTCTTTAATGTCTGAGTTTAACACAAGACAGCTGGATTCTCTTGTGTGCTTTTGCATTCATGCTGTTGTGTTACACTGTGTTGACTGAAGTGTATGAAGATCTAGCTTCACACAGATACATAGTTAGGAAGGGGCAGGGTATTTTAACAGCCCTTCAAATAACTTTGGATACTCCATGACACAACATCAAACTCAGTATTGACAGTTTCTCAAGTTGCAGTATAGAATCTGAAATCATAGCCATGAATTTTTCATACTTCATTATATTAAAATCCCCCAGTCTCTTTTGCACTTGGATAGATCTTTAACCTATGCATGATTCTGTTACATTACACACTAGTCATTTAGAAAATATTGGTTCAATGAATTGTGCAGATCTTCTAAATGTTGATACCTTTAATCATGTGCATGTGTGTGTTAGTTGCTCAGTCATGTCCAGCTGTTTGCAACCCCATGGACTGTACAACATACAAACTCACACTCCTTCATATCATCAATGGCCTCATCAGAGAAGTGTTGAGTATTGTTGCTGTTGTTTAGTCACTAAATCATGTCCCACTTTTTTCGGTATCTTTAAGTATTGGGAAGTTGTCAGATTCACGGTGGCAGGTGCAACTTTCTGATTTTCCCTTGAAAATACACAAATACTGTCAGTTGTTTTTCTTGAAGTGACATGCTCACTTTGCTCATTTTCTGGAAGATGTCTGCTGAATACCCAAGTCTAAATAATTGTAGTTTGTCAGTCTTTAAAGTAAAAATCATGTTCTATGAAAAAGAGTCACTGATTGAGCTTGCAGTTCAAAAAATTGTGCAAGTGCTTCCTCAAAACATTCAAAATGCCATACATGTGTTTTCATTTTATCACACAAAATATTAAAAGATATGTGCTATAAATTTAATACAATGCAAAATTTTTACTGCTTTGTCAAGGGCATTCTTATGTGAAACCACCATCTTGTTTCTTAAGTGAAACGATGACAGTGATGAATACAAGGACTCCTAGTACTGTCTCAAATGCTAAGGTATCATCCACTTTTACTTTTACACCCTCAGTGCAAATGTCAACACAGTAAAAAGCAAAACAAAACACTGTCTTTAGTGCCATCATGAAAATCATTTTGCCCTCACAGATCCACTGAAAGCATCTAAGAGACCCTAGAAGTCTGCAGACCACACTTTGAGAACCACTCATCTAACGGGAGAAATATCAGCAACCTCAGTATGCAGATGACACCACTCTAATGACAGAAAGTGAAGAGAAACAAAAGAGCCTCTTGATGAGGATGAAAGAGGGGAGTGAAAAAGCTGGCTTAAAACTCAGCATTCAAAAACTCAAGATCATGGCATCCAGTCTCATCGCTTCATGGCAAACAGAAGATGAAAAATTGGATGCAGTGGAAGATTTTATTTTCTTGGGCTCCAAAATCACTGCAGATGGTGACTGCAGCCATGAAATTAAAAGACACTTGCTCCTTGGAAAGAAAGCTATGACAAACCTAGGCTGCATATTAAAAAGCAAACACATCCCTTTGCCAACTAAAGTCCATATAGTCAAAGCTATGGTTTTTCTAGTAGTCATTTTCGGATATGACAGTTGGACCATAAAGAAGGCTGAGCACCAGAGAATCGATGCTTTTGAATTGGTGCTGGAGAAGACTCTTGAGAATCCCCTGGACTGCAAGGAGATGAAACCAGTCATCCTAAAGGAAATCAACCCTGAATATTCATTGGAAGCACTGTTGCTGAAGCTCCAATACTTTGGCCACCTGATTCAAAGAGCCGACTCATTGGAAAAGACCCTGATGCTGGGAAAGATTGAAGGCAAAAGGAGAAAGGGGTGGCAGAGGATGAGATTGTTATATAGCATCACCGAGTCAATGGATATGAATCTGAGCACGCTTCAGGAGACAGTGAAGGACCGGGGAGTGCTACAGTTCATGGAGTCGCAGAGTCAGACAGGACCTAGCGACTGAGCAACGACAACCACAACATCTAAAGGGACCAGGATACATGATATGCGTCCTTAGCCTCTTGAGTGTCTGAGTTTGAAAAGGAAAGTCCATCAAAGACAATGCAGGGACAAACCAGAGTAAGGTCCAGCCTAGGGAAGAAAGGCTGACAGAAGCCAGGAAGGGATACATTTTAAGAGAATGTGCTAAGAGCTCATGCTGCTGCTGCTGCTAAGTCACTTCAGTCGTGTCCGACTCTGTGTGACCCCATAGATGGAAGCCCACCAGGCTCTCCCGTCCCTGGGATTCTCCAGGCAAGAGTACTGGAGTGGCTTGCCATTGCCTTCTCTGAAAGCTCATGCTACAGCCATGAATTCAAATAAAAGATCACTTTGGTGATCTGGAGAAATGCAGAAACAAGCAGTTTCAATCCAGATTGTTTGAGAGAAGAGAAATGGGCTGGAGTGTCAAGGGTTTTTGAAAATAACTTCTTTTCAGTTTCCAAACTACTGTCTATAGTCAAAATTCATTGAGAGCTATAACTGCAGTTCAAAGATCTTTGATTCTTTTATAACCCAATGTATGTCTTACACATATAGGCATGCAATAAATATGTGCTAAATATATGTCAATATGGCTTCGCTGGTGGCTCAGTGGTAAAGAAACTGCCTGCCAACACAGAAGACATGGGTTCGAAAATGGCAACCCATTCTAGTATTCTTGTCTGGGAAATCCCATGAACAGAGGACCCTGGCAGGCTACAGTCCACGGGGTCAAAAACAATCAGACACAACCTAGTGACTGAACAGCAACAACAAAATGAGAAAATTTAATTTTATCCATAAGTCTATTTCAACTTCCTTTAGCAATGGGCCAATAGTTGCTCCCAAGCCTACTAATTTCTGTGTTTCCTTTCTTTGTCATCTCTTTTAGGTTTGAAATTACTCCAAAAGTATCATGTGATGAATGGGAAATTCCCAGTGTATCTGTGCAAGAAAACTGGTTCTACTGGATACTGGAGATCAGAGATAACTGAGTTTTCCCCAGCAAAGGGGATGGCCGCACCAGCAACTCTGCAGCTGCTCCTGTCAGTCACTCCATTTCGTCATCATTCCCTTGGCCCCACGAGAGGTAAGGTCACAAGGCAACCAGTAAAACATCCAGCTTCACCAAGTGCGGGTCTGGCTGCAATTTATGGAGATAAGCGCATGAGCAGAGGCAGCGTGAGGCACTGGGGCTGAGACGCTACCACAGGCGCTGCAGCAGCTTCCTGTGTGCTCCGTCTGCCGTGGCAGCTCCACAGGAGCCGAGCTGGGCTGTGGGAGCGATTTCCAAATCCTATACTTTAAGAAGAGAAGTCAGGTCATACCAAGTGCCCTCTGTGTCCATAGAAGACACACATCCATGTTCCGTTGATGCATTTTAAAACTAGTCATGCTCCCTGCTGGGACTGACTAATACTTCTCCTATTTATTTCTGATTGTCAAGAGACTACAAGATTGTTATCATCTGGCCAAAAATTTCTTGGTCAGTCAGAGCCAGCCAGAGGGAGCCTTGCAGAGGTAGGCAAGAGCCCTCAGCTGCTCCCTCTCCACTTAGCTTGAGGTCAGTGTAGAATTGACAAAGGAAATGGAGTTAGTTGGAACTTGAGGCTTTGCTTCCATTACGTCATTTAATTAATTTGTTTAGTAATTGTCCTACATACTCAGTGCTTGTCTTTCATGGACAGAGTTCTGAGGTCTGAAGTGCCCTCAAAAGCTTTATATTCTAAGATACACAAGAAAGTAGGTAATTATAACCAAGTATGACAACTCTTGTGATTAAAGTTAATGCAATATGCAGTGGGAATATGCAGCAGGGATATATAGCCAAGGATTATTGGTGGTGGGGGGGTAAGGTTTTCTAAAGGACACAGATATGAGCCTCATGAGGAAAGGCCAAGGCAAGTCAGAAACACAAAGATCTAAGAACCTGACATGCAGTGAATGCTTAGTCAGTGCTTGCTGCATGAATTATCTTCTCACAACACAATGCTGTCTCCCATTAACACTACCGTATCTTGTAGAATGGGCTTCCCCTGTGGCTTAGTGGTAAAGAATCTGCCTGCCATTGCAGGAGAGTTGGGTTCGATCCCTGGGTCGGGAAGATACCCTAAAGAAGGAAATGGGAACTCACTCCAGTATTCTGCCCTAAGAAATCCCATGGACAGAGGAGCCTGGCGGGCTATAATCCACCAGTTCAGTTCACTTCAGGAGCTCAGTCAAGTCCAACTCTTTGTGACCCAATGGACTGCAGAAGGCCAGGCCACCCAGGCCATCACCAACTCCCAGAGATTACTCAAACTCATGTCTATTGAGTCAGTGATGCCATCCAACCATCTCATCCTCTGTTGTCCCCTTCTCCTCCTGCCTTCAATCTTTCCCAGCATGAGGGCCTTTTCATATGAGTCAGTTCTTCAGATCATTTGGCCAAATTATTGGAGCTTCAGCATCAGTCCTTCCAGTGAATATTCAGGAATGATTTCCTTTAGGATGAACTGGTTGGATCTCCTTGAAGTCCAAGGGACTCTCAAGAGTCTTCTCCACAGTTCGAAAGCATCCATTCTTCAGTGCTCAGTTTTCTTTATGGTCCAACTCTCATATCCATACATGACCACAGGAAAAATCATAACTTTGACTAGACGGACTTTTGTTGGCAAAGTAATGTCTCTATTTTTTAATAAGTTGTCTAGGTTGATCATAACTTTTCTTCCAAGCAGCAAGTGTCTTTTAATTTCATGGCTGCTGTCACCATCTGGAGTGATGTTGCTACTGCTGCTGAGTCACTTCAGTCGTGTCCGACTCTGTGACCCCTTAGACGGAAGCCCACCAGGCTCCCCCGTCCCTGGGATTCTCCAGGCAAGAACACTGGAGTGGGTTGCCCCCCAAAATAGTTTGTCACTTTTTCCATTGTTTCCCCATCTATTTGCCATAAAGTGATGGGACCAGATGCCATGATCTTAATTTTCTGAATGTTGAGCTTTAAGCCAACTTTTTAACTCTCCTCTTTCACTTTCATCAAGAAGCTCTTTTGTTCTTCACTTTCTCCCATGAGGGTGGTGTCATCTGCATATCTGAGGTATTGATATTTCTCCCAGGAATTTTGATTTCAGCTTGTGCTTCATCCACCGCAGCGGTATTCATGATGTACTCTGCATATAGGTTAAATAAGCAGGGTGACAATATACAGCCTCGACATACTCCTTTCCCAATTTGGAACCAATCTGTTGTTCCATGAACAGTTCTGACTGTTGCTTCCTGACCTGCATACAGATTCTCAGGAGGCAGGTCAGGTGGCCTAGTATTCCCATCTCTTGAAGAATTTTCCACAGTTTGTTGTGATCCACACAGTCAAAAGCTTTGGCATAGTCAATAAAGCAGAAATAGATGTGTTTCTGGAACTCTCTTGCTTTTTTGATGATCCAGCAGATGTTGCCAATTTGATCTCGGGATCCTCTGCCTTTTCTAAATCCAGCTTGAACATCTGGAAATTCATGGCTCACATACTGTTGTAGTCTGGCTTGGAGGATTTTGAACATTATTTTTCCAGTGTGTGAGATGAGTACAATTGTGCAACAGTTTGAACATTCCTTGGCATTGCCTTTCTTTGAGATTGGAATGAAAACTGACCTTTTCCAGTCCTGTGGCCACTGCTGAGTTTTCCAAATGTGCTGGCATATTGAGTGCAGCCCTTTCACAGCATCGTCTTTCAGGATTTGAAATAGGTCAACTGGAATTCCATCACCTCCACTAGCTTTGTTTGCAGTGATGCTTCCTAAGGCCCACTTGACTTCACGTTCCAGGATGTCTGACTCTAGGTGAGTGATCACACCATCGTGATTATCTGGGTTGTGAAGATCTTTTTTGTATAGTTCTTCTCTTGCCACCTCTTCTTAATATCTTCAGCTTCTGTTAGGTCCACACCATTTCTGTCCTTTATTGAGCCCATCTTTGCAGAAATGTACCCTTGGTATCTCTAATTTTCTTGAAGAGATCTCTAGTCTTTCCCATTCTATTGTTTTCCTCTATTTCTTTGCATTGATCGCTGAGGAAGGCTTTCTTATCTCTCTGTGCTATTCTTTGGAACTCTGCATTCAAATGGGTATATCTTTCCTCTTCTCCTTTGCCTTTCCTTCTCTTCTTTTCACAGTTATTTGTAAGGCCTCCTCAGACAGCCATTTTGCCTTTTTGCCTTTCTTTTCCTTTGATGGTCTTGATCCCTGTGTCCTGTACTATGTCCGAACCTCTGTCCACAGTTTTCAGGCACTCTGTCTATCAGATCTAGTCCCTTGAATCTATATCTCACTTCCACTGTATAATCGTTAGGGATTTGATTTAGGTCATATCTGAATGGTCTAGTGGTTTTCCCTACTTTCTTCAATTTATGTCTGAATTTGGCAATATGCAGTTCATGATCTGAGCCACAGTCAGCTCCCAGTCTTATTTTTGCTGACTATATAGAGCTTCTTCATCTTTGGTTGCAAAGAATATCATCAATCTGATTTTGGTATTGACCATCTGGTGATGTCCATGTGTAGAGTCTTGTGTTGTTGAAAGAGGGTATTTGCTATGACCAGTGTGTTCTCTTGGCAAAACTCTATTAGCCTTTGCCCTGCTTCATTCTGTACTCCAAGGCCAAATTTTCCTGTTATTACAGGTGTTTCTTGACTTCCTACTTTTGTTTTCCAGTCCCCTATAATGAAAAGGATATCTTGTGTGGGTGTTAGTTCTAGAAGGTCTTGTAGGTCTTCCTAGAACCATTCAACTTAAGCTTCTGCAGCATTACTGGTCAGGGCATAGACTTGGATTACTGTGATATTGAATGCTTTGCCTTGGAAACAAACAGAGATCATTCTGTCGTGTTTGAGATTGTATCCAAGTACTGTGTTTGTTGACCATGATGGCTACTCCATTTCTTCTAAGGGATTCCAGCCCACAGTAGTAGATATAATGGTCATCTGAGTTAAATTCACCCATTCCAGTCCATTTTAGTTCGCTGATTCCTAAAATGTCAACATTCACTCTTGCCATCTCCTGTTTGACCACTTCCAATTTGCCTTGATTCATGGACCTAACATTCCAGATTCCTATATAATATTGCTCTTTACTGCCTCGGACTTTACTTCCATCACCAGTCACATCCACAACTGGGTGTTGTTGTTGCCTGGCTCCATCTCTTCATTCTTTCTGGAGTTATTTTTCCACTGATCTCCAGTAGCATACCTGGCACCTACCAACCTAGGGAATTCATACTTCATGCGTTCACAAAATAGTCGGACCTGACTTAGGGACTAAACAATATTCATTTATTAACATAAGGGCTTCACAGGTGGTGCTGCTGCTGCTGCTGCTGAGTCACTTCAGTCGTGTCCGACTCTGTGTGACCCCATAGACGGAAGCCCACCAGGCTCCCCCGTCCCTGGGATTCTCCAGGCAAGAACACTGGAGTGGGTTGCCATTTCCTTCTCCAATGTGTGAAAGTGAAAAGTGAAAGTGAAGTCGCTCAGTCGTGTCTGACCCTTAGCGACCCCAAGGACTGCAGCCTACCAGGCTCCTCCATCCATGGGATTTTCTAGGCAATAGTACTGGAGTGGCTTGCCATTGGTGCTAGTGGTAAAAAATCTGCCTGCCAATGCAGGAGATACTATAGACACAGGTTCAGTCCCTGGGTCAGGAAGATTCCCTGGAGGAGGAAATGGCAACCCTCTCCAGTATTCTTCTCCGGAAAACTCCATGGACAGAGAAGCCTGGTGGGCTACAGTCCATGTGGTCACAGAGTTGGACATGACATAGCTACTAACTAGCAACAGCAGCATCTTGTAGAATACTTCAAAACAAATGCCTGTTAGCTCACATATAAAATGGCCAGAAAAATCCCATCTTTGCCATTCAAAGTGAGATTCACAGACAAGCAACATTGGAACCACCTGGGGACTTGTTGCTGCTGCTGCTGCTGCTAAGTCACTTCAGTCGTGTCCGACTCTGTGCGACCCCATAGACGGAAGCCCACCAGGCTCCCCCATCCCTGGGATTCTCCAGGCAAGAACACTGGAGTGGGTTGCCATTTCCTTCTCCAATGTGTGAAAGTGAAAGTGAAGACGCTCAGTCATGTCTGACTTGTAGCAACCCCATGGACTGCAGCCTACCAGGCTCCTCCGTCCATGGGATTTTCTAGGCAAGAGTACTGGAGTGGCTTGCCACTCCGGGGGACTTGTTAGAACCACAGAATTCTATCCCCCAACCCAGATGAATCAACATCTGAATTTTAAGATCCCTGGTGATTCATATACATATATATTAGGATTCAAGACTGTCCTGTACTAAAGGCTGGTCAAGCAGTGATGGCCCTCTAGGACAGGTGTTTATAAACATCAGGAACATCAGAATCTCTGGAGAGGAATTTTGAAATGCAAAAATCAAGTTTTTATTCCCCTCTCTTCCACAAAAACCAAATGTTAGCGCCTGGGACCTATGTATGTGCATTTTTAACAAACTTCCCAGGGAAACCTGAAGCCTGTTCATTGATACCTGGTATTATTTTTGATACAATACTTTAAGGAAATATGTTGGGGACCAATCAGTTCTGTGTGTGTGTGTGAGTGAACAAATCTTTATTGAGTGACTTTCTTCCAAGAGACTGTGGTAACTCTTTTGAGCTTCAAAATAACCATACTTTTCAAGAAGACTATGAAAATGAGTTTATGATATTTACTTTCAGGTTTTTTGGCATGTCCTTTTAACTATAAATCAAATCCCTTATGATTATACAGTGAAATTGAGAAACAGATTTAAGATTTCTAGATCTGATAGACAGAGTACCTGATGAACTATTCACAAAGGTTCATGACATGGTACAGGAGACAGGGATCAAGACCATCCCCAAGAAAAAGAAATGAAAAAAAGCAAAATGGCTGTCTGAGGAGGCCTTAAAAATAGCCGTGAAAAGAAGAGAAGCGAAAGCAAAGGAGAAAAGAAAAGTTATACCCATTTGAATGCAGAGTTCCAAAGAATAGCAAGGAGAGAGAAGAAAGCCTTCCTCAGAGATCAATGCAAAGAAATAGAGGAAAACAACAGAATGGGAAGGACTAGAGATCTCTTCAAGAAAATTAGAGATACCAAGGGAACATTTAATGCAGAGATGAGGTCAATAAAGGACAGAAATGGTATGGACCTAACAGAAGCAGAAGATATTAAGAAGAGGTGGCAAGAATACACAGAAGAACTGTACAAAAAAGATCGTCATGACCCAGACAATCACAATGGTGTGATCACTCACTTAGAGCCAGACATCCTGGAATGTGAAGTCAAGTGGGCCTTAGAAAGCATCACTGCAAACAAAGATAGTGGAGGTGATCGAATTCCAGTTGAGCTATTTCAAATCCTAAAAGATGATGATTTAAAAGTGCTGCACTCAATATGCCAGCACATTTGGAAAACTCAGCAGTGGCCACAGGACTGGAAAAGGTCAGTTTTCATTCCAATCCCAAAGAAAGGCAATGCCAAAGAATATTCAAACTACTGCACAGTTGCACTCATCTCACACGCTAGTAAAGTCATGCTCAAAATTCTCCAAGCCAGGCCTCAACAGTATGTGAACCATGAACTTCCAGATGTTCAAGCTGGCTTTAGAAATGGGAGGGGAACCTGAGATCAAATTGGCAACATCTGCTGGATCATCAAAAAATCTAGAGAGTTCCAGAAACACATCTATTTCTGCTTTATTGACTATGCTAAACCCTTTGACTGTGTGGATCACAACAAACTGTGGAAAATTCTTCAAGAGATGTGAATTTCAGACCATCTGACCTGCCTCCTGAGAAATTTGTAGGCAGGTCAGGAAGCAACTGTTATAACTGGACATGGAACAACAGACTGGTTCCAAACAGGAAAAGGAGTACATCAAGCCTGTATATTGTCACCTTGCTTATTAACTTATATGCAGAGTACATCATGAGGAACACTGGGCTGGAAGAAGCACAAGCTGGAATCAAGATTGCTGGGAGAAATATCAATAACCTCAGATATGCAGATGACACCACCCTTATGGCAGAAAGTGAAGAGGAACTAAAGAGCCTCTTGATGAAACTGAAAGAGGAGAGTGAAAAAGTTGGCTTGAAGCTCAACATTCAGAAAACAAAGATCATGGCAACCGGTCCCATCACTTCATGGCAAATAGATGGGGAAACAGTGGAAACAGTGGCTGACTTTATTTTTGGGGGCTCCAAAATCACTGCAGATGGTGACTGCAGGCATGCAATTAAAAGACGCTTACTCCTAGGAAGAAAAGTTATGACCAGCCTAGGCAGCATATTAAAAAGCTGAGATGTTGCCAACAAAGATCCGTCTAGTCAAGGCTAGGGTTTTCCAGTGGTCATGTATGGATGTGAGAGTTGGATTATAAAGTGAGCTGAGCACTGAAGAATTGATGCTTTCGAACTGTGGTGTTGGAGAAGACTTTTGCAAGTCCCTTGGACTGCAAGGAGATCCAATCAGTCCATCATAAAGGAGAGCAGTCCTGAGTGTTCATTGAGAGGACTGATGTTGAAGCTGAATCTCCAGTACTTTTGCCACCTGATGCGAAGACCTGACTCATTTGAAAAGACCCTGATGCTGGGAAAGATAGAAGGCAGGAAGAGAAGGGGACGACAGAGGATGAGATGATTGGATGGCATCACCAACTCAATAGACCTGGGTTTGGGTAGTCTCTGGGAGTTGGTGATGGACAGGGATGCCTGGCGTGCTGCGGTTCATGGGGTTGAAAAGAGTCAGACATGACTGAGTGACTAAACTGAACTGAACTTTAACTATATAAATTCTATGGTTCTGAAAACTGAGATAATCCAAAAATCAAGACTTTCTGGATTAGAAGTGGTAACATAATATAAGTGCAGCTAAAGGTCACTTCGGAGAAGGCAATGGCAAGCCACTCCAGTACTCTTGCCTAGAAAATCCCATGGATGGAGGAGCCTGGTAGGCTGCAGTCCGTGGGGTCGCTAAGGGTTGGACACGACTGAGCGACTTCACTTTCACTTTTCACTTTCCACTTTCACACATTGGAGAAGGAAATGGCAACCCACTCCAGTGTTCTTGCCTGGAGAATCCCAGGGACGGGGGAGCCTGGTGGGCTGCCGTCTATGGGGTCACACAGAGTCGGACACGATTGAAGTGACTTAGCAGCAGCAGCAGCAGCAGCAGCAGTAGCAAAGGTCACTTATGGGGAAAATTATAATCCAGAAATTACCCCTTCAGCAAATCATGCAGGCACTATTCTGTGTAGCTCCCAGCCATATGAAAATTCCAAGTACCATTTGCCAATACTTGTACTAAATGCATAATGCAAATATAACAACACATTCAAATTTTTATTACTTCAACTATAATTTATATTCTCTATCTGCTCATAAAATTTAACATGCTGAAGACAGGAATTTCCATTTGTTCTTGATTTTCATTTGAAACTAAATATGATGACATTTCCATTTCCTCTCTATAATTACATGAACCTGAAACAAAGAAACGGAATTACCAAGCCTTGTTTTATAGGAACAATTATCTCCACATTAATTAAATTAGTTGAGCATAATATGGCATCTTCTAATATTTGAAGGAAGTGGAATAGTCAAATGACAAATAAGTGCATTAAAGTATTTTAATGAGTTAAGATTCAGTATAAAATCATTTGGTGTAATTGAGCACACTACACAACAGCCTATATAAATTATGATTTTAAAGGAAAAAAATAAACCCTGTTAATTTCTTCAGACAAGGACTTGACTAATTTTACAAATTGTTTGTAAAAGAAAATTTAAGTGATACTGAGTCTCCTCCTCCTCTCATGAAACAGTTTGAATTTGAATGAAAAGATCAAATCAATACCTTTTTTTGAAATGAAATGGTTTGGCACCCATCTTTCATAGTAATGCATCTCTCTTACTTTTTGATCACATTTATATTTGCTAAGACTTGCTTTCATTCAGAGTTTGCTTTAGAGAGAAATAAAAAGCCTCAGTTTTGAAGGCATTCAACCATTCACCAAGTATTGAGTTGTCTCCAGGAGCAGGTACTGTTCTGGGCTTGCCTTCCTCAGGCTAGCTCCAGAGAACAGGATGAACTTAGCAACTGAACCTTGATCTTAAAAGGCTTGTTCTATGACATGACTTGATAACTACAGAGAATCACCGGAGTGAGAGGGGCACTGAACCCATGAGGATTGTTTTAATCCAACAACAAATTATGTATTAAGCACATAGTATGTGCAAAGTACAATACTCTGAAACATATGAAGATGTTCATGGCAGCGTTCCTGAACAAAGCTCTCTGCAGTGGAAAGCTGTTACGTTATCTGCTGCAAACTTTAGTCTCCCACTTCTGTCTTTCACTTCTTTGTCTGTCCTTCCTTCCCACACCCTTTGATCCATCCCCTCCCCCCCTCCTACAGCCTCCTCCAACTCTCTCTCTCATAGTGATGTTTCTTGCAAATTCTCCATAGACAACAATTACAGTTGATGGACCCAATCTACTTGTTATTCACAATGATGTGAAAAGAGATTTCTTGTGCTTGAGTGTACAGTTAAGATCCACTTTCACAGAGTCCTTTCAGTTCAGTTGAGTTCCTTCACTCGGTTGGGTCTGACTCTTTGTGACCCCATGGACTGAAGCACACCAACCTTCCCTGTCCATCACCAATTCCCAGTGCTTGCTCAAACTCATGCCCATTGAGTTGGTGATGCCATCCAACCATTGCATCCTGTGTTATCCCCTTCTCCTCCTGCCTTCAATCTTTCCCAGAATCAGCATTTTTCCAATGAGTCACTTCTTCACATCAGGTGGCAAAAGTATTGGAGTTTCAGCTTCAGCATCAGTCCTTCCAATGAACATTCAGGACTTATTTCTTTGAGGATTAACTGGCTGGATCTCCTTGCAGTCCAAGGGACTCCAAGAGTCTTCTCCAACACCACAGTTCAAAAGCATCAATTCTTCAGCACCCAGCTTTCTTTATAGCCCAACTCTCACATCCATACACGACTACTGGAAAAACCATTGTTTTGACTAGATGGACCTTTGTTGGCAAAGTAATGTCTCTGATTTTTAATATGCTGTCTAGGTTATTCATAGCTTTTCTTCCAAGGAGCAAGCAGCCTTGAATTTCATGGCTGCCGTCACCATCTGCGGTGATTTTGGAGCCCAAGAAAATAAAGTCTGACACTGTTTCCACTGTTTCCCCATCTATTTGCCATGAAGTGATGGGACGGGATGCCATGATCTTAGTTTTTTGAATGTTGACTTTTAAGCCAACTTTCTCAGTCTCCTCTTTTACTTTCATCAAGAGGTTCTTTAGTTCCTCTTCATTTTCTGCCATAACGGTGGTGTCATCTGCATATCTGAGGTTATTGATATTTCTCCCGGCAATCTTGATTCCAGTTTGTGCTTCATCCAGCCCAGCGTTTCTCTTGATGTACACTGCATATAAGTTAAATAAGCAGGATGACAATATCCAGCCTTGACATACTCCTTTCCCAATTTGGAACCAGTCAGTTGTTCCATGTGTGGTTCTAACTGTTGCTTCTTGACCTGCATACAGACTTCTCAGGAGGCAGGTAAGGTGGTCTGGTATTCCCATCTCTTGAAGAATTTTTCACAGTTTGTTATGATCCACACAGTCAAAGGCTTTGGCACAGTCAATAAAACAGAAGTAGATGTTTTTCTGGAATTCTCTTTCTTTTTCTATGATCCAGTGGATGTTGGCAATTTGATCTCTGGTTCCTCTCCCTTTTCTAAATTCAGCTTGAGCATCTGGAATTTCATGGTTCACATACTGTTGAAGTCCGACTTAGAGAATTTTGAGCATTTTGAGCATTACTTTGCTAGCGAGTGAGATGAGTGCAATTGTGTGGTAGTCTCAACATTCCCTGGCATTGCCTTTCTTTGGGATTGGAATGAAAACTGACCTTTTCCAGTCCTGTGGCCACTGCTGAGTTTTCCAAGTTTGCTGGCATATCGAGTGCAGCACTTTCACAGCATCATCTTTTAGGATTTGAAATAACTGGAATTCCATCACCTCCACTAACTTTGTTTGTAGTGAGGCTTCCTAAGGCCCACTTGACTTCACATTCAAGAATGTCTGACTCTAAGTGAGTGATCACACCATTGTTATTATCTGGGTCATTAAGATCTTTTTTGTATAGCTCTTCTGTTTATTCTTGCCATCTCTTCTGAACATATTCTGCTTCTGTTAGGTCCATACCACTTCTGTCCTTTATTGAGGCCATCTTTGCATGAAATGTTCCCTTGGTATCTGTAATTTTCTTGATGAGATCTCTAGTCTTTCCCATTCTAGTGTTTTCCTCTATGTCTTGCATTGATCACTGCAGAAGGCTTTATCTTTCCTTGTTATTCTTTGGAACTCTGCATTCAGATGGATTTATCTTTCCTTTTCTTCTTTACCTTTTGCTTTTCTTTTTTACTCAACTACTTGTAAGCCCTCCTCAGACAACCATTTTGCTTTTTTGCATTTCCTTTCCTTGGGGATGGTCTTGATCACTGCATCCTGTACAATGTCACAAACCTGTGTCCGTAGTTCTTCAGGCACTCTATCTGTCAGATCTAATCCTTTGAATCTATTTTTCTCTTCCAGCATAAGGGATTTGATTTAGGTCATACCTGAATGGTCTAGTGGTTTTCCCTACTTTCTTCAATTAAGTCTGAATTTTGCAATAAGGATTTGATGATCTAAGCCACAGTCAGCACCCGGTCTTGTTTTTGCTGACAGATTCCTTTACTAACACATTTATATTTGACATGTCTATAGTCCTTGAAGGGTGTTTCCCTGATGGTACAGCAGTAAAGAACCCACCTGCCAATGCAGGAGATGCAAGCGACACAGGTTTGATCCCTGAGTCAGGAAGTTTCCCTGGAGGAGGTAATGGCAACCCACTGCAGTATTCTTGCTTGCAAAATTCCACAGACAGAGGATCCTGGCAGGCTACAGTCCATGGGGTAGCAGAGTCAGATACGACTGAGAAAGTAAGCACAGCAGATAGCCCTTGAAACAAAATATACATAGTAAAAATATGAGATAATATTTTTAGCTTGTAAGTGTGTAAGCCAAATGGTCCATCTGTTCCCCCAAAATCAGAGTTTAAAAAATCGAAATCCACAGGAAAATACGATTGGAGGAAACATGAATTGATACTTCTGCATGAAGAGCCAAGACTGAAGAATGTAAAAGACGTGGGCTGCGGATAGCCTGACACCGGTGATGAGGACAATACTGTCCTGTGCACAAAGTCCAAATTGAATTGTGAATTCGATTCTGAACAGTGTAATTGTGTGCTTATAAAATGATGAACACATTATGAAATCTAGATTTTGGCTTATGTCACATAAGGCTTCTAGATATAAATCTAAGTACTTTATTCAGTCTCTATTGTCCAGTAATTTAAAAGCAAAACTCTCAGATAAAATGGTATTACTTTCAGTTTTTAAAAATATTAGTATGACCGTCGTTTTCCCATGCCCTCCATTAAAAAAATGTTACTAGTAAAATAGAAGTGTGCCTTCTGATTTGCGCGCGCTCGTGTGTGTGTGTGTATGCTCAGCCATGTCCAGCTTTATGCAACCCCACAGACTGCAGCCCACCAGGCTCCTCTATCCATGGAATTATCCAGGCAAGGATACTGGAGTGGGTTGTCATTTCCTATTCTAGGGCATCTTCCTGAACTAGAGATCGAACCAGCATCTCCTACATCTCCTGAATTGGTAGGTAGATTCTTTACCACTAGTGCCACCTGAAAGCCCACTTTCTCATATACCTTTGGGTTTTTGATATATTTTAGGAATATTCTGGCTTCTCTCTTTCTTTTCATATGTGTGTGAAGAGAAACGTCTATCAGTCACTTGACAGTGTACATGATGTTTTTCTACCTGGTAGAAAAAGCCAAATGTATTTCCTAATGTGATGTTTATTATCCCTAGAAGTCCATGAATGCAACTGAAAAAAGAATAAAATAGTGAAGCAACAAGGCAAAATATTAAGAGGACCAGAAGAAATATGAAATAATCTAGGTGGCCACAAAAATTGTTATAAGCATACAATAAAGGAAAGCTTGGTTGATAATAAAAGTAGATCTAAAGACAGATGGTAATTAGGGAGACAGTGTCTGGGTGTTGCAATATGCTGGCTATAGCAGATTACCCTGGCTCTTATAGCTAACTGGGAAAGCTGTTAACATAATGAAATAGTTACCACCAGATGTATCTATTATAAAAATAAAATATTATGAGTATTATAAAAGAAATTTTAAAATAAATACCAATCATGCTTGGTGAGAATTACCTAAAATTCAATTCATTGATTTATATACAGATATTAGTGATGCTCACTAGGTCTCTAATTTATTAGTTTCATCTATGATTATTGACATTTTTTGATGGAATAAGTACCTTAGATTATGAAGTTGTCGTATTTTTTCCCCAAACATTCTTTTATTTTTGTAAGACTGCCTAAGTGCTTGGTAGTCACATGGCTTTTCTTAGTAAACCCCAAGGCCCCCACGAGCATTTCTAGAGCTTACAACCAAAGAAATAGTTATGGAATTTCAGATATTAAAACTTTTTTCACAGCCAGAAGTTTCTTTGATGTTTGGGTTACTGAACACAAATTTCCTGGATAATTTGTATTCTAGTAAAAGACCTATATAGTCCACTTCTGTTCCTAAGAATATTTGTCATACTTCCTTTTCAATGAACACTCTGATTCCATCTTGAACAATTTCTTCATCGGAATCTTTTTTTCTTCATATATTGTAAACTATAAAAAAGGCACTGGTTAGGACATCAACTTTCACACCTTCACACTGTCTTCTCTGTAAGAAGTTGTATATCGTGCCACCGATAGTGTCAGGGCGAGTGTGGTGGGAGTGGGTTGCTGCTTCCCCTTACTCTCTGCTCAGAGCTTCCTCTTGCTAAGGAAGAGGACATCTTTGCCTTTCTGGTGCCCCAGGGCCTCTGGTTAAAGGCTCAGACAACCCACCTTCCCTCCTAGACACACAGTGGGCTGATGCTTTTTTTTTTCTGCTATCAAACAATTTATTCTCTTTGTAGAACATAATAATTATAGTTGCTGAATGCTCCAACTGGATATGTGTTCCTAGACTAGCTTGGTGTTAATGTTATTTCAGAACAATTATTTGGTTGTTCAGTATGTGCTCCTTGCACATATTGTTTTCCAAAGGTATTTATTTTCTGTTTTAAAACTTGCCTTGGTTATAAAGAAAATTGATTTTTAATAATTCTACAGACAAGCAGACCCAGGAACACTGACTCCTAAGTCAGGAATGGAGAAAGCCAAGAAGCAACATAATTTGTTCTGTAGAATTCCCTAATGAGTCATGAGTTTGTGGGAACAGTTCTCTTGAAGTAAGGGTGAGGGTAGGAATGAAAACAGGAAGACTAGTTGAAAAACAAAGACACAAGAACCTCCCAATATCATTTCCTATTCTCCACAGCCAAGCAAATGGCCTTTGTTCACCCTTGCAGGACACCATGCACAGCTGATGGTGGGTGTACCATAGGGAAAATAGAGGCGTACGTGAAAGAATAACTACTAGATCTTAAGACAACCTTCCCTGCCCCAGCCACATTCCTGTCTGGGCTCCTGGAACTTTGGCATCTGGACTTGATACCCTTCTAGAAGGAAATTAGGAGATTCTGGTTAGCCAAGAGCTTTGCCAAGAAATGGTCCCACCTGTTCACCTACTTACTGTAGCAAGAAACTGGTCTTCTAACCTAAGGGAAAGTTTCTATTACAAAAGACACCAAAACAAGCAAAAGCAAACACGGAAACTATGCTGGGAGGGGAAAACACTCAAAAAGTTTATCACTGAAAGTTTCTATTACAAAAGACAGCCAAACAACATGACAACTATTCTGGGAGGGGAAAGCATCAAGTTTATCACTGATATCTCCAGAGTGATATGGAATTCATGAAACAGAAACAGGATGATATAGCAAAGAATGAGAAAGACTCTTGGCAGTTAAAAATATCACAGCTCAGTAGAGAATTTATAATGTTGAAGAAATTTTCTAAAGTATCCTAAAAACTAACAGGTCTAAATAGCAAGACACAGATGAAAATAGAAGAAAAAGGCTACGAAAATTAGACAATACATACTAATAGTTCAATGTATAAATAACAAATTACAGAATGAGAAAACAAAGAAAATAAAAGAAATAAATTATCAAATAAGTAATTCAAGAAAATTTCCCATAATTGAAGTACATGTTTTCTAGATCAAAAGGACCCACACAACAGATGAAAATACACCCAAACCAAGGGACATAATTTGAAAATTTTCAAAAAAAAATGTATGTTTCCAAGAGAAAAAGTTACATGCGAGAGATGAAAAAATCAGAATGGTTTTGGCCTTCACAAGAGCAAGGGAAACTAAAATATAGCCTGAGACCTTCACAATTCTGAGAATTATTTCCAGCTTAGAAGTTTGAGGGTAGAATAAATACAGTATTAAATATACTAGATTTCAAAAAACCTAGCTCTCATCACTCTTTCTTAGGAAGCAGTTAGAGAAAGTGTGTCAAGAAAATAAGGAAGAAAAACCGAGACGTGGAATCCAGGAAATAAAGAACCAACTCAAAAGAGAGGACAGTGAATCTTCAGGATGATTAAGAAGGGAGATTCCAGGAATTAGGTGTATACTGGGCAAAAAGAGCTACCAGTCCAAATCAGAACAGGCCAGAAGACTCTAGGTAAGATGTCTCCAGAACAGATTATATTGATAGAGTTATTAATACGTCTTAAAATATCATAAGGTTTGTTTAGACAGATGCAGAGGGTTTAGGGGTGAGTTAATGATAAATACATAGAAAACTAAAAAAAGAAAGATGGCTGTTAATTCTAAGAAGAAAAAAGTTGTGAAAGAAAAGAAAAAGTACTCATAGCATACTCCATGGCTTAACTTCATAATACAAGCCTTAGGTATTGATTCAACAAAATATGACACAATTATATTGGGAGGATGGAGTAGAGGCAAAGGAGATTATGTGAACTTGAGGCAGGGAATGGTAGGGGTAACATCTATGATCTTCATTTTCCATAGTGCTGGACAAGTGGATAATGTTTACAACTAAAAACATAAAGAAACTGCAAAATAAGTGTGTTTTTTATAAATAAGGAAACAGCCAAAAGTAAAAATGTCACTTTTGGGAAATCTAGAATTGATTGCTTTTCATCTCCAGGTCTTTTAGAAATATTTGACTTTTTAAACGAGGGATGTGTAACTTTGATAAGGATTAAAAGCTAATTCTATAAAGCATCATGGCTTTTGTCCAAGTTTTTGCATCTTTAATATTCTGGTTCTCAGGTATACTGGATCTGAGCAACCTGTGAATCTGAACTTTGTGTAAATAAAAATTGTCTTGATTTACTCAAAATTCCACTGTAGAATATTAAATAATCTGTGGGATTTATGGACATGAAAGGTTATCTTCTTGCCTAATTCTTCAGCGAACAATGAGTATTCAATTAAGGGAAATATTGAAGAGCTGAGTTGTTTTTTCAGTATCTGTCCTTAGTCTGCCAGCCGGCATCAAAACAGGAGTAAATGGAAAGATATAAATGTGCTTGTGCTCCATCTGTAACAGACTCTGCTCTAAGGTTTTGAGGTGAGGCAGACTCGATGGACATGAGTTTGGGTGAACTCCGGGAGTTGGTGATGGACAGGGAGGCCTGGCGTGCTGTGATTCATGGGGTCGCAAAGAGTCGGACACGACTGAGCAACTGAACTGAACTGAACTGAGTGTTTTTTTTTCATTTTGTTCTCCCTAGTCAATTGACCCATTCTTCCCTTAACTGTGCATGGAAGGGCCAGGATGCTGCACAGTTTCAAGGGGCATGCATCACATTGCCCACCAGGCTCCTCCATTCATGAGATTCTCCAGGCAAGGGTACTGGAGTGGGTGGCCATTTCCTTCTCCAGGGGATCTTCCTGACCCAGGGAATGAACGCGGGGCTCCCGCATTGCAGGCAGCCACTTTACCGTCTGAGCCACCAGGGAAGCCTGCGTCACATTAGACACATGTTAATGACACCCGCTGCAGGGCACCAGAGATCAAATTGCCAACATCCGCTGGATCATGGAAAAAGCAACAGAGTTCCAGAAAAATATCTATTTCTGCTTCATTGACTATGCCAAAGCCTTTGACTGTGTGGATCACAACAAACTGTGGAAAATTCTGAAAGAGATGGTAATACCAGACCACCTGACCTGCCTCTTGAGAAACCTGTATGCAGGTCAGGAAGCAACAGTTAGAACTGGACATGCAACAACAGACTGGTTCCAAATAGGAAAAGGATACTTCAAGGTTGTGTATTGTCACCCTGCTTATTTAACTTATGCAGAGTACATCATGAGGAACGCTGGGCTGGAAGAAGCACAGGCTGGAATCAAGATTGCCGGGAAAAATATCAGTAACCTCAGATATGCAGATGACACCACCCTTATGGCAGAAAGTGAAGAGGAACTCAAAAGCCTCTTGATGAAAGTGAAAGAGGAGAGTGAAACGGTTGGCTTGAAGCTCAACACTCAGAAAACAAATATCATGGCATCTGGTCCCATCCCTTCATGGGAAATAGATGAGGAAACAGTGGAAACAGTGTCAGACTTTATTTTTTTGGGCTCCAAAATCACTGCGGATGCTGATTGCAGCCATGAAATTAAAAGACGCTTACTCCTTGGAAGGAAAGTTATGACCAAGCTAGATAGCAAATTAAAAAGCAGAAACATTACTTTGCCAACCAAGGTCCATCTAGTCAAGGCTATGGTTTTTCCAGTGGTCATGTATGGATGTGAGAGTTGGACTGTGAAGAAAGCTGATCACTGAAGAATTGATGCTGTTAAACTGTGGTGCTGGAGAAGACTCTTGAGAGTCCCTTGTACTGCAAGGAGATCCAACCAGTCCATTCTAAAGATCAGTCCTGGGTGTTCATTGGAAGGACTGATGCTGAAGCTGAAACTGCAATACTTTGGCCACCTCATGGGACGAGTTGACTCACTGGAAAAGACTCTGATGCTGGGAGGGATTGGGGGCGGGAGGAGATGGGGACGACGGAGAATGAGATGGCTGGATGGCATCACTGACTCTGTGGACATGAGTTTGAGTGAACTCCGGTAGTTGGTGATGGACAGGGAGGCCTGGCGTGCTGTGATTCATGGGGTCGCAAAGAGTCAGACACGACTGAGCGACTGAACTGAACTGAACTGATGAAATGAGAGTGACTTTTGACCTCTTGAGAGCAAAGTGTAAGGGCAGAGACCAGTGTGGAATACAAATTCTACAACAGAGAGCTCAAGAGAACTCTACTTCACTCATTTCAAATCCTAGACCTAACTTATTGGTGCCCTAGCGAATGACTTCAGAGTTTTGGTGCTCAGAGATTTTCTGGGTTTCCGTCTCCGCAGCACTGAGAGCGAAGGAAGGGAAGGAGGGAGGGGGGATGAAGGAAGGAAGATGAAGAGAACAGAGACCCTCGGGGCACACGGCATCACTGGACCGGAAAAGGCGGGATGGGATGTTTTAACGAGGCCGACTTGCTGATCTGTGCTTCCTCTCCTCCTGTCCCCCTCCCTTCCTCTACTCCTGGAGCCTAGCCCTGGCACCGCAGATGACGATGAAGTCATAGGCTCTAAAATATGGCCATGGTATGAAGGCAGCAGCACAAATTTTTAGACAGCATTTCAGCACCACACTGCAGGGCCAAGAAGGGAACCTTGTGTAATGCGAGCAGCTATGAGCTTGTGCTATTTTATTAATCCAGGGTGTCCGTCCCTGGGGGTTGCATTACCTATGGGGGTGTGTGTCTTTTGCAGTCTCCTATTTTATATGGCAGTCCTCAAGAAGGCTGCCTTTTCTCAGACAAGCCAAAAGGAGAGTGGAGATAGCTCGGTATTAACCCTAACTCTGGGGTTCTCACCTTTGAGCAAGGTCTTTGACATTAAAAGCAAAGAAAGATTAAGATGACCTCTGACATCTCCTGCTTCTAGATTCGGCTTCTGTGTGTGTCAGTCTCTTGCTCCTTCTCACCTCATTAAGTCGCCAAACCTTGCTACCTGCAAGGAAAGATTGATGAAGTGATAATGGAGTGCCTCTCCTCACACAGCAGCCAGTGTTCTCCCACTTGCTTGTTAAAGGAGGCTGGCTTTTCCTCCAGGGGGACCCACGTTCTGGAGCTCCCCCCTGTTAATGGACCATTCTTCAAAGCTCTTCAACTTTTCCCTTGCCAGATCCCTCAAAGGAAAAATAACTTATTGGGCCTCAACATGGTGGTATTTAATATCTCTACTTCAAAACCTTTTAAAGATACCAAGCAGCAGTGCAAAAGCTCAATGGTAGTAGATTAGAAGAAAATTCTTCTTTGTATATAGAATCTGTTTTGTGTTTCCCAGAATGTCCATCCTGTGTTCAGATCGGACGTTTCCTTCAGAACCCAGACCAAAGGGCTGTTCCTCCTTCATGGAGCCTTCCCTCTGATTACCCCACTTTACCTTCCAGGCAGGAGTATTTGTAGTCTGTGAACTCAATAAAAATGGCTTTGAGGGACTTCTCTGGTAGTCTGGTGGCTAAGACTCTGCACTCCCACTGTAGGGGGCCCAGGTTTGATCCCTAGTCAAGGAACTATTAATAAATGCCACGTGCTGCAACTAAGGCTTGGTATGGCCAAATAAATAAACAGATAAATATAAAAATACAAAACTTTTTTTTAAAGGAGTTTTAAAAAATGACTCTGAGTTTCTCTTCTGGCACTGCATAACTCTTAACTATTAGAAAACACATTATCTCCACTTCTAAACTGCGTCTTGACAAAAACAGGAAACTCATTTAATCTCCCTGCTATCCAGACATAGTAAATTAGTAATAGCAATGACCGCAGCTAAACCATTTTGCCATATACACACTATGTCTAACCCTCACAGCAACCCTGAGAGGCAAGGACTATTAAGTCTATTTTGCGGAAGAAGAAACTAAGTCTCTGAGAGGTTAAGTGGTTTGCCCAGGATCACAGTGTCAGGAAGTAGCCTGCATTTCACTGAACTTATTATTTCGATCAGAATCTGTCTTCTTCATCCTCTGCTACGAGCTAGAAGGAAAGAAATGAAGGAGGGAAAGAGGGAGAAAGGAAGGGAAAGGAACATAAAGTTAAAAATATCAGAATTTTGCCCATTGGAATAGTACGTCACAGACTCCCAGAGTGGTAAGAGATTGAAGAAAACTGAGAGCAGAGAGGTTAAGATCCCTAGTCAAGGCTGCAGAGCCTGTGACACAGCAAAGACTGATGCAGACCTTAAGGATCCGGACTCCAGTTCCCAAGTTGCTCTCTCTGTAAGATGTAAATTTTGAAGCCAGAACTAAAACATTAAGATGTTTAAAAAAGGACAGCAATTCATAGATATATAAGCTTGTCTGCTTATTTAAACTTTTGCTTATTAAAATCCTCTGGCTACTAAGAAGCAAGAGTTTTAATTGCTATAAGTTTTCTTGAGTAATTTTTTCATCTCCAATATAATATCTAAAATAACATAATTTTATTTTGATGTTTCACCAAAGAGGAAATACACTTTTAAAATGTCATTTGTTACTTAGCAGTCATGACAGTGCAAATGTGAATGCTTCGCCTGCTAAATGCATACTTCTGAACAGCACAAAGGCAGCACAGTTTAGAATATGATCAGGCCAGTGAGATATGAGTATGAAAAATCTCTCTATATAGGGCCAAGTTCAGGACTGTGTCATTCCATCCAATTAGCTGATATATACTTAAGGAACAATGTGTTTAGCAAGTGTCATCAGTTGACCAAATCCTAGATGACTCTGAAATCCAAAAAGCAGAACTGTGTACTTTCACAGTGTCGTGGTCAACAACATCCCCACCCAACTTTCTCTCAGAATCCCAATACTGACTCCTTCAGGAAGCTTTCCTCTTCTTCCTGAATTCTTTCCCTTCTCCCCTGAAGTGAAATGCATCCTGGCAGGAATCTGGGACATCTAAGATCCTAGGAATAAGGGAAAGGGGGCTGCCTCTGAGAGAGAACTCTAAAATCAGCAGCAACAGATGAGAACAGGAATTTTCAGAGTTACTTTAGATAAATGGACTGAAAAGTGACCAGAACAGCCTAATGGAAAGAATTACCATATCGAAAGAAAGAAGTCTTTCTGAATAGGCTGTCCAGCTACAGAAGTTAGAAAAGGGTAGGAGGTAAACAGTGCCCATAAAAGTACTGCCCAGAGGAGAAGGCACCCAGATGGAGGTCTTGATCCTCATAGTACCAGGTGCATCGAACTGTGGACATGAGTGCAACAGGTGCCCACAGTTGAGGCTTTCAACTCTTTGTTCTGATTCCACACACAAAGCCATTTTGTCATAATAATATGGTTTCTAAGGGAAGATACAGCACTGGCCGGAAGAGGCAAGTATTCAGGCTTCTTGTCAATGTGCTTTAACCTGTCTCTAAAGGAAGAAATCAGAATTCTAGCTTACCCTCGGTCTTCTTGGTCTTTTAGGAACATGAGTCGGTATCCCCGGAGTGCATTACTGCTTGAACAATGACAAGAAGTGTTTTTAGAATTTGGATAATTGAGGGTCAGGCCCTGGACTATGTGAAATTTACAAAGATCAGGCCACCTTTTGTCAGTCTGTCAGTCAAACTTTCCCTACCTCAATATACCTTCTATTAAATTTCAGTTAGAATTAATTGATTTCTCCTCTTACCCACTGGATAGACATTCATTTCTCTCTCTCTCTGGGCATATCTTATGCCTAATATTATACTTACTTTTACTGTAAGACAGCATGACTCATTGAGAGCAGGTATTGTTTTGTTTATTCAATGGCTGTTTTCAGTGTCAGTATAGAAATGAGTAAGATATAGAGGAGTCTATATACTCAAGTAGGGGTAACAGACAGAAAAACAAGTTATACATATGGCAAAACAATAATGAAAGTATGTATAAAGAACAGAAGTAATGCCAAAGAGGGAGAGATGAACAACGCTGGAAAGCCTCCCTGGAGGAGGTGATAACTGAACTGGATTGTGGAAAATAAATAAAACTTCACCCAAAAGATTAGAAGGGGGAAGAATATTCAAAACAAAAGAGAAAATATATGCAAAGGCAAAAAAAAAAAAAGTGTGAAATGACTTGAGAACCAAATCACAGCTCAGTTTTGAGAAAGTGTGAAGTGAAGTCACTCAGATCCAAGCCTGAGGCTGGATGGGTGGAGAGAGAATGAAAGATTCATGTATTTCCCAGGTGGAGTTTGTACTTTACATTGCAGATGACAGAAGCTAGCAAAGGCTTTTCATGACAAAAAAGACTGCATCAGATTTGAAGTTTAAAAGTTTCAGTACCAGTGTGGACAAGGGAATGAAGCCAGGTGAGACAGAAAACAGCAAGATCAGATATATAGATAGAGGAATCCTCGTCATTCAGGCGCTCAGTTGTGTCCGACCCTTTGCCACCCCAGGACTGCAGCACGCCAGGCCTCCCTGTCCTTCACCATCTCCCGGAGCCTGCTTAAATTCATGTCCATTGAGTCAGTGACGCCATCCAACCATCTCGTCCTCTGTCATCCCCTTCTCCTCCCGCCTTCAATCTTTCCCAGCATCAGGGTCTTTTCAAATAAGTCGGCTCTTCCGATCAGGTGGCCAAATAGATACTGTTAAACTATTTAAACAAGGAGGCCATTAGACAGAGGTGGCTCTAATGCTGTAGCTGCCAATGTAAGCAAGCCAAAAGCTAAGCCTAAAGGTTACAAAATCAAAATGCTAAGGACAAGCAATCACAAACACCCAAGTAGGCTTTAAATTACAGCCCGTCTATAATTTCCTTTCTTTGCTTCTGCACCTTTTCTATTTGTCTTTCCCCTATCTCCTGTTAGAGGCAGTGCCGCTAACCACTTCTGGTGTGGCACTGCCCAACTGGAATCTCAAATGCTCAGATAAACTCCTGAAATTTTCAATATACCTGAGTTTACCTTTTAACAATAGATAGCAGATAGATGGCAACCCACTCCAGTGTTCCTGCCTGGAGAATCCCAGGGACGGGGGAGCCTGGTTGGCTGCCGTCTATGGGGTCGCACAGAGTCGGACACGACTGAAGTGACTTAGCAGCAGCAGCAGCAGGAGCAGATAGAGAGATGATAAAGAGATAAACGAAGAGATTATTATATAGAGAGAAAATAAGAAGGCATTTGGAAAAGTTCAGGCTAGTACTGGCCAATAGAGATATATGAAACACAGACATAGGCCACATGTCACATATATAACTTTAAATTTTCTAGTGTCCATGTTAAAACATAAAAAGAAACAGTGAAATTCTTTAATATATATACTTATTCCAATATATATAAAATATCTTTTCAACATGTAATCAATGTAAAAATTATTAATGAGGTGGTTTACATTTGCTTTTCATTCTGTCTTTGTACCCTGGTGTGTATTTTATACTCATGCATGAATGCACACTCTGTCACCTTCAGTCGTGTCGGGCTCTTTGCGACCCTATGGACTGTAGCCCTCCAGGCTCCTCCATCCATCAGATTCTCTAGGCAAGAATACTGGAGTGGGTTGCCATGCCTTCCTCCAGGGTATCTTCCCCACCCAGGGATCGAACCCATGTCTCCTGTGTCTCCTGAATTGCAAGTGGATTCTTTACCTGCTGAGCCACTTGGGAAGCCCATTTTATATTTACAGTGCATCTCAATTCAAACTAGCCGTAATTCATGTGTTCAATTGTCACACATGACTGATGGCTACCATATTGGACAGCACAGGTTCAGACAATGCATGATGATGCAGTGACTCTTGTAGGAGTGGGAAAGACAGGATACATTTATAATATACTTATGAATTTGACAGAAATTAGGGACTTATTTATGTCAACAATGAGACAATAGTTGAATATAAAGCTTTCCAATTTGGAAAATCTTGCTGGACGACAATGCCATCAGTCAAGTAAAGGAAGCAAGTTAGGGAAACTAAGATGATGGATTTGTTTGGGACTTAAGAATCTGGGGTGTGAGAAAGACATCTTGCCTAGTGGGTAGAGTAATGCCAATAGCCTACATTATGTTTCTATGTTTCAAACACTCTTGTAAGAGCTTTTTGTATACAAATTCATTTAATCCTCACTAAATAGCACTAAATATAGATACTACCACTGTCCCCTAGATAGCATATTAAAAAGCAGAGACATCACTTTGCCAACAAAGGTCCGTCTAGTCAAGGCTATGGCTTTTCCCATGGTCATGTATGGATGTGAGAGTTGGACTGTGAAGAAGGCTGATTGCTGAAGAATTGATGCTTTTGAACTGTGGTGTTGGAGAAGACTCTTGAGAGTTCCTTGGACTACAAGGAGATCCAACCAGTCCATTCTAAAGATCAGTCCTGGGTGTTCATTGGAAGGACTGATGCTAAAGCTGAAACTCCAATAGTTTGGCCATTTCATGTGAAGAGTTGACCCACTGGAAAAGATTCTGATGCTAGGAGGGATTGGGGGCAGGAGGAGAAGGGGACAACAGAGAATGAGATGGCTGGATGGCATCACCGACTCGATGGACATGAGTTTGAGTGAACTCTGGGAGTTGGTGATGGACAGGGAGGCCTGGCGTGCTGTGATTCATGGGGTCGCAAAGAGTTGGACACAACTGAGCAACTGAACTGACTGACAACTGTCCCCCACATTACAAAGGAGAAAACTGGGGTACAGAGAGAATAAGTCCGTTGGCCCAGGTCTCATTGTTATCAGATAGCAAACGACAGAGCAAAGATTTAAACCCAGGCAGTCTGGCTCCAGGGTCAAAAGTTACATACCACATTGCACAGACGCTCTCAAAACAGGGCCGACAGAATCAGAGAAATCTGCACCTAAATAACTCCTCCTTCACTTACTAACTATGTAATTTTGAGCAAGTGTATACATCATCAGTTTTCTCATCTGTGAAAAGAGAATGATATGCCTAACCCATGGGGTTATCAAGAGGAATGACTGACATAATCTATACAAAGTGTTCCTCACAGCAATAGGTATACAAGTAGTAAACAGTATTAATAGTTGCTGTTATCATTATGTGCATTGCACTTGGAGCTTAATGCAGACTTCAAGTTGAGATATCTATTTCCCTTCAAGTACCTAACTTGGGATGTGGTCTGAGTTCTGTCTTTAAAAACAAACAAACAAAAAAGGAGTTTGATTCATTACAAAGACTCATTTAAAGAACTTCACAGATGAGAGCTAAAGGCTGGAATCATCCTGCAACAATAGCTACAACAATCACGGGCATTTAGATAGTGAGACAGCACTGCTGAGTGTTCACAGCAAGTAGATCCTATGGAGAATTGCACTGGAAGTAAAAGTATTGCTTGTACCCTCAAGAAATCTAGAAGAATAGACTGAATCCATCATGAGAACACATTTGTTTGTGTACATTTTTATTAGTTAGTGATAAAACAATCAATATAAATTATTTGTGATACAGGGATCTATGGTTATTTGGTTAAAAATTCCAGATAATTTAGTCATAAGATCTAGGTTTATCACATCTCCTATCAGGATAATCTCATTCTTGTATGGGCAGGCATTTGGATAAACAAAAGACAAAATCAAATTAAATAACCAAAAGCCATAAACAAAGGCCATCTTCCTCTACAATGCCTGGCATTTTAAACTTCAGATTTCCAATACATTCATGTTAATTACACGCCATTTCCTGCCAAGCTTACAGTCATGTGACCTAAGTTAGCACTGTAATTAGCTTTTGCCTCTTACAAAACACTCTGCTTTTTTTTTTCCCTCTAGCTGATGAGCTGCTGGGTGCAAAACCTCTTGAATAGTTTTAAAGAAAACTTTGGCAATCAATCAGCGCTCAGACTTTCATGATCCCCCAGTTCACATGTTGAATCAACAAGTGCTCATACTGATGCATCCAATCCATTGTCATTCCATCCCTCAGCTCTCTACATTCCTTTAGGTGACAGGTCTCCTCTTTCATATCAGGACTAAACCAATAACACACTTTAATGCTCTGAATGCCAAGCTCATGTGATTCTTCTCATCTCAGGTTCTGTCTGGAGGCCCGCCTAGGAAACCTCTCCACGACAAGATGTTCAAGTGGGCCACATACCTTGCTTGCCCAACAGGCACAGCAGATGAGTAACAAGTGTGTTTATAGATTTTTGTGGTGCTCCAGCTGTCGCTGATGTAAGTGTCTTCTGCTAAAATTGGTATATTTCTGGCTATCTGCTTCATCCCCTGAGTAGTTCAAACATCACCAGCAGGGCCCAGTGGTCTGAGGATGCCACATTTAGATTCTTTGTAGGTATAAAACAATTTGTCAGAAGGTTGCCTAATATGGTGGCAGTAACTGACCCAAAGACCTCCAAAATAACTAAATGTTCAACAGCAATAAAAAAGGAACATTAATTAGACCAGGGACAGTGCACGGGACTGGAGATCAGCCAGTCAGGCTTTAGACTGTGTCTCTCCCAACTTGCTGGGTAAGAATTGGTAAAGCATGAACTCACGCCATCCCTCCGTCACTGTTAGTTCAGGATTCAAACTTGCTAATAGAATGTATTTTGAACCCGTTGAAGACAAACATTCATTTCAGAATCCTTTACAATTTAGAAAATTCAGAATAATATTTCAAATGCAAAAGGCATATATATGCTGCTAAGTCACTTCAGTCATGTCCGACTCTGTGTGATCCCAGAGATGGCAGCCCACCAGGCTCCCCCATCCCTGGGATTCTGCAGGCAAGAACACTGGAGTGGGTTCTTATATATATGTGGAGGAAAAATGTGGGGAGGAAGAAGAATGTGGAGAGGAAGAAAAGACCCTGGAAGCAGTTAAGGAGGTTCCCAACAGACAGCTAAGGACACCTTACGAGGCTGTGGGTTGTGCATAGGATGAAATCTGCATCACAGGAATATAGGCCAAGAAAGCTGTCTGCTGAGAGAACTGTGCTTGAAGAGCAAATGGAGGAGGGAGGGAGTTGCTGGCTTACACACAACTATTCAGCAAGGGGATGGGTCCAAGAGTTGAGTGGAAAGTTGTCTGAAGATGTCAGAATTTCATGCAGACATGTTAACAAGCTGCACTTGATGATCTGATCCAATGGGCTATGTTTTTCCTCTGAATTTTAAACCAGCTGAAATCAAGAGCCCTCATAAGATGAAGTAAATTTGTCTAAAGTAAAAAGTTTCCAAGTAAATTTAAATCCCCTAAAATTATGTTTCTCTACAATGGCCAACCGCACACACTCTATTGTGTTTCTTATTTCACTTCTACCTTATAAAGGACTTTTTCCTTTTAAAAAGAAAACCCACACGCACACCCACACCTCATCCCTCCCCATCCCTACATGCCACACACTTGGCTTCCTGCCTTCAGTCTCCTCCTTCTTTAATTAATTCCGCAAGTCAGTGTCAAAGGATTAATAAATATTTCTCTCCAGTTGCTTTACCATTCAAGGACTAACACTGACTTCCCACTAATTCTCAGATCTACTCTACTTGGTGTTAATAGTTATCTTAATAAAATAAGCCTAGCTTTGCCTGACTACCTGCCTGGGATCCAGAGCAGAAGATACTTTCTCTATGATCAAAGCCAGAGTAGAGCCTCTAAATAAAGCCACCAGAAGATGCCTCAGATCTGAACAGCGAGAGAAGCTGCAACCATGAAGAGGAGTCAGGATACAAAGACTGGAGTGTGTGTGTGCTAAGTTGTGTCCAACTCTTTACGACCCCATGGACTGTAGCCCACCAGGCTCTTCTGTCCATGGGATTCCCTGGGCAAGAATACTGGAGTGGGTTGCCATGCCCTCCTCCAGGGAATCTTCTCGATCCAGGGATCAAACTTGCATCTCTTTTGTCTCCTGCATTGGCAGGCAAGTTCTTTACCACTAGCCCCGCTCTGGGAAGCCCAAAAACTGGAGGGCAGTGAAGAAAACTGTAAGTGAGGGGCTTAGAGACAGGCTTGGAAGGTGGGCAGGAGCCTCTGAGACAGGCTAGAGTTCCAGAGCTAATAGCAAGTCCAATCTAAGTCTTCACTTACCGTACAACCAAGATCCCCACAGATGCCACAGTCTGATCCCCACCCTGTGGCCCCATCTCGTGCCACAGCTCTGCCTCACTCCGCTCCTTCCTCCAGCCCAGAGTGTGGTCACAATGAAGTTCTTCCAGTACTCAGAACATGCCAGGCTCTTATGGGACTCTACACCTCTGAACGTGCTACTAACTCTGGAGGGAACTCCCATGAATTACTTTTGTTGAACTTCATTAAATGCTGTCTTCTCCTTCTTTTTAAAATTCTATTCTGTCCTTGCTCAGCCAAGCTCTTTTCTGCTTCATGACGACTGTACACACTATTTCTGCCTAGAAAACATGTACATGCTACTTCTTCCCTTCTCCCTTTGTATGGCTAACACCTTCCCATCCTTTGGTGGTTGGCTAATATCAGCCCCTTTCCTTGGAAGCACAGTCGTTAGAGTCACCAGGAGCCTCCAATCTGGCTCAGCCCAAGCGCCCTTCAGAGCTCCCTGCAAAGGTCAATGGCTGAGGAGCCTCAACAGCAACACGTTCCTTTCTCTTTCTCTCTCTCCTTTCTCACTCCTCTCTCCTCTTCTTTAATTCTCTCTCCCAAAATCTAACCGCTTCAGTCGTAAGGGTTTCCAAACCCTGACAGAAGGTTCAACTTTGATTAAAATTTCTCTAGAAGATCACTCATCTCTTGTAGATTATGAGCAGCAGGCCTTGCATTTCCCTTCCTTGATTAAAAGTAAAGAAATAAGGTGGTTACACCAAAGGAGTCACTGAATGAGGCCAGACCTGACTTTGGGAGTAGAATTTGCAGCCATGGAACCAGTGGTCTTCCCTGCACAATTTTATCTTTACACACAAAGTAGCTGATTTGGAAAGACATCTTAGCCTGAGCTGGACTGAGTCCCAAGCTAAGTTAGCCTAGCGCTCTTGCCAAAAGACCCTGAATCCATTTGAAAGTCACAATTCCCCCATCTCAGCCCCTCTGTTTATCCTTAGTGAGTCTGTTTGGTTCTGGCCTGCCCCTCCCTGTGGCAGAGAGAGGTCCGGGGTCACATCTGTTTTGTTCCCATTGTGTCCTTAGCTTCTGATACAATACTTGGTTCATAACCGTGCTCTGCAATCATGTGCTAAATAAGGTTTTGAACAAGGCTCTTACTTATTTTTTTAAGATTAAGCAAAAAATGTTAATTCCTAGGTAGAGCCTCCCCCCTTTCTTGGGGAACTATTGGTTCCTGCCTCTAAGCACCCACCACATCGTATATACTACTCTTACGGAGCAAGGGATCAAACATTTTCTGAGGCTCTATCACATGCACTGTGGCAGGGACTATTTATACCTATTTCTCCTTTCATTCTTTCAACACTTTTAAGAGACAGTACATTTTTCCAGATTTACAGATGAAGAAACAGGCTCAAACAATCCAAGTCACACAACCCATAATAGGTGTCAAAGCCTAGATCCAAAGCTAGGACCTCTTCCTTTTTTTGCAAAACCCCTTTCCATTAGATCATGCCGTCATACAGTTGGAAGCTTGATATCGTAATTATCTGTTTGCTGGTTCGTACCACCCCTGGAAGCCAAGACCATGCATATAAACACTTTTATCTCCACAGCACTGAGCATGGCACCTGGCATGCCATACTTAACATTAGAGTTAAAGAATATATGAATGAATGAATTTGGGTCTGTCTACTGATGGAAAGAGGACTTCTGTGGCCTCAAGGCTTGCTCTCCGAGACTGCTGCTAATATTGAGCACGCACTCTCCGGAGAGCTTCTGCCCAGGCCTGAACGCAAGTTGGCTCTCCTCCACCAAGTCCCTGAGCCTTAATCCAACCCTTTGTTTTTTCTGTCTTCACCACAAGATTCCCAGCCCTGAGTGCATCTGACTTCCTTCTGCCTCGTGGGTATTTCTATCTTAGTGATCAGCACAGCACCACAGAGGCATGGCCACATGACACACTCCTTTGTTACTTGGAACATAAACGCTTTTTCTTTATTTGCAGCTGAAGTCACTGCTACCAGGAGTTGTCAGTCAGTCCACAAGGTGAGCCCATGACTCTGACAAATTCTTTTGGGAAATCAAAAATAGCATGCGCTCTGTCTTCAGATTCTTTCAGGCTTGCTAGGGAGATATGATCGCACACAAAACAATTAGAGAATGGTGCAAACAAGTTCAGAGTCATAGGCCAATTTGAGTCACAGTTTGAGGTCCTGACTATCAGTTTTAAGCTTGCCAGAGCCTTAGCTCTTTCCTACTGCACTCCAAAATTCTCTGTACATTCTGCTCAGTCCCCCAGAAGTTGACAGTCTCCTCCCCAGGTTGGGCACAGGGTCTCACAGGCATAATCATGACCCAGGGCCTGATGCTTTCAAATGTATTCAGTTTTCTGGCAAGAGCACCAGGCAAACACAGCTTGAGACTCAGCCCAGACTAGGCTAAGATGCCTTTCCAAATCAGCTGCCTCGTGTGTAAACATAAAATTTTGTAGGTAAGATCACCAGTTTCAGGAATTCAAATACATTTCCAGTGCCTCATTATGACCTAATTCAGTGACTCCTTTTCGTGTGACCACCTTATTCATTTTTTAAAATTTATTTACATATTGGCTGTGCTGGTTCTTTGTTGCTGTGCAGGCTTTTCTCCGGTTGCAGTAAGCAGGGACTACTCTGCTGCAGCATGGGCTTCTCAGTGGGGTAGCTCCTCTTGTTGTGGAGTATGGACTCTAGGGCACGAGGTTCAGTAGTTGTCATTTCTAGGCTCTAGAGCACAAGCTCAGGAGTTATGGTACATGGAGTTAACTGCCCCACAACATGTGGGGTCTTTCTGGACCAGGGTTTGAACCTGTGTCTCCTGCATTGACAGGCAGATTCTTTACCACTGAACAACCAAGGAAGCCCTTATTCATCTTTTTTTAATCAATAAAGGCAAACTATGAGACTTGCTGCTCATCATCCATACCAGTTGAGTGATCTTTAATCACTCTGAACCAGTTGAGAGGAACCTTAATCAAAGTTGAGCCTTTCGTGAAAGTCTAGAGACCTTTAAGACTGCAATTACTAAACTTTAGGAGGAAGAATAAAATAGAGAAGAGAAAGAAGAAGAAGAGGGAGGTGCACATTGCCTTTTGAAGCTCCTCAGCCACTGCCTCTTGCAGAGAAGGGCGCCTGAGCAGAGCCAAGAGGGAGGCTCCTGTAGCTCTGACATCTGTGCTTCCAGGAGAGAAGGGCTGGGGGTCTGGGTCTGGAGCTCTTCATTTTAATGTTAATTGAATCCCTTTCTTCTGCCAAAATGAAAGGCACAGTCATTTATTAATTTACAAATAGAAGTCCAAATTCTTATAGATTTTCTTCAGAATAACTTATAAATAAAGAAACAATCTTGGAGCTTTCCTAAAAGAAATACTGGATGCACTCTCTAAAACGTCAGTTAGAAATAAAACAGAATCCAAATGTCCCACCTTGTAGAGTCCAAGCAATTCCTATTTTTAGAAAGAGGTGTCAGCCAACCTGCTGTATAAGGCTGTGCTAGGAGCCTTGGCTTTTAGGGAAGTTCCCTGCACTTCCCTCCAACAGGGTTGTTTCATTTCACTTATATGCCTCTCCATTAACACCCTCCTCCCATCTCCAGGGAGAATGAGCTTCCTATTTGGCCTAAAAGTGCTCTTAAAAACATGACAGTGTACAATATGAAAAGCTAAACACAAAACCAAAACAGAAAAAATAATAATAAGACACAGGTGCACATGTATTTAAATTAATGTTAGAGATATTGACAAATAAAAATTTATACAATATTTGCTCTAGTTGTTCAAATAAACAGGATGAAAATAGCTTTTTGCTCATAAAATTGAATTTGAAAATCAAGGCAATGTGTGCATAGAACCAAATGCATTCTGTTTTATTTGTGTTTGAACTCAAATTCCCCCATTTAGTAGCTTGTATGAACTTGGGGAAAATAATGATAATTTTAGCTAATATATACTGAGAAACTATTACACGTCAGGCACTGAGATAGTTATTTTCCACGTTACATAACTTTTCTATGTCCCTTTCCTTTTCTGTAGAGTTATGATGATAATATAGTCCTTGTCTGTTTTTATGAATATAGAAAAACATGAAAAACACTTAGAGATGCAATAAGTGATTATAAAAATAACTATTTTAAAAATAAAAATGGAACATAGCAATAGCACTGCTAGTATATTTAAACAGCCGTCTAATTCTTTGTCTGTTCTTAGATGCATCAGTATTAAGAAAAGAGTCTAAAAGCAATGATTCTGGTACATATTGGATATTTTAATAATCTGAAAAAAAGTCAAACTAGAAATAACTAAGACAACATTATCTTTGAGTCAAAGTGAAATTCTAAAGAGTGAAAAGCATATTATTTGATTTCTTTTCCTTGATGTTTTTTGAGCGGGTTTGTCTATGTTCTGAGAGAAAGTGAATTTTATCATAGCTCTAGAAGAAGGACTTAGGCCTCAGTTCTCCATCTGTTCTACCTTTATTAACTTGTTCTGTGAATTTGATCCAGTCCACTAACTTTTACACTCATCCATTTGGATATCTATAATTAACTCATTAAAGATTATTTATTTGTAATTTCACCTAGAACAATGATAAGGATAATGAGATATCCAAAAAAGACTTTGTCTTGGCATAATTCAGCAAAACTGTGGTGGTTTTACTGTGTGAGACACAGCACACAGGGCACCACACACGAATGGGTAATGGCACCCCACTGGAATTTTTTGGCCCTTTCAGAGATGTTGGTAGGGGAAGTTGTTGGAAGCTTTAGGGGAAATGTCAACAGCATGCTGAGTAACACTGTGTTTCCTGGTTCCTCTGATCCAGCCAGGGCATTTATTTAACGTCTAGATGAGATGGAAAAAGGAAGAGCATGTACAGCAGTCAGCCTGAAATAGCTTGTGGAACGATGTGGAGGTAGATTTGCTGGCCAAAATCCCTCTCAGTAAGGGACTGGTCTCTGCGGCCCACGGTGGCTCAGCCCGGTTCTAACCCCAGCCCACTCGTATACTGAGACAGTATACGAGAAGTGGCCACACGTGCCTACCATCTCCTCTCAAACCTGGGGCAGGCCAGCACTGTTTCCCTTACAAACCTTTGATACAGTCACTGCCGGTTGAGATCAAAGTCAAGTTTCCGAGCTACTTTTAAAGACACACTAGGTCTAAGGAAGATAAAAGGCCATCATTTTTTCAGATCTCATCCTTGGTGACTTTGTTCAGATACTATCTCCCAACAGGTAAGCCTATTATTGTTCAAATCTGATTTTCAACACTCTGAGGGACCTTGCAGAATGTGTGATAACCTATAAGACACTCTTGGCACAGAAGTTCCCATCTGAGTTGACATTTTTAGATACATTGAACTTACTTTACTATCTTTGGTTCATAAAAAGCTAAGCTGGGAGAAAATGGCAAACTGTGCTGTACATTCATGGCTATGGTCTCGATGTGACTGTTAGAAAATAAATGAAAATATGGCCTATGGCACAAGAACATTCTGTCTGCCTATTGATATGGGAGAGGGGCACAGGGTTGGGGAACATGGGTGAATTTAAAAATAACCTGAGCATGCAAAAGGATTTCAAATTGTCAAAATGAAGGTCACTGATGATGAGTTGGGTTTTAAATTTTTTTTTAATTGGAGTATAATTGCTTTACAACTTGTATTAGTTTCTGCTGTGCAACAGAGTGAATCAGCGACAACTGTCCGCGTCTCCCCTTCCTCTGGAGCCTCCCTCCCGCCCCGCCCCACCCCTGCCCGCCAGGTCATCGCAGAGCACCGCGCTCGGTGCTCCCCGTGCTGTCTGTCTGACAAGGGCTCGTGTGTAAGTGGCAGTGGCAGTCTCTCAGTTTGTCCCACCCTGCCTTCTGAGTGGGAGTTTTTGAGTGTGACGTAGAATGGCAGGCTAGAAGAAGAAAAAACTTTCTTTCATGGAGTCATACACTTGTTTGTTGAATTTCTTATTTTAGTTCAATGCAAGTCCAAGGAAAACACAGCATTTTCAGATGAATAACATCAAATTAAGATTGCTGAACAACTGGTCACATTGGAGGAGCTGGCCTACTTCAGTTGCTCTTAACTTCATTAAGGGCTACAGAATTATGTAGTAAATGGCGGTGTTCATGAGAAATACAGCTGAGCAACCTGACATAACCATAAAGGCAGGCAACTGTGGATGGCACAGTACAGAATTAGATCCTAGGTCAGGGAGAATGTAAGGTCACTGAACCAAGTACTGCACAGGTCCAGCCCAGCCAGCAGATGTTAAAACAAGACACTTCTGGATGCCTAAGCCACATTCAGTAAATACTTGTTGATTAATTGATTGACTTACTGATTGACAAAATGGTCTCTAGGGATGCCAGCTTGGATGACTAGGCTTTGACATTAACTCTATTAATATGTCAGAGGCTTAAGCGGGTCTCAACATTTTCCTGCCTCAGAATTCTCATGTCTACAATACAGAGATAATCACCTGCTCACAGTGGTTACAGGAAAGAAGAGAAGATGGGGAAAAGGTGAGATTATTGTTGAAATCTGAGGCACCCCTCTCCAGTTGAGAGGTGCCAGCACCAGATCCTGCAGGGAATCAGCTTAACAGCTCTGCTGTCAATCTCCTGAAAGGAGAGACAGAGGGCGAGTCCTGTTCCAGGAGCACGAGGCATAGCCAGGCGCATGAAGCAGGGTTGCAGGACTGGCAGAAGCCGAGGAATGTTGAGCAGACAAGCCGGATCAGCTTGAAAATCTCTGGGAAGAAATCTCATGGATGCTCTCCTCTAAAAACCTTCCCCCAAAGCCCACTCCTGCCCTATCCTATTAGAGCAGAAGCTCTCAAGCCTGAGTGTCTGCACATGAGGATCACCTTGAGATACTTGTTTTTATCAGATTTCCCAGTCCTACCCCTAGAGATTCTAAACCATCACATTTCAACTGGACCCCAGAAATCTGCATTTTAGCAAGGACTCCAGGTATTCCTATAGCAGGTGGGCTAGGGCCACAGTTAGAGAAGGACTGACTTAAAGGGGACCCACCAAGCTTTGCATTTCTTAATGACAGTGCCAGCACCCGTGATGACACGAAGATGCCATTGGGTCTCATACCCAAGCAATGTTAATTTTGGATTTCTTGGTGTACCAAGGGCCAATATCATTCCGAAATCATTCTCTGAGAACCCATCATGTGAACAGCATAAGAACAGTCATGTGCACAGGTAATTTCAAAACCAGGCTGTCTTTGATAGAATCAGCAAGTCCTTAATAGGAAACCTGGAGACAAGAAGGAGTCCTTCTAAATGCTGGAATCTAAGAAAGCACCTTGGAAATGGTGCCATCCAAGGTGAAGCTGGAAGGAAGATAGGACTGCATCTGGTATGAAGAAAAGCACCTCAGGCAGAAGGAAAGGTTTAAACAAAGGCAGGGACGCCTCAGAATCCAGAGCGATGGCATGTGTCTGGCCTGTGGAGTGTGAGATGGAGACGGAAAGCAGATTAGAAAACAGGCTACAAGGGGAGGGCTGTGCTCACACCTCAGAGAGCTGCAAACAATAGGATGAAGCTTGATTTCTGTCCTGAAGGCAATGTATATAGGATTTTGAGAAGAGTAGCTAAAAAGGATGTTTCATTTGTTTAATTTAATAGGTAACACAATGTTTAACTTGAACAGTATTCTTTTTTTTTTCATTGAAGTACAGTTTAAGTTACGCATGCCAGGCAGTGCAGCCAAAAAATTATTTTGGTTTCACCCATGGCACAACAGGAAAGAATCCACCTGCAGTGTAGCAAATGTGGGTTTGATCCTTGGGTTGGGAAGATCCCCTGGAGAAGGGAATGGCAACCCACTCCTGTATTCTTGCCTGGAAAATCTCATAGACAGAGGAGCCTGGCGGGCTACAGTCCATGGGGCCGCAAAGAATCAGACGTGACGTAGTGATTAAACAACAACAACAAAATAGTTGAACTATGCGGTTGTGTTAATTTCTGCTATACAGCAAAGTGATTCAGTTATACTAAATATTAATTTTTTTTATATTCTTTCCCGTTATGGTTTATCACAGAATAATGAATATAGTTCCCTGAGCTGTACAGTAGGACCTTGTATATATATTAATCAGTATTCTTAGTAGTTAATATCGGAGAAGGCAATGGCAAGCCACTCCAGTACTCTTGTCTAGAAATCCCATGGATGGAGGAGCCTGGTGGGCTGCAGTCCGTGGGGTCGCTAAGGGTCGGACACGACTGAGCGACTTCACTTTCACTTTCCACTTTCACACATTGGAGAAGGAAATGGCAGCCCACTCCAGTGTTCTTGCCTGGAGAATCCCAGGGACGGGGGAGCCTGGTGGGCTGCCGTCTTTGGGGTCACACAGAGTTGGACACGACTGAAGTGACTTAGCAGCAGCAGCAGCAGTAGTTAATATATCCATGGGGCACAGAATTTTAAAGGAACAGGATGGTACATAAATGTAAAATTTCCCTCCCTTCCACCCCTGTGCCCCTGCCATTTATTCTGGAAGCAACTAATGCTACCTATTTCTTTTGTATGGAGACAACTGTTTGGTAAAATAGATCAAGTCCCAATACTGGTTTGATAGTAATGGAGAAGAGAAAGATTAATGACAGAGACAGCAGTTTGGCAATCACTGCGAAAGCCCAGGTGATGAACTGAGGCACTAAGTGGAGTAGTTTCTCTGAACATAAGACCATCTACGAAGACATTTCATCATCCTTCACTCCCATCCAATCTGCTCAGAAATGGCACGGTAGGAGGCAAGGATGACTGAAATTTTGTCTTGAGACTTGGGGAATGGTAAGGAGGGGAAGCTATTTTGTGACGAGGAGATGGGGCTGTGTGGGAAAGATGAACCCTCTTTTGGAAATTTTTGTTTGTGAAATGACAAATATTCCATTAGCCCACGAGCTACATAGCTTGGAAGAGAAATAGTCAAGGGCAAAGAGGTGGTAGTTAAAGCTGTGGGATCAGATGAGCTTGAAAGAGGAAGATAAAAGGGCTACTGAGGACTGAAACACTTCCACATTTAAGGGGAGAGCAGAAGAGTCCGGCTCAACAGAGACTGAGGGGGACCTGCGTTCCTGAGTCCTGGGGAGAGTTTCAAAGGGAGAGGCGTGGGTTTCTGGCCAATACCTCACTGTGGGAACAGAGATATGATGCAGTAGGAGAACCGCTGAAAAGAAATCAGTGGACAACTTGGTGATGAGCAGATTAGTGTTGAGCTCTAAAGGATGACTGCTGAAGAGTGGTGAGGGGGGAATCATACAAGGGAGAGAGCGAAGGGAGGCAAAGGTGCAGAGGCCCTGTGAAGACCTTTCTCTCAAGAAGTCTACTATGAACGGAGGGAGCGAGGAAAGGACCCGGGGAAACAGAATAAGGCAGAGAAAGGACTTTTTTTTTTTTCCTGCAAGTGTAGTGGAAAAGGTTGACGAGAAAAGGGTGGAGTTAGGAAAAATATTTAATGGAGCAACGTGGCTGTTGAGATCAAAGGGGAAAAACTGAAATGAAGGGAGGAAAACCGAGGAGTTGACACCGTATCACCTCAGCCCTCTCAAGAAAGAAGCTGAGCTTACCCTCCATGCTTGAGGGAGTATTTTGGAGGTTTGCTCCCTCACCATCATGTGCTGAAAGTACATTTGGTCTCTGAATAATCTTGGAAATGTATTCAAGAACTATCATGTTCTCTCTGTAGCCCATAAGGAAGAGCAGAGCAAGGGAACACAGAATTCCTTCCAGACGGGCTTCGGGAGGCAACCACTGGGCTCTGTCATGCACTGATATTTGGAAAGAGCCGTAAACGTCAACTGCAACTTGTCTATCAACATCCTACGAAAACTACCAAAAGGTGTGTACACACAATTTATGGGGGACACGTGGGAGATGAGTGGAGTCAGTGTGCCTCCCTGTGATTTGGGTCAGTGCAGACATTTCCCCAGAATTCATAATCGGTGATTCTCCAAGGACAGAATACAATGCCTTCCTCCTTCCCCTCCCTTTCCTTGTAAGCCTCCTTCCTTTATCGTCACTTGCCCATCCTGGATTTACTTCCAGAATACCAAAGAAAGGCAGAGAAGTAGCATTTCTGCTCAGGTTAAAAACGGTTATAATAAGGACATACTAGTTATGAAAAACTGTGTCCTCCAAGAGGATCACAAGGACCCGTAAACATATCCTGATTTTGTTCCCAGGTTAATATATTTCAGTTTAGCTTGTTTTTGTTTTTATGCTGTCCGAGTACTTTCTTCTTATTTTTTTAATAACACTCCAATTTTAAATCTCCCTCATATGAGTGGCTTATACTGTGCCTGCCTCAAGCAATTATATAAGAAAATTATGTAAGTACATTTAAAGTTAGACATTTATTCCTTCATTTTACAATTTGATATGACTCCCAGGGAGTGTTTCTTACTGTTTACAGTTTATTTCCTGAATTCCAATAGAGTTCAGTTCTGTTCAGTTCAGTCGCTCAGTCGTGTCTGACTCTTTGTGACCCCATGAATCAGTGTGTATGTAAAACCAACATTGTCCATTGCCTTCTTAGGCAGCGTATTCGTTGGTCAAAGCACACTTCTAAGGCTATACTGCCCTCAAGTGGTCTGGCTTGAGAACCAAGTTTCTAATCAGACTTGTCTGACTTAACATTAACTTCTGACCAGAAAAACAGCAACAACAAAAGTTATTGTATGCCATGTCTGAAGAGTATGAGGGAAAAGGAAGATTTTATTTCCCAATGTTCTCTCAGAAGGTATGGAGTAAAAGTACAATAGCAAGAGCCACAAGCTTGTTTTGTTAATTTTAGAGTAACTGTCTGCACATGTGTTGCCACAGGGATGAAGCTGTGGGATATGTGGTGAACTGGCTCTGTTAGGCCTTTGGGGACGATCTTCAGCTTCTCAAGGGCAACCCCCTCATCAGAACTCATGACATCATGTTCCACAACTAAGGACACACAGTTGTTTGGAAAGAATGCATTCAGGGAAAACATTCAACTTTTCCCCATGTGGCCAAGACTCTCAAAAAGGAGGCCAACATTTAGGGTGATTGCATTAATCACAGGATGGCTTGTGGAGGAGGGTACTGCTGTGGAGGGCCTATAATGGCAGCTCTGTGGGGACTCTGCTCTAATTGGCCACCATCAAGGCCCTCTAATGCCTGTGGTTAGCTTCCCACGTTGTTGGTGGGAAAAGGAAGAGACCACCCTCGGAGGGATGAGCAGACTCAGGATGTGTTGAGTTGTTCTGGGCTGGACTGAAGAGGCAGGTCGGTTACGGGGCATCTGGCCACTCAGTTAGAGAGCCCCTCCTGGAACAGGGGGGCAGGTAAAAATGCATGCGGTGCTGTCCCTTGTGGTTCGCCACACTGCTTCTGGTATTTGGGGTGATGTCTGTTCATCGTGAAAATCCTTCAATAATGGATGATTTTTGAGTGGGAAAACACTAGTTCTCATACACTGCTCTTCGGCTGGGCACAGAGATGAACTGGGCTGGTCCAGTGAGTAGAAACAAGCTCTTAATTCATCTGTTATCTGGTGCTGTGGGAAAGAACACTGAGCTTCGTAACTTGGGATCTGGAATCAGCTCCGCACACCAGTTATGCGACCATGAGGGTCACTTAAACCTTCTGGGCTCAGGTTCCCCATCTGCAAACTGTGACATTAGCTCAGGTCAGTGGTTTAAAGACTGCGTGGGTGTGGCCACAGGCCACTGCCAGGCTGCAGAGTCCTCTTCCTCCTTCTTTAGGCGAGAGCAAGCCCTCTTGGATTCACTTTATAAATCTAAATTTGAAAAGCACTGGGTCAGATGGCCTATGCATCTTTCCTTTCCAGCTACATTATTCTGTGGTACTCTGAGCGGTGAGGGTGACACTCACTGGTGACATTCTTTTTCTTCTTAAGTGAAATCACATATGGCTCTCAGTCCAAATGCTCCCCTATAAAATGAGTCCCATCTGATTCTGGCATTCTGGGATAACACCAAGTGTGTGTGCTGGAAAAGGGGAGAAGAGGAAGAGGTGTGATCCCACAGCTCCTGGGGGACAGAGGCCCGGGAAGGAATTGGGCAGAGCTCACCAAGCAAACACCAGTTTGGAGTGTGGGCATGTGAATAAGTGTGGTTATACTCTATCAGGAAAATCAGCCAAAAAATGGAAGATCATGGCTAAGGAATGCTCTGGAAAAAATACTAGGGAGCATAGACAGAACAACAACTTTTTAAGGAAACTGATATATTAATATATATACATGTCATATATATCATGTATAAAATATAATTGCAACTTTTTTCTCAGGAAGGTATAAGGTCTGAATGGGCCCCCAAGAAAAATACACTAAAAAGAATTAAAAATTTCCAGAAATGGAAGGTTTTAATACACTGTACATGTGTCTCATTCCTAGTAGGAGTCATCATTAATAAAATTAATAAGATTTGTTTTCATATAGGAAGCTTTCCCTTTAAGGTCTTTTAAAAACAGAATAGAACATAAAATGTGTACAGTTTTATTTCTCAACCACTGAAAGTTTTTTCCCTCTGTAGTGTTTAAATTGAGATCATACAAGTATGGATGAATAATAGTTGGGCTTCAATCCCCTCTGCCAATAACATGTGAAATAGATTAAGTACCCGACCAAGGGACTCAGCATCATGAAATAGCCACTGTTTTAGTTCAAGTATGCCGAGTAACTGCAGAAAAATTTTCTTTTCCACTTCATGTTTTCATATCGGCATCTGTCATTTTATTAAGAGATTATAGTTTATGAAATTGCTCAAACTGTAGTTCATAGTCACATGAACTTTTGAGGCCTAATCTGTATGCCCCTCAATAGATTTCTCTATTGATGTACCCCATTATTGTGCTGAAAATATCGTATAGATGGTGAAGGTTCACCCAGCGAACAAATATTTCCAGAGTGCCTATTACTGGAAAAGCACTGAAATAAACGATACGGAGTGCAAAGGTGGGCCGGACTCAGTCCCCGCCCACAAAGCGCGCAGTCTAGTAGAACGTGACGCGTGTGAACAACCACAAAACGAGAAAGTAAATAGGTGACTGCTAGACACATATGCAGTAATATGTGCTTCTGATAGAGACTTCAGGGTGGCATTTTAGGTAATTTTTTCATGAAGGGGTTTATGGAGCAAACTTTTGGTCCAGGCCTTCAGTTCAGTTCAGTCGCTCACTCGTGTCCGACTCTCCGCGACCCCATGAATCACAGCACGCCAGGCCTCCCTGTCCATCACCAACTCCCGGAGTACACTCAAACTCATGTCCATCGAGTCGGTGATGCCATCCAGCCATCTCATTCTCCGTCGTCCCCTTCTCCTCCTGCCCCCAATCCCTCCCAGCATCAGACTCTTTTCCAGTGAGGCAACTCGTCGCATGAGGTGGCCAAAGTATTGCAGTTTCAGCTTTAGCATCAGTCCCTCCAATGAACACCCAGGGTTGATCTCCTCTAGAATGGACTGGCTGGATCTCTTTGCAGTACAAGGGACTCTCAAGAGTCTTCTCCAGCACCACAGTTCAAAAGCATCAATTCTTCAGCGATCAGCTTTCTTCACAGTCCAACTCTCACATCCAGACATGACCACTGGAAAAATCATAGCCTTGACTAGACGGACCTTGGTTGGCAAAGTAATGTCTCTGCTTTTTAATATGCTATCTAGGTTGGTCATAACTTTCCTTCCAAGGAGTAAGCGTCTTTTAATTTCATGGCTGCAATCAGCATCTGCAGTGATTTTGGAGCCCCAAAAAGTAAAGTCTGACACTGCTTCCACTGTTTCCCCATCTATTTCCCATGAAGTGATGGGACCAGATGCCATGATCTTTGTTTTCTGAATGTTGAGCTTCAAGCCAACCTTTTCATTCTCCTCTTTCACTTTCATCAAGAGGCTTTTTAGTTCCTCTTCACTTTCTGCCATAAGGGTGGTGTCATCTGCATATCTGAGGTTATTGATATTTCTCCTGGCAATCTTGATTCCAGCTTGTGCTTCTTCCAGCCCAGCGTTCCTCATGATGTACTCTGCTGCTGCTGCTGCTAAGTCACTTCAGTCGTGTCCGACTCTGTGTGACCCCATAGATGGAAGCCCACCAGGCTCCCCCATCCCTGGGATTCTCCAGGCAAGAACACTGGAGTGGGCTGCCATTTCCTTCTCCAATGTGTGAAAGTGAAAAGTGAAAGTGAAGTCGCTAAGTCGTGTCCAACCCTTAGCGACCCCATGGACTGCAGCCTACCAGGCTCCTCTATCCATGGGATTTTCCAGGCAAGAGTACTGGAGTGGCTTGCCATTGCCTTCTCCGGATGTACTCTGCATATAAGTTAAATAAGCATGGTGACAATATACAACCTTGACGTACTCCTTTTCCTATTTGGAACCAGTCTGTTGTTCCATGTCCAGTTCTAACTGTTGCTTCCTGACCTGCATACAGGTTTCTGAAGAGGCCGGTCAGGTGGTCTGGTATTCCCATCTCTTTCAGAATTTTCCACAGTTTATTGTGATCCACACAGTCAAAGGCTTTGGCATAGTCAATGAAGCAGAAATAGATGTTTTTCTGGCACTCTTGCTTTCTCCATGATCCAGTGGATGTTGGCAATTTGATCTCTGGTGCCTCTGCCTTTTCTAAAACCAGCTTGAACATCTGGAAGTTCACGGTTCACACACTGCTGAAGCCTGGCTTGGAGAATTTTGAGCATGACTTTACTAGCGTGTGAGATGAGTGCAATTGTGCGGTAGTTTGAGCATTCTTTGGCATTGCCTTTAAAATTTAGGTAGAGGTGGGAAGAGAGACTTCGGCAGGCGGGAGTGACAGGAACAAAGCTACGTAGGTGGGAAGGCACAGTCAGCGAGGCTGGCAGAAGGCTGTTGCTGCAGGGGGTGACGGGGTCGGGGGATGAGAAGCAGTAGACACGTCTTGACAGGAGGCTGGAATTATACTGGAGAGGCATTTTTATTTCTGCTGAGGGGAGGGAGGAGTTTTATGGCTGCAAGCACAGAAACAATGCACAGAATATTTTAAAGGGAAAGTGACCAATCCAAAATAGCCTCCGGAAGACTATCAAGTTAGTCCAGGTATAAAATGGTGAAAGTTTGATATAGAGTGATGGCATTGGAAATGTTGTGTGAATGTGTGTGCGGTGGAAAATAGTACTGGGAAAAATGCAACTCAATTCCAAGTCACTGCACAGGGTAAAACAATAAGTTGGACAAAATGAAAAAAGTTAGAGCCCTACACAGAAAACATTATAGCCACCTTTCAATGGATGGGCTAAATGTGTGTGTGTGTGGTGTCATGTCTGGAGTAATTAGTGTAATATATTTGTACCTGTAATTAGCCATAAAGTCCTGCCATCGTTTTCCAAAGTAAAAGAACATTGTTTTAAAATTAAAGTGAAGAAACATAATCTGGACGCAGGGAGATGTGGTTGGGTACTCATAATCATTAATTTGTAAAGGAGGTTGAGTATTTTTCCATTTCAGCAAGTCTTTAGAACAAATGGAAAATCTATTGGAAGACAGATACACTCTGTAAACAGAACAAGATAATGTAAATTTCCTTACAAATGGTCTGTAGTTCTTTTCTTGTTAAAAAAAATAAGTATTACACTCAATTCTTTTGTATTTTACTTCCCTGCTAGGGAAAATGTCATATTTTATGTCAGGTGAAACTGGACAATTGGAGTAAATGACTGTCTCTAATTACAAAAATTAAAATGGTAACAAGATGTAGTCATTGAATTAATTCAACAACTGCAGTTTGAATACTTGTTCTGAAGGCAACTTTGGGCTAAATTTTCAGGGAACTGAGATAAAAGAAACTCAGCTCATTCATAAAAAGGCTTGAAATTTAGTTGACTAAATCTGACTAAAGAATAAGAGGAAACTAAAAATCAATAAGTCAACATATTATGGACCCCTGATGTTATTCAGGAATTCATCTGGAGAATTTAGAAAATTCCCAATCCTCAAATTCCACGACAGCATATAAATATTCATGCAGCAACAACTTGACATCATCAGAGGTATGTTGGACAACAATGGGGGCTAAATTCCTGGGTTCACTCACTTGGCTAGTGACCCACGACCTCAAACCAGCTTTGCAGAACTCCTGAATGAAGTCTTTGCAAGGTTGCAAACAGCAATACCATGACCCTTAGGGATTAATTGAAATGTCGAAACTGGGACTGGAGCACTACACAGGGTCAAGTACTGTACAGCAAGAAGCCTGTTCAAAAGGGACTAAAAGAACAAAGGCACCCTTAGAACAGAGTTGGCTTCTCAGAAAACTCGGGCTTGTGTTGAGAATGACTCATGTTCAGGATTGGTAGAAATGAGAGAAGAATGGGGAAGGGAAACATCCCAGCATCTGGCCTTGCCTGACTTCTTGCTTCTGGGCTCTTTCTGCTTCGCCCTCTGTCTGGATTGGCTAGATCCCACCTACAGGCTTAGCCCCACCTCAGCCAGCAGGTCAGTCCCTTGCTTGGGCATTCACGGTTTCAGCAGCTCTGACAGTGGAGAGCAGGCCTATTATTAAGTGATAGGTGCCATAGCAGGCACTTTATTTAATCATCATACCAAATCTGTAAAATATTGTTTTCCCAAGTTCCCTGGTAGCTCAGATGGTAAAGAATCTGCCTGCAACGTGAGAGACCTGAGTTCGATCCCTGGGTCGAGAAGATCTCCCGGAGAAGCAAATGGCAACCCATTTGCAACTAACACACAAATATATAAAGAAATCAAGGCTCACAAAAGTTAAGCTAAGCAACTTGTGCAGGATCATAAATCTGGTGGCAGGAGAAGAAAATTCAAGTCCAAAGTCATTTGCTGTGGTAGATCGCCTCTCAGGCTCTGAAACACATATTCCTAGCCTTGGGTTTCAGAGGCACAAGATGGGGTTACTTGCTGGTAGGCTTTCACTGGGTGACTCTGTTTTGACAAGCTTCTGCCTTGTTCTACAGAAACAATCCTGTAACTATATTACTGCTTGTCTTACTCTTTGTGACTTACCAGTTCTACAGTGGGAGTCTCTTCTTGCCCTTGTCATACATCCTTCTTTTCCCAGGATGGGAATCTTGTTTCACTTGAAAGTTTGGACTCTACTACCAGTTAATAGCTATCCCTGGAACCGTCTGCATAACTAGGTTTCTCAGAATGGTTGTCTTGGATTCTGCATATCTGCCTGTCATCCATATACTAGTCCATCCCCACCCTTGAAGTCCGGCTCTTTCTGAAAGGAACTGCTTGCCCCAGACTACCCCCAGTTTTCTGTTCTCATATCTGTCCCAAACTCCATTCTTCCTGTTACACTTTCTTTCTTTCAGTACTTGTTATTCAACTGCTGAGTCATGTCCGACTCTTTGTGACTCCGTGGACTGCAGCATGCCAGGCTTCTCTGCCCTTCACTATCTTCCACAGTTTGCTCAAGTTCATGTCCGTTGACTCGGTGACATCATTCAACCATCTCATCCTCTGCTGCCCTCTTTTTCTTTTACCTTCAATCTTTCCCAATATCAGGGTCTTTTCCAATTATTCAGCTCTTCACATTAGGTGGCCAGAGTACTGGAGCTTCAGCTTCAATCTAGTACTAGTACTAGACAGATTAGGGAATCTATCTCCCGAATTATTTAGCCTTCCATGTGCAGTTCTTTGTCTAGCTCCTTTAACCTTGTAGCTGGGCTATGTGTGACTCATAATGTAAGTATGATAGAACAGTGGTAGGAAAAAGCATAGTGTATTCTTGAGAGGTGCAGAGTTTGACCTCACAAGGGTGGGAGGATGTGTCTGACAGGTCATTGAAAATAAAGGTGAATTAGTGATATGAATGTTCAAATTACCTTATACTTGTACTCATTTCACATGCCAGCAAGATGGCAGAAAGTGAAGAGGAACTAAAGAACCTCTTGATGAAATTGAAAGAGGAAAGTAAAAAGTGGCTTAAAACTCAACATTCAAAAAACTAAGATCATGGCATCCAGTCCCATCACTTCATGGCAAACAGATGGGGAAAATGTGGAAACAGTGTCAGATTTCATTTTCTTGGACTCCAAAATCAATGAGGATGGTGACTGCAACCATGAAATTAAAAGATGCTTGTTCCTTGGATGAAAAGCTATGACAAAGCTAGACAGTGTATTCAAAAGCAGAGACATCACTTTACCAACAAAGGTCCATATAGTCAAAGCTATGGTTTTTCCAGTAGTCATGTATGGATATGAGAGTCGAATCATAAAGAAGGCTGAGCACCAAAAAAATTGATGCTTTTGAACTTTGATGCTGGAGGAGACTCTTGAGAGTCCTTGGACATCAAGAAGATCCAACCAGTCCATCCTAAAGGAAATCAACCCTAAATATTCATTGGAAGGACTGATGCTGAAGCTGAAGCTCCAATATTTTGGCCACCTGATGTGAAGAACTGACTCACTGGAAAAGACCCTGATGTTGAGAAAGATTGAAGGCAGGAGGAGAAGGGGGCGACAGAGGATGAGACGGTTGGATGGCATCACCGACTCGATGGACATGAGTTTGAGCAGGCTCAGGCGTGCTGCGGTTCATGGGGTTGCAAAGAGTGGAACACAACTTAGCGACTAAACAGCAACAGTGAGGTGAAACCACATTAAAGACAGTTTTAAATTTGGGATGAGGCACTTGCATATAACCCAACAGTGATGAGAAGTTATTACTCACGCAGGATGGACTGGAGAGGAAAAGACTGAAGAGAGAGAAACGGAGAAACCGTTAAAGGTGCGCACATTTGAAGTGATGAGAGCCTGGACTGGACTTTATAATAACCCAAAGGAAGGTGGTAAGAAATACCATATGCAGCAAAAACTGTAGACTCAGTGACAGGCCGGGTTTATAGAGAAGCAGAAATCAATAATGACTGCAAATCTGTAAATATGGTGGTGTCATTGGTAGAAGCAAAGAAATCTAGGAAAGGGAATCAATAGAGTGGGAAGAGAACTCTAAAATCCCAGCTCTCTTTCCAAGATGTTTCAGTAATAACACTGATTATCTTTGAGTTTGTTGTTAGCAAGTATTCAAGCAGAGGCGTGTTTTAAAATCAGCTGAATTGTTGAAGTGAGACTAGAAGGCGAGTGAGAGGATCAGAGTTAAACGTATCTGTCTGGGATGGGTGTGGGAGTGGAAGTCATGACTATGGATGAGGGAGCTAGAGGGGAACTCAGTCCTAATCTGGCAAGTGGTCCACTGTTTGACACAATATTCTGGGGCTGGGTGTTTGCTGGCCCGAGGGCCAAGGATGGGGAAGGGGGTTATGGATGGACTGAATATTCATAAGAAAAGAATCTGTTGTACAACTTGGCTCTTAAAAAGTCCACCTTGGTGCCTAAGTGTGGAATCTTGTTCATGAGAATGCTGATGATTCAGCACCCGTGTGAGCCTCTCCCATCCCATCCCACTGAGAAAAGCGGCCCAAGGGCTGCTGCTATCATTCCCCTTGGGCGCTAAAACACTGAAAGTGCTGCAAATGCCTCTCTTCTTAGATCAAATATGATAATTACTGAGTTGGACTTTAATTCCAATTCTCGGTTTTCCTTTCCATAGTGTAGATATGGTGACCAAGATAAGCCAGTGGCTGACTGTGTCTAAGTCAATGTCCTCAGCTGTAAAATGGGAACCTTAACACCTGCCTTCCCTTTCTGTGAAAACAGATCAATACAGAATTTGTATTTTGTCTGACTGATGGAAGATTGCTTATTTCAGTATGGTTTTTTAGCTTATAAGTTCAGAGACCAGTGATGGGTGTAATCAATACAACTTTTATGTAACTTCAGGACGAAACTAGGTTTCTTTTAGTTCTGATCCTAATTAAAATTAAAACTTTGTTTAAAAAAATAAAATGAAGGAAGGGGAAAATGTGGATATTTAGGGTGGGTTCTTTTATGAGGAGGGAATTTCTTGCATATGAACTGGCATTTGTCCAATAATACTCTGAGTTCAGTAAATAACTCAGCATACATGCATTAAGTTTCCAATGACAAACATGAAGCTTAGAAAATTAAGAGGAAAGTACTTGGCAGGACACATATTTACAGTTTGATGAAGGGAAATTTTTTGGTGGTTGGCCAAAGCTGACAGGCATAAGGATTAACCCATCCTCACTCATCACAGTAATAGGAATTGCCAGTTATCACGGGCACCACGCTGTGGCTTTCCCAAAGAAACCCGGAAGGAAGCTGACCTCCATGTGAGTGTGGCGTGTGCGTCTGCACTCACAGTGCACAGGGATGCCTCACAAGTGAATGACTCATTGAAGACATGGAACTTCTCTAAATGTATAAACTACTTTCTAAAAAGGAGGAAAAAGTCTGATAGTGGTACTATAATTCTCTTCTTTCAGATATGAGTCTGAATATAGGTCTCTCTTCTCACGATGATAACATCTTTTAGCATAGTAAAAAGATGTGATCTTCTGGATGACTTACCCATGGTCACACAACTCATGAACAGCAGAACAGAAATTCAAACCCATGACTGTTTCACTCAAAAGTTCATTTTCTGCTACATTTGCTTCCTGCAAAAAATAGTGGTGTGGATGTGGAGACAAACCAGGAGGCTGGCGGGGATGACCCAGCCTACAAAACATATATTTCTAATTCTCTGATATCTAATTCATTTCTAATGTTTGAAGGGAAGGCATTGAGATCAATAAGCACTCACTCCGAGATGAAAAAATGACTCAGCCTCAGAGAGATGTAGTGGCTTTGCCAAGGTCACAGAGCTAGCACATGAGAGAGCCAGGACACAAAACCAGAGATATGTGACTGAAAATGTTTGGTAATGGGTGAAACATTTCAAGTATGGTACCTCTTTAAACCTGACAACAACCCCAGGAGAGGACTGCTACGGTGATGGAAAGAAACTGGAATCAAACACAAGAGACAGATTCGCTAGGCTTCCTTATGGGTTATTTCAAATTAGCTCCCACATTTTGAGGGGGGGGATAATAAATAAAAGGTTTTATTTTCCCAAATGGGAAACATAAGGAGATCAGATTTTGTTTGTAGGCTCTGATCTCTTTCTGTATGAATGGTAACTATTATTTTGTCTTCTTTGTTCTTATGAGGGTCTCCATCAGAAGTTAAGATAATTCTTATATCAGAATTTCTTAAGAAATTAAATAGTAAGGGGAGAAGGGAGGTGGGAGGGGGGTTCGGGAGGGGGAACTCATGTACACCCGGGGCGGATTCATGTCGATGTATGGCAAAACCAACCAATATAATATTGTAAAATAATTAGCCTCCAATAAAAATTTTTAAAAATAAATTTAAAAAAATTAAATAGTGTTCTACATATAAATGTGCAGTTGTGTTCAGGGGAATCTGCAGAGCACTGTGATGGTCACTGGGACTGCCCTGTGAAGTCTACCCCTGTAGAATAATTTGGTACTGGGGAGACCTTCATTCCCCTTTTCATTCTTTCTTAAAAGAGGGGAATTTCATTCCCCCCTCAGGTGGGACAATATGACACTTCTAGATGTCTCCTGTCATTTTCCCCTGGAAAGGGAGCTAACCTGACTGGTTAAGAGCTTGAAAGCCATGAGCCATCATTTCTCCAAGGAGTAAGGTCACTGAATTATAAAGTTAGTGAGAGCCAGTCCTTTCTCTTGCTGGTTTGAATGGGCTATGCTCATGGACAGTGACTCACCTGTGCTTCAGGATCCAGGAAGTAAGCAAACTTTCCCCCAGTAGGGTCAGCTGGGCTTCTGCTCTTGTTGCCAGCTTTCTTGTCTGTGAACAGGTGAGTCAGGAGACCCATCACCAGAGGCCAATTAACTTTAATCTAATAAATCTTAATTTCCTAAAGGAAGTGCTATATTAGCCTAACCTAAAACATGTTGGTTCCCTAAAAGGAAGTACTATTAGCCTCAGGTCAAAGTCACATTTTCCAGTCTACATTTATTGTGACTAAAATTGATAATCTGAAATTAAAACCTAAAAGGAAGGTAGGCTGTGCAAGTTAGGCATTTCAGTCCTCTGCTGTCTTGAAACACTGGCATAACATAACCATCAGCAGGATGTGGCTCCCAGTTCTTAAGAGTCATAGATTTGTTTTGCATTTTTCTTTGCTTTGCTTAAAAGGCACACAATAAACATCTGTTGATTGATGAATAATAAGCTACTAAACCAGTGCTGGTGTTTAAATTAATCCTACTTGAGCCAAAACAGCTGGCCTGAGGCACTGAGAAGATCTCAGAAATCAAATGTATCTGCCTTCCCACCAGAAAACAACATGCTGTATTTTAAGATGAAAGCAGAGGAGAAAGCGGGAAAGGAGCTAACAGGACCTCTCACTGGCACCAGAGGTGCTCAGTCTGGAAGCCACTGCAGCTTTCTGCCTCCTCTGAGAGTGCTGTGCTAGTAGCCAGCAAGTCCAGAGAGGCAAAGAGTCATTGAGGATCAAAACAATTTAAAAGATTCCATGTACTCTGGAATTTATATGGAAGTTCCTTTGAGGAAAGCAGAAATAGCCTTTTTAATTGGTTGCTTCATTCATTCATTTATCAGCAAGGAGATATAGGGCACCTATAAAGGGGGAGCCTGGTGGGCTTCCGTCTATGGGGTCACACAGAGTTGGACATGACTGAAGTGACTTAGCAGCAGCAGCAGCAGCAGCAGCAGCAGCATACCTCATCTAGGTAGAACAGGTTTCTTTACACTTGCAAATACTTCCAAGATGAAGGGAACCTGTAAAAAGTCCATTGTGGTTCAAACCATGTTCTCCAGGGCAACTTTACCAATAATAAAGCTGAATTTTTTTTTTTTCTAGCTCCATCTTACTCTGGTCTATCTCTTTATTGGTTCAGAAATTAAAGGGGGTAATTCATTATTGCCCCCTAAAATTTCACAATGTTTATTTTTTTATAAAAAAATTTACAGAACTTGCTCTTAGAATATTCCTTAGTTTAGACTGGTTTACATCAATTGGATATTTGGTTTCAATTAGCAATAATCGCACCTCGGATAAACCTCATTGGCTACGATACTGCCACTGCGCAAAGCTCAATTGGATATTTGGTAAGTGCCTATGGACAGCTTCCCTGGTGGCTCAGAGGTTAAAGTGTCTGCCTCCAATGCGGGAGACCCAGGTTCGATCCCTGGGTTGGGAATATCCCTGGAGAAGGAAATGGCAACCCACTCCAGTACTCTTGCCTGGAGAATCCCATGGACGGAGGAGCCTGGTAGGCTACAGTCCACGGGGTCACAGAGAGTCAGACACGACTGAGCGACTTCACTTTCTACGGACAGCAGGTAAATAGTACACTTCCCACCTTATTCCTGCGACTCAGCTAGCTGAAGAACCATGCTGACTGCAGGGCGGAAGAGACTGAAGGAAGTCGCCCAGATAGAAGGCCACTCTGTGTCCACACTGGAAGACAGAGGTGGCCAAATATAGAGACAGCCTGGGCTTCGCTAAGGTGCTCAAGAGGTCTGGGCTGTCATTCCAGGTCATAAATATGGAAAGGTGACCAAGGCCCCCACTGCACATCTTACAGTATGACCTCATCAGCTTAATCCTGGAAGTCCTTTGAAGCAAGGATAACTAAATGCCTACCTTAACCATATAAAATGCAACAATTTATCAAAGTATTCAACATGGAGCCTGAGTATTCCTTATATGTATTTCTGAGTATTATATGTATTCCTGAGTATTCCTTATATGGCATTTGAAGATTTAAGCAAAGCCTCTTCAGTATTCCTTGTGTTTTCAAAACACACTCTTGGTAACCAAATAAACTAACTTGCTAAATAGGTTTATTGACTCCCAGCCAGTCAAATGTCAGAATCATTTACCAAAATCATTCACCTTGGTTCCGGAATGTTGGCACTGTAGCTCTCTGTTTTGGCAGTAATTGGATATAGCAGGGTCAGTTTTCTACTACAACTCCTCTCAACTAATAACAATAAAATAAGATTATGTGCACTTAGAAGTATATTTATCTGTTTATTATTTACAAAGACATTTGTGTTTGGTGATTTAGGATAGATGCCTGCATACATCTTCTCCAAGGGAGGTATCAAGTTATTAAAAGGAATAAGAATGAAGTGAAAAAAAATGAAGATGCAAAATCCATTCTTGTTTTTCCTAGTGAAAAACAAGGAGATTTTAGTGGGGAGTACCGCGCAACAGAATTAGTCACTAGTGCCCTGCACCCTGATGGGAAATAACCAAACTCCTGGAACTCCAGGCTGACACAGACAGACACACAGTCTGTGGAAATGTCTCAATAATACATTTTGCTGTCACTAAACTGTTGACCACCTCAAGTCAGAAATTCAATTTACTCATCCTAGAGTCTGTGCCTGGTACATGTAGGCATTTGACATATAATTGTTAAGTGAATAAAATTTGCTGATAATTTGTAACTCAGGGCTGATGAGATTTCAGGTAAATGTTTCCGTTAGGTGAGTAATGAATACAATTACAAGCACATCTCCAGGAAACTGCATGAATGTCAGTGTTATCTTTTGTTATCATTATTAAAAAGAGGCCCAAGAGAATGAACAGAAATGTCACCTAATAGTGTTAATTAAAAGTAGATGATGGTATAATTGAAACTATAAAAATCACTCATAGTTTTTCTTATGTTATGCACCGAATATTAAAATGCAAACAACAGAACATCACCACAGAGCAATTCTATTATGCTTCACTCACACGGAAAGTTTTCATCTATTAATAAATCACTTTTGTTGCCATTTCTACTAATTTTTTCATGTTTTAAAAGATAACTGATCTGTTTTTAAAAAGCACCCTATAATCCACTTCTAAATAAACAGCTACTTCCAAGTATTAGTAATCTTGTAGAAAGAACACCCAGAACTTAATAAAATCTGAGAAGACTTTAGAAAATCCTGACTCACAAGAACATAGTGCTTGTTTGGTTTCAAGCCATTGGCTACTTCATTGTTGGGATTTTCTAAGTCAGGTAGTGTTACACTTGGAATATGCCAGCGAGCATTAATACCAATGACCATAAATGAAAAGCTGACCTTCCCCACTCAGATCTAAGTCTAGGCCTTCCAAATCCAGTGTTCTCCTTAAAGCAGCAGAGGGCAGTAAAAGCACTATTAGTTGATCACATAAACCTTTTAATACAATCTGCAGTTTATTTCCATACAACTGCATTTTCCATTTTAAACATGACACATGTAAGTGGTTTGAAAGACAGTACAATTTTTTTTTTGTCTCAGATGCATTTTTTTTAGCTATGTAGAATGTTTGCAAAGTACAATGAGCTATCCACCCAGCAATTCAGGGACTTACAATTCAATTTAATATAACAGAAAAGTGAAGATAATACTACCTTGGGAACTTGATCTAAAATTTACCTCTGTAGCATAGGAGATAGTTAAACTGTGATAGCCGATCAGAGACAGAGTGCTGTGTTCATATTAGCAATGAATTTAAGAGATGCACGGGCCCTTGAGGTCAACTAATGAGCCAAGCCTCTCTTTTTAACCGACTGGGAAAGTTAACTGGATTCTCTCAACTGGACAGAGGTTAACTACGAGCAGAAGACAAGTGTCCTCATTCCTCTCATTCCTCACTTTTTTATTTTGCCACAAAGATCTAGGAATACTAACTTGGAAATGCAGTAGTATTCAAATGATATTGATCTTGTCTCTGCAAAAGCTTCAAGAGGTGAAAGTGAAAGCGAAGTCGCTCAGTCGTGTCCGACTCTGTGACCCGGTGGACTGTAGCCCGCCAGGCTCCTCTATCTATGGGATTTCCCAGGCAAGAGCACTGGAGTGGGTTGCCATTTCCTTCTCCACGGGATTTTCCCGACCAAGGGATCAAACCCAGAAGAGAAAATAAACCCAGTAATATCACATACTTGGTTTTTGTTGTCTTTTTTAAACTTTTTGTGTTGTATTGGCATGTACCCAATTAACAATCCTGTGATAGTTTCAGATAGACAGCAAAGGGCCTCAGCCATGCATATACATTTATCCATTCTCCCCCAAAGTCCCCTCCCATCCACCCTGCCACATAACACTGAGCAGAGTTCCCTGCTAACATCAAATATTTGAAGCTTTAAATTCTTCTCTACCTGTGGCAAATCAATATATATTTCATGATCTTTGAAAGTAGGACCCTGTTGTTTCCTCACCCTAACCCCAGGACTAAATAGAAGACACTGCACTTTTTTTTGTGTGTGTGGCTGTGCCAGCTCTAGTACCCTAACCAGAGATTGAACCCAAGCACTCAGCATCAAGGACTCGGAATCTTAGCCACTAGACCACCAGGGAAGTCCTGACACTGCTCTTTTAACCTCAGCAAACTCATATAAATCTGGTCCCTTTCCTTCTCTCCAGCACTGGATCTTGATTAGAAATGAGGCCAGAATTGGCTGTGGATGCTTTCTTAGCTGTGATCTTCCAAAGTCTAGGCTTCAATCGGGAAAGTCTGTCATTCACTTTCCTTACTGATGTAGGAATGTCAGCATCAGGGGACATGGTTGTATGCCGGATGGTGAAATAATCTCTGATAGAAGAGACATCTCAGTGAAGCCAGGACACTGCTGTAACTGTCACACTGAAACGTTTCATCTCTGGTTGTTTATCTATCTGGAACGGGAGGTCTGACTGACATTAGTAAGTTCAGGGGCCACCAGTGACTGTCTCCTGACCCCTGCGACAGTCTCTTTCTTCTTTAAAGAGCACACACTAAGCCTCGGCTTGAGACCTCCTACTTTCATTTTCACTGGGCGCTTTGCTCTTAGCCAGCGTGCTTTTTTCTCAGTCTGCAGTCTTTCAGCAAGGGCCAGGCTGAAATCCCAAGCAAATTCTTACAAGGCCAAACAAGGAAATGTTCAACAGTCTGGAAACCAATAGCCAAGAACATTAGGTTATCTTATTTGGATGTTAATATATCGGATGTTACATATTTTCCACCAAAATCAGACATTTTATGGATTAGCTGTTTATCCTCATTATGTCACATTCTTTGAGAAAGGTTAAAGGTGTACAGAGAGGTCTACGTTTTAAGTAGACTCTATATTTCTTGTAAAGTAGACGGTGTTTCAAAGCCAAGTCAAAGGGAATACCACCACAGAGGCTCTGGTGTTATAAACTTTACTTGAAATGCTACATATCTCATGATTTCTTGAGGAGATGGCTAATAACTAACAGAATTATATAGAGGTGGTGCAATGGTTAGAAAACAAACAAAAAAACTTGTCTGCCAATGCAGGAGATGTAAGAGATGTAGGTTCAATCCCTGGGTTGGGAAGATCCCCTGGAGTAGGAAATGGCAATCCACTCCAGTATTATTGCCTGGAAAATTCCATGGACAGGGAAGCCTGGAGGGCTACAGTCCATGGGGTTGCAAAAAGCTGGGCACAACTGAGCACTCTCACTCACACTCATGCTAAAAACATGGGGGAAAGCGTGGAACCTCTTTGTACAGAGGCTATCAAAGAAAGATAGAAAATGAACATAACTATTCTACAAATGGTTCTCTAGAAATGACCATGGATGGGAGGGCTCCCCATTTTGCCCTTAGGTGGATAGGCCAGAAAAGCCGCAGAACCTCAGGCCAAGGACAAAGTGGAGCTTTGTTTTCTTGTTTGTATGCTGAAATGCATGACCACCCTGCAAGGGTTAGGTGTGGAAGCCCTGGAGCCAGGATTTTCAGAATCCTGGCTCTGAAGCAAACCCAAAGGGAAGCAAACGACAAAGAGAAGCTCTTTGTTTAGAAAGCCCAGTGTCTAGGAATGTTAGAGCTAAAAGGTCAACTGTTGAGTTATCAGGAAGCTCAAAGAATACCTTATTAACATGGCTCCTCTGAAAGATTTCCTTCCCCCAGAGAGAGAGAGAGAGAGTGAGAGGAGAGAGAGAGAGAAGAAAAAGAGGAAAGGAAAGGGGGAAAAGGAATAGCCAGGATAGACGGGAGTTTAAATGGGCTCTAAGTTAGAAAGCACTTACTAGTTCAACCACCTAAGCGTCTTTCTCTGCAACGTTAAATGGGATTAATAATACCCACCTAAATTACAGGATTATTCTAAGAATTCATTGACTAATCTCTGTAAACAATATAACACAGTGTCTGAAACCTGTCAAGCATGCTCAGCAAAGCTGTGCATTTATCCAGTTATTTTTAAATAACTGGATAAGAAGGAGGAAAAAGATGTACCCATTGTGAGGTACAGATCCTTAAACACTTCCATGTTACTAACTAATCATTTAGAGCCTTGTGAGGAAGGACCCACTCTTCCACTACATCCGTGGACTCAGGTCCTGGAAGAACTTCATCCGTTTATAAATTTACAGAATCTGAACAACCCAGGACAAAGCAGGTCACCATTGTTCAGCTTGCACCCTGCCCAGAGGGAACTATTTGGGGAGATCTTTCATTTTCCAAACCCTGCCCCTATATTTGGGTTGTATCATCCCAGAAGAAGTGGCTTTTTTTTTCTTTTTTTTTTTTTTAGTTTTGCATAAATGTTCCATATGACCCAGCAGCAGCTCTGGCGTCCAGTCCTAAATCCTGCAGCTCTTTCATGACCCGACCTTCCAGTCATACCCTGGCTTCCCTTGTCTGGGGGAGCCTGCAGAGAAGTTCCTCCCTCACCTGGGATCTGAATCCAGAAACCAATCCAGGCCTGTCCTAGCTGTGCACTCCACCCTGAAACGCAAACAGAGGGAGTCTGCCTTTTCTTCCTGCCTGAAACATATTGCTTGAGTATCAAGGTGTGGGAGAGATGATGGAAAGCAACCACCTTTTCTGTTTCCCTTTTCATACCAGCAGCCTGAATGGCTGGTGGAGAACTTCACAGCCGTTGTCCCCAAGTCCCTCTGACACCTAGATCAACCCAGCCTATCCTGTCGCACTTGGCGTTCTCTTATCCGTAATTCCACTGCTCTCTCTTCATAGCATCCTGTGCATACTGCCAGGAGCGTAAATCCACAGAGGACAGGACCTCTGTGCCTCTGTTTTACGAAATTTTATTCCCAGGACCTAAAGTGCCTGATACATAACAGATGTCCAGGAAATGTTGTTGAATGGATGTCTAGGTGGATCAGTACATGTAAAGGAGGGGGAAACAGTGCACAACCACAACTGCCTTCTGTACGGAGAACAGAGTGGATTCTCTACCATGAAAAGCCCCTAGCCTCAGCGTCAGGGAGGATTTAGGTAGGAACAGAATGGCCCGGATTTGAAGTGCTTGCAAGGAACAGCATGACTCTGCACAATAGATGGCAAGAGCACCCAGAGCTGGAGTGTGGGGGTGGGAGTGCTCACGGCAGAGGGCGGCCTGCGCAGGAGAGTGGGGAGGGCCGTGCGCGAGAAGACGCCCGCGTGCGGGCACTGCGCGGGGTGAAACAGGCAGGGGAAGTTCCGGTGATGGGGGACCAACTGACCCACGACAGGAATGTGCCCTGTGCCATTTGAAGTTTACTGCTGCGTTCTCCCATGACCCCAAAACTCTCAGTTCAAGATTTGAAACATTATCAGTTTTGTTTTCATGATGACTTTGTGTGGGAGGAGGAGAGGCAGAGGGAGAGGGAGAAGAGAAGAGAAGGAGTTGCGACCCAAGCTTGGGTTTATGTCAGGACAGAGATAAAGAAATTGCTACAAGATGCAGAGTACATCAGAAGGCAGGAAATCAGAGCACAGCCCACTGCAAATATAACAGGACTGTTGGGGCAATCTTTGGCCTTCAGATGGACATGACATGGGAATTGTGTGCTTCTAACCACCTGACCTGCCTCTTGAGAAACCTGTATGCAGGTCAGGAAGCAACAGTTAGAACTGGACATGGAACAACAGACTGGTTCCAAATAGGAAAAAGACTATGTCAAGGTTGTATATAGTCACCCTGCTTATTTAACTTCTATGCAGAGTACATCATGAGGAACGCTGGGCTGGAAGAAGCACAAGCTGGAATCAAGATTGCCAGGAGAAATATCAATAACCTCAGATATGCAGATGACACCACCCTTATGGCAGAAAGTGAAGAGGAACTCAAAAGCCTCTTGATGAAAGTGAAAGAGGAGAGTGAAAAAGTTGGCTTGAAGCTCAACATTCAGAAAACAAAGATCATGGCATCTGGTCCCATCACTTCATGGGAAATAGATGAGGAAACAGTGTCAGACTTTATTTTTTGGGGCTCCAAAATCACTGCAGATGCTGATTGCAGCCATGAAATTAAAAGACGCTTCCTCCTTGGAAGGAAAGTTATGACCAACCTAGACAGTATATTAAAAAACAGAGATATCACTTTGCCAACAAAGGTCCATCTAGTCAAGGTTATGGTTTTCCCTTGGTCATGTATGGATGTGAGAGTTGGATTGTGAAGAAAGTTGATCGCTGAAGAATTGATGCTTTTGAACTGTGGTGCTGGAGAAGACTCTTGAGAGTCCCTTGGACTGCAAGGAGATCCAACCAGTCCATTCTGGAGGATATCAATCCTGGGTTTTCATTGGAGGGACTGATGCTAAAGCTGAAACTCCAATACTTTGGCCACCTCATGCGACGAGCTGACTCACTGGAAAAGACTCTGATGCTGGGAGGGATTGGGGGCAGGAGGAGAAGGGGACGTCAGAGAATGAGATGGCTGGATGGCATCACCAACTCGATGGACATGAGTTTGAGTGAACTCCGGGAGTTGGTGATGGACAGGGAGGCCTGGCGTGCTGTGATTCATGGGGTCGCAAAGAGTCGGACATGACTGAGCGACTGAACTGAACTGAATCTCCACTGGATCTCAAGGGGTTAGAAAGTCCCAGCTAACACCTGGGGCACCATTCTGCCATAAAGGTTAATTTTCTTGTCTGTGACCCATTTGGACTGTGAGTCCCCTAAAGGCAGGGATTTCCTTATTTGGAAAAACATGTACCTCTAGCATAGTGTCTAACAGAGAGTAGCTACTGTCTGTTGAATGAGTAAATGAATGGCTTTCCCACAGGTCTTCTTCATGGAAAACTAACAAAGATTAATGAAAAATCAAATGGGAGAGAGAGAGAAAGGAAGAAGGAAATGGAAATAGAGATGATGGAGAGAGGGAGGAAAGAAGGGTGGGAAGGAGAAAGAGAATAAGAGTGGAACCCTAATACATAAAATCTGAAGGTTTCCTCGGGTGATTTTTTTTTCCCTTGCCTCCAATTTATGCCTAACAGACTTTCATTGTCACTTGCTCCATATTCTAGAATTAGGTTGAGAAGAGCCAAAAAACCTAGGGGATGGTTTTCATGGGAAGTCCTCCTCCTAAGCACAGTTCATGCACATCCCAAGAGGCTGCAGTCCCCTCTCAGTGAGAGCCACGCATCACCCGGCCAGTGGCTGAGTAGAACGAGTCCCATTTCAAGGACGGAATGTCTCCAGGACAGCTCTGGCCTCTATGCTACTGTGCATCCACCTGGAGGCAGTACTCAAAGATGAATAACAAGGTTTCCAGACCTTTGTTAAAAGCTTAATGCACGTTGTTAGGTCAGAGGGTCTGGGGATATACCCCTGCAATAAAAGTTTTACAGATAATAGAATAAATTATAACAACATTTAATAATACTAATCTTTAAAAGTTGGTTGATCCTCACTTCCATACGTATTTGATCAATTAATAGAAATAATAAGTAAAATCTGATGTTTAAAGAAACATAAAGATGCAAAACTTACAAATAAGTTTGGAACCAGGTCTAAAGACATGAAAATCCACATGTCGTAAGTTGTCGTTATTATTGTAGATATACTAACCATTGAAATAGCGTAAATAGTAAACATTAGTAAGCCAGGCAAAATGATTTCTTAGTCTGTTAACTTGTGTGAATATGCCCTTAAATGATTACCCCATCTTTGAAGTTGTAGATAGGATTAAAGCTTAGTTTCTCCTAGATGAAAATATGCTTACATAGGACAGAAGCTACTGTCTGCATACTCACTGCGATCATCTGACAGGATAGATCTCTGCCCAGGATGCCTTGTGGAAAGTATCTGACTTCAGGAATGAGAATGACTCTCTCATTAAAGCTGGTAGAGAAGTGCTTCTTTCTTAGAATCAAATGAAATAACTGAATTCATTCTCAGACACGTTTAACTCTTACTCTCTCCCTGACTTTCACACATGTCCTTGCTTTAATCTCCCTTTTCATGTGACGGGACAAAATACACGATCACCAGGCAAGTCAGCAATATGTGCTCTCACTCAGTGGCTGTACCCACAATTTCTCCCGGTCCTCAGTTTATTTGCCCTCAGATTCTGGACATTATAGACAGTTTGCATTCCTCAAGGCCAGGATCATGGCTAACGGGTGGTAGGGAGAAAAGTGCCTGTCATTCTCCAAAGATACGACCTGCCAACAAAATGTGGATAAGCCCAAGAAACCACTTCCAAACATGGAAACATGACTGGATCAGTTTGAGGCAGATGGAAGATCTTGCCAGTTCTTAATTTTGCCAATCTCCCTAACTGATTTCTCAACCACTCAACACAGGATGAAAGGGGGAAAAAATGACTTCTATTTCCAACATGTTGGCACTATTAGCAATGCAAAAGTTTTCCCATAATAAGTAAAATACAAAATAGAAAAATTAAGGATCTGAGGATTATCCTGAAACCTTTTACAATTTATGGAAATTTCATAGCAGAGTTTATTTTTTGTAAGTAAGAAGTGAATATATTCATTACCGTCTTTGTAGATATTTTATAGCTAAGTTTATTTTTGCATTGCCAGAAAAACTTTTGCTGTTCACTGATTAATGGAAGGAACATGCACCCCCAACACAAAAGCATAAAATTCCAAAAATGCATTAACAATGCTTTCTTTATTATATTCTTACTGTCTTCTATTACTCCATGATTGGGGCTTCTGAGACTTTTTTTCCCTCTTACTTTTCTGATCAGTTTTTCTCTATTTTCTTTGAAGACTTTCCTTTCTCCTCTGTTCCTAACCATAGGTTCCCTCTTTGGCTTTTCTCTCTGAAAGCAATCCCTCAGTGGGCTTCTCTGCTCTCAGGGATTCAATCATCATTTCTACGTGGATGCTTAAAAATATACAACCACATTAACAACTGATTACCAGTCATCCACTGTGTGAAAGCCTGACCTGTCTTCAGAACAATAGATTCAAAAGTAAAATAACATCTTTCCCACAAACAAGGCCCGAGCTTCTCATTCTGTCAGTGGTGTTAAGACTTAAATGAAAATAATATCCTAAGAGCCATACTGGAGAAGGAAACGGCAACCCACTCCAGTGTTCTTGCCTGGAGAATCCCAGGGACGGGGAAGCCTGGTGGGCTGCCGTCTATGGGGTCGCACAGAGTCGGACACGACTGAAGCGACTTAGCAGCAGCAGCAGCAGCAAGAGCCATATACTAGAAACTGATGAGGGCTTAGAAATAAGCCTGCCTTCCTGGTGATTCACTGCATCACTTTTGAGACCAAACATTTAATGGGTTATTTAACTATCCTTTATTGCTTTACATTTGATTTGATGAATATCTATTAAGCACTTACTCTGTGCCAGGTGCTGCTCTAGATGCAGGCAGACAGAAGCAAACATGAAAGACCCTAGAGGAGTTTGCAATTTTAGAGGGAAGAAGCGAACAATAAACTCATAAAATATAAAATGAGTTACCAAGAAGAGCAATATAGAAGGTAAGCCAGGCTAGTGCAGCAGAGCACCTGGGGTTAGGATGGTGTGGGCTGCTTTGGACGGGCGGCGCCTCTCTGAGGAGGTAGTATTAGAATTCATACCTGAACAGGGAAGATACAGAAATGCAAAGATCCAGGAAAAGTATGTTGCAACCCAGAGGGAGAGCATATCCAAAGGCTCTGAGATGGGAATAAGCTTAGCATATCTGAAGAATTGACTGAGCAGGCGCGTGCATACACACACACACACACACACACAGAGAGAGAGAGAGAGAGAGAGAGAGAAAAGGAAATCAAGCAATAGAAGGCAGGTATCAGTTCATGTGGACTCTATAGGGCAGGGTTTCTCAACCTTGGCACTATTGACATTTGAGCCAGATAATTCTTTGTTGTATTGTGTACAGGGCAAGATACTTGGCAGCATTCCTGGGCTCTATCCTCTAGACTCCAGGAGGCTCTCCCTAGTCATAGCAACCCAAACATATCTCCAGAAATTGCCAAATGTTTTCAGAGTTGTGAGGAGCCAAATAGCCTCCAGTTAAGCAACACTGCTGTTGGCCAAGGTAAGAAATTTGGATATTATTCTAAGTGCAATGGGAAGCTACTGGAACATCTTAGGCAGAGAGTGATAAGAAATGAGTTACACTGTGGGAAATTTACGCTGGCTTTTGTGGAAAGAGAAGAGAGTAGAGGCAGGGAAGAAATTTGAAGGCTACAACAGAAACATAGGCCAGAGACAATGGAGAAATGGTAGCCAAGAGGACTCATCTAGGAATTAGGTAGATGGGGTTCAGAGGAAAAGAATCAAGCATGATGCTTAAGTTCTTTGCTGGAGCTATAAAGTAGTTGGACCTAAGCTCTAAGCCTCAGATGATAGTGACATTTATTGATAGGGAAGACAAGGACACAGATTTGTGGATGCAGAAGATAGAAATCAAGAATTCTGCTGGCCATACTAAGTTTGAGATGTCTATTGGATATCCAAGTGCAGACGTGAAACAACAGTTAGATGCATGAGTGTGGCCCCCGGAGGACAGTCAGGATTGGGGATTGAAATGTATAGATGGAATTTGAAGATGAGAAATAGACGGGATTTTCTAGCTTATTCACTTCCTTTGGATGCTGTAACAAGCTGAGTACACACTTGTGGCTTAATACAACAAAAATGTATTCTCTCGATCTGAGGCCAGGAGTGCAAAGGCAAGGTGTCGGTAGGGCAGCACTTCTTCTGGAGCGCGCAGGGGAGGGTCCATTTCTCACTGTTTCTCGTTTCTGGTGCTGCCAGCAGTCCTTGACTGCAGCCTCTGGTCACACCTCTCCAAGCTCTGTATCTCTGGTCATATCACTCCTTTTCTGTCTGTAAAATCTCCCGTATATTTCTCTCTTTTTTTTTATTCTTTAAAACCCATTCATTTAGGCCATGCTGTACAGCATGCAGGATCTTAGGTCCCCAACCAGGGATCGAACCTGTGCCACTCTGCATTGGGAGTGCAGAGTCTTAACCACTGGACCACCATGGAAGTCCCTCCCTTATGTTTCTCTTATAAGGACATTTGTCATTTGTACCTGAATAATCCAGGATGATCTCTTCATCTCAAATTCCTTAATTTAATTATATCTGCAAAGACCCCTTTTCCAAAATAAGGTAACACTCACAAGTTATGGGAATCAGGATGCTGACATCTCTTTGGGGCCACCATTCAACCCACAATACCTAGAGAGAGGGTGCAGACAAAGAAGACAAAAGGCTTGTTCCAAAGACAGGGACACTCTAAGGACAGGGCCTGGCAGACTCCACGTAGGTAGAGGAGGAGGAGCTAGGAAAGAACAGCCAGACAGTACAGAGGCCACAGACGACTAGAAAGAGAGAGCCTAGGGTTCATGTTTGCTTTGTATGGCTCGTGTTTCTTTGCACCAGATTTGTCCCAGGATAATTTTAAAAAACGGTTGAATTGAAATGAATGTTTATAGTGATCTTAAAAAGCACATTGTCCATGCCAGTAAAAGTCCTTGAGGTTGTTGGGAAAATCTCAAGGGTAATCACCCACACATTTATTGTTTTAGGTAAGCACATGGAAAAAAGAGAAAGAAAGAAATCTGTTTTATTTTGTGCCAAGTTTTTACTATAAAAGTAACCATCACTCTTCTTTTAATTCTTTATTCCCAAGGCACAAAGGACTAACATTTGAAACCTATTTAGCAAATTCTTTGGAACTTGTAGCAAACTTCCAAAGTAAGATTTAGGAGTCAAACCTCCATGACTGGTCAGTGAAGTGAAAGAAATGGAAAGCAATGATTCAAGGAAATTGCTTTCCTCTGATGCCCTGATATGGAAATGGGAAATATACCTTCACTCCTGGGGAAAATATACTTATTATCTTTTCATAGAAATAATAGATTTGGTATTACCAATAACTTTATAGTCAATACTTTTCAGGTTTATAGCACTTTTAATTGGAGAAGGCAATGGCAACCCACTCCAGTACTCTTGCCTGGAAAATCCCATGCACGGAGGAGCCTGGTGGGCTGCGGTCAATGGGGTCGCAAAGAGTCGGACATGACTGAGCGCCTTCACTTTCTCTTTTCACTTTCATGCATTGGAGAAGGAAATGGCAACCCACTCCAGTGTTCTTGCCTGGAGAATCCCAGGGACAGCGGAGCCGGGTGGGCTGCCGACTATGGGGTCGCACAGAGTCAGTCACGACTGAAGCTACTTAGCAGCAGCAGCAGCACTTTTAATAGAAATATATCATGCAGGATCAAAATGTCATCTGTCTTCAGTTCAGTTCAGTTCAGTCGCTCAGTCGTGTCCCACTCTCCGTGACCCAATGAATCACAGCACGCCAGGCCTCCCTGTCCATCACCAACTCCCGGAGTTCACTCAAACTCATGTCCACAGAGTTGGTGATGCCATCCAGCCATCTCATTCTCGGTCGTCCCCTTCTCCTCCCGCCCCCAACCTTTCAACGTAAAAATTGTTATTTAGAGAAACACATTTTAAATCAAAATAAAATTGAATGCATGACCTCAGAATTCAGGAACACAAGTCCCGTTTTTTTTAAACCCCAGGTGTGACTCTTACTGGCTGGCAGGGTACTCTATGTCTCACCTCTCGAAAGCTCTGCTGCTGCTGCTGCTAAGTCACTTCAGTCGTGTCCGACTCTGTGTGACCCCATAGACGGCAGCCCACCAGGCATCCCCGTCCCTGGGATTCTCCAGGCAAGAACACTGGAGTGGGTTGCCATTTCCTTCTCCAATGTATGAAAGTGAAAAGTGAAAGTGAAGTCGCTCAGTTGTGTCCGACTCTTAGCGCAGCCCACCAGGCTCCTCTGTCCATGGGATTTTCCAGGCAAGAGTACTGCTGTAGGGAGAGCAATTAGAGGGAAAACTTCAACTTTTCTTCTAGTCATCTTGCTTCTAGAAGGGAAACAATGACTGAAGCAGTCTGTTTCCTGAGACAGTTGATGACTACAAGAGAAGGCTTTCTATAATTTCTCTCGGTTCACACACTGTGGCCAAGTTGTAAGGCAAAGCTATTCAGGAGCCTTGTCCTCTCCACTGGAGAGGGATTCGGTACTTGCAGTCTCATACTTCTGACCCTCTCTCCTCCACCTCCTGCCTTCACTCCTACCTGCCACAGGACCCAAAGGGTTAGACAAAAATAGATAAAACTGAGACTCGCTTGTCTAGGGCCTTACACCTTCCAAGCAAGTATAATATCAAATAAGTAATGAACCAGTCAATTAATTTGGTGTACAAAGATAAAGAAAAGTATTTTATCAGAAGACTTAAAATAAAGTGACATGTGTGAAGATCTTTGGGATTAAATTTCACTTGTACTTTCCTCTTGTTAACCACTCTCAACCCCACTACCATACACATACTGTCTGAGCCCCCAGGAAAGCCCATACACATACCATGGAATTCTCCAGGCCAGAATACTGGAGTGGGTAGCCGTTCCCTTCTCCAGGGGATCTTCCCAACCCTAGCATCGAACCCAGGTCTCCCACATTGCAGGCAGATTCTTTACCAGCTGAGCTGACAGGGAAGCCCAAGAATACTGCAGTGGGTAGCCCATCCCTTCTCCAGGGGATCTTCCTGACCCAGAAATTGAAACGGGGTCTCTTGCATTGCAGGTGGTTTCATTACCAGCTGAGCTACTGGGGAAGCCTGAAACACATACCACATATATCCAAACCAGTACTCTGATCTGACTGGAATGGGTGGATTTAACTCAGATGACCCTTATATCTACTACTGTGGGCAGGAATCCCTTAGAAGAATCGGAGTAGCCATCATAGTCAACAAAAGAGTCTGAAATGCAGTACTTGGATGCAATCTCAAAAACGACAGAATGATCTCTATTAGGTTTCAAGGCAAACTATTTAATATTACAGTAATCCAAGTCTATGCCCCAATAAGTAATGCTGAAGAAGATGAAGTTGAACGGTTCTATGAAGACCTACAAGACCTTTTAGAACTAACACCCAAAAAGATGTCCTTTTCCTTATAAGGGACTGGAATGCAAAAGTAGGAAGTCAAGAAACACCTGGAGTAACAGGCAGATTTGGTCTTGGAGTACAGAATGAAGCAGGGCAAAGGCTAATAGGGTTTTGCCAAGAGAATGCACTGGTCATAGCAAACACCCTCTTCCAACAACACAAGAGAAGACTCTACACATGGACATCACCAGATGACCAACACCGAAATCAGACTGATAATATTCTTTGCAGCCAAAGATGGAGAAACTCTATACAGTCAACAAAAACAAGACCGGGAACTGGCTGGGACTCAGATCATGAATGCCTTAATGCCAAATTCAGACTGAAATTGATGAAAGTGGGGAAAATCACTAGACCATTCAAGTATGACCTAAATCAAATCCTTTATGATTATACAGTGGAAGTGAGAAATAGATTTAAGGGACTAGATTTGATAGACAGAGTGAATGATGAACTATGGAAGGAGGTTTGTGACATTGTACAGGAGACAGGGACCAAGACCATCCCCAAGAAAAAGAAATGCAAAAAAGCAAAATGGCTGTCTGAGGAGGCCTTACAAATAGCTGTGAAAAGAAGAGAAGCGAAAAGCAAAGGAGAAAAGGAAAGATATAAGCATCTGAATGCAGAGTTCCAAAGAATAGCAAGGAGAGATAAGAAAGCCTTCCTCAGTGATCAATGCAAAGAAATAGAGGAAAACAATCGAATGGGAAAGACTAGAGATGCTGTCAAGAAAATCAGAGATACCAAGGGAACATTTCATGCAGAGATGAGATCAATAAAGGACAGAAACGGTATGGACCTAACAGAAGCAGAAGATATTAAGAAGAGGTAGCAAGAATACACAGAAGAACTGTACAGAAAAGATCTTCATGACCCAGATAATCACGATGGTGTGATCACTCACCTAGAGCCAGACATGCTGGAATGTGAAGTCAAGTGGGCCTTAGGAAGCATCACCACGAACAAAGCTAGCGGAGGTGATGGAATTCCAGTTGAGCTATTTCAAATCCTGAAAGATGATGCTGTGAAAGTGCTGCACTCAATATGCCAGCACATTTGGAAAACTCAGCAGTGGCCACAGGACTGGTAAAGGTCAGTTTTCATTCCTATCCCAAAAAAGGCAATGCCAAAGAATGTTCAAACTACCGCATAATTGCACTCATCTCACACGCTAGTAAAGTCATGCTCAAAATTCTCCAAGCCAGGCTTCAGCAATACGTGAACCGTGAACTTCCAGATGTTCAAGCTGGATTTAGAAAAGGCAGAGGAACCAGAGATCAGATTGCCAACATCTGCTGGATTATCAAAAAAACAAGAGAGTTCCAGAAACACATCTATTTCTGCTTTATTGACTATGCCAAAGCCTTTGACTGTGTGGATTACAATAAACTGTGGAAAATTCTGAAGGAGATGGGATCACCAGACTACCTGACCTGCCTCGTGAGAAACCTGTATGCAGGTCAGGAAGCAACAGTTAGAACTGGTCATGGAACAAAAGACTGCTTCCAAATAGGAAAAGGAGTACGTCAAGGTTGTATATTGTCACCCTGCTTATTTAACTTATATGCAGAGTACATCATGAGGAACGCTGGGCTGGGAAGAAGTACAAGCTGGAATCAAGATTGCTGGGAGAAATATCAATAACCTCAGATATGCAGATGACACCACCCTTATGGCAGAAAGTAAAGAGGAACTAAAGAGCCTCTTGATGAAAGTGAAAGAGGAGAGTGAAAAAGTTGTCTTAAAGCTCAACATTCAGAAAACTAAGATCATGGCATCCGGTCCCATCACTTCATGGCAAATAGATGGGGAAACAGTGGAAACAGTGTCAGACTTTATTTTTGGGGGCTCCAAATCACTGCAGATGCTGATTGTAGCCATGAAATTAAAAGATGCTTACTCCTTGGAAGGAAAGTTATGACCAACCTAGACAGCATATTGAAAAGCAGGGACATTACTTTGCCAACAAAGGTCCATCTAGTCAAGTCTATGGTTTTTCCAATGGTCACGTATGGATGGGAGAGTTGGACTATAAAGAAAGCTGATCGCTGAAGAATTGATGCTTTTGAACTGTGGTGTTGGAGAAGACTCTTGAGAGTCCCTTGGACTGCAAGGAGATCTAACCAGTCCATCCTTAAGGAGGTCAGTCCTGGGTGTTCACTGGAAGGACTGATGTTGAAGCTGAAACTCCAATACGTTGGCCACATGATGCGAAGAGCTGACTCATTGGAAAAGACCCTGATGCTGAGAAAGATTGAGGGCAGGAGAAGGGGATGACAGAGGATAAGATGGTTGGATGGCATCACCGACTCCATGGACATGGGTTTGGGTGGACTCCGGGAGTTGGTGATGGACAGGGAGGTCTGGCGTGCTGTGGTTCATGGGGTTGCAAAGAATCGGACCCGACTGAGTGACTGATCTGAATGTCAACTGATGGAAACGTAAGCAAACCACCTTTTTTTTGAGACGCAAAAAGGATGAAAACAATGCCTACCTCTCAAGAATGTAAGAATAAATTGCAAAGTGCTTTGAAAATTTAAAGCAGAAAAATGGTCAAGGAATTGCTGACGCTAAGAAACAATATACGACTTGCCAAAAGTCGAAAGTTCAGCAAGCAGCTCTTTGATGTGACTGGAGAATTAGCTCATCTCTGCACTGTGTTCACTACATGAGTGGAGGGGTATTTTGGCAAGTAAAGTGGCAGCAGATCCTTTGCTTTTCCCATCAGGCTCTGACAAGTGTGAGCAGCCCTGGGTTCCAGTGCAGGCTCTGTGACCTTTCCACTTAGTTGACAGAAAAATCCTTGTCCGTTGCTGAAGCCCTCTCTCTCCATCTGCAGAATAGGAGCAATAATGAACACACTAACTGATTCGCAGGTTTGTTGTTAGGATAACATGTATTAGCAGATATCAAAGTGCTTTGAAAATGTTTAAAGTTGCAAGTCATTTTATTATGTAGGAAAAGGTATCAGGATTGAGATTTTTATGACCCTACTCAGGCCTCATAATCAACTAGGATGATCACCATCCTTTCCATTCAGTTCAGTTCAGTTCAGTCGCACAATAATTAGAGTAGTTACCGTGTCTTTAGTGTCACATGGACAGAGCATTTAACAGTAACCTTTGATACAGGGTTACTACTTCCATCTTCACAGATGGCAAAAGTCAAGTCCAGAGGGATCAGTGGCTTTCCAAATCACAATTCTGATAAATGGAGGAGGTGGGGTTTGAACCCAGATCTGATTTCCAGGCACATACTCTTTCAGAATGAAGAGCAGAGAGACGTGAAACATGGCCTCCAGGAGCACGGGTAGGTGCACTGATGGGCCTCGGCCTCCTTCTCTTCACCAATTCCCAAGTCTTTCAGATCAGCAGCACCCACTAGGTCCCTGCCATGGAAGATCACAGTGAACTTTGCTTAGGAGCAACCTACTGTGTTTATAGGGAATGGTTTTTCCAAAGACCCCAGTTTCAAAAATCTATTACAGGGATAATATTTGCCAGGACATTCCTAGAATCTATTGTGTTCAGTTCAGTTCAGTTCAGTCACTCAGTCGTGTCTGACTCTCCGCGACCCCATGAATCACAGCACGCCAGGCCTCCCTGTCCATCACCAACTCCCGGAGTTCACTCGAATCTATTGTGTAAGTGAGTTCATAAGCTTCTTATCACCATACTCTCTTCCTGCATCTATTCTCCGTGTGCCTAAGGTAAAGGAATAAGATCACCCAAGCTCTATGGTTTAGAAACCTCTTCACTGTACTGTGAGTTACTCTTGCCTCCACCTCTTCCACTAAGCTTCTTCCCTATTGTTTTGTTACAAGTGCTCAACAAGCATTATAGATTGACTGGCTATCTCAGAAAGAATTGATTTACCCAGTAAAGAATAATTTTTAGGTTGAAAAAATTAAAACAAGTTAAAACAATAAAGTTGTGACTACTTATATCTACACTGTGTAACGTGAGTGTACTGGTTCGATGAGTTTCTCTGTGTCCACATTCTCCTTTTCCTCTCTGTAATGCTCAGAACTGTTGACCACAATTTACTTCTTGAAACTGCTTCCTCTCTTGGCATCCATAAGTTGTACACCATCCTGATACTCCACAGCTTCTACTTTAATAACTGCATCTACAAGAACTTTTCTTCTACTTCCTACTCCTCACACATGGACTTTACCTCAGGTTTTATCAGTCCCCTTCAAAATTGGTCTCCATCTATGAAGATGGCTTCTGAATCTCTTCCTTTCCAGTTTATATCTACTTTTCACTTGGATTCCATATAGTCTGTGTTTCCCAGGTTAAAAATCTTTGAAATAATCTTTGATGTTTCCACTTAGGTTTCCATAACAGTTTAGATAATTCCTCTTGATACTTCCTGAGAAATAGTCCTTGAAGGTATGACCTATTTTTAACTTATTTAAAATGTATCTTTGAATTCCAGGCCCTCCTCTTGAAAAATGAACAAAGGTCTGAGTAAGGCCCTGTTTCTTCTTATCCCTTCTATTCCTGCACATGGTTGCCAGATTAATATTCCCCCAATACTTTTTTTTTAACTTTCCCACTCTTGTTCTTGACCTCTTAAGACAGCTTCGCTTTATCTATGAAATGAAATCGAAATTCTTTGCCTGACAGTCACGTCCTTGTAACAGCTGGATTTTAGCAACCTTTGGGAACGGATCTCCTATTTTTCTGTACTTCAACCTGTTGCTTTGAGTAGACTGGTCTTCCTGCTGCTCCCCTCTAGTAATGCTGTGTACATGGGCTCAGACCCTTCCTCTCACCCAGAATGCCTTCTGTTTTCTGCTACTCTCATCCAATTCTTCCGGTTAAAAAGGCCCAGTTCTTCAGTTCCTCTCTTCCCAAGAAGCTTCTCCTGGTTACCTTAGTCCAGAGTAAAACAGGCAGGGGAAACACATTCTCTAAATCTGTAGCTATTGTGACCTCAGGGCCCACGCACCAGCTCAGACACACTGCTATGGGACGTTCTGCATCGTGGAACTGAGTTATCATCTAGCTTCTCATATGCGAACGTCTAAATTTCCCATTATGTTGCACCTCCTCTGAGGACAGAAGCAGTTTGGCATGGTGGTAAAGCTACGAAGTCTGGGTTCAGGCTATCACTTACCACCTATGTGATCTTGGGCAGTGCATTTTATTACACCTCAGTTTCCTCATCTGTAAAAATGTGGATAATTTTATATTTCTTTCATAGACTTATCATGTGAGTTAATATGTATAAAATGCTGAGACAGTACCCAGCACATAATAAGTACTTTGTAAACGTTAGCTATTATTCTTTCTTTTATATTTCCCCATGTATACGTAAATATATACAGATGGATACACACATACCTATATCTACATCCATATATACACACATTATATCTGTACCTACGTCTCTATATCTGGAAAAATAGTTAATAAACCAACCAGTTAATTTGGGGAGTGTGGAAATGCCATCTATTTCAAGAATAGAAATGTGTTTCTGTGTAGCTCAGTTTTGTGTGGATCACACCTAGAGTTCCTCTCATTCTTTTCCTGACTGCACATGAGTGTTCTCCTGAGACAGACAGATGGGTGGCAGGCTTAATATCAGTTAATTCTGTGACCAGAATAGAAATGCTCCTTTTCAGGTGAACATCTTTTCACATTTGAAGACATACACATTCCCTGGATGGCAATGATGAATCTGTATGAAAGGGTGCTTTGTAATACAGTGCGTTCAGTTGGAAACAGGATCTAGGACTTCCCCATGAATAATCTTCCTGAAGTTAAAAAGAGAGAGAGGGAAAAAATGGGAAAAAAGCCAAACCCCTGTTGAATGATGAAGACATTTAAGGCCCATCTGTAGGCAAACTGCCTATTTTTAAAACACCTTCTTTTGTTTTAAAGATGTGTACTGGTGTTGCAAAATATGATTACGTGAAAATTTATGTACTTAAATCTTTTCAAAACTGAATTAAAAGTGTGATTTTATAACATAACATAGTAAAACCTCTATGAGAAGAAGAGCATAAGTAGTTGGGGATGCCAAGGAGAAGTGATGGCTAGAGTCTGAGGATCGGGCAATAGGTCCCATGGAGACAGATGTGGCCATGTGTCAGGAGCATAGAGATGGACAAGGGCCTGAGCAGGAATCCTGGCCTCCAGGAAGGGCGAGGACTTCTGCTCCACCTTTTTCATTCTGATCCATGCCTCACCAAGCCCAGAGAAGTCCAGTTTTGTTAGAGAAAAATTCACTGAAGAGGACCAAGAGAGGTCAGTACCTCTGATTCTCCAAGGAACTCATTAATACCCAGTTTCATGCTGACTTATGGTCTTCACTTAGGTGATATTTGGCAACCTATTTTAATTCCTAGGCATCTATAAGTAGCAGGGTTTTGCAGTTACATGTGCAAATTATGAAAATTCTACATGGCACAAAGTGTTCAGAGCCTCATGATGTGCACAGTTAAGAGCCATTTCTGATTTTCAAAAGGAATGGCTACAGCTGGAGAAAGGTTGGGTCCAGCAGAATCTCTGCTGCTCTGGTCTGAAGTTAATTCTCTTCAATACTCATTTCTGAGAACGCTGTGCTTAGTCATTAATTACTGTGTTCAAATAATCAGTGACTAATGAGCAGCTCTCCTGTCCCAGTGAGAGGAATCCTGTGAAAGCAGGAGTACACGGTATTGTAGAGCTTTAGAAAACCAACTGTGTGCCCTCTAAAAGTTCAGGTTAGATCTGTGCAGGAAACTTGTTTCATTTTCTCTAAACTCTCCACATAGCTTGGATGAACCAGCTAAAATATTTTAGCTGAAAATGAATAATGTGTTTAAACTCATATGTGAAGATTGGAAAAGGGTTGTCTTCCTATCCCTTATTACACTTTAATTAAGTGAGGTTCCAAGGTCACTTCAAAATTATGCTAATAGAACTACAACTTTGTTTTCTTTCTTTTCACATTAGATTTTTCCCAGGAAGAGACTGAAGGACTTATTTTAAAGGAAACAATGTGCGCTTTGCAGGATTCTGAGTTAGAATTCTGACTTTAGTAGTTTCAATCTGATACATATAACTGGGGAAATCACTCCTCCTCTTTGAGCTTGTTTTCTCTTTTATAACATTGAAATGATAGTAATTCTTTTGAGAGTTGCTAGAGGATTAGAAATAAAGCTTTATAAAGCACCCAGCCCAGTGCCTGACACATAAAGTGCTTTATAAATAGTATCTATTAGTATCAGATAATAGTATCTATTAGTATCAGATCTGATCTGATCTGATCTGACAGTCTTACTGGAATGGAATTTGAGAAGTGTATATAAAGTCAATGAGGTAATTCAGAATACATAATTATAAGTAATTCAGACAGAACATCCCCTTTCCTAAACTGAAAAGTACGGTGTCAAATATTAATAAGAGAAAAGAGATAAGAAAGAGAGCTACTTTATAAATTCAATTCCAGAAGAAGGATGAGGTCCTGGTGAATTTATCTCTTTCTGTTTAAAATGCCTATTGCCCTGGTTAGGCATCTTGGGTATTTTATCTTCAATCTATCTTCATGCTGCTGCTGCTGCTGCTAAGTTGCTTCAGTCGTGTCTGACTCTGTGCGACCCCATAGACGGCAGCCCACCAGGCTCCCCCGTCCCTGGGATTCTCCAGGCAAGAATACTGGAGTGGGTTGCAATTTCCTTCTCCAATGCATGGAAGTGAAAAGTGAAAGTAAAGTCACTCAGTCGTGTCCGACTCTTAGCAACCCCCTGGACTGCAGCCTACCAGGCTCTTCTGCCCATGGGATTTTCCAGGCAAGAGGACTGGAGTGGGTCACCAGTGCCTTCTGCGATCTATCTTCATAAGACTCCTCAAAGTGGTGTAGGGGGATTTCCATCCCTAGTTCTAACTTTTCCAGGGTGGGGAGGCAGGGACTCACTGTCTCTCCTTTACCACTCCTCACTCACCCTTGGAGGAGGAGGAGGAGGAGGGCCTTGCCTGATCGGCTGAGATAGGGAAGAGGGACCAAGCAGGCTTAGCTCTCATCAGGCACCACCCCTCCACCCCCACCCCCCACCCTCCACCTTGCTCCTCTCTGCTCAGAAGACCACTTGCTCAGGATCTATTCTCAGCCAGTCTTTGTGATGAGTCTAGAAGAGCGGCTGGGAGTTCCCTGGTGGTCCATGGTTAGGACTCAGCACCTCCACTGCCAGGGCCCGGGTTCACTCCCTGGTCCAGGAACTAAGATCCCACAAGCCATGCAGCATAGCCAAAAAAAAAAAAACACACACACACACACAGGTGGGCTCCTCCTTGGTGAGGTGGAATACTAAGAAGCTCATTATGGCCATACATCTTGGCCACATCCTCAGAATCAGCTTAATTTAGTTTAAAAAATTTTTTATATTTAAATCTTCATCTGTTTTCAGTTGTTTCCAATCTCAAGAATAGATGTAATTTGCATTTTATGATGAAAAGCCTCATGTTTGAAGAAGTAATATATAGCTTGAGAATAGCTGAGTTAGAATTCCAGCCCTGGCCTACTTTACTATACAATCTAGCTTCTTTTCAGGATGCAACACTGCCTTCTTTTTTTGGGCAGTAAAAATAACATGACTAAATAATAAAAACTTCTGGTCCTGTTTAGAAGCTATATATTTTCACCCTCAGGTCCCAACAAACTGGCTGAGTCTTTGTGTACCGGTACTGTCTGGTAACAGAATGTGTCTGCTCTGAACTTCCATCGTTACATACTGTCTCTGCACCAACCAACCACATAAAGAAACGACGGGAGGCAGAATTAATTAGAGCACAACTTTGATACAAATCGACCCAATTCTGAGTCCACACCCCCACCTGCCTCCTCTATCTAGTACTCTAGGAGGCAGCCTTCCTCTGCCGTAATCATCTCAAGGCCAGACAGCTAGGGACCACCTGATAATCCAGAACCCTCCAAAATTATTCAAGTATCCAACCCGAGACCTGCTCACCTTGCCTTGCCCATTCCCTCCCTGGAAATGACAATAAAGCCTTTTGACCAAGCTCTCCCCTCTCTCTGTGCCTCCTAACCAGCCCTGGAGCTTCCCTGTTCGTCCCTTCATGGTGTGGTGTGTCCCCTCCTCTTGGAAACTGTGAGTGACAAACCACAGTTGACCCTTGAACAGTACAAGTTTGAACTGTGTGGGTTCACATATATGAGAACTTTCTTCAGCAGTAAATACTGCAACTACAAGATCCATGGTTGGTTGAGTCCAAGAATGGGGAACCATGAACGCAGAGGGCTGACTGTAAGTTACACATGATATCCAAATGCGAGGAGGGTGGGCGCCCCTAACTCCCACGTCGTTCAAGCATCAACTATAACTGTTTAGTGGCAATTATCTTCCGACCTGTTGGCCTCACCATATCGTAATAAAAACAAAACCCTGAGTACATTTTAAAACAAATTTGTACTCTTGCAAATATCAGGGATATTTTAATATATTGTGTTTTTTTTGTAGCAAGTTATATTCTAAAGCTCTATAAATTAATGAAGTAATAATTTTCTGTAATTTAGAAAAATAATAATATTATTATTAATATTAATATTATTATTATATTATTCAGACAAGGATATGGAGGTTGTTTTCTATTGTGGTTTCTTTTAACAGAATGTTGTTTTCCAAAATTCATTACATGCATTTGACAGTTGTTTAGAGTAAAAGCAACTGGAAGTAACCTGGTTGCCTTACGGATTCAATGGAATTTTTCTGAAAGCTTCATGAAGATCAGAGTTATTTTCGATGTAAAGTAGTATGAAGCCATAATGAAATAAAACTAATTATAACTTCCGTGCACATTCTAGAGGAAGAACACAGGGCAGCATTACTCGATACTATAGGTAAAAGCCTCTAGATAGGTGACCAACATGTAATAGAATCTTAAAATGCTATTCTTCCCCACCAGTATCTACAACAGCACCCAAAAAGATTTGTGTTGCATTTTAGAAGGAAGTTGGAGTATTGAAAACTAATAGTAGCCTCCCAGAGTTAGGGCAATATTTCTCAATCTTTTTTCATGATTATTTCCTAAGAGGTCTTTTTTCCTAATTGCCCGCATCCCCATTCAACACTAATACTACAGATATACTACACACATGTGCATGTATTGTGGCCCGCTGATGGCCCACAAACCAGTATAACAGTTAAGATATATTTTCGCCCCCAGAGAAATAATTTTCACCCCCATGGGGGTGATCTTACCTTACAGATAACCAGTGAGAATACATGGTTAGAGTTACCAATGGTTCTTAACCCTGGCTACACACTAGAACTAACTGAAAGGGGTTTAATTACCAGGTCCCCATTCAGAGATTTTGTGCAATTCATCTGAGATGGGACCCAGGCTTTGTTATTTTAAAATTCTCTAGTGGGTTAGATCAAGAAAGATCCTTTACCGCTAATCAGAGAGGAGCACGTCTAAGTGCTTATTCCATGCTTTAAGGCTGTGACAAGCTAGCCAAGTAACATGATATGGTGTGTTTCTAATTTACCTTCATTGTAAATGGACATACATCAATTCTTTCATACTGTAATAAAAACTAGAATATTTGTGTATGTTTATATGAATGTCCCATGTATAGTGAGGGGACAAATGTGGTGAAGAAAGAGGACAATGATCCTGACTCCAGGAACATGGTATTTGAAGGAGAAAATCCCCTCTTTCTTTTTTGGGGCAGCAGAAGGGTGTTATCCGGGGCAGGAGAACACTCAGTTGGCACTGTGACCCAGGAGAGCCTGTTTTGGTAGAATAGTAGTTTTCAAAGAGTTGTCCCTAGACCTTAGAACTTACTAGAAATGCAAATTACTGGACCTTACACCAGACCTACTGGACAAGAAATGTGGGGTGGGAGACAGTGATCTTTGGTTTCCTAAGCCCACCAGGCTATTATGATACACTCTCAAGTCTGAGAACCACTGTGGTAAAACATGTTTCCTGAGCATTTTATGTCCCAGTCGCTTCTTTCCTTTCTTTTATTCTTACTGCTGATTTTTTTCCTGTGCTTGATTAAATTTGTTCTTAATTTGTTCCTAAGAACCAAGAACTAACAACCTGGATGATATTAGTGCCATCAACAAACATTAAACATTCTGACTTTCATAAACCACGGTTGGAAACAGTGTGAGACAGAGCTCTAAACCACTTTGAACCTCTCTTTCAACAAATTCTAGAGAGGGAAAAGAAAAAGTGTTGTTGTTGTTGTTTTGCTTCTAGAGTTCATTAGCCAAAGAAGTTTCCTTTTGGATTATTACATTTAAACTTCTTTATGTTTTGCTGGAAATGCCAAACATAATCAAATCCTCCAAAACTAAGGTGACATTAAGCAAAAAGCAATTTAGAGTATGGTAATAATGCTATCTAGTCTCATTATTATTTAAATCTTGCTGATTCCTAAGCTACAGTGTCCTTCTGAAGTTTAAATACACACGCATACACACAGTGCTACAGGAGCACTTCCTACCAGAACTTAAAACACAGTCCACATACTAGAACTAAACCGTTCCATTCCCTTAAGTTGTTTTAATTTTCCATGTAGTTCAAAATTTCCTTTTCACAAGGGAATAGATTTGAAAGCTGAAGTGGGATGATAACTTCTTCGAGGCCAGGCCTAATTAATAGAATGCTGATTCTGCCCATTTGCAGAGAGAAAGACAGTTAAAGACACAGAGAATAAGTGCAGAGTTTGAGGCAATAAATTTATTTCAGGTGGCTTTAATCAGACTCAAGAGACTGGAATGAAGGTCGTCCTCCTCCTCTACATTTTAAGAGGAAATGCTGCTTTAAAAAGGTTCAGGTTGTTGACATGAACATTCCCAGAAAATAATTTCGTATGGGAATCCAGGCGTGAAAACAAAGCCCATTTGCTACGTAGCTTAAAGGGGAAGGCTGTAACATGTTACATGTCTCACTGCCCATAAAAGGTAATATATCTCTGCTCGTGACCTTATTGTTCAAATATACCTTGTGCCTGATGTAAACCACTTTCCCCAACTGGCTGAAAAGAGATAATACAGAGATGACAAAGAACTTTATCACTAGACACTCTGAAGTTCATGGAATTCAGTCAGTCTGCCTAAAAATGAATTAAACTGCCCTGAAGTCAAGAAAAACTGTGATCTCTTGCAAAACCTGAAGCATTAGCAAAAAACTCATCTTGATAGAACAGAGAGATTAAGAAGAGTGTTTGCTTAAAATTTTTAGTTGTAACTGCACAAAAGCAAGACAACTAATCAATACAGTTTAAAAATTGGTCAACTTTAAGTATTTGACCTGCGGAAGAAGCTGAAGTTGAATGATTCTATGAAGAACTACAAGACCTTCTAGAACTAACACCCAAAAAAGATGTCCTTTTCATTATAGGGGACTGGAATGCAAAAGTAGGAAGTCAAGAAACACCTGGAGTAGCAGGCAAATTTGGCCTTGGAATACAGAATGAAGCAGGGCAAAGGCTAATAGAATTGTGCCAAGAGAATGCACTGGTCATAGCAAACACCCTCTTCCAACAACACAAGAGAAGACTACACATGGACATCTCCAGATGGCCAACACTGAAATCAGATTGATTATATTCTTTGCAGCCAAAGTTGGAGAAACTCTATACAGTCAGCAAAAACAAGATGGGGAGCTGACTGTGGCTCAGATCATGAACTCCTTATTGCCAAATTCAGACTTAAATTCAAGAAAGTGGGGAAAACCACTAGACCATCCAGGTATGACCTAAATCAAATCCCTTATGATTATACAGTGGAAGTGAGAAATAGATTTAAGGGACTAGATCTGATAGATAGAGTGCCTGATGAACTCTGGACAGAGGTTCGTGACATTGTACAGGAGACAGGGACCAAGACCATCCCCATGGAAAAGAAATGCAAAAAAGCAAAATGGCTGTCTGAGGAGGCCTTACAAATAGCTGTGAAAGAAGAGAAGTGAAAAGCAAAGGAGAAAAGGAAAGATATAAGCATCAGAATGTAGAGTTCCAAAGAATAGCAAGGAGAGATAAGAAAGCCTTCCTCAGTGATCAATGCAAAGAATAGAGGAAAACAGTAGAATGGGAAAGACTAGAGATGTCTTCAAGAAAATCTGAGATACCAAAGGAACATTTCATGCAAAGATGGGCTCAATAAAGGACAGAAATGGAATGGACCTAACAGAAGCAGAAGATATTAGGAACAGGTGGCAAGAATACACAGAAGAACTGTACAAAAAAGATCTTCACGACCCATATAATCATGATGGTGTGATCACTCACATGCACCTACAGCCAGATATCCTGGAATGTGAAGTCAAGTGGGCCTTAGAAAGCATCACTACAAACAAAGCTAGTGGAGGGGATGGAATTCCAGGTGAGCTATTTCAAATCCTGAAAGATGGTGCTGTGAAAGTGCTACACTCGATATATTAGCAAATTTGGAAAGCTCAGCAGTGGCCATGGGCCTGGAAAAGCTCAGTTTTCATTACAATCCCAAAGAAAGGCAATGCCAAAGAATGCTCAAACTACTGTACAATTGCACTCATCTCACACACTAGTAAAGTAATGTTCAAAATTCTCTAAGCCAGGCTTCAGCAGTACGTGAACTGTGAAATTCCAGATGTTCAAGCTGGTTTTAGAAAAGGCAGAGGAACCAGAGATCAAATTGCTAACATTCGCTGGATCATCGAAACAGCAATAGAGATCCAGATAAACATCTATTTCTGCTTTATTGATTACCCAAAGCCTTTGACTGTGTGGATCACAATAAACTGCAGAAAATTGTGAAGGAGATGGGAGTACCAGACCACCTGACCTGCCTTGTGAGAAGCCTGTATGCAGGTCAGGAAGCAACAGTTAGAACTGGACATGGAACAACAGACTGGTTCTAAATAGGAAAAGGTGTACATCCAAGGCTGTATATTGTCACCCTGCTTATTTAACTTATATGCAGAGTATATCATGAGGAACACTGGGCTGGAGGAAACACACATTGGAATCAAGATTGCTGGGAGAAATATCAATAACCTCAGATATGCAGATGATACCACACTTATGGGAGAAAGTGAAGAAGAACTAAAGAGCCTCTTGATGAAAGTGAAAGAGGAGAGTGAAAAAGTTTGCTTAAAGCTCAACATTCAGAAAACTAAGATCACGGCATCCGGCCTCGTCATTTCATGGCAAATAGATGGGGAAACAGTGACTGACTTTATTTTTGGGGCCTCCAAAATCACTGCAGATGCTGATTGCAGCCATGAAATTAAAAGACGCTTACTCCTTGGAAGGAAACTTATGACCAACCTAGACAGCATATTAAAAAGTAGAGACATTACTTTGTCAACAAAGGTCTGTCTAATCAAGTCTATGGTTTTTCCAGTAGTCATATATGGATGTGAGAGTTGGACTGTAAAGAAAGGTGAGCACCGAAGAATTGATGCTTTTGAACTGTGGTGTTGGAGAAGACTCTTGAGAGTCCCTTGGACTGCAAGGAGATCCAACCAGTCCATCCTAAAGGAGATGAGTCCTGGATGTTCATTGGAAGGACCGATGTTGAAGCTGAAACTCCAATACTTTGGCCACCTGATGCGAAGAGCTGACTCATTTGTAAAGACCCTGATGCTGGGAAAGATTAAGCAAAGGAGGAGAAGGGGACAACAGAGGATGAGATGGTTGGATGGCATCATTGACTCAATGGACATTGGTTTGGGTGGACTCCGGGAGTTGGTGATGGACAGGGAGGCCTGGCGTGCTGCGATTCATGGGGTCATAAAGAGTCAGACACGACTGAGCAACTGAACTGACTGAAGTTCTTACCCAAAAATCTTAGCCTAAATATATTTCTTTTAACCATACTCATTTTTACAGAAAAATAGAAAGTCTTTTATAGATTTCACTCTTAAAAAACTCAAGGCATTCTCTGAGCACTTTACATGAGACATTTGAAATGAGAACATGCTCAATTATGTTCTAATAGATTTGAAATGTTAGAGGAAATTATAGGGAGACTAATAAACTTTAATATAACTTTTTAGGATTTTACAATCTCCAACAATATTAATGAAGACAGAAGATGCACTGTACCAATTCTAATAAAGTTGAAAGAACATGAAAGGAATGACCAGCAACTGCCTTTGTTTTCTGGTTGGAATGCAACCGAGAGTAAGCAAATGAAGTGGAGGCTCACATGGGAAAGCAGAGGGTAACCTGGGGTCTGACTGCCAGGGTGTGGAATCCTTTGAGAGATGTTCTCTTCTTGGGTGACAGATTTCCAAAACTGGGTCAGAGAAAGAATGGGATAGTCAGTGACCTCTCCTAATCATCTGTCACTTGTATTCAAAACAGCACTGGAGCCCCCTAAACAGCACATCTTGAGCCCTCATTTGGCAAGAAAGTGCTGGTTTTGCCTAATATCTTATCTTTCTTTCTAAACCCTCAAAGTCAGGTCTCATACACAAAATAAAACCATATACACTATAGCAGAACACGTGGCTTTAAGTCTATGGCACCTGGACCTATTTATTATATAAGGAACTCTCTGGATGAGCGTTGCTTCATGTGCTGTCCCCCACCTTCTTCTTTTCTTCCTCTCTACCTCCGATTAGCTTAGTAGATGGCCATGTGATCCTGCCGTGCCTTTATCAACAGAGTCCTACAATGGACGCACCTTGCTTTTTCCAGGTGTCTTCCTGATAGTGTTTTCAAAGAGTGTTACAGTACTCCGTCAACAACTGCTTTCAAAGCAGCCACAAGAGAAACTTTTGAGGGACAAAACGTTGACTATTTAAATCCCATATATGTAACACGCTAATTTTGAAGTCATCATGTTATAGAACTTTGGAAGTTAGGATAATTTGGAGCACATTATCTTGCTTTTTAATACCTGTATAGCAACTACCTTGGTTGTCATCACTCGGTTGCCAACATTTTTTATCTTAATACATATGGATAACACATCTTACTTTCTTGTCCCAAATAAGATGTGTTTCAACGTCTCCTGCCTAAGATATACATAAAGTCATTCAAATCTGGTTCTAATAGTTATTGACTTTTTTTCTTTTAATTGTTCACTTTTACTTTTTAGAATTTTTTTTTCTTTCTTTAACTTATTCTGATTTGGGACAGCCAAGGGTTTTCTGTCATGGGTGAGCTGTTTCCTATCAGTATTCGTTTAGAATAACACTATATGTTGACCCTTGGAACCTAGAATGATACATAGAAAAACATATTTTATCAAAATTCTTTGTGTTCTTTGTATAGTTTTTAAACAATATCCTTCTAATGGATATAAGATAATGATAGAAAATAAGGTAATGGATAGAAAATAAGGTAATGAATAGAAAACAAGGAATCAAAGAAATAACATGACTCAAATACAGTCAGGATACACTATTACAGAAGCTTTTGGTAGGTGCAAATAACAATGGTTCACGTTTATTTTGTGCTTATTACATGCTACGCACAGTATTAAGTATTGTACATTCATTGTCATTTAATAAACAGAAGTTCCAGGAGACAAGTACCATAACTGTACCTGTTTTAGAAAAAGCAAGAGAGTTCTAGAAAAACATCTATATCTGCTTTATTGATTACACCAAATCCTTTGACTGTGTGGATCAGGACACACTGTGGAAAATTCTGAAAGAGAAGGGAATACAAGACCACCTGACCTGCCTCCTGAGAAATCTGTGTGCAGGTCAAGAAGAAACAGTTAGAACTGGACATGGAACAACAGACTGGTTCCAAATCGGGAAAAGAGTACGTCAAGGCTGCGTATTGTCACCCTGCTTATTTAAATTATATGCAGAGTACATCATGTGAAATGCTAAGCTGGATGCAGCACAAGCTGGAATCAAGATTGCCAGGAGAAATATCATTAACCTCGGATATGTAGATGACACCACCCTTATGGCAGAAAGTGAAGAACTAAAGAGCCTCTTGATGAAAGTGAAAGAAGAGAATGAAAAATCTGGCTTGACACAGAAATAGAAGCTGTAATCAAAAATCTTCCAGCAAACAAAAGCCCAGGTCCAGATGGCTTCACAGCTGTATTCTACCAAAAATTTAGAGAAGAGCTAACACCTATTCTACTCAAACTCTTCCAGAAAATTGCTGAGGAAGGGAAACTTCCAAACTCATTCTATGAGGCCACCATCACCCTAATCTCAAAACCTGGTAAAGATCCCACAAAAAAGAAAACTATAGGCCAATATCACTGATGAACATAGATGCAAAAATCCTTTAAAAAATTCTAGCAATCAGAATCCAACAACACATTAAGAAGATCATACATCATGACCAAGTGGGCTTTATCCCAGGAATGCAAGGATTCTTCAATATCCACAAATCAATCAATGTAATACACCACATTAACAAACTGAAAAATAAAAATCATATGATTATCTCAATAGATGCAGAGAAAGCCTTCGACAAAATTCAACATCCATTTATGATAAAAACTCTCTAGAAGGTGGGAATAGAAGGGACATACCTCAACATAATAAAAGCTATATATGAGAGACCCACAGCAAACATTATCCTCAATGGTGAAAAACTGAAAGCATTTCCCCTAAAGTCAGGAACAAGACAAGGGTGCCCACTCTCACCACTACTATTCAACATAGTTCTGGAAGTTTTGGCCACAGCAATCAGAGCAGAAAAAGACATAAAAGGAATCCAAGTTGGAAAAGAAGTAAAACTTTCACTGTTCGCGGATGACATGATCCTCTACACAGAAAACCCTAAAGACTCTACCAGAAAACTACTAGAGCTAATCAATGAATATAGTAAAGTTGCAGGATATAAAATCAACACACAGAAATCCCTTGCATTCCTATACACTAATAACGAGAAAATAGAAAGAGAAATTAAGGAAACTATTTCATTCATTGTTGCAATGAAAAGAATAAAATACTTAGGAATACATCTACCTAAAGAAAAAAAAGACCTGTACATAGAGAACTATAAAACACTGGTGAAAGAAATCAAAGAGGACACTAACAGATGGAGAAATATACCGTGTTCGTGGATTGGAAGAATAAATATTGTGAAAATGAGTATACTACCCAAAGTAATTTATACATTCAATGCAATCCCTATCAAGCTACCAACGATATTTTTCACAGAGCTAGAACAAATAATCTCACAATTTGTATGGAAATACAAAAAACCTCGAATAGCCAAAGCAATCTTGAGGAAGAAGAATGGAACTGGGGGAATCAACCTGCTGGACTTCAGGCTCTACTACAAAGCCACAGTCATCAAGACAGTATGGTACTGGCATAAAGACAGAAATATAGATCAATGGAACAAAATAGAAAGCCCAGAGATAAATCCACGCACCTAGGGACACCTTATCTTTGACAAAGGAGGCAAGAATATAAAATGGGGAAAAGACAGTCTCTTTAACAAGTGGTGCTGGGAAAACTGGTCAGCCACTTGTAAAAGAATGAAACTAGAACACTTCCTAATACCATACACAAAAATAAAATCAAAATGGAGTAAAGATCTAAATGTAAGACCAGAAACTATAAAACTCCTAGAGGAGAACATAGGCAAAACACTCTCCTACATAAATCACAACAGGATCCTCCATGACCAACCTCCCAGAATATTGGAAATAAAAGCAAAATTAAACAAATGGGACCTAATTAAAATTAAAAGCATCCCAGGGACAGGGGAGCCGGGTGGGCTTCCATATAAGGGGTCACACAGAGTCGGACACGACTGAAGTGACTTAGCAGCAGCAGCAGCAGCACAGCAAAGGAAACTATAAGCAAGGTGAAAAGACAGCCTTCAGAATGGGAGAAAATAATAGCAAATGAAACAACAGACAAAGAATTAATCTCCAAAATATACAAGCAGCTCCTGCAGCTCAATTCCAGAAAAATAAATGACCCAATCAAAAAATGGGCCAAAGAACTAAACAGACATTTCTCCAAAGAAGACATACAGATGGCTAACAAACACATGAAAAAATGCTCAACATCCCTCATAATCAGAGAGATGCAAATCAAACCACAATGAAATACCATTACACACCAGTCAGAATGGCTGCTATCCAAAAGTCTACATGCAATAAATGCTGGAGAGGGTGTGGAGAGAAAGGAACCCTCTTACACTGTTGGTGGGAATGCAAACTAGTACAGCCACTATGGAGAACAGTGTGGAGATTCCTCAAAAAACTGGAAATAGAACTGCCATGTGATCCAGCAATCGCACTGCTGGGCAGACACTCCGAGGAAACCAGAATTGAAAGAGACACATGTACTCCAATGTTCATCGCAGCACTGTTTATAATAGCGAGGACATGGAAGCAACCTAGATGTCCATCTGCAGACGAATGGATAAGAAAGCTTTGGTACATAGACACAATGGAGTATTCAGTTCAGTCGCTCAGTCGTGTCCGACTCTCCGCGACCCCATGAATCACAGCACGCCAGGCCTCCCTGTCCATCACCAACTCCCGGAGCACACTCAAACTCATGTCCACAGAGTCGGTGATGCCATCCAGCCATCTCATTCTCCGTCGTCCCCTTCTCCTCCCGCCCCCAACCTTTCCCAGCATCAGAGTCTTTTCCAGTGAGTCAACTCGTCGCATGAGGTGGCCAAAGTATTGCAGTTTCAGCTTTAGCATCAGTCCTTCCAATGAACATCCAGGATTGATCTCCTTTAGAATGGACTGGTTGGATCTCCTTGCAGTATAAGGGATTCTCAAGAGTCTTCTCCAACACCACAGTTCAAAAGCATCGATTCTTCAGCGATCAGCTTTCTTCACAGTCCAACTCTCACATCCATACATGACTACAGGAAAAACCATTGCCTTGACTAGACAGACCTTGGTTGGCAAAGTAATGTCTCTGCTTTTTAATATATTATCAAGGTTGGTCATAACTTTCCTTCCAAGGAGCAAGCGTCTTTTAATTTCCTGGCTGCAATCAGCATCTGCAGTGATTTTGGAGCCCAAAAAAATAAAGTCTGACACTGTTTCCACTGTTTTTCCATCTATTTCCCATGAAGTGATGGGACCAGATGCCATGATCTTTGTTTTCTGAATGTTGAGCTTACTCAGCCATTAAATAGAATGCATTTGAATCAGTTCTAATGAGGTGGATGAAACTGGAGCCTATTATACAGAGTGAAGTAAGCCAGAAAGAAATACACCAATACAGTATACTAACACATATATATGGAATTTAGAAAGATGGAAATGATAACCCTATATACGAGACAGCAAAAGAGACACAGATGTATAGAACAGTCTTTGGGACTCTGTGGGAGAGGGTGAGGGTGGGATGATTTGGAGAATGGCATTGAAACATGTATATTATCATATGTGAAACAAATCGCCAGTTCAGGGTCAATGCATGATACAGGATGCTCGGTACTGGTGTGCGGGGATGACTCAGAGGGAGGATAAGGAGAGGAGGGAGGTGGGAGGGGGGTTCAGAAAGGGGAACTCATATACACCCAGGGCGGATTCATGTCAATGTATGGCAAAACCAACCAATATAATATTGTAAAATAATTCAGTTCAGTTCAGTTCAGTCGCTCAGTCGTGGCCGACTCTCCGCGACCCCATGAATCACAGCACGCCAGGCCTCCCTGTCCATCACCAACTCCCGGAGTTCACTCAAACTCATGTCCACAGAGTCGGTGATGCCATCCAGCCATCTCATTCTCTGTCGTCCCCTTCTCCTCCCGCCCCCAACCTTTCCCAGCTTTAGCCTCCAATAAAAAAAAATTAAAAAAAAGAAAAATCTGGCTTGAAACTCAACATTCAAAAAACAAATCATGGTATCTGGTTCCATCACTTCATGGCAAATACTTGGGGACAAAATGGAAACAGTGACAGATTTTATTTTCTTGGGCTCCAAAATCACTGCAGATGGTGACTGCAGCCATGAAATTAAGACACTTGATTCTTGGAAAAAAGCTATGACAAACCTAGACAATGCATTAGAAAGCAGAGACATCATTTTGCCAACAAAGGTCTATCTAGTCAAAGCTATGGTTTTTCCAATAGTCACATATGGATATGAGAGTTGGACCATAAAGAAAGATAAGCACTGAAGAGCTGATGCTTTTGAACTGTGGTGTTGGAGAAGACTCTTGAGAGTCTCTTGGACTGCAAGGAGATCAAAGCAGTCAATCCTAAAAGAAATCAACCCTGAATATTCATTGGAAGGATTGAAGCTGAAGCTGAAGCTCCAATACTTTGGCCACCTGATGCAAAGAACTGACTCACTGGAAAAGACACTGATGCTGTGAAAGGTTGAGGGCAGGAGGAGAAGGGGATGACAGAGGATGAGATGGTTGGATGGCATCATCAACTCGATGGACATGAGTTTGAGCAAGCTCCAGGAGCTAGTGTTGGACAGGGAAGTTTGGCATGCTACAGTCCATGGGGTCGCAAAGAGTCAGACACAAGTGAGCAACTGAACTGACTGACTGATTCTGTGAAGGAACTGAAGTTTACAGAGGCCAACAACTAGTTCAAAGTCATATACCAGTTAAGGCAGGATGCAAACACAACTCCTCCTGACCTCAGTATTTTATCACCACACTATCCTCTTTCCTATATATGTAACCATAAATATCCCCTCAGTGGTGTATATTTTTAATGTTAACTCTTAGCTAAACTCCACCATGGCTTCCCAGGTGGCTCAATGACAAAGAATCCACCTGGCAGTGCAGGAGACACAAGAGACACAGGTTCAGTCCCTAGCCCAGAAAGATCCCCTAAAGAAGGGAATGGCAACACACTCCAGTATTCTTGCCTGGAGAATCCCATGGACAGAGGAGCCTGGCTAGCTCTAGGCTGTGGGGTTGCAAAGAGTCATACACAACTGATCACAGATTCCATTATGATTCATTTTTCAAGCATTGTCTACAATTGCCAGATCTACTGTACAAAGTCATTGAATCACCAAGTAAGTCAATTATTTCCTTGCCCAAGAACATTAGTTGTTAAAACATGTCTCGTAAAAACCCAAATAAATATGAAGAGCATAATGGGTAAAGCATAAAACTGTGTTATTATTATTTTGATTATCGCAGTTGTTGTTGTTATTGTAGGTTGGTAAAACATGGTCTGCATCATTGCCATAAAGTAAAACTTCTGATTCACCTGCCAGTGCAGGAGACACAAGATCTATCCCTGGAGTAGGAAATGGCAGACCACTCCAGTATTCTTGCCTGGGGAACGCCATGGACAGATGAGCCTGGTGGGCTACAGTCCATGAGAGCACAAAGAGTCAGACACAACTGAGCATGCACACATGTGCTTCAGTTTGAATCAGCATAAAAGTCAGTGATTTTTATGATTTCTTTCTTTCTGCTAACTTTGGAGTTCTTCTGTTCTTCCTTTTCTAGTTGCTTCAGGTGTAAAGTTAGGTTGTTTAGTTGATGTTTCTGTTGTTTCTTGAGGTAGGCTTGTATTGCTATGAACCTTCTGCAAACGATTACAACTACTATGGAGAACAGTGTGAAGATTCCTTAAAAAACTGGAATCCCACTGCTGGGCATACACACCAAGGAAACCAGAAATGAAAGAGACACGTGTATCCCAATGTTCACTGCAGCACTGTTCACAATAGCCAGAACATGGAAGCAACCTAGATGTCCATCAGCAGACAAATGGATAAGGACGTTATGATACATATACACAATGGAATATTACTCAGCTATAAAAAAGAACACATTTGAGTCTGTTCTAATGAGGCGGATGAAACTGGAGACTATTATACAGAGTGAAGTAAGTCAGAGAGAGAAACACCAATATAGTATATTAATGCATACATATGGAATTTTAAAAGACGATAACGACGACCCTATATGCAAGACAGCAAAAGAGAAGAGATGTAAAGAACAGACTTTGGACTCTGTGGGAGAAGGCGAGAGTGCGATGATTTGAGAGAATAGCACTGAAACATGTATATTACCACATGTAAAACAGAAGACCAGTGCAAGTTCAATGCAGGAAGCAGGGCACTCAAAGTCGGTGTACTGGGACAACTGGGAGAGAGGTGGGAGGGAGGTTCAGGATGGGGGGACACTTGTACACCCATGGCTGATTCATGTCGATGCATGGAGAAAACCACCACAATACTGTAAAATAATTAGCTTCAAAATAAAATAATTTATTTTTTAAAAAAGTAATTAACTCAGCCTACTTTCAACTAATATATATTGCTGTTTAACTTGAGTTGCTATGCTTCTCCCCATAGGGATATGTCCTTTTCCTTTATTTATTACGGGAAGGTATTGTTTTGTTTTCCCTGTCATTGTTCAGTCCCTAAGTCATGTCCAACTTTTTGTGACCCCACGGACTGCAGCATGCCAGGCTTCCCTGTCCATCACCAGCTCCCAGAGCTTGCTCAAACTCATGTCCATCATGTCGGTGATGTCATCCAGCCATCTCATCCTCTGTCGTCCCCTTCTCCTCCTGTCCTCAATCTTTCCCAGCATCAGGGTCTTTTCTAATGAGTCAGTTCTTCGCATCAGACTGCCAAGGTATTGGAACTTTAGCTTCATCATCAGTCCTTCCAATGAATATTCAGGACTCATCTCCTTTAGAATGGGCTGGTTGGCTCTCCTTGCAGTCCAAGGGACTCTCAAGTGTCTTCTCTAACATTACAGTTCAAAAGCATCAATCCTTCAGCGCTCAGCTTTCTTCACAGTCCAACTCTCACATCCATATGTGACTACTGGAAAAACCATAGCTTTGACTAGATGGACCTTTGTTGGCAAAGTAATGTCTCTGCTTTTTAATATACTGTCTAGGTTGGTCATAACTTTTCTTCCAGGGAGCAAGCGTCTTTTAATTTCATGATATTGGAACCCAAGAAAATAAAGTCTTTCACTGTTTCCATTACCTTAAACAAATAGAATTATATATAATTAGGCTTCCCTGGTGGCTCAGCTGGTAAAAAATCTGCCTCCAATGCAGGAGACCTGGGTTTGATCCCTGGATTGCGAAGATCCCCTGGAGAAGGGAACAGCTACCCAACTCAAGTCTTCTTGCCTGGAGAATTCCATGGACTGTATAGTCCATGAGGCTGCAAAGAGTTGGACACGACTGAGCAACTTTCACTTTTCTTTCATATATATATGTTATTTATACCTCAATAAAACTGGGGGTAAAATTTAAACTTTTACATACAAAAGCACTATAAGACCTGTCCTAAACATTCTCGTACTGACATAAATTTGATTGTGCACACACCTGGCATTATTTCCACATATATCTGTCACACTGAAATCAGTATGACTATTAGTTATGTTTTGCTAACACTCATACCTCAGTATGAGCATTTCCCCTGAAAATGATCATCTCAAGAGGCTATACATTTACTCCAATGTCATCAACTTAGCTCAAGACATTTCTAAAACTCCTTTTCAGAACTGCCTTTAAAGTCATATTCATATAATTTATAGCCTGTCTTCAATTTTTATGAACACTGTTTTAGAAACTTGGATAATTTTCCTTATTCACCATATATAGGTTCAAATAACTTGATTTTTCCCCCAAAGCAAATTCCTGCCTAAAAGGGCAATGTTTGAAACTTCTGATGTTATTCAAAAGAGCATGACAAAAGCTCTAAAGACAGTTCCAAAAAGGAATGACAGCATTGCTTTGATCAATGGTAGTATGTTAAGCTGAAGAAGACAACTCCAATTTTAAAGAGAGCAATTTTGGAGTTATAGGCTCTATATGATTGTTCCATCCCCCCTACATCACTTATGTTAACTTAAAGTCATGCCTTTCAACTGTCAGCTGGAAAGCCTATAATTTCAGTGCTCACTTTAAGCCCAGGCCTTGGTGTCATCATGCTATATATCAGTCCACCTAGATCTCCTTTCATGGTGCCTGCTCAAATACTGAACCCCTCTCTGCAGCTGGCCACATGTCCGCCTCTAAGAATTATTTCTCCCCTCAGGGCTGCTGTGTTTACCTCTAAGATATCCGCTCCTTAGCTGGTAATTGCTTCATGGAAGAGCTGGAAGTCTTTTTAGGTGAAATTGTCAAACACATCACGTCTAACAGAAGGTTTTCCAATGTCAGCTCTACTGAACTTTTAGACTGGAAACTGCTTGGTGCAGGGGGCTGTTTTGTGTATTATATAGGATAGATAGCAACATCTCTGGCCTGTATCCACTAGATGCCAGTTGTGAGAACCAAAAATGTTTCCAGACAATGCTGAAGGTCCCCCATAAGGCAAAACTGCCCTGGTAAAGAATCACTGGCTACACAAGAAACATGGAAATGTGTTGGTTTCTTTACAGCGTTTTAAATAATTCACATTACAGCTTCACATTAGTCAAATTAGTTTGAAAGGAAAACACCCCTTCAAATTTAAATCAAATAAAAGTATATTTTAATTAATCGGTATAACAAAATCTGTATTTGGGGGGAAAATGTGGTGCTTTCAGGTGAGACACTAACTACATATCCCAGGTAGAAAGGTGTCCATTCTTTTTCATGCCACTAATATTCACTGAGCATCTACCAAGCGAGAGATGCTCCCCTGGGCAATGGGGCTACAGTAGTAACAAGACAGACAAGATCCCGGCTGTCAAGAAGGCTACAATTTAACAAGTTTGGGAGACGTTAAGTAACCCAGTGCGATATGTGCCATACTACAACAGGCGATAAGTATACTAATCATGTTTTTTATTGTCTCTCTATATTTTTTATTGTCTATATTTTATGATGTTTTGACATCTTGGCAAAGGGTTCTGTGGCAGGAGAGAGACTGCTAGTTAATTCCTAAGACAGTAAATAACATGCCTGGAAACACTCCTTTCACATGAGAACCAGCCAGTCTTGAGTCTCCAGCCCCAACCATCTTTAACCCTCATCCGCCAAGCCAGTACCTCCCCTGCCCTAAATCAACGTAGGTCCAGGTGTCAGACAAGGAGGACTGCCCCTGTGCTCCAAAGCCTGCTGGAGCTACTCAAACTAGCCAACCCTAAACTGTCTTCCCGCGCTGCTTGGCCCTCCCACGGGAAACACAGTATAGACTGCAGCCTGCTTTCCCCTCATTCCTTCCTACATCCTGACTGGTATTGGTGCTTCCCCGTGTGACCCCGCATGGCACAACGTGCCCCGCTCCTGTCTACAAGTATAGTGACATTAACCTCGCTTCCTTCAATGGCGGTGACCTCCCTGTGTTGTCCCTCAGTCACCCCTAAAAACTGAAATCCCACAGGTACACTCGTTGAGCTGACGCATGGAAAGGTTTACGTATTCTCGTCAAGGGGACGGGAAGTGCTTCCCTGAGGAAGAACAGAGTTGGTAAGGAGGATCCATGGGGACACATTTCATGCAGGGAGACAAGAATATATGAGTGACCAGGTGTGACCAAGCTGGGGTAAGAGAGCAGAAATGCAGATTCACTCAGAACATCCACCCAGCAGGCAACCAAAAGCCTTCTGTATTTAAATCAGGTAAGTAACAGGATTCACTCTGTTTTGTTAGAAGATCGTTCTGGATGCTTTGTGGGGGGCAGAGATCACTTAGTAGATTTTTAAAGAAATATCAGAAAAGATTGATAGCATCCTAAATGAAGTTGGTGACTGGGAATGAACATGCACAGTATAGGCATTCAACTTATATTTGTTGAATAAATGAAAAAAATGTAAGTTCACATGCTTGAGTCATAGGACAGTTTTTTTAGGTAATCACTTAAAGCGAATTTGCTCCTATTTTGGAAATAATTCTAGTAACTTTTTTTTTAATCTACAGGTGATTAGAAACAAAAATTAAGGGAGGGGAGATGGAACTAGAGGTACACAGAGTCATACACACTGACAGGGCACTGAAAGCTAAAAAGTGAAAGAGAGGAAACTAAAAATGCTTTGTATGTGGCATTACAGTGTTCTTTAGTATAAATGCTAACATGTTCACAAATTTTAACAAAATACAATTTGAAAATTGATGCTCATGCAAAACTCTGTTAAGTCATCGAGACAGGATATGTAAACTTTTAATAGATTTATTATGCAATGGCAATTATTTTTAGTTTTTTAAAAATAATTTCACTATGTCTTTCTTTTGCCTGTGCTGGGTCTTCGTTGCCGCATGCGGGCTCTCTCGCGCTCTGGGAAGTGGGGGTACTCTCTAGTTGCAGCGCGTGGGCTTCTCACTGCAGCGGCCTCTCTTGTTGGGGTCACAGACCCCAGAGCACCCAGGCTTCAGTATTTGTGGTTCCTGGCTCTAGACCGCAGGCTCAATATTTGTAGCTCATGGCCTTAGTTGCTTCCCAGAGCAGGGATTGAACCCGTCTCTTCTGCGTTGGCAGGCAGATTCTTTACCACCAAGCCACCAGAGAAGCCCTATTTTTAGTTTTTAAAGCAAAGATTACATAAAAGTCAGAAAGATTCAAAGTGTAAAGTGATGATGCATTCCAGCTGAGCTTCCAGATAACTGGGATACGTGCACTATCTGGTATAGCTCACTCTCTTATAGTGGGAAAGCCATATAAACAAGTTGCTGCCATAAGTGGAAATGCACTACTCAGAATGACACAATGGAATCTCTCGCCTTTCTTGTTTATAAACCCTTAAAGACCATGCTCCTTGCAAAGCACATAAAGCACGACATGATGTTTCAAAATGGCTACCCCACTATTACAGGTGTTTTCTTTGTCAGTGTGTACATGAATTTAGGGAGCTTTTTGCAATGTGAGTTCCCTCTCCACCCTCCGCGGCACAGCACTGACATCACCATTCTGCCACCTTCTGCACTCAACATGAGCTTCTCTGCCACAAACTTACGACCGCGCTCTTAGACATTAAAATAAAGCTCACTCAGAAAATATTCCTAAATAGGGCACAATGGTTAAACTGAACTGGCAATGCTATAAATATTACAGGGCCAAAGTATATTTTTGTCTTTCTCTATGCCAGACGCTTTTAAGCCAACTGTTAATACACAAACTTTTTGTTGTTGTTGTTGTCAAGGAGAGTATGCAGCTTCTTCAGGACTATTTTAAATTCTGTGCCTCATTTCACATAAATATTTACCCAAAGGAAGGTTCCTGACAGTGAAAAATCTATACAGTGTCATAATCCTTTTACACAGAGCAGTATTTTCACTGTATAGACCTTGCTGAAGATATAAAACACTCCTCCATGGAAATCCCACTGTGAGAAGAGAAAGAGGAAAAAGGAAAAAGTATCATCATTCTTCAAAAGTTAAAGTTTATAAAAACAAAACGTCTTTGTCAAGAGGCCCTAACATTTTGTTGTGTGTTTAAAATATGTTCAACTCAGCAATATCAATGGAAAAAATAAAGAGAAATGGCAACCCACTCCAGTATTCTTGCCTGGAAAATTCCATGGACAGAGGAGGCTGGTCGCAAAGAGTCGGACACGACTGAGCAACCAAGCACATACTATTATATACAAATATAAAATATATATATATAATAAATCACAAAATCAATATATATTAATGATATCTATTATTAGGCACTTATTTATTAGAATACTAATAATTCACAACATTAAAAAATTAAAGGTCAAGTCTACAACAACAGAAATAAGTAATTGGGCCCAATATCAATGGTTAGAGATTAGAGGAATCATGTTCCAAGACATATTTTTGGCCCACATCCTGCGGGTATTTTAGTTTAGGTTCTGAGACTGATACTACAGACTGCTACTTAGGTGATTCTCTGCGAGATTTAGTCTTCTTTTCCTCAGTATCTTTCTACATATGGCAATAAACCACTTCCCAATGGCCATGTGGACAGTCTCTTTGTCAGTATATGGAACTGAATACCTGAGTATGGAATTGACTAGCCTGAATTCATATAAAGAAGAAAAGTCAAAAGAATGAGGGTGTTATAAATCTGTCAACATCAATAACATTGGAGACAATGGGGGATGTTGAGCCTGGAAAAGGGAGACTAAGAATGACTATCTTGCTGCTGCTGCTGCTAAGTCGCTTCAGTCGTGTCCGACTCTTAGCGACCTCATGGATTGCAGCCTACCAGGCTCCTCCATCCATGGGATTTTCCAGGCAAGAAGACTGGAGTGGGCTGCCATCGCCTTCTCCAATGACTATCTTAACGATCTTAATATACATTAGAAAGCCTGTCATGTGGCCACAAGAGTAAAACAAGGCTCAGTGGATAAGGAAGCAAATTTATGCTCAATGTAGAGAAGGCCTTTCCCAGGAGAATTGTTCAAAAGTCACACAGGCTATGGTGGCTCCCTGTCACAAGAGACACTAAGTGACTATCTTTGGCATCGATGTTTTGTAAAGTTCTGTCAGTTTGTTTGACTAAATTGGCTGTCTGGCAATACTAGAAAGTCCAGTTTGGACTGTAAGTCTCCGTCTATTCCTAAGATTCTCTGTGTAACTAGTAATGTCTTTAGCCCCCATTCTCACCGTTCTAACCGTCACAGGTTCCTACCTGGTGCTTTGGGTAGTTCATTGGCATCACACTGGGGGTTGGGCGGCGCTTGAAGCTACACTAAGGAACGAGTGCATTCTATTTCTCTGGCTACAGTGACTGGGTCATTTCTTGGGAATTCTGGGACAAATATGGTTTATTCCCACCAGTTATGGATAAGAGGCATGTGGCTTCTGCGATAGCTGGCAGTCATCTTAGGATCACAGGGGAGATCTTATATAGAATGAAAAAACAAGGAAACCAAGCAAAGAACTGGAAAGAGAAGGACCCAGACCTGGTTATTATGGACACCGGAAGATCGAGCCACGCCTAAAGCTGCCTCTCTCAGCTTTTCAATCACGGGGACGTTTCAACTACATGAGCCAGTGAGGTTTATTTTTGGTTTAAGCAGAGTCGGACACGACTGAGCGACTGAACTGAACTGAAGCAGTTTGAGTGTGTTTTCTACACATGTAAACAAATGATACCTAACTCCAAGTCTTATCCAAATATGTGTAAAGTCATCCATTCTCAGAAACATAGTGAAAAAGAGACAAGCTGCATTTTGCATGCAGGGATCCACTTAAAAACCAAGGATCTCTTAATCCTAATCTCTGAATTATATAAACTCAAATTATGTCAAAATCTGACTTCTGTAACCATCCGTATCTCTTTTGGGACAAACTATGTTAATCAACATTGCAACTAAATATTTACTAAGGATTTAAAACAGATCTAAAGCACTCTTACAGAAAACTTTTCCTCCTACTTGCCTAAACTTAATCTTTCTTCCTCCATGCAGGGCTACTGTCAATGAAAAACACAGTTATAATCAATTTAGACATCCTATGAGTTAATGACCTTGTGAACGATATTAAAGGCTTAAACAGTTTGTTGATTTACTTAAAGTTTTGAAAACGTCTCAAAACTTAGAACTGTAAGAACCTTAAACTACTTTGCATGATGTTTTCTAATCTTTCATATTTTGATTTTATAGAATTTGGCTTTTGATTTCCATATCAGTAGGTCATCCTCAATGGGTTCAAATTTTACTGTCCTCTATTCATCTGTGTCTATATGTAAATTGAAAAATGAAACCACAGTCATATACTAAAGCCAAACATCACCATCACCTTGCTTCCCAGCTGCTAGTTTGTGGTCCAATAAAGTGTTAAGATACTGATTTTTTTTTCCGTCAATCCTCTGGGCAGCTATGCAGGGCCCAGACAGACCCAGACCCTAGATCAGAAGCCAAAAGGCCAGAAGCAACCTTGTCTGTTCACCCAAAATGCAGCAAAAACATTTTCATTTCCTATGCATAGCACCACAATAAAAAGTCCATGATGCACTACCCTAAATAGCACTGCTTAAAGAGTCTACCTTGTTCCTCTTTTATTGAACTTGGTAGATTCTGACTCCGGAAACCTATAAAAAATATTGTTTTGCTGGCATATTGGTAAAGGAAGCTAAGCTTTCCTTTGAGTTTGAATTCAAAGAATTCCGAAAACTCCAAAATTTACCTTCTTTTTCAGTATTCAGATAAAATGTTTTCATTTGTCAATTTCCCTTGAAAATTATTTTTATATTCTTTTACTCACTCTTAGCAAAATGAATTTTAGCAAGTGTTGGCTGTGAAAAAAACTGTGAATTTTCAGGGTAGAGCATATTATACATGACTCATTAATGAGACTCCTTGTAACACAGAGATGTGAGAAATGTTGCAGAGGTAACACAACCTGGCCCCCGGAAAATTTGTAAGGGACACTGCAGAAAGAGGGGAACTTCTTCCCGCGATGATGCCAATGAACCACCAAGAACCTGCCTGCTACTCTCATTAGCAATGGTTATTCGCCACTTCAGATTTTAAATTGCAGAGAGCAAATTCTTATATAGGTGCTCTCACATTGCAACTTAATGGTGACAGAGGAAACACCATTTTATGGCAAGCACTAATCCTAAGTAGGGTCTGTGCCCAGTTTCCATGAAGATTTCTTGGAAATCTTATCCATGAGCCAGGATAAAGTAATTGAGTATCAATAGTACCAGAAATCTGGCAATTTGTTGGCTAAAGTTTAAATTTTTCAACTGATCAATTGCTTCAAGATGCTTGCTTTCAAAGGATAAAATTTCTTATTTTATTAACAATAACCAGTCAGATACAAGCTCAAAACTCTGCTCTGTTGCTGCTGGCAGGACAGGAAGCTTTTCAGAGCACTCGTTTTTCCTTAACTAGAATATTCCTTTGAATCTCACACTAAGTGCTGCCTTATTCCTTGTGAGGTCAGCACTGCCTCTATCTCAGAATACAGGTAGGTCAACGAAAACACTCTCATGTATTTTCAAAGGTCATGGGATCTTTGAAGCTAAACTCTTATAAATAGTTGAAAGCACTATTATTAGAAGTCTTTTTGGAAGCTTATACCATTTTGGTCAGAACAAAGATACCTGCTGTGGACAGCCAGAATCAAATGGTTTAGAGCAGCTGCCACACTGCTTACGCTTCACTGTGCTAGATGTACACCTTCCAAAATGGGTAATAGAAACAGAGTAGTTTAAAAGCGTGTTGAAAGTTTGAGCAGTGAGAAATGTTTAATTTAGGGGAAAAAAACAAACTTATATTTGTAGAATTCAAATTAACGACTGCTGTAGTAAAGAGTTTTCAACCAGGAGATAAACAAATATTTGCTGATTTTTAAATTATGCATAAAATTGACCCTTATTGACCCCAGTTGTTTTTGTTTCAGTCACTAAGTCGTGTCTGACCCTTTGCAACGCCATGGACTGCAGCACACAGGATCCTCTGTCTTCCACTGTCTCCCAGAGTTTGCTCAAATTCATGTCCATTGAGTCAGTGATGCCATCCAACCATCTCATTCTCTGTCACCCCCTTCTCGTCCTGCCCTCAATCTTTCCTATCAAGGTCTTGTTCAATAAGTCATCTCTTCACATCAGGTGGTCAAAGTATTGGAGTTTCAGCATCGGTCCTTCCAATGAATATTCAGGACTGACTTCCTTTAGGATTGACAGGTTTGATCTCTGTACAGTCCATGGGATTCTCAACAGTCTTCTCCAGCACCACAGTTCAAAAGCATCAATTCTTTGGTGCTGCTGCTGCTGCTGCTAAGTCACTTCAGTCGTGTCCGACTCTGTGCGACCCCATAGACGGAAGCCCACCAGGCTCCCCCGTCCCTGGGATTCTCCAGGCAAGAACACTGGAGTGGGTTGCCATTTCCTTCTCCAATGTGTGAAAGTGAAAAGTGAAAGTGAAGTCGCTCAGTCGTGTCCGACCCTCAGCGACCCCAGGGACTGCAGCCTACCAGGCTCCTCTATCCATGGGATTTTCTAGGCAAGAGTACTGGAGTGGCTTGCCATTGCCTTCTCCTTTGGTGCTAAGCCGTCTTTATGGTCCAGCACTCACATCCATATATGACTACTGGAAAACCATAGCTTTGACTAGACAGACCTCTGTCAGCAAAATGATGTCTCTGTTTTCTGATACATTGTCTAGGTTTGTCATAACTTTTCTTCCAAGGAGCAAGCGTCTTTTAATTTCATAACTGCAGTTACCATGCTCGGTGATTTTGGAGCCCCCCAAAATAAAATTTGTCACTGTTTCCACGTTTTCCCCATATATTTTTCATCTATTTACTTTGGCCCCCTGATGTGAAGACTTGACTCCCTGGAAAAAACCCTGATGCTGGGAAAGATTGAAGGCAGAGGGAGAAGGGGACGATAGAGGATGAGATGGTTGGATGGCATCACTGACTCAATGGACATGAGTTTGAGCAAGCTCTGGGAGTTAGCGATGGACAGGGAAGCCTGGCATGCTGCAGTCCTTGGGGTTGCAAAGAGTCGGACACAACTGAGAGACTGAACTGAATTGAACTGATTTGCCATGAAGTGATGGGACCGGATGTCATGATCTTAGTTTTTTGAATGTTGAGTTTTAAGCCAGCTTTTTCACTTTCCTATTTCATCTTCATCAAGAGCTCTTTAGTTCCTCTTCACTTTCTGCCATTAGAGTGGTTTCATCTATATATCTGAGGTTGTTAATATTTCTCCCAGCAATCTTGATTCCAACTTGTGTTTCATCCAGCCCAGTAGTTTGTGTGATGCTCTGCATATAAGTTAAATAATCAGGGTGACAATATACAGTCATGACATACTCTTTTCCCAATTTTGAATCAGTCCGTTGTTCCATGTCCAATTTTAACTGTTGCTTCTTGACCTGCATACAGGTTTATCAGGAGACAGGTAAGGTAGTATGGTATTTCCATCTCTTTAAGAAATTTCCAGTTTGTTGTGATCCACACAGTCAAAGGCTTCAGTGTAGTCAATGAGGCAGAAGTAGGTGTTTTTCTGGAATTCCCTTGCTTTTTCTGTGATCCAGTGGATGTTGGCAATTTGATCTCTGCTTCCTCTGCTTTTTCGAAATCCAGCTTGTACATCTGGAAGTTCTCCATTCACGAACGGCTGAAGCCTAGCTTGGAGGATTTTGAGCATTACCTTGCTAGAATGTGAAATCAGCTCAATTGTCAGGTAATTTGAACATTCTTTAGCATAGCCCTTCTTTGGGATTGGAATGAAAACAGAACTTTTCCAATCCTGTAGCCATTGCTGAGTTTTCCAAATTTTCTGACATATTGAATACAGCACTTTAACAGCATCATCTTTTAGGATCTGAAATAGTTCAGTTGGAATTCCATCACCTCCACTAGCTTTGTTCATAGTAATGCTTCCTAAGGCTGACTTGACTTCACACTCTAGGATATCTGGCTCTAGGTGAGTGATCACATCATTGTGTTATCCAAGTCATTAAGACCTTTTTTGTGTAGACATCCCATAAATGTCTGAGGCATTTTTTGGCAGTCCCAACCAAAGAACTCTTGATTCAATGAGCCAAAGGAATGGAAAGAGATCCATGGTATACAGGTGGGTAGTAATGAACTGGGTGTGGAGCTGGTTTCTGAGAATCTGGCATCCTACTGATTTGCTCTCAGAATTTGCTATGCCTCACTCCCAGCTATTTCTGATCTGTGTAGCAGAGCTGCATTCTGCCTACAGTTTAGATTATAGAGAAAAGAAGTGATATCAATTCATTTCAATATAGGACTGCTTTTTTTCTTTCTTCCAGGGAGAGTCAAGCTTCCTGGGAATATGGCACTGATATATAAAATTTCTCCAAAGGAGCCTACTATTTTGTAAGTGTTTATTTCAATAAATATTAAAAACAAGAGTAACCTAATGACTTAATGTACAATACTACAGAGTCCTTCAACTTAAGGAGCTGATAATTCTCATAAATTGAAATGTCAGCTGTGTAATAGTTTAATACCATAGCAAGGACCCAAACTAGTAATCAGAAGGCCTATGTTCTCATCCTAGCTCTGCTACTGAAAGCTCTATAAATGCAGACAAGTCACAAACTTTTCAATAGCCAATGTACCTATTTATGAATCTCCAATTTCTCAGATTTACTGTAATAATCCAACAATGTTCTTTTAAAATTGGAAGGCCCTATAAATTGAACATCTGTGTAAGATGTGATACTATTCTCATGTCTTAGTTAACACAACTTAATAGATATAATTTAATATACTGTATAATAATTAAATATGTATTGAATATAGCACTCATTTTAACTCTTAATCCAACTCAGAAAATATTAATTTGAGTCATCATCATGGGTAAAGAATTCACAAGGCAGATATTCCCTATCCTCAAGGTAGTCATAATCTAGCAAAGGTGACAGACCCAGATACAACTACTCATTTATTTGGCAAATATTTGCTCAATTCCTACTAGATAACAGGCACACATATGAAAAGGTCCTGTACCATGACATCAGGGAGCTTGTATTTCAGTAAGAAAGGGAAACTTTTTTTTAATCTGTGATTTATTCTGTACAATATATGAATGCTTTAATGGAAGTATGCATAACAGCTTAAGAGCAGAAGTAGGAAGGAAACAATGCGGAAGACAAGAAGGTACTAAAATATGACGACTAGTACAACTGATGAAAAGCTCAAGATAAAATTGATGTTAAAACCCTACCTATGTGACCTTTTCCAAGTTACGTGGCTCCTCTATTAGTTTCTAGGTTGGCACCCCACTCCAGTACTATTGCCTGGAAAATCCCATGGATGGAGGAGCCTGGTAGGCTGCAGTCCGTGGGGTCGCTAAGGGTCGGACACGACTGAGCGACTTCACTTTCACTTTTCACTTTCAGGCATTGGAGAAGGAAATGGCAACCCACTCCAGTGTTCTTGCCTGGAGAATCCCAGGGACGGGGGAGCCTGGTGGGCTGCCGTCTATGGAGTCGCACAGAGTCGGACACGACTGAAGTGACTTAGCAGCAGCAGCAGCAGGTAAAATGGTGGGGGGGAACGTATTATCTTCCTCATAGGGCTTCTTTGTGAATTAAATGAGACAATGCAGAAAATAGTATTGCACCTAGTGCATGATAAATACTTAATAAATGTTTAATTTATGTCACAACTTTATTCTCTCTGAATGCCTAATAAAATGTTACATACATAACTGGTTCTCTAAATTCTTAGCTACAGCCCTACAGAGTCATTATTATGAACGTTAATCTAAAGGGTTAACATCATAAATATGTATTCCAACAACAGAACAATGAAGAGGTCATTTCTGTTTACTAAATTAATACCATCCACTTACTTTCTTAGTCGTTTGATTTTTTTCTTCTATGACCAGAATGAAGAAAAAATAAATCAGAAATAAGATATACATATCGATAAATCATGGACTGGGGGTTCTAATTAATCGAATCTGACTTAACCTAGATAAATCTATTAGTTATGATAATCACTATATGCTACTGTTAAGTTACTTCAGTCGTGTCCGACTCTGTGTGACCCCATAGACGGAAGCCCACCAGGCTCCCCCGTCCCTGGGATTCTCCAGGCAAGAACACTGGAGTGGGTTGCCATTTCCTTCTCCAATGTGTGAAAGCGAAAAGTGAAAGTGAAGTCGCTCAGTCGTGTCCGACCCTTAGCGACCCCACAGACTGCAGCCTACCAGGCTCCTCCATCCATGGGATTTTCTAGGCAAGAGTACTGGAGTGGCTTGCCATTGCTTTCTCCGCTATGCAGTTAAGCATAGCGACGGCTAATTTGTTGTTTAAGCTTGTCTATGTCTAAAGTTATGTTAGAGTTAATATGAGTCATCTGCAGATGGGCCTTAATAACTTCCCAAGGATATTCAGTGCTATTGTAAGGCAAGTTAGTAACACAAAAATTAGTAAAGTTATATTTTTGTTTAAAAAACTCATGTATATTTTTTTGGAAGTTCCCATCATAGCTAATTTAAATTATTGCAATTTTGTAGGCTCTTGGGAGATAACTGAAGGATTCTGTATACATACACACACAAAAAATGAGGATCTGAAGAAATCATTTATCTAAAGTGAAAGGTAGGATTCAAGAGGAAGAAACACGGTATGCACTTTTCTATTAAAAATTAAAAGCCAGCTCTCCACTACTGGGGAAATTAAGCAAATATATTTCTTTTTCTATATTGTTAGCCAAAGTGAGATAAGAAACCTCTTGATTTTAAAGCTTTAAGAGGCATTTGATTTTCTAAAAGGGCAGTCTGAATTCTTTATGTTGATATAAATTTAAAGATATAAATGACTCAGTTACTCATGCAAAAACATTAATCTTGATTTTTAAAAGATCCAAAAACTGTCCAGTTTATATTTTTATGACAAATAAAAAATAGCATTCAACTGACTTTTTTTCCCAATATGCATCTATTTTTTTCCCCCAGTTTTTTTGAGATATAATTGACATATAGCATTGTATTGGTTTTAGGTGTACAACACAATGATTTGATATATGTATATATTGTGAAACAATCACCACAATAAGTTGAGTTCATATTCATCACCTCACAAAGTTACATATTCATCACCTCACAAAGTTACAAACTGATTTTTCTTGTGGTGAGAAGTTTTAAGATCTTACTCTTGCGGCCACTTTCATATATCTGATACAGTACTGCCAGCTATAGTCACCATGCTGTACATTACACTCCAGAACTTACTCAGCCGGCTTTATTTTTTGCTTCTGCTCACTCTCTCTTTTTTCCTTTCCTCTTTCCTTTCTCTTCCCCTCCATCCTTCCCTCTTTCCTTCTTTTCTTTCATCCTTTCTATCCTTCCTCTCTTTCTTTTTCCTTTCTCTTTATCCCTACCTTTCACTTTTTTTTCTTTACATAGCCAGGGACCAGGCTCTTTCCCAAGTGCTAGCAAAGAAACAGTGAATAAGATAGACATGATTCTTTCCTCAGAGCTTACAATCTTCTATGGAAAACTGTTAATTTAATGAGTGTTTTTATTACATTAGAAGTGCGATAGTCAGGCAGGTACAGTGTCGGACAAGGGCACATTACTGTGGAATGTTTAGTTCATGAACAAGAAACGGTTCATTATCCAGGGTTTTCAAAGTTGCTTTACAATATACTATGTAGGTATTTATGTATAAGTATATAAAAACAAAAATACAACACAAGCAGACTTTGACTCACAGTATCCCAGGGTGACTAGGTTTAAGCATCTTGGCTCACTTTAATAGGCTTAATCCTCTTCGCCAGACATTTATAAAATAAAGGAACAAATAAAAGAAGGTTAAAGACAAAAAAAACATCCTTTTGTATCTATGTGGGGATAACCTGAAACTTTCTGAGTAATGCCCAATCTTTCTAAAGAAATGTCACTGCACACATTTGGATGTCTGGAACTAGTCTGGATTTTCAAGTCTCAAAGTATCAGTTATGACCTAATAAGACCTATGCCATCTGTTTTCTTCTTGCTTGGAGAAGCTTTTTTTAGTTTACTCTAGAAGGACATATTTTAAATGTATTTCTTCCCACACAAATTTATATGTAGGTTGGCAAGCTTTCTCAAAGGTCAACACTTATGACTTCATCATATCAGAAGTGGTTTTTTTTTTCCTACAGTATAATCACCAATGACTGTTTTTCAAATGCTTTTTATAAGTTTTAATCCTGACCAATTAGCAAATAAAGCCTTACATGGACTGGTTAGTTCTGAACAAACAAACCTCTTGCCATAAAACATCAACACTTCTTAAAGGGTAACACATCAGCAATTACTAATTTACTGTGCCTACTTGTCTTCTGGGAAGATGGCGGCTGGCCAGGCAGGAATATCCAGGCTTGTTTGAAAGCTCACTCTGGTTGCCTAGCAAACCTCCTGTCACGGGAGTCGGGCAGCCCAGCCTCTGCAGATCCTGAGCACCCAGCAGCCACCCTCCTTCTCTCAGGTTGAGGCCCAAGCACAAATGCTTTTTAAATAAGAGAATAGTTTCTCCTTTTCTGCAATCAGCCCATATACATTTTTAACACAGAGCATTATAAAGTTTGAAATGGGGGGAAAGTTTAATATTTCTAGATCAATAGAGTTTCCTGACCAATCTCTATATAATACTAGCATAAGACATATAAGCAGAATGCTTTTTTTTTCAAGATGGATAGCAAAACTAAATTTTCCAAAAATTCAAGTTATATCCATAGAATATATACGTAAAACTAACAGTAGCTACTAGATATCTTGTAGCAGCAACAGCCTTTGCAAATTCTCATTCATCCATGAAACATTAAACATCCATCATTTTCCAAAGTTCTGTCATGATTGTAACTCTTCAACCACTTTTAGAAAAAAACAAACCCTAGAATAACATCATTAAAAGCAACCCTGGGTCAGCATGGCCACCAGTACGTATCATACTGCAGAGTCAAGTCTCCACATTCATAGAGACATAATATACGAACAGTACTATCTTGCAGCTATACTACTAGAATGTCTAAAATGCAAAAGATATATATATTTTTGACAATTCTACTTTTCTGGTACAGAATGCTAATCAATGACACACTTTTTGTTTCCCTCTTCCTCTCTCTGTCCCTCTCCCTTCCCCTCTCCTCTGTCTCTCTTGTGCAATTTCAAGAAAGTTCTGGGAAGTAGCTTGGTGATGGAAAAATACTGTCTGAGAGTCAGGGCACTTGAGTCTAGACTCTTCTCAGACACCACCTGGTTGCATACCTTTACTTTTCTGCACCTCAGTTTCCTCATCTGAAAAAGGACAAGATTGGCCAAGGTAATTTTAGGATCTTTCCTGGTTCCAACATTTTCTGTCTTGGCTCTAGTATAAACTGAAGAGAATCAGCAGCCACTATGAGCTGGAAAAATATGAGTAAAGGTCTGAATAATGTCAAATCTTGGAATTTTGTTTACATGCAGAAAATATCTGTGGCAGGAATCTCATCTTGCTCCTCCGCCCAGCACCTGCTAGGGTCCAGGCAAGGCTGTGCATGTTGGACAAACTGGTGACACAGGACTAGAGGAGGTTTTGTGTTTTGCTGAAGGGGAAAGAAGAAGACTCCAGGAAGAGAATTAAATAGATGATGTCTCCCTAAGTACTCCTCTAAGAAAGAGGTGTCAATCTACGGACTGGGATGGTTCAGGTGGGGGATAACAGAGGGTGAGGCCCTGCTGCTTCTGTGTCCACCTGCTAAGGTGGGCCCCAGGGAGGACAGTGCATTCTTATTTACTACTATGGACAGACGTGTGGGGAAGCAGACCCCGCTGCTGGGCTTTGGCAGACTTAGGAGAGCTGGAAGACAGCACCCTGGCTCCTCTAGTGAAAGGCATATTTGGACTATAATAGTAATAATTTACCTTTATTACTGGAGAAGGAAATGGCAACCCACTCCAGTAATCTTGCCTGGAGAATCCCATGCACAGAAGAGCCTGGCAGGCTACAGTCCATGGGGTTGCAAGAATCGGACACAACTTAGCGACTAAACCACCACCACCACAGCCTTTTTACAGTTTATACCTTATAGCATCTTAGAGTTTTTGTCTTATTCAGTCAGTTCAGTCACTCAGTCATGTACGACTCTTTGCCACCCCATGAACCACAGCACGCTAGGCCTCCCTGTCCATCACCAACTCCTGGAGTTCACCCAAACTCATGTCCATCAAGTCGGTGATGCCATCCAACCATCTAATCCTCTGCTGTCCCTTTCTCCTCCCACCTTCAATCATTCCCAGCATCAGGGTCTTTTCCAATGAGTCTACTCTTCACATATTGGAGTTTCAGCTTCAACATCAGTCCTTCCAATGAACACCCAGGATTGATCTCCTTTAGGATGGACTGGTTGGATATCCTTGCAGTCCAAGGGACTCTCAAGAGTCTTCTCCAGCACCACAGTTCAAAAGCATCAATTCTTCAGGGATCAGCTTTCTTCACAGTCCAACTCTCACATCCATACATGACCACTGGAAAAACCATAGCCTTGACTAGACAGATCTTTGTTGACAAAGTAATGTCTCTGCTTTTTAATATGCTTACTAGGTTGGTCATAACTTTCCTTCCAAGGAGGAAGCATCTTTTAATTTCATGGCTGCAATCACCATCTGCAGTGATTTTGGAGCCCCCAAAAATAAAGTCAGCCACTATTTCCACTGTCTTCCCATCTATTTGCCATGAATATATGAATACATGATGGGACAGGATGCCATGATCTTAGTTTTCTGAATGTTGAGCTTTAAGCCAACTTTTTCACTCTCCTCTTTCACTTTCATCAAGAGGTTCTTTAGTTCTTCTTCGCTTTCTGCCATAAGGGTGGTGTCATCTGCATATCTGAGGTTATTGATATTTCTCCCGGCAATCTTGATTCCAACTTGTGCTTCTTCCAGCCCAGCATTTCTCATGATGTACTCTGCATATAAGTTAAATAGGCAAAGTGACAATATACAGCCTTGCCGTAATCCTTTTCCTATTTGGAACCAGTCTGTTGTTTCATGTCCAGTTCTATTGCTCCCTGATCTGCACATACAGGTTTCTCAAGAGGCAGGTCAGGTGGTCTGGTATTCCCCTCTTTCAGAATTTTCCACAGTTTATTGTGATCCACACGGTCAAAGGCTTTGGCATAATCAATAAAGCAGAAATAGATGTTTTTCTGGAACTCTCTTGCTTTTTCAATGATCCAGTGGATGTTGGCAATTTGATCTCTGGTGCCTCTGCCTTTCCTAAAACCAGCTTGAACATCTGGAAGTTCACGGTTCATGTATTGCTGAAGCCTGGGTTGGAGAATTTTGAGCATCACTTTAATAGTGTGTGAGATGAGTGCAATTGTGTAGTAGTTTGAGCATTCTTTGGCATTGCGTTTCTTTGGGATTGGAATGAAAACTGACTTTTTCCGGTCCTGTGGCCACTGCTGAGTTTTCCAAATTTGCTGGCGTATCAAGTGCAGCACTTTCAAAGCATCATCTTTCAGGATTTGAAATAGCTCAACTGAAATTCTATCACCTCCACTAGCTTTGTTCATAGTGATGCTTTCTAAGGCCCCCTTGACTTCACATTCCAGGATGTCTGGCTCTAGGTCAGTGATCGCACCATCGTAATTATCTTGGTCGTGAAGATCTTTTATGTACAGTTCTTCTGTGTATTCTTGCCACATCTTCTTAATATCTTCTGCTTCTGTTAGGTCCACACCATTACTGTCCTTTATTGAGCCCATCTTTGCATGAAATGTTCCCTTGGTATCTCTAATTTTCCTGAAGACATCTCTAGTCTTTCCCATTCTATTGTTTCTTCTATTTCTTTGCATTGATCGCTGAGCAAGGCTTTCTTATCTCTCCTTGCTATTCTTTGGAACACTGCATTCAAATGGGTATATATTTCCTTTTCTCCTTTGCTTTTTGCTTCTCTTCTTTTCAAAGCTATTTGTAAGGCCTCCCCAGACAGCCATTTTGCTTTTTTTCATTTCTTTTTCTTGGGAATGGTCTTGATCCCTGTCTCCTGTACAATGTCATGAACCTCCGTCCATAGTTCATCATTCACTCTATCAGATCTAATCCCTTAAATACACCTTTGAATAATGTGCCTCTTGTAACTGACTGTGTTTTTCTCCATGCTTTGACTGCTAGAAAGTTCTGAGCCTAATCTGCAGCCTGGCTCTCAGGTTACTATGTGTTTTTGTACAGGTATGCACTGCACCACTTCAGGGGGTGCTATGTTTCTTCTGAGTAGGTGTCAGAACCATTTAATCAAGGCAGAAGAAACAACCCATTAGTCATCCTTACTATTCTTTCCCCTTACCTCTAACGGATCATCCTAGTCCTTCCACCGTATGACCCAGACGTTCCTTAACCACATCCTGATCTACTCAAAACGCTGCAACTGCCACAGTCCACCTCCTCACCATAGTCTACAGTTGCAGTAACTTCCCAGCAGCTCCAGACATGTATAAAAAGCCTTTTTTTCCCTCTCCTAGATGGCTCAAGAATTATGTGAATAAAGTTCACTCTCACTAATGCTTGAATAGCTCACTATAACACACTGATAGGACAAAACCCACGATCTGCATCCAGGCTTACAAAGGCCTCCCTAATCCGGCCCCTGCCCACCTCTCCAGCTCACCTCCTGAATCCCCAGTTCTGTTCTCCACTCACAGAGGTGCTTGGAGTTCCTCACCCACGATGCCATGCCTCCTCGCCATTTCAGATATTGTTCCATCTGCTCCATTTGCATTTCTCCTCATCTGCCTCAAGAAAATCTACTACTGTCCCCCCTATAAGACTACATTTTGGAGGCAGTGTGTTAGTCATGCAGTCATGTCCAACTCTGTGACTCCATGGACTAAAGCCCGCCAAGCTCCTCTGTCCATGGGATTCTCCAGGCAAGAATACTGGAGTGGGCTGCCATTCCCTTTTCCAGTTGGAGGCAGAGTCTGTGTCTAATTGGTCTTTGGTTTCCCAGTACCTAGCAAGACAAGGATTGGGGAGTAAGAAGAACAAATTACTAGATATAAAATAAATAAATCACAAGGATATATAGTACGACACAGGAAACACACCCAATATTTTATAATAACTCCAAGCGGAATATAACCTTTAAAAATTGTGAAACTATTCTGACCCCCTGAAGCTCATATAATAAGGTACATCAACTATAACTCAATAAAACAAAACATTGGACTTTTTTAGACATTTTTTAAATGTCTTGGAATTCTGAAACATCAAGGTTGGGAAACTGTCACACTGAGATTTCAGGATACCAACTCTGTATCTATAATTGTAACCTGAACCCAGTGGGCAAAGAGTTAACAATCATATATGGCACCCTTAAGTTCACGGGGAACTCTTACTATCTTTAAGATAGATTCCATCTCCTCTTCCTCCAAAAGTACTGGAGGCAGAATTAAACTGACCTAGTGATGTTCAGTTCAATTCAGTCACTCAGTCATGTCCAACTCTTTGCAACCCCATGAACTGCAGCACGCCAGGCCTCCCTGTCCATCACCAACTCCTGGAGTTCACCCAAACTCATATGCATACAGTCGGTGATGCAATCCAGCTATCTCATCCTCTATCCTCTATCGTCCCCTTCTCCTCCTGCCCCCAATCCCTCCCAGCATCAGAGTCTTTTCCAGTGAGTCAACTCTTCGCATGAGGTGGCCAAAGTATTGGAGTTTCAGCTCCAGCATCAGTCCTTCCAATGAACACCCAGGACTGATCTCCTCTAAGATGGACTGGTTGGATCTCCTTGCAGTCCAAGGAACTCTCAAGAGTCTTCTCCAACACCACCGTTCAAAAGCATCAATTCTCCAGCGCTCAGCTTTCTTCACAGTCCATCTCCCAATGTTAATAATAATTAAATACAACTACATTCAGGAACTCTATTAGAATTAGACTTTAATGAGCCTAAAGATAATAATAAATGCTACTCTGAGAAAGCAAACGAGTTCAAGATATGTAGGCTTGTGTCCTCACACACGGGTCATACGTCCCGATACCTGGGGTTTGTATTAAAGGTGGAGCTTCCGATATTTAAGTAATGACAATGAACTATGACTGGCTGGAACGGGCTTTGGGGGGTGGAAAAAAATCCATGCGTTATTTCCAGGTAGGCTGGGCTTTTAAGGCCAGCAATCAAGTGATTTGAGGCTGGCACCCTACTGGCTGGTGAGTCTAGGCAGCAATTCATATCTGATGCATATGACAGGGTAGTAAACAATATCTGACGCTTCACATGCTAGTAAGTCCAGGTACTGAAATCGTATTTCCTTGTGTCCTGTTGCCATGTCAGCAATATTTTCCATCCTGATGCTTCTCTAAATCACGTTTGTTTAGTTACCATGGCACTGAAATGAACACATTCTTGAAACTTTGGTGCCCTCCATAAAATTAATTAGACTGTGGACAGAAATTCTAAGAAAGTGGTACATCTCACCATGTGATGGAATTCGCAGTGCAGGTGGGAGCATATGCCACGGAAGGAAAAGGACAATCACTCTCACTTCAAGAAAAACGTTGGTTATTGGATCACTACAGCTACAAAGACTGTGTGCTAGGTTTTATGTGCCTCGGATAGCAATTTGCAGAACAGTAGTATGTTGGCTATTCAGCTTCAGTGGACAACACCGGGGCTTTTGCAAGTGAGAGGCTGACAGAAACAAGACTGGAGAGCAGCTGCCTCACTGCCTGCAGAGGGGCCTAGAGGGAGACCCCCCTTAGGACAGCGCGATGCTGGCGGGGAGGAGCGCCGCTCCCTAACCACTGAGCTTTACTTACCTGGCCAGAGAAGACATAATATAAGAGGAAACCTCTCTGTATCTGTTTGGAGATCCCTCAGGCCTCCACCACGTCCACACAGAAACGCTCTGTCATACACACCGGGACCAGCACGGAGGGCCCTGTCAAGTGCCTAAGAAGGTGGGCAGGAACGCACGGGGGCAGGAGAAGAAATGCCCGCAGGCACGACTCCTCCAGCACTGAGCAAGGTCTTGGCCTTTTTGCTCTGAATCCCCTGTTGGCTTCTGTGTTGCCAGTACAGTAGGCACACAATTGGGGAAGTACTTGTACCGTACCAAGAGCCATGTGGTTGTTAATAATGACTTAACTCAGAAGCCTTGTGGCTTCATTCCATCCCGCATAATAACACCTGAAAGGTAATGCCAAATTTAAAAGTTCTATACTCCTCACTGCAATTGTGCCACGAGACTTTCTTCTGCTGATTCTAGATCCCCATACTCTGCAAATAAAAAATGGGCAACGATTTCCTGCAGACCTCTACCATCCTAGAGTTAGGGCATACCTGTGACAGAGGGATTGTTTTTGATATGTCTGTAATTTTGCATTGATCTGTTGGTCCTTAATCCACTGTAGAATGCTACACACCCATACAAAGCCCCTGGGTACTGCCCTTCACATTTAAAGCTTTGATTTACTGACAGATGTGTAAAACCTGATGTATCTAGGCAGCTCCTGTCAACTACATGTGTACTGAAACACAGATTACAAAGAAGTGCAAATTATTCCAGCTGAGACCAGCATTAACTGAAACTTAGAATAACAGTCCCCTTAAAACTTTCTTGAAAAACTTGTCACATGAACTCCAGTGGCTTTTGTTTCATGGTTTGTTTTGTGTGTATTTAGTGTACCCTATTGAGATATCTGTCCTTCCCTCATGCTAGGAACTTTTCATAAGCAGAGGTTCAGGAAGTTAAGGAAAGGAGCCTCGTTACAGAGGAGCACAAAGGTTATACTGATGTTAGAGAGGGTCCTCTCCAACGCGTCTGCAGTCTCTAGGTGTGTCCTCAGCTAAACTCAACACCCAGCATCTGTATGCATCTGTATTTGACGAGGGATGGCACAGGTCAATTAACCATCTTTTTTTTGTATTTAGATCTAGGAAGCAACCTTCAAGGTCAATATTTGGGCTCTTGGACTAAATACCATGTGTGAAATTTGACTAAAACACCAACTATCTGAAGTTGCCACCAAGTTGGGTATATGGCAGAGACATTTTCCCCTCAAATATATGCAAGGAACTTGGATATGGCAGTTCCTTTATTATATATCCATGAGATGTATTGTTTTATTTACAGGATTTACTTTGTACTGTAGCACATATCTGTAATAAAAAATACATGCATAGATAAAGCCAGCCAGTCCAAAAATACACGGTGAAAGTATGCAGGTGACACTTCCAGTAAAACCATCTTATTTCTTCCTAACAGCCTGAGCCTCTTAGCTGTCTGAAGTCCCTAACATAAAGTGATTCTTGTAAGGACACGAGTTTAAAATGTAAAACAATACTATGTCTCTCCATCCTGTTACAATAGCAGCAATTAAATTCACAACTAACAGAAATCAGAAAATGCCAGGAGTTTACGTACTGGAAAAGACTATTAACCCTCTTTGGTTTTATAAACAAATATGACATATGTCTCTTTGTATAAACATGTACATCCTAATCAAATATGTGTGTAGAACATATATAGGTCCCATAAGCATGTAGGTAGAAAAGAGTAAAAAGCAAAACCTATTTGACCATCCTGTCAGACTAGAAAGTAAACAGTTGGAGTTTCCTCAGGAAATTTTTCAGGAGGATAAAATAAGAAGTACCACCAATATAGCATGTTTTTACTTGCAGAGGGAATCAGCTACCTGTGTGTCTTGGGGCAGACAGTCAATCTACTTTTTTCTCCAAAACTGAAGGAGTTCTTGAGGGAAGGAAACAGCTCTGCACATCCTGTAAAGGTATGTCCACTTCAGATAGTATCTGACTAGAACTGGTAATAAAAAGAATTTAGCAGTAACAAATTTGCATGTGGTTAACTGGAATTACTAAGTGGCTAAAACAAGTAGCTGAAGTACAAAAACATGTTTTTCATGTGAGTTTTCCCTTGATCTTCACCCCTCCCTTATTTGTTTAACCATTCTATGAGCATATGCTAGTTACTAATGATGCAAAGATGAATTCAACACAGGTGCTACCTGCAAGGTGCTCCCAGGGTAGTGAAGGAAACAGCCATATAAACAGGTAATTATGAAACAATGTGTTAAGAAACAGCGATATGCACAGAGTATTATGAAAATAGAGAGGTAATTCATTCAGGGCCAAGACACCTCACTTTCTGAGGAGGGAGAGAGTTGCATATAGAGGGAGAAGCAGGAGTGAAGACAAGTGACCCAAAAAAGTATACATACATGCATATATGCATAAATGTGAAGAGTAACGGTAAGCAATTTGTGTTACTAGAGTTTAAAGCTCAAATAGTAAGAAGGAAAAAAGATAAGGCTAAAGAATTAGAGCATCACTGATAAAGGATCTATTTTCCCAAAATTAAACAGTATTTGCTTTAGTCTGAAAGGAACAAGGAGACCCTGAAGGGTTTTAGTCAGGAAGGTAGCAAGGGCCAATATGTGTTTTTTTTGCCAACATCACAACAGCTGGCAATTGTGTGGAGGACAGATCTGAAAGTAAGGTGCTCAGGACAGAGACGTGGCCAGCATCATCATCCTAAAGGCAGGAGCATCTCAGAGGATGCAATCATAGGATGAGAAGGCAGTGGAACCCCACAGCATGCCAACACTTAGAGGCTAGGTAAAGAACTCAGGTGGACTTTAATAACCATCTTCCTTGGCTAGAGGAGATTCTTCCCTTTTTTAAGAAAAACTTTTTATTTTGTATTGGGGTATAGCTGATTACCTGGAGGATGGCATGGCAGCCCACTCCAGTATTCTTGCCTAGGGAATCCCATGGACGGAGGAGCCGGTGAGCTGCAGTCTGTAGGGTCGCAGAGTCGGGCACGACTGAAGCGAGTAAGCACAGCACAGACAGCATAGCTGATTGAACGGTTCCCAGGTGGTGCCAGTGGTAAAGAGTCTGTCTGCCAACGCAGGAGACATAAGAGATGCAGTATTCTTGCCTGGAGAATCCATATGGACAGAGGAGCCTGGCAGGCTACAGTCCATGGGGCTGAGAAGAGTCGGACACAACTGAGGCAACATAGCACGCACGCATGCTGATTAACAGTGTTGGAATAGTTTCAGGTGGACAGCAAAGGAACTCAGCTACACATACACAAGTATTCATTCATTTGGGGGAGGGGGAGACTCCCCTTTTATCCAGGCTGACACATAGCATTGAGCAGAGTTCCATGTACAGAGTTCTATACTGTAGGTGAAGGAGATTATTCTTGATTTGGCCAGTGTGCACACCTACAACCTGGTTGGTTATCCCGTGACTAGATTGGTGTTCAAAAAACAGATGGTTTCACATGTGTATTTCGAACATACTCACTTGACTTCAGATTTATTTCATCCTCAGCAAAACTGCTCCAGTATGCAATTTTAATAAAGTTGGAGTATGAAACGCATATTTCTTATTAGATCACACTAAAGCTACAGAGTTTTCTTGATGGTTAAACTACCTTACAGTGGAGAAAGAACACAGCAAACAACTGCCTTTCCTCTGCTTCATGCTGGGTTATTTTATTCTTAGAGCCCGTGCACCGTCCAGGACAGAACAAGTACCTGGTAGTGTGCCCGCTGTAGGTGCCAAGAACTGTTGTATGTACTCTGTGTGAAGCTGGATCGCTGAGATAACAGTTGTTTTTCTTGATGTGGGTGACCTCACCCACTCCAATGACTTCAACCACCAGCTGCACACAGATGAATTCCAAATCTTTCCCTTCTCCTGAGCTCTGGGGCCTTACCCATAATTGCCAACGAGACACTGTGGATATCCTCCAGCAACCTCCCACTTCAAATGCACAAAAGTAAGCCTGTTATCCTTCCTGTACACCTCTTCCTTCTTCTATAGTCACTATCTCCAAGAATGGCCCTAAAATTTGCTCAGTTACCCAGGTCAGTTCAGATTCTTCTTTCTCCTATACTACCTATGTAACCACCTAATGCTACAGAATCTAATTGTTCTGATCAATGGGCTTCATCTTCTCGTTTCTGCTTCTCATCCTCTGTCCTCTCCCAGCCGTGAGGACCCTCACCCAACAAATCCTGTCTCCAGGGCTTGATCATATTATTCCTTAAAGGTGTCAAATGGTTTTAACAGATTCCCATTGCCTTTGGAAAATTCTAGCTACTTCAAGGTCGCAAGTCCCTCCATGACGTGGCTCCTGCCTAACTCCACAACGATGTATCTCATCTGTAGCTCTCCACCCTCAGGTGCCCCACTCATGCACACCCCGAGGCCCTGGTTGCAGCAGACTCCTGCACTCAGAGGATCTTACAGGCCATGCTGGTTTATGCCTTAAGGCTGTTCCTTCTTAGAACGTGTCCTGTCTGCCCCTGCTCCATCCATACGGAAGCCTTCCTGTATTCATGCTTCAGTTTACGTATTTCATCTTCCAGAAAACTTTCTGATCTCCCTTTGTGTCTCCATTATTGTCTACACCATCGTCTACAAAAACACTTAGAACATCATATCATGCTAATTGTATCACATATTTGACTCTTTCTATAACAATGCAAGCTTTTTAAAGAGAAGAACTTTTTAATATTCATCTTTGCATCCCAGGAGCCTAGTTTGATTTGTGGCGCTCCCTTAATTGATGTTTATTGACACCAAAGCAGTTTTTAAACACTCATATTCAGATGAATACATTTTTCTCCTTTCCTTTAATTACTTGGTTATTCTGTAGCCAAAATATGGGGCTGGGGACTGATTTAGTATGGTGATTGCAGAGACTGAGGTCAAAGTCCAACTCTAATTGCAGATGGCTGATAGGGCACAGACCTAAAGGACAGGAGGCCCAGTCCAGACTCTGAAGAATAAACGCCATGCTCTATTAGCACTTTCTGTCATCTTTGTCCCTTATATTTGCTCTCTCTCACTCACTGTAAGTATTCACTAACCAAGTCTTTTTGAATAAGTATTCAATAAGTATTTTTAAAGATCTCATTGTGTTCACATGAATAAAGCAGTATCTGCGTTTTCAAACAACATATTCACACTGGGAACATCTTGCTGAAACTGGCAAAGCAAAGAGCATTTCAGTTTGATACTGCTATAGAAATCTTAAAATGTATTTAATTTTATGATATTTAAATGAAATGAAATGAAATGATATTTAATTTTATGATAGCCTAAATTTTAAGCTAGGCAGTATGGTTGCTAGAATTCTGTTTTTTATACGCAATTTGATGAACTTAAGAATTTAAAGTAGTCATTAAGACACCTGAACAGGAATCAAATCATTTCTAATTTACCCAGTAATCACCGAACATAACAATACATGTCATATCTTTTGGCAAATACAAAACTAGATATATTGAGTTCAAAAGGCAAGTGAAAATCTTATCCCAATGTTTGATTAAGTCTTTTTTTAGAAAACAAGGAACAGCTTATTTTATCAACAAAGTAGATTTAGGAAAATGCAATCCATAAAATTTCCTTTTAAAAATTACTCTCTTGTTCCACAGAGTCTAATTAGATTCTGTTTCATTATAATTTTATCTGAACTCTATATGCTGTGCACAGCCTTGTAAATGAGTCATAGCATAAGTATTTCCACTTTGTAGCCAGTTCTCCAGAGAAGCGAAGGAGAAAAGCAACAACTGCCTTTTAAGGAAATCAAACCTGTTTCTAGAGATAAACCTCTGTCCATTTCTATTCAAACATATTCTCAACAACCAAAAAATAGAACACTATAAAATACAGATCTAATGAGTGAGCCACCTGGCCAAATATATCTGTAGGTTTATTTCATGTTTCTCCTATGTTATGATCTATTACAGATAATCACATTACATAAACACGTGCACCCGGCCACATGTGAAATGGTAGGAAATGAAAGGGCATTTCTTTATGCAAACACTGAAACATCTGGTTGCAGGTCAGGATTATATTTTGGCTACTTTATTAAATAAATTTGTTTTCAAAAGTAAAAAAGGAAACTTGCCGTTTAACTTGTAAAACAGGGAATTGGTATTGCAAAGAATCTGAATAGAAAGCTAAATGGGAAAGACTGTAAAACATAGGGCCACGCAGTAAACACTGTTCAATTAATTCCCCTCTGCCTAACTCTGTAATTTGATGGGGAAATGATCACCTTAATTTGGACTTCTAACTCTGCTCATTCACTGAATTTGCAAAGTGAGAGAATATCAAATTTTAGTAAATGGAGCCTTGAAATTTAGCTAATTTTCCAAATATTTTGCAATTGTTTCATTCTCCTTACATTATACCAAAATATGCCTGCCACCAGTCTTTTTCTCACTGTCTTAGAATTAACTAGAAAAATGACTCCTGGCATAATCAAATTTTTCTTTTAAATAAAGTACAAGTGACATATTTATCCAGTACCACAAATTCATTTTTACATACTGAAATATTTTTAGTGTTGCTCCATGGAAGTCATACATAAAAAGGAACACACATATACATATATGTACATATGGCTACATAGTGTAAAGCTAGGCTTCATTTTTTTACTAAATTCTTTCCTACTTAACTTACCCAAACAACAAAGCTACAGATGAAGAATTCAAAAATTAAAAAACTTGATTTCCAGCTATTGTCACAACACCCTGATGCCATTATTAAGTCAAAAGATTGCAATGGCTGAATTCTAGAAATGTGAGGTGGTGGCGGCAGATGGGCGGGATTGCTTTTAACCAAGTTACTTTTAATCTCCAATATGATTAAAACAAATTTTTTGAAAGTAGCAGAAATTTCTTGGGATTGAAAGAACACCATTATTTAAGAAAAATAAAAAGTTGATTGTAAAAAATAAATCTAGTAAAACATCTTGGAAAAAAACATTTTTAATACTAATTACACAAACTCAGATCTTAAAGAAAATATTTCTAGACTTCAGTGTAATAAAAATTTTTCTAACAAGACCGAAAAAATTAATTATAAAAGAAGATAATTGATACATTTGGCTATATTGAAATTGTTGTTCATCCAAAGAAACCTTAAATAACACGAAAAGATTACAAACCTTGTGAGTTCATTTAGTATACATCCAACTAACAAGGTTTCTTATATGAAGAATGGGTAAAGTTCTTATACTAATCAGTCATGAAGGACACAAATAACCTAAAAGAAAACTATTCTAAAGATATGAATAAGCAATTCACAGAAGAAAAAACACATATTGGACATGGAACAACAGACTGTTTCCAAATTGGGAAGGCTGTATATTGTCACCCTGCTTATTTAACTTATATGCAGAGTACATCATGAGAAATACTGGCCTGGATGAAGCACAAGCTGGAATCAAGATTGCCGGGAGAAATATCAATAACCTCAGATATGCAGACGACACCACCCTTATGGCAGAAAGTGAAGAAGAACTAAAGAGCCTGTTGATGAAAGTGAAAGAGGAGAGTGAAAAAGTTGGCTTAAAACTAACATAATGGCATCTGGTCCCATAACTTCATGGCAAATAGATAGGGAAACAATGAAAACTGTCAGATTTTATTTTCTTGGGCACCAAAATCACTGCAGATGGTGACTGCAGCCATGAAATTAAAGGACACTTACTCCTTGGAAGAAAGTTATGACCAACCTAGACAGCATATTAAAAAGCGGAGACATTACTTTGCCAACAAAGGTCCATCTAGTCAAAGCTATGGTTTTTCCAGTAGTCATGTATGGATATGAGAGTTGGACTATAAAGAAAGCTGATCACCAACGAATTGATGCTTTTGAACTGTGGTGTTGGAGAAGACTCTTGAGAGTCCCTTGGATTGCAAGGAGATCCAACCAGTCCATCCTAAAGGAAATCAGTCCTGAATATTCATTGGAAGGACTGATGCTGAAGCTGAAACTCCAACACTTTGGCCACCTGATGCAAAGAACTGACCCATTTCAAAAGACTCTGATGCTGGGAAAGATTGAAGGTAGGAGGAGAAGGAGATAACAGAGGATGAGATGGTTGGATGGCATCACCGACTCAATGGACATGAGTTTGAGTAAACTCTGGGAGTTGTTGATGGACAGGGAGACCTGGAATGCTGCAGTCCATGGGGTCGCAAAGAGTTGGACACGACTGAGCGACTGAACTAAATTGAAATATTCAATTAAACTCTATAAAAAGAAAGGCAAGTAATAATAAATACAGAATTCAGGATGATGCTTACCTTGAGTCCGTAGAGGCAGGATATAGTGGGAGGTAAGGGCAGGTTATTTTTTTAGTTGTTGGTTAGGAAGTTGAGATCACGTGTACTTATGATATTGTTTAAAATAGCTTAAGAAATGTGCTATGAACTAAGGATTATAATTACTCCAATTCTGTGTTCATGTTGTCCAAATCATTCAAATAAATAAAAATTCACAGTCTCCAGCTTAGACACTTTTAGAAGGCACTGTTTTTTAGAACAAATAATAGCCTTATATGTTTGTTTTTCTGTTCTTTTGTAGAAATTTTTTTACATGTAATATTTTCTATTAGTTAAGAATACTTCCAAATATCAGAACAAAATACTTAGCACTAAGTTCAATGGATTTAATCCTTCCCAAACAACTCTAACTTTGCTATAAGAGTAATTACCTTGTCTTCCTCTCTTTCTCCTGCTAATATTCTAGAAAACACTTTCCTAAACCTCTTTTCTCTCAAATAGATGCCATCTTCACTCTTTCTGTTTTCTCACCCAAATCCTCTTATGTGTCAATGTATGGTCTTATCATCCTTTTCCTTAAACCCTGAAATATTTGTCACTGATAAGCAATTCCTTAAAATATTCTCCTTTCTTAACACACCAGAAATGCTTATGCTCTTTCTGTCTCTCGTGACCTCTTTTAACTTCTTTCATTGGCTTCTTTTTCTCTGTCCACATTTTGTATACTGATCTTCTCCAAGATTCTGTCCTGTGTCCTCTGTGCTTCTTGCTTCATGTGTTTCAGCCATTTTCCCAGGTAATCTCTAGTACTGGTAACTTTCCCAAGCCCAGACTCAAACTCTTAACTCGTCATTACACAGCAACTTCTGGATGTCCAAATTCAATTTATTTATAATGAAATTTATTTTCTCTTCTCCATAATTGCTTCTTTCAATAAATGCTACATCCTTCCCTTTGTCTTCCAAGATAAAACCTCCAACTACAGACAGTCCACTCTTCCCCTATTCTTGCCATTAACAGCTATATATTTCTAATTTATCTGTGTTTCTTCTTTTTCAGCCCCAGTGCCCTCAGCCTAATCTAGAGTCTCATTATTTATTTGTCATTGGTGGGGGTGGTTTAGTCACTAAATCTGTCCGACTCTTGTGACCCCATGGGCTGTAGCCCACCGTGCTGCTCTGTCCATGGGATTTCCTTGGCAAGAACACTGGGGTGGGTTACCATTTCCTTCTCCAGGGATCTTCCCAAACCAGGGATCAAACCTAGGTCTCCTGCATTGCAGGCGGATTCTTCACTGACTAAGCCACTGGAATATTCTAACCGCCTCCTTCTTATTATTCTCTATCCTCCAAGCTCCACCTTTCAACCCACCTCCACATTACTGTCAGTTGTCTTTCTAAGCATGCTCTAGATCACGCCAGTCCCCTTTTTAAAAATCTTGAATGAGAATCTGAAAGAAAGAGTATTACAACAAACAAGATGATGCATTTCAAAGGAAGAAAACAGTGACTTTTCATCCCTGGTTCTTCTCAGTTTCTCAGTTAATAAACTCAAGAGAGTCTAAAATTTGCTATCTTTTCACTCTTTCCATGATAGTGAGATGTCAAGACCTTCATTATATCCTTTCTTACAAAGACTTGAGTCTGAAAGAAATGCTTCATGCAAACCATAGAAAATGAGTGCAAAATTTCAAATGTTATTATAGTGACCAGTGAACTTTTATGCATACATAAAGGAAAGAACGATAAACGAAAGAAGGCCAAAATATCAGACTGATAGTATCTGATTGAATTCAACCTAACACATACTTCACTGAGATTTATCCAGTACTCATAAAAGAGATCATTACAGCACTGAAACAGAACAATTTCTCAGAAGATACTAGACTCTGCAGCTGCTTGCTGTCCATTCACCATGCCATGCTCTTGCATGCTGTAGTGTGCATGCAGAAGGTGTTCCCTAGGCCTGGAATGACTTTACCCAGTTCATGATCCAGTTTGAATAGTGATTCCTCAGTTATAGTTCCTTGATGCTACTATGCAGAATTAATTTATTCATGGTTTTTATTTTATAATACATTATATATTCTTCTCTTTAAAATCTCATCACCTTCTTAATAGTTATAAATTTGCTTCTCCCATGGAGGTTTACCTTTCTTAAGAGCAAAGACAATGTCTCATTTATCCCAAAATTTAGCATATTTGTGGTATAACAAGAAATACATTTTGTATTTGTCGCTAATACCTGGCACAAAACTCCTTAAACCCCTGGAATTTCCTGAGTGAGGAATGTCTTTCATTATTCATAAGGAATCTTTTTGAGCACACTTGAAATCAAGTGGGCCTTAGAAAGCATCACAATGAACAAAGCTAGTGGAGGTGATGGAATTCCAGTTGAGCTATTTCAAATCCTAAAAGATGATGCTGTGAAAACGCTGCACTCAATATGCCAGCAAATTTGGAAAACTCAGCAGTTGGAAAACTCAACTGACCTGGAAAAGGTCAGTTTTCATTCCAATCCCAAAGAAAGGCAATGCCAAAGAATGCTCAAACTATTGCACAGTTGCACTCATCTCACACGCTAGTAAAATCATGCTCAAAATTCTTCAAGCCAGGCTTCAGCAATACGTGAACCATGAACTTCCAGATGTTCAAGCTGGTTTTAGGAAAGGCAGAGGAACCAGAGATCAAATTGCCAACATCTGCTGGATCATCAAAAAAGGAAGAAAAACATCTATTTCTGCTTTATTAACTATGCCAAAGCCTTTGACTGTGTGGATCACACAAACTGTGGACAATTCTGAAAGAGATGGGAATACCAGACCACCTGACCTGCCTCTTGAGAAACCTGTATGCAGGTCAGGAAGCAATAGTTAGAACTGGACATGGAACAACAGACTGGTTCCAAATAGGAAAAGGAGTATGTCAAGGCTGTATATTGTCACCCTGCTTATTTAACTTATATGCAGAGTACATCATGAAAAACGCTGGGCTGGGAAGAAGCACAGGCTGGAATCAAGATTGCTGGGAGAAATAACAATAACCTCAGATATGCAGATGACACTACCCTTATGGCAGAAAGTGAAGAGGAACTCTAAAGCCTCTTGATGAAAGTGAAAGAGGAGAGTGAAAAAGTTGGCTTAAAGCTGAACATTCAGAAAACTAAGATCATGGCATCTGGTCCCATCATTTCATGGGAAATAGATGGGGAAACAGTGTCAGACTTTGTTTTTTTGGGCTCCAAAATCACTGCAGCTGGTGATTGCAGCCATGAAATTAAAAGACGCTTACTTCTTGGAAGGAATGTTATGGCCAACCTAGATAGCATATTAAAAAGCAGAGATATTACTTTGCCAACAACGGTCCGTCTAGTCAAGGCTATGGTTTTTCCAGTGGTCACGTATGGATGTGAGAGTTGGACTGTGAAGAAAGCTGATCGCCGAAGAATTGATGCTTTTGAACTGTGGTGTTGGAGAAGACTCTTGTGAGTCTGTTGGACTGCAAGGAGATCAATCCAGTCCATCCTAAGGGGACCAGTCCTGGGTGTTCATTGGAAGGACTGATGTTGAAGCTGAAACTCCAATACTTTGGCCACCTCATGTGAAGAGTTGACTCATTGGAAAAGACCCTGATGCTGGGAGGGATTGGGGTCAGGAGGAGAAGGGGACGACACAGGATGAGATGGCTGGATGGACATGAATTTGGGTGAACTCCGGGAGTTGGTGATGGACAGGGAGGCCTGATGTGCTGCGATTCAAGGGGTTGCAAAGAGTCTGACATGACTGAGTGACTGAAGTGAACTGAACTGAGTTTATATAATGAGATGATTGAGAGCAGGACTCCTTGATACCCTCAGGATTAGGCTGGTCACTAGAAAGACCAAGTGATTAGGAAATTTCAGCCCCACCCATTGACCTCTGGGAACGGAAAGAGGTAGGAGGTGTTGCATATTAAGCTCTATAAAATCCTAAATAACAAGATTTGAACTTCCGGGTTGATGAGCATGACACTTGATGAGAAGGTGCTGAGTCCTATTTCCACAAGGAACAGACACTGCCACACTCAGGACTCTTCTTGACTTTCTCCTACATACCTCTGCATCTGGCTGTTCATCTTTATCCTTTATAATATATTTTATAATAAACTGGTTCAGTTCAGTCACTCAGTTGTGTGCGACTTTTTGTGACCCCATGGACTGCAGCACCCCAGGCTTCTCTGTCCATCACCAACTTCCAGAGCTTACTCAAACTCACATCCATCAAGTTGGTGATGTCATCAAACCATTTCACCCTCTGTCTTCCCCTTCTCCTCCCACCTTCAATCTTTGCCAGCATCAGGGTCTTTTCCAGTGAGTCAGTTCTTCGCATCAGGTGGCCAAAGTATTGGAGCTTCAGCTTCAGCATCAGTCCCTCCAATGAATATCCAGGACTGATCTCCTTTAGGCTGGACTGGTTGGATCTCCTTGCAGTTTAAGAGACTCTCAAGACTTCTCCAACACCACAGTTCAAAAGCATCAATTCTTCGGCGCTCAGCTTTCTTTACAGTCCAACTCTTACATCCATACTTGACTAGTGGAAAAACCATAGATTTGACTAGATGGACCACTGTTGGCAAAGTATTATCTCTGCTTTTTAATATGCTGTCTCAGTTGGTTGGTCATAACTTTCCTTCCAAGGAGTAAGTGTCTTAATTTCATGGCTGCAGTCACCATCTGCAGTGATTTTGGAGCCCCCAAAAATAAAGTCCATCACTGTTTCCATTGTTGCCCTAACTATTTGCCATGAAGTAATGGGACCAGATGCCCTGACCTTAGTTTTATGAAATTTGAGTTTTAAGCCTCATCTTTCACTTTCATCAAGAGGTTCTTTAGTTCTTCTTCACTTTCTGCCATAAGGGTGGTGTCATCTGTGTATCTGAGGTTATTGATATTTCTCCCAGCAATCTTGATTCCAGCTTGTGCTTCATCCAGCCCAGTATTTCTCATGATGTACTCTGCATATAAGTTAAATAAACAGGGTGAAAATATACAGCCTTGACATACTCCTTTCTTGATTTGGAAACTGTTGTTCTATGTCCAATTCTAACTGTTGCTTCTCGACCTGCATACAGATTTCTCAGGAGGCAGGTCGGGTGGTCTGGTATTCCCATCTCTTTAAGAATTTTCCAGTTTGCTGTGATCCACACAGTCAAAGGCTTTGGCGTAGTTAATAAAGCTGAAGTAGATGTTTTTCTGGAACTCTCTTGCTTTTTCGATGATCCAGCAGATGTTGGCAATTTGATCTCTGGTTTCCCTGCCTTTTCTAGATCCATCTTGAACATCTGGAAGTTCACAGTTCACATGCTGTTGTAGTCCTGCTTGGAGGATTTTGAGCATTACTTTGCTAGAGTGTGAGATGAGTGCAATTGTGCGGTAGTTTGAACATTCTTTGGCATTGCCTTTTTTGGGATTGGAAGGAAAACTGACCTTTTCCAGTCCTGAGGCCACTGCTGAGTCTTCCACGTTTGCTGGCATATTGAGTGCAGCACTTTCACAGCATCATCTTTTAGGATTTGAAATAGCTCAACTGGAATTCCATCACCTCCACTAGCTTTGTCCTTAGTGTTGCTATCTAAAACCCACTTGACTTCACATTCCAGGATGTCTGGCTCTAGGTGAGTGATCACACCATCATCATTATCTGTGTCATGAAGATCTTTTTTGTACAGTTCTGTGTATTCTTGCCACCTCATCTTAATATCTTCTGCTTCTGTTAAATCTATATCATTTCTGTCCTTTATTGTGCCCATCTTTGCATGAAAAATTCCCTTGGTATCTCTAATTTTCTTGAAGAGATCTCTAGTCTTTCCCTTTCTATTCAATTCAGTTCAGTTCAGTCGCTTAGTCATGTCCGACTCTTTGCGACCCCATGAATCACAGCACGCCAGGCCTCCCTGTCCATCACCAACTCCCGGAGTTTAGCCAAACTCATGCCCATCGAGTCTGTGATGCCATCCAACCATCTCATCCTCTGTCGTCCCGTTCTCCTCCTGCCGTCAATCTTTACCAGCATCAGGATCTTTTCAAATGAGTCAGCTCTTCGCTTCAGGTGGCCAAAACATTGGAGTTTCAGCTTCAACATCAGTGCTTCCAATGAATATCAAGACTAATTTCCTTTAGGATGGACTGGATTGATCTCCTTGCAGTCCAAGGGACTCTCAAGAGTCTTCTCCAGCACCACAGTTCAAAAGGATCAATTCTTCGGCACTCAGTCTCTTTATAATCCAACTCTCATACCCATACATGACTACTGGAAAAACCATAGCCTTGACTAGACACACCTTTGTTGGCAAAATAATGTCTCTGCTTTTTAATATGCTGTCTAGGTTGGTCAACTATTTTAGTTTGAAGATAGTATTTTGCTGGCAAAGGTCTATATAGTCAAAGCTATGGTTTTTCCTACAGTCATGTACAGATGTGAGAGTTGGACCATTAAGAAAGCTGAGTGACAAAGAATTGATGTTTTCTAACTGTGGTGCTAGAGAAGACTCTTGAGAGTCCCCTGGACTACAAGGAGATAAAACCAGTCAATCTGAAAGGAAATCAACCCTGAATATTCATTGGAAGGATTGGTCATGAAGCTGAAGCTTCAATACTTCAGCCACATAATGCAAAGCACCAACTCACTGGAAAAGACTCTGACGCTGGGAAAGATTGAGGGCAGGAGAAAAAGGGGGTAACAGAGGATGAGATGGTTAGATGGCATCATCAACTCAATGGACATGAGTCTGAGCAAAGTCAGGGAGATAGTGAAGGACAGGGAAGCCTGGCATGCTGCATTCCATGGGGTTGCAAAAAGTCAGACAGTACTGAGCAACTGAACAACAACAGATACTTTTTGGTTACAGATAACAACCTCTAGAAGGAGCCAGAGATAAGCACTGAGGCTGTGTTCTCTGTAAATCACACAGATATGAGTATGATCTTGATGCCCCCAGGGACACTAAGAATTGGAAGTTTGCTAGCTGCTCCTCCATGCTCAGGGACAAGTTCACGCACATCCTTCAGCAGCAGCCTTCCCGAGGATTATGTGGCCCATAATCCACCCATGGCCACCCCTTCAACCACTTTTTCCAGAAGAACTCAGGACAAAGTTGCCTTTCTCCTAAGAGTGCAGGCGTTCCTGTGTACAAAGCTGGAGAGCTGTAAAAACTTCAGGGGGTTAAATTGCAGTGTCTCCAGGCCTTGCCATCCCCGACGATATATGAGAAGGGAGGCCCAGCGCACACCTCTCCACTGCACTTGTCACACGCTGACCCGGTCATCTCGTCCTCTGCCGTCCCTCAATCTTTCCCAGCTTCAGGGTCTTTTCCAATGACTCGGCTCTTCCCATCCGGAGACCAAAGTATTGGCAGGACCAGTCCTTCATAAAAACTAAATACAGGTTTTGCAATACAGTTTATAAATTAAACATCCCTCCAAAAAACCAAAATTCTAAAACCTAAGTTTCAATGAGGTGTTTCTGAAAAGAAAGGCTTCTCTTAAACCTACTCTATCACTTTAAGAAAACAATACTAAAATGATATTTGTAACAATACTTTTATAATATGGCTTTATCATGTATAAAACCTACTTTCACATATCTTTCAAAGATATTATTATTTCTTTAAAGTAAGTTTTTAAAAATCTGATTTATCTGACAATGACATCTTGATAATTACATGGAAAGCTGCAAACCCTCATTCCCTAGGCACTAATACTTTCTTCTCCATTACTTTTAAACACTGATCATCTTTATGCAAAATTTTTATCCTGAAACAATCTAATAGAATTTAAACAATTTAATAGAACTAGAACATGTGGGAATTTTTTTTCCTCTCAATTTTCTTTTAAAACATTTTAGAAATTACCAATCGCTATCAATACTTTTAAGTGTTTTGAAGTGAAAGTATGTTATCTAGATTGTATGACCTTAACATTTACTTATCTGCCAAAAGGTATTGTACTATCTAGCATACTAATGAGTGACATGTACATGATAAGAAATTTTCTCCTTATATATAATAGTTGACCCCAAATTAATTCAGATAGTCTTCATTTTCACCAAAAAAATATATAGCATATTTTCAGAGTAGTAATCTTACTTTTAGGGATTAATTCTACAGAAATGATCAGATAAGTACACAAACATATTTTATATATGCAGAGTAGTCATTTGAGCACCGTTTAAAATAGTGGAAAATTATAAATAACTTATATGTTCAGTAGGGGATGGGTTACAGAAATTATGGTCAATCCATACATGTAACACTATGCAGTTACTACAAAGATGATGTAAATCGGGACTCACTGACACAGAAGGATGTTCATGTTTGTTTAATAAGAGAATACATTTAGTACCATTTCATTTACATGGAATGAATGTAGGTGTGATTGTAAGTTGGCATGTGTGAAGAGAGAGGGAACTAAGGAGAATATCACCAAAACGTTAATACTGTGCTATTTCTGGATGTTATAATTTTTACTCTATTTTTATCCTTTCCTGTAATATTTGAATATTTTGACAATGTGTCATTTTTATAAGCTAAAAATAAAAGTCATTTTCAGTTCTAGCTATTTTAATTTTTTTTTAATTTAGAGTTTAATCCATTCGTGGGGTGGAACTATGATTGGATTCAAAATACTGCACTTTGAGATGTGGAAGTAAACTAATCAAGACCAGGTTTACCAAGGACTGTCTCTTCCTTTTTTTCTTTGACACCATTTACCCAAATGAGAGGGGTTTAAAGAACAGATGAAGAGTATCAAACACATTCCCTCTTCTCCATCAAATTAGAATTTGTCATAGAAGTCCAGCTATGTCAGAATGAGTGGTTTTACTTTGTGAGATAATCCCTACCTGGAGTTTCTAGTAGGGTAAGAAAAACAAACTTAAAGGCTCTTAATCAATGTCAGATCCAGAGTTTGAAAAAAGAAATTAGATTTATAAAAACATCAATTCTATTTAAATCCATGAATTCTTAGTGATACTTTTAAAACAGTTGATTACATTCATGTATGATAGTGAACTATCTTTTTATTTAGAAAAGTAATAAAGGGAAAGAATAAAGCATTTATAAAAAAAATCATTAGAAAATGCTGAATTCAGTAGTAACTCACTACAATACAATTTTCATTATTAAAAAAGTAAAATATAGCAAAAAAGCACATTAAATCAATGTCATTTGGATTTTTGCTTATTTCTTTATAACACATATATCCTACAAATTATGATTTGGTAAAATTAGGCTAAAAGTCCCATAGACATGCCGTATAAAGAATTGCCTTTTTGCAGAAAACACTACTTCATTTTTTCACGTTAACAGAGGAAATATGACCATTCATGGGTGTTTTCTTTCATCTATTATCTTCTTGATTTAAAGTAGACTCTAGCTATAAGGCACTTCATGTGTTCTATCAATAAATCTTTCCCTTTATAAGTAGAGAAATGGGGAGTCAGATAGTTTTAGTTGAGGCAGCAGACTAAACTCAAATTAGACCAATGCCTAAAATTCAGGTCTCCTGATTTCCAGTTCAGTCAATGATCTTTTCACCGAACCTCTTAAACTAGCATCTGGTTACTAGATAATATCAAATCAATAGGAACACACACACTTACAAAGCATATATATCACTCTTATAATCACTCTTTAAACAAACTGCTCATTTAAAAAAACACCAGATAAAGTTTCAGCAAAATCAGACTTTCCAGTAGCTTCTACTTCACACTACAAAATAGAAGATACACATCTACTCATTCATCCATTTATTCAACAACTTTTCAGTACATACATGGCTGATTTAAATCCCTAGTTACACATATATGTACATTATCCACATTAAAGAGCCCTGTTTTAGGAGATACAAGAGCTAGGCTCCTGCCTTCAAAGAGGAAAGGTGACAGTATAAGCATGGAAAATGCAAATTTTTAAACCAGAGATACCAATGAGCAACAGGCCTCTTTATCACAGCCATTAGCTCTATAGGAATAGTAATATTTGCTTGTTAAGTACAAAATAAGAAGGCATACTGTGATCTGAAGCCACCCTTTGCTACCTCGGCTCCAGGACCCTGGGGTCTGAGTAAGAGCTGTGGTTTGACAGTAATGTCAGTACTTCTAAAGGAAGAGTGCCCTTGTTTCATGCTGTGCTACCCTGCCACCACAGACCCCTTCTGCCTTTACCCTCTTTAATCCTGCAGCAGAATCGTCTCCTGGCTCCCACTTGCCTTTGATACAGATTATGAACTTCAATTCATTTACCTTTATCGTTCAAAACATTTATCCTTAAAGCTTCTGACAAAACTCATGAACTTCCTCAAACAATATGTCCTTGTTTTCGACTGAAAGTGATTTTACCCCTTGCTAAATGAGAAAGGAGAATCTTTATTAATCAGGTTAAAAAATAATAGTCTTTATCGCATACCTTTTATGGACTGGGAGAAATAAATACAGAGAAACTTTCCATTGCAGAAAAGATCAAGGTCAAAGTCACAGAGACCTGGGAGAATAAACATGTCATGTTCAGGAGAAAATGAGGACCGCCTCCCAGGAAGAAGCAAGCTGCGCAGACCAGAGACAATGATAGGAAGCAAAGGGCCTAAAACCTTGAAAAGGAGTTTCTTGGAGTGAAGGACTGGACCGTGGAAGCACACTCCTGGAAAGTAATTCTCCGTACTAGTTCATACTAGTTCAGCCCTGAATCGAAAAATCCAGCATGTTGTCACCTTTTCATGAAAATCAATTAGGGAAGAGAGACTTATATACAGCTTTCTGTTTTGTGCTCTCTCTCAGTCTCTTTCACACACACACACACGATATTATTCCTTTTTCTTGTGCAGATAGGAAATATCAGATTCGGTGTCTTAATTTGCTTAGGAATTACGGGGGAAAGAGAGGCATAAAAAGAGCTAGATAAAGAATGAGAAGAGAATGGAGGCCGTGAGGACAGAGAAGGAGGAATTTTCCTTCTCAAATAAGAAAAAGAAGCTGAGGGTAAGAGTAGCTGACGGTAATGAAGAACAGAATGGAATAACTGTCATAGTGGGGTCCTTAATTGAATTCCTGCCCAGCGCCTGCAGCTGAAGGAAGCCTTGGTAACTCACTCAACATGAAGCCGCATGGCCATTTTGGCTCGGAGGAAGCAGACAACGACGAGCTTCCTCTCTCAGATTGCAGCTCTGCCTCAGGATGAAACTGTTCCGATCAACATTTCCCCATCTGGCAGGCAGGCGGCCAAGAGATTGGAGCCCTGAAAATGGATCACTGCATTTTGACTCTCTGCAGCAGCCAATACATGTAATATAATATTTACACAATTCAACCTAATATCAGTCATACCGAGCACCATCCAGTGGAAAATGTTATGCTTTTCATGAAAGAAAGAAAAATAAAGGTGACTGTTACGGCAGTATCTGACTCCCAACGCCTAACCTTTTCACAAACTATTTTTTATTTTAGCTTCATCTTGACGGATGAAAATAACTCTCCACTGTTTCAAAAGCTAAAAACACCAAGAGTTTAACTATTATCATTTACTTAGAAAAAGCAGCCTTCTATAGTAATAACATCTTCTAATTTAGCCGACAAGGGCTGTGGAGGTGGAGGCTGGGGAGGGATTGAAAGGCTCATTAGCCGTCCCCCAAAGGCCCTGGCACAGAGTTTTCCTAACTATTCAGAGACCAGCGTCCTATATTTACTTACTAGGGAACAATTTATTTTTCTTTTATATTTTCAAAGCACTTGAAATGATTCCTTCCCTTCATGATGGCTTCCATATGCTGCTTCCAGTGAAAGGGCAGTGGCTTACTCAGGGAGCGCAAGGCCACATTCTGAAACCATTACATGCCATCTCACGGGGAGAGACCCCGCGGACTGCAGAAGCCCCTTCTCAGGACACTGAGATCCGGATCTCAAAAAGCATTGCGTGGAAGACAGCAGATAACCCTTCAGTTTTATAAAGGTTGGTTCAATGAAACTGGGATAACCACAGGGGTGGCAGTAGTAACTTTTTAAAACACTTGAATGTTTCCTGTGTGTTAAGTAATTTGCACATGCGATTTCTAACCCTGAAAACAATCCTTAGAGCTAACACTATCCCCATTTGATAAAAGAGAAAACCGAGGCACAGAGACGAAAATGATTGAAAGCTGACTTACTCTAAACAGAGCTCAACAGCACTATAAGTGACTAATTCTTCACGGCTTGAGGTATTTTCCTTTTAAAAATCTGTACTCAGGAGAAATTAACACAACATTGTAAATCAACTATAGTCCAACAAAAAAAAGTGTACTATTTTTAAGTGGGATAATCATTTTATTTGGCCTTGTAAAACATATAACTTAAGGATTTGCTGCCTCAAGCTGAGTAAACTACATAAGAAAGAAATCTTGATTCATAACTGATAGCTGCACACATTTTGTGAAATATTGCATTTTATTAAAACTGAAAAATTTCCCTGGGTAAAATAATCATCACAAATAGTTTATTCAGCTTCTGTGCTCTTAACTTTCATTAGGTATCTGGAGAAAAGGGATTGGACTGCTTTTCTTAATTTCTGAAAAAAATAAATTTGTGTAGAAGACTGTTGTTGTTTAGGTGCTAAGTCGCATCTGACTCTTTGTGACCCCACAGACTATAGCCCGCCAGGCTCCTCTGTCCTAGAGATTTCCTAGGCAAGAATACTGACACGGGTTGCCATCTCCTTCTCCAGGGATGGAATCCAGGTCTCCTGCATCGCAGGTGGATTCTTTACCACTGAGGCACTAGGGAAGCCCAGAAGACAGTTACTTCCTCCTCTAATTAGAATTATAATAACAATGACAGACTCCTTTACTGCATGATTACTATGTATCAAATATGATCTTAACATAGAACCTTTCAAAATTATCACAAGACATATTATTAACTGTTTGGCTTTCAGATGCCTTACCTGTAAAACTGGTGACTTTTTTTTTTCTGTAAAAACAGCAATTCCATTACATAGTATGCCATTTTACAGATGAGGAAACAGGATCAGAAAAATCTGTTTAAAGCTATAGAGTAAGTGGTAGCCAGCATTAAAATGCTTTCATCTTTTCAGTGGGTCAGTTGCCAAATAACATCTAAATAGAATCATCTCTTTTTTGAGGAAGAAATGAAATTAAGATAAATTAGAAAATATAGTAAAACTATCTGCTCTAGGTCTGACATTGATGTCAAAATAAATAGGATCTATACATCAAATTCTCTTTAACACTTCTTAAATTCTTCTTAACTCACTGGGAGAATCAATTTCAGAGGAAGGAAAAGATTAATAAAATGTTTAACCAAACATCTACATAAGAGGCGGTAGTAATTATTCATTTAAATAAAGTTTTCTAAAGAATGGCCAGTAGGCTTCCACATTATAAAAAACTGAAATGGATGAAAAGGAAATAGGAAGATGATCGCTTAGAGTTTTTCTCTGGGACCAGTGTGTTAATCATTTAAAGATGGGCAAATACCCACATGGTCGGCATTCCCAGGAGAGAGAGTTTTTCACGTTTATCACTGTGAGAGGCTGGACTTCTTACAGCAGTCTCTCATGGAAATGGTGTCAGCGGCAGCTGGCATCTTCACAGCTCCTTGATCGTGCCAGGCGTGCGTCAGTCCTACAGCCTTGCCCTCGCAGTGCCCTGTGCCTGGAAGGCTCCCTCCCACATGTCTGCCAAGCCAACTAGAACTTCCATGTACATTTATTTTCAACTACAAAATGAAAAGGAGCTCTAATGTTTGAAAGTGAAAATGTTACTCGCTCATTAGTGTCCAACTTTGCAACTCCATGAACTACCACTGGCCAGGCTCCTCTGTCCATGGAATTCTCCAGGCAAGAATACCTGAGTGGGTTGCCATTCCCTTCTCCAGGGGATCTTCCTGACCCAGGGTTCAAACCTGAGCCTCCTGCATTGCAGGCAGATTCTTTGCCGTCATGGATTGACCTCAGTACCCTGTGTCCATCTGGTCCAGACGGTTAGGAATTCCATACAGTACTTGAGGTGACCCCACTGAATAGGTTCACCTCCAAGCATGGCAGAGGGGAAAGAGGCTTCCTCATACATTCCTTCTTTTGCAGTATGTTATGTTTTATGGTGCTTGATTAAATGAATTTCCATGTTATTATCTATCAATAGTTTTAACTCTCACAAAATGACGCAAGTTTTAAAATATTCCTGAAAGGCAACTATTGATTAAAATAACACTTACATTTCAGGCACAAGAGAAAAAGAGTTTACCCTCCTCTATACTCCTTCAGTGGAGAAGGAAATGGCAACCCACTCCAGTGCTCTTGCCTGGAGAATCCCAGGGACGGGGGAGCCTGGTGGGCTTCCGTCTATGGGGTCACACAGAGTCGGACAAGACTGAAGCGACTTAGCAGCAGCAGCAGCAGCATACTCCTTCAGAAACTCTTCATCAGCCATGGAGTGAGATTAAACACAATTACTATTTAATCATATGTGACAGGTAGGTAAAATATTCAGAATTACTAAGAACACTATTTAGAATATGGATTTATATCCACTGTTATTAGAGAGGAGCTTTGTCTTATTGTGCTCTATGATATTAGTTAGTATTAGTGTGAAGTAGTCAGGACTAAGAAGATATATAACAACTAAGCATCAAAAACTCCCAAATTTGTTTTTTCAACAATGACTGAAGTCAGGCAGTACTCAATTTAAAACATGACAGAATTAAACCAAACCATAATGTTTAGAAAGCTCCTCATGGTGGATTTAAAAATTGTTAAAAACAATACAATATGGGCAACAAACCAAGATGTATTTTTTATCAGCAAATATTGTTGAAGATGTAAAGAAAAAAGAACTAGGAAATTGGTAGAAATAATATTAGAACAAACTATACGTTGGAGGAGTTTTGCTGTAAAGTTAGATAAAAGAACATGTTTCTGGAATGTCCTGGACTATTTTCTTGATTCTGTTTCAATACTGAAATAGATTAACTACTCCTTTGGAAAGCCAGTAAGGAAAAATACTGGAGATAAGTTCTCAAAATAAACGAGTTCTTTAATTAAAAAAAAAAAAATCAGTGTTTTATGGGAAAAAAGTATAAGTAAGGCCAGTGATGAAGTACCAGCTTTAACAGGGATTAACAAAGACAAAATTCTTGGAGAGGTTCATGAAATGCCTCACATAAAATTCATTCAGTGCATTATTTTTAGGTGAGTTAAACTGAAGAGAAAAGCAAAATGAAAAGAAGTGCAAAAGAGGTGCAGGATATCATCAACATGCCTGATTTTATAAGAACTCACCCTTGACACACACTGGTGTCTATAAACAAGTGCAGTGACACAGAGTCCGGCGGCCATTTGGAGCCTGTGCTTTGGGATCTCACTGGCCTCCATCCTGGGTGCCTGACCCTGCTCTACCCCTTAAGTTACTCACCTGACTTCTCTAAGGTTCAGTTTTCTCATCTGTTTTTTAAAAAAAGGATAGTTAAGGCTATTGTGAATGATATCATACATAAAGCATTTAAATCTACAGAAGGTTTTTTTTTTAATGTTATGGTTATTTTGATGACTATGATGGGAAGACTTTGAAGGATTTTAAGCAGTGGTATAGCAGGTGATTTAGAGAAGTCTCTCTGGCAGCTCACTATCGCATGAACCTGAAGAATGTGAAACCCTAAGCAGAGAGACAGTTAAAAGGCCCAGCTAGTTATCTAAGAAACAGCTGGAGAGGGCCTGAGCTGAAGGAGCGGGAATAGTCACATATGGAGCAGGAAGTGAGTGAGCCACGGAGGAGGGAAAGTCAGAACTAAGTTCCCACCTCAATGTGTCCTGAACTACATGGTAAAATTCTCAAGCATGGTCTTACTGCTAGAAATTTTTTGCTTCAAAATAAAGTAGCGTGGGAATTCCCTGATGGTCCAGTGGTTAGGACTTGGTGCTTTCACTGCCATGTTCCCAGGTTCAATCCCTGGTCGGGGAACTAAGATTCCACAAGCTGCTTGGTGCAGCCAAAAACAAAAATAAAGTAGCAAGTCGTATTTGTCAAGAAGACATGGGAAATCTGATCAGAATAAAATAAAAAATTTTAATCTGTTCTTCAGAAGGCAGAATTATGAAAGTTTCTGGTCTATTTCTATTTCATTTCCTAAATTATTTGTTCCAGAAATAAAAGCTAAAAATAAAATGATCTGACACTAATTTAAATTATAATATACTTAATGTCAGAACAGAAGAAGTATGTTTGGTTTATGGGACCACAACAATCTTTCCACTGTGGTCTGTTTGCTGCTGCTACTGCTACTGCTGCTAAGTCACTTCAGTCGTGTCCGACTCTGTGTGACCCCATAGACGGAAGCCCACCAGGCTCCCCCATCCCTGGGATTCTCCAGGCAAGAACACTGAAGTGGGTTGCCATTTCCTTCTCCAATGTGTGAAAGTGAAAAGTGAAAGTGAAGTCGCTCAGTCGTGTCCGACCCTTAGCGACCCCACAGACTGCAGGCCACCAGGCTCCTCCATCCATGGGATTTTCTAGGCAAGAGTACTGGAGTGGCTTGCCATTGCCTTCTCCATCTTATAAGTATACCTACCTTCTAACCCAATCTTTTCTTGACTACCTGGCAACTGAGTGATCATTTCAATCGTGGTCTGTTTAGGTCCTTCATTTTGTCTTAACCAGCTGTTCAAGCTACACTGAACCCAAAAGTATCATGTGTAGAAGCTTAGAAGACATACCCTGGAACCAAACTGGGTGAACCCAGGCTGGCTCTACTACTTATGAGACCTGAGGATGTCGCTTAACTACTTTCTGCCTCTGAAATGGGATCTTAAATGGGGTAACCTCACTGAATTCTCTCGTTATATTTAAAAGGTGATTAAAGAAGTGCCCAGCAACCCATAAGTATCAATATGAGTTTCTTGAAATTATCTCCAGAAGGTACTGTTAAGGCAATAAGATGTTTGGAGGAAAATGATACTCTGACCATTATAGATTTCTTCTGGAAAAAAATAATGCATCTTAAAAAGATGAAATTCAAGCCATCTAAGTTTTGATAAAGGAAGCATGGGGCTTCCCTGGTAGCTCTGCTGGTAAAGAATCCACCTGCAAAGTAGGAGACTCTGGTTTGATTCCTGGGTCAGGAAGATCCCCTGGAGAAGGGATAGGCTACCCACTCCAGTATTCTTGGGCTTCCCTGGTGACTCAGACAGTAAAGAACTTGCCTGCAATTTGGGAGAACCCGGGTTCAATCCCTGGGTCAGGAAGATCCCTGGAGAAGGCAATGGCAACCCACTCCAGTATTCTTGCCTAGAAAATTCCAGGGAGTAAGGAGGCTGGCAGGCTGCAGTCCATGGGGTCAATAAGAGTCAGACACAACTGAGCGACTCACACTTTAGACTGAGCAACTACACTTTATAGACTAAGTGGAATGAGATAGAACACAAGTGCGTAGTTCAGTTCTGGAAAATTCATCCACTACACTGTTTTATCATTGTAGTACCTACACTACTTCCAAAGTGGAAAAGCTAGTCTTGGGTGAGTAAGATTATGAAAACCAAAACCCAACGGATAGGAAATCTATTTGTTACATAATCAAATAACACATCTTGCGTTTATAATGTTTCAAATGTAAATCCACCACATTTTTTAGTACTTTATCTGAAACACGCCATATTTATATACCAGTTAAGGATAACTACAGCCAGACCATCGTAACACTAAACTGCATCTACTATGGCTCCATCTGCCACATGCCAATGGAGTTCACAAAGACTTTGAAGACACAGTTTGTTGACAATGTGGCCATCTCTGCTTTTTAATAATAAGAAAAGAATGGTAAATAATTCAGAAAAATAAAGTGCCTAAGGTAATTCAATACTATAAATATGTTCTCATTGAGGTGGTCAAACAATGAAATATCCCCCAAAGATCTAATGTTATTTCTGTTTCTCAGATGAGCTTTTAACTTCATGAAGTTGTTTACTCTTTCAGATTGTTTAATGAAGATGACGCATGCATTCTCCGTTTCCTTTTACAAAAACCTCATGGCATTTGGTTTCTTCATGAATCTGTTAGAACAGACACAATAAACATTGGTGGCCATATATTTTTCAGGTTTATTTACAAGTGAGCCAGTTCCCTTTCCAGTCTTGTCTCTCGTTGCACGTTAGCTCAGAGGTGCATTTCCTGTAATCCTTGTCATCAGGCCCAACAAAAGAAGAAATCATTACAAATGTTTTTAAAGATCAAATCTTAGATAGGTGACATTCTATTTGATACAATTCTGTATTGAAGTCACCGCAATTTTCAGCATTACTAAATAATAGACTGTTCTTTAACAACTGGACTGCCAGGGAAGTCCCAATTTGTGATGAGTTTCCAAGCTAACATACATCAAGTACGTGTGACTGAACCTGAGTTACGGAATTGATGTTTTTGAGGAGTGTCTTTCATTCGGTTATAAACATGAAACTATTTTATTTCTTCCAGTAAGTGTTTTCAACTACCAAAAAGCCAAATCCCTCCCTTAATAATTCTTTGGTCAGATCCCATGCCTTTTTGGTGGCTTTTGGTTATTAAAACAGTCTAGTCCAAATACAGCTTTGATCTAACATTTATCTCTAAGCTCTCTCCCTAAGCACGGTAGCTGGCTCCTGGCTCCAGGGCTTGGCAAGGGGCAGGGAGTGTTGTCTGCTCTTTACCAGCTCCCTCCTACTCCTCCCAGGTTGAAGGTAGGAGGGAAGACTGAAGCAGGAGGGGAAGGTAGATCTATTTATTCACAAGTGAACAATGCAGCATTTCTCTTTGTTGGTGTTTGTACTTCTTTGGTTAATGTCGAGTGGCCATCACTGTCCTTTCTGCAGCTGGTGTCCAAATGCTGGGACACTTGTGTGGTTTCCTCCAGGAGCCAGGAGGGTTTCACCCTGCACAGTTCCCTAACAGAAGAAAGAGGGCTCCTGCCCAACACTTCTCTGTCCCTTCCAAGGCCCAAGTAGATCCTCAAGGTGCCAGCCTGCTCCTGCAGGCCCTGGCTGAGAGTTTGGCCTTTCTAGGTGGGCCAAGCAAGATGGCTCAAGTCCCACCAACGCCTCCCTGTGGCAGTCATTCATCCAGGGGAAACGGAAGAATTCATCCAGAGGAGTGAGAGCTCCTACGTGTCCATGCATTCTCGCTGTCTCTTCTTCTCTCTCCTTTTCCCTCCCCACTCTCTGCTCCATCTTCCTCCCTACCTGCCTCTCCCTACCGCCATCCCACCGTTCATGCAGGCACTAGGCAGGCCACCAGCTGCAATGACAAAGAAGACATCCTAGCAAGGATGCACCTGGAACAGTTCCTGGCACAGGATAAATGTGAGCTCCATATGGACTCTGTCTAGATAACGGCAAAGTTCATGCACAGTCACGGTCATTATTTTATCTCATTGTCTTTCAACAGTGATCTGTCTTAAAACATGCAAGTCCAAAATAAAAATTTTATGTAACATCTGCTTAATAGATCTAGCTAGAGTGCATGAATTTCTATAAGTATAGATATTTTTTTAAATTTCTTGAAAGTACTCAAAACAGCAATAAAAATTCAGTGATCAGTCATATTTACTAATAAAGATATCCCTAGCTTTCCATATGTAGTAAGGAAGATTTATCCCAAAAGGTACATCTTCAAACATCAAATATTTCCTATTTTTCCCTTTAGAAATCACTGTGTTTCTTGAATTTATTCTATTTGAAGCATTTTGATATCTCACTGATGGCACTAAGGGATATGAATTATGTATTTGAATGTGCTTTGCCTAAATACTTTATATTCAGACATTTAAAAAGATATACAATAATAGATAAGAATCATTAACTCCAACTCAACCTCATAAAATGGATGGTTGTAATTTGTCATCTAAAATTTAATAGTTATTTGAAACTCTGAATTAGAATTCATTTTAATAAGTACCATAGTGGTCTATACTTTTGAAGAAAGCTTCCATTTCTAAACATTAAAACTCATGAAGAATAAACAGTCTAAACATTTTTTGTTCTTTATTTTCAAAATGTGAGTTACTTCTAAATGGTTCATAAGATTTGTCTGCAAAACAAAAACTTCTCCTTCTTTCTTTATGTGGCAATATTCTGAAGTGATTTTCCAAGAGTATGTCCAGAGACATGCCATGTAAGTATATGTTCCAAAAAATTGAGTTTTGTAAAGTAAAAGTGCTAACAGACTTTTTATAAGGACATCTGCACACACACAGTGGGGTTTTATGTTGTAATTATGCTGTATAAATTTTTTTCTGTGGGTATCTCTTAGAAATATACCTTGCAAGAGTACTGTCTTACTACAGTGTATTAGAAATGTTTGCTTCCCATCACATGTATTTAGAACATAAATTAAAAGATATACACACATTTATAAACCTGGACAATGTTACTGATTCTTTGGGCCTTTTAGAAATTCAATTTATCTTGAAAACAAAACAGAATTTTATGGCCTTGAGTTTCAATATCAATGAAAAATTCTATCGTTAATATTTCTATAGTGATCTTTGAAAGTTGGGGTTCACCTACAGTACAGCCAGCCAGCCAAATACTAAAAACATTTGAATATCTTTCAAAAATGACTAAACATGTCACTAGGAGGATATTTACTGGGAATTATAAAGCTATTAAATTTCTGATCATTCTTAATAATATTAGACTAGTTTTTCTTTTGCTATTTCAGCTTGCTAAATTTTCATTCTATATAGAATTATTGAAAATCTAAATACTAAGTATTTACAATGCACCAAAAATTTGTTATCTACAGAGCTTCTTTGTGGCATACCCATTTTAAAAGGCATGATTTAAGCACTGTCTGAAATTTTCTTTTCTTTGAAAATATTCTCTTCAATTCCCAAATTATTCCTTTGCATGTTCTTCAAAACTGAGCATTTTGGTTGCCAGCAATCATCCCCTCCTTAGCCTTTCTATCTCCTTCCTCCACATCCTCCTACTTGGAGGTAACTTGGTTCTAATAAGTTTTCACCATCCCTTGGAAAAGGAGAAAATCAAGCAACATACACATTACCTTGATCTCAATGAGAGAGAGACCTTTACTAGAATCAAGTTGATTTCATATTTTGAATGAAAAACAGTGATCCCACTGAGGCCATGGCCTTGATAACATAGAGAGTGACAAGCACTTTGTTCCAAGGCTTTTCTAGGGCAAATAATGCTAGTAATAAATATAATAAGTTTTAATTAAGTATAAAATCAGACCAAGAAAAGTGGGCATTGCTATAGCAATTTTAAAATTATGTCTTCTTTAGAAGGCTCTCTTGTCACTTTTTACATGTGGAAAAAAATTATAGATTATCTCTCTCTTTTACACACACACACACAACAGTTAAGGCAAACATCCAGGTGCTTTCATAATATTTTAAATCAGTAACTTTATAGTAACACAAACTAAAAACATTAAAGCAAATATCCTGATGCTTTCTTATAATGATCTTTTTAAAACTAAAAATATATTTCCTAGATATTTGAGAAAAAAAGACTTTGGGGAGTGCAGGAATGAATTTTTTGATCCTTATTCAAACTAACAGCCTCTCTGAATCCTGATAATAGAGAGCTATCAGCAGAGAAACACCTCGAAAGCACACTTCATGAGCAATTTGCTTCAGTTCTTCAAAAAATCACCACTCAGTGGTGCCACTTTGAAATAAGCACAAGAACTGAGGAAAACCCATTCTATTTTGTAGGTTTGGTTATGAAAGAGCAACCAAGAATCACAGCTTCTAGCCACTTCTGTCCCCACATTTTAACTGGTTGGCAAATAATTCTAAAATTGAACACTAATAGGGCTGTAGAGAATTCGAACAAATAGAACCTCACTAATGGTAGAGTCCAGTTTCCAACATACTTCTCTTCTTTTCCACCCCACTCAAAATCTTCGTCTCTTTCTTCTTCTACACACACACACACACACACACCCCAAATGAGTCAGGAAGAGTGATCTGTCTCAGGACTGGCTGCATGTTAGATCAGAGCTGGAATTAGAACCCAAATCTCAGTGACAGGAGCCGGCCAACTGCTATTCTAGACTCGGGACAAATCCACCTCAGGCTCATGAATTCTACATATGCAGAATTAGGCATTAATATTTTGTCTGATGTTGCCTACCATTGACTCCTAGAAAAAAACCAATGAAACCAACAACCTTTGTACCTTTTAATCACTCTGCCAGTTCCAAACCTAGGACCAAAGACCTGAAGCAGGTTACTTAGCCTCTGAAGGTTCTTTCCTTATCTAAAATTAGCAGGTTGATCTGGGGAACTCTGAGAAACTTTTCAGTTCTAAAAATGTCTGCTTTTCATTTGCCTTTTTATGCTTCATCCTTGATGTTTGAAATTTTCACTAGGTGGCAGGATTCCACCATCACATTTTTGAAAGCATTTTCCGAGGAAGCCTGGGTGCACAAAATTTCAAAGAAACTCCTTTCTTCACAGTGAACATAAATTAAAAAAATAAAAGCCAAAGGAAAAGAAGAATAACTACAAAGGCCTATGGTCCATATATTTCATGAGGATCTAGATCCATCTTTAATTAAGTGTAAAATAGAAAATTAATCAAACATGTTCTTTCCTAGGTACTTCAATTTAGTATTAAAATTGGGTAAAAGTCTGCTTTTTCTCATGTATTTTTAAATTGGTTTTAGCTGAATCACAATTAGAGAATACCGGATCCCCTCAAGCAAACTGGTAAGCATATTGAGCTAAGAAAGAAAGCACTCTAATGGAAATAAAAACACCTAAAATATTTTAAATCATTATTAGATGCATTTCAAAGTTAACCTGTAAGTTATTTACAATATATTTCCAGTGTCTCTGAATTTTATTTTGAGCACTTAACAAGATGAACGCACATGATGGACCAGGGTACTTAGAATTTTGCATTTATTAGCCAAATCCTTAAAAGAATATTCTTTCAAATAAATTTATGAGATCTTTATATTTTAAAAAATTATTTCACCAAGCTGGCCTTCTCATGGATACTGTATGATAAATGTCATTAACAATACTTTATGAGTCCCCAAAATAGCCGAGCCAATTGGTTATACTGAGCTGAGCATTTCTCCTCAGCCAGAGCCAAGTAAAGGGACATGAAACAATAACAACTGTGGATTCTAAGACTGCCTAGAAGAAACGTTCCCAAGTGTCTTGCTGGTTGTCAGAGAAGCAGCTGATTAACTAGGCTTTTCTTCAACTGATAAAATACAGCACTCTTTCCCCCACCCCATTAATGACTGATTACTTACATATGTGCTATATGTTACTCTCCAAAGTTTTTCTGAAGAAAAGAAAAAAAAAAAAACCCGCATCCAAGAAGAATTCAGTGTCAGCATCAAAATCAAACCAATATAGAGACCTCTGAATCAGACCTCGAATAAACCATCAACAAGTTGCTTTTATCCCTTCTTTCCCAGCCCGGAACAAGATGTGATAGCCCGTCTTTGGTGGTCCTACCTTAGCAACTTGTAAGGGCTGCTGCTGCTCCTTGCCACCTTGCAGTCGGAAGCCCCAGGGCGCCCCTCCGGTCATGGAAATGCAGATAAAATCCCCCGTGCCCATTTTCTTCTTTTAGTCGCGTAGCATGAAGAGCTTGAAAAGACAGACGGAGCCTGGATGCGGCTGGGTCCCGGTGCTCAGCCTCGAGCTCCCGCCGAGTAGGCAGCGCTGGCAGAGCCTCCGTTGCAGCCGCCGCCGCCCCGGCCGCCGCCTCGAGTTTGCGCCGCTGATGGGCTCATTCAGCGGGCGGCAGAGGCGCTAGAGGCATCAAGGACACAGCCCACTCCTGCGTCACGCTCCTTTGCTCAGCCCACCTTCAGGGAACGGGAAGAGCCTCACACACCAGATAACGTCCCCATTTTGGGGCGAGATGGAGGCGGGGGTGGGGACGGGAGCAAAAGTTCTCTAGCGCTAACTGATTAAACCTCAGCGCTCAAATGAAAGAATGAGAGAAACACTTACATTGACTAATTCTATAAATAGTAGAGGACACATGAAGGTTTTGATCTCCAGGCCACAAGTGACATCCTAAAATATGAGCTCTAAGGGTTGAACTACTAGATGATTAGATTCTCTCAAACAAATGTTTTGAGAATTACCACAGTAATGATGGAAACAGACAAAAGGGAGTTTAAAAAATTATTGTTTTTCTTAGCTTTGCTCTTTGCAGCCTGCAGAATTAATCTGCAGGAAATGAAAGCAAAATATTTATTTAAAAAAAACGGAAAACAAAAACCTTGTACTCCGAAAAGTACTTTTCCGAACTGGTACTTACACAGTTCAGAAGATGAGGCAGAGAGAGGGCGAGAGGACTCCCCCCGGAAGCTACATTCTTATAACTACGTCTATTGCAGGATTTGCTTTAAATTTAAATAGCGCTTCATTTTCTTCCTTCCTCGACAGGAAGGAAACCTCTTAAACCAGAATAGTCAGCCAACTGCATACAGTGTCACTGCGTACAAGTTTCTTATTTTTATTTGGTCTTTCATCAAGTGTTCTGAGTCTGGGTGGTCGAATATAAAGTTGATTTTATACGTGGCCCAAAATAGTTTAATGTTTTGACTCTGAATGTGACCTACCAAAAACTGTCCAAATGGAACATTTTTATTTTCCCATAATACTTTTATTTTCCATGACATTCCATATGAAAACACACTAAATAAAGGAGAGCCTGGGAAAGTCAGCGTTGCATGTGCCTCCAGACACTGACTTCCAGTCTCTGCCTTTTTCATTACTCAGAAGCATCATACAATGAACATTTACACAGCTCTGCTCCCAGAACCTAAACATACCAAATGATTTTACTTGTGTCTCATCACTGGAGTAAGAAAGACCATGTAATCAGAAACTGTTGGCGCCGGAAGAGACCCTCCGAAGGTCATGAGGACCAGACTCTCATCCCAAGTTTGCTTCTCTTCGGAAAGGTAAATTGACTTTACCAAAAATCTCTCTTTTAAAAAAAGAATTTTGCAAGTACTGACATCCTAAAATAGGAACTCTGAGAGCAAAAGAGAAAGAAAAGAGCTTTTTTCTACGTTTGTTCTTTCTGTTTCCTCCTGTCTCCGCCACTCCTCACCCACTCCAGCCTAGCTTCTGTCCCCACAAAAGGAAAAACTCTCATCAAGGTTACTTATTATCTTCTTGCTTTTATGTAGCCCTTGTTCTTACTGACCATGTACTCCTAAACTGTTTTCTCTTTAAGGCTTCCAGAACACAGCATGCTCTTGGCTCTGCTCTTGCCTCCCTAAACACTCCTGTCTCACTTTTGGCACTTCTTGGCTTCTACTCAGCCATTAAATGTTGGTGTTCTGTGCCGGGGCTGTTGTCCTGGTCCTTGTGTTTTCTCGCTGTATACCATTCCTATGGGTTCTCTCATTCACCCCACAGAACTTAACCTTTCCCCTCAATCCCAGATATCTTTCCTTAACTCCAGGCCTGTGTATCCAACTGCCTATTAAACCTCTTTCTATGTGAATATATCACAGAAACCTAAAACTCAATATATTAAAAATCAAGTTTGTTATTTATTCTCAAACCTCTGTCTTCTCATCCTATGTCCGCCATCTCAGGATAATTAACTAACCCATAACCTTTCTCTTATGCATGGCCCCTTCAACCCTGACTTAAAAGTAAATATGATGCTTGAGGCTGGAACTGGGCAGCCATGTTGTGACCATGAGGTAAAGCCAAGGGTAACAGCAAAGACTCCACTGCTGACCAAGTTAATGCCAATAACTATCCACCTCCAGTTCTCTTATTGTGCAGGAAAAATAACCCATACTTTAAAAAACTGCTATGGGTCCAGTTTATTGTTACTTGCAGCCAGCATACTCCTAACTGCACTGAATGAATAGTGTTTCCATCCAACCAGTTCTTTCAGACAGAGAAAAAGGAACAGACATGTTGCTATAATTTATCAAAGATTTATTCTGTGTCAGAAACTTGACATATAGTACTTTATTTCTTTGCATGTTTATCCTCAAAGCAGCCTTTCTAGGTAGTTATCAATGCCTCCTTTTTGCTGGTAATTAGCTCAGCCTTAGAAGCTACATGTAGAGTTAGGATTTGAACCTTTGCCTACTTGAATTAAAAATATCTGTTCTTGTCATTGCTATACTATCTCCAGGCCTTAAGTATTTCCTTATTTTCATCTCAGGCATCCAATTACTCATTAAGACCTACAGATCTAACTTCTATTAATAAATAGATTGCAAATCTGTGCCTTCATCGCATTTTCACTGGTATAGTCACTTCTGTCTCTGCGCGGGATTTCAGCAGTCTTCTAACTGATGTCTCAGTCCTGGCCTCGCTCCCTCCTCAATTCATGTTTCACTGTGTATCGCCAGCGTGAGATTTCTGAAATGCAACATCTACTTCGTTTTCCCTCTTTTCTTACAGTCTTCAAGGTTTCTTAGAAAAGTCAAGTTTCCTTTACATAGATAACACTTTCTGCCTCCCACTTCTCACTTCTCCTACCTCTTCCCTCACCTTAAATGTTATGATTCAGACACGCAGAATGACAGTCAGTTTCTCTAACTAGCTCTGTTTTTCCATCTCCTAAGGCATTCTTCCAAGCTCTCTAGTCCTCACCCACACACAGCTCACCTGATAACTTCTGTTCATCCTCTGGCTTCGGATTAGATATTCTATTCTCCAGGAGTCTTTTCCTAACCCTCCCGCTCAGTGTCCAGCTGAGAGGCTCCCTCTATGTGCAACCAGCACTCTGTATTTTTCCGTCTCATCCTAATGGTCTCTTAAAATGAATCCTTTACGAGATTATTAACCTGTGAGATTAGCAGTCATTTCCGAATTGTATCCCCAAGTCTAATACAGTTCCTGACACCTAATTGGTGCTCAATTATTATGAGTACAGTGAAAAAATAGATAAGATATCCCAGATTAAAGGCATAGAAAAGAAGGCCAATGAGTTCTATTTTTTTTTCTTTCTCTCCACTTCATTTGACTTTCAAAACCTGAAATAGAGCAGAATTCTTGAATTATACCATTTAGAGACCATGTAAAATAGGTAATGACTGCCACCTAACATTTTGCCTCTTCCTCATTGATAGCTATTAAGTTGGGTAAAATTGATCCTCCCACCCCAGCCAGCGTGGATGATCTAAGTAATAAGAGTAATCTTCCTCCTTGACATAGAGATTAGTTCAGGAATGGGTGCAAATCTAGGCCTAAGTCAAGGACAGTCCTCTGGTCCCAGTGATTAATTTGTATGTGGTCCAACCAGAGGGAAGCTCAAGGCTTTTCCAGGTAGCTGTCAGGAGCGATATCCACCCTTCATGGATATTGATAGCAGCAGTGGAACCCAGTATGAGGATGAAAATCCACCAGGTGGTGGTGGGAGAGTCCTCCATGGGTCACTAGGCTCCTTTATATCTTTCTAGGTATGTCGGAACTCGAGATCCTAATGCTTCTTTTCCTTAGCTATTGCTCAGGGCTGTGTTTGCAGCATGAAGCTTTGAGAAATGTGGTAATTTCTCAGCCTTGCACAAAGAGCAAGTTAGCTAGCTGATTGTTAGCCAAAAACAAAATAACAGCAATGTACTCATTAACTTTAGTGTTCCTTAGCTGTCGCACAAACTCACTGTGTGTGTAACATCCATCTGGGTCACACCACATCAACCCTGTGAAGTCTGAGGCAAGATTCACTGGTGTCAACAGGCTGATGCTCGTGCTGCTTGCTGCGCCCTCGTCGTGAAGCTCTTTGTCTCCACCCAAGAGTCTCACGTCTGCTTTCAGCATCCATGAAGCAGTAACAAGGTAGCTTAGTAACTTGCAAGGAGGGTAAAATTAAATCCCAGGCCAGTGGGGTAAAACTGAGATACTAGTAGAGGAATGGAAAAAGAGCCCTGGTCAAAAACCACATAAGTCAGCTCTTAATTTTATTTGGGATGTAAGAATCATGTCAAGACCAAAATACATATTTTAAAGGAAAAATGTGTCCTAAGTGGTTTTGAAAATGACCTTCTTAGACTGACTCTACTTCTGAACCACTTAAATTACTTAAGACTGTACCAGATGCGCTACGCTTCATCCATTCATCCATTTGGTTTTTATTCAGCTAAGAATATTTATACTATCTTTCCCGATTTGGATAGCACGTTAAGATTTCTGAGCCTAACATGAACTGGGAAGACATATTATGAAACAAAAATATTCCATTAGGAATGACTTATTCTATAATCATTTTACATTGGTCACCCATGCCTAGTTTATGCCTTTTTTATTTTTCTAATTTAATTTTTCACTCAAATATAACTTTGCTTTCTATTTTGAGCAATGTCTATGATCCCTTTCTGACTATTCAAAAACAGAAGCTTTTCTTCATTATGAATAGTATAGTAACATTTTAAATTTTGGAGAGAAATGAAGCATCACAGTGAACTTCAGTTCAGTTGCTCAGTCATGTCCGACTCTTTGCAACCCCATGGACTGCAGCACACCAGGCTTTCCTGTCCATCACCAACTTCTGGAGCCTACTCAAACTCATGTCTATCGCATTGGTGATACCACCCAACCAATCAATCCTCTGTTGTCCCCTTCTCCTCCCGCCCTCAATCTTTCCAAGCATCAGGGTCTTCTCCAATGAGTCAGTTTTTCTCATCAGGTGGCCAAAGTATTGGAGTTTCACCTTGAGCATCAGTCTTTCCAATGAATATTCAGGACTGCTTTCCTTTAGGATGGACTGGTTTGATCTCCTTGCAGCCCAAGGGACTCTCAAAAGTCTTCTACAACACCACAGTTCAAAAGTATCAATTATTTGGTGTTCAGCTTTCTTTATAGTCCAACTCTCACATCCATACATAACTACTGGAAAAACCATAGCTCTGACTAGATGGACCTTTGTTGGAAAAGTAATGTCTCTACTTTTTAATATGCTGTCTAGGTTGGTCATAACTTTTCTTCCAAGGAGCAAGATTCTTTTAATTTCATGGCTGCAGTCACCATCTGCCGTAATTTTGAAGACCAAAAAAACAAAGTCTGTCACTTTTTCCATTGTTTCCCCATCTATTTCCCATGAAGTGATGGGACCAGATGCCATGATCTTCGTTTTCTGAATGTTGAGTTTTAAGCAAGCTTTTTCACTCTCCTCTTTCACTTTCATCAACAGGCTCTTGAGTTCTTCTTCACTTTCTGCCATAAGGCTGGTTTCATCTGCATATCTGAGGTTATTGATATTTCTCCCGGCAATCTTGATTCCAGCTTGTGCTTCATCCAACCCAGCGTCTCTCATGATGTACTCTGCATATAAGTTAAATAAGCAGGGTGACAGTATACAGCCTTGATGCACTCCTTTCCCGAATTGGAACCAGTCTGTTGTTCCATGTCCAGTTCTAACTGTTGCTCCTTGACCTGCATACAGATTTCTCAAGAGGCAGGTCAGGTGGTCTGGTATTCCAACCTCTTTAAGAATTTTCAGCATTTTCTTGTGATCCACACAGTCAAAGGCTTTGGCATAGACAATAAAGCTGACGTAGATGTTTTTCTGAAACTCTCTTGCTTTTCCCATGATCCAGCAGATGTTGGCAATTTGATCTCTGGTTTCTCTGTCTTTCTAAATCCAGCTTGAACATCTGTAAGTTCACAGTTCACATACTGTTGAAGCCTGGCTTGGAGAATTTTGAGCATTACTTTACTAGCATGTGAGATGAGTGCAATTGTGCGGTAGTTTGAACATTCTTTGGCATTGCCTTTCTTTGGGATTGGAATGAAAACTGACCTTTCCAGTCCTATAGCCACTGTTGAGTTTTCCAAATTTGCTGGCATATTGAGTACAGCGCTTACACAGCATCATCTTTTAGGATTTGAAATAGCTCTACTGGAATTCCATCACCTCCACTAGCTTTGTTTGTGGTGATGCTTCCTAAGGTCCACTTGACTTCACATTCCAGGATGCCTGGCTCTAGGTGAGTGATCACACCATCGTGGTTATCTGGGTCATGAAGGTCTTTTTTGTATAGTTATTTTGAATATTCTTGCCACCTCTTCTTAATATCTTCTGCTTCTGTTAGGTCTATACCATTTCTATCCTTTATTGTTCCCATCTTTGCATGAAAAGTTCCCTTGGTATCTCTGACTTTCTTGAAGAGATCTCTAGTCTTTCCCATTCGATTGTTTTTCTCTATTTCTTTGCATTGACCACTGAGGAGGGCTTTCTTATCACTCCCTGCTCTTCTTGGGAACTCTGCATTCAAATGGGTATGTCTTTCCTTTTCTCCTTTGCCTTTTTGTCTCTTTTATTTTCTCAGCTATTTGTGAACAAACAATTCTTTTGGCTTCTGATTATAATTCCAATGTGTGTCTGTGGGGCGGGGGCTCCCCACACCACCAACAAGCAAATCTCAGGACACCAGCAGGGTGTCCAAAAATTCAACTAAATTCTGACACTATCTACCAGGAGTTAAGGCGCTCAATCCCACAAGACTGTCCCCCCACCCTCACACACACTGCAGATGCCAGCTGCAATCCTATGTTCTTGCTTGTGCTTCTGACCACCTGACTATAGATCATCAGAGTTTCCAAGTACATCCGCCTCCTTGGGTTTGATTAATTTGTTAGAGTGGCTCACAGAACTCAGGTAAACACTTACTTACATTTACCAACTTATTAACAGATATGTGATAAAGGATACAGAGAGAAGGGATGGGTAGTGAAGTGAAGGTATGTGGAAAAGGGCAGGGGCTCTCACGGCCTGTGCTAGGGGCACCATCCTCCGAGCACCTCCATGTGTTCCCCTACCTGGAAGCTCTCCAAGCCCCATCCTTTTGGGATTTTATGGAGGCTACATCACATAGACATGATCAATCATTAACTCCACTTTCAGCTCCCTCGCTTCTCAAGAGAATGTGGGGCGTGACTGAAAATTCCAAGCTTCTAATCATGGTTTGGTCTTTCCGGCGACCAGCCCTCAATCAGGAGCCATACAGGAGCTCGCCCAATGTCACCTCCTTAGAACAAAGGCACTCCCATCACCCAGAAAATTGCAAGGGTTTTAGGAGCTCTGTGGGAGGAACGGAGGTCAAAGGCCAATATTAGAACAAGAGACACTCCTAGTGTTCTTATCACTTAGGAAATGACAAGGGTTTTTAGGAGTTCTGTGTCAGAAACTGGGAACAGTGGCTAATAATGTATTTTTTATTATTTCACAACATTATTGTAAAATTATGTGAAATTTAGAATAACCAAAACTGGAAAAATGTGCCATGATTTCACTATTTAAACCAAACATAAGTTTTCTTTCCTTTTGAGCCACCAAGACTTGGTGATTATTAAAGGGACTTTTAAAAAAACTAGCAGACATCTTACAACATTAGCTAATATATTTATGTTCCCAGGGCTTCCCTGGTAGCTCATTGGTAAAGAATCTGCCTGCAATGCAGGAGACCCAGGTCCAATCTCTGCACTGGGAAGATCCCTTGGAGAAGAAAATGGCAACCCACTCCAGTGGGTTGGAGAATTCCATGGACAGAGGAGCCTGGCAGGCTACAGTCCATGGGGTCGCAAAGAGTCAGACACGACTGGGTAACTAACTATATATTTATGAGTTAAATTTGAATGAATCACCAAATGAAATCACATGGATAAAAATCCTTGTAGGATAAATACATATTAAAAGTTTCATTTGCAAAAGTATACATTGTAAAAATGGTGTGTGTGTGTATGTTTGTGCCTCTGTGTGTGTCTGTGTATACTTTAGGACAATGAAGATGGAGTTAAACATATTAGAAAAGATAGCTTCAGGCATTTGAATTTTCCGAAACACTGGAGGGCATTTGACTGTACTGTCAAGGAATGAAATACTGTGACTCATTGTCTGCTGACTATATCATTTTGCTACTTTATGGTTTTGCTAATAAATCTCCCTTTTTTCATTTCAGATAGTGCCGGATTACCTGAAACAGAAAAAAAAGATAATTTTTAAGGAAAAATGTAAGGTAATGTCAATGAATTATCAAAAATGAGATTTACCTTATAGCTTCTATGTTTTTAAACAGACAAAATCATTTTTCCACAGGTACAATCATTATCTGGAACTGTCACTAAATTACCCCCTCCAAAATCAATGTTAAATTTTAGAGCTTTGAAACGATCCATTTTGTTATTGTTGCTTTATTTTTCTCCCTGCAAAAAAAAATGACTGACAACAATTAGACATAAGATTATGTATCTGAGAAGAAATTAATATCCCAGACAAAGACAGTGAGATCTTTTCAAATGATTGTTCTTAACCTCTGGAGGAAACATGCTGGTTGGAATTAGTTAGTTATTAGGTGTACACATAATCGATATGATGCATAAACATTTGTTAACTCATATTTAGCAGTTATGCAACTTCCTGACTACTGGAGAATTACTGATTCATCATCTGCTGACCCCACTGAGTCAGTGGCCTGCTGCCACTTGAGTGTTTGTGTTGTTTCCTGGAATGCACGTGTGTGAAATACCACGTGAGCAGGTGGTGTTGGGCTCTGCCGCATTCCAGTGGAGGCAAGAAGGAGTCGTGTGAAAGACATCCCAGGCCCTCCGAAAGGCATTTTCCCTGCGCTTCTATGTGCCCGCTCTTGCTGAATGTTGTCTGGGGAGAAACCACCACTGTTGCTACTGCTGGTGACCTGAAGTCCCATCATGCAGGTCTGCAGAACTAAAGAGATGCACACTAGCAATCCTACTTTCACACGAAGCCCAGAGTTGCGGCCTCGCCGAACCTTATGGCCTCAGGGAGTCATTTCCGTTCCGTTCCGTCGCTCAGTCGTGTCCGACTCTTTGCGACCCCGTGGACTGTAGCCTACCAGGCTTCTCCGTCCATGGGATTCTCCAGGCAAGAATACTGGAGTGGGTTACCGTTTCCTTCTCCAGGGGATCTTCCCGACCCAGGGATCGAATCCGGGTCTCCCGCATTGGAGGCAGACGCTTTAACCTCTGAGCCACCAGGGAAGCCCAAGGGAGTCATTTACTAGGACTCTATTGCAAAGCACCATAGATCGAGTGGCTTCAAGAACAGGCACTTATTTTCTCACAGTTCTGAAGGCTCGAAGTCTGAAATCAAGGTTTCAGCAGAGCCTCTGAGGCCTGTCTCCTTGCTTAGAGATGGCTGTCTCCTCCCAGTGTCGTCTCATGTCTCTGTTTGTACCTGTCTACGCCCTAATCTTGACACAAAGCATGGAATTAAGGCCACCATGAAGAGCTCATTGTAACTGCATTGCCTTTACAGCCACTATCTGCACATGGTCACATTCTGAGCTACAGGTGGGCAGGACTCCATACATAAATTTGGGGGGATAAATTTCACCTCTAACAGAGAGGCATAGCACACAGCCAGCCACACTGCTGGTTAGTTTCTTTCCAACACACAAGAGTATGTAAAAATATATGTGACAGGATAATTTTTGAGATTTTGATAATTTTGTTTGTTTTTCTCAACAGCCAGCCACACTGCTAGTTAGTTTCTTTCCAACACACAAGAGTATGTAAAAATACATGTGACAGGATAATTTTTGAGATTTTGATAATTTTGTTTGTTCTTCATATTTCCCCTTTCTTCTATTCCAAGAAAATAGTCAGACACAATTTCCTTAACTCGGGGATTTTTCTGAGCAGAAACAGATTTTCAGTTTTGTAAGGTCTAACTTCCATGAAATGATTTTGCAAGGTGTCTCAGAGCAGTGCCCTTGAGAAAAGCAAGGGAGGCAGTTAGTTCTGACAAGCAGGGAATGGTGGTCTGTAGATACCATATCGCTGTCAGAGAAAGAATTCTGGTGTCCCATTGAGCTTCTCTGATAGCACAGTTGGTAAAGAATTTGCCTGCAATGCAGGAGACCCCAGTCTCCTGGGTCAGGAAGATCCGCTAGAGAAGAAATAGGCTACCCACTCCAGTATTCTTGGACTTCCCTCCTGGCTCAGCTGGTCAAGAATCCACCTGCCATTTGGGAGACCTGGGTTTGATCCCTGGTTTGGGAAGATCCCCTGGAGAAGGGAACTGCTACCCACTGCAGTATTCTGGCCTGGAGAATTCCATGGACTGTATAGTCCATGGAGTCACAATAAGTTGGACATGACTGAGCGACTTTCACTTCATTTTCTCTGTGGGAGATGGCTGCAGGCTCTTCAGAAGGAGGCCACATGCCAAAAGCAGGGCTCCGAACCTCTGCCAACATTCTTCAGTCAGATGCATGTTACAATGAGGACAGCCAAGACCATGGATAGCTCAATGATCAGAGAAGGCAGCGACTGATAACCTGCTCCTCTGTTAAATTCTAAGTGTTAGTTGCTCAGTCATATCTGGCTCTTTGCTACCCCATGGACTGTAGCCCAACCAGGCTCCTCTATCTATGAACTTATCTAGGCAAGAATACTGGAATGGGTAGCCATTCCCTTCTCCAGTGTATCTTCCTGGCTCAGGGATCAAACCTGGGTATCCTGTATTGCAGGCAGATTCTTTACTGTCTGAGTCACCAGGGCAGCCGTATCACCTTTGCAAACCCCAAGGAGGAAGGGGCCCTAATAGTACCTGAGATTGGCTTTCCAACTTGGTGAAATGGAGGGCTGGAGTTGTTTTTATATTCTTGAGCTAATTAAAAAGATACTTATGCACTTTTGAGCTTATAGTTTGTTCATTCATTCAAAAATCATATGAATGATGCTCTTCTAGGTTTAGGTGATGTAGCTGTAAGCATCTTGGGCAAAATTCCTGCTCTCTTGCACCTGCATTTTACTGGAGAAGCCAGACAAGTAAGTAAACAAGATAACTTCAGACAGAAATGAGAGCTAAAAAGAGAGGAACAGAGTGGCACGGCAGAGTAATGGGAATGATACGCACACGAGACCAGAAAAGACTTCCCTGAGCTGAGACGCAAAAAATAAGGGCTCAGTTATTTGAAAGGCAGGAAGAGTGGGAGGAAGAGCAAAAATAAGCCTGGTCAGTGCAAAAAAAAAAAAAGAGAGAGAAAGATGGAGGTTAGTGTATCTGAAGTGTAGTAGATGTGAACCCATTATTAGAGAATCTAACACGAAGTTAATGAAGCTGGAACTCAGGACCCTCGCTTCCAAGATCCCTTCCAAAGTCCCAGAAGGAACACAGACAATGAACTCACATGTTCATATGCCTTTGTAAAATCTGCCAGAGTAAAATACTTGATCTGAATTCGGTTAAAACTGTGATCTCTTTTCACTCCAACTCCCCGTCCATGTAGTGATGGAACATTACTGAAATCCAGCTAAAGGGAAGATGAGTGGGACCTTTGTTCAGCTTGGTTTTGATGGAATACATTTATGTGGTTCTCGGTCACGTTTACATCAAGCTGTTCCCAGCTGCACCAGCGTAGGAATGAACAGCTCCTAGGCATACTCCCCCCGTGTCTTAGGCCAGTCTGCCTGGTGTGGAAACACTGAGGGAGAGGGTCTTACTGTAACATCAACCATTCTAAGGTGCTGACACAGTTAAGTGTTTGGGTAGTAGGGGAGAAACATAGATTGACATGCGCAGCACCTACAGATCAGTCTGGAAACTTTTTCAGTAGTTAAACATAATAATTGTCAGTAAAGAGTTAGTTTCTTAATGCTGCCTAGTCAAATGCAAAGCTGTCCCCTTTCAGGAGCATGCTGGATGATGCAGCACACGCAAGTATAAATGCATCATGCGAGTTTTCTTTTTTGCTATTACGAAAAACAGAACTTATCAGAATTCCTATGCTTCTGGGCACAAACCTGCAATGAGATTACACTGCAAGCCAATTAGCAATAATAAAAACTATTAATTTAATATTGCTAAAGTTTACTGGAAAAAATAATATTACAAAGTTACTGTCATACGAAGAGGAAATCAAAGAGAATTCAACTAAATAATGTAGGGGAAAAGAGTTGTATCAAACAGTTAATAAAAACATTGTTCTTTATCTGGATTTTGAAATGATTGTAATAATGACCTAATTATTATACCTGTAGCTAATTTGTTTGGGTTTCCTCATAGACAAAACTAATGCTTTTTCATTTTTGTAATTTAGTTGTCTCTCTTCTGATCTTTCATTTTTCATCAGCTTTTCCACCCTCTAACTTTATATCTTCACAAGATAAATTAAAATGTCTGTTTTGCCCGTAGGCATCAGGAAGATAATATTATTTAAAATAGATACATTTATATTTACAAATGACAAAATGTCTAAAGTGCTATTCAAAATGCCTTAAAAAGTAAAATAAACAACGCTGATAGGGTTCTTGAATGAAGTCTTACCCTGAAGCCAGATTTTAGATAATGAGTAGTGATTTCTTAAGTTGGGAGTCACTTTTAACTTAAGAAACAAAATTTTAATTCAAATTGCTGCATATTTTGCACCAAAGTGATGTTTTTGAGACTACACCGTAAGTGCTGTCAACTGTCACAAGTTTTCTATCTACCCTGCCTTTAAAATCTTACTTTAATGAACTTGTTTAATAGATGTTTATTATTTATTTCAGGCACTGTTCTAGGCATGAGAGATATGGAAATCGACGAGTCAGCGGAGATGAATTCTCTCTCGAAGCTCATATTCCAGGAAGCAGGACAGACACTGAAGACAAATAACCCTACGTCATGTCAGAAGGTAAGTGCAATGAAGGAAAATAAAGCTATAGCGGTAGGGTAGGGTAGTGTAGAGAGAGGCTAGGGCTTCCCAGGTAGCTCAGTGGTAAAGAATCCGCCTGTCGATGCAGGAGACACAGGAGACACGGGTTCGATCTCAGGGTCAGGAAGATCCCCTGGAGCAGGAACCTGCTGCAGTGTTCTTCCCTGGAGAATCCCACAGACTCAGGAGCCTTTTGGGCTACAGTCCACAGGGTCATGAAGAGTGAGTGAGCACAGGCACACAGGGAGAGGCTGGCTACTTCCTGTCATGTTTGAGCAGACACCTATTTTACGTATTCCTAGTCTGTTGCAGTAGAGGTGGTTGTCATTGTTTATTTAAATCATGAAATATTCGACCAAGTGAGATCCTGGAAGTATACTTTTACCAGAGGCAGACAGGTAGCAGAGAGAGGCAGGAGTCTGGTGTGGATTCAAACCCCAATTCTGCTATTTTCTACACAGCCTTGGGTAGATCATTTGTCTTTTCTGAACCTTGGTATTCTCTTCTGAAGTTTCCCTGAGAAATAAAAGATGTTTTTTAAATGCCTGTTTTTTATACAAATTTTAAATGAGTAACTGCTGAATAAATCTTTCCTTTAATCTCTCCCTTGCTCCCTAAGATGGTTCTTTCTGGATGGAAACGCAGGTGCCTTGCTGAGAGTTTTAAGAAGGAAATAGCTTTTCATTGAAGGTCAGTGCAATGGACTTCCCACAAAAGTGAGAAATTTCCTAGAAACTTGCTAATTATTTGCAAGGCAGCCAGCAATAACTGAGCAATCAGACAGCAAAATGGCCACCATTGAGTTTGAGAGTGTATGATCAGCTGGCTGGATTTCACTACTTCTCACAAATGTTTGGAATCAAGACAGGCCTGGGTTTGTGTCCCTGTTCTGCCACCCACTAGCTGGTTACTGTGGCTTTCTAAGCCTCAGGTTCCTCGAATGTGAAAAAGAAAAGGCTATTATGAAAAACTGTGATGTATGCTGCCGAGGCTTAACACTGTGCTGGAATGCAGGAGGTGCTTGGTTTATTTTTGTTTTTGCTATTACTTCACTTTCACTTTTCACTTTCACACATTGGAGAAGGAAATGGCAACCCACTCCAGTGTTCTTGCCTAGAAAATCCCATGGATGGGGGAGCCTGGTGGGCTTCCGTCTATGGAGTCACACAGAGTCGGACACGACTGAAGTGACTTAGCAGCAGCAGCAGCTGCAGCAGTGGTTAATCAATGTTTGACCCAGGGTGCTTTCCCATTCACCATCTTACCAAGGGACTTCCCAGGTGGTATTAGTGGTAAAGAACTCGCCTGCCAGCACACATTAGAGACGTGAGTTCGATCCCTGGGTTGGGAAGATCCCCTGGCAAAAGTCACGGCAACCCACTCCAGTATTCTTGCCTGGAGAATCCCATGGACAGAGGATCCTGGTGAGATAGAGTCCGTGGGGTTGCAAGGAGTTGAACACAACTGAAGTAACTTAGCACACACACATGTATTACCATGAACAGTAGAAATAACATAATTCATTTTAACAGAACTGTGAAATAAGGCTGTGAGGGAGCATGATTCCATCTATAGTTTCATCCCAGACAAGGATTTCATTTCAGTCCCAATTCTCCAGCGTCTAAAACTGTGTCTGCGCCCCACTAGGAGCTCAGAAATATTTGCTGATGAATTGATTGTGCTGTCTCCCAGTTTTCCTGCTGGACTTCACATCTGCGTGTAACAGCATTGCTGAAGCAGACAAAGAGATTTCTTTCTGTCCTTCAAGCAGAGGAACCCCTTTGCCCTCCAACATGGCTAGTGAGACAATTTCTACAGGCCCTGGATTTTTAGTTTTCTGAAGTTAATCATAGCTCCTCAATAAATACACATGGAATGAAATTGCATACAATCAAACTAAATTAAATGTAAACACAGTAAATGTTTTAATTTAGAGTTTTAAATGCAAACTTAAACTAACATATTAAACCTGGTTTGCAGTTTATTTCCAGATTTCAACTTTTGCTGACCAATGAGTACAAGGAACAATACTTTTTCCATCTTTGATCATTTTCTCTTCGAAATCTTGAAGTGGTTATAAACATTAAGTAAGTGTCATTTCCTAAACTCTCAGAGGAGAGGGAAGAAAGACAACCAGGTGAAGCAAATTGCCAGAGATCACACTGGGATCAGTGAGAAGCAAACCAGACTTAGAGTCATCTTACTCCAGTAGCAGTGAAGAGAGAATGTTATGTGGAAGTGCTTAGGCCCTTGCCCTGACAACATATTCATGGAAATTTCCTACATTTTGTTTTCCACACTTCGGCAAATTTGACCTTAAGTATCTCTAAGGATAGAGCTTGCAGGGTGGCTCAGTGGTGAAGAATCTGCCTGCCATTGCAGGAGATACACACGATGCAGATTCGATCCCTGGGTCAGAAAGATCCCTTTGAAGAGGAAATGGCAACCCACTTCAGTATTCTTGTCTGTAAAACCCTATGGACAGAGGAGCCTAGCGGACTACAGTCCATGGGGTCACAAAGAGTCAGAGATGACTAAACAACTTAGCATGTATGTCTCTAGGGATAGCATTTCCTTCCATCTTTAATAAATACTTTTTTTTAATCCGTAGGAATGACTGACTTGTACTGATGCATTTATTCACTTTGTCCTAGTCTCTTTGTGACAAATAGTATGTATTTTTGCAACAGAGATAGTGAAAGGGGAAGTCTATGGCTATAAAAAATGAAACTAATAGGTACAGCCAGGAATCGGGTCCATACTCTTAAAAAATTATACTCGTTGATGTTATTCTTTAACCAACAAGGCCATTTGACTTAAATGATACAAAACAATGCAGACAAATACAGCACCATCCTTCATTGCCTTTAGTCGTTTCAGAGAAATTGACTGAGTTCAGTATATTTTTTAAATTAATTTTTATTGAAGTATAATTGCTTTACAACGTTATGTTGCTTTCTGCTATACAGGAAATTGAATCAGTTGTACGTATACATATATCCACTCTTTTTTAGGTTTCCTTTGCATTTAGGTCACCACAGAGCACTGAGCAGAGTTCCCTGGGCTATTACGAATTAGTCAATCCCAGTCTCCCAATTCATCCCATCCCTGCCCTGTCCCCCCTTGATAACCATGAATTTGTTCTTTATGCCTGTGTTTCTATTTCTGCTTTGCAGATGAGGTCATCTATACCATTTTTCTAGATCCCACATATAAGCAATATCATACAGTATTTGTTTTTCCAACTTACTTCACACTGTATGACAGTCTCCAGGTCCATCCGTGTCTCTGTAAATAGCATTATTTCATTCTTTTTGTGGCTGAGTAATATTCCATTGTATATGTGTACCACATCTTCTGTATCCATCCTTCTGTCAGTGGACATCTAAGTGGCTTCCATGTTCTGTCCTCTGTAAATAGTGCTGAAGTGAACATCAGGGTGCATGCATCCTTTCGAATTCTGGATTTCTCTGGATATATGGCTAGGAGTGAAAATTGCTGAGTCATATGGTAGCTCTGTTTTTAGCTTTTTAAGGAACCTCCACACTGTTCTTCATAGAGAACATTCAGTTTACATTCCTACCAACAGTGTAGGAGGTCTCCCTTTTCTCCACACCGTCTCCAGCATTTATTGTTTGTAATTTTTTGACGCTGGTCCTTCTGACTGGTGCGAGAGGATACCTCACTCTAGTTTTTATTTGCATTTTTCTAATAGTGAGCGGTGGTGATTGTTGCCAGGAAGAGCAGTCTGTCTTCTTTTTGGGCTCTGCTGTTGTCCCAGGGCGTGAGAGCACCCCCTTCTGGTCTCCTGACTCTGTTTAATTGGGATTTCTGGATCTTTTCGTCTTGCTGTTGTTTGTTTTGACTTACATGCCTGCTCCAGTCTCTGTGTCCTTGTTAGCGTCTCTCTCCCTGGGTCTGCATTCACCTTCAGCTTTCCTCCCGTCCCCCTTCTCTCCTGCTCCCTCCTTACCTTCTGCTTACCTGCTGCTGCTTCTCTTTCTCTTCTCTCTCTCCTTCTGTCCGCAAAGTCCACTCAAGTATCGTTTCTTCTTTGGCAGTGTTCCATAAGCACTGCTTTCATCACCACCCGCAGCATAACGCTTTATCCTCCTCTGACACGGTAACAGAGTGACTCTCCCTCTTGTCGAGCACATATCATACTGTGTAAGGTGATTTGCACTGATACCTGGTCCCACAACTAGCTGGTGAGTCTGTGGGTAGGGACTCTGCGTTACCCACCTTTATTCCGAGCACCTAGGATTGAACACACGATGGTTCTCAATGCCTTTGAAGAATCACTATTTGTTTTCTTTCAGGCTGTGTTGGCATCTCTGCAGCGCGTGGGCTCTTCCACTGCGGCCCGTGGGCCTCGCTCTGGTCGTGGTTCACAGGCTGCGCTGCCCCACGGTGTGCAGAATCTTAGTTCCCGGACCAGGGACTGACCCTGTGTCTCCTGCATTGGACAGCGGATTCCTAATAACTGAACCACCAGAGACGCCCCTCGATAAATAGGCCTTGTATCTTGTTCCTTGGATTAGCAAATGTCTAATTCTGAGATGCCTATAGATTTATCAGAGAGGATTGTAAAACTTACCACAGGACCATCAAGGCCTCCTCATAGGCAAAGCCATTGTTTATGTTGAGCTGCTAGATATCACTCTAGATCACTGAGAACTTCAAATGTATATATTCTTAAAAATAGTGTTTCCTCTTGTTAGTGTGAAAAAGGACCCATAGAGTCTTCAATTGTATAGAACTAATGGACATTCTCCCTTTATTTTTATTCTGTGTGGTGTTTTAAATAAAGGATGTGAATTTGCTTTGTTTCGAAAAGCAATTTACAAAAATTCTTTATTCAACAAATTTATTCTTTAGAGATATACACCCAAAATATAGGCCTTTATTTTTATAATTTAAAAGAAATTTTGGCTTCAAGATAATTTATTAATAAATATATAATTAAGCCATTTATATTATTATCTTATACTAAACTTGGAGCAATCTTCATAGAATATATTCTCTCTCATTCTTTTCTAAACATTGAAGGAGCAAAATACAGACAATCGTTTCTTCTTTGGGTTTCTACATTAAAGGCACTGCGTAATTTAACAAAACAGTGCAAAAGAAACACCAAATGTGAGAAAACTCTTCATTCCAAGGAATTAGTAGTATTAGTGCAAAAGTAACAGCCAGACAGAGCAACCCAGTTTCCCAGGAAACTTAATAGATCATAACCTTATCAAGCTGAGAGTTTGATAAATTGTGATAGGTATGCATGTTATATAATAAAAAATGATAACTCCAAAGGCCAGCCAAAGCATGGTAAGTTAATAGTAGATTGGATTGCATTTGACAGTGGAAAGCCTTTGATGAAAAAATTTCTGGATTTTTTTTTGTAAAAACTTCACAGATCATATGGTTCATTGAAACAGGATAGAATTTTTTTAATCAAATGTTTTAACTAATCTGTGAAATTGATAAAATTTTAAATCTCTTCACAGATGAACATAACATGAAAATTAGTTAAAAGAAAATCACTGAATTTCAGTGTAAAGTTTAAGCTTGTTTTTAATTTCCAGTTGAATAGAATGCTTTCATACTGTCATACAGATTTTTCTAGAACCACTTATTTGAATAATATTGATCATTATAACAAAGACACATGTATTTTATTTTTTATAAGGAAAGTGAGTGGCTTTTTGAGTTTTTTTTGTTTGTTTTAGCTACTTTGACTTATAAAAGTAATTTGGGAAGAAAGTGACTCAATAAAATTGCAAGAATCAAGAAGTGGTGGTGATCTTTTGTTTACCTTACATTTCTCTTGCTTTCCTTAGAATTTGTACCTCTGCATAGTTGAAAATCACAGGGCTTCCTGACCATTGAATCCTCAGGGGCAGGATTTTCTTGCTTTCATTTCTTCCCTGCTGCACATGCCCATGGATTGCTGCCACCGTCACCAGCCTTTTTAACAGTGTTAGCATCTTCTCTCGGAGAAGGCAATGGCACCCCACTCCAGTACTCTTGCCTGGAAAATCCCATGGACAAAGGAGCCTGGTAGTCTGCAGTCCATGGGGTCTCTAAGAGTCGGACACAACTGAGCGACTTTACTTTCACTTTTCACTTTCATGCATTGGAGAAGGAAATGGCAACCCACTCCAGGGTTCTTGCCTGGAGAATCCCAGGGACGGGGGAGCCTGGTGGGCTGCTGTCTATGGAGTCGCACAGAGTCGGACATGACTGAAGCAACTTAGCAGCAGCAGCAGCAATGAAAAGGATACATATATAGTCTCTCCAGCATCCACTTCCTTACTTCCCTGAAAACAAGCATAGTAGCTACTTCTCATTTCAGAATTTTATCATTATTCATTGTAGGATAGAATCTTGATTTAAAAGAATATGATCAGACTAAGAAAATTGCAAAATTTAGAAAGCATACCATTTTTGGAAAGACTAATTTTTAAAGTCATTTTAAGTTCACAGCAATATTGAGAAGGTACAAAAATTTCCCAAATAACCCCTTCTACCATTTTCATAATATTTTAGTGCATATTGTCCCTTCACAGTCTCCCCATGCAGCTAGAAGACCCAGGAACATGGAGGATTCCTATCTGCTCTTCTGTTTCCAGAGCCGATCTCATGTGTTCCTAGCTTTCCTGTTTCTAGGCCCCAAGATGTCTCTATCTATAAAGGCCTCCTTCCCTATATAGGCCTGAAGATACAGAATGAAAGGTGTAAGTCAGCATCAGAGTTAGGGTACCTGTTTCAGCACCCTCCAATCTTGACTCCCTTCTCAGTGGCATCGGAACACAAGCTATATCACACTCCCCTATGATGTAACCACACCTAGAAGCGTTCTTTGAATAATCATGGTTTCTGAGAGTCTTGGGATGATATAAAAATAAGCCTGAAATCTTCAATTTTAGTAATTCATAATGCCTACTGCAAAGATGGGCTCGATAAAGGACAGAAATGGTATGGAACTAACAGAAGCAGAAGATATTAAGAAGATGTGGCAAGAATACACAGAAGAACTGTACAAAAAAGATCTTCACGACCAAGATAATCACGATGGCGTTATCACTCACCTAGAGCCAGACATCTTGGAATGTGAAGTCAAGTGGGCCTTAGAAAGCATCACTACGAACAAAGCTAGTGGAGGTGATGGAATTCCAGTTGAGCTGTTTCAAATCCTGAAAGATGATGCTGTGAAAGTGCTGCACTCAATATGCCAGCAAATTTGGAAAACTCAGCAGTGGCCACAGGACTGGAAAAGGTCAGTCTTCATTCCAATCCCAAAGAAAGGCAATGCCAAAGAATGCACAAACTACTGCACAATTGCACTCATCTCACATGCTAGTAAAGTCATGCTCAAAATTCTCCAAGCCAGGCTTCAGCAATATATGAACCATGAACTCCCAGATGTTCAAGCAGGTTTTAGAAAAGGCAGAGGCACCAGAGATCAAATTGCCAACGTCCTCTGGATCATGGAGAAAGCAAGAGAGTTCCAGAAAATCTGTTTCTGCCTCATTGACTATGCCAAAGCCTTTGACTGTGTGGATCACAATAAACTGTGGAACATTCTGAAAGAGATGGGAATCCCAGACCACCTGACCTGCCTCTTGAGAAACCTGTATGCAGGTCAGGAAGCAACAGTTAGAATTGGACATGGAACAACAGACTGCTTCCAAATAGGAAAAGGAGTACGTCAAGGTTGTATATTGTCACCCTGCTTATTTAACTTATATGCAGAGTACATCATGAGGAACGCTGGGCTGGAAGAAGCACAAGCTGGAATCAAGATTGCTGGGAGAAATACCAATAACCTCAGATATGCAGATGACACCACCCTTATGGCAGAAGGTGAAGAGGAACTCAAAAGCCTCTTGATGAAAGTGAAAGAGGAGAGTGAAAAGGTTGGCTTGAAGCTCAACATTCAGAAAACAAAGATCATGGCATCTGGTCCCATCACTTCATGGGAAATAGATGGGGAAACAGTGGAAACAGTGTCAGACTTTATTTTGGGGGGCTCCAAAATCACTGTGGATGCTGATTGCAGCCATGAAATTAAAAGACGCTTACTCCTTGGAAGGAAAGTTATGACCAACCTAGATAGTATATTAAAAAGCAGAGACATTACTTTGCCAACCAAGGTCCGTCTCGTCAAGGCTATGGTTTTTCCCACGGTCATGTATGGATGTGAGAGTTGGACTGTGAAGAAGGCTGATCACCAAAGAATTGATGTTTTTGAACTGTGGTGCTGGAGAAGACTCTTGAGAGTCCCTTGGACTGCAAGGAGATCCAACCAGTCCATTCTAAAGGAGACCAATCCTGGGTGTTCATTGGAAGGATTGATGCTAAAGCTGAAACTGCAATACTTTGGCCACCTCATGTGACGAGTTGACTCACTGGAAAAGACTCTGATGCTGGGAAGGATTGGGGGCGGGAGGAGAAGGGGACGACCGAGAATGAGGTGGCTGGATGGCATCACCAACTCGATGGACATGAGTTTGAGTGAACTCCGGGAGTTGGTGAAGGACAGGGAGGCCTTGCGTGCTGTGATTCATGGGGTCGCAGAGAGTCGGACACGACTGAGCGACTGAACTGAACTGAATTGTGGCTAAAGGAAGACCATTGGCTTTACAATTGAGATTTGGCTAAGAAGGCATTTGCAGAGAGTCACTGAAATAGATTCTAGATTTTAATAAAGTGGACACAGTCATGTCGACTGCTCTTTCAATGACCAGCTACAAAGGGAAGAAAGGTAGAGACTAACCTAAAAGAGAGAATAGCATTGAAACATGTATATTACTATATGTGAAATAGATCACCAGTCCAAGTTTGATGAGACAGGGAGCTCAGGGCCGGTGCACTGGGACAACCCAGAGGGATGGGATGGGGAGGGGGGTTCAGGATGGGGGACACATGTACACCCATGGCTGACTCAAGTCAATGTATGGCACAAATCACTACAATATTGCAAAGTAATTAGTCTCCAATTAAAATTAATTAATTAATTTTGTTTAAAAAGTGGAGACTTTACTTTTCCAACAAAGGTCTGTCTAGTCAAGGCTATGGTTTTCCAGTGGTCATGTATGGATGTGAGAGTTGGACTCTAAATAAAGCTCAGCGCAGAAGAATTTATGCTTTTGAACTGTGGTGTTGGAGAAGACTCTTGAGAGTCCCATGGACTGCAAGGAGATCCAAGCAGTCCATCCTAAAGGAGATCAGTCCAGAGTATTCATTGGAAGGACTGATGTTGAAGCTGAAACACCAATACTTTGGCCACCTGATGCGAAGAACTGACTCATTTGAAAAGACCTTGATGCTGGGAAAGATTGAAGGCAGGAGAAGAAGGGGACAACAGAGGATGAGATGGTTGGATGGCATCACCGAATCAATGGACATGAGTTTGAGTAAACTCTGGGAGCTGGTGATGGACAGAGAGGCCTGGTGTGCTGCAGTGCATGGGGTTGGAAAGAGTTGGACATGACTGAGCAGCTGAATTGATGACCTGATAGATTCTCTATGTGACTTATATTTATCTGTATCATCTCCATCTTTCTCACGTTCCCCTTCTGCTTCAATCTTCCCTTCAGGTTTAAATGTTTCTTGAAGAATAGAAACAATAACTTGATCTCCTTTGCTCTCTCCTCACAAAACAAGCAAAATGCCTTATATATAGAAGATGTTTAATGGACATTTGTAGAGTGGATGGATGGATGGATGGATGGACGGGTGGATGGGTGGATGGAGGCATGGACAGGTAGATGGGTGGGTGGATGGATGGATGGGGATGGGTGGATGGATGGATAGATGGATGAATAGGTGGATAGGTAGATGGGTGGATGAATGGATAGTTGGATGGATGGGTGGATGGATGGATGGACAGGTGGATGGATGGGTGGATGAGCAGCTTGCTGGCTGGCTGGATAGATGGATGGATAGGTGGATGGATGGATGGATGGGTGGATAGATGGATGGATGGGGATGGGTGGATGGATGGGTAGATGGGTGGGTGGATGGATGGTTGGGGATGGGTGGATGGATGGATGGGTGGATGGGTGGGGATGGGTGGATGGATGGATGGGTGGATGGAAGGGTGGATGGGTGGATGGATGGATGGACGGATGGGTGGATAGTTGGGTGGATGGATGGATGGTTGGATGGGTGGGTGGATGGGGATGGGTGGATAGGTGGATAGGTGGATGGATGAATGGGGATGGGTGGGTGGGTAGATGGATGGGTGGGTGGATGGGTGGATAGATGGGTGGGTGGGTGGGTGGATGGGTGGCAGGATGGATGGGTGGAAGGATGGATGGGTGGATAGATGGATGGATGGATGGATGGGCGGATGGATGGATGGGTGGATAGATGGGTGGATGGATGGATGGGTGGGTGGATGGGTGGATAGATGGGTGGATGGATGGATGGGTGGGTGGGTGGGTGGATGGGGATGGGTGGATAGGTGGATGGATGAATGGGGATGGGTGGGTGGGTAGATGGATGGGTGGGTGGATGGGTGGATAGATGGGTGGGTGGATGGGTGGATGGGTGGGTGGATGGGGATGGGTGGGTGGGTAGATGGGTGGCAGGATGGATGGGTGGAAGGATGGATGGGTGGATGGATGGGTGGATGGGTGGGTGGATGGGGATGGGTAGATAGGTGGATGGATGAATGAGGATGGGTGGGTGGGTAGATGGGTGGAAGGATGGATGGGTGGCTGGATGTATAGTCAAATGTTCTTGAGCAGATGCATTTGCTTCTTGAAGTTCCATGGAGCAAAGTGGGACAGGATAGGAGAGCAGCGATTGGAAAGAGTTGGGATCTGTGTGGGGACAACAAACAGGCAGCTGTAAAAGATAAGAAAGAAGAGTTGGCAGACCTAAAAATAAGTTGCATTTCAAGAAATAAGAAAAAAGAGTAAAGACAGCTAGACTGTCTACTTGATGTGCACATAGAAAATGTTGTTTTATATTTTAAAAGTGTGAAATTAAAGTTTAATCCCAAATGACACAGAATGATATCGCTCCTGACATCACGTTAAATAAGTCATCCCAGCTTGTTTTGCTCTGTCTTTGATAAGCCTGGTGCAGGCATTTTTAATGCTCTAGATGGCTTCTGGTTATCAAAGCAGAGATTTTCTGCTAAGTCATCTTAAAGTCCAGCTTAATTTGCACAACATGTTGTCTTATAATTAAATTAAAATCGCAGGATGTTGGATTAGAGGGATCTTCCTTCAAGCAGACCTGGGGTTAGTGAGAGAGTAAGACCTGTCCAGGATAGAATTTCCTCACCAAAAAACATGTAGAACATTTCATTGGATTAATTTGCAGCTCACTGGGAGATTTGGGGTCCAATTTGCTAAAACATTTTCTGTTTTCACTTTTCTTTTCAAGTCAGGTCAGTATGCATTTATTCAGCTCTGTTATTGAAAATTATATGAAAAGCATTACTGAGTCCAAAGAATAAATAAAAGAGCAGATAAAATGCAAGGAAAAGAAGAAAAGTAATCAGTGAATAAGTAAGTTCATTCATGAATAAAGAATTTATAAATAAATTCATTCATCCTACAAATGAACTTACAGAGCTCTTATTTGTACCAGGCACTGAGCAAGGTAAGTGTTGTGCAATAGAGAAATATAAGCCATGGGTTCTGTTCCCAGGAGTGTAGGATTTGCTTTATTTTTTATAAATAAAATTCCCATTGGATAGTTTAAAAAAAAAGAAAAAGTGATTTTGAGGAGGGGGTATGGGGGAAAGGAGAACTGATAAGGCATTTCCTTGATAAAGAGGAAACATTTTCTTAAAGATGGAAAAGAATGAGTGACATCATAGGGAAAAAGTTGTGCAGAAAGGAATTAGACACAGAATTTGTAGGATGATCTTAACCAGATCATTAAGGTAACTGGCGAGTTGCTTCTCTGAGGATGAATGTGGCTATGGTGGAACTGGGACCTGAGGGAGTGAAGATGATTCAGAACACTCCTTGTGTTGAATTTAATAGGTGTAGGAAAAAATTCCGTAGCTGAGATGGAAAGAATCTAACAAAATGATTCCTAGAATATGTCTGAACCAAACCAGGAATAAGAATTATATACACTCTGTGGTGTGTATGGGTTAGTTTCTAAGCTTCCAATTTCTGTAGTCTAGCGTTTCACAACCAAGGCACTATTGACATCTTGGGCCAGATAACTTTTTGCTGTGTATGGAGGGCTGCCCTGTGCCTTGTAGGTCGTTTGGCTGCATTCTGGCCTCTATGTACTAGATGCCAATAACAAATCACCCCCTTACCCACATCACGACAATCAAAAGTGTTCCCAAACATCGTCAGATGTCCTCTGGGAGCAAAACTACGCTTGGTTGAGAATCACTGCCCTGGATCCTTGAGATCAACAAAGGCTCTGCTGATTCCTTGGTTCCCAGCAGTAGTCCTCTCTCTGGGCAAAGGCTCTATTCTCAGCTTCTTGTCCTTCTCTGGAATCTTGACACTTCCTTATCCTGATTGGTTCAGCACTTCTGTTGCCTTTAAATGGCAAGACATACTTAAAGTGATGAAAGAAAATAACCTACAGTGCAGATTACTGTACCCAGCAAGGATCTCATTCAAATATGAAGGAGAAATCAAAAGCTTTACAGACAAGCAAAAGCTGAGGGAATACAGCATCACCAAACCAGCTCTCCAACAAATGCTAAAGGATCTTCTCTAGACAGAAAACACAGAAAGAGTGTATAAACTTGAACCCAAAGCAATAAAGAAAATGGCTATGGGATCGTACTTATCAATAATTACCTTAAACATAAATGGGTTGGGTTGAACACCCCAACCAAAAGACAAAGGCTGGCTGAATGGATACAAAAACAAGACGCCCATATATGTTGTCTACAAGAGACCCACCTCAAAACAAGGGACGCATACAGACTGAAAGTGAAGGGCTAGAAAAAGATATTCCATGCAAATAGAGACCAAAATAAAGCAGGAGTAGCAATACTCACATCAGATAAAATAGACTTTAAAACAAAGGCTGTGAAAAGAGACAAAGAAGGAAACTACATAATGATCAAACGATCAATCCAAGAAGAAGATATAACAATTATAAATATTTATGCACCCAACATAGGAGCACCGCAATGTGTAAGACAATTACTAACAAGTATGAAAGGGGAAATTAACAATGCAATAATAGTAGGAGATTTTAATACCCCACTTACATCTATGGATAGATCAACTAAACAGAAAATTAACAAGGAAACACAAACTTTAAATGATACAATAGACCAGTTAGACCTAATAGATATCTATAGGATATTTCACCCCAAAACAATGAATTTCACCTTTTTCTCAAGCGCACATGGAACCTTTTCCAGGATAGATCACATCCTGGGCCATAAATATAGTCTTGGTAAATTCAAAAAAATTTAAATCATTCCAAGCATCTTTTCTGACCACAATGCAGTAAGATTAGATCTCAATTACGGGAGAAAAACTATTTAAAATGCCAACATATGGAGGCTGAACAACACGCTGCTGAATAATGAACAAATCATAGAAGAAATCAAAAGAGAAATCAAAATATGCATAGAAATGAAATGAAAACACAACAACCCAAAACCTCTGGGACACTGTAAAAGCAGTGCTAAGGGGGAAGTTCATAGCAATACAGGCACACCTCAAGAAACAAGAAAAAAAGTCAACTAAATAACCTAACTCTACACCTAAAGCAACTAGAAAAGGAAGAAATGAAGAACCCCAGGGTCAGTTCAGTTCAGTTCAGTCGCTCAGTCGTGTCCGACTCTCCGCGACCCCATGAATCACAGCACGCCAGGCCTCCCTGTCCATCACCAACTCCCGGAGTACTCTCAAACTCATGTCCACAGAGTCGGTGATGCCATCCAGCCATCTCATTCTCCGTCGTCCCCTTCTCCTCCCGCCCCCAACCTTTCCCAGCATCAGACTCTTTTCCAGTGAGTCAACTCGTCGCATGAGGTGGCCAAAGTATTGCAGTTTCAGCTTTAGCATCAGTCCCTCCAATGAACATCCAGGATTGATCTCCTTTAGAATGGACTGGTTGGATCTCCTTGCAGTATAAGGGACTCTCAAGAGTCTTCTCCAACACCACAGTTCAAAAGCATCGATTCTTCGGCGATCAGCTTTCTTCACAGTCCAACTCTCACATCCATACATGACCACGGGAAAAACCATTGCCTTGACTAGACGGACCTTGGTCGGCAAAGTAATGTCTCTGCTTTTTAATATACTATCAAGGTTGGTCATAACTTTCCTTCCAAGGAGCAAGCGTCTTTTAATTTCATGGCTGCAATCAGCATCTGCAGTGATTTTGGAGCCCAGGGTCAGAAGGAAAGAAATCATAAAAATTAGGGCAGAGATAAATGCAAAAGAAACAAAAGAGACCACAGCAATAATCAACAAAGCCAAAAGCTATTTCTTTGAGAGGGTAAATAAAATTGACAAACCACTAGCCAGACTCATCAAGAAACAAAGGGAGAAGAACCAAATCAATAAAATTAGAAATGAAAATGGAGAGATCACAACTGACAACACAGAAATACAAAGGATCACTAGAGAATACTATCAGCAATTATATGGCAATAAAATGAATAACCTGGAAGAAATGGACAAATTCCTAGAAAAGTACAATTTTCCAAAACTGAACCAGGAAGAAATAGAAAATCTGAACAGACCCATCACAAGCACGGAACTAGAGGCTGTAATCAGAAATCTTCCAGCAAACAAAAGCCCAGGTCCAGACGGCTTCACAGCTGAATTCTACCAAAAATTTAGAGAAGAGCTAACACCTATTCTACTCAAACTCTTCCAGAAAATTGGTGAGGAAGGGAAACTTCCAAACTCATTCTATGAGGCCACCATCACACTAATCCCAAAACCTGGTAAAGACCCCACAAAAAAAGAAAACTACAGGCCAATATCACTGATGAACATAGATGCAAAAATCCTTAACAAAATTCTAGCAATCAGAATCCAACAACACATTAAGAAGATCATACATCATGACCAAGTGGGCTTTATCCCAGGAATGCAAGGATTCTTCAATATCCACAAATCAATCAACATAATACACCACATTAACAAACTGAAAAATAAAAATCATATGATTATCTCAATAGATGCAGAGAAAGCCTTCGACAAAATTCAACATCCATTTATGATAAAAACCCTCCAGAAAGTGGGAATAGAAGAGACATCAGTTCAGTTCAGTCGCTCAGTCGTGTCCCACTCTCCGCGACCCCATGAATCACAGCACGCCAGGCCTCCCTGTCCATCACCAACTCCTGGAGTACACTCAAACTCATGTCCACAGAGTCGGTGATGCCATCCAACCATCTCATTCTCCGTCGTCCCCTTCTCCTCCCGCCCCCAACCTTTCCCAGCATCAGAGTCTTTTCCAGTGAGTCAATTCGTCGCATAAGGTGGCCAAAGTATTGCAGTTTCAGCTTTAGCATCAGTCCCTCCAATGAACATCCAGGATTGGTCTCCTTTAGAATGGACTGGTTGGATCTCCTTGCAGTCCAAGGGACTCTCAAGAGTCTTCTCCAACACCACAGTTCAAAAGCATCGATTCTTCGGTGATCAGCTTTCTTCACAGTCCAACTCTCACATCCATACATGACCACAGGAAAAACCATTGCCTTGACTAGACGGACCTTGGTTGGCAAAGTAATGTCTCTGCTTTTTAATATCTCAACATAATAAAAGCTATATATGACAAACCCACAGCAAACATTATCCTCAACGGTGAAAAACTGAAAGCATTTTCCCTGAAGTAAGGAACAAGACAAGGGTGCCCACTCTCACCACTACTATTGAACATAGTTCTGGAAGTTTTGGCCACAGCAATCAGAGCAGAAAAAGACATAAAAGGATACAAATTGGAAAAGAAGAAGTCAAACTTTCACTGTTCACTGATGACATGATCCTCTACACAGAAAACCCTAAAGACTCTACCAGAAAAATACTAGAGCTAATCAATGAATACAGTAAAGTTACAGGATATAAAATCAACACACAGAAATCCCTGCATTCCTATACACTAACAATGAGAAAATAGAAAGAGAAATTAAGGAAACTATTCCATTCATTGTTGCAATGAAAAGAATTAAATACTTAGGAATATATCTACCTAAGGAAACAAAAGACTTGTACATAGAAAACTATAAAACACTAGTGAAAGTAATCAAAGAGGACACGAATAGATGGAGAAATATACCGTGTTCGTGGATTGGAAGAATAAATATTCTAAAAATGAATATACTACCCAAAGTAATTTATACATTCAATGCAATCCCTATCAAGCTACCAACGATATTTTTCACAGAACTAGAACAAATAATCTCACAATTTGTATGGAAATACAAAAAACCTCGAATAGCCAAAGCAATCTTGGGGAAGAAGAATGGAACTGGGGGAATTAACCTGCCGGACTTCAGGCTCTACTACAAAGCCACAGTCATCAAGACAGTATGGTACTGACATAAAGACAGAAATATAGATCAATGGAACAAAATAGAAAGCCCAGAGATAAATCCACGCACCTATGGACACCTTATCTTTGACAAAGGAGGCAAGAATATAAAATGGAGAAAAGACAGTTTCCTTAACAAGTGGTGCTGGGAAAACTGGTCAGCCACTTGTAAAAGAATGAAACTAGAACACTTCCTAACAGCAGACACCAAAATAAACTCAAAATGGATTAGAGAGCTAAATGTAAGACCAGAAACTATAAAACTCCTAGAGGAGAACGTAGGCAAAACACTCTCCGACATAAATCACAGCAGGATCCTCCATGACCCACCTCCCAGAATATTGGAAATAAAAGTAAAAATAAACAAATGGGACCTAATTAAAATCAAAAGCTTCTGCACAGCAAAGGAAACTATAAGCAAGGTGAAAAGACAGCCTTCAGAATGGGAGAAAATAATGGCAAATGAAGCAACTGATAAAGGATTCATCTCCAAAATATACAAGCAGCTCCTGTAGCTCAATTCCAGAAAAATAAATGACCCAATCAAAAAATGGACCAAAGAACTAAACAGACATTTCTCCAAAGAAGACATACAGATGGCTAACAAACACATGAAAAAATGCTCAACATCCCTCATAATCAGAGAAATGCAAATCAAAACCACAATGAGATACCATTTCACACCAGTCAGAATGGCTGCTATCCAAAAGTCTACATGCAATAAATGCTAGAGAGGGTGTGGAGAGAAGGGAACCCTCTTACACTGTTGGTGGGAATGCAAACTAGTACAGCCACTATGGAGAACAGTGTGGAGATTCCTCAAAAAACTGGAAACAGAACTGCCATATGATCCAGCAATCGCACTCCTGGGCATACACACCGAGGAAACCAGAACTGAAAGAGACACATGTACTCCAATGTTCATTGCTGCTGCTGCTGCTGCTGCGTTACTTCAATCATGTCCGACTCTGTGTGACCCCATAGACAGAAGTCCACCAGGGTCCCCCGTCCCTGGGATTCTCCAGGCAAGAACACTGGAGTGGGTTGCCATTTCCTTCTCCAATGTGTGAAAGTGAAAATTGAAAGTGAAGTCGCTCAGTCATGTCCGACCCTTAGCGACCCCACGGACTGCAGTCTACCAGGCTCCTCCATCCATGGGATTTTCTAGGCAAGAGTACTGGAGTGGCTTGCCATTGCCAGGACATGGAAGCAACCTAGATGTCCATCTGCAGACGAATGGATAAGAAAACTGTGGTACATATACACAATGGAGTATTCAGTTCAGTTCAGTTCAGTCACTCAGTCATTTCCCACTCTCCGCGACCCCATGAATTACAGCACGCCAAGCCTCCCTGTCCATCACCAACTCCCGGAGTTCACTCAAACTCATGTCCACAGAGTCGGTGATGCCATCCAGCCATCTCATTCTCAGTCATCCCCTTCTCCTCCTGCCCCCAACCTTTCCCAGCATCAGAGTCTTTTCCAGTGAGTCAGCTCGTTGCATGAGGTGGCCAAAGTATTGCAGTTTCAGCTTTAGCATCAGTCCTTCCAATATGGAATTTAGAAAGATGCAAATGATAACCCTGTATATGAGACAGCAAAAGAGACACAGATGTATAGAACAGTCTTTGGGACTCTGGGAAAGGGTGAGGGTGGGATGATTTGGGAGAATGGCATTGACACATGTATGTTGTCTTATATGAAACGAATCAGCAGTTCAGGGTCGATGCATGTTACAGGATGCTGGGGGCTGGTGTGCGGGGATGACCCAGAGGGAGGATAAAGGGAGGAGGGAGGTGGGAGGGGGGTTCGGGAGGGGGAACTCATGTACACCCGGGGCGGATTCATGTCAATGTATGGCAAAACCAACCAATACAATATTGTAAAATAATTAGCCTCCAATAAAAAAAAATAAGAAAAAAAATTTATTATCATTAATAAATTTGAAATTGTTGATATCTTCAGGTGATTTCTATTTTAACCATACTATTTTTAACTATGAAAACGCTCAACAGTTACTGAGGTACCTGGTCACATAGGAATAATGCTAAATTGAGAGTATTTTTCATTTTAATTACATTATATTGAAACATAGTAATACTTCAGCCAAAATATTTTCACAGGTGCTCTCTTTCTGTGTGTGCTCAGTCACTTAGTCTGACTCTCTGTGACCCCATGGACTGTAGCCCGCCAATCTCCTCTGTCCATGGGATTCTCCAGGCAAGAATACTGGAGTGCGTTGCCATTTCCTTCTCCAGGGGATCTTCCTGACCCAGGGATTGAACCAGCATTTCTTGTGTCTCCTGCATTGGCAGGCAGATTCTTTACCACCAGCGCCACCCGGGAAGCCCATTCAGAATGTATTTATTCATTACATGTTTTACTAAACTAAATTTGTCAAATTCTCTTTATATATAAGTCTTTTAAATGTTTTGCCAAATGTAAAGTTTTTAAAATTTTATTCTATTTTGGTAGACAGGACATTTTTCTCTGAACAAAGGAGGGAACATAATCAAAGGACATTCAAGATACCCCAAAGATCCATGATCTAATTTAAAAATCAAATCTTCTACCGTTTGAACTTGGATTATTTCAGTACTTAAAAGTTAGTTTAATATATTGTATCACACTTAGATTGATTTACAAAGAGTTTCCTTAAGGGCTCAAGCACTTCTAAAACTTGATCATGTATAGCAAAGAGACAAAGTGTGTACTTCCACACAGCATCTGAATTATTTTTTATTTTAACATCAAATTTGTAAAAAAAAAACAAAAAACCAAGTATACAGTTCAGTAACTCTGACTGCACTATACAAAATATTTATAAAATTTAATGACTATAGCTTCTGCTTCAATTGTTAGACCATCACAGCTCTTTCGGGATGCAGTTATTTTATATGAACCACAACCAATACAATAAGCACATTTCTTCAAAGTATATTTCCTAATTTAGTGGAACATTGTGTTTACTATGTTTTTACAAAGTTGTCCATCAAAATTTGTGTTCATTTACTGTATAAGCAAATAATTTTATCCCAAAGTTGAACCCTTGAACTAAATGTATAAGGTCTTTAACCTTATATAAAGTGTCAGACACTTTGTCTTGACAGAATGAACTTTAGTTTTACTTTGATTCCATGATTTGTATGGGGAAAAAATTGAACCATTTTTAATTGGCTGCTTTTTATTTGTGGCATCTGATTGTTCTTGCTGTTGTTCAGTTGCTAAGTCACGGCTGGCTCTTGGCAACCACGTGGACTGCAGCACACCAGCCTTCCCTGTCCTTCACTGTCTCTTGGAGTTTGTTCAAATTCATGTCCATTGAGTCAGTGATGCCATCCAACCATCTCATCCTCTGTTGCCCCTTCACCTCCTGCCCTTAATCTTTCTCAGAATCAGGGTCTTTTCCAATGTGTTTCTTCTTTGCATCAGGTGGTAAAATTATTGGAGCTTCAGCATCAGTTCTTTCAGGGACTATTCAGGGTTGATTTCATTTAGGATTGAGTGTTTTGATCTCCTTGTTGTCTAAAGGATTGTCAAGACTCTTCTCCAGCACCACAATTTGAAAGCATCAATTCTTTGGCATTCAGATCTAAAATCATAGCTTTGACATTACAGTCCTTTCTCAGCAAAGTGATATCTCTTTTTTATAATAGGTTTATCACAGCTTTCCTTCCAAGGAGCATCTTTTAATTAAAATTAAAAATTTTAATTTTCTAGCTGCAGTCACTGTTTGCAGTGATTTTACAGCCTAAGAAAATAAAATCTGTCACTGCTTCCACTTTTTCCCCTTCTATTTGTTACTATAATATTCTCATCATTTAACTATTTATGAAGTTATTCTGTTAGTGGAACTAATAAATAGTTATCACTTCACTTTTTATACAATCCTCAGAAAACTGGGAATTTAAAATGAGCAAAGTATAGCCATAAAATCATTTGATCCAAATAGAAAGTCATGCTTCACAGAGTGACATGTAACTTCTGCAGCTGCACATGTTAAATCATGATCTCTGGGAACAATTGTCTTAAAATAACATTAGCTTTTGAAATAGATACTTTTAGTGTTCAAGAGCTCAGCAATTATGGCCCCATTGTTGGATGGGAAATCTTAAATTTTTGTAAGTTATACCTTCAACAGTATCTTTTTTTTTTTTTGAGAAACAGAAACCCAGTACTTAATTTTTCATGAAACAGTCTTGGCTTTTTGCCTATTACTGGCAAAAGAGTCTATCGCAATTTTTTTAAAGGTGTTGATAATGATATAAGAGAAATTGAAGGGCACTGACAAACCGCTGCAGCTACAGCGTTCAGACCATTGTCAACACACAGTGTGGTAATCAACTTCTGCTTCCTGAGCATATTTCATGGATACCTAGTCTGTCATTACCCACACATCTTAACGACCCTGCTGATGAGCAGTGTGGCAGTATTCTACATCTTGAAACCTGTGGAAGCGGCCATGGCATAATTGGCTAGAACACCAAATAGACCATACTGGGCAACTGTGTTGGAAACTTCTTCCTCCACCCCCAAAACCAGAAGAATTAGACTATTCCTAGCCACTTGAATCCAAGTGCACATCAGTTTATCAATAAAGACTCCACAGAATGTCCTGTACAGGAGCTGTTAGTTATTTTGTATTTAGCAAGGTTCTGGAATAGGTTTACTCTAACCAGAAAACTGTCTTCATATGCGCTAAACTGAGAATTCTTTCCCCTGAATATTAGTCTTAAACTTCTAGATGAGACTACTGCAGAAATTACAAGTACAAAATAAAGGCCTATCACAGTGATCCTCACTTATTTAATTAATTTATTTATTTTTTATTTTAATTGGAGGCTAATTGCTTTACAATATTGTGGTGGTTTTTGCCATACACTGACATGAATCTGCCCTGGGTGTACATGTGTTCCCATCCTGAACCCCCTCACCCCTCCCTCCCCATCCCATCCCTCTGGGTCATCCCAGTGCACCAGCCCCGAGCACCCCGCCTCATGCATCAAACCTGGACTGGCGATCTGTTTCACATATGATAATATACATGTTTCAATGCCATTCTCCCAAATCATCCCACCCTCACCCTCTCCCACAGAGTCTGAAAGTCTGTTCTTTACATCTGTGTCTCTTTAGCTGTCTTGCATATAGGGTCATCGTTACCATCTTTATAAATTCCATATATATGCGTTAATATACTATATTGGTGTTTTTCTTTCTGACTTACTTCGCTCTGTTTAATAGGCTCCAGTTTCATCCACCTCATTAGAACTGATTCAAATGCATTCTTTTCAACAGCTGAGTAATATTCCTTTCTGTATATGTACCACAACTTTCTGATCCATTCATCTGCTGATGGTTGCTTCCATGTCCTGGCTATTGTAAACAGTCCTCACCTATTTTAATACAACACTGAACCTTCAGTCAGTCAGTCAGTTCAGTCACTCAGTCGTATCCGACTCTTTGTGACCCCATGGACTGCAGCACACCAGGCCTCTCTGTACATCACCAACTCCCAGGGTTTAGTCAAACTCACATCCATTGAGTTGGTGATGCCATCCAACCATCTCATTTTCTATCATCTCCTTCTCCCTCCTACCTTCAATTTTTCCCAGCATCAGGTCTTTTTCAGTGAGTCAGTTCTTTGCATCAGGTGGCCAAAGTATTGGAGTTTCAGCTTCAGCATCAGTCCTCCCAATGAATACTCAGGACTGATTTCCTTTAGAATGGACTGGTTGGATCTCCTTGCAGTCCAAGGGACTCTCAAGAGTCTTCTCCAATACCACAGTTCAAAAACATCAATTCTTTGTGCTGAGTTTTACTTAGAGTCCAATTCTCACATCCATACATGACTACTGGAAAAACCATAGCCTTGACTAGATGGACCTTTGTTGGCAGAGTAATGTCTCTGCTTTTTAATATGCTATCAGGTTGCTCATAACTTTCCTTCTAAGGAGTAAGCGTCTTTTAATTTCATGGCTGCAATCAGCATCCGCAGTGATTTTGGAGCCCAAAAAAATAAAGTCTGACACTGTTTTCCACTCTTTCTCCATCTATTTCCCATGAAGTGATGGGACCAGATGCCATGATCTTAGTTTTCTGAATGTTGAGCTTTAAGCCAAATTTTTCTCTCTCCTCTTTCACTTTCATCAAGAGGCTCTTTAGTTCTTCTTCACTTTCTGCCATAAGGTTGGTGTCATCTGCATATCTGAGGTTATTGATATTTCTCCCAGCAATCTTGATTCCAGCTTGTGCTACATCCAGCCCAGAGTTTCTCATGATATACTCTGCATATAAGTTAAATAATCAGGGTGATAATATACAGCCTTGACATACTCCTTTTCCTATTTGGAACCAGTCTGTTGTTCCATGTCCAGTTCTAACTGTTGCTTCCTGACCTGCATATAGGTTTCTCAAGAGGCGGGTCAGGTGGTCTGGCATTCCCATCTCTTTCTAAGAATTTTCCACAGTTTATTGTGATCCACACAGTCAAAGGCTTTGGCATAGTCAGTAAAACAGAAGTAGAACCATACAAGTACTTGTTTAAATTAGAGAAAAATATCTTAAAGTAGGTGGTACGAGGGGATAGTTATGAATGCAGATTGTCTCAGGTATACTGAGGCATATGAAAACCCTAAAGTATAAATTCACAGGAGAAATAAATTCAGTTCAAATCCACAAATATTTGTTGAGGCCCTACTAAGCCCAGGAACTTGAGCTATAAGCTGATAGGAAAATAAAAATAAGAATTAAGCCTATTCTTTTCTTTACCTTTAGGAAGGATAAGGCATATATACAAAGGATTCACATTCAGAGTAGAATGGTATAATTGTGAATGAATGAAGACTTTTGCATTGAAGAAAATAACACAGTGTTTGCTTCCAGTGATACAACTTGAGCTTTTGAGTGAACACTATTAACTGGAAGAATTGTATCCAATACTGTGAGTTTGACAGTTCCCCATATTTAGTGTTTTCTTTCTGATGTGACTGGTAATATGATAGTAATATGAACAAATGTGATAATGAAATGTGTCAACATTTCAAGGGCTTGCATAACTCAGTGGATCAGTATTTTCCAAATGACAAATGTGTAAGTCGTGTTACAGAAATCTCGCATAGGTAGAAAATGGTCATTCAAATTGCAAGATAGACAAATGGATTTTAATGTCTGAAAATTGTATTAATATGGTTTCAGATTCCACATTACAACTAATCTTTAAGAAACAACCCCTTGTTAAGTTTATATATCTAAAAAAGAAAGAATATCCACAGTTTTCTGAAAAGGCTGTTAAATGTGTCCTTTTTCCTACTTCTTGTCTTTATAAGGCTGTTTTCTTCCTGTCCCTCAACCAAAACAGCTAATCACAATAGATTGAACACAAGTGTTTATGATAATCCAGCTGTCTTCTCTTAATCCATGCATTAACAAGGTTTGCAAATGTAAAATAATGCTACTTTTCTCACTAAATTGGTCTGTTTTAGAAAAAATATATTTTTCATTAAAATACGATTTGCATTGACATGTAACAGCCTTGTTGCTATTTCAAAAAGAATCAATGTAGAAAGATCACCTATAATACAGCTGTATCTAATTTCATGACACTGGGACTATTGGGAAAAGAAGAGAGATTATGGCAGAAATGATAGGAAAAGTTTTCCCCAAAGAGATGATATTCCAGTTTAGACTCTGAAAAGTAGAATTTAAAGAGGGACTGTTTTTGAGAGGATGAAAAATCATACGTAAAGGCTTAGAAACAACAAGGCACCTGTTATTCTCAGGAAATAATGAGTAATGAGTTCAGCTGGCTGAAAGGTAGGGAAAGCACCATCCTCCTGCTTCTCTGTTACTCACTGCCCCCGGCTTTTCTTTGTCTTCCATTCCATAAACACTGATGCTCCCAGCGGGTTTGCCCTTGGATCTCTCTTCTCACTCTGTGTGTCTCCCTCAACAATCATGTCCATCTTCAAGACTGCCACTTCACTTCTCGGCTGTTGGATCCCAGATATTTATCTCACCTTCCTTCCTGAGCTCCAGAATTATATGTTCTGGACGTCCTGAAAGCAATAAACCTAAAATGGAATAAACATCTTCCCAGAAACCACTCCCTCTTATATCCCCTTTATACCCCTTTCTTGGCACCCTCCGCATTCAGAAATAACTCAGGTCAAGAAGAGCAGTCACCCTGATCTTCCCTCCACCTTCCTCCCCTACATCATTCAGTCTTATCCCCTTTCACCACCACCATTTCTTGCTTGTCTTTTCTACACATTACGTTATGCTCCAGTCTCACAACCTTCCATTCCATCCTCCATATTGTTGCTAAAGTCAATAATACAAAAACAACACATCTAATTACGTTCCCCTGTTTTGAAAGCCTCTGATGCACCCTTCCAGAGACCCGTAATACCTTGGTGGTACATAAACTGCCCTCCACGACCTGGCCCTTGATCACTTCTCCATTCTTAATACTTGGCAGGTGCCCTCCTCAGCCCACAGCGAACATATTCCTTGATTCAGGCGTAGTAAAGAACTTGTTCTCAAAATGTCACCAGACTGTTTTAATTTCCCATGCTCTTGTTCAGGTGCCTTCTCATCCAGGAATGTCCTGCCCCATCATCAAAGAATACAAATTCACCTTTCATCATTGCTTTTGAGATCCATTTCCTCTAAGAATCTTTCTTTTCATATTGACTTAAATAAAATATTTATTTTCCTCTTAATAGTAACACTTTACAGTGAAATTTGTTCCTGAAATTATTCTTAATTTGAATCCCCTCTCCACAGCATGAAGTACTACTGAATAAAGCATTTTGAAAAAGCTCATATTGTTTTACATAAAAAGCAAAGCAATTGTAAATATCTAGCCAAAAATACCCAAATCCATATTTCTTCCAGTGTTTCTACATATAAACAGGCAAGCAAAGAGCCAAGGTTTATAACACATATATGACAGCCATGTGTGTATCATGTCCTTTCAAAACTTTTTTCACAAGTGATTTTGTATTTTTGGAATTCCTTGAATATTTTGCAAATCTAATTTCTGATAGATCTGAAATTGTTTAATATCACAGAAGTATTTTGTTTTGAGAGGTTTTTTTCCCACAAACTGAGCTACATTCCTAGTCGTTCATATTAACATAGCTGGTTATTCACAGCCCATTTTAAAAAGGATTAAAATTCTTAAGCAGCAACATCATAGCTGTATTTGCCACCCCCTGAATTCAAGTGATATCAGAGGTACAGATAAGCCTGCCAGAGACGTGCTTCATTACTGGGCTCAAGTCCCCTAAATCACTGAGCACCCAATCCAGCAGACGGAAAAGAGCTCTAAGCCGCTGTGCAAAATTAAAGACTTGTATAAGCAGAAGGAGTGGCAACAAGGAAGTCATACCAGGGAAAAAGCAAGTTGGTTATTGTAGAGTTATTTTCCTCGAGGGGATGGTAGAGGTCAGTCAGGTAGATTACCTCTCTACTGCTGACCAGGCAATTCCTGATTGACTGGTTTAAGACTGCATTTCTGGGAGAGCCCAAACTGTAATTAAGTCTTAGTTTGGTGGTGTGGGGCTTAGCATGAGTGATTCCATTTGGGACCTGTTGTCTTATCTTTAAAAAAACAAATTTGGAAGGAGGTTTACAAAGGAACTGAGACAGAACCGTGTTTGAGTGTCTCCTGCGGAGGTCCGGGTCAGTAGTGGCCTGCTGCAGGGGCAGGGGCTCTGGGTGCACCAGCCCTGGGTGTGGCATAAGCCCTCTTGGAGGAGGTCGCCATTAACCCCACCATAGAGCCTCCAGAACTTACACAGGACTGGGGACACAGGCTCTTGGAGGGCACAAACAGAATCTTGTGCCCCAGGATCTAGGAGAAAGGAGCAGTAACTCCACAAGAGAATGACCCAGACTTGCCCGTGAGTGTCCAGGAGTCTCCAGCAGAGGCGTGGGTCGGCGGTGGCTTGCTGCAGGGTTGAAGGCACTGAGTGTAGCAGTACATGCCTGGGACCTTTTGAAGGAGGTCACCGTTATCATCATTACCTCCGCCATAGTTTGGTCCCAGGTAAATAGCAGGGAGGGACCACAGCTCCACCCATCAACAGAAAACTGGATTGAAGATTTACTGAGCATGACCCCACCCATCAGAACAAGACCCAGTTTCCCCCTCAGTCAGTCTCTTGCAGCAGGAAGCTTCCATAAGCCTCTTATCCTTCTCCATCAGAGGGCAGACAGACTGAAAACCACAGTCACAGAAAACTAACCAATCTGATCACATGGACCACAGCTTTGTCTAACTCAACGAAACCATGAGCCATGCCATGTAGGGCCACCCAAGACAGACGGGTCATGGTGGAGAGTTCTGACAAAACATGGTCCACTGGAGAAGGGAATGGCAAACCACTTCAGTATTCTTGTCTTGAGAACCCCATGAACAGTATGAAAAGGCAAAAAGATAGGACACTGAACGATGAACATCACAGGTTGCTTGGTGCCCAATATGCTACTGGAGAAGAGTGGAGAAATAACTCCAGAAAGAATGAAGGGATGGAGCCAAAGCAAAAACAACACCCAGTTGTGGATGTGACTGGTGATGGAAGAAAGGTCCCATGCTATAAAGAACAATATTGCATAGGAACCTGGAATGTTAGGTCCATGAATCAAGGCAAATTGGAAGTGCTCAAACAGGAGATGACAAGAGTGAACATCAACGTTTTAGGAATCAATGAAATAAAATGGACTGGAATGGGTGAATTTAACTCAGATGACCATTATAACTACTACTATGGGCAAGAATCCCTTAGAAGAATGGAGTAGCCATCATAGTCAACAGAATAGTCCAAAATGCAGTACTTGGATGCAATCTCAAAAATGACTGAATGATTTCTGTTTCCAAGGCAAAGCATTCAGTATCACAGTAATTCGAGTCTATGCCCCGACCAGTAACCATGAAGAAGCTGAAGTTGAACGGTTCTATGAAGACCTACAAGACCTTCTAGAACTAACACCCAAAAAAACATGTCCTTTTCATTATAGAAGACTGGAATGCAAAAGCAGGAAGTCAAGAAACACCGGGAGTAACAGGCAAATTTTGCCTTGGAGTACAGAATGAAGCAGGGCAAAGTCTCATATACTATTGCCATGTGAACGCACTGATCATAGCAAACACTCTCTTCTAAAAACACAAGAGAAGACTCTACACATGGACATCACCAGATGGCCAACATCGAAATCAAACTGATTATATTCTTAGCAGCCAAAGATGGAGAAGATCTATACAGTCAGCAAAAACAAGACTGGGAGCTGACTGTGGCTCAGATCATGAACTCCCTATTGCCAAATTCAGACTGAAATTGAAGAAAGTAGGGAAAACCACTAGACCATTCAGGTATGACCTAAGTCAAACCCCTTACGATTATACAGTGAAAGTGAGAAATAGATTTAAGGGACTAGATCTGATAGACAGAGTGCCTGATATACTATGGATGGAGGTTCGTGACATTGTACAGGAGACAGGGACCAAGACCATCCCCAAGGAAAAGAAATGCAAGAAAGCAAAATGGCTGTTTGAGGAGGCCTTACAAATAGCTGTGAAAAGAAGAGAAGTGAAAAGCAAAGGAGACAAGGAAAGACACACCCATTTGAATTCAGAGTTCCAAAGAATAGCAAGGAGAGATAAGAAAGCCTTCCTCAGTGATCAGTGCAAAGAAAAAAATGAAAACAACAGAATAGGAAAGACTAGAGAGCTCTTCAAGAAAATAAGAGATACCAAGGGAACATTTCATGCAAAGATGGGCTCAATAAAGGACAGAAATGGTTTGGACCTAACAGAAGTAGAAGATATTAAGAAGAGGTGGCCAGAATACACAGAACTGTACAAAAAAGATCTTCATGACCCAGATAATCACGATGGTGTGATCACTCACCTAGAGCCAGACATCCTAGAATATGCAGTCAAGTGGGCCTTAGGAAGCATCACTACAAACAAAGCTAGTGGACGTGACGGAATTCCAGTAGAGCTATTTCAAATCCTAAAAGATGATGCTGTGAAAGTGCTGCATTCAATATGCCAGCACATTTGGAAAACTCAGCAGTGGCTACAGAACTGGAAAAGGTCAGTTTTCATTCCAATCCCAAAGAAAAGGTGAAAAGAAAGTGAAGTTGATCAGTCCTGTCTGACTCTTTGCGACCCCATGGACTATAGCCTACCAGGCTTCTCTGTCCATGAGATTTTTCAGGCAAGAATACTGGAGTGGGTTGCCATTTCCTTCTTCAGGAAATCTTCCTGACCCAGGGATTGAACCCAGGTCTCCCGTATTGTAGGCAGATGCTTTCCGTCTGAGCCATGAGGGAAGTCATCCCAAAGAAAGGCAATGCCAAAGAATGCTCAATCTACCGTACAATTGCATTCATCTCACATGCTAGTAAAGTCATGCTCAAAATTCTTCAAGCCAGGCTTCAATAATATGTGAACCGTGAACTTCCAGATGTTCAAGCTGGTTTTAGAGAAGGCAGAGGAACCAGAGATCAAATTGCCAACATCTGTTGGATCATCAAAAAAGCAAGAGAGTTCCAGAAAAACATCTATTTCTGCCTTATTGACTATGCCAAAGCCTTTGACTGTGTGGATCACAATAAACTGTGGAAAATTCTTCAAGAGATGGGAATACCAGACCACCTGTCCTGCCTCCTGAGAAATCTGTATGCAACAGTTAGAACTGGACATGGAACATCAGACTGGTTCCAAATTGGGAAAGGAGTATGTTAAGGCTGTATACTGTCACCCTGCTTATTTAACTTATATGCAGAGTACATCATAAGAAACGCTGGGCTGGATGAAGCACAAGGTGGAATCAAGATTACCGGGAGAAATATTAATAACCTCAGATATGCAGATGACACCACCCTTATGACAGAAAGTGAAGGAGAACTAAAGAGCCTCTTGATGACAGTGAAAGAGGAGAGCAAAAAAGTTGGCTTAAAGCTCAACATTCCGAAAACTGAGATCATAACATCCGGTCCCATCAGTTCAGTTCAGTTCAGTCGCTCAGTCGTGTCCGACTCTCTGCGACCCCATGAATCACAGCACGCCAGGCCTCCCTGTCCATCACCAACTCCCAGAGTACACTCAAACTCATGTCCACAGAGTCGGTGATGCCATCCAGCCATCTCATTCACCGTCATCCCCTTCTCCTCCCGCCCCCAACCTTTCCCAGCATCAGAGTCTTTTCCAGTGAGTCAACTCGTCGCATGAGGTGGCCAAAGTATTGCAGTTTCAGCTTTAGCATCAGTCCCTCCAATGAACATCCAGGATTGATCTCCTTTAGAATGGACTGGTTGGATCTCCTTGCAGTCCAAGGGACTCTCAAGAGTCTTCTCCAACACCACAGTTCAAAAGCATCGATTCTTCGGCGATCAGCCTTCTTCACAGTCCAACTCTCACATCCATACATGACCACGGGAAAAACCATTGCCTTGACTAGACGGACCTTGGTTGGCAAAGTAATGTCTCTGCTTTTTAATATACTATCAAGGTTGGTCATAACTTTCCTTCCAAGGAGCAAGCGTCTTTTAATTTCATGGCTGCAATCAGCATCTGCAGTGATTTTGGAGCCCAAAAAAACAAAGTCTGACACTGTTTCCACTGTTTTTCCATCTATTTCCCATGAAGTGATGGGACCAGATGCCATGATCTTTGTTTTCTGAATGTTGAGCTTCAAACCAACCTTTTCACTCTCCTCTTTCACTTTCATCAAGAGGCTTTTGAGTTCCTCTTCACTTTCTGCCATAAGGGTAGTGTCATCTGCATATCTGAGGTTATTGATATTTCTCCTAGCAATCTTGATTCCAGCTTGTGCTTCTTCCAGCCCAGCGTTCCTCATGATGTACTCTGCATATAAGTTAAATAAGCAAGGTGACAATATACAACCTTGACGCACTCCTTTTCCTATTTGGAAGCAGTCTGTTGTTCCATGTCCAGTTCTAACTGTTGCTTCCTGACCTGCATACAGGTTTCTCAAGAGGCAGGTCAGGTGGTCTGGTATTCCCATCTCTTTCAGAATGTTCCACAGTTCATTGTGATCCACACAGTCAAAGGCTTTGGCATAGTCAATGAAGCAGAAATAGATGTTTTTCTGAAACTCTCTTGCTTTCTCCATGATCCAGCGGATGTTGGCAATTTGATCTCTGGTGCCTCTGCCTTTTCTAAAACCTGCTTGAACATCTGGGAGTTCACGGTTTACATATTGCTGAAGCCTGGCTTGGAGAATTTTGAGCATGACTTTGCTAGCGTGTGAGATGAGGGCAATTGTCCGGTAGTTTGAGCATGCTTTGGCATTCCCTTTGGGATTGGTATGAAGACTGACCTCTTCCAGTCCTGTGGCCACTGCTGAGTTTTCCAAATCTGCTGGCATATTGAGTGAAGCACTTTCACAGCATCATCTTTCAAGACTTGAAATAGCTCAACTGGAATTCCATCACCTCCACTAGCTTTGTTCATAGTGATGCTTTCTAAGGCCCACTTGACTTCACATTCCAAGATGTCTGGCTCTAGGTCAGTGATCACGTTATCATGACTATCTTGGTCATGAAGATCTTTTTTGTACAGTTCTTCTGTGTATTCTTGCCACCTCTTCTTAATATCTTCTGCTTCTGTTAGGTCCATACCATTTCTGTCCTTTATCGAGCCCATCTTTGCATGAAATGTTCCCTTGGAATCTCTAATTTTCTTGAAGAGACCTCTTGTTTTTCCTATTCTGTTGTTTTCCTCTATTTCTTTGCATTGATCACTGAGGAAGTCTTTCTTATCTCTCCTTGCTATTCTTTGGAACTCTGCATTCAGATGCTTATATCTTTCCTTTTCTCCTTTGCTTTTCGCTTCTCTTCTTTTCACAGCTATTTGTAAGGCCTCCTCAGACAGCCATTTTGCTTTTTTGCATTTTTTTTCCATGGGGATGGTCTTGGTCCCTGTCTCCTGTACAATGTCACGAACCTCTGTCCAGAGTTCATCAGGCACTCTATCTATCAGATCTAGTCCCTTAAATCTATTTCTCACTTCCACTGTATAATCATAAGGGATTTGATTGAGGTCATATCTGAATGGTCTAGTGGTTTTCCCTACTTTCTTCAATTTAAGTCTGAATTTCGCAATAAGGAGTTCATGATCTGAGCCACAGTCAGCTCCTGGTCTTGTTTTCGCTAACTGTATACAGCTTCTCCATCTTTGGTTGCAAAGAATATAATCAATCTGATTTCGGTGTTGACCATCTGGTGATGTCCATGTGTAGAGTCTTCTCTTGTGTTGTTGGAAGAGGGTGTTTGCTATGACCAGTGCATTCTCTTGACAAAACTCTATTAGCCTTTGCCCTGCTTCATTCCGTGCTCCAAGGCCAAATTTGCCAGTTACTCCAGGTGTTTCTTGACTTCCTACTTTTGCATTCCAGTCCCCTATAATGAAAAGGACATCTTTTTTGGGTGTTAGTTCTAAAAGGTCTTGTAGGTCTTCATAGAACCGATTAACTTCGGCTTCTTCAGCATTACTGGTTGGGGCATAGGCCTGGATTACTGTAATATTGAATGGTTTGCCTTGGAAACGAACAGAAATCATCCTGTCATTTTTAAGATTGCATCCAAGTACTGCATTTCAGACTCTTTTGTTGATCATGATGGCTACTCCATTTCTTCTAAGGGATTCCTGCCCACAGTAGTAGATATAATGGTCATCCGAGTTAAATTCACCCATTCCAGTCCATTTTAATTCACTGATTCCTAGAATGCCTATGTTCACTCTTGCCATCTCCTGTTTGACCACTTCCAATTTGCCTTGATTCATGGACCTAACATTCCAGGTTCCTATGCAATATTGCTCTTTACAGCACCGGACCTTGCTTCTATCACTGGTCACATCCACAACTGGGTATTGGTTTTGCTTTTGCTTCATCCCTTTATTCCTTCTATAGTTATTTCTCCACTGAGCTCCAGTAGCATACTGGGCACCTACCGACCTGGGGAGTTCCTCATTCAGTATCCTATAATTTTGCCCTTTGTTACTGTTCATGGCGTTCTCAAGGCAAGTATACTGAAGTGGTTTGCCATTCCCTTCTCCAGTGGACCACATTCGGCTGTGGTCCATGTGATCAGATCGGCTAGTTCCTGTGATTATGATTTCAGTTTGTCTGCCCTCTGATGCCCCCTAGCAATACCTACTGTCTTATTTGGGTTTCTCTTACCTTGGTCGTGGAAAATCTCTTCACAGCCACTCCAGCAAAGTGCAGCCGCTGTACCTTACCTTGGACGAGGGGTATCTCCTCAAGGCCGCCCCTCCTGACCTTGAACGCGGAGTAGCTCCTCTCTGCCCTCCTGCGCCCGCGCAGCCCCGGTCCCATCAATTCACGGCAAATAGATGGGAAAACAGTGGATGACTTAATTTTTTTGGTCTCCAAAATCACAGCAGATGGTGACTGCAGCCATGCAATTAAAAGACACTTATTCCTTGGAAGAAAAGTTATGACCAATCTAGACAGCACATTAAATAGCAGAGACAATACTTTGTCAACAAAGGTCCATCTAGTCAAGGTTTTGGTTTTTCTAGTAGTCATGTATGGATGTAAGAATTGGACTATAAAGAAAGCTGAGTGCTGAAGAATTGATGCTTTTGAACTGTGGTGTTGGAGAAGACTCTTGAGAGTCCCTTGGACTGCAAGGAGATCAAACCAGTCCATCCTAAAGGAAATCAGTCCTGAATATTCATTGGAAGGACTGATGTTGAAGCTGAAACCCCAATACTTGGGCCACCTGATGCAAAGAGCTGACTAATTAGAAGAGACCCTGATGCTGGGAAAGATTGAAGGCAGGAGGAGAATGGGACGACAGAGGCAAGATGGCTAGATGGCATCACTGACTCAATGGACATGAGTTTGAGTAGACTCCAGGAGTTGGTGATAAACAGGGAGGCAGGAGTGCTGCGGTTCATGGCGTTGCAAAGAGTCGGACACGACTGATCGACTGAACTGAACTAAACTCAGCTGACCAAGGAAATGCAAAACATTTCCAGCCTTTATGCCCACTTACCCGAGGAGGAGGACATCCCTGATACAGAAATGACAGGCAACATGTTTACATAGAAGCCTAGACTTTAATAGAGTCTATCACATTCCTGTTGAGAACAGAAACAAAGGTCATGAAGTCAGGGAAAGGCCACTCATTTGCTAACTCAGAAGATTCAGTGACATGAGATTTTTATCAGTCGGTAATGGCAATGATGTTTTTCTGTACCCTGTAAGCACCTGATGCATGGAAGCAGGGAGCTGATTCTTCTAGAAGGTCTAATAGAGACAAGAAATAAGCAAAGTGAGCAAGGCAGTGATGAATTAGAAAAGTGAAAAGGTTGTGTGAAAGCCATCTGAGAAATTAGCCAACATTTGTGGAGAGAATGTAGAAGTTAGGGCTTGTCATGTTGATAAAGAAAATCAAGATTTAGTGAAGTCAGTTTTATGACAGAGCGGTGACGTCTCTGACAAGTCAGATCTTCCCTCATTTATATTTCATTTTAAAAGATTTTGTGTCATTGTAAACTGTATGGCCAATATGGTGGGGCAACAAATGGTTTGAAACTGCAGTAGGAACAGTAGCGGACGGCATCAGTGACACGCTTAGACAGGACAGAAAGTCCACCCTCAGGAACAGGAAGGGACACTGTCCCCCCTCGCTGAGAGAGCGCATGGAAGGTCGTCCTATCTAAGGAGAGGAGTTTGGTTTTCCACCTTCTGCTTCGCACTTAGTGACACTGTGTCCCTGGTTTCTATAAAAATGAGATTGTAAAGCTGAAATTTGGAGGCAGAAGAACTGGCTTTTAGAGGAAAAGCATCATGCTACAAAAACAGATTTGTATCTTCCCTTGGATGATCGGAAACTGTTGATGTAATCCATGGTAAGAAGGCATGGAGCCTAGAAAGGCAGAAGCTGAGAGCCAAATTCCCAGCAACTTGAGGACTGTGTCCAGTGTTGGGTTAGAGTGAGCCTTAAATGGATGATTTCTCCTCCCCTTCCTGCCCTTTTCCTCTCCTCTCTCCCCTGTGTGTGTGGGGGGGGTGGGGGGGCTGGGGATGGAAGGAGCATACGCCTCCATGAACACAGGAACTTTAAATAAAGGAATAAATGAATATATATATATATATACATGTACAGAGCTGGCTTAAGACTAAATATTAAAAAAAACCTAAGATCATGGCACCTGGCCCCATTGCTGCATGGCAGATAGAAGGGGGGAAGGTGGAAGTAGTGGCAGATTTCTCTTCTTGGGCTCCAAAATCACTGCAGACCATGACCGCAGCCATGAAATCAGAAGACGATGGCTTCTTCACAGGAAAGCAATGACAAACCTAGACAGTGTATCGAAAAACAGAGATGTTATTCTGCCAACAAAGGTCCATATAGTCAAGGCTATGGTCTTCCCAGTGGCTATATATGGTTGTGAGAGCTGGATGATAAAGAAGGCAGAAAACCAAAGAATTGATGCCTTTGAGCTGTGATGCAGAAGAAGACTCCTGAAAGTCCCCTGGACGTCAAGGAGATCAAACCAGTCAGTCTTAAGGGAGGTCAACCCTGAATATTCACTGGGAGGACTGATGCTGAAGCTGAAGCTCCAGAATTTTGTTCATCTGATGCAAACAGACCACCCATTGGAAAAATCCCTGACGCTGGGAAAGATCGAGGGCAGAACGAGAAGAGGGTGTCAGAGATGGCTGGATGGCATCACCGATGCAATGAACATGAACTTGAGCAAATCCTGGAAGACAGTGAGGGAAAGGGAGACCTGGCATGCTGCAGTCCACGGGGTTGCAAAGAGTCAGACATGACTAGGCGACTGAACAGCAAGACGTGTACAGAGAGAGACAGTGCTGATTCATTTTCTGTTTGTTTTAAAGCTTGCTTCAAAGTATCCTTTTGAGATGCAACTGTAATTCAGACTTTGCTTAACTTTTAAAATGGACTTTTTAAGGAAAATATAGAAAATGTGGAGAGAGTTTGCAATCATGCAAAAGGCACTGGAGTGCAGATTAAGAGATCTGGGTTCCGGTCCCAGCTTTGCAGAATCCATGTGAATATGAACTTGACTATTTGAACCACATCTGGAGAATGAAAGTATTAAATGGACTAGAATGATTTTTAAGGCTTCTTCCAACGTACACATCTGATTATCCTGTGAAATCTGGGTTAAGTAGACAGGCAACCTTCACATAGCACGTTAACGTCTGGCAGAAGCACATCTGAAGTGTTAAGAGCAGGGAGGGACAAAGTCAGCTTCTGAAATATTGAAATTGCCCTCCTCCCACCACAGCAAATGAGTACCTTGCTTTGTAATGAGGTGAGAACAAAGCGGATCACATTATAGCAACATGAAGAATTTGTTACAGGTGAACAGGGCGAAAGGTCGCAAAGTCAACACATGCATAAGATTACGGGCTGGGCCGGCCTTTCTCCAATCTTCCCAGTGAGACAGATGCATTTAGATATATCATGCAATTGTAATACAGTTACAAATCCAGTGAGAAGCAACCATGCTCACCGGAACAGTTGATGGATATACTTGTGCATATTTACTTGGATGATCACTTACCAGTTATGTGTACTTGGGTAAGTTAATTATGTGTTCATTGTAGAAAATCTGAAAAATACAGAAAACTATCAAAGAACAAAAAAGACAATGCAAGGAATTCTGAAATATATAGTTTTAGCTTTCCAACCTTTATATTAAAGCAAAACAGAACAGGTATTTCTGTATTTGTGATGCTAATCACTTTTACTTAAAATATCATTTAAATATATGTGCTAAAGTCATTTCCTTTAAGAGCATAAGCAGACAGAAATGTTTATCATAGCTTATTAATCAACATTATTTTGGAAGTTTCAATGAGTGCAATAAAAAATATTAAATGAAGTAATTTATAAATCTACTGGAATAAAAAATATATAGGTCTAATGATGCAGTTGTACATCTAAAAAAGCAAATTGCAGTTTAAAGTAATAAATAAAAAGGAGAATTTGCTAGTTCACTCATATATATATATATTTACAAATCAATACCTTTTCCCTTACTGTCGATAAACAGACACAGAATCAGAAACAGCAAACACATGTAAGACAGAGAGTAATAAATAGTTAAGCTGAGAAGAAGAATAGAGGAACTACATTAAAAAAAGAAACAAAACATCTATACTAACTTATCGAAGGGGCCAAAGGTAAAGCAATCAACAGACAATGGACTGGGTTGGAAAATTTTGACATCACAAAAATATCAAGTCTGTAGAAAAAATATGCTAGACAGCATATTAAAAACCAGAGACATTACTTTGCCAACAAAGGTCCATCTAGTCAAGTGGCAAGCCACTCCAGTACTCTTGCCTAGAAAATCCCATGGATGGAGGAGCCTGGTGGGCTGCAGTCCGTGGGGTCGCTAAAGGTCGGACACGACTGAGCGACTTCACTTTCACTTTTCACTTTCACACATTGGAGAAGGAAATGGCAACCCACTCCAGTGTTCTTGCCTGGAGAATCCCAGGGACGGGGGAGCCTGGTGGGCTTCCGTCTATGGGGTCACACAGAGTCGGACACGACTGAAGTGACTTAGCAGCAGCAGCAGCAGCAGTCAAGGCTATGGTTTTTCCTGTGGTCATGTATGGATGTGAGAGTTGGATTGTGAAGAAAGCTGAGCGCCAAAGAATTGATGCTTTTGAACTGTGGTGCTGGATAAGACTCTTGAGAGTCCCTTGGACTGCAAGGAGATCCAACCAGTCAGTCCTAAAGGACATCAGTCCTGAATATTGGTTGGAAGGAGTGATGCTAAAGCTGAAACTCCAATACTTTGGCCACCTCGTGCAAAGAACTCACTCATTTGAAAAGAACTTGATGCTGGGAAAGATTGAAGACGGGAGGAGAAGGGGATAACAGAGGATGAGATGGGTGGATGGCATCACTGACTCAATGGACATGAGTTTGAGTAAGCTCCAGGAGTTAGTGATGGACAGGGAGGCCTGGCGTGCTGCGGTCCATGGGGTCGCAAAGAATCGGACACAACTGAGCAACTGAACTGAACTGTATATATTGAAAGATACAATTTGAGATATATATACACACACACCTGTAAAACCATCATCACAATCATATTCTTCAACCTCAAAAGTATCCATTGCCTGTGTAACCCCTCACCACCTCCCCATTTCCAGGCAACTACTGATCTACTTTCTGTCACTATAGATTAGTTTGCATTTTTTTTTGAATTTATGGAAACAAAATCTTAAGTTCTCTTTTTTGTTTGGCTTCTTTCACTCAACATAATTATTTTGAGATTCATTCATTTATTGCATGTAGTTTATTCCTCTTTATTTTTGAGTATTTCATTGTTTGGATATACCATCATTTGTGGAGCTATTCACCTATTCGTAGAAATTTTGGTTACTTCCACTTTTGAACCTTTATAAGTAATGCTGTTATGAACATTTGTGTATGAGTCTTTGCATGGACAGTCTTTTTTCTTCTTGGGACTTTCAAGACTCTAGAAGAAAACAGGAGAAAAATATTTGTGATCTCAAATTTAAAGTTTTAGGTTTTTCATTAAGGTTTATGTTCCATTTTAAATAATATTTTTTATAATGATGTGAGGTAGGAAGTTCAATATGTATTGAAGTTCATTTTTTGCATGTGAATATAAAATTGTTTCAATACCATTTGTGGAAAGACAAGAAAAGTTTGTTCTCCTTTTTCATCTTTGTTGAAAATCAATAACTATATACACTTAGTGTGTATGTGAAAATCACTCCGTTGTGTCCAACTCTTTGCAATCCCATGGACTATACAGTCCATGGAATTCTCCAGGCCAGAATACAGGAGTGGGTAGATTCCCCTTCTCTGGGGGATCTTCCCAACCCCAGAATCAAACCCAGGTCTCCTGCATTGCAGGTGGTTTCTTTACCAGCTGAGCCATCAAGGAAACCGATATATGCTTACATTTATATATAAATATTTTTAGAATCTCTAATGTATGTCCTTATTGTTTTTGTCTATTTTGATGCTAATACCATACTGATCTGATTACTGTACCTTTTTAATAAGTCTTAAAGTCAGATGGTATAAGTCCCCAACTTTGTTCTTTTCCAAAGTTGTCTTCATTAATACAGGTATTTCGTATTTCCATAAGAATTTTTGAATAGCTAGACATTTCTAAAAAACAAACAAACAAAAAACAAAACTAAACTAAAAACACCTTGCTGGGATTTTGATTCAGGTTGCATAAACTCTACAGATGAATCTGGGAAGAAATGACTTAATAGTATTAAGGCGTCCAGTTCCTCAGATCTAAAGTTCATCAAAGCAGATCCTCAGCTCTAAACCTCTGCTCTCAATGGTAGAGATGCGTGGGACTCAGAGGTGCTCCTACAGGCTGCAGGGTGCTCCAGAGGAAACAGACTCCTCTGTCATGGACTCCGTGCCACAGGTGTCACCTGTGCCCCAGCACAGGACATCGACATTCAGGATGAGCTCTCAGAGTGGCATACTTCTCTGTGTCTCAGTCTAGACTCAACTTGTAGATTTAGGAGAAAGGGTAGAGGGAACCCTCTCCTTCCTCAGTCCAAAATAATCAACTTAGTTCTTGGCCAATAAAACACTATTCATTTTGATTAACAATAGAAACATCTGTCCCCTTCAAATGAAAACTCCACCCTTACCCATCAGGGTATGATTTTAATGCTGCTGCTGCTGCTAAGTTGCTTCAGTTGTGTCTGACTGTGTACGACCCCATAGACGGCAGCCCACCAGGCTCCCCCGTCCCTGGGATTCTCCAGGGAAGAACACTGGAGTGGGTTGCCATTTCCTTCTCCAATGTGTGAAAGTGAAGTCGCTCAGTCGTGTCCGACTCTTAGCGACTCCATGGACTGCAGCCTACCAGGCTCCTCCACCCATGGGATTTTCCAGGCAAGAGTATTGGAGTGGGGTGCCATTGTCTTCTCGGATTTTAATGCTTGACTCCATTAAAACAATAGAATCACCAAACTGTCTACACATTTTCTCAGTTCAGTTCAGTTCAGTTCAGTCACTCAGTTGTATCCGACTCTTTGTGACCCCATGCACGGCAGCATGCCAGGGCTCCCTGTCCATTGCCAACTCCCGGAGTTTACTCAAACTCATGTGCACTGAGTTGGTGATGTCATCCAACCATCTCATCCTCTGTCGTCCCCTTCTCCTCCTGCCTTCAATCTTTCCCAGCATCAGGGTCTTTTCCAATGAGTCAGTTCTTCGAATCAGGTGGGCAAAGTATTGGAGTTTCAGCTTCAGCATCAGTCCTTCCAATCAATATTCAGGACTGATCTCCTTTAGGACTGACTGGTTTGATCTCTTTGCTGTCCAAGGGACTCTCAAGAGTCTTCTCCAACACCACAGTTCAAAAGCATCAATTCTTTTGTGTTCAGCTTTCTTTATAGTCCAACTCCCACATCCATACATGACTACTGGAAAACCATAGCTTTGACTAGATGGATCTTTGTTGGCTAAGTAATGTCTCTGATTTTTAATATGCTGTCTAGGTTGGTCATAACTTTTTTCCCAAGGAGCAAGTGTCTTTTAATTTCATGGCTGCAGTCACCATCTGCAGTGATTTTGGAGCCCCCCAGAATAAAGTCTGTCACTGTTTCCCCATCTATTTGCCATGAAGTGATGAGACCAGATGCCAGGATCTTAGTTTTCTGAATGTTGAGCTTCAAGCCAACTTTTTCACTCTCCTCTTTCGCTTTCATCAAGAGGCTCTTTAGTTCTTCTTCATTCTCTGTCATAAGGGTGGTGTCATCTGCATATCTGAGGTTATTGATATTTCTCCTGGCAATCTTGATTCCAGCTTGTGCTTCATCCAGCCAAGTGTTTCTCATGATGTACTCTGCATATAAGTTAAATAAGCAAGGTGACAATATACAGACTTGACATATTCCTTTCCTTATTTGGGACCAGTCTGTTGTTCTGTGTCCAGTTCTAACTGTTGCTTCCTGACCCGCAAACAGATTTCTCAGGAGGCAGGTCAGGTGGTCTGGTATTCCCATCTCTTTAAGAATTTTCCAGAGTTTGTTGTTGTCCACACAGTCAAAGTCTTTGGCATAGTCAATAAAGCAAAAGTAGATGTTTTTTTGGAACGCTCTTGCTGTTTCAGTGATCCAGCGGATGTTGACAATTTGATCTCTGGTTCCTCTGCCTTTTCTAAATCCAGCTTGAACATCTGGAATTTCAGAGTTCACAGACTGTTGAAGCCTGGCTTGGAGAATTTTGAGCATTACTTTCCTACTGTGTGAGACGAGTGCAATTATACGGTAGTTTGAGCATTCTTTGGCATTGCCTTTCTTTGGGATTAGAATGAAAACTGACCTTTTCCAGTCCTGTGGCCACATTTTCTCATATTTAGTTAATTCAGTCTCGTCCATAGTCCCTTTGTTATTCTAGCATATATGCCTATCTGTTGTTTCTGATAGATTACTACAATTTATAGGTATTACTTGATTTTTTAAAATACTAATTTAAAATATGTAATATTTGTTGGAAGAGGTCCCTCCCTCCAGCCAAAATCAGTGGCTCAACTAGAGTTTGTTTTTGCCTCCTGTAACAGTTCAGAGGTAGACATGGGGTTCATGGAGATATGCAGGGACCAGAGTCCCTTTCATCTTGTTTCTTCTTTCATTTTTCCTAGAGGATTATCCTCATCTAGATGACTAATTTGGCTTGACTACTACCATGTCTACATCTCAGCCTGCAGGAAGGTGAAAGAATCAGGATGAAAGATCTAAAGATGAGACAAAGAAATTGCACATATGATCTCCACTCTGGTCAGTGAGGCACAAGATAACAACCAGTTGTCAAAAAGGCTGGGGCTGCAATCTTTGGCTGAATAATCACACATCAGCTGAAACTTATAAGAATGGAGAATATTGCAGAAAAATTAGCAGTCTCCGTGGTTGTTGTTCAGTTGCTAAGTCATGTCTGACTCTGCGACCCCATGGACTGCAGCACGCCAGGCTTCCCTGACTCTCACAATCTCTGAAAGTTTGTCCAAGTTAATGTCCACTGAATCGGTGATGCCATTCAACCATCTCATCCTCTGTCACCCTCTTCTCCTCCTGCCCTCAATCATTTCCCAGCACCCAGAGTTGGCTCTTTGCATCAGGGGGCCGAAGTACTGGAGCTTCAGCTTTAGCATCAGCCCTTCCAATGAATGCTCAGGGTTGATTTCTTCAGGATTGACTGGTTTGATCTCCTTGCAATCCAAGGGACTCTCAAGAGTTTTCTCCAGCACCACAGTTCAAAAGCATCAATTCTTCAATGCTCAGCCTTCTTACAGTCTAATTCTCATATCCATAATGACTACTGGAAAGACCATAATTTGACTAGATGAACCTTTATCAGCAAAGGGATGTCTCTGCTTTTTTATACACTGTCTAGGTTTGGCAGCGGAAGAGGGATTGGCAAACCAGTCCAGTATTCTTACCATGAGAACCCCACGAACAGTATAAAAAAAAGCAGTCTCTGTCACAAATTTAATATTTCAAGATCTAAATTTATGATACTTTAATTTATAATTAACAATATAGAATTCCATTGTTTTTCTAGGTAATCAAGCAAGTGGATTTGAGGAAGGAATCAAAAGAAAATAATTTCTTCTTGTTAATGATCATATATTCAAGCACTGACTTCAATTAGATTGTGAGTACAATTTCTATTTACTTCTTCCCAACTATTTTAGTGAATTACCAGGTGCTTTTTATTTCTTGATTCAGTCTTAATACCAAAAAGGGAAAGATTTGTGATAGAACATCACATAATAATCTTTTAATGTTATGAAGATGAGAGTACCTTCCTTTAAGTATTTTGTTACATAAAATTAGGTTTCTTTCACCTCTTAAGTGCCTGTTCTCCTGTCTTCTTTGCTTATATCAAGAAAAGCAGTGCAATAGAAACAGAGTCTTATCTCATTTAATCCGTCAGTTGGAAAATCAAATCACCAGGAATGTGGCATGAGTCAGGGGTGATCTGTGAATGCAGAACTATGGCCATGCAGTCGTCACAACCCAGTTTTCCTCCTACTCTTATATAGTAGGTTTTTTTACAGCTACATTTGCTTTCCTCTCAAACCTTGGTCATCATCAAGAAAATTTATTAGAAATCAAGTGATTGAAGGATAAATTTCTGAGGTCTAAATTCTCACAGACTCTGTAAAATCAGTGTTTGCCAAACACCAGATTTTCTATGAAGATCTGCTACCTTCCATATAAGTAAAAAAAGGGGAGTGGGAGTAAGTCATATCCTGTCATTCCTCAGTTTTAAACCTGAAATGACCCTTTTTAAAAAAATCAGAATAAAAACTAAACTCTTTTAAAATGGCCTAAAGTACCATCTCCCTCCCCTCTTGACCATCCAGTCCTACAACTTTCCCCTCTTTCCCTCGGCTCCAGCTTGTAGCGTCACACTGCCCACCCTGCCAAAGCCATAAATGATGTAGAACACGGGGAACAACATGCTGAGATAGTCAGAGAGTGATTCTCCCTAGGGGTGAAAGTGCTGGGTCACATGGTAACTCTATGTTTAACATTTTTCTCTGTCTCTTCTCAAATCAGCTTTGGTGGGTTACATTCTCAACTGGTTCAGTTTTAATTATTTTTTGTGGGTGTGACATTGCATATTTTATTTAAAAAATAAAATTTCATATAGAGTGACAACATTGCATATATGCTAAGAGCATAGCCTTTGAAGTCAGACTGTTTTTTTTATGTAAATTGTTCACTTGATTAGAGAATTAAAATTCCAAGAGAAATGAAAACATATATCCAAACAAAAACCTCTACATAAATGTTCATGGCAGAATTATTCATAATAGCTGGAGATGCAGGTAGGAACAGGGGTCTGATCCTTGGGTTGAGAAAATCCCTTGGAGAAGGAAATGGCAACCTGCTCCAGTATTCTTATCTGGGAAATCTCATGGACAGAGGAGCCTGGCAGGCTACAGTCCATGGAGTCACAAAAGAGTAGGACACCAGTTAGTGACTAAATAATGACAAAAACAAAACCTAAATGTCCATCAATTGATGGATGGATAAATGAAATCTGCTATATCTACACAATGGACTATTATTTGGCAATAAAAGAAGTACTGAAACATACTACAACGTGAATGAACTTATAAAATGATTGTCACAAAGGGCTGCATATTATATGACTCCATTTATATGAAAGGTCCAGCAGAGGCAAATCTATCAGTAGAAATTATGGGTCAATTATAGCTCAATAAAGCTGTTATTTTTTTAAAAAATAATTCCAGAAACACCTTGGTGGTGGGGCTTGATGAACACCTGAACTTTACTGTTACTGTTATTGGTTAGCCCACCATGTACCCTTTCCCCAGCCCCACTTAACATGGCCTGATTTACTATGCTTCCAGTATGTAACAAAGTCCAGATCTTGACCATTTCAGCTTTTTAAAATACAAAGCTTGTTCAAATTGTAGCTTTGGAATTAGAAATCTCCAAATTTCTTAAGTGACATAAATGCTTAGAGCATGATAATTCTAACTTTCCAAAGGCCACCTATCAGACAGAACTCTGAGTTTTGTCAGGAAATTTCTTCTTTCTATGTGGTCTTTTGCAGAGTTGACGCTCTTCCTTCTTTTCCCTTTAAAGTTGGAACAGAAAGAACTTAACACAGAACGCCAGCACACATGTGTTCCCTGTGACGTCACCTTTCAATTAGGATACGGTTACCAGGGTAACCAAGTTAGTTACATATGGAACATCAGAGCTGATCTCAGGTGGAAATAGCTCAAGTGAAACCCAGGAGGGCTGGGAATCCTGGCTGACCCTCAGGTCTAGTGAAGGTCAGTGTCTCAACCACAGGAATAAGGTAAGAAGTTAGTCACTTAAGCCATGGGCACTAGGGGCCATGAGAAGGAAAGGGGGACTGAAACCAGACGTCTGTATCATAGGGAAAAAGAGATTTGTGATCAGGAACTCCAGTCACTGGTACTTGTGTGGTTAATTACTATTTTACTTATTTGAAAGTCTGAGTATAAAGCAGTAATGTGAGAAAAATTCAGAACCAGTTAATAGAGAATAGTACCTCAGAGTAATATCAAAGAGTATGTGGTGAAAAGAACTTTGGGATTAGAATCAGAAGGCGTGACTTCCAACTGACCCTATGATTAGAAAGTCAGTTCCATTTCCCAAGCCTCAGTTTATTAATCAACAAAATGATTGGGTTGAATTCAGTCCTCACTGAATATTTGGTTGAATATAAATCTCTCTCAGACCTTCCCAGCTTTAAATAGTTAGGAATTCAAAACTGTCTTAGAACTGAAACCGCAAATTGTTTGTTTCTGGTACCCTGAGCAAGGGGAGAGATCAAATGTACAAATCCAAATTTTGTGGTTTTACAGGAGCTGCAAGCTAACCAAGTCATTACTGTGTTTCCATTTCCAAGTGAGTCTCTCCTCCGTTGTGACATGGCTGTGATATGAAAACTTTTATTTTTTTTAATTGCTTTTTCAAGTTGCACTGCTTCAGCTTAGGTAGAGCTTCCTAAACTCCATCAGATATTTCCATCATATTAAGAATATAAGAAACCTAATGTAAAACAATTTTCATTGTAGATTTTTCAAACCTGACCAACGTTGAACTGGATGTAGGCAGATTCAACCAGGTTAACCACACCTTAATATCTTAACAAAAGTAAAATGGGGGAAGGGACCATTAGTCTTCACTAGGCTGGAACAGCATAAAATGCCTGCCAAACTCATGGATCATTTCAGCAGAAGCATCATGCTCATGCAAGTTTTTACCTAAGCATATCATCAGTAAAAGGAATTTGTCAAGTCGCTTTCACTTTCTTGTTGCCCAGAAGAAAGTATATTTTGAGAACAAAACACTGGTCTGGTGGTCCTTTTCTAAGTTTGAGCAAAGTGGTAGCTACACCAAGCCTTGGATTGGCTGAAGACCTATTTAGCAGTGGGGGGTTGTGAGAAAACAGCCAGATGGTACTGATTTTTAAGGTTACAGAGAGAGGTCAAGCTCCACGTCTCACCCAGGTTGCCTTTCTCAGCTGTCTGTCATAACACTGAGTGCTTATACATGGAGCGATCCCTGTTGTGGGGTGGACTCAGTCATTTTACTTTACAGACAACGAGTATGCCGACATTCGCTGAAGGAATACACAGAAATCTAGCAATCCTAGACCCCTCTTCCCATACTTTTAGCTGGGACGTCCTTTCTTCCGTTTTTGCGCCGCGTTGACAGCTGCCTTGGGCGTTCCTTCCTCTGTAGTGCCTCGCGGAGTGAGTCAAGTCTCTGTACACGTGCCAGATTCGCCTCTAGACTGCAGTCTCTTCGAGATCCCGAAGGGATCTTCCATGGGATACCTTCCCATGTCGGCAGTGCAGTACCCAAAATATCCTAGTAAATATTATTATTATAAACATCATTGTTACTAGTAAATATTATTATGACTCAAGTAATACGTACTGAATGAACAGCTGAACCTGCAACCTGTCGAATGAATGAATGTACTGATGCTGGGAAAGGTTGTGGGTGGGAGGAGAAGGGAACAACAGAGAATGAGATGGCTGGATGGCATCACCGACTCTGTGGACATGAGTTTGAGTGAACTCCGGGAGTTGGTGATGGACAGGGAGGCCTGGCGTGCTGGGATTCATGGGGTCGCAGAGAGTCGGACGCAACTGAACTGAAGTGAACCCTCAATACAGATTCCCTTCTTCCTACGGGAATCCACGGTGAAACTGTGGCTAAAAGGTAGCCACAGCGCTAACATCTTTGAGCTGCTGGAGGGAAACGAACCAACAAACAGAACAGGATAGGGGAGAAATGAGCAAACAGAGGAGGACGCGCAGGCAGCGCGCGCGGCGCGCACGCCCCGCCCCGCCGGCGTATTGCGCGCCCCGCCCCGCCCGGCCAGCGTCTGAGCGCGCGCCCCGCTCCGCCCCGCCCCCGCCCCGCCCCCGCCCCGCCCCCGCCCCGCCCCGCCGGCGTCTGAGCGCGCGCCCCGCCCCGCCCCTCCCCCGGCCCGCCCCGGCCCGCCCCTCCCCCGGCCCGCCCCGCCCCGCCGGCGTCTGTGCGCGCGCGCCGCCGGGGGCGCGGCCGCTGATCGGAGCCCGGCGCCGGGGCGCGCCGCCTGGAGAGGCTTTGACGTGGCAGTTCCCAGCCCGGCTGCAACGCGGCGAGCGAGCCCAGCCTGCGGGGACGCCGGCGCGGGGCGCGGCGCGGCGGGAGCAGCGGCCGCCGCGGAAGCGGGGCGCGGAGCGCGGGCTCTCGGAGGCCCGGCGGCGGGCGGGCGCCGAGCAGGTAACGCCGCGCCCAGCCCGGCTGCGCTGCGGCGGGACCCTTCCCCAGACGCAGTTGTGGCGGGGTGCGGTGCCCGGCTCGGGGTGCGCTGGGGCGGTGGCGAGAGACGGGATGCCCACCTGTGGCGGGGCAGCGGGGGCACCTGCTTCGCTGCTTCAGCCCTTTGGTGTAGTTTCATACTGGGGGGTGGGCGTGGGCAGTGTTTGCCCGCCCGCGCGCCCCTATCTTTGTGTCTGGGGATGCTGAAACTTCCTGGTTAGGGTCCTCAGTAGCCGCGGTATTCCGGCGTACTGCCCGCCGCTTAATTATCTCCGTGTCAACTTAATTTCCCCTTCCTTGGAGGGAGGGAATGCTGGAAATCCTCATTTTGTGATAATGGCAAATGTATCTTCAAGCTTCGGGAAGCCTAACAGTGAAGCTGATTTGTCCAGATCCCAGCTGGGTCCAGTGTAAGACGTGCATCTGGTGAGAATGGTCGAGTGACAGCGGGCTGGGGGTTGTCCTGGGCTTGGAATCCCAGATTTTGAGGCTCGGCCTGCTCGTGCCAAGTGGCTTTCTGCCATGTTGCCGCTTGAAGCTGAGTCAGGTTTCTGTAACTTGGTGCTCCAGTGTGAGGAAGTTTGACGTGGCACACTGGTTTGAGTGAGGAAGCAAATTCCTGCCAGGACCAGTGAAGAGGGACCCGACTGCTTCCTGCTCTTTGGAGTGAACATCCCTGCCTTTCCTTTCTGTCACTCAGCAACAGGCTGCTGCGTAGGTGTGTTACTGCTGACTTCCTAAATCGCTTGGTTGGATGAGCTTGACCCAAGCTCAGGCTGCCACGTCTCTCTCCGCTAAGTGGGAGGAGGGAAGATGTGTTGTCAGTAACATCGTGGACCCAGGGGCCTATCACTCCTCTTTTTTAGATCTCCCCTTCCAAGGAGAATAAAATGATCTTACAGTATTTTTACTTCAGTTGCTTTCATTTTGGAATCGTATAGTTTAACATGAAATTGAAACCAAGTGAATGCAGTTTCCTGAATATGTTTCAAACCTTAGCCGGTTTCACTGATCTTATAGTTTAAAAGATAGCATCGTAAAATAGCAAAAGGAAAAATATTCCAATGCTGGGTGAAGAAAGTGGAAAGAAGTTGTAGAATCGTTGTTTTTTTAATCTAGAAAGGCTTTAGAAGCTTCATTTTGTAAGAGGGAACTGACGCTCAGAGAGGTTCTTCAGCTCATTCTGTGTCACACAGCTAAGGATGAGCAGATGTGTAGTGTAAACCCACTTCTCTTGCCGGGATTCAGAGCTTTTGCTGTTATAATTTTTCTTTTTAAGAGTAGTTCTATGAAATGTCTCTTCTTTTATGAAACCTGGAGAAAATGTCAGCTTTAAAAACATGTTGATGTTTTGGTTCTGAGTAGAATCAAGATGGATCTGTTGTATTTGTGAGTTGTATGTGTGTGCTTAAACACATGTGCAATTGGACTTTTCCCCTTCATTCTTTAAATATCTGTGCATGTATTCTTAGTGTGGTATTTAAATCAGAAAGAAAGTCTGTCATCTTTGCCTGAGAAACAACTGACAACTCTCAAGTAGTTGTAGGCTGCCACTTGGCTTCATCAGTATATGACTCATAAAATCAGTCCATTATCAACTTATTTTCTACTGTATCTGTTGGACTTTTTTCCCCCTTTATCCTAACTGCCTCGTTAAAGTTACTAATTAGGATAGCACTAAAACTCTTGAGAGTCCCTTGGACTGCAAGGAGATCCAACCAGTCCATTCTAAAGGAGATCAGTCCTGGGTGTTCATTGGAAGGACTGATGCTGAAGCTGAAGCTCCAATACTTTGGCCACCTCATGCGACGAGTTGACTCACTGGAAAAGACTCTGATGCTGGGAGGGATTGGGGGCGGGAGGAGAAGGGGACAACAGAGAATGAGATGGCTGGATGGCATCACCGACTCGAGGGACATGAGTTTGGGTGAACTCCGGGAGTTGGTGATGGACAGGGAGGCCTGGAGTGCTGTGATTCATGGGGTCACAAAGAGTCGGACACGACTGAGCGACTGAACTGAACTGAAAATGACACAAGTGAGAACATCCAGTTGCAGGCTACTGGCAAGTCTGCTGGTCAGTCAGCGACAGTGACATGTCGTTACTGCCAGTGACATGTTCTGTGCAGAAACAGGGCCCTGGAAACAAAAGACACCAAGATCTACAGTAGATACATTTATGAGAGACTCTCTGTGACACAGTTTAGGCTTACAATGAAAAAGGGATTGGCAGCTGTTATTCAGGATTTAATGCCTGTGCATTTGCCCAGGGCTATGGAAGTGAGTTACTGAGTTCCATAGAACTGTGGTTAGAGACTTTTTAGGGGAAAGTGATATTGTTTGATATGAAGCTGTCTCGTGCACTTGATAACTGTACCTTTCTTCAGAGTATCATAAACATTTATTAACCGTGTTTATATTTTTAATAACATTAAGTGACTCAAACTCTCGCGTTGATGTTTTTTCTTTTTCCTTCTGTTACAGGGTTCTTTTATAGAACTATTCCTTGGAATGATATTTTCATAATGAGCCAGCAAGGTTATGTGGCTACACCTCCCTATTCTCAGTCCCAGCCTGGAATTGGCCTTTCTCCACCGCATTATGGGCACTATGGGGACCCATCTCATGCAGGTCCTCCACCAGGTAAGGTGCATTATTTTGACACGTGTGTGATTATTGAATCTCAAACTCGGAGACATAAAATATTCAGAAAGAGCAGCTTTGGAAGAGTTGAATGGTAATTAAATAGACAGTGCAGTGGTTTGAGCTTATATGATTATTTAGAAAAGCCTACCTTATCACTTTGGTTTTTGCATGGGGAGTTTATTTTTTAAATATAAATCAAAACAAAGACACTTCCTGAGTGTCTTGTTTTTACTGTTAGACTTGCTCTTGCTATTAACCGGTAGTGTGAGGTTATTATAAACACTAAAACCCCCACAAATTATATATACATACACATATATGTGTATATATATATATATTGTATACTAAATATATATGTCTTGAGTATATACATATACTAACTAATATTGGAAAAATCTCATTAGATTTGTATGCTGAAGTTTACTCAGTGATGATAATAATGAGAAAAACATAGCCTTGCTGTAAAATCATTATTGAATAATGTTGGTTGCCCTAAAATTCGGTACCCAGCAAGGAATCTTGGTTTTTGGAGCAGAGGTGGGAGAAGGAGTCATGGAGAGGAACTCCTGTTGCTCTGACGGTAGCTGATATGGTAAGGTCACCTCCCATTTTCAAGGGGCTGCCCTGAGGGGCCAAGTTTCAGGGTCAACAGGGAGGCTAATAATAGCTTGTTTCGGTGCTGATGACCCCGGAGTCCCTAAAAATATTTGTGAAAGACAGTTCTTGGGACTTCTGAGGAATCAACTCAAATCTTTGGGTAAACTGGGCTTTGTATAAATAATTGAGTATCTCTGGAGATTTACTAGGACTGACTCAGGGATGTAGGATCCAGGCCTTGCTGGGTAGCTTGTGTGGAGTGCAGAGTCAGCCAGGGGTGAGGAAAGCTTCTAGGGAGGCTTGATGGTAGCAGCCACGCACAGTTGTAGCAGAAGATGCTGTGAGACTGAATTTCCTGTGGGAAGTCGTTCTTCTGACTTAGTCCAGGTTTTAAAAACCTCCAGATGAGGCATCATCCTCTTGTCCAGGTTCAGTCCTCCTCATAACATTTCTTGATCTGGGTCCTGTAGGAACCATTTAACCATCTTTCTCCAATTTCTTTTCTGTCTGGTGGTTCATTCATTTATATATAATGATAATTATGCATTACTTTTTTTTTTTTGAGTGCTTACCATGTATCATAAGCTGGTCCTAAAAGAATTATGTGTATAATTTTCTTTAACCGTCATTCATTGCTGTTCAGTAGATTATTAGCCCTATTTTGCAGCTAAGAAAACCAGATGTCTGAAATACCATGATTTACCCAAGGTACAGAGCTGGTAGTGTAACCAGGATTCACACCGAGGTCCCTCAAGAAAACAAACAGCAAACTCGAATCAAAACCTAAGTAAAACATTCAGTGTTGCTCACTTTTCCTCCTGCTCTTTGCAGCCATCTCTTGAACGAGTCCTCAGCCCACTCCCTCACGCCCCGTCCTTGCTTCGCAGCCCTCCACGGCACAGTGTATTCTTGGCTCCGTAGCCTGGGCCCTGTCCACCCTTCCCTTCTCCCACTAGGGTTGTTGGGGATCTCCTGTTACCAAAGGCAGTAGACACTGCCTTGTGCTCTTGAATTTGACACTGTTTACTGCTTTTGTTTGCACAAAACTCTTTTCTCTTTTGTTTTCAATGACACTGTCCTTTCGTTAGTTTTCTTGGTGGCTTTCTGGACATCTCCTCTAAGGGGTTCCCACTTCCTCACATGACCCTTAAGTGGTGCTGATTCTGCCTCTTTGTTCTGTCTTCACCCTTCTTTCCCTCTCACTCTGTAGATTTAGTCCCTTAACTCTATTATTCCATATGAAGGGCTAGTCTCTCAGATCTTTTCCTCCAGCCCAGATGACTTTCTTAAGCTCCAGATCTGTATTTTCAGGTGCCAGCCTGTTTACATGGGTATATCAAACTCATCATGTCCAAAATAACTCAGTATATTTTTTCATAACGCATGTTTTTTCTGGCATTCCATACTCACCGAGCAGCCATCATTCATTCAGCTGCCTAAATTAGAACTTTTCACTGTTTTAAAAAATCTTTCCTTTTACCTGCTATAATCCAAATTCTTTTGGGGGTAATTGTAAATCTTTTCTCCCTGCTTCCTCCTTTCTACCCAGTAGTCACTATTCTTGCTCCAGCCATCCGCCTCTCACCTGGATGACTAACGTTGTCTCCTAATCACATCCTCTCTCCAGCCTTTCTCCAAACAGTCCAGTTCTGTGTTCCATTCATTCAGTTGCTCCATCATATCCGATTCTTTGAGAACCTGTGGGCTGCAGCACGCCAGGCCTCCCTGTCTGTCACCAACTCCTGGAGCTTGTTCAAACTCATTCATGTCCTTTGAGTCGGTGAAACCATCCAACCATCTCATCCTCTGTCTTCCCCTTCTACTTCTGCCTTCAATCTTTCCCAGCTTCAGGGTCTTTTCCAATGAGTCAGTTCTTAGCATCAGGTGGCCAAAGTATTGGAGCTTCAACATTAGTTCTTCCAATGAAAATTCAAGACTGATTTTCTTTTCAATTGACTGGTTTGATTTTCTTGCAGTCCAAGGGACTCTCAAAAGTCTTCTCCAACACCACAGTTCAAAAGGATCAGTTCTTTGGCACTCAGCTTTCTTTATGGTCCAACTCTCACATCCATATATGACTACTGGAAAAACCATAGCTTTGACTAGGCAGACCTTTGTTGGCAAAGTAATGTCTCTGTTTTTTAATATAGGTATAAGTATATTGTATAGATTGGTCATAGCTTTTCTTCCAAGGAGCAAACATCTTTTAATTTCATGGCTGCAGTCACCATCTGCCGTGATTTTGAAGCCCCCAAAAATAAAGTCTGTCACTGTTTCCACTCTTTCCCCATCTGTTTGCCATGAAATGATTGGTCTGGTTGCCATGATCTTAGTTTTTTGAATGTTGAGTTTTAAGCCAGCTTGTTCACTCTCCTCTTTCACTTTCATCAAGAGGCTCTTCATTTCCTCTTCCCTTTCTGCCATAAGGGTGGTGTCATCTGCATATCTGAGATTGTTGATCTTTCTTCTGGCAATCTTGATTCCAGCTTGTGATTCATCCAACCTGGCATTTCACATGATGTACTCTGCATATAAATTAAATAAGCAGGGTGACAATATACAGCCTTGAAGTACTTCTTTCCTAATTTGGAACCAGCCTTTTGTTCCTTGTCTGGTTCCGTCGCTTCTTGACCTGCATTTAGGTTTTTTAGTGCTCTTGCCTGGAAAATCCCATGGATGGAGGAGCCTGGTAGGCTGCAGTCCATGGGGTTGCACAGAGTCAGACACGACTGAGCAACTTCACTTTCACTTTCATGCATTGGAGAAGGAAATGGCAACCCACTCCAGTGTTCTTGCCTGGAGAATCCCAGGGACGGGGAAGCCTGGTGGGCTGCTGTCTATGGGGTCACACAGAGTCGGACACGACTGAAGTGACTCAGCAGCAGCAGCAGCAGGAGGCAGGTCAGGTAGTCTGTGTTGGAGGGAATTTTATAGCCTGCAGATCTAATTCTGACTTTCTTCTGCTTCAGACCTTTCTGGCACCTCCAGAAAGCTGGTCTTGCCTCCGGTCAGTGCCTCCACCCCATCCTCCCCAGGGTGTGTTCTACCCTCCTCCCCCAGACTCAGTTCACCTGTGGGGCTTGCTGACATTTCTGACCACTTCCCGTTCTTCCTCAAGCTCATTCATAAATCCTCTTCTCCTGTGTTCTCCAACCCCTGTGTGGCTTTGCTGCCCGTTACCACGCTGTGTGTAATAGATGTGCCTGAACAGTTCAAAAGGGCCTCAGTCGGTGTTCGTTCAACAAATGAGTGAACGACCAGCTGCTGCATTCATCAGCAAAGTACTCAGGTGTTCACCACTGGTAAAACACTGTTGGATTAGATCCTTCATGCTTTAATTTAAACCTCTTTCTCCTCATCAGTTCTCAGATACCAGGCTATCAGCCTCTATATACATACCCTTCTGTAAATAGTGGTGTATTTGTTTAATGATTTGAAACTGTCACTAACTTACCCTAGCCTATCTTTCTCTGTGCTGAATGACCGTAGATCTCTTAGTCATCAGTCACCGCATACCTTCTTTTCTAGTCTTTTCGTGTACCTTGTATTTATTTATTTTTTTTTGTGACAGACTCAGAGAACTTAGCTGTGGTTCCTTGAACTCTCTGTTCTGCCATAGATCTGGCCACGTCTTGGTTTCTGTTTCTTACGTACCATGCTGTCCTTTGTGCCTAGTGTGTGATGCTTGTGCTATGCGGAAGCAATGTAGCAGGTTTATTGGGTGAGCAAAGTGCCTGTGGCAGTGTAGCAATGAATAAGAGGAACCCAAGCTCTGTCGTATAGTACGGACTTGTCTAGTGGGACATGCGTTAAAGAAATTGATGGTGACAGAGCAGGGGAAACACCATCTGAGGAATTAGGGGGTGGAATGGAAGCTCATAGCAGGGGCACCTAACCAAGGCTTACAGGTGAGGGGGTCTTCCTGGAAGGAAGAACCTGAAAGATGAGGGTCGGCCAAATAGGGAGGCGGGTCACTGGGGTTGGAGAGGTGGCGCCTTTGAGGACCTGCAGGAGGCTCACCGTGGCTCAAAGGACAGTAGGGCGCAGTGAAGCGTCTTAAGCGGGGAAGGGTCACGTATATTGTTTAGTTATATTCCACATTAGAAAGAGTGTGAGGAGGGAATCAGTGGACACACTGCTTTCTGGAGCACAGTTTGGAGTCCTCAGCACTGCTGACATCTGGGGCCACCCTTTGGTGTGGGAGGCCGTGCTGTGCACCCTAGGGCCTTGAGCAGCATCCTTGGCTTCTCCGGCTCATCAGACAGCAGTGCTCCCTCTTCTACTCCCACCCTGGCCCTAAGCCATAGCAACCGAAAGTCTTAGACCCTGCCAAGTGTCCCTTCAGGGGCAGCATCACCCTTGGTGGAGGACCACGGGAGGAGAAGGGGACGACAGAGAATGAGATGGCTGGATAGCATCACCGACTCTGTGGACATGAGTTTGAGTGAACTCTGGGAGTTGGTGATGGACAGGGAGGCCTGGCGTGCTGTGATTCATGGGGTCGCGGAGAGTCAGACACGACTGAACTGAACTGAACTGAACTTGTCTAGAAGCTGAGCAGCAGGATCTGTTGATGTCCTGGAACCGGGAGCTGTGGTGAGGCTTCTAATAAATAGTGAACTTTTGTAGGAAAAGCACCAGCCACAGCACCTTAGAAACGAGTCATTATGGTTCTGCCCGTATAATGGAGAGTTTGTTTATTTTAGATAAACTTTCTTTCTCAAATGGTTTTCAATTTTGGTTTCAGTTTGTCAGATCCAGGGCCAAATCCAAGATACGCTTTTCTGTGATGTTGTCTTGGTCAGAGGTCAGTCTAGCAGAAAGACATTTGTAAAAGGGTATCAGGAAGCTAAGAAAGTAGCAGAGTCAGAGAACCAGGCTTGGGACTCTGTGGTCATGGAGCCGACATCCAGTAAGCATTGCCTTTCAACCCGGGAGCCGTCACTAGAGCACATGGCAGCCCAGTCTGTAAGGAGTCTAGGAAATGGAGATTCCATCTTTCCAGCTCAGGACCACATGGAAAAGCAAGCCAGAAAGGAATTAGAATTGGTGTTGCGTAAGCTAGTCTGGCGGAGAAGGCAATGGCAAGCCACTCCAGTACTCTTGCCTAGAAAATCCCATGGATGGAGGAGCCTGGTAGGCTGTAGTCCATGGAGTCGCTAAGGGTCGGACATGACTGAGCGACTTCGCTTTCACTTTTCACTTTCACACATTGGAGAAGGAAATGGCAACCCACTCCAGTGTTCTTGCCTGGAGAATCCCAGGGAGGGGAGCCTGGTGGGCTTCCGTCTATGGGGTCACACAGAGTCGGACACGACTGAAGTGACTTAGCAGCAGCAGCAGCAGCAAGCTAGTCTGGAGAAAATGTCATTTCTTTAAAGGCCAGTTTATGATTTTAGATATTTTTCTTTGGGCATTGTTGTTGTTGTCCAGTCCCTCAGTCGTGTCTGACTCTTTGCAACCCCATGGACTGCAGCACGTCAGGCTTCCCAGTGCTTCACTGTCTCCTAGAGCTTGCTCAAACTCATGTCCATTGAGTCAGCGATGCCATCTAACCATCTAATCCTCTGCCACCCGCTTCTCCTCTTGCCCTCAATCTTTTCCAGCATCAGGGTCTTTTCCAGAGAGATGGCTTTTTGCATCAGGTAGGCAAAGTATTGGAGCTTCAGCTTCAGCATCAGTCCTTCCAATGAATATTGAGGACCGATTTCCTTTAGGATTGACTGGTTTCATCTCTTTGCTGTCCAAGGAACTCTCAAGAGTCTTTTCCACAATTTGAAAGCATCAGTTCTTTGGTGCTCAGCTTTCTTTATGGTCCAACTCTCACATCCGTACATGACTACTGGAAAAACCATAGGTTTAACTAGATGGACCTTTATCAGCATAGTGATGTCTCTGCTTTTTAATGTGCTGTCTAGGTTGATCATAGCTTTTCTTCCAAGGAGCAAGCATCTTTTAATTTCATGGCTACAGTCACCATCTGCCGTGATTTTGGAGCCCCCAAAATAAAGTCTGTCACTGTTTCCACTTTCTCTCCATCCAATTGCTATGAAGTGATGGGACTGGATGCCATGATCTTAGTTTTTTGAATGTTGAGTCTTAAGCAAGCTTTTTCACTTTCTTCTTTCACCGTCATCAAGAGGGCATAAGCATAGTTAGATCTTTCTCATGGTATGGTTTTGCTTTCCTATGAGTTCTCATACTGAAATTCTCATAACCTGATTTCTCTTTATCTCTGATCACTTATGAAAATGCCAGGTGTGTGACCAAAGACTATCACTTTGCAGTTATCAGTGATACTGATAATAGAGTCCAAGTGGCCCCCGGGACTTTGTAGTCTGACCCCAGCCAACCTGGACAGTCTCTGCTCCGGCCACTTCCCCACCGTCTGACAACACTTCGCCTTTTGCCTGATCACACCCCGCCCTCTCAGATTTTCACTTAAGCTTTGCCTCCTGCCTGGAACCCCTGTCCTATCTGTGCTAAGACAGCTCCTGCGCATTCTTCAGAATTCACCCTGAGCAGGCCTTCCTCTCTGAACTTTTCTTGATTCCCATAGGAAGCGTTAGATGGTTCTTCTGCATTTTACACTCGTCACCAGGCGCTGTGATTGTCTGTTTACACGGTTGGCTCTTCCCTAAGTGATTGAAAGGCACACTGAATGTATGTCGAACAAGAATGAATTTGAATCGTTGCTACAGAGTTGATTTCCAAAAATAAAAGGGAAAGAATCTTTTAGTAAGATTTGTGTGAGACATTTCTGCTTGAGTGTGTAAGAACTGTTTTTGGTTTGGTTTGGTTTTTAGAAACAGGTTTATAAATATATGCGTCTCATGTACACACGAACATAGCAGGATGTGAATAACCCCGAGAACTAGTTTTTGATGCTGTGTGAGGATTGCTGATGAAGCTGCTATTTGCTTACCTGTTTAAGGAATGAGAATATCTTTGGTTTCTTGCAGTGCCTTTGATTATTGCTGCATTAGCGCTAGCATTGTACATTTTCTCTTTTTGTCCAAAATAATCTTTTAAGAATGAAAATACAAGAGTGCATATAATTATGATGTATGTGTCTTGTTAGAATATATTGATAAATCCTTGAAAAGATGCAAAGGATGTGACCAGGGTGAGAAAACCAAGATTTCTTGGGAGATTCCCTCTATATATCTGGCATTGTTCTGGATGCTCCTATGCCCGTTACCTAGTTTAATTCTCAGAATGATCCACAGAGACAGGGGACACTGTTGCCATGGTACAGTGTTAAAAGTTTAGGTTCTGAAAGAAAAAAGTATCTTTTTAGGGTCACAGGTGTTTGGTGATAGAGTAAGATTGCAGACTCCAGTTTGTGTTGCTGTAAGTCTCATGTTTTTCTAACTCTGCTGGATTTGAGGTATAAACCGTATGTAAAAATAAGAATAATATTTGTTGTTTTTGTTCTTGGTATATGGAAAATGGCTAAATAAACTGTGACAGTAAAGTTAATATAAATTTTTTCTTAAGTTTGAGGAATTCAGTTTTAAGAAAAGAAACCTTTGTATAAGCTTCACTAATATTATTCATGAATACTGCTACTTCACTGGCTATGTTTCATTCTGGATTGCCCAGGCATCTGAGAGCATGCCCTTCAGAGGGTTATGATGACCACATAGGAAATTCTTCCTGGGCCACTGTAGGGTCATCCAGTCACTTTCCTTACTCTCTAAGGGAATAAACTTTCTCGGAAGATGAAAGAAGAAAGGAAATGTTGAGCATGAAATACCATTGTGAGGTCAAATGGAAGAGTTCCCAGAAGGCAGCCAGGAGGTCACCGGTGATGGTGCCAGAGAGGAGAATGGGGTCAACAGTGAAGCGAGCGAGAGAACGCAGGCTTGTGGTTATGGGGGAGCAGGGCAGGGGCGGGGTGAACTGGGGGATCGGGACTGGCATATACGCACTCTATATGTAAAATAGGTGACCAATAAGGGACTGCTCTATAGCACAGGAACTCTACTGTGTTCTGGATTGGTCTACATGGGGGAAGTATCTGAAAGAAGAGTGGGTGCATGTATAGTAACCAATTCACTTTGCTGTGGTGTTGAAACTAACATAGTGAACCAACTATACTCCAATCAAAATTAGAAGAAAAAAGTTGAATGGTCTGGAGCAAAAACAAGCAAAATGGAAGTAGGGACAAACACATAGAAGAAATGTACTTTTTCCCTTTTTTTTCCTGAAGTCTGAAAGGGGTGTCACAAGTAATCAAGTCTGAAGCTTTCCTTCTGCAGTGAGGGGAAACTGAGGCCCACAGAGAGAAACTTCTTGCCCAGCGTGGCTGGATGTGGCTTCACACTGCTGTAACCCAAGCTCAGTGATTTTTCTCCTGTACCACCATTTCTCTAGAAGAAGGAGAGTAAAAATGTTTGAGAACAGTTTTTTTTTTTTTTTTCTGACAAAGAGACTTTATTGGAAAGGGCACCCAGGTGGAGAGCAGTAGGGTAAGGGAACCCAGGAGAATAGCTCTGCCACGTAGCTCACAGTCTCGGGTTTTGTGGTGATGGGGTTAGTTTCCAGGTTGTCTTCAGCCAATCATTCTGACTCAGAGGCCTTCCTGGTGCTGCATGCCTTGTTCAGCCAAGACAGATCCCAGAGAGAAGGACTCTGGGAGGTGGTCGGACCTGTGGTGTCTCCTTTTGACCTTTCCCAAACTCTTCCGGTTGGTGGAGGCTTATTAGTTCCGAGAACAGTTTTAAAGAGAAACTTTCAACGATCTCTGTTGCAGAAGAGGTGCTTTTAAATTAAAATGGGCACTGCTGGGAGCATCTTCATTGTGTGTGGTTTCGTAGTTTGTATGAGAAACTGGGATAACTTGCGCAGTCCCTCAGCTGTTTGTCACCCAGCCCATGGGAATCCTGGAAAAATGATTAACTCTGAGGCCTGTGCTCTGGATCCATGGGAGAAACAGATGCTGTTCTCCATTCGCTTTCCTCTTGCTGTAACTCAGGCATTTTCAGAGGTCCTCTTCCCCCTGGAGTTAGAATTACTATGCTTTGTGATGCTTCATACTGTTTTTCTCCCCAGATTTGTAGTCTGATACCCAGTGGGCACATTTCACTGTGTACTCTAGCAGTCTTTATGTGATGGTGTCTATCAGGGTGCCTCTCTACCAGACACAAAGATTTGCTTCTGTTTTAGTTTCTGGTTAGTGTTAAAGTGATGTCTGCGCTCCTGTCACTGTGACGGTCAGACAGGGATGCTGCAGCCTGGCATCGGCGAGTCTCTGCTGGTGAAAGCAAGTGTGAAGGAGACCCTGTTCTAGCCCGTTCTGCCCTTCCTGCTTTCCGTTTTTGACCCATTACCTTTGTGTCCTCTCTCCCTGCACATTCACACTCTTCTAAGCTCCTGTCCTTCCCTTGCAGGCATGATAAAGCCAGCGGGGCCTCTGGGGGCTGCTCCCCCTGGGGGGATGTTGCCTCAGGGCCTCCCGCCTCCTGGACCCCATCAGTTTGGCCAGAACGGAGCTCATGTGCAAGGTCCTTCTCCACAAAGGTGAGCAAGAGGCTAACCCCCATGTGTGTAATCTACTGAAATTGTCTCACAGGTCCCACAAAGGTGAGCTGGAGGCTACCCCCATCTGTGTAATCTACTGAAATTGTCTCACAGGTCCCTTTTGGACGTGCAGTTTTGTCGATTGAAACTTTGACCTCTTGATGCCTCGAAAGGATCTATTGGAAAACTCAGGAAACAAAGCGTTTAGAAAAGTTAGGACATTGAAATACCAGTACTAATAAAATACCAATACTGTTAAAAAATAATGAAAATGACTTGTGTCAGTAGCTTTTAGTTTGGAATTATATTCATCTTGTGTGTATGCATGCTCAGTTGCTAAGTTGTGTCCGACTGCAACCCCACGGACTCTATCTGCCAGTCTCCTCAGTCCATGGGATTTCTCAGGCAAGAACACTGGAGTAGATTGCCATTTTCTTCTCCAGGGGATCTTCGCAATCCAGGGATTGAACCCACGTCTCCTGCATTGGCAGGTAGGTTTTTTACCACTGAGCCACCAGGGAAGCCCATATTCATCTTAGTGTTTTGTATTGATCTCTGATTCCTTCAGATGTCTGTGGTTTATATTTTCCAATGAAATTTTAAATCATCTGTTCTCTTAAATTCTTTACAGAGCTGAGTTCAATGCCAGTAGGTGCTGAATAAATACTTAAAAAATTAGATTGCGGCCAGTGGTGAAGACTGTGGATTTGGTGTGGAAGGCACACAGATGCCAGTGAAGGACTCTTGAAAGTCAGGGTGATACTAAAACCAACCCAGGAAATCAGTCTGTTTGTGTTTATAAATTAAGGAAGGGAGAAGTGGGAGGCGGGCCTAGAGAAGCCAAGGTGTGGGATGTGGGACATGCTGGGAGCCCTGCAACCCTTTGGGACTGTGCCCTGCGGGGCGAGCCCACCTCACACCTTCCTGGCTGGAATCCCATTGTCATGTGTCCTGTGAGATGTTGCTGTTGAGAATCTCAGTGCTAAGCGGTAGACAGTGTTTACGTTGGAATTTGTCCAAGGATTACCCAGAGGCTTTGTTTCCCAGGTTCCTTCCCTAGGTTGTCAGGCTGCAGGGTTGGGGTTGGGAGGGGAGTGGGCCCTCTGGAGGACTCTGGACCCTGCCGATGGTGAGGTCATTGGGTTACCTTTTCAAGGAGACCTAGTCCCTGATAATGGGGAAACTCCCTCTGGCATGTTTTAAATCATCACTGACAGGGCATTCATGAGGCTGTCTTTTCCTGGTTCTTGTTCTGATAACATTTTCCATTGAAATGGTAGGTCTGAGATGCAGTGAAGGTTATTGTAGGGATCACTGGATGAGTGAGTCTAAGTAATTTGGTTTCCATGGGATTGTGCTTTGAACAAGGAGCGTGAAGTCCAAGGCCCCAGTTCAGGACATGCCCCTCCGGCCCCCAGTCTCAACAGTATCGCAGTGGGGCCTGAGGGGAGGACACGAAGGTTGACCCCAGATGCCACCTCCGGTTCATTACCCTTCTGATGCTGGTGACCTTCCTAGGCCTCTAGATCTCATTTTCCTCACTTGCAAAATGAGGAAATAGAATTCTCAGTCCTGAATACAGGGGAGAAATTCTGGAGAAGTACATTGTTGTGGACTGTCAAGCAGGTCAGATTATTTTTTTAAAGAAATGCAAAAATAGAACAGCCACTTTGAAGTTAAAATTTGAGTCACCAGAAATAGCCTAGATTGCTTTGAACTTTTTGGTTATTTCCACTTGTTTTGCTTGAATTAGGTTGCTTATGTGTGTGTGTGTTAGTCACTCAGTTGTGTCCGACACTTTGCAACCCCATGGACTGTAGCCCCCTGGGCTTCTCTGTCCATGGAATTCTCCAGGCAAGATACTGGAGTGGGTTGCCGTTCTCCTCCCCAGGGGGTCTTTCCTACTCAGGGATTGGGCCTGGGTCTCCTCTGAGCCACGAGGGAAGCCCAGGTAAATCATGGACTTGGCCATCAGTCCCATCTTGGCTGTGTGGCTGTGCGCTCAGCACGGCGTCTGCCGCAGTGATGAGTAGCAGAGATGGTAGGGTCGGGCGTGTGAGATACTCGTGGCTCAGGCAGTTCTGGATGGACAAGTTACTCCACCTCTGTGCGCCTTGGTTTCCTCATCACAGGTGTAACAGTAAAGATGTTCTGGTGAGGATTTTGCTCATTAATCCGTGCAGGGAACCTCGCACAGTGCTCAGCACCCATGAAAGGCAAGGTGCGTTAGCGGTTATCAGCACCAGTCCAGTGGACTTGGGAAGTCTCCGGTGTGCGGCTTGCCCTGCCTGCTCGCTCAGTGTAGCTGCCTATCCCAGCTCCGCTGAGGACTCTGCCTGTGTTGTGATTCCTAGGGAGACGCTGACAGATCTTGCCCCATCTCTGTCTTCTCCTGTGCTGTTCAGTTGCTTCAGCTTACACTGAATTAAAGGTTGGAAGTGGAGCTATAGAGACTGAAGTTATGGTTGACGGTGGGGAACGATGGGGGTCAGGGATAGTTAGGGAGTTTGGGATTGTCATGTACGCACTGCTGTGCATGGATAACCAAAGAAGGACCTTCTGTATACCACAGGGAACGCTGCTCAATGTTATGTTGCAGCCTGGATAGGGGAGTAGTTTGGGGGAGAAGGGATACATGTTTATGTATGGTGGAATTCCTTTGCTGTTCACCTGAAACGATCACAATTTTGTTAATCAGCTAGACGCTAACACAAACTAAAAAGTTAAAAAAAAAAGGAGAGGTCTGGTGTTCAGGCTGAGCCTCTGTGGTGAGACTCCCTAGCCTCCAAGGATGCATTTCCGTGTCTGCAGTTCAGGGCAGGGCAAAGGGCCCAGTGACTGTGCTGGTGAGTCATTCCAGCCTGACGACAGGGGTTGTCAGAGAGCAAAGGTCACACATGGCCTTTTTGTGATGATATAGCACTTCAAGGAGTCATCTCTCCTGAGAGGACTCATCCTAGAAGTCTTTTCATTTTACCACATCCAAACTGTTGAATAAAGACGTGATCAATTCAGAGTCGTCCTGCTGGTTTAAATTTTAAAATCATAATTTTTATTTTTAAATATTGCTATTTCAAAGTTTCCTAAAACTTAAAAATCATACCTAGTCATTTGGCTTTTTTATCTTGGCTGAGGCAGAATAATGTCTTAAAATTGTAAATGGTACTAAAGTTATCTACAATGTGTTACTGCTGGGTGGGATTAATTTCTTATATAAAATCTGTAACCTAAAGTTCCATTGTTAAATTTTTAAGGGAAAATTTAATTGTAAGTGTTTTGTTTTGACCCAAGAAATGGGAAATTATGTGAGAGGGAAGGTGGGAAGGAGACTCGTCTTCTCAAATGGAAGCTATTTTTAGGGTGAATCTACCAAGAAATTGGTTTCAATGGAAAAGTAGAAAACAAGAAAAATAAGAGGAACACATAGTTGTGTTGTTTTTCTTTTTTTGTGTGTGTATGTGTAAAGCAGTGACGATTTGGCAGAGCTTTTTTTTATTCAGTGGGCTTAGTATTTAAAAATCTAGATTTTGTAGCAATCAAATCTTGAAAATTTGGTACCTTACCTCCAGATTCTAACAAACTTCAGCATGTCACTCACTTCTTCTTAGGCAATTTGTTAACTTGAAGATGAAAAGTGTTTGAGGTTGAGCAGACCACAGACAGCTGAGTCATCTCTTGAGAGGTTTAGGGTGAAACTGAGGCTCACTTCTGATATTTATTAATCCTTAGGTTATAACCCTTTATGGTTCTTTTTGATTACTTCTTCTGACGGTCAATGAAACGGTTAATTAAAATATGTAATTGAATAAAAAAAATAATAAAATATGTAATTGGAGCTTTTCTATTCTAATTTTCATTATAATTGTGTTAAATCTATAGATTTAACTTGTAAAGGATTGATCTCTTAGTAACTTTGAATCTTTTGATTTATAAACAAGTATATCCCTCTATTTAAGTCTACTTTAATTTCTCTCAGCAGTAATGTATATCTTCTGGTATAGAGGTTTTGCACTTATTTTGTTAAATTCATTCCCAATATTGTATGTTTTTCAATGGTATTATAAACGGTGTATTTTAAACTTTCACTTCATTGTTTGTTGCTAGTATATAGAAATAGAATTCATTTTTGCAAAAAAAAAAAAAAAAGTGAATGGTTCTTAGCCAAGAAACATACTCAGTGGAGTAATCAATGAGAAACACTTAAATCTGTATGATTTTTCATTCTAACCACATTATATTTAGAGCGGGGAAAGGGACTGTTCCATTTTTTGGGTTGAAAACTGAGAGCTACAAGGAATTACTTGGCTTGTCCCAGCTCACACAGCAAGTCTTTAGGTTAGGAATCAGGGGCCTGGATTCTCACCTAAGCTCTGAGATCCACGTGGCCTTGAATAAACTAATTTAGAAAAGTAATGAAACTTGAAAAATATTAAACTACTTTGTATGTTTAAGATGTTTTGTTAATCATTTCATATGTATGTCAGCTTTTAAAAATATTTTTATTAAAAAGTTGTCTAATAAAAGTTATCCTTTTAATACTACTTTATTTTTACTTTTAAGTTGATAATATTGCTTGACTGATTCATGTTGACATATGGCAAAAACCACCACAATATTGTAATCATCTTTCAATTAAAATTGATTAATTTAAAAAATCCAATATGTTTAAGAGTTAGGTTGATCAGAAAAAAAAATTGCAAATTTCTGATGCCTAACTTCTAGAATATGTATTAGGCAGTGAATGATAAGTTGGCATTTATGGGTCAAAAAGTAACAGCTAATGGTTATTCAGTCTCTCATTCTGTATTTTATATCTTTAACCTTTTGTTAAACAGTACTTGAGGGTGCTTGTCCTACTTCTATTTGAAACGTATTTCATCCTGTCTATACTGTCTCTTTAAAAGTGATTCACAGGATTTTATATTTAAAAAATATTGTTAACATCTATGAAATATTTCTGAACATGTTGGGGAAATGTTTTTTCTCAGAAGAGTGACTGATACTGCCTGCCTTCTCCGGTTAGCCCGCACCCTGTTCCTGGACCTCACACTGCAGTCACTAATACGTTCTGTAGCATATGTGCATTCTGCCTGTGTGCAAATGTTTCATTTATACGTGCAACCCCATGAATGAGTTTTAAGAAAAAGACAAAGAGCATAATTTTTTGAAAAAAATGAAGTGATTTCTTTTTATGAAGCAATGGATTTAGAAAGCATATCTTTAACACGGTTCTCAAAAACGTAGTTCTAAGTGATCATAAAGATACAGTCAACAAACATTTTAGTTTTCTTGATTTCTGTCCTGTTGATCATTAGCCCATAGGGCTAATGGACTCAGCTTCCTAAATTGATTTCCAAAGCTTGTTAAGTGATTATCATTAGCTTTCTTTTTTTTTTTTTTGGCCAGGTGTCTTGATATCTTTAGCATGTGAACATAACTATGGGATGGTGCTGCACGATTGATTTTGAGCTCACATTGAGGTTAAAGACGGATCATGTAAACTAGTCCTTTTCCTGGTGCCCGCTAGATGGGCTGAGTTAACTTTGCAAGTTGTTGTATGTTATTTGCATGTGACATTAACACCCCTTTTCTCTCTCAGATTTCCTGGCCCTCCACCTGTCAACAGTGCGGCCCCTTCCTACCCACCATACTCGCCCTCAACACAGTCATCGTATCCAAGTCCGGGGTCCACTTCGTCCATCGCCCAGCTGGGCAGTCAACTCAATGCTATGCACATTAACAACTATGGTAACAATTTCATTTTTCATGCTTATTGACTGCCTTGTTTCATGAGTATTTTTAGTAAGAAACTTTCTCCTTAGATTCAAAATAGCCATATCTCTGCTATACTATATTGAACTAATTTTGGACATTTTCATATAAATTATCTGTATTATATGTGGCAGTAATTTTTTTTTCCCAAATCATGCTGCCATTTATTTCAAGGTAAGTGAAGGACCTGCAGAATGCCTTACATTCAACACTAGACCAATAAAAAAAAATACTGACTTTACAAATAAACGTTAGAATAGTGAAATTACTTTAAGAAATGTAAGTATTTACCCTGTGTTTATTATGAGGCCCACAAATCAAAAATATAGTACTCTTTGTTTCACAGTGCGTTTTAAATTCTGCATTAGATCATGGGAGGAATGGAAGCTCAGATGTTGTGAGGCAGAAAAGAATAATAGAGAAAACAGTTACAGTACTGAGATGTACATCAGTAGAAATGCTGTCTATTTTAGGAACCATGGAAATGTTCACGGCAACAACTGCAGGGTCAGCCATTGATCTTGATGACAAATGCTTTCATTACTTATAGTTAGTTTCTTAAAAGTATCGGTAAAACTCCCCTCAGAATGTTTTCTTTTACTGATTTCAAAATGGATACACCTTCAAAGCAGCAACTCAGTTTCACATAATCAGAGAAAGGAAAAAATTATCTGGTTCTACAATTTCAAATATGACTGGATAGAATTTTAGTTGCTAGTCTCTTCTCCTTCGTGACTTCTTCCTACTTCCAAAATCCATTCTATCAAGTCAAGCACAGGATGCAAATAATTTATTGACCTGAGTAAATAATGCTTGTTATGTAAAACATTTTTTTCTTCTGTATGATTTTCTATACTCTGTACCAAAGTTTAGTTGCTCAGTCGTGTCCGACTCTTTGTGACCCCATGGACTGCAGCACGCCAGGCTTCCAGTCCACTTTTCAGGAAAAGACTCTGATGCTGGGAGGGATTGGGGGCAGGAGGAGAAGGGGACGACGGAGAATGAGATGGCTGGATGGCATCACTGACTTGATGGATGTGAGTTTGAGTGAACTCCGGGAGTTGGTGATGGACAGGGAGGCCTGGCGTGCTGTGATTCATGGGGTCGCAAAGAGTCAGACATGACTGAGCGACTGAACTGAACTGAACTGAACTGAATGCCATGTATTAGGAAAAGTGAATGCAACTGAGTTAAAATTTATCCCTCTAATTTTCTATCATTACAAATGTAGCTCTTTTAAAATTCTTCACTTGTATAAAATACCCCAAATAGGATTTGTGTTACTGTCCAAATGATGATTTCTTCTTATGGAGGAAAAAATTGACTTGTAAGAATGCCTTCTTGCTTTACATGGGAAGAGGAGTGTCCCTGTATATATGTGGTGGAACTGAAAGTGTTGCAGAGTTTGGTGTTTAGGTGGGCTGGTCTTCTGTTTTTGCCTAGGTTCAGGGGTGGCTCCCCCCAGCCAGGGCCCGCCTGGCCCTGCGTCAGCAGCGTCATTCCAGGGGCCTCCACAGCCTCCACAGCCGTCCATTTTGCAGCCTGGATCTCAGATTCTCCCCCCACCGCCCACTGCACTAAACGGTCCTGGTGCCTCAGCCTTGCCTCCGTCAGCGCACAGACCAGACGGGCTCCCTGGGCCTGCTCCTCCGAACGCCCAGTACCAGCCCACGCCTCTCCCAGGACAGACCCTGGGCCCTGGATATCCTGCACAGCAGGGTAAGGTCGCCTTGGGTTACCTGGGGGTACCCTTAATTGGGAATCAGGTTTGTTCCTATGGTACTAGACATCCATCCCTTACTGTTTTTGAATAGTGTAACGAGTAAAAAGACAAGGGGAACTGTAGATGTTTGCTTTTAATTCCCTGCCTTATTTAATATGAAAAGCGCAGCATGCTCGACTGACCAGCATAGTATTGTCAGTGAGCCCTCTGTCTGCGGCTGGGGTTATAGTCACTTCTTTTTAAATTTTCTTCCAAGCAGCCAACTACGGGCCCCCAGTGGCAGGGGCACAGCTCTCCTACCCGGGAGGCTTCCCGGGAGGGCCTGCACAGATGGCTGGCCCACCTCAGCCCCAGAAGAAGCTGGATCCCGACTCCATTCCCAGCCCAGTAAGTGCTTTGCTCTCCATCTCCCTCACGAAGAACCCATTCTTCACTCAGAGCTCTCAGAAACACTTCAGCTTGTCAGCGTTCACCCTGTCCTTTATCGTCCAAGCACAACACCCATCACGTGGGTGAGGCTCGCTTCCCTCTGTGTATGTACGGGGTGGGGAGGGCGCGTCATGGTGTACCAGCGGTCTCCATGAAAGAGGCAGCCTATGTGGGCTTGTTTGGTATCATGTAATCTTGGCAGGATCCACTGATGTTTATTCTCATGTGCATCAGCAGTATTTATTGATACTTAATACTTTGGCCTCTTCATGCGACAAGTTCACTCACTGGAAAAGAGTCTGATGCTGGGAGGGATTGGGGGTGGGAGGAGACGGGGACGACAGAGAATGAGATGGCTGGATGGCATCACCGACTCGATGGACATGAGTTTGAGTGAACTCTGGGAGTTGGTGATGGACAGGGAGGCCTGGCGTGCTGTGATTCATGGGGTCGCAAAGAGTCGGACACCACTGAGCGACTGAACTGAACTAAACTGAATGATTCATTTGTAATAAGAATATATTCTATATAAAAATGCTATTTTCAGAAACTAAAAGATCCTTTCAGGATACCTATAGGAGTGAAAGTACAAAGTATTTTACATATTTTTAAAAACTGCTTTAAATAAAATTAGAGCTATAACTTATTCTCCTCCACCGAAGTGATTTTCTTTAGAGGAGTACTCTTTAGTAACTGTATCAGTCAGCTTTATTAGGTTTAGTCTGCATAATAAACAGTCCTCAATTTAGTTTATATCCACAAAGATTTATTTATCACCTAGGTTACCTGTCAGCTGCATTAGCTGCAGTTTGATTTTAGATTCTGCTCCATATGCCCTTATCACTCCAGAATCCAAAGTGAATGGACATCCCTACTGGGGACATGTATTATCATGATAAAGGGAGAAAAGGAGGAAAACTGTTTAAAAGATGCAATAGCTCTTAAAGCTTCCAGTCAGATGTAACACATGTCAAAATCACTCACATGTCCTTGGCTGCAGCAAGTCGTATATCAAAGCCTGATGTCAGTGGCGGAGGGATATAAATGTTTGCCTCAGCAATTGGAAGTCTTATGGCTCTGAGCAGGGATGTAAACTCCTTTGGTGTAAGAATGAAATTGTTTACAGTTAACTTTCATCTTTGAAGTGGTTTTATAAACATGAGTAGAAAAATTTAGAAAGAGATTAAAGAGCACTAAGAGATACTATGTTTATATTTTATATTATTTATAACCTAACTTTTGTATTAACAAATCATCAGAAAACTTAGTAGCTCAGAAGCACTATTTATTCATGCTCATGAGTCTGGGCAGGTTTGCTAATCGGGACTGGATTTGACTGATTTGGGCTTGCTTTGTGCATGTGGGGTCAGCTAGAGGCTCGGCTGGAGTCTGAATGGTCTAGGATGGTCTGTGCGTTTTCTGTGGTTGCTGTAGCCAAGTGCCATGAACTTGGTAGCTTAAAGCAACAGAACTTTCTCGTCTTTGAATTCTGGAGGTGGCACGCCTGAAGTCAGTGTGTAGGCAGGGCCGTGCTCCCTCCAGAAGCTCCGTGAGAGAGCCTGCTCCTTGTCGTTTCTTTGCAGCCTTTGCCTCTGTTGTTGCATCACCTTTCCCCCTCTCTGTCTTCTCCTCCAGGTGTCAGTCTCAAAACTGCTTGTGCCTCTCCGTAAGTTTCATGTGATTCCCTGTAGGGTCCACCAGATAACCTAGAATAAGCATCATCTCTCAGAATTCTTAAATTTGATCAATTCTTTTGCTGTATGCAGTGTTTTTGTTGTTTAGTTAGTAAGCTGTGTTCGATTCTTTTGTGACCCCATGGGTTGTAGCCCACCAGGCTCCTCTGTCCATGGGATTCTCCAGGCAGGAATACTGGAGTGGGTAACCATTTCCTTCTCCAGGGGATCTTCCCAACCCAGGGGCCAAACTTGCATCTCCCGCTTTGCCGGCAGATTCTTTCCCTTCTGAGCCCCCGGGAAAGCCCCATATGCAGTGCCCTTATTGATGATCATATTTCCAGCCATTACTTTACTAGCTTAACATTGGGTTGGCCAAAATGTTCACTCAGGTTTTCCTGTATGATAGTATGGAAAAACCCAAACGAACTTTTTGGCCAGCCCAATGTTAAATTATTCCGCTTGAAGAAGTACCAAGTACTTGTGTGATCACAGTTTACCTTCTTATTTCTCTGCAGCCTCTGGGTCGTTTCACTTCATTCTCTGACGCTTTCTTCTGACAGCCGGTCTGTTCGTCTCTCCAGTACTGTCTCTGCCGCAGTTACTGGCAGTTTTACCATCCATCTGTAGAAGCTTCCATCTCCAGTGTCTCTCAGTTCTTCATCTTCCTCTCTTCCCACGTGCTTTTTCATCTGCCCCACATCTAGTCTTACCATGGATCCTGTCATTGCCAACAACCATATACCTTCGAAGTCTCAGTTGAAAACATCCTGTCCTGCACCCACTGCCGCTTATCTTTTCAGCTCAGTCCCTTTAGGACTCAAACTCCCATAATACTCCGCCCACCAGGATTTGCAGTCTACCACTTTTTCTTGATTCCCGTCACCTTCATCTTCTCACTTCTCTTCTGCAGCTTAGATTACGTGATCCATAATTATAAATCTGTCCCTTGCGTCTTCTGCTCTGAATTCCTTTGCCCCCTCCCTCCCCTGAATTCATCTAGAAAATTCCCATTTGTTGTTAAACTAACTTTCCACCTACTCTGGTTAGGCGAAGACAACTCGAGAAAGATGCATGCCACGCTTACTGGTCTCACTTTGAATTCATAACCACGTTGTGTTTTTCTGAAACCTGGCTGTGTGAAATACCAACAGGTGGAACATTTAAAATCACCGATGCCTTGCTCCCAGCCCCCCACATTATAATTTAATTGTACTGTGCCTTGTGGTTTTCCACAGTTTCTCTATTAATTCTAATGTGCAGCAAGTTTGGAGACCATCACCCGCCTCAGCTGACCCCCTTCCATTTCCCTGGACGACTGTCATTTCTTCTCTCTTGAAACTTCTGATACTACCTTTCCCTTTTCTGACTCTTTAACGATCACCTTGCTTCTGAGAAAACAGAAGAAATGCAGAGACCCTCTGCATGCCTCATTTCCACATCTCCCCGCGTCTGTTCCCGTTTGCCCCTCTTCCTGCTGTTAGTGAGAATAAGCTTGTCCATACTCTGAACCAAGGCCGTCACCTCCACTTGTGCCTGGGAATCCATCCCTTATGGCCTTTCAAGAACAGCCTCCCAGAAAATGTCCACTGAATTCAGTTCAGTTCAGTTCAGTCGCTCAGTCGTGTCCGACTCTCCGCGACCCCAAGAATCACAGCACGCCAGGCTTCCCTGTCCATCACCAACTCCCGGAGTACACTCAAATTCACATCCATAGAGTTGGTGATGCCATCCAGCCATCTCATTCTCTGTCGTCCCCTTCTCCTCCTGCCCCCAATCCCTCCCAGCATCAGAGTCTTTTCCAGTGAGTCAGCTCGTTGCATGAGGTGGCCAAAGTATTGGAGTTTCAGCTTTAGCATCAGTCCTTCCAATGAGTTCTCAAAAACAAACAACCATCACTAGGATATATGTCTATATATGGAAATAAATTTGTTTTAAAGAATTGGTTTCCTTGATTGTTGGGGACTGGCAATACCAAAATCTGCTGGGCTGGCCAGCATGCTGGAGACACAGAAAGAGCTGATGTTGCAGCTGGAGTCTGAAGGTGTCTGGAAGCAAAATTCTCTCTTCCTCTGGGGACCCTGTTCTTTTTCTCTTCATCCTTCAGCAGGTTGGATGAGGCCCACCCACTGCTTCATTCAAAGTCTGCTGATTAAATTCTAACCATATATTTTTTTAAAATGCCTTCACAGCAAGATCTGGACTGGTGTTTGTAACTGGGTACCGTGACCCAGCTACACACACACACACGCACCGTTCTGTCCTGGGCCCTCCCTGCTCTTCTCCATCGCGCCAGTCACACCAGTCCCCTTGTTCTTCTCAGCCAGATGTCCTCCTGCCTCTAGGCCTTTGCACATGCTCTCCTCTCTGCCTAGACCTCTTCCCTGACATGGATGCAGAGCATGGCTCGGTTCTGCATTTCCTTCACATCCTCTTTGCTCATCCCTGAGCTCACTTGCACCCTTATCCACATCGCTCGTATCCATAGCACTTATGACCTCACAGAGGGTGTATCTGATTTATGCATTTATCTCCTGTCTTCCGAACTAGAATGTCAGCTCCAAGGGGTCCAGGATTTGGTTTTGTTCACCGCTGTGTCCCTAACACACAAAACAGGGCCTAGGACAGAGTATGCCCTCACATATTTGTTGAATGAATGTTAACAACAAAAGCAATAAGCAGTATATGTTGTGATTTACTTCAGACTCCTAAAATATACACATACAAATCAGTCCAATAGTATTTTTATCTTAAAAGTAATGAAATAGCAATGCCTTATGGAACCTGTTTATATTCTTATTACCAAAGTAGAATGCTTTTGCTAACTAAAATAATTCTTCCTTCTGGAAAGAAAGATGTGAAATCATATTTTCTGATCTGTTGCATGCCAGTCCTGCACTAAGGGCTCACTCCATGTTCGGATGGTGGTCTTGATCCACACTTTTGGAGTGGAGGACACTGGTGTCACCATCAGACTCTTCCTCACTCTCTGATCAGCGGGAGGGTTATCCAGAATTTGAGCTCTCCCGCCTCCCTTTTTCTCTAACCGTGCCAAAGTGCAAATGGTTCTGCTCTAAGCGGCCTGCCTTAGCGGTGCACGTGCGTCTTGTTATCTTGCCTCCCTTGTCTGTCTTGTTCATTTATCTCAGGAAAATCACTTTCTTTTTTCTCTTTCCTGATTCTATTTTATGAGAGCAAAATACTCTATTCATAGCAGAGAAGTGTGAAAGTAATTCTAGTGGCACATCTTCTGGAGGAGAAAGAAATCCATAAACTTTGAAGTGGCATTAGTGTTATCAGGAGTTACTGTCAATCAAGCTGAAACCCTTTGAGAACTGAGGCACACTCAAAACCTCTATTGAGATTTCTCTGTGGTGCTTTATGTCTAAGCTGTTTTCCGAGAACATGGATTTGAGGTTTAAAATTAAAGCTCTATTTTTAATAATCAGAAAAAGAATATATGCATATGAATCACTTTGCTGTATACCTAAAACTAATATGGTATTATAATTCAACTATGCTTCAACTTAAAAAAAAATCTCCTAACAGAAAGAAAAGAAACCATTGCTCAATCCAATAAAAACTATATATTTAGAAATTACTGGAACTGTTATATTTCTTACTCTCTTTGTAGTATTCTTGATCTCTTTGCAGTATTCTAGCAAAGACGTGTATTTATTTAGAAGTGTATGATTACCACTTGTCATTGTTTCTTTGGAGGCAGTGCTTTGTAAGTTGCAAATGGCTAATTTAAAACAAAGTTTCTGGAAGCATAGTCTATTTGGAGACTGAGAGCTATCTAAGATCAATATATAGATTATTGTGGTTTTTACCTCACTTTCGTATTTAACACTTCATTCATTGAAATGATGACAGTAAATGTTGATAATAGAAAAACTACTCCAGTTTTGAAGAAACCAGACAACCCTGTGGTTGAAATATGGAGTGTGATTACAGTGTTTTAGTTTTTCTCCTTGCTTCTTTTCTCTGCACATGGTAGCTTTTAGTCTCATTTGTATCTTACAGTAGTTGTAAGATTAATTGAATAAGAATTTAAATCCTATGAAATTAAAGAGAAATGTGTGGATTTAAAAGCAGGCTAAATCTATCTCTGATATGTTGTAGAAACCAGTGATATCAGTGCCAACTGGGGTATGGATTGGACGAGATGGGAGGGGAAATGGAGCAGGTAATGTTTCAGAGTTTAGGGAAAGACAGTTTTCTATTAGTAGTAGGTTTTTTATTTTCAGTTGAAATATAGTTGGTTTACAATATTGTGTTTCAAATATACAGCAAAGTGATTCAGTTATACATATTTTTCAGGTTTTTTTCCCCACTGAATACAGTTCCCTGTGCTATACAGTAAATCCTGTTGTTTATCTATTTTATATATAGTGAGGTATATATGTTAATCCCAAACTCCTAATTTATTTCTTACCCTTTCCCCTTTGGTAACCATAAATTTGTTTTCTGTGTCCGTTAGTTTGTTTCTGCTTTGTAAATAAATTCATTTATATTAATTTTTAGATTCCACACTTAAGTGATATCATATATTTGTCTTTCTGTCTTACTTCACTCAGTATGGTAATCTCCCAAGTCTATCCATGTTGCTGCAAATGGCAATATTTCATTCTTTTTTATGACTGAATAATATTCCGTTGTATATACGAGGTCTTCTTTACCCATTCGTCTGCTGGTAGACAGACTGTTTCCAGTAGTCTTAGCTATTGTAAATAGTGCTGCTGTGAGCATTGGGGTGCATTGTATCTTTTTAATTTGTTTTTATCTTTTCCAGATATATATACTCAGGAGTGGCATTACCATATCATATGGTAACTAGTTTTTTGAGGAATCTCCACACTGTTTTCCATAGTAACTGTACCAATTATATTTCCACCAACCAGGTAGAAGGGTTCCTTTTTCTCCACACCCTCCCTGGCATTTATTATATATAGACTTTCTGATGATGCTGTACTTTTTGATAATGACCAGTGTGAGGTGATTTACCTCACTGTAGTTTTGATTTGCATTTCTGTAAATAACTAGTGATGTTGGGCATGTTTTCATGTGCCTGTTGATCATCTGTGTGTCTTCTTCGGAGAAATATCTGTTAATATTCAGGCCTTCTGTCCATTTTTTGATTGGCTTGTCTGTTTCTTTAATATTGAGCTGTATGAGCTGTTTGGATATTTTGGAAATTCGCCTCGTCAGTCATATCATTTACAGTCCATAGGCTGTCTTTTTGTTTTATTTATGGTTTTCTTTTTTGTGCAAAAGCTTTTAAGTTTGATTAGGCTCCATTTGTTTATTTTTGGTTTTATTTATTTTTCCTTGGGAGACTGAGCTAAGAAAATACTGCTACAATATATATCTGAGAATATTTTACCTATGTTTCCTTCTAGGCGTCTTATGGTGTCATGTCTTATACTTAAGTCTTTAAACTACTTTGAGTTTATTTGTGTATGTGGTGTGAGAATTGTGCTAACTTTATTGATTTACATGAAGCTATCCAGTTTTCTCAGCACCACTTTCTGAGAAGACTGACTGTCTTCATTGTATATTCCTGGTTCTCTTCTTGAAGCTTTAATTGAATGTAGGTGTGTGGGTTTGTTTCTGGGCTCTGTTCTGGTCCACTGAGCCATGTGTGGTTTTGTGCCAGTGCCACGCTGTTTTGATTATAGTAGCTTCATAGTGTTGTTGTCTGAAGTCTGAGAGAGTTACGCTTCCTGCTTTGTTCTTTTTCCTCAGAATTGCCTGGAGTATTTCTGGGTCCTTTGTGGTTCCATATAAATTTTACAATTATTTCACCTACTTCTATGAAAAATGCCATGGGCAATATGATAAGGATCACATTAAATCTGTAGATTGCCTTGGGTAGTATGACCATTTTAACAATATTCTTCCAATCCACGAGAAGGGGTGTCTTTCCATTTCCCCTTCTCTTTCTGATGTTTCATTGTTAAGGAAATGTAGCAGATTTCTGTATATTAATCTCGTACTCTGATGCCTTCCTGAGTTCATTTGTTAGTTCTCAGAGTGTTGGTATGGAGTGTTTAGGGTTTTCTGTACAGAGTATCATGTCGTCTGCATATAGGCACAGTTTTACCTCCCAGGGGCACATGGCCTGTGCTGACTCCCCACCCTCATCCTTTCCTACTACCGAGTTTCAGGCGGGATCCTTCCTGCAGCTTTGGTTGCATAAGAGATCTTTTGCCAGCGTTCAGTTAGTACTCTGGGAGTTCTTCCACATGGAGATGTATTTCTGATGTGTGTGGGAGGGGGTGAGCTCCACGTCCTTCTACTCTGCCATCTTGATCTCCCCTCATGTTAATAGTGTCTTTAAACTGCATGTCCTCCAGTGTAAATATTCCGCTCTGAATGCTCATCTCATTTCTCCCCACTTTCCCCTCTAAATTTTTACTCCTTCCTTTTTTTTTAAGTTTCTTGTCCCTTTTACCCTGTAAGAAAGAAGTGAGGGCAGGGAGAAGAGAAAGAGAAAGATCCTTTTATTATTAGAATTCCTTGCAACTAGTCCCTGGACAGTTACAACAGAAGGACAATATTTTGTGCCTATATCTTCATCAATAAATGTTTTAGTAGAGCAATATAAGGTGTTTCCAAATTAGAGGACAAAACTTTGGGACTTTTCTTTCTTCTCATCTCTATATGGTAGGCAAAAACCATATGGGAACACTTGATATTGTTTGTCGCAAGGAGCAGGGATGTGGTGGGGAAACTTGAAAGGCAATAAATTAAAGATTAAGAGGGATTTGAGGAGAAAAGTCAGGGCTTCTTTAAGTTATATGTTGTAAATCATTTCTTCTGAATTTAATTATTTTTAGCTTTTTAGAGTTTTCTTTAACAGCAGAAAGTATTTTATTTTTTTAAATGTTATTTTCAATTTCTTTTCCAGTGAGAATCCTTTCCCAAAGAACTCTTACCTGTAATCCCAAGACACAAATTGAATAAAAATAGATTTCCCTGAAAGATCAGAGTTGGAGCTCAAGAGTATTACAGAATAGAATTTGGAAGCTACTGGCTTAAGGTTGTGAAAGTAAACAAAAGTGAGGCTGAAGATAGGATGGATTCTCAGGGAGAGTTTGATTTGAAATCAGCTGAAAGGATCTAGAAAATGCCTGTGCCTGCATGTGTGTGTATAATGAGAGGGAAATGCTGAGAAGTCTGAACTGACTTTAACTTGCCCTTGATCTCCTACTTACAGATCCAGGTGATCGAGAGTGACAGAGCCACCAGAGGGGGACAAGTTTATGCCACCAACGCCAGAGGCCAGATCCCTCCACTGGTTACTACAGACTGTGTGATACAAGACCAAGGTATTCTCTCAGTTAGTTTCTGACTGAGGTCTTAGTATTTCTCACCATTTTTTTTTTTAAAGCAAATGCACTGATACTGTCCAGTCATGCTGTCACGGATGGGCCACCCCTTTATAGCTGGTAACAGGAACTAATTTGTCATTAGTCAAGTATGGAGAAGGCACTGTCAGTTGAGTTCTTGTCAAAATCTACAAGTTTAAGAAAAATTTAATTTATAGGTTTGAATTTGTTCATGCCCTACTTTGGTTTAATTTATTTACTACAGTGAGAACCTGGCAGAATGGCATGAGCACGGTAGGGAATTAAATATTTGACTTAATTAAGCCAGCAGGCTTGGGTCTAGCCCCAGTGACATTTCTTAAATGAGTCTTTTAATGTTTGGGGCTCTGGTTTCCCATTTTAAAACTGGACGAGGAGAGGCTGAGCTCTGTCTCTACTGACTGTACCCAATGTTTGCTATCAGTTTCATATTTCTGTTAAAACTTTGTCCAGGTTTAGTCAGGGAATATATTATTCTGTTTATGGCAAGTTAAAATACAGCCTGATGCAATGTGCCATGTTAGATTCTGAATTTAATGGCGCATATACTCAGTTCTGGAGATACAGCTTTGGTCCACAGCAGGTGTGCTGGCTCATCTCAGAGTTGCTGAGTCAGCCAGCCTCCCGGTGAGACTCCGTCTGTTAGTCCGTCCTGCGCTCTGCCCTCAGCGCGGTCCTTTCAGGGCTTGCAGCGCCGTGGGGCAGAAAGAGCTCTGACTGGAGTGTGGCGCCTGCACACACACCCAGGTTCTCTTCTCACTGTCCTGAGCTTTGCTCGTCCCACCTCTTTGAACCTTAGTGTTGCCCTCTAAGATGTGAGGACTGAGGCCTGCCCTGCGCCAGTGTGAGGATTAAAGGTGACTCTCTGTGTGCTGTGTGTGTCTGTGTCTGTATGCTTGCATTGGCATTCAGCCACTAAGTCGTGTCCGACTCTTTGTGACCCCGTGGACTGCAGCACACCAGGCTTCCCTGTCCTTCACCATCTCCTGGAGCTTGTTCAAACTCATGTCCATCGAGTCGGTGATGCCACCCAACCGTCTCATCCTCTGTCGTCCCCTTCTCCTCCTTCCTTCAATCTTTCCCAGCATCAGGGCCTTTTCCAGTGAGTCAGCTCTTCGCATCAGGTGGCCAACGTATCGGAGCTTTAGCTTCAGCATCAGTCCTTCCAATGAATATTCAGGATTGATTTCCTTCAGGACTGACTGGTGTGCATGCATGGAAGTATCTTTATATGTGTGTGGGGTCTTGACCTGTAGAACGGGTTGATATAGATTATAGATGATGTTACTGTTAGAGATACTACTATTAAAACAGACTTCAGATTACACCATTTCCTCTACTAAAAGTGATTTGTTCCTGATTACGTACAGAATCCATCCAAACTTGTTAAATGAATTCATATTTATTTGGTACTTATGACCTGGTAGGTTGAGCTATATGAAATTGCTCATTTTTTCTGTTTTGTTGACTTACAAAAATGGCAGTTTCATTTCAGCCTAATAGTAAGTGCTACATTTGTATTTTTTAATATTTTAGTTGGAGGCTCTTTACAGGCCTAATGAATATTCCTTACCAGCCTCTTCTCTCACCTGTTTCTTTCTTTACGTCTGCCTTAGCCATACTAAACTCACCCCATTCCCCGCATGTCACTGATTCTCACTTTGTGCTATTATCTCTGCAACAGGTTAGTACTGTTTTTGTTCACCATTGTATCCCGAGGAAGTCACCTGGTATCTAGAATATAATGGCCACCCAACAAGTATTTATTGAACAAATGTACTTGGTATATATAACTCTAACCCTTTTAGTTGGGAAATTCTTAGTTCCTCCAAACTCAATTTAATTTTCCTTTAGAAATCTCCTCTAATTTCTCCCCCCACAGTGCTTCATAGACACTCCCACTATAACCCTGTTCCATTAAATTTTACTGTGGTTGGGTCATCTTTCCTACAAGGCTGTGAGCTGCTTAGACCAGGACCACACTTGTTCGCTCATTCTTTCACTTATTTGTTCAGCAAGTGTTCAGTACCTGTTACCACTGTGGTTAATATTTATTAAGTGATGGCTGTGCATTAAGATGTCTTCTAAATACTTCATTTAATCTTCCCTGTAACTTACTGAGATAGGCATTAATCTCATCTTCATTTTACAGAATGTGAAACCAAAGCACAGAATGCTTAGGTCATTTACCAAGATATTCTGCTAATGGGAAGCAAAGCTAGAATTGGAATCCCAGCATTCTGATGCTAGAAGCCATGCTCTTAACTACTCACCTACTGCTTCAATTCACAAGTAAAAGACACAGTTCTATTCTTTTCTTTCCTTTGGCTGCACCATGCAGCATGTAGGATCTCAGTTCCCTGACCTGTGATCAAACCTCTACCCCCTGCATTGGGAGCGCAGAGTCTTAACCACTGGACTGCCAGGAAAGTCCCATGGTCTTATTCTTAGATGAGTGCAGAATCTGGCACGGAAAAGATACAACTAAATATTAATATTATGGTAATGGATGTGAGAGTTGGACTGTGAAGAAAGCTGATCGCCAAAGAATTGATGCTTTTGAACTGTGGTGCTGGCGAAGACTCTTGAGAGTCCCTTGGACTGCAAGAGATCCAACCAGTCCATTCTAAAGCAGATCAATCCTGGGTGTTCATTGGAAGGACTGATGCTAAAGTTGAAACTCCAATACTTTGGCCACCTCATGCGACGAGTTGACTCACTGGAAAAGAGTCTGATGCTAGGAAGGATTGGGGGTGGGAGGAGACGGGGACGACAGAGAATGAGATGGCTGGATGGCATCACCGACTGGATGGACATGAGTTTGACTGTACTCCGGGAGTTGGTGATAGACAGGGAGGCCTGATGTGCTGTGATTCATGGGGTCGCAAAGAGTCGGACACGACTGAGTGACTGAACTGAACTGAATGTTATAAGGATAAAATGCATTTTGCTGTGGGAACTTAGACATGCGGTAACTAGCCCAGCCTGTGCTGCTAGAGCAGGGCCAACTAAGCTGAGCCTTGAGTGAGCAGTGTGGACCAGAACGCAGGAGGGGAGCTTGGGAGAGGAGAAGGTCGGCAGCCAGCAGAGATGGCTATGCTGAGGCCTGGCAGTGGGAGAGCGTGCCTGTGTTAAGGAGCAACACCCGCAGAGTTTTTTGTTTTGTATTTTTTTTTTAACATAGAGGTGATTTTTTAAAATTGAGCCGGTTTTAAAAAATTGTGGTTATATACACATAAAATAAAATTTGCTGTGTTAATAATTTTAAGTGTACAGTTCAGGGTTGTGCAACCACCATGATTATCCGTTTCCAGAACTTTTTCATCAGTCTACACTGAAACTCTCTACCCAGTAAGCCACTGCTCCTCATTCCTCCATGCTGCCAGTCCCTAGGGTCTTCTGTTTTACTTTCTGTCTCTGAATTTGCCTGGTCTAGATGCCTCGTGTAAGTGGATTCATGTAATATTTGTCCTTTTGTGTCTGGCTTATCTCACTTCGCATAATATTGCCAGAGTTTGTCCATGCCGTAGCGTGCATCAGAAGGCTGAAGGATACTCACTCTCGTGCATGTACTGCCTTTTGTTCATCCGTTCGTCTTCTGAAGGACACATGGGTCGTTTCCATCTCTTGACTGCACTGCACAGCTGTAGCCGCGAACGCTGGTCTCCATGCGTCTCTGTGAGTCCCTCCTTCAGTTCTCTCGGATGTGTTCCTAGGAGTGGAACTGCTGGATCGTATAGTCCATGTAGGGGAAGCGGAGGAGGAAGGTGTAGAAAGAGGAGGAGGGACTGGCAAGGGCTTGATTACCATCAGCTCTCCACAGCCTGCAGCCCAGCCCTCAGCAAGAACGGGGAGCTGCCTGGCAGGGAGAGAGCCCTGCGGTTGGGCAAGTCACACCCGTTTGCTGTGAAGCCCCTTTCTCTGGCTTATTTGCTGTTACTTATTAGTAAACTTTAAAAATTTTTATTTGTTAAATTGATTTACAGTATCATGTTAGATCCAGGTGTACAGCAGAATGATTCAGTTTTCTATATATATTCTTTTTTGGATTCTTTTCCATTATAGCTTATTACAAAATACTGAGCATGGTTCCCTGCGCCATACAGTAGGTCCTCATTGATTACTTTATATATAGTAGTATGTGTATTGGGAGAAGGCAGTGGCGACCCACTCCAGTACTCTTGCCTGGAAAATGCCATGGGTGGAGGAGCCTGGTGGGCTGCAGTCTATGGGGTCGCACAGAGTCGGACATGACTGAAGTAACTTCACTTTCACTTTTCACTTTCATGCATTGGAGAAGGAAATGGCAACCCACTCCAGTGTTCTTGCCTGGAGAATCCCAGGGATGGGGGAGCCTGGTGGGCTGCAGTCTATGGGGTCGCACAGAGTCAGACATGACTGAAGTGACTTAGCAGCAGCAGCAGAAGCAACAGTATGTATATGTTACTCCCAACTTCCTAATTTATCCCTCGCCCCTCCCTTACTCCTTTGGTAGCCATTAGTTTGTTTTCTATGTCTGTGATTCTGTTTCTGTTTTATAAATAAGTTCTTTTGTGTCATATTTTAGATTCCACATATAAGTGACATTATATAATATCTGTCTCTGATTTAACTTCACTTAATATGATGATCTCTGCTGCTGCTAAATCACTTCAGTCGTGTCCGACTCTGTGCGACCCCATAGACGGAAGCCCACCAGGCTCCCCCGTCCCTGGGCTTCTCCAGGCAAGAACACTGGAGTGGGTTGCCATTTCCTTCTCCAATGTGTGAAAGTGAAAAGTGAAAGTGAAGTCGCTCAGTCCTGTCCGACCCTTAGCGACCCCACGGACTGCAGCCTACCAGGCTCCTCCATCCATGGGATTTTCTAGGCAAGAGTACTGGAGTGGCTTGCCATTGCCTTCTCCGATGATGATCTCTAGGCAATGCCAAAGAATGCTCAAACTACTGCACAATTGCACTCATCTCATATGCTAGTAAAGTCATACTCAAAACTCTCCAAGCCAGGCTTCAGCAATATGTGAACCATGAACTTCCAGATGTTCAAGCAGGTTTTAGAAAAGGCAGAGACACCAGAGATCAAATTGCCAACATCCACTGGATCATGGAGAAAGCAAGAGAGTTCCAGAAAAACATCTATTTCTGCTTCATTGACTATGCCAAAGCCTTTGACTGTGTGGATCACAATAAACTGTGGAACATTCTGAAAGAGATGGGAATACCAGACCACCTGACCTGCCTCTTGAGAAACCTGTATGCAGGTCAGGAAGCAACAGTCAGAACTGGACATGGAACAACAGAGTGGTTCCAAATAGGAAAAGGAGTACATCAAGGCTGTATATTGTCACCATGCTTATTTAACTTCTATGCAGAGTACATCATGAGGAACGCTGGGCTGGAAGAAGTACAAGCTGGAATCAAGATTGCTGAGAGAAATATCAATAACCTCAGATATGCAGATGACACCACCCTGATGGCAGAAAGTGAAGAGGAACTCAAAAGCCTCTTGATGAAAGTGAAAGAGGAGAGTGAAAAGGTTGGCTTGAAGCTCAACATTCAGCAAACAAAGATCATGGCATCTGGTCCCATCACTTCATGGGAAATAGATGGAAAAACAGTGGAGACAGTGTCAAACTTTATTTTTTTGGGCTCCAAAATCACTGCAGATGCTGATTGCAGCCATGAAATTAAAAGATGCTTACTCCTTGGAAGGAAAATTATGACCAACCTAGATAGCATATTAAAAAGCAGAGACATTACTTTGCCAACCAAGGTCCATCTAGTCAAGGCTATGGTTTTTCCAGTGGTCATGTATGTATGTGAGAGTTGGACTGTGAAGAAGGCTGATCGCTGAAGAATTGATGCTTTTAAGCTGTGGTGTTGGAGAAGACTCTTGAGAGTCCCTTGGACTGCGAGGAGATCCAACCAGTCCATTCTAAAAGAGATCAATCCTGGGTGTTCATTGGAAGGACTGATGCTAAAGCTGAAACTGCAATACTTTGGCCACCTCATGTGACGAGTTGACTCACTGGAAAAGACTCTGATGCTGGGAAGGATTGAGGGTGGGAGGAGAAGGGGACGACCGAGAATGAGATGGCTGGATGGCATCGCCGACTCTATGGATATGAGTTTGAGTGAACTCTGGGAGTTGGTGATGGACAGGGAGGCCTGGCGTGCTGTGATTCATGGTATCGCAAAGAGTCGGACATGACTGAGCGCCTGAACTGAACTGAATGTATATATTCCAATGCTGCTTTCTAAATTTGCTCCACCCTCTCCTTCCCTCACTGTGTCCACAAGTCTTTTCTGTGTGTCTGTTCCTGCCCTGCAAATAAGTTCATCAATACCATTCCCATGGATATTGTTTTAATACTCTTGCATGCTATCAAAAAAATATTTGGTCAGGAAACTTGGTGTATTTTTAAAATAGATTCAGGTGTTTTTAAAAATTTTTATATTATAAATAGAATTTTAATTTCTAAATTGAATTATAAGTTAAGGAGGAGAACATGGTCAAACGGAATTCTATTTGGCACGGTATCACTAGCTGATATGAAATGGTATACAAATGCTTACCTTTCTCATAACAGATGTATTGATATGAGAGGAAGAATAAGAAATTTTATTCTTATGTTTTGTGTCTTTGCTTTACTTTTCCCATTGAATCTAAATACCTCTCAAATCTCTAAGTTGGCTATATTAATACCCTGCTTATGGAAAATAATAATTTAAAATCTTTTACACTTTTGCAGCAGTATTTAGTGTCTTATTTTACAAGAAACTGTAGTGTGCCTAGAGTATAGATCATAAAATTATACAGTGCTCCTTTTTATTTTTTAGAAATCATGACGCTTTACAAATAAGGCAATGTGTTACCTAGACATGCCTTTATGAATATTTAAATATACTTGGCAGATTTTAAGTCTGCATCGTTGACCGTTTCAGGCAATGCCAGTCCTCGGTACATCCGCTGCACCACGTACTGTTTTCCCTGCACATCAGATATGGCCAAGCAAGCTCAGATCCCATTAGCCGCGATCATCAAGCCCTTTGCCACGATCCCTTCAAATGAGGTAAGTGATGAAAGTAACAAGTCAGTAATTTAATAACTCTAAAATTCTTCTTTTGTCATTATTTTCCTGTATATTTTTCTGTGTCATAAACAGAAAACTGGAGCATGAAAAACATGTAGTCATTCAATTCTTTAAGTAAACTAAAATCTGATAACTAAAGAGAGCCTACCATATAGCACAGGGAACTCTGCTTAATGCTCTGTGGTGACTTAAATGGGAAGAAAACCCCCAAACGAGGGTATATGTGTGTGTATATATACATATATATATATAGCTGAGCTGACTCACTTGGCTGTACCACAGAAACTAACATAACATTATGAAGCAACTAAACTCCAATTTTTAAAAAGTAAGTTTAAGAAGAAAGAGAAAAAAAAATGATAAACTGTGTTTTTTTGGCATCCTGTATTCCAAACACAGATGGGCTAGGCCACTTTTTGGCCTATTGTAGCTATGCACATGGGCTGCAGCCTGCCAGACTCCTCTGTCCACGGAATTCTCCAGGGAAGAACACTAGAGTGGGTAGCTGGCCGTTCCCTTCTCCAGGGGATCTTCCTAACCCAGGGATGGAACCCAGGTCACCTGCACTGCAGGCGGATTCTTTACCAGCTGAGCTACCAGGGAAGCCCCTGGTTTGTGTCGTTGGAAAAGTCCCTGATGCTGGGAGAGATTGAGGGCAGAAGAAGAGGACGTCAGAGAATGGCATGGCCTGAAGGCATCACTGAGGCAATGGACATGAACTTGGGCAGACTTTGGGAGATGGTGAGGGACAGAGAAGGCTGGCATGCTCAGTCCATGGGATTGCAAAGAGTCGGACACAACTGGTGACTCAACAGCAACAGCAGCAATGCACATATACAGGAAATAAGGACTGTCAGGAAAGGACAGATCCCCAAACCTCTTGTGAAGTCTTTATGCCCTCGCTCAGTACTGCAGCATCGAGGTGCTCTGGTGAGAGGAAGATAATGCAGGCTGAGGCCCTGGGTCTTACTGCCTCTGCTTTAGAAATCACTGGGCCAGGATGCTCATAAACCCCTGTCGAAACTCAGCAGGGTTAGAAAGCATGAGGTAGGTCAGTCTGTATCTTCCAACTGAGAAAGGTGTACCCAATTTATAGTTACTATGCTGTATGCTATGCTCGGCTGCTTCAGTCACGTCTGACTCTTTGCTACCCCATGCCTGTAGCCCACCAGGCTCCTCTCATGGAATGTTCCAGACAAGAATACTGGAGTGGGTTGCCATTTCCTCCTCCAGGGGATCTTCCTGACCCAGGGATCGAACCCAGGTCTCCTGCATTGGCAGGTGGATTCTTTACTACTGAGCCACCTGGGAAGCCCCCAGTTTATACTTAAGTGGCGACAAAGAGAAGTGGTGTGTATTTAAGGTCTCTGATGTTAGGATGCTGTTAGCAGGTCCTGGGATTAGGACGTCCACTCTCTGCAGCTGCCGTTGCTCCTTTTGTTGCCCCTGAGTGGTGGATGTCCACGTACGCATGGAGATTAGACACGAGGGCCTTTAGCAGAGCTGGTCAGGTGGGGGCTGAAGGAAAGCCTTACTCGGGCTGGAGCTGTGACTGTAACCTCGCAGTGGTCCAGTAAATTAGGCTGAGCTCTGGCTTCTGTTTGCTCGCTAAAAGCTGAAGCATAGCTGCTTTTCCCAAGTCAAACCTGACCTTGGCTCTGATCGTTTGAGATCGCTGACCTGATGCTTACCTAGTAGCACCTGAGTGAGAAGTAGAGCCTATCTGCTTCTGCTGCTCAGTCGCTCGGTCGTGTCTGACTCCTAGCGACCCCATAGATGGCAGCCCACCAGGCTCCTGCGTCCTTGGGATTCTCCAGGCAAGAACACTGGAGTGGGTTGCCATTTCTTTCTCCAATGCATGAAAGTGAAGTCGCTCAGTCTTATCTGACTCTTAGTGCATGGACTGCAGCCTACCAGGCTCCTCCGTCCATGGGATTTTCTAGGCAAGAGTGCTGGAGTGGGGTGCCATCACCTTCTCCAGAGCCTCTCTAAGAGAGAGCAAATCTGTACTGTTTCTAGGGCCTGTCATGCCAGCTGGGACAGGGGTAAAGTGACCTGGGAAGGGGTAGGGGGGCTGCTGTATGACCCCTCAGAGAAGGAAGAGAGAGGAGAGAGGCAGTGTCCACGTGCACAGTGGCTTCCATCCCCTTTGAGATGTCCGCTCAGTCTTTTTTCTGGGTGCAGCAGCAGGCCACCATCTCCGCTGAGGCACCGCGACCTGGATTCGAGTTGGGCATAGCAGAGGCACTGGGTGCTCCCGGAAGCCAGTCTTCCATGCAGTTGTGGTCTCGTAAATTGAGAGGTACATTCAGCATTTGCTTACTTTAGGGATGGTGTCTTCTGTGATGGTCCCAGAAACTTACTGTAATGCTCCGAAGTGGAAGTGTTAGTTGCTCAGTCATGTCCAACTCTTTGTGACCCCAGGAACTGTAGCCGCCAGGCTTCTCTGTCCATGGGATTTCCCAGGCAAGAATACTGGAGTAGAGTGCCATTTCCTTCTCCAGGGGATCTTCCCGACCCAGGGATCGAACCCACATCTCCCAAGTCTCCTGCATTGCAGCTGAATCCTTTACCACTGTGCCACCTAGGTGGAGAAGGAAATGGCAACCCACTCCAGTGTTCTTGCCTGGAGAATCCCAGGGACGGGGGAGCCTGGTGGGCTTCCGTCTATGGGGTCACACAGAGTCGGACACGACTGAAGTGACTTAGCAGCAGCAGCAGCAGTGCCACCTAGGAAGTCCCATCAGTTTATCTTCTCTTTTAGTGATGGACATCTGGCTATTTCTGCTTTTTGGCTTTTGTGAATAAAGCGGCTTCTATAAATATTCTAGTACAAGTGTTTCTATGGACACGTATTCATTTTTCTTGGATTAATACCTGTGAGTAGATTGCTGGCTGATAGGGATACATGTTTATAAGAAACTGCCGTACCATTTTCCAAAGTGGTTGTATGATTTTGTAGTCTTTTCAATGCACTATCAGAGTTCCAGTTGCCCTGCATTCTCTCCAACCTTTGGTATTTTCGTCTTTTTAATTTTAGCAGTTCTGACTGCTGTGTACTAGTATCTGTGAGAGAGATTTCTTAAATTTTAATCTTGACCCTTTGAACAAAATTTAAAGTGTTAGTGAATCAGTGTACATGGCACCATCATTAGCAGGTGTTAAAGTTTTGTCGTATTTGACTAAGATGATTTTCTAAGAGTTAAAGCGTCATAGGATATCTCCTCTTCCCTCCCACTCTAGGCACAAGCACTAATGAATTTGGTGTGTGTCCTTCTATACTTGTGGATTTTATATATTTGACTTCATATATATGTGTCTATGATAATATGTAATATTTTTTGCCTTTTAATGAATCAATTACTTTTAAATAGGTAACATACAAACATTCAAAAGATGAAAATGGTATACAGTGAAAAAGTTTCCTTCCTACCCCTCATTCTTTGTGATTCCTTCTAGAAGTAAGTATGCATATACCAGCATATCAATATCCATCCTTTAAAAAAATAAATGTATAAATGATAGTATAGCATACTGTCACCACTCCACTCCCCCACTGGCTGGATGAAAGTCTGGGTCACCAAGGGTTTAGGCCTTCTTGGCAGCCTTCCCTCTTGTGGTTTCCATGACAGCCTCCTGGTGTATGTTTTCTGGCCTCACAGGGAGGGAGCATTTTAGTCCCTTTTGTTATCATCCTGACTTCTAATACTGGGGCTCAGTAAGGGTTGAGTTTGGGGTTTCCTCTTTTTTTTTCTCTTTTTTATTTTTTAAAGTATGGAAATATGATAACACATTTATAGGAGACTTGGAAAATACAGAACAAAGTTACATATAGTTCCAGTATATATTGCAATTATTTTTTAAGTAGATAAATTAAGATCTTTAGTTGGAATTTCAATATCAAACTCTCAAAAATTAATAGAATGAATATACAGAAAAGTAGAAAGATAGAGTAGACCTGAAAAGCACCGTGAACCAATTCAACATACTTGAGATTTATACAATTTTCACACAGCAATAGGATAAACTGGGAGACACTGGAGTATATCCAGGAACATAAAACAAGTGCAAAAATTTCTTGGTCTAAAGGTATTGAAATCATGGAGAGTCTGTTCTCTTATCACTGTGGAATTATGTTAAAAATAAGTATCAAAGGATATTTGAAAATAACTCGGGGTCTCCTCTTTTTTCCTCTTAGACTCTGTATCCCCGCAAAGACTAAGCATCTGTAACAGTTTCTGATGAGAAAAATAATAGTCATAACTTACAAAGCACTTAGTGAACACAGTTAGAAATTTTTTAATTTAGTTCATTTAGTTAATTCTCACATCAGCCTAGTTATTGTTCCATTTTTGATATGAGGACACTGAGTCACAGAGTTCGATAACTGAAGACCGGTAGCTAATAAATGTTACCTAAGACCAGTGGCTGCTGAGTAACAGAGCTGGGATTCCAAGCCAGGTGGTCAGAGGCCAGGTCCTTAACTCTAAGCCACTGTACTGTTGCTCGTCTGTGGCCCCACCTTCACATACCCAAGTGCCTTTCTAGACTCTCTCCTTGCGTACCTCTTAGAACCCTCAAACTTCACATGTTCAAAAGTGAATTTCTGGTCTCTGCACCCTAAACCTGTTCATTCTTCCACATATCCATAAATGGCACTATCATTTATTTAGTTCATGTCAGAAGCCCAAAGCTAAACAGTTATAGTTAATAATAGAAAATAAGGGGTATGCTGATTTTTAAAACATATTTATTTGGCTGCACCAGATCTTAGTTGTGGCATGTGGGATCTAGTTCCCTGACCGGGGATGGAACCTGGACCCCCTGCATTGGGAGCATGGAGTCTTAGCCACTGGACCACCAGGGAGTTCCTGATATTTTATATTTATAACCTGTAATCAAGGAAATAAGTTTTAAAGTTTGTTTCTTGAAGGAAAATGGATCGCATGAATACTGTTATCCTCCTTCTGAATAGCATCCTAATTTCTTTTCCTCTAGAATAAATAACTTGCTTATTTTTCGGTATAGTAAAAGTTTAGGATTTTATTCCTTATCTAATATTGCCACTATTGCTGCAATTTAAAAAAATATATCCTTCAAGATACCCTGATTTGGCATCTATCACAAGGATTTATTTAGTAAAGCTTTTTTTTTTTTAAAGTCACTTCTGTTCTTTGACAGAACCTTTAAAGCATGTCATTGTGTTAGCAACGGACTATAAAAATAAACCTAACCCAGGCAGTTACTACCCGAGAATGTTCCCCGTGAGCATTTGCTTTGGAGATGTACGCTATTTCCAAGGACATATCTGTGTCATCTTTGTTTAATATTTCATGCTCCTTACCATAAATTTTAACTTTTTTGGTATTTGTTTTAAGTGAAACCCATTAATTATATTATATTTAATATAATTAAATATGAGGTATTTATTCAGCAAAAGTAATCAGTTATCTTGTAGGCTATTTTGTTTTGTAACCTGTGAATTTATTTTTGATGTTGTATTTTAAGAACTAAGGTAGAAATGGTAGATTTCTGGCAAAAATTATACTTAGTTCTTCATTTTCTTTAAAATAGGAAATTTTACATTTTGGACAAGTACGTACATCATCTAATTATACATGAAATTAAGTACCTACAAAACAGATGGCAGAAGCTTTTACTCCATTTGGGAATAGATTCAGGAGTATCTGTGTAATTTTCTTAGATTAGAAATGGATATAATAGTCAAAGTAATTTCCTTTCTTATTGATTTAATCACATAATTTTTTTTATCCAAGACTTTAAACTTGATTTATAATCAACTGTTAACTCTGTAGGAACTTAGCTGGACTTTAGGGACACAGGGAAAAACAAGACCAGTTATTCTTGTCTTTTAGGTAAAAAATCTGGGACATAACTAATTTTTGTACAGTATGAAAAAGTGGGAATAATCTTATTCTTTGGAGTTTAGGTTCAGGGAACTTGTACCTTGCTGCTGCTGCTGCTAAGTCACTTCAGTCGTGTCCGACTCTGTGTGACCCCATAGACGGAAGCCCATCAGGCTCCCCCGTCCCTGGGATTCTCCAGGCAAGAACACTGGAGTGGGTTGTACCTTAGTTATGACTTAATGCTGTGAAAGTGCTGCACTCAATGTGCCAGCAAATTTGGAAACCTCAGCAGTGGCCACAGGACTGGAAAAGGTCAGTTTTCATTCCAATCCCAAAGAAAGGCAATGCCAAAGAATGTTCAAGCTACCACACAATTGCACTCATCTCATATGCTAGCAAAGTAATGCTCAAAAATCCTCCAAGCCAGGCTTCAACAATACGTGAACTGTGAACTTCCAGATGTTCAAGCCAGATTGAGAGAAGGTAGAGGAACCAGAAATTAAATTGCCAACATCTGCTGGATCATCGAAAAAGCAAGAGTTCCAGAAAAACATCTACTTCTGCTTTACTGACTACATCAACACCTTTGTGTGGATCACAACAAACTGTGGAAAATTCTTCAAGGGTTGGGAATACCAGACCACCTGACCTGCTTCCTGTGAAATCTGTATGTAGGTCAAGAAGTAACAGTTAGAACTGGACATGGAACAACAGACTAGTTCCAAATAGGGAAAGGAGTATGTCAAGGCTGTATTGCCACCCTGCTTATTTAACTTATATGCAGAGTACATCATGAGGAACGCTGGGCTGGATGAAGCACAAGCTGGAATCAGGATTGCCAGGAGAAATATCAATAACCTCAGATATGCAGATGACACCACCCTTATGGCAGAAAGTGAAGAACTAAAGAGCCTCTTGATGAAAGTGAAAGAAGAGAGTGAAAACGTTGGCTTAAAACTCAACATTCAGAAAACAAAAATTATGGCATCTGGTCCCATCACTTCATGGCAAATAGATGGGGAAACAATTGAAACGTTGAGAGACTTTATTTTGGGAGGCTCCAAAATCACTGCAGATGGTGACTGCAGCCGTGAAATTAAAAGACCCTTCCTCCTTGAAAGAAAAGCTATGACCAACCTAGACAACTTATTAAAATTAGAGACATTACTTTGCTGACAAAGGTTCGTCTAGTCAAGGCTATGGTTTTTCCAGTAGTCTTGTATGGATGTGAGAGCTGGACTATAAAGAAAGCTGAGCACTGAAGAATTAATGCTTTTGAACTGTGGTGCTTAGAAGACTCTTGAGAATCCCTTGGACTGCAAGGAGATCCAACCAGTCCATCCTAAAGGAGATCATTGCTGAATATTCATTGGAAGGACTGATGCTGAAACTGAAACTCCAATACTTTGCCACCTGATGTGAAGAAAAGACCCTGATGCTGGGAAAGATTGAGAGCAGGAGGATAAGGGGCTGACAGAGGATTAATTTGTTGGATGGCATCACCAACGCGATGGACATGAGTTTGAGTAGGCTCCGGGGGTTGGTGATGGACAGGGAGGCCTGATGTGCTGCAGTCCATGGGGTCACAAAGAGTAAAACACGAGTGAGCAACGGAACTGAACTAAGTATGACTTAATGGATAAGGAAGTTTGTACTGTTATTAAATAGTTTAAATTATTTTTCTTCATGATTGTTCATAGTCTGATAGATTTGGTGGGTATGAAGAATATGTCATTGGAAAGAAAAAGAGTTGGATGTCAGTGAACTGACAAATGGGGTTAACCAAAAAGGGAAAGACTGTCAGAGAATAAATGGACACCAGCGTATTACATCCACATCCGTCACCTGTAGAAGACACTGCTTGGTCAGGCACCAGCCTCAGCCAGTCTTGCTGGCATGAGTTTGCAGAATTTTGGCAGAGTTTCCACTGCTGTTTCATCCATCAAAGGGAAGAAAATCTGCTTCACTGTCATAGTTTGTGTGTCAGCTTTTTAATAGGAAGCCAGCAGCTTGTGATAAAGGTGTTATCCGAGTTTTATAGATGAAGAAGTTCTGCAGGTTATGGGGCAATTAAAATCATACAGTAAAATCATTGCTAATAAGTAATGCTGTGGAAATCAAGGTTCCAAATTCCAAGTTTTTTCACCAATATCTGGCTACTGAGGTTTTATTTACTAAACACATAAAATAACATTCCTTTTTCTTGCTGGCAGAGATCTATTGCTCCTGCAAACTTGTGGGTTAGCTTGACATGTCCACCGTAGACCTCTTTTCTTGAATGTTACCGCTTAGCCCCTTGAAAACAAAGACCATCTGGAATGTGGCAGTGGGCTGGGCATGCCGTGGAGGTCCTGGCCGAGCAAATGCATTCTCCTGTGGGCTGGACAGACATTTAAAAGACAAAGACAGACCAAACTGCAGAACAGTGGCTGAGCTCTCTAGGTATGTTAGGCTTCTAACAAACTGTGAATACAGGAGAAAAAATCACTGGAGAGATTGTCGGTGTATTCTATCTCCTATTAATGTGATAGCACTGTATTCTGTCATACTAATGAGAGAGGTCATATTTGACCTTAAAGAAAACAGAAAATTAAGTAGGAAGACTATTTTAGTAATTTATATTTGTTTTTAGTTTTTGGTCGTGCTGGGTCTCTTTCTCTAGCTGTGACGAGCGGGGTCTGCTCTTCCTTGCAGTGCGCGGACTGCTCACCGCTGGGGCTGCTCTTGTTGCCCAGCGCGGGCTGTCGGTGCGCGAGCTTTGTTAGCTGCAGCATGCAGGCTCAGTAGTTGTAGCTCCCAGGCTCCGGAGCACAGGCGCGGCAGTTGTGGTGCACGGGCTCATCTCCCCGGACCAGGGATCAAACCCGTGGCCCCTGCATTGGCGGGTGGATTCTTATCCTCTCTACCATTGGGGAAGTCCTGGAAAGAATTTTTGATCATATAAAGGTATTTGAGAAACCATGTTGAAAAGCTGACTACTTTCTCCAAAGCACAGTAGGGAGTAAGCATTATGTGGAACACTGGGCCAGGAAGCAGGAAATGACTTTAGGTCTGTGCTGTGCCTTGTATTGTGACCTTAAGCTTCCATTCCCAAGTAGGAGGATGCCTGCTTCTGACGTTCTGTAAATCTCGAAGGCTAATGTCTGCCTTCCTTTTCCACTCTTTCTTAGGTTTTCAGCGTGGATTACCATGTACTTGTCACACATCCTATATATTGTTAGAAATTCATATGGACATATTGCACAACCCAACCCAAAGGGGTTTCATTAATAGTATACTTTTAGTATATGAAACCTATTAGTTTATTATTTACTTAAAAAGTACATGAAGATTGTGAAACTATGCGTTTTTATATCTAACCCCGATTTAGCTAGCTTTAGTGATAAATATGCTCTGAAGTGAAACTGATTACTGCATAAGACTGTGTCCTTTAAGGAACTTAAAGACTTATATCTTAAATTATTTTAAAATGAAAGCTTCAAAAGCCTGAATCTATTTTTAATGTGTATTATAATCTTAAATTGTTTGCTTTAATGCAGTATTTCAAAAGTATTAACATAAGAACTTGGAAACATAGATTGTATGCACTCATGTAGAAATAGAATTATGAATATAAGATTTAAAATATTTAATGTATAAAGTTACTTTAGAAACTGAATCTTATCCCTTAAGGGTTTTGGCCGCTGTTTGTATACCGCTATGAGAAAGTACTATGAAAAAAAGCTTGGCAGCTGGAGAACAGAATGTTATCCCTTTTTAGAATGGTGTTAGAGCAGACACACAGAGCTGCCACATTTGTCAGGGCAAAGGTTGTTAGAATACTATTTTAAGTTACAGTTTAGAAAGTTAAATACACCAAGCTTATTCTTTCAGTCTTGAAATTATTCATATAAATATTTCTTTTATTAAATGGAGAATTATGTTGGGAGAAACAAGAAGAAAAGAGAAAGTGTTCTTCCTTGGTTTGATTTTCAGTGAATCCATATGTGGGTTTTATGACCTTTGTGCCTGGCAACTGAGTGTTGTGGTTGTTGAGTCGCTCAGTCGTGTTCAACATTTTGCAACCCCATGGATTGCAGCACACCGGGCTTCCCTGTCCTTCACTGTCTCCAGGAGTTTGCTCAAACTCATGTCCATCATCATGGACATCATGGTCCATGGGATGGACATGAGTCGATGATGTCATCCATCTCTTTCCCACTTTTCCTCTTGCTCTCAATCTTTCCCAGCATCAGGGTCTTTTCCAATGAGTCAGCTCTTTGCATCAGGTGGGCAAAGTATTGGAACTTCAGCTTCAGCATCAGTCCTTCCAGTGAATTTTCAGGGTTGATTTCCTTTAATATTGGCTGGTTTGATCTCCTTGCAGTCCAAGGGACTCTCAAGAGTCTTCTCCAACACCACAGTTTGAAAGCATCAGTCCTTCCAGTGAGTTTTCAGGGTTGATTTCCTTTAATATTGGCTGATTTGATCTCCTTGCAGTCCAAGGGACTCTCAAGAATCTTCTCCAGCACCACAGTTCGAAAGCATCAGTTCTTTGGCACTCAATTTCTTTATGGTCCAGCTCTCACATCAGTACACAACTATTGGAAAAACTACAGCTTTGACTTTACGGAACTTTGTTGGCAAAGTAATGTCTCTGCTTTTTAATATACTGTCTACCCATAAAAAAAAAAAAAGTTCATCATAACTTTTCTTCCAAAGAGCAAGCATCTTTTAATTTAATGGCTGCAGTCACTGTCCACAGTGATTTTGGAGCCCAAGAAAATAAAGTCTGTCCTTGTTTCCATTTTGTCCCCATCTATTTGCCATAAAGTGATGGGACCAGATGCCATGATCTTAGGTTTTTGAATGTTGAGTTTTAAGCCAACTTTTTCACTCTCCTCTTTAACCCTCATCAAGAGGCTCTTCAGTTCCTCTTCACTTTCTGCCATTAAGGTGGTATCATCTGTATATCTGAGGTTATTGATATTTTTCCCAGCAATCTTGATTCCAACTTGAGCTTCATCCAGCCTGGTATTTCGCATGATGTACTCTTCATATTAGTTAAACAAGCAGGGTAACAAGATACAGCCTTGACATACTCTTTTCCCAATTTGGAACCAGTCTGTTGTTTCATGTTTGATTCTGTTGCTTCCTGACCTGCATACAGATTTCTCAGGAGGCAGGTAGTGTGGTCTAGTATTACCATCTCTTGAAGAATTTTCCAGTTTGTTGTGATCCACACAGTCAAAGGCTTTAGTGTAGTCTATGAAGCAGAAGTAGATGTTTTTTGGAATTCTCTTGCATTTTCTATGATCTAGCAAATGTTGGCAACTTGATCTCTGGTTCCTCTGCCTTTTCTAAATCCAGCTTATACATCTGGAAATTCTCATTTCATGTACTATTGAAGCCTAGCTTGAAGGGTTTTGAGCATGACTTTGCTAGCATGTGAAGTGAGTGCAATTGTGTGGTAGTTTGAACACTCTTTAGCATCGCCCTTCTTTGAGTTTGCGATGAAAACTGACCTTTTCCAGTCCTGTGGCCACTGCCGAGGTTTCCAAATTTGCTGACATATTGAGCGCAGCACTTTAACAGCATCATCTTTTAATATTTGAAATAGCCCAGCTGGAATTCCATCACCCCCACTGTCTTTGTTCATAGTAAGGTCCACTTGACTTCACACTCCAGGATGTCTGCTTCTAGGTGACTGATCACACCATGGTGGTTATTTGGGTCACTGAGACCTTTTTTGTACAATTCTGTGTATTCTTGCCTCCTCTTATTAATCTCTTCTGCCTCTCCTGGGTCCATACTGTTTCTTTTTCTTGATTGTGCCCATCTTTGCGTGAAATGTTCCCTTCATATGTACAGTGTCCAAGACCAGGCTTCCTGGGTGTGAAACACTGGGCACCCACAGAGAGCCACCACAGCTGAAGAAGTATTTTAGAGCCACTCACCATCATTTTTATCAATTCTAAGGCCCACATTTTCTTACATTTTAACATTTCTGAAATAGGAGTATGTCTTACTAACAGTGAGTTAGCATTATGTCATGATAAGTTGGAAGCTTTGATGGGATTTTAGAATCATTGAAATACATTTGTATACCCTGCTTTATGATTTCTAACTCCAGTTATGTTTTGTAGGTATTTAGATAATACTGGGACTTGAAGTTTACATAGTTGATGTGTCCTCTCACTGGTAAAGTATGAGAGAGTAAAAAATATAAGGATTTTTATTTGAAAGTTTCCTGAGCAACAAGTTCTCATTGAATAAAAGGCTAAAAAAATTTTTTTTTAAAAAATAAAGTCCTATTTTTAAGGAAGGAAGAAAAGGAAAGCCTGTGTGAACCTGTAGTTTAGAATTATTTTGTGGAATATTTGAAAATGACACCTGAGCTTATCTGGTGTGTGAGTGATCGGGGAGTGACTCTCTGGCAGGAGGTGAGCATCATGTGGGCAGTGTGGTTCGGGCAGGAGCTTGGGTGTCAGATGAAGTTGAGTGCACAAGCTGACCTTGGAAAAATTTCCATAACGTTTTTGAACCTCACTTTTCTCATAAAATTATAGCACCACTTAACAATTAATTTAAAAATAAGCTGGTATGAGAAATGAGTATCTTTTTCATTGGTTACCATTGTTTCCTGTACAGTATTAAATTCTTCTTTGGAAAATTTCATTTAATCCAACATTCATCGATTTGGGGTGCCTGCTGTGTGCAAGTATGAAAAGTATAGTAGCTTGCGTTCACCTGCAGTGTACACACCCAAGAGAGATACTGTCAAACCCGTCCAGGGATGCTAATCACCTGTCTCACGTAAGAAGGAGCAAACTGAAATGGATGCCACAATTGTGTTCATGCAAGAAGGGAAGAGCTACTCATTCACGTTTTTTAAAAGAAATGTTGCATGGTCTCTGTCATTTGATATTATAATGCTATTTTCTAGTTTTTACTATTCAAATGAAAATCATCTACCATTATAATTATATAAACATTTCTTTAGCTTTTTGTTTTTTCATAAGGTGCTTCATGGGCACTTGCTGAAATAATTTTCCCTCAACCTCCTCCACACTATCCTGCCCTTTTAGCCTAGTTAATTCCTGTTCACCTTTTAAATTTCTGGTCAAGGTCACCTCCTCAGGAGAACATTTGAGAATTCCCCACATTTATACTCCCTGGAGCTCTAGTACTGTGTTTCACAGTTTGCAATTTTGTATTTATGTTTTTGACTCTGGTGGGGACCACCTGTAATTTTTTCTCACTATTTCATTTCCTAAGACCTAAAACAGTTCCTGAGAAATTTTTGTGCCAAATAAATATTTGATAGTTTCATTACATGATATAATTTGTGTATGGAAGTAAATTGGAATTTTGAGACCAGGTAATTTGATGAGTTTGCTGACTTAAAAAAAATGCACAATATGAAAATTATGAGTTAAGTTTTATTTGGGGGCAAAATAAGGACCATAGCCTGGGAGATAGCATTTCAGATACCTCTGAGAAAGTGCTTCAAAGAGATGGGAGGAAGGCCAGTATATACGTGATTTTGGTGAAAGGGGAGTACATGAATCAAGCACATGTTTTTGTGCAGAAGGTTTCTGCTGATCTAGGGAAGGTGTCCGCTGGTCATGTGAAGGGGTCTGCTGGTCATGTGGAGCAGTCGTCACCATGGAGAATTTCAGTGCTCTTCTAAATATGAGGAGATACAAGAGCTGAGCTCATGGCTCCTGAAAATATCTATCTGAAGACCTGTTCTGCGGGCTTTTCCCAGAGCACGGAGTGCCTCCTTTCTGCTCTCCACCCTGAACTCCTTTCCAGTCAGCAGCCATCGCAGCACAATTTAATTCTTGTCGAGGTAGACAGCAGGTGCCAGTTTGGAGGTGACAAGGTTTTCTGTGCTCAAACCCTTACTGAGCACCTACTTTACGCAGAAATGCTGCATTTGGTACTAAACAAGTTTCAAAGTAATTTAAGAAGGAGCCGACAATCTGGGAGCCAAATTGTGCCAACTAGGATAAAATCTGCTTAAAAAAGTTCATAAGGTTAGCTTAGGTTTCACTTTATTCTCCCCCCAGCGTTTCTTTTCATATCATCTCCCTGTAAAGTGAAGATGTGTTTGTGTGTGTGTCTGTGTATGGGGGGAGGATAAGTGAGACATGTTAAAAAGAGAAGAGTAAATCTTTAAAATGTTATTCATTGGGAAAATAAGAGCATGTTTGACATTCTTGAACAATATGTCTGCAAAATCCAGAAAGAGAACAGAAGAGCCATATGGTATGGTAAAATAGAAAGTGAAAGTGAAGTCGCTCAGTCGTGTCCAACTCTTTGCTACCCCCATGGACTGTAGCCTACCAGGCTCCTCATCCATGGGATTTTCCAGGCAAGAGTACTGGAGTGGGTTGCCATTCCCTTCTCCAGGGGATCTTCCCAACCCTGGGATCGAACCCAGGTCTTCCACATTGTAGGCAGATGCTTTACCGTCTGAGCCACCAGGGAGATCCTATGGTAAAACAGAAGAGACATAATAAAAAACTCTATTGTATGTAGATATCATGGAATTCATCTATTGCAGAGTTCACTCTTCTTAATCCAGAACTGAACCTCTGGAGGTAAATTGACTTATGTCATAGTCTTTAACATGGGAATGAGATTTAAATTTCTTTTTGTTTGCTTCATTCCATACTGTCTTCTCTTCTATAGTTTAAAAAGTTTTGAAAAACTTTTATCTAAATACTTCAAACTTACAATTTCATCTACATTTCTCATTTTCCTATAGAAAAGGGATAGACTATTAGCTCATATTTATCAGTTTTTATTACTTATTTGATAAATTAAGAATCATCTTTCTTCTCCTTCCAGCTCACTGTTCATGCATAATAAATATATAAATGTATTTATTTCTCCAGTTGCTTTCAAATTGGTCACATACATTTTCTAAATTAAAATTTTCTTAACTTCTTTTACAACCCTGTTTTCAAGTCTTACCTCCAGATGGCTTTTGTCTGTTTGCCCAGATCAAATTAACTCACAAAAGATGATTCAGCACATCACTTGGAAGCAGACCGTCCGGGGCACGGGGCTGCCCTCCAGTGGAGACCCTGACAGCGGGTCAGACTGTGTGAATCTTGCAGTCTTGTATTTTTCTCCCCGCTCTAAAAACACTTCGTATAAAAAGCTTCAGATAATCTTGGATAAATGTAGAGCTTCTGTAGGTGTAAACTGTGAAAAGAAAAATGGTAATTTGACTTTTGTGATATCCTTATATACAGAGTTAGTTATGTAATTGTATAACATATGGATTTAAAAATTTTTTAATTGTTTTGCACATAATGACAGCAGTAATACATTGTTATGTGATATGATGAGCAGTGTCCATTTTTATGAAGAATCAATTTATTTCAACAAGGATTTTTTTTTAATTGACATACAGTTGATTTATAAAGTTCTGTTAGTTTAAAGTGTCCAGCACAATTATTTAGTTATTCGTACATATATAACCAAGAAAAAAAATGTGGAAAGGCAGAATGGCTATCTGAGGAGGCCTTACAAATAGCTGAGAAAAGAAGAGAAGCTAAAGGCAAAGGAGAAAAGGAAAGATATACCCATCTGAATGCAGAGTTCCAAAGAAGAGGAAGGAGAGATAAGAAAGCCTTCCTCAGTGATCAATGCAAAGAAATAGAGGAAGACAACAGAATGGGAAAGACTAGAGATCTCTTCAAGAAAATTAGAGATACTGAGGGAATATTTCATGCAAAGATGGGCACAATAAAGGACAGAAATGGTATGGACCTAAGAGAAGCAGAAGATATTAAGAAGAGGTGGCAAGAATACACAGAAGAACTGTACAAAAAAGATCTTTATGACCTAGATAACCATGATAGTATGATCACTCACCTAGAGCCAGACATTCTGGAATGTGAAGTTAAGTGGGCCTTAGGAAGCATCACCATAAAGCTAGTGGTGGTGATGGAATTCCAGTTGAGCTATTTCAAATCCTAAAAGATGATGTTGTGAAAGTGCTGCACTCAGTATGCCAGGGAAAACTCAGCAGTGGCCACAGGACTGGGAAAGGTCAGTCTTCATTCCAATCCCAAAGAAAGGCAATGCCAAAGAATGCTCAAACTACCGCACAATTGCACTCATGTCACACACTAGTAAAGTCATGCTCAAAATTCTCCAAGCCAGGCTTCAGCAATATGTGAACCGTGAACTTCCAGATATTCAAGCTGGTTTTAGAAAAGGCAGAGGAACAAGAGATCTAATTGCCAACTTCCGTTGGATCATCGAAAAACCAAGAGAGATCCAGAAAAACATCTACTTCTGCTTCATTGACTATGCCAAAGCCTTTGACTGTGTGGATCACAATAAACTGTGGACAGTTCTGAAAGAGATGGGAATACCAGGCCACCTGACCTGCCTCTTGAGAAACCTGTATGCAGGTCAGGAAGCAACAGTTAGAACTGGACATGGAACAACAGACTGGTTCCAAATAGGGAAAGGAGTACGTCAAGGCTGTATACTGTTACCCTGCTTATTTAACTTATATGCAGAGTACATCATGAGAAACTCTGGGCTGGATGAAGCACAAGCTGGAATCAAGATTGCCAGGAGAAATATCAATAACCTCAGATATGCAGATGACACCACCCTTACGGCAGAAAGCGAAGAAGAACTAAACAGCCTCTTGATGAAAGTGAAAGAGGAGAGTGAAAACGTTGGCTTAAAACTCAACATTCAGAAAACTAAGATCATGGCATCTGGTCCCATCACTTCATGGGAAATAGATGGGGAAACAGTGGAAACAGTGGCAGACTTTATTTTTGGGGGCTCCAAAATCACTGCAGATGGTGATTGCAACCATGAAATTAAAAGACACTTCCTCTTTGGAAGAAGGGCTATGACCAACATAGACAGAATATTACAAAGCAGAGACATTACCTTGCTAACAAAGGTCCATCTAGTCAAAGCTATGGGAGAAGGAAACGGCAACCCACTCCAGTATTATTGCCTGGAGAATCCTGTGGACAGATGAGCCTGGAGGGCTGCTGTCCATAGGGTTGCACAGAGTTGGACATGACTGAAACGACTTAGCATGCACGCATGCATCAGAGAAGGAAATGGCAGCCCACTCCAGTATTCTTGCCTGGAGAATCCCAGGGACAAGGAGCCTGGTGGGCTGCAGTCTATGGGGTCGCACAGGGTCGGACACAACTGAAGCGACTTAGCAGCAGCAACAGCAGTCAAGGCTATGGTTTTTCCAGTAGTCATATATGGATGTGAGAGTTGGACTATAAAGAAGGCTGAGCACTGAAGAATTGATGCTTTTGAACTGTGGTTTTGGAGAAGACTCTTGAGAGTCCTTGGACTGCAAGGAGATCCAACCAGTCCTTCCTAAAGGAGATCAGTCCAGAATATTCATTGGAAGGACTGATGCTGAAGCTGAAACTTCAATACTTTGGCCATCTGATGCGAAGAACTGACTCATTAGAAAAGACCCTGATGCTGGGGAAGATTGAACGCGGGAGGAGAAGGGGACGACAGAGCATGAGATGATTGGATGGCATCACTGACTCAATGGAGATGAGTTTGAGTAAGCTCCGGGATTTGGTGATGGATAGGGAAGCCTGGCATGCTGCAGTCTATGGGGCTGCAAAGAGCGACTGAACTGAACATATATATCTGGGCTTCCCCGGTGGCTCAGCAGCATAGAATGCCTACAGTGCAGGAGCCTCAGGAGACATGGGTTCTATTCCTGGGTTGGAGGAAATGGCAACCTATTCCAGTATTCTTGCCTGGAGAGTCCATGGACAGAGGAGCCTGGCAGGCTGCAGTCCCTGTGGTCGCAAAGAGTCAGACACGACTGAAGTGACTTAGCATGCGTGCACCCATATATCTATTTTTATCAAATTCTTTTCCTTTATAGGCTATTATAAAATGGTGAGTATAATTCCCTGTGCGAAACAGTAGGTCCTTATTGGTTATCTGTTTTATACATAGTAGAGTGTGTATGTTAATCCCAACCTTCTAATGTAGCTCTTCCCCACCTTTCTCCTTTGGTAACCATAAGTTTATTTTCTATGTCTGTGGGTCTATTTCTGTTTTGTATTTAAGTTCATGTGTGTCTGTTTTTTAGACTCCACATATAAGTGATATCATATGATATCTGTCTGTGGCTTACTTCACTTAGTATGCTGATCTCTGGGTCTATCCATGTTGCTGCAAATGGCATTGTGACTAATATCCATTGTATATATGCTCCACATCTTTATTTAGTCATCTTTTGATGTGTGTTTAGGCTGCTTCCATGTCTTAGCTGTTGCAGATAGTGCTGCTGTGAAAGTTGGGGTGCATGCATCTTTTCAAATTAGAGTTTTGTCCAGATAATGCCTAGGAGTGGGGCTGCAGGGTCAGATCATATGGTAATTCTGTTTTTGGTTTTTAAAGGAGCCTCCGTACTGTTCTTTATGGTGGCTCTACAATTTACATTCCCAGCAGGGTAGGAGAGTTCCTTTTCTCCACATCCTCTCCAGCATTTATTATTTGTACACTTTCTGATAGAGGCCATTCTGACTCATGTGAAATCTCATTGTAGGTGAGGTGAAATCTGATTGTAGTTTTGATTTGCATTCTCTAATAATTAGCAATGTTGAGCATCTTTTCTTGTACCTTTTGGAGAAATGTCTGTTTAGATCTTCTGCCCACTTTTTGATTGTTTTTTGTTTTTGTATTTTTTTTGACATTGAGTTATATGAGCTGTTTGTATATTTTAGAAATTAACCCCTGTTGGTTGCATTGTTTGCAAATATTTTCTCCCATTCTGTGGGTTGTCTTTTCATTTTGTCTGTGGCTTCCTTTGCTGTGCAAAAGCTTTTGCATTTAATTAGGCCCCATTTGTTTATTTTTGTTTTTATTTTCATTCCTCTTGGAGACAGAGTCAAAAAGATATTGCTGTGATTTATATCAGAGAGCGTTTTGCCTATGTTTTCCTTTAGGAATTTTTTAGTATCCAGTCTTACTAATTTTGGATACTAATTTAGGTCTTTAATTTGTCTTAAGTTCATTTTTGTGTATGGTGTTAGAGGATATTCTAATTTCATTCTTTTCCATGTAGCTGTCCGTCTTCCCCAGAACTGTTTATTGAACACTATCTTTTCTCCATTATAGATTCTTACCTCCTTTGTCATAGATTAACTGACCATAGTTCTGGTCTGGTCTGAAATAGCTCAGTCATGTCCGACTCTTTGGCGACCCCACGGACTGTAGCCCACCAGGCTCTTCCATCCATGGAATTCTCCAGGCAAGAATACTGGAGTGGGTTGCCATGCCCTTCTCTGGGAGATCTTCCCAATCCAGGGATCACACTCAGGTCTCCTGGATTGCAGGCAGATCCTTTAACTGTCTGAGCCACCATAGGTGCATGTTTTCTTTCTTTCTATCCTATTCAGCAAGGATTTAATTCAGCAATGTTTGCTCTTTACCCGTTTTGTGCCACCTACTCTTCATGGTCCTGGGATATGTCAGTGAACAGGACAGACAAAAATCTCTGTCCTCACGGGACTAACATTTTAATGGAAAGAAGAAAGACAGTGGACCTAGTAATAACAATGGAGCAGGTCAGGGGTGGGGACAGCCTGGGGAAGGCGTAGAGCGCAGGTTTCAGATGGCATAGGGTGGACAGTGCACCTGGTTGAGATGGTCTCATTTGAATACAGACTCGGCTCATGCTTGGGGGGGAATGTTTGAAGTGTTTCCATAGCCATAAAGAAGTGAGATAAATGGAGGGAAGACTGGCTAACTTGTAATTCTGTCAGAAAGACAAAGGAAGTTGGCCTCTGAGCTTATTATCTTTAACACTTTCATCTTTAAAGTGGAACATTTTACATTTTTTTGAGAAACAAAAACTGCGAATCATTTTGTTATGGAAGAAGCAAACTTGATTCATAGGGTTTTTAAGTCTACAATATATTTTCATGATCTGTTGACCACTCTGTGTTCTTATAGCAATTAGACATGGCTTCAGCCAGTGGCCTATAATCAGACAACAAAATATAATAGTTCCTTTGGGACTCAAGATAAATTATAATAGGTCAAAGTTTGAAAGACGTGGGAAAATATCTTTTGACTATAGAATTCCTGAATAGTGTAGCTCCTTGAGAGGGAATGTCTCACTCAAGTTTTCAACATGTGTTCCAGTAGGAACAGGAGCGCTGATCTTTGCAAATATGCCCGTAACTTGAAAGACTACGTCAACACAATCCAACCCCAGGAGACCATTTTTTTGCCTAGGAGTTACTTCTCATGGTGTGTAATTGTGTCATAACTATGGCTTCCGTCCAGGAAAACTGATGGGGTGGTGCTCTGAACTGCACTGCCAGCTGTGTTCCCTCTGAAACCCTGGGTGCCCTGTCACCAGGAGCAGCCCTCTTGGAGACTGCAGCATACGGTCTGATTTGACCTTCCCCCTGAAAAGCCTCCCGGCACTGGAGGGCCTTGGGAGGAGAGGCACAGCTGTGTTTGCTTTAAGATGCTGTTGGCCATTGCAAGAGAAGAGGCTCCCGGTCTACTCATTTTTGCATATCTTGGGATGAACTTAACATCCTAGGGTTTTTCACACCCAGACCTGATCTTCTGTGATGGAAGGACTGGCAAATATATCCAAACGTGACTTCTGTATTTTCCTTCTTCCTTCATTTTTCTTTTTCATTCAGGTTTTCCTTTTCCCCTCCCGCTCTCCCTCTTTTTCTTGTCACCCGTTCAACAAGTATTTATTGAGAATTTACTGTGAAAGATGCACCACTGGGAATCAGTGGTGAACCTGAAGTTTACCTAAGCAGTTAAGGAATGGACTTTTTTAGTTAGAAATTTAGAAGTAATATTCAAACATCTTTTGAGTTTATTTTTAAAGGAGATTTTAGGGATTGAATAAAATACAGCCGATGATGAAACAAACAGAAATTCTAAAAATTCCTCACGGTAATTGTAAAGAATTTACTAATAAGAAGGTTTGGAAACAAGTACCAATCATTCTTCCCATCCCATCCTTTTAGCTTTGTGAAGGAGAGATCCTGACTGGTTTGAGATGAGAGAGAAGGAGAGGGGTGGAGCGGAGGCAGGAAGGAGAGAGACCTGAGCAGTCAGGGTATGCTGCTCTGCCTGGCTTTGAGCATCCTCCCCAGAACCCCTCCAGCCCTCCTGTTCATCTTCCTTCTGCTCAGCTCAGCCTGGCTCCCGCCTGCCGGCCGCCACCTTCCCCGAGCTCAGGCTTTTCTTCCTGAGCCGGGCCCCCTCACTGTTCTGTCAGTCAGTGGAAATGCAACTCCTTGGAACTCCCCGCTGCTGTGAAAGAATCCTTTACCCTCCCCCCTCTCCCAAGGAGCGGTTTCTTCTTTTATTTCTGCCTTTGGTTTCGCATCTATCATGAACTGCCCTGGGCTTGGGACAGAATATTTGCGGGTACCTGGTAGATATTCTGTCTGTTCATTCAAAATCTGTCAACTGCCCGTTCTCTCAGGAATTGCTCTGTAGGAGAAACACCAATTAAACAAACAAATGAAGGTGTCAGGCCTGTAAGGCACGGGTCTGAGAATTTAGTAGTGATGCTCGGAAGTAAAGCCCTGTGATGGGTACTGTCAGGCGCAAGGCCCAGTGGCGACACGCAGCTGAAATGCCTGAGCCAGTGCTGAGGGGCTGGTTGAGACTTGCTCTTGGTTTAGTTAAAGTCCCTGGGAACATGTCAGGAGGAGAGATGGACACTCTTTCTTGTAGCAGGAGGGAGAAAAGGAAACATTAAGTAGGTGCTGGTCTGTTCATGGGTGTTCCTATCTGAGGTTTTGTTTTCCTCTGTGAGCAAGGAGGTGAGGTTATCTGCCGAGGGAGGTGGGAGGAGAGCTAAGGATTCAGTGGAACTGAAAAGACACAAAATAGCTCCTGTAGAGAGAGAGGAGACACTTCACAGGTCCCAGGTACCACTGAGGGCTTGGTTCAAGCAGTGGGACTGTGGGTGATGGCAACTTTCTCCGAATCGATGTGCTTCTCTACCAAAGCAATCTGCAGGTAGTTTCTGAATGCATAGCACAGGAAATGAACGGGGATTCAAAGCTCCTGCTCTGCAGTTTACTGGGCGAATGAATGAATCCCTGTTCCTCACTGATGTCATTCCCTTCTCAACAATGGGATGATAATTCCCACACCCATGGTTGTTAACATCTCAGCATCACGAGATCTTTATATACATGAAAGCATTTTAAACCACAAATCATACAGATGATAGTTATGATCTTGCATATATTATAAATTTGAGTCAGGATTTGTCAATGCTGGATAGACACAAAAAACAACCCCCCTCCAAACCAAAAAAGACCAGTTTCCAAATTAAAGACGTGTTAAAATCCAATGTAAGCTCTCGATACAGTTATAACAAGAGTAAATGTTCTGTAACATTATATGCAATATTGCATTGTTGTTCATTTGCTCAGTCGTGTCAGACTGTTTGCGACCCCAGGGACCGCAGCATTCCAGGCTTCCTTGTCCTTCACCATCTCCTGGAGCTTGCTCATGTCCATTGAGTCGGTGATGCCATCCAACATCTTATCCTCCATAATCCCCTTCCCCTCTGACCTTCAGTCTTTCCCAATAAATGACTACTCAGTAGCATTATTGAAGAGGAAAAAAATTGAAAATAATCTCTCGAGTGCCACAGACTAGCAAGTGGTTAATTTTCCAGAAATACAAAAACACAAAGTTTTAGGGCCAACTAAAAACACTTTTAAAAGTATAAATGTATTCTTATAGTTATTTCAATACATTGAGTGTTCTATTATTAGGCTCGGTTCTTTTTAGAAGAATGATTTTTAAAAGGCATTCAAAAAATATATTCTTTCATACTGTATTGGTAATTTTTAAAAGTCCAACAAAATAGTCCTGCTGTTGAGAAAACGTGTGTACAGTAAGCACCTACTGCCCTGAACCTTTTCTGTTGGTATAGGCTGACCAAACGGTATACGTGGTGAGGCCGAAAATAGAAAACGCACACAAGCTTCTCATTTCTCCTTCCTATAGAAATATCTTTAATAAGCACAGTTGATATAGACTCTCTTTTCATTTTAGCTGCTGGGCATAATCCTCTGGGAATCCGACTCTGCTTGTCTTTCCGCATGCTTAATAGTCTGAACGTTTAACATTTTTAAAGGGTAGTTGTTTCATCACGAGTTCTGGATTATCTTTTCACATACCATTTTCATGCTTCCTCTTATTATCCCCTGATTAATCCAAATTACTGACTGAAACTCTCTTGAGATAGACCCAAACTGTAAGCAGCACTCCAGGCCCAAAGAAGTAGCTGTGTGCCAGGATCACATTTGACAATACAGTATCTTTGCTGCTAGAGATATATATATATTTACAGTAATTTACTAGGGGATATAGTCTGTTATTGAATATGATCCTATATCAAGCTGGAGGACCATGCCGCATTTTGATTTGAGGAGCCACTGGAGGCAAAACTGTCTCTCCCATTTCTAAGTAGTTATTTAGCCTAGCTATTTCCTTCAGGCACTTAGTAAAGTTGATATTCTTTGTGTGGGGACAGCTGTGTAGTCCCAGGACACTGACTGCTCTCCTGCAGACTTCTCATGAAGAAAATAGGAGAGAAAAAAGGAAGTATATATTGAAAATGCAAAATGTGTATCTTTTTCAGAATCAGTAAACAAGCATTGGAAGATGGGAAACTGGGTGGTTAAGAGTGAGCTTGTGTGTAGGTGTGTGCCTGTGTTAGGACTGAGCTGAAAGGCAGAGGGGCTGTGTTCACCCAGGAGCATCCGGAGATGGCTGGAACCTCCCTGCGTCAGTGTGCTTCCGGGATCTCCCTGTTTGGCCGCTGGGTGCTGTGCCTTCCCGGTGCACACCACTGCCGGTGGTTGGATCTTCCAGCAGCAGGAAGATCAGCCCTCCGTCACAGGTGCTGCTGAGCGCCATGCCTCACGCTTCACTGTCTTCACCTTGCTGCTTTGTACCCGAGTGCGAGCAAGCGTGGGGAGCGGGTGGGCGCCCGCAGCAGCAGCGCGGGCTTCCTGGCCCCCAAGCAGCAGCATCCTGCGTGCCCGGGCCGCCCGGCCCTGCAGGGCCCCCGTTTTTCCACATGTAGTCACAGAAGTTGGGAGAGGATTCAGTTCAGTTCAGTTCAGTTCAGTTGCTCAGTCATGTCCGACTCTCCGCGACCCCATGAATCACAGCACGCCAGGCCTCCCTGTCCATCACCAACTCCCCGAGTTCACTCAAACTCATGTCCACAGAGTCGGTGATGCCATCCAGCCATCTCATTCTCTGTCATCCCCTGCTCCTCCTGCCCCCAGCCTTTCCCAGCATCAGAGTCTTTTCCAGTGAGTCAACTCGTCGCATGAGGTGGCCAAAGTATTGGAGTTTCAGCTTTAGCATCAGTCCTTCCAATGAACACCCAGGATTGATCTCCTTTAGAATGGACTGGTTGGATCTCCTTGCAGTCTAAGGGTCTCTCAAGAGTCTTCTCCAACACCACAGTTCAAAAGCATCAATTCTTCGGCAGTCAGCTTTCTTCACAGTCCAACTCTCACATCCATACATGACCACTGGAAAAACCATAGCCTTGACTAGACGGACCTTTGTTGGCAAAGTAATGTCTCTGCTTTTTAATATACTATCAAGGTTGGTCATAACTTTAGAAACCTTTAAAAAAGGGTTTTATCAGCTATTAGCTGCAGTAAATTTGGCACAGTCTGTAATTTCTATGTAATTCATGCTTAAAATAGCCTGTATTTCATGCTTAAACACGTTTTCACCAGAATTTTTTTACCCATTATCAAAGACTCTCTCAGCAAGAGTATAGGTTTCTTAATTTTGTGATGATAACAACTGACATAAATCCAGTTAATTATGGTGATAGCTACATAAAATGTATATAGCATAATTATCTTGAGTATTTTATTACCTGAGGAAATAGTTTTAATTTTTAGTTGTACAGTGCCACCTAGTGGATCTGTGGTATAAGAACACCTTCGTATTTTCTTCAGATTTCCAGGTTTGGTGTAACTAGTTTATAGATATAGTTATAGGCAGCTTAAGGGCGTCTCTGGTGACTCAGCTGGGTAACGAATCTGCCTGCAATGCGGAAGACCTGGATTCGATCCCTAGGTTGGGAAGATCCCCTGGAGGAGGGCATGGCAACCCACTCCAGTATTCTGGCTTGGAGAATTCCATGGACTGTATATATATAGTTCACGGGATCACAAAGAATTGCACACGACTGAGTGACTTTCACTTTTTCATAGGCAGCTTAAAGGTATAGGCAACTATAATAGCTACCTTCTGTTATTTATCACTTTGCTAAAACAGACAGTCTATATGGAAAGACTTGTGTATTCAGACTTTGGTTATAGAGATGCCAAAACAAAAGTACCCAGGCCATAAACTTTACCAAATTCTTCATGTTGGACCTTTCTCGGTTGTGCTTCATTTCTTTGAGCATTTATTTCTGTTGTTGCTTTGGGTTACAATCTGTGAATACTTTAACGTTGCTTTTATTAATGATGATTTCCCAAGTAGTCTTTCTGCTCCTTCATTGCCCTTTCAATCGCATGTTTGTGTGTTTAATGTCTTTCTGCCCCGTTGGACTGTGTACCCCATCAAGGCACACAACACACCCAGCGCTGAATGCACAGATGTTAAAGAGGGTGGCAGGAGCGCTTGGAAACTGATGGCATAGAAATATAGGAAAACTTCAAAAGTTGTGTTAGCAGTGCCGAGGAGTTGCTGATTGACACATTTTGTTGTCTGCTCCTTTTACATGGAATCGTATTCAAAACTTTTAACGCTGAACCTCATTTCTCCATGAATTATATTCTTTCTTGTGGTCCAAATGGACTGTGGTGTTATATATGCATAAAAAGGAGATACCTTTTATTCAACTACAGGATCTTAGTTAAAATTAGTACCAATAAAGTATTTGGTATAACCCTGGTGGATCAAAACACAAACCAGGGGTTCAGATACTGTTCTCCTCTTTCTTTCCCCAGCATCACCATCAGTTTCGTGTTATATAAACTCAGGCCGCGCAGGACCGGAGCCGAGAAGAGCCAAATGAGGGTTTAGAGTGAGGCTCTCCATCCTTTCACTTTTCCATTTAAGAAAAGTACAGGGAAAAAGAGCAGGCAGGAGTATACTGGAGGCCAAAAGAGTGAAAAACGCACTCATCTACAAAATTGCAAAGTCTGAAAATATTTCTGAGATACATGTAATATAATGTCCTTATTAAGAAGAAGAAAAAAGAAACTTAGGACTTTTTGGAAAGTTACTTGATTTTACTAAAGTTGAACTGAGAATACAAGTGAGATTAGCTGTTTATGAGCTCATGCATGCTACTGTAGAGCAGATAAGCAGACATCTGGAGAAAGCAAAGAAAGTCTCTGATGGCTTTCAGCACAGCCTGAGAGACGTGAAGCAAGACAGTGTGATGTGGAAAGCCTTGTGCCGGCGCCCGGAAAGAAAATGTAAACAGTCTAAAAGCTTTTAGCATTCTTTACTGTCACCTCAATTGTCTGCAGACCTTCCCTTACCTATCCATCTTTCAGTTTCCAAAAGAGAGAGAATTGAAAAAAAATGCACGCGTGTTTCACAGCCTCCATGCAGTCATCCCTCAATTCCAGTTTGTGACGAGACGTTCACTTTCAGCTCTGCAAGTTTGAATCTGCCTGGACTGGAATGCTTAGATGGTAGCTGCTGACAATTTCACAGTCATTTTTGGCTGGGCCTGCTAAGTCGCTTCAGTCGTGTCCGACTCTGTGCGACCCCATAGACGGCAGCCCACCAAGCTCCCCCGTCCCTGGGATTCTCCAGGCAAGAACATTGGAGTGGGTTACCATTTCCTTCTCCAGTGTGTGAAAGTGAAAAGTAAAAGTGAAGTCGCTCTTGGCTGGGCCTACCTTTGAGTAAATCACATCAGGAAAAATAAGGTTAATTTCCATTACCTCTGCTTTGTCTAGCAAATAATTGCATCAGATTTTGTTGCTAAAGTGTCTCAGTGAATTGATGACAGACTTTGAACTCTTTGAAAATGATGAAAGGATGAGAGAAGTACACTTGGCTGGAGTTGATATATGTTGCAAGCTTTAACCCTAGTGTAACTCTCTTGAAAGCAGCTCCTCATCTCTGAGGTTGAAGCTGTAGAATTCCGCAGCACCCAGAGAATGACTGATGACTGGGTTTTTGACCCAGAAAAAAGCTACCTTATTGTTACAATTTTGTTGTCTTTCACTTCTGATTCTGGTCCTGCGTTCATTGACCTAAACCCGTATCAACTTTTTTAATAGGAATATAGTTGCTTTCAATGTTGTGTTAGTTTCTGCTGTACAGCGTGAATCTGTCATATTTTCGTTTGCTTCCCTTTTGTTCCCCTCAGATTATTTCTTATTATTTCTAGTTGAAGACAACACACATTCATCACTTTATGCCTTTCAAACAGTGTATATGAGAAAGTGTTGCATGGGTCTGTGTTTGAATGCATATATAGTATGCCTTCCCTGAGTGTATGCAAGGACTTCCCTGGTGGCTCAGATAGTAAAGAATCCTGCAGTGCAGGAGACATGGATTTGATCCCTGGGTTGGGAAGATCCCCTGGAGGAGGGCATGGCGACCCACTCCAGTATTCCTGCCTGGAGAACCCCCATGGACAGAGGAGCCTGGAAGACTACAGACTATAGGGTTGCATAGAGTCGGAAAAGACATACAGCACATGTGTATGCAAATCAAACTCATAGAACAATTTTAAAATCTAGTGTGCCTCTCACCTTTTTTAAACATCAGATGGTATCAAAGGTTCAGGAGAGGGAACTCATGTACACCCAGGGCGGATTCATGTCAATGTATGGCAAAACCAACCAATATAATATTGTAAAATAAAAAAAATCTCCTGAAAGGTAGATGCCCTGTCTTCTAAATCATTTTTACATTTCATAGTAACAAATTAGCTAATTTAAATATTTATATGAATAAATGCCTTTAGAAACTCAAGCCTATCTCAAAGTTATCAAACTCTAACCCTCCTATTAAATATACACACTCTCTTGAGCTGAGTGGTTTTAAGATAGGAAAGGTTGTTCTGTAGAGATATGACAACAACATTTAGATACCTTTTATCCAACAATTTTACGCCAGGCTTAATACTCTATATTGCACACGGCCTCCTAATTGTGTGGGGCTTCCCTGGTGGCTCAGATAGTAAAGAATCTGGCTGCAATGCAGGACACCTGGGTTCGATCCCTGGGTGGGGAAGATCTCCTGGAGAATTATTCTTGCCTGGAGAATTCCTTGGACAGAGGAGCCTGGTGAACTACAGTCCATGGGATGGCAGAGTCGGACACAACTGAGAGACTAACACTTTCGCTTTTTCTTCATTGAATCCTTCTCACAGCCCGACCAGTCGGACACCAAAGCCATACCCATGTACAGACCAGGAGAGACCAGAAACAGGAAAATTCAGTCCATCTCCTGGCTTCCTTGAAGCAAGAGGTGGGAGAGAGGACAGTGCCTAGTGATTCTGAACGTATTTTTTATCCTTTGCCTGATTCTTTTGTGTATCATGCTATGTGTTTTTTTCCTGCTCTGAGGTCTCAAAACTCATTTCTGAAACCTCAGCAGATGTTTCCACATTGGACGTCTGGGACAGACTGTAGATCTCTCTCTCTTTTTCCCTAAGAAAATGGCAGAAAATGGCCTTATGACCTCACTTCATCGCCACCTTCCTCCTACTCTTCAAGTCTCCATTAAGCAGCAGTCTGCTCTATTTACATCTGTTTCTTTAAAGAAAAACTTAGTTGATGTGCCAAACCCTGTATTGTCAAGCTTTTCTAGAAATGTTATCTTTAAGGAGATTTATAAAAACAAGAAGGATCTTTGTGGTTTTGTTCTGAAAGCTGGAAGTGCTGAGAAATAAGGCAGACTTCCAATGCTGAGCTTTTTCACTTTCAAGCTGTAAAGGATGTGTAATGGGTTCTACACATGTTTATGAGGAAGAAGCAGTTGAAATATTTATTCTTTTTGTTCGGGCAAAGCATGACCTGCTGCATTGGGAGTACTTCCTTCATGAGACATTTTGTCATGGGATAAAGAAATAGAAAAGGCAGGATCAGCCTCCTTGCCTAAATGAGTGAACATCACTGCAGATTTCTTCTGAGAGTTGCTGTTTTGAAGAAACATTTTGTATGTTGGGTGGAATTACCTAAGCAGTATGCCGCTGTGCACACTAGTGCTTTTAAAATCAGACCTAGTTCCCTTCTTTATTTATAGTTAATGAACAAACTTAGCAAGATATGTGATACATGGTATCCAGGACATTTTCAAATAAGCTTTATTAAGTATTCTTGTTGTTTAGTTGCTAAGTTGTGTCCAACTCTTAGCAACCCCATGGACTGTAGCACTCCAGGCTTTCCTGTACTTCACTGTCTCCCAGAGTTTGCTCAGACTCATGTCCATTGAGTTGGTGATGCCATCCAACCATCTCATCTTCTGTCACCCACTTCTGCCTTCAATCTTTCCCAGCATCAGGGTCTTCTCCAGTGAGTCGGCTCTTTGCATCAGGTGGCCAAAGTATTGGAGCTTCAGCTTCATCATCAGTCCTTCCAATGAATATGCAGGGTACCATCACTGTATTTTATTTTTCTCTTTCTGTCTTCACACACATTGGTAAATACACACATACATAAATGTACAAGTATGTTTATACACTAGGCATGCATTTAAAGTAATTTTTGTTTGGGTATTGCCTTGAATTCCACACAGTCTCAAGAGAGGCGTCCTTACTCCCCTGGTGGACACTGAGTTGAGTTCCTTAATGAGTCCAGAGTTTTCCCATTTCAGTGACTGCAATTGTAGGACTTCTGAAGAAACCTGGAAACCCTGTGCCCACGTGTCTCTCACTTCTGCTTGCTTGCTTCCTGTAGACGCCCCTCTACCTGGTAAACCATGGGGAGGCTGGACCAGTCAGATGCAACAGGTGCAAAGCCTACATGTGCCCGTTCATGCAGTTCATCGAAGGAGGGAGGCGGTACCAGTGTGGCTTCTGCAGCTGTGTGAATGACGGTGAGTGGCGCCCGCAGCGGGTCTGCGCGGCGTGCGGCCCTGAGGGCCCGGCTGCTCCCTCGGCGGTTTCGCGCCTGCGTCATCACGCCCATGGCCTCTCGGCTCGTGGGCGGGCTCTGGTGGGGGAGCAACGCTGGTCTCCTTGTGCACTCACACCCTTCACACAGCCCGTGGCTTCGCCCAGCCCCCAGTGCGGGAGACTGAGAGAGTGAGGCCTCCTCAGAAAGACCTTTAAAAGCCCCGTGCTGTGGAGTGGGATCTTGGTTTCCAGCCTTGTCTCGAGGACTGGCGCCGGGGCCCCTGGGCAGTCTCTCTCCCTGCAGCGGCTGTGGCGCCTGTTCCGCACACGCTGGGTATGCTAGTGCGAGCAGGCTCCGCTGGTTCTCTGTCTTTGCTGCTCTTTCTAAGGAAGGTCTTATTCCATCGCTCGTGCTTCGTGAAACCTGCAACCAAATCCTACACAATCCTGGGACCTGGATTTTAGGAATCCTGTGAGCACACGCTTCCAAGTGCTTTAGTTTTGGGGGGAAAAGTCAGGAGATGGCAGAGGCCTCTCCTGGAGCATTTTCGCCACGCCTCCACAAGGTCACTGGATTCCCCACGTGTTCACTCAAGCCCTCAACTTTCTTCGCAAGGTGATCAGAAGTCCATCCAGGATCCATCCACGTAGAGCATCTAGGATTTTTGTTTTCTCTGGCCTCATGCCCAAAGTGTCAGCGCGAAGCCTTAAAAGGCCCTGCCACTTCCTGGTAGAGGAAAAACACACAAAGTTCTTGTATTTCTACACCCGAGGGAATCCCTAGGGTGTCCACTCCTAGGAAGCTGCTGTGTTCATTTGCTAATAGGGTTGTTCGTATTGTTGTTGTTGATCAGTTGCTAAGTTGTGTCTGACTCTGCGATCCTATGGACTGCAGCACGCCAGGCTTCCCTGTCCTTCACTATCTCCTGGAGTTTGCTCAGACTCATGTCCATTGAGTCAGTGATGCCATCCAACCATCTCATCCTCTGTCACCCCCTTCTATTGCCTTCAGCCTTTCACAGCATCAGGGTCTTTTCCAATGAGTCTGCTTTTCACATTAGGTGGCCACAGTATTAGAGCTTCAGCATCAGTCCTTCCAATGAATACTCAGGGTTGATTTCCTTTAGGACTGACTGGTTTCATCTGCTTGCTGTCCAAGGGATTCTCAAGTCTTCTTCAACACCACAGTTCAAAAGCATAAATTCTTTGGTGCTCATTTTTCTTTATGGTCCAACTCTCACATCCATACATAACTACTGGAAAAACCACAGCTTTGACTATATGGACCTTTGTCGGCAAAAATACTAGATTCCAATATTTGTTCCTGCAGGAAAGCCAGACCCCCTTAGATTTACACTGGCACCTACATTCTTCATTTAGGTTTAAAGAAGGCAAAGATTTGTTAGAAAGAACCTTACAGGCATGGTCACATGGTTTCACTCTGTTTTCCTTCAAAATGTCAGAGATTCTCTGAGTTAGAAGAACTTGAGGCCAAAGACACGCAGGAAGACGAGTGTCACGTGGTCTCGTGTAATTTATGGGGGGACTTGAATCTGGTTTATAAAACATGACAGATAATATTAAATGCTAACAAATATAAAGCTAATTGATTTTAAGGGGAATTTTTTTCACCAATTACATGTAGATGTGTGAATAAAAATAAATTATAGAAAGTGTGTAGAAAGTGCCACCCATGCATCCTGAACAGCTGGTGCCACATTATCCATCTCATCTATTCTTGCCTGGAAACTTCCATGGATAGAGGAGCCTGGCAGGCTGCAGTCCATGGGGTTTCAAAAGAGTCGGACACGACTAAGTACCTGAGCATGTTAAACATAACAGAAGAGCAGTTTAAAGCCGTCATAGCCTTCTTAGCTCAGCTGAGACTGTCAGCTTCCACAATCTTTTCAAAACACTGAATTTTCCAAGTTCTGAGATCCCTATGTATAAGTGAATTTTATAAAACTTGTTTAAAAAATGGCCACAATATAGTAAGATAATTGAAAAAAAAAGCCTTAATGACTGTTTTCTTACGACCAAACTAAGAGAGCAGTCCTGTTGTAACCCACGTGCTAGTGAAGTGAAAGCCGCTCAATTATGTCCGACTCTTTGTGACCCCACGGACTATACAGTTCATGGCATTCTCCAGGCCAGAATACTAGAGTGGGTAGCCTTTCCCTTCTCCAGGGGATCTTCCCAACCCAGGGATCGAACCTAGGTCTCCTGGATTGCAGGCAGATTCTTTACCAGCTGAGCCAACAGGGAAGCCCAACCCATGTGCTAGTTCACAACTAAAAATAAAGAAAACTGAGTTACTGGTTTTAAAACAAGTCATTAGTTACATGGTTTTACAAATGAAAATGTTGTTCTTTATGAAATGCTTAAAACCAGAGCATAGCTAGTTATTCTAAGTACTTTTGTTGTCAGTGGTTTAATAGTCAGCCCTGTTCTTCTCAAGGCAGTAGAGTTCGTTTGCACAGAGATACCAGGCCATATTTGTCCACGAGTTCAGTGTGTGAGTCATAAGTGTTCCTGTCCTACTGGATGACTTCCAGGGCTTTGCCAGAACTAACCTTCTTAGACATTTGAATCAAATTAAGAGTTCCTTAGCTGAGATCTCGTGGTGTAGTCTTTCCCTAATACAGTAATCGTCTCCACTCTGAAGCCCAAACATTAAAGATTACCGTGCAAACTCCCCATGGCTGAAGCCATCTCTGATTAATAGATAATAAACATTAGCGCTAATAGTATAGCCCAAATAACCAATGTATATTTGCTGGGGTATTGAAAATTTAAATAGTTTGAAAAGTTAGAGTTCCTTTGAGAAAAGGTAATTAAATAGGGAGAATTAACTTTTGGTTGTGACGATTTAAAAACTCCCGTGCTTTTATCTGCTGTTTCTCTGTAATGATCCAGGCCATTAATGTTCTTTGTCATCAGTAATTTGCAGAAGGGTCAGGAAGTTATTTTAGAAAACCCTCATTCTTTCCAAGACTGGGAAGAAAGACTAGCGGATTTTTAGAATATGCTACATTCCAGCTTTACAGTGCTTTTTTCTCCTTTCCTCCCATAATAAACTTTAAGAACTTACTAAATTGTCTGTGTTGTAAAAACAAAAGATTCCCTTTCCTATTTTGTTTTTATTAGTTCCACCATTCTATTTCCAACATCTGGACCACATCGGAAGAAGACTGGACCACTATGAGAAGCCAGAGTTATCTCTAGGATCATATGAATATGTTGCTACTTTGGATTACTGCAGGGTAAGTGCTCCCAGGACTTCCAGTGTTTATGTATGGATATCAGATACTAGTGAATAACTTTCATGTTTAATGAAATGACTCTTAATTCACAACCAAGGCATTTCAGTGGTGCCATGGGGAAGTAGAAATCCCTAAGACACAGATCAAGCCGTCTCGACTGTTAACGTGATTAGCCAGACCATCCACTGCAATGACAGGAAGAAAAAAGTAATAATTTCATTTTTATGTCCCTTTAAGAGAGAATATGCTAGGTTCTTATGCAGTAGTTCCCTACAGCACCTCTGCCCTATTTTGTCAGTCATCCCCAAAGAATCCCCCTTCGCAGGCTGAAGGTCAGCCCGTCTGGTCAGTAAGACTATTGACGTGTTTGTCTGGCTCTTTTCTCCTCTCCCGCTGCCACTGCAGTAAGTTAGGCTCTCAGAATCGCCCTTAGATTATTTCAGCAGCCCGGGATCCTGTCCTCTGGCTTCCTTCCTTTAAAATGTAACTGTGAGACGACTCCTACTGCCTCAATCTAAAAAATTAAATTCAAAAGTTTGTTTCCTTATAAGACCATTAGCTCCCACCTCAGCTGCATCTTCAGTTGTACAAAACTCTGGCTCCCATACTCTGCTCTGCTCAACTGCATGCTTGTAGCCCAGATATGCTTTTGACCTGACTGTGTTTTCATCCTCCTGTTACAGCTCTTCATATCCCACCCAGCAAATTCCTACTTATTCTCTAATCTCTGGCTGAAATTTTATTTTATGTGAGTGTCTCTCTGACTTCATTGTGGTTGTTATTTACTAAATGTTCTGATTTGTCTTCCACATAATTTGGTCCATGTATCTGTTTTAGCAGTTATCCCCATAGAATTTAAATCTTCCTATGTTTTCCCTTTTCCTAGATTCTGATATCATTGGGAACAAGAATATTGTCCTACCTGTGTTTTTTTAATATATCAGCTTTTTGGAATTTAATTAACTCATTTCTGGCTGCACCGAGTCTTCGCTGCTCGCAGGGCATTCTCTAGTTGTGGCGAAGGGGCGCCACTCTCTAGTTGGGACGTGAGGGTTCCTCACTGTGCTGGCTTCTCTGTTGCGGAGCCCAGGCTCTGGGTGCGTGAGCTTCAGTAGTTGTGACACGGGTTTCATTGCTTTATGGCATGTGGGATCTTCCCAGACCAGGGATTGAGCCCGGGTTCCCTGCCCTGGCAGGTGGAGTCTGAACCACTGGCCCACCAGGTAAGCCCTGTCCTAGCTGTCTTTCCGGCATCTGTCGCAGCTCCTGCCGCAGGGTGGGCGGCGGATCAGCGCGTGCGGATGGATGGGTGAGTGAGCCAGTGGACGAGTGAATGAATCTTCAAGCATGTCACCCCTCCCAGGACCAGCTGTTTCCCTTCTCCAACCTCCGAGTGACAGTGACATCATTATGGGTATCTTGCAGGTCTTTAAAATTCTTCCATGGTTTGAAAACATCTTCTTGGATGTCATTTCAAGTTTCAGCTTGTGTCTGAAGTGCTGTGTGTAGACTTGAAGACACAGAGTCATTCTGACTTACTTCCCCTTCCAAAAATGAGTGCTCCGGAGGGCCCGGCCCTCAGGAAACGACCTCTGACCCACAGACTTCTTCCCTAGATGTTCACTAGGGGGCCAGCCCACCTTGTGTTCAGTAAAAATTACAAGGAACATTGTTCCTAATTGGAAGTTTTTTCAGTTGAGTGAATTTAAAAATGTTTTCCAATTAATATACCTTTTTCATTTATTTTAGTGTGTTATATGAGTTTTTCACTACATAGACCTGGTTGTCAAAGAGCTCATGCTTTATTAGTTTTAGGTGTAAGGTTGGAACATGTTTAGGGGAAACATAAAAACATTTTTTGGTACAAATGATTTATTTCACATGAAAAAAATGTCCTCGAGTACCAATTGCTTTTGGACAGTTTGTTTGTCCTTTAACTGTTACTGATGGAAGGAAAAGGTTTAGGCAGAACAGAAACATTTGAAATTCTAATTAAATATAATAAAGCTATTGTAACCTAGTGACAGAAAATTTATTCACTGATCTTTGCAACTGCAGTATAAATGTAACTGCTCCGAGTTTACAGTTCTCTGCCAAAAAGGCTATATTATCTTGATTTTCTGCTTTTTTAGTAGAAACCTAGGCAGGGAGTCAAATCTATTTCTGGGAACAAAAGTCTCAGTATCTTCAAACTCTGCTATGTGGAAATGCTCCAGACATCTAATTGATGGGAAATCTCACACAGCAGGCAAGGAACCAAATAAAAACTGTACATTTAGAAGAGTTTTTTTTAATAAGCTTAATGTTCCTTTTATTATTCCAAATAAGGTTCATAATAAAAAGATACTCTTAGTATCTTAAAATTTAATTATAACTTAAAATGTAAATGAAGTGTAATAATGAATTGCCTTAGGGATTTGGATGGTGTGGCTTCCTGGTGGTTCAGTGGTTAGACTTCGCCTTCCAATGCAGGAGGTATGGGTCGGTTCCTGGTAAGGGGACTAAAGATTCTGCATGCCTCATGGCCCAAAACCGAAACATAACAAGCAGAGGCAGTATTGTAACAAAGTTAATAAGGATGTTAAAAAATGGTCCACATTTTAAAACAGTCTTGAATTTGTATGTATATTTTGTAACACCGCGCAAACTTAAAGGAGAATTACAAAATCACATTTTTACTATTCGTTTTCGTTTACCTTAATGCCAAGTTTCGGTAATAAACTCAGCACTCATCGCGCGTTCACTGTGCGTGATGCTCCATGCTGAGGGCTTTCTCTGTGCATCATGTGCTTCTCCAGTGAACTTAGGCTGTGAGTTACCACCGTGATGTGGGGACACTGAGGCTTAGAGACCTTCAGTGCCAACCTCAGGCCATACGTGTGGAAAATGATGGGGCCAGACCGGAAGCCACGTCTGTGTGACCACACAGCCCCTGTTCCCTACCTGTGTGCTGTGGATATGTCGGCATGTATCTACAGCATCACCGTGGCGTTTCCCTAGAAAGAAAGACCCAGCTCTGTCTCATAACTGGAAGTTTTTTACCTTGAAATTTATGGAATATATCTACCGCACATAGTGTGCCTGGAAGGTAAACTTTCATTCCAAACTAGTCATCGTTTTGTTTTTTTTTTTAATGTAGTTTTTCCGTTTAATTTTGGTTCATGCTGACATTTTATACCTAGTATGTCCAAGGCTTATTGGTTGTAATTCCAAAACTAGCAAGGATATGAACCCCTTCTCAGTCCTTACCGTGCATAGAGACCTGATAAGAAAAGTACATAATTATAAATCCAAATGGAAATGCTACAAGAGTAGAATAATTGGAGTGCCATGAGGAAAGTAAGTGACATTTGAGCAGAGGATGGACATGTGAAAACGGAAGGGGAAACTAAGTGGTGAGCAGAAGCAGCTGCTCAGGTGTATTTGCAGCTTACTCCAGTTCCTTGGGCAGCCCACTCCAGCGTTCTTGCTGGGAGAATCCCGTGGGCAGAGGAGCCTGGCAGGCGACAGTCCATAGGGTTGCACAGAGTCCACACGACTGACGTGAGTTAGCACTTTTGGGGGTGAGGTGGGCTTTGTAGATGAACAGTGGGGCCCCGGTAGAGGGACTAGAGTAATTGGAGAGTATATTCCTCTTTCCCCCAAAACACAGTCATATTCAAATATTTTTTAAAAACCCTGTGCCAAACAAAATAGTTTTTCCTGCCAAGGAAATATTTTTCTTGGCCCAGGCCCGCTAGGTTGTGACTTCTGGATAGAAAATGTTTTGAAAATGGCAAACACTTAAATTGGAGGAATGTGTTTTGGGGCATGATAGGAAGTAAAGCTGGGAAGTTGTTTTGAGACCAGACCGTCCTTTTATGTTCCACTAGGCTTGGCATAGCTTTGATCTCTTAGGCTTTGATACATGTTTGCTGAATGAGTATTATGGGGAGTTTCAAATGCCGGGCCATTGAAGAATTTTATTAATTCAGTAGGCCATGAGGACAATTAAAGGCTAAGAGGGAATTATTGCTGTTAATCCACCCATCCATCTACGCCTTCATTCAAGTATCCCACAGTACTGAGCACTCTTCTGACCAGGCTCTGTGCCTAACTCTGGGGACTTGGTAAGCTTCCTGTCCTCAGAGGAGCAGTATTGGGGTCTGTATTGTGCCTTGGGTAGTTTATTCTGACAGCAGTCCATGTCCTGAGAGGAGGGAGATTGGTTAATGTAGTAGTTAACCAGTTAACATGCAAGGGAAAATGAGGGTCATTTAGCAATTCCTCAAAAAAAAAAAACAAAAAAACCCCCAGCATTAGTCACAATAGCCAAAAGGTGGAAGCAACCCAGGTATCCATAGAGGGAAGAATGAATGAACACAATGTGGTGTGTACTTACCATGCAATATGAGCGAGCTTAGAGAGGAAGGGAATTCCGACACATGCTTTACCATGGATGAATGTTTAGGCCATCAAGCTTAGAGAAGCCAGTCGCAAATTACAAATGCTGTATGGTTTTACTTAAATGAAGTACCTGGGGTAGTTCAACTCATAGAGACAAAAATTAGAAATGTAGAAAAGGGGTTCCCAGGGACTGGGGGGATGGTAAATGACTGTTTCGGGTATGAAGTTTCCGTTTTGCGTGCTAGAGATGGATAGTGGTGACAATTGCACAACAATGTGAGTGTGCTTGATAGCACAGAATTTACACTTAAAAATGGTGGTGCTTTTTGTTTAGTTGCTAAGTTGTGTCCAACTCTTTTGTGACTCCATCGACTGTACACTGCCAGGCTCCTCTGTCCGTGGAATTTCCCAGGCAAGAATACTGGAGTGGGGTGCCATTTCCTGCTCCAGGGGGTCTTCCCCATCCAGGGATCAAACCCAAGTCTCCAGTGTCTCCTGCACTAGCAGGAAGATTCTTTACCACAGAGCCACCAAGGAAGCCCAAATGGTGAAGATGGTAGATTATTTTCTGTGTTTTACCACTATTGAAAATAAGTTTAAAAGGAAAGAAAATGAGGGTCCAAATTTGGTTACTGGAACTAGAAGGAGCCGCAGAGGCTTCACAGTTAACTCCGCGTGGCTGGTAAGGGAGATGGTCGGTTTCAGAGAGAAAGAGGGATGTGAAGCCCGGATTATTTGAGAGCATCATGCTTTCTGTAAGCTCCTTATGGAAGACTAGCCGGAGTGGGAGAAGTGTTGTCTACAGTTCTGAGTGTAAGATGCTGGGCTGTAGTTGATTGGAATGCTGGTTGGGAGCTCAGGAAACAGGCCCTGAGGAGGGAACCTGAGGAGTCGCCGATAGAGGTGCTGCTTAAAAATGAGCAGGTGCGATTCTGTGCTGGAGCATGTGGTAAGGAGAGCGAGGAAGGCGTGCTTGGGAAGAGGTGAGAAAGTGAGAAACGGGAAGCGATCAGACAGGTGGGAGAGGAAGCGACACTCTGTGCCTCGGCAGCTGAGGAAGGGAAAGTGGTCTGCCAGGCTGAAAACTGCAGAGAAGGAGATTAAGGCTGAGGGCGGAATTTTATTTCCGATCAGTGTAGTTTGCAGCCAGGAGGTCTGTGAGCTTCAGGAGAGCAGTTTTAGTAAGACGATCCAGTAACCAGCTTACAGAGTGCATCCATTGCTAAGCTTGGCTGGACAAAGCCCGCTGGGGTGCCTGGGTGGAGTGGTGGGTGACGGCAGCCAGTGATGGGGCCAGTCCAGGTGTTGAGGCCCAAGATGAGACGCTTCCCAGTGGCTAAGAGGCGGATGGGGTAAAACATGTGAAAGAAGCATTTTGAAAGAATAAATCGATGGACCTTGATGGAAAGAAAAGGAAGCGTCACATCTAATTTCACGTTTCCAAGTCTTTGGGTTGATGTGTAGTGATCTTATTGAGAGCTGTTGGAAGGCACTGTTCCTTAAAGGAGTAATATATCAGTTTTGTGTAGGTGGCTCAGATGGTAAAGAATCTGCCTGCGGTGTGGGAGACCGGGCTTGGTTCCTGGGTTGGGAAGATCCTCTGGAGGAGGGCACGGCAACCCACTCCAGTACTCTTGCCTGGAGAATCCCATGGACAGAGGAGCCTGGTGGACCACAGTCCATGGGGTCACAAAGAGTCAGACGTGACTGAAGTGTCTAACACACAAAGTGACGAAGATGAAGAAGGTGCGGAAAACAAGTTGAAGGGATGCAGTACACGGAAATGTGTAGACTGGAGAGAGTGGGGCACTGGTGGTGCTGAACTTCGGAGAGAAGGCAGAATTGGTAGGGCGTGTTTGGCCTGGTCACAGGTTTTGGACGGTTGTTTTAATTCTGTGTAAATCAGCATAAAAATGTTAGGAATTAGATTATGTGGAAATCAAGAGATTGGCAATAAAAATTGCTCGCGTAGACATCAGTAGAGTTACTTTCTTTTTCTGACGTGTTTTATTTGGGCCGTGCTGGGTCTTTGTTGCTGCATCAGGCTTTCTCTGGTTGCGCTGAGCAGGCTGCTCCTCGTGGAGCCTGGGCTCGGCAGGGGCGGTGCACAGCCTTAGTTGCTCCAAGGCATGTGGGATCTTCCTCGACCAGGGATTGAACTGGTCTCATCTGCACTGCAAGGCAGATTCTTAACTACTCTCCAACCAGGGAAGTCCAGTAGAGTTCTTATATTTCTTTGTTGGTCTGATTCTGGATGTGGCAAAACTATGAAATCAATCAGGTTGGTAGTTTTCAAGTCCTGCAGTTTTTTTTTTTCTTTTTCTTTTAACAAATGACTTTTATTAGAGAAATGTTACATCTAACCCTATAGTTGGATATAGGATGAATTAGTAAGATAATTGGGAGATATTATCAACTAATTTTATAATTGTAGCAATTAAAATATAATTTAGAACATTTTTCATTTATCCTAAAGTTAAGTTTAATTAGCCTTAATTCTTTATTCTCTCTTGTCACAAAAGACATTTGCCTGTGGTTCTGTTTCCTAAATATTTTGTACAATCCAACTGATGAATCCCTTGCTAAGAGCTGTTTGAACACCAGCCAGTAAAGGGACCAAAAGCTACAAAACGTATTTAGCAGCTGCTTTATGTTACAGTGATTATTTCAAGCAGAAAAAAGACCCAGTATTCAACTTTTAATATAGTATAGTTTTGTATGTAATTTCATATCTTTAAAGAGCTTATAAAGGAAGAGTTGAACATGATGATATCAAGTTTATTAAGTTTAACTTCAGTTTCAAAAACAAACACTAATTATGGTTTTGTACTGTTTGATGGCACAGTTTGCCAGGGTTCCATACACATTTCTTCCCCTAAGGCAGAGGGTTATAAGCAAAGCCCCCACAAGACTGTCCTCACCTTTGGGCAGTTGTGGTCATAAGGTCTTCTGAGCCCTGCAAAAGTGAACCTTCTCTGCTAGCTGTCATAATCCTGTCTATTTCAGTAGTGGGACTCAGGTCGCAGCCTGGAAAATAAACAGCCTTTACCTTTTTTACAGTGGCAGAGACTGTTCCAGAAAGTGATTTGATTCCACAGATGTCATATCATAAAATATTAAAGGAGAGGTCTGATGAACTTCTAGAGTTCCTGGGGGCTTTAATTTGATTATGAAACAGATGTACTTTATATGTGTGTGATTTGCTTGCTTTCATGTAGAAGAATAAGCCTCCCAACCCACCAGCCTTCATCTTCATGATTGATGTGTCATATAGTAACATCAAGAATGGACTTGTGAAGCTCATATGTGAAGAACTGAAAACCGTGCTGGAGAAACTTCCAAAGTAAGGGAACTTCCATTCTTTTTGTAACTTACACAATATTGCTGAATTAATTTATTGGCCAGAAAACAAGTGCTGAATGGCCCACTGAGGTTTTTTGCTAATGGGGACATTAGATAATTGTTTCAGTTCAGTTCAGTCGCTCAGTCGTGTCCGACTCTTTGAAACCCCATGAATCACAGCACACCAGGCCTCCCTGTCCATCACCAACTCCCGGAGTTCACTCAAACTCTTGTCCATCGAGTCGGTGATGCCATCCAGCCATCTCATTCTCTGTCGTCCCCTTCTCCTCCTGCCCCCAATCCTTCCCAGCATCTGAGTCTTTTCCAGTGACTCAACTCGTCGCATGAAGTGGCCAAAATATTGGAGTTTCAGCTTCAGCATCAGCCCTTCCAATGAACACCCAGGATTGATCTCCCCTAGAATGGACTGGTTGGATCTCCTTGCAGTCCAAGGGACTCTCAAGAGTCTTCTCCAGCACCACAGTTCAAAAGCATCAATTCTTTGGCGATCAGCCTTCTTCACAGTCCAACTCTCACATCCATTCATGACCACTGAACAGCATCAAATAATCCTCAAAAAGTCAGAGTGCTCTTTTGTACGAAGAAAAAGAAACAAAACTGATAAGAAATAATGCCACAGTAAGCAGCATTCAAAACACATTCTAGGGACTCCCCTGGTGGCTCAGTGACTAAGACTCCGTGTTCCCAATGCGGGGGGCTCAGGTTCAGCCCCTAGTCAGGGAACTACATGTCGCAACTAAGAGTGTGCATGCTGTAACTAAAAACAAAGAAGCCCTTATGTGTCCCAACAAAGAGGGGAGATCCCGCGTGCTGCCACTAAGGCCTGGTGTAGCCCAAACAAGTAAATAGCTAAGCAAAAACTAGTCTTAAAAAAGCACCTTCTAAGTTGTAAGGAAGATCCCAGCAGTGTGGTGGGAAAAGCCTTGGCAGTCAGTTTTCCCTTTTCAAAAACACTGCTTTTCCAGTGGAGACAGGTAGTTGCTGGTGTGGTAGATATTTCTAAGGGACACAGGAAAACTGACCTGCCCTCTCATGGCAGCCACTGTGGCTCTTTGGCCAAATTTCTTTCTGTCCTTCTGGTTCCCGTCTGGCCCCTCGGCAGCCTTCCTGCCTCTGTGACCTGTAACTTAAGGGCACAGCACACATCACTTGTCTTGTCATTGCAGGAGGAGTGCATAAAAGGAAAGATGGAAAGTGCGTTAGCAAACATGACTGTGTTTTATCGTACTCAAACTAGCTTGTTTAGGATTGGAGCTAGCATCTAAGAAGGAGACTTGGAGCAGGGAGAAAGCCTTTGTTTATGCGAGGGAGGCATGCTTAAGGAAGAAAAGAGGCTGTGGAAGGCCGTCTGAAACCTCGTGTGTGCAGCAGTCTTGGTCCCTGCCGCCCCTCCCACACCCTGAGCGTCAGCAGCCCCTGTCTGGCTGGGCTCTGCGGGCTGGGCTGTCCGCCGCCCCCGCGGCTCCGGCTCCGCGGGCGCCCCTCCTATCTGCTCCGCGCGCGGCTGGGGCTGCGGCGCCTGTGAGAGAGGCTCAGCTGCGTGAACGCTGGTGCTGGACCTCCCAGGAGTTGTTTTGTTTGTATCCGTGAAGTTGAAGTCATCATATTCTCAAGGAGATGGTTTGGAAAAGCAGTGGGGGTGTTTAAGAAAACACTGAGGTGATTTCAAACTGAAGCTTGCAGTGAAGAATGAGCTGGAGCAAGATGAAGATGGGGCAAAAAAAAGGCCTTGCCGCCTGCCAACGGTCGCGACCGCGGTTCCTGTTACCTCGTCCTCAGGGACACTTGACAAGGAGGAACTTTCTGCCGAAAACGACGTCTTTGATCACAGACCTCTCACAGAGCTGCTTTAATATTACTGCACCTGAATTTCACACTTGAGGAGTGTGAAAGCTACTCTGGTTTCTGGAAATAGTCTCTCTCTCCCCCCTTCTCTCGAACTGCTTCAGATTACTTTCTCACATGACTCGTCACTTCACCAACCCCATGTGCCTTTTCAGCACACTGGTGATATGAAGCTTGTAACCTATGGATGTAAGTTATAAAATCACACTATTTAGGTGTCATCATAACTTTTGTATACTGTTGGAGCAGACATGTGACTTTGGCAAAAGATAAGAGAAAAATAAAAAGACACTGCTGGCTATTCCCTGCCACTTCTCAGATATTTCTCATAAAAGTTCTTATTCAAGCCAAAATACCTTCCCTTTACCTTTTAAAAATGAGCTTCCCTGGTGGCTCAGCTGGTAAAGAATCCGCCTTCAATGTGGAAGACCTGGGTTCGATACCTGGGTTGGGAAGATCCCTTGGAGACGGGAATGGCTATCCACTCCAGTATTCTAGTCTGGAGAATTCCATGGACGATACCTGGGTTGGGAAGATCCCTTGGAGACGGGAATGGCTATCCACTCCAGTATTCTAGTCTGGAGAATTCCATGGACTGTATAATCCATTGGGTCACAAAGAGTCAGAAACGACTGAGCAACCATTCCAGTGCAGGAGATGCGAGAGATGTGGGTTCAATCCCTGGGTCAGGAAGATCCCCTGGAGAAGGAAATGGTACCCCACTCCAGTATTCTTGCCTGGAGAATTCCATGGACAGAGGAGTCTAGAGGGCTACAGTCCATGGGGTTGCAAAGAGTCAGACATGACTGAGCACATCTTTTAGATTAAAGCAAATCTGTTTTTTCTTTTCTTCCATGAAATCTATTTTGGGCTTGTGTATGTGTGTGTGTGTGTATAACTATATTTTGATGGTATGATTGCCATCAGTTTGGTTTAATTCTTTGAATTAAAGCAGGTAATATGCCAAAGAGCATTTTAAAAGCACAGTATAAGTCTTGGTTAATGTCTAAGTCGGGTCTTCCCTGGTGGCTCAGTGGTAAAGAATCTGCCTGCAACGCAGGAGACATGGGTTCAATCCCTGGGTCAGGAAGATCCCCTGGAGAAGGGAGTGGCAACCTACTCCAGTGTTCTTGCCTGGGGAATCCTATGGACAGAGGAGCCTGGCGGCTACAGTCCAGGGAGTCGCAAGAGTCGGACATGACTTAGCAACTAAACCACCACTCCCACAAATGTCTAAGGTATGTTCATCTCTCAGCTAGTCTTTTGAGAAGGGAAAGCCCTTTCCTTACTATTGAACTTTAAATTTGCGTCTTTGGTATGGCCAGGGTGACAGACTTCTCTGTCTGACTTTTCCAGAAAAGGACAGAAAAGATTTGAAGTGTTTTACTTGTTATTCACACCAAACTCCTGGCTTGCTTTCTGAGTTGTTTGTGTCTAATGCTGGTGTAGCTAATATGTTCAAAATGCTTAATTTTGGAATATTCTAGTTCTTCAGGTTATTTGATATCTTTGGTGTTACTCTGTCATATTCAATTATAATAGGGGCGAGTGTTGAGGGAAAGGGTCATTGAAAAAGGGAACAAACCACGTTGTTCTTTATGATATCCTGTCTATAACTTTACAGAATTTGTATAGAATTAATATGAAGGAGAGACAGATTCCATTTTCTTCTGGATATGGTTTATCAAGGCAACTGTCCTGTTGAAAAATAAAATTTTAGCATAGTTCTTTCTTAAATTTAAAAACAGCTGTTCCAGTGAAAACATTACTCCTACTATTTTGTAATAATGTGAGATGTCCTGACTAGATATTTATAAAAAATGTTAATTAGAATTTAAGTGAACCCTATGAACCCCAGGATACTCTTTTCCCATCACTAAAAATGTCCAAATCCAATGGGGAATAGCAATCCAGATTCTTCTCTATAATTTTTGTGTCTTTTGCCTTGGCTGACTCCAAGTTAACTATTAAAAGAGAATAAATGCCCTTCATGATTTGCTGGACATTTTTCTCTTATGTAATACAAGATTCACTGGGAAATAGGAGCTTAACCAACGGTGTGCTGGAAAACTGCTCTGAAATAAGCAAAGCCTTTATTTGTATTGTTTGCTCATTCCTGTCGTGTAAACACTTCCAGGAGGCTGATTTTAAGTTACCAACGCAACATCACTCACCTGGAGTTGGGAAAAGATGCAATCAGTTTATCAGTCTGGGCTCTAACCTGCCATCCCAAACACATGTTTCACCATCATGATAATCGTCCTCAGCAAGACCTCTCATTCCCCACATTGCTAGACCCTCAGAGCAGAGAGCATAAGCCTTGAGCCGTGACCTTTATTGGTTTATAGGCAAGGATTCGGGAAATGTTAACTGAAAGACAGTATCCACCAAGAGCCAACTGAGAAGGAGTTGTAGGAAGTTGCTGCTGCTGCTAAGTCGCTTCAGTCGTGTCCGACTCGGTGTGACCCCATAGACGGCAGCCCACCAGGCTCTCCCGTCCCTGGGATTCTCCAGGCAAGAACACTGGAGTGGGTTGCCATTTCCTTCTCCAATGCATGAAAGTGAAAAGTGAAAGGGAAGTTGCTCAGTCGTATCCGACTCTTAGCAACTCCATGGACTGCAGCCTACCAGGCTCCTCTGTCCATGGGATTTTCAGGCAAGAGTACTGGAATGGGGTGCCGTTGCCTTCTCCATGTAGGAAGTTAGGAAAAGGAAATAACTTCTGGTTGGTGGCATCAGGGAGAGTTTCACAGAAGGAGGACTTGTGCTTGGCCTTGAGGAGTAAGAGTCTAACGAGAAGGGAAAGAAGAGGGGAAACATGGATGCCGTGTAGTATAGTCACTGGTTGCCTGAGGTCACACAGTTTAGGGTGTGGAGGGGACGTGTGTGTGAGAGAGTCTGTGTATGTGTAGTTACAAAGATAAGGATTCCCATTTCTAAAAATGTTGCAAAAGTCCAAAATACAAACATTTACCAAGTGCCTCTGGAAGAGATTATAAGGATCTATTTAAACTGCCCACTCATTTAACAAGGCCACAGTGAAGAGCAAATGCCATCAGCAAAGTAAACAGAAAAATAGAAGAGAATTTAAAGTCAAGAGTCAGCCTGTACTCTGCTGAGACATCGAGGAAGTTGGATGTCTGTGGTGGAATCAGCAGTTGGAACTTGACGTCATTCCATTTTCCTTTCTCACTCAGGTAACTCTTTAGGCCGTGTGCAAAGTTTGGAAACCGAGCACACTAGGTTCTTTTTCAAAAAAGCTGCTTCCTGAGCAGAGTAAGTTTTACTGAAATCTAAGGGTCAGAGAAAGTGGCATCTGTGTTTTGTAGCTTTCACACAGTCCCTGAGCACTGTGTTATGTCCACTGCTGATTATTAGTAAGAGCATCAGTGGTGTCCAGGTGTGTTATTTTAGAAAGGGGTGTGGGAGGAGGAGGAGGGAGAAAGAAAAAAATCGGGAGTTCAGACCGCTCAACTCTGAATTTACTCAGTACAGACTTGGGTAAGAAGATTCATACCTGCATACTCCTTTCAGGAAGAATAGAGCCTTGTCCTGGAATTCTGCAAAAATTTTAAACTCTCTGTTACAATTCTGTAGTCTTTATTGCTTTTACTGTCTAGTTGTGAGTATCACAAATGGTTACCTAATAATTTCATTGTCAATTCGTATATGTGGTTGTTTTACGCATTTGCACTGCATGTTTGTTTATATGGTGGTGGGTTAGTTGCCAAGTTGTGTCCGACTCTTGTGACCCTATGGACTGTAGCCCGCCAGTCTTCTCTGTCCGTGGGATTCTCCAGGCAAGACCAGTGGAGTGGATTGCCATTTCCTTCTCCATTATATGGTATATAACTTTCAAAATCTAGCTCATCTCCTGTTGAGTCTTGAGAATGGGTAAAATGAGTCATAGGGGAGGAGCAGGTCCTTTCTTGATAAAATAGCTGTCCCGTTTGTCATCTGAACGTGTGTTTCTCTTCAGATATGGCATCAGTTACTCTGACCTTCTGGTGACTTCTGAGAGCTTTGTTTATAAAGAATGTAATAAGCCTAGCTTGTTTATGGTGGTGGGGGTGGGGGTGGAATACTTTGTAATTGCTATGGCTTGAGAATAAATATGTTAGAAAAATGCAAACAAATTCATAATATCTATTTGTTTATATACGTAGATTTTTGAGAATTTTTTTCTTATCAACTTACTTAGTTTTGAAATATCTCCCACCCCACCACTGTGACTCAGTATTGCCTACATCTGGTAAATGATAACAAAACTTTAAACATATCTTCCATATATTTTATGGAATTCCTTACTGAATTTAATTTAAATTCCTTACTGAATTTCTCATAGAAACCTCTCTCTCATAAATTTATGAAAGAGCCTCAAACTTTCTCCCCCTCTCACAGGGAAGATCAAGAAGAAACTTCTGCAGTTCGAGTTGGCTTTATCACATATAACAAAGTGCTGCACTTCTTCAATGTAAAGAGTAACCTGGCCCAGCCTCAGATGATGGTGGTGACCGATGTCAGCGAGGTCTTCGTTCCTCTGTTGGACGGCTTCCTTGTCAACTATCAAGAATCTCAGTCTGTGATTCACAAGCAAGTACCAAGTGCTTTACGACTTAGACCCAGATCACGTGTCTGTTCGTTCATGTCTTGATTCAATCACACATGTTTTGTTTTCTCATTAACAAGGGGGTTTTAACACATGGATTATAAAACTCTATGTTAGGTCTGTCTCTTCTCAGTGTAGACCAGAATCTAAAATGAGGAATGATCCAGTGCTCACACTCAGCCCTGTCCATCCCTTCTCTTTGCAGGAAAGGCAGCACAGGAGTTATTTCCTGTGCGTGGATGAGCATTTTCACTGATGATGTAGCCACTGTTTATAATTCGTAGTCTAAGAGATCAGAGATATGGTAAATAGAAAAGTGACATTTATAAAGAGCGTGACTTTTGTAAGTGTTCCAACCAAATCATGAATTTTGGTGCCAAACCACAACAGGATATCATTCCCTGAGGAGTGACCTGTGAAATTCACCCACAGGCATTCAGTGTAAAATAAACGCCATATGTATTTAGCCTTGATGTGTTCCTGAGTTATTTCTTGATGTGTGTTATAAATATACTAAGTATTTAAAGCCTTTTGCTCATTCATTTCTTACAGTTTATTGGATCAGATTCCAGAGATGTTTGCAGACTCTAATGAAAATGAGACTGTCTTTGCCCCTGTCATCCAGGCTGGCATGGAAGCCCTAAAGGTGAGCAGAAGCCACTTTTGGTTGGTAGTAAATAAACTTTAAAAATGACACACACGGGAAGTTTCATCCATGAAACGAAATACAGCCTTCATTGAAACATGCAGCTTGCTGGAGGCTGTTCCCCACTTGCGCGCAAATCTCAGGAGGAAACGGCCAGACCGCAGCTCGCTCCCAGCGTTTACATTCCAGCGCTGTTAGCATCTGAGCAACTGATTCTGTCGGGTTTCCGGTTTAGCTCCTCCCTTTGGCTTTCATATGAACTTTATGTGATATCTTTTCAAATTATTGCAACAACATCTGAACTACCAGATATGAAGAGGAAAAACCCCCATTTCTCTCCTTCCTTGGGGTTTTCAAACATTCAGGGGCAAAGTTGTGACAGAAACAAGTGCTGCTGGGCCTCCCCGAACGCCCGCGGGTGTGGGTTGCCACGTCTCTGCTTGGGAAGCTGGGCCCAAGGGACTGGTCATTGTCGTAGTAATTAAGACAGTGGTTTGAGGAAGGCAGGATGGTTGGAAAGTGCTTCACTCTTAATCATTATTACCTTAGCACAGGAGTCACCTTTGGCCTAGACAGCTAGTTCCTGAAATTGTTTTTTTAATCTTATTATAATACTTAAATTAATTTTTAAGATAAAAATGGCTAGCAATAATAACAAACAGCAACAACAGCCCTACAGAATTAAGTTTATGAACTACTTCCACATAAATTTTGTGTCCAGACGTTTTAGTCTGGTTCCAGTATAGATGCTTGCCTGGGTTTTTTGATCTTCAGATTATTTATTGATGAGATCAAAGACTTGCAGATATCCCTCAAAAAGCCTCAATACATGTTCAGTTCAATTCAGTTCAGTCGCTCAGTCGTGTCCGACTCTCCGCGACCCCACGAATCACAGCACGCCAGGCCTCCCTGTCCATCACCAACTCCCAGAGTACACTCAAACTCATGTCCACAGAGTCAGTGATGCCATCCAGCCATCTCATTCTCCGTCGTCCCCTTCTCCTCCCGCCCCCAACCTTTCCCAGCATCAGAGTCTTTTCCAGTGAGTCACCTCGTCGCATGAGGTGGCCAAAGTATTGGAGTTTCAGCTTTAGCATCAGTCCCTCCAATGAACATCCAGGATTTAACATAAAATTAAAGATAAATTTCACATCCGAAAGCTGTATGGAGATGTTAAGTTTCATTCCGTGGAAGCCAGCAGTGATCATTGTTTGGGCTACAGAAAGACTTTAGGAATTCCTATTTTATTCCACAGTGCTAAAGACAAATAGCTGTTTCAGTTTGAAAGTTCTGCAGTTGTTATTCTGACCTCTGGAAAGATGTCTAGAAATTCATATGTAAATTTCCTGATACGTGATAAGTTATACATGATGCTACAGGTCTTTCTACCCTAAAGAGTTAGTCCTGGGAGTAACAGTATATTCACCTGCGCGTGCCTGAAAGGAAAGATGAGTGGAGAATCGCAAGCCAGTAAATCGTTAGTTAAGACAGCAGAGTGGCTCTTTAGTTGCTCGTAAATAAATTTTTTAAAAAAGACAGGCGTGCACACACACAGGAGTTTCATCCATAAAAGAAAATATAGGCTTCATTAAAATATGCATACAGAATCCTGGCTCAGCCCCATATATCATTTCTAAGAGGGAGCAATACTGTCTTGTCACAGTGGGTTCCATACTGGCAGTCCACAGGAGGTCTAGAGGCTGCTAAGCATCCTAGAAAGAAAAAATGTAGGGAGCAATTTGTGTGCATGCTTTCCACGTGTCCAAAGTGTGGTGTTACGACACATGACGGAAAAGCACTGTGTTCTTAATGAGCCGGGTGTTCTTGGAGGTCACTCAGCACCATGCTGACTGCACTGTCAGTGTTTTCAGCTGCCCGTCCCTTAGCAGAGGCCAGTTCATCTCAGTCGATCTCCTTTTTATTTTTATATTATACTTGCAGTTTTAATGTTAGAGTAACATATGCCTTTCCACTGATGTTTAAAGAGAAGAAATGAGCATCTAAATATAACTAATCAGAAGTCAAAGCTGATAAGTACACTATTCTCACAAAGTAGAATGAACTCCTTTTGGAGAAGGTAAAGAACTGTCTATGAAGATGAGGAGCTGCCTTTACAAGACGACAGAGTTGGACATGATGTCCTTGGCGCTTACTGCCCTGTGCCTGCTGGCAGGTTGTCCCCCAGCCCCAGCCCTGAACAGACTCCTTGGCTGCAGGACCGGGAGGCAGCCACGCCCCAGCTCACGTCAGTGCAGTCACACGTTTAAAGGGCAAGTACTTTTAAAAACTACAGCTTTTTGGCCCCACTTCCAGAGATCCTGATTCATCAGCTCCACAGTTTACTGATTATCTGTATTTAGGAACCATCGGCATCAAGAAAAGCTACTCATTCTGCAATCTCTCAGAATATCCTCACATTAAGTCCCCAAGAAATTGCATACCTGACCCTTCCAGCTTCACATTACACTTGGACTGAGAATGCTTTTCATTTAACTACGATTTAATGTCTTATTCTGTGCTTTATTTTTAATTTAATTTATGTATTTAGCTGTGCTAGGTCTTTGTGGCCCGAGGTGCAGTGAGCAGGGGCTGCTCGTTGCGAGGCGCAGGCCTCTCACTGTAGTGGCTTCTCTTGTTGCGGAGCACAGGTTTCGCTAGCTGTGGCACACGGGCTCTAGAGCACAGGCTCAGGAGTTGGGGAAGACAGGCTCAGTTCCTCCGCGGCATATGAAGATATTCCCGGACCAGGAATTGAACCCATGTCTCCTATATTAACAGGCAGATTCTTTACCACTGAGACACGAGGGGAGCTCTTCTATGCTTTCATCTAATGGTTAAATTAAGAAAGAACACAGTGAAGAAAGTTTCTTTCTTGTGTAGAACGTTAAGTGGAGACATTATTGAATGATTCAATCTCTAACATGTAGAAAAGATTCAGTAGCTGGTTTCCTGGAGTCAGTTGTGATAAGCATTCTAATTCATAGTTTTATCCTTAACTACAATAAAAATACTACTACTACTTAGGGTGGATGTTCTGGTTTTCCTGACCTTTCTACTGATTTCTACATTTGCCTTAGTAATTCTATTATTATGTGCCTTTAATTGTCTGTTTCCTCAAAAGTTTTTTACAAGTAGATTATTGCTATAAATAACAAATTAATGAAAAATGTTTCTTCTGCATCTCCCAGGAAGATTCCAGGTGATTATAATTTGTTGTATAAGAGCAGAAACTACTGTAGTATAGTTGGAGCTTGTCTGTGGGTTATACTTTCTGCCTCAAGCAACTTTGTCAGGTTTGGATGAAGAAAAAATAGGATAAATGTGTTGTGTGTTTGTGTAAAAGTGTGTGAATGTCTGCTGTGTGTATGATAGTTCAGCTGCCTCTGACAGTCATATTATCTCACCATCTTTCAGGGCCTGTGTGGCTAAAGATCAGTCAGATTTAAATTTGTATATACACATACAAGGGTACTAAAATTCTTGCCTGAAGTCATTATCAGGCTGAAGGCTAACAGTTTTGAGAATCTGCAGGGTAGTATGTAAATATTGACGAGACCACATCATTCATTCACTTGTTCTGTCAATCAACAAAGATTGACTAAATGCCTGTGTTTTATGAGACAGTGTTAGGACTACTGTCCCTGTTTCTAAGTTGCTTACAGTGTGTAGAAGAGATGGAACTCTGTAATACAAGACATGATGTTTATTGCTAATATTCCCCAAAAAAGGGTGTGGGGAGGAGAGCAGAGAGTCCCTCTGGAGTGTCCAGGTTTGCGGCAGGTCAGTGAACAGCTCAGCGTATTCTGCCCAGGAGGCCAGGGCCGAGCCTCACCCCCTCTGCATAGGAGGAGAAGCTGAAAGGACAGCAGAGTGCACCGTTTGTTCTTTGTGTCCAAGCGGAGACGCTGTAGAACCAGACTCCCCCACTTGAATTATAGCTTTACGTTCTATCAGATAGGTGCCAAGTCAAAGCTATCTATAATTAGCTGTAATAAACTTTTTGAAGCAAAGATGGAAGACAAAAATGGACATAAAACATGCGCAGATTGTCACAAAGATAAAAAGTGCTGTTTGGAGCATTCTCACTCGTGCTTTCCGCAATGTCTTCATTCTCTGTTTTCTGTTGCACGTGCTTCCTTGTGCTTTTAGTGTCTTTTTTTTTTATATATAGTTTTTCAAAATCTGCACCTATTTTAAAATCTGACACTCGTAACCCAACTGTATGTGAATTGCTGGCACTGTCTTTCAAGTTGGCCTCAGAACAGTTTTCTGAGTTGGCTTTCACTTTCCCATAAAACGAGATAAACAGAGCTTGCCGAAAAGTCGGAGGGAAATGGCCTTTAGCGGTTATGCTTCAACTGCATCATTAGATGCGGGGGAGTTCCTGTCTCAGTTGTCTTCATAAGCGCTTCAGTTTGGTTTCGAGATGCTGTGTCACCACCTTCCCTCCGCAGGAATTCATGGGCACCTGTAGGGTGAGGGGCCAGAGCTGAGGCGGGCGCAGGGAGGGCGGTGTGGCTAGAGAAGCACACGGGCGGAGAGCCACAGGCCTGCCTACTGTGAGGACCAGAGATCCTGTCATGAATTCTAGAGAAGTCTCATCTACAAAGCAGAGAGGTGGAGGCAAGCAGCTCTGCCGAGGGCGATGAAAACAGCTCTCTCGGAAGAAAGGACACTGGAGCTGAGTTTTGAACAGTGGGCTCTGCAGGTCAGCCTCCCTCAACCTGTTTTCATCATAACGAGAATGACCTGTCACTCGTCTAATCCTGTATGATACCCTCACGTGGGCACAGTCAGTTTCTGGTAGAAACATGACATTTTGTAGGGACATAAGGCGTATAAAGCCATAGGAGCTCTTTCTTTTATTGCTACCTCTAAACGATCTAAGGATGTGATTAATGAAATTATAAGCCTGAAATTAATAGCCATTATATATATAAAGAAAAAAGATAAATATGCCTTCTTAATTTTTTTCCCTAATATTATACTTTATCTTTTTTCCTTCAGAGTTTTACTCAATGGGTAATATTAACTGGGCAATCATGTATGTGTAATTATGATTAACACCATGTCCTGGATCCTTGAATTCTCTCAATATTTTTGTATAACAGTTACGATGGTTCCAACATCATATAGTTAGGTAATTGAGGCGTGAAGTGAAAGTCATTCAGTTGTGTCCAGCTCTTTGCAACCATGGAACTCTCCAGGCCAGAATACTGAAGTGGGTAACCTTTCCCTTCTCCAGGGGATCTTCCCAACCCAGGGGTTGAACCCAGGTCTCCTGTACTGCAGGCGGATTCTTTAATAGCTGAGCCACCAGGGAAGCCCCATTGAGGCACAGAGAAGTGAAATATTTTGCCCAGTGTCATTTAGCTAATAAAACGTCTGGGATTCTAAACCCTTGCAGATAGGAACTATACCCATGCTCTTAACTCCTGTGGTATAAAATTACAATCCTCCTATGAGTAGCAAAGATCTAGATGGATAGAAGAATTTTTGACAATAAATTCCTTAGGGAAATTGGGCAGGTGAGGCAAGAAAAGTCAGGGAGAAGATAGACTTTTAAGAAAAGTTTTATACCTTTTCTGCTACTTGAACTAAGACAAAAAAATACTTTTGTTATGGTAAAAGTGATAAAAATGAAAAAAATTTAGTCATAGAATTTCAAAACCTTTAATGTCTTATTATCAGTATCACTGGAAATTTTACTAGGATTCGGTCATTGGAACTAACATGTGTCTCTTGGCCAGAGTGTGGGCAGCTTGCTTCTCCTGTGCGGTATGTCTGCACCTGGAGGGCCACTGTCCGTGCTCTTCACTCTTCATGAGAAGAAGGAAGCCTTCCTTTCTCCTCGTTAATGTTGTGTCTGTCAGTAATTTTCAATAGACATCTCAGGCAACAATAAAACTGCTGCTCATACTGCGTCACACAGAGAAGATGAGATGGGGCATGGCTTACCTCCCCTTCTCAGGGTGTCAGCTGGGACCCTCCCCCTGGGACCCAGTCCACGAAGCACATCAGAATGTCATGTGGTGAGACCCATTAGGACCGGGCTAACTTTGAGTTCTCTTCATTTGCTGTTTGAGGAAGTTAGTCACAAACCCACACACCTTATTATTAGCAATAACTTCCCAACACATTTTGCAGCTGACCCAGGCACACCAGCGTATGCCACTGAACCCCATCTTTGCACACTCCACTCCAGGTCACGGAAAGGGAGAAATATATTCCAGCCAGAGGGAATGGTGCAAAGATAAAGAGGTCATCTGGTCCCATCACTTCATGGGAAGTAAATGGGGAAACAGTGGAAACAGTGTCAGGCTTTATTTTTTGGGGCTCCAAAATCACTGCAGATGGTGATTGCAGGAATGAAATTAAAAGATGCTTACTCCTTGGAAGGAAAGTTATGACCAACCTAGACAGCATATTAAAAAGCAGAGACATTACTTTGCCAACCAAGGTCCATCTAGTCAAGGCTATGGTTTTTCCAGTGGTCATGTATGGATGTGAGAGTCGGACTAAAAGGAAAGCTGAGCACTGAAGAATTGATGCTTTTGAACTGTGGTGCTGGAGAAGACTCTTGAGATTCCCTTGGACTGCAAGGAGATCCAACCAGTCCGTTCTAAAGATCAGTCCTAGGTGTTTGTTGGAAGGACTGATGCTAAAGCTGAAACTCCAATACTTTGGCCACCTCATGCAAAGAGTTGACTCACTGGAAAAGACTCTGATGCTGGGAGGGATTGGGGGCAGGAGGAGAAGGGGACGACAGAGAATGAGATGTCTGGATGGCATCACCGACTCGATGGACTTGAGTTTGAGTGAACTCTGGGAGTTGGTGATGGACAGGGAGGCCTGGCGTGCTGCGATTCATGGGGTCGCAAAGAGTCGGACACAACTGAGCAACTGAACTGAACTGAAAGCATATGGTATACTCCAGGAAAGCAGAGGGGGGTTAGAACTTTCAGTGTAGGGGATGGTCAGGGCAAGATTAGACTGGAAAACAGACTCAGACTCAGCTCCAAAGGGCCTTGGAACTGTTTTTACGTGCTGTGTGACCTGGGCCAGACTGGATGGGCCTCAGTTCTCCTGACCTTAATATTCAGCCCATACGGTCTTCTTCCCCAGGTTGTCAGCATGAAATAAGAAATGTGTCCAAAGGTCTGGGGCAGAGATGCACACAGCAAATATTGGTGGCAACACATCCCACTGTTTCCTGGCCTTCCCGCCCAGATAAAGGGATGTGAACTTTATTCTGTAATGGAAAGCCTTCAGGCATCCCAGGGAGAAAAGCCACCTCTGTGATCAGAATGGTTGTCTTCATTTTGAGGCAGCGATGAGCCCAGGCGACTTGGAGAAAGGCAGGACTGCAGAGGGGCAGTATCCCACGTTACTTACTTTCAGTAAGGTTTGCTCATAGGCTACTTCTTAGCTCCTTAAATTTAAGATTTTAAATCTTAATGCTGAGTCGACATTCATGGCGCCCACCTGGGCTCTGTTGCTTCCCAAGGACTACAGGTCGACGGGGTCACCGTGATCCCACGTTTCTTCCTTCTCTTGCCTGCAAGCTGGCTCTTGTCTCACGTTGCCACAGCACTGCCGCATTCTTGTGCATTCCTCCTCGGGCACACTGCAGGTGTCACCTGTGTTTACTGACGGTGTCAAAGAAGAGCTCCTCTCCATCAGGATCCTGGGAATCGTATTGTTTACTTCTACTTTGGGGATTCACCTGGTTCTGAAAGACTTCTGTTGGCTGAAGGAGAAAGTATTTTTACTTAGACACATCATTTTAATAGGTGTTTAAAACGTCATGGTACAGAGACCTACATTTAAGTATCATCTCTTTGGGGATTCCCGGTGGTCCAGGGATTGACACTCCATGCTGTCACTGGTTGGGGCCTGGGTTCCGTCCCCGGTTGGGGAGCTCAGATTCTGCAAGCCCGCAGCGCAGCCAATATATACATATTTATAGTCTCTTTCATTTACAGGTTGTTTGACTTGAAGCAGATCTCTCAGCCTCCCTGAGCCTGTTTCCCAGTCTATATAAGGCACAAGGTTATTGTGAGGATTGATGAGATGTTTACAGTGCTCGGCTCATAGAAAGCACTTATATTTTTCTGAGTCCCTTATAATAAAACTTTCCCACTGAAGTCTTTTTTTTTTTTTTTTTAAGGCAGCAGACTGTCCTGGGAAGCTGTTCATCTTCCATTCCTCTTTGCCAACTGCAGAAGCACCAGGGAAACTCAAAAACAGAGATGACAAAAAAATGATTAATACAGACAAAGAAAAGGTATTTGTAAACAGCTGCCCTTTGAAATGTCCACATGTCAGTTCTTACAAGGGAATAAAGAGAGAGGGCATGTGTGATTTGTGTAGGAAAGGGAGCGAAATTAAATGCATAAATCCAGGGTACTGTACATTGTAAGGAAGATTGTGAATTGTAAATAATTTGGGAAACTGTATATTCCTAGGGAAAGTGATATCTGACCTACATTAAGATAAAATCTCAAGTTTTTCATGTATAACCCATGTAAGACACTGCTTGGTGAGACTGTTAGGGGATGGGAGAAATGGGGGGAGATGCAGAAAGCTCAGGTAGAGGGTGAGTGTGATGGACAGCCCCCTAGGACGGCACTCCTGGGGTGCCCGGGGCTCAGCATACGCTCTGCTCAAACCCTCTGAGGTGTTGCCCTGGGACCCAGCCAGGGGGCAGGGTGAGCCGCGAGGCGGGCGTCCAGCCGGGGCCAGGCGGCCCCTGACAGGCCGCCTCGTCCCGGCCTGTGCAGGGCGGGCAGCGGCATCAGCGCCCCTGGAGTCATCAGGGGGTCAGGCGACAGCAGGCACACGCGTGCACTTCACGTGGCACACGCCTGGCACACGGGGCGCTCGACGCACACGCTCCCGGGGAGCACCACGGCTGCTTCCTCGCCCGGAGAACGTGATGGAAACGAACAGAAACGTTGCGTGCGTTTCAGCCCCCTCTGCGCGTCCTTTTCTTCAGATACTTTTCCAGCCTCAGAACAACGTCTACGACTCTCTGGCCAAAGACTGCGTGGCTCACGGCTGCTGCGTGACCCTCTTCCTCTTCCCCAGTCAGTACGTGGACGTGGCCTCCCTGGGGCTCGTGCCTCAGCTCACGGGCGGGACGCTCTACAAGTACAGCAGCTTCCAGGTAAGCGCCGCAGTCTCTCCCCTGGGCTCCTCCTGCCTCTCGGGACTTGAGAGCTGTGCCCCCTTGTGGGCAGCCGACAGATGGGAACTCTGGAGCCGATGGAAAGGACGGACTGGTGGTTAAGAATGGCTTTCCTGGGAAGCAGAGGGCGGGGAGTAGCACTGGCGCATACACACGAGCGTGTGTAAAACACGCAGCCAGTGGGGAGCTGCTGTGTGGCCCAGGGAGCTCAGCCCGGGCTCTGCGGTGACCTAGACGGGGGGCCGTGGGGTGGGGTGCAGGGTGAGGACGGAGGGGATGTAAGTATACTTAGGGCTGATTCACGTTGTTGTGCGGTAGAAACCAACACAATATTGTAAAGCAATTATCCTTCAGTCAAAAAGAAATTTTTAAAACAATTACAGAAAAATGCTTTCCTGCGTCCTAAGGTATGGCGACAGATTGAGCTCAATTCAGCCTCAGGTTTGAATATCAATGTAAGCTTCCCTGTTGGAGGGAAATAATAGTTTTGATAAAATGTTTATATGTTGTATAAAACTTTATATTCAGTATATTTAAGATGGCTTTTTAACGTGACCCTGTGTTTGTTTTAAATTGTTATGGTTTGAAGGGGTCAGTTCATTGTACCCCTCTCTTCCAAGCCTGAAGTGAGAGTCAAGAGGTGATCAGAATGTCAGCACTGGAAGGGACCCAGGTCTGTGGGACTTGCTACTCCTCTCCCCTCCGTGAGACAGACATCACTAGTCACACGGTGGGCGCAGATAGAAGTGTCTCCTGTGGACCCCTGGCCCTTGAGAGCACCAATATTGAGGGCCCGGCAATGCATGCTTCCTGCAGGCTGCCCGTTCCCACCGCCCCAGGGTGCAGAAGAGGCTGAGCTCTGCCCACCCAGCTCCTTGTCCCAAACTCAGACGTCACCTGCCCTCACCTGAGAAGCAGTGAGGAGGTGCCTCTGCTGTGTGTACCTCCACATGGAAACATGGAGTGGGAATGAGTGTTCCCGCAACAAATGTGACAGATGTTCATCATTTTCATTTTGATGACTGCCAATTACTTTTGCATAGCTATGTACTTGCATTGTAAACTAGCTAAGAGATTTGATAAGATCAAAGATTACAAGTGAAATAACATTGAAAGGGCTTTCAGAACCCTAAGATTTCTGGATAAACTAGGTTTTAATCAAGATTTTTTTTTTTTAAAGAATTGTTTTCAGTATTTTACTGCCACCTGGTGGACATGATTGTCCTTTATTCTTTTAGATGCACTTGGACAGCCAACAGTTTTTGAATGACCTCAGAAATGATATTCAGAAGAAAATAGGATTTGATGCTATTATGCGCGTTCGTACCAGCACAGGTACTTTTTATACTGTTTTTCAGGTGTCTCATGTATAATTGCTTCTTCTTGAAACTAACAACAGACCGGCAAAGAAAATGACAGTAAAATGAGGAGAAACAAAATTTCCGTCTTTCCTCATCTTCAGGTTTCAGAGCCACTGACTTCTTTGGCGGCATCTATATGAACAACGCCACCGACGTAGAGATGGCAGCCGTCGACTGTGACAAGGCTGTGACCGTGGAGTTCAAGCATGACGACAAGCTCAGTGAAGACGCCGGAGCCTTGATTCAGGTGACTCAGCGGACTCCTGTCTTTTGCTTAGTTTGTTACTGACAGTGGTCACTGGGGAGACCCCAAGACCGTCAGCTGTGTCAGTCTCTCCATAAGAAGTCCAGCTCCGTTTCTCCGAGGGTGGAAGTCACTAGATTGGCGCACTGTGGTTTACTCTGCACACTCTGATCCTGTGCTGTTTCTCTGAAGTAATGATGTCTATGGAGTCTTTGCATGAGACCCCACAGACTTGAGGTCAGATGACAGGCTTCGGTCCCCAGCGCCGCTGGTTTGTGTACCCCTGCCGTGCGCCGGACACCGTGCTGAGACGGGTCGTCATATCAGAAGCAGGTGTCCACAAGACCTGGCTTTGTAGCAAGTAAGATTAACTAGAAGCTGTGGAGACTCTGACATAAAACAGGAGAAATTCTAATGCTCAGTTTTCAGACAACAGTATCACCCTCAAAGAAGGGAGAGGTTGACATCAGATTGAGGAAGAACTCTAGTAACTAATGTGTGCTTTAAAATCACAGAAATGGGGACATGGTTACTTGTTTGCATTATCAAAATGTATACATTTATCATTAGTATAAAACCTGTCACCAGAGCTAGCTGTTTCTTTTTGGGTGAAGTGAGCCTGGAGTAGGACTATGATAATGTGAAGGTATTATTTCTGGACCTGAATCCCTGGCAATAAAATCTAAGCTAGGAAGTGTAGCATTGTGGAAATGCAAACAAGTATTTGCATGTGAACAGCCCTATTAAAACCTAAGTTTAAACCAGCGAAATGCTACATGGACTCCCAGTGTATTGCTGGCCATCTTTCCTCCCTTATGTGTTGTTTAGTCTTTAGCAATAATAGGAAAAGCCTGTTGGAGGCTTTAGAGGTCTTGGGGCTGTGCACGCTGTTCTGTGCATGTAAGTGAGAGCAGGCTAGCTTGGGTGGACGTGCTAACCAGGAGACACATGCCCTCAATGTTGCCTCTGCAGTGCGCTGTGCTCTACACAACCGTCAGCGGTCAGAGACGACTTCGGATTCACAACCTGGGCTTGAACTGCAGCTCCCAGTTGGCAGATCTCTATAAAAGCTGCGAGACAGACGCCCTCATCAACTTTTTCGCCAAGTCAGGTAACTCTCTGCCAGTCCTGGGGTACAGAGTACCTTGCCTAGTGGTTCAGGCAGCCTTATGGATTAACCGAGTTAGTAGCTAACTGGTCTTGGGATGGTGTAGCCTTCTGGTGGGTAGATTCAGAATTTATAAAAGCAGAGGGTGAAGAATAAGAGTCAGCATTTCTAAGTCTAGACAAATAAGGAGAACACTGAGTCCTTCCCAGGGCAACAGAGATGAAATTGAGGAAGGTGATCCTGAGACTCATGATGGTGTGCAAGTGTGCCCTCTGGCACATGGAGATAATGGAAGAATAGGGTCCCTCACATGAGACTGAACTGGATTATCCTTACCGAGATAATTAGGAATTGGTAGGGGCCCACGGAGGAGTTTTCTGGCTCCTTCTCCCCTCCTTGCCCCAAACCCCAGCTGAAATTCTACACTGAGCTTTAGAAGAGCAGTCCAGCCCATAGGAGTTCAGAACATCAGAGATGGTGAACTGGTCTTGCTTTTCTCTGTGAGTAGAGTCCTGTTTCTAATATTCTGAGGAAGAATCTGGACCGATTTCCTGCCTTTTGTTATAGGTAGGCTATTGTTTTCCGTTGGCTAAACCATCATACTGACTCAAGAGGAGAGAGCCTTATCCAATGACTTTAACATTGTAAAATGCTGTTATTCCTGACTGAGCAGTGTGAAGATAATAGCAATTTGTTCTTTTATTATATTTGGAGGGATCCATTTCTGAGCTAAACCTTTGATGCCCTTTTCATTGTTTTGTGCAAACAGCTTTTAAAGCAGTTCTACACCAACCTTTGAAGGTCATTCGGGAAATTCTGGTTAACCAGACTGCCCACATGTTGGCCTGTTACCGGAAGAACTGTGCTAGTCCCTCTGCAGCCAGCCAGGTAAGTCACCTGCTGTCTTCAGGGACTTGCTCACGCTGCGCTCTGCTGCTGAGGGCTGCTGTGGTCTGGGCACTGATATGCTGCCTGGTGAACTGTACAACCAGGAACTCCGAGGGTGCCACTGGGGACCATGGTATTTCTATGTGTGAAAGTCACTCAGTCAGACTCTGCAGCCCATGGACTGTAGCCCGCCAGGCTCCTCTGTCCGTGGGATTCTCCAGGCAAAAATACAGGAGTGGGCAGCCGTTCCCTTTTCCAGGGAATGCTCCCAAACCAGGAATCAAACCCACGTCTCCTGCAATGCAGATGGATTCTTTATCAGCTGAGCTACCAGGGAAGCCCATGCTATTTTTACAGCCAAAAAGCTTAGTGCCATTAAGTTATAGCCAAAAAACTTACAGCCATTAAAAAAATTTAGTGGCCTTACAACACGCATGAACCTCAAAATGTGTGTGTATATTGTGCTGACAGCCACTACATTATGTAAAACAAAAGAATGTTATATGTAAGAAATGTCAATATAAATCAGGTTTTCTTTTGCATATAAAGATGAATATTATATTGTGAAATGAGGACGCTTAAATACTTTTTGGATATATTAACAATCAAAGTTGACACGAGCTAATGGCAGAAATGACTTATCTATATTTTGTAAACACAAAATTTATAAATTCTAAAGTTCTTTGTATTTAATAGTTAATAATAGGGAATCCCCTGGCAGTCCAGTGGTTGGGACTCCGTGTTTCACTGCAGGGGGCACAGATTTGATCCCTGGTTGGTGAACTAAGAACCCCATGCTCAAGGCCAAAAAAACAAAAAATGAATAATAGGTATGAAGAGTTTTTAAAAAAAACTAGCTAATAACTTGAAATTTTAGAATATCTTTTAAATAAATCTGATTCATAAAAAGACAAAAAAAAAAAGGCAGAACCTCAGGCCCACATTTATTTTTGCATCTATTCTCTTTTTCATAATCTTTCCCATCATAGCTAGATGCCATTTTTCATAGCTGTGTATTAAACATCTGAACACAGAATCAAAGAAGACAGCAACAGGTGGGAGACTTTCTGGTTAATTCTTGTCCACAGTGACACCTGAAACCCCACCTAAAGCAGCCCTTCAGCAGCAACAATAGTAGAGATACATCTGGGGGCCAAATTCATAATCTGGGTAATGCAGGAAATTAAAAGATCGTTATTAGTTTGGACTTTTTACAGAAATTCCTTTGTTGTCCAGAGGGATTAAAGTAGCCATCCCTTCTTTCATCTCCTGCTGATAATCACAGGAGCAGCTCTCAGTTCTGTGTGAGCCAGTCCTCTTTGTCATTCAGAGGATTTGCCTCTTCTGTAAACTCAGCGTCAGTCCCTTCTCAGAGCATCCTACACAGAGCCCCCCGGGAGCTCCTGGGTACATGCCAGCCAGGACCACCGCACCCCCCAGTCTCACTGTTTGGAGCTCTAGAAACACTGCTGTGTCTGGAATGTCTCACACATCAGGAGGACTTGCTGAAGAAGAGCAGGTACAGTCAGTGAGCTCTAAGGAAGTTTATTTGCTAAAACAATTCGATTCAAAGAAACCTTACATTAAACACAAATCTGTTGCCTATTTAAGGGAAGAAATAAAACGGGTCGGTTCCTTCTGGTTGAAAGTTGTAAGCTTTGCCTTTACTACTAGATCATCTGTTTGCATAGTTTATTTCTGGAGTGACAGCATTCTGATGCCAGTCTGTTTCTGAAAAAAAGTAGATAAAGATTATTCCTGTTCTTCTGGAGATTTTTCTTTCTCCATTAGCACATTTCAGCTGTACCTTTATCCATCATGGAGTAGGGAAAATGTAGAGATGATAATACTGTTAGTAACACCATTACTTCACAGAATGGCTAGACTTGAGGTTCTTCTCAGAGAATGTAACTTCAGATTTGGTGGTCTTTCCATAGTTCATTTGCAAGAAGTTATTTCCATGGAGAAATTTGTACAGGAATTCTACTGTTTTATTCAATACTACGGAGCCCAAAGTTTCCTTGGTCCAAGCAAGACTGTTAAGGAGCTGTGTACTTGCATTATATGTATTGGACCTCAGGAGATATGCTTTTACTGAATTGTCAGGGCCAGCACAAGGTTGATGCAAAAGAGGAGCTTAAGGTGCAAAATTTAAGAAGGCACCCATTCTGCAGGTCATAGGACAGATGCTGGGTTCAGTTCAGTTCAGTCGCTCAGTCGTGTCTCACTCTCCGCGATCCCATGAATCACAGCACGCCACGCCTCCCTGTCCATCACCAACTCCCGGAGTTCACTCAAACTCATGTCCACAGAGTCGGTGATGCCATCCAGCCATCTCATTCTCCGTCGTCCCCTTCTCCTCCCGCCCCCAACCTTTCCCGGCATCAGAGTCTTTTCCAGTGAGTCAACTCGTCACATGAGATGGCCAAAGTATTGCAGTTTCAGCTTTAGCATCAGTCCTTCCAATGAACACCCAGGATTGATCTCCCTTAGAATGGACTGGTTGGATCTCCTTGCAGTCCAAGGGACTCTCAAGAGTCTTCTCCAACACCACAGTTCAAAAGAATCAATTCTTCGGCAGTCAGCTTTCTTCACAGTCCAACTCTCACATCCATACATGACCACAGGAAAAACCATGGCCTTGACTAGACGGACCTTTGTTGGCAAAGTAATGTCTCTGCTTTTTAATATACTATCAAAGTTCGTCATAACTTTCCTTCGAAGGAGTAGGCGTCTTTTAATTTCATGGCTGCACTCACCATCTGCAGTGATTTTGGAGCCCAAAAAAATAAAGTCTGACACTGTTTCCACTGTTTTTCCATCTATTTCCCATGAAGTGATGGGACCAGATGCCATGATCTTTGTTTTCTGAATGTTGAGCTTCAAGCCAACCTTTTCACTCTCCTCTTTCACTTTCATCAAGAGGCTTTTGAGTTCCTCTTCACTTTCTGCCATAATGGTAGTGTCATCTGCATATCTGAGGTTATTGATATTTCTCCCAGCAATCTTGATTCCAGCTTCTTCCAGCCCAGCGTTCCTCATGATGTACTCTGCATATAAGTTAAATAAGCAAGGTGACAATATACAGCCTTGACGTACTCCTTTTCCTATTTGGAACCAGTCTGTTGTTCCATGGCCAGTTCTGACTGTTGCTTCCTGACCTGCATACAGGTTTCTCAAGAGGCAGGTCAGGTGGTCTGGTATTCCCATCTCTTTCAGAATTTTCCACAGTTTACTGTGATGCTGGGTTAAGACATATAATTTAAAACAACATTAAAATTTAAAACAACAGGCAAAAAATTTGCCCTGTTTCTAAACAGTCAGCATCCCCTATTTAAAAGTTTCACTCCTCCCCTCCACATCTCAGAAAACCTATCGGTGCACGAGTTCTTCCTTAAAAATAAATAAAACAACATTAAAACAATTTTTAACCTTACATAAGCAGTGTAGCTTCCTTTTATTATTAAATATAACAACTCACTTTCCCAAACTTAAATATATTACATCATATGGGAGTACATTGACTTCAGGAGGTAAGTCGCATCACCTTAACTGGAAAGTAATAGTTTTTTTTTTCCGTTACGACATCTGTTACTTCAAAACCCAAAGCAGAGAATTCTCCAAATTCAGTCAAACTTAACTCATATGAATTTGCACTCCTCACTCACACCTTTTCTTCCCGAGAGTAATTTCACTATTTATGAAGAGGATCAGGGAGGTGAGGAAAGGTTTTAAGTACTGATCTGTTACCATATTTTCTTCCCTACCTCAAAAATATTGACTATCTGTTTTCTTTCACTCTAACTCATTTTTCTTCGTCACAAAATTTCCTTCTTACTTTCACTCTCTGTTCTATTCCTCCTGCCCTCTATCAGTTCAGTTCAGTTCAGTCGCTCAGTCGTGTCCGACTCTTTGCGACCCCATGAATCACAGCACGCCAGGCCTCCCTGTCCATCACCAACTCCCGCAGTTCACTCAAACTCATGTCCATCGAGTCGGTGATGCCATCCAGCCATCTCATTCTCTGTCGTCCCCTATAGTCTCCTCTAATCAGACTTTTTAGTCCTGAAAGAGTCATCACGGGCCAAGCTCAACTCTTTTGTGGTATTTAGGGCAACAAATTTCTAAACTGTCTTAATATGACCTGATTAATGAGAAACAGCCAGTGAATTGCAAGATAATATTTAAAAACTGTACATACATGCTTCTCTATAGGAATCTAAGAACATTTTTAATCCATAACAGGTAAGATGCCTAACTGGTAATTAGCCCAGAAATAGCCCTGGGGCCACTTGGCTCCAGTGACCATGGTTTATGTCCTGTATCCTTGGATCGTAATTTTTTTTTTTAATCCTAATTTTCCTTGGCTGAAAACATATTCCAGTACCAAATGCTGTCAAATAAAAATACTTTATGCTAAATAAGTGAAGTAAGTCAAAGAAAGATAAATACCATATGGTTTCACTTATATGGGGAATCTAAAAGACAAAAACCTAGCTCAGACACTGAGAAGAGACTGGTGGCTGCTAGGAGGTGTGGAGGGCGGGCAAAGTGGGCGAAGGGGCTCAAAAGGTACAAACTTCCAGTTATAAAATAAGTAAGTAATGGAGAGATGATGTACAGCATAGCTGCTCTAGTTAATGACACTGTATTGCATGTTTGAAAGTTGCCAAGAGTAAAAAGTTATTAAAGTTATTAAAAAGTTCTCATCACAGGAAAATTCTGTAACTTTGTATGGTGATGATGTTAACTAGAATTGTGATCATTTCACAATATATACAAGTATCAATTATTATATACCTGAAACTAATGTTAAACGTTATTTCTCAATTATAATTTTATGCTAGAGAAGAAATTCTGAGAGCATTTCCTCATACGAAGAAACATGCATTTATCTAACTGTCTTTGGTTTTTTTGAAAGGAGATAAAAGTTGAGAGGAAAAACAAACTTCAAAGTAGAATTGTTCTAATATATTTTCCTTAACCAGTTAGAAAGTTCTGTCTTTACATATTCCTTACTTAGAAGATCATGAGAAGCGATGATAAAGGGATTTGAGAAATAAATCCTATTAATAACAGAGCCCTAAGGGAAATTTTCTTTTCAGCGTGTATTCTGTTAAGTGTATATTTTTTTCATCATTAAAATAGAAAGCTAAAAAGAAATCATGAATTTATAGATCAGGTATTTATATTTGCAGATTATCTATCTCCTGTATATGCTTTTCTTTGGGATATTTTGTTTATTGACCTACTATAAATGGAAGAAATGACACTCAGTCTCTCTTGATTCTGAGCCATATTTGTAAAACTGTGTTGGTAAGGTTAAACACACAGGCAAATTATTTGTAATTTTTTTACTCATGTTTCTAGAATTGCTTCATTATGTTACGGTTTGGAGCATCATATTATGGTATGTACTTGGAGGCAGTTAGAATGAAGTCAGAATGAGGTCACATGAGCCAGAGAGAGGATGGAGAGGAAGAGGGTACAGGTGGATTTTAAAGGTTATAAAGGTGGATTATAACATAATTGAGAGAATTTGTGTTCAAATTGAAGGTAAAGAAAAAATGAAATTAGGGTTCATCTAGTAGCTCTAGTATCTGAAACAGGAAACATAAGAGGAAAAACATGTTTGTGGAATTGTAGGAGTTTGACTTTTTCCTGTTATCATTTAGTGACATACCTAATAAGTTCACAAAACATTTCCTGTTTTGATTTCTATACATATTGAGCAGTACTGGAATCTGAACTTTCCTTATTACGGTTTATCTGTCTATATGCGTATCATCCCCAGTGCACATTAGACAATGTTGCATGTGGACTCTGGCTCATTCCTCTGCAGAGGCGTGGATGCTGTGATAGAACCTGTGACACAGCCCTGCCTCAGTGTCTGATGAGTCTGTGACTGAGTTTAAGCTGCAGGAAGAGCACACAGGAAGAGAGATCCCGGGGGTAGCTGGAAATGCTGTTCTTGAACTCAAGAGGTAGAAAGAAGCTGGTAATACAGATTAGGGAATAATTTATACATTTTATTTAATAAACGTGTATGTGACACTATGTGCTGGACATTCCTATAAGTGATCCACAGATGAGAAATAATTTAATCCTCCTAAGCACCCCAGGATCATGAAGTAGAGGTGTTATTTCAGAAGAGAAAGTGGAGGGAAAGAGAGAATAAGGCGTTTTCCCGAGGCAGGGCTGGGCCCACACGCCCCGCGGCGAGCTGTGCCAGGAGCACTGCGCCAAGCCGCCAGGACCCTGGAGAGCGTGGCAGCCACCCGCCTCGCTGGGAGTACCTGCCCCGCGCTGCTGTCCCTGCTCCGGGTGCTGCACGTGGGTTACCGTTTCGTCCTCGCTGCAACCTCAGAAAGCAAATCTCGTTTCTCTTTGGTCTTGATTCTCAGTAAAGAGCAAGCATCTGAAACCAGTGTCTGTCTCTTCCAGCTGATTTTGCCGGATTCCATGAAAGTCCTGCCGGTGTACATGAACTGCCTGTTGAAAAACTGCGTGCTGCTCGGCAGACCCGAGATCTCCACGGACGAGCGGGCCTACCAGAGGCAGCTGGTCATGACCATGGGCGTGGCCGACTCGCAGCTCTTCTTTTACCCACAGCTTCTGCCCATAGTAAGCAGGAAGTGCGTTGTGGTGGCGCATTTCCTAGAGACGTCTGGGAGAGAATCATCGTTTGTTCTTAGCCAGAAACTTCGTTGTCATGTGCAGCGCAGGCCTGAGACGGGCTCGGGGCCGGGCGCTCCAGCCCTGCCCTCATTCCCAGATGGGTCCTCTTTGACGGATTAGGCAGACTGAATGGTCAGGAAGCCCACCTTCAGTTGAAGAAATCTACTCTATGGCATGAAAGGCAACTGCTATATCTGTATGGACTTATAAACACACGTTTGTGTTTAGACAGTGTATTAATTGAGAGTCATCACGTTTCATCAGAATGGCTCTAATGAGCCTTGTGCAGACGCCCTCAGGGAATTTACCTGGTGATGTACTCTGCTTCTTTACTGAAGACAGCCCTGACGTGCTCTGTGCCTCGGCCCCTTCCCCCGAGACCCAGCAGGTTATAGCTGCGGGATCAGAGCAGGGACAGCCGAGGGCTGGTTTCTGACTCCTGGATCAAAACTCAAGCCCAGGTTCTCAGTAGTAGTGCAGTTAGGAAGAGTTAACGTACGTTCAAATAATTGATTTTCAGGTAAAACTGGACTCTGCCAGAGAAGCTGGGACCCTGCGGGTCTCACTGTGACCGCCTTGCCGAGGTCCCAGTGGGTGCTCGCAGTGCTCTGCTGTGAGCACGGCGTCTGACAGCCTCTCCCTCTGGAGCGCCCGCTTCCCGGTTGCTCTCGCGCTGCCCCGGCCTCTCCCGCTGCCGCCTTTGCTGGCTTACCCTGCTTTCCCCGTGCGGGCCCCCGGCCGCTTCTCCCGTCTGTGCACACACCCCTGCGGGGGTCCGACCTGCGCCAGGCCGGCAGCCACAGTCTGTGCCGACGCTCCAGCTCGGGTCTGCAGCCGGCACCGCCCTGAGCTCCGCGCATTGGCGCTGCAGCCCCGGAGCCCCGGCCCAGGCACCGCCCGAGCGCGCCTCCTGCAGTCTCCCCTGCGCCTGTCCCCCTCTCTCCTTCCGGCTCCTCAGGACCGAAGGCCCACGCGCACCCTTCGGCTCTCTGCTTCCTCACCCACATCTCATCCGTCAGCACGTGTCAGCTCTCCTTTCCGAGAACATCCAGAGTTCGGCGGCCACCGTCACCACCCAGACCCCGGCAGAGTCGCCTCTCAGGGCCCCTGCGGCCCTCCGGGCACTTTTTGGCGCGGAAGTTAGAGTACCGCTGTTCAAGTAACTGTCGGTTCATGGGCCTCCGCCCCTCAGAACACCTCAGATTTCCCACTTCAGGAGATCCGACCTGCTTCCCGCCTGGGCCCCGCCCTGCTTTCTGTCTGACGCATCTTAGTTCTGTCTCTCACTCCAGCCACACTGGGCTCCCGCTGAGCCCTGACCGTCAGGGACAGTCCTGCGCCTGAGGGCCTCTGCACCCGATGGCCCCCATCTGGATGCCCACGGCCCAGCTCAGACGTTACCTTCTTAACAAACCTCTGACTCCCCTGTTTAAAACTACCACCACCAGTGTGCTCTATCTCACTGCCCTGCTTCACAGCACTTAACACCGTCTAAACTTCTATATACTTAGATTATCTGCTGTCTTTTCTTTCCTCCAAAACGTGGTTAGCTATGCAAGGCAGGGATAATTGTCTAATGACTGGAACGCCTGGCGCAGGGCAAGGACTCATGGAATGGGAACTGGGAGGGAGGGGGAAGGAAGGGGAGCAGGAGGGCCTTCTGACCGTCGCCTCTGCCCCGCAGCACACCTTGGATGCCAAGAGCACAGCATTACCTGCTGCTATTCGCTGCTCTGAGACCCGTCTTTCAGAAGAAGGAATCTTCCTCTTGGCCAACGGTCTAAACATGTTCTTATGGTTGGGGGTAAGCAGCCCACCAGAACTGATTCAAGGAATCTTCAACGTGCCATCTCTTGCACATGTCAACACAGATATGGTAGGTATTTTTTGTTTTGCAGTAATAAATTCTTAAATGCTTTTTGTTCATGTGCAACCAAGTATTATAGAGAAAACAATAAGGTGTGTAGTTCTATATAAGAGAATTTCATGTTTTAATGAATAACAATTAGCTAGCATAAAGTTGTTTGTATAAAGTATTATCCAACAACCAAATAATATGGCTTTAATAGAGATTGCCAACACTACCAGAGCATTTCCTATTTGTTAATCACTGTGCTCCAAATACTTTAAATACACTGTTTCATTTAATTCTTGTAACAAGTAAGTGAGACAGATACTAGTATCAACATTTTCTAGACATCTCCAGTGAGGTAGAGACAAGTTCTCTCAGCAGTAATGGCAGAGGTGGGAGGTGAGTTTGGTCTTGGGCTCTGGGCTCATCCCTGGTGCTGAACTACTTATTCACAAGGTTGTAGAATCTGTCATACACGTTTAGCTACAGATATGACCACCCCACAAAAACAAATTATGCGCCCTTCTGTTTCATTTATTTCAAAAGAGATTTTAGATTTGATGTAGAATGAACACAAATGATGTTCTTAAACTACAATTGCTGGCTTTCCTAGTACACTTTGAGAATCACACTGACTACATACCTTATTTGCAGACCATCGTGTGAGCACCACTGCTGTGATGGTTGTCTTCCTCTGCTTGACTGGATTCCCTATGAATTCAGATGCAGAATGCAGCAGAGAATTTGTTCCCTGAGCCTCACTTATGTTTTGGCAGATGTCTTAAGGCTTTAATTTCTGGTATGAAGGTAGACACATAGCATCTGGAGGACGAGTCTGGATTAAAATTTCAGGTTAAATAGATACGTGGTTAGTTTAGAGAGCTGCATATCTGTTATGAATGTAAAAATATATTTTTAAAGAAGGTATCCATTAAGACATTAGTTTTAAGGTGAAGAGTCAGAAATAGTAAGATGTTTGCATGTGGTTGATGCACGTGCATACTGCATGTGGTGAAGAATGATTAGAAATTCAATTTCTTAAAAATTAGAATGCAGTGGGCAAACAACTGTGAGTGTGAAGAATGTTTATATAAAATTTAAGGAAGCTGCCTCTTATGTAATGTATTAAATATTAAATTTCACATTAAATTCACATATAAAATAAATGTTAATGCATATTTGTTAAATATACGTATGAAGTAGCCAAAGTCTGTCCACCACAAAGCAACAGGTTGCTGGGTTTGTGTTTATGTCTCCATATTTCTTCTCAACCTTCTTCAAAAAGTAAGACAAAAACCAAATATTGCTTTCTTTTTAGAGACAGTTGGTACTTTGAGACATATAAAGTATACTTATTTTATGTTTGTTTTTTAAATGAATATTAAAAAATAGTCTTAAATGTCAAGAGAATACATAGAGGATGTGGAATGTGAATATAAATAATGAATTTCTTGCCATTTTTTTTTAACAATTCCTGTGAAAAATATTGGCTATGATCTTTTCCTAAGACGTGTGACTTTTTGGTAAAATGTTCCAGTTCACTTTTCCAGTAGCTAACTCACAGATTTTGTCTTAGCTCTTGGTATCTCCTTGCTTAGAAGTAAGCATTAACATTTACTGTCTTAATGAAAGAAATCTAAGTTCAGATCTCTCATGTCTGCCAGGGGCCACATGCAGTGGGTGCTATCTTTTATATACCATTACCCAGATTTCAGGGAAATCTAAGAGGCCACATTTCCTCAGAGAAGTCAGCATTTGGTGGTTTGTTTGAATGTTGGGACAGTGGTATTTGGATGGCATTTTCCACATGGGGTAATGCCTCAGGGTCCTGCCGCTGATCCACTGAAGGAAAAGAATATCCTTCTCGCATAACACAGCCTTGAAATATCCATCTTGCAAAGGAATTAAAATCATGGTGAGTTGACATTCTTTGCAAAAATCATGTACTGTTTCTGTCAAATTATGCTGATAAGTATGCTGCTGCTGCTGCTAAGTCACTTCAGTCGTGTCCAACTCTGTGTGACCCCTTTTTAATGCATTTTTATTTCACATTTTTGGTTTTTAGGTAGATGAACTAAGCCAACAGCATGGAAGGATGTTTTTTAACTTTAACATTCTAATAATCTCATTCTGCTTCTATCTAAATGTTGTAAGTTGTACTGAAACTTAAACTTTATTTTCCTTAAATTTAGACATTATTGCCTGAGGTGGGAAATCCATACTCACAAACACTCAGAATGATAATGGGTATTATTCAACAAAAGCGGCCATATTCAATGAAGGTAAGAAAGAAATTTTCTTCTTTCTTCAAGTGTTCTGATTTCCTTACAGACTTTAAAATGCATGTCCTATATTTTTATAACATGATTTCTGATAGAAAACTCACAATGTCTGAGTATACCTACCTACCTGTCAACCACACACATACAAAAATAACTATCACCATGCATTAACTATGGGTTATCTTATAAGTATTAACTTAAGAAACAATTGATATTATTAAGTCGTTGAAATGACTTTTCCTTCAATGCTTAAAATTATAGAAGTATAAAGGCATTTGTTAAATTTGACTTTTACAGCTTTTATTATCTCTGAAAAATTTTGTTATCCTAGTCCTTCCAAGCTTTTTTTGAGTGTGAGTAAAAGAATTTAAAATGTCTGTTAAGTCAGGAAAATTATGCCATGTTGCCAAGTGCCAAGTACTCACCCCATCTTCCTTTTCAAGCTCAATAGTAGAATCGCCTGGAATGTACAGATGACGGTGGTCTATTACTGTACTACTTCCTGCAGAGGTGCAGGACACTCAGCTGCAGGCAGGCCTCTACAAGAACCAGGATATTGTGGGGCTATTGTTCCCCCAAAACATAAATATTATGTCAGTTTATATCAGTGTTCTTTACCATGATAGATACTCATGCATGCAAACGTCAACTTTGGTAGAACTTCAGAAAGTTGAATAAAGAGCTTTATAATCTCTAGGACATCTGGGTAAACAAAGCCCTTCCAGAACTGTTTTTACATCACTACTTGGGTTCAGTTTCAGGGCAGGACCTAGAGATGGCAGAGAAGATTCAAACTAAACATGTTCTTCACACAACACTCTGAACACCCTGGAGACGTGATGAAATCTCAGGGTCTTATGACACACAGATTGACCACCACTAGTGTTCAGAAAGCACAGCAAGGATGATCCACCTTTGTCCTAGTGGCTGTATCTCCACAGCTGGCCCCAAATTGCAGAGGAGGAGCCAGACTAAACGTGGCGATCACCGCTGTGCTCAGTAACCCCTTTTCCAGGAAAAAAGAAAACCCTTTTCCTGCTTTCTCTCACCTGCTCCATGACCTGCTTCTCAAGGTCACCTCAGCTATTAAAAGATCTGCAGTAGTCGCCAAATATGATCTGTAAATAAAATATAAGAAATTATATAATATTAATAGTAATTTTAACTTGAATGATTTTATGTGCTACTTGCAAATGTATCTCTGTTTGAAAAATCCTTGACATTTTCAGGGTTTCAAAGAATTTGAAAATCTAAAATCCAGAAATGTGAGAGCTGAAGGAATCCAGGAGATGCCTGGTCCCCCACAGCCTCTCAGCTGCCATTGCTGCTTAGCTGACATGAAGAGGAGTGCACTCACCTGGTCAGGGCGCACAGCTAGGCCACAAGAGACACAGGCCTGTCCTGGCTGTTCAGTCCATGCACTTGGTTTTACTTCTTTTTCTCCAGCCTTTGAAAATGGATCACACAAAGGAAATGAAAACACATTTAAAGAGTCTTTATATCTTTGAAAGAGTCCCGATTGACTAGGAGGAGGAAAGGGTCAAGGATAGCAAAATCAAACCAGAAGGCATTGCTACCTTCTCGATTATGCTAGTTAGCTTTTCAGAGAATCAGCCCTCTTAGAGCTCATTGTCGGCACAGTCTTACATTTGTGGGAGAATTAAAAAAAAAAAAAATTTCTCTCACAGTGTATTCCCAGGTTACCTAAATCAGCTGCTTTACTGAAATTCTAGTCCTGCCCTGCTCATGGTTCTCCAGGCTGCAAAGTATTTCTTCTTCCTCTTGTGTTTCCTAGAATATTCCCTCCCCACTGGCTCCTTCCCAGTTTACAAGCTGTTTTCACATCTTCCTTCTTGGAAGCTGCTGCTTCTCCAAGACGCTGCTTCCTTTTCCTTTTTATCCCACAAATTTGTACTGAACACTAGAAACATAGCAGGCATTTTGCCACCATGCTTTCTGAAATGTTAATAACTGCTTGTAATTTCCTTCTTCCCATCTCCAGTTTTCCCTGAACTGCCAAACTGCTGAAGACATTTTAGTCTCAACCCCTTTACAGGATTGAGTACTACAGCTTTCCTCAATTTTTCTCTTCCGTCCGCTTTCAAGACATCATACTCTCCTGATTCTTTCTCACTGGCCTTTTTCCTTTGGCTTCTCTTCATTCATATGCCCCTTAGGACAAGTTGCGTTCTCCTAAGTTATACTCATGGCGCACTCCTCTCATTCAGCATACTCCTTTTGGGCTACCCTGATCACTGCTGTCATTTATCTGTGCCCTGTGAAACAGGCAATGTGAGAGAAGAAAATGCATTTTGAAGTACAATAATTCTGTAAGACCACTGGTAACATGGCCCAGAGAATATCCCATCTAGACCAGTTGGATTAACCACTCCTTCCACGGAAAGGACACACAGGAACCTGGGGGGAGACCAGCAGTGACCATTTTACAGTCCTCTCCCCTCCCCACCCCACAGAGCTGCGTCCCTCCCTATGGAAACACTGAGGGGAATAACACAGATTCCCAGGCCCTCCCAATATACTTTCTCTGGCATGGGTGGTATATCCATGAGAAGACTACCAGCGCGTCAAGACGCCATATCCACCACTTCTATAAATGCAGTTCCCTGAGACTTTCCACCAAGTGCTGAGTGATCCAGCTTTGTAGACTCAAATGCGAGAGCAGGACATTAATTCCTTTACCTTAAAGATGAGTTCCTTCCAAGGCTGAAATTCATCCCCTCTTCTATTTCCTATTTCAGATCATGGCCAGATGCATGCATCATTACAGTGACCACTACGTTTAAGCAAAAAAATAAATATGAACTTCTGTTAATTTCCATAGAACAGTTAAATTCTAAGGAAATTAGGGCCTCAAATCCTTCCCTCCATGGTGCTTTTGTTCTGCCCAGCCTCAGCCTGAGCTGTCTCACTGAGGCCAGACCCACATTGCTGTTGCCCATAGCAGACAATGGCAGAGTCCTAGAGGCACCTGGAGAAAGGTGGAGAAGACAATTTGCTTGTGTAAATTTCTCTTTTCGAGAAAACTGCCTTGGTTTCCGGAGAAGGCAATGGCAACCCACTCTAGTACTCTTGCCTGGAGAATCCCATGGACGGAGGAGCCTGCTAGGCTGCAGTCCATGGGGTCGCTAAGATTGGACACAACTGAGTGACTTCACTTTCACTTTCGTGCATTGGAGAAGGAAATGGCAACCCACTCCAGTGTTCTTGCCTGGAGAATCCCAGGGACAGGGGAGCCTGGTGGACTGCTATCTATGGGGTTGCACGGAGTCAGACACGACTTGAAGCGACTTAGCAGCAGCCACAGCAGCAGCCTTAGTTTCAGGCTCACCAGGATGCACACTTCAAACTCCTTGGCAATGTTCCCATGGGAGGGGCTAATTTCTTTCCCCACATCAGATGGGATATGACTGTGCACACTGCTGTTCCAGTGTCAGCTCCCAGGGCCTGGCACAGACAAGCCAAGACATCACGTGTGTCCGTACCCACATGGAATTCGCTGGCTCGAAACGGTAGCTGCGCCCAGCTGACATGGAACGTGCCTTCCTCACCGCAGCAGGCATGAAGCTGGTAGCAGCAGGCACTTTGCGTGGTTTCACAGGCAAAAGGAAGTGAGAGACGATGCCCTGGTTCTTCCTAATTATACAGGTGGTAGATAGAGACAATGTTTTGCACAGCTGTCTCCATTAACCACACACACAGCTCAATAGATATCAAATTCTGACCATTGTGATCATCTGCTTTAACTTCTTGAAATAGAAGTGAGTAAGTGGGTCAACAGAAGAGCTGAGAGTATTCATGACAAAACCTTTTTCTGGTCTTCCTCCCCACGGGCCTCTCCCTCTAGAGTAGCACTGTCCAATAATGCAAGCTGCACATTAATTCTGTACTTTGTAGCAGCCACAATTAAAATGAAAAACAATTTTGATAAGGTTTTATTAACTTATCCAAAATATTACCATTTCCACATGTAATCGGTATAAAATTTTGAATCTTTTAAGATTAATTTCAGTAGTTTAAGAACGTTATCTTTTCCATCTGTCTCCTTTGCAGCTACACTGCCTCTTTCAGGTCTTGACTGTCCCCCACCTTAGATGCTTCCAGCTGCTTCATGTCTCGTTTCCCTCACCCCCCTAGTGAACGCTATGCCCCATAGCCAGTTTTTCTTCATCACCGTCATTGAATCACATTTCCTACAAAAACCCAAATGCGTCACCTCCCACAGACCTCTAGAAGTGTGTGCTAATTTACCTGCCATCCAGGACTGTGTATTTGGCACGTGGTTCCCCAGTAGAATGCTCCCTAACACCATACTCCCACATCCTTAAGGAAATCCTACCCTGTCCTTTAAGGTTCTGAGATTCACTGCCATTGTGAAGCCATTTCCATGGCATTCTGCTTGTGTTTCATTGTTGCCACTTACATGTCTTGATTTTCCTGGCTTTGCACTCACTGCATCTCTCCACTCTGGGTAACAGACTTTCCTATCCTCCTGCAAGACCTCATAGACAACAGACATGTAATTCTGGTGGAACTGAAGCATACAAAATTGAGGCACATTCAGGAAATGTTTATAATCAGCTGCCTTGTTGTTTTCTTCCTAGCTGACGATAGTAAAGCAGCGAGAACAGCCAGAAATGGTTTTCCGACAGTTCCTGGTAGAAGACAAAGGACTTTATGGAGGATCATCCTACGTGGATTTCCTTTGTTGTGTTCACAAGGAGATCTGTCAGCTGCTTAATTAACAGAACCTTCTCTGCTGTTAATACTGCATTTCTAAGGAGACACTCTCCTTCTTGGTGCCTAATTCTCCAGATAGTAACCGTCTAGTTTTGATTTCTTGCTCATTTTCAGAATAGCTTTCCAAGACGGCATTTTAGAACTTCAGCTTTGGTGCTCAGGTATAAAGCCAATTGAGGTACAACTGTACCTTAAAGGGAACAGTCTATTTCTGATTGCACAATTTAAAAAAAAAATGATGCAGTTTGCATTTCATGAAAGGCATAGTTTACAGAACTGTAAACATTCTCAGTTTTCTTTGTGCTAGACATATAAATTATTTTTCAAAATGTATAGATTTGGGGTACAAAGTTGTCTCAGCTCCTCTCCCACTTACAGTTAGGGATAAAAAAATTAATTTTTACATTATACTTAATTTTTTTAAACAATATAACCCCATTGAACATTTTTCAACTTAAGGTTTGCATAGCAGACTTTTAAATAACCTTCGAATATATTTTGTGGAACAATTTGTGTTCTACATTTTTTCATAATTACATGTTGTGTATGTTAAGACTATTTTCCAGTTGTTATTTTGTCTGTAAAACTGTCTTTATCAATATTCTTCATGGTTCCCTGTACAATTCTGATGGTTTCTACCTGTATATAATGGATCTTAACCAGTATCAATAAATCACTTCATATGCTCTTACCTACCAGGTAGAATTCATTATTTAAGTATTTTGAGGTTTTAAAAGAAATAAGAGTGGTAGTTAAAGTGTCTTGGAAAAAGTTGGATGGATGGATCACTAAAAAACTAAGTTTTGGGGGTGAGTTGGGAAGAATTAGGTAAATAAAGCAATGTCAGACAGTATACTCAAAGGCAATTTAAAAGTTCTCCAATGTGTCTTGGTGAGCAAAATAAAAACAGGACCATTATTAATGAATATACACAAACCTAGGAGAGCAGCTTTGAGTGGTGTGACACAGGTGTCTCCTCCTCTCTCCTGTTCAACTCTGATGTCAGTGATGTGAGTAATTAGTAAGAGCTAAAGGACACTGAATACATACAATGTCCCAGGAACTGCACTGGCTGCCCTGTGAACATCTCCACGTTCATTCCTCACAGTAACCCTAATCTTATCATCAGCCCCATTCACAGAGGAAGAAACAAGGTTGAAATGGCTAAGGATTTCATCTGTGATTACACGTCACTCCCTAGAGCCAGACATCCGAGCGTGTAAGTCAAGTGGGCCTTAGGAATCATTAGGATGAACAAAGCTAGTGGAGGTGATGGAATTATGTTGTTAAAGTGCTGCACTCAATATGTCAGTAAATTTGGAAAACTCATCAGTGGCCACAGGACTGGAAAAGGTCAGTTTTCATTCCAATCCCAAAGAGAGGCAATGCCAAAGAATGATCAAACTTACCACAGAGTTGTACTCATTTCACCTGCTAGTAAAGTAATGCTCAAAATCCCTCAGCAGCATGTGAACCAAGAACTCCCAGATGTATATAATACAAGCTGGGCTTCAAAGCAGCAGGGGAACCAGAGATCAAGATGCCAACATTCGTTGGATCACAGAGAAAGCAAGGGAGTTCCAAAAAAACATATATTTCTGCTTCATTCATTACACTAAAGCCTTTGACTCTGTGGATCACAGTCAACTGTAGAGAAATTCTTAAAAGAGATGGGAACACCAGACCACCTTACTTATCTCCTGAGAAACCTGTATGAAGGTCAAGAAGCAAAAGCTAGAACTGGACATGGAACAACAGACTGGTTCAAAATTGGGAAAAGAGTATGTCAAGGCTGTATACTGTCACGCTCTTTACTTAACTTCTATGCAGAGGAGTTGTTGTTCAGTCAGCCAGTCATGTCGGACTCTGTGACCCCATGGACTGCAGCACACCTGGCCTCCCTGTCCTTCACCATTTCCTGGAGTTTATACATCATGTGAAATGCCAGGCTGGATGAATCACAAGCTAGAATCAAGACTGCTGAGAGAATTATCGACAAGCTGAGATATGCAGATGATACCACCCTAATGGCAGAAAGCAAAGAGAAACTAAAGATCCTTTCGATGAAGGTGAAAGAGGAAAAATCTGGCTTAAAACTCAACTTTCAAAACACTAAGACCATGGCATACAGTCCCATCACTTCATAGCAGACAGATGGGAAAAAAACGGAAAAAGTAACAGACTTTATTTTCTTGGGCTCCAAAATTAACTGTAGGCAGTCTGACTGCAGCCATGAAATTAAAAGACACTTGTTCCTTGGAAAGAAAGCTATGACAAAACTAGACAGTGTATTAAAAAACAGAGACATCATTTTGTCAAGAAAGGTTCGTATAAGTCAAAGCTATGGCTTTTCTAGTAGTCGTGTATGGATGTGAAAGCTAGACCAGAAAGAAGGCTGAGCACCGAAGAACTGATGCTTTGGAACTGTGGTGTTGGAGAAGCCTCTAGATAGCCCCTTGGACTGCAAAGAGATCAAACCAATCGATCCTAAAGGAAATCAACCCTGAATATACATTGGAAGGATGGATGCTGAAGCTCCAATACTTTGGCCACCTGATGCAAAGAGTCGACTTACTGGAAGAGACCGTGATGATGGGAAAGATGGAGGGCAAGAGGAGAAGGGGGCGGCAGAAGATGAGATGGTTGGATACTATTATCGAGACTATGGTCATGAGTTTGAGCAAACTGGGAGACAGTGAAGGACAGGGAAGCCTGGCGTGCTGCAGTACATGGGGTCACAAAGATTTGGTCATGACTTAGCAACTGAATAACAACAAGCCTAACAAGGTATGCTTTAAAATTTGTAGATATCATGAAATCAAGAAAAATAACAAATATACTGACAGGATTAAAATCTTCCCACAAGTCAGTGAATCGCATAATGTTTCAGATCAATTTGGAATAGTTTTAATAAATGTAAGATTCTGAACTTGTGTCCAAAACATAAATGTACATTTAGCTGCTTCTTAGAGGAAAAAAAAATCTGAGTTATTTAAAAGAGAATGTATGAGGTCTGCCAATATGAACCTATAGGAGGATGAATGCATATATGATCCCAAGCTACTTTTTAAACAATGATAGTTCATCAAGTAAGTACACCAACCATCCCACTCCACTCTGAGGTGAGACCACAGTTAGGTGAGTTTCTGTTCCAGGCACCGTGCTCTGCATGAAACAGAAGCCCAGCCCACATCCCTTAATTCACTTGAAGATAGTCTAATAGATCAGCCAAGAGGGCAGAGGAGATATACCCTGAGCTCACTTCTTTACAGGCACTGCAAAATCACAGCTATCTGCAGAACTACTACTGACAAAAAAGACCAGAATCTCCCAGAAAGGATATGCAACTAAAGATAAAGAGGGACCACAAGGAGATGGGTAGGAGGGATGGAGTCAAGATACAGTCAAGTCTCATAACTCTGGGTGGGCAGCCTACAAACGGGAGAATGCCAACCGCAGAGCTTCTCCTACAGGGGTGAGAAGTCTGCACCCCACGCTGGGCTCCCCGGGCCAGGATCCCCGCACAGGGAACAGGAACTCCCGGGTTATCTGTGAAGGCCAGCAGGGCTTGCTTTCAGGAGTCCCCGAGGGCTGAGGGACACAGACTCCACTCTGAAAGGGCACACACAGGCTCTCTCTCACATGCTCCAGGACCCGGGGCAGAAGCAGGAATCTGGTAGAAACTTCGGCCAGACTTACAAGAGTCTCCCAGAGAGGCGGGAGGCAATGCAACTCCCCCACCCTGAGGACGAAGACACGGGCAGTCATTCTGGGAGGGCCTGTTCTGCCAGGTGGACACTGTGCTGGCGGGCACCACTGTGGAGCCCTCTCTCTAGTTCAGTTTCAGGACCCAGCCCTGCTCCCACCCTACATCCTATAGTTGTCTGGCTGGGATGCCCCAGGCCCAGCAGCTGACAGCCTTGCCACCGGAGACAGGCTGATTGAAGACCCTCAGGGCACAACGCTGCCCACTGGACAGCCCAGGACCCAGCCCCACCCACTAGGGCGGCAGGCAATAGACCTGCAACCCCCAGGGCTTTCAAGCCAGAGACCCTAGGACCCAGCGCTCCCTGCCCCCAACCAAGGAGCAGACACCAGCCAAAGAAAACTGCAGCTCCGATAGCTGACCACCCACTAGCAAGCTACACAAACTTCAGGACCCCCCATGACCCTACACCCACCTGTGTCAGGAACCAGCCCTGATCACCCGCAATCCAGCACAGCTCTGGGACACCTGGGCCCTGCAACCAGACTTCAGGACCCGTTCTGTCTGCCAGTAGGTCAGCACCAGACAGGGCCTTTGTACCCACAAGTGGATGGGCAGCAGCCTGGGGTCTCTTGGACAGACTCCACTCACTAATGAGCCAGCATTAGCCATGGGCCCCCCTAGATTCAGGAGTCAGTCACCCTGTGACCCAGACCTGAGCTAAGTAAAGGTAGAAAAAAATAAATCAATAAATCTTTCTTGGACTTATCAGGAGATGGCCCAAATCAATAAAATTAGAAACGGAAAAGGAGAAGTTGCAACCAACACCACAGAAATGCAAAGGATCATAGGAGATCACTAAAACAACTACATGCCAATACAATGGATCACCTAGCAAAAACGAACAAATCCCTAAAAAAGCACAGTCTCCCAAGTCTGAAACAGGAAGAAATAGAAAACATGAACAGACCAATTACCAGCAGTGAAATGAATCACTAATAAAAAAATAATAATAACAAAAATAGTACACAACCAGATGACTTCTCAGGTGAATTCTATCACACATTGATAAGACTTAACACCTATCCTTCTAAAACTATTCCAAAAAACTCAATGGAAGAAATGCTTATGAACTCATTCTATGAGGCCAGTATCACCCTAATACCAAAACCAGATTAAAAAAAAAAAAATCAGGCCAATATCACTGACGAACACATATGAAAAAATCCTCAAAAAAAAAAAAATACTGGCAAACCAAATAATAAAATGGTCATATACCATGATCAACTGGGATTTAATCCAAAGATACAAAGAGTTTTCAATATCCATAAAATATGATATACCAAATGAACAAACTGATAAAGAACACACTATTATCTCAAAAGATACATAAAAATCTTTTGACAAAATACAGCATCTACTTATGATAAAATTTCAGAAAGTGGCAAAGGGAATATACCTCAACATAATAAAGGTCATACATGACAACCCACAGCTAACATCATACTCAACTATGAAAACTGAAAGCATTGACTCTAAGATCAGAAACAAGACAATGATGCCCACTCTCACCACTTTCATTCAACACTGCTGGAAGTCATAGCTACAGCAATTAAACAAGAAATAAAAGAAATCTAAATTGGAAAAGAAGCAGTAAAAAAAAATAATAACACTACTTGCAGGTATCATACTATATAAAGAAAATCCTAAAGATGCCACCAAAAAACTATTCAGTTCAGTTCAGTTGCTCAGTCGTGTCCGACTCTGCGACCCCATGAATCACAGCACCCAGGCCTCCCTGTCCATCACCAACTTCCGGAGTTCACTCAAACTCATGTCCATCGAGTCGGTGATGCCATCCAGCCATCTCATTCTCTGTCGTCCCCGTCTCCTCCCACCCCCAATCCCTCCTAGCATCAGACTCTTTTCCACTGAGTCAACCCGTCGCATGAGGTAGCCAAAGTATTGGAGTTTCAGCTTTAGCATCAGTCCTTCCAATGAACACCCAGGATTGATCTCCTTTAGAATGGACTGGTTGGATCTCCTTGCAGTCCAAGGGACTCTCAAGAGTCTTCTCCAGCACCACAGTTCAAAAGCATCAATTCTTTGGCGATCAGCTTTCTTCACAGTCCAACTCTCACATCCATACATGACCACAGGAAAAACCATAGCCTTGACTAGACGGACCATTGTTGGCAAAGTAATGTCTCTGCTTTTTAATATGCTATCTATTAGAGCTCATCAATTAATTCAGTAAAGGGTACAAAGTTAATATAGAGAAATCTGTTGCATTTCTATATACTAATAACAAACTAAGAAAAAGAAATTAAGGAAATAATCCCACTTATAATCAAAAATAATAAAATTCCTGGGAATAAACTACCTAAGGAAAAAAAAAAACAACTGTAAGACAACTATAAGACACTGGAATGCAAAAGGAGGAAGTCAAGAGATAACCTGCAGTAACAGGCAAGTTTGGTCATGGAGTACAAAATGAACAGTTTTGCCAAGAGAATGTACCGGTCATAGCAAACACCATCTTCCAACACAAGAGACGACTCTACACATGGACATCACCAGATGGTCAAGACTGAAATCAGATTAATTATAGTCTTTGCAGCCAAAGATGGGAAAGCTCTATACAGTCAGCAAAAACAAGACAGAGAGCTGATTGTGGCTCAGATCATGAACTCCTTATTGCAAAATTCAGACTTAAACTGAAGAAAGTAGGGAAAACCACTAGGCCATTCAGGTATGACCCAAATCAAATCCAGTATGATTATACAATGGAAGTGACAAAGACATTTAAGGGATCAGATCTTATACAGCGTGAAGAACTATGGACGGAGGTCCCTAACACTATATAGGGAAGCAGTGGTTAAAACCATCCCCAAGAAAAAGAAATGCAACAAGGCAAAATGGTTGTTTGAGGAGGCCTTGCACTGGCTGAGAAAAGAAGAGAAGCAAAAGGCAAAGGAGAAAAGGAAAGATATACGCATCTGAATGCAGAGTTCCAAAGAAGAGCAAGGAGAGAGAAGAAAGCCTTCCTCAGCGATCAGTGCAAAGAAATAGAGGAAAACAACAGAATGGGAAAGACTAGAGATCTCTTCAAGAAAATTAGAGATCCCAAGGGAACATTTCATGCAGAGATGGGCCCAGTAAAGGACAGAAACAGTGTGGAACTAACAGAAGTAGAAGATATTAAGAGGTGGCAAGAATAGACAGAAGAACTATACAAAAAAGGTCTTAATGACCCAGATAACCACAATGGTGTGATCACTCACCTAGAGCCAAAACTTCTGGAGTGTGAAATCAAGTGGGCCTTAGGAAGCATTACTATGAACAAAGCTAGTGGGGGTGATGGAACTCAAGCTGGGCTATTTCAAATCCTAAGAGATGATGCTGTGAAAATGCTGCACTCAATATGCCAGCTAATTTGGAAAACTCAGCAGTAGTCACAGGACTGGAAAAGGTCAGTTTTCATTCCAATCCTGAAGAAGAGCAATGACTAAGAATGTTCAAACTACTGCACAACTGCACTCATTTCACATGCTAGCAAGGTAATGTTCAAAATTCCTCAAGCTAGGCTTCAACCTACTGAACTGGGAATTCATCTTTCATTGTCATATCTTCTTGCCTTTTCGTACCGTTCCTGGGGTTCTCAAAACAAGAATAGTGGAGTGGTTTGCCATTCCCTTCTCCGGTGAAACACATTTTGTTAGAACCCTCCACCATGACTCACCCATCTTGAGTAGCCCTACACAGCATGGCTCATAGTTTCATTGAGTCAGACATGGCTGTGGTCCATGTGATCAACTTGGCTAGTTTTCTGTGATTGTGGTTTTCATTCTATCTGCTCTCTGATGGAGAAGGATAAGAGGACTGTGGAGGCTTCCTGGTGGGAGGGACCAGCCGTGGGGAAAACTGGGTCTTGCTCTGCTGGGCAGGGCCATGCTTAGTAAATCTTTAATCCAATTTTCAGCTGATGTCCCCTCCCTGTAGTTTGTCCAGAGGCCAAACTATGGTAGGAGTAATGGCAGTGATGGTGACCTCCTTCAGAAGGACTTATGATGGCACTGTCGTATCCAGTGCCCCTGACCCCGTGGCAGGCCAGTGTCGACCCACGCCTCCACCAGATACTCCTGGACACTAACAGGCAAGCCTGGCTCGGTCTCTCCTGGGGTCACTGCTCCTTTCCCCTGGGTCCTGGTGCACACAAGGTTTTGTCTGGGCCCTCCAAGAGTGTGTTTCCTCAGTCCTGTGGATGCTCTGTAATAAACTCCCACTGGCCTTCAAAGTCAAATTCCCTGGGAGTTCTCCGTCCTTTTGCTGGATCTCCAGGTTGGGAAATCTGTTTGGGCCCTAGAACTTTTGCAAGAACTTCTTTGGTATAATTGTTCTCCAATTTGTGGGTCGTCTGTTGATGGCTCTATAGTAGGGCTAATGGCGACCTCCTCCAAGAGGAGGAGGTCTCATGCTGCCTCTCCCAGGTCTGCTGCAGCCAGAGCCCCCGTCCCCCTGGCAGGCCACTGCTGACCTGAGCCTCCGGAGGAGACACTCAGATACTCAGCGGCAGGTCTGGCTCAGTCTCGTGGGGGTCACTGCTCCTTTCTGTCCTGGTGTGCACAAGGTTTTGAGTGTGCCCTCCGAGTGGACGAGAGTGAAAAAGGTGGCTTAAAACTCAACATTCAAAATGAGGATCACGGCATCTGATCACTTCATGGCAAACAGATGGGGAAAGAATGGAAACAGTGACAGACTTTATTTTCTTCGGCTAAAAAAATCACTGCAGATGGTGACTGCAGCCATGAAATTAAAAGGCACTTGCTCCTTGGAAGAAATGATATGACAAACCCAGACAGCATATTAAAAAGCAGAAACACTACTTTGCCAACAAAGGTTGGTATAGTCAAAGCTATGGCTTTTCCAGCAGTCATGTATGGATGTGAGAATTGGACCATAAAGAAGGCTAGGCACTGAAGAATTGATGCTTTTGAACTGTGGTGTTGGAGAAGACTCTTGAGAGTCCCTTGGACTGCAAGGAGATCCAGTCAGTCAATTCTAAAGGAGATCAATCCTGAATACTCATTGGAAGGACAGATGCTGAAGCTCCAATACTTGGGCCACCATCTGATGCGAAAACCCGACTTATTAGAAAAGACCCTGATGCTGGGAAAGAAGGATCGAAGGCAGGAGGAGAAGGGGATGACAGAGGATGAGATGGTTGTATGGCATCACTGACTCAATGGACATGAGTTTGAGCAAGCTCTGGGAGATACTGAAGGACAGGGAAGCCTGGCGTGCTGCAAAGAGTCAGAAATAACTGAGCGACTGAACAACAATAAGGCTTCAACAGTACATGCACCGAGAACTTCCAGAAGTTCAAGCTGGATATAGAAAAGGCAGAGGAACCAGAGATGAAGTTTCCAGCATCTGCTGGATCATAGTGATAGCTTACGGTCAACGGTGTTGGATTCATGATCTCTGAAGCTTTAACTTCAGGACCAGGGACCAGGCTTGATCACTCAAGAGCTTTTGTACAGCAGAGTTTTATTAAAGTGAAAAGGGACTGAGAAAGCTTCTGACGTTGACATCAGAAGGGATACAGAGAGTGCCCCTCCTTTCCACAGTAATAGCAAGCCCATCCGTTTTCACCTGGGTCTCAGGGTGTTTAAGAACGGTTCTGACAGCCCTTACTTTTTTTGCTGCCTTTCTTTCTTTTCTTCTATTCCCTGCCATAAAAGACCGAGCCAGCTGCAACAGATTATCTAATACTGATTGGTCCATACGCCTGTTTTAATAGCTTATGGCAGATATCTGGAGCCAACTGAGTGAGAAATCTATCTTTTAAGATCCCTCCTTCCTCTTCACTTTTGGGATCAATCTCAGTGAATCTGCACAGGGATTCCCTCACTCTAAGAATTTACCAGGAGCTTCCTTCTCCTCCTGTTCTATGTTTGCCAATTTGGCATAAAGTCTTAGCATGTGCTTGCCTGAGTCCTTCAAGAACACACCTACAAAATGACTCTGATCCCATCTTCCTTTACCGTGTGGTAGTCCCAGGCTGGTTCTGTAGTTGGGACTGCCTGATTCCCAGTGGGGAGGGCAGCTATCTCGTCCTCCCTCTCCTGCACTGATTCATTACCAAGCCATTCATCTCCATAAGCAACTGCTTTTCCCGAAACATGAGTTTTGAGTCGGGGGTTAGCATTCATCTCAGGATATGCATGACATCCTTCCAAGAAAGGTCATAAAGCAGAGTAACACCCTTAAAAGCTCTAATATATTTTTCTGGGTCCTCTAAATAGTCTCCCAGATCTTCCTTGATTCTTTGTATTTCTTGTTAAGAAAAGGGCTTATTAACTCTCATGCTGCTGCTGCTAAGTCACTTCAGTCGTGTCCGACTCTGTGTGACCCCATAGACAGAAGCCCAACAGGCTCCCCCATCCCTGGAATTCTCCAGGCAAGAACACTGGAGTGGGTTGCCATTTCCTTCTCCAATGTGTGAAAGTGAAAAGTCAAAGTGAAGTCGCTCAGTCGTGTCCGACCCTTAGCGACCCCACAGACTGCAGCCCACCAGGCTCCTCCATCCATTATTTCTCCCGGTGGGTGCTTCATGAAGAGGCAACAGCTTGTGTGGCTGTTCCTCAGTCTCTCTGGCTGCTCTACGCATGTGATCCCAGGGAGAGATTGGAGAAACCTGCTCTTTTTTATCTTTGTCTCCTGGCCTCCATCTCATCCTATATTTCATCCTGTATTTCACCCTTAGTTTTTGCCATCTGAGCTTCTCTTACTTCGATGGTCTGAGTTTCTATTGAAACCAGAGTAGTCTGAGGTTGTACTGAGACAGAGGTTGTTTGGACCTCTACTTGGGCCATTTGAATCTCAGTTTGAGTTGTTACCGAGACCAACACAACCCTTCATGGGGGGATTGCCTGACTTTCAGTTTGCCCAGTTTGGAGCCCCAGGAGTGGGGGCAAAGTAGGAGGACAGGAGGGAGCTGAAGGTTTCACACCCAAATCTACACCCTTAGGACATAAATCTAGCATGTATCACAGAGAGAAAATGGGTACTTCTACCCATTTCCCTTGCTTTCTACAGAAGCGGTCTAATTGTAAAACAGTATTATAGTTAAGAGACAATGCAACTGGCCACAATTCGCTATCCTCCAGTGTGTACCGCAGCCATGCAGTATCACATAGGAAGACCAGGTGTGTCTTCTTTAAGCCCTGGGGATGAAATCTATCCCAGTTTTTTGGGATACAGTTCACAGGAGTGAGGCTGGAATTGTTAGCTCCCATCTGTAAGAGAGAAAAAAGGGAGCAGTGCCCTCCTTCTGCCAGAGGTTTCAAACCCTCCCTGCTCTAGATGGAGTGCAGACAGACTTTCCACCGAAGCTTTCCTCCCCTGGTCGGACTCAGTCTGTCCCTTACTGACGCAGGTGCCATACTCGTCCCTCCCTGTTCTACCACCGAGAAGGGGTGGGGATGCACAAGGGGTAGACCTGATGGCATCCAGACTGATGACCAGCTCCTTACCATTAAAACCTTGCCTGCCTCTGATACCACCTGGGGTGCAATCAGAGTAACCTTCCGGAATGCCTCCCAAGCTAAGACCGCTGGGGGAAATATTTGTCACCTGAGTGCCTGTGCACCACCCTGAGTATATACCTGACCACAATAAGACCAGTATTAACATAAAACCAAACTGTTCCTTCTGAGCGTCACCACACCGGTATTCTCACAGATTCCACAGAAAGAAAGGAGTTGGGACAAAAGCCACTGGAGAGCCTCCTCTGGTCCACTAAGAGCTAGTGTTACCAAAGGAAGAAGCCCACTGTCCTTTCTGAGGAAACTTGAACCTGAGAGATGCTCTTGGAGCTAGAGCTCCATCTAGCTTCCAAACTTTTGATTCCTAGTGAAGCTAGGCACTTCCTGACTACCAATCTAAGTTTGAGACCTAAGTAACAGTATACTGTAACAGCACAGATCAGAAGTCTCTTGAAAGTCTGTGGTCCAACAGAGTAGGTAGTAGTTCTAACTTCCCACGCAATTACAAAGTGGGCAAAGAGACCAGGAAAAGGTGACCGAGTAGGAAAAGTTCAGTCCACACGCTTTGCCCATCTCTGGCCGCTCCCCAAGCAGGGAGGTTGGGTGTCCCCTGGCATTGGCATGTTGGTATAAACCCCCAATAAGGCGCCCCTTTCTGGGGCTGCCTTCAGTCATTACAAGTCACTGCAAAAACACAGAACAGGGCTCATCACTTGTTTCACACAGGGCGTGTCATTCGTTCACACAAGCACACTGAAGAGTTAGTAAAGCAGAAAACGTGTGTACTGAGAAAGCAAAGAGGCTACAGCTCTGAGTGTTCTTACCTTGTCCTGAAGATCCCAGATGAGCCTCCAAGATGATAGCTTACGGTGCATGGTGTCAGATTCGTGATCTCCAAAGATTTAACTTTGGGACCAGGGATCAGGCTTGATCACTCAAGCGCTTTTGTGTAGCAGAGTTTTATTAAAAGTAAGAAAATGGACAGGGAAAGCTTCTGACATAGACATCAGAAGAGGGATGAAGAGTGCCCCCCTGCCAGTGTTAGCAAGCTGTTTTATGTCTGTTAGAAAGCTATTAATCAGACAAGAAAGACACTTCAAGGCTGACAGAGTTTCACCAGGCCCCTCTCCCACAATACACATTTTTGAGATAGGATGGCACGAGGCGTGATCCCCCAGTCATAAAACAATTGATATGATATGAATACTAGCTTGTTGAGCTACTATCAGCCCAAGGTTTGAGAAAAGTTAATCTTAGATGGAACCATTTTGAAGGGCAAATTTCAAAGCAAATACATAGTTTCCTTAGCATAGTTTAAGAAAAAAAAATATTTCCATAGAGTTTGTTTCCTCCTGCCACTTAAGGGAGAGATAAAAAATGTCTGAGACTTGCAGCCTATTTTCTCCATTTGGAGACCCCTGGCCTTTCTGCCTTCCCCTCTCAATAGAAAAAGCAAGGGAATTCCAGAAGATCTACTTCTGTCCATTGACTATGCTAAAGCCTTTGACTATCCACTTGTGGATCACAACAAACTGTGGGAAATTCTTAAATAGATGGGAATACCAGACCCTCTTACGTGCCTCCTGAGAAACCTGTATGCAGGTCAAGAAGCAACAGTTAGAACCAGACATGGAACAATCAAATGGTTCAAAATTGGGAAAGGAGTATGTCAAGCTGCCATTTAACTTCTATGCAGAGTACAGCTATGAAATGTGGATGAACTGGATAAATCTTGGATGAATCTCAAGCTGGAATCAAGATTGCCAGGAGAAATATCAGTAAGATATAACTCAGATATGCAGTTGACACCACCCTAACGGCAGACACAGAAGAGAAACTAACGAGCCTCTTGATGAAGGTGAAAGACGACAGCAAAAAGGTGGTTGAAAGCAACACTCAAAAAACTAAGATCATGGCATCTGGTCCCATCGCTTCACGGCAAACAGATGGGGAAAGAGTGGAAACAGTGACAGACTATTTTCTTGGGCTCCAAAATCACTGCAGATGGTGACTGCAGCCATGAAATTAAAAGACGCTTGCTCCTTGGAAGAAAAGCTATTACGAACTTAGCGTATTAAAAAGCAGAAACATCACTTTGCCAACAAAGGTCAGAATAGTCAAAGCTATGGTTTTTCCAGTAGTCGCGTACAGATGTGAGAGCTGGACCAACCATAAAGAAAGCTGAGCACCGAAGAATTGATGCTTTCGAGCTGTGGGGCTAGAGAACAGTCTTCAAAGTCTCTTGGATAGCAAGGAGATCAAACCAATCAGTCCTAAAGGAAATCAACTCTGTATTCACTGCAATGGCTAATGCTGAAGCTCCAATACTTTGGCCACGTGATGTGAAGAACCGACTTGTTGGAAAAGACCCTGATTTGGGGGAAAAGACTGAAGGCAGAAGGAGAAAAGGGTGACAGAGGAGGAGATGGTTGGATGGCATCACTGACTCAATGGACATGAATCTGAGCAAACTCCAGGAGATAGTGGAGGACAGGGAAGTCTGGTGTGCTGTAGTCCATGGGGTCGCAAAGAGTCGGACATGACAGAGACTGAACAATGAGACAATGAAGAAAGAAATTAAAGACAAAACAAGCAGATGGAAAGATACACTGTGTTCATGGATTGGAAGAATTAATATTGTTAAAATAACTTATCTACCTAAGACAATCTACAGATTCAGTGCAATCCCTATCAAAATACTAAGGGCATTTTTCACAGTAATAGAGCAAATAATTTAAAAATCTGTATGGAAACATAAAAGGCCCCAAACAATTGTGAGAAAGAAAACCAGAGCTAGAAGAATCACACTCCCTGACTTCAGCATATAATATGAAGCTACAGTAATAAAAATACTGTAGTACTGGAACAAAAATAGACAAATAGATCAATAAAACAGAATAGACAGCCCAGAAATAAACTCACACATCTATGGCCAAAGCAAGAATATATAATGGAGAAAAGACAGTCTCTTCAATAAATGGTGGTAGGAAAACTGGATAGTTATATGTAAAAGAATGAAATTAGAACATTCTCTAATACCACACACAAAAACAAACTCAAAATGTATTCAACACCTAAATTTAAGACCAGAAACCATAAATCTCCTGGAGGAAAACATAGGACAAACACTCTTTGACATAAACTGTAGCAGTAATTTTTTTGTGTTTCCTAAAGTAAAGGAAATAAAAGCAAAATTAGACAAATGGGAACTGATTAAATTTAAAAGCTATTGCACGCAAGGGAAACCATAAAACGAAAAGGTAGCTACTAAATGGGAGAAAATATTTGCAACTGATATAACCAATAAGGGATTGCTATCTAAATATATAGAAACAGCTGATCAAACAAACAAACAAACAAATCCAACTAAAAACTGGGCAGAAGACCTGAACAGACATTTTTCCAAGGCATAAAGATGGTCAGCAGGAACATGAAAAGAAGCTCAACACTGTTAATCACAGAAATGCAAATCAAAACCACAATGAGCTATCACACCTACTAGAATGGCTAGCATTGAAAAGAACACAAATAACAAATGTTGGTGAAGATGGAGAAAAGGGAACCCTCATACACTGCCAGTGGAAATCAAAACTGGTATAGCCACTGTGGAAAACAGTTTTGGAGGTTCCTCCAAAAACTAAAAACGTAACTATCACATGACCTAGCAATTCTACTCCTGGGTACCTATCTGACAAAAATAAAAACACTAATTTGAAAAGATATGTGCATCCCAATGAAACACAGCAGCATTATTTACAATAGCCAAGCTAAGGAAGCAAACTAAGTGTTCATCAGCAGATGAACAGATAAATATGTGGTATATATATATACACACACACATATACACTCTCATACAATGAAATAATACTCAGCGACAACAGCAAAAAGAATGAAATTTTGCCAAATGCAACAATATGGATGATCTTGAAGGGTATTACGCTTACTGAAATTAAGTCAGAGATGATACATACTGCATATTATCATTTACATGTAGTGTCTAAAAAAATGAAAGAAACTAGTGAATATAACAAAGAAACAGACTCACAGATACAGAGAACAATGGTTACCAGTAGGTAAAGGGAAGTGGCATGGAAAGAGCAAGACAGGAATAGGGCATTAAGAGATACAAACTACTATGCATAAAACAAACCACAAGGATATATTGTACCATACAGGATACATAGCCAATATTTCATTATAACTATACATGAGGTACAACTTTAAAAAAAATAAAAAAGTCTAATTATTGCCCTGTGTGTTCCCAAGGGTATAGAAGATAGAACCAATAAATATAAGTGACAAGGTGAAGCTCAACAGAAAGCAGCAGCTTCTAAGCAATTAGGTAGGTGCTCAAAGAATGTGCTGTTCAAAGAGGTAATCTGTTCTCACTTAACAAGTATTTCTTCACACCTGCTGTGTGCAATGTGTCAGGCACTGTACCTCTACTGGGGAGACAGACAACAGTAAGACCACAACCCAAATCTCACGTATACATGCTACATATACATATGTCTGTATGCATATATATTATATATGGGCTCCCTGGTAGCTCAGCAATGCGAGAGACACAGGCTCAATCCTTGCGTCGGAAAAGATCAAGGAAATGGTAACCTGCTCCAGTAGTCTTGCCTGGGAAATCCCATGCACTGAGGAGCCTGGCAGGCTTCAGTCTGTGGGATTGCAAGAGTCGGACACGACTGAGCATGCAGGCACATGCATGATATAGTATATATATTAGGGATATCTGACCTAATCGAGCTGGGGGCAGGGTAAAGATTTCATAGTAAATCATTAAAGTATATCATTAAAGTAAATCAGTAAAGATCTCACAGTACTTAAAACACTGAAGCTGGGACCTGGAAAATTTGGTAGACATTAGCCAGGTCATAGGGAATACTGGTAAAATATTGCAGAAAAGGAAAAAAATATGCATGAAGGCCCAGAGTGAGAGACAGCCTATATTACCCTTCCAATAAACCTAAAGGATTTTAAGTTTAAAGTTGACTGGAACTTACTAAGGAGAAAAAAGCAGCAAAAGAGAAAACTGAGTGAGTTCTGGTCAAGGGTGAGTCTGGACTTAAGCCTAAAGGCAAACTGCAGACATTCAAAGTAACTTCAGCAAGACAGATCAGATCATCCTTTAGAAAGATCACTTTGGTCTTTCTATGAGTATGAGGTGGCAGAACTAAAGCAGAGAAACCATTTAGGCAGCTCTCAGAATAGACCCTTCGAGAACACATAGGGTGGCCTGAACTAAAATGATGGTATTTGACAGAAAAGGGCAGGGAGCAACTGGAGTTAGTGAGGGAGAAGGAAGTGTCTGAAAACAACTTCTGCTTTGGATAGCTGGGTAGACAGATCATTCCCTAAAAAGGAAACATGGAGTTGAAAACAGTTGTGTATGCATGTGTGTCTCTGTGTGTAAGGGGTAGTTCACATCTGTACGTTAAGATACCTTGTAAGTTATGCAAGTGAGACCAACTATAGCACCTAAAAATACGGGCCCGAGGCTCAGGAAAGAACTCTGGGCTGGAAATGTGCAAGCCATCTCCACATAGAGGAGGAAAAAGCCACACAGGTAGATAAAAGGAAGAAAAAATAAAAGCACAGAAAAATCCTGTAGTAAGAGCACAACAGATCCTTGACAGACAGACAGACAGAAACCCGGAGAGACTGAGAAGGAAGCACCAGAGAAAGCGGAAGGTGTGGCGGGAGGGTGTCACAATGCCAAGAGAAAAGGCCACATGGAGGCTGACAGGCAAGTTCCAGGCTCCTCCGAGGCATTAGTTAAAAAAAAAAGGTCGCGGGGAACTGGTAAGTTTTACTGGGTCAATGAGCTTAAACGCTAGATGAGAAAAGGCTGAGGACTAGGAGGCAGAGTGGAGGCAGCTCAAGAAAGGGATGAGAGGGGGTCACAGGCAGAAGGAAAGATTTTGCTATTTCAGACAGGCAGGGATAGTCCAGTATTGTATCAGAAAAAAATAGTGGCAGTGCTGTTTCATTCAACTTTAAGAATGTTGAGAGTTGAAAACAGAAAAACAGAAATAGGAACAAACAAAACCCTTAAAAGAGTCAGACTCAAGAGCACAGGAAGGAATATAATACAGAGTACAATAGAGACTAGATTTCAACAGTGCGTGTGCTAAGTTGCTTCGGTTGGTCTCTTTGTGACCCTATGGACAGTAGCATGCAAGGTTCCTCTGTCCACAGGATTCTCCAGGGAAGAATACTGGACTGGATTGCTCAGCCCTCCTCCAGGGGATCTTCCTGTCCCAGGGATCGAACACTCGTCTCAGGTCTCCTGCACTGGCAGGCAGGTTCTTTGCAACTAGCGCCACCTAGGAAGACCGTTCAATGGTAGAAGAACCCAAGATACAATGGAGGTGCGCCAGTGAATCCCAAATGACTACTTGCTGAAAATGGTGAGTGCTGTCCCATAGTGTTCTGAAAGAGTTACCCCATCCCCCAAACCCTGAGAGGCAGGAGGGCATAATGGCTAAGAGCATGGGCTCTGGACCAGCCATGTGGATTTCTATCGTGGCTCTACCACACAGGTGTGTGATACAGCAGAGTTAGACACCTTTCTATGCTTCAGTTTCCTTTTGTTTCATGGATTAAGTTAATACAAGGCTTAGAACAGTTCCTGGCACACAGTGGTATCCCATCACCACAGTTTCACTGCTATTAATATTAGGTTTTTACGTTAAACTTGCTAAGGATCAAGAAAACTAGGACTCCAACATGTCTCATGAATATCTTAATTTATGTCCTTAAAACCGAGCATCTTTAAATTCTACAGAAGTATCCAATTAAAAGATGGTCTCAGATATTAAAATAAACTCTTCAATGAGAAAAATATTAAACCAAGCTGCTTTAGGTGTTAAACCAAAACTCAAACTAACCTGCTTTAATTGTTAAATCAAAACTTTAGTAATACATAAACCAAAAGCAAGAATTTCTATTTGGAATGCTTCAGAATCAGTGTGAGAAAAATAAGAGCTCACTCGCTCAAAAATGCACATCTTTGAGGATGTTACTAAACAGTGCTACCTTCACTTCCTAGAAATCTAACCTAGTAAGACTGAGAATAATTAGGAGTAGTATATTAGTCTGTATTAAAAATGCTGCCAGATGGAAACATGTTTCTCTATTAATAAAACCATGAAGAGTAGAGATCAAAATCTAGATCATGTTCAAAGGTAACTTCAGCTCCACTAGGAAGCATTACACACTGAGGGTCTGGAAACCTTCCAGAAAGTTTAGTTGGTAGTTTTCCAGAGAAGACAATTCTTTGGGGGAGAATTAACTACATAAATTATAATTGCTGAAAACAAGATGTAACACTGAATAATCTGGATAAAAAGGAAAAAAAAAAAAACTTAGTTGAAACAAACAACAGAAATCCCCAGTCATCATCTCTAACAGATGTTCCCCGGCCTCCGCTTGGAAACAATGTGCTAAGAAGCTTACTTCTTCCCAAGCAGCCATTTATGAACAGTTCTGTTAGAAAATCATATTTAGCAGATGGCATTACTGGAATTTCCCTTTTGTGCAAACTCTGTCTGAGGTCACAGGTGAATTCTTCCACTCAATGACAGTTTTCAGAAAGTTCAAAGGCTACCATGTATCCCTATCATGTCCCTTGTCCAGGCTAAACTCTCCCAATTCCCAAAGTATGTCCTCATGAATATGATTTCCAGAGCCACTGTCATCCATGAAAATCCAGTTTTAAACTACATAAAGAACTAAGTCAATTTGGGAAGCAAAATAACTAACGTCTAGTTTAGGAAACTATCATAATAGTGACTACAGATCCAGTCTCAAGAGTATGAACTGTGCAAGGATTTTCAGGGTGTTTTTTATTTTCATGACATTAAAAAATATTAAGTTATAAACACAGAGCTCTTATACGATAAGAATTTTCTATTTTAAGATCTTATACAGAATAAAACTTCAAAGACGATATTTTTCAAACTAGGGTATACCTTAGGTCCATGAAAAACTCTTCTTTAAAAAGATTGTTTCAAAAATACAGTTTTAGGAGACCCCATGAGGTTTAATGTTACCCAATGTTTTAGGGTCTTATCATGCCTGTTTGGAAAAAAGCCTATTCAGTTCAGTTCAGTCGCTCAGTCGTGTCCGACTCTTTGTGACCCCATGAATCACAGCACGCCAGGCCTCCCTGTCCATCACCAACTCCTGAAGTTTACTCAAACTCATGTCCATCGAGTCGGTGATGCCATCCAGCCATCTCATGCTCTGTCGTCCCCTTCGCCTCCTGCCCCCAATCCCTCCCAGCATCAGAGTCTTTTCCAGTGAGTCAACTCTTCACATGAGGTGGCCAAAGTATTGGAGTTTCAGCTTTAGCATCAGTCCTTCCAGTGAACACCTAGGACTGATCTCCTTTAGAATGGACTGGTTGGATCTCCTTGCAGTCCAAGGGACTCTCAAGAGTCTTTTCCAGCACCACAGTTCAAAAGCATCAATTCTTCAGCGATCAGCTTTCTTCACAGTCCAACTCTCACATCCATACATGACCACGGGAAAAACCATAGCCTTGACTAGACGGACCTTTGTTGGCAAAGTAATGTCTCTGCTTTTCAATATGCTATCTAGGTTGGTCATAATTTTCCTTCGAAGGAGTAGGCGTCTTTTAATTTCCTGGCTGCACTCACCATCCGCAGTGATTTTGGAGCCCCCCAAAATAAAGTCTGACACTGTTTCCACTGTTTCTCCATCTATTTCCCATGAAGTGATGGGACCAGATGCCATGATCTTTGTTTTCTGAATGTTGAGCTTCAAGCCAACCTTTTCACTCTCCTCTTTCACTTTCATCAAGAGGCTTCTCAGTTCCTCTTCACTTTCTGCCATAAGGGTGGTGTCATCTGCATATCTAAGGTTATTGATATTTCTCCCAGCAATCTTGATTCCAGCTTGTGCTTCTTCCAGCCCAGCGTTCTTCATGATGTACTCTGCATATAAGTTAAATAAGCAGGGTGACAATATACAACCTTGACGTACTCCTTTTCCTATTTGGAACCAGTCTGTTGTTCAGTGTCCAGTTCTAACTGTTGCTTCCTGACCTGCAAACAGGTTTCTCAAGAGGCAGGTCAGGTGGTCTGGTATTCCCATCTCTTTCAGAATTTTCCACAGTTTTTACATTTATGAACTAGGGGAAATCAGATTTGGCATGTTGATATAAATTTGCAGCAGTAAACTCTAGTATACCAAAAAAAAAAAAAATCGTTTTAAAAATTAGCATAATTGCGTCTCAGCCTTATGGCTAAGATCAAGTGTAAAAATCAACCTGAGTCAGAATCTCTATTTCATAGAACTGGCAGGGAAGACTTCCTATCTTCAGTCCACACTGATGACTAGTGTTGAAGCCCCATAGTCACCTCAAGTCCAGGACTCCTCTGCTTCCACACTGTGTGTGGGAGAAATAAACGTGTAGCCTGGGGACCAACTTTCCTGTGTGCACCATTCAGCTACTTCCCAGTGAGGTCCTCTCTGCCTGAGGCTGTGTCACTGACCCCCAGCAGTTTCCCAAGACCCCCAGGAGCCTCCCTATGCCCATCCATAGCCATCCTGTGCTCTCCTCACTCTTAGGCAACCTACCCTCCCCCAGGTCCACTATTATCAATAGGAGGAATACAGTTTAATTTTTTACGGAAGTTGTTAGCAACAAGGTGATACAGATGTGGTTAATTAATCTGCCTTACTTTAACAGGCTGCATTTGACACAGTATTTTAAAAATTAATGTCCTGAAGGAAGTCAGATGCCTTTAAACTCAGACCAAAGGAAACTGATTCTCTAAGTCCACTGGTAAGTAGTAAGTGAGTGGAAATTACTTCATTTCCTCAACCTCAAAGATGATGTTCTATTACTTGAGAGGAAAAAAATCCTTACTATTTAGAAAATCAGTCCTCTCATGGAGCAAGAAAGAAACAGCAGAAGGGAAAAGAAGTGAAATAAGAAAGATATTAAAAATTCTCTGGGAATTACTTCCAATTATTAGTCAAACAAAGAGTAAAGGGTTATTTATTTACTGAACACTTGCAATGTGCTGCACATTAGAAGCTGAGAAAGCATACTGCTGCCATTATAGAGTCTGTGACAAAGACCAATTGTTCAATGCTAAGAGCATGAACAGCAGAGTTATTAGTTCAGAACTAAATGAGCAGGCAAAGGCAGGTACCAGATGGAATGGGAATCTTTCACTTGAAAAGCATCACTCTAAAGCAATGAGAATTGGGAATGTTCCCCAAAGAAGTTCTAATGCCATTCTGACCCAGTATGCTATCAGCATCCTCTCAAGGAAGCGATGGGATTTAAAATTCAGGGGATCATAGGACTTCTCTTGTGGTCCAGTGGCTAAGGCTCCACACTACAAAGCAGGGGGCCCCAAGTTCAGTCCCTGGTCAGGGAACTAGATACCATATGCCACAACTATGGAGTTCACATATTGCAACTAAGAGGTCACACACCACAACTAAGCGTTCACATGTTGCAACTAAAATCCTGCACACTGCAACTAAAGATTCTGCATGCCACAAAAACGATCAAAGATCCCATGTGCCACAACTCAGACCTGACACAGCCAAATGAACAAATACTTAATAGAATAAAAAAATTCAGAGAGTCACTTAGCTGACAAGCTTACATGTGTGCTTATAGTTTCTGAAATTTTGCTTTGGAATTATTTTTATAAGCATAATACTCTTAATCATGCTTAAGATTTTTATTTCAGTAAGATATAACAGTAGAAAAGCAAGCTACAATCTTGAGATCCTATTTACCACTATATATACCTTGCTTTTTGGACAAGGTAAAATAATCCCTCTACCTATGCAGCTTATCTGAATCACAGGCAACATTAGTACACCCAAATCCTCTCCTTGTACTTGATATGAAAGTATGCACCTACCATCCTGAAAAGCATAAATCTATAAAATGACAGCAAATTCCTTAAGACATCCAAGCAATTACCCTGGAAATTTAACCAGCATAAACTACCGAACTGGGTATCTCAGCAAAATAGTTTGACATTTTGTCCTCTAATTTAAAAAGCCATGCAAAAAACCCCACAGAATGATGATGTACTCTTTTATGACATTAACAGCTGTAACTCTAAGCTAAAAGCTGGGGCAGATGTGGGATTCTATAAGGAAGTGTGGCAAACAGGCCTAGCCCTCACATTCCCTCCACTGGACAGAAGAATGGCTGCAGTCATACCCCTATATCCAACTTTAAAGCATTAGTCCATGTCTGCAATCTCATTAGTGTGTTTCAAAGTATACCAACAACATTCTCGAAGTGAATATTTCCTGTCCAAATCAATTTTTTTCTTCCTCTTTAGGTAAATTTGGTAACAGTATTTAGAAGCCAGAATTTAAAACATATGCAGTATTTAGCTAGCCAAACTAATTTTTAAAAATTTCAGTTCTTTGAAAGGAAAATGTAAGCAAAGGACACAAAGTGTTTTAACTGCCAACATCTAGGGAGGCAGTTATTTCACATGAACATTTCAGACTTACCGTCCTCCATCTATGGTGACAATCAGCTGGACTTGAGTATGATGTCCACCTTACCCATGAGCTCTGTTGCCACCTCTCTCTTAGATCTCCACGGCCCTGAGATAAAGTCAATGACTACTTATTAAGGTGCTCTGTTCTGCTCCTTTTTCTTAGAGAGGAGCTAAGAAAACCCACCAATGTGGGAAAGCAGCAAAGATACGACAAAGGGGAGACAGTAAATGAAAGTAAACAGTCCTGCATTCAATATGCAAATAGTGTTGTGAAAGTCACTCAAAATGTCTAAAAAAAGAATTCAGTTCAGTTCAGTTGCTCAGTCGTGTCCACTCTTTGCGACCCCATGGACTGCAGCATGCCAGGCCTCCCTGTCCATCACCAACTCCCTGAGTTTACCCAAACTCATGTCCATGGAGTCAGTGATGGCATCCAACCATCTCATCCTCTGTCATCCCCTTCTCCTGTCTCCTTCAATCTTTCCAAGCACCAGGGACTTTTCAAATGAGTCAGCTCTTCACATCAGGTGGCCAAAGTATTGGAGATTCAGCTTTAGCGTCAGTCCTTCCAATGAACATCCAGGACTGGTCTCCTTTAGGATGGACTGGTTGGACCTCCTTGCAGTCCAAGGGAATCTCAAGAGTCTTCTCCAAAACCACAATTCAAAAGCATCAATTCTTCAGCACTCAGCTTTCTTTATAGTTCAACTCTCACATCCACACATGACCACTGGAAAAACCACAGCCTTGACTAGACGGACCTTGGTTGGCAAAGTAATGTCTCTGCTTTTTAATATGTTGTCTAGGTTGGTCATAACTTTCCTTCCAAGGAGTAAGCATCTTTTAATTTCATGGCTGCAGTCACTATTCCACTATAAAATAAACTCATGGCCTGCTTCACTGATTCACATTATATATGTAATTCCTATATGAACTTTATATCAGACTTCAAATTTAATTTTTTAGAAGTATTTTTGGAAAAAACCTACCTTATTTCATTGTTTATTAGCACCTCTAGTTACAAAAGAACTGTAACACAGACTCAAACTGATCATTTTAATATTTTGTCAAATTCTAGAAAAACGGTTTACAGAAAAAGAACATCTAGATTAAATGAGGTAGTATTTTATTTGTGCATTATACCTAACAATGCTCATATGAGTAATTGACTAGGGGTCTTGAGAGCAGAAGCAATGTGACTTTTCAGAAATGGAGTCTTCAATGGGCTCAATTTGCCAGATAAATGTTCTAACCTCCTGGGGAGTCCTAGGTTCATAGCTTAAAAACTGACAGCATATATTTAAGTCCATCTCAGTTCAGTCCCTATCACTGAACATCAAAGATAATGCTAATGTCCTACATGAATCCCAAGATTATACAGGACTGTTCCAAGAAAAGCCTTTCTTATACACAAAGGCTTGTTTTTAACAGCGCACACACAAAAGAGACTTTCCAATCAAAGACTACTATTAGAATGAATCCCAACTGGGCCATCATTTTGTCACGTTAATAAAAATATTAAATCAATAAAATCTAGAACTATAGTTCAAAGACTAAATCTTATGTTCTTAAGTTCAGAATAAAAACAGTACAGGTTTTAAAAATAAGCTGCTGTAATCAGAACACTGTAAGTTAACAACTAAAATGGGTAGAAAGTATTTTAAGAGACATGCAAAGGAATCATTCTTAGCTGCAGTGTGCTGTCCCAGGCATCCAACCATTGCAAACCCATCAATTTAAAATGAAACTGTGGCATAACAATTACTCGGTTTACAAATAAGAGAGATATGTGGTTTTTATGAGCTAAGGACTTATAGGAGGTGGCTCTTCTACTTACCAAAGTATTAGCTGGTGCACCGATTCCCACTCCAACTCTGGATATGCGGCCTGGCTACCAAGTCTGACTCCACACTTGATCCCCCATTAAAAAGCTTGACATCCCGTGCACTGTGCTATCCCATTCTACACTTTGACTGATATCACAACAATTCCCTGGTCTAATTTGGTTCAGTAGTGTTTGGTATGATATTCCCCTCCATGAACTCTGTTCTAGCTGACACAGAGCAGGGACCAGGCTAGACTCCTATTTAAAGGACAGAGTCACTCGCTAGCTGGTGTGTCTAAGGACTCTCACTGGGCAACTGAGTATCTGTCTTCTTCATTCCCAGGTCACTTTTAACAAATAGAGTTCTCTCTCTGGTAACTTTTAATTACTGAAGCTGAAAATGTACCACCATTTCAGTAAAAATTCTAACAAACAGTTCCACATCATATCTACATCAAGAAAGACATTAGTAAAATGCTATTTGAACTGTGGTGCTGGAAAAGACTCTTGAGAGTCCCTTGGACTGCAAGGAGATCCAACCAGTCCATTTTAAAGGAGATCAATCCTGGGTGTTCATTGGAGGGACTGATGCTAAAGCTGAAACTGCAATACTTTGGCCACCTCATGCGACGAGTTGACTCACTGGAAAAGACTCTGATGCTGGGAAAGGTTGGGGGCGGGAGGAGAAGGGGACGACAGAGAATGAGATGGCTGGATGGCATCACCAACTCTGTGGACATGAGTTTGAGTGAACTCCGGGAGTTGGTGATGGACAGGGAGGCCTGGCATGCTGTGATTCATGGGGTCTCAGAGAGTCAGACACGACTGAGTGACTGAACTGAACTGAACTGAACCTGTACTAAAAAGCTCTAACAGGTTGAGCAAGTCAAATTCATCAGGCTTTTAAGGATCTCAAGCATGTTCCTATAATTCAGTCCCTATCTTCAAACTGAGCCTTTAAAAGATATAACATAACCTCATTTTATGAGCCAATGAAAAGCACAGAAGGGCTACTCACAGACCAAGAGAATAGTCTCATCTGAGGTCAATCCTTTTTCATTTGGTAACGACAAAAATTCCACTCACAGAAGAGAGACTCTCAAAGTTCAAAGATTTAAAGTTTCATTAGAAAAATCATACATAAAATAAAAAATGTTTATCAACAATAATGGCATTATTTCATTCAGCAGATTCATGCAAAACATGAGTGACAGTATAGAAATGACAATATAAAATCTCATACAACTAACTCATCTGGAAAACCAGTCCCTTAAAAGGCAACTGCAGTTCCATTTTTCCAAGCTCTCAAGTTGAGAGTTCTCTGTAGTTGGTTTTACCTTTTCTCCGTAACAAGTTTAAGATGCATGTCATTTTCCCATCCCCAAGTACTTTATTCCCCAAAATGTTTAAACCAAGCACCTGATAACCAGGTTTATCTGCTGCTTCCAATTCTTTTATTTTGCTAAGGAATATGAAAATGCTTTGAAAGTCAATCCAAGACCACACCAAAGTTCTATTGTCCTTGGCTACTTGTCCTCGTCAGGTCTTGGGAAGCAGGAGTAACAGTCATCAGTAGCTGCACAACTGAGATTATACTGAGCACTTTTTTCCTCTTTGTAAAGTATGCCTATAGGTTCTACCTCCTCTCTGCCCACCCGGTGGCTCCACCTCCCTCATCAGATTTAGACTTGGGAGGAGGTTTTTGTTCCAATTCTCTTCATTTCTTCTGTGATCAAATTACACGAGTTTACTTAAGATTTTTAAAAAAGAAAGAAAAAAAATTCTTTTATTTTTTCAATGAGAAAATACTGAAACCCTAAGAGAAGTTTACCATCTGTCCCAACTCCACTCCATCAAGGCTGCAAACAGCTTCCCATCTGCTGTGACAGCAGTGGTGGGATGCTCATGATCAACTACTGTCAGCACCAGTACAATACTTCAGACTGGGTCTGTTTCACTGCTCACTTTATTCCTAAAAAGCAAAAGCCTTTGTAATTAGACTAAACTCAGTTTCTGAAAGTGAAGGTATTTGTGTTGTTCCACTCTGTTTGGTTACATGCACATGACAAAAGACAGGATGACTCATTTACCCTGAATAAAACGAGACAGTGACAACTGCAAGGGAGGTTGATTAAAATATTCCTGTAGCTTAGAGAAACTAAAGCAAAGTGCAAGCTGGAACAGAGTTCTAAACATCTCCCAGGTGAAATTCAAACTATCGGAAATAAGGTGAAGGGGCATTAATAGGATCAGTGTTCTAAAAAACTATCGAGGTGGAAAGCCACCTCTGTGTGCTCCTCCACGGCCCCCCCTGAAGCCACCTCTTTCTCCTCGGAAGTTAGATCGATTTCTCTCTCGCCCACGGCCAGCAGAAGTGCCGCCTCTTCCGCCTCCTCTGGGAGCTCCACCTCCTCGATCAGATTTAGATTTGGGAGGAGGCGATTTTGGTCGAAGTCTTTCAATTTCCTCTGTACATCCAGTCAAATAGGAATTCGGGGCACTGAAGTAGGATGCATACGTTTCTGCATTGTAGTTACTATTTGTAAGAGTTGGTCCAACTGTAAGCCACCCTGAAACGGAGGGAAAAAAGATTAACCTTTTTTTCCCCCCACCAATTATCTTACTGATCCTTTAGGAGCCATTTCAAATCTCCAGTGTATTTCTAAAGATGTCCCTATGACTTACCCAATATTGATATTTTACATATAACACGTGGCATTTAACTACGGTCTTGATTTCATATATATATATATATATAGTTTATTTGTTTTGTTTTTCCGCTTAAACTGTAACTTTTATAATATAATCATCATTTCCATCCATATTTCACATTCTGTGAGAATAGGATTTAGAAAATATTAGACACTACCCTGAGTTCTGGCTGAGTGAAAATTTATTAAATTTTATATCACCTTCCTACTTCCAGTTTTCTAACATCCTGGAACTAACTTTTGCTACTTCTCTTCCAACCACATTAACCCAGCTGACAGGTCTTAGAAACATGGTCTACTACCATGTTGCTCCTATTTGTTACCATTTTCCATTTCTACTGCCACCCTTAGTTTTTATTTTTCTACTAGTTTTGTCCCCTACACATATAACAGACATACATGTATACTGTAATGCTTTCCCAACCTCTCCTCCCTCTAAAAGTGGAAAGCCTAAAGCAAAGCTGAAACCACATTCCTTCTCTGCACAACCTTCTGGGCTTTCTACCAAGCCAGAATTCATTAACGTGGAATTGCAAGTCTTACACAATGAGGTCTGATCTGAACTAGCTTTCTAATCACACTGCTGAAACAATGAACCACTATAGTTAACTGTTTGCACACTGATCTCCACCTTGTGCCTATAATTTGTTCTATCCTGTCAACCTGGTGAAAATTCCATTCTTCAACATCCACTTTAAACATGTATCTTAATGAAATGAATTATCTTTCTGAATTCCGCTACATATTTCTATAGGTAAAAAGGTATTTTTGTCAACTTCACTGCTAGATAATTTTCCTTATAAGGATGGTTTCTGTTTGACTACATTGTTATCTGCAACAGGAAGAACTACAAATTAACTGTAAATGCTTGATGGAGACCTCATGCTTCGAGGTTCCCTGCATGTGGTGATTCCTGATCATCAGGGCAGGTCGAGGAATCTAAGAATTAGGTTCTTCACCTGAAAAATTAATCTTACACTATTTCTGCCTTATCAAGATTATTTCTTAGACTATTAGGTCCATGATAAAATGCAAAATATTTCACTAGGGTCACATTCTAAAATGTAGTAGCCTTTTTTGTACAAAACTGTTCATCATTTAAATTGTCTAACAGGGCACAGATAAGATCTGTAATATCTGGAGAAAAATAACAGATAAAACCATATGATGCCTTTCATGTCTCATCAAGTAGACACCTTGATAAAAGTCAGATGAAAGAACACACTCCACACCTATGTGGTCTCACTGACAACTGAACCTATGAGATTTTTACTTGCTTTTGGTTTATTTTTTGCTATATATATGGTGCTGTGGAACACCACACACAAGCAAGAGGTAAGAAAAAATCCGAAGATTTAATAAAAATAGTTAATATTGTCTCTTTCATGCTATATTGCCCTACATAAATAAGACATGAAAACCTTTACAAAGTAAACTGCAAGGGACGCTGCCTCCCACTCACAAATTCTTCACTGCAACAGTGTTCTATTAAAATTTCTAATTCTTAATTTCTAAGAACCAAGTAAATTTAAATTAGCCTGGCTTCAGCGAATATGATATATATAGCAATTTTTAAACTTTTAAAGCAATAATGAAGAATATTCCTCTGGTATGTGTTACATACCTTAGACTACCTTCTTGAGGAAGAAGTGTATTTGAGGATTTGACCCAAATAAATTATAGCCTCTTGAACAGACTTCTCTCAATTGCTCCTATTATTTACATGGTTAACTTCCTACTATATAATTTTCCCAAGTGGATATTCCTTCTTAATACTAAAATAATTTTTGCAAGAATGGGCAAAGATAAAGAATCAGATAGTAGTTTACAAGCAAAAAATAAAATGTGAACCTCCAAGATTCTGTGCAACTGGTATAGATATAGATAGAAGGGTATCAAAGATATAATGTATAATATAAAGTGGGTAGAGTGGCCACAGCTAAATGAATGGAGAAAATTCCCATTATGTTATAGTTACAGAATATTATAAATACAAACTGGCACCAAAATTTGCATTTTTATTTCAGTTGCTGTTTATGCTTGTATCTATAGCTATACTTAACAATTATCTACTCTCTCTATTCCTTAGATTCTTCCACTCACATTAAAAAAAACTTAAAATAATGCTATAAAGCCATTAAAAACATCATAACTAATTACTTAAATGAAGAAATAATTTTGACATATATTTTGACAAATATTTCGACATAATATTGAGAAAAATACAAAATGATGAATGACAGTTATGTAAAAATTTGTATGCACAAGAGGACTGGAAAGTATTATGCAAAAAAATAATACTTCTTGGAAGTAATGAGGTTGAATCTTTTTTCCTCTTGAAAATTTTCTTTAATGTTGTTACACTGACTTTTCAATTATTAAAAGATTACCATCTGTTTGATGTTCCCTTTTATTGTTCATATAGCTTTGCTATTTCTTTAAAGTTTTCTACTTCCTTTAAATAGCAGTTCCCACTGGAGATTGTTCCCAGATTCAAGGGCTATTTTTGGGTATGAAGGTTAATGATGAAGATAAAAATCTGTTCCTTATTTCCTCAAACACTACAGCCATAATCTTAATATTCAATATCTATGGACATCTACACTTTCTGAAAAACACACAACCCCAGCTGAGCATCTGGTCGTTACTTTCTTTTAAGCCAGTGAAGAGGAAATATTTGCTTGCCACAAGCTCTGTTGCCAAAATATTTTACTCTGATAAGAGAGTAAAATCATCTACTAAACCTCCAAACAAGATGTTCATGGATATGTACAGCAGAAGTCTCAACAACTCAAAGTTCATTCTGTACCTGTATACCTAGTATGTGTGTAATAACTCAGGCATGACTGTGTATATATATATATATAGAGAGAGAGAGAGAGAAAAATTGGTTTTAAAAGACTAAAGAAACTATGAAGTTTAAACCATAGCATTCCTACCCTTTAAAAAAACCAATATGCTACCTTAATTTAGAATTTAATAACTCAAGTGTACATGCTGTAATTTCCAAGAAAACCAGTGAAGGAACAATAAAAGAATATCTAACAAGTTAATAAAAAAGAAACACTGAATAATATAAGAATACTTAATCCAAAAGAAATGAGAGAAAAGGGAACACAAAACAGGTGGTACCAATGTAAAGCAAACAGTAAGATGGTCATCTTCCCTTCAAACACCCTCTTCCAACAACACAAGAGACAACTCTATACATGGACATCACTAGATGGTCAATACTGAAATCAGATGGATTATATTCTTTGCAGCCAAAGATGGAGAAGCTCTATACAGTCAGCAAAAGCAAGACCAGGACCTGACTGTGGCTCGGATCATGAATTCCTTATTGCAAAATTCAGACTTAAATTGAAGAAAGTAGGGAAAACCACTAGGCCATTCAAGTATGACCTAAATCAAACCCATTATGATTATACAGTGGAAGTGACAAATACATCTAAAGGATCAGATCTGATAGAGTGCCTGAAGAATATGGACAGAGGTTCCTAACACTGTATAAGAGGCGGTGATCAAAACCATTCCTAAGAAAAAGAAATGCAACAAGGCAAAATGGTTGTCTGAGGAGGTCTTACAAATAACTAAGAAAAGAAGAGAAGCGAAAAGCAAAGGAGAAAAGGAAAGATATACCCATCTGAACTCAGAGTTCCAGAGAACAGCAAGGAGGGATAAGAAGGCCTTCTCAAGTGAACAATGCAAAGAAATAGAGGAAAATAGAATGAGAAAGACTTGAGATCTCTTCAAGAAAATCTGAGATACCAAAGGAACATTTCATGCAAAGATGGGCACAATAAAGGACAGAAACAGTATGGACCTTACAGAAGTAGAAGAGCTATAAGAAGCGGCAAGAATACACTGAAGAATTGTACAAATAAGGTCTTAATGACCTGGATAACCACAATGGTGTGATCACTAACCTAGAACCAGACCTCCTGGAGTGTGAAGACAAGAGGGCCTTAGGAAGCATTAATATGAACCAGGCTAGTGGAGGTGATAGAATTCCAGCTGAGCTATTTCAAATTCTAAAAAGCAATGCTGTGAAAGTGCTGCACTCAATATGCCAGCAAAGATGGAAAACTCAGCAGCGGCCACAGGACTGGAAAAGCTCAGTTTTCATTCCAATCCCAAAGAAGGGCAACACCAAAGAATATTCAAAATACCACACAATTGTACTCATTTCACATGCAAGCAAAGTAATGCTCAAAATCCTTCAAGCTAGGCTTCAACAGTATGTGAGCCAAGAACTTCCAGATGTACAAACTAAATTTAGAACCAGAGATCACATTGCCAATATCTACTGGATCATAGAAAAAGCAAGAGAGTTCCAGACAAACATCTGCTTCTGCTTCAATGACAACACTACAGTCTTTACTGTGTGGATCACAACAACTGTGGAAAATTCTTAAGAGATGGGAGACCAGACCACCTTACCGGCCTCCTGAGAAACCTGTCTGCAGGTTAAGAAGCAACAGTTAGAACTGGACATGGAACAATGGACTGGATCAAAACTGGGAAATGACTATGTCAAGGCTGTATGTTGTCACCCTGCTTATTTAACTTATATGCAGAGTACATTATGAGAAATGCCAGGGTGGATGAAGCATAAGCTGCAATCAAGATTGCCAGGAGAAATATCAATACCTCAGATATGCAGATTGACTCCATCCTAAGGGCAGAAAGTGAAGAGGAACTAAAGAGCCTCTTGATGAAAGTGAAAGAGGAGAGTGAAAAAGCTGGCTTAAAACTCAACATTCAGAAAACTAAGATCATGGCATCTGGTCCCATCACTTCATGGCAAATAGATGGGGAAACAATGGAAACAGGGACAGACTTTATTTTCTGGCTCCAAAATCACTGTGGATGATGACTATAGCCATGAAATTTAAAGACACTTGCTCCTTGGAAGAAAAGCTATGACAAACCTAGAGAGCATATTAAAAAGCAGAGACATCACTTTGCCGACAAAGGTCTGTATAATCAAAGGTATGGTTTTTCCAGTAGTCACATACAGATGTGAGAGTTGGACCATAAACAAAGCTGAGTGCCAGAGAATTCATGCTTTTGAATCATGGTGCTGGAGAAGACTCTTGAGAGTCCCTTGGACAGCAAGGAGATCAAACCAGTCAATTCTAAAAGAGATCAACCTTGATTTGGAAGAACTGATGCAGAAACTGAAGCTCCAGTACTTGGGCCACTTTATGTACAGAACCAACTCACTGGAAAAGGCTCTGATGCTGGCAGAGATGGACGGCAGGAGGAGAAGGGGATGAAAGAAGATGACACGGTTTGATGGCATCACCAACTCTATGGACTTGAGTTTGAGCAAACTCCAGAAATAGTGAAGGACAGGGAAGCCTGGGGTGCTGCAGTTTATGGGGTCGCAAACAGTTGGACATGACTGAGCAACTGAACAACCACAAATATCAGAAACTAAGTTAAAGGTTTTCCTAGTGGCTCAGTGGTAAAGAAACCCCACGCCAATGCAGGAGACACAGATTTGCCCTTGATCCTGGAAGATCACACATGCCACAGGACAACTAAATCCATTTACAATTACTGAGCCTGTATTCTATAAACTGCAACTACTGAGGCCACGTGCCAGAACTACTGAAGTTCTTGTGTCCTAGAGCCTCTATTTCACAAGAAAATCCACTCAAATGAGAAGCTTGTGCACTATAACTAGAGTAGCCCCTGTTAGCTGAAAAGTCTGTGCAGCAACAAAGACCCAGCACAGCCAAGAATAAATAAAAAGAAACATTTTTTAAAAAGAAATTACATTAAATACAGACTTGACTTGTAGCTCAGTTGGTCAAGAATCTGCCTACAATGCAGGAGGCCAGGGTTCAATCCTTGTGTTGGGAAGATCCCCTGGGGAAGGAAACAGAAACCCACTCCAGTATTCTTGCCTGGAAAATCCCATGGACAGAAGAGCCTTGAGGGCTACAGTTCATGGAGTCACAAGAGTTGGAGATGACTTAGTAACTAAACTACCACCACCACCACCAAACAATTCAATTAAGGGACTTCCCCGGTGGTCCAGTGGTCAGAATTCCACACTTTCAAAGCACGTGGCACAGGATAAATTCCTGGTTGCAGAACTGAAATTCTATGTCTCTCAGCCAAAAAAAAAAAAAAAAACATGGGAAAGGGAGCAATCAATTATTTTAAAAAACCTCAATTCAAAGATAAAGATTAACTCTACCTATTTAATGAAAACTACCTCTGTGTTTGATCACAAGAGATATGTTAAAGGATATGGAAGACTGAAAATAAAGCATAGAAATAATATGCAAAGCAAACACAAACCAAAAAAAAAGGTGGAATCACTGTAAAATGTTAGATGAAGTAGGATTTGAAGTTAAGGAACTGGATTAAGAAGGACATTTCTTATTAAGAGCATCAATCTACTAGGAAGGCATAAAAGTCCTACATTTTAAATGCACCTAATAACAATCTCGAATAGACATAAATTCAGAACTGACAACTAAACAGAACCACAAACCCATAATCTTAATAGATTTAAACATACCTTTCTCATAAAATAAATAGTTAAAAAAAATCAGTAAAGACATGGCTGACAGAAACAACATACAACAAATACTACAACCAACAACAAAAAATTTACATTATTTTCAATCAGACTTCTATCTGAATTGGATAGTCATTAAATTCAGTCAAAGCAAATTACAAATTAGTGGTATTTTATGATACACATTTGGAGAAGGAAATGGCAACCCACTCCAGTGTTCTTGCCTGGAGAATCCCAGGGACGGGGGAGCCTGGTGGGCTTCTGTCTATGGGGTCACACAGAGTCGGACACGACTGAAGTGACTTAGCAGCAGCATGATACACATTATTTGACCACAATATTAAGCCAAAAAGCAATGACAAATGACACTTAAGCAACCAATTCTGAATAACAAAATACCAAGAGAAAAACCATTTAACTTTTAAATACAGAAAACATTTTCTCTAAACCTAAGCCACAGAGAAAAAACATTTCACACGCAAAATATTTCTTTGTAAAGAGAATGCACTTTTATTTTTCTCTTTATCATTTTACAGAACTTTATGAAATTCAAGACCAGTTTGTACAAACGAAGATATTTCTAAGAGTGTTCACTGAAGCACACCCACAGAGAATAGCTGACGAGTCTGGGTTGGAGGTAGGGACAATGGATCCCATTATACCTACCACAACTTTAAGGATTACTTTTTTTAGAATGAACATCAGAGTTTCTTCTAAATTCTTAGGTACTTTGAAGGCCAATTATTCAACTGTACCTTCTTCAACTTTTACTTTGTATAAAATGTAGACTATTTAAAACAAATAAGATCCTGGCTCCTTTCAGCTTTAAACAACATTTCTACCATGGTAAAACCAAACAGGTTGATTTTATATACTGTGACTGAATGATGCAATGTCCTTAAAAGTAACTTTTATATTTTCTGAGAAGTAAAAGAAACAGAACGTGTAATTACTTAAACAATACTTTGTAAACAAAAGCTGTGCTCTCTGAAACAAAATTCCAGTCTGTAACAGCTTAATTATTTTCTACTCATTTTTTTCAAAATTATAAATTCACATTATACAGATTTAGTAAAAAAGTTAAAGTTTTGATAAAACAGTATCATGCTATATGTAAGGAGACAAGCCAAGTACTTTAGTTTCTAATAAAGCTGAGATATATCATATATTTCACAAATGTATGGTTATTTTCTACAGGATCATTTGGTTAGCAGACATTTATTGCTATCTAAAAAGTAAGACATTTTGTTCATGCCAAAAGGTCCTTGAAACCTGAGCAAATCTGGTCCCTGCCAAAAATTATTTTGGACAGGGCCAAGTATCAAGAACCTTTTGGTGTGGACCAAAGGTTCACAGACATTTTGGACAGGACCAAATGTCCATCATGCATTTCTTCAACACAGTATTTACTTAATAACCTAAATGCTGGTTCAAAAGAAGAAAATAAGACAGTCTTCACTTTCCGTGAGACTGCAGTGCTCAAGAGATTGACTATAAACATGCCCAAATGATTCTATAATTCAGATAATAATGGGTGCTATGAGGGAAAGAGTGGTGGGAGGATTGGACAGTAGTGTGAAGCTGGCTAATTTAGTGTTGTGAGAAAAGGTCTGTCAGGACCAGAAGGATAGGAAAGAGGACCATGAAAAAGTACTGAGACAAGACTGAGCTTAGTATACTTGAAATACAACAAGAAGAGGGGTCAAATGTGTCATAAGCATTTTATTTTACGAAACACTGTGTACTCTCTCTTAACACCTATATCTCAAGGAACTGTTAACATTTCCATCCCCCCAAGATCTTACCTGGTCGAATTGTACTATCTCTTCCAAACAGATGAAGGCGTCTTCTACCAAGACAAAAATGTTCAATTATATGAAAAATTTCTACAGGCTTTTCTATATTGCCAATTTCAGGTTCTTCTGTGATAATCAGGTCAATGTCAACATTAGCATGAATGAAGTCCCCATCTGTGCTACGCTTAACAGTTCCTTTGATCCCCATAAGGCAGTGTTCCTAAGTAACAATAAAAACAGGCCAATTAATCTCTTTTCATCAACAGTCATATTGCACAACATTTTACATTTCAAATTCCAAAACAGTACTCATTTCTCTGAATCTTTGGGATATAGTTCTATGGGCAAAAACACAATAGGAAAAACCTGGATCTCTGGACCTTCGAAGACTGGCAGGGAAGCTAGACATTAAACTCAGGGCCATCACACTTTAGATAACTGAATCAATGATTGTGGGATCTTTTCCTATGCAACTCTTGATAGTAACTTGTTTCCAGAAGTTATGGAAACATGGCACTTGACTCCAGAATATGATGTTATATTGGGCCTCGCATGATCCAAGAGTAAATCTATACACAAGGTGTGAAGTGAAGTCTCTCAGTTGTATCCGACTCTTTGTGACCCCATGAACTGTAGCCTACCAGGCTCCTTAGTCCATGGGATTTTCCAGGGAAGAATACTGGACTGGGTTGCCATTTCCTTCTCCAGGGGATCTTCCCGACCCAGGGATCGAACACGGGTCTCCCATATTGTAGGCAGACGCTTTACCATCTGAGCTACCAGGGAAGCCACACAAGGTATAAGCCTTTACAAATGGAGAGAAGACTTTAAGCAAGGATACAAACTTAAAATACTCAACATACATAAATGTGAAAGTCAAACAACTTCCTTTTTTGTTGTTTATTTTTTGACCTCTATTTAATCTGGACAACAGGGTATTAGTTTAAATAAATGTAATCTCACTTGACTCCATGAATCAATAATAGCAAGGATGGCTTGGATTCCCTTCAAAAAGAATTTCTAGCCCAAGAAAGACTTCAAAAAGACCCTCCCCCTGAAGCTCCTGGAAGAGTGAAAGACTGCAGGACAAACTGTTAAACCCTGAAAAGTAGGAGGGCAGTCCTACGAATCAGAGGTTCTCAGGGGTCCTGTTCAGGGTCTTATGTAGAAAAAAGAAGGCAAAGTGAAAGTCACTCAGTCCATGGACTTCTTCAGGCCAGAATACTGGAGTAGGTAGCCTTTCCCTTCTCCAGGAGATCTTCCCAACTCAGGGATCGAACTAGGGTCTCCGCCACTGAGGGTGGATTAAGCCACTAGAGAAGCCCAAGAATACTGGACTGGGTAGTTTATCCCTTCTCCAGGGAATCTTCCCAACCCAGGAATCAAACTGGGGTCTCCTGCATTGCAGGTGGATTCTCTACCAACCAAGCTATCAGTGAAGCCCAGAAAAAAGAAGGGAAGAAGAGAGAAATAGTCATCTCAGCTGGACAGCTAAGAGTCTTGCTTCCATTTCTTTTTTCTGAGTCTAGACAAAGGAAAAAATATGGGGGTCAGAAGTACCAAAAGCCCATATCTGACTGAGAATTACAGTAGTATAAGATATACAGGAATACATATTACCTTCTCCAGCACAGCATAGGTTTCTCTGAGTGAATAAAATTTTTAAAATGAACTTGGCTGTATTACTTTAATGCTCAATGCCATCTGTGCAAGTCTGAGAGAAGAACCTTTCCACCAAAATGAATTAAACAGCGTGAAGTCATTTGGGAAAGCATGAGAGAAAATAATTAAAATATAGATTAGAAAACAGCAAAGACAATACCTTTGTTCTCTGGAAGACGGCCTTTGGATCTAAAGTCTTAGTCTTCCCAGGATTGTTTTTATTGGTTTTAATCCAACAAATATCTTCACATCTTCTGTAACCCCATTTGCGTAAACACTAGAAATAAGAGAATTTTTAAAAAATCCTTAGCTAAAAGAAATAAACAATACTTAACCAACCAGCATTAAACACTTCCTAGAGGTCTGAGACACTAAATTCCAAGATGTCATAGTAATTTTGTATTACTGTAGAAATAGAAAAAAAAGAAATACTTGTCTTTAAATATACAGCCATTATAAAAACATATAATATCAAAACATGGAAAAGACTATATAATACTCCAATTCTTTATGCCACCTTCCACTGTCATCAATAGAAACTGAGCTTTAAATAAGAGAACAATCAGCCCCTCCTTAATCAAAAAATAATTAAAAAGGTAAACTGTTCTTGCCACCTCAATTTTCTATCCTCTGATAAAGCTAAAAACTGTTGAGAAGTTCTAGTCAATATCTTCCTTTCAAATGAGCCTTGTAAAATGTTATTTTTAATATATTTAATACTAAACCTCAAAAATCCAAAGACTTACAATTGTCTGTATATTTCTTTATAGGATAAAACTTTACTTTCAGCTTTATGTAACCTAGACAATAGAGAGATCTGAATCTTAGTGTTTTAGAATCTGTTATATATGAACATATAACAAATACCAGCTAAGTGAGTACCAAGAGTAGCATTTTGAGCCCTACCATATGCAGGTGTTGGCTAGCTGCTGGGATTAAAAACATGAGTAAGATATAGTCCTTACCCCTAATTGACTAAGAGCAAAGTAGGAGGAATTAAGTAAACTGTGCAGTGCAATACTGTTGGCACTATGATCAAGTACAAATAAAGACATAGCGGAGCATAAACACAGTGGAGTTTCACTGTATAAACTGAGATATACCTCAAAATGGAACTTAGATTTTTAACTTAAAATCTCAAAAATCATGATCACTATCTGTTCCTGTTGCCAAATATTTGTTTAGCACTGGATATTCATGAAGTATCACAAGGGCCTAAATCCAACATGCCCTAATCAACTTAGCACAAGTTCATGAGTACTTCTCATGCTGAATTATTTTTGTAATTATTTTGGGCCAAAATCTGCTTTCACTAGTATGATAAACTGCTGCATAAACAAATAAGATAAAGCTTCCTAATCAATTTCAAGCTAATTTGAGGGGTAGGAAAAAAGCTCAAAGCTAGACATTTGATCTAAAAAGGGTAATATACCTATAAAATATACCAATATACCTATAAAAACATACAGTGTGTTTCTATCCTCTTAGATTTTTTTACAGCATCTTAGGGAGATGCCAGCAATAAAACAGATTCCCAGTATACAGTTAATAGTCTTACCATGGAGTTAATAAATGATGGAAGCAATGATGTGATCCAACAATCTCAAACTTGCTATTTATACAAAAAATACAAAGCAACTGCAGAACTTCAGGATTTGAGCACAGATTTATCTCAATATAATCCTACTTAAATGCTTCACCTGTCAAATGGACAGCTCCTAAAATTTCCAGGATTAAATGAGATCTTGGTAGTATATCAAGTATTAATATGTCCTAAAAATGTAAATATTATCTCATAACAAGTGAGGAAACTGAAACACACAAGAGTAAATACCTCTTTACCCAAAGTTTCACTGCTGGACAGCAGATCTGAGACCAAAACTAGCCACAAAGCTACCAGTATTAAAAAAAAAAAAAGCTTTAAGTATTTTGTTTCCATTTAGAAATTCAAAATACTCCAACCAAAAAAACAAAAAAAGTTCTGAATACGACAAATATAAGGTACCTAAAATAAACTGAGATGATAAACTTCTTTCACTCTCATTCATCCCTTCAAACTATGTGTTCTAGATGCCGTGTTATTTATCCAACTTGATTCAGCTTCCATTTGGAATTCATGAGTTAAGGCTACTCAGAAGAATACATTTTAGCTACTAATAATGGACAGTATACAACAGTAAGCCACCTGTTTCTGAGCTGCAATTCAGTTTTAAAATCTCTAAACTGTTCTCTTCCTGCAGCTGTAGTAAACTGTAGTTTGATTTTTCATCCTGAAAGCTAGTTAACTAAGGGGTACTGTCTTTTACATATTCTTGTTATTTTTTTTAATTTAAAAAATTTTAAAATATTCTTTTTAAAACAGTTTTTCTTTCTGAATATTCGAGTACTATTTAAGAAATGAAGAACAATTTAACATTAACCTTCAAATTTCTTATAGAACATACTGTTATTTGTTTCTTATGAATTTTAAAAAAACACTTAAAAAAAAAAACCACCATCTTACCACTCTTCCAAGGTCCAATCCTTCCCCAGAACCACACCAGAGAAAAATAAATGATCGAGGTGCTGCAATCTCATCAATTTCTAACTTCATAATCTGGAAGAAACCAAAACAGTATTGCATAGAAGTATCTTGTTTCCCACTCATTCTAAATCCAAAAGAACAAGCACTGAGATTTATCAGGACTTATAGTATATGTTTATAAACTTCTATATGCTTCCATGGTGGCTCAGATGGTAAAACATCTGCCTGAAATGTGGCAGACCTGGGTTTGATCCCTGGGTCAGGAAGATCCCCTGGAGAAGGAAATGGCAACCCACTCCAGTACCCTTGCCTGGAGAATCCCATGTATGGAGGAGCCTGGTAGGCTACAGTCCATGGGGTTGTAAAGAGTTGGACATGACTGAGCGACTTCACTTTCCTTTTCACTTATAGTATATGTGCTTTTTAAATGTACTAATTTTCATTAGGAAATACAATGGAAAATAAACTTTATCCTTAAAACTTGTTCTTATGGGTTTTTCCTGTATTAATACAACACAGATGAGTACATGCACATACATACACTTGATTTTATATGAAAAGTTTATAGGAAACCATATTTATAGAATTACAGATTTTGTAAGGTACAGCTTTAGAGCAACCTATTACCATTTACAGAAAAAGAAACTGAAAAGAAAAGGGATTAGATTACCCCAAAGTAAGGGGCAAACTTAAAACGTAACCACAAATGTTTGTGGAGGACATGGTTTCCAGTAGAAAAGTTCTAAATAAAATAAATCAATATACACATTTCATCGTGATGATCACTTCAGGTCTGAAATGTAAAAAAAATAGGCTGTAATTGTTGGCTTTGTATGTATTGAGTATGTCAATTAAAAAAAAGTTCTTTAATAATTAAATCTCTAAATTTGGGGACTACCATAAATGTGTATAAATGACTAAAAAAGCAATCATTTTATATGGTATTCTTATTCTGCTTCCTATCACAGCTAACAAGTTCCACAGACCATGGCTCAAGCTAATACTTTAATTAGTTACATGTATTAAGAAAATTTTAGCTTAAAAAAATTTTTTTTCCTTTATTTTTTTCTTTGACTACACCTCACTGGCATGTGGAACTTTACCAACCAAGGATGGAACCCACATTCCCCACAGAGGAAGGGCAGAGCCCTAACCACTGGGAATTTCCTTAACTTTTAACTGAATGCATCATATCCATATCACCTATAACTTATCTAGGTAAAAGAAACATTATTTGAGGGTGATAGTGGAAATAAGTTAGAATAGGCATAAATCTATTCAGTTTTACACTTCCAACTTTGTTTTGATATAACACCTGATCTAATATTCTCATAAAAAATATGAATAAACATTAACAGGCACAGACACACACATATTCCTACACACATTTATACATGGCATAGCTAAGGAAAGTGATGGCACACAGTGAAGAACATTAAGCAAATAACTCTTGACATTACAATTATAAATATTCAGTTCACTTCAGTCGCTCAGTCGTGTCCGACTCTTTGCGACCCCATGAATAACAGCACACCAGGCCTCCCTGTCCATCACCAACTCCCGGAGTTCACTCAAACTCACATCCATCAAGTCGGTGATGCCATCCAGCCATCTCATTCTCTGTCGTCCCCTTCTTCTCCTGCCCCCAATTACTCTCAGCATCAGAGTCTTTTCCAGAGAGTCAACTCATCGCATGAGGTGGCCAAAGTATTGCAGTTTCAGCTTTAGCATTAGTCCTTCCAATGAAAACCCAGGATTGATCTTCTTTAGAATGGACTGGTTGGATCTCCTTGCAGTCCAAGGGACTCTCAAGAGTTTTCCCCAACACCACAGTTCAAAAGCATCAATTCTTCAGTGATCAGCTTTCTTCACAGTCCAACTGTCACATTCATACATGACCACAGGAAAAACCATAGCCTTGACTAGACGGACCATTGTTGGCAAAGTAATGTCTCTGCTTTTTAATATGCTATCTAGGTTGGTCATAACTTTCCTTCCAAGGAGTAAGCGTCTTTTAATTTCACGGCTGCAATCAGCATCCACAGTAATCTTGGAGTCCAAAAAAAAAGTCTGACACTGCTTCCACTATTTCCCCATCTATTTCCCAGGAAGCGATGGGACCAGATGCCATGATCTTTGTTTTCTGAATGTTGAGCTTCAAGCCAACCATTTCACTCTCCTCTTTCACTTTCATCAAGAGGCTTTTTAGTTCCTCTTCACTTTCTGCCATAAGGGTGGTGTCATCTGCATATCTGAGGTTATTGATATTTCTCCCAGCAATCTTGATTCCAGCCTGTGCTTCTTCCAGCCCAGCGTTCCTCATGATGTACTCTGCATAGAAGTTAAATAAGCAGGGTGACAATATACAACCTTGACGTACTCCTTTTCCTATTTGGAACCAGTCTGTTGTTCCATGTCCAGTTCTAACTGTTGCTTCCTGACCTGCATACAGGTTTCTCAAGAGGCAGGTCAGGTGGTCTGGTATTCCCATCTCTTTCAGAATGTTCCACAGTTTATTGTGATCCACACAGTCAAAGGCTTTGGCATAGTCAATGAAGCAGAAATATATGTTTTTCTGGAACTCTCTTGCTTTTTCCATGATCGAGCGGATGTTGGCAATTTGATCTCTGGTTCAAACTGGAGCCAAAGCAAAAACAATACCCAGTTGTGGATGCGACTGGTGACAGAAGTAGGTCTGATGCTGTAAATAGCAATATTGCATAGGAACCTGTAATCTTAGGTCCAAGAATCAAGACAAATGGAAGTGGTCAAGCAGGAGATGGAAAGAGTGAACGTACACGTTCTAGGAATCAGTGAACTAAAATGGACTGGAACGGGTGAATTTAACTCAGGTGACCATTATATCTACTACTGTGGGCAGGAATCCCTTAGAAGAAATGGAGTAGCCATCATGGTCAACAAGAGTCCGAAATGCAGTACTTGGATGAAATCTCAAAAATGACAGAATGATCTCTGTTCATTTCCAAGGCAAACCATTCAATATTACAGTAATCCAAACCTATGCCCCAATCAGTAACGCTGAAGAAGCTGAAGTTGAACGGTTCTATGAAGACCTACAAGACCTTTAGAACTAACACCCAAAAAAGATGTCCTTTTCATTATAGGGGACTGGAATGCAAAAGTGGAAGTCAAGAAACACCTGGAGTAACAGGCACATTTGGCCTTGGAGCACGGAATGAAGCAGGGCAAAGGCTAATTGAGTTTTGCCAAGAGAACGCACTGGTCATAGCAAACACCCTCTTCCAACAACACAAGAGAAGATGCTACACATGGACATCACCAGATGCTCAACACTGAAATCAGATTGATTATATTCTTTGTAGCCAAAGATGGAGAAGCTGTATACAGTTAGCAAAAACAAGACCAGGAGCTGACTGTGGCTCAGATCATGAACTCCTTATTGCCAAATTCAGACTATAATTGAAGAAAGTAGGGAAAACCACTAGATCATTCAGATATGACCTAAATCAAATCCCTTATGATTATACAGTGGAAGTGAGAAATAGATTTAAGGGACTAGATCTTATAGATAGAGTGCCTGATGAACTATGGATGGCAGTTCATGACATTGTACAAGAGACAGGGATCAAGACCATCCCCATGGAAAAGGAATGCAAAAAAGCAAAATGGCTGTCTAAGAGGCCTTACAAATAGCTGTAAAAAGAAGAGAACCGAAAAGCAAAGGAGAAAAGGAAAGATATAAGCATCTGAATGCAGAGTTCCAAAGAATAGCAAGGAGAGATAAGAAAGCCTTCCTCAGCGATCAATGCAGAGAAATAGAGGGAAACAACAGAATAGGAAAAACAAGAGATCTCTTCAAGAAAATTAGAGATACCAAGGGAACATTTCATGCAAAGATGGGCTCGATAAAGGACAGAAATGGTATGGACCCAACAGAAGCAGAAGATATTAAGAAAAGGTGGCAAGAATACACAGAAGAACTGTACAAAAAGATCTTCACGAACAAGATAATCATGATGGTGTGATCACTGACCTAGAGCCAGACATCTTGGAATGTGAAGTCAAGTGGGCCTTAGAAAGCATCACTATGAACAAAGCTAGTGGAGGTGATAGAATTTCAGTTGAGCCATCAAATCCTGAAAGATGATGCTGTGAAAGTGCTGCACTCAATATGCCAGCAAATTTGGAAAACTCAGCACTGGCCACAGGACTGGAAAATTCCAATCCCAAAATTATAAATATTAAATATTGGTATTTTAAGTAAGTGCTTATATTCTTAACTATAACACACTGACCTCTACGGACTCTAACATGAAAAAGAATACCTGAGTAACTCAAACACTTTTTTAATTTATATTTAGCTATTGGAACTTTCTTTAGGTTATTACTACATAAAGGTTAAGAGCTTAGAGTTCTTAGGGCTCCAGATAAAACTTTTCAATATGCATATAGAATGGAATTTATTACAAAAATTCTATTACTTTATCATACAAAATTTAAACTCTTGGATTTCACTGACCAAATCTTAGAGATGGGCCAGAGAAAATAAAGTTCAACCTAACTGCTAACCATAGATATAATAAGATTAATTTTTCAATTTCCTTTTGCCTAAATTGAAAATGATTATTTTCTATATTAATTTTGATGAGGAAAAATAGATATTTCTTAAAACTGTCAGAAAGAATATTAACTTGTACAACTATTTGGAAAACCTCTCAGCCCTAAATATCAACAGCACTACATCTTTAACCTTAAGTTTTGGGGATACTATATATTTCTGTGTTATTCAACAATAAACACAGATTATACTTATCAGAGGAGAGGAAAAACTTGTAAAATAAAGTAAAAATGTAAATAAATGTGGCAGAGTTATTGAAGCTGATAGGAAAAGCTTCAAGGAAGAAAAATTGAAGTTATATCTTGAAGAGTAAGTAATATTAACAGTAGTAACAACTATTAACTCGGAAGGGGATATGCAAGGATTCAAAGCAGTTTCCTGTGAAACATCAGTTTACAGAGTTTCAGTCCATTGCCTTCCCTACCTCTCTTCTGTGTTCAGCGCTTCTGATCACATGCTCCTCCTCACTTAGGGAAACTCTCTATGTCCTTGGCTTCCATGACATTCAAACTGTCTTGATTCACCTCATTCATCTGTGACCCATTCTTTTCACATCTTTTCTATGTGCCTCTTAAATATAAGTTTCTGAAGGCTTTACTGTAAATTCACATTGTATCCTAATTGAGATACTATCTCAAGACACATTCATTTATTCTCATAGGTTTAATGTGCAAACCCTTTAAAATCTGTCTTTTGAGATGGCCAGATCTTTCTGTTAAGTTGCATACTCCTATTACAACCTCCACTTGAATGTCTCTCATACACCTCTAATCAACACATTCAGCATATCCTAACCCCTGTAATCCTGCTCCTCTTCTTAAACTGACTCTCAGCCGGTAATAACTGAACCCAGTTACCCCAAGACTCAACCTTCTGGGCATCCTTACCTCTTTCCCTCATCCCAATCACTAGATCTCACCAGGCATACCTACAGAACATTACTGAATTGATCACCTTTCTATCCTTATTACCATCACCCTAATTCAGGGAACCTTCTTCTCCTAACCAGACTACTGCAACAGTCTTCATTTTCTCTGGACCATCCTTTTCCACACACTAATTAGACCATTTTACTAAACTGGTTAAAGTCCCTCAAATATTCCTTAATGCCTTCAGGATAAAAGTCCAAGCTTCTAAGACAGCATCTCTAGACAGTCTCCATCTGTGTTTCAACACAATTAACATACATACACACCTCCATTCTCATCTCTTTGCCTCCTGCTCTTGCTGTGCCTTCAGCTTGGAATTCCTAGCCCAGCCCACAACTGGCCAATTCTAGCTAATCTGTTCATGCATAACCTCCTCTTTATGTCCCCAGGCTTCCTCAACTTGGTCAGGTTTTTTTTTCAGATCATCTTATACTGAACTAACAAAATGATACTGCAATTATCTGTTTAGGTCACTGCTTATTCCATTCAACTGTGTGCTCATTAAGGCCAAATACAAAGTCTCATTCATCTTTGAATCTCCAGTACCTAGTTGCCTAATACACAGCAAGTGTGAAGTGAAGTCGTTCAGTCGTGTCCAACTCTTTGTGACCCCGTGGACTGTAGCCCACCAGGTTCCTCTGTCCATGGGATTCTCTAGACAAGAATATTGGAGTGGGTTGCCATTTCCTTCTCCAGGGGGTCTTCCTGACCCAGGGATCGAACCCAGGTCTCCCGCATTGCAGGCAGATGCTTTAACCTGAGCCACCAGGGAAGCCCAGAGTGGTACTCAATAAATATATATTTGCTATTTTTGTTATTGACCAGTAAAAACAGATTACTTTATGTAACTCACTGAAGCTATCAGTTTGTTTACTTTCATTTAGGAAAACAGAACTTTACTGCAACTATATAAGACAGATTATATATATATTTAAATCTATTATACTGTAAGTTCTTTAAAGAGTAAAAATTATGCTAATATATATGTGTGTGTGATACTCTAACATCCACTGAAACTAACCAAATAGAGAAAGCTATCAACCATTCAATCTGTTTTTAGACTTATTTCTAGCTATACATCCAAGGACTCTAAGATTGGAATTTTAAGGCTTCTACAGACAACTTACTTATTCCCTGCTCAGCTTCTGCTTCAAAAAGAAAGACCAAAGATATTATTTGTTACTTTGTACCTTACATCTTCAGCCATAATACATACCCTAAATCTATATTTATAATTCCTAAAACAGTATTTATAATATTATTCTCTCATCAGATAAAGATATATTCATTTGAAAAATAAATAATTCATTACAACGTAGAAAGTTTCATCATACATCATCCCAAGTCCAGCATTTTTCATTAGCAGTGATGCCAGTCTCTCTGTAATATTCTTCTAAAGGTGGTTCAAGAAGGATCACATCAAATTTGGGTGTCAGTTCTCTGATGTCAAAGGCTTCTATATCTGCTTGTAAGTACCTATTTGGTTAAAGCATAAAAAGTAAGAGATTACAGATGGTAATGAAAAAAAGTTTCTTAAATACTTCCTAATACTATTTTAAAGTCATCATGAGCTAATAACTAAATACCTTTTTATGGAGGAATCTCTCTCCTCAGTATGGACAGTAAAACTATCTACCACTATTATTCCTGACGACATGGACAGAATCATACTACAAAGCAAAACCATGATCCCACAGGAACATCCTGATTATAAACCTCTCTCATTTTTTATACTGAAAATCCATACTCAGATGTGAGTCTCTAAGTCCGTTTCCATTATCATCATAATACTTTGAGGAATATTACATTATTTTTTCCTGCAATTGTCCTTTAGAAAAATTGTTTTGTTTTAAATTCCTCCATCTAAAAAAGTTTCTAAAGATAGACATAATTTTCTTTTGCTAGTTAGCTATTTATATTGCTAGTATTTATATTAACAGTCCTTTCCAGCCACTTAGTATAAATTACTACTAGCCTTTATTTAACAGTTATTTCTACACAGTACGAAGGTATTTCAAATATAAATATAAAACACTTTGGGGCTTCCCCGGTGGCTCAGCAGTTAAGAATTCACCTGCAGTGCAGAAGACTCAGGTTCAATCCCTGGGTCGGGAAGATCCCCTGGAGGAGGGCATGGCAACCCACTCCAGTATTCTTGCCCGCATAATCCCATGGACAGAGAAGCCTGGAGGGCTACAGTCCATAGGGTCGCAAAGAGTCGGACACAACTGAAGCAACCTAGCATGCATGCATAAGATACTTTAAATGTAAAATATTTCTAAATATGATAAATATTAGCCTGTTAAAATTTTTTCCACTAACTCAGTTATCTTTATGGTTTTTCTAATCATTAATAGCATACATTTTAGCAAACTGTTAAATGTACAAAATGTTCAAAGTAAGCTAAAGAGTCTCCAATTTCAAGGATAATACACATTTTTTGAGGGAAACGTTATTTTGTTAGCAGAGGCTAAAATGAATTTTTGTATTCCAAAATGTTAAGAATAGTATCCCTAGATGCCAAGTTATAATTAACTTTCATTTTCTTATTTTCTCTCTCTTAAGTTTTCTAACTTTCTTATATGCAATTTTTGAGAAGAAAAGATATTTAAAAACATTTAAAGATAGTTAGGAATACAACAAATAAGATTTTCTAAGAAAAAATACTTAAAGACACTCTAAATTATCTAGTAAACTGAAAACAAATCAAATGACAACCTACTGTATACTCAGAACCAGAGTTTCAAACCAATACATTTCACTATAAAGAAGAAAGAGTGTGTTAACCTTTCAAAAATGAATTTTTTTCCAACTTCAGAAAGGTTACATGACATAGACTAATATTTTAAGCCCGAGTTGAGAACAAAAAACCCCACTTACATAGGAGGAGTGTTAGATTTAGCTATTAACTCATCCTTCAGTCTGATGAGCTCCCGCAATTTAGGGTATTCTTCAAATCTGTCAGCCAAACCTGGAGAGGAAAAACAGTAAATTCCAAATTTGAATACAACCAGAGATCAAATTGCCAACATCCGCTCGATCATGGAGAAAGCAAGAGAGTTCCAGAAAAACATATATTTCTGCTTCATTGACTATGCCAAAGCTTTTGACTGTGTGGATCACAATAAACTGTGGAAAATTCTGAAAGAGACGGGAATACCAGACCACCTGACCTGCCTCTTGAGAAACCTGTATGCAGGTCAGGAAGCTACAGTTAGAACTGTACATGGAACAACAGACTGGTTCCAAATAGGAAAAGGAGTACGTCAAGGTTGTATATTGTCACCCTGCTTATTTAACTTATATGCAGAGTACATCATGAGGAACGCTCAGCTGGAAGAAGCACAAGCTGGAATCAAGATTGCTGGGAGAAATATCAATAACCTCAGATATGCAGATGACACCACCCTTATGGTAGAAAGTGAAGAGGAACTCAAAAGCCTCTTGATGAAAGTGAAAGAGGAGAGTGAAATGGTTGGCTTGAAGCTCAACATTCAGAAAACAAAGATCATGGCATCTGGTCCCATCACTTCATGGGAAATAGATGGGGAAACAGTGGAAACAGTGTCAGACTTTATTTTTTTGGGCTTCAAAATCACTGCAGATGCTGATTGCAGCCAGGAAATTAAAAGATGCTTACTTCTTGGAAGGAAAGTTATGACCAAGCTAGATAGCATATTAAAAAGCAGAGACATTACTTTGCCAACAAAGGTCCGTCTAGTCAAGGCCATGGTTTTTCCAGTGGTCATGTATGGATGTGAGAGTTGGACTGTGAAGAAAGCTGATCGCCGAAGAATTGATGCTTTTGAACTGTGGTGCTGGAGAAGACTCTTGAGAGTCCCTTGGACTGCAAGGAGATCCAACCAGTACATTCTAGAGGAGATCAATCCTGGGTGTTCACTGGAAGGACTGATGCTGAAACTGAAACTCCAATACTATGGCCACCTCATGCGACGAGTTGACTCACTGGAAAAGACTCTGATGCTGGGAGGGATTGGGGGCAGGAGGAGATGGGGACGACAGAGAATGAGATGGATGGATGGCATCACCAACTCGATGGACATGAGTTTGAGTGAACTCTGGGAGTTGCTGATGGACAGGGAGGCCTGGCATGCTGTGATTCATGGGGTCGCAAAGAGTCGGACAGGACTGAGCGACTGAACTGAACTGAACTGAGTATCAGTGAATTCAAAGGTGATGAGCCTGCTCAGGAAAACAAAACAAGACACAACCAACTTACCATTCTCACATCCTTTGTAAAAAAGTTAGTTTTGAGTATTTTTAAATACTTCATATACACATTTTATACCTAATGACCCTAATTTCACATGTAAACAAACACCCAGGTGTTTTAAAAGCCAGATGGTTTAAGTCAATTAACCATTTTTCAAACTTATTATATTAAATAATCTTCTTAAAGTATCAAGTTTACACATTCTGTTCTTAGGAAAAGAAAGTTTTTTTTATTCATGCTTTTTTCTTTTTTTATTAAAAATACAAAAAAACAACTCTCCCAAAGATCTATTGACTGTTCAGTTTTCCCTAGTTTGACAGTTATCCAAAGCAGAGAAAATGAAGATGTCTTATCCTTACCACTGATGATCTTAAATGGCTTAAATTATGGACACAATCCCAGAACCAATCTAGGCAGGAAGATAATGAGTCCCTATTAGTCGATTAGCTCTCACCTCACTCACTCTGATTACTTATCTGAATTGTACTACCAACTCCAAGACAAGTCATTTTCTCTAAGAACATATCCTATATCAATATTTATAGTTTTAAAGATCTCATATCTCCACATATTATAAACCAAATCTTCATATATATTTTCAAGCTTAGGATCTTCAAAAACACCTCCAAGTCCAAGAAAGGTTAAAAGCAGGAGCCTCATTGTTTCCATGTCCTTAAAAATATTTAAATCTTTGAACCTCAGAAGAGATTTTAGGTAAAACAGCATAATGCCTGTTTAAACAACTGTAGGGTTAAGTAGAGTTGGACACGACTGAAGTGACTTAGCAGCAGGGTTAAATAGGGCTTTGAATATCAAAGATTCCTAAAAGATCTTATTTTACTTTATCCTTCTTCCTAACAAGAATCATAATCATCTTAAAAACCAAAAGTACATTTTCAGAACCCTAATATCAAAGATTAAAAAAATGAAAGATTTTGTGAAGTATCCTTAATCAGTGGTTACAGATCAAATTTCAAATGAAACAAGTTTGAAGATTTTATTATATTTGAGTTTCAATCACAGTAGAGTCAGTTCTCAATCATCTACAAAACAGAGGTACAACTTTTTCTCAATCCATAATAGTTTCCTAAGTACATTTTCTTTGCCTTGGAGAAATAAACGTCTTAAAAGCAGAAAGGCCAATAATGAAATCTGGCTATATTACCTATAAATTTAAAAAAAAGAAAGCTTTATTGAAGTCTAATTGATACACAAAAACCTTATACATTAAACTTATATTTAATGGATGCAATCTGATGAGTTTTAACACATGCATATAGCTGTGAAACCATAACCACAATCAAGGTAAGACATATTAATAACCTTCAGAAGTTTCTTTGTGTTCCTCTGGTTTTGGCGTGTGTATGTGCAGTAAGACCCCTTAATGGATCACTGCCTCGTAATGGCGAACGGGATAGCATAACTCAATGAAGCTATGAGCCATGCTGTGAAGGCCCACCCAAGACAGACGAGTCACAGTGAAGGGTTCTAACAAAACGTGATCCACTGGAGGAGAGAATGGCAAACCACTCCAGTATACAAGCCTTGAGAACTCCATGAACTGTATAAAAAGGCAAAAAGATGTGACACTGAAAGATGAGCCGCTCCAGGTTGGAAGGTGTCCAATATGCTACCGGGGAAGAGCAGAGTACAACTACTAATAGCTCCAGAAAGAATGAAGCAGCTGTGCCAAAGCGGAAACAACACTCAGTTGTGGGTGGTCTGGTGATGTAAGTATAATCAGGTGTTTTAAAGAACAGCACTGCATAGGAGCCTGGAATGTTAAGATTCATGAATCAAGGTAAACTGGACATGGTCATGCAGGAGGTGACAAGAGTAAACATTGACATCTTAAGAACCCATGAACTAAAACGAATGGGAATGGGTGAAATTAATTCAGATGATCACTGGAACTACTACTGTTGACAACAATCCTTAAAGGAAGCAACCTAGAAGTCCATCGACAGATGAATGGATAAAGAATTTGTGGTACATATGGCAAGCCACTCCAGTACTCTTGCCTAGAAAATCCCATGGATGGAGGAGCCTGGTAGGCTGCAGTCCGTGGGGTCGCTAGGGGTCGGACACGACTGAGCGACTTCACTTTCACACATTGGAGAAGGAAATGGCAGCCCGCTCCTGTGTTCTTGCCTGGAGAATCCCAGGGACGGGGGAGCCTGGTGGGCTTCTGTCTATGGGGTCACACAGAGTCGGACACAACTGAAGTGACTTAGCAGCAGTAGCAGCATGCACAATGGAATAGTACTCAGCCATAAAAAGGAATGCATTTGAGTCAGTTCTGATTAGATGGATGAATGTAGACCTTATTATACAGAGTGAAGTCAATCAGAAAGAGAAAGATAAATATCGTATTCTAACACATATCTACAGAATCTGGAAAAATGGTACTGGAGAATTTATTTACAGGGTAGCAATGCAGAAACAGAGAAGTCTTATGGACATGGGGAGAGGGGAGGAGAGGGTGAGATGTATGGAAAGAGTAACATGGAAACTTCCATTACCATATGTAAAATAGATAGACAATGGGAATTTGCTGTATGGCTCAGGAAACTCAAACAGGGGCTCTGTATCAATCTAGAGGGGTGGGAGATGGGAGGGAGGTTCAAAAGGGACATGTGTATGCCCATGGCTGATTTATGTTGATGTTTGAGAGAAAACAACAAAATTCTGTAAAGCAATTATCCTTCAATAAAAAAATTAATTAAAAAAAAATGAATCCCTTAAAAGAAATGGAGTAACCCTTATAATCACCGACTCGATGGACATGAGTTTGAGTGAACTCCGGGAGTTGGTGATGGACAGGGAGGCCTGGCGTGCTGTGATTCATGGGGTCGCAAAGAGTCAGACATGACTGAGCGACTGAACTGAACTGAACCCTTATAATCAACAAGAGTCTGAAATGCATTACCTTGGGTGCAACCTTAAAAATGACAGAATGATTTCAGTTCATTTTCAAGGCAAACTATTCCACATCACAGTAATACAAGTCTATGCCCCAGCCACCAATGCTGAAGAAGCTGATCAGATCTAAGAAGACCTAGAAGACTTCCTAGAACACCAAAAAAAGATGTCCTATTCATCACAAAGAAAGCCGAGTGCCAAAGAATTGACCTTCTGAACTGTGGTGCTGGAGAAGACTCTTGAGAGTCCCTTGGACTGCAAGGAGATCCAACCAGTCCATCCTAAAGGAACTCAGTCCTAAATATTCATTGGAAGGACTGATGCTGAAGCTGAAACTCCAATATTTTGGCCACCTGATGTGAAGAACTGACTCACTAGAAAAAGACCCTGTTACTGGAAAGATTGAGGGCAGGAGGAGAAGGGGATGACAGGGGATGAGATGGTTGAATGGCATCACCGACTAAATGGACATAAGTTGGAGCAAGCTCCAAGAGTTGGCGAAGGACAGGGGAGCTTGGCATGCTGCAGTCCATGGGGTCGCAAAGAGTCAGACACAACTGAGCGACTGAACTGAACTGATTCATCATAAGGGACTGGAATGCAAAGTAGGAAGTCAAGAGATAGCTGGAATAACTTGGAGTACAAAATGAAGCAGGGCAATGGCTGACAGAATTTTGCCAAGAGAATACACTTGTCAGAGCTAACACCCTTTGAAAACAACACAAGAGATGACTTTACAACATGGACATCACCAAATGATCAATACTGATATCAGATTGATTACATTCTTCATAGCTGAAGACAGAGAAGCTGTACAGAGTCAACAAAAACAAGACCTGGAGCTGACTGTGGCTCATATCATCAGCTCCTCACAGGAAAATTCAAGCCTAAACTAAAGAAAGTGGGGACAACTACTAGGCCAGTCAGGTAAGACTTAAATCAAATTCCCTATGAATATCAGTGGAGGTGACAAATAGACTCAAATGATTAGATCCAGTGAACAGAGTGCTTGAAGAACTATGGACAGAGGTCTATAATACTGTACAGGAGGCAGCAAACAACACCATCCCAGCTGAGGAAAGAAGAGAAGCAAAAAGAAAGGGTGAAATGGAAAGGTTCACCCAACTAAATCAAGAGTTCTACAAAACAGCAAGAGACCAGACGGTCTTCTTCCATGAACAGTACAAAGAAATAGAGGAAAATAACAGAAAGCTTAAGGCTAGGAGATCTCTTCAAGAAGACTGGAAACATCAAAGGAACATTTCATCCAAAGATGGACACAATAAGGACAAAAACAGTAAAGACCTAATTGAAGCAGAAGAGATCAAGAAGAGACGGAAAAGATACACAGAAGAATTGTACAAAAAAGATCTTAATGACCTGGCTAATCACGATGGTGTAGTCTCTCATTCAGTCAGACATCCTGGAGTGTGAAGTCAGGTGGGTCTTTGGAAGCACTGCTGCCAAAAAGCTTGTGGAGGTGACGAAACGCCAGCAGAAATATTTAAAATCCTAAAAGATGATGCTATTAAAGCGCTGTACTTAGTAAGTCAGCAAATTTGGAAAATCCAGCAGTGATCACAGGACTGGAAAAGGTCAATCCTCATCCCAGCTCCCAAGAAGGACAGTACTAAAGAATGTTCAAACCAATGGACAATTGCACTCATCTCCCATGTTAGTAAAGTTATGTTCAAAATCCTCCAAGGCAGGCTTCAGCATTACATGAACCAAGAACTTCCAGAAGTTCAAGCAAGCTGCATTCAGAAAAGGCAGAGGAACCAGAGATCACATTGTCAACCTTCACTGGATCACAAAGCAAGCAAGGGAATTCCAGAAACACATCTACCTCTGTTTCACTGACTACGCTAAAGCCTTTGACTGTGTGGATCATAACTGTGGAAGACTAAAGAGATGGGAATATCAGACCATATTACCTGTCTCCTGAGAAACCTGTATGCAGGTCAAGAAGCAACAGGTAGAGCCCGATAGGGAACAACTGCCTGGTTCGGGATTGAGAAAGCAGTAGGACAAGATTGGTATTATCAACCCTGTCTATTCGACTTATACACAAAGTACATCATTGGAAATACTAGACTGGATGAGTCACAAGCTGGAATCAAGATTGCCAGGAGAAATATCAGTAACTTCAGATATGCAGATGATACCACTCTAATGGCAAAGCATGAAGAGGAACTAAAGAGCCTCTTGATGAGAGTGAAAGAGGAGAGTGAAAATGCTGGCTTAAAACTTAATATTAAAAAAACCAAGATCATGGCATCCATTCCTATCACTTCAGGACAAAGAGAAGGGGAAAAGAGGAAAGCAGTGACAAATTTTCTCTTCTTGGGTTTTAAAATGACCACGGATGGTGACTGCAGCCATAAAATTAGAAGACAACTGCTTCTCGGCAGGAAAGCTACAGCAAACCTAGACAGTATGTTAAAAAGCAAAGACATCACTTGGTCAACAAAGGTCCATATAGTCAATCAAGGCTATGATCTTTCCAGTAGTCATGTACGGATGTGAAAGTTGGACCATAAAAAAGGGTGAGCACCAAAGAAGTGATGCTTTTGAATTCGTGCTGGAGAAGACTCTTGAGAGTCCCTTGGAAAGCAAGGAGATCAAACTAAATCAAATCTTAAAGGAAATCAACCATGAACACTCTTTGGAAGGACTGATGCTAAAGCTGTAGTTCCAATCCTTTGGCCACCTGATACAAAGAGCTGACTCATTAGAAAAGACCCTGATGCTGGGAAAGATTAAAAGCAGGAGAAGAGGACAACACAGGATGATGATTGGATGGCATCACTAATTCAATGGACATGACTTGGGCAAACTCTGGGAGATGGTGAGGGCCAGAAAAGCCTGGCGTGATGCAGCCCATGGGGTCACAAAGAGCCAGACACAATGTGGAAACTCAACAAGTATCTTGAAGTAAGATAAAATATACCCTCTTATATTTTTTGAAATATTGACTACGGTCAGCAGTATTACTGAGTATAGACAATTTTCTATACAGCAGATCTATAGAATCTTTTCATCATAGGGGCCTGGAACGCAAAGTAGGAAGTCAAGAGATAACTGGATTAACAGGTAAGATTGGCCTTGGAGTACAAAATGAAGCAGGGCAAAGGCTAACAGACTTTTGCCAAGAGAACATACTGGTCATAACAAACACCCTCTTCCAACAACACAAGAGACAACTCTACACATGGACATCACCAGACGGAGAAGATGGGGAAGCTCTATACAATCAGCAAAAATAAGACCAGGAGCTGACTGTGGCTCAGATCATGAACTCCTTATTGCAAAATTCAGACTTAAACTCAAGAAAGTAGGGAAAACCACTAGGCCATTCAGGTACGACCCAAATCAAATCCATTATGATTATACAGTGGAAGTGACAAATAGATTCAAGGGATTAGATCTGAGAAGAGTGTGTCTGAAGAACTATGGATAGGGTTACAGGAGATAGTGACCAAAATCATCCCCAAGAAAAAGAAATAAAACAAGGCAAAATGATTATCTGAGGAGGCTTTACAAATAGCTGAGAAAAGAAGAGAAGTGAAAGGCAAAGGAGAAAAGGAAAGATATATCCATCTGAATGCAGAGTCCCAAAGAATAGCAAGGAGATACGAAAGCATTCCTAAGTAATCAATGCAAAGAGAGAGAGGAAAACAACAGAATAGGAAAGACTAGAGATCTCTTCAAGAAAATTTAGAGATACCAAGGGAACATTTCACGCAAAGATGGGCACAATAAAGAAAAGAAACGGTATGGAACAGAAGCAGAAGAGATATAAAGAGAAGTGGTAAAAATACACTGAAGAACTTCACAAAAAAGGTCTTAATGACCCAGGTAACCATGATGGTGTGATCTCTCACCTAGAGCCAGACCTCCTGGAGTATGAAGTCAAGTGGGCCTTAGGAAGCATTAATATGAACAAAGCTAGTAGAGGTGATGGAATTCCAGCTGAGCTATTTCAAATTCTAAAAGATGATATGCCAGCAAATTTAGAAAACTCAGGAGTGGCCACAGGACTGGAAAAGATCAGTCTTCATTCCAATCTCAAAGAAGGGCAATGCCAAAGAATGTCAAACATTCACACAACTACGCTCATTTCACATACTAACAAGGTAATGCTCAAAATCCTTCAAGCTAGGCTTCAGCAGTACACGAATCGAGAACTTCCAGATTTCACAATGTACAAGGTGTATTTAGGAAAGGCAGAGGAATCAGAGATCACACTGCCAACATCCTTTGGATCATAGAAAAAGCAAGGGAATTTCAGAAAAATATCTACTTCTGCTTCATTGACTACATTAAAGCCTTCAACTGTGTGGATCACAAGAAACTGTGGAAAATTCTTCAAGATATGGGACTACCAGACCGCCTTACCTTCCTCCTGAGAAACCTGTATGCAGGTCAAGAAGCAACATTTAGAACAAGATATGGCACAACAGACTGGTTCCAAATTGCAAAAAGAGTACATCAAGGCTGTATATTGTCACCCTGCTTCTTTAACTTATATACAGAGTACATCATCAGAAATGAGGAGCTGGTTGAATCACAAGCTGGAATCAAGATTGCCGGGAGAAATATCAATAACCTCAGATATGCAGATGACACCACTCCAACGGCAGAAAGCAAAGAGGAACTAAAGAGTCTCTTGAAGAAGGTGAAAGAGGAGAGTGACAAAGCTGACTTAAAACTCAACATTCAAAAAACTACAATAATGGCATCTAGTCCCATCACTTCATGGGAAATAGTGGGGAAAATAATGGAAACAGTGATAGACTTTATTTTCTGGGCTGTAAACTATTACAAACCTAGACAGGATATTAAAAAGCAGAGATATCACTTTGCTGACAAAGGTACGAATAGTCAAAATTACGGTTTTTCCAATAGACACATAGGGCTATGAGAGTTGCACTATTAAAGTCTGAGTGTTAAATAATTGATGCTTCTGAAATGTGGTGATGAAAGACTCTCGAGATCCCTTGGACAGCAAGGAGATCAAACCAGTAATCCTAAAGGAAATTAACCCTGAATATTCATCGGAAGGACTGATGCTAAAGCTCTTAATAGCCTGGCCACCTGATGCAAAGAGCTGACTCACTGGAAAAGTGATGCTGGGAAAGATTGATGGCAGAGGAGAAAGGGATGGCAGAGGTTGAGATGGTTGGATGGCATCACCAAGTCAAGGGACGTAAGTCTGAGCAAATTCCAGGAGACAGTGAAGGACAGGGAAGCCTTTCATGCTGTGGTCCATGGAGCTGCAGAGTCAGACATGACTGAGCAACTGAACAACAAGATCTACAGAATTAATTTATCTTGCATAACTGAAACTTATGCCAACTGCACAACTTCTCATCTTCCTCTCTCTCTAGCCTGAAAGCCACTGCTGTACTCTCTTCTTCTATGAGAATCACTATTTTAGGTAGCTCATAAAAGTGTATGTATTTATATATGTACTATGATAGTTTACGTACCTCTTGAAGTGCGTGCATTTCTGTCATTCTGTAACTGGCCTATCTCACCATTATAACTTTTTGTGCTACATCTAAATTGTGACCATGAAAACATTAAAACCAGTTTCTACATGTGTTGCTTACAAGCAAAAAAGAAAAAGTATATTGGATTACATAAAAATAAAATTTTTTTGTGGCAAATGGTGCCATCAAAACAGTAAAAAGACAACCCACAGAATGGGAGAAAATATTTGCAAATCATACATCTGATAAAGGACTTACACTGAGAATATATAAAGAACTCTTCAGTTCAGTTCAGTCGCTCAGTCGTGTCCGACTCTTTGCGACCCCATGAATCACAGCATTACAATAAAATAATAAAAAGTCAAATTCCAAAAAAAAGCTTTTAGACATTTCTCCAAAATAGGTATTTAAATGGAAAAATAAGCATAGGAAAAGATTTTTAATATCATTAGTCACTAGGGAAATGCAGATCAAAACCGCAATGAAATACTACTTCGTATTCACTAGTATAGCTATAATTATAAAGACAGATAATAGAAAGTGTCAATGATACCTGAAATATCGTTGGAACCCTCATATATTGTTAGTAAAAATATATAAAGTACAGCTGCTCTGAAAAACAGATTTGCAGTTACTCAAAAAGTTAAATGTAGAACTATCACAAGACCCAGTGATTCTCTCCCAGGTATACACCCAAGAGAAATGAGAGCATACATTCACACAAAAACTCTACATGAATATTCACAGCAGGAGAGTTTTCAAGTCAGAAAGTGGAAACAATCCAAATGAATAGATAACAAAATGTGGTATGTACTTACAATGGAATATTATTTGGCCATAAAAAGAAACGAAGTACTTCTAAATGCTGCTAATATCAATGGCCCCTGAAGACACTATGTTAAATGAGAAAAGCCCAGTCACAAAACCACATATTATATGAGTCCAATTATATGAAATGTCTAGAATAGGCAAACTGATAATGAGTCAATGAATGGTTACTTAAGGCTGGTGGGGGTGGGGCAACGGTGTGAGAAGGAATGGGAATTGACTGCTAATGATTGAGTATTGAGTTTCTTTAGGGGAGATAAAAATGTTCTAAGGATGCATAATATTGTCGGTAGTAATGTAAACTGGTGCAGCAACTGTGGCAAACAGTATGGAACTACCATACTGTTTTCTCAAAAAACTAAAAATAGACATAACTATATGAATACCGAAATTCCACTCCTGGGTATATATCTGCTGCTAACTCACTTCAGTTGTGTCCAACTCTATGAGACCCCACAGACAGCAGCCCACCAGGCTCCCCTGTCCCTGGGATTCTCCAGGCAAGAACACTGGAGTGGGTTGCCACTGCCTTCTCTGGGTAAATATCTGAAGAAAACAAAAACACTAATTCAAAAAGACACATGCACCCAATGTTCTTAGCAGCACTATTTACAATAGCCAAGATATGGAAGCAACCTAAGTGCCGATCGACATATGAAAGGATAAAGAAGATGTGGTTCATATACATATACAATGGAGTACTACTACTACTAAGTCACTTCAGTCGTGTCCGACTCTGTGCAACGCTATGGACCACAGCCTACAAGGCTCCTCCGTCCAGGGGATTTTTCCAGGCAAGAGTATTGGAGTGGGGTGCCATTGCTTTCTCCTCAATGGAGTACTACTCAGCCATAAAAAGTGATTATTTTTTTCACCATTTGCAACAACATGGAGGATATTATGCTTAGTGAAATAAGTCAGAAAGACAAATACCATATATTATCACTCATGTGAAATCTAAAAAATAAAGAACAACCTAGTGAATAAAACAAAAAGAAACAGACTCAGAAAACAAATTAGTGGTTACCAGTGGGGATAGAAGAGGGAGAGCAAAATGGGGGAGGGGATTAAGAAATACAAATTTCTATATATATTATAAATAAGTTACAAGCATAATACTCAGCAGAGAGAATATAGCCAATATTTTATATTAACTATAAATGAAGTATAAACTTTAAAAATTGTGAGCCACTATTTGTACACCTAAAATATATAATATTGTATGTCAGCTATACCTCAATTTAAAAAAAAGGTGTAAAATTAGATGGTGGTGATGGTTGCACAAACCTGTAGATACTTTAAAACATTAAATTATATTATTTAAATGGGTGAATTGTATAGTACATGAATTATCTTAATCAAGCTATTTTCAAAACTGCAGGGATACTGCCTCCGATGAGCATACTGGTAGACTGAACATAGCTGAGGAAAGAATCTGAGCTTGAGGATACCTCAACATAAATCTCAAAAACTGAAAAGTAAAGAAAATAAAAATTGGAAGGGAAAGTCAGACTATCCAAGGAACATGAGATAACTACAAAAGGTGTAATGGAAATATCAGAAGAAGAAAAAAACCAGAGGAACAGAAGAAATATCTGAATCAATAATAACTGAGGGGACTTCCCTGGTGGTGCAGTCATTAAGAGCCCACCTTGCAGTGCAGGGGATGATGGTTCAATCCCTGATTGGGGAACTAAGATCCCACCTGCAGCAGGACAGCTAAGTCCATGTGGCACGCTACTGAGCCATGACAGTGAGCTCACATGCCACAACTAAGATCTGAAGAAGTCAAAAACAAACAATGATGACTAAACATTTCACAAATTAATGTCAGACATCAAACCCCAGATTTAGGAAGCTCAGAGTACCAAACAGGATACATATCAAAAAAAAAAAAAGAAAAAAAACTCAACTATACCTACACATGTCATTTTCAAGCTATAGAAAATAAAAGTCCTGAAAGAAACCAGGAAAAAAAAAACTGCTGTGGAACAAAGTTAAGAATTATATCCAACTTCTCAGAAAAAAGCAAGCAAAAAGAGAGTGAAGTAAAATACTTAGAGTACTGAAAGAAAGAAAACACCAATCCAGAATTCTGTACTTTACAAAATTAATCTTTCAAAAGTAAAGGAGAAATAAAGATTTTCTCAGAGAAACAAAAATTGAGGGAATTTGTTGCTACTAGGCCTATCTTGGAAGAAATGTTAAAAAAAAATTCTTAGAGGAAAAGAAAATGACAAAGGTCAAAAAATCAGAGTTACCTAAAGAAAGGAAGAGCATCAAAGAAGGAATAAATAAAGGCAAAATAAAAATGAGGGATAATCACAGAAACAAAGTGAAGGAAAGGAAGGAAGACGGAAAAAAGCAACTTTGCTCGATGGAAAAAGGGAGTGTACAAGGAGTACTATGGATGGAAAGGGGAAGCCAAGCTAGGAAAGAGTAATTTTGTGAGAAATAGACCACAAAATGGATAAATTACATGCATGGAACCGACAGCCAGCAATCGCATATTCCAACAAATCAGACATACCTACATCCCTGATGAAATTCTGGGGTCTATGTCCAGTGTCTACAAAATGTTGGCAGTAATCATTATGGGGATTTAAACTCTGTGTTCCCTAAAGAAAAAGTCAAAATTAAATTAATAGCTTTCACTCTGGTGGCAGATACATTAACTCAGAGCTTTATTTTTTATTATGAGGTCAAGCAAAATATAAGCTAATTGATAGATTTAAAAAATAAAAAACATCACTAAAACGATAGGTTACAATTCAGTTATCTATAGACATTAATAGTCAAGCATCAGAAGAACATTTCATGAATAATTTTAAATGATATTTTATTTTATAATAATAATGATCCCTCAATAACTGAAAAAAAAACCTTGAACATAAGTATTTAAAATCTTTTCAGGCACAAAGCTGAAACATGAAAAGTTGAAGATTTGAAAATTATTTACCTTAAGAAAAGTACTAGAATCTTTATAAATCTCTTCTTCATATGGCAAATTCTCTTCCTCCTGTTGCATTTCTAATTCATCCTTTAAAAAGGAACATTAAGTAGATATTTTATGTATAAGAGAAATCTTATGTATTATATATAAGTATTAAGCCTCATAAATATTTTATTTCCCTAAGACATAAATTTTTCAAATTACCATTAAACATTGAAGTTTTTGCTTTCTCATCATCAGCTATAAGTAGCTATGTTTATAATAAAAATTTCCTTTTCATTCTCAATAATAACTGTCTATAACTACTAATTTTGTTGACTAAGTTATCTAGATTTACCTTAAATATAATATTTTAAATTATTAGAATTTAGCTGCAATCATGAAAGACAGGCCCACCAGATGGGCAGTTTTACTTCTACTAGAGCAAACCAAAAGAAATCTCTATTTTATAGGTCAAAAATGTTAAAATATGAGGAATTATATATGCTTTAACCTAACAAAGTGACCAATACTTAAGTTATATATTATGATATATCAAATGTAACCAACACACAATATTGTTGTTTCGCTAAGTTGTGTCCAACTCTTTGCGACCGCATGGACAGTAGCCTGCCAGGCCCCTCTGTCCATGAGATTTCCTAGGCAAGAATACTGGAGTGGGTTGCCATTTCCCCCTCCAGGGGATCTTTCAAACCCAGGAATTGAACCCACATCTCTTATGTCTCCTGCATTGGCAGGCATATTCTTTACCACTAAGCCACGAGGGAAGCCCAACACAAAATAGTTTTTATGAAATTAGGTAATTATACTTAAGAGATTTACTGAAACTATTTATTCTCTTCTGTTAAATATAGCTGTATAACAATTAATTTGAAAAAATGGAGATAGGTTTTCTCCCTTTACTTTTTTTTCACCTAAATAATGCAACTACACGTTCAGCAGTTGGGTTTTTTCCCTTGGGCCTCTGTTAGAAATGTTTCTACACTACTATCTAGCCCATGAATTCTCAAAATATTTTAATTGCACTACCCTATATTGTTAAGATGGGATAACACAACTCATAAAAGACAGTACTGTACTCTCCTGAAAACTGATCCAATTATCCAACGTTTCTGGTACATCTACCTCCTTGCTCTTATTTAAGAATGTTGTTGCCTAGAGCTGACTAGGCATTACGCTTAGTGCTTTATATACATCACCTGATTTAACCCACATACCTCTTCTATTAAAATGAGTAACTGATATAAATGGTGACATATATGCTACTGACAATATTCAGTGTTTTGTCAAAATTCAACTTTTGTCAGATTTGTTTTCCTAGATAAGACTCTAGGATTGTAGGACTTCTTTTTTTCTTGACCAAAACATTGTCCCATTCTCTACTTGCCTTATATTCTTCCATCTTGTCTTCATCTGTCTCTCCTTCATCCTGATACTTACGTTTTGCATTTGGAGCAGAGGTATCATAGGAAGCCCTGAAAATTAAAACTGAAATATCACTCACAAACACATAAGATGTATATATGTAACCATTAATATTAAAGAACAGTTTTGCAGAGACATAACTAGGCAAATTTTTCCTAACAGTATCCATTCAATCAGTTTATAAAATTTAAAAGTATCACAATCTAATTAATAACTCTGTACTTTTGAGAAAGCAACCAAATGAGAAAATAAGTTTTTATAAGGTATGTATGGCAAAGAGAAATTTCTGCATTACATATCATTCTAATCTGTCTTGAATGAAACTGATGTTCTAATTGGTAACTACAATACTGAAAAATCCGAAATGCGTTATGAACTATCAAATGAATAGCACTTTTAGGATAAAGTACTTTTTTTAAATAAGGATTTTTAAAATTATATATGGTACATAAGCTAATTCTAACATTCCATTTTCTAACTAGTTCATAAGTGAGAACTTACTTGTATTCAGAAAAGAAGCATTTCATAATTCATAAACAATAAAAATCAATGTTTTCCAAATTTGTATGCTGATGCTTATAACATACTTGATACCTAAGATTATTGTTTATTAAAGCAATGATCCTTTTGAAAATATTAACATATCACTCATAAAAAGCAATTATTCTACTGACCTGCAAGTTTCTCTTGTTTCAGCAATTTCTCTCTGCTCATCTTTGCTATTTAATACAGCACCAATGCTATCGGCACTTTCAGCTCCCAACTGAGAAAAGGCAAAAATCAAAATTAGAACACAACCTGCTGAACATCCTTTCTAGCCAACTGTAGCAGCATTTAATACATCAAATATTAAAAAAAAAAAAGAAATATCCCTAACTACCGTAGCAAGCGAGGAATCACTTAATATTTTTAGGCACAAGAAGAGCATGAGGAAGTCTGCATTATATAGCCCCTTGAGCTCAAAAAAGGTGAGAAAGCATACTAGAGCCCAGCCTTTATTAAACAATTATATTAATTCCCACTGCCTCTTTAGACTAGTCCATGACTCCCCTAAGGGTTCTCCAATGATAAATCTCTTCCAGTATATTAATGTTCCTGATATTTTAACTCATCTATAAAATTTTCCTGACCCCCACCCTGTTTCGTCGGAAAACACATCTACTTCCTGTAGGAGAAATGCTTTTTTTTAACCTTCTTCCCATGAAAGTGACTGACTCCCCTCCCTTCAGTTCTCAGAGTTCTTCCATGAACACTAGAGAGAGAAGTAGTAGTCTCCTTCCATTTTTCTCTTACCTCCTCATTTTCTCATTCAGATCAAAATACAAACTAAGTTTGTTTTACTTTTGTTTATTCCCTATTTATATTTTATATTTGTACACCTCAGTTATTTTAAGTTTACTTTTGTCTTCTTCTCCCCCTTCTTTGTTACCTCACTGAGGAAGAACTCTGTCCTGTTGATATCTAATGTTCAGGAGCTATTATAAAGTCTGACTTATAATAGATGCTCAATAAATATGTGAATAAATCAATGAGATTTCTTGCCAAGGCCTAAATTAGAATATGATGTTTTATAAGACACATGTTTTAAATCAAATTGTGCTTACATACACAATCATCTTGTGTTCCAACTTTTTTTTTTTTTAGTTGTGGAATGACTGGAGTAATTAAATAGACTTTCCATTGTGGGTGTGTGTGTGTGTGTGTGTGCGCTCAGTCCTGTCCAATTCTTTGTGATTCCCCCTTGACTGTAGCCCACCAGGCTACTCTGTCCATGGAATTTTCCAAGCAAGAATACTGGAGTGGGTTGCCATTTCCACTGTGGTAGCACTAAATATATTATTTGAATAATTATGACAATTTGGTATCCTTTGAAAGTATATTAATTTTTAAAAACAAAGCTACAAGTTAAAGAGCAGGCGTAAATTACTGGTGGCAGCATCAATGGCCACAATCATAGTGCGTGCCTATACACTGCATCTGATATCTTCATCCAGCAGCCAAAAACAAATCAAGCAAATTATATATGTTGAGTTGTGCTCTACTTTGAAGTTCATGAATCAACAAAAACTTATTAAAAACTAACTTTGGATAAGAAACAAAAGTTAGGGTAGAAGATTAACCCAACTGGAATTGTCTGTATGAGTTAGTGACGTACAGTAGTGGACTCAACGTTCAGGACAATGGACGCAGAGAGCGAGAAAAGCCTAAACCAGGGAGTTCCAGACCAAGTTTCATCACAAAGTTCTGACCTGGGCTGTGCCATAAAGGATAGACAGAAATCAGAAAGAAAGGACACTAGTTAAAAATTACAAAGTCTGTATTACACAAATAACTTTCTGGAGAGCAACCAGTCTGTCTTGTTCATATAGAAAGTGAAAAAAAGGTTGCTGGTAAAGTGGAAGTCTACCATTGATTACATTGGCCATCCTCAGCCAGGTGGAATGGTTTCTAACCAGTTATTCCAAGAGGGAGCCAGGTGTACTGGAAAGAGTACAGAAAGGCCTAAGACTGAAGCTGGCCAACTTAAGTTTTGTCACCTTCAGCATATAAGGTAAATTCTTTGAGCTTTATCTTCCTCATGTATAAGATCCAGACAGCATCTGACTTGTATGATAACATACGTAAAAGTTTGTCAAGTCCCTTGATACATGCAAGGGACTTAATAAACGGCAGCCATTATTAAATGCTGTACACTATGTAAGTTCTCTAAAGGTAGGATAACCTATTATTCATAGCGGACTTACCAACATCTACAAGAGTTCCTGGTACATAGTAAGACATTCAAGAAATAATTGTTTATGCATGTATTTTGAGTCAAATATAGGTTTGAATTCAAAACTTAAGCACAAAAATCTTACTTGGTTGTAACAAAGAGCCACTGGACATTTTCAAACATAACATGATAAAAGCAATTGGGATAAAGAAGGCTTGAAAAAGATATCTGATTTGTCAAAAAATCATAATGTCAGAGGCACTGAAACAGATCTGATTCCAAACACCCACCTTCTTTTTTTTTTTTTTGGCTTACACCACGGGGCTCACGAAGGCAATGGCAACACACTCCAGTACTCTCGCCTGGAAAATCCCATGGACGGAGGAGCCTGGTAGGCTGCAGTCCATGGGGTCGCTAGGAGTCGGACACCACTGAGCGACTTCACTTTCACTTTTACTCATTGGAGAAGGAAATGGCAACCCACTCCAGTGTTCTTGCCTGGAGAATCCCAGGGAAGGGGAAGCCTGGTGGGCTGCTGTCTATTGGGTCGCACAGAGTCGGACACGACTGAAGCGACTTAGCGGCAGCACGGGGCTTAAGGGATCTTAGTTCCCAGACCAGGGACTGAACCCAGGCCACAGCCATGAAATAGCAGAGTCCTAACCACTGGACTCGTCGCATGAGGTGGCCAAAGTATTGCAGTTTCAGCTTTAGCATCAGTCCCAGTTGACTCACTGGAAAAGACTCTGATGCTGGGAAAGGTTGGGGGCGGGAGGAGAAGGGGACACTGAATGAGATGGCTGGATGGCATCACCCACTCTGTGGACACGAGTTTGGGTGAACTCCGGGAGCTGGTGATGGACAGGGAGGCCTGGCGTGCTGTGATTCATGGGGTCGCAGAGAGTCGGACACGACTGAGCGACTGAACTGAACCACTGGACCCAGAGAAGGCAATGGCACCCCACTCCAGTACTCTTGCCTGGAAAATCCCGAGGACGGCGGTGCCTGGTAGGCGGCAGTCCACGGGGTCGCTAAGAGTCGGACATGACTGAGCGACTTCCCTTTCACTTTTCCCTTTCACACATTGGAGAAGGAAATGGCAACCCACTCCAGTGTTCTTGCCTGGAGAATCCCAGGGGTGGGGGAGCCTGGTGGACTGCCGTCTATGGGGTCGCACAGAGTCAGACATGACTGAAGCGACTTAGCAGCAGCAACCACTGGACCAACAGAGAGGTCCCTAAACACCGACATTTTAAACACTATACCATAAATCTTTTCATCATGTCATAAAAGAAGCTATATCTTTGATTTTCATTTACTAAAACCAAGATTTATTACAGAAAAAAAAATAACTATTTTTGACTGTTAAGATTCCTCATTAAAGCTTATGAGCATTTCCCCCATCACTTTTACTGACCCGAGGGGTAGAAAGGAAAACACAGCCTCTGACTTTAATCAAAGGTGTGCATCTGCATTTTCTGTATGTGTACTCTACTAATCAGCACGTGTCAACTTACACGCAAGCAGCAGTGAAGACAAGCTTTGGAGAGACAAACCTGGGTTCAACTTACTGGCCTAGAGATTAACGACTGAGGGGAAAAGCTCGTTAACCACCGGCGCCTGTGTCTTATTATGTGAGGATAATGCTACCTCTTTCAGAGATTTGTTGTGACTGAGAAAAGAATTCAAACATTTAGCTGCGGGTAATAACGAGGATACCATACACAGCATAGTCGACTGCGACACCCATGATGCACAGCCTAAAATTTACACTCAGGCTACTTCCAATGCGGTCTTTAGATATTATCCCAGAAATAAACACTGTAAACCTATTTCTCAATGTAGCCACAATCTCATGAATCAGGCGCTGATACGAGAAAAGCAAGACACAAACGACTATTTAAAAAGTGAAGAGAAATTTAGGGGCTAACGAGCCCCCCTTCCTCGCGTGAACTGCGGTAACTTACACGCAAACACCAAAGTTTTGTGTCCTCATCACTGAGCACGCCAGACACCTGGCGGGCATTCCATACATGATGCTGAAGACCAGGCGTGGCGGTCGCTTCAGCTCCACCATAAGGACCACAACACGAAAGGGGAACGATTCGGGGAACAGAGGGTAGGGAGGTCCTGGGATTAAAGTCTCGAGACCAGAAAGGGCTGCCGGGTGGCAGGTGAGGAGACGGAAAAGCGGGGAGACAGGGACGAGGAACGCCGCGCACGCGCACTCGCGACCCCTCCCTGGGCCGCGGACCTGCTGCGCGAGAAGCTGTCGACGTAACTTCTGCCGCTCCCGGATCTCCTGCAGGCGGCTGTCCATGTCCCGATTTGTTTTCCACTACCTCGAAAACCTGGCAATTAGCGGATGAATCCTTGCCCCAATTTCTCTTCGGAATCTGTGGAAAACAAAATTTTCCAGGCGCCTCAGGAGGCGGGTACCCAGGACCTTCTCCTCAGTAGGTGTTTCCGGCGCGGCCGGAATTTTGCGCCAGGGACCCGGAAGTCCCGCCTCCTCCTGGACGCCCGCGATTTGACGCCTCAGCAGAGGCCCAGTGAGTGTCCTGCGGCGCCGGGGGCGTCACGGAAGGTGCCCGCCCTTCCGAGAGCGCGGGCTGTCAGAGTGCAGCGGGCAGGTGGCCTGGCCTCTCACTGTCCTCTCCTGGGACTGCAGGCTTCCCAGGTCTGTTAGCACTGTTTCCGAGTTGTGGGCCGTATTGTCGATTCCCTTTTCCAGTAATTCCCCAGTTGCCAGTGCTGACGTTTTAAAAATTGCTGGATACCAGGCTTTTGGCTAAAAGCACAGACTCGAGTCCGATTGCCGGGTTTAAACCTGGGACTGTCCTTTACTAGCTGAATGGCCTTGGCTCATTAATCACCCTCTGTGTGCCTGTCCCTGTCCCAATCCCCTGTCCCTGGGATTCTCCAGGCAAGAACACTGGAGTGGGTTGCCATTTCCTTCTCCACCAACTCCTGGAGCCTACCCAAACCCATGTCCATCAAGTTGGTGATGCCATCCAACCATCTCATCCTCTGTCGTCCCCTTCTCCTCCTGCTGTCAATCTTTCCCAGCATCAGGGTCTGTTCAAATAGTCAGCTCTTCGCAATACTTCATGGCCCAAGTATTGGAGTTTCAGCTTTAGCATCAGTCCTTCCAATGAACATCCAGGACTGGTCTCCTTTAGGATGGACTGGTTGGATCTCCTTGCAGTCCAAGGGACTCTCAAGAGTCTTCTCCAACAGTGCAGTTCAAAAGCATCAATTCTTCGGTGCTCAGCTTTCTTTATAGTCCAACTCTCACATCCATACATGACCACTGGAAAAACCATAGCCTTGACTAGACAGAACATGGTTGGCAAAGTAATGTCTCTGCTTTTTAATATGCTGTCTAGGTTGGTCATAACTTTCCTTCCAAGGAGTAAGTGTCTTTTAATTTCATGGCTGCAATCACCATCTGCAGTGATTTTGGAGCCCAGAAAAATTAGTTAATCATTAAAGGGATGCTGTCTATACACTTAAATTATACATAAACGGTCCATCTCTGGGAACTCTGCTTTCCAGGGAATGCGCATTAAGCTAAAATCCTTCTTATAGGAAACATCCTGACCAGACCCACCTGTGAATCACTGCCAGGAGAAAGATTAACACAGCCCCCTCCAGAGGCTGATAGGAAACAGAAAGCATTTGACTTTACTCCCTCCACTTTTACTGTAAAAAAAGCCTAAATTCTAACTCAGGCAAGATGGTTCTTTGGGGGCATGAGCCCACTCTCTTCTTGCTTAAATGACTTTCCAAAGGAAGTCATTATTCCTTGTCCCAACTACTTGCCTCTAGATTACTGGCCTTTTGTGCAGCAAGCAGTATGAGCTTAGACTTGGTAACAGGTGGGTCAAAGGAAAACAAGTCTTGGTTGTATTCTAGAGGTCAGATGCTAGGGGGCCCTTTTTTGTGCTTGTGCATTTGTCTTAGCTGGAAATAACCCTGAGATATAAAAACAAATAGTCTACTGAAATAACCTGCTTGTAGAAGGGGGCTCAGTAATGATTCTCCTCTTTTTATAGGAAGGCAGCAAAGACGAAGTCTTAAGTTATTACCGCTATACACCATATTATCATCTTATTCCAAATTCAAAGTACAAGCAGAAGTAGACTAAGAAAGTCATGTGGCTCCATGTTTAGTTGGAAATTGTGGCAAGTACTTAGTAACAAGTCTATATTCTTCAAGAGGGGATTTACTTTTTGAAAATAGTATTAAATCCTCCAGGTCAAAACCAAGTGGTCCAGGCTAGGCCAAAATGGTTAAACTCAGTAACAGGTGGGTCATGGTAAAACATGTCTTGATTCATGTTCTAGAGGTCAGATGCTAGGGGTCCCCTTTTTGTGTTTGTTCATTTGTCTTAGCTGGAAATAACCAGTACTACACTCTACCAATTGTCATGAATTTCTCAATAAGTAGCTCTGAAAGGCAATTTCAAAAAAGGAGTCCTAAAAATCCTTTGAGTAGTGGCAGCACTACTTGAAAAAGTATGCTGACTTCCAAGGGCCCTATCCTGTAAAAGACAATATTAACTTGTACTTAAAAATTAGCTGCATCACTTGCCAGTCACGTGAGTACTGATTTGAACTTTTATTGATCAGTGATGTAAATAGACATTTTGTTCACTCAAATATGCATTGATATTTATTGAACATTTTATATGACAGACACTATGATGGACCCTCGGGTATATCAAAGACCAAAAACCAAATCAGATAGTTTTTCTTTAAGGAGCTTACTATCGAAAGGAGGGAAAATTGTTTTTCATGGTAAAGTGCAGTGCAGTGAGTGGTACTTGAGCCCTATACTCACCCACACTCTGCTCTGTGATGATGGTTGAGCTGGGAATTCACAAACTGAATTTCCCAGCTTTCCTTGTCTGATAGCTTCCTGTAAGATTCTGCAAAGAATTCTGCACAGGCAGATTAGAAGGTGGAACATGGGAAAGCTGCTGCTGCTAAGTTACTTCAGTTGTGTCCGACTCTGTGTGACCCCATAGACGCCCTTATTTCTCCACCTCTCTGCTTCTGTATCTGGGGGAATGGTTGTGGCCTTTACAAAGTCGTAGAGCCAGTTGAGGAAGCCCCTCCTTAGTGGTGCCACCTTCCCTTTCCATACACTCAAGTGGGTGTCCCCACATGTGACTTTGCTCTTGGGATCTGATAATACCACCTCCCCACTCTATCCTACCAGCTCTAGGGCTGAGAGCCACTTCCTGAAGTTAGGAATTTATGATTTAATTTCACCGTCAACATTTCTCCATAGCAAAGGCTGTCTCTTTAGAATTCCTTGTATGATTTGTTTTCCTGCCTGAAACGTGTACTGATAAAGAAGCAAATGTGTACTCAGTTCAGTTCAGTTCAGTTCAGTTGCTCAGTCGTGTCCGACTCTCCGCGACCCCATGAATCACAGCACGCCAGGCCTCCCTGTCCATCACCAACTCCCGGAGTACACTCAAACTCATGTCCACAGAGTCGGTGATGCCATCCAGCCATCTCATTCTCCGTCGTCCCCTTCTCCTCCCGCCCCCAACCTTTCCCAGCATCAGAGTCTTTTCCAGTGAGTCAACTCGTCTCATGAGGTGGCCAAAGTATTGGAGTTTCAGCTTTAGCACCTTATAGTATTTACAAAGCCATTGGCGTGTAGCAGAGAGTTGTCACAGTTTTCACAAACCAAGGGATATAACTCTGAAGTCTGTCTCCCAATGGATTTTAAAACAGCAGACCACACCAGCACACCTGTAGAGTACTGTACATGTGTATCAGTAATATTTCTTCATCACGACAAAATAAGGGGCACTATGATGCTGGGAGGGATTGGGGGCGGGAGGAGAAGGGGACGACAGAGAATGAGATGGCTGGATGGCATCACTGACTCGATGGACATGAGTTTGAGTGAACTCCGGGAGTTGGTGATGGACAGGGAGACCTGGCGTGCTGTGATTCATGGGGTCGCAAAGAGTCGGACACGACTGAGCGACTGAACTGAACTGAACTGAGGGAATGTGTGTGGCAGGGGCGGGGGTAGAAGAAATTTGAAAATTCCCCAAATATAATTCATATTCTTTGAAAAAGAAATTTTATTGTAGGCAAGGAAGTAATGAGAGATGCAGGCTTCTCAGGTGGCTCAGTGGTAAAGAATCCACCTGCCAATGCAGGAGATGTGGGTTCAACTCCTGGATTGGGAAGCTCCCTTGGATGAGGGAATGGCAACCCACTCTAGTCTTCTTGCCAGGAAAATCTCGTGGACAGAGGAGCCTGGCGGGCTACAGTCCATGGGGTCACAAAAGAGCCTGACATGACTTAGCGGCTAAACAACAACAAATGAAAAATCTAGGTAACAACTAATGCATCTCCCCTCTTGGGCTCCATCCCATAGGCCTACAAAGTCCTGTGTTCACCCAGCTTCAAGCCCAGAGTTAGCAACAGAGACACCAATGGTTTAATGGATGGTGAACTAACATGTGTGAAGCAAAGTCCTGGAGCAGCACCTCATGGTGTATGGCAGATGGCAGGCAAGACATGGTGGCCATCTTCACTGGGGGGATGGGAGTATATTACCAGTTATAAGGGAACTGATGTCAGATGGGCTCATTAGTTACTAGGGAAACCAGTAGAGGGGCATGCCCCTCACCACCCCTTTGATGAGAACAATCACTGGCTAGAGCCTGAGGCAAGTACATAGGAAGGTCAGTCATGTGATTAGGGTGCAGGCAGTAGGGGAGCAGGGGGTGTACAGAGAGCAAGAGAGCGAACGTCTTCAGTGACCTGACCTCGCACCCCCCTAAGTTCCTTGAGGATGACTCTTCCAAACTTATGTATCCGACTGCCTATTGTCCATCTTACTAAAATGTCCCTCACAGTCTCAAAGGTGTGATGGCTATAAGGTGAATTTATCAGTTACCCCCATCCATTTATTTTTTAAGTTAATTTTTATTGAAGTATAGTTGGTTTACAATGCTGTGTTTCTGCTGTACAGCAAAATGAATACACATACATATCCCCTCCCTTTTGGGTTTCCTTCCCATTCAGCTCACCACAGTGCATTAAGTAGAGTTCCCTGGACCTATCTTTTAAATTCCACTCCTAAAATGTTTCCTCTTTCAGTGAGTGGGATCAAGAGCCACCCATTTCCCTAAATAAGAAGCACTCTACCTGTCCTTCAGCCTCCGAATCTGCTTTGTGACTGTAATCTCTCCCCTGACCTTAACACACACATAAACATACACACACACACACACACACACATACACACACACACACACACACACACACACACCCTAATCTTCATTTCTATAAACACAACCTTGGATGATACGTATCCTGATTCATATCCTAATTTTCCTATCAGTTTTCAGTCTATCAAATTCTTCCTAGAGATTTGTGGAAAAATAAAAATTTATCACTTCTGACGCTACTAAATATTTTTACATGCTTCCCCACTGTCTGGGCAGTGCTGTCCAAGAAGAATTTTTATAATTATAGAAATGGCTATTTGCACTAAGGGACTAGCCATATGTATCCACTGAGGACGTGAAATGTGCCTAGTGTACCCAAGGAACAGAATTTTTATTTTATTTTTATTAATTAAATGTAATTAACCATATTTGGTTTATCAGCTACTATATTACATAACACAGCTCAAGGGGATTAAAATCTAAACTACCCAGCATTATATGCAAAACAGTCCTCTGTTACCCCTCCCATTTTCATTCTATTCTCCTTTATGTACCCAAACGTCCAGGTACATTAAAATTTTTATCTGTTTTCCTAAAACATACTTTTTTCTTGTACTTTTTATGAACTTATAACTGGATGAGAGAAAATCTCCTAATATAAAAAGAGATAGTCTTAAATGACTTTTAAAGAATACATTTGGTAAGAAACTTTTTAGGAAAGAGCTAAAGAACTAGAAATGAATGCTTTCTCCCAGTGCCTTGAAAGAACAAATGCTCAACAAATGCTTACTGATGAACTGGTTGAGGCTAACTCTAATTTTTGCGTGCTCCGTTGGGAAGCTTGGTGTAAGCAGCTGTGTTGGGAGGCATGGGAGACAGCCAGTTAGCCTTCGACCTTCTCCACATGGTCCGTGGGAATTCATTTAGAGCCTCTGGGGGCAGGTTTCTCAGTCTGTGCATGTGTTGTGGCCAACAGGACAACCGTTAAGATCTCGTGCAGCTGCAGCACAAGAGAATGTTTAGCAAGCCTCATGTGTCAAACAAACGGACTACATAGGAAACAGGGATGAAGATGGTTTTTCTCTTCATCTGTCAATAGATTTTTTTAAGGGCATTGTAATTAAATTATTCTAGAGACTTTCCTGGTGGCCCAGTGGCTAAAATTCCACACTCCCAAAGAAGGGGGCCCAGTTTCTATCTCTGGCCAGGGAAACGGATTGCACGTGCCACAATTAGAGTGTGAATGCCTGCAACGAGAGACCCTGCATGCTGAAATGACGGTCAAAGATCCACGTGTCACAACTAAGACCTGGTGGAACCAAGTAAATTTTTAAAAATACTTAAAATATTTTATAAAAGATTCATTTCCTGGAATATAAAAAAGAATATTTCACAGATTATATGTCAGTGTTAACTGGAAAAATGTGGAGAATGGAGTATGTTTGATTTACCTGGAGAATTGGCACAAAAAAACCCTAGTCTTTTCACTAGACCATTCAGGTATGACCTAAATCAGATGCCTTACTATTATACAGTGGAAGTGACGAATAGATTCAAGGGATTAGATCTGATAGAGTGCCTGAAGAATTATGGATGGAGGTTTGTGACATTGTACAGGAGGCAGTGACCAAGACCATCCACAAGAAAAAGAAATGCAAAAAGGCAAAATGGTTGTCTAAGGAGGCCTTACAAATAGCTGAGAAAAGAAGAGAAGTGAAAGGCAAAGGAGAAAAGGAAAGATATACCCATTTGAATGCAGAGTTCCAAAGAACAGAAGAGATAAGAAAGCCTTCCTCAGTGATCAGTGCATAGAAATAGAGAAAAACAACACAATGGGAAAGACTAGAGATCTCTTCAAGAAAATTAGAGATTCCAAGGGAATATTTCATGCAAAGATGGGCACAATATAGGACAGAAATGGTATGGACCTAACAGAAGCAGAAGATATTAAGAAGAGGTGGCAAGAATACACAGACGAACTGTACAAAAAAGATCTTCACAACCCAGATAACCACGATGATGTGATCACTCATCTAGAACCAGACATCTTGGAATGTGAAGTCATAGAATCACTGTGAACAAAGCTAGTGGAGGTGATGGAATTCCGGTTGAGCTATTTCAAATCCTGAAAGATGATGCTGTTAAAGTGCTGCACTCAATATGCCAGCAAATTTGGAAAATTCAGCAATGGCCACAGGACTGGAAAAGGTCAGTTTTCATTCCAATCCCAAAGAAAGGCAATGCCAAAGAATATTCAAACTACCACACAATTGCACTCATCTCAAATGCTAGCAAAGTCATGCTTAAAATTATCCTAGCCAGGCTTCAACAGTTTGTGAACCATGAACTTCCAGATGTTCAAACTGGATTTAAAAATGCAGAGGAACCAGAGATCAAATTGCCAATATACTTTGAATCATTGAAAAATCAAGAGAGTTCCAGAAAAACATCTACTTCAGCTTATTGACTATGCCAAAGCCTTTGTGTGGATTACAACAAACTGTGGAACATTCTTAAAGAGATGGGAATACCAGACCACCTGACCTGCGACCTGCTCCTGAGAAATCTGTATTTAGGTCAAGAAGCAACAGTCAGAATTGGACATGGAACAACAGACTGGTTCCAAATCGGGAAAGGAGTACATCAAGGCTGTATATTGTCACCCTGCTTATTTAACTTATATGCAGAGTACATCATGAGGAACGCTGGGCTGGAAGAAGCACAAGCACAATCAAGATTGCCAGAAGAAATATCAATAACCTCAGATATGCAAATGAAACCACCCTTAAGGCAGAAACTGAACAACTAAAGAGCCTCTTGATGAAAGTGAAAGAGGAAACTGAAAAAGTTGGCTTCAGTCAGTCAGTCAGTTCAGTCGCTCAGTTGTCTCTGACTCTTCACGACCCCATGGACCACAGCATGTCAGGCTTCCCTGTCCATCACCAACTCCTGGAGTTTACTCAAACTCATGTCCATTGAGTCGGTGATGCCATCCAACTATTTCATCCTCTGTCGTCCCTTCCTCCTCCCACCTTCAATCTTTCCCAGCATCAAGGTCTTTTCAAATAAGTCAGTTATTTGAATCAGGTGGCCAAAGTATTGGAGTTTCAGCTTCAACATCAGTCCTTCCAATGAATACCCAGGACTGATCTCCTTTACGATGGACTGGTTGGATCTCCTTGCAGTCCAAGGGACTCTCAATTGTCTTCTCCAACACCACAATTCAAAAACATCAAGTCTTCGGTGTTCAGATTTCTTTAGTCCAACTCTCACATCCATACCTGACTACTGGAAAAACCATAGCCTTGACTAGATGGACCTTTGTTGGCAAAGTAATGTCTCTGCTTTTTAGTATGTTGTCTAGGGTGGTGATGACTTTTCTTTCAAGGAGTAAGCAGAGCACATCTGGACATCACCAGTAGTCAATACTGAAATCAGACTGATTATCTTCTTTGCAGCCAAAGATGGAGAAGCTCTATACAGTCAGCAAAAACAAGACCAGGAGCTGACTGTGGCTCAGATCATGAACTCCTTATTGCCAAGTTCAGACTTAAATTGAAGAAAGTAAGGAAAATAAAAAAGTTGGCTTAAAACTCAACATTCAGGAAACTAAGATCATGGCATCTGGTCCATCACTTCATGGCAAATAGATGGGTAAATAATGGAAACAGTGAGAGACTTTATATTTGGGGCTCCAAAATCACTGCAGATGGTGACTTCAGTCATAAAATTAAAAGATGCTTGCTCCTTGGGATAAAAGTTATGACCAACCTAGACAGCATATTAAAAGGCAGAGACATTAGTTTGCCAACAAAGGTCTGTCTAGTCAAAGCTATGGTTTTTCCATTAGTCATGCATGGATGTGAGAGTTGAAATATAAAGAAAGCCAAACACCAAAGAATTGATGCTTTTGAACTGTGGTGCTAGAGAAGACTCCTGAGACTCCCTTGGACTGCAAGGAGATCCAACCAGTCCACCCTAAAGGAAATTAGTCCTTAATATTCATTGGAAGGACTGATGCTGAAGCTGAAACTCCAATACTTTGGCCACCTGATGTGAAGAATGGACTCACTGGAAAAGACTCTGATGCTGGGAAAGAAAGACTGAAGGCAGGAGAAGGGGATGACAGAGGATGAGATGGTTGGATGGCATCACCTTCGTGATGGACATGAGTTTGAGTAAGCTGCAGGAGTTGGTGATGGACAGGGAAGACTGGTATGCTGCAGTCCATGGGGTTGCAAAGAGTCAGACATGACTGAGCAACTGAACTGAACTGAACTGATATTTTAAAACATTTAAATTATCAAGAAGAGAGAAGAGTAAGAGGCTTTAAAAACACTTATAATTAGGAGGAAGTACATGTATAGTTCTACTTTCTATGAATTCATCTATCATTTCTATACAATTTCTTCAACATTCCCTGTAACTTTATTCCTATTTCAAAAACACTAACAGTGCAATTTTAAATATCTGTGAGATAAAAAATTTAATAAAATGAAATATCCCTATGAAATGAAAGCAATTTCCCCCTAATTTATCTCTTGTATAATTTAACAGGTCAGTGTATCTCAATTTCCTGGAGGAGGAAAGGACAACTCACTCCAGTATTTGTGTCTGAAAAATCCCATGGACAGAGGAGCCTGGTGGACTACAGTCCATGGGGTCACCAAGAGTCCATCATGACTGAGCCACTGAGCACGCACACAGGTATCTCTATGTAACACAGAAAATGTTGAGTTAAAAATTTGTAAAGTTTGAAATACCTGTAACAGCATGTAGGGCTTTCTCTAAGAAGATTACCATACTTACGTAAGAAATGAAATTGTTTATGAAGCAAATACTTTTGGGAGCTTATTCAGTGGTTTCTAAAGAATAGGAAGTTTTGTTCTGTAGTTCAATCCAACTAACAGCATTAATGCTTTGCATTATTTTTTAAATGTGTTTGTTTTTACAGCTTAATTCTTACTTCAGGTATTTTCTCTCTCCAGAATTTGAAATGTTAAAAACAATTAGAAAAAGAAAATACATTCTGGAATGAATCAAAATAAAACCTATAGGGACTTCCTTGGTGTTCCAGTGGTTAAGAATCTACAATCCGATGCAGGGGACACAGGGTCTATCCCTGACTGAAGAACTAATTCCCCCACTACGCTGGGCAACTAAGCTTGCTTGCCACCACTAGAGAAAGCCAGTACAGCGAAGACCCAGCGCGTCCACAAATAATAAATGCATAAAACTCATATGCAAAGAGGAATTGATGATATAATAGTAAGTGCTGCTTACTTTTTAGTGATCTGTTTAGGATTTGGGGGATTTTAAAATATTTACAGTATTTTATAAAACACACATACAAACTGTACAAGATTTGGTCTCAGAAATTACAAAGTACTATTATAAAGGAATCCACTATTCCAGAAATTTGGATCAGAAAAATACTAAAAACTATTTTTGTAACTTTATACCCAAACTTGCCAGGTGGCACTCATGGTAAAGAACCTGCCTGCCAATGCAACATATGTTAAGAGATGCGAGTTCAATTCCTGAGTCAGGAAGATCCCCTGGAGGAGAGCATGGCAACCCACTCCAGTATTCTTGCCTGGAGAATTCCATGGACAGAGGAGCCTAGTGGGTTACAGCCCATAGGATCACACAGAGTCGAATATGACTGAAGCGACTTAGCACGCAGGCACCATAATTATAGATTTCATTGGATACATTCTTTAAAACAGGCGACATATTCATACACAGTGAAGTAATCAGAAAAACAAACATCATATATTAATGCAAGTGTATGGAAATCTAGAAAGATGGTACAGATGAGCCTGTTTGCAGGGCAGGAACAGAGATGCAGACATAGATAATGGGTAAGTGGACACGGGAGAGGGGGGAATGGATTGACATATATTACACACTACTGTGTGCAGAACAGGTAGCTGTGTAGCACAGGGAACTCAGCTCGGTGCTCTGCAATGACCTAGAGAGGTGTAACGGGGGAGGTGGGAGTGGGAGGGAGGCTCAAGACGCAGGGGATACGAGTATACATAGAGCTGATTTACTTTGCTGTACAGCAGAAACTAACACAACATTGTAAAGCAATTATATGCCAATTAAAAAAAAGTATGACAGATTATTATAGCCAATGCAAATGCTGTAATTTTTACAGTACTTTAAATTTCTAAATTCCAAAGAATTAAGTTTCAAATGAATATGAAAAGACAATTCTTGTGTATGTGCACAAAAATAGACCAAATTATGGCTAATATGCTAAATCTGTTTTAGATTATAAATCAGTGCATCCAAGAGAAATCACTGGAGTCGCCCTACTTTCTCCTTCCCAGCCATCTCCTCTGGGCATTTATGTCAGATGACTTAGGAATGTTCAGAATTAGCACTCACTGGCTACTCACTGGTTATGCAGAATTCCCTCCGATTTGAATGATCTCAACTGTTTTTCTTTTCTCTCATCTGTTTATGGGTCAAATGTACAATAACTCAAAGCATGTTGATCCTGGTGAAATTTAGTAGAGAAAAACAGCTTTGGCCACAGAAACTTGAAGAGCTTTACTGAAGGGAAAAAATTGGACATTTTCTCATCCTGGAGAGGAGCTGGATAGGATTCTAACTTCAATTTTCAACTGTAATAGTTTTGTTATGTTTCTAAAGGCTGGACCTTACTTATAGTAAGACTCATCTTAGGCCAAAATAAACAATTTCCATATTTGTAGCACAGTATTACTGCTCTGTAAGTTAACTATTTCAGGAAAACTGGAAATGACATTATAAGTAAAAGCAACACTTTCACATCTGTACCCAAGTCTGAATTGGTAGTTTCTGAAAACAGGTATCATCTTCAGAGCAGGGGGAAAAGCACATGATTCTGTATGTACATGTACACACATATACACATATGGCAATAGTATAATTTGGAAAAATTTTATTAAGATGTATAGGAAGATTGGGGCTTCCCAGGTGGTGAAGAATCTGCCCACCAATGCAGGAGGCACACTATACAAAGGTTCGATCCCTGGGTCAGGAAGATCCCCTGGAGTAGGAAATGGCAACCCACACCAGTATTCTTGCCTAGAGAATCCCACGGAGAGAGGAACCTGGTGGGCTACAGTCCATGGGGTCACAAAGAGTCGGACACGGAGCCTGCACACATAGATTACCTTTGTATTTAGAATACTGACCCAGCAGGGCTTGTAGCATATATTCATAAAGCAAATTAATTATTGTCTTCTACTACTCTTTCTGTGAGACTAGTTCTTCCCTTGTCTTTGGATGGAAACTTAAGCAGTCTTCATAGTTTTTCTGGTCATTCTTATTTATTAGAAACAGTTATTTGGTTATTCAAGTTTTCGTCTCATTATAACAATCAATGAGATGGGGGTTGTGAGGGGGGTGCTTCCCTGGTGGCTCAGTTGGCAAGAATCTGCCTGCAGTGAAGACCTGGGTTTGATCCCTGGGTCAGGAAGATCCCCTGGAGAAGGGCATAGCAACCCACTCCAGTATTCTTGCCTGGAGAATCCCATGGACAGTGGAGCCTGGCGGGCTACAGTCCATGGGGTCGCAAAGAGTCCGACATGACTGAGTGACTAACACACACATATAACCATTAAAGTAAGAAGTCACAATTTAATTCTGGCTTTCTGGTAAAGGCTTGTCTCCTTACCCCTGTCTTCAGGCCACTTGCAGGCGTGAGGCTCATTGTTGCAGAGGCAGAGAAAGGAAGGCGCTGTCTGCTGCTTCTCTCTGTCCTCCTGGGGATGCTCCAGCTCCACCTCAGTCAGACCTGCAGACTCCAAGGTAGGAGTGTGGGGATCGAGGGGACCTGATGGATAACTTACCGGAAAAGTTCTTACTAAATTGGTACTGTCTTCATGATATAGCATAGAAACTTTCTGGACTTGGCAGATGTTCAAAATTGACTCTTTTTCTCTCTTTAAAATATTTATTTTATGTATTTGGCTGCGCCACTTCTTAGTGGTGGCAGGTGGGATCTTTGCTCTTCATTGCAGCTGTGGAATCTCATTCCCTTGCTAAGAGAGAGTGAAGTCTTAGCCACTGGACCACAATGTAAGTCTCTTAAAATTGACACTTTCTTATGTTGCATTTTCATGGGTTCTTCCAAGACCCACTCTACTCTCCCTGTGGGTTCCCATGACGAGAGGTAATGCATCTCTGTTTCTACTGTTCTTCAGCTTTATTTACTTGACTTCTTTCTGAAGAGGACTATTCACCCCTCTTGGCTATTCTGGGGCATAACCTAAGAAGACCCCAAGCTGGCTTTCTAAGTGAGTGACTTTCCAAGATTTGGTTCACGGAAAAACCACACTGTTTATCCCAACAGACTCTGGGAGCAGTATTTTACTGCCAGAATTCAGGAAAACCAGAAATCCTATTACAAAGTGGCCACTTGACCCTTTGAGCAACTAACCAACCATTCCAAATGGAAAGTAAATAGTCCCGTATCCCCCAGACCTCAGGTTCCCCCAAAGTCTCCTTAAAGCCTCCTTTATTGATTTAGGTTAAGCAGGACTAAGCTCTCCCTCCCTTCCTTGAGAGGAAGGGTGGTATCACAACATAATACAGTGAAGTCTGAAAATTCTCTCCTCCAATCACCACTTCTTGATCATTTGAGGACTCAGAAGCAGACAGGATAGTTTAGAGCCTTACAGCCAATTATCTTCTACTTCTCGTACATGTTCGACAGGGTGGTTGTGATCCACACTTTGGAAACTTTGGAAGTCCTAGCCAAAATTTCCACAAGTACTATTGTACACTTAAGTGAAAGATATATCCTATGATGTCGTTCAGTCACTAAATCATGTCCGACTCTTTGTGGCCCCATGGACTGAAGCTCACCAGGCTTCCTTGTCCTTCACTATCTCCTGGAGTTTGCTCAAACCCACATCCATTGAGTCAGTGATGCCATCCAACCACCTTATTCTTTCTGGCTCTCTTCTCCTGCCCTCAATCTTTCCCAGCATCAGGGTTTTTCCACTTAACTGGCTTTTCACATCAGATGGTCAAAGTATTGGAGCTTCAGCATCAGTCCTTCCAATGAATATCCAGGGTTGATTTCCTTTAGGATGGGCTGGTTTGATCTTCTTCTGTCCAAAGGACTCTCAAGAGTCCTCTCCAACACCACACCTCCAAAGCATCAGTTCTTCCGTGCTCAGTCTTCTTTATGGTCTAACTCTCACATCTGTACACGACTACTAGAAAAACCATAATTTTGAAGAGATTGACCTTTATTTGCAAAGTGATGTCTCTGCTTTTTAATACGCTGTCTAGGTTTGTCATAGCTTTTCTTCCAAGGAGTAAACATCTTTTAATCCTAAAAATTTAATATATCCTGTACAATAGTTAAATTTTAAAAATTAAAGTTTTTATTTTGTTACTACTCGGTTGTGTTATTTTTTTTGCACTAGACTAGCTGAAATTATTTGTTTACTTCATCTGCCCCACTCAAAAGTATGACCTTGCCTGTCATATTCATCACATCTCAAACACCCAGCACATAGGGGTCACTCAATATTTATTACATGTTTAACATTTCTATTTCCTTTTCAAAATCCAAATTCTTTTTGAGTATTCAACTACTACAGTTTATCCTCAAAAGGGACTGTTTATAGTGTTGTTAATTAATTACAGAAACAAAGAAAAGTGAGCTCTGACTTCAGATAAATTCTACTCCTGCTACTTACCACTAATTCAAGTCCTCTATTCATGCTGCATTAAGTAAATAAAAAATGTGGAACCTTATATTAACATATCTCAAACATATCTTGATTCTAAATGAAAGAGAGGATATTGTTGTGTTTCACAAGTTCCAGAAACCATGGGAATTTTTATCCTTTGACTTCATCAGTAATTCTGTGATTTGACCTAGGCAAGTCTGAACAGGTTTTCACAGCTTTGTGTTTTGTTGTAGTCAAAGGATATAACACAAGCTTACCTCATCACGATGCTATGTAAAACAGTTTCTATTTGTTCTAAGTGCTGTGTGATTTTGTGTCTATATTTGTATGGAACAGCACATTTATTACATGATGGCATCAAAAGAGTTCACGCCACAAAGGATGCCACATTCTTAGAGATTCTATTACATCTATTAAATTAATTTTGGGGGTTGGGTTGCAATTAAGTCTAAAGATAAATTTGGAATTTAGCTAGGTTGAAAAATTGTCTCAGACCATTTTAAATTGTGTCTTTAGAATAAGACTCTTAGATATCTCAGGGTAGCCTCAAAACTTTAGTAGAAAATCAATGAAATACATCTTATAAACTTAAAATTCTATAGTTTATGTATTTATTACATAATTAGAATACTGAAGGCACATTCCTTATTTTGAAATGAAAGAGCTTTCTGATATTATTAGCATTCACTTACTTGAAACCCTGTGGAACTCAACACAATAATAGAACACACAAATAGAAAAAAAGTTGTCCATTTATCCATTTTGATTCTGAAAGGACTTTCAAAGAAACTAAAACTTAAAATATATGATACAGTTTCATAAAATGCATTGTGTAGAGTTTTTAAAAGAATTTTAAAATATCGAAAGAGCCTTAGAGTTACCTTAATATAACTAGGAGTAATATTATAATAGAATTCAGTAAAATTAAAAATGTAATTTAATTTATAAAATTAGAATTTTTATTTATAAATGTAAACTAGGCTTTAAAAGTTCTTGAGCTATGAAAAAGAAGTAGCTTTTATGACATGGATCAAGTCATCTAACCATTTGTATCCTGTGTTTCTAAACTGCAATTCTAAAGGAATGAAATAATTTAGTGGTTCTCGAATAATTCAGTGGTTCTTTGAGATTTCTCAAAGAAGTATCAAGAACTTCTTTACTCCCTTAAAACAGGTGATCTCAATGAGCTCAATTTATATTTGTGAGGATTATATCAATCATTATTACAATATTAGAAATTAAGACTAAGAAAAATGAGAAAAATTATATTCATTTAAAAATAACTTTCTCACTGTATGTTAGCATAAACAATATATTTTATGAGAAATAACTATGTTTTCAAAAAAAAAATTTTTTTAAGAAGAGCAGCACTGTTTTGCATGATAAAAAAGTCTGTTTAATGTCTGGGTTAATAAAGAATGGCTGGATTCTTAGATATTTTCCTGCATTGATTTTCCTGTGATATGTTGTCTTGATGAAAGTGTATGAAGAAAATCTGGTCTCATGTAGATACTTGGAAAGGAGTTTAAACCTTTAAAAATTTAATATTCTTTTAAGATAATTATGGATATTTTTCTTCATACCACATGGAAGCTTGATACACAATCATTTTTTAAAGCCCAGCTGCTATGTGAAATCTGTAATCATAGCAATGAATTTTTCGTATCAAAGAGTAACAACTTTCTGTAGAATGGCTTGAAAATGAATAGCTTATGCCACCTTTTAGTCTATCACTAAGAGTGATGAAGATCGGAGAAGGCGATGGCACCCCACTCCAGTACTCTTGCCTGGAAAATCCCATGGACGGAGGAGCCTGGTAGGCTGCAGTCCATGGGATTGCAAAGAGTCGGACACGACTGAGCAACTTCACTTTCACTTTTCACTTTCATGCATCGGAGAAGGAAATGGCAACCCACTCCAGTGTTCTTGCCTGGAGAATCCCAGGGACGGCAGAGCCTGGTGGGCTGCTGTCTATGGGGTCACACAGAGTTGGACACGACTGACGTGACTTAGCAGCAAGAGTGATGTGATGAGTGTTTTATTCCTTTTTCTTTACTTGACCCCTTTTCATTAGTGAATATTCTTTCATTGTCTTAAAAGAAATTATTTTTGGTGAATATTCTTAAGACTAGATAACAGCTGGAGAAGGCAATGGCAACCCACTCCAGTATTCTTGCCTGGAAAATCCCATGGGCAGAGAAGCCTGGTAGGCTGCAGTCCATGGGGGTCATGAAGAGTCAGACACCACTGAGTGACTTCACTTTGACTTTACACTTTTCATGCATTGGAGAAGGAAATGGCAACCCACTCCAGTGTTCTTGCCTGGAGAATCCCAGGGATGGGCTGCCTTCTATGGGGTTGCACAGAGTCGGACACAACTGAAGCGATTTAGCAGCAGCAGCAGCAGACAATAGCTAAGTAATCTAAATAGATATCACAGTAAAATGATGAATACTGAATATCACCAATTTAATCAGAAATTCTGTGAGTCTGTCTCGACTGAAAGATAGAAGATCAGTGAGGGAGGGGAGTGGGTGAAACAGAGTTAGTGGTTCAGTACAGTCACAGTAGTAGTAATAACAGAATAATGCTCGGTTCAGTTGTACCAGCAGCATCATGGGAACCTCGCTTCTAAACCTTACATTCAGGATCGAGACATGCTCAAAATGTCTCTTAGATCAATTTACGATCTGAGTCTTCGTGGTCCTCTCTTAGCAGCCTCCCTTTCTACTGCTGGTGATGATGGCCTCTTGGGTCCTGTATCACCAGATCTCTGATCATCTGTTCTTACCTGAGTTGAAGAGTCCTGGTGCTCAATGGCAAAGAGTCAGCCTGCAGTGGAGGACACCTGGGTTTGGTCCTTGGGTCAGAAAGATCCTCTGGAGAAGGAAATGGCAACCCACTCCAGTATTCTTGCCTGGAAAATCCCATGGATGGAGAAACCTGGAGGGCTAGAGTCTGTCGGGTTGCAAGGAGTCAGACATGACTGAACGACTAACACTTCTTACATTTCTGGGACCTAGAGAAAATGAAATCCAGAGAGGGAGCATCTGTTCCCCATCTGTTCTATACCATTAGGGCAGACATAAAATAACTTTTTTATTTAGTGGCTTTATTCCATTCTTCAGTTTGAGAGTATCTTCTCAACCTGACACTCTAGCTGAGAGGTAAAGGACTAGACCTTGTTCTCTGATGATTTAAGGACCTTACAACTGCCCTCAGTTCAGTTCAGTTCAGTCGCTAGTTGACTCTGACTCTTTGCAACCCATGAATCACAGCACGCCAGGCCTCCCTGTCTATCACCAACTCCTGGAGTTCACTCAAACTCATGTCCATCAAGTCAGTGATGCCATCCAGCCTTCTCATCCTCTGTCGTCCCCTTCTCCTCCTGCCCCCAATCCCTCCCAACATCAGGGTCTTTTCCAATAAGTCACCTCTTCGCATCAGGTGGCCAAAGTATTGGAGTTTCAGCTTTAGCATCAGTCCTTCCAATGAACACCCAGGACTGATCTCCTTTGGAATGGACTGATTCGACCTCCTTGCAGTCCAAGGGACTCTCAAGAGTCTTCTCCAGCACCACAGTTCAAAAACATCAATTCTTCGGTGATCAGCTTTCTTCACGGTCCAACTCTCACATCCATACATGACCATAGGAAAAACCATAGCCTTGACTAGATGGACCTTTGTTGGCAAAATAATATCTCTCTGCTTTTTAATATGCTCTCTAGGTTGGTCATAACTTTCCTTCCAAGGAGTAAGTGTCTTTTAATTTCATGGCTGCAGTCAGCATCCGCAGTGATTTTGGAGCCCAAAAAAATAAAGTCTGACACTGTTTCCATGTTTCCCCATCTATTTCCCATGAAGTGATGGGACCAGATGCCATGATCTTAGTTTTCTGAATGTTGAGCTTCAAGCCAACCTTTTCACTCTCCTCTTTCACTTTCAGCAAGAGGTTTTGTAGTTCCTCTTCACTTTCTGCCATAAGGGTGGTGACATCTGCATATCTGAGGTTATTGATATTTCTCCCAGCAATCTTGATTCCAGCTTGTGCTTCTTCCAGCCCAGCGTTTCTCATGTTGTACTCTGCATATAAGTTAAATAAGCAGGGTGACAATATACAGCCTTGACGTACTCCTTTTCCTATTTGGAACCAGTCTGTTGTTCCATGTCCAGTTCTAACTGTTGCTTCCTGACCTGCATACAGGTTTCTCAAGAGGCAGGTCAGGTGGTCTGTTATTCCCATCTCTTTCAGAATTTTCCACAGTTTATTGTGATCCACACAGTCAAAGGCTTTGGCATAGTCAAGAAAGCAGAAATAGATGTTTTTCTGGAACTCTCTTGCTTTCTCCATGATCCAGCGGATGTTGGCAATTTGACCTCTGGTTCCTCTGCCTTTTCTAAAACCAGCTTGAACATCTGGAAGTTCACAGTTCATGTATTGCTGAAGCCTGGCTTGGAGAATTTTGAGCATGACTTTACTAGCATGTGAGATGAGTGCAATTGTGTGGTAGTTTGAATATTCTTTGGCATTGCCTTTCTTTGGGATTAGAATGAAAACTGACCTTTTCCAGTCCTGTGGCCACTGCTGAGTTTTCCAAATTTGCTGGCATATTGAGTGCAGCATTTTCACAGCATCATCTTTCAGGATTTGAAATAGCTCAACTGGAATTCCATCACCTCCACTAGCTTTGTTCGTAGTGATGCTTTCTACGGCCCACTTGACTTCACATTCCAGGATGTCTGGCTCTAGGTGAGTGATCACACCATAATGATTATCTGGGTCATGAAGATCATTTTTGTACAGTTCTTTTGTGTATTCTTGCCACCTCTTCTTAATATCTTCTGTTTCTGTTAGGTCCATACCATTTCTGTCCTTTATCGAGTCCATCTTTGCATGAAATGTTCCCTTGGTATCTCTAATTTTCTTGAAGAGATCTCTCATCTTTCCTATTCTATTGTTTTCCTCTATTTCTTTGCATTGATCACTGAGGAAGGCTTTCTTATCTCTCCTTGCTATTCTTTGGAACTCTGCATTCAAATGAGTATATCTTTCCTTTTCTCCTTTGCTTTTCTCTTCTCTTCTTTTCACAGCTATTTGTAAGGCCTCCTCAGACAGCCATTTTGCTTTTTTGCATTTCTTTTCCATGGGGATGGTCTTGATCCCTGTTTCCTGTACAATGTCATGAACATCCATCCATAGTTCACCAGGCACCCTGTCTATCAGATCTAGTCCCTTGAATCTATTTCTCACTTCCACTGTATAATCATAAGGGATTTGATTTAGGTCATTACTGCATGGTCCAGTGGTTTTCCCTACTTTCTTGAGTTTAAGTCTGAATTTGTCAATAAGGAGTTCATGATCTGAGCCACAGTCAGTTCCCAGTCTTGTTTTTGCTGACTGTATAGAGCTTCTCCATCTTTGGCTGCAAAGAATATAATCAATCTGATATCGGTGTTGACCATATGGTGATGTCCATGTGTAGCATTTCCTCTAGTGTTGTTGGACGAGGGTATTGGCTATGACCAGTGTGTTCTCTTAGCAAAACTCTATTAGCCTTTGCCCTGCTTCATTCTGTGCTCCAAGGCCAAATGTGCCTGTTACTCCAGGTGTTTCTTGACTTCCTACTTTTGCATTCCAGTCCCCTATCATGAAAAGGACATCTTTTTTGGGTGTTAGTTCTAAAAGGTCTTGTACGTCTTCATAGAACCGTTCAACTTCGGCTTCTTCAGTGTTACCAGTTGGGGCATAGGCCTGGATTACTGTAATATTGAATGGTTTGCCTTGGAAATGAACAGAGATCATTCTGTCGTTTTTGAGATTGCATAAAAGTACTGCATTTCAGACTCTTTTGTTGCCCATAATGGCTACTCCATTTCTTCTAAGGGATTCCTGCCCACCATTATAGTAGATATAGTGGTGATCTGAGTTAAATTCACCCATTCCAGTCCATTTTCGTTCACTGATACCTAGAATGTAGACGTTCACTCTTGCCATCTCCTGTTTGACCACTTCCAATTTGCCCTGGGAGTTGGTGATAGACAGGGAGGCCTGGCGTGCTGTGATTCATGGGGTCGCAGAGAGTCGGATACGACTGAGCGACTGAACTGAACTGAATTGAATTTGCCTTGATTCATGGTCCTTACATTCCAGGTTCCTATGCAATTTTGCTGTTTACAGCATTGGACCTTGCTTCTATCACCAGTCACATCCACAACTGGGTATTGTTTTTGCTTTGGCTCCATCCCTTCATTCCTTCTGGAGTTATTATCTCCACTGTTCTCCTGTAGCATACTGGGCACCTGCCGACCCGGGGAGTTCCTCTTTCAGTATCCTATCATTTTGCCTTTTCATACATTCATGGGGTTCTCAAGGCAAGAATACTGAAATGGTTTGCCATTCCCTTCTCCAGTGGACCACGTTCTGTCAGACCTCTCCACCATGACCCGGCCATCTTGGGTGGCCCCACACGGCATGGCTTAGTTTCACTGAGTTAGACAAGGCTGTGGTCTGTGTAATCAGATTGGCTAGTTTTCTGTGATTGTGGGTTTCAGTGTGTCTGCCCTCTGATGCCCTCTGGCAACACCTACCATCTTACTTGGGTTTCTCTTACCTTGGATGTGGGGTAGCTCTTCACGGTTGCTCCCTACCTTGGACGAGGGGTGTCTCCTCACAGCCGCCCCTCCTGACCTTGAACATGGAGTAGCTCCTCTCCGCCCTCCTGCGCCCGCGCAGCCACCGCTCCTTGGATGTGGGGTAGCTCCTCTGGCAGCTCCTGCGCAGTCGCAGCCTGGCGCTCTTGATCGCCGCCCCTGACCTGGGGCGAGGGGTAGCTCCTCTCGGCCACGCCTCTGCGCGGTCCATCGCAGCCGCCGCACAACTGCGCTGCTGCTGCTGCTAGATCGCTTGAGTCGTGTCTGACTCTGTGCGCTAGGAAACAGCTATCAAAAGTAGCTCAGCCATTCATTGCCCTTCCAATGAATTGTTCAGTTTTTTCAAGGGAATAGACCAAGCTAGCCCACTTGCTTTCACTATAAAGGTTCAGTTCAGTTCAGTCGCTCAGCCGTGTCCGACTCTTTGCGACCCCGTGAATCACTGCACGCCAGGCCTCCCTGTCCATCACCAACTCCCGGGGTTCACTCAAATTCAGGTAGCTGGTGACTATTCAGGAGGTTCATGCTTTGGACTTCATTTCAGGAAATTTCCTACCTAGAATTTTGGTCTACCTTGCTCTCTTTCTTGATTTCATTTTCTCTCACTCTAAGATACTCCTTTGCCTGCATTTTCTTACTCTCTTTAGCCCAATTATTGCTTTCTTAATCATGAGCAAAAGAGTTTGATCTATGCTCCAAAGGTTTAAATACTTCTCTGTGTCTCAGAATCACTGGAGGATATTTAGAAAAGCTTTCTTCTAAGGCTGTATCTACCTCTTTCAAGAAACAAAAGCTGTGTGTGTGTGTGTGTGTCTGGAAGAGGAAGGAGATGATGACAGTGAAGAGAGCTAGGCATCAGGGATGGAGGTTTGGTTGGAGGAAGAGTTGTCCTTTTCTCTCTCCTACATTGTTCTGGCTAATTATTTCCCATCCCACTGCCTCTGCAGGCAGAAAAACACTAGCACCGGCTCAGTGCAGCCCAGGGTAATGATATGGTCGCGTGTAACAACTAAGGCAGGCAAGCTGACTATGCCCTGAGCATGCATCCTACTCCTTCACTTGCTTCACCCCAACTCTGGCCAGATAGTTACAGCTGAGGGAAACAGATGCCCAGGTTGGTAAAAGTGATAGAAGGCTTCCTAAGGGATAGGATTACCTGGTAGATCATGGAAAGGGTGGAGATGGGGAGTGGTCAATTCACACTGCAACATCAAATACAAAGAAAACAGAAGATTTCTGAGAGAAAATGCATATCACCTATAGAGAAACAAAAATCAGCTTAACGTTAGCCTTTCATTAGCCACTCTAGGTGCAAGAAGGTAAGAGTTAATATTGTCAAAGTATTTTAGCAAAACAACTTTTAACCTAAATTTTTTTCTTCTAGGAAAACCACATTTGTGTGTAAGGGCTTGATAATACAAGGAGGCAAAAGTTCTTCCCTCAAAAAACTACTTTGCAATGACTCTTGGAGTAAATACTCCATCAAGAGAGAAATAAATTCTGGAGAAAACAACTTTATATTTATATTTAAAGATGAACAAAATAATATAGAAATAAACAATAAGTTCATTAAGCATTGACTAGAGGAAAAGAATGTGAAAGAAGCATTTAAAATATATTTATATCAAAGCTGAACAAAAATGGTAGATGATACCAATACAGGCTGGTGAAGGGCTGAGGCAGAACAGAAAGAAATGGGCTGATACTAAGGTCCTTATCTTGTTTGAGGCAAGACAACCCTATTGATCAGTTCAGTTCAGTTGCTCTTTGCGACCCCATGAATCACAGCACGCCAGGCCTCCCTGTCTATCACCAACTCCTGGAGTTCACTCAAACTCATGTCCATTGAGTCGGTGATGCCATCCAGCCATCTCATTCTCTGTCGTCCCCATCTCCTCCCACCCCCAATCCTTCCTAGCATCAGACTCTTTTCCAGTGAGTCAACTCGACGCATGAGATGGCCAAAGTATTGGAGTTTCAGCTTTACCATCAGTCCTTCCATGAACACCCTGGATTGATCTCCTTTAGAATGGACTGGTTGGATCTCCTTGCAGTCCAAGGGACTCTCAAGAGTCTTCTCCAGCACCACAGTTCAAAAGCATCAATTCTTCGGTGATCAGCTTTCTTCACAGTCCAACTCTCACATCCATACATGACCACGGGAAAAACCATAGCCTTGACTAGACGGACCTTGGTTGGCAAAGTAATGTCTCTGCTTTTTAATATACTATCTAGGTTGGTCATAACTTTCCTTCCAAGGAGTAAGCGTCTTTTAATTTCCTGGCTGCAATCAGCATCCGCAGTGATTTTGGAGCCCAAAAAATAAAGTCTGCCACTGTTTCCACTGTTTCCCCATCTATTTCCCATGAAGTGATGGGACCAGATGCCATGATCTTTGTTTTCTGAATGTTGAGCTTCAAGCCGAACTTTTCACTCTCCTCTTTCACCAAGAGGCTTTTGAGTTCCTCTTCACTTTCTGCCACAAGGGTGGTGTCATCTGCATATCTGAGGTTATTGATATTTCTCCCGGCAATCTTGATTCCAGTTTGTGCTTCTTCCAGCCCAGTGTTCCTCATGATGTACTCTGCATATAAGTTAAATAAGCAGGGTGACAATATACATCCTTGACGTAATCCTTTTCCTATTTGGAACCAGTCTGTTGTTCCATGTCCAGTTCTAACTGTTGCTTCCTGACCTGCAAACAGGTTTCTCAAGAGGCAGGTCAGGTGGTCTGGTATTCCCATCTTTTTCAGAATGTTCCACAGTTTATTGTGATCCACACAGTCAAAGGCTTTGGCATAGTCAATGAAGCAGAAATAGATGTTTTTCTGGAACTCTCTTGCTTTCTCCATGATCCAGCGGATGTTGGGAATTTGATCTCTGGTTCCTCTGCCTTTTCTAAAACCTGCTTGAACATCTGGAAGTTCACGGTTCACATATTGCTGAAACCTGACTTAGAGGATTTTTGCATGACTTTACTAGCATGTGAGATGAGTGCAATTGTGCAGTAGTTTGAGCATTCTTTGGCATTCCCTTTCTTTGGGATTGGAATGAAGACTGACCTTTTCCAGTCCTGTGGCCACTGCTGAGTTTTCCAAATTTGCTGGCATATTGAGAGCAGCACTTTCACAGCATCATCTTTCAGGATTTGAAATAGCTCAATTGGAATTCCATCACCTCCACTAGCTTTGTTTGTAGTGATGCTCTCTAAGGCCCACTTGACTTCACATTCCAAGATGTCTGGCTCCAGGTGAGTGACCATGCCATCGTGATTATCTTCGTTGTGAAGATCTTTTTGTACAGTTCTTCTGTGTATTCTTGCCACTTATTCTTAATATCTTCTGCTTCTGTTAGGTCCATACCATTTCTGTCCTTTATCGAGCCCATCTTTGCATGAAATGTTCCCTTGGAATCTCTAATTTTCTTGAAAAGATCTCGTTTTTCCTATTCTGTTGTTTTCCTCTATTTCTTTGCATTGATTGCTGAGGAAGGCTTTCTTATCTCTCCTTGCTATTCTTTGGAACTCTGCATTCAGATGCTTATATCTTTCCTTTTCTCCTTTGCTTTTCGCTTCTCTTCTTTTCACAGCTATTTGTAAGGCCTCCTCAGACAGCCATTTTGCTTTTTTGCATTTCTTTTCCATAGGGATGGTCTTGGTCCCTGTCTCCTGTACAATGTCACGAACCTCCGTCCAGAGTTCATCAGGCACTCTATCTATCAGATCTAGACCCTTAAATCTATTTCTCACTTCCACTGTATAATCATAAGGGATTTGATTTAGGTCATATCTGAACGATCTAGTGGTTTTCCCTACTTTCTTCAATTTAAGTCTGAATTGATAAGTACAACTAATTTGTAGAAACAACTGAGTCTAGTCCTTTGGGTTTTAGGAAGAGACAATAAAGAACAAAATAACACAATTATTCTTGTGCAGTTGCCAAGTCATGTTTGACTCTCTGCAACCCCAAGAACTGGAGTACACCAGGCTTCCCTATCCTTCACTATCTCCCTTTGGGAGGATAAGATTGACTGGTTTGATCTCGTTACTGCCCAAGGGACTCTCAAGAGTCTTCCCCAGCACAATTTGAAAGCCTCAATTCTTAGGTGCTTAGTCTTCTTTATGGTTCAACTCTCACGTCCATTCATGACTACGGGAAAAACCCCATCACTTTGACTATATGGACCTTTGTTGGCAAAGTGATGTCTCTGTTTTTTAATATGTTGTCTAGGTTTGTCATAGGCTTCCCAGGTGGCACTAGTGGTACAAAATTCCCTGCCAATTCGGGTGATGTAAGAGATATGGGTGCAGTCAGGAAGATCCCCTGAAGGAGGGCATGGCAACCCACTCCAGTATTCTTGCCTGGAGAATCCCATGGACAGAGGAGGCTGGTAGGTTACAGTCCATGGGGTCAAAAAGAGTCGGATACCACTGAAGTGACTTAGCAAGCAGCACACAGGTTTGTCGTAGCTTTTCTTTGAAGAAGCAAAAGTCTTTTAATTTCATGGCTGCAATCACAATCCACAGTGATTTTGGAACTCAAGAAAATAAAATCTGTCACTGTTTCCACTTTTTCCCCATCTATGATCTTAGTTTTCTGAATGTTGAGCTTTAAGCCAGATTTTTCATTCTCCTCTTTCACCTTCATCAAGAGGCTCTTTAGTTCCTCTTCACTTTCTGCCTTTAAAGTGTTATCTATCATCAGCCTATCTGAGATTGTTGATACTTCTCCCAGCAATCTTGATTCCAGCCTGTGCTTCATCAGCCCAGCATTTTGCATGATGTACTCTGCATAAAAGTTAAATAAGCAGGGTGACAAAATACAGCCTTGACATACTCCTTTCCCAATTTTGAACTAGTCCATTGTTGCTCATCTGATTGTAACTGTTGCTTCTTGACCTGCATACAGGTTTCTCAGGAGGCAGGTAAGATGGTCTGGTAATCCCATCTCTTTAAGAATTTTCCAGTTTGTTGTGATTCTCACAGTCAAAGACTTTAGCATAGTGAATGAAGCAGAAGTAGATATTTTGGGAATTCCCTTGCTTTTTCTATGATCCAGTGGATGTTGGCAATTTGATTTCTGGCTCCTCTGCTTTTTCTAAATCCAGCTTGTATATCTGGAAGTTGTCGGTTCATGTACTGCTGAAGCCTGGCTTGAAGGATTTTGCGCATAATCTTGCTAGCATGTGAAATGAGTGCAATTGTACAGTAACTTGAACAATCATTGGCATTGCCTTTCTTTGGGACTGGAATGAAAATTGACCTTTTCCAGTCCTGTAGCCACTGTTGAGTTTTCCAGATTTGCTGGCATATTGAGTGCAGCACTTTAACAAAATACATAACTTTTAAATTAGCAAAAGATAATATGCATTATCCTATGGGAAGTAGAAAAGGAAGAAAAGAATACAGTAATTGCAAAACACTAAATAAGAGATCAGAAAACATTCCAAATATCACAATAATTTCAATCAATGTCAGTAGGTTAAATTTACAGATTACAAGACAGAAATTTTCAGATTGCATTAAAAATATAACAGTTTCTAAACAATACATTTCTTTAAAAAGACTGTTTCTTTTCTCAGAGAGATACACGGGTGAGCTGTGCATCCCCATTGGAGTCTGCATCCTTTTTCCCTCTGGGCATCAAGAACCTACAGCCAGATCTTCACCATATCCATTGTCAAGATCATTGCCAAAGCTTCCTAGAAACTTGGTGTTGAGGTTAAGCTTTCCATCTGAAAATTTCTCTTCAGAGCTCTTCTAATAGCATGACAATCAGTATTATATATATATATATATATATATATAAGGCCCTCAAACTCTGGGAAACAATGAGAAAATGTGCCACCAAAGATGTCAAACACACAAGTTAAACTAATAGAACTGCCTAGTAAACAAGGGACTGAGTGCTATGTAAAGGAGGTTGACAAACTGATGACAATTTGGCACTGAGAAGGAATTTAAATAGAAATATTGTCAAACTAAGTATTCCCCTTGCTGTCAAGGCTGAAACTGTCAAAGGGGTGGGGAGGGCCTCTCTTCCCATCTCATTATCAACTAATCTGGCCACTCAGATGTCACCTAGTCAGTTCCAGTTTTCAGTGTGATCAAGAACAGCAACAAGCTTGCAATGCAGTGTTTCATAACACTTCCCTACCAGTGATGCAAACTTCAGATAATACACTAGAGTTGAGGTCTAACAAAACAAAAGAACTTCATCAAGGAGGAATAAAGAAAGATGCACCAATAAGGGGCATGAGAAGTTTTCCTCTAAACACCCTTGAGATAATGAAGCCCTGGTCCTGTTAAAGATCATCATTGCAAAGGCTGCATACATGGATAAAGTTGTTGACATAGATGAAAGTACCTCTGGTTCTTCCAGTGTTGGAGATATGACCTGGATTTCAAGTCTTTTGTTAACTCTAGCTGGTATATCTTCGGAGAAGGCAATGGCAAGTCACTCCAGTACTCTTACCTAGAAAATCCCATGGATGGAGCAGCCTGGTGGGCTGCAGTCCGTGGGGTCGCTAAGGGTCGGACACGACTGAGCGACTTCACTTTCACTTTTCACTTTCACACATTGGAGAAGGAAATGGCAACCCACTCCAGTGTTCTTGCCTGGAGAATCCCAGGGACGGGGGAGCCTGGTGGGCTGCCATCCATGGGGTCACACAGAGTCCGACACGACTGAAGTGACTTAGCAGCAGCAGCAGCAGCAGCAACTGGTATATCTTATCTAACTAGTTACCAAACATGTGCAAGTTTTTCATCAAGGATGATTTGGTGGCGTGATGCTGTTGTCTGTTTAACATCCTTTTCATAAGGATGGCTAGGAAACTTGAAAGAAGTTCCCCAGCATACTATTTTCCAGATGGTAGGAGTAGATCTCATAGTGACCAGCCCCAAGCAAATTTCCAAGGCTATGATGAGAAGTCATGCCATTGCCTTCTGCTCACAGTGAATCAGATCAGCTCTGAAACTGATTTTTCAGGTGTGCTATTTGGTTCAGTCCAAAAGGTCAATTCTCATGGTTTCCCATAATTCTAAAGATGAGTCAGTCAGTCAGTTCAGTCAGTCAGTCAGCTCAGTCAGTCAGTCAGTTCAGTTACTCAGTCGTGTCTGACTCTTTGTGAGCCCATGAATCACAGCACGCCAGGCCTCCCTATCCATCACCAACTCCCGGATTTCACTCAAACTCATGTCCATCGAGTCGGTGATGCCATCCAGCCATCTCATTCTCTGTCAAAGATACTGAGATATTATTGTTGTCAACACGGACAGCACAAGGCCATCCCTGTTCCAATCTAAGTGCTTGGTCAAGTACAACCAGGCAACAAAGAAACCAAAAGTTCCATAGACAAGTATTACTGAGTAAGACCTCTGCTCCTCTTCTAAAAGCAGGTGGCCCAAGATAGCATAATTACCTCTTCTTTTGCCCATTTACTTTTTGATAGACTCCATGATTCATTAGAACTGTTAACCTGGAAACTAAGCTTCTACCTGGAACATGTTGGGGGAAGAAATTTTGTGTCTAACTCAGAATTATTATGTAATCTCATCTGTCTCTATGAAGCTATAAACTTATAATGTAGATCTTAAAGTCTTTGTAAGCAAGACCTGTGGCTTTATGTTGGGGGAGGGAAACAATTCAGTAACTTTACCTTAAATGTATGCATAAAAGGGTATATGTTAAGAAAAAGGGATATCAGGTAAATATGAAACAATCTCCTTTAAAAGAAGCCATGATAGCAAAATAGAATTTGAAGTTAAAAGTAACGTTTAGAATAACAGTATACCAATAAAAAAAATCAACGCTAAACAAAATTATAACATGACTTATAAACTGAAATGAAGAAAATAGAATCTTACACTCAGAAAAAATATATATAAATAAAATATTAAATAATATATGATATTATATTTAATATGTATTATATATTTTTATATTTCTATTAATATATACTTATATAGCATATTATATATTTATAATATATTATATACATATTATATATATTACCTATATTTATTCTATATAATGTATATATTACATATAAATTATATAAGTATCTAGTAATATATATTTTAATATACTTAATATATTAATACATATTTTAATATATTTTAACATATATTATCATATATAGTATATTAATATATATTTATAGAGATATATATAATACAATATTAAATACTATATTATTATATAATATATAAAATGCATATAATTATTATATAAATCATATACATAAACAAAATAATAAATAAATACATATTTATAACATATTATATTGTATATAATACATATATATTTGTTATTAATATATATTAAAATATTATTATATTATAGTAATATATATTAATATCTATTTATGTATTAATATATTATTTATATTAAAAACAAATTTTATATAATAAAATTTATATAGATATAAAAATAAAATTTATATAATAAAATATATATATTAAATATATTAATATATTTATATATATTGTATATATTATACAGCAACCTAGATGTCCATCTGCAGATGAATGGATAAGAAAGCTTTGGTACATATACACAATGGAGTATTTCTCAGCCATCAAAAAGAATGCATTTGAATCAGTTTTAATGAGGTGGATGAAATTGGAGCCAATTATACAGAATGCATTTGAATCAGTTTTAATGAGGTGGATGAAATTGGAGCCAATTACACAGAGCCAATTATTATAAAAATAAAATTTATATAATAAAATATATATATTAAATATATACAATATATTTATATATATTGTATATATTATACAGCAACCTAGATGTCCATCTGCAGATGAATGGATAAGAAAGCTTTGGTACATATACACAATGGAGTATTTCTCAGCCATCAAAAAGAATGCATTTGAATCAGTTTTAATGAGGTGGATGAAATTGGAGCCAATTATACAGAGTGAAGTAAGCCAGAAAGAAGAACATCAATACCGTATATTAACGCATATATATGGAATTTAGAAAAATGGTAACCTAAACCCTGTATAAGAGACTGCAAAAGAGACATAGGCATTTAGAACAGTCTTTGGGACTCTGTGGGAGAGGGTGAAGGTGGAATGATTGGAGAGAATGGAATTGTAGCATGTATATTATCATAAGTGACCAGTCCAGGTTCGACGCATAAATTTTCCTCTGTTCATTTCTTTGCATTTGTGCTTTTTTAATAAAATTCTTTTTTAGAAAAAAAAAAAAATTATAATGTTATATGTTAATAGTATGCTATATAATTAATATCATAATTAATGTTATATATAATAACATACAATATATTATTTAACATATATAATATATATATTATATTGTATATAATATATACAATTCATATGTAATATATAAGATGTTATATATATACTATATATTATTATATAATATATAGTATTTCCAATGTGGAAATTATATACATTTTATAATAGTATATTAATATATATAATAATATATAATATATCACATATAATTAATATATAATATATTAAATATATAATTGTGTAATATATTTATGCTATATAATTTATATATAATATATTACTATAATATATACTTTATGTATAATATAATTTATAATATATAATTTATATATAATAACTAATATATATATTATTTTCAAATACATATGGAACAACGAAAAATTAATCAGGAATTAAGTCATAAAGGTAACTTTATATACTTTAAAGAATCCATGTGTTGTAGATCATGTTCTTTTATCATTTAGCAATTTAATTAAGAATAAACACAGTACTGAAATGATGTCTGGGAGAAAATCCTGTAAGTCTAGGAACTAAAAGTGATTAATAACCCCTGGATTTAAAAGAAGAGGAAAATAAAGGGAAATTTAAAATTCTTTAAGGTGAATGAATAACTTTAAATACATTTATCAGAAAATTTTTTAAAAACTGAGAAAAATAAAGCAAGCATTAAACTCAAAGAACTAGAAAATGAAACAACAGAATAAACATAGAAAGAGGAAGGGAGGAGATAATACAAATAAGGAAAAATCAATAAGAAAGTAAGAAATCAATAGAGATGACAATCAAAACCTTTTTTCTTTGAAGAGATAAAGTATTGAACACAAATATCTGACAAAGCTGATCAACCAAATAAAAGACTATAATTAAAACTTAACCCCCCCCAAAAAATTAAGTATTGAAATAGAGATTTAAAAATAACAAAAACTATGAACTATGTAACAACAATATCAAACAATCTAAAGGAGGGCATGTGTCCCTGGTGGCTCAGTGGTAAAAATCTGCCTGCTGATGTAGGAGATATGGGTTTGATCCATGATCTGGGAAGATCCCACATGCCTTGGGGCCACTAAGCCCATGCGCCACAACTATTGAGCCTGAGCTTTAGAGCCAGGGAGCCACAAACACCGAGCCCATGCTCTGTGGCTCCTGAAGCCCTTGGCCCTAGAGTCCATGCTCTGCAACAAGAGAAGCCACCACCATGGGAAGGAAGTCTGAGCTCCGCAACTAGAGAAAAGCCTATCAAAGACCCAGCACAGCCAAAAATAAGAATAAAGAAAGAAGTTTTTTTAAATATCTAAATGAAAAATAAATTTTCAGGAAAAAATTTGCCTAAGAAGAAATAGAAAACTTGGATAATGCACTAATCATGGAAGAGATTTCTAATTATTCATCAGGACTCCAGTCTAAAATTTATGGTCAAGTTTCTTAATTTTAGTTAAGTAAATACACTCTAGTTAGGATACTCTCCAAAGGATTTTTTAAGGAATATATAAATCACAGAATTGTTAAAAAGACTGATGAAACAGACTACAGCTGAGCTTTCAAGAATGATTTCCAAAACCCACCAGGAATAAACAAAAGAACTGTGGCCACTATTATGATCAGGAATTTACTGCCCGCACTTCTGATTTTACCACCACCACTGCCAAAGTCTATATGATAAAAACAAATGTACAAAGTTACAGTTGTAAGATAAAATAAGTACCAGAGATGAAAAGCACAACATGATAAACATAATTAACATTGCTATATGTTATATGTAGAAATTATTAAAAGAATAAATCCTAAGAGTTCTCATCACAAGCAAAAAAATTTTTTCTCTTTCTTTACTTTTGTATCTATATGAGATGATGGGTATTCACTAAACTTACTGTGATAATCATTTCATGATGTATTTATGTTGAATCATTATGCTGTACACCTTAAACTTACACAGTGTTGTATGTCAATTATATCCCAATAGAACTGGAAGAAAAAATATGAATGCACTGTACCCTGTTTCCATGTGATTTTTTGATTCAACCTCAATTCAGATTTTGAGGCTGAATCAAAATCTCCAAGTGAATCTTCTTCAGTTCAGTTCAGTTCAGTCGCTCAGTCGTGTCCAACCCTCCGCGACCCCATGAATCACAGCACGCCAGGCCTCCCTGTCCATCACCAACTCCCGGAGTTCACTCAAACTCATGTCCACAGAGTCGGTGATGCCATCCAGCCATCTCATTCTCTGTCGTCCCCTTCTCCTCCCGCCCCCAACCTTTCCCAGCATCAGAGTCTTTTCCAGTGAGTCAACTCGTCACATGAGGTGGCCAAAGTATTGCAGTTTCAGCTTAAGCATCAGTCCTTCCAATGAACACCCAGGATTGATCTCCTTTAGAATGGACTGGTTGGATCTCAAGAGTCTTCTCCAACACCACAGTTCAAAAGCATCGATTCTTCGGCGATCAGCTTTCTTCACAGTCCAACTCTCACATCCATACATGACCACGGGAAAAACCATAGCCTTGACTAGACGGACCTTTGTTGGCAAAGTAATGTCTCTGCTCTTCAACGTACCATCAAGGTTGGTCATAACTTTCCTTCCAAGGAGTAAGCGTCTTTTAATTTCCTGGCTGCAATCAGCATCTGCAGTGATTTTGGAGCCCCAAAAAATAAAGTCTGACACTGTTTCCACTGTGAATCTTCTTGCTGCTAAGCTGCTAAGTCACCTCAGTCATGTCCGACTCTGTGTGACCCCATAGACGGCAGCCCACCAGGCTCCCCCGTCCCTGGGATTCTCCAGGCAAGAACACTGGAGTGGGTTGCCATTTCCTTTACCAGACCTTAAATCACATTCAGGAAACTGTCAGAGAATTTGAAACAAGTAGATTTTACTTTCAGTTTCTGCATGTTACAAGAGTTAGAATGAGATTGAAAAATAAATCCTCAGGATCAGATAGTATTTTGAGTTTCAGAGCTTTCAAAGTAAAGATAATTCCAGTTGATATAAAGTGTTCCAGAAAAAGAAAATGAGGGAAAGTGGTGCACCTCATTTTAGGTCTCAATTCAAGTTAATTAACTTATTAATTATAATCTTCAGATCAATAATGGATTGGGAAAGTACAAGAAAAGAATCCCCGTTTCACTATGAACAAAATGTGAAATCCTAAATAAATATTAGTTGAGTTCAACGTGTTTTTATAAACAAAACACGGTGATGTCAATTTCATTTCAGAAATGTAAGGGGGTTCATCACCAGAAAAGCTATCAATACAATTTAGCTCATTAATGACCTACAGGGGAAAAAATTACTTCAACATAAGCATAATTAATATTTGGTAGTTTAAATATTAAACTATTTAAATATTAAAACCTATTTAAAACCTATTCATATGATATTTTTAAGTGTTAAAAAATTAGGAATTAAAGAAAATTTAACTTAATAATAGCTTTTAACAAAAACCTATGAAAAAATTATGATATATGATTAGGGACAGGGAAGAGAGGCTTGTTATAACAGCTCCCATAGTGAGGAGATTTTGGCCACTATAATAAGACAAAAAAAAAAAAACAAAACAGGAGGAATAAGGATTGGGTAGAATAAATTACTCTGTCACTGCAGATCATTAGATCTTCTATTAGAAGACCTAACTGAATCAATAGACAAACTATTAGAACTAATAGAGTTCAGATTGCACAGATGCAAGATCAATAATAGGCAACATACTAAGCAATATGTAAGTGTGTACTAAGTACTATATAAGAATCTATATAAATATTTTACTTATACTAATCTATGTACATTTAATGTAAATATCAAGACATTTTTCTGCATCAGCAGCAACCAACCAGAAATAACCATGGAGAATATGACTTCACTTACATTAGCAAGAAAAACTACAAAGTACATAAGATAACCTAATGAAGAAGTACTAATCCTTTACAAAGTACTTTTCAAATTTTATTAAATTACATAAAATAAGATTTAGGTAAAAAGAGAAAAATAACATGTTCATGGATGGGAAAAACTACAGTGTAAAAAAATATCATTCTCCGTAAATGAACTTATAAATTCGATGCAGTTTTGATGAAAATTTTAGCAGGGTTCTGTGAGAAAACCCTGTGAATGGACGTTTCTGTGAATGGAAGAATAATGGACTAAAGAAAAGGAATTTGTTTTATTGGATGTGTTAAGATATTTTATAAAACCAAAGCAAAAAAAAACAGCATGGTACTAGTACAGAAATAGATTAAAAAAATAGATGCAACAAATAGAAAAGCAATGAATAAGCACCTGTTATATATCAGAAGGTAGCAGAAATCAGCATCACAAATCAAAAAAGAGGGATTATTTAGTAAATTACTCAATATATAGGTAAAAGTATATTTAGATTCTTACAGAATTAATTCCAAATATATTAAAAACCTAATTATAAAAGGCAGTATATAAAGTAATCAAATATATGAGACTGTCTTTGTGAACTTGGGATAGGAAAGGATGTTTAGACAAGACTAAAAAATTATAAACGTTACGAATAAGTGAGGAGCATCCCTTGTGGTCCAGAGGTTAAGAATCTGCCTTCCAATGCAGGGGACTTGGGTGTGATCCCTGGTCGAGGAGCTAGGATCCCACATGCACAAGACAACTAAACCCTTGGGCTGCAACACCACAGCGAAAAGTCCAAGCACTGCAACTAAGACCCAGCACAGCCAAAAAAACCTGTAGGTGGTATATGAATTTTAATTCATGTATAACTTTCATGTAATCTTTCAAATGAAAGATTTCTATACAAAGAGGATATGATAGACAAACTTAACAAGCTTGTGGAAGATTAAAAGATGTTTTCAAAATTTAAAACTGAAAAATGATAGAATATATAAAGAACTACTAATATCTTCAAGGAAACAAAAACTCGACAAGGAGTAAAAATAGACTATTCATGGAAGAAGTAGTCTAAATAGCCAATATCGACATGAAGAGATGTTTAACTTCATATGAAGTCAGAGAAGTTCAAATTAAGTCAACGTAGTATTGGGAAAAATTTTAAAATCAGCTAATACCAAATGATGGTTAGAATGAGGAATCATGAGAAACTTTATGCACCGTTGGGAGAGTAAACTGATAACATTGAGTGAAATTAATTATCCATATATTCTGTATACATACCATTCCTTCGTCTGGGTTTACACTGTGTACAAGTTTTTAAGGGGACATTTATGAGGATAATGTCATTGCATTATTTGTGTTAGCAGAAAGTTATAAGAAGCCTTGATATCTGTCCCTAGGGAAACAGATTATCAGAATATGTGATAAATGCATGCAATGAAATATAGTATAGCAGTAAGTAGTTAATCATTTTAAGTTATAGCAGTATGGATAGATCTTAGAAATATAGAATTAATTATATAGGGCAAAACAATTTATGTACGTTCAAAACACACACATAGAAAGTAATATTATTTCTCAGGGTTATAGCTTCAGATGCCTAAGGACATATATTGAATATACTAATGTAAACATCTCTGATGGGAAGGACAATGTAAATGAGAATGGGCAGGATGAAGGGGAAAGAATAATGAAATAAAAAGAGGAGCATTTCATGGACTTTATAATAAGAGTAGAAAATGAAATCTGTGTATTTGAGAGCCATCTGACTCATGAGTAATTAGTGTTTGTCCTAATTTGGGAGAGGAGTAAGTAATGTTCCCAGCAAAAGGATGCACATATTTTAAAACAGATTCTGGGAGGGTTTGAATGGCCTTATGTAGAAGACAGATGGATATCTGACTGGGAGGATTTGAATGGCCTTATGTAAAAGACAGATGGATATCTGACTAGTATAAATCTTTGCTTTAAATACATTTCTCCACTGAAAGTGTTAGAATTGAAATTAGCCTCCAGCAATCAATCAGTCTAGGAAAGGAGTGAAAATTTGAAAATGTGACTATTTAATATTCAGAGAGAATTGCTCTGTAAATCTGGAAAATACAAAATACTCTGTGAAAAGTTTGCCTTTTGTTGAATTTCATGTAATCTGTCATGCAGTAGTTTAAAAAGCATCTGTTTGTTTTATGGTATTATCTCATTGCATATACTCACTGACTAAACTTTTTATTCATCAACAAAAATTTCCCTATCGTTAATTCTCGTGTGAACACTATACTACAAACTATAGCTTGCAGATGCTGCTCTGTCATGCTTAGCATATTGCATTTTTCAATTGCTTTGGTATTCTCAGTATTAATCTTAAAACTCTTTAGAGTCTTCTGGATATTATGTCACTTTTGTCCATATTGTACTTAATAAATCATAGCAACGTGAACTCTATAATTAAATGAAGTTTAAATTCTATGTGCCAAATATTCAAAGGCACTATTTTTTGATGGCTCAACCTCATGCATGTTTTAATAGAAAATGTTTGCTATAACCATCTTTTCCTATCACTCACATTTTAGAAGTAATATGATTTTCACTATTAATATTTTAAATAATATTATTTAATCATAGCGAATATCTCTACTAAAATGTCTTGGAGCTTGTCAAAAATGTTTCTAATAATGTTATAGATGTATATATTTATATTTATATATATACTTATGTATGTCTTATTGTTCCACAATTTTGTGATTCTTATTTAATATTTCATGTTCTTTTCTAACTGGAAAGTGGGTCAGTGTACAAAAGTTCTGAGCATATTAATGTTCTTCTTTCAGATGTTTTTCATGCCTCGTGTGTGTTAGTCACTCAGTTGTGTCTGACTCTTTGTGACCCCATGGATTGTAGTCTACTAGGCTCCTCTGTCCATGGAATTCTCCAGGCATGAATACTGGAGTGGGTTGCCATGCCCTTGTCCAGGGGATCTTCCTAACCCAGGGATTGAACCCAAGTTTTCCACATTGTATAAGGATTTCTTTACCACCTGAGCCACCAGGGAAGTCCTTGCTAAATTAAAATATGATAACATTTATAAGGCACCCAGAGAAAGTTATGTGAAGCCACTTGTAGCCAGACGCAACTCCCTGCCCTATAAGTCCTGCCTTAGCATCCTGGAGCTGAAGGGGGAGCTATTTCCTACACACTTAACAACTCTTTGTGTTCCAGCAACCAGATTGGAAAGCTCTGGATAAATGCTTTAAAATTTTTTAGAAGAAATAATTTCTTTTCCAGCCTCTAGAGGTAAGATTAAATCTAGAACATAGTGAGACCTCCTCTTTTATACAGAAAGATGGAGTAAAAATTGGTAAGTTGTATGGTCCTTCAAAGAGTAGGGAAGACTCAGGGAAAATCTCTGGAGACTTTCTACTACTACTACTAGTATAATGATTTACATTTGGAATCATGATGTCAATATGTGTCTAGATTTAATAGTTTTTAAGGGATGCTAGTAATGCGGCAGACTCAGAAAGGTGATAGGTAAGCAGGACAGGACACTTGAAAATAATAATGAGGTGGATAGTAGACTACACTGCAGGTGAAACAAGGTTATTTGAGAGCAATGATTCACAAACTGCTTAATCTTTCAGTGTCCGAGATAACTGGATGAAACCCTAAGTAGGTAATGACTGATCTGTCTGCATTTTCCAAAGTGCCTTCTTCAGAACATCTTTGTGAGATATTCGTAAGTATTTGGAGGGGTGGGGGAAAGATGAATCTCTTTATCAAATAAATGTGAGAAATTCTGAAATAAAGTTACACTTGATGCTTAATTTCTAAGTCTTTAATATGCTGCTATTATTCATATGTTTCCAGGAGGAAATAGTAACACATACCTTTTCTCAGATGAGCAAATGACTTTATTTTTTCTCAAAATATATTATTAACCCCCTCAGAACACTAGGGTTTTTTCTAAGATAAGAGTAGACCTATCCTACTGCCTTAAGTGTGTTGTTTGGAGCAATATATACCAACCTTGAAGACTATAAACTGGTGGTGGTAACCTGTCCTGAAGTTGGATCAATAGAAGTGTTTTTCCCTTTTTACCTCTAATTTGTTTTCTATCTCTAGTCAATATCTTTCAATATACAAAGCTATAATACAAATCGATCTGTGAGATGTTTCTCAATTTATTGAGATGATCTGTGACATGTTTCTCAATTTATATGAGATGATTTCATACATTTTAAACAATTTGATCAACCTTTCAAGTGGCTGCAATTTTTTGCTATTCAGGAAAAAAAAAGTTTGTGGAAAGTTATATATGGCTTTTATAGCCTGTTAGTATCAATTTTATGTGTAATCTTAATTTTTAAATGTGGTTAAGAAAATGTCCGTCCGTCCCGTCGCTCAGTCGTGTCCGACTCTTTGCGACCCCGTGGACTGTAGCCTACCAGGCTTCTCCGTCCATGGGATTCTCCAGGCAAGAATACTGGAGTGGGTTACCGTTTCCTTCTCCAGGTGATCTTCCCGACCCAGGGATCGAACCCGGGTCTCCCGCATTGGAGGCAGACGCTTTAACCTCTGAGCCACAAGAAAATGTAGCAAATTAGAAATTAATAAAACTGATTAAGTTAATTTCAGTTGATAGTAAATTTTATTTGGGCTTCCTAGGTGGCGCTAGTGGTAAAGAGCCTGCCTACCAATACAGGAGACATAAGAGACGTGGGTTTGATCCCTGGGTTGGGAAGATCCCCTGGAGGAGGGCATGGGAACCCTCTCCGGTATTCTTGCCTGGAGAATCCCATGGACAAAGGAGCCTCATAGGCAACAGTCCATAGGGTCACAAAGAGAAGGACACAACTGAAGTGACTTAGCACAAGCACAAGAAAATTTTACTTGTCACTAACCCAATTGTTTTGCATTTTTTGCTGATTTGTTCTTTATACACTATAGCTTTTCTAACTTTCTATTTTGCTTTTACAGTGAAAAATCAGATTTCATTATATTTATGTAAAACATAAGGTCCTATGACACTGGAAGGAAATGTGCAAAATATAACCACAATTATCTTGGAGTGATGGGGCTTTGCGTAACTCAACTGTGAGGGCCCTCTGAATTCTGCGTTTTAGGAATTTATTATAAGGACAAATAAATATGTTTTTAAAAAGATTTAACTGCCACCTGGACAATAAAGTGGTGCAACACTGTAAGCATCTAAACTGAAGCGGCAGATAAACCTCCACAGGCCCAGGGTCAGTAGGTCCTTCACCTCCCATGGGACCTTCACTAAGTCACTGACTGTTCCAAACATCTTCCATAAAACTGGAGCAGTAATGCACCTACCTCACAGGAAATTAAAATAGGAAAATACTGTTTTCTGGAGAGATCCAACCAGTCCATTCTAAAGGAGATCAATCCTGGGTGTTCATTGGAAGGACTGATGCTAAAGCTGAAACTCCAATACTTTGGCCACCTCATGTGAAGAGTTGACTTACTGGAAAAGACTCTGATGCTGGGAGGGATTGGGGGTGGGAGGAGAAGGGGACGACAGAGAATGAGATGGCTGGATGGCATCACCGACTCGATGGACATGAGTTTGAGTGAACTCTGGGAGTTGGTGATGGACAGACAGGGAGGCCTGGCGTGCTGTGATTCATGGGTTCGCAAAGAGTCAGACACGACTGAGCGACTGAACTGAACTGAACTGAACTGAAACTGAAGATGTAGCTGCCTACATAAAAATGAAAGTTCTTTGGGAAAAATCTCCAAGTGTATGACAACACAATTTAACATTGTTTTGCTACTGACACAATCAGTTCAGTCTTCAGTGAATTAAAGTTTGAGAAACCTTGAGGGAAATTATAAAGAGCTAAAATTCTAAAATAATCAGCAGCAGCTCTGGTGAGACAATGGATGTCCAGCCTGCCTCTTGTTGATGTTTATCTGCATTTTACATCGATCAACATTCTATCAAGGTAGAGGTTCTGTTGCTTGTGTTCACTGAGACAAACCCTGCTGCTGCTGCTGCTGCTGCTAGTCACTTCAGTCGTGTCCGACTCTGTGTGACCCCATAGACGGAAGCCCACCAGGCTCCCCTGTCCCTGGGATTCTCCAGGCAAGAACACTGGAGTGGGTTGCCATTTCCTTCTCCAATGTGTGAAAGTGAAAAGTGAAAGTGAAGTCACTCAGTCGTGTCCGACTAGTAGCGACCCCACGGACTGCAGCCTACCAGGCTCCTCCATCCATGGGATTTTCCAGCAAGAGACAAACCCTACTATTGCTTTATTCTAGCTCAAAGATGCAAATATACTTTTGGGGTTTTGATTCTGGAAATTATCCTATCTGGTTCTACACCATTGTGACATCAGTGTAAGTGCTGATTTTTCCACCACGAGGAGTATAAAAGGAAAGATAGGGCCCAGAGGCAACAATGCATTTTAGATGGAGGGTGGCTGTGAACCCCATTTTCTCACGCTGGCCCACGGAGTGAAACACTTCACGCCCTGTGTCCTGGTGGGACAGAAAGAAGCACACTGCTTTGAAACTTTTATCTTTAACTAATTTTGACTATTGCGTTTTCTTTCTTTTCAATTTAGAAAGATAATGAGAGAAAGAATCACAGGGGAAACTATGTTTCTATCTCAGTGTTTTGAACAAAGCAATCTATTGAATCTTTGACATTTTTTAGAAACCACCCACATGATTAAAAAAAAGTTTGTTTCTTCTTGAGGCTCGTTTAAAGAAACTTGAAATGTGTGACAATTATCTTTTGATTCCTGCAATTCCGTGGGACTCATTTAATGTTAGAATGCCAGTAAAAATTTTTGCTGCCCAGCAGAAGCACAGAACCCAGATCAGATGGTCTTGATTACCTGTGACACTGACAATACATGTAAGAACAGGCATTGTATTTTGGAGCATACTGCTCTTATTGTGAAGCTTTGGACAACTTTTTTTAAACTTTCTGTTGTCCTGGGGTATAGCCGATTAACAATGTTGTGATACTTTCAGGTAAACAGTGAGGGGACTCAGCCACCCATATCCGTGTATCCATGGGCTTTCCCAATGGCTCAGTTGTAAAGAATCTATCTGCCATGCAGGAGACAAAGGAGGTATGGATTCAGTCCCTGGGTGGGGAACATCCCCTGGAGGAGGAAATGGAAACCCACTCCAGTATTCTTGCCTGAAAAAATCCCATGGACAGAGGAGCCGGCGGGCTACAGTCCAAAGGGTGGCATAGAGTCAGACATGACTGAGCACATTCTCCCCCAAACTCCCCTTCCATCCAGGCTGCCACATAACATTGAGCAGAGTTCCACGTGCCATACAGTAGGACCTTGTTGGTTATCATTTTAAATATAGCAGTGTGGACATGTCTATCCCTAGCTCCCTAACTCGGAGAAGGCAATGGCAAGCCACTCCAGTACTCTTGCCTAGAAAATCCCATGGATGGAGGAGCCTGGTAGGCTGCAGTCCGTGGGGTCGCTAAGGGTCGGACACGACTGAGCGACTTCACTTTCACTTTTCACTTTCACACATTGGAGAAGGAACTGGCAACCCACTCAGTGTTCTTGCCTGGAGAATCCCAGGGACGGGGGACCCTGGTGGGCTTCTGTCTATGGGGTCACACAGAGTCGGACACGACTGAAGTGACACAGCAGCAGCAGCAGCAGCTCCCTAACTATCCCTTCCCTGCATCCTGCCCCCTGGCAACCATAAGTTTGTTCTCTAATTCTGTGAGTCTAGGATAACGTTTAAGTGAGGATTCTTCCTCTGTCATCTTCTTTGTGAAAGAGATTCAAACTCCTTTGATCTAAGTCCAGATTTCACCCTGGGGCCACTGCTTGCTGGCTGGGGATAGCCAGCAGCAGATGCAAGGAAAAGACATTGTTCAAAGGCACATGCGGGCTGGGTTTGGGTGCAGAGGAAGAGAGACACAGATAAGTGATCAGTGCACAACAAGGCATGTTTGTTCACCCATCACATTTTTGTTACTGAGGGAGTACTGCTTCTTAGTACTTCTTCTGAGAAGAAAAGTACCACTATTAGTCAGGGACCTAATCAGGAAAACAGGGTCCACACCATGTGGTTCAATAGGAAGAATTTAATGAGAGCCTGTTACAAAGGTCATGAAATCTGGGGCCACCATGACTTTCTGCCCAGAGTGTCTTTACCATCAGGCTGTTTCTTTCACTTAGGGAAGAATTAAGTAAAAACAGATATTTTCCAGTTACTTCTTTCTTAACAATATTATTTTCCCCACTCAATCTTTAAAATATGTTTAACAGTTATTCTAAAACCCTTTCCTTATTTACTATTTTTCATATGCAAATCAGACTCTGAAAAATACCTTCAAAAATGCAAAACTCAACAATGCAGATCATTGTAATAAAAAATGCAAAAAAAAAAAAAAATCTTTAAAATACCAATCACTCTACACCCAGAGAAAATAATTTCAAATTTTTGGTTGAAAAGTTTATAGAAAATCTTACAGTCTTATACAGTCTTGTTACTAGCTTTTATCCTCCAATGAACATTTTTTTTTTCCTACTTCATTAAATATTCTTCAGAAACTTTCCTTTTGGTGGATTCAATATATTCCAAGTCTAAATTTCTTTACCGTTTTCCTGCTGTTGGAAATTGAATTTATTTCCAACCATGTAATTTTAAATAAAGCTAAAATATAATATTCTTATAAATAAGGTTTTTTTTTTCCTGTTTGATTATTTCCAAAACTAAGAGAAGTCCTACCTTCTTTTTGTCTCTTCTTAATTTGTGAGAGGGGGAAAAAAGTCAGGTCTAATTATGACTTAAATATGAGTAGTGCTAAATGACGTGGTTTCTTAGAAATTAAAGAAAATTATAACTTTAAAATACAATATATATAAAAAATAACCAATTCCAGAAACCTCTAAGGTTTTCATGCCCTTTAGTCCCCTCGAAGTTCTCTTCACGTTCTCTGTTTCCCTCTTAATGAACACAATTTTCTACAGTGTCATCCTTCAAGAAAAAGAATCAGATTCTCTTATATAGATTTTCTACTTTATTAAGTTATTTTCTACTATTTATTTTTTCTACTATTTATTTTCTACTATTTTCTTTATTATTTTCTACTATTTCAATAAACTGTACTTCAGCTGAATAACAGGCTTTGATATAAATCTTTATACTTAATATTGTTTCTATGGGAAAATGTATTCAGAGATTCAAATACATATTTAAAAATAAACTTTAACCAACACAATTTGCTTCCAGGTAAAGGACGTTCAGTATTTCAAAAAGTAAGCCATATTTGGTTAACCTCATTTCATTATTCACATGTTACCAAGTACCACTGTACTTTGATATATAGTTCATCAGGTCAAATACGAAAATCTCTTTTCTAAGAAATGTGTGTGTGCATTAAATATTAGATATGGTAGATTCTTTGAAGGATTTAGGCACTTAGAATTACTAGCTGACCCTTAAGTTAGGTTGATTTCCAGAAGGAGACTATAAACTGTGTCAGTGAAGATCCTGAGCAAATTTTGCACAGTAGCATAATCATCACTGTTGTTATTGTCTTGCTTTATTTTCTTTTGATAACATTTATCACTCAGTTTATAATATATTTATATGTTTTTATCTTAAATTCCATCCTTCATTAGAGTATTAGCATGATGAAAGCAGGTCATTTCTTTCATTCTCTGCTTTATTCAATGTCTTGTATACAGTAGGTGCTCAGTTAAGGCCTTATTTGAATGAATGACTATTGTGTGAATAAAATGTGAAGATTGTTTCAGATCTGATACAACATAAATAACATATAAAATATTGAAAATTTTGTAAATAAGCCCAATTTAAAAAATTGCAACTGTCATATTTTTATTATCATCCAAAGTATTTGTGAGCTGTTTTGTTTTATAGATATGTTCATTTGTGTCATATTTTAGATTACACATATAAATACATATAAATAATATCTTGAAATACCGAATGTGTCAAATCTTGAGCTGTGTCTGTACAGAAAAGAAGTGTGAATCTCAAAGCCTACATTACAAAACATGTATCTTTTTCTTTCTTTAAAAATTTTTTTAAAAATTTTGTTTTTAAAAATCTGAAATAAACCTAACTCTGTAAACCAAGCAGCATTGCTGATGATTTTAGAATGTGGTTGCCCTGACCTTCATGGAAATTCACAAATATGTTTTTCATTTAATACAGACTTAATTTGCTTTATTCTTAATAAGTAAGTTAAATGTCCCACACTATAAAAATTACCCTTAGACAAAGGGTACATTGTCTTCTGAAAGTAAGAATTCTGAAGCTAAGAATTCTCAACGATTCAAAGACAAATGTTAGTCTTTATGGAGGGGCAAGGCTACAAAGAAATAATAAGATGACCAGGGTCAAATTTAGTCTGGATTTTTCCCACAGCAACCCTTAGGCATTTGTCATAGTGTTTAACAGAAGTTCCCAAAGTTAAATGAGGGAATGAAATTAGAATAGATTTTAAACAAATGTTTATTAAGATCCACAACTGTATTCACTATTGGCAACTGGAACTTCAAAGTAGAGTAATGAATTTAAATACATAGTAACAGAAAAAAACTTTTTAAAATTTATAGGAGAACAAGTTAGGTTGGAAAGAATCATTACCATCAACCAGTCTTAGAATTGAAGCCTTTATTTTATGCATGCCTGAGAGGTAAACTGGTTAATGTATCAATGGCCTGCACATTTCCACTATATCTTTTTTCTCTCTCTTTTCCAATCTACCCTTCTTTTTTCAGACCCCTTCCACCTCTCCAACACAGTCACCCCACACATTCATGCATATGCACAAGTCTGTCTTTGGTATGAAGCTAACATCTTAGGTTTACTGGTAACTCATCTTACTAATGGCCCCAGTTACAATGATCTCATTAGAAAAGTTAAAACAATAGCTGCCTATTACCACAGAAATGTGTGCAAATGATTAAAAAAGTAATTCCCTTTTCTTGTTCTAATTGTATAGACTATAATGAAAGCAATTACTTTTGCTATTTCTTGTGTTATCAGAATGTTCATATCACTGCAGAAGTAAGAAAAGTTTTTCTATTTAGTTTGGCCTCTGCAATCACAACAAAAGGTATTTATATAAAAGGCCAGAAAACCATCAAGAAATTTTACTCAATAATCCCAATGCTATCAAATCGATCTTAAGAAAATACTCTAAAATAGTGAAAATTATGAATACAAGTATTGCTGCAAGCAGCAAAATGAATTCAAGGTAAATTAAACAAGTAGGAGAATTTGTTGAAAAGATAAGTAATAAATTTAATGGTACATTTGTAAAACAGTTTCAGGAACAGATAGGAGCTAGGAAACAACCCTAGAGTGGGTCAGAGCTACAGGAATTCCTAGAATTTCTTATCATTGTGCTACCACTGGAATTAGTCAGCTCCAGCTACATTTTCTTTCTTGATTTCTACATGCTTAAGATTCAAAAAGTAAAGAAAAAAGAGGACTAACTAAAATCAGAAATGAAAGGGAGATATTACAACTGATACCACAGAAATACAAAGGATCATAAGAGACTACTATAAATAATTACATGCCAACAAACTGGACAACCTAGAAGAAATGTAAGAGTTTCTAAAAACATACAACCTATCAAGACTGAATCATGGTGGAAGAGAAACGCTAAACAAACCAATTAACCGGTAATGAAATTCAATCAGTAGTTAAAAACCTCCCAGCAAACAAAAGTTTAAAAACTTCACTGATGAATTCTACCAAACATTCAAAAGAGAATTAAACCAATCCCTCTCAAACTCTTCAAAAATAGAAGAGGAGAAAACTCTTTTAAACTTATTTAAAGAGGTCAGGATTACCTTGATACCAACATCAGACAGGATACCAAAGGAAAGAAATTATAGGCCAATATTATTGATGGATCGGAGAAGACAATGGCACCCTACTCCAGTACTCTTGCCTGGAAAATCCCATGGATGGAGGAGCCTGGTGGGCTGCAGTCCATTGGGTCGCTACAAGTTGGACACGACTGAGCGACTTCACTTTCACTTTTCACTCTCATGCATTGGAGAAGGAGATGGCAACCCACTCCAGTGTTCTCGCCTGGAGAATCCCAGGGACGGAGAAGCCTGGTGGGCTGCCGTCTATGGGGTTGCACTGAGTTGGACACGACTGAAGTGACTTAGCAGCAGCAGCATTACTGATGGATGTAGATGCAAAAATCCTCAGCAAAATATTAACAAACTGATTTCAACAATACATTTTAAGGATCATACACCATGATCAAGTAGGATTTTCTCCAGGGGTGTAAGTATCATTCAATATCTGCAATGAAGTCAATGTGATATACCACATTAACAAAATGAAGGATAAAAATTATGATTATCTCAACTGAAACAAAAAGAAAGCATTTGACAAAAGTCAACATCCATGAACAAAAAAATCTCTAAACAAAATGAGAATAGAGGGAATGTACCTTAAGATAATAAAGGCTGTACATGACAAACCCACAGCTAACATCATCAGTTCAGTTCAGTCATTCAGTCATGTCTGACTCTTTGCGATGCCATGAATTGCAGCACACCAGGCCTCCCTGTCCATCACCAACTCCCAGAGTTTACCCAAACTCATGCCCATCAAGTCGGTGATGCCATTCATCCATCTTATCCTCTGTCGCCCCCTTCTCCTGCCCCCAATCCCTCCCAGCAGCAGGGTCTTTTCCAATGAGTCGACTCTTTGCATCAGGTGGCCAAATATTGGAGTTTCAGCTTTAGCATCAGTCCTTCCAATGAATACCCAGGACTGATCTCCTTTAGGATGGACTGGTTGGATCTCCTTGCAGTCCAAGGGACTCTCAAGAGTCTTCTTCAGCACCACAGTTCAAAAGCATCAATTCTTTGGCGCTAAGCTTTCTTCACAGTTCAACTCTCACATCCATACATGACCACTGGAAAAACCATAGCCTTGACTAGATGGACCTTTAACATCATACTCAATGGTGAAAAGCTGAAAGTCTTTCCTCTAAGATGAGAAACAAGACAAAGATGTTCACAGTCACCAGTTATTTTCAACACAGTATAGGAAATCCTACACAGAGTAATTAGGTGAGAAAAATAAATAAAAGACATCCAAATTGGAAAGGAAGAAGTAAACCTGTCACTTGCAGATGACAAGATATTATATGCAAAAAATCCTAATGATGCCATCAAAAACTGTTAGAGCTAATAAACAAAATCAGTAAAGCTGCAGAATATAAAATCAATATGCAAAAATTTGGTGTTTTCCTGTACACAAATAAATTAACATAAAGAGAAATAAAGAATAAAATCTCATTTATAATTATATCAAAAAGAATAAAGTTCTCAGGAATAAACTTAACCAAGAAGGTGAAAAGCTTACATATTGAAAACTAGGGAATTCCCTGGCAGTCCAATGGTTAAGATGCAGCACTTTCAATGTGGGGGTCTTTGTTTGATTGAAACAGACGAAAACAACAGAATGGGAAAGACTAGAGATCTCTACAGGAAAATTAGAAATACCAAGGGAACTTTTCACGCAAAGATGGGCAAAATAAAGGATAGAAATGGTATGGACCTAACAGAAGCAGAAGATATTAAGAAGAGGTGGCAAGAATACACAGAAGAACAATACAAAAAAGATCTCATGACCCAGATAACCACAATGGTGTGATCACTCACCTAGAGCCAGATATCCTGGAATGCAAAGTCAGGTGGGCCTTGGGAAGCATCACTATGAACAAAGCTAGTGGAGGTGATGGAATTCCAGTTGAACTATTTCAAATCCTAAAAGATGATGCTGTGAAAGTGCTACACTCAATATGCCAGCAAATTTGGAAAACTCAGCAGTGGCCACAGGACTGGAAAAGGTCAGTTTTCATTCCAATCCCAAAGAAAGGTAATGTCAAAGAATGCTCAAACTACAGCACAATTACACTCATCTCACACACTAATAAAGTAATGCTCAAAATTCTCCAAGCTAGGCTTCAACAGTATGTGAACTGTGAACTTCCAGATGTTCAAACTGGATTTAGAAAAGGCAGAGGAATCAGAGATCAAGTTGCCAACATCTGTTGTAGTTGTCAATTTTATTGGTGCTATGAAATCTAATTAAGCTTTTGAGATTTTTCTTTTTTTCTTCCAATCACATTTTTTATTACTGTTATAAACTTCTGCCTCTATGTTGGGCTTTTGCAGTTCTGTGGAGTTTTCCTTTATTTTTTTCCTTTCCTCTTCTTTTTTTTTTATTTTTTAATTTTTAAAATCTATTATTGTTTTTTCTGCATTTATTATTTGCTTGCTTTTCCTACTGTTTTTTCCCCTTGCAGATATCTTTAATGTATATAAATCTTCTTTATCTATCTCTATTTAGCTTTCCATATCTATTCTTTCTTTCTTTTCTTTCTTACCTTTCCTCTCAACATATATTAGTTTTGTTTTCATTGCTTTATTCCAAACTTGGCACCTACTTTATTTTTGTTGGACTGTTTTGATTTTGCTTATGGATGTATCTGTTTATGTGTATAGTCCATGATTTTAATTATTATTTGCTGATTATGTAACTTGCATTAGTCTGGGATTCATCTTTGGTTTCTCATTTTTGGGAAATGACATAACAAACTTAATGACATAATGACATAACTCACTTAATGACATGACAAACCACTTGTGGAATTTCGTTCCTGACCAGAGATCAAGCCCAGAACCTTTGGATTGGGAGCACTGATTCAAATACTTTGGCCACCCCATGCGACGAGTTGACTCACTGGAAAAGACTCTGATGCTGGGAAAGGTTGGGGGCGGGAGAAGAAGGGGACGACCGAGAATGAGATGGCTGGATGGCATCACCGATTCTGTGGACATGAGTTTGAGTGAACTCCGGGAGTTGGTGATGGACATGGAGGCCTGGCGTGCTGTGATTCATGGGGTCGCGGAGAGTCGGACACGACTGAGCGACTGAACTGAACTGAACTGAACTGAGACTACCAGAGAACTAACCCTAGGGAGTATCAAATAGTGAGAAGTCACACAAAGGAAATCACTGAATACAAGACCCAGAATCACCCAACCACCAGCAGCACCCTGTGCAGGTTGCCTCATCCAAAGAACAAACAAAACAAAAATACAAACAGAATTATCAGCAGACAGGATTACTACCTCACTCAGCCTTATCCATCAGAAGAAAAAAAAAAAACCTTAGCATAAATCTCACCCTATACAAAGCTTACACAAACCACTGCACCAACATTAGGGGGGCAGAAACCAAAAGCAAGAAAGAATTCAACCTTGAAGCCTGGGAAAAGGAGACCTCAAACACAATATGTTTAAAAAAAAAATAATGAAAAGGCAGAGAAATACTGTACAAATGAAGAAACGAACTAGAAACACAGAAGTCCAAATAAATGAAGAGGAAACAGGCAAACTACCTGAAAAAGAATTTGGAATAATGATGGTAAAGATGATCAAAACTATTGAAAACAGAATGGAGAACGTGCAAGAATCAATCAACAAAGACCTAGAAGAATTAAAGAATAGACATACAGATTCAAACAACACAATTACTGAAATTAAAAATACTCTGCTGCTGCTGCTAAGTCACTTCAGTCGTGTCCAACTCTGTGCAACCCCATAGATGGCAGCCCACGAGGCTCCCCTGCCCCTGGGATTTTCCAGGCAAGAACACTGGAGTGGGTTGCTATTTTCTTCTCCAATGCGTGAAAGGGAAAAGTGAAAGGAAAGTCGCTCAGTCATTTCCGACTCTTAGCGACCCCATGGACTGCAGCCTACCAGGCTCCTCTGTCCATGGGATTTTCCAGGCAAGAGTACTGGAGTGGGGTGCGATTGCCTTCTCCCAAAAATACTCTACAAGGAATCAATAGCAGAATATCTGAAGCAGAAGAATGAATCAGTGAGCCAGAAGACAAAATGTTGGAAATAGCTTCTGAAGAGCAGAATAAAATAAAATGAAGAAAAAGAACTGAGGATAGTCTCAGAGACCTCTGGGGCAAATATCAAATGCACTAACATTTGAATCATAGGGGTCCCAGAAGAAGAGAAAAATAAAGGGGATGAGCAAATTTTTGAAAAGACTATAGTTGAAAATTTCCCCAACATGAAAAAGGAAATAGTTAATCAAGCCCAAGAGGTGTAAAGAGTCCCATACAAGATAAACCCAAGGAGAAATATGACACAGGGCACATACTAATCAAACTAACAAAGATTAAACACAAATAAAGAATATTAAAAGCAGCAAGAGAAAAGCACAAGTAACATACAAGAGATGTTTAACAGCTGATCTCTCAGGAGAAACTCTGCAGGCCAGAAGGGAAAGGCAGGATATATATAAAGTACTGAAAGGGAAAAATCTACGACCAAGATTACTCTATCTGGAAAGGATCTCATTCAGAATTGATGGAGAAATCAAAAGCTTTTCAGACAAGCAAAGTTAAGATAATTCAGTACCACCAAACCAGCTTTATAATAAATGTTAAAGGGACTTATATAGTCAAGAAATACAAGAGAAGAAAAAAGATCTACAAAATCAAACCCCAAACAATTAAGAAAATGGCAATATGAACATATATATAAATAATTACTTTAAATGTAAATGGATTAAATGCTCCAAGGAAAAGACACAGACTGGCTGAACGGATAAAAAAAAAAACAAGACCCATATAAATGCTGTCTACAAGAAACACACTTCAGACCTAAAGACACGTATAGACTGCAAGTGAGTGGATGGAAAAATATATTCCATGAAAATGGAAGCAAAAGAAAGCTAGACTAGCAATCTTCATATCAGACAAAATAGAGCTTAAAATAAAGAATATTATAAGAGATAAGGAAGGATACTGCATAATGATCAAGGTATCAATCCAAGAGGAAAATATAACAATTGTAAATATCTATGCACTTAACATAGGGGCACCTCAATACATAAGACAAACACTAACAGATATAAAAGGAGAAGTTGACAGTCACACAATAGCAGTAGGAGACTGTAACACCCCACTCACACCAATGGACAGACCATCAAACCAGAAAATTAATAAGGAAACACAAATCTTAAATGATACATTAGATGAGATGATCTTACTGATATCTTCAGGACATTCCATCCAAATGCAGGAGAGTACATCTTCTTTTCAAATGCACATGGAACATTCTCCAGGATAGACCACATCTTGGGTCACAAATCAAACCTCAGTAAACTTAAGAAAATTGAAATCATATCAAGCATCTTCTCTGACCACATTGGTATGACACTAGATATCAATTACAAGAAAAAAACCTAAAAAACACAAACACATGGAGATTAAACAATACATTTCTAAATAACCAACAGGTTACTGAAGAAATCACAAGGGAAATAAAAAAATTTATAGAAACAAATGACCATGAAAACATAACAACTCAAAACCTATGGGATGCAGCATACAATCCTACTTCAAGAAACAGCAAAACATCGAGTAGACAACCTCACTTTACACCTAAAACAAATGGAAAAAGAAGAATAAAAAAAAGAAACAACCCAAAGTTAGCAGGAGGAAAGAAATCATAAAGATCTGAGCAGAAATAAACGAAAAAGGAAACAAACAACAGCAAAGAGTAACAAAACTGAAAGCTGTTCTTTGAGAAGATACACAAAACTGACAAGCCTCTGGCCAGACTCATCAAGGAAAAAAGAGAGAAGAACCAAATAACAAAATTAGGAATGAAAAAGGAGAGGTTACAGCAGACAATGCAGAAATACAAAGGACTGTGAGACTATTGTGAACAACTATATGGCAATAAAATGGATAACCTGGAAGAAATGGACGGATTCTTCAGTTCAGTTCAGTTCAGTTCAGTCGCTCAGTCGTGTCCGACTCTCCGCGACCCCATGAATCACAGCACGCCAGGCCTCCCTGTCCATCACCAACTCCCGGAGTACACTCAAACTCATGTCCACAGAGTCGGTGATGCCATCCAGCCATCTCATTCTCCGTCGTCCCCTTCTCCTCCCGCCCCCAACCTTTCCCAGCATCAGAGTCTTTTCCAGTGAGTCAACTCGTCGCATGAGGTGGCCAAAGTATTGGAGTTTCAGCTTTAGCATCAGTCCCTCCAATGAACATCCAGGATTGATCTCCTTTAGAATGGACTGGTTGGATCTCCTTGCAGTATAAGGGACTCTCAAGAGTCTTCTCCAACACCACAGTTCAAAAGCATCGATTCTTCGGCGATCAGCTTTCTTCACAGTCCAACTCTCACATCCATACATGACCACGGGAAAAACCATTGCCTTGACTAGACGGACCTTGGTCGGCAAAGTAATGTCTCTGCTTTTTAATATACTATCAAGGTTGGTCATAACTTTCCTGCCAAGGAGCAAGCGTCTTTTAATTTCATGGCTGCAATCAGCATCTGCAGTGATTTTGGAGCCCAAAAAAACAAAGTCTGACACTGTTTCCATTGTTTTTCCATCTATTTCCCATGAAGTGATGGGACCAGATGCCATGATCTTTGTTTTCTGAATGTTGAGCTTCAAGCCAACCTTTTCACTCTCCTCTTTCACTTTCATCAAGAGGCTTTTGAGTTCCTCTTCACTTTCAGCCATAAGGGTGGTGTCATCTGCATATCTGAGGTTATTGATATTTCTCCCAGCAATCTTGATTCCAGCTTGTGCTTCTTCCAGCCCAGCGTTCCTCATGATGTACTCTGCATATAAGTTAAATAAGCAAGGTGACAATATACAACCTTGACGTACACCTTTTCCTATCTGGAACCAGTCTGTTGTTCCATGACCGGTTCTAACTGTTGCTTCCTGACCTGCATACAGGTTTCTCAAGAGGCAGGTCAGGTGGTCTGGGATTCCCATCTCTTTCAGAATGTTCCACAGTTTATTGTGATCCACACAGTCAAAGGCTTTGGCATAGTCAATGAAGCAGAAATAGATGTTTTTCTGGAACTCTCTTGCTTTCTCCATGATCCAGCGGATGTTGGCAATTTGATCTCTGGTGCCTCTGCCTTTTCTAAAACCTGCTTGAACATCTGGGAGTTCACGGTTTACATACTGCTGAAGCCTGGCTTGGAGAATTTTGAGCATGACTTTACTAGCGTGTGAGATGAGTGCAATTGTGCGGTAGTTTGAGCATTCTTTGGCATTGACGGATTCTTAGAAGAGCTCAATCTTTCAAGACTGAACAGGAAGAAATAGAAATGATGAACAACCCAGTGACAAGCACTGACATTGAAGCTGTGATCAAAAATCTCCCAAAAAACAAAAGCCCAGGACAGGACGGCTTCACAGGATAATTCTATCAAACATTTAGAGAAGAGCTAATGCCTATCCTTGTAAAACTCCTTCAAAAAATTGCAGAGGAAGGAACACTTGCAAACTCATCCTACGAGGCCACCATCACCCTGATACCAAACCAGACAAAGAAACACACAGAAAAGAAAACTACAGGCCAATTCACTGATGAACATAGATGCAAAAAACCTCAACAAAACTTTAGCAAACAGAATTCAGCAACACATCCAAAAGCTCACACACCATGATCAAGTTGGGTTTATTCCAGGAATGCAAGGATTTTTCAATATATGCAAATCAATCAATGTGATACACCATATTAACAAAGTGAAAGATAAAAACCACATGATAATCTCAATAGATGCAGAAAAAGCCTTTGACAAAATTCAGCACCCATTTAGGATAAAATTCTTAAAAAAAATGGTCATAGAAGGAACCTACCTCAATATAGTAAAGCCCATATATGATAAGCCTACAGCAAACTTTATTCTCAATGATGAAAAACTGAAAACATTCCCCCTAAGATCAGGAGCAAGACAAGGGTGTCCACTTTCACCACTATTATTCAACATAGTGGTGGAAGTCCTAGCTACAGCAATCAGAGAAGAAAAAAAAAAATAAAAGGAATCCAGATCAGAAAAGAAGTAAAGCTCTCACTGTTTGTAGATGACATGACACTGTAAATAGAAAACCCTAAAGAGAGTATCAAAAAATTACTAGAGCTAATCAGTGAATTTAGCAAAGTTGCAGGATACAAAATCAATACACAGACAGTGTATTTCTATATACTAACAATGAAAAATCTGAAAATCAATTAAGGAATCAATCCCATTCACCATTGCAACAAAAAGAATTAACTATCTAGGAATAAACTTACCGAAGGAGACAAAAGAACTGTACACAGAAAATTATAAGACAAGGAGATCCAACCAGTCCATTCTAAAGGAGATCAGTCCTGGGTGTTCATTGGAAGGATTGATGCTGAAGCTGAAACTCCAATACTTTGGCCACCTCATGCGACGAGTTGACTCACTGGAAAAGAGTCTGATGCTAGGAGGGATTGGGGGTGGGAGGAGACGGACATGACAGAGAATGAGATGGCTGGATGGCATCACCGACTCTGTGGACATGAGTTTGAGTGAACTCCGGGAGTTGGTGATGGACAGGGAGGCGTGGCGTGCTGTGATTCATGGGGTCGCGGAGAGTTGGACACGAGTGAGCGACTGAACTGAACTGAACTGAATGAAGGAAATCAAAGATGACATAAACAGATGGAGAGATATTCCATGTTCCTGGGTAGGAAAAACCAATATTGTGAAAATGACCATACTACCAAATGCAATCAACAGATTCAATGTGATCCCTATCAAATTACCAATGACTTTTTCACAGAACTAGAACAAAAAACTTCACAATTCATATGGAAACACAAAAGACCGCGAATAACCAAAGCAGTCTTCAGAAAGAAGAATGGAGCTGGAGGAATCAACCTTCCTGGCTTCAGATGATACTACAAAGCTACATCCATCAAGACAGTATGATACTGGCACAAAAATAGAAATATAGACCAATGAAACAAGATAGAAAGCCCAGAAATAAACCCTTGCGCCTATGGGTACCTTATTTTTGACAAAGGAGGCAAGAATATGCAATGGGGCAAAGACAACCTCTTCAACAAATGGTGTTGGGAAAACTGGACAGTTACATGTAAAAGAATGAAATTAGAACTCTTCCTAAAACCATACACAAAGCTAAACTCAAAATGGATTAAAGACCTAAATGTAAGACCAGAAACTAGAAAACTCTTAGAGGAAAACAGGCAGAACACTCTATGACATAAATCAAAGAAAGATCCTCTATGACTCACCTCCTCAGTTCGGTTCAGTCACTCAGTTGTGTCCGACTCTTTGTGACCCCGTGAATCACAGCACGCCAGGCCTCCCTGTCCATCACCAACTCCCGGAGTTCACCCAAACCCATGTCCATAGAGTCGGTGATGCCATCCAGCCATCTCAGCCTCTGTCCTCCCCTTCTCCTCCCGCCCCCAATCCCTCCCAGCTTCAGAGTCTTTTCCAGTGAGTCAACTTGTCACATGAAGTGGCCAAAGTACTGGAGTTTCAGCTTTAGCATCAGTCCTTCCAATGAACACACAGGATTGACTCCTTTAGAATGGACTGGTTGGATCTCCTTGCAGTCCAAGGGACTCTCAAGAGTCTTCTCCAACACCACAGTTCAAAAGCATCAATTCTTCGGCGATCAGCTTTCTTCACAGTCCAACTCTCACATCTGTACATGACCACTGGAAAAACCATAGCCTTGACTAGATGGACCTTTGTTGGCAAAGTAATATCTCTGCTTTTTAATATACTATCTAGGTTGGTCATAGCTTTCCTTCAAAGGAGTAAGCGTCTTTTAATTTCATGGCTGCAATCAGCATCCGCAGTGATTTTGGAGCCCCCAAAAATAAAGTCTGACACTGTTTTCACTGTTTCCCCATCTATTTCCTATGAAGTGATGGGATGTGTTTTCTGAATGTTGAGCTTCAAGCCAACCTTTTCACTCTCCTCTTTCACTTTCATCAAGAGGCTTTTGAGTTCCTCTTCACTTTCTGCCATAAGGGTAGTGTCATCTGCATATCTGAGGTTATTGATATTTCTCCCGGCAATCTTGATTCCAGCTTGTGCTTCTTCCCGCCCAGCGTCCCTCAAGATGTACTCTGCATATAAGTTAAATAAGCAGGGTGACAATATACAAACTTGACGTACTCCTTTTCCTATTTGGAACCAGTCTGTTGTTCCATGTCCAGTTCTAACTGTTGCTTCCTGACCTGCATACAGGTTTCTCAAGAGGCAGGTCAGGTGGTCTGGTATGCCCATCTCTTTCAGAATTTTCCACATCTCCTAGAGTAATGGAAATAAAAACAAAAGTAAACAAGTGGAACCTGATTAAACTTAAAAGCTTTTGCACAGCAAAGGAAACTATAAGCAAGGTGAAAAGACAACCCTCAGAATGGGAGAAAATAATAGCAAATGAAACAACTGATAAAGGATTAATTTCCAAAATATATAAGCAGCTCATACAACTCAATACCAGAAAAATAGCCAACCCAATCAAAAAGTGGGAAAAAGACCTTAACAGACATTTCTTCAAAGAAGACAGATGGCTAACAAAGACATGAAAAGATGCTCAACATTGCTCATTATTAGAAAAATGCAAATCAAAACTACAATGAGATATCACCTCACACTGGTCAGAATGACCATCATCAAAAAGTCTACAAACAATAAATGCTGGAGAAGGTGTGGATAAAAGGGAATGCTCTTAGACTGTTGGTGGGAATGTAAATTGATATAGCCAATATGGAAGACAGTATGTAGATTCCCAAAAATCTAGGAATAAAAACAGCACATGACTGTCAGGGAATATTTAATAGGAGGATTCCTACGTGCTGTTTCTCACAAGTCCTTTGCTTCTTTTCAACTGAAGTAAGCAAGCTTCTCCCAGGAACTGGGGTCATTGTGTGAGACAGGCTTGGATCTCCTCAAGTAAACATTCTCTTTACGATAAAACTGCTTAGTCTCTTCCCCCTTTTCCTTGAGATATGGATTGTCTCCTGACCTTGTGACCATTATTAACCTCTGGTTCCCTTGGTAAAGGTTACTGTACATTTGGTTTTCTGATCTTTATCATTGTTGAAAGAAATTTCTTGTACCACAGCCTTTATATACTCACAGAGAAATCATTAAAGTACCTTTGCTCCATCAGGGCTTGGGTCCCCGTGTCTTTCTTTCTTTCCTTTTTTCTCTCTCTCTCTCTTTCTCTCTCCTCGGCTGATTCCTTAGAGCATAGAGACCCGTCTTGCCCACTCTCCTGCCCGGGCTTCTAAGACTCTCTCGAGAAGGCGTCCTGTGCCTTCACTCCCCCTCGAGAGGGCGCCCAGTGACTTCGTGGGAGATGCAAGTCCTGTGCCAAGTACTTTACTGGTTTTCTGGGTAAACTAGGGAACATCAGCCTCTTTCTCTCTTTCACTCTTCTCGTAGTCTCCGGACTACCAGGTCCCCGGTCCATTAAAGGACCCCAACAATGACCCAGCAATCCCATTCCTAGGCTTATACCCTAAGGAAACCAATATTGAAAAAGACACAGGTATCACATTGTTCACTGAAGCACTATTTACAATAGCTAGAACATGGAAGCAACTTAGATATCCATCAACAGATGAAAGGACAAAGAAATTGTGGTATATATACACAGTGGGATACTACTCAGCCATAAAAAGGGACACATTTGAGTCAGTTCCAATGAGGTGGATGAACCTATAGACTATTATACAGAGTAAAGCAAGTCAGAAAGAGAAAGATAAATATTGTATACTAGCACACATATATGGAATCTAGAAAAATGGTACTGAAGAATTTATCTGCAGGGCAGCAGTGGAGAAACAGACACAGAGAATAGACTTATGGACATGGGCAGGGGGAGGGGAGGGTGAGATGTGTGGAGAGAGTAACATGGAAACTTACATTACCTTATGTAACATAGATAGCCAACGGGAATCTGCTGTATGTCTCAGGAAACCCAAACAGGGGCTCTGTATCAACCTAGAGGGGCGGAATGCGGAGGAAGACGGTAGGGAGGTTCTAAAGGGAGAGGATATAGGTATACTATGGCTGATTCATGTTGAGGTTTGACAGAAAACAACAAAATTCTGTAAAGCAATTATCCTTCAATTAAAAAAAAAAAAAAGCTGAAGGCATCATGCTCCCTGATTTCAAACTGCAATATAAAGCATTATGAATCAAAACATGGTACTGGGAAAAAACACATACATAGATCAATGGGACAAGACAGAGGTTGCAGAAACAGACTAACACACAGGGGCCATTGGTTTATGATAAACAACCAAGAATATATAATGAAGAAAGGGCAGTCTCTACAATGAATGTTGTTTGCAAAGTTGGACAGCCAAATGCTAAAGAATGAAACTGGATTACTAACTTATACTTCACACAAAAATTAACTCAAAACGGATTGAGGATTTGAATATAAGACCTGAAGCCATAAAATTTCTAGAAGAAAATATAAGTGATAAGATCCTTGACATAGGTCTTGGCTACAATTTTTTTAATGACACCCAAAGCAAAAGTGACAAAAGCAAAAATAAATAAGTAGAAGTATATTATACTAAAAAGCTTCTACACAGTAAATGAAACCATAAACAAAATGAATAGGCAACGTATGGACTGAGAGAAAATATTTGCAAATCACCTGATAAGGAGTTAATATCCAGGAAATGTAAAGAGCTCACACAATGCAATAGCCGAAAAACAAAAACCAAAACAATGTGATTAAATAATGGACAGAATATCTAAAAAGAGATTTTGCCAAAGAAGACATACATATGGCTAACAGGTACAAGAAAAGATATTCAACATCCTTAATCATCAGGGAAGTGCAAATCAAAACCACAGTAGGCTATCTCCTCACATCTCCTAGAATGGCTGTTATCAAAAGACAGGAAATAACAAGTGTCGGCAGGATGTGGAGCAAAGGGAACCCTTCTGAACTGTCGGTGAGAATGCAAATTGGTGCAGTCACTTTGAAAACAGTATGGAGTTTTCTCAAAAACTAAAAATATAACTACCATACTGTTCGGCAGTTCCTCCTCTTGGTATTATCAGAAGAAAATGAAAATACTAATTCAGAAAGATACACAACTCCATGTTCATTGTAAGATTATTTACAACACCAAGATATGGGAACAACCAAACTATACACTGACGCATGAATGGGTAAAGAAGATGTGGTGTATATATACAAACAATATGTGTGTCAAGTGTGCTGAGATTGCTTAACAAATTTAAAAATGGAAAAAAAAAAAGCTTGCCATTTGCAACAACATGGACAGATCTTTAGGGCATTATGCTAAGTGAAATAAGTCAGAGACAAATATTCTATGATATTCTAACAGTTCATAGATATAGAGAACAAACTGGTGATTGTCGGGGGGGGGGTGGGATGGGAAGAATAGGTATTGGAGGTCAAAAGGTAAAAAAATAAAAAAGAATTACTTGTGAAATAGCCAATAGATTCTTATTATCCTCTTCTTAAAATTTCCTTATTTCTATCAACAGAAGCATCATTAATTCAAACCTGCTGGAGGCATTTAGATGTAGTGAAAACATCTGATTTACAGTTTAATTTTTCACAACATACTTTTATAACCAAAGTACAAGATTGAGTAGAGGATTATAGAAGATCTACTGCTTCATTAATGGATTAAGCTGCTCGGTGACTACAACGTAAAATGTTTATTCTTTCAGCAAACGATTATTGAATATTTACTGTGGCCATCTTCAGAGGTAACTATCAACATATAACTGTCTGTACAGAGATGGTTACTGCACAATTGCACTCATTTCACATGCTAGCAAAATAATGCTCAAAATTCTCCAAGCTAGCCATCAATAGTGCATGAACTGAGAATTTCCAGATGTTCAAGCTGGATTTAGAAAAGGCAGAGGAACCAGAGATCAAATTGTCAACATACGTTGGATCACAGAAAAAGCAAGAGAATTCCAGAAAAAACATCTACTTCTGCTTCATTGACTATGCTAAAGCCTTTGACTGTATGGATCACAACAAACTGTGGAAAATTCTTAGAGAAATGGGAATGCCAGACCACCTCACCGATCTCCTCAGAAACCTGCATGCAGGCCAAGAAGCAACAGTTAGAACCAGATATGGAAAAACGGACTGGTTCCAAATGGAAAAGAAGTACATCAAGGCCATATATTGTCACCCTGCTTATTATACTTACATGCAGAGTACATCATGCAAAATGCCAGCTGAATGAAGCACAAGTTAGAATCAAGATTGCTGGGAGAAATATCAATAACCTCAGATATGCAGATGACACCATCCTTATGGCAGAAAGAGAAGAGGAACTAAAGAGCCTCTTGATGGAGAGTGAAAAGGTGGCTTAAAACTCAACATTCAGAAAACGAAGATCATGGCATCCAGTCTCATCACTTCATGGTAAATAGATGGGAAACAATGGAAACAGTGACAGACTTCATTTTCTTGGGCTCCAAAATCACTGCAGATGGTGACTGCAGTCATGAAAGCAAAAGATTCTTGCTCCTTGGAAGAAAAGCTATGTCAAACCTAGACAGCACATTAAAAAGCAGAGACAGTATTTTACTGACAAAGGTCTGTCTAGTCAAAGCTATAGTTTTTCCAGTAGTCATGTATGGATGTGAGTTGGACCATAAAGAAGGCTGAGTGCCAAAGAATTGATGCTTTTGAACTTGGTGCTGGAGAAGATTCTTGAGAGTCCCTTGGACTGCAAGGAGATCAAACCAATCACTCCTAAAGGAAATAAATCCTGAATATTCATTGGAAGGACTGATGCTGAAGCTGAAGGTCCAATACTTTGGCCACCTGACATGAAGAGCTGACTTATTAGAAAAGACCCTGATGCTGGGAAAGACTGAAGGCAGGAGGAGAAGGGGAGGACAGAGGATGAGATGGTTGGATGGCATCACTGACTCAATGGACATGAGTTTGAGCAGGCTGCAGGAGATGGTGATGGACAGGGAAGCCCGGCGTGCTGCGGTGCATAGGGTTGCAAAGAGTCGGACATGACTGAGCGCTGAACAACATAGAGGTGGTTGTAAAGGTAAATATTTTATAATGCTCTTTGGAGCCAGGTTTATATGTTTAGTTTCTAAACTATGTTCTTTTGTAAAAAATATGTTCAGTTCAGTTGCTCAGTCGTGACCTGGCATGGACTGCAGCATGCCAGGCATCCCTGTCCATCAAGAACTCCCAGAGTTTACTCACTCATTACCCAAAGAAAGGCAATGCCAAAGAATGCCAAAAAAATATGTAATATCAATGTATATTTAATTTCAGTGTATGAATTATGATGTTACTGTCATCTGAATTAGTAAAATCTCACTACGTTCTCAAAAGTGTTAATGAGGTTATTCTTGGTGCAGACATACTTTGTTTCATTGCACTTTGCCTTATTGTGTTTCAAATATACTGTGGTATATATCCAGACAAAACAATGATTCAAAAAGATAGCAGCACTACTCATAGTAGCCAAAACATGAAAACAACCAAAATGTCCAATGACAGATGAATGGATAAAGTTGTGGTACATATTTACAACTACTCAGCCATAAAAAGGAAGAAAATAATGCCATTTTCAACAACATGGATTCAACTAGAGATTATCATAAGTGAAGAAAGCCAGAAGGAGAAAGGCAAATACCATATGATATCACTTATAGGTGGAACCTAAAATACAGCACAAATGAACCTGTCTACAAAACAGAAACAGACTCACAGGCAGAGAGATCAGACTTGTGGTTGTCAAGGGAGAGGAGAAAAGGGAAAGAGTTGGTCTCGGAATTCGGGGTTGAGAGACGCAAACTATTGCATTTATAATGGATAAACACCAAGGTCCTACAGTACACCACAGGGAGCTATATCCAACCTCCTGGGATAATCCATAGTGGAAAAGAATGTTTTCAAAAGAGAATGTAGGCCATCTCGTGGACGTCGGGTGTGCGGGCGCATCTGGCAACGCGGGCAGGAGGGGACCGGGAAGACCTAGCGTAAGTTCTGTGGATTTGGTTTTCTTTTTTTTTTTTTTTTTATTTTACAATATTATATTGGTTGGTTTTGCCATACATTGCTATGAATTTGCCCCAGTTCTGTGGATTTGAACCTCCGCATTTCTAACCTAAGATCTTGAAATGCATCGTGATTCCTGTCCACTGGACTGTAAATTTTATGTAGATAATCTTGGAAACAATGGTAACAACACTGAATTGGAACGAGCTTTTGGCTATTATGAACCACTCCGAAGTGTGTGGGTTGCTAGAAACCGTCCTGGCTTTGCTTTTGTTGAATCTGAAGATCCCCCAGATGCAGCTGATGCTGTCCCAGAGCTAGACGGGAGAGAACACCGTGTGGCTGCCGAGAAGGGTCGAACTATCCAAAGGTGAAAAGGGAAGTCGAAATCGTGGCGCACCTCCTTCTTGGGGTCGTTGCACTTGAGATGATTATCTTATGAGGAGTCCTCCACCTCTACGCAGACCTCCAAGACAGAGAAGCTTCTCCCGCAACCGGAGCAGTTCCCTTTCTAGAGATAGGAGAAGAGAAAGATCACAAGCCGTCCTGATCTTTCTCTAGGTCTCACAGCAGATCTAGGTCAAATGAAAGGAAATGGAAGATCAGTTTGCAAGAAGAGTGGTGTACAGGAAATAACTTCATTTGACAGGAGTATGTACAGAAAATTCAAGTTTTGTTTGAGACTTCATAAGCTTGGTGCATTTTTAAAATGTTTTAGCTGTTCACATTTGTTTGTCTGTTAGAACAGTGACACACAAAGGTGTAATTCTCTATGGTTTGAATGGATCATATGAGGCATGTAATATCAATAATTATTACTTTACAATGTTCCCTTAAACAAAATTTAATTTGCTTTGAATTTTAGTCTTGCATAGGTTGATAATAAACCTCTAATTCCTGCCCAGGTAAAGTCAATGTTTAACATTACGGAAACAAAAACTGGCAAAAATTGGAAGATTTTTTTCAACATAGCTGGGATACGGTATGCAGCTGTAGTTAAGCGGTTTTTAAAAGCTGCTGTGAACTCAAAAGCTGGAAAAATTAAAGTTGCACCCTTAAACTAGATTAGAGGTTTAAAAATTCCTCTAGTCTTCACACTGGACAAAAGGTTGTCCAGTTGGTGTAGAATCTAAGAAGTTTCAAGGAAGTTAGTTTACCTTTGCTTTAGGTTGTAAGTTTCTTCTGTGATTGCTGTATAAGAATACATAGCTCTTTGTAACATTCTTTATTTGGAAATTTGAGACTATTCAAGATACCAAATGTCCTGCCAGTTTAAGGGTACATTGTAGAGCTGAACTGAGTTACAGTGCAAGATTCTTTTTTCATGCTGTCATTTGTAATATATTTTGTGAGAATCCTTGGGATTAAAGTTTTGGTTACAAAAAAAAAAAAAGAGAATGTATATATGTGTAAAACTGAGTCATTCTGAGTTTTGCACAATGTTGCAAATCAACTATGTGTCAATAAAAAAGGGAGAAAAAAATAAGGTGGTTCTACTGTGAACCTGTAAGATTAACAGAGAAGAAAAGTCTGGCAATACCAAGAATGTCAAGCACATAGGAAAACAAACTCTCAAGTACAGCTGGTGGGAGTATAACTTTGTATAATCATTTTGGAGAGCATCTGGCAATGTTTACTATAATTAAAGATGCACATACACTACTTCCCAGGAATTTCACTTCTAGATATATACTCTGAAGAAATTATCACCAATGTGTACAAGGAGACGTGTTCAGGATGTATACAAGATTATTTTCTGTAGTAGCAAAAAAATTTGTACTAAGTGTAGAAGAAATGAATGAATAATATACGTGTATATATGTGTGTATAATAAAATATATATCATCTTTAAACACAAAACACTAAAAATAAATCAAGGGATTTCCCTAATGATCCAGCAATTAAGAATCTGCCTTCCACTGCAGGAGACATGTTTGATCCCTGGTCTGAGAATTAAGAGCCCACATACTTCGAGGCAACTAAGTCTGACTGCTGGAACTAGAGAGAAGCCTGCACCCCAAAGAAAGGTCCTGCATGCCGCAACTAAGACCTGATGCAGATAAATAAATAAATGTTAAAAATAAAATAAAAGCTAGAAATGATTAAGTGTAGTATGGAAAGCACGTAGAAAGCCAAGACAGACCAAAAGTGAGGCCTCTTGCACTGACCACTTAGCGAAGCTGTGAATGCAAAGGAAACGTTCTTGAAGGAAATTAATCGTGTGTGTGTGTGTTTCACTCTGTTAGTGAAATGTTTCACTCATGTCTGGGCATGCGTCTGTGATAGGTCACTTCAGTCGTGTCTGACTCTTTACAACCCTACAGACTGTAGCCTGCCAGGCTCTTCTGTCCATCGGATTCTCCAGGCAAGAATACTGGAGTGGGTTACTACGTCCTCCTCCAGGGAATCTTCCTGATCCAAGAATGAAACTCACGTCTTATGTCTCCTCCATTGGCCGGCGGGTTCTTTACCACTAGCACCACCTGGGAAGCCCAATGTGGTGTATTACATAGATTAATTGATTTCGTATGTTGGACTATCCTTACATTCTAGGAATAAATCACACTTGGTCATCGTGTTTAATCTTTATTGTATGCTGCTGAATTCTATTTGCTCGTATCTTGTTGAGGATTTTTGCATTAGTACTCATAAAGGATATTGATCTGTAGTTTCCTTTCTTGCTAGTCTTTGGCTTTGGTAATTCTGACCTCATAGATTGAGTCAGAAAGTGTTCCATCCTCTTCAGTTTCTAGGAAGAGTTTGAGAAGGAGTGGTGTTAGTTCATCTTTATATGTTTGGTAGTGAAGCCATAGTGCAGGGCTTGCTTTGTCATATTTTTGATTACTGATTCAATCTCATCACTAGTTCTTAGGTTTCAACCTTGGTAGGATTTGTGTTTCTAAATAAATGGAGTTTATCCATTTCAGCTAAATCATCTAATTTGTTGGTATATAATTGTTCATAGCACTCTCATAATGCTTTTTATTTCTATATAATTGGTAATAATGATCCCATTTTTATTTATATTGGTTATGTATTCTCTGTGTCTTTTTTTCCTTTGTCAATCTAGCTTAAGATTTGTCAATTTTGTTCTTTTCGAAGATCCAGCTTTTGGCTTTGTTTATTTTCTCTATTGCTTTTCTGGCCTCTATTTTATTTCTGCTCTTATGTTTATTATTTTCCTTCTTTTACAGTTTCTTTAGTGTGCCAACCTTATCTCCAATTTAAATCCTTTACAGTAGTTTCTGGTTTTGTGGCTTGGGATACTCTTCACCAGGTATTTCCTGATTCGCCCTTTTTTCCTTTAGGACTCAGTTTCTCTGGACACCTTTACTGACCATCCAATCTAAAGTAGCCTATAGCTATATTCTCTCACAGCATCATTTATTCTTCACAGCCCTTATCACTCTATGATACTTTCTTTTTTGTTTTTTGTCTGCCCCCCACCACACACGCTTGTACATGCATGTATGCATATGTGCATACATGTGCATGCACATTCCTTAGAATATAAACTCTGTAAGAACAGACATTGTCTTTGCCTTATTTAGCCACTGCATACCCATGGCCTAGAATAGTCTCTGGCCCAACAGTCAAAAATGTTCAATAAGTATTATTGACTGTCCTAATGTGTTGCAAAGGCTATTACTTTGAAAATAAGTGTTTTGTTAAAAAACTTCTTACCTGTTGCTCCTAGAAGATTACTGAAAGACAAGAAATTTATAAAGTAGTTTTAAATTTTAAGATGGCCATAACCTAAATCACTGCTAATATACTTTATTAACACAGTTGGTCTAACATAGTTATTAGGTAAATAACCATGTTTTACATGCTGTCTTTATAATATATCAGCATCTACTTACTTATGTATTATTTATTATTCTATTTGTTTTTTGAGGTTAAAGTTTTTTGGGGATATAAATTATACACTACTCATATCAGGTAGTCAGTTCGTGGCACTACACTGGAAGTCTTAGTTTCTAGCTTCATCTTTGCTACTATTTGATTTGTATAGCTTGGGAAGAAGGGCTTCCCTGATGGCTCAGCTGGTGGTAAAGAGTCCACCTGCAAAGTGGGAGACCTGGGCTTGATATTTTGGTTGGGAAGATCCGCTGGAGAAGGGATAGGTTACTAACTCCAGTATTCTTGGGCTTACCCTGTGGCTCAGCTGCTAAAGAATATGCCTGCAATGTGGGAGACCTGGGCTCGATCCCTGGGTTGGGAAGATCCCCTGGAGAAGGGAAGGGCTACCCACTCCAGTATTCTGGCCTGGAGAATTGCATGGGCTTGTATAGTCCATGGGGTCGCAGAGTCGGACACACCTGAGCGACTTTCACTTTGGAAAGAATTGTTTAACTTGTTTGTACCTCAGTTTTTTCATTTGCAAAATAAAGGGATTAAATTAGATAAACTGATAAAGTTCCTTCCAACAATCAAATCTATAATTCCATAATTTAGAGTTCAATCTGACTAGTTTAACATGTTTATAATTGTTGGATGTTCATAACATATTTTTCTTTACTTTTTAAAATGTTAAGTTCTTTAATATTACTTAAGTTATAAAATTGTAACCCCCTGTTTGAGCATGGAGATTCCTTTACAGATTTCCACTTTATTTTTCTTAAGAGAAGATACATCTTTTTTTGTTTCTACAATATATTTTTATTTATTTTAATTAATTTAAAATTTTGGCTGTGCTGGGACTTTGTTGCAGAAAAAGCACTAGGGCTTTCTCTAGCCGCAGTTCTTGGGCTTAGCGGCCTCATGACGTGTGGGATCCTAGTTCCCTGACCAGGGATGGAAGTGTGTCCCGTGCGTTGGAAGCTGAATGTCTAATCACTGAACCACCAGGGAAGTCCCTAAGCTATTTTTAATTGGAGGATAATTGCTTTACAATGTTGTGTTGGTTTCTGCTATACAGCAAAGTGAATCAGCTGTAAGTATACATGTATCCTCTCCCTCTTGAGCCTGCCTTTCATCCCACTTCATCCCACCCCTTCAGGTCATCACAGAGGGATATCCACCTTATAGAAGGGCTTCTAGAACTGAACTACATGAAGTTTTCCCTATTCTAGGCAAGATGAGTAGCTGGCTCTTAATAAATTTTGTTGAATTTTTAAGTTGAGTCTGTTAAAGGAAAAGGAAAGATAATATAGCAATGATTGATTGCTAAGAAAAATATTATACTCCAAAAGTATGTAACACTTTACATCAAGGAATTCCATTTAAAAATAACAAGTAAAATATAAATTAAAATACATAATAATTTAATGAGAAGATGAAATGCTTTCAGACACTATGGTGTCAGACACTAAAAAATAAATTTTATCCAACTTGGCAATTGGATTTAAACATGAGACATGAATCCTGATATAAAAAGTAACATCAAAAGGACAATGTTGATTTCTTCTCATAAACTTTAGGATCTTGAATATAAACACCATCATATGTTAGAGGAAATAGATCTTAGAAGTTGAGGTAAGTTTACTTTTCCAATTTCCTGACCCACTCCTGGACTGTCACAGTTTTCCTCTCTCTCTCTCTCTCTCCCTCACACATACACACACACACACACTTGTAATATTTTGGATATATTTAAAGAAAAATTTTAGGAAATGTAGCAGGTAACTGCTGTTTAATCGCTGGTTACGTCTGACTCTTTGTGATCCCATGGACTACAGCCTGCCTGGTTCTTCTGCCCATGGGGTTTTCCAGGCGAGAATACTGGAGTGGGTTGCCATGCCCTTCTCCAGGGTATCTTCCTGACCCAGGGATCAAACCTGTGTCTCCTGAACTGGAAGGTGGATAGTTTACCACTGAGCCACTAGGGAAGTCCAGGAAATTGTTAGCAGGCTAAAATACACATTTCACGTCTTCAGAGATTCAAAATGGGAGGACTAGCTGTAAATATCCAATAGAAAGTCCTGCTCATTAAGAAAATAGTGAGTTGTGACTCTATGAGGTAAAAAGCTTTGATTTACTTCACCTAAGGACACTTGTATGATTATAAATGTGTTCTGTGAATGTAGCTAGTCAACTTGATTTGTTACCATTTCTCTATAGGAATAAAGATAACATAAAGGGAGTCTCTCAAGAGGATTGGAGACTTCAGTACTGGCCAACCACTCGGTATACTTTTAATTATCTTTTTTCTCTTCTCTGTATTTAGACCATTTAATTCATTTAGAATCCCCACTGAAACTCTAGCACCTCCTCCACCATGAACCATTTATGGAAAGACTTCCTCCATACAATCCATTTTGCATGATATAATGAAAGGGCTAAGCAGAAGGGATTTGTTAAGCATAATTTACATCTACTGCATAGTCAACCTTAATTATTTAGTGACTGATTGTCCTTTTAGGGGATTATGCAAGCATTTTATTTCTACTCTGTCTCACTGCTGCTAACTGTTTAGCCATTTCACTAATCAGCATGTCTATTAGGAGCAGTTTGGGGATAGACTAAAGCAGAGGATCACACTGTGATCCATCATTTTGCCATTTCTTAGAAGATTTAGTAAAATCTTTAACGATGTGGGGGACTGAAGCTTGTGTGTAAATCAGTGGATTTTAATGTTTTCATTATCCATCTTATTCTTCATCTCCTGAGGACAATTAAAAGTTTGCTGTATGCATTTTGAAAATCTCAAGAATAAGAACATGTATCTTACTTTGTTTAGGATGCTATAATAAAATACCACAGACTGGGTGGCTTATAAACAGCAGAAATTTATTGCAGTTCCGGAGGCTAGAAGTCCAGATCAGCGTGACCACTGCCTCTGACCGCAGAACTCCACCGTATCCCGCTGTCGCACAAAGGGCGGGGGAGCTCCGTGACATTCCTTCTTTAGGGAAAAAACGCGAGCGAATTTCTTGGCCAACTCGATATAAACACACTGATTCCATCCAGGAGGGCTCCATTCTCATAACCTCATCAACCCTGAAAGACCCCCCTACTAATAACATCACCTTTGAGGGTTAGGGTTTCAGTGCATAAATGATTGAACATAAACTTTCAGCCCACAGCAACAAGGCTTTACTGCTGTCGTTCAGTTGCCAAGTCCTGTCTGAAGCTCTGTGACCCCGCAGACCGTAGACGGCTAGGCTCCTCTGTCCATGGGATTTTCCAGGCAAGAATACTGGAGTGGGCTGCCATTCCCTTCTCCACCGGATCGTCCTGACCCAGGGACCAAACCTGTGGCTCTAGCCACATCTGCATTGACAGGTGGATTCTTTACCCCTGAGCCCCCAGGGAAGCCCCGTTCCGTTCCGTTCAGTCGCTCAGTCGTGTCCGACTCTATGCGACCCGGTGGACTGTAGCCTCCCAGGCTTCTCCGTCCATGGGATTCTCCAGGCAAGATTACTGGAGTGGGTTACCGTTTCCTTCTCCAGGGGATCTTCCCAACCCAGGGATCGAACCCGGGTCTCCTGCATTGGAGGCAGATGATTTAACCTCTGAGCCACCAGGGAAGCCCCAGCAACATGATTATACACATTTAAATTTTTAACGGGTATCGCTGTATCAGTTGTTACTCCCCTCGAATGGTGCATATGCGTGGTTTCCCTCTCTAAATTGCTCCAAATGACACGACGTCTTTTTCACAAAAGGATGGGTGAATTTATCTTTAACTGTTAAATCTTTCAGGTAATTTGTCTTTCAAATAAACTTACATAAATGCACAAGACAATTTCATTTAAAGGGATAAAACCCATAATAGAGAAGTTTGAGGGGTAAAGGTGAGAGGGAGAAAAAATTTAAATACAGCAAATTATGTTTAATAATACAAAATGTTTCCCTTGAAATGTATTGTTACATTAAAATTTCCTTTTGGGAGTTGAAAAATCAAGTGGAGAACTGTATTTTTTAACAAATATTTCATGTTAATATGTAAAAAGATGAAAATGTTAGTCGCTCAGTTGTGTTCCCTCTTTGTGACTCCATGGACTGTGGCCTGCCAGGCTCCTCTGTCCACAGAATTCTTCAAGCAAGAGTATTGCAGTGGATTGCCATTTCCTTCTTCAGGGGATCTTCCTGATGCAGAGAGTCTCCTGCATTACAGGTAGATTCCTCACTGTCTAAGATACCAGGGAAGCCCTAATATATAAGCTTACCTTAAGTTATAATATTAATATATAAGCTTACATTAAATTATATTGTTCAGTCAGTTCAGTTCAGTTCAGTCGCTCAGTCGTGTCCGACTCTCTGCGACCCCATGAATCACAGCACGCCAGGCCTCCCTGTCCATCACCAACTCCCGGAGTTCACAAATTATATTGTTATTTCAGTATAAAATACCACTGATGGGGAAACAATGGAAACAGTGAGAGACTTTAATTTTTTGGGCTTCCAAATCACTGCAGATGGTGACTGCAGCCCTGAAATTAAAAGATGCTTGCTCCTTGGAAGAAAAGTTATGACCAACCTAGACGGCATGTTAAAAAGCAGAGACATTACTTTGCCAACAAAGGTCCATCTAGTCAAAAGCTATGGTTTTTCCAGTAGTCAGGTATGGATGTGAGAGTTGGACTCTAAAGAAAGCTGAGCACCAAAGAATTGATGCTTTTGAACTGTGGTGTTGGAGAAGACTCTTGAGAGTCCCTTGGACTGCACGGAGATCTAACCAGTCCATCCTAAAGGAAATCAACCTTGAATATTCATTGGAAGGACTGATGCTGAAGCTGAAGGTCCAATACTCTGGCCACCTGATGCAAAGAACTGACTCATTGGAAAAGACCCTGATGCTGGGAAAGATTGAAGGCGGGAGGAGAAGAGGATGACAGAGGATGAGATGGTTGGATGGCATCACAAACTCAATAGACATGAGTTTGAGCAAGCTTTGGGGTTTGGTGATGGACAGGGAGGCCTAGTGTACTGCAGTCCATGGGGTCGCAAAGAGTCAGACACAACTGAGCGACTGAACTGAACTGAACATAGCAGTATTATAAACTAGAAAATTAGATAAGGATTATAAACTGGAAAATTAGATAAGGGTTACATGCTACATTATAAATGAAAGGAGTATATAAAAATTCACCCATTTTCAAACTAACAGTAGCTATTTCCTTTGACATTCAGACCCTTTATCTCTGAATCATTTCCTTATTATAATTATTCACAATAGACAGTATTTGGAAATGGTCAAAATCTTCAACAATGTAATTGAATACTATGAAGCCATTAAAATGGACATTTCAAAGAAATTTTTAAAGGCACAGAAAAGATTCTACAGTGATATAATGAGTGGAGGAGTCACAGAACAGAACTGAAAATACAGTGTGACTTCAATTTAGTATCTCCATCCTCCACTGGGAAGAGAGAGTGTGAGAGTGACAGTGAGAAAGGAGGGCTGGAAACGTGCAGTCAGAGCATTGAAAGGAAATCAAATCGGCACCATGTGGACAAAATCATCTCTGGGCGTGTAAGAATTCAATTTTCTGAGTTTTTCTTCATTTTTGAGTTTTTATAGTGATAATAACTTTCATTAACAAAATCTCCTCCTTATTTTCTGTGTACTTTTTTTAACATCTATACTACCAGCAGGTACTGCAGCAATGATCGTGTTAACTCTTCCACAAAACTAGGATTTCCTGGGGAAGAGAGCCTTGTTTATTTGTCTTTATACTCTCAGCACATAGAGCTTAACAAATGTTTGTTAAATTCAAAGCTTGAGATAATGGAAAAAACAAAACAAAACACCTCACAATATAACTAACACCCAACTCTCAGGGCTTTGGACCTTCCCTTGCAGCTCAGATGGTAAAGAATCTGCCTGCAATGAAGGAGACCTGGGTTTGATCTCTGGGTTGGGAAGATCCCCTGGAGGAGGGCATGGCAATCCACTCCAGTATACTTGCCTGGAGAATCCCATGGACAGAGGAGCCCGGTGGGCTACAGTCCATGGGGTCGCAAAGAGTCGGACACGACTGAGTGACTAAGCACAGCACAGCACAGCACATCAGGGCTGCCCAGGTGGCTCAATGGCGACGAATCCACCTGCAGTGCAGGAGGTGAAGGTTCGATTCTTGAGCCTGGAAGATCCCCTGGAGAAGGAGACTATAACCAACTTCAGTATTCTTGCCTGGAAAATCCCACGGACGGAGGAGCCTTGTGGGCTATAGTCTGTGGGGTCACAAGAGTCAGACACGACTGAGCCACTAAAGAAACAAAAAAATCAGAGTACTCATCCTCTAGTCCAAGTGCTAACAGCTGTCACATTGTTCTATCATCTTTCTATCTATATCATTACTGATGTCATAGCTCACCCTTACCGAATAAAGATACTCTTCCACACAAACATAATACCATTACCACAATCAAGAAATTTAATACTATGTATCCCATGGACGAGGAGCCTGGTGGGCTGCTGTCTATGGGGTCGCACAGAGTTGGACACGACTGAAGCGACTTAGCAGCAACAATATTATATTCAAATTTCCCCAATTGTCTGAATAATGTTTATAGCTTTTCGTTTGTTTGTTTAATTCAAGATGCAAACAAGGGTCAAACACTGCATTTAGGTGATAGGTTACCCTAGCCTCTTTTTACTCTAGGTAAAAAAAGTTGTTTTTTTTTTTAACCTAAAAGAGGGTTCTGGGCTTTTTTCTTTGACTTTCATGACCACCTTTTTTAAGCATCTAGGCCAGGTGTTTTGTAGAATGTCCACAATTTCAGTTTGTCTGACTGCTTCCTCACAATTAGAAGCAGTTGAAATATTTTTGACAAAAATACTAAAAAGATGATATAATGTCTTTCTTAAATGCATCACACTTGGAGGTACTTAATATCCACTTGTCCCTTTATATTTATGCTATTTTTAACATAAGTTTTAAAAGTTTTGTAATTCCTTCCAACTGTCATCATGGCTGTACCCCACAAATTTGGATAAGTAGATTCATTTCATTCAATCCTAAATATCAACTTCCACTATAACTTCTTTAATCCATAAATTACATAGATATGTGTTTTGACATTCCAAACTAAATTTCCCCATTGCTTTTACTATTTTTTAGACTTCATATTTTGAAATAATTGAAATTATTGGAAATTTACCTGTAAGTTTCAGAAATGTAAACAAAGCTCCTGCATATCCAATTTTTGAGCACTTTCTGACTGGCATATCAAAATATTTCATATTTGTACTTTCCTAATCCTGACATTGGAGAAGACTCTTGAGAGTCCCTTGGACTGCAAGGAGATCCAACCAGTCCATTCTAAAGGAGATCAGTCCTGGGTGTTCATTGGAAGGACTGGTGCTAAAGCTGAAACTCCAATACTTTGGCCACCTCATGCGAAGAGTTGACTGACTGGAAAAGACTCTGATGCTGGGAGGGATTGGGGGCAGGAGGAGAAGGGGACGACAGAGGATGAGATGGCTGGATGGCATCACCGACTCGATGGACGTGAGTTTGAGTGTACTCCGGGAGTTGGTGATGGACAGGGAGGCCTGGTGTGCTGTGATTCACGGGGTCGCAAAGAGTCGGACATGACTGAGCGACTGCACTGAACTGAACTGAACTGAATCCTGACGTGGAGATAAGACAATATTCTAAGGATCTTGGTCCGTTTTATGTGTGTGTGTTCAGTCGCTTAGTTGTGTCCGACTCTTTGTGGCCCAGTGGACTGTAGCCCATGGGGCTTCTTTGTCCATGGAATTTTCCAGCCGAGAATACTGGAGTGCATTGTCATTTTCTTCTCCAGGGGATCTCGCCAACCCAGGGATTGAACCCATGTCTCCTATGTCTCCTGCATTGGCAGGCAGATTGTTTATCATTAGTGCCACCTGGGAAGCGCTGGTACCTTTTATAAGGTGAGTGTTTGGGTGATCAGTCACTTCAGTCATGTGGACGATAGTCCGCCAGGCTACTCTGTCTATGGGATTCTCCAGGCAAGCATACTGGATACAAGGAAATGGAATTTAAAAACAGGATCTGGGCACTACATGTTTTCTTTTTTTTTTTTTAATGACTATAATGAGGCATCATGAGATGGAGATGAGCGCATGAATTTGTAAGTCAAAGCACAAGGTTCCAGTTTCACCCAGGCAAGTTGCCAGCTGTGCAACCTAGGGGCATTATCCTTCCTGATATTTGGTTTCCTCATCTTTAAAATAGTTACTTAAAAAAATAGTAACAACAAAAACAATAATGATAACAAAGAAGGGAAGGGTAATGATACGTGATTATAGTAATCTGATGGGTACTAGTCGTACATAAATACTTAATTTTCACAATATTGTTCTATGCCCATTTTACAGATGAAGTAAATGAAGATCATAATAAAATATTTATACTATTTGAATAAAATGAAGTATGTGGAAGTGATATGGATTCAAATTGTTTGGGTCCACTTATATGCGAATGTTTTTCAACAGTTAATACTACAGTACTACACTATCTAAGGCTGGCTGAATGAGGGGATATAGGACCTTGGATTCAGAGGAATAGCAAGCATGTTTAGAGGGTCAAGTATAAAATATACACAGATTTTGGACTTAACCTCCAAGTTGTTCAAGGGTCAATTGTATATGTATACATATAATCACTCAATTATTTATTGATTCAATCAGTGAGTATCTATTAACTATTTACTAAGGTTGGCTTGAAGCTCAACCTTCAGAAAACAAAGATCATGGCATCTGGTCCCATCACTTCATGGGAAATAGATGGGGAAACAGTGGAAACAGTGTCAGACTTTATTTTTTGGACTCCAAAATCACTGTGGATGCTGATTGCAGCCATGAAATTAAAAGACACTTACTCCTTGGAAGGAAAGTTATGACCAACCTAGATAGTATATTAAAAAGCAGAGACATTACTTTGCCAACCAAGGTCCATCTAGTCAAGGCTATGGTTTTTCCTGTGGTCATGTATGGATGTGAGAGTTGGACTGTGAAGAAAGCTGATGGCCAAAGAATTGATGCTTTTGAACTGTGGTGTTGGAGAAGACTCTTGAGAGTCCCTTGGACTGCAAGGAGATCCAACCAGTACATCCTAAAGGAGATTGATCCTGGGTGTTCATTGGAAGGACTGATGCTAAAGCTGAAACTCCAATACTTTGGCCACCTCATGCGAAGAGTTGACTCACTGGAAAAGACTCTGATGCTGGGAGGGATTGGGGGCGGGAAGAGAAGGGGACGACAGAGAATGAGATGGCTGGATGGCATCACTGACTCGATGGACATGAGTTTGAGTGAATTCTGGGAGTTGGTGATGGATAGGGAGACCTGGCGTGCTGTGATTCATGGGGTCGCAAAGAGTCAGACACGACTGAGCGACTGAACTGAACTGACTGAAGTACCATATGCAATTTTTATGCTAAGTATAAAATAAAACAATGTATACATATTAAAGTTTATTATTATATATGCATATCTATGTTTATAACTCCATAGAAAATTTATTTTAAAGTGCCATACAACAAAAATATAATGTCAGTCACATATGTAATTTAAAATTTCCTAGTAGCTGTAGTAAATGGCTTTATTAAAGGTGAAATTAATTTTAATTATATATTTTATTTTACATAGTATATCTAAGATATTGTCATTCTTTTTTTTTTTTTCTGGAGGCCTGAGAGTCTTATAACATATCAGGATAGAGGAGAAAGAATGGCCTCTAGGAGGGACAGAGTTACAGCGAGAGTCAAGACTTGAAAAGCAAGCAGGGACCACATCAGAAAAGGCCTTATAAGCCTTTTTAAGGTGTTTGAACTTTATACCCCAAACAAGGGGTGTCATTGAAGTGTTGTCAGTAGGGGAGGTGGGGAAAGAATGATGATGAGATTTGCATTTTTAGCAAGATTCTCCTGGCTGACTTTGTGGAGGAGGGAGTTGGGAGAAGCCGGAGTGTTAGAGGCTGATGCAGTCTTCTAGGTGAGGGGTGATGATTCTAACATGTAAATGTAAAACAATTATTAATGATATATTTTACACTTCTTTAGTTTTCAAAATCCATCACAGATTTTATACTTAGCACATCTCAGTTAGAACAGGCCACAGCTTAAGTTCACAACAATCACATGGAGTTAGTGGCATCTGTTGGATATTTCAGGTCTAGAATAATATACAAAAACTGATTGGGAGATGGAAGAGGGAGAGGAATTTACCTTTTATTATATATCCTTTCATACTTTAGATTCTTTTATGCTGTGTACTTGTTGCCTAATCAAAGAAACTTGAAAAAATAAGTTAATATATTAAAAGCATCATGTTTTTATCTGTGCATGAGTGTGCATTCTCGTCTGTCAGTGATTTTCAATTGTGGGTGATTCCCCGTCCCCCTCAGGAGACATTTGGAAACTTTTGGAGGTATTTTGGGTCGGTGGGTGGGGACCACTTGCATCCAGTGAGTAGATGTGAGGAATGCTGTTACAGATCCTACAACGTATGCTACAGCACCCACCCCCCAATAAGAACTATATGACGCAAAATATCAACAGTGCTGAGGCTGAAAAACTCTTCTATGTTATGTGCTTTAACAAGTAAAAATTTCAGTGTCTACTTGTTACCAGGCATAATAAAGACCTGGATATACAAAGAAGGTTCCCACACAGCACCTGCACTTCAATGGCTCAGTCTAGTGACAGAGGGAGATAACAGGCAAATAATTGCAGAAATGTGATAAATTTTAGAAAAGAGTAGAAAGAAGGCATTAAGAAAGAATTAAAGTATCTGTAAACATATTCATTAGCTAGAAAGCCACTTGTTAGAAACATCCATTTGAATCGAATAGTTGCAATTGAGGGCTTCCCAGGTGGTGCTAGTGGTAAAGAACCTGCCTGCCGATGCAGGAGATTTAAGAGACCTGGGTTCCATCCCTGGGTTGGGGAGATCTCCTGGAGAAGGTCATGGCAACCCATTCCAATATTCTTGCCTGGAGGATCCCATGTATAGGGGAACCTGATGGCCTCAGTCCATGGGGTTGCAAAGAGTCAGACACAACTGAAGCAATTCAGCACGTACACAAGCAGCTGAAATTGAAACATCAATTTCAGAAGTTATTTTCTACCAAATCCTCAGGTTGAGAGTGTAGCACTTTATTCAAAGGCTTTAATGTACCACTCTAATGTCAATAAAAGATGTCTGGGAAGAACCCTTAATTTGGTTATAACATCTGTTACTCTATTTCTGTGCTGAGTATTACATTTTGGAACTTTAAATGGACTCTGATATATCTTAAAAAGAATGTGTAAGTCATGACTAATTGTTGTTGCTGTCTGAAAGAGATAGCTATATTTTATAAGAACAACAGTCCAAAGGATTATAGTGTTTTGCATATTTCTTCCCACGAATGTCTCCACTTTTCTGAGAGGCTCCCAAGTTCAACCATATTTCATTACCTATCAAAGAAATGAGACAAAAACTCAGACTGTGAATTCCATTGGCTTTGTTTAGGTTTTCTTAAACCTTAATGCTCTCATATTTTTGCTTTGGTTTAGTTTTTCACGAGTGAGCTCACAAAGTATTGTACACATCTGTTTGCAGGTTGGAAGACACCTGTGTCCTTCTCACTGCCTGCAAACTGCCAATACAAGGGGCAGCACAGGGCAGCAGTGAAGGGCAAGTGCTCTGGCATCTGGTAAGACCTGGGTTTGAGTCCTGGTTTCACCTCCTAAGCTGCAACACAGCTTACTTAACCTCACCAAACTTCTGTATCCTCATGTAAAATGTCTATCATTCAACAAGATCAAACAAGATAACATTAAATTCACTTATCATTGTAGGAATGAAGTAATGGGAGCTGTTATTAGCCGAATGACACAAAACAAAAAGCAGACTTTTAAGCTACAAGTCAGAATAGAGCTCATGGGTTTTTCTCCTCCAGAAATTATTTATGTTTTCATAGTCATTATGTTTCTAAAAAATAAGTGATTCCCTACCTTTTTATCTGAACCTTGATTAGAGAAATTTGAGTACTGCTTTGGTACTCTGGGTTGAATTGGTTCACATTTGCATTCACTATTCATTTCTTGCTACCTTTCACCACTGTGCTGTTAGAACACTGTACTAGCTCCTATTTTTTTTTTTTTTTAATGTCTATGCTTCTTCCCAGCTAAGTTCACGTTGTGAATTTAAAAGCCAGCTGTCTTGGAAAACTCCCCCTTGGGCCCTCATTATCACACTAACTGCTGCTGCTGCTGCTAAGTCATTTCAGTTGTGTCCGACTCTGTGTGACCCCACAGATGGCAGCCCACCAGGCTCTGCCATCCCTGGGATTGTCCAGGCAAGAACACTGGAGTGGGTTGCCATTTCCTTCTCCAATGCATGAAAGGGAAAAGTGAAAGTGAAGTCTCTCAGTCGTGTCCAACTCTTAGCGACCCCGTGGACTGCAGCCTACCAGGTTCCTCCATCCATGGGATTTTCCAGGCAAGAGTATTGGAGTGGGGTGCCATTGCCTTCTCTGATCACACTAACTAAACCTCACTAAATAGTAACCTCTATCTGTTTAGCAACAAGTCCATCTTTAACAGTTTGAAAAAATACAGTGCCATTCCACAGAGGTCATGTATATGCAAAGACAAAAGGCTTCTTCTTGACTTGTAATTTCAACAGACCAGGTGATTGTAATGTTACTGTGGTAAAAAATGCAGCTGCATTTTTTCATGCTTTCTAGAAAAGTTAAGATACAATCTTACAATCACACCACACATAGTTTATTATTCAAACCTCAAAGAGGTTTTGTTTCAATCAAAAAGCTGAAATTATACATTTCATTTTGTTTGTGTGAAAAGTTATACTGGAATCAATTAATTTTATACAAAATCTTACATTTCTCTTCTGTCAAAATACCCACTGAATGCCTAATAAAAAGATGCAATAGCTTTCTTCATCTTTTAATATGTTGATTTTTACACTACCCTTGGACTTCCCTGGTGACTCAGATGGTAAAGCGTCTGTCTACAATGCAGGAGACCTGGGTTCGATCCCTGGGTCAGGAAGATCCCCTGGAGAAGGAAATGGCAACCTACTCCAGTACTCTTGCCTGGAAAATCCCATGGACGGAGGAGCATGGTTGGCTGCAGTCCATGCGGTTGCTACGAGTTGGACACGACTGAGTGACTTCGCTTCCGTTTGCATGACAACAAAAGTTAATGACCTAATTCAAGATTAGAGGAGGTTATAATAACAAAGAATATAAGTAATTTCATTGTTTCTCTTATGATTTATATTAATAATGATAATATTAACAGAGAAGAGCATAAATAAAAGGTAAACTAACAATCTGAGAGCCTAATGACTTGAGACAATTAGGCTCTAATCCATCAAGGTTGATGAGAGACCTCCAAGGTGAGCAGGTTTTTTGTAAAGAGGGAGAGCCTGGACTCTGCCCTTCCCTCTGCCACACAAGGGAAGATGAGAAACAGATCTAAGCTTCTTTGAACCTTTTTCCTCCTGTATTTCCCTCTATTCCTTTCCTGAAGGGAATATTTCAGAGGTGGTATGTCCATTACACACATAACAGATTCCAAGAGTGGGATTTTTTTTTTAATGATAGAGCATGTAAGGGAACGAGGAAAACACAAATGGGGCAGGGAGAGAGCAACTGCAGACTGAGTAAGCCATGGAGAAAATCTACCACTGCAACGGGCGTGGGAAGAGACAGAGAGCCTTCGGGGAAAATGGCTGAAGAGCTGAGAGAACAATCAGGAATGTAGAGTGCAGAAATCACCGTAGGAAATCTACAGCTCAAGTGGACCATTTAATTTTTTTGCACCCCAAACTGTGCTCAAGTCGCTTCTTTATCCAGTTCTGGAGAGCTGGGAGAAAAAGTCCTTGGCCACATATGCAGCAAAATGTGAGCTGCTCAACAAGCTCCTCATCAGAAGCACCAGTCTCAACCTGTTGATGCTCCTTCACCTCTTACCTGGTCTAGAGTTTTAACCTCTCCTCTCATTCCTGTGGGTGACACACCGAAGTGGATGGTTATCTTAAAAAGCTATTACAATTAAGACTCCTGGAGGTGGAGAAGAGGCCCTGAGGGTTCTTTCAGTCCAGCACAAAGGAATGTATCAAATCAACTGCTGGCAAACACTCAGGATCTGATACTGTCCATAACCCTGGATGAGGGCATGGCAACCTACTCAGTATTCTTGCCTGGAGAATCCCATGGACAGAGGTGCCTGGTGGGCTACAGTCATGGGGTCACAAAGAGTTGGACATTGAAGCGATTTAGGGGGCGCGTACTGTCCATAACGCAGTGTTTGTGATAGGAGACTTGCAGAGAGGAGAGCCTGCAGCCTTGAGGCTGTATTCCTGAAGCCACCTTCTGCATATGAAGGTATGAATAGCTGGAAAGTGCCGGACCTAGGAGAGCAGGTCCTGGAATCCCACTCAGGAGGTACACTGCTACAGAGGGTGCTCAAAGTGAGGAATATGGAAAAGCAAGAAGTACCAAATTTATTTATTTATTTTTATGTACCTCATATAGGGCTTAACTTGGTTTGATATCAGCTGGTGGCTCAGAGGTTAAAGCGTCTGCCTCCAATGTGGGAGACCCAGGTTCGATCCCTGGGTCGGGAAGATCCCCTGGAGAAGGAAATGGTAACTCACTCCAGTATTCTTGCCTGGAGAATCCCATGGACAGATAAGCCTGGTAGGCTACAGTCCATGGGGTCGCAAAGAGTCGGACACGACTGAGCGACTTCACTTCACTTCAACAACCATTCTGGAGTGGGTCTGGGTTGAAATCCTCACTGCCTGAAGCAGGCTGGTATGAAAAGGGGCGATCACACTAGAATGTATTGTCTCGAAGAGGCTGGGGGCACTCTTGAGAATCCTGAGCTATATTTTGGGGCTAATGCCTGAGCTCCAGGTGGCCCAGTGATAAAGAATCATGTGCCAATGCAGGAGACGCAAGATATACAGATTCAATCCCTGGGTTGGGGAGATGCCCTGGAGTGGAAATGGCAACCCACTCCAGTATTCTTGCCTGGAAAATCCCATGGACAAAGGAGCCTGGGTGGCTACAGTTCATGGCATCGCAAAAAGTCGAACATGGCTAAGCGACTAAGCACGCACACACACACACACACACACACACTCATTCACCAAAAAGTCTCTCAGAACTGAATGAGGTCCAATCTGATCGATTCCAACCTAAATCAAGGTTAATCATTCAGATAAGAGGACTAGCCACTGAAACTCAGGGCAGAGTCGCGAGGAATTCTATTAATAACAGATAGCCTTGTATTTTTAAAATGAGGACCATTGTTTTAAACAACATTGTGGACTAGAGTCGTCTTGAAGGATATTTATAGGTTGAAAAAACGGATCTTGATTAATTGGTACGATTAAACAGGTGGAGAAGAGGATGAAGACAGTCACTGATTCATTCATTTATTTCTTCAAGAAATTACCTGTGAAACCTCTATGGGAACTGTGCTACACACCAGGGATTTTGTGGACAGCAGAAGTGACAGGTTCCTGCCCTAATGGCGCTTACCTTCCTGAGTGTGGAGTCAGACAACAGCCACAGTAAAAGACAAAGATCACCTCAGACAGCAGTTGGTGCTGTGAAGGAAGGGGAGCAGTTCAGTGGGATGGTGAGAGACCTGGGGGGAGGCTGACGATGAGTTTTTAGCTAGACAGTGCAGATTTGGAGACTACCTGGAGAGGTGGTATCTGAGTGAGACCCAAGAGTTGAAGCGTGGCTCTGTGAAGACCCAGAGAAGGGCATTCTTTGGAGAGGGAGTAGTAAGTATGAGAGGCCTGAACTATCAGTGAGCGTCATACAATGGGGGAAGAAATCAGCAACAGCAATAGCAATGAGAAGGAATGTAGCCAAAGAAAGTAAGCGAAGGACAAAAAGTCCAAGACAAAGTCAGCAGGCTAGACCGCAGGGAAAGAGTTTCTTTAATTGTAAAGATAATTCAAAGGGAAAATTAAAGTAGAGGCCAATTCTGATCCAGAGGAGATTCAGGAAAGTCAGGCAGAATCCACTAAAACAGCATTTTTGAGGATGCAGAGAAAAGAGGGAAACCCTGGGTGTAGCACCTGTAAAATCATAAAGACAAGAGCTAAAGCCTGGGTGATATGCAATGTCAGCAAGCTTTGGTTTACAAATGTATGCTCCAGAAAGAAAGGTAAAAAAAACCTCGTCATGGCTGCAAAATAGGTAAGGAGCCCCAGGGATCAACCCAGACTACAGTGTTAGTCACCACAGCTGGTATTCCAAATCAAGAGGAAGCGGGAAATGACTACCACAGATATCTTCATTAAACTAGAACAACAAACTGACATAGATAAAAATTAATGGCCTAAATATCTTAGATTTTTAATGAAGTAAAAAAAGTTAAAATTCCCATGTGAGAACCCAAAAGAGTATCAGTGCATAATTTAGTCCTTAGAGGTAATATCTTACTTGTTTTATGTTTCAAAGGCTTAACAGCACTTTAATTTGGTCTGAATTCCTTTGTCTACCGATTTAAAAGGCAAAGGAATTTCAGTTCTTTCCCAAAGAAGCTGAGATTTTAACTAACTACACATTATTTACCAGATTTCAGAGCCACAAATGCACACTGGGTGAGGGTTTTGTTTTATTTTTTTAAAGGTTAGCATGTTCTCAAGGATGTGTAGCAACTTTCCCTGACCTGCTTCAGTCTGGATTGTAAAACTGCATCTTGACTCAACATGCTTTGGTAGGAAAAAAACTGTTAGTCCTTCAGTAATATTGAACAAAGGATGAGGTTAGACAAAGGGGGAAAAAACGAAACAGAAAACTTACTATCTGTTCAGTGGTCATGAAGTAGTCAGCACAGCATTTTTCTTGTTCCTGCACAACATCACTCTGAGGTGGTGCTGACACCCCCAGATGCAACTCGGAGAGAAACTAGCAAAGATCTGAGTTGTTGAATGGCTGGGGAGAATTTGATATAACATCCTCGGGTTGACAGTCTGTGTGCTGTCCACCAGGCTACACAGCATCCCCTTATTTAGATGTTTGTAACAGAGATGATAAAAATTTGTTTACTGACATTAAGAAAAATCAATAAATGCAACTGATGAATGGTCACGTTAATTGTAACACCCCCCCCCTTTTCTGATGGAAAAGTTACCTATTAAAATTGGCTGAGGAAACAGGTACCTTGGCAAAAGGAAAACAGGGCAGCAGAGCATGAGACGGTTAAATAGCATCATGGACTCAATGAACATGAACTTGAACAAACGCTGGGGGACAGTGGAAGACAGGGAAGCCTGGTATGCTGCAGTCCATGAGGGTCAAAAAGTCAGACACAACTTAGTAACTGAACAACAACACAGGTACCTTTGGGCTTCCCTGATGGCTAAGTGGAAAAGAATCTGCCAGCCAATGCAGGAGATGGAGGTTCGATCACTGGGTAGGAAAGACCCCAAAAGGAGAAAATGGCAACCCACTCCAGTATTCTTACCTAGAAAATCCCATGACGGAGGAGTCCATGGGGCTCACGAAAGAGTCAGACACAACTTAATGACTAAACAACAACAACAGGTACCTCTCACAGAGTGTCTATGATGCAGAAGGCCTGGAGAAAGGAGGGAGGAGGTAAGAACAGCTTGCATGGGAGCCTAGGAAGATTATCCACCAGAGTTTGAGGAAAGGGAATTCTTCCAATTCCTTTCAGTCAGTCAGTTCAGTCACTCAGCTGTGTCTGACTCTTTGCAACCCCATGGACATCATGGCATGCAACACGCCAGGACTCCTTGTCCATCACCAACTCCCAGAGCTTGCTCAAACTCATGTCCTTTGAGTCAGTGATGCCAACCAACGATCTCATCCTCTGTCATCCCCGTCTCCTCCTACCCTCAATCTTTCCCAGCATCAGGGTCTTTTCCAGTGAGTCCGTTCTTCACATCAGGTGGCCGAAGTATTGGACCTTCAGCTTCAGCATCAGACCTTCCAATGAATACTCAGGACTGATTTCCTTTAGGATGGACTGTTTGGATCTCCTTGCAGTCAAGGGACTCTCAAGAGTCTTCTCCAACACCAAAATTCAAAAGCATCAATTCTTTGGTGCTCAGCTTTCTTGAGTCCAACTCTCATCCATACATGACTACTGGAAAAACCATAGCTTTGACTAGATGGACCTTTGTTGGCAAAGTAATGTCTCTGCCTTTTAATAGTCTCTCTAGGTTGGTCATAGTTTTTCTTCCAAGAAGCAAGCGTCTTTTCATTTCATGGCTGCAGTCACCATCTGCAGTGATTTTGGAGCCAAATAAAAAGTCTCTCATTATTTCCATTGTTTCACCATCTATTTGCCATGATGTGATGGGACTAGATGCCATGATCTTAGTTTTCTGAACCTTGAGTTTTAAGCCAAATTTTTCACTCTCCTCTTTCACTTTCATCAAGAGGTTCTTTAGTTCTTCACTTTCTGCCATAAGATGGTATCATCTGTGTATCTGAGGTTATTGATACTTCTCCCAGCAATCTTGATTCAGCTTTTGATTCATCCAGCCCAGCATTTTGCATGATGTACTCTGCATATAAGTTAAATAAGCAGGGTGACAATACACAGCCTTGACATACTCCTTTCCCAATTTGGAACCAGTCTGTTGTCCCACGTCCAATTCTAACTGTTGCTTCCTAACCTGTATACAGATTTCTCAGAAGACAGGTAAGGTGTTCTGGTATTCTCATTTCTTGAAGAATTTTCCACAGTTTGTTGTGTTCCACACAACCAAAGGCTTTGATGTAGTCAATAAAGCAGAAGTATATGTTTTTCTGGAAGTCTCTTGATTTTTCAATGTTCCAATGGATGTTGGCAATTTGATCTCTGATACCTCTGCCTTTTCTAAATCCAGTTTGAACATCTGGAAGTTCACGGTTCATGTACTGTTGAAGCCTGGCTTCGGGAAATTTAAGAATTGCATTGCTAGTATGTGAGATGAGTGCAATTATACGGTAGTTGAACATTCTTTGGCATTGCCTTTCTTTGGGATTGGAATGAATACTGAACTTTTCCAGTCCTGTGACCACGGCTGAGTTTTCCAAATTTGTTGGCATATTGGGTGTAGCACTTTCACACCATCATCTTTCAGGATTTGAAATAGCTCAACTGGAATTCCATCACTTCCACTAGCTTTGTTTATAGTGACGCTATGACTTCACATTCCAGGATGTCTGGCTCTAGGTGAGTGATCACATCATTATGGTTATCTGGGTCACAAAGATCTTTTTAATATAATTCTTCTGTGTATTGTTGCCACCTCTTCTTAATATCTTCTGCTTCTGTTACGTCCATACCATTTCTGTCCTTTATTGTGCCCATCTTTGCATGAAATGTTCCCTCGGTATCTCTAATTTTCTTGAAGAGATCTCTAGTTTTTCCTATTCTATTGTTTTCCTCTATTTCTTTGCATTGATCACTGAGGAAGGCTTTCTTTTCTCTCCTTACTATTCTTTGGAACTCTGCATTCAAATGAGCATATTTTTTCCTTTTCTCCTTTGCCTTTAGCTTCTCTTCTTTTCACAGCTATTTGTAAAGCCTCCTCAGACAACCATTTTGCCTTTTTGCATTTCTTTTCCTTGGAAATGGTCTTGATCCCTACCTCCTATACAATGTCATGAATCTCTGTCCATAGTTCTTCAGGCACTCTGTCTGTCAGATCTAATCCCTTGAATCTATTTCTCACTTCCACTGTATAATCATAAGGCATTTGATTTAGGTCATACCTGAATGGTCCAGTGGTTTTCCCTACTTTCTTTAAGTCTGAATTTGGCAATAAGGAGTTCATGATCTGAGCCACAGTCAGCTCCCCTCGTCTTGTTTTTGCTGACTGTATAGAGCTCCTTCTTCAGCTGCAAAGAATATAATCCATCTGATTTCGGTATTGACCATCTGGCGATGTCTATGTGTAGAATCTTCTTTTGTGTTTTTGGAAGAGGGTGTTTGCTATGACCAGTGCGTTCTCTTGGCAAAAGTCTGTTAGCCTTTGCCCTTCATTTTGTGCTCCAAGGCCAAATTTGCCTATTACTCCAGGTATCTCTTTACTTCTTACTTTTGCATTCCAGTCCCCTATAATGATAAGGACATCTTTTTTGGGTGTTAGCTCTAGAAAGTCTTGTAGGTCTTCATAGAACTGTTTAACTTCAGCTTCTTCAGCATTACTGGTTGGGGCATAGACTTGGATTACTGTGATATTGAATAGTTTGCCTTGGAAATGAACAGAAATCATTCTGTCATTTTTGAGATTGCATCCAAGTACTGCATTTCAGACTCTTTTGTTGACTATGAGGGCTACTCCATTTCTTCTAAGGGATTCTTGTCCACAGTAGTAGATATAATGGTCATCTAAATTAAATTCTCTCATTCCAGTCCATTTTAGTTTGCTGATTCCTAAAATGCCAATGTCCACTCTTGCCATCTCCTGTTTGACCACTTCCAATTTACCTGGATTCATGGACCTAACATTCCAGGTTCCTATGCAATATTGTTTTTTACAGCATCGGACTTTACTTCCATCACCAGTCATATCCAAGACTGGATGTTGTTTTTGCTTTGTTCTGTCCCTTCATTCTTTGTGGAGTTATTTCTCCACTGATTTCCAGTAGCATCTTGGGCACCTATCAACCTGGGGAGTCTATATTTCAATGTCCTATCTTTTTGCCTTTTCATACTGTTCACGGGCTTTTCAAGGCAAGAATACTGAAATGGCTTGCCATTCCCTTCTCCAGTGGACCAGATTTTGTCAGAACTCTCCACTATGACCTGTCCATCTTGAATGGCCCTACATGGCATGGCTCGTAGTTTCATTGAATTAGACAAGGCTTTTGAACTGTGGTGTTGGAGAAGACTCTTGAGAGTCCCTTGGACTGCAAGGAGATCCAACCAGTCCATTCTAAAGGAGATCAGTCCTGGGTGTTCATTGGAAGGACTTATGCTAAAGCTGAAACTCCAATACTTTGGCCAGCTCATGTGAAGAGTGGACTCACTGGAAAAGACTCTGATGCTGGGAGGGTTTGGGGGCAGGAGGAGAAGGGGATGACAGAGAATGAGATGGCTGGATGGCATCACTGACTCAATGGACATGAGTTTGAGTGAACTCCAGGAGTTGGTGATGGACAGGGAGGCCTGGCGTGCTGTGATTCACGGGGTCACAAAGAGTTGGACACGACTGAGCGACTGAACTGAACTGAACTGTGGTCCATATCAGCTTGATTAGTTTTCAGTGAATGTGGTTTTCATTCTGTCTGCCATCTGATGGAGAAGGATAAGAGGCTTATGGAAGCTTCCTGATGGGAGAGACTGACTGAGGGGGAAATTGGGTCTTGTTCTGATGGGTGGGGCCACGCTCAGTAAATCTTTAATCACATTTTCTGTAGATGGGTGGGGCTGTGTTCCCTCCCTCTTGTTTGACCTGAGGCCAAACTATGGTGGAGGTAATGAAGATAGTGGTGACTTCCTTTAAAAGTCCCCTCCAAGCACTGCTTCACTCAGCGCCTCCAACCCTGCAGCAGGCCACCGCTGACCCATTATCTCTGCCGGAGACTCCTGGACACTCACAGGCAAGTCTGGATCAGTCTCATGGGGGAGACTACTCCTTTCTCCTGGGTCCTGGTGCACACAAGATTCTGTTTGTGCCCTCCAAGAGTCTGTTTCCTAAGTCCTGTGTAAGTTCTGGCAGCTCTATGGTGGGATTAATGGTAATTTCCTTCAAGAGGGCTTATGCCACAGCCAGATCTGCTGCACCCAGAGCCACTGCCCCTGTGGCAGGCCACTGCTCACCCATAGCTCTGCAGAAGACAGTCAAACACTCATAGGCAGGTCTGGCTCAGTCTCTGTGGGGGTCTCCTGGTGCACACAAGGTTTGCACACAAGGTTTTGTCTGAGCCCTCTGAGTGTCTCTGGTGGGTATGGGGATTGATTCTAAACGCAGTTTCGCCCCTCCTACTGTCTTGCTGGTGCTTCTCATTTGCCCTTGGATGTGGGATATCTTTTTTTGGTGGGATCCAACATTCTCCTGCCAACAGTTGTTCAGCAGCGAGGTGTAAGTTTGGAGTTCTCACAGGAGAAGATGAGCACACGTCCTTCTACTCCGCCATCTTTTAGAAACCAATTCCTTTAGCCTGTTATTATACTATTCAAGAAATTACACAGAAGCCTAGGGTGAGCTCCTTAAAATTTCCAGAAACCAGCAATCTGTTTTGTCTTTCTTTACATAAAAATAAATACAGAAATGTAGGAGTTCTTTCAGGTATCATTTAGGTTTATGGATCTGTATTTTTGCTTGGAAGAAGACTGCTGTGCTTGCTTTTAAGCATGGACCACTTGAAACCCGAGTACCTAATGTTAACCTGGCTCCTGGGCAGGCTGAGTCTTACTATTAGTGAACCTGTGACTTCTCTAAACTATGTCCAAACTTCCTTCTTACCTTGTTCTCAGAAGACACTCTAATGGCCTGATCTGGGGCCAAAGTCAACAAAGTAGTACAGAAAAGCCCTGTTATATTTCATTGCACCTCCCCTGATCCTAAGGTGTCCTATTCTGTACTTACTTTTTAATAACATAATTTTGGCAATAATATTAATAGCCATCATTTATCCAGAACTTACTGTATGCCAGGTATTATGCTGTTCAGTTCAGTTCAGTTCAGTCGCTCAGTCGTGTCCGACTCTCCGCGACCCCATGAATCACAGCACGCCAGGCCTCCCTGTCCATCACCAACTCCCGGAGTTCACTCAAACTCATGTCCACAGAGTCGGTGATGCCATCCAGCCATCTCATTCTCCGTCGTCCCCTTCTCCTCCCGCCCCCAACCTTTCCCAGCATCAGAGTCTTTTCCAGTGAGTCAACTCGTCGCATGAGGTGGCCAAAGTATTGCAGTTTCAGCTTTAGCATCAGTCCCTCCAATGAACATCCAGGATTGATCTCCTCTAGAATGGACTGGTTGGATCTCCTTGCAGTATAAGGGACTCTCAAGAGTCTTCTCCAACACCACAGTTCAAAAGCATCAATTCTTCGGCGGTCAGCCTTCTTCACAGTCCAACTCTCACATCCATACATGACCACGGGAAAAACCATTGCCTTGACTAGACGGACCTTGGTTGGCAAAGTAATGTCTCTGCTTTTTAATATACTATCAAGGTTGGTCATAACTTTCCTTCCAAGGAGCAAGCGTCTTTTAATTTCATGGCTGCAATCAGCATCTGCAGTGATTTTGGAGCCCAAAAAAACAAAGTCTGACACTGTTTCCACTGTTTTTCCATCTATTTCCCATGAAGTGATGGGACCAGATGCCATGATCTTTGTTTTCTGAATGTTGAGCTTCAAGCCAACCTTTTCACTCTCCTCTTTCACTTTCATCAAGAGGCTTTTGAGTTCCTCTTCACTTTCTGCCATAAGGGTAGTGTCATCTGCATATCTGAGGTTATTGATATTTCTCCCGGCAATCTTGATTCCAGCTTGTGCTTCTTCCAGCCCAGCGTTCCTCATGATGTACTCTGCATAGAAGTTAAATAAGCAGGGTGACAATATACAGCCTTGACGTACACCTTTTCCTATTATGCTGTTAGTGCATTATTTTATTTAATCATCACCAATGAGTGTCCTTGAGGTTAAGTATTAGTGTTGTCAGTCGCTCAGTTGTGTCCAGCTCTTTGTGACTCAATGGACCATAACCCACCAGGCTTCTCCATCCATGGAATTTTCCAGGCAAGAATACTGGGGTGCATTGCCATTTTCTTCTCCAGGGGCTCTTCCTGACCCACGGATCAAACCCAGGTCTCCCATATTGCAGGCGAGCTCTTTACCATCTGAGTCACCAGGGAAGCCCAAGGTAAATATTAGAGTTGAACTCATTTTATAGTTGTAAACTGAGCTAAAAGAAGTAATCAACTTGCTTATATGATAATAAGTACATAATTCCTTCAAAAAATATTTTTGTTTATGAACAGAAGTTTTCAAACACCTATTTTAATGAACTAAATGCTTCTCACTTTTAATTAATATTCTTTTGATCCCTTTCCCTCTCTTTTTCTTTTTCAAAGAGCCAGACCCAAATAAATGCTTTATAAGCATTATCCCACTTAATTCTCATAATAATTTTATAAAGCTTATGTAAGTTATGTAGCTTGCCCAAATGATCAAATTGATAGTAAGCTACTAGGATGGATTTGAACTCAAGCGGTCTGAATCCAGAGCTTGCACTGATTAACAGTCAAATCATGCCATTAAAACTCACCTGTGTGATAATACCATAAGCTGATCAGGCAACAGCTCAGGTGGTCTCTCATGAGCTATCATCTTCTCATGTGACTTTTTAGCTTTTCAACAGGTCAGATCTATGTATTTGGCTGGCACTAAAGTGTGAAGATCTATCTGATAAATTCAGTCACTGAACTCAAATAAGCCACTGAAATCTACTTTTCTACAGCTGCACAGCAGAAATTAACTAAAGCCTGATTCTAGCCTTCAGTTTAATACTGTAAGTTAATCAAATCCACTGAATCCTTGCTTTGTTTTGAGAACTGGTGAATTGTATATTTGTACTGAAATCTATGGGCTTCCCTGTTGGCTCAGTAGTAAAGAACCCACCTGCAATGCAGGAGAGGTGGGTTTGATCTCTGGGTCAGGAAGATCCCCTAGAGAAGGATATGGCAACCCACTCCAATATACTTGCCTAGAGAATTCCATGGACAGAGAAGCCTGGCGGGCTGCAATCCATGGGGTTGCAAAGAGTTGGACACGACTCTCTAAGCCTGTTTTCTCTTCGCTTGTCAGTGGGATAGTAATGCCTATATTATGAAATTTAAGAAATATTAATAAATATGTATTAAATATATGGTTGATAATGTGGTTAATGTTATGGTTAATAGCATGGTTCACTTAGTGAACATAAGCGTTCAATTAATAACTCACTATTTAACCTAAATTGTCAAGACAATTACTTTGACTCTTCTCTTGCCTATAAATTGTACACTGCTAACATAAGCCTTGAATGTGAGCGTTCAGTAGGCAGACAAATCTGAAGAATTAAGCATGTGTTTTTGATCTAGAACTTATTAGGTTTATTATTTATAATTCTTCATATAAAGTTTGAGTTGGCATTCATAACAAGTTCAGTTTGGAACAAATTGCAGCAGATACTTCCGTCCGTCCCGTCGCTCAGTCGTGTCCGACTCTTTGCGACCCCGTGGACTGTAGCCTACCAGGCTTCTCCGTCCATGGGATTCTCCAGGCAAGAATACTGGAGTGGGTTACCGTTTCCTTCTCCAGGTGATCTTCCCGACCCAGGGATCGAACCCGGGTCTCCCGCATTGGAGGCAGACGCTTTAACCTCTGAGCCACAAGGGAAGCCCTAATACTTAGTGACACACAAAACAGAAACTCTTGCCTTTACTATTTGCAAATAAAAAGTAAGCAACTGGGACTTACATGGTGGTCCAGTGGTTAAGAATCTCCCTTGCAATGCAGATAATCTGGGTTTGATCTCTGGACCAGGAACTAAGATCCTGCACATGCCTTGGAGCAACTAAGCCGCACTCCAAAATTAGAGAGAGTCTGTGTGTTGCAACAAAAGAACCTGCATGATAGAGAACCCAGAGATAAACCCACACACATATGGGTATCTTATTTTTGACAAAGGAGGCAAGAATATACAATGGGGCAAAAATAGCCTCTTCAATAACTGGTGTTGGGAAAACTGGGTAGCTACGTGCAAAAGAATGAAGTCAGAACACTTCCTAACACCATACACAAAGATAAGCTCAAAATGGATTAAAGACCTAAATGTAAGACCAGAAACCATAAAACTCTTAGAGGAAAACATAGGCAGAACACTCAAAGACATAAATCAAACAAGATCCTCTATGACCCACCTCATAGAGTAATGGAAATAAAAATGAAAGTAAACAAGTGGGACCTGACTAAACTTAGAAGCTTCTGCACAGCAAAGGAAACTATAAGCAAGGTGAAAAGACAACCCTCAGAATGGGAGAAAATAACAACAAAGGAAACAACTGACAAAGAATTACTTTCCAAAATACACAAGCAACTCATACAACTCAATACCAGAAAAGCAAACAACCCAATCATAAAGTGGGAAAGGGACCTGAAGAGACATCTCTCCAAAGAAGACATACAGATGGCTAACAAACACGAAAAGATGCTCAACATCACTCATTTTTAGAGAAATGCAAATCAAAACTACAATGATATACCACCTCACACCAGTCAGAATGGCCACCATCAAAAAGTCTACAAGCAATAAATGCTGGAGAAGGTGTGGAGAAAAGGGAACCCTCTTGCACTGTTGGTGGAAATGTAAACTGATACAGCCACTATGGGAGACAGTACGGAGAGTCCTTAAAACCTAGGACTAAAACCACCATATGACCCAGCAATCCCACTCCTAGGCATATACCCTGAGGAAACCAAAATTGAAAAAGATACATGTATCCCATAGCTCACTGCAGCACTGTTTACAATAGCTAGAACATGGAAGCAACCTAGGTGTCCATCAACAGGTGAATGGATAAAGAAGCGGTGGTACATATACACAATGGAATACTACTCAGCAATAAAAGGAATGCATCTGAATCCATTCGAATGAGGTGGGTGAACCTAGAGTATATTATACAGAGTGAAGTAAATCAGAAAGAGGAAGATAAATATAGAATCCTGACACATATATGTAGAATCTAAAGAGATGGCACTGATGAATTTATTTTCAGGGCAGCAGTAGAGAAAGAGACACAGAGAACAGACTTACGGACGTGGGGGAGGAGAGACGGGGGAAGGGGAGATGTATGGAGAGAGTAACATAGAAATTTACAGTAGTGTTGGTGATGGACAGGGAGGCCTGGCGTGCTGCGATTCATGGGGTTGCAAAGAGTCAGACACGACTGAACTGTACTGAAGTAAAATAGATAGCCAACGGGAACTCAAACAGGGGCTCTGTGACTGGGTGAAGGGCAGGTTGGGGAGGGAGATGGGAGGGAGTTCTGGGAGGAGGAGACATGGTTGTACCTATGACTGATTCTTATTGATGTCTGACAGAAAACCACAAAATTCTGTAAAGCAATTATCCTTCGATTAAAAAAATTAAAAAAAAAATAAAGAACCCACATGATGCAACAAAGATCCTGTGTGCTGCAACTAAGGCCAAACATAGCCAAATAAATAAATTTTTAAAAAAGTTATTGTTTTTTAGTTACTGAGTCACGTCCAACTGTTTTTGTGACCCCCATAGACTGTATGTAGCTCAGCAGGCTCCTCTGCCCGTGGAATTTCCCAGGCAAAAATACTGGAGTAGGTTGCCATTTCCTTCTCCAGGAAATCTTCCCAACCTAGGGATCGAACCTGAGTCTCCTGCATAGGTAGTTGGATTCTTTACGACTGAGCCACCACGGAAGCCCTTTTTTAAAAGTAAGCAACCATAAAAATTCTCAACTCCTACAGAGTCATTTAGATTTAGGAATAGTCAAGTTTATAGAGTAAGAGTTTCTCTTTGAAATACAGATATTCCTCAACTGACAACAGATACTCCTCAACTGACCGTGGGGTGATATACTGACCATGGGGTAAGTTGAATATATTGTATGTTGAAAATGCACTGAATACACCTAATGTGCTGAACATCAGAACTTCGCCCTATTCACCTTACACATGCTCAGAACAGTTACATTAGCCCATAGTTGGGAAAAACCATCTACACAAAGTTTAATTTATAACAAAGTGTTGAATAGCTCATATATATGAATATTGTACTGAAAGTCAAAAACAGATGGCTGTGTGGAGACAGAATGGTTATTAACGTATGTTGGTTGTTTACTGTCATGATCATGAGGGCAGCTGCTCCTACTGAGTATCATGCGATTATACCATATAATGCTAGCCTGAAAAAAAGATCAAGCTTCAAAATCTGAAGTATGATTTCTACTGAATGCATACTGCACTGTCATCAAGTTAAAAATTCATTAAGTTGAACCACTGTAAGTCAGGGACCATCTACAGTAGCATTGTTAATATCATATCTTTCTTCTTTAAATACAGCAATGTTGTTAATAACATTTCTTTTTTAACTTTATAACTTCCTGAAATATTGGATCCATTTACTTTTTTTTTCCTGAACATAGTATATATTCATTTTTGCTAATTTATATAGAACAATTTCTTTTTCATTCAGTATCATTCTTAAGATTGTTTAATATCCTGCAGCTTCATGAGACCTGTGGGCTAGAGTGAAGTTTATAAAAACTGAAATCACAGCATTCTCCAGTATTTGCAAAATAGGAGGAGGGATACAGTGTGGTTGTGTGAATTCCATGATTGATTTTGCACTTGTATGATGGGCTTCCCTGGTGGCTCAGATGGTAAAGAATATGCCTACAATGTGAGAGACCTAGGTTTGATCCCTGGGTTGGGAAGATCCCCCGGAGGAGAGCATGGCAACTGACTCCAGTATTCTTGCCTGGAGAATCTCCATGGTCAGAGGAGCCTGGCGGGCTACAGTCCATGGAGCTGCAAAGAGTCAGACACAACTGAGCAACTAAGCACATGATTTACTCTGACCATCAAAAACACTTTAAAAAAAATGCCGTTGCTCCAAAGTCATCTCCAGATGCTTAAAAATTGTTTGGTCACAGTCCCTCTAGAATTGTTAATCCAATCTATCATCCGAAGGTATAAAAAAGAAAATATAATGGGAATATACATATTTGTAGCAAAATAAAATGTTCTAAATAAAGTCAGTTTCTTTGTTTTTATTAACATTTTCCATAAAAACTCATTTAACTTGCAGGGAAAAAAACTCTGCATTTCACTGCCTTCTGTGCATTTAACTCCAGGCAACCATCTCACAAAGGTAAACAACTGACCATCAAGAGAACTAGATAAGAGACTAGAGTCAGTGAAAATATTTATTGAGAAGCTTATACTAAGTAAAGAGGATCCAGAAATGAATAAGATCCAGTGCTTCACTCAAGAGCTTATATAGTTCAGTTCAGTTCAGTCGCTCAGTCGTGTCCGACTCTCCGCGACCCCATGAATCATAGCACGCCAGGCCTCCCTGTCCATCACCAACTCCCGGAGTTCACTCAAACTCATGTCCACAGAGTCGGTGATGCCATCCAGCCATCTCATTCTCTGTTGTCCCCTTCTCCTCCCACCCCCAACCTTTCCCAGCATCAGAGTCTTTTCCAGTAAATCAACTCGTCGCATGAGGTGGCCAAAGTATTGGAGTTTCAGCTTTAGCATCAGTCCCTCCAATGAACACCCAGGATTGATCTCCTCCAGAATGGACTGGTTGGATCTCCTTGCAGTCCAAGGGACTCCCAAGAGTCTTCTCCAGCACCACAGTTCAAAAGCATCAATTCTTCGGCGATCAGTCTTCTTCATAGTCCAAATCTCACATCCATACATGACCACGGGAAAAACCATAGCCTTGACTAGACGGACCTTGGTTGGCAAAGTAATGTCTCTGCTTTTCAATATACTATCCAGGTTGCTCATAACTTTCCTTCCAAGGAGTAAGCGTCTTTTAATTTCATGGCTGCAATCAGCATCTGCATTTTGGAGCCCAAAAAAATAAAATCTGACACTGTCTCCACTGTTTTTCCATCTATTTCCCATGAAGTGATGGGACCAGATGCCATGATCTTTGTTTTCTGAATGTTGAGTTTCAAGCCAACCTTTTCACTCTCCTCTTTCACTTTCAGCAAGAGGCTTATCAGTTCCTCTTCACTTTCTGCCGTAAGGGTGGTGTCATCTGCATATATGAGGTTATTGATATTTCTCCCAGCAATCTTGATTCCAGCTTGTGCTTCTTCCAGCCCAGCATTCCTCATGATGTACTCTGCATATAAGTTAAGCAAGGTGACAATATACAGCCTTGACGTACTCCTTTTCCTATTTGGAACAAGTCTGTTGTTCCATGTACAGTTCTGACTGTTGCTTCCTGACCTGTATACAGGTTTCTCAAGAGGCAGGTCAGGTGGTCTGGTATTCCCATCTCTTTCAGAATTTTCCACAGTTTATTGTGATCCACACAGTCAAAGGCTTTGGCATAGTCAATGAAGCAGAAATAGATGGTTTTCTGGAACTCTCTCGCTTTCTCCATGATCCAGCGGATGTTGGCAATTTGATCTCTGGTGTCTCTGCCTTTTCTAAAACCTGCTTGAACATCTGGGAGTTCACGGTTCACATATTGCTGAAGCCTGGCTTGGAGAATTTTGAGCATGACTTTACTAGCGTGTGAGATGAGCACAATTGTGCGGTAGTTTGAGCATTCTTTAGCATTCCCTTTCTTTGGGATTGGAATGAAGACTAACCTCTTCCAGTCCTGTGGCCACTGCTGAGTTTTCCAAATTTGCTGGCATATTGAGTGCAGCACTTTCACAGCATCATCTTTCAAGATTTGAAATATCACCTCCACTAGCTTTGTTCATAGTGATGCTTTCTAAGGCCCACTTGACTTCACATTCCAAGATGTCTGGCTCTAGGTCAGTGATCACGTTATCATGACTATCTGGGTCGTGAAGATCTTTTCTGTACAGTTCTTCTGTGTATTCTTGCCACCTCTTCTTCATATCTTCTGCTTCTATTAGGTCCATACCATTTCTGTCCTTTATCGAGCCCATCTTTGCATGAAATGTTCCCTTGGAATCTCTAATTTTCTTGAAGAGATCTCTTGTTTTTCCTATTCTGTTGTTTTCCTCTATTTCTTTGCATTGATCATTGAGGAAAGCTTTCTTATCTCTCCTTGCTATTCTTTGGAACTCTGCATTCAGATGCTTACATCTTTCCTTTTCTCCTTTGCTTTCGCTTCTCTTCTTTTCACAGCTATTTGTAAGGCCTCTTAGACAGCCATTTTGCTTTTTGCATTTCTTTTCCATGGGGATGGTCTTGGTCCCTGTCTCCTGTACAATGTCTCAAACCTCCGTCCAGAGTTCATCAGGCACTCTATCAGATCTAGTCCCTTAAATCTATTTCTCACTTCCACTGTATAATCATAAGGGATTTGATTTAGGTCATATCTGAATGGTCTAGTGGTTTTCCCTACTTTCTTCAATTTCAGTCTGAATTTGCAATTCAGAGCTTATATAAGCCCAGCACAAATCCATCCAACCACTTGAGAAAAAGTCATTATGAAAAAGACAATATATTTTTAAGTGCTCACTTGGATTCCACTAAATGTGCCCTTTGTGCTTTCTTTATAAATCTTTATCAAACACATTTTGAAAATAAAAGAACATTGAAAATTATGAAGTATAAAATCATAACTTTCAAACACTATTATGTATCACAATCAAGAACCAAAATTATGGCATTATCTATATTCTTAAAACTAATGTTATTGCTCAGATTTTTGTGTTGATGTCCTATGTTCAAGCATTTAAAAACTCTTCAAGAGATCTATTTCTTAACAGATTTCTTCTTTCTGCCTTCATTATTATATGCCCTGTTGAGCTAGTTAAGTTCCAAAGGTTAATATTATTCAAAGTTATTGTTGAATCTTTGAAATAATTTACCTAAAACATTTCTGAAGACAAACATTCCACAAGACATAAGCATTACATTAATAGCTGTTCTTTCACAGAACAAAACCTTATTAGTTAACATTTCTTACTTCAGCTTCCTAGATGGAACCCAGAAACATCTATGAAGTTGCCTTTGCTCAGGCTCAGAAGTGAGCTCCAACAGAACTGGTACTGTGTAATTAGTATTGTTTTTCTTGTTGACTGACTGACCATATTTTACTTTTCTAGTGACCATGGGATAGCAAAGAACATTGAGTCATATGTAGAGACTTTTAACACTGGATAGAGGTTTTCTAAGCCTTCTAAAAATAAAGACTAGTCTAGAGTAGCGTCATATTTTTAATGCCCCGAGTTTATTACACAACTCAGTTATAAATACTGCCAATGAATCTCTGTTTCAAAACTGTTATCTATCTTTCAGTCTCCAAATGAGGGCAAACTGTACTTCACAATGTAACTGTTTTATGGAACGGGGAAAAAAGAAAGTCTTTCTAATGTCAGCTCCACCAGCATATTTTATTTCTAGTTGTTATAGCAGTGTTATGCATGAGTATGAGCCTTTTTAATGCTTTGGGGATTTTGGTTTGAGGGTGTGAAGCTTAAATTTCTTGGACAAGAAACTTCACTGCATTACAAAAATTTGGGAGTTGTGGTGAATACAATTTAACTGAGAATTTTTGTGATCTCCTCATCAAATTGTTATTGCTGTTGTTGATCAGTCACTAAGTTGTGTTTGCCTCTTTGCAACTCCATGGACCGTAGCCCGCCAGGCCCCTCTGTCCATGGATTTCCCAGGCAAGAATACTGGAGTGGATTGCCATTTTCTTCTCCAGGGGATCTTCCCAACCCAGCGATCAAACCTGTTGTGGTCCCCTGCTGGGCAGGCATATTCTTCACCACTGAGGCAGCTGAGAAGTGCTCTCATCAAATTAAGCCAGGGCTATTTTTGTTTCATGTTTCTTTTTCTTTATCAGTAGCCTACTAGGGACAGCCTTACATGTGGTACAATTGCAGGAGGCTTCCTCCTATCCAAATTCCTGCTCTCCTGGGAATCAGTTCAGGGGATGCCTGAAAGCCCATAATTCCTTTGTCCATTCCATGCATTCTTCTGTCCCTGTTACAATGTTAATATCTCCACACTGGTTGATACATTAAGTCTTATCAGGCAGCTGGTACACTTTGGGAGTTTTTTACTAGGAGTTTGGAGACCTGAATTCATTGATAAAATCTTTTGGGTTTTTTTTCCCCTGCAAACAGATAAAAAACAAGACTGAGTTAGCTTATAATGAGAAGTAATTCTAGACATCTTTGCTTACAGCTGACCCGATGTTTCACTGAAGTGATTGTTTAATTGACAACACACTTCCAAGATATTTCAGTTCAGTTAACATTGGGAAAATTCATGTAGTCACACTGCAAATAAGTGTCTGTTTAAATTCCCTGTCTGGGACTTCTCTGGTGGTCCAGTGATTAGGACTCTGCCTTGCAATGCAGGGTTCGAACCCTGGTTGGGTAACAAAGATCCTACATGTGGTGGGACAACCCGGCCTGTGTGCACAACTAGAGAGTCCAGGTTCTGCAACAGTCTGGCGCGGTGTAACAAAGATCCCGGGTGCCACAATTAAGATCCGATCAGCTAAATAAATAAATAAATACTTTATCAATTCCTATATACATATATACAAATTTCCTGCATAGAACAGTTTTGTAGAATGCAACTATAGTAGCCAGTCTCAAAGACAGCCCCCTGGGCTGTCTCCACCCCCTGGAACTCACACCCCTCCTGCACTGTAGCACAGTTAGTTTACTCTGTGAGCAATGGGATATGGTAGAAGTGACAGTATGTCAGTTGTAAGATTAAATCATAAGAATCTTCGTGATTTCTGTCTTGGTCACGTTTGTGCTCTTTTGGATCACTGGCCCCGGTGGAAGCCAGTGCCTTATTGGGAATGGCCTTATGAGAATTCCCTGTGCTGAGGAACTAAGGCCTCCAGCCAACAGCCTGTGAGTGATCTGGGAAGCAATTCCTCTAGCACAGCCAGGCCTTCAGATAACTGCAGTCCCATCACCAGCTGGACTGCAGCTTCATAAAACATCTTAAGCCGGAAACACCCAGTTCGGCCACTCGCAAATTCCTGACTCCCAGAAACTCTGTGAGATAATAAATGCTTATTGTTTTAAACCACTAAATTGTGGGACAAAACACTGTCATGTCACTGTAGACATTTATCATGTGTCTCCAGAATCCATAGGTGAAAGTATCTGTGAAATATCATAATTTAGCATGAAACTGCTGCCAGGTAAAAAAGTATAAACTGGGTGTAGTAAACTCAAATGCTTGCAAAGTCCAGGCAGGTAGGACCCATGGTGAATTGAGGGCTGTTCCCTAAGTCTAGGATGGAAGCAGCCATAGACATTTGTCGCTGTGTGGGAACTAGGGTTGCGACAGTGCCAGAGCTTCTGATTGTTTCAGTTTGTAGCATACATCGGTTGATCTCTTCCCAAGTTCCCCCCAAATTAGTCCAAGCTAGTCACAGCTAATCCATCCTTTCAGTCAGTGATTGCTGCAGGAACAGGTGTGCATGCAGGCTCAGTGGTGTCCGACTCTTTGTGACCCCGCGGACTGCAGCCTTCCTGCCTCCTCTGTCCACGGAATTCTCCAGGCAAGAATATTGGAGTGGGTTGCCATTTCCTTCTCCAGGGGATCTTCCTGACCAAGGGATCAAACTCATGCCTCCTGCATCTCTTGCACTGGCAGGTGGATTATTTACCACTGAGCCACCAGGGAAACCATAGGCACAGGCATGGGACCCAGGAATGGCCTACAAAGAGCAAGGGGAAATATCCTTGGAAGCCTCTGGGAAAGATTATTTTGCTCCTCAAAAGGGGCACAGAAGGAACAAATCTCTTTTCTTCTTCCGGACATGAACTCTATCTAGATGTGATGTCTTGTTCTTTGTTGGCAGTCTGAAGATGAAGCCAACGCTCAGATAGCCACACAGAGAGATAAAGAGCCTGCCACCTCAAAGGCGTGGTTAGGCACTGACGCAATCAACCTGGGTTGCTGGTACTTCCTACTGAATGAGATCATATAATCCTTGAAAATACCTGACTTTAAGCCAGTTTGAGTTGAAGCGTCTTTTACTTGCAGCCAAAAGCTTTCTAAGATGCACACACACAAGGAAGGCTGGTAACCCATAATTTCATGGATGAGCTACTGATTGCAAATAATACATACAGTTCAATTATTAAAATAATGCTTCACAAAACAAAATACATCTGGATGGCATGTCCATCTTGGTGGCGGCTAGTTTGTTATCTCTCTTGTAGACACTACACGATCATATTAGAAAAAAGCATTAAAAGCTCATTTGCCTTTTATTTGAGGATCTGATTTGTTCACTGGTCATTGGCTGACATTTTAAAAAACTTGACTTAAAATTTTTAGAGCAGTTTTAGGTTTCCAGCAAAGCCGAGGGGAAGGTACACAGATTTCCATATACCCTCTTCACCACTCATGCATAGCTTCCTCCATTGTCAACATCCCCCACCAGAGTGACACATTTGCTACAATTGATGAACCTACACCGATACAGGATAATCGCCCAAAGTCCACAGTTTATATTACAGTTTACTTTTGGTGGTATACATTCCATGTGCTTGGACAAATGTATAATGACATGTATGCATTATGATAGTATCATATGAAGTATTTTCACTGTCCTAAAAATTCTCCATGCTCTGCCTGTTCATTCCTGCCCCAACACCTCAACCACTAGCAGCCACCGATCTTTTTACTGTCTCAACACTTTTGTCTTTTCCAGAATGTCAAATAGTTGAACTTGTATAGTATATAGTCTTTCCAGACTGGCTTCTTTCACTTAGTGACATACCTTTAAGATCCTCCCACATCTTTTCATGCTGAGTAATTCTTTTTAGTTGGAGAAGGCAATGGCAAGCCACTTCAGTACTATTGCCTGGAGAATCCCATGGATGGAGGAGCCTGGTGGGCTGCAGTCCATGGGGTCACTGGGGGTTGGACATGACTGGGCAACTTCACTTTCACTTTTCACTTTCACACATTGGAGAAGGAAATGGCAACCCACTCCAGTGTTCTTGCCTGGAGAATCCCAGGGACGGGGGAGCCTGGTGGGCTTCCGTCTATGGGGTCACACAGAGTCAGACACGACTGAAGTGACTTAGCAGCAGCAGCAATTCTTTTCAGTGCCGAATAATACTCCATTGCCTATTGGCTTCATTTAAGGACCAATCACTATAGGATGCATAATTCTTTCCATTGGCATTTTACAACGAAAACAAGTCTGGAACAATGTGATTGTGACTGTAGAAATTTTGTGTGTATGGCATGCCAGGTTAACCCATATTTCAAGAGCAGAATTTGATTAGGGAAGATGTCATAGCTTGAACAGGGTTTTAAGGGCTATGGGGAATTTTGTCAGAGAGACAAAAGAGTAAACTCAAATACAAGAATGACTGTGTTTATTGTGTAACAACCACATATTATGCAGCTGTGGAAAAGTTAATGTAATCATAGTGTGGTATACGGAATAAGAGTGACTTTTTTCCATTGAAATCTGCAATGGTAAATAATATCTGAGGTACTATTTTTAATTCTATGAGTTGCCATTTACTGCCGTATTTGTCCTGATAATTGTCTTCACATACTTAAATGATAGTCATGTGCTCACTGTCTAGCCCTTAATATACTGTTTCTAATTCTTACAGCTTCGTTAAATAGAGTTATTTCCATATTACAGACAGGGAAACTGTTATCAAAGAGGTTAGCAGTGATTGAGGAATGACTGGGCAGCCAGGACCCCTAAATCCTGTATCTACTCCCACCCTCTCCCGTTTATGCACAGGATACAAGCCGGGCACATGTAGACTTCTACAACTAGTTGAGGCTTTGATCCCAAACCCCAAAGTAGTTTCCTAGTAGTAGTGGACGTGTTGGTCACTTAGTTGTATCCAATTCTTTGTGACTTCATAGACTGTAGCCCGCCAGGCACCTCTGTCCATGGACTTCTCCAGGCAGGAATACTGGAGTGGGTTGCCATTCCCTTCTCCAGGGGATCTTCCCGACCCAGAGATTGAACTCAGGTACCCTGCATTGCAGACAGATTCTTTACCATCTGAGCCACCAGGTAGGCAAACAACCAAACAGCTAAACTGCTTCTCTCCCTCTCTTCCAAACTCAACGCAGGTCCAAATCTCAACTTTATGGTCCCTAAGATTCCAGTGATGAAGTAGGAAAACCAGTAAGCAAAAGGAGGGAAAATAGGACACTGATCATTTATGCTTATGCAGACTTCTACCTCCCATGATAATACTATTAAGGGAGTCCAGTAATGCGAATCAATTGCTGTTCTTGGATCTGCACACTGCAAATCGGGACATCTCTTTCTTGAACGTGGAAGAAGTTGAGGAGAAAGGAGTCTTTAATACCACTCCACCCCTGGAGGCCAAGAAACTAATAAATAATTTAATAGGGATTTGAATCCAGGTCTGCTGGACTCTAAATCAGTAGGAGAGTATAACCAGCATCATAGCTGGATAAAGTAGGTTTCCACCTGGAGGCAACTTGTGGCTTAATAGATGGGAAGATTTTCCTAACAATTTGGATTTTCTAGAGATGGAGTGAGCTGGCTTCCAAATAGAAATTTCCCCCACCCACAGTTTTTAAAAATATCTGGAAGTCCACTTGTTAGGAAATTCTGGAAAGGTTTCCTGCATTTGACAGAGAGTTGGGGCTCTAAGTCCTTTTCAATGTGGAGATTCCGTGCTTCCCAGATCATGGGCAAACAGTTCTAGCCAGGTTTTTCTTTCTATCTGTTTACTCCTTTTACCAGTGACCACAGCTCACTTGCAACTGAGAGATTTGAAAACTACTCATTATCTTTAGGCAGACTTCTCAGGAAGAGTTTTAACTCAAAATATCTAGTATTGGGTTGACCAGAAATTTCATTCGGGTTTGTCCGCAATGCCTTGGCTTTCAGGTACCAAACCTGTCGGGGGAGGAGACAGAAAACCCATTGGACAGGACTAGTGATCAGGGAAGTGGAGCTAGGGTGGCTGCATATCTGTCGTCCATCTTAGAGGGGAGATGCTGGGTTGCAGCAAGGGACAGGGGCATGTCAGTGAGGGGATTTTCTGCTTTGTTGAGGCCGGTTTTCACTGAGTCACTTACTCTGAGGAGTTAAGAACTCAAAGGCAGTTACTGAGGCTAAGCTACCACATTAGAGTCGGCACTTTCTGAGTGCTCTGCTCATCAGTTTACAGGCATTATCTCAGTTACCTCCCCCCATCAGATCTATCTTGGAAACATGATTACTATCCCTTTTTCAAAGATGCTGAGCCTTTGACTTAGGAAACTAAGGGAACTCACTTAAGATATTTCAAGGCCAAATTAACCTTTTTTCTTTTGGGGGGCTCAGGGATAAAGAAACCTCCTGCCAACATAGGAGATGCTGGTTTGACCCCTGGTTCAGGAAGATCTCCTAAGAGAGAAATGGCAACCCACTCCAGTATTCTTGCTTGGGAAATCCCATGGACAGAGGACCTTGGTGGGCTACAGTCCACAGGGTCACAAAAGAGTCCGTCATGACTTAGCAATAAAACAACAATGAAAATCTATATATTTACATCTATATTCCTCATATACCCTATGTATAATTTGAGTAAGCCTGAAAATGAATGTACAGAATTAATTTCCAGGAGGGATTACACCCAGGTTAGGTGAGCTTTTTAAAATAAATAGAAAGAAAAAAGTATTCTGTTTTATAAAATTCTATTTAAAACAATAAGGAAAATAGAGATCAAATGCCTCTTAAAAGCATTATGAATACAGAGTCAAGCAGAACTTTTCTTTGGCTCTCGGTCACCATATGTAAGGTCAACAGCCCTTACACACGGGTTCAGTTCAGTTCAGTTCAGTCGCTCAGTCGTGTCCGACTCTCCGCGACCCCATGAATCACAGCACGCCAGGCCTCCCTGTCCATCACCAACTCCCGGAGTACACTCAAACTCATGTCCACAGAGTCGGTGATGCCATCCAGCCATCTCATTCTCTGTCGTCCCCTTCTCCTCCCGCCCCCAACCTTTCCCAGCATCAGAGTCTTTTCCAGTGAGTCAACTCGTCGCATGAGGTGGCCAAAGTATTGCAGTTTCAGCTTTAGCATCAGTCCCTCCAATGAACATCCAGGATTGATCTCCTTTAGAATGGACTGATTGGATCTCCTTGCAGTATAAGGGACTCTCAAGAGTCTTATATATGGTTAAATACGGAACAGCTTTGCAACTATGGGTCCTCATACATCTTCATGGCAGAAGGCTGGCAAAAAAGAGTGTGACCAATATAAGGAAGAGGTATAAACCTGACCTCTATTGTCAGAGACTTCCTGCCAACAGAGGCCCTTTGCCCAAACCACTGTGCCATTCATTTAGCAATTCATTACTTGTTTTCTGAATCTTTCATTTCCTAGAACTTTAAACTAAATACTACATGTTCTTTTATTGTATCCACTCCCCTTAACCAAATGCCTGGTAATGTCCTATAACTTTAAATCTTCCACAGTCCCTAGACAGGGACTTATGTTATTAATATTATTTAATATATTTTTGATTTTATGTGAGAGAACAATGCCCTGTGTTTCTTTTTTAACAATATTTTTGCACTTGAATTGTTCAAGTATATACTGCTTTCAGCTTTTCCAAATACAGGCAGTACCCAAACTGTACATGGAAACTTATCCAAAAGTTATTTGGTGTGTTGGTTTTAGAACTCTGTACATTCAGTCCATTAAGCAGGTAAAGCATAGGGATTCCCTGCTGCTGCTGCTAAGTCGCTTCAGTCGTGTCCGACTCTGTGGAACCCCATAGACGGAAGCCCACCAGGCTCCCCTGTCCCTGGGATTCTCCAGGTAAGAACACTGGAGTGGGTTGCCATTTCCTTCTCCAATGCATGAAAATGAAAAGTGAAAGTGAAGTCGCTCAGTTGTGTCCGACTGTTAGCGACCCCAATGGCTGCAGCCTACCAGACTCTTCCATCCATGGGATTTTCCAGGCAAGAGTACTGGAGTGGGGTGCCATTGCCTTCTCCGAGGGATCCCTTAAATGGCCATAAAACCGAACGTCCCTGTTTAACACGTGCCACGGTAAAGTGCAGGTATGCACACATGTTCAGTATGCGCCTACTCCACCCCCGAGGCTGCAGCTCCTCCCTGCTGTGAGGTGGGCAGGGAGACACCCCTCTTCATTTCCCTTGTTAGGATTGGCTGGGAGGCTGGGGACAGTTGAGCTCTTGAGCCTTTGTCACCCAGGTTGTTCGATGGAACTAGAGGTTGCAGAAGTGACAAGAGAGCCTGGGGGACCTCATGGGGCTTTCAAGGCTTGTGCTGGGAAAGGCCTGCCGAGTGTCATCTGTTTCCTTCTGTTCCTTCTCCTTGCTCCTTTAGTGCTGCTGAAGGGACTGGAAGACAGAGAAAGAATCCACAGTGGGCTTCGTGAAGCTGTAACACGATGGAGTTGGCGCCCCCTATCCTTCGGCTTTGCTGTGTGTGACAGGGTGAGGAGCTTCTGAGGGGAGAGCGGGGGCGGGGTGGGGCCCCTCGGGGCGGAGGGAGCCTTCTCCCCCAGCTCCCAACACAGGTACCCTAATGTGTCTGAGGCAGGAGCGAGAAACGCGTGTCAGGGAATGGGGGAATCCACTCCATCGGATGGGGAACTGGAAATCCTAAACATCTGCATGTTGGCAGCAGCCAGGTGGAATGAAAGAAGAGAGGGAAGGACGAGATTAGCAGAGGAGGGGAGTAATATGTGAAGAGCAGGTCTGTGGAAGCCATACTCTCCCTGTAAAACAGAGGACAAGACCCAAATCGAGGCCCTTGACTTCGCAGTCCAATTACAGGCATGCTGTTTTATCATCTCGGAAAGGGTACGCTTTAAAATGGAAGCGATTACATCCAGATGTGGAATTTTCTGCGGGTAACTCCACTTCGTATTTGTCAGCTTCATAACCTGTTAAATGTTAAGTAGATCATGGCATCTGGTCCCATCACTTCATGGGAAATAGATGGAGAAACAGTGGAAACAGTGTCAGACTTTATTTTTCGGGGCTCCAAAATCACTGCGGATGCTGATTGCAGCCATGAAATTAAAAGACGCTTACTCCTTGGAAGGAAAGTTATAACCAACCTAGATAGCATATTAAAAAGCAGAGACATTACTTTGCCAACCAAGGTCCGTCTGTCTAGTCAAGGCTATGGTTTTTCCAGTGGTCATGTATGGATGTGAGAGTTGGACTGTGTAGAAAGCTGATCGCTGAAGAATTGATGTTTTTGAACTGTGGTGCTGGAGAAGACTCTTGAGAGTCCCTTGGACTGTAAGGAGATCCAACTAGTCCATCCTAAAGGAACTCAGTCCTGAATATTCATTGGAAGGACTGATGCTAAAGCTGAAACTCCAATACTTTGGCCACCTCATGTGATGAGTTGACTCACTGGAAAAGACTCTGATGCTGGGAGGGATTGGGGGCGGGAGGAGAAGGGGACGACAGAGAATGAGATGGCCGGATGGCATACACCGACTCGATGGACATGAGTTTGAGTGAACTCCGGGAGTTGGTGATGGACAGGGAGGCCTGGCGTGCTGTGATTCATGGGGTTGTGGAGAGTCGGACACGACTGAGCGACTGAACTGAACTGAACTGAACTGAGACCTTGGAAAATCTTCAGCTCCTCGTAGGTGTAAAACGAGGTGGAGAAGAGGCCACACCAGGGTCCCGCCTCTTTTGAGCTCAGTTCCAACCATCTTCTCTTTTACGCACTTCTTTCTTGTTATTTTCCTCTCTTCAAGGTGCACAGGGGCACTGGGACTGGCTCTGCCTCCAGGCCCCCAGGAAGTGTGAAAGCCTGGGTGTAGGAGCCATGCAGAGAAAGGAGGGCAGCAGGGTTCAGCGGGCCACTCAGAATCCCCAAGTGAGCCTTTCGTGGACCATCATGTGAGTGGCAGAAGGTGGAGACTCAGTTTTGAAGAAAAAGGGTGATTCCTTTTAGAACTGTCACCTATTATAGGCAAAGAATCTATGATTTGTCAGAATCTGTGATTCTTCCCTGATGGTCCAGTGGCTCAGACTCTGTGCTCCCAATGTAGGGGCCTGGGTTCAATCCCTGGTCAGGGAACTGGATCCCATGTGCTACAACTAAGATGCAGCACAGACAAATAAATAAAAATAAAGAAGTAATTAAAAAAAATAAAGTGTACAAATCAATGGTTAAATAAAAAAAAAGAATCTGCGATTGATGAATTCTGCTGACTCCCACTAAAATAAGTAAATCAACTTCCCTCAAATATGTATTTTAACTTTACTCTTCTTCACCAAGTACAGTTTTAACTATGCTTTTGGGGTCAGAAAAGTGTAAGTTTAAAAAAAATGAAACAGTGTGTAAAAGCATCTTGAGTAAAAACATACTGAATAAAGATTTGACGAACACATTCCTGGATGCCTAATATTGTTCGTTTCTTCACTTCTCTAAGTAAAAATCAGATATTTCATTAACAGGAGTGAACAATTAAGAAAACAGTAAGATGATTCAGAATGGTTAAACTAAAATTATTTGAGTTGGGCGTAGGAAATTAATTCAGTTTCTAACTGAAAGTAGGTTTTAACAGTAAACATTTAAGTCTCGTTCAAGTTTTCTTCAGAGTACAGTGTACTACGGGATTCCCGGTGGCTCAGCACTAAAGAAACTGCCTGCAATTCAGGAGACTCCGGTTGGATCCCTGGGTCAAGAAGATCCCCTGGAGAAGAAAATGGCAACCCACTCCAGGGTTCTAGCCTGAGAAAACCCATGAACAGAGGAGCCTGGTGGGCTACAAAAAAGTCATGGGGTCATAAAAGAGTCAGACACGACTGAGCGACTAAACGACAGTATACTGTGGGACAGCCGGTCTCCCCTACACTTCAACACGGTTATGCCAGGATGTAAAGCATTACCTTCTTTATTGGCCTTCCTGGTTTCTTGTTAAACTTCAGTGGCATAGTCAGGAACAACTGAAAGGGGAAATCCCTAAAACATACAGCTTCATGGATTTTTAAAAAGATTCCAAACCAACTTTTTTTTTTTTTCCTGGCCGGAGAGGTGGGGAGGTGCAAGTCGGGGGAGCTGTTGAAAAGGCTTTGCTAAGGTCTGATGCTGGGGAGGGATTGGGGGTGGGAGGAGACGGGGACGACAGAGAATGAGATGGCTGGATGGCATCACCGACTCGATGGACATGAGTTTGCGTGAACTCCGGGAGTTGGTGATGGACAGGGAGGCCTGGCGTGCTGTGATTCATGGGGTCGCAGAGAGTCGGACACGACTGAGCAACTGAACTGAACTGAAGGTCTAGCCAACAGCTATAGAGTTGCCGGTGGACAGAGTCCACTGTGGAAGGCAAATGAGTAGGCTTAACTCAAGTCCCATGCTCGGCCAAAACGAGGCAGGTGTTAGAGGGATGGGCTTTTTGGATAGGATGGAGACCCGGACGGATGAAGTCTTCTCTGGTTAGAAAGGAAATTTGGTATTAAGAGGGCTTCACTGAATCCCAATAATAACCAAACAACTGGTGTTGTTCAGGGCTCCGGGGGAGAGTGGGTGGCAGGAAGTAGAAAGCTCGACCTGCTTTCCCTGGGTCGGTTCAGGAATTTAATTTCAGCAAATGTTTATTGGAGCCTAATAAGTGCTGCCCACGGTTTAAGTTTTAAGCACTGGGATATAAAGGGAAAGGAAAAGTGGTCTTGTCCTTGAGGAGCTCACAGCTCAGGAAAATGGCTTCGGCATTCCCAGTGGGCTTTGATAACTTTTACCCCGGGACTTATCAAGGGACTAAACCCATCCACACTTATAAATATTTCAAAACACAGGAGATGAGGCGCGGCAAGGGGGTGGAGGAGAGGTGGGCTGCAGGGGCTGGCAGGTTTGGCAGCCGCCAGACGGAGGGTCTGTGGTGGTGTCGCCTGCTGGCAAGGAGCAGCCAAGACCGTCCCCGGCGTTGGCACCCTCGGACTTGGCTCGGGCACCCCGAAGCCGCCGGGGTGCCAGCGAGCTGGTCTGGCCCGGCCGGGCGCGCTGACAGCCGGAGCCCGGCTCCGGGGCGAGACCGCGCGCCTGTGCCCGCCGCCAGGGGGCAGAGTGCCCGGGCCCGCGCCTTCTCCGGAGGGTCCTCTCCACCGGCCAGGGCTCGGCGGAGCGCACGCCTTCCCCGCCCGGGCCCGCTCCCGGGCGCGGCGAGCAGGGGCGCGGCCGCGGGCGCCGCGGAGGGAGGCGGGCCGCGCGCGGGAGGGCGGGCGGGGGCCCCGGGGACGCGCAGCGCCGCCCCCGCCTCCCCTTCAGAGGCGCGGAGCCGGCGAGCATGGACCAGACGCCGCGGCCCCGGCACCATGACGCTCCCCCACTTCGCGGTGGCTCTGATTCTCGGGGCGCTCCCCGCAGTGGTCAGCTCTGATTCGGTCCTCGGTTATCCCCTCCACCACCGCCATCACCATGCGCCCTCTCGGGGTCCCCAGGACCCTTATTACCTTACCAGCCAGCGGCGGCCACGGAAGACGCCGCCGCCGCCGCCCCCGCGCGCCCTGCAGCCCGCGCCGGCGCCCCGCGCCCCGCGCGCGCACGGCCCCGGCGCGCCCCGGCCGCCTCCCGGGGACTGCCCCGCCGGCGCGCCCGGGGCCAACGAGACGCGCTCCGGCGCCCCTTGTCTGAGCTGGGCGGACGTGCCGCCGTTCCTCGCGCGGCCGCCCCCGGCGGGCTGGGCGCAACTGCGAGGGCAGCGCCACAACTTTTGCCGGAGCGCGGACGGCGCGGGCAGACCCTGGTGCTTCTACCGGGACGCCCGCGGCACGGTGGACTGGGGCTACTGCGACTGCAGACGGGGTGAGCGGCCGCGGGCCGGCGGGGAGCCCGCCTGGGTGGGCGAGCGCGTGAGGTGCTCCTGGAGCAGAAAGGGAGAGCGGGTGGGGTTGGGTTTGCCTCGCTCTGCGTGAAGGTGGACGGCCACGGACTTACCGTCCGCGTACCTTGGCACCGCGACTTTGAACTAGCGAGGCGCGTTGTGTGTGCGGTTGCCGGGGGTGACGGTCTCTGGAAGGTGCTGCACTCCCGCGCTCCTGGGTGAGCGCTTGGCGCGGGGCGCCGGGCTTGACTCCGGCCACTGTGAGGTGTGTTGGGGGAGGGGAAGGGGGTGTGCGCGCGCGTGGATGTGTGTTTTCTGCATCAGCTTTGCCTTCAGAATGGTACCGTATTTACGTAGAAGTGGCGAAGCAAAAGAGAAGATAGTTTCTAATTACCTGTTTTGGAAAGGTTAATATTAAATCTAATATAACAATTACCACCCCCCCACCCCACCCCCCCAATTTCTGCCCGCAGTTGACATGTATTTGACAAAGTTTTTGCAAACTTTCTGGGCCAAACTGCGACTTGTCAAATGATGTTCATGCTCTGGGGCACAGCGTGGTGGAGAAGGAAGGAAGGGAAAAGATAGGAATAGTAACTATTCTAAGGAAAAAGCAACTTGATATGGTCAAGTGCTGTTTTCAAGAACGCCAGTATTCAACTGTATATGTTATTTGAGGAAAACCGGAATTAGTTGGTAAAGAGATAAAATTGGTAAGATGTTTCACATTAATTAATGTAAAAGATCACGTTAGTAGATTTAATGTAAGTGAATCACCTGCCTTTTAACAGTGCTTTGTTTTGAGTTGGTGGCGTTTTGTTTACTATTAGGGCTTTTTTTTCCTTCTTCTTTAATTGTTGTGGGAAAAAAACCCTGAAGTTCTTCAAAGTTTGGATTTTCCCTAAAAACATTTTTTTGGCAGCTCTCCATCCAAGCTCTGCGGCAGGGGCTTCGTTATTTGTGATTCTGAGATATATTGTACTTTGTGCCTTTTCGTGATTTGGAGGTTAAACTTTCACAGGGCCATTCTTTCTCTTCAGAAATTTTTATTTATCTGTGCCTTCAGTTGCCTTAGTGCTTTGAGTTAAAGGGAAGTGATAGGAAGGTTAAGATCCATTATCCTTCATCCTGGAGAATGAAGTCATCGCTATACTTGTTACACAGACAGAATGCCAATGTGGCTATAAAAATTTTGAGGTGATATCAAGCAGCGAGCCCCAGTGCTGTTTCACTCCTTACTGTGAAACTATTTGTAGTAAAAGCTCATGGTTAGCGAACACTGACACTTTTTTCATTTTTGCATTATTATATTTCATATTTCCTATTGTGTATACATATATACATATATAAATAAGTGGAATTCAAAGTTAAAACACTGTAGTGATCTGTTGTTCTCTGTTTAACACATAATTTTAAAAATTTTACATTCGGAGTGAGGAGAATAGCTTGGCGGTTCATTCTTCTTACCCTCTTGTGTTGAAAGGAAATTTAAACCTAACATCAGTACAGACTCTTTGGGATACCTTTATGTTGATAGCTAATTCTCACTACACAAAACTCTAAGCACTGCATAATAGTGTGTACTTCCTGAAATAAAGTGACTGAACACAAGAGAAACAAAAGAAACCCCCCAAAATGGGAGATAAATACACTCTTCCCCCCGCCAAAAAAAGAAACAGGAAAGCAATCTGCTGGCTATGTAATAATTTAATTACTCTTACAGGCTCAGTCTGTCATTTACCCCTCTCTTTCTGACTGGGCATAGTCGTGCCTTAAAATGACTGACATGTTCTGAAACTATGGCTTTCTTGGTTCTGCATTTCAGTTAGGAGTGTAAACAAAGCTATCATAGTGTGGTGAAAAGAATATGGAATTGTGCTCTGGAAAACACTAGTGTCCATTTTGGCTCAGCCTGAAGCTATACAGTGTTGAGTAGGACTCTTAACCCGCAGAGCTTTGGTTTCCTTATCTGGAGGAAGGCAGTTTTGGCATAGATTTATTCAAAGAACTTTCCTAGCACTGAGCACGTACCAGAACAGCCCAGCCTGATAGTAACAGGTAGGATTTATTGAGGATTCATTCTGTGTTGGATGCTGAGCTAAGCATTTTTATATTAATTTTCTCATTTAATTCTCATAGGAACATTATAAGATAATGCACATTTCACTCCACAGCTCATTTAATTATATAAACATTTAGAAAGTTGTGTGCTCAGTTGCTCAATTGTGTCCAGCTCTTTTTGACCTCATGAACTGTAGCCCGCCAGGCTCCTCTGTCCATGGGATTCTCCAGGCAAGAACACTGAGTGGAGCGGGTTGCCATTTCCTCCTCCAGATCTTCCCCACCCAGGGAACGAACTTGAATTTCCTGTGTCCCCTGCCATACTGATGTATTCTTTACCACTGAGCCACCTGGGAAACCTATAGAAAAGTCTAATGATTCTATTTTTGTAGCTTAAAGACTAGTTTAAAAGGAAAGAGAAAGGAAACTATGTTTGGCCCAATGCACGTGATTTCCAGTCTCTTATGACTTGAAAATATCCAGGGTTTTCGTTCTCTTTCTTTTTTTAAACAAAAAACAGCTTGAACAAAAGGAAAGAAGATTAATTGTAATGGAATCCCTCCTTTGAAAAATACGCTGGAGGCCAGATTTTCATGTCCCTGGTTGTGTGGAGAGAAATGAGGAAGTTGGAGCCTCTAAGGTGGAAAGTTGACTGAAACCTAGTTGCAGGGGTGGCAGGGGGACCTCAGGTGAACGGGGCAGGGCGTGGACACTCCGGGGGCTCAAATGTCTGAGAACAAGATGCTGCCTGGGCCCTGGGTGTGTGAAACTTGCAAATTAATGATAAAAGAATCGTTGGGGGATTGGAATACCCTGAATCAGCTCCGGGAGTTAGTTCTTGTAATAAGCATTAGAATCGTGGCATGGGGTGGTGGTGGAGTGGGCTTATTAAAATGCAGATACCTGGGCTCTAGCCTTGAGACCCTGTTTAAGTAATCTTAGAAATCTGGCGGAGGAATGTGCATTTCTAATGAGCAGTCAAGGTCATTTGGAAACTGAAAACTCATTGCCACAGTCAGGGAAAACCAGGGGAGGGCAGCAGAATCCACCTAAGCAGTGTAGTGGTGGGTGGTCGTGTCAGCTGAATCTGCCATTCTGTGACTTAATCCTGCTAGATTTGGGTGGTACTAACGGTAATGGTAAAAATTAAAAAGCAGAGACATTACTTTGCCAACAAAGGTCCGTCTAGTCAAGGCTATGGTTTTTCCTGTGGTCATGTATGGATGTGAGAGTTGGACTGTGAAGAAGGCTGATCGCCGAAGAATTGATGCTTTTGAACTGTGGTGCTGGAGAAGACTCTTGAGAGTCCCTTGGACTGCAAGGAGATCCAACCAGTTCATTCTAAGGGAGATCGATCCTGGGTGTTCATTGGAAGGACTGATGCTGAAACTGAAACTCCAATACTATGGCCACCTCATGCAACGAGTTGACTCACTGGAAAAGACTCTGATGCTGGGAGGGATTGGGGGCAGGAGGAGACGGGGACGACAGAGAATGAGATGGCTGGATGGCATCACCGACTCGATGGACATGAATTTGGGTGAACTCCGTGAGTTGGTGATGGACAGGGAGGCCTGGCGTGCTGTGATTCATGGGGTCGTAAAGAGTCGGTCATGACTGAGCAACTGAACTGAAATGACTGAATGGTAAAGAACCCTCCTGCCAATGCAGGAGACATAAGAGATGCAGGTTCGATGCCTGGGTCAGGATGCCCTTGGAGGAGGGCATGGCAACCCACTCCAGTATTCTTGCCTGGAGAATCCCATGGACAGCAGAGCCTGGTGGGTTACAGACCGTAGGATCGCAAGGAGAAACAACTTAGCATGCATGCACATATGGCAGGCCAACGTAGTTCACCAGAATATGGTCTATTAACTGAATGTGAGCCAGATTAGTTTTTATGTTTCTACAGGAAGAATTCACAGGCAGCTGATGACCTCCAGTAATGTGCTCAGTTGCTCAGTTGTGTCTGTCTCTCAGCGACCCCATAGACCGTAGCCCACCAGGCTCCTCTGTCCATGGAATTTTTCAGGAGCGAATACTTGGAGAGGGTTGCCATTTCCTCCTCGAAGGATTCGTCTAGATGGAACCCCTATCTCTTGTATCTCCTGCATTGGCAGTCAGAGTCTTCACCACTGTGCTACCTGGGAAGCCCCAGTAATTTACGACTTCCTGACTCGAAAGAGAAATCCCTTTTCTAGTCTCAGGTTGGCCCCGCAGGTGGGGCAACTTGCTTTCACTGTGCTGGGAACTGCTCTTTGTTACAGGCAACTGAGTGGAACTCAACCTTAAGTGACTGCTGGGTAAAATAGATATAAGAAACAATAGTGCTCTAATAACTGAGATTTTACCAGAAAGAATGATTCATAGATCATTTTGTCATGTCCTGCTAATCTGTTCACCCAAATCTGATTCAAATAGAGATAGTGGACTTGTGGGATAAATGCTGTTGTTTACAGGCTGTACTCTTTGAAGTCCATCTGGTGTTTGAAGTGAAGGTTAATTAAAAAGTTGGCTGAAAGCTGTCCCTTTTTAATTTTTTTTAATGCTGCATTTTGATTCTATGTAGCAGGTGCTAAAGTCATTTATTAGCAATAACAGATTTGATACATTTCCTGGCTGGATTTTAGATATTGAACTCAATTTTCTTTACAGGCTAAGGCAGATATAAAATACTTTGATTTGGAGGCATTATCAGATTCTTTACTAATGTGAAAAAAGATTTTAAGAAGAAAATTAGATGTTCAGTTACTATTGCCTTTTACAAGTGATTATCCTGGACACACACTGCACACAGACAGACATACACTCTCTTACTGCATATATATTTATGAAATATATATTTATTTGTATATAAATATGAATATAGTTATGAAGCATATATATTTATATAGTGTGTGTGTGTGAAGGTAACCTTTGTAAAAGTAATTTGTTTTATAATTGTGAAGCAAACCTAAATGTGCAGCAATAATGTATTACTCAGAGATCCCTTTATTTGATGTATACTATGCAGGTCCTAAGCGCTTCCCAGGTGGCATTTGTGGTAAAGAACCCACCTGCCAATGCAGGAGATGTAGACGTGGGTTCAATCCCTGGGTCAGGAAGATCCCCTGAGGAGGGCATGACAACCCACTCCAGTATTCTTGCCTGGAGAATCCCATGGACAGAGGAGCCTGGTGAGCTACAGTCCATAGGATCGCAAAGAGTCAGTGTGTGGTGCAGCTCCTAAGTGATAATTGCGAAGATTGTCTATAGAAGATGGAAAAATGCTCATGATAAGGTTGAAGGGAAAAAGATTGACACAAAATGTATATACGTTTTTACTAACTGAAAATAAAGATGACTGTGGAAAGTTTGGGAGAGAAAACAGATGATGATTATGAACTTGGATATGAGTGTGGCTTGGATCAGTTCACGTAATTTTGGTGGCAAAGATAGAAAACCCAACTCAAAATGACTGAAGAAATAAGGAGGTTTGTTGTTCATGTTACAAGAAGTTGGGCTCCAACATAGTACGTCTCTCTCTGCTGCTCTCTTGATTCCATTATTTTCAAAGTGTGGCTTTTATCCTTAGACTAATGATGACACTACCCTTATGGCAGAAAGTGAAGAGGAACTCAAAAGCCTCTTGATGAAAGTGAAAGAGGAGAGTGAAAAGGTTGGCTTGAAGCTCAACATTCAGAAAACAAAGATCATGGCATCTGGTCCCATCACTTCATGGGAAATAGATGGAAAAACAGTGGAAACAGTGTCAGACTTTGTTTTTTTGGGCTCCAAAATCACTGCAGATGCTGATTGCAGCCATGAAATTAAAAGACGCTTGCTCCTTGGAAGGAAAGTTATGACCAACCTTGATAGTATATTAAAAAGCAGAGACATTACTTTGCCGACCAAGGTCCGTCTAGTCAAGGCAATGGTTTTTCCCGTGGTCATGTATGGATGTGAGAGTTGGACTGTGAAGAAAGCTGATCGCCGAAGAATCGATGCTTTTGAACTGTGGTGTTGGAGAAGACTCTTGAGAATCCCTTATACTGCAAGGAGATCCAACCAGTCCATTCTAAAGGAGATCAATCCTGGATGTTCATTGGAGGGACTGATGCTAAAGCTGAAACTGCAATACTTTGGCCACCTCATGAGACGAGTTGACTCACTGGAAAAGACTCTGATGCTGGGAAAGGTTGGGGGCGGGAGGAGAAGGGGACGACGGAGAATGAGATGGCTGGATGGCATCGCCGACTCTGTGGACATGAGTTTGAGTGAACTCCGGGAGTTGGTGATGGACAGGGAGGCCTGGCGTGCTGTGATTCATGGGGTCGCGGAGAGTCAGACACGACTGAGCGACTGAACTGAACTGAACTGAATGGTTATTCCAGATTTCATGTTGAGATAGAAGAAGCAAGATAGGACGCCCTCTTCATGTATGTCCCGTTGAAAGAGCAAGGAGACCTTCTCAGAACTTCTGCACAGATTTCCTCCTGTATTTCATTGGTCAGACCTTCCTGGTACTCTCTGGGAATGAAAATGCAGTTACCATGCTTTGCCGATATTAGTCAGGATTGACCTCTGAACACATGGGGAGGGAGAAGCAGGTAGTTATTCAAGAGAACCAACAGAGTCTGTCAAAAAGCGTGATTGAGGTTTGTCCTGTTGGGCTGCACACCACAAACTTGCAAGCCCTGGTACCTGCCCAGCCTCCTATGTCCATGGTTTAATGGAGGCAGGGACCTTACATGTCTGCAGCCAACTCCTGAAGCAGCATCTCACCAGGTGTGGCAGGCAGTGGGCAGGACATGGCAGTAGTCTTTGCTGTGTGTGTGTGTGTGTGCGCGCGCGCGTGTGTGTGTAGGGGGTGCGAGGTAGGAGGAATAGGGGTGAGAGTTGGGGCTGGGAGGTGGAGAGGGAGGTAACCAGTTATAGAGGGAATTGACTTGTCAGGTTGGCTCCCTGGTTACCAGGGAAGCCAGCAGAGGACCACACCTCTCACCACCGCTTTGATAAGCTGTCATAGTGGAGATGCTCTGTTCTAAGAGTTCACACAGTCCCTAGCTGGAGTTGGGGCAAGTATGTAGGAGTTTACTGATTAGGCTCTGATTAAGAGGGAAGGTCAGTCACATGAGTAGGTTGTAGGTAACGCAGGGACCGATGGAGCAGAGGGGTGTGCTGAGAGCAAGGGGACTCCATCTGGGATGGCCTGGCCATACAGTCCTTATACAGGTATCCCCACTCTTTGAAAGTTTGCTTTATGCCACTTCACTTTTAAGAAAGACCTACATCAGTACTTGTTTTCGCTAACCAAAAGAAATCCAAAGACAGTTTTCACTTTTATGAAAAATGGTGAAAATTGAAAAGTGCTTTCAGTGTTTGTTTTGCTGGGGGCCGTTATAAACTCAGGGAGATAGTGGAGGACGGAGGAGCCTGGCCTGCTGCCGTCCGTGGAGTCGCAGAGCTGAACAGACTTAGCAGCTGAACATTGTGGAGGCGGCGCACAGCCCCCTCAGCAGCGAGAGTGCTGCCCCCAAGCGCCTTCTCCAGGAACTGCGCTCAGTACATCAGCATCCGGCCGCCGCCAGTCTTTGAGCTGTCTGGTAGCATCTGCGCTTTTCCTGTTTGTTTTGTGCATTTCTTAGCAGGATGTTTCCTAAGATTAGTTGCTTCTTTTCTGTTTGTTGTTGTTGTAAGGTGTAGGTGTTGTTTTTTCGATAAGTTGTGTCTGCCTCTTGCAGCCCCATGGACTGCCAGGCTCCTCTGTCCATGGAATTTTCCAGGAAAGAATACTGAAGTAGGTTGCCATTTCCTTCTCCAGGGGATCATCCCGACCCAGGGATCAAACCCATGGCTCCTGCTTTGGCAGGCGAATTCTTCACTGCTGAGCCCCCAGAGAAGCCCAGGAACAGAACTTATAAAGATGATTAAGAAATCACCTAAGTCCTCTGGTTAAGGAAGCCCACTTTGGTGGATATGTCAAGATAATACTAGGCATTTTTTATTACCTTTGCTGTGATATGTACTCTGGGAGACAGATAAACTCACTATTAGGTGTAGTTTGATTTCATCACTTAGAGTTTTACAGTAAAATGTTAATACCCACACCATGTGTTTAAGTGTGGACTGAGCTACTGAACTGAACAATGGATAGTTCAGACCCAATTTGTAACATTTTCTGCTAAAGTGATTTAAATGCATATATTGTCTTCTTCTTTTGCGTATTATAATATAATGTTTTAAATACATGAATAATTGGTGGTGGTGGTGTTCAGTAACTCAGTCGTGTCCGACTCTTTGGGACCCCGTGGACTGCAGCACTCCAGGCTTCCCTGTCCTTCACCATCTCCGGATGGGCTTATAAACTTATATAAGCCCAATGTAAATGGGTATAATTGCTTATTCAAAAGGTATGCTTTTATTTTAACCTGACAAGTTCATATTTTTCTCAATACGAAAGGTATCTGCATAAATAATAGATGAACAATTTATGAATTATAGATGTGGACTAATGGGGCGAATATAGTTCAGTTGGATATTTAAGGGGATGCTTCCTATGTTAAAATATGATTTCATTTTGATATGGCATGATTTGAATAAAATATATTTCACAATGTTAAACTGATTTCAGTTATAGGTAAGTGTAATCATTGACAAAATAGAATACCTTAATACTGTCAAATAAGCTGTAGGAAAAAAAAACATAAAAATTAATGTAGCCTTACCAACTGTACTTGAGAAATTCAACTAACTATTGCTCTATTCACTTGTTTTTAGGCAATGTGATTTTTTTGTGTGTATTTTATAATTAAGACAGAAAATGATCACTTAGTATATTTTTCCAATTTTGCCTTTGGTAGAAGGCATAAGATTATATTTAATTCATTGTCAAATATGTGAACTAAATTGTCCAATATGTAATGGACTTTTGTTCTGTTTTTTTAATAGTTCATAAACTGAAATTTCTACATCACTTTCAGCTTTAAGTATACTTTTTGTCAAAGATCTGAATAATAGCTTGATGTCACCAGCATGAATTTCTGATTCCACCAGAACAATAGAGCTGACTAAAATTAATTATTTTGTGCCTCTGTGAAGTTCAGTAATGGATGAGAAAGGATTTGGGTGATAACATTAATTTTCTATTACTCGTTTATCAAACTGTGATTTTTACAATTTCAGAAATATTTATTTTTAATTCTGTTAAGAATACTACTGGGATGGATCTTTGTTTTTGCTGTTTTTTCTGTCACATGAGTGAGTGCTATTGTATAAGTATATCTTAAGGAGTTAACTAAATAGGCATACCTTTTCATTTGGCTAGTTTTGGAATGAGCTGGATTTAGAGAACAGAGATAACCGACCTGTTTGGTTCCTTTCCTGATGTGTCCTTTAGCTCTTCTTGACGTATGGATGGTGAGAAGGGAGGCTTTGCCAGCTGTCCACGGAGGGATAAGACCAGAATGGGTCTATCGGTTTCTAGAGCTGCTGTAATGAGTACCACAAGCCGTGTGGCTTAGACAGAGAAACTTGTTATTTCACAGTTCTGGGGACTGGAAGTCCAAGATCAGTGTCAGCAGAGCCATACTTCTTCTCAAGACACTAGGGAAGGATCTCGTCCAGGGCTCTCTGCTAGCTTCTGATAGTTCCTTGGCTTGTGGAAATGTAGCTGCAACCTCTGGATGGCGTTCTCCCTATGTGTGTCTGTCCAAATCTCTCCTTTTTATAAGATCATAGCCATACTGGACGGGAGCCCACCCTAATGACCTCATTATTTTGATCCTCTGCAGATACCCTATTTCTGAATAAATTCACACATTCACAGGCACTGGAAGTCAGTGCTTCAGCATCTTTGGGGGGGAAAGAATTGAGCCCACTGCAGTAGCCTTGAGAACCAATAAAAGTTGTGAAGAGAAGTTTAATCTAGTTAGCTCTCTTTCTCTAGACTACCCTGTATTGAGAGAGACTGATAACATGGCAGAGGAGAGCCCCTCTGGAATGTCTCTTTGTTTTAGGAATCCCTATTTTGTTTTTAGCTAAGTTATCCATAAAGCAAAATTCTGTAACAAAAATCTTTTATGTTCCTTTTCCTTTATAAAACTGGAGATAGGTTTATATAATAAAAAATAGTAGTAAACTAAAATGACAGTGATTTCAACATTTTTAAAAGGTGTGTTCATTTTTAATTGGAGGATAATTGCTTTACAATATTGTGTTGGTTTCTGCCAGACATCAGCATGAATCAGCCACAGGTATATGTATGTCCCCTCCTTCTTGAACTTCCCTCCCACCTCCCACCCCATCCTACCGTAAGTTCAACATTTTTGGCAGGGAATTAAGGTAGTAGAATTCTGACCATTGTTGTGTATTGGCACATTTTGCCTTCAGGTAGTTGTTAATATCAACAGGCTGGTACAACTGACTGTTTTCTTTGTTTTTGTGAAAATTCTTTTCATGAACTCTAGGCGCTCCTCCCCATGACATGCCATCATGCATAGCTTTATAGTTCCAGACTTTTTTCTATTACTGGTTTACTCTGTAAATTAGTAATGACTACTATGCTGCTGCTAAGTCGCTTCAGTCGCGTCCGACTCTGTGCGACCCCATAGACGGCAGCCCACCAGGCTCCCCCGTCCCTGGGATTCTCCAGGCAAGAACACTGGAGTGGGTTGCCATTTCCTTCTCCAGTGCATGAAAGTGAAAAGTGAAAATGAATTCGCTCAGTCGTGTCTGACTCTTCACGACCCCACGGACTGCAGCCCACGTGGCTCCTCCATCCATGGGATTTTACAGGCAAGAGTACTGAGTGGGTTGCCATTTCCTTCTCCGTAGTTGATCTAAAACCTCTGTCTGAGATTTCAAATTTTAGAATATTGTTGTTAACACTTTTTAAAAATAGCAATATTTAGAATAGAATATTTTCCATCAAATTGGCACATGAGAGACTTTAAGACCATGCAACCCTAGTTTCACCGAGGTGTTGCTGAGAGACGTGAGCTGAGACTATGAGGAACATCGCAAAGTGCTGGGCAGAAGTAGGAAAACGTGGACCAAGGAAGACATCAGTTTTTGGCAATAAGAGGCTGTGACAATGGAGCAATATTTACCAAAGAATCTGGTCTAGAATTTGTCTGAAGAATTTTATTGTTAGTAAGGTAGTAATAGAAATGAGTTTACCAGGCTCTGGCCTTTGTGGATTGCTTTATCGTTTTATCCTCTCTCTGGTTTTTTTTTTCATTGAGTAAAGATATTTCCTCTTGTAATTGCGTACCTATAAATTTGTGCCAGTGTATAGTCCTAGAAATTTGTACAGCCCGTGGGACAAATCAGCCTCCGCTGGAGGATTAGCCTCAAATATGGATCACCAGAAAGCCACTTCTCTCGCGTTGTGTAGTATAGAGAAACTCTTAAGACTGTCTTATGGATCTGCCTGGCTAGTTTACTCCCATGTAATGTTTGGTAGATCTGTTGTAATATTTCACCATGCTGGTGAATGCCGACATGGCAGACTTCATAAAGTGGTAGCTGAACTATTGAAAGGTGCTTATTGCATCCCGAGTCTTTGCTCAGGCTCAGAGGCAAGGGACTGGTAGCAAGGGAGGGAATCTGGCAGGCGGTTTGTCATGGCTCTGCAGCTGCTCAGTTGATTGTCTCCACAGCTTCCTCATCCATAAATTAAGGGAAACCTATTACGGTTCGACCGTCTTAAGCATTCTAAGAGAGCTAAGTGAAGCAAGAATGAAGTAAAACCAAAACCAAACAAAACCTACCGCCTGTCTTGTATATAGTATGAATTGTGTGTTCATGCTTTTATTATCTTAGGCATATTATCATGCTGATTTTTTTAAAAGTTCTTTCAAAAAATTATTAGAAGTGTAAACTTCATGGAGTTACATACCAGTAAGAAATACTTACTGAGTTCAAGGTAGATGATTACTCAGATAATTTGGAAATTTTTATGGCGTAAGGAAAGGATAAACTATGTGGAGGGGCACTGCTAGGCAGGTGTGTGGTTTGGGGGTGATGGTGTAAGGAATGGATTCTGCCAGAGAATTTGTTAGTCATTGACATGCAGACTGCCTTTCCAGAATCGCAAATATTTGTATCCATTTGTTAAAGGAAAATTGGATGATCACTCCACATTTCTTGCCATATAGCAAATACAGATAAACAAATCCAGGTTTTCGCAGCATGTTTGGCGGATGTGAGAAATGATGGTAGAACCGATAATTGACCTGGAAATTATTTCCAGTGCTATCATTTTTGTTATAATGATATTATGGTAACAATTACACATTATGCCAAGTTTTCTTCTCATTTGTAGATGCCTTAATCATTTAGATAATATGCCTGCCTCATTTCTTCTTTGAAAGCTTTTTAGTGATTTGGGCAATATTTTGCATTTTATTGTGATTATTTAACATGCATAAATAGAGTTCCAGTTTGTTTTCATTACTAGAACTTTTGTCCAACCATTTGACATGAATAATTTGATGGTGGTGGTATTTGTGGTGGTGGTGAATTAATAGATAATAGATTAAATGGTTTCCTTGGTGGCTCAGCTGGTAAAGAATCCGCCTGCAATGTGGGAGACCTGGGTTCGATCCCTGGGTTGGGATGATCCCCCTGGAGAAGGAGACAGCTACCCACTCCGGTATTCTAGCCTGGAGAATGCCATGGACTGTATAGTCATGGGGCGACAAAGAGTCAGACACGACTGAGCGACTTTCACTTTCAGATTAAACATCATTTCAAATAACATGTGTTTGAGGTGAACAAATGAATTCTTTGATTTGAAAAAAATCAAAAGACATTTTTACTGTGCATGATATTAGTATTATGTGGGTCTCTATAGAAGACATTTTGTGATTATAAAAAATCATTAAAGTTCAGTTAAATTCTTTGGACATATTTCTTTAAAAATATTCTATAGTTCACACTTTTTGTTGCAGGAAGGGAGACCTCTTCTAAGGCCCAAGAGTGGGCTCTTGTCTGACACTGAGAAATGAATTGTCTGAGGAGGCACATGTGCTGACAAAGCAAGAGATTTTATTGGGAAGGGGTGCCTGGGTGGAGAGCAGTAATGTAAGGGAATCCAGGAGAACTTCTCTGCCCATGGCTCACAGTCTCGGGATCTGTGGTGATGAAATTAGTTTCCGGGTTATCTCTGGCCAATCATTCTGACTCAGGTCCTTCCTGTTGGTACAGGCATTGCTCAGTCAAGATGGATTCCAGCGAGGAGGATTCTGGGAAATTGGTAGGACATAGGGATTGGTGTCTCCTTTGGAGCTTTCCCAAATTCTTCTGGTTGGTGGTGGCTTGTCAGTTTCGTGTTCTTTACCAGGACCTCCTGTCATAAAATAAATCACGCAGATGGTTACTGTGGTGCCTGACCAGGGCGAGCGGTTTCAGTTGTTTCCCCCTAACCTTTTCACTGAGCTGGATAGGGCTTCCTTTTGCTTGGTCTGAGTTAAAGAAGGTTAGAATATATATGAATGAGTTTTAGACTATCTGCCATATGAATGATGCATGCCCACATTCTCTCTTGAGTAACCAGGATTTGGCAGTGCAACTTTGCCTCCATTTGTTCTTGCCTCTTGTTTGAATTAAATGACACTTTGTATTTATCATGAGATATAGGATATATGTTTCTTGAATAGTTATATTTTTTAAGTATGATTGTATGGAATATAATAGTGATAGATGACTCAGTTCAGTTCAGTCGCTCAGTCGTGTCTGACTCTCTGTGACCCCATGAATCACAGCACGCCAGGCCTCCCTGTCCATCACCAACTCCCCGAGTTCACTCAAACTCATGTCCACAGAGTCGGTGATGCCATCCAGCCATCTCATTCTCTGTCATCGCCTTTTCCTCCCGCCCCCAACCTTTCCCAGAGTCTTTTATAGTGAGTCAACTCGTCGCATGAGGTGGCCAAAGTATTGGAGTTTCAGCTTTAGCATCAGTCCTTCCAATGAACACCCAGGATCGATCTCCTTTAGAATGGACTGGTTGGATCTCCTTGCAGACCAAGGGACTCTCAAGAGTCTTCTCCAACACCACAGTTCAAAAGCATCAATTCTTCGGCGATCAGCTTTCTTCACAGTCCAACTCTCACATCCATACATGACCACGGGAAAAACCACAGCCTTGACTAGACGGACCTTTGTTGGCAAAGTAATGTCTCTGCTTTTTAATATACTATCCAGGTTGGTCATAACTTTCCTTCCAAGGAGCAAGCGTCTTTTAATTTCATGGCTGCAGATAGATGACTAGGCTAGTGCAAATGAAATGAATGGGTGATTTAGAATCTATTATTTTTGAAAAAATAATTATAAAACCATAGATTACTTTGAAATATGTAAAATGTTCCAGAAATTTTTAGTAAAGTTTAATTTCTTAACTTCTTTACCTATGAAATAAAGGTCATCTTAAGTGACTTTTCACAGACTTTTATGAAATTTTTAAATTGTCTGAGTTTGATTCTACCTCTGCACATGTCTCAACTGCAGCCTTAGGACCGACTCTAAAAACAAGTGCCAGTGAGAAGAGAAATGTAGTGCTTTGATGCACACTTAAAAAAAACCTGAAATGTATTTAATGTACGCTATTATGTTGGTTTCAGATGTACTGCATGCTGATTTGAATTTGCATATGTTATGAAATAATCACCACAGTGAGCCTAGTAACCACTTTGATCCACAGTTAAGGGATAAGACTTAAAATATTATCTTCCCAGTTCAGTTCAGTCGCTCAGTTGTGTCAGACTCTTTGCGACCCCATGAATCACAGCACGCCAGGCTTCCCTGTCCATCACCAACTCCCGGAGTTCACTCAAACTCATGTCCATCGAGTTGGTGATGCCATCCAGCCATCTCATTCTCTGTCGTCCCCTTTTCCTCCTGCCCCCAATCCCTCCCAGCATCAGAGTCTTTTTCCAGTGAGTCAACTCGTCGCATGAGGTGGCCAAAGTATTGGAGTTTCAGCTTTAGCATCGGTCCTTCCAATGAACACCCAGGACTGATCTCCTTTAGAATGGACTTCTAAATTATCTTCTCAGGGATTATCTTCCCAGGGATACTCTAATTTAAATTTTGACCCTTAAGACTGAGAAGAATGACTCAAATTATGGACTGTGGAGCAGCTGAGTGGGGATGCTATGTAAGGTGAAGTGAAGTTCAAGGGCCATTCAGTTACACCATACCACTCTCCCTAGGGGCAGTTTCCCTAAGCCTAACATTAGACAATATTTCTGACACTTAAGATCTTTCTGAAATTTTAGACATTATCTTTAGACTTCTCACAACTACTGGTAGAGGCTAAAAGGGGAAAAACATTTTATTCTTCTTTAGTGGAGGAACAGATAGAAGGAAGATACAACAGCCAATAGCAGGTAACTTATAAACAGCATTGCATTTGTTTCTGTTTTTCTTTTTCTAAAATCTGTGACCTCTCGTGAAGATGGAAAGTGATATATAAGTGATAAGAACTTCATTTGTGATGTAATCAAATTTGTGGGATGCAACATCAGCCATTAGTCACAGCCTTCCACTTTCTCCCTTGGGACTTCTGTTTGCCTGGGTTAAAAAAGAAAGTATCCTTAGCATTGACTTTGGGATGTTAATTTTAAAAAAGAGCCTGCTAAATCCTCATTTAAAGAAAGAAGGACTTGCTGTGAACAGAGAAAGCCTGGCTCTCTCAGCATGTTACCGAGGACTTCTTCAATATGTTCGAACGGTTATGTTCTATTCAAGGATTTGGGGATTCTTTTCCATTTAGGGTCAGTCCGGCTTCGTGCTGGCAAAAGCGCCTTTGAAGGCACAGTAGAAGTGTATGAGAATGGAGCCTGGGGCGTCGTTTGTGGCAGCCACTGGGACGACGCTGATGCTTCAGTCGTTTGTCACCAGCTGCAGCTGGGGTGAGTTTGTTCATCCTTGACAGAATCTTTCTGCTGATGCCTGAAGGGAGTGCTGGCCCCCCGCCGTTACCTTGGAGGGGTTACCTCTTCCTTCTCCTTCTCTCACATCCCTCACTCACTTCTCTCAGAAGACTTTTAAAGAAAGGGCCCCCAATGGAAAGAGTGAGTTCCTTTACAGACAAATGCAGTTTACTAGTTACTACCCCTGCTTACTAGGAAATACCTGCCAGAAATGCTCAGAGGGCTCAAATAAACGCTGTGCACACCAGGACCCAGGGACCCTACAGTCACTGAGACAGACCTGTGTTTGAGCGTCTCCTGCAGAGGTCCAGGTCAGCAGTGGCCTGCTGCAGGGGCAGGGACTCTGGGTGCAGCAGCCCTGGCTGTGGCATAAGCCCTCTTGGAGGAGGTCACTGTTAACCCCACCATGGAGCTGCCAGAACTTACACAGGGCTGGGGAAACAGACTCTTGGAGGGCACAAACAGAGCCTTGTGTGCACCAGGACCCAGGAGAAAAGAGCAGTGACCCCACAGGAGACTGATCCAGACTTGTCTGTGAGTGTCCAGGATCTCTGGTGGAGGTAAGGTTCGGCTGTGGCCAGTTGCAGGGTTGGGGAGACACTGAGTGTAGCAGTACATGCCTGGGACCTTTTGAAGGAGGTTGCCATTATCTTCATTACCTCCACCATAGTTTGGCCCCAGGTAAATAGCACGGAGGGAACACAGCCCTGCCCTTCAACAGAAAATTGGGTTACAGATTTACTGATCACAGCCCCGCCCATCAGAAGAAGACCCAGTCTCCCCCGCAGTCAGTCTCTCCCATCAGGAAGCTTCCATCAGCCTCTTATCCGTCTCCATCAGAGGGCAGACAGACTGAAAACCACAGTCACAGAAAACTAACCAATCTGATCACATGGACCACAGCCTTGTCTAACTCAGTGAAACTGTGAGCCGTGCCCTGGAGGGCCACACAAGACAGACGGGTCATGGTGGAGAGTTCTGACAAAACATGGTCCACTGGAGAAGGGAATGGCAAACCACTTCAGTATTCTTGCCTTGAGAACCACATGAACGGTATGAAAAAGTAAAGACACTGAAAAATGAACTCCCCAGGTGCCCAGTATGCTACTGGAGATCAGTGGAGAAATAACTCCAGAGAGAATGAAGAGACAGAGCCCAAGCAAAAACAACACCCAGTTATGGATGTGACTGGTGATGGAAGTAACGTTTGATGCTGTAAAGAGCAATACTGCATAGGAACCTGGAATGTTAGGTCCATGAATCAAGGCAAATTGGAAGTGGTCAAACAGGAGATGGCGAGAGTGAACGTAGACATTCTAGGAATCAGTGAACTAAAATGGACTGGAATGGGTGAATTTAACTCAGATGACCATTATATCTACTACTGTGGACAAGAATTCTCAGAGGAAATGGAGTAGCCCTCATAGTCAACAAAAGAGTCCAAAGTGCAGTACTTGGATGCAATCTCAAAAATGACAGAATGATCTCTGTTTGTTTCTAAGGCAAACCATTCAGTATCAAGGTAATCCAAGTCTATGCCCCGACCAGTAACGCTGAAGAAGCTGAAGTTGAACGGTTCGATGAAGACCTACAAGACCTAGAACTAACACCCAAAAAAGATGTCCTTTTCATTTATAGGGGCCTGGAATGCAAAAGTAGGGAGTCGTGAAATAGCTGGAGTAGCAGGCAAATTTCGCCTTGTAGTACAGAATGAAGCAGGGAAAGGCTAATAGAGTTTTGCCAAGAGAACACACTGGTCATAGCAAACACCCTCTTTCAGCAACACAAGAGAAGACTCTACACATGGACATCACCAGATGGTCAACACCGAAATCAGATTGATTATATTCTCTGCAGCCAAAGATGGAGAAGCTCTATAGTCAGCAAAAACAAGACTGGGAGCTGACTGTGGCTCAAACCATGAACTTCTTATTGCCAAATCCAGACTTAAATTGAAGAAAGTCGGGAAAACCACTAGACCCTTCAGGTATGACCTAAATCAAATCCTGTATGATTATACAGTGGAAGTGAGGAATAGATTTAAGGGACTAGATCTGATAGAGTGTCTGAAGAACTATGGATAGAGGTTCGTGACATTGTACAGGAGGCAGGGATCAAGACCATCCCCAAGGAAAAGAAATGAAAAAGGCAAAATGGTTATCTGAGGAGGCCTTACAAATAGCTGTGAATAGAAGAGAAGAAAAAGGCAAAGGAGAGAAGGAAAGATATACCCATTTGAATGCAGAGTTCCAAAGAATAGCAAGGAGAGATAAGAAAGCCTTCCTCAGTGAACAATGCAAAGAAATAGAGGAAAACAACAGAATAGGAAAAACAAGAGATCTCTTCAAGAAAATTAGAGATACAAAGGGAACATTTCTCGCAAAGATAGGCTCAATAAAGGACAAAAATGGTATGAACCCAACAGAAGCAGAAGATATTAAGAAGAGGTGGCAAGAATACACAGAAGAACTGTACAAAAAAGATCTTCAGACGCAGATAACCACGATGGTGTGATCACCAACCTAGAGCCAAACATCCTGGAATGTAAAGTCAAGTGGGTCTTAGGAAGCATAACTACGAACAAAGTTAGTGGAGGTGATGGAGTTCCAATTGAGCTCTTTCAAATCCCAAATGATGATGCTGTGAAAGTGCTGCACTCAATATGCCAGCAAATTTGGAAATCTCAGCAGTGGCCACAGGACTGGAAAAGGTCAGTTTTTATTCCAATCCCAAAGAAAGGCAATGCCAAAGAATGCTCAAACTACCACACAATTGCACTCATCTCACATGCTAGTAAAGTCATGCTAAAAATTCTCCAAGCCAGGCTTCAACAGTGAACTTCCAGATGTTCCAGCTGGATTTAGAAATGGCAGAGGAACCAGAGATCAAGTTGCCAACATCCGCTGGATCATCAAAAAAGCAAGAGAGTTCCAGAAAAACATCTACTTCTACTTTATTGATTATGACAAAGACATTGACTGTGTGGATCACAATAAACTGTGGAAAATTCTGAAAGAGATGGGAATATCAGACCACCTGACTTGCTTCTTGAGAAACCTATATGCAGGTCAGGAAGCAACAGTTAGAACTGCACATGGAAAAACAGACTGGTTCCAAATACGGAAAGGAGTACATCAAGGCTGTATATTGTCACTCTGCTTATTTAACTTATATGCAGAGTACATCATGAGAAACACTGGGCTGGATGAAGCACAAGCTGGAATCAAGATTGCTGGGAGAAATATCAATAACCTCAGATATGCAGATGACACCATCCTATGGCAGAAAACAACTAAAGAACCTGTTGATGAAAGTGAAAGAGGAGAGTGACAAAGTTGTTTTAAAACTCAACATTCAGAAAACTAAGATCATGGCGTCTGGTCCCATCACTTCCTGGGAAATAGATGGGGAAACAGTGGAAACAGTGGCTGACTTTATTTTTTGGGGCTCCAAAATCACTGCAGATCGTGACTGCAGCCATGAAATTAAAAGATGCTTCCTCCTTGGAAGAAAACTTATGACCAATCTAGACAGCATGTTAAAAAGCAGAGACATTACTTTGCCAACAAAGGTCCGTCTCATCAAAGCTGTAGTTTTTCCCGTGGTCATGTATGGATGTGAGAGTTAGAGTCTAAAGAAAGCTGAGCGCCGAAGAATTGATGCCTTTGGACTGTGGTGTCGGAGAAGACTCTTGAGAGTCCCTTGGACTGCAAGGAGATCCAACCAGTCCTACCTAAAGAAAATCAGTCCTGAATATTCATTGGAAGGACTGATGCTGAAGCTTGGCCACCTGATGTGAAGAGCTGACTCATTTGAAAAGACCCTGATGCTGGGAAAGATTGAAGGTGGGAGGAGAAGGGGATGACAGAGGATGAGATGGCTGGATGGCATCACCGACTCAATAGACTTGAGCTTGAGCAATTTCCTGGAGATGGTGAAGGAAAGGGAAGTCTAGTGTGCTGCAGTCCTTGGGGTCTCAAAGAGTTGTCCAAGACTGAGCGACTGAAGAACAACAGCATACTTAATTAGGCTTCTCTGGTGGCTTATCAGTAGAGAATCCACCTGCCAGTGCAAGAGATGCAAGTTCTACCTCTAGGTCAGGAAGAGCCTCTGGAGAAGGAAGTAGCAACCCACTCTGGTTTTCTTGCTGGGAAATCCCATGGACAGAAGAACCTGGAGGGCTACAGTTGCAGAGTCACGACTTAACAACTAAACAACAATTAGTTAAGTTAGTTAACTAAACAGTTAGGTTAAGCAACAACTTCACTAATTTTTTACAATGAGGGTTGGAATAAATCAGGATAAAAGCAAGAGGAAGGGGAGACCCAACAAAGAGTTATGGTGTTAGCATGTTAATTACTGATTTTATCTCCAGTAATTTGTCTGGCAAACAGTCCTTGGCTGGTGGGCAAGTCACAAAGAAAGTTGGCTTGGTGCTTTTTCTTTGACAGCCTGAAGGTGTAACAAATTTGTAGGCTGGTGTCAGTGCCTTCCTTCATGTACCTTTCTACCTGTGCTTTTATTATCCCTGAAAGTCAGGGAAGAATGACATTTCCTATGAGACTGACATAAGAAAACAAAAATGGTGCAAATGAACGTATTTACAAAATACAGTTACAGATGTAGAAAACAATTTTAGGATTACTGAGGGGGAGCAGTAGGGAGGGATAAATTGGGAGATTGGGATTCATATATACACAGTACTATGTATAAAATAGATAATTAAGAAGAACCTATTTTATAGTGCAGGGATCTCTACTCAGTGTTCTGTGATGACCTATATGGGAAAATAATTTTTAAAAAAGAATGAGTATATCTGTATGCATAGCTGATTCTCTTCTTTGTACAGCAGAAAGAATGGGTATGTGTATATGCATAACTGATTCACTTTATGGTACAGCAGACACAGCATTGTAAATCAACTATATGCCAATTAAATTTTCTAAAAAATTTAAAAACAAAAACAAGCTCTGTAGTGGAGGTGTGAATTACAGAGATTCTCTTGACTGATAAAAGAATGTAAACTACCTTTCTGCAAACATCAACTTCAGATAAGCTGATCTGATTCCTTCTATCATCTCTTAGTAGTCCATTAATAAAAGAGAATTTCAAATAAGGGCAGAGCAACCTGGCTTTATTGCTGTCAAGACAGATTCATATTTTAAATACACCCCAAATATTTATTATTGGATTAACGGAAGCTGTTGCATGGAGACGGTTCTAGATCATCATGTTATTCAGATAAGCATTTAATCTTTTAAACATTTAATTTCAGTTTTGTACATATGAGAGGTTAAAAGTTTGTAGACTAGATGAGTTGTCTTAATTGATTTCAAAGCCTTGCTAGCAAATACTATTATATATATATATTGACATTTGACATTGAAGTCGCTCAGTCGTGTCCAACTCTTTGCTACCCCATGGACTGTAGCCTACCAGGCTCCTCCGTCCATGGAATTTTCCAGGCAAGAGTACTGGAGTGGGTTGCCATTTCCTTCTCCAGGAGATCTTCCCGACCCAGGGATGGAACCTGGGTCTCCCGCATTGTAGGCACACACTTTACCGTCTGAGTCAACAGGGAAGACCATTATATATATATAATTTTAAAAAATGGGAATGGATTGCCTCTCCTGATATTACCTTGCTTGCTGCTGCTGCTTCAGTCGTGTCCAACTCTGTGCGACCCCATAGACGGCAGCCCACCAGGCTCCTCTGTCCCTGGGATTCTCCAGGCAAGAACACTGGAGTGGGTTGCCATTTCCTTCTCCAATGCATGAAAGTGAAAAGTCAAAGTGAAGTCACTCAGTCGTGTCCGACTCTTAGCGACCTCCTGGACTGCAGCCCACCAGGCTCCTCCGTCCATGGGATTTTCCAGGCAAGAGTACTGGAGTGGGGTGCCATCGCTTAGGTGTGGTAATAATAATTGTTTCAAAAATGACAGCCTAAAATATTGTAGTAGGAAAGACTCTTCAAGCATCCAGACTTCTTTTGTGTATCAGAAGGAAGGATTTAGAGACATGTTAGAGTAATTTGCAGCTGAGTGCAGACTGGAATCCAAGTCCCATTAGATCACAGGACAGACACACTTCTTCCACATAACCATCCAGACTCCTGTTTTATGTCTGTAGTATTTGCCCATTTTCTTCTAAAATCAGCTGTAGATAAAGGCACATGCCAGCATTAGTTATTCAAGGTTAATTAGAAAGATTGCCATACGTAATCACCCTGTTCTGATCTAATGTTTTGATTTCCTTGAAATTTACATAATCCATTATGTTTGTCATTTTCTTCCACATCCTCCTTTATTGATTTCGTCCATTTTTTAAAACCCTAGTGCTTTGATAAAAGTTAGCCTACGTTTGATCAACCTAACCTTGAGCATTGTACTTCCAGAGGAAAAGGAGTCGCAAGACAAACCCCGTTTTCTGAACTGGGCCTTATTCCTGTTTATTGGAGCAATGTCCGTTGCCGAGGAGATGAAGAAAATATACTGCTTTGTGAAAAAGACATCTGGCAGGGCGGGGCGTGTTCTGAGAAGATGGCAGCTGCTGTCCTGTGTAGCTTTTCCCGTGGTAAAAAAAAGAAAAAAATATTCTCTTGCTTTACTTTTATTCTGTTTTCAGCATTGCAGATGAAAAACGTGTCTTAGTTAAATGTTTTCCTAAGTGTTTAAATACAGACTTGAATCTGAATCTATCAACAATAGTTGATAATAGTTGTTAATAGTCTATCACCACCTAATTAGTCTTCAAAGGAATTCATCTAACAGTTGGATTTCCATTTGAACTCAGTTTTTTTTTTTAATTAAAAACTTTTTTGGTTGCACCGAGTCTTTACTGCTGTGCATGGGCTCTCTCTAGTTGCAGTAAGTGGGGGCTACTCTCTAGTTGCAGTGCATGGGCTTTTCATTGAGGTGGCTTTTCATTGAGGTGGCTTTTCATTGAGGTGGCTTTTCTTGCTGTGGAGCACAGGCTCTAGAGCATGCAGGCTTTAGTAGTTGGGAAGGTTGGGCCTAATTGCCCCCTAGCATGTGGGATCTTCCCAGACCAGGGATTGAACTGGTGTCCCCTGCATTGCAAGGCAAACTCTTAACCACTGGACCACCTGGGAAGCCCTGACCTCACTTCACATATTTTCTGTTTTAATCTAATTTGTTTATAGGATTATTATATACTGTATATGAAACACTTATTTGCGTAATGAAAAATTGTGATGGAATCAAGCTAAAAATCATCTTGAAACCAAATATAAAATATAGCAACTACAACAAAATATTTTCACTTTATAGAATAGGATAGAATCATAGTATTAGTGTTCTCCTTTGAAGATAGCACATTCCATAAAACAAATCGCTACCTTGGGTAAGGGCTCCTTCTATGCATGATGTCCTAGGTACTCAGTTCAGTTCAGTTGCTTAGTCGTGTCTGACTGTTCGCGACCCAGTGGACTGCAGCACGCCAGGCCTCCCTGTCCATCACCAACTCCTGGAGTTTACCCAAACTCATCTCCATTGAGTCAGTGATGCCATCCAACCATCTCATCCTCTGTCATCCTCTTCTCCTCCCACCTTCAATCTTTCCCAGCATCAGGGTCTTTTCCAATGAGTCAGTTCTTTGCATCAGGTGGCCAGAGTATTGGACCTTCAGCTTCAGCATCAGTCCTTCCAATGAATGTTCAAGGCTGATTTCCTTTAGGATGGACTGGTTAGATCTCCCTGCAGTCCAAGGGACTCTCAAGAGTCTTCTCCAACACCACAGTTCAAAAGCATCAATTCTTCGGTGCTCAGCTTTCTTTAGAGCCCAACTCTCTCATCCATACATGACCACTGGAAAAACCATAGCCTTGACGAGACGGACGCTTGTTGGCTAAGTAATGTCTCTGCTTTTTAATATGCTGCCTGGGTTGGTCATAACTTTCCTTCCAAGGAGGAAGCGTCTTTTAATTTCATGGCTGTGGTCACCATCTGCAGCATTGGTGATTAGTATATGATTTTGGTATACAGATGTGTGTATGATCATGTGAACGGAAGCAGTGGGAGAAGCTCCCTTTGCTGCTATTTTTCCTTGTTTGGGATATTCTTTCTAGGCTTTTAGTTTCACAGTGACCACAACCTGTGGCTATCACACCTTTTTGGATTTTCTTGGAGATAGCAGCGTGATCAGATGTCCCAGGTCTTGGAATTCCAGCAGACAGCCGAGGGCAATGGTTTCTGACTGAGTACAAATATCAGGGAAGGAATTGACAAGCTCCCTCTGCAAAACATAGGAAGATCCAAGGTAGGGTCATTCCTGTGAACTGAGTGGAAAAACCAATGGAAATGGTGCAGAATATCATACCAGGGTGTGCTTGGAGACCTGCAGTCCTTTTGTGGGGGCAAGGTGCATTCTAAATTTTTATGTCTTGTAAGTTTTTCCTTTTCTTCCTTTGCCTCTCCACCTCTTGGTAATTCTGCCTTTGGCAAATACATGTTTACACGTTGCTACATCAGGGATGCTGTGAATCGGACTCAACAGTGCACTGCTTTTGGTAGATGTTGCTTGTATTCTGTGTTCAACCTAACTGATAAAATATGTTAATGTTTTTCAAGTAGTGAAGTAAGTAAAATTTTGAAAACAATCCTTTTTTACAGGATCTCTGTCTACTGTTTTTTTTTCTTTTTAAATTCTCCATTCTCTATAATCTATCCCCTTGTTTATACTCTGGCTGCAAAGATAAATTTAAAGTTGGTGTAAACATATATAAAATATCAAAAGTTGAGATAAATTAGAAGTGAGCATGAAAAAATATGCTTTTATGGTAAATTAAATGAGAATGTGAAAACAAATAGCTCAAATCAGCAAACACCGAGTCTGTCTTAAGGCACAGCAGCAGACCTTTAATATTAATACTTTCTTTTAGTTTGGAATTTACGTTTAGCATCTTGCCTTTTAGTACTTTTCCAACACTTACAAAGAAAAAGATCGTATCTGAGTATTGGATATAGGAAATATCAATATAAATGAAAATGTCTGGGAATTTTATTTATCCATAAGTTAAATATGAGTCAACTACTTCACTGAAATTTCTTTCAAATGATTTTTTTTTGTGTGTGTGTGCATGTATTTGTTGGGAAGTTGTGAGATGGTGACTAAATTTTGTCTTTGAGCTTCTCTATATTTTCCCAGATACTTATACAACCAGTGTAAAAACTACATTTAAAAATAAAGCACAACATTTTAAAAACTGTAAGGTAATTATGCCATAATGTTTCTAGGTTGTAGATAATTTTAAATTTCCTCTTAAATTTTTTTGTTTTTCTGTTTTCTCCAAGCTTACCATGGAGATGGGGAGAGGAGAGGCAGAGAAGGATATAATAATTTAAGAAATTTATTCTGTTGCCATTGGTTTGTTGCTATATTTTCCAAGCTTCTTAAAAGAAAAATAAATGTGATAACATGTAAATTTAGGTTTCTTATCATTATTCAGCGATCATTGATTATAAGAAGCTGCTATATAATGTTGAGAACAACTATGTTTATTAAACCTACCTTTATCCTTTTCCAGATTACAAGTGCTACTTGACTTATGTAAGAAAACTGTGTTACAAATATCAGAATATGAGTAGATGCACATGTTTACTAATCTAAATCCCTTCTCTGATGTGATATTTGAATATAAATATGAATGTCCAAATACCATTTATTGATAGCTGCTTACACTATTAGAGGCATATTTCATGTGGATAAATGAGTATTTGGCAAAAGATAAAACTAAATTTCCTAATAGGGACCCAGCCTGTTCTGGACCTTTGACCATCTCACATTCTTTATTCCAGAAAAATTAGAGGGCCGTTCTGTTTCCCAAACACATACAGCTTTGTGCTTCTATGCTTTTGTTCATTCGGTTCATTCTGTCTGAACTGCACATCCCCCATGTCTAACTTATGAAGTCCCATCCATCATCTTGGCCCTCTTAGCTACAGCTTCTTTAGAAGAGATTCCCTAATTTCCCCCAGTGGTGGGCAAGCACCTTTTGCACCTGAACCCCTGCAGGGTCTTCTCAATGGTCTCCCATCTATACTCAGGTTGTCCATACCCCGAGGCAATATACTTCTTAAGGGTAGCATTTGTGCAGTGCCTCTCTGCCTAATAGCTGTTTAAGAAACAAAATTGAAGGAATGGATATCCATAGTTGTTTTTCATTGTTTGGGATATTCTTTCTAGGCTTTTAGTCATCACTTGCCAATCCAGTCAGTCAACAAATATTTATTACATTTATTACAATATATTTGTTACATGCCTTATTTATTACATAGCTGGGTATCCGAAGTACTTGAGTGAAAGGGAAAGGCATTCTCTGTGTCGTCAATTCTAGACTAAGAAAAAGAGAGAAAAATTTAAAAACTGATGAAGCTCGATAAGGGTATTGTAGACTATAATAAGGAATTTGTGTGGGGAAGCCTCTGGTATTCTTCACAGAGAATGAATTGATTCATACACAAATGAATCTTCAGTATTGTTTTTTGAAGGCACTGCCTGTGATGTCCACCAGCTTCTTATAATGTGATAATGTTAACTTTAACTTGATCTCTACAAATGTAAAAATGTTTCTATGCTGAAAGCAAGTATGTCATAGATGTGCCATTCTTAATAATTACATGTTGGTAATGCTCAAGTTACTGTAAGTAAAAAATCAATGCTATCCCCCACAATACCATAAAAATCAAATGGATTTCCAATAACTGCAGTTTTGAGTGTGTCTTTTCTGGTTTCTGAGGTCCTCGGGGAAAAGTGAATTTAGACTGCTTCCTCTTGCCAGCTATTTGTATGAGTGTAATTCAAGTTAGAGGATTTTAATCAGTTGAGATTATCATAAAATATATTAGACTTGCATGGGTATGTCCATATTGCTGAAGTGGCTTATTAAATATAACTTTATGATTGAGAATGGCAAAGAAATAGAATATACCTGATCTTCTGTAGATCATTGTAAATGTGTAGGTCTAATTTGTTGTTCATTTCATATTGAAGGCCCTGTGTTCCCCATCCTGCGCCTTGTTGGGGGGAGCAGTGTGCGTGAGGGCCGAGTGGAGGTCTACCATGCCGGTCAGTGGGGGACAGTCTGTGACGACCAGTGGGATGACGCAGATGCAGAAGTGGTCTGCAGGCAGCTGGGTCTGAGGTTGGTTGTTCTTGTTTTGTTTTGCTTACATTTCTAAGTTTATTACTTCCATACCCAAAGGTAGATGTGTTTAAATTGCACATTTCTTTGAACAAATAGAAAAAGACACCTTTTAATCATTGTATTTGACTGTAGTCTCCTTGAAGAGAATATCTATATACCTATAGATCTAACTTGTTTGTATCTGAATTCAACTGATTTTGTATTCTTGAGAATCTTAAGCCTTTTACCACTTTTTATCAGGAGCCTTTACAGGACTCCCAGGTAGTAACTAGCACGGTCAACCGCAGTAACTTAGCAAAGTCATATGATGAAACTAGTTGTGAGGCTTTACCTGAAGTTCAATTTCTTTCCCCCAAATATTGTCTAAACTTTTGACCATTGCTTCCTTATTTGTTAGGTATGTGCTTAGAACAAAGAATGTTTATTAATGTTCAAAGGAAATAATTTCTATACAGGATATGGGAATGAAGCTTGTGGAATAAAGACAGAAAACCAATATTATATGTTGCTTTAGTTATGGTTACTTTGGAAAAGTATGTTATAATTTTGTGTCCTCTGATCCTTGTGTTTAGTGATTTTGAACACTGGTATAGCAGGCCTAAAAGCCTCTCTCAAATTATACTGGCAGGTCTTCTGAAAGTTGATATTTTACTTTAAATTTGAAAAAAATTATTTAGCATGTTGTGGCAGGTAGGGGTGGGTTGATGTGGAGACTTCTCAAACTTAAAACTTCTCAGTTCTTGTTTCACTTTGTCCAATTAAGCATAGTCTTTGACACTGGAGCATGATTTTTGAACCTTGAACCGTAATATTTTTGCAATTGTTTTTGCAACTGACCCCTCCCCCCCAACTTTTTCAAAACTGTGGGTTAATACTAAAGTATTTTGAAACAAAGTAAAGATGTTTCAACATTTTACCTCTAAATACTTCAGTGTGCACCTTTTTAAAAATAAGAACATTGTCCTACATAGCCAAAATTATCATCACAACTAATTGGTAATCATTCTTACATTGTTTAATATCCTGTCATATTCAAATTTCCATAGGTGTTCCCACCATGTAATTGACAGATGATTTCTCTGTAGCAGAATTTAGCCCAGGACCTTGTGGTGCATCTGAATGTCACATCCCCAAAGTCTTTTAATCCAGAACAGTCTCTTGTTTTTCCTAACACTGACTTGTTGCAGAGACCACAGACAACACCAGCTGTTTTGTAGAATATCCTACCTTCTGGATTTGTCTCATTTCTTCCTCCTGGTGTCAGTTAGCTTACTCCTCTGGTTCTTGTAACTTCTGAAATGGGACGCTAGATCCAAAAGTTTGATTAGATAAACATCACTCGAGTATTTGCTTCCCAGGTGGCGCTACTGGTAAAGAACCCACCTGCTAATGCAGGATTACTCAAGAGACGTGGGTTCGATCCCTGGGTTGGGAAGATCCCCTGGAGGAGGAAATGGTAACCCACTCCAGTATTCTTGCATGGAATTGCATGGAGCCTGGCAGGCTACAGTCCATGGGGTTTCAAAGAGTTGAATACCACTGAGCAACTAACACTTTCACTTTTGTAGTTTTAAAAGTGATTCTAAAAATTCAAGGTGTCATGTAGAGTTCTTTCTTGAGAGCCAAAATTTTTTTTTTCACTTACATAAACAGTTCTTAAACAAAGACTGTGTTGACAAACAATATGACATGGAAAGAATGTAGAGATAGAATCACAAGGAAGACTGTATTAATGCTGAACATATGTGTGGGTTGAGTAGTGTTTACATCTTTCTCAAGCATTTGCTCATTGCTATCTTTTGTATGAGGAGATTTGTGTTTGGAGAAGTGATGACAAATATCTTCAAATATTCAAGACAACGAAGATATTCCACAGGTCTGTGCAATAACCAACAATCTAGCTTGGTGGAGATTTTTTTTATTATAGGTACCCTAGGATCTGAGCTGGTGCTGTTCGTTTGCTTTGTTTTTCTTTCCTTTGATTTTCTACTTCTCTCATAAGCTTGCAGTACAGCAGTATTCTGCAACTGCTCTTCCCCTAGAATTTGTTTTGCGCACTTAAAGGCACAGTACTTTCAGGTGAAATAATTTTTAATGTTACATGTTTCATCTCAGTGGTACTTGCTTTGTTGACTTCCCAAAGGGAAACTATATCATGCCTCCCTGGAGTGCTGGTTACAATTTCTTTGTGAGATGCTGTCTTTGTTGACCCTCATCTTTTAATGGTGGCTGTAGATTTTGGTAGCTGGCAAGCTTCCTAAAACACAAAAAGAATGACTGTACTTAAGATATTTAAATCTGATTAACCCAGAACTCAGAGAAACATGAGGATCAGGAAAGGAAGCAGCCAAGTGTTAGAAAATTGACCTTGAGAATGCATACATATGCAGTGAAGTTTCAGGTAGAGACATTTTAATTGCACTTAACATTGAAGCATTTCCTATGTCTTTCAGAACTCTTAAAAGCATAGCTACTCATGGAACTGTGACATCATATTTTATTCTGTGGATATGCCATAATTTACATAAGAATTTTAAATTTTTGAACACTTTTTTCTTCTTAGGTTTTTTTTGGCTATAAAATTATCTTACAGAACCATATTATTCAGTGGTCAAAATAAAAATTCTTCTCATACCCTTTTAAAATATTTATTTGTTCTCTTATTTTATTGTTTATTAATTTTTAAAATACTGTACAAACATTATTGGTATGTCGAATTATTGAGCAGAAAGGAGGCCTTATTTAACAGATGAGAAAGTTAGGCTCTCTGAGAACTCCAAGTCCCCAAATTATACTGTGAGTGAGGACTGGAATCTTGAGATTTATGGCTCCCAAAGTAGGATTTTTCCTTTCATGTTACACTGTTTGCAAAATAGGCAGGTGTTAATAAGAATAAATATGAATACAGGCTGAAGGAAATAGGGAAGTCAACAGAGAAAAGTTTATTGTAGGAGGAAATTGATGAGCATGTTTTAGACAGACTATATATTAATGTGCCACAGACACCTCACTGAAAATGCCCCAAGAGACTGAAAGAAAGCAAAGTGTTTCAGAGTCTGCTGTAAAGCCAGACAAATTTTACCATCTAATGCTGGGCAAATTGTTTAATTTCTGCACCTCGTTTTTCTCATCTGTAAACAGTGGATAATAACATCATGGGGTTGTAGGGAGGATTGAAAGAGTTAATACATTTGAAGCTGTTAGACCAGTGTCTGGCATACAGTAATCATTCAGTATACTTCAAAATGTCATTATTGGAGATAGAAGGGATTGTTTTCCAGAAAGAAATATGGACTATTGACCAGTAAAAATGAGTTTTTCATCCAAATGTTATGTGTCACAAAATGATATTTGCGGTCAAGGAACCAATCTTTTATAACCTAACAAGTAATTCTTTTTACACAATAGAATTGCCTAATCAATTCTGTGTCTTTTCAAAGTAGTAGCTAAATCCAGGGATTGAGTTAGTCAGGTGGTACTTTTTATTAGCTCTTTTTTCTATGAAAAACAGATAAATTTTATATGACTACAATCAGATTAGCTAAATAGGTTTAGGAATGTTTGGATAGATCAGACATAGGATCAATTCAGTGTTTATTGGGGATTGCTGCTATGTAGGTCAAACAACTGCATAAAATAACCTAATAAATCGATGTATTATATCAGAGATCCCCTTATTCCACAAATTTATTCTGTAGTCAGATGGTTCAGTTCAGTTCAGTTCAGTTCAGTCGCTCAGTCGTGTCCGACTCTCCGCGACCCCATGAATCACAGCACGCCAGGCCTCCCTGTCCATCAACTCCCGGTCAGATGGTAAGAAAGTAGTAAAACTAGGACTGTTACTACAAATGAACTGCCAGGGCTGGTGTGGACATACTTTTCATAATGGAAGGGAAGAGAACACACAACTTTATCAAATTTACATAGTACTTATTAGCCTTTAACAAGCCATGAGTTTTATGTTGCTCTCCCTGGTATTAGACAATCTCTTGAAGGGCAGAGTCATCCATTTCTTTGGTATTCCCCTGAAAGCCAGTACCGTCCAGGGCACCAGGAAATAGGCTGAAGGACTGTGTGAATTTATAAATATCATCTTAATTTTTAATAAGCTCAAAAATTAGCTAGGAAACCTAGTTTGTTTTACATCATGGTTTCCTAGTTAGTGTTTTTTTGTTTTGGTTCTTGAATTTATTGCATTAATTTTTCTGATTAGTTTATTTTGATTAAACATTTTTGTGATCCTTAAAATAATGGTTGTAAACAATGGAAAATATGGAGATACATAAGGAAGAAAATAAAACACCCAAATGATGTTTTAAGGCTGCATTATAACATAGATGATTTTCCCCAGAGTCACAGTCTAGGGCTTCTGATCTCCCATCTAGTGTCCTCCCTTAAGGGAGGAACACAGTTTAGAGGTTATTAATCAGGCCTTTTGCTTTTTCTAGAACCTCTACCACATCTTTGACATATTTGAAATGCAGTGTATTTCAGTTACTCTGTCCAGCCTGTCTCAAGTCACTCCCAAGTAATGAGTATTTTAGGTTTGTTATTTTTTTCTTGGGAATAGAAAGCCTTTTGTTTTTAATCTTTTAGCCTAGATTTTTAGTGCAAAGGATTTTAAGGATATGTAAAAATACATTCTTACTGTTTTAATTTGATCATTGTTAAGTTGAGCATCTTACCATATGCTCAGTGGCCACGGGTATTTCTTCTGTAAATAGCTTGTTTCTTTCCATTACCCTATTTTTGATGTTGGTCGTTTTGTCTTTCATTATGATAATAATAAATTATGATTATTTACTTATGAGAAAATTTTTTTGATTGCTGTTATATTTTACAAATATATCTTTCACCTTCTTTGCGTTTTGATCTGATTGTATTTTGCTATACAGTAATTCAAATTTATGTGTTTGGTTTATTTATTACATAGTTCAAATTTATAAGTTTAACTTTTTCTAGTCTTTGTTTTCTGATTTCTCAGAAATTCTTGCTCAGGAAATTCCCTTATTGCCAAGGTTATGAGAACTGTGTCCTTATTATTTCATTGCATTGTATTAACTTTTTAGTCATCTTGTCTTCCTCTTTCCCTCCTTGCTCCCTTTATTTCCTTCTTTCTATTTAGATTTTTAAACCATCTGGAGTTTACTTTTTGTTTCTGAGTTTGGGATCAAATTTTATTTTCTCTCATATTGGTCCCTGGTTTTATTTTAGCACCTAATCTTGCCTCAAGGAATTATGCTTACTGAAATTTTCTTTAACAGATCTTTGTCTTTTCTAGCAGTTGTCACAGGGCAGAGATCCAAGGAGACTGTTAATCTGCCTTTCTGCAAAGCTCTCCTGTCTGGCTCCCCCATGACCTGCGTTAGTCACCCTGTCCTCTGCTTCTGTTCTCCAACTTTCAGTGCTCTCTAAATCAGTTTCCATATTTGCTTTCATTAATCTCTTTCCTCTGGAGCAAGGGTCAACAAACATTTTCTGTAAAGGGTCAGATAGTGAGTATTTTAGACTTTCCAGTTATTCCACTGAGCTTTTGTGTAGTGCAAAAGCAGCCACAGACAATAATTTGCGAATGAGTGTGGCTTTGTTGCGATAAAACCTTGTTTCTGGATAGTAAAATTTGAATTACATATATCAAAATTGCATTCCTGTTTTGGTTTTAAATTCTCAAGATAGTTGTAATGTAAGGAGAAAAAGGCAACTTAAATAATGGGGAATAGATGCAGTATTGTTGAAAAGTAAACCAAAAATATAAATACTCTAGTCTAAGAATTAAATGGCTGAAAAGGGCTGAAGATGCAATTTCTGAATTGAAATCTGGGGTTCTAGAGAATATGGTGTCACTTTGAATTGTGAGAGAAGTAAATGTAGTCAAATAAATTTGAGTGAAGAGATGTTTGGCCATGGCAACCCACTCCAGTGTTCTTGCCTGGAGAATCCCAGGGACGGGGGAGCCTGGTGGGCTGCCGTCTATGGGGTTGCACAGAGTCGGACATGACTGAAGTGACTTAGCAGCAGCAGCAACAAAGAACTGAAAATAACCGTGGCTTAAACAAGACATGAGAAATGCCAGACTGGGTGAGTTACAAGCTGGAATCAAAATAGGCAGGAGAAACATCAACAACCTCAGATATGCGGATGATACCACGTAATGACAGAAAGCAAAGAGGAACTAAAAAGCCTCTTGAAGAGGGCAAAGGAGGAGAGTGAAAGAGCTGGCTTAAAACTTAATATTAAAAAAGCTAAGATCATGGCATCCAGCCCCATTCCTTCATGGCAAATAGAGGAGGAAAGCTGGAAGCAGTGACAGGTTTCCTCTTCTTGGGCTCCAGAATCACTGTGGACAGTGACTGCAGTCATGAAATCAGTAGATGTTTGCTTCTTGGCAGAAAAGCTGTGACAAACCTAGACAGTGTGTTGAAAAGCAGAGACATTCCTCTGCTGACACGGGTCTGTGTAGTCAACGGTATGAACTTCCCCGTGGTCATGTCCAGTTGTGAGAACTGGACCGTAAAGAAGGCGGAGCGCCCAAGAATTGATGCCTTCAAATTGTGATGCTGGAGAAGACTCCTGAAAGTCCCTTGGACAGCAAGATCAAACCAGTCAATCTTAAGGGAAATCAACCCTGAATACACACTAGAAGGACTGATGCTGAAGCTGAAACTCCAGTATTTTGGTCATCTGATGTGAACAGCTGACTTCATTGGCAAAATCCCTGATGCTGGTAAAGATTGAGGGCAGAAGGAGAAGAGGGCGGTGGTCCCACAGTCATCAGGGCCCCAGGCTCTAGCTTGTAGCTCTTTCAGTCTTAGTTTGATACTCTTTGGACCAAGATAGTTACAATGGAGTGAACTGATAAGGAAAATTATAAATTAATCATAAGTTTACCTTTGCCAGAGGCAAAAGAAGAAACAGCTCAGACTAACCTTTGATCTGACTTATGTTCTTATGTTTGTTCAGTGGCATTGCCAAAGCATGGAATCAGGCGTATTTTGGGGAAGGGTCTGGCCCAGTAATGTTGGATGAAGTACGCTGCACTGGGAATGAGCTTTCTATTGAGCAGTGTCCAAAGAGCTCCTGGGGAGAGCATAACTGTGGCCATAAAGAAGATGCTGGAGTGTCCTGTATCCCTCTAACAGGTAGGAACTCCACCCTGTCAACTTAGCCACTCTTGCCTTCACCCCTATTTGGGCTTAACTTCCCTCCTCAATTTAGCTAATATTACTAAATGAACTTACAAATAAATCCCCAAAATAAGACATGAAAAGGATATATACTGTGTATTAAAATGCTATCTCTTTATTTATAGATATTTCTGAATTTTTCAGTTGAAAGCTACACGATCCTATTAAGTAATTAAGAACATATGATCTTGTTGCAATATATAGTACCCAGTAGTCAGAATCAGTGTGCAATGATAAATTTAGGATGTTAGATATTATAAATATATATTTAGTCCATTCATTTATTAACCTGTCTTGCCTCTCAGAATGTGTTTATAGCTGGTAAAACTATTTGATGGGATTGTTGATTAAAGAACACTATTAAAGAGCCAGGTTAACCTTTGCTGTGCTGAAAATTCAGACTGTTTCAAATCACAGCATGCTTGTCAAGCTATGTCTTGTTTTGCAAGAGGGACATGTCTGAGTGCAAATGAGTGTATGTGTATGTACTTAAATGTTTGGGGGGGAAGAAGAGAGAAATGGACGGGCAAGAGAAGTTGGGTCATCACAAATCTGTTGTTTCTATAGCAAAAAGAGCTTGAAGAAAAAAATTAGGGCCTTAATATTTCTTTAAAGAAGTCAAATGAAATACTCCTGAGAGACTGTAAAATACTGAAAGTCTACTTTTTTATTTTCATAGTTCTGTACACACTGTTGTTTTGTTAGAATAACACATTTATACACAAAATAAATAGAAAATTTATACCAGATTGTAAGGAGCACTTCATCTTCTTGAGCCTCCATTTCCTCCTCTTTCAAATGAGGATAGTAGTGTTGCTGGGATGGTCAAATGAGGTAAAAGGTGTAACAATGCTTTGCAAACAGTGAAATTTTACATTAATAATGATTCTATTGCTGCTGCTGCTTGCTAAGTCGCTTCAGTTGTGTCCGACTCTGTGTGACCCCATAGACAGCAGCCCAACGGGCTCCCCTGGTCCTTGGGATTCTCCAGGCAAGAACACTGGAGTGGGTTGCCATTTCAGGAGACCTTAATTTACTTTGAATGATCCTAGAGGTTCATGAAAAGGATGACTTTCTCCCAAGATTATTTATATATTTCATTTGGGAGAAGGGAAAGTGTTTGGATTATTTTGGATGGAAATGGCCTCTTATACTTTTGGGGGAATGAATTTATTATATTGTGTATCTGCTTAGAAGCTTTTTTACAGGATTTTCTGGGAATTAAGTATTCATTTAATTTCAGAAGATTCAAATTTAGATTTGTATTATCGACAAAAGAGCAAAGGCAAAACGTGTACCCCAGTTTTTATTCCCTTCTCCAGGGGATCTTCCCAATCCAGGAATTGAACCTGGGTCTCCTGCATTGCAGGTGGATTCTTTACCATCTGAGCCACCAGGGAATCCTTTATGAATGCCTAAGGAATAATAATAAGTACTTTGACATGATTGATCACTCTTTAACCAGAATAGCTTATTCTGTCTTCATAGTTCAGTATTTTTTCATTCACAGATAAATTTTTCAGCTATTTCCAAGTTACTGTGTTTTTATACTTTTTACATTTAAATGACAATTATTGCTCATACTTAAGGAGATTAAAGCTGTAAGAAATTTCCCAAGTATTATTTAATCTGGAGAAATCTACATAATTACTTTGGAATTATATCAGAGTATATTTTTCTACTTAGACACAGAAGTACAAATAAAAGGGAAAGTATTTTGTTAGGGCAGATATGTGTTATGACTTTGTTCAAGAACAATCCCATTAATGACCTCAGATCACTGAGCACAGTTCTATGCTTGTGTGCTTAGTCGCTTCAACTGTGAACGCCTCTTTGCAACCCTATGGACTGTAATCCTCCAGGCTCCTCTGTCCATGGGATTCTCTAGGCAAGAATCCTGGAGTGGAGTGCCGTTTTCTTCTCCAGGGGATCTTCCCGACCCAGGGATTGAAGCCAGGTCTCCAGCATAGCAGGCAGACGCTTTACTATTGGAGCTACCAAGGACAGTTCTAGTAGGAGTTTACAAAAGGGCCCAGAGAGAGACCTGGGTAGGAAGATATTTCTCCTGAAATTCAGATGTTGCTCTGCCTTTTTCTGGTCATTATTTGCTCAGTCTCCGTGTCTCCTTCTTGTCGCAGATGGCGTCATCAGACTTGCAGGTGGTAAAGGCAGCTATGAGGGTCGCCTGGAGGTGTATCACAGGGGACAGTGGGGGACTGTCTGCAATGATGGCTGGACTGATCTTAACACCTTTGTGGTTTGCCGACAACTGGGATTTAAGTAAGACCTATTGATACGAGATAGCTAAATGCCAAGCTATATTTTAAAAGTCTTATTTTGTTACCCTTACTTGTAGTGTCTATAATACTAACAATATATATTCTCAATCATTATCTACCTGTCTATTCTACCTACCTTCCTACCCCTCATATCTACCTATCTATATATGGAAGTTCAGCAATTAAAAAACAGTAACATTCTCTTTGATGATAAATCACCATATCTTGCTATTTATCTCATTTGCCTTTCCTGCCATCACTCTTCTTCTTGAATGACTAGTTGGAGCCATGGATGACTTTTGAGTCCCGTTTTGTCTATTTAAGTGAGACTGTATGCTGTGAATGATGAGTTTTATTCTGATGCATTGCTACTATGGCATGTTGTTAGTAATAACATCACTGTGTTTAAAATTGCAGAGAAGTCTAATGTCAAATTCTTTGGTATTACATTATTTCCTTTTTCATAATGTGATGATAATTATCACTTTTATTTGAGAAAAACAGCTTTATTGTCATGAGATGACCTTTTGAACTCACCCTTGACCTAATTCTCTTAAAAACTGAGTATCACACTTTGAGCAGTGTATTTCATGTCACACACATAATGCATTCCAGAGTAAAGACCTAAGTTGCTTGAAGTAATTGCAAATGATGCCTTTGAGTTAATATCTGAATGAAGCCCATGAATGCCCATTCTTTCTTATTTTCCATATTTCTATGTCATACTTGAAGTAATTGTCTCATGTTTAAAAGAAATAAGCAAAATTATATTATTTCAGCTTGAGATAGAATTAATTGCAAATATTTATTAAAACTTAAAAGTATGCTTTAACTCAAGCTAAACATTCAAGCTATGTTTAAACATATATTTTTAAAGTTGTAAAAATAATATAAAATTTTAGAGATTTGGAAAAAAGAGAAAATAAAAAACTACCCCTAATTTTTCCATTATTAAAACTTGTGTATAACTTTGTAACAGCTCTAGTAGTAGATATATAATTTTACTATTCACTTTTTTTACTTTATATTCATTGGAGGGACTGATGCTAAAGCTGAAACTGCAATACTTTGGCCACCTCATGCGACGAGTTGACTCACTGGAAAAGACTCTGATGCTGGGAAATGTTGGGGGCGGGAGGAGAAGGGGACGACGGAGAATGAGATGGCTGGATGGCATCACCGACTCTGTGGACATGAGTTTGAGTGAACTCCGGGAGTTGGTGATGGACAGGGAGGCCTGGCGTGCTGTGATTCATGGGGTCGCGGAGAGTCGGACACGACTGAGCGACTGAACTGACTGAACTGAACTGTAGTCATAATTTTTAATAACATAACTGATGATGTTCATACGATAATTTACTTAATATTTAAAGTAGTTTAAATTTTCCTGTTGTAAATAATGACATTACAAAGATATAGATATATGCGATTGACAAATATTTTGAATTTTCATGGGCAGTGCAGTTAATTATAATTATGAGGTCAAGGGCTATGACATGCTAGCCAAATAAATATTGATATTTAATTAATAAGAATTACTTTAAAATGCCATTTCATCTGAGTAAATCTCTGTTAGTCTGAGAACTGTATCCCATTTTCACAAGTTTAGAAAAATTCAAAAATACTCTTGTTTACTGTTCTCATATTTTTCCTTATTAGTGAAAACAATTGAATAAATGCTGACTTTTTTTTCTCCATTTTTATTTATTTTGTTTCACAGATACGTTCAGTTTTTCTTGCATATGCAGAGTATTAGAACTTAATGGTTCTGAAAGTGTTCTCAATATTTGTTAAAATTCTAAATGATTGTGTTAGAAGGTAGAATAGGCACCTGCTACATTTACATTTTAGTTTACAGAGGAATTTCTGAAAGAGAATGCTCTTTTGGAATGAAAAAGAGGGTGAACTCTGGGTTTCTTCGTACAAATGAAATCCCAAAGTAGAATGGCCTCTTGCTGTTTCTTACATAATTGATATGAACGGATGTAATCAGATTGCTGCATTTTGTGGAAACCTGGTGTAAGTTGAAAGTGATAGCAGTATGGAATTTAGTATAATTACTTTTCTAGCTAAGAATCAATTAGTCAGCAAAATAGAAGCCTTAGAATGACATTGAAAGTTGCATTGTTTTAATTTATTGAAATGTTCATCATGTTAAATAAATTTAATAAATAGGTGCATGGGAAAAAATTAGGAATATTCATCTTTCAGACCAAAAGATCTCTTAGTACAGAAATAATAAAATAGAATGGAAGTGACTAACATATTTATGAGTTAGAGTTTAATTATTTATATAGACCAATTGAAAGACACTTCAGGTATCTTTTAGCCCAGTGATTTCTGGAGGCTTGTTTGGATTTTACAGAACAAAAGAACCAAATTGGGGAGAAGATGAATGAAGATAGAGATTGACTTATTTGCTAATTTTTAATTTTGTGGATCTTTCCTATTTCTACAGTGTGTATATATATTATAATACACTTAGGCTTTTTCAGTAGGGCAGTGTTAAAAATAAAGTCAATTGAAACACAAGTATAATTCATGAAAGTTTAAAAGATCAGATTTATGTAACCTTATAAAAAGCACTGTTATTAAGAGTCGGACACGACTGAGCGACTGAACTGATTACTCTGATTTTGATGAGTTAAAATCCAGGTTTCATCATGGATTGGAATGATGCTTGAGAAATCACTGAACCAATACATACATTTTGTTTTTATTTTTTGTTTATTTGTTTTCTTTGACTGCGCCATGCAGCTTTCATTATCTTAGTTCCACTACCAGAAATTGAACCTTCAACGCTTGGCAGTGACAGTGTGGAGTCCTAACCACTGAACCTCCAGGAAATTCCTCACACAGTTTATTTTGGAAGACAGGATGGGAAAGGGGCTTAGAGAGCTAATGAAATCAAATGCACTCAGAAGGCTTTCGGAGGCTGATACAAGTGTTCTCACTTTCTGGTGTGCTGTGTTATTTCCACGGTCAGGAATTTGACATTTATTTGTCTGCATTATCTCTGGATGGTGGGTTAAATTGCAGACAAGCACAAGAATGGTTAGGGGAATAGGATTAATTATCCACTTGTTACCCATTCAATCAATCAAACATTATTAAGATCATCAAAATATGTGATGTAGTGAACACTACTGTTAGAACTGAGTTCTCAGGATAGGAGAAAGAACAAATACTTACCCTCTGAAGTCATGACACTTAATGAGGTTGCTTGTTTTATGGTTTGTGGTTCCTTGAAACAAGAGACAGCAGTTGTGTGCATGATGTTTGTTTTATTGCCACAGATATGGCAGACAAACCTCTGCAAACCACTTTGAAGAGAGCATGGGACCTATATGGTTGGATGGCGTCAGTTGCTCAGGAAAGGAAGCCAGTTTCCTTCAATGTTCACGGAGACCCTGGGGAAGTCATGACTGCAGCCATCGGGAAGATGTTGGCATCTCCTGCTACCCCGGCGGGAACGGATTCAGATTCTCCCTGGGTGAGGCCCTGCCATAGCTCTTGAGTATTCATATTCCAGTAGCCACTGCACGTCTAGCCACTGGTCTGGAATGTGAAACATTTCTCATCTCTGGCTTTTCAAAAAGTCTATTTCCCCAGATGCTCTAATTTTTAATAATTTTATTTCAGAGAAAAATAGTCTTTTGAGTCTTTCCACCAATGTTTCAAAATTTTACTCCTAATTTTTCTCTACCTATGAGCGTACGTTTCTCATGTATCTGAAAGATGGAAGAAAGAAACTGCAATGTCCATTCCCCAACTGATTAGTCACCTATTCTGCCTCTCATTTACCTTGAATTCTAATGAACTATTTGAGAAAGGATTGAAAATAAATCACAACAAAACAATAGGCCTCTTTCCCACCCTCCATGATTCATTTGTCTTTAGTCCTGAGGCCTTGTCAATCATTGCTTGCCAGCCAGCCATTGCTGTGTCCTAACCTAGATCTTTCAAGTTTCTCACTAGACGCCAAGGTGGATTCATTGGAGTAAACAGCCCACCTGTCTTTCTAAGATATCCTGTTACTGAAAACCCATTAACATCATTTATTACCCCCTCATTCCAAATTTCTTCAGACTTATATTCACATAAAAGGTACTTAGCTTATCTAACATATGAACATCTAAAATATTTGTGTGGAGTGGTAATCACTCAGTCGTGTCCAACTTGTTCAACCCCATGGACTGTAGCCTGCCAGGCTGCTCTGTCCCTGGGATTTCCCAGGCAAGAATACTGGAATGGGTTGCCATTTCCTTTTCCAGGGCATCCTCCCGACCCAGGGGTCCAACCTGGGTCTCCTGCATTGCAGGCAGATTCTTTACCATTTGAGCTACAGGGAAGACCTTACATATTCTTAGATAAAGGTCCTTTTGTGATCAGAGAGCAACTACTATATATCCTTGACAGACTTAACATCTGATGAAGAGGCCAGAATAAATATGAATGAAAAATATAGAGGGAGATATTCAGAAAACTTGCCAGGACTCTACCATAGCTCTGTTTGTATCTATACGTGTATTTTTTGGTACATAAATGTTGAAATAACCACTGGTGGTCCTTAAGTCTCACCTCAAGCTTGAGTCAGCCCCTTTTATATCCTCCTGTTTTGAGACTCTGAAGCTGGCATCTTCATATTATAAAACAATGGGATGTGTTGAATCCCACAATATTAACTATTCCCTGGTGGCACAGTGGTAAAGAATCTGCCTGCCAATGCAGGAGATGTGGGCTTGATCCCTGGGTCGGGAAGGAAATGGAGAAGGAAATGGCAACCCACTCCAGTATTCTTGCCTGAAAAATTCCACAGATAGAGGAGCCTGCGGACTACAGTCTACGGGGTCACAAAGAGTGGGACACGACTGAGCATGCAGTTGAGCATGAAGTTAAGCACTCATACTTTGTCAAAGTGTATGTTGATTCCCCATTGTACTCTGACCTGTGAGATCATAGTGACGTACTCCACTAATCTAGCACTAATGATACCAGGTAGAAATACAGCATTTTACCCTGTCCCTCATAGGTCATATTTTAAATTGTTTCTGTTTGGTCTCCTCCCTTGCTACTTTCTTCCTATAAAGGATTTATGATCCTCCTAGGATTATGTGATGAATAATTACATGTGGTTGGGAGAGATAGAGCCTGTTTGCTAGAAATGGAACCTCTTAGCCCCAGATAGCAGGTATTTGGATCATGGAGTGATCTATTCAGGCATATTCCATCAGTACTCCATGTGATGAAGTAACTATGCATGTGTTCTAAGCCACTTCAGTCGTGTATGACTTTTTGCAACCCTTTGGACTGTAGTCTGCCCGGCTTCTCTGTTCTTGGGGCTCTCCAAGCAAGAATACTGGAGTGGGTTGCCAATGCCCTCCTCCAGGGGATCTTCCCAACCCAGGGATGGATTACCCTCTCTTTTCTCTCCTGCTTTGGCAGGTGGGTTCTTTACTACTAGTGCCACCCGGGAAGCATACCAAATACTACAATCTCAGTTCTCTGAAGACCTGTGTGGTTAAATATACACATATAGTTAGGACAACTAATCCTTTCAATTTCCTTAAAATCTTTATTTTCTAAGATTATATTGATAGATATATTTTTAAAAAATTTAAAAAGTTGAGAGTGATAATTAGTAATAAAATATGAGATCATTATTATGAATTCTTTGGTCCTAATTTTATTAATATATTAACTATTCATTTGTCCAAAGAACATTATATCTGAGCCAAATTATTCTTTTGCAATAGAATCAGATTACCATTTATTCATCCAAAGAGATCATTACTTTCCCATGTATCAAAAAGGACTGCAAAGAGATCATGGAATGGTGCAGTTTAAAAACAATTGAGTTTTTTCACTTCTTTGGCACTATGATAAAAGCTATTAGACTATTAGAGTATTCAGCTGTTTGAAGGCAACTCTTAACACAGTTAAACTGTTGACCTTTAATTGTGAATGAAACTTTTCTCAAAATTACTAGTAGTTCAGTAGACACTTCCTAATTTTAGGTGTGTGGTAGATGGCATGCTCAAAAACAATATTGTAGGTCAGTAAAGGTGATTTAGTACAAATATAGTTAATGCCTATGCTAGTTGGGGGAAATTTGTGGGATGGTAAATATGTAGATTTCTTATTTTAATACTGCTTTCTTTTTTAAAATTTAAATACATTTATTAATTACTGAATTTTCCACATCCTATCTCAAACTTACTTGCCCCGATTGCCCTGACTGCTCTCCACCAATACTGCATTAATTCTAAAGTTCAGAGTGTTAAATCTTAACAGAGATATCTTTCACACTTCACTGTCTCTGAATTTTACAGTATAAAGTTCAGTTTTTACTTTTATGCTAGATTTTATCTTTCTTTTAGGAAAAATATTATTTTCTTAAAAATAATGTATTAAGTCCTCGCGGCTGTGGGCCCCGGGTGCGCAGCGGCGCTCGGAAAAAAAAAAAAAGTATTAAATCAGTTTTATAGGACAATTGAAATAAAGAAAGCTCTGTTGTAATCAGAGTTTGAGATATATAATGAAAGGTACTATATACTCTGTTTAGTTTTCCCAGGCATTTTAAGATTTTAGAGATAAGCCATGTATGTTATTATTGCTATAACAAAAAGAACTTAGTGAGGTAGTATTAATAGAATGGTTTCTGTCATTCAGTTTCCCTTCAAGCATCAAAAGTCCAATGATTTAATAAAATGAATGGCTAAAATTAGGTTCAGAAATATTGTATATATTAATTTTACAAAGTGTGCAACTTAGGCTTTAAAATACTTTATCATTTTTATTTTCATGGAATGTGAAAAACTGCCCATAAAACAACTAGGATGAAATGTGGAGATCTAATTCCATGTGTGTATGATTTCTTAATTTTGTACCAAAGATCTAAAAAGTGTAAAAATCGAAAACTTGAAGAGTTTCATCTCTTTAAATTTTTTCTTTGAGAATCACTTTTCCCCTTGCTTCTCTTGCAAAGAATCCCTAAATTTCAGTTACAATAATAAGAAATGTAAAGTTTTAAATATATTGTGTTTTGTAACATGTCTATTGCAAAAATTTTTTAGCTAATGTAAACAACGCATAGAGAAGATTGTTATTTTGACTTTGCTGTATTGATTCCACTATGATGCCTGTTCCATGAAGTGGGTGTGATCAGAGATTAGAGAGCCAGCCAATCTGGGGCAACAAAGAAGAATTCGAGGAATTGAAGTAGGATGTGTCTATCTTGCCAACTGTGTTTTCTTTCAGTTAAAAAATGTCATCTAGTGATTACATACATAGGGTTGAACACATATTGAATGATACTTGGTTTGTTAGCTGCTTACGTCACCGCCTTAGGTTCTGATAATTTCACCATGTTTGATGGTATTCTTTGAATCCTTAACAATCTTAGAGGTGCAAGCTGGAGACCCTTCTAGTAACTAGATAAAGTAAAGAAAGTATATTAGTTTGCTTGGACTACTGTAACGGATCACACACTGGGTGGCTTAAACAGCAGGTATTTATTGTCTCACACTTCTGGAATCTGTAAGTCCAAAATCAAGGTGTGCACAACAGGTGGGAACTTCTGAGGCCTGGGAGGGGAAGATCTGTTCCAGGCCTCTCTCCTCAGCTTGTGGTGGGTTTTCTCCCTCTGTCTCTTCGCAACATCTTCCTTCTGTGTATCTCTGTGTACAAATTGGATTAGAGCCCATTCTAATGGCTTCACAATTCAACCCCAGGCAGTATGCAAGCCTTAATGAGACTTTTAATTAAACAAAACCATATTTACTGGTGTCGATAGAGATGTGTGAAAACTCTACAAGTCATTTCTTTTGCATAATTCAGATAAACCCCCAGTTTGTTAGATATCAGTTTCTCAACTTTTACACCTTTAATGGTTTTTATGACTTAAGCCCTTCCTTGGGAATCAATAGTAAATAAGAAGCCCGAGATGGAAATTGTCCTTATTAGTTGCTTGCATTTTTTTTTTCCTTCGCTTCCATCTTTCAAGTTACTCATGGATCCTAAAGTATGTCTAAAAATTCTTCTTAAAAATACTAGCTTTGGAATGTTATTTCTAGGTATGTTCGTGGATAAGTGAGTAGATGTAGAATAAAAACAATTCCAAGTGAATGTCTTTTACTAACTAGAAGTTAGAGGTAATAAAATCATACACAATTTTACAGGGCTATATATTCATTCATTCTACAAACAGATGTTATGTGTACTCTATAATGCCAGGCACTGTTTCAAGTCTGGAAATATAAAGTTGAGCAAGATAAGCACTCTGACCTCAGGGCTTCAAAAGATATTGCAAAAGTGGATACAGTTTGTTTTTTTTTTTCCCTAAATTGGTCTGTCCTCTCTCTCTCACTTTCCATCTAATATTTAGCTCATTTTAAATGCAAATACAATTTTATAAAGTCTCTGACACTTTAACATCAGTTTGCTTGTATTGGCTCTTATAAAAGTAGTAATGAGTATTACTTTTAACTCGTGATTTAGGTTTTCCAATCAGACTGATGGATGGAGAAAATAAGAAGGAAGGCCGAGTGGAGGTTTTTATCAATGGCCAGTGGGGAACAGTTTGTGATGATGGGTGGACTGATAAGGATGCAACTGTGATCTGTCGACAGCTTGGCTACAAGTAAGAAAACCTAATTATTTGGGATGGTTGCTTGACAAAACGTATGATTTTTTTACTCTTATTCTTGTGTAAAATTAGTATTTATGATTCAGTTGAAAATACTGGCAGCATGCTGACTTGATTCAGATTGGTACAGAAATATGAAGTAGAGTCTGTTTAAATGTTTCTGTACTCTTATAAGACATATACATTATGTTACTTAAGAAATGTAGATTTTATCTAATAACAAATAGTCCATAACTCTCAATTATTCATAACACTGGAGAAGGAAATGGCAACCCACTCCAGTATTATTACCTGGGAAATCCCATGGATAGAGGAGCCTGGCTGGCTACAGTCCATGGGGTTACAAAAGGGTCGGACAGAACTTAGTGACTAAACAAAAACAACAATATTCATAACAACGCTTCTGTCAGCCAAACGTCTTAACCTTTTCTCTGTGATTTATGTTGCAGCTCAGTAGCCTTATAAGGGACTCTGCTGTTACTGAAATTACAGTTGGTTCTTGTTATTTGCAGTAGTTATGTTCTGTAAAGTCACTGTGAACATTAATTTAGGAAATACTGAGCCATTGCTTCTAGAGCTGAGGTCAAACCAAGTGATGTTCTGCCTTCTTGTTTTAACTCTTATGCTTGCAAGCAGTTGCCCTTTTTGTAGTCAGCTAATGCTGGTCCCATCACTTCATGAGAAATAGATGGAAAAACAGTGGAAACAGTGTCAGACTTTATTTTTTGGGCTCCAAAATCACTGCGGATGCTGATTGCAGCCATGAAATTAAAAGACGCTTACTCCTTGGAAGGAAGGTTATGACCAACCTAGATAGTATATTAAAAAGCATTACTTTGCCAACAAAGGTCCGTCTAGTCAAGGCTATGGTTTTTCCCGTGGTCATGTATGGATGTGAGAGTTGGACTGTGAAGAAAGCTGATTGCCGAAGAATTGATGCTTTTGAACTGTGGTGCTGGAGAAGACTCTTTTTTTTTTTTCTTTCAGCATTTTACTTTTTTAAAATTTTTATTTAATAAATGGTACAAAGCACAATGCCAAAAACATTAACAGTTAAAATTTCACCAAATGAAAAAATACTATAGATTACACAGTTGCAAAAAGCTACATTAAGTTATTTTACAACTGCCTCAAGCTGCAAAAAGAAAAAAAAACCCGATACCATACCTGTTATCCCTCTCTCAAAATAATGCCATTTATGTTATAAACCATGAGCACACCATCAAAAGACGGGAACTGGTTTTGTTAATTCATATATATATATATATACATATATATATATGACTGTATCACTTTGCTGTACACCTGAAACAAACACAACACTGTAAATAAAATATAGTACAATATAAAATAAAATAAGTAACAGACCTTTGGGGCTTTACACCGAGTCTTTAGAGTTCCCATCAGAGGGATAATAGCACCACAGCCGCACTGACTCCTCATGAAGGAGGCACATGAATGACTGGATTACAAGAGTTACAGGAATGAGAGCTGCTCACTTCCCAGAAACTACAGCTCACAGAAAACCAACAAAGGCATGAGATACAGACCATTCACTTATGAATGTGTAAAACTCAAGAAAGTCCACGTTATTCCTACAACATGTTGAAAGTGCTTCAGAATTCACACAATACTAATTTTCTTATGGTTCTGGTTAAATTATATATACCAGTTTATAACAAATGGTAAAATCTGTAGCTCTATTCAAAGTTTTAAAAGATTACTTAAGAATAGTTTCTTGTATTTCTGTGCCACCTTTATAGTTTTGGTTTCTCATTTCTTAATTAGTAAATTCAGCGTGCAGGTTCTATCCCAGGCTAATTTATACACTTCCAGAAGAAACGGCCTTTTAAATCCACAGAGTGTTGAGGTGGGGAGCCCCCAACCACTTCAGATTTGTTTCACATATGATAATATACATGTTTCAATCCATTCTCCCAAATTATCCCACCCTATCCCTCTCCCACAGAGTCCAAAAGACTGCTCCACACATCCAAGTCGCTGCTGCTGTCTCGTATACAGGGTTATCGTTATCCTCTTGCTATATTCCATATATATGTGTTAATATACTGTATTGGTGTTTTTCTTTCTGGCTTACTTCACTCTGTATAATAGGCTCCAGTTTCATCCACCTCATTAGAACTAATTCAAATGTATTCTTTTTAATTGCTGAGTAATACTCCATTGTGTAAATGTACCTCAGCTTTCTTATCCATTCATCTGCAGATGGACATCTAGGTTGCTTCCATATCCTGGCTATTATAAACTGTGCTGCGATGAACATTGGAGTACATGGGTCTCTTTCAATTCTGGTTTCCTCAGTGTGTATGCCCAGGAGTGGGATTGCTGGGTCGTATGGCAGTTCTATTTCCAGTTTTTTAAGGAATCTCCACACTGTTCTCCATAGTGGCTGTACTAGTTTGCATTCCCACCAACAGTGTAAGAGGGTTCCCTTTTCTCCACACCCTCTCCAGCATTTATTGCATGTAGACTTTTGTATAGCAGCCATTCTGACTGGCATGAAATGGTACCTCATTGTGGTTTTGATTTGCATTTCTCTGATTATGAGTGATGTTGAGCATCTTTTCATGTGTTTGTTAGCCATCTGTATGTCTTCTTTGGAGAAATGTCTGTTTAGTTCTTTAGCCCATTTTTTGATTGGGTCGTTTATTTTTCTGGAATTGAGCTGCAGGAGTTGCTTGTATATTTTTGAGATTAATCCTTTGTCAGTTGCTTCATTTGCTATTATTTTCTCCCATTCTGAAGGCTGTCTTTTTACCCTGCTTATAGACTCTTGAGAGTCCCTTGTACTGCAAGGAGATCCAACCAGTCCGTTCTAAAGGAGATCAATCCTGGGTGTTCATTGGAAGGACTGATGCTAAAGCTGAAACTCCAATACTTTGGCCACCTCATGCGAAGAGTTGACTCAGTGGAAAAGACTCTGATGCTGGGAAGGATTGGGGGCGGGAGGAGAAGGGGACGACAGAGAATGAGATGGCTGGATGGCATCACCGACTCGATGGACATGAGTTTGAGTGAACTCCGGGAGTTGGTGATGGACAGGGAGGCCTGGCGTGCTGTGATTCATGGGGTCGCAAAGAGTCGGCCACTACTGAGCGACTGAACTGAACTGAACTGAACTGACGAAGTCTAGCATATGAGCACATCCTTTTTAGAGGGTTGACAGAGAATGTGTTGCTATCAGCTAACCTCGTTAGGACTAAATAACTATGATGGAGATTCCATTCTTTTTGACCTTTGTGTGATTCCGTTGGCATGCTTCAATATGACATTGCTCTTGCACTCTGTGTTTATTAGAGTTATATCCCTTAAAAGAATTTTCAAAGGGTGTATCCTTATTGCTTTGCCTGTGTGCTCAGTCGTTTCGGTCGTGTTCAACTCTTTGCAACCCTATGGACTGTCCCACCGTGTTCCTCTGTCCATGACAACAATACCATGCCTCTCTGCAGACAGGAATATTGGAGTGGGTTGCTGTGCCCTCCTTCAGGGGATCTTCTCCACCCAGGGATTGAACCTGCACATCTTATGCTTCCTAGCACTGGCAGGCAGCTTCTTTACCACTAACACTACTTGGGAAGCCCATCCCTATTGCCTTAATAGAGACCTAAAACTAACTATATCTAATTTTTAATCTTATATTTAAATAGTTGCAAAGAGTTTAATTTCTGGCATATTTGTATATGACATTTAAAAGTTGAAGTTACATCATTCTTTTAATTATATCCAGTAAAACCTAAATATCTTGTTTTGATACTGTCATTCATTTTAAAAATACATGAATAAGTTGACCTTCACAAATTTTACATAGTTTCTTTTTCTCCTTGAAATTTTAGTTTAAATTTTCTTTCCCCACAGAATCCTAATGTTACCATGTTTTAAAAACTGTGTGTGTGTGTACACATGCAGAGAGTGAGATAGAGAAAAATTAAATTCTTCTAACAAGTTGCTCTCAGGATGTTATAATTTCTGGTACACAGCTAATTAAAAACAACACATTTGATAAATGATCTTTCAAGATAGGAAAAAAAGTTGACAAAAGCTCCCATTTCCTAGACCAATGGGTTGGGTTTTTGGTCCTTGGGTAACAGGAGGCTTCATTGCTATGATTTGTTTTGAACTGTTCTTTTGGCCACTTCAGTTCAGTTCAGTCGCTCAGTCATGTCCGACTCTTTGCGACCCCATGAATCACAGCACACCAGGCCTCCCTGTCCATCACCAACTCCCGGAGTTCACTCAAACTCATGTCCATCGAGTCCATGATGCCATCCAGCCATCTCATCCTCTGTTGTCCCCTTCTTCTTCTGCCCCCGATCTCTTCCAGCATCAGAGCCTTTTCCAATGAGTCAACCCATCGCATGAGGTGGCCAAAGTATTGGAGTTTCAGCTTTAGCATCAGTCCTTCCAATGAACACCCAGGACTTCAGAGGCTTTTAAATCTTGAAGCAATGCACTGTGGTTGGATTGGCTGAGTGAAAGGCATGCCTTTTTTCTTTTTTTTTGTGTGTGTGTAGTGGGAAAAAGGAAATGTTGAAAGAGAAGTTGATCTTGACTTAGCAAGACCAGTTTTAGGAGAGAATACACATGGATTTTGATGATCTACATATCAGTTCCCATATCTCTTGGAAAATCATCATCTACTCCCAGGAGGACTTGATACTCAGTTGAAGTGAAGTGAAAGTTGCTCAGTCATGTCCGACTCTTTGCGACTCCATGGACTGTCCATGGAATTCTCCAGGCCAGAATACTGGAGTGGGTAGCCTTTCCCTTTTCCAGGGGATCTTCCCAACCCAGGGATCAAAGCCAGGTCTCAGTTTAAAGACTCGTGTATTAGAGCCTATTGTCTCACTGAAATTATCAGCTATGAATTACTTCATGCTTGTAACCCAGAAGTCCCTATAGGTGACACAGTCTTTAATTATTTTTTTTAAAGTCAAAGAAAAATGTATTAGATTTCACTATATCTTTTAGAATGTCTTTAATTATGTACTTTTATTAGTTAAAATGTTCTCTAATTCTACTTGTTGATATATCTAAAATGGTACATTCTCTTTAGTTTGTGCATTGACTGGTAAATTTCTAAGAAATCATCCTTTTGGTTTATTTAATGAGTCTAATTTTATTTTCAACATGTTTACTTCCACCTGTCATCTACTTTTATGCTATCTATCATGCTTTATTTTTGGTTCTTTGTATGACTTTCCAGCTTTTGATTCACAAACAATCTAATATTCTTTCTTTGCTATCTCTAGTTGTCTGAAATTTCAGCATTCTTGTTTTACTAGAAATTCTCTTTAAATTTTTAGTAAGATATTCAGATATTTTCTTACCAATTTCACAAATTATCTGTAATTTCCCCTTCTTGAAAAACATCAAAACATTTAGCTTATCGTTATTTGCTTTCTACCTTTGCTCGTCCTCACACCCAAAACTGATGGGAATCATCTTGGATATTAGTTCCAGGATGTTATTAATTTTCAATTTTCTTCAAATTATGGCTATTTGAATTTCAAATTGCTCTTCATTCAGTTCAGTTCAGTTCAGTCGCTCAGTCATGTCCAACTCTCCTCGACCCCATGAATCACAGCATGCCAGGCCTCCCTGTCCATCACCAACTTCTGGAGTTCACTCAAACTCATGTCCACAGAGTCGGTGATGCTCTTCATTACACAGGCACTTATCAGCAATTATTTCCATTTTTTAAAAAATATTAATGAGATAACAATTTCCGGCAATTCTGATTAAGAAAAAGAATTTAAGTAAACATTAGAGAAAAGAAATATACGCACAGATACAGAGGGTTAAAAATTGTAGAATACTGTAAACTTACTTTTAGCCAATGAATTTGCACAGCTGGATGAAATGAACAATTATCTAGGAAACTGTACATTTCAGCAAAATATAATTATCAAGAGGATTCCCTGGCAGTCCAGTGGTTTGGCCTTGGTGTTTTCACTGCAGGGGCCCAGGTTCAAGCCCTTGTTGGGAAACTAAGATACTGTAAGCCATGCAGTATAGCCAAAAAAAAAAAAAAAAAAACCTAAAAACTCAAACCAAAAAAAAATCTTTTTACAATTGATACAAAAGATAGAAAACCCAAATAAATTAAAATAAATTACTAATGACAGGAGAACTGACTCGAGTTTTTGCTGAAGAGTTTTGACCAGTCTTTAAGACACAGATGGCTCCTGAGTTATTAATATAATAGTTGTTGTACAGCAAAAAAAAAAGATGAAAATCTTTCCATTCATTTTATGAAGTTAATATAACTTGATTTTAAGTCTAGACAAGGATTCATACAGAAAAGAAAACTCATGAATCTATATTAAAAATTCTAAACAAAACATTAATGAATTTATCAGCAGTATATTAAAAGAACAATATCACTCAAACAAATTTTCTGTAAGAATATGAGAGTAGTTCAGCTGAAGCATTCAATTTAATGTATTTTGGTGTGTTGTCTATAAATGAAAACATATATGATTATCATAATAATGTTGAAAACTTACATGATAAAAATCAGTATTCCTGTCTCATATCTCCTAGGATGCTGAGAATAGAATAAAACTACCTTAACTGTATTATCACAAACAAGCATGAAATAGGAACAAATAAGTGTTCCTGTTTTTGCTGCAATGACTCAGTATTATCTGGAGTTTCCACTAATCATTAAGAACTGAGGTATTGGAATTTTTAAGAAACCAGAATTGTTATATGAATAATGCAATGTCCACCTAGAAAACCCAGAAGGATCATCTGAAAAGACACTAGAACTAGTGTTTATTAATGTAACAATATGAAATATAGTTTTTAAAAAGAAATGTTCCTATACGCTAAGTAGAAAATTTTTTTAAATGTCATTTATAAAAGGTACAAATCTCAAAAAAATTCAAGGAATAAACTTCACAAAAATTGAGGTCTATGTGAAAAAAAGCTATTAGTAAATCTTTGCAGAAGCTGTAAGACTTCTTGATACTCCACAACTCTGAATGGGAAGACAAAATGGAAATTAATCTGTACGTTAAATGCTCTTCTCATCGAAGTCTTTGTTTTTCTTGGTGTGTATGATGGCTGGGGAGAAGGGCTTCACTTCCAAATTCATCTGAAATCGAGTCTATGTGATGCTGGCACAGGAATAGGCAAAGAGGTCAGTGATGGTTAACAGCCTTGGTTGTGCCTGGAAATCACTTTGGGACATAAAAAATATTACCCAGGCCTGGCCCCACTCCCTCTTTACTTAACATCTTACTTCTACTTTAATTGACCTCCAGTGGGGTTCATTGTGCTATATTTTAAAGGCGCCCAAAGGTAATTTTAATGTGTAGAATTATTGAACTATAAAGACTGAGAAGTGGCTTGTATACTTACAAGCATGATAAATTAGTAAATAAAAATGCCCTTTAAGTCAGCAGGAAGAGTTATTAGAGCAGTTACTTTAGGGACTGAAATAAAGCTAGATTCCTCACTAATATTAACAGAAATAAATTCCAGACAGATCAGAACTGTGATGTACAAAGTAAATTAGAAAAATACCTTTCCTTTAAATAGTTATATTTTATTATACATATTTCAAATGCATAATTTGCTTTCCAAAGACTTGTCCTATATGAAACAATGTATAAATCCAGAATCTTAAATGTTTATATCTGTTGAATAAAAAATTTCACTTCTGGGAAGAAATCTAAGCTGCCCACAAAAAGATTAATATATAAGGATGTATATACTTGTAAAACCTATAAAAATTTTAAAATAAATGTGCAATAGTAAGGAAATAAATTCTTTTTTTTTCCCTACACTGAAATTTGATGCAGAACCACCTTCATAAGAATCGTCCACTTAGTTTGAGATCCACTAATCTGTACAGTGAGTTTTTTTTTTTAACAATAATGGTAGTTAATATTTTCCCCATAAATGTGTGCCAAATCCTAGCAGTGTGTGGTTGGGGTTTTTTCATGCTTTTATTTTGAAAACTTGATACAATGAGCATTTTTACTTATACAACTGTTAAAAGTTTTATATGTAGAAAGAATTAAAGAGTAATTTTAAAGTTGCCTGTTTGATCTTCCATGACTATAAGTATTTCTAATTGGTTAAATCTTATTTTTATTTGCAATTTATGTCAGAGTAGCCATCACCAACACAGAAGAAATTTTAGGTACATTTTTGAAATGAGTGTACTGCCAGCTACAAGCCTGTAAGGCCAGGTCTCATAGCTGAAAGGGGACTATTCAAGCAAATTCCTCAGATAATCCGTATCAATAAACTACTTTGCCTGAGTTCCTTGCATAACTATAAGGAAAGTATAAAAACCTTATTCTAACTAAGTAGAAAGTATTTTCATTTTAGCAATCTGGTCTATATTGTCATTTTTAATAAGACAGTTTCTTTTGATTGAAAACCCTCCTGCTTTACTATTGGTTGCTGGTTTTTATTTTATAAATGAACTTTGAGTTGTTTGTATGTTGTATGCTATTTCCCTCTGTTAGAGAATGCATTCATCAACACACACACACACTATATATGTGTACATAGTATACATACTCAAAAACTTTAAAATTTATCTTTTCACTTTCCTTTGGTGGTTTTTAGTGAAGTGGCGTTTTTTAATTTTTGTTGAGCTTATCAGTCTTTTAATTTAAGGTGTACCATCTATGCTTTTTTTTTTTTTTTAACAAATCTTTCCCTAACTTGAAGTTACAAGGAAAATTTTCCTATAATTCAAACGTTAAAACTTGGCCATTCATAATCATGTCATTAATTTAACAGGAACTGAGTTTTGAATATGGTGTTAGTTCGAAATACTTCACTGAAAATTCTGTATTCGTATATTTCATAAGAAGTAATATATTATTAAAAAAAGAGAGAAACCAAAGAAAAGTGATATACCTAAAGTAATTTTGCCTTCTTAACTATGGTTCCTGGTTTTCTCTTTCTCAGTTGAAAATTGTGCGTTTTTACTTCTAAAGTGGGCTTTAAAAATTCTTAGCCCCCTAGGTAATTATTTAATTCTCATAATTTTCTTGGAAACCAATTTTAAGAGAGTATTATGCTCTGGAAGACAGTGGATATTTTTGAGAAGTTTTTTTTCCTGCTTAAACTAGATTTTAAGACTCATAAATTTTTGACATGTGACTTTCTTATTAGAAATTAAGATGTAATCAAGAAGCTGTGGAATATGATAACAAAGAATGTATAGTTATTATCTCTCAAGTTTTTTGATAGTCATAAAATAATTTTTTAGCACATATAGATGCTAATATTAATATATGAAAGTTAAGAAGTATACTTGGATGAGAGTATATGTTGTGATTTATTCAAATGTACGATTGACTGACTCTCCACATCCTCAAGAATGCTCTGTTTCCAGGGGCCCAGCCAGAGCAAGGAGCATGGCGTATTTCGGGGAAGGGGAGGGACCCATCCATATGGATAACGTGAAGTGCACAGGGAACGAACGGTCCCTGGCCGACTGTGTCAGACAGGACATCGGAGACCACAACTGCCGCCACAGTGAAGACGCAGGAGTTATTTGTGATTATCTTGGGAAGAAAGCATCAGGAAACAGTAGTAAAGGTATGTCACCTTCTGGGATGTGTCTGTGAAGGTCAAAGAATACTCATCCCCACGTCATTATTCTGAGCAGCACTTGGGTGATGAACTCCCTTCCATAAGAATATATTCAACCCCTTGCTCCTTCTGCTAGTATTTAGAGGCAGTGATTCTTCACCAACTTTCCTGTGTGGGACTCCCAGAGAGGGCAGAGTTCAGGGGCAGGAGTGGGTTTAGAGGATTTTGTAATCTCTGAGATTGTCCCTCTTTGACATTCTTAGCCATTTATAACCATTCCTTCTTTGAATGTAATAAAACTGTCAAACTTGCTGGTATCCTTGAAGGTTTAGAAATGATATTTGCTTCATAAAAGCAGGAAGAAATGAAAATTTAAAGGTGAATCAGAGAAGGGCACTTCTTCCACTCTTATTAATATCTTAACAGGGATAGTTTTTGAAATTAATTGCAAAAAGAAATTATCTTTTGTACATTCTACTCTCTGAAATTTAAAAATGTAAGGAAAATGAGAAGTAATCTTTCAGTGTAATACAGTGATGGATAGTTCATACTTATATAAATAGGAGAGTTCATAGAAACTCTGAGTTTAATTTTTATGAAACAAATACTGTTTTAAGTGAAGAAGGGGAAAACTATCTCTTTTGGAGGAAACTATGGTTATGTTTTATGAAAAGAACAGTCGTTTATTTATGCAGATTAAAAATTCATGGTTTTGATACTTAAGATTTTCTTAAAATCAGGTGTGTCTATACTTGAGTATCCTCTTTTTCTAGCATCTTTTAATAACCATTAAAGACAATCCAATAAATTGGATATTGTTAATATGATTCTTCATTATCTGAGAGTCTTTTGAGTGTGAAGAATATTTGCAACTCTTTATGTTTTGTTTTATATATATATATATATACACATATATTACATGATTTGGTGAGCAAATTTTTCCTAACTATAGACTGTAACTTAATTAAATTCCCTTCATTAATTTAAATACAGTTACAAAGTTAACATAGCTAATTCTTTGGATTATGGAAAATTTCTTAAGTAGTAGAAAAACATAAAAATTCAGTAACTAAGAAATATTTTAGTATATTTCTGTGTAAAATAAACCTATTTTAAAATATGAAATACCATATTTATTTCTTCATTATTAATACATTTGCTTTAATGCCTTCCAAAGGTGTAGCAGTGCTCATTTTGATACCTTTCCATGGTCCCAATGCTACATATCTGAAATAAAACGATTTTATCTTAGATCAACTGGATTACTGAATCTGACTTATTAACTTGTTGATTTTGTGTTGAGGTTCAAGACCTATTAACTTTTATAAGATGATTAAAACTCAAGTCATCAGTTTTTGGTCATCTGATGGGATCCTTTCATAAATGAATTTCATTTTACTTTATAACTTTTTTATATTAGTGAATTTTATGGCTTTCAATAAATTTTACTTTCTTGCAATCTGTTACTTTGCCCCAGAATGATGTAAACTTTTGGTTTTGCTTGCTGAATATTACATCATTTTTTGTGTTGGCATTATATGCATTATATATGCTTTATATGCATTGACCTGACTTGGAACATTATCTGGTATCTTCTCACTTACAGTGTCACGTAGAGGACTCATATCATAAGAGATGAGGATTAAGGTTTGACGGCATGTCTCTGAGCTCATTTGACAAATTAATGATTTTGGTACACATTGCTGAACCTCTTTCTCTATGAAGAAATACCTACTGCTGATATCCTGTTTGGCTCCCTTTTACCTGGTTATTATGGGAGAATATTAATGCTGACTAGACTTTCATGGTCTTGGCATAATTCCTACCCTTTCTTCCTACTCTGATAGAAAAACAGTATATACTGTACTTTAAACATATATACTTAACCATCCCTGGGTTGGGAAGATCCCTTGGAGGAAGAAATGGTAAGCTACTCCAGTATTCTTACCTGGGAAATCCCATGGACAGAGGAACCTGGTGGGCTCCAGTCCACAGGGTCACAAGGAGTTGGACGTGACTGAAGCAACTTAGCACACACACACACTTTCTAAAATTATTTTTAAAACTAGTCATACCTTATTTACTCTTCTTTTAAACACCACCTTTTCATATATTTTCAACTTAACTCTTCTTTTTTTTTTAATACTCTTGACAGAAATCTGTTATTTTGAGATGTTTGACTTAAATCCAATTTGCCACTTAAACTGGCTTAGTAAATCCTTTCCGTACATTAATATGCTATTTGAATAAATGTAAATTTGTGTCAGAATTTCTTCCTGGGAATGTGCTTTGCTTCTGTGAGTTACATTTGTATGTGTCTTGGAAGAGTGTTGTCTGTGAAAATTAAATAATTCAGATCATCATTATTTTTTGTAGTTCTCTTGTTTAGTATTTCTGAACTCCTGAACAGTCTTCATAGTCAGCAGAGGAGTAGGGCCAGACCATTCAACAGTCCATGAAACCTCCTCACAGCTGACTGTGGGAAACCTCATAAAGTTCCATGTCTACTTGTGAATTACTGTTGCCTTCGTTAGCTGAGAAAGCAATGTCTAATTTTTATTATAAGAAAAAAAAATAGCCTATAATTTGAAGAGAAAGGCACTTTAAAATAGAGGAAGCAGCTACAGGGAAATGTGTCACTTGTATCTCTACCCCAGTATCAGCAATGTGGTAGTTTAATTAAAAACCTCATTCTGCTTCAGAGTCCCTCTCATCTGTTTGTGGTTTGAGATTATTGCCCCGTCGGCAGAAGCGGATCATTGGTGGGAAGAATTCTTTAAGGTAAAAGTTTCTTCAGAAGTGATTTTCCATATTAGAGAATTATTTATACAGAGAGGGGATTACAAATTGGGGCATTTTCTACTATTATATAGTGGATTTGTCTTATTTTATTTTCTAAATACAGATCACACCAATAATTTCACTGCCCTTTGACCTATATTTATTTATACAGACCATGTTTTTCAAATCACTATCTCCTGATATATGAGATAGATGGGTTGCAGAAACAAACTGATTTACCAGGAAATCTGAAAAATTGTATAACTACACATTTATTTAATTTAGAATATATTTGTTTTGGACTTGACTCATTCTTGTAATTTTTTTGCTTATTGAATTTACAAATGGAAAACCAGTGTTTTGCTTAGTAAATATTTCTTCAGGGGAGTTCCCTGGACCTGGTGGGCTACAGTCCATGGGGTCACAAAGAGTCGGACATGACTGAAGCAACTTAGCATGCATGCCAATGGTTAGGGCTCTGCACTTTCCCTGCCATGGCTCGGGTTCAATCCTTTATTGGGCAACTGAGATCCTGCAAGCCATGTGGCATGACCAACAGAAAAAAAAAACACACAAAAAAACCCAACTTCTCTAGGGTGTTTAGGTGATGGAGAAAATACGCTTCAAATCACAAAATATAAAGAAGACACAAATTGTTTCCAGGGATGTCAGAGTTAGGGGCTATACACACAGATGCTATAGGCAAATCTTCAGGGTGTTCTGCTCAAAGCTGTAGGAATATCATTCTCAAAGTAGGAAAGGAGTTCACATTCTCAAGTCCTTTCCTCCTGCCTGCACGCCTAAGTCATTGTTTCACTGGACAATGTGCCTTGCTTTTCTGATGAGTGGCTTACTTTCTTCTTAGGGGTGGTTGGCCTTGGCAAGTAGCCCTCCGGCTGAAGTCATCCCATGGAGACGGTAGGCTCCTTTGTGGGGCCACGCTCCTGAGTAGCTGCTGGGTCCTTACAGCAGCACACTGCTTCAAGAGGTATGTGTGTACCGTTCCAGATAATGCACTTTGGCCCTTGCTTACCAGTTCTTCCAACCCCTTCCTGCTCTACAGCATACTGGACACTTGGAGTGTCAGAGACAGGCTATAGGTATTCCTCGTCTCCTCCAGTGGTGCTGTGGAAGCAAGGGGGTAACATTAGGAGCAAAGAGAGCACTCAGGAAGTCACTTGCTACCCTGGTATTAAAGCAAACTCTAGGTTTAGGGAGAAGAGAAGATGGGTCTTTGGAGGGGAGGCAGCTTTGTTATTGCTTCTCCAAGAACATGTCTGAGGATGAAATCATGTGCCCACAGAGCTGGAAGAGACCTCAAATTATTTGCTTCTGAATGCTAAGGATTAGGGAGTCCATGTTTAGTGTTTTGATTTGAATTTTAGAACCTTTGAGTCTGCTTGGTGTTTTGTGTCTTATAGAGAAAGACTTCTCTATGTGTACCTGTCAGTTTGCATCCTGGTCATTTCCTGTTGTCTCAGACATTTTGGGCTTCGCTGGTGGCTCAATTAGTAAAGAATCCGCGTGCAATGCTGGAGACATGGGTTAAATCCTTGTGTTGGGAAGGTCTCCTGAAGAAGGATAGGGCAAACCACTCCAGTATTCTTGCCTGGGAAATCCCATGGGCAGAGGAGCCTGGAGGGCTGCAGTACGTTGCGTTGCAAAGAGTTGGACACGACTTAGCGACTAAACCACCACCAGGCATTTTATCAGTCCAGTCTGAAGTCTTTCCAGACTTCAGGGGAAGCCCTGCAGAGGAATTCAGTGTGCCAGAGCCACACTGCTCATGGTGGTAGTGCCTGCAGGACCTGGTGGTCCTTTCTTGACGTCCTGTGCTCCTTAGTGGCCCTGGATAATGGCCGTTTCCTCAGCATGAATTTTAGTGTTTAAAAATGTGTACCATTGCTTGGCACATATTAATGATGACTGAAGCAAGGTGATGAATACAGGGGGTTTCACTATTCTAATTTTGTGTATTTAAAAATACTCAAAAAATGTTTTAAATAGAACATTTCCATAGTGTTTAAACATTCTTACAACCAAAAATTTGTTTTGTAGTTTTTCATTTGTGAGATTATGTGGCTTCATTGTGTATTTACAATCCACCCATGTAGATTTTGTTCGTTTTAACTGCCATATGAGTGTGGCAGTTAAAGTTAAGTCTTATTGTAAGATGCAACCAACCACAGTGTATTTATTCTCCTGCTGGTAGATAGTAAGGTGGCTTCCATTCTGTCATCACTAAGAAAGAGCGCTGCAGCAGATGTGTGCGTCTCACTGGTGCAAGCGTGTGGGAGCGTTGTTCTGGGCCCAGGAGTGTGGGCGCCACTCACACTTACGTCTCACTGGTGCAAGCGTGTGGGAGCGTTGTTCTAGGCCCAGGAGTGTGGGTGCCAATGACACTAGGCACTGCTGGTTTATGTTCTGAGTAATGGTATCAGTTTATATCACAGCAGTTTGTAAGTTCCTGTTTCCTCACATCCCTATCTCAATTTGATACGGTCAACATTTTCAGTTTTTGCCAACCTTAAAGAGGTTTTGGGTTTCTTCTTAATTCTATTCTCCTGATTTCGTGTCTTCTTCTTTCGTGAATTGTTTATATCCTTTGGTTATTTTTCTATTCAGTTGTCTTTTATAATTGATTTTAACATTTTTTGGATATATTCTTTGTACAGAGTCTTTGTTATTATGTGTTACAAAATGCCTTTTACCTATCTGGGGTGTGTCCTTTCACCAGCTTAAGGTCTTTTTCTTACGAAGATATTTCAATTTTAATATTTTTAAGTGTGTCAGTTTCTGAAGTCTTATAAAAGCTTTGTATATCTAATTTTTAAAGTCCTTCTTTAGCCCCATAAGAAATACTATCCTAGTTTTTTACAGAAAATTTTATAGTTTTGCTTTTCCTGTTTAGATTTTTAATCTGTTTATAGTTTTTTTCTGTGTGTGTATATGGTATATGGTATAAGGAAGGGACCTAATGTTGTATTTTTTCTTATGGATAGCTAGTTTTTCCAGTACTTTCTAAAATTAAACATTCCATTCTTTACCCACTGATATGTAAGTTGTGTTGTTAAGTTCTCATATATCTTTTTTTCTAGAATCTCTATTCATTTCCTCTTACCTATTTTGATAAATACTTAGGGACTAATGTTCCATGTTCAAAGTGCTGCAAAAGATACAAATCTGTATTTTACATATTTTCTGTCATTCATGGGTAATAGTTGAAAGTTCACCTATATACTAGTAGGTTTAATATATTCATGTGTTACATGCGTGGTACAGACAATAAAGATTCATTTATTAACTTAACAAAAAATTATTGAGCCTGTAATGTTCCCAGAAATGTGCCATGCACTAGAAATATCTTGGAGAATAAGACAGATAGCACCCTTGTTAGCATGAGGTCTTGGAGAATCCCATGGAGGGAGGAGCCTGGTGGGCTATGGTCTATGGGGTCGCAAAGAGTTGGACACAACTGAATGACTTCACCTCACTTTTCACTATAGGAACCCAGAGGAGGGAAGACATATAGGATGAAAAAAGGTATAGTGTCATTTTTAAAATGAGGTCTTTTCTCCATAATATTATTTAGCTACATTCAGCTTATTAATAACTGATTCCTGAGCCACTATCCTAGATCTGAATCTTTGGAGCTAAGACCCAGGAGTTTGCATTATTATGAAGCATCTTTGATGATTCTTATGAACATTAAAAGTTAAGACCCTCTTGCTTCTGGATAGAATAGCATATGGTCTGGACATTTGAGGAAAGATGATGAGAAAGAATATAATGGAGTTAACAGGATACTTATCCTTGCCCTATTCAACATATTAATAGCTAAGCTGAAAAAGGACACTGATGACAAGTTAATTATATTTTTTGATGCTGGGAGATTGGTAGGGACACATAACACGTTGGAAGATAGGATCCATGGTGTCAAAGGATCTTGATAAGCTGGTTCTAACAAGTAATGTGGAATAAAGAATAAAATGCTGCGTTTAGTTCAGGAAGCATGACTTAAATGCAGCACAAGTGAAAAAGACCTTATGGGTTTTAGCATCCTGCAGCCTCAGTGGTAAAGAATCTACCTGCCAAGGCAGGAGACGTAAGAGATGCAGGTTCCATCCCTGCGTCGGGAAGATCCCCTGGAGGAGAAAATGGCAACCCATTGCAGTATTGGGATAATCCCATGGACAGAGAAGCCTGGTGGGCTATAGTCCATGATGTTGCAAAGAGTCGGACATGACTAAGAGGGACTGAGCATACATGAAACCTTAATAGAGTCAGCGAGGTAATGTTGTTGCCCACAAAGTTAATCAGCCTTGGGCAGCCCTGCCAGAACAGCACCAACACAGAGCAGTGAAGAGCCTTGTTCTTCTGTCCTACTGTGCTCAAGCTGTGTTGGGGGCCAAAACAGAGAGAACTGTGCTCAGTTCTGAGTGACATCCTATGAGAAAGTGACATGGTGTCCCAGGGAAGGCAAGCAGAAAGGGGGGCGTGTCAGGAATCAGATTAAATGTACTCTGTGTTGCTTCAAATACCACAGATGCTAATGGGACGTAATTTTCATTTTAGCATAGGAAAGAGGTCTGTTGTTAGGACAGCTCCAAGCTGGAGTGGGATGTATGTGGGAGGGAGTGTGTTCTGTTATGGAGTCTGTTGAAGCAGAGATGCTGAATTCATGTATTGGTAGAGGCTGGAGGCAGAGAATGTCTCATGTTGGGAACACAGTGGTGAGAAAGCATAAAGCATATTTGAAGGATGGCAGTTGCTAGGATCACGGATCCAGAATGTGTATAGTGGAGTTATAGTAAAGAAGCGGGAATGGTATGGGATGTCAGGGTAGTGAATCTCTGTTTCATTTACTTAATAGTGCAAAATCACTAAAGGTTCCTGAGCCTTGAAATCTGATCAAAGAGGAGTTTTAGGAGATACGTCATTGGAGATGTATGGGATAGATCTGAGGGGGAAAAGCAGAGTTATTAATCTAGGAGTCTGTGAACAAGCTTCAAATGATATGAAAAATATTTGCATACGTGTTTCTATCCTTTTTGTTAGAGTGATTCAGATTGGCCCATGTTACCGAGTGATTAAACCCTCTGTGGTAGGAACTGAAGGGAGACTGGTTGAAAGGCTACTGTAATAAAGGTAGAAGGGTGCAAAGGATGGGAGGGAGAGAAGGTAGACACCCTGAGAGAAATCGATAGAACTTGGTACTGGGTAACCAGAGAGTGAGATCTGGCCATTAAGACCAAGGTTAGTATGACCCGGCACGTGTTAATGACTGGGCCCCCAGGGTTTGGAAAAACAACTAATCTAGAAAGCCACTGAAGTTTTAAAGTCCACTGGTGTGCCTGTTGACGGATTTTATACAGAAGAAGTCAGACAGGGAGGAATAGGAATAGGGTTCGATGTTGTCACTTTGTCTGGCATCCGGGGACTTTTATCCAGAATTGGGTCAGACTGCCCCCTGGATCTGACTGTGGCTCAGATCATGAACTCCTTATTGCCAAATTCAGACTTGAATTGAAGAAAGTAGAGAAAACCACTAGACCATTCAGATATGACCTAAATCAAATCCCTTATGATTATACAGTGGAAGTGAGAAATAGATTTAAGGGACTAGATCTGATAGATAGAGTGCCTGATGAACTAAGGACGGAGGTTTGTGACATTGTACAGGAGACAGGGACCAAGACCATTCCCATGGAAAAGAAATGCAAAAAAGCAAAATGGCTGTCGAGGAGGCCTTGCAAATAGCTGTGAAAAGAAGAGAGGCGAAAAGCAAAGGAGAAAAGGAAAGATATAAGCATCTGAATGCAGAGTTCCAAAGAATAGCAAGGAGAGATAAGAAAGCCTTCCTCAGTGATCAATGCAAAGAAATAGAGGAAAACAACACAATAGGAAAGACAAAAAATCTCTTCAAGAAAATTAGAGATACCAAGGGAACATTTCATGCAAGTTCAGTTCAGTTCAGTCACTCAGTCGTGTCCGACTCTTCGCGACCCCATGAATCACAGCACGTCAGGCCTCCCTGTCCATCACCAACTCCCGGAGTTCACTCAAACTCATGTCCATTGAGTCGGTGATGCCATCCAGCCATCTCATTCTTGGTCGTCCCCTTCTCCTCCCGCCCCCAACCTTTCCCAGCATCAGAGTCTTTTCCAGTGAGTCAACTCGTTGCATGAGGTGGCCAAAGTATTGCAGTTTCAGCTTTAGCATCAGTCCTTCCAATGAACACTCAGGATTGATCTCCTTTAGAATGGACTGGTTGGATCTCCTTGCAGTCCAAGGGACTCTCAAGAGTCTTCTCCAGCACCACAGTTCAAAAGCATCAATTCTTTGGTGATCAGCTTTCTTCACAGTCCAACTCTCACATCCGTATATGACCACAGGAAAAACCATAGCCTTGACTAGACGGACCTTGGTTGGCAAGGTAATGTCTCTGCTTTTTAATGTGCTATCTAGGTTGGTTGTAACTTTCCTTCCAAGGAGTAAGCGTCTTTTAATTTCCTGGCTGCAATCAGCATCTGCAGTGATTTTGGAGCCCATAAAAACAAAGTCTGACACTGTTTCCACTGTTTCCCCATCTATTTCCCATGAAGTGATGGGACCAGATGCCATGATCTTTGTTTTCTGAATGTTGAGCTTCAAGCCAAACTTTTCACTCTCCTCTTTCACTTTCATCAAGAGGCCTTTGAGTTCCTCTTCACTTTCTGCCATAAGGGTGGTGTCATCTGCATATCTGAGGTTATTGACATTTCTCCCAGCAATCTTGATTCCAGCTTGTGCTTCTTCCAGCCCAGCATTCCTCATGATGTACTCTATATATAAATTAAATAAGCAGGGTGACAATATACAACCTTGACGTACTCCTTTTCCTATTTGGAACCAGTCTGTTGTTCCATGTCCAGTTCTGACTGTTGCTTCCTGACCTGCATACAGGTTTCTCAAGAGGCATGTCAGGTGGTTTGGTATGCCCATCTCTTTCAGAATGTTCCAGTTTATTGTGATCTACACAGTCAAAGGCTTTGGCATAATCAATGGAGCAGAAATAGATGTTTTCCTGGAACTCTCTTGCTTTAATTCCATCACCTCCACTAGCTTTGTTCGTAGTGATAAACATGATGGTGTGACCACTCACCTAGAGCCAGACATCTTGGAATGTGAAGTCAAGTAGGCCTTAGAAAGCATCACTACGAACAAAGCTAGTGGAGGTGATGGAATTCCAGTTGACCTATTTCAAATCCTGAAAGATGATGCTGTGAAAGTGCTGTTCTCAATGTGCCAGCAAATTTGGAAAACTCAGCAGTGGCCACAGGACTGGAAAAGGTCAGTCTTCATCCTAATCCCAAAGGCAATGCCAAAGAATGCTCAAACTACCGCACAGTTGCACTCATCTCACACGCTAGTAAAGTCATGCTCAAAATTCTCCAAGCCAGGCTTCAGCAATACGTGAACTGTGAACTTCCAGATGTTTAAACTGGTTTTAGAAAAGGCAGAGGCACCAGAGATCAAATTGCCAACATCCGCTGGATCATGGAGAAAGCAAGAGAGTTCCAGAAAAACATCTATTTCTGCTTTATTGACTATGCCAAAGCCTTTGACTGTGTGGATCACAGTAAACTTTGGAACATTCTGAAAGAGATGGGAATACCGGACCACCTGACCTGCCTCTTGAGAAACCTGTATGCAGGTCAGGAAGCAACAGTTAGAACTGGACACGGAACAACAGACTGGTTCCAAATAGGAAAAGGAGTACGTCAAGGCTGTATATTGTCACCCTGCTTATTTAACTTATTTGCAGAGTACATCATGAGGAATGCTGGGCTGGAAGAAGCACAAGCTGGAATCAAGATTGCTGGGAGAAATATCAACAACCTCAGATATGCTGATGACACCACCCTTATGGCAGAAAGTGAAGAGGAACTCAAAAGCCTCTTGATGAAAGTGAAAGAGGAGAGTGAAAAGGTTGGCTTGAAGCTCAACATTCAGAAAACAAAGATCATGGCATTTGGTCCCATCACTTCATGGGAAATAGATGGGGAAACAGTGGAAACAGTGTCAGACTTTATTTTTTTGGGCTCCAAAATCACTGCGGATGCTGATTGCAGCCAGGAAATTAAAAGACGCTTACTCCTTGCAAGGAAAGTTATGACCAACCTAGACAGCACAGTGAGAGTTTTATTTCTTCTGTTCCAATCTGGATTCCTTTTATTTCTTTTTCTTCTCTATCTGCTGTGGTCAAAACTTCCAACACTATGTTGAATAGTAGTGGTGAGAGTGGGCACCCTTGTCTTGTTCCTGACTTTAGGGGAAATGGTTTCAATTTTTCACCATTGAGGATAATGTTTGCTGTGGGTTTATCATATATGGCTTTTATTATGTTGAGGAATGTTCCTTCTATGCCTGCTTTCTGGAGGGTTTCATCATAATTGGTTTTATCATAAATGGATGTTGAAAATAGAAAGCCCAGAGATAAATCCACACACCTATGGACACCTTATCTTTGACAAGGGAGGCAAGAATATTCAATGGAGAAAAGACAATCTCTTTAACAAGTGGTGCTGGGAAAACTGGTCAACCACTTGTAAAAGAATGAAACTAGAACACTCCCTAACACCATACACAAAAATAAACTAAATGGATTAAAGATCTAAATGTAAGACCAGAAACTATAAAACTCCTAGAGGAGAACATAGGCAAAACACTCTCCGACATAAGTCACAGCAGGATCCTCCATGACCCACCTCCCAGAATATTGGAAATAAAAGTAAAAATAAACAAATGGGACCTAATTAAAATTAAAAGCTTCTGCACAGCAACGGAAACTATAAGCAAGGTGAAAAGACAGCCTTCAGAATGGGAGAAAATAATAGCAAATGAAGCAACTGATAAAGGATTAATCTCAAAAATATACAAGCAACTCCTGCAGCTCAATTCCAGAAAAATAAACGACCCAATCAAAAAATGGGCTAAAGAACTAAACAGACATTTCTCCAACGAAGACATACAGATGGCTAACAAACACATGAAAAGATGCTCAACTTCCCTTATAATTAGAGAAATGCAAATTAAAACCACAATGAGGTATCATTTCACGCCAGTCAGAATGGCTGCTATCCAAAAATCTACAAGCAATAAATGCTGGAGAGGGTGTGGAGAAAAGGGAACCCTCTTACACTGTTGGTGGGAATGCAAACTAGTACAGCCACTATGGAGAAGAGTGTGGAGCTTCCTTAAAAAACTGGACATAGAACTGCCATACGACCCAGCAATCCCACTCCTGGCATACACACCGAGGAAACCAGAATTGAAAGAGACACATGTACCCCAATGTTCATTGCAGCACTGTTTATAATAGCCAGGACATGGAAGCAACCTAGATGTCCGTCCGCAGACGAATGGATAAGAAAGCTGTGGTACTTTTACACCATGGAGTACTACTCAGTGATTAAAAGGAATACATTTGAATTAGTTCTAATGAGGTGGATGAAACTGGAGCCTATTACACAAAGCGAAGTAAGCCAGAAACTAAAACACCAGTACATTAACACATATATATGGAATATAGCAAGAGGATAATGATAACCCTGAATACGAGACAGCAGCAGAGACTTGGATGTGTGGAGCAGTCTTTTGGACTCTGTGGGAGAGGGCGAGGGTGGGATAATTTGGGAGAATGGATTGAAACATGTATATTATCATATGTGAAACGAATCTGACGTGGTTGGGGGTCCCCACCTCAACATTCTGTGGATTTAAGAGGCTGTTTCTTCCGTAAGTGTATAAATTAGCCTGGGATAGAACCTGCATGCTGAATTTACTAATTAAGAAATTAGAAACCAGAACTATAATGGTGGCATAGAAATACAAGAAATTATTCTTCAGTAATTTTTTAAAACTTTGAACAGAGTTACAGATTTTGCCATTTGTTATAAACTGGTATATGTAATTTAACCAGAACCATGAGAAAGTTGGTATTGTGTGAATTGGGCCCTTTCGACATGTTGTAGGAATGATGTGGACTTTCTTGAGTTTTACACATTCATAAGTGAATGGTCTGTGTCTCGTGCCTTTGTTGGTTTTCTGTGAGCTGTAGTTTCTGGGAAGTGAGCAGCTCTCATTCCTGTAACTCTTGTAATCCAGTCATTCGTGTGCCTCCTTCATGAGGATTCAGTGCGGCTGTGGTGCTGTTATCCCTCTGATAGGAACTCTAAAGACTCGGTGTAAAGCCCCAAAGGTCTGTTACTTATTTTTATTTTATATTGTACTATATTTTATTTACAGTGTTGTGTTTGTTTCAGGTGTATAGCAAAGTGATACAGTCATATGTATATATATATGAATTAACAAAAGCAGTTCCCGTCTTTTGATGGGGAGTTCGTGGTTTATAATATAAATGGCATTATTTTGAGAGAGGGATAACTTAGGTAAGGCATTGGGTTTTTTTTTTCTTTGTGCAGCTTGAGGCAGTTGTAAAATAACTTAATGTAGCTTTTTGCAACTGTGTATTCTATAGTATTTTTTTCATTTGGTGATATTTTAACTGCTAATGTTTATGGCATTGTGCTTTGTACCATTTATTAAATTTTATAAATAAAAAAGAAAAAAAATGGCAACCTTAATACCACCAGTAAAAGAGAAAAAAAGAACAAAGTTACAGTTCCAGCTCCTCCAACTGGTCATTGTTGCACTTTGTAGAGATTATTTTAATAATTTAATTATTATAATAAAATAAAATAATAAATAATAATTATTTATAATTATAAATAATAATATAAATTTAAAAATAAATAATAAACAGCAGCCTCAGTTTTCTTATCTGTAAATTGGAGGCAATAATGTTCCACAGAGAGGAACAAATGATCTGCAAAATATGTAAAGGTTTTTTATATCTGTAAAATTAAGAACAAATGTTGGTTGTTATTATGGGAGGGTTCAAAAACAGGAATCAAAGATTATTATTAACTAAAGTAGACAATTCAGGATGGTTTCATCTCACTGACTATTGGAGAAAAATGTAGGAAATTGCAGAGAAACTGGATTCTTGCGCTTAGAATTTAAGTGAAATAATTAGATTTTCCTCTTCTTGCTCAGGACTCCTTGTCTTTTAAGTTGGTCTCTCTCTGCTAAAAGTTATAGACCATGGAGTTCAAGGCTTAGAGTATTAAAGTAGGGAAATTGTCCAAAAATTCCACTTGAGGTTGAAAACTTTGATTTGACTTTTGAGTTCCCTTAAAGGTTTTTTTTTTAAGGTACATGTTTGGGTTTGTTTCTTTAAAGGTCATTATTCCTCTCTTGGCTTGTTCCTTCTAGATTATTGCTTCAAGTCAGTAATCGTCTCACTTGTGTTTATTAACTAAGTGTCTAATATATTACTTGGCACAAATAGACCCCCTAAATGATGGTTACATGATGAAAGTGGGGGATCAGTTGCCAGATAGTGGATATATTTAAGAATGTTGAACTCTTTAGAAGATGGTGGTATTTTAAACCTAGATCAATGGATAATTCCTTCCATATGTCATTCTGAATTTCTTTCCATTATCTGCACAGTATAAAATAAAGACAGTTGATTAAGAAGCAGAGGGGTAGTTGATGATATGCAGCATTCTCACTTGCTTTGGATAGAATGCAAGACTCTTAATGTTAATAGGGAGAAATCTGTTTTGCAAAGGTGTTACGCATCCATCTGATTTGGTCTGTTGTTTTGAAGTGCCCAAGGAGGCTACAACTCACATCTTTATTACAGTAAGTTTTCTGAAAGCCAGTGATTAGAGGACAGTGACCACTGATTAGAACAAACTCCAAATTTTGTCTTCTGGGTTCAGGGACTTTGGATTAAAACAACCTTCTTTTAGTCATCAAAAACTTGGAAATGTGCAAAAATAGAGAATTTTCCTCTTGAATTGTAGACACTGTAGTGTAGAAGGGGCTTCCCAGTTGGTGCAGTGGTAAAGAATGTGCCTGCCGAGCAGGAGATGAAAGAGACATGGGTTCAGTCCTTGGGTTGGGAAGATCCCCTGGAGGGGGAAATGGAAACCCACTCCAGTAACTCCAGTATTCCTTTTTTTTAAAAATATACATATTTTTATTTATTTGGCTGCACTGGCTGTTAGTTGTGATACGTGGGATCTAGTTCCTCAGCCAGGGGATCGAACCCAGGCCTCTTGCACTGGGGGTGTGGCGTCTTTTTCTTGCCTGGGAAGTTCCATGGACAGAGGAGCTGTCAGGCTACAGCTCATGGGGTCACAAAGAGTGAGAGACGACTGAGCAACTCAGCACACACACAGCACACTGTACTGCAGAAGCAATGTGGTTAGCTTCTGAGACGCTCTCTTCCTTTTGAGGGCTTCCCCTGTGCTCAGCTGCTAAAGAATCCGCCTGCAATGTGGGAGACCTGGGTCGATCCCTGGGTTGGGAAGCTCCCCTGGAAAAGGGAAAGGCTACTCACTCCAGTACTCTGGCCTGGAGAATGCCATGGACTGTATAGTCCATGGGGCCGCAAAGAGTTGGACACGACTGAGCAGCTTTCACTTCACTTTCACTTCCTTTTAAATTCTTGGGAGTCTAACTTAAGGCCCCCTGGGAGGGGACCTAGTTTAGTATTTTGAAATTAGCTCTCTCACACCCTTTTCCTTTCTGTTTGTATTTCTACTGCTTTAATTATCAGTGAAGTGTTGGTCACTCAGTTGTGCCCGACTCTTTGTGACCCTTTGGACTCAGCCCACCAGGCTTCTCTGTCCATGGGATTTTCCAGGCAAGGATACTGGAGTGGGTTGCCATTTCCTTCTCCAGGGGATCTTCCGGACCCTGGTCTCTTGCACCGCAGGCAGATTCTTTACCGACTGATCTATGAGGGAAGCCCAAAAGCCAAATTGTTTTTTCTTTAAAATCGCTCAGTCATGTTCAACTCCTTGTGACCCCATGGACTATATATACAGTCCATGGAATTCTCTAGGTCATAATACTGGAGTGGGTAGCCTTTCTCTTCTTCAGGGGATCTTCCCAACCTAGGGATTGAACCCAGGTCTCCCGCATTGCGGGTGGATTCTTTACCAGCTGAGCCACAAGGGAAGCCCTAACTATAGTTTCTTCTTCATGGGACGTTTTATGGTGCCTAATTCTTGCAGTGATAATATGGTCCAGTGCTCTTGAACAGCCATTCTGGACAATACAGCATAGATTGCTCTCACCATCTGTGTTATTTTATGCTATAGGATGACAGTTTCTTAAATGTTTATTTTTTTGGCTCTGTAGAATATTCACTCTTTCATGTAATCCTCATATCAGAATAATCTAGGAATGATGGCCTGGGGATGATGAGATCAGAACACAATTACTCATATCCACCATCCTGTTATACTGATTTTCTATAGCATCTCTATATGATAAAGGTACTTTATTGGCAGGCTGACAAAATTTTAGTAATGCAGCTCTATGTTCATAGCTTTCACATATTATGAGGTGTCCAAAACATTCTTTTATGCTAACAGGGGTAACTGAGGTAGTTAGTAAATCACTGTTTAAAGGCCTTCTATCCCATTTTTCACATTTTTCCTAGTGTTAATAGGAATGCAACATCCCATTGGCAGTTTGAAGCAGAAACCTGGATAAATGAAGTTTTTGTTTTGCAGTTACCCTGTGAATTTTATGCAATACAAATTGCTTGCTTTTGCTGTTTCCTATTTTAAATAATTATTCAAGTACAATAAAATGACCCTGTCTCTGTGGTAGTATGGGAATATAATTAAGAGAAAAATTCCTGAATGCTAATTTCTTTTAATTGCTTGTTCTGATAACAAACACCATTTGAATGTACTTCAATAAAAGGATTCTTTTATTTCTGTAGTTCTGCAACAAATTTTATTTTATCAAGAATTATAGCTTGACCTGATTTTATCTTTTTGACTGTTTGCCTAGAGACACCATAGCAGCTGGAAATTGTCAGAGACTAGTGCTCTGAAAACCAGAAATATCTCGATTATTAGGGATTATAATTATAAAGATGAGGCACAGAAGTAATGGGACTTACTTTTTAAAAACAAAATGTGTCCTGTACTTAAACCTGTGTTCCAGCATGACCTGGAACATGGTAGAATTCAAGAACAAGATCTTTGGTTATGTACACAATAGCATCAATCATGCTAAAATCATTTCCTGAACACACACCACATGTGTATAAAATGGCAACCCACTCCAGTACTCTTGCCCAGAAAATCCCATGGACGGAGGAGCTTGGTGCAGGCTACTGTTCATGAGGTTGCAAAGAGTCGGGCACGACTGAACGACTTCACTTCACCCAAGCAACTTAGTCAGCCACTTTTTGACTTTCAGACAGCAGACAAGGACAGATTCTAGTAGTACCAGATGTGTACAGGCTGATGTAAAATATTGTCTTTTTGAATAGATAAATCTATAGAGAGAACACACATAAGAAAAATGACCCTGCCACCTGAATTCACTCTTCTCTTTTTAATTCTAGAAATTTTAAATTGTTGTTTAGTTCTAGAATCTCAGAAAAACTGAAATAGAGGATCTGCCCTGTCTTAGATCCTCTTTTGCTCAAACTTGTACAGGAATTTCATCCAGTTTTTATTTGAGGGGGAGTGGAAGGCATTTCAGCAAAGCAAACAACTGAATGGCGTGTCAGCCAAAATCTGAAATGTTTGTTTTAGAAGCAGTTTTGAAAATAATCTATTAAAATAACAAAAGTTCAACTAGAAATACCTTAAAATACATTGAAAAAGAGAATTCCTTGATAAGTTTTCTTGAGAAGTCTAGAACCATAGAAAATGCTTTCTAAGCCCAAAACTATACTGGTAACCTCAGCCAAAGTGTTATCTGTGAAGTATATAATCATACCCACTAGGAGAGGTGACACTGGAGACAAATATTTGGCTAGCAAACTAATCTAGTCTTATGTCAGATGATCTTCAAATTCCAAGCATAAATCTATTCTAAGAATAACTGGAGTGAAAGGAGTGTGGGAATCACTTCTTGGGTTTAGCTGGTCCATCTCTTAAATCAGGATTTTAAAGGTATGCATACTAATAAAGAACTTCATTTTAACAAGAGTGGTGCATTTTTCCTTCTTGTCATGTAAATATTTTGTTTTTATTCTCAGTTTAATATCAACTCCTGATTGGTGAGCATAGTAATTTGGGGGTATACTCAAAAATGGGCTTCCCTGGTGGCTCAGCATTAAAAGAAGCCACCTGCCAATGCAAGAGACCTAAGTTCTATCCCTGGGTCGGGAAGATCCCCTGGAGAAGGAAATGGCAACTTAGTCCAGTATTCTTGTCTGGAGAGTTCCACGGACAGAGGCAGGCTACAGTCCATGGGATCGCAAGAGTTGGACACGACTTAGCGACTAAACAACCACTGCAGTATATGAAAATACATGCTAAAGTCCACCTGGCCTGAGAACAGTGTGTGTGTGTATGGAATGTGTACCTGTTCATGTGATTGCAGTCTAGTAGTACTGTTGCCTAGAAAATCCCATGGATGGAGGAGCCTGGTAGGCTGCAGTCCGTGGGGTCGCTAAGGGTCGGACACGACTGAGCGACTTCACTTTCACTTTTCACTTTCCACTTTCACACATTGGAGAAGGAAATGGCAACCCACTCCAGTGTTCTTGCCTGGAGAATCCCAGGGATGGGGGAGCCTGGTGGGCTTCCGTCTATGGGGTCGCACAGAGTTGGACACGACTGAAGTGACTTAGCAGCAGCAGCAGCAGCCGTCTTTTAGGAGGCTTACTTCATTTCAGTGAGATTCCAGGCATGAAGGGACGGGAGTTAAGCTGGTGCCTTTCAGTCTTTGTTTCGATGGTTCTAGAGTCCTGCTGTGAATTTGGATCACCTGTGGTCCTACATCGGCTCTGTTGATGTAATGTTCTCAGAGTTTGTGTGGCCTGGACATTTGTAGTCTTAAAAGTGGTACAGGTGGTTCTCATGAACAATCAGCATTAATGAGAACAGTACGTCTTTGTGGGGACCTTTGTTTATTTTTCCAAAGAAATAAAAACTTCTGTGATGGTGTTGTTACAACATAGCAATTGGTGAGACATCTCTTTCACGTCATTAATTTAGGGATGAGAGTGTATGCGTGTGTCTTCCAAAAGAAGTCATTTAGCATATATTTATTAAAAGCTTTCTCTGTGCTGACTTCTTTGCTCACAAAAGTGGGCATAACATGGGCTTACACTCAGGGAGCCTTTGACAGGGTAGACCTGACGTCTTAACAAGTCCTAGTGTGTGGGTGCACGCTCAGTCACCTCAGTCGGGTCCGATTCTTTGTAACCGCATGGGCTGTAGCCCACCAGGCTCCTCTGTCCATGGGATTCTCTAGGCAAGAATAAGCCATGCCCTCCTCCAGGGGATCTTCCCAACCTAGGGATCGAACCTGCGTCTCCTGCATTGCAGACGGATCCTTTACCGCTGAGCCCCCAGGGAGCCCAACAAGTCCTAGAAACTGTTGTAAATGCTCTGACAGTGCTGTTGGGAGTGTTCAAAGGAAGGCTTGGGCAGCTTTCTGGGAGGGCAGGAAGAGTGTTCTAGATCTTGAGACTTAAAAGTTAAAATCAGTTTTTGCCATCTTAGGGTGAAGGACAGGGGAATGATACTGCAAATAGTTTGAATAAAGACAGGTTTGTCAGACACCTCTTCAAGCCACTAAAATGACTGGCACAGAAGCGGTATCAGAGTGGTGGACAGTGCTGTTCTTGGATGGATTTGTGTATCACTGAAGGAATTTGAACTTTATTGTGTAGACAGTCAGGACCCCTTGAAGGGTATACAGAAGAGTAGTTATATTACCAGATATTTCTATTTTGCTCTGGCTGCAACGTGAAGGATGGCTTGAAAAAGTTAAAACTTGAAGTAGTGATGCCACTTAGCAGACTGTTGCAGTAATCCAGACATGAAGTGACACATGAAGGCAAGATTGTCCAAGACTTTAAGACTGGGATATTTAAAAAATAAATTTCCATGTAATAATGTCCTGTTTCTTTGTTCACTGGCTAAAATTTAGATAACGTAGGACATATTTATATAGGATTTTTAGATGCAAGGATTATTTTAGCTAAGTGTCAAAGCTCTCTTTTGAAGAACAGAAAATATTGTTGCAGTAAAAAAAAGTTTTTAGGTTGAACAGTAATGTAATTATCTTAAATAATATAAAATGTTGACATACATAGGGAATGTCTCATAACTGGAGCTTAAGAGTTATAAGCAACATAAGAGATTGCATTAAAGAAACATAATAGGTTGCCTACTTTATGCCAGACTATTTCTCTAGACCAGTTAGGAATATAATGTGAGCCACGATTACAAATCATATATGTAACTTTAAATTTTCTGGTATCCACTTTAAAAGATTAAAAAACTAAATGGGTGAAGTTAATTTTAATGATATATTTCATCTCACTTAGTATATCCAAAATATTATATAAAAATTGATATTTTATATTCCTATTATCTATAGAAACAATATATTTTATATTCTTTTTCATACTAAATGTTTGAAATCTTATGCACATTTTGTACTTTTTTTGTAGTAAATATTCACCACTATATTTTTTTATAAATTATTAAATTGGAGGCTAATTACAATATTATGATGGTTTTTGCCATACACTGACATGAATCAGCCATGGTGCACGTGTCCCCCCATCCTGAACCCCCACCCACCTCCCTCCCCACTCCATCCCTGTGGGTTGTCCCAGAGGACCGCCTTTGAGTGCCCTGCTTCATGCATTGAACTTGCACTGGTCGTCTGTTTCACATGTGGTAATATACATGTTTCAATGCTATTCTCTCAAATCGTCCCACCCTCGCCTTCTCCTACAGAGTCCAAAAGTCTGTTCTTTATGTCTGTGTCTCTTTTGCTGTCTCATATACAGGGTCAGTGTTACCATCTTTCTAAATCCCATATATATGCGTCAGTGTACTGTACTGGTGTTTCTCTGACTTACTTCACTCTGTACAACAGGCTCCAGTTTCATCCACTTCACATCTCATTTTGGACTATCCACATTTCAAGTGCTCCAAGAGCACATGTGGCCACTGCTTCTTGAGCTGGACAGTGAAGCTTGAGATTAATTTCTTAAATTCCATTCCAGAGATACAGGCAACCTTTCAGCAGCTCTTTCAAGGATGCAGTGACAGTTAATCACTTGGGATTTTTCTTTAAAAACCTGTATATTAATGAGAAGTATTTAATTTTATAATATAACAGTATCAATACACAGAAAGTATAAATGAGTTATTTAAATATCTGATTATTCTTCATGACTGTTACTTTTTACAGTTTCAGGATATGAAATAATCCTAAAGTTTGAAGTGGAACCCACAAGAAGTCTAAGCACAATATATGAAAAGCCTTCTGTACTTTAAGATATGTGATAATTTAAGGTTCAAAATGGAGAATTTCAAGGACTCGCAGGAAATTGTTAGTTTCATATATCACTAGTAGGTGATCTCTTTGTTGCATTGTTCAGGTTTTCGAGTTGACATAGTTACGAAAGCCACTTTATAGATTGAAGTGTTGTCAGAGCCCTACTTAGGGCTATTAGAGTCTTGGAGCAAATTTAACTTCGTTGCTGTGTGGGCTTGTCTCTAGTTGCAGTGAGCAGGGGCTACTCTCTAGAAGTGGTGTGAGGGCTTCTCACCGTGGTGGCTTCTCTTGTTGCGGAGCACGGGCTCTAGAGTGGGCTTCATAATTGTGGCTCTGGGGCTCCAGAGCACAGGTTCAGTAGCTCAGTTGCATGGGCTTAGTTGCCCCGCAGCACGTGTGGTCTTCCATCTTCCTGGACTAGGGATTGAACCCAACTAGGGATTGAACCTTCCCCTGAGCCACCAGGGAAGTCCTGCTGAGAATGTTTTAAGTAGCCACAGAGGAGAAGTGGGGACTTCCTAGGTGGGGCTAGTGGTAAAGAACCCACCTGCTATGCAGGAGATTTAAGAGAAACGGGTCTGATCCCTGGGTCTGGAAGATCCCCTGGAGGAGGGCATGGCAACCCACTCCAGTATTCTTGCCTGGAGAATCCCATGGACAGAGGAGCCTGGTGGGCTACAGTCCATGGCGTCGCAGAGTCGGACGTGACTGAGGCGACTTGGCACGCTCGCACAGATGGACGTGAACAAGGTGCTGTACTCTTCAGTGAGAAAGAGGAAGTGATCAGGAGGTGGACTGCATCTTGTAGATTGGTGGTTCTCAATGGGAACAGTTTGCACCATAGGGAGTATCTGGCAACATCTGGAGACATTTTTGGTTGTCAAACTTGGGTGTGTGTATGTGAGTGTGTGTGCAGCTGACATCGAGTGAACAGAGAGGGCAGGGATGCTTCTAAACATCCTACAGTGCACAGGAACCCCTTTTACAGTAAAGAATAACCTGGTCCCTAATGTCAGTAGTGCCGAGCTTCAGAAACTGCTTTAGGTAGATGTATCAGAATCAAGGTATGCTGGCGGAAAAACAGGCTGAGACCTATCAACCAAGTAAATATTATGCTTATTTTTTATGTGAGTAGTTCCTATGGAAAAAAGACATTCATTAAAAATCTGCATTCATTCATTAAATCAACCAATGTATGCTGCATTTCTACTTAACTGGCGTTGCTATACTAGATGTGTAAGATTCATCAGTGAACACAGATAAAAGATCCCCGCCCTGAGTACCTTTTGTTTAAGCAAGGCGAGACAGAATAATAAATGATAAGTAAACTAGATAGTTTGTTAGAAAGTAGAGTTTTTAAAAAAGGAAAAAGCAGAGCAGATAAGGATTGTGGGAGTGCTGGAGGAATGGAATGATAAACAAGGGTGGGCTGTAATTTCAAATGAGCGTCAAAGTAGGTCTCACTGTCTGAACAAAGATTTAAGAGAGGAGAGCGTATAATGAATGTATGTTGCCTGAAGATAACAGTTTTGGTTTACATTTAGTTCACAGGAACGGGAGTAAAGTGGATTGTGCTAATTAAGTGATCTGGGAGATACAGAGTTAGACCAGACATGGTTTCTGCCCTCATGGAACTTCATGGGAAAGTCACCATCTTGGAAAATGACAAAAAAAAAGAGATGACAGCAAAGGCAGAATTGTAATTTTACCCTATTCCATTCGCTCCTGTTTTGATCCTTTTTCATGGTGGGAAAATGACTGGTTCATTCATCCTCCACCTTTAATCCTTCTCAGAAAACAGACAGTAACCTGGGTTAAACAGTGAAACGAATGAAGAAAAAACATGAGCAGAGACAGAGCAGTGGGGTCAGAGAAATGGAAAGAAAGGTGAAACTTACAAAAGGAGTTAATGATTTGGAAGCAAGGGTTACAAGTATCTCTATTAAGCTTCCTGGCAGGCAGTGACCAGTTTACAGCGTTTGAAGCAAGCCTCCCATTAGCTCTCTCTGCCTCTCAGGTACGGTAACAGTACTAGGAACTACGTGGTTCGGGTTGGGGATTATCATACGCTGGTGCCGGAGGAGTTTGAAGAGGAGATCGGAGTCGAGCAGATCGTAACCCACCAGCAGTACCGCCCGTACAGCAATGACTATGACATCGCCCTGGTTAGGTTACAAGGACCGGAGGAGCAGTGTGCCAGACTCAGCAGCCACGTTCTGCCAGCCTGCTTGCCACGCTGGAGAGAGAGGCCACAGAAGAGAGCCCCCAACTGCTACATAACAGGATGGGGAGACACAGGTAACGTAGAGACCCAAACAGTGCAGATGCGGCCACCTTCTAGGTCTGGGTTATCCCTTTGTGCAGAGGGTGGTGGTTCGGTTGCTAAGTCATGTCACTCTTTCCGACCCCATGGACTGTGGCACACCAGGCTTCCCTGTTCTTCTCCATCTCCTGGACTTTGCTTAAACTCATGTCCATTGAGTTGGTGATGTCATCCAACTGTCTTGTCCTCTGTCGCCCCCTTCTCCTGCCTTCAATCTTTCCCAGCACCAGAGTCATTTCCAGTGAGTTGGCTCTTTGCATCAGTGGCTGAAGTATTGGAGCTTCAGTTTCAGCATCAGTACATGGGGTACAGCATCAGTACCCCATTCAGTACAGTGGGTAGCAAAATCTTAAAAGGGGGTTCAGGCTTAGTTGTTTGTAGATTCTGCCAAGTGTCAGATGCTTGCATGCAACTTGGATTCCTGTCCTGAGGGCACTATGGTTTCCATTAGGATGTAGACACTACCTTAGGACTTGGGCCTGGCTGTCTCTGAAAGTTTTCCCAGATGACTTTGATGTAGCTACCCCAGCAAATGGAGAAGGAAATGGCAACCCACCCCAGTATTCTTGCCTGGAGAATTCCATGGACAGAGGAGCCTGGTGGGCCACAGTCCATGGGGTCACAAAGAGTCCGACACTACTGGGGGAATAACACATACACAACGCTTCAAAGGGCTTTGGTATTAGGTGTTTTTGTTTTTGTAATGGAGCCCTTTATCAAACTAAATCTTATGGAGATTTTTAAATAAAGAACAGCCAAAAAACAAAACAAAGCTGCTGAGGTTCAAGAGGAGGGATACACCCTACTTGGGTTTCTCCTTCATCACTCTCCCCTTTCTGTTCTTCCCACAGATAGTGTTCAGCTTATGCTCTTCTTCTCAGGCAAACAACTTTCTGTATTGTCTTGCTAGAATTAACATCAGCTAGGGCTTTCTCAGGAGCTCACGGGTAAAGAATCCCCTTGCCAATGCAGGAGATGTGGGTTTGATTCCTGGGTCAGGAATATCCCCTGGAGAAGGAAATGACAACCCACTCCAGTGTTCTTGCCTGGAGAATCCCATGGACAGAGGAGCCTGGTGGGCTACGGTCCATGGGGTCACACAAAATTGGACACGATGTCCTAAACAGCAGTGCTTGCTCAGGATAGTCTTTGAAACAGAACTCTTAAATCTCGCCTGGATCAGGTACTTGATTCACAAATGACTGTTGAATAAGGAGAAATGATTGGGCTGACTACTCTGCATTAAAAATAATTAACACTGTTAACTGTACTCTTGAAAACAGCATCCAATACGTATTTCTATAGGTGATGATTTCAATAAGGTTTTACCTAGTAAATTTATATTTCAGTGTTCATTTTATCCATTAAATCTTGGCTTTAGACCGGGAGTCCACGGGGTTGCGAAGATCAGATAAGACTTAGCAACTAACACTTACACTTTCTTTAGATTCAACACTATTTCATAGCAGCAAAATGTAGAAACACCTGTAGCAGATACAGAATACTGGGACCAATCCTGAGAGAAATCATAAAAAATGGAAACACTTCCTGGATGATGTAATAAAATCAGGTCAGAGTAAATGCTTTCTGAAGGAAACACTGTGCTGAGCTATGATGCAAATCGAAGATTAAAGTGTAGGTGTTAAAATTACTTCTTCAGGGAAAGTTCAATCATTTTCCTTAAGACACTACATCTGAACAGAGGTAACACAGGAAGTAAATTTCACCAAATGATTTTATTATGAATCACTGCAGTTGAGTACACTGGACAATAATGGTGGAATTTAGATGCAAGTAAAGGCTGTCACGGAGAACCTACCAATTATGCATTTTAGCCACTAAACTAGTAAATACAGTACCTTAACGTCAAGATGTTAAACTTAAGGCTGTCTGTATATAGCTGTTTCTGAATCATCTTCATGAAATATTGAGGATAGTGATTGCCAGTTGATGTAGATGAGTTTTAGAACAATGGATATGCTAATACAGAATGAGCATGAATGCACCCTCAGCATTTGAATACAGAGAAGTTAAATTCTATAGCCTGCACAAACGCGCTTTCCATAGGTTACCCTTTTCTAGCAGGCAAATCCGTAAATGTTACTCAACTATTCTTCAAAAACTTCAGTACTGAGAAACAGATCAGTGAAGGATTACAGTATGGTTAACTGCTCACTCCAGTACTCTTGCCTGGAAAATTCCATGGATGGAGGAGCATGGTGGGCTACAGTCCATGGGTTTGCAAAGAGTCAGACACGACTGAGCGACTTCACTTCAACTGCAAACATTGAAGAAAAAAACCATTTACAGTTATCGCTCATTTAAACTACACTAATGCCACAATAGGACTTTTATCTTCAAGACTCTTAAATGTTCATTTAACTGTTAAATATAGCTCTTTCTCTAAGATCGTAAGCTGGAATCTAATGCAGTTGTTTGGCCCACATAGGACCAGCCTACTCAAGAACTCTACAACAAGCAGCCATCCCCTTACTTCCCAAGAGGTTTTGTGAACATCGTTATAAGGGTTGGTTTACACGAAGGATGCTCTGTGCTGGAAACCTCCATGAACACAAACGTGTGGACAGTTGCCAAGGAGACAGCGGAGGACCACTCGTGTGTGAACGACCGACAGGGAGCTGGGTTGTGTATGGGGTGACCTCCTGGGGATACGGCTGTGGAGCCAAGGATTCCCCTGGTGTTTATACCAAAGTCTCAGCTTTTGTACCTTGGATAAAAAGGGTCACCAAACTGTAATCCTTCATGGAAATGTCAAGAAGATAGTATTTAAAGGATATGTTGGAAATTCCCAACATTGGCATTGAACCAGAGATGCCAACTAATGGGAGCAGAGATCTGTTTTTGTGTTCTGTGATGAAAGTGATGTACCTCTTTGCTGCTTGAGAATTCATGATGTGAACATTCTGGTTACAGATACCTCAGTGTAGTAATGACTATTCTTATTTAGCACTGTTGCCTACCCAAATTAGTTTTATGGGAGACTACATTCGTTATTCTGTCGTCTCAATTTCTCAGCATTCTCCAGAGATTATTGTATACTGATTGTGCAATAAGGCTGTTTTTACATGTATTTGGATTGAGAACTCCTTTGTTACTGAATCAGTATGGTATATATTCATATTAAGAGCCTACCTTTGACATAAAAAAATACCCTTTACTTAAAATACAAGTGGCAGTGTTTTCTGTTCATGTAATTTTTAAGCTGATTTTTTTCCCTGAAGCTTGATAAGCAATCTCCACAGATGAATCTTTCTGGCCTTTTACAAGTGAGAAAAGTATAAAAGCCAAAAAGGTAAAGCAATCCTATTATATATTATGTCACAATACATTTCTTAACGAAGCCTTTATACCAAGTCACTATGGCAACTAGAGAAAAACATTCTAGCTACCTTATATGTTGCGAGCACTATTTGGCATTCCTGATGAAATTAAGAATACCTCCATTCATCCACCGTGTACTTGCCAACATTTATCTGATTACTTTTAATGACTTCAAATTTGCTGCTTGGTAAAACAAGTTTTTTCCTTAGCACATGCTCTTTTCTAAACCGTGGTGTAAGAGCGCCACCTATTGCAACTTTCTGGTAACTAACTGAAACCTGCAGATTTCCTGACTGTCCTGATAAGTGGAAGTTGCTCAGTCGTGCTCAGACTGTGATCCCGTCGACTGTAGCCTACCAGGCTTCTCTGTCCATAGCATTTTCCAGGGAAGAGTACTGGAGTGGGTTGCCATTTCCTTCTCCAGGGGACCTTCCCGACTCGGGGATCGAAACAGGGGAGACCCAGGTCTCCCGTGTTGCAAGCTTTATCCTCTGAGCCACCAGGGAAGCCTGCTATCCTTATACAGTCCCATCTAATCAAGATTTTGCTGAGTTGCTGTGTCCTACTCTTTCCAACTCCAGGGACTGTAGCATGCCATACTCCTGTCCTCTAACTCACTCAAATTCATGTCCACTGTGGCAGTGATGCTTACCCATCTCATTCTCTTCCTAATAATAACTGCAATATTTAATCCATATGCCAGTTATGTACCAGGTGACTACGCACCTCATTGACAATTGATAGTATCCCTAGTTTCCAAATGGGTTAACAAGCAGAGGCCAATGAGACACTTACAGGGTTTTCAGGCCAAACTCCAGGAGTCACAATGAAGCCAACGGAGTCTATTTCCACCTAGTTTTCCGTTTCTCAAAGGAGTAAGGGATAGCTGCTTACTATGCAGTCTTACTGGAGAAGGAAATGGCAACCCATTCCAGTATTCTTGCCTGGAGAATCCCCATGGACAGAGGAGCCTGGTGGATGGTGAGCTGGACACGACTTGGTGCTGTTTCTTTCTGTGCAGCCTTACAGGGCATTCTTGGTAGCAGAACAAAAACCTGTCCCAATATGTAGTTTAAAGAATTGTGTATACAAGGGAAAGACAGGTGAAGAGGTGAGTGCAAAACTACAGAATTAAGAATGCTAAGTAATCCTTTTAAATGGCTGATCACGAATGGACCTTTTTATCCCCTTTCTCTTCTGCCATCATACTGTGTCCTTTTGTAAACTGAGCTTTGTAAATAAACTGGTGCTAATCTTAAAGTGTTTTATAATTTATTACTTTGCAGAATTGCAATGCCAAGCCATTATAACATTTTTCAAAACAAGGAATAACTGTACAAGCATTTACATTTAGAGATGACAGCTATAGTATGTACATGCACGAGGGCCTGGGAAAAACAGTGCAGGTGAGGAAAATTCTCACTAGTTTCTCATGGGCCATCCTTGTAATTAAACTGCAGTGCTGGTGCAAACATTCATAATGGAATTTTAACTATGTTACTGAGTCCAGCTTTGCTCTGCCACGTGCATCCAAAATGAGGTGTTGAGGCAAGGAAGAGAATTGGGGAGCCGGCAGACTGAGATGGCAGGCTAGAACCTCAAAATAACCATCTTATTGGGGTCTGGAAGCCAGGTTCTTTAATATATCAGAGAGAAGGAAGCAATTAGTAACTTAAGTAAGTCAAAAGGCAGAACAGAGAGGGAGATACAGTAAAGTGAAAAGGTCTCCAGTCCTGCAAAACATCTCCAAGGAATATCCAGGCTTTAGAAGTGTGTTAATCTCTTCTATTTACAGGTGGGCAAGGACCTCCAGGCAAGCCATTCAGTATGATTATAATAAAAGCCAAGCCAAATAAAATTCCCAACATTAAGAGTCATAATTAGCTTCCTCCTTGCAGCTAGACCAGAGATTGGTTAAATTAAAAGGTCAGGTATCAGGTTATCTTCAGTTTTATGAACCTTGAGGTTGAATGCTTCCTTCATAAAATATAACCTTTATTATAACTTTTTTGTTAAACGACTTTTGAAGATCAATTGTTAACTGTACATACTATGTGTTCCCTAAATACCATATACAGTACTAACTCATGCTACCACCACTGGAGCCCGTAACAGTAGAACAGGTTGCCTCTTGTTCTCTAGTTACCTATGCACTTGATCCCTGGATGGGAAGACCCCTGGAGAATCCCATGGACAGAGGAGCCTGGCAGGCTACAGTCCATGGGGTCTCAAAAGAGTTGGACTGACTTAGCAACTAAACCATTCCCATTGTACTCATAAATCATGCACTCCTGGAACACTGTATGTACAAATAAGCATTTTATTATATAAATAAAAGCACGCTTTTATTATCTATTTAAATACCATACACGAGATTTAAAACCACATTTGGCAGTGTACTGCAGGATGCTCAAAATCAGACTTCACCCACATCACTTTGGATTTCTTGGTATGTCTGCAAAAGAAGAAAACCAGCTCAGCAATTCTGATTTGTGTACATAGTGTGAAAATTTTAGCAGCTAAAGCAGTTACAGTCTATTCAGTTGGCTATCTAAATTACAACACGCAACACAATGTGCCAATTCTGGCCTTCCAAATCCTTAGCACTAAGGGTTTGAGATACATAGGACAGGCACGTACCTCGTTATGCTTTCCATCATCCACTGGAACAATTAGCTCAGCTTCCTAGAAACATTTGAACAGCAGTTTAATGTTTGCCCACTAACCCAGTACACTGCAGGTTTTTAAAGTGAAGAATGTTACTTGTGCAAGTCAGAATCTGATACCAATTAAATGGTGACAGCTTTGCCAATAAACAAGAATATGCTCTTCCATGGCTAGGAAGGGAGACTGCCACAGCCGACAGGTCCCAAAGATACATGGAGATTCATAACCCCAGAAAAGACCAGCAAATACAACTACAGACACTACTCACCACTTGGATCAAACTGGCGGGCTGTCAGGATGCGGTGTTACTCTTCAAGAATTGCAGAGTAACAGATTCAAGATGGCCACATGGGACCGAAGGTACAACGCATGACCTTCTTCACCCGAGTCATCAGCGGTATTTAACCTCTGCCGGAGGGCCCACGACCCACCCGCGACCGGCTTCCGACTCTGCGCCCGGGGCTGCACGTGGCCGCCCCGCTAGCGAATGAACATGAAGTCCACTCAAGCTTCTGAACCTAGACGTTTTCAAAGCTAACGTCGATCTACAACTACAAGACCGCTCCATCTCCTGAATCTTAAACTAGGCCGAAAAGCCGTGTTCTTTGTTACTTTACCTCACAAAACCACAAACGACCGCTTAACCCTAAGCCGGACGCTTACCGGATGTAAAAGGGCGGACTCGTCTGCACAAGCTCTCTTATAGCGCTGATGACGCCGTTCCGGGGAGGCGCCGCGAGGGGCGAGCCTATGCGCATGCGCCCCGCCCCCGCCCTCCCAGCCCCGCCCCCGCCCTCCCAGCCCCGCCCCCGCCCTCCCAGCCCCGCCCCCGCCCTCCCAGCCCCGCCCCCGCCCTCCCAGCCCCCCCGTTGGCCACCACCTCCCTGATAGCCCCGCCCCTTCCTCAGTGTTCCGCCTTCCTCGCGCACCTTCTAGATCTGCCCTACTAAGCGGCGTCTGACTTTGACGCGTGCGCATACAGGCCCCGCCCCGTTCCTCAGTGCTCCGCCTTCTCGCGCGTCTTCTAGATCAGCCCTGCTAGCGCGGCGTCTCGGAGAAGGCAATGGCAAGCCACTCCAGTACTCTTGCCTGGAGAATCCCATGGATGGAGGAGCCTGGTAGGCTGCAGTCCGTGGGGTCGCTAAGAGTCGGACACGACTGAGCGACTTCACTTTCACTTTTCACTTTCACACATTGGAGAAGGAAATGGCAACCCACTCCGGTGTTCTTGCCTGGAGAATCCCAGGGACGGGGGAGCCTGGTGGGCTTCCGTCTATGGGGTCACACAGAGTCGGACACGACTGAAGTGACTTAGCAGCAGTAGCAGCAGCGCGGCGTCTGACTTTGACGCATGCGCATACCGAGTTCTCGCCAGACCAGGAAATCCTTCAGATCTCGCGCGTCAGCTGTGTGAGGAAGGTGGAAGGGTTGTGTTGTTTCTTGTGTACTTTAGGACAGTTACCTTAGAAGTCGCTGTTGTTACCAAAACGCCAGGTTCGATAGTTCTCTTCTTCTTAACCTTTTGGTAGGTTGATTTCTGTGGAACTACCTTTTTATTTTTTTTCTCTGCTTAAAAAACTTCGTATCTCCCGTAAGTAAGTGTTGGTCGCTCAGTCGTGCCCGACTCTGCGACCCCATGGACTGCAGCCCACCAAGCTCCTGTGTCCATGAGATTTTCCAGGCAAGGATACTGGAGTCGGTTAGCCATTTCCTTCTCCAGGGGATCTTCCAACCCAGGGATCGAACCCGGGTCTCCTGTCTGCAGGCAGATTCTTTACCGACTGGGCTACAAGGGAAGCCCGTAGCTTCTCTTATTCCACTGAAATAGTTACTGTTTCTGAAGCGCAGGTGTCAATAGTCTACAATCAGTTATTTTGCTTTTCGGCAGTCTGATCTCTTAGGAGTATTTGTATTCATTGTCGAAAGCGTTGCCACACGAATTTGTACACAGATTAGGAGAAGATAACAGGAGCGTGCGGCAGACGCTTTTTCGTGCGTGTGTGAACATTTCCTCTGTTGCCCGCTCGCCCACAGTTTGTGGTCCACAGTTAGCGTCTCCAGAGCTGCTGTTGACTCTTGAAAGAGCGCACCTGGGTCTTACTTAACATCCGTGACTTAGTTTCTTTAAGGGTGAAAGTAAAGCATAGATCTATTTTTTGTAAAAGGAAATTAAAGATATTTAGGAATACTTTTAGTCCTAGGCGTGTACATGGAGTAGGAAGTGGCAACCCACTCTAGTGTTCTTGCCTGGAAAATTTCATGGACCCAGGAGTCTGGCTGGCTGCAGTCCATGGGATCCCAAAGAGTCAGCAGGACTGAGTGAGCACTTGTGCTTGTTAAATGCCACAGAAATGTTTGTTTCCCTTTTAGTTTTCACCTGTTGTGAAACAAAAAGGTGGATCTAGGTGAAGCTTTTACTTATAGTGGACGAGTTGGAGCACTGTGTCCCAGCAGTTGCCAGGCATACTGCTATGGAGATGGCTGAACTTTCCAGGTGGCTCAGTGATAAAGAACCATCCTGCCAGTGTAAGAGATGCAGAGTCAGTCCCTTGATTGAGAAGATCCTTTGGAGAAGGAAGTGGCAACCTACTCCAGTATCCTTGCCTGGGAAATCCCATGGCCAGGAACATGGTGGTCTACAGCCCATGGAGACGCAAAGAGCCGAATAGGACTGAGTGTCTAAATAACAACAATAGCTGGCTAATAAAGTGCTACAAAAGAGATCCCTGAAGCTTCTTGAAATTGCTAAAGTTAGGGTGAAATTTCTTGTTATGGTTAGGGTTGGGAATGGACAAGTTTGTAAGGGCTTAATAAATTTTAACTTGAAAGAGCTAAAGCTGTTCGTAAGGCTGACTTTATATCACTTTTCACCTTTACTCTTCATGTCACTATTGAATAGAAAGAGCTGTTGAATGACAATGCTTAAATTAGAAATCACAGAGGGGAATTTTGCCAAAATGGGTGTGATTTTTAGAATCTGTAACTGAGCATCTGTGTTATTTTGCTAAGGCTGATATGGCAAAATACGACAGACTGGGTGCCTTAAATAAGAGAAATTTGCTTTCTCACAGTTCTGGAGACAAGAAGTGAGATCAAGGTGTCCATAGGTTTGTTTCTTCAGAGATCTCTCCTTGGCTTTAGATGACGCTGTTTCTTCACATCCTGTTCTCTCTGTGCTTATATCTTTTTTTAAACTATTTTTAATTGGAGGCTAATTACAATATTGTGATTTTTGCCAATCAGCCATGGGTGTACATGTGTCCACTGCCACCCCCCCCCCTCCCAGCCCGAAACCCTCTCTCACCTGCCTCCCCATCCCATCCCTCTGGGTTGTCCCAGTGCACCGGCTTGAGTGCCCTGTTTTGTGCATGGAACTTGGACTGGTCATCTGTTTCACATATGATAATATACGTGGCTCAATGCTGTTCTCTTGAATCATCCCACCCTTGCCTTCTCCCACAAAGTCCAAAACTCTGTTCTTTATATCCGTGTCTTTTTTGCTGTCTTGCATATAGGGTCGTCATTACCCTCTTTCTAAATTCCGTGTATATGCGTTAATGTACCATATTGGTGTTTTTCTTTCTGACTTCACCCTGTATAATAGGGTCCCATTTCATCCACCTCGTTAGAACTGACTCAAATGCATTGTTTTTAATAGTTGAGTAATACTCCATTGTGTATATGTACCACAACCTTCTTATCCATTGGTCTGCTGATGGACATCTAGGTTGCTTCCATGTCCTGGCTATTATAAACAGTGCTGTGATGAACATTGGAGTACATGTGTCTCTTTCAATTCTGGTTTCCTTGGTGTGTATGCCCAGCAGTGGCATTGCTGGGTCGTATGGCAGTTCTATTTCCAGTTTTTTAAGGAATCTCCACACTGTTCTCCATAGTGGCTGTACTAGTTTGCATTCCCACCAACAGTGTAAGAGCTTTCCCTTTTCTCCACACCCTCTCCAGCATTTATTGCTTGTAGACTTTTAGATAGCAGCCATTCTGACTGGTGTGAGACGGTACCTCATTGTGGTTTTGATTTACATTTCTCTGTTAATGAGTTATATTGAGCCACTTTTCATGTGTTTGTTACCCATCTGTTTGTCTTTGGAGAAATGTCTGTTTAGTTCTTTGGCCCATTTTTTGATTAGGTTGTTTATTTTTCTGGCATCGATGAGCTGCTTGTATATTTTTGAGATGAATTCTTTGTCAGTTGCTTTGATTGCTATTATTTGTTCCCATTTTGAAGGTTGTCTTTTTACCTTGCTTATAGTTTCCTTCATCGTGAAAAAGCTTTTAAGTTTAATTAGGCCCCATTTGTTTATTTTTGCTTTTGTTTCCTTTACTCTGGGAGGTGGGTCATAGAGGATCTTGCAGTGATTTATGTCAGAGTGTACTGCCTATGTTTTCCTCTAGGAGTTTTATAGTTTCTGCTCTTAAAGTTTAAATCTTTAATCCATTTTGAGTTTATTTCTGTGTATGGTGTTAGAAAGTGTTCTAGTTTAATTCTTTTGCAGGTGGTTGACCAGTTTTCCCAGCACCACTTGTTAAAGAGACTGTCTTTCCTCCATTGTATATTTTTGCCTCCTTTGTCAAAGATAAGGTGTCCATAGGTGCGTGGATTTATCTCTGGGCTTTCTATTTTTGTTCCATTGATCTATCAGTTCAGTTCAGTTCAGTTCAGTCGCTCAGTCGTGTCGGACTCTTTGTGACCCCATGAATCACAGCATGCCAGGCCTCCCTGTCCATCACCAACTTCTAGAGTTATTTCTCCACCGATCTCGAGTAGCATACTGGGCACCTACCGACCTGGGGAATTCATCATTCAGTATCCTATCATTTTGCCTTTTGATACTGTTCATGGGGTTCTCAAGGCAAGTATACTGAAGTGGTTTGCCATTCCCTTCTCCAGTGGCGCACATGCTGTCAGACCTCTCCACCATGACCCGTCCGTCTTGGGTGGCCCCACATGGCATGGCTTAGTTTCACTGAGTTAGACAGGGCTGTGGTCCATGTGATCAGATCAACTAGTTTTCTGTGATTATGATTTTAGTGTGTCTGCCCTCTGATGCCCCCTCGCAATACCTACCATCTTATTTGGGTTTCTCTTACCTTGGTTGTGGGATATCTCTTCACAGCTGCTCCAGCAAAGTGCAGCCGCTGTACCTTTACCTACCATATAAATGATGTTATGAAAGATGGTGAGGCAGTGGGGGAGGGGCTAGTCAGTATTAGTTGCCTTTCCAAGAGCCATTCTTTCTTTTTTTGTTTAAAGAATCCTGGCTTTATGGCCAGTTTTAGGGAATTAATCATAGTCTACACTAGAGGAAGACAATTTTTTTTAATAAAAAGCCAGGTAACATATATTGGGCTTTGCAGTTCATATGATCTCTCACAACCCATCAGTTTTGCCGCTGTAGTTCAAAATGACTGTAGACAGTATGTATGTTAATGGGTGTGGCTGTGTTCCAATAAAACTTTATTCACAAAAACAGGCATCAGTCTGGGTTTGGTCCAGGACCATAGTTTGTCAAGCCCTTATCTAAGGCAACATAGCAACTCCAATCCCTTTTGCCAGTGATTGATCTTGTCATACCTAAGTGACCTACTTTTGCTGAGTGTGAAATATGAGGAAGAGAGTTAAGAGGTTTCTGATAAAACATTTCTTTCGTAATAAAAGAGAGAGAAAATATTAAAAAAAAGTTTTTTGAGTCCTTCCCTCCTTGTTTTCCTTTGAATACTTGTTTGAAGACATGGTGCTTGAAATTGTGCAGCCATCTTGTCCTCCTGAGGTTCTAAGTTGGAAAATAAAAGCCAGCAGCTGAGAGTGGTGGAATGGCAGAAAGGAAAGAGCTAGGATTCTTATTAAATCACTGAACTGCCATTTATCTCCAGATTTCTTGTTGGGAAAACAGTATCCTGAGATTAAGTCATTGTGGTTCTAGTTTTCTGTTGTTTGCACCTGAAAGCATTCTTAACTGATATATTCACAGAAGTTCAAAATGTAAATGAAATAGTTTTAATACTACCTTTAAATTCTTCTGAACATTTGGGATATTTCCTGCCTTAGCTTTGGAGCATGAGTTCATATAAAATGAAAATAAGGACTACCCAAAAAGTACAGAATTGCCACTGTCAAAAGTGTGGAGATTACACCAGTGCTATCCACAGAGGAGTCACCATGACTATAAAAGAGGTTATTTTTGCATATAAAATCATTTTAGATCAGGTTTCATTAACAAAGGAGAAGAGAGTTTGGGGATATGAATAAAGGCAGCTAATAATGACTGCCACATCAGTACAATTACTGAAATTATTATTGACAATTTTGAATTGTCAAATAGAGTGAAATTATGTGGTTTCTTTTTAAGAATTCAGGGAAGTCCACAAACTATTGTAAAAGTTTTTTGTGTAATTAAACCAAAAAGAGTTTTGTGTTCTTCAGAATGCTCAGTATAAATGGACTCATGTCCCCTTATATTCATTCGGTAGATGTTTCCTGATAGCTTTATAGTTTTATTGCAACCCTTTCCCTTTCTTTGTGGCCTCCGAGTATTTCTGTATGCTATTTCCTCTGAATGGAACATTCTCCCTTCTAATCCTACCTTCCCATTTCTCAACCTTGCTGACTCTAACTCAACTTTCAGGTCTCAGATAAACATTATTGCCTCAGGAAAACCTTTTTCTAACCCCATATGATTACATTATGTATTTTCATGGCTTCCTGTCATCCACCTATCATTATACTCATTGTTCTATACCATAATTATTTTCTTTATTATCCATCTTTGTCACTTACATGCTCCACGAGTTCTAAGATAATGTCTGCTTTGTACATCAGGATCTAGCAGCCTGCCTGCCCCTTGTTGCATATATACTTGTTGACTAAAGAAATTAATGAGATAGCATATAAACTGTGAAAAAAGAAAACTCAAGACAGACCTAACATAAATGATGAACTCTGCAAAGTGGCTAAGGCTACTACAGAGTCATGAACAAGATGCTACAGTATATAGAACAAGTGAGTTTAACCCATGTCTTGAAAAAAGTGTTGACCAGGTAGAGCATTTCATGCAGAAGAGATAATAGTTACAAAAGACTACTAAAATCCTGAACCACGGTAATTTTAGTGGGAGGGGGTGACTGGAAATTCAGATGTATTTCGAAAGTAGAATTGTCTTTGTTCTGTGCCTATATCTTTATAGCTTCTTAGAAGGACTCTAGTCATACTGGATTGGGGTCTGTCTTAATGACTTCTTTTAATCTTAATTACTTTTTTAAAGATCTTATCTCCAAATATAGTCATATTCTGGGGTACCAAAGGTTAGGACATCAGCATAATGGATTTTGGGGAGACTAAGCACCACCCATTTATGCTAAGCTATGAAAATTTACTGAAGATCTCAAATGTCTCCATTGGGTTACAGTGCAGAAACGCCGAGTGACCGAGAGAGAGCTCCTATATTTTATGCCCTTTTCTCCATCCTGGATGTCTTTCCATCTAGTTTTCTTCCTTCCTGTAGTTGACATATTAGTTTCAGTTGTACAACATAATAACCTGATATTTGTGTATATTGTGAAATCGTCACCACAGTAAGTCTAGTTAATCTTCATCCTCATACACGGTTATAAAATTGTTTTTTTTCCTTGTGAGAAATTTTTAAAGATTTATTTTCTTTGTAACTTTCAAATATGCAGTACAGTATTATTAACTGTAGTCACTGTGTTGTACATTACATCCCCAGGACTTTCTTCACAACTGACAGTTTATAGTATGAATCTATTGTTTTTTTTTATTCCACATATCAGTGTGATCATGCAGTGTTTGTCTTTCTTTGATGTATTGCATTTAGCATGATACCTTTAAGATCATCTATGTTGTCACAAATGGAAAGATTTCATTCTTGTTTATAGCTTAATATTCCCATGTGTATATACACCACATCTTTCTTCATTCATATTAATACATCAGTGGACACTTGGATTGTTTCCATATCTTGGCTGTTGAAAATAATGCTGAAATGAACATGGTGGTACATATATCTTTTTGAGTTCATGTTTTTGTTTACTTTGAATAAATACCAAGGATGGAATTGCTGGATCACACTCTTTTTAATTTTTTTCAGGAATCCCCATATAGTTTTCCATAGTGGCTATACCAGTTGCATTCCCACCAATAGTGCATGACAGCTCTTTTTTTCTCCACATTCTTACCAACACTTGTTATTTCTTATCTTTTTTGATAATGGCCATTCTAACGTGTGACGTGATACCTCATTATATTTTTGATTTGCGTTTTCTGATATTAGTGATATTGCCCATCTTTTTAGGTGTCTCCGGGCTGTTTGTGTCTTATTTGGAAAAATATCTATTTAGATATTATGCTCATTTTTTAATTGGATTTTTTTCTATTGAGTTTTATGAGTTTTTACATATTTTGGATATTAGCTCCTTATCAGGGTATATGATTTTCAAATATTTCTTCCTATTCCATAAACTATCATTTCATTTTGTTGATGGTTTCCTTTGCTGTGATGAAACTAACTACATTAGTTTGATGTAGTCCAACTTGCCTGTTTTTGCTTTTGTTGCCTTTACTTTGGGGTCAGGTTCAAAAAATCAAAACAGACACCAAAACAGACACCAAAATCAGACACCAAAATTGATGTCTTGGAGCTTACCACCTATGTTTTCTCCTAGCAGTTTTATGGTTTCAGGTCTTATACTCAAGTCTTTAATCCATTTTGAATTCATTTTTGTGAATGGTGTAAGATAGTGGCCCACTTTTGATCTTTTGCACATGGTTTTCCAGTTTTCCCAACACCATTTATTGAAGAAAACCGTTCTTTCCCTATTGTATAATCTTGGTTTTTTGGTCATAAATTAACTGATTGTGTATATGTGGGTTTATTTCCGAGATCTCTGTTCTGTTGAATCTGTAGATTGCTTTGCATAGTATGGGCATTATAACAATATTCTTCCACTCCATGAGCATGGACATTCTTTTCACTTATTTGTGTCTTTGGTTTCTTTCATCAGTGTATTATAGTTTTCAGTGTACAGGTCTTTAACCTCTTTGGTTAAATTTATCCCTAGATATTTTATTCTTTTTGAGGCAGTTGTAAATGGGATTGTTTTCTTAATTTCTCTTTCTGATACTTTATTATTAATGTATAGAAATGTAACAGATTTTTGTTTGTTGATTTTGTATTCTACAATTTTACTGAATTCATTTATTCTAACAATTTTTGGTGGACTCTTTGGGTTTTCTGTATATGAAATCATGACTTCTAAAATAGTGACAGTTTTACTACTTTTTTTTCCAATTTGAATACTTTTTATTTCTTTTCTTTCCTAATTGCTCTGACTAGGACTTCCAATACTATGTTAATAAAAGTGGTGAGAGTGGGCATCCTTGTCTTATTCCTGATATTAGAAGGAAAATTTTCAGTTTTTCACTGTATGATATTAGGTGTAGGATTGATATATATAGCTTTTATTATGTTGAAGTACATTCTCTTTATGTCTACTGTTCAGAGTTTTAAATTATAAATGGATGTGAATTTCCGTTTTCATCTGTCAAAATTATATTCAGCTTTACTTTGCTTAAATATTTCTTGTTCTGTGAAACTTTTCATTACTTCATTACTCCAACTGGATTTTGTTTTTTCCCTTTTTGTAACGCTATAGTACTTAACCAGCATTTTTCTTGTGGTATCCTAACTACATTATAAACTTCTTGTGGTGCAGAACTGTGTCTAACACTTATTTGAAATGCCTAGCAGAGTGACTCATGTTAAATGGGCACTTAATTGCATTATCAGATGCTTTGAGGTACTCAATATGTATTTCAGAAATTGAGTACATTTTATATTTATTCTAAAAAGTCACTTATCTCCAGGAGATGGAGTTTAGTTTTCCTTCCCTACCCTAGTACCATCTTGAATATGGGCTGTGCTTAGCAACTTGCTTTCAAAGGGTAGGGTAAGGCAAAATGGGGAAAGCATAACTTTACAGTAGAGAAATCTGGTAAATATTGTCTAAGGCAGGTAAGCAATATCAGCAACAGTGATAAGTCATATTGATAGTGTGAACCCTCATAAGATGTGATGAGAACACTTCACCTCCTTCTGTGTTCAGTTCAGTTCAGTCGCTCAGTCGTGTTCGACTCTTTGCAACCCCATGAATCACAGCACGCCAGGCCTCCCTGTCCATCACCAACTCCCGGAGTTCACCCAAACTCATCTCCATCGAGTCGGTGATGCCATCCAGCCTTCTGTGTTATTCTTCCTCAAGGCCCTAACCTCAGTCTATCCCTGATAAAAGCAGCAGCCAAAATCAAATCGATGGGTGTCTTCCTCCTGACTGGTCTCTGTGGTTTCTCTCTGAGAAGTGCTGATAGCATATGTCTTCAGGAAATGTGAAAATTGGGCATCCTGCCCCCGAGTTCAAAGCAACAACCATTATGCCAGATGGTCAGTTCAAAGATATCAGTCTGTCTGACCACAAAGGAAGATACGTTGTGTTCTTCTTTTACCCTCTTGACTACGCCTTTGCATGCCCCATGGAGCTCATTGCTTTCAGTGATAGGGCAGAAGAATTTAAGAAACTCAACTGCCAAGTGACTGGTACTTCTGTGGGTTCTTAACTTCTGTCACCTGGCATGGATCAGCATGCCCAAGAAACAAGAAAGACTGGGGGCCATGCACATTCCCTTGATATCAAAGCCCGGGCACACCCTTGCTCAGTCCTGTGGGGTCTTAAAGGCAGTTGAGGGCTTCTCATTCAGGAACCTTTCTATTACTGATGATAAAGGTATCTTTCGACAGATTACCATAGACGACCTTCCTGTTGGCCGCTCTATGGAGGAGACAGACTAGTTCAGGCCTTTCCAGTTCACTGACACACGTGGGGACATGTGCCCAGCTGGCTGGAAGCCTGGTGGTGATACCAAGAAGCCTGATGCCCAGAGCAAAGAATATTTCTCTAAGCAGAAGTGAGTGCTGGGCCATTTTAGGGCCAGGCTGCAGTAGGTGACCATGAGAACAAAACCTCTTTTGTACTGTTGTCATGAAAACACACCTTGCTCTAGGTCCAGATGTGTGGGACAGCACTGGCCTTTGCTGCAGGGGCTGGGAGGTCAGCCTTTCTTCCTCTGAAGAAGGCCTGAGCTGTGATATGGGGCAGGCTAGCTGATGTGTGCAGTAGTACAGTAGCACTTTTGATCTTTTTTAGTTTTATTGAACTGAGAAAAAACATCAAATTGATGGACGTACTTTAGGATTCCCTAAACTGTGCTAAAGCTGAAACTCCAATACTTTGGCCACTTCATGCGATGAGTTGACTCACTGGAAAAGACTCTGATGCTGGGAGGGACTGGGGACAGGAGGAGAAGGGGATGACAGAGAATGAGATGGCTGGATGGCATCACCGACTCGATGGACATGAGTTTGAGTGAACTCCGGGAGTTGGTGATGGACAGGGAGGCCTGGCATGCTGTGATTCATGGGGTCGCAAAGAGTCGGACACGACTGAGTGACTGAACTGAACTGAAACTGTGCTCAAAGCTGTCATGCTCATGAAAAACAAAGTCTGAAAAACACTGGAGGAGATGAGACGTAATGACTAAAGGCAATGTGGGATCCTCGAGCCAGAAAAGGACATTAATGGAAAGCTAGTGAAACTTGAATAAAGTGTGGGCTTTTGTTAATAGTAATGTGCCATCAGGTGGCTCAGTGGTCAGGAATCTGCCTGCCAATGCAGGAGACACAGGAGATGCAGGTTTAATCTCTGGGTCACGAATATCAAGCCACTCTAGGATTCTTGCCTGGGAAATCCCATGGACAGAGGAACCTGGTGGGCTACGTTCATGGGATTGCAGAGAGTTGGACAGGACTTAGTGACTGAGCCTGCAGGCATACATGGTATTGTAAGATGTTAACAATAGGGGATATTGGATGAGGGGTGTCTGGGAACTCCTTGTACCACTTTTGTAACTTTTTCTGTAAATCTGAAACTATTTTTACAGTAAAACTTGATAAAAAGTCGTGATTTTTATTTTATTTTCAAGAAGTGGAGCATTTGTGATGATTTCTCTCCTCAGTGTGAAATTTGTGGCTAAGATGGCAATATTTCTACATTTATTTGAGGGGATTCAAGGTCATACCTAATCAGTTTAGCTGCTGTTCAATCTTTGAGACTTAGAGTGAATTCTAAGGAGAGAGAATGTAGTGATAGAGGAATTAAACATTGATTATAAGTAAAGTTTAGTTTAAGGATTTTAAAGGTAGAATGGAGGTGGAGCCATTAGACTGGTAAAATGATGGTTGGAAAATACTTAAATTCTGCATTGGATACATGAACTGTATTCTATACATTTGTTATAGAATACTCATTCTTCAACTATACTTCCTTTTTCCATTTAGGGTTTTAGTGTAGAAACTTTGGTAATCATCAGGGAAACAAAATTTACATAACCGCACATCTTTCATGAATGTTGAGATAAGTGGGAGAAAATATAGTCAGGAAACGGCCTGTGAGTCTATTTTCACATTAAAATACTTAGGACACTTAAACTTGTAACTGGTGTGTACTAGCAATGTGATACTACTGGTAACAAAATTGTAATGGAAGTATAGTATCGAGGAGATGAAAAAGCTTTTCTTCTAGAACATCTCTTAGTCTCTCCCTTTTCTTGCCACCCTTAATGTTTACTCTTAGTGCCTTATATTTTTAAAAATTGTTCATCAGTAAATAGGTAATGAATTCCTTCTCCATTATCTTTACTGAAATACTTTTTTCAGTTCTGGACATTTGTTTTTTTCAGTCAGGCTCCTCTGTCCATGAGATTCTCCAGGCAAGAATACCAGAATGGGCTGCTGTGCCCTCCTCCAGGGGATCTTCCAGACCCAGGGATCAAACCTGCGTCTCCTATGTCTCCTACATTGACAGATGAGTTCTTTACGGGTAGTGCCATAGTGCCACCTGGGAAGCCCTAAATATTTATAAGACTCCAGCAAATGTTTGTTGATCAAACATGTCCCTTGCCTCAAAACTACAATGAAATTGAGTAACTTATAGTCAGTGATAATCACAATTTTCTTAAATTATTCCAAGCTCAAAGCCTAGGAGTTGTCTTTGATTTTTTTTGCCACTTTATTATTTTTTTTAATTGAAGGATAACTGCTTTACAGAATTTTGTGGTTTTCTGTCAGACATCAACAAGAATCAGTCATAGAAACACACATGTCCCCTCCCTCCCAAACCATCATCTCATCTTCCTCCCCATCCTACCCTTGTAGATTGTCACAGAGCCCCTGTTCTATCCTCCATTTTCAATTTCTAGTGTTTCTATATCATTCAACATATTTGTTTTCTATTGCTGAGTCTCAGATTAGCCTAAAGCATGGTGGATTAAGACAATGCGTTTTTGTCGTCTCATGCAATTTCTGTAGATCAGGAATCCATAGCAGCTAGGTTGCCTCAGTGTATCTTTGAAGTTTCAGTCAGTATGTTGCTGGGGCTGTGGGATCCTCTTGGATCCTCTTCCAAGTTCACTCCCAGCTTGGCAAGTGAATGCTAATACTTGACAGGAGGGCTCAAACCCTCAGCACGTGGATCTCCATAGGGCTGCTTGAGCGTCCTCAAGTTACAGCAGTTTGGTTCTCCCCAAAGTGAGTGATCGAGAGACAAAAAAGTCCCGATGTTTTTTAATGAGCTAGTCTGAGAAGTTAAGCACTATCACTTGTTAGAGGGCCTGCCAGGTGGCGCTAGTGGTAAAGAACCCACCTGCCAATGCAGGAGACTTATGAGACTCAGGTTCAATCCCTGGGTTGGGAAGATCCCCTGGAGAAGGGCATGGTAACCCACTTCAGCATTCTTGCCTGGAGAATCCCAAGAGCCTGGTGGGCTGTAGTCCATAGGGTTGCAAAGAGTCAGACATGACTGAAGCTACTTGGCACTCACAAGCATGCACTTGTTAGAAGTGAGTTATTAACTTCCGCTCACACAAAAGGGGAGGGAAATTAAGCTTCATCTCTTAAAGAGGGAAATGTAAGTGTTTGTCAACCTAAGTTAAAGCTGCCACAATCAGAATGGGTGAGACTGTGTTGCAGTTACGGACAGTCCAAAGTCTCGGTGGCTTAAAATCAGAAAGGTTTGTTTCTCGTCATGCTCTTGGCCATTTAGGGACTCAGACTAGTGAGACTTTCTCTTTTGTAATGTTTCTAGGCAACATGAAAGGGGAAGGGAAGGCAGAGAATCACACTTGTTATTAAAGGCTTCCATTTTGAAGTGGGCCTTGTCACATTGCTTCATATTTCTGGGACCAAAGCAAGTTGCATGGCCATGCATAACTTCAAAAGGGTGGGGAAATGGAACCATACTATGTGTTAAGGAGGAGAATCACATATATCAACAAACAGTACTAATGATTTATACAGTTATAATGTTATAACCTTTTTTTTTTACAGTTTTATATCTAGCTTTTTTCTCTATTGTCATACTGCTAATCTAAGACAACATATCTGTGTTGTCTCCCTACTTTTCTAATTCCCCCTTTCCAGTCAAGTGAGTATATTCCTGAAAGGTTAAATTTAATGAAATTGTGTTTTCTCCACATTAGTCACCTGCTACAGATCAAATTACCCAGGTCAAATTCCTCATCCCTGGACAACATACAATGTACGTTACATTTAGCATGCTCCTCTCTATTTTTTCATGCTGTTTCATACTGTAGATGATATTTCCTTCCTATCCGTCCTTTAGGACACATTTCAGTTTTTAGTTTTTACAGGAGCTTTTCTTCTAGAACATCTATTAGTCTCTCCCTTTTCTTGCCACCCTTGATGTTTGTTCTTTGTGCCTTATATTTTTAAGAATTGTTCATTAGTAAATATGTGATGAATTCCTACTACATACCATACATAGGCCCTGTTCTAGGTGCTGGGGTAAGAGCAGTAAACAAAACAGATCCAAGTTTTTACTCGCAGAGCTTTTAACGGCAGAAAAAAGACATTAAGTAGTGTTAGAGTTGTCAGAGGAGCAGGACTACTACCAAAAGTCAAATCACAAATGGTTAGATGGAGGAAGCACAGAAAGCTGGGAACTTCAAGGATGAACTGGAGCCCATGGGAATGGATTGGAATTTGCATTGATTTCTCCCTGATCCCCACAGTTTGCCTTTGATGACGGAGGTGATCTGCCCGAGGAGCCAGTCCTTTGTCACAGACTCAGGAGTTGCTGAAATTGGAAGAGAAGCCCTGGAGTTGAAGGTTGGGACCTGGCTCCTGCCCCACACCTCCAAGATGAGCTGACAGAAGAGGTGACAGCGTACACGATGTGCAACAATGCCTTCTGCCCTGCACTGGCCCTCCTGGTGTAGAAGCATATGACTGCTTCCACCCGTCAGGTCTCAGGCAGGATGCCTCTGTGGCTCTTGCTATCCCAGAAATCTTCAGGGAAGGAAGTGAAAATGTACTACCAGCTTCACTAAGTTGACAGCATAGAAACCAACCACAGTAAGTAAATTATATGGTATGTTAAAGTCGATAAGTGCTGTGGAGAAAAATAAGGAAGAGGATGAGAAGTCTTTGAGGGTTAGGAATTGTAATTTTAAAGAGTGTTCACAGAAGGTCTCACTGAGCAGGTGACATTAGGTCAAAGACTTGAAGAAGGTGAGGGAGTGAAACATGCTGCTATCTGGAAGAAATTAGTCTAAGCAGCCAGTGCTCCCTGAGTGGCACCAGACGTGTGTGTGGGACACCCTTTCACAAGGCTCCCAGTGAGTCCCATTCATGTCACTCCCTCCCTTATGCAGTCCCCTTCCCTGCAGTGGCAAAGATTGAGATGTTACTTCTGTGATTAGGTAGTAAAAGACTCTGACCTGTGTCTTGCTCCATTCTTTCTCTTGATCCTATGTTGGAGAGGAATATGTGGCAAAGAACAGAGAATGACCTATGGGCCACATCCAGTAAGGAACTGAGGCTGTCAGACCAATAGCTCACAGAATCCTGTCAACAGCTAGATGAGCAAACTTGGAAATGAATCTTTAAACAAGCCAAGCCTTGAGATGACTATAGCTGTAGCTGTTTATTGCAGTCTGTGACAGATGCTGAAGCAGAGAATCCATCTAGGTCATACCTAGATTTCCTGACCCACAGAAAGTGTGTGAGATGAGGTTTTTTTAAGTGAGTAAGTTTGGGGGTGATTTGCTATTCAGCCATCAATAACTCATATACTTGGTAAAGTCAAGGAACAGAAACGAGATCAGTTTGGCTGGAGTGGAGTAAGGAAGTAGGAAGTGAAATGAGAAAGGTAATAAGCTACCTAGTGCCTTATAAGTCATTGTTTTTAGGTTTTTTGTTTGAGGAACTTTGGTGGTAGCCACTGGAGAGTTTTGAATAGAGAAGTGACATGATATGACTTTGGATTTACATGTTGAAAAGTCGTGTCAATGACTGAGCAGAGAAAGAGCAGTGGTGGAAATAGGGTTGGAGCAGGAAAAACTAGTTAAGCTAGTGCACTGAGTCAGATGAGAGTGATGTTGGCCGAGTGGTACTAGCGGAGGAAATAAATGATTCAACTCTGGATGTATTTTTATGGTAGAGTGGACAGTTTGATGACAGATTGGATACAGGATATAGGAGAAAGGGAATGGTATGAGAAAAATGGCTCCACAATTTTTGATTATTTGCTGAGATGATGATGACTAGGGAGTAGCAAGTTTGAGGGGAGGTGTACTCAGGGACATAGTTTGGTACATGTTAAGTTTGAGATGCCATTTAAACATTCACATAGAATTGTTAACTGTTGAGTGAGGAGTTCACTATACAAGTACTGAGTTCTGGGTAGAGATCTGGGCTGGAGCAACAAATATGGGAGCTGTCACAGTGGCACTTAGAGCCACAAAGTTGGATGCCAAAGCAGGGAACAACATATAGACAGAAAATAGGATCAAAGTGTGAGCCCTTGGGCATGTCCACATTTATCTCCCAGGAAAACTATCAGGAGCCAGGCGAGGAGATTGAGAAGTGATGTAAGGAAGCATGTGGTATCCTGAAAGTCGAGAAAGGTTTTCAAATAAGAGGGAATGATCAACTGTTTATGGTATAAAATGGGAGTTGAGCAATGACTGTCGGATTTACTGTGTGGAGGTCAGTTAAGAATAGGACCTTGTTAAGAATAGTTTCATATAGAAACAGACTCACAGACATAGAGAAGAGTCTTGTGGTGGTCACAGGGTGGGGAGAGGGTATTGGAGAGATGGATTGGGAGTTTAAGATTAGAAGATACAAACTGTTATAAATAGAATGGATAAACAATAAGGCCCTACTGTATAGCACAGGGAGCTGTCTTCAATATCCTGTGATAAACTATAATAGGAAAGAATATGAAAAAAAGAAACAAAATACAGGTAACTGAGTCACTTTGCTATACATCAGAAACTAATGCAACATTGTAAATCAGCAATATGTTAATAATAAAAAAAAAGAATAGTTTCAGAATGGAAGGAGTACAGTCAGTGACGATAGATTTGGATGTCTCATCTGAGGAATTATACTATAAAGGGGATGAGAAGTAGGACAGTATTTCAGAGGGATGTGGGATCAAGGGTGGGTTAATTTCTAAGCATGGGAGAATGTAAAGTGTGTTTGTATTCTGATGGGAACAATCCAGTAGCAATGAAGAAAACTGGTTATGCAAGAGAGAGCTGGTGAATTACCTGGTTGGAGGTGGGATCTTGTGCAGGAAGCAGGAATAGCTTAAATGGTAGTTCAAACAGTTCATCCATCGAAACAGGAGTAAGAGGGTACAGATACTGGTGAGTGATGCACTGTGTGAACTTTTGAATGGTCTCTTCTGTTTATTTTTTGCCTTTTTTCAGAGTAATACAAAGCAAGGTCATCAACAGCGTGTGAGGATGAGGGAGGGAGTATTGTATATTTGAGGAGAGAGCAGAAGTTATAGTTAGGAGATAGTGTGATAGACAAAGAAATGTAGCAGGGTTCCTGGGTCACACGAGGGGCTCACTTCAGTTCTTGTAATGAATTTAAATGCATTAAAAAAATAACAACTGGGGGCTTCCCAGGTGGCACTAGTAAAGAAAGCCCCTGCCAATGCAGGAGACGTAAGAGATGGGGGATTGATCCCTGGGTCAGGAAGACCCCCTTGGAGAAGGGCATGGCAACCCACTGCAGTATTCTTGCCTGGAGAACCCCATGGACAGAGGAGCCTGGTGGGCTACAGTCCATAGGGTCGCAGAAAAGTCAGATACAACTGAAGTGGCTTAGCATGCACAAAAAACTAGCATGATTGTATATTTTTCCACAGCAAGCTTAGCTGCAAAGGTGTAGGTGTAAAGCTGACAGAGAGTTGGAATTAACTCAGGTTGAGGTTTGCCAAAAAGTAAACAAAGTGAAAGAAAGCAAAGAAAAAACAGAGATCACATTAATTTGCCATGAAATTTAAACTAGGTGAAGAGGGATGACAACACATGAGCCGAGTGAGGATCACTGAAAATGCAAATCGGATGGATGGATCTTGAGCTGACGGCGAGTCAGAGTTTGGAGCTGGGGCACTGGAGTAAATGACTTAAAATATCTGTAACACACATGTATATTGGGAGATTTAGCAAGAAACCTGCTGAGACACTTTTTGGTTAGGATGACAAACTGTGGAATTGCTGGGTGTTCAGTGATCTTAAATTGGCCTCCATCACCTCAAGAATGTTTGCTTGCCTTGGTTGTAGAAATGTTCATATCAGTGAGATGTTGCACTCTTGTCTTATTAAATATTTAACATCTCAAAGCTTTTTCTTTCTTTCCTTCTCAGACGGACAACAAGTAATCCTTGATTTTTGGTTTAATCTATTTACTAATAAGGCCTTAACTTTTTTTTTACTTGTGTGCCTTTATGCAAAATAAAATTATTTAACACAATATGTAAATATAGTGTATTAAACTGAAAGATCTTATTACTGTTTTATAGTATATAAGCTAATATTTATAAAATATCTAATGCTTATATACTTGACATTAATGTAAGTTGAAAATGGTCATTTGCTAAAATTCTCTGTTTTCCTTTTTATTTTCTTTTATAATAGACTTTATAGATGTTTGTGATGTCAAACATTTACTTTAGTGCTCTAAATATTATTAATACCTGTATCAGTGAAAAGATAAGCTTATGTTTAAGCAAAACTTAATAGGATGAAAAAGGCAAGCAATCATTTTTTATGAGGCCACTAGGTGGCACTGGTACCCTATTAAGTCTGTCTAACACTAGTTTTTTTTTTTTTTTTTTAATATTAATGTCCCCTGGAGAAGGGAATGGCAGCCCACTCCAGTATTCTTGTCTGGAAAATCCCATGGACAGAGGAGCTTCGCGGGCTACAGCCCATGGGGTGGCAGAGTCAGACGTGACTGAGTATGCATGCACCGCAAAGTTAATTTGCAATGTTTTAATTTCAGGTGTACAGCAAAAGTGATTCAGTTTATACAGATACATACATGTATTGACATATACATACTACTATATTTAAAATAGATAACCAACAAGGACCTACTGTCTAGCAAAGGGAACTCTACTCATTGTAATCACCTAGATCGGAAAAGAATTTGAACTAGTATGTTTAAAGTGAAATACATTCATTTATTATTGCACATGAGTGTTTATACATTCATTTATTGAATGTGTGAATAATAATGTGAAAATGTCAGAATATATAATGGCCCTTCAAACCTACCCTCTGGACTTCAGTTTTATACAGTAAATATCCATCCGTTCCGTTCCGTTCCGTCGCTCAGTCGTGTCCGACTCTTTGCGACCCCGTGGACTGTAGCCTACCAGGCTTCTCCGTCCATGGGATTCTCCAGGCAAGAATACTGGAGTGGGTTACCGTTTCCTTCTCCAGGTGATCTTCCCAACCCAGGGATCGAACCCGGGTCTCCTTCATTGGAGGCAGACGCTTTAACCTCTGAGCCACCAGGGAAGCCCGTAAATATCCATACTGAATGTTAAAAATCTTATAAAAGGAACAACTTTCCCCAGATGCTGATTCTAAGAATATAATTGAAATATCGTGAACTTTTATATGCCAATTTGATGTATGGATTTTAAAAATGCTATATTAATCAAGTAGAGATTTAATTCATTACCTATTGTCTAAAGTGTTTAGGTTGCTACATTCTTAATCTGGACTGTATGGAAGTGGAGAGTTATTCTCTTGATGAAATGAAGTATTTTTGCTCAGTTTACCAGAGGACAAGGATGTAATCACATTCATCTCACCCATAGCAATACTTGATCTGTGAATGTGAGTGTTTGTTGAATGAGGAAACTGTGATGGTAAAAGTGAAACAAAAAATTTGTGGGAAATTATACACAACGTTCAAAAGGAAGATTTCCAGCTAGTATATTAAAGCAAAAATGTATTTTTTGATTTGGGGCATATCTTATCTCTGTCTTTGCCAAAAGTTTTAAATTGAGGGTTTTCTTTCCCTCCTATGGGAATATATTTCAAGTTTTTATAACGGAAGTCATTTTACAGAGAACATTTTGTGACAAACTTTGGAAATGATTCCTATTAGTCAATATTTATAATTGAAATAGATCTTCACTGTCTTAAATCTCAATATCAGATCTTCTTGAGACTGTAAGGACTATATTAAGTAATTTCAATTTGATCTTCAAATAACTGACAGGACTCATACAGTGCTCTGAAAAATTTTAGCTTGAGCTGAATCTAGAAAAATCTTAACATTCTTTTTTTTTAAATGAAAATAAAAGAATTTACATGGTATGAAAATGCCCCTATTTACTATATAAGATGTTTAGTAGTGTTTATTTATTCTCTCCAAGTAAATTTATGGAAAATCAAGTAGAATTAATATCAGAGAAATGACTTTTGTATTTCTTTAATTTAAAAGCCTTTTACTTGTATGGTAATTTATACAAATGGATAATATGTCTTAGAAAGGAATTGCCAGTTCAGGGTCGATGCATGTTACAGGATGCTCGGGGCTGGTGTGCGGGGATGACCCAGAGGGAGGATAAAGGGAGGAGGGAGGTGGGAAGGGGGGTTCAGGAAGGGGAACTCATGTACACCCAGGGCGGATTCATGTCAATGTATGGCAAAACCAACCAATATAATATTGTAAAATAATTAGCCTCCGATAAAAAAAAAAAAAAAAAGAAATCAGAAGAGTCCTGAAAGAAATCCCTGGAATTCAGTACATTTGGTAAAAGCAATGAAAATTTTGAAATACTCATCATTCCTTTTTTTAAAAAAAGTTATTTATTTTTTAATTGAAGGATAATTGCTTTACAGAATTTTGTTGTTTTCTGCCAAATATCAACATGAATCAGCCATAGGTATACATATGTCCCCTCCTTCTTGAACCTCCCTCCCATCTCCCTCTCCATTTCACCAGTCTAGGTTATTACAGAGCCCCTGTTTGAGTTCCCTGAGTCATACAGCAAATTCGTATTGACTATCTGTTTTACACGTGGTAATTAAGTTTCCATGTTACTCTCTCCATACATCTCACCGTCTCCTTCCTCCTTCCCCACACTGCTGTGTCCATAAGTCTGTTCTCTATTTCTGCTTCTTCATTGCTGCCCTGCAAATAAATTCATCAGTACCATCTTTCTAGATACCACATATATGCATTAGTAGCAATATTTATCTTTCTCTGACTTACTTGTATAATATGCTGTAGGTTCATCCACCTCATTAGAACTGATTCAAATGTGTTTTTTTATGGCTGAAAAGTATTCCTTTGTGTATATGTACCACAGCTTCTTTATCCATTAATCTGTTGATGACCATCTAGGTTGCTTCCATGTTCTAGCTATTGTAAATCGTGCTGCAATGAACACTGGGGTAAACAATTTTGGTTTCTTCAAGATATATGCCTAGGAGTGGGATTGCTGGATCATATGGTGCTTTTATTCCTAGCTTTTTAAAGAGTCTCCATACCCTCTTCCATAGTGACCGTAACAATTTACATTCCCACCAGCACTGCAAGAGTGTTCCTTTTTCTCCACACCCTCTCTAGCATTTATTGTCTGTAGACTTTTTGATGATGGCCATTCTGACCAGGGTGAGGTGATATCTGATTGTAGTTTTGATATGCATTTCTCTAATAATGAGCAATCATAATTCTTTAAAGTACTGAACAGTAATGACTGAGGAGGTCTAAAGATGGAAATATGAGCAGACACTAAAGGGATTCTGAAAAGAACAATTATTTGTTACTGTCACCTTCCAGAGGTGATAACTGTAATAATAGTGATAATAGTGGTGATAACTAAGGTTTATTGAGTCTGTATGTGTTCATTAACTCATTTCTTTGTCTCAACAATTGAATGAAAGTGTACTATTATCTCCATTTGCTGATATAGATGAGTAAACTGAAGCACAGGACAATAATATGATTAACCCAAGCTTGGGTCTGGGATTTGAGTGTAGTCTCGCTCAGACCCCCACTTCTAACTGCAATGTGTTGTAAAGGAGGAGGAATGATATTAGGTATAAGATAAATTTAAATCTGAGCTCAAATCTCAAATTTTTGACTTTGCTTCTGGTGTGACATTGGTTTAGTTATCTGTCCTTTCCATACCTCTTTCTTCATCTATAAAGGAAGCTAGCAATATCTCCTTTTAGAATAATTGTTCAGGTAATTTATACAAATAGTTTCTGTTCCGTTCAGTTGCTCAGTCGTGTCCGACTCTTTGCGACCCTGTGGACTGTAGCCTACCAGGCTTCTCCATCCATGGGATTCTCCAGGCAAGAATACTGGAGTGGGTTACCATTTCCTTCTCCAGATACAAATAGTTTAGTGAATACAAAACACTGTTTAAAGGCTAGAGGTTTTTTTTTCATCTTATATTTGAAAAAGTTACTTTGCTAATTTTAGTTCTTTGTTAGAAATTCATTATTATTTAAAGTCTGAACTTGTTTTTTATTATTTAGAAGAGAGATTTTTTTTAAGTCTTTGCATGATTGTGGAAATATATATCTTTACCAAATTTATTGATTGGTAAAAATTATACTTTTTTCTAAGGCTTAAATGGAAGAAAATATGCCACGTTAAAACTATCATCTTTTGCCTTCATTCTTCCCCATTTATTGCTAAATTAATTAATTCAGCAAGTATTTATCAAGCGCCTATTACATGTCAGAGACCACACACATGAATGTGAGGATACACTGATGAAAGAAAAATGCGTTTGCCTTCATGAAGCTTATTTGAGTAGGAGAAGACAACAGTGTTGTTAAATCAGTAACCTACACAATTAGTTATAAGATTATAGGTACTATGGCAAAACGCAAATTAGATCAGGGAAATGGGAATCAGGAGAACTGAGGGAAGTGAAATTTTCTGTAAGGTTGTTGGTGCTGGCTTTTTTTTTTTAAGATGATATTTGAGCAGGGACTCAGAAAAATTGCAGGGCCTGACCATGTGGACAACTGAGGGAACATCAGCACAGGGGCTATATGTTAGTCAGCAAGGAAGCCGGTGCAGAGGGAGGGAGGTGCGAGGCGAACTGTCATCTCCAAGGCAATGGACATCAGGTCACGGAAGACCTCAGACTCTGGAAAGGAGAGCTGCTGCGGGATATTTAACACAAGTACTTAATCTGTAAAAAGGTCGTTTTGGGTATAGAGTTGACAGTGGATTATTAGGACAGAGATGGAAGCGGGGAAGATCTCCAAGTTAAAGAAGAGGTTATCTCAGAACAGCTGTGGAGTTGGTGCCTTGACAGATTGAATGTGGGGTGTGCTAATCAAGAGAGCGATTGTCTCAACATAGCTACAGGTTCAGTCCACACTCAGGGCAATATTACACAAGGGCATGACTGTCCAGGTGTGCCCACGATAGGACGGAACAGCTTATTTCGTAGGCAGATGAAAATCTGCAAGTGTGCTCCATCTGCACACTCATGCCTAGTAAATCACCATACCTATCCCTGGCTCTTCCTAACTGAGGAGGTCTAGCGTACTCTTGACCCTGGCTCTTTATTCTTCTGTGCATCTCCATTGTTGCTAATTGAACTTGGGATAGACTGCTTATATAGTGGGTATAAGCTACAACCTGCGCAGAAATGTAGCTTTGTTTAGTTTTCAGTGACTGTCCCATTTTAGATCTATTTCATCAGTTTAGGGATTTTTAATTCTATTTTAGAAACAATGAAGAATTAAGCCAAAGACTTGTGAATTGTGGTGCTGGAGAAGACTCTTGAGAGTCCCTTGGACTGCAAGGAGGTCAAACCAGTCAATCCTAAAGGAAATCAACACTGAATACTCATTAGAAGCACTGATGCTGAAGCTGAAGCTCATACTTTGGCCACCTGATGCAAAGAGCCAACTCACTGGAAAAGACCTTGATGCTGAAAAGATTGAAAGAAAAAGAAGCGGGTGGCAGAAGATGAGATGGTTAGATAGCATCACTAACTCAATGGACATGAATCTGAGCAAACTCCAGGGGACAGTAGAGCATAGGGGAGCCTGGTGTGCTGCAGTGCATGGGGTTTCAAAGAGTCGGACACGACTTAGTGAATGGACAAGAATAGAAACACCCAAATTAAGAATGCTTCTCTCCTTTCTTGTCAGGGTGGTCTTGGACATGAGGAAGAAGGTGACACTGGCCTCAGATGTACCTGGCACTGGATGAATCTCATCAAGTTTAGCCTTTGCTAAGTGGGCTCTGGCATCCATGGTCTGGGCTCTTCATATCCTGCAGTCATCAGTCTGTGAAGATCATTAGATGTCCTCCTGGTCCTAGCTTACGGATCTAAAAAGGCCCATTCTTAGTGATTTCTGCAGCATCCAATGGAGAATGGGAATTTTTATATATTCTTCTGTGCCACTGTGGAACCTGTGCAATCTTAGATTATATGCCTAGAACACCGTGTCCTGTTGTCACTATTTTGTTCCTGTACCATTAGTGGGCAGAGCACATAGAGGAGGTTGCTGTTCGGCAAACCCTTATTTGGAAAGTAGGACACAGCTTTCTCTCTTCTTGGAGCTTCAGTTTTAAAGAAAATCTCTCGTCCTGAACTCATACCCATGTTTGCCTCTCTTCTCCCTTTCCAGTGTTTCTTCATCTCCAGCCAGGCAACGTCCAGTCTGGGAATGGAATAGGAAGGTATAGTCTGGCTTCCCATTACATAAGCCTATTACTTATGGTATAAGTTTTGGCTTATGGTACATAAATTACTTTCAACTCCCATGCCATTGATTCTCACATTTTTTGGTCTCAGGATCCCTTACATTTTACAAAATTATTGAGGACTCCAAAATTTATGAAAGTTATATCTATCAATATTTACTGTACTAGAAATTCAAACTGAGGAAACAAAAATATTAATTGATTTAAGAACAAGATCAAACCCATAACAAGATCATAGTTTTAATAAAATATAACTGTTTTCCAAAACAAAAAAAATTAGTGAAAAGAGTGATGTTGTGTTATAGCTTTGTATATCTCTTTAATCTTTGGCTTAGTAGAAGATAGGTGGATTCTGATTTCTGTGTTTGCATTCAGTCTCTTTTGATGTTGCTTTTGCTGAAGTGTGTCGAGAAAATCTAAGCTTACCTAAATATGTGTTTGGGAAAGGGGAGTGTATACTTATAGCCTTTCAGGTAATTGTGGATATTTTTCTTTGATACTGTGCTAAAACTTGACAAGTGGTATTTTCTTAGAGGCTGTTTGTAATGTGGAATCTGAAGCCAAATCAAAAACCTTTTCACACTCTGCTACATTAAGAACTATTAAGCTATCTTGCCTAAGAATGGGTGTTTTACCATTATAATGGTTGCACTACATATAATGATTTTTGTAACCTCATACATCAGTTGTTTGGAAAATACTGGTTTATTATTCAGATCTTCCAAATATTGGTACATTTTAATATATAATATTAAAAGATCGTATTTGTTAATATCACCATCAGTCTCATCAGAGAAAGTATTTAAATAATAGTATGCTGTTAAGCTCCAAGTAATGCATACAAGATCTGCAACATTCTAATTTTCACTTGAAAGCTCAAATTTTATCATTGGCAATAAATACTGTTCAGTTCAGTTCAGTCACTCAGTTGTGTCCGACTCTCCGCGCCTTTATTGTTAATTGTTTTTCTTAAAGTGACAGGCTAACTTTTTTCATTAAAAAATGTCTTAAAATTCTCAAGTTTGAATAATCATAGTTCCTGCCATTCTTTTAGGTCAAAATGATGTTCTGTGAGTGAGGTGACTAGTTTTTGTCAGACAAATTAAAAAAGAAGTTCAATTTGCAACTCAAATAATTGCTCAGGTGCTTTTCCTTGAGACAGCTATCTACTTCAGTGTATGGTGGAGGTACTCCAGGTATGCTTCACATTTTGAAACAGAATATTAAAAAGATAGGTATGAGGGGATGAAATTGAATGGTGTTAATAATTCTTACTGCCTTGTTGCGTGTTTTCTTAACTGAAGCTGACTTTGTAAATGAGCCTGCTGTGTATATATATGCACTGTCTACGGCGAGGAAAACCCAGAAAACACCCTTAAAAAGGAATCCAGGTCTTCCAGATTGGCAATGGAAAGGGCCACCCTTGGGGAGGGGTGCCTGGTCCTTCTAGCTAAGACTTGCTTCGCAGGACCACTTTCTCTTTGGACAGCTGTCACCAGTTACTACTACCACCCCCTTCCCTACCTAACCATTTGCAGAAGTCGTTCTCCCCCATCTTGAATCCAAGCTGGATATAGGATGCTTGAGGGAGTGGAATAGCACAGAAAGTTACGTCCAACAAGATACTCTAACAACAAGGCTTTTCCTGTCTAGTTGGACCTTTACTTTTGAGTGTGTGATGGTGGGGAACACAATGACCAGGAGACTTCTGTTAAAGCACCAGCAGTTTTACCCATTATTACTCTTGCAAAAACAGTGAAAATATCAGCACATTGACAAAGGAATATGATAAACTGGTGTTATTATGAAAATAGTTCTGACCATGCGGATTCCCTGAAAAGGACTTGGGTCTGCCGGGGGGCCACAGACTCTGCTTTGAGAACCATGTAAGCACTAAGTAAGGCTTTGTATTGCCGCAGAGGTCTTGCCTACCAGTTAGTCTCCTGGATAACATCTGCCAGCTGATGCTAAAATCAGTTGCCAATTACTGTTGGGCATGAATATTCATACGTATTTTTTAAAAAGTGATAGATTATTGCTGTTACTATTGATACTAAAGTAGTAGATGCACTTGGAAATGAAAATTCAAATGCTTCTCCCTGGTCCTGCACTCCAGCCCCATTTATCAAAGGTAAGTAACCATTCATATCTGAGTTGTGTTGATTGCCTCCATAATACCAACTATCATTCACCTTATCATCTTGGTTTGTCAACTTGAAGCATCATCTGTTGGTTCACACATGAAGGATGAGAGCTTTGGTTCATTTAGACCCTTATTCCTTGATGTGTGTAAATGTTTAACTCATTTACCGCCTTGGTCATCTTCCTACTTTTTTTAAGCATATATTTATATTTTTGTTTTTTGGTTATGTTTGTGGCTTTAAATAATGTATTTAAAAATAGATTTCTGCTGAACTTACCACAGGCCAAAAGCAGACCAGCGTATTCTCCAAACAGAGGTGAGATAGGAGGGATTGAAATACTCAGACCCCACTCCTGCCTCCAGCTTTCCCACCTAGATAATTTGTGGCTCCTGCCTGTGGCAGAGTGTGTGAGGGACAGGGAGAGCCACATGTCACAATAAATGGTGATAAAATGGAACAAGGGAAGGAGCTGGTACCGACGATCTCCTTTGACTTCTTCCATTGAAGGATGGGGAAATTGAGGCCCTAAAGGAAAACTGACTTACTCAGTGTTGTTTTGGTTAAGAACCGATATCGGGGCCAACATCTATATTAGTCCAATCGATTCTGTCTGCTATTCCAGTTGTACTTAGGGTATCCTTAGTTGGAGATAGAAGCAACATGGTTTCATCAAGTTGATCCCAGGTGGGAATGAAAATTGGTTAGTATTACATTTTCACAGCTTTTTATTGTTTTTAAAATTAGAATCTTTAACTTCTTTTAAATTTGTCAATTTATTTATCTGTCTGTAGAGCAGACCCTTTGTTTTTGATAGTATATGTTTTGTGGGCTTTTAAAAGTTTTGTTTACTTTGAAAGACATAAATTAAATTCTAAAAAAATACACTGTAGCCCTAAGAGTATATCGCATCTTGAGCTTGCATTTCTGTTTAAAGTGGTTGAAACTGAAAAATTCAGATTGAGAATAGTATTTACCAAATAGAGAAAAGAAGACCAATTTTTCTGGTCCAACTGTATAAATTATGCATAATATTTAAGAGCAAGATCTGCCTTCCATTTCACTTATTGATTTGAAGAAGAGCATTTTGGCATCAGAAATGCAGACAGCAGGCATTTCCTACACCTAATTTATTCCCTCATAACCAAGAAACAGCTTGATATAGACAGTTTTATGTAAGATTTGTCACAGATCCTGGGTGCTTTGGAAATGTTTCACATTTCTTTCAGTTTAATTCTGTTTTCTGTATGAAAAAATGTGGGTAAATACATTCTTCCTAGCAATATCTTGGAGACTTTATATTGTGAGTGTTTAATTTGTGGAATTTGCTTTGACTTCTGTGGAAGGAATTGATAGGCAAATAAAATATTTGACCTGAATCTGGCTAGTGGATGTCTTTCTTAAACACTGACACTTTTCATGATTCTTCTTTTTCTAAAAAGGAGATGGTAAAAATATAGCAGGTTCCAATTTTAGTGATCTATTAATCTTTGTGTCTATAACTTTTGGGAATAGACTGAGAAATGATAGAAACTCAATGAGTAAGATAAGTACAGGATTAAAGGAAGAAGGTGGAAGTGGAGGGCACGAATAAATTTCACCTGCTAATAAATAAATGAATACACTTTTGTGACTTTTGTTAAGAAACTGAATATATAGAGAACTGTGTAGACAATAAATTGAGGACAAAATAGTAGGAACGTGTAGTAGCACTGGATGGGGAGAAACGGCCCTCAAATTCTCTTAGCTACCGTTGGCCACAGGTGAAAGGCTTACTCAAAGTAAATTCCAGATTTTTCTGGGAATGGAATCAATGATGCATTGTGTCTTTAGCTCTTATCCTCAAAGCATAAATTAATGGCTTGACCTTATAAAATTTAGTTTGCTTTTAGGTAAACTGAAAAGAAGTTAAACATGTCAAGCCAACACAAATAATTTCTCAAGGATTATCCACCACAGGGATTCATTGCTCTTTCCATGACTCCTAACTATTTGGGGATGGGTGTGTGTGTGCATGGGGTGGGGTGGGCAGGATGAAGGCAGCAGCCATGCTGTAGGTGGTAGCCATGCCGTGTCAGTTTTGGCAGAACAGAACTCAGCCTTAGAGAATAATTTGAAAATAGAGAAATCTCTTCATTCTGAAATATTTGAACTGTTCAGTGGCTCCTCATCAGTGAGCGTTAAACATATCTCCTGGAAAATGAAGTGCTGATATCTCTTGAAAGTAAAATATTGTAAGTCATTATAAGCCACTAACATTGACGGGGTTGGTTTATTAAACACTTACCAGTTGGTCTCAGAGTAATACTGCAAGGAGATCCAACCAGTCCATTCTAAAGGAGATCAATCCTGGATGTTCATTGGAGGGACTGATGCTAAAGCTGAAACTCCAATACTTTGGCCACCTCATGAGACGAGTTGACTCACTGGAAAAGACTCTGATGCTGGGAAAGGTTGGGGGCGGGAGGAGAAGGGGACGACGGAGAATGAGATGGCTGGATGGCATCACCGACTCTGTGGACATGAGTTTGAGTGTACTCCGGGAGTTGGTGATGGACAGGGAGGCCTGGCGTGCTGTGATTCATGGGGTCGCGGAGAGTCGGACACGACTGAGCGACTGAACTGAACTGAACTGAAATAGAACATAGGATGGCACACATAGAAAATTGGGGGTCAGATGTGTCCTAGACTGGAGAACTGTGTGTCTGGGAGACAGTCCTATGAAGAATCAGCTGGTGTATGATGACAGGGTGGGTTGCAACATGAGAAAGCCTCATGTTTAGAAAACAAAGGGAATGGAATAGAGAAAAGAAAGTTTTATGGAAAATGTAGATAAATGTCTAACTCTCCTGACTCCCTCCTTTTTTTTTTTCAACAGAGGTGTTCTATTTTGCTAGATTTTTAAGAAAAGAGATACTAGCTAACTCCTTATAAAGCTCTAAAGAAAGCAGCTGATTTGTGGGGAGCAGAGCAGAGCACTAGATGCTAATACTTCAGGTTTTCAAGTCTGTTAGGTAACAGCTGTGTGCCTTTCTCACTTTCTGGTCTCATGAGCGACCCTAGGAAATGTTTTATGTCTACTAGAACTAAACAAAAACTAACTAACATTGATTAGAAGATCTGTTTAAGGTTATATCATTAACAATAAACTCATGTCTTCCTGGGAAGTCTTCCATGAATCTCTCCATTTTGAATTGTATTAGTGGTATCTATGTTCTATGACCACTTCCCACTTGGTCACAGGCAAACACCAACTATCAAACAAATGCCTTCTTGTTACCTAAAATCACCAGGCTCAAACTCTTTTCTTATCACAGTTTATTGTTGTACATATGAGGTACCATGCTACTATCAGAGTTATTTCCAGGTTTTTTATTTTAAAAAACTCAGAAAAAAAAGTTTCCATTAATTTTCATTCAATGTGAATGACAAGAATATTATAGCTATAAACACTGAAATAACCATTTCATTTCTTCCTGAGGAAGTTTCATATTTTAAGCAATGAAAAAAGAATGCCATACAAAGCTAGTTTGAAATCACATTATCTCTGTCTTTCCCCGTGTGTATTTATGTTACTTTCAGAGGAGCATAACGGCCACCTGGAGTATCCAATGTAGCAAGTATGCATGTCCCCTAGAATCTGAGTTGTCTTCCAGATACACTGAGTGATCAAAATTTCTTTCAAAGGTCTGCTGCTTTAGGTAGCATAATATCTATATTATGAATGAGTAAATTTTGGCATGATCTCTTCTTTCTTTTCTTTTCATCCCACAAGCATCCGGTGTGTTTTTGACATTTCTTAAAGGGTAAGCTGTTTAGTTGACTCCGTTTACCCAGACAAAATTACACCGTTAGCAGCTTTGTTTAGAAGTTTAAATGCACATCTCATCCTTGAAGTGCAAATGCATTGTTTTTCTTTTCCTTTCCTTTTTTTTTTTTTGAATCAGTAGAAATGTTGTCAAAATGAAAACACAATACCGTATGTAACTCCTGGGGCCTGTTCTCACTATGTTTGACCCTCTTAAGCTAATTTTCTTAAAATAATGAACGTTAAAGGCTGTATTCATTTTCTAGTATGTTAGGCATGTGCTGTTCATAGAAGGTAGTGGTAAGCATGAAGACTGACTTTACCATCTTTGTCCAAATGACTTTTATTTTGCTTTTACTGTCAGGGATCTTAAAGTCTGGTTCTTTGTCTAATTCTTTCTGCTAATAGCTTGTTTGTTTAAAAATTGGCTTATCATTTGGGTATACAAAACTTTAAAACATTTAATTAATTATTATAATACAATTTTAGAAATGAATAGTGAAAGTATCTCAAAATTTGTATTCTAATTAGTGAATAGTTGATAGAATTCAATTTCACATATTATAATGGCCATGAAACTATTTGGGCATAATTTTTTTTCTAATCATACTTTTGATAACATTCATAAAAGCTTATATAGTCATAGGAAGGAATTTATTTACTACTTAAATTTCCTATGTGTATAGTATATTTAAAAACTAAGTAAATATAAGCACAGGAAAATCAGCATGACATTCTTTTCTTTTTTTGAATACTTTATTAATCATATAATCATTAAAAATTTAAGTGTAAAATATATTTTAAGAACCATGCCTGGCTCATCTTGGTACTTCCTCCATTTAATTTAGTAGATAACCCATAAATTTAATTGTGTTCTGTTGTCTTCCATGAGAGTGATATACAAAATGTTCTAAAAAAATGGCACTGGGCTTTGATTATCTTTTTCTGCCTTGTACCATTGCAAATCTGAGATTAAAAATCATACATTAATTTGTTTTTTTTTTTGTTGCAGGTCTCTGCATTATACAGTTTCATTTTGAATTATCTGAAAAGATGTAATTTTTCTGTAATTGAAATATAAATAACCCAACATATCATCTGGAGAAACTGTCCAGTTTTCAGTTAATGGGTTTTGTTCTTGGGAACATTAAGAAAAAGTTGTTTACATTAAAAAGTCAGTCTGTTTCTGGAGATGACATAGACCTCAGATTCTGAGCAAACATTTCTGTAGAACCAGTGAGAACTACTGGAGTTGATCTGCAGCTCACAGCAAAGGGACATAAGTTGTCAATCAGATATCTTCAGACCCCTGCAATTTCTCACTTTTAGAGGATTTAGTCAGTACACTTTATATTGCTTCTTACTGTTTCGGTATACTCAGTGTGTTTCTATTTCTCATCCAATAGCTGGTACACCATACCTTTCAGAATAATAAATATGTAATGATAGAGACATTAGTAACTTTTACAGAAATGCACTAGACTATGTGGATGAAAAATTGCTTTTTTCCTTCTATAACACTTATCTTTTTTTTTTTTTGATGCAGATAAAGCTCAAATATAACTTTACCACTCTCTGATCTAGGACAAATTGTAAATTATAATTCTTTCTAAATACTTCAGTGGATTTTATATTTTTGCAAGCAGTTTTCACAAGCATTAGGCGTCTGGCGCTTTATGCTACATTGTGATGTTTACTTTTTGTTTTGTAGGACACTTTGTAGAATCAAAGAATAAGAAAACATTCTACAGGCAAACAGTAGCCTAAAAGTCTACAGAGACATAATCTTAGTTGATATATAAAAGTGTAAATATTATTACGAAATGGAACAGTTCTGCATTGGTATTTGATATTTATATTGGTTGCTATTGATTAACACATGAGTGCACAGTAGTCTCCAATAACCCCACAGGCTCAGATATGGGTTAAGAGAAAGGCCATAGGCCTCAAGGCTTGTAACAAATACTTTTAGTTTTGTTTTGTTTCTAATCATCCACGTGCCAGCACATGGAAAGAACTTTGCTTTGCTTTTCTCATTTGAAGAGGTATATTTTTAAACCACCTTTTGGTAGCTCCTGGAAGCTCTGGGAGAGGTGAGCATCCCACGGAGACGCATTCTCGAGCTTTCTCACAGTGCTATCTCACTTTCTGCAGCTCCTGCCTCAGCCAGGACGGCAGAGGCTGCCCCAGTCTGTGCAGCAGCTTGGAGAGTTCCACATTGTGGTCACGATAGTAGCTGGATAGAAATGCTCTGCTCTGAGGTGGGAGCAGGAGACACAAGGACAGTCAGTTTTATTTGTTAGAGTATACTTCATACACTTTGACGATGTATATTTATATCTGTAGATATTTACATAGTGGCTTAAAATTGATTTTAAGCATGCAGACTATTTATTTAGTACAATATAGTCAACAAAAGAGCCCAAAATACAATACTTGGGTGCAACCTCAAAAATGACAGTATGATCTTGGTTCATTTCCAAGGCAAACCATTCAGTATCAGTAATCCAAGTCTATGCCCCAACCACTGACGCCAAAGAAGCTGAAGGTGACTGCTTCTATGAAAACCTATTACACTTTCTAGAACTAGCACCCCCAAAAGATGTCCTTTTCATCACAGGGGACTGAAATGCAAAAGTAGGAAGTCAAGAGATACCCAGAATAACAGGCAAGTTTGGCCTTGAAGTACAAAATGAAACAGGGCAAAACCTAACAGTTTTGTCAAGAGAACATGTTAGTTATAGCATTTCCAATAACTCAAAAGATGACTCTACATATGGACATCACCAGATGGTGATGAAATCATACTGACTATGTTCTTTGCAGCCAAAGATGGAGAAGCTCTATTCAGTTAGTGAAAACAAGACCTGGAGCTGACTGTGGCTCAGATCATGAGCTCCTTATCGCAAAATTCATGCTTAAACTGAAGAAAGTAGGGAAAACCACTAGCCCATTCAGCTTTGACCTAAATCAAATCCCTTATATATATATATATATATAGTGGAAGTAACAAATATATTCAGGGGATTAGATCTGGTAGAAACTGCCTGAAGAACTATGGACAGAAGTTTGTAATATTGTACCCAAGGCAGTGACCAAAACCATCTTAATGAAAAAGAAATGCAAGAAGCTGAAGTGGTTGTTTGAGGAGGCTCTACAAATAGCTGAGGAAAGAAGAGAAGTGAAACGCAAGGGAGAAAGGGAATGATATACCCATCTGAATGCAGAGTTCCAGAGAAGAGCAAGGAGAGATAAGAAGGCCTTGCTAAATAGAGGAGATAGAGGAAAACAATAGGATGGGGAAGACTAGAGATATCATCAAGAAAATCGGAGATCTCAAGGGAATATTTCATGCCAGGATGGGCATGATAAAGGACAGAAACGGTAAGGACTTAACAGAAGCAGAGATATTAAGAAGAGGTGGCAAGAATACACAGAAGAACTATACAAGAAAGTTCTTAATGACCCAGATAACCACGATGATGTGGTCACTCACCTAGAGCTGGACATCCTGGAATGTGAAGTCAGGTGGACCTTAGAAAGCACTACTGTGAACAAAGTTAGTGGAGGTGATGGAATTTCAGCTGAGCTATTTCAAATCCTGAAAGATGATGCTGTTAAAGTGCTGCACTCAATATATCAGCAAATTTGGAAAACTCAGCAGTAGTCACTGGAAAAGGTCAGTTTTCATTCCAATCTCAAAGAAAGGCAATGCCAAAGAATGCTCAAACTACTGTACAGTTGTCCTCATTTCACATGTTAGTAAGGTTATGCCCAAAGTCCTTCAAGCTAGGCTTCAGCAGTACTTGAATTAAGAACGTCCAGATGTACAAACTGGATTTAGAAAAAGCAGAGGAACCAGAGATCAAATTGCCAACACCCGCTGGATCATGGAGAAAGCAAGAGAGTTCCAGAAAAAACATCTGGAAGGTCCATCTAGTCAAAGCTATGGTTTTTCCAGTAGTCATGTATGGATGTGAGAGTTGGACCATAAAGAAGGCTGAGTGCTGAAGAATTGAAGCTTTTGAACTGCGGTGCTGGAAAATACTCTTGAGAGTCCCTTGGACAGCAAGGAGATTAAACCAGTCAATCCTAAAGGAAATCAACCCCTGAATATTCATTGGAAGGACTGATGCTGAAGCTGAAGCTCCAGTACTTTGGCCACCTGATGCGAAGAGCTGACTCATTGGGAAAGACCCTGATGCTGAGAAAAATTGAAGGCAAAAGTAGAAGGGAGTGGCAGAGGATGAGATGGTTGGATAGTTTCACTGACTCAATGGATATGAATTTGAGCAAAGTCCATGAGATAGTGGAGGACAGAGGACTGGGGCATGCTGCAGTCCATGGAGTTACAGAGTCAGACATGACTTAGTGGCTGAACAACAAAACATAGTGACTCTGTTCTTCAAAATACACACTCCAAACACATAAATGTTTTCACTAGGGAAAAGGCTTTTGTATCAAACATGTGGTTTATGTGTGCAGAATTAAATGTTTAAATAGTTAGACTGAGTTTAGAAATATAGCTGTAACAACGTGATTGGTTCCAGTATCATGCTTTATTAAAACTGCTCTGACTTTGGAGCAAGAGTTGGCTTGTAAATCTGTAAAATAAAACACTCTTTTATCATCATTAATTTACATGTAGAATTTGAAGATAATATTTTCTTAAGAGCACTTTTAAAGCATACACAGAATACTCACTATTAAAACAGTACTGTGGTAAACCTTAAAAATACAGTAGGTAAATCAGATAAACCTACAACCTGATATAATTGCACTATTTGACCCAAGGAAGGAAAGGAATGCCTTGTAAACTATCCTGATTTACAAGGAGGTAGATTTCCCTTCAATAAAAGAAAATATTTAATAATTGAAATTGTAAGAAATGGAAAGTGCTGTGTTATAAGGTGGTGTTTAGTGGGGTTTATATGTAGCTCAACTGACGGTGGTTGGGAATGTCATGGAGGGTGGGTTTCTGGATCTTTATCTGTACCTCTCCGCTTTACTATTCTGAGGGTTTCAGTTCAGTTGAATCTTTAAAAGATTAAAATTAATCTTTTAAAAATTATTAAATTTTATTAACTTTATTAAAATTAAAATTAATGTTTAAAATTATTTCTTCTGCTCTTCTCTTAAAATATCATATCTGATACCCCATCTTAAATGCCATAGAAAAACATGTCATTTTATGTTGATAAGTTCAGTGTAACACAGTGGTTTTTGCAGTAATTACGATCCTGGAACAAGACTGGACATTTGCTGTACTGTAACCATCACTGCGATCAAGGGAGAACCCAAACCTTTGTGTGGCTCATGTGTCAGTCTCCCTACTTTTCTCTGTTTTGGGTCTCCTCAGTCATCAGCTCTAAAACCTCTGACAGGTCCAGCTAGCATACCCTGGCCAGAGAAAGGTGGAGACAAAACGTATTCCCAGATCCTCTGTCTGGGGGCCTGATCACTCTGTGCCTCCTTTGCTGCCAACCAGACCTGGAATCCAGGGCTGAGCCCGAGGCCTTTGTGTAGAGGCTTCCCCACTGTGTTCTCTCCTAACATCTCCCTTTGCATTGTTCCTCTTGATGAAGGAAGCCCTGGGGCAACAGCAGCCTGGGACTGCCTACATACTGCCAGCTTGCTCCCCAATATTTCCCACGTTACAAAGGATTCTCCAGCGTCTCAACTAACTTTAGAATTGAACCTCTTGAGATCCACATCTTCCTACATTCCCTTGGAGTTTCGTATCAATATCGTACCTCCTGATATGGAGCATTATCTCAACTACATCTCGTTGTACTGGCTTTTTTGGCATTATTTTCAAACCCGACAGCCTGTATCAGCAGGCTGTGCCCTATTAAGTATGTTGTCCTGTGCCCTATTAAGTGAGTATGTTGGTCCCCATAATCAAGTACCCCTTCTTCTTCTGTTCCCTCCTATGGCAAGATAACTGATATGAGATTTGTAAAGTACAACACGTCCTATTTGAGAGTCTAATATGTTCAGGCCAAAAATTACTAGGACAGAATTCAGTGCTATGCAGAATTTACATACATTGGTATCTGATGATTGTTCAGAAAGGATACTATTTTAGATGGCAAATCAGACAGAATATATGCTAATGTATGCCAATGTTGTCCATTTCATGCAAACGCACATGAAATTAATGTAATAAAAGGAATAATAATGTATATTTCTATAATATAAAACATGATAAAAGAAGAAATCATATAGTAAATTCAGTATCAGGTTGTTTATTGGACTATTATTAAAGGAACTATTAAGTGCTTTTGATTTGGAGAGGTAATTGACTAAGTGGTTCATTCAAAATGTCAGCTTTTATTCCTTCCCTGTATTTTGATAAACAAAGCCAAAGTGGAAGCCAAATAATCCACCAGATCGTCATTTCCAGGATCAAATGTATCCTGTGATGATTTGGTGACACTTGTGGGGAAGGGTCCTGGTGTTTTTTTCTGTAGAAGGAGGAGGAGCAAGCAGTGTGGTGGCAGTACTGCCTGCTCGAATCTTTCTACGCATTTGTGTTTTCATTACCTCCAGGTAAGATGCCTTACCCTCGCCTCCTGTCTGGGCATTATCTGTATGAAGTCAGCTACCCTACTGCCTCACATAAATCCATATGTATAGATATTATGATATCATAAGAAAAATAAATTTGGTTTTGACTCTGGTTCCTGCAGAGAGCTCCTAAGAACCTTGTAATTTCCTGAGTTACAGGGGTAAAAAAGAGTGTCTTTTGTTATATACAGTAAGTTCCTTTAAACTTTGCCCAAGTTTATGCTAATGAAGTGATCGTATGGTCCCTGGATAGCTTCAGACGGGGGCTGGTTGCTAGAGGAGAAGCTCTGGTGCTCAGGACCCTTCTGGACCTTGTCGTGTGTACCTCTCCATTTACAATAATAGGAAGTAAAGTATTTCTGGGGCATGTGAGTCATTATATCAAATTATAAAACCTGGGGAGGAATTCTTGGGAACCCCTGATTTGTAGCCAAGTTGGACAGATGTGTGAATAACCTTGGACCCCACTACTTGTTACTATAGTCTGAAGGGGGCAGTTTTGTGGGACTGAACCCTTAATCTGTGGGGGCTGTACTCAACCCTGGGTAGTTGGGGTCAGAATTGGATTAAATTATAGGACACCTACTTGGTGTCTGCAGAAAATTACAGAATTGCTTGGTATGGAAAACCCACATAATCTGATGTCAGAGGTGTTTGAGAAAAAACGTCTTAGGAATGTATTACATAGAAACCTTATTGAGAGGTACGGAACTACTAGTGCTATCCTGAAAAGTTTTGGATTTTTAATCTTTCTCTACCATGAATTTAATATCATGTCTCAGTATGTGTTTGATGGGAATAAAATAAAATGCTAAGAAAGATGTTCTACAGTGTCTTAAATGTTTTCGTTTCAGTAAATATACAGAGAAATAGCTTTGACATACATGAAAATGAAACATTTTATATTACTGTCTTGAAATGCTATGGAAATTGCCCTTGAATATTTATTAATGTGTATTGTTTTCATAGTGCTCTGAAGGTATATTTTAATAATCCACCAAAGAAAACTGTAGTTCTGACAGTACCCTTTGTTTATCAAAAGAACCCCCACAATGTCTTTTCAGTTCAGTTCAGTCGCTCAGTCATGTCCGACTCTGCGACCCCATGAATCACAGCACGCCAGGCCTCCCTGTCCATCACCAACTCCTGGAGTTCACTCAAACTCAGTCCATCGAGTCGGTGATGCCATCCAGCCATCTCATTCTCTGTCGTCTCCCCGTCTCCTCCCACCCCCAATCCCTCCTAGCATCAGACTCTTTTCCAGTGAGTCAACTCGTCGCATGAGGTGGCCAAAGTATTGGAGTTTCAATGTCTTTTAGATAGAATTTAATTATGAGCTTAGTGAGGACAGAGCTCTGTTTCTATCAGATTAGAATAAAAAAAAAAATGGTCCTGAAAGTCTTCAAGTATTAAAAAGGATTCAGATGAGTTCAGACCATGTTAGGATTCTCAGACCACTGTAGGATTCTTAGTTACCACAATATATTAAACATCATGGGAAAACAGTCTCAAATAATGTTTTAATTTTTGAGTTAGTTATTTTTTTTAATAAAATGAATCTACTTGCATTCTTGTGTCCAAACTGCACATTAACTGGACTGATTATGAAATCAAAATATTAATAAATTTTAAAATATGTGTAGTAAGCTTTAAAGTGAAAATACAGGGCCAGCAAAGTGGGAAAATTGTAGCTTTAAGTGACCACCATGGCCATGGCACCATTTGGAACAGAACAAACATGACATGTTACATGTCTATTGCAAAGTTTGGGTGTCTCCCTTCTCCAGAGCCTAAATTATCTGCTAGTATGTTATACATTTGGGAAATATATTAATTCTTTAATCTTATTATCATATTAGCAATTCAAAACTTAGTATACCAGTAACTAATATTATTATGCAGGCCCCATTTACCACTACAGAGTGACTTAGTGAAAATAAAATCTTTTGGTCCTATTTTTAATTTCCAGTTGATATATTTCCTGCCCTGGTTTCAGTTAATATTTTTAGTGCTAAAATTTCTGTGAATGTATCTCTTTTTGTAATGAGATGTTGCCTTCTTTGTTCTGATTCAAAATGGCAAATTCTATTGTTGACCTTTATTCTTGCATGACAGGTAATATATCACTGGAAAAATCAAAACAAGCAAGCAGGATGCATTCAATCCAAATGTTACTTTTTATTTTTAGAAAGTGAGTTTTGTATTTTAATAATTTTTATAAGAAAATAGATATATTTTTATGTATCATTTTGCTTATTTAGTTTGTATTTTTAAGCTCTATACTTACATCAGGGTCCATTGGAGGGTATTTTCTTCCTTTGCTCTTTCCAAGGCATTTTGTTTTACCTTCTTCCAGTAACTGACACCAGAAACCTTTATGAGAATCAAACCTTAAAAAGATACAAAGAGCAAAATAGTTTTTGAGCAACTAATATAATATACTGACCAAAACATGGAATATTTTAATTTGGATATTAATTTATAACTGAGGAAACTGGCATATTTTTTGACTGCATCACTTTACATAAAGTCTTTTGGCATACTTCTGAATTCTCAGTCCATCTGTCATCTCTGTGAGTTTGCCAGATATCTAATAGAAGAATTGTCAGCAGAAGGTCTCCTATTAATAGAAATTAATAAGCCTAACTCCTTCATCTGGAAAGAAAAGTTTTATAAGTTTCAAGCCCTTTCTTTCCTTTTGCAGGATTTAAAAATGACACATCAGGCTTCATCTGTATCTGTGGATTTATATAGTACTTTTATCATTCGATTACAGGTTAATAGAAGAGATAGGGTTTTGGTGTGTCATGGAGTGATTAATTTTAGAATTCTCTAGCTATAATCCATTTAATTATTTTTCCAGAGACACTTTTTTATTTTGGTATGAGCTCTGTATTAAAGTAGTAACACTTATAAATAAAGATTTTATGGTATAATTATAATAAAAATAATAGAAGCACTTTAAATTTATATTTTAGTGTACCAAAATATTTCATATAACTCTTTTTCATTTGAGCCTTCCTTATAACTCCTTAATGATATGGAGTATAGCATTTGTCCCACTTAATGGCACTTAGCTTAGTGTTTGGCTCTTTGTGAACACTCACCAACTGTTAGTTGAATAAAAAATGAGAAAGAAGGAAATGTTTGTCAAGGTTTATCTATCTTGGACTATATACTTTTTAAGTATGCAGGTGACAACTCAAGTCTGGGCCTCCTGACTCCACGTCCAGGGCCTTTTCTTCTTTACAGGTCTCTGGTTATGTTTTGTATTATCATTCATTATGAATATATAGTAATTTCCATGCTTGACTATAAAAGTGACTGCTAATAGTATTCATGATTCTTTCACTGCTTTTGTTATTCAGTGATTCTATTGCTATAATTTCTTCTTCATTAGAAATTATTATCATTTAGGACCACGTTTTTCTTTTGTCTTCAATCCATACCACTCAGAATGCTGCATCTAGCTCTTTCTTAAAATTATACTGTATACAATGAACAACTGGAAATCAAAATAAAAACATTTAATTTAGCATAAAACATGAAATAGCTAGGGATAAATTTAACACAAAATATGTGCAAGATCTGACAACAACTGTTAAGAGAAATTACAGAAGACACAAACAAAAGAAGAGCTGTACCATATTCACACATCAGAAGACTAAATATTTTTACAATATCAGTTCTCTCCAGATTTATCTAGAGAGTCAATGTAAGTTCAATCAAAATTCCAGTGGACTTTTTTGGGTAGAAATTAGAAAGATGATTATAAAATGTATATGGAAATAAAAGCTAACAATTTGTTTTAAACAAGCCAAAACAATTTGAAAGAGGAGATCAAAGCTGGAGATCTTATACTATTTTATTTCAAGATTTACTATAGTGCCACAGTAATGAAGCCTATGTAGTACTGGAACCAATGGATCAATGAACAAAATAGAATCTAGAAATAGACCAACACATCTACAGTCAACTGATTTTTAAAAGTGGTTTAGTGGGAAAGGACAGTCTTTTAAGCAAATGGAACTGGAAAAATTGGATATCTATATGGAAAATATGAATATCAATCCCAACCTCACACTGTATATGAAAATTAACTTGAAATGGGTTATAAAACCTAAATCTAAGTGCTAAACTGTTTGACTTCTGGAAGTAAACATAGGGAAAAACATATAAAATTTTTGTACCTTTGTTTAGGCAAGGATTTCTTAGGAAGAATGATAAAAGAATAATGATAGTTTTGAATACATCAAAATTTAAAACTTTTGCTTTTCTAAAATACTCAAGAAAATGAAAGGAGAAGCCACAGGTTGGGCAAAAATATTTGTAAAATGTATATCTAATAAAGGACTTATATTCAGAATACACAACTGAACTCAAAAAAGATGACATTATCAGTAAAAACTGAATAAAAGATTGGAATAGACACTTCATCAAAAAAACACAGATGATCAATAAACAAATGCAAGTTTGCTCAATATTGTTAGTCATTAAGAAAATGCAAATTAAAAATCATAAATGAAATATCACTAGATACTAGAATGACTTAATTTAAAACGGCCAATACCAAGCATTGACATAGATGTAGAACAGCTAGAACTGCTAAACTTTGTTAGGAGGAATTGAAAGATATTACAGCCACTTTGGAAAATTTCTTATAAAGTTAAGTATGTAGTTACTTTACAACCCATTAATCCCATTTCTAGGTATTTACCCAAAAAGAAATGAAAATATATGTCCATTCAAAGATCTGTACACAAATGTTCATAGTAGCTTTGTTCACAGTAGTCCCCAAATGGAAATAACCTTATGTCTATCAGCTGGCAAAAGGATAAATAAATTGTGCTATATCCATAAAATGGAGTACTATGTAACAATAAAAAACCCCCAATTACTGATGATGTAATGTCAGAAGTATTATGCTAAGTGAGGAAGTGGAAGAGGGGAAAAGATTGACTGCAAGAGAGCATGAGGAAACTTTTTTCTTAAACAACTTAAAAAAAAACTTCTTTCTTTTTCTTTGTGATGGTGTATACATGTCTGTCAAAATTCATCAAACTGTACAATTAAAATGGGTGAACTTTATTATATGTAAATTACACATCAATAGACCTGATTTAAAATTATATTTGTGATTGAATGTGTGATTTAGAGAGTAGGCTTTGTAGCTAATCTTGTAGACTTTGTAACTATAGCCCGATGAGAAGAAGGCAAACCTATATCTCTCTATCTGCACTGCTTTGGGTATTAGAGACACTACAGGATTACTCATATCCCACTTGTGCAAAGCCCATTTCATTCATTATTAAAGTGATTATGTGGACTTCCATGATGATCCAGTGGTTAAGAATCCACCTGCCAATGCAGGGTACACATGGGTTCAATCCCTGGTCCAGGGAGATTCCACATGCCTTAGCAACTAATTAAATTTTTAGAATTATTTAAAAAGTTAAAAAAGTGATTGTGTGGGATGAGGACACAACATGATATGTCTCCATGATGTTTATTTTTTTGTTTGAATCTGTAAGGCAACTGAAAAAATTAGTTTCATACTCAATGGTATAAGAAAGGAGAGCATTATTACATCAACCAACTTCAATAAAATAAATCATAAAAAAATAAAGACTAGGATTGAAATAATCTATACATGAAAGCTGGGAAGCTTTAATACAACATTTCTGAAAGTCTGCTATTGATATAACATTTTTCATTAACATTTTGTCATTAGTAATTTCCATAATTGAACTGTGACTCATTCAGGCCTGCTATTATTATGAGTTTTTTGTTGTTGTTGTTTTTGTTAATATACCTAACTGTAGATACATGTCTGGGTCATACACATACCTTACATTAAAATGAGCAGTCTTCTGACATAATGTTTCTTCAAGGAACATAACTTCACACATATTAAAATTAAAAATCAAATAAAAATTGGTTTTCTTTCACCTCTGGTAATTGATAACATCTCATGCAGTGAGCCATGATCTTTGTTTTCTGAATGTTGAGCTTCAAGCCAACCTTTTCACTCTCCTCTTTCACTGTCATCAAGAGGCTTTTTAGTTCCTCTTCACTTTCTGCCATAAGGGTGGTGTCATCTGCATATCTGAGGTAATTGATATTTCTCCCGGCAATCTTGATTCTAGCTTGTGCTTCTTCCAGCCCAGCGTTCCTCATGATGTACTCTGCATATAAGTTAAATAAGCAGGGTGACAATATACAACCTTGACGTACTTCTTTTCCTATTTGGAATCAGTCTGTTGTTCCATGTACAGTTCTGACTGTTGCTTCCTGACCTGCATACAGGTTTCTCAAGAGGCAGGTCAGGTGGTCTGGGATTCTCATCTCTTTCAGTATTTTCCACAGTTTATTGTGATCCACCCAGTCAAAGGCTTTGGCATAGTCAATGAAGCAGAAATAGATGTTTTTCTGGAACTCTCTTGCTTTCTTCATGATCCAGCGGATGTTGGCAATTTGATCTCTGGTGCCTCTGCCTTTTATAAATCCTGCTTGAATATCTGAAAGTTCACAGTTCACATATTGCTGAAGCCTGGCTTGGAGAATTTTGAGCATGACTTTACTAGCGTGTGAGATGAGTGCAATTGTGCGGTAGTTTGAGCATTCTTTGGCATTGCCTTTCTTTGGGATTGGAATGAAGACTGACCTTTTCCAGTCCTGTGGCCACTGCTGAGTTTTCCAAATTTGCTGGCATATTGAGTGCAGCACTTTCACAGCATCATCTTTCAGGATTTGAAATAGCTCAACTGGAATTCCATCACCTCCACTAGCTTTGTTCTCAGTGATGCTTCCTAAGGCCCACTTGACTTCACATTCCAAGATGTCTGGCTCTAGGTGAGTGATCACGCCCTCATGATTATCTTAGTCATGAAGATCTTTTTTGTACAGTTCTTCTGTGTATTCTTGCCACCTCTTCTTAATATCTTATGCTTCTGTTAGGTCCATACCATTTCTGTCCTTTATCGAGCCCATCTTTGCGTGAAATGTGCCCTTGGTATCTCTAATTTTCTTGAAGAGATCTCTTGTTTTTCCCATTCTGTTGTTTTCCTCTATTTCTTTGCATTGATCACTGGAAGGCTTTCTTATCTCTCCTTGCTATTCTTTGGAACTCTGCATTCAGATGTTTATATCTTTCCTTTTCTCTTTTGCTTTTCGCTTCTCTTCTTTTCACAGCTATTTGTAAGGCCTCCTCAGACAGCCATTTTGCTTTTTTGCATTTCTTTTCCATGGGGATGGTCTTGGTCCCTGTCTCCTGTACAATGTCACGAACCTCTGTCCAGAGTTCATCAGGCACTCTATCAGATCTAGTCCCTTAAATCTATTTCTCACTTCCACTGCATAATCATAAGGGATTTGATTTAGGTCATATGTGAATGGCCTAGTGGTTTTCCCTACTTTCTTCAATTTAAGTCTGAATTTGGCAATAAGGAGTTCATGATCTGAGCCACAGTAAGCTCCTGGTCTTGTTTTTGCTAACTGTATAGAGCTTCTCCATCTAAGATCATGGCATCCGGTCCCATCACTTCATGGGAAATAGATGGGGAAACAGTGGAAACATTGTCAGACTTTATTTTTTTGGGTTCCAAAATCACTGCGGATGGTGATTGCAGCCATGAAATTAAAAGACGCTTACTCCTTGGAAGGAAAGTTATGACCAACTTAGATAGTATATTAAAAAACAGAGACATTACTTTGCCTACAAAGGTCCGTCTAGTCAAAGCTATGGTTTTTCCAGTGGTCATGTATGGATGTGAGAGTTGGACTGTGAAGAAAGCTGATTGCCGAAGAATTGATGCTTTTGAACTGTGGTGCTGGAGAAGACTCTTGAGAGTCCCTTGGACTGCAAGGGGATCCAACCAGTTCATTGTAAAGGAGATCAATCCTGGATGTTCATTGGAAGGACTGATGCTAAAGCTGAAACTCCAATACTTTGTCCACCTCATGCGACGAGTTGACTCACTGGAAAAGACTCTGATGCTGGGAGGGATTGGGGGCGGGAGGAGAAGGGGACGACAGAGAATGAGATGGCTGGATGGCATCACCGACTCGATGGACTGAGTTTGAGTGAACTCCGGGAGTTGGTGATGGACAGGGAGGCCTGACGTGCTGTGATTCATGGGGTCGCGAAAAGTCGGACACAACTGAGCGACTGAACTGAACTGAACATGCAGTGAGCTGTCATGCTGGACTTCACTGAGAAAAATATGTGTTTGTGTAGCTGACACCTAGCCCAGACATCTATATGCATAAGTTCACAGGCAGTGGTATAAGTGTATCATAAGTGGAAACAAAAAGGAGAGAAAGGTAAAGGAAGATCATATTATTTTTCAGGTTGCCTGAGAAGGTGAGGGACTGATGTAGATGAATGACCTTGTAAGCAATTCAGATCCCAAGTGAAGAAGCTTGACAGGAGATGGAGAAAGATCTTATTCCAGTCTTTTTATAATATCAGCAGTGTCTCTCAGGACTTCTAATATCTGGTAGAACACCAAGGAAACAACCTTTCCATGTAGGCACTGGCAGCCAGTCATTTCATGTGGGAACTAGTATTGGCTAGGAACATTTTGGAGAAAAACTAAGTGTTTAGTGTCTCTCCATGTTTACCCCTCCCTGGAGGTAAGGTTACTTTATCATTGTGTTCCCAGAGTCATGACATAATATTGTCATTCAACAAATTTTTGTTGAATTAAATTTAGAATAAAACAAGAATGGACTGGTACTTAAGTTTGTGTGAAATATTGATATCACCTGGGGATGTCTAGAAATAACTGGAAGAGACTTGTGGGCCGGGACAATCAAGATTCTCCAATGACTCAGCTTCCAAATGGTAACATTCTCTTTGTTAATGAAAATGTGACCCTCATCTTACCCTTGGGCAGGTGAATTCCAGCGAACATTCAGATTGTACTTAGGAGCAAGGCTGTTTGAAATGTCTTTACACTGAATTGTTATTTTCATGAACGAATACTGAATTGTCTGGATATGCCAAATTTTCTTAAATCTATTTACCAGACTGGTTCCAGCTTTTCACTATTATGAATAATGCTGCTGTGAACAATTCTTTGTGAATATAGGTTTTCATTTCATTTGGGGTAGATTCATAGGCATGGCATTGGGTTATTTGTAAACTTCTGTTTAATTTTTAAGAAACTGTAAAACTGCTTTTCTGAAGTGGCTGTACATTTCTATCAGCAGTATATGAGGTTACCAATTTCTCCACATTTGTGCCAATATTTGGTATTGTCTTTTGGACTGGAGAATCCCAGGGATGGGGGCGCCTGGTGGGCTTCCGTCTATGGGGTTGCACAGAGTTGGACACGACTGAAGTGACTTAGCAGCAGCAGCAGCGGTGGTATTTTGATGTGGTTTTAATTTGAATATCACTATGATTATACATTTATTGTGCATAGTGACAGTATGTCTGAGATGAATTATTTTTATTTATTTATTTTTAGCATATTTTAAAATTTATCCTGTTTTAATCAGTGAATAGTATTCCATTGGATGTACGTATCACATTTATATTTATTTTTAATTGAAGTATAATTGATTTCACAAACCTCCATCTATAGTTCTTCAGGCACTGTGTCTATCAGATCTAATCCCTTGAATCTATTTGTCACTTCCACTGTTCATGACAATATACAGGTTCGTGACTTTGTACAGGAATCAGGGATCAAGACCATCCCCGAGAAAAAGAAATGCAAAAGGGCAAATAGTTGTCTGAGGCAGCCTTACAAATAGCTGTGAAAAGAAGCAAAGTGAAAAGTAAAGGAGAAAAGGAAAGATATACCCATCTGAATGCAGAGTTCCAAAGAATAGCAAGGAGATATAAGAAAGCCTTCCTCAGCGATCAAAGCAAAGAAATAGAGGAAAACAACAGAATGGGAAAGACGAGAGATCTCTTCAAGAAAATTAGAGATACCAAGGGAATATTTCATGCAAAGATGGGCTCGATAAAGGACAGAAATGGTATGGACCTAACAGAAGCAGAAGAGGTGGCAAGAATACACAGAACTGTACAAAAAAGATCTTCACAACCCAGGTAATCACAATGGTGTGATCACTTACCTATAGCCAGACATCTTGGAATGTGAAGTCAAGTGGGCCTTAGAAAGCATCACTATGAACAAAGTTAGTGGAGGTGATGGAATTCCAGTTATTTTAAATCCTAACCGATGATGCTGTGAAAGTGCTGTACTCAATATGCCAACAAATTTGGAAAACTCAGCAGTGGCCACAGGACTGCAAAAGGTCAGTTTTCGTTTCAATCCCAAAGAAAGGCAATGCCAAAGAATGTTCAAACTACAGCACAATTCCACTCATCTCACACGCTAGCAAAGTAATGCTGAAAATTCTCCAAGCCAGGCTTCAAAGGTACTTGAACTGTGAACATCCAGATGTTCAAGCTGTATTTAGAAAAAGCAGAGGAACCAGAGATCAAATTGCCAACATCCGTTGGATCATCAAAAAAGCAAGAAAGTTTCAGAAAATCATTTACTTCTGCTTCACTGACTATGCCTAAGCCTTTGACTGTGTGGATCACAACAAACTGGAAAATTCTGAAAGACATGGGAATACCAGACCACCTTACCTGCATTCTGAGAAATCTGTATGCAGGTCAAGGAGCAACAGTTAGAACTGGACATGGAATAACAGACTGCTTCCAAATTGGGAAAGGAGTATGTCAGGGCTGTATATTGTCACCCTGCTTATTTAATTTATATGCAGAGTTATTTAACTCATGCAAAATGCTGGACTGGAGGAAGTACAAGCTAGAATCAAGATTGCTGGGAGAAATAACAATAACCTCAGATATGCAGGTGACACTACCCTTATGGCAGAAAGCAAAGAAGAACTACAGCCCCTCTTGATGAAAGTGAAAGAAGAGCATGAAAAAGTTGGCTTAAAACTCAACATTCAGAAAACTAAGATTATGGCATTTCGTCCCATCACTTCATGACAAATAGACGGGGAAATGGTGGAAACAGTGAGAGACTTTATTTCGGGGGCTCCCAAATCACTGCAGATGGTGACTGCAGTTGTGAAATTAAAAGATGCTTGCTCCTTGGAAGAAAAGCTTTGACCAACCTAGACAGCATATTAAAAAGCAGAGACATTACACTGCTAAGAAAGGTCCACCCAGTTAAAGCTACGGTTTTTCCAGTAGTCATGTATGAATGTGAGAGTTGTACTATAAAGAAAGCTGAGTGTTGAAGAGATGATGCTTTAGAACTGTGGTGTTGGAGAAGACTCTTGAGAGTCCCTTGGACTGCAAGGAGATCCAACCAGTCCATCCTAAAGGAGATCAGTCCTGAATATTCATTGGAAGGACTGATGCTGAAGCTGAAGGTCCAATACTTTGGCCACCCGATGTGAAGAACTGACTCATTGGAAAAGTTCCTGATGCTGGGAAAAATTGAAGGCAGGAGGAGAAGGGACAACAGAGGATGAGCTGGTTGATGGCATCACCAGCTTGATGGACATGAGTTTGAGCAAGCTCCAAGAGTTGGTGACGGACAGGGAAGCCTGGGGTGCTGCAGTCCATGGGGTCTCAAAGAGTCGCAAGCAACTGAGCAACTGAACTGAACTGATAGTTGATTTACAACTTTGTGTTAATTTCTGCTATACAGCCAAATGACTCAGTTGTACATAAAGATACATTCTTTTTTATATTCTTTTCCATTATGGTTTATCCTGGGACATTGACTATAGTTCCCAGTGCTATACAGTAGGACCTTGTTGTCCACCCATTCTATATATAATAGTTTGCATCTATTAACCGCAAACTCCCAGTCCATCCTCCCCCCACCCACTCACCCCTTTGCTGTTGTTCAGTCACTGAGTCATGTCTGACTCTTTGCAACCTTATGAACTGCAGCATACCCAGCTTCCCTCTCCTTCACTATCTCCTGGAGTTTGTTCAGGCTCATGTCCATTGAGTCAGTGATGCCATCCAACCATCTCATCCTCTGTCACCCCCTTTTCCCTTGCCCTCAATCTTTCCCAGCATCAGGGTCTTTTCCAATGAGTTGGCTCTTCACATCAGGTGCCAAAGTATTGGCGCTTCAGCTGCAGTCCTTGAATGAATATTCAGTGTTGATTTTCTTTAAGATTGACTGGCTTGATCTCCTTGCTGTCCAAGGGACTCTCAAGAGACTTTCTAGCACCATAGTTTGAAAATATCAGTTCTTCAGTGCTCAGCCTTCTTTATGGTCCAAGTCTTATATCCAAACATGACTACCGGAAAAACCATAGCTTTGACTATGGACCTATGTCAGCAAAGTGATGTCTCTGCTTTTTAAAACACTGTCTAGGTTTGTCATAGCTATTCTTTCAAGGAGCAAAGAATATTTTATTTTGTGTCTGCTGTCACTATCTGCATAGATTTTGGAGCCCAAGAAAATGAAATCTGACACTCTTTCCACATTTTCTTCATTTATTTGCCATGAAGTGATAGGACTGGATGCCATAATTTTGTTTTATGAATGTTGAGTTTTAAGCAAGCCTTTTCACTGTCCTTTTTCACCTTCATCAAGAGGTCTTGTGTCTGCTGTCACTATCTGCATAGATTTTGGAGCCCAAGAAAATGAAATCTGACACTCTTTCCACATTTTCCTCATTTATTTGCCATGAAGTGATAGGACTGGATGCCATAATTTCATTTTATGAATGTTGAGTTTTAAGCAAGCCTTTTCACTGTCCTTTTTCACCTTCATCAAGAGGCTCTTTAATTCCTCTTCACTTTCTGCCATAAGGGTGGTATCATCTGCATATCTGAGGTTGTTGATATTTCTCCAGGCAGTCTTGATTCCAGCTTGTGATTCATCCAGCCTGGTGTTTCGAATGTTGTACTCTAAATTTAAGTTAAATAAAGAGGGTTCAATATATAGCTTTGATTTTTCCAATTTGGAACCAGTCTGTTGTTCCATGTCCAGTTCTAACTGTTGCTTCTTGTCTTACACACAGGTTTCTCAGGAGGCAGGTAATGAGGTCTGGTATTCCCATGTCATTAAGAATATTCCACAGTTTGCTGTGATCTACATAGTCAAAGGCTTTAGCATAGTCAATGAAGCAGAAGTAGTTTTTTTTTTTTGGAATTCCCTTGATTTTTCTGTGATCCAGTGTATATTGGCAATATGATATCTTGTTCTTCTACCTTCTCTAAATCTAGCATGGACACCTGGAATTTCTTGGTTCACCTATTGCTGAGGCCTAGCTTGAAGGATTTTGAACATAATCCTGCTGGCATGTGACATGAGTGCCACTGTGTGATAATTTGAACATTCTTCAGCATTGCCTTTGGGATTGGAATGAAAACTGACCTTTTCCAGTCCTGTGGTCACTGCTGAGTTTTCCAAATTTGCTGGCATACTGAGTGCAGCACTTTCACAGCATCATCTTTTAGGATTTGAAATAGCTCAGCTGGAATTCCATCACCTCCATCTGCTTTGTTCATAGTGATGCTTCCTAAGGCTCACTTGACTTCACACTCCAGGATGTCTGGCTCTAGGACAGTTGCCTCCTTGGCAATTACAAGTCAGTTCTCTATGTCTGTGAGTTTGTTTCTCCTTCATAGATAGATTCATCTGTGTCATATTTTAGATTCTACATATTAGTGGTATCATATGGTATTTTTCTCTCTCAGACTTATTTTACTTAGTATGATAATCTCTAGTGGCATCCATGTTGCTGTAAATGGCATTATTTCATTTTTTTCATGGCTGAGTATTATTCCATTATATATACATACCACATCTTCCTTATCGATTCATCTGTTGATGGACAATTAGGTTGTTTCCATGTCTTGGCTATTGTGAATAGTGCTGTTATGAATGGCTGCATGTATTCTTTTTGAATTATAGTTTTGTTCAGATATATTCCCAGGATTGGAACCCTGGATCACATGGTAATTCTATTTTTAGTTTGCTGAGGAACCGCCATACTGTTTTCCATAGTGGCTGTACCAACTTACATTCCCACCAACAGTGTAGGGGGTTCTCTTTTCTCTACACCCTCTCCAGCATTTATTTGTCAACTTTAATGATGCACATTCTAACTGGTGTGAGGTGGTACCTCACTATAGTCTTGATTTGCATTTCTCTAGAAATGAAGTCTTTTTATAAAAATGTTTGAGACAACTTAAAAAACTCATTTTAAGGTTTCAGTTTTTTAAAGGAAATACTTCCTCTTGTGATACTATTCATTAGTAAAACTTCACAATATTATTTTTCTCTGGTTTTTGTGCCAATCTGAAGAGCTTAGTAGATTGGCAGTGCAGGCTCCAGAGGAATAAGTGTGTTTCAGTCCTGCCTTCTCAGCTTACTTTTGAGTGACTTCTGGCTTGGCTTTTCTGTGCCCTAGTTTTTGTAGATGAAAAAAGGAGCTAATAGTATCCAGCACATAGTATTGTTATATATAAAGTATTTAGAACATGTAAATGTATACTGATTTTGAAATGTTATAACCACTTTTAAAATAAATTTATATGAAATTGGAGTATATTATTTTCTTCCTTTTCACTTAGCATTTCCAGCTGTTTCACAGGTCATCTAAGAACCAGCAGATTTTAGCTACTATGGCTACTGTTTTTTGCTACCAAAATAGTTTTATTTTGGCACAATTTTACTCAAACTCATCTGAAACAGGAAAGGGTTCTTCGACCAATAGATTTGGTTGCCAGGGGAAGTGATATTAGAAACAACAGAAGCAGCTTCAGATCTTTATGACTTAGGTAACCCCATCCATAGAACAAAATACACACACACACACAATCTTCATTTAACTCTTGATTTCTAAAAACTTTTTTTTTGGTTGCACTGAACAGCATGTGGGATATTAGTTCCCTGCACTGAGATTGAATCTGTGCCCCCTGCATTGGAAGCATGAAGCCTTAACCACTGGACAACCAGGAAAGTCCCAAGAAGATAAGATTTTTATGTATTCAGTATATCATCTAAAATCCATGATGACAGTACTAAGTCATTTTAATATATCAACCATCCATTACTGTATGAAATTTGGAAGTCTTGAACACTTCTGTAGTGACTGTGGAACGGAATAAATAATACTCTTAATGATGGAGATTTATTGCCATATTTCTTGAAAAAAGTTTTGAAATTGGAACATTTTTATATTGAAGATAACAAGGAGATTGTAGATGTCTTACACTGGAGTACTCTTTTGTGCCAAAATTGTATGGTAAAACTTTTGCAGAGGCCTAGTTTCATTGATTTATTGTATTGTGTGCAAATAACTGAATTTATGTGGTTAGTTGAGAATTCATATCTGTTTGCAGTTTAGTACATTATCAGAAGGCTTTAAATAATTTTATAACTACCAAAGAGGTAGTCTTCACTATCCTTAGCAGGAAAAATATAAAGCAATTAAAGACATTCTTGAGAATATGCATTTTGTACACCCAGTCATCCCCAACATGTCCAAAGCACCACAGAAACAACTTACCAGTACAGTTATTTTAACAAGAATAAATTTTGAGGGCAGGATTCAGAACAACTGCAAGGGGCATGGGTGAAGGAGAATTCAGACCTAAGTCAATGACATGAAATTCCAAATATTCTACAACAGGTACACTGCTGTTTTTTCCAAGGTGTGTCAGGCCAACTGATTGACAAGAGAATATAAAAAGAAACTGAATGGCAGTACATTATCTTTATCAGCAGGGTGAGTGCTTGGGCAGCCCTACTGGACCAGAAACTGGTTTCAGAGACTACACACATCTTATCTTGCAACTTCACCCACTGAGCCCCCAACCAGGCTACAGAACCATATAAGGGGTAATTTTAGTCAGACACATCCCAGGTGCAAAGTGACCCACAGTTCTTTGTATATAGTATTTTGTTTTGGTATTATTTCCCTTAAGTTTATACTCCCTTTACTTGGCAGTGGAGGTGAATAAAAAGCTTGCTGCTGAGCTGGATACAAAGGGGACAAATACGCAGCATGCAGGTCAAGGACCATTCCATAAGAAAAAGAGATTATGTCTTTATAAAATACTCCAATTCTTTCTGAAATGCAATGCTTTGCTATATACTCTATAAAAAAGATCCAAAGATAAGCCAACTTGAGTTAGAAACCTGTTTAGAAAATAAAAGCTTTCTTTTCTAAGAGATACTTAAAAAGACATAAAGAAGAAAGTGGGCTCGAATTTCTAACTGAAGCTAAAATCACTCAGTTTTCTTTAAGGTCAAGCTGAAAGTTAAATACCTGAGGCTAGTGTCTGTGTTGGTACTTCAACTAAGCTCACCAAAGCTCTGATAGGACTCGCACTACAGAAAACATGAAGGTCAGAGGTCAACAGTGACAACAGAGTAAATGACTCTTACAGAGGAAGCTCAAAACTCTGAGTTCCACCTACTCCTTTGTCCTCTAAATCAGAATCTCTCTCTTACATGTGTGTCTCTACATATGATTTGTGCAATATATGATGGTTGTCTGCAAACCTTTTACGGTAAAGGATGGTGAAAAGTAAAGGAATCCTGTATCTCACTTTCTAAACTGCTGCAGCATGAAGAGCACAATGAAAAGAGACAATCAATTGATCTATAGAACTGAGTTTTATACTGAGAAACAGAATGGAAGCATCCCAGTCTGCAGTCTGTTTTATTTAAAATGTTAGATAAAGTCCAGAGTTAGGATTAAAGTGAGGCAAGAGAGGCAGGTACCTTGGTACCACTACCTTGGTACCACTCACTCTCAGGTATTTGTGGGGTCCTTAAATCCTTGTTGCTTTTCTTGTGTCACCCTGGCTCCCACCCTGATGGAATTGACTACCTAAGAAAATCAGTGGGAACCAGCAAAAGAAAGCCAAACCAGAGCTGTAACAGCTGAGGCCTCTGAAGAAGAGGTGATAAGGTTAGCCATACAGTGGGTAAAGACCAGAGAGTGGAAGTATGTGTAAGAGTATTAACAGCACCTCTCTCTCTGCTTATTCAGCCACCTATTGGGCTATTTCTTGCTGTGTGACGTTCGTTTTTTAAAATTACACAAAAGAGAGAGGAACTCATAAATCACCTAGTTCAAGAGGTCTTCTTATACTTCCAAGAGGTCTCAATGCTGTCTGGTTAAATAGGGTTAGTGCTCCCAACACAGTTCCAGTAACCTCTTTTACAGTTAGCTGTTGCTTTTAAGACTTAAAACGGTTTCTTCCTCTCTTTTCCTTCCAGAGAAAACTTCCCTAGTTAGAAATCAGTAGAGGACTTTGGACATTTCACAGCCAAACTGTTGACATGTTCTTTCTCAAATGGTTAACATCAACTGGAAAATAATCAGTATGTAAGAGGCAGCTAACTTAATAGCTGCATCACCAAACTACAACTTCTCTAAAATCAGCTCTCTGCTGAAACTTCAATAAATTAATTAGAATATAAACTTACGTTAATGCTTCTGAGTAATTATAATGAGGAGAGACTCCTAGAAACTTCTGTACTTCATCCATCACTGTAGCAGGATCAGTTCTTAGCTGTTGCCCATCAATAATTAGCAGCTAAGTGACCAAAGAAATAAACAAAAAAAAGACAATGCAAATTGGAAAAAGACATGTAACAGCATGATACAAAAATTCTGCACTCTGAATTTATTCCATGAAAGACACTGTACTGAGGGGATTTGCATTCATTGTTGTTAAGAATTAACCAGGCCATCCTCATTAATGACATGGAACAAAAAATAAATCACACTAATTAAATGCATTCGTGTTTTATAGTTTGAGACATTCTGCAAACACTATGAAAACAAACAAAAAATTTGAGATTACCAAGAGAGCTTAAGAAAGGTGACTATAAAATCACAAGTGAAAATCAAGTTTAAAAACAGATAAAGCAATGATTCCATGATTCAAGGTGGGAAGGAGACTTGTAGGAAAGAAGAAAAGTGACTGGACCAGGTAACATGAGACAGAGGACATATCATTATCCATGATTCCAGTCAAAGGAGCAGAACTGTAAAGTTTTTAGAAATTCTTTGATAATCCATTTGGAGAAAAAGGTAAGATTCCTAGAAAACCTTAAAGTAAACAGAAGTTCCTCAACAGACTAAAGGGAAGAATTTGCTTGTTACTCTGGTGAGGGAAGGGGGTGGTCCCAGCAAGATAAATGACAGGGGATGGTGATGAAGGGCCATAATGCCTGGAAAGCAATTCCTGCTCACACACCTTCTCAAGTGTTTCTATTTAGCTTACACCAGCACTGTTCATTAGAAATTTCTGTGTTGATGGACATACTGTGAGACTGTGGTATCTAACTGGTGGCTATTGAACATTTTAAGTGTGGCTAATGTGACTGAGAAACAATTTTTAATTTTATATAATTTGAATAGAAATTTAAATAGCCATATATGCTTGCATGTATGGTATCATTGTGGCTGCTGCTGCTAAGTCACTTCAGTCGTGTCTGACTCTGTGCGACCCCATAGATGGCAGCCCACCAGGCTCCCCCGTCCCTGGGATTCTCCAGGCAAGAACACTGGAGTGGGTTGCCATTTCCTTCTCCAGTGCGTGAAAGTGAAAAGTGAAAGTGAAGTCGCTCAGTCGTGTCCGACTCTTCACGACCCCATGGACTGCAGCCCATCAGGCTCCTCCGTCCATGGGATTTTCCAGGCAAGAGTACTGGAGTGGGGTGCCATTGCCTTCTCCGAACATTCTGGCTAGCATGGTTCTAGACACACAGGTATACACTGTGTCTGATGTGATTAAATTGCTTTATGCAATCCAGTGTAGGGGCTGGTTCTGTAATCTGGACTAACACTAGGCAAAAGAGAGAAACAAAGACGCCAAGGAAAACACAGGACTTGTGAAAAATCCAGCAAGGTGGTTCAAAGGGAAATAATGGCCCTGAAAGCAAAACAGTGTTTGCCTTGTTTGGTTAAGAGGTTCTCAAGCTTTATTCTCAGAATAAGAATCGGGAGTACCAAGCTTCTGAAGCTCTTAACAGTCAGGAAAGGCATGCACTAGAATATAGGGCAGGGAGAATTATCCGAAATACTTCCAGTAAGAGAATTAGTTTTTCTACCTCTGCCTGTCATTGTTTGCCAGAGTCTCAATTTCAGCTAAAGAGTAAATGCTAGTCATGTTTTAATGAGTAAAAAAACGTTCTCTATCCCAGAGGCAAAGTCATTGACTTAATGAGACTGTACTATGATGTAGATTCTTATCGCTCAATACCTGAAAGGGGGGGAAATAAACAAGCCATCTCTCGATATGGCTGGCATACCACCCTGGGACCAAACATCTCTTCTGCAAGGCTCTCAGCTCGGAGGGTGCACGGGGCCCAGCTGAGATCACTTCGTAGAAACTGAATTTCAGAGCCGCGGGGTCTTCGTGTGATCGCTGATGCTGTGATGAAAAGGTGGTTTATTAAACCGACGTGAACCATAGGCATAAATAATTAAAAACCAATCTCTGTGACAAGTTGCAAAGCTAAAGGAAGGAGTGCCTCACTGAGGGAGAGTTATTTGTTTTGCAATTAATAAAGGATGAAAATGCTTGCTTGGAGCATCAGGCTTTAATATTACAACACTGATGAGAGTGTATGTTTGAGAATTATTTGGTAGAGGCGGAATTCTTCTTGATAGAATTTCTTAACCTATTTTTTCTGAGTCATTTCCATAGTGTGTGTGTGTATATGTATATATATAAGTGTGTGTGTGTATATGTATATATATATATATATATAATTCTGAAAGTAAACTTTTGAAAGTCGCTTTAACACCCCCCTTTCAGCCCGTGAGAAACCATTTATCATGTCCAGTTAATATCCATAATGCACAAAACACTCTGCCAGTGCTGCCACATAGTTTTGTTCCATCTAGTAATGCAGTTTTAGATGAGAAAAACCCTATGGGCTATTCAAATGGAGAAACTGGTGAAAACTCTGACATATGCATTACCTGAAATCCACAGCTTTTATCATACACACTCTAGCATCTAAAAGCCAAGATTATTTTACCTAATGGTAACCTCTGTGATGAATCAGAACCACTTACTGTATAGAAAATGCAGACAGCAGCAATCCTAAAAGGAAAGCACTTCATAATGGCTCAGGCTCAGGCCCAGGGGTCTGAGGAAATCACCTTTTCCCTAAATTGACCAATAAATATTCAGGCTTAGTGGTGGGTTTGTGGATGTTTACCACATCTAGTTGAATAGCAAATTTGGTGCAATTGAGATTCAAATTACTATACTACAAACTCTAGGAGACTTTGTTAAGGCCTGCATTTTGCCACTGTGGAGTGATTTATTCATAATATTTAGGATGTTTTGTTAGCTTTCAGCCTTGAAGCTTCCTTTTTCAGCAAATTCTCAATTTTTCAGGGGCTAAGTGGTTGCCAAGCTCCAATTTTCTGCTTCCTCTGAGTCAGTTAAGGCGTGTTTCTTTTTTCTCCAGATACCTAGCAGAAAGGTAAAACGTGCAAGATCAAATCAGTCAATTTGCTGTGTTTTTGGTTTAAAGGATGGTTTTAGGAGTTGGGCATGACTGATTAGTGTGGAATTGTGGATTTCATTTTTCCAGGATGTCTCACTCCCTGTTAGGCAGATTATTATCAATATGCCTGATAGGATCCCATGACCTTTTCCTACTCTGTCCCAGCCATGAAGCCTTTCCTGACAATCTGTTCTTTCTTCAGTGAACCTGTAAAAATGGCTTTTGTTTAAAAAAAGGACCCCGTGCTGAGAAACTTTGTTCTCTAATATCATAGACTGTCAGAAATTTGGATGCATGAGATTGGTGAGAATGCAGCATCCAGTCCTGCCTGGAGGATCAGAGCTTGGTGGGTCACTTTAAATCAGAGAATCAGCCTTATTTCCAGCCCAGGTGCAGAGTTTCAGATAAAGGATTTTTGGATATTACATTCCGTGTTTAGCTTAACTTTAGAGTTTCTAAGGAAGTAAATCTCTTAGTCTGTTTTTCAGCCCCGGCCCTGCTTGCACCTATCAAACAGTTCATGTTAATTTTACCTACATTTCTCCCTATCATACAGATCCTCTCTCTCTTTAGGGGAATGCCTGATAGTTCTTCAAGTGTTCAGGCTCCTCCGCTGCAGCCAATTAATACACCTAAGTTGTTGTCCCTGGTGGTCTTTATTAGGTAGGCTTTATTACTTTGTAGGAGTCTATCTGTCACTTAATACTTTCTGATTTATACACTGGTTATTTAAACATAGTTCTCCAATTAGACTGAAAGCAATCTCAAGTGTAGCATCCGCATTTGTTAATTTACTTTGAAATCATACTTAGAACAATACTTTGCATGTGGTAGTCATTAAAATTATTTAATGAAGGGATGAACACATGAACATCAGGAAGGTGGTTTTTAAATTACAAAACTGAGGAATGGTAACTGAGGATGCTGTGCTATGCTACGTCACTCAGTCGTGTCCAACTCTTTGCAACCCTGTGGACTGCAGCCCGCCAGGCTCCTCTATCCTTGGGATTCTCCAGGCAAGAGTACTGCAGTGGGTTGCCATGCCCTCCTCCAGGGGACCTTCCTGACCCAGGGATCAAACCCCTGTTTCATTATGTCTCCTGCATTTGGAGGTGGGTTCTTCACCACTAGTACCACCTGGGAAGCTCCTAACTAAGAATAATAGAGACTAAAGACATTGTCTCTATTAATTTTGTTATGTTCTTATATTTAATATTGCTGTTTTTTATTAAACTTCTTCCATTTGGTGATTAATAAAATATCACTGAGGCAGTTTTTTTTGTATTATTTTTAATATTTATTCTAGTAAAAATGTATGGCGTGTAAGTTTTATTATTAGAATCTGTTAAAATTCTTTCAAAGTGATCGTTTGTGTTCTAGGTTCTAACCAACATCATAATGGCAATGTTTATATGAGAAAGAAGCTTGAAACAGAGGACTCTGGCTGGGCTTTCAAGGATGAAGAATTCATTCTTATATTCTGTTTTGCTGCTAGGTTATTTCTTCAACACAAGCAGTTATTTAAACTCTTTCAGAGTCAGGGTCATCAATCTATGGTTCATGGGCTAAATTCTGCTTGTTGTTTGTTTCTGTAAATAAAGTTTTACTGGAACACAGTCAAGCTCATTAATTTACATATTGTCTATGGCTGCTTCTGCAATACAGTGGCAAGAGTTGCAATTATATGGCTTGCAAAGCCTGAAATATTTACTCTCTGGACCTTTACAAAACAAAACCTCTGACTTCTGCTTCAGTGGAATCAGATATAGTTCTTATCTGTAAAACTGAGATAATAATAGCAGCATTTTATACATATTAGATGAAAAGAATGATTTTAAATTATAACATTTTACTTTTAAAATACAGATATATAGAAGCACACATTACAAGCACATAATATTTTGTTTGCTTTAATTTCTTCATTGTATTAATACATTAAATTAATCAAATGAATGCAAAATTAATAAAAACTAAAGGGAACATTTCTCTATAGAAACATAGAGAAATTTATCCACTTTCTTGAAGATATAAAGCTAACACATCTTTTTTGTTAAAACCCGGGGCTGTGACTTTTACTGAAAACCATCCTCCCTTCTCTGTACTCCTCTCCTACTTGCTGGGTTTTGTCAGTATTGTCCTTACCTGGTACCAGGAATATGCTCGGTCTGATGGGTCAATGAGAATGGTGATGATCTTGGCTTTGGGGACTAAAGAAGCCGCCCTTTTAGGAGCTTCCTCTGAGTGGAAGTAGTTGGCACTCTTCTCAAACAGAAAATCAGTGGTAACATTAGATGGGACTGGGAAGAAATCCATATACCTAGAAAGGGAATATTTCTCAAAATGAAACTCTGGTTTATACTCATGCCCTAGTGAGTGAAAGATGTTAAAGGTGTCCCACAAACAAAATTTATTTGTTTCCTAAAAAAAAAAAAAAAAAAGGCTTTTTCTTTAAGGCATTTGTCCCACAAGCCTGTTAGCAAGGAAAAAACATATAGAACACTAATAGTGTATTTTCAAAATGCTTTTCTAAATTTTTCTTTGTATTCTACTTAATATCAATAAAAAGGTATGGGAAATAACAAAAATGTAGATACAAAGGGATCAATCAAGTGGCAATCTGTTCCGTTCCGTCGCTCAGTCGTGTCCGACTCTATGCGGCCCCGTGGACTGTAGCTTACCAGGCTTCTCCATCCATGGGATTCTCCAGGCAAGAATACTGGAGTGGGTTACCATTTCCTTCTCCAGGGGATCTTCCCGACCCAGGGATCGAACCCGGGTCTCCCGCATTGGAGGCAGACGCTTTAACCTCTGAGCCACCAGGGAAGCCCCAAGTGGCAATAATCAACCTAATTGTATAAAATGTATCTAAAAGCAGAAATATTTTACTGCATGAGCCTCTGGAGCCAGACCAATATGATTTGCTCAACCAAAAAGAAAACTGGATCAAAACAAATAGTGTGTTTAGTTCAAAGGCATTTTAAACAGACTTAGACAAAACATTTTTACCTCATCACAAGAAAAAATAATTTCATTCCCACCAGTGTGTTGCCCTTACATTCAACTATAAAGTGTCAAAGGACAGAACAGATGTGGTGTGAAAACACTGCCTGTTTGCTTATTGTTTCACATAAAGAGCCGTTTACATTGTTTAGAATAATTATAGAAGTTTAAATAGTACATATTCCCAGATATGAAATACTATCAAATTTTCTAAGGTCAGGTTCTGTATCCTTAAGTGAGGTGAGATTTGTCACCAGCAGAGTGAAGACAGGAATACCTACCTGTAGCCTGAAGCACAGAAATGTAGTATGTAATGGAATTTGTATAATGTGCCATTTGCACAAAATGTCAAATAGAAGTGAATTCAAGCATATGATGATGGGTGTTTCTGAAGCATCAATGAACATCTTTTAAAGGCAAAGGGCCTTTTTAGAAAGCACATGCAAATTTAACGTTTAGGGTTTCTTACATTTTATAATAAAGGCCTCACCCTCCAGACCCACACTGTCTCTAATTTATAAGCCACAATGATTTTGAGCTACCAAGACAAGGTAGTTCAATAATTACTGAAAAAGAGAGCCTTTAACATTTATGTGGTGAGTTCTTTTTGCAGTGTGTTGTTTTCTTCCCATTCACACAATAAAGCTCCTAGAAGGATTCCAGTTGTGACCATATTACATAATTTGGCACAACAAAGTGATGTCTTCAAATTCAGTGCAGCACAGAAATCATCTTATGTTTTTCTGGAAATTGCTTTGTTGGTCATGTGTCATGCTGGCGTTCCTTTCTTTTAGGGGTAAAGACATGTAAACATTCCTGGAAAGTTTGATCTGCTATCTGTTCTGGTATACACTGTATTAATAGAAGGTGCCAAATTTTAGGACACTTTTTAATTTAGATGCCCACACTTGTTCCGGGGGTGCTAAGGTCATATCAAGTGTCTTAGTGGTATCTTATTTGGTCTGAGCTTACTTATTCTGAGAAAGGATCCAAAAATCACACAAGAGGGGCAGGAGGTACTGAATTCAGATAACTTTTAACTTCTGAAAACTGTACCACCTTCCTGGTAGTCCTCTATACCTACAACACTTTAGGCCCTGAAATCGTCCTCAGGCAGTTCTGGATATTGGATCTAAAATGTATTGATTTTGTCTGACTCCAGAGGCTCATGGAAAAAGCAGGGGCCAGTTCTTGTTTGCTTATGTGCCCACGTTTTTCTAATATACTGGCTGGTACTTATGGGCACTTGAAAAGTGTTTGCTAAATACACACGATGGTAAAGAATTCAGCTTCATATTTCCAGGGTGGAAACAGGTCCACATTTGGAGAATGTGAAGGCAGGTTATTCAAATAATTGGTGAGCAAAGTAGAGTGGTTTAATAATTTGGGGGTTAAACGTGAAATGCCTGCCTCATTTAAGCTTTGCTACTGCCATAACAGCTCAGCACTTTTTTTAAAACTGAAATTTTGCAACACCCCACATTTATTTGTTTCTGGGTTGACCCTGTATTTCTAAGTGATTTTACTCAGAGCCAGATTAAGATGTTTAGGGTTTCTAAGTGTTAGCAGGGTTGTACGGCCCTCCATGTGCTGCTCCAACCATCCACTGCCTCCCCAAGTAATTATAAAAAATAATACCAAACCGTGGAATATAAAACTTAACTGTATGCCTACATCAAACATTTTTCTTAGAAATTCTGATTGCAAATCTTGGTTATTTTATATCAAAGATGGAGTTTTCTCATTTTCATTTGCCCTGCTTTGCTTGTGCTCTAAGCCTGTGTTTAGGTTGCCTGATAGGGAAGCCCTGGTTTTGCCCAGTTCTCCAGAAAGAACAGATCCTAGTATCCAGGTTAATTAACTGTGCCTGGGCTAATTCTGTAAGTGACCTTGGCACTCTGAGACACACAGACTTCAACCTCGTGGCTCTGTTGTCTTAAAGGGACTGCTGAGGTGCTGACACTTCAGGGAGAGGCAAGACCAGTCTAAGAACTGCACAGGTTTGCTGTCCTTGAGAACCAAGCTCTAGTTATTGCTGCTGCTGCTAAGTCACTTCAGTTGTGTCCGACTCTGTGCGACCCCATAAACGGCAGCCCACCAGGCTCCCCCGTCCCTGGGATTCTCCAGGCAAGAACACTGGAGTGGGTTGCCATTTCCTTCTCCAATGTATGAAAGTCAAAAGTGAAAGTGAAGTCGCTCAGTCATGTCGGACTCTTAGTGACCCCATGGACTGCAGCCTGCCAGTCTCCTCTGTCCATGGGATTTTCCAGGCAAGAGTACTGGAGTGGGGTGCCATTGCCTTCTCTGTAGTTATTGCTAGTAGATTGATATTTAGTTATTGTTGTTTGTATTAATGGCCTTTTATGAACACATAATTTGTCAATCAAAAGTGTTTACAATTGGGATATTTTTAGCAAGTTATCATTAAAATCTTTAATTGCTCTTTCGTTTTCTACTTATTTATGCCATCTCTTTGGAGACCACTTAAGGGACTGTTCATTTCTGTTATAGTCCCTATACACATTGCTGACTTAGGAACAACTTTAAAAAAAAAAAAAAATTGAATATTCTCACAGATATTCTTAAGTCCCAGGGAATCTAAGTTTTATTGCATTCCTCTCTACTTCCAAAGCAGTTTTTAATCAACCTCTTTAATCTTGATGTAAACAAGGACTAAATTTTTTATTCTGATGTATACAAGCATATTTATTTGAGTCAGTGGGAAAACAGCAGCTGAAGTAGTTGATGGATTCTTGACTCTCACAGCTATTATTTAATACTACATAATTAATCAGTGAAGTAGTTGATGGATCCTTGACTCTCACAGCTATTATTTAATACTACATAATTAATCAGTATCAACCAGTGTGCTGAAGAACTGGCAAGAAAATATATAATAAGTAGAATATATATAAACCCTAGTAGGAGCTCAACTTATACTCAATCCATTTCTTTAGCTTTCCATTTGAACTGCTCACAAGCAAACCTTGAGGGCATTGATACATATAAAATAGAGATCATGCAATCTGACAATAGAAGTTAATATATAACACCTGTATGCTAAACTACACGCAAAATGTTTATGTTCATGCTCTATAGTTGTTATAAGCATTTACTTTTACACCACTTTCTGCACAGAATTTGTACATTAAAAGAAAGACTTCTAGATACATTTTACGATTAACACATTTGTTTGTAACACCTATTCCTCCTACATTACATATTTTGTGTATAGTAGACATTTTAAGTTTTAATTTTAGTTAACTCTTTTCTTCAGATGGCTGATACAGTTCTAATTTCAGAGGCCCAAAATTAAATTTTGTATATTGTTGATAGCTTTTTAAAAATAGCTTTCATTACTCATGAAATGCATACACATGTCTAACTTTATTTACCTTTTGTACCAAAGTAAAATAGTATATTATATGTGAACTGTAGCATCACTTTGATGCAAAGTACATTAGAACAGAAAATTATGAAAGTGTTTTCTTAAGAGTAGAGAAAAATGAAATTCTTGTGTATTAGGTATTTCTCTTTTTATTTTTAATTACCATCAAAGATAATTAATGCAAGTTAAAATTACACATGAGTCTCTTGAGGTGACAAATCCCTTCATAAACTGAGAAAAGTTTGTTATGAATAATTTCTGTGCTCCTTCATGTTATTTAATCAAGGCACAGAGATAACTACTATTTGTAGCTAACAGACTTAAATGTTGATTATAAGCACTAATTTAATACTGTGCACAGTACATATACTTTTAGATTTATACTAATAACCCATCTTACCAATCAATCCCCCTGTGGTAGTTATTTCTATTAAAGAACTGTACCTCCTCAAAGGTTTTTGGGCTGGGGGAGTTACTAAGGATGGAAGGATGCATAACCAGGAACAAATACAAAGCAGTGGTTCCTGAAAAGACAACAGAGGTTCAGAGATTAATTGAATGAAAACAGTTTCCTACTATTAGCATTTGAGTTGTTAATAAACTGTATTACAATGATCCAAACAGATACATGTAAGCGATCCTTGAATTAAATTGAATAGATAACCAGTATCTTAAGAAACAAATTCTAAAAAATGAGGACAGTGTTATGTGAGAAAAGGCCTGTTGTAAGAACTGCAAGAACAGGCTTTTGACCTTAGTTCAGTCACTGACTTTGGCTTTTTGCTTTATTAGTGGAAAATCGCCTGCCTTAATCATTTGTTAGGCTTTCTCTGAGGACAAAAAGACATATTGTGCCTGAAGATATTTTGATATTAATAAAGTACCATGTAAATGAAAGACATCATTATTTAACATAAGATATTATTAATACTTGGGTTCCCCTATAAAGTTCCTCCCAAGGCCTACGAAAGCTTATTAATTTGAGACAGAATGTAAACTTTTAACCAGTTTGTTTAAGTTTGAATGTACTTACATACCTATACAAAGTAGTGTCAAAACTGTTTAAATTGCTAAATTTGAAAAAAGAAATTGGTGCCTTTTTTTGGTGACATAACAAAATTTGCATTTTTGGAAAGAGGGTGGCATATCATAGGTACCCATATAGATTTGTTAAAATAACTCTTGTCAACAGCAGCTGCTGCTGCTGCTAAGTCGCTTCAGTCATGTCTGACTCTGTGCGACCCCATCGACAGCAGCCCACCAGGCTTCTCCATCCCTGGAATTCTCCAAGCAAGAACACTGGAGTGGGTTGCCATTTCCTTCTCCCTTGTCAACAGCAGTGTTGTCCAAAACAATGAGTTGGAATATTGTCTAAAACAATGAGTTGGAAGAATCTAAAACAATAGATTTTATCTGAACCAAACAATGAACATTTTATCTACAATCATAGACAACTATAGGGAATGAAACAGTAATCTGTGCTATACAAGGTAAAAATGATCTTCACAAACTTGACATGAAACAGTGGTTCTCAAACTTTAGCATGCATCAGGTTCACCTGAAGTCAAAGTCAAAGTCACTCAGTCGTGTCCACCTCTGTGACCTGGAATTCTCCAGGCCAGAATATGGAGTGGGTAGCCTTTCCCTTCTCCAGGGGATCTTCCCAACCCAGGGATCAATCCCAGGTCTCCTGCATTGCAGGCGGATTCTTTACCGGCTGAGCCACAAGGGAAGCCCAAGAATATTGGAATGAGTAGCCTATCCCTTCTCCACGGGATCTTCCCGACCCAGGAATTAAACCAGGGTCTCCTGCATTGCAGGCGGATTTTTTACCAACTGAGCTATTAGGGAAGCCCCAGGTTCACCTAGAGGACTGTTAAAACAGAGCTGGGCCTGATCCCAGATTTTCTGATTCAGCACACTTCAAGAATCATTGACTTACAAGAAATATGGGACAAAATCTAAAACTTGTTGGGAAAAAAAAAAGTTCCATTACTTGAAATCCATAGTAAAGCTTTCTAGAGCATAATACTTCAGAGTCCGATAACTTCTAGGATCAAGAGTTTTATTTCTAGCACTTACCAGCTGTTTGAACTTGAACAAAAAATATATGACCTGAGTCTTAGTGTTCTTATCCGTGTAGTGGGGAAGAAAATACTTAGCTACCACGGCTTTATGAGGGTCAAGTGAGTTAATCTATTTAAAAATAGTTAAAAAGCTCTATATCTGAATACTATAAGGTATTTTTAAAAAATAACATTTTTTGAGCTAAAATTCAGTAATGCATTTGAAAAAATTGAACAGAATATAGTGTTTGTAAAGACTAAAAGAATAGTTATTACAATATGAAAGAAGAAAACAGGGTAATCCTTTCTGAGATCAACTAATAAAATTCTTTTCTGAATTTTATTTTTAAGAATTGTATTACATCATATTACTTGCTTTTAATAGCATGATAAGCATTAATAAGACAAGCAAAAAAAATGAATACAATCTAATTATCTGCCTAGTCAGTAAAAGGCACACTGTAATTTATCAGTGGTCAAAAAATTAAGTTGTGTTTTCTGAATTCTGTCTTTACTTACTCATATTCTTGGGTCTGAATAAACTGTAGTGTGTACGTGTGTATTTCAGCAACATAATCATAGACACAAAAACAAGAATTCAAAACTTAAAAAAAAAAGCTTCAGGTTTTCTGTTTTTGTTAGTTTCAACACTAAAAATATTTGAATATCCAGATGACTATACCTTTATGCAAAATTATTCAGAAAAATACTTTTGGCAAAACTAAAGATTAAAAATAAAGCTAATTAATTTTTATGGAACTGATACAAGAAGCTATGTCTGTCCACTTAAAAAATAATCTCATAAAATATCAATAATACAATATGGATGAATCTCAAAAGCAATACGCTAAGTGAAAGAAGTCCAACAGAAAAGATAATTTATATTTCCATTTGTGTGAAATTCTAGAAAAGCCACAACTATAGTGCCAGAAGGTGGTTTTCTGTGACTAAGGATTGCGGAAGGAAAACTGACTAGAAAAAAGATGGGGAGAAACTTTTTAGGGAGACAGAGGTATTCTAAATCTTAAATGTTGTAGTGGTTACACCACTGTGTACAATTTCTAAGATTTATAAAACTATGCATTTAAAGTTGGTGAATTTTATTGTATGTAAATTATATCTCTATAAAACTGAGAAAATTTCAATTTCTATAAAAAGGATTTAAAAGTTCCCTTCCAAAGGTAAATGTCATATACAAATTGTAAAATAAACATTTGGAAACCCAACTGAGCTGAAGATGACAAGTAATGATTCTGCCATCTAACCATGACATTAAAATGTCTGCATATCTAGTGAAACACAAGAGGAAGTATATCCTGTAGGGCTTTCTGAAGCAAACCTGATCTGCCAAGCTTCTGAGAGATGTGACCGTTAATGACAAAGCTATGCGATGACAGTGGGAGTTCGCTAAAGAAACTTTAGTTTAAATGTCTTTTTAGTTGCTTCTTGACTGTAAACAAGGACAAGTGAGATAAATAAGGATAAGAGAAGTATGTGCCATATTTATTATTGTTTTCAGATTGATATTTGTAAATGGGACTTAGAGAAAATGAATAGGTTAACTTAACTGTGTATATTACATACAATTCTCCCAAGTTATTTCTGGAGAAATAAGGAAAGGAAATGTATTCCCCTTAGAAGGGATATGAAATGGCTGCTCTCTGTGAAGCTAGAAACAAAGAGCCCCAAATAATTTATCATGCAGGATACAGCTCGAATGTCTGGCATTTTTAAAGCTTCCATTGGGCTTCATTTTAATACTGTTTCTTACAGAAACAAGAAGTTTATAGGAAAAATTGCACACCAACTTAAAAAAAGGTGCTAGAGATTTCTTTTGGATATGAATAAATATCTTTCTTAACACAAAGGAACACAAAGTTTTGTTTATGCTTAGGAATTCTGCTTGTCAAACATCCTTTATAAACTTTTGGAAAATAGTCATTTCTGCAAGAAATAGTTTAGAAATAAACTGTAACAGGAAGATGCCAGGAAAAGGCTAACTTTCTGGAAGATTTATAGGTACATATATGTGTCCATCTTGAAATTTGATGAAATCTTGTAAGTCACTCTTCAAACACAGGATTAGTTTTGATTTTAGAAATGTTAATAACAGCAATTTTCAATTAGGATCTTTGGGAAAAAAGTAACATTTGCCACCACGTTGACTGCTGGATATTCCAACTATGTAATATCTATTTTCATTCTTTTTACTTTAAAAAAAATTCAGCTCAACAAATAGAATAAAATGTCATTCATTCATCAATATTTATAGGGAGTTTGAGAAGTCATTGTGGCAAGAATTCACTGTCTAGTCATCAGGATTTTTATACATGTTGATTATAACATAAAAAGTTCTCACCAGTTTTCTGGGGTCCTATTACCAAGAATTTTGGTAAGCGATCACAGGTTTTTTCTTTAGACCAAATGTCTCTGTGGCGTTTGTCATCACAAGGATTCTAAACAGGAGGAAAAAACAAGAGATGTGCATTTTTTGTGGCTGCCCGTTGTGTGCTAGAGTTTTTCAGCTTCTGTCATTGAAAAGACATCCCTAGAAACAAGGCTGTTGTGGTTCCCTCTTTTAAATGAAAGTCGTAAAGTGGCATCCATGGAGGATTTCAGATAAGTCCTTTTCCATCCTGAAGGTGAGTGTTGATTGAGGAGGTGAGGGAGGGGAGACATTTCCATTATGGGTAAACAGGTTCATGGCACTGAGGGTTTAATTATTTTTTTCTGCTATTGGCGGTTCTATGTCTTAATTGTGTGTGTGTTTGGTTTATGTTTTAAAATAGTGAGCTTGTTGGTCAGAGGCTGTGCTTACTTGCCCTGCTAACCTAGAAGAGAATACACTCTCAGCACTGAAATGTATAAGGTGTCAGATTTTTATTCTAAGTAACTTCGAGCTTTCCTGCTGTGCTTCAAAAGGAGATGGATCTGGTCATAATAATACTGTTTAAAGAGACAGCAGATTCCTTTTAGCTGCTTTCAGAGGTCAGTAAATGTATGTCTAAAGCTATAACTTTTCAAACTATGATGCTAAAAATTACTAAATTTCTGCAAAAGGGTAAAATGAGGGTGCATTACTACTTTAGGCAATCTGCTTTTGGAAAACAGTACTTAAACCAAACTCACTGTGCAAACTGCATCTAGAACATCCTTAATTTTAACCGCTAGCTGCATATTACATAAACTATTATGGCACTTTTAATACTTTTCAGGAATAGGCAAATGGGACAGCGCTCTATTTCTATTCAATTAATACTACATGCGTAGTTAAACACACCTGCTTATTTAGCATAAACAACAGATTTTAAGAGTAAGGTAAGGGTATTTTTTTCGGCTATCGTTCTAGGAAAAAAGTGGTTTCAACTGAAATAATAATGATTTCAATTTTAAAATAAAGTGTTATATTAGCAGGAAAGCTTCATATCTTCCCAGTGGTTGACGCTTGGTGATGTTCTGTAGTGGTTAAGATAAAAAGACGGATGTTTTAAAAATCTTAACTGCCAAATAGTATGCAGTGATATTTCTACAACCACCGGCTTTAACCTACTAAAATATGTAGTTATGTTTCTTCTTGGGGTTATCTGTCTGTGCTTACGAGGCAATTAGGTCAAGTTCACAGACAAATGAATAGGGTATAAGTGCAGAGCTTACTGCAGCTTCAGCCTGTGGAATGTACTGAGTTCTATTTCTAAACAACAACTTCTGAAGATCGTTATTCTTGTACCGTCAGCTCTGTCAGTAATTCTCACTCAGAACAGAGATTCAGAGTGCAGTGTCTGGAGCCACGTGGCCCAGAATTCATTCCCATTCTGTCACACAATAGCTGTATGCCTTTGCTTAGATGTCTCAGCCTCTCTGTGTTGCCCCAGTTTCTCTATCTGTAAAATGGGGTAGTAACTGTGCCTCACAGGGTAGCTGTGAAGACTGAGTGGATGAGCATATGTAAAGAACTCGGTCAGACAGATGACAGGCACTATGCAGCTGCTTGCTAAGATTATTACTTTCCCTGGGTCGTGGGGTGGGCAATTCAAGCTCCAAGTGTGTTTCTGTAATTCTAGGGCATGTAGAGTGTAAGCTTTGAAATCTGGGTTATGCCTGGGACCGTTTGAATATGCCATATTTACGAGACATTTTCTCTCAAGAAGCTCAGTGATTTTGCCTCTAAACATTTCCCCCATGTCCAAAGTAATACCTGACTAATGCTTTTGCCTATATTTTGCAGCTGTCGGTGACCCTGTGGTTCAGAGGCAGATAGCAGTTCTGAACTCTGCTCACCTGTCCCTTTAATGTTGTTTAGTCAGGAGAGGTATACGGATGTGTTCAAGGCCGACACCCTGCCTAATACATGCTTAAAACCATCTTCTGTTCTGTCAATCTACTGCAATCTGCAAATTGATCCCCCACTCCTGATTGAAAATATGACATCCACTAACCCTCTCACTGAGCTTTCAGCATTCATAGTTTCTAAAGGGCCTGGGAATGGAGAATCTGGCCCACTATGAAGTTTCTCAAATCTACTAACATTTCCAAAATGTACATTATTTCCCCCCCGCCCCGATGACTTCACTTTTCAGATTTGTATTAACTCATAGAACATTTGTTTGTGGGATTAATTAATTATACCAATTATTGACCCAATCTTACCTGCCAGAGAGGGTCTTTTTGATCAGGAAAGAGCTCAAAATACTTGTGAGCCAGCTGCACTGGAGGCAGAGTCTGAAGTCTCAAGTTGGTCCAGCTTTGCACGAAGTTGGCCAGGTTGACGAATGTGTATAATCCTAGCCGGTCATTCCCGTAGTTAGACAAATGGGTCATGAAAATGCTGATCTGAAAAAGGCAAATGAACTTCAGCGTAAACACATGTTATTTTCACCCTAGGGGGCAGTGCAACCATAGCAATGCTAGTTTTTCTAAAGAACTCTTTGCATAGGGTTTCAGTTCATGAAATGTTTTGGAATTTTGGACATATCTGAGATATTCTCACTATATTAATGCACTACGGAGGATGTGTCATTAGTAAGACTTGGTGAGCATTTTTTTCTGAGGTTTTAATGTATTTCATAACAAAAAATGAGTCCAGCTGCCATAGCCCCTGTTGGTGCAACTAGACCAATGCTGAATAACATGTCCTAGATGTTCACACATAACGGCTTTCTGATATGTGAACTACTCATAATTTGAGGTAGTAAGAGGGTGGGATTTTGTAATAGCAGTCAACTTAATTTGGTTGGTAATATAGTACATAAAGTTAATGGACATAAATAATCAATGAGTTATCATTATTAGCAAGAGCTGAAAATCCTCTGATATGTATCAGAGGCCATAATGACAAAAGACCAGCAACTGAAGTTTTACTAAGATAACTATCAACTATTTTCCATCCATAATACTCTGAAAGTCTTTTCCATATTTATTGAGTCTACTATTTCCAGTATCAAATACCCCGAAGAAAAGTTTACAATGCCTCAATACATAAATTCTTTCGATGCAAGCAGGTGTCCTAGATCAAATCCATAAATTGAAAAAAAATTACAGCAAACATGGGGAACTTTTTATAATGAAATAAATTTGAATCCTCTAGGTTTAATTAAATTGGTAAGTAATGTAGAAAGGGCATTTTTATAGCTATTACTTTAAGTGAATGCAAATAGTTTTTTTGGTTAGTGTTGACAAATGGAAATAATTCTGCATGAGATTTTCAATGGCAGTGAAAACCACTGTGACATTTATGCTGCTATAAAAAGATCATAAAAATAATTCATGTGATAATAGTATGCTCCTAAAATATATAATGTCATATGAATGAATAGTAATAATGGTTATTTTAATCATCATAATAATGAACATAATAACTTCATTAGGAGACAGAAATATTTAAGAAAATTTATTGAGGAACGTGGTAGCGAAGAAAATTTTGATATAGAGAATCAGAGGAATACAGTTACTTATAACTATGAATAAAAGGAAACAGTGATATCCTATATTCTATTGAACAAATCGCACAGATTTTAACATGAAAAATTTCAAGTATGATCAGGATGTTTGTGTTTCTATTCATGCTGCCTGATTGTATTTTCAATCTTAGAACTTTTACAGACAAAAATACTTCCAGGGTGATTTTAAATAGCTACCAGTACACTGATGCACTCGTGGAGGTGATTGGTGAGCTTTTTACCATTTAGGGTATTTGGGAAAAATGAGACTTTTAAACTTAACCTTCTGATTATTATGATTTTTTTTTTAGTAGTTTCAATTGTTTGACTTTTCTCACCCTCTCCTTTCTTCCTTCAAAATTCATCAAAACACTAGGCTATTGAGAGACTTAAGAAAATCATTCTTAAGTTTGGAAGTTCTTTTCTAATATCTACTATAGGCAGTCTTTCATTATTTATTTTATATGCCACATTTTTTATTGTAGCCCAATAACAATGGCAAAATACTTCATGTTGCCTTTCTACTAATTTTTTCATACAATGTAAAAAATATATATGTTAACCTAGCTAGCCACTAATTCTGCTATATTTTTATGAAAAATTTATCAAAAAATCTGTGTCTGCATTTCACTTGAACAATATCTTCATTGAACAGAAAATGAAAAACTTAGAGATACTGTGTGACCTTCTGATACAAGTGCATTTGACATCCCTTTGAATTTACTTTTCAACACTGGAAAGCATTTTATGCTGTGATATTTAAAGCATAGTGCCACATTTTTACTTGTACTTTTTTCTGGTAAAAACAGAAGTGACCCAAAGTGAGTATGAGCTGGTTGTTGACATTGCTTTTGCTGAAACTGAACCTGATGGGCAAGAATTAAGGTTATACTTATAAGGTGTTGAACTTAATCCTGTAAAAGAAAAGCTACTTAAGTTCCAACCAGCGAAACTTTCTTAAGTGAAAGTTTCCTAAGTTTCCATTCTATTTTTGTATGTCTACTTGAACATAATGCAAAGTGTACTGTTACAAAAGGACTGTGTCAAAGTGATGGTTTTGTAATGATTGTCCTCTCATGACACTATTCCAGGCTTTGGACTTGAGCCTGGGATTTGTTTTGTGCTCCATAAAAAGAATATAATTGGTCAGGACATAAAGCGTCTCAATTTCTTTTTAAACTCTTTTCTAGGGGGTGAATCATAGTATTCTCGCCACATATACTGTTGTATATATCTCTTTTTGATGAACGTGTGGCCTCTCCAAGTTTTCTTTATTCTTTTTTAGTCAGGAAGGGATGCACAACAAGCACTGACAGGTGGAACAGATATAAAAGGAGAAGGTTTTGGTCAAAAATTAGCTTGCTTTCCAAATAGTACTTCTTCTTTTGTCCTGATCTGTGACAACCCTAGTGACTCTTCTTGGCAATCCCTCACCTGACAGCAATGTCTGCACAGACTAGAAAGAAATGAAGAAGGAGTTTGAGAAGGTTGCCATTTCAGGGAAAGTAGATATTAATCTTTTCCTAAAGAAGATGCCTTTATAATTTTAAGAGCATTCCAGAACTGAGGGGTTTTGTTTGTTTTGCTTTAAACAAGGATTGAATATATCAAAATAAGTTATCTTTACTATAGATACAGAATCCAGTGAGAAGGAAAATGTCAAAGGAAGTTGCAACTGCATTTCTATAACAGTTTTTGCTGTAAACACACTGCTAGCAATTTTCGTTGTTACTCAAAAGACTAGCTGCTTAAAATTCAAAAAATTACCAAAGGCATAGTCTATCTGATTAACAGCTGAAAGCAATTTTAGCCCAATTAATATATATTTGTATAGCAAGATACTTATATATAATTTTTTTTTCTGTAAAGGCAAAAGGTGAATGCCAAACATCATATATCCTGGCATTTATGAGAAGGAAACAGTTACCAGTCGTAAAAGAGTGACTAAGAAAGATATGGGAAGTTTTATCTACACTTTCCAGCCTCAACCATGTGACTCGGATAAGTTCCAGGCAGGAGAGATGAATTAACTACCACCAAGAAAATAAGGAGCAAAACATAGGTCTTGGTGCAAACGCAGTTGACAATGCAGTAATTACTCTGTTTTGAGAAGGTCAGGAGGAAGGGAGACGAAATCTAGGTGAAAAAAAGTATGTTATCAATACTTACATTTGTTATAAACTATGCCATTTATGGGGCTTCCCAGGTGGCACTAGTGGTAAAGAAACCTGGTGCCAATGCAGGAGACGTCGGAGATGGGGTTTGATCCTTGGGTCGGGAATATCCCCTGAAGGAGGACATGGCAACCCACTCCAGTATTCTTGCCTGGTGAACCCACAGACAGAGGATCCTGGTAGGCTACAGCCCATGAAGTGACTTAGCACGCACGCATGCCATTTATGATCGTGCTGCTTAGTTCATATCCACCAACTTTCTTATCCTATTTGCCAGATGCTCTGATTGGTTTTGTAGAGGTGCAAATAGAAATATGATGCTCATTTTTCGCGAGTCTTGTTTGTGAAAAAGTTTAGAATTCAAGAGGCACAAAAGAGTTTATAATGAAAAAGTCTTACCTCCCACCTGTCTCCTTTAGGCAACCAGTTCTATTTTGTTTTGTTATCCTTCCAGGTGATCAGAGATTCAAGAGCCTAGCATATATACAAATCACCTAGGAAGTTTATAAAAGTTCAGATCGCCAGGCCTTACATTCAGAGATTCTGATTTTCTGGTCTGGAGGCTGGCCTGGTACCTACATTTAGAGAAGCATCCCCAGGTGTTCAGATGCAGGTGCCACTGGAATATGATTTGAGGAAAACCAGCCAGACCCATCATTTATTCCCACAGAAAAGATTTTGCTCATTGAAACAATCAGCTTTTCTGTAGTGATTCTTTTTAATACATTTAAAAAACAAACACAGCACATTTATGAATATGTTTTGATGTTATAGACTTAAAGCTAACCATGGCACAAAGAACAAATTGGTGAGTGCCCTTGGCATGCCTTTGGAGGGCTTCTGCATTGCTGACATATGTGTGGAGATCCACAGAAGACTGATAAAAAGAACTGGTCCACATAGACACATGCTGCTGCTGCTGCTAAGTCACTTCAGTCGTGTCTGACTCTGTGCGACCCCACAGACAGCAGCCCACCAGGCTCCCCCGTCCCTGGGATTCTCCAGGCAAGAACACTGGAGTGGGTTGCCATTTCCTTCTCCAATGCATGAAAGTGAAAGGTGGAAGTGAAGTCGTTCAGTCGTGTCTGACTCTTAGTGACCCCATGGACTGCAGCCTGCCAGGCTCCTCCGTCCATGGGATTTTCCAGGCAAGAGTACTGGAGTGGGGTTAGACACATGCTGCTGCTGCTGCTAAGTCGCTTCAGTCGTGTTCGACTCTGTGCGACCACGTAGATGGCAGCCGACCAGGCTCCGCCGTCCCCGGGATTCTCCAGGCAAGAACACTGGAGTGGGTTGCCATTGGTTCCTAAATCTCCTCCCATCCTGTTTTTTGTTTTTAAACCAAAGCAAAATTCTTCTCTGTTTTGTCATGTACCCCTCAGATGCATATTGCCTTATAACTTCTCTATTTAATAGGCTGCTTTTCATATTCATTTTTACTTTATTTCATAGCATTTAAAAGATTTTCTGGAAGGGGACAAGCGTAAGGTAATTAACTTCTTCAGGGAAAAAAATAAGGAAAACTTCATTTTTATAGGATAGTGATCATACTGTAGAAATCTTATTACCAAGAAAATATGACTTTCACCACTGTTAAGATGGTATGTCATTCCATGAGGATGTCTTTTTCTGGAAAATAAATTAAAACTTCTGAGGAGGAGGTTCTTCTAATGAGGCCCTGGGCTTAAAGCTTCAATCCTATAATTTCACAGATCAAACCCTCTAATAGTTTCTCATTGCCTTCTGAATTAAATGAAATTCAGGATGTCATCCTAAGTTACATCATGATCCCAGGTTACTTTTCCAATCTTATCTGTGTCCAGGGCACCAATCAGCCTGCCTTGCTTACTGCTCCCCAGGGTTCCCTAGACTCACCTGCCTCCATGCTTGGTTCACGCAGTTTCTTCTTTAGAAACACTGCCTTACTTTTCTACTTGTCCATCCTACGTATCCAGAGGGTTACATCTAATTTTTCCGATCTCTCCAGGCAAATGCAGTCTTTCAAAAATTTGAGCCTCAGAGTATTACAGTTTAGTCTTTCTGACATTTTCTTAACTCTGATTTGTATCATGCTTTCAAAAAGTACTTGTTTTATTTGTGTCTAGATTGTCAGTTCCTTGGGGGCTGGCATGAGGTCTTTTCAACTATATTCTCTGAACTTCCTTGAGTTTACTACATATAGTATGCTTTTTGTGTTGGCACTAATAATCTTACTTAAAAAGTTGGGCAAATAGGGTCAGTTATTTTTTTCAGTGCCATTCATTCTGGTAATCCTTTAGCACCATTCTAATTGTAAGCCTCCTCAATGATTTATTCTTGTCTCTTCCAGCTTTATCCCTGTTCGTTCTGTACTCTTCCCCCAAACTCTGCCCACCCATTCTTCACTTATTTTTTACTGCTCATTCCCTTCTGTTTCCTGTGAACCTTCCTTCCTTTGTAAATTAACAGTATCTTCAGGTCTTTGACTTTAGCCTGCATGGTGGTTAAGAAAGTGGGCTGTACCACATACTGGCTCTTTGATCTTAGCGAGTTATTTAAACTCTCAGCACTTTAATTTACTCATCTGAAAGGAAAAAAGGGGATAGAAAAATAGTAACTACCTCACAGGGTTGTTCTGATGATTAAATGTAATAAAACATGTAAAGCACTCCTTGGCACACAGTAATTGCTTAATGTGTGCCTGCATGCTAAGTTGCTTCAGTCGTGTCTGACTCTCTGCAACCTTATTGACTGTAGCCCATCAGGCTCCTGTGTTCATGGGATTCTTCAGGCAAGAATAATGGAATGGGTTGCCATGCCCTACTCCAGGGGATCGTCCCAACCCAGGGATCGAACCCGCATCTCTTATGTCTCCTGCATTGGCAGGTGGGTTCTTTACCTGGGGAGCCCCAATTACTTAATATCTAATAGCCATTTGTTATTGTCTTTGTTGTTATATTACTATGGGTTTGGAGGAACATCAATTCTCATTTATAGCTTCCTTCCAGCAGCTCATCAACCTTATCTATATCTCTAGTTTCTTAATCCCTTCATTTTTTCTGCATCTGTCAATGTTCATCTGATTACTTCCTTCACGAGGCAAAATTCTATGGTCAGTAATTTGAACTTCCCTCCCACTATCACCTCAGATTCCCAACCATCTCTTTGCTTTCTGTTGTCTGCAGGTCTGAGACTTTCCAACAATTTTCCATTAGTTTCTTCACTCCCATGTATGGATGTTCAGCACAATTAGAGAAAAAGTATACAGTGGGAGCCATCCGGGTCCCCGAGGCACAGGGCCCCCAGTTTCAATGGAATCCTCTATACTATTGATATTCTCTTCATTCATCCTTTATATTTTCACTCTTCAGTTACCTTCAGCAGCTATTTCAAACTCTCATTCTTCTCTTAAGGCCTTTTTCTCAGTCTCCACTCTCCCTGATCTCCCTAGTTCGTCATCTTGTGATTGATGGAGAAGTAATGGTCATAAGGCAGGAACTCTTTCAACTCCTACCCTCTCTGTAGACATTCGTCTTCTAAAATTCCTCCTGATGCCTTCAGTGTCAGACAGAAGTGTTCCATTTTGTTTTCAACACCCAGTATATCTCCAAGTGCCTTTTACCCCCTTTACTTTCAACTCCTAAGATCTCATTCTATCACTTACCCCTCTGTTTCCCTCTATTTTCAATCTGCTCTACTGTTCCTTCCCTAATACCTGAAAACATGCTTGAGGCTCTCTCACCTTAGGCTCTCTCTTGAGCTTTTTTGTTTTCTAGACCTTGTCCTTCCAAGCCAGGGTCTCTTAAGGAGCAGTGTAATAGGTGCTTTCACATCTCATTTTCGTTCACTTTTTAGTCTTTTGTAATCTGAAGTTTGTTCCCACCATTCCATTGAAAATGCCTTGTCAAAGGTGAGCAACTGCAAACATAATATGTGGGGTCTTAAAAAATCATTGTGTAACTCACACAGGAAACATTTCAGATTCATGGGATACATTCATTACAGTAACCTTATCGCTTTTTTGCACTGTCCCTTTAACATTTACTCAGTGCGGGTGGTTTCCCCTTATCCCTGAATGAGGCTGGGGCAGGCAGCATGCCCTCCCTAGTTTCTTTAGTGAACAGATAGCTCTCATGTAGCTTTAAGTTGCTAGCACAGTGTTGATTTACTCGTTTAAATCTCCTTGTTCAGAAAAAAGAATCAAAACTCCAAGCTTGATGCAATATTAAATCTTCTCCTTTCTCTCAGCTGCAACCTGGTGCAGGAGAGGATCTGCCAGAGAGACTGGGAAGAGAGCCTGATTGATTCTTCTCCAGTGGGTGATTTTATTCTTCATCTTGCTAGCTGACATTTCTTATCCCTTAGTGTTTGGGACATGGACATGAAAGAGGGGAAGGGAGACAGAGAATTATTCCGTGGTTGACAGTGTCATAAAATGGAGTATGCTTAAGTCATTCGAAATCTTTGGAGATACCTCTTCCAGGCCCCACCAATGCAGTTTCCTTTATGCGGTTCAGTCTTTAGTGGAGTCCCTTTAAAAGGATTCCCAGATAACATTCCTACTAAGAATTCCACATCTGGGCCCTGAGAGTTAGAGGCCTTTGACCTGACTTTGGAAAAGAAGGCACATATTTCTTAGACGTGTCCTCCTCCTCTTTAAGTCCTCTAAAATAACTTCTTTATATATAAGAATCTATAAGTAATACTGTTACGCAATGAGTTATATTTTCTAAAAGTGAATTATTTGAGGAATTAGGTAAATCAGCTTAAGAGCTGGAATTGTAAAATGTTATATTTCTGAAACTGTCAACCCTTTCAGTTCAGTTCAGTTCAGTTCAGTCACTCAGTCGTGTCCAACTCTCCGCGACCCCATGAATCACAGCACGCCAGGCCTCCCTGTCCTTCACCAACTCCCGGAGTACACTCAAACCCACGTCCACAGAGTCGGTGATGCCATCCAGCCATCTCATTCTCCGTCGTCCCCTTCTCCTCCCGCCCCCAACCTTTCCCAGCATCAGAGTCTTTTCCAGTGAGTCAACTCGTCGCATGAGGTGGCCAAAGTATTGCAGTTTCAGCTTTAGCATCAGTCCCTCCAATGAACATCCAGGATTGATCTCCTTTAGAATGGACTGGTTGGATCTCCTTGCAGTCCAAGGGACTCTCAAGAGTCTTCTCCAGCACCACAGTTCAAAAGCATCAATTCTTCGGCGATCAGCTTTCTTCACAGTCCAACTCTCACATCCATACATGACCACGGGAAAAACCATTGCCTTGACTAGACGGACCTTGGTTGGCAAAGTAATGTCTCTGCTTTTTAATATACTATCTTGGTTGGTCATAACTTTCCTTCCAAGGAGCAAGTGTCTTTTAATTTCATGGCTGCGATCACCATCTGCAGTGATTTTGGAGCCCCTTTCAGATAGTAGCAATGACCCAGAACCACAAGTAACAGACCATTGTAGCCAACATCTCTCTCATGGTTTAGTTTCATGAGTCATGAGGCAGACTCTAGCCCAAAGTGTCCCCTTTCTGCAGGGAAGCCATAGCAAGTTCTCCTATCGTTTCAGTGACCCTCATTCCAGAGCTGAGATGAGCAGCAGGTCAGTCACCCTCTGCTTTCCCGCAGGCGGAAAGTGGTGGGGGCCATGCTCACTGTACAGCACAAGTCTCTCCAAAAACCTTCCTCACAAACTCTCCTTCACTTCCGGAAACTTGATCATTTTATCATGGTGGTCCCACTTTGGCACTAGTATCTTCCATATTTTTGTGCTATTGTAAGCTAAAAATTATTTTCCTTGACCTTATCACCCTGTCCAGTGGGAGAAAAAAGATGTCACTCATTTTTGAGGCTTAAATTCATTGAGTATCGTTTTTCTACCTGGCTTGTGCCTTGGTCATCATTTAAGAATCTCAAAGGAAAGCTCAGCTGCAGAATAATTTGGCAAAGGGCCCTTAACATTTTGAATTTGGGATCTGATAGGTTTTACAGGAAAGCTGGAATGGTAAATCAATTGCTCTCAATTAGGACAGGTTTTAAAGGTACAGTGATGAGGTCAATGTAATTTAAAGCAATTTAGCCTGGAACATTTTTCTTTTTTATAACATTTATGTCTCTCACTTAATTTTTCTGGCTATACATTCAGAACTGCAAGTTCAGCCCTTTTATTACAAGCTAATGATTGATGATCAATTAACATTTCTGTTAGGTGCCAGAAGAAGTAATTCTATTGGTTTAATGTACTGCCATTACTTCAGCTGCTGAACAAATGTTTACACACACACGAGTGTCTCCAGCTCTCAGATCACCAATTTTCAGTGAATTCTGCATTGTGTACCCTGGGCATGCTGTTCTGATATTGTCTCTGCATCACTCTGAAAGACTCTTACTTATTCAGAGACTAGAAGGACAGCTGTTCTCATTCTATTAGACTTACAAAGTGACAGGATAATGAATAGTTACAGCTTATTATAAATTTAAAAATGATTAATTGGGGTGAATTCATGTCAATGTACAGCAAAACCAACCAATATAATATTGTAAAATAATTTGCCTCCAATATAAAATAAATTAATTAAAAAAAATAATAAATAAAAATAAAAAAAAGAGAAATCCTTATTTAAGCAGCAATGTAGTATAAAAGTTATACTCAGTTTTGCAATGAAAAAAAAATTTTTTTCCTGGCAGAAAATATTTTGCTTCTTAGTTTTCTATTGCATAATGAGGACGTAGAGAGGAGACGAAATTAAACATCCCTTGGTCATGTATAGATGTGAGAGTTGGACTGTGAAGAAAGCTGAGCACTGAAGAATTGATGCTTTTGAACTGTGGTGTTGGAGAAGACACTTGAGAGTCCCTTGGACTGCAAGGAGATCCAACCAGTCCATTCTAGAGGAGATCAGTCCTGGGTGTTCATTGGAAGGACTGATGCTAAAGCTGAAACTCCAATACTTTGGCCACCTCATGCGACGAGTTGACTCACTGGAAAAGACTCTGATGCTGGGAGGGATTGGGTGCAGGAGGAGACGGGGACGACAGAGAATGAGATGGCTGGATGGCATCACTGACTCAATGGACATGAGTTTGAGTGACCTCCGGGAGTTGGTGATGGACAGGGAGGCCTGGCGTGCTGAGATTCATGGGGTCGCAAAGAGTCGGACATGACTGAGCAACTGAACTGAACTGAACTGAAGGTGTTTCAACTGAAAAAACCTGACAGAATTTTTAAAAAGCTTTCAAAGTAATGTACCTACATGAAAATTTGATTTTGGCTCATATGTGAACAAATTATTTCTAGATCAGCTTCATCATCAGGAGATTTCAATTAATTATATTTGCTCATAAAACTGAATTCACCCTGGGGGCAAAAATAACCATATCAAATAAATATATTTATTTTGTACAGAAAAGCTAGTTTTTAAAAGCTAGGAACTAATTTTCAAGTTTCTAAATATTCAAAGTCATTAAAAAAATTCTTTTTACTTATTTAAGGCAGTCCCTCTAATAAAGTGATTTGTCAAATGTTGACAGATTTTGGGTCTCCATTTTGCACAGAAATTTAAGTAGAGGGTGAGGACTCAGAGGATAAGAAAGAACAATGCTAAAGAATAAACTGCTGCTGCAGCTGTACTTGGATGTGTCCAGCTCTTCATGACCCCGTGGACTGTAGCTCGCCAGGCTTCTCTGTCCAGGAGATTCTCCAGGCAAGAATACTGGAGTGGGTTGCCAGTTCCCACTGCAGGGGATCTTCTCAACCCAGGGATTAAACCCAGGTCTCCTGCATTGGCAGGCAGATCCTTTACCACTGAGCCACCTGGGAAGGCTCTCTATACCTTCAGTGGGAGGAAAAATGCCAGGGCTGGACTGGGTCTACACAGGCCATAGCTTAGTTCTTGCAGAAAGAAAAAGGTATTTTAAGAAAGTTTAGCATATGGCAAGCCACTCCAGTACTCTTGCCTAGAAAATCCCATGGATGGAGGAGCCTGGTAGGCTGCAGTCCGTGGGGTCGCTAAGGGTCGGACATGACTGAGCAACTTCACTTTCACTTTTCACTTTCACACATTGGAGAAGGAAATGGCAACCCACTCCAGTGTTCTTGCCTGGAGAATCCCAGGGACGGGGGAGCCTGGTGGGCTTCCGTCTATGGGGTCACACAGAGTCGGACACGACTGAAGTGACTTGGCAGCAGCAGCAGCATAAGTGAATTAGTTCTTTTCAAGGTTTTGAAGGAGACCAGCCAGATACAAGAGTCAGCTAGAGTGCTGTATGAAACTTAATTAAAACTAAGCTAACTAGAAGGGCTAACTAAAAGAAATGGGTAAGGAGAAGAAATAGAAAGGATTCCAAACTCTTATGAGTTAGCACTGCTCCTACTGCCAAGGATGTTGGCTGTTTGGAGGGTCTCTTTGAACTGTAGTGAGTTAATACTATGATCAGTTCAGTTCAGTCGCTCAGTTGTGTCCGACTCTTTGCGACCCCATGAATCACAGCACGCCAGGCCTCCCTGTCCATCACCAACTCAAACTCACGTCCATCGAGTTGGTGATGCCATCCAGCCATCTCATTCTTTGTTGTCCCCTTCTCCTCCCACCCCCAATCCCTCCTAGCATCAGAGTCTTTTCCAGTGAGTCAACTCGTCGCATGAGGTGGCCAAAGTATTGGAGTTTCAGCTTTAGCATCAGTACTTCCAATGAACACCCAGGACTGATTTCCTCTAGAATGGACTGGTTGGATCTCCTTGCAGTCCAAGGGACTCCCAAGAGTCTTCTCCAGCACCACAGTTCAAAAGCATCAATTCTTTGGCGCTCAGCTTTCTTCACAGTCCAACTCTCACATCCATACATGACCACGGGAAAAACCATAGCCTTGACTAGACGGACCTTGGTTGGCAAAGTAATGTCTCTGCTTTTTAATATGCTGTCTAGGTTGGTCATAACTTTCTTTCCAAGGAGTAAGCGTCTTTTAATTTCCTGGCTGCAATCAGCATCTGCAGTGATTTTGGAAACTCCCCAAAATAAAGTCTGACAATGTTTCCACTGTTTCCCCATCTATTTCCCATGAAATGATGGGACCAGATGCCATGATCTTCGTTTTCTGAATGCTCAGCTTCAAGCCAACCTTTTCACTCTCCTCTTTCACTTTCATCAAGAGGCTTTTGAGTTCCTCTTCACTTTCTGCCATAAGGGTGGTGTCATCTGCATATCTGAGGTTATTGATACTATGATAGAGGTTTCTAAAAGGTGATTAGGGCATAAAAGATTGTAACTAAACCAAGTATCTTGTCTGTAGTAGGAACCCCGGTTCGGTTCAGTCGCTCAGTTGTGTCCGACTCTTTGCGACCCCGTGGACTGTAGCCTACCAGGCTTCTCCGTCCATGGGATTCTCCAGGCAAGAATACTGGAGTGGGTTACCGTTTCCTTCTCCAGGGGATCTTCCCAACCCAGGGATCGAACCTGGGCCTCCCGCATTGGAGGCAGATGCTTTAACCTCTGAGCCAGCAGGGAAGCCCAGTAGGAACCCCAGATTTGATTTATTTCTTATTATTGCTGTAAGTTATAAGTCCTCTAAAATAACTTATTTACAGGTAAAAACTGTAAGTAATACTGTTATGTAATGAGTTATAGTTTCTAAAAGTGAATTATCTGAGGAATTAGGTAAATAAGTTTAAGAAGAAGCGGAGTTTTTTAAAATGTTTCTTTTCTGAAACCTTCAACTCTTTTACACAGTAGCAGTTACTCAGAACTACACATAAGAGGTAACAGGAGATTTAATGAGCTTATAAAGTTTGAAATGTAGATTCTGATTTCTACTGAGGTCAATGATTTGACTGGATATCATCATTATCATCAGACAAATCTCATACAGATCAGAATTTTGAAAGAACTTCAAGGGTTTTAGTAAACAGTTTCATTAATCACCAATGTCTAGGGAATAGTGCATGCGGAATAAGAAAATTTACCTTATTTGGTAGATTACTGGGCAGAGGGGAGGAGGGCAGGTTTCCTTTCCAACCATGAAGGGAATTTTCTGTACTTTTATAAATATGGCTCCCATTTAAAGCTTTATTTAGAACTCTACTGTGACACTCATTTGTGTTAGTTTGGTTGAAGCAGTCAACCTCCAGGTATTCATGTGCTTCGTTTGTAAAGATGGGATGGTAATTATATTTCCCAAAGGTTTAGGCTGCAGTGCATGATTTCTTCTTTCTTTGCTTAAACACACAAACTAATACTAGGTGTATTTCTGTTCTTGGATGTCTACATTCTTCCTTTATAAAAGTTTATCCATCACTACCAACTTCTGATTATCTCTCTAACCTTATGGCTACCCCTCTGATTTTAGGCCTCACTTCTTTTAAAACTTACTTTGGTTAGGTAATATTGCTTCATATAAAATTCTAAAGGCATGAGAAGGTATACAGTAAAAACTCTTCTCCTCCTGTCCTTCAGCCACTCGATTCTTTATTTTTTAATTTTTTTTACCTTACAATATTGTATTGGTTTTGCCATACATTGACATGAATACACCATGGGTGTACAAGTGTTCCCCGTCTTGAACCCCCCTCCCCCTCCCTCCCCAAAGAAGCCACCAGTATCACTGGTTTGTGTGTTCTTCCAGAAATAGTATATGTATACAAAACCATGTATGTATATATATATTCTTCCTCTTTTTTATTTTTAAAACACAAATGGAAGCAAACTGAACACATGGTTTTATTTTATGTCTTGATTTTTTTAAGCTTAAATCTTGGAAACTGTTCAGTATGTGTGTACAAAGGGACTTCCTCTTTCTTATTGTATAGATGTACTATAATTCTGTTGTATGGATTGCTCCAATTTATCCAATAAGTCCTTGTGATTTTATGCTGCTATAAATAACCTTGTGTGTGCATCAGTTCACTTTTTTGCAAGTATATCTAAGCATGAATTCTTGCAAGGGGAATTGCTTGATTAATACGTGCATTTGTAATACTGATAGATATTAACAAGTTGCCTTTCATAGAGACTGTACTAATTTACACTCCTGCTAGCAATGTGTAAGAGTGAGGCCTTGCTACTTTTTGCCTGAATCACTCTAATAACTTCCTGAATGATCTCCTCACTTTTATTTCTCCCAGCTCTGTTATATCCCAAATGTGCTGTGCTATGCTTAGTTGCTCAGTCATGTCCCACTCTTTGCTACCCCATGGGCTGTAGCCTGCCAGGCTCCTCTGTCCATGGAATTCTCCAGGCAAGAATACTGGAGTGGGCTGCCCTGCTCTCCTCCAGGGAATCTTCCCGACCCAAGGACAGAACCCAGGTTTCCTGCAATGAAGGCAGATTCTTTACTGTCTGAGCCACCAGGGAAGCCCATATCCCATATGCTCACACCAGAAAAATCTTCCTAAAGCAAAACTCTTTTGCTTAGAAAATAATAATAACTCCATATTTTCTACTAAGTTAAACTCCTTTACCTGGCACTCAGAATCCTTGATGAAGCAGGCCCATATTCCTTCTTGAGTTTTATCTTCCCCCACATACACTCTCTAAGGAGAAAATGGAACTAATCCTTATTCTGCAAATGCTCATGCTCTAGGGCTAACATCCCTGTCCTCTGCAAAGAATGCTTCTCTACCTGTGTGTCTTTCAGGCTAAATTCTATCCACCTTTCAAGGACAGTCTCAAATATTACCAACTTAAAGGTCAAAACTGATTGGTTCTTTGACTTACACTCTTTATTCTGCTAATAGCGTACACTTAGAGTAAATACGGCCTTTCCTGGTGGCCCAATGGGAAAGAATCTGCCTACAATGCAGGAGATGCAGGAGACATGGGTTCAATTCCTGGGTTGGGAAGATCCCCTGGAAGAGGGCATGGCAACCCACTCCAGTATTCTTGCCTGGAGAATCCCATGGACAGAGGAGCCTGGCGGGCTACAGTCCAATATTGTTGCACAGAGTCATACATGACTAAAGAGACCTAACATGCATATATATATATATATATATATATATTTAAATAGTAGTTGGGTATGCCAGAATTTCCTCTTCTTCTGGGGAGGTCAGTCTTCTCTGTTCAAGCCTTTAGTGATCAGATGAGACCAACCCACATTGTGAAGGGTAATATGTTTTAGTCAACCTACTAACTTAAATGTTATCCCATCTAAAAAATATCTTTCTAGAAACATCTAGAATAATGTTTTACCAAATATCTGTATGCCTTGGCCTACCATGGGGTTTGTAAAATTAGTCATCATAGAGAAGATGAATACTTTTTTTTTAAAGGTTTCATTTTCTTTTTCAATAACAAGCGTAACAAAACAATTCATTAAACTTTTTTGTGTCATGTGCATTCCCTTTAGAACTAGTTTTATGAGAGGGCTTTGTTAGGAAAGCAAGTAGCCATCCCTAAAGGAGACCAGCCCTTGGTGTTCATTGGAAGGACTGATGCTGAGGCTGAAACTCCAGTACTTTGGCCACCTCATGCAAAGAGTTGACTCATTGGAAAAGAGTCTGATGCTGGGAGGGATTGGGGGCAGGAGGAGCAGGGGACAACAGAGGATGAGATGGCTGGATGGCATCACCGACTCGATGCACATGAGTTTGGGTGAACTCCGGGAGTTGGTGATGGACAGGAAGGCCTGGCGTGCTGCGATTCATGGGGTCCCAAAGAGTCGAACACAACTGAGCGACTGAACTGAATTGAGGCCAGAAAGAGCACTCAGGTAGTTAGAAGGTTGGAGCTTTAACCTACGTGATATCAAACTGAGCTTCTCTGAAGGAAAGGAGGAAAGAGAGCGCTGGAAATTAAGTTCGCATGTGGCCAGTGAAAACCCTGGACGCTGAAGGTCAGTGGTACCTCTCGGCTGGTGAACACACTGACATGCCCTGACCTCACCATGAGAGGCAGAGAAGCACAGTGTTCTTCCCCAGGCCCTGCGCTCTGTGTATCCTGTATCATAAGACTGGAATCATAATGGTAGTGCTTTCCTGAGGTCTGTGGGCCACTCTGGCAAATTGTGCAACCTGAGGGGATAGGGGAATGCCTGAATTTGTAACCAGGAGACCTGGGGGATCCCTCAGCCACTTGGGGCTGGTGTCTGAAGTGAAGGCAGTTTTCTTGGGAACCAGGCCCTGAAACCTGTGGAGTCTGATGCTAATACAAGCAGTTAACATCAGAAATGAATTCTGTACACTCTTTTCAGGTGGACATAGACTAGGATATGAAAGAGACAAATAGTGAAGTGGTTGAGGGAGTTAGAAAATTAGAAATTTTCTTTAATAAAAATTATTGATGTACCATGAGTGCCCTCCTTCTGACTCTTGTGGAGGAAGTGGTGCTATTTTTTCATCTTGAGACTAGAGCGTCAGGACTACACTGAGAGATTAATATATTTTTTCAGCATTATTTAGGGCAGGGGCCCCAAATGTTGGGCCATGGACCGGCACAGGTCTGTGGTCAGTTAGGAACTGGGCTGCATAGCAGGAGGCGAGCGAAACCAAACCAAACACCTCCAGCCCCCATCCCACTCTGTGGAAAAACTGTCTGCCACAAAACTGGTCCCTGATGCCAAAAAGGCTGGGGACTGCTGATTTATGGAACTGCAAGTGAAAGCTTGGTAGAAGAGACAGCAACTTATAAACAAGAGAAAGTAGTAAAAGTGGGCAAAACTTGGTGATGGATGAGTAATAATTAACAACAAATGATACTGGAAAAAAAGAAGGGAAAGAAATGGTACCTTGAGCAAGAGGAGCCCTAAGTTAGTAAAAGAGTGAACAATGAGTCAAAAGAGGCAAGATAAAGATAGGGAAAAGAAAAAATGGAAGAAAATGTTTATGGTTTCATGGTTAAAGAGAGTTCAGTTGGTAAAACTGACATGGATAGGCTTTTAGATTAAAAAAGAGGCAGGAAGGCACCAGTATTTTGGTGGAAGTCTTTGAGTACTCTCTGTGAGGCAAGAAAACAATCTGAAATCAAGCCTAAACGTTGGAGCCCTGAATTGATGAAGTGAGTCAGTGGGTGTAAAGCCATATACAACCGAGAAAGGACTGCTGGGAAGATATGGAGTATTATAAGGGCAACGTGGAGTTCTCTGTAGACTTGACCAATGGTCAGGGTTCTAGTCACAGGTTTCAGCTGTCAGTCATATGAGGGAATGGTGGATCAGAGCATAAGAAATGACAAAACCAGAGGTGACAATGTAGAGGCAAGTGGAAAGGAAGTCACAAAAAAGGATTTCTCAAGAAAGCTACTGAAGATGAACTCAAGGATATCTGCAACTGGTTGAGTGACTATGAAGAGAATTCTTTCAAGGCTCAGAGAGTCAAGCAGAAGTAAAAAATTAGAACGAAAATTGTGCCAAACATTTTGTGAATGCTCTTCCTGAATTGGGAAGAGTGGTGGGAGCATTTAAACAAAAATGACATCTGATAGAAATGTTTAAGTTAGTAGCACACTATCAAAATATTCCATCTCCTTTCACTCGGAAGCATAAATGCTTAAGAGCATGCTGGGCAGCGCTGCTGAGAGCTCTGTTCAATGCTGATTAGTTCACAGTCCAGCCAGCCATTCCGAGTTATGAATATATATTTAAAAATTCTGAACAAAATGGTGCGTTACTTCCTATATACTTCATCAGATCTGATTTCTCTTGTAAATATAAGTAGGGATGATTTGCAAAATAACAGAGTAGAATTTCCTGTGCAGACAGATGCTTTTTATATTTATAAAGCCTGAGCTCTTTTTTTCCCCTCTTTAATGCTCTGGGAAACTGGAAATTGATATGATTTTTCATATTGAGTTTAGTTTAACATATGGCAGAGAACTCTCTGAGATGCTCTCCAAACGTTGCAGTTAACAGTTTCCAGCCTACACAGGAAGCGGAGCTGTGCTGCTGACGCATTCCTGTTCTGTGGGAAGACCACAGAGAACAGCCTAAAGTTAAACCACAGAAACTGTGTGTATACAAAGTGCGGCGTTCAACTGAAACTGCAGCAGCACACAAAGCTTTGGTTGATGTTTCAATTCCACTTCTACATTGTTCTAGCAAAATATTTCAAGGCATATCAATAACTAAGTAGCTGTTAAGTCTATTCTTGGCTTTTACTTAGACAAACAAAAAACAAGCTCTGAATTTGGATATTGCATATTCTGAGGGGCCTCAGTTTAGTAATTGCCTCGTGTTTGTAAGTCTTCTACTAGATTCTTAAGAATGACAAAAACAAAACAAACACTTCATCCATTCAGAGCCCTTGGGGAAGAGTTAGGATGATCTCTGTGCAGAAGAGCTTTCAGGTACTTCATTCCTCCTGTATTACAGAGTATATGAAAAATAAAATGATATTGAATATACCAATTATCTCAGCTTTGCATCGAGTTGTATGTTTTGTCAGAAAACTGTTCTATTCTGCTGCATAGCTATGCTTTTTGAGTTCTTGGGTGCTTTTTATTAGGTGTTTTTGTTTCTTTGCGGGGGGTGAGCTCCTTCTTTCTTTCTCAGCTTTGATTTCCCACTCCCATTGCTCTAGCACTCTTTCTCTCCTGTTTGTGCATAGTATGTCCCTCAGGATGAGAAACCAGACTAAGCATGTGGCTTAGTTCTGCTTAAAAATGAGGCTCTTCAAGGCTCTGAATGTGGGCCTGGGATAGTCTATCAACAAAGCCCAATGACAGAGAAAGAATGAGGACTTTCCTCTTACTGTTTCTCTTTGGTCAAATTAGGGAATCTTTTTGAGCCTCAGTTTCCTCATCTATGATGTGCCTCATAGAATTGCTGTTGAGACTGAATAAGTTAATATACACAAAACCTCGTGGAATTGCTGCTAGAATGAAACAGAGTCCCTTATGACAAGCGTGGGCTTCCCTGGTGGCTCAGATGGTAAAGAATCCATCTACGATGCAGGAGACAGGTCTGATCCCTGGTCAGAAAGATCCCCTCCGGAAGAGCCTGGCAATCCACTCCAGTATTCTTGCCTGGAGAATCCCATGGACAGAGGAGCCTGGCAGGCTACAGTCCCTGAGCTCACATGAGCTCCAAGAGTTGGACTGAGTGACTAACACGTTCACAACAAGCATGGTGCCCATGGCCTGGCACAAGGGATCAGCAGGTTCCCTTTGTCTCTTTCTCTCCTGCTCAGGGGCCCTTCTGGCCTATCGCCTTGTTCCTGCTGCAGTCCATACAGTTGTGACAGGGAAAAAGCAGAATTACAGAAATATTAGTGTTTCACCACTTATCCTATGGAATTTTACAAGGTGTTAATATTTTGAAATTTGAAGAAAAAGAGACTTTAGATGCTCAAAAAGTATTGTTGAACCAAATCCCCTAATATAATACCTTGACTTAAATAATTTCTATAAATGGTAATTCATAGTTGAACTGATTTGATCATTTTTTGTTAATAGAAACTCTTGTGTTAGTACTTTAAAAGTCAGTGCTTTATCTGTTAAAAAAAGATGATGGAAATTCATTAAAAGAAAAATTATAAAATACAGAAAAGCAGAAAGAAAAAAGACCCAAATTTCAACATCCAAAGATCCATTTCTTTTCAGTACTTTTATCTATAGTTTTTTACAGCAAGATTCTGATACCTTATATATAATTTTGAATCCTAGTTATACATAATATAGGGCTTCCCTGGTGGCTTAGATGGTAAAGAATCTGCCTGCAATGCAGGTTCGGTCCCTGGGTTGGGAAGATACTCTGGAGAAGGGAATGGCAATCCACTCCAGTATTCTTGACTGGAGAATTCCATGGACAGAGAAGCCTGACAGGTGCATGGGGTTGCAGAGTCAGACGTGATTGAGCAACTAACATAAATATACATATCTTTTACTTTTCATATTATTGCCAAATTATTTGTACACACAAATGTTTAAATCTGTGTAATAGCCTAAGTGGACATTATGTACACATTTCCTTTCAGTTGGACATCATTTATTTACACTATCTTTTCTTATTACAATTAGCACTTAAAAAAATGTAGAATAGATTCCTAGGGGTGGAATTATAGTGTTAAAGGATAGGAACATTTCTTTTAAAGGCTTTTTCCAAACTGGAAAATGGCAATCTCAGAATTATAATTTTAGTATGGAGGACACTTAGCCAAGCCTCCATGGCATTTCACTGTCCTGTTTTCTCCAGATGAGTCTTAGCATTTTTCACCCAGGATAGCAATCTCACCTGGGTTTGCTCATTTTACTGATGCCAGGGCAGTGAGCACTCAGATAACCCGGTAATACTTCTGAACCCTGACTTCTAATATCTATTAAATATCTAACTTCTAAAAAGAGAGACCTGTATTTTTGTTATTATCTCATTGGCCCCTTATCTTGCTGAGTTCCTGACACACTGAGTTTACCCACAAGCCCTACTGAACACAGGGTTTACTGGTTTGGAAGGAAAGATGTGGTCAACCTTCTCATCTTAGAAATCAAAAGGCCCAATTATCTGTGGGACTGATACCTCCCCTGAAGACTGTATCATATGACCTTCAGAAAGAACCACAATTCTGCTGAGACCCAAGGCCAAAACCTCAGGAACAAATGTATGCAATGACAATGTGGCTTCTGTGGGGGCCTCCATCCAAGACAGGACATCACTGAGGTCTGCAGTAGGCGGCACAATCCTCTGGGCCCTCAGGCAAGCGAGGTCCAATAGAACATTGAGCGTTAGTGGAAAGCAGCCATGAAGAAAGACAGTGCGTTAAACCCCGCAAAGTAAAACCCTGTTGAGATCCTACTAGTTACTACAGGGAATGCTGAGACACTCTAAACTTCAGTTACAATACAATACAATACGCCTTGGAGGTAAGACTGAAACAGTACCGAGCATCCTGCAGGGAATATCAAATAGGTGAAATTCTAATTTGAACGTAACAGAACTTTCTTACATTATCCTGGCTAGCTCTGATTTTCCTTTCCTAAACAGAATTCTCAGGCATTTTGGGGTACAGTGAGAACTGATCTGGCTTTGACTGAGTTCTTCTAGAGCTGAAATTCCTACAGCCAAGAAAAGAGTGAGTAGGCAGGGCTTGAGGCTTCACGTCACACGAGAAGCTCTCTGAGATGTGTACACAGAGATTTATGGAGAAGATGCTTAAGAGGCAGCAATTAAGATAGACTATTGTAAACTACCTGCTGTTCCTAAAACACACCAAGAACACTTATGGGGGCTTTGCACTTGCTGCTCTCTCTGCCTGGAGATAATATCAGGGAGGTAAGGGTTCAGTTCCCACAGGGTCCCGTAGGTGACGGTAAGGAGTCAGGCTTCTACACTGAAGAAGGTCTGGAAGATGTGAGCAGAGACATAATAGGACCTGACTTACAGTATTTCCCACTCAGTTACTTGAGGAGCATGTTATAAACCTATAGAAAAGCAAAAAATTAGGACAGTGAACATCTGTATATCCTTTACCTATTCTCCAAGGGCTTATATTTCACTCCATTTGTTTTGTATTTTCTTTATTTCTCTCTTAAATGTACCGGTTATTTTGCTAAATCACTTGAAAATAAGTTGCAGATAGTAAAACACTGCCACTAAATCCTTTGCATGCATCATCTAAGAACACTATAAAATCAAATATAATCATGTCTAAGAAGACATAATTAATTCAATATCATCTATTGTCCAGTTCCTATTTAAATTGCTCTGTTTGTTCCATAGCTGTCTATGCTAAATCATATTTTCCAAAGATGCCCCTCACCCCTGCCCCACCAGTTTCTCTCTCTTCTAGAACTTTATCACTCGCCTGTGGAGAGGTGGGATCAAATTCTCCTCCCTCTGAATGCAGGCAAGCAGCATGTGAGCAGACATGCTGCTGTGACTTCTGAATCCCAGGCAGTTATGCTTCTGCATTGGTCATCCTGACACTTGATGAGTTCTGTGTGAGTGCCTGAGGGCTTCTTGCTGTGAGGAAGCCCCTAGAAGCTGGGGGGAGAGGTCACAAAGGAGAGGGTGGGATGATTTGAGAGAATAGCATCAAATATATACATTATCGTATGTGAAACAGGTAACCAATGCGAGTTCAAGTTTGATGCATGGAGGGCACCCAAAGCCGGGGCTCTGGGCCAACCTAGAGGGAAGTGGGGAGAGAGAGATGGGAGGCTGGGTTCAGGCCAGGGGGGGACATGTATACCTGTGGCCAGTTCATGGTGATGTATGGCAGAAGTCATCGCGATATTGTAAAATAATTATCATCCAATTAAAATTAAAAAATTAAAAACAAGCAAACAGCAAGAAAAGAGCCTCCAGACAGTGAGGAGATGCCCTGCCAGCTAGCAGCTGTTCCAGCCGCCAAGTTTTCAGCTCTAGTCACCATCTGACTGCAGCCTCAAGAGACACTGCTGCTGCTGCTGCTGCTGCTAAGTCACTTCAGTCGTGTCCGACTCTGTGCGACCCCATAGACGGCAGCCCACCAGGCTTCCTGTGCAACCCTCCCTGAATTCTGACTGATAGAAGCCATTAGTCATGACAAAATAATTACTGTTTTCTTTTTAAGCCATTGTGTTTTGAGGACACTTTGTTACCTAGAAATAATAACTAGATAAATGACTTTTATAGATATATATTTTTAAAAAATTCAGGATTGAATGAAGGCTTAAGATTTAAAAATTGTATTAGGTTATTATATATCTTTTGGGCTTCCTCAGATGGTAAAGAATCCGCCTGCAATGCAGGAGACCTGGGTTTGATCCCAGGGTTGGGAAGATCCCCTGGAGAAAGGCATGGCAACCCACTCCAGTATTCTTGCCTAGAAAATTACCATGGACAGAGGAGCCTGGCAGGCTATAGTCCATGGGGTTGCAAAGAGTCAGACATGACTGAGAGACTAAGCACAGCATAGATTATATCTTTTAGTTTCTTTTAAACTATAATAGTCAAGGCTATGGTTTTTCCAGTGGTCATGTATGGATGTGAGAGTTGGACTGTGAAGAAAGCTGAGCGCCGAAGAATTGATGCTTTTGAACTGTGGTATTGAAGAAGACTCTTGAGAGTCCCTTTGGACTGCAAGGAGATCCAACCAGTCCATTCTAAAGGAGATCAGTCCTGGGTGTTCATTGGAAGGACTGATGCTAAAGCGGAAACTCCACTTTGGCCACCTCATGCGACGAGTTGACTCACTGGAAAAGACCCTGATGCTGGGAGGGATTGGGGGCAGGAGGAGAAGGGGACGACAGAGGATTAGATGGCTGGATGGCATCACTGACTCTATGGACATGAGTTTGAGTGAACTCTGGGAGTTGGTGATGGACAGGGAGGCCTGGCGTGCTGCGATTCATGGGGTTGCAAAGAATTGGACACGACTGAGTGACTGAACTGAACTGAACTGAAACTAGAATGATCCCTCTTCTTTAATTTTTTCAAACATGATATTTTTTTTTGAAAACTCCAGGACATTTGTTTTATAGAATATACCAGATTTTGGACTTGTGAGATTGTTTTTACATGACTAAATTCATGGTTAAAATGTACTGTCAAGGGATTTATCTGGTGGTCCAGTGGCTGGGACTCCATGCTTCCAATGCAGGGGGTGTGAGTTCAATCCCTTGTTGGGGATCTGGATCCTACATGCTGGAACTAAGTATTTGCATGCTGAAACCAGGGATGCCACATGCCACAATGATTGAGGATCCCACATGCCACAATTAAGATGTGTCACAGCCAAATAAATAAATAAAAATAAATATTAAAAAAATCACAGCTGGGACAAATTCTGGGGGATACAAAGAGACCAAAAAATCCAACTTCCCCCTTTAAAAAATGTACTGTCAAAAAGATAAAAAGGTATCTTTTAAAGTTCTTTCACTTTTAGAAAAAATGTGGTAAAAAACATGAAATCTACCCTCTTAGCAAATTATTTAATGTGCAGTATAGTATGTACACATGGTTGTACAGTAGATGTCTAGAACTTCTCATCTTGCATAGTTAGAACTCTGTACCCACTGAAGAGCAACACTCCATTTTCTTCTCCCTCTAGCCCCTGGCAGCCACCATTCTACTTTGTTTCTACGAGTCTGACTACTTTAGACACCTCAAGAAATGTATTTATGCAGTATTTGTCCTTTTGTGACTGGCTCATTTCACTTAGCATATACTGTCCTCAAATTTCATTCATGTTATAGCCTATTACAGGATTTTCTTCCTTTTTAAGGCTGAATAATATTCCACTGTGCATATATATTTTCTTTCTTCATTCATCTGTCAAAGGACATTTCTTGTCTAATGCAAATAATGCTGCAGCAAACATAGGACAGCCAGTATCTCTTTAAGATCTCATTTTCAATTCTTTTGGACAAATATCCGAAAGTAAGATTGCTGGATCATATGTATGCTAAGTCATTCCAATCATGTCTGACTCTTTGTGACCCTATGGACTGTAGCCCACCAGGCTCTGTCCATGGGATTCTCCAGGCAAGAATACTGGACCGAGCTGCCATGCCCTTCTCCAGACTGGACCATATGGTAGTCCTACATATGGCAGTCCTATTTTTAATTTTTTCAGGAAACTCCATTCTGTTTTCCACAGTGGCTGTAACATTTCACATCCTCTCCTTAGAGGTTGCACCACTTTGCACCACTATGATATATGAGAATATCTGTTTTCCCACAGCCTTATTAACACAATATTTTATTAGTCTTTTGAATTTTTGACAATATGGTGGATAAGAAATGGTATCTCAGTATCTTTAACCTTGGGTTTTTCTTCCTGTGCATGAAACTGACCATCTTTTCATAAAGTTCAGTTCAGTTCAGTCGCTCAGTTGTGTCCGACTCTTTGCGACCCCATGGACTATAGCACTCCAGGTTGCATCACCAGCTGTCCATCAGCCTGTCCATCACCAACTCCTGGAGTTTACTCAAACTCATGTCCATTGAGTCGGTGATGCCATCCAACCATCTCATCCTCTGTTGTCTCTTTCTCCTCCTGCCTTCAATCTTTCCTAGCATCACAGTCTTTTCATATGAATCAGTTCTTTGCATCAGGTGGCCAATGTATTGGAGTTTCAGCTTCAAAATCAGTCCTTCCAGTGAATATTCAGAACTGATTTCCTTTAGGATGGACTGGTTGGATCTCCTTGCAGTCCAAGGGACTCTCAAGAGTTTTCTCTGACACCACAGTTCAAAAGCATCAGTTCTTCAGTGCTCAGCTTTCTTTATAGTCCAGCTCTCACATCCATACATGACTACTGGAAAAACCATAGCTTTGACTAGACAGATCTTTGTTGGCAAAGTAATGTCTCTGCTTTTTAATATGCTATCTAGGTTGGTCATAAGTTTTCTTCCAAGGAGTAAGCATCTTTTTATTTCATGGCTGCAGTCACCATCTGCAGTGATTTTGGAGCCCAAAAAATAAAGTCTGCCACTGTTTCCACTGTTTCTCCATCTATTTGCCATGAAGTGATGGGACTGGATGCCATGGTCTTAGTTTTCTGAATGTTGAGCTTTCAGCCAACTTTTTTACTCTCCTCTTTCAGTTTCATCAAGAGGCTTTTTAGTTCCTCTTCACCTTTGTCATAAGGGTGGTGTCATCTGCATATCTGAGGTTATTGATATTTCTCCTGGCAATCTTGATTCCAGCTTGTGCTTCATCCAGCCCAGCATTTCTCATAATGTACTCTGCATATAAGTTAAATAAGCAGGGTGACAAAAATACAGCCTTGACATACTCCTTTCCCTATTTGGAACCTGTCTGTTGTTCCATGTCCGGTTCTAACTGTTGCTTCCTGACCTGCATACAGATTTCTCAAGAGGCAGGTCAGGTGGTCTGGTATTCCCATCTCTTTCAGAATTTTCCATAGTTTATGGTGATCCACACAGTCAAAGGCTTTGGCATAGTCAATAAAGCAGAAATAGATGTTTTTTCTAAAACTCTCTTGCTTTTTCGATGATCCAGCAGATGTTGGCAATTTGATCTCTGGTTCCTCTGCCTCTTCTAAAACCAGCTTGAACATCTGGAAGTTCATGGTTCACGTATTGTTGAAGCCTGGCTTGGAGAATTTGAGCATTACTTTGCTAGCGTGTGAGATGAGTGCACTTGTGCGGTAGTTTGAGCATTATATACGACCCCATGGACTGTATATAATTCTCCAGGTCAGAATGCTGGAGTGGGTAGCCTTTCCCTTCTCCAGGGGATCTTCCCAACCCAGGGATCGAACCTAGGTCTCCCGCGTTGCAGGCAGATTCTTTACCAGCTGATCCATAAGGGAAGCCCTTTCATAAAGTTAATGACTTTCAAAAGGATATCCCTGAATGGCATGTTGGGAGAAATAAAAGCACAGTAATGCAAACTCTTGAGTCAAATGAATTCTGTGAGTAGGTATTTCCAAGGCACCTAGATTTTTCTTCAGATTCAAAGACAGTATACATATATGCATGTATGGTAATCCACTGTCATTTACTGAGTCTACCATGCAACAAAATTTTGCAATATATCGATTAAAAAATAGAATAAAAATGATGCTTTCTATTAAGGAATGCACAAACTATTGGATGAGAAAGATAATTGATTACACTATTAGGGGCAAGTTATGTTTTGGTCATGCCGTGTTCTATAAGAACACAGAAGAGAAACTGGAGAGGTGGGGAATTTTTCTATAAAAAGATGATAAATAAGCTCAGATTTTTCTGGAAGGTATGCCAGCCTGAGGTAGAGGCACTTGAAGGCACAGAATGAGATAACAGGTCCTGTGTAGGGAACTACAGATTCTTCTTTACGCGTGGAGTGAAAGGTGGATATATGAGATTATTGAAAAAAGAAACCATAAAGGTGTGTAGGAGCCAGGCTTAACTTTTCCAAGTTAAAGATTTTTTGTTTGTTTATCCTATAAGTTATGTGAAACTATTAAAGGATTAAAGAATAACATAATATTAATTTCTTTAATATCTAATTTCTTAAAAATATCTATTTTAATGAGTTGAGAATTTACAATGTTCCTGTTTTTCTTAATTGTAGAATCAGAAAGATTTGATCATGCTTTCTTGGATTATTCTTAATTTCACAGTGGCAAGTTTCTATATAATACCAGTTAGTCATGAAGAACACTGATAGAAAAATAGGGCTAATATGGAAAGTAGGAAACAAATGAAATAAAGTGTCTTTTGGCTTTGCAAATTTAAAAGTTTAAATTTAATAGAACAAAAATTGTTTTAAATGTTTTTTTATATGTAATATCAATAAGATTTATTGTTTTAAGACAAAATATATAGTTTATTATTCACAGTTCTTTAAAACTACATTTGACATTTTTCCTTAGCTATAACTGCTTATTATAGCTTTTTTTCAAAAGCACTTATTTTTTGTTTTTCACTCAAAAAATGGGTTGCTTTTTCTAGATAATGGCCAGAAATTTTAAGCCATTCGTACATTTTCCTGGTACCTGGTAACTGAGTCCTATTAAGTCGTGATGTGCATCACATTAAGGCCAGTTTACCCAGGAGTGCAGAAGCAGTGTGTTGCAGTGCTGGAAGCACTGAACCCAGCGTCACGAAGGCTGAGGTTCTCTTCAGAACCTTTTCTCTTCAGAAAAACACAGGCATGAGTCTAAAATTGGATGATCAAGTAGAGGAATTTTGTGTTTTTTTCCAGCTTTAATTATCCATTGTTCCATGTCAGGCTAATTCATCATCACTTGTAAAAACCTGCCAAACATTTAGGGCCCCGTAAAAATTTCCTGGATCCTGAATTTCTTTGTCTTGAAAGCAGAGAATCTGCTAGAATGTAGTTTTATTAAAACCAGGCTTGTTGTTACTCACATTTGGATATGCCCCTAAGTCAAGCAATGCCCCTAAAACATAGCTATTCTTGTGTTTAGTTAATCATTTAGAAAACATTTAGTGACCTCTTACTAGATTTAAAACATTAATCCAGATACCACTGGAAGCACAAAAATGAAACACACATCGATCATTCTGCAAGAATGTCCCTTCATATAGGAGAAAAGGTGCTATTATATATGTACACAAATAACTGTGCAGCGAGGCAGGTGTTAGGTGACATATGGGACAGACAGGGAACAACTGGAATGAGTGAATACTAATTCTTCCTCTGATATATCACTAAATAAATAATTACATTTTATATCCTTCACTGTTAGCATTACATAATTCTTTATTATTGTTGTCTTTAACATAACATTTTATGTGTGTGTGCTGGTTTTAAGAGTATACATGTTCAATGTAGACCTATAAAAATTAGGCAAATGAGCAAAAATCATCTTTAATCTTATGATCTAGGGCAACCATTGTTAACATTCTGCTGAATTCATTCTAGTTTATTTGCATGCTCACATCTAGTTTTCGAATAACTTATTTTTTCATTAAATATAAATATTTTCTATGTCATTAAAAATTATTATACAATGTATTTTTTAGTGGCTGAATGTATTCCATTATGGGGGGAACATAATTTGCTCTTGTAGTACTCCTACCCCATTGTTGGACAATAAATTTTGTTCATTCACATATGAAATACTACTTCTTATCGAGGTCTGGAGTATCACTATCTTTTAAATCTGGTATAATTAAAATTGTTTTCTTTCCTGTAGCTAATAACTACTTGATTCTATCAGATTTACTCATGCTAATTCAGTCCTTAAAGAGTGTCATGTGCTAAATTACTAGCATGCCTACTTGTGCCTGGACCTTTCATTTTCTTTTCTTTTTTTAAAAAACTCTTTATTTCGCATTGGGGTATAGCCAGTTAACAATGTTGTAATAGTTTCAGGTGAACAGCAAAGGGACTTGGCAATACACATACATATATTCCTTCTGCCCCAAACTCCCCTTCCATATCCAGGCTGCCACGCAACACTGAGCAGAGTTCTGTGTGTTATATAGTTAGGACCTTTCTTAATTTTAACACAAACTTTATCCAGACATTTTATTTTGGGATGGAGAATTCATGGGAAACAAGCCGTGGGAAACACTCCTCACTCTGTTCTGCAAGGCAGGCCTCACTAACTAATGATAGTAGTCTTTCCTTGGCTAAGACGTGGGCTGAGTCTAGAAGTGCGCTTCTTAACCACAAGTCTCTAGGGAACTACAGTTGCTTCCAAAAATTGGAATTTGCGTGCCAGATGAAGTTAATTTGGATTCCTTGAATATATTTTGGTATCTAACAAGGTCTGTCATTTATTTTGAATCCCAGGATTTATCTGAAAGTAACTGTCTACTGAAGGTTTTCTGAATCAGAAAAGAACAGGTTTTGGGAAGTTCTTTCTCCTGTTTATTCCCTGTGAATCTCCTCAGCAAGACAAATTTGCCAAAGGTTATTGATAAAGGCCTGAAAAGTAGCAAACTTTGCTAAACATTTGAAGGGTTTGTTCAGTTAGTTTAGTCCAAATTAGTATTCACGATTAACATAAGCTTTACTATGATATTTTTTTCAGTTAAGATAATAATACAGTTTTTAATTAGTAAAAAATAAATATTTGTAAATATGCTGGACATGACCAATGCAAAGAAATAGAGGAAACAATAAAATGGGAAAGACTCAAGATCTCTCAAGGAAATTGGAGATACCAAGGGAACATTTCATACAAAGATGGGCACAATAAAGGACAGAAATGGCAGAGATCTAACAGAAGTAGAAGAGATTAAGAAGTGGCAAGAATATACAGAAGAACTGTAAGAAAAAGGTCTTAATGACTGAGATAACCGCCATGGTGTGGTCACTCACCTAGAGCCAGACATCCTGGTGGGTGAAGTCTAATAGGCCTTAGGAAGCCTTACTATGAACAAAGCTAGTGGAGGTGTTGGAATTCCAGCTGAGGATTTAAAAATCCTAAAATATGATGCTGTTAAAGTACTGCTGTCAATATGCTAGCAAATTTGGAAAACTCAGCAGTGGGCACAGGACTAGAAAAGGTCAGTTTTCATTTCAATCCCAAGGAAATGCCAGAGAATGTTCAAACTCCTGTACAATTGTGCTAATTTCACATCTATAGGGTCACACAGAGTCGGACACGACTGAAGTGACTTGGCAGCAGCAGCAGCAGCAGCAGCAAGGTAATACTCAATATCCTTCAAGCTAGGCTTCAACAGTATATGAACTGAGAATTTCCAGATGTATAAGCTAGATTTAGAAAAGGCAGAGGAACCAGAAGTCAAATTGCCAACATTGGTTGGATCATAAAAAAGCAAGGGAGTTAAAAAAAAAAATCTATTTCTGCCTCATTGACTAAAGCCTTAGACTACGTGGATCACAACAAACTTTGGAAAATTCTTAAAGAGATGCGAATATCAAACCACCTTACCTGCCTCCTTAGAAACCTGTATTCAGGTCAAGAAGCAACAGCTAGAACTGGACATGGAATAATGGACTGGTTCCAAATTGGGAAAGGAGTACATTAAGGCTGTATCTTATCACCCTGCCTATTTACAGAGTACATCAGGTGAACTGTTGGGCTGGATGAATCCCAAGCTGGAATGAAGATCTCTAGGAGAAATATCAGCAGCTTCAGATTTGCAGATGATACCACCCTAATGGCAGAAAACAAAGAGGAACTAAAGAGCTTCTTGATGAGGGTGAAAGAGGAGAGTGAAAAACCTGGTTTAAAGCTTAACATTCAAAAAATGAAGATCATGGTATCTGGTCCCATCACTTCATGGCAAATTGATGGGAAAAAAGTGGAAACGGTGACAGATTTTATTTTCCTGGACTCCAAAATCACTGTGGACAGTGACTGAAGCCATGAAATTAAAAGACACTTCTCCTTGGAAGAAAAGCTATGACAAATCTAGACAGTGTATTAAAAAGTAGAGACATCACGTTGCTGACAAAGGTCCATATAGTCAAAGCTATGGTTTTTCCAGTAGTCATGTGTGGATGTGAGAATTGGACCATAAAAAAGGCTGAGTACTGGAGAATTGATGCTTTTGAACTATGGTGTTGGAGAAGACTCTTGAGAGTCCCTTGGACTGCATGGAGATCAAACCAGTCAATCCTCAAGGAAATCAACCCTGAATGATCATTGGAAGGACTGATGCTGAAGCTGAAGCACCAATACTGGGAAAGATTGAAGGCAAGAGGAGAAGGGGGTGACAGAGGATGAGATGGTTGAATGGCATCACCAACCCAATGGACATGAGTTTGAGCAAACTCTGGGAGATAGTGAAAGATAGGAAAATCTGTCATGCTGCAGTTCATGGGGGTCACAAAGAGTCAGACACAACTTAGCAACTGAACAACAACAACAATTGGTCATGAATGATCTAGTTTTGAATTCTTCTATGTTAAATACAACTAATTTGGTTTAGAAAGTTCTGAAATTGCAATACTACTAAGAATTTCTTAAGCGCCAAAGCAACTGTTGTTTAAAAAAATCAAATAAATGATTACCTGTTCACAGTCGTATTGCTTTTTGATAAAAGGAAATAGAAAACATTAGAATTTTACAGATTATAGATTAAGGAGTCTTAAAATTATGGTGATAATGTTACCATATTAAGAATATTTTAACTGAGTTTTCAGTTCACAGTCAGGCATTGGTTTAACTCTTTGGGTTGAATTGAGGGAAATAAAGAAAAAACCATATGAGATGATTCCAAAGAGACTTCTATTTGTAAAGAAGATAGAAGAACCAGGTTATTTCTGATATATAAATCAGAATTATTTATATTTTGGCCAGTAGGAAGGTTAATAAGCTTCCAAAAGGCCAAATGCCATACAAATTCAGACTATAGTGATTTTTGGATATATGTGCTGATTTTGCCCAAAGATGAGTTACCCTTACTTACTTCTATCTCATTTTCTAGAAGCTGAAAAATAGATAGCTATTGAATACTAGTAGACAATGAAAAATATCTGTAATTTTGATTGCAAGACTGGTAAAATTAAGGTCAAGAGAGGGTTCTTAGAATTTTTTTCCCATTTGGAAAATTACATTAAAAAAAAAATCTTGAATATTGCTGACATTAGGGACAAATTTACTATAAATAAATACAGCTTTACATTTTATATCAGTGATTTTCAGGAGGGAAATAAAAATCCCTTCTTTTCCTTATACACCTTACTTCAATTAGTTATTTCTCATAAACTCTATGACACTTGCCTCAAACAGAAATAAATACAAATGATTCCTTTGGGAGATGGCACCTTGGTATTAAGAAATAAAGGAGAAAGAATAGTAGTAGCCCAACAAAACAGGCTGCTCTGCCCTGGCCTGAGACAGAGCAAAACAAGATCTAATGTGAATGTTCTAGCAATAACCATATTTGCTTATCTAATTCCTGTCCCATTTCACTTCTGCTTTTACTTTAAGTCAGAAAAAATTAGAGGTATAGTCACCTAAATGAAAAACTGGTCCCATTAAGAACAGAAGAGTTTTATAGGCGAAAATTTTATTCTGCATAAAAGCAAGAATATCTGAATTTTGATCTCTTTCCATGCAGAGAAGGGTTTGCTAGAGCACTTCCTTGGTTCTTCTGTAAGTTCCTCATCTCCTTACTACTTGAAGAATTAGTTTGCCCCCATTACTAAATGTGGTTCCATTTAGTTATTAATTACTGTTTTATAACTGAAACTTCATATTGATTTGGCTGATGAACTACCAAAACCTTGGCCTGTTTTTCATCTGTTTTGTCATTTTTCATTATCTATTTGGGGAAAAGCTCAAAGTACTTACTGGGTTGAGGACCACAGTGAAGAAAAGTTCGCCTCCCTGGATACTCTTGTCCAGCTCTTTTGGACCTCCTGGATATTCTTTATAGAAAATTGTGTGAGTGAAAAGCCCACAGGTTTGTCTTGGAAGAACCTGAAGGAAGAATGGACAATTAAGGAAAAAGTTCCCTTCAACCAATTAATATGCTGACATAGCTTCTTCCCTCATGGAAGATAAAGTTGATGTCATTATTCATCTCTTTACTGTGGTGGTTTAGTTGCCAAGTCATGTCCAACTCTCGCGACCCCATGGACTATGGCCTGACAGGCTCCTTTGTCTGTGGGATTTCCCAGGTAAGAATACCAAAATGGGCTGCAATTCCTTCTCCAGGGGATCTTCCCAACCCAGGGATCGAACCCGAGTCTCCTGCACTGTGGTGGATTCTTTATCTCTGAGTCCTTCATCCCCCAAATCCTTCATAATCTGGAAAGTGGGGATGACATCACTATAGGAGGAATACTGAAGACAGTGGAAGAAATATGTGAAAACTAAGACAGACTTTGAATTATTTTAGCCACTTATCTATTTTAAATCTCCAAGTCATTACTTCTGTTATGAAACCTAGTATGTTCCAGCACTTTATGAAATAAAACAAAAAAAGTAAAAATGAAATTTAAAAAGTATTGGATTTGCCTGTGCTATACGTTGTAATTCTAGTAGGCAAAAAATTTAAGGATAATACTTCTATCAAATTCTACGCATGCATTAGAAAATGAAGTCAATCAGTAACTTAATATGATTCTTAGGAAATAACATTTTAAATTAGAACAAACATTTGAGACACAAGTCATAGTTTCGGCTCTACTCTGAAAGGACCACTGTAGGTTGTAGTAACTGCCCCAAATTCTAAGTCTGAAGACTGCCAGTTCCAAAAGAAAGAAAGAAATTATGCATGTGGTTAGCAATTTTTGTAATGTATCACAAACAAAATGATAAAAAGGTCACTTAGTAAAAAGTATTCTTTTTATCTTTTGTATATAAAAGCCATATTTATTTCAATTACACATATTTGTGATAAGGATTTTTTTTTCTTCAAATTCTTAACAGCTTTCCTGGTAAAATGGCAGTATAATTTTAAAAGGGTGAGCAAAGCTGTGCAAGATAGTATAATCTTTAGCTAAATTTTATTTAATGACTTCTTTATGATCTGCATTTGTCATTATTCACTTGAAGTGGTAGAAAATAAATGAAAATATTTAGGAGAGATACAAGTTTTACAGAATTTTAAATAGGCAAGTCTCCAGCTTATTGTCCTAAGCAATCAATCTTCAGTTTTTTCTGTCTTGATTCTTAAAGCACAGTTGGTTCAGTTAGTGTTGTCAAAATATTACTTTACAGGACTCCCCATGCTTTGCAATTCCATAGAAATATACTGGCTCTTTTTCTTTCATTTGAATGTGCATTATAATAAATTTCAATGTAGTCCTTGAAAGTTTTCTTAGAAAACATGATTCTCAGCTCAGTCAATATATTATATATTGCTGTGTAAATCAAAACTGAATATATCCTATTTATTTTGGTAAATTGGTTAAAGTTATATCCTTAGAAGCTATTTTATCTTGATGAGATCATTCAGAGAACTTCAGTTTAATTGCGGAGTATTAGCTCTGATGATGTTTATGTTTAAAAGCATTATATATTATCATAATGTTATACACAAAATCAACAACAAAAAAGAACTAAGTGCAAAAATATTCTAACCGAATCAAATATATTCCTTAATAACTCATGGAAATACAATTTCCTGGAAATAGCAGTTATTTATTTCACAAATACCAATTCAAAATTCTATGCAAGTCCAGGTGGGAGAACACAATGGTATATCCTTTATATTCAAGAAGGATTTAAAGTGTATGGGAGGTAGAGAGAATTATCCCAAAGCTAAATAATGAAATGCCTCCCTGGTGGCTCAGATGGTAAAGCGTCTGCCCGCAATGTGGGAGACCCAGGTTTGATCCCTGGGTTGGGAAGATCTCCTGGAGAAGGAACCGGCAACCCACTCCAGTACTCTTGCCTGGAGAATCCCACGGACGGAGGAGCCTGGTAAGCTACAGTCCATGGGGTCGCAGAGTCGGACACGACTGAGCGATTTCACTTTCACTTTCAATTAAATGCCAGGTTAGTTCTACATTTTAAATATGCATGATTATGAATCACTTTTAGGATTTAATTTGAATATCTTTCTTGAAAAACTGTGGTAACATAAAGAGCCAACTTTGGGACTTGATTATCTAGCTGATTCTATGCAATAGAGAGAGAGAGAAGTGAAAAGATACTTGAACCTCATTTATTTCTCAGATTATTTGTATTTGAACAGAGGGACGAGGAAGTGTTAGGCTTTACCCTGCAACTGTGGGGAGGATCACACTTGCTGAGAGGATGAGAGTCACTGTGAGCCCTAGGATGGTCAGTGGGCCACCGAAGGAGGCTGAGCAGACCATGAGCGTGTAGGAGGGTCATACCCCATTGCTCTGCTCCCTATTCCAGTGCTACAGGACACTGACCATGTTTCCTGAAATAGCTCTCTTGTTTTAGAGAAGGAATAAGAGAGGTTCTAGACATTCTGCTCTCTAGAACTGTTTCTGGGAGTGTAACCCTATCAAATTCAAACTCTCATATATTGATAAGCCCCTGGAAACCTTATAGCTGCTGACCCTAACTAACTAGGAGATGGTTATGAAAACCATAATCACAAGAATCTCTGCTAATGGACCTAAAGCCAATATCCTATACGTAAGGCCTGAATTTGGGCTTCCCTGACGGCTCAGTGGGTAAAGAATCTGCCTTCAATGAAGGAGATGTGGGTTTAATCCCTAAGTCAGGAAGAGCTCCTAGAGGAGGAAATGTCAACCCTCTCCAGTATTTTTGCCCGAAAAATCCCATGGATAGAGGAGCCTGGAGGGCAATAGTCCAAAGGGTCGCAAGGAGTCTTGAGCGATTGAGCATGCATTCACAAGCAAGGCCTGAATCTAGAGCAACTGCCAATAAATGTTCCTGGTAAATGCCACCCATGAGGCTGATGGGAGGATTGGTGGGAGTCTCTATCAGTGGGTATCTCCATTAGAAAGAGTAAGTAAATAATCAGGTCTGTAATCTAATTGCTTTGAGGTCTCTGGCTATCTTCAGAGAGTCACATTTAACAACCAGGGATTAGGATGGGATGTCTTGGTTTTCCATCAGTTCCTTACTGAATAAAGAGAAAAACTGCCCTATAATGCAAAAGGACTGGAGCCTCAGAGCCTCTGGTTAGGGCACAAATACCTTGAAATGTGGTAAGTCTTTATGTTCCCAGTGGAGTTACAAGATGATATGCTATGGGAATTCAGAGGAGAATAAGACCGGTGTAGGCCGGACCTAGGTGTTGAGCTGCTGGACATCCACCAAGGTGCTTTATGTTATATAAGATACGGGACTTGATACTGAGCAATAAATGGAATAGGAATAGGTAGAGAGTGGTCAGAAAGTATTTCAAGGTTGAAAGGATGACAAAGGCACGGACGCAGTGATATTGCTGCAAATCTTTTTGGCTGGAGTGAGTCTGTGTAACTACGGGAAAATAGGAGCTAGAAAGGTAGACAGTTTAAATTGTTTTTAGGTCCCTGCAGAGCAAGTTAAGGTGTGTGGAAACAACTGGAAAGAATCAGGTTAGGAAGATCATGGTGAAGGCAGCATTTTAGGATTAAAAGGTTAGCACCATCCATGGGATGGAGTGTGGTAGGGGGTGGATAGAATCTATAAATGGGTGAAATAGGAATCAGCCCTGTGGTTTATGAATAAGAGTCAAGGCAGTGAATTAGGCTGTGGGAAAGGTAGTGAATATTACAATATTATGAAGGAATTGTTGATGGAATGTAGAGACTTGATTGGACATGGGGTGGGTAGTGCAATGTTCAAATCGCTGAGACTGAATTAGGAATAGCAGGACCAATAGCTGGAATGAAGGGAAGATAATAGGTTTCATCTGAGGTCTTATGAGTTTGATTTGTAGACAGACCATCAAAACCCAGATGATCAGAATATGGGTGTGATCTAAATGTGTGTCTAAAGGTGTGTCTAAATCAGGAGACCTATGCCTAACACCACAGTACTCTTTAGATCTTCTGATTTGGGAAAAAATTAGGATTTTTTTCCTAATTACTTACTTTGAGAGGCCTCACAAAGTATTAAGTAACAATGTATTTTGACAATATATATTTTTCACCAGTGTAAACACACAAAACCAAATAGAGACACTGCGGAGAGAATTTGACAGCAGATATAAATGACTTAACATCATCTCTCATTTGTACTCTACATTATGACTTGTTAATGATTATGCAGGACATGTGGCTTCTTGTAAATACCTGAGTTAGTTATTTATTTTTTTTTTAGTCTGACATTGGTAAAGAGGACAGTTTGGCTTGTAAAAGAGTGGCATGGTTAATATACAGAGAGATGGTGTTGGTTTTACATGCTGAGTAACTGAAGAAATGATGGCCTCTATAAATTATCTGCAAGTTAGATGTAATGTCTCCTTAGTGGTTTAACATCAGTGCCTGATTATTAGCAGTAGTGTCAGTAAAATAAGACTTTAAAGTTATGTTTGAAGAACTGAAAAAAAGTGACTATAACTAAAACATCCTTTGCTTGGATATGAAAACTATGTTTCCTGCTGCATGGAGCTTTCCCTCTGTTAAGCTTTTAATACTTTGTTCTTCTCTTTCATTCTTTCTGGCAGAATGTGGTGTGCCCTACCCACACCACAGATGCTCACCATGATGTTTTTGTGGATGAAGCCCCTCCGGTATCTAGCTGGTTTCAGGTGTGGATATTCTTCAGTGCTGGTGATTCTAATATTCCAAACCTTCTTCCAGGCTTCATATAGCTGAACATGTACAGGATAGACGCCTGAATGGTGAGGGGCCACTGCGTAGCCCATGTCAGTAGGAATGCCATGCTCCTAAGACCAAGCAAATGTTAGTTAGAATGTGGGAAGATTTATCGGCATCCTATTTTTACCCGAGGATTTTCACATATGCTATAAATACATTTGCTTCAGTCCATCATTACTTAATTATATGGTAAAATTAAAGTGATGAATATGAAGATGTCTAGACTTCATGAAGCCCGATAGCCATTCTACCAGTCTCGATGATGATGCATTTGTACTAAGAGGTGGTGAGGCCTGGCGATTTTAACGAATAATGTGAAAGCCTGCATTCAGTGTATCCTGTCACAGCCACATCTTCTTCTCTCCTCACCATCTCAGTAAGTTAAATGACAAACACTTACTGTAAAGAACATTCAGTACTTCCCACAAAATAAAACCAACACTTACTAGAGGGACAGAATACATTCTGCATTCATTAGACTTGCTAATAGGATTTTACTTTGCCTGTATCCTGGTTTCTACCAAGTTTGCCACATTTCTGTTGGTCTCTCAAGGAGAGGGTCAGTAACAGACAGTGTCCCCTGCCTTGGTAGAAGCAAGGGACTCTCACTTTTGACTAGAAAATGCGGTAAAAATTTTATAGACCAATTTTCTTTGAAGCCAAACCTTGGTTACAATGAAGTAGGAAGTACTGAAAGAATCTAACAATCTGGAAATTCAGTTGATTTGAAATCCAGCTTTGGTATATAAAATGAATCCAGCTTAAAAATTTTCTAAATTAAACACACACACTCCCTCTCTGTCCCCCTTCTCTCCCAGCTCCTCCTTCTTCTATTCACTTGGCCCTGACCAAGTCTTGAAATTTCAAACATAAATCTATGTTTGGAGGGGGCTTGGGACAACTTTGTATAATTGTAATTATTCGTCTTCATTTCAGATGGCCCACTAATCCTGATAGGTGTCTTTTCCATATAAGATGAAATGCCTTCTATTAAAAGAACACTCATAGCTTCAGTGGCAGACATGTATTTTTTTTCTCCTAAATGACATTTTATTTTTCTACTTGTATTTTTCAAAAGTTCCACCCAAACAGACTTGAATTAGTTGTGATTTTTCTTCATACCAAAGCACAATTTCACGTACAGAGAACCATAGTATCAGGAATTATAGAAATATGCTACAAACGGATATGGATAAAATGGAAAAGGCATGGCAAACTTTGCTTTTCAACCTAAGTAATAATAGGAGGTGAAGGAAGTGTCTGATCACCTAAGCACAGAAGGCTCATGGACTGCCAGTGGTTTGTCATCCCTTAAGTATCTATCAGATTCCTTCAGTACGGCTGAAAAAGCTCTCAAAATTTGGTCCCAACCTACCTAACATAGATTGTGTCCTATTTGCCTTCATCTCCCCACCTTAATTTCTGATGATTCCCTTTACATCTTTGCTGTACATTGTACATATTATCTACCTAACTGGAATGCCCCTTTTCTCTTAACTTGTAAGTCTTCATTATTCAGAACTCAGCTCAGTCAGCTGTAGTTGAGGATGCTGGAAAGGGAGCTGTCACACTGTGGCTCTGAGGAAGAGAATGGGTGGACTGAGAGATGGAGTGGATTATACTTGTGTTTCCGAAGGGTGGGAGGAAATTTCCATGTTCTTCACTTTATTTGCATCTTTGCTAGAAATGACCATAACTAGGCAATTATTATCTGGGCTTCCCAGGTGATGCTAGTGGTAAAGAACCTGCCTGCCAATGCAGGAGACATAAGAGACACGGGTTCGATCCCTGGGTTGAGAAGATCCCCTGGAGAAGGAAATGGCAACCCACTCCAGTATTCTTACCTGGAGAATCCTGTGGACAGATGAGCCTGGTAGGCTACAGTCCATGGGGTCACAAAGAGTCAGACACAACTGAAGTGACTTTAGCATATTAGCAGGCAATTATTATTATGTCATTTAGAATTAGAAGCAGCAATTGAAGAAATAGTGAATAGTAATTTCCCCAAACTGATGGGATACATTAAGAAATCTGTTAAACTTCAAAGCAAGATAGGTTTTAAAAAATCAACATTTACAGAGCAAAGCTGTAAAAACTAAAATCAGTCATAAAGTCTTAAAAATAGCAAAACCAAACAAAAACTTTTAAAGGGGGGGGCGGAAATGTGATTGAAAACTGACTACTTGATAGAAAAAATATACATGTGAATAACATGGAATAAAATATTTTTTAACCAAAAAAAAAAATGAATTTCACTACAAAGTGAATTGAAATATCATTTCTTTTTTTCCCCCTTGGTTTTTAGAAACTCAAACTAAGGCAATTTTATTCAACTAAAAATTACTAACATAAAATTTGTGTTAGAAAAATGTCAATGTATGGCAAAACCAACCAATATAATATTGTAAAATAATTAGCCTCCAATAAAAATAAAAAAAAAAAGAAAAAGTGAAATATTTATCTAAAGTGGTTTAAGAACAGGGGTGTAGTGATAATGGACCAGTGGAAAGCAAGTGAATTTCAACCACAAAAATTTAAAGGAAAATGGTGAACAATTACAGGTAAACAGCTTTTAAAAGGGTATACGAGGAAGCAAGAATGAAATTCACAATGACAGGAGCAACGTTAAGTATCTCCAAATGTGTGAGAAATTAAGCTAACAGAAAGCTCAAGGTAGTTTTTAAATACCTGTAAGTGGTCAGCAAATTTGGAAAACTCAGCAGTGGCCACAGGACTGGATAAGGTCAGTCTTCATTCCAATCCCAAAGAAAGGCAATGCCAAAGAATGCTCAAACTACCTCACAATTGCACTCATCTCACATGCTAGTAAAGTCATGCTCAAAATTCTCCAAGCCAGGCTTCAGCAATATGTGAACCGTGAACTTCCAGATGTTCAAGCAGGTTTTATAAAAGGCAGAGGCACCAGAGATCAAATTGCCAACATCCGCTGGATCATGGAGAAAGCAAGAGAGTTCCAGAAAAACATCTATTTCTGCTTCATTGACTATGCCAAATCCTCTGACTGTGCAGATCACAATAAACTGTGGAACATTCTGAAAGAGATGGGAATATCAGACCACCTAACCTGCCTCTTGAGAAACCTGTATGCAGGTCAGGAAGCAACAGTCAGAACTGTACATGGAACAACCGACTGGTTCCAAATAGGAAAAGGAGTACGTCAAGGCTGTATATTGTCACCTTGCTTATTTAACTTATATGCAGAGTACATCATGAGGAACGCTGGGCTGGAAGAAGCACAAGCTAGAATCAAGATTGCTGGGAGAAATATCAATAACCTCAGATATGCAGATGACACTACCCTTATGGCAGAAAGTGAAGAGGAACTCAAAAGGCTCTTGATGAAAGTGAAAGAGGAGAGTGAAAAGGTTGGCTTGAAGCTCAACATTCAGAAAACAAAGATCATGGCATCTGGTCTCATCACTTCATGGGAAATAGATGGGGAAACAGTGGAAACATTGTCAGACTTTATTTTGGGGGGCTCCAAAATCACTGCAGATGCTGATTGCAGCCATGAAATTAAAAGATGCTTACTCCTTGGAAGGAAAGTTATGACCAACCTAGATAGTATATTAAAAAGCAGAGACATTACTTTGCCAACAAAGCTCTGTCTAGTCAAGGCTATGGTTTTTCCAGTGGTCATGTATGGATGTGAGAGTTGGACTGTGAAGAAAGCTGATCGCCCAAGAATTGATGCTTTTGAACTGTGGTGTTGGAGAAGACTCTTGAGAGTCCCTTGGACTGCAAGGAGAGCCAACCAGTCCATTCTAAAGGAGATCAATCCCGGGTGTTCATTGGAAGGACTGATGCTAAAGCTGAAACTCCAATACTTTGGCCACCTCATGCGACGAGTTGACTCACTGGAAAAGACTCTGATGCTGAGAGGGATTAGGGGCGGGAGGAGAAGGGGATGACAGAGAATGAGATGGCTGCATGGCATCCCTGACTCAATGGATATGAGTTTGAGTGAATTCCGGGAGCTGGTGATGGACAAGGAGGCCTGGCGTGCTGTGATTCATGGGGTCGCAAAGAGTCGGACACAACTGAGCGACTGAACTAACTGACTGACTGACTGGTCAGCTATCTCTTCCGAACACCGTGTTAGAAAAGGACTGTCCAATACAGCAGAGACATTCCCCTTATTTTGGGATATTTCCCAGGCAAGAACATTGGAGTGGGTTGCCATTTCCTTCTCCAGGGGATCTTCCACTTAGGGATCGAACTGCATCTCCTGCATTGGCAGGCAGATTCTCTATCACTGTACCATCTGGAAAGCCAGGAATATTCCCAAATATTTGCACACCAACATATACACAATTTCTAATTTTAGTTTTAGCTCTTAACTCTAAAGAACTACAGAGGTTCTTTAATCTCATCTTTGATTTGTATGCTGAGACAGTGAGGCAAACTCCATTTCTGGAGTGAAACAGATCTGGCCATTTCAGTCTTGCATTTACCACCGATGTGGTCTTTGGAGAATGATTTATGACCTCTAAACCTCATAAGGGGTTTGGAGGAAATTCAGTAATATAATACATGGAAAGCATTTCGTGCAGTGCCTGAAACATGATACACATTCAATGAATGTCCTTTAGTACTGTTGTCATTATTGGCCTGCCTCCATTTTTAAATAAGCTATCATCTTGCTTAACTCAATGATATTAATAATATTACACTAGATAGTACCACATTCCCATTGACGATATATCTTTTTGAAGCTGAGTTTTGGCCATGGCTGTGATAAAAAGCTAGTGGTATGTGTGTGCTTGGTCATATCGGACTCTTTGTGATCCCATGGACTGTAGCCCACCAGGCTGCTCTCTCCATGGGATTTCCCAATCAAGCATACTGGAATGGGTTGCCATTTCCTCCTCCAGGGGCTCTTCCTGACCCAGAGCTCAAATCTGTGTCTCAGCTATAATGTGGAATTATGAAAATACTTTCTCTGTCAATAAAAGATAGGCCCTTTTCTCTACTTTCACTCTGGACTTGGGGACTCTCCCTTATGAGGCTTGGTGCCTTCTATCCCACTCACTATCCCCTCCTGGGCCTGCTTTCCTTCTGATCTGTCTATCCTCAACCAAGGCCATGTGGCTCCAGCCTGTGAATCACTGAGCATTAGTTATTAGGTGGTCTTTTATAAAAGAGATGAAGGCGATATAAATTGGCCCCCAAATTTGCATTCAATATCAGGAAGAACACCTAAAATATTATTGCACAGAAAAGTTTGGGCTAAGATTGCAGGTTGTGTGTTCTGGAAGGCAGTCTGTTATGTTTCAGAAGATTTATTCCTTATGCTAAACTCCTGATCTTCTCTTCCAGATCTTTTTTTTTTTCCTCTTCCAGATCTTTTAATTTGAAATTAAGTACACTATTATTTTGGAATCTGGGTCAAAAAGTCTGAGAGTAGACATTTTAGATTAAAAGGTTAATTCTCCTTATTTAATTACTCCTTGATTGAAAGTAGCATCTTAGATCTAGCATCTTAATCAAAATTTCCCTACTAGAGAACATAGACCAAATAGATTGGGGATTATGTCTTCATTACTATAAAATGTATGTTAAATACTTAGAACACAAGTGGGATTAATTAGTTTCACAACTGAACTCTTCAATTCCACCTCTCAAGCTCTACCAGACAGGCTCTTTCCCCAGGGTTCCTCCACGCGACTAAATAACATGATCAGTTATCAACCAACTAGTTGCTGTGTCAAAATGACAGAGGCTATTCCTGGCGTTTCTTCATTCGCTTCTTAATCTAGGTCATTATCATGTTCTTTCAGTATGTCTCTAGTATAAATCTTAAATCTATCCACTTTTCTCCAGTTCTAAAATCAGCATCATCATCACTCCCCTAATCCAATCTGCCATGTTATTCCATGGCCTCCTGACCGTTCTACCCATTTCTGCTCTTGTGTGCTTCCAATCCATCCTCTGCATAGCAGCCAGAGTAACACTTTAACACCCAAATATGACCCGGTGACGTCCTACTCAAAATCCTTCCACGGTTTCCCCTGGCACTTAAGATAACATACAGAATTCTTAAAATGGTCATGAGTCTTGCACGGTGCGACTTTTGCTTCTTTCTCTTGACTCATTTTGTACCACCCTCCACATTTTACTGCATTTTAATCACATTATTTTTTACTTGAAAGTCACCAAGCAATTTCCACCCTCAGCATCCTCCCACCTGTGATCTTGCCAGACTAGTTGCCCTACTCCAACTCTTCACTTAGATAAATTTGATATCTCTCTTACTTTATTTGTGATATCTTCAGAGAAACCTCCACTGACAAGTCCCAATCTAAATTAAGTCCACATTAAGACTCCTCTTAGAAGTGCTCATCTTTTTTCCGTGGTACACAGCACAGTTTGCAAGTGAATATTCCTTCATATAATTATTTCTTTGCTTTTAATAAGTACTTTACAATTTTTCATTCATTCATTTGTTTTGGTCATGCTTGGTGATTACTGTTGTGCTCAGGCTTTCTCTCATTGCAGAGCATGGACTCTAGGTATCTCAGCAGCTGCAGCACATGGGCTCTGTAGTTTTTGTGGCCTGTGGGTTTAGTTGTTCCGCAGCATGTGGGATCTTCCCAGACCAGGGATCAAACCCAGGTCCCCTGTACTGGCAGGCGGATTCTTAACTACTGGACCACAAGGCAAGTCCCATATAATTGCTTCTTAATGTCTCTCTTCCTCATTAAACAATAAGCTCCATGAACTCTGGGTTCTGTTTTACCCACTGCTATAAGCCCAGTGTCTTGCCAACAACAAGCACTTCAATAATATTAATGAACAAGTGTGTGAACTGATTCTGACTACTCCCTCCCATTCTAATTTTTACTCCCTCAATTATCTCAAACTGTCAGTTCTCTGCAGAATGGTCATATGGTAACTCACAGAGAAATTTAACACCTATAAAATTAACACCCATAAAAGTAATACTTCAAAACACTTTTGAGACTACAGTTAAAGATTATTATTCAAGTAATAAACAGACGTTTATTGTTATGAATTTATATTTAAACTATACTGTATAGAATTAAAAATTTCAAGATTTTCCTAAATTGTATGTTGGGATGTTTTCACATGCAAATATGAAGATAACACAAATTTATTAAGCAAAAAGTGATGTGTTATTTGAAAAAGTTTCTCAAAACCAGAAGAATAAAAGGAATAAACTGGCATTCATGTATTTGAGAAACACAATAACTTCATTCCTGAAAAAATAATTGTTTATTACTATCCTTGATAATTGATGCTTTTGAACAGTGGTGTTGGACTCTTGAGAGTCCCTTGGACTGCAGTGACCTCAAACCAGTCTCCTAAAGGAGGTCAGTCCTGAATATTCATTGGAAGGACTGACGCTGAAGCTGAAATTCCAATACTTTGGCCACCTGATGCAAAGAGCCAATTCATTAGAAAAGACCCTGATGCTGGGAAAGATTGAAGGTGGGAGGAGAAGGGGAAGACAGAGGACAAGATGGTTGGATGGCATCATTGACTCAATGGACATGTGTTTGAGCAAGCTCCAGAAGATAGTGGAGAACAGGGAATCCTGGTGTGCTGCAGTCCACGGGGTCACCAAGAGTCAGACACAACTGAGCGACTGAAGAACAATAACAAATCCTTGGTAATATTTCTTGTTTAAATTCTTGCTAGTAATCAAGAATGGTACTTTACTTTTTAAAAATTGTAGTTGATTTACAACGTGTTGTGCCAATCTCTGCTGTACCAGCAGAGTGACTCAGTTTTACACATATATATATTCTTTTTCAAAATGTTCTTTTCTATTATGGTTTATCCCAGGAGATTGGATTTAATGTCCTGTGCTATCCAGTGCTCTTGCCTGGAGAATCCCAGGGACGGGGGAGCCTGGTGGGCTGCTGTCTATGGGGTCGCACAGAGTCGGACACAACTGACGTGACTTAGCAGCAGCAACAGCTATACAGTAGGACTTTGCTCTTTATCCATTCTAAATAATAGTTGGCATCTGCAAACCCCAAATTCCCAGTTCATTCTTCTTTCTCCCTCCTTGTGCTTTGGCAACCACTAATCTGATCTCTGTGTCTGTGAGACTGTTTTCTGTTTTGTAGATAGGTTCATCTGTGCCACATTTTAAACTACATATAAGTGCTATCATATAGTATTTGTCTTTCTCTTTCCAACTTACTTCACTTAGTATAATGATCTTGAGTTGCATCCATGTTGCTGCAAATGGCATTATTTTGTTTTTTATGGCTGAGTAATATTCCTTTGTATATATGTACCACATCTTCTTTATCCATTCATCTGTCAGTCGACATTTAGGTTGTTTCCATGACTTGGCTACTGTGAATAGTGCTGTTATGAACATAAGGGTTCAGTTCAGTTGCTCAGTCGTGTCCGACTCTTTGTGACCCCATGAATCGCAGCATGCCAGGCCTCCCTGTCCATCACCAACTCCCAGAGTCCACCCAAACCCATGTCCATTGAGTCAATGATGCCATCCAGCCATCTCATCCTCTGTCATCCCCTTCTCCTCCTGCCCCAAATCTCTACCAGAATCAGGGTCTTTACCAGTGAGTCAACTCTTCGCATGAGGTGGGCAAAGTATTGGAGTTTCAGCTTTAGCATCAGTCCTACCAATGAACACCCAGGACTGGTCTCCTTTAGGATGGACTGGTTGGATCTCCTTGCAGTCCAACGGACTCTCAAGAGTCTTCTCCAACACCACAGTTCAAAAGTATTAATTCTTCATCAGTCAGCTTTCTTCACAGTCCAACTCTCACATCCATACATGACCACTGGAAAAACCATAGCCTTGACTATATGGACCTTTGTTGGCAAAGTAATGTCTCTGCTTTTTAATATGCTATCTAGATTGATCATAACTTTCCTTCCAAGGAGTAAGCATCTTTTAATTTCATGGCTGCAATCAGCATCTGCAGTGATTTTGGAGCCCCCCCAAATAAAGTCTGACACTGTTTCCACTGTTTCCCCATCTATTTCCCATGAAGTGATGGGACCAGATGCTGTGATCTTAGTTTTCTGAATGTTGAGCTTTAAGCCAACTTTTTCACTCTCCTCTTTCACTTTCATCAAGAGGCTTTTTAGTTCCTCTTCACTTTCTGCCATAAGGGTGGTGTCATCTGCATATCTGAGGTTATTGATATTTCTCCCAACACTCTTGATTCCAACTTGTGCTTCTTCCAGCCCAGTGTTTCTCATGATATACTCTGCATATAAGTTAAATACACAGAAAACTAGCCAATCTGATCACATGGACCACAGCCTTGTCTAACTCAGTGAAACTAAGCCATGCTGTGTGGTGCCACCCAAGACAGACGGGTCACGGTGGAGAGGTCTGACAGAATGTGGTCCACTGGAGAAGGGAATGGCAAACTACTTTTGTATTCTTGCCTTGAGAACTCCATGAACAGTATGAAAAGGCAAAATGATAGGATACTGAAAGAGGAACTCCCCAGGTCGGTAGGTGCCAAGTATGCTGCTGGAGATCAGTGGAGAACATAAGGGTACAAGTATCTTTTTGAATTATAGTTTTGTCCAGGTGTATACCCAAGAATGGTACTTTACTTTTAATATTTTCCTATATTTCCATTTTTCTAAAGAGACCATTTTAAATTTCCACTAATGACCTGAAAATGTGTTGCCTATTTCCATATTTTTTAGATTAGCAGGTACACAAACTAATGTAATAAAAAATGCACAATGATAGGAAATCAAACAGACACTCTGAAACAAAACAAAAACAAACATTCTACAGTTGGAAGAAAATCTAAAACTTCATTACAAAGTTATTTCAAAATACTTCTAAATGCTTTTCTGAAGTTCATTTGGGTTAGAATGTCCCATTTCTTCAGTATATAGAAGTTCATGCTTTGTTTAACTATCTTATAGTATTTATATTTACAGATAAAATGGGCTTCCAATAAACTGTACCTATGTTTATATTTAGTAGTATATTTTGGAGTTGTTTCTAGAAGAAAATAGTTTGCTTTGGTTTTTTTTTTTTTTAGGTAATTAATTTATTTTTTATTGGAGGCAAATTATTTTACAATATTATATTGGTTGGTTTTGCCATACATTGATATGAATTTGCCCCAGGTTTACATAAGTTCCTCCTCCTGAACCGCCCTCCCACCTCCCTCCTCCCTTTATCCTCCCTCTGGGTCATCCCCGCATGCCAGCCCCGAGCATCCTATAACATGCATTGACCCTGAACTAGTGATTCGTTTCACATATGACAACATACGTGTTTCAATGCCATTCTCCCAAATCATCCCACCCTCACCCTCTCCCATAGAGTCCCAAAGACTGTTCTATACATCTGTGTCTCTTTTGCTGTCTCGTATACAGGGTTATCATTTGCATCTTTCTAAATTCCATATATATGTGTTAGTATACTGTATTGGTGTTTTTCTTTCTGGCTTACTTCACTCTGTATAATAGGCTCCAGTTTTATCCACCTCATTAGAACTGATTCAAATGCATTCTTTTTAATGGCTGAATAATACTCCATTGTGTATATGTACCAAAGCTTTCTTATCCATTCGTCTGCAGATGGACATCTAGGTTGCTTCCATGTCCTGGCTATTATAAACAGTGCTGCAATGAACATTGGAGTACACGTGTCTCTTTCAATTCTGGTTTCCTCGGTGTGTATGCCCAGGAGTGCGATTGCTGGATCATATGGCAGTTCTATTTCCAATTTTTTGAGGAATCTCCACACTGTTCTCCATAGTGGCTGTACTAGTTTGCATTCCCACCAACAGTGTAAGAGGGTTCCTTTCTCTCCACATCCTCTCCAGCATTTATTGCATGTAGACTTTTGGATAGCAGCCATTCTGACTGGTGTGAAATGGTATCTCATTGTGGTTTTGATTTGCATCTCTCTGATTATGAGGGATGTTGAGCATTTTTTCATGTGTTTGTTAGCCATCTTTATGTCTTCTTTGGAGAAATTTCTGTTTAGTTCTTTGGTCCATTTTTTGATTGGGTCATTTATTTTTCTGGAATTGAGCTGCAGGAGCTGCTTGTATAATTTGGAGATTAATCCTTTATCAGTTGCTTCATTTGCTATTATTTTCTCCCATTCTGAAGGCTGTCTTTTCACCTTACTCATAGTTTCCTTTGCTGTGCAGAAGCTTTTGATTTTAATTAGGTCCCATTTGTTTATTTTTGCTTTTATTTCCAATATTCTGGGAGGTGGGTCATGGAGGATCCTGCTGTGATTTATGTCGGAGAGTGTTTTGCCTACGTTCTCCTCTAGGAGTTTTATAGTTTCTGGTCTTACATTTAGCTCTCTAATCCATTTTGAGTTTATTTTGGTGTATGGTGTTAGGAAGTGTTCTAGTTTCATTCTTTTACAAGTGGCTGACCAGTTTTCCCAGCACGACTTGTTAAAGAGACTGTCTTTTCTCCATTTTATATTCTTGCCTCCTTTGTCATAGATGAGGTGTCCATAGATGCGTGTTGCTTTGGTTTTTAAACTGGCTTCTTTAAAAGCTGTGGCTGTATAAGCTATTATTTCACACAGAAAATATGCATTTTTTTCAGATAATAGGAGCTTGTTTGGAGAAGTGGAATTAAAACCTTTCACTAAAAGACGTATGCATATACATACATATATGCATGTATATACATATACACACACATTCCCTTGAATTTGAGAAGCATTTTAAAGCTTCTAAAGAGGGTTTTCCTAAGGTAATACTAATGATCGACACATGACTTTTTAGCTTATGAGAACTTGTGGGGCCTCTGGCACCGGGAGTGGTCCTATAGCAGTTGCGGTAACTCAGGGAGGGATGTAAGAAATGGAATTGATGGTGGCCCAATATATATAAAGTTACTATTTAAGGGAATCTTATTTCCTTCCTCATCTAGAACCAAACAAGGCAAGTCAGGATTTATCTTTAGGTTAGGGAATTAGATTTGGTACTGAATGCTAAGAGTGTAAATATTAAAACACATTCCTGTGATTAAATGATGGTATTTCTAGCATGCTATGTAATGAAAGACCTTGAAAGAAATAACTCCTTTAGTAAAAGAAGCTGAGTTTTCATTTTTTTCAATTGTGAATTAAAAGGGTTGTGCAAGTAATCACTAAGATTCAGATTTAAAACTCTGTGTTTCTTTGACATAATCCTTGTGGTGTTTAGAAATAGTCTCATATTTGGATGCTAAATATAAATGTACTATTTTAAATCCATGATCTAATCTTAAACTAACATGTATAATTTTCTTCTTACATATTTAAGGAAGTGATAACACCCTAAAATGTGATAGGCATATTTACATAAATCTGGTTAGTATTTATAGATTTGGCTACTAGATTTCTTTCTAGTTTTTCAGTGTGCTCTTTAATTCATAATATAAATTCTGTTTGCTGGCTGGTATGTGAAAAGTCTTCAGTGATGATCATGGTGTTTTCAGATTTGGTTTATGAGTTTAAAATCATCCTCTGTTGGCAGCTGTTGTGTAATTAAAAAACTGTCTGGTCTTCATCATCCCTGGTTGCTGGGAGGTAAGTCCTAAATCCTTGGAATTTTCTAAGTGATAGGAATGTCCTTTATTCATGGTGGATCCCTGAGACCGAAGATCTGAATTTATGTTAACAAAATGACTCAGTTCAGAATTTAGCCAGGCCTGAAAGACCAAACATCCGATTAGACAGTTGGGGCATTGAGCCAGCTTATATCAACTTGACTTCTAGGCAGGGCAGGAGACTCTGATACTGAGTTCAACCTTGTGGCCAGTGACTTCAATCAATCATATCTATGAATAGATATGATTGTGTGTATGTTAGTCGCTCAGTCGTGTCCGACATTTTGCCACCCCATGGACTGTAGCCCACCAGGCTCCTCTGTCCATGGGCTTCTCCAGGCAAGAATACTGGAGCGGGTGGTCATTGCCTTCTCCACATGATCTTCCCAACCCAGGGATCAAACCTGGGTCTCCTGCATTGCAAGCAGATCCTTTACCATCTGAGTCACCAAGGAAGCCCCTATAAAATGAAACTCCAACAAAGACATGAAACACCAAGGCTGAGGCAAACTTCCCCAGTTAGTGATATTCCTGTGGGTCCAGAAGCCCCAGCAAAGTGATTGTCTTTGTCTCACAGTTTGGAGTTTGAAAAAACATGACTACAGTAACAAAGGGCTTCCCAGGGGGTTCAGTGGTATAGAATCCACCTGTGATATAGGAGACATGGGTTTGATCCCTGAGTTGGGAAGATCACCCTGGAGAAGGACATGGTAACCCACTCCAGGACTTTTGCCTGATAAATCCCATGGACAGAGGAGCCTGGTGGGCTACAGTCTGTGGGGTCACAAAAGAGTCAGACAGGACTGAGCGACAAAACAAACAGCAACAACAGTAACGAAAAGTACAAAAGTCTTTGGATAGAGGCGTTAATGATGAGATCTTGTTTTTATAGTGATTCATAAAACAGAGGTATGACCTTATCACTCTGAAGTCACTCAGATCTGGAGAGTCTGCAGCGTTTCATTAACTGTACAGTGAGAAAAGAATCTTATTTTTCCCATGTTCAAAGAGAGCCATAGAGGGAGGGATAGATTGCAAGTCGGGCATTAGCAGATGCAGACTATTATATATAGCATGGACAGTAGCAGGGTCTTATTCATGTAGCACAGGGAACTATATTCAGTATACTGTGATAAACCACAGTGGAAGAGAACAGGAAAAAGAATGTATACATGTATAACTGAATCACTTTGCTATATAGTAGAAATTAACACAACACTGTAAATCAACTATACTTCGACAGTCAAACCCACAACATAAAACGATCAATGTTTACCAGGGAATATCAGGGATGGGGAATGACTTAGTATCATGGAGGAAGCACAAATTTAGAAGTTCTAGAAGAAAGCTGATCGCCGAAGAATTGATGCTTTTGAACTGTGGTGCTGGAGAAGACTCTTGAGAGTCCCTTGGACTGCAAGGAGATCCAACCAGTCCATTCTAAAGGAGATCAATCCTGGGTGTTCATTGGAAGGACTGATGCTAAGGCTGAAACTGCAATACTTTGGCCACCTCGTGTGACGAGTTGATTCACTGGAAAAGACTCTGATGCTGGGAGGGATTGGGGGCAGGAGGAGAAGGGGACGACGGAGAATGAGATGGCTGGATGGCATCACTGACTCTGTGGACATGAGTTTGAGTGAACTCCGGGAGTTGGTGATGGACAGGGAGGCCTGGCGTGCTGTGATTCATGGGGTCGCAGAGAGTCAGACACGACTGAGCGACTGAACTGAACTGAAGGCTCAATCTTAGTGCTGCCCTTCATTAGTTATAGCACCCTGAGCAGGTTATAGAGCTTCACCAGACCTCAGTTTCTCTATTTGCCAAGTAGGGGTAATAAATTATCTTACTATACTGTAGAAAATAAAACATACAAGCAACGTTAGAGGTCAAGTGTCATTTGATTTCCTTTCATCTTATTAACATCATTCTCTTTTTTATTGAAACAACAACAAATAAAACAAACAAAGGTAAACTAAGAATCCTTCCTCCAGTACTTCCAGTTCCCCCCCAGGACTGAGGATTCTTATTTGACAGAAAATATCCCTTAAAAGAAGATATGGGAGCTGAAAATACACTATTATTATCAATCTTATAAAAAGTTTTTATAAAACAGTATACATTTCTTCTGGAAAAAGTAATTGATATTGTATGTAAAGTAGGAGATTAAAATATCCTTGGTGAACCATAAATTTGATAAGGCCATAATAATGACATCAGCAAAAGCCCTTTCTTGACATCAAATATTCCTCTTCAAGTATCCTAAAAGAATAGCTGAATTATTTGAAGAACTTTAATGAAATTTAGTAAGCCTAATGCTTTAAGAAATTCCAGAAACACATATAAAATATCAAACCACTATGTTGTGTAACAGGAACTAACATGGTATTGTAGGTCAGTTATACACTGCAGCCATGAAATTATGACGCTTGCTCCTTGGAAGAAAAGCTATGGCCAACCTAGACAGCATATTAAAAAGCAGAGACATTACTTTACCAACAAAGGTCCGTCTAGTCAAAGCTATGGTTTTTCCAGTACTCATGTATGGATGTGAGAGTTGGACTATAAAGAAAGCTGAGCACCGAAGTATTGATGCTTTTGAACTGTGGTGCTGGAGAAGACTCTTGAGAGTCCCTTGGACTGCAAGGAGATCCAACCAGTCGATCCTAAAGGAAATCAGTCCTGAATATTCATTGGAAGGACTGATGCTGAAGCTGAAACTCCAATACTTTGGCCACCTGATGCAAAGAACCGACTCATTGGAAAAGACCCTGATGCTGGGAATGATTGAAGGTGAGAGGAGAAGGGGACGACACAGGACGAGATGGTTGGATGGCATCACTGACTCGATGGATATGAGTTTGAACAAGCTCCGGGAGTCTGTGATGGACAGGGAAGCCTGGTGTGCTGCAGTCCATGGGGTCACAAAGAGTTACACACGACTGAGCGACTGAACTGAAGTGAATCAAATTATACTTCAAACAACAAACAAACTCATAGAAAAAGAAATCAGATTTGTACTTATCAGATGTGGGGGGTGGGTGGGAGAGTGGGAATTAGATGAAGTCAGTCAAAAGGTACAAACTTTCTAAATAAGTACCAGGGATATAATATATGACATGATAAACATAAAAGTAACAGACAATAAATCCTAGGAATTCTGATCATAAGGAAATATTTTTTCTATCAATATTTCTTTGATTTTATATCTGTATGAAATGAGGGATGTTCTATAAGCTTATTGTGGGAATCATTTCATGATGTATGTAAATCAAATCATGCTGCACTCCTTAAACCTACACAGTATTGAATGTGTATCAACTGTATCTCAATAAAACTACAAGAAAAAAATCACAGAAGCAAAAGTTAAGCTAATAATTTAGTACCAATAAAGAAAGAGGGTATACATACTTAACTTCATTTTCATTTGTAACCTCTAAGAAAGAATTATTTTGGGGAGATTGATTGATTTTCTTCTAGTCTCCCCTAATAATTTTGTAATTTATTTCAAGTAAGTTTCCATTTAACAGAGCATGCTGTTTTCCTTTCTTAGAGTTCCCTTCAGAATTTCTGAAGTGTCATCATATCTTTGTTGAATGTCTCATAAATAAATATACCACTAAAAGGTGCACTTTTGTAAGAATACTCAACAGAATGATGTAAACACTTGTACTTTACACAGGCCAGGTTGCTTTTTTTTTTTGAATTGCCAAGATTTCTTCAAGTAAACACATGAAGGGGTTTATAGAAATGTAAGAAAAAAAGAATCTATGAGGCTTTACTTTTTTATACTGTAGCAAAATAACTGAAAATAAAATTATCTAGAGACACAGTGAAGGAATTGGAGGGTTTAGTTTAATCCATCTTTCTCAGAGTTTGAAGTTATGAGTTTACTATGGACCTTCAGGGTCCTTGAGAAGTAATAATGCTATAAACAATTCAGAGGCAGGCTTAAACTCCCAAAGTATTTGCAAACACATTTAATCTTTTTGAAAATATATAAAGTTGAATAGACTAGGAATCTTTAAGACTTCATGGTATTAACTTTAACTGAAGTAATAATACTTACAGAGTAGAAAAGTTGATACTGATCTTTGTTATAACTACTGCATACTGTCTGGTATTTATAATAAACATCAGGACAGTTAATACTTGTGTGATGGCTGCACAAACACAAGAAATTGCATAAATCATATAAATAGCAGTTAAGAGAAAAACATTGTAAAAATCCAGATTTTAATATTCTGAATTTGTTTAAATTAAATATCACTCTTTAGAGAAATAGTAACATTCCAGGCATGAGGTTTTTGTCATAGCAATCAGTTACAGTATCAATGGCATGGGCAGCTTTCAGTTACACAAACCATGCTGCTTTTGTGGGCTTTGGATCTTGACCGGCCTGAGATCGAACCCTTTCCTCAATTTTCACTGTCTGTGTGATTTTAAGAAAATTACATAAGCTCTCTGAGCCTCACTTTTTGCATTTTAAATGTGGGAATAATTAGGTTCACAGGTGTCTGGATGAATTGAGGTTACATGGAAAGCACTCAGTTCAATGTCATAGCTATCTGGAGCTCAAAATGTTCTCTTCTTACCTTTCCTCTGGAGAGTCAAGAACCTTTCTCACTGAAATGCAAGGTTCTGTTTCACGCAGGGAAAACAGAATAATAGAATTTCAAGTTGCACAGCCTTCCCTCTCTGAGCATAAATTAAAGGAAAAGAATGGGGAGTTTTTTAATTTCATGGCTGCAAGGAGATCCAATCAGTCCATTCTAAAGGAGATCAATCCTGGGTGTTCATTGGAAGGACTGATGCTGAAGCTGAAACTCCAATACTTTGGCCACCTCATGTGACGAGTTGACTCACTGGAAAAGACTCTGATGCTGGGAGGGATTGGGGGAAGGAGGAGAAGGGGACGACCGAGAATGAGATGGCTGGTTGGCATCACCGACTAGATGGACATGAGTTTGAGTGAACGCCGGGAATTGGTGATGGACAGGGAGGCCTGGCGTGCTGTGATTCATGGGGTCGCAAAGAGTCGGATATGACTGAGCGACTGAACTGAACTGAACTGAATGGGGAGTTGGGGAGACTAGTTTGGATGCTGCTGCAGTGATCCAGGTGTGGTATAAAACATTTGGAAGTGGAGTGGAGATGGTAAGTTTTGAGATGGAGCAGGAATAGTACAAAAGAAAACTCATAGAAACTACTGAATAACTGGGAACTTGAAGCAGGAGGTACAAAAAGGTGAAAAGAGACACAAGGTCAGCAGTTGTACAGATTTTACTTTCATTGATGGATTGATCACATTCAGCGTTAACACTCAAAATATTTACCAGTCAACATGCCATCCACTGATTGGTCAGACCTGGTGTCAGCTATAGAACTGAAGCTGGATATTAGAGACTATGAGCCAGGCCCTCTTAGTTACAGAGTAGTTGGGAGGCTTGGAACATGCATGGGGAGGGTCTAAGGTGGTAGTGGGGTTATTGACATTTTCAATATTGTAATAACTGGCATGGCCACACCAGTACTTTTAATGTGAATATTAACCCTGATAATATATCCCTTGCTCTCCTGTTCTTTGTCTTGCCCTCTCCAAGTTCTTTCAGTCATTCTTTTCATGAAATAAATTATATATTTCACCATCTTGGTCATCCTGCACTGAATAATGGCTATTGGCTTTCTTAAACTGTGCTGCTTCCATTGGTCCAGAAGCAGTTTACCAGCTCGGAGTTGACTTTGTGAATTCTGATTTAAACTCTGTTTCTATTAGGATAATTAGAATTACACTTTGTTTTCAATATCAATAAAATGACAACCTAATGTCCTTTTTTTATAAAGTGCTTCACTGAAGTGAAAATGATAAAATTCATTCATTCTCTAGCTAGCAAGCAGACTAATTAAAAGATTATTATATATTCCTTAAGCCAGCAAGTCTTTCAATATATTTTAAATTACATTTTGATACTGTAATCTTTATTTCCATTTTAGAAAAGTTAATGTGCTCACTAGCCTAAGAAGTTGCATAATTGACACTAGACATTTCGGATAATGTAAATCAGCAGGTTCTGCTGAACTTGGAAAACAGGGGGGGAAAGGACACTATGTGAAAGAATAATGATAATGCAAGCAAAATCCTGGCCAAGATTTTGTTTTCAGGATCCGGAACATTGCTTTACAACTACCAGTTTTAAAAGTATTGTCTATAACAGTGCTAGGTATCACTGATATTGGTAATGAGTTCTATGATAAAAATTTCTACTGATTATTTTATCTCTAAAATTAAACTACCATAATTCACTAAAATTTATATCCAGGTTTCCAGTTGAGAGTATATATACTGATGATACTTTTGATGTTTAAGTGCAGTAAGTTATTTTATTTTTCTAATGGAATTTTATCCAATTTAAAAAACTGTATAAGATATTTCTACTGTGTTGTAGGTCAATAATTAATGTTACAATTAATCTTTGCCTCAGAAATGGTATCTTTCAAAAAACGCCCTGTTGAAATTTCATCTTAGTACCTGAATTATCCCATATTTGATAACTAAAAATATTTTCTAATCAATCTCTAAAGCTGTATTTCCTGATGGCTGTAATCATCAAATGCAAGTTTGCTTAGAGGATTTGGTTGACCTTCCATAGTGAGCAATTAGACAGAGCTTTCAAAGCTAAATTAAAATGGACATCAAATTCTCTTGTGAGACAGAAGTGTCTATATTGTGCCTAAGGATTAATAGATAAGATGTGTTTGCTAAAACTCAATGAAAATAGCAAGTATTTGGCTGTAGATGGTGACAGAGAGGATCCAAAGAGTCTTACATCGTAGTCTCAGATTCTCTTAGTTGGAAAAGAATTTAAATGTCCTCTAACTAACCCCTGTGCATATTAAATTTTATCCATGATGTCTAGTCTTGTTTGAACACCCAGTTGCTTCTTTGTACGTGCTTTCAGTTCCTTCACTGTGAAACACTCATGCTCCTCTTTAAATTTAGAGCTTCCGAGCTGGTGGAAAAAAGCAGAATGTGACCCAATTTACAAATGCAATATTAGCACAATACTGCTTGTTCCATCGAGTGAGCGGAGAATTGAGGCAGAATTTGCTCCAGAACAGTTTCTCTGAGTTAAAGTAGACTCTGTATCTGGCGGCAGCAGAGACGCAGACAGAGAGAGCAGTCTTAGGGACACGGCTGGAGGGGGAAGGGGAGGGCGCGGTGTGTGGAGAGAGCAGCGTGGAACACAGATTCAGTTCAGCTCAGTCGCTCAGTCATGTGTGTAAAATAGACAGCTGCCAGGAATTTGCTATAGGACTCAGCTTGTTCAAACTGGGACTTGCTATCAACCTAGAGGGGCAGGATGGGGAGGAAGGTGGAAGGGATGTTGAAGTGCGAAGGGACATGGGTAAACTTATGGCTGATTCATGTTGATGTTTGGCAGAAACCAACACAATACTGTAAACAATTATCCTTCAATTAAAAATAAGTAAATTTTAAGAAAGCACCACTGGGAAAAATAAAAAGTGCTATTGAACTTAAAAAAAAAAAAAGACTCTGTATCTATACATGATGGGGCTTCCAAGGTGGTGCAGTTGGTAAACAATCAACCTGCCAGTACAGGAGAGGAAAGGGATGTGGGTTTGATCCCTGGGTTGGGAAGATCCCCTGGAGGAGGGCATGGCAACCCACTCCAGTATTCTTGCCTGGAGAATCCCATGGACAAGGAGTCCGGTGGGCTACAGTCCATGGTGTCACAAATGACTGAGCACACACAACCAACCTGTGTCTACACATGATAAATGCCGTTCAGTCACGTGGGAAGTTCCCCCGACTCAGTTGTTTGTCTTCCTTCCCAATGTGTTATAAACTCTGCCTATCTCAGGGAGCATTTGGAACCGAAGGGAAATGCTGCCCTATGAACTTCACTGTTAGTTCTCAATTTCCCTGATGTTACCAGAATTCCCAGATACGCCCTTGGGTTACCAGGCAAAAGAGAAATCTAGACTTATACCTGTGAATTGGTTTAGGAGGCTAGTGAGGAAGCTTGGAATCACAATTTATGCAGTTTAAAATAAAAGAGGATTTCTGGTTTTAAATTCTACCACTAGTGAGCTTTATCACCATGAGTGGGTCACTATCATTTCTCTGCCTTTTCAGTTTTCTTCTTCATGGTGTGAGAATAAGTATACCTACAGTTCAGAGTTGCTGTAAGAATTTAAGGAAATAATATAGACTATACAAAAAAATAAATAAAACCCTTGAACTTTTCTTATTGCATCTTTAAATGTAACAGCAAAGCAGCTTTGTGACTAATGCCTTAGTGGGCATTAGAGAACACACACTAGAAAATGTAGACTTCATATGATAATTAATTTTAATTATTTAATTAAATATAAAATAAGCTTTTAAACTTAAGGATCTTTGTCCCTCTTACCTGTCCCTCTAAACACAGAAACCCAGGCAAAAACTGAAGATGGCAGTTTTATGACACTGAATATAATGATAATAAAAACAACAGCTGTTCTCCACTGTGTGTTACATACTAATCACTGTTCCCAAAATCTTCTGTTCTCTTTCACGTTGTTATGACCCAGGAGGATCCTGACTGGATCCAGTCTCTTTTTATGTGTTCTTCTCCTGACAAAAAAGCCAATTGGTTCTGTATTTGATTAAACTTTTATGAACGTTCTCTGCTGCCTCAAGACCATAATTTGGGTTGTCAGCCTGAAACTAGGAATGGCATTTTTAAGAAATGTCCTGTTTAACATGTGAGGTTAAGAATGACCAAATTTCAAATCTGAATTATTCGTTCAATTCATGATCATTTCAAGTTGAGAATTCCCCCCAAATATGTATAACTCCTGTACATGTCTGTTCTTACTATATGTACTTTCAAGTATTTACATTTAAGTATAACCATAATATTGGCATATATATTCTTTTCAGCCAAAGATGGAGAAGCTCTATACACTCAGTAAAAACAAGACCAGGAGCTGACTGTGGTTCAGATCATGAACTCCTTATTGCCACATTCAGACTTAAATTGAAGAAAGTGGGGAAAACCACTAGACCATTCAGATATGACCTAAATCAAATCCCTTATGGTTATACAGTGGAAGTGACAAATAGATTCTAGGGATTAGATCTGATAGACAGAATGCCTGAAAAACTATGGATGGAGGTTCCTGACATTATACAGGAGACAGGGATCAAGACCATCCCCAAGAAAAAGAAATGCAAAAAGGCAAAATGATTGTCTGAAGAGGCCTTACAAATAGCTGTGAAAATAAGAGAAGCGAAAAGCAAAGGAGAAAAGGAAAGATATACCCATCTGAATGCAGAGTGATAAGAAAGAGAGCAAGGAGATAAGCAAGGAGAGATAAGAAAGACTTCCTCAGTAATCAGTGCAAAGAAATAGAGGAAAACTATTCCCTGGTGGCTCAGAGGTTAAAGCGTCTGCCTCCAATGCGGGAGACGCGGGTTTGATCCCTGGGTCGGGAAGATCCCCTGGAGAAGGAAACGGTAACCCACTCCAGTATTCTTGCCTGGAGAATCCCATGGACGGAGAAGCCTGGTAGGCTACAGTCCACGGGGTCGCACAGAGTCGGACACGACTGAGTGACGGAAGGGAACCGATAGTATGGGAGAAGGCAATGGCAAGCCACTCCAGTACTCTTGCCTAGAAAATCCCATGGACAGAGGAGCCTGGTGGGCTACAGTCCATGGGGTCGTTACTAGTCGGACAAGACTGAACAACTTCACTTTCACTTTTCACTTTCACACATTGGAGAAGGAAATGGCAACCCACTCCAGTGTTCTTGCCTGGAGAATCCCAGGGATGGCGGAGCCTGGTGGGCTGCCGTCTATGGGGTCGCACAGAGTCAGACATGACTGAAGCGACTTAGCAGCAGCAGCAGCAGCAGCATAGAATGGGAAAGACTAGAAATCTCTTCAAGAAAATTAGAGATACCAAGGGAACATTTCATGCAAAGATGGGCACAATAAAGGACAGAAATGGTATGGACCTAACAGAAGCAGAAGATATTAAGAGGTGGTAAGAATACACAGAAGAACTGTACAAAAAAGATCTTTATGACCCAGATAAACAAAATGGTGTGATCACTCACCTAAAGCCAGACATCCTGGAATGTGAAGTCAAGTGGGCCTTAGGAAGCATCACTATGAACAAAGCTAGTGGAGGTGATGGAATTCCAGTTGAGTTATTTCAAATCCTGAAAGTGATGCTATGAAAGTGCTGTACTCAATATGCCAGCAAATTTGGAAAACTCAGCAGTGGCCACAGGACTGCAAAAGGTCAGAATTCATTCCAATCCCAAAGAAAGGCAATGGCAAAGAATGCTCAAACTACTGCACAGTTGCATTCATCTCACATGCTAGTAAAGTGATGCTTAAAATTCTCCAAGCCAGGCTTCAACAATGCGTGAACTGTGAACATTCAGATGTTCAAGCTGGATTTAGAAAAAGCAGAGGAACCAGAGATCAAATTGCCAACATGCGTTGGATCGTGGAAAAAACAAGAGAATTCCAGAAAAACACCTATTTCTGCTTTATTGACTATGCCAAAGCCTTTAACTGTGGAAAATTCTGAAAGAGATGGGAATTCCTGACCACCTGATCTGCCTCCTGAGAAATCTGTATGCAGGTCAAGAAGCAGTTAGAACTGGACATGGAACAGACTGATTCCAAATAGGGAAAGGAGTATGTCAAGGATGTATATTGTCACCCTGCTTATTTAACTTATATGCAGAGTACATCATGAGAAACGCTGGGCTGGATGAAGCACAAGCTGGAATCTAGATTGCCAGGAGAAATATAAATAACTTCAGATATGCAGATGACACCACTCTTATGGCAGAAAGGGAAGAAGAACTAAAGAGCCTCTTGATGAAAGTGAAAGAGGAAAGTGAAAAATTTGGCTTAAAACTCAACATTCAGAAAACTAAGATCACGGCATCTGGTCCCATCACTTCTTGGCAAATAGATGGGGAAACAGTGACAGACTTTATTTTTGGGGGGGCTCCAAAATCACAGCAGATGGTGATTGCAGTCATGAAATTAAGAGGGTTTGCTCCTTGGAAGAAAACCTATGACCAACCTAGATAGCATATTAAAATCTGATATTATTTTGCTAACAAAAGTCCATCTAGTCAAAGCTATGGTTTTTCCAGTAGTCATGACTGGATATGACAGTTGGACTATAAAGAAAGCTGAGCACCGAAGAATTGATGCTTTTGAACTGTGGTGTTGGAAAAGACTCTTGAGAGTCCCTTGGACTGCAAGGAGATCCAACCAGTCCATCCTAAAGGAAATCAATCCTGAATATTCATTGGAAGGACTGATGCTGAAGCTGAAACTCCAATACTTTGGCCACATGATGCGAAGAACTTACTCATTGGAAAAGACCCTGATGCTGGGAAAGTTTGAAGGTGGGACGAGAACGGGACGACAGAGGATGAGATGGTTGGATAGCATCACTGACTCAATGGACATGAGTTTGAGTAAACTCTGGGAGTTGGTGATGGACAGGGAGGCCTGGTGTGCTGCAGTCCATAGGGTTTCAAAGAGTCAGACATGACTGCGTAATTGAACTGAATGGAATAATATTGGCATATGTTGATTCATTCATCCAAGTCATAATACTATTATTCCAGATAATGTTCTATTTTCAGGGGGATATAACAGTGAATGTCATCAAATATGCCTTGGTAAAAATTTTTTTGAAGGCTACCAAAACAACAATAACAACATACCTAGAAATCTCTATCACTTCTTAGTTTATCTTTTATTCGTACTTTCTTTTAATGTATGTTTTTTCCTCTTTTAAAAATTCCTTCCTTTCTCCACAGATTAAAAAAGAACCTACAAAATGATTTTCTTATCCATATCCTCTCTTGCTGATTAATGTTGCTAATATATCATCAGTCTTTTAGATTTCTGAAGGTGACAGAATTACTGTTTGCTACATTGAGGGGATTCTTACTGCTATTACAAACTGTGGCAATGTTTATCCACTTCTACGTGCTGTTTACTAGTCCTGTTTATATATTTTTTTGGGGAAAAATGGTGGCTCTCCATCTCACAGGAGTTTGCAAATACTGTCAACATATTCAAAATACTAGCATGTAGGGAACTATTTGTGTTTTCCTGACAAAATATCAATGTCTGTAAAAGGTGCACTTGAAGCCATTTGTCTATTTGGTGAGTAGATTGAAGTTAAAAGATAAATATGGGCTCCTGATGCTACCCATAGTATTTGGTCTTCTATATTCTTGTGGAAAAAGCAGTATGTTTCATAAATTCTAAACTTTTGTTGTACAAATTCAAGTAAGATACTATGTGAGTCAACTATTCAAACCTCTTGGGGCTTTAGAAATTTATGTAAAATACACTTCATGTTAATTGGGCAAGTGGCCATCAGCACTTTCTTAAATTCTGATTAACAAACAAACAAAAACTGATAGTTACATAATTGGGGGGCCAGCCAAGGGAGATATAACATGTGCTTTTGTTTCCACAGAATTCCATATAGTTTCTGGGTTCAGAGACTATAACGCTGGAAAAGGCAAAATTGCAGGAAACCTCAAAATTGAGATTATACTTCAAATTAGTCATTTCTAGTTCTGGTGCATGTTCGGTTGCATCCAACTCTTTGTGACCCTATGGACTGTCACCCACCAGGCTCCTTTATCCATGGGATTCTCCAGAAAGAATACTGAAGTGGGTTACCATTTCCTCCTCCAGGAAATCTTTCCAACACTGGGATTGAACCAGCATCTCCTGCGTTAGCAGGCAGATTCTTTTACCACCTGGGAAGCCCCTAGTTTTGGGGTCAGAACTTCAAATCTATAGAAAAAAATATTTGGTCTGTCAAGGGAGTGGTTGTATTTTAGAATTTCCCAAATCATATCCAAATTAACTAGTGTAATGTATTTTAATTCTTTTGCACACTAGCCTTAGCCTACAATTAGTAGAAATTACCTAGAAATACAGTACGTGAACAACACTACACCAAAGCCTTTGACTGTGTGGATCACAACAAACTGGAAAATTCTTAAAGAGATGGGAATAACAGACCACCTGATTTGCCTCCTGAGAAATCTGTATGCAGGTCAAGAAGCAACACTTAGAACAGGACATGCAATAACAGACTGGTTCCAAATTGGGAAATGAGCACGTCAAGGCTGTATATTGTTACCCTGCTTATTTAACTTATATGCAGAGTACATCATGAGGAACGTTGGGCTGGAAGAAGCACAAGCTGGAATCAAGATTGCCGGGAGAAATATCAATAACCTCAGATATGCAGATGACACCACCCTTATGGCAGAAAGGGAAGAAGAACTAAAGAGCCTCTTGATGAAAGTGGCAGAGGAGAGTGGAAATGTTGGCTTAAAACTCAACATTCAGAAAACAAAGATCATGGCATCTGGTCCCATCACTTCATGGGAAATAGATGGGGAAACAGTGGAAATAGTGACAGGCTTTATTTTTGGGGGGGCTCCAAAATCACTGCAGCCATAAAATTAAAAGATGTTTGCTCCTTGGAAGAAAAGCTATGACCAACCTAGACAGCATATTAAAAAGCAGAGACATTACTTTGTCAACAAAGGTCCATCTAGTCAAAGCTATGGTTTTTCCAGTAGTCATGTATGGATGTGAGAGTTGGACTATAAAGAACGCTGAGCGCTGAAGAATCGATGCTTTTGAACTGTGGTGTTGGAGAAGACTCTTCAGAGTCCCTTAGACTGCAAGGAGATCCAACCAGTCCATCCTAAAGGAAATCAGTCCTGAATATTCATTGGAAGGACTGATGCTGAAGCTGAAACTCCAATACTTTGGCCACCTGATGAGAAGAACTGACTCATTGGAGAAGACCCTGATGCTGGGAAAGATTGAAGGCAGGAAAAGAAGGGGATGACAGAGGGTGAGATGGTTGGATGACATCACTGAGGGGATGGAGATGAGTTTGAGCAAGCTACAGGAATTGGTGATGGACAAGGAAGCCTGGCGTTCTGCAGTCCATGGGGTTGCAAAGATTTGGACACGACTGAGAGACTGAACTGAACTGAACTAAGCGACTGAACTGAACCTAGGAATATGATCTGATGGTTTTAGGTTTATTAACAACATAATCTATGAACACTGTAACATAAATTTTGGGGTTTGCAAATAAGAAAAATGCTGTAATAAATAAAGATATATTACACTTCACTTGCTTTTTAGAGGTAATTTCTGCTGCTTTAATTGTTCATACTACAAATATTCACGGAGTATGTTTATGAACTGGGAACTGTTATAGACAGAACATAGTTCCGGCCCCAGTGTACTCTCTGCCCAGGAAGGACAATGCTGGTTCAGTAAAGAATTACTTGTCTGGACTCCCTCCACCTGTTTGTGTGCCCATCAGAATAATATAAAGATAAACACCCTCCCACCCCAAACATGCTGTATTGACTTGTTAACCTCCCTGTACCATCTTCACTCATCACAAGCACATTTTCCTATGTACTGCACTTGTTAGAACTTTAACTGTAAATTTTCCTGTCCAAAATCAGAATCCTCTTGGTTATAAAACAGTGTATCTTGCTCAGTCACATGAACATTCCTTCCCTGTGTTACATGTATTTGATGTCTTTGAAATAGTTTTCTTCCCATTACTCTTGCCTTTCCAGATTGAGATTTCATTACCTCCTGCCAGCAAACCCCTCCTACCTGGTCTTTCCCTCAGCCCCATTTAACTCCAAATTCTCACTGACACTTAAATCTTATTCTTATTTCAGAATGTACCTAAAATCCTATTTATACAACATTTCCCTGGGTACTCTCAAGACACTTACTTCTCTGAATTGTAGATTTTATGTCTATACAGTTTGGCACTAGGCCCAAGAATGTCTCATTTTACTGAAGACTATTTTTTTAAACTGAACTATAGTTGATTTACAATGTTGTGCTAGCTTCTGTTTACAGGAAAGTGATCCAATTATATATCTATATGTATGTGTGTGTATATATATTCATTTCGTATTCTTTTCTATTATGGTTTATTACAGGATATCAAATATAGTTTCCTGAGCTATACAGTGAGACCTCATTGTTTATCTATTTTATATGTAGTAGTTTTATCCGCTAATCCCCAATTCCTTTTTTATCCCTCCCCCATCTCCTTTGGTAACTGTACGTTTGTTTTCTAAGTGGAGATTTGCTTTATGTGTGTGTATTTTGTCTTCTAAGTGCAGCAGAAAGCTTTTTCTGAATGTGAACCATATTTTATGAACTCTGACCATAATGTCATGTAGCTGAGTCCTGTGAGTATCCTGAAAATTTCCTTTTAAATTAGACCCCTCAAAGCATTGAGCATAGTGATGAGCATCCAATACAAATTCAAAAGTCACATACTGAAAGGCTGCAATACCAGGTGTTTCTGACTGTCACACAGAAATGCCTGCTTAAAAAGTGCTGGTATGCCCCAAACCTCAGACGTTCTCAATATCAAAAGCCAGTCACTTCCGTAGTCTGTGCACTTTCGTTCAAAGTGAGTTACTTACTAAGGCAAACTTTTTGTTGAGAATCATCTGTTCCACCAAAGATGACTCATTATGGAAGAGGTGGGGCTGCATATGGCTCCACATATGTGGAAACCACCAGAACTCATCAACAGACCCCAAAAGACGGTCATCCCCTTCATCTTCCTCTTCAGTTCCTAGGGGGTAGGGAAGAAGGAAAAGATTATTCAATTAATTTCAGCTACACTGATTGCCTGTTCATCTGTATGTTTATCTGTCCATCTATCCATCCAGTTATGTAATCCTATGTATTTATTTAGAAGATACCATTTATACTATCTTACATACATATAAAACTTTGAACATGAATTGTAACAAAGGAAAACCTGTTACTTGGGGAACAACCAGAGACTGTGATACAACTCTTTTTTAAAGTTTTAGAACATGAGACATACATATAAAATCAGTGCAAGAAGGAAATAACAATCATTCCAAAGGACTTTAGAATTTTTAACCTTTAGGATCTTTGTATAGTTTAAGTTTGGAGAGAAATGGGGGAATAAGCACGGAATGCAGTCCAGGGAATATGAGTTGGAAATGTGTTGTGGAGCTCTAATAGTATTTAGATCACTCTGACAGGGGTTGTAACACAACATTTCCAACAAAATAATTCCATAATTTATCTGGGTTACTCCTTACATTTGTGAATAAGTTCAGTTCAGTCGCTCAGCTGTGTCCAACACTTTGTGATCCCATGAACCGCAGCATGCCAGGCCTCCCTGTCCATCACCAACTCCCGGAGCCCACCCAAAGCCATGTTCATTTAGTCAGTGATGCCATCCAACCATCTCATCCTCTGTCATCCCCTTCTTCTCCTGCTCTCAATCTTTCCCAGGATCAGGGTCTTTTCCAATGAGTCAGTACGTCACATCAGGTGGCCAAAATATTGGAGTTTCAGCTTCAGCACCAGTCCTTCCAGTGAATATTCAGGACTGATTTCCTTTAGAATGGACTGGTTGGATCTCCTTGCAGTCCAAGGGACTCTCAAGAGTCTTCTCCAACACCACAGTTCAAAAGCATTAATTCTTCGGTGCTCAGCTTTCTTTATAGTCCAATTCTCACATCCATACATGACCACTGGAAAAACCATAGCTTTGACTAGATGGACCTTTGTTGGCAAAGTAATGTCTCTGCTTTTTAATATGTTGTCTAGGTTGATAACTTTTCTTCCAAGGAGTAAGCGTCTTTTAATTTCATTGTTGCAATCATCATCTGCAGTGATTTTGGAGCCCCCCAAAATAAAGTCAGCCACCGTTTCTCCTATTTACCCATCTATTTGCCATGAAGTGATGGGACCAGATGCCATGATCTTAGTTTTCTGAATGTTGAGTTTTAAGCCAACTTTTTCACTCTCCTCTTTCACTTTCATCAAGAGGCTCTTTAGTTCTTCCCTTTCTACCATAAGGGTGGTGTCATCTGCATATTTGAGGTTATTGATATTTCTCCTGGCAATCTTGATTCCAGCTTGTGTTTCATCCAGCCCAGCGTTTCTCATGATGTACTCTGAATAAAAGTTAAATAAGCAGGGTGACAATATACAGCCTTGATGTACTCCTTTTCCTATTTGGAACCAGTCTGTTGTTCTATGTCCAGTTCTAACTTTTGCTTCCTGACCTGCACATACTAGTTTCTCAAGAGGCAGTTCAGGTGGTCTGGTATTCCCATCTCTTGAAGAATTTTCCACAGTTTATTGTGATCCACACAGTGAAAGGCTTTGGAATAGTCAATAAAGCAGAAATATATGTTTTTCTGGAACTCTCTTGCTTTTCTGATGATCCAGTGGATGTTGGCAATTTGATCTCTGTTTCCTCTGCCTTTTATACGAATGCATAAAAGGGAGAAAAAGGGAAATGTGGGAATTGTCATGGAAAAAACTAGAGAAAAGTGAAGGAAAGAAAAAAAAGAAAGATGGTGATGGAAAGAAACTGAGAAATGAAGTCATTGTAAAACAACCCACGAATCACTGTGCTCCTTGGTGGAACTCATGTTCATCATGCTTGTCCTTTCTTTCAAGTTCTTGGAAGCAAACTTTCCATCAAGAAACCTCTATCTCCTTGAGAGTCAGCTTTGTTGTTCTTCTGAATTTCATATTTGGGCTTATTTTATTTCCGTCATTTTCTCTGATCTGCAGTTGAGTGTGGGAAATGAAACAGTTCTCTAATTTATATGCGGGAGTAGGAGTCTCTTTTTATACTTCTCCAGGCAGAGTTTCTTTACTAAAGCATAAATGACAGCAGTGTAAGGTGTCTGTCCTGGCATCACATAAGATGATGTTAATCATCACAAAATTATGCAGTAACACTTTAATTTCAGCGATGACACTCAATTCAGTAAGTTCCTAGAACAGTAGATTCTTCAAATGATGTCCCTTCTGCATGGAGAAAAATGACATCATAATTTCAATAGCAGTTCTTATATGACTGGTTCTGATGGGTCTCTAGAGGCTAACGAGGGTGGACAGACTACTACCCCTGTACAGCCAATCACGTTTCTTACCATCTCTCTATGATTTAATTTTCTGAAAGAATGAAGGTAGCACCTACTGGCAGGAAAAGGATCAGTTAGATCTTATGATTTATTGGGCAATGAAAGAGACCAAAGATAAAGATGTAGTAGGAGGCTGCATGCTTGTTCTGATGTATGCAGGAGGAACAGGATTAGTGATATAGAATGGGTGTAATAACATAATCTTTCAATAAGGACAGTCTTCGATTTCACTTTCATATGCTTAAGTACTCTGCTGATGTGAGGGAACTGTTGCTCTCTCTGTAAAGGGCATATGTAAATCGAATCTGTTTTAGTTCCCTTATTTTATTCTCTTTAGCATACTACTCATGTTATTCATGTCAGTACAGTTAAAGAAGTACAGCCTTTGGAGTTAGAAGCTTTTTATTTTTTTTTTTCTAGGTTCCAACACATTTGAGCTGTGTGGCTGTGGGCAAGTCATATAACCCCTTTAATGCTGGTGTTCATGTAGGCGAAAATATGGACAGCGATACCTATTTTATTCCTTTTGTGAGAAAGTGTCTACATGGTCCAGGCACGTACTGGGTAATTTAAAATGCCCGTGACCTTCCCTCCTGTTTATTGCTCCTGTTCTTGCATCTTCTACGTGTCTCCTAGAGTTTTTTCTTTTTCTCAATACAGTACTGTACAGGGGGCGGAGGCTCACCAGAGTGTTATGTGACAGAGGGGACACTGTATTTAAGAATTTAAGAACTGATCAAGCCAATATATTAAGTAATTGCTTGATTAATGAGTCACCCACACCAGGCATTCTTGGGGCTTCTAAGCCCTGGGAAGCCTTCTAGAAAGGAATGTGAAAGAACAGGAAGATACAGTCAGGGGCATAGAAACCTGATGACCCCAGTCATGGCAAAGTCTTGTGTCTTGCTCCCTTTTAGGTAATAAATAAGGTGGCCCTGGTAAAGAGACATCTGCTCAGTGTGACTGGTGATGCTTAAACACTTTTTTTTGTTTCTGACATTAGGATGATGCTTTTGGTTTCCCTGCAGTTAAACATCTCTATGTACATACTCTCCTCTTGTTTAACATTTTGTTTGTCCTCAGGACACCCTATTAGTTAAGATTACAAATCAATCACTTGTTGCAGTTTTACTTTCACATACTGACAACAAATAGATTTCTCTTAGGGTTTCCTAGTAATCAGTTCATTGCTGATTTCCACCTCCTTTGGAAAAAATGAGCTGAGATTTCCTAGTTTATGAATAAAGTCACCCCCCAACTACTTTTAAGCTCTATTCTCTGTCTCCTATTGTTCCTACCTTTCCCTATCTTTCTTTTTCTCTCCTCTTTATTCATTTTTCTAGTTGGCCTTTACTCAAAGTTTATATATAAGGACAGTGCAACAGATTTCAGAATTCTTTGGAAAGATTGCTCAGACATTTGTTGTCCTTTTCTGAACACCATAGAGGGCCCCTCTGATAGGCTTATGTAAATTCACAGCAGGCATAATGATAGGCCCTTCCTTTTTTCTTTACAGCTCTTCCTTATCTGATTTCCTTTAATTCTACTTTGGGGATGTTTTACATCAGAATTAATTATATTGAGAATAAGTATCTGTTGCCTAATACTTCAAATATCATGATAAAAACAGTTGAAACATAGTTATTCATGGTTTGATTATCCTGGCTTCTTGTCACTCCTTTATTTCTCCACTTTACCAACTTTTGTCAGAACTGGAGAGAGAACTCAAGTCAAATTCCTCAATTTTAAGTGTCATGTCTTAAGCTGTTACAAAACTACACTGAAATCTTATAGTTAATGTAAATTATTATTTTATTATGTATCTATTTAAGTAACTTGTGTCTCTTCAATATTTTTTTCTGTAATATTTCCTACTCTGATACTATATTAAAAACTGTCATTGATTGAGACTATCTTCACTGTTTTCAAGTATTGTCTCATTTAATTCTCACTAGAACTCTGTGCTCAAAGCCACTAACTCCATTTTCAGTTCAGTTCATTCGCTCAGTCGTGTCCGACTCTCCGCGACCCCATGAATCACAGCAGGCCAGGCCTCCCTGTCCATCACCAACTCCCGGAGCTAACTCAAACTCATGTCCACAGAGTCGGTGATGCCATCCAGCCATCTCATTCTCTGTCGTCCCCTTCTTCTCCCGCCCCCAACCTTTCCCAGCATCAGAGTCTTTTCCAGTGAGTCAACTCGTCACATGAGGTGCCAAAATATTGCAGTTTCAGCTTCAGCATCAGTCTTTCCAATGAACGTCCAGGATCGATCTCCCTTAGAATGGACTGGTTGGATCTCCTTGCGGTACAAGGGACTCTCAAGAGTCTTCTCCAACTCCATTTTATAGATAAGGAAATTGATATTTGGAGAGGCGATGTAATTTGCCACAAGTAAATGGAAATAAGGGGCAGAACCTGAATTCAGAATCTTAATCATGTCCATAGAGGGACTCTCAAGAGTCTTCTCCAACACCACAGTTAAAAAGCATCAATTCTTTGGCGATCAGCTTTCTTCACAGTCCAACTCTCACATCCATACATGACCACGGGAAAAACCATTGCCTTGACTAGACAGACCTTGGTTGGCAAAGTAATGTCTCTGCTTTTTAATATACTATCAAGGTTGGTCATAACTTTCCTTCCAAGGAGTAAGCATCTTTTAATTTCCTGGCTGCAATCAGCATCTGCAGTGATTTTGGAGCCCCCAAAAATAAAGTCTGACACTGTTTCCACTGTTTTTCCATCTATTTCCCATGAAGTGATGGGACCAGATGCCATGATCTTTGTTTTCTGAATGTTGAGCTTCAAGCCAACCTTTTCACTCTCCTCTTTCACTTTCATCAAGAGGCTTTTTAGTTCCTCTTCACTTTCTGCCATAAGGGTGATGTCATCTGCATATCTGAGGTTATTGATATTTCTCCTGGCAATCTTGATTCCAGCTTGTGCTTCTTCCAACCCAGCATTTCTCATGATGTACTCTGCATATAAGTTAAATAAGCAAGGTGACAATATACAGCCTTGACATACTCCTTTTCCTATTTGGAACCAGTCTGTTGTTCCATGTCCAGTTCTAACTGTTTCTTCCTGACCTGCATACAGGTTTCTCAAGAGGCAGGTCAGGTGGTCTGGTATTCCCATCTCTTTCAGTATTTTCCACAGTTTATTGTGATCCACACAGTCAAAGGCTTTGGCATAGTCAATAAAGCAGAAATTGATGTTTTTCTGGAACTCTCTTGCTTTCTCCATGATCCAGCGGATGTTGGCAATTTGATCTCTGGTGCCTCTGCCTTTTCTAAAACCTGCTTGAACATCTGGGAGTTCTCGGTTCACATATTGCTGAAGTGTGGCTTGGAGAATTTTGAGCATAACTTTACTCGCGTGTGAGATGAGTGCAATTGTGCAGTAGTTTGAGCATTCTTTGGCATTGCCTTTCAACTCCAATTCAGGACCCTTAACCATCATTCATGGACCAAATGTGTAGTTTATAGATAAGATGAGCATTTACTAACTTATATAACTTTTCTCTTCACATAGTTAATTAATTCTCTGATATAATTAAAATTTACAAACATATTGGTTCTCATGTGTAACACTATTTCAGATGGTGACTGCAGCCATGAAATTAAAAGACGCTTGCTCCTTGGAAGAAAAGTTATGACCAACCTAGATAGCTTATTAAAAAGCAGAGACATTACTTTGCCAACAAAGGTCACTAGCTATATAACCTTGGGCCCCTCTAAGTTTCTATGTTATTATCTATAAAACAAGATAACACATTCTTTAACTCCTAGAATTCAATGAAAAGTTACATGAAAAGTGCTTAGTTAAGTACCTAGAATATGGTGTTGCTCACTAAAAGGGAACTGTAAGTGTTATTCTTTCATGTCTTAATTTTCCACAAAATGCATAAATCTTTAAAAAACTAGAGTACACTAAATAAGATGAAATCCTTTCCTAAAATAAAATCTTACTGGTATGATGGTGCTGTTTTTCTTCTTCCCTTCAAGACTGAATAAAATAGAATTTTTAACAGAAAAAGGAGTTACTCATTTAGAAAGGAAGACAATGTAATTCAATTAAACTTTACAATATCCAATTTTCAAAGGATTCAGATGATTAAATTTTATATCTGCTCCCACTGAAAACTGATTTTACTGGTTTTAAACAACCCAAGCTAAGTTTTGTGGGTGCTTTCAGATCTTATACAAAACTCTGTCCAGCTTTTTCCTTAGCTTCCTCTTGTGTTCTACTCTCCTTGGCTTAGAGAGAGGACACACGCACTGTGAGCTGTTTGGGAGAACCCAAGTAAGGAAACAGGTGAGTCTCTCAGAGATAGAAATGAAGGAGAGCAACTGGCTAGAGTCGTTCTCTAGTATCAGCATGGGACAAAAATATTTAGTTGCCAGGAATGTTCTCATGTATTTCTATTATGTTTGGGAAAGAAGTTTATAGTTATTCTTAATGTTTAGAGTGATTTTCTTTCACAACACAACATGGTCAAATTTCATTCTCTGACCTTGTTCCTGATAAATACTAATGGTGAAAAGAAAGGTGATTTTATTTTCACCCAATCCTTTATTAACTCATTTTTTTTTCAATAGGCACTGTTCTGCTTGCTGATGTAACAACAATAAAGCGTTTGTAGAGTGATCATTTTAGTGAGGAATGACCACAGATAATTTACAAATAAAGTACATCCAACATCCATACAGTTAGCAGTCTAGGAACAGAGGGGATCTTCCTTAAGCTAATAAAGACTTTCTATGAAATTGTCTATTGAAAGAATTCCCCTCAAGAACAGGAACATAACTACTTTAGGGTCTCCCCTGAGGTCAGGAACAGGACATGAGTATTGTTATCACCATGTTTATTTAATATTTACTGGACATCCAAGCTAATGCAGTAGGGAAGGAAAAGAAAAAAATTTCATAAAGCTCAGAAAGGAAGAAATAAAAATTTTACTATCCCAAAATTGTATGATTCAATAGGTAGAAAACCCAAAAGAATCTTGAAAGTATAGAATTAATAAGTGAGTGTAGCAAGGCTGCTGAATATTAATATCAGCACACAAAATCAGTTTTATTTTTACATATTATTAACAGAGAAATGGGGAAAAAAACTTAAAAAAAGACACCATTAACTATTGCATCATAAAACTCCACCAAGGGATAAATAGAAAAATAATAAAGTTTTTGTCAAGTATAATTAAAGAGGACCTAAATATGAATTCTTCCCAGTTGGTAACGAATTTGCCTGCCAATGCAGGAGACACAAGAGACTTGGGTTTGATCCCTAGGTCAGAAAGATCCCTTGAAGTAGGAACTGGCAACCTACTCTGGTATTCTTGCCTGGAAAATTCCATGGACAGAGGAGCCTGGCAGGCTACGGTCCTTGGGGTGGCAGAGAGTCAGACATGACTGAGCATACACTGAGCACAAATATGTTCAAGTATAGGAAGACTCAATGTTTAGTACAGCAATTCTCCCCAAATTAATTAATAGATTTAATGTAATTTAAATAAAAATTCTATAGGGTGACAAAGCTGTATATTGTCACCCTGCTTATTTAAGTTCTATGCAGAGTACTTCATGTGAAATGCTGGGCTGGATGAATCACAAGCTGGAATCAAGACTACCAGCAGAAATATCAACCACCTCAGATATGCAAATGATACCATTCGATGGCAGAAAGTGAAGAGGAACTAAAAAAATCTCTTGATGAGGGTGAAAGAGGAGAATGAAAAACCTGGCCTGAAACTTGACATTAAAAAACTAATATCATGGCATCCGATTCCATCATTTAATCTCAAACAGATGGGGAAAAAGCAGAAGCAGTGAGAGTTTCCTTTCTTGGGTTCCAAAATCACTGTGGACAGTGATTACAGCCATGAAATTAAAAGATGCTTGCTTCTTGAAAGGAAAGCTGACAAACAGCATATTAAAAAGCAGAGACATCACTTTGTCAACAAAGGTCTGTGTAGTCAAAGCTTTGGTTTTCCCAGTAGTCATGTATGGATGTGAGAGTTGGACCAGAAGAAGGCTGAGTGCTGAAGAACTGATGCTTTCGAATTGTGGTGCTACAGAAGACTCTTGAGAGTCCCTTGGACTGCAAAGAGATCAAACTGGTCAATACTAAAGGAAATCAACCTTGAATATTCATTGGAAGAACTGTTGCTGAAGTGGAAGCTATAGTACTTTGGCCACCTGATGTGAAGAGCTGACTCACTGGAAAAGACCCTGATGCTGGGAAAGATTGAAGGCAAAAGGACAACAGGGCAGCAGAAGATAAGATGGTTCAGACAGTGTCATTGACTCAACTGACATGAATTTGAGCAATCTCTGGGAGACAGTCGAGGATAGAGGAGCCTGGCATGCTACAGTCCCTGGGGTTGCAAAGAGTACGATAGGACTTAATGACTGGACAACAACAACAACAACATCAACAATAAAATAAAAATTCTAGTGAGGATCTCTGTGGATATGGTAAGCTAATTTTAAAATTTATATAAAAATGCAAAAGGCCCAGAGTTGCCAAGGCAATCTTGAAGACGATGAACAAACTTAGAGGACTTAAATAGCAGATATTAGTATCAACTTTGATGCTTTGGCCACCTGATGCAAAGAACTGACTCATTGGAAAACCCTGACGCTGGGAAAGATTGAAGACAGGAGGAAAAGGGGATGATAGAGGATGAGATGGTTGGATGGCATCACCGATTCGATGGACATGAGTTTGAGCAAGCTCCTGGAGTTGGTGATGGACAGGGAAGCCTGGAGTGCTGCAGTCTATGGGGTTACAAAGAATCGGACATGACTGAGTGACTGAACTGAGCCAATTAGTATCAACTATTGAGTTATAGTAAATAAGATACCATGATGACACAAACAGAACCAATGGGCAGGCAAGTCCAGAAACAGAGTCCACACATCTATGGTCATCTAATTTATTACAATGATGACACCATGGTGCAGTGAAAAAAGGATGGTCTTTTCAATACTTGGTACCAATTAGATATCTTTATGAAAAAAAGGTTTCTTTCTGTTTTTTTGTTGTGGAGTACAGCCCTCACTCTGAAATCAGAACAAGTGTTTTCAAATTAATTAGAAAACCATACTACCTCAAAAAGCAGGTATCTTGACCCTTATCTCACACATACACAAAAATCAATTCTAGACGGATCTCAGGTGCATACATTTTAAGAATGTAAGGACATATTTTCACGATCTTGTGACATGCAAAAATGTCTTTAAAAAGACACAAAAAGGAAAAAAGATAAATTGGACTACATTTTGTTCATCAAAAATATCAGGAGGAATGTAAAAATTGGTAAACCACACATCAGGAGAAAGTATTTGCAATACATATAACTCACAAAGAGGTCATTAAGAATATATAAAGAATTTCTACAAATCAATAAGTAAAAGCAGACAACCCAATAAAAGCACTAAGATATTTCAAAACAGAAGAGATACAAATGGTCAATAAATACATAAAAGAAACTCAGTTTCACTACCTGTCAGTGAAATGTACATTCAAGTCATAATATGGTATCACTACATGCCCACCAGAAGGGCTAAAATAGTAAGATAAATATTAATATTAAATACTTGGAGGAATATAAAACAACAGGAAAACTCACATAGTATTGGAAATATAAATTGATATCACCACTTTGAAAAACTGTTTGGCATTTTCTACTAAAGCTGATCGTAAGTATACCATATAACCAGCAATGCTGCTGGTTGATAAACAACAGAAAAAAAAAATGTCCTCTGAAGGACAACTATTTTTAACAATAGCTGTGTTTAAAACGTTCTTAACACGACTATTCAGAAAATAGAAAGGCAAAGACTGAAATCAACCCAACTATCCACACTGGAACAGAATGGAATAAAGAAATTTTGTTAAATTCAAACAGTGAATTACTACAGAACAGTAAAGTTGAAAGAAATACAACCCTACACAATAATGTCTGCAGAACCAAAATAATGTTAGACAAAACAAGCTATATATAGAAGAGTCCATTTATATGATTCTTTTTATACACATCTTAAAGCCAGGCAAACTAATTTATAATATGAGAAGTCAGGATAGTGGCTTTCTTGGTGGGAAGTGAGTGACTATAAAGCAGCACAAGGGAGAGGGTGTGTAGATTCCGGTAGTATCTCTTTCTTGATCTGGGTACACAGCTCTGTACGCTTGGTGAAATCCATTGAGCACTATACTTATTACTTATACAGTTTTATATATGTAAATTATAGTTCAATAGAGAAAAGGCCACTAAATAATAACATGGTGAGTAAACTTTCAAGCTATTAACATTTTGTAAAGGTGAAAAAACAAGTTAAATGAAATTGAGTAATATGAAGAAAGCAAAGTAGTGGAGAGACACAAGAAGGTGTGCAGAGGAGCGGCATCACAGTTTTCAAGAGAGTGGCCAGGGAGGCTAACTGCGGGACAGGTAATCTCCGTCTTACCTGTATGGTAAAATTTCCCTGAAAATCCCAGGTTGAAAGTAAAATTTGTGATTTGTGCACGCAAAAGATTCTGAGTATCAAGCAGGGCCTGAAACACATAATTAAAAAAATGTATCAGGTAGAGAATGGCTTTGAGAAGATATCTTCCTTTAGCAGTCAAAAGGTAAAAATACTCCTTTAGGCATGAGAGAATTAAATGATGGAAAGCAGTTTTTTTTTTTACCACCTTAAACTAGCAAGATGGTTCTGAGATTACATAATTACATACTTATATATTTATTCTTTAGATGCAAAAATCAGCAAAAAGTGTCAGTTAGAAAAAGGAAGTTGAGTGAAAAGTTTATTCTTCCTGCTAGAAGGAACCAGTAAAATACATCTCATTTTACCCCTTAGGGGATGTAATTCATCAATTATCAAAAAAAAGACATTCTTTTAAAGTGAAATTACCTAAAAACATATATTGAAAGAAACAGTTGTTTTTCAGATACATCTTTGGTCTTCAAAATCCAATTCTTCTCGATCTGTAAGTCTTAGATTCCCCAAAGATAGTGATTATTCTTCAAAAATGGGTATCATGGTAAAGTAAATTTCTAATTTGCCCTTTCATTGGAAAACTAGATAAACAAACTTTGCACTAATGACAGGTAAAGCTATTTTGAGGTTTAATTATTATATCGTATAAAGTATCATGCTATGAGTATTAAATGGGCTTCTCTTTCTCCTTTTCTTTCTCATTCTTATTCAAATTCACATTCTTATATTCCTTCTCTTCCCCTTCCCCAGACTATGGTAGTTCAGTGCCCACCTAAAGGAAGCAAAAAGTAACTCTAAATGGTAGACTCGTAAAGGACCTTAGTTAATACTTCTATTATACATGAAGAAAATCAGGAGAACTGATTTACCTGTTTTCACAGATAAAATTAGTGGTAGGTCCTAGATTAAGGACATACATCACCTGATTCCAAGTTAGGTACTCTTTTTGCTCTACCACACTAAATCTTTCCCTACCCTTCCGTAGTACAGCTGGACCCACGACAGGATCTTTTCTCTTCCTAGTGTCTGATACCTGGAAGCCGTGCCCCCTCATGCTCATGACCTGAATCTTTCGGGGGGATAAACAGATGTTCATTTTATTCAGAGACCCTCTCACAACTGCATGTGTTCAACAATTACTAGTCGCCACTCCTCTCTTACTGCTGCTGCTACTATTACTACTACTGATTTGTTGTTGTTATTGTTAGTGATAGATAATACAAATCTATCTGAACTTTACCCTTCATCTGTTAAAGTGGAGACAATTACCTAGTTCATAGAACTGTGATGAGGAATATAGAAGATGTAATATATGCAGGAATGTCTGATGAACTTTTTAAAAAGTGGCATAAAATATTAGGTGTTCATATAATTATCAGCAATATATTACATGTTAATGTAATTATGTGCATTATATTATTGATAACTATCCATCTACATATTGTATACCTCTCATACTTACTTTTTATCTGAAATACAGCTGACAAACAATATTATGTTAGCTTCAGGAATATAAAATAGTAATTTGACATTTACATACATCATGAAATGATCTAACCTGAAGTCTAGGAACCACCTGTGCCCATGCAAAGTCATGACAGTAATCTTGACCATATTCCTTATGCATGTGTATGTAAATTACATCCCCATGCCTTAGTTATTTTATAATCAGCAGTCTGTACTCTTCACTTTACTCACCCCCCAAACTTCTTCTTTTTGGCAATCACCCATGTGTTCTCTGTACCTCAGAGTCTGTTTTTGTATTGTTTTTTTAGATTCTACATATAAGTGAGATCATATGGTATTTATCTTTCTCTGTTTATTTACTTTACTGAGCATAATACTGTCTAGACCCATCCATGATGTCCCATGGCAAGATTTCACTCTTTTTTTAAATGGCAAATATTCTGCTGTATACACATACTACATCTTAATCCACTCATCTATTGATGGACCTTAGCTTGCTTCTATATCTTGGCTGTTATAAATAATATTACAATGAAAATAGGGGTTTTTAATTAGTGATTTTGATTTCTTTGGGTAAATACTCAAAAGTGAAATTTTTGGACGATATGGTAATTCTGTTTTTAATTTTTTGAGGAAGGTTTATTCTGTTTTCTATAGTGGCTGCACCAATTTAAAACCCCACCAACAGTATACAGGAGTTCTTTTTTATCCATATCCTTTCCAGCACTTGTTATGTCTTGTCCTTGTCTTAGCTATTCTGAAGTGATATCTCATTGTGGTTTTGTTTGCATTTCCCTGATGGTCAGTGACACTTAACATCTTTTCCTGTGTGTGCTGGCTATCTGTATGTCTTCTTTGTGTTCTCTGTTTTTTTACCACAATAAAATGGATGCATATATACATACACACACACACCCACACACCCAGACACACATTTCATAAGCTTCCCTGGTGGCTCAGTGGTAAGGAATTGACCTGCTGGTGCAGAAGACCAGGTTCAATCCCTGGATCAGGAAGATCCCCTGGAGGAGGAAATCACAACCCATTCTAGTATTCTTGCCTGGGAAATCCCATGGACAGAGTGGTCTGGAAGGCTACCGTCCAAAAGGTTGCAAACAGTTGGACATGACTTAGAGACTAAAACAACAAAAACAACATATACTTAGATATACAGATGTATAGCTAAGTGAAATTAGAGCCATAAAGTAAAATTAGAACTGTATCAATTATAATTAAAAATACAATTTTGAATTTTGCCTTTTCCATTTAGCAGTATATCACGAGCTTGCTCTCATCACATTAACCATTCAAATCCCAAATTTTTAATCTATTGATTTTAATGGATGCTGAATATTACATCAAATGCATACATGATAATTTATTTAACCATTTTACACTACTGTTGTACATTCAGATTGTTTCCTGTTTTTGTCTAAAATAAATTCTGCGCTATGTATCAATACATATTTATATAGCAATGGAGTAACAATATCCTCAGGAGAAAATAATTCTGCTTACTCTTACCAAGCAAAACAATTTCTGAGCAAATCTAAAAATGCTTATAAAAGTATTGGGCTTCCCTGGTGGCTCAGTGGTAAAAAAAATCTGCCTGTCAATGCAGGAGACTTGGGTTCAGTCCTGGGCTAGGAAGATTCCCTGGAGAAGGAAATGGTAACCTACTCCAGTATTCTTGCCTGGGAAATCCCATTGACAGAGGAGCCTGGTGGGCTACAGCCAATGGGATCACAAAAGAGTTGGACTGGACTTAGCAACTAAACAATAGCAAATAAAAGTATAAACAGATGCACACGGAACCTTCTCCAGGATAGATCACATCCTGGGCCATAAATCTAGCCGTGGTAAATTCAAAAATATTGAAATCATTCGAAGCATCTTTTCTGACCACAGTGCAGTAAGATTAGATCTCAATTACAGGAGAAAAACTATTAAAAATTCTAACATATGGAGGCCAAACAACATGCTGCTGAATAACCAACAAATCATAGAAGAAATCAAAAAAGAAATAAAAATATGCATAGAAATGAATGAAAATGAAAACACAACAACCCAAAACCTGTGGGACACTGTAAAAGCAGTGCTAAGGGGAAGGTTCATAGCAATACAGGCATACCTCAAGAAACAAGAAAAAAGTCAACTAAATAATCTAACTCTACACCTAAAGCAACTAGAAAAGGAAGAAATGAAGAACCCCAGGATCAGTAGAAGGAAAGAAATCTTAAAAATTAGGGCAGAAATAAATGCAAAAGAAACAAAAGAGACTATAGCAAAAATCAACAAAACCAAAAGCTGGTTCTTTGAGAGGGTAAATAAAATTGACAAACCACTAGCAAGACTCATCAAGAAACAAAGGGAGAAAAACCAAATCCATAAAATTAGAAATGAAAATGGAGAGATCACAACAGACAACACAGAAATACAAAGGATCATAAGAGATGACTATTAGCAATTATATGCCAATAAAATGGACAACTTGGAAGAAATGGACAAATTCTTAGAAAAGGACAACTTTCCAAAACTGAACCAGGAAGATATAGAAAATCTTAACAGACCCATCACAAGCACAGAAATTGAAACTGTAATCAGAAATCTTCCAGCAAACAAAAGCCCAGGTCCAGGCGGCTTCACAGCTGAATTCTACCAAAAATTTAGAGAAGCGCTAACACCTATTCTACTCAAACTCTTCCAGAAAATTGCTGAGGAAGGGAAACTTCCAAACTCATTCTATGAGGGCACCATCACCCTAATCTCAAAACCTGACAAAGATGCCAGAAAAAAAGAGAACTACAGGCCAATATCACTGATGAACATAGATGCAAAAATCCTTAACAAAATTCTAGCAAACAGAATCCAACAACACATTAAAAAGATCATACATCATGACCAAATGGGCTTTATCCCAGGAATGTAAGGATTCAATATTTGCAAATCAATCACTGTAATACACCACATTAACAAAATGAAAAATAAAAACCATATGATTATCTCAATAGATGAAGAGAAAGCCTTTGACAAAATTCAACACCCATTTATGATAAAAACCCTCCAGAAGGCGGGAATAGAAGGAACATTCCTCAACATAATAAGAGCTATCTATGACAAACCCACAGCAAACATTACCCTCAATGGTGAAAAAATTGAAAGCGTTTCCCCTAAAGTCAGGAACAAGATAAGGGTGTCCACTCTCACCACTACTATTCAACATAGTTTTGGAAGTTTTGGCCACAGCAATCAGAGCAGAAAAAGACATAAAAGGAATCCAAATTGGAAAAGAAGGAGTAAAACTCTGTTTGCAGATGACATGATCCTCTATACAGAAAACCCTAAAGACTCTACCAGACTACTACTAGAGCTAATCAATGAATACAGTAAATTTTCAGGATATAAAATCAACACACAGAAATCCCTTGCATTCCTATACACTAATAATGAGAAAATAGAAAGAGAAATTAAGGAAACAATTCCATTAACTGTTGCAATGAAAAGAATTAAATACTTAGGAATATATCTACCTAAAGGAACGAAAGACCTATATATAGAAAACTATAAAACACTGGTGAAAGAAATCAGAGAGGACACTATAGATGGAGAAATATACCGTGTTCATGGAAGAATCAATATAGTGAAAATGAGTATACTACCCAAAGTAAACTATAGATTTAATGCAATCCCTATCAAGCTACCAATGGTATTTTTCACAGAGCTAGAACAAATAATCTCACAATTTGTATGGAAATACAAAAAACCTCGAATAGCCAAAGCAATCTTGAGAAAGAAGAATGGAACTGGGGGAATCAACCTGCCGGACTTCAGGCTCTACTACAAAGCCACAGTCATCAAGACAGTACGGTACTGGCACAAAGACAGAAATATAGATCAATGGAACAAAATAGAAAGCCCAGAGATAAATCCACGCACCTATGGACACCTTATCTTTGACAAAGGAGGCAAGAATATTCAATGGAGAAAAGACAGTCTCTTTAACAAGTGGTTCTGGGAAAACTGGTCACCCACTTGTAAAAGAATGAAGCTAGAACAATCCTTAACACCATACACAAAAATAAACTCAAAATGGATTAAAGATCTAAATGTAAGACCAGAAACTATAAAACTCCTAGAGGAGAACGTAGGCAAAACACGCTCCGACATAAATCACAGCAGGATCCTCCATGACCCAGCTCCCAGAATATTGGAAATAAAAGCAAAAATAAACAAATGGGACCTAATTACAATTAAAAGCTTCTGGAAAGGAAACTATAAGTAAGGTGAAAAGACAGCCTTCAGAATGGGAGAAAATAATAGCAAATGAAGGAACTGACAAAGAATTAATCTCAAAAATATACAGGCAACTCCTGCAGCTCAATTCCAGAAAAATAAATGACCCAATAAAAAAATGGGCCAAAGAACTAAACAGACATTTCTCCAAAGAAGACATACAGATGGCTAACAAACACATGAAAAGATGCTCAACATCCCTCATAATCAGAGAAATGGAAATCAAAACCACAATGAGGTACCATTTCATGCCAGTCAGAATAGCTGCTATCCAAAAGTCTACAAGCAATAAATGCTGGAGAGGGTGTGGAAAGAAAGGAACCCTCTTACACTGTTGGTGGGAATGCAAACTAGTACAGCCACTATGGAGAACAGTGTGGAGATTCCTCAAAAAACTGGAAACAGAACTGCCATACGACCCAGCAATCCCACTGCTGGGCATACACACCGAGGAAACCAGAATTGAAAGAGACACGTGTACTCCAATGTTCATCGCAGAACTGTTTATAATAGCCAGGACATGGAAGCAACCTAGATGTCCATCTGCAGACAAATGGATAAGAAAGCTGTGGTACATTTACACAATGGAGTATTACTCAGCCATTAAAAAGAATGCATTTGAATCAGTTCTAATGAGTTGAATGAAACTGGAGCCTATTATACAGAGTGAAATAAGCCAGAAAGAAAAACACCAATATAGTATACTAACGCATATATATAGAATTTAGAAAGATGGTAATGTTAACCCTGTATACGAGACAACTAATCTTCGAATGTACAGGCATAAAGTTGTTTCTATTATTTATATTCTTAATGCTTCTATGAGTAATTCCCATTTTGAGTATTGTTTATTTGCAAGATTTTTCTTGATTATTGTTACCTGAGGTTTCGCTTTTTAGAGAAGCTTTTTAAGGCAGCTTTAACTCTGTTGAGCCTCTCAATTTTATCTTTATTTTTATTGCATTAATACCTGGTATGTATTAGTTGCTTTTCTTTATGATTATTCTGTTTATTTTGCTAACTTCTTAAACTGGCTGTATAGTTGTATACTCATTGCTTTTCCTTTTTATGTAAAGTCTACTACATTATCCTCAGTGGATAATGTTTTCCATATCCCGTAGGTTTTAAGACTTTGTATTTTTGTTGTCTTTCTGTAATGAGGTTGTTTTTAAATGCCATGTACTCAGTGAGTGATATAAACACATTGTAAATTTCAGTTTTCTAATAAAAATTAAAAAAAAGTATTAATAGGGAACATAATATCCAATAAACATTATGAGACTTGTATTTGAATACAATTTAACACAAAAATTTGACTATTTCCAAAATTATTTTTCCAAATTTGAATCTCTATGCTACCCCACTAACTTAGTTTTTTAAGGCTTCATTCTATAAAGCCAAAAGCAGTTACAGGCATTGAGATCTAGTTGAAGGCCAAAAAAAAAAAAAAAAAAAAGATCTAATTTAAAGAAACGGGTCTGAGAACTGAGTGAAATGGGAAATTTTATATATCTTTGAATTTCCTCCAAATTTCTTTAACAGAATGAACATATCAATTAAAGCAAATAGAAAAGACAAAATTTTTAAAAATAACTGCAAAAGAGTTTTATATGGAGATTTATGTTAGGACTCATTACATGTGTGACATATCTGCTACTTTTTGTTTCTTGTCTGGGCTTCCTAAATTATATTTTGACCTATTTTATCTTTTGATAGTTAACAAAAGTAGTTGGTGACCAAATTAAGGCTGGGAAAGAAATTTTAGTGACTAATATGGTTTTTCAGCAATAGGCAAAAGTATGTTTCAGCACAGAATTTTTAGAGTTACTATTTTCTTAATCAACCAAATACTAATTATAACATAAATATGTCTAATGTAGCTGCTGCTGCTACTGCTAAGTCACTTCAGTCATGTCCAATTCTATGTGACCCCACAGACTGCAGCCCACCAGGCTCCGCTAGATCTGCTAAAGTAAACAAAAACAACTGGGCAACTAATTACCAATATAAGCTCCTGTATCTCTCGATCTATGTACACACAAACATCAGAGATATTCATGGGTTTGGTATGAAGATCAAATGAGAACATGGATACATGACCTTAATAACTTTCCTAGCACACAGAAGTGGAATTTCAGCCCTATGAGTGAAATTTTTCATCCTTTCCTCTGTCAACCTTAAAAGTTCCTTATCATCCTGTCACAAAATTCCATCTTCTATTTCTTACTATTGTTCACTTGGCGTAGAGTCAGACATATGCCTAAAATTTTAAATGATATTTTTAAATTGAGCCTTGGCACTTTTGGAGTTTTCTAATCAGCACTAGGGCTTCAGATGGCTCAGTGGTAGAGAATCCGCCTGCCAATGCAGGAGACACAGGAGATGTGGGTTGGATCCCTGGGTCAGGAAGATTCCCTGGAGAAGGAAATGGCAACTTGCTCCAGTATTCTTGCCTGGAAAATTTCACGGACAGAGGAACCTGGTGGGCTATAGTCCATGGAGTTGCAAGCAGTCAGAGATGACTGAGCATGCACACGTTATCGGCACTGAGGATTTTAAAAAAACAGGAATATGGCCCACGTAGTTGCCACTCCAGTGTTCTTGCCTGGAGAATCCCAGGGATGGGGGAGACTGGTGGGCTGCCGTCTATGGGGTCGCACAGAGTTGGACACGACTGAAGCGACTTAGCAGCAGCAGCAGCAGCAGCAGCTGTATTATAGCAATTTTTACAGTGCTGTGCATTTCTTTCTAAGTGACCTTGTATGCTTAGTCACTCAGTCGTGTCTGACACTTTGTGACCCCATGGACTGTCGTCCCCCAGGCTCCTCTGTCCATGGGATTCTCCAGGGAAGAAGACTGGAGTGGTTGCCATGCCCTCCTGCAGAGGATCTTCCTCAACCGAGGGATCGAACCCAGGTCTCCTGCATTGCAGGCAGATTCTTTATCAACTGAGCCACCTGGGAAACCCTTAGTGAACCCTTTATTCTCCAACAAAATGTTCATGTATTTTATTGTTTGCATTGTAGCAAAATAATAATGACAATGGTTTTTATGGAAACCAAGGAGAGGACAGTAACACAGTCATCCTGAGTTATTTGTTAATCATACCTAAACTGTCCAGAGCATAATTATATAACCTCTAAATCATACACATGAGAGATGGTTTGCTAGAAAATATATTGGACTGAAATTGGCAAGTAATGACATATGAGTAGGAAAACAGAAAACAAGTTAAGTACCATTCTCATTAAGCATTCATTTGAAATTGTTATACATATTCTATTTAGCTTATGGCTGTATACGCAAATAGTCAAAATGCTAATGTACTTTTTCAAAAAAGAAATAAAAATAAAAGCTAGTTCTCAGCACCTTTAGGCAACTGTTAAGTTGTATCTCACTCGTTCAATTATCCAGAAAAGGTTTTTATGTGTTGTAATAAACATAATTTTCAAACCTTAGTAATTTAAAATACTTGCTTCCGGCAGCAAAGCAGAAAAGGATGGAGAGGTATAGGATTCCATATGAAGGGACTAAAGCATCTCAACCCATGTACTACTGCTCCAGAGCAAATTAGGTTTCCTTTAACAGTTGCAGAGTTATGTTGGAAACCCCTTAAGAAGCATTATCTGTTTTGCTTAAGAAGTGAAAGTGGTAAATACTTTAAAAAAACTCTGATAACTAGTCATCACCCCTATCCCCACCAAATATATTTTGGGTGTTACTAAAGCTGGATTATAAATTCCATGAGGTAGTGTCTCTGTCCAATTCACTTTTCACTACTGAAGTCTAGCATGTTGTCAGGGGGAGGAGAGGGACAAGTAACTATTTATTGGATGGGGACATTAATGAATTTCTGATTGATCTCATAGTGCAGTAAACTCATAAAGATTTGACAATAATATTGTGGAACATTTTTTTGCTATTTTATTTTCATAAACTGTTTTTAAGCTTGAATTAATTTCAACATTTTTCATATCCAAAAAGTAATTATAAAACATTCTGTTTTCAAATTATTTGTTAAAAAAAAGTGCTAAAATAAAAGCATTTAAGGAATGCTTCAGTACTTCTCAAACTTCTAAACTCATGAAGATAATCTTAAAAGCTTAATAAAATGCAGATTTCTGGGTTCTAATCCAGGAATCTAACAAGAGATTCTGAACTATAGTGTTGAAGCAGGCCAAAGCATTCTAGATGATTCTGCTGTAGGTGATGTTATACCACACTCTAAGAATCACTGTCTTATTCCTTGATTTCAAATAGCTCAACACAAGTTTTCACTTACTTAGAGGCATGCTTTTCTCTGAGAATATGGAATCTTTGATATCCACTATATAACAAAATTCTTGGTATACAGTGGGCTAGACCCACTATCGATTTTATAAGCCACATAAATAATAGGTACTATGAATTCTAAAATCAAAAATATTCTAGAAAAAAAAAGAAATATATAGGATTATCAGAATCCAATTGAGGATCCAATTGAGGAAATATGTAGGATCACAGAATTCACCCCACTGTGTTGACCCCAAAGTACTTCATCATGCCTGGAGTAATCTGGGTTGGAAATTATACAGCACAGATGGTAGCCTTTAGAAGTTTTCATGTTTTGTCTTTATCAGTTTTATTTTCCTTAGTTTTTCTAATAAAAGTCCCCGTTCAGCTTGAGTTGGGAGAACCAGTTAATCAGATTGCCACCTAAGGTAATCAGCTTCAACCTAGGGAAGTTAAAGTGTTGAGGAGGCAAGTGATTATAGAGGATAGATATGTCTTAAGAATCAGACTGCCATGGGACTATACAATTCAGCTATTGTGGAGAACAGTTTGGTGGTATCTCAAAAAGTAAATATAGAATTATCATATGACTCCACTTATGATCCTCATTTTATATCCAAAAGAACTGAAAACAGGTTTTTAGAGAAATATTTGTGCCCACTTGTTGAGAGCAACACTATTCACAGTAGCCAAAAGGTAGAAACCACCCAGGTGTTCATCAGTAGATGAACAGGTAAACAAACTGCAGTTCATACATACAACGGAACATTATTCAGCCATAAGAAGGAAGTGCTGATACATGCAGCAATATGGATGAATCTTGAAAACATTAATAGTAAGTGAAAGAAGCCAGACACAAAAGGTGACATACTATGTGATTCCATGTACATGAAGTATCCGGAATAGGTAAATCTATGGTGATGGAAAGTGGACTGGTGCTGCAGGGGAAGGTCGGGAGAAATTGATAGAACTCCTTAATGGGTGTGGGTTTTCCTTTTGGGGTGATGAAAGTGTTTTGTACCAGACAGAGGTGGTGTTTGAATAGCATTGTGAATGTACTAATGCCATTGAATTCTTTTAACATGGTAGTTTTATGTATATGAATTTCACCTCAAAAACCGAAAAAAACTGTGCAATTGTGAGTACTGTTGTCTTCATGTTTATTTTCCTAAATTTTATTGAAAGAGCATTACATGAATTACCCTACCCAAATTATTTCCAATAGATGCCCCATATCCTTTACACTGACTTTAAGAAAACTGTCCAGAAATGGATTAAGTGAACACATCAGGAACTGTTGGGACGTAGTGACGGTTGATATTCAAAAATTCCTATGGTGTTTGGAGCTTGCCTTAGACCTTATCTTCTGTCACCCTCCTTTCTGTTCACCCAGCTGTGGATTTACTCATCTGTATGCTGTTCCTGGAGCATACCAAGTTTATTCTCACCTCAAGGGCCTTAGTCTTGCTGTTTCCTCTCCAAAGATTTACTTTGCTCAGATATTCGTGTGGTTTACTTCCTCACCTCTACCAGGTCTCTGCTTAAATATCATCCCCTCGGTGAGACCTTCCTTACCCCCTTTTTCACTGAAGAGTTGATTTACAATATTATATTAGTTTCAGAAGTACAACACAGGAATTTGATATTTTTATAGCTTCAGTTCAATTCAGTTCAGTCGCTCAGTCGTGTCCAACTCTTTGCGACCCCATGAATCACAGCACGCCAGGCCTCCCTGTCCATCACCAACTCCCATATTAGCTTTATTCCCTGTGCTGTACATTACATGCTTATATCTTATTTCATACCTCTTAATTCCCTTCCCTTTTCTTGACCTTTCCTCCACCCATCTCCCCTCTGGTAACCACTAGTATCTTTTCTGTATCTGTAAGCTTGTTTCTGTTTTGTTATACTCATTTATTTTTTAGATTCCACATATAAGTGAAAACATACAGTATTTGTCCTCCTCTGTCTGAGCTACTTCACTAAACTCAATACCCTGCAAGTCCATTGAAGTTGCTGCAAATGGCAAGATTTCACTCTTTTTTACGGCTTAGTAGTCCATTGTGTGCGTGTGTGTGTGTGTGTGTGTGCGCGCGCGCACATACCACAACTTCTCTGTGCATTCATCTGTTAAAGGATACTTTAGGTTGCTTCTATAGTATGGCAATTGTACATAATGCTGCTATGAACCTTGGAGTGCATATCTTTTCAAATTTGTATTTTCATTTTTCTTCAGATATACACCCTGGAGTGGAATTGCTGGATCATACGGTAGTTCTAATTTTAGTCTTTTGAGGAATCTCCTTGCTGTTTTCCACAGTGGCAGTTAACTACACTTTTTTAAGCAGATCATTGTTATCTGGTTTCCCTAGTTTATTTTTTTCCTTCACAGAATTTATTATATTACTATTTAGTATTTATTTATAATCATTCATTCAGCTCTCCCCTTCTAGAATCATTCACTTAGCTTTCTAAGAGAGTAGATATGACATGTCTTTCTGATGCTGGATCTGCAGTGCCCAGAGCAGTGCCTCGCACATGGTGGGCTCCAAATAGCTCCTTGTTGAGTGAATGAAAGAATAAATGAACGGCGGTAATGCCACGATAGTCCCGAACCAGAAGAGGAACGAACAACATTTGATATTTTTTGTAGGACAACTAAAGAGTAAACAGACGTGGTGGCTTCCATGCAGAGGACGCAGGAATTATGTTGCACAGGGTGGGCAGACCGTTAACACGGGACAGGAGCTCAGATAGCCCATGGGTGCTTCAGGTAACGAGGTCCAGTGTGACCCAACACGGAAACTCAGAGTGTGGCTTTAGATCAGATCATGGAAACTGTTTGGTTCCTTTGGACTGAAATGCTCTATAAATTTTCTTCTTTTCTTTATGAAAGCTAGGGTAAAGACACAAGTGTATACTTTGCTTAGCAACTTAGTCAACTAGAGCCTAATTGTAAATGTATAAATAAAAAAGATGACGTCAAAACAACAGGAAGCATGAATTAATAATATTGAACTTATTAAAAACCGTTTCATGCTCTCACTTAGAATCACTTTTACATTATAGGTTCTGATAAGCTTTATGAAATGAATTCCAGGAATATGGCAGATTAATTTGAAGTTATGGAAACAAACTACAGGAAAAATTGCTGAAGAACCTAATGGAAGAGTTAGATAGAAAAGCATAAATTACTAAAAAAAATAAATACACATATATATTACGGTGGAGGCAAATGACCTGACACATCACCGTAGCTTCTAAGGCTTCCCTACATTATAACCCAATCAGTGGTCAATAAAAATGAATATGGTAAGGTTGAAAAAGTTGTCCCATTGATTCCATAACTCAACTTATTAATTCAATATACATTCACTGAGTGCCTACTATATTTTATGTCCTATGTTAGTTGCTGGGACAATCAAATTAGATTTACCACTCAGTCATAGGAAGTTTTAAGGAGAAAATGAGATAATATCTGAAAAAAGTCTCTTTATACTTTAAAGTCCCAAACAATGTATAAAAATATTAATATTGTCTAAAATAAGCTTTCTGGGAAACAATTTATATTTTTAAACTCAAATGACATTCCTGAACGACTTACAAATGAGTCAAGTGATTTCAGGCATCAACTCATTTTTCTCAGCTCTAGCCCACAGGCTTTCTTACTGTCAGGGGAAAACTCTAAGTTTCTTCCGGCTTCTGGGCCTTTGTTCTTGCTGTTCTTTCTTTCTTCCCCATATAGGCACATTTTTGATTCACATTTCTTTTATGTCTCTGCTCAAATATTACCTTATTGAAGAAACTTTCCCTGGCCATCCTTTTAAACTTTTCAGCAACACACCTCCACCGTGAGGCCCATACTTTGCTATCCCCTTTCCCCTATGCTATTTTCTACAGTACTGTCATGCCTACTGTTGTACCATACGTTTGTTTATTGTTGTCTACTCCCGCTGAACATAAGGAACATGAGAGCAAGGACTTGGCTTGTATGAAGACTGCCCACTGCCTGATATGTAGTAGCAACTCATAAAAATTTGTTGAATAAATAAATTAATGAATGGATGCTCCTGAATTGAAATTTAGTGTCGTTTGGGCTGAAGCAGAAATTCAATTCTTTAGCCAAAGGTGGAAATGAAATTGAGAAAAAATTGTTTGGACCAGTCCAGCTTCTTTGAAACAGCAGTAAAAGCAAAAAGAATAGAAGCTGTAAAGATGGAAAGAGAGAAAAGGCCAGTTGTCTTGACGAGAACAGAACTAGAAATGGTCTAACATCTGACAAAAACTTCAAGCCAAGTCAAGCTACCAAGATGACTTCCTCTGACTTTCTGACAATATTTTAATTGTGAGGCTATTCAGAAAAATAATAGTGTGGTTTCTGGAGGGAAGGTTCCTGGGCTTGAATCCCAACTCCAAGTACACTAAGTAATTTTTCACACTGGCAAGTGCCTTTCCTTAAGCCTCAATTTTCTTATTTCAAAAACCCTGTGTTTCAATACCTATTTCATAGGGTTGTAAGTTTTGGATGATGTAATCTGTGTAAAGAGCACTGTCTGGAACATAAAAATCATGATAGAATTTTAATACTTTAACCTAAATCTAAAAAAAAAAAAAAGAGTTAAAATGATCACAAGAATGTTTAACACTGGGGCTTCCCAGGTGGCCTGCCTATGCTGGAGAAATAAGAGACATGGGTTTGATCACTGGGTTGGGACGATCCCCTGGAGGAGGAAATGGCAACCCACATAAAGTGGTTTAAAGGGAAAAAATGATAGATATAAAATGGAATAAATTATAATAAAAATTTTAAAATGCATATTACTCTGGGCACTAATATTAGCTCTGTGTGGACTGTGCAGCAGTGGACAGAGTGGGGGAAGCATATTACTACATGGAGGGGGTTCTCCATTCCTTCAGAGAGCAGGGAAGAGCAGGAAATATTTGGCAATCAAAACTTGACTAGAGAGTCCTCTGCCTGTGGCTGAACTAAGAACACATCATGAATAATGAGAATCACATAGGAGAATCACAGAATCTGAAGCTGGAAAATTTTTAAGAGATGGCCAAGCCTGATATTTCTCAAACTGTTGCACTGAGGTCACTATCTTTGATCACGAGGATAAGCATATTACTGCTGAACCCTGATACCCCCAGGACTTTGCTCTATAGACTGACATGATTCCTACCAAAAAAAAAAAGAGAATAGTTTAAATTATTCATGTTAATTTATCAATCCAAACCAATAAAAATTAATTTTTAAATTAAATTTGAAAAACATAATTCTATTCATATACATTATTATATCTTTCATAGCTGATCCAATCAGACCATTTCATAAAACTCTTCAGCTTCATAAAACTCTGGAATTTTGGCCCGGAATTATTTTATACTAAAGAAGCCTCTTTAAATACTGGAACTAGTTTACAAGATATCTGAAAATTACTTATTTCTGATTAATTTACCTAAGAGAAGTATTCCCTTCCTTCCTTGATTTTTTTCCTTCTTTTTGAGTGAATAAAGTTATGAAAGGTTACAAGTTTTAAATAAACGGTAAGATGAAAATCAGAAACAGTACTGGCAGATCTCAACATCCAATTTTAGATTGTTTATTTGTTAATGAAAAAAATAGTGGTTTGTTACTATTGCTCTCCCAGCCTTGCATGATTTCAAGCTTATCTAGTAAACAGGAAGTTCATTTATTCATCTGTTTGCATTAATTAAAAGTCAAAGAACCCACAGTCAAGTAATGAAAAGTTAAATGGCTCACAGCTACTGACTTTATATTCAACCCAAGGGCTCTAATAAGATGGAGTAATCCATTCCATTTTAGAATGAGCTTTTCAGTTGTTTGTAAATGTCTCAAAAAAAGTCTTAAAGCAGAAGTAAACTTCAAATCAGATTTGCTGTCAAAGTTTAACATACTCTTTAAAATATTCCCCATTCACTTTTTGTGAAATGTGGTATCAAATGCCGAAGTGCTCAATGCCCCACCAAGTCCTGCCACAGCAGGGTTGTGCTGGGTCTGAGGGTGGAGGTGGAGGTAGTTTAGGTGGCTTCTTATTCCTAATGGAAAAATACAGGGTCCCGTGAGACGATGCCATAGGATCAGGCATCCCTTTGCCATGAATGCTCCACAGGCTGGAAGTATACAGTTGCTCCACTTGTTTGTATGAGTAGCAGGTGGTCTCTCCCATTGGTGCTCTAAACCTTTAACCCTTTGTGCCTTTTCTTCTAGGCACGGTCTTTCAACTATCAGAAGGGTGACATTTATCTTCATAATTGAGTTGGCTTGACATGTGCCTTCTTTGACTAGATTTTCTTTCCTGGTTATCATTCTGCTTCCACCCTTGTTTGCAAGGGTCTTACTCTTCATAGCTCAGGGTCAACAATGGGGGTCCTAGTTACAAGAAGCCCTTCTTATTCTTACGTATATAATTTTTAATAAAAGGCTCTGTCATGGGCCTCTCCTTTGGAAAGAAATTGGGAACACACACCAGATGCTGATGTGTGACTGACATGGGGGATCACATACACAAAGGCAAAGCACAGAACACAGACTTTGGTGCTTTAGTCTTTGAAATTATTAAACAGAATATCTAAAGTTACATTTGTTTGACAGTATGACTTCAGACCATTCTTCTAATAATAAATCCTAGGCTTGATTTAAATTTTGAGTTATAATTGGTAGGTTGACTCTAAACTTGGGAAAGATGCCATTATTTTCTTCTTTTTTCAGCTTTACTGAGGTTATTTATTCTATTTAGGTCATTAAGTAGTTATTTGCTCTTGGTGACCAATTTCAGATGTAATAAATGAGCTAGATGGGAATCCTCTTACTATCTCAGAAGGAGTCCTTGACAACATTTCTTCAGTTCCCTAGAGGAAAATTTTTTCTTTATAAATATAATTTCACATAAAACTAAAATGAAAGTCTAGTCAATGATAGAATTGTCTAGACTCCAAAGGCTCTATATTACTGTCTACAGTGACTTAAAAAAATCATATATATATATATATATATATATATATATATATATATATCTGCCATTACTAAGGAAGAGAGAATTTATAAATCAAATTATTTAACTTGTTTCTCCAAGATTGATTAAAAATTTTCAAAAAGCTTTGAAACATGTTCTTTTTCCACAGAGCCTTCCAGTATCATAAATTCCAAATAGAAGTTGACCTTGTCATTCCCTGAACCTATGAAAATCAATTTCCTTAGATGAAAAGACCAGTTGTGACCTATACCTGCTTTTGTTTGTCTTATGTAAAAATCTCATAATAAAATCATCATTAACTATCAGAAAGCACCAGTCTGAACACGGAGAATGTGAGTTCACACCTGAACTCAATTGAGGCACAGCTGATGTGGCAAGGAAGCGCCTAACCAGTTTGTTCTTTGTCTCTCTGTTTGAAAACGCAGATGAAATATGCACAGCTTCCAGAGTGGGTTTTAGAAAGGCCCTCTTTGCAAACACAAGGAGAATCTTTGTGTTTGTTTCCATTTAAACATTTCAGAGATTAATGAAGTTACACGAAGTTGACAAAAACTAAATTACAATTTCTTTGTTTTGTAAGTTTGTTACTAGAGATCGTCTAAAACTAGCATTCTAAGAAACACTGTAAAAATGCTGATGGGACTGAGAGGATCAGAGTGCTCCTTCAGGTCCCGTGAGCAGCACGAGGCAGAGCTGGGTACGCCCCGGCCATGCCCAACCTGAGTCAGCTGAGCACAGCCATGGCCATCCAGTCATTCAGATAATTTTGCGTTTCATATTTGTAATCTGTGAATGTTGGTTTGCTGTCATTCACAACTAGATGCCCTAGGAACAACCTAGGTAATAAAACATTTTATTTGACCATTGTTTTAGTCACTGCAGATAACCCTAAAAATCTGCTTTCATCAAATTCTTTTTTTTTTTCATCAAATTCTGAATAGTATGATTTTGATAAGGAATGGTTTGAAACACTATTTCCAGTTCTCCCATTGCTATTATTTTTATTCTCAATATTAAAAAAAAATACTTAGCACTGGACCTCACTTAGATGACTCTCATTTCTGCAATTTGACTGGTACTTTCACAGAAAACCCAAGTAGTGACTAAGGTTTTATTATAGACAATTCCACTTACTTTCAACTTCACTTTAAACAAGGGTGGGACCTGAAACCAAAGAAAGAAAATAATGCAACATTCAAACTCTCCTCTACTATCCCTAGTATGGTGAGTTTCCTTATGTCTGACAACATCCCACAGGTTGTACCTGGGGACTCCTATCCTAGTTGAGAATGGCTAAAGTCAGTCTCCCTTGTGTTAAAATCTAACCTTCTAAATCCTCCCACATGAATATTTTTGTATTGGTATGAAAAGATGGTGTGTTTTGTTAGTATGTTTACGTATTCATCTACAGTCTCCCTGCATTCATATTCTCTCTATGTACATATATCTGTATACACATATATATTGCTGTTGTTCAGTTGCTGAGTTGTGTCCCACTCTTTTTGTGACCCCATGGACTGCAGCCTGTCAGGATCTTCAGGCAAGAATACTGGAGTGAGTTGTCATTTCCTCCTCCAGGAGATCTTCCTGACCCAGGGATTGAACCCTCATCTCCTGCATTGGCAGATGGGCTCTTTACCACTGAGCCACCCTGAAAGCCTTATATATCTATACACACACACACATATATATATTACATACACAATATAAATGTAATCTTTCTTGAGTATGAATTAGTCTTTCATTTATGTATCACAAAAAAAAAGTATTTAAAATGGAAGAAGTTGAGACCAAACTGTTGAACGCATAGCATTTGTAAGTTCACTCTTTATATTGCAGAGAATAAATTAAGGCTGGATATCCTGAGAGTTATGGTCTTAAAAGTGCTCTATTGTGACTTTCCACAAGCAAGGGTGGCTTTCACATTGATGCAAAACGTGATTTTCTGTCCTCAGGCCAAGCTGGTAGGCAGATTGCTTTTATGAAATTCCTGTGAAGCTGGCAGGAGGTGACTCATATACATAAATGCCTCTTTCAATCAGGAAGAAGGTGTCAGAGGGCAGGTGGGTGGTGTCTGAGTGACTAAGTTTTAAGATGTTAGGGGTACTGAAAAAATTCTCCTAAAATGAAAGTTTCTACAGAGATGTACACATGAGGCTCTGGATCACATCGATAAATCAAAGGAAAATGTTTAAAGATTTTTTTACTACATTGTTTGAACCTCAGTCTTTAATTCATAACTCAATGCAAAGAGAAACTCACATACAATCTTAAACTACTCATAAAAGCAACCCAGATTTTAAACAAACTCTAGGAATGAGCCTTGATTCCAAGACACTCAAAATACTAAGTACATTGTATGAAAGGGACAGAGAGGTTATGGGTATGAAAAGGTGTGAGAAAGTCACAGAAGTGTTTAGCAGTAGCTGCAGACTACATTCAGAGAAGGCAATGGCAAGCCACTCCAGTACTCTTGCCTAGAAAATCCCATGGACGGAGGAGCCTGGTAGGCTGCAGTCCATGGGGTCGCTATGAGTCAGACATGACTGAGCGACTTCACTTTCACTTTCACACATAGGAGAAGGAAATGGCAACCCACTCCAGTGTTCTTGCCTGGAGAATCCCAGGGACGGGGGAGCCTGCTGGGCTTCCGTCTATGGGGTCACACAGAGTCGGACACGACTGAAGTGACTTAGCAGCAGCAGCAACAGCAGACTACATTAGAGGAGGAGGACATATGAGGAAATAAGTGACCATTCACGGTAAGGCATCTGCCTGCACTGCGGGAGACCTGGGTTCAACCCCTGGGTTGGGAAGATCCCCTGGAGAAGGAACCGGCACCCCTCTCCAGTACTCTCACCTGGAAAATCCCGTGGATGGAGGGGCCCGGTAGGCTGCAGTCCATGGGGTCGCAAAGAGTTGGACATGACTGAGCGACTTCACTTTCTTTCCACTCACTGTTTCATTCAAGTAAAATAAAACTTTCTGACAAATGGCAGTGGCATGGAACAGAAAAAAATCTTTATTGAAATCCTTGAGAGGATTTCAGATAAACATGAAGTAACAAAACGGCCAAGGATCTGGGTGGTAGTCCATAATAGCTGACGTTCTCAGTAAATGCTCGGTGGAACAGATAAAAGCCAATACAGTAATTGAACTCCTAGGGAAAGCTGAACAGGCTGACAGAGAGAAATTCATTTCATGGCTTTGTGTTCTGGTTTTCTCACAAGACCATGTTATATAGCTACCATTTTTTTCCTCTAAAAATGTAAAGGAGGCAGAACAACAGCAAGAACAACAAAAAACACGGGTAGATCACGTATGAAGTTGTTTGAATAGTAACCAAGAGTGACCACTGTGAGTGAGCGTGGGGTCCGGATTCAACAACATTAGCAACGAAAGGCTGCAAAGTTTTTTTCACTCACTTATTCTGTGTGTTATGTTGGTTGACTGGCTTTCCCTATAGTATCAATTTATTATTTTCAGGGACTATATGATTACTTTCAATTATTGTACCAGAACGGTTTCTATTAGTAGTTTTCCTGGTTCGTATATGTTTAAGATTATATATGAATTCTAAATATCCTCAGGCAGTTCTGGGACATTTGCCTGAACTCTTCTGCTGCTGCTGCTGCTAAGTCACTTCAGTCGTGTCCGATTCTGTGTGACCCCATAGATGGAAGCCCACCAGGCTCCCCCGTCCCTGGGATTCTCCAGGCAAGAACACTGGAGTGGGTTGCCATTTCCTTCTCCAATGTGTGAAAATGAAAGGTGAAAGTGAAGTCACTCAGTCGTGTCCGACCCCTAGCAACTCCATGGACTGAAGCCCACCAGGCTCCTCCATCCATGGGATTTTCCAGGCAAGAGTACTGGAGTGGCTTGCCATTGCCTTCTCCGCTGAACCCTTCTATCAGACATTAAAAAATTTTTATTTTGGAGTTTTCTTGATGTGGTGAATTTCTGAGAGGGCCGGAAGCATTATTTCAGAAAACTTCTGATTTGGTTCACTACTGTCAATAAAGATTTCAGGAAACACAGGATCTTAATTCTGCAGCAAATCTATAGCAAACCTTACTCCAGCGTTAGGAAGCAATCATTATTTTCCACAGCTTGATTTTTTCTGAGGTTCTTTAAAGAATGTATAATCGATTTTCTGAGCAGAGTTGCTAAGAAAGAAAATTCCTTTGGAATTGTTAAAAAGGCATGTTTTTAACCTTTGTTTGTTTTAGTGTAGCATTAGGAATCTATCTTCTAAAGTTAAAAGGAGTTTGTAGGATTTACCTGAATGAGGGTTTTTTTTTTTTAATTATTGCAGGCTTATTATAATTTACTTTTATAATTTCTGTTTAATGGCTCTCGAAAAAGCCAACATACTACAGAAGTGGTCATGCTTGCATTTCTCAAAGATGTCACTTTGTCATTAAGGTTCCTGAGAGAGATTTGAAAGCCACCAAAACCAGGAATCATATATTTAAAATGACTGAGAAAAACATGTTTATTGGACCTATGCATCTGGCAATAGGCTGTGGTACAAAAAGTGGCATTTAGGCCACACGTATAGCTCAAACCTATCAGGTTGTATATATTATTGTTCTAAAGATGGGCTTCCCTTGTAGCTCAGTTGGTAAAGAATCTACCTGTAAGGCAGGAGACCCGAGTTTGATTCCTGGGTTGGGAAGATACCCTGGAGAAGGAAATGGCAACCCACTCCATTATTCTTGGCTGGAGAATCCCATGGACAAAGGAGCCTGGCAGGCTACAGTCTATGGGGTTGCAAGAGTCTAACACGACTTAGTGACTAAACCACCAAAGATAGGGAGATCATTGAAGAAAGTAAGATTGGATGGTTAAAAATTAAAAAGGCACAGAGTCATACTAGTCAGACAGGGTTTGACTTCTGCTCTTCCATTTATAAGCTGTATGACCTTGATAATAAGTGAGTCTCAGTCTACACTTTTGTAAAATGACACCTTCTTTAAAAGGTGATTTAAATGACACCTTCTATGAAGAATGATTTAAATAATTCATGGAAGCACTAGATCAAATAATCAACCTAAAACACATAATAGGTCTCCAAAAATGTTACTTCCTTTTATCTCCACCTACTGGGGCTTCCCAGGTGGCACTAGTAGAAAAGAACCCGCCTGCCAGTGCAGGAGACACAAGAGAATGGGTTCCATCCCTGGGCCAGGAAGATCCCCAGGAGGAGGACATGGCACCCCACTCCAGTATTCTCGCCTGGAGAATGCCATGGACAGAGGAGCCTGGCGGGCTACAGTCCATAGTGTTGCCAAGAGTCGGACATGACTAAAGTGATTTAGCACACATATGTGGATTCCTGATACATGCTTCAATAGCAACAAAAAGCAAAACAGCACCCCAAGGGACATTTGGAAATGGGCCCAGTGGTGTTGGTTTAGTGAATGAGGTGTTTTAAATACTTCTCATTAAGCTGCTGCTGATGCTGCTAAGTCACTTTAGTCGTGTCTGACTCTGTGCGACCCCATAGAAGGCAGCCCACCAGGCTCCACCATCCCTGGGATTCTCCAGGCAAGAACACTGGAGTGGGTTGCCATTTCCTTCTCCAATGCATGAAAGTGAAAAATGAAAGTGAAGTCGCTCAGTCGTGTCTGACTCTTTGCGACCCCATGGACTGCAGCCTACCTGGCTCTTCCATCCATGGGATTTTCCAGGCAAGAGTACTGTAGTAGGTTGCCATTGCCTTCTCCTCATTAAGCTGCACTTGTAGCCAGTTCTAATGAAAGCTAATATTTATTGAGCAATGGGTACTTAATGTTTACTAGGCTCTGTGCTAAAGATGGACAATTTCATTTCACTTATTCAGCAACTTGTTGTTAGATTATCTTACTTTATCTATTCAACAAATGGATACTCTTGTTTAATTCATTATACATATAAGGAAATTGAAGCACACAGAGGTTAAGCAAATTAAGCAGAAATTAAAAACTGCAATTTTAATTCAGTTAAAAAAAAGATACATGAGGTATACCTTTGCAAGAGTTGACTTTTGTGATTTGGGGATTCAGTTCAGTTCAGTCACTCAGTCATGTCAGAATCTTTGCAACCCCATGAACTGTAGCATGCCAGGCCATCACCAACTCCCGGAGCTGACCCAAACTCATGTCCATTGAGTCAGTGATGCCATCCAGCCATCTCGTCCTCTGTCGTCCCCTTCCCTCCAGCCCTCAATCTTTCCCAGCATCAGGGTCTTTTCAAATGAGTCAGCTCTTCACATCAGGTGGCCAAAGTACTGGAGTTTCAGCTTCAACATCAGTCTTTCCAATGAACACCCAGGACTGATCTCCTTTAGAATGGACTGGTTGGATCTCCTTGCAGTCCAAGGGACTCTCAAGAGTCTTTTCCAACACCACAGTTCAAAAGCATCAATTCTTTGGTGCTCAGCTTTCTTTATAGTCCAACTCTCACATCCATACATGATTATTGGAAAAACCATAGCCTTGACTAGATGGACCTTTGTTGGCAAAGTAATGTCTCGGCTTTTTACTATGCTGTCTAGATTGGTCATAACTTTCCTTCCAAGAAATAAGCATCTTTTAATCTCATGGTTGTAATCACCATCTGCAGTGATTTTGGAGCCCAAAAAATTAAAGTCAGCCACTGTTTCCACTGTTTCCCCATCTATTTCCCATGAAGTGATGGAACTGGATGCCATGATCTTAGTTTTCTGAATGTTAAGCTTTAAGCCAACCTTTTCACTCTTCTCTTTCACTTTCATCAAGAGGCTTAATTCCTCGTCACTTAAGGGTGGTGTCATCTGCATATCTGAGGTTATTGATATTTCTCCCGTCAATCTTGATTCCAGCCTGTGCTTCATCCAGCCCAGCGTTTCTCATGTTGTACTCTGCATATAAGTTAAATTAGCAGGGTGACAATATACAGCCTTGATGTACTCCTTTCCCTATTTGGAACCAGTCTGTTGTTCCATGTCCAGTTCTAACTGTTGGCTCCTGTCCTGCATACAGGTTTCTCAAGAGACAGATCAGGTGGTCTGGTATTCCCATCTTTCAGAATTTTCCACAGTTTATTGTGATCCACCCAGTCAAAGGCTTTGGCATAGTCAATAAAGCAGAAATTGATGTTTTTCTGGAACTCTCTTGCTTTTTCAGTGATCTAGCAGATGTTGGCAATTTGATCTCTGGTTCTTCTGCCTTTTCTAAAACCAGCTTGAATATCTGGAAGTTCACGGTTCATGTATTGCTGAAGTGTGGCTTGGAGAATTTTGAGCATGACTTTACTAGCGTGTGAGATGAGTGCAATTGTGCAGTAGTTTGAGCATTCTTTGGCATTTGCCTTTCTTTGGGATTGGAATGAAAACTGACCTTTTCCAGTCCTGTGGCTACTGCTGAGTTTTCCAAATTTGCTGACATATTGAGTGCAGCACTTTCACAGCATCATCTTTTAGGATTTGAAATAGCTCAACTGGAATTCCATCTCCTCCACTAGCTTTGTTTGTAGTGATGCTTTCTAAGGCCCACTTGACTTCTTCCTAAGGCCCACTTGATTTGGGGATTACACGTACATAGAACTAAATCCATGTTAACTTTAAAAGCATGTATTGAAAACACTAATAAAATGTAACACTGGTCCATGAAGAAAAAGCTTTGGGGTGTTGGAAGATAATTCTGTGTGCTTTTCTTGCATGCCTGCGTGTCTCTGAGCAGAGGCACTATCTTCGCTTTGAACTGTCTTTTCAAGGATGTTTATAGAACAGGCAGCCTTGCAAGGTAGAGATGATATCTCCCTTCAGAGCAAAGGGCAAGATGCCTACTCTCCAGTATAAACAAGACCATGTCTATCCTTGGGGCAAAGGTAACTCAGGATTACCACCGATTATAAAAGATTCAGATTCCTCAACGATAGGATTCCTCTCCTGTAATGCAATCCACTGCATGTGCGGGTATCAATCTAGACTTCTGCACGGCACCCTGCAGGAACGGGGACTTGGGGAAGCGGCACCCATGTGAATACTCTGGCTGCTGCCTTCGCTATGAGTAATATAACACTTTCTCTCTGCCTCGGGAGTCTTGCACCTTCTGATAGCATCCACGAAACTGTGGCAGGTGGACTTGTTAGCTTGCAAACAGGATGAAATCTCAGACCCTTCCCAGTTCTTAACAAGTGGAAAAAGGAGAATTGTAAACATGCAAGGACAGGAAAAGATCCAGTCTATTTAAGATACTATTAACAGCAACTGCACAAGGATGTATGTGGGAAAATAGCCATCCCCAAAGGCTGTGTTTTGGGACAAACCAGAGCAGCTTTGGTACAAGAATTTGTGTATGTGCATAGAGAAAAACAGAATAGGGCAAAGAAAACATATTGCCTGAAACCATGGGGTACTAATAAATATACATGACAGTAAACAGCTTTCTAAAGACAGGTACACTGTGCTGCACATGATTTATATGTTTGCTCCTGGCTTAAAAATGAGCACCAGTGTTAGATTCACAAAAGCTGTTAATTCTTCTGATGTTCAAAGCTGCAGGAAACAGTTTCATATCGATAGTCTCAAGAAGCCAGCAGGCTGGTTTGTAGCTTTATGCAACTATTTTATCTGGCAAATTGAGTGGAGAAAGAAGGGTGAAATTACCATGAATTATAATTCATAGTTAATAAAATAAAACTGGCAACAGTAAGTGAAAAAAAACCACAATAGCTTAATGGTGATGTGGCAAAGAGGCATTTTTTTCACTTTAATTTTACTTTATTAACACAGTTTATCCTCTGAGGGGCAGGGAATAATGAGACCAGAGCAGCCCTGGCCTCTGGATCCTGCTTAGTCTGTTTAAAAGCAGCAAACAACCTGATTTGAACATGGACAGAAGACCAAAGAGACATTTTTCCAAAGAAGAAATGTAGATGGCCAACAGGCACATGAAAAGATGCTCAACATTGCTAATTATCAGGGTGATGCAGAGTCAAGGCCACAATGAGATAGCACCTTACACTTATCAGAATGGCTGTCATCTAAATGAATATAAATAATGAATGTTGGTGAGGATGTGGACTAGAGAACCTTTGTACACTGTTGGTGGGAATGTGAACTGGTGCAGCTACTATGGAAAACAATATGGAGGTTTCTCAAAATGCTAAGAACCACCCTATGACCCAGAAAGCCCTCTCCTAGGCATATATACCTAAAAGAAAGAAAATACTAATTCTAAGAGATACATGAGCCCCAGTGTTCACAGAAGCATTATTTACAATCGCCAAGATATGGAAGAAACCTGTGTTCATCAACAGATGCATGGATAAAGATGTGGTACATATATACGATGGAGTACTACTCAGCCACGAAAAGAATGAAAACTTGCATTTGCATCAACATGGATGGACTTGGAGGATATTATGCTAAGTGAAATAAGTCAGACAGAGAAAAACAAATAACTTACATCATCACATACATGGAATCTAAAAGTAAAACAAACTAGTGACTAAAACAAAAAAGAAGCAGACTCACAGATACAGAGAACAAATTAGTGGTTACCAGCGGGGACGGGGGAGAGGCAATATAGCAGGAGGGATTAAGAGGTACAAACTATTATGTACAAAATAAGCTACAAGAATATATTGTACAATATGGGGAATATAGCCAACATTTTATGATAACTATAACTGGATTATAACCTTAAAAAAACTGAATCACTCTACTGTATACCTGTAATTTACACAATATTATACATCAATAAAAAACCAAAACCAAAGCTTCCCTGGTGGCTCAGATGCTAAAGAATCTGCCTGCCATGCAGGAGACCCAGGTTAGATCCCTGGGTTGGGAAGATCCCCTGGAGAAGGGAATGGCAACCTGTTCCAGTATTCTTGCTGGAGAATTCCATGGACAGAAAAGCCTGGTGGCTACAGGCCATGACGTCACAAAAGTCAGATATGACTGAGTGACTAACACTTTCACTTTCACACCTCAATTAAAAAAAACCCAAACTGAAACAAAAGAGAAAAAGGAACAAATTACTGGCCAGCACAGAAGGCGCTCTTGACCCCAGGTGCAGTTTTCTGCAAGCCCGACACATGTAATATGACGGGCACAAAGTAAGAACCTGAGCTCACCTCCTCCCACAGACACACCAAGTCTGCAGCTACGTATAGAACAATTTCCACTGAAAAAGAGCCGAAAACTAGCTGAACTGCTCCTCCACAAAAAAGGATAAAAGAGCCATGCTGGGGCGGGTAGGAGAGGGAGAGATACAATCTCTCCAAATGTGTCTCCTGTCCACCCAGTGCAGCCAACCATGTTTGGGAGGTTAGCTCACAAAAATGGCACTTCTCCTGAGGAGTGAGGCTTGTGTCCCATGTCCGTCACCTCAACCCTTGGGACCTGCACTGGAGAGACAAGACCCGCAAACACCTGGCTTTTAAAACCAACAAGGTTTGTGTCCTAGAGGCCCAAAGAGCTATAAGGAACTGAAATTCTGCTGTCAAATTGCTTATGCACAGACTCACTAACTCCAGGGCCCAGTGCAAAAGCAGCAGTTTGAAAAGCATCTAGATCACATGTGAAGGAGATTCAGTGCACTTCTGAGTATTTAACTGAAGAAAACAAAAATAACTAATTTGAAGAGAAATATGTACTCCTCTGTTCACTGTAGCATTATTTACAATAGCCAAGCTATGTAAACGACCTAAGTGTCCATTGATGTATGAATGCGTAAAGAAGAAGATGTTTTCACACATACACACAGACACACACACACACACAAACACCCACCCAATGGAATACTCAGTTCAGTTCAGTCGCTCAGTAGTATCTGACTCTGCGACCCCATGAATCACAGCACGCCAGGCCTCCCTGTCCCTCACCAACTCCTGGAGTTCACTCAAACTCACGTCGATCTAGTAGGTGATGCCATCCAGACATCTCATTCTCTGTCGTCCCCTTCTCCTCCCGCCCCCAATCCCTCCCAGCATCAGAGTCTTTCCAGTGAGTCAACTTGTTGCATGAGGTGGTCAAAGTATTGGAGTTTCAGCTTTAGCATCAGTCCTTCCAATGAACACCCAGGACTGATCTCCTTTAGAATGGACTGGTTGGATCTCCTTGTAGTCCAAGGGACTCTCAAGAGTCTTCTCCAGCACCACAGTTCAAAAGCATCAATTCTTCGGCGATCAGCTTTCTTCACAGTCCAACTCTCACATCCATACATGACCACTGGAAAAACCATAGCCTTGACTAGACAGACCTTGGTTGGCAAAGTAATGTCTCTGCTTTTTAATATGCTGTCTAGGTTGGTCATAACTTTCCTTCCAAGGAGTAAGCGTCTTTTAATTTCATGGCTGCAATCAGCATCTGCAATGATTTTGGAGCCCAGAAAAATAAAGTCTGACACTGTTTCCACTGTTTCCCCATCTATTTCCCATGAAGTGATGGGACCAGATGCCATAATCTTTGTCTTCTGAATGTTGAGCTTCAAGCCAAACTTTTCACTCTCCTCTTTCACTTTCATCAATAGGCTTTTTAGTTCCTCTTCACTTTCTGCCATAAGGGTGGTGTTATCTGCATATCTGAGGTTATTGATATTTCTCGTGGCAATCTTGATTCAAGCTTGTGCTTCTTCCAGCCCAGCATTTCTCATGAGGTGCTCTGCATATAGGCTAAATAAGCAGGGTGACAACAGCCTTGACGTACTCCTTTTCTTATTTGGAACCAGACTGTTGTTCCATGTCCAGTTCTTTTTTTTTTTTTTGGCTTTATTTTTTTTTAAGGAGTCAATTGCTTTAATAATATATATGGCAACAGATATTTTAAAATAATATTCTACCAAAGATGAGATACCAATTTTTAGTAATATATTTTACACAATAGATATTGTCCAGGTGAAAAATGTTGACTAACAGCCTTAAGAAAATATTTTCATTAATTTTGGCCTTAAATGCCTCTCTTTGATTCTGAACAGCTTCAATATTTTACTACAATGACTCAAATTAGTAACAATGCTACAACAATACCTCACTTCTAAACGCTTCCTGTTGCCTTAGAGTTCTTTCCTTATCATTTTTTTTCTTTTTTTCTCTTTTTTTTTTATTGGAGGCTAATTGTTTTACAATATTATATTGGTTGGTTTTGCCATACATTGACATGAATCCGCCCCAGGTGTACATGAGTTCCCCTTCCTGAACCCTCCTCCCACCTCCCTCCCGCCTTTATCCTCCCTCTGGGTCAACCCCGCACACCAGCCCTGAGCATCCTGTAACATGCATCGACCCTGTGATTCGTTTCACATATGACAATATACATGTTTCAATGCCATTCTCCCAAATCATCCCACCCTCACCCTCTCCCACGGAGTCCCAAAGACTGTTCTATACATCTGTGTCTCTTTTGCTGTCTTGTATACAGGGTTATCATTTGCATCTTTCTAAATTCCATATATATGCGTTAGTATACTGTATTGGTGTTTTACTTTCTGGCTTACTTCACTCTGTATAATAGGCTCCAGTTTCATCCACCTCATTAGAACTGATTCAAATGCATTCTTTTAATGGCTGAGTAATACTCCATTGTGTATATGTACCAAAGCTTTCTTATCCATTCATCTGCAGATGGACATCTAGGTTGCTTCCATGTCCTGGCTGTTATAAACAGTGCTGCAATGAACATTGGAGTACATGTGTCTCTTTCAATTCTGGTTTCCTCGGTGTGTATGCCCAGGAGTGATATTGCTGGATCATATGGCAGTTCTATTTCCAGAGTTTTCAGGAATCTCCACACTGTTCTCCATAGTGGCTGTACTAGTTTGCATTCCCACCAACAGTGTAAGAGGGTTCCCTTTTCTCCACACCCTCTCCAGCATTTATTGCATGTAGACGTTTGGATAGCAGCCATTCTGACTGGTGTGAAATGGTATCTCATTGTGGTTTTGATTTGCATTTCTCTGATTATGAGGGATGTTGAGCATCTTTTCATGTGTTTGTTAGCCATCTTTATGTCTTCTTTGGAGAAATGTCTGTTTAGTTCTTTGGCCCATTTTTTGATTGGGTCATTTATATTTCTGGAATTGAGCTGCAGGAGCTGCCTGTATATTTTGGAGATGAATCCTTTATCAGTTGCTTCATTTGCTATTATTTTCTCCCATTCTGAAGGCTGTCTTTTCACCTTACTTATAGTTTCTTTTGCTGTGCAGAAGCTTTGGATTTTAATTAGGTCCCATTTGTTTATTTTTGCTTTTATTTCCAATATTCTCGGAGGTGGGTCTTGAAGGATCCTGCTGTGATTTATGTCGGAGAGTGTTTTGCCTACGTTCTCCTCTAGGAGTTTTATAGAATCTGGTCTTACATTTAGCTCTGTAATCCATTTTGAGTTTATTTTGGTGAATGGTGTTAGGAAGTGTTCTAGTTTCATTCTTTTACAAGTGGTTGACCAGTTTTCCCAGCACCACTTGTTAAAGAGACTGTTTTTTCTCCATTTTATATTCTTGCCTCCTTTGTCAAAGATAAGGTGTCCATAGGTGCGTGGATTTATCTCTGGGCTTTCTATTTTGTTCCATTGATCTATATTTCTGTCTTTATGCCAGTACCATACTGTCTTGAATACTGTGGCTTTGTAGTAGAGCCTGAAGTTTGGCAGGTTAATTCCCCCAGTTCCATTTTTTTTCCCCAAGATTGCTTTAGCTATTCGAGGTTTTTTGTATTTCCATACAAATTGTGAGATTATTTGTTCTAGTTCTGTGAAAAATATCGTTGGTAGCTTGATAGGAATTGCACTGAATGTATAAATTACTTTGGGTAGTATACTCATTTTTACAATATTTATTCTTCCGATCTATGAACATGGTATATTTCTCCATCTATAGTGTCCTCTTTGATTACTTTCGCTAGTGTTTTATACTTTTCTATGTACAAGTCTTTTGTTTCCTTAGGTAGATATATTCCTAAGTATTTAATTCTTTTCGTTGCAACAGTGAATGGAATTGTTTCCTTAATTTCTCTATTTTCTCATTATTAGTGTATAGGAATGCAAGGGATTTCTGTGTGTTGATTTTATATCCTGCAACTTTACTGTATTCATTGATTAGCTCTAGTAGTTTTCTGGTAGAGTCTCTAGGGTTTTCTGTGTAGAGGATCATGTCATCAGCGAACAGTGAATGTTTTACTTCTTCTTTTCCAGTTTGGATTCCTTTTATGTCTTTTTCTGCTCTGATTGCTGTAGCCAAAACTTCTAGAGCTATGTTGAATAGTAGTGGTGAGAGTGGGCACCCTTGTCTTGTTCCTGACTTTAGGGGAAATGCTTTCAGTTTTTCACCATTGAGGATAATGTTTGCTGTGGGTTTGTCATATATAGCTTTTATTATGTTGAGGTATGTCCCTTCTATTCCCACTTTCTGGAGGGTTTTTATCATAAATGGATGTTGAATTTTGTCGAAGGCTTTCTCTGCATCTATTGAGATAATCATACGTTCCATTCGTTCCATTCCGTTCCGTCGCTCAGTCGTGTCCTACTCTTTGCGACCCCATGGACTGTAGCCTACCAGGCTTCTCCGTCCATGGGATTCTCCAGGCAAGAATACTGGAGTGGATTACCATTTCCTTCTCCAGAGATAATCATATGATTATTATTTTTCAGTTTGTTAATGTGGTATATTACGTTGATTGATTTGCAGATATTGAAGAATCCTTGCATTCCTGGGATAAAGCCCACTTGGTCATGATGTATGATCTTCTTAATGTGTTGTTGGATTCTGATTGCTAGAATTTTGTTAAGGATTTTTGCATCTATGTTCATCAGTGATATTGGCCTGTAGTTTTCTTTTATTGTGGGGTCTTTACCAGGTTTTGGGATTAGGGTCATGGTGGCCTCATAGAATGAGTTTGGAAGTTTCCCTTCCTCAGCAATTTTCTGGAAGAGTTTGAGTAGAATAGGTGTTAGCTCTTCTCTAAATTTTTGGTAGAATTCAGCTGTGAAGCCTTCTGGACTTGGGCTTTTGTTTGCTGGAAGATTTCTGATTACAGCCTCTAGTTCCGTGCTTGTGATGGGTCTGTTCAGATTTTCTATTTCTTCCTGGTTCAGTTTTGGAAAGTTGTACTTTTCTAGGAATTTGTCCATTTCTTCCAGGTTATTCATTTTATTGCCATATAATTCCTGATAGTATTCTCTAATAATCCTTTATATTTCTGTGTTGTCACTACTCAGCCATAAAAAGAAATCTTGTTATTTGGGACAACATGGATGGAATTTGAAGGTTTTGTGCTAAGTGAAATAAGTAAAAGAGGGAAAGACAAATGATGGCTGATTTCACTTACATGTGGGATCTGAAAAACAAAACAAAACTCATAGATACAGAGAATAGACTGGTGGTTGCCAAGGGGAAGATGGATTGCTGGGGGTGGTGGGGAACATGTGTGAAGGGGATCAAAAGTTACAGATTTCTAACTATTAAATAAATAAATCATGGGAATATAGTGTACAGCATGGTGACTACCGCCAAAATATTATATTGAATATTTGAATGTTACTAAGAGACTAATGCAGGTCAGGAAACAAAAGTTAGAACTGGATGTTGCTAAGAGACTATGCAGGTCAGGAAGCAACAGTTAGAACTGGACATGGAACAACAGACTGGTTCCAAATAGGAAAAGAAGTACATCAAGGTTGTATATTGTCACCCTGCTTAATTAACTTATATGCAGAGTACATCATGAGGCACACTGGGCTGGAAGAAGCACAAGCTGGAATTAAGATTGCCGGGAGAAATATCAATAACCTCAGATATGCAGATGACACCACCCTTATGGCAGAAAGTGAAGAGGAACTAAAAAGCCTCTTGATGAAAGTGAAAGAGGAGAGTGAAAATGTTGGCTTGAAGCTCAACATTCAGAAAACAAAGATCATGGCATCTAGTCCCATCAATTCATGGGAAACAGATGGGGAAACAGTGTCAGACTTTATTTTTTGGGGCTCCAAAATCACTGCAGATGCTGATTGCAGCCATGAAATTAAAAGACGCTTACTCCTTGGAAGGAAAGTTATGACCAACCTAGATAGCATATTAAAAAGCAGAGACATTAGTTTGCCAACAAAGGTCCATCTAGTCAAGGCTATGGTTTTTCCCGTGGTCAGGTATGGATGTGAGAGTTGGCCCGTGAAGAAAGCTGAGCACTGAAGAATTGATGCTTTTGAACTGTGGTGTTGTGGAAGACTCTTGAGAGTCCCTTGGACTGCAAGGAGATCCAACCAGTTCATTCTAAAGGAGATCAGTCTTGGGTGTTCATTGGAAGGACTGATGCTAAAGCTGAAACTCCAATACTTTGACCACCTCATGTGAAGAGTTGACTCACTGGAAAAGACTCTGATGCTGGGAGGGACTAGGGGCGGGAGGAGAAGGGGATGACAGAGAATGAGATGGCTGGATGGCATCACCGACTCGATGGACATGAATTTGTGTGCACCTTGGGAGTTGGTGATGGACAGGGAGGCCTGGCGTGCTGCGATTCATGGGGTCACAAAGAGTAAGACACGACTGAGCGACTTAACTGAACTGAACTGAAGAGACTAAACATTAAAAGTTCTCATCACAAGAAAAAAATTCTGTAGCTTTTTATGGATACAGATGGTAACTAGACTAGTTCTCGTGATCATTTTGCAGTGTATACATATATTTACGTGTACATTATGTTGTACACCTAAAATATAGTGCTATATATCAATTATACTCCAATTTTAAAAAATTACACTTGCAGTAATTAAAAAGACCATTCCACCAACGGCAGTCTGCAGATTTAACACAGTCTCTATTAAATTACTGATGAAATTTTTCACAGAATTAGAACAAAACTTTTTAATTTATTTCGAAACAAAAAAGACACCAAATAGCCAAAACAATCTTGAGAAAGAAGAACAGAGTCAGAGGAGCCATGCTGCCTGACTTTAGACTATACTAGGGCAGAAAGTGAAGAGGAACTAAAAAGCCTCTTGATGAAAGTGAAAGAGGAGAGTGAAAAGGTTGGCTTGAAGCTCAACATTCAGAAAACAAAGATCATGGCATCTGGTCCCATCACTTCATGGGAAATAGATGGAAAAACAGTGGAAACAGTGTCAGACTTTATTTCTGTAGGCTCCAAAATCACTGCGGATGCTGATTGTAGCCATGAAATTAAAAGATGCTTACTCCTTGGAAGGAAAGTTATGACCAACCTATATAGTATATTAAAAAGCAGAGACATTACTTTGCCAACCAAGGTCTGTCTAGTCAAGGCTATGGTTTTTCCAGTGGTCATGTATGGATGTGAGAGTTGGACTGTGAAGAAAGCTGATCGCCGAAGAATTGATGCTTTTGAACTGTGGTGTTGGAGAAGACTCTTGAGAGTCCCCTGGACTGCAAGGAGATCCAACGAGTCCATTCTAAAGGAGATCAGTCCTGGGTGTTCATTGGAAGGACTGATGCTAAAGCTGAAACTCAAAATACTTTGGCCACCTCATGCGAAGAGTTGACTCACTGGAAAAGACTCTGATGCTGGGAGGGATTGGGGGCAGGAGGAGAAGGGGATGACAGAGAATGAGATGGCTGGATGGCATCACCGACTTGATGGACATGAGTTTGAGTGAACTCTGGGAGTTGGTGAAGGACAGGGAGGCCTGGCGTGCTGTGATTCATGGGGTCGCAAAGAGTCGGACACGACTGAGTGACTGAACTGAACTGAACTGAACTGACAGTAATTAGAACAGTATGGTACTGACACAAAGACCAGCATATGAATCAGTGCAACAGGATAGAAAGCCCAGAAATAAACCCATGAACCATGGTCAGTTAATCTGTAACAAAGGAGGTAAGAAAACACAATAAAGAAAAGACGTTCTCTTCAATAAGTGCTCCTGGGATGACTGGAAAGCTACATGTAAAAGAATAAAATTAGAACATAATTCAACACAGTATACAAAAGTAAACTCAAGATGGATTAAAGACCTAAATGTAAGATAAAATTCCTAGAGGAAAATATAGGCAGAGCACCCCTGGGCTTCCTTGGTGGTGCAGTGGTTAAGAATCCATCCTGCAAGTCAAGGTCCACCAGTTTGATCCCTGGTCCAGGAAGACCTACATGCCATGGAGCAACTAAGCTCATGTGTCACAATTACCAAGCCTGTGCTATAGAGCCCATGAGCCACAACTCCTGAGCCTATATACTCCAACAACTTAAGCCCACACATCTAGCGTCTCTTCTCTGCAACAGGAGAAGCCACTGCAGAGAGAATCCTGTACACCTCAGTGAGGAAGTAGTCCTCACTTGACACAACTAGAGACAGCCTGCGTGCAGCAACAAAGTCACCCCACAGCCAAAATGAACAAATAAATCTTCACAAAAAGAATGCTCTTTGACATATTAATAATTGCAGAAAAAATTTTTTTGAATCTGTCTCCTAGAGTAATGGAAACAAAAATAAATACACGACGGACTCCTTGGTGGTACAGTGGATAAGAATCTGCCCTCCAATTGCAAGGGACATGGGTGTGATCCCTATTCAAAGAAGATTCCACATGCAGCTAAAGTCCATGTGCCACAGCTTCTGAGCCCACAGGCTGCAACTCCTGAAGCCCGTGTGCCTGGAGCCTGTGCTCTGCAGTGAGGGAAGCCACCACAATGAGGAGCCTGTGCATGGAAACGAAGAGTAGTCGCCACTCACTGCAACCAGAGGAAGCCCATGCACTTCAATGAAGACCTGGTGCAACCAAAAATAAATAAATAAATACATGAATTAACTAAAATAATAAACAAATGGGACCTAACTAAACTCAAAAACTTCTGCACATTAAAGAAAATCATCAAGAAAATGAAAAGACACCCTATAGTCTGGGACAAAGAAAGTATTTGTAAACGATGCGTGTGATAAGGAGTTGATCTCCCAAAATATACAAAGAGCTTGTACAGCTTAATATAAAAAACCAAACAATCCAATCAAAAAATGTTTGGGAGGGGGAACTCATGTACACCCGGGGCGGATTCATGTCAAAGTATGGCAAAACCAACCAATATAATATTGTAAAATAATTAGCCTCCAATAAAAATAAAAATAACAATAAAAAAAATAAATAAAAGTAGAGCCCACACAAAAAAAAAATGTTCAGAGGACCTAAGTAGACATTTCTCCAAAGAAGACATACCAATAGGCACATGAAAAGATGCTAATATTGCTAATTATTGGAGAAATGCAAACAAATTTACAACGAGGTATTACTTCACACTGGTTAGAGTGGCCATCATCAAAAAGTTTACAAATAATAACTGCTGGAGAGGGTGTGGAGGAAAAAAAAATACCTTTCTACACTACTGGTGGGAATGTAAATTGGTATATCCACTATGGAAAACACTATGGAGGTTCCCCTAAAAATTAAAAATAGGGCTATCACATGACCTTGCAGTCCCACTCCTGGGCATATATCCAGACAAAGCTATAATTCTAAAAGATACATGCACCCAAATGTTCACAGCAGCACTGTTTACAACAGCCAATACATGGAAGCAACCTAAATATCCATTGATGGATGAGTGGATGAAGAAGATGTAGTATTAATATTAGCCATGAAAAAGAATGAAATAATGCCATTTGCAGCAACATGGTTGGACCTAGAGATTATCATACTAAGAAAATCAGACGGCAAAAGACAAATATCATGTGATATCATTTATATGTGGAATCTAAAAAGATGGTACAAATGAATTTATTTACAAAACAGAAATGGACTCACAGATATGGAGGGCAGGCTTGTAGTTATCAAAGGGTACAGTGGAAGGAGGGAGAGCTGGTTTGGGAGTTTGGGTTTGGCATATGCTTAATGCTGTACATGGGTGGGTAAGCAGCAGGGGCCTGCTGTGTAGCACAGGGGGCTATGCTCAGGGTTTTGTGGTAGCCTATAACGGAAAAGAACAAAAGACCAAAACATCACAAATTACTATATGTGTAACAAGTCTCACCTGTTACATATGAAAGATCTTGTCATATACATTTTAATTTAAAAATGAGTAAATTTATTTATGTAAAACTAAACAGTACATTTTTATAACTCAATGTACTTTTATATCTGCAGATAATATACAATCTATAATTTGCATACATAATTAAAAAAATAAACTGAATTTTGTATGTATAATGAATGCATAAGTGCAAAAAACTTTCCATAAGGTTTTTTTTTTTAAATATATATATGGCACTATAATTTGTAAGAGAGAAAAGGGAAATCAACATGTGAGTGTGCAAAGTACAATATCATTTAGACTTCTTCAGACTTTATGATGTAGGTATTATCATCACCCCTACTTTAAAGACAAGGAGACTGGGGTTCAGACTGGTTGAGTCACTTGTTCAGGTCTCACCACTTGCATAGATCTGAGATTTGAGCACAAATTTGCTTTAGTCCAGAACCTCATTATCTTTACACTTTAAATCTCTTCCTTGTACAATTAGAGAGAGAGAAGAATCTAGGCCGACACATAAATTTACCTTCCTAGAACCTGTTTGTTTTTTTCCAAAATGGTCATATGTATTTTTTTTTCAATAAAACACTTTCAACTGATGTTCTTCCTCAGAGAAAAATAATTCATGTCTTCAGTAACTAGTCATTCATATGGTAACATGGAAAAGATAAATTATTCATTATCATTCTTTAAATATCCTGATAGCCAATGGGCGTTTACTGAGAGAGCCCATGTGTATTACTCTGTATATTAGGGACAGAAAAGAACATGAAAAAAAAGATGCTACATAATTTGACTGTGAGGATCTGATGGAAAAGTATATATGTGAAATATGAAATGAAGGACAGTTTGTGATCCAGAACTTCAAGTGAAACTTTTATGAATTAATTTAGGAAAAAGATGTATCTAAAAATAACAAATGAGATAAAGAATTCTTTCAGGCTCTCCGCCATCTCTCTGACATCTAAGTGTATCTGAGCCTTGACCTTAATGGTAAAGCACCGCAGGGCCGGTCCTGTTTTATTCTTTTCTCTACTGTCTTCCCCCAGGTGATGTCATCCAGTGCCAGGACTTGAAATGCCATCAATATGTTAATGTATTCTCGATTTATATCTTTCCACATGACTTCTCCCTAAACTCTAAGCTTGCATGCTCAGCTGCCTGCACATCTCTACTTGGACATATAAAAAAATGCTAAAAACAAGTCTGAAAGAACTCTTGATTTTTCTCCCTTGTGGTGGTGTTCGGCTGCTAAGTCGTATCCAGCTCTTTCTGACCCCATGAACTGCAGCATACTAGGCTTCCCTGTCCTTCACTGTCTCTCAGAACTAGCTCAAACTCATGGCCATTGAATCAGTGATGCCATACAACCATCTCATCCTCTGTTGCTCCCTTCTCCTCTTGCCCTCAATCTTTCCCAGCATCAGGGTCTTTTAACACCATAAGATAGGCACTGCCCTAAGTACTTTCCGTTCCGTTCCGTCGCTCAGTCGTGTCCGACTCTATGCGACCCCGTGGACTGTAGCCTACCAGGCTTCTCCATCCATGGCATTCTCCAGGCAAGAATACTGGAGTGGGTTACCATTTCCTTCTCCAGGGGATCTTCCCGACCCAGGGATCGAACCCGGGTCTCCCGCATTGGAGGCAGACGCTTTAACCTCTGAGCCACCAGGGAAGCCCTTGTACTAATTATTTAATCCTTAGGGTATACCTATGAGATAGGTATATGATGGGTCTAATTTTACCCAAAAGGAAACTGAAGCACAGAGGCTAATAAATTGGCCAAAGCTAGTAGCTGATGAAGATGAGAGTCCAGCTTAGCCTGTGACCACATTGCATGCTTCTCCAGCCAGTGCAGGATACTCCTTTTCCCTCCATGGTCTCCAACTCAGGGTACATACCACTGTCAGGACAAACATCTTAGGATTGAGCCTTGATTTCACCCTTTCTTGAAGTTCCCTACATAAGGTCCATCGACAGACTGATTAATATCTCCAAACTAGATCCCAACCGCCTGGCCAGCAAAGGTCACCTATCTGGGTTCTCGCCTTTGTTTTTCTACACTCAACTCTACATGTGACAGCCAGTATGATTTTTTTATAAAACTAAATTTGACCCTATTACTGCCATGCCAAAGATCTCCAATGGTTGCTCCCTGAAATTAGAATAAAATCCAAATTCCTCTTGAGGAGAAAGGCAAGGGGCTGCCTTCCTGAACTAACCTCACTGCAGGCTCCTTCATGGCCACTGGGCTCCACTCTCACTAGCCTCCCTTTCTCCCTTCCTTTTCTCCTTCTCTTCCATTTCTGACCCCATGCAGCTGGTTCCATAACATCTTTCTGCATGGGACTTTCTTACCCTAGGACTTTGTATTCACCCCTCTTTTTCAGTCTCAAGTCAAATATCACACCAGAGAAGATTTTTTTTATCTAGTTTCTCCCAAATCAGAACTCTCCTTGTGGACTATAATTGGACTATAAAGAAAGCTGAGCGCCGAAGAATTGATGCTTTTGAACTGTGGTGTTGGAAAAGACTTTTGAGAGTCCCTTGGACTGCAAGGAGATCCCACCAGTCCATCCTAAAGGAAATCAGTCCTGAATAGTCATTGGAAGGACTGATGCTGAAGCTGAAACTCCAATACTTTGGCCACCTGATGTGAAGAACTGACTCATTTGAAAAGACCCTGATGCTGGGAAAGATTGAGGGCGGGAGGAGAAGGGGATGACAGAGGATGAGATGGTTGGATGGCATCACTGGCTCGATGGACACGAGTCTGAGTAAACTCCGGGAGTTGATGATGGACAGGGAATCCTTGTGTGCTGCAGTCCATGGGGTTGCAAAGAGTCAGACACAACTGAGTGGCTGAACTGAACTGAACTAAATTCTTTGGAACTGCATGGACTGTAGCCTGTCAGGCTCCTCTGTCCATGGAATCTTCCAGGCAAGAACACTGCAGTGGGTTGCCATTTCCTTCTCTAGGGGATCTTCCCAACCCAGGGATTGAACCTGTGTTTCTAATATCTCCTGCATCAGCAGGTGGATTCTTTACCACTAACACCACCTTGGAAGGCCCTCTGCTTATCCTACTTCACCACATAATTATTCTGTTCCAATCAGTCCATGATAGGCTTCCCATAGTAATGTTTTAAAAAAATCTCACATAGTTATCTAGCAGAAGTCTTGGCAATGCTTAAATCTAACGCTCTCATCTCAGAGAATAAAACAAACCCAGAGATAATGATTTACAATTTATAAATTTCTTTCACATTATAGGTTTACCACACCCTCAAAAAGGCTATCTGACAAAGCTGGTGCAGTTATTTTCATTATCATCCTTACATGGGTGGGAAGAACGAGGCTCTGAGTGGTTGCATACACGTCAGTGAGCTTGTCGTTGCAGGAGTAGCGTGAGGTGCTGAGACTTGATACCTTTTGAAAGAGGCTCCTTGAGCTTTGTCTTCCTGATACTAATGAAAGTCTCAGTTTAATTTGTGAGAATTTTCATGAGGTTTTCTTGGATGATGCATATATGTAATTTATATACCACACAGTCGCTAGGTCATGTCTGACTCTTGCATGGAATCTAGGTCTTCTGCATTGAGGCAGATTCTTTACTGACTGAGCTACCAGGGAAGCCCTTACCAAGTGGAAAACATAGTATTCTATTTATGGAATGTGAAATATAAGGAAAAATGATAACTAGTTGGCGAGATCTATAAAAATAAGGAAAGTAAGTCCTACCTTTAATTACATGAATGAATGAAAGTAATTTACGATATGTTAGACTGGGGAGAAAAGGGAGAGATCATCACTGATATCTTTTTCTTTGCAAAGAGATAGCATCCCACAGATCAATAACAAAAGCACTGTAATGGAAAAATAGACAAAAGGCAATTCCCCAAAGAGAAATACAGATGGGCAATAAACATATGAAAGTGAGAAGTGAAGTGAAAGTCGCCCAGTACTGTCCTACGCTTTGTGACCCATGGACTATACAGTCCATGCAATTCTCCAGGCCAGAATACTCGACTGGGTAGCCTTTTCCTTCTCCAGGGTATCTTCCCAACCCAGGGATCGAACCCAGGTCTCCCGCATTGCAGGAAGATGTAAACATATGTGACCACGGTAATTTGCTCTCACAACTAAATAAAGATAAAATTTAAAAATTTTTTTACCTTTTGGATTTTTAAACATTAAAGAATGACTGAATTCAGTCTCTGGTGGGAATTAGGGGAAATTTTTTTCCCTGTCTTTTCTTTTTATAGTTTTCCACATTGTTTAATTGCTTTTATTACAAAGTACATGTATTACCTATATATTTGAAAACAAAATTTATTTTTGTTTTAGACAAAGTGAACAAACAAGCATAGCCCACTGTAACTGTAGCTTTTTAGAGACAAACGCTTGCTCCTTGGGAGGAAAGTTATGACCAATCTTGATAGTATATTGAAAAGCAGAGACATTACTTTTCCAACCAAGGTCCGTCTAGTCAAGGCAATGGTTTTTCCCGTGGTCATGTATGGATGTGAGAGTTGGACTGTGAAGAAGGCTGATCGCCGAAGAATCGATGCTTTTGAACAGTGGTGTTGGAGAAGACTCTAGAGAGTCCCTTATACTGCAAGGAGATCCAACCAGTCCATTCTAAAGGAGATCAATCCTGGATGTTCATTGGAGGGACTGATGCTAAAGCTGAAACTGCAATACTTTGGCCACCTCATGCGACGAGTTGACTCACTGGAAAAGACTCTGATGCTGGGAAAGGTTGGGGGCGGGAGGAGAAGGGGACGACGGAGAATGAGATGGCTGGATGGCATCACCGACTCTGTGGACATGGGTTTGAGTGTACTCCGGGAGTTGGTGATGGACAGGGAGGCCTGGCATGCTGTGATTCATGGGGTCGCGGAGAGTCGGACACGACTGAGCGACTGAACTGAACTGAAGATAAAATTTTTTTCCTCATTCAAAAATTATTCCCCTTTTGAATGATTTTCAAAATCATCTGGTGGGGTACCTCTAGCCCACCCATAATTTTCAGCCCAAACCTTTGTGACTTCTTTGATTTTTGTATTATGAGCACATTCACTTAGGCTTGAACCACAGAGAACACACTCACTCTTCTGTCTCCCCACCTGCTTCCTTTCTTTGGTCCTTTGTCCCTCCCGTTTCTTCCCTCCCCACCCGATACCACCTCTCATCCTAGTTTTTATAAACCTCTTGCTCATGGCCCTCTTTGCCTCCATAATCCTTCCTGAAAGATCACAGAAGCAACGTACCTCTCATTCATTTACTATGTTAAAATTATCCATTGTCATCTTACTAGGCCATACTAAGCTATCAATTTGCTGGAATCACCTCCTGTGCCTTCATGTAAAATCTGCTCTATCTATATCCATAAGAAACTTCACATGTATACACATTGGCTAAAGTATTGTCGAACAGTCTTGCTGTATGGCTCAAAATAAGAACTCTTTGAGCGTTAGGTTGAAATCAGTTGCAAAGCTATTAATTCTGTTATGACCTGCTTCCATTACATAAGTGCTTAAATATGTAGAATTAACTATTTTTATGCAAAAGTTAACATTTTTCTACAGAGAAAAGTAATAGGACCCATGTCTTTGTATCCTGTAGTAATACTGAATGCACTTTATTTAAACCAGTATTTCTGCAAACTTGCACATTTGCCATCTACGTAGAATCATCTAAGTGAACATATGAAACATAGATTCCTTTGCTCTCCCTAGATCTATGAAGGAAAAATATGTGAGTGTTGGACTGGGAAAGCTGCAGTTTAAACAAGCATTTTAAATGATTATTTTGCCACTTCTGATTTGGAAACTCATGCAAATAGTTTCATTTTGATAAGTGACTAAATACACAGACATCTCTGAGTGAAAGATTGTCAAGATGAAATTAGGGGAAAATTCTTGGATTGTTTCTTAAAAAAAGTGTATAGCACCCTGCTTTTTGTTAATTTACAAGTTACAAGTTGATTCATCACTGGTGACTTTGAAAGTATCTCTGTTTTAGGCTCATCAACAATAAAATATAGCTATAAACTGCTGACTACGTCTTATGCAGGGACTTAAAGGGGGAACTTAAGTTCAGTAATGACTTTGCTCCTTTAAGGCATTCAATTATAATAGAGAGTCAGTGTGAGAACGTGATGGCTTAAAAGGAAGATGTCCAGTGAATCACCATCCTAGGCTGCCCTTTCTCTTGAAGATGTTACACTGACATTGTATTAATTGCCAAGTACAGAGCCTCTGCTAAAGCTCTGAATTATCCTGAAGGGTTGATGAACAGCCTTCTGTCACTGGCATCCATTAGAGATTGATCCCATCCAGGGAAACAGAACTTTTTGAATGTAACGAGATACTGGTTCTTCACTGAGAATGGCGATTGAGCACTCATTAGTTCTTGTGAGGTTGCAAGTGACAGTAATTTTGGAGGTCTAATTCTGCAATTAACAAGAATGAAAAATACAGCTTTCCTCTTCAATTATTCATTTGCCCCTCAGTCAGACCAATGGCAATGCTCCTGTATCAGTTAAGAAGTGTCAAAGCCTGGGAAAGTGTTTTTTCTTCTCTCTTTATTCTCTTCAAATGCTTCTTACATTTCTAAAGCAGATTAGCAAATTATGCAAAATATTTTGAATATAAACCTCAACTATTTTTTTGTCAAAGCAAATACACTGTAGTTAAAATGAGCCTTCATTACAATGCCTTCTTTCTCTTGAAAATATTGTCAGATAATTTTTTAGTTAAGAATTTTGTTAAACACAAAACCTCTTGAAGGTATTATTCAGTAGTAGATCAGAAATCCAACTGTGGCAGGATACAAGATGTTCTGATGACAGCAACTCTAATCCATGAATGGTTTATTTTCAGAACCACTCAATTCACTTACTAAAAGTATCAAGTAAGTTGTCTTTCTGTGTGGACTCAAATACCTTGTTTCTTAGGGTTTTTGAACAAGGAAAGGCTGTTATATGTTGTTCTGATGTATACAGATTATTTAATCCAGGACAAAGAACAGAATAGTGAAGAGCTTTTTTTCCCCACATAGATTATTGTTCAATGCCGTAACCAGCTGGCTCAATTTCTACATGCAGTTTTTTTCTTTTTTTGGAGAGCTGATTCTACTCAGTATATATAGTTCAGAGAGAAAAATAGAGACAGTAAGTTACGTAAAAATAAATATGTAAATCTAAAGGGGGAGAAAATGAGGCACTGCTGTACAAATCCAAACACCAGGGAATCAAGGCAAGGGAGAGGAGGAGAGAAGGGAAAAGCAGATGGAATAGAACTCCGCTGTTGTTTTTGGATTGGGGTAATTAGAGGATGGCTTCTAAAGAGGGTAAAGTGCTAAAATAAGGACTGAGGTGGGTGCAGGAACACAAGATAGTCAAAAAAGATAAAATGGAAAGAGAAAAAGCATGTAATAAAACTGTTGATCAGTGCTTAAGTAACTTTATGGTAATTAGTCCTAATAAACTGGTTTTTTATTAAATTGTTTTTTAGTCGATCTCATAATACCTGCACTTTTAGAAAAAACGGCTTTAGAAACTACTGAAGTAGTAAACTGGTGATAGCCATGCATCTACTTCTACTGAGAAATCTTTGGAGGCTAAATTTCTTAAACTGCCCAAGAGAATAAAGGGTTACTTGCTTGCTGGTGTTAACTTGTAGAGTGTAAGGGATAGGAAAAGTTTATGAGCAGAAAAATTTAATTTTCCCTAATTAATTACTACTGACTCAGAAGGCTAAATCAATTATTTGATCATAGGTATGGCATAAAAGTTTCATTTCCCAATGAGAAGAGTAATAAAGTCTTTCTGGGGATCGAGCAGCCATAAGAATTGCAGACATGATTACAGAAAGAGCATAATTTGTGGCAGAATAACGTCTCCTTCTTCCCCTTCTCTCCCCAAGGTAAACACGTCCTAAGCCCTGAGACATAAGGGCTTCCCAGGGGCGCGAGTGGTGAAGAATCTGCCTGCCAGTGCAGGAGACATAAGAGACGCAGGTTCAATCCCTGGGCTGGGAAGATCCCCTGGAGGAGGGCATGGCAACCCACTGCAGTATTCTTGCCTGGAGAATCCCACGGACAGAGGAGCCTGGCGGACATGGGGTCACAAAGAGCTGGACACGACTGAGGCGACTTAACGTGCACATGCACAAGCCCTGACAGCTGTGAATGTGGTAACTTATTATACGGCAAGAGGATCTGGCAGGTGTGATTAAGTTAAGGACCCTGAGATAGGGATTGTGCAGGTGCACCATTCTGATCACATGAGTCCTTAAAAAGTGGAAAACCTTCCTGGTTTTAATCAGAAGGAGATGTGACTATGAAAGAAAGGCAGAGAGACCTACTTTTGCTAGCTTTGGAAATGAAGGAAGGGAACACAAGCAAAGGAATGTGGATAGACTCTGGAAGACAGACAAGGTGAGGGAATAAGAACACAGGGCTGACGAGACCTGGAGCTTAACCCAGTGAGACCCGTGTGGAACTCGCGGCTCCGGAACTGTTAAATGATAGTCTGGGTTGTTTTAAGCCACCAAGTTGTTGTAATTTGTTACAGCCACAAAAGAAAACACATAGCTTTTATAACAATTGGTATAATTAATAGCAATTATTATTTATAATCATTCAAATTATTAATATGAAAATGAAAAAGCACTTAATCTTTTAAAGTAAAATTCCAATATGTAAATTTTAATACTTTAAAGTTTTTAGTCCACTTAGAAGTTTAATGAAACTAGTTGGCATATTTCCTTGGTCTGTTTATAAACAGTCCATAAATGTCAAGTAGATCTTATAATGTATTTTATTTTCATATTGTGATTTTAAGACTTATTTAGTATGAGTCTATAGTTACACTATGCATACTGCTGCTGCTGCTGCTAAGTCGCTTCAGTCGTGTCCGACTCTGTGCGACCCGATAGATGGCAGCCCACCAGGCTCCCAGGTCCCTGGGATTCTCCAGGAAAGAACACTGGAGTGGGTTGCCATTTCCTTCTTCAATGCATGCATGCATGCTAAGTCATTTCAGTCATGTCCGACTCTGTGTGACCCCAGGACAGCAGCCCACCAGGCTCCTCTGTCGACAGGATGCTCCAGGCAAGAATACTGGAGTGGGGTGCCATTTCTTTCTCCACCATTATGCATAAACAGTCCATAAAAGTTAAGAATACAAAACGTGCTTTAGCTATTAATTCATTCTTCCCAAAGGCCAAGAGACAACATACCAGCTTTTACTTCATTTGAAAAAATTTGTGTGCTTAAAAAAATATTAGGAGTGCCTGTATAAAGCACATTAAAACATCATAGAAACTATTATATCTGAGTGTATATAGAGAGAAAAAGTTAAATTATCAGGCAATTTCTGTTCTTTAATTGAGCTAGCACCAAAAGTATCTGTCATTATGTCAATCCTAATTTAATCAAAACTGTTAAAGTGGTAACAGTAACCAGAACTGCAGGCAAAGTCCCTAGAAAGAAGAACTGTGGTGCATAGGCAGGTGAACTTAACTCAAATCTTCAAGTAAAATCTGCCCTGGCCAAATCATTGCAGTTACTTGAGTCCAAGGCATTTCAAGAAGTAACTAATTGTTCCAAACTTAAAATTAAATCCAGGGCAGAGCTTCAGATATGACCCATCAAACTGTAATAGACTCTGTCTTAGATCTAATTTGCTATAGAGTTTGGTAGGAAGGATTTGATATGGACACCCCATTGCTTCCTTAGGAGGAAACTGGGGACCAGCATGTGGCAGGAAAGCTGAGCTTGTGGAGCAGGTAAAGCTGCATTTTGTATCCCAGGACTGCCTCTTGATGGTTGAAAGATTTTAGGCAAGTTAATCTTAGTTAGTCCGTGAACCTCAGTTTCTTCATATTAATTGATGTACTTATAGTCATTGCTTTATAGGATTTTTAATGAGAATTAAATGATAATAAATATAAAACACAAAACAATGTATGTACTGTGTGTTACCTATTTGGGGAGTAGTTAAGTACCCCCATACCATTTCTGTCCTTTATCGAGCCCATCTTTGCATGACATGTTCCCTTGGTATCTCTAATTTTCTTGAAGAGATCTCTAGTCTTTCCCATTCTATTGTTTTCCTCTATTTCTTTGCACTGATACTGGGAAAGGCTTTCTTAACTCTCCTTGCTATTCTTTGGAACTCTGCATTCAAATGGGTATATCTTTCCTTTTCTCCTTTGCCTTTCACGTCTCTTCTTTTCACAGCTATTTGTAAGGCCTCCTCAGACAACCAGTTTGCTTTTTTGCATTTCTTTTTCTTGGGGATGGTCTTGATCACTGTCTCCTGTACAATGTCATGAACCTCCGTCCATAGTTCATCAGGCACTCTGTTTATCAGATCTAGTCCCTTAAATCTATTTCTCACTTCCACTGTATAATCATTAGGGATTTGATTTAGATCACACTTGAATGGCTTAGTAGTTTTCCCTACTTTCTTCAATTTAAGTCTGAATTTGGCAATAAGGAGTTCATGATCTGAGCCACAGTCAGCTCCTGGTCTTGTTTTTGCTGACTGTATAGAGCTTCTCCATCTTTGGCTGCAAAGAACATAATCAATCTGACTTTGGTGTTGACCGTCTGGTGAAGTCCATGTGTAGAGTCTTCTCTTGTGTTGTTGGAAGAGGGTGTTTGCTATGACCAGTGCGTTCTCTTGGCAAAACTCTATTAGCCTGTCCTGCTTCATTCTGTACTCCAAGGCCAAATTTGCCTGTTACTCCAGGTGTTTCTTGACTTCCTACTTTTCCTCAATATGCCAGCAAATTTGGAAAACTCAGCAGTGGCCACAGGACTGGAAAAGGTCACTTTTCATTCCAATCCCTAAGAAAGGCAATGCCAAAGAATGCTTAAACTATTGCACAATTGCACTCATCTCACACGCTAGCAAAGTAATGCTCAAAATTCTCCAAGCCAGGCTTCAACAGTACATGAACTGTGAAATTCTAGATGTTCAAGCTGGATTTAGAAAAGGCAGAGGAATGAGAGATCAATTTGCCAACATCTGCTGGATCATTGAAAAAGCAAGGAAGTTCCAGAAAAACATCTATTTCTTCTTTATTGACTATGCCAAAGCCTTTGACTGTGTGGATCACAATAAACTGTGGAAAATTCTGAAAGAGATGGGAATACCAAACCACCTGATCTACCTCTTGAGAAATCTGTATGCAGGTCAGGAAGCAGTAGTCAGAACTGGACATGGAACAACAGACTGTTTCCAAATAGGAAAAGAAGTACATCAAGGCTGTATATTGTCACCATGCTTATTTTAACTTATATGCAGAGTACATCATGAGAAATGCTGGGCTGGATGAAGCACAGGCTGGAATCAAGATTGCCGGGAGAAATATCAATAACCTCAGATATGCAGATGACACCACCGTTATGGCAGAAAGGGAAGAGGGACTAAAATGCCTCTTGATGAAAGTGAAAGAAGATAGTGAAAAGTTGGCTTAAAGCTCAACATTCAGAAAACAAAGATCATGGCATCCAGTCCCATCATTTCATGACAAATAGATGGATAAACTGTGGAAACGGTGGCAGACTTTATTTTTTTGGGCCTCCAAAATCACTGCAGCCATGAAATTAAAAGACACTTACTCCTTGGGAGAAAATTTATGACCAGTCTCGACAGCATAGATGTTACTTTGTCAACAAAGGTCCGTCTAGTCAAGTCTATGGTTTTTCCAGAAGTCATGTATGGATGTGAGAGTTGGACTATAAAGAAAGCTGAGGATCAAAGAATTGATGCTTTTGAACTATGGTGTTGGTGAAGACTCTTGAGAGTCCCTTGGATTTCAAGGAGATCCAACCAGTCCATCCCGGGGGGAAATCAGTCCTGAATATTCATTGGAAGGACTGATGCTGAAGCTGAAATTCTAATACTTTGGCCACTTGATGTGAATAGCTGACTCATTTGAAAAGACCCTAATGCTGGGAAAGACTGAAGGTGGGAGAAGGGGACGACAGAGGATGAGATGGCTGGTTGGCATCACTGACTCAACGGACATGAGTTTGAGTAAACTCTGGGAGTTGGTGATGGACAGGGAGGCCTGGCATGCTGCAGCCCATGGAGTTGCAAAGAGTTGGACACGACTGAGCAACTGAACTTAACTAAGTACCCCAAAACATAGTATTATAAAATAGTTGCATCTTTTATGGACCTGTAAGCCATCAGCAGAGAAATAAAAAAAAAGATCCATTTATGTTTTGATTTATTCCTAAGAATTATGCAATATTTGAAAAATCAATCCAAAGAAGGAAGAACCCAGTAAAATTTTTTCCTTTTTTCTTCTCTTCCTTTATAAAGAATTGTGTTTCATTATTCATCAATGTACCCCTTGAAATCCTTATCATAGCACTTTGATGGAGTAGATCTTGATTTTCTGAAGTTGACTGAATATATCTAACACCTAAATCTGTACAAAGAGTTTTCCTCTTGTCATCTCTGCTCGTCAAGTTTCTCATTGCCTAGTTGAGCTTTCATACCACCTATGATTGTCTTGCTCTTTATTCTGCTTGGGGTGGATACACCACATCATATGTTTAAAAATGTAAGCAGTCACCATATATTCTGTTTATGTATTCATGTGGTGTTCAGAAATAGCATTTTGTCTCCTTTAAATAATTTAGAACTCATTCTTTTAGAACGTCATTGTATAACAAATGTCTCCTTGATATTAATAATAATAGAGATATATTCTATTTCACAATGTAACAAATTTAATAAATGTAAGCAGAAGTAGATTCTGGATCCAAAATTTTTCCCTTTGCTATTTTCTTATTTCCCCATGTTACTGCCAAAAATTATTTTCAGAAAATTATTTGTTTCATATAATTGTCTTCATAGTTGCTAGCACTATGGCTATTTGATCTTGACAATAATATTGAGAATGATTCTTTTCCTGTATATTATAAATCACATTATATCAAATTTAGAAATAAGTGTTTTATCAAACTAAAAGAAATGGAGAGAAACATTTCATAAACATTCACAACAGCAGTTCCAAATTGCCTAACTTTTTTAACAACTATAAAACAATTAGGGTGCAAGGTGATTCTGATACATCTTACCACCACAAACATTCAGGTGACTTCTAGGGAGCCCTATATTTCCAAATATGAGCAGCAATGGTTATACATGAAGAAACCATCAAGTAGGCTCTGTAAATTCAGCAAAACTATCTTTCAAAGACAAGAGTGAATAAAGACATTTACATACCATAAAATCGGAGAGAGTTTACCATGAATATACTTACTAAAAGTACATCTAAAGGGCATGCTCCAGGAAGAATGTGATTCAGTCATTCAACAGGTATATAAGGAGGCAGGCACAATTTCAGATGCTGGAGATACCTCAGTGAACAGACAGAAGAGAAAATCTTGTCCCACAGCGTTTACATTTTAGTAGCCAAAGTCACAAACCAACAAAAATAAATAATCACATAGAGTCTTTTCATCTGTGCTGTAAACCTTTAAGACCAGCTCTTTGAAAAGAAAAAAGAATGAATTTGTATCATTTACCAATTTTTGTGGTAAGACTACCCTCATGTCAAAATTCCAAACTACTGACCATATTATTGAAGCTGGGAAGAGATGTATACAGTTGACATGGTGGGCATGTGTGCGCCAGTTTCAACCATTATAGATGATCACAAGTTTCAGGGAAAAAATTAGCAGGAAAAGATGAGAAGGCTTGGGGGTTGTAATTTTAAAGAGAATAGTCAGAGAAGATGTCACTGAGAAGGTGACATTTGACTAGAGACCTGAAAGAAGTGAGGAAGAACCAATTTAGCTGACAAGCAAATGAGCTATGAACCAATTTGGGGAAAAGCATATAAGTCAGAAAGAACAGCAAGTGTAAAACCCTGAAGCGGGAGCTGGAACAGCAAGGACCATAGAGGGGATTAGAGTGAAGAGGAGCGGAGAAGGACATGTGATCAGGGAGTTACAGAGAGGGTAGAGGAGACTAAGAACTTTGGCAATTATCATGGTTGAGACTAGAAGTCACTGGAGGGTTCTAGGCAGAAGGACATAATCTGAGTTGCATGTTAATGACATCACTCTGGCTTACCTGTTGAAAAGGAGTAGGCCATCTAATTAAATCATGATGACAGTAAAAGCAAAGTGTCTAATATCTGGGATTAAACAGACACAATGCAGTTAACTTTATTTTTTGGACTCCAAAACCACTGCAGATGGTGACTGCTGCCATGAAATTAAAAGATGCTTACTCCTTGGAAGGAAAGTTATGACCAACCTAGGCAGCATATTAAAAAGCAGAGACATTCCTTTGCCAACAAACGTCCGTCTAGTCAAGGCTATGGTTTTTCCAGGAGTCATGTGTGGATGTGAGAGTTGGACTGTGAAGAAAGCTGAGTGCCGAAGAATTGATGCTTTTGAACTGTGGTGTTAGAAAAGACTCTTGAGAGTCCCTTGGACTGCAAGGAGATCCCACCAGTCCATCCTAAAGGAAGTCAGTCCTGAATATTCAACTGATGTTGAAGCTGAAATTCTAGTACTTTGGCCACATGATGTGAAGAACTGACTCATTTGAAAAGACCCTGATGTTGGGAAAGACTGAAGGTGGGAGGAGAAGGGGATGAGAGAGGATGAGATGGCTGGATGGCATCATCGACTCAATGGACATGAGATTGAGTGAACTCTGGGAGTTGGTGATGGAGGGAGACCTGGCATGCAGTCCATGGGGTCGCAAAAAGTCGGTTGGACATGACTGAGTGACTGAAGTGAATGCACTTAACATCCATAACGAATGACTCATCAGAGTGGTCAGGGAGGGAAGGATTGGGAGTCTGAGATTTGCAGATACAAACTATTTTATATAAGATGGATAAACAACAAGGTCCTACTGTATAGCACAGAGAACTATATTTAATATCTTATAACAAACCATAATGGAAAAGAACATATACATATAGATACATCTATCTATGTCTGAATCACTTTCCTAAACATCAAAAATTAACACAACATTGTAAATCAGATTCTCACGTGGTGCTAGTGGTAAGAACCTGCCTGCCAATTGCAGGAGACGTAAGAGACACGGGTTGGATCTCTGGGTCAGGAAGATGCCCTGGGGGAGGGCACAGTAACCCACTCTAGTATTCTTGCCTGCAGAATCCTGTGAACAGACAACCTGGCAGGCTACAGACCATAGCGTCACAAAGAGTCAGAGATGACTGGAGCAACTTGGCACGCATACACACACACTTCCATAAAGTAAACTTAGAAAAAAGAACGACTCATCAGCCAAAGGAAAACAGACATGATTGGAGACAAAGTAGCCAGTGCTTGTTGACTGAGGTGTGAGAATATTAACATTAGCACACATTTAAATTTCTGGAGAAGCCACAGTGGAAACTACGTGTGTATATATATATAACAAACCAAGAGTGGGTATAAAACAGAAGGAAACTGACAGTAAAAGCTGGAGAGGGCAGTGGCGCCCCACTCCAGTACTCTGGCCTGGAGAATCCCAGGGACGGCGGAGCCTGGTGGGCTGCAGTCCATGGGGTCGCACAGAGTCGGGCACGACTGAAGCGACTGAGCAGCAGCAGCAGCAGACAGTAAAAGCAAAAAAAGACAGAAAGAGAAGAAGACACAGAACAAATGGGACAAATATAAAGCACAAAATAAGATAGCCGAAATTACCTTTATACACATTGATAATCATATTTAAGTGTATGTAGACTGACCATATCAATTAAAAGACAAATGCTGACATAGTAGATAAATAGGAAAATTCCATAGAGAGTTGTTTTCAAACCTGATTCATAATGTAAAGAGAGAAGATGGAGTAAATATAAAAATGAGATAAAGTAAAATTTTAAAATAGTAAGCCCCCTCAAAAGCTGATTGTAGCTCTACTATTATTAAGGTAGCCATAGAATAATAAAATATTAAATTAATATATAAATATGTATAAACCACACACTTAAATAACAGCTTCAAAATAGGTAAGGTAACAACAGACAGAAAAACAGGGATATATTTACAATCCACTATCAGAGTTAGAGAATTAAACACACCACCTTTGGTAACATCAGTTAGTACACTTATTCTTTCCCCTTCATCCAAAAAAAAAGAGATCAAAACAGGAAGACTATAGAAGCTCTGAACAACACAGGCAACAAAGATGACCTAATAGATATACCCCGATTGTACAATATATGTTCTTACAAGCAATACTGTATCCAGTCATAAAGTGACTCTAGCAGATGGAAAGTGTTGGTATCAAACAAACACATGCTTCCAGAGCATAATGCAATTAAAGTGGATATTAGCAAATACAAGATAAGAAACATCAGAGATAATGGAAAGAATTTAGAGAAATATGGGTTTATGGGGGGAAAAAAGGTTGGTACAGGTCTTGACATCCATCCAGAGCACTGTCAGTAGTGAAATATCTGGAGAAATTTGTTGCCCTTCTAGTTCTTCTTATGACAGAACCACTGATAGCAGTTGCCTTTTCCCTGCAAACATCTGGTGTGTTAGGTTTTTTCAGAGACTTTATGAAGCCTCTGGCTTGACCTCAGCTGGGGCAGGGAAGGTTCTTGTTGGGTGAAGTCGGGCAGCATGAAGCTCCCCTTCACTGAAGCTTCCAGTTTCAGCCTCCAGGGTGTCAGCCCCCCTGCACGACTGAGGAGCCAGCCAGGTCTGTCCTCTGAGCCTGATACCACTGACTTCTCAGAGCTTTATGGCTTCCTACTTCTGTTTGCAGCACTTTCTTTGCCCTAAGCGGTCTGGGACCTTCCGTTAGCAAGAAAAATGATGATAAAATCACTCACGGCATTTTATTAAAGACTGAAGAACTGTCCTCCCAAGAGGCCACTTACAAAATGTAAAGGGCAATCCACAAACAGCCAAACTAAGGAAGAGTGCAGCGTGAGGAAAGAGAAGGAAGGGTTCGGTAGCGAGGACAAGCGGGGGTTGCTGAGCCCCTCCACCCGTGCTCAGGCCCCTGCTCAGCGTGCCCGGGGACACGGCCGGGCTGGGTCTTCATTCTCTCACGGATGTTTGTCAAAATCGGAAAGAGTGTGTGTGCCTATTGCAGAAAGAGAAGGAGGGAGAGACGTAGCCACGGGGGTGCTGCGCGGCTCTTTTACCTGCTGAGCGCACAGATGCACAGAGTTCAGGAAAACCCTTAAGACTACTGTTACCAGAGCCGCCCCCGTTCCACTTCCCATCTACCTTAGGGCTAAAACGTTACACCAAGTGGTCTAAGGGTATAATGAATCTTAGGCCAAGAGTGAAGTCATTCTTCTAGGGGACAATTTAAATAGTATTCACTCCATCATGCTGGGCTTTCATGTAGATCTTCAAAATACTTTAATGGGAGAAGCATCTATTTACATGTCCCTTTCCTTCTCCAAAAAGCTTTTTTCCCCCAAAACCACTAGTCTCAGGAAGTTCGAGGACAGATCTTAGAACGCTAGGAACTTGAATTTCCTAACATCACAAAACTAGCCCAAGGTAAATTTGAGACATATCTTGTCCATATAGATCAATTACACACAGACACACACACGCACACACACACATGAGTGCACACATACAGAGACACACATGCACACACATACACACACACACGCACACACACAGATACATGCACGCACGCATGCACGCACGCACACATACATCCTGACTTCAATTTTACTGAACCTAGTAATACTGCCTCTATGAAGCGTATTGTAATGTCTAAACTATTTAATATGTTCTTTGGTTCTTTAAGTGGAGAAGGAAATGGCAACCCACTCCAGTGTTCTTGCCTGGAGAATCCCAGGGACGGGGGAGCCTGGTGGGCTTCCGTCTATGGGGTCACACAGAGTCGGACACGACTGAAGTGACTTAGCATTAGCATTGGTTCTTTAAGGGCTACGGCTTGTGGCATAGCTCTGTAACTACTGAAGACAGCCCCTTAGATTTGTTATTTGTTCTCTTCCTCTGGAAGAGTCGTGCTTTGTGCTAAGTCACAGTTCTTCTTAGCTCTGAGGCTCTTTGAAATGTGCTTATATTCAATAGCAAGGCAGGTAAACACTGACACGGCATTGCTAATTCTTATCTCCCATTTAAATAAGGAAACAGTTTTTTTGTTCCATGTGAGCTAAAAAAGCACTTTTGCATTGATTAGCATTCTTGTTAAAATTTATGTGATATGCACCATCCTTCTAATTTTGCAAGAAACATCATTGTATGTCACCTTCAATTTCCTCACATTCCTTTCAGTTTTCCTAATAGATAAAATAGGGACCACATAATACTTGTTTTTTAGTCAGTCAGTCAGTCAGTTCAGTCGCTCATTCGTGTCCGACTCTTCGCGACCCCATGAATCACAGCACGCCAGGCCTCCCTGTCCATCACCAACTCCCGGAGTTCACTCAAACTCATGTCCACAGAGTCGGTGATGCCATCCAGCCATCTCATTTTAGTGGTAATAATTAAATAAAAGAGCTTGATGAAAATATTTCTGTTAATTATGGACTGTCAACCACTGCATCCATGACCTTTTCTTAGACCACCTGCTCTTGGATCTTTCTTCCTAGGAAAATATCCTTCCCTTACCCTAGTTAGTTAGGGAGATTCATCATTCCAGTATGCCTGGGACTGAGTTGTAGCCTTGAATGCCCTTAGTCTAAGCAAACCAGGATGGCTGGTCACTAGAACTCCAGTCCTCACTCCAGCTAATTTCTCCTCTCTCTTTTATATCAAAATTTCTTTACTGAGCACTCCATGTTCTCTTTCTTCATATCTTAAACCTTAAATTTACTCCTGAATTTACTTCAGCTGTGCTTCTATTACCCTGGATGTTTATAAGAGTCCCCAGTGACCTGTGTCTTTTGCCAAAGGAAACTTGCCAGTTCTTACCTCAGTGGACCCTGATAATAGATTCTATATTGCTATTCACATCCTCATTGAAGCCCTTTACTCCCAAGGCTTGTATAGCACAATAACTTTGAAATCTCTGTGTTTTTTTTGACTCTTATTCATGGGATTATCTTTCTCCACTTGTTTTCTGAAAGATGATTTTCCTCAAGATTCTGTACTTGATCTTTTTATCTTTCCTTATCACTCTATAAACATTTTCCTTGGCTGATCTCACATACTTTCTTGCTTTAAACCATCCCTTACACAGCACAGTAACTTCAAAAACTACACTTGCTACCCGGACTTCTCTAGTGAGCCAACTACTTGTTAAACAGCTGTATACCTGTATGCCCCAGATGCACTTCAGTAAAACTGAAATTTTTACCATGACCTCCAGTGCCCTTCTTGGTCTCTCCTCTTTCTTTGTCATTGGAATAATCAACTGTTATTCAACTATGCTAGAAATCTTTTAACTTAAAAAAATTTTTATTTAGGTATAGTTGATTTACAATATTGTGTTTTCCACTGTATAGCAAAGTGACTCAGTTGTACATATATTCATTTTCATATTTTTCCAATATGATTTATCCCAGGATATTGCAGGTAGTTCCCTGTGTTATACAGTAGCACCTTGAAGTCCATCCGTTGTACATTTAATAGCTTGCATCTACTAATCTCAAACTCCCAACCCTCCCCAGGTCTGTTCTCTATGTCTGTGAACCTGTTTCTATTTCATAGATATATTCATCTGTGTTGTATTTTAGATTCCACATATAAGTGATGCACAGTATTTGTCTTTCTGACTTCTCTTATTATGATAATCTCTAGGTCCATCCATGTTGCTGCAAATGGCATTATTTCATTATTTTTAATGACTGAATAATATTCCATTGTCCTTACATACCACATCTTTGTTCATTAATCTGTTGACAGACATTTAAGCTATTTTCATATCTTGGCTCTTGTAAACAGCACTGCAATGAACACGGCGGTGCATGTACATGTATCTTTTTGAATTATAGTTTTGTCTAGGTATATGCCCAGGAGAGGGAGTGCTGAACCATATGGAAACTCTATTCAACTATGCTAAAAGTCTTAATGTCATTCTTGGTTACATTTCCTTTCATCTCCATTGACCCAGTTACTAAGTTGTTCAGTTTTACCTTCTATAGAGTTCTTAAATTGGTCACTCCTTCTCCATTCTTATTCTCATTTCCTGGTTTCAGGAAATCTCCTTCTCCTGTCTGAATATCGTCGCTACGGCCTTTCAAATCATCCTGTCGCTATAGATCTGCCTCTCAATCTGCCCTGCTTAGCAGGACTGAATGGCTCTGGTATCAGTACACAGTATGGGTGTTTCACTCGACATTGCTGACATAAACCACACGGGCGCCTTTACTATGTGCTCACCAAATGGCAAGCTACCTGTGCATTCAGCACTCCCACCCCATCCCTACAAGACAGCGGTATCCTGACTAAGGTGGAGCCCTGCTTTATTAGTCTTTGTGTCCCCAGTGCCTGACTCCGTGGCTGGCATGTAATACGGTGATACCAAGCGCTAAACAGGAAGATGCTCAGCACTTCTTTCAACTGTGTGCTTTCTGAACTTCTCCAGCTGTACTCTCTCTACCCTCTTGTCTAACGGGATAAGACCAAGGTGTATGATTCCATTATTCTATTTCACTTTCACTTTTATACTGGGTCTCCCTGATAGCTCAGTTGGTAAAGAATCCACCTGCAATGCAGCAGACCCTGGTTTGATTCTTGGGTCGGGAAGATCCCCTGGAGAAGGGATAGACTACCCACTCCAGTATTCTTGGGCTGTCCTGGTGGCTTAACTGGTAAAGAATCTGCCTGCAATACAGGAGACCTGGGTTGGATCCCTGGGTTGGGAAGATCCCCTGGAGAAGGGAAAGGCTACCCACTCCGTATTCTGGTCTGGAGAATTCCATGGACAGTCTATGGGGTCGCAAGGAGTCAGACACGACTGAGCGACTGTCACTCTATTTACATATCACCAAAAAAACTCCACGTGGAGGAAATCAGTGAGCAAATGAGTGAATGGGTGAATGACTATGTTTAGACCAATGTTTTGAGACACAATCACAGATACAACTTAGAAGTAGTTCAAAATCAAAGAATTCAAAACATACTTTCTTTTAAGTCTTTAGGTTGGTTAGAAAGTATATTCCTATCTAAATGTGAGCAATTCATAAAATATTTTACAATGTTAAATTCTTACTGAATTTATTCAGTAAAGTTTTAGTTTTTTATACCATTTAAAAATGGCTTAACCTTAGGAGCACCAAAGGCATTTTGTATTTTGTATAATTTTAGAGAATATAGTAGAGTTTCATAAAAATTTGGAGATTTATCTAGCTTATTTTTGAATGACATAAGAACATATTTTGGCAGTTTTAAAGACATATTTCAGATATAAAGCCTTAAAATATTTTTATCGTAATATTTTAGAATGGAAAAATTAGAAAGAATTATATATTGTTTATAATTTTCAAGGATATAATAAATATTTAAACTACCAGCTCAGTTTTAATTTAGCTATACTTTCAAAGACTATTTCAAAAGACTAATGAAAACTTAAGCACAACTTTTTTATTAATTAATTTATACTGACTTAAAAGGAAGAGTCTAAAATATTACCAAGAATATGAAAGTTTGTTTTTTTTTCTTTTCGGTCTTCACACTCTTATGGTAACATTTAATAGTCCTTGTGGTATCCTTAGCTCAGTTAAGTAGTGTGATGAACATTACTATTATTGGCCAGATGCTCAGTGTCTGGAGAAAAGAACGCAGTTTCAAGACTTTTTTCCATCTGATTCAGTACCTGTATTTTACCAAAAGGTCAAAACTGTATAGAATAAAAAATTATGTATCAAATTTTTCCTTTCACTTTTATGTGAAATCAGTATGTAGTATAACAGAGACAGAATCCAATGGCATTTTGAATGTGAAACTAAGATGAATGTAGATCATTTTAATTTTAAATTCTATTAATCTTAAACAGCCAGTCACATTATGTAATAAAATACCTTTACAATGATAATCAACTATCTTCAAATAATCGTTTTCTATCTAAGGGCAGCAGTTTACATAATGAGAAATCTAATCCAATATAAATGTAGCATGATAGGTTTCATGTATGAACCAGAAGTTCAATGAATTTTGACAATTAATGTAAATCCTTATGTATATATATGAATAAGTATGCTTGTGTATTCATAACTCTCTACACTTCGTAGTGCTGATTTTCAGAGTTTCAAAAAAAGTAGTAAGAGAAAATGAGTTGTACATTTAACTCCCAAAACATCTGAACTTGCTACTTATGAGATTTTAATTCTTGAAAATTTGTGGGAGTATTTATTTTCATTAAAACAAATTCACCATGATTTCATATATAAATGGACTAACGTCTCAGATTCATAATCGTTTGCAGAAGGAGACAGTTTCTGGAAAGTAATTAAACAAAGTGGTTTCTATCCTGTAGCTTTGAATACACATAGAAATGCATTTCAGGACTCTGCCACACTCAATCCTTTAGTACACTCTTCATTTTTTTCTTATTCAGACAAAAATAGATTATCTACTTAGCTGTTCTAGGGCTGAGATATATCCCCGTATCTCAAAAATAGCTGAGGGTAGACAACTCATCCCAGTTTGCCTAAGAATTTCCCAATAAAATAAAAATCCTCTGTCCCAGGAAATCCCTTAGCCCTAGACAAACCTATTGAGAGATGAACCATACTTTGAGATAAAGAGCCTTACCTTAACATCATTGGTGTTCATTCTTGTTCCTTCCTTTCCTACAAAAATATCATCAATATCCACGAGAATGTACCTGTCCAAGGACAAAGTGAGCCTCTTCCCTGACAAGAAGGAAACAGCATCTATGAAGATAAGCTTGTGCAACCAAAAGTTCAAATTGTTGCCAAAGAGAACTCTTTGAATTCCATCATGGAGCCCCAGGTCATGTATGATAGTGGCATAAAAAGCACCTTTAGCGATGGGAGGAGACAGGTTTTCTGGGGTCTTTACTTTGGCAAATATTACTGGTTGGTAGGCTGAGTGATTAATCTGGAAAACAGTCCAGTCAGTTCCAGGTAAAGAACCTTTTTCAAGCTTAGAAGATTTGGTCACGTGAAGCAATGGAGAATGAGGATTAATACAACAATCTTTTACTGCAAGGTTTCCATATACAGAAAAAGGGAAGCCTTTCAACTGAAAGCTCTGTAGGCTCTTCTCACTAGTTCTGTGGAATCCAATGACACCCACACCATATTCAACACAGTATTTATCTAAAAGACTTCGATTCCAAGTGTCCATATTTATATACTTTACAATGTTCTCATAAATAATGAGAACATATTTGCCTCTAGATTTTTCTGTAAGTGCTGGAAGATCCCCTTTGCCAGGAGCAATTTCAATGTGATACTGGAATCTACTGGATTCTAGAATCATAATGATGTCTTGACCAAGTGATGAGTACTGGCTCTCCACAAACACCAGGACCGTGGTGTCTGTCCTCGAGGCATCAGAGAGCTTCGCTGGCTTCACTTCCATCAGCCGGTATGGGAGGTGCTGCAAGTCCCCACAATCTACTTCTAAAGCCATCTCAGACAGTTCATTTTCCTGTTTGTAGCCATTGTACAGGTAGTAAGCAGAAATAATAATGCTCACCATACAGAATGTGGCAAGCAGAATCACTGTCCTTTGAAAGTGTCTGTGCAGCTTCATGATAAAACTCATGTTGCATATACTTCCCTCAGACTGTTCCAACAGAAGCACCATAAAAAATGAAAGAAGAAAAGATGGTGTTTCAGATACTTTTCCAGTTTCAGTCAATAGTTTATGTCACCATTGCAGCACATTTGTGTCACTTGATCAGGACTCACAGCAAATATAGTCTGAAAAGTAGAATAAAATACAAGAGAATATTAAACATTCAATCTGCAGCATTAAAATGAGCAAGTTTTTATCCTGGCAACTGGCACAAGTGGCAACCTGTGAGGCAGATGAATTGGTGTCTGCTAATTAAGAAAACCTATCTTTTCTTCTCCCAAATCTGAATGAGGACGAGGGAGAAATGGAAAAAGGGAAGGGCTCCACTGAACTGGGGGTAGAGATCGCTACCCTAGCATACAAAAGGCACTGGACTAACAAGGAGTTTCCTTTTATTCCCTGAGCTTTGGATAAACCTGTACAGATTATATAAACCGAATGCCACAGAGACGTCACCTGAGCCATATACTCTCACAAGATGCAATACAGGTTCAAACTATTTGTGGTTAATTACATATACTGAAAATTCATAAAAGTTTGGATGTATTTCATTAAATGCTACAATTAAGACACCAGTTTCTACTTTTTAGAAAATCTCAGTAATTATATAAAAAGTACTATAAAATGTTTTTTTAAAAACATAATGAAAACAACTGCAACTTCATGAAATATTTTGTTATAATTTCAATTCTTTTTCAAGTCTTAGTAACCTTTGAAAAATTTAGTAACTTTTGAAAAATAATAAGAAAGAAACATGGGTGCTTTTTAGAGCAGAAGTTATTAGGTTTTATGGTCCTGGCAATTTTCAAGGAAATATCATGGAATATAAAAAAAAATTAAGAAAAATCTTATTATTGCCCATAAGACAGGATGAAAGCTAGCTGTACGATAGCTGAAAGCACTAATCAGACTATCACAGTTGACGTTCTTCATAAGATTAGGGTTTATTACACTTTTGTCCAGCATTGTCACTTTGGCCCTGGTACCTTCTCAGTAAAATGATAACGTTAGAATAAATGATCACCAAAAACATTCTGGCTCTCTATTATACAGAGTGAAGTCAGTCAGAAAGAAAAAAAGCAAATATCGTATATTGTAACGCATATATATGGAATCTAGAAAGATGGTACTGATGAACCTGTTTGCAGGGCAGCAGTGGAGGTGCAGACATAGAAAACAGCCTGTGGACACAGGCGGAGGGGGAAGGAGAGGGTGGAGTGAATGGAGGAGTAACGTGGAGGCATAGACGTTACCATGGGTAAAACAGATAAGGGGAATTGCGGTGTGACTCCGGGAATGCAGACTGGAGCTCTGTAACAACCAAGAGGGCTGGGAAGGCTGGGAGGTGAGAGGGAAGTGAAAGAGGAATGCCTACGGTTGATTCAGGTGGACGTATGGCAGAGGCCAATACAATACTGTGAAGTAATTTCACTCCAATTAAAAATAAATAAGTTTGGGAAAAGAAAGAACATTCTGGCTCTAAAATTCTGATATTCACCTGTGAAATAATCAATGAGGAATATTTTGAGTAATACATTTATCTTTATGAATAATATAATATTCTGTAACTGCAGAATACTTATAGAATAAATATCTTCCTTATCCTATAAATTATATATCATACTTTATTCAGTGAAATATTTAGGGAAACTAAATCATTCATTCAAGTATTTATGGGAATATAAATCATCAGCAGAATGAATTTCTTTAAAGGGTCCTGAATTATAAGGTAGAGACAGTAACTTGAATGCAAACAGTAATGTATGGGTTGTTGATTAGAGACAAATGTCTGTCACAGGATGAGAGGGAAAAAGACGCCATGGCAAGGGGGGGTGTCTGCAGTGTGGGGAGGGTTTGGATTTGGGCCGAGCCTTGAGGGATGAGGGTAAAATGAATAGGCATTTGAGATAGGGGGGATTTTACTGAGGAGGAATGAGTACAGTATTGGGCAAGGGACACTGAAGACTTGAAGGAAAGAGTAAGGAATACCTAAAAAGTAAATTGTATAAATATGGGTAACTCAGATCTTAGAGATTAGATAACATAGACATTTACTGTCAAGAAAGCCTTGTAGGGAACCATTAAATTTTCCCGATTTGGGAAATAAAATGCACTAATCAAGAATGTAGACGATATCACAGGGCAGTGTGAGAGCAACTCTGGCAAGCCAGTGCAGGCTCATTTCTCACAGTCCAAGCACAAACTGTTTAGTGATCACAGAGCAGACGAACATGGGCATGCATGAGTTTGAGGGACAGCTGCAAAGAAAGGAGGTGCTGAACTTCATATGTCACCGAAGGTCTATGGGACACCACCCTTGGCCAAGGGAAACGCCATTAAGGGATCTGACATGCTCCAAAAGAAATCCTGCTCTTCTAAACCCCACAGGTTTAGATGCAATTCAAGCAACTCAAAATTACCAGGACAACTGAACATTTTCATTGTAACTGTAGCTATTTCATTTTGAAAAGTTATTGCACTTTTAAAGTTAGGTACATGTTTATGAATAACATAATAGTCTGTGGTACAATAGCGGGATGTAAAATCTCACCTCTCTCTAGGCCCCTGTTTTAGTTCTAGCTGTGAAGTGTTTCTGAGTGGATACAAAACCTGTTCTCACTTTTTGCAGTTCAGATAGCAGTGTCTCATAGTTTGTTCCTATTGTCAGAAGTGAAAGGCACGTAATTCATAAAATTCTTACCTATGATGAGACAGGGTGGTGATGTGTATTTGCTCTGTGTAGGGTAGTTACTAGAAACATATCAAAGCTGCCTCCTCCATTAGCAGGTATGAAATACTGAAAAACATGTGAAATAACAGCCAACACCATGTTGCACGTAATGAGAGGGGATTTGTGCTGTACAGACTATGTCTACTACAAGTTTCAGAAGAAAGAGCAAGAGAGACTAATGAAACTTAGGAAAGTCAGTGGTACTTTCTAAGAGGCACGGTGCTTGAGGGGAACATAGCATGATGGGCAGGATCTGGGTATAAAGATGTGGTGCACATGCCCGGCATAGCAACCTGGCAAGGATGAAATGCAATGATTACAGCGCATTTATCTGAGAATAAGTCTAAACTACTGATGCTAAAGCTGAAACTGCAATACTTTGGCCACCTCATGCGACGAGCTGACTCACTGGAAAAGACTCTGATGCTGGGAAAGGTTGGGGGCGGGAGGAGAAGGGGACGACAGAGAATGAGATGGCTGGATGGCATCACCGACTCTGTGGGCATGAGTTTGAGTGAACTCCGGGAGTTGGTGATGGACAGGGAGGCCTGGCGTGCTGTGATTCATGGGGTTGCGGAGAGTCAGACACGACTGAGCGACTGAACTGAACTGAAATGAATCATAAGGCACTATGTATTGGACTGAAAATAGAAATAATGTTTCACTGAAAAAGTGCTGCAGATGAAAGTGACTGTGAACACAAGAGCATCGACTGGGAAACAGCACTGAACAGAAGAGAGACAATAAAAATAGGGTTTACAGATGATTATTGTAGTCACCAGGATGGACAAAGAACAATAATATGAACAGAGAGAGTATGGGCTGCATTGCACCGAGTGCAGAAGCAGGTGGAATCAGGACAGTCCCAGCAAAGACGCCGCTGCACAAGCCAGGTAGGGGTGGTCTGAGTCCAGACAAAGGTGGTTATCAGAGAGGATGACAACACAGAGGGGCCCGGGAGGAAAAGAGAAAAGGACGTGATTACTGGTGGGGGCGGGGGTAGGCAGGCTTGGGGACTAGGAGAATAACAGTGCTGGTAATAAAAGCACCATGGCACAGAGTGGAAATTGGCGTGAGCGACTGCTGGACACTTAGGGTTCAAGCAGGTGACCAAATGATGCGTGAGGAGACAGCAAAATCACAGTCTTCTACAAAATAGTTGGATGCTGACAACAAGAAAGTCGAGGAAATTGACTAGGGTCAAAATTGGTGGGTTGTGGGCAAATCTCGATATGTTGCACAAATTCAGTTCTTTAGGAAACTCTTTCCGACCAACTCCACTCCTCTCCCCTTTAGGCCAGGTCCCCAGATTATATACTCTAATTATAATCACTTTTCCTTTAAGGCCTCTACCGAAAGCTTACTATTATTAGCAACATGATTTAAGGTCTCACTGCTTTTTCAGACTGAAATTTCCAAGGGTAGGTTTCATGTTATTCCCAGTGATCTTTTAAACAAGATACAGGATAAAAACATTTTGAAAGGTGAAGAAGATCAACAAGGCAAATGCTTCAGTATAGTGACGACTGTGTTCCTGAAGTGCTCTCACAAACATATATTAGAAAGTACAGACTCTGCATGGTCTGAAGGGCTCTCTGAATGACTGAAGAACAGGCACATAAGCTTGTGGGTCAAGAGAGTTTCCATGGACACCACTGTCTTAAAGCACAGAGCTGACAGCTATGGTTGAACCTGGCTACCTATCTGACCATGATAAGGAATATGCTGAATGACCAAGAAACTGTATATGAAACTGAGAATATCAACAAGCCATTTAGGCAGGCAAAGTTTTGGAACAGTCACAGCAGATACAGGAAGTTACAAGGTTGGGCTGGTCATAAGCACCACCATCTCATTAGGATTTCCTATAAGGCGCACTGAAGCAAATCCCATCTATGGGTAGGGAGGATGCCAGCAACAGCAGCTCAGCTCACATTAATGAACACTTACTATAAGCCAACACAGTCTGAGGCCCTTTAAAGGCTAAGCAGCCTGCCCAAGGTGCAACAGCCTGCAGTAGCTGAACTGACTTTGAACCTGACGGCCCACATTCAAGATGTCGTCCACCTGGGAAGGCAACTGCAAACGCGTCCCTCTCATGCTAGGAGCACATAGGAAATGGGTATCAGGCGGCTCTTCCCTTTAGATGCTTCAGTTTCCTCATTAAAAGTGAGATTTTTGTGGTTCCTACTTAACAGGCATTTTCTTTCTTTTTTTTTTTTTACATGCACTAAGTTTTTATTAGTCATTTTATTCTTTTTTAAATTAATTTATTTTAATTGGAGGATGATTACAATATTGTGATGGTTTTGATGAGAATTATGAAATAAAAGTGTAAAAGTCTCTTAGAAAATTATCTAGCACAGAGAATGAATATACTAAATGTTGCCTGTGATGATGATGATAATGATGATAAATAACATAATAAATGAAAGAAATATCCTGAAGATGACTGATAAAAATGTACTAAGAGTTCATAAAAGGATAGCTGCAAACATTTTAGTATAAGCAGCATGGTGGGAGGTACAGAAAGTCCACTTTTGATGCAGAAATCTAAAGTCAGATGGGTCTCAGAACAGAGGAAGAAGCCCCAAAAGAGACATAATAGGCCTTGTATCCACCCTTGGGTTTCTAATTCCTCCCCCTTCTCCTAGATGAGCTCACATACCCCCTGGCTTTCAGTACCAATGATGCTCCCCCAAATTGCAAGTGTTTATTTGGAATTCAAACCTCTTTCCTCTGAGCTCCAGCATTTCAAATTGAACTACTGACTTGGTATAATAACAACTTCCAGTAACCACGCCCTTACTAATGACAGACCAGCCACTCCTTGGCTCCATGGAACTGTGTCACAAGCAAGCTCAACCTGTCCGTAAACAAACTTGTGATCCACCCTCTAAACCCGTCTCCATCTTCCTACAACCATCTGGTGGCTCCTCTCAGCACCTTCTCTCCCCTTACTGCTACCTATCGAAATAGACCCAAGCGCTCTCATTTCCAGTTTCTGAAGCTCTCGGATGCGACGCCCTTCTCTCTTTCCTGGCAGGGTGCCTCTCACTTTAACCATCTCTACAACTAGCCCTACCAGAAACCCTCTCAGTTCCCTCTCTACTTTTCTCAATCCAGCATCAAAGTACAACTCTGATTTCCTTCCCAGCTGAAAATCCAGCGATGACCGCCTATCTCACTTGCTGATGAAAACTCAAATTCCTGTACATATCCCACAAGACCCGAGGCATCCTCCTCTCTGCCTCTGACATCTCAGACCTGATTCTATGGTGTGTTCTCTTAAGCTTGGGCAGGAGCTGGGCCTGAAACTCTTTTCTGACCTAGGATGCTCTCACATGCTGTTTTCTTTGTTTGGAAATTTGTTCTGCTCTTCTCATTTAACTTCATTCTCCAAATCCTGTGGCTCTATGCCTATATGGCCCAGCCTCCCAGAAACTTCCCTGCTTCCCCCGATCTGCCAGGTCCCCGGAACACACTCTCACATCACTATCTACTTGCACGCTGCAGCACGTTCCACAGTTATAAATTAGTCGTGGGATTTTCTGGGTAATATTTCTGCATAGTTTGGAAACAGCTGGAAGCACCTGTACTATTCACTTCTATACTCTTGATATCAACACAGTGCCTGAAGTGAGTACATCCCACTGAATACTTGAAAAATGGGCGAAAAAGAGCCTCTACTAAATTTTACAAATGGTAGCTGCATTCACAAACTAGGGCAGTCATGAAGTAAAACCATCTCCCATGAATGGACACCTCGATCAGTCACACTGGCCTCAAACAGTCAGGGTGATAATATAAACACTATGAATGGCAGTGACCACCTTGACCACAGCCATAAATCAGACACATCCAGAATGCATCTTTTACTGACTTATTTGAATACCCCTTTTTCCTCTTCTGATAGTTCTCAGAATTCAGAGTGGCTAGAGTTCTTTTGCAATTCATCTGTTTTTAAAAAGGAACACATTTGTTTTTCACCATGGGAACATCAGCCAGCCATTATTTAATTATCTACCATTAATGAAAGACAGAGGGAGCAATTATTTATTGGGAATCACAGGCCATTCTATATACATAGTGAAGAACTGACTATATACAAACCTACACTTTGCAAAACATCGTAAAATCTTCAGGGGAAAGCACTTACTTGTCCCTGTAACCTATCTTTTTTCTTCCACTCTCTCCCACCATCATTCCAAAGTAAAAATCAATTTCTAAATGAAATAGAATCATGTTGGCAGCATAAGGAATGTGAAAAAAAAAAGATTGCCATCTGGAAAATGAGTATTAATAACTAAAGAACTTCAGGTTCTAACATAAATGAAAGATATTTAAAAGATCTTGACAGTATTCCTCTTTCACAAAATTAACCATATTTTATAGTATTGAAAAATGCATTGAGAGGCCTCAAATACATTGCATGGATTTGCTAAAAGTAATTTTAGCAATATTAAAAATTGACAAAGAACATGCTTTTGTCTGAGAAAGAATGTGTGAAATTGTGTCATGTTTACTGAACCCTGTTGTGGTAGGCAAGTAAGATGCTGATTTGCACGGACTACAACCAAGAATGTACTCTTGTCTCTAGAGCTGGGCTTTTCTTTTTTTTAAAAAGCTGGATGGGAGAAAAGCTGCACTTATCGGGTACTAGCTTTTTTAATACATTAGATGGAAAATGACTTCCTACTGCAACTTTCCCTCCTTTGTACTTAGAAATTATGAAGGACGGAATCCATTCTGTTCACTTCCCCAGGGGCGTGCCGTCCAGTGAGGCAAGAGAAGAAAACTCTCCCACTGCTGCTTGCTGTGTCTGCCTCTGTGACTTACAGGCGAACATGTCTGCTTCTGTCTTCTTAAATTCAGCTAGAATGTATGTATCAATGCACGTCCAGTGCAGCCTTCAGCACAGACTCTAACCTGTGTCACTTTATCCTTCTCCAGAGACATGGGAACAGAAGACATTAACCCAGTCTCTCGCTGTTTGCCTGGATCATAAGATGTAAAGTTACAGATCAGCTTTTGGCTGTGTTTTAGGGCAGGTTACATGAAGCTGAGAGGCAGAGGCAGTCAATCTGGATAGAGAGGATAAAAACGAGCAGAGAGGAGCAATGAAAAAATATTGTAGGGAGTCCTGAGGAGGTCTGACGTCCTGGTTCTCTTACTCACTGCCCTATGGATTCATCAATGAAGAGGTCAGATAAATTACTCCTCTGTTGTTATGGGCATCTTTCGGAACAAGTGAAACTCAACCAATTTGGAGTAGAAAGAGAGGAGAAAGAAATCACCTAAACTAGACTACATATAGCTCATTAAGGAAGGCATCACATGTAATGGTCCTGGGAACTGCTTTAAGCCTGGCACAAAAGTAGGTACAGAGTAAATTTTTCTTGAATAAATGAATGATCATTTCATACATAAGGGGAGAGGTGGTGGAAATGACTGGAGTGGTACATGAGTTTCCTGTGTTACATCAAGAGGTGTATCAAGCACAAATATTTGAAGTCTATGGAGAGAAACTGTAATTTAGTTGTTAAGGGCATGTGCATTGGAGTCAGAATCAAACTGAATCCTGGCTTTACCACTTGCCAGGGATGCAATCTTTGACAGCTAGAAAACTTCTCAGTGCCGCAATTTCCTCATCTGTGAAGTGGAAATGATTACAGTATCTACCTCACATAATCTTTGTGAAGATTACATGAGCTAAAAATTAATATATAAACTGCTTAAATGGTGCCTGATACAGGTGTCCATCCTATGAATGTTGGCTGTTATTTATTTAAGATTTTTTGATGTGGACCATTTTTCTAAAAGTCTTTATTGAATTTGTCACAGTATTGCTTCTGTTTTTATGGTTTGGTTTTCTGGCCCCTGAGCATGTGGGATCTCAGGTCCATGACCAGGGACTGAACCTGTATATCCTGACTTGATGGAGAAGTCCTAACCACAGGACCACCTGGGCAGTCCTAGCTGTTATTTCAATAACACATCTACTACTGAAATTCTAGATAGTAGCACTTAAGTTTAGTTTTGCATTATTCTTTAATTTTTTTCATGTCTCATTGTCCAGTCCTCCAGAATAACTTCCACAGTGTTGGGCAATACAGAGGACAGGAAAGGATCTCTGAGACCCTTATTTTCCAGGTGAGGGACCGAGGCCCAAAGCCAGCAAGGGAGTTGTCCAAGACTAGAGCCCTCATGGCAGAACCCAGCCTACAAGCCAGATCTAGTTTCAGGTTATTCTCAAACCCTGCAATCAGAGAAGAAGATTTAAAAGGGAAATGTATGTAAAGTGGATACCCATCAGTGAGATGCTAAAAGGTTTCAGTACAGAATTTTACTACCTGACTTTTTCACAACAGGTGGTGAAAAGCTGGGCTTCCCTTGTGGCTCAGCTGGTAGAAAATCCACCTGCAATGTGGGAGACCTGGGTTCGATCCCTGGGTTGGGAAGATCCCCTGGAGAAGGGAAAGGCTATCCACTCCAGTATTCTGGCCTGGAGAATAAAGATCATAAAGAGTCGGACACGACTGAGCAACTTTTATACACACAAGTGAAGAGTTACATCTCTTAGTAATTTGCAAGAGTTTTTGTGAAATAATTTATTATAGATAATTATTACTGAAAAGTAATTACAGAAGGGCTTGACATTTTCCTAGTTACACAACTTACATGAAATTAATAAGCAATGTTTAATGCAACATGAAGGGATAAATCACCTGCTGTGACATCCCAGAGCTGATAATATGGTTTTTATTAAAAGCAAACAAGCAGAAATAAACCAATTGGTTTTCTAAAACCAATTCTTTGGTTATTCTAAGAGAATCTTCCGTTATAAAACAATTTTAAGCATTGTTCAGACTAGTTATCATCATAATGCAAGCTGTTACTTTGGTGGCCTGGTAGCATCCTCTAATCTGGACAGCTGCTCAGAGTTCATACATTTCAGTGTAGGTGCTCATTTCCAATAGTCACAGCATAGGATCGGTAAACTTCCACTGTCTTTTCTCTATTGTCTAAACTGTGAAGCAATTAGAAATCCAGGGCATTTATTTAGCTGAGAATAGTGTTTTTATTACCAATTCTACTTCCCTGTTTTTGTAGCACAAATAACAAAGTATTTTATAGCTCAAATTTTATTTAGATTTAAAAGTTGCCATTAATCACCAAAGAGCAGTTGAGACTCAACCAGGATTCAATGAAGTCATAGAAGATTCTCTGAATTAAATGAAAAATTTGTAATTTCTTTATTGTTTTAAAATTCTTAACTGACAAGTCAGCCTTTGAATGTAAAGATTCTTGCTCATAATAACTTCTTCAACAAAATATACTGTTCAGAAAAAAAGACCGTCAAATGCCTGGTTATCTCTTCTACTGTATTTTTTTTTTTTAACAAATCTTTCAGTCACAGCACAAATTAGTCTAACATTTGCTGTAATCTTCAGAGACAATACTTTTCTCAAGGAAATGTATTAAAAGAGAAGGGAAGGAAAGGGAAAGGGTTAGTCGCTCAGTCATGTCTAACTCTTTAAGACCCCATGAACTGCTATAGCCCATCAGGCTCCTCTGTCCATGGGGTTCTCCAGGCAAGAATACTGGGTATGCTATAACTCAACTGAATTGAACTATAACAAATCTCTCTAGAAAGAGATAAAAGTTTTGTTTCATCTAAAATAGCTTATTAACATGAGAATCTTTATTCTGAAGACTATGAAGAAAATTAACTCATGTGACCAGTTTAATATCAATATTTACTTATACAAAGAAAGAAACTTCTGTTTTACCATCAAGACCATAAAGAAAAACAATGAAAATATCAGAGAAATGGCAGATATTGTCTGTGTTAACAGGAGAAAGAAAAGGGGAAAGCTTCTGTTAAGGCAAGACTCCTGATATGCTTGGTACTATTTTCTGAAAGAATGTCTTTCAAATTTATGTATGAAATCTCCTTCTCAAATTCAATATTAATAGGGAGGTATGGCTGAAGAAAGAGGAAAAATTTGTCCTTTATCTGAGTATCAGATGTTTGGGAGTTTCTCTTCCACATCATTCTGCTCTCTTGTGGTGAATAGCATTGTTCAATAGTTGATAACATATTTTTCTAAGAAAAATAAAAAGTGGATTTGAGATCAGTTTCACATGTGTCTTAAGATTTGATTTGTATTTTAATATCATGATGTAGCTGTTTACATCACTTAGGGCTGATTTCCTTAAAACTGTTCCAGATTACATATGTTGCTATAACCAATATGTTTATAGAGAATATGGATAAATTTCAACTTTAAATGAGTTTGAGGCTTAAGTAGTTTCCAGATATTAGAAGAACTAGTTGGAAGATCATCTAGGTAAACCCCTTAAAAAAATCTAACTTAGTTCTTTTTTTAAAAAAAATGTAGATATATTAAATGGACTATATATGTATTTCCTTTATATTTTAAACTTCTGTATTCAATACTTAGGGTATTTCTTACCAGATGCATTTAATGTTATTAACTGTATAATTTTAAATGATATTTATAAAATGAATTGCATCAAATAGAAAGACTTGTTGAGGATCATTACTATATAGATGGGGAGTTGTAGTTCAAATCTCCAATGTTGCTTGCAAATTTCTATTCCAACAAGTAACAGACATATGTTCTGTTTAACAAATTTTCTGAAGAATAATTACAAGTTGTTGGTGGAGACTTGAAACAACTGTAAGAGATCATTGCCTTAATACTTTAATTTTATAAAAGAGAAGCTTTAAAATTAAGCCACGGTAAGACATTTCTTTGTTTCACTCAATTTAATTAAATGCTCTATTTCTTTTATAAGGATAAAATTAGGCACTTGTTCAATCCTGAAATTCTTAGATCAATTGTAAACAAAGTTGCTACTCCTACATTTATGAGTTATCCATTAAAGTATAGTATAAATAAATAGATACACTTACCTGGAATTAAAAGGGAAAGAGCTGCAAACGTCTCAGAAAGTTTCAATAGATAGAAAAGAAACTGAAACAGCAGTATCCACTACCACTGGCTCAGGCTTTTTGGCTTTGCAAGTGGCAGATACTACCAGTTCAGGCCCAGTACCCTTGTGTTATGTAACATCTCATTAATATTAGCCATCAAACTGCTACCAAGCTGCTGAGGCACTAGAGGGCAAGAGTGTCACATGCAAGACCAGTCGCCAAGGGACAGGTTTTGGTACCACTTGGGGAAGACAGATGCTACAGAAGCTGATAAATAACATGATGCCTGAAAGCAGCAGCGAACTAGAAATGTTTCTCAAATAATATTTTAAACGTCAGTTTTCTGTCCAGCTGAAGAGTTAACAGGTTAATAAATATGTATATGCATATGACCACACCATGCAAAACTTTCGGGATTGTATTTAAAAACCTCCAGTTATCCAGAAAGCTATCTTTCTTTTCTTTGTTTAAATAAACTTATTTTTAACAGGCGAGGAAAGGTCGATTAAATAAAACGAGTAGTCTCAGGACCCCTTTAAACCGCGAGAAACTTGTCCTGACCGTGCGCGCCGCCTCTGGAGTCCGCGTTCCAAGTCTCCGGGGGCGGGTGTCTGGGCGAGGACCGCCGGGTCCCTGGCGATTCCCTGGGCTGCGGGCGTCCGCGGGATCCTGCTTCCCGGGTCCGCGGCCTCCGCGGCTCCTCGCGGCCGCCCCGCCGTCCGGGCGGCGCTCGGGGGCGACGCGGGGCCGGGGGCCGGGCGGGGCCGGGCGCGCGCGGGCGCCTCGCGGGGCCGGGGGCCGGGCGGCGCCGGGCGGGAGCGGGCGCGGGGCGAGCGCGGCGGGCGCGCCGGGGACTCGTGCGCTCGCTCCCACGCGCTCCGCGGCCCCGGGACCCGCCCGGCCGCGCCGCCGCCGCCCTCACGCCGCCTCCCCGCTGCCGACCCGCGCGCGCCCGGCCGCCCGGGGAAGGGGAGGAGCGGGAGCCGGGGGGCTGGAGGCGCCGGCATCCGCCCGCCTTGCGCCGGTGTCTGCTTCCCCGGCTGCCTGCGCAGCCCTCGGCTTGGGGACCCTGCGTGTCCCGCCCCGGTCGGCCGGCTCCGACGGCCACTGCGGGCAGGTTGGTAGCGGTCGCCAAGGAGAAGGGTCGGGCCGTGCGTGGGAAGAGGGTGTGAGTCCAGAGGCGGTGGGGGGACGGTGCGGCGCACCCTCGTCGTCCCCATCGTCGCGCTCCCGCCAGTGAGGCTGAACCTAACAGCGCTGCGGGCAGCTTCAAGGTTGTAAGCTGGTAATTTCCGCGGCTTGCCGGCTTTCTAAAGGCCACGTGCTGTGTTCCAGCTCTTGAAGACAGATGAAGGCCAACAACTGGAGCGACATTTTGGATACAAGGTGTGAGGTTGCACTTGTCCTAAAATATAGGTTGATCAGGAACCTCAGTTGAACGACTTTTCCCCTTTTTAATTTCTGATTTGATCCACTGAGTGGGTTGCCATGCCCTTCTTCAGGGGCTTCATCCACTAACAACAGCTTACGTGAAAGTTTTAGGAAGTGGTGGAAGTGGATCTACTAAAGATATACGTTGTGCTGGATTTTTATGGTTTTACCTCTGGCTACGCGTTCCTCCTCCTGGAAACAGTACCCCCATTTACTTTGGAGGATGGAGCCAGCGCTCCTCAGCCCATTTGATTCACGTGATGTCACCCACTCAGTGGTGATCTACGACTCTCGTGTGGCCATGGAAGCTTTATACCCTCCTAGTAGCTAGGGTTGGTTTACAAAGTATGTGACCAAGTCTGGCCAATCAGAGACAAGAAAGCGCCGTTTGGGGACCATTTTGCCCCCCTTAAGGAAGGGACTCCATTCTCTTGGACTTTGCAGAGTGAGTTGTGAGCCTAAGAGCTTTTTTTGTGTCATCATGTGAAGTCTGGGAATGCAGATAATATTCAGCGAGGCGTCCTCGGTAACCGGAGGAAAATTAAATCTGGAGGGGGATATTTGAGCTTTGAACCCAGCTGAAAAAAGCTCCTAACTCTGGATATTTTCAAATATGAATCACCAAATTCAGTTTTGTCTTAAGGCAGCTTGAGTTGAAATTTCTGCTGGGTGAATATGAAAGAGACCCAAAATGATACAGAAATTAAACATTTTGGTAGATTACTAAGGGGGGCATTTGGATATTGTATGGCAGGACTTTTGATTAGATCCTAATGTGGGAATCTTAAAAAGCCTGAAGGATTTTGCTCTTTTGATAAAGAGGTTACAGAAGTAACTGAACCAATTACTCCTTCTGGAAGCCCCAAAAGATGTCAAGATGGTAGAATTATTTCACCAGATGATATGTGTTAAATTGGTTTTACTTATTTATTTATTTTATTATGGTCCCCCCACCTCACCCCCAGAGTCTTGTGCCTTTCAGGAATTTTAAGAGTCTACATTTTTTTTTTCATACTTCCTTTCCAAACAGCTTTCTCTGTCATCCAGGCACCTTCACAGTCTTCATTCCAATGATTAAAAAAAAAAAAGAAGAAGAAGAAATTATTGCACATCTACTAAATGGTCCTGGAAATGCAATAATATTTTAATAAAATAAAAGCAGGAACATTTCCTGCACTTCTGTTACTTGTTATGTATTGATATAAGGATAGGAAGTCAGACTTTTCTACAAACAAAAAATAGAAAAGTTCTTCTACAAAATAATGCATTTAGTATTTTTATGACTGTATTTTGAGGCTTTCTTCAGCTGGGTGTGCTGGAGACACAAATTTTCTGGTGCTTGGGAAGAATTGCTCCCTTCACCATTGACTGCCACCCTAGCCATCTATCTGGAAGTACAGACATCTTAGAAAATGTGAAAGTGTTAGTTACTCAGTTGTGTCCAGCTCTTTGCTACCCTATGGACTGTAGCCTGACAGGTTCCTCTGTCCATTGGAATTCGCTAGGCAAGAGTACTGGAGTGGGTTGTCTTTTCCTTCTCCAGGGGATCTTCTGGGATTTTTTTTCCTATGAGATAGACAAATCTTACAGCTCTGTTCTACAAGTTCCTATCTGTGCACATGTGAAATTTTAGTCAGTGTAATAGCAGATTGGTAAGTTGCCTCTATTTCCTTACTTGCCCAGCAGAAAGTAAAGTGGCAACAGATATCACTGTCAACCATTGTTCCCTCTAGCCCTTCCTTCCTGTCATCTTTCCTTAACTGAGAAATACTAAAGCCAGGGAATAATTTTTCCTTTGAAGAGATTCCAAATTGCGGAACACTCATTATAAACAGCAAAGAACCTGTGGCAGTGGCTGAGGCAGAGGTGGAGAAGGTGGTCTGGTCCAATGCCTCACGTTTGCAAAGCACTTGTATAATTGAGTATAATCTCTAAATGAGTTTGCACAATAGTTTTTAATGTGGTAAATGTGCTAGGTTTATTTTAGACTTATAGGATAAACCACAGAGTTTATAGCTTTGGCATATCTGCTATTACTATTTATACAAATACTACCTACCTCAAAAATGGAAGAAGTTCAGACTTATATCAATCTCTGAGAAACCCTGAGACAATATGAAATATATTTATTAGAGGCCCAGCTTCCAATCCAAAAGGAAGAGTATATAAATTAAATACCTGTGGAAACCATTAAAAAGAAGAAACAAAGAACAAAACTATACACTTTTGTATATTGAAATATTCAACCCTTGAACTTAGTTACTCTGAAACAAGACATTGAATAATATAGATTTAAAATTTATGCTTTTTATATTTTTAAAATTATTTCTGTCTGTGATGGTCTTTTTCCCTTCATCTAAATACTTCTATGTAGAGGTGATAATTATGAAGAAATAGGAAACTCATTGCAGTTTGCAGAGTCTTCTATTTTTTCAGTGTCTAAATTAAAGCAATGTAGTATTCTAATGATTTTTTTTACATGCAAGTATTAATAAAGAATACATCAGTATTTCTGATGTGAATTAGCTAGTAAGTATGTGTGTGTGTGTGTGTGTGTGTGTGTGTTAGACACTCAGTCGTAGCCAACTCTTTGTGACCCCATGGACTGAAGCCCGCCAGGCTCCTCTGTCCATGGGATTCTGCAGGTAAGAATACTGGAGTAGGTTGCCATTTCCTTCTCCAAGCTCGTAAGTATAAGTATTACTTTTCTTGGAAATATTCAGTTTGGGTTTATAGTTATGGTAATTAATGACATTATAAAGCTGCTGAAATGTAATGGGATAAAGATTTAAAAGAAAGCATATTCTAGCTAAAAACTGCTAACTCACCTCAAGGAAATATACCCCAAATTTCTTTATTGTCTAAAGAAATGTTTAAGTGAAAATAGACCAAAACCAAAAATCTCAAAAAAATGATTGGTTAGGAGGAAGAGAAATGGAAGTGGTATCTGGCTTCTCAAAAATCGACGGAAAAGGTGAATTTTACCTGCCTCTAAGTCTCTTACAAACAGGCTTGTGAAAAGTGTACTGGGTTGATTTAGTAGAATGAAAATCTTGCCTTATTTTATAAAGACCAATTTAAAACTTAATAGACTAGTTTGGAGTAGTGGTTTGCAAATTTAGTGCACATCAGTGTAATTTGGAAACTTTATTAAATCAAAGGTTGCAGGGCCTCACCCCCAGAGTTTCTGATTCACTAGGAGTGGGGTAGGGCTGAAGAATTTGCATTTTTTGCAAGTTGCCTGGTGAAGGTGATATTGCTTATCTGAGGCCACACTTCATGATCCTCTGGATTAGAGCACTATTGACAACACAGATTGTGGATTTTTTTTTTTTTTAATTTCTATATTTATTTTCAGCCTTTTTTTCCAGGAAAAGATTTAAAATGGATGGTATTGGCGGTTGTAATTACACCTTATAAAGTTCCTGAAGGGCAAAAGCCCCTGCCTCTGGCACTCCTTTGATGCAAGACCCAGGTCTGGAGAACTGTGGTCTGTAAGAATGAATGTTTATTATTATATAAATTATTTGGTTTTCAAAACTAATTCTCTCTTTTTTTTTATGTTGACCATAATATACAATAAAGTCAAGATTTTAATTGGCTTCTCATACAGTCGATTAAGTAAATCATCAATGAAAAGGAAATCGTTTGTTAAAAAATATGGGGCCTTTGGCATAATAAAAAGTAGCAGGATTTTCAAACAGGTGAAAAGATGCTGTGCTTACATCTTTGAGGGCTGCCTCCCTTCCTGGTTTATTTTGTGTCTTTCATTGCCCCAGGACCAGGGTCTTGCACAACAGTGGTCATTTAAAGTGAACTAAAGAAGAGAAAGACATTACTTTCTTAGATAATAAGTAATGTTTTACATTGCCCCGATCAAGGAAATCACCTTATTCTATTATGTCATTAAAAATTGTTTTTATTCTTTAGCCAAAAATACCTCTACACATTATTTTCTATCATTTCTGTTTAATTTTAAAATATTTTGTCCTCACAAATAGCTTTTTCCCTAATGTGCAACTAGTTTTAAGTTCTTCTATTCTGATCATAATGTACGTAATTAATTACCAACCTTGGGTGATGGCTACTTGGCAGTATAAGCATATTCATATAGCTGTTGTTTTGTTCCATTTTAATGGGGAAATACGAGCAATTGTCAGATTGTAGAACATATTGTGTGAGTCTTCAAAGCTATCTCTTAATAAATATTCAGGCAGGACCAAACATCATTAAGGTGTTCCTTTGATCTAGCTTGCAACATTAAAACATCATTTTATAGCTTGGCCTCATGCCACGTAGTACAAGAGAGATTCATTGTGAAAGTAAAATGGATGATTTCTCTTTCAATTTGTGTGAAAAACAAGCTTCATAAAAAGACCGCAGAATACTTTCCCTACCACTTTAGTTGATGCTTCTCCATTATATCTGATCCTTCAATTTAAAAAAAAATTGAAGAGAATAATAAATATTCAAGAAGTAGGAGTTGTATGAATTAATTTTGTTTTGCTCCTCTGAAAGTATCTTTGAAATAGTGACATGGGAAGTTGTTAGAAAAAAAGAGAAATAGCAGAGAAAATTGAGATGCGCTGTACATTATGGATCGACACATCCAATATTCTTAGGCTTGAGGCTTTTGGACTGAACTGTCCACCAAACATTTGAATTAAGAGAACTTTGAGTATAAAAATGAAAATTTAATTGGGAAAGGGAAAATTTTTGCATATAATTTTTCTCCCCCAGACCTGAGCAAGTGCTCTCAGTTGTATAGAAGAAATAGAAAATGGAAACTCAGCTCATTTAGCATTAAATTTAAGTGTTGTTCAGCATCTTCTCCCTTCTGAGGAAAAAAATGTAGATGCCCTTATTAATTTTTCTTAAAACTCACACTTGAAGTCAAACACATACACTTAAAAGAAATAAAATTACTGGAACCTAATGGTTAAACCCAAAGTAGTTTTCTCCAAAGTCTCATTTTAATTTTAAAGTTGAGACCCCATGATCATTTTTTTCCCCTCTGCCAGACAGAGATCAGCCCTCTGGAAAAGATAAATACATGTTGGTTGGACAAATGAATCCAGAACTTAAGCTGTTCTTTTCCTTAAGCCCTTTATGTAAACTATATTTAAGAATTCATCTTTGAAAGATTCCATTTGTAGTTTGTGCCTATGGTTTTGTATATAAATTATACATTTAGAACTTAATTCTTTTGTTGATCACAGCAGGGAATAAGGTTAGCAGAGATCCTCTAGAGTTCCAAAACTGGTCATAGCCTTGTGTTTGCAGCAAAAGAAAAAATTTAAAACTGATTAAAGAGCTTGAGGTGATAACAGAAGTGTTTTTTATCCAAGCGTGACTGTTCTTGGGGCAAAAGCTTTCTGGCTTTTGTGAAAAATCTTAACTTTAGCTCAATATAGAAAACTATTACTTTTCAGCATAGGACAGAGTTTAAACCATATGCTCGGAGGACCATATCAATTTAATTTTTATTACTTTATAAATAATAAACTATGTGTTAGCATTCTTTGAAGTCAGTCTTGGTTATTTTATATACTCTGTCTCTGTGAGTTTTATACAACTCCTTTACCTAAGAACTTAAGCATTTTGACAAATAGTAATGATAGAACCCTTACACATTAATAACAGATACTGCAATGAACGCCTACACATTATTAACAACAGATACTGCAGTGTCGGAACTCTTTGTATGCTGTGTTATGTAATGTATATGTTAAACTCTGCAGGCTCTCCTTCCCAGCTTGATGAAGTAAGTGGCCACACTGGGGAAGCCCATGTGTCAGAGAACTTCGGGAGTCCTCAGCAATCCATGGGACACCTCTGGGGACTGTGGCCTCTTGGAGTCAAGGGCAGCCTCCAGGCAACAGCCAGCAATGAGCTGAACCCTTACTCCTACAAGCATAGGAAACAGATTCCGCTGACAACCTGGCTTATCTTAGAAGGAGATTCTTCTGTAGCTGAGTTCTCCGATGAGAATGCAGCTGGGCTAGTATCTTCACAGCAATATTGTGAAACCCTAAGCTGAGGAACTGGCTAAGCTGTATTTCTGACTACGGAAACTGTAAGTTAATAAATTGTTGTCACTTAGTTGCTAAGTCGTGTCTGACTCTTTTGCGACCCCATGGACTATAACCCACCAATCTCCTTCTGTCCATGGGATTTCCCAGGCAAGAATACTGGAGTTGGTTGCCATTTCCTTCTGCAGGGGATCTTCCTAACCCAGGGATTGAACCCACGTCTCTGTCTCCTGCACTGGCAGGCAAGTTCCTTACCACTGAGCCACCAGGAAAGTCCAAGATAAATATCTTGTTGCTAAAGTTGCTAAGTGCATGGCAGCTTGTTTTGTGGGAGATAACTAACATACTTCCTCAGAAACAGCTGGCATAAGCCCTTTGCCCTCTTTTTCTTCCTTTCTGTCTTCTATCCTTTGCCTAAAACTCAGCTACATCTTTACTGGACCAGGAGTTTGAGGACCACATTTTTGGAATGTTGGCGCTTTGAGCTGGAAGACATCTAAGTTCCTAAGGGGCAGGGAAATTCATGTGAGCATAACCATTTATCTTATTTGAGCCATTATTTTGCTTTTTCTAGTTTTCTATCATTATTCTAAATAATATTATAAATATTATTAACTGGACTTTGTTTCATTTTATTGTTTATTATAATAAGAATTTATGTTTGTTGTAGAAGATTTGGAAGGAACAAAGAAATATCACTCATAACTTTATACTCAGAAACACCCACCACTAACATGTAGTGTATTTCTATAAATACTGAAGTATTTTGATCTAACTGTTGGGAAAAAAGACATCTATAGCAAGTATTTGTGACATTTAAATATCATGACTTCTCTGTCATTAAGATAAAGTTTATTGAAATTACTTTAAAACATCTGGTTGGAATGTGGAAAATGCAATCAAACAAGCATTTGGCAAGAGAGAGACAAAATATCTCATCTATTTTTTTTTTTTACTAAATTTAAACTTTTTTAAAAAAGTCAATTTAGGCTGTTTGTTTTTGTCTTCAGAAATATGACCTCTATATCTAAGCAGATAATTCAGGTTCCAAACTGCTGGCTACTGACATGGAAGTTAATTTTGGGCACCCAAAATATGTAGCGGAGAAGGCAATGGCAAGCCACTCCAGTACTCTTGCCTGGAAAATCCCATGGATGGAGGAGCCTGGTAGGCTGCAGTCCGTGGGGTCGCTAAAGGTCGGACACGACTGAGTGACTTCACTTTCACTTTTCACTTTCACACATTGGAGAAGAAAATGGCAACCCACTCCAGTGTTCTTGCCTGGAGAATCCCAGAGACGGGGGAGCCTGGTGGGCTGCCGTCTATGGGGTCGCACAGAGTCGGACATGACTGAAGTGACTTAGTAGCAGCAGCAGCAAAATATGTAGGTTTTTTTTTTTTTTTTGCATTCCATGATGAATCTCAGATTATTGCTTAACTTTGCAAACATATATATACGAGTTGTGATTTTTACTAATATTTTCACATGATAGTTAAAATTCGTTTGAAATCAAACTTTTTTCATTACAGCTTTTTAAAAGTTGAAGATTTGCTAATCTTAGTTTGAGAGTTTTATACTAAAAATTCTCAAGTCCAAGGTTCTTAGTAGTTACGATCTTCTACATATTAGGACCAGTCTGTCTTTACCAAAGTACCTCCCAAGACAACCCTCAGCTCTTGTCCTGCTGGTTTACCCCAAATAGCTTTATAAAGCTCTCTCCTCCACACCTTAACTCAGTTCTCCAGCTTATTATGATCACACCCCCTCTGCACTTTATTTTTTGATCCATTTTAAAAAATATTTATTTATTTATTTTTGTTTGGCTGTGCTGGCTGTTAGTTGTGGCACGTGGGATCTATTTCTCTGACTAGGGATTGAACCTGGGCCACCAACATTGAAGGTGAGGAATCTTAGCTACTGGACCACCAGGGAAGTCCTCTCTGCACCTTAAATGGACCCATCTTTTAAAATTCAGTTGAACTCTCAGCTTTTTCAGAGACTCTCTTAGATCAAATCAGACCTTTATGATTTCTCCAGAGATTATTTCCTCAGAATCTACCCAGATGGCATTAGAACCTGATACTTTCTTATAATTAGACTTTCTTATTCCCGCCTCTCTTCTGCTTGTCTGTATGGCATAGAGATTGATTAACATTTTTGTTGGAAAGTGAATTGATAAATACAGCTCAAATCTCTATTCATAGCTGTATTTTCCACTTATTAAAATGAGTAGAATCATTTTCAATGAAAAGTCTGTGAATTTACTTCATCCATGGGGAAAGATTTGAGAAGAGAATAGAAAGCAAGGAAATACAAGCCTGAATTTTGGAAATTGATAACCTTAACTTCTGAATTAAAGTCATATTAAGGACACACAGTTCAGGTCACTGTGTTTCAGTGTATTGTCCTTGAAAGGAACAAACCTGTCCATGTGATCTTACTGTGTTTCCTTTGGAAATGAGGAAAACTAAATAAAATGATATGAGGAGTGCAACATGACATTTTCCAAAAAAATGATAATTTGTAGAAACTCTCCAATTCAAGGTGAAGGTGTCAGTTAGCACTTAGAAGCTTTCATGTTCAAGAGTACTTCACAGAAAATAGATAACCAAATTGAGGTGCTCCTCTTTTGAAATCCTCCCAGGGTATTTAGCTGCGTCTTTGTACTATAAGGCCACAAGAGCCCTGATGGCAGGATCCCAGCAGTGTTCAGGGAACACTGTTTGATTATGTTTCTTTTTATTATGCTTGAAGGATATTGTGCTTTTTTTAAAAAAACAAAACAAAAAACTGAAGGTTTGTGGCAACCCTGCATGGAGCAGGTCTATTAGAGCCATTTCCCCAACAACATTTGCTCACTTTTTCTGTATCACATTTTGGTATTTCTTGCAATCTTTGAAGCCCTCCACTAGCCAAAAGATTATGACTTGCTGAAGGATCAGATAATGGTTAGTGTATTTTACTGTGAAGGTATTTTTTAATCAATATATGCATAAACGTTTTTCAGACATAATGCTATTGCACACTTCATAGACTATAGTATAGTGTAAACAAAACTTTTATATGTACTGGGAAACCAAGAAATTTGTTCAACTTTATTGTGATATTCAGTTTACTGTGGTGGTCTAGAACTGAACCTTCAATATCTCTAAGGTATGACTGTGTTTAACGGAGTAAGTTGTAATTTTTAAAAATTTAAAAAATCCTCATAATTATGTGAGCCTTTCCAGGTGATACAGGAGACATGAGTTCGATCCCTGGGTCAGGAAGTTTCCCTGGAGAAGGAAATGGCAACCTGCTCTAGTTTTCTTGCCTGGAGAATTCCATGGAGAGAGGAACCTGGTGGGTTACAGCCCATGGGGTCACAAAGAGTAGGACATGACTGAGCACTTCCTCCTCCTCCTCTTCTTCCTCATAATTATGTAAAAAATGGAAATGAATTTCCTAATTAGAAAATGAAAATACAGGTGGGATTGAAAAACATGACTTGATTGTTTGCAAAATACTTCAATTTTTGCAATACTTTATCACTTTAGAATAACTCAGTTTTATTAAACTCTTAGATGATTCCATGTATTATCTACAGGTAAAGCAGAGATTCAAGGTACAGACTTTTCAGATGTTCTACTCAGTGGTAGAATGAAGTCTTCAGTTCTGCTCCTTTAACTCCTTGAACAAACTCTCATTCTTGTGAAAAGGAACATTTATTTATAGTGGTGTGTCATTTTAATCCATGCCAGGTTATTGAAGAATAAAAACTCTTTGTTAATTAAATTTCAAAAAAGCTGGTTATTATCCTAAATTGAACAGTTCTGTTTTCTCTCTCGGTTTCTGGGATATTTCTTTCTACAGTGTTCTTAGACTCAGCCCACTTTTAGATTTAGTCACTTTCTGCTTAATCAAGAGTGGGCAGGGGACCATTCCTCTAGGAGATAAAGCAGAAAGCTGGTGAAGGGGGGAATAACTTGCTTTTTTCTCTTCATTGACAAATTGCTTCATACATTTTGATGTACAACTCCAGATTCCATTTGTTGTGGTCTTAATTTCTAAGTTTCTAGGTAAGGTAAAATATTCCAATGATTTGCCATTTTAAGAATAATTTTCAATTTTAGAGAGATGTAAAGATGCAGCACTTTTTGAAATTATATGTGTCTCTGTGTGTGTGTGGCTCAGTTGTGTCCAACTCTTTGTGAGTCCCTGGACTTTACCCATCAGGCTCCTCTGTCCATGGAATTCTCCAAGCAAGAATACTGGAGTGAGTTGCCATTCGCTTCTCTGGGAATCTTCCTGACCCAGGAATTGATCTGGGTCTCCTGCATTGCAGGCAGATTCTTTACTGTCTGAGCCACAAGGAAAAGCTTTTTTTAATTTGAAAACCTTATTATTCATTTCTGGAATGTTATCTGTTTTTCAGTTATGAAACGCACCTGGAACAAAATTCAAAAGTTGTATGAAATAGGATTATGCCTTTGTCTCCCCTCCCCATTGTCCAAAGCCCCCTCAATTTAAATTATTTTGAGTATTTATCCAAAAGTGGAATTGATGAATCATTTGGTAATTCTATTTTTAATTTTTTGAGGAACTACCATACTATTTTCCACTGTGGCCGAACCATTTTGCATTCCCAAGAACAGTGCATTTGGGTCCCAATTTTGCTACATAGTCACCAACACCTATTATTTATTTTCATAATAGTCATCTAAATGATATGAAATGATATCTCTTTGTAGTTTTAATTTGCATTTCCCTAATGATCAATGATATTGAGCATCTTTTTGTGTGCTTATTGACCATTTATATATCTTCTTTGGAGAAATTTCTATTTAAGACTTTTGCCCATTTTTTTTCTTTTTCTTTCTTTTTTTTAGGTTTTATTTATTTATTTATTTTTATTTTTTCAAAAACAATTTTAGGAATCTTTACCTAAAAACAACCTTATCTTAAAATGGAGTAAATTTGGTTTTACGAACAGCAAGCAAAGTACAGAAGCAAAGATGCATTACAAGAGCATTAAGTTCTATATTAGGTCACAGAGTCTAATCTGAAATCACACCCATAATATCATTTTTCAGGATATCTGGGAAATAGTTATTTCCCAGGATGTCTGAACCATAGCTACTCTATTTTGACTTAATTAGCCAAAGCAAATTTCACCATTAATGACGTCAGTGTTTTTCTAGGTATGAGAAGATGCAAGAATTGGAACTCATAAAACCTTTTTCTGAAAAGATCTAACTAATTTATTTATTTTTATTGAAGGATAATTGCTTTACAGAATTTTGTTGTTTTCTGTCAAACCTCAACATGAATCAGCCATAGGTATACACTCCCATCTCCTTCCCAATCCCACCCCTCTAGTTTGATGCAGAGCCCCTGTTTGAGTTTCCTGAGCCATAGAGCAAATTCCTGTTGCCTATCTATTTTACACATGGTAATGTAAGTTTCCACGTCACTCTCTCCATACGTCTCACCCTCTCCTTCCCTCCCCCCACGTCCATAAGTCTATTCTCTATGTCTGTTTCTCCACTGCTGCCCTGTAAATAAATTCTTCAGTACCGTTTTTCTAGATTCCGTATATATGTGTTAGAATATGATATTTATCTTTCTCTTTCTGACTCACTTCACTCTGTATAATAGACTCTAGGTTCATCCACCTCATCAGAACTAATTAAAATGTGTTCATTTTTATGGCTGAGTAATATTCCATTGTGTACATGTACCACAACTTCTTTATCCATTCATCTGTCGATGGACACCTAGGTTACTTACATGTTCTAGCTATTGTAAACAGTGCTGCAGTAAGCAATGGGATACATGTGTCTTTTTCAATTTTGGTTTCCTCAGGGTATATGCCTAGGAGTGGGATTGCTGGGTCATATAGTGGTTTTATTCCTAGTTTTTTAAGGACTCTCCGTACCATCATCCATAGTGGCTGTATCAACTTACACTCCTTCCAACAGTGCAAGAGCATTCCCTTTTCTCCACACCCTCTCCAGCATTTATTGTTTGTAGATCTTTTGATGATGGTCCTTCTGACCAGTGTGAGGTGATATCTCATTGTAGTTTTGATTTGCTTTCTCTAATAATGAGCGATGTTGAGCATCTTCTCATGTGTTTGTTAGCCATCTGTATGTCTTCTTCGGAGAAATGTCTGTTTAGGTCCCTTTCCCACTTTTTGGTTGGGTTGATTGCTTTTCTGGCATTGAGCTGTATGAGCTGCTTGTATATTTTGGAAATTAATCCTTTGTCATTTGTTTCAATTGCTATTATTTTCTCCCATTCTGAGGGTTGTTTTCTCACCTTGCTTATAGTTTCCTTTGCTGTGCAAAAGCTTCTAAGTTTAGTCAGGTCCCACTTGTTTACTTTTAGGTCTTACATTTAGATTTTTAATCCATTTTGAGTTTATCTTTGTATATTTTGTTAGGAAGTGTCTAATTTCATTCTTTTACATGTAGCTGTCCAGTTTTCCCAGCACTATTTATTTTAGAGGCCAGATTTTTTTTAGCTATATATATATATATGTATATATAATTTATTTGGTGGCTTAACTATAAAGAATCTGCTTTATTGTGGGGATTCAAAACATAACCCTTGGGTTGGAATACAACTACTGTTCAGTGGTGAGATTACGAGGGTGTCACTACCTTGAACAAAATCTTCTCAGGGAATATATGAGTGACAGGATTTGAATTACCATCATTAAATGTGTTCTAGCAACAAATACATATGCATGTATACATATAAAATAAATAAATACAAATAATATATAAAAGAAAGTGCTAGTCACTCAGTCGTGTTTGACTCTTTGTGACCCCATGGACTATAGCCCACCAGGTTCCTCTGTCCATGGAATTGTAATTCCATGGACAGAATTCCTTTGTAATTCTATTTCCAGATAATAACACCTTGTTTAAAAATGGAATTTAAACATAATGGCAGAAACAATATTGAACTTGGAATTAAGGGTGTTGAGTTCTGCTCATTATTTCTCAAATAGAATCTCTGAATTAAAAGCATTGGGAATATTGCTAAAATGCAGACTCCCAAAATCTGACCAAACACATTAAATTCTAGTCTTTGATGATATATGTGTAGCTGTATTTTTACCAGCCACCTTAAGTGAGTCTTATGCACTCTAAAGTTCAAGATCCTCTTTTCCTATATCTGTTTCCTAAATTTTCCTTAAGTTTCTTTTATTTCCTATTGATATAAACTGCTCTGTTGATTCCATTGGTCTTTAAATACCATATTTGGGGCACAGCAGTCATTTAAAAATATTATTTCTTCTATAAAATAAAATTAAATCTGTAAATATATTAATGATGAACAACATTGTAGTCGTTTTCTTATGAGCTATTTTTGAACTAAAATTTTAGAAGAATTTAATGCTGTGTGATTTCCCTTGCTCGATTTTTGTAGGACTTCCTTGATGACTCAGCAGTAAAGAATCTGCCTGCCATGCAAGAGACTCAGGAGATGTGGGTTTGATCCCTGGTCGGGAATAATTAAGTGCTGCATGATTTCCCTTGCTCCTGACTTTTAGAACATACAAAAAATTTTCTTCCCATAAAGAATATAATATTGGTGTTATGTTATGCCCTTAGAAGAAGATCTATAACAGAGAGGAAGGAGATACACAATCTTAACGATCACACTGCCACCAAATCCTATAAGGATTCCACAGTGAGGTTTTATTTCAACAAGATTTTGGTACTGAAGAAAAGCACTGAAAATAAAACTGGAATGATTGAAGAGCTTTGAAGAGGGATGAAGAGAATAATAAAATGAAATTATTGAGAGAGGTACTAAAATCAAAGATGATGATGAATCTTCACTCCTCAGTACCACATGCTTCATAAGGGCAGCGGATTCTTAGAAAATTCCTCTGAGTACCGTTTTAGCTTGATTTAAAAAATATATATTACTGCTTCTTATTAATATATTTTTTCCCTCTTCTATATTATTCTGACTGAATTGTAAGGGAAAAACACATAATTCCTTTGTAAAAATAAGGAAACAATAGTATGAAAGAAAAAAAATTTTTTTAATTACAGAGGAAGAAAAGAGGATATAGACCTGAAATTGAGTATGCTTTATGTTGTTGTCTGAGATAATATTTGAGTGTAGCTTAGCTGGTAAAAAATCTGTCTGCAATGCAGGAGACCCTGGTTTGATCCCCAGGTTGGAAAGATCTCCTGGCGAAGGGATAGGCTACACACTCCAGTATTCTTGCCTGGAGAATTCCATGGACAGAGAAGCCTGACGGGCTGCAGCCCATGGGGTCCTAAAGAGTCAGACAGGACTGAGAAGCTATCACTTTGCTTCATGACCAATGACACTGTTACTGATCCCCATGCCCCAAATATCTTCCTAGCTCATCTGCTAAAAGTTTTACACTGGGGAGATTAGATTTTAATGTTTCATCAAAGATAATATTAATTGGAAAAATATAAAAACAGAATGTTCAGACTGAGACCTTTATGGAAGAAAAGATATAATTTACTTTCATCTTGGGAAAAATGTGATGTGCGTAGATTAGTCATTTGTAAAAAGCACTGACTGAACATAAATCTTCCTTTTCCTTCTACCATTGTGGTACTCTTACAACATGGAACCCTTGGCTTAGATTTGAGATTTTTAGCTTTAGCAATTGACTTTCAATTTAGTATAAAATGGTTTTTCACATTTCCTAAAATGCACAGTTAATATGATAAAGAACTTAAATTGTAATACTGGATATAACTAAGAACATTTCAGGGTATGTTTATCACTTCTGAAATATTGGCTTATAACAACCAATTAAAAGAAACAAATCACAGCTCTAGAGTTTTTGTAGTCTCAGATGTCAGAAGCATTCTGCTTTGAAAGTGGATAAACGAATCATTGTGAAATATTTATAAGAAATGATAACATAACAAAAATCAGTGGCACTGAGGCACTTTTTCCAAGTGCCCTTTTCAAAGAACTCATTGATCTGTTTGGCCTGTGTCTGTTAGACACATGATATTATCCAACACGTGTCTTTTGCACTGTTTCCTTCTAATCCTTCTGATAATAGATATAAAGCAGATCTCTAAGGAATGCCCTAGTCAAAAGACAGAAGTATACTAAAAGAACAAGAAGAAGACACATGAGGACAACTACTAAGCTACAATTGAAAATAAATTATCAATTATTAGAAAATGATTGTGTATGTTATCTTCAGGATAAGATTGTAAGGCTTTTACCCACCAGAAATGATTGAATATGTCTCTACTGTTGTATTTTTTTCGATTGTCCAGCAGATGTTGGCAATTTGCTCTTTCCTCTGCCTTTTCTAAAACCAGCTTGAACATCTGGAAGTTCACAGTTCATGTATTGTTGAAGCCTGGCTTGGAGAATTTTGAGCATGACTTTACTAGCGTGTGAGATGAGTGCAACTGTGCGGTACTTTGAGCATTCTTTGGCTTTGCCTTTCTTTGGGATTGGAATGAAAACTGACCTTTTCCAGTCTTGTGGCCACTGCTGAGTTTTCCAAATTTGCTGGCATTTTGAGTGCAGCACTGCACAGCATCATCTTTTAGGATTTGAAATAGCTCAACTGGAATTCCATCACTTCCACTAGCTTTGTTCATAGTGATGCTTCCTAAGGCCCACTTGATTTCACATTCCAGTATGTATGGGTCTAGGTGAGTGATCACACCATCTCTTGAGAAATCTGTATGCAGGTCAGGAAACAATAGTTAGAATTGGACATGGAACAAAAAACTGGTTCCAAATAGGAAAAGGAGTACGTCAAGGCTGTGTATTGTCACCGTGCTTGTTTAACTTATATACAGAGTACATCATGAGAAATGCTGGGCTGGATGAAGCACAAGCTGGAATCAAGATTGCTGGGAGAAATATCAATAACGTCAGATATGCAGATGACACCACCCTTATGGCAGAAAGTGAAGAAGAACTAAAGAGCCTCTTGATGAAAGTGAAAAAGGAGAGCGACAAAGTTGGCTTAAAGCTCAACATTCAGAAAACTAAGGTCATGCATCTGGTCCCATCACTTCATGGCTAATAGATGGAGAAAGAGTGAAAACAGTGGCAGGCTTTAATTTTTGGAGCTCAAAAATCACTGCAGATGCTGATTGCAGCCATGAAATTAAAAGGCGCTTACACCTTGCAAGAAAAGTTATGACCAACCTATTAGACAGCATATTAAAAAGCAGAGATATTACTTTGCCAACAAAGGTCCATCTAGTCAAAGCTGTGGTTTTTCCAGTAGTCATGTACGGATGTGAGATTTGGACTATAAAGAAAGCTGAGCGCCGAAGTATTGATGCTTTTGAACTGTGGTGTTGGAGAAGACTCTTGAGAGTCCCTTGGACAGCAGGGAGATCCCACCAGTCCATCCTAAAGGAAATCAGTCCTGAATATTCATTGGAAGAACTGATGGTGAAGCTGAAACTCCAATACTTTGGCCACCTGATGCAAAGAGCTGACTCATTTGAAAAGACCCTGATGCTGGGAAAGATTGAGGGCAAGAGAAGAAGGGGACGACAGAGGATGAGATGGTTGGATGGCATCACTGACTCAATGAACATGAGTTTGAGTAAACTCTGGGAGTTGTTGATGGACAGGGAGGCCTGGTGTGCTGCAGTCCATGGGGTCACAAAGAGTTGGACATGACTGAGCAACTGAACTGAACTGCTGTATTACCTGTTTTTGTTGTTTAGTCGCCAAGTTGTGTCCAGCTCTTTGCAACCTATGGACTCTAACCTACCAGTCTCCTCTGTCCACGGGATTTCCAGGCAAGAGTACTGGAGTGGGTTGCCATTTCCTTCTTCAGGGGATCTACCCGACCCAGGAATGGAACCCACGTCTCTTGCATCTACTGCACTGGCAGGTGGATATTTCACCATTGAGCCACCAGGAAATCCCACTAAAGAGTATTACTTAGAGCAAATTTCCAACAGCTAGAATTTGAAACACTTGTTTCATGTTTATTAAGCCAACATTGTTTGCCAACATAAGGTATTTTCTGAGCATGAAATTTCTAGTTATGTCATGTGTAACTTTTCTAATTCCAACAGCCATTTGGCACCTTGTTCCTGATCATGGACTAGTAGAAGTGAATTCTGTATCTTTGGCAAAGGAATATAACCTCTCTTTGTCTAACTGCTGTAATATTTCTTCTCATTGACATCAGCAATGTCCAAAGTACTCTTATCAAGGTACATATGGTACAAATGGAACAAACATAAAATGATTTATGCCACTTGAGGGTGTCCTACACTTTATCAAATGAAGATGAATTGCTGTACTTTGCAGGGGTGCATTGTCTCTCTCCCTCAAATTCATTATTAGTAGATTTCAAGAGCTTGGTATTAGGTCTACTGAAAATGTGTTTTTATATAGTACTACTGTTTTTCTACTTTCTGATGTCTGCTACATGATGGATCATTGCAGTGTTCCTCTAGGGAATCTTAGTTGAATTCCATTTTGGTCAAAACTCAGCATACACAAGATTTAGATTTCTCTTAATATTACTTGTTCTTTTGTGGTTTATACTGAAAGATTTCCAACTGTGTATGTGATGGTCAAGTTTTTGATATCTATGATTTAACTCTATTTTCCTTTTGCATGTGTATCATTTTATGAGGTCACTAATGAACTTTCTACTAAAGTGCTTTGGTTAAAGCATTTTAGTACAAAGAGTGGCTTTTAGGGATCAATAATTATGGCAAATAAAGTAATGAATTAATGTAGGAAAGGAGCATTTATCATTAACTTCATGAATGCACATTATCTTGTAGCTTAATGGACAAGCTCACTTCAATCTATCACCCTATAGAGTATTATCCTTCATAGTCTGACTGCCGCTTTATCAGCAAAGTGTTAAAGCAAAGAATTAAGAGTTTTTAAGCAGCCCGAGAAAGACTATGTGATCTCACCCTTAAGCCTCAGGGAAATATTTTGCATAAAATCTGTTCCCTGATGCTTTTAAGTTTAGGGTTGTGAAGGTTCTTTGATTTTTCTTGTTTGATTCTGCCAGTGTGCTGAAAGGTCAAATGGGAAAGACAGTTAAGTAATTTGGATACTGAAAGACTTATTGTTCCAAAACTTAAGTAGTACACATTCCATTTCTAAAGAAGTCCATAATCATTCATATTTGTGTGAAAAGAAAACCTTCAGGCAAAACTGTATTCCAGATATATTGCAGTATAATTGTCAATTTAATTAGGATCCAGAGATTTAATTTTAAAGCACTTAAAATATTTTAATTTTACTCTATAATTGAAAATTCAAAACATAGTCTTATGTAAGCAACAGAAGATCTCTAAAGTGTAAATCAGTGAACTGGATTTTCTTTTTAAGTTCTTGTTCCTTGCGCAGTAGAAAGGAGGGGATCCCATTGATATTGTTATACATATCTTGTCCCATTTTAGTAATGAAGATACCAAAGATTGAAGGACTATTTTACATAAATAAGTGATAGAACAATTCAGCTATTTTGATTTCGAAGGAAAAGCTAAATGGCACAAAAGTCAGAGGAAATTATAGATTAGATAACCCCCAAACCCAAAATAACAACACAAGCTTTGCCTCTAGTTGCTTAGAAAAACCCTTCTACTACTTTCATATATTTTGTGAAATTATCAGTTCTTAACTGTTCAGAACAAGTAAGAGATTTCCTTCCTGGTGTAATTATGAGTATGTACTAAAATGAATAAGTAGCATTAAATTTAAAACTTTTCAATTTCAGATAAGGTTTTTAACTGAAGAATTAAGCATTTTACTGAAGAATTTAGGCACTAAAATATTTTAAAATATTCATTTTGATTTATATTAATATTTGGGACTTCCCAGGTGGCTCAGTGGTAGAGAATCTGCTTGCCAATGCAGGAGATGTGAGATTGATCCCTGGGTTGAGAAGATCTCCTGGAGTAGGAAATGGCAACCCACTTCAGTATTCTTGTTTGCAAAATTCCATGGACAGAGGAGCCTAGTGGACTACAGTCCATGGGATCACAAAGAGTCAGAAACAACTGTGTGACTGAACACACACACAATCTTTTTTATAGGTTATATCTATCCCATTAAGAATGGCTCATTTTATTTCAATCTTAATTTACTTTTCTTTTAATCAAAAGCCTCTTCAACATCTGAGATTGCATTGTATTTTCAAACTTGATCTATTAATTTAATCATATAATGCTGTAATTATTTATTGGAATATTCACTCCTTCGCTCCTCCCCCCTTCCTTTTTCAGTAAAAAATACATTATATGCCTGTCATAGACTATTCCTTTAATGTAAACATTTTAATCTTTAAATGTAAATGTTAGTTGATGAAATCAGTCTTTGATTACATAATATTTTCTTTGAATTATTCTTAAAAAGATATGTGAAACACTTATTGAGTTCTGTTTTAGAAACTGTATTCTCTAGTACAAATCCTAGGATCTAGATTTGTGCCTGACAATTCTCCCAAAATGTAGTTAAGCTTTCTTTTTTTTTGATAAGACACATGGAAGTCTCAGTTCAGTTCAGTCGCTCAATCGTGTCCGACTCTCCGCGACCCCATGGAAGTCTAGCAACAAAAATAAAGAATAGTCTTTGCGAATTATACACTTAGTGGCAAAACTTACCTCATTTTCAGTATTACCAAGACACATTTAGTATCAGTCTATTTAAAGGACTATTTTAAAGAAAAATAATAGAAAATAAACTTGATAGCTAATAATGTTTACATATATTCTTTCAAATCTGGAACTCAATTTCTTGACAATTGTCTTTAAGCATGTTGTATTTATCATTTATTACTTATTATTATCTCTTATTTTGGTTAAAGCAAACTATAAGAAAATACATGGGGTCATTGATAAATAGTCTTTCATGTGATAATCCTTTTGGTGGGGAACACATTCTTCTCATAATTTACTACTAAGTGAAAATGAGATCAATAGGTTTTGTTGTAATCAATTCTGTATGGCTGCAATGGTCAATAAAGAACCATCTAACCACAACTTCACTTGAAGAAAAAGCAGGAAGTATGCATGTTGCTGGTGGCAAATGAAAACATTTTGTCTTTCATAACCTCCCTAAGAATATTTTGCTCTTAGTTGTAATCGTAAAGTTGAAGCTACATAAAATTTCCTAAACTATTTCCCTGTTATTGTGAATCCAATCAATGGAAAACACTATTCAAGGCAATCATAGGAATGAACTTCAAACTCATCTTATTTTGAAGACTCAAGTGTATAGAATTATTTCAGAACTAAATGAAAATACCGTAAATGAATTATTTGAAAGGTGGATGTATTTGCAGTATTGGAATATATCAGAATATCAGACAGTTAAGAATATAATAAGTATCAGCTTTAGGAAAATATTTGTTGTTGTTATTCAATCACGAAGTCATGTCTGACTGTTTGTGACCCCATGGACTGCAGCATGCCAGCCTAGCCTGTCCTTCACTCTCATGGAGTTTGTTCAAACTCATGTCCATTGAATCAATGATGCCATCCAACCATCTCATCCTCTTTTCCACTTGCCCTCAATCTTTCCTAGCATCATGGTCTTTTCCAGTGAGTTGGCTCTTTGCATCAGGTGGCCAAAATATTCGAGTTTCAGCTTCAACATCAGTCCTTCCAATGAATATTCAGGGTTGATTTCCTTTGGGATTGAGTGGTTTGATCTCCTTGCTGTCCAAGAGATTCTCAAGAGTCTTCTGTAGCACCACAATTCAAAAGCATCATCCTAGAATAAGAAAATATTGGGTTGGTCAAAAAATTTGTTCAGGTTTTTCTATAGTATCTTACAGAAAAACACAAATGAATGTTTTGCCACCCCAATAATTATATGTGGATGGTTTCATGATAAATTATCATGTTGATGGCAGTGTGGATTGGGATAAAGTGAGGAAAGTTCTTTATTTTTTCATAATTTTCCTGTGATGTCAACACTCATTATGAGGATATCTCACTTTTACTTTTTATTTCGGTAAAGAAAAGTTGATTAACTTTTTGATCCAGTATTCCAAATAAGTGCTTCCCAGGTGGTAAAGAATCTCCCTGCCAATGCAGGAGACATGGGAGACGTGGGTTCGATCCCTGGGTTAGGAAGATCCCCTGGCGTAGGAAATGGCAACCCACTCAAGTATTCTTGCTGGAATAATCCTGTGGACAGAGGAACCTGACAGGCTACAATCCATGGGGTCACAAAGAGTAGGACCTGAGTGACTGAGCACTCATGCATACCAAGTCCCATGTTGAAATTTTTGACATTACTTAATGTTCAAAAGAATGTAAGTTTAAAGGAGTCAATTATCTTTTCAATTGGTGTAGACATTTAAATGATAACAGGTTAAGGCTGGCAAGTTTCTAACAAATCTGGCACATTAAATGTGAATTTATATACCTCTAGGAAAACACTTTGGCTATATATATCACAAACCAAAGAGAAGTTTATACTCTTTAACTCTGTAATTCTACTGTTGAAAATTTGCCCTGAGGAAACTCTTTAAAAGGAGGGGACAAAAGGCTATGAGCAGCTGTGTCAGGCCGCTGAGCCTCCATGCGAGGTGAGTGCTGGGATCCGGGCACCACAATCCCGAGGACCCAGGCCCTCCGATACCTCCGGATGGGGAATCAGTGGCATCCACAGTGGGAGTGGTTGCAACTGCCACGGCTCCTCTCGTGTACTTCACCTCACATTGCGGAGAGCTTGTCCCAGGCACAGGGACACCCCTTTCGTCCTCCCTCTGAGGATCGCTGGACTGATGGATGGCCCGGTGACTGAGGGGTGGTCTGCAGGCAGTGGCAAGGTGGTCCTCTGTGATGCTACCCAGCATTCTTTGCCTGTGGACTAAATAACTTTGCAAGCCTGTGGACTGTGGCAGTGGCTGAGAGCCTTTGAAACTAAAGCAGACTCTTACTTGGAGAGCTGGGTGTCTCTGTGTATGTTCCAAGAAGACTGTGTGATTAGTCTTACCCCTGCTGGTTCTCCCTGCATGAGTGTGCATGAATGGTGTTCTTAAGCACTTTCTGTGAGTACCACTCACACCTGTTCCTGGGACACTTTTCTTTAAAGGATCAGCAAGCATTCAGCTCAATTCCAGATTCATAGGGTTGTTGTACAGCAGATACTGCTTGTCTCACTAAGACAAGAGATGAAGCCCTGAGCCTTTGCAATGGGAGCACTGACTCCAAGACCCTAGACTACTGGAGAACTAATCCTAGGGAGTATCAAATAGTGAGAACTCACACAGAGGAAACCACTTGAATTCAAGACCTGGTATTACCCAACCACCAGTAGCACCCTGTGCAGGACACCTCATCCAAACAACAAACAAAACAAAAGTACAAACCCAATCATCAGCAGACAGGATTGCCACCTCACTCAGCCTTGCCCATCAGAGGAAAAAAAAAAGCAAACAAACAAAAAAAAACTCAGCACAAATCTCACCCTATACAAAGCTTACACAAACCACTGCACCAACCTTCAGAGGGCAGAAACCAAAAGGAAGAAAGAATTCAGCCTTGAAGCCTGGGAAAAGGAGACCTCAAACACAATACATTTAAAAAATTAATGAAAAGACAGAAATACTGCACGAATGAACAAACTAGAAAACACAGACGTCCAAATAAATGAAGAGGAAATAGGCAAACTACCTGAAAAAGAATTCAGAATAATGATAGTAAAGATGACGGAGAAGGCAATGGCAAGCCACTCCAGTACTCTTGCCTAGAAAATCCCATGGATGGACGAGCCTGGTGGGCTGCAGTCCATGGGGTTGCTACTAGTTGGACACGACTGAGCGACTTCACTTTCACTTTTCACTTTCACACATTGGAGAAGGAAATGGCAACCCACTCCAGTGTTCTTGCCTGGAGAATCCCAGGGACGGGGAGCCTTGTGGGCTGCCGTCTATGGGGTCGCACAGAGTCGGACACGACTGAAGCGACTTAGCAGCAGCAGCAGCAAAGATGATCAAAAACCTGAAAACAGAATGGAAAAAATGCAAGAATCAATTAACAAAGAGAAGAATTGAAGAATAAACATACAGAGACAAAAAACACAATTACTGAAATTAAAAATACTCTAGAAGGAATCAACAGCAGAATATCTGAAGCAAAAGAATAAATCAGTGAGCTGGAAGATAAAATGGTGGAAATAACTTCTGAAGAGCAGAATAAGTTAAAAGAATGAAAAGAACTGAAGATAGTCTCAGAGACCTCTGGGACAATATCAAATGCACCAACATTTGAATTTTAGGGGTCTCAGAAGAAGAAGAGAAAAAGAAAGGGTATGAGAAAAATTTTGAAGAGATTAAAGTAGAAAGTTTCCCCAATATGGAAAAGTAAATAGTCAATCAATTCCAAGAGGTGCAAAGAGTCCCATACAGGATAAAACCAAGGAGAAACATGCCAAGACACATAATAAAAAAACTAACAAAGATTAAACACAAAGAAGGAAAATTAAAAGCAGCAAGGGAAAAGCAATAAGTAACATTGGCAACCCACTCCAGTGTTCTTGCCTGGAGAATCCCAGGTACGGCGGAGCCTGGTGGGCTGCCATCTCGGGGTCTCACAGAGTCGGACATGACTGAAGCGACTTAGCAGCAGCAGCAGCAACATACAAGGGAACAGTATATGTTTAACAGCTGATTTTCAGCCGAAACTCTGAAGGCCAGAAGGGAGTGGAAGGATATATAAGTACTGAAAGGGAAGAATCTACCTGGCAAGGATCTCATTCAAAATTGATGGAGAGGAAGGAACAAGATGGAGGAGGAATAGGACGGCGAGACCACTCTCTCCCCTACAAATTCATCAAAAGAACATTTGAACGCAGAGTAAAGTCCACAAAACAACTTCTGAATGCTGTCAGAGGACATCAGGCACCCAGAAAAGCAGCCCATTGTCTTTGAAAGGAGGTAGGAAAAAACATAAAAGATAAAAAGAGAGACAAAAGAAGTAAGGATGGAGCTCTGTCCCGGGAAGGGAGGCTTTAAAAAGAGAGAAGTTTCCAAACACCAGGAAACACTCTCACTGGCGAATCTGTGGTGAGCCTTGAAATCTCAGAGGGCCACATAACCCTCTTTTTTAAGATTTTTTTTAAAACCCACAGATTACCTGCCAAACGGTAACTCCCAGCGGAGAAGGAGAGCAGACGCCTGCATACGCCATTAGCAAGCGGGGGCTGGGCAGGGAGGAGCCGGCTGAACTGCTTAGAGAGAGGACTGGGCTTGAATGCTGCGAGAACAATCTGAGAGAACTGGGGATAGCAAAGCAGACTGGGATAGCTTCCCCACAAAAAGGCGGAAAGCTCTAACCTAAGACTCTGCCAGCCCCGCTCACAAAACAAAGGACTGAGCAGAGCGAGCCGGCTGTGGTCGGCCCATCCCCCATCACCCCCGCCGAGACAGTCAAGGAAGGGCAATCAGAGCCGGAGGGGGCAACCGCGGCCCCAGAAAGGCATCCGATACCAAACTGCAGGCAGGCTTCATTGCTAATCAAGACTTCTTGGGCTCGGGCCAGTCGATATCCACCTGAGAAGGTGCGCCGGTTGTACACCCAGAAAACCAAATGGCAGGGACTGGGGAGGCGATAAGTCGCCTAAGTGACCCAATCAAAAAATGGGCCAAAGAACTAAACAGACATTTCTCCAAAGAAGACATAAAGATGGCTAACAAACACATGAAAAAATGCTCAACATCCCTCATAATCAGAGAAATGCAGATCAAAACCACAATGAGATACCATTTCACACCAGTCAGAATGGCTGCTATCCAAAAGTCTACATGCAATAAATGCTGGAGAGGGTGTGGAGAGAAAGGAACCCTCTTACACTGTTGGTGGGAATGCAAACTAGTACAGCCACTATGGAGAACAGTGTGGAGATTCCTCAAAAAACTGGAAATAGAACTGCCATATGATCCAGCAATCTCACTCCTGGGCATAAACACTGAGGAAACCAGAATTGAAAGAGACACATGTACTCCAATGTTCATTGCAGCACTGTTTATAATAGCCAGGACATGGAAGCAACCTAGATGTCCATCTGCAGACGAATGGATAAGAAAGCTTTGGTACATATACACAATGGAGTATTACTCAGCCATTAAAAAGAATGCATTTGAATCAGTTCTAATGAGGTGGATGAAACTGGAGCCTATTATACAGAGTGAAGTAAGCCAGAAAGTAAAGCACCAATACAGTATACTAACACATATATATGGAATTTAGAAAGATGCAAATGATAACCCTGTAAACGAGACAGCAAAAGAGACACAGATGTATAGAACAGTCTTTGGGACTGTGTGGGAGAGGGTGAGGGTGGGATGATTTGGGAGAATGGCATTGAAACATGTATGTTGTCATATGTGAAATGAATCACCAGTTCAGGGTCGATGCATGTTACAGGATGCTCGTGGCTGGTGTGTGGGGATGACCCAGAGGGAGGATAAAGGGAGGAGGGAAGTGGGAGGCGGGTTCAGGAAGGGGAACTCATGTACACCCGGGGCAGATTAATGTCAATGTATGGCAAAACCAACCAATATAATATTGTAAAATAATTAGCCTCAAAAAAAATTTGATGGAGAAATCAAAAGGTTTTCAAACAAGCAAAAGTTAAGAGAATTCATTACCACCAAACCAGAGATTATATAGTCAAGAAATGTAAGAGAAGAAAAAAATCTACAAAATCAAACCCCAAACAATTCAGAAAATGGCAATAGGAACATATATATCAATAGCTACTTTAAATGTAAATGAATTAAATGCTCCAACGAAAAGACACAGACTGGCTGAATGGATACAAAAACAAGACCCATATATATGCTGTCTACAAGAAACCCATTTCAGAGCTAAAGACACATATAGACTGAAAGTGAGAGGATGGAAAAATATATTCCATGCAAATGGAAAGCAAAAGAAAACTGGAGTAGAAATCCTCATGTCAGACAAAATAGACCTTAAAATAAAGAAGATTACAAGAAATAAGGAAGGGCACTGCATAATTATCAAGGTATCAATCCAAGAGGAAGACATAGCAATTGTAAATATCCATGGACCCAACATAAGAGCACCTCAATACATAAGAAAAACACTAACAGATATAAAAGGAGAAATTGACAGTAACACAATAATAGCAGGAGACTTTCACACCCAATTTACACCAATGGACAGATAATTCAAACAGAAAATTAATAAGGAAACAGAAGTCTTAAATAATACATTAACTGAGATGGATCTCATTGATACCTTCAGGACATCCCATTGAAACACAGAAGAATACATTTGCACTTCTCAAGTGCACATGGAACATTCTCCAGGATAGACCAGATCTTGGGTCACAAATCAAACCTCAGTAAATTTAAGAAAATTGAGATCATAGCAAGCATCTTTTCTGACCACAATGCTATGAGACTAGATATCAATGACAAGAAAAAAAGCCGTAGAAAACAGAAACACATGGAGATTAAACAATATGTTTCTAAAGAACCAACACATTACTGAAGAAATCAAAAGGGAAATCAAAACATTTCTAGAAACAAATGGCAGTGAAAACCTGACAACTTAAAGCCTATTGGATGTAGCAATAGCAGTTCTAAGAGGGAGGTTTATAGCAATACAATCCTACCTCAAGAAACAAGAAAAACATTAAATAAACAACCTAACTTTACACCTAAAACAACTGGAAAAAGAACAAAACACCCCCAAAATTAGCAGAAGGAAAGAAATCATAAAGATCAGAACAGAAATAAATGTAAAAATGAAAGAAACAATAGTAAATATTATCAAAACTAAAAGCTGGTTCTCTGAGAAGATACACAAAATTGACAAACCATCAGCCAGACTCACCAGGAAAAAATAAAGAATCAAATCAGCAAAATTAGAAATGAAAAAGGAGAGGTTACAACAGACAATGCAGAAATACAAAAGATTATAAGAAACTATTGTGAATAACTATGTGGCAATAAAATGGATAACCTGGAAGAAATGGAAAGATTCTTAGAAAAGTCAGTTTTTCCAAGACTGAACCAGGAAGAAATAGAAATTATGAACAACCCAATTAGAAGCACTGAAATTGAAGCTATCCTCAAAAATCTCCCAAAAAACAAAAGCCCAGAACCAGATGGCTTCACAGGAGAATTCTATCAAACATTTAGAGAAGAGCTGATATCTATCCTTCTGAAACTCTTTCAAAACATTGCAGAGGAAGGAGCACTTCCAAACTCATTCTACGAGCCCACCATCACCCTGATACCAAACCAGACAAAGACAGCACAGAAAAGAAAACTACAGGCCAATATCACTGATGAACATCGATGCAAAATCCTCAACAAAATTTTAGCAAACAGAATTCATCAACACATCAAAAAGCTCATACACCATGATCAAGTTGGGTTTATTCCAGGGATGCAAGGATTCTTCAATATATGCAAATCAATTAATGTGATTGATACACCATATTAACAAATTGAAAGATAAAAACCATTTGATAAGCTCAATAGATGCAGAAAAAGCCTTTGACAAAATTTAGCACTGATTTATGATTAAAACTCTTCAAAAAAATGAGCATAAAAGGAACCTACTTCAGCACAGTAAAAGCCATATATGATAAATCTACGCCAATATTATTCTTAATGGTGAAAAACTGAAAGCATTCCCCCTAAGATCAGGAACAAGACAAGGATGTCCACTTTCACCACTATTATTGAACATAGTTCTGGGAGTCCTAGTCACGGGAATCAGAAAAGAAAAAGAAATAAAAGGAATTCAGATAGGAAAAGAAGTAAAACTCTCACTGTTTGCAGATGACATGATACTCTACATAGAAGACCCTAAAGATAGTATCAGAAAATTAGTAGAGCTAATCAATGAATATAGCACAGTTGCAGGATACAAAGTCAATACACAGAAATCACTTGAATTTCTATATACTAACAATGAAAAATCAGAAAGAGAAATTAAGGAGTCAATCCTCTTCACCATTGCGACAAAAAGAATAAAATATCTTGGCATAAGCTTACCTAAGGAGACAAAAGAACTATACACAGAAAATTATTAGACACTAATGAAAGAAATCAAAGATGATATAAACAGATGGTGAGATATTACATGTTCCTGGGTAGGAAGAATCAATATTGTGAAAATGACTATACTACCAAATGCAATCTACAGATTCAATGTGATCCCTATCAAATTACCAATGGCATTTTTCACAGAACTAGGACAAAAAATTTCACAATTCATACAGAAACACAAAATATCCCAAAGAGCCAAAGCAGTCTTGAGAAACAAGAATGGAGCTGGAGGAATCAACCTTCCTGACCTCAGATGATACTACAAAGCCACAGTCATTAAGACAATATGGTACTGGAACAAAAACAGAAATATAGACCAATGGAACAAGACAGAAAACCCAGAAATAAACCCATACACCTATGGGTACTTTATTTTTGACAAAGGAGGCAAAAATATACAATGGAGTAAAGACAGCCTCTTTAATAAATGGTACTGGGAAAACTGGACAGCTGCATGTAAAAGAATGAAATTAGAACACTTCCTAACCCCATGCACAAAGATAAACTCAAAATGGTTAAAAACCTAAATGTAAGACCAGAAACTATAAAACTCTTATTGGAAAACATAAGCAGAACACTCTATGACATAAATCAAAGCAAGATCCTCTATGACCCACCTCCTACAGTAATGGAAATAAAAAAGGAAAGTAAACAAGTGGGACCTGATTAAACTTAAAAGTTTTTTCACAGCAAAGGAAACTGTAAGCAAGGTGAGAAGACAACCCTCAGAATGGGAGAAAATAATAGCAAATAAAACAAATGACAAAGGATTACTTTCCAAAATATACAACCAGCTCACACAGCTCAATGCAGAAAAACAAGCAACCCAATCCAAAAGTGGGAAAAAGACCTAAACAGACATTTCTCCGAAGAAGACATACAGATGGCTAACAAACACATGAGAAGATGCTCAACATCGCTCATTATTAGAGAAAGCAAATCAAAACTGCAATGAGACATCACCTCACACTGGTCAGAAGGACCATCATCAAAAGATCTACAAACAATAAATGCTGGAGAGGGTGTGGAGAAAAGGGAATGCTCTTGCACTGTTGGAAGGAGTGTAAGTTGATACAGCCACTATGGATGATGGTATGGAGAGTCCTTAAAAACTAGGAATAAAACCACCATATGACCCAGCAATCCCACTCCTAGGCATATACCCCGAGGAAACCAAAATTGAAAAAGACACATGTATCCCATTGCTCACTGCAGCACTGTTTACAATAGCTAGAACATGGAAGCAACCTAGATGTCCATCGACAGATGAATGGATAAAGAAGTTGTGGTACATGTACACAATGGAATATTACTCAGCCATAAAAATGAACACATTTTAATTAGTTCCGATGAGGTGGATGAACCTAGAGTCTATTATACAGAGTGAAGTGAGTCAGAAAGAGAAAGATAAATATCATATTCTAACACATATATGCAGAATCCAGAAAAATTGTAATGAATTTATTTACAGGGCAGCAGTGGAGAAACAGACATAGAGAACACACTTGTGGACCTGGGGAGAGGGGAGGAGAGGGCGAGATGTGTGGAGAGAGTAACATGGAAACTTACATTACCATGTGTAACATAGATAGCCAACGGGAATCTGCTGTTTGGCTCAGGAAACTCAAACAGGGGCTCTGTATCAACCTAGAGGGGTGGGATTGGGAGGGAGGTTCATAAGGGATATATGTACACCTATGGCTGATTTATGTTGAGGTTTGACAGGAAACAAAATTCTTTAAAGCAGTTATCCTTCAATTAAAAAATGAAGTAAAAAAAATCACAAACCGTAAAAGAAAATCTACAGGCATTAAGTAGCTCATTACAGTAATGATTATAGTGAAAAACTGAGAATAAATTTAATACTGAAAACATGGGAATAGCTAAGTAAAGCAAGGTACAAGCAATGGATGTAATATTCTGTGATGTCACCAGGTAAAAGTTATGAAATTTGTGCAACATGAAAAAAAGTGTTTGGGTTGTCAGACTAAATGGCATAAAGTGAGAAGCAATATTTTATGTAATCAGAACTATAAACCAAGTCCATATGTACATATTCTGGAAAGAAAAACTGAAAAATCTTTTAGATATGTAAATTACAGATTTTTTTCTTTTAAAATGTATGTTGATATTTTAAATGCATGATTGCATTTTAGTGGATAATTACCTAATGTTTTATTGATAGTCTTTTGAAGTATTCATGAAAACAGTTCCATCCCAGAGTTCATAGCTTAAGCCCCCAATACTTTATATTTAAACACTATGGATTCATAACACTACCTAAAACATATGCAGCGTTGGATGGTTTCAGTGAATCTGCTGTGAAGATATGTGCAATCTGGCGTATCACTTAAGTTTATTAGCTGATAAAATATGTTTTATATATTTAATTTCCTTATATACATATAATTCATTATTTTGTCAAACATATTTGTATTTGTTTACAAAAAATTGTATATATACTCAAAAAGATAGTTAAATCTTAAAGGATAAATGTAGAGCAAGGTTATATTATTTGATAAAGAAAAAGATATAAAAAAGCAAAATAAACTATGAAATTAAACATACACATATAGAGATATATCTAATCACACTGTATTCTTTCTTCAGTGTATAACCGAGGTACTTAGACATTTTGGGAGCTCAGCAATCATCAGAATGGCAAACTCCTCAGCTCAGATCAGGGGTTATAAGCTCAAACCCTATAAGGGCCAGACTCCGGGCACTAATAAACAAAGCTGTTTGGGTTTCATTTATAGTGTGTGGCCCATCCAAGGAGCTCAGCAGTGACTGAGGTCCTGCTCATTGCCTTGGAAGAATAGAGGCTGAGTGTTCAAAGGAAGCCAGACAGACACTTAAGAGTTTTATGTGAAAACTCTTCTTAGCCTTCAAGTGTGTAAAACAGCATGTTGCTACAAACACACTTATTTCACCCATCCTCCAAGGCAGAGCTGGAGCTTGAATTCTCTTTCTCAGGGACAAGAAAGGGCTGAAGTCACTCCTTTCTTCTTTGTACTGACCGTGACTTGCTTCATCTCATTTTTTCCTCTCAAAGTATTTGTATTTTACATGCGTGAAACTATTTATCATTTCACGTCTTTATATTGTTTTGCTGGTATATTAGATTTTAGCTCCTTTAAGGAAGGAACTGTGTTTTGGATACCCTGGGAGCCATCAGGATTTTTACCATCATACACTCATTAGATACAGATTTGATTTCATTTATTGCTTTTACCTTTTGTTCTTAGTATTCGTATATCTTCCTATTTCTCGTTTGGTGTAGTTTAAATATATTTTAAAAAATGTGATGGCATCTAGTATTTTCCCAATGCAAACAAATTACTTGAGGTTTTTTTTTTTTTTCTTGTCAAAGCTTTCAACTGGTAAACATTCTTTATGATTTTGACCAAGCCATCCCAAGATAAATGGCAAGTGAAAAAAATGGGTTTTGTTTTCTAAGTCCTTCAGCATCTCAGGTGCGTCAGAATTGTTTCCTTTTGTGTTGAGCAGTGTTGCTAGCGAACCTCAGCACTTTCTGAATTTCACAGTCTAGTTTGCTTTATATGAAGTAAATAGTAGTGAGTTCTGGGTGAGTGGGAAATGAGTTACAATCTGATATACAAACAGATCCTCTGGGGCTCAATAGATGTTTTTATGGGGTTGTTCTGCTCTACTGAATTTCTTTTCCTTGGTGTGTAACTTTTATATCATATTAGAACTGAGAATAAAGCAAAACTTAGGAAAAATTTAATCTCAAATATTTAAATCATTTTTGAAGAAAACTCAATTGGTCTTCCATGTCTAAAGACAAAGAAGCATATTCACTGTCTCCTGTTTTACTAAAAAGAGTGGCAGACTTAAATGCAGAACGAGAACTCCTGATATCAATGAAACTTTTCTTCAGTTCCAGAACGTTCTATGCCCAGAGTGGATTTACATATCTTTTAGGAAGTCTGTAAGTCTATGGATAGACTGTCAGATTTCCGATTTGGTGTTATCTTTGACTTGATGGAGGTATTTCCTGTTTAAATCTGAGAGATTTAAAAGTGAGTAGTATCCTTATTAAATGCCTAATTGTGTTTATTTAACTGCACTTATCCATCATGACTATTCTTAAAAATATCATTAATCAACATAAAGTAAAATATCTTAGATTCTCTTGCTTATACATCCTTCACCACAATAATTATTTTTCTCTTAATTCTAGTGTAAAAAGCCATTTATCCATTAAATAAGAAAAGTGAATCTACTTCTGTACGCTATACTGATTTTTTAAAATCTAACAACCTCCCTTAATTTCTGCTCCTGCATGTGCAGTCTACACAGTGGAATTCTTCATCTCCATTTCTAGAATTAGCAGGGCTTAAGTTTGAACTGTGGTGTTGGAGAAGACTCTTGAGAGTCCCTTATACTGCAAGGAGATCCAACCAGTCCATTCTAAAGGAGATCAATCCTGGATGTTCATTGGAGGGACTGATGCTAAAGCTGAAACTGCAATACTTTGGCCACCTCATGCGACGAGTTGACTCACTGGAAAAGACTCTGATGCTGGGAAAGGTTGGGGGCGGGAGAAGAAGGGGACGACGGAGAATGAGATGGCTGGATGGCATCACCGACTCTGTGGACATGAGTTTGAGTGTACTCCGGGAGTTGGTGATGGACAGGGAGGCCTGGTGTGCTGTGATTCATGGGGTCGCGGAGAGTCGGACACGACTGAGCGACTGAACTGAACTGAGCTGACTGAAGTTTCAATTGGTGGCCAACATTGAATATTTGGTAATTTTACATGAAATTTGTCTTCTGTTTGAAAGTTGGAAAATCCAAAATTATATGGTTCACATTTTCTATCACACTGATCTGATAGAGTTTAACCTTTTTGACAAATCCTGAAATAAATAAACCATACACATAGTCCAGGATTCTGGGGTCCTTTCTGCTAGGCTTGCACTGGGCTAGAGCGGGTAGAATGAATTTTGTCTTGATCCTAAGAACAACTGTTTCTTGAGATCCCTGGCTTTTGTAAGTGGTTGCTGCTGCTGCTAAGTTGCTTCAGTCGTGCCCAAATCTGTGCAGCCCCATAGACGGCAGCCCACCAGGCTCCTCTGTCCCTGGGATTCTCCAGGCAACAACACTGGAGTGGGTTGCCATTCCCTTCTCCAATGCATGAAAGGGAAAAGTGAAAGTGAAGTCGCTCAGTCCTGTCCAACTCTTAGCGATCCCATGGACTGCAGCCCACCAGGCTCCTCCACCCATGGGATTCTCCAGGCAAGAGTACCGGAGTGGGTTGCCAGTGCCTTCTCCATTGTAAATTACTGTCTTAATAATTATTACTGTCTTAATAATCTTAATGATATCTTAATAATTTGTCTGGTTCTTTAGTTTCCTTGCTTATACTTCCATACTTCCATAATACCCTGTATGAGCTGCTGAGCTCTACTGTGTCCACCTGGAGCTCTGCAATGCCATGCAGTCCTAACTCTGTATGGCCTTTTTTAGATCACCCTCCACCCTGCCATCTCTGTCCCAGCACTTTTTTCTCATAATTATTTATTTTGTGGCCATAACTTTATTCTAAAGTTCAGTGGACTTACAGAGGGGATGGAGAAAAAGAAGAGAGTTAACAAGTAAGGGCACAAAGTAGTAGTGTGTGAAGGCAGATTCTCTAATTTCAGAAGGATTGCGTGGGTATGAAAGACACTGCATTAAAACAAAGGGGAGCTTCTCAGGTGGCTCAGCAGTAAAGAATCCACCTGCAGTACAGGAGATGTGGGTTTAATCCCTGGGTTGGGAAGATCTCCTGGAGGAGGACACGCAACCCACTCCAGTACTCTTGCCTGGAGAATCCCTATGGACAGAGGAGCATGGGGTCACAAAGAGTCAGACACGACTGAAGCAACTCAGCTTGAGCTTCTCACTAGTGTTGGCATGGCTGACTCTCTGTGCTTTAGCCACCTCCAGAAGCCTCTTTTACTAGCCTAGAGACCACATGATTTCCGTCTAGCTAACCAGCAGAACAGGTGATATCTCAAGAACCCCTTGTATTCAGTCCAGTGTTTGTCTTGGACAAGGTGCCAGGATTGGTGTGCTTCCGAAAGACATTTTTAGTAGCATATTTCTCCTGAAAGATGGCTTTTCCACCAGTGGCATTATTGTGTGTGAAATTACCACTCAGGTATGAAAATATAGAATTTATCATTCTGTAAAATACAGAAATTATCATTCTGTAAATATAGAAATCTCTGTCACACAACCCTTTCTCTCTGGTTTTCAGAGACCAAAGATATTCTGCTATTTTTAGAACTTTGTCCGAGAACACCTTTGTAAAAGACTGGGGCTCATTGTCAACAGCAGTATTGGATTATGTGACTGAGCTGATCCTGACTGGAATCAGCCTGGCATTTACATGGGGCGGCTCCAAGAGGCAGAATGTGCAAGTCTCGCCCCTTCTCTGGACCTCAGCCCATCTCCTCTTCTGGATACTGAATTCCCTCCTGGCTAGAATCTTACTCCCTGAGGCTGATTCTTGAGCCTTAGCACTGCAGTTTTCTCAGTGAGGAAGGTTGGTCCCCAGGTTCAGACCTCCTCCATTTTCTATGAACCAATGGGTTGTGCACTTAGCTGGGTCAAAGGATTTAACAAACTTCATGTTCCTAGATCTTGTGTTCTGGTTTAGAGTTAGAAGAGGTGGAGTGCATGCAGCCATGGCACTGACTATGGAAAAGTGACAGTGCTTAGAAGAACGGATGTAGTTATCTTAAGGAATTCGCAGTTGGGAGATAAAAGAGGACTCTCCTTTGTGGGTGAAGGAGGCAATGACACCCCACTCCAGTACTCTTGCTTGGAAAATCCCATGGACAGAGGAGCCTGGTGGTCTGCAGTCCATGGGGTCACTAAGAGCGGACATGACTGAGCGACTTCACTTTCACTTTTCACTTTCATGCATTGGAGAAGGGAATGGCAACCCACTCCAGTATTCTTGCCTGGAGAATCCCAGGGACGGGGGAGCCTGGTGGGCTGCCATCTATGGGGTCGCACAGAGTCGGACACGATTGGAGCGACTTAGCAGGAGCAGGAGAAGCAGCTCATTTATGGGCATGAAGGAAAAAGCATGAGTATATAAAATTTTGTTTCACATGATCATTTTGATAGTGAAATCTATGTGAAATTGTGTGCAGGCATGAGTGCTCAGTCATGTCCGATTCTTTTGTGACCCCGTGGACTGTAACCTGCCAGTCTCCTCTTTCCATGGAATTTTCCAGTCAAGAATACTGGAGTGGGTTACTATTTCCTCCTCCAATAGATCTTTCTGACTCAGGGATTGAACTCCTGTCTCCTGCATCTCCTGCATTGGCAGGTGGATTCTTTACCACTGAGCTGCCTGGGAAGTCAACTAAATATATAGTTTAGTGTAAATATGGATGATTAACTGTAAAGCCTAATAGAACTTTTTCCATTCACTCATGGAGCTTTAAATATTCCGTGTTGGCATGTCCTGGACTAAGGCCCACTCTTGCTCCCTTGTTTGGAAACCAGTTTTCATTGGTGAGAAACATTCTCCTTGGATGAAATATTGAGTTATAGTGATAAACAGAAGCAATAACTGAAGTTACGAGAGATTTGATATCCTGACTTTTATTATCTCATCCTTCTCTTTCCACATAAGATTTAGAGCTTGCACATGTTGAATGAAACTAAGTTTAATGGCCAGCATTGAAAAATTTGCCTAAGTCCTGGCCCCCTACCCTGCTCCCCTTAATGGGCACTTGTCTGCCTGACAGCTTATGTGGACTTGGATTCTGACTAATTTTTTTCTTAATGCAACTGAAAAATTCTGATCTTTTCAAGCACCTTATTCAATAGTGAAAAAGAACCAAGAAAATAGATGCAGCAGAGAAGAAATCTAACTGTTCTTGTTTACAAAGGTATAACTTGCTCCTTGGAGAGGACAGGCCTCATCAAATTCCACATGAAGTGGTAATCACAGCTCTTATTTTCTGAGTGTTTAGCCATCTGCCAGGTACCATATTGGGGTGAGATTTATTTATTTATTCATTAAATCTTTACAGAACCCCTACAGGGTAATGATATTTTCTCCCATTTGCCAACAGGAAACTGAGGTTGAGAGGCAAAGTAACTCTCAATACATCGGTACAGCTTATTAATTGAAAAGCTGGGCTTTTACCCCAGACCTGATTCTAAAGCAGGCATTTTCTCATCTTGCCATATTGAGAAAAATAGTAGCTGAAGCCTTTTCTTTCTTTGCTGCAGGTCTACAAAGGCAACCAGATTGGCAACCTCTTTAACATCTGTTCCCCAGGATGCCAGACTTGGTATCTTGAAATCCTGAATGAATGATGTTGCACGTTTCTGTAAAAGGCTTGCCTTTACAATTGTGTGTGTGAGTGTGTATAATAAGATGCATCCTTTTTTAATCTTTTGAAGATTCCAGCCCCCCGCATAGGAGACTGGTCTTATATGGCCCTAATATCCAATTGCAGTCTTGGCCTTCACATTGTGGTAATGGCATTTACTCTGAAAGTGTTTCCTCAAAGGGTCCAGGGTGGGAGAGGGGAAGCCTGCACATCCCATGCTGAAATCTGGGTTGGCTGGAAGGGAGTGTGAACCCTGTAGGAGGAAGGTCAAGCTGAGTACTGCTGAGAGTTCTCTGTAGGAACAGGTGGGAATATGGGTGTGGGGGAGACAGGAAAAACACAATTCCTCTGGAGAGGATTTTGGGCCTTCCTAGCTTTTAGATCTTGAAAGGATATAGCACAGCAGAAGCACTGTCTCAGAGCAGTGGGAAGACGTACTTTAATTCTGGGTTTTCTGGGTTTCTCTTGCATTCAGGTCTGATGACGCCATGGTCTGAATGTCTGCATTCCCCTCTCCCCCAAATTCATATGTTAAAACCCTAATGTCAGCTGTGATGCTGTTAGGAGGTGGTTCCCCTGAGACTTGCTTGATGATGAGGCTGAAGTCCTCATGATAGAGTTCGTGTTCTTACAAAAGAGACCCCACCAAGACCCCTTACACTTCTGCCACATGAGAACACCATGAAGAGGCATTAGCTGGGAACCAAGAAACCATACAGGCACCCTGACCTTGGACTTTTCAGCCTCCACATAACCGAGAAATTTCTGTTGTCTGTGAGCCACCTGCTTGCTCTATGGTGTTTTGTGATCGTAGACCGAATGGATTAAGACAGATAGTTATAAAGAGAAGCAGTTGTGCTGCTGTCCCAGGGGAACATGGAGCCATTGCAACATCATGCACTGGGAAAGTATGCAGGAAAAACAATGCCATCGGCACACAGGTCTGACTGTGGCTGGAGATGTCCAGACAACAGATTTCTGATTTGAATGTGACTTTTACACGAAGTCTTCTCACATCCCTGCCTCTCTTCTCAGTGGAGGATATACCCTGGGGTCTTTGAATAGCAGAATCAATGGAAAGATGGGGAGTATGAATAGAGAGGAACAGCACCACCCTGTTCTGGGGGTTCCTGGGAGTACTGGGCTGATACAACATTATTGACATGGGCCATGTGATGGACACTGTGATAAGCCACCCAGATTTCCACTTTAGGGCTGGAGGATTCACTTCCCTGGTTGCTAGGAGCGCTGTTGGCAGAAAGACCTCAGCTGTCATCTCTCTACAGAATCTGCTTCTGCTGAGAAGTAACTCAGCCAAGGTCACACTCCAATAATGACTGATCTACATGGGATATAAAAAAATTGCTGGCCTTCTCTCCTTGACTCAGGCCAACTCTGAAGGATTGTTCCAGCTTTACAACTTCCCAGAGAGCTGGTTAAGCCTCCGCTGAGATTGCATTGATGCTCAGCTTCTCCTTTTGTCCAGTTCTGATTTTTCTTTCCTTCTTTCGCAGATATTGAACCTGAGCAATCACTAATAAATGCCTCACACACTAAACTCTGCCTCAGCATTTCTTCCCGGGGAAATCTGACGTGACAGACACAAACAGTGGGGGCTTCTCCAGTCACAGCCACAGGCAGTCCAGTGGTCCATAAGGGTTGTTCTATCAAGGGATACTTCATTAGCTGCAGGGTTGGAGGGCAGTTCTTCCTAGAATGATTATACCATCAAGTAATATAATGAAAATTTGTATATACGTATGTGTAATATTCTTACAAACACCATGCCCTCATTTGTTTTCCTTCCAGAGACTTCTGAGGATTTTGGAAATTTATGGTAGGCCAGTGAAGGAGACACAAGGCTTTCTCTGTAGAAGACTGATATATGATATGTGAAAAAATTTCCAATTACTACATTCATACTGATTTTTCTTGTTTCTAAAGATATAATTAGTTTCTAATGTTATAATATCTGATGATATGATAGTATATCATCATGTTATATTGTATTTCTTTTGTTACTGATGAAATTAAACATTGCTTACCAGGTATTTATTGATATCTCTTTCCTCTTGAGAAGTTAAAGACCCAGACAATGTGCTAGATATCCAACACCTGTTAACTCACTTAATAAACATAACACTTGAGCTGAAGTTCCTTTCTGTCCATTCATTAGAAGACTTCTTTACTCCTATTGGGTTATAATCTGGTGATGCAAAAATAAAAGTTGGTATATGTCTTTTTCCTTAACAACTGAAAAACCCTACTCAACTTCATATCACTTAAATGAGTCATGTAAAGATGGACACTCTCTTAGAAGTGAACTTCACCATTTAAAAACGTTAAACATTTCAAGAAACTGAGTCACAGAGAACGAGAAGACCCTCGCTGCTAGGACTGGTTGGGACTGGGCTGGTTTCTGGACTCTGATTGCTGGGCCTGTCCTCTCTCTGTTATGTCATTTCTTCTTTACACACACAGATGCCATCCAGGGACTGATTGTAGGGAAATCTCTAGATTAAGATTAAAATAACCGTCATAAAAAAAAAAAAGACAGGACTATCAAGAAATAACTTGAAATTTCAGCACACAGAGCTTTAGACCTAAAGGTCATGCTTACTTCACAGCACAAGTGGAATAAGTTTGTTAGGTTGGGAAATATACCTCTTGTTCAGGGTGACACAGATGAAAGATTTAAGTGGCCTTTAAAAAATATTGCTTTCCCAAACTCTCAGAAAACTTGTCAAATTCTCTAACTCTAGTAAACTATAGTTTAAAAAAGCAAATATTTTGCATATTTAAAGATGATAAGTCAACAAATAAATACCATAGAGTATATATTTATCTTTTAGCTGCTTGCTATCCAGCATCCATTTCCAATCAATACCTTGATTTTCCTGGCAAAGATACAAATTTCTCTTATTCTAACTTTCAACTTTTCCAGTGTAGTTCACAGAAAAAAATTACATCAAAACCTACAAAACACATTTGTATTTATATAAAATTAATCAAGTTTCAACAAAAAATATTACTAATGGTAATGCAGTCTGATATTTTTATTTCTGTTCTATATTAGTGTATTTGAAAAAAATTGCTTGCAGTCCATTGTAATGAATGTATGGTCCACAAATGAGATATTATTTACAATCTGAAGAATACCCATCTAATTCAGTACAATTTGAGGGTGGTGGAATTGATCTTGGGGTTGGCCAGATTACTGCCAACAGAGATCCTCAGAGGGATGGGTAAGTAACCCAGACAGAGCCAGTGAGATGGAAGGAAACTTCTGCTAAGACACAAGGATATGAATTTTATAAATTCAAAAGGACTTCACTACCATCAAGGTTAGAGAAGGAAATGGCAGCCCCCTCCAGTATTCTTGCCTGGAGAATTTCATGTACAGAGGCGCCTGGAAGGCTACAGTCCATGGAGTCCCAAAGAGCTGTACAGAACTGAGAGACTAACACACACCATCAAGGTGTGATGTACTGTGGCCAGTCACTGTGTGGAGCCGAGGCTGATGCTTTTACTACAGAACCAGACTGGAGACTTGGAGAGGAAACAATCCTGTGTGATAATCTTGGAGTGACTGTATCCAGTCACTTTATCAGTCATGTTTCTAGACAGTTCAGTTACATAAGCCAATAAATTCCTTATATTGTTAGGCAGTCTCACAGGGTGAAAATTTAAATTTGTAATTTATAATTTTATCTATTACTTTCCATTTGGTTATAATCAGCCTTTTTTTTTTTTTAAAGATCTAAGTCATAGCTGGGAATTATTCATGAAAGGCAAGATTAAATGATCTATTTCCGTTCATTGCTTGCCTCAGTAAATTCTAGGTCAAAATGAATCTCACTGACATTGACAACTTAAGCTCCTAAGGAGGAACATATTCTCCATTGACTCATTCTTGGGAGACATAAGAACTTTGCTCTGAGTACAGGGTTCAGGTCTGTTAGGAATGTTACATTGGACATATCATTGTAGATAGTTAAGAAGATTAGTGTGTGCTTCTAAAGACTAATGGAAGTAATTGAGGGAACAAAGGGTATGGTCCTTCAGTTCTAGAAAGGGGAGTGGTTGATGGTGTAGAGGGATGCACACCAGTGCCATGAAAATATTTTTGAATGGATTACAGATCTGTAGGAAGTACCTTACCTAACAAGTGCTTAGTGACCCTGTAAGGCTTGGGACATTAGGGAGTTATAAAAAGAGAAGGACGTGTTGTTGCTTTGTGTGGTGGATAACCTAAATGTTACTTTGTGTCCTGAGTTTGGTGGAACAAAGTTTAGACACATCCTACATTGATTTGACTTCTACCAACACAGAAAAGTATAACTGAACTTGCTAATTTTGGTTGTGAAGTGAAAATTACTCTTGAACTCTAAAAGTCATACTGAGAATGAAGATGGTGAGACATTAAATCCAGTACTTACTAGTTCATAATCTCTGGTTAATTTGGGTCTTCAGTAAACCACTCAGATCTCTCTATATATAAGGATGTATGCTTACCTTCCAAGGCCTTTCTGGGAAAGCAGTACAGGATATAGAAATTAGGTTTGAAGTGAGAAGTCCTGATTTTGCTTATTGTCTCTTTGGCTTCTCAGGTGGCTCGGTGGTAAAGAATCCTCCTGCCAATGCAGGAAATGTGAATTCACTCCCTGGATTGGAAAGATTCTCTGAAGAAAGAAATGGTAATCCATTCCAATATTCTTGCTTGGAAAATACTATGGACATAGGAGCCTGGCAGGCTACATTCCAAGGGGTCACAAAAGAGTTGGACATGACTGTTTTTGTGACATTTAGGGGCTCTTTATATTGTTCTTTGGAAATGAGGATAACACCAGTGCGTGTTAATGCTGATTTCATTGAGATCATTGTGTCCATTAGATGGAAAATGCAGGTAAAAATGCTTTGAAAACTGTAAAGAACTGTATAAATATAAGAAATTATCTACATTTGTAGGAAGAAACCTAACCCTGCTTTTCACAAATGCCCTGCTGCTGCTGCTGCTGCTAAGTCACGTCAGTCGTGTCCACCTCTGTGTGACCCCATAGACGGCAGCCCACCAGGCTCCCCCGACCCTGGGATTCTCCAGGCAAGAACACTGGAGTGGGTTGCCATTTCCTTCTCCAATGCATGAAAGTGAAAAGTGAAAGTGAAGTCGCTCAGTCATGTCCGACCCTTAGCGACCCCACAGACTGTACCCTACCAGGCTCCTCCATCCATGGGATTTTCCAGGCAAGAGTACTGGTGTTGGGTGTCATTGCTTTTTCCATCACAAATGCCCTGTCAGTATTAAAAAAAAAAAAAAAAAAGTTAAATTGTTAATTATCAGTTCAGTTCAGTTAGAAGGCCAGAAATTAAAGGGTATCAGTTTTTGCAAGTTCAATATCCTTGATTCTGATAATGAGTATGTTATCATATTTTTATTTTTAGATAACTTTGTCATTAATCTTGGCAACTAATTACTAAAAGTGTTAGAGAGTAAAGCTCCATAAAGGGTTGGTAAAGTACAGCAGTGCTTTTGTCTATTATTCTCTTCTATTCAGCGTACAAGCACATTACTTTAATCATCCTGTAATGTTAGAAAGGATTTTAGAGATCCCTAATCCAGTCTTAGCATTTTGCAGATCAAAAAGCTAATGTTAGGGTAGTTGAATGCATTGTTAAAAGATATAGAACTAGTTTTTGAGAGAGCTGAAACTGATACATAGGTCTTTTTGTTCCCAATTTATTTTTCTCAATGATTCATGTTGATTCTCAAGGAAAAAACAAAATCCTAGCTAGAGTAATTTTAATTCTTAGGTTTCCAAAACCTAAATGCATATATTGTTTCTATTGTCAGAGAAATAGCTGAGTTATAGTGTGAAGTACTATGTATACGAGTTATGAAAAAGCTAGTGATTGCAGGACTGGAGAGAAAAGTCCCATTCGATGACTACTGATCATAAAGTCACTTTCAGTCTCAGAATGAAATAATTAGAAAAATTATGTTATTACTCCTAACATTTTCTTTGTTCCAAAATTTAGTGGTGATTTCCAAAGGTAGGGACTGATTATTGAAACCAACGGATTGTTTGGGAGTCCAAAAAGATCAATTAAACACTTATTCCCTCCTATATTCTGTGCAGTTAGAAACCCATCCCTCACTGGTTTTGGCAGGAATCTGGAGATTTCTCGTTTGAGGAAATTGAACCAGGAGACCATAGGCCAGGAATAGCAGGAATAGCAGCTGGAGGTGCCATACCAAAAAAGAGAAGCTTATTAAAAGCCCACATATTGAGTGGTGAGACCACCCAACCTCTTGTGTCTTTTAGATTTGTATCTCTTGGCACAGTATTGCTGGTAGATTAAGGTTAGTCAACAGATTTTTCCCTGGTGAAATGGCGTAGCTCCTCAGAAAAGATACATGATTACTTACCTCTGTGGATATCTCAGCAAACTGGCTGGGTTCCACTAAACAAAATGCACCCACACATGTAAAACTTTGAATCTGCTGGCTATTTTCCCTTCAGTTCAGTTCAGTTCAGTCGCTCAGTCGTGTCCGACTCTCTGCGACCCCATGAATCACAGCACGCCAGGCCTCCCTGTCCATCACCAACTCCCGGAGTTCATTAAACTCATGTCCATCGAGTCGGCGATGCCATCCAGCCATCTCATTCTCTGTCGTCCCCTTCTCCTGCTACCCCCTTAATTATGAATAAATCAAAGTTCATAGCTAAACATTTGAGAGATGCCTCCAACATAAAATACTGAAACCGAAACCAAATCAACAGACAGTGAAACTCAGAGAAAATGCAGAAAGTAGAAGAAAACTTCAAAGGAGATAATAGTTACTCATAAAAAATCTTAAAAACTCCAGGGATATTCAGAGCATACCATCTAAAAATATATGGCAATCAAAATAAACTCTATTATTAGGAAGATAAAGTCAAAGTAACCTCCAAGAAGGTAACCAAAATATAAAGAGATCTGAAATTGTAGGGAAAAGATAAGAAATTTAGAGAATGAATCCTAAGACATTAAAAAATAATATGTATTAAGAGTGTCAGAAAAAAAAAAAAAGAGGGAGAGGAATTTACTTGGAGAAATACTGAAGAGCTGAAAAATATTTATTTTCACATGCAAAACTTTCACTATCCATACTATGCAGTTTCAGAGGTTTGTTAACACTTTTCATTAATTTAACGAAACTGTATTGTGTGTCCACTATGTGCCAGGCCCTCTACCAAGTCCAGGGGTAAAGTGGAAGACACATTAGTGGGAGCTTGCCCTTATAAAGTTTACCCTACAGCAAGGCAAAGAAACAGGACTATATCACCCCCCCCCCACCAACAAAATGTAAAACTGATTGTGACTCATGATAGGAAAAAGTACATGGTACCAAGAGAATATCCTTTGGGGCTTTGACCTAGTGAGAGAGCCCAGGAAAAGTTCTCAGAGGACACAGTGGTGGACCTATAATATGAGGCTTCCTCTAAGCACAGAGGCAGGACCAGCATGGAATGGTGGTCAGCCACAGAGGACGGACACTGCAGTGTCTGCTGAGATAAGGGAGCATGATGGGTATAAGCGACAGAGAAATCAAGCGGGCATAAAGCAGGAAGAGGTGCATGGGGTGAGGTGAGGCCAGGCATCAGAGGCCGTTGGGGGAGCTGGCTGGACAGAACTGTGTCGGCTGTGTTAGAGTTTGCCTTTTTCCTGTGGGTACACAACTGGCACTCATTGAATGTTTTAAGCAGGGGTGGAGATGGAGTAAAATTTGTGTTATTGTGAAGGTCACTTCACCTGCAAGGTGGAGAATGGATTGGAGGAAGGTTAAAGGGAGATGTTAGGCAGATTTCACAGTCGCCAGGCAAAGGATGAGGGTGGTCTTTACAAGTGTGATAATGATGAGGATGAAGAGAAGAGGAAGTTCCTCAGAAATACTCGGTGGGTTAAGTATCAGCCTTTGTGATAACTTATATCAAAGGCTGATTCTTTGAACATTCTAAGTAAAATCACTTGCCTACTGTGACTGAAAAAAAAAAAAACAGAGAGAGGGAAAAATAAATGAGAGCTTCCCTGGTGGCTCACATGGTGAAGAATCTGCCTGCAACCCAGGTTCAATCCCTGGGTTGGGAAGATCCCCTGGAGAAGGAAATGGCTACCAATTCCAGTATTCTAGGCTGGAGATACATAAATTAAGGACATTAGAACTGTCAAAGCATATATATGTACATGTAAATAAAGTGTTTTAAAAGTTTACCAGTGAGTGCTAGGTATAATTCAATACAGCAAGTTTGAAAATCTAGATGAGGTCAATTTTCTAGGAAAATAAAGATTACTGCTTTCTTTTCATGATTTATGACATCCTGAACCTGCAAGCTAGAAACAGAAGAGCCAGGCTCAGTGGTGACTCTTGTGAGATGTGTGGGAGGATTTGGGTCCGACAGGACGCTGTTCTAATCACAGCATCTGGAAGTGTTCTAATCTGCTCATTAAAGTAACCTTGATAATCACTGCATGGCCCACTTTTTGCTCCCCATCCTGGTGAATAACAAGCTTGGCATTCTTCTGGGGAGTTCCTGGACAGTGGAGCTGTGATCGCTGTGGCATCTTCTCCAAATCCAGAGCTTTTGGAGATGTGCTGTGTTCTTCCTGCACTTTTCTGACATTTCAGCAGGACCATAGGGAAAGGGGAAACGATGTATGTTTTTTATCCTTTCTCATTGAACCAGAAGAAGAAGATATTTTAAAATATGTCTTTATGGTTGAAATTCACTATTTTCATAATTTTTGAAAATTAGTATAATCTTTGAGTGAAATATTCAAAGAAAAATACTTTTCCTACATTTTGTCTTAGTATTCTTATTTATGATGAAGCTTGTTTAGACATAAGGAACATCAATCATCATTACTTATTGGTACTTATTATTTTTGTGTAACTTAGAACTATAATTTGTGGAATATAATTTAATTTAAGAGAAAACATTCCATAAAGTTGTGAATGCCAAAGAAGTTTCTGTGTCTCAGGATTTTTGGTTTCTCTGTTTTAAAAGATCTGACAGAAATGAAGTCCAAGTAAAGCAGTATGAATAATTAAATTCCTCTTCATCCAAGACATTTTGGAATAAAAAGCAACAATGACCATACAGCAAGTTAAATATTTTATAAGTTACAAATTTTGCAGTTGTACAAACCAATGCTGTGACGTGCTAATTGCCATTAATAGGCTAACAGAAGCATACTGGAAATAATCAGTTTAATGAATGGTCCTGACACAGATATTCTTAAAATCCTATAACCTTCACCTGCTTTCATAAATGGTGGTCTGGCTCAGCACAAAAAAACCAGTGCTTAGTGTAAAAGGCAAGGAATTGAAATATTTGAAATACCTACACCCATAGTGTATTTTGTATACTTATAATTCCACATATAAGTTATATCATACAAATTACAATACTGATTTGCTATTTGCGTTGGAACAAAACAATGTTATAAAGCATTCTGTATTTTAATATGTAGGCCTCAGAAACTTTAAAAAAGTTTTCACTAAAATTTATTAGGATTCAAGTCATCTGGTTAAATGTTATTGTATCACTGCGATATTTAAAATAGATAACCCATAATGTCCCACTGTATAGCACATGGAACTCTGCTCAGTGTTATGTGTCAGCCTGGAATGGAGGGGAGTTTGGCTGAGTCCCTTCACTGCTCATCTGAAACTATTCATATTGCAACATTGTATGGGCGTTAGTTCAGTTCAGTCCCTCAGTCGTGTCCGACTCTTTGCGACCCCATGAATCACAGCATGCCAGGCCTCCCTGTCCATCACCAACTCCCAGAGTTTACTCAAACTCATGTCCATCAAGTCGGTGATGCCATCCAGCCATCTCATTCTCTGTCGTCCCCTTCTCCTCCCGCCCCCAATCCTTCCCAGCATCAGAGTCTTTTCCAGTGAGTCAACTCGTCGTATGAGGTGGCCAAAGTATTGGAGTTTCAGCCTCAGCATCAGTCCTTCTAACGAACACCCAGGACTGATCTCCTTTAGAATGAACTGGTTGGATCTCCTTGCAGCCCAAGGGGATCTCAAGAGTCTTCTCCAGCACCACAGTTTAACAACATCAATTCTTCAGCGATCAGCTTTCTTCACAGTCCAATTCTCACATCCATACATGACCACTGGAATACTCCAATACAAAATAAAATGTTTTTAAAAATGCTATTATATCAATACTATAGACATAAAAATATGCTTTTCAGATACTGAAATAATGTGATTTTTGACATTTTAAAATTGAAGTATAGTTGGTTTATAATGTTTCAGGTGTACAGCAAAGTGATTCAGTTATAGAGTCTCAGAAATTTTTATATGGATCCATTTTATTTTTCCCAAATATTCTCTTAACTTTCTTTTCCTAGGAAGTTACCTGTGTGTCTCCAGAAGAGTCCTGCATTACCTACAGTGAAAAAGATACCTTGTTCTTTTCTCTCCATCACTGAGGAGCATTGTTTTAGCTCCTAAATGTCTCTCAAATCACTCTACATCGCCCCCTTTCCTTTGAATCCATTCTAGGCCAAAACTCTATTGTTTGTCTCTTAACACTGATGAAATAGCTTCCCAATTGTTCTTGAATCCATTTTCCTCCTAACAAGCAAATCTTTAATTAAAGCGATCTCTTTAAAATAAAAATATTATGATACTCCTAGCTTATCATTTCTTGATTTTCCATGCTCTTGAAATACAGTTCAAAATTCTTATCATGTTCTGTAAAAGCGCAAGCAACAGCTTATGGAAAAACCTCTAGTGTTTCTTTCCTTCATGTGCTTATTATAGTTTATGATTGTATATTCATTTACATAACTTTTCCCCTTGCTCTGTGTTCGTTTGTGATAATTTTGTCATTGATTTCACTTCTACATTTGTGTAAATTTCACAATACATTGTTACTATTTTAATTTTAGAGAGTTACTTAAAAGTGTTTTATTGAATCAAAGATCCTTTAAATTATATATGCTTTATAATTTTAAAAGTTTCACACAGGTGATTTCACATAATTCTGTAATAACTTTTGTCTCGTCTACCCTTATATTTCCTCTCCCTCCTTCTCCCTACCCCATTGGTAACCACTAGCTTGTTCTCTACGTTTGTGGGTCTCCTTCTTTTATGTTTTATTCACTAGTTTGTTGTAAGTTTTAGATTCCACATATAAGTGATATCTTACAGTTTTTGTCTTTCTCTGTCTGACTTATTCAATTTAGCACAATGCCAAGTTTGTCCACACTGCTGCAAATGATAAAATTTCAGTCTTTTTTCCAGCTGAGTAATAATCCATTGTACCATATCTTCTTTATCCATTCACTTGTTGACAAACACTTGGATTGTTTCCATACCTTGGCAATTGTAAATTATTTTTAAAGGAGACTTAAACATCAGATAAAGGAGACTTTAACATCAGATAAAAATGGTTTTAAAATTTACCCTCATTTCTTCTTTGCCACTTCTATAGCTGTTTATCTCTCTATGTAAATAAAAATTTTAATGTTGTATCAAACCTGTTGCCTAAGGAATTACCTTTAGCATTTCTTATAGTGCAGGTCTCCTGATAATACAGTTTATTCACTTTTGTTTCACTGAAAAGTCTTTATTTTGCTTTTATTTCTGTAAGATTTTTTTGAGTTAAGATTGCTGTTTTGACAGTTTTTTCTTTCAGTATTTCATTGTTGACTGGTTTTGCACTATTTCTGACAAGAAGTCTGCTAAATACTTTGTTTGTCGGTAACATTTCTTTGTTATTTGGTTGCTTTCATGATTTTCTTTTTATATATATTTAAAAAAAAGGAGTTTCATTAGGCTGTTTCTAATTTAAATATATATATATACCTTGAAGGCAGGAAGAGAAGGGGATGACAGAGGATGAGATGGTTGAATGGCATCACCGACTCAATGGACATGGGTGTGGGTGGACTCTGGGAGTTGGTGATGGACAGGGAGGCCTGGCGTGCTGCAATTCATGGGGTCTCAAAAAGTCAGTCACGACTGAGGGACTGAACTGAACTGATATGTGTGTGTATATATATATATATTTAGCTTGGGTTTCTCTGAGTTTCTTAGATCTGTGGTTTGTTTGCTGTGTTTCATTAATTAAAAAAAATTCTTCCCTATTATCTCTTCAAATATTCCTCCTGCCCCATTCTATGTATTTTGTCCTTCTAGAACCAAATGGTACATTTATTGAACCAACTGTTATTGTCCCACAACTCTTGGGTGTTTTGTTCTATTTTGGTATTCTTTTTCTCTTTATGTTTGGATAAATTCCATTGACTTGCCTTTAATTTTACTAATTTATTCTTTAATTTAATTGTTAAATTTTATTGATTTAATTTTATTTTTAATTAAAAATAATTAATTGATTTATTTAATTTAATAATTTAATTATTGATTTAATTTTATTGATTCTTTCCTTTAATTTTATTGATTCTTTCCTTAGCCTTGTCCAATCTGATTAGAAAGTCATCCAGAGAATTCATTTATAATATCATGTGTTTATTTCTAGCATTTCCATTTGACATTGTTTCCATTTTCTGCTAAATTTTCCTTTTCATTTTATGGGAATTTTGTCATCTTAATCATTACTTTACATTTTTATATAATAAGCATAGTTATTTTAAAGACTTTATTAGTTCTAACATCTTGGTCATCTCTGAATCATTCTGTTAAACATTTTCTCTCTTGATTGTTTTCTTTTCCTCCCTTTTTGGGTATGCATTATAATAAATAACATTTCTTCTTGAAATGGTCATCCCTTCCTCTCCTTTCTGAGTCGTTTCTTTTGAAGACTGAACCCATCAGTCAGTAGTTGAACTGGGTTTTGGTTTTATTGTTGCTATAATCAAATTTAGTGCCCTGCAGACTTCAGATTCTTCCAGGTATGAACAGCAGGGAAAACCACTAGACCATACAGGTATGACCTAAATAAAATCCCTTATGTTTATACAGTGGAGATGGCTAATGGATTAAAGGGGTTAGTCTGGAAGGCAGAGTGCCTGAAGAACTATGCATGGAGGTTCATAACATTATACAGAAGGCAGTGACCAAAACCACTCCAAAGAAAAAGAAATGCAAGAAGGCAAAGAGGTTGTCTGAAGAGGAATTACAAATAGCTGAGAAGAGAAGAGAAGCAAAAGGCAAAGGAGAAAGGGAAAGATATACTCCACTGAATGTAGGGTTCCACAGACTAGTAAGGAGAGATAAGAAAGCCTTCTTAATTGAACAATGCAAAGAAATAGAGGAAAACAATAGAATGGGAAAGACTAGAGATCTCTTAAACAAAATTAGAGATACCAAGGGAACATTTCATGCCAAGATGGGCACAATAAAGGACAAAAACAGTATGGACCTAACAGAAGCAGAGAACACGCTGCTATGTCAATCACAAGAAAATGTGAAAAATTCTTAAAGAGATGGGAATACCAGACCACCTTACTTGTCTCCTGAGACACCTGTACGCAGGTCAGTTAGAACCAGACTGGAACCACGGTTCCAGAATGGAACCATGGACTGGTTCAAAACTGGGAAAGGAATGCAACAAGGTTATATATTGTCAGTCTGTTTATTTAACTTATATGCAGAGTATATCATGTGAAATGTCAGACTGTATGATTCACAAGCAAGAATCAAGATTGCCAGGAGAAATATCAACAACCTCAGATATGCAGATACTACTACTCTAATGGCAGAAAGGGAAGATGAGTGTGTAAGAGGAGAATGAAAACAGCTGGCTTAAAACTCAAAAAGCTAAGATCATGGTATCTAGTCCCATTACTTCATGGAAAATAGAAGGGAAAAAAGTGGAAGCAGTGACAGATTTTATTTTCCTGTGCTCCAAAATCACTGTGAATGGTGACTGCAGCCATGAAATTAAAAGACACTTGTCCTTGAAAGAAAAACTATGACAAACCTAGACAGCATATTAAAAAACAGAGAGATAATTTTGCCAACAAAGGTCCGTATAATCAAACTGTGGTTTTTCCAGTAGTCATGTATGGATGTGAGAGTTGGACCATAAAGAAGGTTGAGCACCAAAGAATTGATGCTTTTGAATTGTGGTGCTGGAGAAGTCTCTTGAGAGTCCCTTGGGCAGCAAGGAGATCAAACCATTCAATCCTAAAGGAAATCAGTCCTGAATATTCACTGGAAGAACTGATGCTGAAGCTGAAGCTCCAGTACTTTGGCCACCTGATGTGAAGAGCTGACTCACTGGAAAAGACCCTGATGCTGGAGTGATTGAGGGCAGGAGAAGAAGGGGGTGACAGAAGATGAGACGGTAGGATGACATCACTGATTCAGTGGAGCTGAGTTTGAGCAAACTCCAGGAGATAGTCAAGGACAGGGCAGCCTGGCATGCTGCAACCCATGGGGCCACAGAGAGTGGTTCATGACTGAGCAGCTGAACAACAACAAGAGAGAAAGTAATAGTAAATTATATCTCAGCACAATATAGTGTGGGTTATGATTTTCAAAAGACTGCAAAGGATTAAAACAATCCCAGGCAAAATATGTTCTCAGAAATCTTATAAAGTGATGATTATTGTTGTCTTGTATTTTAAAAGAATATTTGATTACAAAAGAAAAGTATTCATGTACATTTTTAAGTAAGAAAAAGCACTTTTATTTTTTAGTTAAAAATTTGTTTTGATTAAAATGTTTAAAATCAACATACCAAAATGAGAAAGTTATCTAAACTTAGAATATGTTTTTCTTTAAAATTTATTTTGAGATTTCAAATAGTATGCATTTAACCTGCATTTCTTATAATAAAATTATACATTTATAAATATTATTATAATTTTATATGCAATGAGTTATTTAGTGATATATTCATGCTATAAGGGCTCCCTGGTGGCTCAGCAGTTAAGAACCCACCTGCCAATGCAAGAGATGCAGGAGACTCGAGTTTAACCCCTGGGTCAGGAAGATCCCGTGCAGGAGGAAATGGCAACCCACTCCAGTATTCTTGCCTGGAGACTCCCATGAACAGAGGAGCCTGGTGGGCTACAGTCTAATGGGGTCCCAAAGAACTACTGAGCACATTATGCTATAAAGAAAAAACAGTGTAAATTCATGTTAGACTTGTAAATTCTTTATGCTTTTGGGAGAGGGGACAAAAAGCCACCAGATATGGCAAAAAAGTATTACAATAAAATCTATAATCTCATGGGAGTGGGTGGTAGTACGTTTTCTACACAGATTGGAATTTTACTGGATTAAGCTTTAATTCCTGCTGTCTAAAGGAACCTAAAGAAGAAGCTTTGCTCTCTCTGAATTTGAAGGCTACACACAATCAAGTCAGATTTTAAAAGGAGAGAAACAATAATTATTTTTTTGTGTGGAAACTTTATAATCCTTAAGCAAGTGATGAGTGAATTTAGTATATAATATAAAGATTGCCAGAATAAATTTATCATTGTTATAACATGTCAATTTATTAATGCTGCAAAATTTTTTAAGCAGCAAGTAACAGAAAATAGTGGTCTTTATTTAAAAAAAATGAAAATTCTAACATTATACCTATTTAATCTGTACCTGTAACACCTTTCCATTTATTAAATATACTTTTTGTAGTATATTTGTGATATGAAGTAGTTTATTGGAGAGTTAATTGCTCTATTTACATAACTCATTTAACATTTCTGCAGGTATATCAGTTTTACTGTTTATCTTACTTGTGTGCTTCACTTAAGTTAATTTTCACATTGTTTTTTAAAATTAATTTATTTTAATTGGAGGTTAATTACTTTATAATATTGTAGTGGTTTTTGCCATACATTGACATGAATCAGCCATGGCTGTACATGTGTTCCCTATCCTGAACTCCCCTTCCACATCCCTCCTCATTCCATCCCTCAGGGTTATCCCAGTGCACCATCCCTGAGCACCCTGTCTCATGCATCGAACCTGGACTGGCGATCTGTTTCACATATGATAATATACATGTTTCAATGCTATTCTCTCAAATCATTCCACTCTTGCCTTCTCCCACAGAGTCCAAAAGACTGTTCTTTACACCTGTATCCCTTTTGCTGTCTCGCAAATAGGATCATCGTTACCATCTTTCTAAATTCCATATATATGCATTAGTATACTGTATTGGTGTTTTTCTTTTTGACTTTTTTCACTCTGTGTAATAAGCTCCAGTTTCATCCACCTCTTTAGAACTGATTCAAATGCATTCTTTTTAATTGCTGAGTAATATTCCATTGTGTATATGTACCACAGCTTTCTTATCCATTCATCAACTGATGGACATCTAGGTTGCTTCCATGTCCTAGATATTGTAAACAGTGCTGCAATGAACATTGGGTTACACATGTCTCTTTCAGTTCTGGTTTCATCGGTGTGTATGCCCAGCAGTGGGATTGCTGAGTCATATGGCAGTACTATTTCCAGTTTTTTAAGGAATCTCCACACTGTCCTCCATAGTGGCTGTACTAGTTTGCATTCCCACCAACAGTGTAAGAAGATTCCCTTTTCTCCACACCCTCTCCAGCATTTATTTGTAGACTTTTTGATAGTAGCCATCCTGAGCTTAATGAGATGGTACCTCACTGTGGTTTTGATTTGCATTTTTCTGATAATGAGTGATGTTGAGCATCTTTTCATGTGTTTGTTAGCCATCTGTATGTCTTCTTTGGAAAATGTCTATTTAGTTCTTTGGCCCATTTTTTGATTGGGTCATTTATTTTTCTGGAATTGAGCTACAGGATCTGCTTGTATATTTTTGAGATTAATTCTTTGTCAGTTGCTTCATTTACTATTATTTTCTCCCATTCTGAAGGCTGTATTTTCACCTTGCTTATAGTTTCCTTCATTGTGCAAAAGCTTTTACGTCTATTTAGGTCCCATTTGTTTATTTTTACTTTTATTTCCAATATTCTGGGAGGTGGGTCTTGGAGGATCCTGCTGTGATTTATGTTGGAGAGTGTTTTGCCTACATTCTCCTCTAGGAGTTTTATAGAATCTGGTCTTACATTTAGCTCTCTAATCCATTTTGAGTTTATTTTGGTGTATGGTGTTAGGAAGTGTTCTAGTTTCATTCTTTTATAAGTGGTTGACCAGTTTTCCCAGCACCACTTGTTAAAGAGACTGTCTTTTCTCCATTGTATATTCTTGCCTCCCTTGTCAAAGATAAGGTGTCCATAGGTGTGTGGATTTATCTCTGGGCTTTCTATTTTCAACATCCATTTATGATAAAACCCTCCAGAAAGCAGGCATAGAAGGAACATTCCTCAACATAATAAAAGCCATATATGATAAACCCACAGCAAACATCCTCAATGGTGAAAAATTGAAACCATTTTCCCTAAAGTCAGGAACAAGACAAGGGTGCCCACTCTCACCACTACATTCAACATAGTGTTGGAAGTTTTAGCCACAGCAGTCAGAGAAGAAAAAGAAATAAAAGGAATCCAAATTGGAAAAGAAGAAATAAAACTCTCACTGTTTACAGATGACATGATCCTCTACACAGAAAACCCTAAAGACACCACCAGAAAATTACTAGAGCTAGTCAATGAATATCATAAAGTTGCAGAATATAAAATCAACACACATAAATCCCTTGCATTCCTATACACTAACAATGAGAAAACAGAAAGAGAAATTAAGGAAACAATTCCATTTGCCAGTGCCCTGGGGAAGGCAATGGCAAGCCACTCCAGTACTCTTGCCTAGAAAATCCCATGGATGGAGGAGCCTGGTAGGCTGCAGTCCGTGGGGTCGCTAGGGGTCGGACACGACTGAGCGACTTTACTTTCACTTTTCCCTTTCACACATTGGAGAAGGAAATGGCAACCCACTCCAGTGTTCTTGCCTGGAGAATCCCAGGGACGGGGGAGCCTGGTGGGCTTCCGTCTATGGGGTCACACAGAGTCGGACACGACTGAAGTGACTCAGCAGCAGCAGCAGCAGCAGTGCAATGAAAAGAATAAAATACTTAGGAATAAATCTACTTAAAGAAATAAAAAACTTATATATAGAAAACTATAAAACAATGATGAAAGAAATCAAAGAAGACACAAATAGATGGAGAAATATACCTTGTTCATGGATCAGAAGAATCAATATAGTGAAAATGAGTATACTACCCAAAGCAATCTATAGATTCAATGCACTCCCTATCAAGCTACCAATGGTATTTTTCAGAGAACTGGAACAAATAATTTCAAAATTTGTATGGAAATACAAAAAACCTCAAATAGCCAAAACAATTTTGAGAAAGAAGAATGGAACTGGAGGAATCAACCTGCCTGACTTCAGACTATACTACAAAGCCACAGTCATCAGGAGAGTATGGTACTTGCACAAAGACAGAAATATAGATCAATGGAACATATTCTATTTGTTTTAATGATACTAGAATAGAAATTTGAAAAATACCACTACTTTTACTTTTCTAAATAAGAGAAACCATATTACACTGTTTGGACATAAATGTTAACTTTAAAAGGAGTTGATTGTGTCATTTTGTCCTATTATCTCATGAAGTGTTTTAGACTAGCCAGACAAGCATTTTTGCAAAACAGCACATTTTTGCCTTTTTATTAATGGTATTTAGTTTGCATAATATTCGTCACTTGAATGTTATGTTTTTTTCTTAAAGAATAATATAATAATAATATGTGTTGTGTTAGAGTTTGCACAGTCATTTAACTTACCTTGTAATTTATATGAAAAAATTAGCTTTCAAATATATTTTAAAAACTGTGATACCATTCCCAACCCTTTGCAACTCATTTTTCTTGTATTAAAAAAAATTTTTTTTTTAGATCAATTACTTGACACTATTTTTAATGAAAGAATTTGCTGGATGTTTGTTGCCAAGTTGTGTTATGCTGCAAAGTGAACAATTTGTTTCAGCTTTGGAAAAGCTCAACATTTTTCTATCTCTAAAGATAGGTAGGAAAATCATACCACAACTTAATACCCACTGATCATAACTGTGTCTCAGTTCAGTTCAGTTCAGTCACTCAGTTGTGTCCAACTCTTTGCGACCCCATGAATCGCACACATTTATTTTACTTATTAAAATGATCTCTTACTGAAACAGAATCTTAAAATTTATTTTGTATTTGCATAGTTGTTTCCTCTTTTTCACTTTCTATATTATATATTAACTAGAAAATAATACATATCAAATATAGTAGTCATTCATTCACTCAACAAATGTTTTTGCATGAATACTATATGCAGGGCATATTTCTGAATACTGGAAATACAACTGTGGACAAACAGGCAAAATTCTCTGACCCTCAAGGGGCCCACCTTCCAGTGGAGCTGGAGACAGTACGTAAAGGAGTGAAGCAGGAGTGTGGCCTGTGGTCACTGCCATAGCCTGTTTGGGCTACTATAACAAAATACCACACCGTGGGTGGCTTATAAGATTTTGCTGGTCACAGTTGTGGAGGTTGGAAAGTCCAAGATCAGGGTACCGGCATGGTGACCTCTGGGCACAACTGACCTCTGACCCCCTTCCTGGTTGTCAGCCAGCACCTTCTTGCTGGGTCATCCCATGATGTAAGGGGCTGGGATCTCCCTGGAACCTCTTTTATAGCACTAATCCCATTTATGAGAGTACCACCCTTGTGACCTAAGGACCTCCCGAAGGCTCACCTTCTGGTACTTTACACAGGGCCCTAGAATTTTCAAAATATGAGTTTTGCAGGGACACGAACATTCAGATCCTAACAGTCCCAAATGCTGTGGGAAACAAGAAAAGATAAAGAAAGGAGATAATTAGTGTAGGGACTGGAAACTGGGAACTGCAGTTTAAACAAAGATTAGGAGAAAGTTAACTGACTGTCACAGACAAGATCCCATGCAACTGTGTCATTTAGTTCTTCAATTGCTATAGTGTATATCATGTAGGAAAAAAAACATTTTATATATGACCATGTTTTAAATGGAATTAACTATAAAAACAAGGACTACTAATAAAAAGTCCTGTCCGCTTAGATGCTTAGAGTAGATCTGAGTCATTTGGAATTAAAGAATTGATACTTTTGAAATGTGGTACTGGAGAAGACTCTTGAGAGTCCCTTGGACTGCAAGGAGATCAAACTAGTCCATTCTAAAGGAGATCAGTCCTGGGTGTTCATTGGAAGAACTGATGCTAAAGCTGAAACTCCAATACTTTGGCCACCTCATGCGACGAGTTGACTCACTGGAAAAGAGTCTGATGCTGGGAGGGATTGGGGGTGGGAGGAGAAGGGGACGACAGAGAATGAGATGGCTGGATGGCATCACCGACTTGATGGACATGAGTTTGAATGAGCTCCGGGAGTTGGTGATGGCCAGGGAGGCCTGGCGTGCTGTGATTCATGGGGTCGCAAAGAGTCGGACACGACTGAGCGACTGAACTGAACTGAACTGAACTGAAAAAGGTGAATAAATAAAGTTTTCTCATAAGCAAAAGGATAGGCTGTGCTTTAATGGCCTAAAGCTGTGAAAAGAGTCCAATGGTGTTTCAATTAGGTTCAGCTATTTGTAATAAAACAGCCTGACAAATAGTAGCTTAAAATAATAGATGCATATTTCTTAGTGATATAAATGAAGAAAAAGCCTTGGTCATCTAATTCTAGGGGGGCAACCCAATGGTATTGTGGACCCAGCTGCTTTTTTTCCCTTTCTGTTTACGTAACTTCATCCTAAAGTTACCTCATGGGAAGTTAGTGTGCAGTAGAGGGCCACTCAGTGGGTGAAGGATGCTCACTGTGCCTTAAGGGGTCGACTCAGGGGCTTGGAGGGCTTAACCCTGCACATAGCAAAGAAAGGACTGGCCCTTGCCTGGCTTCTGGGCAGCAACAACGTCTGAGGCCTTGGAATAGCCCACTTGATAAGAACGTTCCTGAGACCCTTGACCACAGCAGATAGCTTCTGGTAGCAAAGTGGTTCGGAGAAGGCAATGGCAAGCCACTTCAGTACTCTTGCCTAGAAAATCCTATGGATGGTTGAGCCTGGTGGGCTGCAGTCCGTGGGGTCGCTAAGAGTCGGACACGACTGAGCGACTTCACTTTCACACACTGGAGAAGGAAATGGCAACCCACTCCAGTGTTCTTGCCTGGAGAATCCCAGGGACTGGGGAGCCTGGTGGGCTTCCGTCTATGGGGTCACACAGAGTCGGACATGACTGAAGTGACTTAGCAGCAGCAGGAGCAGCAGCAGCAAAGTGGTTTACAGCGAACACCTGCTTTTATTCTCCCGCACCTGAACTGCACCATCAGTTTGGCCTCCGTAGGGGCTGGAGGCTGCATCGCTCAGGTCAGTTGGTGTGTGCTCCTGGCCTTGGTGACTGATTCCCAGCAAGACCATGGACACTCATTCTCTGCTTGGGAGCCCTCAACACTTGTCACGCCTCCTTGCTGGGAGAATTAAGTGCTGTCTGTGAAACTTCTGGGAGAGGACACCTGGAAACTCCTGTCGGTTTCTCTTGGACCGATCCCCCTTGTGTCTTTTTCTTACATTGCTTCTTTTCTCTGTCCTTTTGTTGTAATAAACCATTCCATGAGTTTAACAGCATTTCTGGGTTCTGCTAGTGAATCATCCAGTGGTCATGGGGGCCTCTGACATGGTAGGTGGTCACTGATCCACCCGAGCTGCAGATAATAGAAAGCAAGCCTTGCCTTTCGCAGTAAGGAACTCCCTGAATGTGGAACACAGCATGTCCATTTATGTATTATTGGCTATGAGTTAGTTTCAAGGCCTAGCTATAATCTTAAATAGTTTGGCAGCAGCATGTTTATCCATAACTTGAATTCTTGTCACTAAAGTAAAAGGGGAAGTTGGATATGAAGAAGGAACCCACAATCTCGTCTATAAGTGGATTACATTTGGCTTATAAGAAAAATATACTTTCTACTTGGGTGTTTGCTCATTTTCTTAACTTCTGTTTTTCCTTTTTAATACTATATAGCTTTAATTTTAAAGTAAATTTATTTATTGCTATAAAAATCTTCATCAAAAACTTGGTGTTTAATGTAGATTTATCTCTCTTCCTTATTTATTTTCTTCTAATTAATATACACATCCTGTAAGTTTTACTCAGGTCCCTGTGCTAAATTAATGATGTGCTACTGATGGAGGTAACTGCACATGATGAAGATGAAGTGTTTTGCAGGAATTTAGCTGGTTTTTTTTTTTTTTTGGACCAAAATGAAATTTTAGTTTTGTGCTTTATCCGTCTCTTGTCTGTGTTTGTATCTGTATATCTGTCTACTATGTATTTTAAGTGCCTGTTTGCTCTGTATCTGTGTATTTCCTGTGTATCTTATCTATCATGAATGGGACTGACTTTCTGGCAACCTTCTCGCCAACTCAGGATGGTCTCTTCCTCCCTTTTGAGGCAGGCCCTTTGATGCTACATCTCTGTACGCTCCCATGTAGCACTGTGGGTGTGCTCCCTTTTCTCTTCCTTCCCCCACTTTTTGAATCTCTTTCCCTATTTCCCTCTGTTTCCCATCATGGCTGTATTAGACAAGTTGGCCCTGCTCTTAATCCCCTTGGGGAAACCATCTCACCCACTGCCCCTGTGAAGGGAGGAGGTCTCAGTCGTTCCAGTAGTGGGGTGAATATGGTCTGTACCACAACACCCCCACCCCCAGTCTTCACTGAGAGCATCTGAGCTCCAGCAGGCACCTGACTAACCCATAGCCTTACATGTGAGGCCATTTGACAGATTTAAAAACTCTGCCTGAACAAGGATCAGCTGAGCAAATTAGACTCTTGTGAATTTAAACTGGAAATATGAACCAGGGGATTAGGTAGTTGAAAAAGGAAAAAAATAAATTCAGACAAAGAGGTGGGACTGAAAGACCATGAGGAAATAAGCTAAAAGGTATGGATGCTCTTGTTGATAGTTTGTGAAAAGAGAGGAAACAGGACCTGAATATCTTGCAATCAAGAAGCAGTAAGCTTCTGCCACCCAGGTAAAAAGAAAATCTGTTCTTTCCCTAGACCTCTGTCCCAGTCTCTACTTCTGAGCTTCTCTCCCTGTGACCAAGTGCTTCAAGATTGCCATGTGATTCCCTTGGTCCTTATGTGAACATTTATCTTTACAATAAACTTATCATTACTTGACTTAATCCTGTATGAACCCAACTCACATCAGTTCTATCATTTTAGATGATGCTCTTGCCTTTATCATCAAATGGCTATTCCTGGTTCTGAACTCAAATCCTTTCCCGTTTTCATTCACCACAACTGAATTCTTACACTACCATTCTTCACAACTCTCTTCTTGAGACAGTTCCCTTTTACTCTCAGCATGGTTATACACTCTTTAGTATATCTCTACAGGGACTTAACCCTCACTGGCTGCCATTAAACATTGAATCAACCCCCACCTTCCCTCACCCCTCTGTTGGCTGTCATTGCTGGTGTAAGACACACTACTCAGAATGGAGAGAATTCCCCCAGACGTCACAGTTTTCTCCAGTCTTCTGGAGGAGTAGGACCAGCACTCTCTCTCTGTCTCTTAGCATGAACAGGTAAGTTCATATAATTGCTACCAACCTACATTTGGCAAGTGGCTTATACATGAGATCTTGGAGCGCTGGAATGACTCACTGAGCAAAAAGATATGCCGAACCCATTAACAAATGTGTGTGTCAAGGGATTTACATTTCCATTTCTAAAAACTTTTGTGACATTGTCCATAAACCAGTGGCTTTCAAAAATTCTTAAGAGTTGAGCCATTTCTTCCAAATGTGAAACCCTAATATGTAAAACACACAGAGTGGAGCTGCTTTGTTGGGAACAGGAGAGAAAACCCCAAGACCCCCTTTCTCAACAGCTGCTCCTGGAGGCCCCTTCTTTGAGCTGTACAGCTTTTTGGAATGAAGCCTTTAGGAGTGCAGTTTGAAAGCCATTTCCCTGAGCTTTGAGACCTGTAAACAAAGTAGTGTTACCTGCTGGGGTGAACAGAATATTTAACTGCTATCCAGGGTCAAACTTCTTTCTAGCCCTGGGAAAACCCAAGTCAGACTCTCAGTCTCTCTAAGAAAGGTATTTCCCCTTGTCCATTCCCTACTTGGGCTTCCTTGGTGGCTCATATGGTAAAGAATCCACCTACAATGCAGGAGACACAGGAGATGAAGTTTCGATCCCTGGGTCAGGAAGATCCCCTGGAGTAGTAAATGGCAACCCACTCCAGTATTCTTGCCTGGAGAATTCCATGGAAAAACGAGCCTGGAGGACTACAGTCCATGAGGTTGCAGAGAGTCAGATATGACTGAGTGACTAACACTTTCACTTCTCACTTGCCCCATCAATCTCTGCCTAGTTAGACTATCCTCATGGCATTATGGATTATTCCCAAGGACCTTTCCTTTGCTTCTCAAGGGAGTATAGTAACTTGTTCCAAAGAGTATTTGTGGTTTTACCCTAGAGCACGCTGGGCACTACTGAGCTAATCTTCTCCACACCGATGTCCTTTCAGATGTCAGAGCTGGGATGGGTACCTCTTTTGAGCCTTGTATGTTTCTGTGATGTCAGATGTGATAGGAGGGCACCAAGATGATTAAGAGTCACTGAAGAGGGGAACCCCAAGAGGAGCTGACTCAGTGGCTGTCTCACGTCTACAGACGGCCCGGATCTCAGCAAGCCGTCACTGAGTCTCTGACTTGCACCAGGATCAGTGCAGATGGGAGATGCCCTGGTGGAGCCCTGTGTATGAGGGATGGCCATAGTTTTTAGCTGGGCAAGAGCTTCTTCAGCACAGGGCTGCAGTCCTTTGGGGTCTGACCTATCTTGGTATGTTGTCCTCCTTTTCTTTCCTGCTCACACATCCTCTCCTCTTCCTTTTCATCATTTAAGCAGAAGACACACATCTCTTTCACAGCCTGAGTGGCATGTAGAGCTCTGTACCAGGATACAACCATGAATTCCCATTGCAGCTTTCATGTCTTGATTACCTTTTGCTCTTTGTGGGAGGTGATAGCATAGCAACACAGGTTACCTATGGCAAATCCTCTGATTACGAGTGGCAGTCTGTGAGGTTTCCCTTCCTAGAAAACTTGGGAAAATAAACAGAAATCACTTTTGTGACTGCTTAAAGGTCCAAGAGGTATTAGGGGCCATGTCAGGGAATAAGATTATATTATCTTGGGATAGTATTGTGGACTGCCATACTTTGCTTGGAAGCAGGATGAAGTTACCCAAGGATTGAAATAGAACATATAAATATATATCTCACTGAACACAATATTTAGGTCACTGATCACTCAGTAAATACTGGTAATTGTGGTTATTATCATCGTGATTATTTTTTAATTAAAAATTAGCATCAACCTGTGTTAGATTGACAATATGATATTACATCATTGTGAGAACTAGTTAATTTTGTCTTTTATTCTACAGGTACATTACCAGTATCGTTTCCCTGGTATGTATTATCATGCCTAATATCATAACAGACTTTCAAAACAGTTTTGTGGAATGACTGACTGAGTTCCTAACCTTAGCATATTGTTTCCCGTAGTCTGGCATGTCCATGAAGCTATGTACATCTATCACCATGAATGGAAAAAGAAAACAGCATAGCTTACTGTAAAAATAGTGTCATGTAAATTAAATTTGAGATTTGCTTTTGTACCATTTTATTTACTTCCAGCTTTCATTTTTTTTTTAGATCCCCCACTCAGAGGGTACTTGGGCACTGCTATAGGAGGCATTAAGAGGAGAGTTACAGATGTTTTCAGTCCGTGTTTATTAAGCATGGACCGCCACTTGAGGATGGCTCTGAGCAAACATGAAGTTGCTGGAACATAAAGGTTGCACCATATGCAAAGCATCATGCCTCTGCCTGTACTTTCTTTGCTTTCTAACAGTTTGGAGTCAATAGCTTAGAACACAATGGCTGTTAAAGTTGGCTTTACAAGTCAGTGAAAGGGGAAAATTTATCAGATGATAAACTTTTATAGTTCCTGTTCATGGCATGGTTGGCAAAGGAATAATTAAAGTCGACAACATAGTCTTTTTCCCCAGTCTATTTTCTTTCAACCCAAGGCCACCTAAATGCCCAACTAAATCAGTCAGCCATGGATTCAAAAAGTTTTGTCCCTGCATTACAGTTATTTGTGCACTGTCTTGAAAAATTTGTAAATATTTTCATGGAATATCAGTCTTTTCTTGATGCTGCCATTTGTCAGGGCTTTGCTGCCTATGTTTGAACGGAAGCAGTGAACCTTTCCAGGGCAGAGAGCAATCAGAGAAACCATATCCTGTTGACTTTGCCTTGTGGTTATGGAGAGAGAGGAAGAGACAGATGTAACAGTAACTGTTTTGCAAACCACATTTGGAGAGGGGACCAATTCCTTTCTCTACTTATTGCAAATGCATCCTGCATAGACATTTATTTATAATATTTATGCTGTTTTAATTTTCTGCACAATTTCAATTGTATACCATTGTATGCCAGCTTTGCATCTGGCTTCAGGTATTGGGTTCAAAAATAGTATAATTCACAAGTACATTTTGTTTTTAAAAATTATCACACCAAGATCTGCAAATAGTTGTAAATCTGACAAATTGCTGAGGAGGTATAGAAGATGCCAAAGAACAGCTTTATATATCAACATTCACAATACAGGTTTTGGTCATCCCCACTTATTTTTGTTGTTCAGTCACTGAGTTGTATCTGACTCATGTCTGACTCTTTGTGACATAGACTGCAGTACACCAGACTCTTCAGCTCTTCACTCCCTCCCAGAGTTTGCTCACATGCATGTCCATTGAGTCAGTGATTATCTAACCATCTCATCCTCTGCTGCCCCCATCTCCTGTTTCCATCAGTCTTTCTCAAAAGACCCAGGAAAACCAGAGTCTTTTCCAATGAGCTGACTCTTTACATCAGGTGGCCAAAGTATTAGAGCTTCAGAATCAGTCCTTCCAATGAATATTAAGGACTGATTTCCTTTAGGACTGACTGGTTTGATCTCTTTGCTGTCCAAGGGACTATCAAGAGTCTTCCCCAGCACGACAATTTGAAAACATCAGTTCTTCAGCGCTCAGCCTTCTTTATGGTCCAACTATCACATTTGGACATGACTACTGAAAAGCCATAGCTTTGACTATGTGGACCATTATTGGCAAAGTGATGTCTTTCCTTTTTAGTATGATGTCTATCTTTGTCATGGGCTTCCCTTGTGGCTCAGTTGGTAAAGAATCCGCCTGCAATGCAGAAGACCTGGGTTCAATCCCTGGGTTGGGAAGATCCCCTGGAGAAGTAAGGGAAAGGCTACCTACTCAAGTATTCTGGCCTGGAGAATTCCATGGACTGTATAGTCCATGGGGTCACAAAGAGTCGGACATGACTGACTTTCACTAGGTTTGTCATAACTTTCCTTCTGAGGAGCAAGTGTCTTTTAATTTCAAGGCTGTGGTCAACATCCACAGTGATTTTGGAGCCTAAGAAAAAAATCTGTCGATGCTTCCACTTTTTCCCCTTTAATTTGCAATGAAGTAATGGGACTGGATGCTATGATCTTTTATGAATGTTGAGTTTCAAGTCATTTTTTTTACTCTACTCTTTCCTTCTTATCAAGAGGGTTATACTTATGTATGAACTTAATTAAGACTTGAGTTAGACCCTAGGAATATTATATAATTTTCTTTAAAATGATAATTAAAAAAATTCCTTTTTAAAAACCAAATTATAATGATTTAACAGTAGAAATTGAATGATTAGTTCTGGAATTCTAATTTTCATGTGCCACTAACCTTGTTAGCTAAATAAATTAGTCCTTGTCTATGAGATCCAAAAGGTATGTGTGGAGCAAGATAATATTTTGCATGATGTTCAGTTGCAACATACATGTATATATGTATAGACACACATATATGTATGATACACAATTATATGTATGTATATGTACCAAAATCACTGCAAATGGTGACTGCATCCGTGAAATTAAAAGATGCTTACTCCTTGGAAGAAAAGTTATGATCAACCTAGACAGCATATTAAAAATAAGAGACATTACTTTGCCAACAAAGGTCCGTCCAGTCAAGGCTACGGTTTTTCCAGTAGTCATGCATGGATGTGAGAGTTGGACTATAAAGAAAGCTGAGTGCCAAAGAATTGATGCTTTTGAACTGTGGTGTTGGAGAAGACTCTTGAGAGTCCCTTGGACTGCAAGGAGATCCAACCAATCCATCCTAAAAGAAATCAGTCCTGAATATTTGTTGGAAGGACTGATGCTGAAGCTGAAACTCCAATACTTTGGCCACCTGATGTGAAGAACTGACTTATTGGAAAAGACCCTGATGCTGGGACAGATTGAAGGCAGGAGGAGAAGGGGACGACAGAGGATGATATGGTTGGATGGCATCACTGACTCAATGGACATGAGTTTGAGTAAACTCTGGGAGTTGGTGATGGACAGGGAGGCCTGGCATACTGCATTCCATGGGGTTGCAAACAGTTGGACATGACTGAGTGACTGAACTGATACTGGTATGTATTCACACATATATATGTATATAAATGTATGCACACACACATATATATGAGATACTGAGAGTATTAAACAATTAACATCATCATCCCTGGATAATCTATAATTATTCCTTGAGCAACTGTTGTGTGTTTAGAACTAGTATATGAGTGGAACAAAGAAATGGAATATACAGTTCTATTGTCTGATAAAAATTCAAAGGGAAAAGATATTAAATGTTTTGACTGGTGACTTTTAATAAGCATTCTGACAGTTTTCATCAGTACCACCCAATCCTCCACAGACAAACTTGTCATGTTCAGAGAAAACCAGAGTCAGACAAAACTTTACCCCTTGTCCTTCTGCTGGCCTTCCCAGGCTCCACATAATAAAGCCCACCAGCAATTCTGGAGCTTGCTCTGATGTTGTATTTTTCATAACTGAAAATGTTTGCTGGTTCTATTTCTCATGTTTCCTTATGAAAGGAAAGATATATTTGTGAAAGTTCTCTACAGAGGGATAAACTTTTTCCATATCTAGAGGAGTGGCCCCAAATAAGTGTTTTTGTCGACACAGCATAAGGAATTTTACCCAGAAAATAATTGAATGAACCTTACATGATAAGTGCTTTCTCTTATTCTCTGTGGGTAAGTGACCTCTTCACACAAGATTAGGAAGTATTAAGAAAGATGGCACTTGCCAACATAGAGACTCAATCTGCTACCTTAGGACAAGCCAGTAATAGTTCTAAATTGTCGCAGATTCCTAAGTAAGATATATTTCCTTAATACATGGTCTCTAAATGTAAAGGTGATGCACAATTATCAACAATTGGGAAAGATATTACGGCATTTCCAGAAAAACCAAGAGCTTCATCTGAAAAATTAAAGGTTATTTCAGATGAGGAGAACAATATAAAAACTTTAAAGCCATAAAATGTTGATAAAATACATAAAAACTTATTAAAATAATGCTATAAACAAAGTCAAATGACAAGTGGCAATCTAGGAGAAGATATTTGGAAATGTATGAGGAAGACTTAACTGCAAAATATATAGTGACTATAAATCTATTAAAGTGACTATATATATATAAATCTATATAAAGTGACTATAAATCTATTAAAAACAATTGAAACATGAGTAAATAACATGGCCAGGTTTTATAGGAAAAAATTATTTTTAAGCAAAAAACAAAACATCCAACTTTACACTTAATAAATATGTCAATTAATATTAAATCAAAAACCACATTTTTGTTTTGCCAATTAGATTGATAAAATTTCTAGTAATGAAATGGGTGAAAGTGTTGGCAGGAGATTTACTGTTTTATTGATGGGAAGGTGAGCTGGTTAAAACTCTGTGCAAATACTAACTTCATTAACTGAAGAATTTTTGATAAGTGAAGATTGGAAATCACTGCCCATGTAGATCATGAGTTAAATGCATTATGAAACACCATAATATGGAGTGCTAAGCCTCCATTAAATGGTAACAAAATAATCTATCTATGCTGTATGGAATGAACCTTAAAATCTATGGTAAAATGAAAAGTTAGACCCAGAGCAGGATGCATAATATACATGTTAGTGCAGGATTATAGGTAGAAGACTACAGCAGAACTGATAACATTTATTGCACTTGGGAGCATGGAAAGGAAGAAAAGAAGACAAAAGACAGATTTCTTTTATCTGTTTTATTTCATACTTCCAGAATGTACGAGCTTGTATGAATTAGAATTTATCAAACTTTTAATAGGCTATCATTTATGATACCATTATTATGTAACTTAGAAATCATATTAACAGAGAGATAGTATCATGTCTCTCTTACAGATGAGGAATGAAAGGCTAGGAAAAATATGTTGCACAAGGTCAAAAAGCTTGTGGAGGGAGCTCTCCGACATAGTTGGTGGTAATGTAAATTGCTGCAGCCACTGTGGAGAATAGTATGAAGTTTTCATAAATAACTAAAAATAGAACTACCATATGAGCCAGCAATCCTACTCCTGGGCATATATCCAGAGAACACCATACTTTAAGACAATCTATGGACCCCAATGTCCACTGAAGCACTATTTGCCATAGGCAAGGCATTGAAGCAACCTAAATGTTCATCGATAGATAAATGGTCAAAGATGATGTGGTACATATATACAATGGACTGTTACTCTGCCATAAAAAAGAATGAAATAATGCCACTTGCAGCAAGATGGATGGACCTAGAGATTATCATACTAAAGTTAAGTCAGAGAAAGACAAATATCACTTACATGTGGAGTCTAAAAAAATGATACAAATGAACTTATTTACAAAACAGAAACAGATTCACAGAGTTAGGAAACACACCTCAACCTTGTCTACATTGATAGGGTTGAGTCCTAGGGACATTGAGTTTACAGTTGTTTAATTTTGGTTAATGAACAATGTTAATCCTATTCTGATTTTGACTTTTAGTTGTGTTAAGACTCATGAGAAAGTTTTCTATTCATAGCCAATTGATTCATTCATTCATTTACCTCGTCATTTATTCCCTCAGGTTCAGCACTTTTAACATGTGCTCATGATGATGAAAGGACTACCCTCATAATGTGGCTTTTGTGGTCCTGTTGGGAATCAGTGATCATACTGACAATTATGATATGTTGATGTATATAATAGAGTTATAGGCAGAGTAAAAATGTTGTTCAGAGAAATAGGAGGTCCAGTCAGCTGGGCAGAGTCCAGGAAGGTCTCTGGCAAAAGGTGAAAACTGAATCGTAACGTGTTTGCCCCACACCATAGATGTTTTATTGCTACTGATGCTTAATGTGAAGGAATGCATATTTTTTCTTTTCCTCTCTCTTTCCTTCTCTCCTGGCCTCCTTTTCTTTCTTCCTTCCTTCCCCTTTCTTTTAATTTGCAGAGATAGTATAAAAACATAGAAGTATTCCACTTCCCCGCAAAGTACAAATTTGCATTTACAGCTGGCTCTCTGCATCTGCTGATTGCATATCCATGCCTTCAACAGCCAGGGGTCAAAAATACTTTTAAAAAATTGTGGAACACTCCCCCAAACAAAACTTGAATTTGCTGCTTGCAGGGAACTGCATACCATTTACGCTGTGTTAGTATTAAAAGTAATCTAGAGCTAATTTAAATTATATGGGAGGATATGTGGAGGCTATATGCAAATATTATACCATTTTATGTAAGGCACTTGAGCATCCTTGGTATTGGAGACTGAGGGGCGTTCTGAAGCCAATTCCCCATGGATGCTGAGGGACAACAATACATTCTAAATGAGAAAATTATGATTTTGTTTTCTATAACATCTTGCAAGTAAAATGTGTCTCAAATAGTTTTACAACTCAGAAGAGAGTTATAAATCTAAAACTTCTAAAAATTATATAGGGAGAGACAGAATAATGCATGAGAAAAAAGAGGTAGCATATTTGTGTTGTAAGCCCCATGGTTAAATCAGGATTTTTAGTGATTCACTTTGGGAGAAATATCTTTATGAATTATGAACATATTCAGTAATAAGGATTGATAAATTAGTTTACTATCACAAATGAGTTAAATTCAAACATATGCATAACTTCAGCTAGCTTGAAGTAATTTGCTCTTATGACATATTTTTCTTCTGCAAATTATTTAGTTCTATCACCAGGCCTTGTGAAAGTTTCCTTTGTTCTACACATCAATCTAACTCTTAAATTTCATGAATATCAGGTAAGAAATATATGTTGCATAGATAATATTTAAGTATTTATATAAACTATATAAATTATACATACTTATATATAGTATATATATAATATATTCTTATATAAATTATATAAATTCTTATATAAATTATATAAATATTAATATTTGTGTGTTTTGAAGAGAATGTTATTTTCTAAAAACCCATTTAGTTCGAAGCTGACAGTTAAAAGCAACAAGGAAATCAATATTTGTCAAAGACACACAATACATGAGGCCCTATGTCTACAAATCATTACACAAATCTAAATTAGCTGTTGTCCCCTCCATCTTCACAGAGGAGGGTGCCCAGGCTGAGAGAGGTTCAGGGATTTGGCACCATTTGTATAAAATCCAAATCTGGCGCTTAAAATAAGATTCAAACTTTTCTGGCTTTTATTCCATACTCTTCGTAGAATATTGTATAAAGGTTTGAAAACTAATGAATCTGTTGAATAAATTAAATGTTTTGTGCCAAATTCAGATTACTTTTCATACTCCCAGAACTCATTTCCATAGTAGGCTTATCCTAAAGTATGATTCAGTCACTAATTTAAGTGGTCATTTCTTCAAGCTGAGGACTGGTGAGAAGCCTAGAAGTTCCTGAAATAGAAGGATTTCAGGATATCTGAGTAGACCCTGGAGAAGTAAAGAGAACAGTGCAACAACACTGTTAGCTTTTATGAAGGGTAGGGCCAGCCAGTGACAAAATAGCTATTTGCTCCTCTTCCAAGTCCTGAAATACTTGCTGTTTGACTTGTCAACTGCTATCTGATCAGACACACCTTTACATTTTAACTAAGGTTTTCAGCTGTGAGCTAAATGATTTTGGTGCGTAACTTCCAGAAAAGAATTATTAATCATTTCAGTGATTCAGGTACTGTTGCCTATGTATCTTTTACTAGAAGTAGCTATATAAAAATGAGAAATAACTCTTTGAATTCTAGGCTTTTTTTTTTTCTCTCAAAGAAATGGAGACATTTTTATTTAAAATTCCCACGTAATAATAAGTTTCACAGAAAGTCCTTTGTAAGACCCTCCCCTAGGCCTTGTTTCTCAGTCTTGGCACTGGTGACATTTTGGGTTGAATATGTCTTTTTTCCCTGATTTATTTATTGATTGGTTGTGCTGGGTCTTTGGTGCTGTGCACGGGCTTTCTCTAGTTGTGGTGTGTGGGCTTCTCCTTGTAGTGGTTACTCTTGTTGCAGAGCACAAGCTCGAGGCTGTGCCAGCCTCAGCAGTTGTGGCTTGGGGCCCTCCAGAGTGCTGGCACAGTAGTTGTGCTCCGTGGCTTTAGTTGCTCTGCAGCATGTGGAATCTTCTGGGACCAGGGACCGAATCAGCATCCCTTGCATTGCACGTCAGATTCTTAACCACTGAGCCACCAAGGAAGCCCTGAATACTTCATTGTTGTGGGGGCTCTCCTGTGCATCGTAGGCTGTGAAGCAGACCCTTGGGTTCATAATGAGATGCCAGTAGCATCTTCAAGCTGTGACAGTCAAAAACGCTTCTAGGTATTGGCACAAACAAATGCCCCAAGGGGCAACTACATTGAGAACCGCTGCCATAGACCCCTTAAGCTTTATTTTTGGTCAGTTTGGGATAGGAAAGAGAAAAATAGTTCTGACGATATAGAAGGAAGACTAAAAAAGAAAAGTGTTATAAATAAATAAAATTAGATGCAAGACAGCAGGATTATTCCTAGCATACTCAAATTGAAAAAAGTCCAAATGTTCATCAGTTGGTTAATGGTTAAACAAATTGTGGCACATCCATACAATGGGAATTTAGCAATAAATAGGAAAATGAACTACTGTGTAGTATTTTGTGCTATACAAAATGATTTTGGATTTTGAATGAATCTCAGAAACACCATGCTTCGTGAAAGAAATCAGATACAAAAGACTATATACTCTATGATTCCATTTATATGAAGTTCTAGGAAAGATAGAACTCTAGTGGGAGGAATCAGATCATGAATGCCTGAAGCTGGGCCTGGTGAGAGCAATTGACCTCAGAAGGGTATGAGAAAATTCATGGTGGTGAAAATGATCTATGTTTTGACTGTTGTGGTGGTTGCATGACAGTGTACATTGCCAATATACATGAAATGTAGGATTAAAATGGGTTAATTTTATTGTATATAAACTATACCTCAAGAAAGCTGTTTGAAAAATAGACATGAAAACAGTAAAGAGAATATACTATAGAGGACAGGATGGGGAAGCCATTTCCAGACTCATTTTTGTAAACAATCTGTGACAACTGACCTCATCGAAGTGGATGTGAATACCCAGGGCTGGAGCTGATTGGCAGGTCTGACTTTGCTTCAGGAAAACCCCCTGGCAGCCTCTATTTTTGCACAGCAGCTTGCTCCTAGCGGGGCCAGTCAGAGTTGTCTCAAAGATTATCTGGCAGCCCCCAGAACCTTGGGACCTGTCATCTAGGAACCCCGAGGCTCCTTTGAGAAACTATGAATAAACGAGGTAGGAGATCCACAGCACAGAGTCAGCCAGCAATGTCTCCTTGGACTCTGACATCCCGAAAGCCAACTTTAGGAATGACCTTTCAGTTCTCATTCACTAACTAAGCAGATCATCAACGTTTCCTTCCTCCTCAATCTTTCTACATAAAATAACGTGAACTAACTATATGAGAACTTAATGCATGGTTAGCATAAACTTCCTCACTTTTTTTCTAAGAAATGGTTAGCAAATTGTAAGAAAAAAGCCAAATAGGGACAGCTCCTGTTATGAGGTTAGAAGAAGGAAAGATGATTTCAAGAAAAGGTTGACTTAAAATTGACTTCTTAAAAAAAAGTGCTTAAGTTAAATCAGTTAAGATGAATGGACCACTCAAACAGAAACAGACAACTTTCTCTACCAAAAAGATTACTGAGAAGATTGTTAAAGCAAAACGTTCGGTTCCTGCCTCAGATGACACCTATCCAGAAATAGAAAAATTCTTTCCCTTCAATCCATTAGATTTTGAGAGTTTTGACCTGCCTGAGGAGCACCAGATCGCACACCTCCCCTTGAATGGAGTGCCTCTCATGATCCTTGATGAGGAGAGGGAGCTTGAGCAGCTGTTACACGTGGGCCCCCCTTCGCCTCTGAAGATGCCTCCTCCACTGTGGGAGTCTAATGCGTTGCAGTCTCCCTCAAGCCTGCTGTCGACTCTGGATGTTGAATTGCCACCTGTTTGCTGTGACTTAGATATTTAAATTTCTTAGCACTTTATAGTTTGGGTATGTATTAATAGTTTGTATTAATAAAGCAATTCTTTGTTTAACAGAAAAAAACAATTCTTTGTTTAACTGATTTAGCCGTTTCTTAACTGTTAACTGATTTAACAGTTTCTTACTGGACAGATCTGTGTGTAAATCCTGGCTCACTCTCTCTAGCTCAGTCAATTACTTTGCTTTTTGAGTCAGTTTCTTAGTATAGAAAATGGGACAGTAGATTTATTTACAGTTATTATGAGAATACTAAAAGTATTGTATTTGTTTCCTATGGTGATTGTAAAAGATTACCATAAACTTGGTGGCTTAAAAAAACAATATATTTTCTCAGAGTTCTGGAGACGAGAATTCCAAAATCAGAGTGTTGGCAAGGACACACTCCCTCTAGAGACCCTCGAGGAGAACACTTCCTTGCTTCTTCAGGTTTTGGTGGCTGTCAGGATTCCTGCGGCTGCATCTTTCCGTTTCTGTCTCTGCCTTCATATGGCCTTCTCCCATGTGTCTCTAACCTCCCTCTGCCTTTTATAAAATGACACCTGTCATTGTACCTAGGGCTTTTCTTCATCCAAGATGATCACATCTCAAAGCCCTTAATTGTATCTACGCAGACCCCTTTTCCAATGGAGATCAGATTAACAGGTCCTGAATGGAATACATCTTTTGTGTGGGGTGGATGAAGGCACAGTTCACCTCACTGCAAGTCCTCCTGGACATAACACAGTGTCAGCTCAGTACTTGGTAGCTATTATTATGTTTATGATTTTACTTTTGTAATTTCACCAGAGCTAAAACAATTTTTGTAATAACTGTTTGAATGCCTCAAATTTCATGTAATTCTACTCGCTTAGGCACAATAATATATCAAGATGAATCATTCCTGAAATTAATGAATATTCTATAATTAATTAGCCTTTTTTAAACACTGTGACAGTGTTTTGTCTTCTTTCAACCTTCTGTGTAGCCTCACAATCTCCCAGCAGGGGTGAGCATTAGGATATACGGTCATTTTTATTTTATATATTATTTTAATAAATATTTTTTGAACAGTTATGATGGAACAATGAATTGGAAGACAATACACAGGTCAGACTGGATAATCTGGGAGTTTATCTTCATGGAAGGGAAGGGAGCTAATCTGTTTAGGGTCTCTGTATATATTATCTTTTGTTTTCTTTTCCATTCTATATACATTATTTTATTTGCTCCTCTACAGAACTAGGGGGTACTATTTTTATACCACTTCATACACAGACTACTTACTCAAGGTCATATAAATTGTATGAATGTGTTGACTGGTTTAAGGGACATCCCAACATATGGAGCTGCTACTATAACAATACACAGAATATATTAGCCCATTACCCCACCCCCTCTTTCCAAATCAAAAAATTTAATTACCTGCCTCCAAAACTCAATAGCTTTTGAAGTTATGACTCAAATGAATCTCAGCTTTGCTTCGCAATAGGATTCTGCTCAGTAGCTTAAATAAATTCCAAAGAAGCTTTCCCCCTCTCTCCCTTTTCACGGGTTTAATAACCATCTTTTTCTCCCTCACTGTCCCTTTGTAGTGATATACAGGCTCGGTATTTTCTGTAGATAACACAACACACGATCAAAACGTGCGGAAGGGATATAAACGGCGCGTGAGCATCATCCGTTGTCCGCAGGCTCACTGCGGACTTGACAGGCATCCTGCTCCCTGACGGCGAAGCCAGCGCGCCTCGGCGGCGGCTGCAAAAGCTGCTTCGGGTGATTAAATCTCAGGCTTCTGTCAGGAAACTGCCCGTGGTGTCTTTTCTCACAACTGCTTATGTCTCATTACAAGCCTCCTTTCTTCTCTGCAGATTCGGCTCTGGCATCGCAAAGAAAAAGTGCTCACGCGGCACGTCTTGTTTTCAGATCTGTTACCTTTATGTTTTCGGTGACAGGATGCTTTATTTGCTCATTAATAAAGAAGCTGAAAACGGAGGAAAGTATTTCTGAAAATATTGAAGCTTGCACATGCATTTCTAATCTAAATGCTCAAGTTTTTTTTCTCCCGAGGAGATCATTCATACACATTCTTGCTCTGTTTTCACTGATATTTTCTAAGCAAATATTACAGTACTTCAGTGAGTATCTTAGTCCTTGTTATGTAGTGGGTTTATGCCATATATATATATATATGTTATATATATATATATATAACAGATGAATTTTACCAGCAAATTTAGATGTGGTCCAGCAAAAGAGTAGATTTATATTCACAGGTAAATATTGTAAAAAAAAGGTCTACAGTCAGTTTGGTACTAAGAGCAGGCTTTTGGATGAAGGTGACTTGTGGAAAAAAAGTAAATAACCATGAAGGTTATGAATAACGTTGGACTGAAGCATCATCTTTGTGACTCAGGAATGGGTTTAATTATTTAAAGAAAAAAGATCAAAACAGTCACAGAAATTGAAGCATGCATCTCCCATTCTTTCTTATATTTTTGCCTTCATTTCTTTATTTTAATTGACAAATAGAGGTGATATTTTTATTATATGAGTCAGCTTAGGAATTAATGGAACTAAATGTCAAGTTATTTTCAAAAAACCAGGTATACTACTTTCAGTTTTGTTCCTAGAAGCAGAGCCTGAGATTCAGGCACAAGTGTTTTGTTGAGGGAGTGGTAGTGTTGAGGAAAACCTTTGAAGGGAGTGAATGAAGTAGAACAGAGGGGAGAGGTAAAGCCCAGTGTGGGCCTGGCCTACAGGCGGTGAGTTCAAGAGTGAACCTCATCCCCCAGCCCTTCTCTTGAGGCTGTGGAGCTGGTGTGTCATTACTCATTGCTGTGGGTTTGCATGTGAGGCTGAATGGTGAGTGGGGACATACCTTTCCTTAGTTCCCTTTCAGTTCAGTTCAGTTGCTCAGTCGTGTCCGACTCTTTGCGACCCCATGAACCGCAGCACGCCAGGCCTCCCTGTCCATCACCAACTCCTGGAGTCCACCCAAACCCATGCCCATTGAGTCGGTGATGCCATCCAACCATCTTATCCTCTGTCATCCCCTTCTCCTCCTCCCTTCAATCTTTCCCAGCATCAGGGTCTTTTCAAATGAGTCAGCTCTTCGCATCAGTTGGCCAAAGTACTGGAGCTTCAGCTTCAACATCAGCCCTTCCATTGAATACCCAGGACTGATCTTTAGGATGGACTGGTTGGATCTCCTTGCAGTGCAAGGGACTCTCAAGAGTCTTCTCCAGAGGGCAATTCACTGCAGGAAGGTGCATCTGTGAACCTTTAGGAGCCAGCATTTACCAGGGTGGCTAGAGATGAGGCCACTGGCTCAGAAAAGGGGTTTTGAACTGGCACTTCACTATCATCTACATCTAACTTACTAAGTCTGTTACTTTAAAATCATGTATATGTGTGTGTGTGTGTATGGTAATTTGGCTGGAAAGGATCCCATATCTTCATATATATTGGTTAAAACTTTGCCTTTTACAATATTTCTATGAGCAAATGAACTTATCATTGTTTAAAATACTGACTCCTTGGGATAGGTAATATTGCAAACACTTTATCTCACTTTTGTGTTAATTAATAGATTACTATTCTTTTAAGAGCTGGATAAACATAGTTGGAGGAAATGGATTTGAATAACAAATGAGAAATAAGTTCAATTTGAACTTAAGATATTGGCATAAAAGATAACCCAGTGGGAGTTTTGTGCAGTCAGAGGAGTGGAAAATGGCAAGGTAATATTGCTTTGGGTCAGGTTGTCCTGTGTGTATGTCTTTGTGAAAATATCTGCACTGTCATCATAAAGTCATAGGTCAACTTGTAGCTTATTATTCCTTTTTTTCCAATTCCACAGAGCTGGTATTACATGCAATTAACTCAGGCTAGATTACTGTACTTTTAAAAATTTATTTTTAATTGGAGGATGATTGCTTTACAGTGCTGTGTTGGTTTCTGCTGTACCACAACGCGAATCAGCTCTAAGTGTACACATATCCCCTCTCTCTTGAACCTCTTTAATCGCTAAATATTAGAGAAATGCAAATCGAAACTGCAATGAAGTATCACCTCACACTAGCCAGAATGGCTGTCATCAAAAAACCCACAAAGAATAAATGCTAGAGAGGGTGTGGAGAGAAGAGAACCCTCCTACATTGTTGCTGCTGCTGCTGCTAGGTCACTTCAGTCATGTCCGACTCTGTGCAACCCCATAGACGGCAGCCCACCAGGCTCCACCGTCCCTGGGATTCTCCAGGCAAGAATACTGGAGTGGGTTGCCATTTCCTTCTCCAATGCATGAAAGTGAAAAGTGAAAGTGAAGTCGCTCAGTCGTGTCTGACTCTTCGCGACCACATGGACTGCAGCCTACCAGGCTCCTCCATCCATGGGATTGTCCAGGCAAGAGTACTGGAGTGGTGTGCCATCGCCTTCTCCACTACATTATTGATGGGAATGTAAATTGGTCCAGCCAGTATGGAGAAATTATGAAGGTTCCTTAAAAAACTAAAAGTAGAGCTACCATCAGTTCATTTCAGTCGCTCAGTCGTGTCTGACTCTTTGCGACCCCATGAATCACAGCATGCCAGGCCTCCCTGTCCATCACCAACTCCCAGAGTTCACTCAACCTCATGTCCATTGAGTCGGTGATGCCATCCAGCCATCTCATTCTCTGTCGTCCCCTTCTCCTCCTGCCCCCAATCCCTCCAGCATCAAAGTCTTTTCCAATGAGTCAACTCTTTGCATGAGGTGGCCAAAGTATTGGAGTTTCAGCTTTAGCATCAGTCTTTCCAATGAACACCCAGGACTGATCGCCTTTAGAAAGGACTGGTTGGATCTCCTTGCAGTCCAAGGGGCTCTCAAGAGTCTTCTCCAACACCACAGTTCAAAAGCATCAATTCTTCGGCGATCAGCTTTCTTCACAGTCCAACTCTCACATCCATACATGACCACTGGAAAAACTATAGCCTTGACTAGACGCACCTTTGTTGGCAAAGTAATGTCTCTGCTTTTTAATATGCTATCTAGGTTGGTCATAACTTTCCTTCCAAGGAGTATAAATGTCTTTTAATTTCATGGCTGCAATCAGCATCTGCAGTGATTTTGGAGTCCCCCAAAAATAAAGTCTGACACTGTTTCCCCATTTGCCATGAAGTGATGGGACCAGATGCCATGATCTTAGTTTTCTGAATGTTGAGCTTTAAGCCAGCTTTTTCACTCTCCTCTTTCACTTTCATCAAGAGGCTTTTGAGTTCCTCTTCACATTGTGCCATAAGGGTGGTGTCATCTGCATATCTGAGGTACTATATGGCACTGCAATCCCACTTCTGGGCATATATCGAGAGAAAAACATGATCTGAAAGGATATATGCACCCCAGTGTTCCTTGCAGCATTGTTTACAATAGCCAAGATGTGGAAGCAAGCTAAATGTCCATTAACAGAGAAATAGATAAAGAAGATGTGGTACATATATACAGTGGAATAGTACTTAGCCATTACAAAGAATAAAATAATGCCATTTGCAGCAATATGGGCCTAGAGAGTGTCATACTGAGTAAAGTAAGTCAGACAGAGAAGGAGAAATATCATGTGACATCCCTGATATATGGAATCTAAAGAAATGAATTTACAAAACAGAGACAGACTCACAGACTTCTAGAACAAGCTTATGGTTGCTGAGTGGAAGAGTTGGGAGAAGGCATAGTTATAGAGTTTGAGATGAACATTTATATACTGCTATATTTAAAATGGATAACCAACAAGGACCTACTGTACAGCACATGAAACTCTGCTTAATGTTATGTGGCAGCCTGAATGGAAGGGGAGTTTGAGGGGAGAATTGATGCATATATATGTATGGCAGAATCCCTTTGGTGTTCACCTGAAACCATCACAGCCTTGTTAATCAGCTATACCCCAATACAAAATAAAAAGCTTTTTTGAAAAGGTAATATATTTAGGTTGGTTCCAATTTTTATTTTTATTGTTAATAATAATGTTATAAATGTGCTTATAAACCAACTTTCCCCCTTTATTTCTGATAATTGTATCCTCTTTGCCAAAGGGTACAGCAGTTAATTTTGTTTTCTATTTATTGTTTCAGAGCTTCTAGAAAAAATTGTAATGAAAAGATCATACCTTAATATTAACTGTATTTTCTGATAGTGAAATTCATCTATTGTTGGTATGTGTGAATATGTATGTGGTATGAGGTTCAGAGAGAAAATGAATTGAGCAGTTTCCCATAATTTTCTAGGCTCCAGAACTGATTACATTTTTTAGAATTTTCTACTACTCAAAAATTTAAAAGAACTTGTTTAAATTACTGTTTATATTCAGAGCTTTGTTTGGAACTTTAAGGTATATTACTCTATTTCACTTTTTTCCCATAATTAATTTTTCCTCTACTTAGGTTCCTACTTAGGTCAGTTTTAACAGTTTTATTCTTTCCTATCAAAATATCTGTTATATTAGCATTTTCAAGTTTGTTATCATGCCACTGTGCATTACGTTCTTATAAGAAAACAAAAAAGATAAATCTTTAACCAAACCAAAATTCTCATTTGTATCATCCATTCCCTTTCTTATTCTCAATTTTGTTTATTATTTCTCTCTCTCTCTCATTAATTTTTATTTACTTCCTTCTGCATCAAGGATTTCAGGATTAAAACAAAATTAATGTTTAAATAACAAATTACCAGGTTATGTCCAAGTGTGGTGCTTTTTATAATCACAAAAATTTCCTGGAATCCAGTGAGCTTTTTTGGTTTGAAGACTTATTTCACATGAGAAAAATTTTATTTTATTATATCTCTGAATATCATTCTTTCATTTGAACACCTATAATTTCTAGCTTAAAATCATTTCTTATGTTTATTATTTTCTCTTTACATCCTGAGTTTTATATTTTTGTCTTTTCATTAGCAATTCAATTTTAGGCTGTGTTTTTGTTTCTTTAGCCTTCAGTTCAGTTCAGTTCAGTTCTCAGTGGACATTTAAACTTTCATTGAATTTTAAATTCTCTCTCTTTTTTCTTTTTCATGCAATTCTACTTTTATCTATGATTTTTTTTCTTATATAGTCCTTAAGGCCAAACTTCTTGAATTTTATTAAAACCTGCTTTTAAAAAATGTCAAGAATACCAGACAAATCTTTCTTCAGAAATATTTTTCTTGAAGAAAGTCATTTTCACAGACATGATTTTCATTTTCATCTATGTCTTTAGGGCAATGTTCCTTGCTGTTATGTTTAGCATTTTTCACATTCCTTGTTTTTCTCCCTCATTTCTCATCCTTGGGGTGAGAGGTACCCAGACTTAGCATTGATGATCAGCCCTGGCAAGGCAGATGATGTGTCTTTAGCCCTCCAAATAATAACTTGGTTAATGGCAGCCTCGCCTTCCTGATCTAACTCTGAAAATCAGGTTGACAGCCTGTTCTTCAATATGCAATAGTTAGTCAGCATTTCTCTGTTTTAGTATATTGAAACTGGATTGTCCCCTCTTAGCAATTTGGGGGTTCTCTGACTTGTTTAGCGTGTTAGGGACTCTCACGTCTGCATTCTCCAGCCTGCTCTGCTTGTTTATTCTTTTCCCTGGTTTACACCTTCCCTTGGGGTCTCTAAGTCTCAGAATTCTATAAAATTTTGTCCTTCTCCCCTTGCTGGACTACTGAAAGCAAGTAATTTTTGTAGTATAAGTGATAACACTGATGAAATGACTTGAATTACTACGAACTCCTAGAATTACCTGTGCTACTAGAAAGCAGTAGCATAAGAAGTTCCTCTATCCTTTCGTGTTCTGGGAAATGTTCTTGGAAATAAAGAATGACCCTTCCCCCCACAACTTAGGTAAGCTTTGGGGATGTCCACTTAATTACTTAGGACAAGGCCAGATACAGACCCCCCAAATTTTCATTATTTTGTTGACCTGAAAGAAATAGACTTTCAGATGTTTCTCCAGCAAGGATGGGTTTATTTGGGGTTAGCAGAGAACTGCAGTACAGAGTCCATGACCATGGTGAGTCATGTGCAAGTCTCCCCAGGAAAGGGAAGGAGGGTGTTGCTTTCAAAAGGAGGAAGAGGAAACTTGAGTAGGCAATAGTAAAGAGAGGCTGTGCCAGAAAAGTTGGGTGGTGAATGGTAAAGAGAGGAAAAAGAGGAGTCTGTCTCCTTGCTTTGGGCTCTACTCTTGTTGCAGGGTGGGCGAGTTCCCCTCCTGGTTTCCCAACTCTGTTTAATTGAAAGAGTAAGTGTCAGTTGCTCAGTCCTGTCTGACCCTTTGTGACTCCATGGACTGTTGCCTGCCAGGCGCTTATGTCCATGGGATTCTCCAGGCAAGAGTATGAAGTGGGTTTCCATTTCCTTCTCCAGGGGATCTTCTGGACCCAGGGATCAAGTTTGCATATCCTGCATTGGCAGGTGGATTCTTTACTGTCTGAGCCACCGGGTAAGCCTTATTTAATTGAGGTTTCTATTCATTTTTAGCACCTTCATATATGATTAGCTGAATTATTTTATCCCTATCAATTAATCAGGATGAGATGCTTATTAACTAAACTTTGAAAAGTTTCTGTTCTTACCCTAGGCCCTTGAACTTTGACCCACACTCAGCCTGAGCCATCCTTTTATGGATCTCTCCTGTGAACAGTCTGTCCTTAAGGTAAAACGTTCTCTGATTTGTTGTCTGATCAGAGCAGTCTCAATCATTCCACCCTCACACCTGATTTAGCCTTGTTAGTTCCTCGCTGTAAAGGAAAAGCCCCTTTCTGCCTAACCATGAGCAAATCTCACGACTGGAATGTTCTACCTAATACAATAGTGATTTTTTTCCAGATGACTGGAATGTTCTGCCTAATACCATAATGATTTTTTTTCCTGATGACTGGAATGTTCTACCTAATACAATAGTGACTTTTTTCCTGATGACTGGAATGTTCTACCTAATACGATAATGATTTTTTTCCTGATGACTGGAATGTTCTACCTAATACGATAGTAATTGTTTTCCTGATGACTGGAATGTTCTACCTAATACAATAGTGATTTTTTCCCTGATGACTGGAATGTTCTACCTAATACAATAGTGATTTTTTTCCTGATTGAATTGTCTTGGTGCTCTTGTCAACAGTTGTTGTTCAGTCGCTAAGTCTTGTCCAATGTTTGCAACCTCAAGGACTGCAGCCTATCAGACTCCACTGTCCTCTACTATCGCCTGAAGTTTGCTCATATTCATGTCCATTAAGTCAGTGATGCTCTCTAACCATCTCATCCTCTGCCACCCACTTCTTTTGCCTTCCATCTTTCCCAGCATCAGAGTCTTTTCCAATGAGTCTACTCTTCCCATCAGGTGACCAAATTATTGGAACTTCATCATCAGTCCTTTCAGTGAATATTCAGGGTTGATTTCCTTTAGGATTGACTGGTTTGATCTCCTTGCAGTCCAAGGGACTCTCAGGAGTACTCTCCAGCACCACAGCTCAAAAGCATCTATTCTTTTGTGCTCAGCCTTCTTTATGGTCCAACTGTCATATCCATAAACTCTCACATCCACGACTACTGGAAAAACCATACTTTTGACTGTACGGACCTTTGTCAGCAAAGTGAGGTCTCTGCTCTTTCATATGCTGTCTAGGTTTGTCATAGCTTTCCTTCCAAGGAGTAAATGTCTTTTAATTTTATGGCTGCAGTCACCATCCACAGTGATTTTGGAGCCGAGAAAAATAAAATCTGTTACTGCTTCCACTTTTCCCTTCTATTTGCCATGAAATGATGTGACTGGATGCCATGATCTTAGTTTTTTGAATGTTGAATTTTAAGCCAGCTTTTTCACTCTTCTCTTTCACCCTCATCAAGAGGTTCTTTAGTTTCTCCTCACTTTCTGCTATTAGAGTGATGTCATCTGCATATATGAGCTTGTTATTTCTCCCAGCAGTCTTGATTCCAGCTTGTGATTCATCCAGCCTGGCATTTCACATGCTGAAAAAAACATCTATTTCTGCTTCATTGACTATGCCAAAGCCTTTGACTGTGTGGATCACAATAAACTGTGGAAAATTCTGATAGAGATGGGATCACCAGACCACCTGACCTGCCTCTTGAGAAACCTGTATGCAGGTCAGGAAGCAACAGTCAGAACTGTACATGGAACAACAGACTGGTTCCAAATAGGAAAAGGTGTACGTCAAGGTTGTATATTGTCACCTTGCTTATTTAACTTATATGCATAGTACATCATGAGGAACGCTGGGCTGGAAGAAGCACAAGCCGGAATCAAGGTTGCCAGGAGAAATATCAATAACCTCAGATATGCAGATGACACCACCCTTATGGCAGAAAGTGCAGATGATCTAAAAAGCCTTTTGATGAAAGTGAAAGAGGAGAGTGAAAAGGTTGACTTGAAGCTCAACATTCAGAAAACAAAGATCATGGCATCTGGTCCCATCACTTTATGGGAAATAGATGGAAAAACAGTGGAAACAGTGTCAGACTTTATTTTTTGGGGCTCCAAAATCACTGCAGATGCTGATTGCAGCCATGAAATTAAAAGACGCTTACTCCTTGGAAGGAAAGTTATGACCAACCTTTATAGTATATTAAAAAGCAGAGACATTACTTTGCCAACAAAGGTCCGTCTAGTCAAGGCTATGGTTTTTCCCGTGGTCATGTATGGATGTGAGAGTTGGACTGTGAAGAAAGCTGATCGCCGAAGAATTGATGCTTTTGAACTGTGGTGTTGGAGAAGACTCTTGAGAGGCCCTTGGACTGCAAGGAGATCCAACCAGTCCATTCTAAGGGAGATCAATCCTGGGTGTTCATTGGAAGGACTGATGCTAAAGCTGAAACTCCAATACTTTGGCCACCTCATGCGACGAGTTGACTCACTGGAAAAGACTCTGATGCTGGAAAAGGTTGGGGGTGGGAGGAGAAGGGAACGACAGAGAATGAGATGGCTGGATGGCATCACCGACTCTGTGGACATGAGTTTGGGTGAACTCCGGGAGTTGGTGATGGACAGGAAGGCCTGGCATGCCGTGATTCATGGGGTCGCAGAGAGTCGGACTCGATTGAGCGACTGAACTGAACTGAACTGAACCTTATAGGAGAACATGACAACCCACTCCATATTTTTGCCTGGAGAATCCCATGGACAGAGGTGTCTGATGGGCTACGAAGGGTTGCAAAGAGTCAGACAAGACTGAAGAGACTCAGCACACATGCATGCACTCTGCATATAAGTTAAATAAGAAGGGTGACAATATACAGCTTTGTCATACTCCTTTCCCAGTTTTGAACCAGTCAGTTGTTCCGTGTCTAGTTCTAACTATTGCTTCATGACCTGCACCCAGGTTTCTCAGAAGATACGTAAGGTGGTCTGGGATTCACATCTGTTTCAGACTTTCCCAAAAGTTGTTGTGATCCGTGCAGTCAATGCTTTTAGTGTAGTCAATGAAGCAGAAGAAGATATTTTCCTGGAATTCCCTTACTTTCTCTATGATCCACAAATGTTGGCAATTTGATTTCTGATTCCTCTGCCTCTTAGAAACCCAGCTTGTACATCTGGAAGTTCTCAGTTCACGTACTGCCCATAGATGTAAAGGTTTATTTCTGTGTTTAATTTTATTCTGTTGATTTATGTGTCTGTCCTTATGCCAGTACTACACTGTCTTGATTTCTGTAGCTTTGTAGTCAGTTTTGAAATCAGAAAGTGTAAATACTCTAACTTTGTTCTTCTTTCTCAAGACTTTTTTCACTCTTCTGTGTCCTTTGTGTTTCCATAAGAATTTTAGGATAAATTTTTCAATTTATGCAAAAAAAAAGAAAGTCAGCAAGGAATTTGATGGGGATTGCATGAAATGTATAAAAATTTGTAGATATATAGAAATGTGTATAAAATTTGGGGAATAGTACAATCTTAACCATGTTAAGTCTTTCCAGTTACTCAATTTGAGGTTTGTTTTCATTTATTTAGAAATGTTTTAAATTCTTTCAACAATGTTTTGTAAGTTTTCAGTGTATAAGTCTTCTACCTCTTTTGCAAAATTATTCCTAATTTTTTTTATGCAGTTATACATGAAATTTTATTAATTTTAATTTCAAATTGTCCCCATTGTCCTTTTAACATGTATTTAGTGTGGGGTGTTTTTCTCCTACTGTGGTTTGAAGGCTTCCCTGGCTCATTGGTAAAGAATTCACCTACCAATGCAGGAGACACAGGTTCCACCCCTGGGTGGGGAGGATCCCCTGGAGAAGGGCATGGCAACCCACTCCAGTATTCTTGCCTGGGAAATCCTATGTACAGAGGAGCCTAGAGGGCTACAGTTCACAGGGTTGCAGATGAGTTGAACATGACTTAACAACTAAACAACAACAACAAAATGTATGAAAATTATTGCAGGCCCTGTATGAGTTTCCTAGAACGGCCCTAACAAAGTATCACAGACCAAGTGCTTAGCATAACAAAAATTTACTGTCTCATAGTTCTGGAGGTCAAAATCAAGGTTTTGGCAGGGCCGAGCTCGCTCTGGAAACAGCAAGGGTGTCCCCCTTCCTAGCTTCTGGTGGTTTGCTGGTAATTCTTAGCACTGTTGGCTTGTTGATCAGTTCAGTTCAGTTCAGTTCAGTCTCTCAGTTGTGTCCATCTCTTTGCAACACCACGGACTGCAGCACACCAGGCTTCCTGTCTAGCACCAACTCCCAGAGCTTGCTGAAACTCATGTCCATCAAGTCAGTGATGCCATCCAGCCATCTCATCCTCTGTCATCCCCTTCTCCTACCTTCAATCTTTCCCAGCATCAGGGGCTTTTCCAGTGAGTCAGTTCTTCGCATCAGTTGGCCAAAGTATTGGAGCTTCAGCATCAGTCCTTCCATATTCAGGACTGATTTCCTTTAGTATTGACTGGTTGGATCTCCTGGTAGTCCAAGGGACTGTCAAGATTCTTCTCCAACACCACAGCTCAAAAGTATCAATTCTTTGGTGCTCAGCTTTCTTTGTGGTGCAACTCTTACATCCACACATGGTCACTGGAGAAACCATAACTTTGAATCTATAGACTTTTTGTCAGTTAAGTAATGTGTCTGCTTTTTAGTATGCTGTCTAGGTATGTCATAGCTTTTCTTCCAAGGAACAAGTGTCTTTTAATTTCATGACTTGTAGATACATTGCTCAATCTCTGCTTCTGTTGCCATGTGGCCATTGATCCTTTGTCTCTGTCTGCACGTGTCAGTTTCCTCTCCTTACAGTGAAAGGACACTAGTCTTATTGGATTAGGACCTCTTCATAACTTTGTTACATCTGCAAAGTTCCTATTTCTAAATAAGGTCATGTTCACAGGGTCCAGGATTTAGGGCTTCGATTTATCTTTTGGGGACACAATTCAACCCATAACATTCCAGGAGGTTTCTAGGTTCTCTTAAGCAATGGAAAGTCCACTGGTTTCTTTGGATTACAAAACCAAGTTTTGATTTTAAAATAGAATACTCAGCCTATGTCAAAGTTATGGTGTGTAGAAGACACACATAATGTGGGTTTCCCGCCCTCCAGAGATAAGTATAAGGTAGGTTACTATTCTCTTTCTTCCTGGGCTATTTTCCTACTTATAAGGGGCTGTTTCTATGTCCAGGATGGAGGGAGAAATGGAAAAGGAGGGCAGAGACTCTGGGCTTTGCTGGCCTTGGTTGTAAGCTGCCATTGTTCTCTCTAGGCCCAGATAATACTTCAAATTGACCTTTTGTGGATTCTTTGGAGACTTCTCTGAGACCCTCTTGACTGTCAGTCTTTTGGAGTCTGTTCTCTGCTTCCTACTCGTCTGGCTGTTTGCTCCCTCGTCAGCTCCAGGTTTTCCAGTGGTAACTCCCAGCAGATGCTCCCTGTTGGAGACAATGGCTCTTCTATGCTGGCAGTTTTGTTGGGAAAACCTGCCTCGTATCACCTTTCTGTACTGTGTGGTGCACAGCTGGTTCTTGGGACACACCAAAGTACTTTTTTCTGAAGAGGTCCACTTGCTCTCTCTGCAGGAAGGAAGTAACTAAATGTCACTTCTCAGTTAAGATTTCTCAGCTGGTCTGATGCTTCTAAACTACAGAAAACACATTCCAACCTCCCAGCAATGCGACCCTCTATAGTCAAGAGGTGACATGGACTCTCTCCTAACCAAACTCTGGCCAGGCTCCTCTTAGCCATTTCCACTGATGGTGCCTATAAAGACTTGAACAAACATCAGTAGATCTTGTAACAGCTCAGGGCTGCATTGCTATGATGACCCTAGTCCTCCTTCAAGTGTGTGCCTGAGAAAACTCAAGGATGCCAAAAGAATGTACTGTTTGTTCCAGTCAGTACCTGAAGATAGGGCCCCTGACTCCCAGTCCTGTGGGCATTTGCAGGAGGGAAGAAGCCTAACTTCCACAAGCGCCAGTTAGCAAATCCAGATGGTTTCACATGGATCAACTCCTTCCTCCTGTCTTTCTTTTTGTAATTTTTCACTTTCTGACTCTATGGAGCCCTGGCTCAGTTCCCTCCCTGCTCTTTCAGTCATCCTTTAAAGCACCCAGTAACTTCTGTAGAAATCAAAGTTGGGTTCAGTTCACACTGGACTTTTCTCTATTGCAATAGATGCTACGGATTCATCTAGGTTGCTTCCATGTCCTTGCTATTATAAACAGTGTTGTGATGAACATTGGAGTACATGTGTCTCTTTCAATTCTGGTTTCCTCGGTGTGTATGCCCAGGAGTGCAATTACTGGATCATATGGCAGTTCTATTTCCAGTTTTTTAAGGGATCTCCACACTGTTCTCCATAGTGGCTGTACTAGTTTGCACTCCCACCAACAGTGTAAGAGGGTTCCCTTTTCTCCACACCCTCTCCAGCATTTATTGCTTGTAGACTTTTGGATAACAGCCATTCTGACTGGTGTGAAATGGTACCTCATTGTGGTTTTGATTTTCATTTCTCTGATTTTGAGGGATGTTGAGCATTTTTTCATGAAAGTCACTGAGTCGTGTCTGACTCTTTGTGACCCCATGGACTGTATAGTCCCTGGAATTATCCAGGCAAGAATACTGGAGTGGGTAGCCTTTCCCTTCTCCAGAGGATCTTCCCAACCCAGGGATCGAATGCAGGTCTCTCGCATTGCAGGCAGATTCTTTACCAGCTGAGCCATAAGGGAAGCCTGAGGATACTGGAGTGGGTAGCCTATCCCTTCTCCAGAGAATCTTCCCAACCTAGGAATCGAACCGGGGTCTCCTGCATTCCAGGCGGATTGTTTACCAACTGAGCTATGAGGGAGCCCCTAGGTTAGAAACTTGTGCTTAAAGGGCCCAATAATCATGGAACTGGATATTAGAGTTTGGATTCCCTCAGAAACAGTCCCTGTGACAAAGATCTGAGTGCAAAGAGTGTATTTGGAAAGGGCAGAAAACATCAGCAGGGGAGTAGGGGAGTGAGAAAAGGAGGCAAATCTTCTAGAAAGAAGCTACACTATTGAAATAGCTCTCATGGAGACTTGAAGCTTAACCTCACAGCTCTTGGAGACAGTGTAAAATTCCTGCTTCAGAATCATCCCAACCAGAGATGGTTGAAGGATGCTTCTAGCCATAAAGAGAAAGAGAAAAGGTGCTGTTTTCCTGGTACTTCGAGCCGGCTGTCCCTGTGAGAACGACTCTGCAGAGACTGAGACTAAGCCCTCAGACTCTCAGTGGCAGATCCCAGCATTTGGAAGCTTTCCAGGTGACACCGAGAGAGAAGATTAGAAAAGTAATACGGATCTATTGGCTACAGCCTACATCTCAGATTCCATGTATCAAGGCAGTGACTGGTCACAGTTTCTTAAAAAAACCTTACAATACAAAGATTGAAAGGCCAAATTACAAGCTTAGTCTCTGCTAGGACTTTGGTCCCACGCTTGATTTATTATTTCACTGTTTTTCCTCCTTTTTCATCATTTCTCTTTTCCGTCACCAATTCTGGATTGTTCCATGCTCTCACTTATCATTTTTGCTGATCTCTGCTGCTTGCCCAGCGCGGTAACCCAGATGGACTATAGCAGATACCTTGTCCACATCTCCTTGGATCCTTTCACTATTTGTGTGTCTGTGTGTGTGTACTGAGTTTCAGTGTTGTTTCATGTCCAACAGTTAGTACCCAAATTACTTTGGCACTGGACTATCATCAGGCTGCTGGAACCCACTTTGTCAACAGACAAGGAGACTCAGAATTATATGGAGATTTCCATCCTCAAGGGGGCAACTCTTAACTAGAGACTAATAGGATGTAGCTACTCTGATGCTCTGACTCCTTTTCAGTACCTCTGTGAGATGTCACCCACATGGTCCCCAGAGCTGTCCTGTGGGATGGAAACATTATTTCTCTATGTTGCTCTCTGCTTGATATCATACTGTTGTTTGGCCTTCTTCTTCTCAGTCTCATTTTATCTACTCTCCTGTTTGTTTTCCTAGGAATATTTCCCCAATAAATAATTTTTCAGATGAATCCTTGTTTCATACTCTGCTTCTGGTGAAACCCAACCTTAGACACGGAGCTTGATGTTAGTGGTTAGAACCCCTGGTTACCATGCCTATGTCACTTAGCGTTTAGAAGCACTAGTAAAATTAATCAAATTTCTGAGTTCCAGAAATATCATCCCTTCTCTGCTATGTAACAATAGAACTATCTCCTCATTGTAACCAGGATCCATTTATTTTACTATTATAGTAAATCTGTTATTTTGTTGTTTGCTGGTTTTTACCTGCTGATATACTGGCATATAAACCCCCAAATGTCCAGATAGTAGCATAGCCCCAAGTTTAGTTTTAGTACCCTCTTGCTGCTGCTGCTAAGTCACTTCAGTCGTGTCCGACTCTGTGTGACCCCATAGGCGGAAGCCCACCAGGCTCCCCCTTCCCTGGGATTCTCCAGGCAAGAACACTGGAGTGGGTTGCCATTTCCTTCTCCAATGTGTGAAAGTGAAAAGTGAAAGTGAAATTGCTCAGTCGTGTCTGACCCTTAGCGACCCAACAGACTGCAGCCTACCAGGCTCCTCCATCCATGGGATTTTCTAGGCAAGAGTACTGGAGTGGCTTAGCATGCCCTTTTGCTTTTTTTGCATTTCTTTTCCATGGGAATGGTCTTGGTTCCTCTCTCCTGTACAATGTCACGAACCTCCATCCATAGTTCATCAGGCACTCTATCTATCAGATCTAGTCCCTTAAATCTATTTCTTACTTCCACTGTATAATCATAAGGGATTTGATTTAGGTCATATCTGAATGGTCTAGTTGTTTTCCCTACTTTCTTCAATTTCAGTCTGAATTTGGCAATAAGGAGATCATGATCTGAGCCACAGTCAGCTGCTGGTCTTGTTTTTGCTATCTGTATAGAGTTTCTCCATCTTTGGCTGCAAAGAATATAATAAATCTGAATTCGGTGTTAACCATCTGGTGATGTCCATGTGTAGAGTCTTCTCTTGTGTTGTTGGAAGAGGGTGTTTGCTATGACCAGTGATTTCTCTTGGCAAAACTCTATTAGCCTTTGTCCTGTTCATTCTGTCCTCCAAGGCCAAATTTGCCTGTTACTCCAGCTGTTTCTTGACTTCCTGCTTTTGCATTCCAGTCCCCTATAATGAAAAGGACATCTTTTTTGGGTGTTAGTTCTAAAAGGTCTTATAGGTCTTCATAGAACCGTTCAACTTTGGCTTCTTCAGCATTACTGGTTGGGACATAGACTTGGATTACTATAATATTGAATGGTTTGCCTTGGAAACAAACAGAAATCATTCTGTCGTTTTTAAGACTGCATCCAAGTACTGCATTTCAGATTCTGTTGTTGACCATGATGGCTACTCCTTTTCTTCTAAGTGATTCCAGCCCACAGTAGTAGATATAATGGTCATCTGAGTTAAAGTCACCCATTCCAGTCCATTTTAGTTCGCTGATTCTTAGAATGTCTATGTTCACTCTTGTCATCTCCTGTTTGACCACTTCCAATTTGCCTTGATTCATGGACCTAACATTCCAGGTTCCTATGCAATATTTCTCTTTACAGCATCGGACCTTGCTTCTATAACCAGTCACATCCACAACTGGGTATTTGTTTTGCTTTGGCTCCATCCCTTCATTCTTTCTGGAGTTATTTCTCCACTGATCTCCAGTAGCATACTGGGCACCTACCGACCTGGGGAATTCCTCATTCAGTATCATGTCATTTTGCCTTTTCATAGTGTTCATTGTGTTCTCAAGGCAAGTATACTGAAGTGGTTTGCCATTCCCTTCTCAAGTGGACCACATGCTGTCAGACCTCTCCACCATGACCCGGCCATCTTGGCTGGCCCCTCATGGCATGGCTTAGTTTCACTGAGTTAGACAGGGCTGTGGTCCATGTGATCAGATCAACTGGTTTTCTGTGATTATGATTTCAATGTGTCTGCCCTCTGATGCCCCCTCGCAATACCTAACGTCTTATTTGGGTTTCTCTTACCTTGGTTGTGGGATATCTCCTTAAAAATAGCTGTGACAAGAAGAAGAGCGAAAAGCAAAGGAGAAAAGGAAAGATATAACATCTGAATGCAGAGTTCCAAAGAATAGCAAGGAGAGATAAGAAAGCCTTCCTCAGTGATCAATGCAAAGAAATAGAGGAAAACAACAGAATAGGAAAGACAAGAGATCTCTTCAAAAAAATTAGAGATATCAAGGGAACATATCATGCAAAGATAGGCTCGATAAAGGACAGAAATGGTACGGACCTAACAGAAGCAGAAGATATTAAGAAGAGGTGGCAAGAATACACAGAAGAACTGTACAAAAAAGATCTTCACGACCAAGATAATCACGATGGCGTGACCACTCACCTGGAGCCAGACATCTTGGAATGTGAAGTCGAGTGGGCCTTAGAGATCATCACTATGAACAAAGCTAGTGGAGGTGATGGCATTCCAGTTGAGCTATTTCAAATCCTGAAAGATGATGCTGTGAAAGTGCTGCACTCAATATGCCAGCAAATTTGGAAAACTCAGCAGTGGCCACAGGACTGGAAAAGGTCAGACTTCATTCCAATCCCAAAGAAAGGCAATACCAAAGAATGCTCAAACTACCGCACCATTGCACTCATCTCACATGCTAGGAAAGTCATGCTCAAAATTCTCCAAACCATGCTTCAGCAATATGTGAACTGTGAACTTCCAGATGTTCAAGCTGGTTTTAGAAAAGGCAGGGGACCCAGAGATCAAATTGCCAACATTCCCTGGATCATGGAGAAAGCAAGAGAGTTCCAGAAAAACATCTATTTCTGCTTCATTGACTATGCCAAAGCCTTTGACTGTGTGGATCAAAACAAATTGTGGAAAATTCTGAAAGAGATGGGAATACCAGACCACCTGACCTGCCTCTTGAGAAACCTGTATGCAGGTCAGGAAGCAACAGTTAGAGCTGGACATGGAACAACAGACTGGTTCCAAATAGGAAAAGGAGTACGTCAAGGCTGTATATTGTCACCCTGCTTATTTAACTTGTATGCCGAGTACATCATGAGGAAACCTGGGCTGGAAGAAGCACAAGATGGAATCAAGATTGCTGGGAGAAATATCAATAACCTCAGATATGCAGATAACACCACCCTTATGGCAGAAAGTGAAGAGGAACTCAAAAGCCTCTTGATGAAAGTGAAAGAGGAGAGTGAAAAGGTTGGCTTAAAGCTCAACATTCAGAAAACAAAGATCATGGCATCTGGTCCCATCACTTCGTGGGAAACAGATGGGGAAACAGTGGAAGCAGTCAGACTTTATTTTTTTGGGGCTCCAAAATCACTGCAGATGCTGATTGCAGCCATGTAATTAAAAGATGCTTACTCCTTGGAAGAAAAGTTATGACCAACCTAGATAGTATATTAAAAAGCAGAGACATTACTTAGCCGACCAAGGTCCGTCTTGTCAAGGCTATGTTTTTTCCCGTGGTCATGTATGGATGTGAGAGTTGGACTGTGAAGAAAGCTGAGAGCCGAAGAATTGATGCTTTTGAACTGTGGTGCTGGAGAAAACTCTTGAGAGTCCCTTGGACTGCAAGGAGATCCAACCAGTCCATTCTAAAGGAGATCAATCCTGGGTGTTCATTGGAATGACTGATGCTAAAGCTGAAACTGCAATACTTTGGCCACCTCATGCGACGAGTTGACTCACTGGAAAAGACTCTGATGCTGGGAGGGATTGAGGGCGAGACGAGACACAGACAACAGAGAATGAGATGGCTGGATGGCATCACCGACTCTGTGGACATGAGTTTGGGTGAACTCCGGGAGTTGGTGATGGACAGGGAGGCCTGGCGTGCTGTGATTCATGGGGTTGCAGAGAGTCGGACATGACTGAGCGACTGAACTGAACTGAACTGAACTAGCATGCCCTCTGTTGGTACCATTTCTCAAGTGCATAACTGTGAGTAACGATGAAAGGTGTCACTTCTAATGCTTTGACTTAGAATACTTTATTTTTCAGCATTATATAAAGTCTATGGGTTTAAAGTATTTATAGCATATTGACTGACAATATCCCAACATCTGCAACCTAATGCCTTAGTTGAGCCTTTCAGAGGTCATTCTAAAGTTCTGGGAAGCAGCTGTCTATGGGTTATGTGAAAAATTGTAGGCCTGGATATCTGTGATCATGGATTCATAGTGGCAGCACTTTAGCTGAAAAAAAAATGGACCTCTCAGTCAGGATGATATATGCAGGATCCTAGGATGACAAAGCAGACCCTAGATGATTTAAAATTCTTGAGCTAAATCAAGTTATTGCATGTGGGAAAGCTAAATCCAAATCTGGTGTTGATTCTTGTCAAAATGAACTGCTTGTTGTTTTTCACCAAATGGTTGATTGGTCTCCTTGAGGGGTAGATTCATAGCGATGGCTCAGCCTCGTTTTGATGGTTAGGCACTTGCAGTAGCTATGGCAGCCTTGGTGAGGTAGACCCCTTACTGTTGAGCCCATCCATAACCTCCATATCTGCCACCGTATCTGCTTATGCGTTCTCTTAATCCATTCTTCATCTATTCTGGTTACATAGTATGAGCCCATCCAGTTTTCCCATAGGAACACTGTGAACTGTAAGTCATCCATGGATCCCTGAGGATCAGGGCTCACTGATGCCATCTGTCTCTGTGCTTGTTGTGGTAACTTTGTCAACTTCACCGCTAGTTTAGTTCAGTTCAGTTCAGTTCATTCGCTCAGTCGTGTCTGACTCTCCGCGACCCCATGAATCACAGCACGCCAGGCCTCCCTGTCCATCACCAATTCCCGGAGTTCACTCAAACTCATGTCCACAGAGTTGGTGATGCCATCCAGCCATCTCATTCTCTGTTGTTCCCTTCTCCTCCTGCCCCCAACCTTTTCCAGCATCAGAGTCTTTTCCAGTGAGTCAACTCGTCACATGAGGTGGCCAAAGTATTGCAGTTTCAGCTTTAGCATCAGTCCTTCCAATGAACACCCAGGATTGATCTCCCTTAGAATGGACTGGTTGGATCTCCTTGCAGTCCAAGGGACTCTCAAGAGTCTTCTCCAGCACCACAGTTCAAGCATCAATTCTTCAGCGATCAGCTTTCTTCACAGTCCAACTCTCACATCCATACAAGACCATGGGAAAAACCATAGCCTTGACTAGATGGACCTTTGTTGGCAAAGTAATGTCTCTGCTTTTTAATATACTATCAAGGTTGGTCATAACTTTCCTTCCAAGGAGTAAACATCTTTTAATTTCATGGCTGCAATCAGCATCTGCAGTGATTTTGGAGCCCCCAAAAATAAAGTCTGACACTGTTTCCACTGTTTTTCCATCTATTTCCCATGAAGTGATGACACCAGATGCCATGATCTTTGTTTTCTGAATGTTGAGCTTCAAGCCAACCTTTTCACTCTCCTCTTTCACTTTCAGCAAGAGGCTTTTTAGTTCCTCTTCACTTTCTGCCATAAGGGTGGTGTCATCTGCATATCTGAGGTTATTGATATTTCTCCGCTAGTTACATATTGCCAAATGACTTCTGCTGTGGAAAAACTGTGACCTCCATTGACCTTTGGAAACCCTGTTCCACTGGATTGAATTGATACATATAATCCTTTCTGATCCAGACATTACTCTGTTAGTCTCATGTTTGTCTTCAGTTCAGTTCAGTCGCTCAGTCATGTCTGACTCTTTGCGACCCCATGAATCACAGCATGCCAGGCCTCCCTGTCCAGCAACAACTCTCAGAGTTCACTCAAACTCATGTCCATCAAGTCGGTGATGTTTGTCTTAAATGTTTTAAATGGAGCATTTTGCTTCTTAAAAGGAAACTGTTAGTATTTTTTCCAGGTTGGAATATCCATAAACAAGTGGGCTAATAAAGTTCTTAGGTTTATCACTTTCTCTTTTTAATTATATCTAACATTTTTTCAGCTTCTTATTTATGGAAAAAACACCAATAAAATTTAGCACGCTAACAGAAAATTGAAAGATAAATGAAGTCTTCAATTTGACTATGCCATTCTAGGAACTCACTAAAATATCACTTGAGTTTTTCAATTATTTATTTAAGATGTAGTTTCTTCTTTTTGTTTAATTTGGTACTGATGATCTCATAGTCCTTAGTTCATCAGGTGCTCTATTAGATCTAGTCCCTTAAATCTGTTTCTTAATTCCACTGTATAATCATAAGGGATTTGGTTTAGGTCATATCTGAATGGTCTAGTGGTTTTCCCTACTTTCTTCAATTTAAGTCTGAATTTGGCAATAAGGAGTTCATGATGTGAGCCACAGTCAGCTCCTGGTCTTGTTTTTGCTAACTGTATACAGCTTCTCCATCTTTGGCTGCAAAGAATATAATCAATCTGATTTCGGTGTTGACCATCTGGTGATGTTCATGTGTAGAGTCTTCTCTTGTGTTGTTGAAAGAGGGTGTTTGCTATGACCTGTGACATGCTTCATTCCGTGCTCCAAGGCCAAATTTACCTGTTACTCCAGGTGTTTCTTGACTTCCTACTTTTGCATTCCAGTCCCCTATAATGAAAAGGACATCTTTTTTGGGTGTTAGTTCTAAAAGGTCTTGTAGGTCTTCATAGAACCGTTCAACTTTGGCTTCTTTAGTGTTACTGGTTAGGGCATAGGCTTGGAGTACTGTAATATTGAATGGTTTGCCTTGGAAACGAACAGAGATCATTCTGTCGTTTTTGTGATTGCATCCAAGTATGCATTTTGGACTCTTTTGTTGACCATGATGGCTACTCCTTTTCTTCTAAGTGATTCCAGCCCACAGTAGTAGGTATAATGGTCATCTGAGTTAAATTCACCCATTCCAGTCCATTTTAGTTCACTGATTCCTTAAATGTAGACGTTTACTCTTGCCATCTCCTGTTTGACCACTTCCAAATTGCCTTGATACATGGTCCTTACATTCCAGGTTCCTATGCAATATTTCTCTTTACAGCATCGGACCTTGCTTCTATCACCAGTCATATCCACAACTGGGTATCGTTTTTGCTTTGGCTCCATCCCTTCATTCTTTCTGGAGTTATTTCTCCACTGATCTCCAGTAGCATACTGGGCACCTATCGACCTGGGGAATTCCTCATTCAGTATCCTATCATTTTGCCTTTTCATACTGTTCATCATGTTCTCAAGGCAAGTATACTGAAGTGGTTTGCCATTCCCTTCTCCAGTAGACCACATTCTGTCAGACCTCTCCCCCATGACACACCCATCTTGGGTGGCCCCACACGGCATGGCTTAGTTTCATTGAGTTAGACAAGGCTGTGGTCCATGTGATCACACTGACTGGTTTTCTGTGATTACAGTTTCAGTGTGTCTGCCCTCTGATGCCCTCTTGCAATTCCTACTGTCTTATTTGGGTTTCTCTTACCTTGGTCATGGGGTATCTCTTCACACCGCTCCAGCAAAGCACAGCCACTGCACTTTACTTTGGATGAGGAATAGAGTCCCTGATGAACTGTGGATGGAGGTTCAAGACATTGTACAGGAGACAGGGACCAAGACCATCTCCATGGAAAATAAATGCAAAAAATAAAAATGGCTGTCTAGGGATGCCTTACAAATAGCTGTGAAAAGAAGAGAAGCAAAAAGCAAAGGAGAAAAGGAAAGATATAAGCATCTGAATGCAGAGTTCCAAAGACTAGCAAGGAGAGATAAGAAAGCCTTCCTCAGTGATCAATGCAAAGAAATAGAGGAAAATAACAGAATAGGAGAGACAAGAGATCTCTTCAAGAAAATTAGAGATACCAACGGAATATTTCATGCAAAGATGGGCTCGATAAAGGACAGAAATGGTATGGACCTAATAGAAGCAGAAGATATTAAGAAGAGGTGGCAGGAATACACAGAAGAACTGTACAGAAAAGATCTTCACGACCAAGATAATCACGATGGCATGACCACTCACCTGGAGCCAGACATCTTGGAATGTGAAGTCGAGTGGGCCTTGGAAAGCATCACTACGAACAAAGCTATTGGAGGTGATGGCATTCCAGTTGAGTTATTTCAAATCCTGAAAGATGCTGCTGTGAAAGTGCTGCACTCAATATGCCAGCAAATTTGGAAAACTCAGCAGTGGCCACAGGACTGGAAAAGGTCAGTCTTCATTCCAATCCCAAAGAAAGACAAAGCCAAAGAATGTCAAACTACCACACAATTGCACTCATCTCACACGCTAGTAAAGTCATGCTCAAAATTCTCCAAACCATGCTTCAGCAATACGTGAACTGTGAACTTCCAGATGTTCAAGCTGGTTTTAGAAAAGGCAGAGGAACCAGAGATCAAATTGCCAACATCCGCTGGATCATGGAAAAGGCAAGAGAGTTCCAGAAAAACATCTATTTCTGCTTCATTGACTATGCCAAAGCCTTTGACTGTGTGGATCACAACAAACTGTGGAAAATTCTGAAAGAGATGGGAATACCAGACCAAGTGACCTGCCTCTTGAGAAACCTGTATGCAGTTCAGCAAGAAACCATTAGAACTGGACATGGAACAACAGACTGGTTCCAAATAGGAAAAGGAGTACGTCAAGGTTGTATATTGTCACCTTGCTTATTTAACTTGTATGCCGAGTACATCATGAGGAACGCTGGGCTGGAAGAAGCACAAGCTGGAATCAAGATTGCCAGGAGAAATATCAATCACCTCAGATATGCAGATGACACCACCCTTATGACAGAAAGTGAAGAGGATCTAAAAAGCCTCTTTATGAAAGTGAAAGAGGAGAGTGAAAAAGTTGGCTTAAAGCTCAACATTCAGAAAACTAAGATCATGGCATCTGGTCCCATCACTTCATGGGAAATAGATGGAAAAACAGTGGAAACATTGTCAGACTTTATTTTTTTGGGGGGTCCAAAATCACTGCGGTTTCTGATTGCAGCCATGAAATTAAAAGACGCTTACTCCTTGGAAGGAAAGTTATGACCAACCTAGACAGCATACTAAAAAGCAGAGACATTACTTTGCCAACAAAGGTCCGTCTAGCCAAGGCTATGGTTTTTCCCGTGGTCATGTATGGATGTGAGAGTTGGACTGTGAAGAAAGCTGAACGCTGAAGAATTGATGCTTTTGAACTGTGGTGTTGGAAAAAACTCTTGAGAGTCCCTTGGACTGCAAGGAGATCCAACCAGTCCATTCTAAAGGAGATCATTCCTGGGTGTTCATTGGAAGGACTGATGCTAATGCTGAATGTCTAATACTTTGGCCATCTCGTTTGAAGGGTTGACTCACTGGAAAAGACTCTGATGTTGGGAGGGATTGGGGGCAGGAGGAGAAGGGGACGACAGAGAATGAGATGGCTGGATGGCATCACCGACTCAATGGAGGTGGGTTTGAGTGAACTCCGGGAATTGTTGATGGAGAGGGAGGCCTGGTTTGCTGTGATTCATGGGGTCGCAAAGAGTCGGACACGACTGAGCGAGTGAACTGAACTGAACTGATAATCTCTTCTCTTCATCCAATCACCAAGACTTTGTCTTCTTTCATCCACTTTACTTGTAGGTATTCTTTATTGCATGTCTTTTTCTTCATAAAATGGCCAACTCTCTATGGGAAGGAAGATTATGCCATTTTTATTTGTGTATTTCCTCTGCCAAATACAGTAGATATTCAATAAATGTCTATTGAGTGAATAATACATGAATGACTGTTATTTTTGTAGACAGTTGTCTTCTACCTTGTTTCTGATTCAGTAAACATCTTACATTGATTTCATCTGGTTTTCTAGCCTTGAATAGAAGTTTCAGAGATTATAGATTGGAATCAGCTTTGCTAAAGATGCTCTACTCACTTTCTCACTGGCTTTTAAATGTCTTGCTGTCTCACTTTTGTAACATATCTCATTGCCTTCCCAAATGAGTTATTTTATTTCTCTTTCACTTTTTTTTATAGTGTTAAAGCAGGACTCTTTTTTTTCCCCTTTCAGTTTCAACTGAGATAGACCAAGAAATATACAGTTAATGTGAAGTTGTCATGCAAAGACAGAATATAAAGTAAGTTAACTAGGATGAGATAAGAGCCTATGAATCAGGTTATACCAATATTACAAATCCTCTACCTTACCTAGGAAAGAGTAGACTTTGAGGAGTATCAGGATAGGATTCCATTGGGGAGGATTTTTGGCATGTATGATGTGCCTGCACTCACCTCCCACTCCTAACTGTAGGAGAAGAGTGTATATGTGGAGTTCTTTAGCTTCACAACTATATTGTCAGAAAATTTCTTTACTATTATTGTTATGTTTTTCACCACACTTTCTTCCCATTCTTTAGGCAGACCTGAGCTGAATGAAGAGATGTGTTTATATTGAATTAAATGTAAAGGCATGATACTACATAAAATTGGCCTGGGAATTTTAATTATTGAAGTGAGATAAGACTACTCTGTGACCAAGATGAGCTATAAAGGCTAGAAAAGAGCTAGATTCCAGAGAGTTATTGAAAGGGAAAAGGGAGAAAGAATGAAGTAGCTCTTTGTACTGTATTGAACAAACTCATTAACAGTTAGTTACCCATATCAGTTCAGTTCAGTTCAGTTCAGTCGCTCAGTCGTGTCCGACTCTCCGCGACCCCATGAATCACAGCACGCCAGGCCTCCCTGTCCATCACCAACTCCCGGAGTTCACTCAAACTCATGTCCACAGAGTCGGTGATGCCATCCAGCCATCTCATTCTCGGTCGTCCCCTTCTCCTCCCGCCCCCAACCTTTCCCAGCATCAGAGTCTTTTCCAGTGAGTCAACTCGTCGCATGAGGTGGCCAAAGTATTGCAGTTTTGTACTGTATTGAACAAGCTCATAACAGTTGGTTACCCATATAAACCTTCCTATATAGCTGTGAACCCCATGCTAAAGTAATTTCTTGTTCTTTTGATTCATGGGAATGCCTCTTGTTGCAACAATTCAGTGTATTATGTGTCAGTGTGTGGTTCTAGGTTTAATCACTGGTTTTTCAGGGATAGATACTTAAGATAATATACTAAATGCAGGAATTCCCTGTTGGTAGAGACTCCAATATGATACAACATGCTTGAGATCATTTGTATAGTTAATAAGAAGTATTGAACAATAATTGGATACCTTTTCAGCTTTCAGATACTTCACCACTTATTAACACCTTTATATGTTCATTGAATTCCTTACTATTATAATTACAGCAAATCAAACTCAATTTTCAGGGTCTTTGAGTTAGAAGTTAAACAGAAGAAATGTTTTAAAAACTTCTGTTAATCTTTTACTCCCTGAACTTCATTCATTTCTAGACCAATATCTTGTCTGAATCTTGGGTGCTAATTAACAGTTAAACTGGATGAAACAACATGGTCTCGTAAGCAAAGGAAAATAAGTTCCTGTTTCTTAGTTTCAGCTGTTAGAAAAACAGTCATTGCCTCTGTACTCATTACTCGAAAAATATTGCACAAATTTATCAGTTTTATCAAATATTTGGCTTCTGGATTTTGTTACTCTATTATTTAGTACGTGAATCTTTGTATCCACATCAATGTTGGAGATTTATGTTTATTATTATTAAAAGGTCTTTAAGCCATTAGTTCTTTAAACTTGAATTCTGTTTTGTGTTGTATAGATAATGCCACAGTCCTCTTTTTTCTGGCATTTGTTTGATATATCTTTATCCGTCTCTTTATTTTTAGCTATTGAAAAAAAACCCACTTTGCTTTAGACATATTTTCTGTAAGCAGTCTTTCTTTATGGAACTCTTATGTCTTTCCAGTCACGATTTTGATTAAACATGTGCTGCATGTTGGTGAGACCCTTCTTCTGTTTTTCTTCCAGCATTCCAATTTGAACTTTGCTTCTAAGTCAAACTGAGGGTCATGGAGTTTGATAGCGATGTTCAGCCTGTTCATGGTTATTTGGTCCAGGGTTACTGGTTTGAAGGTACCCTTAATTATGCTTTTTTGTGCATCAGTTTATACTTATTCTTAATTTTACTTTGTAATTTTTTTCTTTCTTTACATTTTTTTAGTTTGACTAGGTTATATTTCATCTTCAATAACCTTTACCCTACTTTATCCTTTTAAAATACTCTTTTGTGACCTCCTTTCACTAAGAGGTGATTTTTTTTTTTTTCTTTCTTATTGGTTACCTTCCTGTTTTTAACTCTCAGATACATATCTGTATTCTCCAGGTCATTTTACTTACCACTTCCTCCCATCTACCCAGTAAGACTTTTAAAAGTTTTTGCTTCTCTATTTCCTCACTTTACATACTTTCCTTCTGCCAACTCCTGGGTTTTCCTCAGATTATCTAGACTTTTAATTCTATGCTATTATAACATTTTGCCTTACAATATCTTTGGTTCTTAAAATCCTTACTTGTCACTTAAACATTAATTTCTACTCATATTATCATCAATTTAAATTTATTAAAAATGCAAGAGTCATTGCTCACCACTGTTTTCTCTTGTATTTCTTATTCCCCCAACTTGGGATCCTATAATTGAATTCATTTTTATTTCGCTGGAGTACCTCCTAAGGTACGCTCCGTAGATAAGCACTTGGTTGTGTATGTAATCTGTAAGCTCTGAATGTCACATTGTCTTTTTTTCTTGTAGAAGAATATCTTGGCTGCTGAGTGTGGGATTCTTTTCTCTCATTGCCTTAAAGTTATTTCAGTATTTTCTATGTTCCAGAGATACAGATAAGAAATCCGATATTTGCAGAGTCACCATTACTTTGCAAGTAATCTTTTGCATATATATATCTTTTCATAAGCTTTTTTAAAAAATAGCAGCTTTAGGTTTATAACAAAACTAAGCAGAAAGTACATGGGGTTCTCATATACCCCCATCACCACCTCAACCTCCTCTACTCTTAACATCCCACATTAGAGTCCAGTATATTTTTAAGAGTTTTAATTCATGTTTGAGAATGCTTATCAAGAGATGTCTCAGGATGCATTAAGAAATTAATTATGTGCAAGAATTGGTGAGGTCTTTAAATGCAGGAAGGTTTCATCCATTATCATTTTGATTTTAACTCTCTCTATCCTCATTCTCATTTTTGTTTTGACATTTCTATTACTTGATTCTTTACACTTTTGGTCTCCTATTTTATCTTTAAGGTATAGTATTTCATTCTTTTTTTTTTCCATTTGTTTTCCCCTTTGAATTATGGTATTCAGTTCAGTTCAGTTCAGTCACTCAGTCGTGTCCGACTCTTTGTGACCCCATGAATCACAGCACGCCCGGCCTCCCTGTCCATAACCAACTCCTGGAGTTCATTCAAACTGATGTCCATCGAGTCGGTGATGCCATCCAGCCATCTCATTCTATGTCGTCCCCTTCTCCTCCCACCCCCAATCCCTCCCAGAATCAGAGTCTTTTCCAGTGAGTCAACTCATCGCATGAGGTGGCCAAAGTATTGGAGTTTCAGCTTTAGCATCAGTCCTTCCAATGAACACCCAGGACTGATCTCCCTTAGAATGGACTGGTTGGATCTCCTTGCAGTCCAAGGGACTCTCAAGAGTCTTCTCCAACACCACAGTTCAAAAGCATCAATTCTTCGGCTCTCAGCTTTCTTCACAGTCCAACTCTCACATCCATACATGACCACGGGAAAAACCATAGCCTTGACTAGACTCTCTTCCTATTTGATGTTCATGCAACTTTGGGAGCCATCTGCTCTGGTTGTTCACTTTCTCTCATCCTCTTTAACCTACTATGTCTCCTTTAATGGCATGTGGTTTTTATTTACCTGCTTCTGTCAACCAGGATTTAATGTGACCCTTCAACAACCATGCCAGTCGGTGTTCAGTCTCTTTGGTAGTAGGGGACAAAAGGCAGTGAAAAATGGAGTTGAGTTGGTGGTGGTGCGTGTGAATGATCAGTAGGCAATCTGAGAGATTTCTTTTGAATTATTATGGGGAAGAACTCTGTTTTCAAGTAAAAGTGAGGTGGGGCTCTCATAGTGCAGCACTGTTGTTTCATTACCTGCTGCTCGCGTGAGAGAGAAGCAGGGCACAGAAGTGAGGAGGAGGTCATGCAGTGTCTTTCTCTCTCCAGCCTCTTGGTTTACTCCTTCCACTGCTATAGCACTGCACTTTGTTTCCAAAGATGTGCGGTCTCAAAGCTGTCTCTACTAGTTACAGTGAAGTGGGGGTGTTATAACAAAAAGACCAAAACCCAGAATGGCCTAACAGGCAAGTTTCTCTTTCTCACTTCACTGAGATGAGTGATGTAGGGCAGGAACCAGCTTTGCTTAACACAGATGCTTCCGTCCCTTGGTGATCGTCATCAGAATTGTCAAAGCTGAGTTACTGTGATTTACACAGGGAGATTTTGGGGTAAATGTATGATTCTAAGCCAGGCCAGGAAGTGCTGCCCATCACCCCTTCAAACAAGCTGTTCATCAGAACTCAGCCAGTGGTGACACATGGCACAGAGAATGAGAGGAAGTATAGTCTGTGGTTGGCAGCCCTGAAATGGCTAAACTCTATTTCTATGGAGAAAGAAGGAACTGGACTTTTACTCCAGTGAGACACCTTGGTCATGGTATCCCAACTTTTCTAGAAATTAATCCAATGATTCACTTGTTACTTTGTTAGTTGCATCAATCACTCCAACAAGGAACTGGTAGGGAGAGAGGGTTGGTAGCACCTCACGTACGCAGAGCATTGGATGTGTGTTAGTCACTCAGTCATGTCTGACTCTTCGCGTCCCCATGGACTGCAGCCCTCCAGGCTCTCCTGTCCATGGAATTCTCCAGGGAAAAATACTGGAGTGGGTTGTGTTTCCTTCTCCAGAGAGCATTGGATAGTTTCTCACTAATGACTACATAAATGACCACTCACTAATGACTACTACTTGATTATTAGCACTCTGTAGTGATTATGTAATTTATAGGCTAAGTAGGACACCTTTGATAAGAAAAGGGCGCTAGTAATAAGCATACTTGAACACTGGGAAACTGCAGTGTTACCCATTAAGTTCTTGACTCTGAAGACTGAAAAATCATTTTTCTTATTATTATTCTTTTGATGAAAAATTTAGGTTAAGAATGGGGAGATTGCTGTCAATCAAACAAGGGCCATTTCTGCAGATTTCCACTTTGCTCCTTCTTACTGACTACATGGTCTCTAGGACTAAATAGGAGAGTTCTGAACCACAAGCTTATGCCAACGGAAAGAACAAATCACGTTGCAGCTTTCAAACTGTTTAACACGCACTGTCTTTTGACTGTCACACGAGTGCTGTGTGGTGAGTGGTATTATTGTCTTTAGTGATTAATGAAGAAAAGACGCGGGTGGATTAAGATGATGAGATGGTAGAGCCAGAACCAGGCTTCACACCTACTTCCAGTGGTTGTGCTCTTTCACTGCAGCACACAGTTTGCTTACATTTGACATCAGCCTTTCTTTTGAGTGGATTTATCAGCTAGAGTGAAATTTATTCAGCTCCTTGGAGTGTTAGCTGAAGACCTGATGCTGTATGCTGGCAATATTTCTTTGAAGTAAGAATCAGAGAGATAGCCAGGTGCTCACCACCCTCCTTCCTCTTATTTTCCATTGTGGATAAATGTGTGAAATTGATTTCCAGGAAGAAATATTTCAGTATCAGCTGATAGTAATTGGTCATGTCCCTTATATAAATATTCTTTTTGTTATTCTTCTTCCTCAGAATTTTTTTTTCAAACATTTAAATTATTGGGAGAATATTTTGAGCCCATAATGTTATAGTATGTTGTTTAATATTTTGTGAACAGTTTTAAATCAACTTGAGTATGTCACAAATACAAATATTCTGATTACATGGCTATTGCTTGTTTTTATATTCATAGTATCTATTTTTCTATACTATCTATTTTTCATTCTGTTTATACAATTAGAAAAATATAGCATCTGGAAAATCTTAAAGATAAAATAATTTGTGTCCCCAAAGTCGTTTTATAAGTGAAGGCAGTATATCCAGATTCCTTCTAAATAGGAACTACTTCCCCACACACCCCTGAAACAAGCAAAAATCAGCTAAACCAGACCAAATAAAGATGACCTATATTAAGTGAAAAACTGTAGCGATCATTAAATGATAAATATTTAGTATGCTTTGTTTATTCAGTTGACATCCAAGTCTTATTTCAGTTTTACTTGCTGATATTGGGGATATCCCAGGTGTAGAATAATTTCTAGAAATTATAAGTTTTTATTTTAAATCATTTGATCACATCCCTTTTACAACACCATCAGTAGTTCTAATTTTTTCATGTCTTTAACTTTCTCAAAATGCTTACAAATTCTTATAATCCACATTACCACAAAAACAGTGTGTTAGAAAACCAGTCTTTATGGGTTGGAGACATATTAGTGCCTGTTCATACCTCTTAGGCCTTCACCCCTTCTGGGCATACCAGGGTCTTCTCACCGCATGCAGCTGCCCCTCTCATCCAGAGGACTTTCTCTGTCGGAAGTGAGCTTGAGTCCCTGAACAGGGAATACCAGAGTTGCCAGGTGGTCAGTGCTCCTGGGAGCAGCTTTCAACTCATTCTGGGTGGGAGTGTATAACACTCAGCTTTTTTTTTTGCTACTGAAAGTCCACAAAAATGGTACTGGCAGCAGTGTGGCATGAAGGGAGTTCATGTATGCCAAGAAAATGTATAATCCTGTGAGGATGAAGCACTGCATCCTACGGGAAGATTCAGTGTAAGCTGTCAGCTTGCCACAAGGTATCTGGCTAGTCCTGCTAGAAATAATGTTTTAGGGGCTCAGCATTGCTCTAGCCTCTAATGCTGGCAGGTTTACCAGTCAGCTGTGATGGGATCATGAGGCTGAACTCATGCATGACCTCCATCCTTGAAGGCCCGCTGAATAAAGACAGGAAGTAGCTGGGGGAGAGAGCCGTCTGACATCCTTAGGATGGATCAGACTGTGCTCCTGTTATTGACAGCCTGCTCGTTGATTGGGCCATCCAGAGGCATTCACTTGTCACATGGTCTTAGCATTCTGAGACCATTCTCCTCATCTACATCTTTCCTCAGACATCCTTGGCACAATTTTTCTAATTTTGTTTTTTCCAAGTTCATAATTGCCCAGGTAGCCCAAAGTTTTCCTCTGCTGCCTTTCAGGGCTACCTCTGAATGTGGCTGTAGCGCCGTGGCTCAAAGGCTGAATAGAGGAAGAAACAGCATGGCGAGAGCCGGTTCCCGGGGACGTATGAGTCTGCTCCTCATGAGCAGACTCGTGTCTTCTCTTTACCCCGTCAGTGACACGCTACGGAAAAACTGCACTCTTCAAAAGGAACTGCCCTAAATAATAATTTTCAAAATTTATGAACTTTTGGCAGTCAAGTTTTTATAAGTAGGCATAAACTTTCTACTCATAAATATATCAAAACATAGCAAAATATGATCACTATGTCCTAGGAAAGAACACCCACCTTAAGCAATTCAACAAATATTAAGTGATTAATATATGCCTAATACTCTATTGGTCTACTGTTTGAGTACAGTACTGTGCAATGGAACTTTCTGCAATGCTGCTAATGTTCTATATCTTTGCTGTCCAATATAATAGCCACTAGCTATATGTGGCTATTGAACACTTGAAATGTGGCTGGGATGACTGAGGAATTGCATTCTAAATTTTATTTCATTTTAATGCAGTTAAATGGTCACAAGTGGCTACTGTCTGTTATGTGACAGAGCACATTCAGTAGGTTAATGGTTTTAATCATTTTACTAGTTTGCAAATATTTTCTCCCATTCCTTAGGTTGTCTTTCACACTATTGATTATCTCTTGCTGTGCAGAAGACTTCTAGTTCGGTATAGTACCACTTATCTTTTTCTTTCTTTCTTTCTTTGCTTCTGTTGCCTGTTTTTGATGTTATTGAAGGCGGGAGAAGAAGGGGATGACAGAGAATGAGATGGTTGGATGGCATCACCGACTCAGTGGACATGAGTTTGAGTGAACTCCGGGAGTTGGTGATGGACAGGGAGGCCTGGCGTGCTGTGGTTCATGGGGTCGCAAAGAGTTGGACACGACTGAGTGATTGAACTGAATTTTGATGTTATAACCTTGAAATAGTTGTCAAGACCGATGTTGTGAAGAGTTCTCTTATATTTTCTTCTGAGAGTTCTAACCAAACTCCGTCCATTATGAGTTGATTTTTGCAGCTTTATTCTTTGGCTTGTTGCTGTCCAGTTTTCCAGCACTCTTGTGTTAAAGTCACTGTCCTCTCCCCATTGTGTAGTCCTGGTACTCTTGTCAAAGATCTGTTGACCACATATGTGTGGGTTTAATTCGGGGCTCTCTATTCTATTCCATGACTGTCTTTATGTCTATACATGGTTATTTTGATTGCTATAGTTTTAAAACATATTTGGAAATAGGGAAGCCTGATGCCTGTAGCTTGGTTCTTCTTTTACAAGATTGTTTTGGCTGTTCAAAATCTTAAGGGATTCCATGTGAATTTTAGAATTGTCTTTCCTGTTTCTGTAACAATGCCATTGAGACTGAGATAGACATTGCTTTGACTCTGTCCGTATCTTTGGGTAGTGTGTCAGTCGCTCAGTCATGTCCGATTCTTTGGGACCCCATGGACTGTGGCCCACCAGGCCCTTCTGTCCATGGGATTCTCCAGGCAAGAATACTGGAGTGGATTGCCTTTCCCTTCTCCAATATCTTTGGGTAGTATGGAGATTTTAATGATATTAATTCTTCCAATTCATGAACATGAGCTATCCTTCCAGTTGTTTTTGTATTATTTATTTTATCAATGTTTTGTCTTTTTCAGTGTACAGATTTTTCATTTTCTTAGTTAAGTTTTCCCCTAAATAGTTTATTCTTTTTGATGTTATAGTAAATGGGATAGTTTTCCAAATTCCCTTTTTCAATAGTTTGTTACTACTGTATAGCAACACAACTGATTTTTAAACACTGATTTTGTATCCTGTAACTTTCCTGAAGATATCTGATAAGGGTTAGCTTCCAAAATATATAAGGTATTTCTACATCTCAATAGTGGGCTTTCCTGGTGGCTCAGCAGTAAAGAATCTGCCTGCCAATGCAGGAGATGTGAGTTTGATCCCTGAGTAGGGAAGATCCCCTGGAGAATGAAGTGGCAACCCATCTGCAGTATTCTTGCCTGGAAAATCCCATGAACAAAGGAGGCTGGCAGGCTACAGTCCATGGGGTCGCAAAGAGTTGCACATGACTTTGCCACTAAACAACTACAACAGCATCTCAATAAAAGGAAAACCTAATAATTCTACTAAAAATGAGTTAGAGATTTGAGTAGACATTTCTCCAAAGAAGACATACAAATGGCCAACAAATGTATGAAAAGGTGCTTAATGCCACTAATCATCAGAAAATGCAAATCAGACTACAATAATATATCACCTCTCAACTGTTAGGACAGTTAAGAAAAAAAAAAGGCAAGTGTGGCTGAGAATGTAGAATAATTAGAACCTTTGTACGCTGTTGGTGGGAATGCAAAATGGTGCAGCCACTATGGAAAACAATATGGAGGTTCCTCATAAAATTAAAAATAGAGCTACCATCTGACCCGGCAAACCTGCTTCTAGGTATTTATCTTAAATGATTGAAATCAGAATCCTGAAGAGATAGCACTCCCACGTTCACTGCAACATTATTCAGAATAGCCAAGATGTGGAGCCAACTTACATGTTCATTGACAGATGAATGGATTAAAAATTTTGTACTAGATACACACAATGTACTATTATTCAACCTTTAAAGAAAGGAAATCCTGTCATATTCAACAATATTTATGAATCTTGAGAACATTATGCTGAGTGAAATAAACTAGTCATAGAAGGACAGTTACTGTATGATTCCACTTATATTGGATTTAAATAGTCAAATTCATAGAAACAGTGCAATGGTGGTTGCCAGAGCTTGGAGGGAGGGGGAACTATGGGGTTGCTGACCAGCTGGTATGAAATTTCAGTTACGCAAGATGAGTGATTTTTAAAGATCTGGTGTACAACGTTGTGCCTATAGACAACTAAAAATCTGTTAAGGGGGTAAATCTCATGTAGTTGTTCTTATCACAATAAAAACTAAAAGAATATTTCCCATAGTAAAGGATAAACTGAATAGCAGATTTAAAATACCCACTGTATTTCTGTGACTTAAAACTATTAATAAAGGTAAAAAGACAGGCATTTTCTGGTAAACCAATTGATTTTCTTTTTAAAAAGTTTTTGAAAAATAGACTTTACTTTTTAGAAAAGTTCTCAGTTTACAGAAAAATTAAGATCATAGTATAAGCAAGTTACCATATAACTGCCCTCCATTTCCCCATTTTACTAATATCATACACTAATATGGTACATTTGTTACAATTAATGAACTGATACCAGTATATAATTATTAACCTAAGTCCATAATTTATTTATAGGCTTCCCAGGTAGAGCAGTGGTAAAGAATCTGCCTGCCAATGTAGGAGACCAAAGAGCCACGGGTTTGATTCCTAGGTTGGGAGGATCCCCTGGAGTATGAATTGGCAACCCATTCCAGTATTCTCACCTGGAAAATTCCATGGACAGAAGAGCCTGGTGGGCTACAGTCCATGGGGTTGCAAAGAATCAAACAGCACTGAGTGTCTGAGGCTGCATGCATGCATAGTTTATTCATATTTCCTTAGGGTTTAGCTGCTGTCCTTTTTCTGTTCTAGGACCCCATCCAGCACACCATGCATCATTCAGAGGTCACAGTCCTGGAGGCTTCTCTTGGCTGTCCTGATTTCTCTGTCTTTCCTCGTTTTAGATGAACTTGGCAGTTTTAGGGACTACTAGTTGGGTATTTTGCAGCTAGGCAGGTACTTTTCTGGCTTGGAGAATTTTGAGCATGACTTTACTAGCGTGTGAGATGAGTGCAATTGTGTGGTAGTTTGAGCATTCTTTGGCATTGCCTTTCTTTGGGATTGGAATGAAGACTGACCTTTTCCAGTCCTGTGGCCTCTGCTGAGGTTTCCAAATTTGCTGGCATATTGAGTGCAGCCTTTCACAGCATCATCTTTCAAGATTTGAAATAGCTCAACTGGAATTCCATCACCTCCACTAGCTTTGTTCGTAGTGATGCTTTCTAAGGCCAACTTGACTTCACATTCCAAGATGTCTGGCTCTAGGTATAGATGTGAGAGTTGGACTGTGAAGAAAGCTGATCGCCGAAGAATCGATGCTTTTGAGCTGTGGTGTTGGAGAAGACTCTTGAGAGTCCCTTGGACTGCAAGGAGATCCAACCAGTCCATTCTAAAGGAGATCAATCCTGGGTGTTCATTGGAAGGACTGATGCTAAAGCTGAAACTCCAATATTTTGGCCACCTCATGTGATGAGTTGACTCACTGGAAAAGAGTCTGATGCTGGGAAGGATTGGGGGCTGGAGGAGAAGGGGATGATAGAGAATGAGATGGCTGGATGGCGTCACCCACTCGATGGACATGAGTTTGAGTGAACTCCGGGAGTTGGTGATGGACAGGGAGGCCTGGCATGCTGTGATTCATGGGGTCGCAATGAGTCGGACATGACTGAGCGACTGAACTGAGGTACTTTTCTTTCTTTTTTTATTACAAAACTTTATTTTTAATTGAATTAGAGTTGATTTACAATATATTAGTTTCAGGTGTACAACGGCATAGTGATTCAGTATTTTTAAAGATTATACTCTGCCAAGTTATTGCAATATAACAGCTATATTTACCTATTCTGTAAAATATAGCCTTGCAGTACTATTTAAGAAAACCAAGATCTGGAAGTAGTAACCCAAGTGTCCATCAACAGATAAATGGATAAAAAGAAGACGTGATGTATACACACACACACATTCATACAAACATACATACATACAAAGCATGTGTGCGTGCTAAGTCACTTCAGTCATGTCCGACTCTTTGCAATCTTATGCACTGTAGTGCATCAGTCTCCAGGCAAGAATACTGGAGTGGGTTGCCATGCTCTCCTCCATGGGATCTTCCTGACCCAGGGATCAAAATTGCGTCTCTTGCAACTCTGGCGTTGCAGGTTGGTTCTTTACCTCTGAGCCACCAGGGAAACCTGTACATACAATGGAATAGTAGCAAAAGTGAAACAGAGTCACAGATTTAGAAAACAAATTCAGTTCAGTTCAGTTCAGTCACTCAGTCGTGTCTGACTCTCCGCGACCCCATGAATCACAGCACGCCAGGCCTCCCTGTCCATCACCAACTCCCGGAGTACACTCAAACTCATGTCCACAGAGTCGGTGATGCCATCCAGCCATCTCATTCTCCGTCGTCCCCTTCTCCTCCCGCCCCCAACCTTTCCCAGCATCAGAGTCTTTTCCAGTGAGTCAACTCGTCGCATGAGGTGGCCAAAGTATTGCAGTTTCAGCTTTAGCATCAGTCCCTCCAATGAACACCCAGGATTGATCTCCTTTAGAATGGACTGGTTGGATCTCCTTGCAGTATAAGGGACTCTCAAGAGTCTTCTCCAACACCACAGTTCAAAAGCATCGATTCTTCGGCGATCAGCTTTCTTACAAATTAGTGGTTACCAATAAGGGCTTCCCTGGTGATTCAGATGGTAAAGAATTTGCCTGCAATGCAGGAAAAGTGGGTTCAATACCTGAGTTGGGAAGATTCCCTGGAGAAGGAAATGGCACCCCACTCCAGTATTCTTGCCTAGAGAATTCCATGGACAGAGGAGCCTGGCGGGCTACAGTCCATGGGGTCCCAAAGAGTAGGACACAACTAAGCAACTGACACTTTCACTTTTCAGTAGGGAGACAGTAGAAAGGGGCAAGATAGGGGTATGAAATTAATAGATACAAACTACTAAATATAAAATAAACTAATTGATTTTCAAATGTAAAGAAAGAAACTTGCTAGTATCCAACACACAGAAAGTGAGATGACTTTAGATTTCTCAGAATTTGTTGATGACAGATAACAACTGAGAAACCTGTACAATGTATAAAAAAGAAATACATCTAACAGTATTCTTCTGACCAGTTGACTTGTCTTTACTGCAAAACCAAAATGAAGATGAATTTGACAGACCTAAAGGTCAGGAAGTAAAGCATTTTATCTTCTCACTGGTAAAAGATATACTGTTGGATAATGTCCATTTAATATATTTAAATAACCATGGAAAATCAAAATATAAAGTGAAAAGACTATAATTTTTAAAATAAAAATGTTTAACATGAATAATAATTTAACTCTAAAAACAAAACAAAAAATAATTCTTAACTATAACAAGATTTGGAAAAATGAGGAAGTAGCTAATAAGTGAAAAAATTAAGAAATGAATAAATATCAGATGTAATAAACATTATCTCTTATCTCTAGGCTGAGATGGAATAGTCTAGCAGCCACTCTACCACCTGTTACTTCAGCTACCCACCTTAAGCTGAGACCCAGACCTCCTTGGAAAGGACAGGTCTGGCCTCACTAAATGATGGAGAAATCACTGAGGTTCTACACCAGTGAGACATGCTGGGGATCTGTCTAGAGTTCTGTGGATGCCATCTGCATGGATGTGCTATGGCTCAGGACCTGCTGTAAAGTCATTGGAGGAGATTGCATGACAAGCAGCTGATTAGTGGCCACTGCATGCTGCATGGAGGTGGAAAAGTTGTCTTCTGCAGAAGCTGGGTGTCAAAGTCACACCTTGCAGGTGCCCAGAACTTGAGAAATGGTATTCTACAGGAACTTGGCATTGGGCACAAGAAGTTCTGCAGGGGACAGAAGCAGCGAGAGCTGTGCCCTGCAGGATCCAGCACTGGAGAAACTCTATTCTGTGGGACCTGAGTGCTTGCAGGGAGACCTAGAGGGATTCATGGCATCAGAAGCTTGCCTGCTGACAGAGTAGCACAAAGAAGGCAGGTGAGGTGTCCATGTCAGAAGGGACAAAAGGCGGTCACCAAGCTGGGCCTGAGACTATTATCTCACTGAGGGACTGTGCCTTCTGGGAATGGTGTTGGAGCACAGACATTGGAGGGCCTGCTATATACAGCTGATGCCAACAGTGAAGTTGGTGCAAGAAACCCCAAAATAGCAGCACCCTGGACCTGGGAAATGTGAAATGCCAGGATGGAGGAAGCACAAGCTGGAATGAAGATTGCAAGGAGAAATATGACACCACCCTAACTCCAGGAGTGAAAAGGAATTAAAGAGTCTCTTTATGAAGGTGAAAGAGGAGAATGAAAAAGCTGGCTTAAAACTCAACATTCAAAAACTAAGATCATGGCATCTGGTTCCATCACTTCATGACAAATAGATGGGGGAAAAATGGAAGTAGTGACAGGCTTTATTTTCTTGGGCTCCAAAATCACTGGGGGTGGTGACTGCAGCCATGAAATTAAAACATGTTTGATCCTTGAAAGGAAAGCTATGACAGACCTAGATAGCATATTTAAAAGCAGAGACATCACTTTGCCAACAAAAGTCCATATAGTTAAAGCTATGGTTTTTCCAGCGGTCATGAATGGATGTGAGAGTTGGACCATAAAGAAGGCTGACCACCAAAGAATTGATGCCTTTGAATTGTGGTGATGGAGAAGCCTCTTGAGAGTCCCTTGGACAGCAAGGAGATCAAACCAGTCAATCCTAAAGGAAATCAACCATGAATATTAATTGGAAAGACTGATGCTGAAGCTGAAGCTCCAATACTTTGGTCACCTGATGCAAAGAGCCTACTCATTGGAAAAGATCTGATGCTGGGAAAGACTGAGGGCAAGAAGAGAAGGGGCAACAGAGGGTGAAGTTGTTGGATGGCATCATCAGCTCAATGGACCTGTTTGAGCAAACTCGGGGAGACAGTGAAGGACAGGGAAGCATGGCATGCTGCAGTCCATGGGGTTGCAAAGAGTTGGACGTGACCGAGTGACTGAACAACAGAACTGGAAAGGGTTTCTTCCTTTTGCAATATTCCTCCTGTTCCCCCTAATGATAATGCCTGATGTCATGCATGATGCAAAAGAAGGATGTGTGAAAGACCTTTTATAGTACCCTATTTCACAGGCTAATGATAAGTCCATTATCACACAACAGATAATGAAGGGTAAATTTGGAGCTGAAAAACAATAGATTGATAACCGGCATGCAGGTATAGTTTAACTTTAGCATTACAATAAATCTTCAGTCTCAACTTTAAATGTATCTAATGTTATCTAAATAAAATTGTGATTTTCTATCAGTTTCATCCATTTGTAAATCATATGAACAAATTCTTCAAAAGTCAGATATTTTGTTATTCTTTTTTCTTTTATTTAAGCTAGTGTTTCTACTTCACTTCTGGATAACTTCACTCTATTTTATTCACAAAATGCATTTGTGAATTGACACAAGCTATTTAGATTCCTTATTACCATAAAAGAGAATATGAAACTCCAAGGTGCCTTGTATTAGTGACGTCACTCAGTTCTTTTCAGTCCTTCCTCATTAAATACTAAATATCACCTAGCAATCTATAAATTATTTTTTAATACTTTCCCACCTGACTACTTGACTGGGTTCTTCTTCATTTTTTTAAAACAAAGAGCTGAAAATCACTAGTTTTGCAAAAGAATGTGTAACCTAGTCATTAGAGTCATGCACTTTCTCAATTTTGCTGAAGTATCCAAAAAGTCTTTACAATAGATAGCAAAAGGCTCCAATTTTACCTGTCACTCTTTAACTTAGATTCTTATATTGAAAAACTGGGATAAAATCAATCCTATAAAAGTTGAAATTGTATCTTCTTATGAACTGTGGACAAGCACATGTATGGTCATGTAAATTTTCAAACTTTCAAAGTGCCATAAAAAGGCATAACAAATGGGCAAAGAAGATGCTCGGGAATTTTTACAAGATAAATTAATTATTTTATGGTTTTAAATATTTGAGATGATTATGCACATGAAGTAATCAGAACAGCATAATAAGTGGGAAGTACAGCATACTACTTATGTTGTAGTGAAGATGATTTTCTAAAGTGCCTCTACATTAGAGATAGAGCTTTGGAATATTGTGTGCCAGAATTGTACGTAAATAGATGTTCTGACACCTATAGTTTCACATTTTGGTTCAGGTTTTCATAAATCTTGACCCTGAAGCTATCAGAGATAAATGTTTCCTTTAGAAAGTCATAAAATCTTCAGGTTTTGCCTGGATCAGAGATACCAGAAGAAAGGTAAGTTGACTTACAAGCAGATCAATAAAAATTATCCTACTGGAAGATACAGAGAGAAGATTCATAAAAAATAAACAGAGCTTCAGTGATCTGAGCAACATGTCAGGAGTCTTGCATATGAGTAAAGTCCCCAAAATGAGATATTTGAAAAAGTAATAGCATACATTTTCCTAAGTTTGATGAAGAAATAAATTTGTAGATCCCCATATGTTCATTGGAAGGACTGATGCTAAAGCTGAAACTGTAATACTTTGGCCACCTCATGTGACGAGTTGACTCACTGGAAAAGACTCTGATGCTAGGAAAGATTGGGGGCGGGAGGAGAAGGGGATGACAGAGAATGAGATGGCTGGATGGCATCACCGACTCAATGGAGGTGGGTTTGAGTGAACTCCGGGAATTGGTGATGGAGAGGGAGGCCTGGTTTGCTGTGATTCATGGGGTCGCGGAGAGTCAGACACGACTGAGCAACTGAACTGATATGAACTGATATGCTCAGGAAACCCTAACAGTATAAATCAACTATGTTGATAAAAGATCCATGGTTTTCTAGGGGTGAGAACGGGGAAATTGATTCAAATGGAGAAGAGAACCTTCTTGGCTAATAGAATTATTTTGTATTTCATTTGGGAAAGTGGGCACATGAGTGTATACATTTGTCAAAACTCATTAAACACTACACTTAAAAATATATGCTTTTGAGTGTATTGGGCTTCCTTGATAGCTCAGTTGGTAAAGAATCCACCTGCAGTGCAGGAGAGCCTGATTTGATTCCTGGGTTGGGAAGATCCTCTGGAGAAGAGATAGGCTCCCACTCCAGTATTCTGGCCTGGAGAATTCCATGGACTGTATAGTCCATGGGTTCGTAAAGAGTTGGACATGACTGAGCAATTCACTTTGACTTTTGAATGTATTAAGTGATACCCTAATAAAGCTGAAGAGTCAGGGGACTCTGCTTCAGTCTTGTTTCTGTAGGTCCATAACCATGGTCTGAGGGTGGCCTTGGGGCACAGCTGGTGAGTAAGTCTGGCAATGGTAAGAAGAGCTGGGCATGGATTTGGGAGAGGGAGAGAGGACAAGTGAGGACCTGTGGGACCAGTGCTCCTTGCTGTCATAAATGTAAGCGTAGCACCTGCAGAGGTTAATGGCTATTTTTCAAACCTTGTACAAGTTCCTCTAGCTCAGAGCCCTGCAGGGAATTCTGGGAAAGCAGGTTCCCAATTAACTAAGCTGACAAAGACCCCTCGGAAACCGTGAATCACTATGGTTCCATTTTTAGAAGTGAGAAAAATTCAAGCCTTACAATTTCACCCACCAAAGTCTGAGAAAATTGTGTGTGTGTGGGAAACTAAATGCATTGCAGTTCTGTAAAGGGTAAAATTTTTACTTGATATTGTTAGCTGTCAAATTAACTTTTCTTACTTCATTCACACACATGAAATTTATTCGTAAAGACTGCATGGTACACTGAGCAGCAGGATATTTCTAAAGTCTCTTTGAATTCACTACTCAGTTTTTTTTCTCATTTTACTACCTTAGTGTTTACCATCCAGCTATTATTATGTATATCTTGTAAATATATAATTACACACCAGGTTTGCATTTAGCGGAACAAACCTCTTTCAGCCTGAGAGGGAAATTTATAAGCCCAGCTGCTGTTGTTACTGTGTCACTTCCACCTAGGGAGGAGGCAAAGACAAACAAAAAACCCAAGTCCCCCTCCCAAGACAAAGCCCAAACTCCCGAAACCACCCCCACCAAAACAAAGCCAAAAAAAAGGGCACACCTCTTTTCATAATTCTTTTGGAGCTCCACAATGAATTTATGAACGGAAAGCACAACTTTCTACCAGGTTGAGATGCTGGGTACAACTTCTCTTAGGCAACTAATGAGCCACTTTGCCACATGTGAGTGAACTGCTGAAAAGCTCAATATTTGTACCTATTCTGGTGTCCAGAAACTTTCATTCTTTCTAAATTGCTTTTCAACGTTCTCCTTTTGCCATTAACCTAGATAGTATCTTGGTTTAGGAAACTTTTTAAAACATGTCATATATTTTATTTCTTTATTCGGTTAGTTATCAAATTCCATAGACATTTATTCATTTTCTATTTCACATTTGTTAAACATTTACTAGGTGCTGGGAAAGAAAATGAGCACAGAGGAGAGAGGATTAAAAATGAATTTAAGGTGGCCACAGCTCCCACGTCCACCCGTTCCCTTGGCTGCCAGCCTCCTCCATGCCTCATGGGGTCAAGTGTGGAGCGTGCTCTGAATGACTCACAGAAAGGGTTCCTATACCACTCAATCCTGCTCAAGCTCTGTTGCTTGCATCTTGAAGTATCATTTCCCTCTCCTGGCCCTTGGCTTCCTCTGCAACACCCTACCTGCAAATTTATTTCCCATTACTCCCACTCCCAAGTTTATGTCGCACTGTGTGTTCAGTCATTCAGTCATGTCTGACTCTTTGTGACCTCATGGACTTTAGCCCACCAGGCTCCTCTATCCGTGGAATTTTCCAGGCAAGAATACTGGAGTGGGTTGCCATTTCTGTCTCTAGGGGATCTTTCCAACCCAGGGATTGAACCCCCGTCTCTTGCATCTCCTGCACTGGCAGGCAGATTCTTTACCACTAGTGCCATCTCATCCAAATTCAACCTCTCCTCACCCTGTCACACCCCTTATTCTTCCTGGAGCATTAGGTTTAAGCCGATCTCCCAGACTTTGCTTCTGCTATTCTACCACCCGGGGAGCTGTCTTCTCTTCTGTTTACATCCTCCCCATGCTTAATCCATTTTGAAAATTCTTTATCCTATATATGAATTTCCAACTGGAAACATTTTATATTAATAGAATCACATTAATCTGTTTTTCTCACCCTTTGTTTTATGGGTATATATTTTCCTACCTCATTTGTTAATTAAACCTTATCTGCTTTTTATGCTGTATCACTGCTGGCAGGCCATTGAATTCACAGACCATTGCAGGCAGGTGATCAGGAGCCCAGATTCTGAAACCTCATCCTGGATTTATATCTCCATCAGTCACTGCCTGATCCTCCGCAAGTTTTAGTTTCTCTGTGTCTCAGTGCCTTCATCTGGAAAGAGTGGACATTACCTTTCTCATAGGATTGATGCAAAGATTAAGTGATAAAAATACTGGCAAAGTGCTTAGAAAGGTGCCTGAAACATAGTAAACATTAGCTATTGTTAGTGTTTGCTCAGTTGCTTCAGTCGTGTCTGACTCTTTGTGACCCTGTAGACTGTAGCCCATCAGGCTCCATAGGCTTCTCCAGGCAAGAATACTGGAGTGGGTTGCCATGCCCTTCTTCAGGGGATCTTCCCAACCCAGGGATCCAACCCATGTCTCTTATGTCTCCTGCATTGGCAGGCGGGTTCTTTACCACTATTGCCACTAGGGAAGCCCAGCTATTATTAGTAGTACTAAGTAAATATTTGTTATTTGAAAGCAGAAAAGCATATACCCTACAATTAACAAAATACTTAACAAGAGCAAAAGAATGTATTGACTACTGGAGGAGCTACTTATTCTGTATATAGTAAAAAAAAATACATAATCTTCAACATTTCTCTTTGTCATACTTACCTGGTAACCCCCCATCCTGGTCAAACTATATTCTCCACTGACTATAATCACATCTTCTCAACTGAATTTGTTTTGAGAAAACAGTCATGTTGACTGATTGTAGTTTAAATTCATGGGCACTAATATTTAGTTCACTATCAGTGCTTCCTGGGAAATCCGTTTTCTAGTCTATTAATGCTTCCCAACTATTCCATACCCTGTCCTTGCTTCTTAATCCTTTACCAATTTCTCCCCTGTCTTTATTCCTCGCTGAAAACTTAGCTTTCTAGTATAGTAAACAGAAGAGAGCTTGGGGTTCCCTAGTGGTCTAGTTAGTGGTTAAGAGAGAGAACTTTAACAGCTTCTCAATAAAGCATCTTCCTGCTCTCCTGATCCTGAATCAAAACCTCAGTCTTCCTTCTATTTCTTTGATAAGCAGTTAGTGCTCCTATCTAAGATCAACCCATTAAATTGGGCACCAGATCTTATTCCTCTCGATTATTAAAGAAAATCCCTCCAGCATCATGCCTCTCTCTTGCCTGCAGAGTTAACATTTCCCTCTTTACTGAATCAGTCTCATCAATATACAAACACGGCTCTTTGTATCATCTAAAATATCTTCCCTTTACCACAGCTTCTCCCTCCAGCTATCAGGCCATTTCTCTGCCCCGTTTACCACAAAATTCTTCAAAGATTGTCTATATTCTCTGTCTCTATCTTCTCCTGTCCTGAAGCTAATCTGATTAGTCCCCATGCTCCCATTACTCCACCCAAACTGTTATTTGCCGAGGTCAAGGTGACATATCAGTAATATTGGTGTAACTGATCACTCTCCCTTGAAAAATTTTTGGTTGTTTTCCTACCATATTGCCTACAATTTCTCAGTCTCATTTGCTTGTTTCTTCTTATAAAATTGGTCTTTAAAGATAAGACTGACTCCAGACTCAAAGTTGTGTCTGACTCTTTGTGACGCAATGGACTGTAGCATGCCAGGCCTCCCTGTCCATCACCAACTCTGAGAGCTTGCTCAAACTCATGTCCATTGAGTCGGTGATGTCATCCAACCATCTCATCCCCTTCTCCTCCTGCCTTCAATCTTTTCCAGCATCAAGGGCTTTTCCAGTGAGTCAGTTCTTCACTTCAGGTGGCCAATGTCTTAGAGCTTCAGCTTCAGCATCAGTCCTTCCAATGAACACCCAGGACTGATCTCCTTTAGGATGGACTGGTTGGATCTCTGTGCACTCCAAGGGACTCTCAAGAGTCTTCTCCAACACCACAGTTCAAAAGCATCAATTCTTTGGTGCGCAGCTTTCTTTACAGTCCAAGTCTCACATCCATACATGACTAATGGAAAAACCATAGCTTTGACTAGATGTGTTGTTGTCAGCAAAGCAATGTCTCTGCTTTTTAATATGCTGTCTATAACTTTTCTTCCAAGGAGTAAGCGTCTTTTAATTTCATGGCTGCAGTCACCATCTGCAGTGATTTTGGAGCCCAAAAAATAAAGTCTGTCACTGTTTCCATTGTTTTCCCATCTATTTGCCATGAAGTGATGGGACCAGATGCCGTGATATTAGTTTTTTGAATGTTGAGTTTTAAGCCAGCTTTTTCACTCTCCTCTTTCATTTTCATGAAGAGCCTCGCTAAAGAACTAATTCCTCTTTGCTTTCTGCCATAAGGGTGGTGTCATCTGCATATCTGAGGTTATTGATCTCTCTCCCTGAAATCTTGATTCCAGTTTGTGCTTCATCCAACCCAGCATTTTGCATGATGTACTCTGTATATAAGTTAAATAAGCCGGTGACAATATACAGCTTTGACGTACTCCTTTCCCAATTTGGAACCAGTCCATTCTTCCATGTCCGGTTCTAAACTTTTGCTTCTTAACCTACACACATGTTTCTCTGGAGGTGGGTAAGGTTGTCTGCTATTCCCTTCTCTTTATGAATTTTCCAGTTTGTGTGATCCACACAGTCAAAGGCTTTGGTGTAGTCAATGAAGCAGAAGTAGATGTTTTTCTAGTACTCTCTTGCTTTTTTGATGATCCGATGGATGTTGGTAATTTGTTCTCTTGTTCCTCTGCTTTTTCCATCTTAAACATCGGAAAATTCTTGGTTCATGTACTGTTGAAGACTAGCTTGAAGAATTTTGAACATTAATTTGCTAGCGTGTGAGATGAGTGCAATTGTGTGGTAGTTTGAACATTCTTTGCGATTGGAATGAAAACTGACCTTTTCCAGTCCTGTGGCCACTGTTGAGTTTTCCAAATTTGCTGACATATTGAGTGCAGTATTTAACAGAGTCGTCTATTAGAATTTTAAGTAGCTCAACTCGAATTCCATCACCTCCACTAACTTTGTTCGTAGTGATGCTTCCTAAGGCCCACTTGACTTCAAACTCCAGGATATCTGGCTCTAGATGAGTGATCACACTATAATGGTTATCTGGGTCATTAAGACCTTTTTTATAGTTCTTACATGTATTCTTGCCACCTTTTCTTTATATCTTCTTCACTTGTTAGGTCCCTACCATTTCTGTCCTTTATTGAGCCCATCTTTGCATGAAATATTCCCTTGGTATCTCTAATTTTCTTGAAGAGATCTCTAGTCTTTCCCATTCTGTTGTTTTCCTCTATTTCTTTGCATTGATCACTGAGGGAGGCTATCTTATCTTTCCTTGCTATTCATTGGAATTCTGCATTCAGATGTATCTTTCCTTTTCTCCTTTGTCTTTCACTTCTCTTCTTTTCTCAGCTATTTGTGAGGCCTGCTCAGACATCCATTTTTTCTTTTTGCATTTCTTTTTCTTGGGGATGGTTTTGATCAGTGTCACCTGTACAATGTTATGAACCTCTGTATAGTTCTTCAGGCACTGTGTCTATCAGACCTAATCCCTTGAATCTATTTATCACTTCCACTGTATAAGGGATTTGATTTAGGTAGTACCTAGATTTTGGTAGGTTTAGTGGTTTCCCCTACTTTCTTCAATTTAAGTCTGAATTTGGCAATAAAGAGTTCACAATCTGAGCTATAGTCAGCGTCCAGCCTTGTTTTTGCTGACTGTATAGAGCATCTCCAATTTTTGCTGCAACAAATATAATCAATCTGATTTTGGTACTGACCGTCTGGTGATGTCCATGTGTAGAGTCTTCTCTTGTGTTGTTGGAAGAGAGTGTTTGCTATGACCAGTGCATTCTCTTGGCAGAACTCTATTAGCCTTTGCCCTGCTTCATTCTGTACTCTAATGCCAAGCTTGCTTGTTACTCCAGGTATCTCTTGACTTCCTACTTTTGCATTCCAGTCCCCTATGATGAAAAGGACACCTTTTTTTTTTTTTTGGTGTTAATTCTAGAAGGTCTTGTAGGTCTTCATAGAACTGTTCAACATCAGCTTCTTTGGCATTTGTGGTTGGGGCATAGGCTTGGATGACTGTGATATTGAATGATTTGCCTTGGAAAGGAACAGAGGTCATTCTGTCGTTTTTGAGACTGCATCCAAGACTGCATTTTGGGCTCTTTTGTTGACTGAGAGGGATCCTCTATTCCTTCTAAGGAATTCTTGCCCACAGTAGTAGACATAATTGTCATGTGAATTAGATTCGCCCCTGCCAGTCCATTTTAGTTCACTGATTCCTGAAACGTTGATGTTCACACTTGCATCTCCTGTTGACCACTTCCAATTTACCCTGATTTATGGACCCAGTCCTTTGACCTTTTATTTTCTATGGTTATACTATAATTCCTCAGTAATTTCATGCGGTTCCATGGCTTTAAGTAACATATTTATCAATTAGAGTTCAAAGCAGAGTCCACATGTTATGGAATAAGGGATTTATTACAGGTATTAGATCTTTTGTCATTGCTGCTGTACTTCTATGAAAGCCTGTTGGCTCTGCATCTGGTATGTTTTAAGGTCACTGTAAATCAGGTAGGGGTGGCAGTCTAGAATAAAATGTGGACATAAAGCCTGAGAGAGTGAGGACCACGCAGATCCAGTGAGTAAGGGAAACCTGGAATCCACTGGGACAAACTGGAACCTGCCCCCTGCTTGGACATCTGGAACAAGCTGCACTTATGCTGGTCCAGGACTTGGAGAAGCTAAAGGAAGAAATTCAGTGCGAGCTGGGGCAACTGCATGCCTGAGTGTGGCCTGTGCCATTAAGGTGCACAAGCAGATAAGCAAGAACGTGCACGAGTGGACAGCCTGGCCTGGTTCCCGCCCTTTGGAGCTTTAGGTCTGCTGGTATACTTCCACCTTTCAAATTGTCCATAAACATCTCATGTGGCAAACCCTAACAGAGAACTCACAGGGAAGGAGATTTGGAAAAACACTTAAGTAGCTAGTCTAGCAGTGTTTCAAGATGACTACATCCTTCATGTACTGAAAATTCCTAATTTTGTATCTATCACTTAGGCTTCTCCCCTGAAGTCCGAATTTGTGTATCTGCCCACTGACATTTCCACTCAGACATGTAGCAAACATCTCCAACTCAACATGCTCTCTCTGCAGTTATCTGCATCTCAATAAATCCAAGATATTTCCAGTTGCTCAGATAACAGGAGTTATCCCTGCCTTCTCTCAACTGTCCATATCTGATCCATCAGAAAACAGGGCTACCTTCAAAATAGAGGTAACCATTGGTAAGTGAACTCTCACTTTCCAAAGCTCAATAACTTAATGGATTTGGACAAGCACTATCTTTTGTCATCTAAACAAAATCAGTGGTTGTGATTCGAATGCAGGGACTAAATAGAATAACATACTGAGGCCTGTAAGCACATCCAGAATCTGATCGTTCTCACCATCTCCGTCAGTGAGGGTAATGGTGACCTCCTTCAAAATGTCCCATACACGCACTGCCACACTCAGCTCCCCCGACACTGCAGCAGCCCACAGCTGACCCACATCTCTGCTGGAGACTCCTAGACACTCACGGGCAAGTCTGGGTCAGTCTCTTGTGGGGTCACTGCTCCTTTTTCCTGGGTCCTGGGGTGCATACAAGGTTTTGTTTGCGCCCTCCAAGAGTCTGTTTCCCCAGGCCGGTGTAAGTTCTGGCAGCTCTATAATGGGGTTAATGGTGACCTCCTCCAAGAGGGCTTATGTAACACCCATGGCTGCTGCATCCAGAGCCCCTGCCCCTGCTGCAGGCCACTGCTGACCTGTACCTCTGCAGGAGATACTCAAACACTCATAGGCAGATCTGGCTCAGTCTTAGTGGGGTCTTCTGGTATGCACAAGATTTTGTTTAAGTCCCCTGAGTGTCTCTGGTGGGTATGGGTTTGATTCTAAATGTGATTTCACCCCTCCTACCACCTTGCCCTTGGGCAGGGGCATCTCTTTTTGGTGAGATCCAGCATTATTCTGTCAATGGCTGTTCAGCAGAACTATACAGAAAAGATCTTCATGACCCAGATAACCACGATGCTGTGATCACTAATCTAGAGCCAGACATCCTGGAATGTGATGTCAAGTGGGCCTTGGGAAGCGTCACTACAGACAAAGCTAGTGGAGGTGATGGAATTCCAGTTGAACTATTTCAAATCCTAAAAGATAATGCTGTGAAAGTGCCACACTCAATATGCCAGCAAATTTGGAAAACTCATCATTGGCCACAGGACTGGAAAAGGTCAGTTTTCATTCCAATCCCAAAGAAAGGCAATGTCAAAGAATGTTCAAACTGCTGCACAATTTCACTCATTTCACAGGCTAGCAAAGTAATGCTCAAGATTCTCTAAGCCAGGCTTCAACAGTATGTGAATGGTGAACTTCCAAATATTCAAGATGAATTTCGAAAAAGCAGAGGAACAGGAGATTAAGTTGCTGACATCCATTGAATCATCAGAAAAGCAAGAGATTTCCAGAAAAGCGTCTGCTTTATTGACTGTGCCAAATCCTTTGACTGTATAGATAACAACAAACTGTGGAAAATTCTGAAAGCGATGGGAATACCAGACCACCTGACCTGCCTCCTGAGAAATCTATAATCAGGTCAAGAAGCAACAGTTAGAACTGGACGTGGAACCACAGATTGGTTCCAAATCAGGAAAGGAGTATGTCAAGGCTGTATATTGTCATCCTGCTTATTTGACTTGTGTGCAGAGTATGTCATGCAAAATGCCAGACTGGATGAAGCATAAGCTGGAATCAAGGTTTCAGGGAGAAATATCAATAACCTCAGATCTGCAGATGACACCACCCTTATGGCAGAAAGTGAAGAGGAACTCAAAGGCCTCTTGATGAAAGTGAAAGAGGAGAGTGAAAAGGTTGGCTTGAAGCTCAACATTCAGAAAATGAAGATCATGGCATCTGGTCCCATTACTTCATGGGAAATAGATGGGAAAACAGTGGAAACAGTGTCAGACCTTATTTTTTGGGCTGCAAAATCACTGCAGATAGTGACTGCAGCCATGAAATTAAAAGACACTTGCTCATTGGAGGAAAACCTATGACCAATCTAGACAGCATACTAAAAAGCAGAAACATTACTTTGTCAACAAAGGTCTGTCTGGTCAAAGCTATGGTTTTTCTAGTAGTCATGTATGGATGTGAGAGTTGGACCATGAAGAAGGCTAAGTGTAGAAGAATTGATGCTTTTGAACTGTGGTGTTGGAGAAGACTCTTGAGAGTCCCTTGGACTGCAAGGAGATCCAACTAGTCCATCCTAAAGGAGATCAGTCCTGAGTGTTCATTGGAAGGATTGATGCTGAAGCTGAAACTCCAGTAGTTTATCCACCTGATGCGCAGAACTGACTCATTGGAAAAGCCCTGATGCTTGGAAAGATTGAAGACAGGAGGAGAAGGGGACCTCAGAGGATAAGATGGTTGGATGGCGTCCCTGACTTGATGCACATGAGTCTGAGTAAGCTCTGGGAGCTGGTGATGGACAGGGAAGCCTGGTGTGCTGCAGTACATGGGGTGGCAAAGAATGAGACATGACTGTGTGACTGAACTGAACTGATCCTCCATCAAAACCACAGTCATCTCTCTTCTGGATTCGTCTCCCTTCTCCACACTTGTTTCTCTATAGTCTGTTTGCTTAACCTCACATTCAGAATGATCCTTAAAAATAAGTCGTCATGTTACCCCTTTGATCACAACCCAGGGTAAAACCCTAAGTCTAAAATCCAAGATCCAGTCCCAAAGAATAAGTCTATCATATGAAATTTGATTCTGGTAAGTATAAAACATTCAAGACAGGCCAGCATGCTGGAAATTCCTGTAGGAGTTGATGCTATAGTCTTGACTCCCAAGGCAGTCTGGATGGGATGGGGAGGGAAGAAGGGGCGGATTCAGGATGGGTGACACATGTACACCCATAGCTGATTCATGTCAATGTATGGCAAAAACCACTACAATATTGTAAAGTAATTGGCCTCCAATTAAAATGAATATATATATATATATATATATATATATATATAAACCCTGAAAGCAGTCTGAAAGCAGAATTTCTTTCTTCTCAGGAGACTTCAGTTTTTTTCTCATATGACCTTCAATAGATTGAATGTGGCCTGACCACAACATGGAGAATACTCTGTTACAAAACACACACACACACTCTCACACACACACTCTCACACTCACACACTCACTCACTCACTGATTCTGTGACTGTGTGTTTGAACCCTGGCTAATAGTCATGTTTTCACTGAAGTCTTCACTTGCCACTCTGTCCAAAATGGGAACCATCCCCATAAAATTGCCCCATGGCACCGCTATTCCACTTACTCTGTTTTATTTTTCTCCAGAGTCCATATATACTATCATACTTGTATAATTATTTATGCTATCTTAGCTTATGCTAGAACATCTAAACTTCATTAAGATGAGGACTTCCTTCTGTCCTCTACTGAATCCCTAAAAGAGTGTTTGGCTTCTAGTAGGCACTCAGTGAATACTTTTGAATGAATAAATGGATGAATGAGTTTATAATGATAAATAGATTGAGTTTCTGATTTACCTGAAAAATCTTTGGCAATGATTGAGTCTTTGCAATGACTTAGAAAAGAGATTAATTCAGCATTGTGGGGAGAAAGAGAAAATTATGACAGCACAGAGATACCAAATTTATTGGAAATTAAAGGAGAAAGGAAAAAAGAAAGAGTTATAAAAAATAAGGAATTAGTGGTTTCTTGATTTGCATTGTGCAGTTTTAAAATTAATAATGATAGTTCTTGTCTCTGCCTAGAAAAGAAAAGCATTCCAAAGAATAATTAGCATAGAGGTATGAAACCAAAAGAGAGGACAAAAATTTAGGAAAAGCAAAAGGAAGACAAATGGTTTTAATGAATGCCAGTGCTTGGCTGCAATGATAAACCATAAATGCTAATGCTACCTATTTACATAGATTCTAATGCAGCTTATCTGTTTGCAGAGAAGAGAAATTAGCTTATGCTAGAAAATATGAAACTGAATAAAGCACTAAATATTTATAGCCTGCAGAATAAAACTGAGGAGAAAAGCTTATTTGTGGAATTTAAATATTTTACGCATTGCATTTAAAAAGATATCCTGTACCACAGTCCTGACAAAAACAGATAAAATAAAATAAAAAGCATGCTTACTCCCTTTCAATGAGATATGCACTCCAGACAATGCATCACAAGACTAAGGTGGCTTTTAAAGTTCCACTCATTCATTTCCTTCTTTATTCATCTATTTGTCAAATATGCATTGATTACTTTCCATCTGCCAGACATGGCAAAAGGCCCTGTGTTTAAGAACTTATCAAATATGATCTTGACTTGTGAGTTTAGAGGCTTTCATGGTAGCAGCTGTTAAGAATGAATCAGATACATACATAATTGCAAATTGTGACAAGAGATAAAAAGGGAAAATATAAGATGTTATGAGCTACTATAATTGGGAGACTTAATTCTGCTGGAGTGTTAGGGCAGACCATTCTGGGGCCTATTTACAATAAGATCTGAAGAAATGGTAGGGCTTAACTAAGCAATGAATGGGAAGGTTTAAGGCTGAGATGAAGGGACAAAATATCTTAAGCAGGAAGAAAAGGCTTGGTGTGTTTGTAGAATTAAGATCAGTACAGAGTATTTGGGAGAAAATTTTGCTAAAGAGAAGGGCACAAGCCAAGCTCTGTATACCATTGCAGTCTTTGTTAAGGATTTGTGAATTCATATTTGGTAATTAAAATATCAACACTGCGATGTGGAGTTGAAGAAATACTACCAGAAAATTTTACATAAGGGGGCAAGAGTACTGGCAGATATTTTATTGCTATAATCAAAGGAGAGAAGCTTTGTAAAAGACATCACAAAAAAATAATTGTTGTTGTTGTTTAGTTGCTAAATCATGTCTAACTCTTGTACAACCCCATGGACTGTAGCCTGTCAGGCTCCTCTGTCCATGGGATTTCCCAGGCAAGAATACTGAAGTGGGTTGCCATTTCCTTCTCCACTAAAATAATAGTAGCTCTTCTAATATCTGATACAGACTCTGGGATTAGCATTTAAGTACAAGTAGTTTATTTGAGCGGAGAAGGCAATGGCAAGCCACTCCAGTACTCTTGCCTGGAAAATCCCATGGATGGAGGAGCCTGGTAGGCTGCAGTCCATGGGGTTGCTAAGGGTCGGACACGACTGAGCGACTTCACTTTCACTTTTCACTTTCCACTTTCACACATTGGAAAAGGAAATGGCAACCCACTCCAGTGTTCTTGCCTGGAGAATCCCAGGGATGGGGGAGCCTGGTGGGTTTCCATCTATGGGGTCGCACAGAGTCGGACACGACTGAAATGACTTAGAAGCAGCAGCAGCAGCAGTTTATTTGAGAACTGAATCCATGTGGCCAATTGGCTGTTTGAAATGTAATTCCATTTTAAGAAAGAGACTGCTGCCTAACTTCACTTGTAGCTCTAGAAATTGACCCTAGGACTGAGATGGTTTGAATAAAAGTAGTACTCAATGTCATTCTAGGAGGCCCTGGTAAGGGAAGAAGTAAGACCGACACTAGTAGGGGTAGGAGTCAGGGAAGAAATTCAGTACAGATTGTGTTAATGAGCAGGTTATTGCTGTCAGTAGTGGGGCTCATTTCTCCTGCTAGCTTCCAGGAGAACATGCCTTAACTGCCCTCTGTTTTTACTCAGTGCTCTTAGGCGTGGATTGACCAAGGTATCAGGAATGGAGACTACGTGTGGGTTCAGTAATATCATCTGATCGGTACTGCCACTGTTGAGTACTGCCAAGAGGAGAGGCCAGTGTCTTCTGGCAGAATCAGTCAGCTACCTTTGGGTATCTGATTACATGGAATACTTCAAATCATCTAGGGTGTGGTGCTTTGTCCTCCCAGGAGTAACCACATTTTTTTAACATAGATCTGTCTTCCCTGCCTCCAACACTTTTGCCAGCGTCACTGCTCCTCTACTCTCAAAATGCCTTTTCTGTGCCACGGTAGCTTGTACTACACTGTCTTTAAGTAGAGGTCAGGTATGATTGCAGAGGAAATGGGCTTGGGCTTACTACCAAAGATTTCACTGGTTTATACCACATTTTGTGTCACAAAGAAGCAGTTGACATGGTGGAATAATGGACTAGACTGCTAAGATTCAGTTTTGAAGTAAGCTGAGACGCAGGCATTCTGAAAGTTGGGGACCTGTTGTGTAGCATGCGGTGTGTGCCTCCAACGAGTGGGGAGCACGTGGTGCTGTCTCAGTCTGAGAGAGTGTGCACAGGCATGTCAACCAAGGCAAGGAGGTGGAGGTTTCCATAGCTCACCATTATACTTGTAATCTGTTACAGTGTTTGATTCTTTTTCATGACCTCGAGTTGTGGATTTGGTCATCCTAGTCCTCAAGATAGGACTTCTTCCGCTAGAAAAAATAGTCATGGTTCCAACAAATTAGAAGATGAGGTTTCCCCTTGGACATTTGGGACCCTTAATGGTGAGAGTCCAACTTGCAAGGTGATTAATCCTAATAACTAGAAACAAGTTGGTTTATTGCTAAAGAATGGATGAGCGAAGACTATTTTCAGAATTCAGGGGATTCACTGGAGGGCCACTTACTACTCTTTCACCCCAGAATTGTAGCCACAGTAAAACAGTGGTAACCAAAAAAAGATAACATCTCCAAAGACCAACCCTGCAGAGATAAAGATTTGGGTCACCCTACTAGGCAAAGACTGATGCTAAAGCTGAAACTGCAATACTTTGGCCACCTCATGCGACGAGTTGACTCACTGGAAAAGACTCTGATGCTGGGAAAGGTTGGGGGCGGGAGGAGAAGGGGACGACAGAGAATGAGATGGATGGATGGCATCACCGACTCTGTGGACATGAGTTTGAGTGAACTCTGGGAGTTGGCGATGGACTGGGAGGCCTGGCGTGCTGTGATTCATGGGGTCGCGGAGAGTCGGGCATGACTGAGCTACTGAACTGACTGACTAGGCAAAGAATCTTGAGTAGCCAATGTGCTAGAGAAAGATAAGCAGAAAGTCAGATACGTGTTGAAAGAAGAGTTCATATTAACAAATTTGTCGTCATGAAAATGATAGAGTTGTGGACCATAAGAACTCTGTGATTGCTTATTTAATTATTTAACCCTTTCTTTACTGTTGGCTTATAGGAAGAATATCGATTGTATCTCATGTTCTAGAATTTACGTGAACTGATGATCAAATTGATAACACTTTGCCGTGTACATTAAGTGGTGGGACTTCTTGAGTTTCTTGTGTTAGTGTTTTTCTCCTGACAAAGGGTGAGAGTGGCTGTTATGGAGTAAAGGGCTGCACTGTGCTGCATCTCTTCTGCTTGCCCCTCCAGATCTACTCCCTGTACTCCTTCCTCTCCCACAGGGCTGACCTGTATGGATGTGAATAGACATCAATGTCCTCATCATTACATAGGTTTTCTCCTTTCATTTCTCATGATCTCATAAACCTCTCTTCAGTTCTTTCCACCTTGGGTAGTGAGGTTGGTATTCCTGGACTGTGTTTTTTGGTCCCCCTATATAAACACATTTGTAAACAATGTATGTATCATTAACTGTCCTTAATTTATTGTATTTCAAATGTATCAGCAGTTTTCTGTGGGGACCCTGACTAATAAAGATGGTGAGTTGTTTGGGATATGCTGACTCTGAGGATCCTCAAGATTTACATTGGTAAAATTTCCAAAGAGAGTAGATAAGGAATGTTCTAGACTGGTGGCCTCTGTCTGGGAAATTATTAACAGATAAGTAGAAGGTTAGATCACCCATATGGGCCACCAGGCTGATGACAGAATATTGGGACAGACAGACACTGAGGTGGCAGACATAGGACGGAGATCTCAAACCGGAGGGAAAGATGGCACAGACGTCAATTATTAAGAGAAGCAGGAATGTGGAGATAGTGGGAATGAGCAGGGTGAAGGTTTTCAAAAAGGAGAATGTTGCTGTCAGTGCCAGGATGTGCAGAGAGCACTACTAAGAAAATAATTTTAAAAAAGAGAGTGCAGTGGTACACGGCAACTGCAAAGTCACAAATTTGGAGTAAATTGAAAGTTTTTAAAGACCCAGTAATGTTTTAGGGGAGAAGATCGGCTGAAGTTAGTTGAAAAATGGGTTGGGAATGAAGAAACAGAGTTATCTCCAAAAACGATATTCATAAAGAAAGACAGAAAAGTCACTGTGTATGACTGGGTGCAGTAAGAGGCACAGGGTCTTGAAAGAGATTATGTTTCAGGTGCTAAGGAGCACTTCAGTATGCTTTTCAGATTTGAGGATATGAAAGAAAGGAGGTGAGTGAAGCTACAAGGAGGAAGCAGGGTGCTACGCTGGTTTCCTGCCCACAACACCCACTAAGGGTGGGTGAACTGCCTCAGCACCTTCCAGCCCAACCCCTGGACACAGCCGTGTCCTCACCCCATGTAAAAAAAAGACTCATCCCCTTCCTCAGGGAGGAGCAAGCTAGGGGAACTGCTGCTTGTTCTTGCCCCCTTCTGCAGCAGGTGCCCCAGTGAAACCTTGCCTGAAAAAACAGATATGTGCAGAGAGAGGGCAAAATGAGGAAAGACCCAGACTACGGCACAATAAGGCCGAGGAGCACGGAGACAAGTTGAACTTGATTAGAAGGAGACACGCCTCAGCTTCCGGACCCTAAAGTTAAGCATACAGTGGATACAGATCTATTTATAGATGGAAGGGAAGAACACCATCAGTTCAGTTCAGTTCAGTCGCTCAGTCATGTCTGACTCTTTGCGACCCCATTAATCACAGCAAACCAGGTCTCCCTGTCCATCACCAACTCCCGGAGTTCACTCAAACTCATGTCCATCGAGCTGGTGATGCCATCGAGCCATCTCATTCTCTGTCGTCCACTTCTCCTCCCGCCCTCAACCTTTGCCAGCATCAGAGTCTTTTCCAGTGAGTCAACCCGTCACATGAGGTGGCCAAAGTATTGCAGTTTCAGCTTTAGCATCAGTCCTTCCAATGAACACCCAGGATTGATCTCCTCCAGAATGGACTGGTTGGATCTCCTTGCAGTACAAGGGACTCTCAACAGTCTATTCCAGCACCACAGTTCAAAAGCATCAATTCTTTGGCGATCAGCTTTCTTCACAGTCCAACTCTCACATCCATACATGACCACGGGAAAAACCAGGAACACTTTATGGTTTCAATTTTCTAGTTAAGTTTCTGTGGTGAGTAAAAAGTAAGCTAGAAAGGAGACAAAGTAAGAAACAGATATTGGAGGAAATGAGACTTGATACTGACCACAGACAAATAAAAAGGTAAATAGTACTGGGGTCTCAGGTGGTGCTAGAGGACATGAATTTATTGAGGAAATTATTTGTCTATGTGTGTTTTCTCTAGCAGGCCTCAGATGTCCTCATTATTGGAGTGAAAAAGGTAGCAGGTGTCCCTGATCCAGTTACTGAGTATTAAGCAACAGAAACACTTGTTTCTTCCTTTTGTCTTCCTTTCCCTCCACCTCTGTCCATCTTTTCTTGGCAGCTCTTTAGCCTCCTTCCCTTTTGCTTTCCTTCCTATCCTTTTCTTTTTTCCTCTTCTTCTTTCCTCTGACATTGATGGTACACTTCTATATATTAGGTGTTGTGAAAGCTGTAGAAGACACATTTCACAGTTATTTATAGTAAAAAAGAAAAAAGTCCCCCAAAGATGTTAAGTCTTGTTCTTTGGGGAGTACAGGAACCAAGGTGTGGATTATATTGAACGTTTCATTTTTGATATTTTTCGTAAGGCCTCCAGCCCCTTCTCATTCTCCACACTGGCACACTTGAAAAGTTATGAGCCCCATGCATACCACTTACAACATATTGGGACTGAGCGCCGTCTCTTCTGGGTTGTTACATCGCCGCCTTCCTCAGCCAGCGCTGCCCTGTTGCCGTGTGGCCATACATGGGGGATGTTGGCCTCCGCTGTGAGGTCCACGGCCTCTCCTGGGCCTGCTTTTCCCTAGTCTTGATTGCATTTTGGAACACATGTACACCTGGGGCGGCTTCATGTCAGTGTATGGCAAAACCAATACAATAATGTAAAGTAATTAGCCTCCAGTTTAAAAAAAAAAAAGTTATGGAGGCTTGTAGCCAGAGAACTAGAACTTGGAGAGAGGGTGGGAATAAGAAAGAAGACAGGAAAACAAACTTGGATTGAGGTACAAAATGTCATCCAGTTCTCCCGAGTATGAAATTGAGGATGAAAGGAAAGCAAAGAAACTTCCCTTTCACCATTCAGAATGTATCTTGTGACTAGATTTTTTTTTTTTCTATTGCAAAGTTGAAAGTGACATGAACATTAGTGAAAGATTTCATCTACATTTCACAAAGTAAAATTGTTGAAAAGTAATTTCTAGGATAATAATCTAAGTGTAAAGGATGACTTTTAGTGATTTGATCGTATAGAAGGTCAAATAATTTGTTAACCAAATTGGTACTGGAAGTTTCAAAACTGACTCTCTTTATGACCCAAATGTCACAGCTAATTTCTTAGTTCTGTTTCTTACTGGTTTGGTTACCTGGCAAGTGAAGAGTGTTTCAAGGAAGAAGAATCTGGTAATTGCCTCTGTACCTGTTTTGGGCCATGGTCTCCCACCCATTAACTTCAGTGACTTCAAAGACATCTTTAAATGAAAGAAACAGAGACTGTCTCTTTGGACTGAGCTGAATTAAGACTTTCATTGTCAGAATCCCTTCTTTTACTCTTGGCTCTTCTCCATCTCACTAACTGAAATGTTTAGATAGTTAATGCTAAGGGCTGAGAGTGTCTTTTTCCAATGAAATGACAGATCACCATATTTTATATTTTTTGTTTCCACCTGACCAAAGTGAGAGCTATTATGGCGGGGGACAAGGCAACAGTCATGGTGCATTATTATAAAAATACTTAAATTATTATTTTCCTTATTGTTTTCCTATAAAGTAGGTACAGTTTTCTTTGTCAGAGTAGAATATTTATTTAAACTGTGCTGGCAGATACAAACTGAGCCTTGTTTATGGATTGAGTGCTGCTTCAGAGAAGCCTGACTGGTGGAAGAATCTAAAGCCCAAACAACAGGAATCTAGTCTGTATGCAGTCCTTTTCTAGGCAATTTTTTTTTTTTCATTAGGAAATAGCTGCAAAGCTATACAAATCAAGCTAGTGTGTGGATAGAAGAGTGATTGTTTGGATGTGCTACCAGTTCACAGTATTGAGGCAGTAAATGTGATAGATAATTGATTCTTGAGGCCTTTGCTGGTTTCTAGCATCATTACGTGTATTCCTATATTTCTGTGTGGATAACAGTCGAGCAAGCGAATGACACTGACAGATTCCTCGCTCTGTTTTCTTGTGTGGGTTTCCTTCCTGTGCCCTCATTTTCTTTTGGCTTGTGTCTGTATGTTATATCCTGTACCAGCTGCCACAGCTGTTTGTCAGTTCTCTCTAATAGCTTTTTCTTCCTGTGAGAAGACTAGATTGTTCTGGATACTTGGTTCCTCACAGACATCAGAAAATCCATCCAAGGCTCTCTGTCTTGGTGATAAATGGTTTTTGTTTCAATATGTTGAAATATAGTTTTGGAAAGTGACAAGTTTCAGGGGAGACATCTCGGTGAGTCATTGAAGGTTTGGATATTCGGCCTTGAGTAACTTTACAGATACAAAATATAAACAATTAGCAGGCATCACACATGTCAAATTTCTATTCATGAAACAGCAAGTATTTCTATTCAGTATAAAACAGCAAGAGATTTTCTAATGTATATCAAATATTGTTATGTTCTTAATTGGGAGGGTAAGGGAATTTTTGGAAGACTATCTTACCTAAAATGTAGTTTTAGATATATTACTTTAATTAGGAAGACATAGAAAAAATAAGCCAGGCTGTATTCATGTTTTGAAGCCTGCAGCCACAGTTAATTTATAGCTATGTTTGGATAATAAGTGTTAAACATGACGGAATGCCTGCTTGTATCCACTCCCCTTTGTGACCACACTACAACAACAGAAATTCTGGGCTTAAAACGATGAGAAAAAAATAGAACAGAAGAGGAGATATAGGAATCCAATTTTGAATATTAAAAGTAACTGGACAAGTGGTAATTAGTTGACCAGAAAGAAAAAAAAAATGCACACGAAGTTGGCTGTAAAAAAAAATTAGGATTAACTGTTTCCCACTGAGCAGTGCCAGGAAATTTCTAGAATTGGGAACGACAACAATCTCTGAAAAAAGGAGATGGCGGGGAGGCTGAAAACAAGTCTCTCTGAAAATCCACATTAAAAAAAAGTGTTTGACTTTGCCTGTCACAGTTGTGACCCTGAAAAACTGGGTGAATGCACTTGCCCTGTACTCTGGAAAGAACCTGTGCGACAATGAATTTAGGGGCACAAGTCACATGTTCCTAAGTAGATGCGAAGGCAGTGGGAAATGTAGCCCTTCACTGTCTGGGAATGAGAGCTCCATTGTGGGAATTGGTAGGAGCTGTGGTTTAGGCACCATCTCTGCCTCATTAAGATGAATGCTAACCTAAAGGGACTCCATGGATAAGACTGTTTGGTGTGGAAATAATCTTAATTGTTGGTTTAATTCCATTCAGCAGAAATTCCAAAATAAAAGTATTTTACTTTGGGTATTTTATCTGATGACCCTCAGAAATCTCAGTAAACATCTGAATTGTCAAACATATCCCCCAATACAAGGGGTTATTAACTTAGTTCTATAAAACAACTAGACCCTGGCCACTGAAATCCTGCCTGATACTGCTAAGTTGTTGCTAAGTCACTTCAGTCGTGTCCGACTCTGTGTGACCCCATAGACAGAAGCCCACCAGGCTCCCCTGTCCCTGGGATTCTCCAGGCAAGAACACTGGAGTGGGTTGCCATTTCCTTCTCCAATGTGTGAAAGTGAAAAGTGAAAGTGAAGTTGCTCAGTCGTGTCCGACCCTTAGCGATCCCACGGACTGCAGCCTACCAGGCTCCTCCATCCATGGGATTTTCTAGGCAAGAGTACTGGAGTGGCTTGCCTGATAACTATGATTATATTCCTACAAGAAACATTAGAAGCCCCTTAGACTTTGGTTTGATGTAAATGAGAGTCCCTTGGACTGCAAGGAGATCCAACCAGTCCATTCTAAAGGAGATCAATCCTGGGTGTTCACTGGAAGGACTGATGCTAAAGCTGAAACTCCAATACTTTGACCACCTCATGCGACGAGTTGACTCACTGGAAAAGAGTCTGATGCTAGGAGGGATTGGGGATGGGAGGAGACGGGGACGACAGAGAATGAGATGGCTGGATGGCATCACCGACTCGATGGACATGAGTTTGAGTGAACTCTGGGAGTTGGTGGTCGACAGGGAGGCCTGGCGTGCTGTGATTGATGGGGTCGCAAAGGGTTGGACATGACTGAGTGACTGAACTGAACTGAACTGAAATGTGTTTATGCAGTTAGTTTTCTCAGCTCCATCTTCAACTTCATCCCTTTACCCCTGCAGCAGATACTTTTTTTTTTTGCTTGCACCTCATCCCTTTGGCTCATTGTGACTTTGGTAGCAGCTATGGTGGGATGTTTCTGTAATGTTGACAACCATTCCACCTGAAGTACTTGTGTCTCTTGGTGTTTTCTGAAGGTTTGGGCTGCTCAGCCCCCAAACACAGCAGCCTGAAAGTGCAGGGCATTAGTGCTCTTGGAGGGGTAACACTGGTAGATGAACGTCTCAACCTCCCAGCCACCAGAGGAACAGCGAAAGGTGTGGTCTGCACAGCTCCTCAGAGGATCTCAGTTGGGATTGATCTCAACTCCCAGAAGTGATAACCAGCTCCACAATTCACCATTGATTGGCTTCCTTCCCTTCCCTGTGTCCTTCTTCAAGGTCCCTCACTTTTGCTTCCTTAGAGCCACGCCCAAGTCAGCCAACTACACTGAGGTCCTGGCCTCAGGCCCTGCTTTCAGAAGAAAAACAAACCTCGATGATTTTCATATCAATATTTTGCTGACTTCAAGAAGATCCTGAAACAGCAGACAAGATGGCGGAGGAATAGGACGGCGAGACCACTCTCTCCTCCACAAATTCATCAAAAGAACTTTTGAACGCGAGTAAAGTCCACAAAACAACTTCTGAATGCTGGCAGAGGACGTCAGGCACCCAGAAAAGCAGCCCATTGTCTTCGAAAGGAGAACAGGACTGAACAACTGAGCCTTAAAAAGTGTCCACCCACCCCCTAGTATCAGGGCGGAAATTAGACACTGAAGAGACCAGCAGACAGAAGCTAAAACAGAGGGAACCACCTTGGAAATGACAGATAGAGACGTCTAGAGACTACTCCAAGAATAAGACCAAAAACCAGAGGCAAGAGGCTTAAGCCCGAATCCTGAGAACACCAGAGAAGTCCTGACTCCAGGGAACATTAATCGATAGGAGCTCATCAAACGTCTCCATACCTACGCTAAACCCAAGGGTCAACAAGTTCCAGAGCAAGACATATCACGCAAATTCTCCAGTAACACAGGAAACTAGCCCTGAGCTTCAATATACAGGCTGCCCAAAGTCACTCCAAACCCACTGACATCTCATAACTCATTACTGGACACTTCATTGTACTCCAGAGAGAACAAATCCAACTCCACCCACCAGAACACCGACACAGTCTTCCATAACCAGGGAACCTTGACAAGTCACCTGTCCAACCCCACACACAGCAAGGAAACTACATAATAAAGAGAACTCCACAAACGGCCAGAAGAGGGAAAGGCCACCCCAAGCAAAGCATTATAAGCAAGATGAAGAAGCAGAGAAATACCCAGCAAGTAAAGGAACAAGATAAATGCACACCAACACAAACAAAAGAGGAAGATATAGGGAATCTACATGAAAAAGAATTTCGAATTTTGGTGGTGAAAATGATTCAAAATCTTGAAAGCAAAATGGAGTTACAGATAAATAACCTGGAGAAAAGGATTGAGAAGATGGAAGAAAGGTTTAATAAGGACTTAGAGGAAATAAAAAAGAGTCAATATACAATGAATAATACAATAGATGAGATCAGAAACACTCTGGAGGGAACAAACAGTAGAATAACAGAGGCAGAAGACAGGATAAGCGAGCTAGAAGATAGAATTGTAGAAATAAATGAAACAGAGAGGAAAAAAGAAAAACAAATTAAAAGAAATGAGAACAATATTAGAGATCTCTGGGACAATGTTAAACGCTCCAACATTCGAATCATAGGAATCCCAGAAGAAGAAGACAAAAAGAAAGACCATGAGAGAATACTTGAGGAGATAATAGTTGAAAACTTCCCTAATATAGGGAAAGAAATAATCACCCAAGTCCAAGAAACCCAGAGAGTCCCCAACAGGATAAACCCAAGGCGAAATACTCCTAGACACATATTAATCAAATTAACAAAGATCAAACACAAAGAACAACTATTAAAAGCAGCAAGGGAAAAACAGCAAATAACACACAAGGGGATTCCCATAAGGATAACAGCTGATCTTTCAACAGAAACTCTTCAGGCCAGGAGGGAATGGCAAGACATACTTAAAGTGATGAAAGAAAATAACCTACAGCCCAGACTACTGTACCCAGCAAGGATCTCATTCAAATATGAAGGAGAAATCAAAAGCTTTACAGACAAGCAAAAGCTGAGAGAATTCAGCATCACCAAACCAGCTCTCCAACAAATGCTAAAGGATCTTTTCTAGACAGGAAACACAGAAAGGGTGTATAAACTCGAACCCAAAGCAATAAAGAAAATGGCTACGGGATCGTACTTATCAATAATTACCTTAAACGTAAATGGGTTAAATGCCCCAACCAAAAGACAAAGGCTGGCTGAATGGATACAAAAACAAGACCCCCATATATGTTGTCTGCAAGAGACCCACCTCAAAACGAGGGACACATACAGACTGAAAGTGAAGGGCTGGAAAAAGATATTCCATGCAAATAGAGACCAAAAGAAAGCAGGAGTAGCAATACTCATATCAGATAAAATAGACTTTAAAACAAAGGCTGTGAAAAGAGACAAAGAAGGAAACTACATAATGATCAAAGGATCAATCCAAGATGAAGATATAACAATTATAAATATTTATGCACCCAACATAGGAGCACCGCAATATGTAAGACAATTACTAACAAGTATGAAAGGGGAAATTAACAATAATGCAATAATAGTGGGAGATTTTACCACCCCACTTACATCTATGGATAGATCAACTAAACAGAAAATTAACAAGGAAACACAATCTTTAAATGATACAATAGACCAGTTAGACCTAATTGATATCTATAGGACATTTCACCCCAAAACAATGAATTTCACCTTTTTCTCAAGTGCACATGGAACCTTTTCCAGGATAGATCACATCCTGGGCCATAAATCTAGCCTTGGTAAATTCAAAAAAGTTGAAATCATTCCATGCATCTTTTCTGACCACAATGCAGTAAAATTAGATCTCAATTATGGGAGAAAAACTATTAAACATGCCAACATATGGAGGCTGAACAACACGCTGCTGAACAACGAACAAATCATAGAAGAAATCAAAAGAGAAATCAAAATATGCATAGAAATGAATGAAAATGAAAACACAACAACCCAAAACCTCTGGGACACTGTAAAAGCAGTGCTAAGGGGGAAGTTCATAGCAATACAGGCACACCTCAAGAAACAAGAAAAAAGTCAACTAAATAACCTAACTCTATATATAAAGCAACTAGAAAAGGAAGAAATGAAGAACCCCAGGGTCAGTAGAAGGAAAGAAATTGTAAAAATTAGGGCAGAGATAAATGCAAAAGAAACAAAAGAGACTATAGCAAAAATCAACAAAGCCAAAAGCTGGTTCTTTGAGAAGGTAAATAAAATTGACAAACCACTAGCCAGACTTATCAAGAAACAAAGGGAGAAGAACCAAATCAATAAAATTAGAAATGAAAATGGAGAGATCACAACTGACAACACAGAAATACAAAGGATTATTAGAGAATACTATCAGGAATTATATGGCAATAAAATGAATAACCTGGAAGAAATGGACAAATTCCTAGAAAAATACAACTTTCCAAAACTGAACCAGGAAGAAATAGAAAATCTGAACAGACCCATCACAAGCACGGAAATTGAAGCTGTAATCAAAAATCTCCCAGCAAACAAAAGCCCAGGTCCAGACGGCTTCACAGCTGAATTCTACCAAAAATTTAGAGAAGAGCTAACACCTATTCTACTCAAACTCTTCCAGAAAATTGCTGAGGAAGGGAAACTTCCAAACTCATTCTATGAGGCCACCATCACCCTAATCCCAAAACCTGGTAAAGACCCCACAAAAAAAGAAAACTACAGGCCAATATCACTGATGAACATAGATGCAAAAATCCTTAACAAAATTCTAGCAATCAGAATCCAACAGCATATTAAGAAGATCATACATCATGACCAAGTGGGCTTTATCCCAGGAATGCAAGGATTCTTCAATATCCGCAAATCAGTCAACGTAATACACCACATTAACAAACTGAAAAATAAAAATCATATGATTATCTCAATAGATGCAGAGAAAGCCTTCGACAAAATTCAACATCCATTTATGATAAAAACCCTCCAGAAAGTGGGAATAGAAGGGACATACCTCAACATAATAAAAGCTGTATATGACAAACCCACAGCAAACATTATCCTCAATGGTGAAAAACTGAAAGCATTTCCCCTAAAGTCAGGAACAAGACAAGGGTGCCCACTCTCCCCACTACTATTCAACATAGTTCTGGAAATTTTGGCTACAGCAATCAGAGCAGAAAAAGACATAAAAGGAATCCAAATTGGAAAAGAAGAAGTAAAACTTTCACTGTTCGCTGATGACATGATCCTCTACACAGAAAACCCTAGAGACTCTACCAGAAAACTACTAGAGCTAATCATTGATTACAGTAACGTTGCAGGATATAAAATCAACACACAGAAATCACTTGCATTCCTATACACTAATAATGAGAAAATAGAAAGAGAAATTAAGGAAACTATTCCATTCACTGTTGCAACGAAAAGAATTAAATACTTAGGAATATATCTACCTAAGGAAACAAAAGACTTGTACCTAGAAAACTATAAAACACTACTGAAAGCAATCAAAGAGGACACTAATAGATGGAGAAATATACCATGTTCATGGATTGGAAGAAGAAATATTGTAAAAATGAGTATACTACCCAAAATAATTTATACATTGAATGCAATCCCTATCAAGCTACCAAAGATATTTTTCACAGAACTAGAACAAATAATCTCACAATTTGTATGGAAATACAAAAAACCTCGAATAGCCAAAGCAATCTTAGGGAAGAAGAATGGAACTGGGGGAATTAACCTTCCGGACTTCAGGCTCTACTACAAAGCCACAGTCATCAAGACAGTATGGTACTGGCATAAAGACAGAAATATAGACCAATGGAACAAAATAGAAAGCCCAGAGATAAATCCACGCATCTATGGTCACCTCATCTTTGACAAAGGAGGCAAGAATATAAAATGGAGAAAAGACAGTCTCTTTAACAAGTGGTGTTGGGAAAACTGGTCAGCCACTTGTAAAAGAATGAAACTAGAACACTTCCTAACACCATACACCAAAATAAACTCAAAATGGATTAGAGAGCTAAATGTAAGACCAGAAACTATAAAACTCCTAGAGGAGAACGTAGGCAAAACACTCTCCGACATAAATCACAGCAGGATCCTCCATGACCCACCTCCCAGAATATTGGAAATAAAAGCAAAAATAAACAAATGGGACCTAATTAAAATCAAAAGCTTCTGCACAGCAAAGGAAACTATAAGTAAGGTGAAAAGACAGCCTTCAGAATGGGAGAAAATAATAGCAAATGAAGCAACTGATAAAGGATTAATCTCCAAATTATACAAGCAGCTCCTGCAGCTCAATTCCAGAAAAATAAATGACCCAATCAAAAAATGGGCCAAAGAACTAAACAGACATTTCTCCAAAGAAGACATAAAGATGGCTAACAAACACATGAAAAAATGCTCAACATCCCTCATAATCAGAGAAATGCAAATCAAAACCACAATGAGATACCATTTCACACCAGTCAGAATGGCTGCTATCCAAAAGTCTACATGCAATAAATGCTGGAGAGGATGTGGAGAGAAAGGAACCCTCTTACACTGTTGGTGGGAATGCAAACTAGTACAGCCACTATGGAGAACAGTGTGGAGATTCCTCAAAAAACTGGAAATAGAACTGCCATATGATCCAGCAATCGCACTCCTGGGCATACACACCGAGGAAACCAGAATTGAAAGAGACACATGTACTCCAATGTTCATTGCAGCACTGTTTATAATAGCCAGGACATGGAAGCAACCTAGATGTCCATCTGCAGACGAATGGATAAGAAAGCTTTGGTACATATACACAATGGAGTATTATTCAGCCATTAAAAAGAATACATTTGAATAAGTTCTAGTGAGGTGGATGAAACTGGAGCCTATTATACAGAGTGAAGTAAGCCAGAAAGAAAAACACCAATACAGTATACTAACACATATATATGGAATTTAGAAAGATGCAAATGATAACCCTGTACACGAGACAGCAAAAGAGACACAGATGTATAGAACAGTCTTAGGGACTCTATGGGAGAGGGTGAGGGTGGGATGATTTGGGAGAATGACATTGAAACACGTATGTTGTCATATGTGAAACGAATCACTAGTTCAGGGTCAATGCATGTTATAGGATGCTTGGGGCTGGCATGCGGGGATGACCCAGAGGGAGGATAAAGGGAGGAGGGAGGTGGGAGCGGGGTTCAGGAGGGGAAGTTATGTAAACCCGGGGCAAATTCATATCAATGTATGGCAAAACCAACCAATATAATATTGTAAAATAATTTGCCTCCAATAAAAAATAAATTAACTACAAAAAAAAAAAAAAGAAGATCCTATCCATCACCCTTCTTCCTCAATGTGGAGGAAAGGGAAACTAAGTGCTTGCTGCTGCTGCTGCTGCTGCTAAGTCGCTTCAGTTGTGTCTGACTCTGTGCGACCCCATAGATGGCAGTCCACCAGGCTCCCCCGTCCCTGGGATTCTCCAGGCAAGAACACTGGAGTGGGTTGCCATTTCCTTCTCCAATGCATGAAAGGGAAAGGTGAAAATGAAGTCTCTCAGTCGTGTCTGACTCTTAGCAACCCCATGGACTGCAGACCACCAGGCTCCTCCATCCATGGGATTTTCCAGGCAAGAGTACTGGAGGGGAGTGCCATTGCCTTCTCTGAACTAAGTGCTTGCTGCTGCTGCTGCTGCTAAGTCACTTCAGTCATGTCCGACTCTGTGTGCAAATACATTGTTTAGATTTTCATTTGACTTGCTTGCCTTAGGACTGGTATTAATGACCTGCTTCTTAGCATTTATGGAAGATAAAACTTTTATGTTTGACTATTGATTCATAGTAAAAGAAGAATTTCAGCAGCTAGCACTTCATATTAATTGCTATTTGGGCTTACAGTAATAGAGGAGAATAACAAGAGATACAGTCACCCCCCTAGAGATGCCTGTAGGACTGCAGATTCTGAAATGAAGGGCCCACCTTCTTCTCTTTCTTCAGAAATGAAGGCAGTTTGGCTTGGGAAGTATTGCTGATGTGTGCAGGGTGTCAGCTGAAAGAACCAGAGAAATTAAAAAAGGAGCCATACCAAACATAAATTTCCCAGCATTTTTTCCTTTTCTGTGTCTTATCCTGACCTTGGAGTCTGGAACACCTTTCATTTTTTTTTTAATGTACGGATTGGCAGACTGCTAGCCAGGAAATATTTCAAATTTTATGGCTCTATTTTTTTTCTGAATCTGATCTTTTTCTACCTAAGAGAGACAATTTGTCATCCCAACCTGAGTCACATTTCTCTACTCACTTCATGCACAGAGGAAAGAGTACAGGAACCAAAGAAAGAGAAATTAAAGGGAAGAGAGCTTTCATCAATGATATTTGTTTAATTAAAACTTTAAATTTGTAACTAAAAATTCATCTAATTATTTGTGGCATTGGTAATGCAAATAGTACAAAGTACTTCTTTCAAAAGCAACCAGCAGCACCTGTTGTTTTGCATATACTAATGATATTGTGTGTACATATGTATCACTATGAATACATCAAATATATAACTATTTACATAATTTACCTATAACATTACTGTGCCAACAAAGGTCTGTCTAGTCAAGGCTATGGTTTTTCCAGTGGTCATGTATGGATGTGAGAGTTGGACTGTGAAGAAAGCTGAGTGCCGAAGAATTGATGCTTTTGAACTGTGTTGCTGGAGAAGACTCTTGAGAGTCCCTTTGACTGCAAGGAGATCCAACCAGTCCATTCTAAAGGAGATTAGTCCTGGGTGTTCATTAGAAGGACTGATCCTAAAACTGAAACTCCAATACTTTGGCCACCTCATGCGACAAGTTGACTCACTGGAAAAGTCCCTGATGCTGGGAGGGATTGGGGGCGGGAGGAGAAGGGGACGACAGAGAATGAGATGGCTGGATGGCATCACCGACTCGATGGACATGAGTTTGAGTGAACTCCGGGAGTTGGTGATGGACAGGGAGGCCTGGTGTGCTGTGATTCATGGGGTTGCAAAGAGTCGGACACGACTGAGTGACTGAAATGAACTGAACCTATAATATATATAATGTGATCATATATATATATTGTGTTACATATACAATAAGTATACACTATTGTACTATGTGTATACATACAATAAATTACAACCAGTAATAGTAACAACGTGCATACTGTTCTGCCTGCTTAAACCTTGTTTTTCAGAGTATCTTAGAAATTTTTCCAGACCAAATGTTTAATAAAATCAATATTTTTAATGTCTGCATAGTATACATTTTAGGAATATGCCACCACTTATGTAACCAACCTTTAGGATAGAGATTTGGTATAGATTTTGGCAATTTTTGTCAATCTTATACAATAAATGTTGTAACAAACATCCTGCTACATGTTCTGTTGCTCTCCTATGTCATGTAGTCAGTAGGATAGATTCCTAGTAGAATTATTGAAATAAAGGGTCTGAAAATTTATAATTTTGATAAAGGTTGTGAAATTACTACTAGATAAAAATATAATTAGATGAGACTATACGTAAATAAAATATATGGTACTTTGGATCTATAGTTTACTTTGGTTTTTCTTATTATTGAATAAGTTGAGTGCCCTTTTGTATGTTGAGAGCCATTTGTGTTTTCTTTCCCATAAACTGCCTAATTCTTTTTTACCTTGCTCATTTTTTCTACTAGATTATTATTTTATTGATTGGCAAAATTCTTATATATAAGTAAATTAGTCTTTTGTAAGTTATCATTTTTTTCTGCGTTTCATTTGTCTTTTGAGTTTTATAATTTTTGCATGCAGAAAATTTAAATTTTCATGCAGTTAAATATTTTATTTATAGTTTCTGAGTTTTGCAACACATTCAGAAAGGCTTCCTTTTTCTGAGATTATTAATTATTTTATGTTGTTTTTAGTATTTTTAGGTATCTTTGGGCTTTCCTGGTGGCTCAGCTGGGAAGACGCCTGCAATGGAGAGACACAGGAGACATGAGTTGGACCTCTGGGTTGGGAAGATTTCCTGGAGGAAGAAATGGCAACCCACTCCAATATTCTTGCCTGGAGAATCCCATGGACAGAGGAGACTGGCAGGCTATAATCCGTGGGATCGCAAAGAGTTGGATGTGACTGAGCAGGAGCAAGGTAATTTCATTTTTAAATCTGATCTATTTGGAATTTATTTTGTGTAATACATGGGTTAGGGATAAATCTCGATTTTTTTCCTATGTATCTGCCAAGTTGTCTGAAAATCCTTCGTTAAATAACCCATCTTCCCCATCTGAAATCCTATTTTTATCATACTACTTTCATGTACATATTAGATCTAATTCTGTAGTTTTCATCTCTGTTCTATTGATTTGTTTTTTCCAGTCATGGATAAATATCACAAATTCTTAAGGTTTTATGAAAATGCTATGGTTTTTATGAAATATTTCAGTATCTGGACAACAGGTTTCCATTCTGTTCTTATTATTGACACTATCCTGTTTATTCTTTTTGTTTTTTTTGATTGATGTATAGTTAATGTATGATGTGTTAGTTTCAGGTGTACAGTGAAGTGTTCAGTTATATATATATTTAAGATTATTTTCCATTATAAATTATTTTAAGATATATAGTTGCCTGGGCCATATAGTGAATTCTTATTATATATTTTATGTACAATAGTTTATATCTGTTAATCCCATACTCCTAATTTATTCCTCCCCTTCCTTTCTCCTTTAGTTTTCTATGTCTGTGAGTCTCTTTTTATTTTGTATATAGATTCATTTGTATTGTTTTTTAGAGTCTACATATGAGTGATATCATATAATATTTGTCTTTCTTTATCTGACTTTCTTCACTCACTATGAATGTCTCTAGGTCCATCCATGTTGCTGCAAATGGCAAAATTGTAACTTTAAATAAATTTATGATGTAATGTGATAACAACTGGGGGGATAAGATATTTTGCTTGAATTTTTTGTCTATTTCATTTCTTCCCTAATCTTTTAATCTTCATACTAGATCTACTCTGCTTTCTCTTTAGTTAATACTCTCTTTTGAATGAGATAAATTTTTATGTGTCAGCTCTTTGCAAAATGTCTGTGTGGAGATGAGGCTAAGACTGTACTAGTAGAAATTCTCCCATGATATGTAGTTATGTTTGTAAGTAATTTTTTTCACTTTTATTTTTCCTCAACTCTCCTGTCCAACTGACTGATGCCTTTTTGCAGATCTGGTTGGCTATGTGGATCCTCGTTTAGTGCCATCTTCTCTGCTTCTCAAAATTTTATGGTAAACTGGATCTAAGCTTCCTCAGGGCTTCCCTGTGGCTCAGCTGGTAAAGAATCCGCCTGCAATGAAGGAGACCTGGGTTTGATCCCTGGGTTGGGAAGATCCCCTGGAGAAGGGAATGGCTACACACTCCAGTATTCTGGCCTGGAGAATTCCATGGACTGTATAGTCCATGGGGTCACAAAGAGTCAGACACGACTGAGCCACTTTCACTTTCAGGCTCCCTCACATCCTTGTGTCTCTGTTCTAGTTCCAAACAAGCTGTCGTTGATCTTATATGTCAAACACTCCTCTTACTGAGAGTCTTGTGGTTTGAGACATTCTCTCATGAGTCACCGTGTACCCCAGTTGACCTTCTCTGCATTTAAGAATGCTCTATCAAATTGTGTAGTTCTGGTTTGTAGAAATCTTCTATTGCAGATGGAATTAGCTTTCATTTATTTTTCTTCTTATTTTGGATGGTTTCTAGGGAGAAGAGGGAAGAAATTATCTTTTTAATGTGTTATTTAAAAAAAAATCTGGACCACTTGTGAAATTCAATTTTTAATGTCTATTAAATTCAATTTCACTTATTCTTTAGTTTTGAATCTTGACTGGAAAGAACTTTTTAGGACCAGGTATCTGTACTCCTAAGTAAATGTAAAGAAAGGCTTCAGGTGAGGGGTGGTCAGACAACTTTGAGAAGTGCTGGGATTGGGAGAAAGAAATGTGATATAAAGAGAATAAAATAAGAGGTTTAGATTTTAAATTTTAGATTTAAATTTTCATTCTAGGATTAAAGTATAACTTTTTTATGTGTATGATTTATTTGATGAATTTTATAACTTTGTAATGTTAATTAATACTCAATGATAGGTGTGTACAAATAAGAATAAAAACTAATAGTCCTTACATTCAGTTAAAGAAAAATAAAAAATAGTATCTGTAAAAGTCACTATTAAACAATAATATTAAATACAATTGCCAGCGTCTTATAAATTCATTTCTTCAGTCTGAGAATACATGTTATCAGGAAATATTCTGATGAGGTTATCAAGTTAATTTTGTTATTTTCTTTGTTGTTCTTTCTAAGTTAGTAAATTAGAATGTTTATTTAAGAGCAAATAAAATTAAGTAGGAGATTTTATGGAGGCGTAACAAACTTTTCATTCAAAATTGAATCTGAATGATTCTTCTTTCTGTTGTAGACTGAAGTCCTCGGTCCATTTGATAACACATGGATATGGTTTTTGCTCATTTGGTATAGCTGTTTAATCTTATTAAATATGTAAGATCAACTTCTGGTAATTAAGATTTTTAAATATTAAAATAAAATACATTTGATAAAAATACTTTTTAGGAGTTAGTTGGTAAATATAAAGATAAATTATATTTATTCCAAAGAATTTCCCAATTCCCCAGTTACTGTTGACCACTTGATTTTAAAGTGTGTTCTGAGCTGAGTAGAAAAGTAAAAATTTATTTTTACAGGAAATTATGGATAGAATTTGTTAGTATTTCATCTGAATAAGAAGTCAATTATAAAATATAGACACATTCCCTTCCAAAGTATTAATAAACTGGTTTATAATAGCAACATCCATTATATACAAAGAACCAAAAGAAATATTGATAGTTTACAAGTTGGAAAGGACATGGGCTTTGAATTCAGTCATATTTACATTCAAAACCTCAAATCATGTTTCACTTCTTATAGCAAATGTTACATTGGCCAAGTTAGTTGAGAGTCTCATCTTTCAATTAGTGTCAATAGACATATCTAACATCATTCTGAGGAGGTGGGCAAGTGTTAGACCATCTCAATCCAAAAGCAAGTTTTAGGCAAGGGAGAGAGCCAAAAAACATTCATGATATGTCCTAATTCACAATAACATAGGTCACAGCACTTCAGAGTTTTATAGTAATCAATTTACCATTTGCCTTTACTGTTTTATTTTCAACTTGTTCAGGACTTAGACAAAAAGAGGTGGTATCTGAAAAACTCTCCCATAATAACTGAAACAATAAAATTAAAGGAAGGGGATGAAGAGACTCAAATTCTCGCTCTCCCACTCACCATTTGGTCAAACCAATTTGCCCAAATGGGCACTACTTAACCAGACTGTGCCCTAGTGCCTTCATCTGTCAAATGGAGAGAATAATAGTAGGTAGCTTTCTTCTTGTGGCTTATTACATACAGTAGCAAACAATCGTCACTTACTAATATTTTTGTTCTTGGAAAAAATAGGGAAAATCATTAATTGTACTATGAGTTCAGAGGACTTTAGTCTTAAAGAGAGGAATTTAGTCACAGAATCTCAACTGTATGAATTGTATGAATGGTCTTTGATGTTTGAGGTTTGTAGCCCCAGAAAGTAGTCTTTTAGTTTAGAGCAGATTTGGAGCCTTAGTGACAAGGAAACTATTCAAGCATTAGATTCCTGCTTAACTAACAGTCTGATACTACTAGGAGATGATTACTGAAAATCTATAAATGAAAGCTTATGTAAGTTAAAAAATGTAACTATTAAAAATAAAAGACTGAGAATGCAGGGTTAGAGTATGTTAATAGCCATCATAAAAGGTAATAGTCCAAGAAACAAAAGAAAGAGCAATTCAGGCAAAACTAATAGTTCTTCTCACCCTTATTCCATCTGAACATCTTGTGTCTGAATCGCATTTACTAAGAAAGTTAATAATAATTGTTTTGAATAAAATATATTGGAATTCTACTGTGTTATAGCAACAGGAAAAGTGTAGCAACTATTCTACTTGGTAAGTATCTTTTTTTCATCTGAAATAGTAAGTACATGTGCCAAGTGTGACACTGTAATATTTCACTAGGATTCAGACCTAAAGGCCAGATAATGCCCTTTAGTTTCTGCTGATAATGTGGTCTTCATGATCACTCTGTTCTTGTGGAACAGAGGTAACTCCACTTGAATCCTCATTTAAATCTAAAGATCATGCTCTATGGATGACAAAATGTGCCATCTTAGAAAAGCTTGCCTTTTCATTTTGAGCTGTTTAGCAGGACAAGAGTCCCTTGCATAATTTTGTAAATATTATAGAAGATTTTGTAAATATCTTCTTTTAGTGTGTGGCTTGTCTTTTCAATCTCTCAATGGTATTTTTGATGAACAGAACTTCACTATTAAAAAGGTTCGCAACTTTAATAACATTTAATACAGTGTTCTTTTCTTTATGATTAATGCTGTTTTGTATGGTAAGAAATTATTGACTCCTCAAGGTAAAGGAAAAGAGAATACTAATATGAATTCATAATTTTATCTGATATTTGTGTTGTTCAGTCGCTCAGTCAAGTCCAACTCTTTGTGACCCTGTGGACTGCAGCACACTAGGCCTCCCTGTTCTTCACCAACTCCCAGAGCCTGCTCAAACTCATATCCATTGAGTTGGTGATGCCATCCAACCATCTGATATGTGACATATCTGATATATGACATACCAATTAAAGGTATTGTCACTTAACCAATCTTATTGAGACTACAATATTACAATTTTATTAGACAAATTAGTGATGCAATAAAAAGTCACAAATTCTGTGAGTTTAATGGCAGCAATAGGTATATCCTTATTAAACATCTAATAGAAATTACTCTAAAATTTCTTATAAAACCTTCCATTTTTAGACTGATCCAAGTTTTATAAAGTTTTTAAATAAAGCAACTGAAAATGTACCTCAGTTAGACCTCAAGTCATCCGTACAGGTGCCCGATATTTCATATGGTGTCTGGTTTTTCCTCTATACGCCGGTTCTCTAAATACTTAGAGATAACTGTCATCTTCCCATGGAGACTTTGCTTTTAAAGGACATCACGTACTTAAGGAGGAGAGAGCATGTGGTTTTGAAGTGAAGGAAGAAGAGAGCCAGCAGGCACTGAAGCCATGGACCTGGAGCTTAGAATGGATTTCAGGAATCTAGGTAGAACTCTGGGACTCATCTGACATGGGACCATATGAGCCCTGAGCATGAATGTTTGGAGAATGCTTTCTTGAGGGTTTACCACTTTTAAGGAAGGGTCAAAGAGGTATAGGGGAAATTAAGAATGTGGAATTATTGAATTCACATCAGCGAATTTATAGGAATAATATCAATGGCTACAGAATCAATTGAATTAAGGCTTGACAAAAGGTCTTAGTATTTGTTATTTTAAATTCATTGGTGTAGGTAAAAAAACTTAGGACCCAAAGGGATAAAAAATCATGTATCGGGAAGATTAATGATAAAGTAGTATAGTTAGTTTGGATAAAACCAACTTTTCATTTCAAAGGCAATTGAAAAAGATTGAAGCTTGGACTATCTCAAGTGGTGATGTGAAGGCTGTTAGCTTACTAGTGAGAGATAAAAATGTTGAGATATGTTGTCATATTGAGAAAAAGTGATACTTAAATTCTAGAAAGAGATTCCAATGCTAAGTGTTTTTATATTCACTTGAGGGTGCAGTCTACTTCATGGAAGATTGCCACTTTATATCTCACTAATTATATGAGTAGTTACCCACAGAAACCTGAGCTAACTTTTGCAATCAGTTCAGTTCAGTTCAGTCTCTCAGTCATGTCCGACTCTTTGCGACCCCATGAATCGCAGCACGCCAGGCCTCCCTATCCATCACCAACTCCTGGAGTTTACCCAAACTCATGTCCATCAAGTCGGTGTTGCCATCCAGCCATTTCATCTTCTGTCGTCGCCTTCTCCTCCTGCCTTCAATCTTTCCCAGCAGCAGGGTCTTTTCCAATGAATCAACTCTTCGCATGAGGTGGCCAAAGTATTAGAGTTTCAGCTTTAGTCTTTCCAATGAACACCCAGGACTGATCTCCTTTAGGATGGACTGGTTGGGTCTCCTCGCAGTCCAAGGGACTCTCAAGAGTCTTCTCCAACACCACAGTTCAAAAGCATCAATTCTTCGGTGTTCAGCTTTCTTCACAGTCCAACTCTCACATTCATACATGACCACTGCAAAAACCATAGCCTTGACTAGATGGACCTTGGTTGGCAAAGTAATGTCTCTGCTTTTTAATATTCTATCTAGGTTGGTCATAACTTTCCTTCCAAGGAGTAAGTGTCTTTTAATTTCATGGCTGCAATCAGCATCTGCAGTGATTTTGGAGCCCAGAAAATTAAAGTCAGCCACTGTTTGCCCATCTATTTCTCATGAAGTGATGGGACCAAATGCCATGATCTTAGTTTTCTAAATGTTGAGCTTTAAGCCAAGTTTTTCACTCTCCTCTTTCACTTTTATCAAGAGGTTTTTTAGTTCCTCTTCACTTTCTGCCATATGGGTGGTGTGATCTGCATATCTGAGGTTATTGATATTTCTCCTGGCAATCTTGATTCCAGCTTGTGCTTCATCCAGCCCAGAGTTTCTCATGATGTACTATGCATATAAGTTAAATAAGCAGGGTGACAATATACAGTCTTGCCGTACTCCTTTTCCTATTTGGAACCAGTCTGTTGTTCCGTGTCCAGTTCTAACTGTTGCTTCCTGACCTGCCTATAGGTTTCTCAAGAGGCAGGTCAGGTGGTCTGGTATTCTCATTGCTTTCAGAATTTTCTACAGTTTATTGTGATCCACACAGTGAAAGGCTTTGGCATAGTCAATAAAGCAGAAATAGATGTATTTCTGGAACTCTCTTGCTTTCTCCATGATCCAGCGGATGTTGGCAATTTGATCTCTGGTTCCCCTGCCTTTTCTAAAACCAGCTTGAACATCTGGAAGTTCCCAGTTCATGTATTGTTGAAGCCTGGCTTGGAGAATTTTAAGCATGACTTTACTAGTGTGTGAGATGAGTGCAACTGTACGGTAGTTTGAGCATTCTTTGGCATTGCCTTTCTTTGGGATTAGAATGACAACTGATGTTTTCCAGTCCTGTGGCCACTGCTGAGTTTTCCAAATTTGCTGGCATATTGAATGCAGCACTTTTACAGCATCATCTTTCAGGATTTGAAATAGCCCAACTGGAATTCCATCACCTCCACTAGCTTTGTTCATAGTGATGCTTTCTTTTTTTTTTGAGAGTTTACATTTCTTTCTTTTTTTTTCTTTACATTATTGTATTGGTTTTGCCATACATTGACATGAATCTGCCCCAAGTGTACTACCTCCTTCCCTATCCCATCCCTCTGGTTCATCCAAGTACACCAGCCCCGAGCATCCTGTATCATGCATTGAACCTGGACTGGCAATTCATTTCACATATGATAATATACATGTTTCAGTGCCATTCTCCCAAATCATTCCACCCTTGCCCTCTCCCTCAGAGTCCAAAAGACTGTTCTATACACCTATGTCTCTTTTGCTGTCTCGTATACAGGGTTATCATTATCATCTTTCTAAATTCTGTATATATATATGCATAGTGATGCTTTCTAAGGCCCACTTGTCTTCACATTCCAGGATGTCTGGCTCTAGGTGATGATCACACCATCGTGATTATCTGGTTCATGAATATCTTTTTTGTACAGTTCTTCTGTGTATTCTTGCCACCTCTTAATGTCTTCTGCTTCTGTTAGGTCTGTACCATTTCTGTCCTTTATCGAGTCCATCTTTGCATGAAATGTTCCCTTGGTATCTCTGTTTCTTGATGTATTCTAGAGAAGCCCAATTTTCCTCTCATCAGGAGCTATTACTGTTCCCTAAATATGGTGAGGTTTCTGTAAGTATTCCTCTTCTTGCCAGCCAATTCACTTACATTTGGAGACTTTCTGAAATGCTGTCAATCCAGACTAAGCCCCAGTCCTTCCTGGAGGTCTTAGTCTTCCTTTGCGAATATGGTAGTAATTCTTAAAGAGTACATCTCCTCTCTTTCTAACATGCCCCGTATCTAGAACTCTTTGCAAAGTCATTTGGTTTCCTAAGCTTCTAAACATTGTATCTTTTCAAATTTACACTTTTCTCTTTCCGGAATCACTTAGGATAATTTTCATTCTTTTGCATTCTAGTTAGAGGATAACTTTCTGTAATTTAAAGAATTTCCAAATGCTAGAAAGACTCTGGTTTATTTTGTGTAGGCCTCTGTGATATCATCTGGAGAAGGCAATGGCAACCCACTCCAGTCCTCTTGCCTGGAAAATCCCATGGACAGAGAAGCCTGGTAGGCTGCAATTCATGGGGTCGCAGAGTTGGACATGACTGAGCGACTTCACTTTCACTTTTCACTTTCATGCATTGGAGAAGGAAATGGCAACCCACTCCAGTGTTCTTGCCTGGAGAGTCCTAGGGATGGCGGAGCCTGGTGGGCTGCCATCTATGGTGTCGCACATAGTCGGACACGACTGAAGTGACTTAGCAGCAGCAGCAGCAACTGAGATATCATGGAGCTGGTTTATAAGTTAAACCGTCTTCTATTGTCAGTGAACTTTGGAAATCAGAATAATGTTGGCTAATATTTTTCTCAAATATGAAGGGATACAGCTTCCCTTCTCCTCACATCTTAGTAGTAAGTGGTAGTTTTCCCTAGTTTTAATTTGTCATTCTGAACTCTGGCTGTCCCCATGCCTGTTGCAGAAGAGAGTCCCATCCCCACAGAGGAATGAGAAGTTTTACCAGTATATTGGGCTACCTCCCAGACAGCATGATCCCAGGAAAATCTACATCTGGGATTCTAAGCACTTATTTAGTTTGTGGCTGTTTGCCAAGAATTCAATCAAGCATACAACAGACATTTATGGAGTGTCTACTGTAGCTCAAGATGAGCTGCTAGATGTGGAGGAGCGGATGCCAAACCAATCAGTGATTTCTTGGAATTAATAGGAAATAAGCTGGAGAATTTGAAATGGTGAGGTTGCAGTAAAGATTATAAACAGGGTGATGGGATACAGAGTGGGAGGGAAATCAGATTTGGAAATTAGAGACCATTCTATGAAACTGCTGAAAGCTGAATGATCAGATGACAGCTCTGTGAATATCTTGAGAGAAGCATCTTCTGAGCAGAGGGAAAGCGAGGGCCCTAATGAGGGGTCAGGTTGGTATGTCCTAAGAAAATGAAGAGGCGAGTGTGTGTGTAGGACCATAGACAAAGGGGAAAGATATGAGAAGGTTAGATAGGTGAGCAGAATTAGTTCACGCAGAGGATAAGAAACTGGGATTTTATTGGTGGTGTAACTGAATACTGCTATAGGACTTTGGGCAAGAAAGTTTTACGGTTTGATATTGATTGTAAGATGACCGTTCTGGATATTACGCAGAGTATGAGTGAAATAGCTGATCCAGAATGATCAGTTAAGAGGCTCTGTCCATAGCCCAGATGATAAATTATGGAGGATGCTGGTGGCAGAGATGATGGAAAATGGTAGATGCAGGATTTATTCGGGAGGTAGATTGACTGATGTGTTAATTGACTGGATACAGAGAATGAGGAAGAAGAGAGAACTCAAGTTTGACTCCTAAGATTTTAGATAAAGAAAGTAAGAGGATGGTGGTGATATTTATGGGTTAAAACATATTTTTGGAGAGAAGAATTCCACGATGATTGCTGATTATCCAAAGTCCTGAGTGTGGTTACTCTGAAGCATTATTCTGGGATTCATCTCAGGACTTAGAAAGAACCTGATCCTCCAACCTCTACATCATTTGGACAGCACCTAATTTCCTGTATTACATCCATTTATCTTTTATGTGCTAAAGTGATTTCTGTTTTTTTCAACTGAACCCTGATAGTGTGTGCCTGGAGAAAATAAAAAAGGATATTGTTTCATTGAAGACGGGGAGAAAAATATTTTGTGATAGAACTGTTGATTCTGTTGAATTCTGGAATGCAGTTGAGAAATCAAGAAAAATGCATCAAAAGAAGTGATCTTTGGATTTCATATGGAGAAATTGGTGCTGATGGTAACTACAGTTCAGTAGAATATTAAAGGGGAGCTCAAGTAGCTGCCATTGAGGAGCAAACCTACAGGGGTACAAGAGGTCATGGAAAGATGCATTTGAATTGGAGAAAAAGTTGGCTTGAAGCTCAACATTTAGAAAACTAAGATCATGGCATCTGGTCCCATCACTTCATGGGAAATAGATGGGGAAACAGTGGAAACAGTGTCAGACTTTATTTTTGGGGCTCCAAAATCACTGTGGATGCTGATTGCAGCCATGAAATTAAAAGACGCTTACTCCTTGGAAGGAAAATTATGACCAACCTAGATAGCATATTAAAAAGAGACATTACTTTGCCAACCAAGGTCCGTCTAGTCAAGGCTATGGTTTTTCCAGTGGTCATGTATGGATGTGAGAGTTGGACCGTGAAGAAAGCTGAGCACTGAAGAATTGATGCTTTTGAACTGTGGTGTTGGAGAAGACTCTTGAGATTCCCTTGGACTTCAAGGAGATCCAACCAGTCCATTCTAAAGGAGATGAATCCTGGGTGTTCATTGGAAGGACTGATGCTAAAGCTGAAGCTCCAATACTTTGGCCACCTCATGCAAAGAGTTGACTCACTGGAAAAGACTCTGATGCTGAGAGGGATTGGGGGCAGGAGGAGAAGGGGACGACAGAGAATGAGATGGCTGGATGGCATCACCGACTCAATGGAGGTGAGTTTGGGTGACCTCCGGGAGTTGGTGATGGACAGGGAGGCCTGGCGTGCTGTTATTCATGGGGTCGCAAAGAGTCGGACACGACTGAGCTACTGAACTGAACTGAACTTTTGCACCAGTTACCTTGCTTTTGGCTGTAAGTGGCAGAAATTCCAATTCACATTGGCTTAAGCTCTAAAAGCAAAAATTGGAATGATTCATGTAACTGAAAACATCCAGAATTAAGGATTCCAACTGTATTTTTCGGCATCTGTCAGTTCTTCAGTTCTTGACATTTTTCTTTATACTCGGTTTTAGCTTTTATTATAATAGCAAAATATCAGTAGTTCTGGCTTTCATGTCTTTACAGCATGCAGACTAGAGTGACAGGAAACAGAAGTCCTTCCCTTCACTATGATTGGATCAGCCTAATCGATCACAATGTGCAGGGAAATTTCTAAATGGCCACAATCAGAGTTCCTGCCTCTCTCCAAATCAGTAGCTGTGTGTAGGGAAAGAACATTACTGGAGTTGCTTCCACCTTGAAGCTGAAGATGAGGATCAGCCTCATCCAGCAGTTGTCTGATGGACACAGAGGGGGAATGGAATGGTCAAGTTCATAACCCAGCACATTGTCTCTGCGCCGCAGGAAAGAAGCCAGAGGAGATCAATAACAGAGAGAGAAGGGTTAATTTCACTTTGAATGAGTAGGAGGAGGGCTCCAGAGCTAGCCTTGGAGAGGAGGAGGGTCACTTTCTCCACTGAGAGGGAAAAAGGAAGCGTGTGGCTGGGGCATAAAGCAGCTGGCTGCCTGTGGGAGGAAGGAGGAGATCCCACATAACGTCTTCTATTTTCCCAGAGAAGTGAGAGACAAGATCATCAGTTGATGGAGAAGGATGCAGAGGCAGAGGAATGTCAATACAAGTGGGGAGGCGTGAAATCATCACTTTGGAAAGTGTGAAGTGAAATGTGGGGGCTCACCGGCTCTACAGGGGGAGTGAATGACTGAGAACCACTAGCCTGTTCTGTTTTGAAAGCTTACAGTTCTCCTAGACGCTTGTTGACAAACTTGACATGATTGTGTACTACCTCTCCCTATTTTCTATTTTCCCCACTCCCAATTTCTAGGGAGGATTTTTCTTAAAAATTAAAAAGCATTTATCCTTTTCTGCCCATTTACTGTCACTCCTCTGGTGTAAACCATCATCTTTGCACAGGGGGGTTATAGGGGCTGCCCCAGAAGAAATCTCCAGATCTTTAGATGCTTCCTTCCCTGATCCAATCACACTGCTGTCTGAATCATCATCCCTAAATAAAGCTTCTGTCATGTTGTTTCCTTGTTCTCTGCATCTGTCTGCCTTTAGGTGAAGTCTTTCTTGTATTTTTTCCCCTTCACTTTCCAATATAGAAATTTCTCGTCCTGTCAGTCTAGTGTTTTCCTTTGCCCAGGAACTTAATGTCACATTCCTTTCCACTTTTCTGTGTTTACTCATAGTTCCCATGCTAGAAAGTGCAAACCTGGCCTTTTCACTGCAACAAATCAAATCCATCCTTTAGGATTCTATGGAAATTTCTGGCATGATGGAAATATTCTGAAGCTGCACAGCCACACGTTGTGAGGAACTTATATTTAAATCTTATTTTTACTTATATGTAAATTTAAATGTAAATAGTCAAGTATGTGGGCACACAGCTTTAGGCCCTATGCCTTATCCCATTACGCCTGGAAGCCGCTGAACCAGTTCAACCTTGACAGACATTCCCCATATGGGAAGTCCTGTAGCTTTGGATGATCTATACAGGACAGCTGTACATTTAGTTCTAGATTTTCCTGCTTTCAAATTTTAGCACTTGTTTCTCCCTTTGTCTTATTTTTCTCTTTTACCTGCAACACAGCTCACAGCATAGCCTTCAATACATACTTGACCAAAGTTCTGAATTATTTATGTGTAAGAGGATGCTTCTTTCTTAGTAAAACAAGATACAAAACGAAAGATAAAAATGGATGATCACTCTGCTAGGACTTCTTTCTGGCAGGAAGGGAATTCAAAATGACTTCTTCTCGAGATCCTTTCTCTCCCTTGGATGGCTCCTATTTTCCTTCCTGCCTGGAGAAATGAAAGCATCATATTGCTGTATACTTTGCAAAGCAGTTTTCTGATACATGGTACAATAACAGTTTATCACTATTAAGAGAGTAGTATTTTAACTGCTGCTCTGTGGTTTATGATATATTGTTAATTTTACTGAGGAATTACTCATGTATAAACCATTTTCCTTGAAGTTGTGGAACCATCCAGTTTCCTCCGTTTACCAGTCTAATTTGTAATATAGCAATGAAACCTTAAAGTCTCTTAATTTGAGGACATTTTGCTTAAGTAGGAAGTAAACAGCCCTGAGACTGGTCTGGAGGGAAGTTAAATAGATTACTCAGTACTTCTGTACCTCCCTTCTCCTGAAGGGTTATTCAAATCCACTCACATAATCCATGGGTTTTTCTGTGGTGATTAGTCGACAGGCATTTAGTTGACAGACATGTAGCTTTCTCCTTTTCCCTCCAATGGGAAGAGGGCCTTCACTTATGCAAATGGTGGCACTCATGCTGGGGACCCACAGGACAGTGCCTGACACAATCGTATAGACAGAGATATAAATCCCTCCACTTGCCGGACCTTCCCTATTCATTAAGTTGCTTGTGGTCAGTATGTTTATTTGCATGTTAACACTAGCAAAAAGTATGCAAAATGTGAATGCCCAGCTTTTCAAAGGGGAGGAGTAAAAGCCCAGAGCAGACAGACAGTTGAATCTGGTTTTGCTTTCTAGACAATGAAAGCCTAGGAACCAAACCAACTTGCCAATCCATTTTCCTGAAGAATAAAAATAGTCATTTCTGTTTGCTCCTGCCAGATCAGGCAACTTGACTTTCTAACACCATTTTTAAAAACTTAGATTTAAACTTTTAAACTTGGATGTGAGCTATATGAGTTTAAATACTCACCGTGACTAGCCCGTATCAGTTGTGCCCTTAAGAATAAGATTTCTTTTTTTAAGACAGTAACTTAGTTTTAAACTTTTATTTATTTATTTATTGGCAATACCACATGGCATGTGGAATCCTAATTTCCCAACCAGGGATTGAATCTGTGTCCCTTGCAGTGGAGGTGCCACATTCCAATCCCCTGGACTGCAGGGAAGTCAAGAATAAGATTTTTAACTTTCTCATTTGCCATTTCATGGGTCCTTCCTTATTTCTCTCTCTCTCATACACACACACACACACCCTATCAAGTAAATAATGGGATACACCATATGCTATACAGTAGCATTCTGTGTAATAATAGCTAAGGTGGTTAAAATTTTCTGTTACTTCTAGTGACTAACCCTACTTTGTTGTATTTGGTTACCTCTGTGTGATTTAAATGCTTTCACTTCTGTTACATCATATAAATATGGGTGCAATGAAGTAATAGATCACTCACTTAATTGCAAAACTTTTTTGTGTTTTGGGGAATAAAAAATACTTCAAGAATACTGAAACAAAAAAAATATGTTTATTTAAATCCTGAAAAAAATAAGATGGAGGAGAAAACAGAGTAACAAAGAAAAAATGCTAAAAAGACAGTAGTTGAAGAGAAATCTGACATTTAAACCGAGGCCCCCACTGGTGCCCATGGCAACTCCTCTGACAACTTGGTTAAAAAAAAAAAAAAAAGACAAAAAATCTATTCTCTTCTTTGCTTTCAAGGATAATCCTTGCTTTTTATTTTTTCTCCCTGGGAACCATGACAATTTTTTTTTTTCTTTTTGGGGAACATGCAGGAATTTCCTTTATTATAGACCCAATAAATAGTGGAGGGTTAATGTCCTTTAGACAACTATATGGGAAATTTGATCTTCCCAGAACACATTTTCATGCTTATATGTGATCTGAGTGCTGAGAAGCATAAGTGGGGTTGGTTGTTTTTATATTTAGGATTTATGCTATTTTACAATTCTCAAGTTGAATACAGTATTAAATACAATTCATGTAAGATGAGGAATGTATTTTAATTGTTCTGTTGAACCAGAATGTGATAATCATTCTCCCTAAATTTGAATCAAGTTTCTATCTATTTTGTCATTTGGGTATCTGGAAATATTATTGCCCATGGCTAGATAAAAATAGTAAATAAACATTAAGCTATGACATTCACCCTTTCTTTCAAATGTAATTTCCAAATTGAGAGTCATTTTTCAAAAGTTCTATCACAGAATCTGTATGTAATTCTAATTTTAGAGCTAATTCCTCGAATCTAAACACTGGGTGAGAACCACTGTTTTTAGGAAGAAGACTCTGTTACTGCCCGACAGACCTTGCTGCTGTCTTATACATAATTAGCTCAAGATAGTTTTTCATTTTTTTTTCTTAAAGTGGGGAATGAAAGGAATGGTTCCATTTCAACTGTCTTGTTTGCAAACCATAAGTCTGAATGCTAATATGTGCTTAAATATTTCTGTTGTTTTTGCTATTAAGATAAAAATGTTCATAAATAACAAAATTAGCATGGACTAAGAATACAGATTGACTATTTTACGTTTCAGAGAAAAATTTCCAGGAAGTGTTACTATTCATAAACATAATTTTGAAATTATTTCATGAAAAAATTAATAATCTTTTAACAGTAAGAAAGTTTACTGAGTACTTACTCAAAATGTGCTAATGTGCCAGGTAATGTGCCATTTACATAAATGATTTCTTATCCTCTTGACACTTTATAAGGTAATATTTTATGCCCATCTTACAGGTGAAGAAAGATAATGAGAAACCCGTCCTGTGTCGCATAGTTCATATGCCACTGAGCCGACATTCAAACCTAAGCCTATTTAAATCCAAATTCTAGCACTGATATTCACCACTTCATGTAACATCTTGGAATCAGCAGCATAAATCTCATCTCTCTTCTTTGACAGATAAATTAAAGCAGGCTGAAAATAGATTAAAAAGGAGGTTTCTTTCAGAATTTCTTTTCCTCCACATTTTTTTAGGGGGTGGGTAATTTGAAGAAAGCTGATCGCCGAAGAATTGATGCTTTTGAACTGTAGTGCTGAGGAAGACTCTTGAGAGTCCCTTGGACTGCAAGGAGATCCAACCAGTCCATTCTAAAGGAGATCAATCCTGGGTGTTCATTGGAAGGACTGATGCTAAAGCTGAAACTCCAATACTTTGGCCACCTCATGCGACGAGTTGACTCACTGGAAAAGACTCTGATGCTGGGAAAGGTTGGGAGCGGCAGGAGAAGGGGATGACAGAGAATGAGATGGCTGGATGGCATCACCGACTCGATGGACATGAGTTTGAGTGAACTCCGGGTGTTGGTGATGGACAGGGAGGCCTGGCGTGCTGTGATTCATGGGGTCGCAGAGAATTGGACATGACTGAGCGACTGAACTGAACTGAATAGGCTTGGAGTACTTTTATTTCTGCCAAAGAGTGAAAAGAAAGTAATGGAAGAGGAGAGGGGAATCTAGAGCTCCGAGTTCAGGCCTGAAAGACCTGCCTAAGCTTGGAGAGTGAAGATGGCGTTTTTCTCTACGAAAATGTCAGTGGCTGAGTTGCCTCTTCATCTGTGATGTCAGCTGCACCCGCCATTCTGTGGCAGAAAGTTGAAAATTAGTCACAGCCATGAAAACGAGGCTTTAAAAAGGGCTTCCCTCATAGCTCAGTCCGTAAAGAACATGCCTGCAATGCCGGAGACCCGGGTTTGATTCCTGGGTTGGGAAGATCCCTTGGAGAAGGCCATGGCAACCCATTCTGTATTCCTGCCTGGAAAATCCCAAGGACAGAGGAGCTTGGTGGGCTACAGCCCATGGGGTTGCAAGTGTTGGACACGACTTAGCGACTAAACCACCAGCCATGAAAATGAGAGAAAGATGGAGTATCATGACAGTTTGAGCTCTGTAAACAGAACTAGTCTTAATGATTATACATTTTTTTAATGTGTGTGTGCTCAGTTGCTCAGTCATGTCTGATTCTTTGCCACCCCATTAACTATAGCCTGCCAGGCTCCTCTGTCCAAGGAATTTTCCAGGCAAGAATACTGGAGTGGGTTGCCATTTCCTACTCCAGGGGATCTTCCTGATCCAGGGATTGGACAGGCATCACTTGTGACTCCTACTTTTTAACATATAGATAATTGTGTATATAATTATTAGATAATTATGTATATATACACACATATATAATGTAAAAACACAATGAAAAACAAAATTGTATATATATATATATATAAATATATATATATACCTGTATGTATAGTTATATAAATGTTTATATTTATATAAACGTTTAAGTAAGTGGAAGTTGCTAAGTCGTGTCAGACTCTTTTGTGACCCCATGGACTATTATGGAATTCTCCAGGCCAGAATACTGGAGTATTCTGGAGTATTCGAACCCAGGTCTCCTGCATTTCAGACAGATTCTTTACCAACTGAGCTGTTTATATTTATATAAACGTTGTGTTTTGGAAACAGCCATGGAAACACGCAGCTCAGCTCCTGGTTGACTGACAGCCTTGGCTTGCCCCTCTGTATTCCCCACTCCATTCCTGCTGAAACTGCATTTTCTCTAGGGGTTCGCAACTGATAAGTGGACTCTCTGCAGGTGCTAGTGCAGGTCTGCTCCTCCAGGACATGGGATTCCTCTAAGTCATGGCTTCAGTTCCCCATCGGCCTGGTGGAAACATTCTTAGAACTGCTCTGAGGTTCTTCCTAACCAGTCCTCCTTCTGAAGACTGCCTGTCTGCTCTACCTTCTCTTCTTTGTCCCTGATAGGTTCTTCGTCTGCTAAATCTCTTCAGCATATAATTCCATCTTGACATCTGTTTCTCCAAGGACTTGCCCTAATATGCGCTCAAAGTAGTTGACCTGGAAGGCCAACCACTTATATTGAAGATGTGGTCATGTCTCAAAACACTACTCTCTCTACGTGTTGTCAGTGTTAGCCTAATGACCTAAGAATTGTAAATATTTTATAACTAAAGATGTATCAATGAATTTGAATACATCTTCATCAGTATCTGTCTTTAAATAATTATCTGTCTATAAAATTGAATTTTGTGTAAAGAATTTAAGATTTCCTAGACGAACATACAACAGAACTCTCAAAATTCTCTATAGACAATTTATATAGTCAAAGATGGCCATAATGGACAAAATTACAAGTTCTGGAATTAGTTCTAGAATTACTTGAACAATCTACTGAGATGTTCTCCATTTAAACTTCAGAGTCAATATTCCTTTTTGCCCAAGCCTCACCTAAGTGCCTTCCCTATTGGGAACCATATTTCTAATTAATCTAGTTTACACTCTTAACACTAACTTGTTAGTACCAAGTGTAATTTTTCTGCTAAATTTCTTTTAAATGATATCCTTAAATCTAACGATCCTTTACTACACTTATTCATTCTAGACTGCCACTACCTTTACAACTAGCTAATTTTTCAACTAGTGTCTCTTCCTCTTGAAGGCCAAGGATAGGAAGACATAAATTTTCCCATCATGAGAAATTGGTGGGTTAAATTGTACATCAGCCAAGATAAGGCAATATGTACAATTCTACAGCAGTATGTTTATAAGAGTTATACCAACACCTGATGGGTACTATAGAGTGGTGTCTTTAAAGTTAACACTAACTGATAATTCTCACTGTGCTGTTAGCTGGTTTTAAGACTTCAGGCAAGTTAATAATTCTTTGTCTTAGATTCTATTCACAAATATCTACTGTTTATAGCATCTACTCAAAGAGTTGTGATAATGGTTTCATAATGACCATAGTGTATTTAAATAATTCTTATGCAGAGAAAGTCCTTAATACATATTAGTTATTATTATTATATGCTATAACTCATAATTTCTAAAGATATAAATTAGGCTTTATCTGCTTCAAATTTTTAAATTATGAAGTATAAGTGATTTACAATATTGTACTAGTTTCTGCTGTACAGCACAGTAGTTCTGTTCAGTCACTCAGTCGTGTCTGACTCTGTGACCCCGTGGACTGCAGCACACCAGCCTTCCATGTCCATCACCAGCTCCTGGGCTTACTTAAACTCATGTCCATCGAGTCCGTGATGCCATCCAACCATCTTATTGTCTGTCGTCCCCTTCTCCTCCCAGCTTCAATCTTTCCCAGCATCAGTGTCTTGTCCAAGGAGTCAGTTCTTTACATCAGGTCGCCGAAGTATTGGAGTATCAGTTTCAGCATCAGTCCTTCCAATGAATATTCAGGACTGATTTCCTTTAGGATTAACTGGTTGGATCTTCTTGCAGTCCAAGGGACTCTAAGGAATCTTCTCCAACACCACAGTTCAAAAGCATAAATTCTTTGGTGCTCAGCCTTCCTTATAGTCCAACAGTTACATCCATTTGTGACTACTGGAAAAACCATAGCCTTGACTAGATGGACCTTTGTTTGCAAAGTAATGTCTCTGCTTTTAAATATGCTATCTAGGTTGATCATAGCTTTTCTTCGAAGGAGTAAGCGTCTTTTCATTTCATGGCTGCAGTCACCAGCCGCAGTGATTTTGAGCCCAAGAAAATAAAGTCTATCACCATTTCCGTTGTTTCCCCACCTATTTGCCATGAAGTGACAGGACTGGATACCATGATCTTAGTTTTCTGAATGTTGAATTTTGAGCCAACTTTTTCACTGTCTTCTTTCACCTTCAGCAAGGGGCTCATTAGTTCCTCTTCATTTTCTGCCATAAGGGTGGTGTCATCTGCATATCTGAGGTTATTGATATTTCTCCCAGCAATCTTGATTCCAGCTTGTGCTTCATCCATCCTGGCATTTTGCATGATGTACTCTGCAAATAAGTTAAATAAGCAGGGTGACAATATGCAGCCTTGACATACTCCTTTCCCAATTTGGAACCAGTCTGTTTTTCCATATCCAGTTCTAACTGTTGTTTCTTGACCTGCTTATAGATTTCTCAAGAGGCAGGTAAGGTGGTCTGGTATTCCCATTTCTTTCAGAATTTTCCACAGTTTGTTGTGATCCACACAGTCAAAACTTTGGCGTAGTCAATAAAGCAGAAGTAGATGTATTTCTGGAACTCTCTTGCTTTTTTAATGATCTAATGGATGTTGGCAATTTGATCTCTGGTTCCTCTGCCTTTTCTAAATCCAGCTTGAACATCTGGAAGTTCACATTTCTTGTATTGTTGAAGCCTGGCTTGGAGAATTTTGAGCATTACTTTGACTCTACACACGGACACCACCAGATGGTCAACACCGAAATCAGATTGATTATATTCTTTGCAGCCAAAGATGGAGAAGCTGTATACAGTTAGCAAAAACAAGACTGGGAGCTGACTGTGGCTCAGATCATGAACTCCTTATTGCCAAAATCAGACTTAAATAGAAGAAAGTAGGGAAAACTACTAGACCATTCAGATATGACCTAAATCAAATCCTTTATACAGTGGAAGTGAGAAATAGATTTAAGGGACTAGATCTGATAGAGTGCCTGATGAACTATGGATGGAGGTTTGTGACATTGTACAGGAGACAGGGATCAAGGCCATCCCCATGGAAAAGAAATGCAAAAAGGTAAAATGGCTGTCTGAGGAGGTCTTACTGTGAAAAGAAGAGAAGTGAAAAGAAAAGGAGAAAAGGAAAGATATAAGCATCTGAATGCAGAGTTCCAAAGAATAGCAAGGAGAGATAAGAAAGCCTTCCTCAGCGATAAATGCAAAGAAATAGAGGAAAACAACAGAACAGGAAACAGTAGAGATCTCTTCAAGAAAATTAGAGATACCAAGGGAACATTTCATGCAAAGATGGGCTCAATAAAGGACAGAAATGGTATGGACCTAACAGAAGCAGAGGATATTAAGAAGAGGTGGCAAGAATACACAGAAGAACTGTACAAAAAAGATCTTCACGACCAAGATAATCACGATGGTGTGAACACCCACCTAGAGCCAGACATCTTGGAATGTGAAGTCAAGTGGGCCTTAGACAGCGTCACTATGAACAAAGCTAGTGGAGGTGATGGAATTCCAGTTGAGCTATTTCAAATCCTGAAAGATGATGCTGTGAAAGTGCTGCACTCAATATGCCAGCAAAATTGGAAACCTCAGCAGTGGCCACAGGACTGGAAAATGTCAGTTTTCATTCCAATCCTAAAGAAAGGCAATGCCAAAGAATGCTCAAACTACTGCACAGTTGCACTAATCTCACACACTAGTAAAGTCATGCTCAAAATTCTCCAAGCCATCTTCAGCAATACGTGTACTGTGAACTTCCAGATGTTCAAGCTGGTTTTAGAAGAGGCAGAGGAACCAGAGATAAAGTTTCCAGCATCCACTGGATCATGGAAAAAGCAAGAGAGTTCCAGTAAAACATCTATTTCTGCTTTATTGACTGTGCCAAAGACTTTGAATGTGTGAATCACAATAAACTGTGGAAAGTTCTGAAAGCGATGGAATACCAGACCACCTGACCTGCCTCTTGAGAAACCTATATGCAGGTCAGGAAGCAACAGTTAGAACTGCACCTGAAACAACAGACTGGTTCCAAAATGGAAAAGGAGTACGTCATGGCTGTATATCGTCACCCTGCTTATTTAACTTATATGCAGAGTGTATCATTACAAATGCTGGGCTGGAAGAAGCACAGGCTGGAATCAAGATTGCTGGGAGAAATATCAATAACCTCGGATATGCAGATGACACCACCCTTATGGCAGAAAGTGAAGAGGAACTAAAAAGCCTCTTGATGAAAGTCAAAGAGGAGAGTGAACAGGTTGGCTTGAAGCTCAACATTCAGAAAACAAAGATCATGGCATCTGGTCCCATCACTTCATGGGAAATAGATGGGCAAACAGTGGAAACAGTGTCAGACTTTATTTTTGGGGGCTCCAAAATCACTGCAGATGGTGATTACAGTCATGAAATTAAAAGATGCTTACTCCTTGGAAGGAAAGTTATGACCAACCTTGATAGTATATTAAAAAGCAGAGACATTACTTTGCCAACAAAGGTCCATCTAGTCAAGGCTATGATTTTTCCAGTAGTCAAGTATGGATGTGAGATTTGGACTGTGAAGAAACCTGATTGCAGAAGAATTGTTGTTTTTGAACCATGGTGTTGGAGAAGACTGTTGAGAGCACCTTGGACTGCAAGGAGATCCAACCAGTCCATTCTAACGGAGATCAGTCCTGGGTGTTCATTGGAAGGACTGATTCTAAAGCTGAAACTTCATTTTTTTGGCCACCTCACGTGACGAATTGACTCATTGGAAAAGACTGATGCTGGGAGGGATTGGGGGCAGGAGGAGAAGGGGACTACAGAGAATGAGATGGCTGGATGGTATCACCGACTCGATGGACATGAGTTTGAGTCAACTCCGGGAGTTGGTGATGAACAGGGAGGCCTGGCGTGCTGTGATTCATGGGGTCACAAAGAGTCAGACACAACTGAGTGACTGAACTGAGGAACTTGCTATCGTGTGAGATGAGTGCAATTGTGAAGTAGTTTGAACATTCTTTGGCATTGCTTCTCTTTGGGAATGGAATGAAAACTGACCTTTTCCAGTCCTGTGACTACTGCTGAGTTTTCCACGTTTGCTGGCATATTGAGTGCAGCACTTTCACAGCATCATCTTTTAGGATTTTAAATAGCCCAACTGGAATTCCATCACCTCCACTAGCTTTGATCATAGTGATGCTTCCTAAGGCCCATTTGACTTCACATTCCAGGATGTCTGGCTCTAGGTGAGTGATCACACCATTGTGGTTATCTGGGTCATGATCTTTTTTTGTATAGTTCTTCTGTGTATTCTTGCCACCTCTTCTTAATATCTCCTGCTTCTGTTAAGAGGAGCTGGATGATGGTGGAGTGGAAGAACGTGTGCTTATCTTCTCCTGTGAGAACTCCAAAACTGCAACTCACTGCTGAACAGCCATTGAACTGAAGAATGTTCAGTCAGTTCAGTTTAGTCGCTCAGTCGTGTCCAACAATTGGATCCCACCAAAAAAAATACCCCATGTCCATAGGCAAAGGAGAATCCCCAGCAAGACAGTAGGAGGGGAAAATCACATTTAGAATCAAACTTCTTTCCCGCTAGAGATGCTTAGAGGGCTTAAACAAACCTTGTGTGTTTCAGAACCCAGAGACCCCATAGAGACTGAGACCACCCCATAGAGACTGAGAACATTGGTTCACTTATATGTATATATATATAAATTCTTTTTTGTATTATTTTCATTATGGATTGGCACAGGATATCGGATACAGTTTCATGTGCTATATAGTAGGACCTTGTTATTTTTCTATTCTTTCTGATCCAGATTTCTTTCTTTGAATAACCTTAAATAATAACACAACTGCTATAAATCAGTAAATTCAATAAACGAATCTGAAAATATGAGTTTACTATGTTATTCCTTCAAGTTCTAGATTTGTACTGAAGTTTTTCTTTTTTTTTGCTCTTGTTTATAAGTTTATATACCTGTTATGTACGTGCATTTAATTTATAAAATAGATTTCAACTATTTTAGTGAAAGAAGATGAATGAGTGCATTATAATACGGCAAACTGTTGGTCTGGAGTTTGTTCTACCTAAAAGTTAGGCTGAAGATGAGAAGGTACCTGGAATTCTCTGTTTGCAAATCAACACATGTGCATTTCTTTCAGTAATTATTCACATAGTGGAATCTGAAACCACTTAGTACTTCTCTTTTAAAATGGATGTATTGATAAATATAAGGTTTTCCTTTCATTTGAATATTTTATAGCTTTTAAAATGTACCTTTCCTCAAATGCACTCAAATTTGGAGAGTTAAGTGGTGACTAGAATTGATAATACTGTATTGTATAATTAAAATTTGCCAAGAGATTAGAACTTGTGTTCTTACCAAAAAACAGGAAACAAGTGAAGTGATGGATGTATCAAAGGTGGGAATCTTTTCACAGTGTATCAGTTCAGTTCAGTCGCCCAGTCGTGTCCGACTCTTTGCAACCCCATGATTCACAGCACGCCAGGCCTCCCTGTCCATCACCAACTCCCAGAGTTCACTCAAACTCATGTCCGTCGAGTCGGTGATGCCATCCAGCCATCTCATTTTCTGTCGTCCCGTCTCCTCTTGCCCCCAATCCCTCCCAGCATCAGAGTCTTTTCCAGTGAGTCAACTTGTCATATGAGGTGGCCAAAGTATTGGAGTTTCAGCTTTAGCATCAGTCCTTTCAATGAACACCCAGGCCTGATCTCCTTTAGAATGGACTGGTTGGATCTCCTTGCAGTGTATACATATATCAAAATCATGTACATTTTAAATATATTGAAATTTTGTCAATTATACCTCAGAAAATGCTGGAAAAAATTTGGAGAGCTAAGGTTCTAAATTTTCTCAAAGCAAATTCATTTTTAGATATCTGAAAGAAAAAAACAAACCAGAAACCAGCTTGATTTTGCAAAGCTCCCTGTGCACAGTATTTATGCCATTTGAGCATATACTGGGCTGAATGGAACTTCCACTGGTTTATTTATTGCACTTTGTTTAGGGGCTAATGATGTCTTTTTATACCAGCCACAACAAAGGCATCCAGTTGCCTTCTCTTCCTTCAAGTCTGTAGGATAGCGAAGTTAGGTGAAAAGAGGTTGAATTTTCAAGGGCAGTTTACAGCTTAGGTTCTCCCTTCACATTTTGCTTTGAAGATCCCATTTATTTTTGCATAGTCCTAGTCTCATCTCAATTTTCCCCCATTTTTTCTTTCCATTTCCATTATTACCTCATATTTGGGATGGAAAATCAATCTGTAAGCAGAATCATAATATTTCTGTTCTGTAGTCAGTCCAAAAGTTTTCCTGAGATTTTATTTTTACTTCTGTATGAACTGGAGTTGCCCTCAGGGTTCCAGTGAGAAAGCTAAAAGAAAGGGAATTGAACAGAAAATATAGGCATATTAACACTTTACTTTCTGCTCCTTTTATTGTTTATTATGGAAGTATTCAAACTTCATACAGAGTAAAGAACAATATAATATATTCTTGTGTTGTCATCTCTTAGAATCAACAGTCATCAACATGAATAATTTTTATTTCATTTATTTCCCTATACTTTATCTCTGTTTTTGATCCTGAAGTATTTTAAGGTAAAACCCAGACATCATACGTTTCACCCATAAATTATTCAGTAAAGGTTTTAGTGGGTAACGACTTTTGCTTCCATTGTTGATGTGTGTTAAGTTGCTTCAGTTGTGTTCAACTCTTTCCAATCCTATGAACTGTAGCCCACAAGGTTCCTGTGTCCATGGGATTCTCCAGGCAAGAATACTGGAGTGGGTTGCCATACCCTCTTCCAGGGGATCTTCCTGACCCAGGCACTGAACTGGCATCTCTATGTCTCCTCCATTGGAAGGTGGGTTCCTTACCACTAGTGCCACCTGGGAATGCAGGTAACCAAAATGGGAAATAGTATAATATTCTTCCATACTCTGGTAACCTAGGGTAACTTGCTTTTTTTTTATCATAATAATATTAAAAATTTGGGACTGCTTATCATGCTAACTGTACTGACTATTTAATGAGAAATCTTTTAGAGGATTTGAAATTCTATATTGCTAAATCCCCTATAGGATAGATACCTCTTTCTTGTTTTCCAGTTATAAATATTATAGTGGTGGTTCTAGCAAATGTGATAATGCTGGTATGAAATGCAGCACACAGCAGACTTTCAGTTCTTAAGTCCTAAGGGAATTGGTAAGTAGATGTTTAAAAAAATCCTTCTAAATATTTCAAATTCAGTAGGTGAAATATAAAAAAAAAAAAAACAAGTAGGGCCGATTCTGTGCCCAGAGATACATGATTTCATTGGGAGGGTGAAGAGTTCTTGTTTTCCTCCTACAGGTAGGGCAGAGAGCAGACTGAAAGTCAGTCCAGAGACCCATGTCACTATCTCACCTACTTTAGGCACAGTTAGCACAGCTTTAGGCAAAACTGACTAATTTGTAACAATTGTAGAAGTAGTCACTGATTGCACAGCAGAAGACACAAATGGGATTTTGTTTTCTGCTTTCTTTCTTAGATATTGACAGGATGTATTGGCAGGTTGGTAAATTGACTTTTGACCATCGTGCTCACTGCAGAAGGAGCTTTAGTACTTACAGCCTCTGCGCTGACACGTTTCAACCACAGTGACAGTGCTGGCATTTTTGTGTCTGCTCAAAATCGTGTCATATATTTTTTGAAGCCAGGGGTTTTGTCTCTTTTTGGTACATTTGTCTATTGTACAAATGCATGAATATGCATTCATGGCTACTTCTTGATTAAACTCTTGATCTTAGATTTGACTTCCCTTCATGTCTCTTTAAAGGATGATTGGGAGTCTATCCTATGGTTCTACTTTTCCTGTTGCCTTTTGATAATTTGTTTAGTTGGTCATTAACAGTTATAGACCAGGTAGCGTAGTTAGAACTGGACATGGAACAACAGACTGGTTCCAAATAGGAAAAGGAGTACGTCAAGGCTGTATATTGTCACCCTGCTTATTTAACTTATATGCAGAGTACATCATGAGGAACGCTGGGCTGAAAGAAGCACAGGCTGGAATCAAGATTGCCGGGAGAAATATCAATAACCTCAGATATGCAGATGACCCACCCTTATGGCAGAAAGTGAAGAGGAACTAAAAAGCCTCTTGATGAGAGTGAAAGAGGAGAGTGAAAAAGTTGGCTTGAAGCTCAACATTCAGAAAACAAAGATCATGGCATCTGGTCCCATCACTTCGTGGGAAATAGATGGGGAAACAGTGTAAACAGTGTCAGACTTTATTTTTGGGGGATCCAAAATCACTGCAGATGCTGGTTGCAGCCATGAAATTAAAAGACGCTTACTCCTTGGAAGGAAAGTTATGACCAGCCTGGATAGCATATTAAAAAGCAGAGACATTACTTTGCGAACCAAGGTCCGTCTAGTCAAGGCTATGGTTTTTCCCGTGGTCATGTATGGATGTGAGAGTTGGACTGTGAAGAAAGCTGAGCACCGAAGAATTGTTGCTTTTGAACTGTGGTGTTGGAGAAGACTGTTGAGAGCACCTTGGACTGCAAGGAGATCCAACCAGTCCATTCTAGAGGAGATCAGTCCTGCGTGATCAGTGGACTGATGCTGAAGCTGAAACTCCAATACTTTGGCCACCCCATGTGAAGTGTTGACTCACTGGAAAAGACTCTGATTCTGGGAGGGATTGGGGGCAGGAAGAGAAGGGGACGACAGAGAATGAGATGGCTGGATGGCATCACTGAATCGATGGACGTGAGTTTGAGCAAGCTCTGGGAGTTGGTGATGGACAGGGAGGCCTGGTGTGCTGCGGTTCATGGGGTCGCAACGAGTCGGACACGACTGAGTGACTGAAGTGAACTGAGCATGTCTTTTTACTATTTTATTCAATCCAAATTCTACTCAAGGGCCTTTCTCACAAACCTGTTTAGAATAATAAAATCTGATGCAGGAGACATTCAACTGTTTATGAGATGCTTATCTCTTTTGCTAAAATATTTCAGATAGGCCTTTGCTTTATAAACTCAGTAATGAGAAGCTTTTAAAAATAGTCTATTGTGTTACTGAAAAACTCACTTTGCTAGAAAGTCATTATTTTTGTTGTATAAATTTCTGCCTCTCTGTTTAGCTTATAACCATTCATGCTTGCCATGGGAAAACCCCTCAGACATCAGAAGGCATTTATAGCATTCATTTCTTAACTCAAATCCAGACTAGAACTCCCACTAAGTTTAGTTACTGCAAATAATCCTTTTAAACAGCTTAATCTCATAGTTGAAGTGCAATTTATATTTTTTAAGCATTAAAAAAGTAAAAAGTATTCTTAAATTTTAAAAAGAGGGAGAGAAAAATGTAAATTGTATTTCCCAATATGAATCTCTGTGTAATGTTACCTGAGCATATTTATAATTAAAGATTCCAGTATAAACATCATATGCAAAGTACATTTAAGTCTTTGGAAAGTTGAAACATGAAAGTGGATTTAAAATGCTAAGTTAAAAAAAAAAACTAGACAGCTGGTTTTGTGTAAAAGTTTATTATTTATTTTCTAAAGATAAAATGTTGGTAAGATTTAATGACTATTAATTTAGCTTTACTTTGTCTCTTTGCAGAATTATATAATAGCATAGGATAGAGTCAGTTATACTTTTTACAATTCACACATCTACTGTCTCTTTTCTTTGTACTTTCTGAGGCTTCAGAACTTTTGAATATTTTAATGTCTTACGGTCTTTATATTTTTTCACAGTATCTTCTACAAGAACTAAAACAATGATATTTTTAAAATGTTTTGCAATTGATTAGTGATGGAACACTGCCCAGCAATCAAAACACAGGTTATATTTATTATAGCAAATCATGACAGTGTTACATTTTGATTTCTAATTTAAGAAGAGCTATATTTGTTTTCATGGCAAAAGCTAGATTTAATTTAAAAAACGTTTCAAGAGTTCTAAATCTTTAATAAATAGAAGCATTCTTCAATACTTGAGACGTGTTTTGAAAGAATTTGATCTACAATTTTAAGGGATATAATTGACTAAGGAAAAGATTTAATAATACCTAGGTTTTTATTTTTCTTCTCTTTCTGTTTTTTTTTTTAAATAAGATGGGATTTTAAACTATATCTTAAAGTCAAGATGTGATTCAAAGGGCCAGCCAAAAAATTTATAATACTTAAAAAATAGTGTTATCTCAATCTGCACTTATCTAACTTCTGATACAATCAGGAAATGATTTAATATGTTCTTAGCATTAATAATATAACAGGTTATAACTAGAATATACTGAACCACAATCAATTTATTTTGTTTTCTTATCAAATAGGAAGGAGAGTGAAAAACAGCTCTCCAACTTGTCTGGTAAGATAACTATCTTTCCAACTAGCAGCTTCAATTAATTTGGTACACTGGCCCCATGGAATTGTGGTCACACTTGCTAACTCATTACCTTTCTTGGAAATCAGTTTATTTGAAATATAAAAGAGAAAAAGAAGAAAAAAATAGTGAAGTTGTGTTTGTGTGCTTTTTCACTTGATAAGCAAGATATTTTTCAGTGTAAATTCTTCACAATACAAATACATCTCTGTCACCTTCATTTACTTTTGCACACTCATATTTTTTATTTATATTTATTTTCTTAAAATCTTGATGTTTTCTAGACCAGATTTATCAAATTTAGGAACTCAGCACTTCATCTTTTATTAAAGCATACGTATTTTTAAAACCTGGGAGGAAAGATAATTGATGCTGTGTCAGAGTGATTATTAATAATAATCTCTCTATTTTTAAACAAAATTTCATCGCTATTTGTATTTTGTCTCTGGGCAGAATTGTAAAATGGCATAAGATAAAGTCAGTGACCACTTATCTTGTTCAACTTGACTGTGTTTGTCTTGAATAGTTTTCCATTCTAAGGGAGACTGCCTTTTCATTACACTATACAGTGCATAGTGTTTAACAATATTCAGAGAGCAGGTAAAAAATGCCTTTGTCAAGCAAGTGATAAAAATGCTGTTTATATATATTTCATTTACAAAGGAACCAGGGCCCGAGAAGTAGAAAAACAGAATAGGAATTCCTCCTTAGAGCTCATCCTTTGAAAACGTTAGTTATGGCTTCCCGTGATGTGTTCCATGCTTCTTCAGTCAGATAAAGTGTTCCGTCTTCAGTGAAGTCAAGGACTGATTGAATAGTTCTCTGTAACAATAGTCTTCTTAAGTTACCTCTTTGTAAACTGGAGCTTTGAATAATTTAAGTTCCTCAGCAGATCACAATAACTCTTTAACAATAAACAATGTCTCACATCTCAATCACGCATATACATCTGCGTGGAAATACTAAGAGGAATGTGTTTCTCAAACTCTTTACAGATTCAACTCACATTCTACTTGGAAAATTTAATGAGACTACATCTTACAGATAACAAATAACTTCTGAAAAATGATGGTGCTCTAGCTTTTTATCTAGAGAGAATCTTCCTATATGGATTTTTCTTAAAGCTATTCCAGGAGCTGTCTCAATATGCTTTTTGGAAAATATGTCAATTTTATTGCATTGTAGTAAAAGTTTTAAATGGATTTAAATGTGACTACCGGAGAAGGCAATGGCAAGCCACTCCAGTACTCTTGCCTAGAAAATCCCATGGATGGAGGAGCCTGGTAGGCTGCAGTCCATGGGGTCGCTACGAGTCAGACATGACTGAGCGACTTCACTTTCTCTTTTCACTTTCACACATTGGAGAAGGAAATGGCAACCCACTCCAGTGTTCTTGCCTGGAGAATCCCAGGGCCGGGGGAGCCTGATGGGCTGCCGTCTATGGGGTCACACAGAGTTGGACACGACTGAAGTGACTTAGCAGCAGCAGCAAATGTGACTACAATGGAAGAGGTTTTCATAAATGTTCCTTGCTCTGCTAACTAAAGATACAGGTTAAAATTTCAAAGTTTAAATATGAATATTTAAAACTAAATCAATTAACTGAATCAAGATGAATGAAAAAGGTAAATTTTTTAAAGATATTAGGAAAGAAAGAAAAGAAAGTGAAGTTGCTCAGTTGAGTCTGACTCTTTGTGACCCTGTGGACTGTAGCCTACCAGGCTCCTCTGTCCATGGGATTCTCCAGGCAAGAATACTGGAGTGGGTTGCCATTTTAAATATATATTTTTGTCATAGCATTTACTCTTCCCCTTTACTTTCCATAAGACTTCCAGGGAATTTATTTTCTTTTCCATATAACTCATTGTAAGGTGTAATTCGAGACGCAGCAATGAAGAAAGGAAGATGACCTCAACGGAGACAGGTTACCTTTATTCAGGCAAGGAGAGGTGATAGTAGGTCTAACAACCAGGTTGAGTGCATGCAGGATCTGGGAGGGTTCATATTTAAGGGGAGGTTTTGCAGAAACCATAGGGGAAGATTTAGTCAGGCAGATGAAAAGGGTGAGGGGTCCCGGGCTGACACAATCTGCCTGGAGCATCGGGGTGGGACTTCAAGTTCAGTTTTGTCATCCACAAAGTCAGGTTGTTCAGCAAGGGCCCTTGCAGTCGTTATCTTCATTTTCCAGGCCCAAGGACTTTGAGGTCTTAATATTCTTTTCTAGGCCAGAGGAGTCCTTCACTCATCTTACTAATTTTGTAATTCTTTTCCAATGTTTGTGTAGAGTATACAGATTCTGGATGCTGAGCTTAAAAATAATATTTTTGATCAATTGTGCTGGATGATGTAGGTATCTGCAGTCTCCACCCTACTCCTTTATTTCACTTGTATCTTTTCAACAAAGGTAGTTCTCTCTCTACTAAGGAAAGTTTGTGTCAGCTGTTGAAAAGATAATGTGCTTTCCATGATATATTCTAATATTTTAAACTATTAAAGCATCAGTAGCATTCATCTCTTACATGAATCTTTAGATCTGTTTCCGATTCTATTCAGAATTCTGGAATTTGAATTATTAGGCTAATGACATGCAAAAATATGAGCAAGTCTCTTAAGAAAAGTTGAACCAATTTGCACTGCCAGTAGCAGAGATGGAATGTACCTGTTTGCTCACACTGATTAACACTGGTCAATAATCATTTAAATATTTTCCAACTGGTGGATTAGAAATGATATTTACTTATTTAGAATTTATGTTTTGAGCTCATTTAAATTTGTAAAATTTTCTTTTTATGGTATTTTCTCATTTTTCTCTTGAATAACTATTTCTTACTGACTGAATTTATACATGAACACACATACATACTCATGCTTATACATACATACACATGTTAAGGACACAAACTCTTTTGTTTGTCACATATGTTGCAAATACCTTTTTCAAAGTCCCAGCTGATTTTTCATTTATTGGTCTGTTGTGTTTTACAAAAGTTTAAATTTATTTACACTATTAGATGTATAGGATATTTAAAGATCTTGACAACCACCCCAAAATTTATCTTTATGTTTTCTTTTAGTGCTTAGCAAATTACTTGAAAATCAAGTCACAAGGATTGGTATAGCTCCATGGATTCCTCATGAAATATTCCTAACATATCTATTTATGAATATGAGATATATAAAACTAGGATATTATACTAGTTTTTAAAGTAATATTTTATTGAAAATAATAAACATTGTTTTTATACAAAACATTAGTGTACTAATTGATAAAGTACCATCCACATTAAGAAAAAGCACCTTTCATATTTATCTGAGCTTTAGGAGTCCCATTTATACCTCTTTCAGTCATTAACCCCAAGGAATCACCACTGTCCTGGTTTATGACACCAAAGACTGGTTTTCCTGGCTTTGAGCTTTGGATAAATTGAATCAGTGTATAATCTTGTATCATGTTTCTTTCATTTGATATTATGAATACAAGATTCATCCATGTCTTGTATGGAGTTATAGTTCTTTCGGCTTCCCTGATAGCTCAGTTCAGTTCAGTCGCTCAGTTGTGTCCGACTCTTTGGAGCCCATGAATGACAGCACGCCAGGCCTCCCTGTCCATCACGAACTCCTGGAGTTCACTCAAACTCATGTCCATCGAGTCCCTGGTGTCATCCAGCAATCTCATTCTCTGTTGTCCCCTTCTCCTGCCCCCAATCCCTCCCAGCATCAGAGTCTTTTCCAGTGAGTCAACTCTTCACATGAGGAGGCCAAAGTATTGGAGCTTCAGCTTTAGCATCAGTCCTTCCAATGAACACCCAGGACAGATTTCCTTTAGAATGGACTGGTTGGATCTCCTTGCAGTCCAAGGAACTCTCAAGAGTCTTCTCCAACACCACAGTTCAAAAGCATCAATTCTTCAGCGATCAGCTTTCTTCACAGTCCAACTCTCACATCCATACATGACCACTGGAAAAAACATAGCCTTGACTAGACGGACCTTTGTTGGCAAAGTAATGTCTCTGCTTTTCAATATGCTATCTAGATTGGTCATAACTTTCCTTCCAAGGAGTAAGCGTCTTTTAATTTAATGGCTGCAATCAGCATCTGCAGTGATTTTGGATCCCCCCAAAATAAAGTCTGACACTATTTTCACTGTTTCCCCATCTATTTCCCACGAAGTGATGGGACCAGATGCCATGATCTTTGTTTTCTGAATGTTGAGCTTTAAGCCAACTTTTTCACCCTCCTCTTTCACTTTCATCAAAAGGCTTAATTCCTTGTCACTTAAGGGTGGTGTTACCTGCATATCTGAGGTTACTGATATTTCTACTGGCAATCTTGATTCCAGCTTGTGTTTCTTCCAGCCCAATGTTCCTCATGATGTACTCTGCATATAAGTTAAATAAGCAGGGTGACAATATACAACCTTGACGTACTCCTTTTCCTATTTGGATCCATTCTGTTGTTCCATGTCCAGTTCTAACTGTTGCTTCCTGACCTACATACAGGTTTCTCAAGAGGCAGGTCAGGTGGTCTGGTATCCCCATTTCTTTCAGAACTTTCCACAGTTTGTTGTGATCCACATAGTGAAAGGCTTTGGCATAGTCAATAAAGCAGAAATAGATATTTTTCTGGAACTCTCTTGCTTTTCCCATGATCCAGCAGATATTGGCAATTTGATCTCTGGTTCCTCTGCCTTTTCTAAAACCAGCTTGAACATCTGGAAGTTCATGGTTCACATATTGCTGAAGCCTGGCTTGGAGAATTTTGAGCATGACTTTACTAGCGTGTGAGATGAGTGCAATTGTGCAGTAGTTTGAGCATTCTTTGGCATTTCCTTTCTTTGGGATTGGAATGAAAACTGACCTTTTCCAGTTCTGTGGCCACTGCTGAGTTTTCCAAATTTGCTGGCATATTGAGTGCAGCACTTTCACAACATCATCTCTCAGGATTTGAAATAGCTCAGCTGGAATTCCATCACCTCCATTAGCTTTGTTCATAGTGATGCTTTCCAAGGCCCACTTGACTTCACATTCCAGGATGTCTGGCTCTAGGTGGGTGTAAACACCATCGTGATTATCTGGGTCGTGAAGATCTTTTTTGTACAGTTCTTCTGTGTATTCTTGCCACCTCTTCTTAATATCTTCTGCTTCTGTTAGGTTCATACCATTTCTGTCCTTTATCGAGCCCATCTTTGCATGAAATGTTCCCTTGGAATCTCTAATTTTCTTGAAGAGATCTCTTGTTTTTCCTTTTCTGTTGTTTTCCTCTATTTCTTTGCATTGATCACTGAGGAAGGCTTTCTTGTCTTGCCTTGCTATTCTTTGGTAGTCTGCATTCAGATGCTTATATCTTTCCTTTTCTCCTTTGCTTTTCGCTTCTTTTCTTTTCACAGCTATTTGTAAGGCATCCCCAGACAGCCATTTTGCTTTTTTGCATTTCTTTTCCGTGGGGATGATCTTGATCCCTGTCTCTTGTACAATGTCATGAACCTCCGTCCAGAGTTCATCAGGCACTCTATCTATCAGATCTAGTCCCTTAAATCTATTTCTCACTTCCACTGTATTATTATAAGGGATTTGATTTATGTCATATCTGAATGGTCTAGTGGTTTTCCCTACTTTCTTCAATTTAAGTCTGAATTTGGCAATAAGGAGATCATGATCTGAGCCACAGTCAGCTCCCGGTTTTGTTTTTGCTGACTGAATAGAGGTTCTCCATTTTGGCTGCAAAGAATATAATCAATCTGATTTTGGTGTTGACCATCTGGTGATGTCCATGTGTAGAGTCTTCTCTTGTATGGTTGGAAGATGGTGTTTGCTATGACCAGTGCGTTCTCTTGGCAAAACTCTATTAACCTTTGCCCTGCTTCATTCTGTGCTCCAAGGCCAAATTTGCCTGTTATTCCAGGTGTTTCTTGACTTCCTACTTTTGCATTCCAGTCCCTTTAATGAAAAGGACATCTTTTTTGGTTGTTAGTTCTAAAAGGTCTTGTAGGTCTTCACGGGCTGTTCAACTTTGGCTTTTTCAGCATTACTGTTTGGGGCATAGGCTTGGATTACTGTGAGATTAAATGGTTTGTCTTGGATACGAACAGAGATCATTCTGTCATTTTTGAGATTGCATCCAAGTTCTGCATTTCAGACTCTTTTTTTGACTATGAGGGCTACTCCATTTCTTCTAAGGGATTCCTGCCCCTAGTAGTAGATATAATGGTCATCTGAGTTAAATTCACCCATTCAAGTCCATTTTAGTTCACTCATTCCTAGAATGTTGACGTTCACTCTTGCCATCTCCTGTTTGACCACTTCCAATTTGCCTTGATTCATGGACCTAACATTCCAGGTTCCTATGCAATATTGCTGATACTTCAGTTGGTAAAGAATCTGCCTTCAATGCAGGAGACCCCAGTTCAATTCCTGGGTCAGGAAGATCCGCTGGAGAAGGGATAGGCTACCCACTCCAGTATTCTTGGGCCTACCTTGTGGCTCAGCTGGTAATGAATCTGCCTACAATGCAGGAGACCTGGGTTTGATCCCTGGGTTGGGAAGATCCCCTGGAGAAGGGAAAGGCTACCCATTCCAGGATTCTGGCCTGGAGAGTTCCTTGGACTGTATAGACCATGGGGTGGCAAAGAGTTGGATACAACTGAGTGACTTTCACTTTTTTTCACAGCATTCAACTGGGTTATTATAACATATTTATTTATGCATTGTGTAGACTAGAATAATCAGCAGGTTGCAGTTTGGGCTCTATGAGAGTACTTGTAGGAACACCATGGATCCTGTTTTGTGGTGAACATGTGCAAACATTTGAGATTGATATATTCTTTGAAGTTACATTGCTGAGTCATAGCATGGTTGTAGATACTTGGCATTTGTTCATTTCAGTTCAGTCGCTCAGTCGTGTCCAACTCTTTGTGACCCCATGGACTGCAGCATGCCAGGCCTCCCTGTCCATCGCCAACTCCTTGAGTTTACTCAAACTCATGTCCATTGAGTCGGTGATGCCATCCAATCATCTCATCCTCTGTCATCCCCTTCTCCTCCTGCCCTCAATCTTTCCCAGCATCAGGGCTTTTCAGATGAGTCAGCTCTTTGCATCAGGTGGTCAAAGTGTTGGAGTTTTAGCTTCAACATCAGTCCTTCCAATGAACACCCAGGTCTGATCTCCTTTAGGATGGACTGGTTGGATCTCCTTGCAGTACAAGGGACTCTCAAGAGTCTTCTCCAACATCACAGTTCAAAAACATCAATTCTTTGGAACTCAGCTTTCTTTATAGTCCAGTTCTCACATCCATACATGACTACTGGAAAAACCATAGTTTTGAGTGGACGGACCTTTGTTGGTAAAGGAATGTCTCTGCTTTTTAATATACTGTCTATGTTGGTCATGACTTTTTTTTGTTGTTGTTGTTGTTGGTCGTAACTTTTGGCATTTGTCAATACTGTGAAATAGTTTTCTAAAGAGGTTGTATCAGTTAACATTCCCTCAAGCAGCATATTGGAGATCTAATTTTCCATGTTTTTCTAATTACTTGGCATATTCATTTTTTATTTGATAACCAATTACCACAAATTTAATGTTTTAAGACCACATACATTAGTTTGCAGCTTTTGTTGGTCAGAAATCATGATGTGACTTAGCTGGATTTTCTGCCTAGGGGTTCAGAGTTAGAAATCAAAGTGTTGGACTGGCTGTTTTCTTACCTGGAGCTTAGACTAGGGAGGGATCCTCTTTCAAGACCCTCAGACTTTTGACAGAATTCATTTCCTTGTGGTTACACCACAGAGGGCCCTGGCTTTTTGCTGACTGAAAGCTACTCTCGAGTCCTGGAGACTGCTTGCACTTCTCTGCCATGTGACTCTCTGGATCGGCAGTTCACAGCATGGTATCTGCTACCTCATGAAGGCAGGATAGTCGCTCTAGTTGGCTAAGATGGAGTCATACATAACAAAATGTTGTCACTGGAGTGCCATCCCATCACCTTTGCCATATTCTATTGCCTAGCAGCAAATCCTGGTCCTCTCAGACCCAAGGGAGGAGATTATGCAGGGCACAATGGTAGGAAATGGCGATCCTGAAGCCATCTTAGCATTTGTCTACCACAGCTCCCTAGGTCGTTGCTGTTGTTCAGTTGCTAAGTCACATCCAACTTTGGGGCCCCATGGACTGCAGCACACCAGGGTCCTTTGTCCTCCACTGTCTCCCAGAGTGTGCTCAAATTCATATTCATTGAGTTAGTGATGCTGTTTAACTGTCTCATCCTCTGCTGCCCTCTTCTCCTTTTGCCTTCAAGCTTCCCCAGCATCACAGGTCATAAGTACTATATAAATTTCAGTAGAATTTATGCTTAAATTTCAGTTCTGTGTGGGACTTCCCTGGTGGTCCAGTGGTGGTGAGACTCTGTTCTTCCACTGCAGTGGGTGTGGGTTTGAAGCTGGTTATTCCAATGGCTCAGCAGGTAAAGAATCTCCCTGCAATATAGGAGACCCGGGTTTGATTCCTGGGTAGGGAAGACCCCCTGGAGGAGGAAATGGCAACCCACTTCAGTATTCTTACCTAGAGAGTCCCACGGACGTAGGAGCCTGGTGGGCTACAGTCCAAAGGGTCACAGAGTCAGACACATCTGTGTGACTAAGCACACACACCTACATGGACTACGTACTATGCCATGTACTATGAGAAATGAAAAAAAAAACTTTTAACTTCTGTGTATACAAATTTTAACTAGAATGTATACATCTAGTTTTAATATTTATTTTATCTTCTTAGCACCTTGTGGCCCTCATCACAGTTTGTTTATTAACTGCTTACCTGGACTTCATGCAAGATAGAATATTTTATTTTTTAATTCTGTATTATGCCCCCAAAGTAGATGTTGTTTCATACAGTTCCCTCAAGGGCCCTCATCCCTCTGGCCCAATAAGAGCTAATGTGCCCCAAGGTTATACACCCCCCATCTTCACCTGCTCGTGGGCCAAGCATCAGTGACTGAATGGCATGCATATATACAGAGCTGGTCCTTGTCTCAAACAAGGACGAGCTCAGTGCACTTTGCGCCTCACAGTCCCTCCTGGGATCAGGCTGAACTGAGACTCCTGCCTAGACCCTGTCCTGCTGAACTTTTCTCTCCTTCACACATTCCAGTTCTCCTGAAATACTCCTCAGTAAGTCAATCTGACTTTCAGGTACTTAGGGAAACCTCCTAACTTTTCCTTAACCTGTTGTTGCTGTTTGAATTACAGAAGTTGTATGTTGATCTTGAAAAACTAATGAAATTAAATATCACAGAACCACCAAATAGGGACATTGCAGTTCTACTTACTAGTTTTTCACAAACACACATGGGTATTTCTTAAAAAACTGCTTTTTTCTTTTACTTTCCTTAAAATATTTTTTTAACGTGGAGGATAATTGCTTTACAATATTGTGTTGACCTCTGCTATACAGCAGAGTGGATCAACAATAAGTATACACGTCTCCTACCTTTTGAACCTTCCCTATACCCCTGACTCCGTCCCACCCTTCTAGATCATCACGGGGCAACAGGTTGACCTCCCTGTGAATATATAGCAGCTTCCCGCAGGCTGTTTTACACATGATAATGTCTATATGTTATGCTACTCTCAATTTGTCCCACTTTCTCCTTTAGATATGATTTTATGCATGCTTAATAGGAAAGACATTGTTCTGGTTTATTAGAAACTTATTTGCAGAGTGCTGTTTGATCCTTCTATAGATTTTTGTTAAATTCAGTTGGCACATTAATTCACCTCAGCTTTTTCCTAGTTTGTGCAATAGGCTGTGCTGATATTCATGGTACCAGCAACCAGGGCAGTGTGGACACCAACCCACCACAGCAGCCATGATCCGTGAACAGCCAATATCCCTGTTCTGGTGAAAAACAGCTATCTGTCTTAGCAATAGGTACATATATCAATCGATTTTTTCCATCCCAGTGTAATCTTACTTTAAAATCATTAAGCAGCACTCTATTTAAGATAATGCTAAAGAAATTTTCTTGTTGAGGTCAATAATTCATTTTTTAAAAAGAAAATGGTAACATTAATAATTTAAATAAATCCCAATTTTATCATAGCACGTTTACTTAAAGCAAGGAAACTTTTTATTAATTATACATATCTGTATAGTACAACTAATGAACTAGAAAGTAAAATTTAAACCATACCTTATGATCTTGAATCCACCTTAATTTTTCTTTACTTGCCGATATGTATATCCCTAGGATAAGTTTGAGTAAATGATTTAGACTTGGAAACTTAATTTTCAAGTTGATAGAAGATATTGTATAGCTATGACCATGATATATTCTCTGTTTCTATAAAAAACACCCACCAAGCTCTTAGTCACCCAAACCTGTCACCTGGAAGCCAATTTTCACTTTTTTTTCTTCTCCATCTTATACCCATATTATTACTAAGTTCTGCTGATTTAATATCCAAACATTGCTGTGTCCTTTTATTTATTCCCCTTGACTTCAGGAAAAATTCTTGTCTTTACTGAATAGACTATTTTGTCTATTTAATATCATATGTGGTTTCCCTTGTGGCTCAAATGGTAAAGAGTATGCCTGCAATCCTGGAGGCCTGGGTTCAGTCCCTGGGTCAGGATGATCCCCTGGAAGAGGGCATGTCTACCCACTCCAGTATTCTTGCCTGAAGATTCCAATGAACAGAGGGGTCTGGCAGGTTACAGTCCATGGGGTCATATAGAGTTGGACATGACTGAGTGACTAACACATATCCATGCATTTATATGTGTGTGTGTATAGTCACTCAGCCATGTCCAACTGTCCAACTCTTTGCGATCCCATGAACTGTAGCCCTCCAGGCTCCTGTGTCTAAGGAATTCTCCAGGCCAGAATACAGGAGTGGGTAGTCATGCCCTTCTCCAGGGGATCTTCCCAATCCAGGGATCAAACCTTGGTTTCCTACATTGCAGGCAGATTCTCCACCATCTGAACCACCAAGGATGCTCTCCATCACTCTATGTTTCAGCGAAAAATTTTTTGTCTATGTTATAAATGTGGATATGCTACTCACTTGCTTAAGACACATAAAGAGTTCCATTCTATTCAGAATGCATTAAAGACCAGAATCCTATGTGGCACATAAGACCCTTCACAGTTTGGTCCTGCCCTGCGTCTGTATTCATGCTTTGTTCCAGATTAGCAGCCTTTTGTTCATAAAACATGTCATACTTTCTGATTCCTCTATGCCATAGCACATGCAGTTACCTCTGACTGCAATTTCTCTCTTCTAGTCCTTTAACAAGTGAGGCACTGCTTATCCATCATGATGCCTTCTAAAGGTTAACTCCTAAGTGAGTTCTTTGTCATCTTCTGGGCAGAGTTAAGGGCTTCTTTATGCTTTCCTTGCACATTGCGAATGCATCTCTTACAGGACAGAATTACAAGTTCCTTTAGCATCTAGACTGAATTTTCTTTATATTACCAGTGCCAGACTGGCAAATTACTTGTCACACAACACTCAATAAGTCATTTGATTTTTGAATACTGAATGATTATATATTCATAGACTACTTTAAATCACTAAGCTGTTGCACAGCTCTAATGTTTTAACACTAAGAAATGGATGGTTTTCTCAGTCATCTTTAATCTATGGTAGGTCCTTACAATATAATATCTGACAAGCACTAAATAATCAATAAATATTTTTTGAGTGAATGAATTACTAAATGTGTTTCCAGAACCTTGAAAGCAAAAGAAGTCTGTTAGATTTCTCCTTTTGTGACTACTTCTGTTGTATCATTCCTTGTGGATTTAATAACTTTTAAGAATCCTAAATAGTTTTTGTAATTTATGTTTTACTGATTTAATTGCTGCTTCATTTAATTGGCTGTTGACCTCAAACAAATCTGCTATTTTAAAGTCAAAAGCTGTTCCTATTCAGCTCTTGCTGTTTTCTAGTTTTTACTTTTTGAAGAGTAACAGATTTAAAGTTAGGTTATAAAATATTTTGCCCAACTTGAAGTTAGTGTATGTATTAGCACAGTGAATCTTGCTGATTTAGAGATATGGTCTCTAAATGTGCAAACTATGCCCAAGACTATCAAAGACTACTAAACAGTAATACCACCCCCAGAAAAAGGACAAGGAAGAAAATATACCAATTTGTGTTCAAAAGGTCTACTGAAGCCATGACACTATTTGATATTTTCCTACATATCTTAACGTCTACTTATTTGCATTGCTTTCTTATCAGTGCTGTGGTGGATTCAAAGAGGATTTAATCCCAAACTTTAAAAAGTTTCCAATGTCTCAGGAAAGCTTGGATAGGATGGTAACTATATTGAAAGTCTGTATGTTAAAAATGTATTAGAAAATAAATCAAGAATAATGGCCAGTGAGAACAAAGAAGCTAAATTTTTGTGGTAGGAAATCATGGGGACAGAGAATTTTAATCATATCTTGAAAACTGAATAGGATTTCAGTTTTTAGAGATAAACAGATTTTTCATGGCTGAAAATATGGTGTGATGGTGCAGAGTATAGAAGTGTTTTCAATTAATGTCTGAGAGTTTTGTCTCCATCACACACAACCCACCACCCAGATTATGGACATATTTCTCATCTCTTCTGTCCCCCTCCCCTGATAGAAATTCTGTTTTTGTTTTCCTGAAGAACATGTTGGACAATGCCAGTGAAAGGAAATATCTTATTATTACACAGCTTTTCTTACACAGAGAAGGTACCTAATAAGATGAGGAACAATGGAGAATAGAGAAAGACATATTTCATGGACTAAAGTGGGGAGGGTTGTTGGGGGTTTGGCATATAAGAAACTCCAGAGCATTTGTGAGACAGGAGAACAGGTGAGAGGAGAAGTTGAGATGAATTTGTGTAGATGAGAAATTGGATCCCCTTTAATATTCCTAAAGTCATGTGAGTAGACTGAATTTCAATTTAGACTTGTTTTTGGTTGTTGAAATGAGCTTCCATAAATATGACTCTGTATATTTATTATTATTTAGCACTTTGTGTGAAGGCCTGACTTTTATTAGGTTTATACATTCATAGAACTATAGAGTCACTGGTATGTTTTAGATAATGACAGATGGTTTAATTTTATTGGAATGATGAGATTATGAAAATAGGAATAAAATTTATGGCTGGAAAAATAATGTGTGTTATGCAGAGTACATCATGAGGAACGCTGGGCTGGAAGAAGCACAAGCTGGAATCAAGATTGCTGGGAGAAATATCAATAACCTCAGATATGCAGATGACACTACCCTTATGGCAGAAAGTGAAGAGGAACTCAAAAGCCTCTTGATGAAAGTGAAAGAGGAGAGTGAAAAGGTTGGCTTGAAGCTCAACATTCAGAAAACAAAGATCATGGCATCTGGTCCCATCACTTCATGGGAAATAGATGGAAAAACAGTGGAAACAGTGTCAGACTTTGTTTTTTTGGGCTCCAAAATCACTGCAGATGCTGATTGCAGCCATGAAATTAAAAGACGCTTGCTCCTTGGAAGGAAAGTTATGACCAACCTTGATAGTATATTAAAAAGCAGAGACATTACTTTGCCGACCAAGGTCCGTCTAGTCAAGGCAATGGTTTTTCCCGTGGTCATGTATGGATGTGAGAGTTGGACTGTGAAGAAAGCTGATCGCCGAAGAATCGATGCTTTTGAACTGTGGTGTTGGAGAAGACTCTTGAGAGTCCCTTATACTGCAAGGAGATCCAACCAGTCCATTCTAAAGGAGATCAATCCTGGATGTTCATTGGAGGGACTGATGCTAAAGCTGAAACTCCAATACTTTGGCCACCTCATGAGACGAGTTGACTCACTGGAAAAGACTCTGATGCTGGGAAAGGTTGGGGGCGGGAGGAGAAGGGGACGACGGAGAATGAGATGGCTGGATGGCATCACCGACTCTGTGGACATGAGTTTGAGTGTACTCCGGGAGTTGGTGATGGACAGGGAGGCCTGGCGTGCTGTGATTCATGGGGTCGCGGAGAGTCGGACACGACTGAGCGACTGAACTGAACTGAACTGAACTGAACTACGTATGTTTGTTTGGAGAAGGGGTCTGATCAGCACATGATTGACCTTGAGTGCCATGATCCTGAGATTGGGTTTCAATGTGGTGGCAATGGAGAGCCCCTGAAAAACTGTTCAGATAGTGAGAGGACCTTTTAAGGCCTGGGAAACATTCATCTGGCAGTCATGTGCTCCTGAGGTGGAGGATAAATGCTCAGAGTAGGAAAGTTCACTTAACCTTTTGTGTGTGCATGCTTAGTCACTCAGTCATGTCTGACTCTTTGCAACCCCGTGGACTGTAGCTCACCAGGCTTCCCTTTCCATAGGATTCTCCAGGTGAGAATACTGGAGTGGGTTACTATTTCCTCTTCCAGGGGATATTTCTGATCCAGAGAGTGAACCTGTGTCTCCTGGTCTCCTGCATTTTGGGCAGATTCTCTACCTTTTAGGGGGCTTTTAAAATATTCTTTCAGAAGTATCCAAACTTTTTTGATTGTATATTCCTTTCATTAAAAAATCTGAAGCATATACTGCCGTATCTGTTTGTTTATAAACTGTATATATTAATGTCTTACAGGTATTATAAGATTTTAATAAATATAAAAATACAGATGCCCAAGTGATTGATGTATTACCCTTTTGAATATACTCAGGCCATTTTGAATACTGCTGATGCAGAGAGAGGATGACAAAGATCTTCACTGTTTTTGTGGGGGTAGAAATGGCCAGGATGGGGACAATGTAAAGGCTGTGATATTTGACCAACTGGACTTTGGACATAAAGGAGAGTGGTGGAGAAGATGGCTCTTCAACATTTCAGACTTGTTAAGTATTAATAGGTAGAAAATCAGAGTGCTGGTAAATAATAAAATAGAACAATCTGGCAGAAAATTAAAATTTCAGCATTAGAACCCCAAAGTGAGATTGTGGCTGGAAATGGAAATTTGTAAGCACTTACAATAAATATGCACTTCCCCGGAGGCAATAGTGGTAAAGAACCCACCTGCCAATGCAAGAGGTAAGAGGCAGGGGTTCAGTCCTTGGGTTGAGAAGATCCCCTGGAGGAGGGCATGGCAACCCACATCTGTATCCTTGACTGGAGAATTTCATGGACAGAGGAGCCTGGAGGGCTACGGTCTATGGAGTCGAAAAGAATTCGACACAACTGCAGCAATTTAGCACACAGGCAAAATAAATGTAGCAGGTAAAGATGGAGTAGAAGGTATGTAAGAGAAAATATCTGAGGGAAGAAAGCAAATCTGTGAAGACTATTTCCACTTACAGAGAAGGTTTTGGTTTAAGGGTCTAAGTAAGGAGAAAAGTATAATAATGTAAAGATCCAAGGAAGAAGATGAATTCCTAGGGAAGGTCGTTTTTTTTTTTTTCCTTTAAAGACTGGTGTGTTAGACAACATGAAGGGTTGCAGGAAATCTATAAACAAGAAAGAGAAGTTTACTGGATTAGGGATTAAAGGCAGCTTTGGTGTGATTAAAAACTGTAATCTTTTGTAAACCATGGCACAGAGGATACATAAAAAATATCAAGATGGTGAAGACTTAATTTTCTGTAAAGGAAAATAATATTTTACTAAATGAAGATTTGACTAAAAAGATGCATTTCTAGAAAATTATTAAATATCACTTTTAGTTATAATCAATATTTATATATTAAGGAAATTTAAATAAAATGTAAGCTATTGGCATGTCATTCTAACATAACTTTCTATTTTAATTGTTCTCATGCTTGTATATTAAAAGGATACATATATATATAAATAAATATATATTTACTAGTGTTTTATTATTTGATTTTGTGTGTTTTTGTGTTCATAATTCCCCATGCTTTAATAGTAATTGTATTTGCTGTTGTAATGGATATCTGACAATTCATCTAGAGACTTACTATCATCTTCCTGAACCTTGATGTGATTTTCTGTGCATGAGAGTAAGGGACCATCTGTCAAGAGGGACTGCTGAGGGGAAATGTTAATTTTGCTTATTTTCTTTGGGTACACTGAGATTTGGTTTCTATCTCAAGCTTGCAATATTTGTTTTCTCTGCTGAGACTTGTTTATTTTCTAGTTACATTGGATGAAATAACATTTTTCCCTAAAGTCCTTCATGATTTATTTCTGCTTGATTGAAACACTGCATTTAGAACTTTTTAACCACATGCTGACATTTTGTTTAAAAGCAACAAGATGCATTTCAAAAGCAAATTCTAACACATTTAAAGATGTTGGTATTTGTTCCACCTCTGTGTTTTGCATATGTGGGCAATTACTTCATATTAGTGTTCCTGATTCTGTTTGATTTTGAGACGGATATCAAATTATGTACATAGAAACAAAATTTAATAGACTCTTAAAACTTTGACAAAATTTGTAGGATTATTTACTTTTTCTGACTTATGAATCAGTCACATGAGCATCTAGTACCAATAAAGATCAACAGTGGAGAGATTCTCTATCCAACTATTGATGTTTCCATTTAACATGCCAATAAAAGTATATAAATCTTTTGCATTAAATTTTTTAGTCCATATTAATCCTGATTGCTGTAAGCTATCAAACTGACCACATGGATGAAGGAAATCACCAGGCTAATAGTGAATGATATAGTTTTTTAAGATCATGTGAGAATAATGTTACTCTTAGGAAACTGATGCCAAAAATCTCCTTTGTTGTAATTCAAACCCATTTCCTCTTGTTTGATTTTCAAGGAGTAACTTCCCCACATTGTGGAAGTGTGTTGTGTGTAGTAGGAGCATAAAATGTACTGGCAAAAAAAGTAAAATCTATCACTTTGTTTTGATCCATCGGTCCTGTCCCTTTGTTATAGAGGTAGAATGAATAGTCAAAATACTATTTATTGATTAAGTGTTATATTTGGGTATCAGTGTCTTTACGTGTGCATAAACAACTTTAAAATAGATGTTAGAGAATCTGCCCTTTCTCCCTTTAAAGACTTACAAGTTCATTTGGAGATAAGATACAAAGACATATAAAAGGTCTGCATTGCCACCAACCGCACTATCTGGTACAAATCACAGAAGTGCCTAAGGCACTAAGAATAGAGGGGTTGGAGATCAAGGAAGGCTTTGTAGGGGCAAGTTTGGTTCTTATTTTGGAAAGGATGTTATATGCACATAAACATACAGGAAATAGAGCAGAGGGAGAGGGTAAAAAGGAAGAGAGAAGGAGAAAGGAGATGCTAAAGAACAGATTATGTGTCTACTGTGTTCCAGACCCTGTGTTTTATATTGTTGTTTTAATTTTTTTTGTTTTATTTTGACACACACAAGTAGGCTCACAAGTTTACAAATCATTTAGAAATGTTTAAAATACTATGACTCTCCTAAAATAATAGCAAATTAAACAACTGAAAAAGTATTAATTTACAAAATATACAAGCAGCTCTTGCAACTCAATAGTAGAAAAACAAACAGCACAATCAAATAGTGGGCAGAAAGTCTAAACAGACATTTCTCCAAAGAAGACATATAGATGGCTAATAAATGCATGAAAAGATGCTCAGCATTGCTCATTATTAAAGAAATGCAAATTAAAACTATAATGATATATCACCTCAGAATGGTCAGAATGGCCCTCTTCAAGTCTACAAACAATAAATGCTGGAGAGGGTGTGGAGAAAAGAAAACTCTTTTGCACTGCTGGTAGGAATGTAAATTGATACAGCCACTATGGAAGATAGTATGGAGATTCCTTTTTTTTTTTTATTTTATTGGAGGCAAATTACCTTACATTAATATATTGGTTGGTTTTGCCATACATTGACACGAATCCGCTCCAGGTGTACATGTGTTCCCTTTCTTGAACCCCCCTCCCACCTCCCTCTTCCCCATATCCTCCCTCCAGGTCATCCCCGTGCACCAGCCCCAAGCATCCTGTATCATGCGTCGAACCTGGACTGGTGATTCATTTCACATATGATAATATACATGCTACAATGCTGTTCTCCCCAATCATCCCGCCTTCACCCTCTCCCACAGATTAGGAATAAAACTACCTTAAGACCCAACAATCCCACTATTGGGCATATACCCTGAGGAAACCATTACTGAAAAAGACACATGTATCCCAATGTTCATTGCAGTACTACTTGCAGTAGCTAGGACATGGGAGCAACCTAGATGTCCATTGACAGATGAATGGAAAAAGAAACTGTGGTACATGTACACAATGGAATATTACTCAGCCATACATGGGAATACATTTGAGTCAGTTCTGATGAGCCTATTATTTAGAATGAAATAAGTCAGAAAGAGAAAAACAAATATTGTATATTAACACATTTATATGGAATCTAGAAAGATGGTACTGATGAACCTATTTGCAGGGCAGCAGTGGAAATGCCAGTATAGAGAACAGACTTGTGGCCGTGGGCCGGGAGTGGGGAAGAGAGTGGAGCGGAGGGAGGGAGCAGCAGGGAAACATATACACTACCGTGTGTGAAACAGGCAACCAATGGGGTGTGCCGTATGCCCCAGGGAACTCAAATCAGGACTCTGTGACATTCTAGAGGGATGGGATGGGAAGTGCAAGAGGGAGGGGACATACGTATACCTGTGGCTGATTCATGTTGATGTATGGCAGAAACCAACACAATATTGTAAAGCAATTATCCTTCAATTAAAAATAAATTAAAAAAGCAACACTATGGCTCTCCTTTGGATTTCAGAACTTGGCAACTTAACAGAGATTTCTTAAATATCTAAATTCTGTCACCCAATCATTACTGCAAAAGCATATGAATGTATGTAATAGCACGTCAGTAATATTCCCCTTTCACTTATGAAGAATGGGGATACCAGAAAGACATTGTCTGGATTATTCAGTAAAGCACTGGGAAAGCCTGTAAATACATCTTTTAATTTTTGAACATTCCAAATTTCTACACAAAATATTTTTAAAAGAGTTTTTAGATTCATGATTTCTGTACTATGTTGTGTATTTTCAAGAGTAAAGGATTTTTGATTGTTAATTAGTTTGATGTTTCATGATTGCCTTGTAAAGTATGCTAAAGGCGAGTTCAGTTAAGCAATGCAATTTTCTGACTCCTCAGACTGTCCCAGATTACTGAAGAACATTAAGTGGGGAAGGAAGCCCAGATTGTAGTTGCCACAAAATGCTAGAACTAGTCAGTATGTTTTAATTTGACAATGGAATTGTGTTAAAAAAAAAAAAGACATTCTTTTTTGGTTGCTTGTTTATTTTTATGAGTAGATAACATTTTAAAAGAAATAGAGAATTAGAGGAGTCACATGAGAGCTAAGGAGATCATGAGAAGTTTGGGTAGAATTTCAAGAAGTTTACTGAAGAGGTGGATGCTGTTCATTTTATAGGGAATGATGGAGAATGTCTTTAAATATTCTTGCATTAATTGCCATTGAATCTGGCCATCTGTGCTGAAATTTTTGCTATTTAATGCTAAAGGATAATGCCTTCTATTCTCTTATGTCATTATAAGGTCTCTACCAACATGTGAAGTCTGCTTTCCTTTGTAATCTGCAAAACACCTTAGCAGTTTGATAGTCAAGTTTTCAATAATGAATGACTTATCCTGGGAACCTGTGTACTTAGTTTGCATTTTGCTTACTTTATTTAGTTTTCACACTGTCATTAAGACAAATGACATCTAAATATTATTATATGTTTTAAAAACATTTTCTTTTCCATTTAGTGCTAATTTGTGTTCATATTAGTTTTCAGAAAACGAAACTTCATTGTAGTTCTGTACTTTTGACTTGTAATTCTAGTGGTTTTTCTATTTGTAATGCTCTCTGCCATTATTCCTAAGAAAATCCCAAGAACTTTGCTACTTTGTTATTCCAAAGCAAAACTTTTGAAAAACTTTTTGAATGTTTATGCACAAATTTTGTAATTTTTTATAATAGAAAAATTTCACAGCTCCTGAGAGGATTTATATTTATTAAATATTCCAGGGAGGATAATGGTAACGTATTGATGTTTTCATAAAGAAAAATCATATGGGTTGAATACTGATCTGTTTCCTTTTCTTTCACTTATACTGAGATGACAGTATTTGTTTAAAATCTGTCACTGCTCAGCTGTATACTGTTGTGTTCTATGTAGCCACATGTATGTGCTTCAATAGAATTTCTATTCAAGTTTACTTTTGAGACTGCTGAAAAGAATAGATAAATCTTTTCTATTTAATTTATATTTCTTGTCTAAAATACTAGCATATTAAAATATAAACCATCTCACCAATTTTTTATAGTTATTGCTTATTATGAAGGTTACAGCCCTGAGATGGGGATAATTACTTATATAAACACATAGATTCAGTTCAGTTCAGTTCAGTCGCTCAGTCGTGTCCGACTCTTTGTGACCCCATGAATCACATAGATTAAAGGTATTTAAATAAGACATGTTAAATCTCAACCTATCACAACAGTGGTCACAGTGACTTGTTTCTTGAAAATCTTGAGGCTTGTTGGTTGAATTTTAATCATTGCAACATGCTTCCATATGAATCATATTTGATTTCTGCAGTTAAATATCTATTTAGTCTCATGATTTTATCATAGCTGGCTTCTTGGCTGATTTCTTCATTTTCTGTGACATAATAGGTGTGGATATTTCACTTGTCTGCAGCTTCCTTATGGGTCCTTGGAGACATGGGTGGTAAAGAAAATTTCTCACTTTTGAGATTCTCACTCTTCATGGGTAATGCTAATTCTACCTTCTCAAGCAGCACTTTCACTAAAAGTGACAGGCTTCTTCTTTGTTCCCTGTTATTTGTGTCTTTTCAGATTCCTAGGGAGTGTGACTTCAAAAGTATGGTCACTCTCTAGGTCACTATTGTTCCTAAAAAAAGAAAAACACCAATACAGTATATTAACATATATATATGGAATATAGCAAGAGGGTAACGATAACCCTGTATACAAGACAGCAGGAGAGACAAGGATGTGTGGAGCACTATTTCGGACTCTGTGGGAGAGGGCGAGGGTGGGATAATTTGGGAGAATGGATTGAAACATGTATATTATCATATGTGAAACGAATTTGACGTGGTTGAGGGCTCCCCACCTCAACACTCTGTGGATTCAAGAGGCCGTTCCTTCCGGAAGTGTATAAATTAGCCTGGGATAGAACCTGCATGCTGAATTTACTAATTAAGAAATGAGAAACCAGAACTATAAAGGTGGCATAGAAATACAAGAAACTATTCTTAAGTAATCTTTTAAAACTTTGAACAGAGTTACAGATTTTACCATTTGTTATAAACTGGTATATGTAATTTAACCAGAACCATGAGAAAATTAGTATTGTGTGAATTCTGAAGCACTTTTAACATGTTGTAGGAATAATGTGGACTTTCTTGAGTTTTGCACATTCATAAGTGAATGATCTGTATCTCGTGCCTTTGTTGGTTTTCTGTGAGCTGTAGTTTCTGGGAAGTGAACAGCTCTTATTCCTGTAACTCCTGTAATCCAGTCATTCGTGTGCCTCCTTCATGAGGATTCAGTGTGGCTGTGGTGCTGTTATCCCTCTGATAGGAACTCTAACTCGGTGTAAAGCCCCTAAGGTCTGTTACTTATTTTATTTTATATTGTACTATATTTTATTTATAGTGTTGTGTTTGTTTCAGGTGTATAGCAAAGTGATACAGTCATATATATATATATATGAATTAACAAAACCAGTTCCCGTCTTTTGATGGGGTGCTCATGGTTTATAACATAAGTGGCATTATTTTGAGAGAGGGATAACTTAGGTAAGGCATTGGTTTTTTTTTTTCTTTTTGCAGCTTGAGGCAGTTGTAAAATAACTTAATGTAGCTTTTTACAACTGTGTATTCTATAGTATTTTTTCATTTGGTGAAATTTTAACTGTTAATGTTTTTGGCATTGTGCTTTGTACCATTTATTAAATAAAAATTAAAAAAAACAGAAATTATGAAGAATGTTAGAATTTTCTTATAATATTCACCTCTTCATTTATTTTGATTAAAAAAGCATTTCAGTTCAGTTCAGTTCAGTCGCTCAGTCGTGTCCGACTCTTTGAGACCCCATGAACCACAGCACGCCAGGCCTCCCTGTCCATCACAACTCCCGGAGTTCACTCAAACTCATGTCCATCGAGTCGGTGATGCTATCCAGCCATCTCATTCTCTGTCGTCCCCGTCTCCTCCTACCCCCAATCCTTCCTAGCATCAGACTCTTTTCCAGTGAGGCAAGTAGTCACATGAGGTGGCCAAAGTATTGGAGTTTCAGCTTTAGCATCAAATGCCAAATGATATGCCATATGTAGGTCCAGGTCTTTGCACTGCAAAGATAAACACAGTGATCTCAGTCTCAAAATCATATCCCTGCTTTAACAGAAGACCCTTGATGATCACAGAAGCATCTCCCCACTGATCATCACCCTCTTAGAGAATTACGTGCTGTCAGTTTACATTTTACCTAATTAACAGAGATGTAAAGGTGTACCTTTTTTCTTAAAGCAGTTGATCACATGAGTGAAAAGAAATAACGTATAAAAGATGGCTCTGTTTTTTAGGATAACCTCTAATAATACACTTAACTCTTGTCTGTGATTCAGTTTTGGGCCCTAGGATATATTAGGTTTACAAAGTATTTTTGTTTAATTACTCTATTCATAAAACCATTGAAAGTAGAATGTGATTCTGTGCTATACTGCAAATCGTGATTTCTGACATTCTGAGAATGCACACCAATTCAAACTAAAGGCCCTTCTTGGTTAATCTCGCAAGTTATGTATCAAGTCTCTTCTTCCTTTCTGCTTCATTATTTTCTGTTTATTCTCTGTAGACTTGTTTATACTTCTTAAGCATTTTTAGTATTTATTTATTTATTTTTGGTCGTGTTGGGTCCTCATTGTTGCACGTGGGCCTTTCTCCAGTTGCAGAGAGCGGGGACTGTGTTTCATTATGGGGCGTGGGTTTCTCACTGCTGTAGCTTCTTTTGTTGCAGAGCACAGGCTCTAGGTGCACGAGCTTCAGGAGCTGCAGCACATGGATTCGGTAGTTTTGGCACACAGAGTGTTATTGCTCCCTGGCATGTGGGATCTTCCCCTACCAGGGATTAAACCCATGTCCCCTGCACTGGCAGGTGAATTCTTATCCACTCTACCACCAGGCAAGTCCAGACTTGTTTTTAAATATACTTCCATCTTTTAAAAATTTAGAATATAATCTGTAATAATTACTTTTCTGTATCAGCATGACTAGGCCACAGGGTGCCAAGAAATTTGTTGAGACATTTTTCTAGGTATGTCTGTGAAGATAATTCTGGATGAGATTACCATTTGAGTTGGTAGACTGAATAAAGCAGGTTGCTCTCCCCAGTAGGGCTGGCCTCATCCAATCCACTGAAGGCTTGAGTAGAACAAAAAGTCTGAGGTAGAGAGAATGTGCTCTCTCTCTCTGTCTGCGCTGAACTGTAGTCTTCCACTGTCCTTGGACTCAGACCTATAGCGGACAAAAATTTGTTCTTCCTCTATCCTTCTAGGTTCTTGGTTGAGAACCTCCTATATGAAAGACAGATTAATAGGAGAAAAACAGAAGTTTAATAACATACGTAGCTCCTATGTACATGGGAGAGGCTGAATAAAACTAAGTAACTCTCCAGAGTGCTCCAAGCCACCACCTTAAAGACCATCTCCAACTGAAAACAAAAGAAAATGCTGGTTGGGGGGAGGGTTAGGGAGCCAGTTTTTGGAGGTTATCAGAAAAAGCACAGCAAAGAAGGGCATAGTTGTTACATAGGTTTAAGTCCATGCTTTCTTCATGGGGAAGAGTTTCTAGAGTTTTAGTTTCCTTTCTCTCCCTGGGACAGAACGGGAGACACTCTTACAAATGGAGATTTCCCTTATAAATGTGAAAGTGAAGTCGCTCAGTTGTGTCTGACTGTTTGTGACCCCATGGATTGTAGCCTACCAGGCTCCTCCATCCATGGGATTTTCCAGGCAAGAGTACTGGAGTGGGTTGCCATTTCCTTCTCCAGGAGATCTTCCCAACCCAGGAATTGAACCCAGGTCTCCCTCATTGTAGGCAGACACTTTACTGTATGAGCCACCAGGGAAGTCCATTACCTTACAGGGTAAATTCTATTTCAGTTTCCAGAGCATCTCCTATATCTACTGTTTCTTGAAAATAATCATCTCAAGATAAACCTTATGTCAAAGAGGTATATTTTTCGATGGCATATTTGCTCCCCTTTAGACTTGTCAACCAAAAAATGATGCACAACATGGGAGTTACAAGTTAAATTTTATTGGGGGCAAAATAAGAACTGCAGCCTGGGAGACAGCACCTCAGATAGCTCTGAGAGACGGCTCCAAAGAGACAGTGGGGTAAGGTCAATATATAACATTTCAGTGAAGGACATGTTCAATGCAATCTAGTTCTTCATTTAAAAAAGATTTTCTGATAGTCACAAAGAGCTGATGCCACCATGAAGGTATTTAGTGCTTTCTAGATATAAAGACAGAGAAGGCAATGACAAGCCACTCCAGTACTCTTGCCTAGAAAATCCCATGGATGGAGGATCCTGATAGGCTGCAGTCCATGGGGTCGCTACGAGTCAGACATGACTGAGCGACTTCACTTTCACTTTTCACTTTCACACACTGGAGAAGGAAATGGCAACCCACTCCAGTGTTCATGCCTGGAGAATCCCAGGGACAGGGGAGCCCGGTGGGCTGCCGTCTATGGGGTCACACAGAGTCGGACACGACTGAAGTGACAGCAGCAGCAGCAGCAGCAGCAGATATAAAGAGATGCAAGGATTGGGATCATGAAATCAGTTTCTGAAAATATCTACCTATCTAAAAACCTGTTCCCCCAGTTTCCCTGGAGCACCTTGGAGAGAGTGCCTTGCTCTCCATCATGAATTTTCTTCAAGGAGTGTCAAAGTCAGCAGCTGCAGCAGCACAGTCAGGTGACAAATGCCCCTGTTGCTGTTCAGTCACTGGCAAATGCTCTTGGCAAGTGATGATTTGTAGTTGAGAGACTCATATTGGCAATTACGCCACTGGCTCTCCTGGTTCTCAGAGCTTCAGATTGACACCATACCACCGGCTTTCCTGAGTTTCCAGCTTGCCCACTGCAGTTCCTGGAATGTGTATATTCAGTCTCCTATTGATTCTGCTTCTCTGGAGAACTCACACTGATACATAATCATTTCCTTTAGACTGTGTTCCTAAGCAGCTTAGTCAGAGTGCAGTTGCTAAGTCACTTCAGTCGTGTCCGACTCTCTGCGACCCCATAGACGGCAGCCCACCAGGCTGACCCGTCCCTGGGATTCTCCAGGCAAGAACACTGGAGTGGGTTGCCATTTCCAGAGTGCAGTTGGGTAAACCTAAAATCCAAACCCTTCCATCTCAATACATCCCTTCACACATTTTTTGTCACCAGGTTTTCCTCAGTGTAAAACAGCCACATGTCCAGAGAAGGGTTAAAGACATACAACATCTTTGAGTCCTCATCCCTCATCTATGCTCTAGATCATCACTAGAGCATTGCTATTAACATTTAAAGTTAGACAATGAACATATTTTCACCCTGTCCCCTCTTTCTCTAAGTTGCTTGTTTAAGATGGATATACAAACAGCTTTAGAAGACATGAACTGGTAATACACAATCAATTTTCGTTATTAGTGGCCTTTTATATTGACAAATTTGCTCACTCACTAAATGAATTGTTGCTGTTCAGTTGCTAAATCTTGTCTGACTCTTCGTGACCCCATGGACTGCAGCACACCAGGCTTCCAAATCTTTCATATCTCTCAGAGTCTGCTCAAATTCATGTCCATTGAGTCGGTGATGCCATCCAACCATCTTGTACTCTGTTGCCCCCTTCTCCTCCTGCCCTCAATCTTTCCCAGCATCAGGGTCTTTTCTAATGAATTGGCTCTTCACATCAGGTGGCCAACGTATTGGAACTTCAGCTTCAGCATCAGCCTTCCCAATTCAAGGTTGATTTCCTTTAGGATTTCCTAGCTGTCCAAGGGGCTCTCAAAAGTCTTCTCCAGCACCAGAGTTTGAAAGCATCAATTCTTTATGATTCTTTTTGAAAGCACTCAGTCTTCTTTATGGTTCATCTCTCACATCTATACATAACTACTGGAAAAACAATAGTTTTGACTATACGGACCTTTGTCGGCAAAGTGATGTCTGTTTTTTAATATGCTGTCTGGATTTGTCATAGCTTTTCTTGCAAGGGGCAAGTGTCTTTTAAAATTTCGTGGCTGTAGTCACCATCTGCAGTGATTTTGGAGCCCAAGAGTATAAAATTTGTCACTGTTTCAATTTTTTCCCCAGCTATTTGCCACGAAGTGATAGGACTGGATGCCATGATCTTAGATTTTTGAATGCTGAGTTTTAAACCAGCTTTTTAATCTCCTCTTTCATACTCACCAGGAAACTCTTTAGTTCCTCTTTGCTTTCTGCCATTAGAATGGTATTATCTACATATCTGAGGTTGTTGATGTTTCTCTTGCAGTATTAGTTCCAACTTCTGATTCATCCAGCCCAGCGTTTCTCATGATGTACTCTGCATATTAGTTAAATAAACAGGGTGACCATATACAGCCTGATGTACTCCTTTCCCAATTTTGAACCAGTTCATTGTTCCCTGTCTGGTTCTAACTGTTGCTTCTTGACCTGCATATAGGTTTCTCAGGAGGCAGGTAAGGCAGTTTGGTATTCCCATCTCTTTAAAAATTTTTCCCAATTTGTGATCCACACAGTCAAAGGCTTTAGCATAGTCAGCGAAGCAGAAGTAGATGTTTTACTGGAATTCCCTTGTTTTTTCTGTGATCCAGTATATGTTGACAGTTTGATCTCTACTTCATCTGGCTTTTCTAAATCCAGCTTGTACATCTGAAAGTTCTTGGTTCACATACTTTTGAAGCCTACTTGAAGGATTTTGAGAATTACCTTGCTAGCACGTGAAATGAGTGCAGTTGTACAGTAGTGAGCATTCTTTGGCATTGCCTTTCTTTGGGATTGGAATGAAAACTGACCTTTTTCTTTACAAAATGAATTTATAAACCCAAAATCAGTACTCACAGTGCTTTATGAATCATTTGAAGACAGGTGTAGATATGTGGAGAGTGGCAAACAATTTTGGTCACCCAACCAGTACACGTGTTCTGAGGTTGAACAAAAAAGTGCTTTGCCCTGTTTCTGGTCTCAATTTGAAAATACTTAGCATCCCGTGGGGCCCTCCTGGGTACCATCCCCTCCTTGTTCTTGCTTCTTGTTTGTAGAAAGAGCTTTTGTATCCTAGGCCTTCCTCAAGTTTCAAAGAACAGACTCAAACAATTAATCCTCAGAGAAGTAGAAAATGCACAAAGGAAAGTAGTCAAGGAAGAAAAGTAGTAACAACTTGAACAATAGAGTCACAGACTCCTAATTCTTCCTGAAGGTGTATGGATAACAATCTGATGCATATCTCTGAGCTGTTCTGGAGAAAATAAGATCCCCATGCAGGAAGGATGTTGATCACATGCTATCCACAAGAACATAGACCTCAGACTGGTTGGAACCTGAAGTTTAATAATTAAGAATCCCAAAAACATCACCCTATTACCTCACCACCAGCCAGTCAGAAGGATGTCTATGAGCTGATCACACACCCTGAAATGCTCTCCCCTAATGTTGCCTTTAAAAACCCTACCTGAAAGCCATTGGGAAGTTTTCAGCATTAGCTGCTTATTCCTCTTGATTGGCGTCTGCAAATAAACACTGTACTTTCCTTCCTAGTAACCCGTTGTCAGTAGATGAGCTTTTCTGTGTGTCTGGTGAGATAACCTGTTAGGTTCAGTAGCAGTATTGTAAAGAAGTGTTCTTTTGTGATCTGGATAATGCCATGTTTATTTTTTCTTTTGGGTTTTTGTGCTCTTTGTTGATTTCACTGTTTACATTGGCTCCTAAGTGCAGTTTCGAAGCGCTCTCCAGTGTTTCTAAGTATGAGGAGGCTGTGATGTGCCTTATGGGGAGTGTAAGTGTGGTACGTATGTTTTATTCAGGCGTGGATTGGTCATGGGTTCAGTCAACTATGTGTGTGTATGTGTGTGAAACAAGATTGTGTATTCATTGGCTGATGTAACTTTCATTACTAGAGGCTCACAGGAACTTAATCCTATATTTCCCCTAAAAGTAGTGGCTCAGTATTTGTGAATTTCATGTTCATGGCAACTTTATAGAACATAATTACCATGATTAATGAGAACTGACTATATGGGGTCAAGAATAAGAAGAAAAAAATTTTTTTATTTAGCCTCTCAATGCAATTCTTAGGTTTGTTATATTGGATTTAACTTCTAGGCTACAGTTTCTCCATTTGTTTAATAAGAATAATAATTCTTGTCTGAAAAGTGTTGTTTTAAAGATTAAATGAGGTAATAAGTATGAAATTCCTTTGTAAACTGAAATGCTGTAATAGGAACAGTGAGTATAATTTACTTAAGGAGTGGAAAATATGCTAGGGATTTTATAATTACTGCTGTTTAGTAATGTTTAATAAGGGTATGCAATTTTTTCTTGATTTAATAAGACTACAAATCACATTGTTCAGCTGTTTAAACAGTTTACATCTAAAATTCAAATTTCATTTTAACTAGGAGCATTGTCTTTTCTCTATGTTTTTCAACTTGTTAAAATATATTACATTATATGGGAGCAAAACTGAATATTAAAGAACACTGTGGGGTTGCATGTATTTGTATCTTTTGTTTTCTCTGGGCTGCCTCTGCTTAATTTACTAACACATAAATCTTTCCTACTCTTAGAGCTGCAAAGCCAATTTAGCAGAGAAAGAATGAAGCTGAATTCTGTTCTGCCTCATGCATCACCAAGAAAATTGCTAGGCCAGTTAAGTTTTGATTGCAGAATATTTATTTTTGGTGACAGATGTTGCTGATGTAAGAACCTAGGCAATCACAGTTTGAATTAGTCCTGGGTTGTGATTGAAAAAAAAAAAGGAAATGGAAAATCTTAATGAAGGCAAATATGCAACATCAAGACGGCATTTTTGGTATTAGATTTCTGACGATATTTGTGTGATGGGTACAGTGTGACTACATTTGCATGTAAGCAGTGACTTAGGGGCAGAACGGTGGACCCAGCCTTGTATGAAATCCTATTCTCAAGGTTACAGTGAGATCTCAGATGGCAAAGAATCTGCCTGCAATGCAGGAGACCCAGGTTCACTCCCCAGGTCAGGAAGATTCCCCTGGAGGAGAGAATGGCTACCCACTCCAGTATTGTTGCCTGGAGAATTCCATGGACAGAGGAGCCTGGCAGGCTACAGTATATGGGGTTGCAAGGAGTCAGACACGACTGAGTGACCAACACACACACACAGAGCCTAAGAGAGGTAAGTTTGCTACATTCCAAGCGCTTGTTTGGATTGAAGCAGGGTCTAGAGTGGAGACTATGACTAGAAACAGTTTCTGAGAGGAAGGGACTGTTTCATTGTCCCTAAGCTTATATCTATCAAAACACTTATCACAACATATTATAATAGTTTTTTTCTCTTTGTGTTGCGATCGTTCACAGATGACTAATATGTGCAAAGATGCTCACAAAGTGAGCACGTAATAGATTTTCAATAACTATTGGGTGAAAAAATCTCTGTACTGAATGCACATACAACTTCACACAAGAGAAGAGAGTCACTGGTATTCTTGTCTCCTGGACAGTCTTGCATAGTGCTATGTATACTGGTTTTGTGGTCCCCAAATGAATCGCTGATAGAGGTATGTTAGGGATTTGTCACAGGGAGCCCCACGGAGAAGACCCTGGGAGTAATTTTCTCATTACAATGCCATCTTCCCTCTTTAAAACTAGCAAAAGGTAAATTTGTTCAAACCCATAGCATGTGCAACACTAAGAGTGAATGGCAATGAGCTCTATAGACTCTGGGTGATAACGATGTGTTAAAATAAAAGTCCATCAGTTGTAATAAAATGCATCAGTCTGGGGGAAGATGCAGATAATGGGGGAGGCTTTACATGTGTGGGGAGAGGTTTATGGGAAATCTCTGGCTTTCTGCTTAATTTTGCTTTGAAGCTAAAACTACTCTAAAAAATAAGATCTGTTTTAAAAGAAATAGAAACTTGTTGGCCAAAAATGATCTTCAATTCTTGGTCTGCAGTTTTTGAATATGTAAAAAGGTCACCAGAAATCCTGTTTCTTACTCATTCCCAAGGTGAATCAAGGGATGATTCCTACGAAGGAAATTAGTAAAGGAGAAAAATCAGTAAGTTAGCTTAATTATTTTATCTGTCCAAACAGTACATTAGCTTTTTGTGTACTAAAGTGAAGATTCAATTTTAATATGAATTTTTCATGTTTCAAGGTAAATAAAAATTCAGTTGCTTTATTTATTTTGGCTGTAGCAGGTCTTAGTTGTTGCATGATCTTTATCTTTTTTCAGGGAGAAGGAGCCAATCTCTAATTGCACTGTGCAGACTTCTCCTTGTGGTGGCTCCTCTTGTTGTGGGGCTTGGGCTTTAGTGGCTGCAGCACATGGGCTCAGTAGTTCTAGACTACAGCTCAGTGGTTGTGGCACATGGCCTTTAGTTGCTCCGTGGCAGTTGGGATCTTCCTGGACCAGGGATTGAAACCATGTCCGCTGCATTGGTAGGCAGATTCTTCACCACTGAGCCACCAGGGAAGCCCAGTTCTAATGTTTTGAGGTATATTAGAAGGAAGCATGACTGGAAATATCTAGTAAACTGTATTTTAATTTTACAAAGTGTATTTTAGTAGCCATTCATACTTGTCCATTTCATTACCATATGGCAGGTAACTTTGCCAACAGCTTTGATTGTTTTTCATGGTAAAGAACGTTCACCCATTTGTTCCTGGAAACCTAACTAAGTGATTATAAGTCACAAACAAAAAAACGCAATGAGTTGTTTCTCTGCCAAGGTCAATTTTTTTGCCCTGTAGTGTTTTTCATTAGATATTTTCCTTTTGCTGAGATGTGGGACATTTTTCTTTTGAATTTTGCTTGAGAGTGAACTTTTAAACATGGAAACACAAACACATATACATATACACAGAGGAGCACACATATGTAGAGAGGAAAGTCCAGAGTGCAGGAGTGGATAGTCATTGCAATGAAACCTGGCCTCGGGTTAAATGGTCTAGAACAGGGATGGGTGGCACCCTTCTTGGTGACCTCAGGCTGCAGGTCATTGTCAGGTGATCAAAGTCACTTATGTGATATAACGCTTCTTGCCTCATGAATGGCCAAATCCCAGATGTCAGACAACTTCACATGGCTCTCACTTCCTTCACTGTGAGAAAGGAGAGGATAATGTGTAATTTAGTGAAATGAAAAGCCAACACAGAGCTGTCAGATATTCCAGCTCAGCCTCTTTTCCACAGGAAGCACCACGCTGAGTTGGTTATGACTTCCCTGAGGTTACTGATTTTATGTTGCAATACAGACTGGTGATCTCAGCCCAGGCAGCAGGTTCTACCTACAAAGATAGAAAGGCAGTTCCTAGTTCATTTCAGTTCAGTTCAGTCACTCAGTTGTGTCCAACTCTTTGCGACCCCATGAATCACAGCACGCCAGGCCTCCCTGTCCATCACCAATTCCCGGAGTTCACTCAAACTCATGTCCACAGAGTCGGTGATGCCATCCAGCCATCTCATTCTCTGCCTTCCCCTTCTCTTCCCGCCCCCAATCCTTCCCAGCATCTGACTCTTTTCCAGTGAGTCAACTCGTCGCATGAGGTGCCAGAGTATTGGAGTTTGAGCTTTAGCATCAGTCCTTCCAATGAACGCCCAGGACTGATCTCCTTTAGAATGGACTGGTTGGATCTCCTTGCAGTCCAAGGGACTCTCAAGAGTCTTCTCCAGCACCACAGTTCAAAAGCATCAATTCTTCGGTGATCAGCTTTCTTCACAGTCCAACTCCACATCCATACATGACCACTGGAAAAACCATAGCCTTGACTAGACGGACCTTGCTTGGCAAAGTAATGTCTCTATTTTTAATATACTAACTAGGTTGGTCATAACTTTCCTTCCAAGGAGTAGACGTCTTTTAATTTCATGGCTGCAATCAGCATCCACAGTGATTTTGGAGACCCCCAAAATAAAGTCTGACACTGTTTCCACTGTTACCCCATTTATTTCCCATGAAGTGATGGGAAATGCCATGATCTTAGTTTTCTGAATGTTGAGCTTCAAGCCAACCTTTTCATTCTCCTCTTTCACTTTCATCAAGAGGCTTTTTAGTTCCTCTTCACTTTCTGCCATAAGGGTGGTGTCATCTGCATATCTGAGGTTATTGATATTTCTCCTGGCAATCTTGAATACAGCTTGTGCTTCTTCCAGCCCAGTGTTCCTCATGATGTACTCTGCATGTAAGTTAAATAAGCAGGGTGACAATATACAACCTTAACGTACTCCTTTTCCTATTTGGAACCAGTCTGTTGTTCCATGTCTAGTTCTAACTGTTGCTTCCTGACCTGCATACAGGTTTCTCAAGAGGCAGGTCAGGTGCTCTGGGATTCCAATCTCTTTCAGAATGTTCCACAGTTTATTGTGATCCACACAGTCAAAGACTTTGGCATAGTCAATGAAGCAGAAATAGATGTTTTTCTGGAACTCTCTTGCTTTCTCCATGATCCAGTGGATGTTGGCAATTTGATCTCTAGTGCCTCTGCCTTTTCTAGAACCTACTTGAACATCTGGGAGTTCACAGTTCACATATTGCTGAAGCCTGGCTTGGAGAATTTTGAGCATGACTTTACTAGCGTGTGAGATGAGTGCAATTGTACGGTAGTTTGAGCATTCTTTGGCATTGCCTTTCTTTGGGATTGGAATGAAAACTGACCTTTTCCAGTCCTGTGGCCACTGCTGAGTTTTCCAAATTTGCTGGCATACTGAGTGCAGCACTTTCACAGCATCATCTTTCAAGGTTTGAAATAGCTCCACTGGAATTCCATCACCTCCACTAGCTTTGTTCGTAGTGATGCTTTCTAAGGCCCACTTGACTTCACGTTACAAGATGTCTGGCTCTAGGTCAGTGATCACGTTACCGTGATTATCTTGGTCGTGAAGATCTTTTTTGTACAGTTCTTCTGTGTATTCTTGCCACCTCTTCTTAATATCTTCTGCTTCTGTTAGGTCCATACCACTTCTGTCCTTTATCGAGTCCATCTTTGCATGAAATGTTCCCTTGGAATCTCTAATTTTCTTGAAAAGATCTCTTGTTTTTCCTTTTCTGTTGTTTTCCTCTATTTCTTTGCATTGATTGCTGAGGAAGGCTTTCTTATATCTCCTTGCTATTCTTTGGAGCTCTGCATTCAGATGCTTATATCTTTCCTTTTCTCCTTTGCTTTTTGCTTCTCTTCTTTTCACAGCTATTCCTAAGGCCTCCTCAGACAGCCATTTTGCTTTTTTGCATTTCTTTTCCATGGGGATGGTCTTGGTCCCTGTCTCCTGTACAATGTCACGAACCTCTGTCCAGAGTTCATCAGGCACTCTATCTATCAGATCTAGTCCCTTAAATCTATTTCTCACTTCCACTGTATAATCATAAGGGATTTGACTGAGGTCATATCTGAATGGTCTATTTGTTTTCCCTACTTTCTTCAATTTAAGTCTGCATGTGGCAGTAAGGAGTTCATAATCTGAGCCACAGTCAGCTCCTGGTCTTGTTTTTGCTAACTGTATAGAGCTTCTCCATCTTTGGTTGCAAAGAATATAATCAATCTGATTATACTGTTCCTATTCCTAGTATTCAGGTATCGGAGAAGGCAATGGCAAGCCACTCCAGTACTCTTGCCTAGAAAATCCCATGGATGGAGGAGCCTGGTAGGCTGCAGTCCGTGGGGTCGCTAGGGGTCGGACACGACTGAGCAACTTTACTTTCACTTTTCCCTTTTCACACATTGGAGAAGGAAATGGCAACCCACTCCAATGTTCTTGCCTGGAGAATCCCAGGGACGGGGGAGCCTGGTGGGCTTCCGTCTATAGGGTCACACAGAGTCGGACACGACTGAAGTGAGTCAGCAGCAGCAGCAGCAGCAGTATTCAGGTATAATTATATTTTATACACATTTCTTTTTTCCTATTGTGAGATACTACTGATATAAATCCAAAGCCAAGAGTCATTTTCCAGGGCCTGATTAAAAGCTAGGATTTAGATTCATAGTTAGTCCCAGCTGCATATGCCTATGGTTCCATAATAATTTTTGTATTTTCAGTAAATTGTCACTGTGTACTGCAGAAATAAAATCTGTTTATTAAAGCTGTGGCTGATGGCAAATATTTAATAGCATTGAACCAAACTAGTGGAGGTGATGGAATGCCAGTTGAGCTATTTCAAATCCTAAAAGATGATGTGTTAAAGTGCTACACACATTATGCCAGAAAATTTGGAAAACTCAGCAGTGGCCACAGGACTGTATAAGGTCAGGTTTCATTCCAATCCCAAAGAAAGGCAATGCCAAAGAATGTTCAAACTGGTACACAGTTGCACTTGTCTCACATGCTAACAAAATAATGCTGAAAATTCTTCAAGCTAGGCTTCAACAGTACATTACCTGAGAACTTCCAGACGTTCAAGCTGAATTTAGAAAAGTCAGAGATCAAATTGCCAGCATCCACTGGATCATTGAAAAAGCAATAGAATTCCAGAAAAACATCTACTTATGCTTCAGTGACTATGCCAAAGCCTTTGACTGTGTGGATAACAACAAGCTGTGGAAAATTCTGAAAGGGATGGGAATACCAGACCACCTGACCTGCCTCCTGAGAAATCTGTAAGCAGGTCAAGAAGCAACAGAACCAGACATTGAACAACAGACTGGTTCCAAATTGAGAAAGGAATACATCAAGGCTGTATATTGTTACCCTGCTTATTTAAGTTATATGCAGAGTACATCATGAGAAATGCTGGGCTTGAGGAAGTACAACCTGGAATCAACATTGCTAGGAGAAATCTCAATAACTTTAGATATGCAGATTACACCACCCTTATGGCAAAAGTGAAGAGGAGATAAAGAGCCTCTTGATGAAAATGAAAGAGGAGAGTGAAAAACCTGGCTTAAAACTCAGCGTTCAGAAAACTAAGATCATGGCATCTGGTCCCATCACTTCATGGCAAATAAATAGGGAAACAATGGAAACAGTGTCAGACTTTACTTACTTGGGCTCCAAAATCACTGCAGATGGTGACTGTGAATTTAAAAGACACTTACTCCTTGGAAGAAAAGTTATGATCAGCCTAGATAGAATATTAAAAAGCAGAGACATTACTTTGCCAATTATGTCCATCTAGTCAAAGCTTTGTTTTTTCCAGTAGTCATGTATGTATGTGAGAGTTGGACCATAAAGAAGGCTGACCACCAAAGAATTGATGCTTTTAAATTATGGTGATGGAGAAGACTCTTGCGAGTCCCTTGAACAGCAAAGAGATCTAACCAGACAATCCTAAAGGAAATAAATCCTGAATATTCATTGGAAGAACTGGTGCTGAAGCTCCATTGATCACCTGAATGCAAAGATCAGACTATTGGAAAAGACCCTGATGCTGGGAAGGATTGAAGGCGAGAGTTGAAGTGGACGACAGAGCATGAGATGGTTGGATGGTATCACCAACTTAATGTACATGAGTTTGAGGAAGCTCTAGGAATTGGTGATGGACAGGCAAGCCTGGTGTGCTGCAGTCCATGGGGTCAAAAATGGTTGGACATGACTGAGTGACTGAATTGAACTGAATATGGCAGGTATTTCAGAAGCAGAGAACTTTAAAATGTAGTTCTCACCAGCTTTGTACATGTGTGTATGCAGCCTATTAATCCTTGTGTCTTCATTCACCTATAAAAGGTGTTAATTCATCAATACTGAGTAGATGCAATCTACACACCATGAGTCAGAGACAAAGAAACAGTTTATTTCAGATGTCAAATAACTTATTAGCTATGTTTTACATAGCTTCATTCTTTAATGGATTGTGTAGGTTCATTCTTCATTGTGTTGACACTTGAGAAAAAAATAAGGGGAAGTGAAGAGTTGTTGAATATTTGGAGTAAATAGCAATAGCATGAGAGGGTGAGTATTGTAAAAGGCGAATGCCAGGAGGATGAGGAACGAGCGGAAACATCATTGGATTGCTATCAAAGGGGCAGACGTGTCAAACATTTTGTTCCTTCCCAGCCCCTGGATTTTTGTTCCGCATTTTCTCCCTGTCTCTAAAATTGAATTTAAATAGAAGTGCTTGCTTTAGCTGACTAGAAATTCAGCAAAATCAGAAATTAATATTTTAAGACTGGTATTCATATATGGAAAACAGAAATGCTATAACCTGCTGTCAAGGGAAAATTGTTCCAAATCAGAAAAACTCTCCACACAGGTACAAGAGAAGGAAGGAATTTTTTAAAAAATTGAATAAGGTTTTAACTAGGTTTTGATGTGCATCATAGGGAATTTACTAAGAGATTACAGACAGAGAGAGACTTTACCTTTTTATTAATACATAAGCAGATACAATTTTTGCTTATGTGGTCTCAAGATAAACATTAGTTTTCAAGTAAAAGGACTTAATAGTACCATTTGTCACACAGCGTTCATCCTAGTCTCACCTAGTACCGGGGGTGACCATTTCTGTTAGCTAATTGACTTTAACCAGAGGAAAAATAAATGTCTTATATGTTTATGACAAGCTTGGAGAGAGACACCCATTTAGTTAGGCTCCTACATCACAGAAACTGAAGACAGGGGCTCTCTCCCTCTCTTTATGTTTACATTTCAAAATGGCTCCTGGGTCCTTGAGAAACTCTTATCTGTGTCTTAAAGTTCCCAAGAGGCTTATTTAGCTTTTAAAGAGATTTACATACATTTAAAAAAGAACAGAAAAAGACATTACATGTTTTCTAAAGTAAATGCCCTAAAGAAAGGAGGGAAGGGAGAATCTCTTATTTTCAGAAATAAAGAATTTAGTGTCTTTTTGTATTTGCTTTTACAATCTCTTCCCTGTATAACTATAAAGAAGCAACACTATAATTTTCTAATTATCTCCATTACTTTTTCTACCTGCTCTGTTGCAGTTGTCTAAATATCCACCATGTTCATAGTCACATAGTATGAGCCACCAGCTAGTATCAAAATCTTATTTCAAGGCACACATTAAAAGGTACAGAAACATCCAGTGTTCACCGTATATGGCTTTAAGTGTTTTAAGTCTTGAGGACAAACCCATTCTATAGGCCATTTCTAAATGGCCTTGTGCATTGGTTCTAAATCTAATTACACAATTATAGTCAACTATATCTCTAGGCATTCACCTTTGTTTACTTATCTACTCTGGGACTGGAGAAAATTTGTCATCCCCAAATTAATAGGGTAACATTAGACCTGTCTTTTGCAATCACTATCTGTAAATTCCAAATTTCTGTTTTTCTCCTAATTAGGTGTCTTCCCTCTTATGTATTACCCTTCTAATCAAGCTATCTAACAAAACATTTTTGCTTGACATTTGGGATCTGAGTACCTGGATGCACATTAATTATTTTTACTTTGTTAGTATAAAATTTGGAAAATGGAAAATGGCTCCACTTTAACTCTGTCAATAAAAATGAGATTGTTGAAGCTGTCGATCAGATCACGTTTATGTGGGGAATACGACCTAGAGCTGATTGGAAATAAGCTTGTTGGGAACCACACTGAGAGCACAGAGAAGAGGAGAAATGCAACAAATCACATATTGGAGCCAATTATACAGAGTGAAGTAAGCCAGAAAGAAGAACATCAATACCGTATATTAACGCATATATATGGAATTTAGAAAAATGGTAACCTGAACCCTGTATAAGAGACTGCAAAAGAGACATAGGCATTTAGAACAGTCTTTGGGACTCTGTGGGAGAGGGTGAAGGTGGAATGATTGGAGAGAATGGAATTGTAGCATGTATATTATCATAAGTGACCAGTCCAGGTTCGATGCATAAATTTTCCTCTGTTCATTTCTTTGCATTTGTGCTTTTTTAATAAAATTCTTTTTTAGATAAAAAATAAAATAAAATAAAATGTGATTCTTAAAGTAATAGAAATAGCCCTACTAGGAGATGTGTTAACCTTAGGAAGCTATTAATCTTTATGAATCAAGGTTTATCATCTATAATGTGAAAACCAATGTACCTGTATTATGAGAGTAAATTAGTGATGAATTGAGATATTGTGTGCAGGTGCTAAGAACAGATTCTGGCACAAAGTGAATGGTGACTGAAGAGACTGCTAGTATAAAGTGAACCCATCTACCTTTGGTTTTGAGCTTTCCCATCAAATCCAAGACCATAGTCCATCAGTTTTCCCTCCTTTAGCTCACACCAGCATGTTTCCTAGTAGTATTTTTCCTTTGGTCTTTAAATGTATTTACATATCCTCTGTCCCAAAACAAATACATATTGTGTGATATATAACTTAATCTGACCTACTTTTTAAAAATTAACATTAGTGAAGTATAATTTATGCATAATAAAATGCACTCATTTTATTCGCAGCTTAGTTTTTGTGACAGGCGTGTGTGTCTATAGGAATGTATGGTGTAACCACCACCATATTCAACATGTACATTACCACAGATGACTCATGCCCATCTGCAGTCAATCCTCATCTCAACTTGTATCTGCTTCTGTCTCTATAGCGTTAGTTGCTCAGTCATGTCCAACTCTTTGGACCCCACAGACTGTATTGTAGCCCATTGGCTCCTCTGCCCATGGAGCTCTCCAGGCAAGAATACTGGTGTGGATTGGCATTTCCTTCTCCAGTCTCCTGGAGTAGTCCTGCCTTTTAAAAAAATTGTCACTGGTGGGCTGCAGTCCATGGGGTCACTACTAGTCCGACACGACTGAGTGACTTCACTTTCACTTTTCACTTTCACACATTGGAGAAGGAAATGGCAACCCACTCCAGTGTTCTTGCCTGGAGAATCCCAGGGACGGGGGAGCCTGGTGGGCTGCCGTCTATGGGGTCACACAGAGTCGGACACGACTGAAGTGACTTAGCAGCAGAGTTGTTTCCAGGTTGGGCTATCATGAACAAAACTACTACAAATATTCTTAGACAAGTGTTTGTGTGGATACATGTTTTTATTTCTTTTGGGTAAATATTTAGGCGTAGAATTGCTGGGGCATAGTCAGATAGCATACATTTAAATTTATAGAAACAATCAAATTGTTTCTCAAAGTTGTAACTTTAAATGCTCACATAATGTCTAAGAGTTCTGGCTTCCTCAACAACATATGATATTGTCAGTCTTTTTTAACTTGTTTTAATTGATGTGTCCTGAAAGCACATTGTAGCTTTAATTTGTGTTTCTTTTTGAATGTTTCTGAGACTTGGAGCTTTTGTTTTATTTTTGCTGAAGAATAAACCCTCCATCAAGAGGAGAGTGAAAAGGTTGGCTTGAAGCTCAACATTCAGAAAACAAAGGTCATGGCACCTGGTCCCATCACTTCATGGGAAATAGATGGGGAAACAGTGGAAACAGTGTCAGACTTTATTTTTTTGGGCTCCAAAATCACTGCGGATGCTGATTCCAACCATGAAATTAAAAGATGCTTACTCCTTGGAAGGAAAGTTATCACCAACCTAGATAGTATATTAAAAAGCAGAGACATTACTTTGCCAACCAAGGTCCGTCTAGTCAAGGCTATGTTTTTTCCAGTGGTCATGTATGGATGTGAGAGTTGGACTGTGAAGAAAGCTGATCGCCAAAGAATGGATGCTTTTGAACTGTGGTGCTGGAGAAGACTCTTGAGAGTCCCTTGGACTGCAAGGAGATCCAACCAGTCCATTCTAAAGGAGATCAATCCTGGGTGTTCATTGGAAGGACTGATGCTAAAGCTGAAACTCCAATACTTTGGCCACCTAATGCGAGAAGTTGACTCACTGCCAAAGACTCTGATGCTGGGAGGGATTGGGGGCGGGAGGAGAAAGGGATGACAGAGGATGAGATGGCTGGATGGCGTCACCGACTCGATGGACATGAGTTTGAGTGAACTCCAGGAGTTGGTGATGGCCAGGGAGGCCTGGCGTGCTGTGATTCATGGGGTCGCAAATAGTTGGCCACGACTGAGCGACTGAACTGAGCTGAACTGAAACCCTCCATCTCTTGCCTGGTTGGGGAATGATATTTGTTGCCTGTGGAGGATGAGAGAGGGAGTTGAGTGGCCTAAATTCTGTGTAGACTTCAAACTGCAATTACTTACATTCATCCCCTGCCATTCCAGTGGCTCAAAATTGGAACTTTGAGGAGGCTCTCTGCAGCCTGGACAGTGTTCTTCACCTGGGCACCCTTTTCCTCAGGCACTTTTGTCTCAGCTTTCTCTGCACTACATCAGTGCCCCCTCCTCCATATGCTTTATCTTGTCTAAAAGGTTGTCTTTGTGAGTTAATACACTTAAAAATTTCTTCAGAGGAAACAGAGGAACACACTCTCAGTTCTCCACGTTGTTAGTAAATCTCTCTCCTTTAGTTTCCACCTTACTTTCTCATGTATTTATTCACTGTTTCACACAAAAGTTATTGATGACAAAGCTAATAATCTCTCTTTTTAAAAATTTTTTAAAATTTATTTAATTGGAGGCTAATTACATTATTGTATTGGTTTTGCCATACATTGACATGAATCTGCCCCGGGTGTACATGTGTTCCCCATCTTGAAACCCCCTCCCACCTCCCTCCCCATCCCATCCCTCTGGTTCATCCCAGTGCACCAGCCCCAAGCATCCTGTAGCATGCATTGAACCTAGACTAATAATCTCTTAAAACTTACTTTTAATTTGATTTAACTTGTCTTAACCAAACTTTCTTTCCCTCACCAAAACGCCTTTTGTCCTTGATGTCCACAGTCCAAATCTGTATGTTTCCTCATATTTCTTTTTCATTCCATCTTGGTCTCACTGGCTCGTTTCCCTTTCTCCAATGTCCCTTCGATTAACTGAAAGGCCAGGAATGGGGAGATGTCAGCGTATTTTTATTTCCAGTGGCGCTATGACACAAGTTATTTCAGTAAAATTCCATGAGGATTTGGCCTTGCTACTCTTCAATAGCAGCCTAATTCTCTAAGGGAAGAGAGTTATTGCTCTATGTGAGTTGTTGCCTGAGCTCCATAAGATAAAACGTAGAGAGAATCTTCATGATAATTCTAAGGTTCTCCAGTTTCTTTAATTCCTGGAAACTGTCTCTTACATATAATGTGTTGACAGTAAGGAAATTGACCATTTCAAGCAATATCTAAACCTGGGAATAACAATAATAAAAAAGACAGGCAAAATGGGTCTTTTTTCTACTTTCTCTCAAGAAAGCACAATTTTGAAACTCTCCCCTGCTAGAAAAAGATTCAGTCACATCAGTCTCACAAAGCTCCATTCAGTTTTTCTTTGAACATAAAACTGCTGTAAAATTAAAGTTTATTAAAAAACAAATAAACTGAAAATGTTGAAAGAATGATACTATAACTGGAAAATATGCTATAGGAAATAATGAAGCAATTAGATTGCCAGTCAGTTTTTAAAATATCTAGTATGTCATAAAAAAATTTTTTTAAAATTTTTTTTCTGAATTTTTTCTTCATTTGCAAATTGGGAATATTATAGAGGCATAAGACAAATCTAAAATAATCTCAAAACAGTTTTGAATCTGGATTGCTTAGCAATGTGTTTGTGTGGTATGATAATTTCAGAGGAATTATTATGTTTTTTTAGTTTTTATTCACCAGTCTTTTTTTTTCCATTTTTTTTCCAAGATATTTTTTCCTTTCCCCCCCAAAAATATGAAACTTAATAATTGTTCTATTAAGACATTGAATACAAAGATCTAGCTAATTTGTATCTGTTGTAAGCTTTCCTGACTGACACTAGGGATAAAAGGTACTTTATGTTTAATGTTTCTTATCATAGATGTCAGATGACCGAGTTATACCAAGCTCTGCAGTACTTGGGAAGAACAGACTGTGCTACAGAGAATGATGGGAGGCCAGAATGCTCAAGAGCCTGGGAATGATATATGGAAGCTTTCACCTTTAGAATTCAACCATAAGTGGCAGTGTTTATTAGAAACTAAATGCTGGTGTCTGAATTATGCTCTTCCCAAAAGGAGGGTAAAAGGTATTTTATTTTAATAATAATTAAACTGAAGTGGACTAGTCTTTAGGGTGAAAGTTCCGTTTTTTTGAAATTGTAGTACAGGAAGATATATCAACATGGTTTTCTGTATCATACATAGTAGTACTCCAGTTTTTATGTAGCTGCATTTCTAAATAAGATATTCTTGTCTATAAAATATGAAACAATAATTAGAGTAATTTTATACAATTGTCTAGCAGAACCAAGTTTTCTGATCAGGGATAATTCCCTATGAGGATTTACCATTGTATTGTGGTTTTTCCACTTATCTTCTGCAGGGAGATTATAATGCTGTTACATATAAAGAAAATATTTACATTACCTTTATAAAGTACTATTTGTAATCATGTGTTTATTTAGACTTATGAATAAATAAGTGAAATTTTACATAAATTTACCTTTCAGTTCAGTTTAGTTGAGTTGCTCAGTTGTGTCCGACTCTTTGTGACCCCATGGCCTGCAGCACACCAGGATTCCCTGTCCATCACCAACTCCCGGAGTTTACCCAAACTCATGTTCATTGAGTTGGTGATGCCATCCAGCCATCTCATCCTCTGTCATCCCTTTCTCCTCCTGCCTTCAACTTTTCCCAGCATCAGGGTCTTTTCAAATGACTCAGCTCTTCCCCTCAGGTGGCCAAAATACTGGAGTCTCAGCTTCAATATCAGTCTTTCCAATGAACACGAAGGACTGATCTCCTTTAGGATGGACTGGTTGGATCTCCTTGCAGTCCAAGGGACTCTCAAGAGTCTTCTCCAGCACCACAGTTCAAAAGCATCCATTCTTTGGCGATCAGCTTTCTTCACAGTCCAACTCTCACATCCATACATGACCACTGGAAAAACCATGGCCTTGACTAGACAGACGTTTGTTTGCAAAGTAATGTCTCTGCTTTTTAATATACTATCTAGTTTGGTCATAATTTTCCTTCCAAGGAGTAAGCGTCTTTTAATTTCAGGCTGCAGTCACCATCTGCAGTGATTTTGGAGCCCCCCAAAATAAAGTCTGACACTGTTTCCACTGTTTCCCCATCTATTTCCCATGAAGTGATGGGACCAGATGCCATGATCTTAGTTTTCTGAATGTTGAGCTTTAAGCCAACTTTTTGACTCTCCTTTTTCACTTTCATCAAGAGGCTCTTTAGTTCTGCATATCTGAGGCTATTGATATTTCTCCCGGCAATCTTGATTCCAGCTTGTGCTTCATCCAGCACAGCATTTCTCATGATGTACTCTGCATATAAGTTAAATAAGCAGGGTGACAATATACAGCCTCGATGAACTACTTTTCCTATTTGGAACCAGTCTGTTTTTCCATGTCCAGTTCTAACTGTTGCTTCCTGACCTGCAAACAGGTTTCTCAAGAGGCACGTCAGGTGGTCTGGGATTCCCATCTCTTTCAGACTTTTCCATAGTTTATTGTGATCCACACAGTCAAAGGCTTTGCCATGGTCATTAAAGCAGAAATAGATTTTTTTTCTGGAACTCTCTTGCTTTCTCGATGATCCAGCGGATATTGGCAATTTGATCTCTGGTGCCTCTGCCTTTTCTAAATCCAGCTTTAACATCTGGAAGTTCACAGTTCATGTATTGCGGAAGTCTGGCTTGGAGAATTTTGAGCATTACTTTACTAGCATGTGCTGCTGCTGCTGCTAAGTCACTTCAGTCATGTCCAACTCTGTGTGACCCCATAGACGGAAGCCCACCAGGCTCCCCCGTCCCTGGGATTCTCCAGGCAAGAACACTGGAGTGGGTTGCCATTTCCTTCTCCAATGTGTGAAAGTGAAAAGTGAAAGTGAAGTTGCTCAGTCGTGTCCGACCCTTAATGACCCCACGGACTACAGCCTACCAGGCTCCTCCATCCATGGGATTTTCTAGGCAATAGTACCGGAGTGGCTTGCCATTGCCTTCTCCGACTAGCATGTGAGATGAATGCAATTGTGAGGTAGTTTGAGCATTCTTTGACATAGCCTTTCTTTGGGATTGGAATGAAAACTGACCTTTTCCAGTCCTGTGGCCACTGTTGAGTTTTCCAAATTTGCTTTCAGTTAGCTCTTCATAAATATTCTAGTTTTCCTAAATACAATATATCCTTTGTAGCTGTGGCACTTTACTTTAGTAGTAGTATTAATTTTTATTTTATTTTTAAAGCAAATGAATTTGGGCTTAGTGAGTAATAATGATGATGAATAAACTTTTCTTGGGATAGTAGTCCCCATAGAAAAGGAATGTGTCCAGGAACACTGCCAGACATATTGAAGCTCCATCTGCTCCTAATACTTACTTGTCATTGTTTAGTTTGTCAGACACTTTTGTGACCCCATGGACTGTAGCCTGTGAGGCTCCTCTGTCCATGAAATTTCCCAGGCAAGAATACTGGAGTAGGGACTTCCCTAGTGGTCCCCTGATTAAGACTCTGTGCTCCCAGTGAATAGATATGGATTAGATCCCTGGTAGGATCTCAATTAAAAGACACTTGCCCCTTGGAGGAAAAGCTATGACAAACCTAGGCAGCATATTAAAAATCAGAGACATTACTTTGCCAACAAAGGTCCATATAGTCAAAGGTATGATTTTTCCGGTAGTCATATGTGGATGTGAGATTTGGACCATGAAGAAGGCTGAGTGTCAAAGAACTGATGCTTTTGAACTGTGGTGTTGGAGAAGACACTTGAGAGTCCCTTGAACTGCAATGAGAGAAATCAATCCTGAATATTCATTGGGAGAACTGATGCTGAAGCTGAAGCTCCAATAGTTTTGCCACCTGATATGAAGAGCCAACTCATTAGAAAAGACCCTGATGATGGGAAATTTTGAAGGCAGAAGGAGAAGGGGATGGCAGAGGATGAAATGGTTGGATCGCATCACCAGCTCAGTGGACTTGAGTTTCCACAAGCTCCGGGGTTGGTGAAGGACAGGGCAGCCTGGCATGGTGCAGTGCATGGGTTTACAAAGAGTCAGACATGACTGAGCGACTGAACAACAAGGGGAACTAGATCCTGCATGCTGCAACTAACAACAATGACAAACTTAAAATTGGCCCTCCTGTCCCAAGGTACTGGTGCTGCAAACATCAATTGCCTTTGCCCCTTGCAGTAAACCAAGGCTGTTAAATATGATCAGTGTCCCTATTTGGGATCTTTTTTAGAATTTCCCTATTTTCTTAATTGTCTTTCTTTTTCTTTTACCTGCTTTCCAAAGCATTTGAAAATGTTTACTTCTCTGCTTTCAAACTCTAATATCCCACAGTTGTATTCTTTCCTGCCTCTCTACTGACTTCGTGTTCGACTCTTTGCCACCCCATGTTCTATACAGTCCATGGGATTCTCCAGGCCAGAATACCGGAGTGGGTAGCCTTTCCCTTCTCCAGGGGATCCTCCCAACCCAGGGATCGTACCCAGGTTTCCTGCATTGTGGGCAGATTCTTTACCAGCTGAGCCACAAGGGAAGCACAACAATACTGGAGTGGGTAGCCTATCCCTTCTCTAGTGGATCTTCCAGACCCAGGAATCAAACTGGGGTCTCCTGCATTGCAGGCGGATTCTTTACCAACTGAGCTATCAGGGAAGCCCACTTACTTCTTTAAGGGCTCTTTTTTGATCAACTTAGGCTTTTTTTTTTCTCTTCTCTGTTCATTTCAGTTCAGTCCCTCAGTCGTGTCCGACTTTTTGTGACCCCATGGACTGCAGTAGACCAGACCTCCCTGTCCATCACAAGCTCCAAGATGTTGCCCAAACTCATGTCCATTGAGTCTGTCATGCCATCCAACTATCTCATTCTCTGTTGTCCCCTTCTCCTCCTGCCTTCAAACTTTCCCAGCATCAGGGTCTTTTCCAATGAGTAAGCTCTTTGCATCAGGTGACCAAAGTATTGGAGTTACAGCTTCAGCATCAGTCCTTCTAATGGATATTCAGGACTGATTTCCTTTAGGATTGACAGGTTTGATCTCCTTGCAGTCCAAGGGACTCTCAAGAGTCTTCTCCAATACCACAGTTCAAAAGCATCAATTCTTCGGCACTAAGCCTTCTTTATGGTACAACTCTCACATTCATACATGATTCCTGGAAAAACCATAGCTTTGACTAGATGGACCTTTGTTGGCAAAGTAATGTCTCTGCTTTTTAATATGCTGTGTAGGTTTGTCATAGCTTTTCTCCCAAGGAGGAAGTGTCTTTTAATTTCATGTCTGCAGTCACCATCTGCAGTTATTTTGGAGCCAATTAAATAAAGTCTGTCACTGTTTCCACTGTTTCCCCATCTATTTGCCTTGAAGTGATGGGACCAGATGCCATGATCTTAGTTTTTGAATGTTGAGTTTTAAGCCAGTTTTTTCACTCTCCTTTTTCACTTTGATCAAGAGGTTCTTCAGTTCCTCTTTGCTTTCTGTCATGAGTGGTGTCCTCTGCATATTTGAGGTTATTGATATTTTTCCCAGAAATGTTTCCAGGTTGTGCTTCATTCAGCCCAGCATTTCTCATGATGTACTCTGCATCTAAGTTAAATAAGCAGGGTGACATTATACAGTCTTGACATACTATTTTCCCAATTTTAAACCAGTCCATTGTGTCACTTCCGATTCTAACTGTTGCTTCTTGACCTCCTTATAGAATTCACAGGAGGCAGGTCAGGTGGTCTAGTATTCCCATCTCTTGAAGAATTTTCCACAGTTTGTTGTGATCCACACAGTCAAAGGCTTTACCATAGTCAATAAAGCAGATGTTTTTCTGTAACTTTCTTGCTTTTTTGATGATCCAGCGGATGTTGGCAATTTGATCTCTGGTTCCTCTGCCTTTTCTAAATTCAGCTTGAACAACTGGATGTTCTCAGTTCACGTACTATTGAATTCTCTTTTAGAGAACTTTGAGCATTACTTTGCTAACTGTGAGATGAGTGCAATTGTGCAGTAGTTTGAGCATTCTTTGGCATTTCCTTTCTTTGTGATTGTAAGGAAAAATTGACCTTTTCCAGTCCTGTGGTCACTGCTGAATTTTCCAAATTTTTTGACATATTGAGTGCAGCATTTTCACAGCATGTCTTTTAGTACTTGAAGTAGCTTGGCTGGAATTCCATCACCTCCACTAGCTTTGTTCATAGTGATGCCCACCTGACTTCACACTCCAGGATGCCTGGCTCTAGGTGAATGATCACACCATCGTGGTATTCGGGTCATTAAGGTCTTTTTTGTATAGTTTTTTTCTCTACATTTCCTTTAAATGTAGGTGCTTAAATAGCTTCTTTTCTTGACCCTCTTTCTTTATTACTCTCCTTTCCAATTAAATCACAAAGCATTTATGAAAACTTGCATTATATAAAGCACTCTTATCAGCGGCAAAAGAGAGAGCCCTGCCTTCCAAGAGTCACAGTCCAATGAGGGAGACAGACAAGGCATTAATACAATAGGATGGAGTGCAATGTTGCTTGATCGGAAGAACTTTCCTTAGCTATGACTATCCAGGAGGAGTGCTTTATCCCATCTGTATTCCAGCAGACTCCTGCAAGAGTCACTGCTTGCGATATTCTAAGATATGTATATTTAGGTTTCATCCTGTTTCAGCACAGAACTCCAAAAACAAATTTCCTGAGATGAGAGCAGTAAAGGTTTTTGTCATATTAATGACATGACTTTTGCAAAGCACCTAAGGAAGGAGGCTAGTAGCCAGGGGAACCAACCAGGTGATCCAAGATGGGACTTTCTATCTCCTGACCTCCTGGGAGAGGAAGAGGTAGAGACTGAGTTCAGCTGCCAGTGGGGGATCATTTAGTCAGTATGTCTCCATAAAAGCCCCAAAGGATGGGTTTCTGACAGCTTCCAGTTGATGAACATGTAGAAATTTGGGGAGAGTGGCCTGCTCAGAGAGGGCTTTCTCCACACCAGTAACTGTAGTGTATAATTTCTTACTGCTATTAGGGTTGCTAAAGTTTTTAAACACGTAATCTCTTCACCTGAACATTTTCTGCATTTACTTTTCAAAGTACACATTTTTCCCATTGATTTCATCATTTTCCAACTACTACATTCTCATTTCTCTAAATGATATATTATTTGTGTCTGCATAGATTCATAAACACTAATACCCTGGAGATGTGATTGTCTTAAAACATAGATTAATATTTGTGTTTATTAATGAGTCATTCCCAAGAGTGTCTTCTGCAAAACTCTTCTTTACTTTTGTTGCCCTGGAAGGAGTTTAATGAATACTGCTAGATATTTGATAGAGAAGAGTAATTTCTGACTTAAGAACCACCTTTAAGATTTTCCTGTTTTCAGATGCCTTTCCTTTGGAACATTTAAACTTTTCCATTAGCATATGTTAAAGAGTAAGATGGGGGCTTCCCTGGTAGCTCAGGTGGTAAAGAAGCTGCCTGCAATGCAGTAGACCTGGCTTTGACCCCTGGGTAAGGAAGATCCCCTGGAGAAATGAATGGGAACCCACTCCAGTATTCTTGCTGGGAGAATCCTCATGGACTGAGGAGCCTGGAAGGCTACAGTCCATGGGATCTCAAAGAGTCGGACATGACTGAGCGACTAAGCACAGAGAGTAAGAAGTTAGAATGACTTTACTTCGTGTTTTTGCTGTTTGCATCTTTAAGTGGACAACATTAAATATTTTATGGAAAGTGCTCAAAATAAGTAGTAACTTTTAGTAACTAAAATTGTGCATAGTATTAAGGATCTTTTAGATATGATTTTTAAAATTCTAGCATTTTTCTTTCCTTTAAGCTTTCGGAAATTATAGAATGTTGTATATGTGACCTAGCGTATGAGCCTGTAGGTAGAAACATACCGTTCAGTCTCGGGATTTAGAGTGTGATTCTGGAAGACTTGGGTGGCATTCTTCATCCTTTCTTCCCGTGTTTGGTTATCTTCTAGCTCTTGTCGTCCAATCATACACTGAATAGGACCACAGAAAAGAGCTTAAGCTCAAATGCACTGTTATTTGTTCATGCTTTTACAAAGTAGATTAGTGATAAAAGAAAGCATGAAGTAATTTGCTAAAATATTTTAGATAGTCTGCAATTTTAAAGTGCTCCTGTTAACCTTCCTTCTTCTTTATCCTGGTTAATTAAAAGTATCAATTGAGCTGATTGTATTTTCTGTTTTGTTTATTGTTTCCTCAAGAGGCCTAATTTCTGTATAACCCTGCAAATATTCATATACAGTAATTTACATGGTATTTAGCTATTTCTGAGAAATCCATAGCCAGACTCATCTTTGATTTTCTTCTAGGCTCATTTAATAAAGATTATGAAGAGGCATGATCATTTGAGATTTCATTGTGGTTAATAATGGTGTTTGAATGTCAGATTTTTTTCCCCATATGGTCATTGATAATTGGGATTTTTAATTTATCTTGTAATGAGAATAGAAATCTTTTGAAATATTGTCACCTTTGAATCTAATTGCAGAGTGATATAACCATTGTTAATGGATGATTCTTTTTTTAGTTTAGTTTAAAATGTACAGCTTTTCTTTGCTTTCCCAAATAATTATTCTTATGGTCAGAATCATATAAAAAGGATTAAAAAATGGATTAATTATGTAGAAAACTGTACATCTCATTCTCTTCACCATTTATATCAATAATACCATAGAATCAGTTCAGGGAAAAGGCATGGACCAAGTTGTATGTAGGCAATATGAGGTCAAGTGTCTCTGGAAATTGTATGTATTCTATCTAAACTCCCAAGTCCAATGCTAAGTGCACAAGGGTCAAACCAAGAAGCTCTTATCTGAATTATCTTATTCGAGGGCCAGAGGCACCCCTTCTCATCTAGGTTTTCTTTTGGGAATCAGTGCTTGACTGAAATGGTAAGACATCGTGAACACAGGTTCTTCTAAGGATGAAAGTGGAATCAGGTCAGTTTGTATGTTTACGGGGCCTGTGATACGGATGAAGCACTTGTTTTACATCCTCATTATGGCAGAGGAAACAGATACATGAAGACCTAATGAGCACACCACATGGTGAATGCCGTGGTGGAGGTGTTGCTCAGGGTGGTAGGGCAGCACGAAGCAAGCACACGAATCAGCCCAGGAAAATCAAGGAAGGCCTCGCGGAGAAGATGAAGTCTGATTAGCTTTTCAAGTTGGTTAGAAATAAGCCAGATGCAAAGTTGGAGGGAGGCGGAGGGAAGCAAGGAAGGGTGGCTAAAATAACAAAAAAGAAACCCAGGATTTATTGATTCAGGCACTGTTTTAAGTGATACTTTAAATTGTTTCATCCTCCCAACAAACATGAGGCAGCTGTTACTGCTCTAAATCTCTATGTGAGGAAACTATGACACTGAATATTGAAGTAAACCCCCAAGGCCACAGAGCCAGGAAGTGACAGAGCTGAGACTGAGACCCACACCGTTTGGCTCCAGCATTGATATTCTAACCACTCTGCTGTACAGTCTTTTGCTGTAGTTAATTGATGGCTACAGTGAACTATAAGTGGATTAAATTGCTGGATAAAAATATTAGTTTGGAAAATGAGACACAGCTGGACAGTCTTGCTAGTAGGCATTGATTTTGTATGTCTTGGTAAGAAGATTGGGCTAGGGTTTCTCAAGTATAATGAATGACCAATTTTATTTTAAAAATTTCAAAATGACATAGGATGATTTGTTTATAAAATATAAAACCATATTAAGCAATGTGAAATTACTGGTAAAATTTAACCTCATCTTCTTAAATTCTGTGCTTTCCTAATCATGAGTTAGTAACAAACAGTTGGTAGAATAACATTCTGATGATTATTGGTTTACATATTTTATTTGTTCTGTGGTGTTGCTAAGGTTTCTAACCATTCAGAAAGTCAGGTGATCATCTTAGGTATTGGTGTCCCTGTAAAGAAAGGATCAGCGGCTGACAAGACTGCTTACAGGGAGCCCAGTTAGGCATCAGTGACTGTAACTCAGGCAAGAGATGACTAGAACCTAAACTGAGGCTGTGCTTGCAGCAATGACAAGTGAGACTGATGGTTTTGAGAAGCACTTGGGAAATGCAATTAACCTGGGCCTGTGAACATGATACCCCATCTCAGCTCTACCAGCTCCATGTGATTGCTTGTTTTGCTTTCTTCCTAAATTTAATTTTTAGAATATCAGTCTCTGGTGAAGGAAATGGCAACCCACTCCAGTATTCTTGTGTGGGAAGTCCCATGGATGGAGGAGCATAGCAGGCTACAGTCCATGGGGTCACAAATAGTTAGACACCACTGAGTGACTAGACAATACAACAGGAATCTGTCCCTTGGGATAGTTGTGAAAATGTAATGAGATTGTGCTTGGACATCTCCTAGCACGGGATCTGGTTGCTGATATCTGTGCTGTACATCGTAGTTAAAAGCCAAAGGAATATTTTTTTCTGTGTTAAGATCCCAGAGAAGGCCTAAGTTTTCCACTTCAATACCAGCAACCCCTCCTGAGCCCCTCCACAAAGGGGTGGGCTTGTGGGCCTCCAGGCCTTGCAGTTCTCCTGTCTGCCTCTGCTTATTCCAAACCATGATTGTGAGAGTCATCTCCCAGGCCTGCAGTAGGTGCTAAATATGTGCTTATGAAGTTAATTCAGAAGAGCTACTATTTATCAGGCAATTCCTGACATTTATATAGTGATTCACAATTTACAAAGAAAAAAAAAATCAATCTCAGAAGCTACCAGCTATGTAATTCTTAAATCAAAACTAGTTTTTTCCTTCAAAATTCACTGGACATTTTATTGAAGTGAAAGTCCTTTTAGACTCTAGGTTCCTGAGGTAGTGAGATAGGCTGGGCTGAGGGAGGCTGGGAGACCTGGCGGGCTACAGGAAAGGGTCATTCTTTCATTAAACACTTGTCTTGTGCAGGAACATGGGGCAGTGCCAAGAAATGAGCAATGAGTCTTTAGAGGGAAGGACAGGTGACCCAAGAGTTGAGGCTGAGATTGTTGAAGCTGTCCATGCAATGAGCAGTGTGTTGCCCTGAGCAGAGAGCCAGCAAGCAATTGATGGGGAGCCCGGCAGTTTGCAATGAGAAGAGGCTCAGGGTGGTGTGTGGTATACAGCATGGAGGTTGGTGGTGGGGCTGCTGGCACTCAATTAAAAAGTCAAGGTTTCAGTCTTGGGCAAGGACTTAATTGTGGTTGAAAAGGCAAAGAATTCGATTTTTGTGCACTTGAGTTTGAGGGCAAGGGAATGATCATTTTCTGAATGTGTCAAGTACTTCAGTAAATACTTTACACATGTAATCTCATTTCATTCTCACAGTAAGTCTGCCAAGTAGGTAATACCCTTATTTTGAGAAATTTGAGGGTAGGACATGTTAAGAATGTGCCCAAATGTGCACAGTTATGCAGTGATGAAGCTTGTTTTTCTTTCTGCTGTGACTATGTTTTTTACCAGGATACCTGTTCTTCCAGCTATGATTGTCCTTAGTGTCCAGTTGATAAGCCATTAACCTTAGGGTTTCCTATGTAATGGGAACACAGAGCTTAGTATACATGGCTGGGCAAAGCATCATTTGGGTTTCGTAAATCTCTAGAACTTTTTTTTTTTTTCCTAAAGGGGAAATTATGGAAAATTTAGAAGTTTTATTCTTTGAACAAAAATTTTTTTGATCTTCTTCTGTGTGGCAGGTATTATTTTAAATATTTTATATGAGTAAATGAAACAAAAGAGAAATTCACAATTCCAGTAGCGAAAAGATAATTTAAAAATGTAATGTTTAGTAATCCTTGTGTGTGCGCTCAGTTGTGTCCCACTCTTTGTGACCCCATGGACTGTAGCCCACCAGGCTCCTCTGTCCATGGAATTCTCCAGACAAGAATACTGGAGTGGGTTGCCATTCCCTTCTCCACGGGATCTTCCCCACCCAGGGATCAAACCTGCATCTCTTGCATCTCCTGGGTTAGCAGGCAGATTCTTTACCACTGTGCCACGTGGGAAATCTTAAGTAGTATGAAAGTGAAAGTATTAGTTGCTCTGTTGTGTCTGTCTCTTTGTCACCCCATGGACTGTAGTCCACCAGGCTCCTCTGTCTGTGGAATTCTCCAGGCCAGAATACTGCACTGAGTTGCCATTCCCTTCTCCAGAAGATCTTCCCAACCTAGGGATTAAACCCAGGTCCCCTGCCTTGCAGGAAGAATCTTTACCATCTGAGCCACCAGGGAAGTCCACTTAAGTAATATAGTATAAGATAATAAGTTAATGTTAAAAATCAGGGTGTGGGACATCAGAATTAACATTTTAAATAGAATTTCCATGTTAAATATCACTGAGCAGTTGACATTTAATTAAAAAATAGGTAATCCCTGTACTCAAACGCTATCTGCTAGTCCCATAAGACTGTATGTAAATTACCATTTCACTTTGTTTATTCATGTTTTCAAAAAGCTTCTTTGTTTATTTTAATCGGAGGACAATCACTTCACAAACATTACACTTTTAAAGGAGCCTCCATGTTCGAGGACTTTTCTTGCAGTCAGTGCTACCTCTACCTACTTCAGCCCTGTTAGTGTCAGCGCCAGTGACTGGATGCATGTGATTCCAGTCCTGCTTTGAGGCTGAGATAAATTCTGGTAATCTTTTGGGAACTCTTCCCCACTGGTGAGTGAGCCCTGAAAATAACAAGAGCTTAACTGGGCAAAATAAAATTTTAGGCGATGATGTGAAGTTTCCTCTGCAGTCTTCCTAATTAAATCCATCCTGCTTGGCCCTCCCACATGATTGGACTTCTGCTCAGTGCCCCGAGGGATGGGTTACCTGATTTACATCCTGGCATCATGTGAGTGCAGAGGACCACACTGGCAGAGAGGCATCTCTCACCATTTATAACCATGCTCCCTTGGCATTTCTCTTGATTCCTTTAGGAGTAAACCAATATTTTGTGAATATAATGTTGTATGCAAACTTGGGAAGATTTCCACCTCCCTGTACATAACATCATCAGCTGTATTTAATGAATTCTGGTGACCATAGAGAGTATATTTTTTCCCCTTTGCACCAATCAAAAATAGAAAGATTCCAAGAAAATGTATCCATAAAGTTTGAATGTAACTAAACAGGCAGATCGGAGAAGGCAACAGCACCACACTCCAGAAACCTTGCCTGAAAAATCCCATGGACGGAGGAGCCTGGTGGGCTGCAGTCCATGGGATTGCTAAGAGTCAGACACGACTGAGCGACTTCACTTTGACTTTTCACTTTCATGCACTGGAGAAAGAAATGACAACCCACTCCAGTGTTCTTGCCTGGAGAATCCCAGGGATGGGGGAGCCTGGTGGGAGGCCATCTATGGGGTCACACAGAGTCGGACATGACTGAAGCGACTTAGCAGCAGCAGCAGGAAACAGACAGATGTTCAAGAACATGCTTTTCGTAATCAAATATGGTCCGTGATGCGCAGAGTATCAGAGGGCTTGAAAAGAAGCCTCCAAAACTACAGAAGCCTCATGGAGCTGAGATATAAGCTTACCATGGCTTGTTAACAGAGCTTGACAGCTTGTATACCGTTTCACCCTGTTACATGCCTAATAAAGTAATAAAAATGTATGAGGGATAAATAAAAAAGGTTCTGATTCGTGAGGCATAAAATCTCTTCTGTGAATTGGAATAGTTTTTTGAGTTACAGTTACATTTTTATTTGTAATTTTCAAAGTGCAACTAACAGTTTGTGGGGAGCTAATGTACACACATGTGTTTTATTTAAATGTGTTTATTTACCTTTCACCATATATGCATGCACTTTTTATCAAGGATAAGATTTTATTTTTAATAGATTTTTCAGTGAAAGGACTATTCTATTAATCTGTCTTTAAACACTGTCTCTCTCAGACACACCCCCTAAGAAAGCAAACAAAAATATTTAGAGTTTTAAATAGATGAAGCTTTTGTTCAGTTCAGTCGCTTAGTCGTGTCTGACTCTTTGCGACCCCATAAATCACAGCACGCCAGGCCTCCCTGTCCATCACCAACTCCCGGAGTCCACTCAAACTCATGTCCATCGAGTCGGTGATGCCATCCAGCCATCTCATTCTCTGTCATCCCCTTCTCCTCCTGCCCCCAATCCCTCCCAGCATCAGAGTCTTTTCCAGTGACTCAACTCACCTTATTATTTAGCCCGTGCTTGTGAGAACACAGCAATGTGTAATATTATTAAGCATAAGGACAAAAAAGTTACGACTTAATCATTTTTCTAATGTGGGCCAAAAAGATCACAGAGGCTGACTAATTTCCTTCTGTGGGATAATTCATTATAATTATTCTGGTCAAAATCAATTTCTTTAATCACTGAAGAGTTACAAATAAAATAGTTAAATATGAATATCTCTTTTTCTCTTTTATTTTTAGTGTTCAGAAACATGTAGAAAAACCTTAATTAGGTAATTCATGTGTTTTTCCCCAAACTGAAATTTTATTGACAGTTATTATATTCATATCATATATATAATCATCTTTTATTCTAAATAACAGAGTTTTTAAAATTATTACAATTAGTTCAAGTTTGAATATTCAGATCTTGAGAGAATCTATGTTAAAAATATTTTGTTGGAGTCTTTTACTATCCTAACTACTATCTTTCTTTTTTTTTTAAGAAACTACTGTAAATTTCATGGTGGACTATGATTGTTTCACTATGTAAATTTAAAATTTTAGAAAATGAACATATTACTTTTCATGATTTCGAATTTAATGCATGGTCGCTGGTAAATCAGAACAAAACTATAAAATAGGAAGAACCACAGTCAAAATTTTATCGCTTATCTAAGAATAACCACTGCTGAAGTTTTTGTTGTTGCTTTCCTTAATTCTTTTATTTTTGGCTGTGCTGTCTGTTGTTCAGTGGGCTTTTTCTCTACTGTGTTGAGCAGGGGCTACTCTTTGCTGCAGCATGCATGCTTCTCACTGCAGGGACTTCTTTTGTTGTGAGCATGGGTTCCAGGGCATGCCGGTGCCGGAAGTTGTGGCTCCTGGGCTCTAGAGTACAGGTTCGATAGTTGAGGCCCACAGGCTTGGTTGCCATGTGGGATCATCCCAGACCAGGGATTGAATCCGTGTCTCCTGCACTGGCAGGCAGATTCTTTACCACTTGAGTCACCAGGGAAGCTGCAAAGATTTTTATATATACATTCAGACTTCTAATATACCTCTATATTTTATACATACATATTTATTAATATCAGTACAATTATTTTTTCACATATATTCAGTCATGTATGTTATATATATATATATGTATTCACATGTAAATGTAAGTGCCCATATATTGCAAAGGGATTTATAGCACAGATAATTTTATAACCAGTGTTTTGCTTATGGAAATTAGTAATAAGAAATGTGACTTGAGTCTTTATGGGTAGGTAGATAAGACAGTCATGTCATTAATTTAACCTTTCCATATAAATGCAGTAAAACAATTATATTTAGGTTTGTAAATCTCTACTCCCTGTTTCACCCATTCTGTCATTCATATATGCTCTCCTTATTAAGGCCTTCTTTATATCTTCCCTTTCCCTGTAAGATAACAGAGCCAAGTCTTGTCTTTGTATCACATCCAGTGTTTATGGTGGGTGAGCACCTGGTAGGTAAGTGCTTTAATAATTAATTGATAATGGGTCGTATACCTTTCTGGGCTGGGGCACCCATATTTATCCAAGCATGCTGTCTTCAAGAGCTGTGACATTCCTTTGATTTGTAAATCCCTTGTGCATTTAAATGGCAACCCACTCCAGTACTCTTGCCTGGAAAATCCCATCGGCTACAGTCCATGGGGTCGCAAGAGTCGGACACGACTCGGCAACTTCACTTGTGCCTTTAATGAATAAAATATTTATTAAATTCTTCTATGGCTTTGCGGAGAAGGCAATGGCACCCTACTGCAGTATTCTTGCCTGGAAAATCCCATGGATGGAGGAGCCTGGTAGACTGCAGTCGATGGGGTTGCTAAGAGTGGGACATGACTGAGCGACCTCACTTTCACTTTTCACTTTCATGCATTAGAGAAGGAAATGGCAACCCACTCCAGTGTTCTTGCCTGGAGAATCCCAGAAATGGGGGAGCCTGGTGGGCTGCCGTCTATGGCAGAGTTGGATATGACAGAGTTGGATATGACTGAAGCTACTTAGCAGCAGCAGCATGGCTTTGCAGAATGTTCCAGAATATCCTCTAAGAGTATGTGTAAGAAAAGGTGACCTTTAGGCAAGTTCTGCTTTTTAGCGGGTAGGGAGAGGTGGGACCTATAAATTACCTAGTCCTTTAATATCTTACTTACAAATTTTAAATTACATGTTGCTGCTGCTGCTGCTGCTGCTGCTAGGTCACCTCAGTCGTGTCCGACTCTGTGCGACCCGATAGACGGAAACCCACCAGGCTCCCCCGTCCCTGGGATTCTCCAGGCAAGAACACTGGAGTGGGTTGCCATTTCCTTCTCCAATGCATGTTATAGGTGTATAATATAGTGGTTCACAATTTTTTAAAGTTATATTTCATTTATAGTTATTATAAAATATTTGCTTTATTCCCCTTGAGTACAACATATCCTTATAGCTTATTTTATACCTAATGGTTTGTATCTCTTAATCGCTTATCCCTATTTTGTTGCTATATTTATTATATATTATGCCTACTTAGTTTATTTGTCTTTTAAAATTCTAGGTATCTAAAAATAATGAATAATACTGAATAGTATATCATGCAAACCAGAAACAGTACTTGTTTTTAATTATTTTATAGAATAACATAGATACTGAAAATTTCTGTAATGAAAATGTGAAAACTAAAATATTCTATTAGATTAATCCAAATACATTACTTCTGTCTATAGCAAACACTGAAACCTTTTCTTTAAAATTATTTTACTTTAATTTTTTAATAGACTTTATTTTTTAAAGTGGTTTTAGGTTCACAGCAAAACTAAGTTGAAGATACAGAGATTTCCTACACATTCTTTGTTTCTATATACACAGCCTTCTTCTTCTGCTGCTGCTAATTCGCTTCAGTAGTGTCCGACTCTGTGCGACCTCAGAGACGGCAGCCCGCCATGCTCCCCTGTCGGGGATTCTCCAGGCAAGAACACTGGAGTGGGTTGCCATTTCCTTCTCCAATGCAGGAAAGTGAAAAGTGAAACTGAAGTCACTCAGTTGTGCCTGACTTTGTGACCCCATGGAATGCAGCCTACTAGGCTCCTCTGCCCATGGGATTTTCCAGGCAAGAGTATTGGAGTGGGTTGCCATTGCCTTCTCCGACACACAGCCTTACCCCCTATCAAAATCACTTAACAGAGTGGTAGGTACATTTATTGCAATAAGCTATATTGACACATCGTTATGTTTAACTTTGAAAAACTGCCAAACTGTTTAACATAGTGACTGTACAATTTTGTACTCCTACTAGCAGTAAATGGGAGTTCCTGTTCCTGACAGGAGACTGAGCTAGACTTGCCTGTGAGTGTCCAGGAGTCTCTGGCAGAGGCTAGGATCAGGGGTACTGAATACAACAGACAGGGCCCAGTGTGATATAAGTCCTTTTGAAACAGGTTGCCATTACAGTCATTACCCCTACCATAGTTAGACCTTAGACCAAACTCAGGGAGGGAACAGTCCCACCATCAACAGAAGACTGGATTAAAGATGTACTGAGCATGGGCTTGATCATCAGTTTAGTTCAGTCACTCAGTTGTGTCCGACTCTTTGTGACTCATGGACTGCACCACACCAGGCCTCTTTGTCCATTAACAACTCCCAGGGTTTACTCAAACTCAAGTGCATTGAGTTGGTGATGTCATCGAATGACATCCCTTCTTCTCCATCCCTCAATCTTTTCCAGCATCACAGTCTTTTCAAATGAGTCAGTTCTTCACATCAGGTGGCCAAAGTATTGGAGTTTCAGCTTCAGCATCAGTCCTTCCAATGAATATTCAGGACTGATTTCCTTTAGGATGGACTGGTTGGGTCTGCTTGCAGTCCAAGTGACTCTCAAGAGTCTTCTCCAACACCACAGTTCAAAAGCATCAATTCCTTTGCGCTCAGCTTTCTTTGTAGTCCAACTCTCACATCCATATATGAATACTGAAAAAAACAGCTTTGACTAGATGGACTTTGTTGGCAAAGTAATGTCTCTTATTTTTAATATGCTATTTACGTTGGTCATAACTTTACTTCCAAGGAGCAAGCATCTTTTAATTTCATGGCTGTAGTCACCATCTGCAGTGATTTTGGAGCCCAAAAAAATAAAGTCTGACACTGTTTCCACTGTTTCCCCATGTATTTGCCATGAAGTGATGGGACCGGATGCCATGATTTCGTTTTCTGACTATTGAGTTTTAAGCCAACTTTTTCACTCCCCTCTTTCACTTTCATCAAGAGGCTCTTTAGTTCTTCTTCCCTTTCTGCCATAAGGGTGGTGTCATCTGCATATCTGAGGTTATTGAGATTTCTCCCAGCAATCTTGATTCCAGCTTGTGCTTCATCCATCCCAGCGTTTCTCATGATGTACTCTGCATATAAGTTAAACAAGCAGGGTGACAATATACAGCCTTGACGTACTCCTTTTCCTATTTGGAACCAGTCTGTTGTTCCATGTCCAGTTCTAACTGTTGCTTCTTGACTTGCATACAGGTTTCTCAAGAGGCAGGTCAGGTGGTCTGGTATTCCCATCTCTTTCAGAATTTTCCACAGTTTGTTGTGATCCACACAGTCAAAGGCTTTAGCATAGTCAATAAAGTTGAAGTAGATGTTTTTCTGGAACTCTCTTGCTTTTTCAATGATCCAACGGATGTTGGCCATTTGATCTCTGGTTCTTCTGCCTTTTCTAAATGCAGCTTGAACATCTGGAAGTTCAGATTTCACATACTGTTGAAGTCTGGCTTGGAGAATTTTGAGCATTACTTTACTGGCACTGAGATGAGTGCAATTGTGAGGTAGTTTGAACATTCTTTGACATAGTCTTTCTTTGGGATTGGAATGAAAAAGGATCTTTCTCAGTCCTGAGGCCACTGCTGAATTTTCCAAATTTTCTGGCATATTGAGTGCAGCACTTTCACAGTGTCATCTTTTAGGACTTGAAGTAACTCAGCTGGAATTCCATCACCTCCACTAGCTTTGTTCATCGTGATGCATCCTAAGGCCGATTTGACTTTGCATTCCAGGATGTCTGGCTCTAGGTGAACGATCACACCATTGTGATTATCGAGGTCGTGAAGATCTTTTTTGCATAGTTCTTCTGTGTATTCTTGCCACCTCTTCTTAATATCTTCTGCTCCTGTTAGGTCCATACCATTTCTGTCCTTTATTGAGCCCATCTTTGCATGAAATGTTCCTTTGTCACCTTTAATTTTCTTGAAGCGATCTCTAGTCTTTCCCATTCTATTGTTTTCCTCTATTTCTTTGCAGTGGTTACTGAGGAAGGTTTTCTTATCTCTCCTTGCTATTCTTTGGAACTCTGCATTCAAATGGGTATGTATTTCCTTTGACCATTGGAACAAGACCCAAATTCCCCCACAAGCAGTACCTCCCATCAGGAAATTCCACAAGCCTAGTTTACTTATCCACCAGAGGACAGATAGAATGAAAAGCACAGTCATAGAAAATAACCAAAGTGATCACATGGATCACAGCCTTGTCTAACTCAATGAAACTATGAGTCATGCCTAGTAGGCCCACCCAAGATGGATAGGTCATGGTGGAGAGTTCTGACAAAACGTGGTCCACTGGAGAAGAGAATGGCAAACCACTTCAGTATTCTTGCCTTGATAACCCCATCAGTTCAGTTCAGTTCAGTCGCTCAGTCATGTCTGACTCTTTGTGACCCCATAAGTCACAGCATGCCTATCCATTACCAACCCCTGGAGCCTACCCAAACTCATGTCCATCGAGTTGGTGATGCCATACAGCCATCTCATCCTCTGTCATCCCCTTCTCCTCCTGCCCCCAATCCTTCCCAGCATCAGGGTCTTTTCCAATGAGTCAACTCTTCGCATGAGGTGGCCAAAGTATTGGAGCTTCAGCTTCAACATCAGTCCTTCCAATGAACACCCAGGACTGATCTCCTTTAGAATGGACTGGTTGGGTCTCCTTGCAGTCCAAGGGACTCTCAAGAGTCTTCTGCAACATCACAGTTCAAAAGCATCAATTCTTTGGTGCTCAGCTTTCTTCACAGTCCAACTCTCACATCCATACATGACCACTGGAAAAACCATAGCCTTGACTAGACAGACCTTTTTTTGCAAAGTAATTTCTCTGCTTTTTAATATGCTATCTAGGTTGGTCTTAACTTTCCTTCCCAGGAGTATGCGTCTTTTAATTTCCTGGCTGCAGTCACCATCCGCAGTGAATTTGGAGCCCACCAAAATAAAATCTGACACTGTTTCCACTTTTCCCCCATCTGTTTCCCATGAAGTGATGGGACCAGATGCCATGATCTTAGTTTTCTGAATGTTGAGCTTTAAGCCAACTTTTTCACTCTCCTCTTTCACGTTCATCAAGAGACTTTTTAGTTCCTCTTCACTTTCTGCCATAAGGGTGGTGAGAACCCCAAGAACAGTATGAAAATATGAAAAGCTATGACACTGAAAGATGAACTCCCTAGGTCAGTACATGCCCGATATGCTACTGGAGAAGAGTGGAGAAATAGCTCAAGAAAGAATGAAGAGGCTAAGCCAAAGTGGAAACAATGTCCAGTTGTGGATGTGACTAGCAATGGAAGTAAAGTCTGATGCTGTAAAGAATAATATTACATAGGAACCTGGAATGTGAGGTCCGTGAATCAAGGCAAACAGAAGTGGTAAAACAGGAGATGACAAGAGTGAACATCAACATTTTAGGAATCAGTGAACTAAGTGGACTGCAATGGGTAAATTTAACTAAGATGACCATTATATACTGTAGGCAAGAATCCCTTGGGGGAAATGGAGTAGCCTTCATAGTCAACAAAAGAGTCTGAAATGCAGTACTTGGGTATGGTCTGAAAAACAACAGAATGATCCCTGTTCATTTCCAAGGCAAGTCATTCAGTATCACCCTAATCCAAGTCTATGCCCCAACCAGTAATGCTGAAGAAGCTGAAGTTGAATGGTTCTATGAAGACCTACAAGACCATCTAGAACTAACACCTAAAAATGATGTCCTTTTCATCATAGGGGACTGGAATGAAAAAGTAGGAGGTCAAGAGGTACCTGGAGCAAGTTTGGCCTTGGAGTGCAAAATGAAGCAGGGCAAAGTCTAACAGAGTTTTTCCGACAGAACACACTGGTCAGAGCAAACACCTTCTTCCAACAACACAAGGGGTGACTTTACATGTGGACATCACCAGATGATCAATACTGAAATCAGATTGATTATATTCTTTGTTGCCAAAGATGGAGAAACTCTATACAGTCAGCAAACACAAGACCAGGAGCTGACTGTGTCTCAGATCATGAACTCTGTTTTGCAAAATTCAGACTTGAATTTTAAGTTAAATTGAAGAAAGTAGGGAAAACCACTAGACCATTCAGGTATGACCGAAATAAAATCACTTATGATGACACAGTGGAAGTGACAAATAGATCGAGGGATAGATCTGATAGAGAGCATGGAGAACTATGAACAGAGGTTCATGACATTGTACAGGAGGCAGTGATCAAGGCCAACCCCAAGAAAAAGAAATGCAAAAAAGATAAAATGGTTGTCTGAGGAGGCCTTAAAAATAGCTGAGAAAAAGCTAAAGTCAAAGGAGAAAAGACATACCCATTTGAATACAGAGTTCCAAAGAATAGCAAGGAGAAATAAGAAAGCCTTCCTCAGTGATCAATGCAAAGAAATAAGAAGCTGCTCCTGCTGCTAAGTTGCTTCAATCATGTCTGACTCTGTGCGACCCCATAGATGGCAGACCACCAGGCTCCCCCATCCCTGGGATTCTTCAGGCAAGAACACTGGAGTAGGTTGCCATTTCCTTCTCCAGTGCATGAAAGTGAAAAATAAAGTCGCTCAGTCATGTCCGACTTGTAGTGACCCCATGGACTGCAGCCTACCAGGCTCCTCCTTCCATGAGAGTTTCCAGGCAAGAGTACTGGAGTGGGGTGCCATTGCCTTCTCTGGAAATAAGAAAAACAGTAGAACTGGAAAGACTAGAGATCTCTTCAAGAAAATTGGAGATACCAAGGGAACATTTCATGCAAAGATGGTCACAATAAAGGACAGAAATGATATGGACCTAACAGAAGCAGAAGATATTAAGAAGAGGTGGCAAGAATACCTCGAACAACTATACAAAAGAGATCTTAATGACCTCAATAACCATGATGTTGTGATCACTCAACTAGAGTCGTACATCCTGGAGTGCGAGGTCAAGTGTGCCTTCTTAACATCACTAGGGATAAAGCTAGTAGAGGTGATGGAATTCCAGCTGAGCTATTTAAAATCCTAAAAGATGATGCCATTAAATTACTGCACTAAACATGCCAGCAAATTTGGAGAACTCAGCACTGGCCACAGGGCTTGAAAATCAGTTTTGATTGCTATCCCAAAGAAGGGCAATGCCAAAGAATATTTAAACTACTGCACAATTGAACTCATCTCATATGCCAGCAAGCAATGCTCAAAATTTCCAAGCTAAGCTTCAATAGTACCTGAACTGAGAACTTCCAGATGTTCAAGCTGAATTTAGAAAAGGCAGAGGAACCAGAGATCAAATTGCCAACATACTGAAGAAATAAGAGAATTCCAGAAATACATCTACTTCTGCTTCATTGACTACACTAAAGCCTTTGATTGTGTGGATCACAACAAACTGCTGAAAATTCTTAAAGAGATCGAAATACCAGACCACCTTAGAAATGTATATGTTAGTCAAAAGCAACAATTAAAGCCAGACATAGAACATGTTGGTTCCAAACTGGGAAAGGAGTACATTAAGGCTGCATATTGTCACCCTGCTTATTTAACTTACATGCACAGTACATCATGAGAAATGCTGGGCTGGATGAAGCACAAGCTGGAATCAAGATTGCCATGAGAAATATCAATAACCTTAGATATGCATATGACACCAACCTCATGGCAGAAAGCGAAGAGGCACCAAAGAGCCTTTTGATGAAAGTGAAAGAGGAGAATGAAAAAGCTGGCTTAAAACTCAACATTCAAAAAACTAAGATCATGGCATCCAGTCCCATCACTTCATGGCAGATAGATGGGGAAATAATGGAAATAGTGACAGATTTTATTTTCTTGGGCTCCAAAATAACTGTGGATGATGAGTGCAACCATGAAATTGAAAGATGCTTGCTCTTTGGAAGAAAAGCTATGACCAATCTCGACAGCATATTAAAAATCAGAGACTTACTTTGCTGACAAAGGTCCATCTAGCCAAAGCTATGGTTTTTCCAGGAGTCATGTATGGATCTGAGAGTTGGACCATAAAGAAAGCTGAATGACAAAGAGTTGATGCTTTTGAACTATGGTGTTGGAGAAGACTCCTGAGTGTCCCTTGGACTGCAAAGAGATCCAACCAGTCAATCCTAAAGGAAATCAGTCCTGAGTATTCATTGGGAGGACTGATGCTGAAGCTGAAGCTCCAATACTTTGGCCACCTGATGCAAAGGACTGACTCATTGGAAAAGACCCTGATGCTGGGAAAGATTGAGGGCAGGAGGAGAAAGGGATGTCATTGGATGAGATGGTTGGATGGCATCACCAACTTGATGGACTTGAGTTTGCACAAATGAAGCAACAGAATTTATATATATATATACACATATTTATACACAAATATATATATATATATATACATGCTGCTCAAATATAATTTGAATCCCATTATTGCTATTATTATTTTCAACCAATGTTAGATCAGTTAAGAAAAAGAAAAGTAAAGTACAGGTTTTTCTTAACTTATTCCTCCTCCAGTGCTCTTGTTGTTTCTGTGTAGCTTCAGTTTTCTGATCTGTATCAGTTTCCTTCTCTTTGAAGTCATTCTTTTAACATGTCTGTGATACAGAATTCTAGGTGTTTTTGTTTTGCTTTGCTCTTCTCTGTATGCTTTAAATGTTTCACTCTACTCTCCTTTCTTGGGTTTTTTCCCTAAATAAGTCAGGTATAATTATCATCTTTACTCCTGTGTAGATAAATGGTCTTATCCTCTGGCTTTTTTCAAGATATCATCTTTATCTTTGCTTTTTGGTAGTTTGAATATGATATGCCTAGGTGCAGGTGTTTTTTTTAATCTTTGTTTTTAATTTGGTGTCTAACAGTTTTAGAATATTATTTCATGATTGCACAAATATTTCTTTTTCATCTTTTTTTCTCTTCCTGAATTCCAGTTTGATGCTTGTTACACTTTGGAAGCTGTCTCTAGAGATCCATGTTGGACTTCCCATCTCTAGAACTGTATGGGAGTAGGCTTGCATTCTTTTAAGTAACCGAGTTTGTGATAATTTGCCATAGCAGTAATAGTGTTTTGACAATTTCTCTTATCATATTTACATGTTTTTTCTCTTTGATCCAGATTTCTTTTTCTAACCAACTTTGCATACATCTTTTAAGTAGCTTAAACGTTTCCTGAAAAAAAGATAATGCTGGTAAGTAAATGAACAAACAAAACAGTGCAGCATACAGTCCAAGATCACATTATATAAAATGAAAAACTTGTACTAAAGGAAACAATTTAAAAATGCTGCTTAATAAATCAAGGGATTTACTGTAGATTGCTGAGAGATTTTCAAGTAAGAAAGAATGCCATTATGCTATGTTGTTAATTAAAAATGTCTATATGAAAAAAGTCAAGTTCTTCTCTGTAAAAGGTAAAGAAAGTGACTTGTAGAAGAGATAAAGATGGCTTTCTAAATAACATTCTCTGGAGAAGTTGCTTCACCTGGGCAAAACCATTATGAGGGCTGATTAGTTAGATGTAGATGAAATAAGAGTTAAAACAGTCATATGATTTATCATCAATATTCAGATACCTTTGAGTAAAATGGGGCACTATTAATAATTAAGCCCGGTAACAAGTATAACTGGGGTGAACTGGGAAAACTGGGACCTATGATCTATCTGGATGGGGAGACTAGCCTGACTGAATGAAAATAACCTGTTTTGAACAGACTGCAAATAATGAACATTAGGATTAGACATCATAGTGTTTAAAAGTCCTGTCTCTGAGCCAGAGAATCTGGGTTCACTCCTTGCCATCATTAGTTCCTCATCTGCAGAATGGGGGTAGAAGTGATTATTTCTTTGCGATGTTATGATAATCACATGACATAATGCACATGGAGTTTTTAGAGTGTCTTGCCGAGAGCAAGTGCTCAAGAAATATTATGTTCCTTCCTTCTCCTTAATAACAGTGATGTTCTTTGTCAAATGTGGTAAAGTAACGAATGAAACTTGCAGTAGGAATAGTAAAGTTGCTTGTGGTGTGCACGCGTGTGTGCTCATTCATGTCTGACTCTGCAACCCCACCAACTTGTAGACCGCTAGGCTCCTCTGTCCATGGGATTTTCCTGGCAAGGATATAGGAGTGGTTTGCCATTTCCTTCTCCAGGGGATCTTCCCAATCCAGGGATCGAACATGGGTCTCCTGCATTGTAGACAGATTCTTTACCATCTGAGCCACCATGGTTGAGATATAAACAAATAAGACAAGATATCACCTCTTAAGAATGATAACTTCCTCAGTGTACATTCATTGAGGGTCAGGCCAGGTACTATGCTAATCATAGAGTATGACAAATGGATAAGATGTGGTATGTCTTTCTTAGCTGAGATTCTCAGTATAACATTTCTGTCTTTCAGATGTTTCTGTTGGATGGATCAGCAACATGAATGTTACGAAAGGGTCAGACTGTGCTCTGTTGTGAGCTCTGATAGGATGGTTCCCGTGTCTATTGTGTACATAGTGTGGTGTCTGGCTCACAGTAGTTACTTAATAATTAAGTGGTTGAATAAATTGAAAAAGATCTCAACTTCACTTCTGAAAGTGTGTAATCACACTGAAAGGAAAATTATTTCTCTACTAGTCACAACATTTCTGACATTAAATGTGTTGTTTTCCATACTAAGCAATTCTGACATTAGCCTCTTGGAGTTAATGTAGGTCCCATATGTTGGGGCCTCAGTCCTACAAGGCCATACCCCACTTTAGATGCCAGTCATAAGAAGTGGGTCCTTGGTTATCTACACTTTTGTCCAACTTAGCTACAGACCAGGGATTTCCACACCCCCTTCTCAGGTTTAATGATGGCTCACAGAGTTCAGGGAAACACTTCCATTTCCTGGCTTATTACAAAGGTTGTCATAAAAGATACAGATGAGCAGCCAGATGAAGAAGTACGTAGGGCAAGGTCTTGAAGGGTCTTTGGCACAGCTTTTGTGCCTCTGGAACAGAGTGTCCTACCATTCAGACCGGAGTGTATTCATCAGCCTGCAAGCTTTCTGAACCTCCTGTGTAATCTAGGAGTTGTTGTTGGGGCTTTATCGTGCGGGCATAGTTCCTTTTATTGAGTTAATATTCATTCTCCGGCCTCTCTCTCCTCCTTTGGGGATGAAAGTTAGGGCTGAAAGTTTTAGGCTTCTAATAATGGCGTGGTCTTTTTGGTGACCATCCCCAATCCCCAATTTATATAGGGACTCCCAGTCACTACATATCTTTTTAGCATACAAAAAGACACATCACTCTGGAGATTCCAAGGGTCTTAAAAGATCTTTCTTTTAAAATTTATTTATTTTAATGGAGGCTAATTACTTTACAATATTGTATGGGTTCACCATACATTGACATGAATCTGCCCCGAGTGTACATGTGTTCCCCATCTTAAACCCCCCTCCCGGAAGAGGAACAAGATGGCGGAGGAATAGGACGGCGCGACCACTCTCTCCTCCACAAATTCATCAAAAGAACATTTGAACGTGAGTAAAGTCCACAAAACAACTTCTGAATGCTGGCAGAGGACGTCAGGCACCCAGAAAAGCAGTCCATTGTCTTCGAAAGGAGGTAGGAAAAAACATAAAAGATAAAAAGCGAGACAAAAGAAGTAAGGACGGAGCTCCGTCCCAGGAAGGGAGGCTTTAAAAAGAGAGAAGTTTCCAAACACCAGGAAACATTCTCACTGGCGAATCTGTGACGAGCCTTGGAAGCTCAGAGGGCCACATAACCCTCTTTTTTTTTTAAGATTTTTTTAAAACCCACAGATTACCCGCCAAACGGTAACTCCCAGCGGAGAAGCAGCGCAGACGCCTGCATACGCCATTAGCAAGCAGGGGCTGGGCAGGGAGGAGCCGGCTGAACTGCTTAGAGAGAGGACTGGGCTTGAATGCCATGAGAACAATTTGAGAGAACTGGGGAGAGCAAAGCAGACTGTGGGATAGCTTCCCCATGAAAAGGCGAAAAGCTCTAACCTATGGCTCGGCCAGCCCCGCTCACAGAATAAAGGACTGAGCAGAGTGAGCTGGCTGCGGCTGGCCCATCCCCCATCCCCCGCCGAGACAGGCAGGGAGCGCAGCCAGAGCCGGAGCGGGCAAAGCGGCCCCAGAAAGGCATCTGATACAAACTGCAGACAGGCTTGTTGCTAATCAGGACTTCTTGGGCTCGGGCCAGTCGATATCCCCCTGAGAAGGTGCGCCGGTTGTACACCCAGAAAACTGAGTGGCGGGGACTGGGGAGGCGATAAGTCGCAGAGACCGCACTCACCAAACACCTGGTCCCCTGAGCTGCTTGGACTGGGGAAGGCACAAAACGCAGGCCCAACCAAGTCTGCGCCTTTGTGGAGTACCTGAGAACCTGAACTTGAGCCGCTCAGACCTGGGAAGTGCATACAACCCGGTGCCGGCCTCAGACCATTCCCGGCAGAGCAACCTAGAGCCTGTGCAGTATAGACTGGGACAGCATATGTGCTGTGAGCGGGGGCAAACCCAGTGTGGCCGAGACTCTACGAGCACTCCCCACAGACGCCAGAGATAATCGACTGCAGCGTTCCTCCCTTCCCAGAACAGGACTGAACAACTGAGCCTTAAAAAGTATCCACCCACCCCCTAGTACCAGGGTGGAAATTAGACACTGAAGAGACCAGCAGACAGAAGCTAAAACAGAGGGAACCACCTTGGAAATGACAGATAGAGACGTCTAGAGACTACTTCAAGAATAAGACCAAAAACCAGAGGCAAGAGGCTTAAGCCCGAATCCTGAGAACACCAGAGAAGTCCTGACTCCAGGGAACATTAATCGATAGGAGCTCATCAAACGTCTCCATACCTACACTAAAACCAAGCACCACGCAAGGGTCAACAAGTTCCAGAGCAAGACATACCACGCAAATTCTCCAGTAACACAGGAAACTGAGCTTCAATATACAGGCTGCCCAAAGTCACTCCAAACCCACTGACATCTCATAACTCATTACTGGACACTTCATTGCACTCCAGAGAGAAGAAATCCAGCTCCACCCACCAGAACACCGACACAGTCTTCCATAACCAGGGAACCTTAACAAGTCACCTGTCCAACCCCACACACAGCGAGGAAACTGCATAATAAAGAGAACTCCACAAACGGCCAGAAGAGGGAAAGGCCACCCCAAGCAAAGCATTATAAGCAAGATGAAGAAGCAGAGAAATACCCAGCAAGTAAAGGAACAAGATAAATGCCCACCAACACAAGCAAAAGAGGAAGATATAGGGAATCTACATGAAAAAGAATTTCGAATTTTGGTGGTGAAAATGATTCAAAATCTTGAAAGCAAAATGGAGTTACAGATAAATAACCTGGAGAAAAGGATTCAGAAGATGGAAGAAAGTTTAATAAGGACTTAGAGGAAATAAAACAGAGTCAATATACAATGAATAATGCAATAGATGAGATCAGAAACACTCTGGAGGGAACAAACAGTAGAATAACAGAGGCAGAAGACAGGATAAGCGAGCTAGAAGATAGAATTGTAGAAATAAATGAAACAGAGAGGAATAAAGAAAAACAAATTAAAAGAAATGAGAACAATATTAGAGACCTCTGGGACAATGTTAAACGCTCCAACATTCGAATCATAGGAATCCCAGAAGAAGAAGACAAAAAGAAAGACCATGAAAGAATACTTGAGGAGATAATATTTGAAAACTTCCCTAAAATAGGGAAAGAAATAATCACCCAAGTCCAAGAAACCCAGAGAGTCCCCAACAGGATAAACCCAAGGCGAAATACTCCTAGACACATATTAATCAAATTAACAAAGATCAAACACAAAGAACAAATATTAAAAGCAGCAAGGGAAAAACAGCAAATAACACACAAGGGGATTCCCATAAGGATAACAGCTGATCTTTCAACAGAAACTCTTCAGGCCAGGAGGGAATGGCAAGACATACTTAAAGTGATGAAAGAAAATAACCTACAGCCCAGACTACTGTACCCAGCAAGGATCTCATTCAAATATGAAGGAGAAATCAAAAGCTTTACAGACAAGCAAAAGCTGAGAGAATTCAGCATCACCAAACCAGCTCTCCAACAAATGCTAAAGGATCTTTTCTAGACAGGAAACACAGAAAGGGTGTATAAACTCGAACCCAAAGCAATAAAGAAAATGGCTACGGGATCGTACTTATCAATAATTACCTTAAACGTAAATGGGTTGAATGCCCCAACCAAAAGACAAAGGCTGGCTGAATGGATACAAAAACAAGACCCCCATATATGTTGTCTGCAAGAGACCCACCTCAAAACGAGGGACACATACAGACTGAAAGTGAAGGGCTGGAAAAAGATATTCCATGCAAATAGAGACCAAAAGAAAGCAGGAGTAGCAATACTCATATCAGATAAAATAGACTTTAAAACAAAGGCTGTGAAAAGAGACAAAGAAGGAAACTACATAATGATCAAAGGATCAATCCAAGATGAAGATATAACAATTATAAATATTTATGCACCCAACATAGGAGCACCGCAATATGTAAGACAATTACTAACAAGTATGAAAGGGGAAATTAACAATAATGCAATAATAGTTGGAGATTTTAATACCCCACTTACATCTATGGGTAGATCAACTAAACAGAAAATTAACAAGGAAACACAATCTTTAAATGATACAATAGACCAGTTAGACCTAATTGATATCTATAGGACATTTCACCCCAAAACAATGAATTTCACCTTTTTCTCAAGTGCACATGGAACCTTTTCCAGGATAGATCACATCCTGGGCCATAAATCTAGCCTTGGTAAATTCAAAAAAGTTGAAATCATTCCATGCATCTTTTCTGACCACAATGCAGTAAGATTAGATCTCAATTATGGGAGAAAAACTATTAAACATGCCAACATATGGAGGCTGAACAACACGCTGCTGAACAACGAACAAATCATAGAAGAAATCAAAAGAGAAATCAAAATATGCATAGAAATGAATGAAAATGAAAACACAACAACCCAAAACCTCTGGGACACTGTAAAAGCAGTGCTAAGAGGGAAGTTCATAGCAATACAGGCACACCTCAAGAAACAAGAAAAAAGTCAACTAAATAACCTAACTCTACATCTAAAGCAACTAGAAAAGGAAGAAATGAAGAACCCCAGGGTCAGTAGAAGGAAAGAAATTGTAAAAATTAGGGCAGAGATAAATGCCAAAGAAACAAAAGAGACTATAGCAAAAATCAACAAAGCCAAAAGCTGGTTCTCTGAGAAGGTAAATAAAATTGACAAACCACTAGCCAGACTTATCAAGAAACAAAGGGAGAAGAACCAAATCAATAAAATTAGAAATGAAAATGGAGAGATCACAACTGACAACACAGAAATACAAAGGATTATTAGAGAATACTATCAGGAATTATATGGCAATAAAATGAATAACCTGGAAGAAATGGACAAATTCCTAGAAAAATACAACTTTCCAAAACTGAACCAGGAAGAAATAGAAAATCTGAACAGACCCATCACAAGCACGGAAATTGAAACTGTAATCAAAAATCTCCCAGCAAACAAAAGCCCAGGTCCAGACGGCTTCACAGCTGAATTCTACCAAAAATTTAGAGAAGAGCTAACACCTATTTTACTCAAACTCTTCCAGAAAATTGCTGAGGAAGGGAAACTTCCAAACTCATTCTATGAGGCCACCATCACCCTAATCCCAAAACCTGGTAAAGACCCCACAAGAAAAGAAAACTACAGGCAAATATCACTGATGAACATAGATGCAAAAATCCTTAACAAAATTCTAGCAATCAGAACCCAACAGCATATTAAGAAGATCATACACCATGACCAAGTGGGCTTTATCCCAGGAATGCAAGGATTCTTCAATATCCGCAAATCAGTCAACGTAATACACCACATTAACAAACTGAAAAATAAAAATCATATAATTATCTCAATAGATGCAGAGAAAGTCTTCGACAAAATTCAACATCCATTTATGATAAAAACCCTCCAGAAAGTGGGAATAGAAGGGACATACCTCAACATAATAAAAGCTATATATGACAAACCCACAGCAAACATTATCCTCAATGGTGAAAAACTGAAAGCATTTCCCCTAAAGTCAGGAACAAGACAAGGGTGCCCACTCTCACCACTACTATTCAACATAGTTCTGGAAGTTTTGGCTACAGCAATCAGAGCAGAAAAAGACATAAAAGGAATCCAAATTGGAAAAGAAGAAGTAAAACATTCACTGTTCGCTGATGACATGATCCTCTACACAGAAAACCCTAGAGACTCTACCAGAAAACTACTAGAGCTAATCAATGATTACAGTAACATTGCAGGATATAAAATCAACACACAGAAATCACTTGCATTCCTATACACTAATAATGAGAAAACAGAAAGAGAAATTAAGGAAACTATTCCATTCACTGTTGCAACGAAAAGAATTAAATACTTAGGAATATATCTACCTAAAGAAACAAAAGACCTGCACATAGAAAACTATAAAACACTACTGAAAGCAATCAAAGAGGACACTAATAGATGGAGAAATATACCATGTTCATGGATTGGAAGAATAAATATTGTAAAAATGAGTATACTACCCAAAGTAATTTATACATTCAATGCAATCCCTATCAAGCTACCAAAGATATTTTTCACAGAACTAGAACAAATAATCTCACAATTTGTATGGAAATACAAAAAACCTCGAATAGCCAAAGCAATCTTGAGGAAGAAAAATGGAACTGGGGGAATTAACCTGCCGGACTTCAGGCTCTACTACAAAGCCACAGTCATCAAGACAGTATGGTACTGGCATAAAGACAGAAATATAGATCAATGGAACAAAATAGAAAGCCCAGAGATAAATCCACGCATCTATGGACACCTCATCTTTGACAAAGGAGGCAAGAATATAAAATGGAGAAAAGACAGGCTCTTTAACAAGTGGTGCTGGGAAAACTGGTCAGCCACTTGTAAAAGAATGAAACTAGAACACTTCCTAACACCATACACCAAAATAAACTCAAAATGGATTAGAGAGCTAAATGTAAGACCAGAAACTATAAAACTCCTAGAGGAGAACGTAGGCAAAACACTCTCCGACATAAATCACAGCAGGATCCTCCATGACCCACCTCCCAGAATATTGGAAATAAAAGCAAAAATAAACAAATGGGACCTAATTAAAATCAAAGGAAACTATAAGTAAGGTGAAAAAACAGCCTTCAGAATGGGAGAAAATAATAGCAAATGAAGCAACTGATAAAGGATTAATCTCCAAATTATACAAGCAGCTCCTGCAGCTCAATTCCAGAAAAATAAATGACCCAATCAAAAAATGGACCAAAGAACTAAACAGACATTTATCCAAAGAAGACATAAAGATGGCTAACAAACACATGAAAAAATGCTCAACATCCCTCATAATCAGAGAAATGCAAATCAAAACCACAATGAGATACCATTTCACACCAGTCAGAATGGCTGCTATCCAAAAGTCTACATGCAATAAATGCTGGAGAGGATGTGGAGAGAAAGGAACCCTCTTACACTGTTGGTGGGAATGCAAACTAGTACAGCCACTATGGAGAACAGTATGGAGATTCCTCAAAAAATTGGAAATAGAACTGCCATATGATCCAGCAAGCGCACTCCTGGGCATACACACCGAGGAAACCAGAATTGAAAGAGACACGTGTACTCCAGTGTTCATTGCAGCACTGTTTCTAATAGCCAGGACATGGAAGCAACCTAGATGTCCATCTGCAGACGAATGGATAAGAAAGCTTTGGTACATATACACAATGGAGTATTATTCAGCCATTAAAAAGAATACATTTGAATCAGTTCTAATGAGGTGGATGAAACTGGAGCCTATTATACAGAGTGAAGTAAGCCAGAAAGAAAAACACCAATACAGTATACTAACACATATATATGGAATTTAGAAAGATGCAAATGATAACCCTGTATACGAGACAGCAAAAGAGACACAGATGTATAGAACAGTCTTTGGGACTCTATGGGAGAGGGTGAGGGTGGGATGATTTGGGAGAATGGCATTGAAACACGTATGTTGTCATATGTGAAACGAATCACTAGTTCAGGGTCAATGCATGTTATAGGATGCTCGGGGCTGGCATGCGGGGATGACCCAGAGGGAGGAAAAAGGGGGGAGGGAGGTGGGAGGGGGGTTCAGGAGGGGGAACTTATGTAAACCCAGGGCAAATTCATATCAATGTATGGCAAAACCAACCAATATAATATTGTAAAATAATTTGCCTCCAATAAAAAATAAATTAATTACCTAAAAAATAAATAAATAAATAAATAAAAGTTTAAAAAAAAAACCAAAACCCCTCCCATCTCCCTCCCTATATCATCCCTCTGGGTCATCCCAGTGCACCAGCCCCTAGCATCCTCTATCATGTATAGAACCTGGACTGGTGATTCGTTTCACATACGATAATATACATGTTAAATGCCATTCTCCCAAATCATCCCACCCTTGCCCTCTCCCACAGAATCCAAAAGACTGTTCTATATATCTGTGTCTATTTTGCTGTCTCATACACAGGGTTATCATTACCATCTTTCTAAATTCCATATATATGCGTTAATATACTGTATTACTATTTTTCTTTCTGGCTTACTTCACTTTGTATAATAGGCTCCAGTTTCATCCACCTCATTAGAACTGGTTCAAATGTATTCTTTTTAATGGCTGAGTAATACTCCATTGTGTATATGTACCACTGCTTTTTTATCCATTCATCTGCAGATGGACATCTAGGTTGCTTCCATGTCCTGGCTATTATAAACAGTGCTGTGATGAACATTGGAGGTCCTGTGTCTCTTTCAATTCTGGTTTCCTTGGTGTGTACGCCCAGGAGTGGGATTGCTGGTTGTATCTTTTATCAGGAACTGAGTTTAAAAGACCAAATATGAGAACACAAGATGATTTTAGTACCCCTATCACTCAGGAGAATGCAAATCTCCTATCACTGAGTTACCTATCACTCAGGAGATTCAGGGACTCTGTCAGGAACTGGAAGAAGGACCACTATATATATATTTCTTTTTAGTTCACACATAATATTTTATTTTAGTAGAGTATGATCAACAGTCTATTGTTAGTTCAGTTCAGTTCAGTTCAGTCGCTCAGTCGTGTCTGACTCTTTGCGATCCCATGAATCACAGCAAACCAGGTCTCCCTGTACATCACCAACTCCCGGAGTTCACTCAAACTCACATCCATTGAGTCGGTGATGCCATCCAGCCATCTCATTCTCTGCTGTCCCTTTCTCCTCCTGCCCCCAATCCCTCCCAGCATCAGAGTCTTTTCCAGTGAGTCAACTCTTCACATGAGGTAGCCAAAGGGTTGGAGTTTTAGCTTTAGCATCAGTCCTTACAATGAACACCCAGGGTTGATCTCCTTTAGAATGGACTGGTTGGATCTCCTTGAAGTCCAAGGGACTCTCAAGAGTCTTCTCCAGCACCACAGTTCAAAAGCATCAATTCTTCGGTGATCAGTTTTCTTCACAGTCCAACTCTCACATCCATACATGACCACTGGAAAATAAATGCAAAAAAGGAAAATGGCTGTCTGGGGAGGCCTTAAAAATAGCTCTGAATAAAGAGAAGCGAAAAGCAAAGGAGAAAAGGAAAGATATAAGCATCTGAATGCAGAGTTCCAAAGAATAGCAAGGAGAGATAAGAAAGACTTTCTCAGAGATCAGTGCAAAGAAATAGAGGAAAACAACAGAATAGGAAAGACAAGAGATCTCTTCAAGAAAATTAGAGATACCAAGGGAACATTTCATGCAAAGATGGGCTCAATAAAGGATAGAAATGGTATAGACCTAACAGAAGCAGAAGATATTAAGAAGGGGTGGCAAGAATACACAGAAGAACTCTAAGATCTTCATGACCAAGATAATCACGATGGTGTGATAAATCACCTAGAACAAGACATCTTGGAATGTGAAGTCAAGTGGGCCTTAGGAAGCATCACTACAAACAAAGCTAGTGGAGGTGATGGAATTCCAGTTAAGCTATTTCAAATCCTGAAAGATGATGCTGTGAAAGTGCTGCACTCAATATGCCAGCAACTTTGGAAAACTCAGCAGTAGCCACAGGACTGGAAAAGGTCAGTCTTCATTCCAATCCCAAAGAAAGGCAATGCCAAAGAAGGCATTGCTAAATGCTAAAGGCATTGCCAATGCTAAAACTACCGCAAAATTGTCTATTGTTCAGTTCAGTTCAGTTCAGTTCAGTCGCTCAGTCGTGTCCGACTCTCCGCAACCCCATGAATCACAGCACGCCAGGCCTCCCTGTCCATCACCAACTCCCGGGGTTCACTCAAACTCATGTCCACAGAGTCGGTGATGCCATCCAGCCATCTCATTCTCTGTCGTCCCCGTCTCCTCCCGCCCCCAACCTTTCCTAGCATCAGAGTCTTTTCCAGTGAGTCAACTCATCGCATGAGGTGGCCAAAGTATTGCAGTTTCAGCTTTAGCATCAGTCCTTCCAATGAACACCCAGGATTGATCTCCTTTAGAATGGACTGGTTGGATCTCCTTGCAGTCCAAGGGACTCTCAAGAGTCTTCTCCAGCACCACAGTTCAAAAGCATCAATTCTTCGGTGATCAGCTTGTCTATTGTTAAGAACTCATAAAATGAACACTGAGAGAAACATTTTATACAAGTTGATTTAAGAGGAAATACTATAAACACTATTATTAAAATGCTTTTAATATTGGAGAAATCACTCCAATAGAATAATTTATGTATTCTACCCACAAATATTAGTGAAAACATAATCTTGATGCTTTGTGAATATTATTCACAATCCTTATAAAATAGCATATGTTTAAGTACTTGAGAATATTTTAAAAGGAGATTTCAATGTTCACTCAAGTTGCAAGATTTCAGTCTCAGACCTGATTTTATATTTACATCACATTGCAGAGAAGCTTTGAGATATAGTAACTAATGGGCTAATTCATTTTATAATGTTTTATTCTTGACCATCAAAATTAAATATAAGTCAATAACAACCTAATTTCTTATTTTTAATGAGTAGTAAAATATATAATTGAAATTCTTCATTACTTTTTACTGGAATAATGTTTTTTTCCCATTGTCTGATATTTCTTCATGATAATAAAATTTGTGAGGTTTGGCTTTATATAATAAAATTCTTAATGCTCATGAAGGACGTAAAGTGAGTATAGGAGATGGAGTCAGAAAGATGAGGATGAGAGCATTAGAGATTTGGGAGAAGTTGTAAGAACCTTGGCTTTTATTCTGAAAGCAAGGTAATGCTCAAAATCCTTCAAGCTAGGCTTTAACAGTACATGAACTGAGAATTTCCAGATGTACAAGCTGAATTTAGAAAAAGAAGAGGAAGTGAAGTGAAGTCGCTCGGTTGTGTCCGACTCTTTACGACACCATGGACCATAGCCCACCAGGATCCTCTGCCCATGGGATTTTCCAGGCATGAATACTGGAGTGGGTTGCCATTTCCTTCTCCAGGGGATCTTCCCGACCCAGGGAACCAGAGATCAAATTGCCAACATCTGTTGGATCATAGGAAAAGCAAGGGATTTCCAGAAAAACGTCTACTTCTGCTTCATTGGCTATGCTAAAGCCTTGGACTGTGTGGATCATAACAAACTGTGAAACATTCTTAAAGAGATGGGAATACCAGACCACCTTACCTGCCTCCTGAGAAACCTATATACAGGTCAAGAAGCAACAGTTAGAACTGGACATGGAACAACAGACTGGTTCAAAATAAGGAAAGGAGTATGTCCAGGCTGTATATTGTCACTCTGCTTAGTTAACTTGTAACTTGTATGTACATCATGCAAAATACCAGGTTGGATGAAGCAGGAGCTGGAATCAAGTTAGCCAGGAGACATACCAATAACCTGATATGCAGATGACACCACCCATATGGCAGAAAATGAAGAGGAACTAGAGAGCCTCTTAATGAAAGTGAAAGAGGAGAGTGAAAAATCTGGCTTAAAACTCAAATTCAAAAAACTAAGATCATGGCATCTGGTCCCATTCACTTGTTGGTAAATAGATGGGGAAACAATGGAAACAGTGACAGACTTTATCTTCTTGGTCTCCAAAATCACTGTAGATGGTGACTGCAGTCATAAAATTATAAGACTCTTTCTGCTTGGAAGAAAAGCTCTGACAAACCTAGACAGCATATTAAAAAGCAGAGACATTACTTTGCCAATAAAATTCCAGATAGTCAAAGCTATGGCTTTTCCATAGTCTTGTGAGGATGTGAGAGTTGTACCATGAAGAAGGCTGAGTGATGAAGCGATGCATTCAAATTTTGGTGCTGGAGAAGACTCTTGAGAGTCCCGCAGGCAACAAGGAGATCAAACCAGTCAGTCCTAAAGGAAGTCAACCCTGAATATTCATTGGAAAAATGGATGCTGAAGCTGAAGTTCCAATATTTTGGTCACCTGATGTGAAGAACTGACTCATTGGAAATGACCCTGAGCCTAAGAAAAATTGAGGGCAGGAGGAGAAGGGAGTACAGAGGATTAGATGGTTGGATGTCACCACTGACTCAATAGATATGAGTTTGAGCAAACTCCAGAAGATAGTGCAGGACAGGGAAGCCTACTTGGCTGCAGCCCATGGGGTCTCAGAGAGTCAGCCGTGACTGAGTGACTGAGCAACAGCAACAGAGGAGAAGCCATTGGAGAGTTGAAGATGAGAGACAGAATCTTCAGTTTTGAGAAGATTATTCTGTGTGCTGTGAGCCACCAGGGAATCAAAGGCCTCTTGATGAAAGTGAAAGAGGAGAGTGAAAAGGTCGGCTTGAAGCTCAACATTCAGAAAACAAACATCATGGCATCTGGTCCCATCATTTCATGGGAAATAGATGGAAAAACAGTGGAAACAGTGTCAGACTTTATTTTTTGGGGCTCCAAAATCACTGCAGATGCTGATTGCAGCCATGAAATTAAAAGACGCTTACTCCTTGGAAGGAAAGTTATGACCAACCTGCTGCTGCTGCTGCTAAGTCACTTCAGTCGTGTCCGACTCTGTGTGACCCCATGGACGGAAGCCCACCAGGCTCCCCCATCCCTGGGATTCTCCAGGCAAGAACACTGGAGTGGGTTGCCATTTTCTTCTCCAATGTGTGAAAGTGAAAAGTGAAAGTCAAGTCGCTCAGTCGTGTCCGACCCTTAGCGACCCCATGGACTGCAGCCTACCAGGCTCCTCCATCCATGGGATTTTCCAGGCAAGAGTACTGGAGTGGCTTGCCATTGCCTTCTCCGATGACCAACCTAGATAGCATATTAAAAAGCAGAGACATCACTTTGCCAACCAAGGTCCATCTAGTCAAGGCTATGGTTTTTCCCGTGGTCATGTATGGATGTGAGAGTTGGACTGTGAAGAAAGCTGATCGCCAAAGAATTGATGGTTTTGAACTGTGGTGCTGGAGAAGACTCTTGAGAGTCCCTTGGACTGCAAGGAGATCCAACCTGTCCATTCTAAAGGAGATCAGTCCTGGGCATTCATTGGAAGGACTGATGCTAAAGCTGAAACTCCAATACTTTGGCCACCTCATGCGACGAGCTGACTCACTGGAAAAGACTCTGATGCTGGGAAGGATTAGGGGTGGGAGGAGAAGGGGACGGCAGAGAATGAGATGGTTGGATGGCATCACTGACTCGATGGACATGAGTTTGAGTGAACTCCGGGAGTTGGTGATGGACAGGGAGGCCTGGCGTGCTGTGATTCATGGGGTTGCAAAGAGTCGGACACGACTGAGTGACTGAACTGACTGACTGACTGACTGTGTGCTGTGTTGTGAACAGATTATAGGACTTTCAGGTGGAAAACAGGGTGAGTGATTATTGCTTGAAATGGGATTGAAATAGTAGAGATAAGATGTGATCTTCATTTTAGATGTATCTTTAAGTTAAAACTGGCTTTGTTTGGAAAGACAAGCTGAGGTGTGAGAGAAGAGTCAGGGATCAGTCCATGGTCTTTGGCCTAAGCTATTAGATAGATGAAGTTGCATTTACTAACAAAAGCAGTTTTTCAGGATTGTGTGGATGTCAGGAGTTTAAGTTTCAAATATCTATAAGGCATCTAAGTAGGATGGAGAGAGCTTTATGAATTTGAACTTTAGGAGACAGAATTAAAAGTGTAAGTTTGTGAGTCATCAAGATACAGATTTAAAGCCATAATACCAAATGAGATCTCCAAGGGAGTATAAATGCAAGCACAAAAGTGAGGGAGTTACCCAATGGGGATTTAGGATTAAGAGAAGAATTTTGGTTTTGATTTGCTTTATATTTATTAGTATGATCCAGAAGAGAGGGAAAAAATTATAATGAGATAGTGACAACTGGTGGAATAATATGAGGGTGGGATCCAGTTCTCAAAGAGAAGGCTTGGCATTATATAGGATCAAGGTATTTGGTTATTATAATTCAAAACTAATAGCTGATATTTTGTGTCCTTTAAAATTTTAACCATTCTGGTGGTATATAGTAGTATCTAATTTTACTTTTAATTTCTCTGATGTTTATAAGGTTGAACATTTTTTCATATACTAGATGTCCATTTGGATTCTCTCTTTTCTAGTGAATCAGAACACTAGCAGCTATAGGATGACATCAGAGGATCTAACATATGTGTAATTGCAGTACCAGAGGAGAGGTGAGAGAGAACCAGGTCATTTGATCACATGAAGAATAAAGACTTCTCAAAAATTTTGAAAGATATTAACCCACATATGCAAGAAACTTAGTGAAATTTAAACAAGGTAAATACAAATTTAACCACACTTGGAGACATCATGAAGATGTCATCAGACATGTGAAGATGAAGATAGAAATAAAACAGAAGAAAAGATATGAGAGGCAGCAGGATATAAAAGATGTTATCTTTAGTGGAAAAACAATAGGTGTTACTTCTCATCGGAAAGAGTGAAAATGTAGTATACAGTAAACCAGGAGAGGGTCTGTTTCTTAATGTTCCAGAGGGACTCTTTTCTTAATCAAATACGATAGTAGAGCCTTGACCAACAATTTCTGCAGCAGCTAGTCCAGGAGCAACAACTTCTGCAATAATCAGCCCAGATCAAGACAGACTGGGCCAATGATTGCTAGCTTCCCTGTTTCCAAATTAGGATCAAGGGGGCCAAATACACTCCCTAATGAATTGCATAAGATATTCCTTTTTTTTTTTCAACTTTGAAAAAACAAAAAACGTTGCATTTTATTTATTTTTTCTTGACCTCATTCTATTTTTTTAAAAATTTATTTTATTGGAGGTAAATTACCTTACATTAATATATTGGCTGGTTTTGCCATACATTGACATGAATCCGCCCTGGGTGTACATGTGTTCTCTTTCTTGAACCCCCCTCCCACCTCCCTCTTCCCCATATCCTCCCTCCATGTCATCCCCGTGCAACAGCCCCAAGCATCCTGTATCATGCGTCGAACCTGGACTGGTCACTTATGATAATATACATGCTACAATGCCGTTCTCCCCAATCATCCCACCTTCACCTTCTCCCACAGAGTCCCAAAGACTGTTCTATATGCCTATGTCTCTTTTGCAGTCTCGTATACAGGGTTCAGGTTACCAGCTTTCTAAATTCCATATATATGCGTTAGTATACTGTATTGATGTTTTTCTTTCTGGCTTACTTCACTCTGTATAATAGGCTCCAATTTCATCCACTTCATTAAAACTGATTCAAATGCATTCTTTTTGATGGCTGAAAAATACTCCATTGTGTATATGTACCAAAGCTTTCTTATCCATTCATCTGCAGATGGACATCTAGGTTGCTTCCATGTCCTGGCTATTATAAACAGTGCTGCGATGAATATTGGAGTACATGTGTCTCTTTCAATTCTGGTTTCCTTGGTGTGTATGCCCAGGAGTGCGATTGCTGGATCATATGGCAGTTCTATTGCCAGTTTTTTGAGGAATCTCCACACTGTTCTCCATAGTGTCTGTACTAGTTTGCATTCCCACCAACAGTGTAAGAGGGTTCCCTTTTCTCCACACCCTCTCCAGCATTTATTGCATGTAGACTTCTGGATAGCAGCCATTCTGACTGGTGTGAAATGATATCTCATTATGGTTTTGATTTGCATTTCTCTGATTATGAGGGATGTTGAGCATTTTTTCATGTGTTTGTTAGCCATCTTTATGTCTTCTTTGGATAAATGTCTGTTTAGTTCTTTGGCCCATTTTTTGATTGGGTCACTTAGTTTTCTGGAATTGAGTTGCAGGAGCTGCTTGTATATTTTGGAGATGAATCCTTTGTCAGTTGCTTCATTTGCTATAATTTTCTCCCATTCTGCAGGCTGTCTTTTCACCTTGCTTAGAGTTTCCTTTGCTGTGCAGAAGCTTTTGATTTTAATTAGGTCCCATTTGTTTATTTTTGCTTTTATTTCCAATATTCTGGGAGGTGGGTCTTGGAGGATCGTGCTGTGATTTATGTCAGAGAGTGTTTTGCCTACGTTCTCTTCTAGGAGTTTTATAGAATTTTGTCTTACGTTTAGCTCTCTAATCCATTTTGAGTTTATTTTTGTGTATGGTGTTAGGAAGTGTTCTAGTTTCATTCTTTTACAAGTGGCTGACCAGTTTTCCCAGCACCACTTGTTAAAGAGACTGTCTTTTGTCCATTTTATATTCTTGCCTCCTTTGTCGAAGATAAGGTGTCCATAGGTGCGTGGGTTTATCTCTGGGGTTTCTATTTTGTTCCATTGATCTGTATTTCTGTCTTTATGCCAGTACCATACTGTCTTGATGACCGTGGCTTTGTAGTAGAGCCTGAAGTCTGGCAGGTTAATTCCCCCAGTTCCATTCTTCTTCCCTAAGATTGCTTTGGCTATTCGAGGTTTTTTGTATTTCCATACAAATTATGAGATTATTTGTTCTAGTTCTGTGAAAAATATCGTTGGTAGCTTGATAGGGATTGCATTGAATGTATAAATTACTTTGGGTAGTATACTCATTTTCACAATATTTATTCTTCCAATCCACGAACACGGTATATTTCTCCATCTATTAGTGTCCTCTTTGATTACTTTCACTAGTGTTTTATAGTTTTCTATGTACAAGTCTTTTGTTTCCTTAGGTAGATATATTCCTAAGTATTTAATTCTTTTCGTTGCAACAGTGAATGGAATAGTTTCCTTAATTTCTCTTTCTATTTTCTCATTAGTAGTGTATAGGAATGCAAGGGATTTCTGTGTGTTGATTTTATATCCTGCAACTTTACTGTATTCACTGATTAGCTCTAGTAGTTTTCTGGTAGAGTCTTTAGGGTTTTCTGTGTAGAGGATCATGTCATCAGCGAACGGTGAAAGTTTTACTTCTTCTTTTCCAGTTTGTATTCCTTTTATGTCTTTTTCTGCTCTGATTGCTGTAGCCAAAACTTCCAGAACTATGTTGAATAGTAGTGGGGAGAGTGGGCACCCTTGTCTTGTTCCTGACTTTAGGGGAAATGCTTTCAGTTTTTCACCATTGAGGATAATGTTTGCTGTGGGTTTGTCGTATATAGCTTTTATTATGTTGAGATATGTCCCTTCTATTCCCACTTTCTGGAGAGTTTTTATCATAAGTGGATGTTGAATTTTGTCGAAGGCTTTCTCTGCATCTACTGAGATAATCATATGATTTTTATGTTTCAGTTTGTCAATGTGGTGTATTACGTTGATTGATTTGCGGATATTGAAGAATCCTTGCATTTCTGGGATAAAGCCCACTTGGTCATGATGTATGATCTTCTTAATGTGTTGTTGGATTCTGATTGCTAGAATTTTGTTAAGGATTTTTGCATCTATGTTCATCAGTGATATTGGCCTGTAGTTTTCTTTTTTTGTGGGATCTTTACCAGGTTTTGGGATTAGGGTGATAGTGGCCTCATAGAATGAGTTTGGAAGTTTTCCTTCCTCAGCAATTTTCTGAAAGAGTTTGAGTAGAATAGGTGTTAGCTCTTCACTAAATTTTTGGTAGAGTTCAGCTGTGAAGCCGTCTGGACCTGGGCTTTTGTTTGCTGGAAGCTTTCCGATTACTTCCTCTATTTCCGTGCTTGTGATGGGTCTGTTCAGATTTCCTATTTCTTCCTGGTTCAGTTTTGGCCATTTTGAGTTACCCTATGCGAAGTTCAGACTTAAATTGAAGAAAGTAGGGAAAACCACTAGACCATTCAGATATGACCTCAATCAAATCCCTTATGATTATACAGTGGAAGTGAGAAATAGATTTAAGGGACTAGATCTGATAGATAGAGTGCCTGATGAACTCTGGATGGAGGTTCGTGACATTGTACAGGAGACAGGGAACAAGACCATCCCCATGGAAAAGAAATGCAAAAGAGCAAAATGGCTGTCTGAGGAGGCCTTACAAATAGCTGTGAAAAGAAGAGAAGCGAAAAGCAAAGGAGAAAAGGAAAGATATAAGCATCTGAATGCAGAGTTCCAAAGAATAGCAAGGAGAGATAAGAAAGACTTCCTCAGTGATCAATGCAAAGAAATAGAGGAAAACAACAGAATAGGAAAAACAAGAGACCTCTTCAAGAAAATTAGAGATTCCAAGGGAATATTTCATGCAAAGATGGGCTCGATAAAGGACAGAAATGGTATGGACCTAACAGAAGCAGAAGATATTAAGAAGAGGTGGCAAGAATACACAGAAGAACTGTACAAAAAAGATCTTCCCGACCAAGATAGTCACGATAACGTGATCACTGACCTAGAGCCAGACATCTTGGAATGTGAAGTCAAGTGGGCCTTAGAAAGCATCACTACTAACAAAGCTAGTGGAGGTGATGGAATTCCAGTTGAGCTATTACAAGTCTTGAAAGATGATGCTGTGAAAGTGCTGCACTCAATATGCCAGCAGATTTGGAAAACTCAGCAGTGGCCACAGGACTGGAAGAGGTCAGTCTTCATTCCAATCCCAAAGAAAGGCAATGCCAAAGAATGCTCAAACTACCGGACAATTGCCCTCATCTCACACGCTAGCAAAGTCATGCTCAAAATTCTCCAAGCCAGGCTTCAGCAATATGTAAACCGTGAACTCCCAGATGTTCAAGCAGGTTTTAGAAAAGGCAGAGGCACCAGAGATCAAATTGCCAACATCCGCTGGATCATGGAGAAAGCAAGAGAGTTTCAGAAAAACATCTATTTCTGCTTCATTGACTATGCCAAAGCCTTTGACTGTGTGGATCACAATAAACTGTGGAACAATCTGAAAGAGATGGGAATCCCAGACCACCTGACCTGCCTCTTGAGAAACCTGTATGCAGGTCAGGAAGCAACAGTTAGAACTGGACATGGAACAACAGACTGGTTCCAAATACGAAAAGGTGTACGTCAAGGTTGTATATTGTCACCTTGCTTATTTAACTTATATGCAGAGTACATCATGAGGAACGCTGGGCTGGAAGAAGCACAAGCTGGAGTCAAGATTGCTGGGAGAAATATCAATAACCTCAGATAGGCAGATGACACTACCCTTATGGCAGAATGTGAAGAGGAACTCAAAAGCCTCTTGATGAAAGTGAAAGAGGAGAGTGAAAAGGTTGGTTTGAAGCTCAACATTCAGAAAACAAAGATCATGGCATCTGGTCCCATCACTTCATGGGAAATAGATGGAAAAACAGTGGAAACAGTGTCAGACTTTGTTTTTTTGGGCTCCAAAATCACTGCAGATGCTGATTTCAGCCATGAAATTAAAAGACGCTTGCTCCTTGGAAGGAAAGTTATGACCAACCTTGATAGTATATTAAAAAGCAGAGACATTACTTTGCCAACCAAGGTCCATCTAGTCAAGGCAATGGTTTTTCCAGTGGTCATGTATGGTTGTGAGAGTTGGACTGTGAAGAAGGCTGATCGCCGAAGAATCGATGCTTTTGAACTGTGGTGTTGGAGAAGACTCTTGAGAGTCCCTTATACTGCAAGGAGATCCAACCAGTCCATTCTAAAGGAGATCAATCCTGGATGTTCATTGGAGGGACTGATGCTAAAGCTGAAACTGCAATACTTTGGCCACCTCATGCGATGAGTTGACTCACTGGAAAAGACTCTGATGCTGGGAAAGGTTGGGGGCGGGAGGAGAAGGGGACGACGGAGAATGAGATGGCTGGATGGCATCACCGACTCTGTGGACATGAGTTTGAGTGTACTCCGGGAGTTGGTGATGGACAGGGAGGCCTGGCGTGCTGTGATTCATGGGGTCGCGGAGAGTCGGACACGACTGAGCGACTGAACTGAACTGAACTGACTGATGCCCATCTTTCACCAACAGCCTTCCTCTTTGTCCACTGTAAAACCTAACTTTGCTGCCTGCCTTTAAGGTTATGTCAAATGCAACTTGCTTTAGTTTCCTATGGCTGCATAACAAATTACCACACATTTGCTGGCTTAAAACAACACACATTTATTATTTTAGCATTCTGGAAGTCAGAAGTCCAAAATGTCTCTTATGAGCCTAAAATCAAGGTGTCAGCAGAGTAGTAGTCCTGCTAGAATTTCTAGGGCAGAGTCCATTCCTTGTCTTTATTAGCTCTTGTAGGCTGTCAACAGTTTTTGACTTGTGGTTGCATATTTCTGACCTTTGCTTCTGCTGTCACGTCTCTTCTGACTTTGAGTCTCTTATAAAGACCCTTGTGATTATATTCAGTCCATTTTATTATCTAAGATAACTTCTTCATCTCAAGTTCCTTAAGTTAAACATATCTACAAAGTCCATTTTTCCATGAAAGGCAACATACTTGTAGGTCTCAGGTATTATCTGTGAACGTCTGTGGTGGTTAATTTCATGTGTCAGTTTTACTGGGCCATGGAGTTGCCAGATACGTGGCCAAACATTATTACCTGTGTGTTCATGAGAGTGTTTTTGGATGAGATCAACATTTGAATCAGCAGATTTAGTAAAATAGATTGCCCTTCCTAATGTGGATGTTCCTCATCCATTCAGTAGGAAATCTGAATCAAATAAGGAGCCCAGTGAGGAACTTTGCTGGCCTTATTGTTTTGCTGGGACATTGGCCTTCTGTCTTTGGACTGGAAATTTCGCCATTGGCTCTCTCGGGATTCTAGCTTGCCAGCTACAGATCTTGGGGCTTTTTGGTCAAATTTTTATAGTAATCTCATGTTTACTGAATGATCCAATTCCTTATTATAATCTCTCTCTATATGTGTGTGTGTAAATATATATATTTACTTATATACCTATATACTTCTCCATCTAGCTAGATCTGTATCTTCTATTGGTTTTGTCTCTGTGGAAGACCTTGACTAATGTAAGATCTTTGTAGGGGGTCATTATTTGGCCTAATATGCAAGTTATGGTGGCTGACTCCCTTGTTATAGCCAGTTCTGAAAATAGCCTCTGATTGTTCTCATTTGGTAGTCTTTGCTTATTTCCACACTGCAGATAGAATTTCTACATCATGTTGAGTGCCTAGTGCAAGGGATATTAAAAAAGGTCTATAGCAGCACCAAAAGTATTACTTTTTACAGATTAAAGCAGAACCTATAGTAAGTGATGTCAACTTTGTAACGTTTCTCTGACCAGCTTTATCAACACGTTTCAAGGAGCAAGCCTGTCCTGTTTAGCCCTGAATTCAAGGAGCACAAAAAAGGGGGATTGGTTCTGATGACTGGGACGACACCAATGATTGCCAGCATCAAAGAAAAAAATATGGGCAGATGAGTTTCTTTTTCTTTCACATGTTAAGTTATCATAACATCGTTTATGTGGTTTAAGTATGCAATTCTACTGACCTGAGTCTGTTTGTCTCTCTCTCAATCTCACGCACACACACAAAACATATGTATGTGTGTATATATGTATATATATGTATATGTGTGTGTGTATGTATATATACACACACACATACATGTATATATATGGTGGTTTAGTTGTTAATTCGTGTCTGACTCTTGTAACCCCATGGACCGTAGCCTGCCAGGCTCCTCTGTCCACGGGATTCTCCAGGCAAGAATACTGGAGTGGGTTGCCATTTCCTTCTTCAGGGGATCTTCCCTAGCCAGGGATTGAACCTGGTCTTCTGCATTGCAGGCAGACTCTTTACTGACTGAGCTACAAGGGAAGCCCCCGTGTGTGTGTGTGTGTGTGTGTGTGTGTGTGTGTGTTTGTGTGTGTGTGTGTATGCTGTGCTTAGTTGCTCAGTCGTGTCTGACTCTTTGCAACCCCATGGACTGTAGCCCACCAGGCTGTCAGGGGATTCTCCAGGAAAGAATACTGGAGCGGGTTGCTATGCTCTCCTCCAGGGGATCTTCCCAACCCAGGGATCAAACCCAGGTTTCCCACATAAGGCTAATTCTTTACTGTCTGAGCCACTGAGGGAGAACATATATATATATATAGATAGATAGAGAGAGAGAGAGAGAGAGAATGTGTATACTGTAAACATACAGTATCAGTTGTATATATGTGCATGTGTGTGTATACAGCTGTGTCAGATTATTTGTGACCTTATGGATTGTAGCAAGCCAGGCTCCTCTGTCCATAGACTTTTCCAGACAGGAATCCTGGAGTGCGCTCCCATTTCCTTCTCCAGGGTATCTTCCAGATCCAGGGATCGAACCCACATCTCCTGTATCTCCTGCATTGGTAGGCATGTTCTTTACCACTGAGCCACCTGGGAAGCCCTGTATATATCTATATGGACACACACTTCTATTTATTAATGGTAGTTAAGTTCTATAAAGTGGTCATGAACAGTGAATAACCTGGCATGGGATATACAGGATTAAGTTCCTGTGAGCCTCTGGTCACACAATTTTGATCAATTAAACAATATATAACCTTGTTTTATGTGTGTTTCTGTTTACAGATACCTTATTTAATATACATTTCTTACAAATAATTCATTGCATATTTTTGAATGATTAAAAGCCAAAGGATTTGGAAGCCATTTGTGTTATATAAGTTAATTTGCCATTATCCTTGTAAGTCTTATCAGCCTTGAAAATCTACTATCCTGTAAATAACTTGCAGATACTTTAAAATTTCTTCTGTACTCTCCTGATTGAAACCTGTTTTACCTGTGTATTTAACACTTTCCTTACCGTATCACTATTTGAAATATGAGACAGCCGGCACTAGCAGAGAAGAACTTAGCATTTTCCTAGGTAACATGACTATAATTTTCTTTTCCTTTGAGCCTCACAAAGGCTGTCCACTATGCTTTTTTCCCCTTTAAATTCAGTTATCAGCTCACAAATTCACAAATTTATCTGTTTGTCCATAGTTTCATCACACATATAGATGTTATTTTAGCACTTTCTGGAACATCTTACATACAAATGGGCAAAATTCTGCTTCCTTTTTCTGAATGCACTGTATTATTGGTTCATTAACATTGAACTCATGGTTAAGAACACTATAATTCATACCTGAATGAAGTTTATCCCACACATATATTTTCTCTGTAAGGCACATCACAGCTTTCTTGCACTTATGAACACTAGACAATGCTTAAGCACTATACTATAGGGCCATTTAAAACAGAAAACTCATCAACAAAATCACATCATCAAAAAACCTTGAAAAAATGTGGTTCTAAATTAGCCGTGAATAATCTACTTGTTTACATGTGAGATCTGAAACAAGATGGCAGAATGTCACCTTGTTTGATTTCAGCTGGAACTAAGCAGGTCAGGCAAGTCAATTTTTTTATAGCTCTATACATGTCTATGAAAGTACTTCAAGTATTGCTTCACGGGTTCTTGATAAATTTTAACGGGCAGACAAATTTGCAAATACAGAATACACAGTAATTAGAATGGGCTATTGAAGAGGTGTATATGTGTATTTCTGAATTATTCTTGAAATTTGTATGTAAATATACTCACAGTGTCATTGAGGTCAACTCATGTGATTATTTCTGCATTTCTGAGAGGATCTCTACCTTTCCATCTAAGTAGTCAGCAAAATAGACAAAATTCTCCAATCTTATGGAGTTTGCATTTGGTGGTATATTAATTATTGACATATTATATGAAGCTTATTATGCCTGAATATGAATAGATTAATTGTAACAGTTCCTATGATATTTTGCAATTTATTTTTATTACCTTCCTAAATTTCAATATATACTTCCTAACTTTGCCTCAGTAAAGCCTGTCCCTCACGACTGACTCCATAGTTTGAAGATCTAATCAATCTTGGACCTGCTGATGGAGAACAGGTTTCCAAGGACAGATACCCTGCTGAGAAGTGGCATGCTGTTTCCTTCCCTAAGGACACTTCAGCCTGTACTTAATACTGTGCAGAGCTGACTGCTGACAAGAGCTGATCCTAGGTACTGCTTGCTATCTTCAAAAAAAACCTAAACTTTATTTGGGAAGAAGTCCTATCACCAATTAGGTTGGCAGTCAGCTTATTCAGTTTCAGCCAATGCTCTCAGGTGTGATTTGATATTTTTAGTATTACTCATCACATATCTGTTAATTTTTTCCTTGGGCCAAACACAAAGATTAGAATTATACCTGAAAGTTTGTAAGTTTTAAATTTTCTCTTCTTTTATGGGCATAATTTGTAGCTGGTATGTAGGGATGGGAAAAGCAAGCCAAAATTTAAAAACACCAGTGGTCAACCAAGTAAATCTAGTCAAGTAATTTGCACTGAGAAGATGATATCTTTTATACTGTGTCACGTAAATTTAGTGTGGAGGGCGTGTATGCACTACTAGGTCTTCAGTGAAATATTTGTATGCTTAGTGAAACCAACCCAGTCAAAACTTTTTCTATTTCCATCTCTTCTTTGAATTAAATCCACATCTGATCTGATGTTTATAAAAAAACACAGCTATGTCGTACAGTGACAAGATTTCAGATTTCCATTTTATAGTTTCATTCAGTTACCAAAAACAGTTGTTGAAAATTGATAACTATCTAAAGATAGTGAGCAGTTGGATAATACTGGAAACATGAGTGTTCTCTTCTAAAACACCTAATAAACCATTTTATTCAGCTTAATTTACCTATAGTTATGCTGTTTAAAAAAACAGTATTTTCTAGTAAAAATTATAGTCTTTTAAAAATCTCTGTGTAGATATATAATATTTTCAGATTAATAGTGATGAATCTTGACAGAATATGATAGCAATGTCAGTTAGAACCTCTTCTTTTATAACAGATGCTACATTGATTTGATTTGGAGCAGTAGTGAATCAGAATAATGGTGCTTCATTTTCCTGACTGTATTTTGCAATCTCATAAATTATTAGTATTTTTATTGCCCCTAATAAAATCTAAACAGATCTTAAATTCATTATCCGGAAAATCAGCATAAGTCACAGTGTCCTGTTATTAAATTCTTTGTCAGTAATGATACTTTTCACACCTTAGAATTTCAGAATTTTTTCACGTATACAATTCACCACATTGTAGGTTTCAGAAGAAATAAACTATGAAAAGTTAATTAAAAGTTAAAGTACAGTTAATTAATCATGTGAATAACATAGCACAATCTAATAGAGCTATTAGGTTGCCGTGACAAAAGACCAGGAACTCTTGGACAACTGCTTTGATTTCAGCATGCCCTTTTCAACAAAAAAAAGTTATGGTATGTGTGTTTTTTCCCTCAACATCCTAATTCACATGGACATAGTGAATCCTAGCTAAAACACTCATGTGAAATGTTTAGATTTCCTTTTATGAAACAAAAAAATGTACATCTTTGTTATGGTCATAGCCAAATACTTTGGTTTATCTCCAGCTTTACCTCCTGGTAATAAGTGTGTCCACTTTACAGCAGCATCTCAAATCTTGTTAACCTGAGTTCTCCTCACCTATATAATTGGCAGAAGTTCTAGGCTTTTCTCAGTATCCCCTCTAAAATATTTTAAACAATCCCCCCCCTCCGCCACATTAACATGTTGCCCAGATTCCTGTTAGGCACCCTCGTTTTGGGGTTTAGGTGAGCTCATTCTCCCTTTATGGTCACTGTTGACTGAAGTGGGCTCATATACTGTTAGAGTTGCTGCTGCACTTCCTTATGGTCTCAGTATCGAAGCCATTTGCCCTTGCCGCCCTTCTGCTTTCTCTACTGCCTGCTTTTGGCTCCTTTTCACCCTTTTAAGCCATCAGGGAAACCCCCTCCACTACTTTTTATTTATTTATTTTGAATTGGAGAGGAATTGCTCTACAGTGCTGAGTTGGTTTCTACCGTACACATGGTGCTCCCACTGCAGAACTGTTGGACAAATTGTACATGAATGCCTCTGACATTTGAGGACATGGGTACAATTGACGGAGGCGGGCATGGCAGCCCACCCCAGTTGCTTGCCTGGAGAATCCCATGGGCAGAGGAGCCTGGTGGGCTACAGTCCATGGGGTCGCAAAGAGTTGGACATGACCGAAGCAGCTTAGCATGCACAGAAGTATGAATGGAGATACACATACCATTGTCTACATTTTTAATAATCACAAAATTCAACTTAAATATGTTCTATTCTTCTTCCTCAACAGATGCCTATAACAAATAAATACCACATGATGTAAATACTACACTGTGATTCAGCCTCCAAGGGCAGCGTTGGACAGTGCTTGCTAGTTAGTACCTCCAGAGCTATGAGAGGGAAGATAAGAAGGAACAAGGAGATAGACTGGTGGCATACTGCCCCCAGGAATTATGCTTCTCTACCCAGGAATCTGTTGCCATCATATATATATATATATTTAAATCTTCACAAGGTATTATTTTCCTTTTCCCTTAATCATTTGTATTTCTCAAAATCCTCCCTGTACTCTGAACTGGTCTGTCTCTGATGCCGGCAGGGACACACACATGCTCAGCTTTTGGGTGTAGTTGCCTTTGTTCTGAGGGCATAGCACAAGAGACCCTTCTGGGGTAGTTCTTCCCCGAGGATTGGATGTCGTCATTTTGATGGTGCATAGTTAGGGTTACAGCGTCACATTGTACATCTGTCAGTGCTCCCACTGGGATCAGGGCCCAGGTTCAGTCAGGTCTCGTCTTTCTCTTCCTCTGTAGGAGGCTTCACAGGGAACCCTGCCTCATTCTTTTATTCCAGCCTTCCGTGGAGCATCCCCTTGCCAAAATCCACCTTAGTTATTGTGTTTCCCAGTGACTTTCTGAACAAACTAGAGCAGGGCCTAGATTTTATTTGAAACATCCGTAACTAGTTCATGACTTGTACACATTTGTTAGACTTTGTCATGAAGGCATGAATTGCCTGGTAGGTCTGTCTGGGACACAGGGAAGATCTGTCATGGGTTGTGTTGCCTAACTCCACTAGCTACCCAAAGTTTCTTGTTCTCTGAGCCTGTACAGATGACCTGGTATTGCATGGAATTTCTTTCAAATAGTGTAAAGACATTGTACCTGAAAGTGAAATCACATGCTGTCTTTACTTCCTGAACTCAATCAGTTCAGTTAAGTTCAGTCGCTCAGTCGTGTCCGACTCTGCAACCCCATGGACTGCAGCACGTCAGGTCTCCCTGTCCATCACCAACTCCTGGAGTTCACTCAAACTCATGTCCATTGAGTCAGTGATGCCATCCAGCCATCTCATTCTCTGTCGTCCCCTTCTCCTCCTGCCTTCAATCCTTCCCAGTATCAGGGTCTTTTCAAAAGAGTCAGTCCTTCATATCAGGTGGCCAAAGTTTCAGCTTCAGCATCAATCCTTCCAATGAATATTAAGGACTGATTTCCTTTAGGATAGACTGGTTGGATCTCCTTGCAGTCCAAGGGACTCTCAAGAGTCTTCTCCAACACCGCAGTTCAAATGCATCAATTCTTCGGTGCTCAGCTTGCTTTATAGTCCAACTCTCACATCAATACATGACTATTGGAAAAACCATAGCCTTGACTAGATGGACCTTTCTTGGCAAAATAATGTCTCTTGTTTTTAATATGCTGTCTAGGTTGGTCATAACTTTTCTTCCAAGGAGCAAGCGTCTTTTAATTCCATGGCTACAGTCACCATCTGCAGTGATTTTGGAGCCCAAAAGAAGAAAGTCTGCCACTGTTTCCCCATCTATTTACCATGAAGTGATGGGACCAGATCTTAGTTTTCTAATGTTGAGCTTTAATCCAACTTTTTCACTCTCTTTCATCAAGAGGCTCTTTAGTTCTTCTTCCCTTTCTACCATAAGGGTGGTGTCATCTGTGTATCTGAGGTTATTGATATTTCTCCCAGCAATCTTGATTCCAGCTTGTGCAGGGAATCAGTCCTTAATATTCATTGGAAGGATTGATGCTGAAGCTGAAACTTTGGCAGCCTGCAGGTCAGGTGGTCTGGTATTCCCATTTATTTCATTAATTTTCCACAGTTTGTGGTTATCCACACAGTCAAAGACTTTGGCATAGTCAATATAGCAGAAGTAGATGTTTTTCTGGAACTCTTGCTTTTTTGATGATCCAGCGGATGTTGGCAATTTGATCTCTGGTTCCTCTGCCTTTTCCAAAACCAGCTTGAACATCTGGAAGTTCACAGTTCACATATTGCTGAAGCCTGGCTTGGAGAATTTTGAGCATTACTTTACTAGCATGTGAGATGAGTGCAATTGTGCGGTAGTTTGAGCATTCTTTGGCATTGCCTTTCTTTGAGATTGGAATGAAAACTGACCTTTTCCAGTCCTGTGACCACTGCTGAATTTTCCAAATTTGTTGGCATGTTGAATGCATTTTTTCACACCATCATCTTTCAGGATTTGAAATAGCTCAACTGGAATTCCATCACCTCCACTAGCTTTGTTCATAGTTATTCTTCCTAAGGCCCACTTGACTTCACATTCCAGGATGTCTGGCTCTAGGTGAGTGATCACACCATCGTGGCTCTAGGTGAGTGATCACACCATCGTGATTATCTGGGTCATGAGGATCTTTTTTGTAGAGTTCTTCTGTGTATTCTTGCCACCTCTTCCTGAACTCAGTAGTACTCTATTTTCAATCTAGTCAGTTCTATATAGGTAACTGCAATTATTATTAGTGTTAGTGAAGAATGGCCCCAATATGCTAAACATTTTGAGAAAAGTACTGTTTGGCTTAGGTCAATGACTCTAACATTATTATACTGTGTTTGGCCTTAGACTCACTGTAACTCAATTGGTAACATTTTTAGCTTAAAATAACCTAAATTTTAGGACCTTTGTTTTTCTTCAACCAGCTGTCTACATATATTTCTGGGAATGGAAATGCATATAATACAAGGGAAAGGAAAAATGATATCAATGATTTAATAGTTAAAAAAAGTGATTAAAATGTTATCAAGAGTTTTTATTTCCAATGACACTGAGTTAGAAAGTATTATTTAGAAATTAACCCACAGGGAGACATCTTTATGAGACTCCTCATAGAAAAATGTTAACTGATAACTGGGCTTTCCAGGTGGCTTAGTGTTAAAAATCTGCCTGCCATTACAGGAGACACAGGTTCAACCCCTGGGTGGGGGAGATCCCCTGGAGAAGGAAATGGCAGTACACTCCAGTATTCTTGCCTGGAAAATTCCATGGACAGAGGAGCCTGGAGGACTACAGTCCATGGGGTCACAAAGAGTTGGACATGACATAGCAACTAAACAACAAGTGATAACTACTACCTTAAAAGTCAAAATAATGTGCTGGATCTTAGAAGTGTAAGAACACTATTATCACCTGCATTTGTCATTCAGTTTCTTGACCTCTACTTACATTACTGAGGATATTTCTAAGAGTGGAGGTGATGATTCAGAAGAGTCAAACAAATGGTATTCCATATACTCATTTCACATTTTGGAGGGCATAAGTAGTGACAGCTGACCCCTCGCTGTTTTGGTATTTTATGTGTAATAATTGACAGGGTGCTATGCTAGACTTTCCCTTCAGTACTACTCTAAGCAAATAATAACTAGCTGATGAAGATGTAACAGATATTATCACGCAACAGTATCTTTCTAAAATAAATGATACAGCTTTTTGTGTCAGGTGAGGATGGGACTGATATTTGGCTGTTGATAGGACATTTTCTTATTCCTCTTGTAGGACAGCTCGTCCAAGTGTGGACCAAGTGATGAGAATGAATGTCTTTCACAGGCTGATCATTATCTTCTCCCTCAGAATGAAAATACACCTGGACAACATGGTTACAATTATGGTAATTTTCAACTTGAATGATTTTCTGCCCCAAAATTGCAATTATAGACACTATTTTTTTTTTTTTTAGAATTTTGAAGTTTTCCTGTAATTTGCTTTAGATTGAATCTTGATTGGAAAGGAATAATATTAAGTTTATGATTAATTCTTAGCATAAACTCTTTCCAGTTAGTCAAGATAAAGAGGTATATTTAAAGAAAACTGAGAAATTTTTTCATTTCAAACATATAGAAATACTATGCTAGTTGAAATTATGCTTCCATAGTATTAAAATCTAGAATGTAATTCTGATACTTAGCATTTAGATTTTTTTGATGGTTGTATTAAGTTATAATTGCCATACAATAAGCTGCATAGTGGCTTCCCAGCTGGTGCTAGTGGTAAAGAACCCTCCTGCCAATGCAGGATACCTAAGAGATATGGGTTTGATCCCTGGGTCAGGAGGATCCCCTGGGGGAAGGCATGGCAACCCACTCCAGTATTCTTGCCTGGAGAATCCCATGGACAGCGGAACCTGGCGGCTATAGTCTATAGGGTCGCAAAGAGTGTGACATGACTGAAGCAACTTAGCATGCAAGGATGCATGCAAGCTGCATAAAAAGTGTTTACTTTAAAATATTTTGAAGTATGTTTATACCTGTGTGTACTACAATAAAGAACATGAACACACCAGCATCCCCCAAAGCTTTCTCTTACCTCATATAATCCATTTCTCTTATCCTAGCCCTTCCCATATATACACTGATCTTCTGTCACTATAGATTTAATTAACATTTTCTAGAAATTTATATAAATATTCAACCTATACTCTTTTTTTGTCTGACCGCTTTCGTTTAGTGTGAATATTTTTGGATTCATCCATGCTGTTGGAGGTATGTGTTTATCACTGAGAAGTGAATATAATGGGCTTACCTGGTGACTCAGTGGTAAAGAAACTGCCTGCAATGCAGGAGATGTGGGTTTGATCCCTGGGTTGGGAAAATCCCCTGGAAAAGTAAATGGTAACCCACTCCAGTATTCTTGCCTGGGAAATCCCATGTACAGATGAGCCTGGCAGGCTAAATGGGGTCATAAAAGAGTGGGACATATCTTATCAATTGAACAACAAAAACAGTGTATGTAGTAATTTTTCTACCCATTCACACATTCATAGGCATTCAGGTTGCTTCCAGGTTTTGATTTTACTAATAAATTTTTAAAAATAAAACTTTAAGCAGAAATATTATCAGTAATAATATTAAAGCAAAATGGAATAAATATTTCATTTGAAAGATAAAAATTATTGGCCATATTAAAGAAACAACTATGAATGACACACCTGTCAGCCTCCCATAATAAAAACCACAATCACAGAAAACTAATCAAACTGATCACATGGACCACAGCCTTGTCTAACTCAATGAAACTATGAGACATGCCATGTAGGGCCACCCAAGATGGGCAGGTCATGGTGGAAAGTTCTGACAAAAAGTGGTTCACTGGAGAAGGGAATAGCAAACCACTTCAGTATTCTTGCCTTAAGAACCCCATGAACATTATAAAAAGGCAAAATGTTAGGACACTGAAAGATCAACTCCCCAGGTCGGTAGGTGCCCAATAAGCTCCTGGAGAAGAGTGGAGAAATAACTCCAGAAAGAATAAAGAGATAGAACCAAAGCAAACACAACACCCAATTGTGGATGTGACTGGTGATGAGAATAAAGTCCGATGCTGTAAGAACAATATTGCATAGGAACCTGAATGGTAGGTCCATGAATCAAGGTAATTGGAAGTTGTCAAACAGGAGGTGGAAGAGTGAACATTGACATTTTATGAATCAGCAAACTAAAATGGACTGGAATGGGTGAATTTAACTCAAATGACCATTATATCTACTACTGTGGGCAGGAATCCCTTAGAAGAAAGGGAGTAGCCCTCATAGTCAACAAATAAGTCCAAAATGAAGTATATGGGTGCAATCTCAAAAATGACAGAATTATCTCTTTGTTTCCAAGGCAAACCATTCAATATCACAGTAATCCAAGTCTATGCCCCAACCAGTAATGCTGAAGAAGCTGAAGTTGAACAGTTCTATGAAGACCTACAAGACCTTCTAAAAACTAACATCCCCAAAAATGTTCTCTTTATTATAGGGGACTGGAATGCAAAAGTAGGAAGTCAAGAGATACTTGGAGTAACAGGAAAATTTGGCCTTGAAGTACAAAATGAAGCAGGGCAAAGGCTAATAGAGTTCTGCCAAGAGAACGCACTGGTCATAACAAACACCCTCTTCCAACAACACAAGAGAAGACTCTACACATGGATCAACACTGAAATCAGATCAATTATATTCTTTGTAGCCAAAGATGGAGAAACTCTATATAGTCAGCAAAAAAAAGACCAGGAGCTGACTGTGGCTCAGACCATGAACTTATTGCCAAAATCAGACTTAAATTGAAGATAGTAGGGAAAACCACTAGACCATTGAGGTATCACCTAAATCAAATCAAATCACTTACCATGATACAGTGGAAGTGACAAATAGATTCAAGGGATTAGATTTGATAGACAGAATGCATGAAGAAGTATGGACAGAGGTTCGTGACAGTGTACAGGAGACAGGGATCAAGACCATCCCCAAGAAAAGAAATGCAAAAAGGCAAAATGGGTGTCTGAGGAGGCCTTACAAATAGCTTACAAAAGAGAAGCAAAAGGCAAAGGAGGAAAGGAAAGATATACCCATTTGAATGCAGAATTCCAAAGAATAGCAAGGAGAAATAAGAAAGCCTTCCTCAGTGATCAATGCAAAGAATATAGGAAAACAATAGAATGGGAAAGACTAGAGATTTCTTCAAGAAAATTAAGATACCAAGGGAACATTTCATGCAAAGATGGGCACAATAAAGGAGAGTAATTATATGGACCTAATTGGAAGGGCTGATGCTAAAGCTGAAACTGCAATACTTTGGCCACCTCATGCGACGAGTTGACTCACTGGAAAAGACTCTGATGCTAGGAAAGGTTGGGGTTGGGAGGAGAAGGGGATGACAGAGAATGAGATGGCTGCATGGCATCACCGACTCTGTGGACATGAGTTTGAGTGAACTCCGGGAGTTGGTGATGGACAGGGAGGCCTGGCGTGATGTGATTCATGGGGTTGCGGAGAGTCGGACACGACTGAGAGACTGAACTGAACTGAACAGAAGGAAGCAGAGGGCTTCCCTGGTGGCTCAGAAGTTAAAGCGACCGCCTGCAATGCAGGAGACCTGGGTTTGATCCCTGGGTCGGGAAGATTCCCTGGAGAAGGAAATGGCAACCCACTCCAGTATTCTTGCCTGGAGAATCCCATGGACGGAGGAGCCTGGTAGGCTACAGTCCATGGGGTCGCAAAGAGTCAGATATGACTGAGCGACTTCAATTTAACAGAAAGAGAAGATACAAGAATAGGTGGCTAGAATACACAGAAGAACTACAGAAAAAAATCTTCATGACACAGATAACCAGGATGGTGTGGTCATTCACCCAGAGCCAGACATCCTGGAATGGGAAGCCAAGTAGGCCTAGGGAAGCATCACCATAGACAAAGCTAATGAAGGGGATGGAATTTGAGCTATTTCAAATCTTAAATGATAGTGCTGTTAAGTGCTGCACTCAATATGTCAGCAAATTTGGAAAACTCAGCAGTGGCCATAGGACTGGAAAAGGTCCGTTTTCATTCCAATCCCAAAGAATGCCAATGCCAAAGAATGCTCAAACTATGGGACAGTTGTGTTCACCTCACATGTGAGAAAAGTAATGCTCAAAATTCTCCAAGCTAGGGGTCAACACTACATGAAATTCCTGATGTTCAAGCTGAATTTAGAAAAGACAGAGGAACTGAAGATCAAGTTGCCAACATCCGTTGGACCATCGAAAAAACAAGAGTTCAGAAAACATCTGCTTCTGCTTTATTGACTATGCCAGAGCTTTTGACTCTGTGGATCATAATAAACTGTGGAAAATTCTGAAAGAGATGGGAATACTAGACCACCTTATCTGCCTCCTGAGAAATCTGTATGCAGGTCATAAAGCAACAGTTTGAACTGGACATGGAACAATAGACTGGTTCCCAATTGGGAAAGGAGTACGTCAAGGCTGTATATTGTCACCCTGCTTATTTAAGTTATATGCAGAGTACATCATGAGGAATGCTGGGCTGGAGGAAGCACAAGCTGGAATCAAGATTTCCTGGAGAAATATCAATAACCTCAGATATGCAGATGACACCACCCTTATGGCCAAAATCGAAGAGGAACTAAAGAGCCTCTTGTTGAAAGTGAAAGAGGAGGCTGAAAAAGTTGGCTTAAAACTCAACATTCAGAAAAGTAAAATCATGGCATCTGATCCCATCACTTCATGGCAAATACATGGGGAAACAATTGAAACAGTGTCAGACTTTATTTTTGGGGGCTCCAAAATCGCTGCAGATGGTGACTGCAGTCATGAAATTAAAAGATGCTTGCTCCTTGGAAGAAAAGCTATGACCAACCTTGATGGCATATTAAAAATCAGAGACATTTCTTTGACAACAAAGGTCCATCTAGTGAAAGGTATAGTTTTCCACTAGTAGTTGTATGTATGGATGTGAGATTTGGACTATAAACAAACCTGAATGCTGAAGAATTGATACTTTTGAACTGTGGTTTTGGAGAAGATTCTTGAGAGTCCCTTGGACTCCCAGGAGATCAAACCATTCAATCCTAAATTAAATCGGTCCTGAATATTCATTAGAAGGACTGATGCTGAAGCTGAAACTACAATATTGGTCACCTGATGAGAAGAACTGACTCACTGAAAAAGACCCTGATGATGTGCAAGATTGATGGCAGGAGGAGAAGGGTACAACAGAGGATGAGATGGTTGGATGTCATCACTGACTAAATGGGCATGAGTTTGAGTAAACTCTGGGATTTGGTGATGGACAGGGAGACCTGGTGTGCTGCAGTTCATGGGGTTGCAAAGAGTTGGACATTACTGAGTGACTGAACTGAATTGAACTGATGAGTGACTCATAGAGGCACATCTTAAATATAAGAGTACCTGAAAGTTGATGTATGTTTTTATTTTTCTTGAGAAACCCAGGATTAGTCATGTTGTAGTTGCATACTGGAATTTTTATGACCCTGTCAAATTATTTTTCAATGTGATTGCACCATTTTACATGCCCTCTACAGAGTATGTGAGTTCCAGTTGATTCACATCCTTTCAACATTTGGTATCGCTAGTCTTTTTAGCTATTTTTAATTGATGCTTAGCGGTATATTATTGTGGTCTTAATTTACATTTGAAAGTGAAAGTGTTAGTAGCTCAGTGGTGTCTGACTCTTTGAGATGCCATGGGCTGTAGCCTGCAGGCTCCACTGTCCATGGAATTAGCCAGGTGAGAATACTGGTGTTGGTTGCCATTCCGTTCTCCAGGAGATCTTCCTAACCCAATGATTCAACCCTGGTCTCCTGCATTGCAGGCAGTTTCCATAGAATCAGAGCCACTACGGAAATGAACTTAATTTGTATTTCAGCTCAGTTCAGTGGCTCAGCTGAGTCCAAGTCTTTGTGACCCCATGGACTGCAGCACGCCAGGCTTTCCCGTCCATCTCCAACTGCTAGAGCTTGCTCAAACTCATGTCCATTGACTTGGTGATGCTATCCGACCATCTCATCCTGTGTCCTCCCCTTCTCCTTTGCCTTCAATCTTTCCCACATCAGGGTCTTTTCCAATGAGTCAGTTCTTAGCATCAGGTGGCCAAAATATTGGAGTTTCAGCTTCAGCATCAGTCCTTTCAACGAATATTCAGGACTGATCTCCTTTAGAATGGACTGGTTTGATCTCCTTGCAGTCCAAGGGACTCTCAAGAATCTTCTCCAACACCACAGTTCAAAAGTATCGATTCAGCTTTCTTTATAATCCAACTCTCACATCATACATGACTACTGGAAAAACTATAGCCTTGACTAGATTAATCTTTGTTGCCAAAATAATGCCTCTGATTTTTAATATGCTCTCAAGTTTGGTCACAGCTTTTCTTGCAGGGAGCAACTGTTTTTTAATTTCATGGCTGGAGTCACAATCTGCAGTGATTGTGGACCCCAAGAAAATAAAATCTGTCACTGTTTCCATTGTTTCCCCATCTATTTGCCATGAAGTGATGGAACCAGATGTCATGATCTTAGTTTTCTGAATTTTGAATTTTAAGCCAACCTTTTCACTCTCCTCTGTCACTTTCATCAAGAGGCCCTTTAGTTCCTCTTCATTTTCTCTCATTAGGGTGGTGTCATCTGCATATCTGAGGTTATTGGTATTTGTCCCTGTAATCTTGATTCCAGCTTGTGGTTCATCCAGCCCAGCATTTTGCATGATGTACTCTGCATATAAGTTATAAAAACTAGGTGACAATATACAGCCTTCACATACTCCTTCCCTAATTTGGTACCATTTTGTTGTTCTATGTCCGGTTCTAACTGCTGCTTCTTAACCTGCATACAGATTTCTCAGGAAGCAGGTCAGGTGGTATTCCCATCTCTTTCAGAATTTTCCACAGTTTGTTGTGTCCCACAGAATCAAAGGCTTTGATATAGTCAGTAAAGCAGAAGTAAATGTTTTTCTTGAGCTCTCTTTCTTTTTTGATGATCCAACAGATGTTGGCATTTTGATCTCTGGTTCCTCTGCCTTTTCTAAATCCAGCATGAATATCTAGAAGTTCACAGGTACTGTTGAAGTCTGGCTTGGGGAATTTTGAGGATTACTTTGCTAGCATGTTGAGTGCAATTTGCATTTACCCAATGAGGCTATGGTTTTTCCAGTGGTCATGTATGGATGTGAGAGTTGGACTGTGAAGAAAGCTGATCACCGAAGAATTGATGCTTTTGAACTTGGTGCTGGAGAAGACACTTGAGAGTCCCTTGGACTGCAAGGAGATCCAACCAGTCCATTCTAAAGGAGATCGATCCTGGGTGTTCATTGGAAGGACTGATGCTAAAGCTGAAACTCCAATACTTTGGCCACCTCATGCCAAAGAGTTGACTCACTGGAAAAGACTCTGATGCTGGGAAGGATTGGGGGCGGGAGGAGAAGGGGACGACAGAGAATGAGATGGCTGGATGGCATCACCGACTCTGTGGACATGAGTTTGAGTGAACTCCGGGAGTTGGTGATGGACAGGGAGGCCTGGCGTGCTGTGATTCATGGGGTCACGGAGAGTCGGACATGACTGAGCGACTGAACTGAACTGAACTGAACTGAACTGAACTGAATGAATAATGGTGTTCAGTACCTTTCTTGTATGCTTATTTGCTGTCTATATATCATTTTTTAGGAAGTATCTTGTCAAATATTTTGCCCAGCTTTTATTAGGTGGTTTGTTTTCTTATTATGGAGTTGTAGAGTTCCTTAAATATTGTCAGTACAAATTCCTGATTAAATATGTGATTTTCCAGTAGTTTCTCTTGTCTGTGTATTGTTTTTCATTCTTTTAACAGTATCTTTCAAAGAAAAGATGTTCTAAATTTTTATGAAGTAGGTAACTCTTGAAACTAAATTTTTCCTAGAATTTATAGTTTTAGGCTGTACATACTGGTCTGTGACCCACTTTGATTCATTTCTGTACATGGTGTGTAATATGGGTTAATTTTTGCTTCATGATTTTCAATATGGCTATGGGTCTTTTTCCAGAACTATTTGTTGAAAATACTATTCTTTCTCCATTGAATGGCCTTTGCCAAAAATCAATGGTGAATGTATGTTTGAGTATATTTCTGAAATCTCATTGTTGTTCAATTAGTCTGTTTATCTTAGCACTACTGTATTGATTCAGTTCAGTTCAGTTCAGTTCAGTCGCTCAGTCGTGTCCGACTCTCCGCGACCCCATGAATCACAGCACGCCAGGCCTCCCTGTCCATCACCAACTCCCGGAGTTCACTCAAACTCATGTCCACAGAGTCCGTGATGCCATCCAGCCATCTCATTCTCCGCCGTCCCCTTCTCCTCCCGCCCCCAACCTTTCCCAGCATCAGAGTCTTTTCCAGTGAGTCAACTCGTCGCATGAGGTGGCCAAAGTATTGCAGTTTCAGCTTTAGCATCAGTCCCTCCAATGAACGTCCAGGATTGATCTCCTCCAGAATGGACTGGTTGGATCTCCTTGCAGTATAAGGGACTCTCAAGAGTCTTCTCCAACACCACAGTTCAAAAGCATCGATTCTTCGGCGGTCAGCCTTCTTCACAGTCCAACTCTCACATCCATACATGACCACGGGAAAAACCATTGCCTTGACTAGACGGACCTTGGTTGGCAAAGTAATGTCTCTGCTTTTTAATATACTATCAAGGTTGGTCATAACTTTCCTTCCAAGGAGCAAGCGTCTTTTACTGTAGCCTATAATGAATCTTGAAGTAAGGTAGTGCGACTCTTCAAATTTTTTCTTCTTTCTCAAAGTTGTTTTGGCTTTTTTGGTCCTTTGTATTTCCATATAAATCTTACAATCAGCTAGTCAATTCTACCAAAACAACAACAACAACAAAACAAAACCCTGCAGAGATTATTATTGGGATTGCTTTGTATCTACAGTTCAATTTTGAGGAGAGTAACAGCTGAATGAAATCGAGCCTTTTAATCCATGGACACAGTGTATTTCCCAATTTATTTTTGACTTCTTTAATTTTCATTGGCTAAATTCTGTAGATTTCAGTACACATATCTTACACAGTTTTTTTCAGAAGTGTTTTATCATTTTTTGAAGCTTTGTAAATGAAAACTTCAAAATTTAAATTTGTGATTATTTCCTGTTGTTATACAGATATGCAATAGATTTTTATATGATCTTGTGTTCCATAGCTTTTTAAATTAACTTTTTAGTTCTTGTGGCATTTTATAGCAGTAGATATTATAGCAGTTTTATATAATAATCATGTTATCTGAGAGTCAGATTTTTATTTTGCTTTCTATTCTGTCTTTTATTTAATTTTCTTGCTCTAGTGCACTAATTAGGACTCTAGAACAGCTGAATTGAAGTGATGATATTGGAGATGCTTACCTTATTCCAGATCTTAAGGGGGTACAAGTTCAGTCTTTTACCATTAAGTGTATTAGCTGTAGAGTTTTCATAAATATTGCTTATCAAGTTTGGGAAGTTCTTTTCTTGGTTTGTTTAATGTTCTTTTAAGAAGTATACCTGTGGCTGATTCATGTTGATATATGGCAAAAGCCACTACAATATTGTAAAGTATTTAGCCTCCAATTAAAATAAATAAATAAATAAATTTAAAAATAAGTATATTGAATTTTTTAAAATGTTTTTTCCTACGTCTGTTGAAATGATCATATAATTCTCCTTCTTTACTGTATTTATTTAATACATTAAATTTTATTGCTTTTAAAATTTTAAACCAAGCTTATATTTCTGGAATAAAAGCTAGATTTATCCTTTCAGGTCTTACCTAAGCTTTGCTAGGCAGCCCAGAACAGCATTTAGTCTAATTTTGCCCCCACTGAGATGAAACTCTTCTAAGGACTCCTCCCCTAAGTCCATCAATTAATTCTGCTCTGGCTGGTGAGAACAGGAAATATTTTTAGCTGTGTGCAATTTCCAAGTAATGTTCTTTGTTTCCTCTTATCCTTTCTGGTGCTTCCTTTCCCAGAATAAGGTGATTTCTTTAAGTGTATGTGATGAGCAGTACTCAGCTCAGACTTGAGAAGTGCCCTGCACAGACCTCTGGGGTGTCCTCTCTGTGCTATCATCTGCTCCCTGACACTCTTTCTTATGAACTCTAGCTGTGTTGACTCCTCCAAGCTTCTATCTCTTTTTCATTTCTGACCTCTCCTCCTTGCACACAGTGTGGAAACATTCTTAAGGCACTTCATGCGTGTGTGCTAAGTCGCTTCAGCCATGTCCAACTCAGTGTGACCCTGTGGACTGTAGCCTACCAGGCTCATTCAGACAATCTCAGTGTTCACCTGTGTTGTTTTCTTTCCCTCAGGGGCATTGTCATTGTTGCCTGGACCCATTATTTGGAAAGGTATTTTTCATGTATTTTTGCTTATTTTAGGTTAGAGGGTTTAGGGGATCAGAATTTGTCACCCTAAATATGTCTTTCTGGTGCAGTATTTATTTTAAGCTGGTTATTTTCTAAGAAACAGCAGACTTGGGCAAACTCTAAAAAAAGAGTTTTTGTTTATTGTTGTTTGGTTGCTCAGTTAGGTCTGACTCTTTGCAACCCCCTGGACTATAACCTGCCAGGCTTCTCCGTCCATGGTATTTCCCAGGAAAAAATACTGGAGTGGGTTGCCATTTCCTTCTCCAAAAATGAGTAGGAGTTGTGAAACATTTATATTTGTAACAGAAATCTCCATTTGTAAGGTTGTTTCCCCTATTATACCTGGAAGTAGAGGAAGAACAAATCTTATCAATGGAAAGGCAGTGACTTTATGTCATGATCTTACCCTTGTTTTCTGTGCATTTCCTGATTACTTCCTATATCTGACTCTCCCCACACTCAATATCCTCTTTTTGTCTTTAGCTGAGGCTGAAATTTAAGCTGAGGACATTGGTCATTTTGGTGTTACCCGGTTTTTTTGGGTCTCTCCTCTGTACAGAATTTATTAACTTTTGTGTGGTTTTTCTCCTATTAATCTGCATCCTGTCAGTTTTAATTCCAGATCAACAAGAAGAAGCTAAAAGGGTAGAGGAAAATCTCTTCCTGTCCCCAACAAGGGTAAATGTAGTTCCATGTTGACCAGAAGAAGACTCTATTGACATTTTTAAACAGTTGGCTCTACATATCTAAAGGTTCCACATTCGTGGATTTAGCTGACTGTGGATCAGTTCAGTTCAGTTCAGTCACTCAGTCATGTCTGACTCTCCGCGACCCCATGAATCACAGCACGCCAGGCCTCCCTGTTCATCACCAACTCCCGGAGTTCACTCAAACTCATGTCCACAGAGTCAGTGATGCCATCCGGCCATCTCATTTTCGGTCGTTCCCTTCTCCTCCCGCCCCCAACCTTTCCCAGCAACAGAGTCTTTTCCAGTGAGTCAACTCGTCGCATGAGGTGGCCAGAGTATTGGAGTTTCAGCTTTAGCATCAGTCCTTCCAATGAACACTCAGGACTGATCTCCTTTAGAATGGACTGGTTGGATCTCCTTGCAGTCCAAGGGACTATCAGGAGTCTTCTCCAGCACCACAGTTCAAAAGCATCAATTCTTTGGCGATCAGCTTTCTTCACAGTCCAACTCTCACATCCATACATGACCACGGGAAAAACCATAGCCTTGACTAGACAGACCTTGGTTGGCAAAGTAATGTCTCTGCTTTTTAATATACTATTAAGGTTGGTCATAACTTTCCTTCCAAGGAGTAAGCGTCTTTTAATTTCATGGCTGCAATCAGCATCTGCAGTGATTTTGGAGCCCCCAAAAATAAAGTCTGACACTGTTTCCACTGTTTTTCCATTTCCCATGAAGTGATGGGACCAGATGCCATGATCTTTGTTTTCTGAATGTTGAGCTTCAAGCCAACCTTCTCACTCTCCTCTTTCACTTTCATCAAGAGGCTTTTTAGTTCCTCTTCACTTTCTGCCATAAGGCTGGTGTCATCTCCATATCTGAGGTTATTGATATTTCTCCTGGCAATCTTGATTCCAGCTTGTGCTTCCTCCAGCCCAGTGTTCCTCATGATGTACTCTGCATATAAGTTAAATAAGCAAGGTGACAATATACAACCTTGACGTACTCCTTTTCCTATTTGGCACCAGTCTGTTGTTCCATGTACAGTTCTAACTGTTGCTTCCTGACCTGCATACAGGTTTCTCAAGAGGCAGGTCAGGTGGTCTGGTATTCCCATCTCTTTTAGAATGTTCCACAGTTTATTGTGATCCACACAGTCAAAAGCTTTGGCATAGTCAATGAAGCAGAAATAGATGGTTTTCTGGAACTCTCTTGCTTTCTCCATGATCCAGCAGATGTTGGCATTTTGATCTCTGGTGCCTCTGCCTTTTCTAAAACCTGCTTGAACATCTGGGAGTTCACGGTTCACATAATGCTGAAGCCTGGCTTGGAGAATTTTGAGCATGACTTTACTAGCATGTGAGATGAGTGCAATTGTGCGGTAGTTTGAGCATTCTTTGGTTTTGCCTTTCTTTGGGATTGGAATTAAGACTGATCTTTTCCAGTCCTGTGGCCACTGCTGAGTTTTCCGAACTTGCTGGCATATTGAGTGCAGCACTTTCACAGCATCATCTTTCAAGATTTGAAATAGTTCAACTGGAATTCCATCACCTCCACTAGCTTTGTTAGTAGTGATGCTTTCTAAGGCCCACTTGACTTCACATTCCAAGATGTCTGGCTCTAGGTCAGTGATCACGTTATCGTGACTATCTTGGTCATGAAGATCTTTTTTGTACAGTTCTTCTGTGTATTCTTGCCACCTCTTCTTAATATCTTCTGCTTCTGTTAGGTCCATACCATTTCTGTCCTTTATCGAGCCTATCTTTGCATGAAATGTTCCCTTGATAGCTCTAATTTTCTTGAAGAGATCTCTTGTTTTTCCTATTCTGTTGTTTTCCTCTATTTCTTTGCATTGATCACTGAGGAAGGCTTTCTTATCTCTCCTTGCTATTCTTTGGAACTCTGCATTCAGATGCTTATATCTTTCCTTTTCTCCTTTGCTTTTCGCTTCTCTTCTTTTCACAGCTATTTGTAAGGCCTCCTCAGACAGTCATTTTGCTTTTTTGCATTTCTTTTCCATGGGGATGGTCTTGGTCCCTGTCTCCCGTACAATGTCACGAACCTCTGTCCAGAGTTCATCAGGCACTCTATCTATCAGATCTAGTCCCTTAAATCTCTTTCTCACTTCCACTGTTTAATCATAAGGGATTTGATTTAGGTCATATCTGAATGGTTTAGTGGTTTTCCCTACTTTCTTCAATTTAAGTCTGAATTTGGCAATAAGGAGTTCATGATCTGAGCCACAGTCAGCTCCTGGTCTTGTTTTGGCTAACTGTATAGAGCTTGTCCATCTTTGGCTGCAAAGAATATAATCAAACTGATTTTGGTGTTGACCATCTGGTGATGTCCATGTGTAGAGTCTTCTTTTGTGTTGTTGGAAGAGGGTGTTTGCTATGACCAGTGCGTTCTCTTGACAAAACTCTATTAGCCTTTGCCCTGCTTCATTCCATGCTCCAAGGCCAAATTTGCCTGTTACTCCAAGTGTTTCTTGACTTCCTACTTTTGCATTCCAGTCCCCTATAATGAAAAGGACATCTTTTTTGGGTGTTCATTCTAAAAGATCTTGTAGGTCTTCATAGAACTGTTCAACTTCGGCTTCTTCAGGATTACTGGTTGGGGCATAGGCCTGGATTACTGTAATACTGAATGGTTTGCCTTGGAAACAAACAGAAATCATTCTGTCGTTTTTAAGATTGCATCCAAGTACTGCATTTCGGACTTTTTTTTGACCATGATGGCTATTCCATTTCTTCTAAGGGATTCCTGCCCACAGTAGTAGATATAATGGTCATCTGAGTTAAAGTCACCCATTCCAGTCCATTTTAGTTCGCTGATTCCTAGAATGTCTATGTTCACTCTTGCCATCTCCTGTTTGACCACTTCCAATTTGCCTTGATTCATGGACCTAACATTCCAGGTTCCTATGCAATATTGCTCTTTACAGCACCGGACATTGCTTCTATCACCGGTCACATCCACAACTGGGTATTGGTTTTGCTTTTGCTCCATCCCTTCATTCCTTCTAGAGTTATTTCTCCACTGAGCTCCAGTAGCATACTGGGCACCTACCGACCTGGGGAATTTCTCATTCAGTATCCTATCATTTTGCCCTTTGATACTGTTCATGGGGTTCTCAAGGCAAGTATACTGAAGTGGTTTGCCATTCCCTTCTCCAGCGGACCACATTCAGCTGTGGTCCATGTGAACAGATCAACTAGTTTCCTGTGATTATGATTTCAGTGTGACTGCCCTCTGATGCCCCCTCGCAGTACCTACCGTCTTATTTGGGTTTCTCTTACCTTGGGCATGGGATATCTCTTCACAGCTGCTCCAAGAAAGCGCAGCTGCTGCACCTTACCTTGGATAAGGGGTATTTCCTCAAGGCTGCCCCTCCTGACCTTGAACGTGGAGTAGCTCCTCTTGGCCCTCCTGCGCCCGCGCAGCCACCGTCTATTGGACGTGGGGTAGCTCCTCTCGGCCGCGGGCCCTGGCCTCAGGCGTGGGGTAGCTCCTCATGGCCGCGCCTCTCTGCATGGTCGGTTGCCCAGGGGCCGGCATCTCCCGCGTCTGCGCCGCTGGGCCGGTGTCTCCCACGTCTGCGCCTCCAGGGCCGGCGTCTCTCGATAGAAAATATTAAAAACTAAATTCTAGAAAATTTCAAAAGCCCAAATTTGAATTTGCCACATGCTATCAACTGTTTGGAGAAGGCGATGGCACTCCGCTCCAGTACTCTTGCCTGGAAAATCCCATGGGCAGAGGAGCCTGGTGGGCTGCAGTCCATGGGGTCGCTAAGAGTCGGACATGACTGAGCGACTTCACTTTCACTTTTCACTTTCATGCATTGGAGAAGGAAATGGCAACACACTCCAGTGTTCTTGCCTGAAGAATCCCAGGGACAGGGAGCCTGGTGGGCTGCTATCTATGGGGTCGCACAGATTCGGACACGACTGAAGCGACTTAGCAGCAGCAGCAGCAGCAACTGTTTATGTGGCATTTACATTGTTCTTACAACTTTTTACATAGAATTACATTGTGTTAGATATTGCAAGTAATCTAGAGATGGTTTAAAGTACTTGAGAGGATTTACAGAGGTTATTGGAGAAGGAAATGGCAACCCACTCCAGTATTCTTGCCTGGAGAATCCCATGGACAGAGGAACCTGGCGGGTTATAGTCCATGGGGTCACAAGAGTCGGACACGACTGAGTGACTTTCACTACTACTGCTACTACTACAGAGGTTATATGCAAATACTATGCTATTCGATGTAAGGAACTGTCACTGAACACAAGTTCATATTCCTGAGGCACAGTGGGGCCAAGTAGACTGAAACATCAGAGTTTGGAGCAGAGAAAGGTTTACTGCAGGGTTGAGCAAGAACAGGTGCTGAGAAATATATGTAATCAAGCATACATCTTGGTGAAAGATTGCTACTAGTCACAAGCATAGCTTCCCTGTTGACTCATGGTAAAGAATCTATCTGAAGTACAGGAGATGCAGGTTCATTCTCTGGATCAAGAAGAGCCCCTGGAAAGAGAAATGGTGACCCATTCCAATATTCTTGCCAGGGGAATCCCATGGACAGGGAGCCTTGCGGACTACAGTCCATGGGGTCCCAAAAGAGTATGACACATCTTAGCAACAAAACAACAACAAAGTCACAAAACACAGATCTCTTAAGTTAATGATTTTACTGCCTATCTCTGTATGGGAAGGTGCAAGAATCTGGGGTCATTGAATTTCTTCCTTGGATGTGCATTTTAATTATCTAAGGCTTATATATCCAAAACACAAAACACTTCATCCTGGTTTTTATCCTGAATTCCTTTCAGGGTATACTGTCGGCGAGTGACTGCAGTAGCTAATGACTTGATCTTTGTGGAACTGGATTTTTTTTTTTTTGTCCAACCTAGGTTTTTCTAATATTTGTTTTGTAATCTAGGTACTTTTCAATAAGATTAGTTAATTTCTATTTTTTAATATTAAATTTCATCAACTTAAAAGGAATTTGGCCCAATTTTTAAATTTTGAAAATCTGAATTTTTTTTTTTTTTTTGCAGTTCCCAGGAACTTTCATAATAATGATTTGATAGTAAGATTTGAAACCAGTTTCCCAGGTTGCTCAGTGGTAAAGAATCCACCTTCCAGTGTATGAGATGCAAGGGACACAGGTTTGATCCCTGGTCTAGGAAGATCCCCTGGGTAGGATATGGCATGTCATTCCAGTATTCTTGTTTGGAAAATCCCATGGACAGAGAAACCTGGTGCGCTACAGTCCGAGGAGTCACAAAGAGTCAGATATGACTGGGCAACTGAGCACAACAATAACGACAGTGATACGATTTAAAACCAGCAAAATGCCTTTGAAATTTGTGACTCCACGTGTTTCTTTTTTTTCTGATTTTTATTTTATTTTTTATCCTTTTTTATTGGAGGCTATTTACTTTACAATATTATATTGGTTGGTTTTGCCATACATTGACATGAATCCGCCCCGGTTGTACACGTGTTCCCCATCTTAAACCCCCCTCCCACCTCCCTCCCCATCCCATCCCTCTGGATCATCCCAGTGCACCAGCCCCGAGCATCCTGTATCATGCATCAAACCTGGACTGGTGATTCATTTCACATATGATAATATACATGTTTCAATGCCATTCTCCCAAATCATCCCACCCTCGCCCTCTCCCACAGAGTCCAAAAGACTCTTCTATACACCTGTGTCTATTTTGCTGTCTCGTATACAGGGTTATCATTATCATCTTTCTAAATTCCATATATATGCGTTAGTATACTATATTGATGTTTTTCTTTCTGGCTTACTTCACTCTGTATAATAGGCTCCAGTTTCATCCACTTCATTAGAACTGATTCAAAAGTATTCTTTTTAATGACTGAATAATACTCCATTGTGTATATGTACCAAAACTTTCTTATCCATTCATCTGCAGATGGACATCTAGGTTACTTCCAAAGAAGACATAAAGATGGCTAACAAACACATGAAAAAATGCTCAACATCCCTCATAATCAGAGAAATGCAAATCGAAACCACAATGACATACCATTACACACCAGTCAGAATGGGTGCTATCAAAAAGTCTGCATGCAATAAATGCTGGAGAGGGTGTGGAGAAAAGGGAACCCTCTTACACTGTTGGTGAAATTTGTGACTCCATGCATTTCATATGCTTGTTGTCTTCATAGCATCAATTGCTCCATTTCCCTTGAAGAGTTTTACTATCCCCATTTACTCATTCACTAAATATATGACAAACTTGAGGAATAAAGTGATAAATCAAACACAAGTCTTGGTTCTGTAGTAGAGGGAAGCCATACTGTTAACAAGTGAATGTAATAAAATGCTAATTTTCAGGCAGTTAAACACAACTTCTTTGCTAGTCATTGCAGTGTTTGGTGATCAAATATAAAATGCAATGACATCCAAAGAAACCAAAGCCCTGGTACGGTCATAGTCTATGAGGATAAATGTTGTTCACTCATTTTCACTGAGCAACACTACTATAAGTGAAATAATTACCTATATCTAACTTTATTTTGTATATTTTCTCCTTTCAGTTTATATATAATTCTGTAATCAACATTCATTTTTGAGAGAGGAGAGAGAAACATACATGTATTCTTTAAAATAAATGCAGTAGCATGGTGAGGTTTTAAATGTGAATCTATTTTTTATGAAATAAAAATCATTTTTTATAATTTTATTTATATTACCACATTTTGTAATTTTATTTATTTATGGTTATGCTGGGCCTTTACTGGGCGTTTCTCTAGTTGCAGAGGGTCGGGGCTACTTTCTAGTTGGAGAGGTGCACGGGCTTCTCATTGCAGTAGCTTCTCTTATTGCTGAGTACGGGCTCTTGGGTGTGAGGGCTTCTGTAGTTGCAGGGTGTGGCCTCAGTAGTTGCCGTTTCCAGACTCTAGAGCACAGGCTTAGTAGTTGTGGTGCATGGGCTTAGTTGCTCCAAGGCATGTGGGATCTTCCTGACCCAGGATTTAAACCGGTGTCTCCTGCACTGGAAGGTAAATTCTTTACCACTGAGCCACCAGGGAAGCCCTGAAACTTTAATAAGATGGAATTTTTAAAAGAGCATGCTGAAAACTAAATGCATATGCAGAAATATTAAAGATATTAATTTTATAGCAAATTTTGGTACAAATATATTCAATAAGTGAAAAGATATCTAGCGGTGTTCTGGTATGAATTTCTAAATCATGTATATTAAAAAGGAACAACCTGTTGATCTCTATTCAGGTTTTTCTGACTCTGTCATCCACCCCTTACAAATCAGGGTTCCTGTTTCTCACTTCAACATGTTTAAATATCAAAGGACATCCTTACTTTTTCCTTAACCATTTTTTCTTCATGTTTAATGTTTATGTGGCTAGTATTTATCAGCTGCTCTCTGTGAAAGTCTTTCTTTTACCCTGTGAGGCTCTGCAACCCAAAGGCTATCTGATCTTTTTACTTCTGCCCTTTATAATGGCTTTTATGCTTTTGCTGCTTCTTTTAATTTTTTCTTTTCTTTTCTTTTTTCCCATCAACTCTGTCTTCCTGAGGTTAGCAGCCTTCTCTCATGGCTGGCTTTCCAGCACAGGTTTACCAGGTTTTCCAGAACATAGGGGCAAATGTAGGGACTTCTCAGGTGGAGCTAGTGGTAAAGAACCTGCCTGCCAATGCAGGTTGACGTAAAAGACGTGGGTTCGAACCGTGGGTCAGAAAGATCCCCTGGAGGAGAGGATGGCAACCCACTCCAGTATTTCTTGCTTAGGGAATCCCGTGGACAGAGGAAACTGGTCGGCTCCAGTCCATAGGGTTGCAAAGAGTTAGACATGCCTGAAGTGACTTAGTACACATGCGCGCAGGGGCAAATGTAACTGTCCCTTTTCACTTGTCCCTTTTTGGGATAAAAACTAATCATTTGGTATAATAAATGCTAAAAATAGATCCCCCGTGACTCATCCTGTTCATTGCAAATTGAAAATGCTGGGATGGTTTATTAAGAATTTCAGAATATGTACCTGGTGATCTACATGGGCGGCCAGGGGACAGAGAAAAGAGGAGCAGAACTGCAGTGTGGTCAAGTCCAGACAGTGCAGTTAGAGCGAAGTTAGGGTTCTTGGGGCTAATCTTGTTCTATCACTTACTGGGTTACTTTAGAAAGTCAAACTCCCTATTGTTCCTTGTTTAGTAACATAAAGGATGTCAGTTCTCTTTAAGGTACATTAGGCCTCAGAAATGGAAAGAAAGATGGACTATTTCAGATAACATGTATTTAAGGCAAGTAATTTTCTAAGACTCAGAGTTTGTGATGGGGATGATTGAGAATTAAAATCTCAGACAGCTATAATGTGAACCGCATGGAAACAAAACTTTACAGCTGATCCTAACCTCATGCTCTGTATTTGTGACACATGCTTCAGGATGAAACTGCAAAGTCACAAAGAACTTCTTTTAATTATTAATAACAAAAAATAAATATTAATGAAAAGCCAAAATAGATTATCGTGGGTTTCAATTCAAGAGAAAGATAATTTTGCAATATGTGGAAGTGACTTTAATAAATAAAAAGTACTCAGACCTTTATTCCTCCTGTGTCAGAATAAGTCTTCTGAGATAGGCTACAGACTCTTTGAGGGATCTGTTTCAGTATATTAATATTGTAAAAAGCAAACACTGTGCATTGTTCCTAGAAGGTGTCTATAGTGTCTGTTGGATGAATCTATTAAATTTGGAAATTAGGACACTTCTAACAGGTTTTATTGGTACAACTATCCCTTTTAAAGTGTTCCTATTTAACCGTTGTGTAGCAGAATGAACACTGCATATTACGGAAGATAATATCCATCACAGATTTCCTCAAAGTTGAAGGCAAGGGAGGGCTAGTGTTCATCCATATCCAAAAATCAGTTAAGTGTTAACTCTCTTTTGTTTGATAACCATCTAGGCTTTCTTATACCATTATTTTGGGAAATACCTTGCATATCTTCTAGTAGACTTTGACTCACCCTAGGAAAGGAAAGATGCCCCCCTCCCCCACCTAGTTATAGGCCCCAAGTGAATTATAGTGTTTAATTATAGGCCTTTAGTGAACTTATTGCTATTATTTTTAATAATATTTTAATTAATTGCTATTATTTAATAGCAATATTTGAATCAAAGATGAGAAAAGAATCTAGTTTATTTAGCATTTAACCTTGCTTTTTTCTGCATATTAGGGAACAAAATGACTAGGAAGAAAGAGAACTACTGCAGAAAATGCTATTTGCTGTTTGGTTTTCATCTACAGTTGATAAAAAGGTGCTATAACATTCTGGATAAATGCTTTAAAGGCAAGCATTATGGAACAGAGATTTAGCAGGTAACTCTGCAGGCAGTCAGTGCCATTCCTAGGTTGGTAACCTCACTTTCTGTGTGATGATGAGCAAGTTATTCATTTCTTTGCTCCTTAGTTTTCTCAGATATGAAAATGAGGTCAATGAAAATAGCAATATCTGCTTCATAGAATGGGGCTTCCCTCATAGCTCAGTCAGTAAAGCATCTGCCTGCAGTGCAGGAGACCTGTGTTCCAACTGTGGGTCAGGAAGATCCACTGGAGAAGGAAATGACAACCCACTCCAGTATTCTTGCCTGGAGAATTCCATGAACAGAGGAGCCTGGCAGGCTACAGTCCATGGTGGTCGCAAGAGTCGGACACAACTTAGAAACTAAACCACAACCACCACTTCATAGGACTGTTTCTTAAGGATAAATTGTGTTAACATTTGCAAAATTCTTAACACATGTAGATAAAAAGTTCAGTTCAGTTCAGTTCAGTTCAGTCGCTCAGTCGTGTCCAACTCTCTGCGACCCCATTAACCACAGCACGCCAGGCCTCACTGTCCATCACCAACTCCCGGAGTTCACTCAAACTCATGTCTATCGAGTCGGTGATGCCATCCAGCCATCTCATTCTCTGTCGTCCCCGTCTCCTCCTACCCCCAATCCCTCCTAGCATCAGACTCTTTTCCAGTGAGTCAACACTTCCCATGAGGTGGCCAAAGTATTGCAGTTTCAGCTTTAGCATCAGTCCTTCAAATGAACACCCAGGATTGATCTCCTTTAGAATGGACTGGTTGGATCTCCTTGCAGTCCAAGGGACTCTCAAGAGTCTTCTCCAGCAACACAGTTCAAAAGCATCAATGCTTCCGCGATCAGCTTTCTTCACAGTCCAACTCTCACATCCATACATGACCACGGGAAAAACCATAGCCTTGACTAGACGGACCTTGGCTGGCAAAGTAATGTCTCTGCTTTTCAATATTCTATCTAGGCTGGTTATAACTTTCCTTCCAAGGAGTAAGCGTCTTTTAATTTCATGGCTGCAATCAGCATCTGCAGTGATTTGGAGCCCAAAAACATAAAGTCTGACACTGTTTCCACTGTTTTTCCATCTATTTCCCATGAAGTGATGGGACCAGATGCCATGATCTTTGTTTTCTGAATGTTGAGCTTCAAGCCAACCTTTTCACTCTCCTCTTTCACTTTCATCAAGAGGCCTTTGAGTTCCTCTTCACTTTCTGCCATAAGGGTGGTGTCATCTGCATATCTGAAGTTATTGATATTTCTCCCAGCAATCTTGATTCCAGCTTGTGTTTCTTCCAGCCCAGCGTTCCTCATGATGTACTCTGCATATAAGTTAAATAAGCAGGGTGACAATATACAACCTTGATGTACTCATTTTCCTATTTGGAACCAGTCTGTTGTTCCATGTCCAGTTCTAACTGTTGCTTCCTGACCTGCATATAGGTTTCTCAAGAGGCAGGTCAGGTGGTCTGGTATTCCCATCTCTTTCAGATAAAAAGTACTTATGGTGTATTATTGTTTTCTAAATGAAAATCCAATACTAGTTTTCAGTTACATTTCCTTCTAAATTGAATTTGAATATAAAGTCTTCACTTTTTGAGTTATGGTCTTTATAGCACTGGTTCCAAACTGGACTGCTTGTTGGATGGAAGATCTGGGCAGTTTAAAAGAACATGTTTATGCCTTTGTCTACACTGCTGGGGATTCTGATTTAACTCAAATAGGGAATAGCTTCAATCTGTTAAGTATTCAAAGCTCCCCAGGCAATTCTAATGTGTAGCAGTTCTATAGAATATTTCTCTTCAGTCTTAGGGAACAAAAATCAAGCCACTTTTTTTGAAATTTTTTTTCTAATTTTGCAAGAAAATAGAGTATGAGAGGATGGTCATGTCCCAAGTCTCAGTTGAATCACTGGATCAAACCTTCAAGTGAGGGTCCTTGTCTTCACTCAGGAATGAATTCAAGAGTGAGCCATGATAAAGTGAAAGAAATTTTAATTTAGAGACATACACTCCATAGGCAGAATGCAGGCTAAGAAGTTGAGAATGGTCCTGAAATATGGGGTAGGTAGATTTTATGGGTTGAGTAACATCATGTGCTAATCAGTGAAAGGATTATGTCAACTGTTTTGGAGAAGAGTGGAGATTTACAGAAAATGGGTCACTGCCCACTTTTCAGCTTTTTATGCTCAGCCTTGGAACTGTCATGGTACCTGTCGGTTTGTCATTTAGTCTATGCCCCAGCCAGTAGCACCAAAGAAGCTGAAGTTGAACACTTCTATGAAGACCTACAAGACCTTCTAGAACTAACACCAAAAAAAAAAAAAAAAAAAGATGTCCTTTTCATTAGAGGGGATTGGAATGCAAAAGTAGGAAGTCAAGAAACACGTGGCATAATAGGCAAATTTGGTCTGGGGTACAGAATGAAGTAGGGCAAAGGCTAACAGAGTTCTCCCAGGAGAATGCACTGGTCATAGCAAACACCCTCTTGCAACAACACAAGAGAAGAGTCTACAGATGGGCATCACCAGATGGTCGACACTGAAATCAGACTGATTGTATTCTTTGCAGCCAAAGATGGAGAAGCTCTATACAGTCAGTAAAAATAAGACCAGAAGCTGACTGTGGCTCGGATCATGAACTTTTTATTGCCAAATTCAGACTGAAATTGAAGAAAGTGGAGAAAACCGCTAGACCATTCAGGTATTACCTGAATCAAATCCCTTATGACTATACAGTGGAAGTGAGAAATAGATTTAAGGGACTCGACCTTATAGACAGAGTGCCTGATGAACTATGGACGGAGGTTCGTGACATTGTACAGGAGATAGGAATCAAGGCCATACCCAAGAAAAAGAAAATCAAAAAATCAAAATGGCTGTTTGAAGAGGCCTTACAAACAGCTGTGAAAAGATGGGAAGCAAAAAGCAAAGGAGAAAAGAAAAGACATACCCATTTGAATGCAGAGTTTCAAAAAATAGCAAGGAGAGATAAGAAAGCCTTCCTCAGCGATCAATGCAAAGACATAGAGGAAAAAAATAGAATGGGAAAGACTAGAGAGCTCTTCAAGAAAATTAAAGATACCAAGGGAATATTTCATGCAAAGATGGGCTCAATAAAGGACAGAAGTGGTAGGGACCTAACAGAAGCAGAAGAAATTAAGAAGAGTTGGCAAGAATACACAGAAGAACTGTACAAAAAAGATCTTCACTACCAAGATAATCACGATGGTGTGATCACTCACTTAGAGCCAGACATCTTGGAATGTGAAGTCAAGTGGGCCTTAGAAAGCATCACTATGAACAAAGCTAGTGGAGGTGATGGAATTCCAGTTGAGCTATTTCAAATCCTGAAAGATGATGCGGTGAAAGTGCTGCACTCAATATGCCAGCAAATTTGGAAAACTCAGCAGTGGCCACAGGACTGGAAAAGGTCAGTTTTCATTCCAATCCCAAAGAAAGGCAATGCCAAAGAATGCTCAAACTACTGCACAATTGCACTCATCTCACACGCTAATAAAGTCATGCTCAAAATTCTCCAAGCCAGGCTTCAGCAATATGTGAACCGTGAAATTCCAGATGTTCAAGCTCAGTTTAGGAAAGGCAGAGGAACCAGAGATCAAACTGCCAACATCCGCTGGATCATGGAAAAAGCAAGAGAGTTCCAAAAAAAATCTGTTTCTGCTTTATTGACTATGCCAAACCCTTTGACTGTGTGAATCACAATAAACTATGGAACATTCTGAAAGAGATGGGAATACCAGACCACCTGACCTGCCTCTTGAAAAACCTATATGCAGGTCAGGAAGCAACAGTTAGAACTGGACATGGAATAGCAGACTGTTTCCAACTAGGAAAAGGAGTACGTCAAGGCTGTATATTGTCACCCTGCTTATTTAACTTATATGCAGAGTACATCATGAGGAACGCTGGGCTGGAAGAAGCACAAGCTGGAATCAAGATTGCTGGGAGAAATATCAATAACCTCAGATATACAGATGACACCAACCTTATGGCAGAAAGTGAAGAGGAACTAAAAAGCCTCTTGATGAAAGTGAAAGAGGAGAGTGAAAAGGTTGGCTTAAAGCTCAACATTCAGAAAACAAAGATCATGGCATCTGGTCCCATCACTTCATTGCAGAGAGATGGTCAAACAGTGGAAGCAGTGGCTGACTTTATTTTTCTGGGCTCCAAAATCACTGCAGATGCTGATTGCAGCCATGAAATTAATCGACACTTACTCCCTGGAAGGAAAGTTATGAGCAACCTAGACAGCATATTAAAAAGCAGAGACATTACTTTGCCAACAAATATTTATCTAGTGATGGCTATGTTTTTTCCCATGGTCATGTACGAATGTGAGAGTTGGATTATAAAGAAAGATGAGTGCCAAGGAATTGATGCTTTTGAATTGTGGTGTTGGAGAAGACTCTTGAGAGTTCCTTGGACTGCAAGGAGATCCAACCAGTCCATTCTAAAGGAGATCAGTCCTGGGTGTTCATTGGAAAGACTGATGTTGAAGCTGAATTCCAGTACTTTGGCCACCTGATGCAAAGAGCTGACTCATTGGAAAAGACCCTGATGCTGGGAAAGAAGAGGGCAGGAGGAGAAAGGGACGACAGAGAATGAGATGGTTGGATGGCATCACTGACTCAATGGACATGGGTTTGGGTGGACTCCGGGAGTTGGTGATGGACAGGGAGGCCTGGTATGCTACGGTTCATGGGGTCGCAGAGTCGGACACGACTGAGTGACCAAACTGAACTGAATGTATTACAATGAATGAGCAATGAGGGTTAAGTTGAATCTTCTGCCTTCTTGGGCCTAATTGGCTCTAACCAATTTTTTGTCACATGCTTAATGACTGTGCCATTCTTTGAACGGTCTGCCCTTTTCTCTCCTGTCTCTCTGTTTTGGATAACAGCATAAAAGTTCCAACTTCAGGAACTCAATTATGTTTTGCTTCTATGTTCTACCTTGTTTGAGAATCCTGCTCCTAAGTGCCAAATTCAAATATCATATCTGTAGAGAGTTTTTAAGTCCTAATAAAATATTGCCTTTACTCTTGAAATACAATGCCAGCACGAGTGGGTTTTCTATTGTTTATAGGTGCTTCTTAATATCATCATCATCAACTTTCCCAATTCTATCAGTTTCTATTGCTGCAGCTTAGTATAATACCCATTTAATTTGTTAACTCATAGTTCTTTAAGGAGAAAATCTGAAAATGGAGAGGCTGGATTATCTGCATAGGTTCTCAGACAGTTAAAATGAAGGTGTTGACCTCGCTGAGTCCTTATTTGTAGGCTCTAGAGAAATATTTATCTCCAGGCTTATTCTTGCTATTGGCAGAATTTAATTCCTTATGGTTTTAGGATTGAGGTCCCCATTTCCTTGCTGGGTGTCAGCTGTGGTTCATTCTCAGCTCCTAGAGACTTCATTTCAAATGATGGATGTTCTCTTTCTTCAAAGGCCAGCAGGGACATCCTTTTCTGACTTCCAATCACAATTCTCTATGGCCAGCAAAAAAAAAAAAAAGGAAAAGTAAAACAAATAAGTCTTTGAATTTAAAAGACTCAATCCAGCAGCTATAGCAGAGGTCTGTTATCCAAAGCTTGCTTTGGTAATGCTCTGTCACCTAAGGTGTATGCTGTTGTCTTGGCTCCCCATCTCCCAACTTTCAACTCATGCTCTATAGTTCCAGTTACCTGTCTATTTCCCCAAGGCTTTGCTCCTTGAGCTCTGAGACAACAATGAGATCTTTTGGTAAAAGAATCTGCTTCCTCCACCAATGGACTGAGAACAGAAGAAAAAGTCCCAATAGAACTTCTTTATCTCCTACATGGAAGGAAGTAAATGTTTCCTTCTTTCCTTATTTTAAAGTCTACTTTGATTGTTGGACTTTAGGTTGCCCTTAGAGAAGATGGTTTACTACTAGAGGGAAGACTTTTTTTTATTGTTATAAGAAATATGTTGAAAATGCTTATTTTTTAAAAAGGCATTTTGAAAGCATCCCAAATGAAACAGACCATGAACATTCTGCTCTCCAAGGTAGAAGCTGCAAGTAAAGATGAAGATTTCTTAGGCTGAAAAATGACACTGATTAAATATAGACCAAGGTGGTTTATGTGAATATTTTGGCCCAGTTATAAGCATTTTTCTTCTCTGTAACATAGGTCTAGCTATTAATTTTCCCTATAGGCTGACAGTCTTACTGTTAGTGTTAACAAGATGAAAAATATTCTACTGTGAGAATGTGCTACTGTGAACCCAGTGGTCACATATTTTAAACTTGATTTCTAATATGGGTTTACTGCTTGGCCCTTATATATTTCCAACTAAAGATCATATTAAATTCTGATTGACCCCTCTAAAACCTATGGCTCTTGTATAGAAATTTGCCATAATTAATATCAACTTCTTTTTGCAGAAATATTTTCTTCTATGACATAGATTAGTAGAAGTAACTTTCTTCTCTGCACAGTCAATATCCATAAAGGGTGAAATCCTGATGCCTGTGATGCTTTACCTCTAGATATATCCTTGGCCTTTCTGAATATTTGATTCTTACAGTCAATTTTTGGTCACTGAGCCACAAAATGTTACCTTTTCTTTTGTTCCTAGACATTGAAGCAGAATCTCAAGCAATACCCACAATCCCCATTAAAAAAAAATCAAGAGATTGTGTTTCTTTGTTTGCCATCAATGTGTAATCTTTAGAACATTTCAGTTTAGGGTGGAGGTACTATAGGAAAAGTTTGTTAGGCATGTTGGCATTAGCTCTCTTAGACTCCTGTTGTAGATCTTGTATCTCTTCTACACAACTCCAAGGAAGCAGTTTCTTTTTATCTGTCCTTTTAGATTAATAAATACTTTAATTTACAACCCCTTCAATTTTACTACTTGAATTACTGGATTAATGATTCCTGTTGAAAATTTATTCATGGCAAATAAATTACAACAAAATGTTGTGGGTCCCTTATGTCTATTTAATCTTTATCTATTTGTATTTCTAAAGCTTTAATAGCTCTGGCTATAGCAGAAACCATCTTATATCCAGAATTACTTGCAATTCAGTTCAGTTCAGTTCAGTTCAGTTGCTCAGTTCGTGTCCGACTCTCTGTGACCCCATGAATCACAGTGCACCAGGCCTCCCTGTCCATCACCAACACCCTGAGTTAACCCAAACTCATGTCCATCGAGTCGGTGATGCCATCCAGCCATCTCATTCTCTGTTGTCCCCTTCTCGTCCAGCCCCCAACCTTTCACAGCATCAGAGTCTTTTCCAGTGAATCAACTCGTCACATGAGGAGGCCAAAGTATTGGAGTTTCAGTTTTAGCATCAGTCCTTCCAATGAACACCCAGGATTGATCTCCTCTAGAATGGACTGATTGGATCTCCTTGAAGTCCAAGGGACTCTCAAGAGTCTTCTCCAGCATAACAGTTCAAAAGCATCAATTCTTCGGCGATTAGCCTTCTTCATAGTCCAACTCTCACATCCATACATGACCACGGGAAAAACCATAGCCTTGACTAGACGGATTTTGGTTGGCAAAGTAATGTCTCTGCTTTTTAATAGACTATCTAGGTTGGTCATAACTTTCCTTCCAAGGAGTAAGCGTCTTTTAATTTCATGGCTGCAATCAGCATCTGCAGTGATTTTGGAGCCCAAAAACATAAAGTCTGTCACTGTCTCCACTGTTTTTCCATCTATTTCCCATGAAATGATGGGACCAGATGCCATGCTCTTTGTTTTTTGAATGTTGAGCTTCAAGCCAACCTTTTCACTCTCCTCTTTCACTTTCATCAAGAGGCTTTTTAGTTCCTCTTCAATTTCTGCCATAAGGGTGGTGTCATCTGCATATCTGAGATTATTGATATTTCTCCCAGCAATCTTGATTCCAGCTTGTGCTTCTTCCAGCCCAGCGTTCCTCATGATATACTCTGCATATAAGTTAAATAAGCAGGGTGACAATATACAGCCTTGACGTACTCATTTTCCTATTTGGAACCAGTCTGTTGTTCCATGTCCAGTTCTAACTGTTACTTTCTGGCCTGCATACAGGTTTCTCAAGAGGCAGGTCAGGTGGTCTTGTATTCCCATATTTTTCCACAGTTTATTGTGATCCACACAGTCAAAGGCTTTGGCATAGTCAATGAAGCAGAAATAGATGTTTTTCTGGAACTCTCTCACTTTCTCCATGATCCAGCGGATGTTGGCAATTTGATCTCTGGTGCCTCTGCCTTTTCTAAAACCTGCTTGAATATCTGGGAGTTCATGGTTCACATATTGCTGAAGCCTGGCTTGGAGAATTTTGAGCATGACTTTACTAGAATGTGAGATGAGTGCAATTGTGCGGTAGTTTGAACATTCTTTAGCATTCTCTTTCTTTGGGATTGGAATGAAGACTGACCTTTTCTAGTCCTGTGGCCACTGCTGAGTTTTCCAAATTTGCTGGCATATTGAGTACAGCACTTTCACAGCATCATCTTTCAAGATTTGAAATAGCTCAACTGGAATTCCATCACATCTACTAGCTTTGTTCATAGTGATGCTCTCTAAGGCCCACTTTACTTCACATTCCAAGATGTCTGGCTCTAGGTCAGTGATCACGTCATCGTGACTATCTTGGTTGTGAAGATCTTTTTTGTACAGTTCTTCTGTGTATTCTTGCCACCTCTTCTTAATATCTTCTGCTTCTGTTAGGTCCATACCATTTAAGAAACCTCTAATGCAGCTTATCTTGTAGATTTATTTGAAACGATTCAAAATTAAAAAAAAAAAACAAAGAAAATGCTTTAAGGTCATTAGTCTAGTACTAGGGTTGTCTGCAAATATTTAAATATTTTCAAGATAATAATATAGAAAATGGGAAAGAGCTGTGTATGAAGATCTAAATATATAAACAATGCATGTAGTAAGTAAAAGGATTATATTCAGAAAAAAATGAAATTTTGTGAGGCTTGTCTTAATAAAAGGAAATCATGTTTGCAAGCAATCAGTTATGAAACTCTGTTATGCAAAACATCAATAATGGTCAGCTAAGACACTGGGAATTTGAATACCTAAATTAAATTAAAATTTTCTTCTTTAAAAACGAGAATCATTATATTGAAAACTTGTTCTTTTTATTGAGGTACAGTTGACAAACCCATATTAGTTTCACGTGTAAAATGTAATGATTCAGTATTTGTATATGTTGCAAAATGTTCACCACCAGAAGTCTAGTTGATATCCATCAACATATATAATTACAGAATGTTTTTCCTTGTGATGAGAACTTTAATAAATTTGCTCTCTTAGCAGTTTTCAAGTACACAATACAGTTTTATTAACTATGGTTGCTACACTGTGCATTGAATCTGTGATTGTTTGATGACTGGAAGTTGGTATCTTTTAATTCCCTTTACCAGTTTCACCTGTCTCTGATATCCATTGATCTGTTCTCTGTATCTATAAGATTGGTTTTCTTTTTGTTTGTTTTAAGATTGGACACATAAAGGAGATTATATGGTATTTATCTTCCTATGTTTGACTTATTGCACTTAGCATAAATCCCTCAATGTTCATTCATCTAGTTCCCAATTTCAAAATTTCATGATTTTTCAAGGTTGAATAATAATAGTCCATTATGTGTATACAAGAGTGTATAACACTTTGACACATATATATCTCACAGTTTGTTTATCCATTCATCTCTTGATGAACACACAAGTTGTTTATGTATCTTGGCTAATGTAAATCACAGTGAACATGGGGGAGCAGATATGCTCTCAAATTAGTGTTTTTGTCTTTGAAAAAAATACCAAAATTAGAATTGTTGAATCATCAGTTCAGTTCAGTTCAGTCACTCAGTCATGTCCGACTCTTTGCGACCCCAAGAATCACAGCACGCCAGGCCTCCCTGTCCATCACCAACTCCCGAAGTTCACCCAAACCCCTGTCCATCGAGTCAGTGATGCCATCCTACCATCTCATCCTCTGTTGTCCCCTTCTCCTCCTGCCCCCAATCCCTCCCAGCATCAGGGTCTTTTCCAATGAGTCAAGTCTTCGCATGAGGTGGCCAAAGTATTGGAGTTTCAGCCTCAGCATCCGTCTTTTCAATGAACACCTAGGACTGATCTCCTCTAGAATGGACTGGTTGGATCTCCTTGTAGTCCAAGGGACTCTCAAGAGTCTTCTCCAGCACCTCAGTTCAAAAGCATCAATTTTTCGGCGATCAGCTTTCTTCACAGTCCAACTCTCACATCCATACATGACCACTGGAAAAACCATAGCCTTGACTAGATGGACCTTGGTTGGCAAAGTAATGTCTTTGCTTTTTAATATGATGTCTAGGTTGGTCATAAATTTCCTTCCAAGGAGTAAGCGTCTTTTAATTTCATGGTTGCAATCACCATCTGCAGTGATTTTGGAGCCCCCCAAAATAAAGTCTGACACTGTAGCCACTGTTACCCCTGATAGACAGAGTGCCTGATAAACTATGGACGATTCCTGACATTGTACAGGAGACAGGGACCAAGACCATCCCAATGGAAAAGAAATGCAAAAAAGCAAAATGGCTGCCTCAGGAGGCCTTACAAATAGCTGTGAAAAGAAGAGAAGTGAAAAGCAAAGGAGAAAAGGAATGATATTCCCATCTGAATGCAGAGTTCCAAAGAATAGCAAGGAGAGATAAGAAAGCCTTCCTCAGTGATAAGTGCAAAGAAATAGAGGAAAACAACAGAATGGGAAAGACTAGAGAGCTCTTCAAGAAAATTAGAGATACCAAAGGAATATTTCATGCAAAGATGGGTTCAATAAAGGACAGAAATGGTATGGACCTAACAGAAGCAGAAGATATTAAGAAGAGGTGACAAGAATACACAGAAGAACTATATAAAAAAGATCATCACGACCCAGATAATCATGATGGTGTGATCACACACCTAGAGCCAGACATCCTGGAATGTGAAGTCAAGTGGGCCTTAGAAAGCATCACTACAAACAAAGCTAGTGCAGGTGATGGAATTCCAGTTGAGCTGTTTCAAATCCTGAAAGATGATGCTGTGAAATTGCTGTACTCAATATGCCAGCAAATTTGGAAAACTCAGCAGTGGCCACAGGACTGGAAAAGGTCAGTTTTCATTCCAATCCCAAAGAAAGGCAATGCCAAAGAATGCTCAAACTACTGCACAATTGCACTCATCTCACACACTAGTAAAGTCATGCTCAAAATTCTCCAAGCCAGGCTTCAGCAATATGTGAACCATGAACTTCCAGATGTTCAAGCTCATTTTAGAAAAGGCAGAGGAACCAGAGATCAAACTGCCAACATCCGCTGGATCATGGAAAAAGCAAGAGAGTTCCAAAAAAAAATCTGTTTCTGCTTTATTGACTATGCCAAACCCTTTGACTGTGTGAATCACAATAAACTATGGAACATTCTGAAAGAGATGGGAATACCAGACCACCTGACCTGCCTCTTGAAAAACCTATATGCAGGTCAGGAAGCAACAGTTAGAACTGGGCATGGAATAGCAGACTGGTTCCAAATAGGAAAAGGAGTATGTCAAGGCTGTACATTGTCACCCTTCTTATTTAAGTTATATGCAGAGTACATCATGAGAAATGCTCGGCTGGAAGAAGCACAAGCTGGAATCAAGATTGCTGGGAGAAATATCAATAACCTCAGATATGCAGATGGCACCACCGTTATGGCAGAAAGTAAAGAGGAACTAAGAAGCTTCTTGATGAAAGTGAAAGAAGAGAGTGAAAATATGGCTTGAAGCTCAACATTCAGAAAACAAAGATCATGGCATCTGGTCCCATCACTTCATGGGAAATAAATGGGGAAACAGTGGAAACAGTGTTGAATCATAGGTAGTTCTATTTTTAGTATTTTGAGGAACATCCATTCTGTTTTCCAGAAAGGAAGCACTGGTTCAAATTCTCTCCAACAATGCAGTCCATAATATCTCTTATTATTTCATGTCTTTTTGGTGGTAGCCATTCTAACTGGTGTGAGGTGATAATATTATTGTGATTTTGATTCTCAGTTCCCTGATGGTTAGTGATGTTGAGCATCTTTTTATGTACTTATTGGTCATCTAACTCAGATGACTGTTTTATCTACTACTGTGGGCAAGAATCCCTTTGAAGAAATGGAGTGCCCATCATAGTCAAGAAAATAGCCAGAAATGCAGCACTTAGATGCAATCTCAAAAATGATAGAATAATCTCTGTTCATTTCTAAGGCAAACCATTCAGTATCACCGTAATCCACGTCTATACCGTGACCAGTAGTGCTGTAGCAGCTGAAGTTGGATGATTCTTTGAAGACTTACAAGATCTTTTAAAACTAACACCCAAAACGAAATCCTTTTCATTATAGGGGACTGAAATGCAAATGTAGAATGTCAAGAACACTTGGAGTAACAGGCAAATTTGGCCTTGGAGTACAGAATGAAGCAGGGCAAAGGCTAATAGAGTTTTGCAAAGAACCCACTGGTTGTAGCAAACACCGTCTTCCAACAACACAAGAGAAGACTCTACACATGGACATCACCAGACGGTGAACACCGAAATTAGACTGATTATATTCTTTGTAGCCAAAGATGGAGAAGCTCTATACAGTCAGCAAAAACAAGAGCGGGAGCTGACTGTGGCTCAGATCATGAACTCCTTATTGCCACATTCAGACTTAAGTTAAAGAAAGTAGGGAAAACCAATAGACCATTCAGATATGACCTAAATCAAATCCCTTATGATTATACAGTGGAAGTGAGAAATAGATTTAAGGGACTAGATCTAGTAGAGTGCCTGATGAACTATGGACGGAGGTTTGTGACATTGTACAGGAGACAGGGATCAAGACCATCCCTATGGAAAAGAAATGCAAAAAAGCAAAATGATCGTCTGAGGAGGCCTTACAAATAATTGTGAAAAGAAGAGAAGTGAAAAGCAAAGTAGAAAAGGAAGGATACAACCAGTTGAATGCAGAGTTCCAAAGAATAGTAATGCGGGATAAGAAAGGCTTCCTCTGTGATCACTGCTAGGAAATAGAGGAAAACAATACAATGGGAAAGATTAGAGATCTCTTCAAGAAAATTAGAAATACCAAGGGAATATTTCAATAAAGGACAGAAATGGTATGGACTTAACAGAAGCAGAAGATATTAAGAAGAGTTGGCAAGAATACACAGAAGAACTGTACAAAAAAGATCTTCATGACCAAGATAATTACTATGGTGTGATCACTCACCTAGAGCCAGACATCCTGGAATGTGAAGTCAAGTGGGCCCTAGAGGCATCACTACAAACAAAGCTAGTGGGGGTAATGGAATTCCAGCTGAGCTATTTAAAATCCTAAAACATGTTGCTTTGATAGTGCTGCACTCAATATGCCAGCAAGTTTTGAAAACTCAGCAGTGGCCACAGAACTGGAGATGTTAATTTTTCATTCCAATCCCAAAGAAAGGCAATGCCAAAGAATGCTCAAACTACCACAAAATTGCACGCATCTCGCTAGTAAAGTAATGCTAAAAATTCTCCAAGCCAGATTTCAGCAATACATGAACCCTGAACTTGCAGATGTTCAAGCTCATTTTAGAAAAGGCAGAAGAACCAGATATTAAATTGCCAACATCTGTTGGATCATCAAAAAAGCAAGAGAGTTCCAGAGAAACATCTACTTCTGCTATATTGACTATGCCAAAGATTTGAGTTTGTGTATCATAATAAACTGTGGAAAATTCTAAAAGAAATGGGAATACCAGACCACCTGATCTGCCTCTTGAGAAATCTGTATACAGGTCAGAAACCAACAGTCAGAACTGGAAATGGAACAACAGAGTTGTTCAAAGTAGGAATAGGAATACGTCAAGCCTGTATATTGTCACCCTGCTTATTTAACTTATATGCAGAGTACATCATGAGGAACTCTGGGCTGATGAAGCACAAGCTGGAATCAAGATTGCCGGGAGAAATATCAATAACCTCAAATATGCAGATGACACCACCCTTATGACAGAAAGGGAAGAAGAACTAAAGAGGCTCTTGATGAAAGTGAAAGAGGAGAGTGAAAAAGTTGGCTTAAAGCTCAACATTCAGAAAACAAAGATCATGGCCTCTGGTCCCATCAACTTCATGGCAAATAGATGGGGAAACATTGGAAACAGTGTCAGACTTTATGTTTTTGGGCTCCAAAATCACTGCAGATGGTTACTGCAGCCATGAATTTAAAAGACACTTACTCCATAGAAGGAAAGTTATGACCAAGCTAGACAGCATATTAAAAAGCAGAGATATTACTTTGCCAACAAAGGTCCATCTAATCAATACTATGGTTTTTCCCGTGGTCATGTATGGATGTGAGAGTTGGACTGTGAAGAAGGCTGATCGCCGAAGAATCAATGCTTTTGAACTGTGGTGTTGGAGAAGACTCTTGAGAGTCCCTTATACTGCAAAGAGATCCAACCAGTCCATTCTAAAGGAGATCAATCCTGGATGTTCATTGGAGGGACTGATGCTAAAGCTGAAACTGCAATACTTTGGCCACCTCATGCGACGAGTTGACTCACTGGAAAAGACTCTGATGCTGGGAAAGGTTGGGGGCGGGAGGAGAAGGGGACGACGGAGAATGAGATGGCTGGATGGCATCACCGACTCTGTGGACATGGGTTTGAGTGTACTCCGGGAGTTGGTGATGGATAGGGAGGCCTGGCATGCTGTGATTCATGGGGTCGCAGAGAGTTGAACACGACTGAGCGACTGAACTGAACTGAACTGAACTGACTTCCCAGATGATATATAATTTTATTTTCACTACATCACAAGTTATGTAACATAAGAAGTCTCTTTAAAGACCATTTAATTTTAGAAGAAAGATAAAGTAATTCTTTTTAATAAACAGGGAAGGGTTGAGTGCAATTTTTAAAAATATTTTCAGAGGATTTTAATTTGGTCTTGACAACACATGTGCTTTAGCCACCACTAATGAAAAAAGCTAGGAGTAAAGAAAGAGTGGGATTTTATTTCTTTTCTTTTTTCTTTTAATTTATTTATTTTAATTGGAGGCTAATTACTTTACATTATTGTATTGGTTTTGCCATACATTGACATGAATCTGCCCTGGGTGTACATGTGTTCCCCATCTTGAACACCCCTCCCACCTCCTTCCCCATCCCATCCCTCTGGTTCATCCCAGTACACCAGCCCTGAGAGTGGGATTTTAAAAGCAAAATTATGAAGAAAACCTCATATTGCAGATGTATCTTGCACATTGGCATGCAGGCATAGTAATGACATATATTATGTTAACTATGAGTTATTGTGTGTGAGTAGAGCATGGAATGAGTCATCAATTGGAAGTGAGAGTAGACAGGTATTTGGGGCTACATTACAAATAGTCTTGATCTCTATACTGAAAGTAGAATAAACTATTACTAAACTACATACTATAGAGTATGGGGAAAACTTCTAAGATTTTTAAAATTGAAAGATGAATATAATAAAATAATATACTGAAAGACAGAACTCTGGTAGCAAGGTAAGTAGTAGTTTTTAAAAAATTTAATTAATTTATTTTATTTACAATGTTGTATTGGTTTTGCCATACATTAACTTGAATCCGCCATGAGTGTACATGTGTTCCCCATCCTTAACGCCCCTCCCACCTTCCTCCCAATCACATCCCTCTGGGTCATCCCAGTGCACCAGCCCCAAGCACCCTGTATCATGCATCAAACCTGGACTGGCGATTCATTTCACATATGATATTTTACATGTTTCAATTCCATTCTCCCATATCATCCCGCCTTCTCCCTCTCCCACAGAGTCCAAAAGACTGTTCAATACATCTGGGTCTCTTTTGCTGTCTTGCATACAGGGTTATTGATGCCTTCTTTCTGAATTCCATATATATGCGTTAGCATACTGTATTGGTGTTTTTCTTTCTGGCTTACTTCACTCTGTATAATAGGCTCCAGTTTTATCCACCTCATTAGAACTGATTCAAATGCATTCTTTTTAATGGCTGAGTTATACTCCATTGTGTATATGTACCACAGCTTTCTTATCCATTCATCTGCTGATGGACATCTAGGTTTCTTCCATGTCCTGGCTACTATAAACAGTGCTGTGATGATCACTGGGATACAAGTGTCTCTTTCAATTCTGGTATCCTTGGTGTGTATGGCCAACAGTGGGATTGCTGGGTCATATGGCAGTTCTATTTCCAGTTTTTTAAGGAATCTCCACACTGGTCTTCATAGAGACTGTACTAGTTTGCATTCCCACCAACAGTGTAAGAGGGTTCCCTTTTATCCACACCCTCTCCAGCATGTATTGCTTGTAGGCTTATTGGATAGCATCCATTCTGACTGGCATGAAATGGGACCACATTGTAGTTTTGATTTGCATTTCTCTGATAATGAGTGATGTTGAGCATCTTTTCATGTGTTTGTTAGCCATCTGTATGTCTTCTTTGTAGAAATGTCTGTTTAGTTCTTTGGCCCACTTTTTGATCAGGTCTTTATTTTTCTGGGACTGAACTTCAGGAGTTGCTTGTATATTTTTGAGACCAATTCTTCGTCCATTGCTTCATTTGCTATTATTTTCTCCCATTCTGAAGGCTGTCTTTTCACCTTGCTTATACTTTCCTTTGCTGTGCAGAAGCTTTTAATTTTAATTAGGTCCCATTTGTTTATTTTTGCTTTTATTCCCAATATTCTGGGAAGTGGGTCATAGGGGATCTTGCTGTGGTTTATGTTGGAGAGTGTTTTGCCTATGTTTTCCTCTAGGAGTTTAATAGTTTCTGGTCTTACGTTTATATCTTTAAGTCATTTTGAGTTTATTTTTGTGTATGGTGTTCAGGATTGTTCTAGTTTCATTCTTTTACAAGTGGGTGACCAGTTTTCTCAGCACCACTTGTTAAAGAGACTGTCTTTTCTCCATTGTATATTCTTGCCTTCCTTGTCAAAGATAAGGTGTCCATAGGTGTGTGGATTTATCTCTGGGCTATTTTGTTCCATTGATCGATATTTCTGTCTTTATGCTAGTACCTTACTGTCTTGATGACTGTGGCTTTGTAGTAGAGACTGAAGTCAGGAAGGTTGATTCCTCCAGTTCCATTCTTCCTCAAGTTTGTTTTGTCTATTCGAGGTTTTTTGTATTTCTATTCAAAAATACCATTGGTTGCTTGATAGGGATTGCATCAAATCTATAGATTGCTTTGATTAGTATACTCATTTTCACTATATTGATTCTTCTGATCCATGAACATGGTGTATTTCTCCATCTATTAGTGTCCTCTTTGATTTCTTTCACCAGTGTTTTATAGTTTTCTATATATAGGTCTTGTTTCTTGAGGTAAGCCTGTATTGCTATGATCCTTCCCTTTAGTACTGCTTTTACAGTGTCCCATAGGTTTTCAGTTGTTGTGTTTTCATTTTCATTCATTTCTATGAACATTTTAATTTCTTTTTTGATTTCTTCTGTGATTTGTTGGTTATTCAGCAGTGTGTTTTTCAGCCTCCATATGCTTGAATTTTTAATAGTTTTTCTCCTGTAATTGACATCTAATCTTACTGCACTGTGGTCAGAAAAGATGCTTAGAATGACTTCAATTTTTTTTTTAATTTCTCAGGGCTAGATTTATGGCCCAGGATGTGATCTCTCCTGGAGAAGGTTCAGTGTGCACTTGAGAAAAAGGTGAAATTCATTGTTTGGGGGTGAAATGTCCTATAGATATCAATTAGGTCTAACTGGTCCATTGTATTATTTAAAGTTTGTGTTTCCTTGTTAATTTTCTGTTTAGTTGATCTATCCATAGGTGTGAGTGGGGTATTAAAGTCTCCCACTATTATTGTGTTATTTTTAATTTCCCCTTTCATACTTATTAGCATTTGTCTTACATATTGCGATGCTCCTATGTTGGGTTCATATATATTTATAATTGTTATATCTTCTTCTTGGATTGATCCTTTGATCATTATGTAGTATCCTTCTTTGTCTCTTTTCACAGCCTTTGTTTTAAAGTCTATTCTATCTGATATGAGTATTGCTACTCCTGTTTTCTTTTGGTCTCTATTTGTGTGAAATATCTTTTTCCAGCCTTTCATTTTCAGTCTGTATGTGTCCCTTGTTTCAAGGTGGGTCTCTTTTAGATAACATATATAGGGGTCTTGTTTTTGTATCCATTCAGCCAGTCCTTGTCATTTGGTTGGGGCATTCAACCCATTTACATTTAAGGTAATTATGGATAATTATGATCCCATTGCCATTTACTTTATTGTTTTGGGTTCAAGTTTATACACCCTTTCTGTGTTTCCTTTCTAGAGAAGATCCTTTAGCATTTGTTGGAGAGCTGGTTTGGTGGTGCTGAATTCTCCCAGCTTTTGCTTGTCTGTAAAGCTTTTGATTTCTCCTTCATATTTGAATGAGATCCTTGCTGGGTATAGTAATCTGGGCTGTAGGTTATTTTCTTTCATCACTTTAAGTATGTCCTGCCATTCCCTTCTGGCCTGAAGAGTTTCTATTGAAAGGTCAGCTGTTATCCTTATGGGAATCCCCTTGTGTGTTATTTGTTGTTTTTCTCTTGCTGCTTTTAATATTTGTTCTTTGTGTTTGATTTAGTCATGTTATGCAAAAGAAATGACATAGACGGTAAAGGAGAAGAAAGTTTTAAAGACAGAATGTCAGTTCAGTTCAATTCAGTCGTAGAGTTGTGTCCAGCTCTTTTTGACCCAATGGACTGCAGCATGTCAGGCTTCCCTGTCCATCATTAACTCCCAGAGTTTGCTCAAACTCAGTGTCCAACGAGTTGGTGATGCCATCCATCCATCTTATCCTCTGCCATCCCCTTCTACCTTCAGTCTTCCCCAGCATCAGGGTCTTTTCCAATGAGTCAGTTCTTCGTATACAGTGACCAAGGTTTTGGAGTTTCAGTTTCAGCATCAGTCCTTCCAATGAATATTCAGAACTGATTTCTTTTAGGATTGACTGGTTTGATCTCCATGTAGTCCAAGGGATGCTCAAGAGTCTTCTCCAACACCATAGTATGTCAGTCTTAGGAAAATCAGACTGTGGGGTCAAGAAAGATGAGGACATTAACAAGTTACTAGACTTCATACTTTAAAAACAACAGGATTTTTCCACAAGAACACTTTTATTGGAATAATCAGAGGACAGGTAGACTGTGATGAGTGGAAGATTGAATGGTAGTGAGAAAGAGGAGGTATAAAATACAAATGTCTCTTCTAAGAAGAGTTGAGTAGGATAATGATAATTGATAGATAAATATTGGATAGAAGAGTCATGATTTTTAAGAAAAGAGCAAATTAAACCAGTTTAAGTACAATTTTGATACACCTTGAGGTGGAGAAGATGTTTGAAAATATTTGCTCCTGATGGTTTCTATTTCCTCATAGTATGAAACAAGGACATCTACTGGGTAATGTTAGAAACATGTTTGGAACACTCTACTAGTAGTAGGTGATTAAAGAGTTGGAACAAGTGGGGTTGTTGTATTAACGTATTTTTTAAATCATAGTGAGAAAATTGTTTAAGAATATCAAATGTACTGCAGTATATTCTGAGTAGCCTGTGAAAAGAAAGAAAATAGATGGGTTGAGCCATTGTTGGAAATTGGCAAGGCAGGTGTTTAAAGTCAAAGGATGAAAGGAAACGAATCCATGAAGATTCAAATAGATAAGAAAAACTGGGATCAAAAAACTGGTATATTCCATATCATTGTCAGTGAGAAAATGGAGTCAAGTATATGGATAGACTTGGGTTTTCCTGATAGCTCAATTGGTAAAGAATCCGCCTGCAAAGCAGGAGACCCCAGTTAGATTCCTGGAACAGGAACATCTGCTGGAGAAGGGATTGGCTACCTAATCTAGTATTCTTGGGTTTCCCTTGTGGCCCAACTGGTAAAGAATCCATCCACAGTGCGGGAGGCCTGAATTCTGTCCCTGGTTTGGGAAGATCCCCTGGGAAGATCTACCCACTCCAGTATTCTGGCCTGGAGAATTCCATGGACTGTATAGTCCATGGGATGGCAAAGAGTCAGACATGACTGAGTGACTTTCACTTTCACTTTCACTTGGATAGGAGTTTGTCAGTCATCTCTTCCCTTTCACTCTCTGCAGGCTATGATAAGAAGAGTAAGTATTTAAAATGTACTTTCCAAGAGTTGATGAAGTATGATTGAATTTTTAAAGGATATGACAGAATTGGCATAGTCTAAATGAAGAAAATAGCATCTTAGACTTACATATGAACTAGATGAGACATTGAGAGTGAAGTATGTAGATTTTCTACCTCTTGCCTGCCCAATGACCTTAGATAGTTTTTACTTTTCTGAGCTTTAGTTTCCTCATTTGTATATTGTACGTTTGTATAATACTGGGTGTGCCTGCCTCAAAAGGTTCTTTGAATCATCACTGTTACTTAAAGTTTACTTAAAACAGAATTACTCAGAGGGTACTGCACTATGAGAGAAAAAGGGAGATGTAGTTCTAGGATTAGATAAATTTTGGAAACGCCAGTATGTTTTCTTCTTGGAGTGTTGAAGCTCCAAATGTACTTCAGTTTTATTTTTTATAATAAAAATAAACTGATTTTATTTTGCTTATTGTTACACAGCTTTATTTAACAAGGATATTTTAAATTAGGAAAGAAATTGTGTTTATTATCTTTAAAATTTGCACTAGAATTTTGCAGAGCACATCTTTTATTTTATATATATATATATAGACATGTATATTATCTTTAAATTTTTTTATGGTCACAAGAACTGTGAGGTAAGCTATGTCAGAAAATATGTTGCACATATGGCCAGAATATTGGCAATATTTGCCCAGATTTTTAAAATTTTATTTGAGAGTTCTATTGCTTAATTTATAAGTGTAAACCATCAGATTATACTTGAAACATTTTGAATTGGGCTCAATCATCATTTTAGACAAATATTCTTATTTCTCTAGTGGTCATTGATTTTTTGGTCACAAAAACCTCTCAGTGTAAGTATGAAATTTTAATTTATTTTATTTGACTTGCTTTGATAATATTTTTATTTAAAAATTTTTCATTCTTATTCATAAAAGTTATTGGTCTATAGATTCCCTTTCTTAATATATCTTCATCAGATTTTTATATGAAGATTGTAGGGATTCTGTAAGATGAGTTAAAAATTACTCCTTTTTCTATTTTCTGGAAGACTTTATATATGGTGTTACTTAAATATTTGGTAGAATTTTCTGGTAAGGAAATTTGGGTCTGAGGATTTTGAAAAGATGACTTACATAGATATGTAACAGTTACTGAATCACTTATATTTTCTCTATTTATTTTTCGTTAAACCGTTTCTCTAGAAAAATTTCTGGTTCATGTAAAATTTTAAATTAATTGACATATAGTTATAAGTATAGATAATACCAACAGTTTTTAATTTTATTTACTGTACATTTGCTTTCTGAAAATTTGTTTTTACTTTATATTTTGTTCTATCTTTATTTTAGTTTAATTTCTATTCATTTTCTAACTTCTCGACATGGATACATAGATCATGATTTTATTTTTGTGTGTGTAATACATAGATTCAAGATCATACTGATTTTCAGAATAGATCTGCAATTTGAGTCATATGTGTTTTGGGTGAACAGAAACATAATAAAAACAAGTAGAAAATTTATATTACACACAGGTATAAAGTCCTTAAGCAAATGTCAATGTGGCAGATATTTTACTTGTTTTTCTATGCTTCAGAGAAATTTATTTTATGATCAGAGAAGTGTGAGAAAGAGTCTCTGAGGGAAAACATGATAGGGCCATATAAAAAGTAGACCATTATTCTACAAAGGCATTATTTTTTGTTTGTGTCAGAACTAAACATAGAATGACTGTGTTAATTTTAGAGAAAGTTTTAAAGTTGTTTTTTTCATTCCCACAAGGAAAAGACTCAAAAAAAAAAAAAATGCCTTCCTAGTCCCAGGCTGAAAACTTTGATGACTTGTAATCTTTATTAAGTTAAATGAATTAGGAAATCCTAAATTTCACATACCATTATTCAGTAAGTTGTACATGTCATTTAAAATAAATGTAAATTTTCTAATTGTCAGAATAGTTATTTTCTAATGAAAAATTTCTAGTCTTTTTCTTGTGGATGGGGAAAGAAGGTATTGTAATATTTTCCATAGACTTTGTGCATATGCATCTCAGTGATGTCAAAATATGCCTGGACAGTTTGGACTGAATCAAGAGAGGAAGAGCATAGTATCAGCTTGACTTTTAGATGTATTCCTGTTGTTAGGATAGTCATATGAACCATCTGCTTTCCCCTCTATCTCTTCAAGTTCCTCACTGACCTGGCTAATTCCAGGAAGCAGACTTTTCTCTTGACTTCCTCTCCACTGCCTAACATCTCTCTTTTGCATGAGTTCGTTGCACAGTTCAGTCATACGTGTGTAGATGTTTGTCTGGGACAGTGCTTGCTTTAATTTCAAGCCACCAGGCTTTATAAGTTTAATTTCCTTTAGAAGTATTTTGGATTTATTACATGTGTTTAATTATATTACACATTTTAATGACTCTAAAGTCCATTCTTTATTATTTCACAGTTAATATAACTAATATGTTGTAGCTCAGACAAATCCCAGGCCTGGATCTCAAAATGTGACTGTCAGATAGAAAGAATAAGTCAGCAAGACCAAATGCTGCACTAATTCTCTTAGGAGGCTCCTGTGTTTCAGATGTGCTAATGAAAATCATCCAGATGGAAACCAGAGGTGTAATACCTGAATTGTCTTTCCTGGAATACTGAATTGCTTTCTGAAGTTGCATTAAAAACAAAAAAACAAAAAAAACTTTAGTGTATTTAAACTCCTTTCTTGAAGGGTTCTCCTTTTATGAGTAAACTATTTCATTCTTCCAGATCACATCTAAAATTATTTGAAAGAATAGGTTATTTATAGAAATACATTAATATAGATACAATTACATAGATTAAAACCCTAAAAATAAATGTCTATTTTTGTTTTAAGAATCTGATAATTTTTTTTTCCAGTTAGAGCAGACAGAAAGACCATTCTTGTGGATTATGGAAAAATTTATTTCTGACCCAAAGGGAGTCTTTTGACTGCTTACATTAAAAAAAAAAAATCAAATGCAGAATTTGTTTGTTGCAGGCTTCTTGGTTCTCTCTTCTAGAGGGACAAAAATGGGATATTTAAGTCTGAAAGTGGTATAAGTTGTGTAAAATCTCAGTTATTTTAAATCTAGATAGCTTCAAAAATGAACAGAAAGATTTTTATATTTACAAGTTAGGACCTCAGTGAGATATATTTATTTTACATGATGACAGGGGCATCCTTAATACTAAATAATTGTCATCAGCTTATATTTTGTAAGGTCAAATGGATCACTGCTGCTGCTGCTAAGTCGCTTCAGTCTTGTCTGACTCTGTGCGACCCCACAGACAGAAGCCCACCAGGCTTCCCCGTCCCTGGGATTCTGCAGGCAAGAACACTGGAGTGGGTTGCCATTTCCTTCTCCAATGCATGAAAGTGAAAAGTGAAAGTGAAGTCGCTCAGTCGTGTCTGACTCTTGGTGACCCCATAGACTGCAGCCTACCAGGATCACTAGTTTGGCTAAAAATAATCAGTTACAAACTAAGTCAACAGAGTTAGCAAGAAGAACTCTTTGTATCATTAGGTTCCATACATATTGAATATTTTTCCACTATTGAATGTATGGTTGAAGCCATAGATATTAAAGTATTTTAAATTTGGTAACAGTATACATTGCAAATTAAAATACTATTAAAAGTTATTTTTTAATATTTTAAAAAATGTCACAGTCTTTCTCAAATTCTCATTAGCATATCCATTTTATCTTATTATCAATTCTATTTTACATATGAGGAAATTCACACTTGGAAGGCATAAGTAAGTTGTCCAGTTAGTTAATGATTAAGCCTAGATTCAGATCTATGCAGCATATTGAATGGACCAACATTCTTAATTGCCATACAACATTTATTTAAACAGCCAATAATAGAAACATTATTTTCACTTCTTGGGATGAGGAAACATCAGAAAAATTAAGATTTGAAGGTCAAGAAGCCATCAGAAATGGGATTTGAATTAGTTCTATCTGGATCTAGACCTTGCCCCCTTAAATCCTTAAATCATTAAGATCCTTCAGTATCTTTTTCTACATACATCTCTCTCCATTTCTTTTGCAAGTGTATAAGCAAGAAAATGTGCTGTGCTCAGTTGTTCAGTCATGTCCCACTCTTTACAGCACGTGGACTATAGCCTACCAGGTTCCTCTGTCCATAGAATTCTCCAGGTGAGAATATTGGAGTGGGTTGCCATTTCCTACTCCAGGGGATCTTCTTGATCCAGGGATAGAACCCATGTCTCCTGCTTGGTAGGCAGATTCTTTGCCACTGGGCCACCTGGGAAGCCCCATGAAAATAAATTATAGCCAAATGGCAATTGTAGTTATCTCTGAACTGGCTGGATCAATTAAATGAACATTTTCTTATTTTTTCATGAGCACTTAAAGAATTTAATACAAATATTTTTATTGAAGCAAAAATAATAGAGCCTCAGTGAATAATCTTACCTTGATAGATTGGTGGGTTTGATTTAGGAAGATAAATAATTAACCAGTGTGTATATAAGATCTATAACTCTTTAAGTAATGGTTAAGAATGATGATCAAATAGCACATTACTATTCCCTCTAGCAGTAACAGGACATATTCCCGGCCTAAATATATTGGATTCCAACTGCATAGCAATACAGTCTAATAATCATGAATATTGGCCATTCTTGTATTGGAACAAATGGACTGTTGGAAGTGTGAATTGAGGAAATGGGAAAAATTCAGGTAACAAAGTAAGTAGTATAGTGGAAAGACTGAAGACCTGGCAGATTTGTTAGGTATTAAAGAATGCTGTTGCAAGAAAAATGTATATCTTTTTTGAATTCTGATTTGAACAAGTTAATCATTAAAAACAATTATTAGGGAAACTTGAAACTTGTTAGATGTGTATCAAATGATATTAAGGAATTGTTTTTATTTTACTTATGTGTGATAATGATATTTTGGGAATACCTATGAAAGTGAAAATGAAGTCGCTCAGTCCTGTCTGACTCTTTGTGACCCCATGGACTGTAGGCTACCAGGCTCCTCTGTCCATGGAATTTTCCAGGCAAGAGTACTGGAGTGGGTTGCCACTTCCTCCTCAAGATAATCTTCCTGACCCAGGGATCAAACCCGGGAATCCTGCAATTCAGGCAGTTGTTTTACCATATGAGCCACCAGGGAAGCAATGTGTATGGTTTACTTTAAAATAGTTTGTTGAGAGAGATGGCAATGGCTGCTTATATATATATATATGGGAACAAAATATTATTGTGTCTCTGTTTTTATGAGTTGATATAACTCTAATAAAGTTAAGAAAAGAAAAAGAATAAAGATGTTAACTTAATTAGCAGTGAACTTGTGTGATGGAAAGGACTTTAATGGAGATTAGATAAACTGACAGTGTGTTCTGAATAGTTCAGGTGAATTTTCAGTCTTCTCGGAAGTAATAGCTCCTTAGTACTAGCACTTTTGTAAGTGTTAAGTGAGGTAGAAGAATGGAAAGCACGCACGGCAATTCCTGAATATAATACAAATTCTAGACTTATTAGCTATTAGTTTTATTCCTATAAAAGTCGGGCTAAAATCAGTACTCACTATAACCATATATGTATACTAAAGATATCCTAGTAGTTCTTATTTTATCTATGAGTTTAGTTAGGTTGAAAGAACCTGAATTAAAATCCATCTAGTTCCTAATAAGAGGGAAAAAAATGAAAAATTAGGCATAGAACCAGTGCCTTATATCTATGAACCGTGCAAAGTCAGGACCATGAAGAGAAATACATGGCAAACAAATAAAGAAGAAAAGATACAAAGTTTAAGTGGCTCTTCTAAATTTAAACCACTAATTATTATTAGGAATGACTGTCTACATTTCCTAAATCAAAGTTTCCCAAATTACAAGTCCTTGTCCTTCTTGTATATGATGTCTTTTATTTCAAAAGAATGGGTTGGAAGAGACAGAAACAAAATATAGGCAAACTACTTGCAGAGTTTTAGTTATAGATGTTCATGTAGCTGAATCAGACCTGTGTCTGTGACTATATTTTTTTGTTTATTATTGGTGTCTCTAGGCCAGCAAAGGACTTGATCATAACTCAGGGTACAATAAATATTTGTTGAATAAACATGCATCTGTATTTCATTATCCTTTGTGTGGATAACTTGCTATTATTATTAATAAAACAAGTCATCTGTGCTTGTATAGTTTAGTTTGCAAGATAAACATAGGTAAATGACATTAGAGATGTTGAAAAGAATGGTAACTGATCATTTTCTAATAGTTTTCTAAACAAGTGAAATAAGTCCAAGTAGAGGATTCCAAAAGTAACTAATTTGAAATACGAACTATAAATAAAATTTATATTTATTTACATATACATATAATGCATAAAACTCCAATACTTTGGTCACCTCATGCGACGAGTTGACCCACTGGAAAAGACTCTGATGCTGGGAGGGACTGGGGGCAGGAACAGAAGGGGACGATAGAGAATGAGATGGCTGGATGGCATCACCGACTCTATGGACATGAGTTTGAATGAACTCGGGAGTTGGTGATGGACAGGGAGGCCTGGCAGGCTGTGATTCATGGGGTCACAAAGAGTAGGACATGACTGAGCAACTGAACTTAACTGATATATATATACCATTTTGCTATTTATATTATTAAATATCTTATTAATGTTTCACAAAATGAGGGAATTATTTTAAATGATTGTTATTTTAAAAATCAATACAATGATACTTGTGAATATTAACTCCAAAGGTGAGTGTCACGATTCTTTATAGCTAGTGAAATTCTTACATAAATTTTTTTAGTTTTTAATTTTAAAGAGTTGCATGTAATTAGTGTGCTTTTGTATACGGTGAGAGATAATGGGTGTATAGGATTATGAAATGGTGATGTGTTGACTTAGATGAAAAATTTGGATATTAATATCTGTGCATTATTTTTGAATAATTTTTAGATTTTACTACTGCTATTATTCTTTTCAAATCACATGAATAGGGAACTTTTCTTATACTTCTATATTTTTTCATTCTTTTCTGAGGCTGGCTTCTAATTGAGCTCCTCTAAAGCACTATGTCCGGAGAAGGCAATGGCAAGCCACTCCAGTACTCTTGCCTAGAAAATCCCATGGATGGAGGAGCCTGGTAGGCTGCAGTCCGTGGGGTCGCTAAGGGTCGGACACGACTGAGCAACTTCACTTTCATTTTCACACATTGGAAAAGGAAATGGCAACCCACTCCAGTGTTCTTGCCTGGAGAATCCCAGGGACGGGAGAGCCTGGTGGGCTGCCATCTATGGGGTCGCACAGAGTCGGACATGACTGAAGTGACGCAGCAGCAGCAAAGCACTATGTCAAATTGTTAGGTAGTTAGAATAGGAAAAAGGAGTCCAGAATCAGTTCAGTTCAGTCACTCAGTCATGTCCGACTCTCCACGACCCCATGAATCACAGCACGCCAGGCCTCCCTGTCCATCACCAACTCCCAGGTTCACTCAAACTCATGTCCACAGAGTCGGTGATGCCATCCAGCCATCTCATTCTCTGTCGTCCCCTTCTCCTCCGGCCCTCAACATTTGCCAGCATCAGAGTCTTTTCCAGTGAGTCAACCCATCGCATGAGGTGGCCAAAGTATTGCAGTCTCAGCTTTAGCATCAGTCCCTCCAATGAACATCCAGGATTGATTTCCTCTAGAATGGACTGGTTGGATCTCCTTGCAGTATAAGGGACTCTCAAGAGTCTTCTCCAATACCACAGTTCAAAAGCATCAATTCTTCGGTGATCAGCTTTCTTCACCGTCCAACTCTCACATGCATACATGACCACGGGAAAAACCATTGCCTTGACTAAACGGACCTTGGTTGGCAAAGTAATGTCTCTGATTTTCAATATACTATCAAGGTTGGTCATAACTTTCCTTCCAAGGAGCAAGCGTCTTTTAATTTCATGGCTGCAATCAGCATCTGCAGTGATTTTGGAGCCCCAAAAAATAAAGTCTGACACTGTTTCCACTGTTTTTCCATCTATTTCCCATGAAGTGATGGGACCAGATGCCATGATATTTGTTTTCTGAATGTTGAGCTTCAAGCCAACCTTTTCACTCTCCTCTTTCACTTTCATCGAGAGGCTTTTGAGTTCCTCTGCACTTTCTGCCATAAGGGTGGTGTCATCTCCATATCTGAGGTTATTGATATTTCTCCTGGCAACCTTGATTCCGGCTTGTGCTTCTTCCAGCCCAGCGTTCCTCATGATGTACTCTGCATATAAATTAAATAAGCAAGGTGACATTATACAGCCTTGAAGTACTCTATTTCTATTTGGAACCACTCTGTTGTTCCATGTACAGTTCTGACTGTTGCTTCCTGACCTGCATACAGGTTTCTCAAGAGGCAGGTCAGGTGGTCTGGGATTCCCATCTCTTTCAGAATGTTCCACAGTTTATTGTGATCCACACAGTCAAAGGCTTTGGCATAGTCAATGAAGCAGAAATAGATGTTTTTCTGGAACTCTCTTGCTTTCTCCATGATCCAGCGGATGTTGGCAATTTGATCTCTGGTGCCTCTGCCTTTTCTAAAACCTGCTTGAACATCTGGGAGTTCACGGTTCACATATTGCTGAAGCCTGACTTAGAGAATTTTGAGCATGACTTTACTATCGTGTGAGATGAGTGCAATTGTGTGGTAGTTTGAGAATTCTTTGGCATTGCCTTTCTTTGGGATTAGAATGAAGACTGACCTTTTCCAGTCCTGTGGCCACTGCTGAGTTTTCCAAATTTGCTGGCATATTGAGTGCAGCACTTTCACAGCATCATCTTTCAAGGTTTGAAATAGCTCCACTGGAATTCCATCACCTCCACTAGCTTTGTTCATAGTGATGCTTTCTAAGGCCCACTTGACTTACATTCCAAGATGTCTGGCTCTAGGTCAGTGATCACATTATCGTGACTATCTTGGTCGTGAAGATCTTTTTTGTACAGTTCTTCTGTGTATTCTTGCCACTTCTTCTTAATATCTTCTGCTTCTGTTAGGTCCCTACCATTTCTGTCCTTTATCGAGCCCATCTTTGCATGAAATGTTCCCTTGGAATCTCTAATTTTCTTGAAGAGATCTCTTGTTTTTCCTATTCTGTTGTTTTCCTCTATTTCTTTGCATTGATCACTGAGGAAGGCTTTCTTATCTCTCCTTGCTATTCTTTGGAACTCTGCATTCAGATGCTTATATCTTTCCTTTTCTCCTTTGCTTTTCGCTTCTCTTCTTTTCACAGCTATTTGGAAGGCCTCCTCAGACAGCCATTTTGCTTTTTTGCATTTCTTTTCCATGGGGATGGTCTTGGTCTCTGTCTCCTGTACAATGTCACAAACCTCCGTCCATAGTTCATCAGGCACTCTATCTATCAGATCTAGTCCCTTAAATCTATTTCTCACTTCCACTGTATAATCATAAGGGATTTGATTTAGGTCATATCTGAATGGTCTAGTGGTTTTCCCTACTTTCTTCAATTTAAGTCTGAATTTGGCAATAAGGAGTTCATGATCTGAGCCACAGTCAGCTCCTGGTCTTGTTTTTGCTAACTGTATAGAGTTTCTCCATCTTTGGCTGCAAAGAATATAATCAATCTGATTTCGGTGTTGACCATCTGGTGTTGTCCATGTGTAGAGTGTTCTCTTGTGTTGTTGGAAGAGGGTGTTTGCTATGACCAGTGCATTCTCTTGACAAAACTCTATTAGCCTTTGCCCTGCTTCATTCCGTGCTCCAAGGCCAAATTTGCCCGTTACTCCAGCTGTTTCTTGACTTCCTACTTTTGCATCCAGTCCCCTATAGTGAAAAGGACATCTTTTTTGGGTGTTCGTTCTAAAAGGTCTTGTAGGTCTTCATAGAACCGTTCAAAGTCGGCTTCTTCAGCATTACTGGTTGGGGCATAGGCCTGGATTACTGTAATATTGAATGGTTTGCCTTGGAAACAAACAGAAATCATTCTGTCGTTTTTAAGATTGCATTCAAGTACTGCATTTCGGACTCTTTTGTCGACCATGATGGCTACTTCATTTCTTCTAAGGGATTCCTGCCCACAGTAGTAGATATAATGGTCATCTGAGTTAAATTCACCCATTCCAGTCCATTTTAATTCAGTGATCCCGGAATCCAGAATGGCGGTGGCTAAAAGAGAAAGATACTGGCCTCTTGTGCTTCCCTAGTGGCTCAGAGGTTAAAGTGTCTGCCTCCAATGCGGGAGACCCGGATTCGATCCCTGGGTCGGGAAGATCCCCTGGAGAAGGAAACGGTAACCCACTCCAGTATTCTTGCCTGGAGAATCCCATGGAACGAGAAGCCTGGTAGGCTACAGTCCACGGGGTCGCATAGAGTCGGACACGACTGAGCGACGGAATAGAACGGAAAAGACAAAGAAGGGAAATGCCCGAAAAAATAGAACAAAGGAAGGTCAGAGGACCTGAGTGAGAACCTCAGGTAAAACAAACAGCCCTCCTGGCTAGCCCAAGTTACACAGGGCAGGCTCAGGGGCAGGGGCTTGGTGGGGGAGAAAAAACATAAAAAGAGGAGCCAAAATTGAGCTGGGGGCTTCTTTTCCCTTTGCATCTTTTGGGTCGACCTGCCCTCATGCCTCAAGGATGTATTTTCCTTTGCTTTCTAAATAAAACAGCTGTGAGATAGAGCTGTAACACTGGTCCATCTGAGGAAATTACATGGGGTTGTAACACTGGTCCATCTGTCACTTCAAATTTTTGTTGTGACGAGACAGAACTGAGGAAATTACAAACTCCCCTGACAAAACTAATATGATTCTTGCTCACACATATGTACAAAGACTTAGAAAGCAAACTTTTCCAATTATAAGACCTGGCATGTGCTTATTGTGAGAAGTTGGAAAGTGACAGATGTGGAGGACATTTCTGAGGAGTCCAACTGGTCCACAGGCTAGTGCAACCGTGTCTGATTAGGCTGACAGTTCTAACTGTTCTTTTCTACTTGAGCCTGGGGCCTCTCTAATTGTTTTTCAGATCACTTAGCAATTAGTGGTGCCATTGTCCTTGGGCGACCCACGTGAAGATCGATATTTGCTGGCAAAATCCAACTTTGGGAAGATGTAATGAGAATAACTGAATGATTATTAATAGATAAAGGCCTCAAGCAATGACTGTGAGCTAGAAAGTCAGGAGGCTGTGATTCTTCTGCAAACAACTACCTTTCATGAGGTCTGTCAAGGAAACTGGAGGTGTAATTAAAATAAGTTCCTTGAAAAATTATTTATACTTCAATTATGATTAGTAAATCTATTTCTTTGCCTTTTTGTAGTCTGATATTTGTTAAAACTATATTCTGGAAGATTATTTTCTTTAAGACTTTTACTTATTCCTTCACCCCATCAAAGTGTTCATAATATTAAAAAAAAGCATATAAACTTATTAAGGCAAAACTATTTGCCATTCTATTTAAAGTTATAAAAGTGGACCACTTGGAATCAAGATAATTCCCCTCTACCCCTATAACTTTTTCTCATTCATTAAAAATGTGCTTCAGGCTAGATCTTGGATTGAAATAATTAAGTCAACTTCTAAATCAATGGAACATTCAATGTCACTGGCCACTTTTAGGTTTTATCAGTGTAAGACATGATTAAAAAGAAATCTATGGTTGAGGAGCTCCAAGTGATTATATTAACAGAAGAAATTAAAACCAATGGTTTTATTTAAATGTACTAGCTTAAGAGAATTTAAAAACCTAAGGAAGGAAAATATAATGTCAGTTTTACTCTTTAGATAGGAGTAGTTTGTGTTGACTGGAAGTCATAAACAATCAGTCTCAGAGTTAATCAAATGCGTATACACTTTTCTAAATGGGTTTATATATTGTTTCACATATTATCTAAAAATTTTCTCTTGCAGCAATTTATATGAGTGAATGTTAACATAATTTTTACCTAGACATAAAGCTTATAACTGCAAATGCAATGATGAGCATTTAGTGCAAGAAAACAACAGTATTTTGAAGCATTCATAAATCTGACATGTTTAGAGGGACTCTAAAATAACCAGTTAATTACTTATCAAATAGCCTCTAAATAGTAATGAAAATGAAATATTAAACACAAGATTAAGAAAGTGCAGATAAATTGGATTAAAAAGTGTTGGGAGGAGTAAAAGTGGACAGATTCAGACATTTTTCCTGTCGTTATGTATCATTCTTTCTTATTTCTTTCTTTTCATAAAAAAAGTATGAAAAGCTAGTAGACCAGCTATGTGAAGATGATGAAACACTTCTTCCTTAATAGTTACCTAGTGAGTTGATTTTTCTCCATTATTAAACTTTTTATGTGTTTCTGATCATTTAAAAAGAAGTGATGGGACTAAGGCTTAGTGATCATTAAAGATTTGGGGTCCCTGGGATTTTGGGCAAGTGGTCAATGTGTAAAGTTTTAAGAATGTGATTGGAAAAATTCTTATTCAATCTACAAGACCAGTATTTTTATAAAATATATACAAAGCAATATTTGTCAAAATGTAGCAAAAGCTATTAAATTCTAGTATGATATGAGTTTGACTGTTTTTTTGCAATAACATCATAGCTGAGTCTCTGCTCTGTGCTCAATCTGGATACAGCTAAGGATCACACAAAGTGCTCCCAGAGAACAGTGTTCACCCTACTGTCTATGCATTTTATAATTTATTATAAAGCTAGATTACATTTGTTATTAGTGGAACTGTAGGCAGTTATCAACTGGGCCGTAGAAAGCATCATTATGAACAAAGCTAGTGGAGGTGATGGAATTCCAGTTGAGCTATTTCAAATCCTGAAAGATGATGCTGTGAAAGTGCTGCACTCAATATGCCAGCAAATTTGGAAAACTCAGCAGTGGCCACAGGACTAGAAAAGGTCAGTCTTCATTCCAATCCCAAAGAAAGGCAATGCCAAAGAACGCTCGCACAACTGAACTCACCTCACACGCTATTAAAGTAATGCTCAAAATTCTCCAAGCCAGGCTTCAGCAATATGTGAACCATGAATTTCCAGATGTTCAAGCTGGTTTTAGAAAAGGCAGAGGAACCAGAGATCAAATTGCCAAGATCTGCTGGATCATTGAAAAAGCAAGAGAGTTCCAAAAAACATGTATTTCTGCTTCATTGACTATGCCAAAGCCTTTGACTGTGTGGATCACAATAAACTGTGGAAAAGTCTGAAAGAGATGGGAATACCAGACCACCTGACCTGCCTCTTGAGAAACCTGTATGCAGGTCAGGAAGCAACAGTTAGAACTGGACATGGAACAACAGACTGGTTCTAAATAGGAAAAGGAGTACGTCAAGGCTGTATATTGTCACCCTGCTTATTTAACTTATATGCAGAGTACATCATGAGGAACGCTGGGCTGGAAGAAGCACAAGCTGGAATTAAGATTACTGGGAGAAATATCAATAACCTCAGATATGCAGATGACACCACCCTTATGGAGGAAAGTGAAGAGGAACTCAAAAGCCTCTTGATGAAAGTGAAAGAGGAGAGTGAAAAAGTTGGCTTAAAGCTCAACATTCAGAAAACTAAGATCAAGGCATCTGGTCCCATCGCTTAATGGGAAATAGATGGGTAAACAGTGTCAGACTTTATTTTTTGGGGGTGCCAAAATCACTTCAGATGCTGATTGCAGCCATGAAATTAAAAGATGCTTACTCCTTGGAAAGAAAGTTATGACCAATCTAGATAGTATATTAGAAAGCAGAGCTATTACTTTTCCAACAAAGGTCCGTCTAGTCAAGGCTATGGTTTTTCCAGTGGTCATGTATGGATGTGAGAGTTGGACTGTGAAGAAAGCTGAGCGATGAAGAATTGATGCTTTTGAACTGTGGTGTTGGAGAAGACTCTTGAGAGTCCCTTGAACTGCAAGGAGATCCAAGCAGTCCATTGTAAAGGAGATCAGTCCTGGGTGTTCACTGGAAGGACTGATGCTGAAGCTGAAACTCCAATACTTTGGCCGCCTCATGCGACGAGTTGACTCACTGGAAAAGACTCTGATGCTGGGAGGGATTGGGGGCAGGAGGAGAAGGGGATGATAGAGAATGAGAAGGCTGGGTGGTATCACCGACTCGATGGACATGAGCTTGAGTGAACTCAGGGTTTTGGGGATGGACAGGCAGGCCTGGCGTTATGTGATTCATGGGGTCGCAAAGAGTTGGCCATGACTGAGTGACTGAACTGAACTGAACTGAAGGCAGTTATCAATATAGTCTTTCTTTTTTTTCTTTTGATGTACTTTCCCCCTCATAGTCACTGTATTTCTTAAATTTTATTGAAGGTTAATTGCCTTACAGTAATTTTGTTAATTTTGATAATTTTGTTGTTTTCTGTCTCACCTCAAGATGAATCAGCCATAGGTATACATATATTCCCCTCTCTTTGAACCTCCCTCCCATCTCCCTCCCCATCCCACCCCTCTAGGTTTATACAGAGCCCCTGTTTGAGTTTCCTGAGCCATTCAGCAAATTCCTGTTGGCTCTCTATTTTACATATAGTAATGTAAGTTTCCATGTTACTCTTTCCATACATCTCATCTTCTCCTTCCCTCTCCCCATGTTCATAAGTCAATTCTCTATGTTTGTTTCTTCATTGCTGCCCTGTAAGTAAGTTCTTAAGTACCATTTTTCCAGATTCTTTATATATGTGTTAGAATATGATATTGCACTTTCTCTTTCTGACTTACTTCACTCAGTATAATAGCTTCTAGGTTCATCCACCTCATTAGAACTGACTCAAAGTCTTTCTTTTTATGGCTGAGTAATATTCCATTATGTATATCTACCATTACTTCTTTATCCCTTCATCTGTCAATGGACATCTAGGTTGCTTCATGTTCCAGCTATTGTAAATAGTACTTCAGTGAGCAATGGGATACATCTGTCTTTTTCAATTTTGGTTTCTTCAGGGTATATGCCTAGGAGTGGGATTATGGGGTAATATGGTGGTTTCATTTCTAGTTTTTTAAAGGAATCTCCATACCATCTTCCATAGTATCAATAGTATCAATTTACATTCCCACCAACAGTGCAAGAGCATTCCCTTTTATCCACATCCTCTCCAGCATTTATTGTTTGCAGACTTTTTGATGATGGCCATTCTGACTGGTGTGAGGTGATGTATCATAGTGGTTTTGATTTGCATTTCTCTAATAATGAGAGATGTTGAGCATTTTTTCATGTGTTTGTTAGCCATCTGTATGTCTTTGGAGAAATGTCCGTTTAGATCTTTTTCCCACTTTTAGATTGGGTTGCTTGTTTTTCTGTCATTGAGCTGTATGAACTGCTTGTATATTTTGGAAATTAATCCTTTGTCATTTGTTTCATTTTCTATTATTTTCTCCCATTCTGAGGGTTGTCTTTTCACCTTGCTTATAGTTTCCTTTGCTCTGAAAAAGCTTTTAAGTTTAATCAGGTCCCACTTGTTTACTTTTGTTTTTATTTCTGTTACTCTAGGAGGTGGGTCATAGAAGATCTTGCTTGATTTAAGTCATCGAGTGTTCTGCCTATGTTTTCCTCTAAGAGTTTTATATTTTCTGGTCTTACATTTAGGTCTTTAATCCATTTTGAGGTTATCTTTGTGTGTGGCATTAGGAAGTGTTCTAATTTCATTTTTTTACATGTAACTGACCAGTTTTCCTGGCACCATTTATTGAAGAGGCTGTCTTTGCTCCATTGCACATTCTTGCCTCCTTTGTCAAAAATAAGGTATGCATAGGTGCATGAGTTTATTTCTGGGCTTTCTATCTTGTTCCATTGGGCTATATTTCTGTTTTTGTTTCAGAACCATACTGTCTTAATGACTGTAGCTTTGTAGTATTATCTGAGGTCAGGAAGGTTGATTCCTTCCAGCTCCATTTTTCTTTTTCAAGATTCCTTTGGCTGTTGGGGTTCTTTTGTGTTACTGTATGAATTGTGAAATTTTTTGTTCTAGCCCTGTGAAAAAATGTCATTGGTAGTTTAATAGGGATTACATTAAATCTGTCGATTGCATTTGGTAATATAGTAATTTTCACAATATTGATTATTCCCACCCAGGAACGTGGAATACCTCTCCATCTGTTTATGTTGTCTTTGATTTCTTTCATTAGTGTCTTATAATTTCTGTGTACAGTTCTTTTGTCTCCTTAGGCAAGTTTATTCCTAGATATTTAATTCTTTTTGTTGCAGTGGTGAATGGGATTGATTCCTTAATTGCTCTTTCTGATTTTTCATTGTTAGTATATAGAAATGCAAGTGATTTCTGTATATTGATTTTGTATCCTACAACTTTGCTAAATTAACTGATTAGCTCTAGTAATTTTCTGATACTATCTTTAGGGTTTTCTAGGTACAGTGTCATATCATCTGAAAACAGTGAGAGTTTTACTTCTCCTTTTCCATTCTGGATTCCTTTTATTTATTTATTTTTTTCTTCTCTGATTGCTGTAGCTAGGACCTTCAGAACTATGTTGAATAATAGTGGTTAAAGTGGACGCCCTTATCTTGTTCCTGATCTTATGGGGAATGCTTTCACTTTTTCACCATTGATACTGTTTGCTGTAGGCTTTTCATATATGGCCTTTACTATGTTGAGGTACGCTCCTTCAATGCCCATTTTATTAAGAGTTTTAATGATACATGGTTGCTGAATTTCATCAAAGGCTTTTTCAGCATCTATTGAGATTATCATATTGGTTTTTATCTTTCAATTTGTTAATATGGTGTATCACATTCTCCAGGATAGACCATATGTTGGGTTACAAATCAAGACACAGTAAATTTAAGAAAAACGAAGTCATATCAAGCATCTTTTCTGACCACAATGCTATGAGACTAGATATCAATTACAAGAAAAGAAAACTGTAGAAAATACAAACACATGGGGATTAAACAATACATTTCTAAATAACTAACAGTTTACTGAAGAAATAAAAAGGGAAATAAAAAATTTCTAGAAACAAATGACAATGAAAACATGACAACTCAAAACCTATGGGATGCAGCAAAAGCAGTTCTAAGGGGGGAGTTTATAGCAATACAATCCTACCTCAAGAAATAAGAAAAGCATTGAATAGACAACTTAAATTTACACCTAAAACAACTGAAATAAGAACAACCCCCGCCCCAAATTAGCAGAAGGAAATAAATCATAAAGATCAGAGAAGAATTAAGTGAAAAAGAAATGAAAGAAACAATAGTAAAGATTAATAAAACTAAAAGCTGTTTCTTTGAGAAGATACACAAAATTGACAAGCCTTTAGCCAGACTCATCAAGGAAAAAGAAGAATCAAATCAGCAAAATTAGAAATGAAAAAGGAGAGGTTACAATAGACAATGCAGAAATACAAAGGATTGTGAGAGACTATTATGAACAACTATATGGCAATAAAATGGATAACCTGGAAGAAATGGACAGACTTTTAGAAAAGTTCAGTGTTCCAAGACTGAACCAGGGAGAAATAGAAATTTTGAACAACCCAATTACTGAAATTGAAGCTGTGATAAAAAACCTCCCAAAACAAGAGCCCAGGACCAGATGGCTTCACAGGAGAAGTCTGTCAAACATTTAGTGGGGAACTAATGCCTATCCTTCTAAAACTCTTTCAACAAATTTGGAGAGGAAGGAACACTTCCAAACTCATTCTACGAGGCCACCATCACCCTGATTCCAAAATCAAACAAAGACAACACAAAAAAGAAAACTACAGGCCAATGTCACTGATGAACACAGATGCCAAAATCCTCAACAAAATTTTAGCAAACAGAATTCAGCACCAAAAAGCTCATACACCATGATCAAGTTGGCTTTATTCCAGGGATGCAAGGATTCTTCACTTATGGAAATCAATCAATTTGATACACCATATATTCAATTTTGATATTCATTTTTCAAACTAAGCTCTTCACTGGTAGTTTGAAATAGAAAAAGTAATGGGCTGTGCAGCCAGTTGGACCACGTCTTGCCAATTTTTTAATGCTATCATGCTATTTCTGTAAATATATAGGATATATTTATTTGTATGTATGTCTTTTCTATAAAATTGATTGGTAGGTATTTACCAGGCAGTGATATATTAGAATTTACTTTTAGAGTTTGAAATAGCATTTATTATGAAACAGAGGTATTGTTTTTTAAACTGGTGTTTAACCACTTTTAAACTTTGCTGATTGCTGAATAGAGAAGTAGTATCCTAAAATTATGATAATGCATATTCAGTAGGAGCACGTTAGGTATAAGGGACTTTTATCTGAAAATATTGGGTCCTTTTCCTTTTGTAATACTTACATAAGAGCTACCTTCAGCTTTCCTTTTTCATTGTATTCATCTCTTATAAGCACCAGTGACCTCACCACTTGTTCACAGTATTTTTAAATTTACATCCTTATTTCCAACCTTTTTTAAAGCCTTACTATGGATGCGCCCAACCCAAAATTTCACATGGACATTTTCACTGAGTGTGTCCTCTTAATCCTTAGTTAACACGAACAAAATGAATGTGTAGTCTCTCTTCTCCTGACTGAGTTTGCTTTCTGACAACCCTAAATCTCTTAACGTGCTGCCTGAAACTACTTCTAGCATATTGATTACCAGATTTGATTTGGACATGCCATCCTTCCCACTGATGGTTGTGCCTTCCTTCCTAGGATATGTGTCAAAACTTACATAAGAGTGTTTTATAGCTGATTTAATCAGCAAAGGATAACAAGTATGTTATGCTTCCCTGTTATTTACTTCTACAACACTGAGTGTTTATTCTTTTGTGATATCAGCCACTAAAATTTATTTTCCTGATATACTTCAAGTTCAAGAGCAGTGTCATTGTTTATAAGACATGTCATTGGGCATGTAACACAGCACCTTGCAGGTTATAGGTGCTTTAATAAATGATTGGTGAATAACTAAACAACCTAAAAATGCTGTTTAGTAACATGTAAAATTTTTTCTTGAAAATTCTTATTCCCCTGTACCAGCAGGAATGGGTTTTGATTATTTTTAAAATGTAACATATATCGTATACCCAAAACTTAAGCTCTTCATCTTCTTCATTAATTGATATTTCTAATACTTTTGCTTTTAAAAGCACCAAAGATATTCATATAGAAGCTTAAATTTTATATTCTTATTAATATTAGTTCTATAGTTAAAATATTATTTAGAAATTCTGATCAGAATCATATAATATCTTTCTGGTGCCTTCTCCGAGTATTTTGAGTTTGGGCCTTCTCATTAACTGTTGAACAATGAGCTTTCAAAATTCTGGAAGCAGGGTGCATGAGCCTTCCACCAGGTCAGCCAATGTCCTTCTACCATAGTTTTCATGCTGGCCAAAGTTCTCAAGTTTATGGTTCTTTTAGGGCCTTACTTTCAACAAATACCATTAAATGCTTAGAAAAAGCTGAACTTTTGAGAGAAAGGGGACAGGAAATATGTGACAGTGCCACATATTTAAGGCAATATAGGTTAGCAGCTAATAAAAATCATGTGACAGTAAGAAGATGGTTCAATTTTTCACTTGGATGATTCCTCTACAGAAGTCTTAATAGCATACTCACAGAGTGTTCTGCTTCATACAACAATCTTCTGACTTAAGAAAGATCTAAATAGCAAAGAGTAAAACATAATAAAGCCTAAATGTAACTGTAATTGAACAATTTTTAAACTTAGTCATCTGTTTATTAACTAAAGCCTCTGCATACCTTTCTCTGTAGATGTTTAGCAAAGAATAGTCTGACAAAATGCATTAAAACATGGTTCTGACTCACTAGAAGTTTAATCTTATGAGTGAGTTCTAGTATAGCAGAGAGATGAATAGGAGCATCATGTCCTTAGGAAAAATCAGAAACTTTCAGGTTTCTGAAGACGATTTATAGTTTATAGCAAAATTCAAACATGCGTTATAATAGTTTCTGCAGTTTGGTGTCATGAGAAATACTTAAAATTCTTGGAGTTGAATGTGAATATTTTATTGAAATACTAACTTCCTAGGAATTTTGAAAAACTCTAGATTATTTTACTGTCTTTTATTAAAACAATCATTTTCACATCAACTTTAGCTTGTCTTGATGTTTAAAAGTTTTGGGTTTAATGATGTATCGGCAGAATAATAATTACAGAAGAATAAAGTGTATACCATGTAGACTACATAGTAGATCATAGAAAAAGCAAGAGAGTTCCAGAAAAAACATCTACTTCTGCTTTATTTTCTATGCCAAAACCTTTGTGTGGATCACAACGAACTATAGAAAATTCTAAAGAGATGGGAATACCAGACCACCTTACCTGCCTCCTGAGAAATCTGTATGCAGGTTAAGAAGTGACAGACAGAACCGTACTGGATTGGTTCCAAATTGGGAAAGGAGTATGTCAAGGCTGTATATCATCACCCTATTTATTTAACTTATACGCAGAGTACATCATGCAAATTGTAAGGCTGGATGATCAAAAACTGGAATCAAGATTGCCAGGAGAAATGTCAATAACCTCAGATATGCAGATGATACCACTTTGATGGCAGAAAGTGAAGAGGAACTAAAGAGACTCCAGATGAAAGTGATAGAGGAGCATGAAAAAGCTGGCTTAAAATTCAACATTCAAAAAACAAAGATCATGGCATCTGGTGCCATCACTTAATTGCAAATAGATGGGGAAAAATGGAGCTAGCAACAGACTTTATTTTTTGGGGCTCCAAAATCACTGTGGATGGTGACTGCAGCCGTGAAATTAAAAGACACTTGCTCCTTGGAAGAAAAGCTGTGACCAACCTAGACAGTGTATTGAAAAGCAGAGACATCACCAATGGCTGATTCATGTTGATATATGGCGAAAACCACCACAATATTGTAAAGTCATTAGCCTCCAATTAAAATGAATGTTACTTAACAAAAAAGAAAAGCAGAGACATCGCTTTGCTGACAAATGATATGAGAGCTGAACCATAAAGAAAGCTGAGCACTGAAGAATTGATGCTTTTGAACTGTGGTGTTGGGGAAGACTCTTGGAAGCCCTTTGGACTGCAAGGAGATTAAACCAGTCAATCCTAAAGGAAATCGGTCCTGAATATCCTGAATATTGGAAGGAATGATGCTAAAGCTGAAGCTCCAATAGTTAGGTCACCTGATGCGAAGAACTCACTCACTGGAAAAGACTCTGATGACGGAAAAGATTGAAGGCAGGAGGAGAAAGAGATGACAGAGGATGAGATAGTTGGATGGGATCACCTATTCGATGGACATGAGTTTGCGCAAGCTCCGGGAGTTGGTGATAGACAGGGAGGCCTGGCCTGCTGCAGTCCATGGGGTAGCAAAGAGTCAGACACGACTGAGCAGCTGAACTGAAGTAGTGTAGACTACAAAGACCTAAAGGACCTTCATTAAATATGTCACTCTGGTTAAACTGAAATATCTGAATAAAAACTAAATGCCAATGTGTATGAATTTCATTTTAAGTACAGTAGACATGAAGGTTCTATGTCTTCTATGCAAAATGAATTTTATGTTCTATCCTAATAATTTTAATCCTGACAATAATCTTGTAGGATATGAAGACAGTGTGTCTTGGAAATACAAAATATTTACCTAGAGCCAAAGTCAGTAGTGATTCATGGGGCTAAGTTTTACATTTGCAGGCTGTTTTCTGAAATGAATATGTATTATGTGCATGTATACATAGTTTATATATATATATATATATTCCAGAGAAGAAATTAATAATGTGAGATCTGTTAAGCAGCTATATTTAATGGAAAAAGTGAATTTAAATCTCTCTTTCTAAGACTGGAATAATTGAGGCGGGGGGAGGGAAAGGGATTGAGCTCTCCAGAGGCAAAGGCACAAGCCACAAAAGAGGCATTTAAGAGTTCTCTTCTAAACAATGGCTCTTTTGATCCTTTTTATTCTGTTCCTATACCAAGTCTCCTATTGCAGAGCCTCATCTCATATTTGAGTGATTATTGGGGACTTTAAACTAAATCAGACTCTCGAGTAGTATTTCTCTTCATCTAATAGCTGTGAAAAGAAGAGAAGCGAAAAGCAAAGGAGAAAAGGAAAGATATAAGCATCTGAATGCAGAGTTCCAAAGAATAGAAAGGAGAGATAAGAAAGACTTCCTCAGTGATCAATGCAAAGAAATAGAGGAAAACAACAGAATAGGAAAAACAAGAGATCTCTTCAAGAAAATTAGAGATTCCAAGGGAATATTTCATGCAAAGATGGGCTTGATAAAGGACAGAAATGGTATGGACCTAACAGAAGCAGAAGATATTAAGAAGAGGTGGCAGGAATACACAGAAGAACTGTACAAAAAAGATCTTCATGACCAAGATAATCATGATAACGTGATCACTGACCTAGAGCCAGACATCTTGGAATGTGAAGTCAAGTGGGCCTTAGAAAGCATCACTACAAACAAAGCTAGTGGAGGTGATGGAATTCCAGTTGAGCTATTTCAAATCCTGAAAGATGATGCTGTGAAAGTGCTGCACTCAATATGCCAGCAGATTTGGAAAACTCAGCAGTGGCCACAGGACTGGAAAAGGTCAGTCTTCATTCCAATCCCAAAGAAAGGCAATGCCAAAGAATGCTCAAACTACCGCACAATTGCACTCATCTCACACGCTAGTAAAGTCATGCTCAAAATTCTCCAAGCCAGGCTTCAGCAGTATGTAAACCGTGAACTCCCAGATGTTCAAGCAGGTTTTAGAAAAGGCAGAGGCACCAGAGATCAAATTGCCAACATCCGCTGGATCACGGAGAAAGCAAGAGAGTTCCAGAAAACTATCTATTTCTGCTTCATTGACTATGCCAAAGCCTTTGACTGTGTGGATCACAATAAACTGTGGAACATTCTGAAAGAGATGGGAATCCCAGACCACCTGACCTGCCTCTTGAGAAACCTGTATGCAGGTCAGGAAGCAACAGTTAGAACTGGACATGGAACAACAGACTGGTTCCAAATAGGAAAAGGTGTATGTTAAGGTTGTATATTGTCACCTTGCTTATTTAACTTATATGCAGAGTACATCATGAGGAACGCTGGGCTGGAAGAAGCACAAGCTGGAATCAAGATTGCTGGGAGAAATATCAATAACCTCAGATATGCAGATGACACTACCCTTATGGCAGAGGAACTCAAAAGCCTCTTGGTGAAAGTGAAAGAGGAGAGGGAAAAGGTTGGCTTGAAGCTCAACATTCAGAAAACAAAGATCATGGCATCTGGTCCCATCACTTCATGGGAAATAGATGGAAAAACAGTGGAAACAGTGTCAGACTTTATTTTTTTGGGCTCCAAAATCACTACAGATGCTGATTGCAGCCATGAAATTAAAAGACGCTTGCTCCTTGGAAGGAAAGTTATGACCAACCTTGATAGTATATTGAAAAGCAGAGCCATTACTTTGCCAACCAAGGTCCGTCTAGTCAAGGCAATGGTTTTTCCCGTGGTCATGTATGGATGTGAGAGTTGGACGGTGAAGAAAGCTGTTCGCCAAAGAATCGATGCTTTTGAACTGTGGTGTTGGAGAAGACTCTTGAGAGTCCCTTATACTGCAAGGAGATCCAACCAGTCCATTCTAAAGGAGATCAATCCTGGGTGTTCATTGGAGGGACTGATGCTAAAGCTGAAACTGCAATACTTTGGCCACCTCATGCGACGAGTTGACTCACTGGAAAAGACTCTGATGCTGCGAAAGATTGGGGGCGGGAGGAGAAGGGGATGACGGAGAATGAGATGGCTGGATGGCATCACCGACTCTGTGGACATGAATTTGAGTGTACTCCGGGAGTTGGTGATGGACAGGGAGGCCTGGCGTGCTGTGATTCATGGGGTCGCGGAGAGTCGGACACGACTGAGCAACTGAACTGAACTGAATACAGAAATCAGATTAATTTTTCATGCATTCATTCATTCACTCATTCACTAAATGTACTGAATGAATGTCTACCTACTATGTGCCAGGAGTTATGCTGGGTGTCAGAGATCTATAAGTTAAAACGTTGTCTCAAGCCTTCTTGGATGTCTTAGTCACCAGTGAGGAAATACTTTGGCATGTGGTCCTAAAGTTTATTTATTTTTTTAAATTATTTTTTTATTTTTTTGATAATTAATTTATTTTTTATTGGAGGCAAATTATTTTACAATATTATATTGGTTGGTTTTGCCATACATTGACATGAATTCGCCCCGGGTTTATATACACACATATACTAAAATTGGTCCTAAAGTTTAGATGAGAAGTCTATATTTCCAATAACAGTTTCAGAGTAATCTTCAAATTGGTGATAATTGAAATTGTAGGTGATTGTTTACATGGTAGAAATAGAGAAAAAGAATACGAAACCTGAAAGGAGGACAAAATTTTTGAGTGATGAATTTGATGAATTTTCTCAGGAGAGAGAGAGAGTGCAGGGGATGAAGGAGCAGGTTGTATCAAGGAAGTCAAAGAGGACAAGAATATTCAACAGAGGAGATGCTACTCAGATGTCAGTGGGTTTGTCTTCCCAATCACTCCAGTCAGCACAATGTATTTAGAAGTGTCCTGGGTGAGAGATGGGAGAGCTCAAGTTCAGGTTCCAGGTCTGTACCTTTGTAGCTGTATAAATTACATCCGGAGTAGGCAAGGCAGGTCCTTGAGATCTTAGCCTAAGGTGAGCATTTGTTTTCTAGACTAGGAAACCTAGACTGTGAATCAGATGAGATTAATGTTTCACATATGATGCAGAATAATATTCTTTAAAAAAAGTACAATAGTGTGGACTTCTAGGCTTTGTCTCTTGTGAACTTAAGGGTGATTATAGAAGGATAAAACAATAGTTGGTGGGGGATTATCCAGGCAACTACATGAGGCTGGATTTAGCTGATAACCTAGAGTTCTGACACTTAATTCCCTGGGCTTCCCAGGTGGCCCAGTGGTAAAGACTCTGCCTGCCAATGCAGGAAATGCAGGAGACACAGGTTTGATCCCTGGGTCAGGAAGATCTCCTGAAGGAGGAAATGCCAACCCATTCCAACTCTCTCCTGGGAAATCCCATGGACAGAGGAACCTGGAAGGCTATAGTCCATGGGGTTGCAAAGAGTCAGGCATGGTTGAGCACAACCACAGAGACACCTACAGGCTGTATATTAAGAGAATTTATATTTGAAGAAGAAAAATAAATTTTTTATGTCTTTTTAGAGACATGGGTCCAGAAGTGTTATCTTACATTATTTTTAATTGAACTTTAATCCCCTTGTTCTCATTAGTTTTTGGAAACAAATTAAGTTGAACATTCTAAGTTCCCTTGGAGGCTTTAGTACAGATATATTTGCTTTATATTTAGCCAACTTTCTGTATGTAGTAAAATGGGTTTCATAAAAACACTAGAAATTAAAGATTTTTATTTTCTAACAAACTTGTTTTCCAACCAAAATTATCATGAAGTTATTCACTGTAGAAATTTTAATTTGCAACACAGTGGCACAACTTAGCTTAATGGGACAAACAATCTTAAAGAAAAATTTATATTATCTTTTTTAAGGCTTTTGACTTTTAAAAATACACTTTATTTTCTGGAGCAGTTTTAGGCTCACAGCAAAACTGGGTAGAAGGTACAGAGATATCCCATTAACTCTCTTGCCCCCATGAATGCATTGTTGTTTGTTGTTTAGTTGCAAAGTTATGTCTGACTCTTTGTGGATTTCCCAGGCAAGAATACTGGAGTGGGTTGCCATTTCCTAATCCAGGGGCTCTTTAAGACCCAGGGATTGAATCTGCATTTCCTGCTTGCAGGTGGATTCTTTACCACTGAGACACCAGGGAAGCCCAACCCTCTTGCCCCTCTCTGTTCATGTGTAGCCTCCCCATTATGGACATCTACAACTTAGCAGTCTATTTGTTAGAACTGATAAGCCTCCACTGACTGACACATCTTTATCACTCGGAGTCCATAGTTTGCAACGGGGCTCATTTTCAGTGTTATGCATTCTTGGGCTTTGGACAAATTATGATGACATATATTCACCATTATGATATCATACAGACTATTTTCATTGCCCTAGAAGTCTTCTGTACTGTGCCTGTTTATCTAGGCTTCCCCTCTAAATCCTGGCAGCCACTGACTTTTTTACTGTCTCCATAGTTTTGTCTTCTCTAGAATGTCATAGTATGCAGTCTTTTCAGACTGGCTTTTTTTACTTGGTAATATACATTGTTTCCTATGTGTATTTTCATTTTTTGAAAACTCATTTCTTTTTAGTGTTGAATAATATTCCATTATCTGGATGTACCACTATTTATACATTCACCTACTGAAGGACATCTTGATTGTTTGCAAGTTTTGGTAATTATTTAGCTGCTATAAACATCCATGTTCAGGTTTTTGTGTGGACATAATTTTCGTTTCCTTTGAGTAAATACTCAGGAATGTGATTTCTGGATCTTATGGAAAGAGTATTCCAGTTTTGTAAGAAAACTACAAATTGCCTTCCAAAGAGTGAGTCCCATTTTGCATTCCCACCAGCAATGAGTAGAAGGTCCTATTGTTACATATCTCCCAAACATTTAGTGTTGTCAGTGTTCTGGATGTTGGCTGTTCTAATACAAACATACCATGGAGATATTGCAGGTTCAGTTCTAGACCACTACGATAAAGCAAGTCACAATCATCTTTAAATTTCCAGGTGTTTATGAAATTATGTTTATACTATTCTGTAGTTTATAAGTGTACAATAGCATTATGTCTAAAAAACAATGTAAGTACCATAATTTTAAAATGCTTTATTGTCTAAAAAATGCTTCACCATCATCTGAGCCATCAGTAAGATGTAATTTTTTGCAATAGTAACATCAAAGGTCACTGATCACACTCCATAACAAATAATAATGCTATAGATTGAAAAACTGTGAGAATTATCAAAATGCAACATAGGTGAAATGAACAGATATTGTTGGAAAATTGGCATCAGTAGACTTGCTCAATTTAGGATTACCAGAAACACACAATTTGTAAAAATGCATTATCTGCTCAGTAAAGCAAAGCACAAGTTCAGGAATCCTGTGGCTGTGTAGTAGCATCTCATTGTTTCCCTGGTGACATATGATGTGGAGCATCTGTTCATATGCTTATTTGTCATATGTACATTTTCTTTGGTGTCTTTTAAGACCTTTGGCTCATTGTTTTAAATTTGGGTTGTTTATTTCATTATTGTGGAGTTTTAAGAGTTCTTTGTATGTTTTGGATAACAGTTCGTTGTCAGATATTTCTTTTGCAAATATTTTCTCCCATTCTACGACTTGTCTTCTCATTCTCTTGATAATGTCTTACACAAAGCATACATTTTTAATTTTAATGAAGTCCCATTTGCTAAATCTTTTATAGACTGTGCACATGGTGTTTTATGAACAAACCCAAAGTCATCTAGATTTTCCTCCTATGTTTTCTTCTAGGAATTTTGTGTTTTGTATTTAGGTTTGTAATCTTTTTTTTGCCCATACTGCACAGGTTTTGGGATCTTACTTCCCTGACAGGAACTGAACCTGGTGAAACTACTGGACCACCAGGAAATCCCCTGTAATCAATTTTGAATTGATTTTTGTGAAAGAGATGAATAGTCTCTAGATTGCTTTTTTTTTTTTTTTTTTTGCATGTGGATGTCTGGCATATGGAAATTGTTCCAGCACCATTTGCTTAAAAGGCTGTTTGCTCTATTTTATTGCCTTTGCTCCTTTATCAAAGATGAGTTGACTGTATTTATAGGCATCATTTCTAGGCTTTCTATTCTGATCCATTGATGTATTTGTCTCTTCTTTCACAGTACTACAACATCTTGATTACTGTAATTTTAGATTAAGTCTTGAAGTTAAGTAGTATCCATCCTCTAACTTTGTACTTTTTCTTCAACATTGTGCTAGCTATTCTGGGTTTTTGCTTCTCCATATCAACTTGAGAATAAGTTTCTCCATATCCGTAGAACAGTATGCTGGGATTTTGATTGGAATTGGGAATATAGGTTGAAACAGAAAGAACTGAGATCTTGAGAGTATTGATTTTTCCAACCCAAGGACATAGACTATCTCTCCACTTACTTAGTTTTCCTTTAATTTCATTCATCAACATTTTCTAATATTTCTCATAACTATTGTATATATACTTTTTGTTAGTTTACACCTAAATATTTTACTTTTTGGGTGTTAATTTAAATGATATTGTGTTTTTCAATTTCAAAATATATCTGTTTGTTACTAGTATATGGGAAAGTGATTGTATATTTCACCTTTGATCTTGAAAACTTGCTCTATAATTGCTTTTTAGTTCCAGGAGATTTTGTTGATTATTTAGGATTTTCTAAATATAAAATTTTGTTACCTGTGGGGAAAAACAGCTTTATATTTCTGTATGTCTCTTGTTTCCTTTCCTTGTCTTATTGGATTAGCTAGGACTTCAAGTACAGTATTGGAAAGGAATGGCTAGAGGGTATATTCTTGCCTTGCTCCTGATCTTAGTAGGAAAACTAGTTTCTCACTGATAAATATGATGATAGTTGTAAGATTTTTTAAAATTTTAATTGTAGGCTAATTACTTTACAATATTTATTGGTTTTTCCATACATTGACATGAAGCCACCCCGGGTGTACATGTGTTCCCCATCCTGAAGCCCCCTCCGACCTCCCTCCCCATCCCATCCCTCTGGGTCATCCCAGTGCACCAGCCCCAAGCATCCTGTATCATGCATCGAACCTGGACTGGTGATTCGTTTCACATATGATAATATACATGTTTCAATGCCAAGATTTTTGTAGATTTTCTTTTTTTTAAAAATCACATTGAGAAAGTTTCCTTCTGTCCCCAGTTTACAGAGTTTTTATCATGAATATGCATTATATTTTGTTGAATGCTTTTTCTTTTGTATCTACTGATATGATTTTTTCTTTGTTAGCATATTTGTGTGATGGATTATATTAATTGATTCTTTAATGTTAAATCAGTCTTGCATACCTAGGATAGCTCACACTTTGTTGTGGTGTGTAGGTCTTTTTATAGCATGTTATTCTTGGTTTATTTAAAATAAAATAAGAAAATTATCTCAAGTGACAAGTTTTTTCAAGAAAATGTTGGACAAATTTGATTAAAATACAGAGATATATAAATAGATAGATCTATGAATATCTAAAATTGAATAAATAAATGGAGAAGAGTGAGATCTTATATGAGCTGTATATATTATGAAGTTGATACTGGAATGGAAGAGTCTCAAAGGGAAAGAGATTTTTTCAGCAAAATATAAGTAACTAGAGTACTGCATTATGACTATATCCATTCTTTGCAGTTATACCCAAGGAATAAAAACGCTGCATGAACTGTAGTATTTTCTCTAAATTTCACGGATGTTTCTTATAAAATATTACTTTGGAAAATCATATTCAAGTTTTTTAATGCTTAAAATTTCTGTTTTATTTTTAACCTTGAGTTCTGTGACAGTGCTATTATATTTCTGCTTTTAAATATGTATTTTTCTTAATCATTGTATTAAAACTAAAATATATTTTTAGTTCCTTGGTACCGATTTTCTTCATCATTTGATCTTGGCAAGAATTTTGTTTTTACTTTCCTGATTTGTCACAATACAGCTAAATATGACCCACTGTACTGATTAATAATAGACTTAATATATACAAAAATAGAATAAGAGAAATAAAATGAGATAGTAAATATTTATATACATTTAAAATAACTGATAGTATACTAAATATTTAAGATAGACTCTGTGGCAATTATGTATCCATTTTTATATAAAGGAAGTAGAAATAATAGAGTACCAGTCAGAATCCTTTTGATCATGTATCCACTTTTATATATAGAAAATATAGCAGAAATAATAGAATATTTAGAATTCCTTTGGTTGTATATTATTTTATAAAGAAAGGATTGCAGAATAGTATTGTAGCAGATAATTAAACAGATAATAGTATAACAGATAAGTTTGGTTGCAGATAATTAAAAAATCAATGAATCAAACCAAATAATCAAAAGACTCTGATGCTGGGAGGGATTGGGGGCAGGAGGAGAAGGGGACGACAGAGAATGAGATGGCTGGATGGCATCACTGACTCGATGGACATGAGTTTGAGTGAACTCCGGGAGTTGGTGATGGACAGGGAGGCCTGGCGTGCTGTGATTCATGGGGTCGCAAAGAGTCGGACATGACTGAGCGACTGAACTGAACTGAATCAAAACCCCAAGCTTTTAGCAGGCATTATTCACAGCAGCTGAGGAATAAGGATGCTAATCTGTTGAAAGGGATGTGAGTGAACACCAGCAGTATTTATTGCATGTGAGTCTATAAAGCGTTGTAAGAATACTATATTCTGCTTTGTGCGATAGACTGTGTCATACTGGACCTCCGTTCATGCGTCCTCCCTGTTCCCATATCCCTTGGTAGTCCCCTCCCACACTCATGGCCAAGTGATTTGCTAAATGGGAAAATAGCAAAGAAGACATATATAGAAGTTTGAAAAGTTCTTACACTTTGAATATTGTCCACTCTTGTTCAGGAAATACTTCTGCTGTCATGGAAATTGGCCTCAGTTGAACTGCTGGAGGATGACAGACCAAGTGGAGAGAGTACCATCCATTCCAGCTGAGGACCCAGACATGTGAGTGAGGGGATCAAGGTGTCCAGGCTTAGCTTAGCTGGTTGCGCTCAGAAGAGTTAATCAACCATAAACACTATGAGAAATTATAAGTTGTATTTGTGTGACACGTGATACGTTTTGGTGTGGATTGTTATCAGTTAGCAAACACTAATGGAAGGAAAGTTATGACCAACCTGGATAGTATATTAAAAAGCAGAGACATTACTTTGCCAACAAAGGTCCTTCTAGTCAAGACTATGGTTTTTCCAGTGGTCATGTATGGATGTGAGAGTTCGACTGTGAAGAAAGCTGAGCGACGAAGAATTGATGCTTTTGAACTGTGGTGCTGGAGAAGTCTCTTGAGAGTTCCTTGGACTGCAAGGAGATCCAACCAGTCCATTCTAAAGGAGATCGATCCTGGGTGTTCATTGGAAGGACTGATGCTAAAGCTGAAACTCCAATACTTTGGCCACCTCATGCAAATAGTTGACTCATGGAAAAGACTCTGACTCGATGGACATAAGTTTGAGTGAACTCCAGGAGTTGGTGATGGACAGGGAGGCCTGGTGTACTGTGATTCATGGGGTCGCAAAGAGTCAGACACGACTGAGCGACTGAACTGAACTGACTGAACTGGTGCACTGTGTCATGATATACTTATTTCTTCCCTCAGTTCAGTTCAGTTCAGTTCAGTCGCTCAGTCGGTCAGGTCTTTGCAACCCCATGAATCACAGCACGCCAGGCCTCCCTGTCCATCACCAACTGCCAGAGTTCACTCAAACTCATGTCCATTGGGTCAGTGATGCCATCCAACCATCTCATCCTCTGTTGTCCCCTCTTCCTCCTGCCCCCAATCCCTCCCAGCATCAGGGTCTTTTCCAGAGTCAACTCTTCACATGAGGTGGCCAAAGTACTTTAGCATCAGTCCTTCCAATGAACACCCAGGACTGATTTCCCCTAGGATTGATTGGTTTGATCTCCTTGCAGGTACAGGGACTCTCAAGAGTCTTCTCCAACACCACAGTTCAAAAGCAACAATTCTTTGGCACTCAGCTTTCTTCACAATCCAACTCTCACATACATATATGACCACGGGAAAAACAATAGCCTTGACTAGATGGACCTTTGTTGGCAAAGTAATGTCTCTGCTTTTTAATATGCTATCTAGGTTGGTCATAACTTTCCTTTCAAGGAGTAAACGTGTTTTAATTTCATGGCTGCAGTCAGCATCTGCAGTGATTTTGGAGCCCCCCAAAATAAAGTCTGCTACTGTTTCTACTGTTTCCCCATCTATTTCCCATGAAGTGATGGGACCAGATGTCATGACCTTAGTTTTCTGAATGTTGAGCTTTAAGCCAATCGTTTCACTCTCCTCTTTCACTTTCATCAAGAGGCTTTTTAGTTCCTCTTCACTTTCTGCCCCAAAGGTGGTGTCATCTGCCTATCTGAGGTTATTGATATTTCTCCTGGCAATCTTGATTTCAACTTGTGCTTCCTCCAGCCCAGCGTTCCTAATGATGTACTCTGCATATAAGTTAAATAAGCAGGATGACAATATAAGGCCTTGACGTACTCCTTTTCCTATTTAGAACCAGTCTGTTGTTCTATGTCCAGTTCTGACTGCTGCTTCCTGACCTGCAGATAGGTTTCTCAAGTGGCAGGTCAGATGTTCTTGTATTTCCATCTCTTTCATAATTTTCCACAGTTTATTGTGATCCACACAGTCAAAGGCTTTGGCATAGTCAATAAAACAGAAATAGATGTTTTTCTGGAACTCTCTTGCTTTTTCCATGATCCAGCAGATGTTGGTAACTTGATCTCTGCCTTTTCTAAAACCAGCTTGAACATCTAGAAGTTCATGGTTCACATATTGCTGAAGCTTGGCTTGGAGAATTTTGAGCATGACTTTATTAGCGTTGTGAGATGAGTGCAACTGTGTGGTAGTTTGAGCATTCTTTGGCATTGCCTTTCTTTGGGACTGGAATGAAAACTGACCTTTTCCAGTCCTGTGGCCACTGCTGAGTTTTCCAAATTTGCTGGCATATTGAGTGCAGCATTTTCACAGCATCATCTTTCAGGATTTGAAATAGCTCAACTGGAATTCCATCACCTCCACTAGCTTTGTTTGTAGTGATGCTTCCTAAGGCCCGCTTGACTTCACATTCCAAGATGTCTGGCTCTAGGTCAGTCATCACACCATCATGATTATCTTGGTCGTGAAGATCGTTTTTGTAGAGTTCTTCTGTGTATTCTTGCCACCTCTTCTTAATATCTTCTGCTTCTGTTAGGTCCATACCATTTCTGTCCTTCATCAAGCCCATCTTTGCATGAAATTTTCCATTGGTATCTCTAATTTTCTTCAAGAGATCTCTAGTCTTTCCTGTTCTGTTGTCTTCCTCTATTTCTTTGCATTTATCGCTGAGGAAGGCTTTCTTATCTCTACTTGCTATTCTTTGGAACTCTGCATTCAGATCAGAATATCTTTCCTTTTCTCCTTTGCTTTTCACTTGTCTTCTTTTCACAGCTGTTTGTTAAGCCTCCCCAGACAGCCATTTTGCTTTTTTGCCTTTCTTTTCCATGGGGATGGTCTTTATCCCTGTCTCCTGTACAATGTTACAAACCTCCATCCATAGTTCATCAGGCACTCTGTCAGATCTAGTCCCTTAAATCTATTTCTCACTTCCACTGTATAATCATAAGGGATTTGTTTTAGGTCATACCTGAATGGTCTAGTGGTTTTCCCTACTTTCTTCAATTTAAATCTGAATTTGGCAATAAAGAGTTCATGATCTGAGCCACAGTCAGCTCCCAGTCCTTTTTAGCTAACTGTATAGAGCTTCTCCATTTTTGACTGCAAAGAATATAATCAATCTGATTTTGGTGTTGACCATCTGGTGATGTCCATGTGTAGAGTCTTCTCTTGTGTTGTTGGAAGAAAGTGTTTGCTATGACCAGTGCAATCTCTTGGCAAAACTCTATTAGCCTTTGCCCTGCTTCATTCCGTGCTCCAAGGCCAAATTTGCCTGTTGCCCCAGATGTTTCTTGACTTCCTACTTTTGCATTCCAATTGCATATAATGAAAAGGCATCTTTTCTGGTGTTAGTTCTAAAAGGTCTTGTAGGTCTTCATAGAACTGTTCAACTTCAGCTTCTTCAGAGTTACTGTTTGGGGCATAGGATTGGATTACTGTGGTATTGAATGGTTTGCCTTGGAAACAAACAGAGATCATTCTGTCATTTTTGGGATTGCATCCAAGTGCTGCATTTCGGACTCTTTTGTTGACCATGACGGCTACTCCATTTCTTCTAAGGGATTCCTGCCCACAGTCGTAGGTATAATTGTCATCTGAGTTAAATTCAACCATTCCAGTCCATTTTAGTTCACTGATTCTTAGAATGTTGACGTTCACTCTTGCCATCTCCTGTTTGACCACTTCCCATTTGCCTTGATTCATGGACCTAACATTCCAGGTTCAAATTTGATAAAGTGTTTTACTGATGATGTCTTACAAAGCATTTAAAGACTGAAAAATGGGAAAACTTGGATCTAACGTTGACATTTCATTCTTGCAGTTTGCTTGATCAGAATAATCAGTTACTCACAATATGACTGAAGCATAAGTGAGAACATTCTGATATTCAAGAAATGAGGTAATATGCATATTACTCAATGAGATAATGCCAGTAATTTTTTCACTTAATATATGTCACCAGCAGTGGTAGTCAACTTCATTTAAAATTCAAAACATTGAAGTCAATTTTTAAACATTTTTATTGTGTTCAAGATAGAGAAATAAAGAATAATTAATTAAAGTTTGACTATATACACATGTAATGGATATATTCTGTAATAATGCAACTTCAGTGTTTAGCTCTCTATTACCTAGCAAGACTGAAATTTAAGTGTTGGTTTAGTTATTTTGAACCTACACTTTGAAAACAAATGTAGCTCATTTTAACATACAATGGATAATTTAAAAATTAGATGAATTCCTCCCCATAATGCACTCTTTTCTATCACCTATTATGGTTATTTGTCCATTTGTCAAATCTTTGATGAATTGAGTAGATTATACATATGAGTCAGTGTATATGTGTGTTTATACATGGATAGTAATAATGGACATTTAATCTTCTAAAACAGTATCAGGTGTATATGTTGGCATAACAATATTCAAAATTCCCTATGTTTATTTCTCTTTTATTTTTGTTTTACAGATATTAAAATGCAGGCCCAAAGATATCAGCTAGCTTGCTGGTTGCATAATTATTTAATTAGAATCCAGATCTTGAATTCAGATCTTCTGACTGTTCAGTTCAGTCACTCAGTCGTGTCCGACTCTTTGTGACCTCATGAATCACAGCACACCAGGCCTCCCTGTCCATTGCCAACTCCAAGAGTTCACTCAAACTCATGTCCATCGAGTCGGTGATGCCATCCAGCCATCTCATTCTCTGTCGTCCCCTTCTCCTCCTGCCCCCAATCCCTCCCAGCATCAGAGTCTTTTCCAGTGAGTCAACTCTTTGAATGAGGTGGCCAAACTATTGGAGCTTTAGCATCAGTCCTTCCAATGAACACCCAGGACTGATCTCCTTTAGAATGGACTGGTTGGATCTCCTTGCAGTCCACGGCACTCTCAAGAGTCTTCTCCAGCACCACAGTTCAAAAGCATCAATTCTTCGGCGATCAGCTTTCTTCACAGTCCAACTCTCACATCCATACATGACCACTGGAAAAACCATAGCCTTGACTAGATGGACCTTATTCCCAGGTAAGTTATGCTCACATCTTTATTTTCTCTCCCTCTTTCCCTCATATGTCATAAAATATGGATATTGGTTTATAATTTTTGACATTTTTAATAAATATTAAGATTTATATTAATAATTATGTAATATATCAAAGAAGGAAACGGTAACCCACTCCAGTATTCTTGCCTAGAGAATCCCATGGACGGAGAAGCCTGGTAGGCTACAGTCCACGGGGTCGCATAGAGTCGGACACGACTGAGTGACGGAACGGAATATATCAAACACATAAAAGTAACCATTTAAAACTGGACAATTTGCATGCCATTAAAAAATATTTTAGGCTTCCCTAGTGGCTCAGATGGTAAAGCATCTGCCTGCAACGCTGGAGACCTGGGTTCGATATCTGGGTTGGGAAGATAACCTGGAGAAGGAAATGGCGCTCGTTCCAGTACTCTTGCCTGGAAAAGTCCATGGATGGAGGAGCCTGGTAGGCTACAGTCCATGGGACCTCAAAGAGTCGCACATGACTGAGCAACTTCACTTCTCAGGAAAAATATTTTTGCTTCCAGGTGTAAGGTACTCTAATTAAACTATTAAAATTCTAAAGAATACAGCCACATGAAATGATTGCATATCTGCCTGTGTGTAGTAGCATAATATATTTTAACACTCAACTCATTATTTTCTGCTGCTGCTGCTGCTAGGCTGCTCAGTCGTGTCCGACTCTTAGCAACCCCATGGACTGCAGCCTACCAGGCTCCTCCATCCATGGGATTTTCCAGGCAAGAATACTGGAGTGGGGTGCCATTGCCTTCTCCCATTATTTCCTAGGGAGTAGAAATTCCCTAGAAAGATTGTAAGGTGTAGAGAATGACATGAATGGCATCATTTTCAGTACGTTTTTAAGGATAGAAAAAGTAAATGAAAAGTAGAAGTGTAAAAAGTAGAACATGTGGCTGGTTTTAGTAAATAAGTGATTGCAGTTGTAAACAAAAATGAAACCCCTATATGGGAGAAAAGTAATTTAGCTTCCTGAACAGCTATACCTCAGAGGGTCAGGCATATGAGCAATTAAAATTAAACAAGTTGATTTTAATATGCCTCAGTAACTGTGATTGATCTTACAGTGCTGCTGTTGACTATACATCAAGAAACAATTTAGGATTCAGTTTAAAACAAAGTTTATAATCCTTGTTTAATAGATTTTGGTACCCCAGGCCATGCAATGCTGTAAAAATGATTAAAATGTGCCCCGTCTCTGTGTAATCTATAAACCCTCTCTCTAAAATGAGTTAGGTTCCAAAGACTCCTCAGCAGGCCTGCCAGTGCCAGGTCTGTAGAATTCCAAATAAGCCATCCATCATTATTTCCATACACAAGGTTCATTAGACACCTCATTCTTTATCTTATTAGCTCCAAAGTCAGCTAAACAATCAAACCAAAAGGTCACCTTTAACAATACCTAGTTAAACCAAAAAGTACATCAAGGTGTTCTTAATGCAATATACCAAAATGCAGAGATAAGACTGCCTAGAAGGCCAATGAAGGTTTATCATTAAAAAATAAAAATATCTCCATTTATAAATTTAAGGAAAAATTTTAGGTAACATCTTAAAGAGATGGATTTATTCTATTGTTCAGTTTGGTGACCACAAAAAGTCCTTGTTAGTTACATTATTTAAAAGCAACATTCCTTTGTATGTTATTAAATTGAAGTTTTAGTTTTTATGAAATGATGGGCAAGATCAATAACTGGAGTTATTTCAAATTCTTCTTAAGATTATGACTCTCACAGAAGCATATGCTTTCTGAACTTTTTTTAAAAAATCACATTTTTGTCACTAGCATTTTATGAGAGAACTCTTTATTTTAAAGGAGTTAGTGCAATCAAAGGCTTTAGCTATGGTTTCTATAGCAAGAAAATGTGAAGTTTAACTTTAGTGTACATAAAAGTTCTATTTAACTGGTAATGAATTTTCTTCTTTGAAGTGAAAGTAATATAAGCTCAAAAAATGTGCTACTCTTATCACTCAGCTTATTACATGAATAAAACTATATGTTAACTCAATAACTCTTCATATGGTCATTATTTATAATTTACTCAACTCTTTTATTTTACTCTAATTTTATATACTCAGATAAACTTAGTGGTCAATAGCAATTAATTCCTATACCCGTAATTAGTATGTATTTGAGTATGTTACATGCTTATCTCAATCTGATATCTTTTGATTATCTTTTCTGATTGCAAAATATATTAATGAATACTTATTTTTATTTCTATTGGATCAGTTTGGGGTCTATAATAAAGTATTCTGATGATTATTAGAATGAAAAACATCTTTTCTTGAATATTTGTATTTTAATAATTCCTCAGAATGTTTTGTCTTAGCTGTGTACATGCTGAATATGAAATATTTATTGGTGACATTATATGCCAGACACTGTTTGTGAACTTTATGGCCCTTCTAATCCCACCCAAGTCAGCAATGCAGTTTTACTGCCATCATTATGTTTATTTCCTCTTGGTACTTTTGGATCAAAATGTTTCCTCCTGCACATCTCAAATGTCCCATTCCTACTGTCACTGGGATATATCACTTAATTAAGAAATGTAAATTGTGATAATATTAAAAAAGGATTTGTTTTTCATTTACACTTAGGGCAACATATTGGAAGATAGAGAAAGAGAAATGTGACTTTGTATGCTGTTTTAAAGGAGATTTTAAAAGAACTCAAAGAATGATCAGCAAAGATGACAAAGCAGAGAAGGGCAAAGAGAAATTTAAAAAGATATTGACTCAGAAAATAATGAAGAGCTTAGGAATAGGACGAAAGGCTTAGGTTCTTAAAACTCATCTAGAACATTTTGGAGAATCAGAGCAGAGGAAGGATTATAACATCAATAAGCCTGATATTCTTACTAATCAAAATCATTGAAAAATATAAAAAGGTGACATAGGTCTTTCAGTTTTTGTTGTTTTTTCTTCTTAAAACTTAAGACTTACTTTAAAGAACAGACAATTATATGTTCAGATTATAATATTATGGAACTGGGTGTAATAAATCAAATTACTGGAAGATACTTCAACATTTCTAGGTAAATACCTTAGGTGTTCAAGTATATAAAATTTAAGAAGTGAAAGAGTTTCTGGATTCAATGTTAGCTTTAATAATCAATAAAATAACTGTGACTGGTAATAAAGAGTATTAGTCTATAGAAATAAAGGGCTAAAATCATTGGTAATAAACACAGACAGTAACTGCATCTCACAAAGAACAAAAGTGGACTGCTTTCAGCTGCTTACATGGCTGTGTTTTTTAAAGGACATGGTCTTTATGATTTCTTTCCTTCTACTAATTTTGGGTTTATTAGTTGTTCTTTCTTTAGTTGCTTTGGAATCTATACTGGATTCTAAGGCCTATAGTCCACACCCCACACTCCTTAGAGCAACTCCAGTAGTGTAGAAATATTTAAGCCCAGATCCATCTCCTTAACTCTTTTTGTTTTTTCCCATGAGCATCTTAGGATCAAAATGTTGCCTTAGCTATACTGTATTTGGGCAAACCAGTGTCTTTTCCGTGAATACTTTTTTAGGCTTCCAGCTGTCTCAGCTTAAGTGAGTGTATTTTGATGTCAGATAACCTATTTCGAACACTAGCTATGTGACTGCTTCCTCATCTGTAAAAGGTAATAATACTTATCTCAAAAAATTGCTTAGAGAAGTAAGTGTAAACTGCCTAGCAAAATATCTGGTACATATTAAGTGCTCAATAAATGTTAATTATTACTATTATAGTTAGCTCCTGAATTGCTTTTTTTGTGGAGTTTGTAGCACTTAGGGCTTCTTATTACTGTGTGAATGCTGCTTCCAGTTTTGTTTGCTTCACAGTTTTACTGACAGGCAGTAATATTCAACTCCATCTCACAGTAAAAAAAAAAAAAAAAAATCGGTTTTGAGTTAAGTGGAAAAGAACAGAAGATAAAGAATCAAACAGAAGGAAACCGCCAGTGACACAACCACTGGGTGCACTGGGAGCTGAGCTAAGGGGAGGTTTGGAGACAGCTGTGCCCCTCTTTCATTCCTGCCTTTTCCCTTGAGTCCTGCCAATACAGCCCTGCCCTGATGGCAGAAGGGAGGAGGGCAGGGGTCAGGGGAGGCTCCTAGCTGTGGCATGCTCTGCAGCTACCTGAGGGCAGGGGCAGGCACACGAGACACACCAAGCCCTGTAGAGTAGGAGGAATGTCCTTCTCAGTCCCCTTACTTAGGTTCCAGTCTGGTGGCTCAGCTGGTAAAGAATCCACCTGCAACGCAGGAAACAGCCTGCAATGGAGGAGACCTGGGTTCAGTCCCCGGGTCAGGAAGATTCCCTGGAGAAGGGAATGGCTACTCACTCTAGGAATCTTGCCTGGGAAATCCAATGGACAGAGGATCCTGGTGAGCTATAGTCCATGGGGTCACAAAAGAGTCAGACACGACTTTGTGACTGAAGAACAACAACACCCATTTATTTATGTATTTAAGATAGTTGCTAAATATTTTGTGGATGGTATAGATAATGAAAAAAAAAAGACAGATTACCATCCTTAAGAGGTTACCAATCTGAAGCTACAGACAACCAACTAGATAGATGTCAGGGTGTGATAAGAGTATACAGTGAGACCATGGCAGGGTGGGATGGAGGACAGTCTCAGGTCGCTGTGCAGTGCAGTGCGTGTGTACCCATATCCCCTGCATTGGCAGGAGGGTTCTTTACCACTGAGCCACCAGGGAAGGTCATAAGATCTATGATGCTGGTTGTTCCTAGAAAGGCCTTGTGGAATACTTCCCTCTACATTCCCTCCAGTCCAGGAGAATCACAACTTTTGTAGAATGAGGTAAGACAAATCAAAGTTTAAATATTAAAGAAAATATTTAATGAATGAGGGAAAATGTAGAAATCTGTCTGGAACTGGTTGAGGGCAGTCATGCAGCACAATTTGAGTGCACAGGAAATATTTTAATATACTCCTTTTGGGGTGTGAAACTAAAAGAAAAATAAACTCTAATTTTCAAAAATTCAAGGAACTTTTTCCTTTTAAATAGTGAATTTCAAGATTTTTTTTTCATTTTTCTCAATGCCTAATTTCTAGTAGTAGGACAATTTATCTTTATGAAAATGCACCAAAGTCATAGATTTTACCTAACTTGGAGGTGGAGGTCTGCTGTCTTTTTTTTTTTTTTCTTGGCAGGTCTTTCCCCCAATGTTTTATATTGAGCATTTACTTTTCTTTTTGATGAAGAGAATAAAATTTGGTGAATCCCAGTACTCTTGCCTGGAAAATCCCATGGATGGAGGAGCCTGCTAGGCTGTAGTCCGTGGGGTCGCTAAGGGTCGGACACGACTTCACTTTCACTTTCACGATCTATCCATATGTTTTAAATCAGATGCCTTTCACCAAAGAAGTGAAGTTATTTAATTTGCTTTCCAAAGAGAACTGCAGAGCAGAATGTCTTTGGTGCATGGGTAACAGCGACCAAATAGAAAATATATTTTCAGGGTTAGCAAAGACTTGCTTTTTCAATTGAATACTGCTTTGCCAACTTAGATTTGTCATTTAGTTGCTCAGGTCGTGTCCAACTCTTTGTGACCCCATGGACTTCTGCATGCCAGGCTTCCTTGTTGAACTTAGATTGAGAATATTTAAACCCTGCTTAGGTATCATATATGTATCCTTCAAGTGTTTCTTTTCCACTTGAAACCTTAGGGAAGGGAAAGTGGGTAGCTAAACAGTTGTGATTCCTTTGCCTAAAACTGTAGATCTAATCTTATGTGAATGGAAGGAAACTTTCTGAGTGAATAAAATTACTGTACATGATTTTTAAATTCCTAGCTCTTAATTTTTTTAGTGTGAGAAATATAAAAAACACTTAATGAATCAAGAATAGGATGGGAATAGAAGTGCTAAAATAGAAAAGCCAAGCTCACTTTTGCTTTTTTCAGTCATTATTTATTTTTTTGTTAAAGTATTTTAAAGTTCATTGCATTTGTTCACTTAATAATCTATCTGGGTAATCACTACCTATCAGTTTATATAGATGCCATTCATCTTTTTTCTGGCTGCATAGTACTCTTTCATAGAATATACCATATTTTATTATCTTCTATGGTTGGACATTTTGTTTATTTCTAATATTTTGCTATATCAGTAGTGAAATTCATAGACTTGGAGTATTGCATTTTAAGAGATGCATATGTCTTCTAGATAAATTCCTAGAAGGATTCCTAGAAGGATTCTGTAAGTTATGTGGCTTGTTTAAATGCAAATGTCATTTTGGATATTGCCAAATTCACCTCCAATGTATTTTCTGTGCCTTGCCAACATAGTGAGTTGTCAATTATGTAAATGTCTACCACTCTCAGGCAAGGAATGACATCACAATATCATCATTTTCATTTGCATTTCTTTTATGAATACAGCATTGGTTATTCCATATGTTTAAGAAGAGATTGTCTCCTAGATTGTCATTTGTATTTTAAATTACTTAGGCTATTCTTGTGATGACTTTAAAAAGTAATAATATTTATTAATCTCATCATGTTTCTGGATTTGGCATCATAATATATTAATTTTTGTTTGTTCTAATACTCATACATAGATTTATTTTACATTTAATATTTTATTCATTTGGAATTTATTTTGGTTGTGATATGAGTTATGAATACATTTTTTGGCAAATGTTACATGTAGTTTCTGGAAGACACCTTTTATTAGGTTTAGAATTTCCATTTTATTTATAGTTCTCTGAGAGTTATCATGAATTGGTGTGAATTTTATAAATTACTTTTTCTGCATCACTTGATGTGATCTTGTAGTTTACCTTTATATGTTTTTAATATAATGGACAATATAACTTAATTTTAGGATATATCACTAGTCTTGCATTTCCAGGAGAAAACCTACTTTATTGCTAAAATGTATTTGATTTGACTATATTTTGAGGAGTTTTATGTCTATGCTTTACATCTATTCTATAGTTTTTTTCCCCTTTTTTTCTACTGTCTTTTGTCTTTTTATGGTACCAAGGAAATACTCATCTCATAAAATGAGTTGAAAATTGTTCCCTTCCCGGCTCCTGCGGCGCAGACGCGGGAGACGCCCGGCTCCGGCGGCGCAGACGCGGGAGACGCCCGGCTCTGGCGCTACCGACCACGTGCAGAATCGTGGCTGAGATGAGCTACCCCGCACCCAGGGTTAGGGCGGTGGCTGAGAGGAGCTGTACCACGTCCAGGAGGCGGTGGCTGCTTGGGCACCGGAGGGCCGAGAGGAGCTGATCCACATTCAAAGCAGGAGGGGCGGCCTTGAGGAGATACCCCTCGTCCAAGGTAAGGTACAGCGGCTGCGCCTTGCTGGAGCAGCTGGGAAGAGATACTCCACGACCAAGTGGAATATAAGAATCCAGTGTTCTGGGGAGGAAGGAACAAGATGGCGGAGGGATAAGACGGCGAGACCACATTCTCCCCCACAAATTCATCAAAAGAACATTTGAACGCGGAGTAAAGTCCACAAAACAACTTCTGAATACTGGCAGAGGACATCAGGCTCCCAGAAAAGCAGCCCATTGTCTTCTAAAGGAGAGAGAAGAAATCCAGCTCCACCCACCAGAACACCGACACATGCTTCCCTAACCAGGGAACCCGGACAAGTCACCCGTCCAACCCCACACACAACGAAGAAACTACATAATAAAGAGAACTCCACAAACTGCAAGAAGTGGGAAAGGCCACCCCAAGCAAAGCAATATAAGCAAGATGAAGAGGCAGAGAAATACCCAGCAAGTAAAGGAACAAGATAATTGCCCACCAACACAAACAAAAGAAGAAGATATAGGGAATTTACCTGATAAAGAATTTCAAATTTTGATGGTGAAAATGATTCAAAATCTTGAAAGCAAAATGGAGTTACAGATAAATAAGCTGGAGAAAAGGATTGAGAAGATGGAAGAAAGATTTAATAAGGACTTAGAAGAAATAAAAAAGAGTCAATATACAATGAATAATGCAATAGATGAGATCAGAATCACTCTGGAGGGAACAAACAGTAGAATAACAGAGGCAGAAGACAGGATAAGCGAACTAGAAGATAGAATTGTAGAAATAAATGAAACAGAGAGGAAAAAAGAAAAACGAATTAAAAGAAATGAGGACAATATTAGAGACCTCTGGGACAATGTTAAACGCTCCAACATTCGAATCATAGGAGTCCCAGAAGAAGAAGACAAAAAGAAAGACCATGAGAGAATACTTGAGGAGATAATAGTTAAAAACTTCCCTAAAATGGGGAAAGAAATAATCACCCAAGTCCAAGAAACCCAGAGAGTCCCCAACAGGATAAATCCAAGGCGAAATACTCCAAGACACATATTAATCAAATTAACAAAGATCAAACACAAAGAACAAATATTAAAAGCAGCAAGGGAAAAGCAGCAAATAACACATAAGGGGATTCCCTTAAGGATAACAGCTGATCTTTCAACAGAAACTCTTCAGGCCAGAAGGGAGTGGCAAGACATACTTAAAGTGATGAAAGAAAATACCCTACAGCCCAGATTACTATACCCAGCAAGGATCTCATTCAAATATGAAGGAGAAATCAAAAGCTTTACAGACAAGCAAAAGCTGAGGGAATTCAGCATCACCAAACCAGCTCTCCAACAAATGGTAAAGGATCTTCTATAGACAGGAAACAGAGAAAGAGTGTATAAACTTGAACCCAAAGCAATAAAGAAAATGGCTACGGGATCGTACTTATCAATAATTACCTTAAACGTAAATGGGTTATAATTTTCAAAAATGTTAGGAAACAATTCTCATAGCCATCAATAGTTCAATGTTGAGTTCATGAATAGTTTTTAAAGTTTGGGACAAACTGTAGTATTTGCTATTTGAAGTACTATTTGTAATTGGCATATTACGATGTAACATTGGTCTTCATTTCCAACTTAAAACGCCTAAAAATGCCTAACAGGTTTTTAGATTTGTGAACTTTAATTGAAATGTATTTTACGATGTTATTAAACCTGCAGAAATATTGAAATATTTCAGAGAACTTATTCACTGTACATTTAATTTTTTTATTTATAAAAGTTATGAACTGTAAAAAAAAAAAAAAAAGAAGTGTACTTGAAAGCTGCTGTTTCCATATCAAACAAAATGGAATACCTATTTTAACTGGTAATGCAGAAGCCTCCAAAAGACTTCAAAATTCAAAAGTAACTTCATTAAAAGATTCATTGTAAATGGTTATTGAAAAATTAAACACATAAGAGGTACCTAAAAACAGGATTAAAAAATAAAGATTGATGTAACTTCTAAAAAAAAAAAAAAAGAAAGAAAATTGTTCCCTTTGTCTTTTATTTTCAGGAAGAGATGGCTTAGAATTGGTCAGAGTTACTCATTATTGTTTGATGAAATTCCCGTTTAAGCTCTCATAGCCTGGAGAATTATTATTTTGAAAGGTCTTTAATTATGAGTTTGATTTACTTGATAGTTATCATTCTGTTCAGGTTATGTATTTCATCTTGGTGAGATCTGGCAGGTTTTGATCTTCAAGAAATTGTTCTAACCCACTTAAGCTGTCAGATTTACATTGTAGAACTCCTTCAATCTGATAATGGACATTGTTAAAAAGGCCACAGACAACATTATGTTTAGTAGTTTCCTAACTTTGTTAACTTGTCAATGATAACTACCCTTACAACTTCAGTTGCATTAGGGAGTCTAAGGTGTTGTCATAAGGCAAGAAAAAAATCTACTTGATAAGGGGGTTTAACACGTCTCAGGGTATAACATTAATATATAAAGCAATATATTTACTTGTGTGTAAGTAAATGAGTGAATATTTAAATAAATATTAATAAATAAATAAATATAAATAAATAAATAATAAATAAATAAATAATCATTAATAATTAATTATATTAATATTTAAATAAATATTAATAAATAAATAAATGTTAATTAAATAATTAATAAATATTAATAAATAAATAAATATAAATAAATATTAATAAATAATTATTAATTAAATAATTAAATAAATATTAATAAAATAATTATTAATAAATAAATATTAATAATTAATTAATTAAATATCAATAAATAAATATTAATAAATAAATAATTATTAATTTAAATAAATATTCACTCGTTTACTTAATAAATAATTATATTATAATTATATTAATATTTAAATAAATATTAATAAATAAATATTAATAAATAAATAATTATTAGTTTAAATAAATATTCACTCATTTACTTACTAAAATGAGTGGAAATTGAAGGGAAAAAATTTATAATCACATCAAAAACATGAAATACTTTAGCAGCAGATATACCAGATTTGTATATTCAAAATTATAAAATATTTCTAAGATAAGCTTAAGAAAAACTAAATACATGAAGAGATATGCCATATTTACAGATCAAAAGAAACAGTAATATTAAGATTTTTTGTTGCATATTTATTTGTTGAGTTACAGAAATTCCAATCCAAATTAGAGCAGACTTTTTCCTTGTCATTATCAATCTGATTTTAGAATTTATAAATAAATGATCATTAACCTAAAAGTAAAACTTATAGATCTTAAATTTCTAGAAGAAAATATAGAAGAAATTCTTTGGCTTAGATGAAGTTTTCTTAGGATTCAAAAGTAATCATTGTAGAAAAAAAGACATTTTTTTTTTCAGTATCAAAATTAAAAACTTTCTTTTCAAAAGCATTTTAACAAAATGAAAAGATCACCTAAAGGTGAGGAGACAGTATTTCTAAACATGTCCCCAATAAGACATATTTGGCATATAATTCTCAAAACTCAATAATTAGAAAGCAATTAGTCCATTAAGAAATCACAAAAAGACTTGTACAGACACTGAACCAAAGAAAAAAAATGGCAGGCAAATGAGCACATAAAAAAGATGCTCACCATTATTAATCATTAGGGTGTATAGTACACATTAAACTACAATGTTCTGTCTGTCTGTCTGTTCAGTCGCTCAGTCGTGTCCGACTCTTTGCGACCCCGTGGACTGTAGCCTACCAGGCTTCTCTGTCCATGGGATTCTCCAGGCAAGAATACTGGAGTGGGTTACCGTTTCCTTCTCCAGGGGATCTTCCCGACCCAGGGATCGAACCTGGGTCTCCCGCATTGGAGGCAGACGCTTTAACCTCTGAGCCACCAGGATACCATTAAATACCCATTAGAATAGCTCAAGCAAATAGACAAAAAACCCAAATAACAACGGAGAATACCAAGGGCTGAAAAGTTGCAAACTCATTGGAACTTTCAAGTTGTTGGTGGAAACACAATATTGTACAGCCATTTACATAAACCACACAGCCCAGAGATCCCACTCCTAGATTTATACTGAGAGAAATGAAAGCATGTGTCCACACAAAGACTAATTTTTATGGAAGCTGTACTCATAGTAAACAACATTTGGTATACTCTTTACCTGTTGATGTGTGACAAATGACCTGAAATGAGTGTTTTAGAGCAAGAATGGTTACTATCTCATTTTTTTCTCGGTCAGGAGTTCAGAGTGGTTTACCTAAGAAGTTCTAGCTTGGATCTGTCATGTTTCAGTCAGGGTAGTGGCCGGGATGTGGTGACCTGACACACTGACTGGGGATAGTGGATACTCCTCCATCATGCTCCCTCACACAGCTGTCCAGCTGGTGAGACCTTTCCTACAGGCATGTTTAAGTATCCTCAGGGCATGTAAGTTGGGGAAGATGGACTGAATATGATTTTTTTAAAGAAGGAATTTGGACAACAAATTATCTTCTCTGCATCTTAACTAATTTATTTCCATGTCATTCTTTGATTTAGAAACATGCATCAGGAACATACTGTATGCTACAAACTATGCTAGATGGTGGAAATAGCAAAATAAATGAAACACAGCTCCTGCCTTTAAGTAATTTCTAGTGTGTTGGAAAATATAGCATATAAACAAATAGGCATAAAGCAGAGTTCTTGAAATATACTTTTTAAATTTATTAAATACATTTTGTAAAATTATTTATCATTAAGGTAAGCTGTTTCAGACGGTAAAGAATCTACCTGCAATACAGAAGACCCAGCTTCAACCCGTATAGTGGGAAGATTCCCTGGAGAAGGAATGGCAGCCCACTCCAGTATCCTGGCCTGGAGAGTCACATGGACAGAGGAGCCTGGTGGGCTGCAGTCCACGGGGTCGCAGAGTCGGACACGAGTGAGGGACCAACAATAATGAGTAGACAGTATGGTTTCTTTTTAAAAATAAACACCAAATAATACTATACAATTAGCATATAAAGTCTTAGAGTTTCTACAGATATTTCAAAATCACTTCAAATACAGTTACACTTTTAGTGTAGAAATTTAGAATTGATGGGGAATAAAAGTCCATATTTTTAGAAGTGTCCATTATAATAAGATTGTTTATCCATCTCCATAAAAAGCAGGGATATTTTCAGTGACAATGTCTAAATATAATAGTAAAATAATCTATGAAACTATTATAGATCCTTTATATTTCTCTGTAATTAAAAAAAAACTTTGTTAAGCTGTAATATACATATGGAAAAGTGCACTTACTGTAAGTGTAATTCAAGGAATTTCCCCAAACTGGATAACCCATGTCACTAGCAACAGATCAAGAAATGCAATATTAACAATACCCAACAGCACTGTTGTGTCCTCCTCAGATTATTTCCTCTCCCCAATTGCAACTTTACCCTGAATTCTAATGGTATAGATTAGTTTTGCTTGTTTTTGGTATTTGTGTAAGTCATACTAGGTGTACGTTTAAATGACAATTTAATACTAGGTTTGCAAGATTCATCTCTGAGCTATGTGGCATTTTAGATCACTGATTCTCATTTCTGTGTATTCCTTGTGAAAAATGATAATTTATCAGTTCTGCTCTTGTGAGCATTTTGAATAGTTTCAACTTTGGAGATGTAGCAAGTAGAATTGCTGTACACATAGGATTGCACATTTTTTGGTGCACATTTCTGCTAGGCATATACCTAGGAATGGAATTGCCAGGTTTTAGAGCAGGTGTATGCTCAGGTTTAGCAGGTATTGCCAAGAAAGTTTCCAAAGAGGTTATATATATTTAATATTTAAAAATCCAGTGATTAAAATTAAATGTTAATCCCATGTTCCTAATTTGTCCCCCACATCTCCCCACTCCCCTTTGGTAACCACAAGTTTGTTTCCTGTATCTTTGAGTCTGTTTTTATTTTACATGTACATTCATTTGTGTTAGTTTTTAGATTGCACATATAAGTGATATCATGTAGTGTTGGTCTTTTGGTTCTCTAGGTCCATACACATTGCTCAAGTGGCAGTATTTCATTATTTTTATGGCTGAGTAATAGTCCATTTACTCAGACACACACACACACATACACACTATATGTTATTAATTCAGTAATCTGTTGATGGGCCCTTGGGTTGCTTCCATGTCATGGCTATTGAATAGTACAGCTATGATCTTGAGGCAACATGTTTTTGATGCATTAGTGCTATTGATTTTTCTGGATATATTCCCAGGAGAAAAATTGCTGGTAATATGGTAGTTTTATTTTTAGATTTTTGGGGAACTTCCATGTTGTTTTCCATAGTGGCTGCAACAAGTTACAATCCCACCAACAGTGTACGGGGATTCCATACACTCTACACCCTCTCCCTCCCCTCTACCTTGTAATTTTAAGATTTTTTGATGTCATTTGACAGGTGTGAGGTGATAACACATTGTGGTTTTGATTTGTGTTTCTCTAATAATTAGATTTAAGGGACTATATCTGATAGAGTACCTGATGAACTATGGACAGAGGTTAGAGACATTGCACAGGAGACAGGGATCAAGAACATCCCCATGGAAAAGAAATGCCACAAAGCAAAACGGCTGTCTGACGAAACCTTACAAATAGCTGTGAAAAGAAGAGAAGCAAAAAGCAAAGGAGAAAAGGAAAGATATTCCCATTTGAATGCAGAGTTCCAAAGAATAGCAAGGAGATGAGAAAGTCTTCCTCAGCGATCAATGCAAAGAAATAGAGGAAAACAACAGAATAGGAAAGACTAGAGATCTCTTCATGAAAATTAGAGATACCAAGGGAACATTTCATGCCAAGTTGGGCTTGATAAAGGACAGAAATGGTATGGACCTAACAGAAGCAGAAGATATTAAGATGAGATGACAAGAATACACAGAAGAACTGTACAAAAAAGACCTTCACACCCAGATAATCACGATGGTGTGATCATTCACCTAGAGCAAGACATCCTGGAATGTGAAGTCAAGTCAGCCTTAGGAAGCATCACTATGAACAAAGCTAGTGGAGGTGATGGAATTCCAGTTGAACTATTTCAAATCCTGAAAGATGATGCTGTGAAAGTGCTGCATTCAATATGCCAGCAAATTTGGAAAACTCAGCAGTGGCCACAGGACTGGAAAAGTCAGTTTTCATCCCAATCCCAAAGAAAGGCAATGCCAGACAATGCTCAAACTACCACACAGTTGCACTCATCTCACACGCTAGTAAAGTCATGCTCAAAATTCTCCAAGCCAGACTTCAGCAATACGTGAACTGTGAACTTCCAGATGTTCAAGCTGGTTTTAGGAAAGGCAGAGGCACTAGAGATCAAATTGCCAACATCCACTGGATCATCAAAAAAGCAAGAGAGTTCCAGAAAAACATCTATTTCTGCTTTATTGACTATGCCAAAGTCTTTAACTGTGTGGATCACAATAAACTGTGGAATATTCTGAAAGTGATGGGAATACCAGACCACCTGACCTGCCTCTTGAGAAACCTGTATGCAGGTCAGGAAGCAGCAGTCAGAACTGGGCATGGAACAACAGACTGGTTCCAAATAGGAAAAGGAGTACGTCAAGGCTGTATATTGTCACCCTGCTTATTCAACTTATATACAGAGTACATCATGAGAAACGCTGGGCTGGAAGAAGCACAAGCTGGAATCAAGATTGCCGGGAGAAATATCAATAACCTCAGATATGCAGATGACACCACCTTTCTGGCAGAAAGATAAAAGTGAAGGAGGAGAGTGAAAAAGATGGCTTAAAGCTCAACATTCAGAAAACAAAGATCATGGCATCTGGTCCCATCACTTCATGGGAAATAGATGGGCAAACAGTGGAAGCAGTGTCAGACTTTATTTTTCTGGGCTCCAAAATCACTGCAGATGCTGATTGCAGCCATGAAATTAAAAGACGCTTACTCCTTGGAAGGAATGACCAACCTAGGCAGCATATTAAAAAACAGAGACATTACTTTGCCAACCAAGGTCCGTCTGTCTAGTCAAGGCTATGGTTTTTCCCGTGGTCATGTATGGATGTGAGAGTTGGACTGTGTAGAAAGCTGATCGCTGAAGAATTGATGTTTTTGAACTGTGGTGCTGGAGAAGACTCTTGAGAGTCCCTTGGACTGCAAGGAGATCAAACCAATCAATCCTAGAGGAAATCGGTCCTGAATATTCATCAAACGGGCTGAATTGAAACTCCAATAGTTTGGCCAACTGATGTGAAGATCTGACTCATTGGAAAAGACCCCGATGCTGGGAAAGATTGAAGGCAGGAGAAGAAGAGGACGACAGAGGATGAGATGGTTGGATGGCATCACCGACTCGATGGACATGAGTTTGCTTAAGCTCCAAGAATTGGTGATGGACAGGGAGGCCTGGTGTGCATCAGTCCATGGGGTTGCAAAGAGTTGGACACAACTGAGCTACTGAACTGAATTGAAAGTGATATTTATCCATATAGATAAGTGTTTATTGTTTTATTAATCCTAGAAAATGCCAGAATATCACAAATTCTTGCCAATTCTAGTTTTTGTATAGAAGATAATGTTCAAACTTTTTAGTGAGGCTTGTAAGTCTCTTGATTAATTTTCCACTTGCGATTTCAAACCTAGGCAAACCTAAAGCTCATTCAAATCCTCCTTCTATGGTGTCTCTGAAATGACTGTGAGATGCTTCTTTAGGAGTCATGTTTTGCTGCTTTCTTTGTCTAGAAGCTGCTCCCTGCTCACTCACCTCTCAAAAGCTCATTTCAGACAACCTCTTCTCTGGAAAATCATTCTTCCTTTTATCTCTTCTCTCAATTATGAGCACTGAGCTTGGCTCCATTTCCTTTGCAGCACCAGTACATTATATAGTGCTTGGCACATAGTTGACATATATTATATGCATTTTATGAGTAAATAAATATATTTATTAAATAATATTGGCATAAGTTGAGCTCTCTTTAAAGAATTTCACATTACTTTGGATGTGAATTTCCTAGAAGTAGCATTGCTTCAACACTGATTGTGTTGTATTTATTTATATTTAAATTTCACTTTGTTAAAGAATAATATGTAGTATAAATACTAATCTCTACTTATTTTTACATAAGTTATACTTTTGCAAATACCAATATTAAAAACAAAATGCAATTCTTTATTATGCCCCCAAATAATGTTTTCTTTCAATATGACTAAATGAAAGCACTAGATTTGCTAGGATGATAGCTTGTGACTTATTATCAGTTTCTCCTTCAGATATTGGGTTGTTTTACTCAGACAACAATTAACTAAACTAGCATGCATTGGGGCAGCCCACTCCATTGTTCTTGCCTGGAGAATCCCAGCGATGGGGGAGCCTGGTGGGCTTCCGTCTATGGGGGTCTCACAGAGTCGGACACGACTGAAGCGACTTAGCAGCAGCATGCATTGGAGAAGGAAATGGCAACCCACTCCAGTGTTCTTGCCTGAAGAATCCCAGGGACGGGGGAGCCTGGTAGGATACAGTCTATGGGGTCGCACAGAGTTGGACCCAACTGGTGCGACTTAGCAGCAGCAGCAGCAGCAGTGTAAATTTAACTAAATTAAACACCTTTACTGTGATCATGAACATCTGGAAGTATAATATACTGAGTTAGTTATGTGTTTTCAGAAATAACAAAAGGAAATAATTATAAAAAAAATATTTTAAGGGGTAAAGGAATGTTAAAAAAATGAAAACTCTTTTCCACCCTTTGATCCTTGTTTTGATGAAGTCATTTCAGTTAATTTACCCTTGTTTTTAAATAATTCAGCTTATTCATATATACCATTTATTGAAAAAAATTGAACATTTAAGTACATTGCTCTGGATATCTGAGAGCACCTGAGAAAGATATGTTCCCAGTTTTAAAGAGAGACTACATTAAAATATTGTACTGCAGCTGCTGCTGCTAAGTCGTGTCAGTCATGTCCGACTCTGTGTGACCCCATAGACCGCAGCCCACCAGGCTCCCCCATCCCTGGGTTTCTCCAGGCAAGAACACTGGAGTGGGTTGCCATTTCTTTCTCCAATGCATGAAAGTGAAAAGTGAAAGTGAAGTCCCTCAGTCGTGTCCGACTCTTCGCGACCCCATGGACTGCAGCCTACCAGGCTTCTCCTTCCATGGGATTTTCCAGGCAAGAGTACTGGAGTGGGTCGCCAGTGCCTTCTCCGAAATGTTGTACTAGTGTTCGATAAAGCTTTTCTCACAGAATCAAAACAATAAGTGCAGATTCTAAAGATTTTAGTATAGTTAAACCTTGTATGATGCATTTGAACTGCGAGGATCTGGATTTTTTCCCAGTAAATACCTATTATGGTACTATATTGTGTGTGGCTGGTTGAATCCATGGGTGTAGAACTACCATATGGGCCTGACTGTAAAGTTATATGCAGCTCTTCTACTGAATGTGGGTGGATACCCCTAACTTTCACATTGTTCAAGGGTCAAATATGTTTATAATGACAATATTAATTTTGATTGCATATAGCAAATTTCTCCAAAGTACTGTTTTCAAAAACATCGCATGGGAAATAGTACATGTATAACTCATCAACATTTTATCATGGTAGATATATTTGGAAATTGTTATCATATTTACTGGTCTGATTTTCCATGGGTGATTGCAAACTGTTATAATCCAGAGCTGTTTAAGAGACTTCTGTGAAATACTGACAAGGAAGAAAGAAGATAAGCACTTTGATGTGTTTACAATACGTTCAGAAACCTATCTTTAACTCTTAGCCAGGCAGTGGGTTTGAGAATTAAAGTTACCTTCAGTGCTTATTAGGTCAGATAAGGATTGAGAATTTTACTCTAACATTTACCAACTACTTAGGACTTTTGAAGGAGGTCAAGCTAAGTGGGACTGAAGAACAGAAGATGAACATAGGCATAGTTATGATTCAAAGGTTGCTCCTGGAAAAGAGGAAACAGGAAAGCACATATATATAATATATATAAAGCGTATATATATATACATATATATATATATATAATATATATAAAGCGTATATATATATATCCAAGTTTGTAAAATTAGTAGCAGATAGTTTCACTTCTTATTTTAAAGTTCAGTATTTTACATAAACATAGCCCCATATCTGTTAGGTGTAAATTGGATAAGATAATTACAGGAGAGAAGTATGGAGTACTGATTGAAGTCAGAGTTAGATAAAATTGTTAATCTTTGTCAAAATAATATACGTGCATAAAGGTGAAATATTTCAGAAGGGCTTGTGAAATAAGAAGCCTGTCTACCTTCCCTTCCTTAGTCATATTCTTACTCCCTCAAGGTTCTTACAAGCATTTTCAACAATTATTTATTTTAGTACTGACCGATATAACTCTGTTATGCTTAAACATGTTTGCTTATCTATGATAGATCATGATAAGTATAGTTTTTATCATTTTTCCAAGGCTCCTGATTACTTATTTGTTTCTGTTCATTTCTCTGCTTGGCATATCTTCCCTTAAAATATCTATTTTTATCTCACTTCACTCAGATCTCTGTTCAAATTTAACCTACATTGAAAAGTTGGTGTGTTTGAAATAGCTATACTCCACCCCCCTCATTTACTTTTCCTAACTGTGCTCACCATTGCCTGACATAAATTTGTTCCTATTTATTTACTGCTTTTCTGCTGGAATGTAATTTCCAGGGTGAAGGCCATCTTTTTTTTTTACTGGTGGATCTTTAGTGCTTAAGCTAGTGTCAGTCACATAATAGGAACTCATTAAATATTTGTTAAATAAATCAGTGAATAAAATACTTAAAATAATGCCAGATGTACAGTGTTACTATTAATAAAGGCTAATAATAGGTATTATTATACAAGTTTTAAAATTTATAAGCTTAAGAAATGTTTGTTTTGTTTATAACATCTTTACAATGGGCATACCAGTTTTATTTAAGCATTGCAGGCAGATTCTTTACCAGCTGAGCCACAAAGGAAGCCCAAAAATACTGGAGTAGTAAGTCTATCCCTTCTCCAGGAGATCTTCTTGACCCAGGAATTGAACCGGAATCTCCTGCATTGCAGGCAGATTCTTTACCAACTGAGCTATCAGGGAAGCCCAAATAAAAGATAAGCTCGTATAACTCTTTGTGTGCACAAATATTATTTATCTTTGACATCCAGTAGATGTGTACAGGAGAAGGCAATGGCATCCCACTCCAGTACTCTTGCCAGAAAAAATCCCATGGACGGAGGAACCTGGTGGGCTGCAGTCCATGGGGTCGCTAAGAGTCAGATACGACTGAGCGATTTCACTTTTCCTTTTCCCTTTCATACATTGGAGAAGGAAATAGCAACCCACTTCAGTGTTCATGGCTGGAGAATCCCAGGGACGGGAGAGCCTGGTAGGCTGCCATCTCTGGGGTCGCACAGAGTCGGACACGACTGAAGAGACTTAGCAGCAGCAGCAGCAGCAGCAGCCAGCAGCAGATGTGTACAGGTTGATATGGGTGTTCTGTCTGAACCTTTGTATCCCTCATAGTAATGCTAAAAGTGAAATAATAGTGAATATAATGTCTTACTAGCATGTGAGATGAGTGCAATTGTGCGGTAGTTCGAGCATTCTTTGGCATTGCCTTTCTTTGGGATTGGAATAAAGACTGATGTTTTCCAGTCCTGTGGCCACTGCTGAGTTTTCCAAATTTGCTGGAATATTGAGTGCAACACTTTCACAGCATCATCTTTCAAGATTTGAAATAGCTCAACTGGAATTCCATCACCTCCACTAGCTTTGTTAGTAGTGATGCTTTCTAAGGCCCACTTGACTTCACATTCCAAGATGTCTGGCTCTAGGTCAGTGATCACGTTATCGTGACTATCTTGGTCGTGAAGATCTTTTTTGTACAGTTCTTTTGTGTATTCTTGCCACTTATTCTTAATATCTTCTGCTTCTGTTAGGTCCATACCATTTCTGTCCTTTATCGAGCCCATCTTTGCATGAAATGTTCCCTTGGAATCTCTAATTTTCTTGAAGAGATCTCTTGTTTTTCCTATTCTGTTGTTTTCCTCTATTTCTTTGCATTGATCACTGAGGAAGGCTTTCTTATCTCTCCTTGCTATTCTTTGGAACTCTGCATTCAGATGCTTATATCTTTCCTTTTCTCCTTTGCTTTTCGCTTCTCTTCTTTTCACAGCTATTTGTAAGGCCTCCTCAGACAGTCATTTTGCTTTTTTGCATTTCTTTTCCATGGGGATGGTCTTGGTCCCTGTCTCCTGTACAATGTCTCAAACCTCCGTCCAGAGTTCATCAGGCACTCTATCTATCAGATCTAGTCCCTTAAATCTATTTCTCACTTCCACTGTATAATCATAAGGGATTTGATTTAGGTCATATCTGAGTGGTCTAGTGGTTTTCCCTACTTTCTTCAATTTAAGTCTGAATTTGGCAATAAGAAGTTCATGATCTGAGCCACAGTCAGCTCCTGGTCTTGTTTTTGCTAACTGTATAGAGCTTCTCCATCTTTGGCTGCAAAGAATATAATCAATCTGATTTCGGTGTTGACCATCTGGTGATGTCCATGTGTAGGGTCTTCTCTTGTGTTGTTGGAAGAGGGTGTTTGCTATGACCAGTGCGTTCTCTTGACAAAACTCTATTAGCCTTTGCCCTGCTTCATTCCGTGCTCCAAGGCCAAATGTGCCTGTTACTCCAGGTGTTTCTTGACTTCCTACTTTTGCATTCCAGTCCCCTATAATGAAAAGGACATCTTTTTTGGGTGTTAGTTCTAAAAGGTCTTGTAGGTCTTCATAGAACCGTTCAACTTCAGCTTCTTCAGCGAAGAATGCTCAAACTACTGCACAATTGCACTCATCTCACACGCTAGTAAAGTCATGCTCAAAATTCTCCAAGCCAGGCTTCAGCAATATGTGAACCGTGAACTCCCAGATGTTCAAGCAGGTTTTAGAAAAGGCAGAGGAACCAGAGATCAAATTGCCAACATCTGGTGGATCATGGAGAAAGCAAGAGAGTTCCAGAAAACCATCTATTTCTTCTTCATTGACTATGCCAAAGCCTTTGACTGTGTGGATCACAATAAACTGTGGAACATTCTGAAAGAGATGGGAATACCAGACCACCTGACCTGTCTCTTGAGAAACCTGTATGCAGGTCAGGAAGCAACAGTCAGAACTGGACATGGAACAACAGACTGCTTCCAAATAGGAAAAGGTGTACGTCAAGGTTGTATATTGTCACCTTGCTTATTTAACTTATATGCAGAGTACATCATGAGGAACGCTGGGCTGGAAGAAGCACAAGCTGGAATCAAGATTTCCGGGAGAAATATCAATAACCTCAGATATGCAGATGACACCACCTTATGGCAGAAAGTGAAGAGGAACTCAAAAGCCTCTTGATGAAAGTGAAAGAGGAGAGTGAAAAGGTTGGCTTGAAGCTCAACATTCAGAAAACAAAGATCATGGCATCTGGTCCCATCACTTCATGGGAAATAGATGGGGAAACAGTGGAAACAGTGTCAGACTTTATTTTTTTGGGCTCCAAAATCACTGCAGATGCTGATTGCAGCCATGAAATTAAAAGACGCTTACTCCTTGGAAGGAAAGTTATGACCAACCTTGATAATATATTGAAAAGCAGAGACATTACTTTGCCAACCAAGATCCGTCTAGTCAAGGCTGTGGTTTTTCCCGTGGTCATGTATGGATGTGAGAGTTGGACTGTGAAGAAAGCTGATCACCAAAGAATTGATGCTTTTGAACTGTGGTATTGGAGAAGACTCTTGAGAGTCCCTTGGACTGCCAGGAGATCCAACCAGTCCATTCTAAGGGAGATCAGTCCTGGGTGTTCATTGGAATGACTGATGCTAAAGCTGAAGCTGCAATACTTTGGCCACCTCATGCGACGAGTTGACTCACTGGAAAAGACTCTGATGCTGGGAAAGGTTGGGGGCGGGAGGAGAAGGGGACGACAGAGAATGAGATGGCTGGATGGCATCACCGACTCTGTGGACATGAGTTTGAGTGAACTCCGGGAGTTGGTGATGGACAGGGAGGCCTGGCGTGCTGTGATTCATGGGGTCGCGGAGAGTCGGACATGACTGAGCGACTGAACTGAACTGAACTCAACTGATAATGTCTTAAATCACTAAAGCATCACAGTATTTCCTACTCTTGAAAGATAAAGGATAGCTGGAAATATGTTACCAAGAAAACCACTACATTTGTTATTATAAGTTTAACAAAATCTTACTTTAGAATAATTTCATATCTATAGAAAGATTACAGGGATGGTACAGAGAGTTTCTGTATACCCTTCACATAGCTTCTTCCAAATGATTATATGTTAAATAACCATTTATCAAAACTAAGACATTAACAGAGGTACAATGCAAGTAATTAAACAGAATTTATTTTGATTTTTCCAGGTTTTTCCACTAATAACCTGTTTCTGTTGCAACATCCAAACCAAGATAGTTCATTGCATTTAATCCTGACCTCTTCTTCGCCTCATCCAAATTATGATAGTTCCTCTCTTTTCCTTGTTTCTCTTGACCTTGACAATGTTTGAATATTGACCAGGTATATTTTAGAATTTTTGTTTGTTCATTATTTTTTCATTGTTATTCTGGGTTTGTGTATTTCAGTTCAGTTCAGTTCAGTTCAGTCACTCAGTTGTGTCCGACTGTTTGCGACTCCATGAATCACAGCATGCCAGGCCTCCCTGTCCATCACCAGCTCCCGGAGTTCACTCAAACTCATGTCCATCGAGTCGGTGATGAGATCCAGCCATCTCATTCTCTATCGTCCCATTCTCCTCCTGCCCTCAATCCCTCCCAGCATCAGAGTCTTTTCCAGTGAGTCAACTCTTCGCATGAGGTGGCCAAAGTATTGGAGTTTCAGCTTTAGCATCAGTCCTTCCAATGAACACCCAGGACTGATCTCCTTTAGAATGGACTTGTTGGATCTCCTTGCAGTCCAAGGGACTCTCAAGAGTCTTCTCCAATATCACAGTTCAAAAGCATCAATTCTTTGGTGATCAACTTTCTTCACAGTCCAATTCTCACATCCATACATGACCACGGGAAAAACCACAGCCTTGACTAGATGGACCTTTGTTGGCAGAGTAATGTCTCTGTTTTTTAATATGCTATCTAATTTGTTCATAACTTTCCTTCCAAGCAGTAAGCGTCTTTTAATTTCATGGCTGCAATCAGCATCTGCAGTGATTTTGGAGCCCCAAAAAATAAAGTCTGACACTGTTTCCACTGTTTCCCCATCTATTTCCCATGAAGTGATGGGACCAGATGCCATGATCTTAGTTTCCTGAATGTTGAGCTTCAAGCCAACTTTTTCACTCTCTTCTTTCACTTTCATCAAGAGGCTTTTTAGTTCCTCTTCACTTTCTGCCATAAGGGTAGTGTCATCTGCATATCTGAGGTTATTGATATTTCTCCCAGCAATCTTGATTCCAGCTTGTGCTTCTTCCAGCGCAGCGTTCCTCATGATGTACTCTGCATATAAGTTAAATAAGCAGGGTGACAATATACAACCTTGCCATACTCCTTTTCCTATTTTGAACCAGTCTGTTGTTCCAAGTCCAGTTCTAACTGTTGCTTCCTGACCTGCATACAGGTTTCTCAAGAGGCAGGTCAGGTGGTCTGGTATTCCCATCTCTTTCAGAATTTTCCACAGTTTATTGTATATTTAGGGTAAGGAATATATTTTATTTAAAGCTAAACATGTTAGGAAGTTATTTAGATAGCAGTCCTAGTGTAAGCTTACTAGAAACCAATTGTATTTTTTAAATTCCCATTTATTTCCTGAGAATCAATAAATTATTTTCATGTCAGTCACCAGAATTGGGAATATATTTTTAATTTAGAATATGTTTCATAATGAAATTTTGCTTGTGTCCAGGTATGTGCAATGAGTAATGTCTTTAAGCTGGCATTGATATTTGCCAGCATTCATTTGGAGGAAAAAGTTGCTGCTTCTGCTCTTTTTATTCTCTTTCTGTCTCCTTTTATTTCCTCTCCTCCTGTATATTAGGGAATTACTGTAATTTTCGTAAACTCTACACAGCCTTAAGATTTAATGGGATATGTTTCCTTATAACTCCCCAGATGCTTTCTATATTTGAACAAAGTCTTCACTGCAATAATCAGCACTTATAAAGATAATTCTTATGACATTTTATTTGTTCATTTCCACCCTAGGTGTGTTTTTTTTTTTTCTTAAAATTCTATTTTTTAACATGTCATGTTCTTGAACTTCTCACTCAAGCGACGGATTTAAAGATGCTCATATTCCCTAGTTGAGGTAAATAACATTAACTGTTAGAACTTTGAAATTGATTTCAATGTGTCTATTGCCTTAACTCCCATAGATAATATTATGGCTCCCAAGAGTATTTGTATGTTCACCACAATTACTTGCTGAGTGGCCATTACTAATTCTGTAATAAATTGCAATTCACAAACAAAATGTATTTAAGATATTAAGAGTATAAATTTGTCAGTCAGAAATGTCAAAAATTTCAAGATAGGAAAATAAAGTCCCCTAGAAAAATTTTAAGTGATTTTTCACATATTAGGCCTAGAAATTCATAGTTAGAGAGACACACACACAATTTGGTCAAAACAAAGCAGAGACTAAAAAATGGGCAATTGAGAGCACTTGTCAATAACTATTAAATACATGTGCTCATATATTGTTATGTTTTTGATTATTGCATATTTATGATTTTACTACATTACAGGTTTTTAACTTGGGACTTTTGTTCAAGAGCACTTTCTTGGCTAGGGTGGGAAACAACTCATTTGAATTTGAATTGTCTTCATACAATCTTCATACAATATAATACTTTAATATTAAAAAGGCTTCACTGGTGGCTGAGATAGTAAAGCATCTGCCTTCAATACAGGAGACCGTAGTTCGATCCCTGGGTTGGGAAAATTCCCTGAAGAAGGGAATGACTACCCACTCCAGTATTATTGCCTGGAGAATCCCATGGACAGTGGAGCCTGGGGGGCTACAGTCCATAGGTTTACAAAGAGTCAGACATAACTGAACAAATGACATTTTCAACTTCTGCTACTATTAACATAAAATGAAAATAACAGTGGGCACTTAAACATAGTACATACCATGTATAGAAACTAAAGTTGGGAAGATAGAAAAAATTCCGAAAGAAGGCAACATGAGTTTATAATAAGAGGGTGTCTATATGCATTCCATGGTTTCCTGTTTCACATTTTATACCTATTCCGTTCCGTTCAATCTCTCAGTCGTGTCCGACTCTTTGCGACCCCGTGGACTGTAGCCTACCAGGCTTCTCCGTCCATGGGATTCTCCAGGCAAGAATCCCAGAGTGGGTTACCATTTCCTTCTCCAGGGGATCTTCCCGGCCCAGGGATCGAACCCAGGTCTCCCGCATTGGAGGCAGACGCTTTAACCTCTGAGCCACCAGGGAAGCCCAATGGGCACATATAATGCAACATATAATGCTGGTTGATACAAGGTATATTCTGTATGGTTGAGATATGAGAGAAACAGACAACCTTAACGTCTCCTGAGAAACCTGTATTTCGGTCAAGGAGCAACAGTTAGAAACAGATGTGTCACTGACGGGTTCAAAAAGGGAAAACGAGTAACAAGGCTGTATATTGTTACCCTTGCTTATTCAAAGGGGTACATCATGCAAAATGCTTATCACCAGCTTGAATCAAGATTGCCAGGAGAAATATCATCAACCTCAGATATGCAGATGGTACCACTTCTAATGGCAGAAAGTGAGGAGGAACTAAAGAGCTTGATTAAGGTGAAAGAGGAGAGTGAAAAAGCTGACTTAAAACTCAACATTCAAAAAACTAAAATCATGGCATCTGGTACCATCACTACATGGCAAATGGAAAGAGAAAAAGTGGGAAGAGTGACAGATTTTATAGGGCTGCAAAATCACTGTGGATAGAGACTGAAAATTAAAAGAGGCTTGTTCCTTGGAAGAAAAACTGTGACAAACCTAGACAGTGTATTAAAAAGCAGAGATATCACTTCGCCAACAAAGATCCATGGTCCATATAGTCAATGCTGTGGTTTTCCAGTAGTTATGTATGAATGTGAGAGTTAAGAAAGCTGAGTGCCAAAGAATTGATGCTTTTGAACTGTGATGCTGGAGAAGACGCTTGAGAGTCCCTTGGACAGCAAGGGGATCAAACTGGTCATTCCTAAAGGAAATCAACCCGTAATATTTATTGGAAGTACTGATGCTGAAGCTCCAAAACTTTGGCCACCTGATGGGAAAGAGCCAACTCATTGGAAAAGACCCAGATGCTGGAAAAGACTGAGGACAAGAGGAGAAGGGGTGACAGTGGATGAGATGGTTGGATGGCATCATTGACTCAAGGGACGTGAGTTTATTTAAACTTTGGGAGATAGAGTAGGACAGGGAAGCCTGGTGTGCTGCAGCCCATGGGGTTGCAGAGTCACACATGACTGAGTGACTGAATGACAACAATTATGTTCTATAAGCTCTAACAATAAGTACTAAAGCTTATTGGGGAAAATCATTTATTTTGCAAATAAATTGTGTAACATTTGTTAGGGCTACAGAAAACAGCCAAGGATTGTTAAAGTTTAAATATTTAACCTATTCTGTGTTTAGACCAGTAAGTAATAACATTCTTACTCTTGTTACTATTCTCATTTTGAAATCTCATCAGTGCAGATTCTTAAGCCTCAATTTATCTTCCCAAGACAATAAAAATATTAATGCTATTTTTTTTGACATTGTGATGATGTTAGTGGAATTTATCAGCTTTTATTTTTTCACTTTTTATTTTATCGAAGTATGGTCCATTCTAAAGGAGATCAATCCTGGGTGTTCACTGGAAGGACTGATACTAAAGCTGAAACTCCAATACTTTTGGCCACGTCATGCGACGAGTTTACTCACTGGAAAAGAGTCTGATGCTAGGAAGGATTGGGGTTGGGAGGAGACAGGGACGACAGAGGATGAGATGGCTGGATGGCATCACCGACTCTGTGGACATGAGTCTGAGTGAACTCCGGGAGTTGGTGATGGACAGGGAGGCCTGGAGTGCTGTGATTCATGGGGTCGCAAAGAATTGGACACGACTGAGCGACTGAACTGAACTGATGGTTGATTTACAATATTGTTTTCATTTCTGCTATATTGCAAAGTGACTCAGTTATACACATATACTGTTTGTTGTTGTTTTAGTTGCTATATAGTGTCCAGCTCTTTTGTGACTACATGAACTGTAGCTTGCCTGGATCTTCTGTCCATGGGATTTTCCAGGCGAGAATACTGGAGTGGGTTGCCATTTACTTCTCCAGGGGATCTTCCTGACCCAGGGATCAAACCCATATCTCCTGCATTAGCAGGCAGATTCTTTACTGCTGAGCCACCAGGGAAGCCCTATACATATATATATAGGCATTCTATTTTTATACATTATTTTCTTTTCCATAATGGTGTATCCCAGGAGATTGTATGCAGTTCACCATGCTATACAATAAGATCTTGTTGCTTATCCATTCGACATGTAGTAGTTTGCATCTGCCAACCCCAAACTCCCAGCCATCCCTCCTATCTTTGCTCTCACCCTCAGCAACCGCATGTCTGTTCTCTGTCTGTGAGTCTGTGTCTGTTTTGTAGATAGGTTCATTTATGTCATATTTTAGTTTCCACATGTCACTGATATCATATGGCATTTGTCTTTCTCTTTCTGACTTATTTCATTTAGCATGATAATCTCTAGCATCATCCTTATTTCTGCAAATGGCTCTTTTATAGCTGAGCAACCCACTCCAGTGTTCTTGCCTGGAGAATCCCAGGGACGGGGGAGCCTGGTGGGCTTCCATCTATGGGGTCGCACAGAGTCGGACACGACTGAAGCGGCTTAGCAGCAGCAGCAACAGTATTCCATTATATATATGTTCCACATCTTCATCCGTTCATCTGTCAATGGACATTTAGGTTGTTTCCATGTCATGGATATTGTAAATAATGCTGCAGAAGTGGAATTGCTGGGTCATATGGTACTTCTATTTTTAGTGTTCTGAGGAACCTCCATATGGTTTTCCTTAGTATCTGTACCAACTTATGTTTCCACCAATAGGGTATGAGAGTTCCCTTTTCTCTACACTCTCTCTAGCATTTATTACTTACAGACTTTATAATGGTGGTCATTCTGACCATTGTGAGGTGGTACTTTACTGTATTGATTTGATTGATTTGCACATTTTCAGGTCATCTGTATGTCTTCTTTGGAGAAATATCCATTTAGCTCTTGTGCCAACTTTTTGATTGGGTTGTTTGTTTTTTTGTTGTTGAGTCATGTAAGCTGTTGGTGTATTTTAGAGATTAAGCCCTTGCTGGTTATATTGCTTGCACATTAACCCCCCCCCCCATTCTATAGATTGTCTTTTCCTTTTATTTATGGTTTCCTTTGCTGTGCAAAAGCTCATAAGTTTCATTAGGTCCCATTTATTTATTTTTGTTTTTATTTCTATTGCCTTGGGACACTGACCTAAGGAAAACTTGGTATGATTTATGCCAGTGAATATTTTGCCTATGCTTTCTTCTAGGAGTTTTATGGTGTCATGTCTTAGGTTTAAGTCTTTAAGTCATTTGAGTCTATTTTTGTACATGATGTAAGGAGTATTCTACCTTCATTTATTTACATGCAACTGTCCAATTTTCCCACCACTGCTTGCTGGAGAAGCTATCTTTTTCCCATTTTATATTCTTGCCTCCTTTATCAAAGATTAATTGACTAGAAACGTAGGTTTATTTCTGGGCTCTATATTCTGTTCCATTGACCCATATGTCTATTTTTTGTACAAAAACCACACTGATTTGATTACTGTACCCTTGTAGTACTATCTGAAGTCTGGGAGGTTATGCTTCCTGCCTTCCCCCCGCACCCCCCTCCCCCCCACCGCCCAGGAGTCTCTGCTTTAAAATGTGAGCTGTTGACTGTGATTACTTCTTTCCTTTTAACTGAGAATGAACATTTATGCCTTATTAGATATCAGTACTTGTTATTTTGTCTTAAAGAGTGCTTACAAAATTAAATAAGTGTAGGGTCTCCAAAATATGTCCTATCTCTAACCCTTTTTGATCTTTAGAGTTTGTGAAAGTTCGGTGGTGGTGTTAGGCTTTCAGAATCCAAAGAATGAGAGCTTACATTTGGGACAATGTCACCTAGGAATTAAGGGAAAGAGGACTCTAGCAGATGGGCTAAACATATATACTGACCAGCCACATGAGGTAGTGCCCTCCTGCAGACCAATGTACTTATTAACATATTAATGTGTCTGAGGATTTCTATGCCAAAGATGAGGATTTACTGTGTTTATTCCAGCATTTTTCAGGGGTATTTAGCAACGGAATTCTTAGTCTTGGTGTATATGTGGGCATTTTGAAACATATTTTGGAAATATTGGAATAAATTGTTGTCAATAACAAATATTGAAATTAAGGAAGAGATTGTTAAGAGTGCATAAGAATTTGAAAATACCATTCAAGAGCATTTCCATTGATCTGTGTTTCACTGCATGAAAAGCCAGTGTGATAGTTGGTGCTATTTTCCTGTAGGGAAAAGGGATCCAACACATGCCAAGATTTTTCCACAGGGGGTCTTTAACTAAATAACTGCCAAAAAAGACACTCTTTGTGGGAGTTTGGGGTGGGGGATTAAAATCCAGCTTTAACTGCTGCTTTTTAAGAACAATGTTCTTTTCAAGGACAAAGCTAGTGAACATTGTCAGTACCTTTATTGGGCTATTATGGAAACATCATTCATTGATAGAAAATGATGTTAGATATGAAGAGGAGACAGTTGAAAAATTAATCTTCACTTTGTGAAAAGTCTACTTTTCTTGATTTCTGCTTAATTTGTGAGTGATTGATGAATTCATTGTTACTTTTCAAGGAAAAAAAGTAGGCCTATCTTAATTGAGAAAGTTTTGATTGCATGTTCACATGACAACTCAGGGAAAGTTTTGTTTTTATCAGAATACTAATTCTCTACTTTTAGCTATGTTGTTTCTAGTAATCAACATTCAGAAGCATGTAAAAGAAAGGCCTTTTAAAATTTGACTTTCATCTTGAAAAATTAAACATGACAAGAGAACCAATTTTTTTTTAAGTATGTACTTAACATTCAAAAGCATGTAAAAGAAAGGCCTTTTAAAATTTGACTTTCATCTTGAAAAATTAAACATGACAAGAGAACCAATTTTTTTTTAAGTATGGATAGTTATTTTGATTTTCAAATTGCAGATGTTATTGAAAACTACTTTAGAAAATTTCTTCATTTTCTTTTCTTTACTGTCTGTGCTTTTTGAGACTATTGGCTCATGTACTTGGCATGAATATAAACAACATAAGGACAACCAAAGGAAATTAATCCATCACAGTTCTAATTTCAATTTGCTATTTTTGTCATTCACATTTTTGCCATCTGGAAAATTTTCCATCACTAGCTAAAAATCTGATACCCTTTATCAAATACTTTGGAGTTTTATAGACAGCCACAATGTAATTTTATTCTCATTGGGTATGGTATTACTTAGTATGCTTTAAAGAAATCGGATAATTTTAATGAATATATAAAACATACTGCATACATATGTGTATGTTAAAAGATTGATATTTGTATTTATGTGAAATTAAAAATCAGGAAAATAACTATAAAGATACCGACTTGAGTTATATTCATTTTGTATGAATATCCTTGCAAAATCTTAAATAATTAATTTCATATGTTTTCTTATCATGACTAGTAAAATTGTTGTTATGAATATTCATGTAGTTTTAAAACCTAATGTTAGGCTATTAAACAAGTAGATATTTACAAATTGATTAGAAAAATGTTAATAACATAATTTTAACTGTTTAACTTTTTTTGAAAGAAATGTAAACTAATAATATAATTAGAATTTTCTCTATGCCTTCTTAGTTTCAATTGTTTCTATCATTTTAATTTTTATTAGATTTTTATATTTTAGTATTTTTCTTAATATATAATGTAACCTTTTGGGACAGAATTGACTGTTTTAATACATACTCACGTTTTTATATTACTAAGCCTCTAAAGATTGAATCATAAAAATAATAATACTTGTTAAAGTTAAAACTTACAACATTTTAATAAGCAGCAAATTATCATAAGTATTATTTTAAAATTAGAATTCTAGTGATGTTTATTTTTTTAATTAAAAATGGCATACCATAACTATATACACACTTGTGGATATTGAAAATCAGTTTCATAATGATATTAAATTAGCCCTGCAAAATAAGACAATTTTGTATTCTTGCAAAGTATAACTCATATGTAGATTATGGATAAGCATGTATGTTGTTGTGTGTGGATAGACGTCTATATGTATATAAATATGGTTTGTGCATATGGATATAAATTTATTAATTGCCTTAAATTCCATTCCTTTTTTTAAAAAGTCAAATCAACTTTTTAAAAGCACATTATTTTACAACAATTTTTACTATATCCTTTGTTCATGGATAAATATTTCCCCCAATTTAACATGTCATATTAAAAAGGATCTACTAGTCCATAAATCTTTCACATTAATTTTCTAACAAAAGATTTTTTTAAAAAAGTATTTGTCTATATCAGAGTTTGGTAAACAGGAACAGGCTTACCATGCAGTTCTTTACAAGAATTCCTTAGAAGTCAACAATATATTATCTGTTTCCTTAAAGCACATAATGGGAATAGAATGCTTGAGGCAAAACATGTCTTCTGTTCCTTCAAAAGTAAAACATCAAAGAAAGATACTATTTGCATATAAATATATGAAAATGTTCATGAGTGAAATCTTTTTGCATTGAGATAAAACAAAAAAGCATTCTGAGAATTTTCTTTCAAAATCATATTTCTAAAATCACAATAAAGGGACTACAAGTGTAAAATAGTTGACAGAGGAGTCTTGTGATCTTTCTGTACTCAAAATATGCAAAGCTTATTTGGTGAATAGTAGAAAAAGAAGAAACTTTTCAGCATATGCCATTTGATACTCTACAGTATAGTTATGATCAAAGGTAGCACTTTTTTGATTATATATCAAATTACTCAATTTGGTAAGTTTGTAAAGGAGTGTAATTTTTATAAAATATATATTTGATAAAATATACAAATGAGATAACATATTTGGAGAGTGTTACTAGGCAAGAGCAAATGAAAAGGCTCTGAGTGATGAAATGTCTAACTTCTGTGCATACAGACATGTAGAATGACATAGACTCACCAATGACCAGCAGAAACATGAGTGACAAAATGGCTTTTATTAGCAGTCACAGAGTTTTGAGTTAGGAATGCAGCACTATTCTGGAAATTGTTAACTGAAAGAGAAACCTACACGTCTCTCTTTCTAGGGGGGGCTGTGCCATGTAGCTTATGGGATCTTAGTTTCCTGGTCAGGGTTTGAACCCATGCCTGACGGTGAAAGCACTGAGTTCTAACCACTGAACTGCCAAGGAATTTCCCCCACATGTCTTAATAAACAAAATAATAACATATAATAAATATATTGATTGGATATTTATTGGGTTGTAGTTGCTTTTCGGTTGCTAACTACTGTTTGACTCTCATTGCAACACCATGGACTGCAGCATGCCAGGCTTCTTTGTCCTTCAAAAATCTCCCAGAGTTTACTCAAACTCATGTCCATTGGGCCTTGCCTTGTAGCTCAGCTGGTAAAGAATTCGCCTGGAAAACAGGAGACCTGGGTCCGATCCGTGGATTGGGAAGATCACCCGGAGAAGGGAAAGGCCACCCATTCCCGTATTCTGGCCTGGAGAATTCTATGGACTGTATTGTCCTTGGGGTTGCAAAAAGTTGGACACAACTGAGCAAATTTCACTTTCGTGTACATTGAGTTGGTGATGCCATCCAACCATCTCACCCTCCTTTGCCCTCTTTTCCTCTTGCCCTCAATCTTTCCCAGCATCAGGATCTTTTCCTATGAGTTAGCTCTTTGCATCAGGTGGCCAAAAGTATTGGAGCTTCAGTTAGAGGATCAGACCTTCCAACGAATATTCAGGGTTGATTTCTTCTAGGCTTGACTGATTTGGTCTCCTTGAAGTCCAAGGGACTCTCAAGAGTCTTCTCCAAACCACAGTTCAAAATTCTTTGTTGCTCAGTTTTCTTTATAGTCCAACTCTCACATCCGTACATGACTACTGGAAAAACCATCAGTTCAGTTCAGTCGCTCAGTCGTGTCCGACTCTCCGCGACCCCATGAATCACAGCACGCCAGGCCTCCCTGTCCATCACCAACTCCCGGAGCTCACTCAAACTCATGTCCACAGAGTCGGTGATGCCATCCAGCCATCTCATTCTCCGTCGTCCCCTTCTCCTCCCGCCCCCAACCTTTCCCAGCATCAGAGTCTTTTCCAGTGAGTCAACTCATCTCTTTACAGCACCGGACCTTGCTTCTATCACTGGTCACATCCACAGCTGGGTATTGGTTTTGCTTTTGCTCCATCCCTTTATTCCTTCTATAGTTATTTCTCCACTGAGCTCCAGTAGCATACTGGGCCCCTACCGACCTGGGGAATTCCTCATTCAGTATCCTATCATTTTGCCCTTTGTTACTGTTCATGGGGTTCTCAAGGCAAGTATACTGAAGTGGTTTGCCATTCCCTTCTCCAGTGGACCACATTCGGCTGTGGTCCATGTGATCAGATCGACTAGTTTCCTGTGATTATGATTTCAGTGTGTCTGCCCTCTGATGCCCCCTCGCAATACCTACCGTCTTATTTGGGTTTCTCTTACCTTGGTCGTGGAAAATCTCTTCACAGCCGCTCCAGCAAAGTGCAGCCGCTGCACCTTACCTTGGACGAGGGGTATCTCCTCAAGGCTGCCCCTCCTGACCTTGAACCCGGAGTAGCTCCTCTCGGCCTTCCTGCGCCCGCGCAGCCACCGCCTGTTGGACATGGGGTAGCTCATCTCGGCCGCCGGCCCTGGCCTCAGGCGTAGGGTAGCTCCTCACGGTGCTCCGGGGCCGGCGTCTCTCGCAGCTTTGACTAAACGGACATCTGTTGGCAAAGTGATGTCTTTGTTTTTAAATATGCTATCTAGGTTGGTCGTAGTTTTTTTTTTTTTCCCAAAGAGCAAAAATCTTTTAATTTCATGGCTGCAGAACTAAAGAGCCTCTTGATGAAAGTGAAAGAGGAGAGTGAAAATGTTGGCTAAAACTCAACATTCATAAAACTAAGTACATGGCATCTGGTCCCATCACTTCATGGCAAATAGATGAGGAAACAGTGGAAACAGTGACAGACTTTATTTTGGGGGGCTCCAAAATCACTGCAGATGGTGACTGCAGCCATGAAATTAAAGGATGCTTACTCCTTAAAAGGAAAGTTATGACCAACTTCAGTTCAGTTCAGTCACTCAGTCGTGTCCGACTCTCCACGACCCCATGAATCACAGCACGCCAGGCCTCCCTGTCCATCACCAACTCCCGGAGTTCACTCAAACTCATGTCCATCGAATCGGTGATGCCATCTAGCCATCTCATTCTCTGTCGTCCCCGTCTCCTCCTACCCCCAATCCCTCCTAGCATCAGACTCTTTTCCAGTGAGTCAACTCGTCGCATGAGGTGGCCAAAATATTGGAGTTTCAGCTTTAGCATAAGTCCTTCCAATGAACACCCAGGATTGATCTCCTTTAGAATGGACTGGTTGGATTTCTTAGACAGCAATATTAAAAAGCAGAGACATTACTTTGCTAACAAATGTCCGTCTAGTCAAGGATATGGTTTTTCCAGGAGTCATGTGTGGATGTGAGAGTTGGACTATAAAGAAAGCTGAGCACTGAAGAACTGATGCTTTTGAACTGTGGTGTTGGAGAAGACTCTTGAGAGTCCCTTGGACTGCAAGGAGATCCAACCAGTCCATCCTAAAGGAAATCAGTCCTGAATATTCATTGGAAGAACTGTTACTGAAATGGAAGCTACAATACTTTGGCCATTTGATGAGAAGAACTGACTAATTTGAAAAGACCCTGATGCTGGGAAAGATGGTGGGAGGAGAAGGGGACAACAGAGGAAGAGATAGTTGTTTGGCAATATCATCTCAATGGATATGAGTTTGAATTAACTCCGGGAATTGGTAATGAACAGGGGAGCCTGGCATGCTGCAGTCCACGTGTTCGCAAAGAGTCGGACATGACTGAGCGACTAAACAGAACTGGACTGATAGTGTCAGATGCCATGATCTTAGATTTTTTAATGTTGAGTTTTAAGTCAACCTTTTCATTCTTCTCTTTCACCTTCAAGAGACTCTTTAGTTCCTCTCCCCTTTCTGCCCTAAGGGTGGTATCATCTGCATATTTGAGGTTGTTGGTATTTCTCCTGGCAATCTTGATTTAAACTTGTGATTCATCCAGCCCACCATTTCACATGATGTACTCTGCATATAAGTTAAATAAACAGGTGACAATATACAGCCTTGATGTATTCCTTTCCCAATTTTGAACCAGTCTGTTGTTCTTATCCCACACACAGGTTTCTCTCGAGACAGGTAAGGTGGTCTGATAGTCCCATCTCTAAGAATTTCCATGGTTTATTCAGATCCACACAAAGACTTTAGCGTAGTCAGTGAAGCAGAAGTAGATGTTTTTCTGGAATTCCTTTGCTTTTTCTATACAACAGATTTTGGCAATTTGATCCCTGGTTCCTCTGCCTTTTCTAACCCAGCTTGTACATTTGGAAGTTCTCAGTTCACAAACTATTGAAGCCTAGCTTGAAGGATTTTGAGCATTGCCTTGCTAGCATGTGAAATGAACACAATTGTGTGGTAATTTGAACATTTTGGGGCTTCCCCAATGGCTCAGTGGGTAAAGAATCTGCCTGCCAATGCAGGGGATGCAAGAGACATGGTTTATCCCTGGATTAGCAAGATTCCCTGTAGAAGGAAATGACAACCCACTCCAGTATTCTTGCCTGGAAAAATCCATGAACAAAGGATCCTGGCTGGCTACAGTCCATTATGTCACAAAGAGTTGGACATGACTGAGCACACATACCTTGAACATTTTTGGAATTGTTCTTATTTGGAATTGGAATGAAAACTGACCTTTTCCAGTCCCAGGGCCATTGCTGGGTTTTCCAAATTTTCTGGCATATTGAGTACAGCACATTAGCAGCATCATCTTTTAGGATTTTAAGTAGCTCAAGCTGGAATTCCATCACCTCCACTAACTCTGTTCATTGTAATGCTTCCTAAGGCCCCTTTGACTTGACGCTTCATGATGTCTGGCCCCAAGTTAGTGACCACACCGTTGTGGTTATCTCGGTCATTAAGACCTTTTTCTACTTCTGTGTATTCTTGCTACCTCTTCTTAATCCCTTCTGCTTCTGTTAAGTTCTTGATGTTTCTATCCTTTATTTTGCCCATCTTGCATGAAATATTTTCTTGATATCTCCAATTTTCTTGAAGATATCTCTGGTCTTTTCCATTCTATTATTTTCCTCTATTTCTTTGCATTGATCGCTTAAGAAGGCTTTGTTACATCACCTTGAAATTCTCCGGAACTCTGTGGTCAGTTGTGTATATCTTTCCTTTTCTCCTTTGCCTTTTGTTTCTCTTTTCTCAGCTATTTGTAAGGCCTCCTTAAACAACCGTTTTGCCTTCTTGTATTTCTTTTACTTTCGGATGGTGTTATGCACCTCTGACAATAGTTCTTCAGGCACTCTGTCAGATCTAATCCCTTGAATTTATTTGTCATCTCCACTGTATAATCATAAGGGATTTATTGGGTTACAGAAAAAAAATTAAACAAGGAACTATATTAGGGTTTGTTGGAGGTGTCATTTAAAATATAGTAGTTAGGAAAGCCTCACTGAAAAAGGGATTGGTTTTCCTAAAAAACATGTCAGTTTCCCTAAAAAACAAATTCTGACAAAGAGATATGTTGTAGGCTATGATGGCAACTAGGTGGTAGCTCTAGCTTATATTTAATGATACCTCTGCTGTGTCATCTCTCCTTTTTAATCCAAGACTTCTAAACCTGCAGGTCCAAAGTCACAGCAAGTATAAACTCACCAAAGCCAGTTATTTAGAGTGATGTTTAAAGGAACAATTCCAACTACCTCCTCTTGATTTCCAGATTTATGTGTAATACCAAGTAGTGACTTTGTATTGGTGGGTCAAACCTGCCCTCTGCTGGCTGAAGCCCTGTGGGTAGGAAAGGAAAAAATAACACCAGTTCATTACTGGACTTCTAGGTGGCAGGTACGTGAGAGCTAAGTTGCTTCGGTCATGTCCTACTCTGTGCAACCCTATGGACCACAGCCTGCCAGGCTTCTCTATCCGTGGGATTCTCCAGGCAAGAATACTGGAGTGGGTTGCCATGCCCTCCTCCAGGGGATCTTCCTGAATCAGGGGTCAAGCCCCTGTCTGTTATGTCTGACCTGCATTGGCAGTTGGACTCTTTACCACCAGCACCACCTGGGAAGGTGGTGAAGAATTCCCCCTGCCAGTGCAGGAGATGAAAGAAATGTGAGTTCAATCCCTGGGTCAGGAAGATCCCCTGGAGTAGGAAATGGCAACCCACTCCAGTACTGTTGCTTGAAAAATTCCACACAGAGAGGAGCTTGGATTGCAAAGAGTCAGACACAACTGAGCACGCATATACACGTAAATAGAACCTCCAGTTTCTACAAATTACTGCCTCTTCTGTGTTTGGAGGGTTCTATTGTAGTCAATTTACTTTTCTTTCTTTCTTTTTTTTTTTTGCTCCCTGGCTTGTGGGATCTTAGTTCACCAGCCAAGGATCGAACCCACAGCCCCTGCACTAAAATTACAGAATCTTAACCATTGGACTGCCAGAGAAAGCCCAAATGTAATCAACTTTCTACCATATAACTCTTTGGGTTTTTAAAGACCTAATGTCATACTGGTGTCTCAGTTTTGATCTCTTTCTTTGGCACCTGGAGGTTTTGTATGAGGGGTAGCTAGATCAGTCTTGATGAGTGTGGAACCATACTGACAGACCCGTGCCTATGCCCCTTCCTGGCCCTCCTTCCTGGCCGCTTCTATTGCTGTTTCCATTCACCCATACTCTGACATTTGATGACAATGGTTAACAAAAGACAGCCAGGAGAGTTATTCCCTCTACTTCATTGTTGAATCAAACCTCTTCTGAGTTCAAATTTTCATGGGGAATATACATGTAGTTGTAGATAACTCACTGGTGTCCACTCCCAAAGATATACCACACCCTTCTTGCCTAGATTTTCTTAGCCTCAGTATTCGAATATTTCTACCTCTGGGTCCTTGACCAGCCAGTAATGCCATTCACCATTGCTCATATGCCTTTATATATTCTAAGATTGGGATACTTTTCCCGCACGAAGTATTGATAGATGAACAAATATACTTTCCCGGTGGGAAGATCAATATTCCTAATCATTTTTCAGGGCTCTAGCAATGGTGTTGTAATGCAGCTGCAGCACATTTTCAGAATGAAAGTCAGTCCCCAGCTGACTTTCTGTCAAAACAAACTCAGATTTTTCCACTTTTGTCAGCTGCCCATAAAGGACCCCGCTTCATGAGACCATAGATATGACCTGAAGGAGCAGTGCTGATAATAATTGTGATAGATGAGGTGGGTGATAAGCTAATACAGCTTACTCCTCCTCTGTTGTCTTTCTTATGCTCAGTCATGGATGTACTGTTTCCAATTTATGATGGATTGCTCCTGGACATCACTAACTTCCCAGGTGGCGCTGGTGGTAAAGAACCTGCCTGCCACAGCAGGAGACATGAGAAATGTGGGTTCAGCTCCTGGGTCAGAATGATCCCCTGGAGAAGGACATGGAAACCCACTCCAGTATTCTCTTTGGAGAATCCCATGAACAGAGAAGCCTGACAGTCTAAAGTCCATGGGGTTGCAAAGAGTCAGACATGACTCAAGCGACTTAGCACACATAGCACGCACGCATCCCTAGCTTCACAACTTGGTCAATCTTGATATTAGACAGTTTATATGCAGCATCACATGATGCTTAATAGTCAGTATTCTATCAGGTTCCTGTGGCACACCGGGAGCTGTTTTTAGTTTTTATTTTTGGTCATACTGTGTGGCTTGCGGGATCTTAGTTCTCTAACCAGGGATTGAAACCAGGCCCTCAGCAATGAGCACAAGGAGTCCTAACCCCTGGACAACCAGGGAATTCCCCGGAGCTGTTTTTTAAAAGGTATATAAACAGGTATATACCTGTTTTTTAAAAGGTATATAATTTCCTCTTGAAAATGGCATGGTTTTACTCCACAACCCAAGAGCTACTTATGAGTCTCCCATAAACTTAACACGTGACTGTTTTTCACCATTGAAACCTCCCAAACCAGAAGATGCCAGGACGATGAGTCAAGCGATGCCTTTTGTGCTGTAACCTTGACCTGCTGCAGAGACCTTTCTTACTCTGGGTGCACCAAGTTCCCTATTGCAGTGGATAATTATCTTCAGACCAAATGTTGCTTGGATATCTGTCTTATTTCTTCCCTAAGAAGAAGTTTATTTTTAAGAGCTTCTGCCTTAATTTTTTTTTTTTTTTTCTGTCACTGGTAAGTGTTTAGAGGAGGTATGTCCAGTTGTGGACGTACAGAAACGTCTTCACTATATATCTCCAGATTCTGTTTCCATTTTCAGGTCATTGTTCCTAGCACATTCTAAAAGCAGTAAATATTAAGTGGAGCGACCTTTGTGTAATTATTTTCCCGCCGTGAATCTGTTCTTTGGGATTCCTGTTGATGTCTCACTTATTACTGCTACCTTCATTCCTCAACTAGTATTAATAGTGGTATCCTGAATATATGCAGCCCAAAACATTTTTAAGGAACGAACTTTGGGTATAAAGTTTTTACCATTTTCTAAAGCTCATTAAAATCTAAAGTTACCTGTCTGTATAGTCTTTAAATATCCTCAAACTTTTCAACTGTTGGCAAAGAAGATGATGAAAATGTTCAAGGGTAATAACTTCTTGGGGAATTATAATCTGTGTATATTTGTAAGGACATTTCTTAATCATGTGTGTAGTGAGGATCTCTAAATTTTCCCCCAAGTTTATACTCTGTCTTTCAAATTCCCTAATTTTTTTCTCAAGATACTCAGCTAAAATAATTTTTTAAAATGAAAGCTAAGTTGAAATGGATACATTTTAGTTTTGACCACAGAGCTGAAAAGATTTGGCAGTTGCTATAACTGGACATGGAACAACAGACTGACTCCAAATAGGAAAAGGAGAACGTCAAGGCTGTATATTGTCACCCTGCTTATTCAACTTACATGCAGAGTATATCATGAGAAACACTGGGCTGGAAGAAACACAAGCTGGAATCAAGATTGCCGGGAGAACTATAAATAACCTCAGATATACAGATGACACCACCCTTATGGCAGAAAGTGAAGAGGAACTCAAAAGCCTCCTGATGAAAGTGAAAGAGGAGAGTGAAAAAGTTGGCTTGAAGCTCAACATTCAGAAAACTAAGATCATGGTATCTGGTCCCATCACTTCATGGGAAATAGATGGGGAAACAGTGGAAACAGTGTCAGACTTTATTTTTTGGGGTTCCAAAATCACTGCAGATGCTGATTGCAGCCATGAAATCAAATGATGCTTACTCCTTGGAAGGAAAGTTATGACCAACCTAGATAGCATATTAAAAAGCAGAGACATTACTTTGTCAACCAAGGTCCATCTAGTCAAGGCTATGGTTTTTCCAGTAGTCATGTATGGATGTGAGAGTTGGACTGTGAAGAAAGCTGATCGTTGAAGAATTGATGCTTTTGAACTGTGGTGTTGGAGAAGACTCTTGAGAATCCCTTAGACTGCAAGGAGACCCAACCAGTCCACTCTATAGGAGATCAGTCCTGTGTGTTCATTTGAAGGACTGATACTAAAGCTGAAACTCCAATACTTTGGCCATCTCATGCAAAAATTTGACTCACTGGAAAAGATTCTGATGCTGGGAGGGATTGGGGGCAGGAGGAGAAAGGGACGACAGAGAATGAGATGGCTGGATGGCATCACCGACTCGATGGACATGAGTTTGAGTGAACTCTGGGAGTTCATGATGGACAGGGAGGTCTGGCATGCTGTGATTCATGGGGTTGCAAAGAGTCGGACACGACTGAGCGATTGAACTGAACTGATGTTTTTTTATACATGAGAACAGGCATCATTATTCAGTTGTTCTGAGGGTGTGGAGCTAATTCTGAGTGCTCAGTGTGCATTACTAGAGGCTGCTTTTCAAAATTATTTGAAACTCTTAGTTTTAAATTGCATACAGGTCTCATAAAACCGATGATGACATCTCCAAAGCGTGCAGAAGGCACTAAACAGCAGCAGATTAGGATGCTTATTATATTGAGACACATGTACTTTTTAAAAATAGGGAAATGATGTATACAGACACACCAATTTATTTTTCCAGAATCTTAAAAGTTCACTTTAGATCCAGATGTAACATTTAACGAATGTTTCTCCCCCAGGTAGATGAGAAGCAAACTTACACATTGATGGAGCCTGCAGCTGGCAGGGCAACCTGGTTGTTCCCTCTCCCCAGATCTGTTTTTCTAAGACACTGTTTTCAGTGTTATCACCTGTTTTTGTTCTTTTTTTCTCTTAAGACAAACATCTTCTCCAATAATTGTGCTTCTCTGAAAGCAAAAGCATTTTATATCAGGACTGTACTGATAATTGCAATAACAGATCAAATATAACCTTAAAGACAAATGACTTTGATGTTTGTTTTGTTTCCTTAAAGAGTAATTAAATATTTTCTTCCTATTTTCACTCTTGTCTAATCTTGGTCTCCTGATTTCATGTAATTTAACTTCAAATTCCCTCACACAGAGTGGACTTCTCACGTATCTTGGAAAGAAACAGGCAGTTGACTGCCTGCCCCATATTAGAAGCCCAGTGGTGGCTCTTATGCTCTCCCCCCACCCTTTTTTTTTCTAACTCAACAGCAAAGTCAGTGTGATTCCTTCTTGGTGGCAAATAAGCATTGAAATGGATTCAGAAATAGCTTTGCAGGAAGTATTTGAAGGGAAAAAAATTCTTAGTATAATGATTGGGCAGAGACTGCACTAGATTTAAATAGATCTTGAGTTAACTATAAAGAAGGAGATTTAAAAAATAGTTTTTTTAAAAAAGCCCATTTTTAGCCTAAGAAATAAAAAGTTTTCTCTTGTCCTTTATTTTCAAGATGATGGTTGAAATTTCCTTCTCCATAGCTGAATTATGCTCAGCAGAGAATGCTGAACTGCTGTGCCAAAAATCATTCTAACTACTCGATGGTAGAAAAAGAATAAGTTGTGAAGCCATAAACTGATGAGAATTTATTCTAAAATATGGTAGAGAATTTATTCTCAAATATGTTTTTTTTTTTTTTTAAGAAAAAGGAAGCTAGTGTGCATACGTTTTTAAAACTGTGTCTTGATAGAAATTAGATTTTTCATAGTCTGAAATTCAAATATAGTATAAGAAGTAACTCTATGGTATTTCCATTTTATTTTACTTTAAATAATGAGTAGAAATTAAGTTGATAGAATAAGTCAATAAAAAATGAATATTCGAATCTATTTTCAATCAAGGGAAATAATTTGATCTCTATATATATCTTAAAGCTATTCACATAAACTTTTACATAATTTAAATATACTAATTTACTAAAAATAATTTTTTAAAATTTGCTAATAAAATCTTTTAAATGACAGCCACCAAAAAAGTGAATTAGTATATATCTCGCTTTTATTTCTATTTCCTACTTTTAAAGTTATTTAAACATTTGTAGGCCCATAATTTTCAAATGTGGTTATCAGTAGCACTCAGCTCTCTGCTGTGTCTCTGTGTGTATTATCATATTTTGACCATAGAAAAATGGATCAAAACATATAGAAGAATTACTGGAAGTATCTTATACCTTTCAAACTATTATTTTCAAATCATGATGAAAAAAATGCCACAAAGTTCAATTCCTTTGTGAGGAAAAGGGGGTGCAGGGGGAGAACAGCTGTACTCTCCATTCTCGAGCGTTAGGCGTTCGCTGGGCCCCTGTAGTGATGTGATGGCTGAGGCTCTCCTTTAGGCAGCTGCGCGTCGGACGGGAGCGATCCGCCGCCACCATGCAGGTCTGATGAATCCTCTCCTCCGGGATCAAGGGCTGCTGCGTAGGTGTGCGGGCCTCACACGGAGGAGGTACTCCTTGTGAGGCATTCTCCTGTGTGCCTGCTCCTCACGGCAGACCGTTTCTAGAGACACGCAATGGCTGAATCCATTGTTTTGCTGTCTTTGAAGAAAAATCACTGTCCTGACATCTGACCAATCTGTGAGGATTTGATTTTGTGGATAGCTTTTTCCAAATGTTGCTTTAACTCTTCACACTGTGTATTGTGTTGCAAAATTTTCTTGAAAACCTGAAAATGCATGAAAATGTGCTCAGAACAATGAGAACATAAATATGCTTATAACATAAGAGATCTGTACAAGTGTTAGCTTCAAAATGTTGGAATTTAGATTTTTTCCTGCACATAAATATATGTTTATCTCCATGTATAAAAATATATATGCCTTATATTTTAATGTTTTCTTAATATGCATTTCTTGAAAGTCCACTGTGACTAACATCTCATTTCTGTTTCTTTATTGTTTCCTTTCAGTCTCCTAAACACTTAATTTTTAATTAATTAATACTATTCCATTTTAAAGATGCAGAAATTGGGGCACTGAGAGATACAATTACTCACCCAGTGTCATACAGCTGGTAAGCGGAGAAGCCAGGATTTGATCCTAGTGGGGGCTTCAGTCTATATGCTCTTAACCACATGATACCCTGCCCTATCTTAGCTTGATATTTGATAGAACACTCTATATAGGCTCATTCCTTCATTGATTTATTAATTAGCTAGTAGTGACTGTGTACTTGGGCTTCCCTGGTAGCTCAATGTTATAGAATCCACCTGTTAAGCTAGAGATGTGGGTTTGATGCCTCGGTCGGTAAGATCCTTTAGAGAAGGAAATGGCAACCCACTTCAATATTCTTGCTGGAAAGAGTCGGACACAACTTAGCAACTCATCAGCAACTGTGTATTTACTGTGCGTTGTGCTCTATAGCGGGTGGTAAGGATAAACTGCCAATAAGGAGAAAAAAGTCCTCAAGTGACTGTTTCCACAAACGACTGCATACGAAATGTTATCTCCTTATGAATGAATTTTCAGTGTTGTCTACAAGACACAGCCAAAAGAAAGAATTGAGATAAAGGATTATAACTAAGAGAAACTGCCAAGTCTTATGAAAAGAACTTCCTAGTGTTCCCCAGCCCAAATGCTTCAGAACATGTATTTTCAAACTCAAATTGCTCATGTTGTGTTTTGAGCCCACTTGACCTAGCCTTGTCCTTAGGTACATATATAACTCTCTACTGTGGCCCTGTGCTGGCACAGTTTTTATCTTTGAAAATTATTAAGTTGTATATGCTAATATAAAATTTACATGTTATGAAACTCAATTACTTTGCTTTTCCCCATACATTTTATTTCCTAACTCCTAAAATATATTTTAACAAAGAATTATGGTGTAATATTTATGTTGAAATGCAATTTTAGTCTGCTATAGCATTTCTGTTTTTAAAATCAATTGCTCACATTAGAATTATGTAAAACACGCTTCAGTTCAGTTCAGTTCAGTCGCTCAGTAGTGTCTGACTCTTTGCGACCCCATGAATCACAGCATGTCAGGCCTCCCTGTCCATCACCATCTCCCGGAGTTCACTCAAACTCTATCCACAGAGTCGGTGATGCCATCCAGCCATCTCATTCTCTGTCATCCCCTTCTCCTCCTGCCCCCAACCTTTCCCAGCATCAGAGTCTTTTCCAGTGAGTCAACTCGTCGCATGAGGTGGCCAAAGTATTGCAGTTTCAGCTTTAGCATCAGTCCTTCCAATGAACACTCAAATGCTTAGTATCACTTAAATGTTGGATTCTTTCTATAGTCAGGTTTTTATTTTTTTTTAGTACAAAGGAAGAAGGAAATACTGAGATGCCTGTAAGACTGTAATATTAAAGAATGACAATACTACATGGTGTAATGAAGTATCTGTTTTATTCTTGTTCAGTGTCAGGGAAAAGTCATAGCATTTGTAACTGTCAATGGCTTGGTTATAGCTCTCATGTCTTTCCAAAATGTTTCATTAAAATAGTCATACTTAGTTAAATGCCCAGTCAAAGACCTTAGTGTTACTTTATCTATGCAAATAAAAACAGAGCAAATTTAAATAACATAAACCTCATTAAGAAAATTAATACTCTTGTATATTTATCAGAATTATTTACTTTGAAACTGGAAATGTGCTTCTTTTCTGGCATGTGTGTGGCAATTATAACACATGCTGTATGTTAACCAAACAGTCCATCTTGAAGCAGCACTGTGGTAACACCAAAGCAAAGTTTTATCTTAAAAAAAGATTTGATGTTCTGAGAACACACTGGTTGGAAATAATGAAAGAAACAGAGACCCTTGGTGTCCAGCTCCCCAGCATCACGGCTAATAGTGTTCCAAGTCTCTGAAAATAAAGAAGTGCCTCGATGGAGGAGCTCCTCAATTTATTTATTAAAAGAAAAAAAGTTCTCTGTATTAAAGCTAGAGTCACACAAATTGCTCAAACCCAGATGACTAGATGAAGTCTTTATTGAAACGACAATGAAAATAATTATATTGTTAATTGTCAACTTATAGAAAAACTCCTTTGGCAATTCAGACACACTGGCATGAGCAACAAAGATAATGAACATTTTTATAAACAACGTCCCTTGAAACTCTTCAAATGCAACATCATTGAAATGCCATTTTGGTGTGATTACTCAGTAATAAAGAGTGAATTTTTGAGACACATCAGGTAGCATAAGGACAAATGAACCTTTAACTCATATGAGGAAAACAATTGTTTAGAGGGCTTTTCTTATCCTTTTCAACATTCCCTATTTGTATGAAAAATGACATAGTTAAATCTGATTAGGTAATTTCATACAAAAACAGTAGGAAAGGATGAGATTGATCATTTTGGTCTGTTTTAACATACAAGGGAACAATGAAATTTTAATCAGGATATAATTGGTTATGGTGAAAAAAATGATTATTACATACCAAGAAGGATGGAACAGGTAGTGCAGTGGTAAAGAATACCCCAGCCAATTCAGGAGACACAAGAGATGAGGCTTCAACCCCTGGGTAGGAAGAGCCCCCAGAGTAGGAAATGGCAACCCACTCCAGTATTCTTGAGGGGGAAATTCCATGGACAGAGGAGCCTGGCGGGCTACAGTTCATGGGGCCACTAAGAGTTGGACATGACTGAGCACACACACAAGAAGGATATTGAACAAAGGACAATTTTATAAAATCTTCCCTTTTTTCATTATTTCCACTTTTATTTCAGATATTAAAAATAAAATGAAAAAATACTACTATCAGCAATTATATGCCAATAAAATGGACAACTTGGAAGAAATGGACAAATTCTTGGAAAAGTACAACTTTCTAAAACTGAACCAGGAAGAAATAGAAAATCTTAACAGACCCATCACAAGCACGGAAATTGAAACTGTAATCAGAAATCTTCCAGCAAACAAAAGCCCAGGTCCAGATGGCTTCACAGCTGAATTCTACCAAAAATTTAGAGAAGAGCTAACACCTATCCTACTCAAACTCTTCCAGAAAATTGCAGAGGAAGGTAAACTTCCAAGCTCATTCTATGAGGCCACCATCACCCTAATCCCAAAACCAGACAAAGATGCCAGAAAAAAAGAGAACTACAGGCCAATATCACTGATGAACATAGATGCAAAAATCCTTAACAAAATTCTAGCAATCAGAATCCAACAACACATGAAAAAGATCATACATCATGACCAAATGGGCTTTATCCCAGGGATATAAGGATTCTTCAATATTCGCAAATCAATCAATGTAATACACCACTTTAACAAAATGAAAAATAAAAACCATATGATTATCTCAATAGATGCAGAGAAAGCCTTTGACAAAATTCAACATCCATTTATGATCAAAACCCTCCAGAAGGTGGGAATAGAAGGAACATTCCTTAACATAATAAAAGCTATATATGACAAACCCACAGGAAACATTATCCTCAATGGTGAAAAATTGAAAGCATTTCCCCTAAAGTCAGGAACAAGACAAAGGTGCCCACTCTCACCACTACTATTCAATATAGTTTTGGAAGTTTTGGCCACAGCAATCAGAGCAGAAAAAGACATAAAAGGAATCCAAATTGGAAAAGAAGAAGTAAAACTCTCACTGTTTGCAGATGATATGATCCTCTACACAGAAAACCCTAAAGACTCTACCAGAAAATTTCTAGAGCTAATCAATGAATATAGTAAAGTCGCAGGATATAAAATCAACACACAGAAATCCCTTGCATTCCTATACAGTAATAATGAGAAAATAGAAAGAGAAATTAAGGAAACAATTCCATTCACCATTGCAACGAAAAGAATAAAATACTTAGGAATATATCTACCTAAAGAAACAAAAGACCTATATATAGAAAACTATAAAACATTGGTGAAAGAAATCAGAGAGAACACTAATAGATGAAGAAATATATCGTGTTCATGGATTGGAAGAATAAATATTGTGAAAATGAATATATTACCCAAAGTAATTTATAAGTTCAATGCAATCCCTATCAAGCTATCAACGGTGTTTTTCACAGAACTAGAACAAATAATCTCACAATTTGTATGGAAATACAAAAAACCTCGAATAGCCAAAACAATCTTGAGGAAGAAAAATGGAACTGGGGGAATCAACCTGCTGGACCACAGGCTCTACTACAAAGCCACAGTCATCAAGACAGTATGGTACTGGCATAAAGACAGAAATATAGATCAATGGAACAAAATAGAAAACCCAGAGATAAATCCATGCACCTATGGACACCGTATCTTTGACAAGGGAGGCAAGAATATTCAATGGAGAAAAGACAATCTCTTTAACAAGTGGTGCTGGGAAAACTGATCAACCACTTGTAAAAGAATGAAACTAGAACAATCCTGAACACCATACACCAAAATAAACTCAAAATGGATTAGAGAGCTAAATGTAAGACCAGAAACTATAAAACTCCTAGAGGAGAACGTAGGCAAAACACTCTCCGACATAAATCACAGCAGGATCCTCCATGACCCACCTCCCAGAATATTGGAAATAAAAGCAAAAATAAACAAATGGGACCTAATTACAATTAAAAGCTTCTGCATAGCAAAGGAAACTATAAACAAGGTGAAAAGACAACCTTCAGAATGGGAGAAAATAATAGCAAATGAAGCAACTGACAAAGGATTAATCTCAAAAATATACAAGCAACTCCTGCAGCTCAATTCCAGAAAAATAAACGACCCAATCAAAAAATGGGCCAAAGAACTAAACAGACATTTCTCCAAAGAAGACATAAAGATGGCTAACAAACACATGAAAAGATGCTCAACATCCCTCATCATCAGAGAAATGCAAATCAAAACCACAATGAGGTACCATTTCACACCAGTCAGAATGGCTGCTATCCAAACATCTACAAGCAATAAATGCTGGAGAGGGTGTGGAGAAAAGGGAACCTTCTTACACTGTTGGAGGGAATGCAAACTAGTACAGCCACTATGGAGAACAGTGTGGAGATTCTTTAAAACCTGGAAATAGAACTGCCATACAACCCAACAATCGCACTCCTGGGCATACACACCAAGGAAACCAGAATTGAAAGAGACACATGTACTCCAATATTCATCGCAGCGCTGTTTATAATATCCAGGTCATAGAAGCAACCTAGATGTCCATCTGCAGATGAATGGATAATAAAGCTGTGGTACCTTTACACAATGGAGTATTACTCAGCCATTAAAAAGAATGTATTTGAATCAGTTCTAATGAGGTGGATGAAACTGGAGCCTATTATACAGAGTGAAGTAAGCCAGAAAGAAAAACACCAATACAGTATACTAACGCATATAGGGATTTAGAAAGATGATAACGATAACCCTGTATACGAGACAGCAAAATAGACACAGGTGTATAGAACAGTGTTTTGGACTCTGTGGGAGAGGGTGAGGGTGGGATGATTTGGGAGAATGGCATTGAAACATGGGATGGGGAGGGAGGTGGGAGGGTGGTTCAAGATGGGGAACATATGTACACCCGGGGCAGATTCATGTCAATATATGGAAAACCAATACAATAATGTAAATTATTAGCCTCCAATTAAAATAAATAAATTTTAATTAGGTCCCATTTGTTTATTTTTGCTTTTATTTCCAATATTCTGGGAGGTGGGTCATGGAGGATCCTGCTGTGATTTATGTCGGAGAGTGTTTTGCCTACGTTCTCCTCTAGGAGTTTTATAGTTTCTGGTCTTACATTTAGCTCTCTAATCCATTTTGAGTTTATTTTGGTGTATGGTGTTAGGAAGTGTTCTAGTTTCATTCTTTTACAAGTGGCTGCACAGCAAAGGAAACTATAAGTAAGGTGAAAAGACAGCCTTCAGAATGGGAGAAAATAATAGCAAATGAAGCAACTGATAAAGGATTAATCTCCAAAATATACAAGCAGCTCCTGCAGCTCAATTCCAGAAAAATAAATGACCCAATCAAAAAATGGGCCAAAGAACTAAACAGACATTTCTCCAAAGAAGACATACAGATGGCTAACAAACACATGAAAAAATGCTCAACATCCCTCATAATCAGAGAGATGCAAATCAAAACCACAATGAGATACCATTTCACACCAGTCAGAATGGCTGCTATCCAAAAGTCTACATGCAATAAATGCTGGAGAGGATGTGGAGAGAAAGGAACCCTCTTACACTGTTGGTGGGAATGCAAACTGGTACAGCCACTATGGAGAACAGTATGGAGATTCCTCAAAAAATTGGAAATAGAACTGCCATATGATCCGGCAATCGCACTCCTGGGCATACACACCGAGGAAACCAGAATTGAAAGAGACACATGTACGCAAATGTTCATTGCAGCACTGTTTATAATAGCGAGGACATGGAAGCAACCTAAATGTCCATCTGCAGACGAATGGATAAGAAAGCTTTGGTACATATACACAATGGAGTATTATTCAGCCATTAAAAAGAATACATTTGAATCAGTTCTAATGAGGTGGATGAAACTGGAGCCTATTATACAGAGTGAAGTAAGCCAGAAAGAAAAACACCAATACAGTATACTAACGCATATATATGGAATTTAGAAAGATGCAAATGATAACCCTGTATATGAGACAGCAAAAGAGACACAGATGTATAGAACAGTCTTTGGGACTCTATGGTAGAGGGTGAGGGTGGGATGATTTGGGAGAATGGCATTGAAACACGTATGTTGTCATATGTGAAACGAATCACTAGTTCAGGGTCAATGCATGTTATAGGATGCTCGGGGCTGGCATGCGGGGATGACCCAGAGGGAGGATAAAGGGAGGAGGGAGGTGGGAGGGGGGTTCAGGAGGGGGAACTTATGTAAACCCAGGGCAAATTCATATCAATGTATGGCAAAACCAACCAATATAATATTGTAAAATAATTTGCCTCCAATAAAAAATAAATTAATTACCTAAAAAAAAAATTAATAAATAAATTAAAAAATAAAAAAGGAATGTTCCATAAAAATAAAAGAAACAAGAAAAAAGATTATAAATTATTCATTTTATGTGAATACATCTATCAGTGTTTCATGATTGATATACATTTTTTAGAATGTTAGCCTACATAATATATTAACCACAAAGCTGACAAAGAACACTGGTGAAACCACCAAGGTAAAAGTACTGTTGCTTTGTTTTTCTGGTACAAATTCAGATTTCTCTTTTGAAGTTATGTCCTTCATTTCTACATCTTAATTTGATACATACATGTACTGCTTAAAATGTATTTGTAAGCAAATTCTAGACTTCCTTTGTTCTAACCGTGGATGATTTCTAAGCTTTGAACATATATATTTTTAGTTTACTTTAAATAGCAAAATCTTTCTTTCAGAGAAAAATATTTACAGGAAATGCTGTTTTTAATAGAATGAAAGTAAGTATAAATTAGTAATTTTACATTTAAAACCTACGTCTTACTGCAAACTTTAGTGTTTCAAATGTTTTCTTATAAGTTAAAAAACCTTAAATATATAATTTTCCTTTATATAATTTTCACTTTAAAGATCAAAACCTGCCTTTATCTCCATTATCCATGTTATAGAAAATTAAGGGATTGTTTTCTTTTTCCTTCTGTTAATATCTTGGTGGTTGTAATATTTATTCATACTCTTCCTCCTCAATAGATCAGAAATTGTTCAGTATTATGTATTTCAAAATCTGTTTTTTCTTATGAGAAAAGAACTAAGGGAACTATGATTTGAACTTGTTCCTGACCCATTCTATGAAAACTAGGTAACTCACATTGTAACCTAATAAATTAAAAGTTGATAAACTGATTCAGTAGGTTTTTCTTTTACTATTGAAAAATTTGGTGGCTAATGGAAACCTCTCAGTACCCTAAAGTTCATCAAAGCTAGGGCTGGGGTTAAACTAAGCCAGGGCATCCCTTCTCCTCTTCCCTCACATTCCATTTCATGTATGGTCAGAAAGGCTTTTGTGAGCAAAGGAAATTTTGCTTTCTCCTGTGGAAGCCCTGGTTTGCTCTCATGAGGTTCTCTGAGCTCCTTTATTTTATTGACACTCTAAAAGGGCAGAGCAGTGGATTGGGTGAGTTGAGCAGTCTGTTTTCTTTTCTGACCTGTCACCTTTACTGCTAGGAATTTGGGCAACTCCCCTAATCTCATTCTGTCTAAATGTCTATACTTTTGAAATGGGAATGCTAGGTTCTTAAACATTTTCTAGGTTGAATACTCAATGTCTGTTAAGTGTCTTATCTGCAACTCTACTGGGCATCTTAAAAAATAACAAAAGAATCTCTGCAAGCTGCTGTGGAGTCCTCCTGACTGGCTAGACCTAAAGATCACTCTTTTGGATGATGCCAGTGATCATAATGCACTTAGCCTAATTAGGTGGTCAGCTTTTAAGGAAACAAATGCCATGAAACGCTTTAATGGTGGCAAGTATCTATGATTGAAAGAATTTCATTCCATTTTCCTTGAAACATGAAAATCTTCTCTAACTGCTTTATTAATCTAGTTTAGCCCTATTACTTCATGTAATGATTGACTCAACATTGCTTTGAAATAGGGCTAATTGAAAGTTTACGAAAATGTATTCTTCCATTGAAACTCTGTGTGAAAGCAAAACCCACTTTTACATCTATTTCCTTAAATTATATTTGATATCCTAATCATGAATGATTATATCACGTGTTAATCTTTGAAATCTCTCTTTGGGGATACCATGGAGGATGATATAGAAGACAAACTGAATATAGTCAGAGTGATCAGACAGCAGGTAATTTCTATTACAGAGAAAGTAGAATTAAAATGTCAAAAGAAGGCATGAGTCATAGGATTGATAAGAAACGGTTATGTGGAGAAGTTAAAGCAGAATGGCCAAAGTGGATCTAACATGAGAGAAACAATGACTTTTTGATATTGGGCTTGGAAGACATCATGGATTCTTGTGTCCCAAACAAAGATCTGAGATAAGAAGTATATATTTTGATTTTTATAAATATACATTTAGAAATATATGATTTATGCCAGTTTCCAAATAAATGTTTTAAGAAGATAAATCAGTGGTTCAAATTTTAACTTATTACTAGAAAATGAAATGTGGATACAGAAAAACACATAAAATAAATGTATAGCTCAATGAGATATTTTAAGGTAGCTCACATTGTAAAGAATCTCCCTGCAACGCAGGAAACCTCGGTTCAATCCCTGGGTCAGGAATATCCCCTGGAGAGGCAATGACTACCCACTCCAGTATTCTTGCCTGGAAAATTCCATGGACAGAGGAACCTGACAGGCTACAATCCATGGGGTCACAAAGAGTCAGACAAGACTAAGTTACTCACACTTTCACTCACTTTCACCCTTGTAACTAGCAATGATGTCAATAAATAGAACTTTTCCAGTCACTCAGAAGCCTCTCCATACCATGTCCAACTCCCTCCCACCCAACAAAAGTAATCACTGTCCAGACTATAACCATTTCCTTGCATTTCATGATGTTACATTCATGTAAGAACCCTCCATATCATAATTTCATAATTTTAAAATTTTACTTTTAAGTCTTTTTTTAAAATTGAAGTATAGTTGATTTACAATCTTGTGTTAGTTTCAGGTATAAAACAAAGTGAGTTGGTTATATATATACACATATTTTTCAGATTATTTTCCATTATCAGTTATTATAAGATATTAAATATATTTTCCAGTGTTGTACAGTAAATCCTTGTTCCTAATCTGTTTTATGTGTAGCAATTTGTTTCTTTTAATCCCATACTCCTAATATATCCTTCCCCTTCTCATTCCTGCATGGACATTAGTCCACCAGGCTCCTCTGACCATGGGATTTCCCAGCAAGAATACTGGAGTGGGTTGCTATTTCCTTCTCCAAGGGATCTTCTCTACCCTGGGATCGAACATGGGTCTCCTTTGCTGGTGGATTCTTTACCAACTGAGCCACCAGGGAGGCAACCATAAGTTTATTTTCTGTGTCTGTGATTCTATTTTTCTTTTATATATAGATTCATTTGTATTAGTCTTTAGATTCCACATATAGGTTATATCATGTAATATTTGTCTTTTTCTTCTTGCTTCACTTGGTATGATATTCTTTAGTTCTGTTCATGTTTTTGCAATATTTCATTCTTTTTTTAATCACTGAGTAACAGACTCTTGAGAGTCCCTTGGACTGCAAGGAGATCCAACCAGTCCATTCTAAAGGAGATCAATCCTGAGTGTTCATTGGAAGGACTGATGCTAAAGCTGAAACTCCAATTCTTTGGCTACCTCATGCGATGAGTTGACTCACTGGAAAAGATTCTGATGCTGGGAGGGATTGGGGGCAGGAGGAGACGGGGATGACAGAGAATGAGATGGTTGGATGGCATCACCGACTCTGTGGACATGAGTTTGAGTGAACTCCGGGAGTTGGTGATGGACAGGGAGGCCTGGTGTGCTGTGATTCATGGGGTTGCAAAGAGTCGGACACGACTGAGCGACTGAACTGAACTGAATATCCCATTTTATGTGCATTCATGTAGACCACTGACCAGATGCCATGATCTTAGTTTTCTGAATGTTGAGCTTTAAGCCAACTTTTTCACTCTCCTCCTTCACTTTCGTCAAGAGTCTTTTTAATTCCTCTTCACTTTCTGCCATAAGGGTGGTGTCATCTGCATATCTGAAGTTATTGATATTTCTCTTGGCAATCTTGATTGCAAATTGTGCTTCCTCCAGCCCAGCGTTTCTCATGATGTACTCTGCATATGTTAAATAAGCAGGGTGACAATATATAGCCTTGACATACTTTTTTTCCTATTTGTAACCAGTCTGCTGTTCCATGTCCAGTTCTAACTATTGCTTTCTGACTTGCATACAGGTTTCTCAAGAGGCAGGTTAGGTGGTCTGGTATGCCCATCTCTTTCAGAATTTTCCACGGTTTATTGTGATCCATACAGTGAAAGGCTTTGTCATAGTCAATGAAGCAGAAATAGATGTTTTTCTGGAACTCTCTTTCTTTTTCCATGATCCAGTGGATGTTGGCAATTTGATCTCTGTTACCTCTGCTTTCTCTAAACACAGTTCACATATTGTTGAAGCCTGGCTTGGAGAATTTTGAGCATGACTTTACAAGTTTGTGAGATGAGTGCAATTGTGCAGTAGTTTAATGAATAGAAGAAGAAGAAGTGAAGTCTCTCAGTCGTGTCCTACTCTTTGCGACCATTGGACTGTTTCCTACCAAGCTCCTCCATCCATGGGATTTTCCAGGCAAAAGTACTGCAGTGGGTTGCCATTTCCTTTTCCAGGGGATCTTCCCGACCCAGGGATTGAACCTGGGTCTCCCGATTGTAGGCAGACTCTTTACTGTCTGAGCCACCAGGGAAGCCCTATTTTAAGCCCTATGTTTAAGTTTAATGTATAGATCTATTAATTACTTGAGGGCTACAAAATGGTCATACTCCAGTTCTATCACTTATATTTAGCCTATTTTAGAAAAAAAAGACTTTGGGTTATGTAGTAGAAAATTCAACTAGAAAGGTAAGATAAATGCTTGAACATTCTCAAGTACCCATTTTCAAGGAATTAGTTGATTTCCTATCATCCTTATAGTTAGTTTTAAAATATATTATTATAAATAAATGTTTTTCCCATCATTGGCCAGTAAGAACCTCTTTGAATTGTCTCTTTAAGACTGCAATCTGGGAATTTAAAAAGCTTGTTCCAGCTGGTTTGCGTTCTATAGCTATGCGTTAGCAAAATAGAGTATAAATGAGCATTCCAATAGCACGAGTTCAAATAGATATTTTCAATTAAAATTTATGTCTATAGATTTTTTAACTTAACTCTTCTATATTACAACTATATTTCCTTTCTTTTAGTCTAAAAATGCTCGCCTCAATATCATAAGTAATAGGGTTAGAATAACTCATAATTTATGCATTTGCTGTATACATTAGATATACAATAATCTCAGAACAACAGTGCTAAAGCTATCACCTCCAATATAATTAACAAGAGTAGTTAAACATATTCTTTTAATAAAAGCCCTCCTCATTTATTCCTTAATTTAAAAGTATCTGAGCACAGAGGTATTCAAATAACACTTTCCATTTTAACCTTTATTTAGTCTTACTTAGATCTACGAATATCCATAGGTTTTAATCTTTATGGTGTTGTTTTATAGTCATTTTAGTAGTCTGAACTATAATCTTAGTAAACGTCAGGATGGGCTCATGGAGCAATATTTCCTGAGTTCTTATGTGTGATGAGTTTGGACCTTTACAGTTGAAATCAGTTTTGTTCACTTCAGTTCAGTTCAGTCGCTCAGTCCTGTCCGACTCTCCGCGACCCCATGAATCACAGCACGTCAGGCCTCCCTGTCCATCACCAACTCCCGGAGCTCACTCAAACTCATGTCCACAGAGTCGGTGATGCCATCCAGCCATCTCATTCTCTGTCGTCCCCTTCTCCTCCCGCCCCCAACCTTTCCCAGCATCAGAGTCTTTTCCAGTGAGTCAACTCGTCGCATGAGGTGGCCAAAGTATTGCAGTTTCAGCTTTAGCATCAGTCCTTCCAATGAACACCCAGGATTGATCTCTTTTAGAATGGACTGGTTGGATCTCCTTGCAGTCCAAGGGACTCTCAAGAGTCTTCTCCAACACCACAGTTGAAAAGCATCAATTCTTCGGCGATCAGCTTTCTTCACAATTTTGTTACATATGTGTAAAATCTTATTCTCCCCCCTCCCCCGTTTATCTTAAATATGTTACTCAATTTTCTTTGGATTTAAAATGTTACTACCACAAAAAATTAATTTTTTCCTCTTATAGGTCAATTTCTTTTTTGTGTATAATACCATAAGTTTTTTTTTTTTCTTATTTTTTGTCATTGGTTATTTTGAGACTATTCTCTCATGAATGTGATATTCTTTTTCAACATGTAATTTTATTTCTTCTTTTATAAAAAATTTTACTGAATTGAAATTTTTAGTATTTCTCTATCCATTAATCTTCCTACATGCCTTGGGCTGCTTTTAATATTTGCTAGTTCTTCTGTCTTGGACTTCCTTTGCCTATCTTTAATATTTGTCACTTTCTAATTATTGTTTTTTAAAAATCTCTTCTTTCATTTATCTCTGTTTTTTAATTTTTTTTTTCATTTTTTTACCTTCTATTTTTCCTAAGGTGTTACCTACTGTGTTTATGTTTGCTAGTGTTTCTCTAATTCAGTCTTTATTTCTGAAAAGATAGTTTCTGTTATTTCTATTTCTTTTTCCTGAGTTCTGTTGACAAGATCGAGGGTTCTTTTGCATGCATTAATTTTTCTTCTTTTTTTTTTATGTCTTAAGTAATTTTTAATGTATTTAACTCATTTTGGACTAAGATTGTAGTTCATTATACTATATCATGGGGGACATTTTTCATATAAAAATTTGCATGGAATTTGACCTCGATACTTTTTTTTGTTTCCTATTTTTATGTGAAATTATATTTTTTTCTGAACTTTTAGTAGGAGTTCTGGTTATAAGATATATTCTAAACCTCTCTCAATTCATCCTTCTCTTGTTCTCCTCTAATACAAAACTGGAGGAGCCTGATGTCTAAGATTTCCTGGTTTTGTTTCTTCCCCACTTTTCTCTAAAATGCTTTCCCCCTTCATTTTGTTTTATTTGTCCTGCTCAATTTTACTTCCACTGCAGATGGTTGCTCCTTAGCCTAGGAGACCTAACTGGTCAGGTTTAAGATTTCCAAAGGTCAAACTGCTCTAACCTTTTCAGATTGTTTTATTGTGAGCCTCTCAATTAACCTCATATTGGATTTGGCAAAAATACTATAAGTTTCAGTAGCTCTTTTCAGATTGTACTACTGTTGTATCTGCATGTTTTAACGGTTTCCTGTTTGTTTGTTTTTTTCTCTTTTAGTTCCATCAGACCTCATGCTGCTTTTCTCTACTTTCTCATGTGCAGATGCTGATACAAGTCTTGTGGTCATTGGTGGTTGATCCTCAATCAATTATATTTTGAAGTTTACAGGGATACCTTGTCACCTAAATTTGCTATAAATATTACTTGTAAGTTTTTGGATATATTTTCTAGCTTTTTTGCATGTTTTACCATCCAGTTTGCTCTCTCTGTGTTTGTAAGAATTAAAAATTATATTGCTATAACCATCCTTCCACAATCTCTTCCTCTCGCTTTTTTTTTTTTACAATATACCATGGTTGTTAAAAGTACTAACTGGAATCAAACTACCTGGATTAAAATCCCAGGTAACAATACCACCAGTAAGCATTGTTACCTTGGCACACCCCTGGACTCTAAAATTGAGATAATACAATTTATCTTAAAGGTTTATAATAAGATTACATAAATTAATATTTTAAATGCATTTATAATTATTCCTCATACATAATAACTGCAGTGTATGTGTTTGTTAAATACATTTCAAATTTAATATATATTAGTTATTTAGAAATGCAATTAATATATCATTCAAAACAGAAAAATACTATCAATCAATGCCATTACTTTATTATTTTATTAAAAATTATAATCCATATTCTAGATGATTTGATACTTTGGGTTGTTAAGTAACAGACATTGAGTCAATGAATAGTCAGGTGAATAAAGTGCTAATAATAAAAACACAAAGAGTTGCATAGTATAGTTTTTAATACTAACTTTACTGTGATGTCCTGGCAACAAAGACCTATTTAGTTTAGTAACACTTTAAGTGTTCTTCTAGAAAATAATTGTTAATCTTCCTGAAGTTATTTAGGTATTAACTTGAAGGATAAGACAGTGAATACTCAGGAGATCTCTAGTCTTCCTGATTCATGTGTCACCTGCTAAATTTAAATGTCTCTCTAACAATTTTACCCTTAATATCACTGTACAGAAAATGCAACCAGCTGTTGCCTATTTCTAATGACCCAGGGAAAATAGTTTTTAATTTATAATAGGACCAATTTAGGTTTGCTGTAAGGAAGAATTTTATGAATATGAAAGAAGTTCATGAATGTGTAATTTAGGAAATGAGACTGTAGACTCCCCTTATATTGATCTATTATAGAATAGGATAGTTATTATGTTGAGATGGTTCTTTAATAATGACCATTTATTTTAAAAGTAGTATTAATAATAATAAAACATATCAGAGCTATTATCCTATTAGTAAATAATAATATTAATAATTATTTAATAACATGCAAAGTTTAAATAGTTATGAAGAACTAGGAAAACAATAAGTATTCTATAAAAACTTATAGAAAACTGCCAAAATGACATTTGGAAAAGAATATATAAAATGTTTTTAAAAATATACTAGCTTTATAAGTATGAATTTAGAGGAACAAAAGCAGGCCAGTTACTTTAACAAGGACCACAAATGCCTTGTTAGAGAAAAGTGTGGTGAATTAATCAGAGTTAGTGTACTGGCTAATATGTTGTCTTTTGATTGGTTTCTCCATTATTGGCCTATCAAGGTTAATTTTGTGTGTTTTTCTACTTAGCACAGGTTATGGGTTTGTCTTCTCATCCACAGCAGAGTTCAAAATGAGCGCAGCTTTCCCACAGAGCAAGTGCTATGAGCAATGTAGCAGATCATCTGCCTCCGGATTTTCTTTCTCCTGTCAGGTGTGTCGCTCAACATGAGGCCAGGAGTGTGGACTATTTACACTGAGAAAAGACAGCACTGAAATCTAAAATATTAGCATGTGGGATGAATATAAGTCAGTTCTCACTGTGTTTGCATCTGGTTCTCTTCTGCGTGATATGCTGCTTTTAAGCTCAGGATAAAGAGGTCATTTTCCTCTACTCTCCTCTAAATCTTCTCTCATTTCATTTTCCAAATGCCAAATTTACAATTAAGGCAAAGATAAACCCACTAATTTATGTGGCCTAGAATTCCAGCACATGTCCCATGGCACAGACAATTAAAGAATAATTAGTATATGTAAAGCAAAACAGTGAAATTGGCAAGTGATTTCAAGCCACAAAATCACTAATTGTAAAAATTCGTTGTGAATTTGCCACGATGTTCAGAGGAATGGGACAGTCGAGTGCCAAGCCATATCTAGAGTTTGTAAACTCTAATTTTATAGTTTTATAATCAGTGTGCCACCAGTATATTATGTGATTGTAGATTTTCATCTGAAATTGTGGCACAAGCTTTGCCAATGTGACAGTTACACATTTGAGTGAACAGTGAAGAATTGAATCTGTTGTTTGCTAAGGTCAAAATACTTTTTGCCATATCAGTATTTTGAAATATGTCTTATATTTTAGATGAATTGAACACTTTATATTTCATTGTCAGTAGTGGATTTTGGTCATATTTAGCATGAGGCTTAATTTAAACTGATGCAATTTAGAAGCATTTTTTTTTCTCCTACAAAGCCCGTCAATTAAATTTTGTCTCATTATTTACATTCATGACCATTTCTCAGTTTCAGATTAGAAAATTAAGTATGAATATTTGATACTAATATGACAATTGGTGTTTTGAAATGTTCTCATTCTAGAAAATATAGCATACATTTTTTTGGTATTTAATGTCCACTGTTTGAATTAAAATTAACCTTTACATTTCCTATCGAGTACCAAGGAATAATATTTTTATTGTGTCCGACTCTTTGCAACCCCATGGACTATACAGTCCCTGGAATTCTCCAAGCCAGAATACTTGAGTGGGTAGTCTTTCCCTTCTCCAGGGGATCTTACCAACCCAGGGATAGAACCAGGTCTCTCGCACTGCATCACATTCTCTCCCAACTGAGTCACCCAGGGAAGCCCTTTCTATTGATAGTAATAATTAGTTTACTAGTCCTTTCTTATAATAAATTATCACAAGATTGATACTTGAGAACTTGTCATATCACTTTTGCAACATGCTTTAGCAATAAATATAGTACAATTCAATATCAAAAAACAAACAACCCAATTAAAAATGGGCAGAAGATCTGAATAGATATTTTTCCAAAGAAAACATTCAGATGGCCAAGATGCTCAACATTACTAGTCATCAGTTCAGTTCAGTTACGTTCAGTCTCTCAGTCGTGTCTGACTCTTTGTGACCCCATGAATCGCAGCATGCCAGGGCTCCCTGTACGTCACCAGCTCCTGGAGTTGACCCAAACCCATTTCCATCGAGTTGGTGATACCATCCAGCCATCTCATCCTCTTTTGTCCCCTTCTCTTCCAGCCCCCAATCCTTCCCAGCACTAGGGTCTTTTCCAATGAGTCAACTCTTCACATGAGGTGGCCAAAAAGTATTGGAGTTTCAGCTTCAACATCAGTCCTTCCATGAACACCCAGGACGATCTCCTTTAGGATGGACTGGTTGGATCTCCTTGCAGTCCAAGGGACTCTCAAGAGTCTTCTGCAACACCACAGTTCAAAAGCATCAATTCTTTGGTGCTCAGTTTTCTTCACCGTCCAACTCTCATATCCATACATGACCACTGGAAAAACCATAGCCTTGACTAGACGGACCTTGGTTGGCAAAGTAATGTCTCTGCTTTTTAATATGCTGTCTAGGTTTGTCATAACTTTCTTTTCAAGGAGTAAGTGTCTTTTAATTTCATGGCTGCAGTCACCATCTGCAGTGATTTTGGAGCCCCCCAAAATGAAGTTTGACACTGTTTCCACTGTTTCCCCATCTATTTGCCATGAAGTGATGGGACCAGATGCCGTGATGTCAGTTTTCTGAATGCTGAGCTTTAAGCCAACTTTTTCACTCTCCTCCTTCACTTTCATCGAGAGGCTGTTTAGTTCCTCTTCACTTTCTGCCATAAGGGTGATGTCATCTGCATATCTGAGGTTATTGATATTTCTCCCGGCAATCTTGATTGCAAATTGTGCTTCTTCCAGCCCAGCATTCCTCATGATGTACTCTGCATATAAGTTAAATAAGCAGGGTGACAATATACAGCCTTGACGTACTCCTTTTCCTATTTGGAACCAGTCCGTTGTTCCATGTCCAGTTCTAACTCTCGCTTCCTGACCTGCATACAGGTTTCTCAAGAGACAGGTCATCATGGAAATACAAATCAAAATCACAGTGAGGGGTCAATTCACACCTGTCAGAAATGGTTATCATCAAAAAGATTACAAATAAATGCTGGTGTGGACTGTAGAAAAGGTAAGTCTCCTACCCTATTGGTGAGAATGTAACTTGATGCGGCCACTGTGGAAAACAGTATCAATGTTTCTCAAAAAACTAAAAGTAGCACTACATTATAACAGAGCAGTTCCACTCCTGGACATATATCAGAAAACAAAAAAAAAGCACTAACTCTAAAAGATACATGTACTCCAATGTTCATACCATTTTTGTTATTGCTAAGATATAGAGGCAACCTAACTGGCCATCAACAGATGAGTGGATAAAGATGTGGTGTGTGTGTGTGTATGTGTAGTGAAATATTACTCAGCCATAAAAGAGAAAACAATTTCCTGTTTGTAGCAACATGGATGGATTTGGAGGGCATTCTGCTTATTGAACTTATATGCAGAGTACATCATGAGGAACGCTGGGCTGGAAGAAGCACAAGCTGGAATCAAGATTGCTGGGAGAAATGTCAATAACCTCAGATATGCAGATGACACCACCCTTATGGCAGAAAGTGAAGAGGAACGCAAAAGCCTCTTGATGAAAGTGAAAGAGGAGAGTGAAAAGGTTGGCTTGAAGCTCAACATTCAGAAAACAAAGATCATGGCATCTGGTCCCATCACTTCATGGGAAATAGATGGAAAAACAGTGGAAACAGTGTCAGACTTTATTTTGGGGGGCTCCAAAATCACTGCAGATACTGATTGCAGCCATGAAATTAAAAGATGCTTACTCCTTGGAAGGAGTAACTAGACTAGTAAGGACCAACCTAGATAGCATATTAAAAAGCAGAGACATTACTTTGCGAATCAAGGTCCGTCTAGTCAAGGCTATGGTTTTTCCCATGGTCATGTATGGATGTGAGAGTTGGACTGTGAAGAAAGCTGAGCGCCAAAGAATTGATGCTTTTGAACTGTGGTGTTGGAGAAGACTCTTGAGAGTCCCTTGGACTGCAAGGAGATCCAACCATTCCATTCTAAAGGAGATCAATCCTGGGTGTTCATTGGAAGGACTAATGCTAAAGCTGAAACTGCAATACTTTGGCCACCTTATGAGACGAGTTGACTCACTGGAAAAGACTCTGATGCTGGGAAAGGTTGGGGGCGGGAGGAGAAAGGGACGACAGAGAATGAGATGGCTGGATGGCACCAGGGACTCGATCAACATGAGTTTGCGTGAACTCCGGGAGTTGGTGATGGATAGGGAGGCCTGGCGTGCTGTGATTCATGGGGTCGCGGAGAGTCGGACACGACTGAGCGACTGAACTGAACTGAACTGAACCATGTAAAACATATACATAAAATGCTATAAGAGAGTATTAAAAAATAAAAAAATAATTGTACTAGTGGGATATGAGATTCTTGCATCTATTTTCTAGACTTTAAAAAAGTTGTTTTACTCCTCTTATAAATGAAAATAAATTTATTAAAATTTAGATAAACCAAAATATAGAATATATCGGAAAATTATTTGTTAAGAAAATTATTTGCTATATGGATATTTGTGCTTTTATATGTATTCACATTTACAATTTACATATTCATAAGCAATTTCAAAGTGAAAATAATTATGCTGTTCATAGAAAATTGTAATTTCTATGTTCATAAATAATAATAAAATGACAAGGTACTGTATGCTTAAGATATTAGGAATTCAATTAAATTTCTTTTGAGCTGCAAAACAAATTTAGGAATATTTTGATATAATGCTAAGATATGGTTAATAGGGAGATGGTGGATATAGTTAGTTCAATATAACTTATTAGAGAATTTTAAAATGGCGAGAAAACTCCATATTACTTCCAGGCAAAATTTTGAAGATGGTAAAGATCTTTGCAGTTTCCCAGTTATTACATCCACTCACTGCTCCCCCTACCCCTATTGGTGAATATTTTAATAGACATTCTTTTCTTTTCTTTTCCCTGGGTAATTGTCCCAGTCCTCAGTTCGTCTGGAATGACCCTTTCTGTTTTGAGCAGAGATGCAGTTTTCCCAGGTGATGATCCGATAAATGAGAATTCAATATCAGTTCACCCCTTCTAACTCATTTACCTGGACATTAAGATAAGTGCTTATCTACCATTCAAAGTTTATCATCATCTTCAGCTTCCTCTCCGTTGAAATTACATGTACTGTTGACAGAGGAAAAATCAGTTTTTGGCAACTGACTGTGTGTTAGGCTCAGCGCTATCAGCTTTACCTACTGTGTTTCTTAAGACTCTCTCAAATGTAAGCTTGGTATTTATTTTAGGCCAGAAATGAAGGAAGCTTATTGGCTTACTAAAGAGCAAGGTCTGTGTATAAATTCAGACAGAGCTGGAGTCAGGAGCTCATACAATGATACTGGTTCCACTTCTTAATTTTCATTCTCTCTTTGTTTTAGTTTCATTCTACAGAAAATCTCCTCTACGATTAGGAAAATGGATGCCTACAGCCACAAATACATATTTTCCCAGTGGCTCCTGGTAAATGTGTAAATAAATAAATAAACACACACAAGTATTGGTACAAATATATAAATATATATAAATGGGCTTCCCAGATGGCGCTAGTGGTAAAGAACCGACCTGCCAATGCTGGAGATCTAAGAGATACGGGTGTATAACATTCTATGTCTTAATTCATTTGATACTCATAACAACCCTTAAGAGGCAGATGCTATGGTTTTTTTTTTCTTTTCTTAGAAGCTATTTTTTAAATTTCCATTTTGTATGTGCCGGAACTGGAACAGAGAGAAGTTTAAGTTACTTTCTCAAGGTCACACGGTTTCACAGTGGTGGACCCAGGTTCCCAATCCAAAAAGTCTGATGTTAGTAATCCTGCTCTTCACTACTCCACTGTACTATCTGCCCAGGGTCTAAATGAAAGTACAGAGAAGGTATGTGTTGGCCCGGCATTACTTATGTTCTAAGCTGGAATTGATCACTGTATGATTAGATCGTAAAATCATGCCAAGCCAAGTGAAAGACACAAGTAAATAAAGTTGATACTGTATAACCTTTACATGGGATTCTAGAAAATAGAAATTGAGTTACAAAGTAGATCAGTAGTTGTCTGGGGCTGAGTGGTGTGAGACTGATCACAAAGGGAAAGAAAAACACTTGGAGGAAAAAGTTTGTATTTTGAATTTGGTGGTAATTTTAAAAGAATTGATATTGGTCACATTTACCAAAGTTTAATATTTTAATGTTTATAGTTTATTGCATGTGAATTATGCCTCAGTACATTTGTTAATAAAGAAATAAATATGTGTGAGAAAACAGCTGAGTTACAAGCAGTAGAAAATTAGGAAAAATAACAGTGATAAAAATAGAATAAACAGAAAAAAAAAAAAGAGAGCAAGAAAACTACCTTGTTCTGATCAGCCATCAAAAAAAGAAAAAAAAATTGGAAATGAAAAGCAGCACACTTAATGCATAGTATAGATCTGTAGAATTTATATAAGGATCTTCCACTGTCAATAATTTACAGGCATCTTTTTCTTCTACATTAGCTTAGATATTAATTTGCTTTTTTTGACAAAATAATAAAGCAATCTGAAAAATTTCTAACTTACTGTACAAGGCACTAGCATGGTAATGGGTTACTGGAGTTAGTTTATAATAGATGGTTATGTTCCCTTAGCCTTGTATAATCATTCACTAGTTCATATTGAGAGGAATAAATCATAACATAGATAAGACCATGAATCTGGCAGAGAACAAGTAGATCCAGCTCATAAATTTGTGCACATATAAGACAGTATTATAGTTGTAAAATATGTATAGTGGATCTACCTTTTCTCAGATCATGACATATTTACAAATTGTAATTTCCTCTAGAGATGTACTGTAACTAAATTATCATCTGTTTTTGCTCCAGTGCCTCAAGGAAAAAAAATGCATCTAATTCATCTTGGTTTTGATTGTACTAGTGAAATATATAAACTTAGATCTTTTCCTGTGAATTTCATTCCCTGTAAACATCAAAACAAATATGGGAAATTGATTTTTACCAGTATGGAATGCATAATCTGCAAACTTGGAAATGATATTAAATCCAAAAGTGAATATTTTATGAAAATCTTTGTGGTGAGGTCACATTATTCATACACAAGCAAACAAGAGTTATACAAATTCCTGTAAGCTGGTAGGTTTTGAAATTTCTATAACAGAAAATCAGGAATATACAGCTGTGACTAGCTTCTCATCTACTGAGGCCTCTGCTTGCTTGCAAATTTATCTACACAATTAATTGCACACTAGACAGATTAGACACATACGGGGTGTGAATTTATGGAAAATGAACATATCTGGCTTGGAAGAGAACTTCCATATGACTCTGTACAAAACCTCATTGACAGGATTTTACAAAAGTACTCAGGAGTTTGCTTACTCATATTTCTCATGCTCCTCTCATTTGCTGCATTTCTGGAATATCTTCTGCAACATGACAAATATATTAACTTATTATCTGAATTAACATTTCCCATGTTGGAGAGCTAATGCAGCTATTTGAATGTTTTCCATGTGCCAGATAGGAGTAGATTTTTATGTTAATTAACAGTGATAGAGCTTTTACATCAAAGCACTTTCAGTTCAGTTCAGTTCAGTTCAGTCGCTCAGTCGTGTCCGACTCTTTGCGACCCCATGAATCACAGCACACCAGGCCTCCCTATCCATCACCAACTCCTGGAGTTCACTCAAACTCATGTCCAACAAGTCGGTGATGCCATCCAGCCATCTCATTCTCTGTCATCCCTTTCTCCTCCCGCCCTCAATCCTCCCCAGCATCAGAGTCTTTATAACATTGCAATTCATTTACACCTCCAAATACCCATAAAGTTGGTGGTTTTAACACCATTTCAAAAATGATGAAACAGCTACTAATTGGTGGGGCACAGATCACAAATGAAATAATCTGAGTCTACTGTCTCTGTTTTTCTTTTGTCCACTATACTGTTTAATATTGTGCTATGTGATTTTATATATATTATTTAATTCATACAATAATATCACACTAACTAGAGACTATTCCGTCTAATGTACAGTTGTTCAGTTGCTAAGTCATGTCTGATTCTTTGTGACCCCATGGACTGCAGCACACCAGGCTCCTCTACCTCCACTATCTCTTGGAGTTTGCTCAAATTCACGTCCATTTAGTTTGTGAGGCCATCCAACCATCTCATCCTCTGCCTCCCCTTTCTCCTTTTGCCTTCAGTCTTTCCCAGCATCAGGGCCTTTTCAATGTACAGACAGCTTATTGTAGTATTATTATTTGAGACATAAGTTTCCTACTTGCTATATGATCTTATACAAATCATTTAATCCCTTTTAGCTTGGTTTTCTTGGAGAAGGAAATGGCAACCCACTCCAGTGTTCTTGCCTGGAGAATCCCAGGGACAGCGGAGCCTGGTCGGCTGCCGTCCATGGGGTCGCACAGAGTCGGACACGACTGAAGCGACGCAGCAGCAGCAGCAGCAGCTTGGTTTTCTTATCTATCATATGGGAACAATCACTGCTTTGTCTCTCTTTTAGGGAAGCTGTAAAGATGAAAGAAAACACTTGGTGTTAAACATAATGAACTTTTGTTTGTTCATTATGAATGTACTAGTTGTACTATAATGTACTAATGTAATGTACAATGAATGCACTAATGTAATATAGCTATACTTATTTTGAGTGAACTCCGGGAGTTGGTGATGGACAGGGAGGCCTGGCATGCTGTGATTCGTGGGGTCGTGGAGAGTTGGACACAACTGAGAGACTGAACTGAAATGAACTGAACTGAATTTCCTACAAGGTAGCCCATGTGAATGATTCTAATTATTCAACTTTTTTTTTTTTTCTGAACAGAAACTTTCCCCCTGGGGGCCCCATTGAAACTTTATTATTTTATTTTTTTAAGGTTTAGGAGCTTTGAAGCCATCAAAATTTTGCACTAAAGGTTTCATCCTCTCATTTATATTCTCTGGTTCAAGAAAGATGTCCAGTCTTAAGTACAATGCTTCAGAGAGGGCATGGCCAGTACAGAGTATATCAATGTGTTCAGTGATCATTTTCTATCAATTATCATATACATATCAGTTCTTCTGGGTCACGTTTCTATTAGTAATTAAAGTCCAAGATTTTAAACTTCTTGGCAGTCTCATCTGAGGGACAGTGGGTTTTGAACTTGTTGCCAATGGAAAAATAAGATTTCTTTCATATAAACTACTAATGTTAAGGTAAAGTGAAAGTGTTAGTCACTCAGTCATGTCTGACTCGTTGTGACCCCGTGGACTGTAGCCCGTCAAGCTCCTCTGTCCATGTGATTCTCCAGGCAAGAATACTGGAGTGGGTCGGCGTTCCCTCCTCCAAGGGATCTTCCCGACCCAGGGATGAACCCACGTCTCTTGCATCTCCTGCATTGCAGGCAGAGTCTTTGCTTTCTGAGTCACCAAGGAAGCCACCAGGGATGTTAAGGGAGGCATGGTTTTATTCCCCTTACAGATAATGGTTTGGGTGGTAGAACAGTGTAATATACGGGAGTATCTATGTAAATTCTCAATTTTATTCTGCATAGTTTTTTCTTAGTTTTTGGCCATAGGCCCAAATTTAGTCTCAGCATTGTAAATTGTAGAAATCAAAATAGCACCAAATATTCTTTGCATAAACAGTAAGTAGAATAACTGCTCCTTGTCTAGTTTTTCTCCTAATAATGACAATGGTATTTATATACAGCGTCTTCTACTCTGTTCCAACCAGCAAACCACGAATAGCAGTAAAACACCCTAATTTTATAGCCTGTCCTTTGTGAATTTCTTCCATGTATAATGCTTGAACTAGTGTCAAGGGAGTAAAAGAGGAAATGCATTCCATTTCTTACAAGGACAGCAGTAAAATTCTTAACGACCATTTAAAAGACCTGCCTATGAAGACTGTGCTTAGTGATAAACCATTTCACTTTCTTTTCCCCTACTTCTGAAATAATAAACTGCATTGTCTTTTACAGTTTATTCTTTGCAGGCCTCATGGGGAAATGTTCATTATATTGTCATGTGTTTGTGTTGGAAAAAACATCTCCAGATCTTACACTTGATTTTTTGGTAAGGTTTGTAAGAATCACTACCCAATGTATAGAATGACTGGCTCAACCAAGTTGAATTTTTTGGTGAGGTTTTAGTAATTAACAATAACATTTGACGTTTTGATTTATGCCATTGAAAACATGGCTCATGTGAATGGAAGAGGATATCTGAAGTGGAACCTAAGTGTGTGATTTGGCTGCAAGTGAAAAGGAAAGAGTCGGACACCACTGAGCAACAGACACACACACAGAAAAGGAAAAGTCTCTACTGAATTGTTAAAGGCTTTTTGTCTTGAGAAAGGTAATGATTTACCAAAAATGAAAACTATTGTATTTATAGACATTTACTTAAGGACACCCCTGACTGTTCAGTGGTTGAGTCTCTGTGCTCCCATTGCTGGGACTGAGGGTTTGTTTGCTGGTCAGGGAACTGAGACTCTGCATGCTAGTTAAAAGAAAAATAAAAAAGAACACAACCATTGACAAATAAAAATAAGCTGTTACAAAAACTTAATGAAAATGGCGTATACAAAATGTTTAGAACATTTTAAAAGTCATATATCAGTTCAAAATAGCTATTAGCTCTATTATTAATTGCATGATAACATTAATTGTCATATTAACTGAAATGATCATAAAGAAATAGAATTACTTGTGGAGAAAATATGGTCAATCAAAATAAGATGGAAAGTAAAATACGACCATGTTTTTAATAGTATAATTCAAAGAAACTAAAGCCTTTTTTTTGAAGCTATGATGTGCTGGTAAAAATTAAAGTGAAATTCACTTTTGTGTAGGTGGTAGGCAGAATGACTCCATGCCACAGTCCCTGAAACTTGGGAAGATGTTACCTTATATGGTGAAAGCACTCTGCAGATGTGATTAAGTTAAGCATCTAGGGATGGGCTTCCCTCATAACTCAGTCAGTAAAGAATCTGCCTGCAATGCAGGAGACTTGGGTTCAATTCCTGGGTTGGGAAGATTCTCTGGAGAAGGGAATGGCAACTCACTCCAGTATTCTTACCTGGAGAATCCCCATGTACAGAGGAGCCTGGCAGGCTATGGTCCATGGGATCACAAGAGTCAGACATGACTTAGCGACTAAACCGCCACCACCAGGTTATCCTGGATTATCTGAGTGGGCCCAAGATGCTCACAAGGATCCTTCTGAGGGAAAGAGGGAGCCAGGATTATGAGAGAAGTTATGGAAGCAGAGGTTGGAGTGATGAATTTGCTAGTTTTGAAAAGGAGCCAAGGCAGCTGGAAAAGGATGGAACAGATTGTCCCCTAGAAGCTCGGGATGGAGCCAGCCCTGCATACACCCTGTTGGTTGCTCTCTCAGATGCACTGTGAATTTTTGCTTCCAAAACTGTGTGGGAATACATTTGTGTGGTGTTAAGCCACGAAGTTTGTAATAATTAGTTAGAGCAACAACAGGGAACTAATATAATGCAACATGTAAGTTTTATTTTAGCTCTAGACTATAACTTCTTTGAATACTGAAACAACCTCAGTATTAATTTTTCCACAGTCTTGAATATAATAACTTTAAATATTTATAAAAGCAAATGCATCGGCATGAACTATAAGTTTTAGGTCTCTTGGAATGTTAAAATTTATTCAGTTGAAATTATTAATTGTTAAATTAGATATGAGTTTTGTATATGAGAGCCTCTACTTCAATTTCTTAATAACAGTGATCTAAATTAGCTTTTCGGATGAGTAAAACAACTGTGTTAACAATTCTATAGTCAGGAATTTGTAGTCATAATGCAATGTCAGGTATTCTATATGTGTAAATTGCTTCTGCTTAATTTACTTTTTTACATTAAACTATGGTCAAAAGTCATGAAAGACCAGATATCATAGCAATGAGTTAAAATTATTAGAAATTTTAAACTACATGTCTAACTGTGAGGTTTTACCATAATTTGAAGTGTTTTACTTTGTGTAGACTCATTGAAACATTTTGAACCGATTATTATATCCTGGTGCTCCCAAGAAGCGTATGAGATATCTAGTAAATATCTTGAAGTCCAGTTAGCAAGCACATTTCAATGAAGCTATTTCCAGAAAAATGGAATGTAATAGAATTGATTGCGCTGTTGAATGTAAATAGCATTCTTGGTTGGAATTAAACCTCCCATGAAAGATTAAAAACAAGCACCCTGTCAAGCTTGGCTATTAGGGATCATATTTTAAAATGTGTTGTGCATGATTTATTTTACAAGAAAGTGAATGTTAGCATATTGTAGCACTGTAAATGGGATTTGTTTGTGTACACAGTAAAAATGAAATCCTTGACTATAAAACTTCCTGGCTTATTAGTATGCATCTGAAACATTTTCTTGTCAATAAATTTTGACATGTAAAATGTTGGTATTAACAACATCTTGTTCATTGATTTATTTTTTGATTTTTACAAGAAAAGAAACATGCCATACAAAATTCCACAATCTTTGGTTGACTGTGTCTATATTTTTAAACAAAATTATGAAGTAGAATTGCATATAGAATTTTTAGAACTAAATATAATTACAATATTCTTGCCTGGAGAATCCAATGGACAGAGAAACCTGGCAGGCTACCATTCATAGCATTGCAGAGTTAGACATAACTGAGCGACTAAAACATACACATAATTAGATATGTGGTAGTTTTAGGAATAAAATTATTTACCAGTGCAGTGTTTTTAAAACAGTTTTGTTATTTATTTTGTTTATCTGCCATGCTTGGATCTAAAAAAAGTAAGCAAATAGATGGCACCTAACATGCGTGCTGTGATTCATGGGGTCGCGGAGAGTCGGACACGACTGAGCGACTGAACTGAACTGAACTGAACTGAACATATTACTGAATTTTTACTTAATTTACAAAGCTGGACCATGAACATTTTGAGAATTTAATTTCAGATCTCACAGGTTATTTTAAAATATGTTTTTGATGAATTGAAGGAAAGCATTTAAAGCAACGTGAAAAGTGTCCTTTTTTGCTATACATGTGAATACTGACACCTCCACAGCTTCAGTTTCATTGTGGGTGAGAGGACTGACTTGAAAACCTTAGGAAAGGTGTATGTTTCTGCATCTAGTAATCTAGTAGATACTGACATTTGGCTTCTCATTACATATGGAAGATCCACAGTAGGGAGGAAAATTGGGCATTTCATTATGTGACAGATTTCTCAATAAATATCGTTTCCACGATTTTTGTTATCATCTCTTTACTATTTCTAGGGAATGCAGCACAAATGCTACTTCTTGGTAAAGTAAAAATAAATACTAGAAAGAAAAATTTGAAATTATTACTATTTTAATCATGTTAGAAATATTGACCATAAAAAGCATTGAGTCAAAAGTTAGCAAATCTAGATAGTTTCTTTAGATCACATAAGAACTTCCGGTCATGATGTTAGCTGTATTTATAAAAAGTCTTGACAATTTTCTGAGACATTCTTTTAAATATTCCTTCAAAAATTAGTTATAGGCAGTTACTCTTTGAGGGATAGGAATGCCAGTGAAGAGTACAAATAAGAATACCTGTATTTCAGGGGATTGTATCCTAAGAAGATAGATAGGTTTACAACATAAATAAGTAGATAGATATGTTAGAATGTGATAGGTGATGCAGAATAAAAAGAAAAACTGTTGGCTAGTACCAGGCTCCTAAGTATGCCTGGCTTTGATTGCCCAAGCTAGTATTTTAGATTTTTTAAGTCAGTTGATAATTGTGAAAATAATTCTACAACAATATATAACTGGAAAAAAAGCTTAGAACATTTATTTTTACTTATCGGAGCAAAGATATTCTAGAGGAAAACAAACATCTCCATTAAACTGTGTTTACACTTAAAATTATGTTTTTGTTTTTTAAAAAACTAGAGGAAAGCTCTATCTTTCTTGGCAAATTCTCACTACTCCTCTACTTGTAAACGCTGTAATCATGATGTATCAAAAGATTATTTGCTTAAAAATTGGTATATATGCATCTATGTATATACCTTTTTATACCAAGCAATAAACATGCTCTGTAGGCAAAATAACAGCAGTCAGTTAGCTGCATACTCCCAGGTGCCATTGACTGTGAATGGATGTTTGCAAGCTCAAGTTCTGCACAAGCCATTCTGACATGGCAGTTGCCTTGCTCAGTGCTATTTTTGTCTGATCGTTTATCTCTGTTGATGAGGTTTTCCCCGCTGGGGCAAGGGTGGAGGTGGGGTGGGATGTGGAATTTATACTGTTCTTTGCTAGTTCAGCTCAGTATCTTCTAGCTGGCATCCTTAGCCACCGAGGGAAACAACGGTCTTTACTAATGCCCTCAAAAGTGAGTTGAAAGATAGAAAGTGTCTTTTCTCTCCTTATTAGTGATTATATCTCTTTCATTATAACCTGTAGCAGAAACAAAACAAATCCCCCCAAACTCCAAACCCAAACTAAAACAAACAGCAAAACAATAAAATGTCAGAACAGGGAAATTCCTTTAGAAATAAGAATGATATCGGGTCTCAAAGATTGGAGCATCATCTCATTTTGGAAGTTAGCTGATTAAAAAAGTAAAAATCTATGATTGGTGAGTGCCAGTGCAAACTATGTGTATTTTAACTAAGAGAAAACAATGTTTTAAGAATATGATAGAATTTTTAGAGTGCCTGGTGAGAAAATGAATCAGAAAAATTTCTGTCTCTTGATCATCACTAACAGACCAGCTGCCTCTCCAAGGTTACTAGAGATGTCACAGCTATTTGGAATGTGTCAGTCTGGGTTCTTATCATTTGTTCGAGGAAATAATTGGAGGTATATAGAGATCTCAATCTGAAGACATGTCTTATGTATTTGATCCTTTTATTGAAAGTTTCAATATTAATAAAAAGGTGTTTCATTAGATATATGAAATATTTTCTTCTAAATAATTGTATAGTTTTTCCCCCACAATTCTCTAAATTTCTTTCATGAAAGTTTCTTGTCTTGAATTTGATGTCCATGAGTTTGAGTATGCCAGAAGCAAGTTATTTTTAATGTACAACTTTTGTGTTGTAGATTTAAACCTTTGAAGGAATTACTTTCTTAGGTTTTCTATTAGGTTTAAAATTAATTTCATTACTTTTTCAGAGTTGACAAATGGAAATTTCTGATGTACAACAAACTGAATTAGTTATATATATCCTTCCTCTTGAGTCTCCCATCCCTCCCCTCACTCCACCCCTCTAGGTTATCATGGAGTACTGGGCTGAGCTCCCTGTATTGTACAGCAGCTTCCCACTAGCTATACATTTTACACGTGTAGTGTCTATATGTCAATTCTACTGCCCCAGTTCATCCCACCCTTGAACGTATGATATTATCCTTTTTTCATATCTGTTCAGGTTTTTGACTATGTTTAGAACTGTCTGTTTCTGATTTACTTATTGAAATCTTTTTTCTGTTCTGGATTTAAATCCTGATCAGTTCTATATATTGCAAATATTTTCTTCTAGCCTGATTCTTGCCTTTTAACTTTCTAGATAATATTTCTTAATCAGTGAAATATTTTAATTTTGATGATTTAAATTTATTATTTTTGTTGAGTTTTAGTGATCTTTTTGATTATATTTAGGCAACCATTTAGTCATTATTTTCTCTAATATTTTTGCTTCTTTTTTCTCTCATCTTTTTATGATGCCTGATTTTGCAACATTGTAAATTATGTAATGTTGTCCACATATCTCTCATATTCTATTGTTTTTATATTGTCATTTTTCTCCATGCCTTACTTTGTGTAAGTTCTACGTAGTTTCCTGACCCTTCCTTCTGCTGTGTCCAGTATACTGCTAAACTCACCTGACATATTCTAATTTACATTATTGTGTATGTTTTAGAATGAATTCTTGCAGTATTGTGATTGTTCTCAAATATCCAAAATTTCATTCCTGTTTAAATGCTCCATTTTTCTGTTAATAATGGCTAACTTAAGTACTCGTTTTTAATCCCTGCATCTGACCTTCTGTGTTTTGTGTCATCTGACCCTTCTTTCCCTTATGTTCTCTTTGCATATCTTGAAATGTTTTGTGTACACTGCACACTGTGTGTAAACAAATCATAAAGCCCATGGAGGATGGCGTTTTCTCCTAGAAGGAGCAAGCATTTCTCTACCAGGAAGCTAGGATGAAGGCCAGATCACTTTAAGCAGGAATTGATTTGAACTTAGACTTAGTTGTAACTTTATCTTAATTGGGTTGACTTTGGGTTTCTAATAACTTGATGTCAAGATTTGTTTTTTCCTTGGTTCTTTCAAGAACCATGATAGCAACATTTGTCCTGAATGTTTTGCAACATGCAAGGCTTTGGGAGCTAAACACTGAGAGGGTAATATCTGTCTGCTTTTCCATCACATACTGGCACATACTCAGCCAAAGCCCATGGTAGAGAATCAGGGAGCAGGGAGAATAAGTTTTGAGGTTTGAATTTTCTCCAAATCCCTGTTTACCACATCAGACTAAGGGGCCATTAAGTCCCTACTTGGTTCCTTTTACCTCTCAGAGTTCCTCTACCTACAACAGAACAATTTCCCAGCTATGCTTAGAAACTATCCTGTGGAGGTGAGCAGCTTCCAATTTCTGCTAGCTTTCTGAGCACCAGTTAGTTTAAAATCATTTTCATGGAAAACTCTTATGTGGCTTAAAAAATTTGATTGGTTTTAATGTATCTTTTCTAGTCTTTTTTGCAGTGAAGTAATGGCTGCCATGTTTTATATATCCAAACCAGAATCTGAATTCCTAGTATGTATTTTTAATTATTATTCAAATTATTTTTTTTCAACTTGTTACATTTGGTATATAAATTCCATGTCTTTCTAATTTGGAAAAATATAGTCCTATTCCTTACCACAAGTATTATAAGCAATAAAACTAAGTTAGGACAAAAATATAATTAACGTGTTTTTGATTAGAAGGAAATATTTGAAGAGGAGAAGGAAAAACCTCTAATCATATATTACAATGAAACTAAGTTGAATATTAATTCAATCTGGATTCAGTTTAAAATCATTAATTCTGATCTGCCATTTTATCTCATAGCAGTGCTAATAATTAAAGAGAATACAGAAAAATTAATGCCACATCAGCTTTTCTGTCCAAGCAATATTTGTTTATAAACAAAACAAGAAGCAACCTTAGTCCACAGCTCTGTGGCAGTGACCAAATCAGACAGAACTGAAACAATTGATTCAGTGTTTTTTCTGCATCAAGGCACACAGGAGGTGTGCATATGCCCTGCTAAATGGATTTCTGGGCTACAGGGAGATCAAAACCTTTAGGCCCAAACTGGTTTTTGCTGTGATAACATAGATCTGGTTAAGAATAAGAAGGGGCTATTTGGCTTCAGGGTAGATTTTCAAATTGTTAATCATTGAATTGTTTTCTCTTTAGAGTTGTCATATTTATCATCTCTGCACTCAACAGTATCATTGGGCTGTATCTCTGTGTTGATGAGTTTCTTATTTCTTAGGGGAAGTGATTGATTCAGAAAAATCTTAACCAGCATGCTACTGGCAAAAATACATTTTGTTATTTGCAGAACATTTATGGAGTACCAGTTTCCTGAGGCACAGCCTATGAGCATGGGGTAGATACAGCAGAATTTGAAAATATGTTTATTGATTCTTTAGGACCATATTAGCATGCATTATTGAAGTGGCTTGGAAATGTCAGAAAGCAACAAATTCGGGACTTGTAGCAATTTATTACAAATGGAAGACCTGAAAATAAAACGGTTATCTTCATGTTTGATGATGAGTTGTTTAGGAAACAAGAATTGAGACCTAAACTTGGTTTTGTTGGAAGAATTTGAGGGTGTGTAATAGGGAGATAGAGTTGAGGATGACAATAATTATCAAAATATGCATGACAGTGACATTTTCATAAAGATTGGTTCCTTCTTAAACACTGAAGTGTTATATAAGTAGATACTAAACAGATGAAGACCAGTTAAGTAACTCCTAATACTATATTAAAATAATAAATACTATAAACCAAACTATGTTCCATTTTTTCCTCTAATCTAGAATTTTTATAGAAAGGCATTAGTACTCAGTTAATAATTATATCATATGCAATCAATTTTACAGCTAATGGTACAGATTTCAAGTTGAATGATTATTTATAATCACATAATTTTTTAAATATTTGTACTTTGAAAGGATATAATGCTGACTGGAAAATACACTGGGAAATAATGAACAGATTAGGAAAAAATGATCAACCAAAGAATGTTCTTAAGAAACTCTGAAGAAGCACCCATTTTAATATCCTATTATAAACTAATTGAAATATCACAGCTTACCCACTTGATGTCAAGAGTTCAACTAATTTCATTTAGTGAGATTCCTCTGTCCATGTAATTCTCCAGGCAAGAATACTGGAGTGGGTTGTTATTCCCTTCTCCAGGGGTTCTTCCTGACCCAGGGATCGAACCTGGGTCTTCTGCATTGCAGGCAGATTCTGTACCATTTGAGTCACCAGGGAGGTCCTTGTAATGCTGCAGAGACTCATTTTTGTGGCCATCAGCATGCTGAGGCCAGGATCTCTGTCAGGATAGAATATAGCCATCTTTCCCTAACTTATCTGATTACACATGTTCCTAAATTCAAACAAAAAACAACAACCCAGGAAATCTTAAGGAGATGTTTTGGTTCATAAACCAGTTGTGACCCATAGACCAAGTTTTAAAACAAGTGCCCATACTTGTACTGGTGTGACTATAGATCCTTAAGTAACAATTTGTCTCTTTTGGATAGTAAGTTAGAGACTTTCTGAGTCATTTTGTTTCTATTAGATATGCCACTGTCAATGTTTATTCCCAATAGAGTCTATTTTATCATTGTGTCATAACATAGAATAGCAGAGAATGTCCCACCAGTACAAAAGCCACGTTAGAAACTGGCTCTTTAGCACAGAATGGCCCTGTGCTTATGATGTGAGACTTATTCACACAAGCATTCATTTTTACTCTTTTTTTCCCTACGCTGTTGTTGTTCAGTCACTAAGTCTGATGTCTATACCATTTATCAAATGAAATCCCTTTCGGCATTATTATCCTCCAATAGGATTGTTCATTAATATTTCAACTTTCTCTTTTCTCTGTAGAGAAACAGCATAACCTTTTCCCCAGGGCTTTTGTACTCTTACACCCCATGTTCAACCGCTGTATTTCTGTGAACCCCCAAGTCAGGGCTGCGGACATGAGCAGGGAGAGGACAGTGCAGCATGCCCAGAGTGTGGTCTTTTTGAGACAGGAGTGTGAAAAGACTATTTTAACGAGCTCAAGCCCTGTAAGCCAAGCTCTTAGATTCAACTTCAACATTGTCTGACAGTTTTGACAATGAAGGAGTAACTTGACATTTTCTTCTTAGATACATAAGTGCCGTCTCTCATCCCAGGAAGCTAGTGATTTCAAGAGTTGAAACGAAAGTACTCTGTCTGTGGAACACATCATCAGGTGAGAAAACTGAAGATCAAACAGCGCCAAACAAAAATAGCATTCTTCTGTAAAAGTTTGGAAAAATAAGCAAAGCTATTCTGAACAGGAGTGTATAAGGATGAACTTTGTAAGAATAAACAGCTTTGGAATTTATAAAAATTTAGAAGTTTCAAAGAAATGATTCAAGGGATTCTCGCACCTGGTGGGAATGAATAGAGGTTATTTGTAATTTAATTTGTATAACTTTGGATCATTTTTGAGGCTGAAATTTTAAACCTAGAGGCTGGAATTTAAGTCTGTTTAATTGTTCACTTTCGAAAGCCTGCATGTCCAAAATGGATCCTCATTTCTAACTGCATACAGTTATGGAGAGTTGGACAAAGTATTTGACCCCTTTGTATCCCAGCTATAACGTAACATCTGTAGATTAGGAGTGTTTATTATAAAATTACTTTCACAGAATAAATGACATTAGTTATATAGAGAGCTTAGAACGTATCTGCTGTAAACATCCCATGCATGTTAGCTACCAGTTTTAATATTAACCAAAGCATATTTGCAATAGCATGCGTAGTTTATATACTTTATACACATTTCATATTTGCAAGTCAGTGATTGTGGAAGCTCAGATAGTGTGTTTATTTGTTTTAATTTTGAACTTTGTGGTTATTTGAGCAGAATTTGAAACCTAAGCTTCCCAATTTCATAGATGCTACAGACTCATAATCATATGGAGTAAAATATACAAAATGTGGTCTGGAAAAAATTCCTCCAGTCACTTTCTATCTGTATGTCATTCAAAACATTTTCTATCCTTATTTGGTTTTCAATGTAAGATGCATTTTCAGGAATTCAAGAGGTATTAAAAGAAGACAAAATATACTTTAGGACTCAGCCATCTTGTTCTTCTGTTATTTCTAAGATGAAGGAGCAATTGAATGGAAATGGAAAGTTACAGGTAATTCTCAATCATGAATTCTATCGTTTCAAAAGAGACACAAAACAAAATCAAAGTTTTCAAAAAGTAAAACCAATGCCTTGATAAATTCTCTTTGCTAACAGAACACTTCTTTCCTGAACATGGTTACTAACAAGGAAGGTATTTGTTAAGTCTTACAAGAACAAAGGCTAAAAGTTACTGGTCTCTGCTGGGGTCATAAGTTAGTGTACCATAAATCAAAGATCTCTGATTTCTGATAATAGAAATCATGCCTGAGTAAAAGATTCATTCAAGCATGGGGTAACAGTGGAGGATACAGAAGGTCCTTTGGGTGCCACTTGAGAAAGCAGCTGGGCTATATTCTGGTTCTCTCTGAAGTTTGCTTTCAGGCAAGCACCAGATGGAATGCACATTAGATACATTTTTGTCTGGAACATTTCCTGATGTCATTGTCCAGAGTTTTCTTAGGCATCTTTACTATAACACTCTTGAGCTGATATTTGATAGGAATAGAGAAAAGAACTTTTTAAATAATTTCTATACTGATGCTGGCAGCCCTGCCTTTCTTTTTTATTTAAAACGATCTCTTTCATTTACTTTCTTGTGGGAATAGAATGCAGAGTATTTAATAGGTTGACATTGTGTTTAGAATTTAAATATAGATGGCCCTAAAATAACAGCACCAGTTACAACAGAATATTTATTGCTTGGAAAGTGATGGAGTCAAATGCCATTGATTTCTGGCATAAGATACTGTGACCCTCATCCATCTGTTCAGGGCCTGATGCAGAAATCAATACAATCTCTGCCTGGGGAAGCCCAAGGCATTCTCTGGATTTAGACATAGGACTTCCTGATTGCTCTGTAATTAAAAAATAATCAAGTCATTCTAGAAGTTTCACTTCCCATCATACTCTTAAAAATTTTTTCCTTGAAAAGAACTCTTTTGAATCAAATTGTGTTATTCAGTATATCTTTCAGGTTTTTTTTTTTTGCAATTCAATTACAGTGCAGTTATATTGATTATATCTCCTGAACCTCCCAGCTGAGTTCAAGTAAAAGTGCATTTGTAGACTAGTTTAAAATCTACCACTAGTAAAATATGAGTCCTCTCAAAGTATCAATAAATTTATGGTAGAATATTTCAAGGTTGTTAGGAAAGTGTGTCAGACCTCAGTGTGGGGTGGCAGGGGGCATTTGTATTGCTTTAAGTAATAGTCTAAAATCATACAGATTTTGGTTTTGTTATAAATGTATCAAAATTGCTGATTTTTTCACTTGGATTAAGACAAAATTATTAATTGCAGCCATGAAATTAAAAGACGCTTACTCCTTGGAAGGAAAGTTATGACCAACCTTGATAGTATATTAAAAAGCAGAGACATTACTTTGCTAACCAAGGTCCGTCTATTCAAGGCTATGGTTTTTCCAGTGGTCATGTATGGATGTGAGAGTTGGACTGTGAAGAAAGCTGATCACCGAAGAATTGATGCTCTTGAACTGTGGTGCTGGAGAAGACTCTTGAGAGTACCTTGAACTGCAAGGAGATCCAACCAGTCCATTCTAAAGGAGATCAATCCTGGGTGTTCATTGGAAGGACTGATGCTAAGGCTGAAACTCCAATACTTTGGCCACCTCATGCAACGAGTTGACTCACTGGAAAAGACTCTGATGCTGGGAAAGGTTGGGGGCAGGAGGAGAAGGGGACTACAGAGAATGAGATGTCTGGATGGCATCACCGACTCTGTGGACATGAGTTTGAGTGAACTCTGGGAGTTGGTAATGGACAGGGAAGCCTTGCGTGCTGTGATTCATGGGGTAGCGGAGAGTCAGACACGACTGAGCTACTGAACTGAACTGAACTGAACTGAACATACCAAAACAGCTTCAAAAGTTTTATTCTACTAAAATAATTTTATGTTTGCTAGTGCAAAAGCCTGAGAATCTGAAATGTGGCTTTTGTTTCAGCAATTCAATGACAAAAGAAAACTTCTTCACAATTCTGAAAGGATTGTGTTGGCCTGAATCAGAAAAATTGAAGTTTCATTGAAAATGGAAGAAAGTTGTGCTTACTCTTTCACATCGTAAGGTCATAACAGATTTTACTTTCCTCTATGATCTAAGTGGATATTCAGTTCAGTTCAGTTGGTCAATCGTGTGCGACTCTTTGTGACCCCATGAACTGCAGCATGCCAGGACTCCCTGTCCATCACCAACTCCCAGAGTCCACCCAAACCCATGTCCATTGAGTTGGTGATGCCATCCAACCATCTCATCCTCTGTTGCCCCCTTCTCCTCCTGCCTTCAGTCTTTCCCAGCATCAGGGTCTTTTCCAATGAGTCAGCTCTTCACAACAAATGGCCAAAGTATTGGAGTTTCAGCTTCAACATCAGTGCTTCCAATGAACACCCAGGATTGATCTCCTTCAGGATGGACTGGTTGGATCTCCTTGCAGTCCAAGTGACTCTCAAGAGTCTTCTCCAACACCACAGTTCAAAAGCATCAATTCTTCAGCGATCAGCTTTCTTCACAGTCCAACTCTCACATCAATACATGACCACGGGAAAAACCATAGCCTTGACTTGACGGACCTTGATTGGCAAAGTAATGTCTCTGCTTTTTAATATGCTATCTAAGTTGGTCATAACTTTCCTTCCAAGGAGTAAGAGTCTTTTAATTTCCTGGCTGCAATCAGCATCTGCAGTGATTTTGGAGCCCCAAAAAATAAAGTCTGACACTGTTTCCACTGTTTGCCCATCTATTTCCCATGAAGTGATGGGACCAGATGCCATGATCTTCGGTTTCTGAATATTGAGCTTCAAGCCAAACTTTTCACTCTCCTCTTTCACTTTCATCAAGAGGCTTTTGAGTTCCTCTTCACTTTCTGCCATAAGGGTAGTGTCATCTGGATATCTGAGGTTATGGATATTTCTCCCGGCAATCTTGATTCCAGCTTGTGCTTCTTCCAGCCCAGAGTTCCTCATGATGTACTCTGCATATAAATTAAATATGCAGGGTGACAATATACAACCTTGACGTACTCCTTTTCCTATTTGGAACCAGTCTGTTGTTCCATGTACAGTTCTGACTGTTGCTTCCTGACCTGCATACAGGTTTCTCAAGAGGCAGGTCAGGTGGTCTGGTATTCCCATCTCTTGAAGAATGTTCCACAGTTTATTGTGATCCACACTGTATATGGTTAACATATATAAAGGCTCATGTAAGCTATACTATAAGAAAGAATTCTCATTTTAAAGTGCTTTAATAGCAAAACACAAGTAACATGTAACAAAAAATAAAATATCAAAAATCTATGAACTTGGGGAAGATAAAAAATTAAATTGGAGAAGGCAATGGCAACCCACTCTAGTACTCTTGCCTGGAAAATATCATGGACAGAGGAGCCTCGTAGGCTGTAGTCCATGGGGTCGCTAAGAGTCAGACACGACTGAGTGACTTCACTTTCACTTTTCACGTTCATGCAATGGAGAAGGAAATGGCAACTCACTCCAGTGTTCTTACCTGGAGAATCCCAGGGATGGAGGAGCCTGGTGGGCTGCTGTCTATGGGATTGCACAGAGTCAGACACGACTGAAGTGACTTAGCAGCAGCAAGTCTTTCTTTTCCAGTGGGATAGGATTGGCAATGAAAGTGAATGTTGCTCAGTTGTGTCTGACTTTTTGAGAACCCATGGACTATACAGTCTATGGAATTCTCCAGGCCAGAATACTGGCATGGGTAGCCTTTCCCTTCTTCAGGGAATCTTCCCAACCCAGAGATCGAAACCAGATCTCCCACATTGAAGGTGGGTTCTTTACCAGCTGAGCCACCAGGGAAGCAGGATTGGCAATAGCAGTCTGTGTTTGAAGGTCAACTCTCCATTAAGTCTAATTGTGGTGAGATCAGTCATCACAAGTAACCTGACTTAGAATGTCATCCTTGTCGCCTGCTACAGATCAGAGCATTTGTCTGTTTTTTCCTAGATTTATATCACTATTTCTGATTGTGAAAGTTAAATCTAAAGACCACAAGAAGTGCTTTCAACATCCCAGTGACAGTAAGGTCATGACCAGCAGAGTTCCTATTAGTTCTCATTCGGACAATCGCACTAAAACTTCATATCTTCCTCAGTAAAACTCCAGGATTTGGTGAATCAGTGTTTTGCATTTAGCCATTTCATGCCTCACTGAACTAACTAGGGAAATTGGAGATAAAGATTTCTACATAATTTATAACTTATCTGCATAGTTTGATCAAACTGAACACTTAAGAAAAAAAGACTTAGAAAAGAAGAAAGATGGAGGGACACAAACCAAAATGAAGTGTATGAGACTTCTAGTTCAGTTCTTCGTTCTGACATGAAAAGAAGAAAAAGCAGGGAAAACTGAAAGTCAGGTGTTTTGGGGCACATCAGAGACCTGACCTTTGGGCAAATGCTCACCCTAAACTCTGGAGAGTCAGATGAAGGAAGAGACAGATAGCTCTTCTTCAGAGAGTTTGGCTTACCTGGAGCAGAAACCTTTGGGATTTAAATGATGGTAGGAAAAGTTTGGTGGCTATTTTGAAGAATTGCTGGGCCTGAATATGGGCTAACATCAGAGTGAAAAAAATCCCAATTGCTGCAGTCAGTAGGTGGGTCTTGCAGTTCATCAGTCTTTCACTGCAGGAACCCACCAAGTTCTCCCAGTGAGCCTTTGAGAAATGTCTCTGCCTGGTCCTGGTTGGAGGAGGGGTATAATAACCATCCTGAAAACTCACTCGGGCTTGTCTCCCTACAAAGCCTGGGTCCCAGGGGGAATGAATTGGCCAGAGAGCAAATTCTGAAAACTTATCACAGCTCAGGGTAGCAAACTCACCCAGATTCAACTTTCCTGTCTCCCGTAGGGGAAAAAGTAGCAGACAAACATGAACAGCAAAAAATTATTCAGGACAAAATAAAAAAATCAAACTCGACATGGAAGAGGGTTTTAAGGAAATATATTGAGAATACTGTAGCAGGGAAGAGTATAAGTAAAGAGGGAAACAAGTTATATCCCTGGAGGAGGGATAGACATAGTTGTGAAGACTACATCCTTAAGACACTGGCTCACTAAAAGACTGAGTCTTAATTGAAATGTTATTGAATGTGCCCTCTTCCCCATGAGTCATCATCACACCCAAAGGCCTCTAGTATATGAAGAGTAGATTATAGCTGAAAGAGTTGCAAGATGCAGACTGTCTCTGAGCAATAAGAAGCCAAAAATCCCAAGTCAGAAAGCAAAAACAACACTAGAAGTATTTGAAGTCTTTGGTACCTATAGCTGTAACAAACCTTACACACAACTCATCTCCTAACCATATTAACATAAATCTTTATACTGAAGTCGTATTTATTTGAGTATCTATTACCTGATACAACATGCCCAACTTTCAAAAAAATTTCCAAGGTAAGCTAAAAGGCAATAAAAACACATTTTGAGGAGCAGAGCAAGCCTCAGAACTACATCCAGAAAGGACACAGGTGTTGGGACTATCAGACAAGGAATTTAGCATAGCTATGATTAATATATAAATAACCCTGATCAAAAAATTCAGTAACATGTGAGACCAGATGGATAATGTCAGCAGAGAGATGGAAACTCTCTAAGAAAGAAAAAAAAACGAAATGCAAGAAAAAAAGACAGAATAACACAAAAGCCTTTGACAAGTTTATTAGATTTCTCACAGCTGAGGAAACAATGAGTGAACTTGAAAATAGCTCAGCAGAAACTTCCTAAACTGTAACGCAAAGAGGAAACAAAAATAAAAGCAAGATGAACAGATATATCCAGAATGTGTGGGAAAGCAATAAAAGGAATACAAAATTGAAATACCAGAAGGAGAAAAAAGAGAGAAAACAAGGCAAAATAAATATTTGAATAATTGTGGACTGAGAACTTTACAAAATTAGTTAGGGATACCAAATTACTGATCCAGGAAGCTCAGGGAACATCAAATAAGATAAACAGGAAAGAAAGAATGTTGCGATCTGAAAACCCTGTTCTATCACTTTTCTCAAAATGTGGTATATATATTTTTTCCTTTCGGTACAAATATTTTTTTAAATGAATATAATGCTAATGGTCCATCTTGGAATATGAACTGCTAACTATTCGCTGTTACATCAGTATGCATTGTTGCTGTTCAGTCACTAAGTTGTGTCAGACTCTTTGCTACTCCATGGACTGCAGCATGGCATGGCTTCCCTGTCCTACTCTGTCCCCCAGTGTGCGGCGTGGGTCACTTCAGTTGTGTCGACTCTTTGTGACCCCATGGGCTGTAGCCTGCCAGGCTCCTCTGTCCATGGGATTCTCTACGAAAGAATACTGGAGTGGGTTGCCATGCTTTCCTCCAGGGTATCTTCCCAACCCAGGGATCCAACCTGCATCTCTTATGTCTCCTGCATTGGCAAGCATATTCCTTACTAGTGCCACATGGGAAATCTATTATCTCCTGGAGTTTACTCAAATTCATGTCCATTGAGTCGGTGGTGCTATCTGACCATCTCATCCTTTGCTGCTCTTCTGCCTCACCTTATTTTATTGTGCTTTGCAGATAGCATGTTATTTACAAACTGAGGTGTGTGGCAACCCTATGTGAAGCAGGGCTATAGGTGCTATGTTTCTAAGAGCATTTGCTCACCTAGTTTCTCTGTGTCACGTTCTGGTAATTCTTAATATTTCAAACCCTCCACCAACAAAAAGACTGCAGCTCCTTGAAGGCTCAGATTATGATTTGTACTTTCTAGCAATGAAATATTTTTAATTAAGGTATGTACATTTTTAGACACTGCCATTACACACTTAATAGACTATACTATAGTGTAAACATAACTTTTATATGCACTGAGAAACCAAAAATTTTGACTGCCATTACACACTTAACAGACTATACTATAGTGTAAACATAACTTTTATATGCACTGAGAAACCAAAATTTTGTGTGACTTGCTTTATAGCAAACCTCACTTTATTGTTGTGATGTGAAACCAAATCCACGTTATCTCCAAAGTATTTCTATATGGGCTCTGAAGGTACCATCTGTACAAACAGGATATATATCACAGTAGTCTCTCTGTTCATTTAAGTAGTACCAATTCCCCAAGCCAGGCTTCAGCAATACGTGAAGCATGAACTTCCAGATGTTCAAGCTGGTTTTAGAAAAGGCAGAGGCACCAGAGATCAAATTGCAAGCATCTGCTGGATCATGGAAAAAGCAAGAGAGTTCCAGAAAAACATCTATTTCTGCTTTATTGACTATGCCAAAGCCTTTGATGTGTGGATCACAATAAACTGTGGAAAATTCTGAAAGAGATGGAAATACCAGACCACCTGACCTGCCTCTTGAGAAACCTGTATGCAGGTCAGGAAGCAACAGTTAGAACTGGACATGGAACAACAGTCTGGTTCCAAATAGGAAAAGGAGTACGTCAAGGCTATATATTGTCACCCTGCTTATTTAACTTATATGCAGAGTACATCATGAGAAATGCTGGGCTGGAGGACGCACAAGGTGGAATCAAGATTGCCGAGAGAAATATCAATAACCTCAGATATGCAGATGACACCACCCTTATGGCAGAAAGTGAAGAACTAAAAACCTCGTGATGAAAGTGAAAGAGGAGAGTGAAAAAGTTGGCTCAATATTCAGAAAACTAAGGGCATGGCATCTGGTTCATCAATTCATGGCAAATAGATGGTGAAACAGTGGAAACAGTGGCTGACTTTATTCTTTGGGGCTCCAAAATCACTGCAGATGGTGATTGCAGCCATGAAATTAAAAGACGCTTACTCCTTGGAAGGAAAGTGATGACCAACCTAGATAGTATATTAAAAAGCAGAGATATTACTTTGTCAACAAAGGTCCATCTAGTCAAGGCTATGGTTTTTCCAGTGGTCATGTATGGATTTGAGCGTTGGACTATAAAGAAAGCTGATCACCAAAGAATTGATGCTTTTGAACTGTGGTGTTGGAGAAGACTCTTGAGAGTCCCTTGGACTGCAAGGAGATACAACCAGTCCATCCTAAAGGAGATAGTCCTGGGTGTTCATGGAAGGACTGATGTTGAAGCTGAAACTCCAATACTTTGGCCACTTGATGTGAAGAGCTGACTCATTGGAAAAGACCCTGATGCTGGGAAAGATTGAGGGCAGGAGGAGAAGGGGACAACAGAGGATGAGACGGTTGGATGGCATCAGTGACTTGATGGAAATGGTTTTGTGTCAACTCCAGGAGTTGGTGATGGACAGGGAGGCCTGGCGTGCTGCGATTCATGGGGTTGCAAAGAGTCGGACACGACTGAGCGACTGTACTGAAACTGAAAACTGTTGTAGATTGATTTCTTTCCTCCAAGATTTATTCAAAGATTGCTTAACTTTTAATGGTTTTAATCTCCAAAATCCAACTTATTTTTAAAATCCACTCACGGAAGTTGGGTTACCATATCACCATAGTCTCAGCTGCACTGTCTCGTCTATGGACAAGAAACTTAGCAATAGAAAGGGATTAAAGAACTCTGTGACCAAATCTTATTTAGCAATAAATGATCTCGGATACATTTACTTTAAAATTCTAGACTGAGCGACTGAACTGAACTGAACTGAACTGAACTCTGTATAAGTATGACCTCATATTATTTTTCAAGGTGAGATTATCATAAACCATATACTAGTACATCTAGTACACAAGCATATTTATTTTCCATATATTACTTGCCAACTGCCTTCCTTTCATTCCCACCCAAATGGGATAATAACAAGAAAACTTAAGAAAATTATTAGAACATGCCTGGTACATGTGGATTTCACATTTTTATACTGTTACATGGCAAAAAGCCATGCTTCTTATTAAAAAGAATTTATAATTTTTTTTCCAAAGTATGAATTCTCAAGAAGAGGTTCTATGTAGATATATTCCCCCAAGAGCTTGAATATTTTAAGAATATCTTTTTAACTGAGTAATTTTGGGGAATTTTATTTCTAAATGAATGATGATGCCTTCAAAGTATTATTTTGAGATGTATAATTTTATTCAGGCAATATAAGTAAACCTCATTCTAAAATATTTTAGAACTTCACTTATAAAAAATATATTTTGGATGTTCTTTCTGATAGCAATGTGTAGTAATTTGCAAGAAATTTTTCTATTCTTTGCCTCTAGATCAACTTTCCGGCAGAAAAAATGGTACTCTAGTAGGTGTCTCTTAATTGGTCCATGGAATCATCAGTCTCAGTGTTGGTAGAGACTATAGAAACAACTTCCCCCAGCATTCTCATTCCTCCATTTAATTGATGAAAAATTGAGGTTCAAAGTCAGGAAGTGGCTTCTCCAAGTTCAAGAAAATTCTGATATTAGCTAATTAAAACAGAATTAATTTGAAGTAGAATTTATTTCTGAATTGTTAGAAGTAACAAATCAAGGGAAAAATTTAAAAGAATTTAATGGCCATAAAAATCAGAATCTTATGTGCTTTTTATAGGTATATTCTCAGAGTAATACCTTATAGCTCTAAGGAACTATTCAGAAATCTATTTAGAACAACTCATTTGTTTTATAAATTAAGATAAATTAAAAAAAAACCCTCATAGAAGTGAGTTAAAACCAAAATTGAGTGATGACATATTAGGAAATATGTAGGGTCTTGTTTTTCTCACAGGTAATTGTTGTTTCTTTTCAACTGAAAATGGAGAATGTTTTTAAATTGAATTTTCGTCTTATTCCTCACTAATCATTTTAATACTATTCTCAACACTGAAAAAACTTTAAGAAAATAATAACTTTAAAATTATTCTGACCCCAATATAAAATAAAAATTAAACTAAAAAAAATACAGTTCTTCTGGAGTTAATCCTGAATGAACAATCCGAATGGCACAGGGAGCTCTTAGAAGTTAAGATCAGAATTTCAAAATTTCGAGTTAGGATTTTCATTGTCTATGCAGATATATTCTAAAGGCACATATTATAAACAAATGCTTTATTTGAAATCAGGCATCAGCTGGATTAGTCTACTCCAAAGCTCCCTTGACCTTGAGAGTGTCTTCACTTTTAGAATTGAGATAAATGAGCCGAACTTGGCAGTTTGTTCCAAAGGAATCTCTCTGTTTGAATTTCCTACCTGACATGTAATCTTACAAGTGTCACAATAAAACAGCTACAAATGTAGTGAACAAAACATTACCAGCAATATCCTACCTTTCTTTCAGTATATATTTAAATAGCCGTGCAATTAATTGAAAGAGAAACTGCTTTAAGATAAAAACCATTTCAACAAACATGTCTGTAGTTATTTCTTCTCATAGTACAGAAACAACAACAACACAATCCTTCTAGGTCTTTCCTCCCTTTCTTTCTCTTTTAAAAATAATTAGGTGTATTGGATTTATATAACTTTTTTTTTCCCTAAAATTCTTCATTTGTACAATGCCTCGTAATTTCTACCCATTTTTACACATTATGAATGAGCTCCAGAAAGGAGCATTTGTAGAGGAACACTTCTGTTGTGGCTTTTAGCAGGCAGTGTGAATGAAAATTGCAAGAGTAATGTCATTAGATGGTAATCATTTTCTTTTAAAAAATTTTCTCTACCAGAGTGGAGGGTTTGGAGATGATTGTTAGTTTGTCAGTAGAGAATATTCTCTCTTCCTGAAAAACACCCTATTCTGCAATTTAAGAAATAATTTTTTTCTTTTATGAAAAGCAATTCAATAAGGAGAACAATTCACTGGTCTTTATAATAGAATTACAGAATAGCAGCTATGGCTGGAGAGACAAGCTGACTACTACTGTGGTGATTGCTGAAGCTATTTTAGGAATAGCCTCTGTTAACTCCTGTTAAAGCTTCAGTGCTGAATGGCAGTACAAGTCTTCTGTCTGAGATAGCACTGACTTAAAGGGACCACCGACTGCAAGAACATTGTAAGTTGACCTTTCTGGTTGGTATGCATCAACTGGGATGCTTCTGGCTCTAAATAACAGAATGCCACCACAAACTGACTTAAACAGTAAGGAAATATCAAAAGTTCAAAAGTCGTGTGGGTTCACATTTGGTAGCAGCTCAGTTATATTGTTAAGGACTCAGATTTCCTCCATTTCTCCAGTCTACATTGCAGAACACTCATTTCTTCCTGAGGTCTTTCCCCTGGGGTAAAATGGACGTGTTTTGTCCTAGTTTTAGCCCAAGGAAAACCAGCTTTACCAACGCTTAATGGTTCTTACTGAGGTTGCAAGACACCCTCAGCAGTAACCAGCAGGAAACTTTGGGGGAATTAAAAGAGAAAGGTTTATTATGTACAGGTCCTGGAAATTACGTTACACACCTGAGGCCACACAGAGAGGTTAAAGGGAAAAGAGAGAGAGACAGAGGGCGCTTGCCTGGGGTTCAGCTTTTATTGCGGTCGCGGGTGGAGGCCTAGGATGTCTGAGGCTCACTCTGTATTGGTTAATGAAACCGAATAAGCAGGAATTTAGAGCATGAGAAGAGATAAAGCAAGAGTCAGTTAACCGAAATCAACCAAGAGAGGTCAAACAAAGACTCCTGGGGTGACAGGGAAGGCAACCTGGCTCTTTCTCTAGCCCTGAAGCTGCAGTGTAGTCGTTGGAGAGAGACAGCCATTTTTGAAGGGGATGCCTCTACAACCAAAGGTTGTCTCAGGCATTTGCATTACAGAAAGGAAAAATCAGCTGTCAGGGCGTAAACTACAGACTGCTGTAAGTCAGTGGACTTCTGTGTCCACGTCTCCCCTCTACAACTATAGAATACATTTACCCTTATATATATATATATTTTTTTTTTTAATAGGAATTTTTTTTTTATGTAAAGATTTTTAAAATTATCTGTTTATTTATCTTTGGCTGCGCTGGGCCTTGGTTGCCGCCAGGGCTTCCTTTTGTTGCGGAGAGCGAGGGCTTCCCTCTAGTTGTGGTGAGAGGGCTTCTCATTGCTGCAGCTTCCCTTGTGGGGGAGCAGGGGCTCTGAGCACGTGGGCTTCAGTCACTGCAGCAAGTGGGCTCACTAGTTGCAGTTCTAGGACCCCAGAGCACAGGCTCAGTAGTTACGGTGGACCAGCTTAGTTACCCCTCAGCATGTGGGATCTTCCCAGATCAGGGATCAAACCCCTGTCTTCTACATTGACAGGCAGATTCTCTACCTCTTTGCTACCAGAGAAACCTTTCCCCTAATATTCTAATTTAACAGAAGTCACTGGCCTCTTGCTGAGGAAAAACGCTGCTGTGATTGCTCTGGGCTCCTCAACCAGTTACTGGTAATGGAAGTGGGTATTGTGACTGGTTTTACTAATTAGAACCATTACTGGATCTGGAATCTCCTCCCCAAACTATGTGATTTTATCAGTGAAGAAAGGTTAGAATGAATATTGGAGACTCAAATACAGTTGGATCATTTATCCTGTTTAAGAGTCTCCTCTTATAGATGAACATAAACAAAAGAAAAGCTATTAAGAGGATAAGCATACGAATACTTTGGAAAGCCACAGGGCTCTAAACTTCTTTTATTTTTAATAAAGGATATCATTTTGCACATAAACCCCCCATTTCCCTAATGGGAGACAAACAATAATGATTAAATATGTCATTAAATTCCAGTTTAGAATTTTTTCCCTCAGTCTAAATGAGTGCCTTTTGGGTAGTTTATTCAATAAATTCAAAGTTTAACTCCTCATCACATCTGCCTGTCCAGCCTCCTGGGGTCCTGCCTATTTTCCTCCTCTTCTGAATAGCATTTTCATTCAGTGGGAAAGGAACATTTCCTCAAGTTGTTGGCAGGAGGCCTTGCTTGTACAAAGCCGTTTCTGCAACTTAGTCATGACTGTTAACTGCTGGGCTCTGGGTTACAATCTGTTCTCACTGCCTCAGAGCTGGAGACTTTAGTCCACTCTCTGAGCAAGACTGTTGCTCCCCAAAGCTGGGTTGTTGCTCTTTGTTGACCAGGAACCACTCAAGCACTGGATAAGGCAGATTCTATGCTATCTGGCTGTTTTTATTCAGTCCCTGGCTCTGGTGGTTTCCCTTATATCTTCAAATGTTGCATCCCATGGCTCCTTGCTGTTGGGACATTTCTGGTATTTGAATCAGGACTTGGTTGACATTGTGAATCTTTGGGTAGCCACCAAAGGTCATTTAGGGAGTTTGGAAGACCCTTGGAGCTTTTCGTGGAGGACTCATGGCCTTAGCATGGGGCTGGATGAGCAAGAGCCAATTTTCTTGAATGAGCTCTTTTAGGACATTAACTCTGGCATGGACCTGAGGAGATTAGCCTAATCCCTGAGAGGGTGGCTCATAGAAGCCTGGAGAAAGCAATAGCCCATACTGAGTAACATGAAGTGTCCGAGTTACTGTGGAAGATGGTGAGGATGGGATTAAAGGGCTCAGAGAGACAAGACTGTTGCTTTGCACATATTATGTGAAGTCACAAGATCCACAAGAGTATATTTAAGAGACAATCCAGAAGAGATATCATTCCTGAAGCACATCAGGAATATGTTGCCTGAGAAAGCCATCAGCATCACTAGGAAATCCTGGGGTGGTTCTTCTCCACAGGACCAGCACTACTGATAGGAAGGGAGATCACAGGGCTTGCTAACGGGATGATGAGGCCCTGTAGAGACAGAGGCCAGACGTGGCACTTCATCAGATGCCAAGTGTTACAGCTGTTGTAACAAGTTCGGCAACATTTATTTTTTTAAGTCACTGAAATCTTGATGCATGTTTGTTTTAGTACTAGGATTCCCCTGACACAGAAATTTGAGCCTTAAAGGGGCTGCCATAATAGAAAGATAATACATATTTTGTATTAACTGAGACATTGGATGCCAGATGGTGAGGAAATGTGAGAACTCTCATTTAGTTTATAATTCATTTTGGGAAATCACATTTTTTGTGCAAGAGAGCTAATTAAGATCCTAAATCTTATTTTGTTTAAAGGAAAAAATGAGAAAGAATTATTAAGCCTAATAGAAACCCTAAATTAATATTAACCCTAAAACCCCTATCAATTTCCTTAAACATAACTTAAACTTAGTAAAATGCCTGTACAGAAATAAAAATAATCTTGCTTAGATGAAAAAGCTTAAAATTATTGCTTACTGATAACTAACTCTTTTGCATGTTAAAATCTGTTTAATTTGTGTTCTGTTGTTATACAAACTGATCTTCAATATGCTTACATAGAATCCTGACATTCAGTTATGTTTAAAATGTATCTTGAGATTTACCTGCATTTTTTTGATTGTTGTTTAAAATGTTATGTTGAGTTTAGGAAACATAAGTATATATTTTTTTCCATTAAAATATAAGAGGAAAAATGATTTACTGAGAGATATACCTATTAAGTATGTGTACTGAAAACAAAATGTTTTCTACTGGGGAAGCATTGAACTGGAAGATATTTTTCAGGTTATGCCTGTAAATTACACAGGTTGAAAGCTGGAGATACCAGATATGTACTGAAAAGGTAATGGGAGCAATCCCATCAGTCAGTTTGGAAATTTTTCAGAGTCAGGACACAGGATAGAGTAAACTAGAATTGTAAGAGGAAGTGGTCAGAAATGTTGAAACTGGAAAGGATCTTGGTATCACACATTTTCAAACCCAATGGAAACCAAAACCAGGTAGTTAGTAGTCAAATAAAACTTTTCTTTCTGTCTTGTAATCACTTTTCACTCACCTTCCTCCAACACTGAAGGCTTCGGAATTCACAAGGTTTGAGTGGACGGAAGCGGGGTGAGAGAGACCATGGCAAGCTCCCAGCCGTCTTTGTTCCAAGCTAGAAAAGTGGAGAAGTTTTAACTTGCAATAACTTTCCCACATATTCAGAAGTAATTACTTGACAACTTCTTGTCATGATTTTGTGATTTTTTTTGAACTGTAGTTGATTTACAATACTGTGTTAGTTTCAGGTGTTTAGTAAGTGATTCCATTCTTTTTTTTTTTTTTTTTTTTCTGATTGTGTTCCATTTAGGTTATTACAGGATATTGAATGTAGCTCCCTGTACTATACAGGAAGTCCTTCTTGCTTATCTATTTTGTGTGTAGTAGTGTGTATCTGTTAATTCCATATTCCTAATTTGTCCCTCCCTCCCTCTCCCCTTGTTAACCATAAACTTACTTTCTAAGTCTGTGAGCCTGATTCTTTTTTGTATAATCATTCATTTGTATTATTTTTAGATCCCACATATAATTGATATCAGGGCCTTTCCCAGTGGCTCAGTGGTAAAGTGAAAGTGAAGCCGCTCAGTCGTATCCGACTCTTTGTGATCCCATGGACTGTAGTCTACCAGGCTTCTCTGTCCATGGGATTTTCCAGGCAAGAGTACTGGAGTGGGTTGCCATTTCCTTCTCCAGGGGATCTTCCTGACCCAGGGTTTGAACCCAGGTCTCCTGCATTGCAGGCAGACGCTTTACCCTCTGAGCCACCATGGAAGCCCGGCTCAGTGGTAAAGAATCTACAAAGAATCTGCAAATCTGCCTGCAATGCAGGAGCCGTAGGAGATGCTGGTTCATTCCCTAAGTTGGGAAAATCCCCTGGAAGAGGGCGTGGCAACCCACTCAATACTCCTGCCTGGAGAATCCCCATGGACAGAGGAGTCTGGCGGGCTATAGTCCATAGGGTTGCATAGAGTTGGACATGACTGAAGCAGCCACCTCATGCGACGAGTTGACTCACTGGAAAAAAGTCTGATGCTGGGAAGGATTGGGGGCGGGAGGAGAAGGGGATGACAGAGAATGAGATGGCTGGATGGCATCATCGACTCGATGGACATGAGTTTGAGTGAACTCCAGGAGTTGGTGATGGACAGGGAGGCCTGGCGTGCTGTGATTCATGGGGTCGTGGAGTCGGACACGACTGAGCGACTGAACTGAACTGAAGTGACTTAACACACACGAATGGTATCCTCTGAGGGTTGTTTTCTCTGTCTGACTTCAGTCGGTGTAACATTCTCTGGAAGCGCCTCTTCCCCTCCTGTCTGTGCACCCCTCTCCTGCGATTCTGCACATAGGGATGCTGTCAGGTGTCTGGCCTGGAATGGTGCTGTTAGCGCAGGTGCTCGGCAGCCCACCCCACCCCTGAGCCCTCTTGGTTTCCAGCGCCCTCCGGGATGCCTTCTCGTAGGAAACAAGGACGCTTTACCCATTTTTTTCTCTTGTTCTTTTTCGTTATTTGCTCAAGATGTTATCGCTCTTCCACCCCACCCACCCCCGTCACCTGTCCCATGGAGGCTTTTCTGTGCCTCTCCATTTAATCCATACTTTCTTTCCCTTTCCTAGTTCTTTTCAGACACATATGACCGAAATATAAGATGCCAATATTTTTCCCACTGAGAAGCAGAATTTCCGCCCCCCATGATGCCATCATTCTCCTCACAGTCCCCTAACCCAGTGTGTTGGGAGCTTCCAAATACATTTATTTCCTTTCTCGCCTTCTTCTCCCCTACCTCCCTCTCCCTGAGGGAAAATTTGGAAACTTTTGTCTCTACCACATGTTGCCCCAACTCTTAGATTTTAGAACATGCAGAATACTTATGAGGGTTTCCCTTACAGTAAGTCTTCTTTTATTCCAAGGTTTTATATTTTGTTTTCCCAGACTAACCATCCATTAAAATATGACTTAATTTAGACAGATGCACATACTCTGTGTTTGTATTTATGTATATTCATTTCTTGACATGGTTCTTTCCATTTTTCTTCATCCTCATCATGTCTGAGTTTAGTTTCTTTTGTTATTTGGATGGCATTTCTTTTTTTTTCCAGAGACAATAGGAAGTTTATTACTCACAGCAATAGCAGTGGCCAGAGTTTCATCATTTTTCTTGTAATGTTATCCTCAGACCCCAGGGTGACACAAAGAGGGTGAAGTGCAGGGAAGGAACTCTGAACTTAGGAAACACAAATCTTTTAAATGGGCAATAAGCCTGCCTGGTCTTTACCATAAAAGGAGGCATTATTTTTATTATAATGGCCAATAAACACCCTGCCCTTTATTATTTTTATGTTCCAAAGCTGTTTGCTACAAAAAATTCTTGAAAAGATGGCCCAGAGCAAAGATAGTCTCCCTAGGATACATATATTAATTCAAGAGACCTTGGAGGTTTTCTCCAAGTCCTCCTCCTATGAAATTTTAGGAGTGTTTTCCCTAAACACTCCTTTTTCAAGCTTATACCATCTGATAACCCTTTCTTGTTGCAGTCATCTACAAACCTTAGGTTACTCCCTCTCATTTTCTGAGGATTTCTGAAGAAATAGGTGTGTTGATTATTCTTTAAGACAATGGCCTTTTGGTTCCATGACTTGTTTTCCTTCATGATCTTTACCTCTACTATAAATGGCCATTCATGAAACTGAGAATCATTTCAAATGTTTGATATCTGATGGATAGTTTTTTCTTTCAGATTCTTTGGATATCCTTCTCTTAATGTTATGTGTATATATACTTGCGGGCTATAAACTAAACTACTAAACTCCTTTACATAGTTATTTTTATCTCTAAACTCTCATTTTGGCTCACATTTTGGCTCACATCTGGTTACTACAGTATTCTTCTAGGGATCCAGTAGGAGGTGAAAGGCAAAGAAACCTTGGCTTTGTGGATAGATATGTAAAGAAATGATCAAGATGGTCTAATGTTCCCCTCAGCTTGACTCATCTTTAGACAGACTTCCTCTTAACCATGAACATCTGCTTTCCCTTTTCTTAAAGCAATTACTTTAGGCAACTTATAAATTCTTTAGATGCTTCCATATATATATATATATATATATATATAGAGAGAGAGAGAGAGAGAGAGAGAGAGAGAGGCTTCTCAGGTGACACAGTGATAGAGAATTGCCTGCTGATTCAGGAGATGCAAGAGATGTGGGTTTGATCCCTGGATCAGAAAGATCTCCTGGAGGAGGAAATGGCAATCCAATTCAATATTCTTGCCTGGGAAATCCTATGGACAGAGGAGCATGGTGGGCCACAGTCCATGGGGTCTCAAAGGGTCAGATACGATTGAACACATGCACACACACACATACATACATGTGTGGGTATATATATTCACTCATTTATATTAAGGTATAGTTGATTTACAACAGTATATCAGTTTCAGGTATACAACATAATGATTCAATATTTGTGTATATTATTAAATGATCCTTATTCCCTGACAGGTATATACAATATTATAAATTCTAATACAGCATATTGATGTCTGATGTCCACTTTCTTTTCTTTTTTTCCTTTTAGGTGATTTGTTCTTTCTGTCAAAGAATGTGATATATATATATTTTTATCCTTTAGGTTCAGAATTTTGCCATACTATGACTTAGGCATGTGTAATTTTTCATCAGCTGAAAAATAGATGAGCCCTTCTAGTCTGTACACTGATATTTTTTTTCGCTGAAGTATAATTGATTTGTAATATTTGTTAAATTCTGTTGTACAGCAAAGTGGTTCACTTATAGATGAAAAGTTGTTGCTGAACCATGAAAGATGCCAGGATACTTGGCCTCTGGAGAAGCATTAAATCTGGGGCCAGAGTTGCGGTGTGATCGCTCAGAGATTTTGTGTAATAAAGTTTTATTAAACTATAAAAGAGATAGAGAAAACTTCTGACATAGACATCAGAAGGGGACAGAAAGAGTGCTCCCTTGCTAGTGGTAGCAATGGAGTTATATATGTTTTAATTAGTTATTCAGTTCAGTTCAGTTCAGTCGCTCAGTTGTGTCCGACTCCTTGCGACCCCATGAATCACAGCACGCCAGGCCTCCCTGTCCATCACCAACTCCCGGAGTTCACTCAAACTCGTGTCCATCGAGTCGGTGATGCCATCCAGCCATCTCATTCTCTGTTGTCCCCTTCTCCTCCCACCCCCAATCCTTCCCAGCATCAGAGTCTATTCCAGTGATTCAACTCATCGCATGAGGTGGCCAAAGTATTGGAGTTTCAGCTTTAGCATCAGTCCCTCCAATGAACACCCAGGATTGATCTCCTTCAGAATGGACTGTTTGGATCTTGCAGTCCAAGGGACTCTCAAGAGTCTTCTCCAGCACCACAGTTCAAAAGCATCAATTCTTCGGCGATCAGCTTTCTTCACAGTCCAACTCTCACATCCATACATGACCACTGGAAAAACCATATCCTTGACTAGACAGACATTGGTTGGCAAAGTAATGTCTCTGCTGTTGAATATACTATCTAGGTTGGTCATAACTTTCCTTCCAAGGAGTAAGCGGCTTTTAACTTCCTGGCTGCAATCAGCATCCGCAGTGATTTTGGAGCCCCAAAAAATAAAGTCTGACACTGTTTCTACTGTTTTTCCTTCTATTTCCCATGAAGTGATGGGACCAGATGCCATGATCTTTGTTTTCTGAATGTTGAGCTTCAAGCCAAACTTTCCACTCTTCTCTTTCACTTTCATCAAGAGGCTTTTGAGTTCCTCTTCACTTTCTGCCATAAGGGTGGTATCATCTGCATATCTGAGGTTATTGATATTTCTCCTGGCAATCTTGATTCCAGCTTGTGCTTCTTCCAGCCCAGCATTCCTCATGATGTACTCTGCATATAAGTTAAATAAGTAGGGTGACAATGTACAGCCTTGACGTACTCCTTTTCCTATTTGGAACCAGTCTGTTGTTCCATGTACAGTTCTGACTGTTGCTTCCTGACCTGCATACAGGATTCTCAAGAGACAGGTCAGGTGGTCTGGTATTCCCATCTCTTTCAGAATTTCCCACAGTTTATTGTGATCCACACAGTCAAAGGCTTTGGCATAGTCAATGAAGCAGAAATAGATGGTTTTCTGGAACTCTCTTGCTTTCTCCATGATCCAGCGAATGTTGATTACAATGAATCAAAAGAATGTCTCAAGTTTGTAAAAATGTTACCAGACTCATTCCCACAATTTACATTTTAGGATAACAAGATTAGAATTTAACAATAGAAAGATCCTCCAGACCTGCTCCCATAATATACATTCTAAAATATCAGGATTAGTCAGAAAGTTTTCAGGAAGGAAAAACTGTCCTCCAGCCTGACACATAGTTGTTGTATAATCCCTAGTACAGAGCTTAAACTGAGTTGTGTGATTGACTAAGACTTACTTTGCCAACCAAGGTCCGTCTAGTCAAGGCAATGGTTTTTCCCGTGGTCATGTATGGATGTGAGAGTTGGACTGTGAAGAAAGCTGAGCGCCGAAGAATTGCTACTTTTGAACTGTGGTGCTGGAGAAGACTCTTGAGAGTCCCTTGTATTGCAAGGAGATCCAACCAGTCCATCCTAAAGGGGATCAGTCCTGGGTGTTCATTGGAGGGACTGATTCTAAAGCTGAAGCTCCAATTCTTTGGCCACCTCATGGGAAGAGTTGACTCAGTGGAAAAGACTCTGATGCTGGGAGGGATTGGGGGCGGGAGGAGAAGGGGACGACAGAGAATGAGATGGCTGGATGGCATCACTGACTCGATGGACATGAGTTTGTGTGAACTCCGGGAGTTGGTGATGGACATCGAGGCCTGGCGTGCTGTGATTCATGGGGTCGCAAAGAGTCGGACATGACTGAGTGACTGAACTGAACTGAACTGACGGAATGTAGAGGAAAAAAAAAAAGTTTGTCCTTTTCTCCTCCTTGTGAATTCAGACCCCCAATCCCCACTTCGAGAGCCCCAGACCCCTTTCTCCTCCTTGGGAACCCTGGACTTCTTATCAATCTGCCTGAGTTGACTCTCTCATATATGCATTCTTTTTTATATTCTCTTCCATTTTGGCTTATTATAGTATGTTATATATTGTTTCCTGTGCTATATATCAGGACTTTGTTATGTATCCATTCTATATGTAATAATTCTCATCAGCTAGATCCAGACTCTCCCTCTGTCCCCCCTCACACTCCCCCATTGCCGCCGCGTGTCTATTCCCTTTGTCTGTGAGTCTGTTTCTCACATTTTTCTTTTACTTAGGAATTTTTAGTATTACTATTTGTTTAATTATTGCCACTCTTCCATACCTTCATTTCCCACTCATTTGGACCTGTTGTATTAGCTCTCCTGTTTCTTAGCTTCTCTCATAAACTTTCCATCTTTGTATGTGTTTGCACAGTGAGATATTTTTTTAACCCACATTTTCAGATCAATGAAATGAATCTTAAGGGTAACAGGCCTTCCTAAAAACATTTATTAATTTCTTTAGTTTGCTAAGATACATTTGACTCCAGACTATCTTGTTTTTATGTAATAGATTGACTCTTTTAAAGTGATTTATTTTTTGGTAACATATATTTGTGCAACTCATAGTTTAAACAATTCAATATCTTTGATTTTTGTGTGCTGAAATTTCTATCTCGTCCATCTCTCTGACTACTTAACTCCTTTACATAGTTATTTTTATCTCTAAACTCTCATTTTGGCTCACATCTGGTTACTACAGTATTCTTCTAAGGATCCGATAGGAGGTGAAAGGCAAAGAAACCTTGGCTTTATGGACAGATATGTAAAGAATTGATCAAGATGGTCTAATGTTCCCCTCAGCTTGACTCACCGATAGACTTCCTCTTAACCATGAACCTCTGCTTTCCCTTTTCTTAAAGCATTTACTTTAGGCAACTTGTAAATTCTTTTGATGCTTGTTTCTAAAAGTTTCTTGCCATTTTTATGACCCAGGGATGTCTCTCTCCAAGTCCTAGGAGCTATTCTTTGAAATGTAACCATCAAGGATGATGGCATCCCCTTCTTTCAGTCTGTGGTGGCCTACATTCAGTGGGTGCCACTTAGCAAACAGATGGCTTAATCACAGAGAAAAAAAAAATTCAGAACTGCAATTTAAGAAAACTCCATGTGCTTAACACATCTAATTGATGAACTTAGCCCCTATCATTCTCCAATACTTTTCCACAAGCTCATTTTAGCACTTAAAATCTCTCCTGGCTTTCTTTTAGCAGAGTAGAGTTCAGTTTCTCTCCTCTACTGCAATAGTCTCAAAAATAAAGTCTTCGTTGTCTGTGTAAGTTTTTCTCGTGCAATTTTCACTTTGACAGAACATAGGAAGCTTTCTGATCTGCATTTCTGTCTCCACAGCCCGAAAGACTCAGCTCACCAGTCAATCTCCCTTTTGGCTCTAGAGACTCAAGGACATTCATTCTCCTGGTAAGGGGTCTCTCTCCCATCACGCGCACCTGAATGTCAAGTTTGTTCCTAGATCTGCTGCTTTCCAGTTATCTCACTAGACTCTGATGCATGTGTCTAGACCATGACCAAACTTATATGTACATTAGGCCAAATTACTTCCTATTCATACCAGTTATATACTCTTTAAATTATATAAATTTCTAAATGTCTATAAATATTCTAAATAGCATTAAAAAATACCAAGAGAAACTGAAATTTCCTACTCTATGTTTCCTTTGCCCCAATATGGCTTTGTTCTAAAAATGCAGACTTTTGATTTATTTTGTTTTGTACAAATGTAAGATATGTTAGCCATATTTTTCTGTATCTTGTTGTTTTTGTGCCTTGATGTATCTGGATATATTTAATTTCTAAAATCTTTTAATATTGGTACCTTTGAGGTCCTTGCATACCACAGAACCACATTCAGTTCAGTTCAGTCGCTCAGTCGTGTCCGACTCTCCACGACCCCATGAATCACAGCACGCCAGGCCTCCCTGTCCATCACCAACTCCCGGAGTTAACTCAAACTCATGTCCATCGAGTCGGTGATGCCATCCAGCCATCTCATTCTCTGTTGTCCCTATCTCCTCCTGCCCCCAATCCCTCCCAGCATCAGAGTCTTTTCCAGTGAGTCAACTCGTCGCATGAGGTGGCCAAAGTATTGGAGTTTCAGCTTTAGCATCAGTCCTTCCAATGAACACCCAGGATTGATCTCCTTTAGAATGGACTGGTTGGATCTCCTTGCAGTACAAGGGACTCTCAAGAGTCTTCTCCAACACCACAGTTCAAAAGCATCAATTCTTCAGTGATTAGCTTTCTTCACAGTCCAACTCTCACATCCATACATGACCACGGAAAAAACCATAGCCTTGACTAGATGGACATTAAATCTTCATAAATATTAAAAGCACATATAAAGTTAGGATATATTGCACACATAGTGATTGAATTTCCTGAAGGCAATGGAACTCAGAGACAAGGAAGAAATGTACTTTCATGGAAGACTATGAACATTCACTTTGAACAGAGATTTCCCTCTTAGGGACTTTGAAATTCCAGTGGTAACATCAGAAAGTATGGAACAATTTTATTAAACTATACGTGAATTGGTTGAAAATTGGCTAATTTGACAAATTGATCATAATAACAAATTGCTCAATAGAACAAATTGGTAAAAAAATGAATATTTCTAGACATTGGTTTCCAATTATTGGTGATTTTGTGTACTGTGGAGATGCTTTTGCAATTTTTATGCACCTTTAAGTATTTTCATCTTTTTATCAAAATTTAAGGGGAGGAGCAGTATTTTTTGTGAACTCAGGGAGGGTTTAAAAATTTTGTACATGTTTCTTAGCATTTTGGTTCAATTTTCTTCTCTAAACATATCGCTGAATGTTGATTGAGATTGCAGACACTTCTTTCTATAGCTACAGTCTTGAAAGAAGAAATTGTTTGAAATTATAACAAAGTAATGGCATGGAAGGGTAACAGTTATGCTTAAAAATGTTGCTGGAAAACCCTGCATTAGAGTAAATTGCATGTGCATTGGGGAAGGAGGACAACATAATAAAAATAACTGAGATAAATTCTTTAACAGACTATTATTAATTTTGAAACATAACAACTTTATAAAATAGAAAACATTATCCAAATGATGTTCAAAGTTATGAAATTTGCCTTTAGACTAATCATCTGGAAATAGAGATAAAAATTAATGAACAGAAACAAAATAGCATTATGGTAAAAAGAGAATAAAAAAAAACAGAAGGAACAGAAATACAAAAGTACATGACTGTGAGCACCTCTATGTGCACAAAATTAAAAGCTGTGAAAGTAAATGATTAGCATCTGGAAATACATTTGTCATTTCAACTAAATCATTTATTACTTCATCAACTACCCCACATTTTTTGGTATGATTCACTTAGTAATTAGAATGCATGATACCTAACTGTCCCCAGTAACCTTAAGTATATTTTCTGTTTATGTGGAAGTAGCAAGATCTCTGTATTCCATTAAAAAGGGGGCATATTAATTCAAATCCCCATAGGAAACATGTTACTGCCATTTGATATATGATTTGAAAGTGATTAAATATATTTTGTTTGTGGCTTGTGGGTTGAATTTTTTCTTCAGAGAAAAAGTTACATAGCCAATAAAAGGAATTAAGTTCCATGGAAATATTACATCTTCAGACACTAAAATGAACAGGTTTACTCACATGCACTCTTTGTTTCTTGTCAGTAATATAAGCTCCCGTTATCTGTCCTTGTGCTCTTGCTTCCTCTCAGCCTCTGGAGCTGGCAGCCATCACAGAGCAGGCACAAGACCAACAGTGGAACTATTCTGGGCAGCATTGTCATTAAGAGACACACTACGATTTCCAAGGAATGCCTTTCTTTGAAACAAGGGGGAAAAACCTGTTTAACTTGAGGGAAAGTGAATGGATTCTCTTAAACTGAAAGAAAAATAGTCTTTCCTTAAAAACCAATTCTTTTGAGAAGTCTTTGAATATTTAAATGAGATTCAATTTCTAAAAGGTCATCAGTGAGAAATGTTTCCTTTCTAAAAAAAGTTTTACTTCCAACAAACCAGATATAACATAAAATGATGGTTGTTTTCATATGAATTATATACTTTTAAGTATATAACATATTTAAACTTGTCCACTCAATGCAAATAAAATGTTTCAATAGAAAAGCAGGGCTCTCTTTATGTTGGTCCTTTTGCTTTAGTGCAGTAAGCTGAAATGGCAAAGAAAGCTTTTCATTCTCTAGTAAACAAACAGTAACCTAGGACAACTTTAAGGAATAATGGAATGTAGTTCACCAGTGGATCTTGGAATAGTTTCTGTACAATATTGATTATGCCAAAGACTTTGATTGTGTAGATCACAACAGGCTGTGGAAAATTCTTCAAGAGATGGGAATACCAGATCACCTTACCTGCCTCCTGAGAAATCTGTATACAGGTCATGAAGCAACAGTTAGAACCGGACATGGAACAACAGACAGGTCCCAAATTGGGAAAGAAGTACATCAAGACTGCATACTGTCACCCTGTTTATTTAACTCATATGCAGAAAACATCATGCAAAATGCCAGCAGGATGAACCACAAGCTTGGAATCAAGGTTGCCGGGAGAAATATCAATAACCTGTTATGCAGATGACACCACCCTTATTGCAGAAAGTGAAGAGGAACTAAAGAGCTTCTTGATGAAAGTGAAAGAGGGAAGTGAAAAACCTGGCTTAAAACTCAACATTCAAAAAACTAAGATCATAGCATCCAGTCCCATCACTTCATGGCAAATAGATGGGGAAACAGTGGAAACAGTGGCAGACTTTATTTTCTTGGTCTCCAAAATCACTGCAGGTGGTGACAGCAAACATGAAATTAAAGGATGCTTGCTCCTTGGAAGAAAATCTATGACTAACCTAGACAGCATATTAGAAAGCAGAGACATTACTTTGCCAACAAAGGTACATCTAGTCAAAGCTATGGTTTTTTTCCAGTAGTCATGTATGGATGTGAGAGTTGGGCTATAAAGAAAGCTGAGCACTGAAGAATTGATGCTTTTGAACTGTGGTGCTGGAGAAGACTCTTGAGAGTCCCTTGGACTGCAAGGAGATCCAACCAGTCCATCCTAAAGGAAATCAGTTCTGAATGTTCATTTTAAGGGCTGATGTTGAAGCTGAAACTCCAATACTTTGGCCACCTGATGTGAAGAACTGACTCATTGGAAAAGACCCTGATGCTGGGAAAGATTGAAGGCAGGAGGAGAAGGGGACTACAGAGGATGAGATGGTTGGATGGCATCACCAACTCAATGGACATGAGTTTGAGCAAGCTCTGGGAGTTGGTGATGGACAGGGAAGGCTGGCGTGCTGCAGACCATGGGGTCGCAAAGAGTCAGACCTGACTAAACTGACTGATATACTGTCTAAGAATGTAGCTTGTCCCCATTTTCATCTTATCATTACTATATTCAATTCTCAGGTTCTTACAAATCCTCACTCTATTGTAGAAACCATTATAGTTCATCACTTTGATTTTCTTGAGGATTCAAATAGGAAAGGTTTAATATAGAATAGTCTCTCTCTAAATAAAAAGAAAATGGACAGATTGCAAGAACAACAACAAAAAGACTATCTTTGGGTTAATCTCAGTTATCTTTGGAGGGTTACTGGTTTGAAAAGTTTCTCTGGGCAATAATATCAGCTTGAGAAAAATGAATTATTTTAAATAAAATAGGAGAGAAAGTCAATTAGATTGAAGTTTAATAACTTCATTTAGAAGATTTATGTATGTGTGTATAATATGTTATAAGTTGAATGATAGATATAATGCTCTCAGACTCCATAGGGCCTGAAATCTGTTTTGTTTTTGAAAATTAGGAAATAAAAACACTTGGGATAATAATAGCTTTTGCCTATCTTAGCAACTTCTCAGGATTATGTAATAGATAACATTAACTTGAATTGCTACACTGAAAAGCTAAATAAGATCAGAACCTAATTTTCCTCACAGGTTTGTTCAGTTTATTGAGTCCATCTGTAAGTCCTCAGAAATTTTGCTAGCCTGGACTAGACTCAAATACAAACACTATTTGAACTCTGGTTTAAATGGGACTCTTCAGTCTGGTTATCCTTGTAGAAAGCCATTAGTACATCACTCAAATGAAAGCCTCAATGTGCCTCTTTAAACAATTAATTTACTAGAAGTGTTTATGCACCACCAAAGTCATTTCTTTAATGTTCAAATGTTGGAACATCCTGGAATACCTTATAATATTAGATGAGACAGTCAGTAGTTGGACAGAGGAACCTAGAAGGTTACAGTCCATGGGGTCGCAAAGAGTCAGACGTGACTTAGCGACTTAACAATAACAACAAAAGTCAGTAGTACCAAATGATAAATTAATATTTTAAAATAAGCACATGACAGGTAAAACTTCTAACTCTATGCTTTTAAAATTCTAGGAAATATCCCCACCTATATTTTTATTTTCTCTAAGACATGTGTGGAGGTTCTAACAAACCCATTGTTGGGTGGAAATATCAACAGACTACTTATAACATAGCTTTGGGAGATGCTAAGAGTGGAAGTAGGTCCTCACCCTGGAAGGCTCACTGGGGTCAGGTCTTTAAATGGGAAGAAAGATCTTAAGCCTGTGTTCTAGCCTGGAGTAAACAAAATAGAGGGCTATGAACAGAGAAGGTATGCTGTATTCTGGACTCTATTTGGGACCCAAACTTATATTCCAATGCTATCCTTCACAGAGAACTAATAAAACTGGAAATCCTATGTACACATTTTCAAAGAACATCAAAAACAGGTTTCATAAATAGACTCAATAGCTTGGTTTGGAGCATTACTGCTATTTATGATGCCACATGTTCTTTCTTAAAAGTGTGATTTTTGAAATTTTCTAAATTATGTAGTGTAGTTGTAATGTGACCTTTTAGAATAGTTAATAATAATATTCCTCAATGGTACAACTTCTCCTGAAGAAAGAAATCTATCTTCTATAACAATCCTTGAAAAGACCCCAGGTACCAAATTTCAGAAATTGGAGGAGCAACTTATAACATGAATGCATTCTGTAAATCATTTGGAAAACTTTTTGCTCAAAGGATTTAGGAAACCCTGGAAATACACATTCCAGGATGTACAAAGATTAGAGCAGACTCTTCTTGATCTGAGGAAGGTAACACACTGCTCACAGTTTTAAGCTTAAAGGACTGCTGATCCTGACATATGAAATGTCACCTTGAGTGACTGTGAAATTTCAAATGAAACAGGATGAAGCCCCCAAATAGCTTAACACTTCACATGATACAGTATCAGATGCTGGCTAAATTTTTTATTTTTACAGGGTAGGATGAGCAGTGACAAACAGAATGCCACAAGGTAAGTTACCATGTCAGATTTTAACGTAAGAGAGAGAAGATCATGGGTAGGCAGATACTCACATACACATTGCTCTGCATAAAAGGCAAAATGGGATGCGCTGTGGTGTCTTTTGTTGAGTGATCACAGGGTGGAGATGTCTGCTCACATGAAGGAAAGCCAGAGGAAGGCTAGAGGCAAAGGCTGAATTTTCATAACAGAAGTCACCAGATCATTAGCTGTGTTTGTCTGCTGGCTGCAGAGTATGTGGCTTCTGTTTCATAAGAACTGATTAGGAAAATAAAGGATTTTGAAAAAAACCTGTTTCATCACACTTCAATGTGTGCACTGATGCATTTTTAAAAAAATAGATATTCCTGCTAATCGCAAACAGTTACGCAATCAGTGTGTATTTCCAAGTAAACAGAATTTTAAAAATATGTCCTGCAATTAATATGAAGTGCATAACAAACATGAATAGCCCAACAGTCTTGGAACTTTTCCTAATTTTTACTTTAAATTTAAAACTAGTAAAATGCTTGGGTAGAAACAGTATATTTGCATACCAGGTGTCACAGAAATGCTTAAGAGCCCACCTGCCAATGCAGAAGATGTAAGAGACGTGGGTTCAATTCCGGGATTGGGAAGAAACCCTGGAGAAGGACAGGGCAACCCAGTCCAGTACTCTTGCTTGGAGAATCCCATAGACAGAGAAGCCTGGTGGCTACTGTCCATAGGGTTGCAAAGAGTCTGACACAACTGAAGCAATGTAACACACCCAAATAAAGAAGACTCTGGAAATTCAGTTACATTGCTTTTAAAAAATAAATGTATATCTCTCTATATATTTCTATCTATCTATATTTCAAGTTGCAAATATAACAAAGTTCTGGTTAATATGCTAGTTAATGTGTAAAGACAAGCCCACTCACTGAAAATATATACATACATCATCATGTACACACAAGAAAGATATAACAGTTTTAAACTGTACAGTTAGTTTTTTTAAATAAGGAAAGGAATGAACAATTTCTATAACTAAATGGTAACTAAAAGATAATTGGATCAATGTGTGACAAAGCAGGAAACAGAAGTATATATGAATCTCACTTCTTTGAGGTTGGGGTTTTAATGTTCAAATAGAGATGAGGAATACAAATTTAATGGTCAAACTTGTACAATGTGGGCAACAGGTATAACCCTGAGTAGGTCAGGGATTCATTGACTTTCCCATCCAGGGATGAGAACCTTGGCAAATGTGTCCACAGGAATCTGGAAGCTGCAAGTAGTCACCATCTAAGAAAGGATATGAAAGGGTGAAGACTCATCACGGAGATATCTGAACAGCATGCCTGTTTCATTGCTATGGGGCCTGGTATAAATCAACCCCCATTGTTCTGGAAAGCTGAGCCAAGAAATTCCCATTAAATTGGTGCAGAACAGTTGAAACCCACAGTGCTCCTGGAAAAGCAACTTGAAATCTGGCCTGCACAACCCAGGGCTCAGGAAGTGCTTATAGAAAGCAATGCAGTTATCATTGAAAATGCATTTATAATCAGAAATTATAAACCAGGTAGGATTAAAAGGTAGAGAATGTATACACTGAACTGGAGAAAACAAAAAATCTGAAATAATTTGTTGAAAATGGTCAACGGGATTCAACATAGTTCTGGCAGTCTGACATACTTGATATCTGGATAAACCATTCTTGAATAGAATACCTAAAAATTCTGGGTAATATATTTAAAATATCTTTTTAAATGCATAAGTGAACCAGTAGGAGGTATGATCGAAACATCAGAGGTCGGAAATAGTGATAAATGTGAAACAGAAGAGTTTAGAAAGGACAAAGCTGGCTTTTTCCCTGAGGCATCTACCCATCTGTGGTGATGTGAGTTTTTTGTTTTTTAAGTAATTAAATCACAGTATTCAGGTGGAGGAAGATTGAGTTTTTGATGCCACAGTGCACATTTAACATGAAAAAAGAAAACACAACCCCCTTGATAATTGTTAACTTGAAGTGGCAGAAGTGGTAAGATTGTAGTTATGTTGACTAAGATTTTAGACATTTGAGGTTTAACTCTGCCACTTTTCAAACATAAAAGTGTAACATACATAAAGTGCTCAGATTTTAAGTGTGTGGCTTATCGAATGTTTATACAAATGAATACTTGATCTCCACATTATGAAATTGAGTATTAAAACAGACCAAGAAACTCTCACGTATATAGTTCGCCCAACTCAATAAATAACTGTGAAAAACTTCTATGACTTCTATCATCCTATATTTACCTTGCCTGATAATTGCAATTTGTAAAAATCAAATGTTTATGTCTGTCTTTGTTCACTTAACATGACTGTCAATTATACCCACGTTGTATGTGGTAAGACTTCATTCTCATGGCTATACATTGTTCCATTTGTATGATTTTACCACAATTTACCACTCACACTGAAGAAGCTGAAGTTGAACGGTTCTATGAAGACCTACAAGACCTTCTAGGACTAACACCCTGAAAAGATATCCTTTTCATTATAGGGGACTGGAATGCAAAAGTAGGAAGTCAAGAAACACCTGGAGTAACAGGAAAATTTGGCCTTGGAGTACAGAAGGAAGCAGAGCAAAGGCTAATAGAGTCTGGCCAGGAGAACGCACTGGTCATAGCAACCACCCTCTTTCAACAACACAAGAGAAGACTCTACACATGGACATCACCAGATGGCCAACACCAAAATCAGATTGATTATATTCTTTGCAGTCAAAGATGGAGAAGCTCTATACAGTTAGCAAAAACAAGACCAGGAGCTGACTGTGGCTCAGATCATGAACTCCTTATTGCCAAATTCTGACTGAAATTGAAGAAAGTAGGGAAAACCACTAGACCATTCAGGTATGACCTAAACCAAATCCCTTATGATTATTCAGTGGAAGTGAGAAATAGATTTAAGGGACTAGATCTGATAGACAGAGTGATGAACTATGATGAACTATGGAAGTTCGTGACATTGTACAGGAGATAGGGACCAAGACCATCCCCAAGAAAAAGAAATGCAAAAAAGCAAAATGTTTGTCTGAGGAGGCCTTCCAAATAGCTGTGAAAAGAAGAAAACTGAAAAGCAAAGGAGAAAAGGAAAGATATTCCCATTCGAATGCAGAGTTCCAAAGAATAGCAAGGAGAGATAAGAAAGCCTTCCTCAGTGATCAATGCAAAGAAATAGAGGAAAACAATAGAATGGGAAAGACTAGAGATCTCTTCAAGAAAATTAGAGATTCCAAGGGAACATTTCATGCAAAGATGGGCTTGATAAAGGACAGAAATGGTATGGACCTAACAGAAGCAGAAGATATTAAGAAGAGGTGGCAAGATTATACAGAAATGTTCAAAAAAGATCTTCACGACCCAGATAATAACAATGGTATTATCACTCACCTAGAGCCAGACATCCGGGAATGTGAAGTCAAGTGGGCCTTAGGAAGCATAACTGAGAACAAACCTAGTGTAGGTGATGGAATTCCAGTTGAGCTATTTCAAATCCTGAAAGATGATGCTGTGAAAGTGCTGCACTCAATATGCCAGGATATTTGGAAAACTCAGCAGTGGCCACAGGACTGGAAAGGGTCAGTTTTCATTCCAATCCCAAAGGAAGGCAATGCCAAAGAATGCTCAAACTACCGCACAATTGCACTCATCTCACATGCTAATAAAGTAATACACAAAATTCTCCAAGCCAGGCTTCAGCAATACATGAACTGTGAACTTCCAGATGTTCAAGCTGGTTTTAGAAAAGGCAGAGGAATCAGAGATCAAATTGCCAACATCATCTAGATCACTGGAAAAGCAAGAGAGTTCCAGAAGAACATCTATTTCTGCTTTATTGACTATGGCAAAGCCTTTGATTGCATGGATCACAATAAATTGTGGAAAATTCTGAAAGAGATGGGAATACCAGACCACCTGACCTGCCTCTTGAGAAATCTATATTCATGTTGGGAAGCAAAGGTTAGAACTGGATATGGAACAACAGGCTGGTTCCAATAGGAAAAGGAGTATGACAAGGCTGTATATTGTCATCCTGCTTATTTAACTTATATTCAGAGTACATCATTAGAAATGCTGGGCTGGAAGAAGCACAAGCTGGAATCAAGATTGTCAGGAGAAATATCAATAGCCTCAGATATGCAGATGACATCACCCTTATGGCAGAAAGTGAAGAGGAAGTAAAAATCCTCTTGATGCAAAAAGGTTTTGCAGCCTGAGGCAGTTGTAAAAATAACATAATGTAGCTTTTTACAACTGTGTATTCTATAGTATTTTTTCATTTGGTGAAATTTTAACTGTTAATGTTTTTGGCATTGTGCTTTGTACCTTTTATTAAATAAAAATTAAAAAAAAAAAAAAACCTCTTGATGAAAGTTAAAGAGGAGAGTGAAAAAGTTGGCTTGAAGCTCAACATTCAGAAAACTACGATCTTGGCATCTGATCCCATCACTTCATTGGAAATAGATGGTGAAACAGTGGAAATAGTGGTTGCCTTTATTTTTTTGGACTCCAAAATCACTGCAGATGGTGATTGCAGCCTTGAAATTAAAAGATGCTTACTCCTTGGAAGGAAAGTTATGACCAACCTAGAAGCATATTAAAAACCAGAGATATTACTTTGCATTAAAAGGTCTGTCTAGTCAAGGCTATAGTTTTTGCAGTGGTCATGTATGGATGTGAGATTTGGACTGTGAAGAAAGCTGATCACTGAAGAATGGATGCTTTTGAACTGTGGTGCTGGAGAAGATTCTTGAGAGTCCCTTGGACTGCAAGGAGATCCAACCAGTCCATCCTAAAGGAGACCAGTCCTGGGTATTCATTTGAAGGACTGATGCTGAGGCTGAAACTCCAATACTTTGGCCACCTCATGTGAAGAGTTGACTTACTGGAAAAGACCCTTATACTGGGAGGGATTGGGGACAGGAGGAGAAGGAATGACAGAGGATAAGATGGCTGAATGGTATCACAGACTCGATGCAGATGAGTTTTGGTGAACTCTGGGAGTTGGTGATGGACAGGGAGCCCTGGCGTGCTGTGATTCATGGGGTTGCAAAGAGTTGGACATGACTGAGTGACTGAACTGAACAGACTGACTATGATTTAATTATAATATCTACTCTTCAAGAATATTTGGGTTACTTCCATCTTGAGCTATTAAAAACAGGGCTACTAAAATATTCTTGTACATGTAGTTTGGTGAACATTCATATCTGAATTCCGTTGGTTCTATGCTTTAGACTGGGAAGGCGAAGCCATAGGCACACATATATTGAGCTTTAGCGGATTCTGGCAAACTATTCCATAATGGTTTTTTCTCAATAGCATTGTGTAAAACTCCGTTTGTTCCACATCCTAGCCAATATTTCAAAATTTTAGGCTCTTTAATTTTTCCACCCTAGTGGGTAGGAAGTGACATTGAATTGTTGCTTTAAATTTCCTTCTCCTGATGAATGATACAATGTAGTGAAATTTTTGTTGACCATTTGAATATCTTCTTTTATGAAATTCCTTTTAAAATATTTTGACTAGTTTTGAAATTTTGGTGTTTTGTTTTGTTTTTGTTGGATGTCTGTATTTTACTTATTGCTTTTGTGGGAGGTCTTTCCATATTTTGGATATAAGTTTTTTTTAATTATTTTTTTTAGCTGTATATATTAAAATATCTTCCCCTACCCATGAATTGCTTTTTTAACTTCTTGCTGGAATCTTTTGATAAGTACAAGTATTTAATTTTAATGAAGTTGTACTTATCAATATTTTGTAGTTAGGGTTTTTTTTGTATCTTATTAAAAAGTAAAGTTTCTGGCCCAACAAAAACAAACCGTATAAGCTATAAAATCATAGTTTTACTTTTAAACCCATCAGAGAATTTATGATGAATAGAAGCCTAAATATTCTAGGGAGGGAGCCCCTCCCAGGAGAGGAGAAGGACCCACAACTGCTTCCTTGTACATATGGTGAAAAGAGAGTGACCCTGTGATAGGGTCGCGTGAGAAGAAAGCAGGAAAAACTTTAAAAAATGATAATGGCTGCATATGTCCTGACATGACTCCTTAGTCTCTTAAGGGATCTCAATTTGTGCCCATTCTCCAATTGTGTCACACAAGGCCTTTGGTGAGTTCATGACTGCAGTAGATTAAATGCCCTGGGAAGACAGATGCTGGAGTACTTCTTAGAGCCAAAGGAAATTCACCAGGTACACAGCAGGCTTGGAATATGCAAGAGAATTGGAAGAATGTTATTACAGCTACACAAGATCACCGAGTTCATGGAAGTAGTGAGCTGAAAATGGATTCAGGGTAAAACTGCTGAGCAAGTCCTTCAAGATGTACGGAACTTTCACTGAGTTGCTGAAGACTGGGAGCTACAGAGAAGTGCTGTGAAAAATTCCCTGGAGGTACACAAGGGTTTCATCAAATGCAGATAGGTGCTTTTTCCTGAGAGAAGGGCAGGGTGGCTGACAGAAGTCTCCAAAGTGGACAACAGACATTTGAAAATGAAAGTGTTAATTGCTAAGTCTTGGACTTTTTGTGACCCCAAGGACTTTTGCCTGCTAGGCTCCTCTGTCCATGGTATTATCCAGGCAAGAATACTGTAGTGGGTAGCCAGTCTCTCTCCGGGGGATCTTCCCCACCTAGGAACCGAACCCTAGTCTTCTACATTGCAGGCAGATTCTTTGCCATCTGAGGCAGCAGGGAGGACTTTTATTTAGTTGAAATCAGAACCCATGGTAAGTTAGGAGCAGTGCAGCAAGGTGAGGAAAGATATATCAAAGATGAAAAACGAGGGACAGGGCTGGAAAGGAAAGAGAAGGCCCCTGTCACCTAAAGAGTCAAAATCTAGACTATAAAGCAGAGAGGGATCTCCCACAATCCAGAAGATTAGCTACTGAACTGGAATTCAAACAGAGATCTCTGGAAATTTGTCCATTGCTCAGATAGCAAGCCAAGCTGAAGGAAATATTCTGATCTCAAATCAAGATATTGAGAAGCCAGTGGTAAAGCTGATCTAATGAAATCTTCACCAAAGCCCAGAATCAGCTGAAACATATGTTATATTGATTCTTCACCCTTGAAGCAGCTTAATAGTGGAAAAAATATGTCCTTTATCTTGGGTTAAATATCAATGATTTTAATCTTTATTTTTCTTTGACACACAAGTTCAAAATATGACAAAATTTATGAGATATGCAATAAAACAAGAGCATGCAAATCAAAAGATAGAGGGAAAACAATCAATAGAGGTAAATCTGTGGATGTTTTCAGTTCAGTTCAGTTCAGTCGCTCAGTAGTGTCCGACTCTTCGTGACCCCATGAACCACAGCACGCCAGGCCTCCCTGTCCATCACCAACTCCCAGAGTCCAACAAAACCCATGTCCATTGAGTCGGTGATGCCATCCAACCATCTTATCCTCTGTCGTCCCCTTCTCCTCCTGCCCTTAATCTTTCCCAGCATCAGGGTCTTTTCAAATGAGTCAGCTCTTCGCATGAGGTGGCCAAAGTATTGGACTTTCAGCTTCAACATCAGTCCTTCCAATGAACACTCAGGACTGACTTCCTTTTGTATGGACTGGTTGGATCTCCTTGTAGTCCAAGGGACTCTCAAGAGTCTTCTCCAACACCACAGTTCAACAACGTTAATTCTTTGGTCCTCAGCTTTCTTTATAGTCCAACTCTCACATCCATATATGACCACTGGAAAAACCATAACTTTGACTAGAAGGACATTTGTTGACAAAGTAATGTCACTGCTTTTTAATATGCTGTCTAGGTTGGTTTTAACTTTCCTTCCAAGGAGTAAGCATTTTTTAATTTAGATGTTAGTTTTATAAGAAAAGGACTTTAAAGTAACTACGGTTAATATAGTAAATGATTTAGGAGAAAGGAGGCAAAATGCATAAGTAAGTAAATAGGAAATTTCAAGAGAAAAATGTAAAGTATAAGAAAATAAAATGAAATATCAGAACCAACAAATACAGCATCAGAAATGAGAAATACATTCTGTGGACTTAATAAATGCTACACAGTAAAAGGGACAAAGCAAAGTACCTCTTTAGTTTGTTTACAAAACAAACTCCTACTTTCCTCTTTTTTCAAAGAGAAAAAAAAAAAGGAAATATAAAAAATACTGAGCAGAACTGTACAATATCTAAGAGATAATCTTAAATATACTAACATATTTGTAATTAAAGTCTCAGAAATGAGAAAATGTAGGGAATGGGAGAAGAAAATTTTGAACAGATAGTGACTGAAAAATTTTCAGAACTAGTGAAAGATATCAACCCACAGCTAAACCCAAGCAAGATTAAACACACATGCACACACAGCACCAAGCTCATCATAATCAAAGTTTTGAAAATCAAAGATAAGGTAAAAAAATCTTAAAATTAGCCAAAGATAAAAAGACACATTACATTCAGGCAAACAACAACTGCAAAAGATGACAAATTACGAAGGATGGAATAAAGTGAGGCAAAACCTTGAAGGTGCAGAAAGAAAAATGTCAACCTAGAAGTTCATACTAAATAAAATATTCTGTAAAAATAAAGGTGAAATGAAGATATTTTCCAAAGCAAAGGTTGAAAAATTTTAGGGCCAGCACAGACACTTAAATTTGAAAAAAGTTTCTTCAGGCTTGATGAAAAGAGCTGTTTTCTTGAAGACCATTGACTCTTTAAAGCAAATATAATGAAAATGTATTGTATATTTGCAGCCTATATAGAATTAAAATACATGTCAAGAACATGAAGATCAGTGGTAGGAAAAGTGGAATTCTTTGTGAAGTGGTATAACAGTATTTAATATTATTCTGTGATAAATTAAAGATATGTCTTACCATCATTAATTGTCTCTTAAAATTTTTCTTGAAAATATATTTCAATTTTTCAATAATATGGTACTATACATCTTTCCTCATATTCAGCCCAAAGTATTTCTATTTTATGATTTTTTGATAGTATTGTGAATAATATGTAAATTTCATTTTATACCTTGCTATATATAGAATGTTACATGTATATATTCATACATGATTTTGTATTTACAGACTATAGAAAATTTATGTATTAATTATAAAAGCATATCTCTACTTTTTAAATTTTATCTATGTATACTGTCTGAGGAGGCCTTACAAATAGCTGTGAAAAGAAGAGAAGCGAAAAGCAAAGGAGAAAAGGAAATTTATAAGCATCTGAATGCAGAGTTCCAAAGAATAGCTAGGAGAGATAAGAAAGCCTTCCTCAGCGATGAATGCAAAGAAATAGAGGAAAACAACAGAATAGGAAAAACAAGAGATCTTGTCAAGAAAATTAGAGATATCAAGGGAACATTTCATGCAAAGATGGGCTCGATAAAGGACAAAAATTGTATGGACCTAACAGAAGCAGAAGATATTAAGAAGAGGTGGCAATAATACACAGAAAAACTGTACAAAAAAGATATCTTCACAACGAAGATAATCACGATGGCATGATCACTCACCTGGAACCAGACATCTTGGAATGTGAAGTCAAGAGGGCCTTAGAGAGCATCACTATGAACAAAGCTAGTGGAGGTGATGGAATTCCAATTGAGCTATTTCAAATCCTGAAAGATGATGCTGTGAAAGTACTACACTCAATATGCCAGCAAATTTGGAAAACTCAGCAGTGGCCACAGGACTGGAAAAGGTCAGTCTTCATTCCAATCCCAAAGAAAGGCAATGCCAAAGAATGCTCAAAATACTGCACAATTGCACTCATCTCACACGCTAGGAAAGTCATGCTCAAAATTCTCCAAGCCAGGCTTCAGCAATATGTGAACCGTGAACTTCCAGATGTTCAAGCAGGTTTTAGAAAAGGCAGAGGCACCAGAGATCAAGTTGCCAACATCCGCTGGATCATGGAGAAAGCAAGAGAGTTACACAAAAACGTCTATTTCTGCTTCATTGACTATGCCAAAGCCTTTGACTGTGTGGATCACAATAAACTGTGGAACATTCTGAGAGAGATGGGAATACCAGACCACCAGACCTGCCTCTTGATAAACCTGTATGCAGGTCAGGAAGCAACAGTTAGAACTGGACATGGAACAACAGACTGTTTCCAACTAGGAAAAGGAGTACGTCAAGGCTGTATATTGTCACCCTGCTTATTTAACTTATATGCAGAGTACATCATGAGAAATGCTGGGCTGGAAGAAGCACAAGCTGGAATCAAGATTGCCGGGAGAAATATCAATAACCTCAGATATGCAGATGACACTACCTTTATGGCAGAAAGTGAAGAGGAACTAAAAAGCCTCTTGATGAAAGTGAAAGAGGAGAGTGAAAAATTTGGCTTAAAGCTCAACATTCAGAAAACTAAGATCATGGCATCCGGTCAGATCACTTCATGACAAATAGATGGGGAAACAGTGGAAACAGTGGCTGACTTTATTTTTTTGTACTCCAAAATCACTGCAGATGATGACTGCAGCCTTGAAATTAAAAGTCGTTTACTCCTTGGAAGGAAAGTTAAGACCAACCTAGATAGCATATTAAAAAGCAGAGACTTTTGCCAACCAAGGTCCATCTAGTCAAGGCTATGGTTTTCCCAGTGGTCATGTATGGATGTGAGAGTTGGACTGTGATGAAAGCTGATCACCGAAGAATTGATGCTTTTGAATGTGGTGTTGGAAAAGACTCTTGAGAGTCATTTGGACTGCAAAGAGTTTCAACTAGTCTATCCTAAAGGAGACCCGTCCTGGGTGTTCATTGGAAGGACTGATATTGAAGCTGAAAGTCAAATACTTTGGCCACCTCATGCGAAGAGTTGACTCATTGGAAAAGACCCTGATGCTGGAAGGGATTGGGGGCAGGAGGAGAAGGGGATGACAGAGGATGAGATGGCTGGATGGCATGACCGACTCGATGCAGATGAGTTTTGGTGAACTCTGGGAGTTGGTGATGGACAGGGAGATCTGGCGTGCTGCGGTTCATGGGTTCGCAAGGAGTCGGATATGACTGAGTGACTGACCTGAACTGAATGTACATTTGGACCTTGTTTTTTATTTTTTATATAGTAGTCTGTCTCTGCTAATTCCAAATTCCTAATTTACCCCCAAACCCCTTTCCCTTTTGCTTTCAGTTTGTGAGTCTGTTTCTGTTTTTCAGATAAAAAAAAAAAAGAGTGACCAACAGAATCAGAAAAATATCAATTTTCATTGTCACCATGTTGCAGTGAATTGATGTTGCTGTCATCATTTCTTGTCACTTTTCATTTCTTAGATTCAGGAACTATAATCGTTTTTCTGCTTTTTTTTTTGGTCTCTGTTAACATTGGAACATGAGATAACAGTAGTAGTAATTGTACGAATATTAGCAATAATAAATGGATAAAAGAATGAAAATAATATTTTAGATTTCATATTTGAGTGATATATGATCTTGTCTTTCTCTTTCTGACTTAACTCAGTATGACAATCTCTAGTCTATTCATATTGCTGCAAATGGCATTATTTCATTCTTTTTATGGCTGAATAGTATTCCATTATGTGTGTATAACACATCTGCTTTATCTATTCATGTGTTGATAAATATTTAAGTTGCTTCCTTGTCTTGGCTATTATAAACAATGCTGTTATAAACACTGGGGTGCATGTATCTTTTTGAATTAGTGTTTTCTCCTAATATATGCCTTTGAGTGGGATTGCTGAATCATTTGGCAACTCTATTTTCAGTTTTTTAAGTTAAAAAATCTTCATACTGTTTTCACTGCACCAATTTACATTCCCACCAACAGCGTAGGCAAATTCCCTTTTCTCCACACCCTCTCCCGCCTTTGCAAAGAACCAATTTTATCTTTTGGTTGTTTAGTTGCTTTTTTACATTTTTAGTATTTGTATTTTTTGCTTTTATCTTTTTTTATTCCATACTCTTTATTTCTTCGGTTTTATTTTCTGTTCTTTTTCTTGTTGAGGTGGAAGGTTAGATATGTAATAAAAATTATATAACTTACCCTATCTCTCCCATGTAAGGACAATTATAGTCCCATATAGTTTATGTGTTTCTGATCTAAAACATTCACTCTTTTTAGATAATGCAGTTGGGATATGTGGTTATATGATTAATTGAAAAATAATTTAACGATTATGATAAAAGTTATAGAAGCATTCTTTAAGCATTAACTATCTTAAAACATGTAAGTACAAATATGATTTTTAGTTGGACTGGGTTGAAATATCTCCTTCAAAAATTCACATCCATTCATAACATGTGAATGTGACCTTATGTGGAAATAGGGTTTTTGAAGATGGAATCTCATTAAGATGAGGTCGTACTCAGTTATGACTACTACCCTTTTAAGAAGAAGTGAGGCCAGACACTGAGAGACAAGAGGGAAAGGAAACCCGTTAAAATGGAGACAGATTTTGGAGGATACAAACTAAGGACACCAGGGATTGCTGGCAGCCTCCAGAGGCTAGGACAGAAGCACGGCATAGATTCTCCCTGAGCACCTCCAAAAAGGAACCAAGCACACTGACATCTCGTTTCAGACTAATAGCCTCTGGGAAAAAACAAAAACAAAAAAATACCAGAATACATTTTTAAAAAATTTCGTTTTGCCACCTGGTTTGTGGCACTTTGTTATAGCAGCTCTCAGAAACCATACACTGGCTGACCACTTGATATGGGACAAAGCGTTTTTCTTTGGTTTGGGTTCACTGACTAGAGTTCCAAAGAGGATGTTTTTGCTTAAACTGTAGTTTGCAGTTTTAATTTTCTAAGTGAAGCTATTGGAGTGCAGAATTTATTGAGATTTTTGTAATTAATCTCCCCATCTTGCCCCAATTTTTTCTTGTGGTCTGGCTTGTGACTATTTTGGAAACCATTTTAAATGACATATATCTATCTTATGTTGCTAAATAGTTTCACTTAGTTTTTACAAAAAACGATGATCTTTGTTTCACATTAACAATCATTAATCTACGTAATGTTTACTTTAACAAATGGGATTTGAAGCAAGTACAGCTGAGCAACTGAACCACAGCTGACCGGACCGTGAACGTGCAGTGGTGAGAGCTGCCTTGTTCTGAGCGTTCTCCTGCTGGGAGCATCGTTTTGTGGCCTCTCAGCAGAATGGAGAATAACTTTGAATCCAGAAAGTCTGTTTATTGGAAAAGACAAGTCTGTTTTGGTTTTCTTGAACTTTGTTTCTTTACCGTACTGTTCTTTCTTTTTTCCAACCTATGCTTTTCTGGTAAGAGGCCCATGGAGCAAAGTGGTGGTGGTTTAGCTGCTAAGTTGTGTCTGACTTTCGCGACCCAGCCAGTCTCCTCTGCCTATGGGATTTTCCAGGCAAGAATACTGGCGTGGGTTGCCATTTCCTTCTCCAGAGGATCTTCCCAATCCAGGAATCGAACCCTGGTCTACTGCATCGCAGGCATGGAGCAAAGTATGGTAGACAGAAAGAAGGGAGGTAATTACGCAGGAAATAGGGAAGAGGATGGAAAATATGCCTAAGGGTGATCTGTTCATTATTGATGTCAAACTTAAGTTCCAGGCTACCTTTCTCAAGTCATTTGTCTTCCTTCTCATCTGCTTTTCTCAGTTGTTAGGTGATATAAAGCAAGGAACACAAACACACTGTTATACCGTTTTAACAGTATAATAGAAGCAAAGGCTTTCCTGGTGGCTCAGTAGTAAAGAATCCATCCCCCAATACAGGAGACACGGGAGGGTTAAACCCCTAATCCAGGAAGACCCCAGGTGCCAGGGAACAACTGAGCCCGTGCACCACAGATGAGCCTGTGCTCTAGAGTCCAGGAGCTGCAGCAACTGACCCCACGTGCTGCAGCTGCTGAGGCCTGCGAGCCCTGCGCCCAGTGCTCTGCAACAAGGGAAGCCACTGGAATGAGAGCCCTGTGCACCACAGCTAGCGAGTAGCCCCAGTTCGCCGCAGTTAGAGAAAGTGTAGTCAAAAATAAATCAATTAAAAAAAGCAAAAGTACACTGTAGTCTATGAAGTGTGCAATATTTTCTGCCTAAAAATGTGTACGTGTCTTAATTTGGGGAGGGAGGTGGGAGGGGGATTCAAGATGGGGAACACATGTACACCCAGGGCAGATTCATGTCAATGTATGGCAAAACCAATAAAATATTGTAATTAGCCTTCAATTAAAATAAATAATTTAAAAAAAAGAATTTGATTGCTGAAATTGCTGATCATCACAACTGAACATTCATAAGTTATACCAGTTATAGTATTTTTGCTGGTGGAGTGTCTATACTCAAGATTGACTGCTGTTGACTGATCAGGTATTGGTTGCTAAATGTTGGAGTGGCTGTGGCAGTATTTTAAAATAAGACAAGAGTGAAGTTTTCCGTACTGACAGACCCTTTAGGAACGATTTCTCCATAGCACACAATGTTGTTTAATATTAATAGATTTTTACCCACAGTAGAACACTTTCAAAATCCATGTTATGGAAATGGCTTCTTCCTTAAGACACAAAAACCAGCCTCTGCTAGCTTTAAACTTCTGCTGCTTCATCACCTCTCTCAGACTTCATAGAATTAGAGAGAGTTAGGGCCCTGATCTGGATAGCCTATGGCTTAATGGAATGCTGTAGCTCAGTTCAGTTCAGTCGCTCAGTCGTGTCCGACTCTCGGCAACCCCATGAATCACAGCACTCCAGGCCTCCCTGTCCATCACCAACTCCCGGAGTTCACTCAAACTCATGTCCATCAAGTCGGTGATGCCATCCAGACATCTCATTCTCTGTCGTCCCCTTCTCCTCCCGCCCCCAATCCTTCCCAGAATCAGAGTCTTTTCCAGTGAGTCAACTCGTCGCATGAGGTGGCCAAAGTATTGGAGTTTCAGCCTTAGCATCAGTCCTTCCAATGAACACCCAGGACTGATCTCATTTAGAATGGACTGGTTGGATCTCCTTGCAGTCCAAGGGACTCTCAAGAATCTTCTCCAGCACCACAGTTCAAAAGCATCAATTCTTCGGTGATCAGCTTTCTTCAGAGTCCAACTCTCACATCCATACATGACCACGGGAAATACCATAGCCTTGACTAGATGGACCATGGTTGACAAAGTAATGTCTCTGTTTTTTAATATACTATCTAGGTTGGTCATAACTTTCCTTCCAAGGAGTAAGTGTCTTTTAATTTCATGGCTGCAATCAGCATCTGCAGTGATTTTGGAGCCCAAAAAGATAAAGTCTGACACTGTTTCCACTGTTTCCCCATCTATTTCCCATGAAGTGATGGGACAAGATGCCATGATCTTTGTTTTCTGAATGTTGAGCTTCAAGCCAACCTTTTCACTCTCCTCTTTCACTTTCATCAAGAGGCTTTTGAGTTCCTCTTCACTTTCTGCCATAAGGGTGGTGTCATCTGCATATCTGAGGTTATTGATATTTCTCCCAGCAATCTTGATTCCAGCTTGTGCTTCTTCTAGCCCAGAGTTTCTCATGATGTACTCTGCATATAAGTTAAATAAGCAGGGTGACAATATACAGCCTTGACGTACTCCTTTTCCTATTTGGAACCAGTCTGTTGTTCCATGTCCAGTTCTGACTGTTGCTTCCTGACCTGCATACAGGTTTCTCACGAGGCAGGTCAGGTGGTCTGGTATTCCCATCTCTTTCAGAATGTTCCACAGTTTATTGTGATCCACACAGTCAAAGGCTTTGGCATAGTCAATGAAGCAGAAATAGATGTTTTTCTGGAACTCTCTTGCTTTCTCCATGATCCAGCAGATGTTGGCAATTTGATCTCTGGTGCCTCTGCCTTTTCTAAATTAAGAAGAGGTGGCAAGAATACACAGAAGAACTGTACAAAATAGATCTTCACGACCAAGATAATCACGATAACGTGATCACTGACCTAGAGCCAGACATCTTGGAATGTGAAGTCAAGTAGGCCTTAGAAAACTTCACTACGAACAAAGCTAGTGGAGGTGATGGAATTCCAATTGAGCTATTTCAAATCCTGAAAGATGATGCTGTGAAAGTGCTGCACTCAATATACCAGTGAATTTGGATAACTCAGCAGTGGCCACAGGACTGGAAAAGGTCAGTCTTCATTCCAATCCCAAAGAAAGGCAATGCCAAAGAATGCTCAAACTACCACACAATTGCACTCATCTCACACGCTAGTAAAGTCATGCTCAAAATTCTCTGGAATGTCTATACAGAACACTAAAACTTTCATTATCAGCAGTAAAGCTCTTTCACTTTTGTATCATTTGTGTGTTTTCCAGAGTAGCACTTTCAATTTTCTTCAGGAGCTTTTCCTTTACATTCACAACATGGTTAACTGTTTGGTGTGAGAGGCCTACCTGTCAGCCGATCTTAGCTTTTGACCTGCCTACCTCACTAAGTTTTTGATTTGAAATGAGAGACATGCAATGCTTCCTTCCACTCGAACACTTCAAGGCTACTGGAGGGTTGTTAATTGGCCTACTTTCAATATTGTTGTGTCTCAGTGAACACAGGAAAGCCCTAGCAGAGGGCAAGTGACAGGGAACAATCAGTGCAGCAGTCAACACACTCACAGCATTTATTAATTTTGCAGCAGTGTCTGTGCTGTGACCTCATTTCTCTTATGGATTTAAGATGGGATGCTTTTTTCAGTGTGTTCAGTTTTTTGCTCTTTGGACAGGGTGGTAATTTCCAAGCTCCTTATGCAGAACTAGAGGTCCCTTAAACTTGATTATACTGACACAAAAATGTACCAAGTAACCAACAACACAGTAAAACTAGGAAAGATTTCTGTCATTCCAGAAAATTTTTATGCCCCCATTCAGTCAATTCCAATGCGCACAAGAAATGACTCTTTGTTTTTAATTTTTTATTTTATATTGGAGTATAGTTGATTAACAGTGTTCTTCAGGTGTACAGCAAAGTGGTTTAGTTACATATGTATCTGAAGTGAAGTGAAGTGAAGTCGCTCAGTCGTGTCCGACTCTTTGCGACCCCATGGACTGTAGCCTACCAGGCTCCTCCGTCCATGGGATTTTCCAGGCAAGAGTACTGGAGTCGGTTGCCATTGCCTTCTCCAGAGGATCTTCCCGACCCAGGGATGGAACCCAGGTCTCCCGCAGTGTAGGTAGACGCTTTACCGTCTGAGCCACAAAGGAAGCCCTTGTGGGATATAGTATCTATTCTTTTTCAAATTATTTTCCCATTTAGGTTGTTACATAATACTGAGCTGAGTTCTCTGCATTATTCAGTAGGTCCTTGTTTGTTATCCATTTAAAATATGGCAGTGTGTGTATGTCAGCCCCAAACTCCCTATCTTCTCCTCCCACCCATCTCCAACTTTTTATCACCGTAAGTTAATTTCACCTGTTACTGACATTCATGTAATGGAGTCCCAAGGTAACTTTTGTTTTGGGGATGGTGTATTTGGCTTCCTTCACTCAATATAATGTATTTGACATTCATCCATGTTGCTCTACATGCTAGTATTATATTCTTTTAAAAATACTATATCATTGCAAGAATATTGTATAGTGTGTTTATTCATCCTCATGTTGAGGATAGTGGTTATTTATCTTGCTATATGATTTAGTTATTTTTGTTAATTTTCAGTGTTAAGTTCACGTTGTTATGGACATTGTGAATATACCTTTTTGTGGATATAGTCTTAATTTCTCTACAATAAATTTCATTTCCAGATTATGAAATGTTTATTGGTCATTCATATATCTTCTTTTATAAGTATTTAATCTTCTCTCCCTTACTCAATTTTTATGAGCCAATTGTCTTTTAATTACTTCTAATTTGTTAAAATATTACATATTCTTGATACCATTCTTTAAGTATCTGTACCAAAATATCTTCCTGTCTGATCTTTCCTTTTTATTTCTCATCTATTATCTTTTCACGAGCTAAAGTGTTTAATTTTGATGAAGTCCTGTTTATCAGTTACTTTTAATAGTTAGTACATTTCACATCTCCTGTAAGTTACCTTTGCTAAACCCATGTCCTCAAATATGTTTTTCTTAGAAGATCTGTAGCTTTAGCTTTACTCCCTGTGTCTACAGTCCATTGTGAGATAATTACTGTATGGTAGAGGTATGATTGAAGTTCACATTTTCCCTGCAAATTTATTCTGGTGTGTCACATCATCTGTTGAAAATGTAGTTTATTTCCTTTCATTGAATTTGTTTGGGGCTTTGGTTTGAAAAATAATGAACACTGTAAATAGGAATGTTATTTCTGGATTTTCTGTTCCATTGTTGTCTTGTCTAATTTTATGCCAATGCCACAGTGTCATGATGAGTATAACTTTGTAATCAGTATTGAAATCTGATAAAGGCAATTCTACAACCTTGTTATTCTTTGAAAGGTTACTTTTCCTGTTTTAGGACCTTTCCCTTTTCCATACATACGTTAAATTAGATAACCACTGTTTACCAACACAAAGCCTGTTGAGATTTTGACTGAAATTTTATCACTTGTATAGAACGTGTGACATGTTTTATAGTTTTAACTATAAAAGTCTTGCATGTGTTTTTTTGGATTCAGTTAGTTTGCTGATGAAGGAGAAATATTGCTGACAGAACTGAAAAAGTCAACATTAGTAAGTCAGAAACATTTATAGCTGCTAATTATGTAAAAATCATCTTATTCTCAGTGAAGAAAAAAGGTTATACACAAGCATTCTCTCCAGAATGCTGTATCTAATTTTACAAAATAAATTTTCCCATTATATAAAATTTTGTATGATAAAAAATGGTTTTATGTGGACCTCGAAGAGAAATAAGATTTTCTTTTAAAATCATTTTCATGAATCATAGAGGCACTATTATTAAACAACTGTAGTTTAAATTGTCATTGTTTGGATCAACCAAGAGGTTGTTTTTTGACAACCAGCCTGCCTGTGGTCAGCTGAATTTAAATCCTCCCCTTTCATTATACATTGAAAAGAGGATATTTTTAATTGGATATTGAGAGACTGCATGTAGAATCTCAGGATTCTGAGAGTAAATGAGGCTTCCCTAGTTGATATATCTATGTAAACTGCCTCCATTAGCCATAACAATGAATGGTTAGCTCATATGAATTTTTACTGCTGAATTTGATCACAGTTCTCTCTAACTGATAATGTTCCTCAGCATTTCAGAGTTCCAAGTGCACCATAAACATGAATTTTCAATTGCTATAGAATGGTGGAATTATCATCTACTTTAATCTGCATTTGAATATTTATGGATGATGATATAGTTGGAGAAAATGATGATAGATTTATCCAAGTGTTAATCTTTTTAAAGTTTTACCCTGAAAAGCAAGAAATTACTTTGATATCCATTATTTTTCTTCTGAATTAATAGTAGGAGTTTCTCATCAGATTCATCTCATGCAAATTGGGTCATATATCATGTTAACCATTTACTCAACAAACATTTATGACTTATCCACTTCATTCCAGGCAATAAATGTCATTTTTCCTCTGCTTAGAGACTAGTGAGAAGAGACATAAAATAACCAAACCACAGATTAAACAGAATGTTGTTGGCTGGTGACATGAAGCAAATAGTTATGGGATTGAGATTCAGACAGAAGGGGGATTCTTTTTAGAGACTTGGGCCAAGTACATTTGCAACGAGACCTAAGTTACAGGGAAGAACTGACATATTTAGGTCAGGGAAACTGGCTTTTGGGCAGAAGAGAGAACTCTTAGAAGAGTTTTGAGCTTCAAACAAGTTTGATCTTTTTTTTTTTTTTTTTTAAGGTATAGATTTTATTCTGTGTTGTAGAAAGCATTTTGAATTCAAAGTTGAATTGAATTCAAAGTTTTCAATGAAAAGTAAGGTTTCAGTTGGTTGGCAAGATGAGTGGGTTTGAGAAATACTGAAATTTAAAAATAATGATTTTTAAAGTTAAGATAGGCAAGATGATGATACAGTAAAAAAACAACTGTCCTTTATACTCCCAGGTCAAATACAGTTCTGCTCCACATTGTCTTTGCTCAGGATCCATGCAGATCCACCGCTATCTGGCAATGCTGGTGATCATGCAGAATAAAAAGAGAACAGGTGAATCATGTGCTAATTTCTAATATTTCTGCTCAGAAGTGACACGTCACTTCCAATAACATTTTTTCATGAATCAATTCACCTAACCAAGCTTGATGTTTGTGTAACAGGAAAGTAATAATACCTTACCAAGATAGGAAAGAGTAGTTTTGAGTAATACAGTATACCAAATAAAACCTCATGTCACCAAAGTGCTTTGGTAATAAATTGCATTGTGATATATAAGATTATATGCTAAGTTGCATGTTGAAAGGCAACAAAATCTTAGTCACTGTACAAGAGTTGGATTTGATCTCATTCTTACAACTAATAAAAAATAAGTATATACTCAGGAAAATTATAGGCAATATCATCAACTTAAAAATCTACCACATAAAAGACTAATCTTTAAGAGTTTCATAAAATGCCAAGAGCTTTCCTATTTCTTCTGTTAGCAGAGACTCTGGAATTAGAAAGTTAAAGATCACATTTGGGAAATAAGGAAGTAAAAGGAATGTTACTCTAGAAGAAAACGAAAATGAAGAGAAAATATGACAGGGAAATGTAGATGTCTTTAATATGCTATTCCTCTTCCAGTGTGATATAGCTGCTAGGAACATGGCTATCCAGAATGGTGACCACATTTCTCATATTCCTTTTCAATTGAGTGTCGGTATATGGCGGAATTTTGGCTAATGTAAAGTAACTGGAAGTGTCTCATGACAGTTTCTAGAAACCTTAAAGAAAAGAAAAAAAAAAACAACAACAGAAGAAGCATCTACTCCTTTTATTCTTTCTTCTTTCTTTATTCCCTTCTATATGCAGGTGCTTCCCTAAACCATGAGGATGAGAGAGACATGCCAGGAATGATGGAGCAGTGAACTGGAAATATTGTGGTCCTTGTACCCACAAGCTTTAGATGACTTTCCTCTGAACCCATACTTATGTGCGAGCAAAATAAATCACTAACTTCTTTTTTTAAAAACATATCTAAAAGCAAAGAAACAATCCCATGTCAGAAATATATTTTATTTTACAGGAAAAAAATTAGTGTCAAAATTTATATATCAAGTGTTCTCAATTTTCTTTTTTTAACCCTTTTATTTATTATTATTTTTAAATAAGTGTTTTCAATTTTCAACTGTTTCCCTCTCTTACAGGTAAAAGGAACAGAATATGAGGTTATAGATCATTTTAACTTTAACTGCTGGGATGAACACTCAATTTAAGACATTTTCATATCTATACAGAATCAAAATGCAATGTTTTAATTGTCATTTAAAATAATCATAGTAATCATTGGCTTTCTTTATGTACAATATACTCTACATATATAATGACAATGATTAGACAGACTCACTGCATGATTGACAGCCAGTTCTGTGGTTCAGAGTCTTGAATCAGCCTTACTTTTATTTTTCTTACTCAATTCCTCAGAAAGAAAAACAGAAAGAACAAAATAAACCAGCAAATGCCTTCGAATAATAGCCTGTCTGGATGATTATATATAGAAACATATTGAAAGTTAGAATTACTCTCATTTCTGTCATGTTAGTATATTTTTATTTTCACAAGTAAAATGAACTGGTGGGGTTTGTGTAAGATAGGACAGTCTCCTGAAAAGATGAGCTATTTCATTAAAGAGAGAATTATAAAGAAAGATCTGGTTATACTAGTATTACTGAGTAGAGGCTACTTCATTCTGACTTTAACCAGTTTATCATTTTTCTGGGAATCAAATGGTAAATTTTAGCTCTTTTAAGTGTATGATTAATGCCTTGATAAATATTGATAAACAATTATATGAGGTATATAGCACAGTTAATTCTTTTCAGCTTTAAAATGGTAGCCTCCAGTTACAAATATCAAAGATAATTTCAGAATGCGATTTATGTTCTATTAATTTCAATCAGTCTCTCTGTGACTCATACATACACACATCTGCACATACCATAATTTCAAAAAGTCTTCCCAACTACAAAAAATTTATATGTACACTAAAACATGATCTGGACCTCCCTAGTGGATCAGCAGTAAAGGGGAGGTGATGGAATTCCAGTTGAGCTATTTCAAATCCTGAAAGATGATGCTGTGAAAGTGCTGCACTCAATATGCCAGCAAATTTGGAAACCTCACCAGTGGCCACAGGACTGGAAAAGGTCAGTCTTCATTCCAATCCCAAAGAAAGGCAATGCCAAAGAATGCTCAAACTACTGCACAATCACACTCATCTCACACGCTAGTAAAGTCATGCTCAAAAATCTCCAAACCAGGTGAACCATGAACTTCCAGATGTTCAAGCATGTTTTAGAAAAGGCAGAGGCACCAGAGATCAAATTGCCAACATCCGCTAGATCATAGAGAAAGCAAGAGAGTTCCACAAATACATCTATTTCTGCTTCATTGACTATGCCAAAGCCTTTGACTGTGTGGATCACAATAAAATGTGGAACATTCTGAAAGAGATGGGAATCCCAGACCACCTGACCTGCCTCTTGAGAAACCTGTATGCAGGTCAGGAAGCAACGGAACTGGACATGGAACAAAAGACTGGTTCCAAATAGGAAAAGGAGTATGTCAAGGTTGTATATTGTCACCCTGCTTATTTAACTTATATGCAGAGTACATCACGAGGAACGCTGGGCTGGAAGAAGCTCAAGCTGGAATCAAGATTGCTGAGAGAAATATCAATAACCTCAGATATGCAGATGACACCACCCTTATGGCAGAAAGTGAAGGGGAACTCAAAAGCCTCTTGATGAAAGTGAAAGAGGAGAGTGAACAGGTTGGCTTGAAGCTCAACATTCAGAAAACAAAGATCTTGGCATCTGGTCCCATCACTTCATGGGAAATAGATGGGGAAACAGTGGAAACAGTGTCAGACTATTTTTTTGGGCTCCAAAATCACTGTGGATGCTGATTGCAGCCATGAAATTAAAAGACGCTTACTCCTTGGAAGGAAAGTTATGACCAACCTAGATAGTATATTAAAAAGCTAAGACATTACTTTGCCAACAAAGGTCCGTCTAGTCAAAGGTATGGTTTTTCCAGTGGTCATGTATGGATGTGAGAGTTGGACTGTGAAGAAAGCTGATCGCTGAAGAATTGATGCTTTTGAACTGTGGTGCTGGAGAAGATTCTTGAGAGTCCCTTGGACTGCAAGGAGATCCAACCAGTCTATTCTAAAGGAGATCAATCCTGGGTGTTCATTGGAAAGACTGATGCTAAGGCTGAAACTCCAATACTTTGACCACCTCATGCGACGAGTTGACTCACTGGAAAAGACTCTGATGCGGGGAGGATTTGGAGACAGGAGGAGAAGGGGATGACAGAGAATGAGATGACTAGATGGCATCACTGACTTGATGGAGGTGAGTTTGAGTGAACTCCAGGATCTGGTGATGGACAGGGAGGCCTGGCGTGCTGTGATTCATGGGGTCGCAAACAGTCGGACATGGCTGAGTGACTGAACTGAACTGTTGCAAGAGACATGGATTTGATGCCTGAGTCGGGAAGATCCCCTTGGAGAAGGAAATGGTAACCCACTCTAGTATTCTTGGCTGGGAAATCCCATGAACAGAAGAGCCTTTTGGGCTGCAGGCTATGGAGTCACAAAGAGTCAGACGCAACTGAGACTAAACAACAACAAAACACATGTTTGGGCAGTTGAGTTCAGGAAGCAGAAACAGCCTTTTTGCTGCATTGGGGGGATATTTAGCCACTGAAAAGAAAAGGACGAATACAGCTGATTTTGAAAATTGACATTAATTTGGAATAACAATGGATGTTGGAGCTATTGTTAATATTGTTTCTTCTCCTAATTTTCCAATCTCCTTCCTCCTTCTCCTCTCCCTTCAGTTCCCCCACCTCACCTCTCCTTCACTTTTTCTTCCTCTACATCTTTATCTTTCTTTCTTTCTTCTACCCCTTTATCCTCTGATTTTCCTTTTTTCCTCTGCTCCTGGTCCTTCTTCCCCTTCTCTTCCCTTTACTCTCCATGTCTGTCACTCCTTTTTCTCAGTTTCTCCTAGTTTCTTTTTTCCCTATTTCTAAGAATTAAAATAGGCTAAGATTTAGATCACCTAATTAATGACATGCTGGCCCTGATATTTTTTGTGTATTGGGAGCATATGATTCTGACAGCTTGTTTTGTTCCTTTTTTCTCATTTAGAAATAAAATGTTGCATGATTAATTGCTATAAAATGTTTCACAGGCAGAGCACTAAGAGTTGGGGATTAGAAAATAAAAAGAAATAAGGATATAGGGTGTCTTAACTCTCGAAGCCTTTCACAGCATTTGATGCAATATTTTCATTACTGTGTTCCGAAATATGTATTTTGGCACAACATTTTTGTATTTCAAGTTAGTTATTTCATAAAGCTTGTCCCTTGTGTCTAGATGCATTTTTTCTCCTTAGCTCCAGGCAACTGCTTCAATTTCTGAGGCATAATAATACTTTCTCTTTCCTGTTTTTCTTCCTCGTAATTTTTAATAAATTTTCAGTTTAATGTTTATGCTATTCTTACTGAATCTTAATAAATTTGACATTTTCTTACTAACACACATGCATACTCTCTAATCTTCCTTCACAGGCCAAAACAAATCTGTTGTAAAGAAGAGAAAACCTCCAAATCCCAGAACTCTTCTTTTTAGCAGATGTTCCCCAAATGCTAGAATATGTTCAAGTAAGTTAGATACTTAAAAAATTCCCTTGTCTAAATGACTAATAATATATATGAAAATAAAACAATGATATTGATGTGAAGGGATCTGCTTAGGTGCAGAGTGCTGTGACTTGAACACAGATACGTGACAAATTTTCTTTCACCATCATCCCATTCTTAGCACTTCTCTTCTGGGTGAATGACAGGATCGTATCTTCTTCACCTGAGTTCCAGCTTGCCACTGATTGCTGTAGGTTTAGAAGTCTGTCTTAATCAAGATATTTTACAATATCCTCCTAAAGAATCTGCCTGCAATGAAGGAGACCCGGTTTCGATTCCTGGGTCAGGAAGATCCCCTGGAGAAGGGAATGGCAACCCACTGCAGTGTTCTTGCCTGGAAAATCCCATGGACAGAGAAGTCTGGTGGGCTACAGTCCATGGGGTCACAAGAGTTGGACTTAGTGACTAAACTACCACCACCACCTGGTATTTTTTGGGCTTCCCTCATAGCTCAGTTAATAAGGAATCTGCCTGCATTGCAAGAGACCCTGGTTCGGTTCCTGGATCAGGAAGATCTGATGGAGAAGGGAAAGGCTACCCACTCCAGTATTCTGGCCTGGAGAATTTCATGGACTGTATAGTCCATGGAGTCATGAAGAGTCAGACACAACTGAACGACTTTCACCTTCACTTTCTTGGTATTTTTAGTGTAGAGACTAACAAAATAAAAACTATTTCCCAAGATTTCAGCAAAGATTTCAGTTAAAGCTTAGGTTCCACCAGCAAAATATATTCACATACTTGATTTTGATGCTGAGTTAAGTGGTGATTGTTATTCAGTCACTAAGTCATGTCTAACTCTTTGTGACCCAATGGACTGCAGCATGCCAAACTTCCCTGTCCTCACCATCTCCCCAAATTTGCCCAAACATAGGCTTCCCTGGTGGCTCAGATGGTAAAGGAGACCTGGGTTTGATCCCTGGGTGGGGAAGATTCCCTTGGGAAAGTGTATGGCAACCCACTCCAATACTCTTGCTTGGAGAATCCCCAAGGGCAGAGGAGTCTGGCAGGCTACCGTTCATGGGGTCACAAAAAATTGGACATGACTGAGTGACTAAGCACACACAGCATGTCCTTTGAGTAGGTGATTCCATCCAACCATCACATCCTCTGTCACCCTTTTCTCTTCCTGCGCCAATCTTTCCCAAATCAAGGTCTTTTCCAGTGAGTTAGCTCTTTGCATCAGGTGAACAAAGTATTGAAGCTTCAGCATCAATCCTTACAATGAATATTCAGGATTGATTTTAGGATGGATTGGTTTGATCTCCTTGTTGTCCAAGGGACTCTGAAGAGTCTTCTAGCATCAATTCTTTTATGCTCAGGCTTCTTTATGGTCCAACTCTCACATCCATACATGACTGCTGGAAAAACCATAGTTTGACTATACTGACCTTTGTTGGCAAAGTAATGTCTCTACTTTTTCATATGCTGTCTAGGTTGGTCAAAATGTTTCCTCCAAGGAGCAAGCATCTTTTAATTTCGTGTTTACAGTCACCATCTGCAGTGATTTTTGAGCCCCAGAAAATAAAGTCTGCCACTGTTTCCCCATCTGTTTGCTATGAAATGATGGTACCGGATGCCATGATCTTCATTTTTTGAATGTTGAGTTTAAGCCAGCATTTTAATTCTCCTCTTTCACTTTCACCAAGAGGCTCTTTAGTTCCTCTTTGCTTTCTGTCATTAGGGTGGTTGTATCTGCATATCTGAGGCTGTTGCTATTTCTCACCTCACTTAATATCTTGATTAAAGTAGCTTTTTCTCCTTAAAATAGTTTGAGATATTTTTGTCACCTGCAACTGAGATCTGCTTGATAATTTTTGATACCAGAAATGGTTATAAGTCATGTTTCTTCCGATTTGAGATCTGGAAAATCAAGACTTTGTTTGGGACTTTGTTGTGTCCCAGTGAAATAATGATCTTGAAAGGTAGAACACTGGTAGTCTCTTGTATGCTATAGCAAAAGTTTCTCCCTCATCAGAGGACATGCACAAAGTATACTGAACTCAAATCAGTTCTAGAAGCATGAGCAGGAAGTTTTCGGCTAAAATGCTGAATCTCTTATCCCACACCTGTGCCTTACAGGATGTTCATTTTGGCAAGTTGACCCATTTGTTGTTGTTTTTCTTCATAACGTGTTGACAGCTGCTTGTGTTTGATAAAGCAGTATTGTGCCTCTCAGAATTATTACCCAAAAGGCAGTGGGGAGGGGAGTACTCAGTGACACAACTCAAAGTTGTGATTATCCTCTCTCCCTGGAAGGGGATAAGACACAAGATATAATTCTACATCGTTAGCCTGATGGACTGACCAGATGGTCAAAGAATTAGAAAGAACATGATTGGAGAACTTGTGAGAAGAGTTACAAGGATGAATTTTTGCCAGAGTGTAGTTTATTTCTTTTTCATGTGAATGCTCATGAAAGAGCTCACACTGTAGCAATGGTGCTCAGTAATAACATAGAGAGGTGATTCATGTGGGGGATGAGTTAGCCTCTTTCTGCGTTGCTTCTAAGGGTGGGCTTATGATCTAAAAGGCAATGATGTTAGAGATGGATGTTATATATAAGTTTAAAAATGTAGATGTTTACCTTAGCAAGCTTAATCGGACTGATGGGTTGCTAAGCAAAATCTACCAGAGAGAAATGATGAGTCCCATTTTCCTGTGTGGAGGACTGAGAGAGGAAGATGCTGTCAGGTTGGGGGGAGGGGTTGGAATTGCCCATCTTAGCATCATTTCATAGGACTTTTCAGAGATAAGTATATTGTAAGTTAACATGGCATGAGCTGTTGCCAGAGATACCAGAGTCTCCTTCCACCCAGCACTGCCTCCCCATAGAGGCTCCAGGATGCCAGAACACAGACGCTGCCACCACCTTGAGAGAGCAAGCCCTGAGCATTTGGAGTGGGAGCACTGACTCAAGGCCATGGACTACGAGAGAAATAACCCTATGGAGTATCAAATAGTGAGAACTCCCACAAAGAAAACCACTTGAATACAAGACCCAGCATCACCCAACCACCCAGTAGCACCCTGTGCATGATGACTCATTTAAACAAGAAACAAATAAAAAATACAAACCCAATCATCAGCAAACAAGATTGCCACCTCACTCAGACTGGCCCATTAGAGGAAAAACAACATCAACAACAACAACAAAAAAAACTCAGCATAAATCTCACCCTATATGAAGCTTACACAAACCACTGCACCAACTTTAGGAGGGCAAAAGCCAAAAGGAAGAAGGAATACAACCTTGAACCCTGGAAAAAGAGATTATCAAACACAGTAAGTTTTAAAGAAATAATGAAAAGGCAGAGAAATACTGCACAAATGAAGGAACAAACTAGAAACACAGAATTCCAAATAAATGAAGAGGAGATAGGCAAACTACCTGAAAAAGAATTCAGAATAATGATAGTAAAGATGATCAAAAACCTTGGAAACAGAATGGAGAAAATGCAAAAATCAATTAACAAAGACCTAGAAGAATTAAAGAATAAACACACAAACAACACAATTATTGAAATTAAAAATACTCAAGAAGGAATCAATAGCAGAATATCTGAAGCAGAAGAATGAAACAACAAGCAGGAGATAAAATGGTGGGAAAAAGTTCTGAAGAACAACATAAAATAAAAAGAATGAAAAGAACTGAGGAGAGTCTTAGAGACCTCTGGGAAAATATCAAATACAGCAACATTTGAATTATAGGGGTCCCAAAAGAAGAAGAGAAAAAGAAAGGGTATGAGAAAAATTTTGAAGATATTATCGATGAAAATTTCCCCAACATGGAAATGGAAATAGTCAATCAAGTCCAAAAGGCGCAAAGAGTCCCATACAGGATAAACCCAAGGAGAAACATGCCAAGACACATACTAATCAAACTAGCAAAGATTAAACACAAAGAAAGAATACTAAAAGCAGCAAGGGATGCAAGGATACTTCAATATACAAGGGTTCTTAAGTATATGCAGATCAATCAATGTGATACAACATATTAACAAATTGAAAGATAAAAATCATATGATAATCTCAATAGATGCAGAAAAAGCCTTGACAAAATTCAGCTCTTCAAAAAATGGGCATATAAATAACCTACTTCAACATAGTAAAGGCCATATATGATAAGCCTACAGCAAACATTATTCTCAACAGTGAAAAACGGAAAGCATTCCTCCTAAGATCAGGAACAAGACATGGGTGTCCACTTTCACCACTATTATTCAACATAGTTTTGGAAGTCCTAGCTACAGAAATCAGAAAAGAAAAAGAAATAAAAGAAATCCAGATCAGAAAAGAAGAAGCAAAGCTCTCACTGTTTGCAGATGACATGATACTGTACCTAGAAAGCCCTAAAGATAAATTACTAAAGCTAATCAGTGAATTTAGCAAAGTCTCAGGATACAAAATCAATATACAGAAATCACTTGCATTTCTATATAGTGATAATGAAAAATCAGAAAGAGTATTTAAGGAATCAATCCCATTCACCACTGCAACAAAAGAATAAAATATCTAGGAATAAACTTACCTAAGGAGACAAAATAACTGCAGAAAACTATAAGATAATAATGAAGGAAATCAAAGATGACATAAACAGATGGAGAGATATGCAATGTTCCTGGGTAGGAAGAATCAATATTGTGAAAATGACTATACTACCAAACACAATCTACACATTCAATGCGATCCTTATGAAATTACCAATGGCATTTTTCACAGAACTAGAAAAAAAGATTACACAGTTCTAATTACACAGACCCCAAATAGCCAAAGGAGTCTTGAGAAAGAAGAATGGAGCTGGAGGAATCAACCTTCCTGGCTTCAGATGGTACAACGAAGTTACAGTCATGAAGACAGTATAGTATTGGCACAAAAATAGAAATATAAACCAATGGAACCAGATAGAAAGTCCAGAAATAAACCCATGCACCTATGGGTACCTTATTTTTGACAAAGGAGGCAAGAATATAAAATGGGGCAAAGACAGCCTCTTCAATAAATGGTGCTGGGAAAAGTGGACAGCTAGATGTAAAAGAATGAAATTAGAACACTTCTTAACATCAAACACAAAGATATAATCAAAATGGATTAAAGACTTCAATGTAAGAACAGAAACTATAAAACTCTTAGAGGAAAACAGGAAGAACACACGATGACATAAATCAAAGCAAGATCCTCTATGACCCATCTCCTAGGGTAACAGAAATCAAAACAAAAGTAAACAAGTGGGACCTGATTAAACTTGAAAGCTTTTGCACACCAAAGGAAACTATAGGCAAGGTGAAAAGACAACACTCAGAATGGGAGAAAATAATAGCAAGTAAAACAACTGACAAAAGATTAATTTCCAAAATATACAAGCAGTTCATACAACTCAATGCCAGAAAAACAAGCAACCCAATATAAACAGATATTTCTCCAAAGAAGACATACAGATGGCTAACAAACACATGAAAAGATGCTCAGAATTGCTCTTATTAGAGAAATGCAAATAAAAACTACAATAAGATATCACCTCACACCAGTCAGAATGGCCCTCATCAAAAAGTCTATGAACAATAAATGCTGGAGAGGATGTAGAGAAAAGGAAACACTCTTGCACTGTTGGTGGGAATGTAAATTGATACAGCCACTATGGAAGATGGTATTCAGATTCCTTAAAACCTAGGAATAAAACCACCAAGTGACCCAGCAGTCCAAATCCTAGGCATGTACCCTGAGGAAAATAAAATTGAAAAGGACACATGTATCCCATTGTTCATTGCAGGACTATTTACAATAGTTAGAACGTGGAAGTAACCTAGATGTTCATCGACAGATGAAAGGAGAAAGAAGTAGTGGTACATATATACTATGGAATATTCAGTTGGATTCAGTTCAATCACTCAGTCGTGTCAGACTCTCTGCGACCCCATGAATCACAGCATGCCAGGCCTCCCTGTCCATCACCAACTCCCGGAGTACACTCAAACTCATGTCCATCGAGTCGGTGATGCCATCCAGCCATCTCATTCTCTGTTGTCTCCTTCTCCTCCTGCCCCCAAACCCTCCCAGCATCAGAGTCTTTTCCAGTGAGTCAACTCTTTGCATGAGGTGACCAAAGTATTGGAGTTTGAGCTTTAGCATCAGTCCTTCCAATGAACACCCAGGTCCGATCTCCTTTAGAATGAACTGGTTGTATCTCCTTGCAGTCCAAGGGACTCTCAAGAATCTTCTCCAGCACCAAAGTTCAAAAGCATCAATTCTTCGGCAATCAGCTTTCTTCACAGTCCAACTCTCACATCCATACATGACCACGGGAAAAACCATAGCCTTGACTAGATGGACCTTTGTTGGCAAAGTAATGTCTCTGCTTTCTAATATACTATCTAATATACTATCTAATATACTATCTAGTATATCTAATATACTATCTATACTATATATACCAGATAGTATATATATAATGATCATAACTTTCCTTCCAAGGAGTAAGCGTCTTTTAATTTCATGGCTGCAATCAGCATCAGCAGTGATTTTGGAACCCAAAAAATAAAGTCTGACACTGTTTCCACTGTTTCCCCATCTATTTGCCATGAAGTGATAGGACCAGATGCCATGATCTTAGTCTTCTGAATGTTGAGCTTCAAGCTAACCTTGTCACTATCCTCTTTCAATTTTATCAAGAGGCTCTTTAGTTACTCTTCACTTTCTGCCATAAAGGTGGTGTCATCTGCATATCTGAGGTTATTGATATTTCTCCCAGCAATCTTGATTCCAGCTTGTGCTTCTTCCAGCCCAGCATTCCTCATGATGTACTCTGCATAAAGTTAAATAATCAGGGTGACAATATATAGCCCTTGCGTACTCCTTTTCCTATTTGGAACCAGTCTGTTGTTCCATGTACAGTTCTGACTGTTGCTTCCTGACCTGCATACAGGTTTCTCAAGAGGCAGGTCAGATGGTCTGGTATCCCCATTTCTTTCAGAATTTTCCACATTTATTGTGATCCACACAGTCAAAGGCTTTGGTATAGTCAATAAAGCAGAAATAGAATGTTTTCCTGGAACTCTCTTGCTTTTTCCATGATCCAGCGGATGTTGGCAATTTGATCTCTGATTCCTCTGCCTTTTCTAAAACCAGCTTGAACATCTGGAAGTTCACGGTTCATGTATTGCTGAAGCCTGCCTTGGAGAATTTTGAGCATAACTTTACTAGTGTGTGAGATGAGTGTAATTGTGGGGTACTTTGAGCCTTCTTTGGCATTGCCTTTCTTTGGGATTGGAATGAAAACTGACCCTTTCCAGTCCTGTTGCCATTGCTGAGTTTTCCAAATTTGCTGGCATATTGAGTGTAGCACTTTCACAGCATCATCTTTCAGGATTTTAAATAGCTCTACTGGAATTCCATTACTTCCACTAGCTTTGTTCATAGTGATGCTTTCTAAAGGCCACTTGACTTCACATTCCAAGATGTCTGGCTCTAGGTGAGTGATCAGACCATCGTGATTATCTTGGCGGAGAAGATCTTTTTTGTACAGATCTTCTGTGTATTCTTGCCACCTCTTCTTAATATCTTCTGCTTCTGTTAGGTCCAAACCATTTCTGTCCTTTATTGAGCCCATCTTGGCATGAAATATTCCCTTGGTATCTCTTATTTTCTTGAAGAGCTCTCTAGTCTTTCCTATTCTGTTTTTTTCCTGTATTTCTTTGCATTGATCACTGAGGAAGGCTTTCTTATCTCTCCTTCCTATTCTTTGGAACTCTGCATTCAAATGGGCATATCTTTCCTTTTCTCCTTTGCTTTTCAGTTTTCTTCTTTTCACAGCTATTTGGAAGGCCTCCTCAGACAAACATTTTGCTTTTTTGCATTTCTTTTCCATGGGGATGGTCTTGATCCCTGTCTCCTGTACAATGTCACGAACCCCCGTCCATAGTTCATCAGGCACTCTATCTATCAGATCTAGTCCCTTAAATCTATTTCTCACTTCCACTGTATAATCATAAGCGATTTGATTTAGGTCATATCTGAATGGTCTAGTTGTTTTCCTTACTTTCTTCAATTTAAGTCTGAATTTGGCAACAAGTAGTTCATGATCTGAGGCACAGTCATCTCCCGTCTTGTTTTTGCTAACTGTATAAAGCTTCTCCATCTTTGGTGGCAAAGAATATAATCAATCTGATTTTGGTGTTGGCCGTCTGGTGATGTCCATGTGTAGAGTCTTCTCTTGTGTTGTTGAAAGAGGGTGTTTGCTATGACCAGTGTGTTCTCTTGGCAAAACTCCATTAGACTTTGCTCTGCCTCATTCTGTACTCCAAGGCCAAATTTGCCTGTTACTCCAGCTGTTTCTTGACTTCCTGCTTTTGCATTCCAGTCCCCTATAATGAAAAGGACATCTTTTTTGAGTGTTAGTCCTAAAAGGTCTTGTAGGTCTTCATAGAACCATTCAACTTCAGCTTCTTCAGCATTACTGGTTGGGGCATAGGTTTCAATTACTGTAATATTGATTGGTTTGCCTTGGAAACGAACAGAGATCATTCTGTTGTTTTTGTGATTGCATCCAAGTCCTGCATTCAAGACTCTTTTCTTGACCATGATGGCTACTCTATTTCTTCTAAGGGATTCCTGCCCACAGTAGTGGATATCATGGTTATCTGAGTTAAATTCACCCGTTAAAGTCCATTTTAGTTCGCTGATTCCTAGAATGTCGACGGTCACTCTTGCCATCTCCTGTTTGACCACTTCCAATTTGCCTTGATTCATGGACCTAACATTTCAGTTTCCAATGCAATATTGGTCTTTATAGCATTGGACCTTGCTTCTATCACCAGTTAAATCCACAACAGGGTGTTGTTTTTGCTTTGGCTCCATCCCTTCATTCTTTCTGGATTTATTTCTCCACTGATCTCCAGTACTACACTGGGCACCTACTGACCTAGGGAATTCCTTTTCAGTATCCTATCATTTTGCCATTTCATGCTGTTCATGGGATTTTCAAGGTAAGAATACTGAAGTGGTTTGCCATTCCCTTCTCCAGTGGACCACATTATGTCAGACCTCTCCACCATGACCAGCCCATCTTGGGTGGCTCCACATGGCATGGCTTAGCACTCAGCCATAAAAAGGAACACATTTGAGTCAGTTCTAATGAGGTGAATGAACATAGAGTCTGTTATACAGAGTGAAGTAAATCATAAAGAGAGAGATAAATATCGTATCAGTTCAGTTCAGTTCAGTCGCTTAGTCGTGTCCAACTCCCCGTGACCCCATGAATCACATCACGCCAGGCCTCCCTATCCATCACCAACTCCCGGAGTACAATCACACTCACATCCACAGAGTCGGTGATGCCATCCAGCCATCTCATTCTCGGTCGTCCCCAACCTTTCCCAGCATCAGAGTCTTTTCCAGTGAGTCAACTCGTCGCATGAGGTGGCCAAAGTATTGCAGTTTCAAGCATATATCAGGAATTTAGAAAAATGGCACCGAAGAATTTATTTGCAGGGCAGCAGTGGAGAAACAAACTTAGAAAATAGACTTATGGACATGGGGAGAGGAGAGGAGAGGGTGACATGTATGGAAAGAGTAACATGGAAACTTCCATTACCATATGTAAAATAGACAGCCAACAGGAATTTGCTGTTTGGCTCAGGAAACTCAAAGAGGGGCTCTGTATCAACCTGGAGGGGTGGAATGGGGAGGGAGATTGGAAGGAGCTTCAAAAGGGAGAGGATATATGTATACCTATGGCTGATTCCTGTTGAGGTTTGTCAGAAAACAAAAAAAATTCTGTAAAGCAATTATCCGTCACTTAAAAAATGAATAAATTAAAAAAAATGATGAGTCCCTGATATAACATTATAGGCTATAGATAACAGCCTTGTGGCATGTCAGTTTTATTAAGCCTTTTCCACCATGGAGAAAGCATTTATTTCCTACCAGTAGAATAGCTTCTTATTCTTTAAGTGGGTTTTCTTTCCCATCTTGTTACAGTTCAGCTATCATTTCCTGCCACCCCCGCATTTATTGTATGCTTTATTGTCACTGGACATGAGTATGACTCACTTTTTAAAATTTATTTGTTAATCAGGGGAAAACTGCTTTACAGTTTTGCGTCAATTTCTCATTTTGTGGAGATTAGCTTGCTTTTTTGGAAGGCTGAACTTTTCTGCCAGTGTTCAGAACATGTTCTATAGTTGTTTGACATGAAGATATACTTTTGATGTATTTGTGGGTAGGAAGGTGATTTCCTGATATCACTTCTCTGCCATCTTCAAGACTCACTTTTAATCTAAAAAGATTAAGTTGTGGGCCTGCTCCAGGAAGATGTGACCCAATCTTACTGTAAATTTGATCACCTCGAAGTAGCTGAGCTTTTCAGGAAAGTGGTATAGTCTCTTGGAGACACAGTGACAATATCAGTCTTATTTCCTGCATAATCATGAGTCTTAAAACAAGCAGTGAAATGAAAGTGACAGCTTTTCCTATTAAATCTAGTGACTATCAGTCATGAAAACTTTAAGGGGGGATGTCATTTTGTTGACCGTCAGTCAGTCCTGTTTATCAAAGGGAAAGAAAACTGCTGTTGCATAATTAGACAGAGGAAGTATGTCTGCAACCCAGGAATCATCACATCCTTTAACTGTCACATACAGTAATAAAAGGTAGTATGTGCACGTATATGTGTGTGTGTGTATGCATGCGTGCACATGTGTACTCAGTCATGTCAGAGTCTTTGCAGCCCCATGGACTATAGGCCACCAAGCTCCTCTGTCTATTTAAAAATGGAATAGAAACTCAGATATAGAAAACAGACTTATGGACACAGAGGGTGCAGGAGAAGGTGGGACGAATAGAGATAGTATCATATATACTTTTGGGAAGATCCCCTGGAGGAGGGCATGGAAACCCACTCCAGTATTCTTGCTTGGAGAATCCCCTTGGACAGAGAAACCTGGCGGGCTACAGTCCATGGAGTCACAAAGAGTCGGACACGATTGAGCAACTAAACGTGCACGCGCGCGCACACACACGTGTGTCAAATAGATAGCTAGCAGGAAGAAGCTGCGTAACACAGGAGCTCAGCTTGGAGCTCTGTGTTGACTTACAGGGGTGGGATGGGGTGGTGGAAGGGAGGCTTAAGAGAGGGAGGGGATATATGTGCACTTACAGCTGATTCACGTTGTGGTACAGCAGAAACCAACACAACACTGTAAAACAATCATCCTCCAATTAAAAATAAATTTAAAAAATTAAAAAGAAAATGCTGCAGTGGGTTGCCATTTCCTACTCCAGGGGATCTTTCCAATCCAGGGATGAAATTTGCATCTCTTGTGTCTCCTGCATTGGGAGGTGGATTTTTTTTTTACCACTGCACCACCTGGGAAGTCAATAAAAAGTAGTAAAAGGCTTCAGAAAATAATGCAGGAACATCCACTGAGAGACATTTTTAAGGAATGAATGTTTTTCTTCTCTCGCCAAGTGAAGACATCTGAGGAGAGGAGGAACATGTAATTTTAATGGAGAAAGAAAGTTATAAATAAGAACTATAACCTTTTGACATAAGGATGAAGGAACAAGCTGTATAGGAAAGTGATAGCCACATTTGTCTGTCTGTCCTTATGTCTCTTTCTGTCTCCCTCTCTCTTTCCTTTCTCTGAGGTTTAAGTGTGTGTGTGTATTCATGTACGTGAGAAAAAGAAAAGAGAGAAACTGTGTAATATAGAATCTACCTATCAAGAGCATGTATACTATATATGTGTCACATAAATTTAAAATTGGGTACACAGGTTAAGGATTGTTAAGAGGGGACTCTGAAGTAAAGGAACATAAATATTATTCAGAAATGCATGCACTGCCTGGGAAATTGGGTCCCTCCTTTTAGGAAGTGTGTGATAGTGTTTTATAAAGTATGGTTGGTTGTAGTATTTTTAAGCTGCAACATGTTATTACTGTTTTTGTACAGGTTAACAATAGGAAGAAGTCTGTGAGTCCTACTGAATAAGCAGAGATGGGAACTGTCCATAGATTAGATGGGTTTTCACCTGTCCCCACCCACTTCTGGTGTGCCATCTTGTATTGCAAGTCCTGGAAAGGTAAACGTAAGATACTCTATAACTAGGATTCCACACGTGTGATTTGTACTCATCAATCATATGCACTGACGTAAGACTTGAGTTTGGAAACTAGTTGTGAGAGAAATGGCTACATGCGGGCCATTCTTTTTGCTAGCAGGAAGCAGCCGGCCAGTGTGACAACGGGGCCAACAGTCCTGCCATCATCTCCTGATATGTTTGTGGAGACAATGTTCATTGTTTTCCACATTCTTAATTGTTAGAATCTTGGATTTCTTGTAGAAAATTTTAAAAATACTGAAATTAATTACCAGAATACAAATGACTTTTGTTCATATTGCTCTTATGCTTTGCTTTTCAGTGAGTGATATTAAAAAATAGATTCCTTATGAAGCTGTTCTTTTCATTGATATGAAGTTTCATTTACCTTGTGTATATTTTCTTATATAACATCTTGCCAAGTGTGAATTCATCTAAAATATTGGGTTGGCCAAAAAGTTCGTTTGGGTTTTTCAGTGAGATATTATGGAAAATCTCAAACGTTTTGGTCAACCCAATATTTATCAACAGTCCCCTGGTGGCTCGAACCTTGAACAAAAGTTGTGAATATTATACTTTACAGGCATAACTTGTTTTATTCCACTTTGCTTTATTGAACTTTACAGATACTGTGCGTTTTACAATTTGAAGGTTTTTGGCAACCCTGCCTCAAGCAAGCCTTGTTGGTGCCATTTTCCCAAAAGCATTTGCTTTCTTTGTATCTCTATGTCACATTTTGGTAATTATCACAGCATTTCAAGCCATCCACTGATAAAAGATTATGACTTGTTGAAGGCAAGAAGTTCGATAGTATTTTTTAGCAAGAAAGTATTTTAAAATTAAGATATACATTTGTTTGTATAGCTATAATGCTACTGCACTCTTAATAGAATACAGTAGAGCATAAAATAACTTTTATATGTGTGGGGAAACAAAAAAAGATCTGTGATTCCCTGTTTGTTATACTTGCTTTATTGCAGTTGGTAGGGAACAGAATCTATATCTCTGAGGTATACCTGCAATTAGGTCGAATGTCTATTGCTTTAGAAAGCAGTAACTTCTGTGATCAAAAGCAGATTAGCTTTTAAAAGCATGATGCTCACTATTTACTTTTAGCTTCTTTATTTACATAATTGTATTATGGATGAAATAAAAATGTCACTATTTATATAATGTTTAAAAATGTTTATATAATGTTTAAATGTTTAAAAAATTAGGTTTAAATATCACTGTATAATATAAAGTGCTTTTCTATACAATCACTTTGAGTTTTTGTGGATTACAGACCGGTGAAATTCTAAGTATATGTAAATATCATGTGTATTTTACAAGATAAAAAAATAATAAAGTTCAAGAAGCTTCTGTCCAACACCTAAGTCATAAAGCTTGAGAGTCTTCAGAGGATGTTTTACCATTTTAATAAAAATTTTCAGGTTTAATTAAACAAACTACTTATCTTCTCACAACTTTAAAATGCATCAAAAATTATTTATGTATAATAAGCACAAGTAGTTAGAAGTTCATGATTTATCTAAGTTGCATTATAGAAATAATTGATATTTTAAATAAAATTTTTATTTATTTTTATTTTTTTCATGTTTCTCATTGCCCCTTTTTTCAGGTCTTTATTCAAAATCAGCTGTCCAAAATGATTTGCCATTTATGGAATAAGCAAATTTAAGTTTATGCCGCAGCCTTTTTTTCCTCTGAGGTGGGTTTCTTTTCTGTGGGCTTCTTTTCAGCTGCTGGTTTCTTGGTCCCTGCAGCCTTTTTTCCCACCACAGGCTTCTTCAGCTTCTTATCGCCAGCAGCCTTCTTTTCTTTGTTTCCCACCACAGGCTTCTTGTCTTGAATCCCCTTCTGATCTGATTTGGCTTCTAGTGCTGCTGCTGCCTTATCCATGCGGATTTTGTGGTTCTTGGCCTGTCGAAGAATGGTGTTCCGGCGCATGGTCTTTGCGTATGGGTTAAGCTTCAACATGATTCTCAGGTTTTTCAGTGGGTTCTTCTTCAGGACTCTGCGATGAATCTTCTTGCGTGGTGCTCGGAGTGCTCTTTGGATTTCTGGGCTTTTCAAGATTCTGCTAAGGTCTGTATTGAGCATCTTGTGCATGGGGAGGTTGTAGTTACTCTTGAGGGAGGCTGCTTTACACCAAGTGCCATACAGCTCATCTAACTTTTGCAAAGCACTTTCAGTCCAAATGCAGAAATGTCCCACATGACCACCAGGAGCAAGTTTCAAAATGTTCAGCCTGCTTACATTAAGCAGAGTAGTTCCAGGGATGTTTCTGAAGTCCTTGATGATACCATTGTCCTCATTATAGATGATGCAGGGTCCCCTGCGCTGGATACAGCGACGGTTTCTCATTTTACCTTTGCGAGCTCTCATTCGCTGAGAGGCGTAGAACTTTTTGATATCATTCCAGGCCTGAAGTTTCTTCAGAAGCAAAACAGTCTCCTTGGTCTTCTTGTAGCCTTCAACTTTGTCTTCCACCACCAAAGGCAGTTCAGGAACTTCCTCTATTCGATGACCTTTAGACATGACCAGCGCTGGTGAGGCTGAGGCAGCCGGTGCAGAGCAGATGGCGTATCGCTTCTGCGTTGTATTCATTCTGCGGTGCCAACGTCGCCAGGTCTTGGTTGGTGCAAACGTGTGGCCCCCACGACACATATTTCCAAAAGCACCCTGACCAGAACGGTGAGTACCGCCACCTCGAGCCCTGGGAATTCGAGCCACAGCTCTGCCGGTACCCCAAGACTCAGCACTGGTTTGATGACCTGCTACTTCACTGACAGCATAGGGTTGTCTGTTTTTTTTTTGCGGAAGTTGGTGTGAACTAAGTTAACAATATTGGGCCGAATGGGAGCCTTGAATACAGCAGGCAAAGTGACATTTTTGCCAGAGGACTCCCCCTTTTTGGAGTACACTGATAGCAGTGGATGAGCACACGCCATGGCGGGGAGAGGAGGAGGCCATGCTTCTCTCAACCCGGCGGCTTCCACAGGAAAAGCAGATTTTATTTTTATTTTTAGTATTTAGATAGATAATAAATATTTTTAACTTGTCTCAAGGATATTATTATGTGGGTTATAGAGGATTTTTCTATCACATTGAAAAGTGATTTTTAAATGTGATTTATGACTGTACCAAAACCATCTGGTCTTGCCTTTTTTCCCAATAATATTAAAAAAATCACATACCCAGGTAGATGAACTATTGACCTATTATGGTTTGGAAGTGTTCATACATTTTTATCCGGCTAATTTTGTTACTCCCTACAGAATCCTTTTGGTAAATACTGAGCAGTCATTGCCTCTGTAATGAAGTGTATCTAGGCAAATAGGTAGGTAGTGCAGAAGTTTGATACATAGATACATTTAAAATATCTACACAGAGACTGGCTTATGGGGCAATTATGTTTTCCACTATCAATAATTTATTGTTGCTTTATTATAGTGGAACCTGACATACTGCATGGAAAATATAAACACCAAGATTCAGATATATTTCCTTAATGACCTTATAGCACCTGCCATGAAACAGATGTTCAATAAGTGTGAACTGAAAGATTTTGTGAGCTAGCTTTGCAAATTATGGTCCCTTTCACCATGCTTAGAGACAAATAATTAAACTTATTGGTAGTTTATCTATTCATGCTTAGGATAGTTCCTTTCATGCAATAAAGATTCAAGTAATTTCATGTTAACAACAAATTGCAAAATAATCCACACAATCCTTATAGGACTTCTCAGGTGGTGCAGTGGTAAAGAATCTTCCTGCCAATGTAGGAGATGCAAGAGACACATGTTTGATCCCTGGGTTGGGAAAATTCCCTGGAGTAGGAAATGTATCCCACCCCAGTATTCCTGCCTGGAAAATTTCATGGACACAGGAGCCTGGCAGGCTAGAGTTGATGGGTCAGAGTCAGACATGACTGAGTGTGTATGCACACACCCACAAACACATACTCACAAACATTATCTTTGTCTCAGAAGCAACAGACTGCTATTTTCTTTGCCATATAATCCAATTATATAATCCAAATATTTTCTAAAAAAGTAACATGAGCATCCCCCAACTCTTATAGTCTTGAAGATTAAGCAAAATATAAAGAGGCTAGACTCAAATAGCCATCTTTTACTAAAATACTGGGGTGTGTGTGGGAGTTTGTATACACATATATGCATGTATACAGATGTGCATATACATATAAAATATGGAAACACTAGCTAGGGAAATAAAATTAAGATTTTATACCAAAAAAAAAATGTGAAACATTTCAGTGATACGAAGAACAAAGTGTTTTATAAAGGCTTTCCTGTCATTTGTAGCAACGCCTTCAGTTCAGTTCAGTCGCTCAGTCGTGTCCGACTCTTTGCGACCCCATGAATCACAGCACACCAGGCCTCCCTGTCCATCACCAACTCCTGGAGTGCACTCAAACTCATGTCCATCGAGTCGGTGATGCCATCCAGCCATCTCATTCTCTGTTGTCCCCTTCTCCTCCTGCCCCCAATCCTTCCCAGCATCAGAGTCTTTTCCAGTGAATCAGCTCGTCACTTTCACTTTTCACTTTCACACATTGGAGAAGGAAATGGCAACCCACTCCAGTGTTCTTGCCTGGAGAATCCCAGGGACGGGGGAGCCTGGTGGGCTTCCGTCTATGGGGTCGCACAGAGTCGGACACGACTGAAGCGACTTAGCAGCAGTAGCAGCAGCAGCTCGTCACATGAGGTGGCCAAAGTATTGGAGTTTCAGCTTTAGCATCAGTCCTTCCAGTAGGAATAAAATTACACATATTATATGTTGTTGTTGTTGTTCAGTTACTCAGTCATGTCTGATTCTTTTTGATTCTATGGATGGAGGCACACCAGGCTTCCCTGTCCTTCACCATCTCCTGGAGTTTCCTCAAACTCACATACGTTGAGTCAATGATGCCATCCAATCATCTCATCCTCTGTCACCCCCTTCTCCTGCCTTCAGTCTTTCCCAGCATCAGGGTCTTTTCTAATGAGTCAGCTCTTTGCATCTGGTGGCTAAAGTATTGGAGCTTCAGCTTCAGCATCAGACCTTCCAATGAATATTCAGGGTTGACTTCCTTTAGGATGGACTGGTTTGATCTCCTTGTTGTCCAAGGTACTCTTAAGAGTCTTCTCCATCACTACAGTTTGAAGGCATTGATTCTTAGGCCTCAGTTCTTTTTATTTTCCAACTCTCACATCTGTACATGACTGCTGGAAAAGCCATAGCTTTGACTAGACGAACCTTTGATGGCAAAGTAATGTCTCTGCTTTTTAACATGCTGTCTAATATGTTGGTCAAAACTTTTCTTCCAAGGAGCAAGAATCTTTTAATTTCATGTTTGCAGTCACCATCTGCAGGGATCTTGGAGCCCAAGAAAATAAAGTCTCTTACTGTTTCCTTTGTTTTCCCATCTATTTGCCATGAAGTGATGGGACCAGATGCCATGATCTTAGTTTTCTGAATGTTGAGTTTTAAGCCAGCTTTTACACTCTCTTCTTTCACCTTCATCAAGAGGCTTTTTAGTTCCTCTTCTCTTTCTGCCATATGGGAGGTATTATCTGCATATCTGAGGTTATTGTTATTTCTCCTGGCAATCTTGATTCCAGCTTGCATTTTATCCAGCCTGGCATTTTGCCTCATGTATTCTGCATATAAGTTAAATAAACAGAGTGGCAATATACAGCTTTGATGTACTCCTTTCCTAATTTTGAACCAATCCATTGTTCCATGTCAGGACATGGACTAACCTGTACGTGTTACATCTATATGTTATTTATAAATCTATATAATTTATAAGAGTTTTTCCAGGTGGCTCAGTGGTAAAGACTGCCTGCCAGTGCAGGAGATGAAAGAGACATGGATCCCTGAGTCAGGAAGATCCCCTGGAGAAGGAAATGGCAACCCACTCCTGTATTCTTTCCTGAAAAAATTCCCATGGACAGAGGAATCTTGTGGGCTACAGTACATGGGGCCACAAATAGTGGGACGTGACTTAGTGACGAAGCACACATGTAGCACATAAAATTTTAAATAAAAATAAATAGCTTCAAATTTATCTATATAGATATAAAATAGAAAAATATGAGGAAAAGGGCACAATTAGTAAACAGTGACATAAACAGGATATTGATATATGAAGAAGATGTTTATTAGTAAAATCAGCTTTAGAATAAATGTCTATTTATTTTTCATAAATTAACTCAATTCAGTTCAGTTCAGTCACTCAGTCGTGTCCGACTCTTTGTGACCCCATGAATCACAGCATCCCAGGCCTCCCTGTCCATCACCAACTCCCGGAGTTCACTCAAACTCATGTCCATCGAGTCGGTGATGCCATCCAGCCATCTCATTCTCTGTCGTCCCCTTCTCCTCCCACCCCCAATCCCTCCCAGCATCAGATTCTTTTCCAGTGAGTCAACTCATTGCTTGAGGTGGCCAAAGTATTGGAGTTTCAGCTTTAGCATCAGTCCTTCCAATGAATACCCAGGATTGATCTCCTTCAGAAAGAACTGGTTGGATCTCCTTGAAGTCCAAGGGACTCTCAAGAGTCTTCTCTAGCACCACAGTTCAAAAGCATTAGGCATGTAAAATTATTATAAATTTACAGACTCCAAAAGTGTGCTTATTAAATTGGCATAAAACTTTAGAAATAATTAGGTCAAAAATAAAATGTATCATGTTTAATTTGTGTACTATAAAAGTTGGGAATTTGCTATAAGGAACTGTGTTACTGCATTTAAGTTAATAGTGTTTGTTGCATGACAGGTCAATAAATTTAGAGATGAGTTGTTGGGTTAGGGGTGGCAACTTTACAGAGAAATCCAGCAGAATGAGAAGATAGTGGATTGTTTAGCCTGGTCTGGATGTTACTTTCTTTGTATAGAAAAAAAGAGGAAGAGGTCAGGAAGCCAAGTTGGTTTTCTTTGTTTTTTTTTTTTTTTTTAAAGGCAAAAAGTTGCTGCAATTATTTTCTGGTTCCACCCAGGTTCCCAAGTAGATATGTTAACTTTTTTTTTCATGCAGCCATTCATAGGTGGGCTTGGTCAGGTTATCCCCTGTAAGCTAATCAAAGGTATTTTAACTTGACTTTCAGGTATGGGAGGCAGGTTCCTAGAGATGGGCCAGAATGTATGCATTAAGTTACTAGTTAAGTTCAGTTCAGTCACTCAGACGTGTCCAACTCCTTGCAACACCATGGACTGCAGCACGCTAGGCCTCCCTGTCCATCACCAACTCCCGGAATCCACCCAAACCCATGTCCATCGAGTTGGTAATGCCATCCAAACATCTCATCTTCTGTCGTCCCCTTCTCCCGCCTTCAATCTTTCCCAACATCAGGATCTTTTCAATGAGCCAGTTCTTAGCATCAGGTGGCCAAAGTATTGGAGTTTCAGCTTCAGCATCAGTCATTCCAATGAATATTCAGGACTGATTTCCTTTAGGATGAACTGGTTGGAGCTCCTTGCAGTCCAAGGGACTCTCAAGAGTCTTCTCCAACATCACAGTTCAAAAGCACCAATTCTTCAGCACTCAGCTTTCTTTATGGTCCAACTCTCACATCCATACATGACTATTGGAAAACTATAGCCTTGACTAGATGGACCTTTGTTGGAAAAGTCATATCTCTGCTTTTTAATATGCTTTCTAGGTTGGTCGTAACTTTTCTTTCAAGGAGTAAGCATCTTTCAATTTCATGGCTGCAGTCATCATCTGCAGTGACTTTGGAGCCCCCCCAAAATAAAGTCTGTCACTATTTCCACTGTTTCCCCATCTATTTGCCATGAAGTGATGGGACCGGATGCCATGATTCTAGTTTTCTGAATGTTGAGCTTTAAGCCAACTTTCTCACTCTCCTCTTTCACTTTCATCAAGAGGCTCTTTAGTTTTTCCTCACTTTCTGCCATAAACGTGTGCCGGAAGCCAGTGAGGGAAATCCTACCCGTGGCAAAGGTCAATTGGGGAAGAGGCCTGACGGGCAAAGGCTAATCAGGACTCGAGGAACCCCCTGGACTTACCTGAGCATCCACCCCAAAGAAAACCGGAGTCTGACTGCCTTACTATTTTATGCCTCTTACCAAGTCCTCTAATACTTACAGGGGCTTCCCCCCAACCACCTTTCTCTGAAAACATTAATTCAGAGCTGTAGTTAAAAAGTTCTCCTTGGCTTAATAGGAGTGTTCCAATCCAAGCCCCTCTGATAGCTTTCTAACTTGCCTGACAAGTTTGTCCGGGCTCTTACAATTACGAATATGACTGTTTACAGCCTCCCAGCCATGCAAGGACAGAAAGCCTAATATTCTAAAATACAGGAACTTGTTGAAGAAGTTAAAATCATTAGAATAGTACTAAAAAAGATTTCATTGTTGAATCAATGCTTGCTGCAAAGTTTCCTCTATCTATTGTATCCTTGGAAATATATTAATCACATATAGAGAAAATAAGTAGTAGCCTTTGATTTAACCACATCAGATCTTAAGTTAATAAATTCCTTTCTTGTAGCTCACTACACCCTTGCCTTATAGGAATGTAACTTTGTCATGTGTCTTTGGAGAATAGCGCCTGACTTTAGGAAAATCACCTTGAAAGAATATAAGCCTTTTTCTAGCTAACTAACCTTTGTTAGGAGAGAGGGCCATAAACTGTTAGCAGGCCTCCTGGCCAGAAGATGATGTAAATCACCTAAAACTTTTGTATATCACGAGACATAATGAAAATAAGCCCTGATCCTGATAAGGGTCAAGACTGCTGACCCCGCGTGATTTTGGTGTGACTCTATACCTCTCTTTCTCTATTTTTTTATGTGCACAACTTAGGGTATAAAAGCAGCACTGGAAAATAAAGTTTTGGGCCTTGCTCACTGAAGCTTGGTCTCCCCGTGTTGTTTCTCTTTTTTCGTCCTTTTCTCTATTCTCCTTTTTCTGGTTGAGATCCTTGGAGCGCTGGGCCCTCTGCGTTTACTTATCTGCCTGGGCTTCTAAGACCCACTGGAGGGGGTGCCCTGGTGGGGTGCCTCCAGTGATTCGAGAGGGCGCCTGCGGCCTACGTAAACAGAGCAAACCCTGTGCTGGGGTTTTATTGGTTTCCTGCATAAACCAAGGAATCATCAGCCCCTGTCTCTCTCTCGCTGACGCCGACGCCATTCATCCCGAGGATACCCTGGGTCCATATCGAGGCAGGTCCCCGATAAGGGTGGTGTAATCTGCATATCTGAGGTTATTGACATTTCTCCTGGCAATCTTTATTCCACTTTGTGCTTCCTCTAGCCCAGTTTTTCTCATGATGTACTCAGCATATAAGTTAAATAAGCAGGGTGACAATATACAGGCTTGATGTGTTCCTTTTCCTATTTGGAACCAGTTTGTTGTTTCAGGTCCAGTTCTAACTGTTGCTTCCTGACATGCATACAGATTTCTCAAGAGGTAGATCAGGTGGTCTGGTATTCCCATCTCTTTCAGAATTTCCCACAGTTTGTTGTGATCAACACAGCCAAAGGCTTTGGCATAGTCAATAAAGCAGAAGTAGATGTTTTTCTGGAACTGTCTTGTTTTTTCGATGATCCAATGGATGTTGGCAATTTGGTCATGGTTCTTCTTCCTTTTCAAAATCCAGCTTGAACATCTGGAAATTCACGTTTCATGTATTGCTGAAGCCTGACTTGGAGAATTTTGAGCATTATTTTGCTAGCGTGTGAGATGAGTGCAATTGTGCAGTAGTTTGAGCATTCTTTGGCATTGCCTTCTTTGGGATTGGAATGAAGACTGACCTTTTCCAGTCCTGTGGCCACTGCTGAGTTTTCCAGATTTGCTGGCATATTGAGTGCAGCACTTTCACAGCATCATCTTTCAGGATTTGAAATAGCTCAACTGGAATTCCATCACCTCCATTGACTTTGTTCATAGTGATGCTTCCTAAGGCCCACTTGACTTCACATTCCAAGATGTCTGGCTCTAGGTGAGTGATCACACCATTGTTGCTATCTGGGTCATGAAGATCTTTTTTGTACAGTTATTCTGTGTATTCTTGCCACCTCTTCTTAATATCTTCTGCTTCTGTTAGGCCCATACCATTTCTGTCCTTTATCGAGCCCATCTTTGCATGAAATGTTTCCTTGGTATCTCTAAATTTCTTGAAGAGATCTCTAGTCTTTCCCATTCTGTTGTTTTCCTCTATTTCTTTGCATTGATTGCTGAGGAATGCTTTCTTATCTCTCCTTGCTATTCTTTGGAACTCTGCTTTCAAATGGGAATATCTTTCCTTTTCTCCTTTGCTTTTTGCTTCTCTTCTGTTCACATCTATTTGTAAGGCCTCCTCAGACAGCCATTTTGCTTTTTTGCATTTCTTTTCCATGGGGATGGTCTTGATCCCTGTCTCCTGTACAATGTCCCGAACCTCCGTCCATAGTTCATCGGCACTCTATCTATCAGATCTAGTCCCTTAAATCTATTTCTCACTTCCACTGTATATAAGGGATTTGATTTAGGTCATATCTGAATGGTCTAGTGGTTTTACCTACTTTCTTCAATTTAAGTTTGAATTTGGCAATAAGGAGTTCATGATCTGAGCTACAGTTTGCTCCCAGTCTTGTTTTTGCTGACTGTTTAGAGCTTCTCCAGAGCTTCAGTCAGACTGAAAGCCACCATCACATCTTTTGGTTATAACTTTAAGCAAAAGTTATAACTTTGGTGATTAACCAAAATGATTAACTTTTAGTTAAAGCAATATAATACAAAGATTAAAGTAAAAGGAATAGATCCAATATGGAGTCAGATTTGTTCTTCCATATTATAATAGGCTATGGGGAGCACATAATGTTTGATAGTCTTTTGCAAAGTAAGAAGGATGGATGTCTTAGTTAACACTGTGAGCCAAAACTTGGTGAATCATGCTTTTGTTTTTTTAACATATCAGAAAGTAGAAATATGGCATAATACATGTTAATGGGACTTTTGTAGAGGTATGTCTCAAGGGCTTAAGACTTTTTAAAATTAGAATATTCTGTCAATAGAATATTTGGCCTTTCTAGTACATTGTATACGAGACAGTAAAAGAGACATAGGTATATAGAACAGTCTTTGGGACTCTGTGGGAGAGGGCGAGGGTGGGATGATCTGGGAGAATGGCATTGAAACATGTATATTATCATATGTGAAACGAATCACTAGTCCAGGTTTGACACATGATACAGGATGCTCGGGGCTGGTGCATGGGGATGACCCAGAGGGAGGATAAGGGGAGGAGGGAGGTGGGAGGGGGGTTCAGGAAGGGGAATTCATGTACACCTGAGGTGGATTCATGTCAATGTATGGCAAAACCAACCAATATAATATTGTAAAATAATTAGCCTCCAATAAAAAATAAAAAAAAAGAATGACAAAAATAATAAGAGAAAAATCTAAATCCATCATATTAGGAAAGAAAAAATATTAATAATTTGAGACTGCATTAAAGTATACTTGAACAATTTTGTGAATAGGTTTGTACATTAGATAAAATGAAAAATTTAAAAAAGTTTTCCAAGACTGAGGGAGAAATAGAAAAAGAAAAAAAAAAAGCAAGTCAGTACTAAAGAAATGTAACCAGTGGATGGAAATGGGCATGGGTAGGTTGGTTTTCCAAATGCAGCTACTTTCTGAAAAGGAAATTCTGATGGCTCTATTTTGAATTCATATAGATAGAGGTTAGGGAGACCAAAAGTAGGGTCTCCTGGGATGTAGGAAATGTCTCGCCTTGAATTGAACATGAAGTGGGAATCTAGGCTACTTTTTCCCTACTATTAGTGTCAACTATTCCACACAATTTTTTCCCTTATATTCTTAAACTTTGTGGAAGGTGAAACAAAAATACATAAATGTTCATGTTTGTGTTGCTCATTAATACACTTTCAAAAGAAAGAAAAAAAAAACCTGACTGAAATGAAAGAACTGTTGGTTAAGTCAATTCACTCAGTATGAAAAAGAACTCTTCTACTAAATGTTTAAAACATGTAGACAATGTAAATGATTAGTTTCATTTTCCATTTATCAATTTACACTTTAATTGTAAGAAAGCAAAATTAAATAAAGTATTAAAATTAGACATTTAATTCCATTTAAAGTTGAATTTTGGTTTAGATAAAATATTAGTATCTCCCATCTTCTGGCAGACTCTTTAATTTTATATAATTCTTAAATTTAAAACAAAGGGATAGATAGAGGGAAAATTTACAGCGTCTCAATATTCTGAAAGTTCTCTTGATCAAAGGAGATCTACATTTTCATCTGTATTCTTTAATTTCCAAATTTTTAACAGAATAAAAGGACAGTAATTGATATGAGCTATTGCATTTAAGCTGTATGAAGAAGAACTAGAATCAAAGAAAATATGAATATCCTTATGAGATGGCTGTCAGTTGATCAAGCAGCTTATTAAACATTTGGTCAGTTTATGAAGAAATTGATCTACATTAAGGCAAAGAAAATATTTATTATATTCCTTTTTTAAGTTTAGATCATAAAATATGTCACAAGAAATGATTTTTTCAAAGTGTCTGCATCCTATTTGTCTCTGCGAACATACTTTAGGAAACCATTTCTTCCCGTTTTGGTCGTTTCTAAAATCTATCTTCCTGCCTTTATATATAAGCCCTCTACTAATACGGCTGTAAAGTCTGATCACCAGAGAGCTTCAAAATATTTTAGGTAACAAAAATAAGTATATTCCTTTAAACTGGTTTCTTAAGGTACACTCACACGCAATATTTTTCAATTATTTTAGACTAAATTTCTATATTTTATGTATAAGCAAACATAATAAAGGAATCTTTCTTTTCCTTTATACACATAAGCACTTCTTTTCTATGCATTGTGTGAGGCCTCAATCTTTTACAGCTTGACTCAAACGTCACCTTTTCTGGGAAACATTCATTGGCTGCTCTAGGCAGATTCAAGTGCTTTTTTTTTTTTAATTTTACTTTGTCTTCTTCTGGAGTTCTTTAATTCTTTTGCCTATGCCTCCTACCTAGACTTTAAAATAAAAGGGCAGAGACTTTGTCATCTTTAAGACAAAGCATTTAGCAAAGCAACTGCCACACTGTGATCACTTAAGTTTATTTTCAGAAAATCTTTCCTGGTAAAAAGGAAAAGGAAATCATAAGGTGAGCTATAGTATTTTCATTATGAAGTTACATAGCAGGTGTGGCATTGAAAAAGTAAGAAAACAGACCATTTGTACATGGCTTTCTGCTCCTATCTTTGTCAGTATTCATTATATGATCTAAGGCTTACAACATATGAAATTTATTCTCATAAAAGAAATACTATTTTGCCATATTTTCACCCTCTTTACCAATTGGTGTGTGAATTCTGCAGAGATGTGATATTAAATGATAAATATATATGTGTATATATATATATATATATATAAACACCATGGCTTAGGAGGAAAAAATAATGCTAAGGTAGTATTCTGGTAGAATATAATGCTGAGAAAACCATTCTAACATGATTGTTGGCTATATTTTCATTAGCAGTGATAAAGAATAACAAATGTAAAGTTGGCACACAACCAGCATTTGTTTACTGCTATTTCATGAGGATCCTCTGCACAAAGGCTCAAGTTTTAGATTATCTTATTACTTTGTCCATGGCTGAAAGATAACATAAAAGATAGTTTGTACTCTGGCAGACTAACAGAGTATTCAGGGAAGATGTCTTTATTTCTCATGGTTTTCCTAAAAACAAATCCCTTATGATTTCGTTGTGAAGATGATGTGCTATCTTTCTGTGTGATGGCAGCTAGATTAGACTCTTTCTGTAAGTACCTGCACCTGAATTAGGTCAGGCATTCACCATGTGTTTTTGTTGTTTTCTTAGTCAACATATTCATATGTTCACCTTTTTCCCTGGTGTCTCAGATGGTGAAAAATCTGCCTGCAATGCAGAAGACCTGGGTTCAATTCCTGTGTCAGGAAGATACCCTAGAAAAGGGATTGGCAACCCACTCCCGTATTCTTGTCTGAAGAATTCCATGAACTGAGGAGACTGGAAAGCTACTGTCCATATGTTTGCAATAGTCAGACATTGCATATTCATATGTAAACTTTGCTTTGAATCAATCAAGTTTATCTGTTGTGACTGACTTTTATGTGTTTAACTCCACTAATATTTACATATTTTTAATCTATCTATAATAGTTTCATATTGAACTGATTGTAATGATGTAATGATCAATGTTCTGATCAAACTCTTATGAGCCAATGTCTTCACTATTTATAGCAATGTTTTCATAGGGTTTCTATTTCTTCTTTAATTTCCATGGTGAATACCTAGCTTATTTTACTTGATATTATCACTTTTAGCTCAGTTGGTAAAGAATCTGCCCTCAATACAGGAGACCCTGGTTCCATTCCTGGGTTGGGAAGATCCCCTGAAGAGATAGGCTACCCACTCCAGTATTCTTGGGCTTCATTTGTGACTCAGGTAGTAAAGAATTCACCTGCAATGCGGGAGACCTGGGTTTGATCCCTAGGTTGGGAAGATCCCCTGGAGAAGGAAAAGGCTACCCACTCCAGTACTGTGGCCTGGAGAATTCCATGGACTGTATAGTCTGTGTACATGGACTGTATAGTCCATGGGGTTGCAAAGAGCCCGACACAACTGAGTGAATTTCACAGGAAGCATCACATGAAACATACCACTGCTGCTGCTGCTGCTAATTAGCTTCAGTCGTGTCCCACTCTGTGCGACCCCATAGACTGCAGCCCACCAGGCTCCCCCGTCCCTGGGATTCTCCAGGCAAGAACACTGGAGTGGGTTGCCATTTCCTTCTCCAATGCATGAAAGTGAAAAGTGAAAGTGAAGTTGCTCAGTCATGTCCGACTCTTAGCGACCCCATGGACTGCAGCCCACCAGGATCCCCTGTCCATGGAATTTTCCAGGCAAGAGTACTGGAGTGGGGTGCCATTGCCTTCTCCGGAAACATACCACTATCATTACATTATTCTCCTGCTTAAAAATTTTAAAAGTCTCCTATTTTCTGAGAGATGAATTTGAAACTTTTATTTACATCTTCTCACTCTTGATCAACAAAAATTTCTTGTCATCTTCAAACTTTTCTGCAGTACTTCTATATGCAAATTAGAACCCTCACTTTTCCTGATTATTTTTTTTCATATTCCTATCCCTGAAACTTATGCAATTTTTTCTTCAGAGAGCTTTTCTTAATCATTCAAGTCCTAAATAATCTTATTTTTTATTTTTAAACTATTTTGAAAAGTTACTTTGCGTTTACAGTTATTACAATATATTGGCTGTATTCCCCATGTGGCACAAGGCAACCTGAGTCTGTCATACACCCAACAGTTAGTTCTTCCCACTCCACACAATTATACTCCCCCATCTTCTTTGATAACCACTAATTTTGTCCCTATGTTTGTGAGTCTGCTTCTTTTTTGGTATATTCACTTGCATGATGTATTTTTTAGATTCTGTGTATTAATATAAGTGATATCATAACAGTATTTACCTTTTTCTGACTTCTTTCACTTGTAAAATACCCTCAAAGTCTATCCATATTGCTGCACATAGCAAAATTTTGTTCTTTTTTATAACTTAGTAGTATTCCATTGTGTGTATATATGGGTATACACACACGATGAAATTTCTTTATCCATTCATCTGTGGTTTTTTCTGTATCTTAGTGACCATAAATAGTGCTGCTATGAACATTGGGATGCGTATATCTTCAAATTACTGTTTTTTCTTTTTTCAGTTGTATCCTCAGAAGTGGCATTGCTAGCTCAAATGGTAGCTCTATTTTTAGTTTTTTGGACACCTCCATACTGTTTTCTACAGTGGAGGAACAAATTTATATTGCCACTGAAAGTGTACAAGGATTCCCGTTTCTCTACATCCTTGCCAACATTTGTCATTTGTGTTCTTTTGCTGATAACCATTCTGACAGATATGAGGTAGTATCTCATTGTGATTTTGATTTGCACTGTTCTGATAATTAGCAATGTTGAGCATCTTTTCACATGCTTGTTGGTCATCTGTACAACCTCTTTGAAAAACTATCTATTAAATTCTTCCCGTTTTTAAATCAGGTTGTTTTCTTCTTATTTAAAATTAAATTATATGCACTGTTTTCATATGTTGGGTATTAATCCCCATTGGTCTTGCTGGTCTAGGCAGATTTCCACAGTGACAGGTGTCAGAAGCACCTTTCCCAGAGTAGAAAGGTCTTGGGATGTTGATGAGGACCTTAAATTGTTGTTTGGCCATCCTCATCCTGTCAAGTAATGTCACTCTGCCAACAGCCCACATGTGTAAAACTCCAGAGAGCATTCTAAAGCTTCATCCTGAAAAATCATTTTTTTGAGAAAGGAAACCCCTAATATTATTCTTTAAATTTCTTTTAGTAATTTTTTAAATGAAAATATTGTTTTTATGTTGTCATCTCTTATATAGTACCAATACACTTGAAAGACTTTTTCCCATTATTTTGTGATCTCTCAGTCAGCAATCATTGCTTATTTAACTGCACTGCATTTAAATGCAACTTTTCTTTTTCTATTTTAATTTAGTTTGTATTTTAGCAATTTGATTTTGTTGTGCTTTTGCTTGGTTTTCTTTGTATTTATACCATTTCAGGATGATTGAGCTTCATAAAACTATGGGTTAGTGTTCATTTTTGTAAAATTTAGAACAAGAGAGCCCTTATTTCTTCGAATATATTCTCTTCAACTTTTCTTTTGAAACTCCAACTGTATGTACATTTAGCCCCTTGAAAATATCCCACAGGTTATTGACAGGGGAGCTTGGCGTGCTGCAGTCATGGGGTCACAAAGAGTCAGACGAGACTTCGCAACTGAACAATGACAACAAACACTTTATTTACCTGCTGTTTTGTTTTGAATATTTCTTCTCTTTGTTTTAATTTGGAAATTTCTAATACATTATCTTTAAGTTAATCTTTATTTTCTGGTGTCTGTGAGGTGCTGTGCTTAGTCAGTCAAGCATGTCTGATTCTTTGCATCTACGTGGACTACAGCCAGGCTCCTCTGTCCCTGGGGATTCTCCAGACAAAAATACTAGAGTGCCGTTCTCCCAAATCACCCCACCCTCCAAGTCCAAAAGATTGTTCTATACATCTGTGTCTCTTTTGCTGTCTCGTATACAGGGTTATCGTTATCATCTTTCTAAATTCCATATATATGCATTAGTATACTGTATTGGTGTTTTTCTTTCTGGCTTACTTCAGAGGGATGGGATGGGGAGGGAAGTGGGAGGGGGGTTCAAGATGGGGAACACATGTACACTCAGGGCAGATTCATGTCAATGTATGGCAAAACCAATACAATAATGTAAAGTAATTAGCCTCCAATTAAAATAAATACATTTAAAAAAATGAAAAAAAAAAAAGAATTCTAGAGTGGGTTATCCTGTCCTCCTCCAGGATTTCCAGTGTCTAATCTACTTTAAATCTCACATTTATGAGTGTATACACAATTTTTAGAGAATAATGTTTAGTTTTAGAATTTCCATTTGCTTTATTCTTAGTTTCCATTTTTTCTTCTGAAATACATTATCTGCTAACTGTTAAGTCACTTTATCTTATAACTTAAACAAATATTTATAATTATTGTAAAATCCTTATCTGCTAATTCTAATAATTGAGTTATCTGTGCTTAGGATTTAGAGCACCATCTTTTCTATTGATAACATATTATTTGTTCTTTTTTTTCATGGTGTAAATGTCTAATCAATTTTACTTATATTCACCACATTGTATATAAGATAACTATATATATTGAAGCATAACATTTCTTTGTTTCATTCATTTATCAGAGAGTTCAAAGTTTTTCCTCTATGTGGAAGTTTGGATGAACACATAAAGTTTGAGATTCCTTTATTTATTTTTTTTTGAGATTCATTTTAAAGTCAAGTTGAGTGAGATCTGAATCATGGATTTAATTAGAACCCCTGCCACTTTCACATTTTTGGGGTGAAGGTAGGGGGGGATTGTGTGATCTTTTGGGGGAGGTATCTGAAAAAGTCTAAACTTGGGTGTGACTTGGAGAAAATTCAATATATTGTTGACCTTCGAACAACAGAATTTTGAACTGCACAGGTCCACTTGTACGTGGATTTTATTCAATAAACATGTATTACGGTGTTACACAGTCTGCTGTCTGGCTGAATCTGAGAATGCAGAACCATGAATACAGAGGGGTATGTGTAGACTTTTAACTACATGGAGTGCTGGTACCCTTACCCCTACATTGCTAAAGTGTTACCTGTACATGTAAAATATATCAAATGAGAGATGTTTAAAAAGAACCCAAACAAAACAAATTCATCTTGATAGAGCAATAGGTGATACAAACAAAACAGTAGGAGAATAGAGAACAGAAAAGGGAGATAGAAATTGTCTCCTGGTGTATTAGTCAGTGCTCTCGAACTGGTTGCTGTTCAGTCACTCAGTCGTGTCTGCCTCTTTGCAACCCCGCGGACTGCGGCATGCCAGGCTTCCCTGTCCTTCACTGTCTCCACTATCTATCTCCAACTGGAAATGAAACTGATAACACACACACACACACACACACACACATCTATATCTACACATTTATACAGATATATATGTCTCAAATTATTTACTGTAGGGACTGGCAAGTCCAAAATCTGTAGGGCAAGCTGGCAGGCTGGAAACTCAGGTAAGAGTCCTAAGTCTGAGGGAAGAAACTGAGGCAGAATCTCGATATTCCAATCTGTAGGCGGAATTCCTTCTTTAGGATCCCTCAGGTATTACTTTTAAGGCTGTCAAATGATTGGATGAGGCCCACTCATTTGGAAGCTAAGCTACTTTATATACATTCAATTGATTTAAATGTTAATCGTATATAAAAATTACCTTTACAACAACTAGATTACCAGTCTACTGTCAGTCACCATAATCTAGTCAAGTTGATACACAAAATTAACCATTATAAGCAAAGGAAACTATAAGCAAGGTGAAAAGACAGCCTTCAGAATGGGAGAAAATAATAGCAAATGAAGCAACTGATAAAGGATTAATCTCAAAAATATACAAGCAGCTCCTGCAGCTCAATTCCAGAAAAATAAACGACCTAATCAATAAATGGGCCAAAGAACTAAACAGATATTTCTCCAAAGAAGACGTAAAGATGGCTAACAAACACATGAAAAGATGCTCAACATCCCTCATAATCAGAGAGATGCAAATCAAAACCACAATGAGATACCATTTCACACCTGTCAGAATGGCTGCTATCCAAAAGTCTACATGCAATAAATGCTGGAGAGGATGTGGAGAGAAAGGAACCCTCTTACACTGTTGGTGGGAATGCAAACTAGTACAGCCACTATGGAGAACAGTGTGGAGATTCCTCAAAAAACTGGATATAGAACTGCCATATGATCCAGCAATCGCACTCCTGGGCATACACTCCGAGGAAACCAGAATTGAAAGAGACACATGTACTCCAATGTTCATTGCAGCACTGTTTATAATAGCCAGGACATGGAAGCAACCTAGATGTCCATCTGCAGACGAATGGATAAGAAAGCTTTGGTACATATACACAATGGAGTATTATTCAGCCATTAAAAAGAATACATTTGAATCAGTTCTAATGAGGTGGATGAAACTGGAGCCTATTATACAGAGTGAAGTAAGCCAGAAAGAAAAACACCAATACAGTATACTAACGCATATATATGGAATTTAGAAAGATGCAAATGATAACCCTGTATACGAGACAGCAAAAGAGACACAGATGTATAGATCAGTCTTTGGGACTCTGTGGGAGAGGGTGAGGGGTGGGATGATTTGGGAGAATGTCATTGAAACACGTATGTTGTCATATGTGAAATGAATCACTAGTTCAGGGTCAATGCATGTTATAGGATGCTCGGGGCTGGCATGCGGGGATGACCCAGAGGGAGGATAAAGGGAGGAGGGAGGTGGGAGGGGGGTTCAGGAGGGGGAACTTATGTAAACCCGGGGCGAATTCATTTCAATATATGGCAAAACCAACCAATATAATATTGTAAAATAATTTGCCTCCAATAAAAAATAAATTAATTACAAAAAAAAAATTAACCATTATACCTGCAGAGTCAAGGAAAACTTTATAGAAATTATTGCAACTTAGAATGCCCTGAAAGGACGATTGAAATGTGGAAGTAATGTGGCAACTACTAAAATCTCCAATAATTTGGTGCAATCCCTTCGTCGGAGAAGGCAACGGCAAGCCACTCCAGTACTCTTGCCTAGAAAATCCCATGGACGGAGGAGCCTGGTAGGCTGCAGTCCATGCGGTCGCTACGAGTCAGACATGACTGAGCGACTTCACTTTCCCTTTTCACTTTCACACATTGGAGAAGGAAATGGCAACCCACTCCAGTGTTCTTGCCTGGAGAATCCCAGGGACGGGGGAGCCTGATGGGCTTCCGTCTATGGGGTCACACAGAGTTGGACACGACTAAAGTGACTTAGCAGCAGCAATCCCTTCGTGCTAATGTTTATGATTCAGTCCCATCTTTTTCAAGGACCGTGTTCAGTTAACTAGAAAAAGGCAAAATAATGTGTGTAATACAATCATAAAACCATAAATGTTGAAAATATATTGGTAATAATTTATTCCAAAATTTCAATTAGTGTGTAATTTCTGTATTACACAGCTGTCATTTGGAGACCTATATTCTTCTTGATTATTTCCTGTTTGAATAGGAAATTCTCTTATGGGGTTGATGATGTGAAATTTGTATATAATTTCTAAAGCATTCTTTACTTCTCAGAATGGCAATGTTATAGTGGTTAAAGCAGAATACTGTAGTCAATACTTCTTGACTCTAATGTAATTTCTAGCACTTATTAGCAGTGTGACTATGTGCGTATTACATAAGTTTCTGTGTCTCCAGGAATGTCATATGTCATATGGGAATAGTAATAATACCTATCTCCTGAGTATTGTTAGAAATACCTCAGATAGTTCAGGTAAAGTGCAAGCATCTTGTCTATATAACAATCCATATCAGCTATTACTATTATTCTAACAGTATAACATTGTAATACTAATAATATAGTAATAATTCAAAATTAATCAGAAACAATATTACACTGATACAAGATGATAATCACTCTATTGTGGGTTTAGAGCAGGATTAGTGCAAGCTCTGATGCTGGGAAAGGTTGGGGGCGGGAGGAGAAGGGGAGGACAGAGAATGAGATGGCTGGATGGCATCACCGACTCTGTGGACATGAGTTTGAGTGAACTCCGGGAGTTGGTGATGGACAGGGAGGCCTGGTGTGCTGTGATTCATGGGGTCGAGGAGAGTCAGACACGACTGAGTGACTGAACTGAACTGAGTGCAAACTCCTCTTTCATAAGAAAACCTTCTGATAATTATTTCCATTTCTACTCTAAACATTTTCATTCTATTATTATTTATAAGGTAGTTCCTCTTAAAACCTTTGTGATTATTGTCATTCAGGATATGGTGCACTTGCCAATGTCCTTGAAATGTGTTGTCTAGAAATTAAGTTTTTCCAGCATGCTCTGATCAGAGTGTTCCATTCAGAAGAACTATCTATTTCCTTGTGAAAACAGTTTATTTATACTTATGCATCATAAGCCTGCTTTGGCTCCTCTGTAGCCTTGCCCAGTAAGTTGATGACTCTGTGAAATTTATAATCAACTGAAACCCTTAGGTCTTTTCGCATGATCCATCATGATGCCAAGTTGCTTGTTCTTACTTATCAGTAGCTGCTGTGCACTTCCTGTGTTCATACCAAAAACAGAAGGTTTTTTTTAAATTCATACAAATTTTCTCCATATTTATTACTTGTTATATTCTGCAGGCAAGAATACTGGAGTGTATTGCCATTCCCTTCTCCAGGAGATCTTCCCAACCTAGGGATAGAACCTGGGTCTCCTGAATTGCAGACAGATTCTTTACCATCTGAGGGAAACTCAAAAGAGTCTGTCTGCCACTGCAGGAGACCTGGGTTTGGTCCCTGATTTGGGAAGATCCCACATACTGTGGAGCAAACTAAGCCCTTGCACCACAACTATTGATCTTTTATTAAATAAACCATTTATTAAAGGTTGCTGAGTGTCCCTATCTTTACCAATTCTGATTCTATTACCTTATTAAACTTGACTCCACTTGGTGGCAGTCATGCTTTAAAAAATAAAATTTCTACACCTTCATCCAGAATTCCCAGTTGGCTCTGTGGTAAAGAATCCACCTGCCAATGCAGGGGATGTGAGTTTAATCCCCAGGTCAGGAAGATCCCTTTGAGAAGGAAAGAGCTACCCACTCAAGCATTCTTGCCTGGGAAGTCCGATGGACAGAGGAGCCTGGTAGGGTTACAGTCCTTGGGGTCGCAAAAGAGTCCTTAATCTAAAGACTTTTAAAAACATTTCCATGAGTGTAGGACCAAGTTTAAGTCCTTGAGTACACAATTATGGATACTTCCTTCAGATGAATAACTGATATGTTTACACCCTTTTGGGTAAGGTTGTTAGAATAAGTAATAATTTATATAATTCCTTTGAGATTTACTTTTCATTTATCTTGAATAGAATATTATTGAAAAGAATATTTTAAACACTTTTCCAAAGTCGCTACCAAATAAGATAGCTAATATAGATAACCCACAAGAATGAAATTATACTAGTTTTTCAAGATTTATTCTTAGCAAATCTGTGCACTACCCAATGATATCCTCTGCCTTCAATGTGCTCATAATTATTTGGTTAAGCATGAAACGGGCTCATAGAATAGAAGGCAATATTGATGACATTCCAGTGGCTAATCAATACCCGTTGCTAGCTCCTCAGGAAAATATTTGCTTTCCTTTCTTTCTGATCCTCAACTAGTTGTATTTTCCAGTGCTCTTTACAGATAGATGAAACTGAGTGATTGAGAAATTCCAGTTCTAAAAACTGGAATTTTAGTTGACATGATACCTGCTGTACAAAGACCAAGACTTTTAAAGGGCGGATGTGTCCCTTCCAGGTTCTCTAAATTGGTATATTTTGGATATAGTGAATTACAATATTTTATGAAATGGCAACATATTAAGATGAATGCATACCATTTTCTGAAGCAGGACCAGCTGAAGAAGAGACATTTCTCCAGGAACACATACTTTTAAACGTTATGTGAGGGAGAAAAAAGTACTCTGAGTTTGCTCTTTTATATATTCTTGAATTTATTTGATACAGCAGTTAAACCAACCAAACTAATACAGCTTGAATTCATTCCATAATTACCACACAAAAATATTTTTAGCCCATGCTTAAAGAGTTTCAGTAATGGGAAAAAAACTCATGGAATTAAGTAATGTGTTTAGCCAATGCAGAGCTTGATTGTAAGAAAATTCATCTTTGTTTAGCTGACACATTTTCCTGAAGATGCTTTATAAAAGTTTGTTTGTTCAAAGAACCACTTTTTAAATCTTTGCACAATGAGTGTGTCTATTGTCTGCTTCCTAAATGATATGTGGTACCTCACTTATCTCAGCAAAATTAAGACGGCTCCATTTTTTTAGACCCAGGAAGACCTGGTTTTACAGTATACGGACACCTAGTTTCAGGTATAGTGATTCATAACCTGCAGCACTGTTTCTGAAATGCTATGAAGCATGTATCAACCATCTTGGGGGCCCACAGTGGCCAACTGTGAGGGAACTTCTGGTATTGATCATCTGTCATAGATACCATCTGGCTTCTCTTCCTGCAACTGATCTTGACCCAAACAAATGAACCCCTCTCAAGGTTTCTTCATCCAAAGTTAAAATAAAAAGCCATTATCCATTATTTCTTCACTCAGGCCATCTCAGAATCTCCACCACTGTTAAGAGGAAGATCCCATTCCAGATTGCTCTGTTTGGGGAAAGGTTTCTGAGAAAAGGGATGCTTATTATTTGTTTGCCCAGTTCTTTATTGGAATGACCACGACATTAAACATATCTGTACTGGTCCATTAAAGCAAGCCACAAACTCTTGTTAGTTTTCTGAGAAATGGTGTTACCGGCAGTTTTGATAAATCATTAGAGGCATTCACAGAGATCACTGAAAGCTGCCATACTCATGGCTATGGTGTGTTACGGTGAAAAGACACAGATTAAAACCAGGGAAGGGACGCAGAACACAGGGGCCACATATGATCCTCCAGTTTCCCCCTCCTAGTGGAGCTCTAGACAGTGCTACTTTCTTTTAGCAACACTGTGTGAATTTGCATGGAATATTGACAACCAGGGAAGCTCACTTGAGCCTTGGTGTCCAGAGTTTTACAGGGTCTTGGTCACATAGATACAGCTGACTGCCCAAGAGGCTGGTGTTAGTCTCCAGCAGCTGTGGGGGTTGAGCTCATACTGAGTGGCCCAAACCCCACACCATAAGTCATCGTGTTAACACAGACCATCTGGAGTGGCCCAAGACCCCCAGGTGAACCTGAGGCACAGAGATCAGCTCCTGGAAGCTGAGGACAAAGACCAGAACTCTCCTTGGGTGAGATTAATTGCATACTGCAGATTCTTTACTTTGGGCTTCCTCTGATATGATTTAATAATAGCACACATGGAAGTTATAAAAGTCTGTTTAATCATTGACGCAATAAACAACTCTTGAACATTTACTATAGACCAAGCTCTCTATACCTTTCCTGATCTTTGGACTTTCAGTTTTCTTCACTGTATTTTATTTTTTATTTTGCTTATTCTCTTGTGTTTGAACTTTTCCACAGACTTAAGTGAGAATATTCCACTCATGGTCCTATTAGGAAGAAAGTTATCCCAGCTGGCTTCCCACACAGAATTTTGTTGGCATTAATTTGCCTGGAAGATACCTGACACTTCATTCCTAACTATGCAAACCCTACCAATGCTCTCTCTTTCTCTCAGTTTCTACCACTCTCCATCTCCTTTCTCCCCACTCAACCCAGTTTCGGCCACACTCGCTTCTCAACATTCTTCAGACGCTTCCACATTAGGGGTTATGCACTAGCTGGTCTTTATTTCTGGAGTTTTATCCCATAGATACTTATTTGATTTTCTTTCTCAGCTCCATCCTACCTTTAACCAAGAATATTCTCTGGGAAGGCTTTCCTAATGTCCTATCTGAAATTGACATCCACTTCAAAACTACTCATATGCTTTTCATGCTTCTCCTTAACATGTAATTCAACTTGAAACATATCAAATACTTTAGTGATTATAATATTTGCTGACTGCCTCTTCCCTCTAGAAGCAGACATCAAATGCGAGGGATTTTGTATATTTAGTTCCCCATTTTACCATGAAAATGTAGAATAGAACTTGTTGAATGATACATGTTCAATAGGTATTTATTTAACAAATGAGTAAATGAATGAACGAACCTCTGTATTTTCACATAAAATGGGCTGCTATTAAACACTGTCTTTTTATTCAGTTGGATCTTTTAGATGTGTGTTGTAAAGTGCATGCCTTTTTATTTAATCCATTCAACCTCATCTTTGGAAGTCCGTTGGGCTAGTTGAAGCTTCAAAGTCCAGGCTTTGAAGTCAGCAAGAAGCAAATTTGAATTGAGTTCTTCCATTACCAGCTGGATGACCTGGTACACTTTAATAATTTCCAGTAGCACTCATTTTTCTCAACTTGAAGTACATATAATATCTAACTCACAGAGTCGGAAGAGTTGTGCCATGGGATATTTTCTTAATTAATTTGTTCCTTTTTCCCTTTCCACTGGCATATTTTAAATTTTATCTTGTATTTTTACAGCAGGTCCTTGTTGGTTATATATCTTAAATATAATAATGTATACATGCCATTCCCAACTCCCAGTCTATCCCTCCCCTCACCTGTTCACTGTGGTAACAGGACATTCTCGAAGTCTGTGTGTCTGTTGCTGTTTTGTAAGTAAGTTCAAGTCAGTTCAAAGTCCACCTCATATTTTTAGACATTGATTTCATTTTTTGATTACTTCCATAATATCTCAGCTACATATGCTCAGAAAGCCTGAGATCTTGCTCTCAATCTCTCTCTCCAGGATCATTACTACAAATTCTTAACTTGGAAAGGTGTAAAATATTGAACAGAAAAGGTTATGGATGTGTTTCTAAAGAAGCCATTTGGCTTACAGTAGTCAGCTGCTCTTTTTCAATACATTAGTTAATCTTATATGTTCACCCCAGTCTTTTTTTTTTTTCCTTTCAGGAAGAAAAGTAACCAAATTTGCCGATTTCCAGTGTTTTTGGTATTTCATCAGTTCTTCATGATTACTCAGGAATTTCTTGTGATGGTCAATCAGTCCCATTTACAGTTACTTTTAGTCTCCTAGGATGATGGCATTTTTTTCCAAGGCAGGAGGCTCAGACAGAGCAATGAAGTACACCCTGACAGTTACTTTTCTTTAGTTTTCAGTCTCCCCTTGCAAATGTTTGCCATATATGTTTTAGTTCAAAACTTCTCTTCCTTTATGAAAAACATGGAAACAGCAAGGTGGCACCTGTCCTTGCAACACCACTTATCAGCATTACGGCGGCAGCTCCAGGCAGTGAGCCGGGCCACTCACTGTTAACTTCATTCTTTAATCATTTAACAAATGCAACCTCTGAGCCTTTAAAAATTATTATAAGGCCTCAACTCATGTTATTCTTATAATTCTGTAATAGTCTCTAATTCTCTTCATACAGGTTTTGGGTCTTATTTCCATCTTATTAAGTGCTCTTATTTCCATCTTAATATATTCTCCCAATGTCTAATTTCCAAAACCTCAGGTGAAACTAAAATAATTTTCAAGATAGGGCCACTTTTTCTTCCTTTCATTTAATTGCCTAGCCAGAAATACTTTTTCTGAGAGCATTCCAGACTGCTCATTTTCCTATCTCTGAGACATGAACTAGTACCTTTCTTATACATGAACTTTTAAGTCTGTCCTCCCAGAGTCTAGATTACATTAATCATTATGCTCAGTCTTCAGTTTCATGGTTATCAAAATTCTGTGATGACAAAATTGCTTTCTCCCTAGGATGCCATCATTTCTTCCTCACCAGCTAATTCTTCCTTTTTACTGGTATGAAGTCATGAGAAATGAACCAGTGAATAATTCAGCAACCTCTTTTTCTCACAAAAGACCCTTTCTTATTATTTCCCCCATTGAAATGCATGATTTTCAGTACTTTATTTCCAGGCTAACATAGTAGGCTATGAGTTCTTATTCTTGAATACTGAATTGCATTTAAGCATTTAAAACTACTGAAAGTAAGCCACGGACCTCCATAATTAGCTTTAGAAGTCCCTGATTGCAATATCTAGTTGTACATATGTCTAATGCTTGGGAAAACAAAACTTTTAACAAAATCAGAATTTTCGGAGGATGTCCTGAAAGATGGAGTTCCATAACTGTAAGAATTTGCCTCTGAGTCAGCTGTGTAATCTATATAAGAAAGGTACTGCTACTCTCTTGATAGCTGAATTTTTAATGTATATTTCTGCAATAATAACACTCTGTTTCTCTCTTGAATCTTTCTTTAGCATTGAACTAACTATTGGTGAATAATGTGGAGACAGATGGCATAATCAGATTGTTTTCACTTCAGTTCAGTCATGTCCAACTCTTTGCAACCCCATGGACTTCAGCATGCCGGGCTTACCTGTCCATCACCAGCTCCTGGAGCTCACTCAAACTCATTTCCAGTGGGTGAGGCCATCCAACCATTTCATCCTCTGTCATCCCCTACTCCTCTTGCCTTCAATCTTTTCCAGCACAGGGTCTTTTCTAATGAGTCAGTTCTTTGCATCAGGTGGCCAAGTATTGGAGCTTCAGTTTCAACATCAGTCCTTCCAATCAATATTGAGGACTGATTTCCTTTAGGATTGATTGGTTTGATTTCCTTGCAGTCCAAGGGATTTGCAAATCTTTCCCAACACCACAGTTCAAAAGCGTCAGTTTTTCAGTGCTCAACTTTCTTTATGGTCCAACCCTCACATCCATACATGACTACTGGAAAAACCATAGCTTTGACTAGATGGACCTTTGTCAGCAAAGTAATGTCTCTGCTTTTTAATATGCTGTCTATGTTAGTCATATATTTTCTTTCAAGGAGTAAGCATTTTTTAATCTCATGGCTGCAGTCACCATCTGCAGTGATTTTGGAGACCAAGAAAAAAAAGTCAGCCACTGTTACTAATATTTCCCCACCTATTTGCCATGAAGTGATGGTACCAGATGCCATGATCTTCATTTTTTGAATGTTGAGGTTTAAGCCAGCTTTTTCACTTTCCTCTTTCACTTTTGTCAGGAGACTCTTTAGTTCCTCTTCGCTCTCTGCCATAATGGTGGTATAATCTGCATATCTCTTTTCATTTATAATCAATACATTCTTTCTCAAACTTCAGTTTCCAAGATTTTATTTCAACTGTATATATTTTTGATATATTTTCACTCACCTAACTCTCTACTGGATCTATTCACTTCAAACAAATAGTAATAGAATTGTATTATCATCAACAATTATAGTCTTGATATTCACTTTATAATATATCCCCTCAAAAAACCATGCTATGTTGAAATGAGAATCATAGTCAGCTTTATTTTCACTGACACAAAGACTTGTGATCAGACATGTTTAGAGGTGACTGACTTAGCTTTTGCCACACTGATCTTATTGCATAGGGAGTGTACAAAGAAAAGTATTCCTAGTCAAAATTAATCACTCCATCCTCTATCTTCTCTCTGCCCTTTGTATAACAGGCATAATGGTTTTGCTGTCCTGTCTTGTAAAGTTAATTGAGTACATGCTTGCCTTTGTACTTCACTGAGGTTTCAGCAAAATTGAGCACGTAGAATATTCCCTTGAACAATTTTCTTCCCTTAGCTCTGCTATTATCACTGTCTCGTGCTTTTTATTCTGCTTTCATTTTTCGGTCTCTTCTTACACATACCTTGAATGTTTTGTTTGCCCCAGGATTTGCCTCTGGCCTATTGCTGTTCCCTTTGTACTACTCTTTCTTGGTAGTTCCTTAAGCACCAGTGGGATTTTGAATAGCATGTAAATGTTTTGACCCTCAGATCGTCTCTCTTATAAAATTTTCTTTTCCTCCTTTTTTCCCTGTCTCAGTGAATTAAACCACTACCAACTGTTCAAACCTCACAACCCCCGGCTTCCTTGCTCTCAATACATTCTATACTCAATTAGCAATAAATTATTATAGATTCCACATGCTTAATATCTCTCTCATTTGTTTACTTCTCTAATTTCCAGTTGCCATTGCATTGATTCAAAATTCATCTGTTTTTACCAGGATTACTGGAATAATGTTGATAGATTTTATACCCAGTCTGTCTTGTGGAGCAGATTTATGGTTTCCAATTTCAGCTAGGTTCTCAAAATTATTTGGCAATCCCTTTCCTTGTCACTCAATGAACCTTTGTTTTATAGTCCTGACCTATGTACTAACATGAGCACAACTCTCCCCTACAATGTCTAGTAGTGATTTTGAGGAGTCTAATAGTGATGCTTTACAAGCAATTGTGTGGGAATTTATCAGCTTCGGTCTTCATGCCAAATTGTCCCCTGACTATGCTCTTTGCTCATAGCTGATTCTGTACAACAGCTTGTGAGAAGCCTCACCATTGTTTCAACCTAAATGCCAGCAATCCTGTCAAGGAATTTGTTTCTAGATATTCTGAGGACTTCTCATCTTTGGGAAAATGGAACAATTCTGACTTTGTACTAAGTCAGGGAGAATGCTACCCTTTATCACCTGCACCTCAAAGTACAATAATCCAAGTCATCCTACTAGAATCTTGAAAGTTTTTCTGAGCCTCACCCCATAATATAGGTGCTCTTATTCAGTCATGCTGCCATATATGAGGCAGATATCTATCAACTTCTCTTTTTTAATTTTTTAAAATTGGAGGATAATTCACTCTTATTTAGCTAACAGATATAAAATGGAATGCAATCTTCATCTTACTGGAATCCAGTAGATACTAAAATGTGTAGAGGGGATGGAAAAGGTGAGTGGAGTTCTTACTCCAAAACAGAAATGAGAAGCAAAAATAGTCTTTGTTACAATTATCAAAATTCATTGACTTGTCAACTTCCCTTAACTTATTTTCTGAATATGGAACATTCTATTCTAAGCCTATTTATCCTTCTTTGTTGTTCATTTACCATTCTCCTTACTATAAGTTGATAGTATTGCTTTCAACTTCACAAAGAAAAAAAATTCTTCAATTCATTTCTTTAACGAGCATTTCTTTCATTAAGGGTGTGAAATATACTAGGAATTGTCATCAATACAATGGCTATAAATATAAGACATTCATTTTACTCCAAGAGGCTTACAGTGAAATAGGGGAAAAATTATTCAAGAAATAAATAAAATTAAATTTTAACACTGCTATGGTAAAAACCCATGTAGAGATCAAGGGGCTTATAAAGAAGGGAGAGGAAATTCTGTTAGGGAAGAAAATCAAAGGTTTTGTAAAGGAACCGAAGTTTCAGAAGTCTGCATTTGTTTTACATAAATATTGGGTATTTATCTCACAAATATCATAAGACCATTTTGAGAAATAAAGTTTATAGAACACATGAAATCCACTTCTAACATTTAAACCCTTAAGTGTATTGTTTTGTAAGCATGTGTATGTGTGAAAAGTTTTGTGTGAATATGTTTTTGTGTTTTTGTGTGGGGGTGGCAGGGAAGGGGCAGATGGATAGAGGTAAAGGTAAAGGCCATTGGAAAGAAGGGAAATCATTCATGACCACCTGTTAAATAAAAAGTAGTTTTTCTCTTTCTGTTCTTATTCTAACTATGCTGTGAATGGATCCCATCAATTATAAAAAATCATATAATTTGACCTAAACTTTTCTAGTTTGTACATTAAAGAACTCTTCTGAGGTTATGTTCTCACATTTTTTTTTTTTCATTTTTACATTTCTTTAACTATTTATTTAAACTTTCATGGAGTACATACTTATGGAAAACTACTCTTATAAACCTCTGAGAAAAGTGAAGGTGATTATCTAAATGAACAAGTTTGATTTTAGCAGTCAAACACATTTACATGAAAGGGGAGGACCAAATCAGAGCTGAGTGTGAAATAGAGCAATCCATGTCTTCTAAAATTCAAGCATAGCTTCTATTATTAAAAATCCTTTTTATATTCTTTCTGAATGAGTAGTGAAAGCACACAGCCATCCTCTACTTTGGGAGAATACTGCAGCTGAGGTGTAAGGAAGAGGCCTTACCGTTAGAGTGCTGTGCTCACAGCAGAGGGTCTTGCTCAAGTTTCTTTATCCAGGCTAGCATGTATGACTGACAGCAGCTCAGAGAAATACCACTGGATGCATTTATATGCAATGGAATCAAAAGCCTTACTTTTATAGGTTATCAGGGTCTCTTAAAGAAGGCAATACTCTCTAAAGGAGGGAAATTTAAAAATATTTGACTGTTGCTTTTTGGTTAATGTGTCAGTCCTGCCTTGAAATTACACTACTGTAATGATTTAATATATATAATATATATAATATATATTATATATATTAATAATTATTAATTATCACTATTTAATAGTGATATTAAATCACTATATAGCATAGTGATTTTGTGATTTATAGTAAGAAATATGTATATTTGACCTTTCTCCAGTTTCTGTTACAAAGCTCCTAAAACCCTTGAGATGTTCTAAATGATGAGAGCCAGAAAGTTTCCTTTTACCCTAATTAGGTGGCTTTTGGACCCCACCTAAAGACAGAGACTGATTACCAGGAGAACAAACCATGTGATTAAATGGTTGGAACTTTCAGTCCCCTCCCCCTGAACTCCCAGGAGAGGGACTGAAAGGTTGAATCAGCTGCCAATGGCCAGTGATTTAATCAATCATGCCTATGTAATAGAACTTCCATTAAAAAAAAGAATGGCATTCAGAAATCTGTCTTGTTGGTGAACACACGAAGGTGTGGGAGAAATGGTGGACTCTCAGAGAGCATGGAAGATCTACAACCTTTCCCCATACATTGCCCCTGTGCACTTCTTCCATCAGCCTGTCCCTGAGTGAAATCCTTTCATAACAAAATTATGATCAAAATGTTTCTCAGAATTCTCTGAGCTGCTCTTGCAAATCAATTGAACCCCAGGAGGGGATCTTGGGGACCTCCGATTTATAGCCAGTGAGTCAGAAGCAAAGTAACAACCTGGGCTTTCCACTGGCTTCTGAGGTTGAAGAGTGTGGACAGTCTTGTAGGACTGAGCCCATAACCTGTAGAATCTAATACTATCTCCGGGTAGTTAGTGTCAGAATTGAGTTGAATTCTTAAATATCTTGCTGGTGTTGGAGAATTGCTTGGTGGTGGTTGGGGAAGTCCCCCTTACCATGTTGGAATTGGAAAAGAAGCATGCATTATTTTTTTGAGTAAAGGTATATTACTCTGGTTAGGAAATCAGAACTTCTCTAAGGACTAGGGGAGTAAAGTTATTCAGAATTGGGGGCTTATGCAAATGTGGAAAAAGAGGGTGAGGTGGGGGAGTTAGTGGCTGGAGGGATGGTGATAAAGATTAGGAGTGTAAAAAAACAGCCATTGGTGACATCAGCCTGAAACACTGAATAAGAGGACTCCAAAGTTGGGAGGGAGACCATTGCAAATTCTGGAAAAGACGTTATTAAACTTATCAGTCTTCACACAGAAGCAGGATATGAGGGAGAAGTCTGAGAAGCCCCTGTGAGTGGTCATCATGACCTCCTGAAAGAATCACAACTTCTTCCAAATCTGTGGAAGCTCCACTTCCCTGGTAGCTCAGCTGGTAAAGAATCTGCCTGTAATTCAGGAGACCCTGGTTTCAATTTCTGAGTCAGGAGGATACCCCTGAAGAAGGAATAGGCTACCTACTCCAGTATTCTTGGGCTTGCCTGGTGGCTCAGATGGAAAGGAATCCACCAGCAAAGGAGGAGAGTGGGTTCTATCCCTGGTTTGGTAAGATCCTCTGGAGGAGGGCATGGCAACCCACTCCATTATGTACCCACAGACAGAGGAGTCTGGAGGACTATGGTCCATGGGGTCACAGAATTGGACACGACTAAGCGGTGGCTCAGAGGTTAACGCGTCTGCCTCCAGTGCGGGAAACCCGGGTTCGATCCCTGGGTCGGGAAGATCCCCTGGAGAAGGAAATGGTAACCCACTCCAGTATTCTTGCCTGGAGAAGCCCATGGACGGAGAAGCCTGGTAGGCTACAGTCCACGGGGTCGCAAAGAGTCGGACACGACTGAGCGACTGAACGGGACGGGAACGGGAAGCAACTAAGCACAGCACACACAGGCCAGAAGTAGACAAGGAACGGTATTCCAGGAAAGTAGTTCCTGGCTTCTCTGTAAGATAGAGGGATTCTTAGGAGTGGGTGCTAGTAGTGTAAAATGTACAACTAGTGACCCAACGAGTATGAATCATGTCTTGCAAGCAGGACTTGTTGTTTGCTATTCAATGGTAAAAAACATGGAAATTTAGTTTTATAGTAAGAAAGTTAAAATTTTGACTGTACTTTAAGTTCTGCATAATCACCATATTCTGAATATTTTGACATTGAATGATTCTTAAAGGTTTTCTTCAGTCTGTAAAAAAATCACAAATAAGCCTAGAACACTGAATAGCATTATACTGAAAAATATTACTTATCTAACAAAAGTTTTTAAAACTAAATTATCTTGTCATGTTTAAATTTGGTTAAATTGACATGATGAAATTATACTGATTCTTCCTATCATTAAATGTATTATGGCAAGAATGTATGTGTGTATTTTTTCACCTATAAAATCCAATTAAAATTCCATTTCTAGTTCTAAAAATGTATTCCTGAGCAATATGTATGGCTGTATATGTCTATGGGTGCTTATATGTTTCTATAAATACACATACATATAGTCATGTGATGTGTATGCATGTGTAGATAAATACATTCTTATATATCAAGTTGATATTTTGTCTGAATTGGTAGCTAATTATAGCAGTAGCATTTTTTATTTATAGCAGTGTAACTTCTTTAATAAACACTGATATTATATGTACTCCTGAGCCAAATCCAATACCTTACACCAGTTACAATGCATTATTTTTAATACTCAGTATTCCTAGTGGTAAAGCAGTAATTCTTTCCTTATAAAAATTCTGCCTTTTGGGCATCAACATTTTTCAGCTTTAAATAAGACAAAATTGATTTTGTTGCAGCAGCTTAGTTTTTTTTTTTGTGTGTGTGTAGACCTATGTTAAGATACTTTTAAAAATTAAATGTCAAATCCATTGGAGAAACATAGTGCATGCTTGATGTTTGAGGAAAAGCTGTCAGCTTGTCTGTCCTTGTCAAATTGCCAGCTGCCTTGTTTTGATTAGTTTAGGCTAAGGGATCACCGTTGGGCAGGACTTCATATCACAAATGGTTCAGTACTATATGACTTGGGGGGGAAAATGGGAGACAACCTATTTGTCTTTGGGAGATTGATTTTTATGTTTTTAATTATTTAAGGTTATTTTAGGTACTTTTCTCCCAGATGAACCAATCCATCAGAAATTCCACTCAGAGTTACACATGAAAAGGAAAGCTGAAATCTTTCTAAGTAGTAATTCCTATGAATCTTAGTGTCTGGTATTACAGTTGAAATGGAAGATTTTTATTCTGTTTGGCATGGTGATTTGTTATATTAATACCCTTTACATTTGGAAAATTTCAAGCCAGAAGGTAATTGGTAAACAACAAAAAACTGGAGAACCGAACTGTCAGCTCTTTAAAATAACTCATTCCCTGTGGGAAATTTTTGGAGATTGTGTGAACTTCTAATAAATTAGAAATCAGAAAACAATTGTCTAAATAATTAAAGATTTCCACTTGCCCCCAAATAAACAGACCAAAAAAAAAAGAGAGGAGACATTACTGACTTTTTCCCTTCCCAGGAATCCAACAGAGGGGGGAAAAGTAGAGTTTAAACTGCAGTTAATGACTTCAAGGTCAAAGGAGGGGTTTGTCCTCAGGTATCTTGGGGCAGCAGCCGCAGTATGCAGAGGCAGTACTGGGGTCCTGCTTTATCTTAAAATCAAGTTTGTTTCTATTAACATAGAGGCAGCAGGATTCTTTTGGTTAGACTGTGCTTAGTTTATCTTTTTCTACCCTGGAGCTTTCAATCTCTCCGTATCCTTTTGCATTTGTTATAATGAGTATGAAATTGGATTTAAAAAATAAATTCAGCCTGATAGTAATTAATTCTTATTGGAGCATTTGGTCCATTTACATGTAATATAATTACTAATGGATTTGCATTTTTATTATATAACTTTGAGTTTTGAATTCATTTTACTTGATCCATTCTCCCTCCCCCATCCCTCTCTCTTTGCCTTTTCTAGGCTTGAGTATTTTTGCTATTTTCCATTACTTTCCTTTCTACTTTGGAGTGTTCCGTTCCGTTCTGTCGCTCAGTCGTGACCGACTCTTTGCGACCCCGTGGACTGTAGCCTACCAGGCTTCTCCGTCCATGGGATTCTCCAGGCAAGAATACTGGAGTGGGTTACCATTTCCTTCTCCAGGGAGTGTAGATGACCCTAAAAATTACATTACAATATTAAGCTTATCAAACTCTACAGTAAAGGAATGACTTTTTCTTCCTCAGAAAATATGATGATTAAGACTATTAAGATTATTCTATGCAAGTATTTAATTATATTTTTATCCTGCAATATACTATTTTTATTATTTCATAAAGTCAGTATTTATTCACATTTACTCACACTTTTATCCCTTTTTTGGGCTTTTCATTTCTTCCTAACAGACTTGATCTGAAACTACCTTGTTTCTGAATCAAGTGTAACCTTAGAGTTTCGTTAGCGAGGCTCTGCTGATGGCAAACTGTCAACTTTTGTTTGTCTGAAAAGGTCTTTCTGCAGGCAGCCCATAATATTTATCTAAAAGGTCTTTGTTTACCCTACTCCTAACATTTATGGGGATTAAACAAGGATGAAATGGAAGGCTCTGGTTTACAGCATACCCCATATTCTCTTCTCATCCCCAGCTTTGTCTCTCACCGTGAGGATACTCACATGTAGACAGCCCCACCCTGAATGTACTAGCTCTGTTCCTATCACATCTCCTTTTGAGGGGTGAGGCAAGACCATAGAGGAGTTTTGTGAATTACGGAGCCAGGACAAGATTCCTGATTACCCCACTCTCAGGGTATGTGTATTTATTTTGTGGTCATTCATTCTTGAAAAATATTTCACTGTATAAAATTCTAGTGTAATAAATTCTTCTGTTTCTCAATCATTAAGATTCTGTCAGTTACTGTCCAGAGTCAGCTTTCAGCCTAATTCATTCATTTGAAGGTAATCTGATCTTTTCTAACAACTTTTAAGACATTCTGATTGTCTTTGACTTCTGAGGTTTCACTGTGATGTATTCAGTATGGATTTCCTTTTATTGATTCTGTTTGGGCTTTAATGGAGGTGTTACGTTTGAGGAATGCTGATGTTATTTAGTTCTGCAATATTCTCAGCAATTATTTCCTTAAATGTTGCCTTTAACATGTAATCATTTCATTCATTCACTCATTATGTGGTTACTGTTTACCAGTCATATGACAAGCATTCCTCGTGGCCCTGGGGATACAGGTCTGACCAAACCAGCCCTTCCCTAGTGTCACTTGAATTCTGTGGAGAACAAACAATAAACATACAAAAAAAAAAAAAGCAAAATCCATAGCACTTAAAGTGATGAATTAAGAAGATAATTACAACAGGAAAGAAGGTAAGGAGTGTTAGAGGCAGAAATGCAATCTAAATAGTGTGTTCAGAGAAGGCCTCAATGAGAGAAGGTACTATTTGAAAAAATATATGGTAGAGGGAAGGAGGTGAGCTTTTCATATATTTAAAAAGAGACTGTCAAGAAGGGGGATGCCCAAGTGTAAAAGTCCTGCTGTGGGAGGAAGTCTAGAATGTTCAGAAATCTGTAGGGAAACTAAGTTTATCAGGGTAGTATTTTCATGTCTTCAATCCTTCTAAGAACAACAAATTAAGATTTTCATACATAGACACCACCCTTATGGCAGAAAGTGAAGAAGAACTAAAGAGCCTCTTGATGAAAGTGAAAGAGAGTGAAAAAGTTGGCTTAAAGCTCAACATTCAGAAAACTAAGATCATGGCATCTGGTCCCATCACTTCATGGCAAATAGATGGGGAAACAGTGGAAACAGTGGCTGACTTTATTTTTCTGGGCTCCAAAATCACTGCAGATGGTAACTGCAGCCATGAAATTAAAAGACGCTTACTCCTTGGAAGGAAAGTTATGACCAACCTAGATAGCATATTAAAAAGCAGAGACATTACTTTGCCAACCAAGGTCCGTCTAGTCAAGACTATGGTTTTTCCAATAGTCATGTATGAATGTGAGAGTTGGACTGTAAAGAAAGCTGAGCACCAAAGAATTGATACTTTTGAACTGTGGTGTTGGAGAAGACTCTTGAGAATCCCTTGGACTGCAAGGAGATCCAACCAGTTCATCCTAAAAGCAACCTGGATGTCCATCTGCAGACGAATGGATAAGAAAGCTTTGGTACATATACACAATGGAGTATTACTCAGCCATTAAAAAGAATGCATTTGAACCAGTTCTAATGAGGTGGATGAAACTAGAGCCTATTATACAGAGTGAAGTAAGCCAGAAAGAAAAACACCAATACAATATACTAACGCATATATATGGAATTTAGAAAGATGCAAATGATAACTCTGTATACGAGACAGCAAAAGAGACACAGATGCATAAAACAGTCTTTGGGACTCTGTGGGAGAGGGTGAGGGTGGGATGGTTTGGGAGAATGGCATTGAAACATGTATATTATCATATGTGAAACGAATCGCCAGTTCAGGGTCGATGCATGTTACAGGATGCTCGGGACTGGTATGTGGGGATGACCCAGAGGGAGGATAAGGGGAGGAGGGGGGTGGGAGAGGGGTTCGGGAGGGGGAACTCATGTACACCCGGGGTGGATTCATGTCCATGTATGGCAAAACCAACCAATATAATATTGTAAAATAATTAGCCTCCAATAAAAATTAAAAAAAAATATGTGAGAATACCTTCTAGCAAATATAAATAAATAAATAAATAAATAAAATAAAATTATTTAAAAAAATAATAAAGGAGATCAGTCCTGGGTGTTAATTGGAAGGACTAATGTTGAAGCTGAAACTCCAATATTTTGGCCACCTGACATAAAGAGCTGACTCATTTGAAAAGATCCTGATGTTGGGAAAGATTTAAGGCAGGAGGAGAAGGGGACGACAGAGGATGGTTGGATGACATCACTGACTCAATGGACAAGAGTCTGGGTAAATTCCGGGAGTTGGTGATGGACAGGGAGGCATGGTGTGCTGCAGTTCATGGGGTCACAAAGAGTCGGACATGACTGAGCCACTAAACTGAACCGAACTGATATAGAAGAAAACAATAGAATTGTTCATTTTCAATGAAGAGGCACATGAAACACAGTATTCCTATTATAATAAGTTCTGCAAGTGCTGAGGCTTACACTACATATACGTTTTATATACACATATGACTGTATCTTTTTTGGCTTAATGAATGAAACTTAATTGCTTCGTAGTAGATAGTGGTCTAATTATCTGAACACAGCAATATGCTTTGCTTCTCTATGATTATTTTTATATTATTAGATCTAATCTTAAACTGCTGGAAATTTCATCCCATCAAGTGGAAGTTCTCAAATGTAAAAAAAATACATTTAACATTCAATTAACACATTAAAAATAAAACTTTTGGAGATAAACTTGGGGAATGTTTTTTCTTCTTTGACTAGAAATGCATATTTTTGAAATTCAGTTTCTACTTTCAATCAAATTTAAGGTAACTTAGTTATACAGAAAACGTGTGAGGATTTTGTATGTCTGTACATAAGTTTGTGTTCTATTGGCTTCATTATCTTTGATGGAATTGGTACTGATTAAGATCCCAGGGACGGGGGAGCCTGGCGGGCTTCCGTCTATGGGGTCACACAGAGTCGGACACTACTGAAGTGACTTAGCAGCAGCAGCAGCAGCAGCAAGATGCTTTTAAATACTTTAAAAGAACTGCACTTGGGGGAAATGTTTTATAATTTTAAGGAACTAGCTACAATTAATTTGCTATAGATCTTTTGTGCAAATGATTGATAGAATCTTCAGAGAAATGAGATGAAAGGTGTTCTTTCAGGTTAAGACTGTTTAACAAGTGAAAGTCTCCTTATCTGGGAATATGCATTTCCTAAGAATCATAGCAGAGTACATCATGAGGAACGCTGGGCTGGAAGAAGCACAAGCTGGAATCAAGATTGCTGGGAGAAATATCAATAACCTCAGATATGCAGATGACACTACCCTTATGGCAGAAAGTGAAGAGGAACTCAAAAGCCTCTTGATGAAAGTGAAAGAGGAGAGTGAAAAGGTTGGCTTGAAGCTCAACATTCAGAAAACAAAGATCATGGGATCTGGTCCCATCACTTCATGGGAAATAGATGGAAAAACAGTGGAAACAGTGTCAGACTTTGTTTTTTTGGGCTCCAAAATCACTGCAGATGCTGATTGCAGCCATGAAATTAAAAGACGCTTGCTCCTTGGAAGGAAAGTTACGACCAACCTTGATAGTATATTAAAAAGCAGAGACATTACTTTGCCGACCAAGGTCCGTCTAGTCAAGGCAATGGTTTTTCCCGTGGTCATGTATGGATGTGAGAGTTGGACTGTGAAGAAAGCTGATCGCCGAAGAATCGATGCTTTTGAACTGTGGTGTTGGAGAAGACTCCTGAGAGTCCCTTATACTGCAAGGAGATCCAACCAGTCCATTCTAAAGGAGATCAATCCTGGATGTTCATTGGAGGGACTGATGCTAAAGCTGAAACTCCAATACTTTGGCCACCTCATGAGACGAGTTGACTCACTGGAAAAGACTCTGATGCTGGGAAAGGTTGGGGGCGGGAGGAGAAGGGGACGACGGAGAATGAGATGGCTGGATGGCATCACCGACTCTGTGGACATGAGTTTGAGTGTACTCCGGGAGTTGGTGATGGACAGGGAGGCCTGGCGTGCTGTGATTCATGGGGTCGCGGAGAGTCGGACACGACTGAGCGACTGAACTGAACTGAACTGAACTGAAGAATCATAAGCAGAAGAGGATCTATGTATAGAACTTACTTTTCTTTTTACCTTGGCAAAGATACTATCCTCCATCCCTAGACATCCTACTATGGTATTTTGGGCTTCTTTTTTTACCCCGTAATCTTTTTCCTGTGCATACTATTAAAGGTTTCATATCACATGGTCACTTGAATTAACATCTGTATGATGATCATTCTAAAATATCTATCTCCATTCAATATTTCTCTCTCATCCTAGGGACCTGCATATGTAACTCTTTACTGGTCATCTCTAGTTTGATGCCTCCAGATTGTTTTAGATTTACCTTATCCAATTTAACGTATTACAAAAATCCCTTTCCTCCTCCTGTTTTCTTTATTTCAGTGAATGACATTGCCAGTTACCCTGAAACTTGAATGTAATTTATGCTGAACTCTGTTCTATTTCCCTATCCATATTAAGAAACACATAACTTTTCCAGAGAATAACTTTTATTTTCAAAAGCTTTACTGAGATATCATTCATATACCATACAATCCACTCACTTAGAGTACATAATTCAATAGCTTTTAGCATAGTTGCAGAATTGTATCCCCATCACCACAATCAACTTAGAACCTTTTATTACCCCATAAAGAAACTTCATGCCATTGTGCTATCACCCATTAATCTTCTCATTTGTCACAGCCCTAGACAACCACTAATCTACTTTTCTTCTCTATAGATTTATCTAGTCTGGATTTTTCATATAAATAGAATCATTTCACATAACACTTATCCATGTTCTAGCATGTCCATGTTGTAGTATGACTCAGTATTTTAATCCTTTTTATGGTAGAATATTTTATCAGTGTATAAATACACCACATTTTATTGATTTCTTTATTCATCAACATTTGGATTGTGTCCACTGTTTTGCAATTGTGACTAACACTGTAATAGTCATTTGCGAACAAGTTTTGGGGGGACATATGTTTTCATATCTCTCAGGCATGTACTTCAGCATGGGATTGTGGAGTCATGTCTAACCATTGGAAGAACCGCCAGATGACTTCCCAAATAAGCGGCAGCATTTTGTATTCCCACCAGCAATGCATGAATGTCCCAATATCTTCACATCTAAGAATTTTTATTTAGGTTATAGTCATCCTTATGAATGTGAAGTGGTTTCTCATTTTGGTTTTGATTTGCATTATCATGAAAGCTGATGATTCTATGTTTCATGTGCTATTTGCCTTTTGTACATTCTCTTTGGGAAAATTCTATTCAGGTCATTTGCCCATTTTAAAATTGGTTTGTCTTTGACTTTTGAGTTGTGATACTTCTGTCTATGCCTGTATGATACACATACATACCAGTTATGTCTTTCAACCAAAGATGGTCTCTGTATATTTTCCCTCTACTGTGTTAATTTCTTCACTGAAGACTTGTTAGCTCAAAAGCCCCCTGGTGGTTAACTCCAGTTTTTACATATCAATACAAACAGCCAAGTTTTAGCCATTTAGAGCCTGCTTGCTTGCACACCCACAATAGCTGACCCTACATTTGCTAGCAATAGATGACCTAAGCCTGGGGTTATAAAGACACCAGGGAACACCCACACTTTAGCCAGCAGAGCCCAGTAAAGTTTGTGCTGCTCCACCTCAGGGTCACTCATATCTTTTTTCTTGGCCAACTCCCCAAACTCTCTAAGCCTGTCTATAATATCTTATAAGATATGTGATTTGCAATTTTTTTCTTCCATTATGAGGGATGTCTTTTTTACTTTCTTGGTGGTGTCCTTTGAACCACAGAAGTTTTAAATTTTGATGCTGTCTAGTTTATCTCTTTTGTTGCTTTTGTTTTTAGTGTAATATCTAAGAAACCGTTGCCTAATCTGTCTCTAGTGTTTATACCTATGTTTTCTTCTGGAACTTTTATAGTCTCAGCTCTTATATTTAGACCTTAGATCCATTGTGAATTCAATTTTGTACACGGTGTGAGGTGGGCGCAATACCATTCTTTAATACATGGATAGCCAGTTGTCCCAGCACCATTTGTTAAAAGGACCTTTTTAATGCCACTGGTGTCAATCATCTTTCCTCCATTCTTATTGCTGTTGTGTTAGTTTAAATCACCATTTTCTCTGCATTTATATAAACCAATCCCTTGACTTACCTTTGTTCCATCTTGCCAATTTTCTGTATATCTTGCCAGTTTTCTGTACTACAGCCAGTGATAAATAAAATTTTATATTGATAAAATTTTGATAGTGTCCCTCTTTTGCTTGGAGGTTAAAGTAAGCTTCACTCATTTCCGGTATGGTGCAAAACATATGTCTTAGTATGACATAACAAGTTTTGTCTTGGATCCCATACTTCCCCTCTGTGCTTCAGTGTATTTTTAGCACATCAAACGCAAAACTTCCAATCTGTGCCTTTCATATGTGGTTTCCTCTTCTGGCACACTCTGTCAGTATCCTTTAGTTCTAACTTAGACATCAGTTCTCTGAGAACAATTTCATTAAACAGCATAAGTCAATTTCTCTTGTGGATTTGGCAGTTGTCCTTATCATGGTGTTTATCACAGAGTACTGTAATTGCCTGATGACTATTTTTTCCTCTAGTTCATAAATTCAGTGAATTGAAGGAGTGCTTTTTTCACTCTAGTATTTTCAGGGCTGAGCACACTATTGAGTACATATATTCTTCACTTAATTATTTTCTTGCACATGAAAAAAATTTATAAGAAAATGCAATTTGAGGCTAATTTTGAAAGGCATGATGATCCTGAATTCTATAGAAGTAAAAGTATTCGTTATACAATGAAGAATAATATTGCTATTTTCAGACAGGTTATTGTGCAGTTTGCCATGCTAGCTGTAAACTCATGGAGTATAATTAGCAATAAGTCATTTATATAGTTTCAGATAAAGTACTGGAGACATAGAGCCCTTGCTCTTGAATACGTTTAGAGCCATTTTATGTTAGGTAGTTACATTGATTGGGAGGCAGAGTTAGAATTTTATAATATATTATGGTAATTAGAATGATCATAATTGTAAGTATGCTAAGAAGACCCAGTCTAGCTTAAATATTTATGAATCTATGATATATTTGAGAAAATGAATGGCAAAAATAATTTTTAGCAACTGGATAGCAATACATGAAAAAATAAGGCATGGATATAATCATTATGAGTATCTCATTTACATTTTTTCCTGATATTTAAAAGCAAAGAAACCTGTAACATTCCAAAATAATCTTTCTTATTTGGTAAAATACAGATACTTCAAAAGTTGCAGAGGTAATGATGGTTGTTACAAATCTCAATTGCATTGTTAGATAATTAGATCTCATGAATCTGTACAGTGTGGATTAACACTCAGCAAAACCTTGTATTACAGACTGGCTGTTTTTCTTTTATTTTAATTATCTTATGCCATAGGGTAGAAATTAACCAGAAATTGAACGATGGTGAAACCTTAATAGCTTCAGTAGTTTAAGGCAATTCAAGTAATTATATAAATGAGGTTCTCAGAAAAAATCCATAATTTACAAAACTGAAATTGTTGCAAGATATTTCTTTCTCATGAATTACCCAATAATGTAAAAGCATTTTCACAAGAATATATATATATATATATTTATGGGAAATCCTGACCCAGCATGGGTATTTTCCTTCTTTTTTAGTATTCTTGACCTTAGAAAAATTAGTTTGTTTTTGAATCAAGATTCAAAGTGTTATTACATGTGGAACAATTCCCAGCTCTTTGCCAACTGTTTTCCTTTAGAGGAATAAGGAGTTAGAAAATAGCATGACCTTGGAGAGGCAGTAATGTCATATTTAGGAAACTAGGCATAAGTCATGTCATCCTTTATGCCCACACAGGTTTTGGGAAGGCAAGTGTTTTTCTTCTTGTCTACCTCAAGAGTAGATTTGAATTAATAATATTTCATCAGGAAGTAAAATTAATCCATAGGAGTTTTACAAAATGAGTGTTGCTGGCCATCAGCATTGCACATAAGAATGAGGCTAAGTGAGGAGGAGAGTAAGATGGCAGAGGAGTAGGTGGATGTGAAGTACATTTCCACGGATACATCAGGAATACACCTTCAACACAGAAGTGCATTCAGAACACCAGCTGAGGGTGGACAGGGGTACCTGACCAATGGGAAAGAATACATAGAACCACACAAAATGGTAGGACAAAGGAACTAGAGACAAAAACAGGAGTGTTAGTTGGACTGGACCTGCCCTCGGTGGGTGGAAACTGAAGTAGGGGTCCAACTCCCACATCCGGGCATTTGTCTGAGTCAGAGGAGAAGTATTTAAGGCTGAGAGTAAAACAGCTGCCCTGTGACAGCCTAAATGGAATGAGAATCAGACAGTCCTTACCTCAGCCATACATACCCTGGACAGGGACGCAGGTTCCCTAGAAGGCCCAGTGGCTGGGAGCTGGAGTTTAGCAATTGTGGAGCAATCCCTGGGTGAGGGCTGTTGTTGATTGTGGAGAAACGGATCAAGGGGATGTGGAGGAGGAGACTGTGGGAAGTGCCTGTGGAGGAAAGCCGGGCAGCCATGGAAGCAAGGCGATACTGCTGAGTCAGGTGTAGGGGGTGGAGCCATCACCATAGACTTTCTCTCCCCACACACCAGCATCAGCAGCTGACAATAGAAAGGCTGGCATATCAAAGGCCTGATGCACTGAACTACAGAGTAGGACCCCACCCAGGGTGCCCCTTTAAGTGCTTGATGCACTGATCTGCAGAGTAGAACCCAGGTCAGGGGGGCCCCTTTATGTGCCTGATGGCTGCAAACAACAGAGAAGGACCCCAGGCAAGGGATTCATCCAAGTGCCTGAATGGGCAGAGCTACCGAGAAAGACTGGCGAAAGAGGCCTTCTGATCGCCAGCTACAAGAGGCTCGAAAAAAGACTAATAGGGCCATAACTGCTGCAGTGGAGGCAGTCTGTGTCCCTGAACACTTGGGGCTGCTAGGGTCCCCACAAGCCAAGTAGCTGCACCACCTTCATGCTCAACTATTACTGGTGCAGAGCTGCCACAGGTTAAAAAAAAAAAAAAAAAAGCTTATGTTTATGCGTGCAGGGTCGCTTCAATCCTGTATGACTCTTTGTGACCCGGTAGCCTGTGGACAGCCAGGCTTCTCTGTCAGAGAACGGGTTCTCCGGGCAAGAATACTGGCTCGTATTGGCCAGTACTGGTTTCCATACCCTTCTAGAGCACTATAATTTCTGCTGCCCTAGCCGCTAACCCTCCTGAGTACTGGTGCTGCCAGAAACCCTGCAACCCAAGCAGCTGCACCACCTCCACACCTGGTCCTTACAGGGGCAAACTCAAGCCCTCTAGGGCAGCCTCAGGAGTTAAACCCCAGTGGATGACTCATATGTAGAGGTAGAAATAAAACCACAATTGAAACCCAGGGGCAGTGTGGCTAAGAAAGAAGACCCAAAACCTTCCCACCAGCTGTACAAGCTGCAGATTAAATCCACACAATCAACTAAGCAGACTCTGTGTCTATGGAATATATGAAAGGCCATTAAGAGTGCCCACAAAAGAAAACACACTAGTTCTGATAGCTGTGGACGTTGGAGGCAAGAATACACAGGAGGAGAACCAGATTAGAATCTGAGCTGCCCCCACAGCAGATCCAGAGATCAGTACAGTGTTGGAGGGCATCCTAGGGAGGTAAGGTGGAATGTGATTGTCAGTGTGGGAAGGACTCTGACAACAGTGACTCAAGAAAAACATTTATTGTTCTTATTTTTTGACTTGTTCTGTAGATTCTTTGGGTTTTTTTTTTCCTTCCCCCCTCCCCCGTTGTAATTACTGATTTATTGGCACTAAGAAATCCAGTTAAACTTTTGAGCATTTTTTTTCTTTTTTCTCAGTCACAATTTTTATTGTTGTCATAAACCTCTGGCTCTACACTGGGCCTTTGCTGGTCTTTGGAGTTTTCCTCTTATTTTTTCTTTTCTTTTTAATTTTAATTTTTTAAACCTATTATTATTTTTCTACATTTATTCTTTTGTTTGCTTTTCCTACTGTTCTTTTCCCCTTTCAGTTAATGTTTAATGTATACAAATCTTCTTTATCTACCTCTCTTTAACTTTGCCTGTCTATTCTTTCTTTCCTTTCTCTCCTTTCCTCTCAACATATTTATTAGTCTTATTTTGATTGCTTTATTCCCTGCCTTGCTTTAGTGCTGTTTTCCAGTTTGTGCTTTAATTAGTTTTTTTCTGGTAGATATAATTTTTGGTTTCCTTTGTTTGCCAGGTCAATCTATTGTACTTAATTGTTGTTGTACTGTTGATTTTGCTTATGGGTGTATATGCATATGTGTATATTCAGTCACATTTTCTATTGTTGTCATGAACCTCTGCCTCAACATTGAGCTTTTGCAGTTTTGTGGAGTTTTCCTCCCCCCCCTTTTCTTTCTTCTTCCATCATTTTCTCTTTTCTCCTTTTTATAATTTTAATTTTTGATTGTTTTAAACCTATTATATTTTTTTCTACGTGAATTCCTTCGTTTGCCTTTCCTACTATTCTTTTCCCCTTGCAGTTAATCTTTAATTTATATAAATCTTCTCCAACTACTCATATTTAACTTTGCATATCTATTCTTTATTTTCTTTGTTTCCTTTCCTCTCAACGTATTTGTTACTTTTGTTTTCATTGCTTTATTCCCCAGTTCACACCATGCTTTAGATTTGTTTTCCAGTTTCTGCTTAAGTTAGTTTTGTTCTTCACTGGTAAATATAATTTTTTATTTCCTTTGTTTGCTGGATCAATCTACTGTACTTTAGTTGTTGGACTGTTTTCACTTTGCTCATGGGTGTATAGGTATATATGTATATTCCATTATTTTAATTATTATTTGCCTGATTTTCTAACTGCCATTTGTCTGGGGCTCATCCTTGGTTTCTCATTCTTGGATATTTGTTTTACTTTCCCATAATGGTATAACAAACAAATTTTCATTCCTGCCCAGAGATCAAACCCTGAGCCTTTGGACCGGGAGTACTGACTCCAAGACCCCAGACTACCAGAGAACTAATCCTAGGGAGTATCAAATAGTGAGAACTCACACAAAGTAAACCACTTGAATACAAGACCTGGCATCATCCAACCACCAGTAGCACCCTGTGCAGGACACGTCATCTAAACAACAAACAAAACAAAAATGCAAACCCAATCATCAGCAGACAGGGTTATCACCTCACTCAGCCTTGCACATAAGAGGAAAAAAAAGAAACAAACAAAAACTCAGCACAAATCTCACCCTATATGAAGCCGACACAAACCAATGGACCAACCTTAAGAGGGCAGAAACAAAAAGAAAGAAAGAATTCAGCCTTCCTCAAGGAAAGATTTCAAATGTCCTTGAAGCCTGGGAAAAGGAGAACTCAAACACAATAATCTTAAAAAAAAAAATTGAAAGGCAGAGAAATACTGCAAAAATGAAGCAACAAACTAGAAACACAGAATTCCAAATAAATGAAGAGAAATAGGAAAATTACCTGAAAAAGAATTCAGAAAATGATAGTAAAGATGATCAAAAACCTTGAAAACAAAATGGAGAAAATACAAGAATCAATTAACAAAGACCTGGAAGAATTAAAGAATAAGCATGCAGAGACAACACAATTACTGAAATTAAAAACACTCTAGAAGGAATCAATAGCAGAATGTCTGAAGCAGAAGAACAAATTAATGAGCTGCAAGAAAAATGGTGGAAATAAATTCTGAAGAGCAGAATAAAGTAAAAAGAATGAAAAGAGCTGAGGGCAGTTTCACAGACCTGTGGGTCAATATCAAACACCCCGACATTTGAATTATAGAGGTCCCAGAAGAAAAAGAGAAAACGAAAGGGTATGAGAAAATTTTTGAAGAGATTACAGTTGAAACTTTCCCCAACATGGAAAAGGAAATAGCCAATAAAGTCCCAGAGTCACAAAGAGTCCCATACAGGATAAACTCAAGGAGAAACACACCAAGACACATACTAATCTAACAAAGACTAAACACAAAGAAAGAATATTAAAAGCAGTAAAGGAAAAGCAACAAGAAATATACAAGGGAAACCCCATAGGCTTAACAGCTGATCTTTCAGCAGAATTTCTTCAGGCCAGAAGGGAATGGCAGGAAATGTTTACAGTACTGAAAGGGAAAAATCTGCAACCAAGATTACTGTACCCAGCAAGGATCTCATTCAAAATTGATGGAAAAACAAAAACTTCTCAGACAAGCAAAAGTTAAAAGAATTCAGTACCACCAAATGAGCTCTACAACAGACTTATACACTCAAGAAACACAACAGAAGAAAAAGATCTACAAAATCAACCCCCAAAAATTAGAAAATGGCAATAGGAACATACATGTCAATAATTAAATGTAAATGGATTAAATACTCCAACCAAAAGACACAGACTGGCTGAATGGATACAAAAACAAGACCCATAAATATGCTGAAGAAGAAACCCACTTCAGACCTCAAGACACATATAGACTGAAAGTGAGAGGATGGAAAAATATATTCTATGCAAATGGGAAGCAAAGGAAAACTAGAGTAGCAATCCTTATACCAGACAAAATAGACCTTAAAATAAAGAAGATTACAAGAGATAAGAAGGACACTACATAACAATCAAGGGAATCAATCCAAGAGGAAGACATAACAATTGTAAATGTTTATACACCAAATATAGGAGCACCTCAATACAAAAGACAAACACTAACAGACATTAAAGGAGAAATTGACAGTAACACAATAATAGGAGGAGATTTTTACACCCCACTCATACCAATGGACAGATCATCAGAACAGATAATTAATAAAGAAACACAGGTCTTAAATGATACATCAGATGGGATGGATCTCATTGATATCTTCAGGACATTCCATCTAAATGCAGAAGAATACACATTTTCAAGTGCACATGAAACATTATCCAGGATAGACCAGTCTTGGGTCACAAATCAAACCTCAGTAAGTTTTAGAAAATTGAAATTATATCAAGCATTTTCTCTGACCACAATGCTAGGAGACTAGATATCAATTACAAGAAAAAAGCTGTAAGAAAAACAAACACATGGAGATTAAACAACACATTTCTAAATAACCATCAGGTTACTGAAGAAATCAAAAGGGAAATAAAAAAATTTCTAGAAACAAATGACAATGAGAACACAATAACTCAAAATCTATGTGATGCAACAAAAGAATTTTTAAGAGGGAAGTTTATAGCAATAAAATCCTACCTCAAGGAACAAGAAAAACATCGAATAGACAACCTAACTTTACTCCTAAAGCAACTGGAAAAAGAAGAAGAAAAAAACCCCAAAATTAGTAGAAGGAAAGAAATCATAAAGATCTGAGCAGAAATAACTGAAAAGGAAATGAAAGAAACAATAGTAAAGATTAATAAAACTAAAAGCTGATTCTTTGAGAAGATAAACAATATTGACAAACACTTAGCCAGTGTCCTCAAGTAAAAGAGAGAGAAGAATCAAATCGACAATATTAGAAATGAAAGAGGAGAGGTTACAACAGACAATGCAGAAACACAAAGGAATATAAGAGACTCTTATGAACAACTATATGTCAATAAAACAGATAACCTGGAAGAAATGGACAGATTCTTAGAAAAGCTCAATCTTCCAAGGCTGAACCAGGAAGAAATAGACATTATGAATAACCTAATTACAAGTACTAAAATTGAAGCTGTGATCAAAAATCTCCCAAAAAACAAAAGCCCAGGACCAGAAGGCTTCACAGGAGAATTCTATCAAACATTCAGAGAAGAGATAATGCTTATCTTTCTAAAGCTCTTTCAAAAAATTGCAGAGAAAGGAATATCTCCAAATTCATTCTACAAGGCTATCATCACCCTGATTCCAAAACCAGACAAAGACAACACACAAAAAGAAAACTATAGGCCAATATCCCTGATGAACATAGATGCAAAAATCCTTAACAAAAGTTTAGCAAACAGAATTCAACAACACATCAAAAAGCTCATATACCATGATCAATTTGGGCTTATTCCAGGGATGCAAGGATTCTTCAAAACATGGAAATCAATCAGTGTGATACACCATATTAATAAATTGAAAGATAAAAACCATATGATCATCTCAATAGATGCATAAAAAGCCTTTGGCAAAATTCAGCACCCATTTATTATTAAAATTCCTCAAAAAATGGGCATAGAAGGAGCCTACCTCAACATAGTAAGACCATATATGATAAGCCTGCAGCAAACATTATTCTCAATGGTGAAAAACGGAAAGCATTCCCCCTAAGACCAGGAACAAGACAAGGGTGTCCACTTTCACCATTATTATTCAGCATAGCTCTGGAAGTCTTACCTATAGTAATCAGAGAAGAAAAAGAAATAAAAGGAATCTAGATCGGAAAAGAAGTAAAGCTTTCACTGTTTGCAGATGACATGATACTGTACATAGAAAACCCTAAAAATACTATCAGAAAATTACTAGAGCTAATCAATGAATCGAGCAAAGTTTCAGGATGCAAAATCAATACACAGAAATCACTTGCATTTCTATATACCAACAATGAAAAACCAGAAAGAGCAATTAAGGATTCAATCCCATTCACCATTGCAACAAAAATAATTGCATATCTAGGAATAACCTTACCTAAGGAGACAAAAGAACTGTACACATAAAATTATAAGCCAGGAAATTAAAAGACGCTTACTGCTTGGAAGGAAAGTTATGACCAACCTAGATAGCATATTAAAAAGCAGAGACATTACTTTGCCAACCAAGGTCCTTCTAGTCAAGGCTATGGTTTTTCCAGTGGTCATGTATGGATGTGAGAGTTGGACTGTGAAGAAAGCTGATCACCAAAGAATTGATGCTTTTGAACTGTGGTGCTGGGGAAGACTCTTGAGAGTCCCTTGAACTGCAAGGAGATCCAACCAGCCCATTCTGGAGGAGATCAATCCTGGGTGTTCATTGGAAGGACTGATGCTGAAGCTGAAACTCCAATACTTTGGCTACCTTATGCGACGAGTTGACTCACTGGAAAAGAGTCTGATGCTAGGAGGGATTGAGGGTGGGAGGAGACGGGGACGACATAGAATGAGATGGCTGGATGGCATCACTGACTTGATGGACATGAGTTTGAGTGAACTCCGGGAGTTGGTGATGGACAGGGAGGCCTGGCGTGCTGTGATTCATGGGGTCACAAAGAGTCGGACACGACTGAGCAACTGAACTGAACTGAATGAAAAAATCAAAGATGACATAAACAGATGGAGAGCTATTCCATGTACCTGGATAGGAAGAATCAATATTGTGAAAATGACTACACTACCAAATTCAATCTACAGATTTAATGCAATCCATATCAAATTATCAATTGCATTTTTCACAGGACTAGAACAAAAGATCTCACAATCCATATGGAAATACAAAAGACCCCGAATAGCCAAAGCAGTCTTGAGAAAGAAGATTGGAGTTGGAGGAATCAAGCTTCCTGACTTCAGGTTAGAAACAGAAATATAGACCAATGGAACAAGATAGAAAGCCCAGAAATATACTCATGCACTTATGGGTACCTTATATTTGACAAAGGATGCAAGAATATAAAATGGGGCAAAGACAGTCTCTTCAATAAATGATGCTGCGAAAACTGGACAGCTATATGTAAAAGAATGAAATTAGAACACTTAACATCATACACAAAGATAAACTCAAAATGGATTAAAGATCTCAATGTATGGCCAGAAACCATATAACTCTTATAGGAAAACATAGGCAGAACACTTGATGATGTAAATCAAAGCAAGATCCTCTATGACCCACCTCCTAGAGTAATGGAAATAAAAACAAAAGTAAACAAGTGGAACCTGATTAAACATAAAAGCTTTTGCACAGCAAAGTAAACTATAAGCAAGGTGAAAAGACAACCCTCAGAATGGGAGAAAATAATAGCAAATGAAACAACTGACAAAGGATTGATTTCCAAAATTTAAAACCAGAAAAACAAACAACCCAATCAAAAAGTGGGAAAAAGACCTAAACAGACATTTCTCCAAAGAAGACATACAGATGGCTAACAAACACATAAAAGAATGTTCAGTGTCACTCATTATACATACAAATCAAACTACAAAGAGATATCACCTCACACCAGTCAAAATGTCTACAAATAATAAACTCTGGAAAGGGTGTGAGAAAAGGGAATGCTCTTGCACTGTTGGTGGGAATGTAAATATATACAGCCTCTATGGAAGATGGTATGGAGATTCCTTAAAAGCCTCACGTTGAAGTTTGACAGAAAACAGCTAAATTCTGTAAAGCAATTATCCTTCAATAAAAAATAAAAAAAATGAATCAGGAGTAACTGTTTAATAATGTAACTTTATAAATAACTTAGGGAGACAAAGAATTCAGACAAAAAGTGGTACTGTAGGAAGATAATAACTAGCATGATAAAGTCATCACTGTATTCAGTTCAGTTCAGTTCAGTTGCTCAGTCGTGCCTGACTCTTTGTGACCCCATGGAATACAGCATGGCAGGCCTCCCTGTCCATCACCAACTCCCAGAGTTTACCCAAACTCATGTCCATTGTGTCAGTGATGCCATCCACAATCTCATCGTCTGTCGTCCCCTTGTCCTCCCACCTTCAATCTTTCCCAGCATCAGGGTCTTTTCCAATGAGTCAGTTCTTCGCATCAGGCAGCCAAAGTATTGGAGTTTCAGCTTAAACATCAGCCCTTCCAATGAACACTCAGGACTGATCTTTAGGATGGACTGGTTGGATCTTCTTGTAGTCCAAGGGACTCTCAAGAATCTTCTCCAACACCACAGTTCAAAAGCATAAATTCTTCAGCGCTCAGCTTTCTTTATAGTCCAACTCTCACATCCATATATGACTACTGGAAAACCATAGACTTGACTAGATGGACCTTTCTTGGCAAAGTAATGACTCTGCTTTTTAATATGCTGTCTAGGTTGGTCCAGCAGGTTACAATAAATTTTGAACATAGAATGTAGGGGTGATGGTTGTATAGGTAAATAGATAACTAGAAATATTCCATATCCAATTTTCAAATGAAAGCATGCTGATAATGAAGATAGAGATCACTCAAGAGAGATATGAAATTTAAAATTAGAGAAAAATATGACAGAACTAGTCACACAGAAGGCACATAATCAACAAATTATAATTAACTGGATAGAGACCAATAATTAGACTGCACAATTTTTTCCTACTCAATTTAAAAAGTGATTATCAGATCACAGGGCTAGACATTTAAGTATAAGCAAAATATGCCTGTAATTTCTGAAACCCATATTTATTTATAATCAGCTTAAAATTTTCTACTTTTCTGGAGTTTGATTTTTACACTCAATAAATGGTTTTTATGACAATAGTCTTAATGAGTTTCAATGAAAATAATTATGTAAAAAATGGAATATAATTATTCAAATCTGATATTGCCTCATGATTGCTATATGTATATATATGATACACATATTAATATCCATATCTGAATATATGAATGCCGATGTTCACCTTAGTATGCTATTAATAATATGGATATAGAGTGTCATTTCTAATATATTTTGAAATGAGAAAAGTTACATTCAAAATATTTTTGAGCCATCCAACCACAATAAACTTTAGGAAATCAGACTCTGAAATACAATGCAATGAGAAATTTAAAGTAGTGCTATCAAATTTCATAGTTCCTTTGGAAGTTTTGGTGTCATACTATGCACATGGGTGTCTTGAACATGTTTTGACTTCTTGATGTAGGTTTTATCAAAGCCTCTTTCTAAATCACAAATTGTGTTTAGTGTTGACAGTGGTGATCAAGTTAAGTAAAACCTTGTCTTAAACTGAGATCTAAAGGCATCTGAGAATCAAACAACTAGACCGTTGAAATCCATTAGATTATCAGACTTTGTTGAAAGCAGGAAAAGAGAGAAGCTCTTAGGTTGGTGCTGCTGCTGCTGCTAAGTCACTTCAGTCGTGTCCGACTCTGTGTGACCCCATAGACGGCAGCCCACCAGGCTCCCCCGTCCCTGGGATTCTCCAGGCAAGAACACTGGAGTGGGTTGCCATTTCCTTCTCCAATGTGTGAAAGTGAAAAGTGAAAGTGAAGTCGCTCAGTCGTGTCCGACCCTTAGCGACCCCACTGACTGCAGCCTACCAGGCTCCTGCATCCATGGGATTTTCTAGGCAATAGTACTGGAGTGGCTTGCCATTGCCTTCTCCGGCTCTTAGGTTAGGAGGCATAATAAAGTAACAAAAGATAGCTTTGTATTATAGTTAGTGATCTGAGGATAATTCTCAGTTTTTTTTCAAATACTTAATGTAGAAGTGACTTTTGGTAGCCTTCACTGAAATTTAGCATCTTGGCATTCTCACATATGTGTCTGACTTTTCTTTAGAAGATACTGTATTTACTCCTAGACTTTGGCACTATAAAATCTAAGTACAAATTAACTGTTAGAACCCACCCCCTATATTTCAGTGATTTTAAAGACATGCGGAGCTGAACAGAAATTATGTGTCTTGATGTACTTCTTACATTATAACAAAGACTTTTAACTTCATTTTATGATGGGATAAAAAAATTTAAGGGATTAAATTACTCACAGATAGATATTTTGAGCTTCTTAATATGGGATGTGCTGACAAACAGCCCCAGAAAATTTCTGTGTTTTAAGCCTCTGATTGGGTTTTATGCTTTCTTTTCTTTGAAGTTAAGCTACTTTTTCTTGAGCCTTTAAAGAAATCTTTGCTTTCAGTAAATATCCTAGCTACACAAATAACCAGGTGATTTTGAATAAACCTATGCAGTGAAAGTTTAATGTTTTTAACAATTAAAACTTAAAAATAAATAAAGCTTACATATATTTACAATTTTATGGTTGTTATTGTGCTGTGTTATCAGTAAGGTTTTTAAGGCAAATCTCTACAATTTAAAATACTTTTAGGGAAAGAGTTGAGCACAGGGGAGAATCAGGAGTAGTTATGTGTGTTTCTTATTTAAGTAAGTTACATACATTTTTGCAAGCATTTTTCCTACTCTTTTCATAGTGACTTGTAACTCCTCCCATAGACACACCCTTAGCTGGAGTTGACAAGTGCTCATAAACTAATTAGGAGACATGTGTTCTTCATTTCTACAGAGGAATGTGCATTTCCAGTTCCTACTAAGGTAAGGAGTCAACTAGAAATGCCAAGTTCTTATGTTCTTCCATTCTCAGAAATAGATGATAAGAAAAAATAATTTGCTTAGATTAAATTGACATGGTAGAGCCAGTAGTAATGGCCAGGAGGTTACTAATGCCATGCTTTTAATTTCTAATGGATTTATCCTGCTGTGATTTTAACAGTAATTGTGATGAGTTTAATAAAACAAACTAGATATACAACAAAATACAAAAATTCAAGAATATATAGCTATTAAAATTATAATATTCAAACTTATCAAATCTTATCTGAAAAAGTATATCCTTAAGGCTTCTTTTGGAAAATTTAAAGCTGCCTTTTTAAAAATCAGAAACCATTGTTATGCTTTAACTGTTCCTCTGGATTCTACCAATCTAGCCTCTCTCCTGAAATTGTCTTCTCTCTCCTGAAATTGTCTTCTCTCTCCTCTGTGTCATCACCTTTATTATCATTATTTTTTGACACTTAACCTCATGATACTGTCATTCTAAAGGAGATCAATCCTGGATGTTCATTGGAGGGACTGATGCTAAAGCTGAAACTGCAATACTTTGGCCACCTCATGCGACGAGTTGACTCACTGGAAAAGACTCTGATGCTGGGAAAGGTTGGGGGCGGGAGGAGAAGGGGACGACGGAGAATGAGATGGCTGGATGGCATCGCCAACTCTGTGGACATGAGTTTGAGTGTACTCCGGGAGTTGGTGATGGACAGGGAGGCCTGGCGTGCTGTAATTCATGGGGTCGCGGAGAGTCGGACACGACTGAGCGACTGAACTGAACTGAACTGAACTGTTATGCTATAAGATCGTCCGCATTAAGAATAAACAGTAAGTTTTCTTTCAATGTCGTTTTGCTCTTTGTTGCTGAACTCAATGATTTTCTCTTTCCTGTCTCTCTGCTCCATTTCATAGCAACTTTTCTTAAAGCTGCCTCCACCTCCACCTCCCATTCTTCTCTAAATCAGTACCAATAGGAAGTAATCATCTCCACAGCTCTGCTTAAACTGATCTTGCCAATATCTTCAGTTACTCATGGTGACAGATCTGGTTGTCACTTCTTTTTTACATTTTACTTGAACACCCAATACTTATGGATAGTGTTGAGATATTGTTCTTTGTCCTCTTAAAGCCTTTTGTCCTGGTTGCTATAATTTCTTGAAGGTTTAATTTTCCTACTCCAGTACCAGCCATCAGTCAGTTTCCTTTGTCAGTTCTTACTACTAGGCTTGATGTCTAAATATTGGGATGACTTTGGCCACCTCATGCGACGAGTTGACTCACTGGAAAAGACTCTGATGCTGGGAAAGGTTGGGGGCGGGAGGAGAAGGGGACGATGGAGAATGAGATGGCTGGATGGCATCACCGACTCTGTGGACATGAGTTTGAGTGTACTCCGGGAGTTGGTGATGGACAGGGAGGCCTGGCGTGCTGTGATTCATGGGGTCGCGGAGAGTCGGACACGACTGACCAACTGAACTGAACCGAACTGAACTGATGGCTCAGTTGTAAGTAAGCCTTTTCCTCTTTTTTGTTTATATCCTCTTCATAGTTTATCTCCTCTAGTGCCTTTGTTTACATACAGCCTTTATGCTGACGGTTGCCAAATTAGTACCCTAGATCTTAGTATTCCTCTGAAGTTCCAACTACATACTCAGATGCTAAGAGACATGTCAAAATTAACTGAACAAAACATAATCTTGATGTTCATTCTGACCCCCAAGTATGTTTCTCCTCCAGTGTTTCGTTACCTTTGACCTTTCAAGTTATTTAATCCATTATCTCATCTTTATAACATCAATAATCTAATTGATGTCTCTGTTTCCATGTGTGGATGTGTTTGTCACATCTATGTGCATTGTTAACAAACTAATCTGGACTTTGGTAACGAGAGACTTTATTCAAACGGATTACTGCGACAAGAGGGAAAGGAAAATAGGAGGAGGAAAACTCTCAGAAATGAGTGCTTTCCCGGCTCCTAGCGTGCAGACGCGAGACGGCTGCACAACCTACCACGCGCAGAAGCGTGGCTGAGAAGAGCTACCCCAGGCCGGAGGCCAGGGGCGGCGGCGGAGAGGAGCTACCCCACGGCCAAGAGGCGTTGGCTGCGCGGGAGCAGGAGGGCCCAGAGAAGCTACTTCACGTTCAAGGTCAGGAGGGGCGACCTTGAGGAGATATCCCTTGTGCAAGGTAAGGTGCAGCGGCTGCGCTTTGCTGGAGCAGCCTTGAAGAGATATCCCGCGACCAAGGTAGTTCAGTTCAGTTAAGAGGCTCAGTCTTGTCCGACTCTTTGCGACCCCATGAATCACAGCACACCAGGCCTCCCTGTCCATCACCAACCCCCGGAGTTCACACAGACTCATGTCCATCGAGTCGGTGATGCCATCCAGCCATGTCATTCTCTGTTGTCCCCTTCTCCTCCTTCCTCCAATCCCTCCCAGCATCAGAGTCTTTTCCAGTGAGTCAACTCGTCGCATGAGGTGGCCAAAGTATTGGAGTTTCAGCTTTAGCATCAGTCCTTCCAATGAACACCCAGGATTGATCTCCTTTAGAATGGACTGGTTGGATCTCCTTGCAGTCCAAGGGACTCTCAAGAGTCTTCTCTAGCACCACAGTTCAAAAGTATCAATTCTTTGGCGATCAGCTTTCTTCACAGTCCAACTCTCACATCCATACATGACCACTGGAAAAACCATAGCCTTGACTAGACGGACCTTTGTAGGCAAAGAAATGTCTCTGCTTTTTAATATGCTATCTAGGTTGGTCATAACTTTCCTTCCAAGAAGTAAGCGTCTTTCAATTTCATGGCTGCAGTCACCACACCATATGCAGTGATTTTGGAGCCCCCAAAAATAAAGTCTGACACTGTCTCCACTGTTTCCCCATCTATTTCCCATGAAGTGATGGGACCAGATGCCATGATCTTTGTTTTCTGACTGTTGAGCTTCAAGCCAACATTTTCACTCTCCTCTTTCACTTTCATCAAGAGGCTTTCGAGTTCCTCTTCACTTTCTGTTATAAGGGTGGCGTTATCTGCATATCTGAGGTTATTATTTCTCCCGGCAATCTTGATTCCAGCTTGTGCAGGAAATCAGTCCATAATATTCATTGGAAGGATTGATGGCTGAGAGGAGTTACCCCACGTCCGAGGTCAGGGCCAGTAGCCGAGAGGAGCTACCCCATGTCCAAGAGGCGGTGGCTGTGTGGGCACAGGAGGGCTGAGAGGAGCTAATCCACATTCAAGGTCAGGAGGGGTGGCCTTGTCCAAGGTAAGGTACAGTGGCTGCGCTTTGCTGGAGCAGCTGTGAAGAGATATCCCACGACCAAGGTAAGAAAACCCAAATAAGACAGTAGGTATTGCGAGGGGGCATCAGAGGGTAGACACACTGAAATCACAATCACAGAAAACTACTTGATCTGATCACATGGACCACAGCCCTGTCTAACTCAATGAAACTAAGCCATGCCATGTGGGGCCACCCAAGATGGGTGGGTCATGGTGGAAAGGTCTGACAGAATGTGGTCCACTAGAGAAGGGAATGGCAAACCACTTCAGTATACTTGCCTTGAGAACCCCATGAACAGTATGAAAAGGCAAAATGATAGGATACTGAATGAGGAATTCCTCAAGTCGGTAGGTTCCCAGTATGCTACTGGAGATCAGTGGAGAAATAACTCCAGGCAGAATGAAGGGATGGAGCCAAAGCAAAACCAGTACCCAGCTGGGATTTGACTGGTGATAGAAGCAAGGTCCGATGCTGTAAAGAGCAATATTGCATAAGAACCTGGAATGTTAGGTTCATGAATCAGATCAAATTGGAAGTGGACAAACAGGAGATGGCAAGAGTGAACGTCAACATTCTAGGAATCAGCAAAATAAAATGGACTGGAATGGGTGAGTTTAACTCAGATGACTATTATATCTACTACTGCGGGCAGGAATCCCTTAGAAGAAATGGAGTAGCCATCATGGTCAACAAAAGAGTCTGAAATGCAGTACTTGGATGCAATCTTAAAAAGGACAGAATGATTTCTGTTCATTTCCAAGGCAAACCATTCAATATTACAGTAAGCGAAGCCTATACCCCAACCAGTAATGCTGATGAAGCTGAAGATGAATGGTTCTATGAATACCTACAAGACCTTCTAGAACTAACACCCCCAAAAGCTGTCCTTTTCATTATAGGGGACTGGAATGCAAAAGTAGGATGTTAAGAAACACCTGGAGTAACAGGCAAATTTGGCCTTGGAGCACAAAATGAAGCATAGAAAAGGCTAATAGAGTTTTGCCAAGAGAACGCACTGGTCATAGCAAACACCCTCTTCCAACAACACAAGAGAAGACTCTACACATGGACATCACCAGACGGTCAACACTGAAATCAGATTGATTATATTCTTTGCAGCCAAAGATGGAGAAGCTCTTACAGTTAGCAAGAACAAGACCAGGAGCTGATTGTGGCTCAGATCGTGAACTCCTTATTGCCAAATTCAGACTTAAATTGAAGAAAGTAGGGAAAACCAATGGACCATTCAGGTATGACCAAAATCAAATCCCTTATGATTATACAGTGGAAGTGAGAAATAGATTTAAGGGACTAGATCTGATAGATAGAGTGCCTGATGAACTCTGGATGGAGGTTCATGACATTGTACAGGAGACAGGGACCAAGACCATCCCCATGGAAAAGAAATGCAAAAAAGCAAAATGGCTGTCTGAGGAGGCCTTACAAATAGCTGTGAAAAGAAGAGAAGCGAAAAGCAAAGGAGAAAGGAAAGATATAAGCATCTGAATGTAGAGTTCCAAAGAATAGCAAGGAGAGATGAGAAAGCCTTAGTGATCAATGCAAGGAAATAGAGGAAAACAACAGAATAGGAAAAACAAGAGATCTCTTCAAGAAAATTAGAGATTCCAAGGGAACATTTCATGCAAAGATGGGCTCAATAAAGGACAGAAATGGTATGGACCTAACAGAAGCAGAAGATATTAAACAGAGGTGGCAAGAATATACAGAAGAACTGTACAAAAAAGATCTTCACGACCAATATAATCACGATGGCATGATCACTCACCTGGAGCCAGACATCTTGGAATGTGAAGTCAAGTGGGCCTTAGAGAGCATCACTACGAACAAAGCTAGTGGAGGTGATGGAATTCCAGTTGAGCTATTTCAAATCCTGAAAGATGATGCTGTGAAAGTGCTGCACTCAATATGCCAGCACATGTGGAAAACTCAGCAGTGGCCACAGGACTGGAAAAGTTGTCTTCATTCCAATCCCAAAGAAAAGCAATGCCAAAGAATGCTCAAACTACTGCTCAATTGCACCCATCTCACACGCTAGTAAAGTCATGCTCAAAATTCTCCAAGCCAGGCTTTAGCAATATGTGAACCGTGAACTTCCAGATGTTCAAGCAGGTTTTAGAAAAGGCAGAGGCACCAGAGATCAATTTGCCAACATCCGCTGGATCATGGAGAAAGCAAGAGAGTTCCAGAAAAACATCTATTTCTGCTTTATTGACTTTGGCAAAGCCTTTGACTGTGTGGATCACAATAAAATGTGGAACATTCTTAAAGAGATGGGAATAGCAGACCACCTGACCTGCCTCTTGAGAAACCTGTATGCAGGTCAGGAAGCAACAGTTAGAACTGGACATGGAGCAACAGACTGATTCCAAATAGGAAAAGGAGTATGTCAAGGTTGTATATTGTCACCTTGCTTATTTAACTTATATGCAGAATACATCATGAGAATTGCTGGGCTGGAAGAAGCACAAGCTGGATTGTGGGATTGCTGGGAGAAATATCAATAACCTCAGATATGCAGATGACACTACCCTTATGGCAGAGAGTGAAGAGGAACTGAAAAGCCTCTTGATAAAAGTGAAAGAGGAGAGTGAAAAAGTTGGCTTGAAACCCAACTTTCAGAAAACAAAGATCATGGCATCTGGTCCCATCACTTCATGGGAAATAGATGGGGAAACAGTGGAAACAATGTCAGACTTTATTTTTGGGGGCTCCAAAAACACTACGGAAGCTGATTGCAGCCATGAAATTAAAAGACGCTTACTCCTTGGAAGGAAAGTTTTGACCAACCTAGATAGCATATTCGGAGAAGGCAATGGCAAGCCACTCCAGTACTATTGCCTAGAAAATCCCATGGATGCAGGAGCCTGGTAGGCTGCAGTCTGTGGGGTCGCTAAGGGTCGGACATGACTGAGCGACTTCACTTTCACTTTTCACTTTCACACATTGGAGAAGGAAATGGCAACCCACTCCAGTGTTCTTGCCTGGAGAATCCCAGGGATGGGGGAGCCTGGTGGGCTTCCGTCTATGGGGTCACACAGAGTCGGACACGACTGAAGTGATTCAGCAGCAGCAGCAGCAGCAGCAGATAGAATATTAAAAAGCAGAGACATTAATTTGCCAACAAAGGTCCGGTTAGTCAAGGCTATGTTTTTTCCAGTGGTCATGTATGGATGTGAGAGTTGGACTGTGAAGAAAGCTGATCGCCGAAGAATCGATGCTTTTGAACTGTGGTGTTGGAGAAGACTCTTGAGAATCCCTTGGAGTGCAAGGAGATGCAACCAGTCCATTCTAGAGGAGATCAATCCTGGGTGTTCATTTGAAGGACTGATGCTAAAGCTGAAACTCCAATACTTTGGCCACCTCATGCGACGAGTTGACTCACTGGAAAAGAGTCTGATGCTGGGAGGGATTGGGGGCAGGAGGAGTAGGGGACGACAGAAAATGAGATGACTGGATGGCATCACCGACTCGATGGACATGAGTTTGTGTGAGCTCCCGGAGTTGGTGATGGACAGGGAGGCCTGGCGTGCTGTGACTCATGGGGTCGCAAAGAGTAGGACACGACTGAGCGACTGAACTGAATTGAGCTTCCTATCTTTAGCTCTGCAAGCAGCTGAGCAATTGGACTAAAGAGCATTTTCTCTTGTCGGGAGGAGTACACTGGCTAGGAATATGGAATATGAGGAAGGATGGTGAGTGTTTGTCTTGATGGGATAGTAAATCAGAGTTTTTTAACATGAAGACAGCCTGCTTTTAGGAGAGTGTGTATGCTGGCTCAGCCTGAAGGTGCATCCAAGCTCAAATGTCTGGAGGAAGGAGAGAAAACTGACCATTGTTTCATTAACTAGCAGTTTGTTCTCATTGATTAGTGGGATAAAATAGTTCAACCAATCATTTATAAGGGAAAGAAAGGGAATTTGGAGGGTCTGTGTCTGGCCTTGTCAGAGATAAACGTGTTGTGGGATATCTGAATCTCACTTATGTCTTCTGGGAAGGACATTTCTTTGCAGTAAGCTATTTCCAAGAAGACAAAAAGGTAGATATCTTACCTGTCACTGTTTTCCATGAGCACAGGACTCCTGTAAAATTAAATGTTGACAGAATTGTTTTTTCATTTCTTCTTCATTGATTGGGTAGAATTATCTTTCACGGAGTATTTGTTTCATACTTAAAAGATTTCATGTTTTTTTAAATTTATGATGAAATCTAAACATCTCATTATCTTCAAGGTTCTATCTGTTTAGGAACCTGTCTGTTTCTCTGAATTCATTTGTGAAAAGTTGTTGCGGAATGACAGAAAGACACCAGGATCTTGGCCTCCGGAGGAGAAGAATTCAATCTGGGGCCAGAGATGAGGCTTGATCGCTCAGAGCTTTTGTGTAATGAAGTTTTATTAATGTATAAAGGAGATAGAAAAAGCTTCTGACATAGACATCAGAAGGGGGCAGAAAGAGTACCGCTCTGCTAGTCTTCAGCTGGCTGCTGCTGCTAAGTCACTTCAGTCGTGTCCATCTCTGTGCGACCCCATAGATGGCAGCCCACCAGGCTCCCCCGTCCCTGAGATTCTCCAGGCAAGAACACTGGAGTGGGTTGCCATTTCCTTCTCCAATGCATGAAAGTGAAAGTGAAAGTGAAGTTGGTCAGTCGTGTCTTACTCCTAGTGATCCCATGGATTGCAGCCTACCAGGCTCCTCCGTCCATGGGATTTTCCAGGCAAGAGTACTGGGGTGGGTTGCCATTTCCTTAGCAGTCTGTTAATGAAAGAAAGGAATGTCTTAAGGCTCAGAATGGCACCAGGCCCCTCACCCATAAGATGCATTTTGGGATAATCTTGACACTGGTGGATTCATCCTGGGCCATAAAATGATTAACTTAAATCTTGTAGAAGGGCAGATTGCCATACAAATAATTTCATTTTACATAGATTAAGGGAAACAATATCTGAGTATAGCATACTGGTTTGTCAAGTAGGTTCTGAGCCATTTGGCGGAACCGACTTGAAGATAGAGTCCCAGGTAAATGTGTAGTACATTAACATAGCTTAAGACCAACACAATGCCAAAGAATGCTCAAACTACCGCACAATTGCATTCATCTCACATTCTAGTAAAGTCATGCTCAAAATTCTCCAAGCCAGGCTTCAGCAGTATGTGAACCGTGAACTTCCAGATGTTCAAGCAAGTTTTAGAAAAGGCAGAGGAAGCAGAGATCAAATTGCCAACATCCGCTGGATCATGGAGAAAGCAAGAGAGTTCCAGAAAAACATCTATTTCTGCTTCATTGACTATGCCAAAGCCTTTGACTGTGTGGATCACAATAAACTGTGGAACATTCTGAAAGAGATGGGAATACCAGACCAACTGTGAAGAAAGCTGATCGCCGAAGAATTGATGCTTTTGAATTGTGGTGCTGGAGAAGAATCTGGAGAGTCCCTCGGACTGCAAGGAGATCCAACCAGTCCATTCTAAAGGAGATCAATCCTGGGTGTTCATTGGAAGGACTGATACTAAAGCTGAAACTGCAATACTTTGGCCACCTCATGCGATGAGTTGACTCACTGGAAAAGAGTCTGATCCTGGGAGGGATTGGGGGTGAAAGGAGATGAGGACGACAGAGAATGACATGCTAGATGGCATCACCGACTCTGTAGACATGAGTTTGAGTGAACTCCGGGAGTTGGTGATGGACAGGGAGGCCTGGCGTGCTGTGATTCATGGGGTTGGAAAGAGTCGGACACGACTGAGTGACTGAACTGAACTGAACTGAACTGAAGACCAACATGTCCATAAGAAAAATGCATTGGTTAACTCAAGATTTGAGAATAGTTAACTTCAGGTGAAACCAGGTGTCTTATGGCAACACAGTATTTTAAGAAAAACTTCCTTTTAAATTTGTATAGAGAAGAAAAAAATATCGCTAGTTTGTTTCCTCCTGCCTCTGAAGAGAGTTAAAAATATCTGACACTTGCAGGCTATTTCCTCCCTTTGGAGACTCCTGGCCTTCCTGCCTATTACCCTCTCATTTGGAAATTAATTCCCTCTTGTCCAGTATGCTGCAAGCCCCTGGCCTTCTCAGCGTGCTTCCAAACAAGCCAGGTCCTTTTCTAGTCCTAGAATGTAATGCCTGTGAAAGCAGGGACTGTTCTGCTTGGTCTCTGGCATGCTGTATTCTCAGAAATTGAATTTTCTTGGCACACAGTAGCCAGATATCCAAACAGTATGCTAATGAAAAAACACCTGAGGTGTTGGCACAATTTTATGAATGGTTCTCAGTTTGTATTCACTTGGTGATACATTTTGACAGAAATTTAATTTTGACTTAGGCTTGCTAACTAAATGATGAAGTATAGTGGGGTCATTATTATGTTTTTGTGTGGGAATCATGTGAATCCTATGTCCTAGATTCATTATTTCCTATGAAAATTTAAAATATTTCTTACTTTAAAGAGAAAAAACAACACATGCAAGATCACGTGCACAAATAACATACTTTATATGTTATTTATGTATCATAACAGTGCCCATACTTTCTATGTTGCCCCTATTGAGAATATTTCAAGTGCTACTCTATAGAACTAAAAGGAATATTTTCACTGCCCTTAGCTTGTGATCGCTCCTTCCCATTTTATAGTGGTCAGAATACAACAGTTTTTTCCTCTTCTTCACTCCTGGGAGCAAAGGAAAAAAATTAAGTCATTTCTAGTCTGTAGCATTTTGACCGAAATCTGTTAACCAGGAAATAAGAACTTTTTCATTCTTTCCCTGATATTTGGCAATCTTACCTAATCAAAAGCAGCTTTGTCTTTAAAGAGTCTAGTGACTTTTGAATGAATCTGTAATATGGAGGCAATGACTAATGTCAGAAGAATTCTCTTAATTTTTTTTTTTACAAAAATCTGTTCAATGGCCCAGTTCAAAAATGCCTCATCACTAAATAATTCTGGATTATTGGTGATATGTAAATAGAATAGGGCTTCCCTCATAGCTCAGTTGGTAAAGAATCTGTCTGCAATGCAGGAGACTCAGGTTCCATTCCTGGGTAGGGAAGATACCCTGAAGAAGGAAATGGCAACCCACTCTAGTAATCTTGCCTGGAGAACACCATGGACAGAGGAGCCTGACAGGCTATTGTCCATCGTGTCACAGGAGCTGGACATGACTGAGCAACTAAACCACCACCATTAAATAGAAAAAGAGGAGTACTGGAAGCCAAAACTACCTGAGACAATGTTTAAGGACTACTCATCTAAGAGTAAAATGGGTAGTGTTCTGATAGGTTTGACATATTCAGGTTTGATCTGAGCCAGTGTTGATGAAATGTATCCAATGCATTGGATGAAATTCAGCTACATAAGAATATAAAGTAGCCAATGGTAAAATTAGTCAAGGTAAGCACCTTATGATTCCACGTGGAGAGGCCTCTAGGAGCAGAATAGTAGCTGGCACTTAGGTGTATGGAGAAGAGGCACCAAAGTCAAGTCTGGGCAGGACTGAGGGGATTACCAGGGGAAGCAGCCAGGAAATCCAGCATGCTACTGTCCAGACTCAGTGTATTATTGTGGTTCCAAGTAGGAAATTGGGTCAAACCGAGAGATTAAGGGAAGGATACCTGAATCTCAAAAAATCCCACCACCACCACCACAACAACAAACTGCACACACAAGCACACACACACACACAAACCCTAGAAACATAGATTGCAACTTCTGGATAGGTTTCTTATGCTGGTCAGTGTCAGTTGCAGAAAACAGGTGAGGCCAATAGCATATTGAAGGACCACAATGCCAACAGCCAAGTGGGCCTAAAGAATTCTGACTTTGTTCAATGTTGAGATAACTCTGGAAAGCATCTTTATCAAGCTTGAGGAGATGACCACTCTTAGTTTCTAATCTCAACTCACAACACTCCTACAGTGAAGGTTTATATGGACAGTGTCTATGTTTGCATTGATTACATGCATACATGACATTCTTATGATATTTATAAATTTGCTTATACTCTGACATTTACTGTCCTCCAGTTTGCCTAATTTTGCAATATGATAATTGTAAATAGACCTACAGTTTGTATTTTTTGTTTTCATTATCTCTTGACAAGAAAAAAAAATTGTTTGGTTTATAATCACTTATTACAATGCTATGTTATTCTGAGTTCTGCCCGTGGGCATGTTTCTTTGAATTAGCAAAGTATTGACAGTTAAAAAATATATATATATATATATATATATATATATATATATTTAGGCAGATCAGGCATTTTCAGTTTTCTAGAGTCCTGACAAGTCCCTTTTAGGCAACCCAGCTGTTGCCTAACTTTACAAAACCTGCCTGGCCACAGAGGCATTTGAATTTAGAACTTTTACTTTACATGCATGGAATGGTAGGAGGAAGGTATGAACTGAGAAGAAAAATAATTTTTCATATATTTTAATCTGAAAATCAATTTTTTGCAGTATCAAAATAAGCATCTGGTACATTGCATCCTGATAAAGCTGTGATTGTTTTGGAATTAAATAGAAAAGAGGTTTATGTTTAAATAAAGCTTTATTTACTTTTATTTGTACTATATGGTTATTTTGGTTAATTAAATTTTCTTCCTTGGTTTTTATGATAGCAAAAGCAATATATACTCATTTTGTGAGTTTAAAAGGTGCAATTAAGTGTGGAGATATAAGAAAATTTACTCTTAAATACAACACACAGAAGAAACCAATGTTGAAATTATGGTTTATATCTTTCAAATTTTTATACATCTTTATGTATTTATGTTTATATCTTTTCTATCATACCTATATACGAAAATAAATGTGTATAGATCTCTTTTTTATTGACAATGGATTAAAATAAATGGGAGCTATTTTATTATTTTCATTCATTTGATTTATTTTTAAGATTCCTTATATAAGTATAACCAAGTGTTTGTCTTTCTCTGACTTATTTCGCTTAATATTATACCATCTAGAACCCTCTATTTTGCAAATGGCAAATTTTCATTTTTATGACCACATAGTATTCCTTTACTGGAGAAGGCAATGGCAAGCCACTCTAGTACTCTTGCCTGGATAATCCCATGGATGGAGAAGCCTGGTAGGCTGCAGTCTGTGGGGTCGCTAAGGGTCAGACATGACTGAGCGACTTCACTTTCACTTTTCACTTTCACACATTGGAGAAGGAAATGGCAACCCACTCCAGTGTTCTTGCCTGGAGAATCCCAGGGACGGGGGAGCCTGGTGGGCTTCCATCTATGGGGTCGCACAGAGTCGGACATGACTGAAGTGACTTAGCAGTTGCAGCAGTATTCCTTTATATATATATACACACACACCACATCTTTATCATATATGCCAGATCTTTATCCGTTCATCTATTGATGGGCACTTAAGTTGCTTCCAGTCTTGGCTATTGTAAATGATGTTGCTATGAACATGGAGGTACATGTACCTTTTCATTTACTGCTTTTGTTTTCTTTAGATATATGCTCAGCAGTGGAACTGATGGATCATTTGATAGTTATACTTTTCATTTTTTGAAGAACTTCCATACTGTTTTCCATGATGGATATGCTAATTTACATTCCTACCAACTGTGTACAAGTGCTTCCTTTTTTTCTGACATCCTCATCAACATTTGTTATTTGTATTCTTTTTGATGATAGCCATTCTGTCAGGTGTGAGGTAATATCTCATTATGATTTTGATTTGCATTTATCTGGGATGCATTTGCACTTACTTTGGGATGTTAATCATCTTTTCATGTGCATGCTGTCCATCTGTCTTATTTGAAGAAATGTCTACTCAGGTCTTTTGCTGTTTTTAATCAGGTGGCTTGTTTTTGACATTGTGTTTTATGAGGTATTTATATTTTGGCTATTAACCCTTTATTGGTGTTATCATTTGCAAATATTTTATTCCATTCAGTAGGTTGCCTTTTAATTTTTTGGATAGTTTCCTTTGTTGTGCAAAAGCTTTTAAGTATAATCAGGCCCCATTTTTTAATTTAGGCTTTTTTTTTTCCATAGAATTTTCCATCCAAAAAATGTTGCTATTATTTATGTAAGAGTGTCTTGCCTATTTTCTTTTGTAGGAATTTTATGTATTCCAGTCTTGCATTTAGGTATTTAATCCAGTTTTTTATTTTGTTATGTATTTGATGTGAGAAAATTGCCCTAATTTCATTCTTTTACATGTAGCTGTCCAGTTTTGCCAGCATTACATTACTTACTAAAGAGACTGTCTTTTCCCCATTGAAGATCCCTGCTTCCTTTATCATGGATTAATTGACAATTGTGTGTGGGTTTGCTTCTGGAAAAACTTTATTTTTCTTGGCTCCAAAATCACTGCAGATGGTGACTACAGCCATGAAATTAAAAGACAATTACTCCTTGGAAGGAAAGTTATGACCAACCTAGAGAGCATATTAAAAAGCAGAGACATTACTTTGCCAGCAAATGTCCATCTAGTCAAGGCTATGATTTTTCCAGTGGTCATATATGGATGTCAGAGTTGGACTATAAAAAAAGCTGAGCGCCAAAGAATTGATGCTTTTAAACTGTGGTGTTTGAGAAGACTCTTGAGAGTCCCTTGGACTGCAAGGAGATCCAGCCAGTCCATCCTAAAGGAGATCAGCCCTGAGTGTTCATTGGAAGGACTGACGTTGAAGCTGAAACTCCAATACTTTGGCCACCTGATGCGAAGGGCTGATTCATTTGAAAAGACCCTGATGCTGGGAAAGACTGAAGGCAGGAAGAGAATGGGACGACAAAGGATGAGATGGTTGGATGGCATCATCAACTTGATGGATATGGGTTTGGGTAGACTCTGGAAGTTGGTGATGGACAGGGAGGCCTGTCATGCTGCGGTTCATGGGGTCCCAAAGAGTTGGACACGACTGAGCAACTGAACTGAACTGAATTGAACTTGCTCTGGATTCTCTATTCTGTACCATTGATCTCTGTGTCTGTTTTTGTGGTAATATTATTTCTTCTGATAGCTTTGGAGTGTAGTCTGAAATCAGGGAATGTGATACATCCATTTCTGTTCTTCTTTCTCAAGATTATTAATACTTTGACTATTCAGAGTCTTTTGTGTTTTCATACTAATTTTAAATTATTTGTTCTAGTTCTATGAAAAATGAAACTGATATTTTGATAGAGATTGCATTGAATCTGTAGATTGCCTTGGGTAGTATGGTCATTTAAGCAATATTAATTCTTAAAATCTGTGAACACAATGTCTTTTCCTACTGTGTGTATTGTTCTCAATTTCTTTATTAGCATCTTATAGTTTTCAGAGTAGAGGTCTCTTATCTCCTTACTTACATTTATCCCTAAGTATTTTTTTTGATGGGATGACAAGTGGAATTATTTCTTTAAAATCTCTTTCTGATTTTTTGTTGTTAGTATATAGAAATGCAACAGATTTCTGTATATTAATTTTGTATCCTTAAAATTTGTTGAATTCGTTAATGAGCTCTGGTAGTTTCTTGGCATTTTAATTTAGTATTTTCTGTGTATAGCTTCATCATCTGCAATAGTGCAGTTTTATTTCTTTCCTTCCAATATGGATTCCATTTATTTGTTGTCCACTTTGATTGCAGTGGCTAGGATTTCACATTCTATGTTTAATAAAATTGGTGAGTGGTCATTCCTGTATTTTTCCTAATCTTAGAGGAGCTGCTTTCAGCATTTCACTGTTGAGTGTGACATTAACTGTATGTTTAGTATCAGTTCAGTTCAGTCACTCTGTTGTGTGCAGTGCTTTGCGACGCCATGAACTACATGATGCCAGGCCTCCCTGTCCATTACCAACTCCTTGACTTTGCTCAAACTTATGTCCATCGAATTGGTGATGCCATCCAACAATTCCAACCTCTGTTGTCCCATTTTCCTCCTGCCTCTAATCTTTCCCAGCATCAGGATATTTACCAGCAAGTCAGTTCTTCACATCAGGGGGCCAAAGTGTTGGAGCTTCAGCTTCAACATCAGTCCTTCCAATGAATATTTAGGACTGATTTTCTTTAGGGTTGACTAGTTTGATTTCCTTCTGTCCAAGAGACTCTCAAGAGTCTTCTCCAACACCACAGTTCAAAGCATCAATTCTTTGACCCTCTGCCTTCTTTGTGGTCCAAATCTCACATCCATACATGAGTACTGGAAAAACCATAGCTTTGATTAGATAGACCTTTGCTGTCAAGGTAATGTCTCTGCTTTTCAATATGCTGTCTAGGTTTGTCATAGCTTTTCTTCCAAGGAGCAAGAGTCTTTTAATTCATGGCTGCAGTTGAGATGGTTTGATCTGCAGTGATTTGGGAGCTCAAGAAAGTCTGTCACTGTTTCCATTTTTTCCCCATCTATTTGCCATGAAGTTATGGGACTGGATGCTATGATCTTAGTTTTTTGAATGTTGAGCTTTAAGCCAGCTTTTTCACTCTCCTCTTTCACTTTCATCAAGAGGCTCTTTAGTTCTTTGCTTTCTACCATAAGGGTAGTGTCATCTGTATATCTGAGGTTATTGATATTTCTCCCTGCAATCTTGATTCCAGCTTGTGATTCATCCAGTAGGGCATTTCACATGATGTATTCTGCATTAAGTTAAATAAGCAGGGTGATGATATACAGCCTTGACATACTCCTTTCCTGATTTGGAACCATTCTGTTTTTCCATGTCCAGTTCTAACTATTGTTTCTTAACTTGCATACAGATTTCTCAGGAGGCAGGTCAGCTGGTCTGGTATTCCCAGCTCTTTCAGAATTTTCCACAGTTTGTTGTGATTCATGCAGTCAAAGGCTTTCACAAATTCAATGAAGCAGAAGCAGATGTTTACTGGAGCTCTCCTGCTTTTTCAATGATCCCCTGGATATTGGAAATTTGATCTTTGGTTACACTGCCTTTTCTAAATCCAGTTTGAACATCTAGATGTTCTCAGTTCATGTACTATTTAAGCCTAGGTTGGAGAATTTATGGCCTTTATTATGTTATGTTCCCTGTACACTGATTTTGTGGAGAGTTTTCTCATAAGTGAATGTTGAACTATTTCAAAAGTTATTTAAGCATCATAAGTTTGTTGTACCCACTCCAGTGTTCTTGCCTGGAGAATCCCAGGGACGGGGGAGCCTGGTGGGCTTCCGTCTATGGGGTCACACAGAGTCGGACACGATTGAAGTGACTTAGCAGCAGCAGCAGCAGCAGCAAGTTTGTTGTATGATTTTTTATTCTTTAATTTGTTAATGTGGTGTACTACTAGGGTCTCCGGCTATAGGGCCCTAGGGGTCCTGGGGTTAGTGTCTATGCACTGGGGTGTGGGGTTGGGCCCTAGGGCCCTGGACTGAGTGGACAGGACCGTGTCCTGAACTGACAGTGGGCTCAGGGTGCCTGAAAGCAGCCTGCCTACTAATAAGTGGGGCTGTGGCCCCACCCAGCTATTATGTGGTGTGCAGTATCCTATCACTGGAGTCAGCAGGCTGGTGGGTGCAGCCAGTTCAGTTCAGTTGAGTTCAGTCACTCAGTTATGTCTGACTCTTTGCGACCCCATGGACTGCAGCATACCAGGCTTCCCTGTTCATCACCAACTCCTGGAGCTTACTCAAACATGTCAATTGAGTTGGTGATGCCATCCAACCATCTCATCCTCTGTCATCCCCTTCTCCAATCACCTTCAATCATTCGAGTCAGCTCTTTGCATCAGGTGGCCAAGTATTGGAGATTCAGCTCCAGTATCAGTCCTTCTAATGAATATTCAGGACTGATTTCCTTAAGGATGGATTTGTAGTATCTCCTTGCAGTCCAAGGGACTCTCAAGAGTCTTCTCCAACACCACAGTTCCACAGCATCAATTCTTCAGTGCTCAGCTTTCTTTATAGTCCAACTCTCACATCCACACATGACGACTGGAAAAACCAAAGCTTTGACTCGATGGACCTTTGTTGGCAAAGTAATGTCTCTGCTTTTTAATATGCTGTCTAGGTTGGTCAAAACTTTTCTTCCAAGGAGCAAGTGTCTTTTAATTTCATGGCTGTAGTCACCATCAACAGTGTTTTTGGAACCCCCCAAAATAAAGTCTGTCACTGTTACCATTGTCTCATCATCTATTTGCCATGAAGTGATGGGACCAGATGCCATGATGTTTCTGAATGTTGAGTTTTAAGCCAACTTTTTCACTCTCCTTTCACTATCATCAAGAGGCTCTTTAGTTCCTGTTTGTTTTCTGCCATAACGGTGGTGTCATTGCTTATCTGAGGTTATTGATATTTCCCCCAGCAATCTAGATTCCATCTTGTGCTTCATCCAGCCCAGTGTTTCTCGTGATGTACACTGCATATAAGTTAAATAAGCAGGGTGACCATATACAGCCTTGACGTACTCCTTTCCTGATTTGGAACCAATCTGTTGTTCCACGTCCAGCTCAAACTGTTGCTTCCTGAAGTGCATACAAATTTCTCAGGAGGCAGGTTAGGTGGGCTGGTAGTCCCATCTCTTTGAGAATTTTCTACAGTTTGTTGTGATCCGCACAGTCAAAGGCTTTGGCGTACTAAATAAAGCAGAAGTAGATGTTTTTCTGGAACTTTCTTGCTTTTTCAATGATCCAATGGATATTGGCAATTTAATCTCTGGTTCCTCTGCCTTTTCTAAATCCAGCTCGGTCATCTGGAAGTTCATGGTTCATGTACTGTTGGAGCCTGGCTTGGGGAATTTTGAGCATTACTTTGCTAGCGTGTGAAAAGAGTGCAATTGTGTGGTAGTTTGAGAGTTCTTTGACATTGCCTTTCTTTGGGACTGGGATGAAAACAGACCTTTTCTAATCCCGTGGCCACTGCTGAGATTTCCAAATTTGCTGGCATATTGAGTGCAGCACTTTCACAGCATCATCTTTTAAGATTTGAAATAGCTTAACTGGAATTCCTTCACCTCCACTAGCTTTGTTCATAGTGATGCTTCCTAAGGCCTACCTGACTTCACATTCCAGATTGTCTGGCTCTAGGTGAATGATCACACTATGTGATTATCTGGGTCATGAAGATCTTTTTATATTTCTTCTGTGTATTCTTGCCACTTCTTCTTAATATCTTCTGCTTCTGTTAGGTCCATACCATTTCTATACTTTATTGCTCCCATCTTTGCATGAAATAGTCCCCTGGTATCTCTAATTTTCATGAAGATATCTCTAGTCTTTCACATTCTATTGTTTTCTTCTATTTCTTTGCATTGATCACTGTGGAAGATTTTCTTACCTTTCCTTGCTATCTTTGGAACTCTGCACTCAAATGGGTATATCTTTCCTTTTCTCCTTTGCTTTTTGCTTCTCTTCTTTTCACAGATATTTCTAAGGCCTCCTTAGACAGCCATTTTGTCTTTTTCCATTTCTTTGTCTTGGGGATGGTTTTGAAACCTGACTCTTGTGCAATGTCACAATCCTCCTTCCATAGTTCTTCAGGCACTCTGTTTAACAAATCTGATCCCTTGAATTTATTTGTCACTTCCACTGTATAATCATAAGAGAATTGATTTGGGTCATACCTGAATGATCTAGTGGTTTTACCTACTTTTTTCAGTTTAAGTCAGAATGTGGCAATAAGGAGTTCATGATCTGAGCCACAGTCAGCTCCAGTCTCGTTCTTGCTGACTGTATAGAGTTTTCCATCTTTGGCTGCAAAGAATATAATCAATCTAATTTCAGTGTTGGCCATCTGGTGATGTCCACATATAGAATCTTCTCTGTGGTGTTGGCAGAGGGTGTTTGCTATGACCAATGTATTCTCTTTGCAAAACTCTAGTAGCCTTTGGCTTGCTTCATTCTGTACTCCAAGACCAAATTTGCCTGTTACTCCAGGTATTTCTTGACTTCCTACTTTTGCATTCCTGTCTGCTATAATGAAACAGACATCTTTTTTGCGTGTTAGTTCTAGAAGGTCTTGTACTTCATAGAACTGTTTAAATTCAACTACTGCTGGAACAAGGTACCAACACTAATAAGCTTGATGAAGGTTTCCAAAATGATTCTTGCCAGGACCAGCGTCCAGTGGTAGAACAAGCTCCTCAACATGGCCACCACCATTGTCTGTTTGCCCACGGTAAGCTTCATTTCCTCCTACGTCTCCAGGAGACTCACCAAAATTAGCAGGCGATGTGACCCAGACTCCCTTCAAATTATTGCTTTTGCCTTGGGTCCCCGAAGATGTGAGATTTTGAGTACTTCCTTTAAGAGTGGAGTCTCTATCTCCCTAGTCCTCTGTTTCTCCCAGAAGTAAGCCACACTGGTCTTCAAAGCCAAACATTATGGAGGCTCCTCTTCCCATCAGAGAACACCCTGACTGGGCACCAATATGGGATTCAAACTTGTTCTTGGGGAGAACATTTTCAATTATAATTATTCTCTTGATTTTAGGTTGCTTAACAGAAGATATTGGAGAAGGCAATGTTAAGCCACTCCAGTACTCTTGCCTAGAAAATCCCATGGATGGAGGAGGCTGGTAGGCTGCAGTCCATGGGGTCGCTAAGGGTCGGACACGACTGAGCGACTTCACTTTCACTTTTCACTTTCACACATTGGAGAAGGAAATGGCAACCCACTCCAGTGTTCTTGCCTGGAGAATCCCAGGGACGGGAGAGCCTGGTGGGCTTCCGTCTATGGGGTCACAGAGTCGGACACGACTGAAGTGACGCAGCAGCAGCAGCAACAGGGGATATATGTCTTTTGAGGGGAGGGGGGGAGTCGGTATATGTCTTGACTGTACTGGGACTCTGCCCATCCTGTCCATATTTAGTTGTAGAGGAATTTTTGATGCTAAATTCTGTTTTTTCTCATTACTAGTTTCTCTGTAAATACTTGTAATTTTGGTGTGTCCTTAGAGTGGGAGGCTCAGGTTCTTCTTACTCTGCTGTCTTAGCCAATCTCCTCCCAAAGTATTATTTTAAATGGATATGTTTCAAAACACAGTAAAGCGGACAACAGTACATAATAATACATGGTTATATTGTTGTATATATATTGTATACTATAGTATGTATAAAACATTTTTTTAATTCAACATAAATTGCCTTGACTTGAGTGACTAAGATTTATTTACGGCATTGATAGTGTTGATATTTATTTGCATGTAATATACATATTTTGGGAATGTGTAATTATATAAATACCCATATTTGTACATATTTGTGTTCCTCTAGAGTAATTTCCTAGAGATAATGAATTAATTTGTGAAGTCAAAAGGCTATATCATAAAGTTATTTCTGTTTATCTGTTTTAAATTATGGAATCATGATGAAAAATTAGAAATTACTATTTAAATTTAATAATTTAGCAGATTATGTTTGGTCAGAATGCTTAAATTATCTAAGTTCAAATTACTAAGGATAGACATGAGATCAGATATTAGTTAATTTTTGAACTCTAGTTTTAGCTAATAAAACTTTACTTTGTATCAGATATTTAGTAATAGGTTGTATTTCAGTAGAAAAAACTTGGGACTTCCCTGGTGGCTCAGTGATAAAGAAGCTGTCTGCAGTTCAGGAGACCCAGGTTTGATCCCTGAGTTGGGACGATCCCCTGGAGGAGGCCATGACAACCCATTCCTACTACTCTTCCCTGGAGAATCCTATGAACAGAGGAGTCTGGCAAGCTACAGTCCATAGGTTTACGCAGACTCAGACACAACTGAAGCAACTAAGCAGCAGCAGAAAAATTTTTATCATTTAAATTGTGAAGATTTTAGAAATCAACAGTAAACAGAGGCTACATGATCTACCAATATACCACAGTCTCCATTGGTAGCTATCTACATTATAGGTATAAAAAAATACATATTAGAGAATCAAAGGGCTTCCCAGGTGATGTTAGTGGTAAAGAACCTGCCTGTCAATGCAGGAGACATAAATGACACTGGTTGGATCCCTGAGTAGGGAAGATTCCTCTGGAGGAGGGCATGGCAACCCACTCCAGTATTCTTGCTTGCAGAATCCCATGAACAGAGAAGCCTGGTGGGCTATAGTCCACAAAGTCGCAAAGAGTCAGACTCGACTGAAGTGAATTAGCAGCAGTAGAACGAATTAGCAATGCTAGCACCATAAATATTTACCTGTCCTGGGACAGTGGTCTCTGCTGTGGAGTAATGCTTCAGTGCAGCACAAAAAGAAAGAGTCAAGCTGCTCCTCATACTTCAATTTCTAGTAAGAATAAGGGGGAAGTGAGGACCCTAAACTGGACAGGGAATAGGTATCTATTCTATTTATGAATACGTCCAACCATAAGTTCATATGAGTGGCAAACCTCACAAGTATTTGTGGGCAAACCAATACCATGTGTGAAACAAATAAAAGCAAAATACCATCACAGTAAAAGTGTTCACTTTGTAGAAAGGCAAAAGATCTAAAACAATTTTAACTCATAGCTCAAAATATGCCTTCACACAGCTCATTTTCAGCTTGGTTACACCTCTACAGTGGCTTTTGCTACCAGTGACTCAATGGTGGAAAGTCTGTTATTGTTTATAGCTTACGTCTCTCATTTGTCTTCAGAGGATTTTGACATGCTGCATTTATTTGTGCCAAATTTAGTAGGTAGTTCAGATCTTTATTTTTGTTACCTATCACAAAATAGACAAGTGGGTTAAATTTTTCCGAAAATAAACTCTAAATTGAAAAATTAATACTGTAAATAAAAGTGAACAAGTTCAGTGACAGAGCTATGATTTTGAATATTTTTTTCAACCAGAGCTTAAGAAAAAATAAGGGCACTATAATCAAACATAAAAAGAATTGGTCAAAAATTCAATAGTATAAAAAGATATATGTATACTGTTAAAAATTAACTTTACTCGGAGGTATATTTGCCCTGAGATATTTGTGAATTTCTTAGCACATTTACTTAAAATAAATCTATTTACCTGTTGGTAATTTATGTTTACAATTTCAGTTTATAATAGCTAATTGAGGTTTTTCTATCTATCCAGGAACTGAAACTTTATTTTTATTTTGCTTCTGCAATTCTAGTATCTAAAATAGTGTCTGGAGCACAATAGAAATTTACTAAATGTTTATTGAGTGAATGAATATTTGCATGGGAGTAAAAATAATGAATATTTTCCTACCTATATAAATATGAAAGTACAGCATATGTATATATGTGTATGTAGACAGATACATATAAATAAGATTGTTAACTGGGTGGGGAGGTTTGTTAACTGGATTAACTGGGTGGGAGGATTGTTAATCATACATATATATATGATTGTTAACTGGGTGGGGGGAGGGGTGATGCACCTAGGAAAGAGGGCTTCAAATGCATTTTCCCTAAGCATTGTTCTAGCTGCTGGCTTGTCAGCCCCCTCACCATATGAGACTTGCATTTTACCTTAATGTTAACCAGACATAAATATTACTCCACAGCCTACTTTATTTAATTTAAATTTCTTTCACATTGCTCAAATTTTCCAAAAACACATTTTCTGCCTCCTCTTTTTTACAATTTCCATTTTTTCCCCTAATGCTAACAGAAACTTTCTTTAGAGAAGGCATGTTGGTTATTATCCATTGACCTCTTCCTTTTTAAGTGTTTTTATTTTTTTTTTCCATTAAAAATTTTGCATTTATTTTCTTTATTTTCATTCCTTGCTATTTATACATGTTCTCACACAGTGCACAAATACAGACACATGGAACTATTCACTTATTTACATACCACTGTATGGGTAGTAAGAACCGAAAACTTTCATTACTTTTTATCTTCCCATCGGAGCAAGCTTGATTCCCACAACAGCACCTGTGCCTCCAATATTTTGAAATCTCCCCTTGGGATTTGCAACACATATTTTTCCTTAAATGCTTATTTCCATAGTACAGATAATAAAGGATTAAAAAGTTGAGAATTGTGTGCATACATGTGTATGCATATTTGTAGAACTGTGATGTTTTTTGACCAAATTCCTGACCATCTGAAACAGATTGCATTCAGCTTATTACTTCCTCACCAGAAAACAAGGTATTAAAGGGTATATAAAAGTGAGAGTGCAGACGGGATTCAAGTGTCTTTAGATCAATTTTGTAAAGAATTATTTTTTAGCAGGAGTAAAATATATTTCCTTTTGTTACAAAAGAAAGCTTTTGCTTTTAATATCATGTCTTAAATTTATTGGCAACATGAAAAATGACAATCCTTTTCATTTATCAAAAATTCTAGTTGTAGCTTCACATTTAGAAGTCAAATTCAATTTTGACTTATAAGAACACTCAAATTTCAAAGAGCTTAGCAAATTAAGAAAACATTAGGATACCACACAAAGAATTCTTTGAGAAGATCTGATGCTTGGAGTCAGATTTTCTCCCCTCCTTTAGAGAAACAGTGATTAAAATTGACAGATATTTAGTTTCAGAGAATGGAGTTTAATGTTGCGTGGTGTATGCTAACCAATTAAAAGTGAACTTTAAGTTCATCTATTCGTTATTAACAAATTTTCACTGTATTAGCTGCTAATATTGTGCTGCTGAGTAAAAAAATATCATGGTTCCTGTCCTTGATCTGGCAGGGGAAGCAGATGATAAACAAGCCAGAAAAGTGAATTGGTATTTAAAATGAGATGCAAAGACTTTTTAAGAAGATGGCAATGAAGTATGCCTTTTGTTAAGAATTAAGTTTACATAGGTTCCTTTCAACAGATATGAGTGCAGTGATATATACAAGGCTCTAAGACAGACATAAAGATACAAAGAAGAAAAATAACAAATCTGGACCACAAGGAGGTTGCTGAATAACATCCATGCCTATTTAGAATGATTATTTTGAATTCTGTGCTTTGCTGAAATATATGCTAAATTCAGCTTTTAATTTATCAGGCTTTATGTAGCAAAGACAAACTTAAATTTAATCCCCCCTCTTTTTTTCCAAATAGAATTCTTTTTAGAATTGATTGGGGGTTGCGGTATTTTTACTTTTAACAATAAAAAAAAAAAATTGCAGTGAACTGAAAAATGCTTAAATGTTTTACTCAGAGGATACTTGCTATATACTTGAAGTCTACATACATGTAATGCACATTATCTATGTAATATGATTGCAGTGGCTCACTGTTAAAACTAGAAAATGTCACTATATTTACTTAAACTGGAAAACATCATTAAATTTGACATTATCTTGTGGTGATGGAAAGTCTCATACAATGAAATTTGTGTGATCCTTCAAATATGTGAAAGATATGTTGAATGCGTGTGTAATACACTCTGTTATTTACATGTGATATATATATATATATACATATATATATATATAAAATATGTGATTTAATTTTTAAAAACTTATTTAGCTTTAAAAGCAACATTTTGACACAAATGAAATGGTTTTTGTTTCGGTGATGTGGAAATCAAGGCTTAGAATGATTTTAGGACTTCTCCATATCACACATTAGGCTTCCCAGGTGGCTCAGTGGTAAAGAAACTGCCTGCCAAACAGGAGAGGCAGATTTGATCCCTGGGTCAGGAAGATGCCTTGCAGAAGAAAATGGCAACCCACTCCAGTATACTGTCCTGGAGAATCCCATGGACAGAGGAGCCTGGCAGTCCATGGGGTCGCAGAGTGGGACATAACTGAGCAACTAAACAATCATATCACACATGTGAGAAACAAAGGTAAAGATTGCCCCTCAGTTTGTTAGTGATTATTCAGATTCACATTAGTTTCTTAGGCTGAATTTGTACTCACATAACCTAGAAACATGCCTTTAAAAGGCACTGGCACATTTTCTAAATTATGTTATCAACATAGTCATGTAATTGCCAATAACAACCTTGAATTTTTTACTTTATTGCAATGAGACTTGAGGGAGGTAGGCAAATGTTTTTTTTTAATTAAGCAAAGAAGAAATTAATCATATACCTTAGGATATAAATATTCTGCAGTGTGTGATGGTCAAGGTAAAATCCTAGTCAGGTACTAGGAAATGTTCTGTGTTTTCTCAGATTTTCCTCAAGCCATGAGATTCTGTGCACTGATATGAATGATACTGGTAATGTTGAAATGAAGTGCTTTAAGCTTTAGTTCAGGAAGTTTAGTTGTCATTGGCTTTAAATAGATTTCATGCCTGAATCACAATGCATTCTTTAACTTGAACCATAGGCACTTCTAAGCTGGAAGGAAGATGTGCAGATCACCATGGTGAACTTAATCTAGCTCTCTTCATCCTTAATTTTAAATGAAGCTTTAACAACATATTACATTATGTTGTCATCTCAGTTAATCAAGCATCCTGTTAGACTGGGAATTGATGCGTTATTGGCTTTAACAGACTGCACAATGGAAAGATTAACTGAAACAATTAGACACTATTTAGCAGCCTGAAAACAAATAATGTCATCTGCCAGAAAAGTTGGAAGTAGCAAGTGAATCATCCAAGAAGTATATTTCTTATACTCTGATTCCATGTTGTTTGACTATTCAAAACTGAGAGAGACTGAAAAGAGCTTGAAAGGGACTTGCTTATAGGAATTAACAGAGTGAAATGAGAGAGGGAAAAAATCTCAGTAGTTTGGAACCATAAAAATTACAGTTTTTTATTGTATTGATGGATTGGTAATTTTTAAAAAGTGTAGTTTAAAAATATAATGAAAAAAACAAAAAACAAAACAAACCTAGCAACAATTCCTCTGTTGACATGTTTCTCTCATAGGTTCTTTGCTTGATTGTTTGGAGTGAAATGTTTGACATAAACAATGATTCTTGGGTATCCAGAAAATACCTAAAGGTTGGGGAAATGGTGTTCTTTTGAGGTGTATTTGTGATTTCAGTATAGGCTTCCCTGGTTACTTAGGCAGTAAAGAAACTGTCTGCAAGGCAGGATATGCAGGTTTAATCCCTGGTTTGGGAAGATCTCCTGGAGAAGGAAATGACAACCTACCTCAGTATTATTTTCTGGAGAATTCCATGGACAGAGAGCCTGGCGAGCTTCAGTCCATGGGGTCACAAAAAGATGGACACAACTGAGCAACTAATACTTTCACTTCACCGTGACACCCATATAACTTAGATACCGTTTTCCAGTCTAACTGTAATTCCATCTGTTCATCAACATTGCCTTTTTCCACATTCACAATGGTTGTGTTTCTTCCAACAGAAAAGTCTTTTCTGACTCATCATTATAAAATATTTCCAGACCAATAATGTCCACTCCACATTCAGATCCTCCACTATGTCATTTACAGTTTAAGACATTAGGGGTAATGACTTCATTTATATTGGAGAGCTGCCTTTTATGTGAATAATTCTCACTGGGGCTAGATGTTGTTCAGTTGCTCAGTCATATCCACCTCTTTGTAACCCCATGGACTGCAGCACGCCAGGTTTCCCTGTCCTTCACTATCTCCTGGGACTTGCTCAAACTCATGTTCATTGACTGAATGATGCCATCCAACCATCTAATCATCTGTTGCCTCCTTTTCCTCCTGCCCTCAATCTTTCCTGGGTTCAGTGTCTTTTCCAGTGAGTTGGCACTTCGAATCAGGGGGTCAACGTATTGGAGCTTCATTTTCACTATCAGTCCTTCCAAAGAGTATTCAGTGTTGATTTTCTTTAGGACTGACTGGTTTGATCTTCTTGCAGTGCAAGGGAAACTCAAGAGTCTTCCCTAGTACCACAGTTTAAAAGCATCAACTTTTCAGGGTAGATGAAAGCCTTTGACTGTGTGGATCAAATAAACTGTGGAACATTCTAAAAGAGATGGGAATACCAGACCACCTGACCTGCCTCTTGAGAAACCTGTATGCAGGTCAGGAATCAACAGTTAGAACTGGACATGGAACAACAGACTGGTTCCAAATAGGAAAAGGAGTACGTCAAGGTTGTGTATTGTCACCCTGCTTATTTAACTTATATGCAGAGTACATCATGAGAAACGCTGGGCTGGAAGAAGCACAAGCTGGAATCAAGATTGCTGGGAGAAATATTAATAACCTCAGATATGTAGATGACACCATCCTTATGGCAGAAAGTGAAGAGGAACTCAAAAGCCTCTTGATGAAAATGAAAGAGGAGAATGAAAAGTTTGGCTTGAAGCTCAACATTCAGAAAACAAAGATCATGGCATCTGGTCCCATCACTTCATGGGAAATAGATGGGGAAACTGTGTCAGACTTTATTTTTTTGGGCTCCAAAATCACTGCAGATGCTGATTTCAGCCATGAAATTAAAAGACGCTTACTCCTTGGAAGGAAAGTTATGACCAACCTAGATAGCATATTAAAAAACAGAGACATTACTTTGCCAACCAAGGTCCGTCTAGTCAAGGCTATGGTTTTTCCTGTGGTCATGTATGGATGTGAGAGTTGGACTGTGAAGAAAGCTGATTACTGAAAAATTGATGCTTTTGAACTGTGGTGCTGGAGAAGACTCTTGAGAGTCCCTTGGACTGCAAGGAGATGCAACCAGTCCATTCTAAAGGAGATCAATCCTGGATGTTCATTGGAAGGACTGACACTAAAGCTGAAACTCCAATACTTTGGCCACCTCATGCGACGAGTTGACTCACTGGAAAAGACTCTGATGCTAGGAAGGATTGGGGGTGGGAGGAGACAGGGGCGACAGAGAATAAGATGGCTGGATGACACCACCGACTAGATGGACATGAGTTTGAGTGAACTCTGGGAACTGGTGATGGACAGGGAGGCCTGGCGTGCTGTGATTTATGGGGTTGCAGAGAGTCGGACACGACTTAGCGACTGAACTGAACTGAACTGAACTGAGGTCTCAACTTAAAAATGCATATCTATATTTTCAATTCAAAAGGATAGTATTGCCTCTTCATTATGATACCAAAATGGATATAATTTAATAGATTACTAGTTTTACACCATAAAATGAAAGACCATTACCAGTTAGGGAATACTAATATTTGGGCGTGATATTTTGTCACTTTTTATTCAGAATTCTGTTATAATTAAGGCTATTATTTGTTGGATTTTTTTGATGCTGGATATTGCAAAGTTTTTTCATGTAACACCCCTTTCTTATGTTCACTATAAAAAAGAGGCAAATGGAAGCTTCAGTTCAGTTCATTTCAGTTGCTCAGTCATGTCCAACTCATTGTGACCGCATGAATCACTGCGTGCCTGGCCTTCCTGTCCATCACCAACTCCCGGAGTTCACTCAAATTCATGTCCATCAAATCGGTGATGCCATCCAGCCATCTCATGCTCTGTCGTCCCCTTCTCCTCCTGCCCCCAGTCCCTCCCAGCATCAGAGGCTTTTCCAGTGAGTCAACTCTTTGCATAAGGTGGCCAAAGTATTGGAGTTTCAGCTTTAGCATCAGTCCTTCCAGTGAAAACCCAGGACTGATCTCCTTTAGAATGGACTGGTTGGATCTCCTTGCAGTCTAAGGGACTCTCAAGAGTCTTCTCCAGCACCACAGTTCAAAAGCATCAATTCTTCGGCGATCAGCTTTCTTCACAGTCCAATTCTCACATCCATACATGACCACGGGAAAAACCATAGCCGAAGAATTCATGCTTTTGAACTGTGGTGTTGGAGAAGACTCTTGAGAGTCCCTTGTACTGCAAGGAGATCCAACCAGTCCATTCTAAAGGAGATCAGTCCTGGGTATTCATTGGAATGACTGATGTTAAAGCTGAAATTGCAATACTTTGGCCACCTCATGCGATGAGTTGACTCACTGGAAAAGACTGATGCTGGGAAAGGTTGGGGGCGGGAGGAGAAGGGGACAACCGAGAATGAGATGGCTGGATGGCATCACCGACTCTGTGGACATGAGTTTGAGTGTACTCCGGGAGTTGGTGATGGACAGGGAGGCCTGGCGTTCTGTGATTCATGGAGTCGCGGAGAGTCGGACACGACTGAGCGACTGAACTGAACTGAACTGAACTGAACTGACTAGACGGACCTTTGTTGGCAAAGTAATGTCTCTGCTTTTTAATATGCTCTCTAGGTTGGTCATCACTTTCCTTCCAGGGAGTAAGTGTCTTTTAATTTCATGCCTGCAATCACCATCTGCAGTAATTTTGGACCCCGAAAAATAAAGTCTGACACTGTTTCCACTGTTTCCCCATCTATTTGCCATAAAGTGATGGGTCCAGATGCCATGATCTTAGTTTTCTGAATGTTGAGCTTCAAGCCAACTTTTTTACTCTCCTCTTTCATTTTTGTCAAGAGGCTTTTGAGTTCCTCTTCACTTTCTTCCATAAGGGTGGTGTCATCTGAGTATCTGAGGTTATTGATATTTCTCCTGGCAATATTGATTCCAGCTTGTGCTTCTTCCACCTTAAGCAAATTCAGTTCCTAATGTTTCAGAGCTGCAAGATTATCGTTAGACTGCAAATACTAAACTGGTGATACTAGGGGTCTCTCATACATTGCTGATGGGTGTGTATAATGGTGTAACCACTTGACAAACAGTTTCATTTTCTCTACTAAGTCTTAACATAGGCATATCCTATGAAACAGAAATGTTATATTCGGATAAAAACCCAAGAGAACTGAATTCACACATGCAGCAAAAGTCATAGTGCTACTCTTATAAGGAAGGTTTTGAGAGGAAGATAGGATGAAGGAAGTCACTGTGTCTCAGTCTGGCTTCAGCTTCTTTGAGCATTCATTTATAAGAATGTTCTCTAAGATTGTGTGTGTGTGTGTGTGTGTTATTCGCTCAGTCCTGTCTGACTCTTTGCTACCTCATTAGCCTGGCAGACTCCTCTATCCATGGAGTTTTCACACAAGAATACTGGAGTGGGTAGTCATTACCTTCTCCAGGGGTTCTTCCCTACCCAGGGAGCGAACCTGGGTCTCTCACATTGCAGGCAGACTTTTTACTGTCTGATCCATTGGGTAAGCCCCAAGAGAGTCTGTAGGTAAGATCAAAAGAGATACCTGAAAAACATGGGACTCAGGGTCATTGGAGATTTTAGTATGGGGCTTACATTTTTATTTAAGGAATGACATTTTGCAGATATTGGAAAGCATAAATCAGAATAAGCCTTTTAAAATTCAAGCACTAGAAGTGTGTGATCTGATATCTTTTCCAACTTTGTGATTAATCATCTATGTGCACTTGCAATAATAATACTTGCTAAGGATAAATACTTCTTTTTTATTTTATTTTATTTATTTTTTAAATTTATTTATTTTAATTGGAGGCTAATTACTTTACGTTATTGTATTAGTTTTGCCATACATTGACATGAATCTGCCCCGGGTGTACATGTGTTCCCCATCTTGAACCCCCCTCCCACCTCCCTCCCCATCCCATCCCTCTAAATACTTTCAATAGCTAGTAGGCTAAAATTTTTGCTTTCATAAAATGATTTACAAAAAGAAAGTTTCTGTAATGCACTTTGGAGTCCAAACCTCATATTTTTACTATTGAAAAAAATTTTTTCTTTTGTTTGCAAATGTAATTTTTTGAAAAAGGACTTACCACCTTGGGTAACATAAATTTCATTTTAATTTTGCTTTGACAATTTATCCGTTATAATCCAGTATATATTCTGTTTTCCATCTGTATCCATTGAACTGCAACAAAAAAATGGAAATGCATACAATCCCTTTACTTCTTTTCCCTCCCATGGGGCTCAGTGGTAAAGAATCCACCTATCAATGCAGGAGACTTGGGTTCCGATCCCTGGGTCAGGAAGATCCACTGGAGGAGAAAATAGCACCCCACTCCAGTATTTTTGTCTGGGAAATCCCATGAACAGAGGAGCCTGTCAGGCTACAAGGAGTCCATGGAGTGGCAGAGTCGGATATGACTTAGCGACTGAGCATGATGAGCACAAAGCCCACGTGTCTGTTTCAAATATATCATTTATAGGTAATATGGCAGTGCTCCTTGACCTGCAGGTGAACCGCATAGTACAACTGAAATGAATTAGCACAGTATATCCTCTATAGCTAATAAATCCAATACAAGTAGCATTTTAGGACTTTTGGTAGGAATTAATGGATACAGATCCTTTCTCTGGACAGTGTTTTGTGTGCTTGAAGGACTAGAATAGAACTGCTGTATTTATTTTGCTGTCATGATTTGAGACTGAATTTGACTTTGGAGTCGGACAGAGCTAAAGTGGTCTCTCTGTTTCTCTATCTCACACACAAACATGAGATGTGGAGTCTTTATAAACTGAATGCTAACCCTGACACATCGCTTGACATTTAGTCGTGTGAAACAATCATTTCCCTGCATCTTTTGGTAGTTTGATTTGGTATTATTAAATTTCCAATCAGAAGTGTATAACATATCATATTTGGTACCAAGAATGAGATTTCACACATAACAGGCTCTAAAGTACTGGATTGCCTTAAATCTGTTAGGATATAGTAGGTAAGAAATTGAAGATACTAATTATTTTACATATAGTTAAATGATTTTTCTTTTAGTATAGTTCTCAAATCATGTACCTACCAAGACTTTGATATTAGGGAAATTGAGTCCAAAAGGTTTCTAATACTGAAATCTCTTCTAAGAGAGAGCCAAACTTGCTTTACAACTGTTTTCTGAAGGCAGAGAGAGAAGGAAAGTTTTGCTAAAGATTGCTCTTCTGTTTTTGGTCTACAATCCAAATTTACTGAGTTTGATAATTCAGATGGGTTTAATTCAGATAATTGAATGGGTCTCTTGCATTTCAGGAAAATCCTTTACTCTCTGAGCCACCAGGGAAGCCCCTTGAATGGTCAGACAAGCTTAATTTTATACATTGAGGTGAAGATAGTTTTAACAGGGAAATTAGAGACTTTGTATGAAAAAATATGGGGAACTCAGAAATATATGGGGCTTCCTAGGTGGTGCTAATGGTAAAGACCCTCCTGCCAGTGCAGGAGATGCAAGAGACAGGTTTGATCCCTGAGTTGGGAAGATCCCCTGGAAGAGGACTTGGCAACCCACTCCAGTATTCTTGCCTGGAGAACTCCATGGACAGAGGAGCCTGGCAGGCTACAGTCCAGTCCACAGTGTCACAAAGAGTCAGACACGACTGAATCAACTTAGCAAGCAAGCAAGAAATATGTGACTTTACTGGCCTTATCCAGGAGCATTATCTTAAGACTTCCCTGAATGATATAATAGTTAAGTCCTCACATTGTGGAAATGATAGATTTAGGAAAAATATAAAAATGTGCATATTTTACTAACCCATTATTAATTCAAATTGCTCCAAGAGGTTCAGTTCAGTTCAGTTTAGTTGCTCAGTCGTGTCCGACTCTCCGCGACCCCATGAATCACAGCACGCCAGGCCTCCCTGTCCATCACCAACTCCCGGAGTTCACTCAAACTCATGTCCACAGAGTCGGTGATGCCATCTAGCCATCTCATTCTCGGTTGTCCCCTTCTCCTCCCGCCCCCAACCTTTCCCAGCATCAGAGTCTTTTCCAGTGAGTCAACTCGTCGCATGAGGTGGCCAAAGTATTGAAGTTTCAGATTTAGCATCAGTCCTTCCAATGAACACCCAGGATTGATCTCCTTTAGAATGGACTGATTGGATCTCCTTGCAGTACAAGGGACTCTCAAGAGTTAGACTTCTTTAAAAAGATCCAGGTGAATGATCAGAGCACAGAAGACCCATAACAACTACTATGAAGGAGAAACCTCTAATTCTAGACTCAAGGTCTATGATTAAGTATGATTTCTGGGCTGGATTATTGGAACATGGAATTGACCAAATATAAATAGACCTAGAGCTACCTGTGATTTTAAAGGAGATGTTTATAAATAAACCTATCAACCTATGATTATTCAATTGTGTATTTCTTAGGTATCCAAACTAAAAGAGAATGGGATGCTCAAAAAATACAGCTTCAATTGGATGGTCTCTCAAATGCTAACAGAGGTTGTTTACATAGAATTAAATTAGGAAAGGTTATTCTTGATACTGGCAGAATTAGGGTTCATGGAGAAAATGGATCAAGGAGGCATTTACCCAAGTTAAACCAATACTGCCAAATCGGCCTTTCAGATATGAGGTCATTCTAGAGCAGTAATTGCCTATGACTTCTGCTTAGGAGATGATGATATGTGATGTATATCAGTGGCTACTGTGTGTTGTTTCCCACTTTTCTCACAATCAAACACAAATTTTTATTGGAAACTATTAGTCTGTGGCTTCCCAGGTGTCTCAGTGGTAAGGAATCTCCTGCCAATGCAAGAAGATGAAGGAGACATGGGTTCGGTGCCAGTGTCAGGAAGATTCCCTGGAGAAGGAAATGGCAACCCACTGCAGTGTTCTTGCCTGGAGAATTACATGGATAGAAGAGCCTGGCGGGCTACAGTGCATAGGGTTGGAAAGAGTTGGACATGACTGAGCGGCTGAGCATGGTCGCATTAGAGTATATTGGAAGCCAGTAAGTTATAATTTATCCCTAATTTACTAGGTTATCAAGAGCTCAATGCAAAACTAATAGGACTACCATCTTCCAGAAATCCTGGATGCAAAACTGAATGCAGTACATTTAAGTAAAGGAGGAGCCAGCAGGTTTCAAGTGAGTGCTTCTTATTGAGTGTATATTTGGGAGGCAGACAAAGACGTGAAGTACACCTGTCACCTTTGCTAGGTGTCCTAGCATCAGTCACTCTTTCTCTTCCTCTCTGCTCCTCTTTCCATCAAAGAACCATTTGTTTGAGAGAGGCTGGCTTCAGGTAGGGTCTAGGATTTGAGTACATTATTTGGTTTACTATTGTAGTTGTTGCTGAAACTTTCACAGACCTGAAAGAACCTTTGGAGGTTGGGAATAAAACATCCCATCTCCTTCATAGAACTTCTTGTGTGTTATCCCCTTCATTCCTGCAAATGTTTGTTCTAATGTGGCCAAAAGGAAGCCACCTACCCAAGGAAATGTTGCTTTTTAGCACTATAGAAAAATCATTTGGTAAGAGAGGTCAGATGTATTGTTACAGCAATGTGTTATATATTATATAATGTTTTTACTGAATGATCACAGATAAATAAAGGTAACTATAAATAGTATTATTCATTATTTCCATGCATTCTTTCTTAATGGGACTTTTATGACTAGATTCAGGGCAGAGAGAAATACTTAGATAAGTAGGTTTTTAAAAATTTATTTATTTTAATTGGAGGCTAATTACTTTACATTATTGTATTGGTTTTGCCATACATTGACATGAATCCACCCTGGGTGTACATTTGTTCCCCATCTTGAACCCCCCTCCCACCTCCCTTCCCATCCCATCCCTCTGGTTCATCCCAGTGCACCAGCCCCGAGCATCCTGTATCATGCATCGAACCTGGACTGACAATTCGTTTCACATATGATCAAAGAATATGTCTTATGAAAAACAATTCTCAAAGATACTGTTATTTGAACTCTTTCTTGTCATGTTCCTTTCAGTGCTGGTGAAGATTTATAAAAAGTAACTATATATTAAAGGATTTATGTGCACAAGGAAAAAGCAAAAAAGAAAAATTTTGCAATATCCTCCCTGAGGGCAAATTTTTAATTGTTATTTATTGAGCTGAGAGTGATTGAACTAGGTTTACTATAAAATATAGGGCTGGATGTGGCCCTTGAACCTTGCAAAGAATTTAGATTTGAGAGGTGTTTTAAATTTTTATTGAATGGTAAATGTTTCTCTTTTTGATCTCATATGAATCAAATATGCCCTGTGAGTTTTTGATGCTTGCTAGTCAGCATTCTGTTTAATTGTTCAACTTTAGGGAAATGTATCCAGTGACTTCTCCTGTGAGCCGTAATCACACTGGTTAAAAGATTCATGGGGCCCATTCATATCTTGTTTAGCACCTCCCATGGTACAGATCAGAGTGTGGAGGCTATCTTGCCTTCATAAGTCGTCCTGTGCTTGGATCCTCTCAGTGGGGCACTGAAAACACGCTGAGCATTTGGTTCCTCATTTCCCATTACAGTCCCGCTGAATTTCAGTTGGCCAATGATGAGACATTAATGTTTATCTAGATTATATTTAAGGAGGAACTCAGTGAAGTACTTGAAAGAAAACTGCTAAGAGAAAAACCTTCTGGGGAAGAACTTTTAATTTTACTATTCACATGCATGAACTCTGGGTATGTATCATGAGACAGTTTAAGACAATGAACCTGATTTTCTTTCTGCTTTACAGAAAGGGTAGAAGATTGGCATAAAAACATGCCCTGTGAGAAGTTTTGCATGGGTTCATATAGAGTATGCAAGGATGTAATTCTACCAAGTGAGCAATGTACGTCACTGCAAAGACTTCAGCTATGGTGGGTGGGAATTGATTAAGCTGCATTCAAGTCTTGCCCCTTTGTGCACCGATCTCCCCACTGCATAGAGTATGTCAGGGGTTAAGAGAAGGACACAAGAAAGTTTTAGGAAACTGATGGATTACAGAGAGCATTTCTTATCCTTTCATTTTGGCCTCATGCTTAGAATTAAGAATTGTTAACAGTACTCTTGCCTGGAAAATCCCATGGAGGAGGAGCCTGATGGGCTTCAATCCATGGAATCACTAAGAGTTGGACATGACTGAGCGACTTCATTTTCACTTTTCACTTTCATGCATTGGAAAAGGAAATGGCAACCCACTCCAGTGTTCTTGCCTGGAGAATTCCAGGGACGGGGGAGCCTGGTGGGCTGCCATCTATGGGATCGCACACAATTGGACAAGACTGAAGTGACTTAGCAGCAGCAGCAGCAACATACTCATGGGATCAGATTATCTAGATAAAAATTCATAACAATAAGCGCTTCCCAAGTGATGCAGTGATAAAGAATACACTTGAAAATGCAGGACATTCAAGAGACTCAGATTCAATCCCTGGGTTGGGAAGATCCTCTTGAGTAGGAAATGACAGACTACTCCAGTATTTTTCTTGGAAAATTCCATTGCTCGTGGAGTCTGGTGGGTTACATGTGATTACAGAGTCAGACACCATGGAGCACACATACAAAGTCATCACAACAATTATCAGTCATTCTGGGAGGGATCAGACAGTATCACATGTAGGCTTAGAAACCTTTCCTCAGGACATGCACATGTGTGCATACACTTACCACACTAGGTGAGGGTGTTTGCAAGTATGGAAAGATGAATTTGCACAATTTTAGAAGTACTGATTTAAGGCATAAGTTTTCTATCTCTGCATATCATTTCAAACTTAAGGACTGTAAAGAAAAAAAAAAAAAAAACAACAACAAAAAACCCTCCAACAGGGAAATTGCATTTGTCACTTCTGTTCTTTATAAAATAGCATGTGCTTACTCTTTAGTGATTTCCTATGCCTGCCTCTTTAGCTGGTTTGTGGGTTTAGGGCTGTGGTTCAGGAGGCCGGGAGAATTATCTTCATATAAAGGAAGGTGAGGAGACTAAACTTGTGATCTGTAGCTCTGAATCATAGCCAAAGTGCAAGGATGTGGGGATAAAGTGGAGAGCTGCTGATCTAGGCAGAGAATGAACAAGAAAATCAATTAAATACTAGTGAATATAAACAAACTTAGCATCTAATTTACATAATTAAAAATTTAAAAATCTCAAAGAACAAGTGTTTTTTTTTTTTCCTGGATATTTGTGATAAACTTATGACTGTAAAATCTGAGCTGAATTGAGGGAAGATATGAACTCTTTATTTATGCTGCTTATCTTCAGTTAATATTAATATTAACAAATATTAATATAATTGTTAATGAGTTACTTCCCTTGGATAAATCTGACAATGTTCTGTAAATTATGATTTTTGCATTGTATTTCCTTTATAAAATCTAAAAACATCCCTGTTTCCTGAAATATATCTGCCACCAAGTGTAGACCTGTATTTTGATCTTTGTGTGCTGCAAAAGAACATTAAGAAATATAACTGTAATTGAAAATAGAAATAATGTGGACTTTCTTGAGTTTTACACATTTATAAGTAAATGGTCTGTATCTCGTGCCTTTGTTGGCTTTCTGTGAGCTGTAGTTTCTGGGAAGTGAGCAGCTCTCATTCCTGTAACTCTTTTAATCCAGTCATTCGTGTGCCTCCTTCATGAGGATTCAGTACGGCTGTGGTGCTGTTATCCTTCTGATAGGAACTCTAACTTGGTGTAAAGCCCCAAAGGTCTGTTACTTATTTTTATTTTATATTGTGCTATATTTTATTTACAGTGTTGTGTTTGTTTCAGCTATATAGCAAAGTGGTACAGTCATATATATATATATATATGAATTAACAAAAGCAGTTCCTGTCTTTTGATGGGATGCTCATGGTTTATAACATAAATGGCATTATTTTGAGAGAGGGATAACTTAGGTATGGCATTGGGTTTTTTTTCTTTTTGCTGCTTGAGGTAGTTGTAAAATAACCTAATGTAGCTTTTTACAACTGTGTATTCTATAGTATTTATTTCATTTGGTGAAATTTTAACTGTTAATATTTTTGGCATTGTGCTTTGTACCATTTATTAAATAAAAATTAAAAAAAAAGAAAATTGCACACTGAATTATGCATCTATATCCTGAAAATAGTTTTTAAAAATATCCCTTTTATATATGAGAAGTATATAAAATATTACCTCCATCTTTTCTTTTCCTGACATAAGATGTGCTGTGTTTGTTGTGCTTAGTTGCTCACTTGTGTCTGACTCTCCGACCCCATGGAACTGTAGCCTGCCAAACACCTCTGTCCATGTGGGTTCTCCAGGTAAGAATACTGGAGTGGGTGGCCATGCCATCCTCCAGGGGATCTTACCAACTCGTCCAGGGGATCTTACCAACCCAGGGATCAAACCCAAATCTCCTGCATTGATAGGTAGAGTCTTTACTGTCTAATCCACCAGGGAACCTTCCATGAAAGTGAAAGTCTCTCAGTTGTGTCCCACTCTTTGAGACCATATGTACTACACAGATCATGGGGTTCTCCAGGCCAGATTTTCCCAACCCAGGGATCGAAACCAGGTCTCCCGCACTACAGGAGGATTCTTTACCAACTGAGACACAAGGGAAGCCCGGAACCCGATATAAGATCCGTTCCGTTCCATTCCGTCGCTCAGTCTTGTCCGACTCTTTGCGACCCCGTGGACTGTAGCCTACCAGGCTTCTCCATCCATGGGATTCTCCAGGCAAGAATAGTGGAGTGGGTTACCGTTTCCTTCTCCAAAGGACTAACCAAATGATATTATCTATTTAAGATGAGGAGGCTTAATGTATCCTTGAAAACAGTCCCATGTGAATTCATGTCCAGCTGGGCAAAGACAACCTGAATTGGTGGGAAAATTGGCAGATGTGGAGTCATCTGTTTCTAAAGCCATATGCTTTTGACTAAGTCACCTAGATTTTATGAAACTCAGTATTCACACTTGAAAATGGGACATAATATGTCACAGATTGTTGATGAAAGAATTTGAGTTAAGTCAAATTACAGAATATATGTAAAATGCTTAGGGAATTTCTATCTTATACACTTTTATAATCATCTCAGCGGGAGGTGGAAGACAGATTTTAAAAAAATGTAACATCTGAGAACATGCCAATAATTATTTTTCAAAGGTATTTTCATTAATAATTAAGATACAATAGAAAAAAACTCTGATAGTTCTTGCTTACAGTAATGGTTATATTTGTGTATACATGTGTGTGTGCTAAGTTGCTTCAGTTCAGTTCAGTTCAGTCTCTCAGTCGTGTCCCACTCTTTGCGACCCCATGAATCACAGCACACCAGGCCTCCCTGTCCATCACCAACTCCCGGAGTTCAAACAAACTCATGTCCATCGAGTGGGTGACGCCATCCAGCCATCTCATTCTCTGTCATCCCCTTCTCCTCCCGCCCCCAATCCTTCCCAGCATCAGAGTCTTTTCCAGTGAGTCAACTCGACGCATGAGGTGGCCAAAGTATTGGAGTTTCAGCTTTAGCATCAGTCCTTCCAATGAACACCCAGGATTGATCTCCTTTAGAATGGACTGGTTGGATCTCCTAAGTTGCCTCAGTCATGTCCAATTTTTTGCAACCCTATGAACAGTAGCCCACCAGGTTCCTCTGTCCATGGGATATCCAGCAAGAATACTGGAGTGGGTTGCCATTTCCTCTTTCAGGGGATCTCCCTGACCCAGGGATCAAACCCACAACTCTTGTCTCCTGAATCAGTAGGCTGGTTCTATCGTTGGCACCACCTGGGAAGCCCTGTCTGCCTGTGTATCAGGGTAGTATTCTAAGTACTGTAAATATATAAACTGGCTAAATCATTCTAGCCTCTATGAGACAAGTGATATTGTTGTCCTATTCAGTTCAACTGCTCAGTCGTGTCCAACTCTTTGTGACCCCATGGACTCAGTACACCAGGCTTCCCTGTCTATCACTAATGCTAAATATAATATTTAGAATTACTGATTGTTGTCCTATTGCTTTATTGCAAATGAGAAAAATGAAGACACAGAAAATTTAAGTAACTTGTCCAAGGTCACATGGGTAGTAAATGTCAGAGCCATGAATTGAAACCTGACAGCTTGAGCTCGTAATATTCATATTATGCCATATACTCTATGCTATAATGCCTCTCACTGAAAGTCAACCATAGGTGGAAGTCTGATTACACATGTGGCTAAGCATAGATGAAAATAGATTCTTGTTGATAGGCTAGTTTTTCAGTGAGATCCTAGTATCCATTTAGCGATTGTATTTTGCTCTACTGAATGATCATTTTAAGAGTGAAGAGGACTAATTGTTAGTTCACTGAAAAAAGATCAAAGTCTGTAGTTTCCTGCTACTGCTAAGTCACTTCAGTCATGTCCGACTCTGTGTGACCCCATAGACGGAAGCCCACCAGGCTCCCCCGTCCCTGGGATTCTCCAGGCAAGAACACTGGAGTGGGTTGCCATTTCCTTTCCTATGTGGACCAAAATGGATTTTTTTGACTTTGTAGATAAAAAGATCATGTTTTATATTTCACTTATCTGGTTTCAGATATACTTTTTCCTGAAACTTCAAAAGTTAGTTTCTTTAGTAAATGATAATGGATTTCTAAATTAAAATTCCAGATTTGTTATCTCATATCTCTGAACTTGGGGCAATTGCTTAGCTTTATTATGTCTCTTCAAATCACAATTAGTGATAGTTATGATTGGAAGTCTGTGGTATAGGATTATAGAAGTTGTAAATGATTCAAAGCATAAAGCATATGTAGTGTTTAGAATCCCCAATTGTTTCATTTCCATTGTGTCTCTGCAGACAATGAATTGAAAAATTATTTAGCCAATTATTTTTACAACACACAATGACAAGCTGTGATCAACAGACAGTGTGCCTTCATTATTCAGACCAGCCAAATAATTACATATGAGATTTGATCACAAAAAGCTTAAAGACTTAAAGAAAGTGCTGCAATATTGTCCCATGAAATGAATTTCCTATATCTTAAAGTGCTCCTCATGTGTCATCCCATTACTTCTAAGGCTCTGCTGTATTGTCTTTTGTTTCCCTAGTTGTCATTCAGTTCATAGCTCTGTCTGTTGGATTGTGTGTGTGATTTGAGGTTAATTAAAATCAATGATAAATTATAAATTGAGGTGCAAAAATCAGGGCAGCAATGAATGGGAAAATTTCAAACTAGTTGTACAAAGTCTATGGGACTCCAAAAATATTGGACATTGTCAAAGATAAAAGCAAAAACTTGTAGGAAGTGCTAAGAATTTACACAGTGAAACTGGCATCTACTTTTTGGTCCTAATTATATTCTCAAATATAAAATTCAGAAATCACTTTTACAAACATAAAGAAAATAATATTCGGGTACTGAAGTCATTTAAGGGAGCACATAAACACAAGCAATAATAACACAACGTTGCAATTGGCATGTGTGTTTATTTTTGGTTTCAAAATCTGTTTAATAGGACATCCATGATAATAATAATGAAGTTAGTATATTTTCCTCAGATTTCACATCTTTTACATATCTTTTATGTATTTTGGGGGGCTTTAAAATTAATTAATGTATTTATTTTAATTGGAAGCTAATTACTTTACAATATTGTGGTGGTTTTTGCCATACATTGACATGAATCCGCCATGGGTGTACATGTGTTCCCCATCGTGAACCCCCCTCCCACCTCCCTCCCCATCCTATCCTTCTGGGTCATCCCAGTGCACCAGCCCTGAGTACCCTATCTCATGCATTGAACCTGGACTGGCGATCTAATTCATATATGGTAATATACATGTTTCAATGCTATTCTCTCAAATCATCCCACCCTTGCTTTCTCCCATAGAGTCCAACAGTGTGTTCTTTACATCTGCATCTCTTTTGCTATCTGACATATAGGGTTATCATTACCATCTTTCTAAAATCCATATATATGTGTTAATATACTGTATTGGTATTTTTCTTTCTGACTTACTTCACTTTGTATAATAGGCTCCAGCTTCATCCAGCTCATTAGAACTGATTCAAATGCTTTCTGTTTTAATAAATGAGTAATATTCCATTGTGTATATGTACCAAGGCTTTCTTATCCATTTGTCTGCTGATGACATCTAGGTTGCTTCCATGTCCTGGCTATTATAAGCAGTGCTACGATGAACACTGGAGTATACGTGTCTCTTTCAATTCTGGTTTCCTCAGTGTATATGCCCAGCAGTGGGATTGATGGGTCATATGGCAGTTTTATTTCCAGGTTTTTAAGGAACCTCCAAACTGTTCTCCACAGTGGCTGTACTAGTTTGCATTCCCACCAACAGTGTAAGAGGGTTTCCTTTTCTCCACACCCTCTCCAGTATTTATTGTTTGTAGACTTTTTGATAGCTGCCATTCTGACTGGTGTGAGATGGTACCTCATTGTGGGTTTAATTTTCATTTCTCTGATAATGAGTGATGTTAAGCATCTTTTCATGTGCTAGTCATCTGTATGTCTTCTTTGGAGAACTGTCTGTTTAGTTCTTTGGCCCATTTTTTGATTGGGTCGTTTATTTTTCTGGAATTGAGCTGTAGGAGCTGCTTGCATATTTTTGAGATTAATTCTTTGTCAGTTGCTTCATTTGTTATTATTTTCTCCCATTCTGAAGGCTGTCTTTTCACTTTGCTTGTAGTTTCCTTCATCGTGCAAAAGCTTTTAAGTTTAATTAGGTCCCATTTGTTTATTTTTGCTTTTATATACGTTACTCTGGGAGGTGGGTCATAGAGGATCCTGCTGTGGTTTATGTCAGAGAGTGTTTTGCCTATGTTCTCCTCTAGGAGTTTTATAGTTTCTGGACTTACATTTAGATCTTTAATCCATTTTGAGTTTATTTTTGTGTATGGTGTTAGAAAGTGTTCTAGTTTCACACTTCTACAAGGGGTTGACCAGTTTTCCCAGCACCACTTATTAAAGAGATTGTCTTTTCTCCATTGTATAATCTTGCTTCCTTTGTCAAAGATAAGGTGTCCATAGATGGGTGGATTTATCTCTGAGCTTTCTATTTTGTTCCATTGATCTATATTTCTGTCTTTGTGCCAGTACCAACCAAACTCTCTTGATGACTGTGGCTTTGTAGTAGTGCTTGAAGTCAGGCAGGTTGATTCTGCCAGTTCCATTCTTCTTCCTCAAGATTGCTTTGGCTATTCGAGGTTTTTTGTATTTCCATACAAGTTGTGAGATAATTTGTTCTAGTTCTCAGAAAAATACTGTTGGTAGCTTGAGAGGGATTGCACTGAATCTATAGATTGCTTTGTGTAATATACTCATTTTCACTATATTGACTCTTCTGATCCACGAACATGGTATATTTCTCCATCTGTTTGTGTCATCTTTGATTTCTTTCATCAGTGTTTTATAGTTTTTTATATATCACTCTTTTATTTCTTTAGGTAGATTTATTCCTAAGTATTTTATTCTTTTTGTTGCAAAGGTGAATGGAATTGTTTCCTTAATTTCTCTTTCTGTTTTCTCATTGCTAGTGTATTGGAATGCAAGGGATTTCTGAGTGACTATTTTATATCCTGGCACTTTACTATATTCATGGATTAGCTCTAGTAATGTTCTGGTGATGTCTTTAGGGGTTTCTCTACTGAGGATCATGTCATCTGCAAACAGTGAGAGTTTTACTTCTTCTTTTCCAATCTGGATTCTTTTTATTTCTTTTTCTTCTGATTGCTGTGGCTAAAACTTTCAAAACTATGTTGAATAGTAGTCATGAGAGTGGGCACCCTTGTCTTGTTCCTGACTTTAGGGGAAATGCTTTCAATTTTTCACCATTGAGGATAATGTTTGCTGTGGGTTTATCATATATAGCTTTTATTATGTTGACGTATGTTCCTTCTATGTCTGCTTTATGGAGGTTTTTTTTTTTTATCATAAATGGATGTTGAATTTTGTCAAAGACTTTCTCTGCATCTATTGAGATAATCGTATGGTTTTTATCTTTTAATTTGATAATGTGGTGTATTACGTTGGTTGATTTGCAGATGTTGAAGAATCCTTGTATCCCTGGGGTAAAGCCCACTTTGTCATGATGCATGATCTTTTTAGTATGTTGTTGGATTCTATTTGCTAGAATTTTAAGGATTTTTGCATCTATGTCATCAGTGATATTGGTCTGTAGATTTCTTTTTTTGTGACATCTTTGTTTTTTTGATGATTGTGGCCTCATAGAATGAGTTTGGAAGTTTACCTTCCTCTGAAATTTTCTGGACGAGTTTGAATAGGATAGGTATTAGCTCTTCTCTAAATTTTTGGTAGAATTCACCTGTGAAGCCATCTGGCCCAGGGCTTTTGTTTGTTGGAAGATTTCTGATTACAGTTTCGATTTCCATACTTGTGATGGGTCTGTTAAGATTTTCTATTTCTTCCTGGTTTAATTTTGGAAAGTTATACTTTTCTAAGTATTGGTCCATATCTTCCAAGTTGTCCGTTTTATTGGCATATAGTTGCTGATAGTAGTCTCTTATGATCCTTTGTATTTAAGTGTTGTCTGTTGTGACTTCTCCATTTTCATTTCTAATTTTGTTGATTTGATTCTTCTCCCTTTTTTTTCTTGATGAGTCTGGATAGTGGTTTGTCTATTTTATTTATCTCTTCAAAGAACCAACTTTTAGTTTTGTTGATTTTTGCTATAGTCTCCTTTGTTTATTTTTCATTTATTTCTGGCCTAATTTTTATTTATTTCCGTCTACTAACCCTGGGGTTCTTCATTTCTTCTTTTTCTAGTTTCTTTAGGTGTATAGTTAGGTTATTTATTTGATTTTTCTCTTGTTTCTTGAGGTAAGCTTGTATTGCTATGAGCCTTCCCCTTAGCTCTGCTTTCACTGAATCCCATAGGTTTTGGGTATTGTGTTTATATCTTCATTGATTTCTATGCATATATATATATATTTTTAATTTATTCTGTGATTTGTTGGTTATTTAAGTGCTTGTTTTTAGCCTCCATATGTTTGTATTTTTAATAGGTTTTTTTCTGTAGTTGACATCTAATCTATCTGCATTGTGATCACAAAAGATTCTTGAGATGATTTCATTTTTTTTCAATTTATCAATGCTACATTTTTTGGCCGAGGATGTGATCTATCCTGGAGTAGGTTCCACGTGCACTTGAGAAAAAGGTGAAATTCATTGTTTTGGGGTGAAATGTGCTATAGATATCTATTAGGTCTAACTGGTCCATTGTATCATTTAAAGTTTGTGTTTCCTTGATAATTTTCTGTTTAGTTGATCTATCCATAGGTGTGAGTGGGGTATTAAAGTCTCCCACTATTATTATGTTGCTGTTAATTTGCCCTTTCATACCTGTTAGCATTTGCCTTATATATTGCAGTGCTCCTATGTTGGATGCATATATATTTATAATTGTTATATCTTCTTCTTGGATTGATCCTTTGATCATTATGCAGTGTCCTTCATTGTCTCTTTTCATGGCCTTTATTTCAAAGTTATTTTATCTGATATGAGTATTGCTACCCCTGCTTTCTTTTGGTCTCCATTTGTGTGAAACATTTTCCAACTCTTCACTTTCAGTTTGTATGTGTCCCTTGTTTTGAGGTGAGTAGACAGCATATATAGGGGTTTGTTTTTGTATCCATTCAGCCAGTCTTTGTCTTTTGGTTGGGACATTGAATCCATTTACATTTAAGGAAATTATTAATAAGCATGATCCCATTGCCATTTACTTTTTTGTTTGGGTTCGAGTTTATAAACCTTTTCTGTGTTTCCTGCCTAGAGAGAATCCTTTAACATGTGTTGGAGAGCTGGTGTGGTGATGCTGAAATCTCTCAGCTTTTGCTTGTCTGTAAAGCTTTTGATTTATCCTTCATATTTGAATGATATCCTTGCTGGGTACAGTAATCTAGGTTGTATGTTTTTCTGTTTCATCACTTTAAGTAAGTCCTTCCATTCCCTCTGGCCTGAAGAGTTTCTATTGAAAGGTCAGCTGTTATCCTTATGGGAATCCCCTTGTATGTTATTTGTTGCTTTTCTCTTGCTGCTTTTAATATTCGTCTTTGTGTTTGATCTTCGTTAACTTGATAAAATTCACATATCTTTTAAATGTGAAATAAAATATTAATTTTTTGGAATTCTGATGTTTTATTTCAGTTGTTTGTCTTTTTAAAAAATGAAGTTAGTAGTAAATCAATATTTTTTATACTTGTATGTTATTTTATATAACAAATATTGTGGAAATTCTCTATGAGTTCAGCTCTGTGCCTATGGATAAAAATAATTACAAGAACTTAGATTCAAATACTGAGCTTCTGAATATGATAAACGCAAGCCACATATCACAAACCAAATCATAAAATGAAATAAATTTAAAATTTATTTCCTCTAACACAGTAACCATGTGTTAAGTACCAAATAGTCCCATTTGGCTAGTGGCTAATATATTGAACAGGGAAGATGCAGAACATATCCATCGTGGCAGAGGATTCTATGAGACTGTTAAGTTAATTCACAACAGTTCTGCATGACTCTGGTAAATATTATATTAAATTGGAGTATTTGGTTTACATTATTACAATGTAACAATATTTTACATTTTAAGAATATGTTATGTCCTTGTTTTCTCACTGTCTCTGAGGCTGTATATTGGTACCTGTACTTTGGACATCTGTTTGGCAATATCTACTCATGATGAAAACACATATCCTATGACCCAGTGATTCTACTCCACGGTACATGCCAAACATTGTTGCATGGAGATGTTTGTCAAAAGACTGTACCAAAATGTTCATAGCAACAGTATTTATATTAGACAACAATTGCAAAATACCCAGCTGCCCATCAAAAAAAGAACCAATGGCTAAATTGTGGTATATTCACACAATTTAATACTAATCAGTCATGAGAATGAATGAATTACAACTATGTTAAAAAATATTGATGTATCTCCCAGACATAAGTTTTCCAGGCACAGAAGAGTACATTCTGTCTGATTAAAAAAAAAAAAAAAAAAGAATATGTTATGTATGCTCATGATTGCAGTCCTTACCCTTACAATGTGGTCATTTTAATAAGACACCAGAAATTTAAGATTTACTTCCAGTAATTGGGTCAGATTTTACCAGAGTAATGTTCAATTCAGTTCAGTCGTCCAATGATGTCCGACCCTTTCCAACCCCATGGACTGCAGCAAGTCAGGCTTCCCTGTCCATCACCGACTCCCGTAGCTTGCTCAAACTCATGGCCATCGAGCCAGTGATGCCATCTAATCATCTCATCCTCTGTCGTCCCCTTCTCCTCCTACCTTCAATCCTTCCCAGCATCAGGGTCTTTTCCAGTGTGTCAGTTCTTCACATCAGGTGGCCAAAGTATTGGAGCTTCAGCCTTAGCATCAGTCCATTCAGTGAATATTCAGACTGATTTCCTCTAAGATTGACTGGCTTGAACTATTGCAGTCCAAAGGGCTCTCAAGAGTCTTCTCCAACACCACAGTTCAAAAGAATAAATTCTTCAGTGTTCAGGTTTGTATATGGTCCAACTCTCACATCCATACATGACTACTGGAAAAACCATAGCTTTGACTTGATGGACCTTTGTTGGCAAAGTCATCTCTGCTTTTAATATGCTGTCTAGGTTTGTCATAGATTTTCTTCCAAGGAGTAAGTGTTTTTTAATTTAATGGCTGTGGTCATCATTTGCAGTGATTTTGGAGACCAAGAAAATAAAGTCTGTCAGTCTTTCCATTGTTTCCTCATTTATTTGACACAAAGTGATGGGACTGGATGCCATGTTCTTAGCGTTTTGAATGTCGTTTTAAGCCAGATTTTTCACTCTCCTCTTTTACTTTCATCAAGAGGCTCTTTAGTTCCTCTTCACTTTTCTGCCATAAGGGTGGTGCCATCTGCATATCTGAGGTTACTGATAATTCTCCTGGCAATCTTGATTCCAGCTTGTGCTTCATCCAGCCTGGCATTTAACATGATGTACTCTGATTCTAAGTTAAATAAGCAGGGTGACAATATACAGCTTGGATATGCTCCTTTCCCAATTTGCAACCAGTTTGTTGCTCCACGTTCAGTTTTAACTGCTTCTTCTTGACCTGCATACAGATTTCTCAGGAGGCAGGTCAGGTGGTATTCCCATTTCTTTAAAAATTTTCTACCGTTTGTTGTGATCCACAAAGTCAAAAGCTTTAGCATAGTCAGTAATGTAGGTTTACTTTTATTTTTCTATTAATCTCATTTAAAGATAATCATTTTTGATCATTTTAGTCTTCAATATTAATAAAATTTACGAAGATTTAGTCAAGGAATAAACATATACCCTCCATCCATGGGATTTTCTCGGCAAGAGTACTGGAGTGGCTTGCCATTGCCTTCTCCAAAGCAAATATTAGTACTAGGTTAAAAGCATGACACCCTAGTAGCTGTGGCTCAAAGAACACAAAACCCAGGACAAAACAAAGTCCTTAGCTTCAAACAACATATAATTAATATGGCATATATGCAAAAAGTTATGAGGCAAATATTTTGTTGTAGGGCTTTTTGATGAGAGAGATATCAAGTGTTGAAAATCAAGGAAAGTTTTGTGGAAAATGTGGGATTTTAGATAGGTCTTTTTATAGTTTATTTTTAATTGGACGATAACTGCTTTGCAATATTGTGTTAGTCTCTGTCATATAACAATATGAATCAGCCATAGGTATACATATGTCCCCTCCATCTTAAATCTCCCTCCCACCTCCCACCTCATCCCACCCTCTAGGTGTCACAGAGCACCAGGTTGAGCTCTCTGTATCATACAGCAAATTCCCACTATCTATCTTTTTTACATTTGGTAATGTGTATGTTTCAATACTACTCTCTTGTTTCATCCCACCCTCTCCTTCCTTCACTGTGTCCACAAGTCTATTCTCTTTGTCTGCATCTCTATTGCTGCCCTACAAATCAGTACCATTTTTTCTACATTCCATATACATGCACTAATATGATTGACTAAACTATAGACAGATCTTTACCTTACTATGGGCCCTGGCCTCCATTTTCTTAGTGCATTTACTTTGGAAAGCTTGAAGTTGCAAGTTCTTTCTCTGACTTTAAAATGTATATAAATCTTCTCAGAAGCCCCTTGCCAGTTTTAAAACTCAGGAATGTCTTTCTCAAGTGCCTGGGAGCCATCCCTCTGAAAGTAATCATCCAGAAACATATTATTCCTATCCCTATGTCTCAGGTTCAGAGGGACAGTAGAAGTCTAAAGTGGATAAACAAAAACTGGCAAAGACACCTGGGCTTCCCTGGTGGCTCAGTGGTAATGAATCCACCTGCCAATGCAGGAGACATGGGTTTGATTCCTGGGTTTGGAAGATTTCCCTGGAGAAGGATATGGCAACCCTCTCCAGTACTCTTGTCTGGGAAATCCCATGGACAGTGGAGCCTGGTAGGCTACAGTCCATGGTGTCATAAGAGAGTCAGACACGATTTAACAACTGAACAACAACAACAAAGCAAACACAAAGGCCTGATCAAACTTATCAACCTCTCCCCTAACATCTTTTAATAATTTTCCATTAGCTCACTAGTTCAGTGCTGAAAACAGATTTAAAGTTAATCTCTCCCATAATGCAATAATCTCAAATAAAGTCTTTCTATATACTAATCTCTATACAATGCAATTTTACTTTGAGACCCTGTGTTAGTTTCCTGTTGCTGCTGTAACAAATTCCCACAAGCTACTGACCTAAAACAACAAAAAATAATTTTACTATCTTCTTGTTCAGGAGTTCATAAGTCTAAATGGATCTCACTTGGCTAATGTCAAAATGTCAGCAAGGCTGAAATCCTCTAGAGGCTCTAGGGAACAATCTTTTTGCTTGTCTTTTCCAACTTATAGAGACTGGTTGCATTCCTTGGTTCTTGGCCCCATTATCCGTCTTCAAAGCCAACAATTGGACCACGGTGACCTCTGCTCTGTCATCACATCTGTGACTATGAAACTTCTTACTTCTTCTTTAGCTTGTAAGGATCTTTGTAATAGCATTGGGCCCATCTGGATAATCAGGATAATCTCATTCAAAGATCACTAACTCAATCCTATTTGAGGAGTCCTTTTTAGTATACAAAGCTACGTAATCACATATTCTGGTGATTAGGATATGGATATCTTCAGGGGAGGGGAGTATTGAACTTCCTACTTCTAAATATTTGGAAATTAAATATAAAATATAAAAATATAAAGCAATTTTTGAAAAAGAATATCAAGATAATGTCTTGACGTTGATTTTTAAAAAGAGTTAGGAAAAGTAGGGTCGCAAAGAGTCGGACACGACTGAGCGACTGAACTGAACTGAACTGAATTTAAAATAAATGATACATCTGCATTTCAATAAGTAAATGACTGAGAAAGAGTTGTTCAGAAGTAAAGTGGTAAAATGCTTATGAATGCTTGCCAGTTGCTTCAGTAGTCTCCGAATGATTGCAACCCTATGGACTGTATCCCTTCCATGGTATTCTCAAGGCTAGAATACTGGAGTGTGTTGCCATGCTCTTCTCTAGGGGATCTTCCTGACCCAGGGATTGAACCTGCATATCTTATGTCTCCTACATTGGCAAGTGGATTCTTTACCACTAGCACCATCTGGGAAGCCATGAAATGCTTATATCTACTTGTAATGAATAAGTTTGAAGAAAAGTAAAGCAAGCAAAGAGTATTATTACTATTTTTCACGTTTGGAAGTAAAGTTTACATAGATTTATTCATACACACACATACATATGCACAAAATAATCATCAGTAGAAGGTGTTATATTAGTAATTTAAATACAAAGAATATTTAGTATTCATTGTATATTAGAAAAGAAAGGCTTTTCTCCTAGTAGTGTAAGTTTTCCAAGTAATGAACAATTTATGGGAAAAATATTACAATTATGCCTCAGTATTCAGGAAAGTTTCATACCTGAAAATTCACTGTATACCAAAACCATCTAAATGCTATGTATTTATATGTGAGATAGAATATTTTAGCTTTAAATAATTAAAAACAGATGCTTTAACCCATATAAATACCTGATTAAATACTCGGTTTGTGTGGGATATGCAACAATTGTTCATTCCTTATAATTTTACAAAATATCATCAGATAATTAGAATTCCTCGTGCCCGTGCTCTAAATAACAGTGGCGTGCCTCTTGTACACACACACACACACTTCCCAAATTTTCCAGACAACTACTGTAGGAAGCACTTCTCACCCTTGAATTTTAAAGATCTTGCCAACCTTCTCATTTTTTAGAGGAAGGCAATGCAGTTACCATTGATTAAGGGATTCTTGGAGATTTAGTCTAGGGGGAAATTTCAAAGATTAGGGGTACACTAAAGAACTGCTGCTGCTGCTGCTACGTCGCTTCAGTTGTTTCAGACTCTGTGCGACCCCATAGATGGCAGCCCACCAGGCTCCCCTGTCCCTGGAATTCTCCAGGCAAGAACACTGGAGTGGGTTGCCATTTCCTTCTTCAATGCATGAAAGTGAAAAGTGAAAGTGAAGTCAAGCAGTCGTGTCTGACTCTTCGCGACCCCATGGACTGCAGCATACCAGGCTCCTCCACCCATGGGATTTTCTAGGCAAGAGTACTGGAGTAGGGTGCCATTGCCTTTTCTGACACTGAAGAACTAAATTTATCCAAATTTCCTTTTTCACAGAATTTTGGTGTTTTTTTTTGTGAATATGACAAAAATAATTTAAATAGAAAAGTATATTGTGTCATGTACTAGAAAGTGATGTGTTTATTCACGATGCAGTCATTAAAAATATTTATTATGTACTTATTTTGAGCAAAGCACAAAAGAAAACTTTACAAGAAAACTTTCAAGCATGCTAAAATTTTTGTAATTTATTTTTTCCTATTGAAACAGTGGGACTGTTTTAAGCATGGGAGTGAAATCATCTGATTTGAATTTAAGCAAGATCACTCTGCTCTGCAGGAAATGGAGAATGATGTAGAGGATTGGATCAGAGGATTACTAGTTAAGGGTACATTAGATTAGAAATGATAGTGAGCTACAGTGTGGCAGTAGGTAGACAGAAGTGCACAGACTTCATATATATTGCAGAGATAGAACCAATCAGATTTACAAAGAATTGAATTTCTGAGATATTGTTAAAAGCATTTTTAAGATTGACTTCTTGGTTTCCAAATTGAGTAAATCAGCAGCAATTATGATAAAGAGTTCGGGAGAGTGTGTGGTAATCCATGGACAAAAAAAAATTGAATATTATTTTATTTGCTAGAATTGCAGAGTTGAAATTCACATATTTTAATTGTTTTGCAGAATTTGAATGCCTGCATTAAATTAAGGTTTAGGCATGTGGATGTAAATAAAAGTAGATTGTTAGAAAATAGAAGGAATTGATTTTTAAGCACTTTTCATAACTACGAGAGCAGTATTTTCAACTGAATTTCAGCTTCTCTTGAAAAAATGCTAACAGATAATTACACTAAAAATATCAGTCCTCACATTATTTAGTATCATCAATTTTCTTCTTTAAAACTCAATGAATAAATATCAATTGCTTTTGGAAAGTATTTCACCCAAAAATAGGACTTTATTTTTTGGACAAATTATACCTTTATCCAGCACTTTAACATATTTGTGTTTTTAAAATTATTTCTATGTACTATCATATTTAAATATGCCTAGAAGTTAGTAATGCAATTGCTTTAGTTGAACAAAATACTCTGATCAATAAAACAGAGAGAAAGGGAAGATGCTCAATTCCTTTTTTGAAGCTCTTGTTAAAGAGGAGGTCACACAAGCTTATACTAGTAAATTAAGCACTGAAGATCTTCAACATGGAACAGGAGATGTTAAGAATAAATCTCATTATTCTGTGTATACCTTCCATGATTGTCTAAAGTTCTGGCAGCTTGAATGTTGGCAATAAAAAATGTCAGTTTGCAAAATTAAAAGATTGTATTTTTAAATGAAGTAAAGACAAATCAATAATGCTCTGTCCTGTTTAATATTTTATGTTATTACTATTTTCTATTTAATTAACCATGCTTTGTATGAAGCTATGCAATTGCAGGTAGAGTAAATCAGAAACATCTATCAGAGCAGTCTACGTCCCATTACCTGCTGTTAAATCTCAGTATTTAAAACTAAACACACACACACACACACACACACACACACATGCACACACATACACTCATGCAGTCAACACAGACATATATGTGAGCATATAATTAAAACCTTATTATTACAGACTATTTCTTGTCATTTTCTCTTAAGAAAGTTTGCTCCTATGTTCTAAAATTGTAAATATTACTGGTATATTTCATTCTGTTTTTAATGAGAAATGTAGGGGCTTCAGGGTCAGACAGAACACAATTCAACTCCTATTCTGGCACCTGTTTTGATCCTTCCTTCCTTTATTTTGGGTAACTTAATCAACTCATCAGAATTCTAGCTCTCTGTAATATGGTATCTACTCTAATTAGGATTTAGTTAATTGTAAATGGTCAAACAGGAGATGGCAAGAGTGAACATCAACATTTCAGGGATCAGTGAAATAAAATGGACTGGAATGGGTGATTTTAACTCAGGTGACTATTATATTTAATACTGTGGGCAAGAGTCCCTTAGAGGAAATGGAGTAGCCATCATAGTAAACAAAAGAGTCTAAAATGCAGTTCAGTTCAGTTCAGTTCAGTCGCTCAGTCGTGTCCGACTCTCCGCGACCCCATGAATCACAGCACGCCAGGCCTCCCTGTCCATCACCAACTCCCGGAGTACACTCAAACTCATGTCCACAGAGTCAGTGATGCCATCCAGCCATCTCATTCTCCGTCGTCCCCTTCTCCTCCCGCCCCCAACCTTTCCCAGCATCAGAGTCTTTTCCAGTGAGTCAACTCGTCGCATGAGGTGGCCAAAGTATTGCAGTTTCAGCTTTAGCATCAGTCCCTCCAATGAACATCCAGGATTGATCTCCTTTAGAATGGACTGGTTGGATCTCCTTGCAGTATAAGGGACTCTCAAGAGTCTTCTCCAACACCACAGTTCAAAAGCATCGATTCTTCGGCGATCAGCCTTCTTCACAGTCCAACTCTCACATCCATACATGACCACGGGAAAAACCATTGCCTTGACTAGACAGACCTTGGTTGGCAAAGTAATGTCTCTGCTTTTTAATATACTATCAAGGTTGTAGTTGGATGCAATATCAAAAATGAAAGAATGATCTCTATTCCTTTCCAAGGTAAACCATTCAATATCATAGTAATCCAAGTCTATGACCCAACCAGTAATGCTAAAGAAGCTGAAGTTGAATGGTTCTATGAAGACCTACAAGACCTTCTAGCACTAACGACCAAAAAAGATGTCCTTTTCATTATAAGGGACTGGAATACAAAAGGAGGAAGTCAAGAGATACCTGGAGTAACAGGCAAATTTGGCCTTGGATTACAAAACAAAGCAGGTCAAAAGCTAAGAGAATGCACGGGTCATAGCAAACACCCTTTTTCAACAACACAAGAGAAGACCCTACACATGGACATCACCAGATGGTCAACACCGAAATCAGATTGATTATATTGTTTGAAGCCAAAGATGGAGAAGCTCTATACAGTCAGCAAAAGCAAGACTGGGAGCTGACTATGGCTCAGATCATAAACTCCTTATTGACACATTCAGACTTAAATTGAAGAAAGTAGGGAAAACCACTAGACCATTCAGATATGACCTAAATCAAATCCCTTATGATTATACAGTGGAAGTGAGAAATAGATTCAAGGAATTGGATATGATAGACAGAGCACCTGAAGAACTATGGATGGTGGTTCATGACATTGTACAAGAGGCAGAGATCAATACCATTATCAAGAAAAAGAAATGCTAAAAGGAAAAATAGTTGTCTGAGGAGGCCTTACAAATAGATGAGAAAAGAAGAGAAGTGAAAGGCAAAGGAGAAAAGAAAAGATATACTAATTTGAATGCAGAGTTCCAAAGAATAACAAGAAGAGATAAGAAAGTTTTCTTCAGTGATCAATGCAAAGAAATAGAGCAAAGCAATAGAATGGGAAAGACTAGAGATCTTTTCAAGAAAATTAGAGATACCAAGGGAACATTTCATGGAAAGATGGGCTCAATAAAGGACAAAAATGGTATGGGCCTAACAGAAGCAGAAAATATTAAGAAGAAGAGGCAAGAATACACGGAAGAACTATAAAGAAAAGATCTTCATGACTCAGATAACCATGATGGTGTGATCACTCACCTAGAGCCAGACATCCTGGAATGTGAAGTCAAGTGGGCTTTAGGAAGCATCACTACAAACAAAGCTAGTGGAGGTGAAGGAATTCCAGTTGAGCCATTTCAAATTCTGAAAGATGATTCTGTGAAAGTGCTGCACTCAATATGCCAGCAAATTGGAAAACTCAGCAGTGTCCACAGGATGGGAAAAAGTCAGTTTTCATTCCAATCCCAAAGAAAGGCAATGCCAAAGAATGTTCAAACTACCACACAATTGCACTCATCTCACACGCTAGTAAAGTCATGCTCAAAATTCTCCAAGCCAGGCTTCAAAGTATGTGAACCATGAACTTACAGATGTTCAAGCTGAATTTCGGAAAGGCAGAGGAACCAGAGATCAAATTTTCAGCATCCATTGGATCATCAAAAAATCAAGAGTTCCAGAAAAACATCTACTTCTTTTTTATTGACTATGCCAAAGCCTATGACTGTGTGGATCACAACCAACTGTGTAAAATTCTCAAAGAGATGGGAACACCAGACCACATAACTTGCTTCCTGAGAAATCTGTATGCAGATCAAGAAGCAAGAGTTAGAACTGGACATGGAACAACAGACTGGAACCAAATCAGGAAAGGAGTATGTCAAGGTTGTATATTGTCACCCTTCTTATTTAACTTATTTGCAAAGTACATCATGCAAAATGCCAGCTGAATGAAGCACAAGTTGGAATCAAGATTGCTAGGAGAAGTATCAATAACCTCAGATATGCAGATGACACCACCCTTAGGGCAGAAAACAAAGAAGAACTAAAGAGCCTCTTGATGAAATTGAAAGAGGAGAGTGAAAATGTTGGCTTAAAACTCATCATTCAGAAAACTAAGATCATGGCATCCAGTCTCATCACTTCATGGCAAGTAGATGGGGAAACAGTGAAAACAGTGGCAAACTTTATTTTTGGGGGGCTCTAAAATCACTGAAGATGTTGACTGAAGCCATGAAATTAAAAGATGCTTGCTCCCTGGAAGAAGAACTATGACAAAACTAGACAGCATATTAAAAAGCAGAGACATTGCATTGCTGACAAAGGTCCATCTAGTCAAAGCTATGGTTTTTCCAGTAGTCATGTATGGATGTGAGAGTTGGACTGTGAAGAAAGCTGAGTGCTGGTGCTTTTGAACTGTCATATTGGAGAAGACTCTTGAGAGTCCCTTGGACTGCAAGGAGATCAAACCCGTCCATCCTAAATGAAATCAGTCCTGAATATTCATTGGAAGGACTGACGCTGAAGCTGAATCTCCAATACTTTGGCTGCCTCATGCAAAGAACTGACTCATTGGAGAAGACTCTGATGCTGGGAAAGACTGAAGGAGGGAGGAGAAGGGGATGACAGAGAAAGAGATGTTTGGATGGCATCACCAATTCAATGAACATGATTTTGAGTAAGCTCCGGGAGTTGGTGATGGACAGGGAAGCCTGGCGTGCTGCAGTCCATGGGGTCAAGAGTCAGACAGGACTGAGTGACTGAACTGAACTGAACTCTTAATGGAGAAGCTTTAGGATTTAGTTAGTTTTGAATATTAACTGAGATAATGTGTTGGTATTGCCTAATGTTAGTGCCTGATACATAGAGATTTCTCAATATAAAAAGGGGCTATCTGAAAGTTTGTGATCTTTTGCCAGAATTTTCCAACTTCTCATAGCCCAACCCCTAGAAACCACCTTTCTCTTCATTAGGCTTTTAAGATTTGACATATAAGTAATAATATAGAGTATTTTTTTCTCCATCTGTCTCACTTCACTTAGCATAAACCATAAATGTCCATCCATGTTGTCCCAAATGGCAGGATTTCCTTCTCACGACTGAATAATATTCTATTTGACAAATACATCACATCTTTTTTATCCACTCATCTTTTGAAAACACACTTAGGGTCTTCACATGTCTTGGCTATTTTGAATAATGCTACAATAAACATGCAAATTGATCGCTGAGGAAGGCTTTCTTATCTCTCCTTGCTATTCTTTGGAACTCTGCATTCAGATGCTTATATATTTCCTTTTCTCCTTTGCTTTTCACGTCTCTTCTTTTCACAGCTATTTGTAAGGCCTCCTCAGACAGCCATTTTGCTATTTTGCATTTCTTTTCCATGAGGATGGTCTTGGTCGCTGTCTCCTGTACAGTGTCACGAACCTCTGTCCATAGTTCATCAGACACTCTATCTATCAGATCTAATCCCTAAAATCTATTTCTCACTTCCACTGTAAAATCATAAGGGATTTGATTTATCATATCTGAATGGTCTAGTGGTTTTCACTACTGTCTCCAATTTAAGTCTGAATTTGGCAATAAGCAGTTCATGATCTGAGCCACAGTCACCTACTGGTCTTGTTTTTGCTAAATGTATAGATCTTCTCCATCTTTGGCTGCAAAGAATATAATCAATCTGATTTTGGTGTTGAGCATCTGGTGATGTCCATGTGTACAGTCTTCTCTTGTGTTGTTGGAAGTGGGTGTTTGCTATGACCAGTGTGTTCTCTTGGTGAGATATAAGAAGAGGTCGCAAGAATACACAGAAGAACTGTACAAAAAAGATCTTCATGACCAAGATAATCACGATGGAGTGATCACTTACCTAGAGCCAGACATCTTGGAATGTGAAGTCAAGTGGGCCTTAGAAAGCATCACTATGAGCAAAGCTAGTGAAGGTGATGGAATTCCAGTTGAGCTATTTCAAATCCTGAAAGATGATGCTGTTAAAGTGTTGCACTCAATATGTCAGCACATTTGGAAAACTCAGCAATGGCCACAGGACTGGAAAAGGTCAGTCTTCATTCCAATCCCAAAGAAAGGCAATGCCAAAGAATGCTCAAACTACCACACAATTGCACTCATCTCACATGCTAGTAAAGTCATGCTCAAAATTCTCCAAGCCAGGCTTTAGCAATATGTGAACCATGAACTCCCAAATGTTCAAGCAGGTTTTAGAAAAGGCAGAGGCACCAGAGATCAAATTGCCAACATCCGCTGGATCATGGGGAAAGCAAGAGAGTTCCAGAAAAACATCTATTTCTGCTTCATTGACTATGCCAAAGCCTTTGACTGTGTGGATCACAATAAACTGTGGAACATTCTGAAAGAGATGGGAATCCCAGACCACCTGACCTGCCTCTTGAGAAACCTGTAAGCAGGTCAGGAAGCAACAGTTAGAACTGGACATTGGACAACAGTCTGGTTCCAAATAGGAAAAGGAGTACATCAAGGTTGTATACTGTCACCCTGCTTATTTAACTTATATGCAGAGTACATCATGAGGAATGCTGGGCTGGAAGAAGCACAAGCTGGAATCAAGATTGCCGGGAGAAATATCAATAACCTCAGATATGCAGATGACACCACCCTTATGGCAGAAAGTGAAGCCTCTTGATAAAAGTGAAAGAGGAGAGTGAAAAGGTTGGCTTGAACCTCAACATTCAGAAAACAAAGATCATGGCATCTGGTCCTGTCACTTCACTGGAAATAGATGGGGAACAGTGGAAATAGTGTCAGACTTTATACTTTTGGGCTCCAAAATCACTGCGGATGCTGAGTGTAGCCATGAAATTAAAAGCCACTTGCTCCTTGGAAGGAAAGTTATGACCAACCTAGATAGTATATTAAAATCAGAGACATTACTTTGCCTACAAAGGTCCGTCTAGTCAAGGCTATGGTTTTTCCTGTGGTCATGTAGGGATGTGAGAGTTGGACTGTGAAGACAGCTGATCGCCGAAGAATTGATGCTGTTGAACTGTGGTGCTGGAGAAGACTCTTGAGAGTCCCTTGGACTGCAAAGAGATCCAACCAGTCCATTCTAAAGGAGATCAATCCTGGGTATTCATTGGAAGGACTGATGCTAAAGCTGAAACTGCAATACTTTGGCCACCTCATGCAATGAGTTGACTCACTGGAAAAGACTCTGATTTTCGGATGGATTGGGGGCGGGAGGAGATGGGGATGACAAAGAATGAGATGGCTGGATGGCATCACCGACTCAATGGACATGAGTTTGAGTGAACTCCGGGAGTTGGTGATGGACAGGGAGGCCTGGCGTGCTGTGATTCATGGGGTCGCAAAGAGTTGGACACGACTGAGCGAAAGAACTGAACTGAACTGAACTGAAACATGCAAATGCAGACAGATGTCTTTACTGATTTCATTTTCTTTTGGATATATACCCAGCAGTAGGATTTCTGGGTTACATAGTAGTTCTGATTTTTACTTTGTTCAGGAGCCTCCACACTGTTGTCCATAATGGCTACATCTATTCACATTTCTAGCAACAGTCTACAATTACTCCCTTTTCTCTACATCCTTGCCATCATTTGTTATCACTTGTTGTTGTTGTGATTATGGTTAATAAAACTGTGTTATATACTTGAAAGTTGCTAACAGAGTAGTTCTTCAACATTGTCACCACAAGATAGAAATGTTTGTGTAATATGATGAAGGCGTTAGCTAAAGCTACTTTGCCAAACATATTACATGTTTATCAAATAAACATAAACCTTAAACTTATACAGTATTATATATTAATTATAGCTCAATAAAACTAGGGGGGAAATGGCTTATAATATAGGGCTTGAATAAAATTTTCAAATTTTCTTACTTTTTTTTCTGGATATTAGTAAAGCATCTCAGAAAAAGTACAAAGTGGAAAGAAAATCTTTGATATCTAGTCTCCCATGTGGCTCCAGTCTCCTCAATTATAAGCCATCATGTAGCTTTCTCACACTGAATTCACTGTTTGTATGTGATGAATGGAATTCATCTAAAGTGACAATATTTGACTCCCAACCCTAAGTTACAAAGGGCATTGCAGCTTTTATCTTGACCTTCTGGACAGATTACTATAAAGGAAGTAAGAGATCACACTTGATTATCGTCAGGACACCCTGCAGAGAAATCTATGTCAGGAAGAACAAACACACCCTTGGACAGTTGCCAGCACCAACTTGCCAGCCTTGTCTGGAAACCACCTTGAGAGAACTTGTCCAACCCACATCAAGCCCACTGATGGTTATAACTCAACCTCATGAAAGACTCCACAGCCAGGAATGCCTGAGTATAGTGTATATATGTATACATGTAATGTACATGTATAGTGTATATATGTAATGTATAGTAGATATATGGAATTGAAGGCAGTGGGTAGGGAAGAGGCTAACTTCTTCCTTCTACTCAAAGATATTTACTTTATAGAACCTTTTCTAGGAGGTTGTACTCCACACATCATGCCTGAAGTGCTTGTCTACATTTGGAAGCTGAATTAGTGCTGATATGAGACTGTTTAGTGCCTTGAGAAGGGTAAAGTGTTTTTTCATATACAGAGTCATGAATTTTAGGGGCCAGTGGATAAACTCTGATGTCACTCTCTAAGACAGACCCTGTGATGTTCTCCTTCTGGCATTCTGTCCTCGCTTAGTACCCTTTCCATGAGATCAGGCCTGGCCCTTTGTGCTCTTTGGAAGGTAATGGAAAGGGTGAGGTATAACTCATGAAGAAAGATTATAAAAGGCAAACAGCCTCTGCCTTGGACTTTGGGCTACTTCATTTTGGGAAAGCCAGACACCATGCCATCAAGATAACTCAAGCAGTCCTCAGGAGAGATCTATATGGAGAGAAGCTTAGGCTACCAAAGATTAGCTCCTACCGGTCTGGCAACAATGTAAAGTGTGTGATCCACCTTGGAAGAAGATTGTCAAGTACCAATTAGTTCTTCAGATGACTGCAGCTCTAATGACAATTGATTGCTACCTCATTTGAGACCTCAAGTTAGAACATATCAACTAATCTATTAAAGTTTTTGATCCACAGAAATAGTGAGAAATAATAAATGGTTATTGTTATTTTAGTTTCAGGGTGACTTTATGTACCAATCAATGATATACCACTAAAGCTTACCTGATTCAAATGCACACTTTTTCCATTTCCAAAAGTAAATATATTTTTTTATCATCATCTTCAGATATGTGAAAGGTAAATAAGGTATCAGACAACATATGATAAAGTTTCTAAGATGCTGATCTGGCCTTTGAATAGGGAAATTGTGAATTGTAAAGAATAATGCCTGGTTAAAATAACTGTTAAGACATAAAAATTAATTTATATTTATCATATGACCTGGCTAAAACATAATTCCTAGTATGTAAAACTTTATGTGCCTGAGAAAATGAAGCAACTGAGTTCAAAACAATTAGTTCTTGGTTATTAGAGTAGCATGGGCTTCCCAGGTGGCTCAGTGCTAAAGAATCCACCTGCCAGTGCAGGAGATACAGGAGACCAGGTTGGATTCCTGGGTCAGAATGATTCCCCTGGAGAAATGGCAACCCATTCCAGTATACCTGCCTGGGAAATTCTATGGACACAGGAGTTGGATGGGCTATAGACCAGGGGTTCAAAAAAGGGTCAGATGTGATTGAGCACAGATTATCACAGAAGAAAATAAGTCCCTGGAAGAAAGCCCTGCCTCTGATGTAATAACAACCTTTGTGGAGAGTATCTAGTGTTCTGACAATTAGGTGTCTGATTTGCATATGTGGGCTAACAACAGAGGATGAATCCTGGGCCAAAGATGGAACTACTTATGTGAACACATTCTGATGGTTTAAATGGTGCCCTTGAGAGCACGTCAACCTGGTTCTTATTTCCCCAGAGAGGAACATTATGAAAATTGTCATGTTTGTCCTCATAAATTTATCTATGATTTTAGGAGGCACATATTCTATCAAGAGAAAAAGGACTTTTGAAGCAATATGTTTCATATCTAAAAATGTGTCAGATTTCCTCATCTCTCTAACTTACCTGTTTCCTATACATTTTGTTGCTGTGTAGAGTGTGTTAATTCAGTTCAGTTCAGTCGCTGAGTTGTGTCCGACTCTTTGTGACCCCATGAACTGCAGCACTCCAGGAGTATGTTAGTAGGAGGCACAAAAATGATGTTTAAGTAATACAGAAAATAAATTTTAAAAAATTGCTAGAGAGAACCTCAGCATAACCACTATCAATTAGAATATATTTTCCTATTTATTTAATCAAGGTTTAGTTGATTTGCAATACTATATTGGTTTTAAGTGTACAACATAGTGATTCAAATTTTTATAGATTGTGCTCCATTTAAAGTTATAAAATATTGGCTATATTCCCTATGCAGCATATCACTGTACCTTATTTATTTATTTACTTTTGGCTATGCTGGGTCTTTGTTGCAGTGTGTGGGTTTCTTGTTGTAGCTGATTTATTTTACGTGTAGTGGTTTGTGACTTTTAATCCACTACTCCTATTTTGCTTCTTAACCTTTCCTTCTTCCTATGGTAACTACTAATTTGTTCTCTTCATCTGTCAATTTAATCAGCCTTGTTACATTCATTCCTTTGTTTTCGTTTTTAGATACCGCATATGAGTGATAAATAAGGTATTTTTCTTTCTCTGCCAGAGTTACTCACTTAGCGTAATAGCCTCCGGGAGCATCCGTGTTGTTGCAAATGATAAAACGTGCTTCTCTTCTTTGGCTGAGTAGTATTCCATCCTCTCTCTGTGTGTACACACACTACATCTTCTTTATCCATCTATTTTTTTAATGGACGTTTAGGTTGTTTTGATATTGGCTACTAAAAATAATGCTGCTGTGAACCTTGGGGTGTCTGTATCTTTTTGAATTAGAGGTTTAATTTTCTTTGGTTATATACCCAGCAGTGGAATTGCTGGATCACATTGTAGTTCTATTTTTAGTTTTTCTGAGGAACTTCCATACTACTTTCCACAGTGGGTCCAATAGTTCACATTCCCATCAATAGTGTACAGGGTTCTTTTTTATCCACATTCTCACCAACACTTGTTATTTATATTCTTTTTGATGATAGCCATTCTGACAGGTGTGAGATGATATCTTATTGTGGTTTTGGTTTGCATTTCTTTGATGATTATTTAGTGATGTTGAGCATGTTACCATGTGCCTGTTGGATATCTTTATCTCTTCTTTGGAAAAAAATGTCTACTCAGGTCTTCTGCCCAGTTTTTAAATTTATTTTTTTTCATTGAGTTATATGAGCTGTTTATATATTTTGGATATTAACCCCTTATAGTGTTATCATTTGCAAATATTTTCTTCCATTCGTAGATTATCTTTGTCATTGTTTCCTTTCCTGTGCAAAAGCTTTCAAGTTGAATTAGGTCCCATTTCTTTATTTCTGCTTTTGTCTTTTCTGCCTTAGGAGACAGATCACACACATACACACACAAAGTGATATGGTTTATGACAGTGGGTTCTGCCCATGTTTTCTTCTGGGAGTTTTATGTTTTCTGTTCTTACATTTAGGTATTTAACCATGGTGAGTTTATTATTGTATATGGTGTGGGACAATGTTCTAATTTTATTCTTTTACATGTAATTATCCAGTTTTCCAAGCACCACTTATTATTTTATACACCACTTATCTATTTTATACGTTGTATATTCTTGCCTCCTTTGTTATAGATGTCATAAGTGACTGGATTTATTTCTGCATCCTCTATTATGTTACATTGATCTATGTGTCTTTTTTGTGCTAGTACCATAATGAATTGATCAGTGTAGCTTAGTAGTATATTCTGAAGTCAGGGATTGTGATATCACGAGCTCTGTTTTCATGATTAGTTTGGCTCTTTGTGCGTGTGTGTGTGTTTTGCTGTACAGATTTTAGAATTATTTGTCCTTGTTCAGTTGCTAAGTTATGTCCAACTCTATGTGAACCCATGGACTTCAGCACCCCAGGCTTCTCTGTCTTTCAGTAACTATCAGAGTTTGCTCAAATTCATGTACATTGGGTTAGTGATGCTGTATAACCATCTCATCCTATGCTGCCCTCTTATCGTTTTGTCTTCAGTATTTCCAAGCATCATGGTATTTTCCAATGAATCAGCTCTTCAAATTAGGTGGCCAAAGTATTGGCCATTCAGCTTCAGCATCAGTCTTTCTGAAAAATATTCAGGACTGAGTTCTCTGAGGATTGACTGGTTAGATCTCCCTGAGGTCCAAGGGACTCTCAAGAGTCTTCTCCAACATTACAGTTCAAAAGCATCAATTTTTTGGCACTCAGCTTTCTATGTAGTCCAGCTCTCACAACCATACGTGACTACTGGAAAAACCATAGCCTTGACCAGACGGACCTTTGTTGGCAAAGTAATGTCTCTGCTTTTTAATAGGCTGTCTAGGTTGGTCAGAGCTTTTCTTCCAAGGAGCAGGCATCTTTTAATTTCATGGTTGCAGTCACGATGTCCAGTGACTTTGCAGCCCAAGAAAATAAAGTCTGTCACTGTTTCCACTGTTTCCCCATCTATTTGCCATGAGGTGATGGGACTGCAGCCATGCGGCTCTGGAACAAGTAGTGGCTGCACCGTGCTGGAGGAAGAGGCAGCTGTGTGGCTCAGCAGCGGCTGTGATACCCCACATCCAAGGTCAGGAGCAGTAACTGTACTTTACTGGAGCGGCTGTGAGGAGATACCCCACTTCCAATGTCAGAGAAACCCCAGTAAGATGTTAGGCGCTGGAGCAACTGTGAGGATACCCCATGCTCAAGGGCAAAGGAGAAGACCCAACAGGATAGTAGGAGGAGCGAATTCGCATTTAGAATCAAACCCCATTCACCCCAGAGAAGCTCAGAGGACTCAAACAAACCTTGTGCACACCAGGACCCAGGGACCCCACAGAGACTGAGACTGAACTATCTTCTACTGCAGAGATACAGGACAGCAGTGACCTGACGCTGGGGCAGGGGCTCTGGGTGCAGAAGAATTGGGTGTGGCTTAAGCCCTCTTGGAGGAGGTCACCACTAACCCTATCATAGAGCTACCAGAACTTACACAGGACTGAGAAATAACTCTTGGAGGGAACAAACAGAACCTTGTGTGCACCAGTACCCAGGAGAAAGGAGCAGTGACCCCAAGAGACTGATCCAGACATGCCTGTGAGTGTCCAGGAGTCTCCATTGGAGGCATGGGTGAGTGGTGGCCTGCTGCAGGGTTAGGGGTACTGAGTGTAGTAGTACATGCATGGGATCTTTTGAAGGGAGTCGTCATTACTTCTTTACCTCCACCACAGTTTCAGTTCAGTTCAGTTCAGTCGCTCAGTCGTGTCCGACTCTTTGCGACCCCATGAATCACAGCACGCCAGGCCTCCCTGTCCATCACCACCTCCAGGAGTTCACAAACTCATGTCCATCGAGTCGATGATGCCATCCGGCCATGTCATTCTCTGTTGTCCCCTTCTCCTACCTGCAATCCCTCCTAGCATCAGAGTCTTTTCCAGTGAGTCAACACATCGCATGAGGTGGCCAAAGTATTGGAGTTTCAGCTTTAGCATCAGTGCTTCTAGTGAACACCCAGGACTGATCTCCTTTAGAATGGACAGGTTGGATCTCCTTGCAGTCCAAGGGACTCTCAAGAGTCTTCTCCAGCACCACAGTTCAAAAGCATCAATTCTTTGGTGCTCAGCTTTCTTCACAGTCCAACTCTCACCTCCATACATGACCACTGGAAAAACAATAGCCTTGACTAGATGGACCTTTGTTGGCAAAGTAATGTCTCTGCTTTTTAATAAGCTGTCTAGGTTCTTCATAGCTTGAAATATCAATAACCTCAGATATGCAGATGACACCACCCAGAAAGTGAAATCTTTCAGGATTTGAAATAGCTCAATTGGAATTCCATCACCTCCACTAGGTTTGTTTGTAGTGATGCTTTTTAAGGCCCACTTGACTTCACATTCCAAGATGTGACTTCACTTTCCTTCCAAGGAGTAAGCATCTTTTAATTTCATGGCTGCAATCAGCATTTACAGTGATTTTGGAGCCCCCCAAAAGAGTCTGACACTGTTTCCACTGTTTCCCCATCTATTTCCCATGAAGGGATGGGACCAGATGCCATGATCTTAGTTTTCTGAATGTTGAGCTTTAAGCCAACTTTTTCACTCTCCTCTTTCACTTTCCTCAAGAGGCTTTTTGGTTCCTCTTCAATTTCTGCCATAAGAAGAGGTGGCAATATACACAGGAGAACTGTACAAAAAAGATCTTCACAACCAAGATGATCATGATGGTGTGATCACTCACCTAGAGCCAGACATCTTGGAATGTGAAGTCAAGTGGGCCTTAAAAAGCATCACTACGAACAAACCTAGTGGAGGTGATGGAATTCCAACTGAGCCATTTCAAATCCTGAAAGATTTCACTTTCTAGGTGGTGTCATCTTCATATCTGAGGTTATTGATATTTTTAGCTATGAACAACCTAGACAGCTTATTAAAAAGCAGAGACATTACATTGCCAACAAAGGTCCGTCTAGTCAAGGTTATGGTTTTTCCAGTGGCCATGTGTGGATGTGAGAGTTGGACTGTGAAGAAAGCTGAGCACCAAAGAATTGATGCTTTTGTACTGTGGTGCTGGAGAAGACTCTTGAGAGTCCCTTGGACTGCAAGGAGAACCAACCAGTCCATCCTGAAAGAAATCAGTCCTGAATATTCATTGGAAGGACTGATATTGAAGGTGAAATGCCAATACTTTGGCCACCTGATGTGAAGAAATGACTCATTTTAATGACCCTGATGCTGGGAAATATTGAAGGCAGGAGGAGAAGGAGATGACAGAGGATGAGATTGTTGGCTGGTATCACTGATTCAATGGACATGAGTTTGAGTAAACTCTGTGAGTTGGTGATGGACAGGGATGCCTGGCCTGCTGCAGTCCATGGGGTTGCAAAGCGTTAGACATGACTTAACCACTTAAGTGAACTGAATTGATGGGAACTGATGCCATGATCTTAGTTTTCTGAATGTTGAGTTTTAAGCCAACTTTTTCACTCTCCTCTTTCACTTTCATCAAGAGGCTCTTCTTTTTCTTCGCTTTCTGGCCTAAGTGTGGTGTAATCTGTATATCTGATGTTATTGATATTTCTCCCAGCAATCTTGATTCCAGCTTGTGCTTCATCCATCCTGGCATTTTGCATGAGGTAGTCTGAATATAAGTTAAATAAGCAGGCTGACAAAGCCTTGTCGCACTCCTTTCCAAATTTGGTTCTAGTTTGTTGTTCCATGTCCGGTTCTAACTGTTGCTTCTTTACCTGCATACAGATTTCTAGGAGACAGGTCAGGTGGCCTGATATCCCCATCTCTTAAAGAATTTTCCACAGTTTGTTGTGATCCACAAAGTCAAAGCCTTTGGCATTGTCAATGAATCAGAAGTAGATGTTTTTCTGGAACTATCTCTCTCTTTTTTTTTTAGTCCAAGAAAATAAAATCTGTGACTTTTCCCATTTTTTCCCCACCTATTTGCCATGAAGTGACGGGACTGGATGGTTGCCATGATCTTAGTTTTTTGAATGTTGAGCTTTAAGCCAGCTTTTTCACTCTCCTCTTTCACTTTCATCAAGAGACTCTTTAGTTCTTCGCTTTCTGCCATTAGAATGGTATCATTTGTATATCTGAGACTGTTGATATTTCTCCTGGCAATGATGTCCTGTGCATATAAGTTAAATAAGCAGGGTGACAGCATTCATTCTTGGTGTACTCTTTTCCCAATTTTGAACCATCCCATTGTTCCATGTCCAGTGTAATTGTTGCTTTCTGTCCTCTATACTGGTTTCTCAGGAGACAGGTCAGGTTGTCTGGTGTTCTCATATCTAAGAATTTCCCACAGTTTGCTTTGATCCATGCAGTCAAGGTTTTAGTGTAGTCAATGAAGCTGATGTTTTCCTGGAACTCCCTTGGTTTTTCTATGATACAGTGTATGTTGGCAATTTGATCTTTTGTTCTTCTGTCTTTTCTAAACCTAGCTTTCACATCTGGATGTCCTCGGGTCATGCACTGCTGAAGCCTAGCTTGAAGTCTTTTGAGCATTACCTTGCTCACATGTGAAATAAGCACAATTGTGTGGCCGTTTGAACATTGTTGGTCATTGTCCTTCTTTGGGATTGGAATGAAAAGTGACCTTTTCATTTCATTGGAATGAAAAGTCCACTTTTCCTAGCCACATTGGAAAAGTTGCTCTTTTCCAATAGCCACATGGAATAGGTGGCTATTGGTGAGTTTTCCAAATTTGTCCTTGTTCTGTGAGAATTGCTGCTGATATTTTGATACAGATTGTATTGAATCTATAGTTGCCTTGGTCATTTTAACAATATCTGCGAACCTGGCATCTTTCTGTTAGTGTCACCTTCTATTTCTTTCATCAATATATCACAGTTTGCTCAGTACAGATACTATATCTCTTTAGACAGATTTATTTTTATGTAATTTATTCTTTCTGATGTGATGACAAATGAAATCATTTTCTTAATTTCACTTTCTTATAGCTCATTGTTTGTGTATAAAAATTTAGTGTATAGCAGATTTAGTGTTATACAGTTAGTATATAACAGATTTTTGTATATTAATTTTGTATCTAGTAATTTTACACAATTCATTGATTAACTGTAGAGGTTCTTTGGTGGCATTTTTAGGATTTTCTATGTATAGTGTCATGTCATCTGCTAACGGGGCTTCTCAGGTGGTGTAGTGGTCAAGAATCTGCCTGCCAATGCAGGAGATGTGGGTTCGATCTCTGGGTTGTGAAGATCCCCTGGAAGAGGAAATGGCAACCCACTCCAGTATTATCTGGAAAATTCCACTGACAGAGGAATTCCACTATCAGGCTACAGTCCATGTGGTCTCAAAGAGTCAGACATGACTGAGCACACAGCTGGAAACAGTGAAAGTTTTACATTTTTGTTTCAAATTGGATTCTTTTTCTTCTGTGATTGCTGTGATCAGTACTTTCCACACTATGTTAAATAGAAGTGTAGAGAGTGAGCATTCTTGTCTTGGTCTTGATTTTAAAGGAAAAGTTTTTATCTTTTCACTGTTGAATATGATGTTAGCTGTAGGTTTATTATATATGGCCTTATTATATTGAGGTATGTTGCCTCTATACTCACTTTTTTGGTAGTTTTTTTTTTTTTTTAAATGAAGGGCTGTTTAATATTGTCAAGTGATTTTTCTACATCTATTGAGATGATCATGTGATTTTTATTCTTCAGTTTGTTTCTTGGTATATCATAATGATTGATTTGTGCTATTGAACCATGCTTGAATCTCTGGAATAAATCCTACTAGGTCAAGGAGTATGATCCTTTTAATGCACTGTTAATTTGGTTTGCTAATATTTTGTTGAAAATTTTTACATCTGTATTCATCAGTAACATTGGCCTGCAATTTTTTTCTTGTAATATTCTTGTCTGGTTTTGGTACCAGATGGCACAGGCCTCATAAAATAAGTTCTAAAGATATTTTGCTGTGTGTTGGGGGAATATTTTGAGGGTAAGTATTAACTCTTCTGTAAATGTTTGGTACAATTCATCTGTGAAGCCATCTGGTCCTTGACATTTTTTCTCTCGGATTTTTTTGTTTTGTTTTTTTGTTTAAATTACAGATCCAATTTCATTAATGATAATTTGTCTGTTGATGTTTTCTTTTTCTTTGGTTCAGTCTTAGGAGGTTTTATCTTTTTAGGAATTTGTTTATTTCTTCTAGGTCAGGGATTTTCCCAACTTTTGGATCTAATGTCTGATGATCTGAGGTGGAACTGACATAATAATAATAGAAATAAAGTCCACAATACATGTAATATGCTTAAGTTGTCCCCAAACCACCATTCCTTCCCGCTCAAGTCTATGGAAAAATTGTCTTCCACAAAACTGACTCCTGGTGCCAGAAAGTTTGGGGACTGCTGTTCTGGGGTGTCCATTTTATTGGCATTTACTTGTTGGCAGTAATCTCTTATGATCCTTTGTATTTCTGCGGTGTCTGTTGTAAATATATATATATATATATATATATATATATATAAATAATTAGGGCTCTCCTTTTTTTCTATTTTTCTTTCATTAGTCTGGCTAAAAGTTTATAAATTATCTTTTTCAAAAACCAGCTTTTGATTTTATCTATCTTATGTACTTATGCGTTTTAAAAAAATCTCTTTTTCTACTCTGATCTTTATTCTTTCTTTCCTTCTACTAACTGCATTTTGTTTGTTCTTTTTCTAGTTGCTTTAGATATAAGATTAAATTGTTTGAGCTTTTTCTTGTTTCCTAAGTTAGGCTTATACCACTAAAAACTTAGAACTGTTTTTTTGTGCACCCCATAGATTTTGGATAGTCATGGTTTTGTTTTCACTTATCTCCAGTATTTTAAAAAATTTCTTTTATTTCTTCACTGATCTATTGTTTATTTATTGTTTATCTTCCACATGTTTGTGGTTTTTTGCATATTTAGTTTTTTTGTAGTTGATTTCTGGTCTCATAATAAAAAATGATGCTTGATAGGGTTTCAGTTTTCTTAATTTCACTAGATTCAGTTCATAATGTCTCCCCTCATTGGCTGATGTTGTAGTTATTGATTGCTTTGTCTGTCCACAAACACTTGATTAGAGAAGATATGTCAAGTTTTAACTTTTTTGTTTGATAGGTGAAATATACAATTGTTTGCTTGTACACTAAGAATGGTAACTATTAAGAATCTTCCATGCAGCAGGAACTGCATTTATATTAATTTGTTCTTACAATAAACAGACAGAGTTTCCATTAGAAACTACTGTCCTAAAAGGACAATTCAGTTGCCGAAAATCATATAATGTAAGTACAGGTATTCTGACTCATCTCTCTGATTCCAGGGAGGGGGTTCATTTCACTGCACTGCACTACCTCCAACCTACAGATTGAACCTTCAAATATATCCTTGAAAATAATCTTATTTTGCTGATTATAGCACATGTATCTTTGTTAATTTATGGCTTATGAATTCTGGTTTTGTTTTTGCATGACAAATGTCATTAAAGTTCTCTTTTTATGAATTCTCATTTTCTATGATGTATCATTATGAGAACTTGAATTTTAGAAAACAGTCTGCCAGCATGACTAGAGAAACCACTTTATGTTTTCCTTCTTCCCTATCTGAAATAAGGAAAACATTGTACACAGTTTTACAATGTGGCTCTATATTCTTCAGATTAAAAGCTTATGCCTATAACACATATACAGCCTGAATATTCTAGCTTAAAATTGCACAGAGTCTTTATGAAGATATGTATTTAAGATTCTTTCAAGCAGCCTAAAACGTTTAGTTGTTTAGATTTTAAAACTGACCTTTGCCAGTTGGGACTGTAATGCAATTTTCGAAGGAATAAAAAAGATAACTCAGAGATTTCTAAATGTTTAGCCTGATGTTAGCCATTATATTTAGACTTGAAAAAGAATAGTATAAACTGCATTTCAGTGCAATTTGGAAGTATTTCTAAACTTGGTTTTAATATATTTATTAACATTTCTGTGGATGAATGATACACAAAGTATTGATGGGAGGCATTGAAGGATAGAAACTCGGGTAAGTTTTAAGTTTGAGATCCAGACCTTGCATTAAAAAAAAAAAATCTTCATCAAATAATTGAAACAGAAGGATGAGCATTTCCACATCACCTTTCATTCAATTATACTAATTTTAAAATGACTGGCTTGACAAGTGTTGACGTTAATTTCATATTTGAAAACTACCAAATTTCTACTTATTCCTTTGATATAGTCAAAATAAGGAAGCAAACAAACAATAAGAAATGAATCTTAGAAACATGACTGAGACTATATATTTATGGCCTCTTATAAGTCACATTTTGTTACTCCACCTCAAGTTAATGATAAATAAGGCTATCTTGTTTTCAGCCCATAGCTTCTTTCATGATTAATTCTACAAGTAATATCACTATTTCACGTAACCGTAAGGTTCATTTTATTTTACACAGTACGATTTGTTGAAAAGACCTCACTGCTATAGCCAATAGGTTAGGCCAAACCACTTCCTTTTTCATATAGCAACTTGTTTTAGTTTCTGTCCTCCACCCTCAATGATCCATCTTACACGCTGTAGAGAGATAAGCCTTCTTAACATGCCAGTTTGACTCACCTGCTAAAAGTCTTGGAAAAGTTCTGTGACTGATGTGTAGTGTATCTCAAATACAGGAAATGGTACAGACATTTTAAAGATGATGCTCTGTATGGAAACTGGGCTATGACTACCCTGAAATCTGGTCTTCATATCACTTCTTTCCTCTATCCTTTCTACAGATTCTTAGCTGATTTTGCACTACAATTTTACTGTAGTATTGAATATACCCAGAGTATACTTCAAGAGCAGTGGCCTCAGGACACTTTCTTTTTATAAAAAGTTGTTTTCAAATCAGATGCTTTTTTAATTAGGCACTTCTGCCAGGTTTTCAACCATTCAGAAGGTGGTTCTTGAGAACTCTGATAATACCTTCTGGAGGTTTCTATCTCAACAGTACATTACTCTGTTGGAAAAAAATTCTATTGCTGGGACCTAATTTTTCTGAGTTCAAAATAAATTATGGGTGGGGATAATTCTAGTAAATGTCTCATAACATTAAAGGAAAAAAAAACTATGCAAAAAAACCTCAAGAGAAAATCATTTCAATGAATTGTCAAATTAGAAGAATGAATCCATTATGTCTTCAGTTCAGTTCAGTTCAGTCGCTCAGTCGTGTCTGACTCTTTGAGACCCCATGAATCGCAGCACGCCAGGCCTCCCTGTCTATCATCAACTCCTGGAGTTCACTCAAACTCATGTCCATCTAGTCGGTGGTGCCATCCAGCCATCTCATTCTCTGTCGTCCCCTTCTCCTCCTGCCCCCAATCCCTCTCAGCATCAGAGTCTTTTCCAGTGAGTCAACTCTTCGCATGAGGTGGCCAAAGTATTGGAGTTTCAGCTTTAGCATCAGTTCTTCCAATGAACACCCAGGACTGATCTCCTTTAGAATGGACTGGTTACATCTTCTTGCAGTCCAAGGGACTCTCAAGAGGCGTCTCCAACACCACAGTTCAAAAGCATCAATTCTTTGGCAATCAGCTTTCTTCACAGTCCAACTCTCACATCCATATATGACCACTGGAAAAACCATAGCCTTGACTAGACGGACCTTTGTTGGCAAAGTAATATCTCTGCTTTTTAATATGCTATCTAGGTTGGTCATAACTTTCCTTCCAAGGAGTAAGCATCTTTTAATTTCATGGCTGCAATCAGCATCCGCAGTGATTTTGGATCCCAAAAAGTGAACAGTTAAGGCCTTTCACTGTCTGCCCAAAAATTGTTTTCTGCACTCCTACAAAGCCAAGTACCATCCATATTAATTCTCCAAATGGGCATGGCTCATCATATCTGAGACTGTTCAGTCTAACAAGTGAAGTGAAGTGAAGTGAAGTCGCCCAGTCGTGTCTGACTCTTTGCGACCCCATGGACTGTAGCCTACCAGGCTCCTCTGTCCATGGGATTCTCCAGGCAAGAATACTGGAGTGGGTTGCCATTTCCTTCGCCAGAGAATCTTCCTGACCCAGGGATCGAACCCAGGTCTCCTGCATTGTACGCAGATGCTTTTACCGTCTGAGCCACCAGGGAAGTCTTTAATTTAATCAGAGCTTCAGCCTAAAGTGCATCTTATTTTTGTAGCTTATAGTCTTAGAAAGTGAATGCACTTTTATGAAAATACCATTGTTTTCTGCACCCTCTATGAAAAATCTCAGCATAGAATTTTGTCTCCTTACTCACAGAGCCTATGTAAATTACTGGTCATGTTTCTGACTTAGCACTTATTCCTTCCTCTTGTTTACTATTAGCTATATTTCCGAAGCTTTATGTTTTGTTTCCCCTTTTACTGTAAGGTCAAATGAGGATAAAACCTGTTCTGTGTGCTGTTGTGAATGTTTAATAAACCCTACCATATTTCTTCATGTGAAGTAAATATACAATTATTTAAAACTACCCTTTATTAACTGTATTTATGATATGCCTATAACTATAAACAAATAAAAAGTTTTCTAATATGTTGCATGATGAATGACAATACAATAAACATTCCATTCTTGTGTGAATATAAAAGTGGCACACTAATGATTTAGTGGTAAATAGATGTTTGGGAAACTGATGATGAAACAAACTGGTACTTTAGCCCAATTTTATAGGGTTGAAAATATTTTGTTGTCTATGTAAAGTTTACATAGGAAAATAACAGTAATGTGCACAGATTTAGTGTCACATAATGGTTAGTTCTATCCAAGGATTTAGGTAGAGAAGTGGTACTCTGTTGTGGAGGTCTTAAGTGTCAAACTCAGATGTATGTAAAACTATTTTAACCTTTTTCTTTCCTGTAAGCTATGAATACTTTGAAATAAGAAGAGATGTAAGTATCCTAGATGTGTCTTTTTTGACTGAATTCCCAAGTTGCTTTAGAGAATTTGAGAGAGAGTAAACACTATGCTCTCATAAACTAGACCTCAACAAGTGAATTGGGATGCACATAATTGCTCATGTCTAGTCTATTTTAATATTGGAAGGCTATAGTTTATATCCAAAGAGCCAATTTTGATGAGAAATATGATAGAGTGCATCATTGGATATTGGGTGTAATTTTAATGCTACTATAAGAATTTAAATTTGTTTTATTATAAATGATATTATGAAATATTTTATCCTAAGCATACATGTTGCAATGCCATTAAGATTCTTCAAACTTTCTGTTTTCCTCCGTGGGAAATCCCTTAACATTTTTTTCTCAAAAGATCAGAAATTAGAAAAAAAATCAAAGAGAAAATTGTTTATGTAATTAAATAATACCAAATAAAAGGTAGTTTCAGCAATAATGAGACAGGATATTCATTGACACCTATTTTCACATGTTAATGAAATTATTTAAAATATTACTATGTACTTCACAAGTAATTCATAAAGATACATTCTGACAAAAAGATATTGTATGCTGAGATGTTATTGATTCATAAATACATTTCTGGTTATTTCTATTTTTTTCTTAGGATTCTCTGAGGCATATATGCTTTACTTAAATATACAGTAGTATCGTATTCGATACATAATTTAAAGTAATACTCCAGGCAGTTTATACCCTTGGTTATAAAAGTAAAGGAAGAAACAGTCCTTAGGAAATTTACAATTATAGGGGGAAACAGAAGAAACATTGTGGAGCCAAATTTGAGAAGTGCCAAACTATGATCACTGTGCTGGCCTGACTCACTCTTGGCTCTTAATCTCTCCAACCCACGAAAATAGAACGCATTGCTCTTCAACTCAGCGTTCTATTTCAGATCTGAGGTCCAGTTCTGGCTTTAGGCAGATGGATTATAAAGGTCTCCATATTTATTACATGCTTTTTGATATACAGTTTTTTTCTTTTGGCAACCCACCTTTTTCTACCATATGTAGATCCCTAAGAAATACAACTGGGGTCATTCCCCAGCCACATGCACATTCTTATCTTTGCCCTAGCTTACTTTGTATATCAGAGAAGGCAATGGCAAGCCACTCCAGTACTCTTGCCTAGAAAATCCCATGGACGGAGGATCCTGGTAGGCTGCAGTCCATGGGGTCGCTATGAGTCAGACATGACTGAGCAACTTCACTTTCACTTTTCACTTTCACACATTGGAGAAGGAAATGGCAACCCACTCCAGTGTTCTTGCCTGGAGAATCCCAGGGACGGGGGAGCCTGGTGGGCTGCTGTCTATGGGGTCACACAGAGTCGGACACGACTGAAGTGACTTAGCAGCACTTTGTATATAGGCTCCATAACAAAGAGACTGAGATTTCCTGGTGAAGTCTAGACCCTCAAGCAAGTTGAGAGGAATTATCTCTGCCTTACCAGTCTGTCTTTAAAGTATGCCTTCTGAAGATTGAAACTCTTACTCTGTGGATACCCTGAGCATTTGTAATCCCCATACTCCTTTGTAAAACCCATATATTCTTGTGAACAAGGACAGGCTGTCTATGTTCTCCTCTCTTAGAAGTAATTTTTATTAGATTTTAATGTAGTAAGAGACTCTATTATTATTATTACTTATGTGATGAACAATGTCAGTTAAGACAATAGTAACCAAGCATTGTTATTGACTATATGATTGATAGTAATATGTTGTAAATATGTGTGTATACCAAAATATGAAAATACCATTGAAAAATAATATAGAATGTTAGTTTTAAATTATCTTTTAGTCAAAAGATTTACTTTTTTTTTCTTAACCTGAAATACCTTTCAGGTTTATGTCAGAAAGTATAAACTCCATCTCTTTTACCCTTATTGATTATATAACAATCAAATTTTGTGACACAAAGTTTTGTTTCTTAAAGTTAATTTTAGTATCGGTTATAATGCCCTCAATATGCACTCAACAATATGGACTCAAAAGACGCTCAACTTTTTGCCATTAATCCATGCTAGAAGATAAAATCCATGGAAATGGCAGTAGCTATTCTCCTTTCAGAAACTTGAATTACAGTATCAATAGTTTATTTGTTTTTGTTTGTTTTTTAGTATATTAAAAAATAGCCTCTAAAAACAATCTTCCTAATGTAAATTTTAAGGTCCGTCTAGTCAAAGATATGGTTTTTCCAATAGTCATGTATAGATGTGAGAGTTGGATTAAAGAAAGCTGAATGCCGAGGAATCAATGCTTTTGAACTGTGGTGTTGGAGAAGACTCTTGAAAGTCTCTTGGACTGCAAGGAGATCAAATTAGTCAATCCTAAAGGAAATCAGTCCTGAATATTCATTGGAAGGATTGATGCTGAAGCTGAAACTCCAATACTTTGGCCACCTGATGCGAAGAACTGACTCACTGGAAAAGACCCTGATGCTGGGGAAGATCGAAGGCAGGAGGAAAGGGGACGACAGAGAATGAGATGGTTGGATGGCATCACCAACTCGATGGACATGAGTTTGTGCAAGCTCCGGGAGTTGGTGAAAGACAGGGAATCCTGGTGTGCTGCAGTCCATGGGGTTGCAAAGAGTTGGACATGACTGAGCAACTGAACTGAACTGAACGGATAATAATGGGTACGTATCTCTCATTTTTCATTGCCAACTAGTTGTCAAAATATCTGTCCTATACTTAGTTGCAAAAATATGTTGTCCATTGTATTCTTCAAAAAAAATCTCTTTTAATGAATTGATAGGAGTAGCCAAATAAGGATGGAATGGATATATTTCTGAAAGTGCTGCCTAGAGAATGGCCTCACTCTTGGTCAAATGTCTTATAAAGAGTCATATTGATTTTGTTATAAGGAACATTTGATATTCTGAAAAGAAATCGATAGGAGGCCCAAATAATTTAGATACTATCTCTTAAATCAATACTAACATATATTGCTTTCCATTAGCCATTTGATGTGACATTTTGAAGTCTATTTTGTGATTTATATTATTATTGGTTAGTTATAGACATGAAAAAGTCATCTTTTATATACCTTATTTAAAAAGTATAGTTACTTTAAAATATTGGCTGTCATTCTGACTTGGTTAAATAGTCAAAATAAGGACTTTTCCCTGAATTTTGTCTTATTGTTAAATAAATCTCTCTTAAAATAAGAGAATACTATAGCCATCCATGCTTCCCTTGTGGCTCAGCTGGTAAAGAATCTGCATGAAATGTGGAAGACATGGGTTCAACCCCTGGGTTGGGAAGATTCCCCTGGAGAAGGGAAAGGCTACCCACTCCACTCTTCTAGCCTGGAAAATTCCATGGACTGTATAATCCATGGATTTGCAAACAGTCAGACATGACTGAGCGGCTTTCATTTCATAGCCATCCATGTACAATTTCTAAGTCTTTTTAGAAAAGTGAAGAGAATTTTAGAGTTCAATAATATTTGAAAAGAAAAAAATAGGTTAAAAGAAAACAAGTTAATGAAAATCATACCAAAGTCATTTTGAAATGACCAAAATACATTTAATGTTTACTTATGTCTATGTTAATATTTAGCGTTCATGATAATTGACTGTTACCATATATTTGTTTCATTAAGCAAAGTGTGTTTGAACTAGTGCACAAAATTACAAAGTTGCTTGGTATTTGGCTGGTTTAAATAGTCTTGGATAATTCATCTATTAAATTATTCAATCATTCTAAGCTCCTTATAATTGATAAGTTATGTTAATACATAATCTTTTAAAATATACACAAATTTGTTAAGTAAGCATATTTAATATGTTTAAATATGGAAAACTCATGTAATTTTTTTAAAGTCTATGATGTCAGATTACATTTTTAATATGAATCCCTGCCTAGCTCTTAGAAAATGTTAATAGTGCCAGCTTATATATGAATAAATAGAAATTCTTAAAATCATATTGGTAACTTTATTTCTTAATATACTCCTTTTAGTGACTAGTTATGTAGCATAGGATTGGGGCACTGGAGTCCCTCGTATCTAAATGTGAATCATGTCAGTGACTTTTTGACCTTGAGCAAGTTCTTCAGCCTTAGAGAGCATGTTTCCTAGTCTATACGTGATAAAATAGCATCACTTACCTCATAGGGTTTTGTGGGGAGTTAATTAAATCATATAACATTAAGATCTTAGAATACAACCAGGCAAACAGTATTTTTTCAAATGTAGGTTAAATTTTATTTAATTTTTTCACTTTTGAATGAATAAACTCTCATTGTTTGTCAAAATTTTAAAAGCAATTGCTTCCATTATACTTAATGACCATAGGGTTTTAATAGGCTATTAATTATCAGATGATAAACTTTTCTTCAGCAATGATTTTTAAACAAAATGCCAAAAATTTAGGTGTATGTCCCTTACCTTTAGAAGATAATGGCATAGAAATCCACAGTGCTTATTCCAATGATTGTACTGTCTTCTATCACTTCTGTCCCCTTCTATCACAGTGATGTGCTGTGGGTTTACAGCAAAGCTAGGCTGGAGCCAGAGGGGCACTGAGGCCAGTTTCCCATGGCCACTGTTAACCACAGGCCTGGGAAAGGTGGTTGATTCTGGACTCAATGACACCTTATATAAAGTAGTTATATCAACTGTTCTAGTCATTCAGTATTTACTCACCACTCTAGACATAGTAACCATATTTGACACACTAAATTCTTAGAATATGTTGAAAGGCACCTTCAACTTTCAGTGAATTCCTACTTGACTTCAAGTAAAATGTATCTGATGATATGTTGTGAGTGAGTGAGTAAAAGTTGCTCAGTTGTGTCCGACTCTTTGCAACTCCATGGACTTAGTCCATGGAATTCTCCCAGCCAGAATACTGGAGTGGGTAGCCATTCCCTTCTCCAGGGGATCTTCCCAACTCAGGAATTGAACCGGGGTCTCCTGCATCACAGGTGGATTCTTTGCCAACTGAGCTATGTGTTAATGTATGTATATGCATAAATATATATGTATGTTTCTACATGTCAGTCCTGGGTGTTCATTGGAAAGACTGATGTTAAAGTTGAAACTCCAATACTTTGGCCACCTGATTCAAAGAGCTGACTCATTAGAAAAGACCCTGATGCTGGGAAAGATTGAGGGCAGCAGGAGAAGGGGACAACAGAGGATGAGATGGTTGGATGGCATCACCGACTCAATGGACATGGGTTTGGGTGGACTCTGGGAGTTGGTGATGGACAGGGAGGCCTGGCATGCTGCAGTTCATTGGGTCACAAAGAGTCGGAAACAACTGAGTGACTGAACTGAACTGAACTATATGTCGGGGTTCCTCAGAGAAATCAAACCAACAGGAGATATGTATGTCTCTACATGTATGTATCTATATACATCTTGCTTATTTGCTCAGTCATGTCCAACACTGCGGCCCCATGGACTATAGCCTGCCAGGCTTCTCTGTCCATGAAATCTTCCAGACAAGATACTGGAGCAGGGTGCCATTCCTACCCTAGGGAATCTTCCCAACCCAGAGACTGATTCCACATCTTGTGTCTCCTGCATTGTCAAGTGGCCTCTTCACAACTAGTGCCACCTGGGAAGCCCTATTTATTTACATAAAGAGTCGGACACGACTGAGCGACTGAACTGAACTGAACTGAACTGGGGTACATATGAGAGAGAGAGAGGAATGAATGGATGAATATGGGGGAGATTTATAATTAAGAGTTGGCCCATGTGATTATGGATGCTGAGAAGACTAGACCCAGGAGAGCTGATGGTATTGCTCCGTCTGAGTCTGAGTCTAGAGCCAGGAGAAGACCAATGTCCCAGTTCAAAGACAGACAAGAAAAGACAAAAGAATTCTTTCTCACTTAGTCTTTTATTCTATTTGTGTCTTCAACAAATTAGATGAGGCTTACCCACATTAGTGAAATTCCGTGGTGGCTCAGATGGTAAAGCATCTGCCTGCAATGCAGGAGACCCGGGTTCAATCCCTGGGTCAGGAAGAGTCCCTGGAAAAAGAAATGGCAACCCACTCCAGTACTCATGCCTGGAAAATCCCATGGATGGAGAAGCCTGGCAGGCTACAGTTCATGGGGTCACAAAGAGTTGGACACAACTGAGCGACTTCACTTTCTTTATCCACCTTAGGGAGGGTAATGTGCTTTACTCAGTCTGTGAGTTAAATGGATTTACATTTTTAAAGATGATATGCAATCAGAATCCAAATGCAGTTGAGTGTAGGGGGGAGGCAGGTAGCATAATGGGAGAGAAAGACTTGTTGTACACAAAAGGGAAGGACTGAAATAAATTGGAGGGCACATTCTTTTTCTGAAGACACTCAAACTTAATTAAAACTAAATTTCTCCTGTCTAGATATGCCTTCAGATATTTGTCTGTGACATTTGTCTAGATGCGGTTTGGGAAACAAATTTCAGGGTGGTGAATAGACACTCATGGATTTTTGTGGAAGGCCACTTCAATAATGAAGGTCAAAGATGATGCAGTCCTAGAAAATGGATGGTAAAAGAAATAATGAGAAAAGTGCCTATATTTTAGATATTTTTAAAGTTGTAATCAATACAACTTAGATTGGAATATGGAGATAGCAGAAAGAAAATAGAGATATTAAGTGTAACTTTCCAGGCTTTTGGATTTTTGGTGGTACTTTCTGAGATTGGAAGGAATGGAGAAGAAATAGGTTTGAGGTGCATTTCAGTTTGAATGTGCTTTAGGTACCTATCAATTTTCAACTGGAGACTTCCAGCAGTTGGGCACATAATTGTAAAAGTCTGGAACCCAGATTAGTTTCTATTGCTAGAGTACAGTTTTGGAAGTCACCAGTATGGAGCCATGGGATTGGATTAAAGTTTTGGAAACATACTATTGACTGAAAACTGTTGCACTGAGAGAAAGTATAGAGGAGTACACTCAGCAAAGGAGACCAGGAGACTAGGAATAGGCAAGGGTTACTCCTTGGAAGGAAAGTTATGACCAACCTAAATAGGATATTAAAAAGCAGAGACATTACTTTGCCAACCAAGGTCCACCTAGTCAAGGCTATGTTTTTTCCCGTGGTCATGTATGGATGTGAGAGTTGGACTGTGAAGAAAGTTGATCGCCGAAGAATTGATGCTTTTGAACTGTGGTGTTGGAGAAGACTCCTGAGAGTCCCTTGGACTGCAAGGAGATCCAACCAGTCCATTCTAAAGGAGATCAATCCTAGGTGTTCATTGGAAGGACTGACACTAAAGCTGAAACTCCAATACTTTGGCCACCTCATGCAAAGAGTTGACCCAGTGGAAAAGACTCTGATGCTGGGAGGGATTTCAGGCAGGAGGAGAAGGGGACGACAGAGAATGAGATGGCTGGATGCCATCACCAACTCGGTGGACATGAGTTTAAGTGAACTCCGGGAGCTGGTGATGGACAGGGAGGCCTGGCGTGCTGTGATTCATGGGGTCGCAAAGAGTTGGACATGACTGAGCGACTGAACTGAACTGAACTGAACTGAGGAAGGAAACTCATAAAATGCAGAGTTAAGAAGTCCAAGAGAAGAAAATATTTCAAAAAGGAGGGAGTGGTCAACCTCAAAGAAACTTCCAGGAAATATTCTATTATGACAATAAACAAGTACCTATGAATTGGCCAATATGAAAGTCTTTGACAAACTTGATAAAAGACATTACAGTGATGACAGAGGACCAAAGTCAAAAATGTGGAGGTTAAAAAGCAAAAAGGATATGAGGATCTAGAGATGTACATTTAAAAGATTTTTTTCTGAAAAGGAGAAGAGGGAACTATCTGGGCAGGCAGATACTCATGGTAAATAGGAAGTTTTGTTTTATCTTGTTTTTTTTTTTTCCTCAAAATAATGCTAGTGTTGTCTTTCCTTTTATTACAGAATAATATTAGAACAAAAGAATATTGAATAGAAAGGAATCATATAATGAAACAAGGATTAACATCCTTAAGATGAAAGGGAATGCATAAGGGGCGCACTGGGCAGAGGTGCTTTGAGAAACAGATATTTCTCCTCTGTAACAGGAAGACAAAGAATGTGTGTATGCGTGCATGTGAGGAATATGTGTATAGGTTTAGTCATATTTGTAGATTTGGTGTTAGAAGATGAGGGCGTTTCTTTAAATTGCTTCCATTTCTTCAGTGAATTATGAAGATGATAAATGGGTGAGGGTGTTTTGGACAACTTAGAAGACAGATTTTGTGAAATCACCCATATAATATGTGGGAAAATGCACTCACTGTGAAATATAATATCAATAGGATTGCTATGAAGTATTCTTTTGAACTTTTCACTTATGAATTAAAATAAGAAAAGTCCACACAACTGTGTGATTTTCTCCACCCTTTCAGGTGATCCTATACACAACTAAAAAGCTGACCTGGTATATTACATTATATTACTACAGCTGCTATCACAAAGTACCATAAACCTGGTAGCCTAAAGCTACAGAAATTATTATTGTCTCCACTTCTTGAGGCTAGAAGTAAGAAATCAAAGTGGTAACGGAGCCATGAGCCCTCTGAAGCTTTTTTATTGTTTAGTCACAAAGTCGGGTCCGACTGTTTGTGACACCAGGGACTGCAGCACGCCAGGCTTTCCTGTCCTTCACTATCTCCTGGAGTTTGATCAAACTCATGCCCATTGAATCAATGAGGCACCAGTTACATTAAAATAAGGACCAACCTTAACCCAGTATGATCTCTAATTTAATTATTTACATCTGGATGGAAATTATTTCCAAATAAGGTCATATTTGAAATACTGGGGTATAGGACGTCAAAATGTTTTCTTTGGTAAGGGAACACAATTCAACCTGTAACATATGGGTTGATGTTTTTGCCAAGTGAGTATGAACGAGGGAGAAGCTAGAAGTTAACTGTTCTCTTAGAACTCCAGGGAAGTCAGCTATGGTTTTAGAACTCAGTTTCCTTGCTTATAAAATAAGAGTTGTTCTTGATGATCTTTTATGTACCTTCCAATTGTAACATTATGTAATATATTGATCTGTATTCTTAAACTTCATTTTAGTCTCAGGGAACTAAAGTTTTCCACTCACTTTAGATACTGTGAAAACTGCTATTTTTCTTTTTTTTGCTTTTATTTATTTTTTATTTTTATTTGAGGCTAATTATTTTACAATATTATATTGGTTGGTTTTGCCATACATTGACATGAATCCGCCCCGGGTGTACATGAGTTCCCCCTCCAGAAACCCCCTCCCACTTCCCTCCTCCCCTTATCCTCCCTCTGGGTCATCCCCGCACACCAGCCTCGAGCATCCTTTAACACGCATCGACCCTGAACTGGCGATTCGTTTCACATATGATAATATACATGTTTCAATGCCATTCTCCTAAACCATCCCACCCTCTCCCACAGAGTCCCAAAGACTGTTCTATACATCTGGGTCTCTTTTGCTGTCTTGTATACAGGGTTATCGTTTGCATCTTTCTAAATTCCATATATATGTGTTAGTATATTGTATTGGTGTTTTTCTTTCTGGCTTACTTCACTCTGTATAATAGGCTCTAGTTTCATCCACCTCATTAGAACTGGTTCAAATGCATTCATTTTAATGGCTGAGTAATACACCATTGTGTATATGTACCAAAGCTTTCTTATCCATTCGTCTGCAGATGGACATCTAGGTTGCTTCCATGTCCTGGCTATAATAAATAGTGCTGCAATGAACATTTTAGTACATGTGTCTCTTTCAATTCTGGTTTTCTCGGTGTGTATGCCCAGGAGTGCATTTGCTGGATCATATGGCAGTTCTATTTCCAGTTTTTTTGAGGAATCTCCACACTGTTCTCCATAGTGGCTGTACTAGTTTGCATTCTCACCAACAGTGTAAGAGGGTTCCATTTTCTCCACACCCTCTCCAGCATTTATTGCATGTAGACTTTTGGATAGCAGCCATTCTGACTGGTGTGACATGGTATCTCATTGTGGTTTTGATTTACATTTCTCTGATTATGAGGGATGTTGAACATTTTTTCATGTGTTTGTTAGCCACCTTTATGTCTTCTTTGGAGAAATGTCTGTTTAGTTCTTTGGCCCATTTTTTGATTGGGTCATTTATTTTTCTGGAATTGAGCTGCAGGAGCTGCTTGTATAATTTGGAGATTAATCCTTTATCAGTTGCTTCATTTGCTATTATTTTCTCCCATTCAAAAGGCTGTCTTTTAACCTTGCTTATATTTTCCTTTGCTGTGCAGAAGCTTTTGATTTTAATTAGATCCCATTTGTGTATTTTTGCTTTTATTTCCAATATTCTGGGAGGTGGGTCATGGAGGATCCTGCTGTGATTTATGTCAGAGAGTGTTTTGCCTACGTTCTCCTCTAGGAGTTTTATAGAATCTGGTCTTACACTTAGCTCTCTAATCCATTTTGAGTTTATTTTGGTGTATGGTGTTAGGAAGTGTTCTAGTTTCATTCTTTTACAAGTGGCTGACCAGTTTTCCCAGCATCACCTCTTAAAGAGACTGTCTTTTCTCCATTTTATATTCTTGCCTCCTTTGTCAAAGATAAGGTGTCCATAGGTGTGTGGATTTATCTCTGGGCTTTCTATTTTGTTCCATTGATCTATATTTCTGTCTTTATGCCAGTACCATACTGTCTTGATGACTGTGGCTTCGTAGTAGAGCCTGAAATCCGGCAGGTTGATTCCTCCAGTTCCATTTTTCTTCCTCAAGATTGCTTTGGCTATTCAAGGTTTTTTGTATTTCCATACAAATTATGAGATTATTTGTTCTAGTTCTGTGAAAAATATCGTTGGTAGCCTAGGGATTGCATTGAATGTATAAATTACTTTGGGTAGTATACTCACTTTTACAATATTTATTCTTCCAATCCACAAACACGGTATATTTCTCCATCTATTAGTGTCCTCTTTGATTACTTTCACCAGTGTTTTATAGTTTTCTATGTACAAGTCTTTTGTTTCCTTAGGTAGATGTATTCCTATTTAATTCTTTTCGTTGCAACAGTGAGTGGAATAGTTTCCTTAATTTCTCTTTCTATTTTCTCATTATTAATGTATAGGAATGCAAGGGATTTCTGTGTGTTGATTTTATATCCTGCAACTTTACTGTATTCATTGATTAGCTCTAGTAGTTTTCTGGTAGTCTTTAGGGTTTTCTGTGTAGGGGATCATGTCATCAGCGAACAGTGAAAGTTTTACTTCTTCTTTTCCAATTTGGATTCCTTTTATGTCTTTTTCTGCTCTGATTGCTGTAGCCAAAACTTCCAAAACTACGTTGAATAATAGTGGTGAGAGTGGTCACCCTTGTCTTGTTTCTGACTTTAGGAGAAATGCTTTCAGTTTTTCACCATTGAGGATAATGTTTGCTGTGGGTCTGTCATATATAGCTTTTATTATGTTGAGGTATGTCCCTTCTATTCCCACTTTCTGGAGGGCTTTTATCATAAATGGATGTTGAATTTTGTCGAAGGCTTTCTCTGCATCTATTGAGATAATCATATGATTTTTATTTTTCAGTTTGTTAATGTGGTGTATTACGTTGATTGATTTGCGGATATTGAAGAATCCTTGCATTCCTGGGATAAAGCCCACTTGGTCATGATGTATGATCTTCTTAATGTGTTGTTGGATTCTGATTGCTAGAATTTTGTTAAGGATTTTTGCATCTATGTTCATCAGTGATACTGACCTGTAGTTTTCTTTTTTGTGGGATCTTTGCCAGGTTTTGGGATTAGGGTGATGGTGGCCTCATGAATGAGTTTGGAAGTTTCCCGTCCTCAGCAATTTTCTGGAAGAGTTTGAGTAGAATATGTGTTAGCTCTTCTCTAAGTTTTTGGTAGAATTCAGCTGTGAAGCCGTCTGGACCTGGGCTTTTGTTTGCTGGAAGATTTCTGATTACAGCCTCTAGTCCCGTGCTTGTGCTGGGTCTATTCAGATTTTCTATTTCTTCCTGGTTCAGTTTTGGAAAGTTGTACTTTTCTAGGAATTTGTCCATTTCTTCCAGGTTATTCATTTTATTGCCATATAATTGCTGATAGTATTCTCTAATAATCGTTTGTATTTCTGTGTTTTCAGCTGTGATCTCTCCATTTTCATTTCTAATTTTATTGATTTGGTTCTTCTCCCTTTGTTTCTTGATAAGTCTGGCTAGTGGTTTGTCAATTTTATTTACCTTCTCAAGGAACCAGCTTTTGGCTTTGTTGATTTTTGTTATGTTCTCTTTTGTTTCTTTTGCATTTATTTCTGCCCTAATTTTTACGATTTCTTTCTTCTACTAACCCTGGGGTTCTTCATTTCTTCCTTTTCTAGTTGCTTTAGATGTAGAGTTAGGTTATTTAGTTGACTTTTTTCTTGTTTCTTGAGGTGTGCCTGTATGGCTGTGAACTTCCCCCTTAGCACTGCTTTTACAGTGTCCCAGAGGTTTTGGGTTGTCGTGTTTTCATTTTCATTCATTTCTATGCATATTTTGATTTCTCTTTGGACTTCTTCTATTATTTGTTCATTATTCAGCAGCGTGTTGTTCAGCCTCCATATGTTGGCATTTTTAATAGTTTTTCTCCTGTAATTGAGATCTACTCTTACTGCATTGTGGTCAGAAAAGATGCTTGGAATGAATTCAATTTTTTTGAATTTACTAAGGCTAGATTTATGGCCCAGGATGTGATCTAAGCTGGAAAAGGTTCCGTGTGCGCTTGAGAAAAAGGTGAAATTCATTGTTTTGGGGTGAAATGTCCTATAGAGATCTATTAGGTCTAACTGGTCTATTGTATCATTTAAAGTTTATGTTTCCTTGTTAATTTTCTGTTTAGTTGATCTATCCATATATGTAAGTGGGGTATTAAAATCTCCCACTATTATTGCATTGTTGATAATTTCCCCTTTCATATTTGTTAGTAATTGTCTTACATATTGTGGTGCTCCTATGTTGGGTGCATAAATATTTATAATTGTTATATCTTCTTCTTGGATTGATCCTTTGATCATTATGTAGTTTCCTTCTTTGTCTCTTTTCACAGCCTTTGTTTTAAAGTCTGTTTTATCTGATATGAGTATTGCTACTCCTGCTTTCTTTTGGTCTCTATTTGCATGGAATATCTTTTTCCAGCCCTTCACTTTCAGTCTGTATGTGTCCCTCGTTTTGAGGTGGGTCTCTTGTAGACAACATATATGGGGTCTTGTTTTTGTATCCATTCAGCCAGCCTTTGTCTTTTGGTTGGGGCATTCAACCCATTTACGTTTAAGGTAATTATTGATAAGCATGATCCCGTAGCCATTTTCTTTATTGCTTTGGGTTCGAGTTTTTATACCCTTTCTGTGTTTCCTGTTAGAGAAGATCCTTTAGCATTTGTTGGAGAGCTGGTTTGGTGATGCTGAATTCTCTCAGCTTTTGCTTGTCTGTAAAGCTTTTGATTTCTCCTTCATATTTGAATGAGATCCTTGCTGGGTACAGTAATCTGGGCTGTAGGTTGTTTTCTTTCATCACTTTAAGTATGTCTTGCCATTCCCTCCTGGCCTGAAGAGTTTCTGTTGAAAGATCAGCTGTTATCCTTATGGGAATCCCCTTGTGTGTTATTTGCTGCTATTCCCTTGCTGCTTTTAATATTTGCTCTTTGTGTTTTATCTTTGTTAATTTGATTAATATATGTCTTGGAGTATTTCGCCTTGGGTTTATCCTGTTGGGGACTCTCTGGATTTCTTGGACTTGGGTGATTATTTCTTTCCCCATTTTAGGAAAGTTTTCAACTATTATCTCCTCAAGTATTCTCTCATGGGCTTTCTTTTTGTCTTCTTCTGGGACTCCTGTGATTTGAATGTTGGAGCATTTAACATTGTCCCAGAGGTCTCTAATATTGTCCTCATTTCTTTTAATTTGTGTTTCTTTTTTGCCTCTCTGTTTCTTTTATTTCTACAATTCTATCTTCTAGCTCACTTATCCTGTCTTCTGCCTCTCTTATTCTACTGTTTGTTCCCTCCAGAGTGTTTCTGATCTCATCTATTGCATTATTCATTGTATATTGACTCTTTTTTATTTCCTCTAAGTCCTTATTAAATCTTTCTTCCATCTTCTCAATCCTTTTCTCCAGGTTATTTATCTGTAACTACATTTTGATTTCAAGATTTTGAATCATTTTCACCACCAAAATTCAAAATTCTTTATCAGGTAGATTCCCTATATCTTCCTCTTTTGTTTGTGTTGGTGGGCATTTATCTTGTTCCTTTACTTGCTGGGTATTTCTCTGCCTCTTCATCTTGCTTATATTGCTTCACTTGGGGTGACCTTTCCCTCTTCTGGCCGTTTGTGGAGTTCTCTTTATTATGTAGTTTCCTCGCTGTGTGTGTGGTTGGACGAGTGACTTGTCAAGGTTCCCTGGTTAGGGAAGCTTGTGTCGATGTTCTGGTAGGTGGAGCTGGATTTGTTCTCTCTGGAGTGCAATGAAGTGTCCAGTAATGAGTTATGAGATGTCAGTGGGTTTGGAGTGACTTTGGGAAGCCTGTATATTGAAGCTCAGGGCTAGTTTCCTGTGTTACTGGAGAATTTGCGTGGTATGTCTTGCTCTGGAACTTGTTGACCCTTGGGTGCTGCTTGGTTTTAGTGTAGGTATGGAGGCATTTGATGAGCTCCTATCGATTAATGTTCCCTGGAGTCAGGAGTTCTCAGGATTCGTTCTTAAGCCTCTTGCCTCTGGTTTTTGGTCTTATTCTTGGAGTAGCCTCTAGACTACTCTATTTGTCATTTCCAAGGTGGTTCCCTCTTTTAGCTTCTGTTTGCCGGTCTCTTCAGTGTCTAATTTTCGCCCTGACACTAGGGATTGGGTGGGCACTTTTTAAGGCTCAGTTGTTCAGTCCTGTTCTGGGAAGGGAGGAACGCTGAAGACAAAAATCTCTGGCATCTGTGGGGAGTGTTCACAGCGTTTCGGCCACACTACGTTTGTCCCCGCTCAAACCTAGTGTGTTGTCCCAGTCTACACTGCACAGGCTCTAGGTTGCTCTGCCAGGAACTGTCCGAGGCTGGCGCTGTGTTGTATGCACTTCCCAGGTCTGAGCGATTCAAGTTCAGGTTCTCAGGTACTCCACAATGGTGCAGACTTGGTTGGGCCTGCGTTTTGTGCCTTCCCTGGTCCGAGCAGCTCAGGTGACCAGGTGTTTAGCGAGCGCGGTCGCTGCGACTTATTGCCTCCCCAGTCCCTGCCACTCGGTTTTCTGGGTGTACAACTGGCACACCTTCTCAGGCGGATATCGACCGGCCCAAGCCCAAGGAGTCTTGATTAGCAACAAGCCTGCCTGAAGTTTGTATCGGGTGCCTTTCTGGGACCGCGGTTGCCCCCTCTGGCTCTGGCTGACCTCCCTGTCTGTCTCAGCGGGGGATGGGGGCTGGGCCGACCGCAGCCAGCTCACTCTGCTCAGCCCTTTGTGCTGTGAGCGGGGCTGGCGGAGTATTAGGTTAGAGCTTTCCGCCTTTTTGTGGGGAAGTTATCCCAGTCTGCTTTGCTATCCCCAGTTAGTTCTCTCAGATTGTTCTCGCGTCATTCAAGCCTAGTCCTCTATCTAAGCAGTTCAGCCGGCTCCTCCCTGCCCAGTCCCCGCTTGCTAATGGCGTATGCAGGTGTCTATGCTGTTTCTCCACTGGGAGTTACCGTTTGGTGGGTAATTTGTGGGTTTTAATTATTTCTTTCTTTTTCCTCCCAGTTATGTGGCCCTCTGAGGTTCCAAGGCTCGCCACAGACTCGTCAGTGAGAGTGTTTCCCGGTGTTTGGAAACTTCTCTCTTTTTAAAGCCTCCCTTCCCGGGATGGAGCTCCGTCCTTACCTCTCTTGTCTCTCTTTTTATCTTCTATGTTTTTTCCTACCTCCTTTCGAAGACAATGGGCTGCTTTCCTGGGTGCCTGATGTCCTCTGCCAGCATTCAGAAGTTGTTTTGTGGACTTTACTCCACGTTCAAATGTTCTTTTGATGAATTTGTGGGGGAGAGAGTGGTCTCGCTGTCTTATTCTTCCGCCATCTTGTTCCTTCCTCAACTTCTATTTTTCTTGATCTATTTCTACAACACAAATTGAAATGGACATGTAGATTTTGCCTTTTTTAGGGAGGTCTAAAATAACAATTAATACAGGTATCACAGTACTGAAATATTTAGGTTGCCTATGTATATTCACTGTTATTCGTCAGAAAATGGTTATATTGCATTGAGTAAAGAAATAGAATGAGCAGAAGTTAATCTAGTGGTTGAATTTGGGTCAGCATGCAAACTGTAGCCCTTAAACTGACTATAGAATGGACACTGTTAACCTTGTCTTTATATGATGCAATAAATTATATGTTGGAGTCCATTGATGTATGCAAATTGTAATTTATTAGAAAAGCTACTCAAGTATTATATACAATAAAAAAATTTATTGCAATTTTTATGATTTCAGTATCAATAGAGAAAAATAAAAAATATTGCAGTTCAGAAAACACATCAGCTACTGAAATGGCCTTATTTTTCAAAGACTGTATCTTGCTTCTAGTTCTGCTTTTAATTTTAAATTATATAGCTTGCTGAATATCCTTTATTCTGCAGATTTTTAAAAAAAGCCTTTTGGATTAACATATTCCCTTTCATCTCAGGAAAAATGCATATATCCTTTTTGATGGATCTATTATACAAATGACAATGATGCTGTTGGATTGACTACACTGTATATAACTTACATTTCAAATTATTATAAAAATATTCATATTGAAAGAGCACAAAATTAAAAATAGAGGCAAGTACTTTCCCTGTCCATGCAATCACGTGAAACTGGCATTTTCTATAGTGTAGAAAAAATTTATTTTATTCTTTGGACCCTGTAGTATTCTTAAAGTAAAAAAAAAAAGTGCACTAACATGGAATTAAAATACCTAAACATGATTATTATCCCTTTCAAAAATGAGAAATATCCCTTTATTTTATTTTTTAATAATATTGTTGCAAAAATACACACACATGAGAAAATCTGCACAGTATAAATTGTTTCCTGTGTCTCCAATGACTATTATGTCCTGGGTCAATCTCTATTTTTTTCTTCTCTAATGTTTAAAGAAAGTTTTAAATATGCATTCCTAGAAGTGCACTTGTTAGTATCTGAGTATTGCATTTCTCTGTGTCCTTGACTTCTCCATAAACCAACCTATATAGAATTCTAATGTTTTATTTGACTTTTTTATGGGATAAACTTCTTGAGTATAGGCTTCCACCCCTGCTCACCAGCTCACATGTATCTACTGTCTGTCTATAATAATATAGCTAAAATACACATGAAAAATAATATATAAATTAGTATAAGCATTTTTACTATAGGAGCACAGTAAATTTTTTAGTTTTTATTATAATTTTGGCACTTTGTTGATAATAAAATGTATTAATATATACAGACAAGATAGGGAATTGTGTGCTGCATCCTACTACCCGCATTTGAAATCTGAGGGAAGACTCTGGTTAGCTTAGCTCAAGTCAGAAGACTTCACACGTGATATGAGAGGACTAACATTCATTACATATTGTTGTTCCATGATATGTGGAATGCGAGAGGGCAGATTGCCAAAGGAAACTTGGTAGAAAAAAAGGTGGAGTATAAATGAGATGATGAAGTCTAAAAATAGCACAAGTCAAGGTACATGTTCAAAGTCCAGCTTTTTCAAATTTAAAATATGAGTAACCACCCTTACCTTATGTAAATGTATGAAACATGTTTAGCATAGTGTCTGGGACACAGCGTGTATTAATGTCAGGATATTATTATAATTAACATAGTGATTTTTAGTACACGAAAAAATGACTACTGATACACATTTAAGGGCTTCTTTGGTATCTCAGCGGTAAAGAATCCACCTGAAATGCAGGAGATGCAGGAGATGCAGGAGACATGGGTTTGATCCCTGGGTTAGGAAGATTCCCCCGGAGGAGGGTGTGGCAACTTACTCCAGTGTTCTTGCCAGTAGAATCTCGTGAGCAGAGTAGCCTGGCAGGCTGTAGTGCATGGGGTCACAAAGAGTCGGACACAACTGAGGCAACTAAGCACAGCACAATACTCATTTAATGCATATAAACATGCACTTATGCTTGACAGTGGACTAATAGAAATAAATCGAAGTTCCTTCTTTTGCAATACATTAGATCATAATTTGTAGGTATTTCTCTCTGTGTGTACACTTATATACATGCATAATCATGGGGGGAGAAAAGGTAGAGAAATGGGAACTTAGCAAGTATACATTATATAAAATAATGTATTTGATCTAGGATCATTATATGAGAGTCCAGTAAAAGTATTTGATTCTAAAGTTTTAAGCCAGCAACATCTTCAAAGAGACCATAATGAAATGAAAATTTGACCACGCACAGTTTTTGAGTCAGAGATAGTGGGAAGGACATAGCAGCAGGAGCAATGGCTAGCGGTATGAACAAGTGTAGAGAGTTCAAGAGATTAAAAGCATGTATTCATCTATTGCTGCGTAAAGGAATTATCATAAATTTATCAGCTTAAAATATTACTTTAAAAAATTTTTTAATCTCATAGTTTCGGTGAGTCAGGAGTCTGAGCATGGTGTAGCTGGATTCTAGCTCTCAGTTTACAAAACTGTAATCCAGGCATCAGCAGAGTGCATTCTCATCTGAAGGCCTGACTGGGGAAGAAGCCATTTCCATGTGTAGTTAGATTATAGTTCAGTTCAGTTCAGTTCAGTCGCTCAGTCGTGTCCAAATATTTGTGATCCCATGAATCACAGCACGCCAGGCCTCCCTGTCCATCACCAACTCCCGGAGTTCACTCAAATTCATGTCCATCGAGTCGGTGATGCCATCCAGCCATCTCATTCTCTGTCGTCCCCGTCTCCTCCCGCCCCCAATCCCTCCCAGAATCAGAGTCTTTTCCAGTGAGTCAACTCATCGCGTGAGGTGGCCAAAGTATTGGAGTTTCAGCTTTAGCATCAGTCCTTCCAATGAACACCCAGGATTGATCTCCTTTAGAATGGACTGGTTGCATCTCCTTGCAGTTCAAGGGACTCTCAAGAGTCTTCTCTAGCACCACAGTTCAAAAGCATCAATTCTTCGCGATCAGCTTTCTTCACAGTCCAACTCTCACATCCATACACGACCACTGGAAAAACCATAGCCTTGACTAGACGGACCTTTGTTGGCAAAGTAATGTCTCTGCTTTTTAATATACTATCAAGGTTGGTCATAACTTTCCTTCCATGGAGTAAGCGTCTTTTAATTTCATGGCTGAAATCAGCATCTGCAGTGATTTTGCAGCCCCAAAAAGCAAAGTCTGACACTGTTTCCACTGTTTTTCCATCTATTTCCCATGAAGTGATGGGACCAGTTGTCATGATCTTTGTTTTCTGAATGTTGAGCTTCAAGCCAACCTTTTCACTCTCCTCTTTCAGTTTCTTGCTGGTTGTTAGCTAAGACTATAGTCAGCTTCTAAGTAGCCCTCTTCATAGAATCTCTCACAACATGGCAGCTTTCTTCTTCAGAGCCAAGGAAAAAAACTCTCATTCTTGCCAGTCTTATATAATGTAATGATGAGAGTTGTTTCCCATTGCTTTTGCAGTCAACACTTGTGATATCCCATCATGTTTGCCATATATGCTGGTGAGAAGTGAGTCACATTCCATCAGAGGCAATGACATGAAGGTATGGATCATTGGGGATCTTCGTAGGAAGTTTACACAGGGCCATTCAATAAAGCTTGAGGTAGGAATTAGTCATGAGGAGAAAAAACAGTAACCAGAAGCCATACCATGAAAGGTCTTGAATTTTTTCTAAGAGATTTGAACATTATTTTCTAGGAAATTGAGTATCAGTGGGAAATTTTAAGCAAGTAAGTGGCAAAATCAGATCTGTGTTTGGGAAAGACAACGCTGCTGGGGAAACGAAGAATGGGTTGGAGTAGGGACAAAAGGGAAGCAGGGAGATAAGTAAAATGCAGGGCTATAAGGAACAAGCAAGAGTGGGAACGGGAATGGAAGATTAGTCATAGAAGGTGCAATATTTTGAATTTAAAAATGTAATTCAAATTTGGGCCTGAATACCACATCAAGAAAAAGATAAATACTTGCTTCAGATATTTTCTTCACTAATGAATGACATTTAAAAATTTCATGTAAAATGTTTATAATATCCAGTCACTTGACATTAAAGGTCCATTAAAAAGTGAATTATTTGAATTTTCAGTGTACTACTGTTAATAATGTATTATGTGTTGCTTAAATACCACAAAATTTATGTACTTAATAAACAATATTGTATTTAGCTATTTACATTTTATTTTAAACTGTGAATATTTTAGTGATATTTTACTTATGAAAGACAGATTAGAATTTTGTGAATCTATTGGCTATGCATGATTCACTTTGGCACATAAATTAATAGTTCAGATATTTGGCCCACTTGTATTTCATCTTTCAGCTCAGTTCAGTTCAGTTCAGTCGCTCAGTCATGTCTGACTCTTTGCGACCAGATTTGGGAAATCATTTTGCAACTGAAACCATTTACCCTTGAAATCCAGAAATAAGCACAAATATTGTACGTGAATTGCCACATTGCCCCTTTAATTCAGATAACATTTCATTTTTCCTTTGGAGGCTAATGTTCCTTTGTCTTGCATATGCTGTGAGGTCCTATGCTGACAGCAATGCTGAATACTAAAACCATCTGTCAGGACCCAGGGGAGTTAGCTATTATTCACTGCTTCCTCATGGTGTAAGGTCAATACTACAACAAGGTATGTTTCAATAAATATGCAGTGAGAAGAGAAATTGTCTCAAAGTAGGAACTTCCAGCTGTCAATACAATTAGTGACAAAAGAGCAGGGAAGTAGCCTTGAGGGTTTGCAGATTCATTTGGGAATTGATTTCCATGGGTTCTGAGCTTTGTTCTGCAGAACGTCTTTTAACAGAAAAGAAGTGTGTGTTAAAAGTGGCATCTTTTAAAATACTCTTTCTACACAATCTCTCAAGCATTATTGTTGCAGAATACCCTTTGCTGTTGGCAGATATGACTGAATGGCATGATGTATATAATCTTTTTTCTCCAAGAGGAAAAAGGTTTACTGTGTTTAAAAAAGAACAAAGAAAGGAGAGATTTGAGTTCAGCCATCTGTGGCACTGGCTGTAGGTTAACAATGTTGTCATTGGAGCACTGATTCTTGAGATAATTAATTCTAAATAGACTAAGTTAAGTATTAATGACTTTCAAGAGTAGGGAAGCAGGGTGAAACATATGTCACTCCCACATTAAATATTCCAGGGTTTTTCTCCCCTCAAAATTCATTTGTCCATTGCCTTATTTTGAGGTTGGTTAATATTTTTAAGAGAGAATAATGAAAAATACTCAAGGTCAAATAATGATATACTGTCACAACCTTAAATATCAAGAATCTAATGGTGTCTCTATTCTTTTATTCTTTTCTTGAGTATAATTAATATTTTGGTACAGACCTATGTAGTTTCCACTTTCCTTGGCAAATTATAAGCAAATGTCCTTGGCAAATTATAAGCAAATGTCCTTGGCAAATTATAAGCAAACGTCAGGCTCATACCTGAGGTATTCTACACAAAATAGATTATTTTGGCTCAAATGATAAATACTTTAAAAGGAATAGTGTGTTCCAGATGTTTAGAGACAGCAAAGTACCAAGTAACAAGGTATTTGTTCATTAATATGGCAATATCAACTTAAAATATTGTCACATCCTAGGAGTTGAGAGTTGTATTTTACTTTGTGGTAATTTATTTTTTAAGATTTCAAGTCCAGGAGACAGCATCTCAAGGACCCTGAGAGAACTGTTCTGAGGAGGTGAGGGGATAAGTCAGGTTATATAGAAGTTTGCAGCAAATGGAAGGTAGTCCAAACATCAAAACATTATTTTGATTTAAGGAAAACCAGATATTCCAAGTAAGGGATTTAGCACTTTTTTGTATATGGGAAGGTGCAAGAGTCTGGGCTTGCTGAAACCATTACTTTAATAAGCACTTCACCTGTCTGGGGCCTGTACCCATTCTCACACCCTGTGCTTCCATTCCTTACTGTCAGAAATGCCTTCAGTCTGATGGCTGTTGTGATTGCCTGCATGAGCACCTTCAACCCCACTGACTGTGGCCCACAGGGCTCCATGTTCATGGGATTTCCCAGGCAAGACTTCTGGAGGAGGTTGCCATTTCCTTCTCCAAGGGATCTTCCCTACCCTGGGAATGAACCCACATCTCTTAAGTCACCTGCGTTGGCAGGTGGGTTCTTTACCCTGAAGACTGTTGGCTCAGGTATTCTTCTCCTTCCTGAATTCCCTTAGGGCTCACTGACTCATACTTGAGGGCTGTAATTGCTGATGCCTGTGACATCTTTCTTTAGATATGGAAGGAAATACTCCATTTCATAAGGGAAAGGGTTAAAAACAAATAGAAATTGTTGTGAGTTTTCTTGAAAATACAGTGTGCCTAGACTACTATTTCCTAGCTGTTCCTTTCATAAGGACAAGCAAAAATAAAAAATAAAAGGTTTAATTTTCTCTGTTAACAATAAGGGAAGTTTTTTTTCCCTACTTTTCTTTTTCTTAGAGCATTTACTTTAGACGTACTTGTAGTATTTCTCCTCTCTTTGAAAACTACCTACACCTTTTGTTAGCTTTGTGACCCAGATATATTTTTCTCAGGACCCGAGCACCATCTTTTTGAAATAAAATCACCAGGAAAGATAACTTCTGTGGGAAGGTTTGAGGCTAACTGTAGTGGAAATGTGATTCCAAGTTGCAAAACAACCTCCTGTCAAAAAATGTTGTTGTTCAGTCACTAGTTTTATCTATTTGTGACCCCATTGACTGCAGCATTCCAGGCTTCCCTGTCCTTCACTATCTCTCAGAGTTTTCTCAAACTCATGACCATTGAGTCAGCGATGCCATCCAACCATCTCCACCTCTGTCGCCCCCTTCTCTTCCTGCCCTCAATCTTTCCCAGCATCAGGGTCTTTTCCAATGAGTCAGCTCTTCAATTTAGGTGGCTAAAGTATGGAAGCTTCAGCTTCAGCATTTGTCCTTCCAATGAATATTCGGGGTTGATTTCCTTTAGGAATGACTGATTTAATCTCCTTGCTATCCAAGGGACTCTCAAGAAACTTCTTTAGCACCACAGTTTGAAAGCATCAGTTCTTTGACCCTCAGCCTTCATTATGGTCCAACTCTCACATCCATACATGACTACTGGAAAAACCATAACTTTGACTAGACATACCGTTATCCACAAACTGAGGTCTCTGCTTTTGAATATGCTCTCTAGGTTTGTCATAGCTTTTCTTCCAAGGAGAAAGAATCTTTTTGCTTCATGGCTGCAGTCACCATCTGCAGTGATTTTGGAGCCCAAGAAAAGGAAACTTGTCACCGTTTCCATTTTTCCCCATCTATTTGCCATGAAGTGATGGGACCAGATGCCATGATCAAGTATTTGAATGTTGAGTTTTAAGCCAGTTTTTCACTCTCCTGTTTCACTTTCATCAAGAGGCTCTTTAGTTCCTCTTAGCTTTCTGCCGTTAGAGTGGTATCACAACTGTGTATCTGAGGTTGTTTATGTTTTTCCCTGCAAGATTCCAGCTTGTGATTCATCTAGCCTGGCATTTCACGTGATGTACTCTGCAAAGAAGTTAAATAAGGAGGATGACGATATACATCCTTGATGTACTTTTTTTTCAATTTAGAATCAGTCCATTCCATGTCCGGTTCTAGCTGTTGCTTCTTGATCTGCATACAGATTTCTCAGGAGGCAGGTAAGGTGGTCTGGTGTTCCCATCTCTTGAAGAATTTTCCACAGTTTGCTGTGATCCACATGGTTAAATGCTTTAGTGTAGTCAATGAAGCAAAAGTAAATATTTTTCTGGAATTCCCTTGCTTTTACTATGATCCAATGGATGTTGGCAATTCAATCTCTAGTTCCTCTGCCTTTTCTATATCCAACTTGTAGGTCTGGAAGCTCTCAGTTCATGCACTGTTGGAGTCTAACTTGAAGGATTTTGAGCATTACCTTGCTAGCCTGTGAAATGAATGTAAATGTGTGGTAGTTTGAACATTCTTTAACATTGTTCTTCCTTGAGATTGGAATGAAAACTGACCTTTTCCAGTCCTGTGACAATTGCTAAGTTTTCCAAATTTGCTGGCATATTGAGTGTAGCACTTTAACAGTATCATCTTTTAGGATTTTAAATGGCTCAGCTGGAATTCCATCACCTCCACTAGCTTATGTCTTGTAATAAAATAGGACAAGTTTGTTTTTCCTCAGGATAAAGCCAGTAAACTGATGCAGATGGTCATCCAATTACCGGGTAGAGTTAGCATAAACTATTCATAACAAAAATGCTGTCAAGTCATCTTACTTGATGACTTATCATTATTGATCTTGAGAAATGTATGTAACGAGCTGTATCTGCTTGGCTTTTAAGAAAAGAAGATTTCTGTCTTTCTAATTTATTACCAGTCTATGGAATCACATTTTGGTTTAATGTTTATTTATAATATAACTGCTTTTGGACTTCATTACCTTTGTGGAGAGGTTTCCTATGTTTTTCTCTTTTTATTTTGTGGGGGGTATTGTTCTTTTGTGTGTGCTTTCTTTATTTAAAAATAAGTGTATTCCTGCCAATAATTTCTTTCCCTTTTCAATAGAAGTCATTAAAGATAATAATTGTTCATAACATAGCACTTCTTTATTTATACTCACTAAATATGCCAAGAATATTTGTGCATTACTTTTTGTTTGTTCATTCCTGCCAATACATGTGTTTTGAGTATTTAAATCAGATAAACAATTGTACTTGCTTAGTAAGAACTTCAGAGTGTGGCTTATTGTAAAGACATGATGCCAATATTTATAACTAACCAAAATTAGTATTAATGCATGTTATGGATTCTGTCAAAAAGTGTCTTTTGTGTTTCTTGTGTGTATTCTAGAGGAATTAAGATTTTCATAAAACTTATATTTTGTAATTCCAAGGCATTCGCATATAAACTTTTGAAGAAACTCTCATATTCTGAAAATGAGTTAAATATATGTATTGTTTTCATGACAAATCTTTACTTTCTTGAATGACCTACCTATGCTGCTACAATACACTTTTTCTCACAAGAATATCATGCTATGATTATGTTGAAATTGATATGGTGCTTTTAATAGAGTATGTAAAATGGAATGATGGTTAAAGGCAGCAGCTCTGGAGTCACATTTTCTAACATAAAATCCTAGCTTTACTCTCTGCTATTGGTGTAAATACTAATGAACTTCTTGATCTCTAGGCTTCAGTTTCTTCATTAATACAAGAGAAATGTGTCTTAAGTCAGGCTTCTTATAAGGAGAGTTTGTTGCAGAGATTTGCCTTCAAGAGATATATTGGATATTGCTCACAGAAATATCACCTCTAAGGAAATGAAGGAACAAAATTGAAGTAAAAAGAATTCTTCGCTGATCCTAGGTAGGTCTGGAGCCAGAGTGGTGCTTCAGAAGTAACTTAAAGGAGCACAAGCAATATGGGCTGTGATGCCAGGTCATTGACCACTCCATCCATGTGGACTCTCCCCCAAGAGGGGCATAAACTTGAGTGAGTCAGTCTCTCTTGCTACAGAACATGTTCTGGAGAAGCAATCAGGTCCAAAGTTTTAGCAGGCTTCATTCCAGCAGCTGAAGGGATAAATGCCTTGGTCCTGAAAGAGGGCTATAGGTGACTCCATCTGGACAGCTTAACAGAGCATCCACTGCAGAAATATATTACTATTTATATATTTTTTGTTTAAAATTTGGATGGCATCGTCGACTCAATGGACAAGAGTTTGAACAAACTCTGGGAGGTGGTGAAGGACAGAGAAGCCTGGTGTGCTGCAGTCCATGGGTCACAAAGAGTTGGACAGGACTGAGCAAGTGAATAACAACAAAGATTGAAGAGCTCAGTGTATGCCCTTTGCTCATACATAATCAGTTCAGTTCAGTTCAGTCGCTCAGTCGTGTCCGACTCTCTGCGACCCCATGAATCACAGCACGCCAGGCCTCCCTGTCCATCACCAACTCCCGGAGTTCACTCAAACTCATGTCCACAGAGTCGGTGATGCCATCCAGCCATCTCATTCTCCGTCGTCCCCTTCTCCTCCTGCCCCCAACCTTTCCCAGCATCAGAGTCTTTTCCAGTGAGTCAACTCGTCACATGAGGTGGCTGAAGTATTGCAGTTTCAGCTTTAGCATCAGTCCTTCCAATGAACATCCAGGATTGATCTCCTGTAGAATGGACTGGTTGGATCTCCTTGCAGTATAAGGGACTCTCAAGAGTCTTCTCCAACACCACAGTTAAAAAGCATCGATTCTTCGGCAATCAGCTTTCTTCACAGTCCAACTCTCACATCCATACATGACCACGGGAAAAACCATTGCCTTGACTAGACGGACTTTGGTTGGCAAAGTAATGTCTCTGCTTTTTAATATACTATCAAGGTTGGTCATAACTTTCCTTCCAAGGAGCAAGCGTCTTTTAATTTCATGGCTGCAATCAGTATCTGCAGTGATTTTGGAGCCCCAAAAAATAAAGTCTGACACTGTTTCCACTGTTTTTCCATCTATTTCCCATGAAGTGATGGGACCAGATGCCATGATCTTTGTTTTCTGAATGTTGAGCTTCAAGCCAACCTGTTCACTCTCCTCTTTCACTTTCATCAAGAGGCTTTTGAGTTCCTCTTCACTTTCTGCCATAAGGGTGGTTGCATCTGCATATCTGAGGTTATTGATATTTCTCCCAGCAATCTTGATTCCAGCTTGTGCTTCTTCCAGCCCAGCGTTCCTCATGATGTACTCTGCATATAAGTTAAATAAGCAAGGTGACAATATACAACCTTGACGTACACCTTTTCCTATTTGGAACCAGTCTGTTGTTCCATGTCCAGTTCTAACTGTTGCTTCCTGACCTGAGTACAGGTTTCTCAAGAGGCAGGTCAGGTGGTCTGGGATTCCCATCTCTTTCAGAATGTTCCACAGTTTATTGTGATCCACACAGTCAAAGGCTTTGGCATAGTCAATGAAGCAGAAATAGATGTTTTTCTGAAACTCTCTTGCTTTCTCCATGATCCAGCGGATGTTGGCAATTTGATCTCTGGTTCCTCTGCCTTTTCTAAAACCTGCTTGAACATCTGGGAGTTCACGGTTTACATACTGCTGAAGCCTGGCTTGGAGAATTTTGAGCATGACTTTACTAGCGTGTGAGATGAGTGCAATTGTGCGGTAGTTTGAGCATTCTTTGGCATTGCTTTTCTTTGGGATTGGAATGAAGACTGACCTCTTCCAGTCCTGTGGCCACTGCTGAGTTTTCCAAATCTGCTGGCATATTGAGTGCAGCACTTTCACAGCATCATCTTTCAAGACTTGAAATCGCTCAACTGGAATTCCATCACCTCCACCAGCTTTGTTAGTAGTGATGCTTTCTAAGGCCCACTTGACTTCACATTCCAAGATGTCTGGCTCTAGGTCAGTGATCATGTTATTGTGACTATCTTGGTCGTCAAGATCTTTTTTGTACACTTCTTCTGTGTATTCCTGCCACCTCTTCTTAATATCTTCTGCTTCTGTTAGGTCCATACCATTTCACAATAGATACACTAAAAATGTTACCTTGTTAAATAATTTCCCATTCTAGGTAATTTATTTATTTGGTTAAAGTGAATATTATGTCTGAAATATACAGTTGGCTTACTAGAACTTTTATTACACAATTATTCTAGGAAATATTTTGGGGAATGATTTTTCAACTTTCATGGTGGATTTAACATTTTCTTCTAATCATTAAATCAAACAATTTTTATACTCTGCAGGAGCTTTACACCTTTTGACCCAAATTATTGCAGAGATCTTCAAATTCTGACAATTCTTTAAAGAGGACAAAATAGAACAGAATATCAATGATTTGCTCCTGGATTGATGGCCATCAATGGTTAGGGTTAGGGTTAGGGATATATAGCCATCCCTTAAGGATGGGTCTGTATTACAATAAGTTTTGTTATTTAAATAAATATTAAGACTACTTACTCAGTGGAGCAGTCTTCATCAGTGGAATCATCTTCAAAGGCATTATACATATTTCAATTGATTTTTGGAATTTTCTGTACAGCTAGTTTCCTAGACATAAACACACAAAATTTAAGATTAATATTCAGTAAGACTTAATTCTGGACATAAACTGTTCCATCTTACTGGCAATTATTTTCAAATCATAGTTTAAATAGTTTTTCTATTGTGGTTTTAAAATCAAATGTATTTACTAGAAGCAAGATTCAACACAAAGTGAACATGAATATCATCTATCTTAAATGGGAGGTGGCATGGTGTAGTGACTTTGAGTCTGATGAATTTGGTTTAAAATTCTTTCTTACCTTTCTACTTATGTAGTATGTGCCATCTCGAGCAACTGATTATATCTTTTATGACCCAACTTTTCTCATCTGTGAAAAAGACATAAAAATACACCCATCATTTGGTTTTTGTGAAGATACTATCAGATGGTGAATTTACATGAAACAAGCAGAACAGTGTGTTCAATATAGACTTTTGTTAGTGATGGTTTGTTCTACTAACAGCTATTAAAATGACCCAGCACCTGAGGACAAGTTTTAAGAGAAATTCTAGAAAAAGTAAAAGCTTTAATAATGGGAAAAATTATTGAAGTACATATTTAGCTGCTGAAAGTGACCACTTTGAAAAGAAAGACACCCATCCAAAGGTATATATATTGGGATTAAAAAAAAAATCTCATTATTTAAAGGCACAATTGCTGCAAAGTGGTTTATCCTCTGAAGGCTGGATTTTCCTTGGAGGAGTGAAATGAAATTTGAGACTTTTGTCACTAGATGGCAAATTTTAATATAATCACACAAATTCTTTCCTTTAAAAAATGTGTCAAATCAGCATTTTTCTTAGGAGAAATTCCCCTCCCCTGCCATAGTGATGAATCTTAGTAGTATACAAAAAACTTAACACATAAAATACTAATAAATATTAAGAACTTAACCCTACACAAATCACATAAGAAATGTTATATCAAGTTTAAAGCTAGAGTATAATGTAAATGTACTTGAGGGTAATCAGTTTTATTTCTTTGAATAATTTTTCTGTGCCACTATTAAACTCACTCTAGTTTGTTTACCTATAGGAGAGGCATATAGTAATATAGTATATGTAATATGCCTCTCCTATAGGAAGATTTCTGTAATATCCCTTCAGAAAAAAAAAGTAAATTCTCTCAGTTTTGATACTTCTGAAAGTCAGGAATCTTGCTGTGTTTCTGCAAGATTTTTATCTTTTTATCCTTTAATTAAATAATCAAGAAACCTCTAGACTCATCTCTATATGAGATAGTTATACCACTGACTGCCTTAACTACATTTGGGTAAAAGGCACAGGAGATGGGTTTTTCTTTTCCATTCTGCCCTGTATATTCCTGCAAAAAAAAAAAAATCCCCAGAAATGTTCTTTGTATCTTTATTCTGTTTCCTGTGTCTTATCTGGCCTTCCCAGGTGGTGCTAGTGGTAAAGAACCTGCCTGCCAATACAGGAAACATAAGAGGTGTGGGTTCAATCCCTGGGTCGGGAAGATCCCCTGGGGGAGGACATGGTACTTTTCTCCAGTATTCTTGCTGGAGAATCCCATGGACAGAGGAGCCTGGTGGGCTACAGTCCATAGGGTTGCACAGTCAGACATGACTGAAGTGACTTAGCACACACACACACGTGTCTTATCTGGTGAATGCTACACACAAAAAATATGTTATGGACATGTTACTACAGAGAAGTAATGGCAATTTCCATTGTGTTCATGTGGAATAGGAAGACTGATCATTTTATTATTATATCCCCTCCTGCTTCATTTTGCTGCTAACAAATTTAAAGGTTGAAATTAACTGCTGTTATTTAGCAACTACATCCTTTGTTGAAATGTAAAATGTATTCAACTAAATCCGTTAGGAGAAAAAGACAGGTATATACATATTTCTTCTATATCTATCTATCTATCCTCTATCTGCCTATCTGTCTAATCTTTCTAGCATAGCATAAACTGAAGTTAAGTAATTCCATTCCATAATTATGTAGTTTTTTATTTTCTAGTCAAAGAGCTAGATTTTGCATTTATCCCTGTTGAATTTTGTTTTGATAAGATCAGCTCATCATTTCAACCTAAGAGCAAATATATAGATTCTCTAGTTCAGCAGTTAGCAAACTATGGCCTGTATGCACACTGCCTACTTTTGCCAATAACATTTTATTGGAACACAGTCACATGCTTTCATTTATGGAATTCCTATTGCTGCTTTTACATCACAATGGCAGAACTGAATAGTTGTAACAGAGATCTCATGACCTGGAAAGCCTGAAATATTTACGATCTGGCCCTTTACAGAAAAAAAGTCCCAGTCAAAGTTCATATCTAATCCAACCTGTTAGCTATTTTTCCATATAAAATAGATAAGTAATAAGTAAATGTTTTTAAAAAAATTAGTTGGACTAACAATTTAAAGATGGAAAGAGATCAACTCATTAATACAAAAAACAAAAGTTTATTTTGATTTTTACTAGCCTGAAAATAAGTGACAAAAATTATTAGCAGTGATAATAATTTTTGATTGTTGATTCATCTTTCCCTAGTGTCTCGACACCAATGAAGCTTCTACCACAAAGAATGGCCCACTGAATACTATCAGCTTTGTAATCCAACACTCTTCTTTTAAATTCATTTCTAGGGTCAGTCTAGACAGGGCCTGGGTTGCAGATGATTTAGAGGCCTTTCTTGGGATAAAGAATTTAAATATAAAACAAATAATAAAAATGAACCTTGGATAAATATTCTAAATGTAGCTGCTGCTGCTAAGTTGCTTCAGTCGTGTCCGACTCTGTGCGACCCCATAGATGGCAGCCCACCAGGTTCCCCTGTCCCTGGGATTCTCCAGGCAGGAACACTGGAGTGGGTTGCCATTTCCTTCTCCAATGCATGAAAGTGAAAAGTGAAAGTCAAGTCACCCAGTGGTGTCTGACTCTTAGAGACCCCATAGACGGCAACCTACCAGGCTCCTCTGCCCATGGGATTTTCCAGGCAAGAGTACTGGAGTGGGTTGCCATTGCCTTCTCCTAAAGAAGTACAACAAATCGCAAGTTTTAAAGAGTTGAAGAATACAAGTAGCAAAAATCCAAAAAAAATGGCACATATGAAAAAAATCACCCTTTAATACTTTCTATTTCATACTTTTCTTTGTGATTACTTTTTTTTATGAGAATGATTTTGGAATATAATTTTTAGAGAGACACCAGAAAATTTTTTTCCAGGGTAAATTTCCAAACATTTGGTTTTAGTGTTAATAGCTTATAAAAGTAAATATCAACTTTCCAAATTTTAGTTTGTAATATGCATGCTCAGTCTCTCAGCCATGTCCAGCTCTTTGTGGCCCCATGGACTGTAGCCCCTAGTTTCCTCTGTCCATGGGATTCTCCAGGCAAGAATACTAGAGTGGATTGCCATTTCTTCTTCCAAGGGATATTCCTGATCCAGGGATTGAACCTGAGTCTCCTGCATTGGCAGGCAGATTCTTTACCACTAAGCCACCTGGGAAGCCATAGTTAGTAATAGCAACTGAGGTTTTAAATTGCCATTTATGGAGAAACCTGTATCAAATTTCTTTCATACACAAGCAAGCTGTTTAATTGCTTTAAATAGCAATTGAGGTTTTGCTTAAGGTTTAAATAGCAGTGTGTATTTTGTCTGTGTACTCACCATCTATATTTATCCAGTTGTAAATGCTATAGGCTACTTTAGTATCTCAGTGTGGTCACTGGCCCAGCACTTTTGTGTCAGGGTTCATAGTATGTGGTAGGAATATTCCTGGAAAACATTTTTATATTAGAACAGCTAAATGTGACTGCAAAACACATACCTGTGCCACGGTAATCCTGATATAATTTTTACTGACCTCATTTTCACTTTATGTTGAATTCAACACCACATGGCATGAAGGACAGTGAAACAAAGGGTTGGAAAGGATAAAATATTTTTGAAAGGGTGAACTTAAATGATTGTTGTTGAAGTATCTTATTATGATTTTTTAAACTATAATCACAGTTATTAACACATGGCTATAGCCCCATCCAGGACTTTCCTGATGACTCAGTGGTAAAGAGTCCTTCTACAATACAGGTGATGCAAGTTCTATACCTGCTTCAGAAAGATCCCCTGGAGGAGGAAATGGCAACCCACTCTATTATTCTTGCCTAAAAAGTCCCATGGGCAGAGGAGCCTGACAGGCTACAGTCCATGGGGTCTGGGGTCGCAAAGAATTGGACATGATTGGGTGACTGAGCATGCATATTGCCCCATCCTGGGGCTTACAGAAGGCAGAACAAGTGAGAAGCCCTGAAGTTGATGCTTCATTAGATTCAAATGAGATTAATCTTGCTCATTCTCTTCTTCTCCAGCCTAAAATCCATAACCAATTATTGCAATCTTTGACTTATTAATATCCCCTTTCTCTTCTCTTGCTGCTGCTGCTGCTAAGTCACTTCAGTCGTGTCTGACTCTGTGCGACCCCATAGATGGCAGCCCTCCAGGCTTCTCTGTCCACAGGATTCTCTACTGGAGTGGGTTGCCATTTCCTTCTCCCTCTTCTCTTGCTACACAATATTAACTTGGCTGAGCCATAGATCCGGTAAATCCAGTTCTCTCTCTCAGCTCCCACATTGGTGAATCCTAGCTTTTACTAGTATCTCTCCTGGATGAAAGCTTTCGCCAGCTTAGCACCCTTCTCTGGCTTCAACTTATTTTATTGATTTAATTCGTTTAAAGTGAAAATCAAATCAAGCCACTCCTCTGATTAAAATCTCTCAACATTCCTTGTATTTTTCTAAGAGGAAAAGCCAAACTCAAAACAATGATCTACAAGATACTAGGTGATATGAACCCAGTACCTCTCAGAACAGAGTCCTGTTGTCTCTCTTCACTTCTGCCCCACTGGCTTCATTCTTCAAGTATCTCGATACCCTCCATGTCAAGGCCTTGGCACTTGTTTTCTTTGATTGAAAAGTTTTTCCTTTTGATACTAATTTCCTTCCCTCTTTCACCATTTTTTTTCAAATACCACCTTGTGATAATTCTATATAAAATTTCTCCCTCCAGCTTTTGTATTTTCCTTTGCCAGTTTGTTTCCCCCCATAACAAATGTATTACCATCTAACAAGCTATATGTACATAACTTATTATTTCTGTTATTATTTTTAATTTATTATATATTTAGTAAAATTTATTTTATTATTAAAGTTTATTATTTTATTTTTTAAAAAATTTCATCTTTACTCATTCTATGATAAATTCCAGGTAGAAATTTTTGTCTGTTTTCTTTATTGCCATTTCCACAGCATTTAGAATTTGAGTAGAAAATATTTGGAAAATGTGGGAAACAATGAAGTAATTTTCAAATGAATGTGTGAATAAAAAGTAAATCTTAAAATGACACTTGGCATGTTAAAAAAAGTTTAACATGCTAACTTAATGTCTGAAACAAAAATTTAAACATAGAAAAATAGAAAAGTAAGATTAGATCCTCACTGTGTACCAGATACCATGCTTAATTATAGAAGTATTATTTTTCATGTTTTTTAAAAGAACTAAAAAGCTTGTGTAGAGAGAATTACAAAGATAATGTCCATCAAATATCTGACTGATAGAGGATCTTCTATACATAAAAGCAAATAAAGACATTTAAAATTTAAAAAATATTTTAAAACAATGTAAATTAAAATGCAGGCAAATATTGATAGATGTAACTATCTGGATACCCATAAACAGCAGAATCCAAAATTTTAGTTGAATGTTGAAAACAAATAAGACATAAAATTTTAATGATCTATAGGAAGATAATTCAAAAAGCATGAAGATGAATGAATAGAGGAAATGAGCAGAACATTCAGTAAAAGATATAACTACAGGAAGCAGGATATAATCTATTTTACTAATATTAAAAAAAAAATTTGTAAGAGTATAATTAAAAATGTTGTGCTAGTTTCAGGTATATGGCAAAGGGAATCAGTTATGCATATACATATATCTACTCTTTTTTGGAGTCTTTTCCTGTATAGGCCATTACAGAGTACTGAGTGGGCCTAACTTCTGATATTATTTTTGGAAAACAAATTTGCAACATTAAAAAGAGACCTACTTTGTCATCTCCTTTTAAAGTAGGTTGAATGTGTTCCCTCTCTGCATGCAACAATATGTCCACCCTGAATCTGTGAAAGTGAGTTTATTTGAAAAAATATCACAGTTAATATACTTAAGGATCTTGAGGTAAAATTACCCTGAATAAGCATGGACTCTAAATTCAATGATGGGCTTCCCTTGTGGCTCAGCTGATAAAGAATCCACCTGCAATGTGGGAGACCTGGGTTCAATCCCTGGGTTGGGAAGATCCCCTGGAGAAGGGAAAGGCTACCCACTCCAATATTCTAGCCTGGAGAATTCCACTGACTAGTTCATGGTGTCGCAAAGAGTCAGACACAACTGAACAACTTTTAGTTCACTAAATTCAATGACAAGTATCAAAAAGAGAAGAGAATGGAAAAGGACACAGAGAGGAGAAAGCTATGTGATGATGGAGGTAGAGATTGAAGTTCCATAAACCACAGGCCAAGGAATGTCTGGAGCTGCCAGAGGCAGGGAGAACAAGAAGGATTCTCTCCTAGGGTCTACAGACCCCTTTAATCTGCTTCTTGCCTCCATAACTAAAATAAAATAATTTTTTTTCTTAGTGATGCATAATTGACATATAAAATTGTATTAGCTTCATGTGGACAACATAATGATTTCATATTTTTAAATACTGTGAAATAATCACCACAATAATAGTTGATATCAGTTAGCTTACATAATTATTTTCATGTGAGTGAGCTTGTAAGATTTATTTAGCAACTTTCAAATATATAATATAGTACTGTTCACTGTAGCCACCATACTGTACATTTTCATGACTTATGAATATTATAACTGGAAAGTTTTACCTTTTGAACCACCCATTTTGCCCACTCCCCATCCCCTGCCTCTATTAATCAACAGTCTATTCTCTTTATCTATGAGCTTGGTTGTTTGTCTGCTGCTTGTTAGTTTGGTTTTTAGATTATACGTATAAAGTATGTGATATTTTTCTTTATCTGACTTTTTTCACTTTGTATAATGCCTCAAGGTCCACATATGTCAAAAATGTTAATATTTCATTATTTTTTATGGCTGAATAATATTCCCTGTGTGTGTATGTATGTGTATTTGTGTGTTTATCACATTTTATTTATTCATTCATCCATTGGTGGACACTTAAGTTGTTTCCTTGTCTTGGCTATTGTAAATAACAAATGTGGGGTTTCATATATCTTTTCAAGTTAGTGCTTTCTTTGGATAAATTCCCAGAAGTGGGCTTGTTAACTCATATGGTTTTTCTAGTTCCATTTTTTTGAGAAAAGTCTATACTGTTTTCCAGAGTGACTGCACCAATTTACATTCCCACCAACAGTACACAAAGGTTCACTTTTGTCCAATTCTCAGCAATGCTTGTTATTTCTTATCTTTTTGATAATAACCATCCTAACAGTCAGTTGATAACTCATTGTGGTTTTAATTTTCATTTCCCTGAGGGTTAGTAATATTGAGCACCTTTTCATGTACATGTTGGTCATCTTATAGTTTCAGGTCCAAAAACTCATTGGCAAGACAAATGTCATGGAGCTTACCCAATTATATTTCTTCAAGGAAGTTTATGGTTTTAGGTCTTATATTCAAGTCTTTAATACATTTTGAGTTAATTTTTGTGTATGGTATAAGACTGAGCCAATTTCAACTTTTGCATGTGACTGTCCAGTTTTCTCAGGACTACTTATTGAAGAGACTGACATTTCCACATTGTATACTCTTGGATTCTCAATTTATGTTATTTTTAAGCCACTCAACAATTTTTAGTAATATGGCAACCACTGAGTACTGCAACACTTTTCTAGATCTGAATGGGCCCAGAAGACAAAATAAAGTACAGGCATAAGCTTGCACACAGACACAAACATACAAATACATACACATATACACAACCACTTTTTCTAACCCGAGGTGGAAAATGGCATCTAATGCTTTGGCATTCTAGTTTTTGAAGACATTTTTATAATTTTATAATATGTTTGCTATTATTTGTGTTGGGAGACAATTTCCTCAAGTTTCTTTATTTTATGTACATTTTGTGAGTGAGCTATAATATTTTCTTATTTCTAGACTATCTTTTCAAAGATGTTTGAGTTGAAAACAACCTTGAAAAGTGAAGCTAGTATTGCCCACAAAGGAAAGAACAACCATACTGACTACTTAGTCCAGAATTGGAGCGTTTAAGCTCAGGGTCTTCTATAATTCAACCCTGTAAGCACTAAATGATAGAAAGTAAGGTGTCGTGTCATGTAGCCCTCCTTATGTGGCCCTATGAAAATTGAGGCTTGTAGCACCAGTGCGGAGAAGGAAATGGCAACCCACTCCAATGTTCTTGCCTGGAGAATCCCAGGGAAGGAGGAGACTGGTGGGCTTCCGTCTATGGGGTCACACAGAGTCGGACACGACTGAAGTGACTTAGCAGCAGCAGCAGCAGCACCAGTGCATTGTTGATATGCTGGCTAATCTTTTTGTCACGAGTAATAAACAGTTTGTCTCTGATCCAGGGGTTTCATATCTTCTACAAGCATTCATAAAATGGTAGCAGGCTAACTTCTTAGCTTCAAGTAGTATAAAATCTTGACAAATTGGTCTATTTTTCAGTAATTTTCTTAATTTGTATGACTGTCAAACATGTCTCTCTTGCCTTTGTCTATGTTAGTTGATGACTAATAATTATAACTGTCTGCTGAGCATCATTCCCTAGAGGGCCCATAACATCTCACTCTGAAAATGTTCTAAGATTGAACTCATAATTTTTCCTTCAAGTACTTTTTTCTCCCTTTTTGAAACCTCAGTCAATGTGATCACCGTTTAACATTTAAATAGTGCTTGATTTTTCCTTTTTCTGATTCACAAAATGAGCTAATATTTCCTATTAATGCTACTTTGAGAATTGCTTGTGTAAACTCCTGTCCTGCAAGTAGTATAAAATCTTGACAAATTGGTCTACTTTTCAGCAATTTTCTTCAAATTTTCTGTGTTAGTCTAGATCCTTTGAGAAACAGATGCCAAGATGGTACTAAAAACATTAGAATATTATTAGGGGAATTATCCAAGTGTGAAAAAGTGGTGTGAATTCTGGAAAGGTTAGAAAAGCCATTGGGCTATGATGCAAGATTGCATTTGAGAGAAAGGACAAAGATTGGGTGAGAGCATCCAAGAATGTCTTGCAGTCTGAGCAAAGCTGAGCAAGTAATGGGAGATTCTCAGAGCCAAGCCAGAACTCAGGAGATCTTCCTGTCCCCTAGTGATGAGCCTGCACTAGTGTTCTGCTGAGAACTGTAATATTCTGATAGTCTGTGAGAAGTGTGGGTTGGCATAAATACTCACTTATGGCGACCTATATGTGGTCCAGTGGTAAAGAATCCGCCTGTCAATGCAGGAGATGCAAGAAATGCAAGAGATGAGGATATGATCCATGGGTCGGGAAGATCCCCTGGAATAGGAAGTGGCAACCCACTCCAGTATTCTTGCCTTGGTAATTATGTGCACAGAGGAAGCTTGCAGTCTATATAGTCCACGGGGTTGCAAGAGTCAGACACGACTGAGCATGCATGCAGGGTGGCCTAAGTCACTTACTTTCCCTTTACTTGGTGTCTGTAAAATGCTTTCTCCTGATTGCCACAGCCTAATGCAGGATTATGTGTTTTAACAATAATTTTAATATTCAGTCTTATCCAGAAACATCCTGTGCTAACCTGTCTTAAACCATGTTGCTAGACTTATGCTTCCTAAAGTACAAATCTGACCATTTACTTCTTCATATGATCCATCAACATTTTCTTATTCTCAATCCTATGCTTTGGTGTCCTATACCTTTTTTTAATTTTTTTCCCCAGAATTGTAAAATTCAAGTTTATATCCAGCACTTACTTCCAGCACTTCCCTCATTCTGATCCCTTTCCACCTCTTTATGTTGTTCTTTTTTCCTCTCTCTCTCTTTTTAATTTTATTGGAGGCTAATTATTTTACAATATTATATTGGTTGGTTTTGCCATACATCGACATGAATCCGCCCCGGGTGTACATGAGTTCCCCTTCCTGAATCCCCTCCCACCTCCCTCCTCCGTTTATCCTTCCTCTGGGTCATCCCCGCACAACAGCCCCGAGCATTCTGTAACATGCATCGACCCTGAACTGGCGATTCGTTTCACATATGACAACATACATGTTTCAATGCCATTTTCCCAAATCATCCCACCCTCACCCTCTCCCACACAGTCCCAAAGACTGTTCTATACATCTGTGTCTCTTTGGCTGTCTCGTATACAGGGTTATCATTACCATCTTTCTAAATTCCATATATATGCGTTAGTATACTGTATTGGTGTTTTTCTTTCTGGCTTACTTCACTCTGTATAATAGGCTCCAGTTTCATCCACCTCATTAAAACTGATTCAAATGCATTCTTTTTAATGGCTGAGTAATACTCCATTGTGTATATGTACCAAAGCTTTCTTATCTATTTGCAGATGGACATCTAAGTTACTTCCATGTCCTGGCTATTATAAACAGTGCTGCAATGAACATTGGAGTACATGTGTCTCTTTCAATTCTGGTTTCCTCGGTGTGTATGCCCAGGAGTGAGATTGCTGGATCATATGGCAGTTCTATTTCCAGTTTTTTGAGGAATCTCCACACTGTTCTCCATAGTGGCTGTACTAGTTTGCATTCCCACCAACAGTGTAAGAGGGTTCCTTTCTCTCCACACCATCTCCAGCATTTATTGCATGTAGACTTTTGGATAGCAGCCATTCTGCCTGGTGTGAAATGGTATCTCATTGTGGTTTTGATTTGCATTTCTCTGATGATGAGGGATGTTGAGCATTTTTTCATGTGTTTGTTAGCCATCTTAATGTCTTCTATGGAGAAATGTCTGTTTAGTTCTTTGGCCCATTTTTTGATTGGGTCATTTATTTTTCTGGAATTGAGCTGCAGGAGCTGCTTGTATATTTTTGAGATTAATCCTTTATCAGTTGCCTCATTTGCTATTATTTTCTCCAATTCTGAAGGCTGTCTTTTCACCTTACTTATAGTTTCCTTTGCTGTGCAGAAGCTTTTGATTTTAATTAGGTCCCATTTGTTCATTTTTGCTTTTATTTCCAATATTCTGGGATGTGGGTCATGGAGGATCCTGCTGTGATTTATGTCGGAGAGTGTATTGCCTACGTTCTCCTCTAGGAGTTTTATAGAATCTGGTCTTACATTTAGCCCTCTAATCCATTTTGAGTTTACTTTGGTGTATGGTGTTAGGAAGTGTTCTAGTTTCATTCTTTTACAAGTGGCTGACCAGTTTTCCCAGCATCACCTCTTAAAGAGACTGTCTTTTCTCCATTTTATATTCTTGCCTCCTTTGTCAAAGATAAGGTGTCCATAGGTGTGTGGATTTATCTCTGGGCTTTCTATTTTGTTCCATTGATCTGTATTTCTGTCTTTATGCCAGTATCATACTGTCTTGATGACTGTGGCTTTGTAGTAGAGCCTGAAGTCTGGCAGTAGCCAGACTCATCAAAAAACAAAGGAGAAGAACCAAATCAATAAAATTAGAAATGAAAATGGAGAGATCACAACAGACAACACAGAAATACAAAGGATTATTAGAGAATACTATCAGCAATTATATGGCAATAAAATGAATAACCTGGAAGAAATGGACAAATTCCTAGAAAAGTACAACTTTCCAAAACTGAACCAGGAAGAAATAGAAAATCTGAACAGACCCAGCACAAGCAAGGAACTAGAGGCTGTAATCAGAAATCTTCCAGCAAACAAAAGCCCAGGTCCAGACGGCTTCACAGCTGAATTCTACCAAAAACTTAGAGAAGAGCTAACACATATTCTACTCAAACTCTTCCAGAAAATTGCTGAGGAAGGGAAACTTCCAAACTCATTCTATGAGGCCACCATCACCCTAATCCCAAAACCTGGCAAAGATCCCACAAAAAAAGAAAACTACAGGTCAATATCACTGATGAACATAGATGCAAAAATCCTTAACAAAATTCTAGCAATCAGAATCCAACAACACATTAAGAAGATCATACATCATGACCAAGTGGGCTTTATCCCAGGAATGCAAGGATTCTTCAATATCTGCAAATCAATCAACGTAATACACCACATTAACAAACTGAAAAATAAAAATCATATGATTATCTCAATAGATGCAGAGAAAGCCTTCGACAAAATTCAACATCCATTTATGATAAAAGCCCTCCAGAAAGTGGGAATAGAAGGGACATACCTCAACATAATAAAAGCTATATATGACAGACCCACAGCAAACATTATCCTCAATGGTGAAAAACTGAAAGCATTTCCCCTAAAGTCAGGAACAAGACAAGGGTGCCCACTCTCACCACTATTATTCAACATAGTTTTGGAAGTTTTGGCTACAGCAATCAGAGCAGAAAAAGACATAAAAGGAATCCAAATTGGAAAAGAAGAAGTAAAACTTTCACTGTTCGCTGATGACATGATCCTCTACACAGAAAACCCTAAAGACTCTACCAGAAAACTACTAGAGCTAATCAATGAATACAGTAAATTTGCAGGATATAAAATCAACACACAGAAATCCCTTGCATTCCTATACACTATTAATGAGAAAATAGAAAGAGAAATTAAGGAAACTATTCCATTCACTGTTGCAACGAAAAGAATTAAATACTTAGGAATATATCTACCTAAGGAAACAAAAGTCTTGTACATAGAAAACTATACAACACTGGTGAAAGTAATCAAAGAGGACACTAATAGACGGAGAAATATACCGTGTTTGTGGATTGGAAGAATAAATATTGTAAAAATGAGTATACTACCCAAAGTAATTTATACATTCAATGCAATCCCTATCAAGCTACCAACGATATTTTCACAGAAGTAGAATGAATAATCTCACAATTTGTATGGAAATACAAAAAACCTCGAATAGCCAAAGCAGTCCTATACCTTTAAAAAGAATGTGTCTACCTTGGCATTTCAAGCAACACTACCTCAAACTCTGCTCTCAAATTTAATCAGTTAATTGAACATAGCAAAATTTTTGGAATCCTTTTACCTGTTTAGTGACATGTTAAAGTTTATAAATTTTAGCATTGTACAAGACTTTACTTGTGCCATTTTCTCTGCTTGGTGTTTCAAACTATAGTTACAACACTTGCCACTAAAAGTCCCTTGGTTCAAGCTCTTCTACTCACCTTATCTTCCACTTCATTCCTCTCAGGCTTTCTGATTTTGATGTTAAAATCTCTGCAGTGGCATATCTGACAACTTAATTAGATCTTCAGACAGCTGTTGTGGAAAATCTCATCCTCCTTAGAGCTGTGGTACTCACACTTACAGGACTGGAGTACACATGAAAAATGTACTAATATTCTCATGGTTTTTGCCAGTAATGAATATTTATCTAATAAATACCTGGTATTGTTCTTTTCATAAATTTCATATGGGACATATAGATGTATGTTCACTTTTATTATTTACAGCTTTTAAAAAATATAATAAGTGCATATTTAAAGACTTTTTCTTTTAGAATTTTTCTTTTCTGATATTTGTTATTAATTTTTTCAAAATGTTTAATGCCTCATTATCAATTATTTAAAGAAAGAAAAAACTAATGTAGCTATATTTAATGTCTTCAAATTTGATAATAATTTCATTAACGTTTTCTGGGTTGGTAATAATTTCAGTAAAATTAGATTAAATATAGAAGCCAATAAAATTGATGTTATTGCATGTATATTTTCAAGAAATAATTTTACTAAAATATTCAAGTCATTTATCAAAGTTAAATGAATAATATAAATTATAATTGAAAAGTTTAAGATTAAATAAAAAATTAAAATGATACAAGTGTTTTACTTCATTTTAATTTTACAATTAATTACATTTAATTTTACATTTAATTACATGTAATTTTAATTTTACATTTAAATTGTCTTATTAAATATTTTCAAAAAACTCTTTAAATTCAGTTGACATTATGCAGAAAAAGCTTTTGAACATATTTAACATTAATTTGTGATAAAATTTTACTGAAAGTGGACATAGAAGGAATATACCAAAGATCTCTTAAACTGTTCTTAATTTTTAACTTTGGTTCCTCTTTTTGCTGTTCTGATTGGATGATTTGTATTATTTTATCCTTCAGATTAGTTATGTATTGTTCTATATCACTCAGTCTGCTGCTATATTTTTCACTTCAGTTATTAGTCATCAGTTCCATCTAGTTCTTCATATTTTTTAGCTTTTTGTTAAAAGTCTCAGTGTTCATGTATTCTCTTCGCTAATTCAGTTAGAACCTTTATTATTAATAATTTGAATTCTTTATCTGGTAAATTATTTCTCTTTCATTATTTTTTTCCTGGGCTTTTATCTGGCTCTATCAATTAAGACAGAATTCTCTGTCTTTTCATTTTGCTTAACCATCTCTATGAAATTAGGTGAAATAGTTATCTGGAGGGACACCCTTGAGGGGGTGTCCTTATGCGGGAGTGTCCCTATACAATCTGCATTTGCCCTGTGTCTTTGGATGTGAGCTGGAAATGAGGTGATACAAGTTGCGTTTCTGTGCTGGCATAGTGTGCTGGCAGCCACCACCTTCCTAGGAGGTGGGGCCAGAGCCAGCTGTGAGCAGGGCTTCCCTCCTGCTCATTGGTATCACCACACTATCAGGGTCAGGGGTGCATCCCACGTTGTAGGACAGAAGCCATGAAATCAGGTCCAAACTGGTTCCATTCCTTCAAGAGTGTGTTCTCCCCACTCCCAGTCCTGTCATTCTGCCCCCAGGGAAAAAAAAAAAACCTACACAAAACATCCCCAAGTTCAAGTAGCCCACAAAGTTTATTAATACTTTCAGTCTGTAGTCCTTTTCCCTCTGTCTATAGGACTCCTTTTGGTACTCATAGTTAATACTTGTTAGTGAGGGAAGAATCTCACTCTCGTGCAAGCTCAAACTCTACCTGAACCCATGTGCTGTTACCAACCAGGCTACAGAGGCAAGAAGGGTTATTTCTGGAGTACAGCCACAGCATAATCACTGGACCAGCAAAGTGTGATATTATCTTTTGTGTATTAGTCCTATAGATCAATAGTATTAATAAACTTTGTGGGCTACTTGAACTTGGGGATGCTTTCTAAGTGTGGGTGTTTTTGACAGGACAAAATATCAAGGTCCATTTGGCATGGACCAATTATGTTCATGAGCATTTCTGATGGAACCAGTTTCAATGGCCTTTTGGCATGGACCAGATGTCTCACTGGACACTTTGGACAGGACCAAATGTCTGCTTATTGGGTAAAGTGGGCTGTCTTCTTTATTGTGGGTAGGATTCATCCAATTAGCTGAATGCCCGAATAAAAGAAAAAACTGACCTTCTTCCAAGTAAGTGAGGATTCCTTGATTCTAGCTTCTGTTTCTTAGTCTTTAATCTGTGACATTATTTTCTCCTGCCTTTGGACTCCAATGGAAACATTGGCAAACTGGATCTTCAGCTTGCCACCCAACCTGTACATCTCAGGACTTGTCAGCCTCTGTAATCACATAACCCAATTTCTTTTTTTTTTTTTTTTTGATGTATTTTTTTTAAATTTGGTACAAAGCACAATGCCATAAACATTAACAGTTAAAATTTCACCAAATGAAAAAAATACTATAGAATACACAGTTGCAAAAAGCTACATTAAGTTATTTTACAACTGCCTCAAGCTGCAAAAAGAAAAAATACCCAGTGCCATACCTAAGTTATCCCTCTCTCAAAATAATGCCATTTATATTATAAACCACGAGCTCCCCATCAAAAGACGGGAACTGCTTTTGTTAATTCATATATATATATATATATGACTGTATCACTTTGCTATACACCTGAAACAAACACAACACTGAAATAAAATATAGTACAATATAAAATAAAAATAAGTAACAGATCTTTGGGGCTTTACACTGAGTTAGAGTTCCAATCAGAGGGATAACAGCACCACAGCCGCACCGAATCCTCATAAATGAGGCACCCGAATGACTGGGTTACAAGAGTTACAGGAATGAGAGCTGCTCATTTCCCAGAAACTACAGCTCACAGAAAACCAACAAAGGCACGAGATACAGACCATTCACTTATGAATGTGTAAAACTCAAGAAAGTCCACATTATTCCTACAACATGTCAAAAGTGCCTCAGAATTCACACAATACCAACCTTCTCATGGTTCTGGCTAAATTACATGTACCAGTCCACAGCAAATGGCAAAATCTCTATTCAAAGTTTTAAAAGATTACTTAAGAATAGTTTCTTGTATTTCTATGCCACCTTTATAGTTCTGGTTTCTCATTTCTTAATTAGTAAATTCAGCGTTCAGGTTCTATCCCAGGCTAATTTATACACTTCCGGAAGGAACGGCCTCTTATATCCACAGAGTGTTGAGGTGGGGAGCCCCCAACCACATCAGATTCGTTTCACATATGATAATATACATGTTTCAATCCATTCTCCAAAACTATCCCACCCTCACCCTCTCCACAGAGTCCAATTTAACCCAATTTCTTATAACAAATTCCTTTTCTCTCTGTCATTCTCTGTCTTTACATGTATTTTATTGATTCTGTTTCTTCAGAGAACTGTAATACATATTTCATGCATTATGTCTAAATTATAATACATACATTTAAAAACAGTACAGAACATCTAATATTGAAAAACATTTATCAGTACCTGCATGCTATCATTGTGACTATTGTACCAACATGTGTGTACCTTGGTATCACACACTGGGGCACCAAGAAAAACAAGAAGGCAGATGCTTGATACTATACCTCATTATGCAAGTATCTATTACATTTTCACTATCTGAGAGGAATGATTTGACAAGTTAATTAAATTGCCTTTTCTCTTATCTAAGCACTTCCATCACCCAAGTCCTCTCTACAATGCAAAATAGTATTTGTCTTCAACAATGACAGCAATACCATCTGCAAACCTTCATGACACTTAGATATAGTTTTGCTATGAGGACTGATAGGAAGAGATATGGAGAAGAATTTCTTGGGGCCTGAACAGAAGAAGTTAAAACCGCAGACATGCAGAGTGTATGTGAGTACTGACAGGTGAATCCCAAGTGACAAAAATTGTGTGTGCGCACACATATGTATGTATTTGTAAGCCAGTTATTTCTGATGTTCCTAAAAATATTGTATATAAATCAGTGGTTCATATTGCTTAGCATATGATGGTAGCGAGTTTGCTGATAGGTTGACTGACTCTGTTATTTTAAAACTTCAGGATCAAATATTAATGCCAAAATGAATGTTTATGCACCCTCCACCCCCAGAATTCATATGTTAAAATCTAATTTCCAATGTGATAGTTATTTGGAGATAGGACTTTTGGGACATGATCAGGTCATGAGGGCAGAATTAGAGTTTTGGGGAGGGAAAAAAAAATTTACCCTTCTAAGATCTTCTGACAAGTCTAAGAATTAAATTGACATGAGATAGGTTAACAGGAGAAAAACAAAAGTTTAACAACATGTATACACCTCATGGACACATGGGAGAGACCTAGGAAAGTTGAGAAACTTACCAAAATAACCAAAGCCATCCAATGAAATACCATCTTCAGCTAAAGAAAAAAGAGAATGTTGGGGAAGTGGTTTGGGACTTCAGAGGAAAGCAATTCATATGGAGACAGGAAAAAAAAAATGTTTGGTAAAGGAATGTTCCTGGGTCAGGCAGAAACATGGGGCAGAGGAGACTCTGGTTTCTCTCTGGCCACAATGAGCCTGTGTTCTTTGTAGTTATCTCTGATGTTAGCCCTCTTCTTGGAACAGCCCCTTCATCTTAATTCTTTAGGCATCAAAAAGGGAGGTCAAAAGAAAGACATGTTAAATCTTCTGTTTCTTCTGTGTAAAAGCTTTTAAGTTTAATTAGGTCCCATTTGTTTATTTTTGTTTTTATTTCCATTACTTTGCGAGGTGGGTCATAGAGGATCCTGCTGTGATTTATGTCAGAGAGTGTTTTGCCTATATTTTCCTCTAGGAAGGAAACTATAAGCAAGGTGAAAAGACAGCCTTCAGAATGGGAGAAAATAATAGCAAATGAAGCAACTGACAAAGAATTAATCTCAAAAACATACAAGCAACTTCTGCAGCTCAATTCCAGAAAAATAAACGACCCAATCAAAAAATGGGCCAAAGAAACAGACATTTCTCCAAAGAAGACATAAAGATGGCTAACAAACACATGAAAAGATGCTCAACATCACTCATTATCGGAGAAATGCAAGTCAAAACTACAATGAGGTACCATTTCACGCCAGTCAGCATGGCTTCTATCCAAAAGTCTACAAGCAATAAATGCTGGAGAGGGTGTGGAAAAAAGGGAAACTTCTTACACCGTTGGTGGGAGTGCAAAATAGTATAGCCACTATGGGGAACAGTGTGGAGATTCCTTAAAAAACTGGAAATAGAACTGCCATATGACCCAGCAATCCCACTGCTGGGCATACACACCGAGGAAACAGAATTGAAAGAGACACATGTACTCCAATGTTCATCACAGCACTGTCTATAATAGCCAAGACCTGGAAGCAACCTAGATGTCCTTCTGCAGACGAATGGATAAGAAAGCTGTGGTACATATACAGAATGGAGTATTACTCAGCCATTAAAAAGAATACATTTGCAGTTCTAATGAGGTGGATGAAACTGGAGCCTATTATACAGAGTGAAGTAAGTCAGAAAGAAAAACACTAATACAGTATACTAACACATATATATGGAACTTAGAAAGATGATAATGATAACCCTGTATATGAGACAGCAAAAGAGACACAGATGTATAGAACAGTCTTTTGGACTCTGTGGGAGAGGGCGAGGGTGGGATGATTTGGGAGAATGGCATTGAAACATGTATATTATCATATGTGAAACAGATCGCCAGTCCAGGTTCGATGCATGAGACAGCATGCTCGAGGCTGGTGCACTGGGATGACCCTGAGAGATGGGATGGGGAGGGAGGTGGGAGGGGAGTTAAGGATGAGGAACAACACATGTACACCCGTGGTTGATTCATGTCAATGGATGGCAAAACCACTGCGATATTGTAAAGTAATTAGCCTCCAATTAAAATAAATACATTAAAAAGAAAAGAGACCTTCAGAAAACAGAAAAAAAAATCTTCTGTTTCTTAAAAAATAATCAACTTAAATTAATTCTTACACCAAAGAGACGTACTTTTTAGTGTCAAATATGAGCCAAGTATAGCACACTTAATATATATACATGTAGAGTCTGAAACCAGAATTCCAGAAATAACTACAAAGTCTAGGAGGACACAATGCCTCAATAGAATCACATGAAATTTAGGTATTTAAATTTCCAGTAGGTTTAGTGTGAATCAACAGTATAAGGTGATGGCCAAACATCCTAGTAAGTACTTTAATAGAAGTGTAACCTCTCCCATGAAGAGGGGAGTGTATCTCTTTGAGTGTTACACAGGCAAATAAAAAGTATGATGATGAAATGGAAAACATTTGGAGGACGGTTACAGGAATGATGAGAATACACAAAAACTGGTGTTTATCCTGCAAAAGGGAAAACTCAGTTGTCTTCACGTGAAAAATTGTCCTGAAAAACTAGGCTAGACTTGTTCTTTAAGTTCTGGATTCTATTTAGATAAGGTTGTCAAGTAAGAAAAGTTGGAGTAGGTGACTTTTTATCAGGATGTGAGGGAGGTGATGGACTAAGCAGAATAAAGATCTGGAAGAAATGTTTGCTTTGAGAAAGCAGCTGCACAGTCTACGGCAGGAATGAGAAAAAGGATTAGAAAATACTAAGATTCTAAACATGTATACATGTGTTGCAAATACCATGTGTGCACTTAACACAAATATATTCAACTATATATGTGCTCTGAGAATACTTTCAACAAAGTGAAATTTAGAGACTTAGGTTATAGTTACATTCACTGTGGAAGAAAGATGGTATGAAGTTTTTAGCCTTGGGTATGTGTGTTGATCTCTCCGTTGTGTCCAACTGTCTGTGACTTGATGGACTGTAGCCCACTAGGCTCCTCTGTCTATGGAATTCTACAGGCAAGAATATTGGAGTGGATTGCCATTCCTGTCCCCAGGGGATCTTCCTGACCCAGGGATTGAGTTCAAGTCTCCTGCATTGAAGGAAGAATTTTTATCATTTGAGCCACCAGGGAATACATGAGGTTACTCAAACAACTGGTGCTGCTTTCCTAAATGGTGTTTCAACTAGGATAATTAATCCTTTAGATTATTTTCAATGACATAATTTATAAAAAATAAATATTATTTTCTTTAGCTTAAAAAAGAGTTGTAATGACTGAAAATTCTTTTATATCCATTTAAGCAAAAATATTGTGTTTTAAGTTCATTTTCTATAAGAAATAGGAAGACTGAAAAATGCATGAACAGTTGATTATGCAAAGGCAGATTATTGCAAATATTTCTCAAGTTTTGTGTTCACATGTCTATTGTGGACTTTGCTAAGATAACTCCTTTTTTGTCATTTTTAAAATTTCATATACTAAAACATGGCTTTATTTGATGCATAAGCATAGGTCCCACACTAATCACAAGGAAGAATACCACAACACACAGTTGTATCAAGAGATATATGTCCAGAAGTGATATATGTCAGTTTAAGCAGGCAGCTGTCTCTAGAGTCCTCCATACTTGTGTTGCATAGTGTGAGCTGGTGGTTGAGTAACTTCAACCAGGGCAGATATTACTGGACACTTTCTTAAAATCTTCTTGAATGATTGCTTTTTTTGTTTTTTTCTTGTGAAACAGGTCTTTTTTGTTGTTGATGTTGTTAGAATTACCTGACAAAAATTTTATTTTTCTTTGTAGCTTCAATCTTTTTTTAAACTTTATTTTATACTGAGTATAGTTAACAATATTGTGTTAGTTTCAGGTGTATGCAACAAAGGGATTCAACTATATACATGCTGCTGCTGCTGCTAAGTCGCGTCAGTCGTGTTCGACTCTGTGCGGCCCCATAGACAGCAGCCCACCAGGTTCCCCTGTCCCTGGGGTTCTCCAGGCAAGAACACTGGAGTGGGTTGCCATCTCCTTCTCCAATGCGTGAAAGTGAAAAGTTAAAGTGAAGTCCCTCAGTCGTGTCAGACTCTTAGCGACCCCATGGACTGTAGCCTACCAGGCTCCGCCGTCCCTGAGATTTTCCAGGCAAGAGTACTGGAGTGGGGTGCCATCGCCTTATCCACTTATACATATACACGTATCTATTCTTTTTGTATTCTTTTCCCATTTAGCTGTTTGTAAAGCCTTTGACTGTGTCGATCACAATAACTGTGGAAAATTCTGAAAGAGATGGGAATACCAGACCACCTGACCTGCCTCTTGAGAAACCTGTATGCAGGTCAAGAAGCAACAGTCAGAACTGGACATGGAACAACAGACTGGTTCCAAATAGGAAAAGGAGTATGTCAAGGCTGTATATTGTCACTCTGCTTATTTAACTTACATGCAGAGTACGTCATGAGGAGCGCTGGGCTGGAAGAAGCACAAGCTGGAATCAAGATTGCTGGGAGAAATATCAATAACCTCAGATATGCAGATGCAACCACCCTTATGGCAGAAAGTGAAGAGGAACTCAAAAGCCTCTTGATGAAAGTGAAAGAGGAGAGTGAAAAGGCTGGCTTGAAGCTCAACATTCAGAAAACAAAGATCATGGCATCTGGTCCCATCACTTCATGGGAAATAGATGGAAAAACAGTGGAGACAGTGTCAGAATTTATTTTTTTGGGCTCCAAAATCACTGCGGATGCTGATTGCAGCCATGAAATTAAAAGACGCTTGCTCCTTGGAAGGAAAGTTATGACCAACCTCGATAGTATATTAAAAAGCAGAGACATTACTTTGCCAACAAAGGTCTGTCTAGTCAAGGCAATGGTTTTTCCCGTGGTCATGTATGGATGTGAGAGTTGGACTGTGAAGAAAGCTGATCGCCGAAGAATCGATGCTTTTGAACTGTGGTGTTGGAGAAGACTCTTGAGAGTCCCTTATACTGCAAGGAGATCCAACCAGTCCATTCTAAAGGAGATCAATCCTGGATGTTCATTGGAGGGACTGATGCTAAAGCTGAAACTCCAATACTTTGGCCACCTCATGAGACGAGTTGACTCACTGGAAAAGACTCTGATGCTGGGAAAGGTTGGGGGCGGGAGGAGAAGGGGACGACGGAGAATGAGATGGCTGGATGGCATCACCGACTCTGTGGACATGAGTTTGAGTGTACTCCGGGAGTTGGTGATGGACAGGGAGGCCTGGCGTGCTGTGATTCATGGGGTCGCGGAGAGTCGGACACGACTGAGCGACTGAACTGAACTGAACTGAACTGAACTGTGGTGTTGGAGAAGACTCTTGAGAGTCCCTTGGACTTCAAGGAGATCCAACCAGTCCATTCTAAAGGAGATCAATCCTGGATGTTCATTGGAAGGACTGATGCTAAAGCTGAAACTGCAATACTTCGGCCACCTCATGTGACGAGTTGACTCACTGGAAAAGACTCTGATGCTAGGAAATGTTGGGGGCGGGAAGAGAAGGGGACGACAGAGAATGAGATGGCTGGATGGCATCACCGACTCTGTGGACATGAGTTTGAGTGAACTCCGGGAATTGGTGATGGACAGGGAGGCCTGGCGTGCTGTGATTCTTGGGGTCGTGGAGAGTCGGACACGACTGAGCGACTGAACTGAACTGAAATGAACTGAATACTGAATAGTCCCCTATGCTCTGCAGTAGGTCCTTGTTGGTTATCCATCTTAAATATAGCTGTGTGTGCATATCAGTACCAAACTCCCTCAATTCAGTTCAGTTCAGTCACTCAGTCGTGTCTGACTCTTTGTGACCCCATGAATCACAGCATGCCAGGCCTCCCTGTCCATCACCAGCTCATGGAGTTCACTCAAACTCACATCCATCGAGTGGGTGATGCCATCCAGCCACCTCATTCTCTGTCATCCCCTTCTCCTCCTACCCCCAATCCCTCCCAGCATCAGACTCTTTTCCAGTGACTCAACTCTTCACATGAGGTGGCCAAAGTATTGGAGTTTCAGCTTTAGCATCAGTCCTTCCAATGAACACCCAGGACTGTTCTCCTTTAGGATGGACTGGTTGGATCTCCTTGAAGTCCAAGGGACTTTCAAGAGGCGTCTCCAACACCACAGTTCAAAAGCATCAATTCTTCGGCGATCAGCTTACTTCACAGTCCAACTCTCACGTCCATATATGACCACTGGAAAAACCATAGCCTTGACTAGATGGACTTTTGTTGGCAAAGTAATGTCTCTGCTTTTTAATAAGCTGTCTAGGTTGGTCATAACTTTCCTTCCAAGGAGTAAGCGTCTTTTAACTTTATGGCTGCAATCAGCATTTGCAGTGATTTTGGAGCAAACTTAGTGGAAGTGATGGAATTCCAGTTGAGCTATTTCAAATCCTGAAAGATGATGCTGTGAAAGTGCTGCACTCAATATGCCAGAAAGTTTGGAAAACTCAGCAGTGGCCACAGGTCTGGAAAAGGTCAGTTTTCACTCCAATCCCAAAAAAGGCAATGCCAAAGAATGCTCAAACTACTGCACAATTGCACTCATCTCACATGCTAGTAAAGTCATGCTCAAAATTCTCCAAGCCAGGCTTCAGCAATACATGAACCGTGAACTTCCAGATGTTCAAGCTGGTTTTAGAAAAGGCAGAGGCACCAGAGATCAAATTGCCAACATCCTCTGCATCATGGAAAAAGCAAGAGAGTTCCAGAAAATCATCTATTTCTGCTTTATTGACTATGCCAAACTCCCTAATTATCCCTTTTCTCCATCCTTCCCTGCTGGTAACCATAAATTAGTTGTCTAAGTCTGTGAATTTGTTTCTGTTTTGTAAGTTCATTTGTATCATTTTTTTTATTTCACTTATAAGTGGTATGATACAAATTTCTCTTTTTGTCTAAATTAATTCACTCAGTATGCTTACTCCTTGGAAGGAAAGTTATGACCAACCTAGATAGCGTATTAAAAAGCAGAGACATTACTTTGCCAGCAAAGGTCCTTCTAGTCAAAGCTATGGCTTTTTCAGTGGTCATGTGTGGATGTGAGAGTTGGACTATAAAGAAAGCTTTGCACTGAAGAATTGAAGCTTTTGAACTATGGTATTGCAGAAGACTCTTGAGAGTCCCTTGGACTGCCAGGAAGTCCAACTAGTCCATCCTAAAGGAAATCAGTCCTGAGTGTTCATTGGAAGGACTGATGCTGAGGCTGAAACGCCAATACTTTGGCCACCTCATGCGATGAGTTGACTCATTGGAAAAGACCTTGATGCTGGGAGGGATTGGGGGCAGGAGGAGAAGGGGATGACAGAGGCTGAGATGGCTGGATGGCTTCACCGACTCGATGGACATGAGTTTGGGTGAACTCCGGGAGTTGGTGATGGACAGGGAGGCCTGGTGGGCTGCAGTTCATGAGGTCGCAAAGAGTTTGACACAACTGAGAGTCTGCACTGACTGACTGACTGATGACAATCTCTAGTTCCATCCATGTAGCTGCAAATGGCATCATTTCATTCTTTTTTAACGGCTCAGTAACAATCCATTTTTTAGAATCCTCTTTATCTACTCCTCTGTCAATAGACATTTAGGTTGAACTTCCATGTCTTCACTATTGTAAACAGTGCTGCAATGAACACTGGGGTGCATGAATCCTTTCGGATTATGTTTTTCTACAGATGCATGCCCAGGAGTGGGGTTACTGGGTCATATAATAGTTCTTTCTTTAGTTTTTTTTAACGAATCTCCGTATTGTTCTCCACAGTGGCTGTATCAATTTACATTCCAACCAATAGTGTAGGAGGGTCCTATTCTCTCCATATTCTCTCCAGCATTTATTGTTTGTGGACTTTTTGATGATGGCCATTTAGAATGATGTGAGATGATATCTCATTGTAGTTTTGATATGCATTTCTCTAATAATAAGCAATGTTGAAAATCTTTTCAACGCTTTTTGGCCATCTGTATATCTTCTTTGGAGAAGTATCTATTTAGATCTGCACATTTTTTTGAATGGGTTGTGTTGTTTTGTTTCTGTTATTGAGCTCCATGAACTGTTTGCAAATTTTGGAAACTAATCCCTTATCAGTCACTGCATTTGCTAATATTTTCTCCCAAAGACTTTTGAGTTTAATTAGGTCCAATTTGTTTATTTTTGGTTTTATTTCCATTACTCTGGGAGATGGATTAAAAAATATTGCTGCCACTTATGTCAGAGAATGTTCTATGTTTCCCTCTAAGATAGTTTTATAGTGTTTAGCCTCACGTTTAGTTCTTTAATCCATTTCAAGCTGATTTTTTAATACGATCTTAAAAGATGTTCTAATTTTTATGTTCTAACTTTAACCAGTTTGTCTGCTGATGTGGGGTTGTGTTCCCTCCCGCTTGGTTGTTTGGCTTGAGGTGACCCAGTACTGGAGCCTACAGGGTGATCGATGGGGCTAATGGTGGCCTCTGGGAGGGCTTGTGCCAGTGGGCACTTCTTAGAATTGCTGTGGCCAGTGTCTTTGTCCCTTCAGTGAGACACATGCTGTCCCCACCTCTGCAGGAGACCCTCCAACACTAGCAGGTTGGTCTTGTCTGGCCTCTTATGTGGTCACTGCCTCTTTCCCCTGGGTCCTGGTGCACACAAGACTTTTGTGCATTCCCCCCCGCCCCCAGGAGTGGAGTCTCTCTTTCCCCCAGTCCTGTGGAAGTCATGCAATCCTGCTGTCATCCAAAGCCAGACTCTCTGGGGACCTCTTCTCCTGTTACCAAACCCCCAGGTTGGGAAGCCCGATGCAGGACTCAGAACCATCACTCCAGTGGGAAAACTTCTGTGGGATATTATTTTTCCAGTTTGTGGGGCACCCACTTGGCAGGTATTGGATTTGATTCTATTGCTACGCACTCAGTGGCCTCTCCTTTGTTTTTGAATGTAGGATATCTTTCTTGTCAGGGTCCAGCATTAGTTAGTTTGATTCCTGTGCTCTTGCAAGAAGAGTCTGAATATTAAGTCATTTGTAAATATTGTCTCACCTTCTTGTCTCCCAGAGGTTATTTCAAGATAATGTCCTTGTGTGAATTTCAATCATACTTCTATAGTCAAAAATTATGGTTTGCTTGATTATAATTTTCTGAGGAGAGTCTTAAAGATTATACCAGATCCCTTCTCATGTGCAAATTCTGCATTCAATCTGATTAAATAAATGAAAGGAAAATAATTTAAACTTTAGCAGATGAGACAGTAAAAAGATCTGTAACTAAAATAAAAAACCCTTTTTTCTAAAGCATAGACATCTTTTTAAAGTCATATTATATTTTACAAATTTGTTCATATATATGCCAATCTGATCTTCACACATTTCACTGGAATAGATCTCATTTAGACTATTTTGAAAATTGGGAAACAGATTCATAGATGTTTAGCACCTTTACTAAGTGAATAAGAACTGAACTACAGACTTCTTACTTCCACCTCAAGGATGTTTATGCGTGCATGCCAAGTGGCTTCAGTCATGTCTTACTCTTTGCAACCCTATGGACTGTAACCCGTCAGGCTCCTCTGTCTATGGGATTCCCCAGGCAAAGAATATTAGAGTGGGTTTCAGGGAAAGATGTCTATACTTTTAGTTAATCACTTTCCTAGAAATCTTTTACTGATAAAAAGAACAATCTAATCAATTAGGAAAAAAAAGATTCATCTAAGCAAACAGGATTACAGATGTCAGTTTCTACAACATTCAAAATTATATACTTTCCCTGTTTTTCAAAACTAACTTCCCTTAGTCTCCCAGACCCCGGATTCCAATCTTTGTCTAGTCCTTTTTAATTCCTCTTGCTAATTTATCCTTTCACTCTCTGATACTTCAGCAGGATTTTATTCTTGCTTCTCTGCAGACTGCATACTCTTCCTTAAGGATAGCAAATTTGTATTTCCAGAGTTCACCTGTCTTACCAATTTCTAATCTGTATTCTGAGTAGTATATCTAGCACTTGTTCATGTAGGTTTGGTCATGTAAAGATGATATTAGAGAACCCTGAATATGTATACAGAAACAATTTTTATTGGATACAGTATAAAATTCAACTAAAAATAAGTTTTAAAAAGGTATTGCCAGCATCAAGAAACAAACAATTTGACATCTAAGACCTTGCAATTAAACTTATTGACATGTTCAAGGAATTTTTTTTAGCATTTAAGACTATGAAGCTCAGGAAACAAACATGATTATTAGCAGAAGGAGAGGAACACGAGGATCGGAGTTCCCTGTCACTTAGGTAGTCAGCACCAAAGAGCATCAAGAATCACGCTCTGTAGACATGGAGCTGTCTGTTTAGTTCATTGTGGAGCCCAGGCACCTGTAATTATGGAAGCCTAGTACTCTTGCCTAGAAAATCCCATGGATGGAGGAGCCTGGTAGGCTGCAGTCCATGGGATCGCTATGAGTCGGACATGACTGAGCGACTTCACTTTCACTTTTCACTTTCACGCATTGGAGAAGGAAACGGCAACCCACTCCAGTGTTCTTGCCTGCTGCAGCCCACCAGGCTCCCCCGTCCCCGGGATTTTCCAGGCAAGAACACTGGAGTGGGTTGCCGTTTCCTTCTCCAATGCGTGAAAGTGAAAAGTGAAAGTGAAGTCGCTCAGTCGTGTCGGACTCTTAGGGAACTCATGGACTGCAGCCTACCAGACTCCTCCGCTCATGGGATTTTCTAGGCAAGAGTACTTTATAGTAGCTGTTTAATCAATATTTTATCAACGAATGAATAAAGAAAAGGCTGGAAAGGTGGACAATAGCTGACAGTGCACGTGATGGATATTCTAGAAAACTTTTTTTTTTCTTTTTTTTTAATTGGAGGCTAAATATTTTACAATATTATATTGGTTGGTTTTGCCATACATTGACATGAATCTGCCCCGGGTGTACATGAGTTCCCTCTACCGAACCCCCTCCCATCTCCCTCCTCCCCTTATCCTCCCTCTGGGTCATCCCCGCAGCAAACTTTTTAAAGCTAAATTCCATATTTTTAAAAAGGTAGTCAGTTTTAAAAGTGGGTGTTTGGCAATTAACTTGTCCAGTGTGTGATTCTTCTTTCCTGCAAATCATCAAATTCTATGACAACAGCAAAAACCTTTTATCTACCAAGGGTACAGTGAAAAGAGTGTTTAATGATAAATGACCTGTGCCTTTATTTCTTGACTGGATCAGATGAGTATAGATTTTCTTTGTGTTTAAAGCTACGTCTTTTCAATTTATTCTTTCCAGCTCATTTATTGTTGATAGAGCACAAAAAATACCAGCCATAATTTTCTTACAACATGTGTATCCTGTTATCAATGACAATTCTGAGATATGAGAGTAAAAATTAAGCGTGCAGAGAGGACTGGTTAATAACAATGCCTAAGCGATGCTAGGGTGTGATTTTTAGAAAGCTAATTTTGACACCTAAATTGGATTATTTTTTATATTGAGCTAATTAATAATTAGAGGCTTTCCTGGTCGCTCAAACAGTAAAGAATCTGTGTGCAATGCAGAAGACCTAAGTTCATTCCCTGGTTGGGAAGATCGCCTGGAGAAGGGAATGGTTACCCACTCCAGAATTCTTGCCTGGAGAATTCCATGGACAGAGAAACCTGGTGGCCACCTCCCTAGCTGTGGCCCCTCTGCTGTCCTGGTAGCAAATTGCAGGTGCAAGTGAACCAGAAGAGCTGCCCAGCAGATGTAATCACTGTTTTAGCCCATCAAGTAAAGTACAGCCAGCCCTCCACATTCCTAAATGTGGATGTGGAGGGCCAACTGCACTATGCCATTTACAGAGCGGACCTCAGCATCTGCAGATTTAATCCCTGCCACCCCTCACCCATCCCATACCGAGGGATGACTGTAGTTTGTTACATAGCACTAGGTAACTGATACAGAAATTGGTACTTAGAAACAGTATTCCCAAAAAGTAGACTTGTGGAACTGAACGAAAAAGCACTGGAAAAAGTTTTAAAGATGATGTTAGCCTTTTTACTCTCCTGGGCTGTCTCCTCTGTCCCTTTCAGACTTGATAAAGATACCTCCTGTTAATTTTGAGACTGTGGGATAAAAGGTTGCTTTCTGACACTTTCTGCCACTGGTTATTCCATGTGGATGAGAGACAGAAGAGGGAAAATTTGTCAATTTCAGTTATCTCCTGACAAGGATAAAACTACCACAGTGCACATCACATCAGCTGAGATTCCTTCCTAAACACTTCTAGTAAAAAACAATCGCAAATCATGACTATTTAGTACTTTTAGAAGCTATAACTTTTATTTACCATTGAACTGGTTTCTTTCTTACACAAAGGAATTAAGATTATCAAGAGGATCTGAGGAAATGCATAGAAGAAACCCAAATTTTCTTATTTTATATTTTCCTTTGAATTTGTCAACTGTCTATTTAGTGGATACTGAAGATTAACTTATACACAATTTGGGAAGTTTTGAAGTGAACATGAGCTTGTTACTTAAACTATCTAAACTTCCTAGTTTCTCTACCGTAAAATATATTCCTAAAAATCACTTTATAATGTTTCTGTGGATATTTAATGAGATAAAGTGAAAGAAGTACTTCCTGAATACATGTACTGTCATATGAATTTCGATGATGATAGGAATGGATATGTCAATACCTAAAGCAAATATACTTGCTGTTCAGTTCAGTTAAATTGCTCAGTCATGTCTGATTTTTTGCAACCCTATGGACTGTAGCACACCAGGCTTCCCTCTCCATCAACACTCCCAGAGCCTACTCAAACTCATGTCCATTGCATTGGTGATGACATCCAACCATCTCATCCTCTTTTGTCCCCTTCTCTTCCTTCCTTCTTTCCCAGCATCAGAGTCTTTTCCAATGAGTCAGTTCTTTGCATCAGGTGGCCAAAATATTGGAGTTTCAACTTCAGCATCAGTCCTTCCAAAGAATATTCAGGACTGATTTCCTTTAGGATGGACTGGGTGGATCTCCTTGCAGTCCAGTTCAGTTCAGTTCAGTTGCTCAGTCGTGTCCGACTCTCCGCGACCCCGTGAATCACAGCACGCCAGGCCTCCCTGTCCATCACCAACTCCCGGAGTTCACTCAAACTCATGTCCACAGAGTCCGTGATGCCATCCAGCCATCTCATTCTCGGTTGTCCCCTTCTCCTGCCCCCCCAACCTTTCCCAGCATCAGAGTTTTTTCCAGTGAGTCAACTCGTCGCATGAGGTGGCCAAAGTATTGCAGTTTCAGCTTTAGCATCAGTCCTTCCAATGAACACCCAGGATTGATCTCCTTTGGAATGGACTGGTTGGATCTCCTTGCGGTACAAGGGACTCTCAAGAGTCTTCTCCAAAACCACAGTTCAAAAGCATCAATTCTTCGGCGATCAGTTTTCTTCACAGTCCAACTCTCACATCCATACATGACCACGGGAAAAACCATAGCCTTGACTAGACGTACCTTTGTTCAAGGGACTCTCAATGTCTTCTCCAATAACACAGTTCAAAAGCATCAATTCTTCAGTGTTCAACTTTCTTTATAGTCCAACTCTCACATCCATACATGACTACTGGGAAAACCATAGCTTTGACGAGATGGACCTTTGTTAGCAAAGTAATGTCTCTGCTTTTTAATATGCTGTCTAGGTAGGTCATAGCTTTTTTACAGGAGCAAGTGTCTTTTAATTTCATGGCTGCAGTCAAAATCTGGAGTGATTTTGGAGCACCCCAAAGAAAGAAAGTCTATCACCTTTACCACTGTTTCCTCATCTATTTGTCAAGAAGTGATGGGATGGGATGCCATGATCAGAAAACATGTTTTCTGAATGTTGAGTTTTAAGACAACTTTTCCACTCCCCTCTTTCACTTTCATTAAAAGGCTCTTTAGTTCTTCTTTGCTTTCTTCCATAAAGATGGTGACATCTGCATATATGAGGTTATTGATGTTTCTCCTAGCAATCTTGAATCCAGCTTGTGGTTCATCCAGCCTGGCATTTCTCAAGATGTACTCTGCATAGAAGTTAAATAAGCAGGGTGACAATATACAGCTTTGACGTACTCTTTTCCCAATTCGGAATCAGTCTGTTGTTCCACATCAAATTCTAACTGTTGCTTCCTGACCTGTATACAGTTTTCTCAGGGGGCAGGTCAGGTTGTCTGGTATCCCCTTCTCTTGAAGAATTTTCCACAGTTTGTTGTGATCCACACTGTCAAAGACTTGGCATAGTCAATTAAGCAAAATTAGATGTTGTTCTGGAATTCTCTTACTTTTCTGTAATCCACAGGAAGTTGGCAATTTGATCTCTGGTTCCTCTGCCTTTTTAAAATTCAGTTTGAACATCTGGAAGTTCATGGTTCACGTATTGTTGAAGCCTGGCTTGGAGAATTTTAAGCATTATTTTACTAGCATGTGAGATGAGTGCAACTGCGTGCTAGTTTGAGCATTCTTTGGCATTGCCTTTCTTTGGGATTGGAATGAAAATTGATCTTTTCCAGTCCTGTGGCCACTGCTGAGTTTTCCAAATTTGCTGGCATATTGAGTGCAGCACTTTCACAGGGTCATCTTTCAAGATTTGAAATAGCTCAACTGGATTTCCATCACCTCCACTAGCTTTGCTCATAGTGATGCTTCCTAAGCCCACTTGACTTCGCATTCCATGGTGTCTGGCTCTAGATGAGTGATCACACCATCATGGTTATCTGGGTCATGAAAATCTTTTTTGTATAGTTCTTCTGTGTATTCCTTCCACCTCTTCTTAAATCTTCTACTTCTGTTAGGTCCATACCATTTCTGTCCTTTATAGTGGCCATCTTTTCTTGAAATTTTCCCTTGGTATCTAATTTTCTTGAAGAGATCTCTAGACTTTCCCATTCTATTATTTTCTTCTATTTCTTTGCATTGATCACTGAGGAAGGCTTTCTTAGCTCTCCTTGTTATTTTTTGGACTCTGCATTCAGATGGATATATCTTTCCTTTTCTCCTTTGCCTTTCACTTCTCTTCTTTTTCCATCTATTTGTAAGGCCTCCTCAGACAACCATTTTGCCCTTTTGCATTTCTTTTCCTTGGGGATGATCTTGATCCCTGTCTCCTCTACAATGTCACACACCTCCATCCATAGCTCTTCAGGCACTCTTTGTGTCAGATCTAATCCCTTGAATCTATTTGTCACTTCCACTGTATAATTGTAAGGGATTTGATTTAGGTCATACCTGAACGGTCTAGTAGTTTTCCCTACTTTCTTCAATTTAAGTCTGAATTTGGCAATAAGGAGTTCATGATCTAAGCCACAGTCAGCTGCTGGTCTTGTTTTAGCTGACTGTATAGAGCTTCTCCATCTTTGGCTGCAAAGAATGTAATCAATCTGATTTCGGTATTAACCATCTGGTGATGTCCATGTGTAGAGTCTTCTCTTGCGTTGCTGGAAGAGGGTGTTTGCTATGACGAGTGTTTTCTCTTGGCAAAACTTTGTTAACTTTTGACCTGCTTCTTTCTGTACTCCATGGCCAAATTTGCCTGTTCAGATAGCTCTTGACTTCCTACTTTTGCATTCCAATCCCCTCTAATGAAAATGATATCTTTTTTGGGTGTTAGTTCTAGAAGTTTTTGTAGGTTTTCATAAAACCGTTCAACTTCAGCTTCTTCAGGGTTACTGGTCGGGGCATAGACTTGGATTACTGTGATATTTAATGGTTTGCCTTTGAAACGAACAGAGATCATTCTGGAGTTTTTGAGATTGCATCAAAATTCTGGATTTGGGACTCTTGTTGACTATGATGGCTACTCCATTTCTTGTAAGGGATTCTTGCCCACAGTAGTAGATATAATGGTCATCTGAGTTAAATTCACCCATTCCAGTCCATTTTAGTTCACTGATTCCTTAAATGTCAGTGTTCACTCTTGCCATCCCCTATTTTACCACTTCCAATTCACTTTGAATAATGGACCTAACATTCCAGGTTCCTATGCAATGTTGTTCTTTACAGCATCAGACTTTACTCCATCACCCATCACATCCACCACTGGGTATTGTTTTTGCTTTGGCTCCATCTCTTCATTCTTTCTGGAGTTATTTCTCCACTCTTCTCCAGTAGCATATTGCTCACCTACCGACCTGGGGAGTTCATCTTTCAGTGTCATACATTTTTGACTTTTCATACTGTTCATGGGGTTCTCAAGGCAAGAACACTGAAGTGGTTTACCATTCTCTTCTCTAGTGGACCATGTTTTGTCAGAACTCTCCACCATGACTATGGGCTTCACTGGTGGCTGAGACAGTAAGTGTCTGCCTGCAAGGCAGGAGATCCGGGTTTGATCCCTGGGTCAGAAAGAACCACCAGAGAAGGAAATGGCAACCTACTCCAGTACTTTGCCTGGAAAATTCTATGGATGGAGGAGCCCGGTGGGCTATAGTCCATGGGGCTGCAAAGAGTCAGACATGACTGAGTGACTTCACTTCGCTTTCAGCCATGACCCTTCCATCTTGGGTGGCCCTACAAGGCATGGCTCCTAGTTTCATTGAGTTAGACAAGGCTGTGGTCCATGTGATCAGTTTGGTTAGTTTTCTGTGATTGTGGTTTTCATTCTGTCTGCCTTTTGATGGAGAAAGATAAGAGGCTTATGGAAGCTTCCTTATAGGAGAGACTCACTGAGGGGGAAACTGAGTCTCCTTCTGATGGGTGGGGCCATGTTCAGTAAATCTTTAATTCAGTTTTCTGTTGGTGGGCGGGACTGTGTTCCATTTCTGTTGGTTGACCTCAGAATAAACTATGGTGGGAGTAAAGGTCCCACGCGTGCACTGCTGCATTCAGTGCCCTTGACCCTGCAGCTAACATCATCTTAATTCCCACCTATAATGTGTGATCGTGTTAGTCAGTAAACTTCCATAGTTGGTAGAAAAGTGTGCTGTTAGTAAAGTCTGGAAAAAATATTAAGCAAACTTTGTGTATACTGAAAAGTGTCAAGTAAGTGACATGATTTTTGACAGCAAAACTGTCAGCTACAATACATGGGACAGAAATGAACTAGTGGTCATTGGTTACATGATTTAAAAAAAAATTATTTATTTCATTTTTGGCTATGCTGGGTCTTCGTCCCATTGAGCAGGCTTTCTCTAGTTGCAGTGAGGAGGGGGTACTCTTTGTTGTGGGGCTCGGTCTTCCCATTGCTTCTCTTTTTGTGGACCACAGACTGGGCACTCAGGCTCAGTGGTTGTGATGAACAGGCTTAGTTGCTGGACCAGGGATTGAACCCATATCCCTTGCATTGGCAGGCGGATTTTTACCCACTGCACCACCAGGCAATTCCCACAGTATTGTTTCTAAGCAGAAGATTAAAAATGTCTATCACTTTCTTTTAACTGCCTGAAATAAATAGGTTCCAGTAAGAGACAGATGAGCTGAAGGAATAATGATGCAGCTTGCAAGAAGAATTTAGAGGGAAGAATGTAAATGGGCCAGAATGCAATCAGCTGGGAAGTAAAACTGTTTGTCCTCAGCTAAAGGACAGATTCTTTAAATTAAATTTTAAAAACTGGAATATGAAGCCCAAAGCGTTGCCAATGAAACTTGACATCAGGGTCATGATGATCAAAGCAGAGTCATGGCATCAGATCAAATCTAAGGTGTTGACTTTTAGACTCTTTGTTAAGACTTCTAAAGATTTAAGTACCTGGCTGTATTAAAAATGGAGAAATATCTATCTGGAAAACAAATAGGGATTTTTAAATTTTTTTCAAGTACAGTGGTCTGTTACCTGACACATATATAGCCTACAAAATTTTAAAGTTTTGTAAGTTAAAAGGACCACAGCTTAAAATAAAGGGACTAAGAAAGTTACTTAATAGCCTCTGGGTCTTTTATTTTCTGGGGAGGGAAAACAGGCTGATTAATCTCAGCTTTTCATGTAGAAAATATATAATTTCCCAAAGGATGTAGCCAAGAGAATGTATGTGGCACTGTTGTTCAGTCACTCAGTCATGTCCAACTCTTTGCAATACCATGGACTACAGCACACCAGCCTTCCCTGTCCTTTACAATATCCTGGAGTTTGCTCAAACTCATGCCACTGAGTTAATGATGCCATCCAACCACCCTGTCATGCCCTTCTCCTCCTGCCTTCAATCCTTCCCAGCATCAGGTTCATTTCAAATGAGTTAGCTCTTCACATCATGTGGGCAAAGTATTGGAGCTTCACCATCACTCCTTCCAATGGATATTCAGGGTTGAGTTTCTTTAGGATTGGCTGATTTGATCTCCTTGTAGTTCATGGCACCCTCAAGAGTCTTCTTCAACACCACAGTTAGAAAGCATCAATTATTTGACCCTCACCCTTCTTTATGATCCAGCTCTCACATCCATATATGACTACTGGGAAAAACATAGCCTTCACTATATGGACCTTTGTTGACAAAGTAATGTCTCTGCTTTATAATATGCTGTCAAGGTTCACCATAGCTTTTCTTCCAAGGAGTCACCATCCACATTGATTTTGGAGCCCAAGAAAATAAAGTCTGTCACTGTTTCCATTGTTTCCAGGTATATGGTGTTAAGAGCCAGCTATGGAGAACAACAAAATAGATATTTTTATGATATAGTAGAGAATCAGTTGTAAACTGGGAACGAGTTCCAGGCAGATGACTAGATCCAGTCCATGGGGTCACAATGAGTTGGATATTATATTTTCATTTAGAAAAATAAGTATGGTTAGGAACTATAGTCATTCATTCATTATTTTTTTTTAACATTGAAAGACAAAAATTTACAGGACATTCAGTAGTTGATGAAAATCTTGAAAACAAAAATGTATGAAAACTGAACCAGAAGAATGATAGAGCAGCTTCAGATAACACCTTTTAAATATCACTCACCTCTTGGTGAAATCCTGCAATTTCTGTTCACTTCATTCAGAATAAAACTCAAAGTCCTTGCAATGACTTGTGAGGCCCTTTGTGATCTCCTCAGTCTTTTAAAACTCTCTTACTTCATCTTCTACTATTCTTACACATCCTTCAGTTCAGTTCAGTCGCTCAGTCGTGTCCGACTCTCCGCGACCCCATGAATCACAGCACGCCAGGCCTCCCTGTCCATCACCAACTCCCGGAGTACACTCAAACTCATGTCCACAGAGTCGGTGATGCCATCCAGCCATCTCATTCTCCGTTGTCCCCTTCTCCTCCCGCCCCCAACCTTTCCCAGCATCAGAGTCTTTTCCAGTGAGTCAACTCGTCTCATGAGGTGGCCAAAGTATTGGAGTTTCAGCTTTAGCATCAGTCCCTCCAATGAACATCCAGGATTGATCTCCTTTAGAATGGACTGGTTGGATCTCCTTGCAGTATAAGGGACTCTCAAGAGTCTTCTCCAACACCACAGTTCAAAAGCATCGATTCTTCGGCGATCAGCTTTCTTCACAGTCCAACTCTCACATCCATACATGACCACGGGAAAAACCATTGCCTTGACTAGACGGACCTTGGTCGGCAAAGTAATGTCTCTGCTTTTTAATATACTATCAAGGTTGGTCATAACTTTCCTTCCAAGGAGCAAGCGTCTTTTAATTTCATGGCTGCAATCAGCATCTGCAGTGATTTTGGAGCCCCAAAAAACAAAGTCTGACACTGTTTCCACTGTTTTTACATCTATTTCCCATGAAGTGATGGGACCAGATGCCATGATCTTTGTTTTCTGAATGTTGAGCTTCAAGCCAACCTTTTCACTCTCCTCTTTCACTTTCATCAAGAGGCTTTTGAGTTCCTCTTCACTTTCTGCCATAAGGGTAGTGTCATCTGCATATCTGAGGTTATTGATATTTCTCCCAGCAATCTTGATTCCAGCTTGTGCTTCTTCCAGCCCAGCGTTCCTCATGATGTACTCTGCATATAAGTTAAATAAGCAAGGTGACAATATACAACCTTGACGTACTCCTTTTCCTATTTGGAACCAGTCTGTTGTTCCGTGACCGGTTCTAACTGTTGCTTCCTGACCTGCATACAGGTTTCTCAAGAGGCAGGTCAGGTGGTCTGGGATTCCCATCTCTTTCAGAATGTTCCACAGTTTATTGTGATCCACAAAGTCAAAGGCTTTGGCATAGTCAATGAAGCAGAAATAGATGTTTTCTGAAACTCTCTTGCTTTCTCCATGATCCAGCGGATGTTGGCAATTTGATCTCTGGTGCCTCTGCCTTTTCTAAAACCTGCTTGAACATCTGGGAGTTCACGGTTTACATACTGCTGAAGCCTGGCTTGGAGAATTTTGAGCATGACTTTACTAGCGTGTGAGATGAGTGCAATTGTGCGGTAGTTTGAGCATTCTTTGGCATTGCCTTTCTTTGGGATTGGAATGAAGACTGACCTCTTCCAGTCCTGTGGCCACTGCTGAGTTTTCCAAATCTGCTGGCATATTGAGTGCAGCACTTTCGCAGCATCATCTTTCAAGACTTGAAATAGCTCAACTGGAATTCCATCACCACCACTAGCTTTGTTCGTAGTGATGCTTTCTAAGGCCCACTTGACTTCACATTCCAAGATGTCTGGCTCTAGGTCAGTGATCACATTATCGTGACTATCTTGGTCGTGAAGATCTTTTTTGTACAGTTCTTCTGTGTATTCCTGCCACCTCTTCTTAATATCTTCTGCTTCTGTTAGGTCCATACCATTTCTGTCCTTTATCGAGCCCATCTTTGCATGAAAAGTTCCCTTGGAATCTCTAATTTTCTTGAAGAGGTCTCTTGTTTTTCCTATTCTGTTGTTTTCCTCTATTTCTTTGCATTGATCACTGAGGAAGGCTTTCTTATCTCTCCTTGCTATTCTTTGGAACTCTGCATTCAGATGCTTATATCTTTCCTTTTCTCCTTTGCTTTTCGCCTCTCTTCTTTTTACAGCTATTTGTAAGGCCTCCTCAGACAGCCATTTCGCTCTTTTGCATTTCTTTTCCATGGGGATGGTCTTGGTCCCTGTCTCCTGTACAATGTCACGAACCTCCGTCCAGAGTTCATCAGGCACTCTATCAATCAGATCTAGTCCCTTAAATCTATTTCTCACTTCCACTGCATAATCATAAGGGATTTGATTGAGGTCATATCTGAATGGTCTAGTGGTTTTCCCTACTTTCTTCAATTTAAGTCTGAACTTCGCAATAAGGAGTTCATGATCTGAGCCACAGTCAGCTCCTGGTCTTGTTTTCGCTAACTGTATACAGCTTCTCCATCTTTGGTTGCAAAGAATATAATCAATCTGATTTCGGTGTTGACCATCTGGTGATGTCCATGTGTAGAGTCTTCTCTTGTGTTGTTGGAAGAGGGTGTTTGCTATGACCAGTGCATTCTCTTGACAAAACTCTATTAGCCTTTGCCCTGCTTCATTCCGTGCTCCAAGGCCAAATTTGCCAGTTACTCCAGGTGTTTCTTGACTTCCTACTTTTGCATTCCAGTCCCCTATAATGAAAAGGACATCTTTTTTGGGTGTTAGTTCTAAAAGGTCTTGTAGGTCTTCATAGAACCGATTAACTTCGGCTTCTTCAGCATTACTGGTTGGGGCATAGGCCTGGATTACTGTAATATTGAATGGTTTGCCTTGGAAACGAACAGAAATCATCCTGTCATTTTTAAGATTGCATCCAAGTACTGCATTTCGGACTCTTTTGTTTACCATGATGGCTACTCCATTTCTTCTAAGGGATTCCTGCCCACAGTAGTAGATATAATGGTCATCCGAGTTAAATTCACCCATTCCAGTCCATTTTAGTTCACTGATTCCTAGAATGTCGACATTCACTCTTGCCATCTCCTGTTTGACCACTTCCAATTTGCCTTGATTCATGGACCTAACATTCCAGGTTCCTATGCAATATTGCTCTTTACAGCACCGGACCTTGTTTCTATCATTGATCACATCCACAACTGGGTATTGGTTTTGCTTTTGCTCCATCCCTTTATTCCTTCTATAGTTACTTCTCCACTGAGCTCCAGTAGCATACTGGGCACCTACCGACCTGGGGAATTCCTCATTCAGTATCCTATCATTTTGCCCTTTGTTACTGTTCACGGGGTTCTCAAGGCAATTATACTGAAGTGGTTTGCCATTCCCTTCTCCAGGGGACCACATTCGGCTGTGGTCCATGTGATTAGATCAGCTAGTTTCCTGTGATTATGATTTCAGTTTGTCTGCCCTCTGGTGCCCCCTAGCAATACCTACCGTCTTATTTCGGTTTCTCTTATCTTGGTCGTGGAAAATCTCTTCACAGCCGCTCCAGCAAAGTGCAGCTGCTGTACCTTACCTTGGACGAGGGGTATCTCCTCAAGGCCCCCCCTTCTGACCTTGAACGCGGAGTAGCTCCTCTCGGCCCTCCTGCGTCCGCGCAGCCACCGCCTGTTGGACGTGGGGTAGCTCCTCTCGGCCGCCGGCCCTGGCCTCAGGCGTGGGATAGCTCCTCACGGCCGCACCTCTTTGCGTGGCTCGTTGCGCCGGGGCCGGCGTCTCTCGCGTCGCGTCTGCGCCGCCGGGGCCGGCGTCTCTCGCGTCGCGTCTGCGCCGCCGGGGCCGGCGTCTCTCGCGTCGCGTCTGCGCCGCCGGGGCCGGCGTCTCTCGCGTCGCGTCTGCGCCGCCGGGGCCGGCGTCTCTCGCGTCGCGTCTGCGCCGCCGGGGCCGGCGTCTCTCGCGTCGCGTCTGCGCCGCCGGGGCCGGCGTCTCTCGCGTCGCGTCTGCGCCGCCGGGGCCGGCGTCTCTCGCGTCGCTTACACATCCTTACTCAACCAATAAATAATGGAAGACTACATAAATTACTTAGCCTCCTTTTCTTCAAATGGGCAACTTTAGGAAACATCCTATACATGTTTTAAAGTTCCTGCTGGACAGACCCATGTTGCCTATGGTAATAACTTCAGCAATCTGCCATTAATAAGCTTACTTTCCTCCCTGTCTTACTCATCCTGCTCTACCATCCAGCTTCCTGGAATTACCTCCCCCGTCAACCCAATTCCTTGCACTGGAAAGTGAAAGTGTAGTCACTCAGTCATGTCTGACTCTTTGTGATCCCATGGACTGTGGCCTGTCAGGATCCTATGTCCATGGCATTCTCCTGGCAAGAATACTGGAGTGGGTAGCCATTGCCTTCTCTAGGGCATCTTCCTGACCCAGGGATCGAACCCAGTTCTCCTGCAATGCAGGCAGATTCTTTACCATCTGAGCAACCAGGGAACAGGTACCTTCTCTTTGTCACTTCCTAACATGAGAGCATTCAAAATTTTTAGTCAAGCCAGAAAGAGACTCCCTGGGCAATGGGAGAAGCTGTTTCTGCCAGAGGAGGAGACTTTTGTGGAGTTTGAGGGTCTGGGAATTTGGGATTCTCTCTGCTGGGCCTTCCAGCAGAATGAGAAACTCCTTATATAGCTGACTTTGGCTAGAAAAGATGTCTGCTCAGCATACTTAAAAAAAAAAAACAAAAAAAACCCTGCTGTAACCTAAGATTTTGAAAAATCAAATAGTCTTCCTTGGCCCTCTCTTTCATGGGTAATTTGAAAGTACTCTCTACCTTCTTGGCTCTGCCTCTTAATCTCTTTGCAGATATTTTCCTTGATAAATCTCTTGCTCATCTAATTTCATCTTGGTGTCCACTTTGCAGAGTATACAAGACTATCACAAGGCATTCCCCGATCATTTTCCATAAAACTTTACCCCATCATCCTGGTTTCTCTAGCCAGATTCATTTTTATTATTAATACCTGTCCTCTTATCTATTTCCTGAGACTTGAAGGCAGACAACTCACCTATTTCTTAAATTTATATGATGCAGCATCTGTGTTAGTGCTTTTCATATGGTTGGCTAGAGATATCTGTGAATGAATAAATGGTTAAGGAAAGAGGCATAAGGCAGTTGTGGATTCTACCTGCAATTCAGTACTGACAACAGCAGGTTCTGTGTTGTGAAAGCCCTGTTGCTAAATGACAAAATTAAAAAAAAAGTTTTAAGCATGTCTTAAGAATCTTATTTATATGATAATGGCCAAAGTAATCATTTGAAACTTTGAGCTGCTAAATTATATTTTAAGCTCTCCAGGACTGCTAGAAGCAATCTATGCACAAAAGAGCCCTGGTATTTTTGATATCCATTAAAATGGTGTAAGTGGTAAACACCAAATCCTCAAAAGATTAATACACTCTTCATTCTGAGTGATCGAGTCAGTGTTTTGTCTTTATGTGCTGTGGAACCCCAACATTCCTCCTGGATGTGCCATGTGCTGAGTCACTTCAGTTGTGTCCAACTCTTTGCAACCTTATGGACTGTAGCCCACTGGGCAAGAATACTAGAGTGGGTTGCCATGCCCTCTTCCAGGGGATCTTCCTGACTCAGGGATTGAACCTGCATTTCTTAGATCTCCTGCATTGGCAAGTAGGTTCCTTACTGTTAGTGACACCTGGGAAGCCCATTCATCCTCTAATACTAATCCATTCTCTCCTTACTGACTTCAGACTCACTCAATGAGATGACCCATTTCAAAACCCCAACCTCCCCTCTTTTTTGAATGATGAAATCCTGAAATTTCCTCTGAAGTCAATTACTACATTGGTCATCCTCCCTACTCTTAACTCAATAGACTCCACTCCCATAGATTTAAGCAGGAAGTATTTATCAAGTAATACTTATAAACTTCAAGGAACAATTCCCAGACCATACCACAGGGATAAGTGGTTGAGCGACTAAAGCTCTGACCGTCCATTACTTCATTCACAACTAAGAAAGGGATGCCATAGTCATTTAACTTGTGTTAGTTTTGAAATTGTTTGGTTACTCAGAAAAGCTTTATTTTAAAATTCAGGTTCTGATTTTATGCCCATCCCTTCATCACTTTCACAGTGTTTCTGTTCCTTACTAAAGAAAACATACTTGATCCTGTCATGGACTTATTTAGTACACAGGCATGCAACGCACTGACATTTTTTTTCTTTGTTTGTTTTACACTACCTCACAAAAGGGCCTCCCTGGTGGCTCACTGGTAAAGAATCCGCTTGCCAATGCAGGAGACAGGAGGTTTGATCCCTGGGTCAGGAAGATCCCCTGGAGAAGGAAATGACAACACATTTCAGTATTCTTGCCTGGGAAATCACATGGACAGATTAGCCTGGAGGGCTCTACATGACTGAGCGACTAAGCAACAACCTCACAAGAACCTCAGGCCTCACAGCTTGAACCCCTTGAAGTCAGCCTAAGCACATGTCATATGCAGGTTTTGGTGCCTTCCCAAACTTCCCTGTGTAAAAGTAAACATTTCTGTTACCAGGAGTTCAGGACAGTCTAGGTTTGTTAGAGTCTATATTGTAGGATACTTACAATAGGACATCAAACTCCAGAACATTTCAAATGTCTTTAGGCGTATCTCTAAAGAACAACAGGTCTCCATTATTGTCAACCTCATAAACTCACTGCCCTTGCTTCTGTGTGCTCCAGCAAGTTGGATGTCGTATATCTGGCTAGTTTTCTGATGTGACTTACGTATGAATCAGAGACTCACAGGGGTGTATCAGACTGGCAGAACCTGTCACATGTCTGCAAGCTAGCAGAAAAGGTGACTAGAAATGTAGCGTTTCAATTTGGCAAAGTAAGAGTCACAATTTAGGGAGCTGTTGAAATATAGAAAAGGTGTTTGATAGCTTTTTAAAACAGCAGTTGGTGGCAGACTGCCACTAAAATTGGGCTTCCTCGGTGGCTCAGCAGTAAAGAATCCAACTGCAATGCAGGAGACACAGGATACCTGGGTTTGATCCCTGGTCAGGAAGATTCCCTGACCAGGGAGGAGGGGGTGGCAACTCACTCCAGTATTCTTGCCTGGAGAATTCTACGGACAGAGGAGTCTGGTGGGCTACAGTCCATGGGGTCACAGAGTCAGACATGACTGAAGAGACTTTGCACACATGCAGGTTACTAAAATTAGTGTCTATTATCTAATAACATAATAGCAAACACTTATAAGCAGTTTACTATGTGCAAATTTCTTTCTATGCATTTTGCATATACTAATGATTTTTACCATCACATTTCCCCTGAGTGATTGATACCATTATTTATCCTATTTTATGAATGAGGAAACTGAAGCATTGAGATGTTAAAGAATTTGCTCAGGGTCACAGTGATTATGCATGGCAGAGCTGAGATTCAGATGCGGGTAGTGGTCCAAAAGTCCAAATTCTCACTTGTAACCAATATATGCATAGCCTTTCACATATATGTATATAAACGATATCAGCAAATCAATATGAAACAAGAAAAAAAAAGGAAAATGGGTAGAATTTGTGCAGAAGAAAGTCATGGGAATGAACAAAGATGTTAATAAAAATGAATTATTAATATTATAGACAGAACAGACATAATTATTCATATTTCTTTGGGCCCCGTACACACATTACCTGGATAAATCATATTCATCTTAACGAACTGAGGCCTTAAGCATCAATTTCTCAAACTTCATTTAGCAATTTATCAAATACAGATTTCAAGTCCCATTCGAACTACCCCACACTAATAGTGAGAATAGTTAGTCCTTAGCTATAATTGTTCAGTTTTTTGGTGTTAGCTTTAGAGAGATATTTTGACATGCCTTCAGTGGTGGGGTACTTAGCATTCATTACACACTAGCCATTCAACAAATATTGTTCATATTGTTAAATATAATAAAAATGACTGCTATTGACTCTGTAAGAATTATTAAAAATTCTAGGCCACCTCTCCCTTTAGAAATTTAAAATATATGATGGGAAGAAAAATAAAATAACATATCTTCTCTACACTAGAACCTGCTCTAATCCCCTTAGAGTTTTATTCCTGTAACAGATATTCGCATATTTATTAAACCAACAAAACTGAAGTCTTTTCAAAGGAGGTAAAGAAAGTACTACAAATTGCAATGATTCTTAATCAAAGCAGAAGATAATGATATCTTGCCAGACAGAAAATTACCCGCCTAGTGGATTAAAAAAACAAGATGAAAAAGGGAGAAAAAGATTCAAAGGGCTCTAATTTTTATGTTGAAATAAAGCTATCCTAAGAAGATTAAATCTAACTTTGAAATAAAAGTGATTTAAATCAGTCAATTAGGTTAAGTTGCACTTGATGTGATTTTCTTTCTCCAAAACTTCTTATGCTAACTTCTCTATCTGATTTGACTATTGTTTGCTTTGCATATGAATATATTCCTGTGTTAAGCTGTCTAAATTCATTTAAATTTGATTTGACTTGGTTAACACTAATAGTCTGTTTTGACAAATTGACAAAAAAAAATTACTTAAAAAAATTAAGCTCAGCAAAAGTACATGATAGTTTCTACATTTGTGAGAAATATATTGTATTGGCTATGAAATAGTATTAAAACTGCACAGGTGGGACAATTCTTATAGAAATTTTCATTTATATGATAAACAAGTGAGGGTGAGAATTTAGGACTAAAGTGCAATCACAACAACATCGTAGATTGCGATGAGACATGCTTTTTTAATTGAAGTATGGTTGATGTACACTATCGTGTTTCAGGTGTAAAGCACAGTGATTCAGTTATACATGCACACACATATACATTCTTCTTCAGATTCTCTTCTCTTAGGGATTACTACTAAATTTTTTGTGTGTGTGTGGTTGCATTTTTCATTTACTCAGAGTAAATAGCTAATAGTTGGGTGATACAGTACTCATGTATAGCTTTTTTACAAATTGCAAGCGGTTTTTCAGGTTGCCTCATTTTACATTCCACCAGTTGCCATATCCTCTACTGCAGACTCAGCTTTGGAATAACCTGAGCTTGTCATGGCAGCCCCACAGTTTGTAAGTCAAGATTCACACCATATAGGAATTAAGAGCCTCTTAGGAAGGAGAAACATCAAGGTCAGCTTCAGCCCAGCCAAAGGATCTACCATATTCACTTTATTATGACCATGCTTCAAGTTGGTACTAGGCAACTTTTTTTTTTTTTTGACAGTTTCACAACTTTTATCTTGTTTTTAAGAATTCAAATGAAAAGGCAAACAGGGAAACCATCAAAAATATAACCATGAAACTAGAAGAAAATACTCATTTTAAATAAAAGAAAATTTATGTCTTTATAGAATAGAATTTCCTGAGTATAACATCAGCATCTGTTCATAACAAACTTCCTCACTCAAAAAAAAACACTTATTTGGCAACTCTGACAAATTACAGTGTGACATTTTCAGGTCTTTGCATGAGAGAGAAGAATCCTTGGAAAGACCTTTTATAAAAACTTCTCTCTAATCCTCCTTCAACTTACAGAACAGTCACAAATACGTCATCAATTCAAAGAATCGATGACAAGATACATCATTGCTTTATGTTTCCTCTCAAAGGAAAAGCCTGGTAATTAAATTGTTGCCCTATACTATTACTCATTTTGTTAAAATTTTACTAGTTAATACAACTCCTTTAAAATTCAGTTCAGTTCAGTTCAGTCACTCAGCCGTATCTGACTCCTTGCGACCCCATGAATCGCAGCACGCCAGGCCTCACTGTCCATTACCAACTCCCGGAGTTCATTCAAACTCATGTCCATCCTATATTTCCCTGTGCTATAGAGGAGGTCCTTGTTGGTAATCTATTTTATATATACTTTTCATTTTAAAATGATATCTGCCTGCTTTTGAGAGGAGCTTGAGTGTATTTGATTCTTTGAGTGAGCAGAGTCAAATTTTCCCAGAACAAGAGGAGACCAAGGGCTCTAGCAGATTCCAGTGGGAAGTGCTGCTTTGGTAGTATGAGTGACCCTAGCTGCAGGGAGTCTGCTGGAACCCAAGTTCATTGTTCTCCAGCCCTGGGACTGGTCAGGACTCCCTCCCACAGAGCCCCTCTCCCAAGGAGTAGATCTGAATATGGTGCCCTCCAGGCAGCAAGAAAAGAAGAAGGGAAAATAGGGACGGTTTACCTATCTCCAGAATTCCTTTCCCAGGTTTGTAAGTCTCTTCTATTTTCTATCACTAAGTGAAAGAATCTGTTAGGATACAGCAAGATCCAGAGATGCCCATTTCCAGGAGGGTGAAAATGTGTTCCTCCAGTACTCTGTATTGCTAAAGATCTGACATTTTAGTGTTATAGGATATTAAGGCCTGCAAGGTTAGCCTAGAGTTCTCTCTGAGAAATGGTATGTGCTATGAGAAAGATATTTGGAATCCAAGGTGGAGCTTGAAACTATAAGACAGAACTGGTTAAGTGGTGTATATTTGCAAGATAAAGATAGATTTTATTAAAGCCCCATATTAGAGGGGAGGAAACTATGCCAACACAGAGAACTGAAGAAAGAACTTAAGACCCTATCTACTAAGGGGAGATTTGGGGCAGTGGGGGAAGAGAAAGCTCCCTTCCTAGGCCTGACATGCTCAGTCGCTTTGGCCTGTTTGACTGTTTGTGACTCCACGCATTGTAGTCCACCAGGCTTTTCTGTAGATGGGATTTTCCAGACAAGAACATGAGTGGGTTGCCATTTCCTACTCCGGGAGATCTTTGCTTTTCATATATTTAAGACATGTTTTGTCTTTTCCTTTTCTGGTATCCATCTGTTCTCCTCTGCCTATTTTTCACTCAGGATTTTGGTGTTTTTCTTACTAATTTTAGGAGTCTTTTAAATATATAATAAGAAAATTAAGTATTTGGTGTAGTATATGTTGCAAGTAGATTTTTTTCCATGTGATCATTTATCTTTTGACCTTTTTTATGTGTTTTATTCAAGGTAGTTACTTTAGGCACACAGGAAATATATATGCATATATGTGTGTGTGTTTTATATATGTAGATATACATACTTTTAGAAACAGAAAACTAAAGGACAGCTGTGTCATGACTAGCATCAAGTATGTGTGTATTTGAAAGAGAGAGTGTGGGGGAAAGAGAGAGAATTATCCTATTTCAGAAGTATGCACTTCATTTGAGGGCATTTAACATTATTGAAGTTAGTCAAGTTTTTAAAAATCTTTTATGTCAAGAGTTTATTTTTTTTTCAAATAGTAAATGGTGTATGCTTAGTACTTTACGTTGATACCTATTTTGCCTTGTTTGTGTCATATGTGTTTGTGAGAGTTGTTGGGGTCGTATATATTTAGGAGTTTAATTAGAGCTTTAGGGATTGGCTTGTGCAAAGTAAAGTGTAAACGATTACTTCAATATACTTTTATGGATAATTTTTTCTGTGCAGTACTTTTTATACCTTGACAAAATAAGCAATTTAGGGTATGCAACAATGATTAGATATATTATCTCTATCTGCCAACCAATTTTTACTCCACTTATATTTCATATCAACCATTGTAGTTTTCAGACAGATGATAATAGGATGGAAGCTTGATATATCCCTGTGCCACTGTTTCAGCCTTAATGAGATAGGCGGTTGGTGAAAATACCTTTGCTTTCTAAATGAATTGCTTTTGATATGGCTCATCAGGAACACTACGTGAACGGGCAGTGCTTTCTTTCTTTTAAGCTTAAGTAGAGCCTTGTCATACATACTTTTCAAAGTTCAAAGTAATAAATTTTCAAAGGATCATGTAAACTGAAAAAATAGTTCCATTTACTACAATCTGACAAGGTGTTTTAGAAACTCATAATTTTATTAACATAGTGATCTCAACCAAAAAACACAGCTGTTTAATTCATACTACTGGTCCACTTCTATGCAATTAAGCATAAACCACAAAACTGCAGACATTACATTAAAATTATGCTATAGTTTAGAACTGGTAATAAATCTATACAAACTAGCCTAGTATAAAGGCAGCTGAATTGACAATAACTTCAACTGCTTTCATTTTCACCAGCTTCACCATATTTGAAATACCTCAGAGGAGCAAGTGGATTTTAGCTTGGAAAATTGACATCAGTGGAAAAGTCAAAATTGTTTTATGTGGCCTGGAAACCAGGCACCTAGTGGAAGTTCTGATTAAAATATCACTTCAGTTCAGTTGCTCAGTCATGTCCGACTCTTTGAGACCCCATGAATCACAGCACGCCAGGCCTCCTTATCCATCACAAACCCCCAGAGTTCATTCAAACTCATGTCCATTGAGTCCGTGATGCCATCCAGCCATCTCATTCTCTGTCGTCCCCTTCTCCTCTTGCCCCAATTCCTCCCAGCATCAGAGTCTTTTCCAGTGAGTTAACACTTCACATGAGGTGGCCAAAGGATTAGAGTTTCAGCTTCAGCATCAGTCCTTCCAATGAACACCCAGGACTGATCTCCCTTAGAATGGACTTGTTGGATCTCCTTGCAGTCCAAGGGACTCTCAAGAGTCTTCTCCAACACCACAGTTCAAAAGCATCAGTTCTTCGGCGATCAGCTTTCTTCACAGTCCAACTCTCACATCCATATATGACCACTGGAAAAACCATAGCCTTGACTAGACGGACCATTGTTGGTAAAGTAATGTCTCTGCTTTTTGCTATCTAGGTGGATCATAACTTTCCTTCCAAGGAGTAAGTGTCTTTTAATTTCATGGCTGCAATCAGCATCCGCAGTGAATTTGGAGCCCCCCCAAAATAAAGTCAGACACTGTTTCCACTGTTTCTCCACCTATTTTCCATGAAGTGATGGGACCAGATGCCATGATCTTAATTTTCTGAATGTTGAGTGTCAAGCCAACTTTTTCACTCTCCTCTTCACTTTCATCAAGAGGCTTTTTAGTTCCTCTTCACTTTCTGCCATAACGGTGGTGTCATCTGCATATCTGAGGTTATTGAACTTTCTCCTGGCAATCTTGATTCCAGCTTGAGCTTCTTCCAGCCCAGCATTCCTCATGATGTACTCTGCATATAAGTTAAATATGCAGGGTGACAATATACAACCTTAGCGTACTCCTTTTCCTATTTGGAACCAGTCTGTTGTTCCATGTCCAGTTCTAACTGTTGCTTCCTGACCTCCTTACAGGTTTCTCAAGAGGCAGGTCAGGTGGTCTGCTGTTCTCATCTCTTTCAGAATTTTCCACAGTTTATTGTGATCCACACAGTCAAAGGCTTTGGCATAGTCAATAAAGCAGAAATAGATGTTTTTCTGGAACTCTCTTGCTTTATCCATGATCCAGCAGATGTTGGCAATTTGATCTCTGGTGCCTCTGCCTTTTCTAAAACCAGCTTTAACATCTGGAAGTTCACAGTTCATGTATTGCTGAAGCCTGGCTTGGAGAATTTTGAGCATGACTTTACTAGCATGTGAGATGAGTACAACTGTGTGTTAGTTTGATCATTCTTTGGCATTGCCTTTCTTTGGGATTGGAATGAAGACTGACCTTTTCCAGCCCTGTAGCCACTGCTGAGTTTTCCAAATTTGCTGTCATATTGAGTGTAGCACTTTCATAGCATCATCTTTCAGGATTTGAAATAGCTCAACTGGAATTCCATCACCTCCACTAGCTTTGTTTGTAGTGATGCTTCCTAAGGCCCACTTGACTTCACATTACAGGATGTCCGGCTCTAGGTGAGTGATCATGCTTTTGTGCTTATCTGGGACATGAAGATCTTTTTTGTACAGTTCCACTGTGTATTCTTGCCAGCTTTTCTTAATATCTCCTGCTTCTATTAGGCCCATACCATTTCTGTCCTTTATTGAGCCCATCTTTGCGTGAAATATTCCCTTGTGTCTCTAATTTTCTTGAAGAGATCTCTAGTCTTTCCCATTCTATTGTTTTCCTCTATTTCTTTGCATTGATTGCTGAGAAAGGCTTTCTTATCTCTCCTTGCTATTCTTTGGAACGCTGCATTAAAATGGGTATATCTTTCCTTTTCTCCCTTGCTTTTAGCTTCTCTTCTTTTTGACAGCTATTTGTAAGACCTCCTCAGACAGCCATTTTGCTTTTTTGCATTTCTTTTCCATGGGGATGGTCTTGATCCCTGTCTCCTGTTCAATGTCACGAACCTCCATTCATAGTTCATCAGACACTCTATCTATCAGATCTAGTCCCTTAAATCTATTTCTCACTTCCACTGTATAGTCATAAGGGATATGATTTAGGTCATATCTGAATGGTCTAGTGGTTTTCCCTACTGTCTTCAATTTAAGTCTGAATTTGGCAATAAGGATTTCATGATCTGAGCCACAGTCCACTCCTGGTCTTGCTTTTGCTGACTGTAAGAGGGCTATAAATTTGTCTTAAATTTTCATAGGTGGGATTTTCTGCCTGCTGGTTATGTTTATTTCTTTGAATTATTTTTTTCCTCCAGTTTTATTGAAATGTAGTTGACATATGTCACTGTGTGAGTGCACAGAATAATGATTTGACTCATATATATCATGAAATGGTTATCACAATGTTTATGAACACCCATCTCATTCTAATTTAATGAAAAAATTAAAGGAATAGCAAAAAATATTTTTTATGAGAACTGTTAAAATTTACTCATTTTCCCCCTAAGCTTAAATATATGTTTATTGAAAGTATTTATTAGTTTACATACTGAATGGGACATAATTCACACATTCTTAATGAGACATTATAAAATACATTTATGAGTTTCTGAACTAATATCAGTTAGCCCAGTGGTCCCCAACCTTTTGACACCATGGACCAGTTTCATTAAATACAATTTTCCCATGATCCAGTGGGGAGGGATGTTTCGGGATGAGTTGAGTGTATTACATTTATTGTGCATTTTATATCTTTATTATTATAATGTGATATATAATGAAATAATGATACAACTCACCATAATGCAAAATCAGTGTGTGCCCTGAGCTTGTTTTCCTGCAACTGGATGGTCCCATCTGGGACCTTCTTCACCCTTCTTCTAATTGAAGAAGGTCCCATCTTCCCACCTACAGGGTCTTTTGTGGTTGGTAAGTAATGCTCAAATTCTTTTGAAAGCTTGGATAGGTGATCATGCACCAGCTGGGAAAAGTGTCAGATTCTGACTAAAGCCTGCCACCAGATGCAGCTTATTTGTCACTTGCCATACACAAGTAGAGTTTTGATATGAGTCTGCAAGCAATTGATTTATCATGGTCTCTGTGCTTCCCTGGTGGCTCAGATGGTAAAGAAGCTGCCTGCAGTGTGAGGGACCTGGACTTGAAAGCTGGGTTGGGAAGATCCCCTGGAGGAGGGCATGGAGACCCACTCCAGTGTTCTTGCCTAAAGAATCCCATGAACAGAGGAGCCTGGAGGGCTGCAGTCCTTGGGGTCTCAAAGAATCAGACACAAATGAGCAACTAAGCACAGCAATGTGCAGTCAAACCTCTTCACCAGTGGTAATCTGTATTTGTTGCCAGTCCCCAGTGCTAGCATTACTGTCTCAGCTATACCTCTGATCATCAAGCATTAGATTCTCATAAACAGAGTGCAGCCCAGACCCCTCACATGCACTGGTCACAGTAGGGGTCAAGCCCCTGTTAGAATCTATTGCTGCTGCTGATCTGACAGGAGGCAGAACTTGGGTGATAATGTGAGCAATGGGGAGGGGCTGAAAATGTAAATGAAGCTTTGCTTGCTCACCTACCACTTACCTCCTGCTGTGTGGCCTAGTTCCTTAATTGCCACAGACAAGTATCATGGCCCATGGGTTAGGGGCCCTTGAATTAGAACATCACTTTTCAATATTTTATTCACAATAATATCTTAGCTCCCTAAGACTTAATAAATATTTAATAGTTCCATTATGTCCCTGAGTACCATAATAACAAAAATATACATATTACAGGGAGGTGGAACAAGATGGTGGAGGAGTAGGTGGACATGGAGTACATCTCTCTCCATGGATACATCAAAAATACACCTTCAGACACAGAAGTGCAAGCAGAACACCAGCTGAGAGAGGACAGGAGTACCTGTCCAGTGGGAAACAATACATAGAACCATGTGAAATTTGGTGGAATGAAGGAACTAGGGAGAAAAACAGGAGTGTTACTAGGACTGGACCTGCCCTAGGTGGGTTGGGAAACTGAAGCAGGGGTTCAGTTCCCACAGTGGGGCAATTATCTGAATCAGAGGAGAAACATTTAAGGCTGAGAGTGAAGCAGTTGATCTGTGGCAGCCTAAATTGAATGAGAATCAGACAGTCCTTGCTGCAGCCACACATATCCTGGATAGGGATGCAGGACCCCTAGAAGGCGCAGCAGTTGGGACCTGGAGTTTAGGGATTGGGGAGCAATCCCTGGGCGAGGGCTCTTGTTGATTGTGGAGAGATGGATCAAGGGGAAGTGGGGAAGGAGATTGTGGAAAATGCTTGTGGAGGAAAGCCAGGCAGCCATGGAAGCAAGGTAATACTGCTAAGTCACACGGACCTAGTGGAGCCATCACCATAACATTTCTCTCCCCACACGGCCAGCATCTGCTGCTGAAGAGTAGAGAGGTTAGCCCAACAAACGCCTGACACCCTGAACTGTAGAGTAGGACCCACCCAAGGTGCCGCTTTAAATGCCTGATGCATCATCTACAGAGTAGGGCCTGAACTGGGAGGGAAGTGTGTGTGTGTGTGTGGCGTCTCTATGTGCCTGATGCACTGAACAACAGAGAAGGACCCCAGGCAAGGGAGCCCTTTAAGTGCCTGAAGGGGCAGAGCTATGGAGAAAGACTGGCCAAAGAGGCCTTCTGATCGCCAGCTATAAGAGGCTCAAAAAAAGACACTGACAGGGCCATAACTCCTATGGCAGAGGCAGTCTGTGTCGCTGCATACTTGCTGCCATCAGGGTACCCACAAGCCAAGCACCTGCTCCACGTTCACCCTCAACCCTCACTAGGGCAGTGCTGCCACTGGCAAAATGAATCTTGCATCTATGTGCACAGGGTTGCTTTGGTCATGTTCAACTCTTGGCGACCCTGTAAACTGTGGCCTGCCAGGCTTCTCTGTCAGGGAGGGGGGTTCTCCACAAAAGAATACTGGAATGTATTGGTCAATACTGGTTGCCATACCATTCTCAGTTCAATTAAGTCACTCAGTCAAGTCCGATTCTTTGTGACCCCATGAACTGCAGTATGCCAGGCCTTCCTGGCCATTACCAACTCCCAGAGTTTACTCAGACTCATGTCCATTGAGCCTGTGATGTCATCCAACCATCTCATTCTCTGTCATCACCTTCTCCTCCCGCCTTTAATCTTTCCCAGCATTAGGGTCTTTGAAAATGAGTGTTCTTCACCTCAGGTGGCCAAAGTATAGGAGGTTCAGCTTCAGCATCAGTCCTTCCAATGGATATTCAAGACTGATTTCCATTAGGATGGACTGGTTGGATCTTCCTGTTGTCCCAGGGACTCTCAAGAGTGTTCTCCAACACCACAGTTCAGAAGGATCAGTTCTTCAGCATTCAAATTTCATTATACTCCAAATCTCACATCCATATATAACTACTGGAAAACCCATAGCTTTGACTAATTGGACCTAGGTGGCAAAGTAATGTCTCTGCATTTTAACATGCTATCTAGGTTGTCAGAACTTTTCTTCCAAGGAGTAAACTTCTTTAATTTTACGGCTGCAAATCATCATCTGCAGTGATTTTGGAGCCCCCCTCACCACCCCAAATAAAATATATCACTGCTTCCACTGTTTCCCCATCTAAATTTACCATGAAGTGAGGGGACTGGATGCCATGATCTCTGGTTTCTGAACGTTGAGCTTTAAGCCAACTTTTTCACTCTCCTCTTTCACTTTCATCAAGAGGCTCTTTAGTTCTTCTTCACTTTCTGCCATAAGGGTGGTGTCATCTGCATATCTGAGGTTATTGATATTTCTCCCAGAAATCTAAATGTCAGCTTGTGCTTCATCCAGCCCAGTGTTTCTCATGATGTACTCTGCATATAAGTTAAATAAGCAGGCTGACAACATACAGCCTTGACGTACTCCTTTTCCTACTTGGAACCAGTTTGTTGTTCCTTATCAGGTTCTAACTTTTGCTTCCTGACCTGCATATAGGTTTCTCAAGAGTTAGGTAAGGTGGTCTGGTATTCCCATCTCTTTCAGAATTTTCCACAGTTTATTGTGATCCACACAGTCAAAGGCATTGGCATAGTGAATAGAGAAGAAATAGATGTTTTTCTGGAACTCTCTTGCCTTTTCGATGACCCAGTGGATGTTGGCAATGATCTCTGGTTCCTCTGCCTTTTCTAAAACCACCTTGAACATCTGGAAGTTCATAGTTCACATATTGCTGAAGTCTAGTTTGGAGAATTTTGAGCATTACTTTAGTAACATGTGAGATGAGTGCAATTGTGCAGTAGTATGAGCATTCTTTGGCATTGCCTTTCTTTGGGATTGGAATGTAAACTGAACTTTTCCAGTCCTGTGGCCACTGCTGAGTTTTCCAAATTTGCTGGCATATTGACTGCAGCACTTTCAAGGCATCATCTTTTAGGATTTGAAATAGCTCAACTGGAATTCCATTACCTCCACTAGCTTTGTTTGTAGTGATGCTTCCTAAGGCCCACTTGACTTCACATTCCAGGATGTCTGGCTCCAGGTGACCACACCTTTGTGATTATCTGGGTCATGAAGTTCTTTTTTGTATAGTTCTTTTGTGTATTCTTGCCACCTCTTCTTAATATCTTCTGATTCTGTTAGGTCCATATCATTTCTGTCCTTCATTGAGCCCATTTTTCCTGAAGTGTTCCTTTGATATCTCTAATGTTATTGAAGAGATCCCTAGAGATCCCTTTCTACTGTTTTCTTCTATTTGTTTGCACTGATCACTGAGGAAGGTTTTCTTATCTCTCCTTGGTATTCTTTGGGATTCTGTATTCAAATGGGTATATCTTTCGTTTTCTCCTTTGGCTATTGGTTCTCTTCTTTTCACAACTATATGTAAGGCCTCTTCAGAAAGCCATTTTGTTTTTTTTACATTTTTTTCCCCTTGGGAATGGTCTTGCTCCTTGTCTCCTGTACAATATCACAAACTTCCATCCATAGTTCATAGATCTAGTCCCTTAAATCTATTTCTCACTTCCACTATATAATCCTAAGGTATTTGATTTAGGTCATACCTGAGTGATTTAGTGGTTTTTCCTATTTTCTTTTATGTAAGTCTGATTTTGGCAATAAGGAGTTCATGATCTGAGCCAGTCATGTCCTAGTCTTGTTGTTGGTGACTGTATAGAGGTTCTCCATCTTTGGCTGCAAAGAATATAATCAATATGATTTCGGGTTGACCATCTGGTGATGTCCATGTGTAGAGTCTTCTCTTGTGTTGTTGCAAGAGGGTGTTTGCTATGACCAGTGCATTCTCTTGGCAAAACTCTCTTAGCCTTTGCCCTGCTTCATTGTGTACTCCAAGGCCAAATTTGCCTATTACTCCTGGTGTTTCTTGACTTCTTACCTTTGCTTTCATTCCCCTATAATGAAAAGAATATCTTTTTGGGGTGTTAGTTCTAAAAGGTCTTATAGGTCTTCATAGAACTCTTCAACTTCAGCTTCTTCAGTATTACTGTTTGGGATATAGACTTGGATTACTGTGATATTGAATGATTTGCCTTGGAAATGAACATTTCCTGCTGCCTTAGACACCAGCTCCCCTGAGTACCTGGTGCTGCCAGAGCCCCTTTGGCCCAAGAAACTGCACCACCTCCACACCTGCCCCTGACTGAGGCAGATCCAAGTCCTCCAGGGCAGCCTCAGGAGCGAACTGTAGTGGATGATCCACATGCAGAGGTGGAAATAAAACAATTGAAACTCAGGGGCAGTGTGGCTACAGAAGAAGACCCAAAACCTCACCACCACCTGTACAAGCTGCAGATTAAATCTACATAATCAACTACATAATCAACCAGGCAGACTCTTTCTATGGAATACATAAAGGGACACTGAGAGCTACCACAAAAGAAAACACACTATTTTTGATAGCTCTGGACACTGGAGGCAAGAACACAGAGGAGTAGGACCAGGTTAGAATCTGAGCTGTCCCCACAGCAGGTCCAGAGATCATCACAGTGTTGGAGGGCATCCTAGGGAGGTGAGGTGGACTGTGACTGGCAGTGAGGCAAAGGACTCTGAGAGCAGTGACACAAGAAAAACATTTATTATTATGTTTTGACTTGTTCTGTATCTTGTATTTTTTCCCTTCTCCCCTCCCCCTTCTACTATTGTTGTTGATTATTTTATTGGCATTATGAAATCTAATTAAGCTTTTGAGGTTATTTTTTTTCTCAGTCACATTTTTTATAGTTATCATACACCTCTGCCTCTACATTGGGCTTTTGCTGTTCTGAGGAGTTTTCCTTTATTTTATTTATTTATTTCTTCTTCCTTTGTTTTTTCCTTTTTTCTTTTTTTTAACTTTAATTTTTAAGCTTTTTAACCTATTACTATTTTTCTAGATTTATTCCTTTTCTTTTCCTACCGTTCTTTAACCTGTGCACCTAATCTTTAATGTATATAAGTCTTTATCTACCTCTTTTTAACTTTGCATATCTATTCTTTCATTGCTTTCTTTCCTTTCTTCTCAACATGTTTATTCTTTTTGTTTACATTGCTTTATTCCCCACTTGGTGCCTTGCTTTAGTTTTGTTTTCCAGTTTGTGCTTTAGTTAGTTTTGCTCCCCATTGGCAAATATTATTTTTAATTTCCTTTGCTTACCAGGTCAATCTACTGTAATTTATTTTTGTTGGACTGTTTCGACTTTGCTCACGGTTGTATAGGTATTTGTTCATATGCTATTATTTTAATTATTATTTGCTTGATTTTGTAACTGCCATTTGTCTGGGGTTCATCTTTGGTTTCTCATTTATGGGTACTTGTTTTAATCTCACTTAATGCCATAACAATTGACTATGCCAAAGCCTTTGACTGTGTGAATCACAATAAACTGTGGAACATTCTGAAAGAGATGGGAATCCCAGACCACCTGACCTGCCTCTTGAGAAACCTGTATGCAGGTCAGGAAGCAACAGTCAGAACTGGACATGGAACAACAGACTGGTTCCAAATAGGAAAAGTTTACATCAGGGTTGTATATTGTCACCTTGCTTATTTAACTTATATGCAGAGTACATCATGAGGAACGCTGGGCTGGAAGAAGCACAAGCTGGAATCAAGATTGCTGGGAGAAATATCAATAACCTCAGATATGCAGATGACACTACCCTTATGGCAGAAAGTGAAGAGGAACTCAAAAGCCTCTTGATGAAAGTGAAAGAGGAGAGTGAAAAGGTTGGCTTGAAGCTCAACATTCAGAAAACAAACATCATGGCATCTGGTCCCATCACTTCATGGGAAATAGATGGAAAAACAGTGGAAACAGTGTCAGACTTTATTTTGGGGGGCTCCAAAATCACTGCAGATGCTGATTGCAGCCATGAAATTAAAAGACATTTACTCCTTGGAAGGAAAGTTATGACCAACCTTGATAGTATACTAAAAAGCAGAGACATTACTTTGTCAAACAAGGTCCGTCTAGTCAAGGCTATGGTTTTCCCGTGGTCATGTATGGATGTGAGAGTTGGACTGTGAAGAAAGCTGATCGCCGAAGAATCGATGCTTTTGAACTGTGGTGCTGGAGAAGACTCTTGAGAGTCCATTGTACCGCAAGGAGATCCAACCAGTCCATTCTAAAGTAGATCGATCCTGGGTGTTCATTGGAGGGACTGATGCTAAAGCTGAAACTGCAATACTTTGGCCACCTCATGCGACGAGTTGACTCACTGGAAAAGACTCTGATGCTAGGAAAGGTTGGGGGCGGGAGGCGAAGGGGACGACAGAGAATGAGATGGCTGGATGGCATCACTGACTCTGTGGACATGAGTTTGAGTGTACTCCGGGAATTGGTGATGGACAGGGAGGCCTGGCGTGCTATGATTCATGGGGTCGCGGAGAGTCGGATACAACTGAGCGACTGAACTGAACTGAATGCCATAACAATTCACTTGTGATATCTTCATTCCTGACCAGATATCAGCCCTGAGCCTTTGGAGTGGGCTCACTGACTCCAAGGCCCTAGACTACCAGAGAGCTAACCCTAGGGAGTATCAAATAGTAGGAACTCACACAAAGGAAACCACTTGAATCAAGACCCTGAATCACCCAACCACCAGCAGCATCCTGTGCAGGACACCTCATCTAAACAACAAACAAAACAGAAATATAAATCCAATTATCAGCAGACAGGATTACCACTTCACTCATCCTTGCCCATCCAAGGAAAAACAAACAAACAAAAAAACAAACAGAAACTTAACACAAAGCTTGCCCTATATGAAGCCTACACAAGCCACTGGACCAAGCTTCAGTTCAGTTCAGTTCAGTCGCTCAGTCATGTCCAACTCTCCGCGACCCCATGAATCACAGCATGCCAGGCCTCCCTGTCCATCACCAACTCCCGGAGTTCACTCAAACTCATGTCCATCGAATCGGTGATGCCATCCAGCCATCTCATTCTCTGTCATCCCTGTCTCCTCCCGCCCCCAATCCCTCCCAACATCAGAGTCTTTTCCAGTGAGTCAACTCTTCGCAGGGCAGAAACCAAAAAGAAGAAAGAATACAGCCTTGAAGTGTTAGAAAGGAGACCTCAAACACAATAAGTTAAAAAAAAAAAAAAAGCTAATGGAAAGGCAGAGAAATATTACACAAATGTAGAAACAAACTAGAAACACAGAAGTCCAAATAAATGAAGAGGAGATAGGCAAACTACCTGAAAAAGAATTCAGAGTAATGACAGTAAAGATGATCAAAGACCTTGAAAAGAGAATGGAGAAAATGCAAGAATCAATTAACAAAGGCCTAGAGGAATTAAAGAATAAACATACAGAGAAAAACAACACAATTACTGAAATTAAAAATACTCTAGAAGGAATCAATAGCAGAATATCTGAAGCAGAAGAATGAATCAATGAGCTGGAAGATATAATGGTGGAAATAAATTCTGAAGAGCAGAATAAAGTGAAAATGATGTAAAGAACTGAGGATAGTATCAGAGGCTTCTGGGACAATATCAAACACACAAACAGTCGAATTATCGGGGTCCCAGAAGAAGAAGAGAAAAAGAAAGGGTATGAGAAAATTTTTGAAGAGAGTATAGTTAAAAATTTACCCAACATGGAAAAGGAAATAGTCATTCAACTCCAAGAGGCAAAAAGAGTCCCATATAGGAAAAATCCAAGGAGAAACACACCAAGACACATACTAATCAAACAAAAAAGATTAAGCACAAAGAATATTAAAACCAGCAAGGGAAAAGCAACAAGAAACATACAAGGGAAACCCCGTATGCTTAACAGCTGACTTTTCAGCAGAAACTCTTCAGACCAGAAGGAAATGGCACAATATATTTAAAGTACTGAAAGGGAAAATCTAAAACCAAGACTACTCTACCTGGCAAGGGACTCATTTAGAAATGATGGAGAAATCAAAAGCCTTTCAGACAAACAAAAGTTAAGAGACTTCAGTACCACCAAACTAGCTTTACAACAAATGTTAAAAGGACTTATATAGTCAAGAAATACAAGAGAAGAAAAAAGATCTACAAAATCAACCCAAAACCATGAAGTAAATGGCAGTAGGAACATATATCAATAATTACTTTAAACGGTGCGGCAAGAGCAACATTGCATAGGAACCTGGAATGTTAGGTCCATGAATCAAGGCAAATTGGAAGTGGTCAAACAGGAGATGGCAAGAGTGAATGTCGACATTCTAGGAATCAGTGAACTAAAATGGACTACAATGGGTGAATTTAACACAGATGACCATTATATCTACTACTGTGGGCAGGAATCCCTTAGAAGAAATGGAGTAGCCATCATGGTCAACAGAAGAGTCCGAAATGCAGTACTTGAATGCAATTTTCAAAATGACAGAATGATTTCTGTTCGTTTCCAAGGCAAACCATTCAATATTATAGTAATTCAAGCCTATGCCCCAACTGGTAACGCTTAAGAAGCTGAAGGTGAATGGTTCTATGAAGACCTACAAGACCCCTTTTGGAACTAACACCAAAAAAAGATGTCCTTTTCATTAAGGGGACTAGAATGCAAAAGCAGGAATTCAAGAAACACCTGGAGTAACAGGCAAATTTGGCCTTGGAGCACAGAATGAAGCAGGGTAAATGCTAATAGAGTTTTGCCAAAAGAACGCACCGGTCATAGCAAATACCTCTTCCAACAACACAAGAGAAGACTCTACACATGGACATTACCAGATGCTCAACACCAAAATCAGAATGATTATATTCTTTGCAGCCAAAGATGGAGAAGCTCTATACAGTTAGCAAAAACAAGACCAGGAGCTGACTGTGGCTGAGATCATGAACTCCTTATTGCCAAATTCAGACTGAAATTGAAGACAGTAGGGAAAACCACTAGACCATTCAGATATGACCTAAATCAAATCCCTTATGATTATATAGTGTAAGTGAGAAATAGATGTAAGGGACTAGATCTGATAGATAGAGTGCCTGATGAACTTTGGAAGGACATTCGTGACATTGTACAGGAGACAGGGACGAAGACCATCCCCATGGAAAAGAACAGCCAAAAAGCAAAATGGCTGTCTGAGAAGGCCTTACAAACAGCTGTGAAAAAAAAAAAAAGACTTGAAAAGCAAAGGAGAAAAGGAAAGATATAAGCAACTGAATGCAGAGTTCCAAAGAATAGCAAGGAGAGATAAGAAAGCCTTCCTCAGCAATCAATGCAAAGAATTAGAGGAAAAAAAAAACAGAATAGGAAAAACAAGAGATCTTTTCAAGAAAATTAGAGATTCCAAGGGAACATTTCATGCAAAGCTGGGCTCGATAAAGGACAGAAATGGTATGGACCTAACAGAAGCAGAAGATATTAAGCAGAGGTGGCAAGAATACACAGAAGAGCTCTACAAAAAAGATCTTCACGACCAAGATAATATGATGGTGTGATCACTGACCTAGAGCCAGACATCTTGGAATGTGAAGTCAAGTGGGCCTTAGAAAGCATCACTACGAACAAAGCTAGTGGAGGTGATGGAATTCCAGTTGAGCTATTTCAAATCCTGAAAGATGATGCTATGAAAGTGCTGCACTCAATATGCCAGCAAATTTGGAAAACTCAGCAGTGGCCACAGGACTGGAAAAGGTCAGTCTTCTTTCCAATCCTAAAGAAAGGCAATGACAAAGAATGCTCAAAGTACCGCACAATTGCACTCATCTCACACGCTAGTAAAGTCATGCTCAAAATTCTCCAAGCCAGGCTTCAGCAATATGTGAAACGTGAACTTCCAGATGTTCAAGCTGTTTTTAGAAAAGGCAGAGAAACCAGAGATCAAATTGCCAACATCCGCTGGATCATGGAGAAAGCAAGAGAGTTCCAGAAACACATCTATTTCTGCTTCATTGACTATGCCAAAGCCTTTGACTGTGTGGATCACAATAAACTGTGGAAAATTCTGAAAGAGATGGGAAACCCAGACCACCTGACCTGCCTGTTGAGAAACCTGTATGCAGGTCAGGAAGCAACAGTTAGAACTGGACATTGGACAACAGACTGGTTCCAAATAGGAAAAGGAGTTCGTCAAGGCTGTATATTGTCACCCTGCTTATTTAACTTATATGCAGAGTACATCATGAGGAATGCTGGGCTGGAAGAAGCACAAGCTGGAATCAAGATTGCCAGGAGAAATATCAATAACCTCAGATATGCAGATGACACCACCCTTATGGCAGAAAGTGAAGAGGAACTCAAAAGCCTCTTGATGAAAATGAAAGAAGAGAGTGAAAATGTTGACTTGAAGCTCAACATTCAGAAAACAAAGATCATGGCATCTGGTCCCATCACTTCATGGGAAATAGATGGGGAAACAGTGTCAGACTTTATTTTTTGGGGCTCACCGAAGATGCAGATTGCTTCCATGAAATTAAAAGACGCTTACTCCTTGGAAGGAAAGTTATGACCAACCTAGATAGCATATTAAAAAGCAGAGGCATTACTTTGTCAACAAAGGTCCGTCCAGTCAAGGCTATGGTTTTTCCTGTGGTCATGTATGGATGTGAGAGTTGGACTGTGAAGAAAGCTGATCGCCAAAGAACTGATGCTTTTTAACTGTGGTGTTGGAGAAGACTCTTGAGAGTCCCTTGGACTGCAAGGAGACCCAACCAGTCCATTCTAAAGTAGATCAGTCCTGGGTGTTCATTGGAAGGACTGATGCTAAAGCTGAGACTCCAACACTTTGGCCACCTCATGCGATGTGTTGACTCACTGGAAAAGACTCTGATGGTGGGAGGGATTGGGGGTGGGAGGAGAAGGGGACAACAGAGAATGAGATGGCTGGATGGCATCACTGACTCGAAGGACGTGAGTTTTAGTGAACTCCGGGAGTTGGTGATGGACAGGGAGGCCTGGTGTGCTGTGATTCATGGGGTTGCAAAGAGTCGGACATGACTGAGCAACTGCACTGAACTCAACTGAAATGGTAAATGGATTAAAGGCTTCAACCAAAAGACAAATAGTGGCTGAATGGATACAAAAACAAAACCCATATATATAATCTGTCGACAAGAAACCCACTTCAGACCTAAAGATATATATAGACTGAAAGTGAGAGGATGGAAAAATACATTCCATGCAGAAGGCAAGCAAAAGAAAGCTGGAGTAGCAATCCTGATATTAGAATAAATAGACCTTAAAATAAGGAATATTACAAGGAAGGATACTACATAATGATCAAAGGATCAATCCAAGAAGAAGATATAATAATTGTAAATATCTCTGCACCCAACATAGGAGCACCTCAATACATAAGACAATGACCAACAGACACAAAAGGAGAAATTTATGGTAACACAATAATAGTAGGAGACGTTAACACCCCACTCACACCAATGGACAGATCATCAAAACAGAAAATTAATAAGGAACCACAAGTCTTAAATGATACATTTGATGAGATGGATCTCATTGATATCTTCAGGACAGTCCTCCAAATTCAGAGAATACATCTTCTCAAGTGTACATGGAACATTCTCCAGGATAGACTAGTCTTGGGTCACAAAGCAAAACCTCAGTAAATGTAAGAAAATTGAAATCATAGCAGGCATCTTCTCTGACTACAACTCTATGAGACTAGATATCAATTATAAGAAAAGAAATACAAACACATGGAGATTAAGCATTACATTTCTAAGTAACAAACAGGTGACTCACAAAATCAAAAGGGAAATAAAAAAGAAATTCTAGAAACAAATGAAAGTGAAAACACAACTCAAAACCTATGAGGGAAGTTTATAGCAATACAATCCTACCTCAAGAAACAAGAAAACATCGAATTGAAAAACCTAACTTTACACCTAAAACATTTAAAGAAAGAAGAACAAAAACCTTCAAAATTAGTAGAAGTAAAGAAATAATAAAAATCAGAGCAGAAATAAATGAAAGAGACAATAGTAAAGTTTAATAAAACCAAAAGCTAGTTCTTTGAGAAGATACACAAAATTGACAAGCCTTTAGCCAGACTCATCAAGAGCGAAAGAAAGAAGAATCAAATCAACAAAATTAGAAATGAAAAAGGAGAGGTTACAACAGACAATGCAGAAATACAAAGGATTAAAAGAGACTATTATCAACAACTATATGGCCATAAAATGGATAACCTGGAAGGAATGGATAGATTCTTAGAAAAGTCAATCTTCCAAGACTGAACCAGGAAGAAATAGAAATTATGAGCAACCCGATTACAAACACTGAAATTGAAGCTGTGATAAAAATCTCCTTAAAAAACAAATCCCAGGACCAGATGCCTTCCCAGGAGAATTCTATCAAACATTTAGAGAGGAGCTAATGATTATATTTCTGGTGGTGGTGGTGGTGAAGGCGCTCAGTCGTGTCCGACTCTTTGTGACCCCGTGGACTGTAGCCTACCAGGCTTCTCTGTCCATGGGATTCTCTAGACAAGAATACTGGAGTGGGTTACCATTTCCTTCTCCAGGGGATTATATTGCTAGAACTCTTTAAAAATATTGCAGAGGAAGGAATGCTTCCAAACTCATTCTATGAGACCACCATCACCCTGATACCAAAACCAGACAAAGACAACAACAAAGAAAGAAAACTACACGCCAGTATCACTGATGAACATAGATGCCAATATCCTCAACAAAATTTTAGCAAACAGAATTCAGCAACACATCAAAAAGCTCACACACCTTGATGAAGTTGAGTTTATTCCAGGGATGCAAGGATTCTTCAATATATGGAAATCAATCAATGTGATACACCATATTAACAAATTGAAAGATAAAAACCACAGAAAATCCCATAGATGCAGAAAAAGACTTTGACAAAATTCAGCACCCATTTATGATTAAAATTCTTCAAGAAATGGGCATAGAAGGAATCTACCTCAGCATACTAAAGGCCATATATGATAAGCCTATAGCAAGCATTATTCTCAATGGTGAAAAATGCTTTCAGTTCCTGCTAAGATCAGGAACATTTCCCCTAAGATCAGGAACAAGACAAGGGTGTCCACTCTCACCACTATTATTCAGCATAGTTATGGAAGTCCTATCTGCTATCAGAGAAGAAAAAGAAATAAAAGGAATTCAGATAAGAAAAGAAGAAGTAAAGCTCTCACTGTTTGCAGGTGACATGATACTGCACATAGAAAACACTAAAGATAGTACCAGAAAACTAGTAGAACTAATCAGTGAATGTAGCAAATTTGCAGGATTCAAACTCAATACACAGAAATCACTTGCATTTCTATATACTAACAATGAAAAATCAGAAAAAGAAATTAAGGAATAAATTCTATTCACCATTGCAACAAAAATAATTTAATATCTAGGAATAAACTTACCTAAGGAGACAAAAGAATTGTATACAGAAAATTATAAGACAACAATGAAAGACATCAAAAGCGACATAAACAGATGGAGAGATATTCCATGTTCCTGGGTAGGAAGAATCAATATTGTGAAATGACTGTACTACCAAATACAATTTACAGCTTCAACACGTTCACCATCAAATTACCAATGGCATTGTTCATAGAACTAGAAATAAAATTTCACAATTCATATGGAAATACAAAAGACCTTGAATAGCCAAAGCACTCTTGAGATAGAATGGAGCTGAAGGAATCAATCTTCCTGACTTCAGATGATACTAAAAAGCTACAGTCATCAAGACAGTATGGAACTGGCATAAAAACAAAAATATAGACCAAAGGAAGAAGATAGAAAGCCCGGAAATAAACACATACACCCATGGGAACCTTATTTTTGACAAAGGAGGCAAGAATATGCAATGGGTCAAAGAAAGCCTCTTCAATAAATGGTGCTAGGAAAACTGGACAGCTAGATGTAAAAGAATGAAATTAGAACACTTCTTAACATCATACACAAAGATAAACTCAAACTGGACTAAAGATCTCAATGTATGACCAGAAACTATATAAACTCTTAGAGGAAAACATAGGCAGAACACTCGATGACATAAATAAGAGCAAGATGCTCTATGACCCACCTCCTAGAGTAATGGAATTAAATCCAAAAGTAAGCAAATGGAACCTGATTAAACTTAAAAGATTTTGTACTGCAAAGGAAACTATAAGCAAGGTGAAAAGATAACCTTTAGAATGGGAGAAAATAATAGCAAGTAAAACAACTGACAAAGGATTAATTTTCAAAAATAAAAGCAGCTCATTCAATCCATACCAGATATAATCAACCCATTCAGAAAGTGGGGAAAAGACCTACACAGACATTTCTCCAAAGAAGGCATGCTGCTGCTGCTGCTGCTAAGTCGCTTCAGTCGTGTCCGACTCTGTTCGACCCCATAGACGGCAGCCGACCAGGCTCCACCGTCCCTGGGATTCTCCAGGCAAGAACATCGGAGTGGGTTGCCATTTCCTTCTCCAATGTATGAAAGTGAAAAGTGAAAGTGAAGTCGGTCAGTCGTGTCCGACTAGTAGCGACCCCATGGACTGCAGCCCACCAGGCTCCTCTGTCCATGCGATTTTCTAGGCAAGAGTACTGGAGTGGCTTGCCATTGCCTTCTCCGAAAGAAGGCATACAGATGGCTAAAAAAACACATGAAAAGATGCTCAACATCAGTCATTATTAGAAAAATGCAAATCAAAACTACAATAAGATGTCAACTCACACCAGTCAGGAGAAGGGAATGGCACTCCACTCCAGTACTCTTGCCTGGAAAATCCCATGGACAGAGGAGCCTGGTGGGCTACAGTCCATGGGGTTGCTAAGAGTCAGACATGACTGAGCGACTTAACTTTCACTTTTCACTTTCACGCATTGGAGAAGGAAATGGCAACCCATTCCAGTGTTCTTGCCTGGAGAATCCCAGGGACGGCAGAGCCTGGTAGGCTGCCATTTATGGGGTCGCACAGAGTCGGACATGACTGAAGCGACTTAGCAGCAGCAGCAGCAGCACACCAGTCAGAATGGCCATCATCAAAAATTCTACAAACAATAAATGTTGGAGAGGACTAAAGGAAACACTCTTGCACTGTAGGTGGGAATGTAAATTGATACAGCCTCTATGGAAGATGTTATGGAGATTCCTTAAAAGATTAGGAATAAAACTACCATATTACCCAGCAATCCCACTCCTAGGCAGATACCCTGAGGAAACCAAAATTGAAAAAGACACATGTATCCCATTGTTTATTGCAGCAGTATTTACAATAGCTGGAACATGGAAGCAACCTAGATGTCCATCAAGTGATGAATGGATAAAGAAGTTGTACATATATGAAATGGAAAATTCTCAGCCATAAAAAGGAACACATTTGAGTTAGTCCTAATTAGGTGGATCAACCTAGAACCTGTTATACAGAGTGAAGTAAGTAAAAAAGAGAAATATAAATATATTCTAAAATATATATTTGGAATCTAGAAAAATTGGACTGAAGAATTTATTTACAGGGCAGTAGTGGATAAATAGATATAGAGAATAGACTTACGGAAGTGGGGAGAAGGGAGGAGAGGGTGAGATGTATGGAAAGAGTAACATGAAAACTTACACTATCATATATAAAATAGATAGCCAACGGGAATATGCTGTATGTCTCAGGAAACTCAAACAGGGGATTTGTATCAACCCAGAGGGGAGCAATGGGAAGGAAGATGGAAGGAAGATTCAAAAGGGAGGGGATATATGTATATCTATGGTTGACTCATGTTGAAGTTTGACAGAAAGTAACAAAATTATGTAAAACAATTATCCTTCAATTAAAAACTAAATAATAAAAAAGAAAAACTGTACATATTGCAAGGGACTACCGATGATTTCACAAGATATGACCCTATTTTACTGTTTTTAAAATTTTTATTGAAGGATTGTTGATTTATGATATCACATTAGCTTCATGTGTATAGTATTATAATTCAGCATTTAAGAGATCATAAGCCATTTAAAGTTACTACAAAATAATGGCTATATTTCCCTGTGTTGAATGATAAATCCTTGTTACTTATCTACTTTATACCTAATATTTTATCTCTCTTAAACATATATCCCTGTCTCTGTTCATCTGCTTTTCATTACTTCAGTTCAGTTCAGTCGCTCAATCGTGTCTGACTCTTTGTGACCCAATGGACTGCAGCAATCCAGGCCTCCCTGTCCATCACCAACTCCCAGAGTTTACTCAAACTCATGTCCAATGAGTCAGTGATGCCATCCAGCCATCTTATCCTCTGTCGTCCCCTTCTCCTCCCACCTTCAATCTTTCCCAGCATCAGAGTGTTTTCCAATGAGTCAGTTCTTTACATCAGGTGGCCAAAGTATTGGAGTTTCAACTTCAACATCAGTCCTTCCAATGAATATTCAGGACTGATTTCCTTTAGGATGAACTGATTGGATCTGCTTGCAGTCCAAGGGATTCTCAAGAGTATTCTCTAACACCACAGTTCAAAGCATCAATTCTTTGGTGCTCAGCTTTCTTTATAGTCCAACTCTCACATCCATACATGACTACTGGAAAAACCATAGCCTTGACTAGATGGATTTTGTTGGCAAAGTAATGTCTCTGCTTTTTAATATGCTGTCTAGGTTGGTCATGCCTTTTCTTTCAAGGACTAAGCACCTTTAATTTTATGGCTGCAATCACCATCTGCAGTGATTTTGGAGCCTCCCCAAAATAAAGTCTGTCACTGTTTCCACTGTTTCCCCATCTACTTGCCATGAAGTGATGGGACCGGATACCATGATCTTAGTTTGCTGAACGTTGAGTTTTAAGCCAGCTTTTTCACTCTCCTCTTTCACTTTCATCAAGAGGCTTTTTAGTTCTTCTTCACTTTCTGCCATAAGGGTGGTGTCATCTGCATATCTGAGGTTACTGATATTTCTCCTGGCAATGTTGACTATAGCTTGTGCTTCATCCAGTCCAGTGTTTCTTATGATGAACTCTGCATGAAGTGAAGTCGCTCAGTCGTGTCTGGCTCGTAGCAAACCCATGGACTACAGCCTACCATGCTCCTCTGTCCATGGGATTTTCCAGGCAAAAGTACTGGAGTGGGTTGCCATTTCCTTCTCCAGGGGATGTTCCTGACCCAGGGATCGAACCCGGATTTCCTGCATCACAGACAGACGCTTTACCATCTTAGCCACCAATAAGCAGGTGATAATATAGAGCCTTGACATACTCCTTTTCCTATTGGAAGCAGTCTGTTGTTCCATGTCCAGTTCTAACTGTTGCTTCCTGACCTGCATACAGGTTTCTCAAGAGGCAGGTCAGGTGGTCTGGTATTCCCATCTCTTTCAGAACTTCCCACAGTTTATTGTGATCCACACAGTCAAAGGCTTTGGCATAGTCAATAAAGCAGAAAGATATTTTTCTGGAACCCTTTTGCTTTTTCAATGATCCAGCAGATGTTGGCAACTTGATCTTTGGTTCCTCTACCTTTTCTAAATCCAGCTTGAATATCTAGAACTTTGTGGTTCTTGTATTGCTGAAGCCTGGCTTGGAGAATTTTGAGCTTGACTTTACTAGTGTGCGAGATGAATGTATTTGTGTGGTAGTTTGAGCATTCTTTGGCATTGCCTTTCTTTGGGATTGGAAAGAAGACTGACATTTTCCAGTCCTGTGGCCACTGATGAGTTTTCCAAATTTGATGTCATATTGAGTGCAACACTTTCACAGCATCATCTTTCAGGACTTGAAATAGCTCAACTGGAATTCCATCACCTCCTCTAGCTTTGTTCATAGTGATGCTTCCTAAGGCCTGCTTGACTTTACATTCCAGGATGCCTGGCTCTTGGTGAGTGATCACACACCATTGTGATTATCTGGGCTGTGAAGGTCTTTTTTGTATAATTCTTCTGTGTATTGTTGACACCTCTTTAATATCTTCTGCTTCTGTTAGGTCCAAACCATTTCTGTCATTTTGTGCCCATCTTTGCATGAAATTTTCCCTTGGTATCTCTAAATTTCTTGAAGAGATCTCTAGTTTTCCCATTCTAATTTTTCCCTCTTTTTCTTTGCACCAGTAACCCGTATTTTCTCTCTATATATCTGCATGTTTCTGTTTTATTATATAAATTCACTCATTTAATTTTTTAGATTTGTCTAGTTAAGGCTATGGTTTTTCCAGTGGTCATGTATCATGTATGGATGTGAGAGTTGGACTGTGAAGAAAGCTGATCGCCGAAGAATCGATGCTTTTGAACTGTGGTGCTGGAGAAGACTTGAGAGTCCCTTGTACTGCAAGGAGATGCAACCAGTCCATTCTAAAGGAGGTCAATCCTGGGTGTTCATTGGAAGGACTGATGCTAAGGCTGAAACTCCAATACTTTGGCCACCTCATGCGAAGTGTTGACTCATTGGAAAAGACTCTGATGCTGTGAGGGATTGGGGGCAGGAGGATAAGGGGATGACAGAGCATCAGATGGCTGGATGGCATCACCGACTCGATGTACAGCAGTTTGAGTGAACTCCAGAAGTTAGAATGGACAGGGATGCCTGGTGTGCTGCAATTCATGGGGTCGCAAAGAGTTGGAAATGACTGAATGACTGAACTGAAAAGTGATAAGAATATTTGTCTTTCTCCTACTTATTTCATTAAGTATAATATACTCTAGGTCTATCTACATTGATGCAAATGGCAAAATTTCATTCTTATTTATGGCTGAATAATATTCCACTGTGTGTTTGTGTGTATTGCACTGTGTATAAGTATACACACATACACACACACATACGCTGATCTTCTTTATCCATCCATCTGTTGGTAAATACTTAGGTTGTCTCCATATCTTGGCTATTCCAAACAATACTACTATGAACACGGGATGTATTTACCTTTTTGAATTAAAGCTTTTTTTCCCTCTTTGGTTATAAACCCAGCAGTGGGATTGCTAATGCATACAATGGCTTTATTTTTAGGTTTTTGAAGATTTTGGTTATTGTTTTCCATAGTAGCTGCATCCATTTACATTCCAATTTACTGATTTTGTGGTTTTGTGCTGGTTTTGTCTTTTCTTCACCTCCATGCCTACATTTGTTATCTGTAGACACTTCGATGATAGCCGTTTTGACAGGTATGAAATGATAGCTCATTGTGATTTTAATTTGTGCTTCTCTGATGATTGGCAATGCTGAGCATTTTTTCATGTGCCTGTTGGCCCTCTGTATATTGTCTTTGTAAAATTGTCTGTTCAAGTTTTCTGTCCATGTTTAAATTCTTTTTGTTTTTTTCATATTGAGTTGTATAAGCTGTTCATATATTTTGGCTATTTAGCCCTTATTGTTTATATCATTTGCAAATACTTTCTTTCACTCAATGTGAAATGACTTTCACTTTCACTTTCTTTTCTTTCTCCTTTTCTCCTTGTCCTTTAATTCTGTTAATGGTGTTATTTGCTGTGCAAAACTCTTTAAGTTTAATTTGGTCCAATATGTTTATTTTTTGCTTTTGTTTCTTGTTCCTTAGGTGATAGTCAAGTGAAATATTGCTCCTATTTATTTCAGAGATCCATTAGTATGTTCAATTCTAGGAGTTTTATGACTTATCTTACACTGAGATATTTAATTAATTTTGAGTTGTTTTTTTTTGTACATGGTCTTAGATAGTGTTCTAATTTCACTCTTACATGTAGCTGTCCAGTTTTCTCAGCATCACTTCTTGAAGAGATTGTCCTATTTCCATTGCATATTCTTGACTGATTTATCATTGATTAATTAACCATAACTGTGTGGGTTTATTTCTGGGCTCTCTGTAATTTTATGTGTCTATTTTTGTGCCAATACCATGGTGTTTTGATTACTGTAGCTCTGTGTTAGTCTGAAGTCAGGGAGTATGACATTTCAAGCTTTGATTTTTTTTTTTTCTCAAGATTACCTTGAAAATTTGGAGGTCTTTTGTGATTCCATACAAATTTTAGGATTGTTTATTTTAGTTTTGTGAAAAACTTCATGAAAACCTTTGATAAAAATTACATTGTCTGTAGATTGCTGTAATATGAATATTTTAACAATATAAATTCTTCCAATCCATGAATATAGGGTATCTTTCTATTTCTTTATATCGTGTTCAATTTCCTCATATCGTGTCCAATTTCCTGATCAAAGTTCTATAGTTTTCACAGGCTAGGTCTTTCACCTCCTTCATTAAGTTTATTCCTAGGGATTTTATTCTTTTTGACATAATTTTAAATGGAATTTCCCCTTTGCTTTCTTTTTCTCATAGTTTATGATCCAGTGTATAGAAAAGTGACTTTTTTTTTTTTTCATGCTAACCTTGTATCCTGAAAATTTACTGAATTCATTGATTAGTTCTAATAGTTTTTTGGTGGAGATTTTAGGGTTTTCTATATATAGTGTTTTATCATTGCAAATGACAGTTTTACTTCTTTCCTTCCAGTTTGGATGCTCTTTCTTTTTCTTTTTTGATTGCTTTGGCTAGGACTTTCAATACTATGCTAAATAAAAGTAACAGAGTGAGCATCCTTGTTTTGTTTCTGATGTTACAGGAAAGTCTTTCAGCTTTTCACTGTTGAGTATGCCATTAGCTATGGTTTGCCATAAATGGCCTTTATTATATTTAGATATGTTCCCTCGACAACATCTTTGAGATTTTTTTCTAATGAATAGATATTGAATTTTTTCAAATGTTTTTTTTGCAATTATTAAGATAACCATGTCATTTATTTTTATCCTTCCATTTGTTAATATAGTGTATCACATTGATTTCTGGATATTGAATCATTGCATCCCTGGAATAAATCCCACTTAATCATGGTTTATAACCCTTATTATGTATTATTGAGTGGAATTTGTCCATTCCTTCTCTGTTGTCCATTTTGTTGATATATACCTGTAGTGATCTTTTATGATCCTTTGTATATCTTCATGTCAGTTGTGACTTATTTTCCATTCCTTGATCTTTTTATTAATTTATATTTAGATTTTTCATTTATTTCTTCTCTGATCTTAATGATTCTTCCCCTAATACCAACTTTGAAAGTGCAACTGCTAGTCACTCAATCCTGTCCTACTCTTTGTGACCCTATGGACTGTAGCCCATCAGGCTCCTTTGTCCAGGGAATTCTCCAGGCAAGCATACTGAAGCAGGAAGTCATTCCCTTCTCCAAAAAATAAGAGTGAAAAAGAAGTCACTCAGTCTTGTTTGACTCTTTGCAACTGCATGGACTGTAGCCTACCATGCTTCCCTGTCCATGGGATTTTCCAGGCAAGAGTAACAGAGTGGGTTGCCTTTGCCTTCTCCAGGGGATCGTCCCAAGCCAGGAATCGAACCAAGTCTCCTGAATTGGCAAACAGATTCTTTACCATCCTCAGCCACCAGGGAAACCCTCTTTCTCTAGTTTCTTTTAAGATATGGTTGGATTGATATTTTGAGGTAGTTCTTGTTTCCTTTGGTAGATTTTTATCTCTATAAACTTTCGTCTTAGAACTGCTTTCGCTATATCCTAGATTTTGGATCATTGTGTTTTTGTTTTCAGGTAATATATATGATTGCTTTTGTGATTTCTTCAGTGATTCATCAGTTATCTAGTAGCATATTGTTTAGCTTTAACACTTTCATGTTTTTTGCAGGTTTTTTTTTTTTTTTACTTATATATAATTTCTTTTGCCACAGTGTTATAGTCAACAAATATGCTTGATATGATTTCAGTTTTCTTAGATTTACTGAGACTTGCAATCTATCCTGGAGACTGTTTGCTGTGTACTTGTAAAAAATGCATATTTCTCCGGTTTTGGATAGAATTTGTTTAAGTCCATTTGGTTTCAGTTCAGTTCAGTTCAGTTGCTCAGTCGTGTCCGACTCTTTCCGACCCCATGAATCACAGCACGCCAGGCCTCCCTGTCCATCACCAACTCCCGGTGTTCACTCAAACTCACCTCCATCGAGTCGGTGATGCCATCCAGCCATCTCATTCTCTGTTGTCCCCTTCTTCTTCTGCCCCCAATCCCTCCCAGCATCAGAGTCTTTTCCAATGAGTCAACTCTTCACATGAGGTGGCCAAAGTATTGGAGTTTCAGCTTTAGCATCAGTCCTTCCAATGAACACCCAGGATTGATCTCCTTTAGGATGGACTGGTTGGATCTCCTTGCAGTCCAAGGAACTCTCAAGAGTCTTCGTCAACACCACAGTTCAAAAGCATCAATTCTTCGGTGATCAGCTTTCTTCACAGTCCAACTCTCACATCCATACATGACCACTGGAAAAACCATAGCCTTGACTAGATGGACCCTTGTTGGCAAAGTAATGTCTCTGCTTTTTAATATGCTATCTATGTCAGTCATAACTTTCCTCCCAAGGAGTAAGTGTCTTTTAATTTCATGGCTGCAATCAGCATCTGCAGTGATTTTGGAACCCCCCAAAATAAAGTCTGACACCGTTTCCACTGTTTGGTCTAGAATATCATTTATTATTCTTTTTAATATGATGGTAAATGAAATTGTTTCCTTGGTTTCTCTTTCTGAGCTTTTGCTGCTAATGCATAGAAATGCAAGAAATTTTTGTGTATTAATTGCTTATCCTGCAACTTTACCAGTCTCATTGATGAGGACTGATAGACGTTTTCTGTTTTCAGGGTTTTCTATATATAGTATCATGTCATCTGCAAACTGTAACAGTTTTATTTCTTCTTTCCAATCTGGATTTCTTTATTGTTTTTTATTCTCTGATTTCCATGGGTAAGACTTCCAAAACTATATTGAATAATAGGGCAAGAGTGGGCATTCCATCAAAGGTTTTCTTCATTTTTGTTACAGTGTTTTTGATCTGTAGCGTTTCTCTCTGGTTCTTTCTTAGAATTTTCACCTCTTCTGCTTATGTTGCCAATCTGTTCTTACATTAGAGCACTTTGTGTATTACTCACAATCGTTTTGAGCTTCTGGCCTGACAATTTCAGCCTCCCTGAATGTCTGGTTCTTATGTTTGCTCTGTCTTTTCAAACTGTGAGGATGCTTTGCCTTTGGTATGCCTTGTAATTTTTTCTTGATAACCACATATGATGGACCAGTTAAAAGGAACTGCTATAAATGTGTCTTTAGTAGTGAGTTGGGAGAAGAGGGAGCATATTGTATGATTAATATGATAATACATAGTAAGATCAATCTTTTAATGAGCCTTTGTCTCTGGACTGTGAACTTTACAAGTGTTTCTAATTTTTTTTTCTCTCCACTCAGGATGTTTAGAGTGGACTGAAGTTGATTATATCTTTTCCCCAGGTCAGGCTCCATTAGGTTAGGCTCTGGTTAATTAATTTCCCATGATGGCAGGCTTTATTAAGAAGAGCAGAGTGCTCCAGTGTATTTCAAAGTGATTCCTTTTCTCCATGCTCTGCCAGAAGACCCAGGGAATTCTTCTATAATATTTACTGTGGGAAGCTGGTCAAACTCTTCATAAATCACACAATATTGTATTCCTTATTCTCCAATAACTGTGTCCCTTGGTGTCTTTATATTTCAGAGTTATCCACTCTAACTCTCCGGCAATTTAGTTATAATTTAGGTTTCCCCACTCTGACTGGTTTCTGAGGCAGATTCCTCGCAGATATCTCTGCCTCAAGGATAAGCTGTGATTTCATATTCAATCACCTATCTTTCCGGAGAAGGCAATGACAACCCCCTCTTGCCTGGAAAATCCCATGGACGGAGGAGCCTGGTGGGCTGCAGTCAATGGGGTCGCTAAGAGTTGGACACGGTTGAGTGACTTCTCTTTCACTTTTCACTTTCATGCATTGGAGAAGGAAATGACAACCCACACCTGTATTCTTGCCTGAAGTATCCCAGGGACGGCAGAGCCTGGTGGGCTGCCGTCAGTGGTGTCGCACAGAGTCAGACATGACTGAAGCGACTTAGCACGAGCAGCAGCATCTATCTTTCCTATCTTCGGAGTAGTGGTTTGCTCTGATACTCCCCTCTCTTATTCAAGAAGAGCTATTAATTTTTCAATCTGTTCTTTTTTTTTTTTTACTTGTTATTAGGATGGAGTGGTAAGTTCTAAGCTACTTTCATGTAGAACCAAAAACTGAGCAAGTAAGTTCTAATATTAGTACAAGTGCCAGAGAAAATTCAGTATGCTATATTCATTTTTAATGGCTCTCAGGCATGGTTACTTCCTTTTACTTTCTCTTCATATGCCGTAAAAATTAAACACAAAGTTTCAAAACAAAATAAAGTTAATATTGGACTCTTTTGACAAGAAATTGAATTTAAATAACAAAATAGATTTAGTAGAAACCGCATGATATAGTTTCTAAGGAGAGGAGAATTCCTTAAGTAATTGTGTTTTCTGTTGCTAAGCAAAAATATAATTTTATAAATAATGACAAAGAAATATTTTATGTATAAGTTTTTATACTCAGCCTGAACATTGTAGTTTTTAAAATAGTATTAAAGGGGCAACTATTTTTAGCTGTACACTGTAAGTCTCTTTTATGCCATTATTCCACTTCTTCCCAACATATTTCTCACTAAGCTATTGTGACAGATAATTTATGGGAGAAAAAATGACCCATTTGAATATTTTTGGTAAATGCATATATATACAAGGGTCCTTTTCTCCATACTATTTCTACAAGGCAGAGTTGTCTAGTGAATCAGAATTACTGCCTAACCCCGGTCCACAAATTTAAGGGTTCCCTACATGAAATTCAAATCTGCTCATCCCCACCCCATACAGGTGGGCAAGGAGAGGCTGAAGAAAAACACAAATCACTCTATATTGGTAGATGGCAGTTGTAATAAACAAGAGAAATTACACATGAGGCTTGTCTTGGGTGCTTACAAGAGAAGTAGATTTCTGCATCTGCCCTGTGGAATCTTAAGGGTTAATTTAATACAGAGGCCTCCATAGGGTTCAGTCATGTGTACCACAGTCCAGATAGACTCAGTAACCCAATGCTTTCTTAAGGTTGCATCCCTGAAGCTGCTCCTAGCATGGGAACAGTGGAAGGAATCTCTATTCCAAGGAAAGGGGAGAGGGTAACCGTTCTCCATTTGCCCAGGTCCAGCTCACAGGTCAGCTGGCAGGTGTGTCCTCGCAATGATCTTCTCCAGTCCCTGGTGGGATTTCAGTCTGGAAATAAGATTATTAAACAAATGCCTTCCGTTCCGTTCCGTTCAGTCGCTCAGTCGTGTCCGACTCTTTGCGACCCCGTGGACTGTAGCCTACCAGGCTTTTCCATTCATGGGATTCTCCAGGCAAGAATACTGGAGTGGGTTACCATTAATAGGCTTATAACATAAGAAAGTAGGGTGTGTGTTAGTTGCTCAGTCATGTCTGATTCTTTGCGACCCCATGGACTATAGCCCACAAGGCTCTTCTGTCCATGGAATTCTTCAGGCAAGAATACTGGAGTGGTTACTTGGGGGTAAATATTATCATTAAATGAATATAAATATCAGTCTGTTAGTACACAGAAGACTTTAGGGATTTTTCTGCAGTCACAGAGAACTATTTAATCAGTACAAGACAGATCAGATGAAGACAGACCTTCAGTTGTAAATGAGGTAGGCCGTTTCTAAAGTTACTAAATTATGTTCCACATACCCAACCAAAGAAAATAATTCAGTATGTGGATAAGTCTCATGATTTGAGAACTATCAATGGCTATAAGCCACTAGCTTTGATTGTAGTGATGCTTCCAAGGCCCACTTAAGAGGCAATGAAAAACAATGTTCAAACTACCACACAATTGCAGTCTTTTCACACACTAGCAAAGTAATGTTCAAAATTCTCCATGACAGGCTTCAATAGTACCTGAACCGTGAACTTCCAGATGTTCAAGCTGGATTTAAAAAAGGCAGAGGAACCAGATATCAAATTGCCAACATCTGCTGGATCATCAAAAAAGCAAGAGAGTTCCAGAAAAACATCTATTTCTGCTTTATTCACTATGCTAAAGCCTTTGACTGTATGGATCATAACAAGCTGGAAAATTCTTCAAGAGATGGGAATACAAACTGCCTCCTGGGAAATCTGTATGCAGGTCAAGAAGCAATAGTTAGAACTGGACATGGAACAACAGACTGGAACCAAATAGGGAAAGGAGTACCTCAAGACTGTGTATTGTCACCCTACTTATTTAATGTATACCCAGAGTACATCATGAGAAATGCTGGACTGGATGAAGCACAAGCTAGAGTCAAGATTGTCAGGAGAAGCATCAATAAATTCAGATATGCAGATGACACCACACTTACAGCAGAAAGTGAAGAACTAAAGAGCCTCTTGATGAAAGCCAAAGTGGAGAGTGAAAAAGTTGGCTTAAAACTCAACATTTAGAAAACTAAGATCATGGCATCTGGTCCCATAACTTCATGGGAAATAAATGGGGAAACAGTGGAAACAGTGACAGACTATTTTGGGCTCCAAAATCACAGCAGATGGTGACTGCAGCCATGAAATTCAAAGATGCTTGCTCCTTGGAGGAAAAACTATGACCAACCTAGACAGCATATTAAAAAGCAGAGACGTTACTTTGTCAACAAAGGTCCTTCTAGTCAAAACTATGGTTTTTCCAGTAGTCACATAAGGTTGTGAGAGTTAGATTATAAAGAAAGCTGGATGTGCAAGAATTGATGCTTTTGAACTGTGGTGTTGAAGAAGACTCTTGAGAGTCCCTTGGACTGCAAGGAGTTCCAACCAGTCCATCCTAAAGGAAATCAGTCCTGAATATTAATTGGAAGAACTGATGTTGAAGTTGAAACTCTAATACTTTGGTCACCTGATGCGAAAAACTGTCATTTGAAAAGACCCTGATGCTGGGAAAGATTGAGGGCAGGAGGAGAAGGGGATGAACAGAAGTTGAGATGGTTGGATGGCATGACTGACTCAGTGGACATGAGTTTGAGTAAATTCTGCGAGTTGGTGATGGACAGGGAGAACTGGCATGTGGCAGTCCATGGGGCTGCAAAGAGTTGGGCATGAATGAACAACTGAACTGAACTGAATGTTATAAAGATACTAACATAGTACGTCTAGAACTTTCCACCATGAGGTGACAATAGGTCTAAGAGGTGATTTAAAACTAAAGTATCAATAAGAGAATCAAATGGTCTTATCTGAAGAGAGGAGCAATTAAAACTTGGTAAAATTTAATGCCTGACATGTATGGTATTTTGTTTTAGGGCATTCTCACTGTTTCTTACCAGACCTGCCCTTTGGCCATAGAAAAAGCAAATGTATCTTACTGTTAAAAAACTTTTCCTGCTGAATTCAATAGTGGTGAACTTACATTTTAATATAAAATTATATTTTCTTCTTTGTAAAATAGAGCAAATATATTCAAATTAACTCTTGCATTCTGTTTGTGTTTTTAATTTTCAAGTAGGTTCTAGTATGCCTTTTATCCCAACTGGACTTTAAATAGTCCATGTTTCATATTCATGTAAATTAGTTATATAATACACAATGTATTTCCTCTTATTATAAATCTGTAGTTAACTGTATTTTAGATATGTGTATACATATATATGTGCACATATGTGTACATATATTCATGTTATTTAGCTATTATATGTTTAAGATCTTGTTGTATTACAGACGCTTAGTATGGGGAAGTTATAAGAGCCCTTTCTTGCCTGTGGTAAAAATATCCCATCTGAATTTATCTTCCTACAGACAAAAATAATGTTATTATTAATATAAAATAAAATGTCACTTACATAGTGCATACTAAATATGGTGCTTTTCAAAGATTTTCCCCTATTTTGGCTCTGCTAAACCTTACCATAACCTTGTAAAATAGATAATTATTTATTCTGCTTTCAATTATGGAAATTGTGGTACATTGAGGTTAAATAACTTGACATCTGCTGGATCATGGAAAAAGCAAGAGAGTTCCAGAAAAACATCTATTTCTGCTTTATTGACTATGCTGAAACCTTTGACTGTGTGGATCACAATAAACTGTGGAAAATTCTGAAAGAGAAGGGAATACCAGACCACCTGACCTGCCTCTTGAGAAACCTATACGCAGGTCAGGAAGCAATAGTTAGAACAGGACATGGAACAACAGACTGGTTCTAAATAGGAAAAGGAGTACATCAAGGCTGTATATTGTCACCCTGCTTATTTAACTTATATGCAGAGTACATCATGAGAAACGCTGGGCTGGAAGAAGCACAAGCTGGAATCAAGATTGCTGGGAGAAATATCAATAACCTCAGATATGCAGATGACACCACCCTTAGAGCAGAAAGTGAAGAGGAATTAAAAAACCTCCTGATGAAAGTGAAAGAGGAGAGTGAAAAAGTTGGCAGCTCAACATTCAGAAAAATAAGATCATGGCATCTGGTCCCATCACTTCATGGGAAATAGATGAAGAAACAGTGGAAACAGTGTCAGCCTTTATTTGTTCGGGCTCCAAAATCATTGTGGATGCTGATTGCAGCCATGAAATTAAAAGATGCTTACTCCTTGGAAGGAAAGTTATGACCAACCTAGATAGCATATTAAAAAGCAGAGACATTACTTTGCCAACAAAGGTCCGTCTAGTCAAGGCTATGCTTTTTCTAGTGGTCATGATGGATGTGAGAGTTGGACTGTGAAGAAAGCTGATCACCAAAGAATTGATGCTTTTGAACTGTGGTGTTGAAGAAGACTCTTGAGAGTCCCTTGTACTGCAAGGAGATCCAACCAGTCCATTCTAAAGGAGATCAATCCTGGGTGTTCATTGGAAGGACTGATGCTAAAGCTGAAGCTCCAATACTTTGGCCACCTCATGCGAAGAGTTGACTGACTGGAAAAGACTGATACTGGGAGGGATTGGGGGCAGGAGGAGAAGGGATGACAGAGAATGAGATGGCTGGATGGCATCACCGACTCAATGGAGGTGAGTTTGAGTGAACTCCGGGAGTTGGTGATGGACAGGGAAGCCTGGCGTGCTATGATTCATGGGGTTGCAAAGAGTCGGACACCACTGAGCGACTGAACTGGACTGAACTGAAGGTAATTTGTTACTAGTGACAGACTCAGAATTTAAACCCACGAAGTCTGACTTTTGAGTCTGTCTGCTTCCTAGTATAATACATCGCCTCCCTAGCTGTTAATAAGATATATTCCTGACTTCCCTGGTGTCTCCGACCGTAAAGCATCTGACTATGATGCTGGAGACCCGGGTTTGATCCCTGCGTTGAGAAGATCCCCTGGAGAAGGATGTGGCAACCCACTTCAGTACTCTTGCCTGGAAAATCCCATGGACAGAGGATCCTGGTAGGCTATCGTCCATGGGGTCGCAAAGAATCGGACACAATTGAGCGACTTCACTCACTTCACTCACTCACTAAGATATGACATCAGGAATAGATCAGAGAATAATAAGTTTACTTTGGTTATCTTTGAAAAAAGAAAGATTAAAAAGTGTATACTTTTTCATTACAGAAAAAGCAAGATTTTCTATATGGCTAGCAGGAGCTGTGAGATAAGGAGTCCATCTAGTTGTACTTGCTTATCTTTGACTTGAGTGCAGTGATTTTGAGACAAAATATTTCAAAGGTCTATAAATTTCCTGATTTTACTAGAATTATAACCCCCAAAGTAGTATTTAGAAACAGCAAGCATTCAGTAGACAAAAACAGATACACTGAGCAAACATGCTTCAGGGGACTGTTAAAGACAGAAGAAGGAAAATACAAAGCAGGCTGAAGAGTGTCTCTCTGGTGGTATTGGAAAAGAGTGCATAGAAGCAGTCACAAGGTTGGGCAAAGACTCTCCAAAACTAAAACAGTTTGCAGAAAGGCCCTGAGTTTTCACCGTTTGTGGGTTGCAGGTCATTTGTGTGATTATTCTCAAATTGATTTCTTGACTTTCCTCTGCTCTGTTCTGAGCAGCTAGGGGCTAACGACTACATTCTCTACCATGTTCTCTTACTCACTGGTTCTGGTAAATGTCACAGGGAGAGATTGGAAGGTGGAGAGAACAAAGACACCAGAGGACATTTTTCCCATTTTTTTTTTTAACCATTTCTGTCTATGTCCCTGGAAAAAAAGGCTCTGTTTCCTCTGTGCTTTTAGTTGCCATGCAGCCCTTCTTCTGTTTTAACAATTCCCACCAGTGGCTCAGTTTCCTGGGCTCTGGAAGACTAAGGGATAGTAATGTTTCCTTCTCTTGCTAAAGTCGGTTGTCTCATAGGGTCTCATTGTTCGCCCTCATGGCTTATCTAATAATTTCCTAACTGTTCTCCACAACAAACATCCTATTAATAATTGAAATTTCTGATCTGGGCTTTGTTTTTCTGACTGGAGTCTATTGATATAATTCATTTCAGTAAATAAGTATGGTAGGAGTTATAAGAAAAAACACTTTCAATTGCTTTTGGAAATTCCATTGAACGGATGTTTTGACTCATTACATAAGTCTGGAAACCAGAAGCAGGGTCAGGACAGGAGTTAAGAGAAAGAACTATCATCATATTGTGAATGAAATTACCTATAGGCAGAATATAGAGGTGAAAAAACATCTGAGGATAGATGTTCTAAAGGAATCAAATCAAAGGGTGAGCTAATGAAGAAGATTGGTAAGAAAAACTTAACACAGACTTCAAAGACAAGCACTGTATGTATATAATTCACCAATATATAGTATTTAGAGAACTCCAATAGAGATAAGTATTGAAAATTTTCCACTGGATTTGTATTTTAGAAGGTAATTAATCTTATTGGTAAAGAGAGGTAAATTTGGGTAAGTCTAGAGAAACATGCTAAAGTGGTAGACCTCTTGTTTGAGAAAAGAGAACAGCTAAAATAAATAGTTAAATGAATGTGTTAAGGACTCAAAAAGCATGATCTGTTCATATTCTATTGAGAATTTCTCAGTTTTTTTTAGCATATTAGGTAAGGTTGCTTGTGTCAACAAGTCAAGTAGAGTTGACAAAAAATGCAAAAAAGGAGGGCTCTTGAAGGTTCCAGTGATAGTAGGTCAAAACAACCAGACCTGGACCACGATCAAGAAGAATGTGAGGCAAATAAGGAGTTAATACCAGGAATAAATTGTTGGTCCAGTGGGCTGGGTATCATTTCAGTGTAGAAGAAGGGGTGTTCTATCATCTAAAAGGAAGGTGCTGGCACTGCTTGTGGCTCATATAGGTGTAGGAAAGGAACAGCCACCATCAAGGATGGCTGCAAGAAAAATACTTTTTAGGAAACAAGGAGATGTAAAGGATAACAGGATGTAAAAACTCACCTGTGTGGAGTTTGAGGCTGAAGGCGAGTTTATTCATGATGGACTGGGGGATCCAGTGACCATACTGGTATGGATGTGATTAATGTCATAGTGGAAAGGTGAATTTGTGGGAAGAGGCTGTGGAGTGGTATAGAAGGGATAGAGTAACTTAGCTATTACAGTCGTGATTGCATTGTATCTCCCGTCTCATAGTTCAGAACCTAAGTTACCAAACATCTAAGGGTTCTTAGACGTTCGGCCTCTGAAGGTCTGGGGCACTTTATGTTACAGTTATCCATATTGACTGTTATTTATCCTCTCATTATCTTTTGAGTTTCTGTACACCTCAGTACATATATGTGTATATTTGTGTATATGTGCTAGCGTCATCCTGCCTCAGCCGTTCTCGAAGTCTTTAAAGACAACAAAGTATTCATTTATGAGTCAGATGTTCAGACAAAGTTAAATGTGGAGTTTAGGGAGAAGGGGTTTGCAATAAATTTTTCCTGTCAGTGTTGTTTTCTGTGTGACTTATCATTAAATTATTATTTTACCGACAGATGTGTATAAACACACACACATGAAAGAGGGCAAATATATAAAGTGTGGCACTCCTTTTAATGATGTGATTCAGCAAAACAGCAACAACAACAAAAAACTAATTACAACTTCAGTTATATATATAATATTTTGGTAGTTTCTAACTTGTAAGGTCAACTCGGTGATCCTTTTACATATCATTTTACCAGACTTTTCCTTTTTCCAGGTGTCTATATAGAAGGCCTACTCATCAAACCAAAAATGTGTTTAATCAGGAAGCACTGCAGATAAAAAAATTGCTAACCTTTTCAAAAATAATTTGAAAAAGCTTTTGCATTATAGGCTTGGACTATTTCATACTAACATTTCCCTTCACTAGCAATTACAAATGACATTTTATAGTTTCCGAAAGACCACCAAAGCTTAAATCAAACATTTGAAGAATATTGCCTCTATTCATGCAAATGATTCTGAAACACTGTATAATAATTTATCTGCATCGCTTCGAAGAAAACATTCCAAGCAATATATGAAAGAAAATAAAATCCTAGTCTTTTCCAGATCCACTGCATTGAGGTCCAGGAAAAAAACCTCAAGCACCGAGTTTAATTGTTCTCTTACTGGAATCATTCACCCAAGGGTGTGTTAGGCAGGTATGTAGCTATGTAAGCCTGGGCACAAAAACCTAGGTGTCATCTTTGTGCCTCTTAGGCACTGGGGCAAACAAACGGAGGGATTAGATCAAGTTCACTTTAAACCACCACAACAAAAAAACCTCTTGAAACTACACACATTTTTAAAAAATTTTTTTATTAAAGGGGAGACAAATAGTTCTGCCAGATTCTTTTATACTTTATGTTAGGAAGAGAAAATAGCAAAGCTAAAAATGTAGCCATTTTTGCTTTTATTTTTTCTAACTACTTTTTCTATAGAAGATTAAATTTATTTGTGATTTATAGAGGATACATATGCTTGTTTACTATATGGAAAATAAAAACAACATAAAAGGACAGAGAATGAAAAGAAAGAAAATACACTAAAAGTTTGTGTACTAGGTAATGTGTTAGATTTGTAATAGTTTGTCTGCAATTTTCTGAAATTTTGATTTATTCAACCATAATTTCCATGGGGAAAATGTTCTAATGGACTGTATTTTAAATTCAAATCATCTAAAACAGAGCAATCATCCTAAATTTCCTCTTTTGGTAGCTACTGGAATTAGCATCAGTGCTTCCAGATTGCTGGATAAACTTCTGAAAATGTTCAAAAAGATGGTAGGAAGTTTTTGGAGGAAGAATATAAGTATCATAAATATCATATTATAATCTTCTTATTGTTACTTGCATTCTTTTTATATTCTAGATTAATAATCATCAGCTGCATGTTTACTGTGGTTTCCACAACAAATTGCCACAAACTTAATGGCTTAGAATATTTTATTTTCTAATCGTTCTGCTGGCCAGAAGTCCAAAACCAACGTATCAGTAGTCACTTCCTATCGCAGCTCTAGCTGCAAATCCTCTCCATGCTTCTAGATTTTAGTGGCTGCTGGCTTCCTTTGTGCAAGGCCATAGCACTCATTTCTCATTCATCTTCACATCACCTTCTCTTCAGTGCTTGCCTTCTCCTCTATATGTCTCTTATAAGGTCCTTTCTCATTAAATTTAGGGTCTGTCTGGAAAATATGACCTGTATCTTTATTACATTTGCAAAGATTATTTCTCCAAATAAGATAACTTTCATAGGTTTCAGAAATTAGGATTTGGACATATCTTTTGGGGTATGTAACATAAACAAACATAAACCAGTCAGCCTACTCTACCTTACATTTGTAATGTTTCTGCTGAAATAGACTTATTTTTTTCCAAGATACCCTGCTTACGCTATGATGCCTGGGTCTATTTCATCGAGTTAAAATCTACTACCCTATTCTGTTCTGTTCTGTTCAGTCACTCAGTCGTGTCCGACTCTTTGCGACCCCGTGGACTGTAGCCTACCAGGCTTCTCCATCCATGGGATTCTCCAGACAAGAATACTGGAGTGGGTTACCATTTCCTTCTCCAGGGGATCTTCCCGACCCAGGTATCGAAACCGGGTCTCCCGTATTGGAGGCAGACGCATTAACCTCTGAGCCACCAGGGAAGCCCACTATTATTCTACCATAAAGATGCCAACTCTGTCATTTGAGGCCCCATAGAATGAGTGTACTTATCTTTTCTACAACATAGTCTCCCAAATATTTGAAAGTTGCTATAATTTCTCCTGAAAATGATTTTGGTTAAAATTGAGACATTCATGAATTCCACTTCCCTTTATTTTTGGATTTTTCTTTTACATCTTTTTCCTAATTAGCTGCTCTGCCTCTTAGACTGACTTGAGTTCTATTGAAAGCTATGACTGTGTGTTTTACTATATTAATCACAAAATGCCATAGTGTACAATATAATAATACATTGCCTATTTGCAGTGCATTATTCTAGTCCAACATTTTATAGGAATGTCAGGGTAGATTATATGCTATTTCCCCCAGACAGATTGAATTTAGAGGATTTATAAAAACAAACAAACAAACTTATTGCCATTTTTTCTATTTGTGTTGAATTTCTTTGGTAATTTACAGCAGGTGTCATTCCTATTCTCTCAAGGGTTGGTGAAAGACAAACAAAACTATTAACTTAATTCTCAAGAAATCACTTTGAATGATTTTGGAGGCAGTGCAGACCTACAGATAAAATATCATCAGACAATTCTGTGAGGTGAGAAAATCCTGCAAAAGGAAGAACACCAAGCATATAAAAGAAAGTTACTTTCAAATGGAATAAAAAATGAAGAGGTGTGTTGATAGAAATTTAATGGAAAGTAATTCAGAAATAAATGATAAATTAGTTGAAATACGCTATTGATTCCATTTAAAATCATTCCTTTTCAAGTCACCTTATTTCAATTTCTGATAAACCTAAACTATAATTTAGGTTTCAGAAAAACATAAAATTTGCCAAAATATTGTCATCTTACATATGTATCAAAGGTAATTCCAGACTTTTGAATTTTCTGAGAGCTCAATCATCAATATATTATCAAGAGTACAGTTTTGTAACTATTGTCACATTTCATGTTAAAATATGAGCAAAAAATATCTCACATATATTCAAATGACCTTCCCATAGTTGTAAGAGAAAGGATCATGATGTACTTAGTCAATTTCATTTTCAATCTCCTTCCACCAATATTTATTTTACTTTATTTTTATGCTCAATAAGCTTCATTTTTAAAACCCAGCTTCATCTTTTTCTAGCTCCAACATGTATTTTATATCAATATCAAGGACTTCTCTCTTGGAGGTAACTAATACATTGCAAAATGAAATGAATGAATGGTCTTTGTATTTGGTTACCAAGGAATTTAGTTTGACAAACCATACTACTAACGGAATGCTAGGAATCAAAACAGACACAGACAAGAAAATATTGTGTCAAAAAGTATAATTGGTTTATATGTGAAAGGTCCCAAACAATGTTCCTTACTAGGAGACAGCTTTCTTCCTAATGGTCAAGAAATGTGGGTGATTAATTTCTCCTATATTTTGTACTTCTCACCATGGCTTCCAAGGTCTCTATTCTCTTACATATTGATAAAAGAGCAGGAAGAGTACAAGAAAGCAGGCTTTTATGGGCTAGGGCTAGAGTGGGGCATGGTGTTTTCACTTACATTGACTAGAATTTAGTCACATACTTATACCTAATGGCGAGGGAGCCCATGAAATTGGAACTAACTTTTTGCACATAAAGAAGAAAAACTGGTTTTAGAGAAGAGCTGTCAAGTCTCTGGGCTTCCCAGTAGCTCAGATGGTAAAGAATCCTCCTGAGATGCAGGAGACCTTAGTTCAGTCCATGAATCAGGAAGATTCCCTGGAGAAGGGAGTAGCTACCCACTCCAGTATTCTTGCGTGGAGAATCCCATGGATAGAGGAGTCTGGTGGGCTATAGTCAATGGGGTTGCAAAGAGCCAGACACATTTGAATAACTTTCACTTGTTCACTTACTATCAAGTCTCTGCAATATCAGGTAAAATGCTTTACTGAAAAATACCATTTAAATTAATGTATTTGTTTCAGGGTCTATTGTAATAGTTATTTATGAATCAGGGATAGCTCTATATAATTTGTGGGGCTCAGTGTAAAATTTAAAAATGGAACCTCTTATTCAAAAAGCCGAAGTGCCATTCAGTTTAGTTCAGTTCAGTTCAGTAGCTCAGTCGTGTCCAACTCTTTGCAACCCCATGAATCACAGCATGCCAGGCCTCCCTGTCCATCACCAACTCCCGGAGTTCACTCAAACTCATGTCCACAGAGTCGGTGATGCCATCCAGCCATCTCATTCTCTGTCGTACCTGTCTCCTCCTACCCCCAATCCTCCTAGCATCAGAGTCTTTTCCAGTGAATCAACTCATCACATGAGGTGGCCAAAGTATTGCAGTTTCAGCTTTAGCATCAGTCCTTCCAATGAACACCCAGGATTGATCTCCTTTAGAATGGACTGGTTGGATTTCCTTGCAGTCCAAGGGACTCTCAAGAGTCTTCTCCAGCACCACAGTACAAAAGCATTAATTCTTCGGTGATCAGCTTTGTTCACAGTCCAACTCTCACATCCATACATGACGACGGGAAAAACCATAGCCTTGACTAGACGGACCTTGGTTTGCAAAGTAATGTCTCTGCTTATTAATATGCTAGAGGAGCTGTCCCATGTCCAAGAGGCAGTGGCTGCACGGGCACAGGAGGGCCAAGAGGAGCTACTCCACGTTCAAGGTCAGGAGGGCGGCCTTGAGGAGATACCCTTCGTCCAAGGTAAGGTACAGTGGCTGCACTTTGCTGGAGCAGCTGTGAAGAGATTTTCCACGACCAAGGTAAGAGAAACCCAAATAAGATGGTAGGTATTGTGAGGGGGCATCAGAGGGCAGACACACTGAAATCATAATCACAGAAAACTAGTTGATCTGATCATATGGACCACAGCCCTGTCTAACTCAATGAAACTAAGCCATGCCATGTGGGGCCACCCAAGATGGACGGGTCATGGTGGAGAGGTCTGACAGAATGTGGTCCACTGGAGAAGGGAATGGCAAACCACTTCAGTATACTTTCCTTGAGCACCCCATGAACAGTATCAAAAGGCAAAATGATAGGATACTGAATGACGAATTCCCCAGGTTGGTAGGTGCCCAGTATGCTACTAGAGATCAGCAGAGAAATAACTAGAAAGAATGAAGGGATGGAGCCAAAGTGAAACCAATACCCAGTTGTGGATGTGACTGGTGATAGAAGCAAGGTCCGATGCTGTAAAGAGCAATATTGTATAGGAACCTGGAATGTTAGGTCCATGAATCAAGGCAAATTGGAAGTGGTCAAACAGGAGATGACAAGAGTGAACGTCGAAATTCTAGGAATCAGTGAACTAAAATGGACTGGAATGGGTGAATTTAACTCAGATGACCATTATATCTACTACTGTGGGCAGGAATCCCTTAGAAGAAATGGAGTAGCCATCATGGTCAACAAAAGAGTCTGAAATGCGGTACTTGGATGCAATCTCAAAAATGACAGAATGATCTCTGTTCGTTTCCAAGGCAAACCATTCAATATTACAGTAATCCAAGTCCATGCCCCAACCAGTAATGCTGAAGAAGCCGAAGTTGAATGGTTCTATGAAGACCTACAAGACCTTTTAGGACTATCACCCAAAAAAGATGTCCTTTTCATTATAGGGGACTGGAATGCAAAAGTAGGAAGTCAAGAAACACCTGGAGTAACAGGAAAATTTGGCCTTGGAGCATGGAATGAAGCAGGGCAAAGGCTAATAGAGTTTTGTCAAGAGAACGCACTGGTCATAGCAAACACCCTCTTCCAACAACACAAGAGAAGACTCTACACATGGACATCACCAGATGGTCAACACTGAAATCAGATTGATTATATTCTTTGCAGCCAAAGATGGAGAAGCTCTATACAGTTAGCAAAACAAGACCAGGAGCTGATTCTGGCTGAGATCATGAACTCCTTATTAGCAAATTCAGACTTAAATTGAAGAAAGTAGGGGAAACCACTAGACCATTCAGATATGACCTAAATCAAATCCCTTATGATTATACAGTGGAAGTGAGAAATAGATTTAAGGGACTAGATCTGATAGAGTGCCTGATGAACTCTGGATGGAGATTTGTGACATTGTACAGGAGACAGGGACCAAGACCACCCCATGGAAAAGAAATGCCATTAATTATATTAAAATATAAAACTTTAGTTTAAAAATCTTATATTACTTATAAACCTAGTAGGAGTTACTAAGGATAAATGACTTTAATAATATACACTGTATCTGATCAACCCTCCAGGTGGGAAAAAAAAAATTACTGAAGACAAATATAAAGCAACTCTTAATAAGGTATTAAGACACCAATCCAAACAGGCAGGAGGTCTGAGGGACCACGATCCCTAAAAGGAAAGAAGCCTATGAGATGAGTTCAAATTCAGATTTTCCCCAGAATGCATTATCAAAATTTGATTCTGGAAAACTGCACCCAATCAGAAAAATGCTGTGTCAAGAAGGTTGGAGTGTAGAATGCTTAGGGTCTTCAGAGTGTTGAAACATGCAGGACAAAAGTCCAAAGAAAATATATTTTCCAGGAATTCATAGAATGTGTACTTTATGAAACAAAGCAGCAAATACTAACTGGAAAGCTGAAAAGCTGAGAAGAGATTTCAGCAACTAGGTAATCCTGAAGAAAGGGAAAGAGGATTTCAAGCCTCATCATGGCAGAAGTACTTCAGAAAACACCTTAGCCTTTCATTTGAGATGATGGTAGGACAACTTAGGAGTGACGGTCACTCCTTCAGAGCAAAGCTTGTTCTCTACTATATTTCATATTATGATATTTGTATTATATTCCCATGGCAATGTGCATGTAGCAAAGAAGTGAGCATGGTCTCCAGCCAGCAGTCAATGAGGAATTGAAGCCCTCAAACAAAAGCCCATGAGAAATTGAAATCTGCCTATAATCACATGAGTAAGCAGGTGGCTCAGTGGTAAAGGGTCCACTGCCAAGCAGGAGATGTGGGTCTAATTCCTGGGTTTGGAAGATCCCTTGGAGAAGGGAATGTCAACCAACTCCAGTATTCTTAGCCTGGAAATTCCATGGGCAGAGGATCCTAGCAAGCTACAGTCCATGGGGCTGCAAAAGATTCAGTAAGCAACTAAACAACAACAACAAAGCATAGGAATGGATCCTTTGCCAGTTAAAACTTAGGAGGACTGCCTTGATGTTATCTTCATTTCTATCTGGGAAAGCCCCTGAAGCACATGGTGTAGCTAAGTCATTTTTCAGATTTCTTATCTATAAGAACTGCGAGATAATAAATATTGTTGAAACCACTATGTTTTGAGGTAATATTAAATAATAATAGATAATAAGTAAAAAGATAATATCAATAGATAACTAAAGTGGCTATAATACAAATGCAAACCTGAAATACACTGAATCTTAACTAAGTCTCAAATCTAGCCTGGACAGAATGAAAGTGATTGAGTGGCATTCTATCTGCCAAAAATAACATCAACTGGAACCTCTACAGCTTTTAATACTGCTGTTTGAAAGATTGTTGCTGAGCCATGAAAGACACAGGGATCCTTGGCCTCCGGAGGAGAGGAATTCAATCCGGGGCCAGTGATGAGGCTTGATCATTTAGAGCTTTTGTGTAATAAGTTTTATCAAAGTATAAAAGAGATAGACAATCCTTCTGACATAGACATCAGAAGGGGGCAGAAAGAGTATCCCCGTGATACCCTTTAGCAGTATGTTACATAACTATCTGCTGCTGCTGCTGCTAAGTCACTTCAGTCGTGTCTGACTCTGTGCAACCCCACAGACGGCAGTCTACCAGGCTCCTCCATCCCTGGGATTCTCCAGGCAAGAACACTGGAGTGGGTTGCCATTTCCTTTTCCAATGAGTGAAAGTGAAAAGTGAAAGTGAAGTCGCTCAATCGTGTCCGACTAGTAGTGACCCCATGGACTGTAGCCCACCAGGCTCCTCTGTCCATGGGATTTTCTAGGCAAGAGTACTGAAGCGGCTTGCCCTTGCCTTCTCTGATATAGCTATCAGCAAGCTGTTAATTAGAGGGAGGAAATGTTTCAAAACTCAGGGTGGCACTAGGCTCCTCACACGCAACATGCATTTTGAGATGACATTGGCACAAGATGACTCATCCTGGGCCATAAAATGATGACATGAATCTTGAAGAAAGGCAGGTTTCCAAGTAAATATAGGTTCATTAACATAGATTAGGAGAACAATGTATGCATAAAACATACTGGTTTGTTGAGCCCTTATTGTTCTGAGTCTGAAGTGGAACCAGCTTGGAGACAGACAGCTGCTGCTGCTATGTCGATGCAGTTGTATCCGACTCTGCGAGACCCCATAGACAGCAGCCCACCAGGCTCCCCTGTCCCTGGGATTTTCCAGGCAAGAATACTGGAGTGGGTTGCCATTTCCTTCTCTAATGCATGCATGCATGCTAAGTTGCTTCAGTTGTGTCTGACTCTGTGTGACCCCATGGACAGCAGCCCACCAGGCTCCTCTGTCCACGGGATTCTCCAGGCAAGAATGCCGGAGTAGTGCCTTCTCCTGAAGAAAGACAGAGTCTAGAGTAAATAAATAGTTCATTTACATAGCTTAAGAAAAACATTTCCATAAGGAAAATGCATTGGTTAGCTCAACATTTGAGAAAAGTTAAGTTCAGGTGGAAACCAGATGTTGTCATGGCAACGCAGAATTTTAAGAGATATCTTAAAATCTTAAAAATCTTTGTATAGAGAAGGAAAAAAAAAAATCTGACACTTGCAGTTTGTTTCCTCCTGCAGCTTAAGAGAGAGATAAAAAATGTCTGACACTTGAGCCTATTTCCTTTGTTTAGGGGCCCTTGACTCACTGGAAAAGACTCTGATGCTGGGAAGGATGGGGGCAGGAGGAGAAGGGGATGACAGAGAATGAGATGGCTGGATGGCATCACCGACTCGATGGATATGAGTTTGAGTGAACTCTGGGAGTTGGTGATGGACAGGGAGGCCTGGTGTGCTATGATTCACGGGGTTGCAAAGACTTGGACATGACTGAGCGACTGAACTGAACTGAACTGAACTGATAGGGAAACAGAAAACATTCAGAAAACTAAGATAATGGCATCTGGTCCCATCACTTCATGGGAAATAGATGGGGAAACAGTGGAAACAGTGTCAGACTTTATTTTTGGGGGCTCCAAAATCACTGTGGATGCTGATTGCAGCCATGAAATTAAAAGACGCTTACTCCTTGGAAGGAAAGTTATGACCAACCTAGATAGCATATTAAAAAGCAGAGACATTACTTTGCCAAACAAGGTCTGTCTAGTCAATGCTATGGTTTTTCCCGTGGTCATGTATGGATGTGAGAGTTGGACTGTGAAGAAAGCTGATCGCTGAAGAATTGATGCTTTTGCACTGTGGCATTGGAGGAGATTCTTGAGAGTCCCTTGGACTGCAGGGAGATCCAACCAGTCCATCCTAAAGGAGATCAGTCCTGGGTGTTCATTGGAAGGACTGATGATGAATCTGAAATTCCAAAACTTTGGCCACCTCATGTGAAGAGTTGACTCACTGGAAAAGAGTCTGATGCTGGGAGGAATTGGGGGTAGGAGGAGATGGGGACGACAGAGAATGAGATGGCTGGATGGCATCACCGACTCGGTGTACGTGAGTTTGAGTGAACTCCAGGAGTTGGTGATGGACAGGGAGGCCTGGCGTGCTGTGATTCATGGGGTCGCGGAGAGTCGGACATGACTGAGCGACTGAACTGAACTGAACTGGGCCTTCCTGCCTGTTGTCCTCTCAGGTTTGGCATCTACTGAATATACATGAAACATCACCAAAATGGGAACAAATGATTGACAACAAAGAAATAAAAAAGGACCAGATAATAAAAAGAAACCGAAGTTAATTCAAAATTAAGAAATGATCAGTAACTTTGTGATAACCTGGTAGAGGATATGTATAGCATGAAGTGTGTCTAGAAAGCACGTAATATAATTTTAAAGTATAATTTTAAGCTCTAAATGGACATTTTAAAAGGGAAGAAAGGTCATGTCATTTAGTGAAGCTTTCAGTTTAGAAGCTTATGAGAGAATAAAAGCAAATTAAGCTCAAAGAAGGAGACCAAAAGAAAGAGTAAGGGGAAAAGATACACATAAACAAAAAATAGAAAATATATCCAAAATTTGATTCTTCAAAAATTTTAAGTTATAAGTCCCTACCAAGTCTTATCAAGAAAAACAGATAACAAAACTTATATATACCAGAATAAAGCAAGAGAGCATCAATTCAGATCCTAAAGATAAAACAATATTATGACTAATGTTTACCGAAAAATTTAAAAATGTTGAAATAATGGACAAATATTTACAATACATAGCTCACCAAAACTGGCATTAGAAGGAAAAGATAATTTGAATGAATGGTCCTAGTCAACAAATTGGATCTGTAATTGCAAACCTACACACACACATGCGCGTACACTTACATCTATTTTTAAGCTCGTATGTTTTACAAGGAATTCTACACCTAAGAAATGATTTATATCAGTCTTATCAAGTTCTTCCAAATAATAAATTTGGAATGACTTCCCAAAGCATTTTTTGATTATAAAATAACCTTAACACCAAAACTTTTTGAAAGTGGAAACTAGAAGCAGATATCTCTCTTAAACACAAAACACCAAACAAAATGTTCACAAATCTACTTTGTGATCCCAAACAGTATATGAAAAGATTTATAGATAATCACCAAATAAGTTTAATTTATGAATGTGAGGCTGGTTTACTACCTAAAAAGCAAAGTCATCACATTAACAGTTTAAATAAGAAGCTGTATATACAATCATCTTAAGGAATGAACATAAAGCATTTAATAAAATTCAATACTTGTTCATGTTAAAAATTCTTAGTAAACTTTAGAAATAAAATGTTTCATTACATGATAAAAAGAGTTTTAAATAAATGTGCAGCTAAAGTTAGATTTAATGCTGAGATAGCCAATATTGTCCCTTTCAGGTTGGGAACAAGACAAGGATAGCAACCATTTTCACTTCTGACAAATCTGAATATCATTAACACTAAAATAGGGTAGGAGAGAAAGAATAAAATATAAATAGTGAAAACGAAGAAGTAAATATTTAGAAAATCCATCAATAGCTCAAATTAGCTGATATAGTTAATACACAAATTTATGTGGATCATGGAGGCCAAACTTATTGAAAGTATGTCTAATGACAAACAATTGGAAAAATTCCATTTATAATATTGCCAAATCATAAATTATCTATGGATGACTAACAAAATATAAGTTAGATATCTATAAGTTAGAAAATATTATTGATTGACATTGGATGAGATGGAAAGGTAAACTGTATATGTTGATTGAAAATTTAACTTTTTTAAAAATGCTAATTTTCCTAAATTCCTCTATTGAAATTCCTTAATGCAATGATTATCAAGATCCCACATTTTTATGAATAATTAAAAATTACTGTAATATGCATATAGAAAAGCAAATGACTGATTTAATAATAATCTTCACAATCAATTGTGCTGGGTTTATGGCATATCCATAGGAAGAAAATTTATTTTGATTCATACTGGAAACTTAGGTTTCAGAAGCCCCAGTTTAAATTAGAATTACACAAAGTGGAACAACTTGAAATGGGAAAATATGTTCCTTCAGTAAAGAAGTACTAGATAAGGAATCTGCAGAATTACAGGAAAAATCAGAGCGCAGAGATGAGCTAAAGTTCTGGGACACTATCATTTAGTCAGAGGTTATCATATAAGATACATCTGATTGATCTGCAAAGATTTCTAAAATATGTATTCTTGGGCCCTAAACAGAAAGGACCTGACTCCTTAGCCCTATTGCAGGACTTGGAAACCTAGATTTTTAATGAGCTCCAAGAATGTTCTAGTGCACATCAGGGTTGTCTACATTTATGGCATGAAGCTTTAGATAAAAATGATAGTACCAGGCAAGGACCTATCTAGCCATTCTTTGGGATTACTCTGGGTCCTATTCTCTAATTCTAATAGGGTGAGTCAATCAAGAGGTGGTTGGGGGTTGTAGTCTGACCCATCTGGAAAGAGGGCTCTGGGGACAGTGGGCGGCCCTCACCTCAGTCACATACTGCAGCATAGTCATCCAGGCCAGCTTCTCCTGGATCAGCCCAGAGTTGTGACTTTTCTCCACAATCTGGGTACACTTAGCTGCATGATCTACCTGGAAGAGGACACATGTGTCCCACTAAAAAAAAAAAAAGTAGTTGGAAACTGGATCTGTATATACTGATATGACAGAAAACTAGTAGTTTTTCAAAAGATAATATGGTATAATATGTCAAAGTTTATAATTTATGACTCAAAAGGTTATTAAATTATACTACTGAAAAATGCTTCACTGATTGATTAAGAATCATGTGGGTACTCATGGAAGACTGAACTCAATAGTGTAGTCTCTGCTATATTTTAACTGCTGAATACGTATTAGCTATAATTATATGTACTTTATTGAGGCAAAAGTTTGTAGACAATGAAAGTGAGATGGGTAGTTAGACAATTAGGATATTTATCGAAATATTAAAAGAAAGAAAGTGAAGTAGCATAGTCGTGTCTGATTTTTTGCAACCCCCTGGGTTGTAGCCTGCCAGGCTCCTCTGTCCACAGGATTTTCCAGGCAAGAATACTGGAATGGTTTGTCATATCCTTCCCCAGGGGATCATCCTGATGGAGGGATCAAACCCAGGTCTCCTGCACTGCAGGCAGACTCTTTATCATCTGAGCCACCAGGGAAATCCATCAAAATGTTACAACTGTTTTTAATTTAAATTTAGCTTTATGTCTCCAAGTTTATTTTTTCTTATTTTTCTAATTAAAAAAATAACTCCTATAACAGAACAAAAAGAATATTAGAAAATTATGTTTCACTGAAAATGTCGTGTGATAAAAATATTATTGTTCTTCTGTTGTAAATTGTTTCAACTCTTTGCAACCCCACGGACTGCAGCACACCTGCCCTTCACTATCTCCAAGAGTTTGTTCAAACTCACCTTCATTGAGTTGGTGTTATCATCTAACCATATCATTCTCTATTGCCCCCTTTGCCTCCTTCTCTCAATCTTTCCCAGCATCAGGGTCTTTTCCAGTGAGTCAACTCTTCTCATCAGATGGTCAAAATATTAAAGCTTCAGCTTCAGTCCTTCCAATGAATATTCAGGGTTGACTTCTTTTCGGATTGACTGGTTTGATATCTGCCCAGTCCAAGGGACTCTCAAGAGTCTTCTCCATACCACATTTTGAAAGCATCAGTTCTTCAGTTCTCAACCTGTAGTCCAATTCTCACAACTGTACATGACTCCTGGAAAAATTATAGCTTTGACTATATGAACCTTTGTACCAAATTGATGTCTCTGCTTTTGAGTATGTGGTCTAAGTTCGTCATAGCTTTCCTTCAAAGGAGAAATTGTCTTTTAATTTCATGGTTGCAGTCACTGTCTGCAGTCATTTTGGAGCCCAAGAAAGTAAAATCTGTCACTATTTCCACTTTTTCTCCATTTATTTGCCATGAAGTGATGGGACTGGATGCCATGATCTTAATTTTTTTGAATGTTGAGTTTTAAGCCAACCTTTTCCACTCTCCTCTTTTATGTTCAACAAGAGGCTCTTTAGTTCCTCTTCACCTTCTGCCATTAGAGTGGTATCATCTGCACATCTGAGATTATTAATATTTTCTCCCAGCAATTTTGATTCCAGCTTTTGATTTATCCAGCCTGGCATTTAATGTGATGTACTCTGCCTCTAAGTTAAATAAATGGGGTGACAATATGCAGCCTTAATATACTCTTTTCCCAATTTTGAACTGGCTGTTCCATGCATGATTCTAAATGTTGCTCCTTGACTTGCATGTTTCTTAGGAGGCAGGTAAGATGGTCTGGCATTCCCATATCTTTAAGAATTTTCCACAGTTTGCTGTGATCCACAAAGGCTTTAGTGTAGTCAATGAAGCAAAAGTAGATGTTTTTCTGAAATTCCTTTGCTTTCTCTATGATCCAAGGAATGCTGGCAGGAATGCTGGTTCTTCTGCCTTTTCTAAACCCAGCTTGTACATCTGGACGTTCTTGGTTCATGTACTGCTGAAGCCTAACTTGAAGCATTTTGAGCATACCCTTACTAGCATGCAAAATGAGCACAACTGTGCTGTAACTGAAACATTCTTTGGCACTGCCCTTATTTGGGACTGGAATGCAAACGGACCTTTTCCAGTCCTGTGGCCACTTCCAAGTTTTCCAAATTTGCTGACATATTGAGTGCAACACTTTAACAGCATCACCTTTTAGGATTTGAAATAGCTCATCTGAAATTCCATCACCTCCACTAGCTTTGTTTGTATTAATGCTCCCGGAGGCCCACTTGACTTCACACTCCAGGATGTCTGACTCTAGGTGAGTGACCACACCATTGTGGTTATCCAGGTCATTAAGACCTCTTTTGTATAACCCTTCTGTATATTCTTGCCACTTTTTCTTAATATCTTCTGCTTCTGTTAGGTTCTTTCCATTTCTGTCCTTTATCATGCTCATCCTTGCATGAAATTTTCTCTTCATATCTCCAGTTTTCTTGAAGAGATAGAGTCTTTCCAATTGTATTATTACTGCAGTGTTGAATGATTTGCCTTGGAAATGAATTATGATCATTCTGTCATTTATGAGATTGCACCCAAGTACTGCATTTTGTATTCTTTTGTTGACTGAGGGCATTTTCATTTCTTCTAAGGGATTCTTGCCCATGCTAGTAGATATAATTGTCATCTGAATTAAAATTATCCATTCCTGTCCATTTTAGTTCACTGATTCCTAAGATGTCAACGTTCACTGTTGCTACCTTTTGCTTGACCACATCCAATTTACCTTCATCCATGAACCTAACATTCCATGTTCATATTCAATATTATTCTCTATAGCATTGGACTTAAATTTCACCACCAGACAGATCCACATTGAGCATCATTTTCACTTTGGCTCAGTTGCTTCCTTCTTTCAGGAGCTATTAGCAATTTCTTTCTGCTCTTCACCAGTTGCATATAAAACATATTCAAACATGGGGGGCTCATCTTTTGGTGTCATATGTCTTTGAATTTTCTCAGACTTGAAGAAAGTGGGAAAACCACTAGACCAATCAGGTATGATCTAAACCACATTCCATATGATTAGACAGTGGAAATGAGAAATAAACTTAAGGGACTAGATCTGATAGACAGAGTGTCAAAAAAACTGGATGGAGGTTCGTGACACTGTACAGGAGACAGGGATCAAGACCATCCCCAAGAAAAAGAAATGCAAAAAAGCAAAATGACTGCCTGAGGAGGCCTTTCAAATAATTGTGAAAAGAAGAGAAGCAAAAAGTAAAGGAGAAAAGAAAAGTTATACCCATTTAAATGCAGAGTTCCAAAGAAGAGAAAGGAGAGATAAGAAAGCCTTCCTCAGTGATCAGTGCAAAGAAATAGAGGAAAACAATAGAATGGGAAAGACTAGAGATCTCTTCAAGAAAATTAGAGATATCAAGGGAACATATCATGCAAAGATAGGCTCAATAAAGGACAGAAATGGTGTGGACCTAATAGAAGCAGACGACATTAAGAAGAGGTGGCAAGAATACTCAGAAGAGCTGTACAAAAAAGATCTTCATGACCCAGATAATCATGATGGTGTGATCACTCACTTAAAGCCAGACATCCTGAAATGTGAAGTTAAGTGGGCCTTAGGAAACATCACTATGAACAAAGCTAGTGGAGGTGATGGAATTCCAGTTGAGCTATTTCAAACCCTAAAAGATGATGCTGTGAAAGTGCTGCACTCAATATGCCAGCAAATTTGGAAAATTTAGCAGTGGCCACAGGACTGGAAAAGGTCAGTTTTCATTCCAATCCCAAAGAAAGGCAATGCCAAAAAATGCTCAGACTACCACACAATTGCATTCATCTCACACCCTAGCAAAGTAATGCTCAAAGTTCTCCAAGTGAGGCTTCAGCAATATGTGAACTATGAACATCCAGATAATCCATCTGGTTTTAGAAAAGGCAGAGGGACCAGAGATCAAATTGCCAACATTTTCTGGATCATCAAAAAAGCAAAAGAGTTCCAGAAAATCATCTATATCTGCTTTATTGACTATGACAAAGCCTTTGACTGTGTGGATCACAATAAACTGGAGAATTCTGAAAGAGATGGGAATACCAGACCACCTGAACTGCCTCTTGAGAAACCTGTATGCAGTCAGGAAGCAACAGTTAGAACTAGACATGGAACAACAGACTGGTTCCAAATAGGGAAGGGAGTACGTCAAAGTTGTATATTGTCACCCTGCTTATTTAACTTATATGCAGAGTACATCATGAGAAACGCTGAGTTGGATGAAGCACAAGATGAAATCTAGATTGCCGGGAGAAATATCCATAACCTCAGATATGCAGATGACACCATCCTTATGGCAGGAAATGAAGAAGAACTCAAAAGCTTCTTGATGAAAGTGAAAGAGGAGAGTGAAAAAGTTTGCTTAAAGCTCAGCATTCAGAAAACTAAGATCATGGCATCCGGTCCCATCACTTCATGGGAAATAGATGGGGAAATAGTTGAAACAGTGGCTGACTTTATTTTGGGGGGATCCAAAATCACTGCAGATGGTGATTGCAGCCATGAAATTAAAAGCCGCTTACTCCTTGGTAGGAAATACATGACCAACCTAGACAGAGTATTAAAAAGCAGAGATATTACTTTGCCAACAAAGGTCAGTCTAGTCAAAGCTATGGTTTTTCCAGTAGTCATGTATGAATGTGAGAGTTGAACTATAAAGAAAACTGAGCACCGAAGAAATGATGCTCTTGAACTGTGGTGTTGGAGAAGACTCTTGAGAGTCCCTTGACTGCAAGGAGGTCCAACCAGTTCATCCTAAAGATCAGTCCTGGGTGTTCATTGGAAGGACTGATGTTGAAGCTGAAACTCCAAAACTGGCCACCTGATGCGAAGAGCTGACTCCTTGGAAAAGACCCTGATGCTGGGAAAGATTGAAGGCAGGTGGAGAAGGGGACGACAGAGGATGAGATGGTTAGATTGCATCACCAACTCAATAGACATGAGTTTGGGTAAACTCTGGGAGTTGGTGATGGACAGGGAAGCCTGGCATGCTTCAGTTCATGCGGGTTGCACAGAGTCGGACATGACTGAGCAACTGAACTGATTGTTCATTGGGTTCTCACATCAAGATTATTGGAGTGGTTTACTATTCCCTCCTCCAGTGGAATACGTTTTGCCACAACTTTCTACCATGACCTGTCTGTTTCAATTGATCCTGCATGGCAGGGGTCACAGTTTCATTTGTTTATGTAAGCCCCATTGCCATGAGAAGACTGTGATTTTGAAGGGTTGCTAAAAATATTAACATGGAATAAAAAGCAAGGACAAAAAGCACTGTGTAAATTGCACATGTATGTGGAAAAACGAAGACTTCATGAGTTCTTTAATTCTAATTTTTCAGGAATAGTGAACATTAAGGACAAAAGGAACTGTTAACTGGAGTATTCATGTCATGGGCTTCCCAGGTGGCACTCATGGTAAAGAACCTTCCTGCCAATGCAGGGGACTAACAAGAAACATGGGCTTAATCCCTAGGTTGGGCAGATCCCCTGGTGAAGAAAATGACAATCCACTCCAGTTTTCTTATCTGGAATTCCCATGACAGCAGAGCCTGGCAGTCTAGAGTCCATAGGGTTGCCAATAGTTGGACACGACTGAAACTACTTAACACACACACATTTATATCATGATAGTAAGCTATTTAACTTCATTCTTATACATTACCTCAAATATATTGTATAACTGCATAACACCCCCCACCCTCACCAAAGAAGTTCTTATCTTAATTCCCTGAATCTGTGAATCTTTCCTTCCTATGCAGTTAAGAATTTGTGACACGTGGGGATTATCTTGGATCATCATGTGGGCTCAAGGATCCTTATTAGAGGTAGGCAATAGATCAGAATCAGAGAAGACAATATGACAGTGGAAGCAGAGTCAGTGGAGGAGTCAGAACATTATTAGGTTCTTGTCTTGAGGATGGAAGAAAAGGCCATAAACCAGGGCATGCAGGGACCTTTAGAAGCTGGCAAAGGCAGCAAAATGGATTCTCTCCTAAAATTTCAGAAAAAATCTCGCTGATACCTAGATTTTAGCCTACTGAGATTGACTTGGGGCTTCTGACCTCTGCCAATGTAAGATAAGAAGTTGATTTTTTAAGCTATAAATTTGTGATCATTTGTTAATGCAGCAATAGGAAACAAATACAGATACTCAAATATTTATTTTTATGAAATTAAAAATCCACTAGAAATAATTTAGTTCACCCCAATTCCTTGTATCAAATCTAATTAATCTCATGCCTTACACATAAATGTTCATTTTTATAATTTATTTTTATATAGAGGCATACATGAAGTCGCAAAGAGTCGGACACGACTGAGCGACTGAACTGAACTGAACTGATACTAATATCAGAAGGATTTTAGAAGTTCTTGGAAGTGCTGCTTCCAAGAACTATTTATGAAAAAAATTTAGGGCCACATGATTTTTAATTTAAGCCAACACGTGAGAAACATTTTTGTGGCAGATTCATCTGACTTGGTATGCCTTTACAAGATGTTTCCAAAACCATAAAATAGTTGACATCTGTATGCAGACAACTAGAATGTTTTGTTTGTAGATGCACTAACGTTACAGCAATATAACATATTCAGTATCTTAGCTGAGGAATTTTGGCTGTTAATGTTCTTTTCTTGGATGGAAATCACAGGCAATACTCCTCTGAGCTGTTATAAGCAATGATTAGAGCTGAGGACATTAACCTTCCCAGGACAGCTGTTTTTTACATCAAGTAGACAATCTGGGAGCTACTTATAGATGGATTTTAGAGAAGCTTAGGAATTATATCTTCTTGTTAGTCATTGTCCTATAAGTTGAAATACTTTCATTACATTAAAACTTCCTTTCCTTTAGTTACATAATTAAACACTATAAACAATTTTTTAGGACAGCTGAAGCTGTAAATCCACAGACGTCAATTCTTGTGTGTTGGAGAGCAAGAATGAAGTTCTAGGTTGGAAATCTATGGAAGGATGAATAAATATCACTAAGAATAAAAGACGTGTTTTGGAGAATTGGGTCTTTCTCATATAATGGATACAATAATTGAGCCATTGCCCACAAACTGGGGCTTCCCGGGTGACTAGGTTAGATGATAAAAAATCCATCTGCAATGCAGGAGGTTCAGGTTTGATACCTGGGTTGGGAAGATCCCCTGGAGGAGAAAATAACCATCTCCACTTTGCATGGAGTATTCTTGCACAGAAAATCATGTGGACAGAGGAACCTGGCAGGTTACAGTTCACGGGTTCAACAAGAATCAGACATGACTAAGTGACTAACACACACATGCACGCACACACACACTTGAGAGGATGTATACTGCAGAATGTAATTTTTATTTAGGAACTTGTGAGTTAAAAATCTAAACAAAATCTATATACAAATTACAATATATATAGTTTATAAAACATGCGTCATTGATTTATATTCAGTTCAGTTCAGTTCAGTGGCTCAGTCGTGTCCGACTCTCCGCGACCCCATGAATCACAGCACCCCAGGCCTCCCTGTCCATCACCAACTCCCGGAGTTCACTCAAACTCATGTCCACAGAGTCGGTGATGCCATCCAGCCATCTCATTCTCCGTCGTCCCCTTCTCCTCCCGCCCCCAACCTTTCCCATCATCAGAGTCTTTTCCAGTGAGTCAACTCGTCGCATGAGGTGGCCAAAGTATTGCAGTTTCAGCTTTAGCATCAGTCCCTCCAATGAACATCCAGGATTGATCTCCTCTAGAATGGACTGGTTGGATCTCCTTGCAGTATAAGGGACTCTCAAGAGTCTTCTCCAACACCACAGTTCAAAAGCATCGATTCTTCGGCGGTCAGCCTTCTTCACAGTCCAACTCTCACATCCATACATGACCACGGGAAAAACCATTGCCTTGACTAGACGAACCTTGGTTGGCAAAGTAATGTCTCTGCTTTTTAATATACTATCAAGGTTGGTCATAACTTTCCTTCCAAGGAGCAAGCGTCTTTTAATTTCATGGCTGCAATCAGCATCTGCAGTGATTTTGGAGCCCAAAAGAACAAAGTCTGACACTGTTTCCACTGTTTTTCCATCTATTTCCCATGAAGTGATGGGACCAGATGCCATGATCTTTGTTTTCTGAATGTTGAGCTTCAAGCCAACCTTTTCACTCTCCTCTTTCACTTTCATCAAGAGGCTTTTGAGTTCCTCTTCACTTTCTGCCATAAGGGTAGTGTCATCTGCATATCTGAGGTTATTGATATTTCTCCCGGCAATCTTGATTCCAGCTTGTGCTTCTTCCAGCCCAGCGTTCCTCATGATGTACTCTGCATATAAGTTAAATAAGCAAGGTGACAATATACAACCTTGACGTACACCTTTTCCTATTTGGAACCAGTCTGTTGTTCCATGTCCAGTTCTAACTGTTGCTTCCTGACCTGCATACAGGTTTCTCAAGAGGCAGGTCAGGTGGTCTGGGATTCCCATCTCTTTCAGAATGTTCCACAGTTTATTGTGATCCACACAGTCAAAGGCTTTGGCATAGTCAATAAAGCAGAAATAGATGTTTTTCTGAAACTCTCTTGCTTTCTCCATGATCCAGCGGATGTTGGCAATTTGATCTCTGGTGCATCTGCCTTTCCTAAAACCTGCTTGAACATCTGGGAGTTCACGGTTTACATACTGCTGAAGCCTGGCTTGGAGAATTTTGAGCATGACTTTACTAGCGTGTGAGATGAGTGCAATTGTGCGGTAGTTTGAGCATTCTTTGGCATTGCCTTTCTTTGGGATTGGAATGAAGACTGACCTCTTCCAGTCCTGTGGCCACTGCTGAGTTTTCCAAATCTGCTGGCATATTGAGTGCAGCACTTTCACAGCATCATCTTTCAAGACTTGAAATAGCTCAACTGGTATTCCATCACCTCCACTAGCTTTGTTCGTAGTGATGCTTTCTAAGGCCCACTTGACTTCACATTCCAAGATGTCTGGCTCTAGGTCAGTGATCACGTTATCGTGACTATCTTGGTCGTGAAGATCTTTTTTGTACAGTTCTTCTGTGTATTCCTGCCACCTCTCCTTAATATCTTCTGCTTCTGTTAGGTCCATACCATTTCTGTCCTTTATCGAGCCCATCTTTGCATGAAATGTTCCCTTGGAATCTCTAATTTTCTTGAAGAGCTCTCTTGTTTTTCCTATTCTGTTGTTTTCCTCTATTTCTTTGCATTGATCACTGAGGAAGTCTTTCTTATCTCTCCTTGCTATTCTCTGGAACTCTGCATTTAGATACTTATATCTTTCCTTTTCTCCTTTGCTTTTCGCCTCTCTTCTTTTCACAGCTATTTGTAAGGCCTCCTCAGACAGCCATTTCGCTCTTTTGCATTTCTTTTCCATGGGGATGGTCTTGGTCCCTGTCTCCTGTACAATGTCACGAACCTCCGTCCAGAGTTCATCAGGCACTCTATCAATCAGATCTAGTCCCTTAAATCTATTTCTCACTTCCACTGTATAATCATAAGGGATTTGATTGAGGTCATATCTGAATGGTCTAGTGGTTTTCCCTACTTTCTTCAATTTATGTCTGAACTTCGCAATAAGGAGTTCATGATCTGAGCCACAGTCAGCTCCTGGTCTTGTTTTCGCTAACTGTATACAGCTTCTCCATCTTTGGTTGCAAAGAATATAATCAATCTGATTTCGGTGTTGACCATCTGGTGATGTCCATGTGTAGAGTCTTCTCTTGTGCTGTTGGAAGAGGGTGTTTGCTATGACCAGTGCATTCTCTTGACAAAACTCTATTAGCCTTTGCCCTGCTTCATTCCGTGCTCCAAGGCCAAATTTGCCGGTTACTCCAGGTTTATATTAGAATTCCTTATTACATGGGGGTCATTTTTCTTTAAAAGATGATTTTTAAATTCAGAATGCTTTCACTTTTTAATGTCATGGCCTTTGCCTTTATCTCTTCCCTTTGAAAAATCATGTGTGTGTGTGTGTGTGTACATGTATATATATTGTGCTGTGCTTAGCCTATGTAAATGGGCTTCCCTGGTGGTACAGTGAGTAAAGAAACCACCTGGAATGCAGGAGACACAAGAGACATGGGTTCAATTCCTGGGTCAGGGAGACCCCCTGTAGGCATGGCAATAGACTCCAGTATTCTTGCATGGAAAATCCCATGGACAGCAGAGCCTAGCAGGCTACAGTCCATAGAGTCACACAGAAGAGGACATGACTTAGCAACTGAATATATGTATATATACTTCAGGGCTGTTGGGACTGGCTGTTGACCACAACTTTGGTACAGAATAAAAATTGTGTCTAATCCCTTCATCCCTTCTTGCTGTTTGGAAAAGGACTATTAGGTCTGTCACTTAGACAATTATATAAATAATAGCTATTGAGTTTATTGTTATTGAAGGTCATGTTTTGTAATACCTTTACAGTGTTTATTAAAAGGTTGATCAACATCTGTTGGACAGGAAATAAATTCTTTATAAAAAAAACTGAATATTGAAACAGAACATAAATATAAAAAAATACATTACCTTTAATTCCTTTTCCCATTTCCAAAGTTCACAATCTGCTGGGAGATATTTGTTAGAATGATATATGAATTTAATTTCATCCAAATAAGTAATCCAAGATTTGAAATCCGAAGCATACCTTGTGAATTACTACTCTACAAATTAGTTGCAATCTATAGTTTCAGTTTTTTTTTTTAATAGAAACAGAAGTTTGTCTTTTTTATTCTGTGATTTATATTACTGATCTGGGACCATCTTAAATTTTCCTGTAACCACATATATCCTCCTATGTCATAGGAAACACTAGGCACCTTGCTTCTCTTTTGCTTTGGCACTTGCATCAGCTTCTTTCCTTGTGTATTCCAGCCAGGCAGCAAGTGAAGATCAATGTGAAGAATAACAGGGACCTCTCAGGGCTGTAAAACCTCTTCTCTTGGGTACCATTGCTATATTTGTTCCACGAAAAGGAATTTATGAATCCTACTGCTGTATTTTTATGACACCATAAGCTAGTTTTAAGGGTTGGAGTAGGTGATTTGCAATACTTCTGTTTTGCTAAATCCCTAACCCTGCCAGTTTTTGTCTCTTTGTTTATGACTTGTACCTAACTAAACAAGTACACATAAGTTATAAGCATCTTCAAAGCACCTCCTCTAATATGTAATTCATTTGCTTAAAGAGTTGACCACATTCTTACCCAAAAATTTCCCCATATACTGGCATTATATTTACAGTAGGCACAGCTATTGATACAAAAACAAATCACGATACTTTCCACAATGTAGTCATTGCTCAGATCTGGCAACCTGACCTATATTAACATTTCCTAGCAACAAAAGGTGAATATAAGGAATGCCTGTATTCCCAGCCAAAGCAATGAAGATATGAACATGATTTTTCCACTTTTTTCTTCTTGGTTCTGCTGGCTGTGTGACAATGGACAACCTTGAAAACTACATGCTGCAGATGTCAGGGACTCTGTCAGGCCCTGCTCTTGAGTGCCTGTCGCCAGTCAAATTCACTGCTTTTTCCCTTTCCTGCCACAGATCGTGAACATATACTTTTGAATTTATGTGATTGAGAAGCAAATTTCTATTGTCTTAGCCTACAGTTGTTGCTTTTTAAATGTTTCATTGAAATATAGTTGATTTGCAATGCTGTGTTACTGTCTAGTGTACAGCAGAGTGACTCTGTTGACATGTATATATTCTTTCCCACATTATTTTATATTATGGTTTATCCCATGATACTGAACTTAGTTCCCTATGTTATACAGTAGGATATTATTGTTTATCCATCCAATATATCATTGTTTGCATCTTCTAGTCACAAATTTCCAATTTTTCTCTCTCTGGCACCTACCTTGGCAACTGCAAATCTATTCTCTGTGCCTCTGACTCTGTTTTGAACATATATTTGTCTGTGATATATTTTAGATTCCACATATAAGTGATATCATGTGGTATTATTCTTTCTCTTTATGAGTTCCTTCACTTAGTATGTTAATCTGTAGGTCCACCCATGTAGCTGCAAATGGCATTATTTTGTTCTTTTTTATGGCTGAGTAAGCTGGGTGTTCATTGGAAGGACTGAAGCTAAACCTGAAACTGCAATACTCTGGCCACCTCATGAGACGAGTTGACTCACTGGAAAAGACTCTGATGCTGGGAAAGGTTGGGGGGCAGGAGGAGAAGGGGATGACAGAGAATGAGATGGCTGGATGGCATCACCGACTCTGTGGACATGAGTTTGAGTGAACTCCGGGAGTTGGTGATGGACAGGGAGGCCTGGCGTGCTGTGATTCATGGGGTTGCGGAGAGTCGGACACGACTGAGTGACTGAACTGAACTGAACTGAACTGAATATTCCATTGTGTGTTATACGTGTTTCTGTGTGTGTGCGTATATGCCACATCTTCTTTATCTATTCTTCTGTAGATGGACATTTAGATTGCTTCTGTGTCCTGACTGTTGTGAATAGTGCTACAGTGAATGTTAGGGCACATTTTTCTTTGCAAATTAGTTTTGTCTGGATGTATGCCCAGGAGTAGGATTATTGGATCATATGACAACTCTCCTTTAGAATGGACTGGTTGGATGTCCTTGCAGTACAAGGGACTATCAAGAGTCTTCTCCAACACCACAGTTCAAAAGCATCAATTCTTCGGCAATCAGCTTTGTTCACAGTCCAACTCTCACATCCATACATGACCACGGGAAAAACCATTGCCTTGACTAGACGGACCTTTGTTGGCAAAGTAATGTCTCTGCTTTTTAATATACTATCAAGGTTGGTCATAACTTTCCTTCCAAGGAGTAAGTGTCTTTTAATTTCATGGCTGCAATCAGCATCTGCAGTGATTTTGGAGCCCAAAAAAATAAAGTCTGACACTGTTTCTACTGTTTCTCCATCTATTTCCCATGAAGTGATGGGACCAGATGCCATGATCTTTGTTTTCTGAATGTTGAGCTTCAAGCCAACCTTTTCACTCTCCTCTTTCACTTTCAGCAAGAAGCTTTTGAGTTCCTCTTCACTTTCTGCCATAAGGGTTGTGTCATCTGTATATCTGAGGTTATTGATATTTCTCCCAGCAATCTTGATTCCAGCTTGTGCTTCTTCCAGCCCAGCGTTCCTCATGATGTACTTTGCATTTAAGTTAAATAAGCAAGGTGACAATATACAGCCTTGACGCACTCCTTTTCCTATTTGGAACCAGTCTGTTGTTCCATGACCAGTTCTGACTGTTGCTTCCTGACCTGCACACAGGTTTCTCAAGAGGCAGGTCAGGTGGTCTGGGATTCCCATCTCTTTCAGAATGTTCCACAGTTTATTGTGATCCACACAGTCAAAGGCTTTGGCATAGTCAATGAAGCAGAAATAGATGTTTTTCTGGAACTCTCTTGCTTTCTCCATGATCCAGCGGATGTTGGCAATTTGATCTCTGGTGCCTCTGCCTTTTCTAAAACCTGCTTGACCATCTTTTGGCCACCTCATGCGACGAGTTGACTCACTGGAAAAGACTCTGATGCTGGGTAAGGTTGGGGGCGGGAGGAGAAGGGGACGACAGAGAATGAGATGGCTGGATGGTATCACCGACTCTGTGGACATGAGTTTTAGTGAATTCCGGGAGTTGGTGATAGACAGGGAGGCCTGGCGTGCTGTGATTCATGGGGTCTCAGAGAGTCGGACACGACTGAGCAACTGAACTGAACTGAACTGAACTGACAACTCCACTTTCAGCTTTTTAATGACTCTCTGTGATGTTTTCCATAATGATTACAACAATTTACATTCCCATTGAGGTATAAGAGGGTTCCCTTTTCTCCACAGGCCCTCTAGGTTTTATTATTTGGAGACGTTTTAATAACGGCCATTCTGACCAGTGTGTGGTGGTACCTTACTTTAGTTTTGATTTGCTTTCCTGGAGGCCTAGTGTGCTGCAGTCCATGTGGTTACAAACAATTGGATATGACTGAGCAACTAAACTGAACTGAACTGAATATTTAGCAATGCTGAGCATCTTTTCATGAGGTCATAGACATTTCTATTATCTAATACACAGAGTATATTATCATCAACATTATTATTTATCACATAGTTAATTTAGGGTAATAGAATACTAGTTTGTATTTTATATGTGGAATGTACAGATCTCTATTATTTTGGGCCCCATTTATTCTGATGTATGATTTTCAGTGCTATCTTGGTTGAAATTTATCTTTCCAATGTCAATGAATGAATGAAAAAGTGAATTAATAAGCTGGGCAAATACTATTATGAAACATTGTAGGTACTATAGGTATATGTATAACATTGCTTAAAATATAGAACGTTTGGAGAAATTTAGCCATGTACAATACAGATTAATACACCTAATGCCATAGACAGAGGCCTAGGTTTGACTGCAGTGGATCTTAACTGGATGATTTGTACAGGTCACTTAATTTATCTATTTTATTACTTAAAAAAGTGAATATATAAGTTATTCTTACCTTGAATTATTAGTTGACACTGTCAGAGATCAATGCTACAACTGAAGTGATTCAATTCTCAGCCCAGTTATACTGAAAGTGTTTTAATGATGTCAGACATTCCATAGGAAGCATGTCACATGATGACTCACTCATAAGATAGAAGTGGGATAGTGAACAGCATGCTGTGTGGAAGGAAGGAGTTCAGGGAAAGTCCACTACACACATAAGCAGGTTGCTTCATTTCCCATGGAGTTGGTGATGAAGCCCCCTATGTCCCTCCCCATTCCCAACGCTGTGTGGTCAACCCCATGTATCTCTGCTATTAAGGACTGTATAGGCTGCTTGGTTTACCTATGGGAGTCTATGGCTTGATGGCCATTTATAAGAAAAGTCAGCATCAATATTCCTGGCAGATGATAAAAACTTGATGAAAGAAGGTAAGGGCAAGCCTGAGCTGTGAGAGAAGTTGAAAGATTTATCAGTGGAAGAATAGTTAGGTTCCTACCATTAGGGAAATGCATGGGTAACCAAACACTCTTAGGGTTTAGTCAATAGCTTTGCTGGATGGTTAGGCAGATAGACCTTAGATAATTGCACAATAAAACACTTCTTTGGGGGATAATTATGGAAAGATCTGTGAAGATTTTGAAGAAGTAGTAGAGTGAATTATATGAAGCCCACTGAAAAAACTCAGTTGTCAGCTCAAAAGCAATTAGAACACTAAGACAAATACATAGATCCCTAGTGTTAGCTACCTGGCTTTATGAAAAGAGGCTAAGCAATTTGTGATAGGAGAGAAAACAGTCACCTGCACCTAGTGAAATAGCTAATATGATTTTTTAAAGCTACATCCAATGTCAATCGAAAGAAATTCATTGAAAATTCCTTGAATTTCTCAAGGATAAGGGACATTCAGAGCAGGTGACTGTGTTACTTTGGACCTTTATTGGCAATCTTTGGTTCTCTATCTCCAACTGGATGCTAATAGGAATTGTTCTATTCTATTAAGGATTGCTTGCTGTATAACATATAACTTCAGAGAACACAGTTAAAGGTCTAAAACAGAAAAGTCTCAATATTTGCTATCCAAGTCATCTAGACATATTTCTTCTGGTCATGGTACACACTTTGCTGTACAGAAGTCATCAAGGAAACTATTGCTATCACCCTTAGAAAATTTATAAACATTAGACACATGATACTTAAAGTAGTTGGTGGAAGAGGTTTTAAGGATTGGCTTAGTAGGTTAAATATATTTGTAAGGAAATTGAATATAAAAATAAAGGGTACAGATTCTAGTGGTAAAGTTTATGGGATCAGGAGGTGGTATGAGAGAAGGGAAAAGGTGAAGTTGCACCATGGTACATCTTTAATGCTTCACACAATCTTTAAGTTTGCTTGGTCTGGGCCCAAAGTCCAGTTTTAGATTTATACATGCCCAAAGAGGAATAAATCAATGTTCAAGATAGTTAAGAAGACAAACTTTAAGAGGATTTGTGATGGGTGATGACATGCCCATATAACAAAATTAGGATGATCTATGGACATACTCTTTTACCAAACAGCAAAGAGAGAGAGAATATAACTTTTTTAAAATTTTTTATTGGAGAATAGCTAATTAATAATGTTTGTGATAGTTTCAAGTGAGCAGCAAAGGGACTCATGGATACATATACATGTATTCATTTCCCCCCAAACTCCCACTGAACCAGGCTGCCACATAACAGAGTTCCCTGGGCTATAACAGTAGACTTGTTGGTTATCCATTTAAAATATAGCAGTATATACCTTCAGTTCAGTTCAGTTGCTCACTCGTGTCTGACTCTTTGTGACCCCATGGACTGCAGCACGCCAGGCCTTTCTGTCCATCACCAACTCCCCGGAGTCTACTCAAACTCATGTCCATTGAGTTAGTGATGCCATCCAATCATCTCATACTCTTTCATCCCTTTCTCCTTCTGCCTTCAATCTTTCCTATCATCAGGGTGTTTTCAAATGAGTCAGCTCTTTGCATCAAGTGGCCAAAGTATTGGAGTTTCAGCTTCAACATCAGTCCTTCCAATGAACACCCAGGACTGATCTGCTTTAGGATGGACTGGTTGGATCTCCTTGCAGTCCAAGGGACTCTCAAGAGTCTTCTCCAACACCACAGTTCAAAAGCATCAATACTTCAGTGCTCAGCTTTCTTTATAGTCCAACTTTCACATCAATACATGATGACTGGAAAAACCACAGCATTGATTAGATGGACCTTTGTTGGCAAAGTAATGTCTCTGCTTTTTAATATGCTGCCTAGGTTGGTCATGACTTTCTTTTCAAGTAGTAAGCGTTTTTTAATTTCATGGGTGTAATCACTATCTGCAGTGATTTTGGAGCCCCCAAAATAAAGTCTGCCACTGTATCCATTGTTTCCCCATCTATTTGCCATGAAGTGATGGGGCCAGATGCCATGATCTTAGTTTTTTGAATTTTGAGCTTTATGCCAACTGTTTCACCTCTCCTCTTTCACTTTCATCAAGAGGTTCTTTAATTCTTCTTCACTTTCTGCCATAGGGTGGTGTCATCTGCATATCTGAGGTTATTGATATTTCTCCTGGCAAACTTGATTCCAGCTTTTGCCTCATCCAGTCCATCCCAAATTCTCTAAATATCCTTTCCCCCCAACTTTCCCCTCAGCAATCATAAGTTCATTCTCTATGAATCTCTTTCTGTTTTGTAAATAATTTAATTTGGATCATGTCTTTAAAATGGAATATTATTCAGTCACCAAAAAGAATAAAATAATATCCCTTGCAGTAACATTGATGGACTTAGAGATTGTCATACTAAGTAGAAGTTAATCAGACAGAGAAGCAGAAACATTGTATGACATCCTTTATATACAAAATCTAAAAAGAGACTATAGCTTTTTACGTGAAAAATACCATGCACCTACCAGTGTGAGTCTAAGGATTAGCATGCATGATACCAATGTTGTTCAGTGCTATAGACAAATTTTTCACCTGCTGATTTAGACCTCACAACTATGGAAGAAAGGGTGTGGGAAGTTGGCTAAGAGATGCAATACTGAAAAGAGTTCAAACCCCTTTCTAGACTCAGTTCACAGAACACTGGTAGCCACAGTTGTACCCCTGGTAAGTGACTAGAGAGGTTTTCTCTGAAGAAACTCAATAACCTAAGAGAAAAATAGATAAGTTCTTTAGAACACTAATTATATCACAATGCAAGAGGAAAACCAGAGAAAAATCATTATAGATTGATGTCTACCAATAGACAAGGCCAAACTGTAAGCAAAATTTCTATCCCCTTATAATTGCTTCACTATTAAATTTGAATATCTAAGGTCCATTAGATAAAAATCAAGTAAAAATCACCATTTAGTGAAAATGGAGTGGTGGGAAGGAAGAGACAAGGGGGTAATATCCAACTTCACCTTTTTGATAACACTTGATTTTAAAGCTACATGAATTAATTTTTACGTAATCTTTAAATAAAGCATATGGACAGGAGTGTGGAGAAGAGCAGGGAGGAAATACCATAGATATTACATCTTGATTAATTGATATGCTTCTTTAAATAAAAAACTATTGAATACCCATATATGATTATTCACGGTTGATGTGCCTCTCTACATTTTAATATTATATAAATCTATATGTGAGCAAATATTCTTGATAATGTGATCTCAACCCACCTATAATTTAGTGTATTTTTACTGTTATTCACAAAAATACATAGATTGTGCCTTATTTACATACACATTGCTCTAAAGCATTATTTTTAGGTAACGTTTTATTTGCATTTATAATCCATAATTTTCTTAATGAGAATCTAAAGTATGGCATAATTGGTAGGGGCTCTTAGTATGTTCACATTTTATTATTAGTTTTAGGCTGATTGTATTTTGGTATTTTATGTTCATTTTTTTCATAAAAGGGAACAAATGAGGATGGCAGAAGCAGGTAGGTAGGTGGAAGGAGTCCCAATCTTCATTTTCTGCTTTCTTTGTAAAGATAAATCCAAAAAACAAAATCCCCCTTCATTTACCCTATGTGTCAGGGATCCTTAAGGTCTCCCTCAAGCCTGATGATTCACTAGAAGGAGCCATAGAAATCTCAGAAAATCAATTATACTCATGGTTATAATTTATTGTAATGAAAGGATATAAATTAGAATCAGCAATAGTAAAAGGTACATGGGAAAAAGTCTAGAGAGACCAGGCAAAAGTTTCTAGTTGCCATCTCCTGGTGGAATTGTACGGACAACAGTAATCTTTCAAGTAATGATGTATGATAGTGTGTTAGGCGTACTGCCAATTAGGAAAGTTCACCCAAGCCTTGAGTCCATGATTTTTATGAAGAGTTCATCACATAAGCATAGATCCCCCTGTCTCTAGATCCCCCTGTGGTAAAACTGATTTGGTCAAAGGCCTCTACTATAAATCACATTGTTTTGTAAATAGATTCATTTGTATTACTTTTTAGATTACACACATGAGTGATATCATATAATATTTATCTTCCTCTAAATTAATTGTATGATAATCTCTAGGTCCTATGTGGATCACAATAAACTGGAAAATTCTGAAGGAGATGGGAATACCAGACCACCTGACCTGCCTCTTGAGAAATCTGTATGCAGGTCAAGAAGCAACAGTTAGAACTGGACATGGAACAAAGACTGTTTCCAAATAGGAAAAGGAGTACATCAAAGCTGTATATTGTCACCCAACTTATATGCAGAGTACATCATGAGAAATGCTGGGCTGGAAGAAGCACAAGCTGGAATCAAGATTGCCAGGAGAAATATCAATAACCTCAGATATGCAGATGAAACCATCCTATGGCAGAAAGTGAAAAGAACTAAAGAGCCTCTTGATGAAAGTGAAAGAGGAGAGTGAAAAAGTTGGCTTAAAACTCAACATTAGAAAACTAATATCATAGCAACCAGTCCCATCACTTCATGTCAAATAGGTGGGGAAACAGTGGAAACAGTGGCTGACTTTATTTTTTAGGCTCCAAAATCACCGCAGATGGTGATTGCAGCCATGAAATTAAAAGACGCTTGCTCCTTGGAAGGAAAGTTATGAGCAACCTAGACAGCATATTAAAAAGCAGAGACATTACTTTGCCAACAAAGGTCCGTCTAGTCAAGGCTGCGGTTTTTCCCGTGGTCATGTATGGATATGAGAGTTGGACTATAAAGAAAACTGAGCGCTGAAGAATTGATGCTTTTGAACTGTGGTGTTGGAGAAGACTCTTGAGAGTCCCTTGGACTGCAAGGAGATCCAACCAGTCCATCCTAAAGCAGATCAGTCCTGGGTGTTCATTGGAAGGACTGATGTTGAAGCTGAAACTCCAAAACTTTGGCCACCTGATGCAAAGAGCTGACTCATTTGAAAAGACCCTGATGTTGGGAAAGATTGAGGACAGGAGAAGATGGGGACGACAGAGTATGAGATGGTTGGATGGCATCACTGACTCAATGTACATGAGTTCGGGTAAACTCCAGGAGTTGGTGATGGACAGGGAAGCTTGGCGTGCTGCAGTCCATGGGGTCGCAAAGAGTCATGCATGACTGAGTGACTGAACTGAACTGAACTCAGGCAGTTATTATTCAATAGACATTAAATTTTTTCAAATGCTCTAACTGTGTCAATTTGATGATTTTCTTCAATTGTATTAATATTATGGGTCACAATAATTGATTTGTATATTTTGAAACATCTTTGTATCCCAGGTTATAGATACAAAAATGCTCAATTAGATACTAACAAACTGAATTCAGCAACACACTAAGGAGATCATTCACCATGATTAAGTTGGATAGATACCTGGCATACAAAGATGTTTTAAAATATACAAATCAATTTTGTGACCTGTATCTCTTCTTATGTCCTTTTCTGGTTTTTCAGGATATTACTGGCCTTTAGATGAGTTTACGAGTGTACCCTCCTTTCCAAGTTTTAGAACAGTTTGAGAAGTATTGGCATTAGTACTTCCTGCCATTTCCTTCTCCAAAATGTTTGGGGAACAATGGTGTTTTTGGCTTTTCTTTGTGGAGAGGTTTCTAATTACTGATTCACTCTCTTCACTATTAATCAGTCTATTCATGTTTTTTTTTTTTTCCTGATACATTGTGAATAAATAGGTTGTATGTTTTTACAGAATTTTTCCATTTATCCTTACTCTAGTCTCCTGTCATATAGTTGTTCACAGTAGCCTCTTGTGATTCTTTGTAATTTTGTGGCACCAGTTGTAATGTCTCTTTTTTCATTTATAATTTGGCTGATTTGGATAACCTCTTTTTCCTCAATAAGTCCAGCTAAAGTTTTGTCAAATTTGTATCTCTTCAAGAAACCAACTCTTAATTTTACTCATCTCTTTTCTATTGTTTTCCTGTTTTCTATTTAATTTATTTTTGTTCTAATCTTTACTACTTCCTTCCTTCCTTCTGCTCACTTTGTTCTCAATCATTCTTTTCTATTTTCTAGATTTTTTTAGCTATAGAATTAGGTTAATTTTAGGATCTTTCATATTTCTTAATGTAAGCATTTATTGCTGGAGAAGGAAATGGCAACCCACTCCAGTATTCTTGCCTGGATAAAGCCATGGAGCCTGGAGTGCTACCATTCCCATCCATGTGGTCACAAAGAGTCAGATGCAACTTAGTGACTCGACAGCAACAACAAAGCATTGATTGCAATAAACTTCCCTCTTAAAACATTATTGACTGGAGGAGTTTTTCAGAAACTAACTCATGTGGTAGGTGATTTGTTTTGTAAGTGAATATTGAAATGTCCCCAGTAAATAACATTTGAGGAACAAAAGACATATTAATACGTCTCTGCTCAATAATGTGTTAAATTATTATATCCTATTTTAAACTAAAAACTTCAAAAGCATTTCTAACTTTACATTGCTACTTCTCGTCCCCCTTACATTTTAGGTACTGATGTGTATTCATGTATTTTTATACTATTTATCCAGTACCAGATATTTGTAGTAATGGTTATTGGGTGAGTTTGTCTGATTATGAATATGTTTTTCTGCCTGTGCATGGCAGAAGAACTAGTTACAAGCCAGGCAAGGCTCTTTGCTTGTGGTCTTGACTCAAGCTAACCCATGAAGGACAGGGAAGCCTGGCAGGCTTCAGTCCATGGGGTCGCAAAGAGTTGAACACAACTTAGTGACTGAACAACAACAACCCATGCCCAAAGGTCCCTGCCCAAATATGGTCACTGACTTTGTTGTGAAGTCCACAGCTTTGCTTGCAGGACTTATCTTCTCAAGTGTTGGTTGGCTACATGGGTTTTCAGGTTGTGTGGCCAGGTCTTCAGGTTGGGCAGAACTCAGAGCTATACTCAGCTGTGGGTGGGGTTAGGAATTAGCTCCCTTGTCTCAATGGAGCAGTGGAATCCTCTGCACCTCCAATAGCTCTTTGAGGTCTTGACTCAAGCTGACCACCTCCCTAGGTCCATGGCCAAACAGTGCAACTTACTTTGCTCTCTGGGTGATCAGTTCTATAAGTTCCACCCTGCTGGAGCATTTCTGGGAAACGCAGCTTCCAGGTGTTGTTTCCCGCCTTTCTGTTCAGACAAGACCAAGAGCTACACTGAACTGTGTGCCAGGCTATGATCAGCTCTCCTGCCTGGGTGAGGGCAGACCAGGGTCCAAGGCTGACAAGGCACTTTGTGTAAAACAGATCTGAACCCTGGCCAGTTCCCTGGCTAGACCATGGCTTCACCTTGACCTTGCAGATGAACAAAGCACTTTTTGGGACTGTTTGAGTGCTGCAGGTAGGAACTTGGTCTGCCAAAATCCAAGTGATGGCTGTTACAAGTCTCTCCCACTGCTCCATCACAATCATATTTCCAGTGTTCTAGCCCTGCAGATTCCTCTGTAAACACTATGGAGGGAGACTGGAGGGAGGGCTCCTGAGAAGAAACCCAGTACTAGTGGAAGTGGATGTTCCCATTGGGTTCTCTTCACCCACTGAAGGACGTCTAGGCTCAGAGGAGACCTCTCAGCTCAGCACTGCATGGACCTGGGGAGAAGCAATGTGATCAGTGTGCAGCAGCTGCTTCTGCCATCTCTCTTGGTCTCTGCGGTGCACGTGCTGGTACCTCAGTCTCACCCCTATGTTCTGGGATTCTCTCAGTGGTGTCTTGATCATAGAAAGTTGCTAACTGCTCTTGGAAGCAGGAGAAAGGTCAAAATCGGTGTGTATTGCCATCTTGGTAATGCCAATTCAAATGTTAGGAATTTTACAGGAAAGCTAGGTTTAAAAGCTAGAATTCATTCTAATTCATGACTAGATCAATGAAATAAAAGTTTTTCCTAAAAATATATATTTCAGATTTCAGAAATGCAAATCTTATTTAGGCTCTGAGTGTCTTTATTACCCAAGTAAACTTAGAGTGAATCTTACTTGAACTGTTTCAACCACAGGGCAAAATGTATTTTGTTGTATGTAGTGAAAAGGAAGAGAGTCCTTCAAGTTTTAGGGAAATAAGATATCTTTATGATAGCTTTAATTAGTCTATGAAACGTACCTAGATAGACTTTTGTGATTTCTGATTTTTAGTTTTTAATTTCTGCTTTGAAACTGTGACACTGACTTGGGTATAAATCTTTGGTACAGAGATTATACGGTCAATCTTACTCTGATTTCTGCCTTTGCCTTTGCTTAATAGCAGGTGTTACCCAGGAAAGAAATGTCAACAAAAATAAAAGGAAATAAAGATATTATGCTGTTAGGATTAGATTTATAGCAACTTTAAGATAGCTTTGAGAGAACTTTGAAAATTATGATAAAAATAACTTAATTCCATAAAAATGATTAAGATATGAAAAAACTGAGAAATGCTATAGGTTGCATGCAAAGGATGCTGAAGTACAAAGATACCTATAACCAAGTGGGCTTCAATGCTCCTCTCAGCTTGACTGAACTTTAGACAGGCTGCCTCCTAACTCTAGGTCCCTGACCTCCCACTGACCAAGATCCTTATAGAATCCAGATGACTTAACTACAGAGATCCCTCTCTTCTCTTTACTTGAAGCGTTTATTTAAATATCTTCTAATTATAATATTTTCTCTGCCCCTTTTATATGTAAATATTTTCAAAGCCTCTGCCAGCTTTATAACCCAGGAATATCTTTTCTCAAGGACTTGAGAGGACCGTCTCTTAGAAATAGGGAAGGGAAGATATTGCTCCTATTTTTAATTTCTGTAGGAGAACAGGAGCCTAACTTTGGGTATTTCCATACAAACTCCAAACTACTCATGTCACAAAGATATAAAAATCTATTTTCTATGGATAAAACAGATCACCTAAAGCAGATAGTCACCTTAACCAACTGAATTTAGGATAAACTATGTGTAATAAATGATGTGAAGTCTTTTTACTTGAGAACTATTATAGCTATCGTTTCTATTTAATCTGTCTTTATTATCTCTTAGTGGATTGTCCATGATAGGAAACACATTCTGGTTTAATGTTTATTGCATAAAAAAGAAAAATATTTCTTGTCTATGTTTGTCAGGAATTTTCCTGAGTTGGGAGAAAATCTTGGTTTTGTTTATATTTCTGGTGATGGGGGACTAGATGTCTGGAAGTCACTGAATTGATTAGATCAGCTAATCATACACAAAACAGTCAGAAAAGAGACCATGAATTAAATAAAATCTCTCTTTAGTTCTCCATTATTTTGTAATAGTAGCTAAATGAACCCTCTTCTCTAAATTCAAGATCTTACTGTTGAATAATCATGGGTAATATGGGCTCTAAAATTCTACACAGTGATAATACATAAGAAGCCAGAACTGGTGCCTGCAGATATTTCTCTGAAAGAGCTAATGACTCTCTGTCATATTTGGAATGGATTAATAGAATCAAGTTATTAATACTTAAGGATTGCTCCTATGATTTGGATAAATTAATACATTTTCTGGGGTTTTTAGACAAGAATTATCCCAAGCAAATGAATGACTGGTTCTAAGGGATGAAAATCATTCTATGGGTGGGGGTACCCTATTTGGATAGCTAGAAGAAAAGATGGAGAAAAATGAAAGAAATCTAAGAGTTAAAGACACATCCCCTTTCACAGAACTTTTCACCTTTCTCTGCAGTACCCACTGCTTCCCCTGCATCTCTTTATTCCTCCCTCCCTCACATTGACCCTAGGGAAGCATGGGGATTGAACTTTTACAAGAGTGTTCTCTTCATTAGTATGTTTCCCTACAGAGGAGGATGAGAGCAGAGCTTCTTTAACTGGTAATGATAAGTCTCCTCTTTGAGAACACAGGTTTGTGCACCTCATGGCCTAGCCCTCAATCCTCTTTACACCTTAGCCCGGATTCTACCTCCGAGAGTCTTCTTATCCTTACACCATGCGGCTAGGAAAGGAATTATGACAAGGAAACCTCCTTAGGAACAACAGATAACTTGGATGGATGAACTTGCACCTGTACAAAGGCAACAGGAAGAAGAGTTGCTACACTAGTCACTTGGGAAAGGCAAACAAATAAAATGTTGAAATAATGACTGCTAAAATGAAAGACCTTTTGACGAAAGTGAAAGAGGAGAGTGAAAATATTGGCTTAAAACTCAACATTCAGAAAACTAAGATCACAGCACCTGGCCCCATCACTTCATGGCAAATAGGTAGGAAAACAATGGAAACAGTGACAGATTTTATCTTTTTGGGCTCCAAAATCACTGCAGATGATGACTGCAGTCAGGAAATTAAAAGGTGCTTGCTCCTTGGAAAAACGTTATGAGCAACCTGGACAGCATATTAAAAAGCAGAGACATTACTTTGCCAATAAATGTCTGTCTAGTCAAAGCTATGGTTTTTCCAGTAGTCAAGTTTGGATGTGACAGTTGGACTATAAAGAAAACTGAGCACTGAAGAATTGATGATTTTGAACTGTAGTGTTGGAGAAGACTCTTGAGAGTCCCTTGGACCGCAAGGAGATCCAACCAGTCCATCCTAAAGAAAATCAGTCCTGAATGTTCATTGGAAGGACTGATGTTGAAGCTGAAACTCCAATACTTTGGCCACCTGATGTGAAGAACTGACTCATTGGAAAAGACCTTGAATCTGGGAAAGATTGAGGGCAGGAGGAGAAGGGGACGACAGAGGATGAGATGGCATCACTGACTCAATTGACTTGAGCTTGGGTAAACTCTGAGAGTTGGTGATGAACAGGGAGGCCTGACGGTGCTGCCGTCCATGGGGTCGCAAAGAGTCAGATGCAACTGAGAAACTGAACTGAACTGAAAATGAAAGGAAACCAGCATGCCACATAACTTAACATATCTCATCTCAGTATGAGGAAAACTCTCTCTTCCTATTTGGATTGCCAGCAAAGCCAATGCCATTGAGAAGCTACCCAGAACCACTGGCTGATTCAGTGCTGTTCTCACCAGCTGCTCTCATTCATTTAAAGGCTTCTTTTCCCATACCACAAATATTTGCCCAAGTATACCGTGATTTAGTTACAAAAGCACACCTGGGAATGTGCACTGACAACTGCATTAGAATGCTGTGGAACCGTGAAATCCACAGACTTTGCTCCTTTGCCAAAGCAAACACACTGGAATCTAAGAGATCACCATATTAAGATATATGATAAAAAGGTATGGGAATGAAGGAAGCCAACCATCTGCCACTATCCCACAGCTGTTACAGACATAAGGGTATTCAGTTGAGTTCAGTTCAGTCGCTCAGTCTTGTCTGACTCTTTGCGACCCCATGAATCACAGCACGCCAGGCCTCCCTGTCCATCACCAACTCCCGGAGTTCACTCAAACTCATGTCCACAGAGTCGGTGATGCCATCCAGCCATCTCATTCTCGGTCGTCCCCTTCTCCTCCCGCCCCCAAACTTTCCCAGCATCAGAGTCTTTTCCAGTGAGTCAACTCATCGCATGAGGTGGCCAGAGTATTGCAGTTTCATCTTTAGCATCATTCCTTCCAATGAACACCCAGGATCGATCTCCTTTAGAATGGAGTGGTTGGATCTCCTTGCAGTCCAAGGGACTCTCAAGAGTCTTCTCCAACACCACAGTTCAAAAGCATCAATTCTTCAGCAATCAGCTTTCTTCACAGTCCAACTCTCACATCCATACATGACCACGGGAAAAACCATAGCCTTGACTAGACGGACCTTGGTTGGCAAAGTAATGTCTCTGCTTTTTAATATGCTATCTAGTTTGGTCATAACTTTCCTTCCAAGGAGTAAGCGTCTTTTAATTTCATGGCTGCAATCAGCATCTGCGGTGATTTTGGAGCCCAAAAAATAAAGTCTGACACTGTTTCCACTGTTTTTTCATCTATTTCCCATCTTCACTTGTTACCTAGTCACAATTTCAATGTTTTATAAGTGTGAATTCGTAGACTAAGATTTTATATAATATGTGAACACAGATGTGGTTACTTTTGAAAAGTAAGCTTCAATCCAGAGTCTATAAACCAAATAAGCATGTCACTTTAAAAAGGTTATTTGCCTAATATTGTATTTAATATTCAAATTATTCATTAATAAAACTATATAACACATGTTTCCCACTGAGAATAGTGTATACATACTAAGTCGTTTCAGTTGTGTCCAACTGTTTGTGACCCTGTGGACTTTATCCCACCAGCTCCTATGTCCATGGAATTCTCCACGAAGAATACTGGAATGGGTTGCCATTTTCCTTCTCCAGAGTATCTTCCTGACTCAAGGATCAAACCCACGTCTTTTAAGTCTCCTGCATTGGCAAGAGGCTTTTTTTTTTTTTTTTTCACCACTAATGCCACCTGGGAAACAAGGTTTGGTATTGGAAATCAAATAATCCATCTAGCAACATAGCAGTATCTACAATAGATATAGCTGACATATTTAAATATAAAATCATATAAATCAGTGAAAATAAATCTAATAGCTGGGGATTATAAAACCAAATAAATAAAATCTATGGTAAACTCTGTTTTCATATTAATATAGAATGACCTGTATTCAAGTTTGCGGATTCTTACTCATCATTGAGCTCATCACTGAAGCTCTCTACTTAATTTTTCAGTTCTGGCATTGTACACTTCTGTTCCATTATTTATATATTTTTCTTTTATATGGCTTCTATTTTGTCATTATAGTTCTCATTTTTTTTTATGCATTATTTTTCTCATTTAGTTTAGTTGTCTGTGTTATCTTTCATCTCCTTGAGCTTTTTTAAGCCACATATTTTGAATTTTATTAGGTAACTCACCGATCGCCACTGCTCTGGGGCTACTTACCATAGATTCATTAGTTTCTTTTGATAATATCATGTTTGCCTGATTGTTCATGATTGGTGTAGGCTTGCATTGATGTCTGTGCATTTGAAGAACCAAGCATTTCCTACAATCTTTACAAACTGGTCTTGATATATATAATTTTTTTTGAGGTATAGCTGATTTACAATGCTGTGTTAAGGAGCCTGGTAGGCTACAGTCCATGGGGTCGCAAAGAGTCAGACACGACTGATCGATTTCACTTCACATATTTCTGTGTATATACATATGTGTGTGTGTGTGTGTGTGTGTGTGTGTGTATATATATATATAGGGTTAACCAAGAAGGTCATTCAGGTTTTTCATAAGATCTTAAAGAAAAAAAATGAACTTTTGGTCAATATCCAGTTCAGTTAAGTTCAGTCGCTCAGTCGTGTCCAACTCTCCGCGACCCCATGAATCACAGCACGCCAGGCCTCCCTGTCCATCACCAACTCCTGGAGTTCACTCAAACTCATGTCCACAGAGTCGGTGATGCCATCCAGCCATCTCATTCTCTGTCGTCCCCTTCTCCTCCCGCCCCCAACCTTTCCCAGCATCAGAGTCTTTTCCAGTGAGTCAGCTCGTCGCATGAGGTGGCCAAAGTATTGCAGTTTCAGCCTCAGCATCAGTCCCTCCAATGAACACCCAGGATCGATCTCCCTTAGAATGGACTGGTTGGATCTCCTTGCAGTACAAGGGACTCTCAAGAGTCTTCCCCAAGACCAGAGTTCAAAAGCATCAATTCTTCGGTGATCAGCTTTCTTCACAGTCCAACTCTCACATCCATACATGACCACGGGAAAAACAATAGCCTTGACTAGACGGACCTTTGTTGGCAAAGTCATGTCTCTGCTTTTTAATATATTATCAAGGTTGGTCATAACTTTCCTTCCAAGGAGTAAGCGCCTTTTAATTTCATGGCTGCAATCAGCATCTGCAGTGGTTTTGGAGCCCCCCAAAATAAAGTCTGACACTGTTTCCACTGTTTTTCCATCTATTTCCCATGAAGTGATGGGACCAGATGCCATGATCTTTGTTTTCTGAATGTTGAGCTTCAAGCCAACCTTTTCACTCTCCTCTTTCACTTTCAGCAAGAGGCTTTTGAGTTCCTCTTCACTTTCTGCCATAAGGGTAGTGTCATCTGCATATCTGAGATTATTGATATTTCTCCCAGCAATCTTGATTCCAGCTTGTGCTTCTTCCAGCCCAGCGTTCCTCATGATGTACTCTGCATATAAGTTAAATAAGCAAGGTGACAATATACAGCCTTGACGCACTCCTTTTCCTATTTGGAACCAGTCTGTTGTTCCATGACCAGTTCTGACTGTTGCTTCCTGACCTGCATACAGGTTTCTCAAGAGGCAGGTCAGGTGGTCTGGGATTCCCATCTCTTTCAGAATGTTCCACAGTTTATTGTGATCCACACAGTTAAAGGCTTTGGCATAGTCAATGAAGCAGAAATAGTTGTTTTTCTGGAACTCTCTTGCTTTCTTCATGATCCAGCGGATGTTGGAAATTTGATCTCTGGTGCCTCTGCCTTTTCTAAAACCTGCTTGAACATCTGGGAGTTCACGGTTCACATATTGCTGAAGCCTGGCTTGGAGAATTTTGAGCATGACTTTACTAGCGTGTGAGATGAGTGCAATTGTGCAGTAGTTTGAGCATTCTTTGGCATTGCCTTTCTTTGGGATTGGAATGAAGACTGACCTCTTCCAGTCCTGTGGCCACTGCTGAGTTTCCAAATTTGCTGGCATATTGAGTGCAGCACTTTCACAGCATCATTTTCAAGATTTGAAATAGCTCACCTAGAATTCCATCACCACCACTAGCTTTGTTCATAGTGATAGTTTCTAAGGCCCACTTGACTTCACATTCCAAGATGTCTGGCTCTAGGTCAGTGATCACGTTATCGTGACTATCTTGGTTGTGAAGATCTTTTTTATACAGTTCTTCTGTGTATTCTTGCCACCTCTTCTTAATATCTTCTGCTTTGGTTAGGTCCCTACCATTTCTATTCTTTATCGAGCCCATCTTTGCATGAAATGTTCCCTTGGAATCTCTAATTTTCTTGAAGAGATCTCTTGTTTTTCCTTTTCTGTTGTTTTCCTCTATTTCTTTGCATTGATCACTGAGGAAGGCTTTCTTATCTCTCCTTGCTATTCTTTGGAACTCTGCATTCAAATGCTTATATCTTTCCTTTTCTCCTTTGCTTTTCGCTTCTCTTCTTTTCACAGCTATTTGTAAGGCTTCTTCAAACAGACATTTTGCTTTTTTGCATTTCTTTTCCATGGGGATGGTCTTGTCCCTGTCTCCTGTACAATGTCACAAACCTCCATCCAGAGTTCATCAGGCACTCTATCTATCAGATCTAGTCCCTTAAATCTATTCCTCACTTCCACTGTATAATCATAAGGGATTTGATTTAGGTCATGTCTGAATGGTCTAGTGGTTTCCCCTACTTTCTTCAAATTAAGTCTGAATTTGGCAATAAGGAGTTCGTGATCTGAGCCACAGTCAGCTCCTGGTCTTGTTTTTGTTAACTGTATACAGCTTCTCCATCTTTGGCTGCAATGAATATAATCAATCTGATTTTGGTGTTGAAGATCTGGTGATGTCCATGTGTAGAGTCTTCTCTTGTGTTGTTGGAAGAGCGTGTTTGCTATGACCAGTGCATTCTCTTGACAAAACTCTATGATCATTTGCCCTGCTTCATTCCGTGCTCCAAGGCCAAATTTGCCTGTTACTCCAGGTGTTTCTTGACTTCCTACTTTTGCATTCCAGTCCCCTATAATGAAAAGGATATCTTTTTTGGGTGTTAGTTCTAAAAGGTCTTGTAGGTGTTCATAGAACCGTTCAACTTCGGCCTCTTCAGAGTTACTTGTTGGGGCATAGGCCTGGATTACTCTAATATTGAATGGGTTGCCATGGAAACAAACAGAAATCATTCTGTCGTTTTTAAGATTGCATCCAAGTACTGCATTTCGGACTCTTTTGTTGACCATGATGGCTACTCCATTTCTTCTAAGGGATTCCTGCCCACAGTAGTAGATATAATGGTCATCTGAGTTAAATTCACCCATTCCAGTCCATTTTAATTCACTGATTCCTAGAATGTCTATGTTCACTCTTGTCATCTCCTGTTTGACCACTTCCAATTTGCCTTGATTCATGGACCTAACATTCCAGGTTCCTATGCAATATTGCTCTTTACAGCACCGGACCTTGCTTCTATCATCGGTCACATCCACAACTGGGTATTAGTTTTGCTTTTGCTCCATCCCTTTATTCCTTCTAGAGTTACTTCTCTAGTGATCTCCAGTAGCATACTGGGCACCTACCGACCTGGGGAATTCCTCATTCAGTATCCTATCATTTTGCCCTTTGTTACTGTTCATGGGGTTCTCAAGGCAAGTATACTGAAGTGGTTTGCCATTCCCTTCTCCAGTGGACCACATTCGGCTGTGGTCCATGTGATCAGATCGGCTAGTTTCCTGTGATTATGATTTCAGTGTGTCTGCCCTCTGTTGCCCCCTCACAATACCTACCGTCTTATTTGGGTTTCTCTTACCTTGGTCGTGGAAAATCTCTTCACAGCCACTCAGCAAAGTGCAGCCGCTGTACCTTACCTTGGACGAGAAGTATCTCCTCAAGGCCGTCCCTCCTGACCTTGAAGGTGGAGTAGCTTCTCTTGGCCCTCCTGCTCCCGCGCAGCCACTGCCTATGGGACGTGGGGCAGCTCCTCTCGGCCCCCGGCCCTGGCCTCAGGCATGGGGTAGCTCCTCTCGGCCGCGCCTCCTTGCCTGGTCTGTTGTGCCGCCGGGGCTCTCGCGTCTGCGCTGCTGGGGCCGGAGATTAATATATTTTTCCATTATGGTTTTTCAGAGGTAATTGAAACTATCCTGTTATGTGTAGTAGCACCTTGTTGTTTATCATTCCTATATATTATAGTTTGCATTTGTTAATCCAAGCTCCCAATTCTCCCCGTCCCCCATCTTCCAACTCAGCAACTCTGTTTTCTATTTCCGAGTGTTTTACAAACTGGTCTTGGAATGTAGAGACATTCTCCTATCAGTTTCCTAGGCTGAAGAGATTGCCTCTGGCATCACAGGTAAATGGAGCTGGAGCTGATCACATACCTAGGGCTGGGTCTGCAGCGTGGCCTGCAATTGACCGTCATTTGCCTGGGTCTTTGGTAGGTATGGATCATGCCTTGTTCAGTGGCAGGTGGGGCTGACTGCAGGCCCCTCTTCAGAGGGCTGCTTCTGGGACAAGTGTATGCAGTCTATAAACAGTGAGACTGTTACTAGGTTTGTGGATATCATGGCTCCTGCTGGGTCCCTGGAAGGGCCCCCACTAGACCAGGCAGGTCCACTTCCAGAATTTGCTAGGAACAGCTGGAGCCAGGCCATAGGGCCACTTCAAGATGTGCTGTCTGACTGATCAGCAGGTCTGCCTCCACTGGCATTAACAGGTATGTCTCTGAGTATCTTTGGGTGAATAGGACAGATCTCAGATCATATCTGAGAGTTGTTGGAGCTGGGTCACAGGATGCTTCAAAGTTGATAGGTAGGGCTGAAATCAGTGAGCTTGTTACGTAAAGAAAGAGCAGGCATTACTGCTCTTGAGTCTCTTGGAGATGATGACAGGTCAAACAGGGCTGTAACTGAATCCAGGGGGAACAGAAGTATTTATGGAGCTGTAGCCAGGACAATAGGAGAAGGCAATGGCACCCCACTCCAGTACTCTTGCCTGGAAAATTCCATGGACGGAGGAGCCTGGTAGGCTTCAGTTCATGGGGTCGTGAAGAGTTGGACATGACTGAGCGACTTCACTTTCCCTTTTCACTTTCATGCATTGGAGAAGGAAATGGCAACCCAGTCCAGTGTTCTTGCCTGGAGAATCTCAGGGATGGGGGAGCCTGGTGGGCTGCCGTCTATGGGGTTGTACAGAGTCAGACATGACTGAAGCAACTTAGCAGCAGCACCAGCATCCACGACCATGGTCATCGACCCTGCCACCCGGATATGAACTTGCCTTCTCAAAACAACCCTTCTTGGTCTTGAAGTCCACCTGGATTTGGCATCCTCCTATCTGGACCTTGTCACTTTCACAAAGGCCCTTCAGTCTGTGAATGACTGTCAAATTATGGTTACTTGAAAGTCATTCCCCAAATCCCTATGTCTTTAATATTATGGACTCTCATGGTTCAATCAAAATTTCATTTTAGTTTGACTTATGAAACTAAATATTAGTTATGGCTAATACATCAGATTGGTAAAGTGCTATCTATACAAAAATCATTTTTTTTTCACTTGAAAAACTCTAGTTACTGGTTGAGGATTTAGGGGACATAAGTGGAACATTTATACCAGAAGCATATATATTCATATCAACTCCTCATTATTGGACAATTGATGCTTTTGAACTATGGTGTTGGAGAAGACTCTTGAGAGTCCCTTGTACTGCAAGGAGATCCAACCAGTCCATTCTAAGGGAGATCGATCCTGGGTGTTCATTGGAGGGACTGATGCTGAGGCTGAAACTGCAATACTTTGGCCACCTCATGAGACGAGTTGACTCACTGGAAAAGACTCTGATGCTGGGAAAGGTTGGGGGCGGGAGGAGAAGGGGACGACTGAGAATGAGATGGCTGGATGGCATCACCGACTCTGTGGACAGGAGTTTGAGTGAGCTCCGGGAGTTGGTGATGGACAGGGAGGCCTGGCGTGCTGTGATTCATGGGGTCCTGGAGAGTCGGACACGACTGAGAGACTGAACTGAACTGAACTGAACTGAAAGCAATACCAGTTCTAATTTTTTTATACTATATAGCTATCAAATATCTTCATAAAAATATAATCTATATGAACTGTATACTGTAATATATAGTGAAGATATTGAGTAGAAAGACTGTAATAACTTCACTGATTTCAAGTGTATTTCTCTCGAGAATTACAATCTGCATGAATTCAGGAAAAGTTTTTAGAAATTATACCTCATACATTTATGTCAAAGTATATTTTTGGTAAAATTATGAAACCTGAAATCATTTTTAAACAGTCAGAGACAACACTATATATTTTTTTAAAAAATTCAGATTTTAGAATGCTAGGTTGAATAATGAACATATATGCCATATGTACTACTGGCTTTTCTGCTTTCAAAAAGTCACACATCAACTTTGAGCAATGTTTCTTACTCCATAAAGTAGAGTTATCTTGCAGGAGTGTTTTGAAATCAATTATATGATGTGTGCTATTTTCCAACACATTATCGTTAGTACATACGTTTTTAATTAATTTTGGTGTCAGTAATATCTGTTTATTAAAGTTTGTAATTTTAATGACCAAATTTTTAGTGGCTATGAAAGTGAAATGAAAGTGCAGTTTGCTCAGTTGTGACTAGCACTATGAGACCCCATGGACTATACTGTACATGGAATTGTTCAGGTCAGAATACTGAAGTGGGTAGCTGGCTAACAGAGTTTTGAAAGAGAATGCACTGGTCATAGCAAACACTCTCTTCCAAAAACATAAGAAAAGACTCTACACATGGACATCACCAGATGGCCAACACCAAAATCAGATTGATTATATTCTTTGCAGCCAAAGATGGAGAAGCTCTATACAGTCAGCAAAAACAAGACTGGGACCTGACTGGGGCTCAGATCGTGAACTCTTTATTGCCAGATTGCGACTTAAATTCAAGAAAGTAGGGAAAACCACTAGACCATTCAGATACGATCTAAATCAAATCCCTTATGAATATACTGTGGAAGTGAGAAATAGATTCAAGGGATTAGATCTGATAGAGTGCGTGAAGAATTATGGATGGAGGTTCATGACATTGTACAGGAGGCAGGGATTAAGACCATTCCCAAGAAAAAGAAATGCAAAAAGGCAAAATGGTTGTCTGGGGAGGCCTTACAAATAGTTGAGAAAAGAAGAAAAGTGAAAGGCAAAGGAGAAAAGGAAAGATATACCCATCTGAATTCAGGGTTCCAAAGAATAGCAAGGGGAGATAAGAAAGCCTTTCTCAGTGATCAGAGCAAAGAAATAGAGGAAACCAGGAAACCAGGAAACAGAAAAGTCTAGAGATCTCTTCAAGAAAATTAGAGATACCAAGGGAACATTTCATGCCATGATGGTAACAATAAAGGACAGAAGTGGTATGGACCTAACAAGAGCAGAAGATATTAATAAGAGATGGCAAAAATACACAGAAGAACTACCAAAAAGACCTTCATGACCCAGATAAGCAAGATAGTGAGATCACTCACGTAGAGCCAGACATCCTGTAATGTGAAGTCAAGTGGGCCTTAGGAAGCATCACTATGATCAAAGCTAGTAGAGGTGATGAAATTCCCGTTGAACTATTTCAAATCTTAAAAGATGATGCTGTGAAAGTTCTGCACTCAATATGCCATCAAATTTGGAAAACACAGCAATGGCAATAGGACAGGAAAAGGTCAGTTTTCCTTCTAATCCCAAAGAAAAGCAATGCCAAAGAATGCTCAAACTACTGCATAAATACACTCTTCTCATATGCTACCAAAGTAATGGTCAAAATTCTCCAAGCCAGGCTTCAACAGTATGTTAACCATGATCTTCCAGATGTTCAAGCTGGATGAACTGAGCCTTTCCCTTCTCCAGGACATCATCCCAACCAATGAATTGAACCCAGGTCTTCCACATTTCAGGCATACTGTTTACCAGCTGGGCCAGAAGGGAAGCTAGCAATGGTACTGTTCAGTCTAAAACCAGTAAATTTAAAGCACTTTTCAGTTCAGTTCAGCCACTCACTCATGTCTGACTCTTTGTGACCCCATGGGATGCAGGACACCAGGCTACCCTGTCCATCACCAACTCCCCAAGTTTACTTAAACTCGTGTCCATTGAGTCAGTGATGTCATCCAACCATCTCATCCTCTCTCGTCTCCTTTTCCACCTGCCTTCAATCTTTCCCAGCATCAGGTTCATTTCAAATGAGTCAGTTTGAATGAATGTTCAATGAATGAACATTCCAATGAATGTTCAGGATGAATTTCCTTTAGGATGGTCTGGTTGGATCTCCTTGCTGTCCAAGGGACTCTCAAGAGTTTGTTCCAATGCCACAGTTCAACAGCATCAATTCTTTGGTGCTCATCTTTCTTTATAGTCCAAGTCACTCATCCATACATGATTTCTGCAAAAACCAAAGCTTTGACTAGATGGACCTTTGTTGGTAAAGTAATGTTACTGCTTTTTAATACACTGTCTAGGTTGGTCATAACTTTTCTTCCAAGGAGCAAGCGTCTTTTAATTTCATGGTTGTAGTCACCATCTGCTGTGATTTTGGAGCCCAAAAAGATAAAGTCTGTCACTATTCCCATTGTTTTCCCATCTATTTCCCATGAAGTGATGGGCCCAGATGCCATGATCTTAGTTTTCTGAATGTTAAGCCAACATCTTTACTCTCCTCTTTCACTTTCATCAAGAGGCTCTTATGTTCTTCTTCACTTTCTGCCATAATGGTGGTGTCATCTACATATCTGAGGTTATTGATATTTCTCCTGCCAATCTTGATTCCAGCTTGTGCTTCATCCAACCCAGCGTTTCTCATGATGTACTCTGCATATAAGTTAAATAAGCAGGGTGACAATATATAGCCTTGACATACTCCTTTTCTTATTTGGAACCAGTCTATTGTTCCGTGTCCAGTTCTAACTGTTGCTTCCTGACCTGCATACAGATTTTTCTGGAGGCAGGTATGGTGGCCCGGTATTCCCATCTCTTGAAGAATGTTCCACAGTATGTTGTGAACCACACAGACAAAGGTTCTGGCATAGTCAATAAAGGAGAAACAGATGTTTTTCTGGAACTCGTTGCTTTTCCGATGATCCAGCGGATGTTGGCAATTTGATCTCTGATTCATTTGCCTTTTCTAAATCCAGTTTGAACATCTGCAATTTCATGGTTCATGTATTGTTGAAGCCTGGCTTGGAGAATTTTGACCATTACTTTGCTAGCATGTGAGAAGAGTGCAATTGTGTGGTAGTTTTGAGCATTCTTGCCATTGCCTTTATTTGGGATTGGAATGAAGACTGACTTTTTCCAGTCCTGTGGCCACTGATGCATTTTCCAAATTTGATGGCATATTGAGTGCAGCGCTTTCACAGCATCATCTTTTAAGATTTGAAATAGCTCAATGGAAATTCCATCACCTCCACTAGCTTTGTTCATACTCTTAATGTTCAAGTTTATGCTTCCTAAGGCCCACTTGACTTTGCATTCCAGGATGTCTGGCTCTCAGTGAGTGATCACATCATCGTGGTTATCTGGGTCTTGAAGATCTTTTTGGTATAGTTCTTCTGTGTATTCTTGCCACCTCTCTTTAATATCTTCTGCTTCTGTTAGGTCCATACCATTTCTGTTCTTTATTGTTCCCATCTTTGCATGAAATGTTCTCTTGGTATCTTTAATTTTCTTGAAGAGATCTCGTCTTTCCCATTCTCTTGTTTTCCTCTATTTCATTGCACTGATTACTGAAGAAGGCTTTTTTATATCTCCTTGCTATTCTCTGGAACTCTGCATTCAAATGGGTACATCTTTTCTTCTCCTTTGTCTTTAGCTTCTCCGCTTTTCTCAGTTATTTGTAAGGCCTCCTCAGACTAACCATTTTTCCTTTTTGCATTTCTTTTTCTTGGGGATGGTCTTGATGCCTGCCTTCTGTAAAATTTCACGAACCTCCATCCATAATTCTTCAGGCACTCTTTCTATCAGATCTAATCCCTTGAATCTATTTCTCACTTCCACAGTATAATCGTAAGGGATTTGATTTAGGTCATATCTGAATGGTCTAGTGGTTTCCCCTACTTTCTTGAATTTAAGTCTGAATTTGGCAATAAGGAGTTCATGATCTGAGCCACAGTCAAGCCCAGTCTTGTTTTGCTGACTGTATAGAGCTTCTCCATCTTGGGCTGCAAAGAATATAATCAATCTAATTTTGGTTTTGACCATCTGGGGATGTCCGTGTGTAGAGTCTTCTCTTATGTTTTTGGAAGAGAGTGTTTGCTATGACCAGTGCATTCTCCTGGCAAATTCTATCAGCATTTTTGCTGCTTCACTCTGTACTCCAAGGCCAACATAGCAGTTACATTGCAACTATTTGACTATAGAACAAGAAAACCAGGATATATTTCAACACACTAATTTTTTTTTTCAGAATCCTTTATATTTATTTATTTTTACAATATTGTATTGGTTTTGCCATACATTGACATGAATCCGCCCCGGGTGTACATGTATTCCCCATCCTGAACCCCACTCCCACTTCCGTCCCCATACCATCCCACTAGTTCATCCCAGTACACCAGCCCCAAGCATCCTGCATCATGCATCGAACCTGGACTGATGATTTGTCTCACATAGTATAATATACATGTTTCAATGCCATTCTCCCAAATCATCCCACCCTTGCCCTCTCCCACAGAGTCTAAAAGACTGTTCTATACATATGTGTCATCACACTAATTTTAGCATAGTTCTTGCATAAAATAAAATACCCACCGATGGTATATAAAAGATAAATTTTGCACAGTGCTCTTTATGTACCAACTTTGAAAATAATAAGTCTAGGTACTGAGATATTCATTTTATGCTTCTATTATTAAATTCTGTTATTTCAGAGGTAGTTATAGTATTTTAAGGTTGATTTTAGATAGTCTGAAACATAAATTGATAATCTAAGTCTCCTGTGTCCCTATAGATGTGTTTGTGATATAAATAACTGTTAAGTGGGCAAACATCTTTTTTCAGTTATTTTACACTTAATGTAGTTTAGATCGTGTCTTTTTATTTATTAAGATATTAACCTTATTCTATGAAAAATTTTTGGTCTCAATTTAAATTTCATTAATTAAAAATTAAAGCATATATTTTCTCATGTTCGAGGATGCCAGAATCACTAGTATACATGCTAGTGTTTTTAGAATCAAGTTTTGGGTCACCTTTCCTTTTTTTTTAGGGCTTTTATAAACAATCTTTAACCATTGTCCCAGGAATATAAATAATAATTTGTTAACTCTTCATATCCCTAATCCTGAATTGCCATTGGAGCTCCAGATTCATATACAGTCTACATGCCCTCTATACCTAAGTGTCTAACAAAAAATTCAAACCAAACTTCGTCAAAACAGAACACTTGATTCCATCCTCTGTCCTGAATTTCCACTAGATTCCATCTTCTGTCTTTGATCTCCACCACTATTTTTCTCATTTAATAAAACAGCTCAGCTATGTATCCAGTTGCTCAAATCAAAATATAGATTCTCAAGCAGTATCTCAAGTATGGTCAAAACTTGTTCAGAGAAGTTGGGGTTATAGGGGTTTTTATTAAAGATTCAAAATTTGAAGGATAAAGTGAAAATTTCTAGGTAGTGTATAGATACAGAATATGAGAATAAAATAGTGGAGGTGCATACAGCGAAATAGGAAGAGTGTGTGAGATAATAGGACTATATGAGATAAAAGAATTCTAGAAGTTCTGGTTTCTTGTTATAAACAAAATTAATGGACATATGGTAGATGCTTTACTAAACTGTCTGTGGTTATTTTCTTCCCTATATCCATTTTGGTTTAACTATAACCTTGGGATTCCACCACTATGAATAATAATCTACCTATGGACTGTTTTTCAGATGGTTTTGTAACGTTCCGGTTAAAGGCATTTTAAGAAAATGGCAACATACATTATGAAACCTAGGTCTCCACATGTGACCTAACAGGATGCAACCACATAGAGAGCCATATCAGTCCCAGTTGCCCCAGGTGACATCCCAGACAAGTGAGAAAACCAAGCGAAGATCAGCAAAGTTAACTTTTTGATGTTCTTCATATGACAACAGACATTTAAGGGGGTCCTTGAGACAAAAATGATCTCCCAACTTAGTAAGGACTGATGTGGAGATTCCCATAACTGTGAGTTAAATAAATTGTTTTGTTTTAGCCATTAAGTCTTATAAACATTAGTTTTACAATTAATGAGCAGCAATACTTTGGCCACCTCATGCAACGAGTTGACTCACTGGAAAAGACTCTGATGCTGGGAAAGGTTGGGGGCGGGAGGAGAAGGGGACGACGGAGAATGAGATGGCTGGATGGCATCACCGACTCTGTGGACATGAGTTTGAGTTTACTCCGGGAGTTGGTGATGGACAGGGAGACCTGGCGTGCTGTGATTCATGGGGTCACGGAGAGTCGGACACGACTGAGCGACTGAAATGAACTGAACTGAACTGAACTAAATGTACCATGGATGTGGTCTTGACCAATTCATGATGGACAGTGGTGATAAGATGTGAATGCCAGATGGTGAGAAAGGTGGATGTCTAGGTCCTCCATGGGGTGAGGAAATTTCTGTGGATGTTCTGACTCCTAAAGATGAAAATGAAAGAGACTATAAAGGAATCTTACTCTGATCCCTTCAGAGTTTACTCTTCATCCCTATTGGTGTAGATTAGGAGAATTTTAAGAAAACATATTTTATGCAGATCTTAATACCTTCAATGGAAAAGATTGGGCCATTCTTATTTCTTTGGTGTTCAAAATAAACTCTCCAAAATACACAGAACTGTACAAAAAAGATCTTCATGACCAAGATAATCACGATGGCATGATCACTCACCTAGAGCCAGACATCTTGGAATGTGAAATCAAGTGGGCCTTAGGAAGCATCACTATGAACAAAGTTAGTGGAGGTGATGGAATTCCAGTTGAGCTATTACAAATCCTGAAAGATGATACTGTGAAAGTGCTGTACTCAATATGCCAGCAAATTTGGAAAACTCAGCAGTGGCCACAGGACTGGAAAAGGTCAGTTTTCATTCCAATCCCAAAGAAAGGCAATGCCAAAGAATGCTCAAACTACCGCACAATCGCACTCATCTCACACGCTAATAAAGTCATGCTCAAAATTCTCCAAGCCAGGCTTCAGCAATACGTGAACTGTGAACTTCCAGATGTTCAAGCAGGTTTTAGAAAAGGCAGATGCACCAGAGATCAAATTGCCAACATCCGCTGGATCATGGAGAAAGGAAGAGAGTTCCAGAAAAACATCTATTTCTGCTTCATTGACTATGCCAAAGCCTTTAACTGTGTGGATCACAATAAACTGTGGAAAATTCTGAAAGAGATGGGAATACCAGACCACCTGACCTGCCTGTTGAGAAACCTGTATGCAGGTCAGGAAGCAACAGTTAGAACTGGACATGGAACAAAAGACTGGTTCCAAATAGGAAAAGGAGTACGTCAAGGCTGTATATTGTCACCCTGCTTATTTAACTTATATGCAGAGTACATCATGAGGAACTCTGGGCTGGAAGAAGCACAAGCTGGAATCAAGATTGCTGGGAGAAATATCAATAACCTTATCTATGCAGATGACACCACCCTTATGGCAGAAAGTGAAGAGAAACTAAAAAACCTCTTGGTGAAAGTGAAAGAGGAGAGTGAAAAGGTTGGCTTGAAGCTCAACATTCAGAAAACAAAGATCATGGCATCTGGTCCCATCACTTCATGGGAAATAGATGGGGAAACAGTGGAAGCAGTGTCAGACTTTATGTTTTTGGGCTCCAAAATCACTGCAGATGCTGATTGCAGCCATGAAATTAAAAGACACTTACTCCTTGGAAGGAAAGTTATGACCAACCTAGATAGTATATTAAAAAGCAGAGACATTACTTTGCCAACAAAGGTCCGTCTAGTCAAGGCTATGTTTTTTCCCGTGGTCATGTATGGATGTGAGAGTTGGACTGTGAAGAAAGCTGATCGCCAAAGAATTGATGCTTTTGAACTGTGGTGTTGGAGAAGACTCTTGAGAGTCCCTTGGACTGCAAGGAGATGCAACCAGCCCATTCTAAAGGAGATCAATCCTGGGTGTTCATTGGAAGGACTGATGCTAAAGCTGAAACTCCAATACTTTGGCCACCTCATGCGACAAGTTGACTCACTGGAAAAGACTCTGATGCTGGGAGGGTTTGGGGGTGGCAGGAGAAAGGGATGACAGCGAATGAGATGGCTGTATGGCATCACTGACTCGATGGATGTGAGTTTGAGTGAACTCCAGGAGTTGGTGATGGGCAGAGTGGTCTGGTGTGCTGTGATTCATGGGGTTGCAAAGAGTTGGACACGACTGAGCAACTGAACTGAACTGAACTAAAGAAATGGTGCTGAAAATGAATGTACTTTTTTCCCTGAAGCTGAAACTCCAATACTTGGCCACCTGATGTGAAGAGCCAACTCACTGGAAAAGACCCTTATGCTGGGAAAGATTGAGGGCAAAAGGAGAAGGGGGTGACAGAGGATGAGTTTGTTGGATGGCATCACTGACTCAATGGACATGCGTTTGAGCAGACTCTGGGAGATAGGGAAAGATAGGAAAACCTGGCATGCTGCAGTTCATGGGGTCACATAGAGTCAGACACAAATTAGCAACTGAACAACAACCAATTTCAGTTTTAATATAGAAAAATGAAAATACTGACTAGCTCAATATGTTTAACTTCTTCATCTCTTCATGGACTGGAGGAAGAATATACTACACATTATCATTTAAAATTGTTTTGAGGTTTGTAAGTAGTTTTGATCAATGTATCAACACTTTTTGGACTTTTTCTTTGATATCTATAGCTCACACTTTCTCTCTTGTGTGGCTGAAAGTGAAGAACTTTGTAAAGAAATCACACAAGTGAAGGAAGCCAAACCCCAGAGTCATTACCAGGAGGTGATCCAGGAGAGTCTTGTAACCTGGAAATTGGTATGAGATAAAAAATTTATTGTATTAAGGAAATGAAATAGTTGAGCAGTTTATTATAGCATCTAGTGAGTGTTATCCTGTTTAATATTGACTGTTTAATATAGTCAGAGCTATGGTTTTTCAGTAGAAATGCATGCATGTGAGTGTTGAACCATAAAAAAGGCTTAGCCCTGAATAATTGATTCTTTTGAACTTTGCTGTTAGAGAAGACTCTTGAGAGTCCCTTGGACTGCAAGGAGATTGAACCAGTCCATCCTACAGGAAATCAGTCCTGAATATTCATTGGAAGGACTGATGCTGAAGCTGCAATATTTTGGCCACCTGATGCGAAGAACCAACTCATTAGACAAGACCCTGATGCTGGGAAAGATTGAAGGTAGGAGAAGAAGCCGGTGAGAGAGGATGAGATGGTTGGATGGCATCACTGATTCAATGGACATGAGTTTAAGCAATCTCCAGGATGGTGAAGGACAGGGAAGTCTGGCATGCTGCCATCCATGGGGTCACAAAGAGTCAGGCACATCATTTTGCATGACTCAAAATCTTTTTTTTTTTAATTTATTTATTCAAAATCTTTAAGTAGCACTGTTCCTATTTATCCCTAGTTATTTCATATCCAAAGATAATTTCTTTTAAAAAGTCCAAATTTTATATTAAAATAATTTTTTAAATTAAAAAATAATATGCTACATTAAAATAATATACTATGTGGACATAACTATGCTTAGTTTATTTGCACTTTTTCTCATTCTACTGCTTTATAAAATTTCTATTGGAATACAGTTGCTTTACAGTATTGTGTTAGTTTCTACTGTGCAGCAAAGTGAACTGGCCAAACACATATGTATATTCCCTCTTTTTGAATTTCCTTCCCATTTAGGTCATCGCAGAGCATTTAGTAGAATTTCCTGTGGTATACAGTGTGTTTTCATTTATTGTCTATTTATGCATAGTATAAATATTATATCTATGTCAATCTCAGTCTCCCATTCATCCCACCCTCCTTTCCCCCTTAGCGTCTATATGTTTGTTCTCTAAGATAGTCGGTACCAAGTTTTTCAGATTTGACATATATGCATTCATATACTTTACTGCCTCTTTTTCTTCACTGTGTAATACAGAATACAGGAAATGCAATCTGCACTGTTAGGGATGGAAGCTCGTGTCTTGCTTTACTAGATTCCTATTCTCATTGTGCATAGCTGCCTTTACATGAAGTAAGTGTGCTGCAGTTATAATTGCGAATGGAGCCTACTTATAGCTATGGTCTATAATTGGCGTGCTTTCTTTCTGACTTGGAAATGATTAAGTTAAAATCTATTGGGTAGGGATTTTTGTACAGTTTTTACTGAAACTTACAAATCTGTCAGTGATACTGAAGAAGCTTCAAAGAATGGCAACACAGGATTAGGAATTTTCTGAATGGTTTATACACTAGTGAACATTTTCCTAGAGCTGTTAAGTACAGAAATACTAGACTATCTGTGCTAAATAGAAATTAACTCTAGAACTGCTAAGCCTGAGTTCACCTTTTGGACTGCCAGTTTTAAAGGAAGACCCTCTGCTCTGGAACACATGCTGAGATTTGTTGTTGGAAACTGTCATAGGAGCCAGCTTATATCTGCCTCCTTCTTGCTTGCCCCCTCTCTGGAGGCAGCTTCCCTTGTGATGCACCCCCCGCCAATGATGCTCCCATTAGTGATAGAATAAAAGGCAGCACCTAGCATGTGTTATTGCCTAGAAGCTTCAATCAGAATCTAATCAGGTCTTTGATATAAAAAAATAAATAGAATAAAAGATGCTATAAAAAAATAAAAACACACAGATAAAGGGCTTTGTGTTTGGGTTGGAGAGAAGGTAGGAAGAACGGAGACGGTAGTATGGAAACAGATACACTACCATATATAAAGTAGATAGCCAAATATTTGCTATATGGCTCAGGGAACTCAAACCAGGGCTCTGTAACTGAGGTTGTATGGGGTGGCAGGAGGGAGAGAGGTTCAACAGAGAGGGGACATACGTATACCTATGGCTGATTCATGTTGATGTATGGCAGAAATCAACACAATATTGTAAACCAATTTCCTTCAATTAAAATTATGTATATTATAGAAAGATATAGATAGATAGATATAAAAGAACAAATAGCACAATGGGGACATATTTAGACAAATTCTCAATATGGAATATTATCAAGGTAACGTATCTGTCTCTTTAAGAGTCAAAGACACAATAAAAGAAGACATGATTTTTCTGGAGTAAAATAGACTTACATTTGATAACAACAAACAGCAACAAAATTAACTCTAAAAGTGAAAACCAAAGAAAGAAGAGAAAGAAGGAATTGTTGAAACTGAAACATGATGCTCAGAAACTGCTCTTTATGCATGATGACCTCTATTATGATAACTGGGGTTTGCATTCTCTAAGTATGAAGAAAGGGTTTCATATCATGTTAAAACATCATTCTTGTTACCTTTAATAGGTATATTAAAATCAAAGACAAAAATCTCAATTTTTTTCACAAAATTTTGAAAAATATTTTGGCATGAAATAGTTTTAACTATGGTATTTGTAATGGATGCATCTATCTACCTGACTACCTACACATTTTCTTATATATTAGGCTTTAAAATCCACTGATATCAGTTTGCACAGTACAAACAAACAGACAAAATATGCATAGTTGAACAAATTTGTGAAAAAATATGTCCTTTTAAAAGTGTTTTCCCCTTTACAGATTGATGTTGATCATTGGCATATCTTCGTATGTTCTCTGGGTCAAATTTCTTTTCCTGAAATGGATGTATAAATACAGACACAAATGCTCCTACCAAATACCCTTTGGCCTTACCATTTTCAGAACCAGTGCTCTTGATCTCCTCAATGATCTTCAAGAGTTCTGCTAGTGCCAACATGACACTCTTTTACCAAAATACAACTATCCGGAAAGGACATAGTTTTTGAAACTCTACTCTTTTCCATCAAATTCTTACTGTCCACAGATCAGCTTCTCAGCTACTTGACAGAAGGATTCATGTGATATTAAGAAAAGTATGACATGACAGAACACAACGTGTGAGTGTTCTTAGATGAGGAAGCCAGGCCTTGGTGAAAATACAAAGGCTGCTAGCTATGGTGGCTCCAAACACTGGCAAAGCAATAGAGTGAGAGCTTTGATAAAATGTCTCCATGAACACATTACATAGAACATTTAACAAACATACATTTACAAAATAAGAGAGAAACAGACGACCTTAGAAATAAGTAAGAAAGTATATGATTTCTCTAGGGTAGGAAGCATTATATGTACTCACATTTTTATAGACTGTTTCACTAACTACAGCTAGATGATTTTGTGACATCAAGAGAACTCTTCAGGAAGAGGGTCAGAGTTTATGAAAATACATCTATTCTCTTGCCATATGCTAGGTATTTATTAATAATATTATACATAACAGAAACCCTTCTCCTTTGCTGCTTTTGCTTATTATTTCCATCTGTCAAATGGGGACTCTCTAGGGTCAGCTGGAGAAAATTACTTCAGAGAGAATGTTGCTTATAAACCTCAAGTTATATGTTGTATACTCTGAAAGTTCCTTCATCACATTATAATTATGTTTTATTTATTGATTCATAGCTGTTAAGGCATAATGCTCTTATAAAAAATGTCTTAATTTAAAGATTAATTTATTGAACATATGAAAATCAGACATTTTTAAAAGATCTACTTTAGGATAAGGTTCTTTTAGTTGAATAACATGGTTATATCTAAATGTATATAGTAGACAGTGAAGAATATGCTCATGGCTTTGACTGTTAGAATAGCATTTTAAAACTTTCTTTGACTTATGCTTTCCTAGTGAAGAGTACTGTAAAAGGCAATGGCACCCCATTCCAGTACTCTTGCCTGGAAAATCTCATGGATGGAGGAGCCTGGTGGGCTGCAGTCCATGGGGTCGCAGAGTCGGACACGACTGAGCGACTTCACTTTCACTTTTTACTTTCATACATTGGAGAAGGAAATGGCAACCCACCCCAGTGTTCTTGCCTGGAGAATCCCAGGGATGGGGGAACTTGGTGGGTCGCCGTCTATGGAGTCACACAGAGTCGAACATGACTGAAGAGACTTAGCAGCAGCAGCAGCAGTGAAGAGTACAAAGTTAAGGGAAACCTTGAAGAGACATTTGGTAATAAACAACAACTATCAGTTGTTGTCTATTATCACATCAATGACATCTTATTTTGCATATATTCTGGGATAAATTCAAGGAGCGTTTGTAACATTTAATCCCACTGTTAGTTTGATAGACCTGTCATAATTGTTTTACCACCTGCTCACTTGCTCTTTGTCAAAGGTATCAGAAGTGAATTTATAATTCTTAAGTGTAATTAGTATTTGGCCTTTGTTAGTCAAATTAAATTGACTTAAAGTAAAAGGTACTTATACATGTATGTGTGAATATGTTTGTTTACATTTTGATATCTTTTTCTTAGTGTCGTGAATCTCTTCTACTTCAAATAATCAAGATGTGGTTTTTAAAACTCAAATAATAAAATATGTTATAAACATCTCCATGGGATCAAAGACAAAAAGCACATTTATTATGCCCAGCCTGTGATATGATTATAAAAGGAATAGTAGATGAAGATTTTATTTTATATTCACTAAGAAAGATAATTAGGCATTGTTAGCTTTATAATATACATCTTAAAATTTACAAATCCAGTTTCCATTCAGATTAGATCCTTGTGAAAAATAGTTTTTTCCTATGATGTATCTTTATAATTACTATTTTTCTTTCTCATTATTTCATTTCACATTGTCAGTTTACAAATGACTTGATAGTATATTTAGAAAATCCCAACACTACCACCAAAAAAGTAATAGCACTCACCAGTGAAATTGGTAAAGAAGTAGGATACAAAATTAATATACAGAAATCTGTTTCATTTCCAACAATGAAAATAATGAAATTATAATATTCTTTAGCATCATACACAAAAACTAAAAATAGATTTAAGAGCTAAATGACTGGATACTATAAAACTCTTACAGGAAAACAGGCAGAAAACTCTTCTGACATAAATCACAGCAATATCATTTTTGATCCATCTCCTAGAGCAAGGGAAATAAAAAACTAAGCTAAACAAATGGGACATAATTAAACTCAAAAGATTATTCACCCTGAAACGTGATGTGAAAGTCACTCAGTTGTGTCTGACTCTTTGCAACCCCATGGACTATACAGCCCATGGAATTCTCCAGGCCAGAATACTGGAGTGGGTAGCCTTTCCCTTCTGAAGGGGATCATCCCAACCCAGGAATTGAACCCACGTCTCCCACACTGCAGGTGGATGCTTTACCAGCTGAGCCATAAGAGAAGCCTTTTTTACCCTGAAGAAGATAACCTTCAGAATCGGAGAAAATATTTGGAAACAATGTAACTGACAAGGGATTAATCTCCAAAATATACAAACAGCTCATGCAACTCAATATAAAAAAATACCCATCAAAAAATGGGAAGAAGTTCAAAATAGACATTTCTACAAGAAGACATACAGATGGCCAGTAAGCACATGAAAAGATGTTCAGTTCAGGTCAGTTCAGTTCAGTTGCTCAGTCATGTCCGACTCTCCATGACCCCATGAATCACAGCGCGCCAGGCCTCCCTGTCCATCACCAACTCCCGGAGTTCACTCAAACTCATATCCACAGAGTCAGTGATGCCATCCAGCCATCTCATTCTCTGCCGTCCCCTTCTCCTCCCACCCCCAACCTTTCCCAGCATCAGAGTCTTTTCCAGTGAGTCAACTCATCACATGAAGTGGCCAAATTATTGCAGTTTCAGCTTTAGCATCAGTCCTTCCAATGAACACCCAGGATTGATCTCCTTTAGAATGGACTGGTTGGATCTCCTTGCGGTCCAAGGGACTCTCAAGAATCTTCTCCAACACCACAGTTCAAAAGCATCAATTCTTTGGCGATCAGCTTTCTTCACAGTCCAACTCTCACATCCATACATGACCACGGGAAAACCCATAGCCTTGAATAGATGGACCTTGGTTGGCAAAGTAATGTCAGTGCTTTTTAATATACTATCAAAGTTGGTCATAACTTTCCTTCCAAGGAGTAAGCACCTTTTAATTTCATGGCTGCAATCAGCATCCACAGTGATTTTGGAGCCCAAAAAAATAAAGTCTGTCACTGTTTCCACTGTTTTTCCATCTATTTCCCATGAAGTGATGGGACCAGATGCCATGATCTTTGTTTTCTGAATGTTGAGCTTCAAGCCAACCTTTTCACTCTCCTCTTTCACTTTCAGCAAGAGGCTTTTGAGTTCCTCTTCACTTTCTGCCATAAGGGTAGTGTCATCTGCATATCTGAGGTTATTGATATTTCTCCCAGCAATCTTGATTCCAGCTTGTGCTTCTTCCAGCCCAGCGTTCCTCATGATGTACTCTGCATATAAGACAAATAAGCAAGGTGACAGTATACAACCTTGACGTACTCCTTTTCCTATTTGGAACCAGTCTGTTGTTCCATGACCAGTTCTGACTGTTGCTTCCTGACCTGCATACAGGTTTTTCAAGAGGCAGGTTAAGTTGTCTGGTATTCCCATCTCTTTCAGAATGTTCCACAGTTTATTGTAATCCACACAGTCAAAGGCTTTGGCATAGTCAATGAAGCAGAAATAGATGTTTTTCTGGAACTCTCTTGCTTTCTCCATGATCCAGAGGATGTTGGCAATTTAATTTCTGGTGCCTCTGCCTTTTCTAAAATCTGCTTGAACATCTGGGAGTTCACGGTTCACATATTGCTGAAGCCTGGCTTGGAGAATTTTGAGCATGACTTTACTAGCGTGTGAGATGAGTGCAATTGTGTGGTAGTTTGAGCATTCTTTGGCATTGCCTTTCTTTGGGATTGGAATGAAGACTGACCTCTTCCAGTCCTGTGGCCACTGCTGAGTTTTCCAAATTTGCTGGCATATTGAGTACAGCACTTTCACAGCATCATCTTTCAAGATTTGAAATAGCTCAACTGGAATTCCATCACCTCCACTAGCTTTGTTCATAGTGATGCTTTCTAAGGCCCACTTGACTTCACATTCCAAGATGTCTGGCTCTAGGTCAGTGATCACGTTATTGTGACTATCTCGGTCGTGAAGATCTTTTTTGTACAGTTCTTCTGTGTATTCTTGCCACCTCTTCTTAATATCTTCTGCTTCTGTTAGGTCCATACCATTTCCGTCCTTTATCGAGCCCATCTTTGCATGAAATGTTCCCTTGGAATCTCTAATGTTCTTGAAGAGATCTCTTGTTTTTCCTATTCTGTTGTTTTCCTCTATTTCTTTGCATTGATAGTTGAGGAAGGCTTTCTTATCTCTCCTTGCTATTCTTTGGAACTCTGCATTCAGATGCTTATATTTTTCCTTTTCTCCTTTTCTTTTTGCTTCTCTTCTTTTCACAGCTATTTGTAAGGCCTCCTCAGACAGCCATTTTTTGCTTTTTTGTATTTCTTTTACATGGGGATGGTCTTGGTCCCTGTCTCCTGTACAGTGTCACAAACCTCCATCCAGAGTTCATCAGGCACTCTATCTATCAGATCCAGTCCCTTAAATCTATTTCTCACTTCCACATTATAATCATAAGTATCACTAATTATTCAGTTCAGTTTAGTTCAGTTCAGTCGCTCAGTCATGTCTAACTCTCCACGACCCCATGAATCACAGCACGCCAGGCCTTCCTGTCCATCACCAACTCCTGGAGTTCACTCAAACTCATGTCCACAGAGTCAGTTATTAGACAACTGCAAATCAAAATTATAAAGAGGCATCACCTGACATCAGTCAGAATGGTCATCATTCAAAAGTACAAGTAATAAATGCTAGAGAGAATGTGGAGAAAGGCACCCTTATTACACTGTCAGTAGGAATGTAACTTGTTACATCTACTTTGGAGAACAGTATGGATGTTGCTTAAAAACTAAAAATAGAGCTGCCATATGGGTAGCAATCCCATTCCTGGGCGTATATCAAGAGAAAAATATGGTTTGAAAGGATACGTGCACCCAAATATATACTGCAGCATTATTTATGATAGCCAAGATAGGGAAGCAACCTAAATTTCCATAAACAGAGGAATGGATAAAGAAGATGTTTCAACTATATGTAATAGAATATTCTTCAACCATAAAAAAGAATGAAATAATGTCATCTGCAGCAACATGGCTGGACCTAGACATTGTCAACTGAGTGGAATAAATCAGAGAAAGGCAAATAGTATATGATATTGCATATATAAAAATTTTAAATGATACAAATGGCTTTTTTTACAAAATAAAAAAAGACTCCCAGATTTAGGAAACAAACTTATGTTTACCAAAGGGGAAAGGTTGGGTTTGGGGGAATAAATTGGGAGTTTGGGATTGATATATACCCACTAATATTTAAAATAGGTAACCAACAAGGACCTACTGTATAGCATAGAGAATTCTGTTCAATATTATGTAATAACCTAAATATGAAAAGAATTTGAAAAAGAGTAGATTCATGTATATGTATAACTGAATCACTTTGCTGTACATCTGAAACTAACACAACATTATTGATTATTTATACTCCGATACAAAGTAAACTTTTAAAAAAGAATAAAAAAGAAAGATAAAAAGTCAATAGACTCAGATCTAGTCTAAGTAGAAAGAGAAGGACAAATTAATCCAGAGTAAGCAGAAGAAAATGAGTAATAATTGTTAGAGCAGATATCAGTGAAATTGAAAATAAAAAATCAACAGAAAAAAATCAACAAAACCAAAAAACTGATTCTTTGGAAAGATTAATAAAATCAATAATCCTCTAGTAAGGCTAACTATGAAAAAAAATTAAGAGAAAGCAGTTAATATCAGAAATGAAAAAGCAAATATCTCTATAAATTCCATGGTCAATAAAAGATAACCAAAGAACATTATGAACTTTAGCCCACAAATTTGAAAATCTAGATGAATCAATTCCTTGAAAGACACAATCTGCCAACACTTGTTGAAGAAAAGAACAATCTGTATAGGCCCATATCTACTAAAGAAATTGAATCAATAACTGACAACTCTGGTGGCTCAGAGGTTAAAGCATCTGCCTCCAATGCGGGAGACCTGGGTTGGATCCCTGAGTCGGGAAGATCCCCTGGAGAAGGAAATGGTAACCCACTCCAGTATTCTTGCCTGGAGAATCCCATGGATGGAGAAACCTGGTAGACTACAGTCCACAGGGTCGCAAAGAGTCAGACACGACTGAGCGACTTCACTTCACTTCACTTCATGTCACTGAAACAGTCTCAAATCCAAATTAATTCACTGGTGAATTTTACCAGACATTTAAGGAACAGGTTGCATCATAAAGTCTAGCCACCTCACCAATTCCAAATGCCTATTTCCTTCTCCTCGGATCCCTCTGCCTGGGCTTCTGCTCCTGTAGCTCCGTTAGAAAATTGACCCCAGGCAGGGAGAAGTAAGTTTCAGCTAGTGTTCCCTTTTTCTCAAAGATGACATGAGTGTGCTGTGTGGCGCACAATACCTGTAAACAGTTGTTTCACATATTTCATCAAGTTCTATTTCCTTATATTACAGGAGAGGAAATCAAACAAACTACTATACTATGGTCCCTGGAGAAGAGGATGGTAACTCATTCCAGTATTTTTGCATGGAGAATCCCATGGACAGAGGGACCCAGCAGGTTACAGTTCATGTGGTCGCAAAGAGCTGGACATTACTGAGAGACTAATACATTCACACACACACACTATACTGTGTTATGTCTAGGGTCCTTTACCTTTATGCTCTCTAGGCTGATCATTTGTGTTATTTTGCTGTAATGTCCCTATTTCTGATCATCCTACACAATGCCATACCTGTTTAGCCACTCCCACACTCACTGTTTTTCACATTCCTCATCTTAATATTTAAGAATGCACTCTAGGGTGGAGATGAAAAGTATAGGGTATGGAACAGGATTGCCAGAGTATGCGTGTCTGTTTCAGTATTTAATGGGTAATTTTGTTAAGTCACTCTTTGAGTCTTTGCTAACACTGTGTACTTCAGTTTCATAATCTGCCAAACTAGAGATTATAATTATTGTACTTTTCACATTTCTATATGACAACTCCCAAAGAAGGGCAATGCCAAAGAATGTTGAAACTACCATACAATTGCATTCATTTCACATGCTAGCAAGGTAATGTTCAAAATTCTTCAAGCTAGGCTTTAGCAGTATATGAACTGAGAACTTCCAGATATTCAAGCTGGATTTAGAAAAGGCAGAAGGATCAAAGATCAAATTGCCAACATTCATTGGATCATAAAGCAAAGGAATTCCAGAAAAACATCTACCTCTGTTTCATTGACTACACTAAAGCTTTTGACTGTGTGGATCACAACAGACTGTGGGAAATTCTTCAAGAGATGGGCATATCAGATCACCTTGCCTACCTCCTGAAAAACCTGTATGCAGGTCAAAAAGCAACATTTGGAACCATACATGGAACAACTGGTTCAAAATTGAGAAAACAGTACATTAAGGCTGTATATTGTCACACTGTTTATTTAACTTATATGCAAAGTACATCATTCAAAATGCCAGGCTGGATGAAGCACAAGTTGAAATCAAGATTTTCAGGAAAAATATCAACAATCTCAGATATGCAGATGATACCACTCTAATGACAGAAATCAAAAAGGAACTTAAGAGCCTTTTGATGAGGATGAATAAAGGAGTAAAAAAGCTGGCTTAAAGCTGAACATTTGAGAAACTAAGATCATCCGGTCACGTTCAGTTCAGTTCAGTTCAGTTGCTCAGTCGTGTCCGACTCTCCGCGACCCCACGAATCACATGGCAAATAGAGAAAAAGTAGAAACAGTTTTATTTTCTTTTGCTCCAAAATCACTGCCTATGGCAACTTCAGCCATGAAATTAGAAGGCACTTACTCCTTGAAAGGAAAGCTATGACAAACCTACACAGCATACTAAAAAGCAAAGATATCACTTTGCCAAAGAGGTCAATGTAGTCAAGATTATGCTTTTTCCAGTAGTGATGTAAAGATTTGAGAGTTAGATCATAAAGAAGGCTAATTGCTGAAGAATTGATGCTTTCCAATTGCGGTGCTGGCCAAGACTCTTGAGAATCATTTGGACTGCAAGGAGATCAAACCAGTCAATCCTAAAGGAAATCACCCCTGATTATTCATTGGAAGGATTGATTCTGAAGCTGAAGCTCCAATACTTTGGCCACCTAATGCAAAGTGTCGTGTTGACTCATTGGGAAAGACCCTGATACTGGGAAAGATTGAGGGCAGGAGGAGAACGGGGTGATAGAGGAAGAGATGATTGAATAGCATCACTGACTCAATGAACATGAGTCTGAGCAAACTCTGGGAGATAGTGAAGGACAGGAAAGCCTGGTGTGCTGCAGTCCTTGGGTGCCAAAGAGACTCGACTTAATGACTAAAAAAACAACAAATATGACAACTGGGGACATGTCTACTAAGCATGTTGTAACTAGAATCTAATAATATAGTGCTTTGAACACAATAGGAAATAATAAATGTTTCTAAATGAACTCATTAGTGTGTTTGAACAAATTCATCATTATATTCACTTAAGATAAGTGTATGTATTAATCACAGTGGAGTTATCAAACTAATGTTGCATTGGACATAAGAATCCGTGTCAATTACATCAGAAATTGATTTTTTTCCTTAATACTTTTGAGATTTATTCATGTTGTTGTATCAGTAATTTGTTTTTTTACTGAGCACTATTCCATTTTATGGCTATAAACCAAGCTATCTGTTGAACATTTGAGTGGTTTCTACTTTTTGGTTATTGTACACAAAACTGCTTTTTGTGGATATTTCATTTATCCTGGAAATGAAATTGTTATTTGAAATGAAATTGCTGTATCTGTTTTCCAAAGTGGTATTAACTTTTAACGCTTCTATCAGAAATATGAGTCTTTTACTTGTTTTCCATCATTGCTCATCTTTGGTGTTCCCATAATTTTGTTAGTCTAGGTATTTTAGCATATTTTTCAAATGGTATTAATGTGCATATCCTTGAGCACTAAAATTTGGGGATGTTTTCATGCGATCTGTGACTTTTGATGCATATTCTTTGGTGACTATTCAAATATAATATTTGTGTCTATTCAAAAAGGAGAGATTTTGAAACTGCTGAGATAGCAAAGAGGAGATAGTACCATTTATTTGTTTTTATTTTTTTTAAAATACCTGTCTGAAAAACTATGTGAAATTATTTCTGCAGCTTTTCTCCCTTCTTTGCTATTTTAATAATTAGGTCTATTATTTTTAGCAATAGTGTTTTTCTTCTTTACAATGTTTGTAACTAAATAGTTCAGTTCAGTCTCTCAGCCATGTCTGACTCTTTGCGACCCCATGAATCACAGCACGACAGGCCTCCCTGTCCATCACCAACTCCTGGAGTTCACTCAAACTCATGTCCATCGAGTCGGTGATGCCATCCAGCCATCTCATTCTCTGTCGTCCCCTTCTCCTCCTGCCCCCAATCCCTCCCAGCATCAGAGTCTTTTCCAGTGAGTCAACTCGTCACATGAGGTGGCCAAAGTATTGGAGTTTCAGCTTTAGTATCAGTCCTTCCAATGAACACTCAGGACTGATCTACTTAAATGGTGCCTAAAAGGTGTCTTTTACAAGTAGGGCTAATTCAGTCTAGTCCCAGCTTTATTGAGTAGTTTCTTTAATGTTTATTTTAAAATAGGTAAATATAGTAAAGTTGATAATGAAATTGTATAACTGAAAAAATAATGCACTGTTGCTGGATTGTCCTAGGATTTAATTATTTGTAAATAATAAAATAAAAAAAGAAAAAATTAAGATTTATACTACATTTACAGTTACAAATCAAAACTATGATGAGGTTCCACCTTATATTGGTCAGAATGGCCATTATTAAAATGTCTGCAAATAACAACTGCTAGAGAGGTGTGGAGAAAAGGGAAACCTCCTACAAATGGTAGGAATATAAGGTGGCGCAGTAACTGTGAAAACCAAAAATAGAATTCCATATGATTCAGTAACCCTTCTCAGTACATATCCAGACAAAACTAGAATTCAAAAAGATACATGCACCCCTATGTTCATAACAGCAGTATTCACAATAACCAAGATGTGGCAACCCACTCCACTGTTCCTGCCTGGAGAATCCCAGGGACGGGGGAGCCTGGTGGGCTGCTGTCTATGGGGTCGCACAGAGTCGGACACGACTGAAGTGACTTAGCAGCAGCAGCAGAAATAAGTGCTAATTGACAAGTGATCGGATAAAGTTTATGTAGTACCTGTATGCAATGGAATACTACTCAGCCATAAGAAAGAGCAAAATAATGCCATCTGCTGCAACATGGATACAAGTAAATATTATACTAAGGGAAGTAATTCAGGAAGAGAAAGACAAATACTACATATCACTTATATCTGGAATCCAAAACACAACACAAATCTGTCTATAAAATAGGAACAGACTCTTGGACATAGAGAACAGATTTGTAGTTGCCAAGGGGAGAAGGAGTTGAGGGAAAGGTGGATTGAGAGTTTAAGATGAGAATATGCAAGTTACTATATATAGGATGAATAATCAACAAGGTTCTACAGTATAGCACAGGGAACTACATTCAGTATTCTATGATAAATCATAATGGAAAAGAATATATATATGTATAACTGGATCTCTTTGTACAGCAGAAATTAATACAACATTGTAAATCAGTTATACTTCAGTAAAAAATAAATTAAAAAATTAAACTACACTTAAAATAATCTTTTGATACTCAGTTCAGTTCAGTTCAGTTCAGTCGCTCAGTCGTGTCCGACTTTCCGCGACCCCATGAATCACAGCACGCCAGGCCTCCCTGTCCATCACCAACTCCCGGAGTACACTCAAACTCATGTCCACAGAGTCGGTGATGCCATCCAGCCATCTCATTCTCCGTCGTCCCCTTCTCCTCCCGCCCCCAATCCTTCCCAGCATCAGAGTCTTTTCCAGTGAGTCAACTCGTCTCATGAGGTGGCCAAAGTATTGGAGTTTCAGCTTTAGCATCAGTCCCTCCAATGAACATCCAGGATTGATCTCCTTTAGAATGGACTGGTTGGATCTCCTTGCAGTATAAGGGACTCTCAAGAGTCTTCTCCAACACCACAGTTCAAAAGCATCGATTCTTCGGCGATCAGCTTTCTTCACAGTCCAACTCTCACATCCATACATGACCACGGGAAAAACCATTGCCTTGACTAGACTGACCTTGGTCGGCAAAGTAATGTCTCTGCTTTTTAATATACTATCAAGGTTGGTCATAACTTTCCTTCCAAGGAGCAAGCGTCTTTTAATTTCATGGCTGCAATCAGCATCTGCAGTGATTTTGGAGCCCAAAAAAACAAAGTCTGACACTGTTTCCACTGTTTTTCCATCCATTTCCCATGAAGTGATGGGACCAGATGCCATGATCTTTGTTTTCTGAATGTTGAGCTTCAAGCCAACCTTTTCACTCTCCTCTTTCACTTTCATCAAGAGGCTTTTGAGTTCCTCTTCACTTTCTGCCATAAGGGTAGTGTCATCTGCATATCTGAGGTTATTGATATTTCTCCCAGCAATCTTGATTCCAGCTTGTGCTTCTTCCAGCCCAGCGTTCCTCATGATGTACTCTGCATATAAGTTAAATAAGCAAGGTGACAATATACAACCTTGACGCACTCCTTTTCCTATTTGGAACCAGTCTGTTGTTCCATGACCGGTTCTAACTGTTCCTTCCTGACCTGCATACAGGTTTCTCAAGAGGCAGGTCAGGTGGTCTGGGATTCCCATCTCTTTCAGAATGTTCCACAGTTTATTGTGATCCACACAGTCAAAGGCTTTGGCATAGTCAATGAAGCAGAAATAGATGTTTTTCTGAAACTCTCTTGCTTTCTCCATGATCCAGCGGATGTTGGCAATTTGATCTCTGGTGCCTCTGCCTTTTCTAAAACCTGCTTGAACATCTGGGAGTTCACGGTTTACATACTGCTGAAGCCTGGCTTGGAGAATTTTGAGCATGACTTTACTAGCGTGTGAGATGAGTGCAATTGTGCGGTAGTTTGAGCATTCTTTGGCATTGCCTTTCTTTGGGATTGGAATGAAGACTGACCTCTTCCAGTCCTGTGGCCACCGCTGAGTTTTCCAAATCTGCTGGCATATTGAGTGCAGCACTTTCACAGCATCATCTTTCAAGACTTGAAATAGCTCAACTGGAATTCCATCACCACCACTAGCTTTGTTCGTAGTGATGTTTTCCAGGGCCCACTTGACTTCACATTCCAAGATGTCTGGCTCTAGGTCAGTGATCACATTATCGTGACTATCTTGGTCGTGAAGATCTTTTTTGTACAGTTCTTCTGTGTATTCCTGCCACCTCTTCTTAATATCTTCTGCTTCTGTTAGGTCCATACCATTTCTGTCCTTTATCGAGCCCATCTTTGCATGAAAAGTTCCCTTGGAATCTCTAATTTTCTTGAAGAGGTCTCTTGTTTTTCCTATTCTGTTGTTTTCCTCTATTTCTTTGCATTGATCACTGAGGAAGGCTTTCTTATCTCTCCTTGCTATTCTTTGGAACTCTGCATTCAGATGCTTATATCTTTCCTTTTCTCCTTTGCTTTTCGCCTCTCTTCTTTTTACAGCTATTTGTAAGGCCTCCTCAGACAGCCATTTCGCTCTTTTGCATTTCTTTTCCATGGGGATGGTCTTGGTCCCTGTCTCCTGTACAATGTCACGAACCTCCGTCCAGAGTTCATCAGGCACTCTATCAATCAGATCTAGTCCCTTAAATCTATTTCTCACTTCCACTGCATAATCATAAGGGATTTGATTGAGGTCATATCTGAATGGTCTAGTGGTTTTCCCTACTTTCTTCAATTTAAGTCTGAACTTCGCAATAAGGAGTTCATGATCTGAGCCACAGTCAGCTCCTGGTCTTGTTTTCGCTAACTGTATACAGCTTCTCCATCTTTGGTTGCAAAGAATATAATCAATCTGATTTCGGTGTTGACCATCTGGTGATGTCCATGTGTAGAGTCTTCTCTTGTGTTGTTGGAAGAGGGTGTTTGCTATGACCAGTGCATTCTCTTGACAAAACTCTATTAGCCTTTGCCCTGCTTCATTCCGTGCTCCAAGGCCAAATTTGCCAGTTACTCCAGGTGTTTCTTGACTTCCTACTTTTGCATTCCAGTCCCCTATAATGAAAAGGACATATTTTTTGGAGATTTTTTTTGAAGAGATTTTTTGAAGAGATTTTCCACGACCAAGGTAAGAGAAACCGAAATAAGACGGTAGGTATTGCTAGGGGGCACCAGAAGGCAGACAAACTGAAATCATAATCACAGGAAACTAGATGATCTAATCACATGGACCACAGCCGAATGTATACTTCAGTATACTTGCCTTGAGAACCCCGTGAACAGTAACAAAGGGCAAAATGATAGGATACTGAATGAGGAATTCCCCAGGTCGGTAGGTGCCCAGTATGCTACTGGAGCTCAGTGGAGAAATAACTATAGAAGGAATAAAGGGATGGAGCAAAAGCAAAACCAATACCCAGTTGTGGATGTGATCAATGATAGAAACAAGGTCCGGTGCTGTAAAGAGCAATATTGCATAGGAACCTGGAATGTTAGGTCCATGAATCAAGGCAAATTGGAAGTGGTCAAACAGGAGATGGCAAGAGTGAATGTCGACATTCTAGGAATCAGTGAACTAAAATGGACTGGAATGGGTGAATTTAACTCGGATGACCATTATATCTACTACTGTGGGCAGGAATCCCTTAGAAGAAATGGAGTAGCCATCATGGTAAACAAAAGAGTCCGAAATGCAGTACTTGGATGCAATCTTAAAAATGACAGGATGATTTCTGTTCGTTTCCAAGGCAAACCATTCAATATTACAGTAATCCAGGCCTATGCCCCAACCAGTAATGCTTTGATACTCAAGGATTCAAAATTTAAATAGTTACAAACTATATCATTTAAAAGAATTTCAGATATTTGTGTTTCTGTGCTGTCCTTTGTAGTTCTAAGTTATAATCTTCTCTTGTCATCATATTGTTATTATATTTATTTGGCTATTTTAAATAGAATCCCACTTAGAATTATCATTTAACTAAAATAATGAAAATCTTGCTACATATTTTATATCGAGGGGTTGTTAATGAGATAAAAAATAATTTAATCATAGCAGAAGATTATTACATTCTTGAATTTCTTTAAAAACACAATTTAATTCACTAAAATAATTAACATGATATTCCAAAAATTTGTCCTGTTCAGAGTGTTTTCTTAGAAATTGATATACAATGATATACAATGGATGATTTAATGGCAACTGTTTTAGAGAACTGGTACTCATTTTATACTTGTGAATATTATTATTATAAGATATTGGTAGTTGAAGAATATATGTTGATGAGTGATGGATATTGGAGTGAAAATAAAAATATAATTTTTAATAAATTATTATAAAACATCCTAAATTTACTGAATAAATATGTTGCATGTGTGTATCCAATTTTATAGAGGTTGAAAGTACTGAAAAGACTAAATGTAATAAAATGTAGCACATGGAAAGTCCATATTTCTTAAATTCTATTAAAAATTTGAGTCAATATTCTAAAAAATATTTATATTTGAAGGACTATAATATTATGAAAAATAAAGTCCTTGACATATACCCCCAATTTTGGTTGCTGAAAGGAGCAACTCGAAGTCTCTGTGTAAAACTTATCACTGGTAAGATATTCTGCAGGATATTCCACTTAGTGTTAGAGCTTTGCTTTCCTGCTCATTGCAGGATGAACGATTATCAGTATCTAGACTAATATACTATAGGAGACCTATAAATAAATGTGGAATAAATTAATGTAGAATTGATTAACAAGGCTGTTCTTGTTTAAAGGTCATTTAAACAATTCTCTGTTCACCAAAACATATACTTATTTCAAATTGATATTATAGAAAATGGTTTATGCTAAATAAAATTCTTTGGGTATTTACTTAATTCCTGAAAGGAAACTCTGCAAAAAATTATGAATTTCGAACTCATGTTCATTGAGTTGGTGATGCCATCCAACCGTCTCATCCTCTGTTGTCTGCTCCTCCTCCTGCCTTCAATCTGTCCCAGCATCAGAAGTGAGTCAGTTCTTCACATCAGGTGACCAAAGTGTTGAAGTTTCAGTTTCAGCATCAGTCCTTCCAATGAATATTCAGGGCTGATCTCCTTTAGGATGGACTGGTTGGATCTCCTTGCAGTACAAGGGACTCTTAAGAGTTTTCTCCAACACCACAGTTCAAAAGCATCAATTCTTTGGTGCTCAGCTTTCTTTACAGTCCAAATCTCACATCCAAACATGATTACTGCAAAAACCATAGCTTTGACTAGACAGACCATTGTTGGCAAAGTAATGTCTTTGCTTTTTAATATGCTGTCTAGATGGTCATAGCTTTTCTTCCAAGGAGGAAGTATCTTTTAATTTCATGGCCTCAGTCAACATCTGTAGTACTCTGGAGCCCCAAAGGATAGTCTGTCTCTGTATCCCCATCTATTTGCCAAGAAGTGATGGGACCAGACACCATGATCTTAGTTTTCTAAATGTTGAGTTTTTTTTTTTTTAATTTATTTATTGGAGGCAAATGTTGAGTTTTAAGCCAACCTTTTAACTCTCCTCTTTCACTTTCATCAAGAGGCTCTTTAGTTCTTCATCACTTTCTGCCGCAATGCTTCAATATCTGCATATCTTAATTTTCTAAGATCTGCATACATATCTGAGGTTATTGATATTTCTCCCAGTAATCTTGATTCCAGCTTGGGCTTCATCCAGTCTGGCATTTCTCATGATGCATATAAGTTAAATAAGCAGGGTGACAATATACAGCCTTGATGTACACCTTTCTTGATATGGAACCAGTCTACTGTTCCGTGTACAGTTCTAACTGAGGTTCTTGACCTGCATACAGATTTCTCCAGAGGCAGATAATGTGGTCTAGTATTCCCATCTCTTTAAGAATTTTCCACAGTTTTTTGCGATCCACACAGTCAAGGGCTTTGGCATAATCAATAAAGCAGAAATAGATGTTTTACTGGAACTCTCTTGCTTTTTCCATGATCCAGCAGATGTTGACAATTTGATCTCTGGCTTCTCTGCCATTTCTAAATCCAGCTTGAACATATGGAAATTCACAGTTCACACACTGTTGAAGCCTAGCTTGGAGAATTTAGAGCATTACTTTGCTAACGTGTGAGATGATTACAATTGTGTGGTAGTTTGAGCATTGTTTGTCATTGCCTTTCTTTGGGATTGGAATAAACCTGACCTTTTCCAGTCTTGTGGCCACTGCTGAGTTTTCCAAATTTGCTGGCATTTTGAGTGCAACACTTTCACAGCATCATCTTTTAGGATTTGAAATAGCTCAACTGGAATGCCATCACCTCCTCTAGCTTTGTTTGTGATGATGTTTCTTAAGGCCCACTTGACTTTGCATTCCAGGATGTCTGGCTCTAAGTGAGTGACCACACCATCATGATTATCTAGGTTGTGAAGATCTTTTTTGTATAGTTCTTCTGTGTATTGTTGCCACCTCTTCTTAATATCTTCTGCTTCTGTTAGGTCCATACCATTTCTGTCCTTTATTGTGCCCATCTTTGCATGAAAATTTCTCTTGGTATCTCTAGTTTTCTTGAGGAGACCTCTAGGCTTACTCATTCTATTGCTTTCCTCTATCTTTGCATCGATCACCGATGAAGGCTTTCTTAACTCTCCTTGCTATTCTTTGGAACTCTGCGTTCAAATGGGTATATCTTTCCTTTTCTCCTTTGCCTTTCACTTCTCTTCTTTTCTAAGCAGTTTGTAAGCCCTCCTCAGACAACCATTTTTCCATTTTCCATTTCTTTTTCTTGGGGATGGTCTTGATCCCTGCCTCCTATACAATGTCACAAACCTCCGTCCATAGTTCTTCAGTTTGCTTTCAAAGTTCATCTAAAATTAAACTCCCGAGCCATGCTCTCAACAGCCCAGTATAATCTTCCCTGTTATTTCCTTACTTCATCACTTTTTATGATTACTTGTCTTCTGATATGGATAACTGCTTATTTCCTAACTCACATCTAGATTGTAAACTAATCAAGACAGAGATTATATATCTGTTTTGTTACAAATGTAAATGAACACCTAACGGTGTTTCTTCATAGTGGGTATTTAAGGTATTTCTGAGTGAATGAATGGCAAACCAGTAAGATACAAACTTCATGAATTATTAAGGAATTTATAGATCATCAGTTCATTTCAGTTCAGTTCAGTTGCTCAGTTGTGTCCGACTCTTTGTGACCCCATGAATCACAGCACACCAGGACTCCCTGTCCATCACCAACTCCCGGAGTTCACTCAAACTCATGTCCATCGAGTCGGTGACATACACAGTTTCAAATACTTAAGTGTCTTATTTTCAAGAATATTAAGCAGAAAAAAATTTATCACTACATTTATACCATATAGCGCAATTTAACTTGGTAAATATATGACTTTCAACATCTGAATACTCCATTGCAAGCTGCTGTTCTTCATTTCCTTTTTAAACATCTTCTCCATTAACTGTTGCATGCTATTGCATGCTAGGTCGCTTCAGTAAAGTTCAATTATTTGCAACATTAGAGCAGCCCACCAGGCTGCTCTATCCAGGGGTTTCTCCAGGCAAGAATACTGAGTGGGTTGCCATTTCCTACTCCAGAGGATCTTCCCAACCCAGGGACTGAACCCACATCTCTTATGTCTCTTGCATTGGCAGACAGGTTCTTTCATACCTTCAAAATGGATCTGCCATATTTTAAGTCATTCTATGTTGTGCCAATGATATGGAAGAGCAGAAGCTTTGTGAGTTTTGGGATTTTATAATTAATTTGAGTGGTTTGAATTATGGTTTGTACATGAGGTCATTGGAGAGGCATAATATTATTTAAAGCCAGATGGCAGCACAATTTACATGCCTAGCAGGCATAAAATCATTTCCAAGTGGAACATTTTTTTTAAATGGTTTTGGTCCCCTTCAATAATTATCAATTCAAATAATGTCACTTTTTCTGACTTTATAAGTTACAAAGAAAATGCTATATGAAATTGTCTGAAAATTGAAATAACATTGATCTTTTGGCAAGAAACTTTATTTATCAAAAATATGTTTAATGTTTAAATGGAAAAGTAAAAATATCCCAAATAAATTACTTGAAAAGTAGAAATTCCTGTATATTTGCCTCAAAAAATAAAGCTATCTTTGTTATTTTACTTTAGTTATTTATTATTTTACTTCACATACACCAGCTATTTATTATCCATTATTATTTAGATTCTCAATGGAACCATGTTCTCAAAAATTATTCATCTTTATAGTGTATTTCTTTAAATACATAGTGTTTGCCATACATGAGCAAAGAATAAATATTCCAGTTATTCTCTTAAATGGAATCTAAGATCACTGGAAAAGACTCTAATGCTGGGAGGGATTGGGGGCGGGAGGAGAAGGGGATGAGAGAGAATGAGATGGCTGGATGGCATCACCGACTTGATGGACATGAGTTTGAGTGAACTCTGGGAGTTGGTGATGGACAGGGAGGCCTGGCGTGCTGTGATTCATGGGGTCTCAAAGAGTCGGACATGACTGAGCAACTGAACTGAATTGACTGAAGATTACCTTACTTCAAAAGGTGCATTGATTTGTATAAATTATAGAAATGTATTTTAAAAATATACCACGTTGAAGAAAACATTTTCTTGGAACATTATCTAAGTTGTTACAGATATGATCCAAGAAACTTACAAATTGCTTTAGTAAGGAAAGACAAGAACTACTATTCGGCAAAAAGAAAAGCAATAAACTATTATTCATATTCACTACATTGTTGATTATCAGAATTACACTGAGTGAAAGAAGCCAGATAAGAATATATGCTGCTGCTGCTGCTAAGTCACTTCAGTCGTGTCCGACCCTGTGCGACCCCATAGACGGCAGCCCACCAGGCTCCCCTGTCCCTGGGATTCTCCAGGCAAGAACACTGGAGTGGGTTGCCATTTCCTTCTCCAATGCATTAAAGTGAAAAGTGAAAGTGAAGTCGCTCAGTCGTGTCCGACTCATAGCGATCCCATGGACTGCAGCCTACCAGGCTCCTCCATCCATGGGATTTTCTAGGCAAGAGTACTGGAGAGGCTTGCCATTGCCTTCTCCGAAGAATATATGCTACGTGGATTTATTTATATAAAACTATAGAAAATCCAAACTAATCTATACTGGGTAAAAACACATCAGTTCAGTTCAGTTCAGTCGCTCAGTCGTGTCCGACTCTCCGCGACCCCATGAATCACAGCACGCCAGGCCACCCTGTCCATCACCACCTCCCGGGGTTCACTCAAACTCATGTCTACAGAGTCGGTGATGCCATCCAGCCATCTCATTCTCTGTTGTCCCCTTCTCCCGCCCCCAACCTTTCCCAGCATCAGAGTTTTTTCCAGTGAGTCAACTCGTCGCATGAGGTAGCCAAAGTATTTCAGTTTCAGCTTTAGCATAAGCCCTTCCAATGAACACCCAGGATTGATCTCCTTTAGAATGGACTGGTTGGATCTCCTGACAGTCCAAGGGGCTCTCAAGAGTCTTCTCCAGCACCACAGTTCAAAAGCATCAATTCTTCAGCGATCAGCTTTCTTCACAGTCCAACTCTCACATCCAAGGAGTAAGTGTCTTTTAATTTCATGGCTGCAATCAGCATCTGCAGTAATTTTGGAGCCCAAAAAGACAAAGTCTGACACTGTTTCCACTGTTTTTTCATCTATTTCCCATGAAGTGATGGGACACATCAGTGTTTTCCTAATGGGAGGGAAGTTCTGGAAAGGGAGAGAAAAAGAGGGTAAGAAGGCACTGTTAGGGTGTTAAATATGTTCAAGATTTTGATTGTGGTGATGAATTCATGGCTATGTCCATATGTCAAATGTGTATCAAATTGTACACTCTAAGATTGTAAGATTGTACAGTCTGATTATATATCAATTATATCTCAGAATAGCTACTAATGTAATAAATTGAAAAGAACCAATATTAATTAATCAAAAAATACATGGTGAACCTAAGCTTACATGTACATAAGCATTGAACAATTAAGAAGAAAAAAACAAAGTTAAGATAAATCAGAAGTTTATTAAAAGCTTTATGTGTCAAGTGGTTTCTAGCATTCTAAAAGCATTATCTTAGTGCTTATAACAAAATATTTACACAAAATAGGAACTTAACTGACAATAAGAGTGAGAGATGGGGTTAAAGGTAAAGTGTCTCTGAAAAAGAATGATTCATCCATGCCCATATCTATTTTCAACTTTCAAATATTTTAAAATGAATAATTGTACTTATTTGTGTTGAATTTGAAAATTTAATATTTGATAATGAAATCATAAATTGTACCTAAATTAATATGCCAATATCTAACATAGATTGAAAATATTAAGTAATTATAGTATCAAATTAAGTTAGATATTACTTCTTTTATTTATGGAAAAAACTAATTTATAGAAATTAACAGCAAATATAATGCTTGATTCTTTGAAAATACAGGCATAATTAATAAAACCCTAATTAGTCTAACTTAAAAGAAAATTACAAAAGTTGACAATATCAAGAATGAAAGGTGAGAGAGGTTATCACCATAGACTTTATAGATATTAAAAGGATAATAAGAGATTAATAAAAAATAACAATAACATAGTTGATATGGATAAATATTAATAAAAATAAAATGGAGGTGGTGAAAAACAAGCAGGTGTGCTTAACATCAGGTAAATACCTTGGCACATTAGTAAGCCATTGTATTCAGTTCAGTTTAGTCCAGTCACTCAGTCGTGTCTGACTCTTTGCAACCCAATGGACTGCAGCACGCCAGGCCTCCCTGTCCATCACCAACACCCAGAGTTTACTCAAACTCATGTCCATCAATTCGGTGATGCCATCCAGCCATCTCATTCTCTGTCGTCCCCTTCTCCTCCTGCCCCCAATCCCTCCAAGCATCAGAGTCTTTTCCAATGAGTCAACTCGTCGCATGAGGTGGCCAAAGTATTGGAGTTTCAGCTTTAGCATCAGTCCTTCCAATGAACACCCAGGACTGAGCTCCTTTAGAATGGACTGATTGGATCTCCTTGCAGTCCAAGGGTCTCTGAAAAGTCTTCTCCAACACCACAGTTCAAAAGCAACAATTCTTGTGATGGGTCTGTTCAGATTTTCTATTTCTTCCTGGTTCAGTTTTGGAAAGTTGTACTTTTCAAGGAATTTGTCCATTTCTTCCAGGTTATTCATTTTATTGCCATATAATTGCTGATAGTATTCTCTAATAATCCTTTGTATTTCTGTGTTGTGGGTTGTGATCTCTCCATTTTCATTTCTAATTTTATTGATTTGGTTTTTCTCCCTTTGTTTCTTGATGAGTCTTGCTAGTTTGTCAATTTTACTTACCTTCTCAAAGAACCAGCTTTTGGCTTTGTTGATTTTTGCTATGGTCTCTTTTGTTTCTTTTGCATTTATCTCTGCCCTAATTTTTATGATTTCTTTCCTTCTACTGACCCTGGGGTTCTTCATTTCTTCCTTTTCTAGTTGCTTTAGATGTAGAGTTAGGCCAACAAAGTTCCATCTAGTCAAACCAATGGTTTTTCCAGTAGTCATGTATGGATGCGAGAGTTGGACTATAAAGAAAGCTGAGCACTGAAGAATTGTTGCTTTTTTTTGCTTTTTTTTCCTTTTTATTCGAGCCTAATTATTTTACAATATTATGTTGGTTGGTTTTGCCATACATTGACATGAATCTGCCCCGGGTGTACATGAGTTCTCCTTCCTCAATGCAATGCCTATCAATCTACCAACGATATTTTTCACAGAGCTAGAACAAATAATCTCACAATTTGTATGAAAAAACAAAAAACCTCGAATAGCCAAAGCAATCCTGAGGAAGAAGAATGGAACTTGGGGAATTAACCTGCCGGACTTCAGGCTCTACAACAAAGCCACAGTCATCAAGACAGTATGGTACTGGCATAAAGACAGAAATATAGATCAATGGAACAAAATAGAAAGCCCAGAGATAAATCCATGCACCTATGGACACCTTATCTTTGACAAAGGAGGCAAGAATATAAAATGGAGAAAAGACAGTCTCTTCAACAAGTGGTGCTGGGAAAACTGGCCAGCCACTTGTAAAAGAATGAAACTAGAACACTTCCGAACACCATACACCAAAATAAACTCAAAATGGATTAGAGAGCTAAATGTAAGACCAGAAACTATAAAACTCCTAGAGGAGAACATAGGCAAAACACTCTCCGACATAAATCACAGCATGATCCTCCAAGACCCACCTCCCAGAATATTGGAAATAAAAGCAAAAATGAACAAATGGGACCTAATTAAAATCAAAAGCTTCTGCACAGCAAAGGAAACTATAAGCAAGGTGAAAAGACAGCCTTCAGAAAGGGAGAAAATAATAGCAAATGAAGCAACTGATAAAGGATTAATCTCCAAAATATACAAGCAGCTCCTGCAGCTCAATTCCAGAAAAATAAATGACCCAATCAAAAAATGGGCCAAAGAACTAAACAGACATTTCTTCAAAGAAGACATAAAGATGGCTAACAAACACATGAAAAAATGCTCAACATCCCTCATAATCAGAGAAATGCAAATCAAAACCACAATGAGATACCATTTCACACCAGGCAGAATGGCTGCTATCCAAAAGTCTACATGCAATAAATGCTGGAGAGGGTGTGGAGAAAAGGGAACCCTCTTACACTGTTGGTGGGAATGCAAACTAGTACAGCCACTATGGAGAACAGTGGGAAGATTCTTCAAAAAACTGGAAATAGAACTGCCATATGATCCAACAATCGCACTCCTGGGCATACACACCGAGGAAACCAGATTTGAAAGAGGCACATGTACTCCAATGTTCATCGCAGCACTGTTTATAATAGCGAGGGCATGGAAGCAACCTAGATGTCTATCTGAAGACGAATGGATAAGAAAGCTTTGGTACATATACACAATGGAGTATTACTCAGTGATTAAAAAGAATGCATTTGAATCAGTTCTAATGAGGTGGATGAAACTAGAGCCTATTATACAGAGTGAAGTAAGCCAGAAAGAAAAACACCAATATAGTATACTAACGCATATATATGGAATTTAGAAAGATGCAAATGATAACCATGTATACGAGACAGCAAAAGAGACACAGGTGTATAGAACAGTCTTTGGGACTCTGTGGGAGAGGGTGAGGGTGGGATGATTTGAGAGAATGGCATTGAAACATGTATGTTGTCATATGTGAAACGAATCGCCAGTTCAGGGTCGATGCATGTTACAGGATGCTCGGGGCTGGTGTGCGGGGATGACCCAGAGGGAGGATAAAGGGAATAGTGAGGTGGGAGGGGGGTTCAGGAAGGGGAACTCATGTACACCCAGGGCAAATACATGTCAATGTATGCAAAACCAACCAATATAATATTGTAAAATAATTAGCCTCCAATAAAAAAAAAAATAAAAATAAAAGAAGAAGGGGAACACATGTACACCCAGAGCGGATTCATGTCAATGTATGGCAAAACCAATATAATATTGTAAAGTAATTAGCCTCCAATTAAAAAAGAAAGCATTCCCTCTTAATAATATGGGAGTTTTATAAGATAATTACAAATAAATTCATATATTTTTATATATATAAAAAAAAGAATGGACATGCGGGCCCAGGGAGGGAAGGAGAGAATGGGAGGAAATCAGAGAGTACACTGATATACATACATTATCATGTGTATGTATATCAGAAAGTACAGAAAGCTCAGCTCTGTGGTCTGTAATGACCCAGATGAGAGGGGCGGGACCGGGAGAGGGAGAGGATACATGTGTCCTTATAGGTGATTCACTTCACTGTACAGTAGAAAGTAACACAGCACTGTAAACCAGTTAAACTCCAATAAACAATTTAAAAAGGTCCATGGGTAGCACTTTAGATATTGTGTGCAGATAATATGTGGACAGAGCACATTAATAATTCAGTCAAACTCTAGAACCATTTTTATTTAAATCCCTATTTGAAGGAAATGGAAACAAGGAGGGCAGAAAGGCACTGAGGGGCACTGCCCTTAATGGGATAATTCTTCAAAGTCACCATCGACCAGAACACGTTGGAATAAAGAAAGTATAATAGACTGGTCAGATTAATAAACTCTTAGAAAAACTTTAAGTTTTTTCAATATAAATATAAATATACTAGTTGCTTTGAGCTAGTAAAATATTTTGACTAAACAAAATGCCGCAGTAATCAGAAAAAAAAAAAAAAAGAGCAAAAGTACAGATCTTTGTGGAAGTCTCATAAGTTTTAAGGTTTGGCTATAGAATTAGTTAATGTGGATGTTAAAATCTGAGCTATTTTATGGTCTTGTATCTATTCTTTTTTTTTTTTTTTCAGATCTAGTACTTAGTAGTCTTCTAAAACGTGCATACATTGCTGAACCGATTTGAAGATTCCTTGTTTATTTTGCTTGAATTAGGAATATTTCTGTATTTTATAGGTATAATAAAAGAAATTTTTCTGTATTTTATAAGTACAAAAAAGGAACACTAAGGAGGATGACAGACAGGAAAAATGCAGCTTGCTAGGAGAGCTTTGGCCAGTACTGCAGGCCTTTCCTTAGACCGTGGTAGTGTGGGGTGGATACTACGAACAAAGTGCCAGAACTTGCAACAGAAATGATTTAAAGTAGACTTTCTAGCGAGCAGTCTAAGTCCTTCCCGGAGCCAAAATAATGCTGTGTAACCTTCATTTTTTTTTTTTTTTGCTGAATATATAACTGACATTTTTGACAAGCTACAGCTAAAAACAAGCATCTTCAATATATTTGTTCTATACTTATATGATTAATGGTCAAACTACAAGACTCAGAAGACAATTTAACAGTCCACTTTGCCACAGAAGCATTCATTTGAAAGCAATTTTGCTTTTTTTAAACAAAAATGACAAGTCTCTCTTGTCAACAGAATGACAGCAACAAAAATGGAAGGTTTACCCAGATCTGATCTAAGGTGTGTGTGTGTTATTTTCTGATACCCAAGTTTGCTGAACTGTGCATTTTAATATATCTCTGAATGAAGTTCTTCTTCACCTTTCTGACTAAGTGGTCATGCAGGTGTCCCAAGGAAATTACAAATGCAGTGACTTTTAGCCTCTAATATGTGAATAATGGATAAATTGTATGAGTTTTCATTCTGTAGGTAAAATATATATTTTTATTAATACTATTTCCTGTAGCATGGGAAATAATTTGAGAATAATTATAATATATTTGTAAATGATGGCTAACTTAAGGAGTTTGTCTGAACTGTTATACTGTTCCTATTTCACTTTGTTCTAATAAAATATCAAATTAGTATAAACATAATGTATTCCAGTCTTATCTTATTCAGATAGTAAATAGTATCATTTATATGTCAGACTTTGAGCTTAATGTTATGTTCATTAAGTTGATTTATCATTTATTAATTTATCTGAAATTGGAGACTACTGTTATAATGATTCAGAAAATTTAAATGCAAGAGGAAGCACTGATTGCTGTCTGCAGAGGCAGATGGTCTTAAGCATTCTTTTAGTAATTCTGTCAAATTCTGCATGTTAGTGTCTCTAAACATTAGTTTCCTTATTAATAAAATAGAACTAATGAAATACATATCTGAGGGGATTAAAATAATATGTATAAAATTATAGCATATTTCCTTGCACTTATAACTCAATGCATTTAGCTCATTAAATTAGCTATTATCTGAGATTTAGACTCAAACTTTATACTAGTTATGAAGATACTTTTAATAAAAATTTTTGTGAATTTACCTTCATAAAATAGAAATCATAATAAATCTTTTTATAATCCCATTTTCATATATTTGTCTATAGACTCATTGGAAAAGTATTTAGCATCTAACATCCTACACTGGCATTCAATACCTTCCATCTCTTGTCTGACTTTAATGTAAATGCTTTAGCATTTTACCTATATGGAGTGTAAGTCCTGGTCATACTGGTGTCTACTTACCTGCATAGAAAATACTGGTGCTTTTCATTGCAAATAAAATTTACATTTGTAAACGTGTCTCTATCTTTTAGAGCCTGATATGTTCCCAAATTGTGCAAAGTTGAGGACCAACCCCTGGATCTAATTAAATCTATCAAATTAAATAACCTGCCAGAATATTAGGCAGATTTTCCTGCCTAATCATATTACTACTTCCAATAATATTTTTTGTTCATATTGAAGAAAGAACAGATTAAATATTCCTATTTAAAAATTAACAATTACTTACACTTGTACTAATGATGAGAAGGTAATAACATTCCTAAAATATCTAGTCAAAAGAGTAAGGCATCTGGGACACCCTAGCCTATGCCCACTTCAGCTCCAGTCATCCCAAGGTGGCCCTAGCACAGGAAGGCCTGAGACCCCGTGGCCCACACCTGCTTGAACTCCAGCTGTCCTGCCTTGGAGTCTCCAACATAGCATGCCACAGGCCCCTCCCCCAGGACATGCTCACTCCAGCCACAGCTGTCCTACCAGGTGGCAGCATATTTACAATAGCCCAGATAGGGAAGCAACCAATATACCTGTTGATAGAAGAATGCATAGGAATAATGGGATTGCACCTGAAACTATCACAACATGGTTAATCAGCTATACAGTATAAAATAGTTTTTTTTTTTAAGAATAATGTGATTCACACACACACATACACAATGCAATGTTACTCAGCCATAAAATGAGATCTTGCTATGTGCATCAACACTGGTGGACCCAGAGAATATTATGCCGAGTAAAATAAGTCAGACAGTAAGAAACAAGTATATCCTGAATTCACTTGTATGTAGAGTCTAAAGAATAAAACAAACATCAAAATAGAATCAGACTCAGACACACACTGGTGATTGAAAGAGTAGGGGGTGAGGAGATTAAGAGGTACAAACTACCGGTTATAAAATAAATCATGGGGATGTAAAGCAACAGTGTAGGGAACAAGGTCAATAACACTGTGATAGCTTTGTACAGTGATAAATGGTAACTAGACTTATCATGATGATCAATTTATAGATTATATAAATATCAAATCATTTGGAAATGTGTACAACTATAAATATGTCAACTATACTGCAATAAAAAACAGCAAGGCAAACTTGTTAAGTTAGGTGTTATTAAATTATGTATCATTAATGGAAAACACCTATAAATATTTGAAAATCTTATTTAATCACATGGGAAATATAAGTATGTATTTATATACACAATGCCAATTCACACAGTTCAGCCATTATTCACAAAATATAGATTGAAATTCACCAATTTATTTGCAATTTTAAAGGAATATTAGAGTGTGTGCAATTAGTTGATAAAGCAAAAGAGATTAAGAGGTGGTAAGAATAAACAGAAGAACTGTACTAAAAAGGTCTTAAGGGCCTGGATAACCACAATGGTGTGATGACTCATCTAGAGCCAGACAACCTGGATTGTAAAGTCAACTGAGCCTTAGGAAGCATTACTATGAAGAAAGCTATTGGAGGTGATGGAATTCCAGCTGAGCTATTTAAAACCCTAAAAGTTGATGCTGTTGTAGTGCTGCACTCAATATGTTCTCAAAATTTGAAAACTCAGCAGTGGCCACACAACTGGAAAAGGTCAGTTTTCATTCTAGTCCCAAAGAAGGGCAGTGCAAAAGAGTATTCAAACTACTGAAAATTGTGCTCGTTTTGCTGGTTAATAAGGTTATGCTCAAAATCTTTCAAAATAGGCTTCAAGAGTATATGAACTGAGAATTTCCAGGTGTACAAACTGGATTTAGAAAAGGCAAAGGAACCAGAGATCAAATTGCCAACATTCTTTGGATTATAGAGAAAGCAAGGGAATTCCAGAAACATCTACTTCTGTTTCATTGTCTATGCTAAAGCCTCTGACTGTGTAGATCACAACAAACTGTGGAAAATTCTTAGAGATGGGAATATCAGAGTACTTACCTGTCTCCTGAGAAGCATATATGCAGGTCAAGAAACAACAGTTAGAACCGGACGTGGAACAAAGGACTGGTTCCAAATTGGGAAAGCAGTATGACAAGGCTGTATGTTGTCACTCTATTTACTTAACTTGTATGCAGAGTACATCATGTAAAATACCAGGCTGGATGAATCACAAACTGGAATCAAAATTTCTGGAAGAAATATCAACAACCGCAGATGATACCACTCTAATGTTAGTAAGTGAACAGAAACTAAAGAGCCTCTTGGTGAGGTAAAGGAGGAGAGAGAAAAAGCTGGTTTAAAACTCAACATTGAATTAAAGTAAGATCACGGCATCCAGTCTCATTACTTCATGGCAAGTAGAAGTGGGAAAGTAGAATCAACAACAGATTGCATTTTCTTGGGCTCCAATATCAATGTGGGTGCGGACTTTAGTTCAGTTCAGTCGCTCAGTCGTGTCCAACTCTCCACGACCCCATAAATCACAGCACGCCAGGCCTCCCTGTCCATCACCAACTCCCGGAGTTCACTCAAACTCATGTCCACAGAGTCGGTGATGCCACCCAGCCATCTCATTCTCAGTCGTCCCCTCCTCCTCCCGCCCCCAACCTTTCCCAGCATCAGAGTTTTTTCCAGTGAGTCAACTCGTCGCATGAGGTGGCCAAAGTATTGCAGTTTCAGCTTTAGCATCAGTCCTTCCAATGAACACCCTGGATTGATCTCCTTTAGAATGAACTGGTTGGATCTCCTTGCAGTACAGGGACTCTCAAGAGTCTTCTCCAACACCACATTTCAAAAGCATCAATTCTTCGGCGATCAGCTTTCTTCACAGTCCAACTCTCACATCCATACATGACCACGGGAAAAACCATAGCCTTGACTAGACGGACCTTGGTTGGGACTACAGCCATGAAATTAAAAAACGTTTGCTTCTTGGAAGAAAAGCTATGACAAACCTAGACAGCATATTAAAAAGCAGAGATATCATTTTACTGACAATGTTCATATAGTCAAAACTGTTTTTTCCACTAGTCATGTATGGATGTGAGAGTTGGACCATAAAGAAGGCTGAGCCCTGAAGAATTGATGGTTTTAAATTGTGGTGCTGGAAAAGACTCTTGATAATTTCCTGGACTGCAAGGGGATCAAACCAGTCGAGCCTAAAGAAAATCAACCCTGAATATTCATTGGAAAGACTTATGCTGAAGATGAAGCTCCAATACTTTGGCTACCTGATGTGAAGAACCAACTCATTGGAAAAGAGTGATATTGGGAAAGATTGAAGGCAAAAGGAGAAGAGGATGGCAGAGGATGAGATGGTTAGATAACATTGAATCAATGAACATGAAGTTGAGAAAATTCTGGGGAGATAGTGAAGGACCAGTATTCCTGGCATGCTGCAGTCGTGGGGTTGCAAAAGTTGGACATAACAACTGAACAACAAAAATTAGGAGTAGGAGGAGTAGGAGTCATGTGTCAAATAAGTGTGATCTGTTCTATTATTTTTTAAAAAATACCTTTTGCTAAGTATTCTCCAATTATCATATATTTTGCTTTGGCCACAATTAGGCCACCTTCTATCTTTATATCCAAGAAAGAATGAGAGCTAAGTATATTTAATTAGGTATATTTATAAGTTTTTTAAGGAAAATGGATATTAAGTAAGGAACTTACTTAATCCTACAATATGTTTTGTAGGAATAAACAAGTGTAACCTGCATTTTTTAGAATATTATAAATGCCAGATTGCAGGATAAAGAAAAAAGCTTTAGACAAGACAAAGGTAAATTAGCTAACCTAAGCAGTAATTTCAGAAGTAACAGTGGAAAGAAAAGAGAGATATATGAATAACTTACTTTATTGGGCTTTGTAGATATTGTCCTTTTAAAAACTGAAAGATTTATGGCAATCCTATATAAAACAAATCTATCAGTACTAGTTTTCCAATATGTGTCCACTGTGTGGGTTTGTGTCCCATTTTGATAATTATTGAAATATTTCAAAATTTTACTATCACATTTGTTCTGATGATCTATAATCAAAGAGCTTTGGTATTACTATTATGATTGTTTTGGGGCATCACAAACTACACCATATAAAATGGAACTTAATAAAAATTGTGTGTATTCTGACTGTCCCAGTAATTGGCCATTCCCCTTTCTTTCTTGTTCTTATCTTGGGCCTTCGTAGTTCCTGAGAAACAACAACATTGAAATTGAACCATAGTAACACTATAATATATTCTAAGTGTTGAAGCGAAGGGAAGAGTGGCATCTCTAACTTTAAGTGAAAAGCTAGAAATTATTAAATTTAGAGGGGAATGTATGTTAAAATATAAGATAGGCTGAAAGATGGAACTCTTGTACCAAAACTTTAGCCACAGGAATTCAAAGGAAAAATTCTTGAAGGAAATTTATAAAGGTATTACAATAAACTCACAAATGATAAGAAAGGAAAAGATCCTTATTGCTGATATGGAGAAAGTTTTAAGGGTCTGGATAGTAGATCAAAACAGGCACAGTGTTAAGAAAAAGTGGAGTAACAGTGACAAATTTTACTTTCTTAGGCTCTAAAATCACTGAATGGTGACTGTAGCCATGAAACTTGCTAGCTACTTGGAAGGCAAGCTATAACAAACCCAGACATTATGTTAAAAAGCAGAGATATCACTTTGCCAACAAAGGTCTGTATAGTCAAAGCTATGGTTTTACTATTACTCATGTATGAATATGAGAGTTGGACCATAAAGAAGGGTGAACACTGAAGAATTGATGCTTTTGAATTGTGGTGCTGAGGAAGACTCTTGAGAGTCGCTTGGACAGCAAGGAGATCACAGCAGCCAATCGTAAAGAGATCAATCCTGAATATTCATTGGAAGGACTGATGCTGAAGCTCTAATACTTTGGCCACCTGATGTGAAGATCTGATTCATTGGAAAAGACTCTGATGCTGGCAAAGATTGAGGGCAGGAAGAGCCAGGGGCGACAGAGGATGAGATGGTTGGATAGCATCACCTACTAAATGAACATGAGTTTTGAGTCAACTCCTTTAGCTAGTGAAGGACAGGGAAGCGTAGAGCACTGCAGTCCATGGGGTTGCAAAGAGCTGGACAAAATACAATGACTAAACAGCAACTCTTCAGTTCTATGAAGGCTGAGAAAGGTGAGGAAGCTTCAGGAGAGAAATTTGATGTTTAAAGAAAGAAATCACCTCTATGACATAAGGCACAAGGTAAGGCAGCAAGTGTTGACGTAGAATCTGTAGCAAGTTATCCAAAACATTCTATTTAATATAATTAAAGAGAGCAGCTGCACTAAATGTATTTTGGGTGTAGATGAAACAGCCTTCTACTGGAAGAAGATGTCATCTAGGACTTTTAAAGCTAAAGGAGGTGAGTCAATGCCTGGCTTCAAAGGACAGGCTGATTCACTTATTAGGGGTAAATCCAGCTGGTGACTTTAAAGTTGAAGCCAATGCTTATTTACCATTCTAAACATCCTAGGACTCTTAAAAACTTATGCTGAATCTATTCTACCTGTGCTCTATAAATCAAACAACAAAACCTGGATGATAACACATCTGTTTACAGCATGATTTAATGAATACCTAAATCCCACTCTTGAGACCTACTGCTCAGGAAAAAAGGAAAATAAATATTTATTTCAAAATATTACTGCTCATTGACAATATTCCTGGTCACCCATAATTTCTGATGGGAATGTCCAAGGATATTAATGTTTTCATGCCTGCTGATACAGTAGCCCTTCTGTAGTCCATGGATCAAGGACTAATTTCAAATTTCAAATCTTATTATTTAAGAGATATGTTTCATAAGGATAATATTCAGGCTTCTCCAATGGCTTAGTTGGTAAAGAATCTACCTGCAATGTAAAAAACACAGGAGATGAGGACCCATTCCCTGGATCAGGAAGATCCTCTGAAGTAGGAGGAAATGGCAACACATTCCATATTCTTGCCTGGAAGATCCCATGGTCAGAAAAGCCTGGCAGGCTACAGTCTTTGGGGTCACAAAATATTAGACATGACTGAGTGACTAAGCACACAATTTCACACAAGAATATATAGCTCCAAGAGATAGTGATTCCTTTGATAGATCTGAGAAAGTCCATTGAACAACCTCCTGGAAAGGATTCACATTTCTAGCTGTCAGTAAGAGCATTTATACTTCATGAGAAGAGGTCATAATATTAACACTAATAGGCGTTGATTCCAATCCTCATAGATTTGAATAGTTCAAGACTTCCATGAAGGAAATAATTACAGTTGTGGTGGAAATAGAAAGATAAATATAATTAGAAGTGGAGCATAAAGATGTGACAGAATTATTGCAATCTGATGGTAAAACTTGCAGGAATAAATAATTCTTATGGATGAGCAAATAAAGTGGTTTCTTGAGCTGGAAACTATGTCTGGTAAAGATACTGTGAAGATTATTGAAATGACAACAAAGAATTTAGAACATGACATAAATTTAGTTGTTGAAGTAGTGGCAGGGTTTGAGGGGGATGAAAGAAACTGTTATGGGTAAATAGCTACAAAATGGCAATGCATGCTACAGAGAGATTTTTCATGAAAGAAAGATTGTTCAGACAGCAAACTTCACTGTCTGATTTTAAGAAATTTTCACAGCCACCCCAACATTCAGAAATCATCATTCTGATCAGATGGCAACCATCAACACTGATGTAAGACACTCCATCAGCAAAAGAATTATGAATGGCTGAAGGCTCAGATGATGACTAGCATTTGTTAGCAATAAAATGTTTCTTAGTTAAGGTACAAATATTGTTTTTCAAGATATATTTGCATTGTGCACTTAGTAAACAATATATAGTAAAACATAATTTTTATTTGCACTGGGAGTCTGAAAAATTCATGTGACTTGCTTTATTGTAATACTCACTTTACTGTGATGGCCTGGAACTGAACCTGCGCTATATCTGAGGTATATCTGTATATGTGAGAAAAATGTTAATGAATATCTGAAAGTATAGAGTTGTTTGGATTTGATGAAATGGGGAAACAGAAAGCTGATTAGAAAAAATAAGTGAAAGACTATCTTCAAATTTTAAAATATTGAATTTTAAATATCTTTACTGTAGATAAACAGAAATATTAAATATGATAAGTGGCTACAAATTAGAGACAGTAATGCATTTAGGAAAGATATAACAATGGCTATTGTCTATAGTAAACTAGTTGAGTCATTACAACTTAACACTTAGAAAAAAATGATGCTGTTATTCCTTAAGACTCAATTTCTTAAATGTTTGTAGTAATAATTTGGTAGAGATTTTATTTAGAATGATTTGAATGAACTGATTTGGATTTAATTTCTTATTTTCTAGCTAACTTTTCAGCATTAATGTCAGTCTTTTCTAACTGTCAAATTACCTCTGTTCTAGGGTTGTAAATGTCTACATCTGCTGCCTTCATTACGTCTCCACTCTTAATCCACCCTGAACTCCTTGAGGTGGTTTGTATACACAGTGGTTTAATTTCTCTTCCCTCTTGCCCTGCTCATGCACACTGATATCATTAAATGTTAAGATAATAGATTGGTCATCTGAGAGGTGATGATAATATAAAATTTTTTTTAAATGCATATTGTTAATACAAAGAATATTAGGAAGCCATTAAAACAATATTGGATTATCCTAAATTCTCTGATATTACTAATAATGAGGTAGATTTTTTAAGCCATTTCTCCTTTCAAGGACAGGTCAAAAAGCTAGACAAAATGCATACTTTTTAAACATCTACCTAAGTGTATCAAAAATGTATAATAGTTTGGAAGAATCATGGTGCCAAAATAAAAGAGAATAAGAAAAATAAAAATAAAGCTTGGCCTTTGGGGTTACTTTTCCTCTACAAGCATCTGTATATTTAGAAAAATATTTGATATGGATGATTTGGGAGAATGGCATTGAAACATATATATTATCATATGTGAAACGAATCACCAGTCCAGGTTCGATGGATGATACAGGATTCTCGGGGCTGGTGCACGGGGATGACCAAGAGGGAGTATATGGGGAGGAGGGAGGTGGGAGCGGGGTTCAAGAAGGGGAACACATGTACACCCGGAGTGGATTCATGTCAGTGTATGGCAAAACCAACCAATACAATATTGAAAAGTAATTAGACTCCAAAAAATAAAATTAAAAAAAAAAAAGAAAAATACTTGATACATCTAAATAGGTGAACACGTTACTGACATTCTTGGGGATTATATGGCAAAACAAATACAATATTGTAAAGTAACTAGCCCCAATTAAAATAAATAAATTTATATTAAAAAACCAGAATATAAAAAAATAAAAATAAAAAACAGCATCATCAACAACAACAACAAAAAAATCATTTTGAAACATATGAGATGAAATACCAATCCATAGTATTATAATCCATAGTGGGACAGCTGTGTTTAGCGGGAGATTTAAGCACATAAACAAAGAGGAAAAGGTAAAAACAACCACAACAAAAAACACTGAGTAGATCATGTATCTTAATAAAATATATACATAAGAGGAATTAACCCCTTAATGGATTACAGCCTTGTCATGGTGAAGGGGCTTATGTAACTCAATCAAGCTGTAAGGGGAAGGTTCATATCTATACAGGCATACCTCAAGAAACAAGAAAAAAGTCAACTAAATAACCTAACTCTAAACCTAAAGAAACTAGAAAAGGAAGAAATGAAGAACCCAACTGTTAGTAGAAGGAAAGAAATCTTAAAAATTAGGGCAGAAATAAATGCAAAAGAAACAAAAGCAAAAATCAACAAAGCCAAAAGCTGGTTCTTTGAGAGGGTAAATAAAATTGATAAACCACTAGCCAGACTCATCAAGAAACAAAGGGAGAAAAACAAAATCAATAAAATTAGAAATGAAAATGGCGAGATCACAACTGACAACACAGAAATACAAAGGATCATAAGAGATTAGTATCAACAATTATATGCCAATAAAATGGACAACTTGGAAGAACTGGACAAATTCTTAGAAAAGTACAACTTTCCAAAAGTGAACCAGGAAGAAATAGAAAATCTGAACAGACCCATAACAAGCACAGAATTAGAGGCTGTAATCAGAAATCTTCCAGCAAACAAAAGCCCAGGTCCAGATGGCTTCACATCTGAATTCTACCAAAAATTTAGAGAAGAGCTAACACCTACCCTACTCAACTCTTCCAGAAAATTGCAGAGGAAGGTAAACTTCCAAGCTCATTCTATGAGGCCACCATCACCCTAATCCCAAAACCAGACAAAGATGCCAGAATAAAAGAGAACTACAGGCCAATATCACTGATGAACATAGATGCAAAAATCCTTAACAAAATTCTAGCAATCAGAATCCAACAACACATGAAAAAGATCATACATCATGACCAAGTGGGCTTTATCCCAGGGATATAAGGATTCTTCAATATTTGCAAATCAATCAATGTAATACACCACTTTAACAAAATGAAAAATAAAAACCATATGATTATCTCAATAGATGCAGAGAAAGCCTTTGACAAAATTCAACATCCATTTATGATCAAAACCCTCCAGAAGGTGGGAATAGAAGGAACATTCCTCAACATAATAAAAGCTATATATGACAAACCCACAGCAAACATTATCCTCAATGGTGAAAAATTGAAAGCATTTCCCCTAAAGTCAGGAACAAGACAAAGGTGCCCACTCTCACCACTACTATTCAACATAGTTTTGGAAGTTTTGGCCACAGCAATCAGAGCAGAAAAAGACATAAAAGGAATCCAAATTGGAAAAGAAGATGTAAAACTCTCACTGTTTGCAGATGATATGATCCTCTACACAGAAAACCCTAAAGACTCTACCAGAAAATTACTAGAGCTAATCAATGAATACAGTAAAGTTGCAGGGTATAAAATCAACACACAGAAATCCCTTGCATTCCTATACACTAATAATGAGAAAACAGAAAGAGAAACTAAGGAAAATATTCCATTCACTGTTGCAACAAAAAGAATACTTAGGGATATATCTACATAAAGAAACAAAAGACTTATATATAGAAAACTATAAAACACTGGTGAAAGAAATCAAAGAGGACACTAATAGATGGAGAAATATACCGTGTTCGAAGATTGGAAGAATAAATATAGTGAAAATGAATATACTAACAAAATAATTTGTACATTCAATGCAATCCCTATCAAGCTACCAACAGTATTTTTAACAGAGCTAGAACAAATAATCTCACAATTTGTATAGAAATACAAAAAACCTCGAATAGCCAAAACAATCTTGAGGAGGAAGAATGGAACTTGGGGAATTAACCTCCCGGACTTCAGGCTCTACAACAAAGCCACAGTCATCAAGACAGTATGGTACTGGCATAAAGACAGAAATATAGATTAACGGAACAAAATAGAAAGCCCAGAGATAAATCCATGTACCTATGGACACCTTAAGTTTGACAAAGGAGGCAAGAATATAAAATGGAGAAAAGACAGTCTCTTTATCAAGTGCTGCTGCGAAAACTGGACAGCCACTTGTAAAAAAATGAAACTAGAACACTCCCTAACACCATACACAAAAATAAACTCAAAATGTATTAAAGATCTAAATGTAAGACCAGAAGCTATAAAACTCCTAGAGGAGAACATAGGCAAAACACTCTCCAACATAAATCACAGAAGGATCCTCCATGACCCACCTCCCAGAATATAGGAAATAAAAGCAAAAATAAACAAATGGGACCTAATTAAAATTAAAAGCTTCTGCATAGCAAAGGAAACTATTAGCAAGGTGAAAAGACAGCCTTCAGAAAGGGAGAAAATAATAGCTAATGAAGCAACTGACAAAGATTTAATCTCTAAAATATACAAGCGGCTCCTGCAGCTCAATTCCAGAAAAATAAATGACCCAATCAAAAAATGGGCCAAAGAACTAAACAGACCTTTCTCCAAAGAAGATATACAGATGGCTAACAAACACATGAAAAAATGCTCAACATCCCTCATAATCAGAGAAATGCAAATCAAAACCACAATGAGGTACCATTTCACACCAGCCAGAATGGCCGCTATCCAAAAGTCTACATGCAATAAATGCTGGAGAGGGTGTGGAGAAAAGGGAACCCTCTTACACTGTTGGTGGGAATGCAAACTAATACAACCACTATGGAGAACAGTGTGTAGATTCATTAAAAACTGGAAATAGAACTGCCATATGATCCAGCAATCGGCCTGGGCATACACACCAAGGAAACCAGAATTGAAAGAGACACGTGTACTCCAATGTTCATTGCAGCACTGTTTATAATAGAGAGGACATGGAAGCAACCTAGATGTCCATCTGAAGACGAATGGATAAGAAAGCTTTGGTACATATACACAATGGAGTATTCAGTTCAGTTCAGTTCAGTCGCTCAGTTGTGTCCGACTCTCTGTGACCCCATGAATCACAGCACGCCATGACTCCCTGTCCATCACCAACTCCCGGAGTTCACACAAACTCATGTCCACAGAGTCGGTGATGCCATCCAGCCATCTCATTCTCTGTTGTCCCCTTCTCCTCCCGCCCCCAACCTTTCCTAGCATCAGAGTCTTTTCCAGTGAGTCAACTCGTCGCATGAGGTGGCCAAAGTATTGCAGTTTCAGCTTTAGCATCAGTCTTTCCAATGAACACCCAGGATTGATCTCCTCTAGAATGGACTGGTTGGATCTCCTTGCAGTACAAGGGACTCTCAAGAGTCTTCTCCAACACCACAGTTCAAAAGCATCAATTCTTCGGCGATCAGCTTTCTTCACAGTCCAACTCTCACATCCATACATGACCACGGGAAAAACTATAGCCTTGACTAGACGGACCTTTGTTAGAAAAGTAATGTCTCTGCTTTTTAATATGCTATCTAGGTTGGTCATAACTTTCCTTCCAAGGAGTAAGCGTCTTTTTATTTCATGGCTGCAATCAGCATCTGCAGTGATTTTGGAGCCCCCAAAAATAAAGTCTGACACTGTTTCCACTGTTTTTCCATCTATTTCCCATGAAGTGATGGGTCAAGATGCCATGATCTCAGCCATTAAAAAGAATACATTTGAATCAGTTCTAATGAGGTGGATGAAACTGGAGCCTATTATACAGAGTGAAGTAAGCCAGAAAGAAAAACACCAATACAGTATACTAACGCATATATATGGGATTTAGAAAGATGATAACGATAACCCTGTATGTTCTGTTCTGTTCTGTTCAGTCGCTCAGTCGTGTCCGACTCTTTGCGACCCCGTGGACTGTAGCCTACCAGGCTTCTCCATCCATGGGATTCTCCAGGCAAGAACACTGGAGTGGGTTACCATTTCCTTCTCCAGGGGATCTTCCCGACCCAGGGATCGAACCCGGGTCTCCCGCATTGGAGGCAGACGCGTTAACCTCTGAGCCACCAGGGAAGCCCTTATATGAGACAGCAAAAGAGACATAGGTGTATAGAACAGTCTTTTGGACTCTGTGGGAGAGCTGAGGGTGGGATGATTTGGGAGAATGGCATTGAAACATGTATATTATCATATGTGAAATGAATCATCAGTCCAGGTTCGATGCATGATACAGGATGCTCGGGCTGGTGCATGGGGATGACCCAGAGGAAGGATAAGGAGGGCAGGGAGGTGGGAGTGGGGTTCAAGAAGGGGAACACATGTACACCCGGGGCAGATTCATGACAATGTATGGCAAAACCAACAATAATAATAATAATGTAAAGTAATTAGCTTTCAATAAAAAATAAATTAAAAATTAAAAAAGAATGTCTTTACTTTGTGTCTTTATAGATGTCAAAGATCATGGATGATATCTCTTTACAAATGCATTTTAATTTTTTTCTTTGTATGTAATAGTATTACTTTAATTCGTTAAATAAAAACAATGTAATTGGGCTTTGCTTTTCTGTTTTATACTTTTGTAGTTCAGGTTATTTTCATTCCCTTATGAATTCAATATTTAGTATTCATTTGAATATTACTATAAAATCCATTTAATATCTTGCCATTCTAATTTATTTTATTTTTATTGTAGTTTTCTAGTTATTGACTTCTTATCTGCATCTTATCATAGTCTGTCAAATACACTGTTTATCTTGATCCTTAAATACTGTTATTGGTATTCATTTAAAATGTTATTTTTATTTCTGCATTACACTTTAAAACCTAAACAGGAATAAACTTAACATTTCTCATTTTGTGGGCTTTTTAAAATAATGTATAAAGTGTTTAAAAACATTCTTAACATTTTTTAACAGTCTTGTTTTTAATGGGTTTGAACTTTCTCAGCTCTTTCTATAATACTTGTGTGTGACCTGAATCTGGTAATCTTAAAAATATCTATTTTACTTTCTATATCAACCTTTTTATTATTTTGATTTTTAAAAATCAGATTTGTATATCTTCTAGTACTTTCATCAATTACTTTTGAGAAACTCTTTTAGATAAAATACAACACAAAAATTTATTGAAAATATATTGGATTCCATTGTCTGACCAAGCCTTTGGAGTAATTCAGTAGGCTCAGTGTTACAATACTGGATCTCCTTATCAATTTAGTAGCACTTCAATCTCTAAAAGATAGTCATAACATCAATTCTGCTATTTGAAATTAATCACAGACATGGTCTACAAGACCGTAATGTTTGACTTGAAATGTTTAATGCTGCTCAAAGATAAAAATATTTTTCCAATTTGTAATACTTTGTGAGAGTTTGAGGACACAAACTATAGCATATTAATTCTGCTAGACATAGGGAATAAAAGAACTGAAAGACACTTTTCCTCCTTACGGTTTTGCAGAAGAAAAAAAGTAGAAACTTAGGCTTAAATAGAAAAACAAAACAAAAACTTTTATCACCTGTTTTCTCCTTGACTTTTCAGAGAGAACATATTTCTTTGATTTTTGCCTTTACATGGTTATAGTAAAAACATTTTTATCCTGGATTTTCAAAATAGATCTTAACTGCCACACTAAAAGATAAAATCATTATATTTTTATCCCCTTTCAAAAGGGCAAAAGTTGTTCACTGGAACACAATCACATTTATTATTTAATTCCCAGTATATCAAGTTTAACATTTATGTTTGGGTAAATGTCTATATGGGCTTTCCTGGTGACTATGTGGTAAAGAATCCACCTGCCAATGCAGGAGACATGCATTTGGTCCCTTTTTGGGAAGGTCCCAGGGAGAAGGGAATGGCAACCCACTCCAGTATTCTTGCCTGGGAAATCCATAGACAGGACAGCCTGGGGGTCTACAGTTCACGGGGTCACAAAAGAGTCAGACATGACATACTTACTGAAAACCAGCAACAAAATGTCTATGTGTTCATTATGATATAATATGGAAATTCATATAGAAAAATATCAATTCCCTAAAAATATGTTTTCAGCCTCATTGCTCAAGTTGAAATGTATGAGTTGAGACTGGTGTTGGAATTCACTATTCCTTAACAAAACAAAGCAGTACATAAATATGTCCTGATCCAGGATGAATATGCTTTAAAGATATTAAAAGGTATAGATCAATAGAAGAGGATTTAAAATCCAGAGATAAGCCCACCTACATATGGTCACCTAATCTATGACAAAGGAGGCAAGAATATACAAAGGAGAAAAGGCAGTCTTTCAGTAAGTCATGCTTGGAAAGCTGGGCAGTTACATGTAAAAGAATAAAATCAGAACACTCCCTATGGGGAAACAAGATGGTGGACTAGAAGGACATGCACTCATCTTCTCCTTGAGGACACCAAAAATGCTTAAATTGAAGAAAGTAGGGAAAACCAATAGACCACTCAGGTGTGACTTAAATAAAATCCTTTATGATTATACAGAGGAAGTGACAAATAAATTCAAGGGATTGGACCTGATAGAGTACCCAAACAACTATGGATGGAGGTTTGCACATTGTACAGGAGTCGGTGACCAAAAACATACCAAAGAAAAATAAATAGAAGAAGGCAAAATGGTTGTTTGAGGAGGCCTTACAAATGGGCTGAGAGGAGAAGAGAAGCAGAAGGCAAAGAAGAAAGGGAAAGATATATCCAACAGAATGCAGAGTTCCAAACAATATCAAGGAGAGATAATAAAGCCTTCTTAAGTGCAAAGAAACAGAGGAAAACAATAGAATGGGAAAGAGTAGAGATCTCTTCAAGAAAATTGGAGATATCAAAGGAACATTTCATACAAAGATGGGCACAATAAAGGACAAAAATGGCAAGGATCTAAAAGAAGCAGAAAAGTTTAAAAAGAGGTGGCAAGGACACACAGAAGAACTACACAAAAAAAGGTCTTAATGACCCATATAACCACAATGGTGTGGTCACTGCCTAGAGCCAGACATCCTGGAGTGTGAAGTCAAATGATCCTCAGGAAGTATTACGATGAACAAAGATAGTGAAGGTGTTTGAATTCCAGCCTAAGTATTTAAAATCCTAAGAAATAATGCTGTTAAAGTGTTCCACTCATTATACCAGCAAATTTGGAAAACTCAGCAGGGGCCACAGATTGAAAAAGGTCAGTTTTCACTCCAATCTAAAAGAAAAGGCAATGCCAAAGAATGTTCAAACTACCATACAATTGCACTCATTTCACATGCTAGCAAGGTAATGCTCAAAATCCTTTAAGCTAGGCTTCAGCAATACTTGAACCAATAACTTCCAGATGTACAAGCTGGACTTAGAAAAGTTAGAAGAACCAGAGATCAAATTGCCAACATCTGATCAATCATAGAAAAAGCAAGAAATTCCAGAAAAATATCTGCTTCATTGACTTTGTGAAAGCCTTTGACTGTGTGGATCACAATAAACTGTGGAAAATTCTTCAGGAGATAGGAATACCAGACCACTTGACCTACCTCTTGAGAAACCTGTATCCAAGTCAGGAAGCAACAGTTAGAAATGGACATGGAACAACAGACAGGTTACACATTGGGAAAGGATTGCACAAGCATGTATATTGTCACCCTGCTTATTCAACTTATATTCAGAGTACATCATGAGAAATGCCAGATAGGATGAATCACATGCTAGAATCAAAATTGCCAGAAGAAATAACAACAAGCTCAGATTTGCAGATGATACCACTCTAATGACAGAAAGCAAAGAGGAACAAAAAAGTTTTTATGAGAGTGAAAGAGGAGAGTGAAAAAACGTGGCTTGAATTTCTACATAGGTACATATACACAAGAGAGTATTACTCAGCCATTAAAAAGAATACATTTGAATCAGTTCTAATGAGGTGGATGAAACTGGAGCCTATTATACAGAGTGAAGTAAGCCAGAAAGAAAAACACCAATACAGTATACTAACACATATTAATGGAATTTAGAAAGATGGTAATGATAACCCTGTATACGAGACAGCAAAAGAGACACAGGTGTATAGAACAGTCTTTGGGACTCTGTGGGAGAGGGTGATGGTGGGATGATTTGGGAGAATGGCATTGAAACATGTATATTATCATATGTGAAACGAATCACCAGTCCAGATTCGACGCATGATACAGGATGCTCGGGGCTGGTGCATGGGGATGACCCAGAGGGAGGATAAGGGGAAGAGGGAGGTGGGAGGGGGGTTCAAGAAGGGGAACACATGTACACCCGGGGCGGATTCATGTCAATATATGGCAAAACCAACCAATATAATATTGTAAAGTAATTCAGTTCAGTTCAGTTCAGTTCAGTCGCTCAGTCGTGTCCGACTCTCCGCGACCCCATGAATCCCAGCACGCCAGGCCTCCCTGTCCATCACCAAATCCCGGAGCACACTCAAACTCATGTCCACAGAGTCGGTGATGCCATCCAGCCATCTCATTCTCTGTCGTCCCCTTCTCCTCCCGCCCCCAACCTTTCCCAGCATCAGAGTCTTTTCCAGTGAGTCAACTCGTCTCATGAGGTGGCCAAAGTATTGCAGTTTCAGCTTTAGCATCAGTCCCTCCAATGAACATCCAGGATTGATCTCCTTTAGAATGGACTGGTTGGATCTCCTTGCAGTATAAGGAACTCTCAAGAGTCTTCTCCAACACCACAGTTCAAAAGCATCGATTCTTCGGTGATCAGCTTTCTTCACAGTCCAACTCTCACATCTATACATGACCACAGGAAAACCATTGCCTTGACTAGACGGACTTTGGTTGGCAAAGTAATGTCTCTGCTTTTTAATATACTATCAAGGTTGGTCATAACTTTCCTTCCAAGGAGCAAGCATCTTTTAATTTCATGGCTGCAATCAGCATCCGCAGTGATTTTGGAGCCCAAAAATATAAAGTCTGACACTGTTTCCACTGTCTTTCCATCTATTTCCCATGAAGTGATGGGACCAGATGCCATGATCTTTTTTTCTGAATGTTGAGCTTCAAGCCAACCTTTTCACTCTCCTCTTTCACTTTCATCAAGAGGCTTTTGAGTTCCTCTCCACTTTCTGCCATAAGGGTAGTGTCATCTGCATATCTGAGGTTATTGATATTTCTCCCGGCAATCTTGATTCCAGCTTGTGCTTCTTCCAGCCCAGCGTTCCTCATGATGTACTCTGCATATAAGTTAAATAAGCAAGGTGACAATATACAACCTTGACATACACCTTTTCCTATTTGGAACCAGTCTGTTGTTCCATGTCCAGTTCTAACTGTTGCTTCCTGACCTGCATACAGGTTTCTCAAGAGGCAGGTGAGGTGGTCTGGGATTCCCATCTCTTTTAGAATGTTCCACAGTTTATTGTGATCCACACAGACAAAGGCTTTGGCATAGTCAATGAAGCAGAAATAGATGTTTTTCTGGAACTCTCTTGCTTTCTCCATGATCCAGCGGATGTTGGCAATTTGATCTCTGGTGCATCTGCCTTTTCTAAAACCTGCTTGAACATCTGGGAGTTCACGGTTTACATACTGCTGAAGCCTGGCTTGGAGAATTTTGAGCATGACTTTACTAGCGTGTGAGATGAGTGCAATTGTGCGGTAGTTAGAGCATTCTTTGGCATTGCCTTTCTTTGGGACTGGAATGAAGACTGACCTCTTCCAGTCCTATGGCCACTGCTGAGTTTTCCATATCTGCTGGCATATTGAGTGCAGCACTTTCACAGCATCATCTTTCAAGACTTGAAACAGCTCAACTGGAATTCCATCACCTCCACTAGCTTTGTTCGTAGTGATGCTTTCTAAGGCCCACTTGACTTCACATTCCAAGATGTCTGGCTCTAGGTCAATGATCACGTTATCGTGACTATCTTGGTCGTGAAGATCTTTTCTGTACAGTTCTTCTGTGTATTCTTGCCACCTCTTCTTAATATCTTCTGCTTCTGTTAGCCTCCAATAAATAAAATTTAAAAAAATTTTTAAAAACTAAAAAAAAAAAAACAACTAAGATCATGGCATCCAGTTGCATCACATTAAGGCAAAGAGATGGATAAAAAGTGGAAACAGGGATAGATTTTATTTTCTTGAGCTCCCAAATCACTGTGGATGATGACTGCTGCCACGAAATTAAAAGACACTTATTCCTTGAAACAAAAACACAAAACTAGACAGCATATCAAAAAGCAGAGACATCACTTTGTCAACAACAGTCTGTATGAATTTTATGGAAAAAGCTATGATTTTTCCAGTAGTTATGTACAAATGTGAGAATTAGGCCTTAAAGAAGGCTGAGTGGGAAAAAATTTATGCTTTTGAATTGTGGGGCTGGAGAAGACTGTTGACAGTCCCTTGGACTGCAAGGAGATCCAACTAGTCCGTCCTAAAGGAAATTAGTACTGAATATTCATTTGAAGGACTGATGCTGAAGCTGAAACTCCAATACTTTGGCCACCTGATGGGAAGAACTGGCTCATTGGATAAGACCCTGATACTGGGAAAGATTGAAGGTGGGAGAAGAAGGGGATGACAGAGGATGAGATGGTTGGATGGCACCACTGAGTCAATGGACATGAGTTTGAGCAATCTCCAGGAGTTGGTAATGGGCAGGGAGACCTAGTGTGCTTGAGTCCATGGGGTTGCAAAGAGTCAGATATGACTAAGTGGCTGAACTGAACTGAAAATGAAATTAACCCTGAGTATTCATTGCACGGACTGATGCTGAAGCTCCAATACACTGGCCAGCTAATGTGAAGAGAGAGATGAGTATTGGAAAAGATCCTGATGCTGGCAAAAAGTGAGGGCAGGAGGAGAAATGGCACAAAGAATGAGATAATTAGACGGCATCACTGTCCAATGGACATGAGTTTGAGCAAACTTTAGGAGGTAGTGAAGGACAGGGAAGACTTGCATGCTGCAATCCATGAGGTTGCAAGGAGTTGGACATGACTTAGTGACTGAAGAACAGCAACAAGAACACTCCCTAATACCTTACACAAAAATCAATTCAAAATGGGTTAAAGACCTAAATATATGGCCAGATATTATAAAAGGCTAAGTGGAAAACATAGGCAGAACACATAGCAAGATCTTTATTAGCTCACATCCTAGAGTAATGAAAATAAAAACAAAACCAAAAAAATGGGTCCTAATTAAGCTCAAAAGATTTTGCACAGTGAAGGAAATCATAAACAAACAGAAAGACAACCCTCAGTATGGGAGTAAATATTTACAACCATGCAACTGACAAGGGATTAATCTCCCAAATATACAAACAGCTCAAGCAGCGCAACACCAAAAAACAAAAAACCCAATCCAATAAATGGGAGGAAGACCTAAATGACCATGTCTGCCAATAAAACATACAGATGCCCAAGAAGCACATGAAGAGATGCTCAATATTACTAATTATTAGAAAAATGCTAATCAAAACTACAATGAGGTACCACCTCATACTAGTCAGAATGGCCATCATCAAAATATCTATAAACAATAGATGCTGGAGAGGGTGTAGAGGAAATGGAACCCTCTTATACTGCTGACGGGAATGTTAATTAATGCAGTTACTATGGAGAACAGTATGGAGGTTCTTCATAAAACTGAAAATAGAATCACCGTACAACCCAGCAATCCATTTCTTGGGCATATACCAAGAGAAAACCATAAATTCAAAAAATACATGCATCCCAATTGTTCACTGCAGTACCATTTACAATAAATAGGAGGTGGAAGCAATCTAAATGTTCATCAACAGAGAAATGGATAAAGAAGCCGTGATACATAAATATGATGGACTATTACCCAGCTATTAAGGGGAACAAAACTGTGCCCTTTGCAGAGATGCAGATGGGTAGACCTAGAGATGTGGATGGACCTGCCATACAGAATGGGGTAATTCAGAAGGAGAGAAAGAAATATCATATATTAAAGCATATATGTAGAATATGGAAATAAATACAGATGAATGAATTGGCAAAGCAGAAATAGAAACACAGACATAGAGAACAAATATACAGACAATAAATTGGGAGATTGGGATTGACACGTTTACACTGCTATATATAAAACAGAAAACTAATGAGAAGCTACTCTATAGCACCAGGGTAGGGGGGAAAGAAAGCAAACTCTGTTTGTAAGACATATATTAAGTTAACCTTAAAAGTGTATTTCAATATATGGATACATTCAGCTCAGTTCAGTTCAGTTCAGTTCAGTCTCTCAGTCATGTCCAACTCTTTGCAACCCAATGAATCACAGCTCGCCAGGCCTCCCTGTCCATCACCAACTCCCAGAGTTCACTCAAACTCATGTCCATCTAGTTGGTGATGCCATCCAGCCATCTCATTCTCTGTCGTCCCCGTCTCCTCCCGCCCCCAATACCTCCTAGCATCAGACTCTTTTCCAGTGAGTCAACTCATCACATGAAGTGGCCAAAGTATTGCAGTTTCAACTTTAGCATCAGTCCTTCCAAAGAACACCCAGAATTGACCTCCTCCAGAATGGACTGGTTGGATCTCCTTGCAGTCCAAAGGACTCTCAAGAGTCTTCTCCAGCACCAGAGTTCAAAAGCATTAATTCTTCAGCGATCAGCTTTCTTCACAGTCCAACTCTCACATCCATAGATGACCACGTGATAAACCATAGCCTTGACTAGACGGACCTTGGTTGGCAAAGTAATGTCTCTGCTTTTTAATATGCTATCTAGGTTGGTCATAACTTTCCTTCCAAGAGTAAGCGTCTTTTAATTTCATGGCTGCAATCAGCATCTGCAGTGATTTTGGAGCCCCAAAAAGTAAAGTCTGACACTGTTTCCATTGTTTCCCCATCTATTTCCCATGAAGTGATGGGACCAGATGCCATGATATTCGTTTTCTGAATGTTGAGCTTCAAGTCAAACATTTCACTCTCCTCTTTCACTTTCATCAAGAGGCTTTTTATTCCTCTTCACTTTCTGCCATAAGGGTGGTGTCATCTGCATATCTGAGGTTATTGATATTTCTCCCAGCAATCTTGATTCCAGCTTGTGCTTCTTCCAGCCCAGTGTTCCTCATGATGTACTCTGCATATAAGTTAAATAAGCAGGGTGACAATATACAGCCTTGACGTACTCCTTTTCCTATTTGGAACCAATCTGTTGTTCCATGACCAGTTCTAACTGTTGCTTCCTGATCTGCATACAGGTTTCTCAACAGGCAGGTCAGGTGGTCTGGTATTCCCATCTCTTTCAGAATGTTCCACAGTTTATTGTGATCCACACAGTCAAAGGCTTTGGCATAGTCAATGAAGCAGAAATAGATGTTTTTCTGGAACTCTCTTGCTTTCTCCATGATCCAGCAGATGTTGGCAATTTGATCTCTGGTGCCTCTGCCTTTTCTAAAACCTTCTTGAACATCTGGAATTTCACGGTTCACATATTGCTGAAGCCTGCCTTGGAGAATTTTGAGCATGACTTTACTAGCGTGTGAGATGAGTGCAATTGTGCGGTAGTTTGAGCATTCTTTGGCATTGCCTTTCTTTGGGATTGGAATGAAGACTGACCTTTTCCAGTCATGTGGCCACTGCTGAGTTTTCCAAATTTGCTGGCATATTGAGTGCAGTACTTTCACAGTATCATCTTTCAGGATTTGAAATAGCTCATTTGGAATTCCTCCACCTCCATCTAATTAGGTGCAGACAAACACTGTTTAATTCCACTTACATGAGATAGAACAGTCAAATTCATAGTCAGAAAGTACTTTGGTAAATGCCAGGAGCTGGGAGTTGGGTGGGAGAAGAATGGGGAGTTAGTGTTAAACAGGGACAGAATATCAGTTTAGGGAGGTGAAAACTTTGAGAGATGGATGCTGGTGAGAGTTGCACACCAATGTGAATGGACTTAATGCCACTAAACAGTACAGTTAAATATGGTTAAAATTGTATGTTTGATAATTATGTGACTTCCACCACCATAAAAATACAAACAAACAGTTTTGTTAAAATGTTCTCACTTGGGAGTCTTATGCTTAACGTGAATAAGTCATCACATTTGCTCTAAAAATCCGTAACTATTTGATGTATTTTTGACAAAAATGGGGCTTCCCTGGTGGCTCAGATGGTAAAGAATCCACATGCAATCAGGAGACCTGGCTTCACTCCCTGGGTTGGGAAAATCTGGAGAAGGGAATGGCAACCCACTCCACTATTCTTTCCTGGAGAATTCCATGGACAGAGGAGCTTGGCAGGCTACAATCCATGGGGTAGCAAAGAGTTGGACATGACTGAGCAAATAGCACTTTAAAAATATGACCAAAAATTTTGTTTTACAGAAAAGTATGTAATACAGTTGAAGAATCATATTTTATCTGTAGACTATGAAGTTGCATTAGACAGAATGATTGTACTAAATGATAAACAGCAATTTTGAACATTAAATTATTTCATTTTAGTTATTTTTCCAAAATGGAATTTTCAGATATTCTAAGAGTCAGATTATTTCTTAAAATTACAATGGTGACTTTTTGTTCCAATATTGAGCACTTTCTAATTATATTTCATAGTGGAAATTTCCTCCACAAACTACTTACTCACTATTCAAGGAAATTTGGGGAAAAATATATCAAATGAACTTAATAATGCTAGATTTGAAGCATGGCCTCTAAAATGAATTAAGTAATACACTTTTATCTGCAAGTTGTTTTGGTTGTGTGTTTGATTCAAATATACTTGATTCATATAAAAATGACACAAACTCCATATTGAAACATCAGTGATAAAAGTGACTGTCTGAGGCAAAAATGAGGCCACACATTATGGAATCCAGCAATCTAGAAGGAAAGATCATTTGCATATCATTCAGAAATTTTTATTTTATAATTTCCCAACAAAATATTTCAGATATTTTGATTGTCCTAGAGGAAAATGAAATGTTTGATGCAATATTTAAAAAATAAAATCATCAATCTTTTACTGTAGGTTGTTTACACAAAACGACACATATATGCACACCCCTTAAAGTCAGGAATTATAGTTTTTTAAATTTATCCCCAATCCTCAAGTGTACTATCTAGCATAGATCAGAAACCTCAATATATTGAGCAAATAACTAGATATCAGAAATTAAAAGGCAAAGCCTTTAGAGTTTACATGGAGGAAAGTCTGGTGTTTACTTTCAGTTTTGTTTTGATGTGAAGAGGGTTTAATATCATGCAATAGGATATAATCCTAAATAGGACTCATTTTGTGGGTGATGAGTTACATGGAAAGCATTTAAATGGCCAGTAATTCATAGCATTTAGCTTTCAATTATAATTGCATCTTCTCTTGATTATGAGAAGTTGTGAGTACTTGAAATTAGGAGTATCTTCAGGATACTGAATTAAAAGAACGAGACAGTCCCATTGCCACACATAGGTAATTGCAAGGTAAATTCGTAGGTCTTTATGACTCCTGTGTACTTTACTACAGACTCTAGATTTCAATTGTACACTTTGACAGCTCTATTCCATAATGACTAATATGATTGGCAGAAACAATCCCTATTTACCAGGCCAGTCTTTAGAATAGCCACAGATGATTGCCCTGATTAAAAATCCAGTGGAAACGATTCCATACTGGCTTTTCAGCCCATTTGTTCTCAGATCAAGTCCTCGGTTCTATCAGCTCTATTTTCTGGGATGCTTTGTCACCTGGTTCCTTGCTGAGTTCAGCCAATAGAAAATACTGCAGGACAGAAGAAAAGGAGAAGGATGAAAGAAAGAGAGAAGCCTGTTTATTTCTAACAGTTATGATCTCTTGGGAGGAACAGTTGTTTCCTGAAATTTACATGTAACTGGGAGTCTTGTTTTTACATTACCAACTGTAACCCAGGATTTCACTTGGAAGCCTGCTTTTTCTCTGTGGCTTCAAGTGGCAATACCTCCTCCCTTTGTCTCTTTAGCTTAGTAGTGACAGCAGATTCTAGCATTGCTGTGACTCAGTTGTCTCTCCATCTCCCTTCATACTTCCTGTACTCCTATAGATGGAATTTGATATAGGAAGGAATAATTATACAAAACTCAGGAAAAAAAGCTGCCCCACATAGAACCAGACACCCTAGAGTGTGAAGTCAAGTGGGCCTTAAAAAGCATTACTGCTAAGAAAGCTAGTGGGGGTGATGGAATTCCAGCTGAGCTGGAATTTAACTGAGCTTTTAAAAATCCTGAAAGACAATGAATGCTGTTAAAGTACTGCCTCAATATGCCAGCAAATCTGGAAAATTCAGCAGTAACCACAGGACTTGAAAAGGTCAGTTTTCATTTCATCCTAAAGAAAGGCAATGAAAAAGAATGTTCAAATTACCATATCATTGCTCTCATTTCACATGTAGCAAGATTATGTTCAAAATCCTTCAAGTTAGGCTTCAGAAGTACAAGTACATGAACCAAGAAATTCCAGATGTACAAGCTGGGTTTAGAAAAGAAAGAGGAACCAGAGATAAAATTTCCAACATCTGATGGATCATAGAAAAGGCAAGGGAATAAAAAAAAAAAAATCTACTTCTGCTTCATTGACTAAAGCCTTTGACACTGTGGAGTGGATCACAACAAACTGTGGAAAATTCTTAAAGAGATGGGGATACCAGAATACCTTTCCTTTTTGATAAACCTCTATTCAGGTCAAGAAGCAACAGTTAGAACCAGACATGGAACAATGGACTGGTTGTGAATTGTGAAAGGAGTACATCAAGGGTGTGTATTGTCACCCTACTTATTTCAATTCTAGCAGAGTACATCAGGAGAAAAGCCAGGCTGGATGACTCACAAGCTGGAATCAAAATTTCCGGGAAAAATATTAGCAACCTCAGATATGCAGACAACACAACCCTAATGGCAGGAAGCTAAGGGGAACTAAAGAGTCTCTTGAGCAGAGTGAAAAATTAGAGGGGAAAGCTGGCTTAAAGCTCAACTTTCAAAAAAATGAAGATCATGACATTCAGTCTCATCATTTCATGGCAAATAAAATGGGAAAAAGTAGAAATAGTGACAGATTTTATTTTCTTGGGCTCCAAAATCACCACAGACAGTGACTGCAGCCATGAAATTAAAAGATGCTTGCTCCTTGGAAGGAAAGTTATGACCAACTTAGCATATTAAAAAGCAGAGACATCACTTTGCCAACAAAGTTATGTATAGTCAATTGAATCTATGATTTTTCCATTAATTATGTATGGATATAAGAGTTGGACTATAAAGAAGACTGAGCACTAAAGAATTGATGTTTTCAAACTGTGGTGATGATGAAGACTTTTGAGAGTCCCTTGGATTGCAAGGAGACCAAACCAGTCAGTCATGGACTGATGCTGAAGCTCCAGTACTTTGCCACCTGTTGTGAAGAGCTGACTCACTGGAAAAGACCCTGATGCTGGAAAAGACCCTGATGCTGGAAAAGATTGAGAGCAGGGAGAGAAGTGGGACTGCAGTGGATGAGATGGTTGGATTGCATCACTGACTCAATGGACATGAGTCTGAGCAAAGTCAGAAAGATAGTGAAGGACAGGGAAGCCTGCTGTACTGTATGACCTAATGATTGAACAACAACAGAAATACTGAAGGAGAGCCAAATGACAGTATTTTACTACAGCAAAATGATGACTTTCTGATTTGTAAAGGACTCAAATCATGTAACTAGAGAAAGGTTGGCACGCTACAAGAATATATCTGTAATATATATAATGAACACATTTTATTGATTTGAATATGAAAAGAATTGTAAATCACACAAAACAATCAGGAAATCTAATTATGAAATGGGGAATTAAGTGAATAGGCAATTACAAAAATGAAAAGGTGTATCAAAGAAGAAAACGAATAAATGCTCAGGTAAAAATTAATCTGAGTAACACAAAGTAAGATTCTACATTCTATTAAATGCACAAAAAATACAAATTCTCATAATCCTTTCTCTGTATTTCAGACAATCGCTCATAAAGCATTGTGTACTGGCTCCTGCCACAACCTCAGAAAAATGTTCAATATCTAGAGCCCTTGAAAACCTGTAGAAGGGATCAAATAACCACAAATTCCTATGTGGTGGATTTCACCAAAACTGAACTTCAGAGGAAAGAGTGTACCTTCAGAAAGAAAACCGATGGCATCTGCAGACACTTCTACTAGAGACTCATGCCATTGTGGCCTCTGAAAATTCAGCTTATGCCAGAGTCATGTCCTCTAGCAGCATCAGCCAGCATGCAGTACTCAAGCTGACAGCTGCTTCTTGATCTCCATCTACTGTTTCATGTTTCACCCCCAGAGTATTTACTAAGCAGATTCAGACATCTTTCTGGGAGATCGATCATTTGTTGAGTACAGATTCCAAGGTTGAGCTCTAATCAAGGCATCTTTTTGTAGACTGATCACCATGGCTCTGTTTAACACATTCTCTTCTGCATTATATGATCACTGCCATACATGTAGCCACAAGGAGACACACTCATTGGGCCTGATGTAATGGATGCTAGATCAGAAAATCCTGCTCTCTGTGGCAACATTCCTCATAGATGACTTGGGAAATACCCGTCCTCTGCTCAAATAGAAAGGTTAAAGAAATTAAAGAAAAAATATGGTGTTGCTGAAAAGTCTGTAGCCAAGAAAAAGTGTCAGGGTGAATGGACTTCCTTAACTTTTGAATTTATTGCTACTCTACCTGAGATTGCAAACTGCCTAAAGTCTTGCAGGTATCCTCTTGATCTAACAGTCAGCATTTCCCTATTAGTGCTCAAAGTTCTTATCATGGGGACGAAGACAAGTAGGCAGCAACATCTGCTCAGGCTACTGAATATTCTTAATCTCTTCTCCCACAGGTTTTTGAGAAAATATGGGCTATGGGTGGAGCCTTGGTGACAGAAAATAAGTATCAGATTCTATTTTTAAAAATCACATGACCTTGAATGCGGACAAGAAAGCAAAAAAAATAAATAAATATTTGTCTATTCTTTTGCCAATACCACACCGTGGCATTGATTACTGTAGCTTTATAGTAAGTCTGATATAGTAAGCTTTATCAGCGGTTCTACAATGGAATGGGCACTTTTTGATAAAAGTAAATTACCCCATAGCTCTAAGTCTTATATATGTATCAGAGAGTTTTACAAGATGATTTAATTTAGCATTTTTTATACTAATAAACATTTGGAGATAGACTTTGCCATGCAGCAGTCACTTAAATAACTAGATCTATTAGAGGAACATTATTAAATTGGAAAAATATGGTTAAACAACAATAATAAAATAACACTAAGATTTAAATTTAAAACTAAATGAGTGTGATTTTCACTGATGTAAATATTTAAATAAATGTACATATGAAAAAAAGTGAAAGTTAGTCACACAGTCATGTCTTACTCTGTGGTTCCATGGACTGTAGTCTGTCCTGCTCTTCTGTCCATGTAATTCTCCAGGCAAGAGTACTGGAGTGGGTTGCCATTTCCTTCTCCAGGGGATCTTCCTGACCCTGGGATTGAACCCGAGTCTCCTGATTGCAGGCAGATTCTTTACCAACTGAGCCACCAGAAAAGTACACATTAAAATAAGAAAGTGTACTATTGAAATTATTAAGCAGGGACTTAAGGGAAAAATAAAATATAAAACTCAAAACCTGGCAACAGAGATATTGCTGCTGTTGTTTAGTTGCTAAGTCATGTCCAGCTCTTTGAAATCCGATAGACTGTAGACCACCACGTTCCTATGTCCATGGGGTTTTCTTCTGGAGTAGGTTGCCATTTCCTACTCCCATGGGATCTTTCTGACCCAAGGATCAAACCTGTGTCTCCTGCTTGGTAGGCAGATTCTTTACCACTGAGCCATCTGGGAAGCCAGCAACAGAAATAATATGTCATAAACCTAGAGGAATGAGCAATACAATCTATATTTCTAAGGCTGTGTATCTAAAATAGAACAAAATTAGAAGATTAGTTTAATTAACTTAAAAATGCATTCTGTCTCCATTAATTGCATAACAACCTTGGTACATGCTGATATAAAAATTGGTTTGTATTCATGCAAGCTGCATATGGTATGCTGAGAATATCTAATTTGTATATATTTCAATCAAAATACACTTCAGAGTAAAATCAGCTTAAAGTTAATTCTGGTAATTTATTTGCTTGTAAGATTTAAATATTTTCAAAATCATTCTGAGATAATCTTATTACATACAATTGATATTGGGAATGTTTTTAAAATATAGCATAGATGCAAATGATAAGATGTAGTTAATTCAGCATATTTTAATAAATAAATGATTATAAGTTAATTCCATGTTAACATTTAGTGTTAATATTTGACTCAAGAGTTTGAAAGTCGTGATGAATCTATCATTTCCAGGGTAAGATTTCGTGCAAAGTTCTTAGAATGCTTAAGACTCCTGAAAATATCATTGACACTCCTATATACCAGCAATGAACATGTGGGATTTGAAATTAAAATCAATACCATTTACATTAGCACAAAAAATGAAATACATAGTTATAAATCTAACAAAATACATCTAAGGTGTACATAGGAAAACTAAAAAACTTTGATGAATAAAATCAAAGAACTAAATAGATTTCATGTTCATGAATAGAAAGATTCAATATTGTCAGTTCTTCCCAATTTTATTTATAGACTCAAGGCAACTCTGACAAAAATCTCAGCAAGTATATATGGAGATGCAAAAGACTGTGAATAGTCAACATAATTCTGAAGAAGAAGAACAAAGCTGGAGAACTGATGTTACTGACTTTGGATTTACTATAGAGCTACTCTAATCAACAGAGTGTGGTATTGGTAAACAATAGAGAAATCAATGGAACAGAATAGAGGGTACAGAAACATACCCACATAAATATAATCAACCTATCTTTGACAAAGGAGGGAAGGCAATTTAATGGAACAAGGACAGTCTCTTCAACAAATGGTGCTGGAACAACTAGACATCCACATGCAAAAATGAATTTGGCAGAGAACTTATACCCTTCAAAAAACTAACTCAGGGCTTCCCTGGTGGCTCAGTGGTAAAGCATACACCTGCCAATGCAGGAGACATGGGTTTGATCCCTGATCTGAATATCCCAGATCGCACATTCTGCACAGCAGCTAAACCCATGAGACACAATTATAGACCTTGTACTCTAGACCCTGGAAGCTGCAACTGCTAAACCCACATGTCACAACTACTGAAACCCATGAGCCCTAGGGCCTGTGTTTCACAAGAGAAGCCAACCAGAATGAGAAGCCTGTGCATCACCACTAAGGAGGAACCTCCACTCAGCACAACCAGAGAAAAGCTCACACAGCAACAAAGACACAGCACAGTTAATAAATAAATATATAAAATACACACAAAAAAAATACCACTCAACTGGGTCACAGACCTAAATGTAAAATGTAAGCCTATAGAAATACTAGAAGTAAAATTAGAAAAAACCTACATATCCTTGGATATGGTGATGACATTTTAGATACAATGCTAAGGGCAAGATCCAGGGGGGAAATTGTATAAATCTGAACTTCATTAAAATAAAAAATTCTCTGTAAGAAAAGGGGGGAAGAGAATGTGAATACAAGCCACACTGGGAGAAAGTATTTATAAAGGTCACATCTGATAAAGGACTGTCATCCAAAATATACAGAGAACTTTTGATTTAACACTCAACAATGAAAAAATGAAAAACCCGATTAAATAATGGGCCATATACCCAAAGAAACACCTCACCAAAGAAAATATACAGATGCAAATAATCATGTGAAAAGATGGTTCACATCATATATTGTCAGAGAAATGCAAATTAAAACAACAACAAAATACCAGTACAAAACTGTTAAAAGGGCCAACATCCAGAACACTGACAACACCAAATTCTGGAGAGTATGAAAAGCAACCAGAACAACCATTCCTTGCTGATGGGAATGAAAACTGGTACAGCCATTCAGGAAGACTGTCTGGAAGACAGTTTGGCAGTTTCTTACAAAACTCAGCATATTCTCAGTGTATGATCCACCAACCACACTCCTTGATATTGACTTAAGAGAGCTGAAAAATTACATTATGCAAAAATCTTCACATGGATATTTATAGATTTATTCATGGCTGATGAAACTCATAAGCAATGAAAATGTCCTTCAGTAGGTAAATGGATAAGTTGCTATGCATCCAGAAAATGAAATATTATTCAACACTAAATAGAAATGAGCTATCAAGCCATGAAAAGACATAAAGGAACCTTAAAGGCATATTAGTGAGAGTCCCTTGGACAGCAAGGACATCAAACCAACCAATCCTAAAGGAAATCAATACTGAATATTCATTGGACAGACTGATGCTGAAACTGAAGCCCCAATACTTTGGTCACTTGATGCATAGATCTGACTTGCTAGAAAAGACCCTGATGCTGGGAAAGATTGAAGGCTGGAGGAGAAGGGGACGACAGAGGACTAGGAGGTTGGATGGCATCACCAATTCAATGCACATGAGTTTGAGCAAGCTGCGGGAGAAGGTGAAGAACAGGGAAGCCCGGCATGCTGCAGTCCACGGGGTCATAAAGAGTGAGACATGACTGAAAGACTGAACAACAACAAGTAAAAGATGCCAATCTGAAAAGGCTACATACTATATGATCCCAACTACACATAATATTTTGGAGAAGGCAAGACACAATAAAAAGAGCAGTGTTTTACAGGGGTTGGAGAGAACTTTTAGGGCAGTGAAAAAGAGAGGCAGTTGTCTTTTAGTATTTACGAGGGATTGATTCCAGAATCTGCTCCTGATACTAAAATTCTCAGATGTATAAGCCCTATAGTTTGCCTTGCCCTCCAAGTTGAATTCTGGGGATTCCAATCTCAGGTTATAAACATATACACAATACCTAGTTGGTTGAATCTGTGGATGCTGAAGCCATGGATACAGAGGGCTGACTGTATGATACGATAATGTATATTGGCATACAGGTGTCACTGTACATATGTCTAAATCTACAGAATATACAACACCGAGATTAAGCCATAATATCATACTCTAGTGGGGCGTATTGTTAATAGACTATAAATACGTAGAGGGAGGAGTTATATGGGACATTTCTGCACCTTCCCGTTGATTCTGCTGTGAACTTTAATGGCTTTTGAGAAACAAGGCCTTAATTAAAACCTGAACATTGATTCTAAAGCTGTCTTTATACCCTTATCCAAATAAATTCAAAATTCAATGTTAAATGCCACTGTTATGGGCTGGATTATGTCTCCCCTTGCCCCAACAACAATTTAAAAAACCCCAAACATTTGTTGATGCAACTATATTTGGAGATAGAATCATTAATGAGGTGATTAAGTGAAAATGCACTGAATAGGGTGGCCCTTGATCCCATGTAACTGGTACCCTTAGAGCAAGAGGAGATTAGAACATAGATGCACACAGAGAAGACCATGTGAAGACAGGGAGAAGCTACCATCTCAAGCCAAGGAGAGAACCTCAGAAAAATTCTAACCCTGCCAACACTTTGATCTTGGATTTCTAGGCTGCAAAATTGTGAGAAAATAAATTTCTGATATTTAAATCACCCAGTCTGTGGTACTTTAGTAAGTCAGCCCTGGCAAACTAATACACCCCTGATAATACACATTTCTTCTCTGTGAAAGAGATGTTGTTTAGTCACCTAGCTGTGTCTATTTTGCAATCCTACGGACTGTACCCCACCAAGTTCCTCTGTCCATGGGATTTCCAAGGCAAGAATACTGGAGTGGGTTGCTGTTTCCTTCTCCATGGGATCTTCCCAACCCAGGGATTAAACCTGTATTTCCTGCATTAGCAGGCAGAATTTTTACCCCTGAACCACCAGGAAAGCCCCATGGAAGAGATGAGAGAGTGGTTAAACTTTGGCATAAAACAGGAAAGATCAGTACTCCATATCATTTAGAACATATTTGCTTTGTTTCTATATACAGTTAAAGGACACTAGGACTTTGCTCAAAATTTAACAAAAAAATCTTCATTATTTTAAATGTCTGTGTTCTCGGATAAAATGGAATCACACACATTGGGGTCATTAGTGATATAGTCAAAGGGCCCCAAGAACTTTATTTTAATCATTTACTCACTTTTGCAATAGAGTGAATGTGTGCATTATGGGAAGGAAATTCTGAATTTTCAGAGTTGCTAAAATATAATTAGTTTCTAGATCAAATCCCAAATGCCTTATACATAAACATGCAATGATATAAAAACAAAGCACAAGCGTTCTGTTAAAATCCGAGGAGGATTTGAAGGCAGATCTGTGACAGCCAAGAGATAACTGACATTGTGATAAATCTTTGCCCAGGGGAATTAAGCAGATTTGAAATAAAATCAATTATTAAAACTTTCCCCCTTATATGAAAGTTTCATAAATATTAAACTCTAAAAATATATGTTTCCTGAAATGGAGTATCTCCATGCTTAACAAACATATCTGTTGGGTGTGCAACCACAAAGCCTAAATGGAATAAAGACACATAATATTATAGTGATATCTAACACATTCTCTTTTGTTACCCTCAATTTTATAACAAAGCATCGCTCTTCTCTCAGTGAGAGGTGGATGCGTGTCAGCAATAAGGAAGCCTCTATTATTCATCCAACCAAATACTGAACATGGTATCATAAGATGTATCCTCACAAAATCTCAGGTAGGGAATTTGCAGCTTTCTTTGTCAAATATTTACTCTGTTCTCTTCCTGTTGCTCTTTCCAAGTATGAAAATATTTTTCGTGGTTACAGCTAAAGGTAAGAGCTCCGTTTCAGGCAACTTTGAACAATAGTGAATGCAGCAGGGTGTCAGGTGAGCTGTAGGAACAGAATGAAGGATGTCGATCTATGGTTTGTAAGTAGAAGCACAGGGACTGAGGGAGGTTGGGCAGATACAGTCCATTTGAATAGCACACTATCTAACTATTTGAATGTCCTGATCAGTTCAGTTCAGTTCAGTCGCTCAGTCGTGTCCGACTCTCCGCGACCCCATGAATCACAGCACGCCAGGCCTCCCTGTCCATCACCAACTCCCGGAGTTCACTCAAACTCATGTCCATCCAGTCGGTGATGCCATCCAGCCATCTCATTCTCTGCCGTCCCCGTCTCCTCCTACCCCCAATCCCTCCTATCATCAGACTCTTTTCCAGTGAGTCAACTCGTCGCATGAGGTGGCCAAAGTATTGCAGTTCAGCTTTAGCATAAATCCTTCCAATGAACACCCAGGATTGATCTCTTTTAAAATGTACTGGTTGGATCTCCTTGCAGTCCAAGGGACTCTCAAGAGTCTTCTCCAGCACCACAGTTCAAAAGCATCGATTCTTCGGCGATCAGCTTTTGTCACAGTCCAACTCTCACATCCATACATGACCACAGGAAAAACCATAGCCTTGACTAGACGGACCTTGGTTGGCAAAGTAATGTCTCTGCTTTTTAATATGCTATCTTGGCTGGTCATAACTTTCCTTCCAAGGAGCAAGCGTCTTTTAATTTCATGGCTGCAATCAGCATCCACAGTGATTTTGGAGCCCAAAAAAATAAAGTCTGACACTGTTTCCACTGTTTCCCCATCTATTTCCCATGAAGTGATGGGACCAGATGCCATGATCTTTGTTTTCTGAATGTTGAGCTTCAAGCCAACCTTTTCACTCTCCTCTTTCACCTTTATCAAAAGGCCTTTGAGTTCCTCTTCACTTTCTGCCATAAGGGTGGTATCATCTGCATATCTGAGGTTATTGATATTTCTCCCAGCAATCTTGATTCCAGCTTGTGCTTCTTCCAGCCCAGTGTTCCTCATGATGTACTCTGCATATAAGTTAAATAAGCAGGGTGACAATATACAACCTTGACGTACTCCTTTTCCTATTTGGAACCAGTCTGTTGTTCCATGTCCAGTTCTAACTGTTTCTTCCTGACATGCATACAGGTTTCTCAAGAGGCAGGTCTGGTGATCTGGGATTCCCATCTCTTTCAGAATGTTCCATTATTTATTGTGATCCACACAATCAAAGGATTTGGCATAGTCAATGAAGCAGAAATAGATGTTTTTCTGGAACTCTCTTGCTTTCTCCATGATTCAGCGGATGTTGGCAATTTGATCTCTGGTGCCTCTGCCTTTTCTAAAACCTTCTTGAACATCTGGAAATTCACGATTCACATATTGCTGAAGCCTGGCTTGGAGAATTTTGAGCATGACTTTACTAGCATGTGAGATGAGTGCAATTGTGCGGAATGACCTGATATCACTTATCAAATGTTATCTGAATGTCAATGTACTTCCCCAGCTGGCCAGAGGCCTCACCTCCTCCATTGATTCTGGCCTCTGATGGAACCAGGACTGAGATTTCAGCAGTAAGAAATGTTTTCCTTATAACTTAGTTCAGTTCAGTTCAGTCACTAAGTCGTGTCCGACTCTCCGCGACCCCATGAATCACAGCACGCCAGGCCTCCCTGTCCATCACCAACTCCCGGAGTTCACTCAAACTCATGTCCACAGAGTCAGTGATGCCATCCAGCCATCTCATTCTCTGCCGTCCCCTTCTCCTCCCGCCCCCAACCTTTCACAGCATCAGAGTCTTCCAGTGAGTCAACTCGTCACATGAGGTGGCCAAAGTATTGGAGCTTCAGCTTTAGCCTCAGTCTTTCCAATGAACACCCAGGATTGATTTCCTTTAGAATGGACTAGTTGGATCTCCTTGAAGTACAAGGGACTCTCAAGAGTCTTCTCCAACACCACAGTTCAAAAGAATCAATTCTTCAGCGATCAACTTTGTTCACAGTCCAGCTCTCACATCCATACATGAACACGGGAAAAACCATAGCCTTGACTAGATGGACCTTGGTTGGCAAAGTAATGTCTCTGCTTTTTAATATACTATCAAGGTTGGTGATAACTTTCCTTCTAAGGAGTAAGCGTCTTTTAATTTCATGGCTGCAATCAGCATCTGCAGTGATTTTGGAGCCCCAAAAAATAAAGTCTGACACTGTTTCCACAGTTTTTCCATCTATTTCCCATGAAGTGATGGGACCAGATGCCATGATCTTTGTTTTCTGAATGTTGAGCTTCAAGCCAACCTTTTCACTCTCCTCTTTCACTTTCATCAAGAGGCTTTTGAGTTCCTCTTCACTTTCTGCCATAAGGGTGGTGTCATCTGCATATCTGAGGTTATTGATATTTCTCCCAGCAATCTTGATTCCAGCTTGTGCTTCTTCCAGCCCAGTGTTCCTCATGATGTACTCTGCATATAAGTTAAATAAGCAAGGAGACAATATACAGCCTTGATATACTGCTTTTCCTATTTGGAACCAATCTGTTGTTAGATGTACAGTTCTGACTGTTGCTTCCTAACCTGCATACAGGTTTCTCAAGAGGCAGGGCAGATGGTCTGCTATTTCCATATGTTTCAGAATTTTCCACAGTTTACTGTGATCCACACAGTCAAAGGCTTTGGCATAATCAATGAAGCAGAAATAGTTTTTCTGGAACTCTCTTGCTTTCTCCATGATCCAGCGGATGTTGGCAATTTGATCTCTGGTGCCTCTGCCTTTTCTAAAACCTGATTGAACATCTGGGGGTTCATGGTTCACATATTGCTGAAGCCTGGCTTGAAGAATTTTGAGCATGACTTTACTAGCATGTGAGATGAGTGCGATTGTGTGGTAGTTTGAGCATTCTTTGGCATTGCCTTTCTTTGGGATTGGAATGAAGACTGACCTTTTCCTGTCCTGTTGTCACTGCTGAGTTTTCCAAATTTGCTGGCATATTGAGTGCAGCACTTCCACAACATCATCTTTCAGGATTTGAAATAGCTCAACTGGAATTTCATCACCTCCACTAGCTTTGTTCGTGGCCATTTGACTTCACATTCCATTCACATTCCATTCATATTCACTAAGGCCCACTTGACTTCACATTCCAAGATGTCTGACTCTAGGTCAGTGATCACATTATCATGACTATCTTGGTTGTTAAGATCTTTTTGTAGTTCTGTGTATTCTTGCCACCTCTTCTTAATATCTTCTGCTTCTGTTAGGTCCATTCCATTTCTGTCCTTTATTGAGCCAATCTTTGCATAAAATGTTCCCTTGGAATCTCTAATTTTCTTGAAGAGATCTCTTGTTTTTCCTATTCTGTTGTTTTCCTCTATTTCTTTGCATTGATCACTGAGGAAAGCTTTCTCATCTCTCCTTGCTGTTCTTTGGAACTCTGCATTCAGATGCTTATATCTTTCCTTTTCTCCTTTGCTTTTCGCTTCTCTTCTTTTCACAGCTATTTGTAAGGCTTCCTCAGACAGCCATTTTGCTTTTTTGCATTTCTTTTCCATGGGGATGATCTTGGTCCCAGTCTCTTGTACAATGTCACAAACCTCCGTCCAGAGTTTATCAGGCACTCTATCTATCAGATCTAGTCCCTTAAATCTATTACATCTACCCAAATGTCAAATAGATAAATTACAAAATGCATTACAAGCATATTATTATATAGAGACAGATAAAATTTTTATCAGTCAAGGTTGACCAAGGAACAGAACCAGAGTATAATATACACACATTCACACACATATAATTTACTATGAGAAATTTTCTTATACAATTGTGGGAGCTGACTAAACCATGCCAAATCCAGTGATTAGCTGAGAAGGGAAGAGCCATGGAGAAGCAAGGGTGACTGAAGATCAAATCGCTATTTTAAGTCTTTCAGTACAGTTCAGTTCAGCGGCTCAGTCATGTCTGACTCTTTGGGACCCCATGAACTGCAGCATGGCAGGCCTCCCTGTCCATCACCAACTACTGGAGTCCACCCAAACCCATGTCCATTGAGTTGGTGATGTCATCCATCCATCTCATCCTCTGTCGTCCTCTTCTCCTCCTGACTTCAATCTTTCCCAGCATCAGGGTCTTTTCAAAAGAGTTAGCTCTTTGCATCAAGTGGCCAAAGTATTGGAGTTTCAGCTTCATCATCAGTCCTTCCAATGAACACCCAGGACTGATCTCCTTTAGGATGGACTGGTTAGATCTACTTGCAGTCCAAGGGACTCTCAAGAGTCTTCTCCAACACCACAGTTCAAAACATCAATTCTTCTGCACTCAACTTTCTTTCTAGTCGAACTCTCACAACCTTACATGACTACTGGAAAAGCCATAGCCTTGACTAGACGGACCTTGGTGACAATGTCTCTGCTTTTAAATATGCTGTCTAGATTGGTCATAACTTTCCTTCCAAGGAGTAAGCGTCTTTTAATTTCATGGCTGTAAACACCATCTGCAGTGAGTTTGGAGCCCCCCCCCTCAAATAAAGTCAGCCACTGTTTACATTGTTTCTCCATCTATTTGCCATGAAGTGATGGGACCAGATGCCATGATCTTAGTTTTCTTAATGTTGAGCTTTAAGCCAACTTTTTCACTCTCCTTTTTCACTTTCATCAAGAGGCCCTTTAGTTCTTCAGTTTCTTCCATAAAGGTGGTGTCATCTGCATATCTGAGGTTATTGATACTTCTCCAGGCACTCTTGATTCCAGCTTGTGCTTCTTTCAGCCCAGCGTTTCTCATGATGTACTCTGCATTTCAGTTAAATAAGCAGGGTGACAATATGCAGCCTTGATGTACTCCTTTTCCTATTTGGAAGCAGTCTGTTTTTCCATGTCCAGTCCCAACTGTTGCTTCCTGACCTGCATACAGGTTTCTGAAGAGGCAGGTCAGGTCGTCTACTATTTCCATCTCTTTCAGAATTTTCCAGTTTATTGTGATCCACACAGTCAAAGGTTTTGGCATAGTCAATAAAGCAGAAATAGGTGTTTTTCTGGAACTCTCTTGCTTTTTCCATGATCCAGCAGATATTGGCAATTTGATCAGTGGTTCCTCTGCCTTTTCTAAAACCAGCTTGAACATCTGGAATTTCACGGTTCACATATTGCTGAAGCATGACTTTAATAGCATGTGTGATGAGTGCAATTGTGTGGTAGTTTGATAATTCTTTGGCATTGCCTTTCTTTGGGATTGGAATGAAGACTGACCTTTTCCAGTCCTGTGATCACTGCTGAGTTTTCCATATTTGCTGGCATACTGAGTTGAGCACTTTCATAGCATTAAGTCTTTTTCAAATTTCAAAGCATTTAAATCTTTGGAGTTTAGAAAAGGCCTTGCCCCTTACTTAAGGGCACCCTCCTAATAAAGCCAGGTCCTTGTGGCTTTCATTTTCATTAACTATGAATTAGTCTTTTTGGAACCTTAATTACATCTATAACATCTCTGGACTGCAGCAACTGCTCTCGTGTGTGGCTCTACTACTGGAACAAAGTGTGTGTGTGCTACAAAATGGCTGCTGCCTCCTTTCCACTTTTAACTTAAAGGAGTGAATAACCCTTGCAATCCACTGGAAACTTACTAGGAAAAAAAGTTGTTTGGAATTTATCAGTCTAGCCAATTGATACACAACAAAACCAAGAATACAACAACAGAAAAAAAACTTTCTCTTTACTGACATATGTAAGTTCATTTATTTCATATTTAACTCGTCAAATATTGCAAATCCATATTCTTGCTTGAAGTTTCAGAGATATAATTATATAAACACCACACAATTTTGAACAAAAGACAGATTCAATTCTTGAGGGGAAGAACATATATATTTTTTGTTATCAAGCATATATTAACTATTGAGTAGTTTTCCAATACAGTAGACTTAAAAATATAAAATAAAACTACTATTTTGTATAGAGTTCAAAGTCCATAGAGAGATTTTAGTTAAAAACTTAATTAAGCATGCTGTACTAGGATTAAATGTGTATATTATCAAAAGACAGAGAAAAGTCACTTAAACAAGTATGAGGGTGATAGAAATAATTTAAATTATGGTTGATGCTTCAGATTAGCCTTGCATGCACTTAGCCATTGAGAACCATTAAAAAGGGAAAATTGTTTACAGGCAGAAGGAAAAATGATACACAAAAGTTTTGAAAACCTTAGATTCTCGAGAACATAGAAACAATGAATAGAAAAAGCAAAGGGCAATTTTGACTGAGATATGAGAGAGGGACTTTATTTTTAAGGGAGGGATATTAAATACAGATTGTTCTAAGGCAGTAGACAATGTTGCAGAATTTTAAGCCAGCAAGTAACAAACTTACTTCTTAATTTTTAAAAAGAATCAAAGGGATTAGAGACATGATTATCAAGTAGAAGCACTTGAACTCAGCTCCTCTCTCTCTCTCACACACACACAAATCAAAAGTAACTGCTAAACAACCATTTACTAAAAAGGACTGGAACCTGCAAAAAAATGATATTCTATCTACAAAGACAAAGAGGAAGCCACAAGATAGTAGGAGGGGCCCATTCAATTTGCAGTCAGATCCCATACCCACCAGGTGGGCAATGAAAAAACTGGAAAATAATTGTTACAGAGGGTCTCTCGCAGGATTGAGAGTTCTGAATCTCACATCAGGCTCCCCATTATAGGGGACTGTAAGTGGGAGAAGTCCCCAGAGCATTTGACTTTGAATGCATGTGGGGCTTGACTGCAGGAGCTCCACAGAACTGGAGGAAACAGAAACAAAACACTTGGAGGGCACACAGAAGGTCTCATGTACACTGGCACCCAGGAAAAAATTACTGACTTCTAAAAGAATACAGCACCACCAAACCAGAATTGCAACAAATGCTTTTCCTCCTCTTTTCTAGGAGGAAAAGAAATGACAGCTGGAAAAAAAAAAAAAAAAAAGAGAGAGAATTATGAAGGGAAAAACTCACCAATAAAGGCAAATATGTATTTTGAAGTTGGGTAAACATTTGCATATAAATATGATATCAAAACCAGGAATCATAAAAGAGGAGAGTACAAATGCAGGATAGTGGAAATGCATTTGAAATTAAAAGACCAGGAAATTTCAAAAGTTTTGATTATGTGTTGATTGTTGTATCTAAACATCATGGAAGCACAAACCAAAAATATACAATAGATACACACAAAATTAGTAAAGAAATCTGAGCACAAAATTAAGTTAGTCATCAAATCATAAGAGAAGAAAGCAAAAGTCAAAAAGAAAAGACGTAGGAAAACAAATCTAAACAATTAAGAAAATGACAATAGGAACAAACATATTGATAATTACCTTGAATGTAAATAGATTAAATGTTCCAACCAAAAGACAGAGACTGGCTGAGTGGATACAAAATTAAGACCTGCATAGATGTTATCTACCAGAGACCCACTTCAGAATTAGGGACACTACAGTTGGCAAAGTAATGTCTCTGCTTTTTAATATACTATCAAGGTTGGTCATAACATTCCTTCCAAGGAGTAAGCGTCTTTTAATTTCATGGCTGCAATCAGCATCTGCAGTGATTTTGGAGCCCAAAAAAATAAAGTCTGACACGGTTTCCACTGTTTTTCCATCTATTTCCCATGAAGTGATGGGACCAGATGCCATGATCTTTGTTTTCTGAATGTTGAGCTTCAAGCCAACCTTTTCACTCTCCTCTTTCACTTTCATCAAGAGGCTTTTGAGTTCCTCTTCACTTTCTGCCATAAGGGTAGTGTCATCTGCATATCTGAGGTTATTGATATTTCTCCCAGCAATCTTGATTCCAGCTTGTGCTTCTTCCAGCCCAGCGTTCCTCATGATGTACTCTGCATATAGGTCCGTCTAGTCAAGGCAATGGTTTTTCCCGTAGTCATGTATGGATGTGAGAGTTGGACTGTGAAGAAAGCTCATCGCCGAAGAATCGATGCTTTTGAACTGTGGTGTTGGAGAAGACTCTTGAGAGTCCCTTATACTGCAAGGAGATCCAACCAGTCCATTCTAGAGGAGATCAATCCTGGGTGTTCATTGGAGGGACTGATGCTAAAGCTGAAACTGCAATACTTTGGCCACCTCATGCGACGAGTTGACTCACTGGAAAAGACTCTGATGCTGGGAAAGGTTGGGGGCGGGAGGAGAAGGGGATGACGGAGAATGAGATGGCTGGATGGCATCACCGACTCTGTGGACATGAGTTTGAGTGAACTCCGGGAGTTGGTGATGGACAGGGAGGCCTGGTGTGCTGTGATTCATGGGGTCGCGGAGAGTCGGACACGACTGAGCGACTGAACTGAACTGAACTGAACAGAATGAAAGCGAGGGTATGGAAAAAGGTACTGCATGCAAATGTAAATCGAAATCTAGAGAGGCAATATTCAAATCAGAGGAAAGACTTAAGAGATTATTATCAGCAATTATATGCCAACAAAATGGACAACTTGGGATAAATGGACAAATTCTTAGAAAAGTACAACTTTACAAAACTGAACCAGGAAGAAATTGAAAATCTTAATAGACTCATCACAAGCACGGAAATTGAAACTGTAATCAGAAATCTTCCATCTTTATGCCTTCCTTGGAGAAATGTCTGTTTAGTTCTTTGCCCCATTTTTTAAAGAAGACATAAAGATGGCTAACAAACACATGAAAAAATGCTCAACATCCCTCATCATCAGAGAAATGCAAATCAAAACCACAATGAGATACCATTTCACACCAGTCAGAATGGCTGCTATCCAAAAGTCTACATGCAATAAATGCTGGAGAGGGTGTGGAGAAAAGGGAACCCTCTTACACTGTTGGTGGGAATGCAAACTAGTACAGCCACTATGGAGAACAGTGTGGAGACTCCTCAAAAAACTGGAAATAGAACTGCCATATGATCCAGCAATCGCACTCCTGGGCATACACACTGAGGAAACCAGAATTGAAAGAGACACATGTACTCCAATGTTCACTGCAGCACTGTTTATAATAGCCAGGACATGGAAGCAACCTAGATGTCCACCTGCAGACGAATGGATAAGAAAGCTTTGGTACATATACACAATGGAGTATTTTTCAGCCATCAAAAAGAATGCATTTGAATCAGTTTTAATGAGGTAGATGAAATTGGAGCCAATTATACAGAGGGAAATAAGCCAGAAAGAAAAACATCAATACAGTATACTAAAGCATATATATGGAATTTAGAAAGATGGTAACCTGAACCCTGTATACGAGACTGCAAAAGTGACATAGGCATATAGAACAGTCTTTGGGACTCTGTGGGAGAGGGTGAAGGTGGGATGATTGGGAAGAACGGCAATGTAGCATGTATATTATCATAAGTGACCAGTCCAGGTTCGATGCATGATACAGGATGCTTGGGGCTGGTGCACCGGGATGACGTGGAGGGAGGATATGGGGAAGAGGGAGGTGGGAGGGGGGTTCAAGAAAGAGAACACATGTACACCCGGGGCGGATTCATGTCAATGTATGGCAAAACCAACCAATATATTAATGTAAGGTAATTTGCCTCCAATAAAATAAATTAAAAAAAAAAAAGAAATCTTCCAGCAAACAAAAGCCCAGGTCCAGATGGCTTTACAGCTAAATTCTACCAAAACTTTAGAGAAGAGCTAACACCTATCCTACTCAAACTCTTCCAGAAAATTGCTGAGGAAGGAAAACTTCCAAACTCATTCTATGAGGCCACCATCACCCTAATCCCAAAACCTGACAAAGATGCCACATAAAAAGAGAACTACAGGCCAATATCACTGATGAACATAGATGCAAAAATCCTTAACAAAATTCTAGCAATCAGAATCCAACAACACTTTAAAAAGATCATACATCATGACCAAGTGGGGTTTATCCCAGGGATGCAAGGATTCTTCAATATCGACAAATCAAACAATGTAATACACCTCATTAATAAACTGAAAAATAAAAACCATATGATTATCTCAATAGATGCAGAGAAAGCCTTTAACAAAATTCAACCTCCTTTTATGGTAAAAACCTTCCAGAAGGCGGGACTAGAATAAACATTCCTCAACATAATAAAAGCTATATATGACAAACCCACAGCAAACATTATCCTCAATGGTGAAAACTGAAAACACTTCCCCTAAAGTCAGGAACAAGACAAAGGTGCCCACTCTCACCACTACTATTCAACATAGTTTTGGAAGTTTTGGCCACAGCAATCACAGCAGAAAAAGACGTAAAAGGAATCCAAGTTGGAAAAGAAGTAAAACTCTCACTGTTCGCCGATGACATGATCCTCTACACAAAAAACCCTAAAAACTCTACCAGAAAATTACTAGAACTAATCAATGAATATAGTCAATTTGCAGGATATAAAATCAACACACAGAAATCCCTTGCATTCCTATACACTAATCATGAGAAAATAGAGAAATTAAAGAAAGAATTCTATTCAATTCATTGAAATGAAAAGAATAAAGTACTTAGGAATAAATCTACCTAAAAAACAAAAGACCTATATATAGAAAACTATAAAACACTGGTGAAACAAATCAGAGAGGACACTAATAGATGGAGAAATATACTGTGTTCATGGATTGAAAGAATACATATTATGAAAATGAATATATCACCCAAAGTAATTTATAGGTTCAATGCAATCCCTATCAAGCTATCAATGGTGTTTTTCACAGAGCTAGAACAAATAATTTCACAATTTGTGTGGAAATACAAAAAACCTCAAATAGCCAAAGCAATCTTCAGAAAGAAGAATGTACCTGGGGGGAATCAACCTGCAGGACTTCAGGCTCTACTACAAAGCCACAGTCATCAAGACAGTATGGTACTGGCATAAAGACAGAAATATAGATCAATGGAACAAAATAGAAAGCCCAGAGATAAATCCATTCATCTATGGACACATTCACGACCAAGATAATCACAATGGTGTGATCACTGACCTAGAGCCAGACATCTTGGAATGTGAAGTCAAGTGGGCCTTAGAAAGCATCCCTATGAACAAAGCTAGTGGAGGTGATGGAATTCCAGTTGAGCTATTTCAAATCCTGAAAGATGATGCTGTGAAAGTGCTGCACTCAATATGCCAGCAGATTTGGAAAACTCAGCAGTGGCTACAGGACTGGAAAAGGTCAGTTTTCCATCCAATCACAAAGAACGGCAATGCCAAAGAATGCTCAAACTATCGCACAATTGCACTCATCTCACACGCAAGTAAAGTCATGCTCAAAATTCTCCAAGCCAGGCTTCAGCAATGCGTGAACTGTGAACTTCCAGATGTTCAAGCTGGTTTTAGAAAAGGCAGAGGCACCAGAGATCAAATTGCCAACATCTGCTGGATCATGGAAAAAGCAAGAGAGTTCCAGAAAAACATCTATTTCTGCTTCATTGACTATGCCAAAGCCTTTGACTGTGTGGATCGCAATAAACTGTGCAAAATTCTGAAAGAGATGGGAATACCATACCACCTGACCTGCCTGTTGAGAAACCTGTATGCAGGTCAGGAAGCAACAGTTAGAACTGGACATGGAACAACAGACTGGTTCCAAATAGGAAAAGGAGTACATCAAGTTTGTATACTGTCACCCTGCTTATTTCACTTCTATGCAGAGTACATCATGAGGAACTGGAAGACGCACAAGCTGGAATCAAGATTTCTGGGAGAAATATCAATAATCTTAGATATGCAGATGACACCACCCTTATGGCAGAAAGTGAAGAGGAACTAAAAAGCCTCTTGATGAAAATGAAAGAGGAGAGTGAAAATGTTGGCTTGAACCTCAACATTCAAAAAACAAAGATCATGGCATCTGGTCCCATTACTTCATAGGAAATAGATGGGGAAATTGTGGAAACAGTGTCAGATTTTATTTTGAGGGGCTCAAAGATCACTGCAGATGCTGATTGCAGCCAGGAAATTAAAAGACACTTACTCCTTGGAAGGAAAGTTATGACCAACCTAGATAGCATATTAAAAAGTAGAGACATTACTTTGCCAACCAAGGTCCATCTAGTCAAGGCTATGTTTTTCCATTGGTCATGTAGGAATGTGAGATTTGGACTGTGAAGAAAGCTGATCGCTGAAGATGCTTTTGAACTGTGGTGCTGGAGAAGACTCTTGAGAGTCCCTTGGACTGCAAGGAGATCCAACCAGTCCATTCTAAAGGAGATCAATCCTGGGTGTTCATTGGAAGAACTGATGCTAAAGCTGAAGCTCCAATACTTTGGCCACCTCATGTGATGAGTTGACTCACTGGAAAAGTCTCAATGCTGGGAGGGATTGGGGGCAGGAGGAGAAAGGGACGACAGAGAATGAGATGGCTGAATGGCATCACCGACTCGATGGAGGTGAGTTTGAGTGAACTGCGGAAGTTGGTGATGGACAGGGAGACCTGGCGTGCTATGATTCATGGGGTCGCAAAGAGTCGGACATGACTGATCAACTGAACTGAATGAACTGAACTGATGGACAACATATCTTTGACAAAGGAATCAAGAATATAAAATGGAGAAAAGACAATCTCTTTAACAAGTGGTTTTGGGAAAATTGGTCATCAACTTGTAAAAGAATGAAACTAGAACACTTCCTAACACCATACACAAAAATAAATTCAAAATGGATTAAAGATCTAAATGTAAGTCCAGAAACTATAAAACTCTTAGAGGAGAACATAGGCAACACACTCTCCGACATAAATCACAGCAGGATCCTCCATGACCCACCTCCAAGAATATTGGAAATAAAAGGAAAAATAAACAAATGGGGACTTATTTAAAATTAAAAGGTTCTGCACAGCAAAGGAAACTATAAGCAAGGTGAAAAGACAGCCTTCAAAATGGGAGAAAAAATAGTAAATGAAGCAACTGACAAAAATTTAATCTCAAAAATATACAAACAATTCCTGAAGCTCAATTCCAGAAAAATAAAAGCCCCAATAAAAAAATGGGCCAAAAAACTAAACAGACATTTCTCCAAAGAAGACATACAGATGACTAACAAATATGTGAAAAGATGCTCAACATCATTCATAATCAGAGAAATGCAAATCAAAACCACAATGAGGTACCATTTCATGCCAGTCAGAATGGCTGCTATCCAAAAGTCTACAAGCAATAAATGCAGGAGAGGTTGTGGATTAAGGGAACCCTCTTACACTGTTGGTGGGAATGCAAAATAGTACAACCACTGTGGAGAACAGTGTGGAGATTCCTTGCTGCTGCTGCTGCTGCGTCACTTCAGTCGTGTCCGACTCTGTGTGACCCCATAGACAGAAGCCCACCAGGGTCCCCCGTCCCCGGGATTCTCCAGGCAAGAACACTGGAGTGGGTTGCCATTTCCTTCACCAATGTGTGAAAGTGAAAAGTGAAAGTGAAGTCACTCAATCGTGTCCGACCCTTAGTGACCCCACGGACTGCAGCCTACCAGGCTTCTCCATCCATGGGATTTTCTAGGCAAGAGTACTGGAGTGGCTCGCCATTGCCTTCTCCGGTGGAGATTCCTTAAAAACTGGAACCCATACAACCCAGCAGTGCCACTGCTGGGCATACACACCGAGGAAACCAGAATTGAAAGAGACACATGTACTCAATATTCATCAGAGCACTGTTTATAATAGCCAGGACATGGAGGCAATCTATATGTCCATCAGCAGATGAATGGGTAAGAAAGTGGTGGTACGTATACACAATGGAATATTACTAAACAATTAAAATGAATACATTTGAATCAGTTCTAATGAGGTGGATGAAACTGGAGCCCATTATACAGAGTGAAGTAAGCCAGAAAGAAAAACACCAATACAGTATACTAATGCATATATATGGAATTTAGATAGATGATAACAATAACCCTGTATACAAGACAGCAAAAGAGACACAGATGTATTGAAGAGTCTTTTGGACTCTGTGGGAAAGGGCGAGGGTGAGATGATTTGGGAGAACGGCATTGAAACATGTATATTATCATATGTGAAACGAATTGCCAGTCCAGGTTTGATGCGTGATACAGGATGCTCAGGGCTGGTGTACTGGGATGAACCAGAGGGATGGGATGGGGAGGGAAGTGGGAAGGGGGTTCAAGATGTGGAACACATGTACAACTGGGGCAGATTCATGTCAATGCATGGCAATACCAATACAATAATGTCAAGTAATTAGCCTCCAATATAAGAAATTAAAAAAAAAAGAAAAATAGAAAACAAAAGACTTAAAGATTGTTAAAAGAGACAAAGAAGAACACTTGCTAATGATCAAAGATCAATCCAAGAAGAGGATATAATTGTAAATATATATGCAACCAACATAGGAGCTCCTCAATATACAAGACAAATGCTAACAGCTAATAAAGAAGAAATAAACAGTGGTATAAAAGCAGAAAACAGTGGAGAACTTTAACACTCCACCTACACCAATGGACAGATCATTCATACATTAAGCTAACAGGAAAACATAAGACTCAAATGACACATTAGACCAGATAGACTTAATTGATATTTATAGACCATTCCATCTAAAAGTAGCAGAGAATACACAGAACACTCACCAGGATTGATCCCTTGCTGGGCCACAAAGATAGCCTTGGTTAAATTTAAGAAAATTGAAATAATATCAATCACCATTTCTGAAAACAATGCTTTGAGATAAGAAATCAATTACAAGGGGACAAATTGTAAAACACAAAAACATGTGGAGGCTAAATAATATGGTGCTAAACAGCCAATGGATGTCCTAAGAAATCAAGAGGAAATTAAAAAATACGTAGGGACAAATGAAAATAAAAGCAAGATGATTCAAAACCAATAGGATGTAGCAAAGACACTTCTAAGAAGGAAGTTTATAGCCATAAAATCTTACCTCAGGGAAAAAAAAAAATCTCAGAAAACCTAACATTAAACCTAAAAGAATTAGAAAAAGAAGAAGAGCAACAATGAAACACATACACAAATTTAGTAGAAGGAAAGAAATCATACAGTTAGAACAGAAATATATAAAACAAAACAGTAGCAAAGATTAAGGAAATGAAAATCTGCTTCTTTTAAAAGATAAAAAAATTATTTATTAAATAGTCAGTTATTAAGGAAAAAAAGGGAGAGAGCTCAAATAAATAAAATTATAAATGAAAAAGGACACCACAGATATACAAATGATTATGAGAATACTACAAGCAACTATATGTCAATAAAATGGGCCACCAAGAGGAAATTGATAAATGCTTAGAAAGGTATAATCTGCAAACACCAAACCAGGAAGAAATAGAAAATATAAACAGACAAATCACAAGTACTGAAAAAAACAAAACAAACAAAGAAACTATGATTAAAAAAGCTTTCAACAAACAGAAGTCCATTACCAGAAGGCTTCGCAGGTATTCTATCAAACATTTAGTGAAGAATTAACACCTACCCTTCTGAAACTATTCCAAAAAATTTCAGAGGAAGAAACTCTCTTAAACTCATTTTATGAGGCCACCATCACCCTGATACCAAAACCATATCACAAAAAAAAAAAAAAAGAAAAAAAGACTACAGGATAATATCTCTGATGAATATAGATGTAAAATTCCTCAACAAAACACTAGCAAACTGAATTCGACAATACATTAAAAGGATCAAACATCAAGATCAGGTGAAACTTAACTCAGGGATTTTTTTTCAGCGTTCGGAAATCAATCACTGTGATGCACATTAACAAGTTGAATAATGCAGAAAAAGTGTTTTGACAAAATTGAAAACCCATTTATGAAAAACACTCTCCAGAAAATTGGTATAGAAGAAACATACCTCAACATAATAAAGGTCATAAATGACAAACTCATAGTGAACATCATATATAACAGTGAAAAGCTGAAAACATTTCCTCTAAGTCCAGGTACAAGACCAGGATGTCCTCTCTCACCACCTTCATTGCAGTTTTGAAAGTCTGAAACTCTGAAAGCCATGGCAATCAGAGGAGAAAAAATAAATAAATGACTCCAAATTACACAACAGTAGTGGGAGAATTTAACTTACAACAATGGACAGATCATCCAGGCAGAAAAGAAATAAGGAAACACAAGCTTTCTCAGTTTTGAAGTCAATGAGAGAGTTGTTCCATATCCAGTCTTAATTGTTGCTTCTTGACCTACATAGAGGTTTGGTTTCTAAAGAACCAGATAAGGTGATCTGGTATTCCCATCTCTTGAATAGTTTTCCACAGTTTGTTGTGATCCACACAGTAAAGATTTTTGTGTAGTCAATGAAACAGAAGTGGATGTTTTCTTGGAATTCCCTTGCTTTCTCTGCTGCTGCTGCTGCTAAGTCGCTTCATTCATGTACGACTCTGTGTGACCCCATAGATGGCAGCCCACCAGGCTCCCCCATCCCTGGGATTCTCCAGGCAAGAACACTGGAGTGGGTTGCCATTTCCTTCTCCAGTGCATGAAAGTGAAAAGTGAAAGTCGTGTCAGACCCTTAGCGATCCTATGGACTGAAGCCCACCAGGCTCTTCGTCCATGGGATTTTCCAGGCAAGAGTACTGGAGTGGGGTGCCATTGCCTTCTCTGTGTGTACAGAGTATGTCATATGAAATGCCAAGTTGAATGAATCACAAGTTAGAATCAAGATTGCCAGGAATGTAAAGAACAGACTTTTGGATTCTGTGGGAGAAGGCGAGGGTGGGATGATTTGAGAGAATAGCACTGAAACATGTATATTACCATATGTGAAATAGATCACCAGTCCAGGTTTGATGCATGAGAAGGGCACTTAGGGCCGGTGCACTGGGATGACCCTGAGGGATGGGATGGGGAGGGATATGGGAGGGGGGTTCAGGATGAGAACACATGTACACCCATGGCTGATTCAGGTCAATGTATGGCAAAAACCACCACAATATTGTAAGGTAATTAACCTCCAATTAAGATAAATAAATTTTTAAAAAGAAAAAAAATTTCTATATTGACTATATATATTAATTTTTATATCTATTCTAAAATAAAGATATGTTAATAAAAAGATTTCCAGGAAAAATATCAACAACCTCTGATGTGAGGATAATACCACTCTAATGGCAGAAAGTGAAGAGGAACTAAAGAGCCTCTTCATGAGAGTGAAAGAGGAGGGTAAAAAACTAAGATCATGGAATCTGGTTTCAGCACTTCATGGGAAATAGAAGGTGAAAAGTGGAAGCAGTGACAGATTTTATTTTCTTGGGCTCCTAAATCACTGCAGACAGTGACTGCAGCCAGGAAATTTAAAAACACTTTCTCCTTGGAAAGAACACTATGACAAATCTGGACAGTGTATTAAAAAAGCAAAGATATCACTTTGCCAACAAAGGTCCATATAATCAAAGCTATGATTTTTCCAGTATTCATATACAGATGTGAGAGTAGGGTGATAAAGAAGGCTGAGCTCAAAGAACTGATACATTGAATTGTGATGCTGGAGAAGACTCTGGAGAGTCCCTTGGACAGCAAGGAGATCCAACAGGTCAATCCTAAAGGAAATCCACCCTGAATATTCATTGGAAGGACAGACGCTGAAGTTGAAGCTCCAATAGTTTGGCTACCCAATGTGAAGAGCCAACTCACTGGAAAAGACCCCGATGTCGGGAAAGATTAAAGGCAAAAGGAGAAGAGAGCAGCAGAGGATGAAGTGTTTAGAGAGCATCACTGACTCAATGGACGTGAATCTGTGCAAGCTCCAGGAGATGGTGAAGGAGAGGGGAGCCTGGAGTGCTGCAATCCATGGGGTCAAAAAGAGTCAGACACAATCTAGTGACTGAACAACAACAATATACAAGCTTTAAATAGCACAATAGATCAGATTCATTTAACTCGATTAATATCCTATAAATATCAATTAAATATTAAAGCAGAATATACTTTCTTCTCAAGTGCACAAGGAACATTCCCTAGGATATGCTACACCTTGGGCCACAAACCAAGCTTTGGAAATCTTAAGAAAATTGAAACGTATCAAGGCATCTTTTCTGACCAAAATGCTATAAGACTTGAAATCAATCAAAGGGAAAACAATGTTAAAACACACACACACAAACATCCTGAGGCTAAACGGTGCACTGATAAATAACCAAGTCATCATTATGGAAATTAAAGAGGAAATAAAAAGAAATTTAGAAAAAAATGACAATGAAAACATGATCACCCAACACCTATGAGACACAGTGAAAGCAGTTGTAAGAAGAAGCTTATAGCATTCAATCTCACCTCAGAAAACAAAACAAAACAAAATCTCAAGTAAACAATCTAATCTAAAGCATTCTCCCAAATCATCCCACCCTCACCCTCTCCCACACAGTCCAAAAGACTGTTCTATACATCTGTGTCTCTTTTGCTCTCTCGTATACAGGGTTATCGTTATCATCTTTCTAAATTCCATATGTATAACTCTGTATAATAGGTTCCAGTTTCATCCACCTCATTAGAACTGATTCAAATGTATTCTTTTTAATTGCTGAGTAATATTCCATTGTGTATATGTACCACAGCTTCCGTATGATTTGGGAGAATGGCATTGAAACATGTATATTATCATATGTGAAACAAATCACCAGTCCAGGTTCGATGCATGATACAGGATGCTTGGGGCTGGTGCACTGGGATGACCTAGAGGGATGGGATGGGGAGGGAGGTGGGAGAGGGGTTCAAGATGGGGAACACATGTACACCCGGGGTGGATTCATGTTAATGTATGGCAAAACCAATACAGTAATGTCAAGTAATTAGCCTCTGATTAAAATAAATAAATAGAAAATAAAGCAGCTAGATGAAGAAGAACAGAGAAATATGTAGAAGGAAAGAATCATAAAGATAAGAGCAGAAATAAACAAAATTGAAATGAAGAAATCAATAGCAAATATCAATAAAAGTAAAATGTTTCCTTGAGAAGATAAACAAAATTGATAAACCTTTAGCTGGACTGCTCAAGAAAAAAATGGAGAAGACTCAAATTATAAAATTAGAAATAAAAATGGAGAAATCACAACTGATATAAGAGCTTATTACCACCAAGTATGTGTCAATACGGAGAAGGCAATGGCAAGCCACTCCAGTACTCTTGCCTAGAAAATCCAATGGACGGAGGAGCCTGGTAGGCTGCAGTCCATGGGGTCGCTACGAGTCAGACATGACTGAGCGACTTCAATTTCACTTTTCACTTTCACACATTGGAGAAGGAAATGGCAACCCATTCCAGTGTTCTTGCCTGGAGAATCCCAGGGACAGGGGAGCCTGGTGGGCTGCCATCTACGGGGTCGCACAGAGTCGGACACGACTGAAGTGACTTAGCAGCAGCAGCATGTGTCAATAAAATGGACAACCTGGAAAAAATGTATGCATTCTTGGAAAGGTAAAACCTTCCAAGACAAAAATAAGAAGAATTAGAAAATATAAACAATCACAAGTAATGAAGTCAATAAACAAATCTCCAGAATCAGATGATTTCATAGGGGAATTCTATCAAACATCCAGGGATTAGCTAACACCTATTCTTCTAACACTCAATAAAAAAATTGCAGAGGGAGGAACACTTCAAAATATGTTCTATAAGGCCACCATCATGCTAATACCAAAACCTGACAAAAATATCTCAAAAAAGAAATTTATAGACCAATATCACTAATTAACATAGATGCAAAAATCCTCAACAAAATAGTAGCATACAGAATCCATCAACACACTGAAAGAGCCATACACTATGATCATAGGGGTTTTATCCCAGGAATGCGAGGATTCTTCAGTATACACAAATCAGTCAATGTGATACACCAAATTAAAAATTAAAGAATAAATAACATACTATCTTCTCAATGGATGCAGAAAAATTTTGACAAAATTCAGCAACTATTTATGATAAAAACTCTCCAGAAATTGCACATAGAGGGAACCTACCTCAATATCAATTCAGCTCAGTCACTCAGTTGTGTAGAACTCTGCCATCCCATGGACTGCAGCACACAAGTCTTTCCGGTCCATCACCAACTTCCAGAGTTTACTCAAACTCATGTCCATTGAGTTGGTGATGCCATCCAACCATCTCATCCTCTGTTGTTCCCTTCTCCTCCCGCCTTCAATCTTTCCCAGCATCAGGGTCTTTTCCAGTGAGTCAGCTCTTCACATCAGGTTACCAAAGTATTGGAGTTTCAGCTACAGCATCAATCTTTCCAGTGAATATTCAGGACTGATTTCCTGTAGGATGGACTGGTTGGATCTCCTTGCTGTCCAAGGGACTCTCAAGAGTCTTCTCCAACACCACAATTAAAAAGCATCAATTCTTCAGTGCTCAGCTTTTGTTTTAGTCCAACTCTCACATCTGTACATGACTACTGGAAAAACCATTGCTTTGACTAGATGAACCTTTATTGGCAAAGTAATGTCTCTGCTTTTTAATGTGCTGTCTAGGTTGGCCATAGCTTTTCTTCCAAGGAGCAAGTGTCTTTTAATTTCATGGGTGCAGTCACCATCTGCAGTGATTTTGGAGCCCCCCAAAATGAAGTCTGTCACAGTTTCCATTGTTTCCCCATCTATTTCCCTTGAAGTGATGGGACCAGATGCCATGATCTTAGTTTTCTGAATGTTGAGTTTTAAGCCAACTTTTTCACTCTCCTCTTCCACTTTCATCAAGAGGCTCTTTAGTTCTTCATTTTCTGCCACAAGTGTAGTGTCATCTGCATATCTGAGGTTATTGATGTTTCTCCTGTCAATCATGATTCCAGCTTGTGCTTCATCCATCTCAGCATTTCGCATTATGTCCTCTGGATATAAGTTAAATAAGTACGGTGACAATAAGCAGGGTGACAACCTCAATATAATAAAGGCCATACATTGACAAACCCACATCAAACATCATTTCTAATAGTGAGACACTGAAATAATTTCCCCTAAGATCAGGAACAGGACAAGTATGTCTACTTTCACCACTCCTATTCAACACACTTTTGGAAGTACTTGTCATAGCAATCAGAGAAGAAAAAAACTAATATAAATTGGAAAATAAGATGTAAAGCTGCACTATTTACAAATGACATGTATGACATACATACAAAATATTTAAAACATACCAGAGAACTACTAGAGCTCAATGAATTCCATAGAGCTTTATGATAGAAAATACACATAAGTTTGTTGCATTTCTAAATGCTAAAAATGAAAGATCAGAAAAGGAAAATAAGGAAACAATCTCATTTGCCATTGCAACAAAGAATAAAATACCTAGTAATGATTCTACTTATGGAGGCAAAATACCCTAAAACTACAAGATGCTAATTTTAAAAATTGAAGATAACAAACAGATGGAAGATATGACATGTTATTGGGTTCAAGAATCAATAGTCTCAAAATTAGTATTCTTGCCAAGGCAATCTACAGATTCAATGCAACCCCTGCCAAATTATCATAGCATTTTCCACAGAAATATAACAAAATATTTTAAAATTTTTATGGAGGCACAAAAGATCTTGAATTGCCAAAGTGAACTTGAGGAAGAAAAACAGAGCTAATGGAATCACGCTCCCTGACTTCAGACTATACTACTAAACCACAGTGATCAAAACAGTATGGCTGGCATGAAAATAGAGAGCCCAGAAGTAAATCCATGCCCTTATAGTCAGTTCAGTTCAATTCATTCACTCAGTCATGTCTGACTCTTTGCAACCCCATGAACTGCAGCATGCCAGTCCTCCCTGTCCATCAGCAACTTCCAGAGTTCACCCAAGCCCTTGTCCATTGTGTCAGTGATGCCATGTAGCCATCTCATTCTCTGTCATCCCCTTCTCCTGGTGCCCCCAATCTTTCCCAGCATCAGGGTCTTTTCAAATCAGTCAGCTCTCCGCATGAGGTGGCCAAAGTATTGGAGTTTCAGCTTCAACATTAGTTCCTTCACTGAACACCCAGGAGTGATCTCCTTTAGGATGGACTGGTTGAATCTCCTTGCTGTCCAAGGGACTCTCAAGAGTCTTCTTCAACACCACAGTTCAACAGCATCAATTCTTCAGCGCTCAGCTTTCTTTATATTCCAACTCTCACATCCATATATGACTACTGGAAAAATCATAGCCTTGACTAGACGGACCTTTGTTGGCAAAATAATGTCTCTCTTTGAATATGCTGTCTTGGTTGGTCATAACTTTCCTTCCAAGGAGTAAGCATCTTTTAATCTCATGGCTGCAATCACCATCTGCAGTGATTTTGGAGCCCAGAAAAATAAAGTCAGCCGCTCTTTCCACTGCTTCCCCATCTATTTTTTATGAAGTGATGGGACCGGATTCCATGATCTAAGTTTTCTGAATGTTGAGCTTTAAGCCAACTTTTCACTCTCTTTCTCTTTCATCAAGAGTCGCTTTAGTTCTTCACTTTCTGCCATAAGGGTGCTGTCATCTGCATATTTGAGGTATTGATATTTCTCCCAGAAATCTTGATTCCAGCTTGTGTTTCCTCCAGTCCAGCGTTACTCATGATGTACTCTGCTTATAAGTTAAAAAAGCAGGGTGACAATATACAGCCTTGATATACTCTTTTTTCTATTTTGAACCAGTCTATTGTTCCATATGGTCAGTTAATCTATGGCAAAGAAATCAAGACTATACAATGAAGAAATTCAATAAGTGATGCTGTTAATTTGACTATTCAATAAGTGGTGCTGTTTAAACCAGACTGCTATATCTATAAAAGAATAAAATTAGAACATTCTCTAACACTATGTATATTTTCCATGTTTATTAGGTTATAGATGTTAGACATTTTGGTAACCTACAATATTCACAAACATATAAATCAATTCATTATTTTATGTACCTTAAACTTCTGCAGTGTTTCCTGTCAACTTTACCTAAGTAAAACTGAGTAAGAAAAAACTTTCTGACATTTGCCCAATCATGAAATATTCAATACGTCTATGTCCATATATAGTTGAAAAAATATTTTTGTTATTAGGTCTGCTAGTTTGGGCATATCAATCAGTGTCTCAGAGATTTAGCTTTTTACCTTAAAATGTGAGATTATGACATGAGATTATAACTAACATATGAATTGTAAAGATAAGTAATGCTTATTTAGGATCTTGGAAACCCACAGTTTTTAATTTCTTAAGGACTGTAGTTTTCATAGGTTTATTCTATGTATCTCGAGTCACATCAGGAAAATATAGCATTTATTCAACCAAAATCTTCATTTTGGTTACTTGCCTTGAAAATGTGCTAAACACTGAATTGATGATTTGATTAAGGGGCTGAAAATCCATACTTGAAAAATCAGTGAAAGTTAAAGTCATTCAATCGTTTCCGACTCTTTGCAATCCATTGGGCTATACAGTCCATGGAATTCTCCAGGTCAGAGTACTGGAGTGGGTAGCTGTTCTCTTCTCCAGCGGATATTCTCAACCCAGGGATCAAACTCAGGTCTCCCACATTGCAGGTGGATTCTTTACCAGCTGAGCCACAAGAAAGCCCAAGAATACTGGAGTGGATAGTGTATCCCTTCTCCAGCGGATCTTACTGATCTAGGAAATCTAACCAGGGTCTCTTCCATTGCAGGCAGATTCTTTATCAACTGAGCTATCAGGGGAAACCAATGTAGTTGAGAAAATAATATTAGTAAAACAGAAAATTACTTAGGACTTGCTAGGAAAATGGCTCACAGTCACAGTCTCACATAATGCTATTGAATAGAGGTGTCAGCAGTCAGTTAATTGGAATTTCAGTCAATTACAATCCACCATACTTTACATGCTTGGGGTTTTTTTTTTAATTAACTGTAAATAATTCTACTCCACTACATAGAGGTTGCAAAGAGTAAGACACAACTGAGCAACTAAGCCACCACCACCAAATGAAGTTTACAGTTAAAATACCAATCATGTTTCGCCTTGTGTCAAATCCTTGAGTTATGAAATCTTAGATTTCTATCATCAAAATTGTAATGTAAATTTGCAGACCTACGGAGGCCAAGAATTGCCCATGGTCATTAAAATGTTTGGCATTGTAGATGGAACTTCACAAGTTACATTTCGATAATTATTTTTAAAAATCATTACCTCCAAAATTTTATATATTTTAACAAAATTAAAACTGTTCCAAAAGTTGCTTCAAATTGCATGTCATAAAAGAAATGCAAAATTAAAACCACATTGAAATACTATCATACATGTACTAGAATTGTTAAAATCTAGAACACAGACAACACCCAAATATTGTGGAGGGTGTGGAGCAGCAGGACCCTTCATTCATTGCTGGTGGGGATGAAAAATGTTATAGCCAATTTGAAAGGCAGTTTGAGGATTACCTATAAAATTAAATGCACTTTTACCATGTCCAGTAATTGCACTCCTAGACTTTTACTCAAAGGAGTTGAAAACTTATATCCACACTAAAACCTGTACAAGAATGTTTATAGCAACTTTATTCTTAATTGCCAAAATTTAGAAGCAAGACAATCTCCTTCAGTAGGTACATGTATAAACAAACGGTGGTACATCTTGATAATTGAATACTATTCAACATTAAGAAAAAAAAAGAGCTACCAAGCCATGAAAAGACACAAAGAAATTAAATGCATATTTCTAAGTGATAAAGCCAATCTTAAAAGGATACTTACTATATTGTTCCAACTATATGACATTAAGGAAAAGGCAAAACTATGGGGAAAATAAGATGAGTGGTTGCTAGGGGTATGAGTAAATGAACAGCTTGAGCACAGATATTAGGAGCAGTGAAAATACTCTGTATGATCTTGTAATAATGGATGACATATTCATTACACATTTGTCCAAACCCATGAATACCAAGGGCGAACCCATATGTAAACTACAGACTTTGGGTAATTTTGATGTGTCAATCTAAGCTCATTCTTGGTTGAAAAAGAAAGAACCCTCTGGTGATTTATACTGATGTTGATAACTAGGGAGGCTATGCATGTGTAGGTCATCTGGTATATGGGAAATCTATGTACCTTGCTCTCAATTTCTGTTGTAAACTTAAAAAATTCCTAGAAAAATAAAATCTTATAAATAAAAACAAACACTGAACAAGTTATGTTGTTGTTCACCAAAATAAAGAGGTAAAATAAGGCAAGCTCAAAAAATGAGTTTATTTGGGAATAGAGGAATTGCAAACAGGTTGTAGCAAACTACAAGTGAATTCATTAGGTTTTGGGTTAGATAGTATTTATGAACAAGAAATGTAAAGAAGGGAGAGTGAAAATCAAATACAAATGATGAAAGCCTTGAAAACTTCCTGAGTATACAAAATTAGTCCAGTCACGCAAAGCTGAAAGTTCAGTTCAGCTCACTGAGTGAGACCAACCTAACACCTGTGTCATCTCTTGTTGATGTCTCTATAAAAATTTCTGAGGTTGATATAAGACAACCTCTGATTACCTTCCCCCCTTTCCAGGTCATCCAAAAAAATTGAATGCATCCGATCATTTACTTGTAAGGCAGTTGCAGAAAATCAGTCTCTTAATCCTTAAATTTTGTCTTCTGGAAGGCGTATGTGTGTGTTTCTCCATTTTATATTTTCTGGTTCTATTTTAGATTAAAATTCTTTTACTGTGTTATTTACCTTTTATTTGATCATAGTTATTTATTCTACATGTTGTCTCTAGCTTTAAGTCATTTTGCATGAAATATTTCACAATATGACTGATGAAAGCAAAAGGCTTATAAGTATATCAAGTACAGACAAATTAAAATATTTATGTAAATATCTTTTTGTAGTAGATTATAGGTATTACATATATAATAACTTTAGTAATCCTGCACGAGAATTTAAAGTTTAAAATTTTATCATTTGATTATATTTTTACAAGTATTTTTTTTATGTAATTAATTTATTTTTTATTGGAGGCAAATTATTTTACAATATTATATTGGTTGGTTTTGCCATACATTGACATGAATTTGCCCCGGGTTTACATAAGTTCCCCCTCCTGAACCCCCCTCCCACCTCCCTCCTCCCTTTATCCTCCCTCTGGGTCATCCCCGCATGCCAGCCCCGAGCATCCTATAACATACATTGACCCTGAACTAGTGATTCGTTTCACATATGACAACATACGTATTTTTACAAGTATTTTTACAGCTGCAAATTACTAAAATTATTTCAAATAGAAATAATAATAAAATGTTTAATTTCTTCCATCCTTTTTCTCTACATGTGAGATTGGAGACTAAGCAAAGAGACTAATTTTTTTGAATATTTGTCAAATAAGAAAAACCAAAATAGATGGGCAGAATAAAGGACAGAAATGGTATGGCAGAAGATATTAAGAAGAAGTGGCAAGAATACACAGAACTATACAAAAAACATCTTCACGACCCAGATAATCACGATGGTATGATCACTCACCTAGAGTCAGACATACTGAAATGCAAAGTCAAGTGGGCCTTAGGAAGCATCACTGTGAACAAAGCTAGTGGAGGTAATGGAATTCCAGTTGAGCTATTTCAAATCCTCAAAGATGATGCTGTGAAACTGCTGTAATCAATATGCTAGCAAATTTAGAAAACTCAGCAGTGGCCACAGGACTGGAAAATGTCAGTTTTTATTCCAACCTCAAAGAAAGGCAATGCCAAAGAATGCTCAACTACCACAAAATTGCACTCATGTCACACACTAGCAATGTGATGCTCAAAATTCTCCAAGCCAGGCTTCAACAATACATGAACCTGAACTTCCATATGTTCAAGCTGGATTTAGGAAAGGCAGAGGAACCTGAGATCAAATTGCAAACATCCATTGGATTATTGAAAAAGCAAGTGAGTTCCAGAAAAGCATCTGTTTTTGCTTTATTGACTATGCCAAAGCCTTTGACTGTGTGGATCACAACAAACTATGGAAAATTCTTCAACAGATGGGAATACCAGACCTTTTTACCTGCCTCTTAAGAAATCTGCATGCAGGTCAAGAAACTTCAGTTAGAATTGGACATGGAACAACAGACTGGTTCCAAATCGGGAAAGGAGTACATCAAGGCTGTATATTGTCACCCTGCTTATTTAACTTATATGCAGAGTACATCATGAGAAATGCTGGGCTGGAGGAAGCACAAGCTGGAATCAAGATTTCTGGGAGAAATATCAATAACCTTAGATATGCAGATGACACCACCCTTATGGCAGAAAACGAAGAAGAACTAAAAAGGCTCTTGATGAAAGTGAAAGAGGAGAGTTTCAAAAACTGACTTAATACTAAACACCCAAAAACTAAGATCATGGCATCAGGTCCCATCACTTCATGGCAAACAGGTGGGGAAATAATGGAAACGGTGAGAGACCTTATTTTGGGGGGTTCCAAAATCACTGCAGATGGTGACTTCAGTTCAGTTCAGTTCAGTTCAGTCGCTCAGTCGTGTCCGACTCTCCGCGACCCCATGAATCACAGCACGCCAGGCCTCCCTGTCCATCACCAACTCCCGGAGTACACTCAAACTCATGTCCACAGAGTCGGTGATGCCATCCAGCCATCTCATTCTCCGTCGTCCCCTTCTCCTCCCGCCCCCAACCTTTCCCAGATGGTGACTACAGGGATGAAATTAAAATGTGTTTGCTCCTCGGGAGAAGAGCTATGACCAACTTAGACAGCATATCAAAAAGTGGAGACATTACTTTGCCAACAAAGGTACCTCTAGTCAAATTTATGTTTTTTCCAGTAGTCATGTATGGATGTGAGGTTTGAACCATCAGACTCACCAGAAAACTGAGTGCTGAAGAATTGATGCTTTTGATCTGTGGTGTTAGAGAAGACTCTTGAGAGTCCCTTGGACCACAAGGTGATCTAACCAGTTCATCCTAAAGGAAATCAGTCCTGAATATTCATTGGAAGGACTGATGCTGAATGAATCTGAAACTCCAATACTTTGGCCACCTGATGCAAAATTCTGACTCATTGGGAAAGAACCTGATGCTGGGAAAGATTGAAGGCAGAAGGAGAAGGGGATGACAGAGGATGTGATAGTTGGATGGCATCACCAAAATTATGGACATGACATGAGTTTGAGTAAGCTCCAAGTTTTGGTGCTGTACAGGGAAACTTGGCGTGCTGCATTCCATACCATCGCAGAGTTGGACACAACTGAGTGATTTAACTGAACTTAAATGAAGAGGTAGAAACTTCCAGCTGTAACATTAGTCATGGGTATTATTAATAAATGTGTAAGTGTGTGAAATACAGTCATTAGCTAAATTTAGACACTAGTCTCTTTGGCTTTATAAGCTATTGTTTTCCAACTGCTTTGAATGAATAGTACACAGTATGGCTAAAAGAAATTCCTGTGGAAAAATCAAAACAAATATAGAAACAATTACCTAAAAGCCATAATGTAGTCATTTGCATTTGAGGAGTGTTCAGAAGTTGCTGAGAGAAAAATATCATTTTAAGAGGCAAATTTTAACAGCCATGTTGAGTACCTTTTTGTCCAACTATGGGAAGTTTTTGAATTATTTAAATCAGGGAAAATAAATATAGCTGAGTAAGAATTTTTCAAAGATAACTCTGGGATTATTTGGGAGAAATTAATGGAAGTATATATAGTATTGGAAGTAGGAATTTTTCTGTTAGGGATATTGAATGTTTGATTTATAGAAATAGCAATGGGAAGGGAGAGATATACATATGCTTGTTAGGCTACTTATAAGTAAAAAAATGTTCTATTCTTTCTAAAACCAGCATTCCCCAAATGAAAAAGAATTATAAGTCAACATAATATTATTTCTAGATGGAGATATAATATTAGTGGTGGGCCATTTAAATGCATTAAATATATAAACAAGGAGTTTATCTGAAGGCAAATTAATACAAACAGTTTGGTTATATTGTCTCACAGTGATATAGTTTACCCTTAGGACTGCTAAGACTACCTTTACAAGATAGCAAATTAAGTATTTAGTTCATTTAAATTAATTATGTGGTAAAGAAAATATCTTTAGAGTAAATATTGCAGTAAGTATCACCACCCAGGTTAACCTAAAAACCCCACTTGGCCAAAATAGTCCTCACTTTTTCCTGTAGTAGCTCTCATTCTCTTTATCAATACATGGAAGAAAGGTTTTCTCTGTTCAACAGTTAAAGGAAAATATACTGCCACTCTAAAACGGAATCTGCCCTGGCAGCTTGGATTTGTTATCAATTCCAAGCAGTTCTCTGCTTTTCCATTGTCACTGAGAAATTTCTTTGTCCTTTGGATTTGGATGAAAAGCCTTTAAATTGTGTCTTGGTATTACTGACATTTTCATTATGCAAATGCAGCATGAAGTATTGGGAAAATGTACAGGGACAGCAATTGGCTTTAATAATTCAATGTGCAGAGGTGTTGTTATATACCACAAGCATTATTCTCTATAAATTTTCAAAGAAGCGAACCAACACAGAGTTTCCTGCAAGGTAACTGCACATATTCATTCAAATATTCAAGATATGTTCTACAGCACTGAGAGATTTAACAGTTGTATTTCATTATAAATGTCAAAGAGGAAATGATGTGCTTGAAATGGTGGAGAGAAGAGATACCAGTTTAGACATCTGGTTAAACCAGTAAAAGCTTTAAGTTACTTGCCCCACAAATTAAACTATTTGACATTGGGACTGTTGATGAGATTTCAATATGGAATATAGGTAATAGAATTGTATCAAAGTTAAATGTTGATAATCTGATACAGTTAATAAGGGAATAGTCTTCTTTTGAGGGGGAAAACACTGAAATATTAAAAAACACAAATATTTATAGGTAAAGGAGTATCGTTTTCAATCTACTGTAAAATAATGTAACAAATTTCTATACAAACATACACATATTCATATACTATTTAAACACACCTGTGTATACAAGGAAAGAAATAGAATGCTAATCCAAATGTAGGAAAATGCTAGTTAGTCATTCTGTGTCATGTACATTAGCAGGTGTAAAATATATAGTTAGTGGTAAGCTGCTATATAACACAGGGAGTCCAACTTGGTGCTCTGTGACAAACTGGAAGGAAGCAAGAAGAGAGGCTCAAGAAGGAGGGACTATACGCATAATTGTGGCTGATTTGCTATATACAACAAAAATCAACACAACATTGTAAAGGGATTTTCCTCTAATTGAAAAATAAAAATCCTGTATCTAGGATTCCTTATATGGTTTAATAGTTTTACAATCCTGTAAATTTGTAACTATTCCAAATTTTTAAAATAGTAAATATAACTTTAATCATAGAGTTGGGCAGCTCAAATATAAAGCTCAGTGGCATACTTCATGGAAATGCTTTCAGTGCAGTTACAATTGAAGAAATATATGACAGTATTCTCTTATTTATCAAGTTGCTGACTTACCATTAGGTTCCATGAATTTTATAAAAGTTTTGCTTGGAAAATTTTCAAATGCCTTCCATCAATAACATTTTATGATTAATTTGAAGATATTAGATGACCACTTTATACTTTTAATCTTTTATTTTTAGGGGTTCAGAAATATCTGACATATTTTCAAAACTGAAGAGTTAGTCTTAATTACCTAATACCTTTTAAATGAATTACACATTAGAATGAGATCAATACTTTAAACTATAAAATATTCCTTATTACAATTTATAAAATATGACTGGCAAGGGAAAAAATTAGGTCTCTATTGAATATTTTGCTCTTGGAACTTCATTACTGAGAAATTTGGGATTGTATTGAAAAACTATGTATTATTTACACCAGCTCCTCAGGGGACCCACATGTCCCAGGCCCCACCTGCCACAGCTCTGCCGCCAGCCAGCAAAACAGGTGTGTGTGCTCCTGGGCAGCCTTGGGAGCAGACACCAGTGGGAATTCTAAACAGAGAGGTGAGGCTGAAACTACAGCTGAGCCCTAAGAGATGTGCAACTGAAGAAGAGGAATTGAAATCTCTCCTCACAGATGCAGGAACCACAGATTTACAAACCCCACTACTGGCTTTGTAAACACAGTGCCTGTGGAATATTCAAACAGATGAGTCCTCTCCTGCAGCAGAGATGGGTCTAGCTTTAGCAGCAGTGGTCTTCGTGGGCACATACATGGGGGGTTTGGACAAGGCAAGAATTCTGAGCTCCATCATAGATTCCCACAGCAGGTCCAGGTACACAATTACCGCAATTCTGGGCTTGACTTCACTGGACAGAGAGCATCTAGACAGAAAATCAGTAGGGAAACACAGACTTTAAATGACATATTAGATCAGATGTACTTAACTGATACTTAGAGAACATTTCATCTGCAAGCAACAGAATACATTTTCTTCCCACATGTACATGAACCATTCTCCAATATTGATCATATATTGGGCCACAAATTGAGCCTTGGTAAATATAAGGAAATTGAAATCCTATGAAGCATCTGCCCTGAACACAATTCTATGAGATTAGAAATACATTTTAAAAAATCTATAAAAAGCACAAACACATGGAGGCTAAACAAAATGTCATGAAACAACCAATAGATCACTGAAGAAATGAAAGAGGAACTCAAAAAATACCTAGAGATAAATGACAATGAAAACATGGCAATCCAAAATCTATGGGACGCAGCAAAGCAGTTATAATAGGAAAGATTATTGCAATACAATCTTACCTCAGGAAACAAACAAACAAAAAATCCCATATATATAATTTAACCTTATACATAAAGCAACCAGAGAAAAAAGAACAATGAAAATCCAAAATCAGTGGGAGGAAAGAAATAATAAAGATCAGAGCAGAAGTAAGTGAAATGTAAATGAGGAAAACAAGAGAAAAGATCAATAAAACTAAAAGCTGGATATCTGAAAAGATAAACAAAATTGATAAATCTTTATCTGTATTCATCAAGAAAAACGGAGAGGGCTTAAATCAATAAAATTAGAAATTAAAAGTGAAAATTTACAACTAACACCACAGAAATAAAAAGGATCATAAGAGACTACCACAAGCAATTGTATGCCATGAAAAGGGACCATCTAGAATAAAAGGACAAATTCTTAGGCACAAACTCTCAAGTCTGAACCAGGAAAAAATAGGAAATATAAACAAATGAATCATATGTATTTAAACTGAAACTGTGATTCAAAAACTTCCAACAAACAAAAGTCCAGGAACATATGGCTACAAAGGGAAATGCTATCAAACATTTAGAGCAGAGTTAGCACTTATTTTTCTGAAAATTTTCCCATAAACTGCAGTGGAAAGAACATGTTCATTCTCTGAGGCCATCATCATCTTGATATCAAAACCAAACAAGGATACCACAAGAAAAGAAAATTCACCTGCCAATATCACTGATGAAGATAAACACAAAAATATTTGACAAAGTACTAGCAAACAGAATCCAACAACATATTAAAAGGATCATACAACAGGATTCAGTTCAGTTCAGTTCAGTCGGTCAGTCATGTCCGACTCTCTGCGACCCCATGAATCACAGCACGCCAGGCCTCCCTGTCTATCACCAACTCCCGGAATTCACTCAAACTCATGTCCACAGAGTCAGTGATGCCATCCAGCCATCTCATTCTCCGTCTTCCCCTTCTCCTCCCGCCCCCAACCTTTCCCAGCATCAGAGTCTTTTCCAGTGAGTCAACTCGTCGCATGAGGTGGCCAAAGTATTGCAGTTTCAGCCTCAGCATCAGTCCTTCCAATGAACACCCAGGATTGATCTCCTTTAGAATGGACTGGTTGGATCTCCTTGTAATCCAAGGGACTCTCAAGAATCTTCTCCAGCACCACAGTTCAAAAGCATCAATTCTTCGGCGATCAGCTTTCTTCACAGTCCAACTCTCACATCCATACATGACCACGGGAAAAACCATAGCCTTGACTAGATGGACCTTGGTTGGCAAAGTAATGTCTCTGCTTTTTAATATACTATCTAGGTTGGTCATAACTTTCCTTCAAAGGAGTAAGCGTCTTTTAATTTCATGGCTGCAATCAGCATCTGCAGTGATTTTGGAGCCCCCAAAAATAAAGTCTGACAGGATTAAGTGAGGTTTATCCCAGAGATACAGGATCTTTCAATACATCCAGATCAATCAATATGAATAAAACATGTTAACAAACTTGAGACTAAAAATCCTATAATCATCTCAATAGATGCAGAAAAAGGTTCTGCAAAAACTCAACACCCATTTATTATTAAAAACTCTCCATGAAGTGGGCATATAGGGAACATATGACAAACACACAGAAAACCTAATTCTTAATGAGGAAAAACAGAAAAAAATTTCCTCTAAGATCAGGAACAAAACAAGGATTTCCACTCACACCACTTTTATTCAATATAGTTTTAAAAGTCCCAGCCAGAGTAGTCAGAGAAGAAAAAGATTAAATGGAATCAAAACTGGAAAAGAAAAAAATCGTCACTGTTTGCAGATGAAATGATACCATATATAGAAAATCCTAAAAGATGATATCAAAAAACTGCAAGAATTCATCAATGAATTTGATGAAGTTGCAAGATATATAAAATTAATACACAGAAATGTCTTGAATAAGATCATGGCATCTGGCCCCATCACTTCATGGCAAATAGATGGGGAAGCAATGAAAACGGTGAAAGACTTTGTTTTCTTGGGCTCCAAAGTCACTTCAGATGGTGACTGCAGCCATGAAATTAAGAGAGGCTTGCTCCTTGGAGGAAAAGCTATGACCAATCTAGACAGCATACTAAAAAGCGACATTATTTTGCCAACAAAGGTCCATCTAGTCAAGGCTGTGGTTTTTCCCGTGGTCATGTATGGATGTGAGAGTTGGACTACAAAGAAAGTTGAGCACCGAAGAATTGATGCTTTAGAACTGTGGTGCTGGAGAAGACTCTTGAGAGTGCCTTGGACTACAAGGACATCAAACCAATCAGTCCTAAAGAAAATCAGTCCTGAATATTCATTGGAAGGACTGATGCTGAAGCTGAAACACCAATACTTTGACCACCTGATGCAAAGAACTGACTCATTGGAAAATACCCTGATGCTGGGAAAGATTGAAGGCAGGAGGAGAAGGGGACGACAGAGGATGCGATGCTTGAATGGCATCGCCGACTCAGTGGACATGAGTTTGAGTAAGCTCTGGGAATTGGTGATGGATAGGGAAGCCTGGCATACTGCAGTTCTTGGGGTTTCAAAGAGTTGGACATGACTGAGAGCTTGAACTGAACTGAACTTCACCCCCTTTTGTCAGGGTAGAAATTAGACACCAGAGATTTGCAAACAGAGAAAGCTCAAATAAACAAAGAAGGGGGAATGATCTGGAAATAACAGGTGAAACAGATTAAAACCCTGCATTTAATACTGAATATATTTGAGGGATACCTATACACCTTGCTTGGAAAAGGAAATGGCAACCCACTCCAGTATCTTTGCCTGGAAAATCTCATGGACAGAGGAGCCTGGTGGGCTGCAGTCCATGGGGTCACAAAGAGTCGGGCACGACTGAGCAACCAACACTTACTTACACTTATACAACTTGAGAACAAGTATAATCTGGAACAAGGGACTATCTCACATGGAACTGACCCCACACTGCCACAACAGTTCGAGAGAAACCCCTAGATATATTTTTTATTATCGCTTTTTAATTTAAAAAAACCTTAGCTAGTTATTACTTCTTTACCTTTCCAAAAAGTAAAAACCCTATTTTTATTTAAAAAACTCTATATTTTAAAAATTATTGTGATTAGTATATGTTTTTATTTTTATATTGTATTTTTGAGAGTCTATCTTCTATTGTAGGTTCTTAATCTTTCCTTTTTGATATTTGTTATCAGCTTTGTACCTCTAAGAATCTAATCTTCAGAATCCATTTTCAATTAGGGATTTAATTACTGGCCTGATTTCTCTCTCCCCTCTTGACTCTCCCTTTTCTCCCCCAGGCCACCTCTATCTCCTTCCTTTCCCTTCTCTTCTCTACATAACTCTGTGAATCTCTCTGGGTGTTCCAGGCTGTGGAGAGCACTTAGGGATTAGATTAATGGCTAGATTCCTGTCTCCCCTTTGACTCTCCCTTTTCTCCTCCTGGTAACATCTATATGCCTCCTTCCTCTTCTCTTCTCTATATAACTTTGTGAATCTGTCTGGGTGTTCCTGACTGTGGAGAACTGTTTCACCAATAAATCTAGGGGTTTTATCTTCTATGCTCTATGGATGGAGAAGTCTTGAGGGAAGACCAAAAGCCAGAGGCAGTAGGTTTAACTCCAAAACTTTACAACATCTGAGAATTCCTGACTCCAGTGAACATTAATAGACCACAGCTTACTCCAGGGTCTCCACAACTACACTGAAACCAAGCTCCACCCAAGAGCCAACTAGATTCAGTACAAGACACACCATGATAGTTCTCTAGAAAAAGAGGAACAAAACCCTGAATATTAAAAGATGAGCTTCCCCAAACCATGCTAAACCCATAGACACCCCAAAAGTTACTAACCTTCATTGCACTCCAGAGAGAAGTGTTCCACCCACCATAACATAGACACAATCTCCCCCAACCAGCAAATCTGGACAAGCCATTGGTCAAACCCCACCCACAGAGATCAGACTCCACAGTTAAGAGAAATGCCAAACTTCCAGCCTGCAGAAAGGGCACCCCAAACACAGCAATCTAAACAAAATGAAAAGGCAGAGAAATATTCAGCAGGTGACGTAACATGATAAATAATCACAAACCAAACAAAAGAGGAGGAGATAGGGAATCTACCTGAAAAAGAATTCAGAATAATGATAGTAAAGTTGATCCAAAATCGTGAAAACAAATGGAGCTATAGATAAATAGACTAGAGACAAGGATTGATAAGATGCAAGAAATGTTTAGCAAGGACCCAGACGAAATAAACAAGAATCAATCAATAATGAACAATTCAATAACTGAGATCAAAAGCACTCTGGAGGAAGCCAGCAGTAGAATAACTGAGGCAGAAGAGAGGATATGTGAGGTGGAAGATAGAATGGTACAAATAAAAGAAGCAGAGAGGAAAAAATAAAAATAGAATTAAAAGAAATGAGGACAAACTCAGAATGTCTGGGACAACGTAAAATGCGCCAACATTAGAATCATAGGAATCCCAGAAGAAAAAGACAAAAAGAAAGGCACAAGAAAATACTTGAGTAGATAATAGTAGAAAACTCACCTAATATGGGGAAGAAAATAGCCACCCAAATCTGAGAAACCCAGAGAGTCCCAAAGAGTTTAAACCCAACAAAAAACACCCAAAACACACATTAAACAAATGAAGAAACATCAAACACAAAGAGCAAATATTAAAAGTGTCAAGAGAAAAGCAACAAATAACACACAAGGGGATCCCCGAAAGGATAGCAGCTGATCTTTCAATAGAAACTCTCCACGTCATAAGGGAATGGCAGGACATACTTAAAGTGATGAAAGAGAAAATCCTACAACGAAGATTACTCTACCCAGCAAGGATCTCATTCACATATGAAGGAGAAATCAAAAGCTTTATAGACAAGCAAAAGCTGAGAGATTTCAACACCACCAAACCAGCTCTTCAACAAATGTTAAAGGATCTTCTCTAGACAGAAAACACAGTAAAGGTTTATAAAATCAAACCCAAAACAACAAAGTAAAATTCAACAGGAACATACTTATCAATAATTACCTTAAATGTAGATGGGCTAAATGCTCCAACCAAAATACAACACCTGGCTGAATGGATACAAAAACCAAATCCCTATATATGCTGTATACAAGAGACCAACCTCAAACTTAGGGACACATACAGACTGAAAGTGAAGGGCTGGAAAAAGATATTCATGCATATGGGGGCCAAAATAAAGCAGGAGTAACAATACTCATATCAGAAAAAATAGACTTTGAAATAAAGACCATTATAAGAGACAAAGGACATTATATAATGATCAAAGGATCAATCCAAAAAGAAGGTATAACAATTATAAATATATATGCACCCAACATAGGAGCACATCAATATGTAAGGCAAATACCAACAAGGTATGAAAGGGGAAATTAGCAGTAATACAATATTTTATTTTTTTATTTTTTAATTTATTTTTTTTTATTTTACAATATTATATTGGTTGGTTTTGCCACAGTAACACAATATTAGTGGGGGACTTTTATACCCCACTTACACTTATGGATAGGCGAACTAAACAGAAAATTAACAAGGAAACACAAGTTCTAGATGATACAATGGACCAGCTAGACCTAATTGATATCGATAGGGCATTTCACCCCAAAGAAACGACTTCACCTTTTTCTCAAGTGCACATGGAACATTCTCTAGGATAGATCGTATACTGGACCATAAATCTAGCCTTGGTAAATTTACAAAAATTGAAATCATTTCAAGCATCTTTTCTGATCCCAATATGGTATATTAGATGTCAGCTACAGGAAAAATACTATTAAAAATAAAAATATATGGAGGCTAATCAACACACTTTTGAACAAGCAACAGATCATGGCATGAATCAAAAGGGAAATCAAAATATGCATACAAACAAATGAAAATAAAAATGTGACAACCCAAAACCTATGGAATTCTGTAAAAGCAGCTTTAAGAGGGAGATATATAGCAATACAAGTCTACCTCAAGAAGCAAGAGAAACACCAAACAAACAGCCTAACTTTACATCTAAAGTAACTAGAAAAAGAAGAAAAGAAGAACCTCAAATTTAGTAGAAGAAAATAAATCATAAAAATCAGAGCAGAAATAAGTGAAAAAGAAATGAAGGAGACTATAACAAAAATCAGCAAAACTAAAAGCTGGTTCATTGAGATGATAAATAAAATAGAAAAACCATTAGCCAGACACATGAACAAAAAAAGGGAGAAGAATCAAATCAACAAAATTAGAAATGAAAATGGAGAAACTACAACAAACAACACAGGAATACAAAGGATCATGAGACTACTATCAGCAAATATATGCTAATAAAATGGACAACTTGGAAGAAATGGGCAAATTCTTGATAATTATAACCTTCCAAAATTGAACCAGGAAGAAATAGAAAATTTTAACAGACCCATCACAAGCATGGAAATCAAAGCTATAATCAAAAATCTTCCAACAGACAGAAGCCCAAGACCAGATCGCTTCACAGTTGAATTCTACCAAAAATTTAGAGAAGAGCTAACATGTATCTTACACAAACTCATCCTGAAAATTGCAGAGGAAGGCAAACTCCCAGACTCATTGTATGATGCCACCATCACCCTAACAACAAATCAAGACAAAGATGCTACAAAAAAAAAAAAAAAAAAAAACCTACATGCCACTATCACTGATGAACATAGATACAAAAATCCCCAACAAAATAATAGAAAACAGAATCCAACAATATATTAAAAAGATCATACGTCATGACAAAGTGGACTTTATCCCAGGGATGCAAGGATTCTTCAATATGCACAAAAAATCAATGTAATACACCATGTGAAAGATAAAAACTATATGATTATCTCAATGGATGCAGAGAAAGACTTTGACAAAATTCAACATCCACTTACGATAAAAAGTCTCCAGAAAGCAGGAATAGAAGGAGCATCAATCAGTTCAGTTCAGTCGCTCAGTCGTGTCCGACTCTCCACGACCCCATGAATCACAGCACGCCAGGCCTCCCTGTCCATCACCAACTCCCGGAGTACACTCAAACTCATGTCCACAGAGTCGGTGATGCCATCCAGCCATCTCATTCTCCGTCGTCCCCTTCTCCTCCCGCCCCCAACCTTTCCCAGCATCAGAGTCTTTTCCAGTGAGTCAACTCATAGCATGAGGTGGCCAAAGTATTGCAGTTTCAGCTTTAGCATCAGTCCCTCCAATGAACATCCAGGATTGATCTCCTTTAGAATGGACTGGTTGGATCTCCTTGCAGTATAAGGGACTCTCAAGAGTCTTCTCCAACACCACAGTTCAAAAGCATCGATTCTTCGGTGATCAGCTTTCTTCACAGTCCAACTCTCACATCCATACATGACCACGGGAAAAACCATTGCCTTGACTAGACGGACCTTTGTTGGCAAAGTAATGTCTCTGCTTTGTATAGCTCAACATAATAGAAGCCATATATGACAAACCCACAGAAAACATTATCCTCAACGGTGAAAAGTTGAAAGCCATTTCTACTAAAGTCACAAATAAGACAATGGTGCCCACTCTCACCACTACTATTCAACATAGTTTTGGACGTCCTAGTCACAGCAATCAGAGAAGAGAAAGAAATCCAGATTGGAAAAGAAGAAGTAAAACTCTCACTGTTTGTAGATGACATGATCCTCTACATAGAAAGCCCTAAAGACACCACCAGATGAACACTGGGGTACACGTTTCTCTTTCAATTATGGTTTCCTCGGTGTGTATGCCCAGAAGTGGGATTTCTGGGTCATATGGCACTTCTATTTCCAGTTTTTTGTTTATAATACCCAGGACATGGGAGCAACCTAGATGTCCATCAGCAGACAAATGGATAAGAAAGCTGTGGTACATATACACAATGGAGTATTGCTGCTAAGTCACTTCAGTTGTGTCCGACTCTGTGTGACCCCATAGACGGAAGGCCACCAGGCTCCCCCGTCCCTGGGATTCTCCAGGCAAGAACACTGGAGTGGGTTGCCATTTCCTACTCACCCATTAAAAAGAATACATTTGAATCAGTTCTAATGAGGTGGATGAAACTGGAGCCTATTATACAGAGTGAAGTCAGCCAGAAAGAAAAACACCAATACAGTATACTAATGCATGTATATGGATTTTAGAAAGATGGTAATGATAATCCTGTATATGAGACAGCAGGGGAGACGCAGATGTATAGAACAGCCTTTTGGACTCTGTGGGAGAGGGTGAGGGTGGGATGATTTGGGAAAATGGCACTGAAACATGTATATTATCATATGTGAAACGAATCACCAGTCCAGGTTCGATGCATGATACTGGATGCTCAGGGCTGTGCACTGGGATGACCCAGAGGGATGATATGGGGAGGGAGGTGGGAGGGGGTTTCAAGATGTGGAACACATGTACACCCGGGGCGGATTCCTGTCAATGTATGGCAAAACCAATACAATATTGTAAAGTAATTAGCCTAAAATTAAAATTAAAAGAATAAAAAATAATTTAAAAAAATAGATTCAGCAACCTCAACAAAGACACCACCAGAAAATTACTAGAGCTGATCGATGATTATAGTAAAGTTGTAGGATATAACATTGATGCACAGAAATCCCGTGCATTCATATACACTAAGAATGATAAACAACAAAGAAATTAAGGAAACAATCACATTCACCATTGCAATGAAAAGAAAAAAATACTTAAGAATAAATTTGTCTGAAAAATAAAAGATCTATATATAGAAAACTATAAACCACTGATAAAAGAAATTAAAGATGACACAAATAGATGGAGAAATATACCATGTTCGTGGATTAGAAGAAAATATATAGTGAAAATGAATATATTACCAAAAGCGATCTATAGATTTAACGCAATCCCCATCAAGCTACCAATGGCATTTTTCACAGAACTAGAACAAACAGTTGCACAATTTGTATGGAAACACAAAAAACCTCAAATAGCCAAAGCAATCTTGAGAAAAAAGAATGGAACTGGAGGAATCATCCTGACTGACTTCAGAATATACTACAAAGATACAGTCATCAAGACAGCGTGGTACTGGCACAAAGAGAGAAATATAGATCAACGGAACAAAATCGAAAGCCCATAGATAAATCCACGCACCTATGGGCACCTTATCTTTGACAAAGGAGGCAAGAATATACAGTGGAGAAAAGACAATCTCTTTAACCGGTGCTGCCAGGAAAACTGGTCAATCACCTGTAAAAGAATGAAACTAAAACACTAACACCATATACAAAGATAAGTTCAAAATGGATTAAAGATCTAAATGTAAGACCAGAAATATAAAATTCTTAGAGGAAAACATAGGCAGAACACTTTTTGACATAAATCACAGCAAGATCCTCTATGACCACCTCCCAGAGTAATGGATATAAAAACAAAAATAACAAATGGGACCTACTTAAACTTAAAAGTTTTTGCACAAGGAAGGAATCTATAAGCACGGTGAAAACGCAGCTTCAGAATGAGAGAAAATAATAGCAAAGGAAGCAACTGACAAATAATTAAGCTCCAAAATATACAAGCAGCTCATGCAGCTCAATAACAGAAAAATAAACAACCCAATCAAAAAATGGGCCCAAGAAATAAACAGACATATTCTGTTCTCCAAAGAAGACATATAGATGATAAACAAACACATGAAAAGATGGTCAACATCACTCATTATCAGAGAAATGCAAATCAAAGCCACAATCAGTTACCATCTCACACAGGTCAGAATGGCTGCCATCAAAAAGTCTACAAACAATAAATGCTGGAGAGGGTGTGGAGAAAAGGCAACCCTCAATTCCTACCATGTTGGTAGGAATGCAAACTAGTACAGCCATTATGGAGAACAGTGTGAAGATTTCTTTAAAAAACTGAAAATAGAACTGGCAAACACAGAGGAAACCAGAACTTAAAGAGACACATGTATCCCAATATTCACTGCAGCGTTGTTTACAATAGCTAGGACATGGAAGCAACCTAGATGTCTATCAGCAGATGAATAGATAAGAAAGTTGTAGTACATATACACAACGGAATATTACTCAGCCCTAAAAAAGAATGGATTTGAGTCAGTGTTAATGATGCGGACATGAGGTTGAGTGAACTCCAGGAGTTGGTGATGAACAGGGAGGCCTGGCATGCTGCGATTCATGGGGTCACAAAGAGTCGGACACGACTAAGCAAATGAACTGAACTGAATGATGTGGATGAAACTGGAGCCTATTATACTGAGTAAAGTAAGTCAGAAAGAGACACACCAATACAGTAAATTAATGAATATATATGGAATTTAGAAAGATGGTAATGAACGACCCTATATACAAGATGGCAAAAGAGACACTGAAATAAAGAACAGACTTTTAGACTATGTGGGCAAAGGTGAGGGTGGGAAAATATAAGAGAATAGTATTGAAACATGTGTATTGCCATATGTAAAATAGATGAATAGTGAAAGTTTGATGCGTGAAGCAGGGCACTCAAATCTGTTGCTCTGGGACAACTCAGAGGGATGGGAAGGGGAGGGAGATGGGCAAGGCATTCAGGATGGGGGGACACATGTACACCCATGGCTGATTCATGTCAGTGTATTGCAAAAATCACCACAATATTGTAAAGCAATTAGCGTCCAATTAAAATAATTTTAAAAAGGAAAACAAAACTCACAAAAAAGATTGCAGGCAAAATATCAACACCCTGAGAAGCAGATAATACAGCCTAATGGCAGAAAGTGAATAGGAACTAAAGAGCCTCTTGAGGATGAAAAAGAAGAGCTAAAAACTGGCTTAAAACTCAACACACAAAAGATTAAGACTATGGCATCTGGTTCCATCACTTCATGGCAAATAAGCAGGGAAAAATGGAAACAGTAGGTTTTATTTTGGGGAGTTTTGAAATCACTGCAAATGGTGACTGCAGCCATGAATTTAAAGATGCTTGCTCATTGGAAGAAAAGCTATGACAAACCTGAACAGGTATTAAAAATCAGAGACATCACTTTGCTGACAAAAGTCCATATAGTCAAAGCTATATTGTTTCCAGTAGTCAAATCTATGATGTTTAAAGTAGAAATGTATGAATATGAGACCATAAAGAAGGCTGCTGCTGCTGCTAAGTCGCTTCAGTCTTGTCCGACTCTGTGCGACCCCGTAGACAGCAGCCCACCAGGCTCCCCCGTCCTTGGGATTCTCCAGGCAAGAACATTGGAGTGGGTTCCCATTTCCTTCTCCAATGCATGAATGTGAAAAGTGAAAGTGAAGTTGCTCAGTCATGTCCAACTCTTAGCGACCCCATGGACTGCAGCCTATCAGGCTCCTCCGTCCATGTGATTTTCCAGGCAAGAGTACTGGAGTGGGGTGCCATTGCCTTCTCCGAAAGAAGGCTGAGCACAAACGAATTAATGCTTTCAAACTGTAGTGCTGGAGAAGACTCTGTAGCATCCCTTGGACAGCAAAGAGATCAAACCAGTCAATCCTAAAGGAAATCAACCCTGAATATTCATTGATGGGACTGATGCTGAAGCTCCAATACTTTAGGCACCTGGTATGAAGAGCCAACTCATTGGAAATGACCCTGATGCTGGGAAAGACAGAGGGCAGGTGGAGAAGGGGATGACAGAGAATTAGGTGACTGAATGGCATCATTGACTCAATGAACATGAGTTTAAGCAAACTCCGAGAGACAGCAAAGGACAGGGAAATCTGGCATTCTGCTGTCGACTAGGGTCACAAAGAGTTGGACATGACTTGGTGATTGAACATCAACAACAGCAGCTCTGCATATAAGTCAGATAAGCGGGGAAACAATATATAGCCTTGATGTGCTCCTTTCCCAATTTTGAACCAGTCCATTGCTCCATATCCAATTCTAACTGTTGTTTCTTGACCTGCATACAGGTTTCTCAGGAGACAGGTAAGGTGCTATGGTATTCATATGCTAGCAAGGTTTTGCTCAAAATCCTTCAAGCTAGGCTTCAGGAATACATAAACCAAGAACTTCCAAATGTATAAAATAGATTTAGAAAAGGCAGAGGAACCAGAGATCAAATTGCTAACACCCTTTGGATTATAGAAAAAGCCAGGGAATTCTAGAGAAACATCTACTTATGCTTCATGTTCATTAGTAATATATTCTAAAATTTCCTTTTCAGCTGCATTATGCTCATATACCTTTTTACAGAGACATAATTCTGTGTGAAATCATAGTTATACAAACAACTTTAAATGAAAATTTAGAATGCAACCATTTTTTGCTTAGAGTTGCTTAATCTACAGAGCTAAATGACTGTCAGTCAAGATCTCAGGTTTGTACATCTATGATAATTGCTTAGGTTTGAAAACATTTTTCTTTTCATATAACCAATGTCAGATTTCAATTTTTATTTCATAATCAAAATAGGTAGAGATTCTTTTGCATTTTCACTGACTTTGTCATATGAAAATTATTTTTCCTACTGCAATGCAATATTTTTTATTATTATTTTTTATTGGAGGCTAATTATTTTACAATTGGTTTTGCCATACATTGGTTGGTTTTGCCATACATTGACATGAATCCGCCCCGGGTGTACATGAGTTCCCCTTCCTGAACCCCCCTCCCACCTCCCTCCTCCCCTTATCCTCCCTTTGGGTCATCCCCGTTCACCAGCCCCAGTTATCTTAAACCTCTAATGTCTGTATCAGTTGCTTATACTTTCTAATTTAAATATTCATTATTTCTGCTCAGCAGTGTAATTGTTATATTGTGATATATGGTATAATTTAACTTTTTGGGAGTCAGAACTAAAATAGAATAGCTGTCTAAAATCAATTTATATTTGTAGAATTTAACATTAATATAGCTTTTTAAGGATTTCAACTAAATATTCACTTTGCTCCTCTAAAAATCAGTGTACTTATTTTGCTTCCCTTTCAGTTTTTGAATATCAACATAGGTAAAAGGGATAAACCAGACACATAGAATTACAGTGCAAAAATGTGAAAAAATAAAAGCTATTCAGTACTAGTGAATATCTAATAAGAAGAATCCTGTGTTCCAAAGTGTAATTAGACCTTCAATGAAGATTCTTCACTAGAATGAGTCATTTGCTTTCCTAAACAAATTTGTATGATGCTTCACTGTAAGAAAATAATAGGAAAAATCTAGTTAGTGGTGGGATAAGAATATTCTGTCAGGATCATATATATATATATTTTTTTCAGTCAGAATTCTATTTCTGGTAAACATGATGCACATTTTGAAAGCTTCTTTATAATGATTTGTTAGTAAAAAGCTCATCTTGAACATAACTTCATTTCTAAAACTGTTAGGCTGCCAATTTACATTTTTGAGATCTACTGTTTGTTAAAGTTACATTTAATCCAGAAAGTTTAGTTCCTTAAATAAATAAAACCACTAAGCGAACTTGATAATGACTGTATTATGTACATGGAATACCATATTTCTCCCTCTTAGGGATATTTCAGTCAGTAAAGAAATTCTATTATTAAGAATGTCAAATAAAATTTTACACGGATTTGATTTCACAGAATAGAATATATCCATTAGAGAATAAAAACAGCAGTGTATGCAATTGTAAATTAGGTGTTGTATATATGTTGTCCTCTGTTTTGGACAACCAAAATGAGGTGAAATAATTTTAGGGCAGGGGTTCTCCTTTTTTCTTTTTGCTTAATTAATAAGGAGTGGTGTTACTTATTATTTCTCTTCAAAATAACAACAGCATAAAACACTTTCCTATAATATTTTTGTGTTTTGTTGGTATTTATGTATAGGGGTAGAATTGTTTGAGAAAGGAATTTGACAATTCAAAAATTATGTAGTTTAAAATATAGAAAGCTTATTATGGTTAACTGTCATCTCATTATTTACAAAGAGTGTATTTTAAGTACTAGTAAAAGTCAACACAAAAAGTAAACTTTATTAAAATAATTATTTACAGATTTATCCACAAGTTTGAAAACTCATTATGAGTTTTGCTCATCCTCATCGTGGGGTCTGTAGTGCTAGAAAGTTTCTATTATTATAGAGTCTTTTGCACCCTCAAATCTGCTCTTAAATGTCCTCTAGAAGACAATTCATTGTGTACATCTGATTACAAATGCTGGATGTATTTCCTTGCATGACTTAAAAATAAAAGACAGAAAATGACCTTTTTAACCTCATTCTGCACAGGTGGAAAAATAAAAGATATCTACAATTTCTACGATTTCCTGTACATCTTTGAAGATTTCAAGAATATAGATTTATATATGCAATGGATCATAGAATTCACTTATCTTCTTATTTGACAGATGTGAAGAACACAGCCTAATGAAATATGATGATTTATTTCCAGTATTACACAGCTAAAGCAATTCTTATTATTCCCAGGGGAATATTCTTTCCACTCTACTATGTTCTTCCATCTACCACCAAAGAGTTAGAACAAGAACAACTATACCAACCACAACAAATGCTTAAGTGTACTATATACTGCTTAACTTTTTATAATAATAATGCATGATTTTTATAATAATGAAAGATATTTTACATCACTTAATATGTAATACTAATAACCATTCATAGTTATGTTCACAGGTTATATACATAATCAGAAGTTTAATGATAGGTTGACAATAAATACCTTACACTCTAAGGATTCGAATAGTACTTACATGACGTAAAGAAAGTTTTAATATTTTGAAAACCATCATTTTATTTGCTTCCAATGTTATAAAAAAAATGACTAATCTGGAGATTTAAGTAAATTGCACAGATAAAAAACTGAATATCTGAAAAAACTCCCTAAAAATACGTAGTCTATAATAATTCTTATCTTAGCTCATTCATTTTAATAAGTTGATATTTATTCTTTAAATGGCAAATATGGAATATGCATTTTGAAATGTAAAGAACACAATAGGGTACAGGTAATGAACTTCTTTCCATTACATTTTGTGATTATGACCTTTGTTTCAATAATAATTTGACATTTTAATTAAATCCATACCTCTTTCATTTCTAAAAGATGTCCTTCATTCTTTATTACTAAAACTTAATGAAGTGTTTCTTTATTGCAATTTATAATAGCTGGATATAAATTTTAATACCATTTCTCAATGACAAACTTGGAGTATTTAAAAATTATGAAAAATTATGTAAAAATTATGAAATTGTAAATCAGCTCACACATCATTGATTATATTTTAGATGTCATATATTAGTATCAAGTGTAAATGTCTTTTAAACTCTCATGTCACAAATAAGTACATAAGATAAAGTCTGCGTCAATTTCACATTAGATTGGTGAAAAAGTAATTGTGTTTTTTGACTGTGAATTTTAAATAATTATAACTAGACTCAAACACATCTTTATTAATCAAAGTAGGAACCATTACACACAACACATTTTTGCCAATGAGAAATAAGTTTGTTTATTCCTGTAGTGTAAAAATCCACGCTTTGGGATTCAATGAACTCCTGGAAAACATTTTTCTACTTTCTGCTGGTTGTGGAAGCATTTTCCCTGCAAAAAGTTGTCAAGAAGCTTAAAGAAGTGGTAGTTGGTTGGTGAGAGGTCAGGTGAATATGGCAGATGAGGCAAAACTTCACAGCCCAATTTATTCAACTTTTGAAGCATTGGTTGTATGATATGCTGTTGGGCCTTATCTTTGAGAAAAATTGGGCCCGTTCTGTTGACCAATGCTAGCTGTAGGCACTGCAGTTTTAGGTGCATCTCACTGATTTGCTGAGCATACTGCTCAGATGTAATGGTTTTTCCCGATTCAGATAGCTATACTAGATCAGATGGGCAGCAGATCACCAAACAGTGACCATGCCATTTATTTCGTGTTAGTTTGGCTTTGGGAAATTCATTGGAGCTACTTCTCAGTTCAACCATTACCAGTTGTTATATACAATCCACTTTTCACTGCACATTACAATCCAGTTGAGAAGTGGCTCATTGTAGTTGCATAGACTAAGTGAAGATGACTCTTCAAAATACCGATTTTTTAAAAAATTTTTGATCAGCTTATGACATACCCAATTAACCAAATTTTTTCACCTTTCCAATTTGCTTCATAAAATGGCCAATGCTGAGCTCTTTAGCAACTTCTCATGTGTTTTAAGAGGATCAGCTTCGATGATGCTCTCAATTGGTCATTGTAAACTTCTGATGGCTGGCCACTGCACTCCTCATTTTCAAGGCTCTCGTCTCCTTTGCAAAATTTCTTGAAAAACCACTGCACTGTACATTCCTTAGCAGTTCCTTGGCCAAACGCATTGTTGATGTTGCAAGTTGTCTCTGCTGTCTTACAACATGTTTTTAACTCAAATAAGAAAATCACTCAGATGTGCTTTTTGTGTAACATCATTTCCCTAGTCTAAAATATAAAATAAATAGCAAGTAATGTGAGATCAATCCTGGGTGTTCATTGGAAGGACTGATGCTGAAGCTGAAGCTCCAATACTTTGGCCACCTCATGCGACGAGTTGACTCACTGGAAAAGAGTCTGATGCTAGGAGGGATTGGGGGCGGGAGGAGAAGGGGATGACAGAGGATGAGATGGCTGGATGACATCACCGACTCGATGGACATGAGTTTGAGTGAACTCCAGGAGTTGGTGATGGACAGGGAGGCCTGGCATGCTGTGATTCATGGGGTCGCAAAGAGTTGGACACGACTGAGTGACTGAACTGACTGAACTGAATGTTATTATCAAAAAACCATACACAGAGAAGTGTGCATTAAAATGATGTATAACATAACCACATTTATTCAGGAATGTATTCATTATCCAATTGCAAAAATCAACAATGCAAAACTGCAATTATCTAACCTTCTTTGGTCAAATTCAGTAACCCAAGGCAGGATAAGAGAAAATGAATATAGAACAAAGGAAAATTACTTTTGAAGGGATCCATCTATGAAGATTCAGGCTTACTTCATGTTGTTTTTGTTCAATCTCTAAGTTGTGTCTGACTCTTTGCAGAAGAAGTTTAGATGATACTGCCTAGAGCTCTTTGGCATTCCTCTGCCATTTGGGGTCAGGTTAGACTACGAACAACTTAAAGGGCTTACCAATCCACTAGCTTCTATACCAGGGTATGTTTCCTCATTTTTCCTAGTGAACAGTCACTTCGTTGCAAAGGGTCAACTGGTTTATGAAGAAAAGCACTATTGACCTACGTTCTCAGTGTGAAAAGCAGTCAGAGGAAGGAGAAAGGAGAAATTCCAGAAGTTTCCCTCTATCTCATGATCTCTAGAACATAGTCAAGCCAACAGTAAATCATAAATGGTGTTCTGCGTGTGTTTAGATTCTCTGTGCCTTGTGCTTAGAGGTCATTGCTGCCCTACCCTGACAGATGTACCCTGCCAAATGATCAGGCAGTTTAGCTGATATTTGTTAATAGGTTTTCTCTACTAGCCTGCAGCTAAATGTAAATAAATGTAATAGGATGCACGTATTTATTAAATGGGAAAATGCCAAAGAAACTAGTGCAAATTGACTTCCAGGGGATTTAGATTCATTTGCATCTGCTTATCCTGTGCTTGCTATATACTGAAATGTCTGTGTCTTATCTTTAGCAAAAAAAAAAAAGTTAAAGAATACCTAAAAATTACATTGAAGTATTTAATATATGTATTTACTTTCTGAACACTCATGAGAGACTTCTGTCACTTTTTAACTGCTCCATCTAAATAATCAAATGATCATTAATTTTCTCTGATTATTTTATATAATATGTTACATAAAATATTTATTGTATATATGATCTTGTGCCTGAGAATATCTTCAACTACAACAATAGTACACTATCAAAGTAAAAAGCACTATGGAAACAAAACAAAACAAACAAACAACAATAACAAAAAAAAAACGCAATTACTTTTGCACCAACATAATAATTTTAATTTAAAAACATAGCAAGTCTCAGAAACCCAAGAAAATCAGATAATGTTGGTGGTGAACAAGACAATACCTTGTTTCCAGTGAGCATACTCAGTGTTTTCTTTGATCCATTTTGAAGACTTTCAAATTTTTCATTAACAGCATTTGACTAAAGACTTAACATAGCCCCAGGTAGTGCAGTGGTAAAGAATCCACCTGCCAACTCAGGAGACTCAAGAGACTCAGGTTTATCCCTGGGTAGGGAAGATCATGACTAAGAGAAGGAAATGGCAACCCACTCCAGTATTCTTGCCTGGAAAATTCCGTGGACAGAAGAGTCTGACAGGCTACTGTCCATGGGGTCATAAAGATTTTGGACATGATTGAATGACTGACTGAACACACAAGCATGCATAAGAATTCATCCTGGTGTTACTGTTTACATGTTTGTTCTTATTATATGGTATCCCTTTTGCTAGTATGGAGGCCTGACTTTTTAAAAAAGATATATGAATGATCCCACTATTTTTTTTCAACTACAGTTTTCAGAACACATTCCCATTCATTATAATGCAACACTACACCATCAATGAAGAATGCAATTTGGATAATCAAATTTTAAAAACCATGAAATATTTTTAAGGAAAAAATTATTCTGCAACATGGTTTCCTTTGTAGCTTCTAAATATCAAAATTAAACACTACCATTTGGTCCTACACACAACTCTCTCTTATATTGAACATAATGCTGCCTTTCTTTAATTGCAAGAAGTTTCTCTTGCAATTAATATCGTGTTGTGACCAGACTCTAAGATGGCTTACAATGATTCTGAAAGTGAAGTAAAAGTGAAAGTCACTCAGTTGTGTCTGACTCTTTGCAAACCCATGGACTATATAGTCCATGGAATTCTCCAGGCCAGCATACTGGAGTGGGTAGCCATTCCCTTCTCCAAGGGATCTTCCCAACTAGGGATTGAACCCAGGTCTCCAATTCTGCAGGTGGATTCTTTACCAGCTGAGCTACCAGGGAAGCACACAGTGATCTCTATCTTTGGCATTCCAGTTGTTATATAATCCCTTTCCCTGAATGTGCACTGGTGTGGTAACTTGCTTCTAAACAACAGAATATGACAACGGTACCCCTTATGGCACTAGGTTAAAAGAAAATTGTAACTTTTATCTAGTAGATTATTTTACTCCTCTCTCCCTTGCTGGTTTGATGAAGCAAGTTGTCATGCCAGGGAAGCCCATGTGGCAGAGAACTAAGGGTGACCACTGGTCAACAGCCAGCTAGAAAACAGAAATCCTGTTTAATATCCCCAAATCAAGTCAATCCTGGCAACGGCCATGTAAGTGAGTATGGAATTGAATCCTTCCCCAGTTAGATGTGAAAGAGCCTACATGGGGTCTCACTGAGAAGATGGTTCATTATGTCGACCTCACAAACAAATAATAAAATCAGAATGATCTGTGAGACTGACCAAATTGCCAAAATGGCATCCTGCTATCTCACTGGCACCTATCTTCTCAAAGCTGCGAGACCACCAGATTCCAGACCTCCAGCTACATGACCATCCCTTCAGAGAATTTTTCATTGGTGGGGTATAAGAAGGACTCTGTAAGAAAGGGAGGACCTTAGTTCTCCTTAAGAGCCAGTCACCCTCTCTTTTCCCTCTAATAAATTCCCATTTTCTTGCCTGATTGCCTGGCTTGCTCTCTTTTTCTCTGCACTCACCTTACAAGATCTTCCTATGAAACCCAGGAGATAGTGATAACTTGACCGTAGTTTCATGAGAGACGCTAAAGTCAAGGACCAAGAAACAGTATCTAGATTTTTAACTCACAAACACTGCGAAATTACAACTGTGTGTCATGGTAAGCCATTAAGTTTGTCATAACTTTTTCACATTGTACACATAATAAATATTGTTTCCTAGAGTTTTAGAAAGAAATGTATCAGTTTTATTCATTGTTTTCAACAATCACACCAACTTTTTGGTGTGCAGTCAATTTTTAAATGAATCATCTCTTTTTAAGTTGCAAAACAAGTACATAATTACAACCAATAAATTGAAGAAATCATGTGTTTTTTAAAATTAAGTACTTATTCAATTAAGAGAAATTGGATGAACAGGTTTCATTCCGATATTTTAAAACTTAAAAAATAACTTTGATTTCAAAGAGAATACATGTATATGTATTAGAAGAAAAAATTATTTTCCTGTATTTAAACAGATCCAGACTCAATTATATTTAATGGATAAGGAAAAATAGAGTAATATGTGGAGTGTTCATAGCTGATGCATACTGTTAAGATATTGAATCTTGCTAGGAATGCCAGTCACCGTTTATATGAGGCCTTGTAGAGAGCTTCTACAGAACTGTACAAAAAAAAAAAAAAAAATGATCTTCAAGACCCAGATAATCACGATAGTGTGATCACTCACCTGGAGCCAGACATCCTGGAATGTGAAGTCAAGTGGGCCTTAGAAAGCATCACTCTGAACAAAGATAGTGGAGGTGATGGAATTCCCGTTGAGCTATTTCAAACCCTCAAAGATGATGCTGTGAAAGTGCTGTTGGAAAATTCAGCAGTGGCCACAAGACTGGGAAAGGCAGTGTTTATTCCAATCCCAAAGAATGGCAATGACGAAGAATGCTCAAACTACCACACAATTGCACTCATCTCACACACTAGTAAAGTAATGCTCAGAATTCTCCAAGTCAGGCTTCAGCAATACATGAACTGTGAACTTTCATATGATCAAACTGGTTTTAGAAAAGGCAGAGGAACCAGAGATCAAATTGCCAACATCCTCTGGATCATGGAAAAAGCAAGAGTTCCAGAAAAACATCTATTTCTGCTTTATTGACTATGCCAAAGCCTTTGACTGTGTGGATCACAATAAACTGTGGAAAATTCTGAAAGAGATGGGAATACCAAACCACCTGACCTGTCTCTGGAGAAACCTGTAAGCATGTTAGGAAGCAAAAGTTAGAACTGGACATGGAAAAACAGACTGGTTCGAGATAGGAAAAGGAGTACGTCAAGGTTGTATATTGTCATCCTGCTTATTTAACTTATATGCAGAGTACATCATGAGGAACGCTGGGCTGGAAGGGGCACAAGCTGGAATCAAGATTGCTGGGAGAAATATCAATAACCTCAGATATGCAGATGACACCACCCTTATGGCAGAAAGTGAAGAGGAATAAAAAGCCTCTTGATGAAAGTGAAAGAGGAGAGTGAAAAAGTTGGCTTAATGCTCAACATTCAGAAAACTAAGATCATAGCATCTGGTCCCATCACTTCATGGCAAATAGATGGAGAAACAGTGGAAACTGTGTCAGACTTTACTTTTTGGGGCTCCAAAATTACTGCAGATGGTGACTGCAGCCATGAAATTAAAGGACGCTTACTCCTTGGAAGGAAAGTTATGCCCAAACTAGATAGCATATTATATAGCAGAGACATTACTTTGTCAACAAAGGTCCATCTAGTCAAGGCTATGGTTTTTCCAGTAATCATGTACAGATGTGAGAGGTGGACTGTGAAGAAAGCTCTGCACCGAAGAATTGATGCTTTTGAACTGTGGTGCTGGAGAAGAGTCTTGAGAGTCCCTTGGACTGCAAGGAGATTCAACCTGGGTGTTAATTGGAAGGATGATGCTGAGGCTGAAACTCCAATACTTTAGCCCCCTCATGAGAAATGTTGACTCACTGGAAAAGACCTTGATGCTAGGAGGGATTGGGGGCAGGAGGAAAAGGGGATGACAGAGGATGAGATGGCTGGATGGCATCACCGACTCAATGGACATGAATTTGGGTGAACTCGGGAGTTGGTTATGGACAGGGAGGCCTAGCATGCTGTGATTCTTGGGGTCGCAAAGTGTTGGACACGACTGAGCGACTGAACTGAACTGAACTGAGAGAGCTTCTTTATCTCAACAATATTACGGAATATGGATGCTTTTATGAAAGTCCAGCAGTTTTGCAGAAATGTAATATGCTATTAATTGAAAATGCTGAATTATTGATTTCTTTCTCATTCTTACTAATCCATTATACTCAGCCTTGCTTCTTCTATCTTAGTCTGTGTATGATACATTTAGTGCTCCATTTGAAAGTATGTGAAATTTTAATAGATGATGTTTCACAATCCGTGGGTGCGTTAAGTGATTTAAAAATGCATGTACAACAGAACACTAATGCTGGACAACATGTAAAAATGCTTAGCTTTAGTACTGATAAAATTTTACTTGTAAGATTGGAAAATCTGGCTCAGGGAAAAGAAAACTCTGTTTTAAATAAACTGTTTATTTATAAAGGAAGCTATCTTGCAGAAGGAAATTAAAAAAAAAAAAAAAAAGTACCTGCCTATTACAAGGATCTCGGTGGAGAAGAACGAGGGGAATTGCCAGCAGCCATCTGAGTGATGCTTAACAGAAATCAGTCAAAAGTATTAGATCAGTGAATTTGCATGTGTTATTTAACATTAAATAGGGAACTATTTAGTCATCTTATCTGATAGTTATTCATTCTACATTTATTCATATCGTACTTGCACAGCCTCCAGCTATAGTATGTGTTGGCTCTTGTTTTGCTCTCAAAAAGTTACCATCTGGAGGGAGAAACGTTAAAGATTTGTACGAGTTACTAGGACTTTTAGATTAGGAGCATATAACTTATGGTGGGGATTCCCTAATTTTTCTTGCGAATTTTCTGCTAAAGCAGGTAAAATTAATTGCATGTGTGTGTAATTTGGGAGTTAAAAGTAGGAATAAAAATATTAAATATTTTGATCTTTACCATCAAAGAACAAAATCAAGAATAATAAAACTTCAGATAAAGGGAAATAAGAAATTCAAACTGAAATATTGTAATAAATACAAATTTTAGAGGGAGGGAGGCTCAAGAGGAAGGGGATATATATATATATAATTATGACTGACTCACATTGATGCATGGAAGAGACCACAACATTGTGAAGCAGTTATAGTCCAGTAAAAAGGAAAAATTCCAAAGTGTTGTCCCATTAGTTTGGTAAGAACTAATTTTTAAAAGAGATAGAATTATTAGTATAATTTTATTCCTTAAACTTACTAGTTGTGGAGAGATTTCTCAGTATCCTCATTAATGAGATCTCTAAATCTGTGATACAGTAAGACAAAAGAAAGTTCTTATCTTGCCTTTTGTAGAGTAAATAAAATGGAGCTTGAAGGTGTAAATTTGATGTCTAACTTTGGAATCTTATTCTCATTTGCATTTCCTACTCTCTCCTTTGCATTTTCATTCTAATCTTTGTTTCCTATGCTCCATAGTCTCTGTTTCTAGAAGTTCCAATCTGGCTGGGAGAAGTCCTCCATTCCCTCTGGCCTACCAGGGCCTATTTATTCCCACAGCACCTTCTGTTTTTCTCCTGAGAATTGTTCAACTCATTGCTTCAAGCTCAGGCTGGCTTTTTTCTTTCAACTGGTATTTCTACAACTGAGAAATAAAATTCACATTAACTCCTGAATTTAGAAGTACCTCTATGCCTAAGGGGCTTCTCTGATAGCTCAGTTGGTAAAGAATCCGCCTGCAATGCAGGAGACCCCAGTTTGATTCCTGGGTTGGGAAGATCCCCTGGAGAAGGGATAGGCTACCCAGTCCAGTATTCTAGGGCTTACCTTGTGGCTCAGCTGGTAAAGAATCTGCCGGCAATGTGAGTTCTGGGTTCGATCCCTGGGTTGGGAATATTCCCCTGGAGAAGGAAAAGGCTACCCACACCAGTATTCTGTCATGGAGAATTCCATGGACTGTCCATGGGGTCACAAAGAGTCAGACATGACTGAGAGACTTTCACTTTCACTTTTTATGTCTAAGTCATTCTTTGCCTCTTAAAATTTTAACTATAGCCTTTAACAAAATTGTGTAACACATTTGTAGTTTACTGAACTGAACTGAACTAAGAAATGACCATGGTTGAGAGTTACATAGGAGGAGAAAAATGCCTAATAGTAGATAAATGGAAAATAATATATCGGTACAGGATAAATAAAATGGCATCTTTTGAAAATATATTTGACCACAGCTAGATTTGGCTCAGCGATACAGTCAGTTCAGTTCAGTTCAGTTCATTCACTCAGTCGTGTCCGACTCTCCGCAACCCCATGAATCACAGCATGCCAGGCCTCCCTGTCCATCACCAACTCCCGGAGTTCACTCAAACTCATGTCCACAGAGTCGGTGATGCCATCCAGCCATCTCATTCTCCGTCGTCCCCTTCTCCTCCCGCCCCCAACCTTTCCCAGCATCAGAGTCTTTTCCAGTGAGTCAGCTCGTCGCATGAGGTGGCCAAAGTATTGCAGTTTCAGCTTTAGCATCAGTCCTTCCAATGAACACCCAGGATTGATCTCCTTTAGAATGGACTGGTTGGATCTCCTTGCAGTCCAAGGGACTCTCAAGAGTCTTCCCCAACCTCACAGTTCAAAAGCATTAATTCTTCGGAGATCAGCTTTCTTCACAGTCCAACTCTCACATCCATACATGACCACGGGAAAAACCATAGCCTTGACTAGATGGACCTTTGTTGGCAAAGTAATGTCTCTTCTTTTTAATATACCGTCAAGGTTGCTCATAACTTTCCTTCCAAGGAGTAAGCGTCATTTAATTTCATGGCTGCAATCAACATCTGCAGTGATTTTGGAGCCCAAAAACATAAAGTCTGACACTGTTCCCACTGTTTTTCCATCTATTTCCCATGAAGTGATGGGACCAGATGCCATGATCTTTGTTTTCTGAATGTTGAGCTTCAAGCCAACCTTTTTTTTTTTATGCATTTGAGTTTATTTTTTTTAATTAATTAATTTATTTTTTATTGGAGGCAAATTATTTTACTATATTATATTGGTTGGTTTTGCCATACATTGACAAAAATTCGCCCTGGGTGTACATAAGTTCCCCCTCCTGAACCCCCCTCCCACCACGCTCCTCCCTTTATCCTCCCTCTGGGTCATCGCGGCACGCCAGCTCCGAGCATCCTATAACATGCATTGACCCTGAACTGGTGATTCGTTTCACATATGAAAACATACATGTTTCAATGCCATTCTCCCAAATCATCCCACCCTCACCCTCTCCCACACAGTCCCAAAGACTGTTCTATACATCTGTGTCTCTTTGGCTGTCTCGTATACAGGGTTATCATTACCATCTTTCTAAATTCCATATATATGCGTTAGTATACTGTATTGGTGTTTTTCTTTCTGGCTTACTTCACTCTGTATAATAGGCTCCAGTTTCATCCACCTCATTAGAACTGATTCAAATGCATTCTTTTTAATGGCTGAATAATACTCCATTGTGTATATGTACCAAAGCTTTCTTATCCATTCGTCTGCAGATGGATATCTAGGTTGCTTCCATATCCTCTCTATTATAAACAGTGCTGCAATGAACATTGGAGTACATGTGTCTCTTTCAATTCTGGTTTCCTCGGTGTGTATGCCCAGGAGTGCGATTGCTGGATCAGATGGCAGTTCTATTTCCAGGTTTTTGAGGAATCTCCACACTGTTCTCCATAGTGGCTGTACTAGTTTGCATTCCCACCAACAGTGTAAGAGGGTTCCCTTTACTCCACACCCTCTCCAGCATTTATTGCATGTAGACTTTTGGATAGCAGCTATTCTGACTGGTGTGAAATGGTATCTCATTGTGGTTTTGATTTGCATTTCTCTGATTATGAGGGATGTTGAGCATTTTTTCATGTGTTTGTTAGCCATCCTTATGTCTTCTTTGGAGAAATGTCTGTTTAGTCAAGCCAACCTTTTCACTCTCCTCTTTCACTTTCATCAAGAGGCTTTTGAGTTCCTCTTCACTTTCTGCCATAAGGGTAGTGTCATCTGCATATCTGAAGTTATTGATATTGCTCCTAGCAATCTCAATTCCAGCTTGTGGTTCTTCAAGCCCAGCGTTCCTCATGATGTACTCTGCATAGAAGTTAAGTAAACAAGGTGACAATATACAGCCTTGACGTACTCCTTTTCCTCTCTGGAACCAGTCTGTTGTTCCATGTACAGTTCTGATTGTTGCTTCCTGACCTGCATACAGGTTTCTCAAGAGGCAGGTCAGGTGGTCTGGGATTCCCATCTCTTTCAGAATGTTCCACAGTTTATTGTGATCGACACAGTCAAAAACTTTGGCATAGTCAATGAAGCAGAAATATATGTTTTTCTGGAACTCTCTTGCTTTCTCCACAATCCAGGGGATGTTGGCAATTTGATCTCTGGTGCCTCTGCCTTTTCTAAAACCTTCTTGAAGATCTGGAAGTTCACGGTTCACATATTGCTGAAGCCTGACTTGGAGAATTTTGAGCATGACTTTACTAGCGTGTGAGATGAGTGCAATTGTGCGGTAGTTTGAACATTCTTTGGCATTGCCTTTCTTTGGGATTGGAATGAAGACTGACCTTTTCCTGTCCTGTGGCCACTGCTGAGTTTTCCAAGTGTGCTGGCATATTGAGTGCAGCACTTTCACAGCATCATCTTTCAAGATTTGAAATAGCTCAACTGGAATTCCATCCCCTCCACTAGCTTTGTTTGTAGTGATGCTTTCTAAGGCCCACTTGACTTCACATTTCAAGATGTCTGGCTCTAGGTCAGTGATCACGTTATCGTGACTATCTTGGTCGTGAAGATCTTTTTTGTACAGTTCTTCTGTGTATTTTTGCCACCTCTCCTTAATATCTTCTACTTCTGTTAGGTCCATACCATTTCTGTCCTTTATTGAGCCCATCTTTGCATGAAATGTTCCCTTGGAATCTCTAATTTTCTTGAAGAGATCTCTTTTCTTTCCTAGTCTGTTGTTTTCCTCTATTTCTTTGCATTGATCACTGAGGAAGTCTTTCTTATCTCTCCTTGCTATTCTTTGCAACTCTGCATTCAGATGCTTATATCTTTCCTTTTCTCCTTTGCTTTTCACTTCTCTTCTTTTCACAGCTATTTGTAAGGCCTCCTCTGACAGCCATTTTGCTTTTTTGTATTTCTTTTCCATGGGGATGGTCTTGGTCCCTGTCTCCTGTACAATGTCACGAACTTCTGTCCAGAGTTCATCAGGCACTCTATTTATCAGATCTAGTCGCTTAAATCTATTTCTTACTTCCACTGTATAATCATAAGGGATTTGATTTAGGTCATATCTGAGTGGTCTAGTGGTTTTCCCTACTTTCTTCAATTTAAGTCTGAATTTCGCAATAAGGAGTTCATGATCTGAGCCACAGTCAGCTCCTGGTCTTGTTTTTGCTAACTGTATAGAGCTTCTCCATCTTTGGCTGCAAGAATATAATCAATCTGATTTCGGTGTTGACCATCTGGTGATGTCCATGTGTAGTCTTCTCTTGTGTTGTTGGAAGAGGGTGTTTGCTATGATCAGTGCGTTCTCTTGACAAAACTCTATTAGCCTTTGCCCTGCTTCATTCCGTGCTCCAAGGCCAAATTTGCCTGTTACTCCAGGTGTTTCTTGACTTCCTACTTTTGCATTTCAGTCCCCTATAATGAAAAGGGCATCTTTTTTTGGTGGCTCAATGATTAGTAAGCAAAAAATTAGGTTGCATATAAGCATGAAAATATTCTCTCTCAACTGTTCATCATTTATATTCATTACAGAAAAAAGTTAAAAGGTATTAAGTTCACAAGCTAATTTGGTCAGAGAATATTGATTCTTGATAATATCAATTCTTGACCAGTTATTATCTACAAAAAGTAATTATTTTAAAATTATTAATTTAGATCATTTATATGCTAAAACATCATTTTTAATCTATAAGGTTTACCTAAATTATCATGAGAATAAGGTAGAGCCAACATATATTAATATATATATTTTCAGATATATATAATTATTCAACAATTATATATAAACCTGGAAAGTAGGAGAAATAGGGGGTAATAATTTACATGGAGGTGACTTTGAAGACTTTTATAATCTTTAATGTCTAGCACTGCAAATTCCCTTCCAAAATAAATTCCATAGCAGAAGGAGGTGTTTTTGTGGAGTTAAGTACACCCTCAAAATAAATATTAGTGAAAATTTGTTTTGGATGGTTAATGTCAACTTACTAGTTTTAACTTAATATTCTGCTTAAGCCACTTGTTTCAATGTTCTAGTAAACATTTGTTTTTAACTACTGTGAAGAGAAAAATGAAGGGTGAAAAAAATTCAAAGAAATTATTTGTATCTATTATACTTTCAAAATACTTTTAAAACCAGAAAGATTTTTGTACTTCTTGGACTTGGATGACTGATTCCGTGTCAGAAAGAGAAATTAACAAAGCAACCTCGTTTACCATCATATTAAAGATAATAAAATATGTAGGAATAAATTTACCATAGGAAGCAGGAGACCTATAACTTATACCCCAAAATTATAAGATGATGAAAGGAATTAAAGATGACACAAACAGATGAAAAGATATACTGTGTTATTGGATTGGGAGAATCACTGTCATTAGAATCACCAATACAGTACACTAACGCACATATATGGAATTTAGAAAGACGGTAATGATAACCCTGTATACAAGACAGCAAAAGAGACACAGATGTATAGAACAATCTTTTGGACTCTGTGGGAGAGGGCGAGGGTGGGATGATTTGGGAGAGTGGCATTGAAACGTGTATATTATCATATGTGAAACGAATCACCAGTCCAGTTTCAATGCATGATACAGGATGCTTGGGGCTGGTGTACTGGGATGAACCAGAGGGATGGGATGGGGAGGGAGGTGGGAGGGGGGTTCAAGATGGGGAACACATGTACACCTGGGACAGATTCATGTCAATGTATGGCAAAACCAATACAATATTTTAAAGTAATTAGCCTGTAATTAAAATAAATAAACTAAAAAATAAATAAATAAATAAAACATCTGTCTCACATTGAAAAAAAAAAAAAGAACCACCATACTATCCCAGGCAACGTACAGATTCAACACAACCCCTATCAAATTACCAATGACATTTTTCACAGAACTAGAAGAAAACATATTTTAATTTATATGGATATAAATAAAACCCCAAACAGCCAAAATATCTTGATAAAGAAAAATGGAACTGGAAGAATCAGGTTCCTTGACTTCAGACTATACCACAAAGATACAGTAATAATAATAGCATAGTACTTGAACAAAAGCAGAAATACAGATAGATGGGACAGAATAGAAAGTCCAGAATTAAATCCATGTTGTTGTGCGCAATTAATATTTAACAAAGGCAAGAATATATAATTCAGAAAAGATAGACTTCAATAAGTGATGCTAGGAAAATTGGACAGCTACATGCAAAGAATGAAATTGGAACATTCTCTAATAAACTTAAATGTAAGACCAGATACTATTAATCCCCTACAGGGAAATATAGGCAGAAATCTCTGACATAAATTGCAGCAGTAACATTTTGGATTTGTCTCCTAGGCTAATGAAAATAAGTGGGACCTGACTAAAAAACTTTTGTGCAGCAAAGGAACCATAAACAAAACAAAAAGACAATCTATGGAATAGGTGAATATATTTCCAAGGATGCAACTGACAAAGGATTAATTTCAAAAATATACAAACAGCTTATACAACTCAATAGCGACTGAGCCACCAGGGAAGCCCCTAATAACAAACAACCCAATAAAAAATTTGGCAGAAGATTTAAATGAAAAATCTGCAAAATTATACACACAGATGGTCAAAAGATACATGAAAAGATGCTCAGCATCACTAATTGATTTACTTTTAAAAAATATTTTTATTAGAAAACTGAAATTTACAATGTGTTTATATCACTCACTGAGTACATGGCATTTAAAAACAACATCATTACAGAAAGATAACAAAAATACAAAGTCTTAAAACCTACGGGATATGGAAAATATTATCCACTGAGGCCTTAAATGTAATAGACTTTACATAAAAAGGAAAAGCAATGAGTATGCAGGTATATAGCCACTTCAAGAAGTTAACAAAATAAACAGAATAATCACAAAGAAAAGAAAGCAACTAATACATGCCAGGAATTAATGCAATAAAAATAAAGATAAAATTGAGAGGCTCAACAGAGTCAAAGCTGCCTTAAAAAGCTTTTCTAAAATGGGTAACCTCAGGTAACAATAATCAACAAGAAAAATCTTGCAAATAAACAATACTCAAAATGGGAATTACTCATAGAAGCATTAAGAATATAAATAATAGAAACAACTTTATGCCTATACATTTGAAGATTAGTTGTCTTGTATACAGGGTTATCATTAACATCTTTCTAAATTCCATATATATGAGTTAGTATACTGTATTGGTGTTTTTTTTTTTTTTCTGGCTTACTTCACTCTATAATAGGCTCCAGTTTCATCTACCTCATTAGAACTGATTCAAATGTATTCTTTTTAATCACTGAGTAATACTCCATTGTGTATATGTACCACAGCTTTCTTATCCATTTGTCTGCAGATGGACATCTAGGTTGCTTCCATGTCCTGGCTATTATAGCAGTGCTGCGATGAACATTGGAGTACATGTGTCTCTTTCAATTCTGGTTTCCTCGGTGTGTATGCCCAGCAGTGGGATTGCTGGGTCATATAGCAGTTCTATTTCCAGTTTTCTAAGGAATCTCCATACTGTTCTCCATAGTGGCTGTACTAGCTTACATTCCCGCCAACAGTGTAAGAGGGCTCCTTTTTCGCCATACCCTATCCAGCATTTATTGCATGTAGACTTTTGGATAGCAGCCATTCTGAGTGGCGTGAAATGTTACCTTATTGTGGTTTTGATTTGCATTTATTTCTATGATTATGAGTGATGCTGAGCATCTTTTCATGTGTTTGTTAGCCATCTGTAAAAGGAAACTATAAGCAAGTTGAAAAGACAGCCTTCATAATGGGAGAAAATAATAGCAAATGAAGCAATTGACAAAGAATTAATTTCAAAAATACACTAATTGATTTACATTTCTCTAATGAAACTGCTGCGGATCCTGATTGCAGCCATGAAATTAAAAGACGCTTACTCCTTGGAAGGAAAGTTATGACCAACCTAGATAGCATATTAAAAAGCAGAGACATTACTTTGCCAACAAAGGTCCATCTAGTCAAGGCTATGGTTTTTCCAGTGGTCATGTATGGATGTGAGAGTTGGACTGTGAAGAAAGCTGAGCGCCAAAGAATTGATGCTTTTGAACTGTGATGCTGGAGATGACTCTTGAGAGTCCCTTGGACTGCAAGGAGGTCCAACCAGTCCATTCTAAAGAAGATCAATCCTGGGTGTTCATTGGAAGGACTGATGCTGTAGCTGAAACTCCAATACTTTGGCCACCTCATGCAACGAGTTGACTCACTGGAAAAGACTCTGATGCTGGGAGGGATTGGGGGCGGGAAGAGAAGGGGACGACAGAGAATGAGATGGCTGGATGGCATCATCGACTCGATGGACAAGAGTTTGAGTGAACTCCGGGAGTTGATGATGGACAGGGAGGCCTGGCGTGCCCTGATTCATGGGGTTGCAAAGTGTTGATGACTGAGCGGCTGAACTGAACTGAATTGAATGAAACTACAATAAATTATTACCTCATACCAGTCAGAATGGCCATCATCAAAAAGTCTACAAATAATAAAGGCTGGAAAGGGTATGGAGAAGAGGGAATCCTTCTATATCGTTTGTAGGAATATAAATTGGTGCAGCCACAATGGTAAACAGTATGAATTTTCCATCAAAAGGTAAAAATAGTGTTGCCATATTTTCCAGTGACCCCACTCCTGGGCATATATATAGAGAAAACTACAGTTCAAACAGGCACATGCACCCCAGTGTTCACTGCAGTCATATTTAAAATAGCCAAGACATGGAAGCAACCTGAATGTCTAGGGACAGATGAATGGATGAAGATGTGGTATATTCACACAATAGGATATTACTCAGTCATAGAAAATAAATAAACAATGTCATCTGCAGCAACATGGACAAACCTAGAGACTGTCATACTGAAGTAAGCCAGACAGAGAAAGGCAAATATCATATGCTTTTGCTTATACGTGCAATCTAAAAAAAAAAAAAAAAAACTAGTGAACACATTTACAAAACAAAAGTAGAATCAGAGACATAGAAAGCAAACTTATGATTGCAAAGGATAAATGCAGGGAGGACGGGTAAATTAGGATTTTGGGATTAACATATACACACTATTATATATGAAAGAAACTCCCAACGAGGACCTACTCTATAGTACAGGAAACTATACTCCATATCTGTGAAGAAAAAGAATCTACAAAAGTATATAGATATACATCTCTCTATATATATGTATATATACATATTCAAAACTGAATCACTTTGTTGTACACCTGAAACTAACACATTGTACATAAACCATACTTCAATTAAAAAACAGAAAGATTTTTAAAATCCTCAGAAGTTCTTCTTGACTTTTAACAACACCCCTGTCTTTGCTCATTTTTGGTATGCATTTTCTTTTGTCCTTTTTGTCTTCTTGAATCCCTTCTGAGAAGTGAAAATGTTTGCCAAATAAAAGGCTGTTTTGAATAGGTAGATGGATGGTTTTTAGAGAGGTTTCCTCAAGTATGCTGGATAAGTGAAATGAAAAATCAATATTCTCTCATAAAAGGTCAAAAGCTTTTTAGGTCTTTAGGAATACTTCAGTTTATAAAATTATCTTGTACTTTTTTCAGGTTTATATAAGTATCTCTTTCATAGTGATATTTCTTATTCTTTGTGTTTCTTTACTGCCTGTACACCCAGCTCAGAATGTTGCTCCTGATTGTGATATCCTGACTCTACAGAAAACCATATCCAACAACATATAAAATGTCTATAGATTTTGTAGAATTTAAAGAAAATAATTTATTTTCTGGTACTGGTTAATGAAACTAAAATGAGAAAATCTGGAAGAGTTGGGGAAAGCATTCCCATTTTGTTTGAGAGGTGGCATACCACTTTCTATGAGGAATCCAGGAAACTAAAATAGTCATCAAAATCATATTTCCCACTGAGTTTTTACTTTGTAAACTGTACACTTTCCCCAAATTCACTTGTAAGGATGAAACTATCATTCTCTTTGTAATTACTCTGTTACAACAGTGGTAGTCACATGATCCTGAACATAATGGATGATGCTTGTATTTTAGTTAGCCCATTTAGTACAAAGAGGAAGAAATTAGTCCCCAGTCACAACATTATAAAATACACATGTACAAGTCACACACACACACATATCAAGGAGTGAGAAGTTGGGGAGGAAATTACTCATGCTTCATTTAATTGTCCATTTTTCAGTACATTCAATAGTGCCACATATTGGATTCCCAGGAATGAAGTACATGTTAAATATTAAAGTGTATCATAAGAAACTCCAATCAATTTTGTTATATATTATACCTAAGTGTCACCCATTACTATAACAAATTGAATGAGCTTTACTTCTTGAAATTGCCCTGAATACACTTTTCATAATTATTGTTTTTGTCCTTCCAAGATTGTTAAAGATCTAGGTAGAAAGGACAGAAAATTTAAAATAAATACCCTATGTATATTTATAGGTTTTAGTCCCCAGTAGATGTAATAGCAGTGTCTAGCCATAATTAGTGTTCAATATTGATAAATGAGTTGATTGTTTACAGTGACAGGGAAAAAGTACATTTTCTCAATGATAAGGTTCTTATAATTTTGTTAGCTACCTAAAACTTTGGTCAGCAAAAGTGCACTTAGAAATATTTAAGTTTCATGGGGAAAAATGAATATTTACTCATTATTTTATGCTACTTACATTTACTAAACACTGCATAATTGCCAGCCTAGTTATTAATGGGGAAAACATTACCTTGTGAGAAACAAAAATGAAATACCTTAGAAACCCTGAGATAACCAGGTTCTTTTTAATACTTGCCTCTATAAAATGTTCAACTGTAGTTTCAGATCAAGACTCAGAGTAGATTCAGAAGACCCAATTGTGTGACAAGTAGATGACATGCAACAGCTTTGGCATTGCTTTGTTTTATGATATTTTTCAATTTCAATCTTGATCTCTCAAGCAGATAAGCCTTTTCTATTTTAAAATATTTCTAGTCTTCCTAAAGTAGTATTTAATAATTTGAACTTATTGTTAGACAGAGATACACTTGTCTATGAATTCATTTAAAATAAAAATTTAGAACATTTTTTTGAGAAGTTAATCTCCTAGACACTGTATTACTTTCTAATTCACGTGAATTGTAGTGATATTTTCTATATGAGTGGCCAAACTAAATCCCAGCTGACACCAGTTTTTTCAAAGAAAGTTTTATGACAGCACAGGCAGATTCACTTTCTTAAATATTGTCTATCTCTGATATCCTGCTACAAACAGCTGGCTTGAATGGTTGTTACAGGGACTGCATGGCCCAAGAAGCTGAAAATATTACTTGAGTTTTACATAAAACATTTTTCAGCCCTTGTGTTATACCATCAGTGTGAACAATGTTAAAAATCAGATTAAATATTTGATTTAAATAATTCTATTGTCAAAAATAGGGGTAAACCTTAATATACTTGTTTATATTTAAAGAACCTATAGTCAATGCCTAAACAAAATTAGCTCAAAACTATACTTTAGCACCATGGTTCTCAGTTTAACTACAGAGAAAACAATAAATTATCTATCTTTGAGCAGTTAAATGACTTTCAAATAACTAACAACTGTATACAAACAAATTAAATACCTATTTAAGCAACCTAATTACAAGTGTTATTAGGTCTTATTGATCTGACCAACACATTTAATTATATGTTTCTTTTTTTCTGCCTAAAGAAATTGCAAAAATCCTTAGAGCTTTGCATGTTATAAATGCCTGGAGTAACATCTCCTAAATAGATAGATACTGGTCTTATACCAATACCTGAATCATTCTGGGCTCAACTAGGAACATGCATATATTTTAGCTCACTCAAAGAATACTTAAATTAGAAATCAATCCTTCAAGCCCCAGTAACTCAAGTCAATTAGACATTTGGTTTAAAAGTTGGGTCATTATATAGTAATTTTATATCCCATTTCTACCAAAAAGCCATGCTTTTCTGCTCATTTGAACAGTGAAAAATAACTATTACCACCCCACAAAGACCAAAATAGAGCAGTGCTATTTTAACACATAAATATCTACTAAAACCAAAAAATTTTTGGTACTAGTCTTTAAATATTATTTTACACAGAGTAAAGCCTAGGCCACAGTTTCATTCATAAAGCATCTGAACAAGGCCATGAATACAGCAAACACTATGGTAACAAAAATAATGGTGGTGAAAAATATGCAAATAAGTGATTTGATGATTAGACTTGAAATTAAAACAATTCTGTAAAATGAATGTTAATATATGTGTTGATTTCTCATAGACTCTGGAGTGTTCAATGTATGTTACCGAACCTCTAATTTTAAAAGTTTTATGTGATGCAAAGGTTTCACACTTATTGCTAAGTTAGGAAACAATCTTAAGAGAATCACAACTGTTCAGTTTCTTCCAACTTACCTCATGACCCTTACATGGAGAGACTAGCACTCTCATGTTGCACATAGTTGCTTATCAATCTGTTCAGTCATTTAAACAACGTACGTACTGACAGGATGTATCAGCACTTTGAATAACATTATTCTGGATGTACATCATATTATTTTAGGCAGCCAAAGTTTCAGTAAAGGAAGAAGCATACATATCAAAAGATAAAAATTCAAAAAATATTTCATTTTGCAAGGAAAATTAATGAGTTGACAAAGGAAGAAAAGTATCCAGTATACTGCCTTCAACAGTATACAGATTATGTGTTCTTTTTTTCTTGATGACAAAAAGTAGTGTTGGTCTAAATAATTTTTGAATCACCATTTTCTGAACTCTAGTCTAAAATGTTCCATATGGAGCTGGGAAAATGGCAAGCTCACAATCTATATTTAACAAACCTAGATTACAAAGCTTATAAAAGAAATTCATTTCTTTTTTTAACTATGATGATAGTGTTAATGTCTCACTCTCAATTCCCTTGAATTTCTAAAACACCTGTATTTATTTAAAAATAAAATTGTCTATTGTTCTATAAAAAGCACATTATTTCACTCTGGCAATTAATTATGTTTTCTAAGGACTATTACGTAGTAAAAATCACCATTATTTTGCTATTCTGATAATATATCTGTTGACTGAATGAAATTGCCACGATCTATCAATAAATCATCAATGTTAATCACTGTCAAACTCATTCCACTGGGTTGTTGGAAGTAAAGATTGCTGTGAATGGAGGGGTAAACAAATGTTAAAGAAATAAAACGGGTAAGTATTGGAATGTGTTTGGCTGTTTCAAAAGGAAAATGAGGCTGTAATTGTGGGGACCAACATGGGGATGAGGATACAATAACTGTGTACATTGCTTTAAGGAGGAAGAAGGCAGGGTGTGATCATTTAACATGTAAGATATGGTGAGATATTAAAGCTTTCATTAAAGAGTTAGAAAGGTGGTGGTATGCAAGAGAAAGATCTCCAGAATATAGATAATCAGTGACTGCAAAGAGAATCAGGAGGAAACATAAAAATAGTGAATGGTAATAGAAATATATTTGTAGGTTTAATGGCAGGAACTTTGATGCTATTTTCTCTGTAAAGAGATTTGAGTTTTTCTGCTGCTAGAGGAAAATTTATAGGGTTCAATGCTTAAATAAATTGGAAAACAATTTAAATAGCTATTGTGAAGAATCTGAATGAAATAGATGATTATCCCACAAGATTGAGAGCAAAACTGAGGATGAAGCCTCTGAATTCAAACAAGCAATATGTTTAAAATTTTGTAACAACATACATCTGGAGTTTCCCATGACTGGAGTTTTACCAGGTGACTTTAAGAGATGGGAAATGTGAAATGAGGGTTGAGGTTCTTTTAACACTGTACCTAAACTGGAAATCTAAGACATACGTAAATAGAATTGTTGGACAACAACAGCAAAACAGAAACAAAAAACTTAGGGAGTCACAAAATTGCAGTTCTCAAAGTTAAGACAGAATGGTAGTAGGGGTAACTGAAGGAGAAAAGACATGGAACTATGAGAAGTTTGAACATAACATTTTAAAAACCTACAACTTCATTATTAAAAAGGAGAAAGATCATTGAGACTGGCCAACCAGGGAGAAAAAGTGAATGTAACTATACCAAGTAACTAAGGCTGGGTGTTCCTTTGATATTCTGGATGGAATATCAGCAAAGTTGATGGCAAATTTGCAAAAAGCAAGGAAGATATAAGTTAAGTTCCAAAATCAACAAAATTGAAGTTTACTTGAAAATAAAGAGAAGAGATGACTATAGCTGAGTGGACTTTCTCTCAATGGGGCCCAGCTATTTAAGGATGGGCAGGGAGGGGCAGGGGAGAAGTTTAGAAGCAACAGGGCATCAAGCTGGACTCAGTCCCCACCATCCAGAGAGGGCAGCAAAGGGAGCAGTGCAATGAGTTTTAAGTTACAGCAAGAAGAAGAAACAAGTTAGGAATTCGAGTTTATTTTCTAAGGAATAGATGTTCCATAGATTTCAGAGTACGTGGTGAAATTATTTGGGTGTACATGAGAAAATATTTGGGTGACATGAAAGGTATTTTAGAATGATATAGGGATGCAAGTGTGGGAGGTGATATCAAATTGAAATTATAGTGCAGTGATTGTAGTTTGGTCAGGCAACCAATAAGAATCTGGTCTAAGACACATTCCTGCACCAATGAGAACTTGAATTCTCTCTGAACTATTGCAAACCCAAGGACACCACCAGGCATATTTTGTAAAACATCCACCAGCTGCAACTTTATGTTCTCAAGGTCCCCCTTAGTTGGTTCAGTTCAGTCGCTCAGTCATGTCTGACTCTCTGCGACCCCATGGACTGCAGCACTCCAGGCTTCCCTGCCCTTCACCAACTCCCGGAGCTTATTCAAACTCACGTCCATTGAGTTGGTGATGCCATCCAAACATCTCATCCTCTGTTGTCCCCTTCTCCTCCTGCCTTCAGTCTTTCTCAGCATCAGGGTCTTTTCCAATGAGTCAGTTCTTTGCATCAGGTGGTCAAAGTATTGCAGCTTCAGTGTTAGGATCAGTCCTTCCAATGAATATTCAGGACTGACTTTCTTTAGGATCAAGTGGTTTGACTTCTTTGCAGCCCAAGGGACTCTTAAGAGTCTTCCCCAACACCACAGCTCAAAAGCATCAATTCTTTGACATTCAGCTTTCTTTATGGTCCAAATCCATACATGACTACTGGAAAAACCACAGCTTTTACTAGATGGACTTTTGTCAGCAAAGTAATCTCTTTGCTTTTGAATATGCTGTCTAGGTTGGTTATAGCTTTTCTTCCAAGGAGCAAACATCTTTTAATTTCATGTCTGCAGTCACCATCTGCAGTGATTTTGGAGCCCAAAATCACAGAAAATAAAGTCTGTCACCGTTCCTCTTAATACTAGGCAACCATTTCAGACCCCAACCAATCCTAGCTTAACAAGCTCCTTTACTTGTTGCCAGGTCCAATTATGGCTTTCCAGTTGGCACTAGTGGTGAAAAACCTGCCTGGCAATGTCAAAGATACAAGAGATGTGCATTTGATTCCTGGGTCTGGAAGGTCCCTTGGTGGAGGGGATGGCAACCCAGTATTTTTGCCTGGAGAATCCCATGGACAGAGGAGCCTGGTGGGCTATAGCCTATAGGGTGGCAAAGAGTTGGATACAATTGAAGTGACACATGTGCACACATAGCTCCAATAATAATTCTTGACAAACAACTTATATAACTAACTGCAGCCTTACAGGTGTTGCCTTTATAAACTTCCTCCATTTTTTAGTCCAGTGGAGCACCATTCAAGTGTTTCTGGAATCTGCATCTGTAGGTTACAGCCCTGACAGACCCCGAATAAACATCTATTTTATCCAGGTCTTTGTTTCTGAAATTTTGATTACAAAAGGGATGTACAATTAGAGAAGACCCCTCCAAAGATAATAAATACAGATATCAGGAATATAAGGTCTGTTAGTTTAACTGTCACAGCACTCTTTCGAGTACTAGTCAACAGTACTTAGAGGGATTACAACACAAGAGGATATTCAGGAGACTCACCAGCAGTGACCGGAATGGGTGGCACCTTCGGTGGTAAGGGAGATTCCTGCTCACTTGGAAGGGCAGTGATGTGGATTCATGGCTTGTTCTAGTTGTGTAACGGACCCATTGTTAGAGAGTCAGCATTTACTGGGCTTATATTCAGGCTTGTGGGGTGAGGGCTTTTGCTCTTTCACATCATATTTATGTCTTTATCTGCACACTTTATTCTTTCCTTGATATAAATTGATTAAATTTGGTGTGCCCCGAGTTTCTGTTCAGCCATAATTTTTAGTTGTATGTAATTAGTATGACTTTTTTTAGCCTCTTTCCCTAGAATATCATCTAAACACTTCAATTCTCACTGCTAATTAGCACATTCTTCCCATATTTCTTTGTTTAGAGACTGAGAGGCCTAGCTCCTTTTCACTCCTTGCTGAGCAACAAAAGGCTTTGGCAGTCCATGGTAACCCCTAGGTCACATCTACTCAGGTGAATTGTGTACAAAGCACAGCTTTAAATCACAGCAAAGTCTGAAGCCAAGGAACATTTTGTGATAGACCTTCAGATCAAAGATAAAAGAATTCACATTTTAAAATATATTTATCTTGTACCATATAGAGGATTACTATTTTTTTTTTCATTGAACAAATTGCAAAACTAGGTTTAGACCAAAGAATGTACCATGGCTTGCAAAAGAAAGGTTTAACTATATAGACTTTTTTTTTAGAACAATGAAGCAAATTGAGAAATTAATAACATTATCAGATTCCTGGCAGAGATGGGTAAGATAATTTTTCAGGAGGTTATTTGTTGACCTAACTATTATTCTGACAGAGCATCAACTCAAATACAAAGCTGAATAGTTTGAAGCTCTCTTATGACTGGATGATAGAAAAGCCATATTCCCCATCTTTTTCAGAGAACACATTCTTTATATTACTTCTACCTGGAACTTGTTGGAAACATTTATTTGGGGGAATTATTCTCTTAACAATTGACACTTATTTCTTCAAATAATCTATGTATCTGTTAACATGAGGAGGACTATAGAGAATTGTATAAATGCATCTGCTTCCATACAAATGCATTCACTGAAATTCATTTCATGTTAATAACTTTCTATAAAGTGTGTTATGAGAAAAAACCTAGATTAAAAAAAGTGTTTCTGTAATAGGATGTTCTTGAAAGAATCATTCTTTCATTGCACAGAGCATATCTAATGAAAATACAAGACAGACTTTCACTATGGTATTTTTAAAACTTTATGTACACTGAGAATCATACAACACATGCTATGGAAAATAAAGCTGCATACTCAGAATTTAAAATAAGACTGTTTTCTGAGAACCAAAAACAATAAAATAAAAATAGCAGTGTAAGTATATGTTGTTTGAAACTGAAAGTCAGTCATGTCCGATTCTTTGCGACTCCACAGACTACTCAGTCCATGGAATTCTCCAGGCCAGAATACTGGAGTGGGTAGCCATTCCCTTCTCCAGGGGATCTTCCATACCCAGGGACAGAACCTAGGTCTCCTGCATTACAGGCGGATTCTTTACCAGCTGAGCCACAAGGGAAGCCCAAGAATACTGGAGTGGTAACCTATCCTCTCTCCAGGGGATCTTCCCAACTTATTGTCTAAAGGAGTTTATTTTCACTCTCCCTCAGCTACTGAGTGAGAGTGCATGGACACTGCACAGCAGGTTTCTCTGGCAGACCCTCCTGACTGTTCACACCAGATCTTCCTGAGCCAAAGCTAATCCCCACTTCCCAGCTACCCTCGTGGTCACTGTGGGCACACGATTAGATCTTGCCATGTGATATTTGTAAAAGTCCAGGGTGAAATTTTAAGGAAGCAAATGTGTCTCTCACATTCTTTTGCCATTGGTCTTTAGGATACAGATGAAAATGAGACCTTAAGAAATGACAGATAAAGACAGGATTTATGGTCCTTAAATAATTCCTCCTCCTTCCAAATTAGCCTTTCCACTTACAGACAGGCCTTGGACTCTTATGTGAAAGAAACATACACTATCCTGATATGCCCTGATTTGCCAAACTTATTTTAAAGTTTCTTTTTGGCCAGTAGGGGAAAGAGGACTGTGACATTATGAGAAAGGGAAAAGGAGACTTTATTAACACACAATTCTCTATCTTTTATAAGACGTGATTCTTCCTTCACAGACCCTGTTTCTCTTTAGTTGCTCACTAAAAAAACCTTATGTAAACAGATGACGCACAGTAGGTTCTTAAAAGTTCACTGCCTTGAACACTCAAGTTACTAATGCCAGCTGCTAATAAGATGGGTGTTAATTTTGTTTTTACTAATCATCATAGTCAAATGTAAAGACTACAACTACACCTATTGAAGGCATCTTGTTTGTTATACTGTCTTTCATGTTACCTTCTGGACCATCTTCCTTTTGTTTCACAAGTGTCATTTTTTTGGGTCCATGTTTTGCTATTAGTTGCCTTTATACACGAAGACTAGAAATAAAGCATTTGGTTTCTTCAGGTAGCTACACATTATACAACTCAACTTCTGTTTGATGGAGTTATCCAGGCCAGAATACTCGAGTGGGTAGCCTTTCTCTTCTCCAGGGGATCTTTCCAACCCAGGGATGAACCCAGGTCTCCTGCATTGCTGGCAGATTCTTTACCAGCTGAGCCACAAGGGAAGCCCAAGAACACTGGAGTGGAACTGAGCTATCAGGGAATCCCTTAAAACAAAAAACAAGCAAACAAATAAACAAACAAAAGAAACTATTATAGATAATTCAAAATTCATTCTGGGAACTTTCTGCAGTGAAAATAGCAGAGATCATGATATTGACCAAAAGGAAAGACAAAAAATCCTAACAATATTTGTCTAGGAAGTAAGTCATATTTAAATATCATGGTACTAAAGGGGAACATCACCAATTTTCCACCTTTTACAACCAATTTAGAGAACATTTTGGAATGTTCTATAGCGGTTATAATTTTGACAAAGTAAAAGTATAATTATAGCTGCGAGGGTCTGGAAGGTGAAAAAGAATGAGGACTCATTACAAAATGAGAACTGGAATCTGTGGTAGATATAAAAGTAGGGCTTTAGTTATATTATTTGAAGATGAAGTGGGACCTGTGAGGAAATTAAAACTATTAATGTATTTGAGGATTTTTTAAAAAAGGTGGAGAGTAGGGTAAATTTTAGCCAACTTTTCTATGTGCATTTTTAAAAAGAATTGTAATTTAAAGAAAGCAGTAAATTTTATAGAACTAAAATATGGCCAAAAGTGCTCACTGCTAGGGAGTAGGTCAGTGGGTAGTGAGGACAATGACACTCATTGCCCCTTTATTGTACTAATAATATGGTATGAGAATGTGTTGCTGTGATCATTCTCGTGGGGATAAAGAGAGACTGGAAAAAATTTCATGGATCTTTCTTTTTTAAGGTCAATCTTTGAGAGATGTCCAGTGAGGCTCACAGTAAGCTGTAATACCTGCTCAACCTTTGAACACATTATATTTACATAAGAGAAATCTGCCCTTGACCTTCAAGGGTAACTTCAGCTTATCATTGGCTATAGATAATACATGGTTATATAACTTCAGTATATAAAGGTAGTTAGTATTTTGTGTATGTACAATAAGATTAAATTTATTTTGAAAATTATAACCAATATTGAAAAATATATTTTAATAATTGAACATTGAATATAAATATTTAATAAATATTATAGACCAGTTAAAACTCTTCAAAAAGGCACATTCTAAACAAAATGTAGGGGTCACAATAGTTTAATATTTTCCACATTCCTACAGCCTATTTCTATTGTTGAGACCCATAGCATCATAAGTGTGTTCTAGGTTAATCTGATGAAAAGCAAACCAACAATTCCAACATAGCTGGGGCGGTGGGGTGGGGGGTCGGGCGGGAAACAAGCTGCTACTAGTGTAAATACCTAGAAATATAGAAAGACTTCCTAGCCTAGCTGATGAAGACCAAGAGACTGTTTCTTAACCATTAAATACATCTGTGCATTTCCTACCTAATCACACCAAGGACCTCATGTTAAATGAGAATTCACACTCTCATTAGAACAGCTAGCCATTATGAGACCCTTCCTGTTACAACGGTACTACACAGGTTGCATGTTTTTCTGGTTCACTGATTCACTGATGGGCGGGTTTTTCTTCTTCAGACTCATATGTATTGTCAGTACCCCAATAAGAGAGAGAATGCTTGCTCAGATTTGCCAGCTTATTTGACATGTACCAGAGCTCTTTTCATCTGATAGAATTCTGTGATACACACATATATGAGGGCCCAACCTAAATACTTAGAATGAACTAAAATGGATCTTTAATAGTTGAATAGATTGTAACTGTCTGTTAGTATAGTAATAGTATCTCCTTCATTCAGTCAGTCAGTCAGTTCAGTCGCTCAGTCGTGTCCGACTCCTTCAGTAGGACACTAGAAAAGTTCCAGCCCACATTTTCTCTCAACATGGCATTAGGATCCTCTAGGTTTATCTAATGTCAGACTGGTGTAGCTCAAAAAGTAAAAAGCAACTTCATCTCACATTAATAAGGGATTCTGTGGTTGGCTTTGATGTAAATTGGGCATGAAATAAATATCTTACTGCAAAAGCAGGGAAGCAAAATCTATTATGGACTTGAAATGAGTGTCAAAATAGCAAATCATTTTCTATGGTATAGTATTTTCTCTGCTATTGTTTTCTTTATTCATTTTTAAAGCTTTGCTCAGAAGCAATTATGTTACCCTTTCTCTTTTCTTTCATTACTTATGAATTCAATATTAACTTCTACCTATTACTACTTGGTTTTATTTTTAAACAACTATAAGAATTTTAAGGACATTAAAGGCTTTGTTGACTAGGTGACTGTTACATATTATCTTTTAACTATCTTTTCACAGATTAGCATGGTCTGAAATTCTTAATATCTTAAAATGCATAAACAATTTAAATTTGTAGAAGAATTCCTTGATGATTACTTGATGACAGTTCAGTTATTTACAACAGATGCAAAAAGTAAAAAAGCAATCAAATTTCCAGAGTTTTTAATGTTATAGCTCCTAAATACCTTTTTGTCATAGTGTTAAGATAACTTATTTAAAAAGCTTCAGGTCAGGGCATTTCGGTGAGTTTATGTGAAATCAATATACTTTCAGTTTCATTTTTTGTTTTTTATGAAAAATCAGGTTAGGCATTCATGTATATATAAAGTACACCTCCTTCAAATGAGTTAAAGGTATACTAAATGTTAATGATATGTTTGTGATTACGTGAGAAAGTCAAATGGTCTGAGTTTTTTTTTTTTTTACTTTACAATATTGTATTGGTTTTGCCATACATTGACATTAATCCGCCCTGGGTGTATGTGTGTTCCCCATCTTGAACTCCCCTCCCAACTCCCTCCCTATATCATCCCTCCAGGTCGTCCCAGTGCACCAGCCCCGAGCATCATGTATCATGCATCGAATTTTTTAATTCAGTAAAGGAGTATAGGAGTTTCCCTCTAATATTATTTAAGTGCTTTTGGAAAAGTCTTGGTGAGGAAATACCAATAGATTAGAGGGTCAAAGTTTGAAATCCATGAAACTTTGTAACAGGAGCAATAGCAAAATCATAAATCAAAATAATAATGCAATAACATTTCTAGTAAATGAAGAATATCCTAGCAAATATATAATTTTTCTTCAAAAATAGACTGTGAAGGTTGTTTGATAAAAAGGATAATGAAACAGGATTGGAGCTGAGAAAAACAAGAGCAGAAAAACTTTCCCAGAAAGGACAGGTGGAGCAGTACTTTCTTTCACATACACAAATGGTGAAATGAACACTTCCAAAGCAGAATGTAAAGTTAAACTAACCCACGGAAATCTGTGTGTATGACATCATGCCACACTCCTATTTCAGTGGGATTTGACTGCCAATAGCTGTCTGAGGGACACTTACTCTTAGCTACAGGTTCTTTGTAGTAAAAAGTTTGAATGTGCTGAGAGAAATATACAAATATATGCATATATGAATCAATGCTATTCCTGAACTATGGTGTCACTCATGGTGTCAGTTGCATTTTATATTTATGTTTTTCTTTATAGAGTTATGCATTGTTGGAAAGCAGACTGTACTTGTTTTAAGGAATTAAATTGCATTTTCCTCTTTAATACAAAAGTGCATATGAATTTGAAATGATTTTCAAATCAATGTTGGACTCATACTTATGTTCCCACAGTACACTCAAAACTAATAATGCTCTTACATTGTTTAGGAAAAACTTACCTGAGCAGTGTTTTAAAACCTCTTTAACAAAAGCTTTATGTAGGCAATGTCATAAAAACATATACACCAATTTCTTTAATACTTTGACTTTCTTTGAAGCACCTTCATGCTCTCTGATAAAGTCAGTGGATTCTAGGGTTAAAATTCCATAATACAGAGAAATAGTTATCAACTCAAAAAATTTTTACTAATGAATTACTTCTATATTTTTATATTTTTTAATTTATTTAATTGGAGGCTAATTACTTGATATTATTGTATTGGTTTTGCCATACATTGACATGAATCTGCCCTGGCTGTACCTGTGTTCCCCATTTTGAACCCCCCTCCCACCTCCCTCCCCATCCCATGCCTCTGGTTCATCCCAGTGCACCAGCCCCAAGCATCCTGTATCATGCATCGAACCTGGATTGGCGATTCGTTTCACATATGATAATATACATGTTTCAATGCCATTCTGAGATAAAAATGAGTAAAAGACATTTCGACACTCAAGATTGAAAACAAAAACGGATATCAAGCAAAAACTAATCGTAAGAAAACTTCTGCACTTTTTTTCTTTTTTAAGAATCTTAAAGTACACTTCAAGACCATGAGAAATACAGAAATAAATCAGGTCATTTTGGAATGAATAACCTGGTCAAGTTGTTTACAAAGTTACTGAAAACTAAGTATTTATACAATTAATAGAATTTCAAAATAAAAATGGATTTGAGGGATAAATCCATAACCATAGTTACTCTAACACTTTTCTTTCAATAATTTATTCAATGAGTAAATAATCTCTAAGGATATAGAATATTTGCAAAACACAGTTAACCAATGTGAATCAGTTGCATTTAGGACACTACACCTAATAGTAACAGAAAACATATCCAGTTTAAGTACACAAATAACTTTTATCAAAAGAGACCATCTGCTGAAATTAAATAAATCTCAATAAATTTCAAGCCATACTGAAAGATGGGAGCAAAGTCATATAGAAGATGTTCTCTGATCAAAGCAGTGTTAAATTAATCAGTAAATAAAAGGTGTCTAGAAAATCCCTAATTGCTTAAAAGCACACCACGTAATTTCAAGTAAGAATCATAAGAAAAATCACAAAGCAAATTAAAAAAAAACAGAACTAAGTGAAAATGAGAGCACAGTGAGTGAAAAATTGTCTCTGCAGCTAACTCGCTCTATAGAAGGAAAAAGAACTTTCTAGACTAATATGAGATGAGTGCATTAGTTTCCTATAACTATGCTGCTGCTGCTGCTGCTGCTGAGTCACTTCAGTCGTGTGCGACTCTGTGCGACCCCATAGATGGCAGCCCACCAGGCTCCCCCGTCCCTGGGATTCTCCAGGCAAGAACACTGGAGTGGGTTGCCATTTCCTTCTCCAATGTATGAAAGTGAAAGTGAAGTCACTGGGTCATGTCTGACTCGTAGCGACCCCATGGACTGCAGCCTACCAGGCTCCTCCGTCCATGGGATTTTCTAGGCAAGAGTACTGGAGTGGCTTGCCATTGCCTTCTCAGACAACTATGCTAACAACACAAATTTAATAACACAGTTACTCAAATTCTCCAAGCCAGGCTTCAGCAATATGTGAACCGTGAACTTCCAGATGTTCAAGCTGGTTTTAGAAAAGGCAGAGGAACCAGAGATCAAATTGCCAGCATCTGCTGGATCATGGAAAAAGCAAGAGAGTTCCAGAAAAACATCTATTTCTGCTTTATTGACTATGCCAAAGCCTTTGACTGTGTGAATCACAATAATCTCTGGAACATTCTGAAAAAGAGGGGAATACCAGACCACCTGACCTGCCTCTTGAGAAACCTGTATGCAGGTCAGGAAGCAACAGTTAGAACTGGACATGGAACAGACTGGTTCCAAATAGGAAAAGGAGTATGTCAAGGTTGTATATTGTCACCCTGCTTATTTAACTTAAAAGCAGAGTACATCATGAGGAACGCTGGGCTCGAAGAAGCACAAGCTGGAATCAAGATTGCTGGGAGAAATATCAATAACCTCAGATATGCAGATGACCCCACCCTTATGGCAGAAAGTGAAGAGGAACTCAAAAGTCTCTTGATGAAAGTGAAAGAGGAGAGTGAAAAAGTTGGCTTGAAGCTCAACATTCAGAAAACTAAGGTCATGGCATCTGGTCCCATCACTTCATGGGAAATGGATAGGGAAACAGTGGAAACCGTGTCAGACTTTATTTTTTTGGGCTCCAAAATCACTGCGGATGCTGATTGCAGCCATGAAATTAAAAGACGCTTACTCCTTGGAAGGAAATTTATGACCAACCTAGATAGCATATTAAAAAACAGAGACATTACTTTGCCAACCAAGGTCCATCTAGTCAAGGCTATGGTTTTTCCAGTGGTCATGTATGGATGTGAGAGTTAGACGTGAAGAAAGTGATCACCGAAGAATTGATGCTTTTGAACTGTGGTGCTGGAGAAGACTCTTGAGAGTCCCTTGGACTGCAAGGAGATACAACATGGATCAGTCTCAAAGGAGATCAGTCCTGAGTGTTCATTGGAAGAACTGATGCTAAAGCTGAAACTCCAATACTTTGGCCACCTGATGTGAAGAGCTGACTCACTGGAAAAGACTCTGATGCTGGGAGGAATTGGGGGCAGGAGGAGAAGGGGACAACAGAGAATTAGATGGCTGGATGGCATCACCGACTCAATGGACATGAGTTTGAGTGAACTCCGGGAGGCCTGGCATGCTGTGATTCATGGGGTCACAAAGAGTCAGACACGACTGAGAGACTGAACTAACTGACTGACTCGCTTACAGTTCAGGAAGTCAGAAATCCAAAACCCTTTTCACTATCCAGAACTCACAATGTTGGCAGGGCTGCGATTCCTCTGGAGGCTTTGGGGAAGAATTCATTCCCTCGGTTTTTACAGTCACTGGAGTTGTATTATTTGTACCTCTGGCTACAGGGTTCCTGGCTGTTCTTCCATGTTTAAAGACAAAAGCGCCACACTTCACGCGGCCTCCATTTTGCCTTCCATCTCTAGTACCGCCCCCACCTGCCTCTCTCTCACAAGGATGCTTGTGTTTACATCATTGAATCCACCTGGATAATCTAGGCTATTCTTCCCATCTTAAATCATTAACCCTAGCACAACTATAGAGTCCCATTTTCCATATAAAAGGTAATATTCACAGGGCCCAGGAAACAGGACTTGGACGGATGTCTTCGGGGTCACTACTCAGCCTACCAGAGGAGGCAAAGTGGTTTAAAGTTAGTGATCCAAGATTCTGTACAATATATATATATATATATAAAATAGTATGGCAGATAAAAACCAAAAAGAAAAGTCACAATGAAGATAAAAACAAAGATGGGTAAAATAAAGACCGTCATTCAAAACAATATACTAAAGACAAAACATTTCTTTAAAATGGTTGTTAATAAACTCTAAGAAATTCATAAAGACAATTAGAAAAAAAAAGAAAATAAGGATGGTACCATAGATCTGTCAAATATAGAAAAAGAAAATACGGAGTATGTCATAAGCAAATTAAAAAAATAAATTTGATAACATAGATAAAATCATTAGTGTTTGTGTACTTTAGTTATTTTGGAATGTGTTTGAGTTTGGCTGTTTTTTTTATTTAGAGAGATATAAAATAATTAGAGAATAGGAAATGAGAGAAAAAAAGTTCAGATATATTCATGTTTCATATATAAAGCCCACCGGGGACCCACCTGTAGATTAAAAGTTCCAAGAAAACATTCACGCGTCACAGGGGACCATGAACCATCTCACTTAAAGGGTGCTATTCTATAAAGGGGTCCCCAAGCCCCTGGGCACGGCCACATCCTATTAGAAACCTGGTCACAGAGCAAGAGGTGAGGGGCAGGTAAGCAGAGCTTCATCTGCTGCTTCCCATAACTTGCATTATCTCCTAAACTGCAACCCCCAAGTCCCACCACCCATCCATGGAAACAATGTCTTCCATGAAACTGGTCCTGGTACCAAAAAAGGTTGGGGACCACAGATTCTGTATGGTTTGGGTTTGCACTCAGTGGTTTTGAGTAAGGTTTAAAAAAACAAGCATTTCCTCTGATATCAGAAATTTGGGGTAATTTAATGACTAATTTCCTATTAAGTTTCACCTAGGAGACAGGTGACATGAATTGAGGCTAATGTAATTGGGAAAGAAGTTTTTCGGCACAGGGAGCCAAAATAGAAGGATGTTTGGTTACTTTTACAGTTTTCACAGTGTTCTTGTTTCTGTGTTTAGACATGATTACAAAGTGAGCTTCTTTTGTTCTGCTTCTACACATGCTTGGACTGGTCTGTCTTAATGGCAGCCTGTGAACTTCTCCACGTTTGTAAGGGAGTATCTCGGTGCAACTGTTAGTGCTGTCAGGAACCAGCTGACAGCTGTAAGGTCTGCCTTTTATTTTCTCAGAGGCCTGAAATGTCTAGAAGCAATGAATACATTGCATTTCTCTTGTGGCTCAGTGGTAAAGAATCCAGTTGCAATGCAGGAGATATGAGTTCTATCCATGGGTCTGAACGATCCCCTGGAGAAGGATCCAGTATTCTTGCCTGAAAAAATCTCATGGACATTGGAGCCTGGCAGGCTACAGTCCATGGGGTTACAAAAGAGTCAGGCTGTTACATGACCGAATGACTAAACAACAACAACAATGAATGCATTGCTTTCAAAAGTAGATAAATATTTTGTTTTTATTTTTATTTTTAGAAACCTTGTGGGTTTTAGAGCAAGTTGAAGGTTGAATGGGGTGGTAGCTACATGGACCATCAGCGTTTGGGAACATTTACACTAGTTCAGTACCTTCCCGAAAGGTTCTCATGTCCAAACTGCAGATGGATATGTTAGACATCATCTAGAAGGAGCTGTGAGGATGGTAACAAAGGGCATCAATACAGTAAAGTATGTGAAAAAAATAAGTCACCAATGGCTTTGAGCTGCTTCCTGTTACCCTATTAACATGTGGGCATTTTTAAAACAGAAACCCAAAGTTTAGTGGCTGGGGAGAATCTTTATGAATGACTGTATTAGGATCTCTTCTATCTCAAAGATTTTGGAATATTTGTAATCAGAGATTAACCGGTCTCCAAAACAAAAATTACTCTGTGAAACAAAATAAGACAATATGGTTTTTAAAAATTTCTAATTGTGAATTTGAAGTCTAACCAGATAAACTCACACAGTTCACATTAGATGATACTTCTTGCCAATTTTACATGCCTTTATACTGTGTATCCCCTGGTAGCTCAGCTGGTAAAGAATCCACCTGCAATGCAGGAGGCCTGGAGAATTCCAGGGACTGTACAGTCCACGGGTTTGCAAAGAGTCGGACTCAACTGAGAGACTTTCAGTCACATACTGTATATAATGTATCTTTTACTATGTCGTGAGGTTATTTTGGGAAAGTTAGTACATTTCTAAGGGCTTTAATCATGACACCTCAAAAATAAGATGTATTCACTAATATGTCCTTTGTCTCTATTCTTATGTTGAAATATGTACATTAGTGTCTATATTTAACTTCAAATATTTATTCATATTTGGAAGAACTACAGAAGAACAAAACTCAGTGCCTGAAAATATTAAGCTGTATTTTGAGGCTGTCTAGAGAAAGCAAAATAATTTTTCACCCAAGAATAATGTTAAAATAACATTTTGTTATTTTAAATATTTAATATTTAAATATTTGATAATAAATAAAATTAATATTAATAAATAAATATAAATATTTAAATATTTAAAATAACACTTGTAAGGGAGAATGATAAATGTTTTATTAAGTAAAAATATGTTTATTCTATGAATAAAGGAAGACTTCTAGCTCATGAAATTATAGACAAGAGACAAAAATACTGACAATATCTGTAAAAACTTGATTTGCAACTGATGATTATGAACTCTGTAAGGAAGGTGACTTGAGTTCTCAGTTGTTTCAGTCATGTCTGATTCTGCGAACGTATGGATTGTAGTGGCTAGTCTCTATCCATGGGATTCTCCAAGCAAGAGGACTGGAGTGGGTTGCTGTGACCTTCTCCAGGGGATCTTCCTTACCCAGGGATTGATACTGTGCCTCTTGTGTCTCCTACATTGCAGGTGGATTCTCTAACCACTTAGCCACCTGGGAGGCCCAAGGCAGGTGGCAGATGGGAACAACTACTTGTAGGCCATGGGGTTGATGATTGGCTCTCTACCACTGACCAGGTACACGACCATGGAGGGGCTATTTTACCAATTTCCTCATTTGTAAAATAAATATGTTAATATATACATCAGAGTGTTCCGATTTAAAATTTAAAAGCACATGCAAAATGATTTAATTATTTGGCAAATAGTAAGCACTCAATACCTGTCAGCTATTAGATTGTTCCTGCCCACTTCTGGCCTCTGTGGAAATTTATTTTTCAGGTTTGTCCTTTCAGTGTCTATTTACATTCTTTTTCATTTGACTTCTTTAGATCTTTGACACTTTTTACATGAACCAGTAATATTTAATATAATATAAACACTCAAATAATGAATATTTTTAGATAAACCAAGGGGAAAGAAAACAATGGGGTCATCTGTTCATTCTATCAGTATAGTTACTGTTTAAATTCAGTGATGTCAGCTGGTCTGTCAATAATATAATTCGCATGCCTCTACTGCAGATGGTGACTGCAGCAATGAAATTAAAAGACGCTTACTCCTTGGAAGGAAAGTTATGACCAACCTAGACAGCATATTAAAAATCAGAGACATTACTTTGTCAACAAAGGCCCATCTAGTCAAGGCTATGGTTAGTCATGTGTGGATGTGAGAGCTGGACTATAAAGAAAGCTGAGCACCGAAGAATTGATGCTTTTGAACTGTGGTGTTGGAGGAGACTCTTGAGAGTCCCTTGGACTGCAAGGAGATCCAACCAGTCCATCCTAAAGGAGATCAGTCCTGGGTGTTCATTGGAAGGACTGATGTTGAAGATGAAATTTCAATACTTTGGCCACCTGATGTGAAGAGCTGACTCACTGGAAAAGACCCTGATGCTGGTAAAGATTGAAGGCAGGAGGAGAAGGGGACGACAGAGGATGAGATGATTAGATGACATCACCAACTCGATGGACATGGGTTTGGGTAAACTCAGAGTTGTTGATGGCCAGGGAGGCCTGGCATCGTGCGGTTCATGGTGTCACAAAGAGTCAGATACGATTGAGCGACTGAACTTAACTTACTTGTATCATAAAATATGATCTCTATGCTTCTGATCATCTGAACAAAGCAATTTCTCTGTGTGTCTATATTAAAAATATCAAGTGTGATGGACATTAGTACAATTTACTAATATTTCTAGTTTTCCTCCTTCCAATTATACAAGGTATTTGCATCACCTGCCATGTTAAGGTTGTTGCTCAATTGGCTAATGAAATGTGTGCCCTTTCAGGTGGATGCATCTAATGTCTGGTGCTCAACTCTGCAGCCCATTCATTCTCTGTAGCCCATTCATTCTTTGCATGGGTGATTGTGGAAAAAAGTGCTAAGAAGATGCCCTAAGACTGAAACTGTGGAGACCGCTGAGTCTACACATAGCCAATAACTATCTTAAGTTGAGGCCTAGATGCACAGCAGATTTTGAGTATACATATTCTGTGTGAAGCCACTGACATTTGGAAGTTATTTTCTACCATAGCTTAGACTAGCCCAACATGATATTATGCAAACTAAGCATTTTTATATTAATGTTAAATCTGCTCTTAAGGTAACAGAATTTTTTTTAATTATTACAATTATCTCGGTAGTAATGTTCTTAAAAAGATATTTACAGCATTGATTAAAATATTTAGAAATCAGAGAGGTGCTTAGGAATATATTATCTATGTATAAGGATTTGAAAGTGTAGAGAAAGTTGAGCTATTACCTCTCATTGATTCAGAATGTACCTTTTTTCCACAATGTTTGTGCAAAGAGATCTTGGTCTGTTCACAGTGATGCATATTACCAGTATGATTTTAATAAAATAAGGTAAACTGATTTAAACAAAATTTAGAATAACAACTTACCACTTGTTACCTAGATGTTCCCTAAACATCAAATACAGATCTTATTTCATATTATTTCTAGTATATCTTTCCCTGACCTCTTCAAGATAAATATTTGGGACACTTACCTGAATCTATAGGTTGGCAGAAAATCAAGGAAAGGTAAATCAGATTTGTATTACTTCCTTCCCAGCTGAATTTAGTATGCAGGATTGTCCTAATCAGAAGAGTACATTCCAGTGACATCACTCTCTTAGGCAAATAGCATTGTGTTACATCAGTATTTGACCAACGACAGCCAAGGGGACTTGAAGCCTCTTCTATTTCTAGCAGTACAACAGTTTTCTTCTATTTTACTATTATCAGTACATCAAGATTCCAAATTTATTGATATATTTTCATTCTTACATTTCCAGCAATCTTTAATTTTATAGGGAGTGATAGTATTACAAATTGGGAAGCTGCATAGTTTAGGTATATATTCAGAGAAAAGATTACTGAGTGTCACTGAAAAGGCTTTTACCAGATGACATTCTTGAATTTTCTACTCTGGTCAGCTCTCAACTTAGCAGCCTTAAAGCAGTGAGTTCAGGACACATAGAGCGAATCCATTATGAGTCATTACATTTAATATATCTCATGAGACTAACTTTAACCTAATGTTCCTGCTAATTTTGAACAAGTGACATAAGTGTTGGTTAGTATACTTTATGTGTTTTTCATTAATGTATTCTTAACACATGCTGCTAATTTATAATACTACATGTAATATCCATGTCAATTGCATTACTTGTTTCTTAAATATTAGAATACCTTCTCCCTCTTTTCAGGTCTACCTGGAAGCCAAATTAAAATAGTAAATTTTGTTGCTGCACAGACTTTCTTGCATCAGGCAAAAGTAACAGAAAGTCCAAATCAGCACTGGTTTAGACAAAATAAAAAAAAATACATTTCTCTCTCAGAAAATTGAGAGTTAAATTGAATAAGTTAAATTGAGGCAGCAGCCTCAGGGCTGGAAATGTGCCCAACTGTTCCAGCGGACAGGCTTTCTTGAACTGGTTGTTATAAGGTCTCCCTTACTCAGTATGTTGCTGGTTTAGAATTGCTATTTCAACTCTAACTTTCATGTCTATACTACAATCAATAAGAAGAAATAAAAAAGCAATAATAGACATGCTTCTTCCCTTTAATAACTTTTTTTCTGTAAGTTGCACATACATTTGCATTCTGTTGGAATGTAACATAGTTACATAGTCATTACTACTTGTTAAGGCAGTAGAAAGTAAAAGCTACATTCTGAAAGGCCAGGTGTCCAACTAGGACATTTTGAAAGAGATAATGGTTTTTAGGGGATCTCAAAAGAGAGATTTTATCAGTTAGGTATTTTCTAAATTACGGTCACAATACCTAATGTCTGCAATGGGAAAGGCATGGGAACACACTGAATCTTTGCTCAAGACTGTCTGTGTCCTAGAGATTGCTTGGGTAGGTACTGCCAACATGCAACTCTACTCAAAGCTATTATAGATAACCAAGATCCCTTGGGACCGATATATTTTTATTATACCTAGGATTTTTTTTATTTCCCAGCTTTATTGAGATATAATTGACATATAGCACTGTGTAAGTTTAAGTTGTGTTATGTGAAGATTTAGTACCATATCTGTTGTAAGATTATTACCAAAATTAGAATAAGATGTTAACACATGCTTACTTCACAAAACTACTATGTTGCTGCTTTTGCTGTTACTTTAAAAACATTAAAGTTCTACTTTCATAGTAACTTCTAGGTATGTGTATATATCAGTTCAGTTCAGTCAATCAGTCATGCGGCAACTCCAGGCTTCCCTGTCGATCACCGACTCCTGGAGCACACTCAAACTCATGTCCATTGAGTTGGTGATGCCATCCAACCATCTCATCCTCCATCATCCCCTTCTTCTCCTGCCTTCAATCCTTCCCAGCATCAGGGGCTTTTCCAATGAGTCAGTACTTCACATAGGGTGGCCAACATATTGGAGTTTCAGCTTCAGTATCAGCCCTTCCAGTGAATATTCAGGACTGATTTCCTTTAGGATTGACGGGTTGGATCTCCTTGCAGTCCAAGGGACTCTCAAGAGTCCTCTCCAACACCACAGTTCAAAAGTACCAATTCTTTGGCTCTCAACTTTCTTTACAGTCCAATTCTCACATCCATACATGACTATTGGAAAAACCATAACTTTGACTAGATAGACCTTTGTCGGGAAAGTAACGTCTCTGCTTTTTAATATGCTGTCTAGGTTGGTCATAACTTTTCTTCCAAGGAGCAAGTGTCTTTTAATTTCATGACTGGAGTCACCATCTGAAGTGATTTTGGAGCCCGAAAATGTAGTCTCTCACTGTTTCTATTTTTTCTCCATCTATTTGCCATAAAGTGATGGGACCAGATGCCATGATCTTAGTTTTCTGAATGTTGAGCTTTAAACCAACTTTTTCACTCTCCTCCTTCACTTTCATCAAGAACCTCTTTACTTCTTCTTCACTTTCTGCCATAAGGATGGTGTCATCTGCATATCTGAGTTTATTGATATTTCTCCTGGCAATCTTGATTTTAGATTGTGCTTCATCTAGCCTGGCATTTCACATGAAGTACTCTGAATGGAAGTTAAATAAGCAGGGTGACAATATACAGGCTTGACGTACTCCTTTCCTTATTTGGAACCAATCTGTTGTTCCATGTTTGGCTCTAATTGTTGCTTCTTGACCTGCATACAGATTTCTCAGGAGGCAGGTAAGGTGGTCTGGTATTTTCATTTCTTGAAGAATTTTCCACAGTTTGTTGTGATTCACACAGTCAACGGCTTTGGTGTAGTCAATAAAGCAAAAGTAGATGTTTCTCTGGAACTCTCTTGCTTTTTCTATGATCCAATGTATGTTGGCAATTTGATCTCTGGTTCCTCTGCCTTTTCTAAATCCAGCTTGAACATCTGGAAGTTCTGGATTCACGTATTTTTGTAGCCTCACTTGGAGAATTTTGATCATTACTTTGCAGTGTCTCCTGCATTGCAGTGGATTCTTCACCCACTGAGCTATCGGGAAGCCCACATGTATGTATGTACATACACACATATAATATATATCAGGAGATGACTAAATCACTATCTCGATAAAATATCTGCACTCCCATATTCACAGAAGCATTATCCACAATAGCCAAGATATGAAAACAACCTAAATGTCCAGTGACAGATGAATGGGTAAAGGAAATGACATATATATGTGTGTGGGTGAAGGAGACCCACACATGAAGGAGACTTGTGAAGATCAAATAGAAGATAAAAGTTGAGACCAGATTATTGAAAGTTTTCATAAATTTTGTCAAGTAACAGACTTTATGATTTGGTTATTGAAAAATCTATAACATTGTACATTATGAATTGAAGAAAATTATTTTTTAATTTTTAAAAATAAATAACTCTGGTAGTACTAAAGAATGTAACTGGTTTTAATAGTGGAGAGGCATGCACAAATAAATACCCTATAAATCTAAGGAAGGTTAAAGCAGAGCAGCTCATTTGCATGGGCCTCTGCAAGATACTGCAGTTGAAGTGAAGTTGCTCAGTCATGTCCAGCTCTTTGCGACTCCATGGACTGTAGCCCACCAGGCTTCTGCATCCATGGAATTTTCTAGGCATGAGTACTGCAGTGGCTTGCCATTTCCTCCTCCAGGGAATCTTCCTGACCCAAAGATCAAACCCAGGTCTCCGGCATTGCAGCAGATGCTTTACCGTCTGAGCCATCAGGGAATCGGGGGTGGGGGGGGTAACAAAATGTTCACATATTTATAAGTTTTATAAAATTTGAAAAATTAACCAGAGTTTAACTTAAAACTACTGTCACCACATTGACTTCTATTTTTTTTCCCATTTCTCTTCTACATATCAGACAGTGATTCAGTTTTCTTGGGCGTTTTGTTCATTAGCTCAAATTCTTGGAAGATATGGAGACATTTAACTTGAGTTATATCAGGACAGGGCTTCTCAGGTAGTGCTAGAGGTAGAGAACTCTCCTGCCAATGCAGGAGACAGAAGATGCAGGTTTGATCCCTGGGATGTGAAGATCGCCTGGATGAGGGCATGGCAACCTACTCCAGTCTTCTTGTTTGGAGAATCCTAGGGACAGAGGGACTGGCAGGCTACAGTCCATAGAGCTGCAAAGAGTCAGACATGACTGAAGCAACTGAGCACACATGCATTATCAGAACCAGAACGTAAGGACAGCAATTCTGTGGGTATGGTTTGCTTAACACTTTGAGTTTAACCAGAGAACTAGTGAGAAAGAGCTGAGGGATCACAGTGGAACTTCTTTAGTCCTCCATGTTCGTTCACAGCCATGTGCAATACTGTGATCTGAAAAGAATATTATATTTTGTACACACCATAAAGAAAACCAGTCAACATCAGACATCATGATGGAGCAAAAAGAGTAGACAAACCACTGCCCATACTCAAATAAAGGAGTAATTTTTTAAAAATGGAAACATGTTGTCATTGACAGTAGCCCTTTCAGATGATTCTGAGTGAGGTACACTGGATAGGAACCTCTGTGGACTAAAGAGAGTGATCAAAGAAATAAGCGGGATTTGGTTTGAAATGGGTGTTATCATGGCTTCTATGACTTGTTGCATATCTATATTTTCCCAATCACCCTAGAAGTTGCTGTCTCCGAAAAGAGAAAACTACAGGTGGGGAAGTGCAGAGGTGCTGTTAATTATTCCTTTCTGCATGTTTCAACCACAAACTTACTGACTTAAAACACAAATTTATTATTTGAGTTTCAGAAGTCTGGGCACAGTTTAACTGGATTCTGTACATAATGTCTCATCAAGCTGCAAAGTATTGGTGGGGGATAAAGTCCATCTGGACATTGGAGGAGGACAGAAATTTCTTCCTTGGCTCACAAGGTGTTGACATCAATCAGTACCTTGGGGTTTAAGATTCATAGTGAACTGCTTCATTACAGGCAGTGAGGGAGAGAGACAGAGAGAGAGAGGAGACTAGCAGGATGACCCCACTTTTATGTAATCACACACATAACTGCACCCATCACATCACCTTGGCTGCACTGTACTGTCTAAAAGTAAGGCACTGGTCCTTAACATTGCAAATACCAGTAAGATGAATTATGGCTTAAAGTCTATTGACCAGAGGCTCCACTCTTCATGAACAATACTGTGAGTGACTTAATGTAGGCTTCCTGTTGGGTAAATGACTCTCCAAAAAGAAGTCCAGACAAAAACAGTAGAATAATAATAGCTCAGTAACTTGGAATAGTAGCTAATGATGATAAGTCAACCAATTAAGATTGCTAATAAATTTAAAACAAAGCACTTGGAATAATGAAAATGAAGAGAAACATCTGCTATTTCTCTTGCAGTTTCAATCTATGGCATACTCAATTAAATACCTTAGAAAACTTTACTAAATATAATGATAAAGTTTGGGAATATCTTTTTTTTAAGATTTTTAAATTTAAGGAGGAAAGTCAAACATTTACTGTTATAAAAATACTTACTCTTCTCAATATATAAAATTGATTAAATAAAAAAAAACCTACAAACTAAAGCGCATTTCTTTGCCAGCAAATAGTATTGAAATATGCGTGGAAAACATTGCAGAGAATATGAAAAGTGTTAGAATACTAAGTTATAGTAATACAATTACAGTATGAAACATTTGCTACCTAGTTGAAGAATTTTCAGATACTCCCAGAATATTTGAGTTTATGGTATTTTCTGGATTTGGTTTCAATAATAAAAGATTCTACAAATTGCCTTTTTAATGACATATTAAAGGAAAGTGAAAGTGAAAGTCGCTCAGTTGTGTCTGACTCTTTGCGATCCCATGGACTATATAGTCCATGGAATTCTCTAGGCCAGAATACTGGAGTGGGTAGCCTTTCCCTTCTCCTGGGGATCTTCCCAACCCAGGAATCGAACCAGGGTCTCCTGCACTGCAGGAAGATTTATTACCAACTGAGCTATCAGGGAAGCCCTATTAAAGGAAAGAAGTACAGAGTTAAAGACGTCTTTAACAAAAGTCAGTGCTTGGGTTAAAAACTATGCATGGATAACCACTGATGAAATGGTCACTTTAACTTGGCCAAAGGTTGTGGAATACGGTCCAGAGTGAGCACTAGAGCATTAACTGAAAAATCTCCAATGAATTATTCATAACTGAGTTAATGCAGAAAGTAATTAGTTTTGTCAGTTGCTAGCTTTGTGACCAGAAATAGACTTGTTAAAGTCACTAAAGGCTCCAGTTCTCTTGTATGTCAGGTGGAAACACTACCTAAGTACATGATAAGCGGTGACATACTTAGCATAGTGCTCAGATTGTGGTGGGCGCTGTCCATCTCCATGTCTACCCCTCACTTACCTTCTCACTGCACTGCACATCTGCATCTTTGGTCCACCCACACAGCAGACCAGAAGTGTTGGTGAATTAGGCCCCTTGTGAGAAGCCAAACCAGGGATATACTAGAATGGGTATGCAAAAACCTTGGTGTTCTCATTTCTCAATTAGGATGACTCAACTCATTAAATATTTTGACTCTGTACATCATGAGGAACGCTGGGCTGGAAGAAGCACAAGCTGGAATCAAGATTGCCGGGAGAAATATCAATAACCTCAGATATGCAGATGACACAACTCTTATGGCAGAAAGTGAAGAGGAACTCAAAAGCCTCTTAATGAAAGTGAAAGAGGAGAGTGAAGTGGTTGGCTTGAAGCTCAACATTCAGAAAACAAAGATCATGGCATCTGGTCCAATCACTTCACAGGAAATAGATGGGGAAACAGTGGAAAGAGTGTCAGACTTTATTTTTTGGGCTACAAACTCATTGCAGATGCTGATTGCAGCCATGAAATTAAAACATGCTTACTCTTGGAAGGAAAGTTATGACCAACCTAGATAGTATATTAAAAAGCAGACACATTACTTTGCCAACCAAGGTCCATTTAGTCAAGACTATGGTTTCTCCTGTGGTCATGTCTGGATGTGAGAGTTGGACTGTGAAGAAAGCTGATCGCCGAAGCATTGATGCTTTTGAACTGTGGTGCTGGAGAAGACTCTTGAGAGTCCCTTGGACTGCAAGGAGATGCAACCAGTCCATTCTAAAGGAGATCAATCCTGGGTGTTCATTGGAAGGACTGATGCTAAAACTGAAACTCCAATATTTTGGCCACCTCATGAGACGAGTTGACTCACTGGAAAAGACTCTGATGCTGGGAGGGACTGGGGGCAGGAGGAGAAGGGGACGACAGAGAATGTGATGACTGGATTGCATCACCAACTCGATAGACATGAGTTTGAGTGAACTCCGGGAGTTGGTGATGGACAGGGAGGCCTGGTGTGCTGTGATTCATGGGGTCGCAAAGAGTCGGACATGACTGAGTGACTGAACTGAACTGAACTGACAGAGGAACTATTAGGTCAGGTCAGTCGTTCAGTCATGTCCAATTCTTTCTGACCCCATGGACTGCAGCACGCCAGGCTTCCCTGTCCATCACCAACTCCCGGAGCTTGCTCAAACTCATGCCTATTGAGTCGGTGATGCCATCCAACAATCTTAACCTCTGTCATCCCTCTCTTCTCCTGCCTTCAATTTTTCCTGCATCAGGGTCTTTTCCAGTGAGTCAGTTCTTTGCATCAAGTGGCCAAATTATTGGCGCTTCAGCTTCAGCATCAGTCCTTCCAAGGAACTATTCAGTTCAGTTCAGTCGCTCAGTCGTGTCTGACTCTTTGCGACCCCATGAATCAAATAATGGATATTAATGGAGCACACTATGTATTTGTGTATTTGTTTTATTGCACTTGCCAAGGAATGCACATGGAAATGTTTATGTAGTCACACTAAAATTATAACTTTACTAGATATTTGTTGTTCTTGCTTTCTTCATTATATTTAATCTAACTTCATTTTCATTTAAACAGACTTATGTATTTATTGTAATCAAGTTTAATGAACCCTCTTTTTGAAGCAGGCTATATAAAAATTGGGTAGACAGTAGAAGGTAGGTAGAGAAAAGAAAACAAAAGAAGGAAATATTAACTATTTGTAGATTTTTCCCAGGTCCTGGGAATCCTGAGATATAAAACATGAGACTTGGCCAGCAATATCAGATTTCCTGGGAGGGCAAGAAGAGGAGGTTGTGTTCAGTCACTGGCCAATCAGTCAGTCATCCAAGCCTATGTAATTAAAGGCTAATAAAATCTGAACCACACAAATAGAGTGTACTTGCTGGTGGGTGACACACGTTGATGTGCCAGCAAAGTGACACATCTTGAGGACAAAGAATCTCCATGTTTGGAACCCTCCTATCCTCACCCTTTGAGTCTCTTCATTTGGTTGATCATGATTTGTATCCTTTATAATAAAACTGCATTCATAATTATAGCACTTTCTTAAGTTCCATGAGTCATTCTTGAAAATTATCAAATCTGAGAGGACAGTGATAATCACCAAATTTGTAGCCCATTAGTTGTGTAGGTGGCTGATGAACCTCAGAGTTTTCAGTTTCACCTCCTCTGAAGAGGAGAGTCTTCTGGAGACTCAGAGGGCAACCTGAGAAGTCTACACTAGCTCCAGTAGTTAGTATCAGAATTACATTGCAGAATTTAATAAAAAAGAAGAGCAGAAAGAAGGCAAAATTGTGTTTAGAAAATAGGAAGAAAGAAGGAGGTAGGTATAGACCAAACCAGTGGGAGCTAAGGGTATGCAAAATATGGAGTTTGAATGTTTTCCCTAAGTGCAATAGAAAGTTTTTTAAAAATTTAAAGCAGATAAAAAATGGAAATAGAATTATGGTTAAAACCTTACCCTGGATGATGTGTGGAAAACTGCAGACTGTTTGGTGGCTACAATGACTATCCAGTGAAGATCATCCAGGCATGGACGTGTGTAGTCACACTGGAAATGGAGATATCGGGATTTATGTTGGTTTTAGAGCCTCAAGTCTTGCAGCTGGTTGGATGAGGAGTAAAGAAACTGAGAGGAGACAAAGGGCTATTTATTCTTAGGTATTGACCTGAACTGCCAATGCAGGAGACATGAGAGACAGATTCAGTTCCTGGGTAGGGAAAATCCCCTGGAGGAGTGTGTGGCAACCCATACCAGTATTCTTGCCTGGAGAATTCCATGAAGAGAGGAGCCTGATGGGCTACAATCCACACAGTTGCACAGAGTCAGACACAACTGAAGTGACTTAGGATGAATGCATGCATTGGCCTGAAAGTAGAAAGTACTGAGATTGGAAAAAAAAAAATGGGGGGAAGAACTGACCTATTAGGAGAGATGGGAAGAATTTTGTGTATCTTAAGATGGTTTATTGTGGCAGAAGATTGATGACTTCCCCAAATATTTTTTCATCCAGATTTGGAAACTGTGAGTACACTACTGTATATATTTGTGGGGAAATAAGGTTTCAAATAATTGGGCATTAAAAATAGAGAAATTATTGTGTATTATTTGGATGAGTCCAATGTAATTACGGTTTTTATAAGAGTGGAAGAGAGAAGTACAAGAAAGAGAATGAGAAAGATGGCAGAGTGAGGACTCAACTCAATGATGCTGACTCTGAATATGGTTAAGTGGGACATAATCCAAGGAATGCAGGTGGCTTCCAGAAAAGGCAAGGAAATGGATTTTCTCAGAAACCCTCAAGAAGGGAACGCAACATTACTGACAGCTTGATTTTAGCCCAGGAGAAGCCTGTGATAGAATTCTAATATATAGAGATACAATATTATTATGTGGTTGAAATCAGTAAATTTGTGGTAATTTTTTACAGCAGCAATAAAAAAACTAATATACCTGTTAATCATACAATTAGAGGTTTTCAGAAAGAAGTTATTTTATAAATATTTAGTTCAGAGAAGGTTGGATAAAGAGATTCAGACATGAGGGTCAAGGACATAATGACAAAAAGGCAGATAGACAAAGGAGAGGCTAATTTAGATAATACATAGGTTAAGATAGTACAACTCAGCATTTTGGAAGTCTACTACTACACAGATACTGTGTAGCATAATGAGGGAATTATTTAAGGTATGTTTTGTGTCAAGTTACACGTGTGAAAACTTATTATAATTGCTGATGTATTTTTTACATTGTGAATTATTTTGTTTAAGGTATTCAAATTTATATTTTTATCTAGTATAGTTTTTAACATGGAAGTGAGCATCAGAATGCAAGTAACTGAGAAAAGAAGAGAAGCTCAAGGCAAAGGAGAAAAGGCAAGATATACCTATCTGAATGCAGAGTCCCAGAGAAGAGCAAGGAGAGGTAAGAAAGCCTCCTCAGTGATCCATGCAAAGAAATAGAGGAAAACAATAGAATGGGGAAGACTAGAGATACGCAGAGGACACCATCTTTATGGCAGAAAGCGAAGAGGAACTGAAGAACATCTTGATGAAAGTGAAAGAGGACAGTGAAAAAGCTAGTCTAAAACTCAACATTCAAAAAACTAAAATCATGGCATCTGGTCCCATCACTTCATGGCAAATAGATGGTGAAACAGTGGAAACAGTGACAGACTTTATTTTATTGGGCTCCAAAATCAATGCAGATGGTGACTGCAGCCATGAAATTAAAAGACACTTGCTCCTTGGAAGAAAAGCTATGACCAATCTAGGCAGCATATTAAAAAGCAGAGACATTACTTTGCCAACAAATGTCCAACTAGTCAAAGCGATGGTTTTCCCAGTAGTCATGTATGGATGTGAGAGCTGGAATATAAAGAAAGCTGAGCGCCAAAGAATTGATGCTTTTGAACTGTGGTGTTGGAGAAGACTCCTGAGAGTCTCTTGGACTGCAAGGAGATCCAACCAGTCCATCCTAAAGGAAATCAGTCTTGAATATTCATTGGAAGGGCTGATGCTGAAGCTGAAACTCCAATACTTTGGCCACCTGATGTGAAGAACTGACTTATTGGTAAGAACTGACTTATTTACCCCTGATGCTGGTAAAGATTGAAGGCAGGAGGAGAAGGGGACGACAAAGGATGAAATGGTTGGATGTCCACTGACTCGATGGACATGAGTTTGAGCAAGCTCCAGGAGTTGGTGATGGACAGGGAAGTCTAGTGTGCTGCAGTCCATGGGGTTGCAAAGAGTCTGACACAATTGAGCAACTAAACTGAATTGAACTGAAGCATCAGAAAATAATTAACACAGAGGTTTAGATACGAAAGATAACTTTTAAAATGTATTCTATATTAGGAAGATTGGAAGATTTCTTGTTTTCTTTTTCTTCTTAGACATAATTTCATACTTCTTGAAAACTACTGAAGAAATTCCAAGAGAGCACTGATCAAGTACAAATATGAACAATTTTCTGTTTGCAAACAATAATTATTACATCTCAAAGGGTTACAAAATGTATATTAATGACTTTTTTTTATCATTTCTTGTCAATTATTTTGAGAAATGATAAAAATTATTCCCTACAAATTGTCAGCAATTAGAGTCCATTTCTCTGTGTTTGGTACACATATTTCATATTATACTATAGTGACATAATAATTGACTAAAGTGTTTAACCAATTGTACTTTGAGGGTTATTTTCCTTCACTCTAGAAGTATCTTATTGAGACAATAATGAATTCTTTGGAGCCAATCTTATTCTCTCCGGTTGAAAAGACTTTATTATTTATCACAGATAGAGAAAGGCAGTTTTCTTCACTGAAAAAAAGCAAATTAAAGTGAAATGAAGAAAAGGGGATTGCTGGAGCAAAAATTTGAGAAAGCTGCTTCGTGAGAATAAAGCGGGCTGTGAGGAGAAGCTGGCATTTTACAGTCAGATGTTGCCTTTCACTAGTATCTGTTAAATTTAAAGACACCATGAAAATTGTGTGACATTGCATTCAAATGCTTTTAGACCTCTCTTTGGATACAAAATGTAGGTTTCATGTAGCTTTTATCTCTCCAAGCTGGTGGAGACTAGGGCAAAGCTGTTTGTGCTTCAGAGCACTGCGAGTTAGTTACAGAATACAAATGCAGCCACACAAGAACTTGGGCAGCTTATTTTCAATTGTACTTTTTAACTGCAATGTTTTAGTATTTTTTCATACTAAAAATTAGCTGCTGTATGGATAGATTACTCAAACCCAGTCACATTATTTATGTACTATCAAAGTTAATTTTTTAAGCTCATCTATCAAAGCATTTTTAGCATTTGCAAAAAAATCTTTAAACATTCAATCATTTGAGAAGTTCCCTGGTTCTGGAATATCCTCAAGTGTTGTGAAAGTAAAAGCACACCCCCTCGCCTTCCTAAGAGGTGGAGGGCTTTACTTCATCTCTTTCCTGGACAAGGGTCCTCTTCTGTTTGTTTTCATTTCTTTGTTTAATGAGACAATGGTACTTGAAGCATATATTTAAATACACAATTTTCAAAGTTCAAATAAGTATTTTAATTTCTTTAACCATTAAGATAATGAGCATATTCATTATTCCCCAAAGTTTCCTTTTGTTTCTTTGCAATGCCTCCCTCCTGCCTCTACAGCCAATCCCCAGGCAACAACTGATCTGCTTTGTCAAAGTGGATCAGTGTGTATGATTTCAAATTTCATATGAAAGAATTTATAGAGTATGTATCTTTAATTTTGTTCTTACTTTTTTTATTCAGATACATTTTTTGAAATTCATTATGTTGCAGGATGAATCAATACTTAATTTATTTTTAATGCAGCACAGTATTCTAGTGAATGTTATTGTTGTTGCTCAGTCACCAAGTCATGTCTGACTCTAAAGTATGGAAATCTTACAATTTATGTGTCTATTCCGTATGTTGATGGATATTACAAATAATATTGCTGTGTGGTTATAAGCTGCATTTGCCCAGGGACTGATGATGTTGAATATGTTTTCATGAGTTTGTTGGTCATCTATCTTTGGGAAAGTGTCTGAATCTTTTGTCCATTAAAAAAAATGGGATCATATTTTTTACGAAATTTATTATATTCATTAAGAGTCTGAGCTTCTAAAATTCTTTCTAAAGGCCATATTCTGGATACAAGCTCATTATGAGACACATGATGTACAAAGAGCAAATATTTTCTTTGTCTGTGGCCTGTCTTTTCATTCAACTCTGGAGGAAGAAACCGGAAGTGTCAAATTTAAATTCTACAAGTCTACACTACACACTTCCTTCTCAGGAATAATCAGGAGTAAAATATTATTACATCAAAGAACAACCATAATGATAGAATTTGGATAATTAGAAGCTATAAGCTGTTTAATGACAGGGCATAGGTTGATCTCTGAAATCCAGGCATCTTAAAATAATGATTTGTTCAAATAATACTTCCAAGGAGAATTTTGTGATAATAGAAAATAAAACAAAATTGTAGATTTTTTATACAGCCTCCATATTTGACAAGAAATAAGACTGGCATTTTGAGAATATGCTCAATTTGATATCAGTTCTAAATTTATGAATTTGAATTATGTTTGCACTTCTCTAGCTGCAAAAGGAGAAACAATATATTCTCTCTTTGAGACTATTTTTCACTATCATTATTTTCAAGACTAAGCAATGGAATTCCACAGTTAATACTAAAGGAAGATAACAGGTCTAAAACAAGTACATTAGTGGAGCCTGGTAGCTCCCTGAATTAAGGAGATAGAACTCCATGTCTTGTGAAGCCAAGGTGGGTAGAATTTGCAGGTCAGAGTACTGCAGAAAAGAGAGTTACCCAAGGAAAGAAGTTCAAATATATTCAGAAGGGCTTCCTTGAATATTCAGTTGATTACTAATCAGAGAATGAAGTAAAGACAATACCTGGTGCCAGGGAAAGGACTTCTTCAAAAATTCAGAGGTAAGAATATCTGGCATTAAAGAGAATATGGAACAACACATGTGCTTAACAACCAAAGTAGAAAACTTTATATTTGGGGGCAGAGGGGGGTGAGGTTGGAGGGACAGTTGGTTACAGTATTAAGCAGGATGTTGCCACAAAAGTGGCAGAAAAAATAATCCTAGACTAAACATAGTTCTAATCCAGCCTAGAAAAGTTTAAAAGCAAGATTCGAATGGTAAAACTATTATCAAAAACTTAACCATATTCTGGAACCAAGCTCAAAAATATAGTAACATAAAAATATTTTAGTTAAGAATCAAGGTAAAATTCAGAATGTCTGGTAACCCCCAAAATGACCAGATATGAAAAAAAGGAGGAAAAGAGAAAATCTAATGAGGAAAACTTAAAAACTGACCCCAGAATTATGCAGATGGTAGAAATTTTAAAAAAGAACAAACATTAAAACACTGATTATGAAAATATACTTTATGTCCATGTTGGTTAATTTGGTCTTTGGCAGTTTCCAAATAACTTTTAAAGTTATTATTTTTCCTTTGTGGTTAACATCATGTTGATGTATATTGCCGATATCAGTTTATGATGTGTTTCTAATTATGGAAAATTTGTCATAATTTTTAACATTCAAAGTGAAAAAGAAACCATATGCTCCAAAGGGCAATGAATTGGCCTTGCTATTTATTTACATCTACCAGCACTTACCTAGCTACTCATATTTTGAAGCACAGCTAGTTTTGTAAAGCGGGGGAGAAAATCTTCCTTTCACCTCTTTGAATTATGGACTCTGGGCTTAGAGAACAAAATTTCTCCCTGGAGATCATCTACACACTTTAAGGGCAGGGAAGCCTGGTGTGCTGCAGTCCATGGAATCTCACTGGAGAGTCAGACTGAGCAATTGAACAACAACAGAGTTTAAGCTACTTGATTCTGCAAGGTGACAAGAAGGTGGGTTTAGGGCTTAGACTTCTTCTGAATCTCAACTATTCTTTTTGATTTGGGACAGATTATGTGATTCCTCCAATGCACCTCATCCACAAAATGGAAATCATAATAATTGCTAAAGAAAACAAATAATATAAAAATGCCTAGAACATAATAGGAACTTACGAAATGTCAACTTTAAGGGAAAATGATGTTGAAGAAGTGAGCATGCATATTTAAAGAAATGAAAATCGAAATTTTTAAATATGTTTAAACAGAAGGCATGTGTTCTTTTCCTGTTTGGTTATTATTTGTGTGTGCATGCCTGTGTGTATGTGCATGTGTGTAGTGGATTTATAAATTATTTTATCCTCCTTTCAATAAATCTAATTTAAAAATGTAGACTGTTAGAATCGATATTTTACTAGGGTGAGAACTTACTACTTGACTCCTGTGTTTGGAAGAGGTATAGTAAATTTTTAAACTACTTAAAACTTTTGCTATTTGGGTCATTGGTAGGAAATTCAATGATTTGTGAGTTGGTGCTCTATATAATGTGCAAAGCAGTATACAAAGTACAATTTTAACAGTACTTGTTAACATTTTTCACTATGTTAATTTTAATGAAAACAATTAAATAAATGTTACTTTATGTGGAGCTCCATGACTCAATAATCACTGCAGGTGCCTGCCAATACACAACAGCTTTTCTTTCCCACTTACCATTCCATTAGACAGAGTAATAAGTAGCAGCGTAGGGGAAATGTATGTTAAATAGTAAAAAAAAAACAAAAACAAAAACATTTCACTGGTATTAATCTCACAGTCATATTGATAGTTACTAAAAAAATAGGATTAATGAATAAATCATACTAATCTGACCTAAGAAATGGATTCAGTTACTTTTCTTTGAAAGGGTCATTTCGTTACTCTTTCAACTGCTTAAGTTCAGTTCAGTTGCTCAGTCCTGTCCGACTCTTTGCGACCCCATGAATCACAGCACGCCAGGCCTCCCTGTCCATCACCAACTCCCGGAGTTCATTCAAACTCACCTCCATCGAGTCGGTGATGCCATCCAGCCATCTCATTCTCTGTCGTCCCCTTCTCCTCCCGTCCCCAATCCTTCCCAGCATCAGAGTCTTTTCCAGTGAGTCAATTCATTGCATGAGGTGGCCAAAGTATTGGAGTTTCAGCAGTCCTTCCAATGAACACCCAGGATCGATCTCCTTTAGAATGGACTGGTTGAATCTCCTTGCAGTCCAAGGGACTCTCAAGAGTCTTCTCCAGCACCACAGTTCAAAAGCATCAACTGCTTACCAATTCATAAAAGGTTAAATGAAACATTATTTTCATTATGTCTCTTCACAGCCATCTTGGGTGATTATCTCGAGCTAGTCAGGTTACATGATTATTTTGCTTCTATGTAAGGCAATTGGAGGGACTGATGCTAAAGCTGAAGCTGCAATACTTTGGCCACCTCATGCGACGAGTTGACTCACTGGAAAAGACTCTGATGGTGGGAAAGGTTGGGGGCGGGAGGAGAAGGGGACGACCGAGAATGAGATGGCTAGATGGCATCACTGACTCTGTGGACATGAGTTTGAGTGTACTCTGGGAGTTGGTGATGGACAGGGAGGCCTGGTGTGCTGTGATTCATGGGGTCGCGGAGAGTCAGACACGACTGAGCGACTGAACTGAACTGAACTGAAGGCAATGTGGAATTTATGAAATTTATTGGATATTTTGAAAGACTGGCAATTTAATAATGTTAGTAGCTAGGGCATGCTTGATTCAGAAGATAGACTGTGGAGACTTACAATGGCTATCTAAAGGAGTCTGGTGAATTAAAATAATTAAATAATGTTTTCCAGGGCCCCTCCTGCACCACGGGCTGGTGAGGAGATGGTGGCAAAGGTTTCCTGGCCATCCCCCTCCAACTTCTTCCCAGCGGGAGCTGCAGCCGGTTGGCCTGGGATGAGATTTCATTCTCTCCATTCAAAGGACATCCTTTCTGAGCTGCTGTGAACACATTTGGAATGATACTGTGTATTTCCATCAGATGGAGAATTAGCTGAACCTTGACTAAAGATTGCTGCACTGGACAACTTCAGAATATTATTCGCCATGTCACCCAACAGGAGTCAGAACCTCCATGGACTGAAGTCCATTGGCCTCGACCAGAGCTGGGACGACCTCAGAGCTGGCATCCAGCAAGTGTATACCAGTCAGAGCATGGCCAAGTCCGGATCCACAGAACTCTGCACTCAAACGTGTAACTACCGCACGAGTGTTCACCAGTCCAACCAGGCTCGAGGGCTGGTATCTCTCCTAAATCGAAAAAGGAGCAGATGCCGGGGGAGCTCAGTTTGCGGGCTTGGAATTGTACAAACGGCTTAAAGAATTCCTGAAGAATTACTTGACAAATCTTCTTAAGGACGGAGACGATTTTACGGATGTGAGTATACTGAAGTTCTACACTAAGCAGTGGGAAGACTACCGATTTTCAAGCAAAGCACTGAACGGGATTTGTGCCTACCTCAATAGACATTGGGATCACCACGAATGTGATGAAGGATGGAAAGGAATCTATGGAATCTAATCTCTTGCATTGGTGACTTGGAGAGACTGTCTTTTCAGGCCACTGAATAAAGAGGTAACAAATGCTGTTTTAAAACTCATTGAAAAAGAAATGGTGAAACCTTCAATACAAGACTGGCAAGTGGAGTTGTACGGTCTTAGGTGGAACTGGGGCTGAATGAAGATGATGCCTTTGTGAAGGGCCCTATGCTAACAGTGTACAAAGAATCCTTGAATCTCAGTTTCTGGATGACACAGAAAGATTTTTTTACCAGAGAGTGTACTGAATTATTGCAGCAGAACCTGGTTACTGAATATATGAAAAAGGCAGAGGCTCCTTTGCTGGAGGAGCAGCAGAGGGTCCAGGTGTATCTTCATGAGAGCATGGAGGGCAAGCTTGCCAGGAAGTGCCAGAAGGTGCTCATCAAGAAATACCTGGAGATCTTCCATACAGTTCCTGAACCTGCTGGATGCTGACAAAAATGAAGATTTGGGTCGCATGTATAATCTTGTATCTAGAATCCAAGATCGCCTGGAAGAACTGAAAAAACTCCTGGAGACACACATTCATAATAAGAGTTTTGCAGCAATTGAGAAGTGTGGAGAAGCTGCGTTAAAAGACCCCAAAATGTAGGTACAGTGTTGGATGTTCATAAAAAATACAATGCCTTGATGATGTCGGCATTCAACAACGATGCTGGCTTCGTGGCCTCACTGGACAAGGCTTGAGTTTGCTTCATAAACAACGTGGTTACTGAAATGGCTCAATCGTCTAGTAAACCCCCCTAGTTGCTGACTTGATACTGTGACTCCCTGTTAAAGAAGAGTTCAAAGAACCCATAAGAAGCAGAACTTGAAGACACACTCAACCAAGTGATAGTGGGCTTCAAATAAATCGAGGACAAAGATGTGTTTCAGAAGTTCTACACGAAGAGGTTGTCTCTGCTGGCCAAGAGGTTGTCAGTCAGAGCATGTGAGCAATGATGCCGAGGTGAGCACAATCTCTAAGCTACAGCAAGCTTGTGGAGCAGTTCAAAAAGGACCTGACGAACTCTGAGCCACTGGACTTGGATTTCAATATTCAAGTACTGAGTTCCAGATTCTGGCCATTTCAGCAACCTTGTATGTTTGCCTTGCTGTCGTAGCTGGAAGGGAGTTACCAGCAATTCACAGCCTTTTACGCCAGCCGTCACAATGGCAGAGAATTGACACGGTTATATCAAGTGTCAAAAGGAGAATTAGTAACAAACTACTTCAAAAACAGATAGAGGGTGGGATGATTTGGGAGAATGGCATTGAAACATGTATATTATCATATGTGAAACATATCATTTGTTCACATATAATATACAGGTTCAATGCACGATACAGGATGCTCAGGGCTGGTGCACTGGGATGACCCAGAGGGATGATACGGGGAGGGAGGTGGGAGGGAGGTTCAAGATGGGCAACACATGTACACCCATGGCTGATTCATGTCAATGTATGACAAAACCAATACAATATTGTAAAGTAATTACCCTCCAATTAAAATAAATAAATTAAAACAAACAAACAAAACCAGATACACTTTGCGGTCATACACAGTCCAGATGGACATCCTACTCCAGTACAACACAGATGATGCTTACGCCATCAGCAGCTGACTGGAGCACCCAGATCAAAACGGACATTTTGGCACAAGTCCTACAGTTTTATTGAAGTGAAAATTATTGGTCTTGTAAGATGAAAATGTAAATTCTGATGAGGTGGAATTGAAGCCAGATCCGGGAGTTGATGATGGACAGGGAGGTCTGGCGTGCTGTGATTCATGGGGTCGCAGAGAGTCGGACACGACTGAGTGACTGAACTGAACTGAACTGACTGACCTTAATAAAATTATATCTTGGTTATAATAATAAGAAATGAAGGGTTAACTTCAATGTGCCAATGAAAAGGGAACAGAACCAGGAACAAGAAACCACACACCTAAACATCCAGGAGAAGGAAACGGTAACCCACTCCAGTATTCTTGCTTGGAGAATCCCATGGACGGAGAAGTCTGGTTAGGCTACAGTCCACGGGGTCGCAAAGAGTCGGACACGACTGAGCGACGGAACCGAAAGGAACGGAAAGGAAACATCCAGGAAGATCGCATACTACTGATTCAGGCAAAATTATGAAAATGAGGAAGGTCCTAAAACACTAGCAGTTACCTAGAGAAGTACTGATTCAGCTGTCCTCAAGATTCAAGCGCCGGATCCCAGTTAATTAAGAAATGCATTGACATTCTGATCGAGAAAGAGTATCTGGAGCGAGTGGACAGGGAGGAGGACACTTACAGTTTCCTGGCTTAAACCCAAAGAGTCTGAGCGCGGGCACAGCCCCTCGGCCCGGCGGGGTGGGGAGCCCAGTGCGCGCGGCAGAGCCTCCGGACTCCTGCTCGGCCTGAGGCCCAGGCTCCCATCGCGGGCTGGGGCGACTGGAGCTGCTCAGGATCGCCACACTTCATGTCTGTCCATACGGGCACTGACGCCATTTAACCTAATTTAAGACCAGAGGGTGGGAACTTCCACGCTGAGGGCTGCATGCTTCTGCATCCGAATCAACCCATTGGCCACTTGAGCACCGGCTCCTTGCCGGGGCCCCTCTCAAGCCAGCAGGTCTGGAGAGCCGGTCTGAACCGACCCACGTGTAATCTGCTATGAAAAGCCACTCGTATAGTGTGTTTCATCTTTTAATGTGTGAAAATAAAATTAAAGGATTTCTGTACAAAAAAATATTTTCCACAAACACATATAATTACATCAAATCATTTATTATAGTTTGACTTTATATGACTATATTTAGTTACATAATATGAAGACATTTAACGAACTGGAATGGCAATTTATACTAAGATCACAACTATCCACATTTTAGAATTATTTGCCGAAGACATCTATAACCAAGACATCAAAATGTCAAATTTTGTTTATATGTATATTTATTTCCTTATAATCAAATATTTATACTTAAATTTATAAATATTTAATTAGAAAAGTATACTAAGTAACTAAATAAATAATGTATGAAATAAATTCAATTTGCCACCAAAGAGACGTTACAAATTCTACAGGAACTTTTCTTTCCACAAAGTGTAAAGGGTTTCTTTTATTTTTTTCTTTTTTAAAAATATATTTTAATTGGAGGCTAATTACTTTACAATATTGTAGTGGTTTTTGCCATACACTGACATGAATCAGCCATGGGTGTACATGCGTTCCCCATCTTGAACCCTGCTCCCACCTCCCTCCCCATCCCATCCCTCAGGGTCATCCCAGTGCACTGGCCCTGAGCACCCTGTCTTATGCATCGAACCTGGACTGATGATCTATTTCACATATGATAACATGACCAACCTAGATAGTATATTAAAAAGCAGAGACATTACTTTGCCAACAAAGGTCCATCTAGTCAAGACTACGGTTTTTCCAGTGGTCATGTATGGATGTGAGAGTTGGACTGTGAAGAAAGCTGATCACCGAAGAATTGATGCTTTTGAACTGTGGTACTGGAGAAGACTCTTGAGAGTCCCTTGGACTGCAATGAGATCCAACCAGTCCATTCTAGAGGAGATCAATCCTGGGTGTTCATTGGAAGGACTGATGCTAAAGCTGAAACTGCAATACTTTGGCCACCTCATGCTACGAGTTGACTCACTGGAAAAGACTCTGATGCTAGGAGGGATTGGGGGCAGGAGGAGAAGGGCATGACAGAGAATGAGATGGCTGGATGGCATCACCGACTCGATGAGTTTGAGTGAACTCCGGGAGTTGGTGATAGACAGGGAGGCCTGGCGTGCTGTGATTCATGGGGTCACAGAGTCAGACACGACTAAGCGACTGAACTGAACTGAATATACATGTTTCAATGCCATTCTCCCAAGTCATCCCACCCTCACCCTCTCCCACAGAGTCCAAAAGACTTTTCTATACATCTGTGTCTCTTTTGCTGTCTCACATACAGGGTTACCATTACCATCTTTCTAAATTCCATATATATGCATTAGTATACTGTATTGGTGGTTTTCTTTCTGACTTACTTTACTCTGTATAATAGGCTCCAATTTCATCCACCTCATTAGAACTGATTTAAATGCATTTTTAATGGCTGAGTAATATTCCATTGTGTATATGTGCCACAGCTTTCTTATACATTCGTGTGCTGATGGACATCTAGGTTGCTTCCATGTCCTGGCTATTGTAAACAGTGCTGTGATGAACATTGGGGTACACGTGTCTCTTTCAATTCTGGTTTCCTTGGTGTGTATGCCCAGCAGTGGGGTTGCTGGGTCATATGGGAGTTCTATTTCCAGATTTGTAAGGAATCTCCACACTGTTCTCCATAGTGGCTGTACTAGTTTTCATTCCCACCAACAGTGTAAGAGGGTTCCCTTTTCTCCACACCTTCTCTAGCATTTATTTTTTGTAGACTTTTTGATAGCAGCCATTCTGATTGGCATGAGATTGTACCTCATTGTGCTTTTGATTTGCATTTCTCTCCTAATGAGTGATGTTGAGCATCTTTTCATGTGTTTGTTAGCCTTCTTTGGAGAAATGTATGTTTAGTGCTTTGGCCCATTTTTTATTGCGTAGTTTATTTTTCTGGAATTGAGCTGCAGGAGCTGCTTTTATATTTTTGAGATTAGGGTTTCTTTTAACTATCTTTAACATAGTCAAGGTTTTTAAGTCAATAAATTTTTAAGGAACTGCACACCTTCTGATTTTCCACTGCCAGTCTCTATGGCTTGTGATGCACAGCAAGATTGTAACTGCACAGTACAGACTGGGGGAGATTAGTGTGCAGCATGGTTAAAATGTCATCTTTGGTAAAAATAAGATATTACTGCTTTTGTTCTTTCTTTTTGAAGGCTATAAATACACACTTTATTGGATAGATCACGTGTTATTCTAAAGTTGACTGTAAATGTAATAAATTATTTCCTTAACAATAAAAAATGTAATTTATTCTGCCATAAGCTAAAAATGCTTTTCTGTGGGAAAGCTACATCAAGTTATTATAAAGATACACTGAATTTCAGAACTCAGAAAATACTAAGAATTGTGTAGGCATGCATTTGTATAAAATACTAATATTTTGGAATGAGAAATTTTTTGAAGCTTCTGTTTACTATGATCCTAGAGTAGGAAATGGCAACCCACTCTAGTATTCTTGCCTGAAGAATTCCATGGACAAAGGAGCCTGGTGGGCTACAATCAATGGGTCTGCAGAGTGTCGGAATGACTGACTGACTGACTGAGCACATTGGTTATGATATATTTAAACATACAATTATGAAATAGTAATATAATGTACCATGACCCACTGGTATTGGGTGGCCCTACATGGCATGGCTTAGTTTCATTGAGTTAGACAAAATGTGGTCCATGTGATTAGACTGCCTAGTTTTCTGTGATTGTAGTTTCAGTCTGTCTGCCTTCTGATGCCCTCTCTCAGCACCTAGTATCTTAGTGGGGTTTTTCTTACCTTGGACGTGGGGTATCTCTTTACGGCTGCTCCAGCAAAGTGCAGCCATGGCTGCTTACCTTAGACATGGGGTATTTCCTCACTGCCATCACTCCTGAACTTGGACGTGGGGTATCTCCTCACCACTGCTGCTCCTGACCTTGGATGCGGGGTATCTCTTCTTGGCTGCTCCAGTGCCTGCACAGCCGCCGCTTGCCACCATGCCAGAATATTATCAAGTACTTTAACTCTCCTCCCATCTTTCAGGTGGAATTCCCTGAGTCTTCTGGTGCTGTGGAAAAAAAAAAAAAAAGGCTCAAAAGATCGTCACGACCCAAATAATCACGATGGTGTGATCACTCACCTAGACCCAGTCATCCAGGAATATGAAGTCCAAGGGGCCTTAGAAAGCATCACTATGAACAAAGCTAGTGGAGGAGATGGAATTCCAGTTGAACTATTTCAAATCCTGAAAGATGATGCCGTGAACGTGCTACACTCAATATGTCAGCAAATTTGGAAAACTCAGCAGTGGCCACAGGACTGGAAAAGGTCAGTTTTCATTCCAATCCCAAAGAAAGGCAATGCCAAAGAATGGTCAAACTACCACACAATTGCACTCATCTCACATGCTATTAATGTAATGCTCAAAATTCTCCAAGCCAGGCTTCAGCAACACATGAACCATGAACTTCCAGATGTTCAAGCTGGTTTCAGAAAAGGCAGAGGAACAAGAGATCAAATAGCCAACATCTGCTGGATCATCGAAAAAGCAAGAGAGTTCCAGAAAAACATCTCTTCCTGCTTCATTGACTATGAAAACATCTCTTTCTGCTTTATTGACTATGCCAAAACCTTTGACTGTGTGGATCACAATAAACTGTGAAAAACTCTGAAAGAGTTGAGAATACCAGACCACCTGACCTGCTTCTTGAGAAACCTATATGCAGGTCTGGAAGCAACAGTTAGAACTGGACATGGAACAAAGACTGTTTCAAAATTGGGAAAGGAGTTTCCAAGTAGGGAAAGGCTGTATATTGTCACCCTGCTTATTTAACTTATATGCAGAGTACATCATGAGAAATGCTGGGCTGGAAAAGCACAAGCTGTAATCAAGACTGACAAGAGAAACCTCAATAATCTCAGATATGCATATGACACCACCCTTATGGCAGAAAGTGAAGAGGAACTAAAAAGCCTCTTGATGAAAGTGAAAGAGGAGAGTGAAAAAGTTGGCTTAAAGTTCAACATTCAGAAAACTAAGATCATGGCATCTGGTCTCATCACTTCATGGGAAATAGATGGGGAAACAGTGGAAAACAGTGGCTTACTTTATTTTTTGGGGCCTCAAAATCATTGCAGATGGTGATTGCAGCCATGAAATTAAAAGATGCTTACTCCTGGAAGGAAAGTTATGGCCAACCTAGATAGCATATTAAAATGCAGAGACGTTACTTTGCCAACAATGGTCTGCCTAGTCAAGGTTTTTCCAGTAGTCATGTATGGATGTGAGAGTTGGACTGTAAAGAAAGCTGAGTGCCAAAAAATTGATGCTTTTGAACTGTGGTGTTGGAGAAGACTCTTGAGCATCCCTTGGACTGCAAGGAGATCCAACCATTACATCCTAAAGGAGATCAGTCCTGGGTCTTCATTAGAAGGACTGATTTGAAGCTGAAACTCCAGTACTTTGGCCACCTGATGCGAAGAGCTGACTCATTTGAAAAGACCCTGATGCTAGGAAAGATTGAGGGCAGGAGGAGAAGGGGAAAACAGAGGATGAGCTTGTTGGATGGCATCACGGGCTCAGTGGACATGAGTCTGGGTAAACTCCGGGAGTTGATGATGCACAAGGAGGCCTGGCATGCTGTGGTCCACAGGATTGCAAAGAGTTGGACAGAACTGAGTGACTGAACTGAGCTGAACTAAATATAATGTAATATTCTGACTGATTTATAATACTGAATGTACTAGTTTCCTAGATCCACACTAATAATTACCCAAACCAGGAGGCTTAAAATGAGAAATATATTCTCTCATATCTCTGGAGGTAAAAGCTCTAAATCAAGGTATTGACAGGGCTATGCTCTCTCTCTCTCTGAAGGCTCTAGGGGGGACTTTACTGATTCTTCTGGCTTCTAGTGTTTCCTTGGCTTGAAGGTGCATCTTTCCTTCATTGTCACATGGTATTATCCCTGTCTATCTGTGCCTCTCTGTCCAAATTTCCCTCTCCTTATATGTTTCCAGGTAGGTATGACACCAACTTGAGGGGAAACTACTCAACTCAGTACGTAACATACCAAAATCCAAATTATAATGCTTACAGGAAAGTTCAGTATTCCAGGTTTCTACTGAATTTATTGATTGTTGGTCTCATGTAAGGTTTTATCAGACTCATGGTAAATTTTATTGTACGTTCAGCAGTGGTGGCTAATTGTGGCACATGGACTTAGTTGCTCATGGCTTGTGGGATCTTCCTGGATCAGGGATTGAACCAGTGTCTCCTACATTGGCAGATGGATTCTTTAGGGCTTTCCAGGGGACACAGGGGCTAATGCAGGGGATGCACCAGATGCAAGTTCTATCTCTGGGCCAGGAAAATCCCCTGGAGAAGGGAATGACAACCCATTCCAGTACTCTTGCCTGGAAAATTCCATAGACAGACAAGCCTGACAGGCTACAGTACATGGGGGTGCAAAGAACTGGACATGACTGAGCGACTGTCAGTATGTATGTATGAATGCATACATGCATAAAAGGAATGCAAGCATGAAGCAGTGCTGAACATTCAATATGATGAAAAACAAGTAAGAATATAGGAATAATAAGGAGCTATTTAAAATGGTGAAACTTAAATAATCATGTCTGTAACAATCTTGGAATCTTGGAAAAAAGTAAAGCAAATTAATGGAACTATTAATATTTTCTTCTCTAACTTTGGAAGTTGACTATAATAACAAAAGAGAAAAAATTTATGTTTAAAGTAAGAAATTGTGAGTTGCTTCTAAAATTATATAAACATAATTTTGATAATCTAACATTTAAGTACTTCTTTCCCTAAAACTGACTTTCTGATAGTCAATTCATTAAATGGGACTGGTCAGACTTTAAGATATATTTTGTATAGCGTCACTAAATGACCTGAGATATTTTGTATTCATGAGCTTATTGAAAGATGCTTGTTCCAATCAGTGCTTTAAAGAGAGGAGAATTAGTTCTGTCAATTATATATTAGCTATAATACATGTAGCTCTGAGCTTGCTAGATGAAAGTTATTTATAAGACTTATAAAACCCAGCAGTAAGTCACTTCATATATGAGTAATTGGAATATGCCACTAGCAGATATTTTTTTCTTTCAGAGCATTTTTGTAATAAATTAAAATGTGGTACTTAATATATTCACAATAAATAACTGATCTCTGTGAAATTTGAAGGTTTTTATACTCGTTTTTAAAACCATGGGGGAAAATGTTTTAAGTTGGAAAAAAGATAGTTTTGTTCCAAGTAGTAAGATAAAAATGAAAAAAGAAAAGATTTTAAAATAAATGTATGACGTTTTAGATTCATATAATTTATATTTTTACACAAGTTTTGGTTTGGTTTGAAATAATTTGAAGTCTAGTGCACATCTAGTATCAGATTAATTGAAAAGCAAAAATGTTTTAAAGCATTTGTAAATTTTACAGCAAAATGAAATATGAATACAGGAGATGGCATGTTTTAATATGTAGAAAAATATTATTGTCTAGTAGTGTTCTCTTACTGAGTTTAGTCTGAGAATCTGGAAAAAGACAAGAAAAATATTATCAAGTCAAAGACTTATGAAACTTAAGACATAAAAGAATGATGGTCCAGAATGAAAAGAGTAAGAAAAACCAGGACTGCGAGTGTGGCACTCAGGGTTGCTTTCCCTTTATTCTCCGGATTCAAAAATAGGTAACTGAGAAGCTTCGAAGCTGAACTGAACTTTTCACACTCTCCCAGGACTAGGAGATAATAATTTCAATATTATTTAAAATTTTGCACTAACTAGCTCTTTCTTGTGGGGCCCCTCCTGGGCATTGCAGAATGTATAACATCATCTCTGGTCTCTGCACACTAGATGCCAGTAGCAACAAACTTTCTCTTCAAAATGTAACAACCAAATTGTCCCCAGGTAATAGATCTGAACTGGGGCTTCCCTAGTGGCTCAGATGGTAACCAATCTGCCTGCAATGAGGGAGACGTAAGCATAATCCCTGGCTTGGTCAGGATGATCCCCTGAAGGAGGGCATGGCAACCCACTCCAGCACTCTTACCTGGAGAATTCCATAGACAGAGGAGCCTGGTGGGCTGCAGTCCATTGGATCGCAAAGAGTCGGACACAACTGAAGTGACTTAGCACAGATGAATGCAATAAATACCAAATATTCCCTGCAACAAAAAAGCACCAAATAAAGAACTACTGTGATAAAGGAACTGAAATTTTAGCTCAATTTAGGGCTTCCCAAGAGGGGGTTCCTAGTAAATGTTTCAGGCTTTCAACTGATACCCCAAAAGGCATTCTTCTACTTCTAGATATAAACTTGAAATAAATTGACCCTGGAGGAATGAGGCTCAACTTTAAAATATTTGGATCCCTGAACTTTATTAAGTGGTCTGAGACTTCTAGCACATCAAGTGTCTGCAGGAAGTAAACCTAATGCGTACACCATTATAGGCCACAAATAATGTTTACAAATGCTCATGTTCACTGTATATCATTTAATCCATCTCAGCAGGCACTGAACTGGAATAGGCACCATGACAAGAATTCAAAGAAATACTATAACTTGTCTCTTCATGGAATGGAGTTATCACATACAGACTTTTAAAATATATATTCATAGTGCATTTGAGCAACTAAAAGGTGAGATTGCAAGCTTTCCCAGAGAATTGAAAGCACAAAAATGAAATATAAAAGTTCTAGAAATGGTGTAAAAATTAAAACTAGAGAGGTAGAAATTATGGTCAAAAACTTTCTTGAGGTTTCCTAAACAACAGATGCTATGGAAAATATGCATGTGTATTCTCAGTCACTCAGTTGAGTCTGACTCTTTGAGACCCACTGAACTGTAGCCCATCAGACTCCTCTGTCCATGGGGTTTTCCAGGCAAGAATACTGGAATGGCTTTTCATTTCTTCCTCCAGGGGACTTTCCCGACCCAGGGATCAAACCTGTGTCTCTTGCGTCTCCTTCATCTCAGGCAGATTCTTTACCACTGAGCCACCTGGGAAACTCTTCTGTGGGAAAGAAGAAAGTTCTTAAGAAGATATGGAATATGGAAGACTCTGCTTTTGGTAAAGAAGAAATTTTAAGGGATTGATTTACCTGTCCTCCCCTGTGCCTGAAAAGATATATATATTATATGTTATAATAATAAATGATATAGTATATATAATCAATGTAAATATTATGTATATATAAATCAATGTACAATTATATATATATATATATATATATATATATATATATATATATATATATATGAGGTGTACCTTAAAATAGCTCTTACTGCTTTGAGAGTGTTTCCAGGCTTTGGTGGAGGGAAGAGGAATTGATGTAGAGCTCTGCGAACCACTTGAGTTGAGCTAGAGCTGAAAGTCCAAGGAAACCAAGGCAGCTAGAGTTTGCAGAGCAAAGTGCCAGAGAGATGAGCTGTATAACAGCACTCTCTTGAGTTTTCAGGAGAGTACTTATCACACATGGTAGGAAACTACTTGAGGCCCAAGGCAGCACCACTCCAGAGAATTTAAGGTAACCCCACCAGCAAGTCAGACTAGAAAAAATTGTTAATCCATGGGACAATGGGCAGAGTCTTGAGAAAGTTCATATCTCAATGGTTAGAAATAGTTAACTTTAGACTGAGCATTGTCCCAAATCTACGTTAATAAAAATGAACATACCTGAAGGATCAAATTGCTCTCAAGTACTTAACCACACTGAGGGACAAAGCATAAGGACATTTACACAAATCTGAAAATGTGAAACACTCAACAAGATAAACTTCACAATGTTTACCATCCAACCAAATTTTTCTAGCATGCAAGGAGTCAGAATAACTTTGCCCATAATAAGCAGAGTAATTATTGAATAAAAACAACACAAAACTGGGATGGGTGTTAGAAGTATCAGATAAAAATATTAAATCTGTTTTCATTATCATTTCATATGCTTAAAAATTTAAGTAGAGACATGGAGAATAGAAGACTGTATTTACAATTTTAGATATGAATGCTACAACATCCAAGAGGAAAAATACACTAGATATGATAATCTAGACTGTCTGGATGTAGATAATTTACTTAATAGGCAAATTACACACTGCAAGAGTAAAGAAAAGCAAACTTGAAGACATAATATAAAATATACAAAATGGAACATATAGGGGAAATTTTTCAAAAATGAAAAGAGCATCACTGATCTGTGGAACAATATTTCTAGATGTCACATCTATAAATGACAAAAAGAGTATCAGCTAGAAGGTAGATCCCAACTGCCCTCCCAGCCACAGTAATGACATTTCCCTGTCTGGACAAATGAAGCAATTCTTGCTAATGAGGCAGGAAGAAAAATTTGTTGAAAGATGTATACGATAATTTTTCTTTGAAAACCTGCCAAACTATCTCCTCCTTTTCTTTTATGAACGTGGTGTCAAGAAATGTTGGAAGATGCTTGACCTTGAAGGCAGATGGCCTGAGAATAAAGCTGACAACCAAAAACTGCAGAGAAAATGGAAAGAATCAGAGCACTTGATAATTTTATTGAGTCACAGAATTAACCAGTCATCATCTCTTGAGACATGTGCTTCCCAGGTGACACTAGTGGTAAAGAACCCACCTGCCAATGCATGAGATGCAGGTTCAATCCTTCGGTAGGGAAGATCCCCAAGAGGAGAGCATGGCAACTCACTCCAGTATTCTTGCCTGGAGAATTCCCACGGACAGAGGAGCCTGGCAGGCTGAAGTCCATAGGGTCACAAAGGGTTAGACATGACTGAAGTGATTTAGTATGCATGCCCATCCCTTGAGACAGTCTATGTGACAATTTTCCTCATTGTTTAAACCACTTTGAGTAGAGTTCTCTGCTATTTGTGGCAAAATATGTTGACATGATTGTCCAAGCCCATTAACTAGAAACCAATATCCACAATAGAATTAAACAATTCACATTCCAAGTGTCTTTTAAATAGATTTCTTTCTCCTTGGCAGCATCTGTACTAATTCCTAGATAAAAGAAGTAGCTTCCACAGTCCTTAAACAAAATCCTAGTAATTCTAGTCCAACATACTTCTCCAAAATCTTTCTAAATACAGTTCTAGAATAACACACCTAAGTATCAATATTATAAAATCATTCTCCTGCAAGAAATCTTCCAATGTTTTTGTGCTTACTGAAAGTTTTCCTTAGCTTCCATGCAGAAAATTTCATGAGGTGATATGCCTCTTCAGTGTCATTTCCTATCACCTTCTATCAAAACGTTTTATTTTTAAGCTACCAATTTTGGATAATTTAATTATCATTTTCATTTTTTATTTTAAAAATGCAGTTATGAACATTTCAAAGATTCTAGATTTAGCTCTAGTATAGCTGCACTATCCCTAAAATTCAATGTCTGAGAAACTTTGCTTATTCTTCAAGAAAATCTTTCTACATGTTCTGATAAACTTCAGTATAAGCTTCATCTGTCCACAACATGACAGGATCATAGTGCTTCATTGTGTGTGCCTGTCTAGTAAATACCTTTTTCTGTACTAAGATCTTATTGGGTATCAATGGAAGTAAACCAATAACTTTTTAATGTCCAAATCCTAGATCAGTACATAGAAAACAATAATTGTTTAGTTGTTTAATGAATGAATGAATGATTTATGCATCAATTTATGAAAAAATCTATGATATAAAATTATTTAAGTGTCTTAGCTTCATCGGTAATAAAGTACTGAACACATTTTTTTTCTTATTTTGCAAACATTTTGTGCTATACAAAAGAAATATTTTGATATTCTGTATGTTCTTTTCTTATGACCAAGAATAATTTAAATCAATGAAATAATAAAGCTATGCAATGAAATGGATGGTATTGTTAAAATAGCAGAAGGCAAATTGTACTTTCAAAGAAACACTGTTTGATCACCCCTGTATTACAGTATGAACTTCAGTTTTCATATGCAAACAAAGATAAAATTACAATAAGACATTTTTGTGAGAATAAAATGAGATAATTTATGTTATACTTCTCTGTAAATGGGGGCTTCCCGGGTGGCTCAAATTTTAAAGAATCTGCCTTCAGTGCAGAAGACCTGGGTTTGATCCCTGGCTTGAAAAGAGGCCTTGGAGAAAGGAATGGCTACTCACTCTAGTATTCTTGCCTGGAGAATTTCACGGGCAGAGGATCATGGTGGGCTATAGTCCATGGACTTACAAAGAATCGGACATGACTGAGTGACTAACATTTTATCTGTAAATAATTGACAGTTATACTTGTTAGCTCTAGATTTATCAAGTCCTACTTAGTATATAATCAAAATAATTTATCATAGGCTGTATCTACAATGCTGGTACATGGTATATTCTTTATATGCATCTGAGATAATCTAGCATATTTACATATAAGTAAGAAAATAGCAATTTTCATTGACCAGATGCAAACAAAACTTTTTTTTTTTTTTGCTGGACCAGATGACTTGTAGGATCTTTTTTCTCTAACCAAGGATCAAACCCAGAGCCCTGGCACTGAAATCACTGAGTCCTAACCACTGGACTGCCAGGAAACAATCTGCCCCAAACAAAACTTTTTAAAGGTGTTTGAAGACACCTAACTTTTGTCTTCCTCCCTTCCCCTGTAGACAGAAAGTAACTCATAGATTTTATAATTGCTAAATTATAAAGAGGTTATTTGGGCTTCCCTGGTGGCTGGTGGCTCAGAGGTTAAAGCGTCTGCCTCCAATGTGGAAAACCCGGGTTCGATCCCTGGGTCGGGAAGATCCCCTGGAGAAGGAAATGGTAACCCACTCGCAGTATTCTTGCCTGGAGAATCCCATGGACGGAGAGGCCTAGTAGGCTACAGGCCACGGCGTCGCAAAGAGTCGGACACGACTGAGCAACGGAACGGAAAGAGGTTATTTGGTCTTGTTGGAGAAGACTCTTGAGAGTCCCTTATACTGCAAGGAGATCCAACCAGTCCATTCTACAGGAGATCAATCCTGGGTGTTCATTGGAAGGACTGATGCTAAAGCTGAAACTGCAATACTTTGGCCACCTCATGCGACGAGCTGACTCACTGGAAAAGACTCTGATGCTAGGAAAGCTTGGGGGCGGGAGGAGAAGGGGACGACAGAGAAGGAGATGGCTGGATGGCATCACCGACTCTGTGGACATGAGTTTGAGTGAACTCTGGGAGTTGGTGATGGACAGGGAGGCCTGGCGTGCTGTGCTTCATGGGGTCGCGGAGAATCGGACACGACTGAGCGACTGAACTGAACTGAACTGAAAGTTATATTGATATCAGATCACAGAAACTTACAAAACTTTCTCCTGGGATGTTGTAAAAAAGAGTAAACTCACTTCTATAGAAAACAATAAACTGGTATTTAATGACTGGGTCATCAGGAAACTCATGAATCATATATGATGTAGTACTAAGGATAGCTCTAAAAACAACATTGCATGATTATTTTGTGAAGAAATGTAGTTGAAAGCATATGTAAGCTTTGCAAATTATGTACTAGAGCAATACAGTTATGTTCAATAGAACTTTTTTTGCAAAGATGGAAATTTTCTGGATCTGTGTTGTCTTGGGCACTCAAAAAGACTAGTGTGACTAAAGAACTAACTTAAATATAACTTAACTCAGTACCATTTAAAATAATTTAAATGTGGCATGAAACTATTGGCTACTGTACCAGCAGTGATCTAGATATTTAATTTGGTGAAAGAAAAACATGTCCTCTTGACTTGAAAATCAGTAAGAAATCCATCATACATGCCCCACTAAGCTCTCAATGTAGAGAATTCGTAAGTCACACAAACAAGTCACAGGCCCTCAGACTGTCTCAGAGCTGTTAAGAAGTAGAAATGCAATGAATGGACTTGGCTTTAAGATCTTCTCAATGTATGTATTTGAAAACTAAATATAGTTTTGAGACTAGAGTATTTGCAATAACAAATAAAGGGTGGAACAAAGAAAGTAAAGGCAGTGAAACACAAAAATGGGAAAAAGAGAATAAAGCAAAAGGAATGATTAGGGTTAGCAGGAGATAAGGGGGTGAGAGATAAATTGGGAGACTTGGATTAACATATACACTCTATATATAAAATAGATAAATAAGAAGGATCTACCGTATAGGACAGGGAACCCTACTCAATACTCTGTAATGACTTATATGGGAAAAGAATCTTAAAAAAAATAAAATATTGGATATATGTATAATGGATTTACTTTGCTGTACATTTGAACCTAACACAAACTTGTAATTCAACTACACTCCAATGACATTTTAAAAAATACATAATAATAAATAAAACAAAAGAAATGATGAAATATAACTAACTTGGATCTGTCAAAGATAGCTGAGCATCATAACCACATAACATCTTGCATTGAAAGAAGAAAACGGTCTGTGCATTATAGTGATAATTCAGAAGTTGGAGAGAAAACTACTCCAATGGCAATGACAACTCTATTGCACCAGTAAGCCTGAGGAATAACAGTAGGGATGGGAAGGTGGGCCAGTGTTAAGCAGAACTGCCATGTGCAGTTGTCCAAGTTACAACCTGCTCAAGGTACCTGGATGAAGTCAAGTAAGGGCTAGACTTCAACTGATCTTCCACTCACCAAGCTATAAGCCCTGCTGTTGGAAAGCATTTGTTGGAAGAAAAGACGCCATTTTCCATCTTTCCACTCCAAAGCAGTCTTCTTTTTTTCTATCTTTCCTTGTAGGAGTTCGATCTGTTTATTCAGTCAAAGGCAGAGTGCCCATTCAAGCAAAAGCTCCAAAATGAAGGTTCCACAACTCACTACAGAAGTAACATAAATGAAGGTTTATATATGACAATGCAAAGAGCAAGGAGAGAAAGACATGACAAATATATTTTCTTCATCTAAGTGATTTGGACCATTTGAGTTATATTCATTTAAATAGAAAACAAATAGGAGCAAGCTAGGGTTAAAAAGCTAAAATAAATATGATTTTATTTTAATGTCTATCTCTGCTTTGCTCTGTAGGCATTCTCCAGCTTATGGAGGCTCAAGTTATAGTTGTACCAACAATGTAGGACAATTGTGTCTGTGCTATGGAAACCGATTCTTTTCCTTTTTTTCTTGCACAGGTACCTAGAGATGAATTTATTCTTTTTCATGACTAGATGTAAAACAAATAAATACCATGGTTCACAGCTAAAAATATAATTCGCTTAAGTGCACTACATTTTATAAACATTTAAATACTATTTTATACAAGGCATTCTGCTATCTTTTTGTAGGTCATAAAAATTTCTCAATATAATATTAGTGAACATCTATAATATAAACTGGAGGGCTTCCCTGGTGGCTCAGTTGGTAAAGAATCTGCCTGCAGTGAGGGAGACCTGGGTTTGATCCCTGGGTTGGGAAGGGCCCCTGGAGAAGGGAACGTCTACCCACTCTAGTATTCTTGCCTGGAGAATCCCATAGAGAAGCCTGGCAGGCTAAAGTCCATGGGGTTGTAAAGAGTCAGACATGACTGAATGACTCTCACTTTCACTTTTCATAATATAAACTGAAATGAAATCAACCTTAAAAAGTTAAAGTAAATGAACTGACATAGGAAAGATTAATACACTCATCCTACAGGCTTTAAAAAGAAAGAGAATAATTTAGGTGAAACTTTGAGAACAAAGTAATATTTGAGGGAAGTATTGAAAAATTGTCAGGACTGATTTTGATTGCTTGAGATAAGTGGATTATCAACCCCAGAAGAGGTATGAGTTAAATGTGTGCATGCTCAGTCGAGTCTGACTCTTTATGACCCCCTGGACTGTAGCTCACCAACTCCTCTGTCCATGGGATTTCCAAGGTAAGAATACTGAAGTGGGTTACCATTTCCACCTCCAGGGGATTTTCCCAACCCAGGGATCAAACCAGTGTCCCTTGCATCTCCTATGTGTTAAATGCATGGAGGCAAAGCAAAGAAAGCCAATGCATGGTTCAGGGGAGCTCTATTAATCCTGTTTGACCAGGCAATAGAAGAAAAATCACAGAGGAAGAGAAAAGCAGAAAAGGCTGAAAAAATATGTTGTTTCACTGTTGTAAAGGGCCTTAATTTTTGTTTTGTTTTTGAAAGAAAAGAAGGTATTATTCAGTCAGTGATATGAAGTCATAGAATATGATCAAAACTGTGCTTTGGAACAGAGCATCTGCAGTGTTGTATAGTATTGGACTACGAGTGGGTAGAAAATTGATTGAAGAAGTAAGAGGAAATTTTAATATACAATGTGAGAATTAAGTTTCACATACAGACTAAACACATTTCTTTATAAGGTTAAATCTAAAGTATACATTTAGGGCAGAAGATCTAAAGAGATGTTTCTCCAAAGATGACACACAAAATGCCAAAAAGCACGTGAAAAAATGCTTGACATCTTTAATCATTAGAGAAATGCAAATCAAAACTACAATGAGATACCATCTCACGCCAGTTGGAATGGCCATCATCAAAAAGTCTACAATAAAAAATGCTGGAGAGAGTGTGGAGGAAAGGAAAGCCTCCTACACTGTTGGTAGGAATGTAAATTGATATAGCCACTATGGAGAACAATATGGAAGTTCCTTTAGAAACTAAATAGAAGAGCTACCATATGATCTAGCAATCCCACTCCTGGGTGTAAATCAGAGAAAACTATGGTTCAAAAAGATACATGCACCCCAGTGTTCATCGCAGTGCTGTTTACAATATCCAGAACATGGAAGCAACAGATATGTCCTTCATTAGAGGAACGGATAGAAAAAAGATGTGGTACATATATACAATGCAATATTACTCAGTTCAGTTCAGTCGCTCAATCGTGTCCGACTCTTTGTGACCCCATGAATCACAGCACGCCCTGTCCATCACCAACTCCCGGAGTTCACTCAAACTCACGTCCGTTGAGTCAGTGATGCCATCCAGCCATCTCATTCTCTGTTGTCCTCTTCTCCTCCTGCCCCCAATCCCTCCCAGCATCAGAGTCTTTTCCACTGGGTCAACTCTTCGCATGAGGTGGCCAAAGTATTGGAGTTTCAGCTTTAGCATAGGTCCTTCCAATGAACACCCAGGACTGATCTCCTTTAGAATGGACTGGTTGGATCTCCTTGCAGTCCAAGGGACCCTCAAGAGTCTTCTCCAGCATCACAATTCAAAAGCATCAATTCTTCGGTGATCAGCTTTCTTCACAGTCCAACTCTCACAACCATACATGACCACGGGAAAAACCATAGCCTTGACTAGACGGACCTTGGTTGGCAAAGTAATGTCTCTGCTTTTTAATATGCTATCTAGGTTTGTCATAACTTTCCTACCAAGTAGTAAGCGTCTTTTAATTTCATGGCTGCAATCAGCATCTGCAGTGATTTTGGAGCCCAAAAAAATAAAGTCTGATACTGTTTCCACTGTTTCCCCATCTATTTCCCATGAAGTGATGGGACCAGATGCCATGATCTTTATGATTACCAAAGGGGAAAGATGGGTAGAAGGATAAATTAGGAGTCTGGGATTAAAAAATATACCCTACCAAATGTCCATGGGGTCGCGAAGAGTCGGACATGACTGAGCGACTTCACTTTCACTTTTCACTTTCATGCACTGGAGAAGGCAATGGCAACCCACTCCAGTGTTCTTGCCTGGAGAATCCCAGGGACGGTGGAGCCTGGTAGGCTTCCCTATGGGGTTGCACAGAGTCGGACACGACTGAAGTGAACTAGCAGCAGCATATATGAAATATATAGTCAACAAGGACCTACTGAATAGCACAGGGAACTCTACTCAATATTCTACATTCCATATAGGTTATATGTGGAAAAAGTGTGTGAAAAAGGATAGATATATGTATATGTATAACTGAATCATTTTGCTGTATACTTCAAAGTAAAACAATATGGTAAATCAACTGTAATATAAAATTAAAAAAAAATCACAGAAAGAGAAGAGAAGAAACGGATACAAATCTCCCTCTGTTTTTAACAGGACAGAAGCACGCAACAGCAGCAAAGATTGAGGCTGCTTTTCTTTAATTGCTTATTGAATCAAAGTCCACGATAGCTGAAATATGAGTGTGGTCCAATTTTTTGTTTAAAAAGAGATTGTTTTATCTAAATCTAACATCCATCTCACTGGTTGCTCACTCATCACGTTTCACCAAATATTCATAGATTTGAGATAAAATATAAATTATCCTTCTTCATAGCATTTATAAGCCGACAGTCACAAATATATTCCCATAAATATTCTCATTGGTGGTGTTAGGCTGCTAAGTCGTGTCTGACTCTTTGTGACCCAATGAACTGCAGCATGGCAGGCTTCCCTGTCCTTCACTATCTCCAAGAGTTTACTCAAACTTGTGTCCATCAAGGCCATGATGCCATCCAACCATCCTGTCCTCTGTCACCCCCTTCTCCTGCCTTCAATATTTCCCAGAATCAGGGTCATTTCCAATGAGTCAGTTCTTCATATCAGGTGGCCAAAATATTGGAGCTTCAGCTTCAGCACCAGTCCTTCCAATGAATATTCAGGTTTCCTTTAGGATTGACTGGTTTTATATCCTTGCTGTCCAAGGGACCCTCAAGAGACTTCTCCACACCACAGTTCAAAAGTATCAATTATTTGGCACTCTGCCTTCTTTATGGTTCAACTCTCACATCCATATATGACTACTGGAAAAACCATAACTGACTATACAGACCTTTGTCAGCAAAGCAATGTCTCTGCTTTTTAATATGCTGTCTAGTTTTATCATGCTGCTGCTGCTGCTGCTGCTAAGTCACTTCAGTCATCTCCGACTCTGTGTGACCCCATAGATTGCAGCCCACCAGGCTCCCCCATCCCTGGGATTCTCCAGGCAAGAACACTGGAGTGGGTTGCCATTGCCTTCTCCAATGCATGAAAGTGAAAAGTGAAAATGAAGTTGCTCAGTCGTGTCCAACTCTTAGTGACCCCATGGACTGCAGCCCACCAGGCTCCTCCATCCATGGGGTTTTCCAGGCAAGAGTACTGGAGTGGGGTGCCATCACCTTCTCTGAGTTTTGTCATAAATGTTAACTAAACATAAAATATGTTTTTCAAATAATAAATTTGGTAGGTTATTGTTTTTCATTGATTTTAAATTGTTGGCAATCTTATTTCACATTGATACCATTTGAATTTCAGCCATACTGGAACTCTAAGATTCTGTTTCTTACTCATTTGAAGATTACCAAATTGAAAATTGTAAGTGATACTAAAGAATGTGTCATAAATCTATGCATTCTTTCAGAATACTTGATCTTATATTACACATAGGGTAATGTTTAGAGATATATATTGATAGAATTAAATTATTTTATTTAATAATTTGTCAAAGTCTAAGTAAACTATGCAGTACTTGGATGCAATCTTAAAAATGACAGGATGATTTCTGTTCGTTTCCAAGGCAAACCATTCAATATTACAGTAATCTAGGCCTATGCCCCAACCAGTAATGCTAAAGAAGCCGAAGTTAATCGGTTCTATGAAGACCTACAAGACCTTTTAGAACTAACACCCAAAAAAGATGTCCTTTTCATTATAGGGGACTGGAATGCAAAAGTAGGAAGTCAAGAAACACCTGGAGTAACAGGCAAATTTGGCCTTGGAGCATGGAATGAAGCAGGGCAAAGGCTAATAGAGTTTTGTCAAGAGAACGCACTGGTCATAGCAAACACCCTCTTCCAACAACACAAGAGAAGACTCTACACATGGACATCACCAGATGGTCAACACCGAATCAGATTGATTATATTCTTTGCAACCAAAGATGGAGAAGCTGTATACAGTTAGCGAAAACAAGACCAGGAGCTGACTGTGGCTCAGACCATGAACTCCTTATTGCGAAGTTCTGACTTAAATTGAAGAAAGTAGGGAAAACCACTAGGCCATTCAGATATGACCTCAATCAAATCCCTTATGATTATACAGTGGAAGTGAGAAATAGATTTAAGGGACTAGATCTGATTGATAGAGTGCCTGATGAACTCTGGACAGAGGTTCGTAACATTGTACAGGAGACAGGGACCAAGACCATCCCCATGGAAAAGAAATACAAAAGAGCGAAATGGCTGTCTGAGGAGGCCTTACAAATAGCTGTGAAAAGAAGAGAGGCGAAAAGCAAAGGAGAAAAGGAAAGATATAAGCATCTGAATGCAGAGTTCCAAAGAATAGCAAGGAGAGATAAGAAAGCCTTCCTCAGTGATCAATGCAAAGAAATAGAGGAAAACAACAGAATAGGAAAAACAAGAGACCTCTTCAAGAAAATTAGAGATTCCAAGGGAACATTTCATGCAAAGATGGGCTCGATAAAGGACAGAAATGGTATGGACCTAACAGAAGCAGAAGATATTAAGAAGAGGTGGCAGGAATACACAGAAGAACTGTACAAAAAAGATCTTCACGACCAAGATAGTCACGATAATGTGATCACTGACCTAGAGCCAGACATCTTGGAATGTGAAGTCAAGTGGGCCTTAGAAAGCATCACTACGAACAAAGCTAGTGGAGGTGATGGAATTCCAGTTGAGCTATTTCAAGTCTTGAAAGATGATTCTGTGAAAGTGCTGCACTCAATATGCCAGCAGATTTGGAAAACTCAGCAGTGGCCACAGGACTGGAAGAGGTCAGTCTTCATTCCAATCCCAAAGAAAGGCAATGCCAAAGAATGCTCAAACTACCGCACAATTGCACTCATCTCACACGCTAGTAAAGTCATGCTCAAAATTCTCCAAGCCAGGCTTCAGCAGTATGTAAACCGTGAACTCCCAGATGTTCAAGCAGGTTTTAGAAAAGGCAGAGGCACCAGAAATCAAATTGCCAACATCCGCTGGATCATGGAGAAAGCAAGAGAGTTTCAGAAAAACATCTATTTCTGCTTCATTGACTATGCCAAAGCCTTTGACTGTGTGGATCACAATAAACTGTGGAACATTCTGAAAGAGATGGGAATCCCAGACCACCTCACCTGCCTCTTGAGAAACCTGTATGCAGGTCAGGAAGCAACAGTTAGAACTGGACATGGAACAACCGACTGGTTCCAAAAAGGAAAAGGTGTACGTCAAGGTTGTATATTGTCACCTTGCTTATTTAACTTATATGCAGAGTACATCATGAGGAACGCTGGGCTGTAAGAGGCACAAGCTGGAATCAAGATTGCTGGGAGAAATATCAATAACCTCAGATATGCAGGTGACACTACCCTTATGGCAGAAAGTGAAGAGGAACTCAAAAACCTCTTGATGAAAGTGAAAGAGGAGAGTGAAAAGGTTGGCTTGAAGCTCAACATTCAGAAAACAAAGATCATGGCATCTGGTCCCATCACTTCATGGGAAATAGATGGAAAAACAGTGGAAACAGTGTCAGACTTTTTTTTTTTGGGCTCCAAAATCACTGTGGATGCTGATTGCAGCCATGAAATTAAAAGACGCTTGCTCCTTGGAAGGAAAGTTATGACCAACCTTGATAGTATATTAAAAAGCAGAGACATTCCTTTGCCAACCAAGGTCCGTCTAGTCAAGGCAATGGTTTTTCCCGTGGTCATGTATGGATGTGAGAGTTGGACTGTGAAGAAGGCTGATCGCCGAAGAATCGATGCTTTTGAACTGTGGTGTTGGAGAAGACTCTTGAGAGTCCCTTATACTGCAAGGAGATCCAACCAGTCCATTCTAAAGGAGATCAACCCTGGATGTTCATTGGAGGGACTGATGCTAAAGCTGAAACTGCAATACTTTGGCCACCTCATGCGACGAGTTGACTCACTGGAAAAGACTGTGATGCTGGGAAAGGTTGGGGGCGGGAGGAGAAGGGGACGACGGAGAATGAGATGGCTGGATGGCATCACCGACTCTGTGGACATGAATTTGAGTGTACTCCGGGGGTTGGTGATGGACAGGGAGGCCTGGCGTGCTGTGATTCATGGGGTCGCGGAGAGTCGGACACGACTGAGCGACTGAACTGAACTGAACTGAAGTAAACTATGTTACACCTATGAGAAAACTAGCTAGTTTATTGTCAAGCTGAATAATTGATGTTTAACAGTTTATTATTCACATGATATATCATATTTCAGAGTGATATTGTTAATGATATTCAACTTCTTTCATGCATCAATCACAGAAAAATGCTAACCCTAATAAAAATGCTAATGATCTCCGTTGACTGGAGCAGGACAGCGGACAGTTCAACAGTGAACGACCCAAGCCTCCATGAACCTCCTGCCTGTTTTCGGCGTCAGCCTGCACAGCTGTCTGCCACAGCCAGAGGAGAACAAATGGCTTTTTCCTTCCTGCCTTCCCAAGCTTGTATGAGCATCTCTCGGACAGCATCCTTACTGGAAACCAGCTGGCAGGATATTCGGCAAATATTACTGAACACAGTTTTCCAGGGTAAATACAGAAAAATGCTGAACAGATGGGAATTACACTGGAATGACAAGAAACAATCTGTATGCTGATTGTGATGAAACGGAAAAGAAGACAATAAGAGGCATTTGCCTTCTACCCTTGGTGATCACATTCAGGAGAGAAGGGAAATATTAAGTGCTAACTTGCCAAATCACATAAACATGTGAAATCTGAGGTGTCACCGGAAAATATAGAAACCCTAAGGAGACGGAGAATGAATTTACAGCAGAGTTGTTGAAAATGTCCCTGACATGAAGCATCCTGCTCCCCCAGCTCACTTCACTGCCCCATTTCCATGCTATCAGCTTATTTGCACTGTTTTCATTTTGAAGAAAAGTGACTAGCATGAGAACATCGAGTCTCAAACATGTGAGAGAGAAGGAAAGAAAATCTTAATAAGGAATAGGCAAAGGATTATACATCTGTGTGCAGAGACAATATCAATTGCTTAAGATAAAAACATCACAATGTCTGTTACTAAATAGCATGTGAAACAGGGTTTCTTGAGGGGCAACACTGACTGTCGAAGTGTTCCCCAGGATCAGCTGCTGGGGCGCCCCCTCGTGGCAGTAGTGCCGCTGGCGAGGCAGTAGCACCGGCCCGTCACCATGTTCTATAGGATAGCAATGATTTCCCTTGGTTCTTTCCCATTTTCTAAGCCAAATTGTTAAATCTTCCTTTTGATTATGAAAGTACACTTTGCATTCTAGTAGCTTCATTTTCCAAAGTAAGTTAAAGAGGCTAGGTTCCTGGCTCATATAAACATCGGGAGTCTGAGTAAATTTCAGGCAAGAGATTCTGAGTGAAACAAGGTTAATTTGAAATGACTTATCAGTATATTTAGGCTGATGGCAGTGCGAATTCACTGTACTAAGAGTAAAGAATATGGGAATTCATGGTTTTCAGAGATAAAACGTCTCATTACATTATTGTGCATTGATATCTGGAATAAAGCCCCCTCTTTGGGAGATAAAATGTCTCATTACATTATTGTGCATTGATATCTGGAATAAAGTCCCCTCTTTGAAAGTAAGGTCTTTAGGGAACTGAGAACCTTTGGTGTTTGTTTGATTAGCAAAAAGAAAGTGAGGCTCTCTGCTTGTGTTACTACACTAGGAACAAGAAATGCTCTTTGGAAGATTAGCTCAGGACAGGGGAGTTCAGTTCAGTCGCTCAGTCGTGTCCGATTCCTTGCGACCCCATGAATCACAGCACGCCAGGCCTCCCTGTCCATCACCAACTCCCAGAGTTCACTCAAACTCATGTACATCTAGTTGGTGATGCCATCCAGCCATCTCATTCTTTGTCGTCCCCTTCTCCTCCTGCCCCCAATCCCTCCCAGCATCAGGGTCTTTTCCAGTGAGTCAACTCTTCGCATGAGGTGGCCAAAGTATTGGAGTTTCAGCTTTAGCATCAGTCCTTCCAACGAACATCCAGGACTGATCTCCTTTAGAATCTCCTTGCAGTCCAAGGGAGAGTAGAGGTCAATTCGGAGAAATAATGTCTATTTCCATATTTCATAGCTATGAGAACTACTGAGAAATCCTCATCTCAGCAGAGAGCAGTACAGGGAAAGATATCTTCACATGGAGTCTCTTAAAGACTTTTCTATGGGTAGTTACCTATTGATTAGTAGTTTATGAAATCAGTTTAGTCAATTCTAATAGAATTTTTAGTGGTATAATATAGAGTGAGACAAAAAATATTACTGTCCATCACATACTAAAAGTGGGAAAATAATTACATTTTAAAACTTGGGTATCAGTTATATCTGTATATGATGGATACTTGTGAGAGTGTTTGTGTTTTCCTGTATTGGGTTGTGAGGAATGACGTGTTTCTAACACCTAATCTTGGTCAAAAATAAAATAAAATTATTATCTTAATAGAACAGGGGAATGTAGAAGCAAGATGGAGTCATGAGATTTCCTAACATTGCTATAAGATCTCTAAGAATGTCCCTTGCTTGTCATTAAATTTTTTTAGTGTATTTTTTTTTTCCTCATGAGATACAAATTGAAGCTGGACAGCTTCATGGGATATTTCCTTAGGACAAGAGAATGAGTGAGGTGAATTCAAAGGTGATATTATCTGAAACGACAATCCGTAAAGACCTGGTAAAGGGTTTATTCTTAAATGATCATGTACTTCATATAATCTAAAATATTATCTAAGGAGAAATAACATTAGAAAATAAATATAAATCCTTAGAAAACATAAAAATCATTTACATCTATTGTTGCTGCTGTTAAGTTGCTAAGTCCTATCCAATTCTTTTGAAACCCCATGGAAGGTAGCTCAATAGGCTGCTCTGTTCATGGGATTTCCCAGGCAAGAATACTGGAATGGGCTGCCATTTCCTTCTCCAGGAGATCTTCCTGACTAAGGATTGAATCCATGTCTCCTACATTGGCAGGTGGATTCTTTTATCTCTAAGCCACCAGGGCAGCCCTCATGTATATGTATTGTTTGTTTTGTTAAATTGCTAAGTCATGTCTGATTCTTTACAATCCCATGGACTGCAGCATTCCAGATCCCTCTGTCCCCCACCATCTCCCAGAGTTTGCTCAAATTTGTGTTCATTGAGTCAGTGATACTATCTAACCATCTCATTCTCTCCTGCCCCTGTCTCCTTTAGCCTTCAGTCTTTCCCAATATCAGGGTCTTTTCCAATGATTCAGCTCTTCACATCAGGTGGCCAAAGTATTAGTACTTCAATTTGAGCATCATCCTGTCCAATGAATATACAGGGTTTATTTCCTTTGGGATTGACTAGTTTAATCTCCTTGCAGTCCAAGGGACTCTCAAGATTCTTTTCCAGAACCACAATTTTAAAGCATCAATTCTTCAGCACTCAGCCTTTATGTGTGCATATATATATATATATATATATATATATATATATGTATATATATATTCCCAGATGGCTCAGACGGTAAAGAATCCTCCTGAAATGTGGGAGACCTGGGTTCGATCCCTGGGTTGGGAAGTTGGGAAGATCCCCTGGAGAAGGGCATGGCAACCCACTCCGGTATTCTTACCTGGAGGAGAATCCCCATGGACAGAGGAGCCTGGCAGGCTACAGTCCATGGGGTCACAAACAGTCATACACAACTGAGCAACTGAGCGTGCGCGTGCGCGCGTGCACACACACACACACACACACATATTTATATATTTGACCCTATAATACATTATACAATGTTATAATTTAAAAAGATGTGGAGCTGTATTCAGAAGTGACAAGTGTCAGATACACTTGCTGGTTTGAGGATGGCAATGTGATGAGGAAAGCAGGTGGCCTCAAGTAGCTGAGAGAGGCTGCAGTCAGCAAGGAGATGGGAGCTCAGCACGAGAGCTGCAGAGATTTGAATTCTGCCCGCAGCCTGAAGGAGCCTAGACGTGCACTCTCCCAGGCCCTCTAAAGAAGAGCCCAGGCCAAGAACATTGATTTCTTCCCGGTGAGATCTTGAGTAAAGGAACCAGCTGCACCCTCCCAGAATTATAACTGATGCAATTATGACACAATATATTTGTGTGGTTTCCCACTGTTGAGATCATGATAACTAGTCATGGCAGCAAAGGAAAACAAATGCACATTTGGAGCTCAAATGTTTATCCTTCACATGCTAGGATGATTGCAGAACTACACAGTGACAATGACTCAATGAAATTAAATATTTTTATGATTATTATTATTTTTAGTCTCTACAGTACTCCAAAAGTAAGTTAGACTTTGCAGTAAGAAATCAATAGGGTGAGATGGAAATACTAACAGTAATAATTTTTTGTTTAAAGTTCTTAACATGACAAATAGTAAAATATTTACTTCTTAATGATTTCTCCCTTTGATGAGTTTGTGAAATTTCTTCCAGTTTTAAAAATGGCCAGTCTGGAATAGTGATTTGTTTTATAATGGATCACACAGATATTTCCCAATACTGAGCAAGACAGGAAGATGAAGACAGAATACACAAAACTGTTTATTCTGAGTCACTGAGGTTGAGGTTACATAAGGTAATAGGAGCAACGAGAAAATCTGCAGTGATTTTTGTTAAATATGTGCTTTGACCTTAATGTTTTTAATACCATGCTCTCTGACATAAGACTCTTATAAATACCTCTCTTATTTTCTGGCCTAGTTAACTTTCTTTTTCTTCTGATAAATAATATTTTCCCTTTTCTTTCTTTTTATTTTATTTTAATTGGAGGCTAATTACTTTACATTATTGTATTAGTTTTGCCATACATTTGAGCTTTTAAGTGAGATATTTTAATGAGCTATAGCCAGTACGGGGACAGGGGCGTGAGCCAGCGGTCGGGCGGAACTACCACTCCCAGTGGGTAGTGCATAGGGACCAGCCACTCAGGCCGCCAAAGCCCGGCCCTGTGGCCTGCTGGGTGCTGGAGTCTTAAAGGCGCGCTCACGTGAAAGAATGAAGGAGCCGAAGTGATAGATTCCTGTGGCCTTTTAAATGATTGAATAACAATGAAAATGGATCCAAAGTGACTTCTCCAGTGAAGCAGAAGATTCTTATTACCTTCCATTAACTCAGTTTAGTCTTTGGGAACGGGCAGAAGGAGTGAAATACAGAAAAATGAAGAGAAGAAAACCTCACTTTGGAGCTTTCTCCGTGACTGTTCTTAAGCCCTGCTTTTCACTTGTTTTAAATTTGCTGTGAATTTGTAAATAGTGAAGACCAAAGAAATAGAAGAAACATTTGAGAGCTTTATACCAAGAAATTTGACTTGAAAGCTGCTATTCTTGGAGGGAAAAGCATATCAAGTTCCTGTTTTGTTTTTTTTTTTTAAGCTTTCTTATGTCCTTAGATTTTGAAGGATAAGACAAATATAAACTCATACCTGCAGACTATTTTTACCAGCTGTGTAAGAATAATGAGATTTATAAATTAAGGGCTTTGTAATGTGGATGTTTTGATACTAGAGTTGACTACTCAGAAGATCTTTTATAGCTCGTCAATGTTTTATTTTTGATCTATCACTTAAATGACATTATTTGACCAAACAAAAGTCATTCTTTCTTTCTAAGCTATGACCTTGTTATGAACAGTATTTGCATTCACTGTGCAAATGTCCATGTATTATCTATTTAAGCAACATCATAGTGCCATCACTCAAGGAAGCTGAATGAGGTGAACATTGATATAGCTCTTTCCCCTTCCCCCCATTTTTTAAATGTAACAAATACTTTTTATGTTCCCCTCCCCTTTCCCCTTTCCCCTTCCCTTTTGGGAAACGTGTCAGGAACTAGATAGTTTAAGATGAGCAATTGAGGGGACTGAGAGATTGATCCACACAGAGCCTGGATTCTTTTTGCTTCATCATAAGGCGTTCTGCTGGCCCGGCTAATTAAGTACCCTTTTAACAAGAGAACCTTGTGGAAATCCAGCTGGCAACTCAAAAATGTCAGGAAGCAGGACCACAGAGGCTATGCCCTGGGATCCTGGCCATGAGGTTGGATGCCTCACCTTGTTGAAAAGAGACACTGGACCTAAATGGCACAGTATGACTTTTTTCCTGCTTGGCTAAATTTCTGAAAACCACACCAGGAGGTTGGAAGTGTGTGTAAAGTTACCTGAGCCTCGTGGCTCATCCAGCCTGCATCCCAAACTTTGAGGCCTTATTGAAATATTGGCATTGTATTTAATAAGAAATAGGAATTCCAGTTTGAGAAATAGTTCAAACTAATTTGGGAAAATGAATTAGTGTTTAGCTTTTCTATCCATGCTAAGATACTGGCTGTTGTCCCATGACTGAGAAAAAACTTACTTTAAATTGTTAGTGCATTGAAACTAAACATATGATTCTTTAAAAAATATAAGAGAATTGCAAGAAATGAATAATTGGTTTTAGTTCTGTGGTTATTTTTAACACTGTATGACAAGATAATTTCAGTTCACATAATTTATTTAATGTGCTTTCCTTCTTATATAGTCTGAGACTTATTTTTACCCTTTATATATAATGATATATACATATATAAATATTGTATATTGATAAATGTCAGTGCATTGTTTCACATGTTATTTGGAGCATTTTATACATCTTTTACCTGTAGAATGTTTAGTATATTCAAGTAAAAAATGTTTTACTTTCTAAAACCAGAATAAATGATCAAAAGCATAAATACAAGGCTTGTATGCAAATTATTTATAAATATTATAAGAAATAGTAAAAAGAAATGCATGTTGAGCATAAATAGTAAGTTAGGTATATTCTAAACCAGCCATCCCCAAACTTTTTGGCTTTGTGGAAGACAGTTTTCCCATGGACTGGAATGAGGGTGATGGTTTCAGGGTGATTCAAGTGCATTATATTTACTGTGCACTTTATTTCCATCAGTATTATATAAGCTCCACCTCACATCAATAATCAATAGGCATTAGTTCCTAGAGGTTGTGGACCCCTGCCTAGTATAGAGTGGTCTGCTGTATAATGAGAGAAAAAATTATTCCTTCTCACCATTGCTAAAGATATTTCTATCATAAGGGTACAGTGTCAGGAAATGACTTTCTCTTAACCCAAAAGCATCATTTCTTGCAGGCCAGTATACTCCTGGGCAGAAGGGTCAGTACAGGAATGTGCCTTCCTTTCTCTGGTCAGTCTGCAAGAAAGCATGCCTGGGCCAGCAGATGAAGGGAATGCACTGTGAGGCTCTGTTCCTGGTAAGCGATCTCATCCTCAATGCTCCCCTTTATGAGGTGAGATTGGGAAGGACCTTGACAATAAAGCACACACTTATTTATTGGCTCCAAATGTTTGCAGAGATGCTGAAAACCAGTTTCTGAGAAGAAACTTGGGTTCTGTGTAAACCTTCCTCTGCTTCCATGGGGAACAGAGTTCAGGGCAGCTACACTTAATGGGGTGGAATCCTCAATTTTTGTACCTATTTTTCACAGGGAATCTGGAAAGAACTCCCTGAGACATTTCTGTGTGCAATCCTCCCTGTGTCCATACTTAGCCCAATAAAAGTTTATTTTTTGCTTCAGAGAAAAACCAACCAACAAGGAAATAGATGCATGGATTTCTTTACAGCCTGGGTATTTACATCTTGAAAAATAAGAGAAAAGATAGAGTCAAGTCATATCCAAGAGGATTTTTAGACAACAGATAAGTCAAGTGTAGCATGTTACTTCCATCTGCTTTTCATTGACTAGAACTTACTCAGGTGCTTACACTTAACAGGAAGACAATATTAGTTGCCTTGAGAAAATGAACATGGGTTCAGTGACTAGCTCGACAGTTTCTACCACAATAAAAGATATCCATTAAAATTTTGTTATATTTTCTTTTCAGGTTATTCTCATTTCAGATTGGGTGTTGAGACATTTTCTTGCAGTATAATAACAGTGTCTTACCTAACATAATTTCCTTAACCTAAATCCTAGAAAGAAACTGGTAACTGTTGGTGATATGGTACTTGTAAAGAAGTGTTTTGCATATACAGAGCTTTATTTTGCACATGGTGTACATTGAAAATAATACCCTCAACACAACATGTCTTTATCACCTGAAACTGGCAATCCTAGTTAAATTCAAATTATGGAATATTTTGTATAACTCTCTTCAAAATGCACATCAGTATTAAAAACAAATTTCAGTTGATGTTATGCTGGATACACCTCACCTGAGATCTACTCTATATAAGTAGCGACACATAAAATTTTTATCTCAGAATTGAAAATTTTAAAAAGATTTGTTTTGAACATGCAGAGCATTTAAAACAATGAAAATCATGTTAATTTTTAATAATTCTTCTTAAATGCATGCTAACAAGGTAATGCTCAAATTCTTCAAGCTAGGCTTCAACAATACATGAATTGAGAAATTCCAGATGTACATGCTGAATTTGAAAAAGGCAGTGGAACCAGAGATCAAATTGAAACATCCATTGGATCATAGAAAAAGCAAGAAAATTCCAGAGAAAACATCTACTCCTGCTTCATTGACAATGCTAAAACTTTTGACTGTATATATCACAACAAACTGTGGATAATTCTTCAAGAGATGGGAACACCAAACCACCTTACCTGCCTCCTGAGAAATCTGTATGCAGGTCAGGAAGCAACAGTTAGAACCAGACATGGAACAACAGACTGGTTCCAAATTGGGAAAGGAGTACGTCAAGTCCGTACACTGTCACTGTGCTTACTTAACTTATATGCAGAGTACATCATGAGAAATGCCAGAGTGCACCGTGAAGCTCAAGTTGGAATCAAGATTGCTGGGAGAAATATCAATAACTTCAGATATGCAGATGACACCACCCTATGGCAAAAAGCAAAGAGGAACTAAAGAATCATTTGCTGAAGCCTGGCTTAGAACTCAACAATCAAAAACTCTAAGATCATGGTATCCAGTCCCATCACTTCATGCCAAATAGATGGGTTGCCATTTCCCTCTCTAGGGGATCTTCACATCCTAGGAATCAAACCCAGGTCTCCTGCTTGGCAGGCATTCTTTACCACAGAACCAACTAATAGGAAAAGGCATAACAAAGAAATTTTCCACTTGAAATCTCTGCTTTAAAATAATTAAAAAGTTAACATTGAAGGTCTTTAAAATTCAAAATATTTCTGGGTATATATAACATGTCAATCCCTCTGTATTATTTCTACTGGAAAAAGCTGCTGATATTCACATGCATGCATGCAAGATACATCGCTTCAGTCATGTTTTACTCTTTGTATAGCATAGCCCACAAGGCTCCTCTGTCCATGAAATTATCCAGGCAAGAATACTGGAGTGGGTCACCATGCCCTTCTTCAGGGGATTTTCCCGACCCAAGGATCAAACCCATATTTCTTATGTTTCCTGCATTGGCAGTCAGGTTCTTTACCACTGGCCCCACTTGGGAAGTCCTGATAGGCATATGGGTTCCCTTATTTGTAACCAGCTGTTCTTCTCTTGTGGCTTTTAAGGTTCTCTCTTTAACTTTAGACATTTTAATCCTAAAGTGTATTGTTGTAGGTCTCCTTGGGTTATTTTTTCCCACATTCAGTACAGTTCAGTCATTCAGTCGTGTCCGACTCTTTGCGACCCCATGGACTGCAGCACGCCAGGCCTCCCTGTCCATCACTAACTCCTGGAGTTTACTCAAACTCATGTCCATTGAGTCGGTGATACCATCCAACTATCTCATCCTCTGTCGTCCCCTTCTCCTCCTGCCTTCAATCTTTACCAGCATCAGGGTCTTTTCCAGTGAGTCAGCTCTTCGCATCAGGTGGCCAAAGTATTGAAATTTCAGCTTCAACATCAGTCCTTCCAATGAAAACCCAGGACTGATCTCCTTTAGGATGGACTAGTTGGATCTCCTTGAAGTCCAAGGGACTCTCAAGAGTCTTCTCCAACACCAGAGTTCAAAAGCATCAATTTTTCTGCAGTCAGCTTTCCTTATAGTCCAACTCTCACATCCATATATGACTTCTGGAAAAACCATAGCCTTGACTAGACAGACCTTTGTTGGCAAAGTAATGTCTCTGCTTTTTAATATGCTGTCTAAGTTGGTGAACTTATATGCAGAGTACATCATGAGGAACGCTGGGCTGGATAAAGCACAAGCTGGAATCAAGATTGCCAGGAGAAATATCAATAACCTCAGATACACAGATGACACCACCCTTATGGCAGAAAGTGAAGAGGAACTCAAAGGCCTCTTGATGAAAGTGAAAGAGGAGAGTGAAAAAGTTGGCTTGAAGCTCAACATTCAGAAAACGAAGATCATGGCATCTGGTCCCATCACTTCTTGGGAAATAGATGGGGAAACAGTGGAAACCGTGTCAGACTTTATTTTTTTGGGCTCCAAAATCACTGCAGATGCTGATTGCAGCCATGAAATTAAAAGACACTTACTCCTTGGAAGGAAAGTTATGACCAGCCTAGATAGCATATTAAAAAGCAGAGACATTACTTTGCCAACCAAGGTCCGTCTAGTCAAGGCTATCGTTTTTCCCGTGGTCATGTATGGATGTGAGAGTTGGAGTGTGAAGAAAGCTGATAGCCGAAGAATTGATGCTTTTGAACTGTGGTGCTGGAGAAGATTCTTGAGAGTCCCTTGTACTGCAAGGTGATCCAACCAGTCCATTCTAAACGAGATCAATCTTGGGTGTTCATTGGAAGGACTTATGCTGAAGCTGAAACTCCGATACTTTGGCCACCTCATGTGACGAATTGACTCACTGGAAAAGACTGATGCTGGGAGCGATTGAGGGTAGGAGGAGACGGGGATGACAGAGAATGAGATGGCTGGATGCCATCACCGACTCGATGGAGGTGAGTTTAAGTGAACTTCGGGAGTTGGTGATGGACAGGGAGGCCTGGCGTGCTGTGGTTCATGGGGTCGCTGAGTCGGACACGACTGAGCGACTGAACTGACTAACTGACTGAAGTTGGTGAAAACTTTCCTTCCAAGAAGTAAGTGTCTTAATTTCATGGCTGAAATCATCATCTGCAGTGATTTTGGATCCCAGAAAAATAAAGTCAGCAACTGTTTCCACTGTTTCCACATCTATTTGCCATGAAGTGATGGGACCAGATGCCATGATCTTAGTTTTCTGAATGTTGAGCTTTAAGCCACTTTTTCACTCTCCTCTTTCACTTTCATCAAGAGGCTCTTTAGTTCTTCTTCACTTTCTGCCATAAGGCTGGTGTTATCTGCATATCTGAGGTTATTGTTATTTCTCCCGGCAATCTTGATTTCAGCTTGTGCTTCTTAAAGCCCAGCATTTCTCATGATATACTCTCCCTATAAGGTAAATAAGCAGGGTGACAGTATATAGCCTTTATGTACTTCTTTTCCTATTTGGAACCAGTCAGTTGTTCCATGTCCAGTTCTCACTGTTGCTTCCTGACGTGCATATGGGTTTCTCAAGAGGCAGGTCAGGTGGTCTGGTATTCCCATCGTTTTTAGAATTTTCCACAGTTTATTGTGATTCACACAGTCAAATTCTTTGGCATAGTCAATAAAGCAGAAAGAGATGTTTCTCTGGAACTCTCTTGCTTTTTTCATGATCTAGCAGATGTTGGAAATTTGATCTCTGGTTCCTCTGCCTTTTTTAAAACCTGCTTGAACATCTGGAATTTCACAGTTTACGTATTGCTGAAGCCTGGCTTGGAGAATTTTGCGTATTACTTTACTAGCATTTGAGATGCGTGCAATTTTGCAGTAGTTTGAATATTCTTTGGCATGACTTTTCTTTTGGGATTGGAATGAAAACTGACCTTTTCCAGTCCTGTGGCCACTGCTGAGTTTTCCAAATTTGCTGACATATTGAGTGTAGCACTTTCACAGCATCATCTTTTAGTATTTGAAATAGCTTAACTGGGATTCCATCACCTCTGCTAGCTTTGTTCGTAGTGATGCTTTCTAAGGTCCACTTGAGTTAACATTCCAGGATGTCTGGCTCTAGGTAAGTGATTATAGCATTGTGATTAAAGGGGTCGTAAAGATCTTTTTTGTACAGTTCTGTGTATTCTTGCCGCTTCTTCTTAATATCTTCTGCTTCTGTCAGGTCCATACCATTTCTGTCCTTTATGAGCCTATCTTTACATTATATTACTTTTTATTTATTGGTAAATATTTTCAATTTTCAGGAAGTTTTTAGTCATCTTTACTTTGAAATTTTTGAAAACAAATAGTCCTCATGAAGTGGGTGAGGACTCCAATTTCTAGAGGTGCTGCATTTCTACTGTTTTTGTAAGCATGAGATTCATTACATCAGAAAATTAATGATCCACCTGTCCATATTAATGATCTTCACTTATAATACATTAGTTATTAGTGAAACATTAAAATATTTTCTGATCCCAATAACACACAGAGCTCTCAAAAATAGCTCTCATTTGCACACCAAAGCAATCTTTGAGTTGACCAAAATATTTCCAAAGATTTTTCTTTTTAGTTTGAGAGTTCCACATTAAAGTTTAAACAAAAAATATTATAAATGTAAAATAATACAAATCAATAATTTCAGAAAATGTCTTACAGGGTTCTTTTCTAGTATTCTATGACTTTTGTAGATCCCTAAAAATCTTTTTTAAAAATCACCGTCAGTGAAGCTTGCTACCTCTTTCCATGGAGACTAGGAGTGGAGGCTCGGGAAGATGAGGGGTTCACATAGGGTGCTGGTTCCCAAACTGCTTCATGATTGTCAGGGGAACTTGTTAAAAATACAGAAATCTCAGTCCCACTCCAGCCCTACTAAATCATAATCTTTGATGATGAGATCTTGCATTTATAATTTTAACTGGCTTCCCAGGCAACTGTAAATTATTCATACTATATCATTGGCCTACTGATTAAAAATTCAGTTCCAGAACTCAAGCTGCATATTGATTAAGCAAACTATAAATCAATTATGTTTAAAGAGTATCTTGAGATTTTGAATGTAAACAGTAGAGCTTTCTAGCATAAACACTAGCGCTGGAGCTCTTACAGTGCACCATACTTTGGCTGCTTAATATTGAGTTCTGCAAGTGAATCTAAAATAATTTTCAAATTTGCTTATGCAAACTGAAATGCGCTACATTCAGGTATCCCTACACAGATCTGAGAATTTTATCAGTGTCATATGTTATGCAATCATGAAGGTAAAGAAACTTGGAGAGGGTATGCATTTATCAAAATGACATGGGTGGTAAATAGCATACTGAAGATTTCCATTTACAATTTTTTATTTTAGTTGCAATATTTTTTCTAGTGAAACATCACATTATAATCAGATGAGGAGAAAACAAATCTTTCTATTGCAGTAGTAAAAATTTACATAAAATTGTAATTTTAATGATGGCAGTGAATGAGAAAGTCATGCACTTTGAGATGTTACAGTTATCCATAAAAATGACTAGTCATTCACTACATAGCTGAGACATTTCTCTACTTCTCTATGCCTTGGTGTGTTCTAGAGTGACTTAGCCATTCAGAGGAATAACAACAAATCAACAGCCAAATATCAGCTTTAGAAAATTTTCCAGAAAGAAAAGATACATAATTATTTTCTATTTCTATTCATATGAAATGAATAGAAATTCATTAAGTGTCAGTATGCAGTACATTGTTTGGCAATATAATTGCAAATTGAAAAACTTTATGACAATGGATGAGAGTTCAACTGTGCGATTTATAATTTCACCAAATGACACCCTGTGTATTTGACAACTAGAATGTCCCAGAAAAATAGGATTTAGAGTTTAGAATGATCTACAGTCATCTAGTTTGGAGGTATTCAGAGTTCTGTGGATCTCAGGGTTCCACAGGGAGGCTTCCTGACCTGGCGGTTGTGGTGGGAGGTGGTTGGCAGAGCTCAGCACTCCTGCCCTAAAGGGAGCGTCCACCCTAGAAGCTCTGCTGATCTCTGTTTTACATGTTAGGTGTCCAAATGGAGGTTTGTATGAGAAATGTATTTTTAAATTTGCGTGATGAAAGTTTATGATAGGGAAATAAAGCTGAAGAATTCCTGACAAGTATGTCAACCTTACAATTTGCTGTCAAAAATATCAGCAAGGTATATTTTCTCCAAAGGATGCTGAAAGAGGAAAGAAAGATACACACTGCTCTTTTCATTAATTTGAGGAAAAACTGTTACCCAGGGCAAAAATGCCTGCCACTATCTACCTACCTACTTATCTGTCTTCTGGACAAAATTTTCCTTTTATTGCATTTTCTGTTTAGCTGAAAAGCAATGCAAATGTTTTGACCCTTGGTGCCACTTCAGTGCGATGAGTCTGTAATAGGGACACAGATTGTTCTCCGATTGTTTCTCACATAAACGTGGTGAGCAAATGATCTGTGAGAAACTTTTGATGTTCTATTCCCCGATATCCTTTGTTGCAGCAACAGCTCTTTGCTATTTTAAATGATATTGAATGTTGCCTGTATAATTCATAAATATTTGCATTTAGTAATTATATCAATAAAAGATTTGGAAGACAAAAAAAAAAAAGAAAAACTTTATGAGAATGAATAAGAATAAAATGAATATAATTTGTTAAATAACGTTAAATTGAAGTGAGTATACTTCATATTGAAAAGTGTTATTTAATGGAATTAGCAATCAAGTTGTCTCTGGCAAAAGCTAAAGGGGAATTCTGGGCTATGAGGAACAGGCTTGATGAAATACCTGAGAAGGCACTGTGTGAAAAGGAAGGAAGAGTATACAAGATAAAGAATAGCAATAGAAATCATGAAAACATCAGTGGAACTATTTGCAATCAACTGTGTATGAAAATGAAAGTTCTTGAGAGTAAATTTGGGTTTGCTAATGAGAAAACCCATGCAATATGAACTTACAAGGAATTATTTTCAAAATGATGCATTTGCTTTAGTTAAGGTAGAATTGAAGGGAAACACAACTGCTATATTATGACTGATGGAATGGTATTAATAACTTTGCATAAATTATTTTCAGGACTCATTCTTTTGATTCCAAACATATGAATAGAAATAACAAACAATATAGATCTTTTCTGTCTGGGGGAATGTGTGTGTGAAAATACGATAAAAAGATTGCTCATTTTGTTTTGCTTTTTACATACACCAAAAGATACAATTAAAACTATAATCAAGGTACAACCCACACGTTGACATTATGTCATAATGAGCAGCAAAATTATGTTCACCACGAGAGAGGTAACAGTTAATGAATCAGAACCTAGCTTCTACACATGACCTTTCATTTTCTTTGTCAAGAGAATCCTGTGCCTTTTGGGATTTAGGTTTTGTTTTTGCTTGTTTTATTTATTTTTGTTTTAATGTGAGGAACCACTGCAAATACATAGGCTTCATTTTTTTCAATTGATAATTCCTTGTGAAAAAAGTGTGACTAATAAGACCTAGGTTCTGTGATAAACATCACATACATACTTTACACTACAGTCTTCCTTACCCATGATGAAAACCTGAACCTTCATCAAATGAAGTGTTATTGATGATGCTCTATATTAATACATCATTTCTGCTAGTAACCTTAGTTGAAAGAGAAAAAGTAAGAGAAAGACAGAAGTGAAAACACATACACACATGCTCAGAGAAATAGAAAAATTGAGACATAGTGAGGTTATCTAAAACCTGGTATATTTAACAAGATTCTGAGAAATAAAGATAGAAAATTGATCTTGAAACTGTGTGTATATAAATGTGTATGTGCATGTGTGCTCAGTCACTCTGTCATGTCCAACTTTTTGCAACCCCATGGACTGTAGCCCGCCACTTCCTCTATCCATAGGATTTCCCAGGCAATACTGGAATGGGTTGCCATTTCCTTCACCAGGGGATCTTCCTGACCCAGGGATCAAACCCACATCTCCTGCATTGGCAGGCAGATTCTTTACCACTGAGCCACCTTGGAAGCCATATAAACACATATAATATTTATAATATAATGTACAAGCATATTATAAAATTAAAATTGTGAAGTTACATAATATGAAAGTCTAAAAGATGCTCTACATTGATTTCACTGACAAAAGCAAATTTCTGAAGTTTGCACACATTTTGAATATGCTTATCACAAATTTGACTCTGACTTCAACCCCAACTTCAGTTTCTTTCAGTCCTCCCACAATATTCTGCAAAGAATTTCTCACGTTCTTCCAAATTTTAATATCTAATTATAATTACTTACCTTTGTGAACACTTCACTTTCTAGGATAAACTACCATCATTCATTTTTCTTTCAAACACCTACTCAACTCTCCAGATTAAGGTCACTTGTCATTGCTTTTTCACAGTTGGCTTCCACACAGATTTTATGTTGAGTGTTTTACCACAATTTAAAGATATATATAATTATGTCCCTTAAAATTATGTCTTAGGGCTTCCCAAGTAGCACAGCAGTAAAGAATCTGCCTTCTCCAGTACTCTTGCCTGGAAAATCCCATGGATGGAGGAGCCTGGTGGGCTGCAGCCCATGGGGTCACGAAGAATCTGACACGACTGAGCGACTTCACTCTCACTTTTCACTTTCACACATTGGAGAAGGAAATGGCAACCCACTCCAGTGTTCTTGCCTGGAGAATCCCAGGGATGGGGGAGCCTGGTGGGCTGCCGTCTATGGGGTCACATAGAGTCGGACACGACTGAAGCGACTTAGCAGCAGCAGCCAGCGCAGCAGATGCATGAGATATGGGTTCGATCCTTAGGTTGGCGGAAAGATCCCTTGGAATAGGAAATGGCCACCTACTCCCTGAATTCTCGCCTGGAAAATCCCATGAACAGAGGAGCCTGACAGGCTACAATCCATGGGGTCACAAAGAGTCAGACACAACTGAGCACACAACCTGCATCTATCTCATTTCCACTGTTTCTACATTCACATCTTCCTTTCTCTTCCTGCCTCATTATCAGCTTCTCAATCAATTATCTTGCTTCCAGTCATGCTAGATTTATTCAATTTTCAAAGAATTAAATGGCCTTTACTGTTTTATCTCACCCAAATATTCTCTCTGCTTCAACTTTTTTTTTTTTTAATAATAACCCATCCCACATTGATTCCTCTGTCTCTCATCTTATCATTTGGTTCTTAGCATAAATGTGAATTTTCTCCAGGGAATTTTCTCCCTTATATAATTCTGATAAAAGACTAAACTTGTCCTATAACCACACACTACTGGAATTCAGTCTAATGGCTATAGCCAGACTTTTTTAACACTTGTAAAATGATATCTTCTAAATTGTTCACTATTTTATGTACTGACTTTCCATCATGGTGCCTGATCTAATTAGATTAGCTAAATATATCTTGTAGTAAGATTTATACACATATACACATACGCTAGCTCACTAATGCAAAAATGATCTATGGCATTAGGTGATGGAAGCATTTGATTAACAAGTATTTTAGTAAATCATTTAGGAGTACACCTCCTAGAAGAAGACTGACTGAGTTTAGATCCTGGTCCATCATGTATAATTTTAATGTTCAGTAAATTATCTATTTTACCTCTCTCTCTCTATCATCATCTGTAACATTATATTATCAACATCATAAGGCTCTCTTAAAGATTAAATGAGATAATCCATGTCTATCATTTAGCAAAAACCTAGTAGACACACAAAAAAATGGTAGATAATATTTGTTGTTGTTGTTCAGTTGTTAAGTCATATCTGGCTCTGCAACCCCGTGGACTGCAGCATGCCAAGTTTCCCTGTCCTTTGCTATCTCCTGGAGTTTACTCAAATGAGTCGGTGATGCTACCTAACCATCTACTCCTTTGCTGCCCCTTTCTCCTCCTGCCTTCAATCTTTCCCAGCATCAGGGTCTTTTCCAATGAGTTGGCTCTTTGCATCAGGTGCCAAAGTATTGGAACTTCAGCTTCAGCATCAGCCCTTTCAATGAATATTCAGTTTGATTTCTTTTAGAATTGACTGGTTTAATCTCTTTGCTGTTCAAATTAGTCTCATGAGTCTTCTCCAGCACCACTATTTGAAAGCATCAATTAGAAAGCATGATGGACTCAATAATAAAATTGAAATATCAATCTAGAGAGTGGAGGAGGAAAGAGGATGTCATATAAGAATTTTAATACCATAAGAGAAATAAACTCATTAAGCCATAGGATTTGGAGATGATGAGACTGATGTTGGGATGCTGTCTGTATCCCTGAGGAATAGTGCAAATATCCAGACATCTGAGCCTTGTATGGTGGCAGGTGGGTGCAAGTTAAATGAATAGAGCTGTAATGTGAAAGCATACGGGTCATGTTCTGAAGGAACACCACATGCTTCTCTAATCCTAGGCTGACAAGTGGCATCAAAGTGCCCAGACATACCTGGGACTACAGAGGCAAGTAGAGAAATGTTTGAGAGGCAGGTGTGCAGGGAGGTGTTTGGGTTTGAAATGAGTAAGAGTAAGAGATCTTAGTAGTTCAAGTGCATGGTGGGTGGGGCCAAGGACATTAGTTTTAATTTCTGCCACAAAACCAGAAGCCAGGTGGGACAAACAATCAGTACAGAGGCTAGTAAAATACTGATACGGGCAAAAGAGAAAGGTTTGAAAATGTCTTCAGTGTCCAAATGCAATGCAAATGAAAAAGAAGGACATGAGTATTTTCTGAAAATAATTATATCTACAAAACAGAAGAAACTGAGAAACACTAACTTTTTATTAATTTTTTTAAATTTTGTGTGGGAGAACTGGACTCTCAAATATAGGTTTATAATTATTGTTATTTACTCATATGCATATTTATTTATCATTATTGTTTGGTGAGTTTTTCCAGCTTTATTGAGATATATTTGACATATAACATCATGTATGTTTAAGGTTTTCTGAATTGCTTATTTGATATGCTTATACAGTGGCTCAGCTGGTAAAAAATTCACCTGAAATGTGGAAGACCAGGGCTCAATCCTTAGGTTGGGAAGATGCCCTGGAGAAAGGAAATGCTACCCATGACAGTATTCTGGCCTAGAGAATTCCATGGGCTATGTAGTTCATGCAATAGCAAAGAATTGGACAAAACTGAACGATTTTCACTTCACTTCTTACAGTACAAAATGATTACAGTGGTAGAGTTAGCAAAGAAATAGTGGAAAACAATGTATGGGAAATACTAGAGATCTCTTCATGAAAATTAGAAATACCAAGGGAATATTTCATGCAAAGATGGGCACAATAAAGGACAGAAATGGTACGGACCTAACAGAAGCAGAAGACATTAAGAAGAGGTGGTAAGAATACACAGAAGAACTATACAAAAAAGATCTTCATGATCCAGCTAATCACGATGGTATGATCACTCACCTAGAGCCAGACATCTTAGAATGCGAAGTCAAGTGGGCCTTAGGAAGCATCACTATGAACAAAGCTAGTGGAGGTTATGGAATTCCACTTGAGTTATTTCAAATCCTAAAAGATGATTCTGTGAAAGTGCTGCACTCAATATGCCAGCAAATTTGGAAAATTCGGCAGTGGCCAGAAAAGGTCAGTTTTCATTCCAATCCCAAAGAAAGACAGTGCCAAATAGTGCTCAAGCTACCACACAACTGCACTCATCTCAAACACTAGTATAGTAATGCTCAAAATTCTCCAAGCCAGGCTTCAACAGTACGTGAACCACGAATGTCCAGATGTTCAAGCTGGATTTAGAAAAGGCAGAGGGACCAGAGATCAAATTGCCAACATCAGCTGGATCATGAAAAAAGCAAGAGAATTCCAGAAAAACATCTATTCTTGCTTTATTGACCATGCCAAAGCCTTGGATTTTGTAGATCACAACAAACTATGGAAAAATCTTTAAGAGATGGGAATACAAGACCACCTGACCTGCCTCTTGAGAATTCTGTATGCTGATCAGGAAGCAACAGTTAGAACTGGACATGGAACAATAGACTGGTTCCAAATAAGGAAAAGAGTACATCAAGGCTGTATATTGTCACACTGCTTATTTAACTTACATGCAGAGTACATCATGAGAAATGCTCGGCTGGATGAAGTACAAGCTGGAAATTAGTGCCAGGAGAAATATGAATAACCTCAGAACATAGATGCACCACCCTTATGTCAGAAAGCAAAAAATAACTAAATCACCTTTTGATGAAAGTGAAAGAGGAGGGTGAAAAAGTTGGTTTAAAGCTCAACATTCAGAAAACTAAGATCATGGCATCCGGTCCCATCTCTTCATGGCAAATAGATGGGGAAACAATGACAGACTTTGTTTTTTTGGGCTCCAAAATCACTGCTGATGGTGACTGCAGCCAGGAAATTAAAATATGCTTACTCCTTGGAAGAAAAGTTATGTCCAACCTAGGCATCATATTAAAAAGCAAAGACATTACTTTTCCAATAAAGGTCTGTCTAGACAAGGCTATGGTTTTTCCAGTAGTCATGTATAGATATGAGAGTTGGACTATAAAGAAAGCTGAGCACGGAATTGATGCTTTTGAACTGTGGTGTTGGAGAAGACTCTTGAGTGTCCCTTGGACAGCAAGAAGATCCAACCAGTCCATTCTGAAGGAAATCAGTCCTGAATATTCATTGGAAGGACTGATGCTGAAGCTTACACTCCAATATTTTGGCCACCTGAGGCGAAGAACTGACTCATTTAAAAAGACCCTGATGCTGGGAAAGATTGAAGGTGGGAGGAGAAGGGGACGACAAAGGATGAGATGGTTGGATGACATCACCAACTCAATGGACATGAGTCTGGGTAAACTCTGGGATTTGGAGATGGACAGGGAGGCCTGGCGTGCTGTAGCCCTATGCAATCGCAAAGAGTCAGACACGACTGAGTGACTGAACTCAACTGAACTGAAAATGCTAGCACCTGCATTGTCACGTAATTACCTTTTCTGTTTTGTGGTAAGGACTTTAAGATACACTCTCTTAGCAACTTTCAAGTATATAATACATGGTTTTAGTTATAATCACTGTACTGTACTTACTCATCTTATAATCAGTTTTTGTGATTTGTGACCAACTTATCCCCCTTTTCCTCACTCTGTAGCCCCTGGTTACCACCAAGTTCTTTCATAGATACTGAAGGGAAGTTTCATTTAAATCTATCTGAGTTGTAAGTTAAATAATGTAAGAGTGTAACACGAGCTTGTAGTGATCATTTGTAGACCATAACGATCATGTAATAATGCAAAAAAGATGAACATCTAAGTGGATGACAGAAAATCACTTTTCACCCTGTTATCTTGGCAGGCTAATTGGAAACTTCTGCCACAAACTACTAGAGAAATGGCCTGAGTCAGTAGTGCTGGTCGGGAAGGGATAATTCATGTGTGAGTGCTGAGACTCTTCCATTGTGTCTGACTCTGTGCCATCCTATGGGCTGTCACCTGCCAGGCTCCTCTGTCCATTGGATTCTGCAGGTTAGAATACTTGGGTGGGTTGCCATGCTTTCCTCCAGGGGATCTTCCTGACCTAGGGATTGATCTTGAATCCCTATGTCTCCTGTGTTGGCAGGTGGGGTCTTTACCATCACTGCTACATGGGAAACCCAAGGGATACCAGGGAGGATACAAATTGGACAAGGCCCCATATTGTTGCAGGAGGTCAGAAAGCAGAGTATTCTGTACCCAACACTGTACCACCATGGAAAATGCAGCATTCTTGCCTTTTGACCAAAGCCGTTTCATTCGTCTTTTATTGTGTAATTGCCAGCTATGCCTCGAATAGCTGTTTATGAATATTATGCCAAGATTTTCTCAGAACTCGATATAGGTACTCAATATAAGTACTGTATCCTACAAAATTCTTCAATAGTTTCTTTTTATTTATAGTGTATACTGTTACTTATGTGAAAAATCTACCTGACACAAGATAAAAGCATTTGCCCTCATCGCATTTTAATAACACTGTGTCCTTTTGTGTTATAGTCACAGTACATTTGTACTACCTTTGGTACAAAATACCAATATTTTTCTGCATAGCATACTTGATTTTATGATCTAAATTGCCACAAACCAGATATCATCCTTCTCAAAACATACATATTCATTTAACTATCTATATAAAATAATTTTATTTAGAAAACCTATGAAATTAATATGAATTTAAAATAAAATACTAACAAGTATATGCTTTTCATGTTAATATGCATTTGCATTTGGAATAGGAACTATGGAGCATGGAAGTTATATTTCTGTAAAGAAAAATATATTTAAGGCTAGAAAGATTTTAACATTTTTAACAATCAGAAAAAAATGCAAACACCAGCATAGAAAAATATAAGCAAATAATTAGGTAATACACAGAGAATAAAATACTATTAAGCAAATGCAAAAATGTCTAGTTCACATAGTAAATTACTGGCAAATGCTTTAATATAATGCAGATTCTCTTTCTGTTCAGATTTCTTCCCATTATATTTTATTATCATCTCTTCTTTAATTAATCAAATTACCTGTTTGTGTGGGGAGTAATAGATTTAGTAGTATAATATGCTTATGTATGATTTTTAAAGTACTTTTTGCCCTTTCAGAAAATTATTTTAATCTAGCTGAAATATATTTATCAATTTTTAGGAAATGGTTGGTTCAAACACACCAAACAATTTACCATACATTCATGATATTTAAAACTCTGCAATTTCTTAAATTATCAAAAAATGAAATGCTGCTTTTGTAAGGTATAAAGATTAATATAATTAAGTGGTTTAGCTATCAGTTTCTGTAAAGAAAATTTAATGTGTTGTAATAGTCTCATGCACAAAAGAATTACATAGATTCAGACAGTTACACATTTATTCAATCTTATTACAATGCATAAATTTATCAAAATTAAATTAAACTTATTAATTTTGAACTTCATATATTGAGCTTTTATGTTAAACGTAAAGCTCTTTCTTCTAAAGGAATCACCAAATTCTATATCAATGCATTAAAACAGATGATTGTTGACTTTAATGCAAATTCATCTACACAATAATTTGCTATTTATATAACTTGCTAATATTCACTTTGTGAGCTAATTATATTGTGTCAGAATAAAATATAACTTGCAAACATTTACATAATATAAAATCATTTTCTGTTTCAATAAGTGGTATTATAATTTATTGGTTCAACTTGCTATTGCAAAAATACTGTGACTTTTAATTTTGCACAATTTTCATTATTTTAAAATATTAATTGAACTGAAATATAGTCAGGGACCTTGAATACCATTGACACAAAGGCTTTCAGAAAATAATATATGTGACCATTTATGAAAATTTACTCATATGTACTTTGAACATATGTACATACGTAGTTTGAGTGGATCTTTGAAGTCTTAACATACAAAATTAGCTTTTAAAAGCTATTCTAACATTTCTTTTTCTTTTTTTTAAATTTTTAATTGGCTTTTTAATTGAAGGATAATTGTTTTACAGGATTGTGTAGGTTTCTGCCACACATCAACATGAATCAGCCATAGGTGTATATATGTCCGCTCCCTCTCCCCTTCCTCACCATCCCACCCCTCTAGGTTGATACAGAGCCCCAGTATGAGTTCCCTGAGTTATACAGCAAATTCCCATTGGCTACCTATTTTACACGTGGCAATGTAAATTTCCATGTTACTCTCTCCATGCATCCCATCCTCTCCTTCCTCCCCGCTGCATCATGTTCATAAGTGTGCTCTCCATGTCTATGTCTCCATTGCTGCCCTGAAAATAATTTCATCAGTGCCATCTTTCTGGATTCCATATATGTGTGTTAGTATATGATAGTTGTTTTTCTGACTTACTTAACTCTTCATAATAGGCTCTAGGTTCATCCATCTCATTGGAACTGACTCATATGTGTTCATTTTTACAGCTGAGCAATATTTATTTGCACATATGTACCACAGCTTCTTTACCTATTCATCTATCAATGGACATCTAGGTTGCTTCCATGTTCTAGCTACTGTAAATAGTTCTGCAGTGAACACTGGGGTATATGTGTCTTTTTGAATTTTGGTTTCCTCAGGGTATATGCTTAGTATTGGGATTACTGGGTCATATGGTGGTTTTATTCCTAGTTTTTTAAGGAATCTCCATACTGTCTACCATAGTGACTGTATCAATTTACATTTCCCACCAACAATGCAAGAGGGTTCACTTTTCTCCACACCCTTTCCAGTATTTATTGTTTGTAGAATTTTTGATGATGGCCATTCTGACTGGTGTGAGATGATATCTCATAATAGTCATGATTTGTACTATTTTCTTTATTTTTTTTTGGAGTACAGTTGATTTACAATACTGTTAGTTTCAGGTATACATCGAAGTGATTCAGTTATACACACACACACACACACATATATATATTCATTCTTTTTCAGATTATTTTCCCACGTAACACAGTAATGTAAAGCAATTATCCTCCAATTAAAAATAAAAACCTCAATATGTATACTAGGTGAAGACAGAGGAAAGTGTCATTATCAATCATACACCGAATCTAATTTTTTAAAATGATACAAATAGATGTATTCATAAAACAGAAATAAGCTCAAGTGTTTAAAAAACAAACTTATGGTTACCAAAGGATAAACACTGTGGGGGAGGGACAAGTTAGAAGGTTAGGATTAGCACACATACACTGCTGTTGTTTAATTTCTAAGTCATGTCCAACTCTTTTGCAAATCCCTGGACTAGAGCCCACCAGGCTCCTCTGTTCATGGGATTTCCCAGGCAAGAACACTGGATTGGGTTGCCATTTCCTTCTTCAGGGGATCGTCCCACAATACTATATATAAAATAGATAACCATCAAACATGTACTGAATAGCAGAGGGATCTCTACTCAATATTCTGTAATAATCTATATGGGAAAAGAATCTAACATTTATTTTTAAAAGGAACACTTAATGTACACATATATATTTTATAATTAAGAAATATTTCAAGTATCTAAACATTTCTTCATTATTCTATCACAGAAAACATATTCCTAATATTAACCATCATTATGCTTAGATAATATATTTCTCTTTAATAAAATTACACGTATATCCACATACATCAAGACTGCTGTAGTACTAAGTACTAAGACTGGACACAATATTTGGCAGAAGATCAATCATTGTAAGGTATAATGTAAAGCTCTATGTGTACAGGAAAAACATACTCACATTTAAAATGTTTAGTTTTCTGAAGTAAAATTGAATTAAAGGACAGATTTGAGTCTTTATTTAGAAAATTATTGAAAAATAAATAGTGCTTTATTAAAATGTCATGTTTTTAATGACTGGACTTAAGCAATGAGAGCTGAACTCATTGTCAGAGGAAATGTAGAAGAGAACTTTATTTTCCCCTAATATAAGCTTCTAATGAGTAACTGCATCACTTAACTCCTTCATTTCAAAGCTCAAAACTGCATTCCAGGATGAAAACATATGGGAAAGAGAAGTAATATATGTAGGCTTTAGAAAATCGTATAAAAAATAAAATGTTTAGCTTGTGAAGTTGTGCAAAGTAGATAAAAATGATAAAATCAGACACTCTTCCTGGCTCTTCATGGCATGTTTAAAGTAATGTTATCACTCTGATCTGATTAAAATAAGTTGTAGAAAATACTTGTATTAAAATATTTAAAATTATCAGCTGTTAATTTTCCAAAAATGTGGAATAAAAAATATATGACATCACTCTGGTATTCTCTAACTTGATACAAAAACAAACAAAAAAAATTAAGGATTAGAAAATGAAAAGCAGAATTCATTTTACATGCAAAATCCATTAAGTAAGACAAAAAATATTATCAACCAAAAATGACTTTGTTTAGCTTTATAATAAGCAAAGTTAAATCCAGAACAACTGTCAGTTTTTCAGGACAAAATCTCCAATGTACAGTCCCCCAAACTATATTGTACTAGAGCTTGAGATGTGGCATTAAACAGTAATACAGGATTAAGCATAAGGAGACCTGAATTTTAGGTATACAGTCATCATGTACTGGAGAAGGAAATGGCAACCGCCTCCATTGTTCTTGCCTGGAGAATCCGAGGGACGGCGGAGCCTGGTCGGCTGCCGTCTATAGGGTCGCACAGAGTCGGACACGACTGAAGCGACTTAGCAGTAGCAGTAGCAACATCATGTACTAGCTGTGTAAACTCCAACAAATTGTATGGAACCTCAGTTCCTCTCTTGGCTTTACCAAAACTAGGAATAAGGTCAGCACTTCAGGGTTCTTGTGAGGATGAAATAAAATAATATATGGATAATATATAAAGGATGATATACCATGACTAAGAGGGGTTTATCCCAGGGATGCAAGGATTTTTCAATATCCACAAATCAATTGATGTGATCCATCACATTAACAAATTAAAGGATAAAACCATATAATCATCTCAATAGATGCAGACAAAACTTTTTGACAAAATTCAACATCCATTCATGACAAAAAACAAAAAACTCTCCAGAAAGTGGGCATAGAGGGAACATACTTCAGAATAATAAAGGACATATATATAACAACCTGCAACTCACATCATACTCAAAAATGAAAGGTCAAAAGCATTTCCTCTAACATTACACTGCCCATGCTCAACATTTTCATTCAACATAGTATCAGAAGTCCAAACCACAGCAATCAGACAAGAAGAAAAAAAAAATAAATCAAAATTGCAGATGACATAATGTTACGCATAGAACATCCTAAAGATGCCATCAGAAAACCACTAGAGCTCATCAATGAAATCTGTAAAATTGCGATTCAATATACAGAAATCTAGTGCATTTCTACACTAACAGTGAAATATTGGAAAGAGAAATTAAGAAGACAATTATGTTTATAATTGAATTAAAAATAACTCTGTGGGAGAGGGTGAGGGTGGGATGATTTGGGAGAATGGCATTGAAACATGTATGTTGTCATATGTGAAACGAATCACCAGTTCAGGGTCGATGCATGTTACAGGATGTTCCCCGGGCTGGTGTGTGGGGATGACCCAGAGGGAGGATAAAGGGAGGAAGGAGGTGGGAGGAGGGTTCAGGAGGGAGAACTCATGTACACCCAGGGCAGATTCATGTCAATGTATGGCAAAACCAACCAATATAATATTGTAAAATAATTAGTCTCCAATAAAAAAAAATAAAATAAAATAAAAAATAAATAAAAATAAGAAAATATCTAGGAATAAGCCTACCTATGGAAGTAAACTTACTTATGTACCCAGAAAACTATAAGACACTGATGAAAGATACTGAAGATGACACAAACAGATGGAAAGATATACTGGGTTCATGCACTGGAAGAACTGATATTGTTAAAATGACCATACTACCCAAGGCAATCTAAAGATTCAATGTTATTTTTATTGAAAGTGAAGGGCTGGAAAAAGATATTCCATGCAAATAGAGACCAAAAGAAAGCAGGAGTAGCAATACTCATATCAGATAATATAGACTTTAAGACAAAGGCTGTGAAAAGAGACAAAGAAGGACACTACATAATGATGAAAGGATCAATCCAAGAAGAAGATATAACAATTATAAATATATATGCACCCAACATAGGAGCACCGCAATACGTAAGACAAATGCTAACAAGTATGAAAGGGGAAATCAACAATAACACAATAATAGTGGGAGACTTTAATACCCCACTCACACCTATGGATAGATCAACTAAACAGAAAGTTAATAAGTAAACACAAGCGTTAATTGATACAATAGACCAGTTAGACCTAATAGATATCTATAGGACATTTCACCCCAAAACAATGAATTTCACCTTCTTCTCAAGAGCACACGAAACCTTCTCCAGGATAGATCACATCCTGGACCATAAATCTAGCCTTGGTAAATTCAAAAATGTTGAAATCATCCCAAGCATCTTTTCTGACCACAATGCAGTAAGACTAGATCTCAATTACAGGAGAAAAACTGTTAAAAATTCCAACATATGGAGGCTGAACAACACGCTGCTGAATAACCAGCAAATCATAGAAGAAATCAAAATATGCATAGAAATGAATGAAAATGAAAACGCAACAACCCAAAACCTGTGGGACACTGTAAAAGCAGTGCTAAGGAGAAAGTTCATAGCAATACAGGCATATCTTAAGAAATAAGAAAAAAGCCAAATAAATAACCTAACTCTACACCTAAAGCAACTAGAAAAGGAAAAAATGAAGAACCCCAGGGTTAGTAGAAGGAAAGAAATCGTAAAAATTAGAGCAGAAATAAATGCAAAAGAAACAAAAGAGATCAGAGCAAAACCCAACAAAACCAAAAGCTGGTTCTTTGAGAGGGTAAATAAAATTGACAAACCACTAGCAAGACTCATCAAGAAACAAAGGGAGAAGAACCAAATCAATAAAATTAGCAATGAAAAGGGAGCGATCACAACAGATAACACAGAAATACAAAGGATCATAAGAGACTACTATCAGCAATTATATGCCAATAAAATGGACAACTTGGAAGAAATGGACAAATTCTTAGGAAAGTACAACTTTCCAAAACTGAACCAGGAAGAAATACAAAATCTTAATAGACCCATCACAAGCATGGAAATTGAAACTGTAATCAGAAATCTTCCAGCAAACAAAAGCCCAGGTCCAGATGGCTTCACAGCTGAATTAACCAAAAATTTAGAGAAGAACTAACACCTATCCTACTCAAACTCTTCCAGAAAATTGCAGAGGAAGGTAAACTTCCAAACTCATTCTATGAGGCCACCATCACCCTAATCCCAAAACCTGACAAAGATGCCACAAAGAAAGAGAACTACAGGCCAATATCACTGATAAACATAGATGCAAAAATCCTTAATAAAATTCTAGCAATCATAATCCAACAACACATTAAAAAGATCATACATCATGACCAAGTGGGCTTTATCCCAGGGATGCAAGAATTCTTCAATATCTGCAAATCAATCAATGTAATACACCACATTAACAAACTGAAAAATAAAAACCATATGATTACCTCAATAGATGCAGAGAAAGCCTTTGACAAAATTCAACTTCCACTTATGACCAAAACCCTCCAGAAGGCGGGAATAGAAGGAACATTCCTCAACATAATAAAAGCTATATATGACAAACCCACAGCAAACATTATCCTCAATGATGAAAGTGAAAGCGTTTCCCCTAAAGTCAGGAACAAGACAAGGGTGCCCACTGTCACCACTACTATTCAACATAGTTTTGGAAGTTTTGGCCACAGCAATCAGAGAGAAAAAGACATAAAAGGAATCCAAATTGGAAAAGAAGAAGTAAAACTCTCACTGTTTGCAGATGACATGATCCTCTACACAGAAAATCCTAAAGACTCTACCAGAAAACTGCTAGAGCTAATCAATGAATATAGTAAAGCTGCAGGATATAAAATCAACACACAGAAATTCCTTGCATTGCTATATACTAATATTGAGAAAATAGAGAAATTAAGGAAACAATTCCATTCACCGTTGCAACGAAAAGAATAAAATACTTAGGAATATATCAACCTAAAGAAACAAAAGACCTATATATAGAAAACTATAAAACACTGGTGAAAGAAATCAGAGAGGACACTAATAGATGGAGAAATATAGCGTGTTCATGGATTGGAAGAATAAATATTATGAAAATGAATATATTATCCAAAGTAATTTATAGGCTCAGTGCAATCCCTATCAAGCTACCAACGGTGTTTTTCACAGAGCTAGAACAAATAATTTCACAATTTGTATGGAAATACAAAAAACCTCGAATAGCCAAAGTAATCTTGAGAAAGAAGAATGGAACTGGGGAAATCAACCTGCCGGACTTCAGGCTCTACTACAAAGCCACAGTCATCAAGACAGTATGGTACTGGCATAAAGACAGAAATATAGATCAATGGAACAAACTAGAAAGCCCAGAGATAAATCCATGCACCTATGGACACCTTATCTTTGACAAGGGAGGCAAGAATATTCAATGGAGAAAAGACAATCTCTTTAACAAGTTGTGCTGGGAAAACTGGTCAACAACTTGTCAAAGAATGAAATCAGAACACTCCCTAACACCATACACAAAAATAAACTCAAATGGATTAAAGGTCTAAATCTAAGACCAAAAACTATAAAACTCTAGAGAAGAACATAGGCAAAACACTCTCCGACATAAATCACAGCAGAATCCTCCATGACCCACCTCCAAGAATATTGGAAATAAAAGCAAAAATAAACAAATGGGACCTAATTAAAATCAAAAGCTTCTGCACAGCAAAGGAAACTATAAGTAAGGTGAAAAGACAGCCTTCAGAATGGGAGAAAATAATAGCAAATGAAGCAACTGACAAAGGATTAATCTCAAAAATATACAAGCAACTCCTGCAGCTCAATTCCAGAAAAGTACACTACCCAATAAAAAAATGGGCCAAAGAACTAAACAGACATTTCTCCGAAGACATACAGATGGCTAACAAACACATGAAAAGATGCTCAACGTCACTCATAATCAGAGAAATGCAAATCAAAACCACAATGAGGTACCATTTCACGCCAGTCAGAATGGCTGCTATCCAAAAATCTACAAGCAATAAATGCTGGAGAGGGTGTGGAGAAAAGGGAACCCTCTTACACTGTTGGTGGGAATGCAAACTAGTACAACTACTATGGAGAACAGTGTGGAGATTCCTTAAAAAACTGGAAATAGAACTGCCATGCTACTACTGCTGCTAAGTCACTTCAGTCATGTCCGACTCTGTCTGACCCCATAGACGGAAGCCCACCAGTCTCCCCCATCCCTGGGATTCTCCATAGGACCCAGCAATCCCACTCCTGGGCATACACACCGAGGAAACCAGAACTGAAAGAGACACATGTACTCCAATGTTCATCGCAGCACTGTTTATAATAACCAGGACATGGAAGCCACCTAGATGTCCATCTGCAGAATCATGGATAAGAAAGCTGTGGTACATATACACAATGGAGTATTACTCAGCAATTAAAAAGAATACATTTGAATCAGTTCTAATAAGGTGGATGAAACTGGAGCCTATTATATAGATTGAAGAAAGCCAGAAAGAAAAACACCAATACAGTATACTAACGCATATATATGGAATTTAGAAAGATGATAACGATATCCCTGTATACGAGACAGCAAAAGGGACACAGATGTATAGAATAGTCTTTTGGTCTCTGTGGGAAAGGGCAAGGGTGGGATGGTTTGGGAGAATGGCATTGAAACATGCATATTATCATATGTGAAACGAATCGCCATTCCAAGTTTGATGCATGATACAGGATGCTCGGGGCTGGTGTACTGGGATGAACCAGAGGGATGGGATGGGGAGGGAGGTGGGAGGGGGGCTCAAGATGGGGAACTTTTGTATACCCAGGGCAGATTCATGTCAATGTATGGCAAAACCAATACAATAATGTAAAAGTAAAAAAAAAAAAAAAGATTTGCAAAATGAATCCAAATATATTAATAATTATGATTTTTTAAAAAAAGAATTTTTTTTCACAGAACTAAAACAAATAATTTTAAAATGTGTATGGAAACCCCAAAATATCCAAAATAGCCAATGCAATCTTGAGAAAGAACAGAGCTGAAGGAATCATATTCTCTGTCTTCTGACTTCAGTATAAAGCTATAGTAATGAAAATAGTTGGAGAAGGAAATGGTAACCCACTCCAGTGTTCTTGCCTGGAGAACCCCATGGACGGAGAAGCCTGGTAGGCTACAGTCCATGGGGTCGCAAAGAGTCGAACACGACTGAGCGACTGAACGGAACGGAACGGAATGAAAATAGTATACTACTGGCACAAAACAAATGTACAAATCAATGGAACAGAATATACAGCCCAGGAATAAATCCATGCACTTACAGTCAATTAATCTATGATAAAGGAGGTAAAAATATACAATGGAAAAAAGATAGTCTCTTCTATAAGTGGTGCTGGTAAATCTGGACAGCTAGATATATGTTAAAACATGAAACTAATACATTTTCTCAAAACATATACACAAATTAGTTCAAAATGGATTAAAGACCTAAATGAAAGAGTGGAAACCATAAAACCCCTAGAAGAAAACATAAGCAAAATACTTTTTGACATATGTCAAGATAACATTTCTTTTGATCTGTCTCCTAAGGCAGAGGAAACAAAAATAAAGATATGGGACCTAATTAAACTTAAAAGTTTTTGCACAGCAAAGGAAACCACTGACAAAATGAAAAGACAACCCACTGAAAGGGAGAAAATATTTTCCAACGATATGACTATATTTGACTATGTCTGTATGGTCAAAGCTATGGTTTGTCCACTATGGATGTGAGAGTTGGACCATAAAGAACACTGAGCACTGAAGAATGACATTTTTGAACTGTGGTGTTGGAGAAGATTCTTGAGAATCCCCTGGACAGCAAGAAGATCAAGCCAGTTAATTCTAAAGAAAATCAAACCTGAATGTTCATTGGAAGGAACGATGCTGAAGCTGAAGCTCCAGTACTTTGGCCAAGAGTTCCAATACTTTTGAAAAGAGCTGACTCACTGGAAAAGACCCTGACACTGGGAAAGATAAAAAGCAGGAGGAGAAAGTGATGGCAGAGGACAAGATGGTTGAATGGCATCACTGATTCAATGGACATGAATTTGAGAAAGTTCTGGGAGATGGTGAAGGACAGGGAATCCTGGTGTGCTGTAGTCCATGGGGTCACAAAGAGTCAGACATGACTGAGTGACTGAACAACAACAACCATGATCAATAAACTTTAATATGTGAAATATATAAACAGTTCATATAACTCAATATCAAAAGAAAATCAGAAAACAATAAAAAATGGGAAGAAGACCTGCACAGATATTTCTTTCCAATGAAGATATGCAGATGGCCAACAAACACATGAAAAGTTTTCAACATCACCAATCACCAGAGAGATGCAAATCAAAAACACAATGTGATACAGCCTCACAACTGTCATAGTTGTTATCATCAAGCATTTTATAAACAACAAATTATGGATAGGATATGGAGAAAATTGAATACTTGTACACTGGTGCTAGAAATGTAAATTAGTGTTGCCATTATGGAAAACACTACATAGGTTCCCAAAAATGCTAATAATAGAACCATTGTGCGATCCAGAAATTCCTTCCCTGGATATGTATCTAAAGAAAATAAAAAATAATTTTTAAAAGACTCACAGACTCCAGTGTTCATAGAAGCACTACTATTCACAACAGCCAAAAGATGGAAGCAAACTAAATTTCCATCAACAGATGAATTGATAAGAAAGAGGTGGTTTATTTTTAAAATGGAATAGTAGTCAATCATGAAAAAGAATGACATTTTTCTTATTTGCAAGAATATGGATAAACCTGGATACTATGCTTAGTGAAACAAGTCAGACAGGGCAAGTCAACTACTGTATGTTATCAACTTACAGGTCTAATCTAAAAAATAAAATAAATCAGTGAATAAAACAAAAAATAAAATAAAAAATAAACAGATTTACAGATGTAGAGAACCAACTAGTGGTTACCAGAGGAAAGAGGGAAGGGTGAAGAAACAAGATAGGGTTAGAGGACTAGAGGTACAAACGACTATGCACAAAATGATCAAGTTATCAGGATATATTATACAGCTTAGGGAATATAGCCAATATTTTATAATAACTAGAAATGTGGTAAAATCTATAAAAATTTTGAGTCAATATGTTGTACACCTGAAATTAATATAGGATTGTAAATCAACTATACTTCAGTTTTAAAAAGAACAAAAAAGTTAAAAAAAAAGTAAGTGTTGTTTAGCACAGTGTCTGACAATTCTAACTATCCCTAAATGGTAGCCATTCTTTGCCCTAAGTAACCAACATAAGTCCAAAGCCTATAATAAGAGCTCTTCCTTATTCTCTCATTGAAATAACTTACAGGTCTTCATTCAGTGTGATCTCTGTTGCTGTATGTTATATATTAATAGTAGTAATAGTATTAGTATTATTTAGGTTGGTGCAAAAGTAATTGCTGTTTTGCCTTGTTGAAATTTGCTGTTGGATATTGAAATACCTTCTTAAATAACTGCAATTATGGTATACAGCATTTAATGTGCATTTCTCACTTTATGCTTTTTTTGCTAATGACATTTCTTGCTGTTAATTTTCTATTAATTTTAGACTATGGAAATGATGTTAGACAAAAAGCAAATTTGAGCAATTTTCTCACTAGAGTTCAAAATGGGTCTTAAAACAGAAGAGATAACTTGCAACATCAACCAACCACACATTTGGCCCAGGAACTGTTAATGAATGCACAGTGCAGTGGTTGTTCATCACAGTGCAGTGGCCAACCATTGTAAGTTGACAATGACCAGTTGAGAGGATCACTGAAGCTGATCCTCTTACAATTGCATGAGAAGTTGCTGAAGAGCTCAACATCTATAATTCTATGGTCATTTGGCATTTGAAGCAGATTGGAAAGGTGAAAAACCTCAATAAGTGGGTGCCTCAGGAACTGACTGCAAATCAAAAAAACATCATTTTGAACTGTCATCTTCCCTTACTATAAGCAACAACAGCAAACTGTTTCATGGATTGTGATATGCAATGAAAAGTGGATTTTATACAACTGGCAACAACCAGCTCAGTGCTTGGACTAAAAAGAAGCTCCAAAGCACTTCCCAAAGCCAAACTTGTGCCAAAAAAAAAAAAGGTCACAGGCACTGTTTGGCAGTCTGCTGCTTCTCTGATCCACTACAGCTTTCTGAATCCCAGAGAAACAATTACATATGAGAAGTATGCTCAAAAAATCACTGAGATACACCCAAAGCTGCAATGCCTTCAGCCAGCATTGGTCAATAGAAAGGGCCCAATTTCTCTCTATGACAATCCTGATCACACATCACACAACCAACACTTCACAAGTTGAACAAACTGGGCTACAAAGTTTTGCCTCGTATGCCATATTCACCTAACCTCTAGCCAACCAACTACCACTTCTTCAAGCATCTCCATAACTTTTGGCATGAAAAACACTTCCACAACCAGCAGGAAGCAGAAAATGTTTTCCAAGAGTTCATCAAATTCCCAAGCACAGATTTTTATGCTACAGGAATGAACAAATTTATTCTCATTGGCAAAAATTTTGATTATAATTGTTCCTATTTTGATTAATAAAAACGTGTTTAAACCTAGTTATAATTATTTAAATTTTATGGTTCAAAACTGCAATTACCTTTCACAATCTAGAATAGTTCCACAGGTACTTTTTGGTTGCATTTGATGGGAGAGAATGCACAATCACATCATAATCCTTTATCAGTTACATTCTTAAAGCTATGTGGTCAATTGGTAAAGCTTTCCCTGAGTACTCACACCATGTTCATGTAGTCAATATAGCAAAAATCACACAATATTTTAATTCTTTACTTGAATGTCTCCTCTCCACTGGATTAAATCTATTCAAAGTCAGTGTTTTTTTATCCTTACATCCTCAAAAATTACCTGGACTAGTGTAATCACTCTTAGGTGATTTGTAAATGAATGAATGTTCTTGAATTACCTCTTAAGATTTCCATTTTAAACCTGTCTGCTAAAGTAACTACAGCCTCAAAACTTTTCCTTAGAGAATAGTGTTAAAATACAGCAAACACTTTTTTCTATTAGTCATTTATTTTCTTGTAAGCATAGACTGTAGCTTGTACATTCTATGTGAAAATGTGCATTCCATGAGATAGTGATAATTGAATTTTAAATATTTTTTGTCCATATGAAAATTACACCTTTTATTATATTTGTGTATACAGGTGGTGCTAGTCGTTAAGAATCTGCCTGCAATGCAGGAGCCACAGGAGATGTGGGTTTGATCCCTGGGTGGGGAGGATTCCCTGGAGAAGGAAATGGTAACCTACTCCAGAATTCTTGCCTGGAAAATTCCATGGACACAGGAACCTGGAGGGCTATAGTCCACTGGGTCACAAAGAGTTTGCTATGATTTAGCAAGAAAAAATTATAGAAGGAAAGAGACAGAGGGGGGGAGAGAGAGAGGGCTGGATAGGTAGAGGGAGAAAAGTAACTAGAACCATGTTGAGACTGAAACTGAGAGCTCAGTAAAATACAAGGTGACTAAGTGACTAAGAGATTGGAATAAGACAACTGAGGGTGAAAGTTTTAATGTCATATACAAATGACATGGGAGTGAACAAAGGTCACAGGGAGTTAGAAGATAGATGAGAAAACATGGATTTTGGGGGGAAAGGGAATTTTCTGGCAAAGGGAAGGATTTTGGGGAAGATACTATGACGAATACGAGAATGCATGATAGAATTCATTTTGGTCACATTAGAATGGATCGCCAAAGGACAAGAGAAAGGATACAGGTGGGAAGGTAGGATTGGACAAATCAGTGGACAAAAATTAATCAGCATAGAAATTATAGTATTTAAAAGAATACATGTCACTATACAGAGAATATTTTATTTGTGATAGGGATGATAAAAATTAATAGAATTGTGTAATCAATGAATGTTAATGCTTCATCTGTGTGACCATATGGCCAGATACTGTTGAAGAACAGATGTGATTAACAAGTCTGCATCACTTGCTGCTGCTGCTGCTGCTGCTGAGTCACTTCAGTCGTGTCCGACTCTGTGTGACCCCATAGACAGAAGCCCAACAGGCTCCCCCGTCTCTGGGATTCTCCAGGCAAGAACACTGGAGTGGGTTGCCATTTCCTTCTCCAATGTGTGAAAGTGAAAAGTGAAAGTGAGGTCAGTCAGTCACGTCTGACCCTTAGCGACCCCACAGACTGCAGCCTACCACTTGCTAATGGTAGCAAATAAAATAATGATACAGAATGTTCTTTATTTTCCCTGAAGGGGTTTCTCCCTGGATGATGTTCAAAACAGATCTTAAAATTAACTCATGCTGATATAAATTGCATCACATTTTTAAAGTTCTTACTTAGGTAATATCAACTATTGTCAACTATTACTAAGAAAAAATTCAAACATGGTATGGTTTAAGTTTCACCTTTCACCATTATGATTTAGAATTTATGTGAACACAAATACATTAACTACAAAAGCTGATCATATACCCTTTGACAATTAACTTGCAAATATTCTATTTTCTCTTTCCTTATATTATTATGTGAAAGAAGCTAGTCTGCAAAAACACTTGCTACTTTATTCCAATTATTTGATAATCATTAAAATGTAAAAATATAGAGGTGATAAACACTGAGACGGTGGTTGGGGTGGCATGAATGTGAATAAGTGAAGCACAGGAAATATTCTAGGACAACAAAGTTACTGTGCTTCATATATAATAGTGACAAAATATATTATTTTCCCAAAACTCATGAACAGTTTTATATCACAGAGAATAAATTGCAATATATGTTAATTAAAAAATAAAGTCATGGGATACAAGAATAAATGTCAGACATCTTAAAAGAGCTTCATTAAGCTAAAATCATAATGTCAGCAGGCATTCATTACTTGTGGAGGCCTATGGGGAGGATCTGTTTCTTTGCATTTTCTGGCTTCTAGAATCTACCTGAGTTCCTTCAATCATGGCCTCTTCAAAGCCAGAAATGAGTCATTTTCCAGTCTCTCTGAGTCTGATCTTTCTAACCCTCTCTTGAGAAGTCAATATACTGGGCCCATGCAGAATATCCAAGGTAATCTGCATATATCAAGATCTTTAGAGATGGCGATATCAGACCACCTTACCTGCCTCCTAAGAAATCTGTATCCAGGTCAAGAAGAAAGAGTTAGAATCCGACATGGAAAAACAGACTGGTTCAAAATTGGGAAAGGAGTACATCAAGGCTGTATATTGTCACTATACTTACTTAACTTATATGCAGAGTACATCAAGCAAAATGCCAGACTGGATGAACCAAAAGCTGGAATCAAAATTGCTTGGAGAATTATCAATAACCTCAGATATGCAGATGATACCACTCTAAAGGCAGAAAACCAAGAGGAGCTAAAGAGCCTCTTGATGAAGGTGAAAGAGAAGAGTGAAAAAGCTATTTTCTTAAAACTCAACATTCAAAAAATGAAGATCATGGCATCCCGTCCCATAACTTTATGACAAATAGATGGGGAAACAATGAAACAGTGAAAGATTTTATTTTCTTGGGCTCCAGAATCACTGCAGATAGTGACTGAAGCCATGAAATTAAAAAATGCTTCCTCTTTGGAAGAAAAGCTATGACAAACCTAGATAACATTTTAAAAAGCAGAGACATTACTTTGCTGACAAAGGTCAGTCTAGTCAAAGCTATGGTTTTCCCAGTAGTCATGTATATGTGAGAGTCAGACCACAAAGAAGGCTGAGAGCTGAAGAATTGATGCTTTCAATATAAGAAAACTCTTGAGAGTCCCTTGGACTGCAAGGAGATCAAACCTGTCAATCCTAAAGGAAATCAACCCTGGATATGAATATTTATTGGAAGGACAGATACTGAAGCTGAAATACCAATAGTCTGGCCACCTGATGCAAAGAGCTGATTCTTTGGAAAAGAGCCTGATGCTGGGACAGATTGAAGGCAGGAGGAGAAGGGTACAACAGAGGATGAGATGGTTGGATGACATCACTGACTCTGTGGACATGAGTTTGAGCAAACTCTGGGAAATGGTGAAGGACAGGGAAGCCTGATGTGCTGCAGTCCATGTGGTCACAAAGAGTCAGACAGGACTGAGCAACTGAACAACAACAACAAAATTAGTCATATTTGTAAAGTCCCTTTTGCCAGTTAAGGTAGTAATATTCACAGGCCTCATGAGTTAGAATGTAGACATCTTTGAGTTTACCATTATTTTGCTTACCATAGTGAATAAAAGGGAGAAGGCAATGGCAAGCCACTCCAGTACTCTTGCCTAGAAAATCCCATGGACGGAGGAGCCTGGTAGGCTGCAGTCCATCGGGTCACTACGAGTCAGACATGACTGAGCGACTTCACTTTCACTTTTCACTTTCACACATTGGAGAAGGAAATGGCAACCCACTCCAGTGTTCTTGCCTGGAGAATCCCAGGGATGGGGGAGCCTGGTGGGCTGCCATCTATGGGGTCACACAGAGTCGGACACGACTGAAGTGACTTAGCAGGAGCAGCAGCAGCAGTGAATAAAAGACATGTCAGATATGGCAAAGTTTTTAAATTAAATGTATCAAAGAATGGATTCATTGAGTGTTCATTATATATTGTCATTCCAAATATTTGGAGTGTATTATAATTATTATACACATAATTAGACTTTGGTTGTTTTAGAGAGAATTTTGGGTTTTTTTTAAGCTCCTGCATGGTCTAGACCTTTTGAGCAAAGGGCACTGAAAGAATGTTTGTATAACAGACAGCTCTGGAAACTAGAGATACTGTCTCTAAGTAGATAGTATTTCTCAGTAGAGATATTGTCTCTAAGGTATCTTCAAGACAGAGACCTACAGAATGATTTGGAAATGTAAACTCTTATCCTTCCCCTTCCTGGAAACATTCTTTTACATTTCAGTGTAATAAACTTAGAAAAGCTTTCCCTCTGTCCATTAGAGAATATTTGCTTAATGAGAAATCCTTCTCTTTGTATGAAAGTTTGGACATAACATCTTACTCACACCTATATGAGCTCTATATCTCATAATTTGGGGGATCCTCTCTGTTATAACTTGGTGGACATTTGGCCCTCGTTGTGTTGTTTTTTTGGGGTAACTGGGGAACAGGGAATCCATTTAAGCTGTGAGATAGCATCTCAGTTTCTTCATAATATCAAAGTTAGTATTTAGAACTTTATTGTTGGCCATAGATCTGACCTCTGTTGTATTTTCCTGTTATGAAATGACAGTAAAGGTTTTTTTCTGTTAAGTTACTCCATGGAGACATTTTTTATTCCTCAGAATTATCTACTTTTACCTATGTAGAGAGATTTACATGTCTTAAATGGTCATGAAAATAATAAAACATGATTAGCATGGGGGCAGTGAAAGTTCATGAGTTATATATTAATAGTTGCAGTCACTTCAGATATTTTTTAGCAAACTATGAACTCCCACATTTTTCCATCTACAAATAAACCCTTGCTTCTCACACAAAGCTAAATGTCTCAGTGAGATTTCTGAAATTACAGATCAGTCAGCCCCCTTCCTAGCCAGTTAATATAGAATAAATTTTAAAATGCTTTATACACTACAAAATATAAAAATAAAATAAAAATGGTGCATGATTGGTGCTTCAGCAATCTCTAAATATTCTTCTGCTTCACCCCGAATATGGCCAACTCTACATTGTAATTCTTCCAGTTCCATTAATATTAATCTTCAGTGCTCTTTGTGTTTGTGTACATGTTTATCTATTTTGTTGTTGTTCTTGCTTAGTCACTAGTTCGTTGTCTGATTCTTTAGCAACACCTAACTCACCAGGCTCCTCTGTCCATGGGATTTCCCAGGCAAGAATACTGGAGTGGGTTGCCATTTCTTCCTCCAGGGATTTTCCCAACCCAGGGATCGAACCCACATCTCCTGCATTGGCAGGTAGATTCTTTATCACTGAGCCACCGGAATAATCCTTCTGTCTATCAAGCTGTATTGAATTTGGTATGTCTCTCTTTCAGAATTATCATTAATTTTATTTATTTTTTTATCATATTATATATTTAAATGTCAAATAAAATTAGAGATTGATAGATCAAGTTTTTAAAATGATGAATGACAAATTTTAAAAATATACTTAATCACTTCTCATATTACCTTATTTTTCTACCTCTATTATCATTTGGTTTGCTCAAAATTCCATAACTCTTCTTTTAATAAATATCGACACCCTTCATCTGGTATCTCTGCTTCTGGTCTTAATTCATCAAATTCATTACCTACCTAGCTACCAGAATAATAGTTTTAAAGAATCAACTTTTATTATTTAATCTCTTGAGTAAAATAATTATAGGCCCACAAGGTAAACTCCAATGTCTTTGCCCTGGTAGATAAAAACTGCTATCTGGCTATACTCTTGTCTTAGCTATTTCCCCTCACTGTTTTATCAACAATAAAAAAATTTATCTGCTTGGAAATTTTCTTTTGTTGACAGTGTTTTCTCTTCTGCATCCTTATTTGTGGTTGTTCATGGGAATGGCTCACATTCCTTTTTCTCTGTCTCTATAAAGGGTAGCACAAACCAGCTATTGTGTCCTTCTCTACTACCACACACAAAAATATTATATATCTATCACTAGGCTAATTTCTGAAACCATAGGAAATGTAAATATCAATATCTTAAGCAAAATTAAGAAAGTTTTAAAATAAAAAACAAAATTTTCTAAGAATATGCTATACTGTATAGTATATTATAATTTATATATATATTTATAAAAACTGGCTATTTATTTTAAATTTAATATTTTACATATGCAAGAGCTATACTGTTTTCTTGAAATATGTCATTTATTTTGTTTTCAATTCACTGTTGTAAGTAACTCTTTCACCTCCAAAATTAGAATAAGTACATTTATTCATTAATACTATAACATTAATGCTTTCTTCTATTTTCCTGCATCAGCCTCAGTTTCAAATGCTACCATTACAATGAGAGAAAATAAAGTGATTGAAAATTTACTGCTTTGTATATGCCCATGAATGAGGTAATCAGGGACATATATGTAAATTTAAATCAGAGTAATTGTAATTTTTTAACGGTAAATTGATTAACTCCTCTCTTCACGTTGTCAGGTTTTCTCCCATCTGTGCAAAAATAAATCAGTGTCATAAATCTACAGTCAGCCAAAAATACAAGCCCACATATAACATCCTACTTACGCAAATAGTACATCTGCTGCTGTATAAGCTGGCCAAAGACTATTTCCAACTAGACTTACACATCCAAAACACTGTTAGGATTAAATCAATCAAAACCACATTCTACTAGAAACATTTTTTTAAATCTTAATATATTCACTCAATATAATTATGCAAAACCATGTTATAAAGTGTTTTAATTACCAGCACATTTGAATGCCAGTTCACATTTTGACTATCAGTAGCCAATTGGCTACAAAAATAATTGCTTTACCCCTGCATTTCTAGGAGCAGCACTTTTATGTTTTCTGAAAATGTTTTAACATATTCAATATACTAACTTTTTTCCTCTTCTATTTTAAAACCTCTTCCATTATTTAACTACCAAATTTGGAAACTAAATCAAGGATAGCTAAATATGAGGTCTTTCTTATATTTAATATTTTATAGAACAAATTCATGTTTTTTATAAAGAATATCTTAGTTGTAATATAGTTTAATCTTTATTAATGTTGATAAAATAATGCTTATAAAATATTCTAAATGAATTTTACTTTTGTTACTAAATATGTGTCATAACCACTCTATAAAGAAATTAGACTTTTTTATTTTTATCAGTTAACGAGTAGAAAACACACTCTCTTAGTAAATGATGTGATCTAAACTCAAAATAGAGTCCTCTGAATTCAGAAATAATAGTTTAAACTATGATACACGAATCCATTATATTTGCATTACAATCATTGCTTGCATTTTTGCTGACTTAGTAACAACAAAGTAATTAATGTCTATCAGTTAATAGCAATTAATTATTAAATTATTCATAGAGTATTCATAGGAGAAACAGATTCTATTGTTTACTTCTGTCATGGTCGTTGTTCTTTAACAAACCATGTTAATGACCACTACATTATATGATTTATGAAAATTCCATTAATGTTAATTCCCTTTCAAAACTGTGGGCTTCCCTGATGTCTCAGATAGTAAAGAATATGCCTGCAATGTGGGAGACCCAGGTTTGAGCCCCAGGTTGGGAAGATTCCCTGGAGGAGGGCATAGCAACCCACTCTAGTATCCTGGCTTGGAGAATCCCATGGACAGAGGAGTCTGGCAAGCTACAGTTCATGGGGTCAAAGATAGTCAGACATGACTGAGCAACTAAGCACAGCACACAGTAGTATATTTTATTCCTACAGACTTCTAAGATGCCTACTACAAATTGTTCTTTACCTAAAAGCATGACACTTTTATATCAATAACTGACAAGAGACTCAGTAGATGAGTACTATAATGTAAAAAATACATAAAGGATAAGGGGATATAAAGTGATAAAAGATGCAGTGTATTTTTCAGGGTTGCAAGAGGAATTTGTGTAGGCAAGCATTCTGGGCTGAAAACAAAGCTAGTGTCAAGGATTCTGAGGCAGGAAGATGCCATATCTAACAAAGACATGAAGCCTACTAAATTTGCAAAGCAGACTAGATGGGTTTAGGGACAACAATGAAACCAAGGAGCAGATTAGAAAGCTACTGAAGGAAAAAAAAACAACAACAACTGATGAAGATGATGGTGTATGGGCGAGGATGAATAACAAACTGACTGGAAACTGTCTGACTTAAATATTTGAAACTAGATTTACAAACAAAACTTGAATGAGAAAGATGTTAGAAATGGAGGAGTCAACAATAACATGAAGATCTTGGCCTGAGCAAATATAAACTGCAGTAATTGGAGCAATATATAAATGATATATTTTTTTCACTTTCTTTTTAATGTAAGGGCAGTGTTCAGTAATAGATGGTTCATCCTCAGTAGCTTCAGTCATGACTGACTCTTTGACACACTATGGACTGTAACCTGCCAGGTTCCTCTGCCCACTGGATTTTCCAGGCAATAATACTGGAGTGGGTTGCCTTTTTCTCCTCCAGGGAATCTTCCCAACCTAGGGATCGAACTCACATCTCCTGCGTTGCAGTCAGATTCTTTATCGCTGAACCACCAGGGAAGATATTAGTCATATAATTAGAGTCAAGAAGAAAGTTAAATGTATGACTTCAGTTCAGTTCAGTTCAGTCGCTCAGTCGTGTCCGACTCTTTGCGACCCCATGAATCACAGCACGCCAGGCCTCCCTGTCCATCACCAACTCCCGGAGTTCACTCAAACTCATGTCCACCGAGTCAGTGATGCCATCCAGCCATCTCATTCTCTGTCATCCCCTTCTCCTCCTGCCCACAATCCCTCCCAGCATCAGAGTCTTTTCCAGTGAGTCAACTCTTCGCATGAGATGGCCAAAGTATTGCAGTTTCAGCTTTAGCATCAGTCCTTCCAGTGAACACCCAGGATTGATCTCCTTTGGAATGGACTGGTTGAGTTAGCATATTTACAAAGTTATGCACCACTACAACTTAGGCATATTTTATCTCTCCCAGAATATATATCATACCCATTAGCAATCCCTCCCCATGTTCTCCTACCATCCTCAGCTCCAGGATATCTACTTTCTGTCTTTATAGATTTCTATTCTGCAGCAGTTCAGTTCAGTTCAGTTGCTCAGTCGTGCCCGACACTTTGCGAGCCCATGGGCCACAGCACGCCAGGTCTCCGTGTCCATCACCAACTCCCAGAGTTTAGCCAAACTCTTGTCCATTGAGTCGGTGATGCCATCCAACCATCTCATCCTCTGTCATCCCCTTCTTCTCCTGCCCTCAATATTTCCCAGTATCAGGGTCTTTTCAAATGAGTCAGCTCTTCACATTAGATGGCCAAAGTATTGGAGTTTAAGCTTCAACATCAGTCCTTCCAATGAACACCCAGGACTGATCTCCTTTAGGATGGACTGCTTGGATCTGCTTGCAGTCCAAGGGACTCTCAAGAGTCTTCTCCAACACCACAGTTCAAAAGCCTCAATTCTTCAGCAATCAGCTTTCTTTATAGTCCAACTCTCACATCCATACATGACTACTGTAAAAATCCCAACCTTGCTAGACGGATCTTTGTTGGCAAAGTAATGTCTCTGCTTTTTAATATGCTATCAAAGTGGGTCATAACTTTCCTTCCAAGGAGTAAGTGTATTTTAATTTCATGTCTGAAGTCACCATCTGCAGTGATTTGGAGCCCCCAAAAATAAAGTCTGACACTGTTTCCCCATCTATTTCCCATGAAGTGATGGGACCAGATGCCATGATCTTAGCTTTCTGAATGCTGAGCTTTAAGCCAACATTTTCACTCTCCTCTTTCACTTTCATCAAGAGACTCTTTAGTTATTCTTCACTTTCTGCCATAAGGGTGGTGTCATCTGCATATCTTAGGTTATTGATATTTCTCCCAGCAATCTTGATTCCAGCTTGTGCTTCCTCTAGCCCAGTGTTTCTCATGATGTACTCTGCCTGTAAGTTAAATAAGCAGGGTGACAATATACAGCCTTGACGTACTCCTTCTCCTATTTGAAACTAGTCTGTTGTTCCATGTCCAGCTCTAACAGTTGCTTCCTGACCTGAATATAGGTTTCTCAAGAGGCAGGTCAGGTGGTCTGGTATTCCCATCTCTTTCAGAATTTTCTACAGTCTATCTTGCATATTTCATATAAATGCAATCATATAGTGTGGGTTGGTTTGTGACTGATTTCTTTGGGTTAGCATTATATTACAAAGGCTTATACATGTTATGACATATATAACTAGTTAATGTTTAATATAGATAATATTTAATTATATATATATATATATACACACCATATTTTATGTATTCATTCATCAGTTGATGCACACTTGTTTGGTTTCCACCTTTTGGCTATTATGATTAATGCTACTATGAACACTGTGTTAAGTTTTATGTGGACATAGGTTGTCAAAAAAAATCACACTTCTGAAAAATCTCTGCCTTTATTTTTTGATTGCTTGATTCATTCCCATTTCATGTTTTTAATACACTTGGATTTATATCTGTAATTTACTTTTTTCTTCATATCTCAGGCTGTTTTTTATTACTTTAATTCTCCTTAACATTTTCTTTTCTATTAAATGAACATTTTAAAGTATGATAATGTAATTTCTTTACTGATTCTTTCATCTTTTTAAAAAGTATTCTCTTAGTGGTTGCACTAAGCATATATTTTACTGATCAGACTGACTTAGATTTATATTAACATGTTCAGTTCATGCGACGAGTTGACTCACTGGAAAAGAGTCTGATGCTAGGGGGGATTGGGGGTAGGAGGAAACGGGGACGACAGAGAATGAGATGGCTGGATGGCATCACCGACTCGATGGACATGAGTTTGGGTGAACTCTGGGAGTTGGTGATGGACAGGGAGGCCTGGCGTGCTGTGGTTCATGGGGTTGCAGAGAGTCGGACACGACTGAGCGACTGAAATGAACTGAACTGAACTGAACATGTTCAGTGAGAAAGAGTGCTTCTATATAATCTTATTCTCCCTTCTCCTTTGTTTATTATTTTATATAATTATATGTGTAATAACATAATCCATAAATACATTTTTAACTACATTACATAATGTTATATCTATTTAAGAGACAGAGAAGAAAGAAAAGCAAATCTATATTTATATATAGATTTATATATAAAAGCAAATATAGATTTATAGATTTGCTATATTCAGCAATACATGAACCGTGAACTTCCAGATGTTCAAGCTGGTTTTAGAAAAGGCAGAGATCAAATTGCCAACATCTGCTGGATCATCAAAAAAGCAAGAGAGTTCCGGAAAAACATCTATTTCTGCTTTATTGACTATACCAAAGCCTTTGACTGTGTGGATCACAGTAAACTGTGGAAAATTCTGAAAGAGATGGGACTACCAGACCACCTGACCTGCCTCTTGAGAAACCTGTATGCAGGTCAGGAAGCAACAGTTAGAACTGGTCATGGAACAACAGACTAGTTCCAAATAGGAAAAGGAGTACGTCAAGGTTGTATATTTGTCACCCTGCTTATTTAACTTATATGCAGAGTACATTATGAGAAATGCTGGGCTGGATGAAGCACAAGCTAGAATCAAGATTGCCGGGAGAAATATCAATAACCTTAGATATGCAGACGACACCACCCTTATGGCAGAAAGTGAAGAGGAACTCAAAAGCCTCTTGATGAAAGAGAAAGAGGAGAGTGAAAATGTTGGTTTAAAGCTCAACATTCCGAAAACTAAGATCATGGCATCTGGTCCCATCACTTCATGGGAAACAGATGGAGAAACAGTGGAAACAATGTCAGCCTTTATTTTTTTGGGCTCTAAAATCACTGTGGGTGCTGATTGCAGCCATGAAATTAAAAGACGCTTGCTCCTTGGAAGGAGAGTTATGTCCAACCTAGATAACATATTAAAAAGCAGAGACATTACTTTGCCAACCAAGGTCCGTTTAGCCAAGGCTATGGTTTTTCCAGTGGTCATGTACTGATGTGAGAGTTGGACTGCGAAGAAAGCTGATCGCTGAAGAATTGATGCTTTTGAATCGTGGTGTTGGAGAAGACTCTTGAAAGTCCCTGGGACTGCAAGGAGATCCCACCAGTCCATCCTAAAGGAGATCGGTCCTGGGTGTTCATTGGTAGGACTGATGGTGAAGTTGAAACTCCAATACTTTGGCCATCTAATGCAAAGAGCTGACTCATTTGAATAGACCCTGATGTTGGGAAAGATTGAGGGCAGGAGGAGAAGGGGAAGACAGAGAATGAGATGGTTGGATGGCATCACCGACTCAATGGACATGGGTATGGGTGGACTCTGTGAGTTGGCGAAGGACCAGGAGGCCTGGCGTGCTGCATTTCGTGGGGTTGCAAAGAGTCAGACACGACTGAATGACTGAACAGAATCCTCTTGCTGCAATCTGAATTGTCACTGTTTAAGCCTATTGTCCATATTGTGAACTCTTTCACTGATGTACTTCACATCCACTATTTGCTTGGTCATGTGTCTTTATTTATAAAATCAGTTCTTTGAACACCTTTCTATGAAATTCAGTGAGGAAAATAAAGTATTTGAATCCCTAACTGGTTGGAAATATAATATTATTGATAACTCATTGGTCATTTGCCCTTTGATTACATCTCCTGTCACCACCTACTAAAGTAATCATTATCTTGTATTTCATATTAATAATTTTCTTGTTTCTTTTATAATTTTAGCACCTGCATAGGTATCCTTGAAAGTGAAAGTCACTCATTTGTGTCTGATTCATTGCGATCCCATGGACTGTACAGTCAATGGAGTTCTCCAGGCCAGAATACTGGAGTGGGCAGTCTATCCCTTCTCCAGTAGATCTTCCTGACCCAGGAATCCAACCAAGGTCTCCTGCACTGCAGGTGGATTCTTTACCAGCTGAGCTACTAGGGAAGCCCACGTATCCTACCTGATTAAATATATATATATATCCTTAAGCAAGTTTTTTTTTTTGTATATCTTATTTTGAACATTAAATAAATATAATAATTCTCTGCGAGTTCTTCTATGACATTTTTCATTCAACATTTTGATTTTTAAATATAACCATATAGCCGCATGTGACTTTCATTCATTAGGGACTGATGTGTATACTGTTATGTGACTTGACTGTGCATTATTAATTGTAGATTTGACAGAGAATTTTACTAGTTTCATTATATTACAAAAATGCTGCCTTGAATAATGTTATGTGATCTCCCAGTGCACATGTTTGAGAATTCCTCAGGGATTTATATTCATGAGTGGCATTGCTGGAGCTTAAAGTTACATTTATGTTGAATCTTATTAGGCTTCTTTTGAAACCAGAGCCTAAAGCAATTATTACAAAAATAAACACTTTATGTGAGATATGCCAAGCCTGGACATTCAGGGGCAAGGCAAAAGAATCCCGAGGTCATGAATGATGTCAAGCAGTATGTACTCTGTCTCTTTAAAACTGTAACAACAACAAAAAATCATAACAGATGTCTTAGCAAGTGTGTTCCCTGCAAATTCTCTAGAAAGGTTTAAAAGTGAGCAAGGAGTATAGTTGATAACCTCTGACCCTATATAAGACATTCTGTTGTTTCACAATCTATTCAATATTTTTTTACTAAATCAACTTTTCCCCCCTAATTTGGTGGGCATAACAAAGTTTCTGTTTATCACCTAATTTTTATTTCCGTAATTAACTGTTTTATTTTCCAAGCATGATAGTACATTTACATTTTCTTTACTGTGGAATGCCTAATCATATCTTTCCCCATTATTTATGGATTCTTTATGCCTCCAATGTGGGAGACCCAGGTTTGATCCCTGGGTCGGGAAGATCCAGCAATGCCACTCATGAATATAAATCCCTGAGGAATTCTCAAACATGTGCACTGGGAGATCACATAACATTATTCAAGGCAGCATTTTTGTAATATAATGAAACTAGTAAAATTCTCTGTCAAATCTACAATTAATAATGCACAGTCAAGTCACATAACAGTATACACATCAGTCCCTAATGAATGAAAGTCACATGCGGCTATATGGTTATATTTAAAAATCAAAATGTTGAATGAAAAATGTCATAGAAGAACTCGCAGAGAATTATTATATTTATTTAATGTTCAAAATAAGATATACAAAAAAAAAAACTTGCTTAAGGATATATATATATATTTAATCAGGTAGGATACGTGGGCTTCCCTAGTAGCTCAGCTGGTAAAGAATCCACCTGCAGTGCAGGAGACCTTGGTTGGATTCCTGGGTCAGGAAGATCTACTGGAGAAGGAAATGGTAACCCACTCCAGTATTCTTGCCTGGAGAATCCCATGGACAGAGAAGCCTGGTAGGCTACAGTCCATGGGGTTGCAAAGAGTCAGACATGACTGAGCGACTTCACTTCACTTCACTTATCTTTTCTCCACTGATATGTTGAAGTACTTACTCTGGTTACCTCAACCTTTGTCAGTGTATTCATTACAAAAATATTTCTCCTGTATGTGGCTTGACTTTTCCTTTTAAAATTCTATAGTAGTAAAATGTGCACAACTTCACAAAAATTACATTGGTTTTTGTCTATGATTAAAATGATTATTTTTCAGGAAATCATAACTTAGAAATTTTAAAATATATTCAGTATGGATATGTAAGTGATTTGCCCTCATTTAAGAGAGAATTCATTACAATACATAACGTGATTTTGAAGAAAATTTCATTATTTTAAATATTATATATTCAGTTTTTTATTACAGTACTCATATGTACAGAACATATATTGATGATAAGTAGAGGGGAATTTCTCTTGGAGTCTGTTATGATTTTACAGCTGCTTAACTCATTTGGATAAGTTCATTATTTCGTTGCTAAACAACAATACATAATTTGAAATCTTGACAGCTTCAGCTTGAGTTAATTAAATGTCTAATCACAATCTCTGAGGATAAAGTAGCTTGTTGATAAAGAGATATATCACCCCACAAAGCAAATTTACTATTACAGTTGCTTTAGGTTGTTTTTCAAGTTAAATCATATGTTTCAGGACTTCTCCAGGATCCCACCTTTCTTAACATTGAAAGATTACATCTGAATATCATACTGCATTCACAGTGGATTAATTTTTAAATTCCTCAAACCAAGTAAGATTTAGTCATTCAATAAAATAAAGGATTTATCTACTATCTAAAATAGACATCTCATTACAGAGCTACTAAGCAGCTATAATCATGATAATAAAAATTATATTCCAATAATTAACACCATTGGTTAGGAAAAACTAAAGTTTGAAATGAATAGAATTCCCATTTGAGCAAATATTTTATCTTTTTAAAAACACTACTGTTTATTGGATTAAAAATAAAAGAAGTCATTCATGTGGTAAATGAACTTATTTAAAATGCCTGAGGACTCAATTCATAAAACACAAAAGCTAATATAGGACTATGAGAAATATAAAATGTACTGAACAGAATGTAGGAAACTATGGTTTATAGAATTTTTAATTTAGAGAAAAAAAGTGAAGAGACACTGACAGTTGTGTTAATATAAAGGTTTTAAAAATGTGATTACTAAATAAAAACTGTTACGATTATTCAGTACAAATATGAAGGCCATTAATATTTGATTTTGAATTATAATTTGTGTGAGTAGTAATAATGAGGGAATATCTTAAAAGAAAAACATAAAAAATACTTATATCTACATTTATATATGTATGCTGCTGCTGCTGCTGCTAAGTCACTTCAGTCGTGTCCGACTCTGTGTGACCCCATAGACGTAAGCCCACCAGGCTCCCCCGTCCCTGGGATTCTCCAGGCAAGAACACTGGAGTGGGTTGCCATTTCCTTCTCCAATGTGTGAAAGTGAAGTCGCTCAGTCGTGTCCGACCCTTAGCGACCCCATGGACTACAGCCTACCAGGCTCCTCCATCCATGGGATTTTCTAAGCAATAGTACTGGAGTGGCTTGCCATTGCCTTCTCCGTATATATGTATATGTACCTATATATATACATGTAGATGTATGACAATATTTATATACATGGCTATATCTTACAAGCTTCCAAGAAATCAAAAAATGATCAAAACTGCTATTTAAAATATTATCCTTATTTGAGAAAAATACATCAAAATAAAATACAATTATTGTACAACAGCTTCCCTCTTGGACAGTATGTTTCAATGCACAATAGGCCATAAAATGTAACAAAAAGGATCAAGAAATCCTTTTTTATTTTCACTTTTATTTTCAGCGTTCTGCTAACAATTATATTTTATTAATTGCCCATCTTATTTTTATTTGAAGAACAGTGTTTCAAGGAAAAGCAGTATACTTACTGATGGTCACTAGCCATATGTGACTATTTATATTTAATAAAATAAAAATTAAATATAATTAAAATTTCATGTCATAATACTGATGGTCATATTTCAAGAGTCATAAATAGCTGATAGCTATCATTTTGAAAAGAGTATATATAGAGAGAGTATTTCCACTATTGCAGAAAACTTTGTTGGTTAGGTCTGCTCTGCTGCTGCTGCTGCTAAGTCACTTCAGTCGTGTCCGACTCTGTGTGACCCCACAGACGGAAGCCCACCTGGTTCCCCCGTCCCCGGGATTCTCCAGGCAAGAACACTGGAGTGGGTTGCCATTTCCTTCTCCAATGTGTGAAAGTGGAAAGTGAAAAGTGAAAGTGAAGTCGCTCAGTCGTGTCCGACCCTTAGCGACCCCACGGACTGCAGCCTACCAGGCTCCTCCATCCATGGGATTTTCTAGGCAAGACTACTGGAGTGGCTTGCCATTGCCTTCTCCGAGGTCTGCTCTACAAATAATCAAATACAACGGGAAGATCCCCTGGAGAAGGAAACGGTAACCCACTCCAGTATTCTTGCCTGGAGAATCCCGTGGACGGAGAAGCCTGGTGGGCTACAGTCCACAGGGTCGCAAAGAGTCGGACACGACTGAGCGACGGAACGGACGGAATGATAAATAGGTCAATTAGCATGAAAGGATTAGAAAAATGGTAACATGAGAATGCAGTATCATAAAAACAACTCAGAAACCTGGCTCAAAATAGGATATATATTTTGACTTCTGGATTTACTAAATGTGGAGCATTTACAGCATTTACTAAATGTGGAACCTTGAGAAAATTCCTTGACTATTCCTCTGAGCATAAGTTTTCTGGTTGACAAAATAAGTCTCAAACTTTACCTTGCTACTAAAATGACTAATTTAAATAATGTATACAGCATGTATAGTGAATTGTTAAACCCAGAGTGGATACTCAAATTAAAAAAAAAAAAAAAATTAATGGTTACTAACAATTTATTTTGGAGAAGGAAATGGCAAACCACTCCAGAATTCTTGCCTGGAGAATCCCAGGGATGGCGGAACCTGGTGGGGTGCCGTCTATGGGGTCGCACAGAGTCGGACGCGACTGAAGCGGCTTAGCAGCAGCAGCAACAATTTATTTCCCTGGAGAAGGCAATGGCAACCCACTCCACTACTCTTGCCTGGAAAATCCCATGGACAGAGGAGCCTGGTAGGCTGCAGTCCATGGGGTCACTAAGGGTCGGACACGACTGAGCGACTTCACTCTTACTTTTCACTTTCTTGCACTGGAGAAGGAAATGGCAACCCACTCCAGTGTTCTTGCCTGGAGAATCCCAGGGACCGTGGAGCCTCCTGGGCTGCCATCTATGGGGTCGCACAGAATCGGACACGACTGAAGCGACTTAGCAACAGCAGCAGCAGCAACAATTTATTTAAAAGGTTACTCTCCATATCACAAGAAATATAAAATGGCAGGAAAAGAAAGACTCTTGAAAAGCCCAGAAGTTGTTACTGTTCAACAAATAGCCATCCCCACATATGTTCACCAAAAAAAGTTATATATTAAGGTATATATTAAAAATATTTATCCAAAACCACTCAATTTTGTTAGTTATTTCTGATTTATCTTGTTTTTACCTCAAATTTCTAACAATATTTTAAAATGAAAATGGCTGAAGAGATTCACTAATCTAAACATTAGTGATTTAATGAAAAGAAAAGTCCTGTAAATCCTAGTATTCTCAGAGAAGGGATTAGATGAGAATAATGAGTCAAATACTTTTTATGCCAATCCTATCTACTTGTCCAGGATCCTTCAAAGCTCAAATGCCTCTTAAAGTAAAATCTCTTTCAGAATATAGTAACTCCTTTAAAAGGAGTTGCTTAGTTGTGCCTGACTCTTTGTGACCCCACAGACTGTAGCCCACCAGGCTCTTCTGTCCACGGAATTTTCCAGGCAAGAATACTGGAGGGGTAGACATTTCTTCTCCAGGGGACCTTCCCAACCCATGAATCAAACTTGGGTCTCCTGCATTGAAGGCACATTCTTAACCCTCTGAGGCACCAGTGAAGCCGATAACTCCTTTAAGGCAGAATTTAAATTTTGATCTTAGTCTTATCTGAAAGCCATTTAAAAATGTTTCCAAAACTGAGGCAAGTTAAATAGAAAGTTACAAAATATAAAATAAATTCAAAGATCCTCAGTTCAGTTCAGTTACTCAGTCGTGTCTGACTCTTTGCAACCCCACGTCAGGCCTCCCTGTCCATCACCAACTCCTGGAGGTCACTCAAACTCATGTCCATTGAGTCAGTGATGCCATCCAGCCATCTCATTCTCTGTTGTCCCCTTCTCCTCCCACCCCCAATCCTTCCCAGCATCAGAGTCTTTTCCAGTGAGTTAACTCGTCGCATGAGGTGGCCAAGGTATTGCAGTTTCAGCTTTAACATCAGTCCCTCCAATGAACACCCAGGACTGATCTTTAGAATGGACTGGTTGGATCTCCTTGCAGTCCAAGGGACTCTCAAGAGTCTTCTCCAGCACCACAGTTCAAAAGCATCAATTCTTCGGTGATCAGCTTTCTTCATACTCCAACTCTCACATCCATACATGACCACTGGAAAAACCATAGCCTTGACTAGACGTACCTTTGTTGGCAAAGTAATGTCTCTGCTTTTTAATATGCTATCTAGGTTGGTCATAACTTTCCTTCCAAGGAGTAAGCATCTTTTAATTTCATGGCTGCAATCAGCATCCGCAGTGATTTTGGAGCCCCCCAAAATAGATCTACGTTATATATTTATAGATCTATAGAATCTTCAGGGAAAAAAAAAAGATTAGTAAGATCTGAGAATAATTTAAGTGTCTCCAAATATCACAAGAAATCAGAGAGGTTTAGAAAAGTTGAAAAACCTGAAGCTTGGCAAAATAGGGAGCTTGCATGCTTAGTCACTCAGTCATGTTGGACTCTTTTGGGTCCCCATGGGTTGAAGCCCACCAGGCTCCTCTGTTCATGGGATTTCCCAGGCAAGAATACTGAAATGGGTTGTCATTTCCTTCTTCAGAGGGTCTTCCCAACAGAGGGATGAAACCTGAGTGGGAAGGCTATCCACAAATCAGGGCTTACCTGATGGCTTAGAGGTAAAGAACCCACCTGCCAATGCAGGAGACTTGGGTTCAATGCCCGAGTCTGGAAGATTCCCTGGAGGAGAAAATGGCAACCCACTCCAGTATTCTTGCCTGGGAAATCCCATGGACAGAAGAACCTGATACTCTACAATTCACGGTGTCTCAAAGAGTCACACACCAGTGAATGACAGAGCACACATCCACAAAGTCATTCTTGTGAAGATAGGTGGATAGGTAATTCATCAGATTTTAGAGCAGATCCTTAACACTTTTAGACAGAACATAAGAATAGACCCTAATACAGATATGACTACAACTATTTTCTAACATTTTGTGAATATTCTTAACCAAGAAAAATGAGAATCATAAATTGTCCATTGCTAGATTTTCAAGTTTTGCTAAACATTTGAAACAGTCTCATAACAAAAACAGACTAAGACAATAAACTGGCAGCTTTCAGATAAAATAATTAGATGCTCACACTCCAATCTTTAAGGGCTTGGGAAGGAAGTTTTTGATAAAGACAACTACAGATATTGTAAGCAGAATAGGCTTGGCAAAAAGAATTATACTATGCTAAAAGCCAGAAAGAAAAAAGGAAGATGGTTCAGGGACAAAGAAGTCCCAAGCGGAGTGCAGATATGTATCTGAGTACCCATTTTACCCTTAAATTCATAAGAAGACATTCCTGAAAATGTTGAGAAGAGTTTGCAAAGTATGTAGTGATATGCTCTCTGCATACAATCGTAAACTCTTTTTCATTTTAAAAACTCCTCTTCATGGTCAGTAGCCTACTAATGTGATGGCTATCTTTGAAAAATTTTTGGCATTCACTCACCTCAGTTTGTAAATTTCACCTGCAAACTTTTAACCATATTTTTATCCTTTGTGAAAGAACTCTGGCTTATTTATGAGAGAGATCACCTGAGATGATGGAATTCCACAATTAAATGGTATCCTGATAACCTCTTCTTTGAAATCTCTGAGGATTCCCCTTGTCAGCATTAGTTTAGAGGGTAATTTAAATACCGATTTCTGATATCTTTGTGTCTACATAAAACCCAAATTAAAGACTTCCAGGACATGCAGATTCATTGAGGGCCAAAGTCTATGGATTGTGACAGAATTATTGGAGTTAATCCTCTCAAGATTCACATAGACCCATTAAAACCCTCATCAGGTATTTGCAATACTTGTTGAAAGTCCTATCTAGAGAAATGACCCCTCACAGCTTGTACTAGGACTTATAAAAATACTCCTATCCTTTCAGCCAAGAAAAACAGTGGAAGAGAGGGTTTGTTCAGAACCTCAGGATCATCAATAAAATTGTTAGTATTTACTCTCCTGTGGTGTAGAGTCCAAATACTATCTCATCTTCAGAATCAGTTGAGGCTACATATTTTATAGTTGTAATGATGTGTTCTGCTTACTGTGACCCTTTAAACCAAGATAGTCAACACCTGTTGCATTATTTCCTGGGAAGTCACAATATTTCTGGAATCTCCATCTCAGAAGTTGACTGATGCACTCTTTTACAAACTATTAGTAAAAGATCAAACTTCTACACTTATACAGTATTTGGTGCTCAACAGCTGTGTTTGAAGGATGAAGTGACCTCTGAGATGAATTCCATCTATCTATCTACTGTTTTATTTAAGAGAAACATAAAATTTAAACAAAAATAGTTACAAAATAACTAGAAACTATATTATTTAAGGTGTATTCTATTTGAAGAAGGTAGATTCTTCAATCTGGACACACTATATGCCATGTGGAACATTCCCAGGCCAATCATTATGGTAATAAGAGTATTTATGAGTTTTATTAGCTGCTGCAAGCAATAGTTTCTCAATTTCTCTGCCATTTACTCAGTGCTGAAACATCTTGTGGCTCAAAACATGAGCAGGCACTTTAAGATGTATAAGCTATTCAGTAGCTTTCTTCATTGCACCTACCATAAATCTTTCTATCTACACACACGTGAATGGCCTGGACAACTGATTTTGTTGTTGTTTTTCAGTCAACTGTTCAGGACAACTGATTGAACCTGATAGAACTCATCAGACCTTTAGGTTACTGAAACATCTCTTGTGACCCAGTGTTGATAGCCAGTTAGAGATGTCTAAGTCCAATTCTGTGTTTATCTTCCCAGGGTAGAGGTTCAGGGACTAAGGAGCATGTTGTCTTGAAGAGATGATGTCAGGGGCTGCTTTTATCTTTTTTCAGTGAGAACATCATAAGGTCATGCTGAAAAAACATCTCATTTCATAGGTGTTTGATTTTATATCCTCATTCATAGCAATAGTGCATTCAAAATGCCCTCTTGAACAGTGATCAAATTGATGTTTAAAATTGTGCTTTGTAAACTGGTTCACATGTTTAAGAATTTCATATATTTTTTCACTCAACAGTCATCAAATAGAAGACTTAAAAGGAAAATTTGTGACAGCTTTTAGTATAATTGGAAGTATTTTATTTTCTTAAATTTCAAATCATGGCATTTGAAGTATTCCAAGAAATATATTAGGCATTAGGGAAGTTGTTAGAATATATTTTTAAGTTTCTGATTATCTCAGTAGATAGTTTTTTTTTCCCACTTTGTGTTTTTATGTATACATAATAAACATTCATGCTATAAGCTCTGAGTAACATATCTACTAAATTACATAACTACTAAACTCTGACAAGGTGATACATAACAACTGACTGTTTACAGCAGCTCAGATTAGTCCAAGAATATCATTTCCACATCACTGCTCTCAGCCAGCCAAAAAATGGTGAAAATAATTCAGTTTGCTTCACATCAAAACCTCCAGTAATGTCCAAAGTGCTAAACAGCACCAGTTATACTTTTATATAAGCCAGTTAAATCTTCTTTAAACGACACAGAATGAATCTGCAAATGAGCAGTAAGAACTTCCTTATTTACAATTAGGGACTTTTCAGTAACTTTGAATACCCTTTATAGTGTTCTTAAAAATTTTAAAAAGCTCTTTCACTAAACACTGTAAATAGCTAATAATAATACTAGTAATAACAAAAGCATCTCCTACTGCTGCTGCTACTGCTGCTAAGTCGCTTCAGTCCTGTCCGACTCTGTACGCCCCCATAGACGGCAGCCCAGGAGGCTCCTCCGTCCCTGGGATTCTCCAGGCAAGAATACTGGAGTGGGTTGCCATTTCCTTCTCCAATGCATGAAAGTGAAGTTGTTCAGTCGTGTCCAACTCTTGGTGACCCCATGGACGGCAGCCTACCAGGCTCCACCATCCATGGGATTTTCCAGGTAAGAGTACCGGAGTGGGTTGCCATTACCTTCTCCGAACAAAAGCATCAATAAACTTAAAAGAGCAATATTTTTAAAGGCCAGGCAAAGGTTCCGTATTCTAGCCCTATTCTAATCAAATAATCAAGATTCAGCAATATATTCAAGAGAAAATATTGTCTCCTGAAATATCAATTATTTGTCACAAAGAACTTTTAGTATTTATATCAGAAATAGTAATTTTAGAGACAAATCCCGGCTTATTCAAGTCCACTGGAACAGTTCATTGAACCTCATTTCTATCATTTGTATCTATAGTCATGCTGCTGCTGCTAAGTCACTTCAGTCGTGTCCGACTCTGTGTGACCCCATAGACGGAAGCCCACCAGGCTCCCCCGTCCCTGGGATTCTCCAGGCAAGAACACTGGAGTGGGTTGCCATTTCCTTCTCCAGTGTGTGAAAGTGAAGTTGCTCAGTCGTGTCCGACCCCTAGCGACCCCATGGACTGCAGCCCAGTATTTTAAGAACATACCTTAAGAGTGCAGGTATCTCATTTCAAACAAACAGCAAAACATAACCAGTATAAATTATAAGTAATGAAAAGGCATTTGTACAGTATTTTAAATTTTGAAAATTAGTATGTTCTTTTTCAAAAAGTAAAGGACTTGATATATCTGTTACACAATTTCCTTGTGCTTTATATTTTTTCCAGGTAGCTATATATACCTGTTAACACATGGAACATTTTTCACACTAGTTAACTATGAACACAATGTTTAAGATCTAACCACAAATTTTCCAGGCTTTTACCTACAATGGATATTAACCAAACTTCATTAAATATAAATATGTAAACTTAAAGCTTTCATCTAGAAATGAAATAGCTAATACTGTGACTGATCATGTAAAACTGCTGCTATTTCACAGTGATTACAATATTTACAAAATAGGAACTCAAACAATGATGCAAATTTGAACACGTTTGTTTGGGGAAGATTTTTTTTTTAATTTCCTTTTTATTTTCTAGTTTGAAATGGCAAACATAGAAATCTTTTTATTAAGTTACTAGTGTTTGTGCATACTCTGAAATCTCAAGTGTAATTTGCTCTACCTTTTATCATACAACTCCCTTTACAGCTGCTGGGATGACCAATCCCTTATATAACATGACAGCAGAACATATAATTTTCTGTGTTCTATATCATATTTGCTTCTTCCTGAAAAAGAAACCATAAACTTTCGATACTGAAAATGTGTTTAAGTTCAAATTTGATGGAAACTCTTTCAGACACATACATTTCAAGATAAAGGAACAGAATATTATAGTAACCCATCTAGTTTACCAATCTGAACATGTCTGGGTCAGTCATGAGCACCATTGCAGCTCATTTTCTAAATTACTGTAAATGGATTCTCTAGTTCCCCCAGTCAGGACACTACTGAATCACTGTTAAGGAGGTGTTCCCACACTGCTTTGCAAGCTTGATAGACTCAGCTTGCCCTCCAGTTACTTCCCTGTTACCTCTGTGAGACTAACATTTTTTATTCTAAATAACTTCTGGGAATCCACAAAGAAGAAATGAACAAAACAGTAACAAAAATCTTTCTCACACTTATAGAAAGAGTTAGAGATAACCTAGATATATATATTTAAGGTAATAATTTTTACATAGAATTCCTAAACACATGAGAACTCCTAGGCACAAAGTTCTAGATATCCAACAGAAATAATCTTAAAGTTTTCACTTATGACAATTTCTTTTTTGTTTCCTAAAAAGAAAAGAAAAGGATTATAATCCTAACTTAAAGACTTTCCCAGTCCATGGGGTCGCTAGGAGTCGGATACGACTGAGCGACTTCTCTTTCACTTCTCACTTTCACACATTGGAGAAGGAAATGGCAACCCACTCCAGTGGGTTGCCTATAGAATCCCAGGGATGGGGGAGCCTGGTGGGCTGCCGTCTACGGGGTCTCACAGAGTCGGACACGACTGAATTGACTTAGCAGCAGCAGCAGCAGCAAAGACTTTCCCTCAGTGAAAACTGCAAAGTCTTTACTTAAAAAATATCTCAGACCAAAAAAGGACCAAAAAATGAGATTGATAAAAGCTATGATATTATAATTGATTTAAATCAATTTGAAGCAGTTAAAACATGCTAAACTCATGAGAAATTTAACAGGCCATAGAGTGGAAATTTTTCTAACTTATATTCAGAGATACAACTCAGTAAGTGGTTATTAAATATATGCTGTTTTATTTTATTACCTATGTGTTTGAGCTCTATTAAAAGGTGGGAAAAGCTGAGAACTTTGTTTATAGCATAATTATACCTGTAATACATATAGGCAGAAAACTAAAACAACCCCCCATATTTTGTCTCCTATATTCCCCTTGCACAGGCAGAACCTGTGAATATAATGGTCTATCACTCTTGTGATTAGATTGTGCTGTGTAGAAAAACAGCCACTATTCTTGGTGGAGTTGACAATCAACCCAAAGACTTTTCTTTCACTGGCATCAGAGGAAGAATTAAGAAAGACATACTGCTGGTCTGGAGGAAAGCAAGCAGCCATGTTGGGAATTCCTTATGGGGAAAGGACAGTTTCTAATCGGTGAGAGCAGCTTCATACCAACAGTTATCAGTAAACAGGCAAGGAAATGAACTCTTCCAACAACCAGTGTGTTCTTGCAAGAGGATCCTGAGCTCAAGATGAGAAAGGCAGCAATGGGCACGTGTTGATTTAAGCTTTGTGAGACTCCACATCTCTTGCATTGGCAAGTGGATTCTTTACCACTGCACCACGTGGGAAGCCCTGCTGTAGATTAGGCTAAAATTATTCTTCTGGGTATTCAGGCTCTACTCGGCATTGTTTTTGTTGTTTCATTAAGCAATAATTCTATAAAATTACAATTCATATTGCCACAAAACATTAATACACAAGCTTATATTTGTATTTACTTTTGCTTTGGATCAGCATAAAGTCAAATCTAACTTAATATTGATGATTTTCTAGTTCCAGTGGTAAGAAATGGTGGAAGAACATCTCTTGATATGTGAATGCAGCAATTTAAAAGAATCTGGACTGTTTAATTGAGCACCCTGTTAATTTTGGAACAAGATGTACTGCAATTTTTTATTGCACTGCTTTGTAACAATTCATTATAAGAAATTGAAATATCGTAAAGTGAAAAAAATGGGTTTTTGGCTTCCAGTAATCATTGAATTAGATACCCACTTCATGTATATTTCAATTAAAATGAAACACTAATTCTTTTAAAGTAGAACAGGCAGCTTTGCAAAGTTGCTAAATAATATATCATTAAAATGGAATTTGAGAACTGATGTCTTAAAATATATTTTGGTGGTACAAGTGATTTCTTATTTTACCTAACTAGCAAATAAATCTTGACTTTATTAATATGTTTTAAAGACTATTTATACACATAGACATTTTCTGCATTCTCACATCAACACATACAGAAATAGATTAAGTATATATCAGCAATTTTATCAAGCTAGCTTTCTTTACCTGCATAAGCAAAAAGAACAAGTTTTGGAATTTCAAGAGTTTCATCTTAACCGATTTTCTTCAGTCTAAAGAATACTGTTGCCAAATATCGGTTTAAAAAAGCATCTTTCTTTTTCTTTAGTCATAGATAATTTTTTTTCTTAATGAATTGAATCGAAACTTCCCATTTTACATAAAACAACAAAGACACCAGTCACACAGGTGGACTATTCACTACTCCAAATCACAAACCCTCTCCGAGGGTGACCGGTACCAATCCCAAACAAACATTTCCCTAACATAAACAGTCCCCAATGGTAGGCAGACATCAAAACCAAATTGGCAAAATGCCCAAACGACACAGATGCCCAAATTCTCACAAATAGGAAGGTTGCCCGGCTCCTCACCTGTGGACTTACCCAGTCTAGGAGTTCATCAGTTCACCCCAAATTCACTTTTCATTTCTGTCAACTGAAAGCAAAAGTCAGCAGCCAGTGCAGATCAGGGGAGAAACAGGAAGAATCCCCAAACAAATGATTTTGGCAGCTGCTGGGAATGACCCCTAAAATCCCAGCCATGGGGCTGGCTAGCCATGAGGAGCTGGCCCCTCACCACTTACCAACTCATCTCTTTGGGGAGATCCAGAGAAGCCTTACCCCGAGAGAGCAGAGCCCCACGTCGCACACCAAAATCTGTTACTGAACCAAAGTCTGGCTGTTTGCCGCTCAAAAGCCATTAAAGAGACTTTTGGTGGAAAGGCGAGTTAATTTTATTTCAGTTGCCAGCAACTGAGCGAGGAGGGCAGACACCTATCCAAAGGCCCAGTCCCCCACTGACAATCAGGGAAAGAGCTTTTATAGACAGAAGGAGAGAACTACATGCGGAAGCAGTGCAGGCAGCTCCAGACAGTCATCAGGAAATTGGTCATCGGTGGTCTGACCAGAGTTATCTTGGTTATTTTTTAATCTTCAGTTCCAGGGACGGTTTGTTCTCATTTCCTTGAGGCTAATTCTTGGAACCGTGGCAGCTTATGTCATGGCTATAGTCTGGTCACCATGTAATTAGCTTCTCCCACCTGGGGGAGGTTTTAGTACATATAAGACAACTCACAGGAAATGGCTTGGAATATTATCTATAGCCCTTGAGGAGGAACTGAAGCCCATTGACTATGCTTAATTATTATTACTTATTATCAATACAATTATTAATAATACAAATATAATTATTACCACATTATTATTATGTGGTCTATTTTGACTCTTTTCCTTTCTTTCTGTATTTTCTCACTTCTCTGATTAAACTTACTCTTTGGCTAAAGTTTTTTCACAGACAAAAGGCAGGCTGGAGGACAGGTGGGGCAAGACTATAGGATCCTGCTCCATTTTAAAGGGTCTGTGGAATAACGAAATGAGTGAAAAACAAATAAACTAAAAATATCTTGACATACAATGATGAAGTGTTAAGATGAGAATCCTAAATATCTTCTGATATTTGGTGGAGGTTTGTAGATATTTTAAAATCAGCTTAACAAGGAAAGGACAAATGTCATTGCGTATATTTGTGTGGTCACTACAGCATTTCCTGAAAAATTGAAATGCTAATTTTCCATATCTATGGAAGTGATTGGGCCTTCCCAGTGGCTCAGTGGTAAAGAATTTGCCTGCTAATGAAGGAGTTGCAGGTGACTCAGGTTCTATCCCTGGATCAGGAAGATCACCTGGAGGTGGGCATAGCAACCTACTCCAGGATTGTTCCCTAGAGAATTCCAGTCCAGAGGACCCTGCAAGGCCACAGTCCATGGGGTCACAACGAATTGAACATGACTGAAGCAACTTAACACTCCTGTATGCGGGTAAGTGGTTAAATAACTTAGTATACTGATATTATGGAAAATTGTTCAGGTATTTAAAAATAAAACTGAAAGATACTGATACAGAAAGAATTATGAAACAAAACAGGTTAGAGAAAACCAATCACAGCATACAAAAATACGTGTAGTATTTCCACTTTAAGAGGATTAATTTGTGTGTTATGTGCTGTTATAATATTCTTTGGTTGCATCAGGTCTTGGTTGTGGCATGTGGGACATTCATTGAGGCATGCAGGATTTTTCATTGGGGTGACAGACTTGCTAGCTGTGGCTCATGGTCTTAGTCTCTCTGAGTCATATGGGATACCAGTTTCCCAGCCAGTTCCCTGCATTGCATGGCAGATTCGTAACCACTGCACCGCCAGTGTAGTCTCCTGGGCCTGCATTTGTTTAATGTAAGGTCAGAATGTATATTTACATATTATTTGAATTATGGAGGACAAGGATATAATAATATAATCATAGTATAATAAAGTTAAAAATGTGTACATATAGCTCTCTATTGATATATTTAGGAATTCTAAAGTACATAGGAAATATATAATATATGTGCACATATATATACATATATTTACAGTTTTTAAAATGCATTCTCTTTGAAATTACTCTAGGTCTATAAATATAGATGCAATTTCTGTGTGTGGTCGGATTTTATTTGATTTTTATTTATTCCTGACAGGTTTCCATACCGTTTAATTTTTGAAAGTCGATATTATATTTTAATAAATATATTTTTAATTTTGTATTTTATTTTTTAAAGAAGCTCTGAATTGTATGTCTTTATACATTTTTTTGTGGAAAATATTTATTGTATCCTAAATCTTTATTGTATACCAAAATATGTATGCTGTTTCCAGTTTTAAAATATTTATCCATAAACATGGCAAATAGCAGTTTTTAATGATTGTTACCCATCATATCTTATCCCTGAATTTTATACTGTTATTTTATCATTTTATCACTAATTTAGTGTTAATTTGCTTTGAAATTAAGGGCACATAATTCTAATCCTTGTTCAGGAGAAGTATGGAAAAGGAATGAATGTTAATTTTTATCAACTGGCTTTCAATATATTTCAAATTAGAATAAGTAAATAATTGTACATATTTGTGCATGTATGCTTGAATGTCAAATCGCTTTAATTGTGTCCAACTCTTTGCAGCCCTATGGACCATAGCCTGCCAGTCTTCTCTGTCCTTGGGATTCTCCAGGCAAGGATGCTAGAGTGGGTTGCCGTATCCTCCTCCAGGGGATCTTTCTGATCCAGGGCATCTCTTGTGTCTCCTGCATAGGCAGGCAGGTTCTTTACTGCTACCTCCTAGGAAGGAAGCCCCCAACACATGGCTATATATTTCATAAATACATGTAATTCATATGTATCTTCTAGGTCTGCTGACTTTCCTAATAAAGTAGCTATTCTTTTCCCCATCACCACATCATCTCTTGACTAATTAGCCTTTCATGCTCCTAGAAGTATGTTTGGATGCAGTAACACCACTAGATTATAAATTCCATAAAGCTCTATGAGGGAAAAGACTGTCTTTTTTGATGAAGTGTTTCTCTCCACTATATAAAATAGGATGCAGTATGTTTTTAGGCACTCAAAAATATATACTGAATAATTTGCTTATTGCTTGTATATGATTCTGGATTTGATTTTCTGATGTTTTTCTAATTTTTTATTTAGTTTGCAATATTAAATAATTGGACATTTGGGGAGACCATCTGTGGTAGGATTTTTAACTTGACTGCCTATGTTGAATTAGTTGACACAGCATTTTTATATTTCTTCTTGAGAAAATAGCTTGTGAAAATAGTAGTTTTTGAAATTTTAAGAGATTTTACTTACAAAACCATTTGAATTTGAGCTCTTTTCAAGACTGTTTCTAAAAAGAATAAAGATTTATGGAGGCATATGTGATATACAATAAATGGCACATATTTTCGAGTGCCATTTTAGAACTTGCATAGATATTTCATGGAAGAAAATATATAAATAGGCAATGAGTTCATGAAAAGAGAAATGAAATTAGGAGGCCATTAGGATAGTTATTATCAGAAAAAGTAGAAAGTAGCAAATGTTGGCAAGAATGTGGAGAAATTGAAACCTTTACACACTGCTGTTAGGAATGCAAAAATAGTGCAGCAGCTATGGAAAATAATATGATGGTTCCTGTAAAAGCTAAAAATAGAATTTCCATCAGTTCACTGAAGTCACTCAGTCTTGTTCAACCCTGCAACCCCATGGACCACAGCATGCCAGGCTTCCTTGTCCATCACCAACTCCTGGAGTTTACTCAAATTCACGTCCATCGAGTCAGTGATGCCATCTAATCATCTCATCTTCTGTCGTCCCCTTCTCTTCCCACCTTCAATCTTTACAGCATCGGGGTCTTTTCAAATGAGTCAGTTCTTGCATCAGTGGACCAAAGAATTGGAGTTTCAGCTTCAGCATCAGTCCTTCCAATGAATATTCAAGACTGATTTCCTTTAGGATGGGCTGGTTGGATCTCCTTGCTGTCCAAGTGACTCTCAAGAGTCTTCTCCAACACTACAGTTCAAAAGCATCAATTCTTCAGTGCTCAGCTTTCTTTATAGTCCAATTCTCACATCCATCCATATATGACTACTGGAAAAACCATAGCTTTGAGTAGATGGACCTTTGTTGGCAAAGTAATGTCTCTGTTTTTAAATATGCTAATTAGTTTGGTCATAGCTTTTCTTCCAAGGAGCAGGTGTCTTTTAATTTTTTGGCCGCAGTCATCATCTGCAGTGATTTTGGAGCCCAATAAAATAGTTTGTCACTGTTTCCATTGCTTCCCCATCTATTTGCCATGAAGTGATGGTACTGATGACAAGATATTAGTTTTTTTGAATGTTGAGTTTTAAGCCAGCTTTTTCACTTTCTTCTTTCACTTTTATGAAGAGGCTCTTTAGTTCTTCTTCAATTTGTGTCATAAGGGTGGCGTTATCTGTGTAACTGAGATTATTAATATTTCTCCCAATTGAGCTTGTGCTTCATCCAGCCTGGCATTTGACATGATGTACTCTGCATATTGGCCACCTCATGCGACGAGTTGACTCACTGGAAAGGACTCTGATGCTGGGAAAGGTTGGGGGCGGGAGGAGAAGGGGACGACAGAGAGTGAGATGGCTGGATGGCATCAGCGACTCTGTGGACATGAGTTTGAGTGTACTCCAGGAGTTGGCGATGGACAGGGAGGCCTGGCGTGCTGTGATTCATGGGGTCGCGGAGAGTTGGACACGACTGAGCGACTGAACTGAACTGAAATGAACTGAAATCTGCATATAAATTAAATAAGCAGGGTGACAATATACAGCCTTGATGTACTCCTTTCCTGATTTGGAACCAGTCTGTTGTTCCATGTCCAGTTCTAAGTGTTGCTTCTTGACCTGCATACAGATTTCTCAGGAGACAGGTCAGGAGGTCTGGTATATCCATCCCTTGAATAATTTTCCAGTTTGTTGCGATCTACACAGTCAAAGGCTCTGAGGTAATCAATCAACAGAAGTAGTTGTTTTTCTGGAATTCTTTTGCTTTTCCTATGATCCAGTGGATGTTGACAATTTGATCTCTGGTTTCTCTGCCTTTTCTAAATCCAGCTTGAACATCTGGAAGTTCATGGTTCACGTACTGTTGAAGCCTGGCTTGGAGAATTTTGAGCATTACTTTGCTGGCGTGTGAGATGACTGACCCAGACTTGCCCGTGTGTGTCCAGTATTCTCCAGCAGAGGTATGGGTCAGTGTTGGCGTGCTGCAGTGTCAGGGGCACTGAGTAAAGCAGTGCGTGTCAGAGACCTTTTGAAGTAGGTCACCGTTATCTTCATTAAAGTAGTTCGTTTTTTAATTAATTATAATTATAATTTGGTCATTAATTAATCATAGTTTGGTCTTAGGTCAAACAAGACCTAAGAGGGAACACAGTCTCACCCATCAACATAAAATTGGATTAAAGACTTACTGAGCATGGCCTCGCCCATCAGAACAAAATCCAGTTTTCCCCACAGTCAGTCTCTCCCATCAGGAAGCTTCCATAAGCCTCTTATCCTTATCCATGGAAGGTGGACAGATTGAAAACCACAATCCAAGAAAACCACCCAAACTGATCACATGGACCACAGCCTTGTCTCACTCAATGAAACTATGAGTTATGCCATGTAGAGCCACCCAAGATGGGTGGGTTATGGGAAGAGTTCTGACAAAATGTGGTCCACTGGAGAAGGGAATGGCAAACCACTTCAGTATTCTTGCCTTTAGAATCCCATGAATAGTATGAAAAGAATTTCCATAAGATCCAGCAATTTTACTTCTGGATCTAAACCCAATTAATTGAAAGCAGGAACTCAAAAAGCTTTTGTATACCACGTTCATTGAAGTATTATTTGCAATTGCCAAAAGGTGGAAGCTACCTAAGTGTTGATTGATGGATGAATGGATAAACAATTGTAGTATACAGATAAGGGCTCCTCTGGTGGCACAGATGGTAAAGAATTTGTCTCCTATGCCAGAGACCTGGGTTCAATCCTCAATCCCTTGGTTGGGTAGATCCCCTGGAGGATGAAATGGCAACCCACACCAGTATTTTTTTTTTTTAATTGAAGGGTAATTGCTTTACAGAATTTTGCTGTTTTCTGTCAAACTTCAACATGAATCATCCATTAAGTTCAGTTCAGTTGCTCAGTCGTGTTCGACTCTTTGTGACCCCATGAATCGCACCATGCCAGGCCTTCCTGTCCATCACCAACTCCCAGGGTTCACTCAAACTCATGTCCATCGAGTCGCTGATGCCATCCAGCCATCTCATCCTCTGTTGTCCCCTTCTCCTCCTGCCCCCAATCCCTCCAAGCAAGAGGGTCTTTTCCAATGAGTCAACTCTTTGCATGAGGTGGCCAAAGTATTGGAGTTTCAAATTTAGCATCAGTCCTTCCAATGAACACCCAAGACTGATCTCCTTTAGAATGGACTGGTTGGATCCCCTTGCACTCCAAGGGACTCTCAAGAGTCTTCTCCAGCACCACAGTTCAAAAGCATCAATTTTTCGGTGCTCAACTTTCTTCACAGTCCAACTTTCACATTCATGCATGACCACTAGAAAAACCATAGCCTTGACTAGACGGACCTTTGTTGGCAAAGAAATATCTCTTCTTTTTAATATGCTATCTAGGTTGGTCATGCTGGGAGGGATTAGGGGCAGGAGGAGAAGGGGACAACAGAGAACGAGATGGCTGGATGGCATCACCGACTCGATGGACATGAGTTTGAGTGAACTCCGGGAGTTGATGATGGACAGAGAGGCCTGGCATGCTGTGATTCATGAGGTCACAAAGATTTGGACACGACTGAGCAACTGAACTGAACTAAACTGAGGTTGATCATAACTTTCCTTCCAAGGAGTAAGCGTCTTTTAATTTCATGGCTGCAATCAGCATCTGCAGTGATTTTGGAGCCCCCAAAAAATAAAGTCTGACACTGTTTACACTGTTTCCCCATCTATTTGCCATGAAGTGATAGGACCAGGTGCCATGATCTTAGTTCTCTGAATGTTGAGCTTTAAGCCAACTTTTTCACTCTCCTCTTTCACTTTCATCAAGTGGCTTTTTAGTTCCTCTTCACTTTCTGCCATAAAGGTGGTGCCATCTGCATTTCTGAGGTTATTGATATTTCTCCCAGCAATCTTGATTCCAGTTTGTGCTTCTTCCCGCCCAGCATTTCTCATGATGTACTCTGCATATAAGTTAAATAAGCAGGGTGACAATATGCAGCCTTGATGTACTCCTTTTCCTATTTGGAACCAGTCTGTTGTTCCATGTCCAGTTCTAACTGTTGCTTCCTGACCTGCATATAGGTTTCTCAAGAGGCAGGTCAGGTGTTCTGGTATTCCCATCTCTTTCAGAATTTTCCACAGTTTATTGTGATCGACACAGTCAAAGGCTTTGGCATATTCAATAAAGCAGAAATAGATGTTTTTTTCTGGAACTCTCTTGCTTTTTTGATGATCCAGAGGATGTTGGTAATTTGATCTCTGGTTCCTTTGCCTTTTATATCCCCTCCCTTTTGAACCTCTTTCCCATCTCCCTTCCCATCCCACCCCTCCAGACTGACACAGAGCCCCTGTTTCAGTTTCCTGACCCATACAGCAAATTTCCCTTGGATATCTTTTTTACACATGGTAATCTAAGTTTCCTTGTTACTCTTTCCGTACATCTCACCCTCTCCTCCCCTCTCCCCGTGTCCATCAGTCTATTCTCTATTTCTGCTTCTCCATTATTGCCCTGCAAATAAATTCTTCAGTACCATTTTTCTAGATTCCATATATATGCGTTAGAATATGATTTTTATCTTTCTGTTTCTGACTCACTTCACTCTGTATAATAGGTTCTAGGTTCATCCACCTCATCAGAACTGACTCAAATATGTTCCTTTTTATGCCTGAGTAATAGTCCATTGTGTAGATGTACCACAACTTCTTTATCCATTCATCTGTTGATGGATATCTAGGTTACCTCCACGTTCTAACTACTATAAATATTGCTGCAACGATTATTGGGGTACATCTGTCTTTTTCAATTTTGGTTTCCTCAGGGAATATGCCTAGGATTGGAATTGCTGGGCCATATGGTGCTTTTATTCCTAGGTTTTTAAGGGCTCTCCATACCATCTTCCATAGTGGCTGTATAAATTTACCTTCCCACCACCAGCGCAAGAACATTCCCTTTTCTTCACACACTCACTAGCATTTATATACTATGAAACTAAAACTCTTAGAGGAAAACGTAAGCAGAACACTCAATGACAAAAATCAAACAAGATCCTCTATGACCCACATCCTAGAGTAACAGAAATAAAAACAAAAGTAAACAAGTGGGACTAGATTAAACTTAAAAGCTTTTGCACAGCAAACAAAATTATAAGGAAGGTGAAAAGACAATGCTCAGAATGGGAGAAAATTATAGCAAATGAAACAACTGACAAAGGATTAATTTTCAAAATATATAAGCAACTCATATAATCCCCTGGTGACTCAGAGGGTAAAGCATCTGCCTGCAATGCGGGAGACCTGGGTTCGATCCCTGGGTCAGGAAGATCCCCTGGAGAAGGAAATGGCAACACACTCTAGTATTCTTGCCTGGAGAACTCCACAGATGGAGGAGCCTGGTAGGCTATAGTCCACAAGGTTGCAAAGAGTTGGACACGACTGAGCGACTTCACTCACTCATATAACTCAATACCAGAAAAACAAACAACCCAATCATAAAGTGGGAAAAAGACCTAAACAGACATTTCTCCAAAGAAGACATACAGACAGCTAACAAACACATGAAAAGATGCTCAACATCGCTCATTATTAGAGAAATACAAATCAAAACTACAATAAGATATCACTTCACACTGGTCATAATGGCCCTCATCAAAAAGTCCACTCCAGTATTCTTGCCTGGAAGTCCCCATGGACAGAGCAGCCTGGTGGGCTATAGTCCATAGGATTGCAAAGAGTCGGACATGACTGAGCAGCTTAACACAACACAGTATACAGATGCAATGTATTATTATTCAGTTCTAAAAAGAAAGGAAATTCCACATACCACATACCACAACAAGGATGGACCTTGCAAAGATTATGCTAACTTAGGTAAATCAGTCAGAAAGGACACATATTTTGTGGTTTCTCCTTTTTGAATAACATAGAGTAATCAAATTCATAGAGCTATAAGTAGAATGATGGTTTCCTATACCTCATGATGGGGTGGTGATGAGTTATTTTTTATGAATACTTAGTTCAGTTTAGCAAGATGAAATAAGTTTTGGAAATGAGTGCTGGCTATGGCTGCACAAGAAAGTGAATGTAATTAATACCACTAAATTGTACAACTAAAAATGATTTTTTAAAAGTACAATTTGTGTTATGTATTCTTTGCCACCATAAATAAAATAAAAATTATAAAGGAAGTAAGTCTTTTTACCTATGTATAATAGTAAATATATATATTTAATTTTCTTCAATTTTAAATGCAATTTATTATAAAATCAATTTTACTTAAATTTCCTGGTGCTTTTGCATCATCTTTTGAGGCATATTTTTATTTTATTTATCAAGAGCTGTGTACCATATTTACATAGTTTATCAATCCTAATTAATAGCTGTCAACAATTTTTTTAGATTAACAATTTTTTATTGACTATATGTGTAAATTTTGTTTTTATTTTTTTTACTTTACAATATTGTTTTGGTTTTGCCATACACTGACATGAATCTGCCCCAGGTGTACATATGTTCCCCATCCTGAACCTCCCTCCCACCTCTCTCCTTATCCCATCCCTCTGGGTCATCCCAGTGCACCAGCCCCGAGCATCCTGTATCATGCATCGAATCTGGACTGGCGATTCGTTTCACATATGGTAATACACATGTTTCAGTGCCATTCTCTCAAATCATCCCATCCTCGCCCTCTCCCACAGAGTCCAAAAGACTGTTTTATACATCTGTGTCTCTTTTGCTGTCTCGCATACACAACATTTTTAAAAATAGCAATTGATGCCTATCATAGGAATGAAAGTTTTATGAGTCTTTTGGAAACTTTCATTTTATTGTTTGCTTAATTTTATATGTCCTAGGGGACCAATATAAATACACAAATTAACTCAAAGGTCATAAAATATAGGCAGCAACTTCAGAGCACATGTAACACATAGTTCATTGATTGAATATTTTATAGTTCTTATGTAACTTAATCTTCACATGGAATGAGTATTATTATTTTCATTTTACAGAGTAAGGAATACAGAAACAAAAATAAATACATTCCCTAAAATCACACCATTCTTGCACCTCAGACTTGAAATAGTTTTAAAAAATTTCGTTGTTACTGATTTTCACTAATGCTAATGATTTGTACTTTCTGTCACATTGGCTGCTTCTACAGGCATATCAGTGTGTGAGTATGTGAGTGTGTGCATTGTGTGTACATTCATGACAACTCTTTTGAAGATAGTTGTACTTAATTCTTAAATATTATCTAGAAGTTTCATACAGATCGATGATTAGTAAAGGCAGCATTTACTTTGGTTTTCTTGAGTGATTTATCTTACAGTGTACAAGTCAGTCACTAGCAGCATGCCTTAAGTTAGAGAAACAGTGATTCTTCAAAGGAGGAAAAATTATTTTTAGTGTTAATAATCAACATATGACATGCTTAGTATTCACTTCATGCAACTTTTAATTTAGAAGTGAAAACTTATGTTCCCATAGGAAATAGCTCACTTTCTGCACAAAGTATTACATTTTTGTGATTTACTGAAGTATTAACATGGAAATGGTGATGTTAAACAATACTTTTGATAGCTCTAAAAGTGTAGTGGGAATCATGATTTCATAAGAAGAAAATTAGTTATGTAGGTAACATTATTGTATAATTTCCCTCAGGATCTCTACATCAGGATAGGTTTTATTACATCCTAAAGCAAGTTGCCTACATTCACTTTTAGCTATAAAGTAATGCTGAATACAACAATATCAAAGGCAGCTCACAGTGCGAGCAAAGACATCTGTTAATGGTACCATGAATAGTTATGAACTGAGGTGCTCAAATGGCTTTGCCAGCAAAGTATTGCCTCCTAATTTATTTTTATAGCAAATGGAAGTCTCATTTTTTATGGTTGGGTAGTTTGCATTCAAATGTACCAATAACTTCAAATGCAATCAGTTCTACACAGCATGCTTTATTGTAGAGCATAAGATAAAATTGCTAATGGTCCGTTGATGGGAAGACATCTTCTTCATCAGCAAATTTGTCTCATTCTTTGTTACTCTGTATATAAGGTAATCTTAAAATACTATGTATTTATTTATAGCAATATTTAAGAGACTGATTTTATATTAAGTTAATATAATTCCAAACTGTGTAAATCTGAAATAAAATGTATATTTTCTCTGTTTGGATCCTAAAATCTTTAATATACATTCAGTTATGCTGTAACAGAAATTTAGTTTTGAAAGGATTTTTACTTAGGAAAACTGTTTGCTATGGACTGAATTCTTTCCCCTTAGTTACTATGTTTTCCATTACTCATAATGTGAGAGAAAAGACCTAGTAGAAGGTATTTGGAGAAAGGACCTAGTAGAGGGTAAGTAAGGCTGTGAAAAGTGAAAGCCGCTCAGTGTCCAACTCTTTGCAACCGCATGGACTATACAGTCCATGGAATACTGCATGCCAGAATAACTGCAGTGGGTAGCCTTTTCCTTCTACAGGGGATCTTCCCAACCCAGGGTTTGAACCCAGATCTCCCATATTGCTGGCGGATTCTTTTATAGCTGAGCCACAATGGAAGCCCAATTAAAGCTAGATGACTTCAATAGGGTGGGGCTCTGATCCAATAGGATTAGCATCCTTAAAGAAGAGACACTGGAGAGTTGCCCATCCTCTGAGCATGTGAAGAAAAGGTCATATGAGCACCTAGCAAGACGGTGGTCACCTACAAGCCAAGAGAAAAGACTTCATAATAAACATCAACATTGTCAGTATCTTGACCTTAGACGTAAAGTCTCCAGAACTGTGAGAAATAAAATTCTATCTTTAAACCACCAAGTATGTGGAAGCCTGGACAGACTAACAGACTATCAAAATATATTTGAGGTTAAAGATTTATTGAAGTGAATTTACCCATAAGTAAGATAAACTATGATAATGATAGTTTCATTTATAGAACAGAGCCATAGTAGCTTCTTTAACTACTACATTACCAAAGGTTCAAATTTAAACTGTTTCAGTAAGTTACATTTTTCCACTACCTTTGAATTACTATTCAAAAGAACTTCACGTGTATGTGTCTTTATTTCAGTTATAAATAGAGAACGAAAATATCTTTAAGCCTAAATATAAAACTCAGGATTTGTAGTTTAAGATCTTCGTGACCAAGATAATCATGATGGTGTGATCACTCACCTGGAGCCAGACATCGTGGAACGTGAAGTCAAGTGGGCCTTAGAGAGCATCACTACGAACAAAGCTAGTGGAGGTGATGAAATTCCAGGTGAGCTATTTCAAATCCTGAAAGATGATGCTGTGAAAGTGCTGCACTCAACATGCCAGCAAATTTGGAAAACTCAGCGGTGGCCGCAAGACTGCAAAAGGTCATTCTTCATTCCAATCCAAAAGAAAGGGAATGCCAAAGAATGCTCAAACTACCACACAATTGCACTCATCTCACAGGCTAGTAAAATCATGCTCAAAATTCTCCAAGCCAGGCTTCAGCAATATGTGAACCATGAACTCCCAGATGTTCAAGCAGGTATTAGAAACGGCAGAGGCACCAGAGATCAAATTGCCAACATCCGATGGATCATGGAGAAAGCAAGAGAATTCCAGAATAACATCTATTTCTGCTTCATTGACTATGCCAAAGCTTTTGACTATATAGATCACAATAAATTGTGGAAAATTCTGAAAGAGATGGGAATACCAGACCACCTGACCTGCCTCTTGAGAAACCTGTATACAGGTCAGGAAGCTACAGTTAGACCTGGACATGGAACAACAGACTGGTTCCAAATAGGAAAAGGAGTGCGTCAAGGTTGTATATTGTCATCCTGCTTATTTAACTTCTATGCAGAATACATCATGAGGAACGCTGGGCTGGAAGAAGCACAAGCTGGAATCAAGATTGCCAGGAGAAATATCAATAACCTCAGATATGCAGACGACACCACCCTTATGACAGAAAGTGAAGAGGAACTCAAAAGCCTCTTGATGAAAGTGAAAGAGGAGAGTGAAAAGGTTGGCTTGAAGCTCAACATTCAGAAAACAAAGATCATGGCATCTGGTCCCATCACTTCATGGGAAATAGATGGGGAAACAGTGGAAGCAGTGTCAAACTTTATTTTTTTGGGCTCCAAAATCACTGCAGATGCTGATTGCAGCCATGAAATTAAAAGAAGCTTACTCCTTGGAAGGAAAGTTATGACCTACCTAGATAGCATATTAAAAAGCAGAGGCATTACTTTGCCAACAAAGGTGTGTCTAGTCAAGGCTATGGTTTTTCCAGTGGTCATGTATGGATATGAGAGTTGGAGTGTGAAGAAAGCTGATCGCCGAAGAATTGATGCTTTTGAACTGTGGTGCTGGAGAAGACTCTTGAGAGTCCCTTGGACTGCAACGAGATCCAACCAGTCTATTCTGGAGGAGATCAATCCTGGGTGTTCATTGGAAGGACTGATGCTAAAACTGAAACTCCAATACTTTGGCCACCTCATGCGAAGAGTTGACTCACTGGAAAAGACTCTGATGCTGGGAGGGATTGGGGGCGGGAGGAGACGGGGACGACAGAGAATGAGATGGGTGGATGGCATGAGCAACTCGATGGACATGAGTTTGAGTGAACTCCGGGAGTTGATGATGGACAGGGAGACCTGGAGTGCTGTGATTCATGGGGTCGCGAAGAGCTGGACACGACTGAGTGACTGAACTGAACTGAACTAACCAAATATTATTTGTTAACCTAAGAATTCTATATTAATGAGTAGAAATTTGAGGACCTAAACATTGATTTATCTTATCCTTACTTTCATAGCAGTAATGAAATCATTAAGTATAGATTTGAGAGCATTTAAATAAATGGGTTGTGGCTTCCTTGGGAACTCAGCCATTAAAGAATCTACCTGGAATGCAGGAGACACTAGTTCAATCCCTGGGTCAAGAGATACCTTGGAAAAGGAATAGGCTACTGACTCCAGTATTCTTGGGCTTCCGTGGTGGCTCAGATGGTAAAGAATCTGCCTGTAACACAGGAGACCTGGGTTTGATTCCTGGGTTGGGAAGATCCCCTGAAGGAGGGCATGACAACCCACTTCAATATTCCTGCCTGAAGAATCCCCATGGGCAGGGGAGCCTGACAGGCTACAGTTCATAGGGTCACAGAGAATTGGACATGACTAAAGCAACTGAGCACACATGAAAAAATGGATTACTCATTTACACATACACAGTGAAGTATTGCTCAGCAGTTAAAAAGAATATGTTTGAATCAGTTCTAATGAGGTGGATGAAACTGGAGCTTATTATACAGAGTGAAGTAAGCCAGAAAGAAAAAACACCAATGTAGTATCAGTTCAGTTCAGTTCAGTTCAGTCGCTCAGTCGTGTCCGACTCTCCGCGACCCCATGAATCACAGCACGCCAGGCCTCCCTGTCCATCACCAACTCCCGGAGTACACTCAAACTCATGTCCACAGAGTCGGTGATGCCATCCAGCCATCTCATTCTCCGTCGTCCCCTTCTCCTCCCGCCCCCAACCTTTCCCAGCATCAGAGTCTTTTCCAGTGAGTCAACTCGTCTCATGAGGTGGCCAAAGTATTGGAGTTTCAGCTTTAGCATCAGTCCCTCCAATGAACATCCAGGATTGATCTCCTTTAGAATGGACTGGTTGGATCTCCTTGCAGTATAAGGGACTCTCAAGAGTCTTCTCCAACACCACAGTTCAAAAGCATCGATTCTTCGGTGATCAGCTTTCTTCACAGTCCAACTCTCACATCCATACATGACCACGGGAAAAACCATTGCCTTGACTAGACGGACCTTGGTCGGCAAAGTAATGTCTCTGCTTTTTAATATACTATCAAGGTTGGTCATAACTTTCCTGCCAAGGAGCAAGCGTCTTTTAATTTCATGGCTGCAATCAGCATCTGCAGTGATTTTGGAGCCCAAAAAAACAAAGTCTGACACTGTTTCCATTGTTTTTCCATCTATTTCCCATGAAGTGATGGGACCAGATGCCATGATCTTTGTTTTCTGAATGTTGAGCTTCAAGCCAACCTTTTCACTCTCCTCTTTCACTTTCATCAAGAGGCTTTTGAGTTCCTCTTCACTTTCTGCCATAAGGGTAGTGTCATCTGCATATCTAAGGTTATTGATATTTCTCCCAGCAATCTTGATTCCAGCTTGTGCTTCTTCCAGCCCAGCGTTCCTCATGATGTACTCTGCATATAAGTTAAATAAGCAAGGTGACAATATACAACCTTGACGTACACCTTTTCCTATTTGGAACCAGTCTGTTGTTCCATGACCGGTTCTAACTGTTGCTTCCTGACCTGCATACAGGTTTCTCAAGAGGCAGGTCAGGTGGTCTGGGATTCCCATCTCTTTCAGAATGTTCCACAGTTTATTGTGATCCACACAGTCAAAGGCTTTGGCATAGTCAATGAAGCAGAAATAGATGTTTTTCTGGAACTCTCTTGCTTTCTCCATGATCCAGCGGATGTTGGCAATTTGATCTCTGGTGCCTCTGCCTTTTCTAAAACCTGCTTGAACATCTGGGAGTTCACGGTTTACATACTGCTGAAGCCTGGCTTGGAGAATTTTGAGCATGACTTTACTAGCGTGTGAGATGAGTGCAATTGTGCGGTAGTTTGAGCATTCTTTGGCATTGCCTTTCTTTGGGATTGGAATGAAGACTGACCTCTTCCAGTCCTGTGGCCACTGCTGAGATTTCCAAATCTGCTGGCATATTGAGTGCAGCACTTTCACAGCATCATCTTTCAAGACTTGAAATAGCTCAACTGGAATTCCATCACCTCCACTAGCTTTGTTCGTAGTGATGCTTTCTAAGGCCCACTTGACTTCACATTCCAAGATGTCTGGCTCTAGGTCAGTGATCACATTATCGTGACTATCTTGGTCGGGAAGATCTTTTTTGTACAGTTCTTCTGTGTATTCCTGCCACCTCTTCTTAATATCTTCTGCTTCTGTTAGGTCCATACCATTTCTGTCCTTTATCGAGCCCATCTTTGCATGAAAAGTTCCCTTGGAATCTCTAATTTTCTTGAAGAGGTCTCTTGTTTTTCCTATTCTGTTGTTTTCCTCTATTTCTTTGCATTGATCACTGAGGAAGGCTTTCTTATCTCTCCTTGCTATTCTTTGGAACTCTGCATTCAGATGCTTGTATCTTTCCTTTTCTCCTTTGCTTTTCGCCTCTCTTCTTTTTACAGCTATTTGTAAGGCCTCCTCAGACAGCCATTTCGCTCTTTTGCATTTCTTTTCCATGGGGATGGTCTTGGTCCCTGTCTCCTGTACAATGTCACGAACCTCCGTCCAGAGTTCATCAGGCACTCTATCAATCAGATCTAGTCCCTTAAATCTATTTCTCACTTCCACTGCATAATCATAAGGGATTTGATTGAGGTCATATCTGAATGGTCTAGTGGTTTTCCCTACTTTCTTCAATTTAAGTCTGAACTTCGCAATAAGGAGTTCATGATCTGAGCCACAGTCAGCTCCTGGTCTTGTTTTCGCTAACTGTATACAGCTTCTCCATCTTTGGTTGCAAAGAATATAATCAATCTGATTTCGGTGTTGACCATCTGGTGATGTCCATGTGTAGAGTCTTCTCTTGTGTTGTTGGAAGAGGGTGTTTGTAATGTAGTATACTAACGCATATATATGGAATTTAGAAAGATGATAACGATAGGCCTGTATGTGAGACAGCAAAAGAGACACAGATGTATAGAACAGTCTTCTGGACTCTGTGGGAGAGGGCGAGGGTGGGATGATTTAGGAGAATGGCATTGAAACATGTATATTATCATATGTGAAACAGATCGCCAGTCCAGGTTCGATGCATGAGACAGCGTGCTCAGGGCTGGTGCACTGGGATGATCCTGAGAGATGGGATGGGGAGGGATGTGGGAGGGGGGTTCAAGATGGGGAACAAATGTACACCTGGGGTGGATTCATGTCAATGTATGGCAAAGCCAATACAATATTTTAAAGTAATTAGCTTCCAATTAAAATTTTAAAAAAAATGAATAAAGGGTAAAAATTTTTAAAAAAAATCCTCAAGCTGGAGTGGTTTAATTCAAACTAAATAGAATAGAATTATACTGACAAGAATTTATAGCAGTAATGAAATAGTGATAGAAATGGAGCATATGTTTTGTCAATAAGAAACATCATTGCAATTTAGTGGAAATAATAAAATAAAGAGGTAGGTTAAATCTGCAACTCAAGCAGATGACAGAACTTAATAATAACAACTATTATTATTTATACCTATGGGGTCACTACAAGTCAGACATGACTGAACGACTTCACTTTCACTTTTCACTTTCACACATTGGATAAGGAAATGGCAACCCACTCCAGTGTTCTTGCCTGGAGAATCCCAGGGACAGGGTAGCCTGGTGGGCTGCCGTCTCTGGGGTCACACAGAGTCGGACACGACTGAAGTGACTTAGCAGCAGCAGCAGCAGCATAATATGTCAGAGTTGAAAATCTGTTGATTTGCCCTATGTTCAAATTTAAATTCTCAAAAAATCTGTGATAAAAATACCAGTGTTATGCAGACTCTAATTCTTAAATTTTAGTTTATTTGAAAGAAATTGAGGCTTGGAAAGAAGAAATTGTCTACTTGATTGGAAAAAGATGAAAACGGGTTTTCAGCCCAGGTGGACAACTTGGTGAGGGTACTAAGCTACATATTTCCATCCCACCATGGGGATTTTTAGAATTTTATTGCAAACTCTTTTATTTTATTTTTTTCCTTTTCTCACAATTTGCGTCAACAACAACAAAGACAAGATGCTAAGAACTGTGTAAAATCATGCTTGTTGAGTAAAGTGGAAACAATTGAGGAAAACAGAAATTTTCTCCTTAGTTATTTTATCTTGCAACATATAATATAGAGATTCTGAAAAAAATTTCACAATATTGTATATTCCATAAAGATCCCAACTGACTTACTACTGACATTTTTTCAATTGTTTTCTATTGAAGGAAAAATCATAAAACCCAAATTATGCATTTTAATGTACAAATAAAAGGCATTTACTGGATTCACAATGTTTTGTAACCACCACCTCTATTACTCCAAAAAGAAACATTTTTATCACCTACAAAGAAAACCTTGTACTCATTAAGCAGCAACTCCAAATTTCCTCCTCTCTCCGGCTCCTGGAAACCTCAGTCTTTTTTATGCATGTGGATTTACTTATACTATATATTCACACAAGTGGAATTATACAATAGGTGATCTTCAGTGTTCTGCTTCTTTCACTTAGCTTAGTGTCTTTGATTTCCATTCACATTGAAGCATTTATCAGTACTTCATTCCTTTTTATGGCTGAATAATATTCCATTGGATATATATAACACAATTTTTTCATTTATGACATTTGAGTTGTTTGCACTTTTGATTATGTGTGTGTTCTCAGTTACTCAGTTGTGTCTGACTCTGCAACTCCATGGACTGTAGCCTGTGAGGATCGTCTGTCCATGGAATTTTCCAGGCAAGAAAAAAAAAAAATATATATATATATATATATATTTCAAGAAATATCTATTCAAGTCCTTTACTTAAAAAAATGGATTATTTGTATTTCTGTGGTTGAGTTGTAAGAGTTATTCATTTATTATGGGCACTAGACTCAGATATAATAATTGCAAATATTATTTCTCATTCTCTTGGTTGCCTTTTAACTTTCCTGGTGTCTTTTGAATCACAAATTTTTGAAACTTTATCAAAATCTAATTTAATTTTTTACTTTTTTGCTTGTGCATTTGCTATTACATCTAATAATCCATTGCTAAAACCAAGATTATGAAGATGTATATTTTATACTAAGGGTTTTATGCTTTTGTCTCTTATATTAGGGTCACTGATCCATTTTTAGTTGATGGTGTGAGGAAGAGGTTCAACTTATTTGCATGTACATATTCAGTTGTTTAATCACCATTTGATGAAGAGTCTATATTTCCCCCACATTAACTGATTTTAACACCTTTGTTGAAAACCAATTAACTACAGATGTATGGGTTTATTTCTGTATTTTTCATTCAATTTTATTGTTTTCTATGTGCCTGTTCCTAAGGTAATATCATGCCAACAAAGCTAATATCATGACATTTTTATTACTGTAGATTTGTAGTAAGTTTTGAAATTTGGAAATGTAAGACCTCCAAATTTATTCTTGTTTCTCAAAAAGAAATTGCTGGGGACTTCTTGCAATTCTGTTAATTTGCAAATTGGCTTTTTTTTTTTTTTCTGAAAATTTTGGTAAGGATATGCTATGAGTTTTGATAGAGATTGCCTTCAACCTGTAGATTGCTCTGGGTAGTATTGTTATCATAATATGATTAAGTTTAACAATCAATGAACATGGAATATATTTCCTTTTATTTAGAAAAGCGAAAGTGAAAGTGTTAGTCCCTCAGTCGAGTCAGACTCTTTGGGACCCTAAGGACTGTAGCCTACCAGGCTCTTCTCTCCCTGAGATTATCCCCCAAGAATAGTGGAGTGGGTTGCCATTTTTTTCTCCAACGATCTTCTTTTTTAAGTTTTATTTAATTTTTTTCAGTAATATGTTGTAATTTTAAGTATGCAAGTCTTGTTCATACTTGGTTAAATTTATCTCCAGGTATTTTCTTTCTGATTCTACTGTACATAGAATTTTTTTCTCAATTTCTTGTTCGGAGTGTTTATTACTAAAAACACAGCAAATGTTTCCATTGACCTTGTACTTATGATTTTGCTGGAATTTTTATTTTCTCCAGTAGAATTTTTTGTGGACTCTTTGGGATTATATATATTTTTCTAATGAGCTTGTCAGAAAATAATCATAATTTTACTTCTTTCTTTCCATTTTGGTACTTTTTTTTTTTTCCTTGACCAGTTTTCTTAGCTAGAATGCTACAAAATGTTGGATGAAAGTGAAAATTTCTCAGTCATGTCCAACTCTTTGTGACCCCATGGACAATACAGCCTGTGGAATTCTCCAGGCCAGAATACTAGAGTGAGTAGCTGTCCCCTTCTCCAAGGGATTTTTGCCAACCCAGAGATCAAACCCAGGTATCCCCCACTGCACGCAGAGTCTTTACTAGCTGAGCCACCAGAGAAGCAAAATGTTGAATAGATGATGAAATGGGCATCCTCTTCTTATTTCTGATCTTAGGGACTGTGTTAGTCATTCAGTTGTGTCTGACTCTTTGTGACTCCACGGACTGTAGCCTTCCAGGCTTCTCTGTCCATAGAATTCTCCAGGCAAGAATACTGGACTGCATTATCATTCCTTCCTCCAGAGGAACTTCCCAACTCAGGGATTGAACCCTCGTAATCTTAGGGAGGAAGTTTTCAAACCTTTACCCTTGAGTATGATGTTAGCTTTGTTTTTGTTGTTGTTATTGTTGTTAAATTTTTTTTACCCTGTTGAGGAAATCCACTCTATATATAACTTTTTTCTAGTTTTTAATCATCAAAATATTGTTCAATTTGTCAAATACTTTTACTGCATCAATTGAGATGAACTATGGTTACCATTTTTCTTTTTTATGCAATTTGGTGTATTACATTAACTGATTTTCTTATGTTTAAACACTCTTGAATTCCTGGGATACATCCCACTTGGTAATGCTATGTAGTCCTTTTAATATGCTGCTGAATTTGGTTTGCAACAGTTTATTGAGGATATTTATGTCTATGTTCACAAGTAATATTGATTTATAGTTTCCAGCAGGAGAGCATAAGAAGCTGAGATCTGACCAAGTGTCCACTAACAGTAACATATGCTTTGAATTTAAAACTATAATCCTGAGTAAATCAAAATCAGATTATGGTCCACACAGAGTTTGAAGTAGATTCAGTTTTCTTTTCTTTTTCTTTTTCCTTTTTTCTGATCATAGCCTTTCTTTGTCCCACTCAAAGAAAAACAATTTATAACAACCTTAAAATTGATTGGGACATAAAAACAGGAAAATATTTGTTATATGTTCTAAGAAAATCATTATCTTGGGAGTAAAAGTAAAAAGTCTCCTATAAGCAGTGGATTCTAGGGAGTTGTTTTGAAAGTTTCACAACAGTGTCATAAATGGACCACAAATTGTATCTAGCATTGTAAAATAGCCATAGAACCTAATCAGCAGTCCCACCTAAGTCCCCAGAAGGCTTTCATGTTGGGTGCCTGATGAAAATTAAATCAAACACCATGAGTATCAACCATCTATCACTAGACTACACATGATGATACAGAATCAGGGAGGAACAAAGTAGATCAAGGACTTGTAGTATCATCTTTCTAAATTCCATATATATGCCTTAATATACTGTATTGGTGTTTTTCTTTCTGACTTACTTCACTCTATATAATAGGCTCCAGTTTCATCCACTTTATAAGAACAGACCCAAATGTGTTCTCTTTAATGACTGAATAATAGTCCATTGTGTATATATACCATAAATTTTTTATCCATTCGTGTGCCAATGGAGATCTAAGTTGCTTCCATGTCCTACTATTATAAAGAGTGCTGCAATGAACATTGGGGTACACATGTCTCTTTCAATTCTGGTTTCCTCAGTATGCATGCCCAGCAGTGGGACTGGTGGGTCATATGGCAGTTCTATTCCAGTTTTTTAAGGAATCTCCACACTGTTCTCCACAGTGGTTGTACTAGTTTGCATTCCCACCAGTGTAAGTGAAGTGAAGTGAAGTTGCTCAGTCGTGTCTGATTATTTTCAATCCCATGGACTGTAGCCTACCAGACTCTTCTGTCCATGGGATTTTCCAGGCAAGAGTACTGGAGGGGGTTGCCATTTCTTTCTCCAGAGGATTGTCCCAACCCAGGGTTCGAACCCGGTCTCCCACATTGTAAACAGATGCTTTATCATCTAAGCCACCAGGGAAATAAGAGGATTCCCTTTTCTCCACATCCTATCCAGCATTTAATGTTTGTAGACGTTCTGATGGCAGCCATTTTAATCAGTGAGAGATGTCTGTTTAGTTCTTTGGCCCATTTTTTTTTTTTATTGGGTTGTTTATTTTTCTGTTATTGAGCTGCATGAGCTGCTTGTATATTTTGGAGATTAATTATTTGTCAGTTGCTTCTGTTGCTATTATTTTCTCCCATTCTGAAAGCTGCCTTTTCACCTTGCTTGTAGTTTCCTTCGTTGTGCAAAAGCTTTTAATTATGTCCCACTTGTTTATTATTGCTTTTATTTCTATTACTCTGGGAGGTGGGTCATAGAGGATCTTGATGGGATTTATGTCAGAGAGTGTTCTGCCTATGTTTTTCTCTAGGAGTTTTATAGTTTCTGGTCTTACATTTAGACCATTAATCATTTTGAGTTTATTTTTTTGTATGGTGTTAGAAAGTGTTTTACTTTAATTCTTTTACAGGTGATTAACCAGTTTCCCAGCATCACTTGTTAAAGGGATTGTCTTTTCTCCATTATATATTTGTCCCACCTTTGTCAAAGAAAAGGTTTCCTTAGGCACATGAAAAGGTTTCCTTAGAATTTATCTCAGGACTTTCTATTTTATTCCATTGATCTATATTTCTGTCTTTGTGCCAGTACCATACTGTCTTGATGATGGAGGCTTTGTTGTATAGCCTGAAATCAGGTAGGTTGATTCCTCCAGTTACATTCTTATTTCTCAAGATTGCTTTGGCTATTCGAGGTTTTTGTGTTTCCATAAAAGCTGTGAAATAATTTGTTCTAGTTCTCTGAAAAATGCCATTGGTAGCTTGATAGAGTTTGCATTGAGTCTATAGATTGTTTTGTGTAGTATACTCATTTTCAGTATATTGTTTCTTCCAATCCATGAAACTGGTATATTTCTCCATCTGTTTGTGTCATCTTTGATTTCTTTCATCAGTGTTTTATAGTTTTCTACATATGGATCTTTTGTTTCTTTCAGTCAGTTCAGTTCAGTTCAGTTGCTTAGTCATGTCCAACTCCTTGTGACCCCATGAACTACAGCATGTCAATCCCCCTTGTCCATCACCAACTGCTACACTTAAACTCATGTCCATTGAGTCGGGGATGCCATCCAACCATTGCATCCTCTGCTGTTCCCTTCTACTCCCACCTTCAATCTTTCCCAGCATCAAGGTCTTTTCAAATGAGTCAGTTCTTCGCCTCAGGTGGCCAAAGTACTGTAGTTTTAGATTCAGCATCAGTCTTTCCAATGAATATTCAGGACTGATTTCTTTTAGGATGGACTGGTTGGATCTCCTTGCAGTCCAAGGGACTCAAGAGACTTCTACAATACCAGAGTTCAAAAGCATCAATTCTTCAGCGTTCAGTTTTCTTTGTAGTCCAACTCTCACATCCATACATGACTACTAGAAAAACTATAACTTTGACTAGACGGACCTTTGTTAGCAATTTAATGTCTCTACTTTTTATTTTTTTATTATTATTTTTTATTTATCTCCTTGCAGTCCAAGGGACTCAAGAGGCTTCTACCATACCAGAGTTCAAAAGCATCAATTCTTCAGCGTTGTTTTCTTTGTAGGCCAATTCTCACATCCATTCATGACTACTAGAAAAACTATAAATTTGACTAGATGGACCTTTGTTAGCAAAGCAATGTCTCTGCTTTTTATTTTTTTTATTATTATTTTTATTTACTTTTTTAATGCAAATTTTATTGTTTACTTATTTTTTCATAGCAGTTGTTTTATTTATTTTAATTTTTATTTTCTAAATCTTTAATAATGACTTTTTTAAAAAGTGAAATAGTTTCTTTTATTTTTTAATTCATCCATTTTAATTAGAGGCTAATTACCTTAAAATATTGTAGTGGTTTTTGTCATATATTGACATGAATCAGCCATGGGTGTACATGTGTCCCCATCCTGAAACCCCACCCACCTCCGTCCCCATCCTATCCCTGAGGGTCATCCTAGTGCACCAGCCCTGAGCACCCTGATTCATGCATTGAACCTGGACTGGCGATCTGTTTCCCATATGATAATATACATATTTCAATGCTATTCTCACAAATCACCCCACCCTTGCTTTCTTCCACAAAGCACAAAAGACTGCACTATACATCTGTGTCTCTTTTGCTGTCTTACATATAGAGTCATAAGGGATTTGATATAGGTCTTACCTGAATGATTTAGTGGTTTTCCCCACTTTCTTCAATTTAAGTCTGAATTTGGCAATAAGGAGTTCATGATCTGAGCCACAGTCAGCTCCCGGTCTTGTTTTGCTGACTGTATAGAGCTTCTCCATCTTTGGCTGAAAAGAATATAATCAGTCTGATTTAGGTGTTGACCATCTGGTGATGTCCATATGTACAGTCTTCTCTTGTGTTATTGGTAGAGGGTATTTCCTATGACCAGTGCTTTCTCTTGGCAGAACTCTATTAGCCTTTGCCCTGCTTCATTCTGTACTCCAAGGCCAAATTTGCCTGTTACTCCAGGTGTTTCTTGACTTCCTACTTTTGCATTCCAGTCCCCTCTAATGAAAATGATATCTTTTTTGGGGTATTAGTTCTAAAAGGTCCTGTAGGTCTTCATAGAACTCTTCAACTTCAGATTCTTCAGCATTACTGGTCGGGGCACAGACTTGGATTACTGTGATTTTGAATGGTTTGCCTTGGAAATGAACAGAGATCATTCTGTCATTTTTGAGATTGCATCCAAGTACTGCATTTTGGACTCTTTTGTTGACCATGATGGCCACTCCATTTCTTCTAAGTGATTCCTTCCCACAGTAGTAGATATAATGGTCATCTGAGTTAAATTCACCCATTCCAGTCCATCTTAATTCGCTGATTCCTAGAATGTCGATGTTCACTGTTGTCATCTCCTGTTTAACCACTTCCAGTTTGCCTTGATTCATGAACCTAATATTCCAGGTTCCTATGCAATGTTGCTCTTTACAGCATCGGACCTTGCTTCTATCACCAGTCCCATTCACAACTGTGTGTTGGTTTTGCTTTGGTCGCATGCCTTCATTCTTTCTGGAGTGATTTCTCCACTGATCTCCAGTAGCATATTGGTAACCTACTGACCTGGGGAGTTCATCTTTCAGTGTCTTATCTTTTTACCTTTTCATACTGTTCATGGGGTTTTCAAGGCAAGAATAGTGAAGAGGCTTGCCATTCCTTTCTCCAGTGGACCACATTCTGTCAGACCTATCCACTATGACCCGTCAGTCTTGGGTGGCCCCACATGGCATGACTTAGTTTCATTGAATTAGACAAGGCTGTGGTCCATGTGATCAGATTGGCTAGTTGTCTGTGATTGTCATTTCAGTCTGTCTACCCTCTGATGCCCTCTCTCAGTGCCTACCGTCTTACTTGGGTATCTCTTACCTTGGACGTGGGGTATCTCTTCATGTCTGTTCCAGCAAGCGCAGCTGCTGCTCCTTACCTCAGACGTGGGGTAGCTCCTCTCTGGAGCCATCCCTGACTTCGGATGTGGGGTAGCTTCTCTCGGCTGCACTTCTGCATCATGGCAGCTGCCACGCTTCTGGAGAAAACCACTAGACCATTCAGGTATGACTTAAATCAAATCCATTATGACTATACATGGAAGTGAGAAATAAATTTTAAGGGACTAGATCGATAGAGTGCCTGATGAACTATGGATGGAGGTTCGTGACATTGTACAGGAGACAGGAATCAAGACCACTTCCAAGAAAAAGTAATGCAAGAAAGCAAGATGTCTGTCTAAGGAGGCATTACAAATAGCTGTGAAAAGAAGGGAAGTGAAAAGCAAAGGAGAAAAGGAAAGATATACCCATTTGAATGCAGAGTTCCAAAGAATAGCAAGGAGAGATAAGAAAGCTTTCCTCAATGATCAATGCAAAGAAATAGAGTATAACAATAGAATGGGAAAGACTAGAGATCTCTTCAAGAAAATTAGAGATACCAAGGGAACATTTCATGCAAAGATGGGCTCAATAAAGGACAGAAATGGAAGGGACCTAACAGAAGCAGAAGCTATTAAGAAGTGGTAGCAAGAATACACAGAAGAAATGTACAAAAAAAAAAAAGATCTACACGACCCAGATAATCACAATGGTGTGATCACTCACCTAGAGCCAGAGATTCTGGAATATGAAGTCAAGTGGGCCTTAGGAAGCATCACTACGAACAAAGCTAGTGGAGGTGATGAAATTCCAGTTGAGCTATTTCAAATCCTGAAAGATGATGCTCTGAAAGTGCTGCACTCAAAATGCCAGCAAATTTGGAAAACTTGGCAGTGGCTGCAGGACTGGAAAATGTGTTTTCATTCCAATCCCAAAGAAAGACAATTCCAAAGAATGGTCAAACTACTGCACAATTGCATTAATCTCACAAGCTAGCAAAGTAATGCTTAAGATTCTCCAAGCAAGGCTTCAGCAATACATGAAACGTAAAGATCCAGATGGTCAAGCTGGTTTTAGAAAAAGCAGAGGAACCAGAGATCAAATTTCCAACATCCACTGGATCATTGAAAAAGTAAGATATTCCAGAAAAGCATCTATTTCTGCTTTATTTACTATGCCAAATCCTGTGTGGATCACAATAAACTGTGGAAAATTCTGAAAGATATGAGAATACCAGACCACTTGGCCTGCCTCTTAAGAAATCTGTATGAGGTCAGGAAGCAACAGTTAGAACTAGACATGGAACAACAGACTGATTCCAAATAGGAAAAGGAGTATGTCAAGGGTGTATATTGTCACCCTGCTTATTTAACTTATATGCAGAATACATTATGAGAAACCCTGGGCTGGAGAAAGCACAAGCTTGATTCAACATTGTTCTGAGAAACATCAATAACCTCAGATATGCAGATGACACCACCCTTATGGCAGAAAGTAAAGAAGAACTAAAGAGTTTCTTGATGAAAGTGGAAGAGGAGAGTGAAAAAGTTGGCTTAAAACTCAACATTCAGAAAACTAAGATCATGGCATATGTTCCCATCGCTTTATGGCAAGTAGATGGGAAACAGTTCAAACAGTGACTCACTTAAATTTTCTGGGTTCCAAAATCACTGTAGATGCTGATTGCAGCCATGAAACTGAAAGACCCTTACTCCTAGGAAGGAAAGTTATGACCAACCAGGACAGCATATTATAAAACAGAGGTATTACTTTGCCAATAAATGTCCATCTAGTCATGGCTATGGCTTTTCCCGTGGTCATGTATGAATGTGATAATTGGACTAAAAAGAAAGCTGATCACCGAAGAATTGATGCTTTTGAACTGTGGTGTTGGATAAGACTCTTGAGAGTCCCTTGGACTGCAAGGAGATCAACCAGTCCATCTTAAAGGAGGTCAGTCCTGGGTGTTCATTGGTAGGACTGATAATAAAGCTGAAACTCTAATACTTTGCCCACCTCATGCAAAGAGCTAACTTATTAGAAAAGACCCTGATGCTGGGAAAGATTGAGGGCAGGAGAGCAGGGGAGGACAGATGATGAATGCATTTGGGTGGACTTCGGGAGTGGTGAAGGACAGGGTGGCCTGGTGTGCAGAGATTCATGGGATCGCAAAGAGTCGGATACAACTGAGAAACTAAACTGACTGATATAGAGTCATCGTTACCATCTTTCTAAATTCCATATATAAGCATTAGTATACTGTATTGGTCTTTTCCTTTCTGGCTTACTTCACTCTGTATAATAAGTTCCAGTTTAATCCACCTCATTAGAACAGATTCAAATGTATTCTTTTTAATAGTTGAGTAATATTCCATTTTGTATATGTAACCACAGCTTTCTTATCCATTCATCTGCTGATGGACATCTAGGTTGCTTCCATGTCCTGCCTATTATAAACAGTGCTGTGATGAACATTGGGGTACATGTGCCTCTTTCAATTCTGGTTTCCTCAGTGTGTATGCCCAGGAGTGGGGTTGCTGGATCATATGGCCGTTCTATTTCCAGTTTTTAAGGGGTCTGCCCACTATTCTTCATAGTGGCTGTACTAGTTTGCATTCCCACTAACAGTGTAAGAGGGTTCCCTTTTCTCCACACCCTCTCCAGCATTTATTGCTTGTAGACTTTGGATAGCAGCCATTCTGACTGGTTTGAGATGGTTCCTCATTGTGGTTTTGATTTGCATTTCTCTGATGAGTGATGTAGAGCATCTTTTCATGTGTTTGTTAGCCGTCTATATTTCTTCTTTGGAGAAATGTCTGTTTAGTTCTTTGGTCCATTTTTTGATTGCTTCATTTATCTTTCTGGAATTGAGCTGCAAGTGTCTCTTGTATATTTTTTGAGTTGAATTCTTTGTCAGTTACTTCGTTAGCTATTATTTGCTCTCATTCTGAAGACTGTCTTTTCACCTTGATTATAGTTTCCTTCGTTGTGCAAAAGCTTTTAAATTTAATTAGATTATATTTTTTTAATTTTTGCTTTTATTTGCATTACTCTTGGAGGTGGGTCATAGAGGATCCTGTTGTGATTTATGGCAGGGAGTGTTTTGCCTATGTTTTCCTCTAGAAGTTTTATAGTTTCTGGTCTTACATTTAGATCTTTAATCCATTTTGAGCTTATTTTTCTGTATGGTGTTAAGGAGTGTTCTAGTTTCATTCTTTTACAAGTGGCTGACCAGTTTTCCCAGCACCACTTGTTAAAGAGATTGTATTTTCTCCATTGTATCTTCCCTCCTTTGTCAAAGATAAGTTGACCATAAGTGCATGGATTTATCTCTCAGCTTTCTATTTTGTTCCATTGGCCTATATTTCTATCTTTGTGTCTGTACCATAGTGTCTTGATGACTGTAGCTTTAGAGTATAACCTGAAATCAGGCAGGTTGATTCCTCCAATACCATTCTTCTTTCTCAAGATTGCTTTGGCTACTCGAGGTTTTTAATATTTCTGTACGAAATGTGAAATTATTTGCTTTCAGTTCAGTTCAGTTCAGTTCAGTCGCTCAGTCGTGTCCGACTCTCCGCGACCCCATGAATCACAGCACGCCAGGCCTCCCTGTCCATCACCAACTCCCGGAGTTCACTCAAACTCATGTCCACAGAGTCAGTGATGCCATCCAGCCATCTCATTCTCTGTCGTCCCCGTCTCCTCCCACCCCCAACCTTTCCCAGCATCAGAGTCTTTTCCAGTGAGTCAACTCATCGCATGAGGTGGCCAAAGTATTGCAGTTTCAGCTTTAGCATCAGTCCCTCCAATGAACATCCAGGATTGATCTCCCTTAGAATGGACTGGTTGGATCTCCTTGCAGTATAAGGGACTCTCAAGAGTCTTCTCCAACACCACAGTTCAAAAGCATCGATTCTTCGGCAATCAGCCTTCTTCACAGTCCAACTCTCACATCCATACATGACCACGGGAAAAACCATTGCCTTGACTAGACGGACCTTGGTTGGCAAAGTAATGTCTCTGCTTTTTACTATACTATCAAGGTTGGTCATAACTTTCCTTCCAAGGAGCAAGCGTCTTTTAATTTCATGGCTGCAATCAGCATCTGCAGTGATTTTGGAGCCCAAAAAGATAAAATCTGAGTAAACTCATTTTCACTATATTATTTCTTCCAATCCAAGAACATTTTATATATCTCCATCTATTTGTGTCATCTTTGATTTCTTTCGTCAGTGTTTTGTAGTTTTCTATGTATAGGTCTTTTGTTTCTTTAGGTAGACTTATTCCTAAGTATTTTATTCTCTTCATTGCAATAGTGAATGGAATTGTTTCCTTAACTTCTCTTTCTGTTTTCTCATTGTTAGTGTATAGGAATGCAAAGGATATTTGTGCATTAATTTTATATCCTGCAAATTTATTATATTCATTGATTAGCTCTAGCAATTTTCTGGTGGTGTCTTTAGGATTTTCTGTGTAGAGGATCAAGTTATCTGCAAACAGTGAGAGTTTTATTTCTTCTTATCAAATCTGGATTCCTTTTATTTCTTTTCTTTTATTCCTTTTATTTCTTTTCTCTCTTTGATTCCAATACTATGTTGAAAAGTTGTGTTGAGAGTGGGCACACTTGTCTTGTTCCTGACTTTAAGGGATATGCTTTCAATTTTTCACCATTAGGTATAATATTTGCTGTGGCTATAGCTTTTATTGTGTTGAGGTATGTTCCTTATGTTCTGGAGTTTTGTATTTTTTTTTTAATCATAAATGGGTGTTGAATTTTGTCAAAGGCTTTCTCTGCATCTATTGAGATAATCATATGTTTTTTTTAATCTCAGAATCATATGGATTTTAACCTTTCAATTTATTAATGTGGTGTATTATATTGATTGAATTGCAGATATTGAAGAATCCTTGCATCCCTGGGATAAAGCCCAATTGGTCTTGATATATGATCTTTTTAATGTTGTTGAATTCTGTTTGCTAGGATTTTGGTAGAGCCTTCTCTTGTTTCTTGACTTTTGCAATAGAAAAGGCAGAGGCACCAGAGATCAAATTGCCAACATCCGCTGGATCATGGAGAAAGCAAGAGAGTTTCAGAAAAACATCTATTTCTGCTTCATTGACTATGCCAAAGCCTTTGACTGTGTGGATCACAATAAACTGTGGAACATTCTGAAAGACATGGGAATACCAGACCACCTGACCTGCCTCTTGAGAAACCTGTATGCAGGTCAGGAAGCAACAGTTAGAACTGGACATGGAACAACAGACTGGTTCCAAATAGGAAAAGGAGTACGTCAAGGCTGTATATTGTCACCCTGCTTATTTAACTTATATGCAGAGTACATCATGAGGAATGCTGGGCTGGAAGAAGCCCAAGCTGGAATCAAGATTGCCGGGAGAAATATCAATAACCTCAGATATGCAGATGACACCACCCTTATGGAAGAAAGTGAAGAGGAACTCAAAAGCCTTCTGATGAAAGTGAAAGAGGAGAGTGAAAAGATTGGTTTGAAGCTCAACATTCAGAAAACAAAGATCATGGCATCTGGTCCCATCACTTCATGGGATATAAATGGGGAAACAGTGGAAGCAGTGTCAGACTTTATTTTTAGGGCTCCAAAATCACTGTGGATGTTGATTGTAACCATGAAATTAAAAGACGCTTAGTCCTTGGTAGGAAAGTTATGAGCAACCTAGATAGTATATTAAAAAGAGGAGACATTACTGTGCCAACAAAGGTCCGTCTAGTCAAGGCTATGTTTTTTTTCCAGTGGTCATGTATGGATGTGAGAGTTGGACTGTGAAGAAAGATGATCGCCGAAGAATTGATGCTTTTGAACTGTGGTGCTGGAGAAGTCTCTTGAGAGTCCCTTGGACTGCAAGGAGATCCAAACAGTCAATTCTAAAGGAGATAAATCCTGGTGTTCGTTGGAAAGACTGATTCTAAAGCTGAAACTCCCATACTTTGGCCACTTCATGCGACGAGTTGACTCACTGGAAAAGACCCTGATGCTGAGAAGGATTGGGGGCTGGAGGAGAAGGGGACGACAGAGAATGAGATGGCTGGATGGCATCACTGACTCGATGGACATGATTTTGAGTGAACTCCGGGAGTTGGTGATGGACAGGGAGGCCTGGTGTGCTGTGATTAATGGGGTCGCAACGAGTCGGAAACGACTGAGCGACTGAACTGAACTGAACTGAGGATTTTGTTAAGGATTTTTGCATCTATGTTCATCAGTGATATTGGCCTGTAGTTTTCTTTTTGGTGGCATCTTTGTTTGGTTTTGGTATTAGAGTGATGGTGGCCTCATAGAATGAGTTTGGAAGTTTACCTTCCTCTGCAATTTTTCTGGAAGAGTTTGAGTAGAATAGGTGTTAGCTCTTCTCTAAATTTTTGGTGGAATTTAGCTGTGAAGCCGTCTGGTCCTGGGCTTTTGTTTGCTCAAAGATTTTTGATTACAGTTTCCATTTCAGTGCTTGAGATGGGTCTATTAAGATTTTCTATGTCTTCATAGTTTAGTTTTGGAAACTTTCAATTTTCTAGGAATTTGTCCGTTTCTTCCGAGTTGTCCATTTTATTGTCATATGGTTCCTGATAGTAGTCTCTTATGATCCTTTGTATTTCTGTGATGTCTGTTGTGATTTCTCCATTTTCATTTCTAATTTTGATGATTTGATTCTTCTCCCTTTGTTTCTTGATGTGTCTGTCTAATGGTTTGTCTATTTTATTATTCTTCTCCAATAACCTGCTTTTAGCTTTGTTGATTTTTGCTATGATCTCTTTTGTTTTCTTTGCATATATTTCTGCCCTAATTTTAAAGATTTCTTTCCTTCTACTAACCCTGAGGTCCTTCATTTCCTCCTTTTCTAGTTGCTTTGAATGTAGAGTTAGGTTATTTATTTGACTTTTATCTTGTTTCTTGAGGCAAGCTTGTAATGCTATGAACTTTCCCCTTAGCACTGCTTTTACAGTGTCTGAGAAGTTTTGAGTTTCTGTCTTTTCATACTTTTATGCATGTTTGGATTTCTTTTTTTTTTTCTGTGATGTTGGTTATTCAGAAGTGTGTTGTTTAGCCTCCATTTGTTGGAATTTTTAATAGTTTTTTTTTTCCTTTTTCATCTTACTGCATTGTGATCAGAAAAGACGCTTGGAATGATTTCAATTTTATTTGAATATTACCAAGGCTAGATTTATGGCTCAGGGTGTGATCTATCCTGGAGAAGGTTCCGTGTGCACTTGAGAAAAAGGTGAAATTCATTGTTTTGGGGTAAAATGTCTTATGGATATCGATTATGTCTAACTGATCATTTGTAAGATATAAAGTTTGTGTTTATTTGCAAATTTTCTGTTTAGTTGATCTATCCATAGTTGTGAGTGTGGTATTAAAGTCTCTCACTATTATTGTGTTATTGTAAATTTCCCGTTTCATACTTGTTATCGTTTGCCTTACCTATTGTGGTGCTCCTATGTTGGGTCCATATATATTTATAATTAGCATACATTCCTCTTAGATTGATCCTTTGATCATTATGTAGTGTTCTTCTTTGTCTCTTTTCACGGCCTTTATTTCAAAGTCTATTTTATCTGATATGAGGATTGCTACTCCTGCTTTCTTTTGGTCTCTGTTGTGTGAAATATGTTTTTCCAGATCTTTACTTTCAGTCTGTATGTGTCCCTTGTTTTGAGGTGGGTCTCTTGAGGACAGCATATATGGGGATCTTGCTTATGTATCCATTCAGCCAGTCTTTGTCCTTTGGTTGGGGCATTCAACCCATTTACATTTCAGATATTTATTGATAAGTATCATCCCATTGCCATTTACTTTGTTGTTTTGGGTTCAAGTTTATACACCGTTTCTGTGTTTCCTGTCTAGAGAAGATTCTTTAGCATTTGTTGGAGAGCTGGTTTGGTGGTGCTGAGTTCTCTCAGCTTTCGCTTGTCTGTAAAACTTTTGATTTATCCTTCATATCTGAGTGAAATCCTTGCTGGGTGCTGTAATCTGGGTTGTAGATTTTTCTTTTTCATAATTTTAGGTAAGTCTTGCCATTCCCTTCTGTCCTGAAGAGTTTCTATTGAAAGATCAGCTGTTGTCGTTATGGAAATTCCCTTGTGTGTTATTTGATGTTTTTAATGTTTGTTCTTTGTGTTTATCTTTGTTAATTTGTTTAATATGTGTCTTGGGTTGTTTTGCCTTGGTTTTATCCTGTTTGGGACTCTCTGGGTTTCTTGGACTTGGGTGACTATTTCCTTCCCCATTTTGGGAAGTTTTCAACTATTAGCTCCTCAAGTATTTTCTCATGGCTTTTCTTTTTGTCTTCTTCTTCTGGGACTCCTATGTTTCAAATGTTGGGACGTTTGACATTGTCCCAGAGCTCTCTGAGGTTGTCCTCATTTCTTTTATTTTTTTTTCTTTTTTCTTCTCTGCTTCATTTATTTCCATCATTCTATCTTCTGCCTCATTTATCCAATCTTCTGCCTCCGTTATTCTACTGCTGGTTCCCTCCAGAGTGATTTTTGTCTCATTTATTGCATTATTCATCATTTATAGACTTTTTTAAAAAATTTCTTCTGGGTCCTTGTTAAACACTTCTTGCATTTTCTCAATCCTTGTCTCCAGGCTACTTTTCTGTAACTCCATTTTGTTTTCAAGATTTTGGATCATTTTTACTATCATTATTCTGAATCCTTTTTCAGGTAGACTCCCTATCTCCTCCTCTTTTGTTTGGTTTGGTGGACATTTATCATGTTCCTTTACCTGCTGAGTATTTCTCTGCATTTTCATCTTGTTTAGATTGCTGTGTTTGGGGTGGCCTTTATGTATTTTGGAGTTTGTGGTTCGTTTTTATTGTGCTGGTTCCTCCCTGTGGGTGGGGTTGGACGAATGGCTTGTCAAGGTTTCCTGGTTAGGGAAGCTTGCATAAGTGTTCTGGTGTGTGGAGCTGGATTTCTTCTCTCTGGAGTTCAATGAATTGTCCAATAGTGAGTTTTGAGATGTCTATGGGCTTGGTGTGACTTTGGGCAGCCTGTATATTAAATCTCAAGGCTATGTTCCTATGTTGCTGGAGAATTGGCATAATATGTCTTGCTCTGGAATTTGTTGGCTCTCGGGTGGAGCTTTGTTTCAGAGTAGGTATGGAGGCTTTTGGATGAGCTCTTATTGATTATCGTTCCCTGGAGTCAGGAGTTCTCTGGTGTCTCAGGTTTTGGATTTAAGTCTCCTGCCTCTGGTTTTCAGTCTTATTCTTACAGTAGCCTCAAGACTTCTTCATCCATACAGCACTGATGATAAAACATCTAGGTTAATGGAGAAAAGATTCTCCACAATGAGAGCCATCCAGAAACGTTCGCTGAGTTACATGGATAAGAGAAGAGGGAGGAGGGAGATAGAGGTGACCAGGAGGAGAAGAGGGAGAGTCAAAAGGGGAGAGAGCAAGCTAGCCAGTAATCAATTCCCTGTGTGTTCTCCACTGCCTGGAACACCCAGAGAGGTTCAGGGAGTTACATAGAGAAGAGAAGAGGGAGGAAGGAGATAGAAGTGACCAGGAGGAGAAAAGGGGGAAATCAAAAGGAGACAGATCCAGCCAGTAATCAGTTCCCTAAGTGTTCTCCACAGCCTGCAACACCCAAAGAGATTCACAGAGTTGCGTAGAGAAGAGAAGGGGGAGGGAGGAGACAGAGGTGACCTAGGGGAATAAAAGGAGGGTCAAAAGGGCCAGAAGGCAATCAAGCCAGTAATCATGCTGCTGCTGCTAAGTCACTTCAGTTGTGTCCGACTCTGTGTGACCCCATAGACGGAAGCCCACCAGGCTCCCCTGTCCCTGGGATTCTCCAGGCAAGAACACTGGAGGGGGTTGTCATTTCCTTCTCCAGTAATCATACTCCTAAGTAAAAATGGGTACTGAAGATTGGATTCTTAAAGGTACAAAATTGATAACAAATACCAAAAAGCAAAGATTAAATATCTAGAATATAGACTCTTAAAAATACAATGTTAAAAAAACAAAACAAAATCACAAAAATCAAAATATATATGAAGTTTGCTTTAAAAATAGGGTCATTTTTTTTTGCAAGGTAATAGTAGATTTAAAAAATGAAAAATAAAGGAGTAATAAAGTACTTAAAATTTTTAAAAATTTAAAATATGATAATAGTAAAAATATATCTAGGAATTTCTCTGGCACTGTTTCAGGAAGTGTGGGGTCAGTTCAGTTTCAGATAATTCCTTGTTCCAGCTTATAGTTCTCAAGATCTATAGGCCCCTTCCAATTTATTCGGTGCTAACTTACAGGATTTTAATCTGCTACACCTGTCACTTCCAAAGTGTTTCCCTCTGTTTATTTTGGGTTCTTCTGTTTGCAAGTCTCTTCAGTGTCTAATTTCGGCCCTGACACAAGGAGGCAAATGTGTCACTCATTTAGACTCATTTGTTCAGTCATGCTGTGGTGAGGGAGGAACACTGCAAACAAATAACAGTGGCGTGTGTAGGGAGTGCTTGCAGTGTCTCGGCCACACTGGGTTTACCCCCACTCACGGCGTGTGATATGTTTTCTCAGTCTACACTGCTCAGGCTCCAGGTTGCTTTGCAGGGCAACTTTCTAAAGTGGGTCCTGGGTTACGTGCACTTCCCAGGTCTAAGCCACTCAGTTTCAGGTTCTCGGGTACTCCACAAAGGCGCAGACTCGGTTGGGCCTGCGTTTTGTGCCCTTCCCAGGCCCGAGCAGCTCAGGCAACCAGGTGCTTGGTGAGCACACACTCCCTCGCCCCAGCTGCTTGGTTTCCTGGGTGTGCAGCAGGAGCACTGCCTCAGGTGTTTCATGTATCTCTTCTGGGGAGCTGATCTCTGGCTGCGACCCTCCTGGTGGATGTCAACTGTCCAGGATCCCAGGAAGACTTGGTTAGCAACTGGGAGCCTGCTCACAGTTTGGTATAGGATGCCATCTCTGGGGCCAAGATTGCCCTTTTCTGGTTCTGGCTTCCCCTTGCCTGCTGCCCTGTCTCCAGTGGGGGATGGGCTGGTCCACAGCCAGCTAGCTCTCCTCTGGTATTCACTCAGTCCTTTGTTCTCTGAGCTGGCCGGCAATGCCTTGAGTCAGGGCTTTTCGCAGGAAAGTTCTCTCACTCTCTTTTTTCTCTTTCTCTCTGGCTGTCCCACAGTTTGGGTTGCTATCTCATGTTAGCTCCCTCAGATTGCCCTTGGGGCATTCAGTCCTGGTCCTTACCCTAAGCAATACAGCCCGCGCCTCCCTGTTCAACCCCCACTAGCTGGTGGAGGTTGTGAGCATCTGGACTACTTCTCCACTGGGAGTTGCCATTAGGCAGGTAATCTGTGGGTTTTATTTATTGATTTATTTTTCCTCCCAGTTATGTTGTCTTCTGAGATTCCAAAACGCCCCACAGAACTGCAAGTGAGAGGGTTTCCAGCTGTTTGGAAACTTTTCCTCCTTCATGACTCCCTCCCCAGGATGGGTCTCCATCCTTAGCTCATTTGTCTCTCTTTTTATCTTTTATATTTGTCCTACCTCCTTTCAAAGACAATGGGATGCCTTTATGGATGCCTCGTGTCCTCTGCCAGTGTTCAGAAGTTCTTCTGTGGAATTTGCTCAGTGTTCAAATGTTCTTTCGATGAATTTGTGGGGGAGGAAGTGGTCTCCCTGTCCTATTACCCTGCTATTTTAGAACTGCCCCTGGCTCTGCTTTCTAATATGATGTCTAGGTTAGTTATAACATTTCTTCCAAGGAGCAATCATCATTTAATTTCATGGCTACAATCACACTCTGCACTGATTTTGGAGCCCCCAAAATAAAGTTTGTCACTGTTTCCATTGTTTCCCCATCTAAATGCCATGAAGTGATGGGACCAGATGTCATGATCTTCGTTTTTAGAATGTTGAATTTTTTTTTGTTGTTGTTGTTGTTTTTTTTTTATGTTTATTTTATTTATTTTTTTTACATCAGTTAAAAGTATTTTTATTGAAAAAGCACAAATGCAAAGAAATGAACAGAGGAAAATTTATGCGTCGAACCTGGACTGGTCACTTATGATAATATAGATGCTACAATTCCATTCTCCCCAATCATTCCACCTTCACCCTCTCCCACAGAGTCCTAAAGACTGTTCTAAATGCCTATGTCTCTTTTTCAGTCTCTTATACAGGGTTCAGGTTACCATCTTTCTAAATTCCATATATATGCGTTAATATACAGTATTGATGTTCTTCTTTCTGGCTTACTTCACTCTGTATAATTGGCTCCAATTTCATCCACCTCATTAAAACTGATTCAAATGCATTCTTTTTGATGGCTGAAAAATACTCCATTGTGTATATGTACCAAAGCTTTCTTATCCATTCATCTGCAGATGGACATCTAGGTTGCTTCCATGTCCTGGCTATTATAAACAGTGCTGCAATGAACATTGGAGTACATGTGTCTCTTTCAATTCTGGTTTCCTCGGTGTGTATGCCCAGGAGTGCGATCGCTGGATCATATGGCAGTTCTATTTCCAGTTTTCTGAGGAATCTCCACACTGTTCTCCATAGTGGCTGTACTAGTTTGCATTCCCACCAACAGTGTAAGAGGGTTCCCTTCTCTCCACACCCTCTCCAGAATTTATTGCATGTAGACTTTTGGATAGCAGCCATTCTGACTGGTGTGAAATGGTATCTCATTGTGGTTTTGATTTGCATTTCTCTGATGATGAGGGATGTTGAGCATTTTTTCATGTGTTTGTTAGCCATCTGTATGTCTTCTTTGGAGAAATGTCTGTTTAGTTCTTTGGCCCATTTTTTGATTGGGTCACTTAGTTTTCTGGAATTAAGCTGCAGGAGCTGCTTGTATATTTTGGAGATTAATCCTTTATCAGTTGCTTCATTTGCTATTATTTTCTCCCATTCTGAAGGCTGTCTTTTCACCTTGCTTAGAGTTTCCTTTGCTGTGCAGAAGCTTTTGATATTAATTAGGTCCCATTTGTTTATTTTTGCTTTTATTTCCAATATTCTGGGAGGTGGGTCTTGGAGGATTCTGCTGTGATTTATGTCGGAGAGTGTTTTGCCTACGTTCTCCTCTAGGAGTTTTATAGTTTCTGGTCTTACATTTAGCTCTCTAATCCATTTTGAGTTTATTTTGGTGTATGGTGTTAGGAAGTGATCTAGTTTCATTCTTTTACAAGTGGCTGACCAGTTTTCCCAGCACCACTTGTTAAAGAGACTGTCTTTTCTCCATTTTATTTTCTTGCCTCCTTTGTCGAAGATAAGGTGTCCATAGGAGCGTGGGTTTATCTCTGGGCTTTCTATTTTCTTCCATTGATCTATATTTCTGTCTTTATGCCAGTACCATACTGTCTTGATGACTGTGGCTTTGTAATAGAGCCTGAAGTCCGGCAGGTTAATTCCCCCAGTTCCATTCTTCTTCCTCAAAATTGCTTTGGCTATTCGAGGTTTTTTGTATTTCCATACAAATTGTGAGATTATTTGTTCTAGTTCTGTGAAAAATATTGTTGGTAGCTTGATAGGGATTGCATTGAATGTATAAATTACTTTGGGTAGTATACTCATTTTTACAATATTTATTCTTCCAATCCACGAACACGGTATATTTCTCCATCTATTCGTGTCCTCTTTGATTACTTTCAGTAGTGTTTTATAGTTTTCTATGTACAAGTCTTTTGTTTCCTTAGGTAGATATATTCCTAAGTATTTAATTCTTTTCGTTGCAACAGTGAATGGAATAGTTTCCTTAATTTCTCTTTCTATTTTCTCATTATTAGTGTATAGGAATGCAAGGGATTTCTGTGTGTTGATTTTATATCCTGCAACTTTACTGTAATCATTGATTAGCTCTAGTAGTTTTCTGGTAGAGTCTTTAGGGTTTTCTGTGTAGAGGATCATGTCATCAGCGAACAGTGAAAGCTTTACTTCTTCTTTTCCAATTTGTATTCCTTTTATGTCTTTTTCTGCTCTGAATACTGTGGCCAAAACTTCCAGAACTATGTTGAATAGTAGTGGTGAGAGTGGGCACCCTTGTCTTGTTCCTGACTTTAGGGGAAATGCTTTCAGTTTTTCACCATTGAGGATAATGTTTGCTGTGGGTTTGTCATATATAGCTTTTATTATGTTGAGGTATGTCCCTTCTATTCCCATTTTCTGGAGGGTTTTTATCAAAAATGGATGTTGAATTTTGTCGAAGGCTTTCTCTGCATCTATTGAGATAATCATATGATTTTTATTTTTCAGTTTGTTAATGTGGTGTATTACGTTGATTGATTTGCGGATATTGAAGAATCCTTGCATTCCTGGGATAAAGGCCACTTGGTCATGATGTATGATCTTCTTAATATGTTGTTGGATTCTGATTGCTAGAATTTTGTTAAGGATTTTTGCATCTATGTTCATCAGTGATATTGGCCTATAGTTTTCCTTTTTTGTGGGGTCTTTACCAGGTTTTGGGATTAGGGTGATGGCGGCCTCATAGAATGAGTTTGGAAGTTTCCCTTCCTCAGCTATTTTCTGGAAGAGTTTGAGTAGAATAGGTGTTAGCTCTTCTCTAAATTTTTGGTAGAATTCAGCTGTGAAGCCGTCTGGACCTGGGCTTTTGTTTGCTGGGAGATTTTTGATTACAGTTTCAATTTCCATGCTTGTGATGGGTTTGTTCAGATTTTCTATTTCTTCCTGGTTCAGTTTTGGAAAGTTGTACTTTTCTAGGAATTTGTCCATTTCTTCCAGGTTATTCATTTTATTGCCATATAATTGCTGATAGTATTCTCTAATAATCCTTTGTATTTCTGTCTTGTCAGTTGTGATCTCTCCATTTTCATTTCTAATTTTATTGATTTGGTTCTTCTCCCTTTGTTTCTTGATGAGTCTGGCTAGTGGTTTGTCAATTTTATTTACCTTCTCAAAGAACCAGCTTTTGGCTTTGTTGATTTTTGCTATGGTCTCTTTTGTTTCTTTTGCATTTATCTCTGCCCTAATTTTTATGATTTCTTTCCTTCTACTGACCCTGGGGTTCTTCATTTCTTCCTTTTCTTGTTGCTTTAGATGTAGAGTTAGGTTATTTAGTTGACTTTTTTCTTATTTCTTGATGTGTGCCTGTATTGCTATGAACTTCCCCCTTAGCACTGCTTTTACAGTGTCCCAGAGGTTTTGGGTTGTTGTGTTTTCATTTTCATTCATTTCTATGCATATTTTGATGTCTCTTTTGATTTCTTCTATGATTTGTTCATTATTCAGCAGGGTGTTGTTCAGTCTCCATATGTTGGCACTTTTAATAGTTATTCTCCTGTAATTGAGATCTAATCTTACTGCATTGTGGTCAGAAAAGATGCTTGGAATGATTTCAATTTTTTTGAATTTACCTAGGCTAGATTTATGTCACAGGATGTGATCTATCCTGGAAAAGGTTCCGTGTGCGCTTGAGAAAAAGGTGAAATTCATTGTTTTGGGGTGAAATGTCCTATAGAGATCTATTAGGTCTAACTGTTCTATTGTATCATTTAAAGATTGTGTTTCCTTGTTAATTTTCTGTTTAGTTGATCTATCCATAGATGTAAGTGGGGTGTTAAAATCTCCCACTATTATTGTGTTATTGTTAATTTCCCCTTTCATACTTGTTAGTAATTGTCTTACATATTGCGGTGCTCCTATGTTAGGTGCATAAATATTTATAATTGTTATATCTTCTTGGATTGATCCTTTGATCATTATGTAGTTTCCTTCTTTGTCTCGTTTCACAGCCTTTGTTTTAAAGTCTATTTTTTCTGATATGAGTATTGCTACTCCTGCTTTCTTTTGGTCTCTATTTGCATGGACTATCTTTTTCCAGCCCTTCACTTTCAGTCTGTATGCGTCCCTCGTTTTGAGGTGGGTCTCTTGTAGACAACATATATGGGGGTTTTGTTTTTGTATCCATTCAGCCAGCCTTTGTCTTTTGGTTGGGGCATTCAACCCATTTACGTTTAAGGTAATTATTGAAAAGTACGATCCCATAGCCATTTTCTTTATTGCTTTGGGTTCAAGTTTATACACTCTTTCTGTGATTCCTGTCTATAGAAGATCCTTTAGCATTTGTTGGAGAGCTGGTTTGGTGATGCTGAATTCCCTCAGCTTTTGCTTGTCTGTAAAGCTTTTGATTCCTCCTTCATATTTGAATGAGATCCTTGCTGGGTATAGTAATCTGGGCTGTAGGTTATTTTCTTTCATCACTTTAAGTATGTCTTGCCACTCCCTTCTGGCCTGAAGAGTTTCTGTTGAAAAATCAGCTGTTATCCTTATGGGAATTCCCTTGAGTGTTATTTGCTGCTTTTCCCTTGCTGCTTTTAATATTTGTTCTTTGTGTTTGATCTTTGTTAATTTGATTAATATGTGTCTTGGAGTATTTCGCCTTGGGTTTATCCTGTTGGGGACTCTCTGGATTTCTTGGACTTGGGTGATTATTTCTTTCCCTATTTTAGGGAAGTTTTCAACTATTATCTCCTCAAGTATTCTCTCATGGTCTTTCTTTTTGTCTTCTTCTTCTGGGACTCCTATGATTCGAATGTTGGAGCGTTTAACATTGTCCCAGAGGTCTCTAATATTGTCCTCATTTCTTTTAATTCGTTTTTCTTTTTTCCTCTCTGTTTCATTTATTTCTACAATTCTATCTTCTAGTTCGCTTATCCTGTCTTCTGCCTCTGTTATTCTACTGTTTGTTCCCTCCAGAGTGTTTCTGATCTCATCTATTGCATTATTCATTGTATATTGACTCTTTTTTATTTCTTCTAAGTCCTTATTAAATCTTTCTTCCATCTTCTCAATCCTTTTCTCCAGGTTATTTATCTGTAACTCCATTTTACTTTCAAAATTTTGAATCATTTTCACCATCAAAATTCGAAATTCTTTATCAGGTAGATTCCCTATATCTTCTTCTTTTGTTTGTGTTGGTGGGCAATTATCTTGTTCCTTTACTTGCTGGGTATTTCTCTGCCTCTTCATCTTGCTTATATTGCTTTGCTTGGGGTGGCCTTTCCCTCTTCTTGCAGTTTGTGGAGTTCTCTTTATTATGTAGTTTCTTCGCTGTGTGTGGAGTTGGACAGGTGACTTGTCCGGGTTCCCTGGTTAGGGAAGCATGTGTCAGTGTTCTGGTGGGTGGAGCTGGATTTCTTCTCTTTCCTTTAGAAGACAATAGGCTGCTTTTCTGGGAGCCTGATGTCCTCTGCCAGTATTCAGAAGTTGTTTTGTGGACTTTACTCCACGTTCAAATGTTCTTTTGATGAATTTGTGGGGAAGAAAGTGGTCTCGCCGTCTTATCCCTCTGCCATCTTGTTCCTTCCTCCCCAGAACACTGGATTCTTATATTCCACTTGGTCGTGGAGTACCTCTTCCCAGCTGCTCCAGCAAGGTGCAGCCGCTGTACCTTACCTTGGACGAGGGGTATCTCCTCAAGGCCGCCCCTCCTGCTTTGAATGTGGAGCAGCTCCTCTCGGCCCTCCGGTGCCCAAGCAGCCACGGCCTCCTGGACGTGGAACAGCTCCTCTCGGCCACCGCCCTAACCCTGGGCGCGGGGCAGCTCCTCTCAGCCACGATTCTGCACGTGGTCGGTTGCACCGGGAGCCGGGCGTCTCTCGCGTCTGCGCCGCCGGGAGCCGGGCGTCTCTCGCGTCTGCGCCGCCGGGAGCCGGGCGTCTCTCGCGTCTGCGCCGCCGGGAGCCGGGCGTCTCTCGCGTCTGCGCCGCCGGGAGCCGGGCGTCTCTCGCGTCTGCGCCGCCGGGAGCCGGGCGTCTCTCGCGTCTGCGCCGCCGGGAGCCGGGCGTCTCTCGCGTCTGCGCCGCCGGGAGCCGGGCGTCTCTCGCGTCTGCGCCGCCGGGAGCCGGGCGTCTCTCGCGTCTGCGCCGCCTGGAGCCGGGCGTCTCTCGCGTCTGCGCCGCCGGGAGCCGGGCGTCTCTCGCGTCTGCGCCGCCGGGAGCCGGGCGTCTCTCCCGTCTCCAATAGGGATTTTTAAATCTGAGTTGTATTTCTGTAGGGAGGTCAATGCTACCAAGGAAAACTTTCTGCACTCCCTGTGCCCAGGGGGATTGGGGGCAGGAGAGCCTGTGCCTTCTTCGCAAAGAAGCAAAGATTTTAACCCCAGATGGGAAAGATGAGTTTAGGTTGCAACACAGCTAGCATTAGCATCTCTCCTTTTCTCCTGGGAGCCCAGTAGGTATCTCCCGAATTCACCCTTCCAGCAGCCCCACACAGCGATTTGGATTTGTCTGCTCTCCACCTTTTAAATTGCTCTGTATAAACATTTCCCCTCCGCCCTCAGACAGCCGCCCACCTCTGCCTGCCTCCCTAGAATGTTGAATTTTAAGCCAACATTTTCATTCTCCTCTTTCAGTTACATCAAGAGGTTCTTTTTATTTTTCTCTTTCTGCCATAAGGGTGGTGTCATCTGCATATCTGAGGTTATTGATATTTCTCCTGGCAATCTTGATTCCAATTTGTGCTTCATCCAGCCCAGCATTCTTTTGATGTACTTTGCATATAACTGACAATATACAACCTTGACATACTCCTTTCCCAATTTGGAACCAGTCTGTTGTTTCATACCCAGTTCTGTTGCTTTCTGACCTGCATACAGATTTCTCAAGAAGCAGGTCAGGTTGGCTGGCCACCCCCATCTCTTTAAGAATTTTCCACAGTTTGTTGTGACCCACACAGTCAAAGGCTTTGGCATAGTCAATAAAGCAGGAGTAGACTTTTTTCTGGAACTCACTTGCTTTTCCAATGACCCAGTGGATGTTGGCAATTTAAACTCTCATTCCTCTGCCTTTTCAAAATCCAGCTTGAACATCTGGAAGCTCATGGTTCAAGTATCGTTAAAGCCTGGCTTAGAAAATTTTGAGCATTACTTTTCTAGCGTGTGACATGAGTACAATTGAGCAGTAGTTTGATTAATCTTGGCATGCCTTTCTTTGGGATTGCAATGAAAACTGACCTTTTCTAGTCTTGTGGCCACTGCTGTATTTTCTAAATTTGCTGGCATATTGAGTGCAGCACTTTCACAGCATCATCTTTTAGGATTTGCAATAGCTCAACTGGAATTCCATCATCTCCACTAGCTATATTTGTAGTGATGCTTCCTAAGGCCCACTTGAATTCAAATTCCAGGATGTCTGGCTCTAGGTGAGTGATCACACCATTGTGATATTCTGGGTCATGAAGATCTTTTTCATATAGTTAGTTCTTTTGTGTATTATCGCCACCTCTTTTTAATATCTTCTGCTTCTGTTGGGTCCATACCATTTCTGTCCTTTATGGTGCCCAAATTTGCATGACATTTTCCCTTGGTGTCTCTAATTTTCTCGAAGAGATCTTTAGTCTTTCCCATTCTATTATTTTCCTCTATTTCTTTCATTGATCACCGAGGAAGGCTTTCTTATCTCTCCTTGCTATTCTTTGGAGCTCTGCATTCAGATGGGTGTATCTTTCTTTTTCTCCTCTGCCTTTATCTTCTCTTCTTTTCTCAATTATTTGTAAGGCCTCCTCAGACAACCATTTAGCCTTTTTACATTTCTTTTCTTGGGGTTTTGATCACGGCCTCCTGTATAATGTCATGAATCTCCATCCATTGTTCTTCAGGTACTCTGTCTATCAGATCTAATCCCTTGAATCTATTTGTCATTTCCACTGTATAATCTTTAGGGATTTGATTTAGGCCATACCTGAATGCTCTAGTGGTTTTCTCTACTTTCTTCACTTTAAGTTTGAATTTGGCAATAAGGAGTTCATGATCTGAGCCACAGTCAGGTCTTGATCTTGTTTTTGTTGACTATACAGAGCTTCTCCATTTTTGGCTGCAAAGAATATAATCAATTTGATTTCGGTATTGACCATCTGGTGATGTCCACGTGTAGGGTCTTCTCTTATGTTGTTGGAAGAGGGTGTTTGCTATAACCAATGCATTCATTTCACAAAACTCTGTTAGCCTTTGAACTGATTCGTTTTTTTCTCCAAGGTCAAATTTGCTTGTTACTCTATCCCAAGGTAAGATGGTGGACTGGAGTGGATGTGCTCCTCTTTTCTTGCCAGAACTCCAAAACTACCACTTGCTGATGAGCAGCCATCACCTGGAGAATGTTGGATCATACCAAAAAAGATATCCCACATCCAAGGGCAAAGGAGAAGCCCCAATAATATGGTCAGTTCATTTCTGTTCAGTCACTCAGTCATGTCTGACTCTTTGCGACACAATGAATCGCAGCATGCCAGGAATCCCTCTCCCTCACAAACTCCTGGAGTTTACTCAAACTCATGTCCATCGAGTCAATGATGCCATCCAGCCACCTCATTCTCCGTCGTCCCCTTCTCCTCCTGCCCCCAATCCCTCCCAGCATCAGAGTCTTTTCCAGTTAGTCAACTCTTCGCATGACGTGACCAAAGTATTGGATTTTCAGCTTTAGCATCAATCCTTCCAATGAACACCCAGGACTGATCTCCTTTAGAATGGACTGGTTGGATCTCCTTGCAGTCCAAGGGACTCTCAAGAGTCTTCTCCAACACCACAGTTCAAAAGCATCAATTCTGTATAGATGACTGTATAGAGCTTCTCCATCTTTGGCTGAAAAGAATATAATCAATCTGATTTTGGTGTTGACCTTCTGGTGATGTCCATGTGTACAGTCTTCTCTTGTGTTGTTGAAAGAGGGTGTTTGCTATGACCAGTGCGTTCTCTTGGCAAAACTCTATTAGCCTTTGCCCTGCTTCATTCTGTACTCCAAGCCAAATTTGCCGGTTAATCCAGGTGTTTCTTGACTTCCTACTTTTGCATTCCAGTCCCCTATAATGAAAAGGACATCTTTTTTGGGTGTTAGTTCTAAAAGGTCTTGTAAGTCTTCATAGAACCATTCAACTTCAGCTTCTTCAGCGTTACTGGTTGGGGCATAGGCTTGGATTACTGTAATATTGAATGGTTTGCCTTGGAAACGAACAGAGATCATTCTGTCGTTTTTGAGATTTCATCCAAGTACTGCATTTCGGACTCTTGTTGACCATGATGGCTACTTCATTTCTTCTAAGGAGTTCTTGCCCTCAGTAGTAGATATAATGGTCATCTGAGTTAAATTCACCCATTCCAGTCCATTTTAGTTCACTGATTCCTAGAATGTCAACGTTCACTCTTGCCATCTCCTGTTTGACCTCTTCCAATTTGCCTTGATTCATGGACCTAACATTCCAGGTTCCTATGCAATATTGCTCTTTATAGCATCGGACCTTGCTTCTATCACCAGTCACATCCACAACTGGGTATTGTTTTTGGTTTGGCTCCATCCCTTCATTCTTTCTGGAGTTATTTCTCCACTGATCTCCAGTAGCATACTGGGCACCTATCGACCTGGGGAATTCTTCATTCAGTATCCTATCATTTTGTGTTTTCATACTGTTCATGGGGTTCTCAAGGCAAGTATCCTGGTTTGCCATTCCCTTCTCCAGTGGACCACATTCTGTCAGACCTCTTCACCATGACCCGCCCTTCTTCTTTGGCCCCACATGGCATGGCTTAGTTTCATTGAGTTAGACAAAGCTGTGGTCCGTGTGATCAGATCGACTAGTTTTCTGTAATTATGATTTCAGTGTGTCTGGCTTCTGATGCCCTCTCGCAATATCTACCGTCTTATTTGAGTTTCTCTTACCTTGGTCGTGGGGTATCTCTTCACGGCTGCTCCAGCAAATCGCAGTCGCTTCATGTTACCTTGGACAAGGGGTATCTTCTCACTGCCGCCCCTCCTGACCTTGAACGTGGAGTTGCTCCCCTCTGCCCTTCTTGCTCCAGCACAACCGCCACCACTTGGACGTGGGGCTGAAATCATGTTTAGAGTCAAACCCTTTTTCTGCCAGAGATGCTCACAGGGCTGAAACAAACCTTGCATACAGCAGGACCCAGAGACCCCACAGAGACTGAGCCAGAACTGTGTTTGAATGTCTCCTGTGAAGGTATGGGTCAGCAGTGGCCTGTCACCTGGTGTCTGGATGCAACAGACCTGGGTATGGCTTAAGCCCTCTTGGAAGAGGTCACCATTAACTCCACCAAAGAGCTTCCAGAATATACACAGAACTATGACACCACCCTTATGACAGAAAGTGAATAGGAACGAAAGAGCCTCTTGATGAAAGTGAAAGAGGACAGTGAAAAAGTTGGCTTAAAGCTCAACATTCAGAAAACGAAGATCATGGCATCTGGTCCCATCACTTCATGGGAAATAGATGGGGAATCAGTGGAAAGAGTGTCAGACTTTATTTCTTCAGTTCAGTTCAGTTTGGTCGCTCAGTCGTGTCCAACTCTTTGCAACCCCATGCATCACAGCACGCCAGGCCTCCCTGTCCATCACCAACTCCCGGAGTTTGCTCAGACTCACGTCCATCGAGTCAGTGATGCCATCCAGCCATCTCATTTTCTGTCGTCCCCTTCTCCTCCCGCCCCCAATCCTTAGGGCTCCAAAATCACTGCCAATGCCGATTGCAACCATAAAATTAAAAGACGCTTACTCCTCGGAAGGAAAGTTATGACCGATATGCTGCTGCTGCTGCTAAGTCACTTCAGTCGTGTCCGACTCTGTGTGACCCCATAGACGGAAACCCACCAGGCTCTCCCGTCCCTTGGATTCTCCAGGCAAGAACACTGGAGAGGGTTGCCATTTCCTTCTCCAATGTGTGAAAGTGAAAAGTGAAGGTGAAGTCGCTCAGTCGTGTCTGACACTTAGCGACCACACGGACTGCAGCCTACCAGGCTCCTCCATCCATGGGATTTTCCAGGCAAGAGTACTGGAGTGGCTTGCCATTGCCTTCTCCGATGACCAACCTAGATAGCATATTAAAAAACATAGACATTACTTTGCCAACAAAGGTCCGTCTATTCAAGCCTATGGTTTTTCCAATGGTCATGTATGGATGTATGTGTTGGACTGTGAAGAAAGCTGAATGCTGAAGAAGTGATGCTTTTGAACTGTGGTGTTGGAGAAGACTCTTGAGAGTCCCTTGGACTGCAAGGAGATCCAACCAGTCCATTCTAAAGGAGATCAGTCCTGGGTGTTCATTGGAAGGACTAATGCTAAAGCTGAAACTCCAATATTTTGGCCACCTCATGTGAATAGTTGACTGACTGGAAAAGACTCTGATGCTGGGAGGGATTGGGGGCAGGAGGAGAAGGGGACGACAGAGAATGAGATGGCTGGATGGCATCACCGACTCGATGGACGTGAGTCTGAGCAAACTCCGGGAGTTGGTGATGGACAGGGAGGCCTGGCATGCTGTGATTCATGGGGTCACAAAGAGTCGGACACGACTAAGCAACTGAACTGAACTGAACTGAGCTGAAGGAAACAGACTCTTGGAGGGCACAAAAAGAACCTTGTGTGCACCAGGACCCAGGAGGAAGGAGCAGTGACCCCACAAGAGACTGACCCAGATTTGCCAGTTAGTATCCAGGAATCTCCAGCAGATGTGTGGGTCAATGGTGTCCTGCTACAGGGTCAGGGGCACTGAGTGCAGCAGTGAGTAAATGGGACCTTTTGAAGGAAGTTTCCATTATCTTCATAACCTCCATGGTAGTTTGGTCTCAGGTCAAACAACAGGGAGGGAATACAGCCCCACCCATCAACAGAATATTGGGTTAAAGCTTTACTGAACATGGCCCTGCCCATCAGAAATAACCTAGTTTCCCCCTCAGCCAGTCTTTCCTATCAGGAAGCTTCCTTGAGCCTCTTATTCTTATCCATCAGAGGGCAGACAATGAAAACCATAATCACCGAAAACCACAATCACAGAAGTGCCCTATAGATATCAATTAGGTCTACCTGATCCATTGTATCATTTAAAGCTGGTGTTTCCTCGCTAATTTTCTGTTTGATTAATCTATCCATATGTGTGAGTGGGGTATTAAAGTCCCCCATTATTATTGTATTACTCTTAATTTCCTATTTCATACTTGTTAGCATTTGCCTTACATATTGTGGTGCTCCTATGTTTATTGCATATATGTTTATAATTACCATATGTTCCTCTTGGATTGATCCTTTGATCATTATGTAGTGTCTTTCATTGTCTCTTTTCACGGTTTTTATTTCAAAGTCTATTTTATGTTATACGAGTATTGCTACTCCTGCTTTCTTTTGGTCTCTGTTTGCGTGGAATATCTTTTTCCAGCCCTTCATTTTCAGTCTGTATGTGTCCCTTGGTTGGGTCTCTTGTAGACAGCATATATAGGGATCTTGTTTTTGTATCCATTCGGCCAGTCTTTGTCCTTTGGTTGGGGCATTAACCTATTTATATTTAAGGTAATTACTGATAAGCATGATCCCATTACCTTTTACTTTGTTGTTTTGGGTTCGATTTTATAAATGTTTACTCTTTTTCCGGACTAGAGAATATCCTTTAGCATTTGTTGAAGAGCTGGTTTGGTGGTGTTGAATTCTCTCAGCTTTTGCTTGTGTGTAAAATTGTTGATTTCTCCTTCTTTTCTGAATGAATTCCTTGCTGGGTAGAGTAATCTTGGTTGTAGGTTTTTCTTTTCCATCACTTTAAGTATGTCCTGCCATTCCTTTCTGGCCTGAAGAGTTTCTATTGAAATATCAGCTGTTATCCTTATGGGAATCCCCTTGTGTGTTATTTGTTGCTTTTCCCTTGCTGCTTTCAATATTTGCTCTTTGTGTTTCATCTTTCTTAGTTTGATTAATATGTGTCTTGGGGTGTTGCACTTTGGACTGATGCTGTTTGGACTCTCTAGGTTTCTTGGACTTGGGCGGCTATGTCCTTCCCCATTTTAGGGAAGTTTTCAAGTATTATCTCCTTAAGTATTCTCTCATGCCCTTGCTTTTGCCTTCTTCTTCTGGGATTCCTATGATTTAAAAGATGGGGTATTTAATATTGTCCTAGAGCTCTGTGAAGTTGTCCTCATTTCTTTTAATTATTTTTTCCACTCTGCTTCATTTATTTCCAACAATCTATCTTCCACCTCACTTATCCTCTCTTCTGCCTCAGTTATTCTACTGTTGGTTCCCTCCAGAGTGCTTTTGATCTCAGTTATTGCATTATTCATTACTGATTGACTCTTTTTTAATTTCTTCTAGGTCCTTGTTAAACATTCCATTCATCTTCTCAATCCTTGACTCTAATCTGTTTAACTGTAGCTCCGTTTTGTTTTCCAGACTTTGGATCATCTTTACTATAATTATTCTGAATTCTTTTTCAGGTAGACTCCCTATCTCCTCCTCTTTCTTTTGGTTTGGTGGGTATTTATCATTTTCCTTTACATGTTGACTATTTCTCTGTCTTTTCATTTGGTTTACATTGCTGTGTTTGGGATGCCCTCTCTGTAGGCTGAAAGTTTGTGGTTCCTCTTAATTGCAGAGTCTGCTCCACGTGGGTGGGATTGGACTAGTGGCTTGTAAAGGTATCCTGGTTAGTGTAGCTTTCATCTGTGTTCTGGTGGGTGGAGCTGGATCTCTTCTCTCTGGAGTGCATTGAAGGGTCCAGGAATAATTTTTGAGGTGTCTATGTGTTTGGCATAGCTTTGGGCAGTCTGTGTTTTAATGCTCACGTTTGTGTTCCTGCTTTGCTGTACAATTAGTGTGGTATGTCTTGCACTGGAACTTGTTGGCTCTTGGGCGGAGCTTGGTTTCAGTGTAGGTATGGAGACTTTTGGGTGAGCTGTTGTCTATTAATGTTCCCTGGAATCAGGAATTTTCTGAGGTTCGCAAGTTTTGGAGTAAAGCCTCCTGCCTCTGGCTTTCAGTCTTTCTCTTGCAGTAGCCTCAAGACTTCTCCATCCATACAGGACAGATGATAAAACATCTTGGTTAGTGGTGAAACAATTATCCACAACAAGGAACACCCAAAGAGATTCACAGGGTTACATAGAGAAGAGAAGAAAGTGGAGGGAGATAGAGGTGACCAGGAGGAGAATAGGGGGAGTCAAAATAGGAGAGAGCAATCTAGCCAGTAATCAATTCCCTAAGTGTTCTCCCCAGCCCCAAACACCAAGAGAGATTCACAGAGTTAAGTAGAGAAGGGGAGAATGGTGATAGAGGTAACCTGGAGGAGAAAAGAAAGAGTCAAAAGAGGAGAAAGCTACCAAGCCAGTAATCAAATCCCTAAGTGAAAATGCACACTGAATATAAGATTCTTAAAGGTATAAAATTGATAGCAAATACCAAAAAGCAAATGTTAAAAATCTAGAATAGAGGTTCAGTTCAGTTCAGTCACTCAGACATGTCTGACTCATTGTGACCCCGCAGCATGCCAGGCCTCCCTGTCCATCACCAACTCCTGGAGTTCACTCAAACTCATGGGGAGTGTACTCTGTGTTTCGTGCACTTCCCAGGTCTAAGCCACTCAAGTTCTCAGGTACTCTACCAGGGCACAGACCCAGGTGGGCTATGTGTTTTGTGCCCTTTCCAGGTCTGAGCTGCTCAGGTGACCAGGTGCTTGGCAAGCACACTGTCCTAGGTGGACCATGCGTCTTAATCACCTCCCCAGTCCCAGCTGCTCAGTTTCCCGGATTCACCTGCAGAGCACAATCTTAGGTATGCCATGTGTCTCCTCTGGACAGCTGATCTCAGGCTGCAACACTCCAGGCAGATGTCAGCTGTCCAGGATCCCAGCAAGACGTGGTTAGCAACTGGGAGCCTGCTCACAGTTTAATGGAAGTTGCCATCTCTGGGGCCAAGATTGCAGCAGCCCCTCACCTTCTGGCTCTGGCCTTCATACCTGCCTCTCTGCCTTGGGTGATGGGAGAGGGGCCTATATGGCAGCTGGCTTGCTCTCCTTTGGTATTTCCTCAATCCTTTGTTTTGTGAGCATGCCAGGGGTCACCTTGCTGTGTTAGAGCCTTTCATGGAAAAAGTCTTTTTTTTTTTTTTAAATATTTATGGCAATCCCACGGTTTGGGTTGCTATCTCATGTTAGCTCCCTCAGATTGTCCTCAGGGCATTCAGGCCTGGTCCGTAACCTAAAGACCAACAATGCAGCCGACACCTCCCTGCCCAGCTCTCACTTGCTGGTGGAGGATACGAGTGTCTGGGCTACTTCACAGACAGTTGAGGTTAGGTGCATATTCCTTGGTTGTTGTGATTTTTTTTTTCTCCCTCCTGGTTATGTTGCCCTCTGAGATTCCAAAACTCCCCACAAAGCACCTGTGAGGGGATTTCCTACTGTGTGGAAACTTCTCCTCCTTCATGACTCCTACCCCAGTATGCGTCTCTTTCCCTAAATTTTTTGCTCGGTTTTTGTATTGCATATCTTTTATTTTATTTTTTTAATTATTTATTTTAATTGTAGGCTAATTACTTTACCTTATTGTGTTGGTTTCGCCATACACTGACATGCATCTGCCACGGGTGTGCATGTGTTCCCCATCTTGGACCCCCCTCCTATCTCCCTCCCCATACCATCCCTCTGCGTCATCCCAGTGCACCAGCCCTGAGCATCCTGTATCATGCATCAAAACTGGACTGGGTTTCTCATATGATAATAACATATTTCAATGCCATTCTCCAAAACCATCCCACCCTCGCCCTCTCCCACAGAGTCAAAAAGATTGTGCTATACATCTGTGTCTCTTTTGCTGTCTCCTATACAGGTTTATCATTACCATCTTTCTAAATTCTGTATATATGCATTAGTATACTGTATTGGTATTTTTCTTTCTGGCTTACTTCACTCTGTATAATAGGCTCCAGTTTCGTCCACCTCATTAGAACTGATTCAAATGCATTCTTTTTAATTGATGAGTAATACTCCCTTGTGTATATGTACCACCACTTTCCTATCCATTCGTCTGCAGATGGACATCTAGGTTGCTTCCATGTCCTGGCTATTAGAAACAGTTCTGCGATGAACATTGGAGTACATGTGTCTCTTTCAATTCTGGTTTCCTCAGGCTGTATGCCCAGGAGTGGGATTGCTGGGTTGTATGGTAGTTCTATTTCCAGTTTTTTTGGGCTCCAAAATCACTACAGATGCTGATTGCAGCCATGAAATTAAAAGACGCTTACTACTTGGAAGGAAAGTTATGACCAACCTTGATGGTATACTGAAAAGCAGAGCCATTACTTTGCCAACAAAGGTCCGTCTAGTCAAGGCTATGGTTTTTCCAGTGGTCATGTATGGATGTGAGAGTTGGACTGTGAAGAAAGCTGATCGCCGAAGAATTGATGCTTTTGAACTGTGGTGCTGAAGAAGACTCTTGGGAGTCCCTTGTACCACAAGGAGATCCAACCAGTCCATTCTAAGGGAGATCGATCCTGGGTGTTCATTGGAAGGACTGATGCTAAAGCTGAAACTGCAATACTTTGGCCACCTCATGCGACGAGTTGACTCACTGGAAAAGACTCTGATGCTGGGAAAGGTGGGGGGCGGGAGGAGAAGGGGACGACTGAGAATGAGATGGATGAATGGCATCACCGACTCTGTGGACATGAGTTTGTGTGACCTCCGGGAGTTGGTGATGGATAGGGAGGCCTGGCTGCTGTGATTCATGGGGTCGCGGAGAGTCAGACACGACTGAGTGACTGAACTGAACTGAACTGAAGGAATCTCCACGCTGTTCTCCATAGTGGCTGTACTAGTTTGCACTCCCACCAACAGTGTAAGAGGATTCCCTTTTCTCCACACCCTCTCCATCATTTATGGCTTGTAGACTTTTGGATAGCATCCATTCTAACTGGCGTGAAATGGTATCTCATTGTGGTTTTAATTTGCATTACTCTGATTATGAGTGATGTTGAGCCTCTTTTCATGTGTTTGTTAGCATCTGTATGTCTTTGGAAAAATGTCTGTTTAGTTCTTTGGCCCAGTTTTTGATTGGGTCTTGTTTTATATTTTATCCTACCTCCTTTTGAAGAGATTGGGCTGCCTTTCTGGGTGCCTGGTGTCCTCTGCCAGCATTCAGAAGTTGTTTTGTGGAAGTTGCTCAGCATTCAAATGATCGTCTGATGAATTTGTGGGGGGAAAAGTGGTCTCCCCATCCTATTCTGTGACCATCTTAGGACCAGATCTGGTATGCATACTTTTTGCACATAATTGCCATTAACTCTCAATGCTTTTGTATTCCTAAAACTAACATCAGTTCAGTTCAGTCACTCAGTCGTGTCCAACTCTTTGCGACCCCATGAATCACAGCACACCAGGCCTCCCTGTCCATCACCAACTCCCGGCATTCACTCAGACTCATGTCCATCGAGTCGGTGATGCCATCCATCCAATATAAGGATTTAATATTATAATAAATATTGCATATTTTATACATACAACTTCAAAGTGATAGTTATAAATCTAACCAGTCATATGATTGCTATATATTAGTATGATTTATATATATAATTATTTAAAAGTAATACCTAATGGTGACTAAATTTTGATTAAATGTTATCAAAACAAATTTAATATAATTATTTGATTTAGAAATTGATATGATGAGTCTTTTAATTATCACCTTGAATTTTTAAAAACACAAACTTTATGTATGTATAGACAGAGATGGAAGTCATGAAATTAAATGAGATATAGAACTTGAAAGAAAAATAGAACACTTGATTTTTTAAACTGAAATTGATTTTCAAATCTTATTATTTTATATTTGACAGGCTATCCAAAAGTCATACTTGGTTGAATTTGAAGGTATCTTTTATTTTCAAAGAAAAAATGGATGAATTAGAAAGTAAAGGTAAAGACAGTCCACACATGAAAAGACTGTAGATTGACCCTGTTTTTACTGCTTTCTGAACTTTGCTCCTCTGTCTTCCATGCTTCAACTCCTATCTTTTCAACTCTTGCATCTGACAATAATATGTGGTGCCAGTGTGGTATTTGAAATGTCAAATGCTCACATTCGATCACAGTGTTATCGATTATGTCATATCCATATAACTGCAAAGGCAACTTCGGTTACAATGGTAGTGTGTTTGGTTGTTTCTGAACTGAGGTTAAGATCTGTTACAGGATTTTATATTATGCCCAGAGGTTTATTATTTTGATGAAAATTGAATCATAGCAATATTTCCCAAAAGTCAGTAAAGATAGTTTTTAATATGTCAACTAGTAATAAAATATAAATATCTTCAGTTCAGTTCAGTTCAGTTCAGTCGCTCAGTCGTGTCCGACTCTCCGCGACTCCATGAATCACAGCACGCCAGGCCTCCCTATCCATTACCAACTCCCGGAGTACACTCAAACTCATGTCCACAGAGTCGGTGATGCCATCCAGCCATCTCATTCTCGGTCGTCCCCTTCTCCTCCTGCCCCCAACCTTTCCCAGCATCAGAGTCTTTTCCAGTGCGTCAACTCATCGCATGAGGTGGCCAAAGTATTGCAGTTTCAGCTTTAGCATCAGTCCCTCCAATGAACATCCAGGATTGATCTCCTTTAGAATGGACTTAGGATGATAAAATTTGATACCTTGTTTTTTTTTTTTCATTTTTCTATGGCAATTTTTCAGAGATAAATACCTGCCATTAATCTGTCATAAAATGTTAGATCTGTTGTAATCATAGCTTGTTAGTAAAAATAATAAGGCAAGCTAATCTAATAACATATATCTAAATTTCAAGAAAGCATTTATTCTAAACAAAAGCAATACAGCACAGTAAAAGAAAAACAAAATTTAAGTAATTCAACTCACTAATTTAAATGGTAGCCTTTGAGATTTTAGAAGACAGCAATTTTTAACTTTGTCTATTATTTAATGCTAATTCATTATATAACATTTTAACAGTGAGTTTCATCTAAAAGCAATTTTTTTTTTTAGTGTTTTCTCTTTAAACATAAAAATAACAAGAGGTACTATGGAAAATTCTTAAAGAGATAAGAGTACCAGACCACCTTCCTGAGAAAATGGTATACAGGCTAAGAAGAAACAGTTAGAACAAAACATGAACTGATTGGTTGAAAATTGGAAAAGGAATACAACACAGCTTTATATTGTCACTCTGATTATTTAACTTCTATGCATAGTGCAACATGCTAAATGCTGTGCCAGATGAATCGCAAGCTGGAATCAAGATTACCAGGAGAAATATCAACAACCTCAGATATGCAGATGATGCCATTCTAATGGCAGAAAGTGAGGAGGAACTAAAGAGCCTCTTGATAGGGTAAAAGAAGAGAATGAAAAAACTGACTTGAAACTCAACATTCATAAAACTAAGATCATGGCATCTGGTCTCATCACTTCATGGCAAATGGAAGGGAGAAAAGTGGAAACAATGGCGAATTTTATATTCTTGGGCTCCAAAATCACTGCAGACAGTGACTGCAGCAGTGAAATAAAAAAGATGTTTGCTCCTTGGAAGGAAAGCTAGACAGCATATTAAAAATTAGAGACATCACCTTGCCAACAAAGGTCCATATACTAAAAGCTATGGTTTTTCTGTTAGTCATTTGCAGATGTGAGAGCTGAACCATAAAGATGGCTGAACACCCCAAAATTGATGGTTTTGAATTGTGGTACAGGAGAAGACTCTTGAGTCCCTTGGACTGCAAGGAGATCAAACCTGTCACTCCTATGGAAGATCAACCCTGAATATTCATTGGAAGAACCAATGCTGAAGCTAAAGTTCCAATACTTTGTCCATCTGATGTAAAGAGCTGACTCATTGGAAAAAAAAACTATGATGGTGGGAAAAATTGAAGGCAAAAGAAGAAGGAGGCGGCAGAGGATGAGATGGTTAGATAGCATCACTTACTAATGAACATGAACTTGAAAAAACTCTGGGAGATAATGGAGGACAGAGGAGCCTGGCATGCTGCAGTCCATTGGGTTGCAAAGGGTTGGACATGACTTAGTGAACGAACAACAACTACACTCTGAGAAAGCAAAACCCTTTCTCTAACTCATGAGAAATTCCATTCATAAGAATAGTTTGAGTTTGTACTTTATATATATATTTTTAATTGAAGTGTAATTTTTTTCAATGTTATGTAAAGGAAGAATGAAAATTCACTCCAGTTTTCTTACCTGAGAAATTCCATGCACAGAGCAGCGTAGCAGGCTACAAACAGTCCACGGTTTGCAAAGAGTAGGACACAACTGAGTAACTAAAGAAAAACAACAATGTTATGTTAGTTTCTGCTCTACAACAAAATGAATCAGCTCTATGTATATATATAGCCCCCCCTCTTGAACCACCCTCCAACCCTCTATTCGACCCCTCTAGGTCATCACATTGGAGAAGGCAATGGCACCCCATTCCAGTACTCTTGCCTGGAGAATCCCATGGTTGGAGGAGCTTGGTAGGCTGCAGTCCATGGGGTTGCTAAGAGTCAGACACGACTGAGGGACTTCACTTTCACTTTTCACTTTCATGCATTGGAGAAGGAAATGGCAACCCACTCCATTGTTCTTGCCTGGAGAATCCCATGGTTGGAGGAGTGGGGATTTCTGGGTCATATGGTAATTTTATTTTTAGTTTTTAAGAAATCTCCATACTGTTCTCCATTGTGGTTACATAAATTTACATTCCCACCAACAGTGTAAAAGTGTTCCCTTTTCTCCACACCCTCCCTAGCCTTTATTCTTTGTATATATATATTTTTGATTATGGCTATTCTGACCATTGTGACATAATACCTCATTGTAGTTTTGATTTGCATTTTTCTAATAATGAGCAATATTGAGCATTTTGTCATGTGTTTGTTGAGTGTATGTATTTAACTTTAGAATTTCTGAAATGGTTTTTAAGGAATGTTCTTCAGAATGTTTATTAATGAGCACTTCATTTAATTAATACCTTTTCATTTTTTGCTTCAAATGTCTAAAAGTATAAAAATAGATACAACTTGCAACAGTGCTTTGCAGTGTTGGAGGATGGGTTTAGAAGTAAGCCGAAAGAAAAACACCAACACAATATACTAGCACATATCTATGGAATTTAGAAAGATGATAATGACAATCCTGTATATGAGACAGCAAAAGAGACACAGATGTATAGAACAGTCTTTTAGACTCTGTGGGAGAGGGCAAGGGTGGGATGATTTGGGAGAATGGCACTGAAACATGTATATTATCATATGTGAAACGAATCTCCAGTCCAGGTTCAATGCATGATACAGGATGCTTAGGGCTGCTAAGATGAACCAGAGGGATGGGATGGGGAGGGAGGTGGGAGGGGGGTTCAAGATGGGGAACACATGTACATCCGGGGAAGATTCATGTCAATGTATGGCAAAACCAATACAATAATGTAAAGTAATTAGAGACTGAACTGAAAATAAATAAATTAAAAAAAAATGCACAGCACAGCATGAAATAGTGTCATTTTAAATTCACAGTTAATAAGATTTCAAAATTTTAATTAATAATTTTCTAAATTAGAACAAGATTAAGAGTAGATATTCACTTATCTACGTAAGTAGATGATATAAATGTATTCTGACAAAGTAAACAGTGGAAAAATACATTTGTAGAGAAGTCTCAAAAGAAAGAATTGTAGAAATCTGTCAAAGAAACCTCAAACATTTTCTATTCCTAGAGGGTTTGCCTCTTCCAGTCAGTGCAAAATGGTTAGAATATGGCCAAACCATCATTGCCTTCCTGCTCAATAGAAAATAGGTTATTTGACTGGCTCAGAGTATCCTGATATGTGGAACAGTGTACATGAGTCTCCATGAGGAAGTAAAAAATTGTACACCAAAAACTGTAAGACAGAGACCTCTTGGTGGTCCAGTGGTCAAGAATCCACCTCCAATAGAGGGAACATGAGTTCTATTCTTGGTCTGAGAAGATCCCACATGCCACGGAACAACTAAGCCCTTTCACCACAACTGCTGAGCCCACGTGCTACAACTACTGAAGCCCAGATGCCTGGAGCCTGTGCTCTGCAACAAGAGAAGCCACCACAATGAGAAGTCCAAGCACCACAATAAAGAGTAGCCACCACTTGTAGCAATTAGAGAAATCCCTTTGCAGCCATGAAGACCCAGCTCTGCCAGAAATAAATGAACTAATTTTAAACAACTAGAAGACATTGTAAAATAATCAGTCACAAATAGAAAGTTGGATCCATATGTTATATTACACACAAAAGAATCAGTTCAGATGGGTTAACTGCTGTTGCTGCTGCTAAGTCACTTCAGTCGTGTCCGACTCTGTGTGACCCCATAGATGGAAGCCCACCAGGCTCCCCCATCCCTGGGATTTCCAGGCAAGAACACTGGAGTTGGTTGCCATTTCCTTCTCTACCTAACTATAATTCTTGAAACCATAAACAAAGAAGAAAAAACAGTGAAACATTTCTTGATGCTATTATTGGCAATTATTTTTTTGGAAATGACACCATAAGTATGGGAAACAAAAGCAAATATATACAAGAGAGACTACATCAAACTAAAAGGCATTTGGATAGCAGTGGAAATAATCAACAAAGAGAAAAGGCAAACTATGTACAGAATTGGAGAAATATTTGCAAATCATAACTTCTTAAGAGGTTAATATCCAAAATATAAATGAAATTCATGCAATGCAATAGCAAAAAAGCAAATAATTCAGTAAAAATGAATTTGAATAGATATTTATCTAGAGAAGACTACATATGGCAAACAGAGAGAAGAAAAAGTACTCAACTACTATTCATCAGAGAAACATAAATCAAAATCACTAAGGGCTATTATCTCACATCTTTTAGGATAGTAATTTTCAAAACAAACAAAAGAGAATAAGTGCTAGGGAAGATGAGGTATAAAGGGACAACTTGTACATATTGGTAGGGCTCAAAATTGATACAGTTATAATGAAAAGAATATGGAAATTTCTCAAAAAATTAAAAATAGAAGTAGCACATGATCCAACAATTCTTCTTTTCAGTATTCAGTTCAGTTCAGTCGCTCAGTCGTGTCTGACTCTCCGCGACCCCATGAACCACAGCACGCCAGGCCTCCCTGTCCATCACCAACTCCTGTAGTACACTCAAACTCATGTCCATCGAGTCGGTGATGCCATCCAGCCGTATAAAGCAACCTAAATGACCATAAATGGATAAAATATTTAAAAAGAGACATATACATATAATGAAATATTCAGAGCTAAAAAATAGACCCTGCAATTTGTGACAACATGAATTGCCCTGGAGGGTATTATACTAAGTGAAATATGTCAGAGAAAGACAAATACTATAAGATTTCATATATGGAAACTAAAATAGTCAAACTCACAGAAGCAGAGAGCAGAATAGTCTCAATTATGCAAAATAAATAAATTCTGGAGATCTTGTGCCTATAGCTGACAATATTGTCTTGTATACTTAAAATCTGCTATGATGATAGATCATTCGTTAAGTGTTTTTACTACTAAATATAATATATATTTATTCTTATATATTACATATAGTAAATAAATAGCAAATATGTATTTAATAAGGATAATAATAAAGGTTAGAGGAGACTTTAGGAGATGATTTCTATGTTTTTGGCCTTGATGGTGTTGACAGTGTCTTGGTTTTGTTGTTTTCTTTAGTTGCTAAATCCTGTCCAACTCTTTTTCAGCCCCATGGACTGTAGCCTGTAAGACTTTTCTGTCCATAGGATTTTCCAGGTGAAAATACTGGAGTGGGTTGCCATTTCCTTCTTCATGGGGGACTTCCAGACCCAGAGATTAAATCTGCATCTCCTATATTGCAGGCAGATTCTGTTCCACTGAGTCAGAAGCCCTTCTTGATTTTATACTTATTACTAAATTTCTCAAGTTTTATACACTAAATACAGTTTTTTACATGTCATATCTTTATTTTAGTGCACAGTGTTTTACATGTCCATCATACCTCAATAAGTGATATATCTCAATAACTTTAGAAAAATGAGATTAAGGTGTTGAACCACAGTTTTAGGTAAAATCTGTAAAAAGTAGAGTCAGGAGCCAGTTTATGCACAGATTAAACAATAGTGTTGTTTATATCTAGAAAGCTTAAGTTTAAAGTTCCACTAAAGATAAGGTGCTGGAAGAAGCACAAGCTGGAATCAAGATTGCCGGGAGAAATAACAATAACCTCAGATAAGCAGATGACACTACCCATATGACAGAAAGTGAAGAGGAACTCAAAGGCCTCTTGATGAAAGTAAAAGAGGAGAGTGAAAAGGCTGGCTTGAAGCTCAACAATCAGAAAACAAAGATCATGGCATCTGGTCCCATCACTTCATGGCAAATAGATGGGGAAACAGTGGAAACAGTGTCAGACTTTATTTTTTTGGGCTCCAAAATCACTGCAGATGCTGATTGCAGCCATGAAATTAAAAGACACTACTCCTTGGAAGGAAAGTTATGACCAGCCTAGATAGCATATTAAAAAGCAGAGACATTACTTTGCCAACCAAGGTCTGTCTAGTCAAGGCTATGGTTTTTCCCGTGGTCATGTATGGATGTGAGAGTTGGACTGTGAAGAAAGCTGATCACCGAAGAATTGATGCTTTTGAACTGTGGTGCTGGAGAAGACTGTTGAGAGTCCCTTGGACTGCAAGGAGATCCAACCAGTCCATTCTGGGGGAGATCAATCCTGGGTGTTCATTGGAAGGACTTATGCTAAAGCTGAAACTCCAATATTTTGGCCACCTCATGCGACGAGTTGACTCACTGGAAAAGACTCTGATGCGGGGAGGAATTGGGTGTGGGAGGAGACGGGGACGACAGAGAATGAGGTGGCTGGATGGCGTCACCGACTCGATGGACATGCGTTTGAGTGAACTCCGGGAGTTGGTGATGGACAGGGAGGCCTTTCGTGTTGTGGTTCATGGGGTCGCAAAGAGTCGGACACGACTGAGCGACTGAACTGAACTGAACTGAAAGATAATGGAAAAAAGTAAAAAAAAAAAAAGAAAATAAAAAAAGGAAAGAAAAGATAGTTGACAGGCTAAATTCCAAGATTTCAGAGATTAAGTAATTTAAACTGAAGGCAGAGGAAGTTTAACTGAAACAGAATTGAAGTGAGATTCTTTAAGTTTCAAAGAATGTTTTGCTTGATTTTAGAAAAATTATCTAAATTCTTAGAAATAGTCATAAAAGATTGTTGGACAGTGTAGTTCTGAGTACCTTGATAAACAATTTAAAACTCTGGGCAGAAGTTAATTTGTATATTTTTGTCTAGTAGAGATTTGAATAACAACAGAATATATAGCCCCAAATATTTTGGTTTATTGCTTTGTTGAACATTAACCAGCTTTATATAAACAACCAAAAATTTGTACTTTTCCTAAATTTATTTATTAAATTGCTCATGTATACTAAACCTCTCAAGTTTTTGTTTGAATTTCAACATCTATTGGTCGCCTCATAATAAGTTAAATAAAATCTCTGACACATGTTTATTTTGCATATGCTTGCAACGAATTAAGCACAACCATTCAATCTCATTATCAGATTTTGACCTAGAAAAGAGAAGAATCAGAGGAATATTAATAATGATCTTTGGTTTCCTGTGGAATACAGATTAGAGATGACCTCTGAGTTTTTACATGACAAATCATAATGATTGAATTAAATGGAAACACATGTAATACAAAATCAAGAAACATTTTCCTTGCAGTCAGTACATTATAATATTGACCTTATAGTTGTCTCAGATGCTTTAAAAATGTATTTTACACCTAACCCTACATCTAAAGAAACTAAAAAGGAAGAAATGAAGAACCCCAGGGTTAGTAGAAGGAAAGAAATCATAAAATTAGGGCAGAGATAAATGCAAAAGAAACAAAAGAGACCATAGCAAAAATCAACAAAGCCAAAAGCTGATTCTTTGAGAAGGTAAATAAAATTGACAAACCACTAACCAGACTCAACAAGAAACAAAGGGAGAAGAACCAAATCAATAAAATTAGAAATGAAAATGGAGAGATCACAACCGACAACACAGAAATACAAAGGATTATTAGAGAATACTATCAGCAATTATATGGCAATAAAATGAATAACTTGGAAGAAATGGACAAATTCCTAGAAAAGTACACCTTTCCAAAACTGAACCAGGAAGAAATAGAAAATCTAAACAGACCCGTCACAAGCACAGAACTAGAGGCTGTAATCAGAAATCTTCCAGCAAACAAAAGCCCAGGTCCAGACAGCTTCACAGCTGAATTGTACCAAAAATTTAGAGAAGAACTAACACCTATTCTACTCAAACTCTTCCAGAAAATTGCTGAAAATTGTTTGGAAGTTTCTCTTCCAAACTCATGCTATGAGGCCACCATCACCCTAACCCCCAAACCTGGTAAAGACCCCACAAAAAAAGAAAACTACAGGCCAATATCACTGATGAACATAGATGCAAAAATCCTTAACAAAATTCTAGCAATCAGAATCCAACAACACATTAAGTAGATCATACATCATGACCAAGTGGGCTTTATCCCAGGAATGCAAGGATTCTTCAATATCGGCAAATCAATCAATGTAATACACCACATTAACAAACTGAAACATAAAAATCATATGATTATCTCAATAGATTCAGAGAAAGCCTTCGACAAAATTCAACATCCATTTATGATAAAAACCCTCCAGAAAGTGGGAATAGAAGGGACATATCTCAACATAATAAAAGCTATACATGACAAACCCACAGCAAACATTATCCTCAATGGTGAAAAACTGAAAGCATTTCCCCTAAAGTCAGGAACAAGACAAGGGTGCCCACTCTCACCACTACTATTCAACATAGTTCAGGAAGTTTTGGCTACAGCAATCAGAGCAGAAAAAGATATAAAAGGAATACAAACTGGAAAAGAAATAAAACTTTCACTCTTCGCTGATGATATGATCCTCTACACAGAAAACCCTAAAGACTCTACCAGAAAACTACTAGAGCTAATCAATGATTACAGTAAAGTTGCAGGTTATAAAATCAACACACAGAAATCCCTTGAATTCCTATACACTAATAATGAGAAAATAGAAAGAGAAATTAAGGAAACTATTCCATTCGCTGTTGCAACAAAAAGAATTAAATACTTAGGAATATATCTACCTAAGGAAACAAAAGACTTGTGCATAGAAAACTATAAAACACTACTGAAAGTAATCAAAGAGGACACTAATAGATGGAGAAATATACCGTGTTCGTGGATTGGAAGAATAAATATTGCAAAAATGAGTATACTACCCAAAGTAATTTATACATTCAATGCAATCCCTATCAAGCTACCAATGATATTTTTTACAGAACTAGAACAAATAATCTCACAATTTGTATGGAAATACAAAAGACCTCGAATAGCCAAAACAATCTTGAGGAAGAAAAATGGAACTGGGGGAATTAACCTGCCGGACTTCAGGCTCTACTACAAAGCCACAGTCATCAAGACATTATGGTACTGGCATAAAGACAGAAATATAGATCAATGGAACAAAATAGAAAGCCCAGAGATAAATTCACGCACCTTTTGACACCTTATCTTTGACAAAGGAGGTAAGAAAATAAAATGGAGAAAAGACAGTCTCTTTAACAAGTGGTGCTGGGAAAACTGGTCAGCCACTTGTAAAAGAATGAAACTAGAACACTTCCTAACACCATACACCAAAATAAACACAAAATGGATTAGAGAGCTAAATGTAAGAACAGAAACTATAAAACTCCTAGAGGAGAACGTAGGCAAAACCTTCTCTGAGATAAATCACAGCAGGATCCTCCAAGACCCACCTCCCAGAATATTGGAAATAGAAGCAAAAATAAACAAATACTTCTGCACAGCAAAGGAAACTCTAAGCAAGGTGAAAAGACAGCCTCCAGAATGGAAGAAAATAATAGCAAATGAAGCAACTGATAAATGAAGAACTAAACAGACATTTCCCCAAAGAAGACATAAAGATGGCTAACAAACACATGAAAAAATGCTCAACATCCCTCATAATCAGAGAAATGCAAATCAAAACCACAATGAGATACCATTTCACACCAGTCAGAATGGCTGCTATCCAAAAGTCCACATGCAATAAATGTTGGAGAGGGTGTGGAGAGAAGGGAACCCTCTTACACTGTTGGTGGGAATGCAAACTAGTACAGCCACTATGGAGAACAGTGTGGAGATTCCTCAAAAAACTGGAAATAGAACTGCCATATGATCATGCAATCACATTCCTAGGCATACACACCGAGGAAACCAGAAATGAAAGAGACACATGTACTCCAATGTTTATTGCAGCACTGTTTATAAAAGCCAGGACATGGAAGCTACCTACATGTCCATCTGCAGAAGAATGGATAAGAAAGCTTTGGTACATATACACAATGGAGTATTACTCAGCCATTAAAATGAATGCATTTGAATCAGTTCTAATGAGGTGGATGAAACTCGAGTCTCTTATACAGAGTGAAGTAAGCCAGAAAGAAAAACACCAATACAATATACTAACGCATATATATGGAATTTAGAAAGATGCAAATGATAACCCTGTATACAAGACAGCAAAAGAGACACAGATGTATAGAACAGTCTTTGGGACTCTGTGGGAGAGGGTGAGGGTGGGATGGTTTGGGAGAATGGCATTGAAACATGTATATTATCATATGCGAAACGAATCACCAGTTCAGTGTCGATGCATGTTACAGGATGCTCGGGCCTGGTATGAAGGGCTGACCCAGAGGGAAGATAAGGGGAGGAGGGAGGTGGGAGGGGGGTTCGGGAGGGGGAACTCATGTACACCCGGGGTGGATTCATGTCAATATATGGCAAAACCAACGAATATAATATTGTAAAATTAAAAAATAAAAATAAAAAAAATAAAATGTATTTCACTTACCAGTTATATACTAACACATTAGGTAAAGGAGATAGCACTTTAACATTCAAAGCATATTTCTGCTATATGGCTATTAATATTCTTTATGACTGAATTTCTCTGTAATTTGGCTATCCCAACTAATTTGCCTTTGGAAATATTTTATATATGAATAAAATAGGATAATTAATTTCATTACTTATATTAAAAATTTTGGAAAACAGATCGGAGCTTATTTCTCAGCTCTGACACTTAAATTATCACAGCATGAACCCATCACATATTAAATATTTCTTATTTTCAAATATCCCACTGTGAAAATGGGTACTTCATGGTTCTTCCTAAGAGGATTAATATACAAAGAAATTTAGTCAATATCTGTAAAAACTTTAGGGTGTTACCTAGCACAAAATAAAATTTCAAAAATTGTTATCAGCTATTACAACTTTAATTGCTGCTAGTAAAATATGTTCCATGGTGACGTAACACTATTATAAGGATTCAGTGTACATTAGCTATTGACATGAAATATCAGAAGGCTTAAATATAAAATTTTCAGACATATATAAATGTCTAAGTAGCAAAGATAAAAATTAGAAAAATATTTTTATCAGTTTTTCTTCAAAATTAAATTATTTTTCCTAAAATCTTTACTGAAAATCACTTTAATTTCTAATAAGTGTAGATTCTTTTCAAAGATATATTATTTATAGATACATTACTTATATTTTCTTAGGAATTTTATTCTGTAAGCAATGATCTTATTTTTACTGTTGGTTTGTTTAGCTAAAACATTAAAGACTAAAAACATTTACCTTATGTTATATTGTCCTAAAATTTAGACGTGCTAGGGCTTTCCTCGTCTCTCAGATGGTAAAGAATCTGTCTGCAATGCAGGAGACTCGGGTTTGATCTCTAGGTGGGGAAGATCCCCTGGAGAAAGGTATAGCAACCCACTCCAATATTCTTGCTGCAGAAATCCCATGGACAGAGGAGCCTGGGAATCTATAGTACATGGTGTCACAGAGTCAGACATGATTTTGTGACTAAGCAGCAGTAGCAACAGCAACACAGTAAAACAAATAAATAAAAGCAAAAGTATGATGTTGATCTCTTATCTTTAATTATTTTTTAGTATTTTTTTTCATCAATGGTATATTAACCTGCAGCTGATCTTAATTGTTACAAAGTGTGGTTTTAGGATCCAGGTTTTTGGTCTTCTACAGAAAGTCAGCTTTTACTTCAAACAGGCAACTTCACACTGGACTATTAACAAGTTTTACAAAATTAAATGGGTTCTCTGGCATTAGATAGGGAAGAAGTTCTGTAATATTCCAGGTAAAAACATGGATTATATGTTTAAGTCTTCTTTTTAAACTCAGATAGAGGGCTTCCCTGGTGGCTCAGATGGTAAAGAATTTGCCTACAATGCAGGAGACCTGGGTTCAACCCCAGGGTTGGGAAGATTCCCTGGAGGAGGGCATGGCAACCCACTCCAATATTCTCACCTGGAGAATCCACATGGATAGAGGAGCCTGGCAGGCTACAGTCCATGGGGTCCCAAAGAGTCAGACATGACTGAGTGACTTAGCACAGCACACATACTGGCCAACATTTAAAAATAAAAGCTTAGTGGGCTTTCACTTCCAAATATGATCAAGAACAGGGTCAGAACCTACATTCAGATGTTCACAACTGGAAAAATGGGCAAAAAGATATATTTAAAAATATAGGCAGATCTTAGCCAAGAAATAGCACAGGGTTGCTGTGAGCCTTGTACACTGTTGGATGTCACTTTTCATGTCAGGAAGCAGGGATGTGGATCCCAAACAGAGCCTTACAATCCTCCTAAATTGAGACGATCAGAATTCGGAGAGGCAAGATGAGGTGTCTGTAAGTTGCAAAACAGAGGTCCACAAAGAAAGAAAGAATGCTGAAAACGTGTGCAAGCATCCTGTTGAGTCAGTTGACTATTAAAGTATGCCGGCATCTTGTGAGATTGCTGAGCAAAGAGCTCATGTGGAATAGAGAAGTGTTTAAACAGCTGAGCAGAGAGTGCTTGTTCATCACGTGGGGTTTGGAGAGGAGATCCTAGAAGGGCCAAATCATTAATAATAAGGACAAATTATTCCTAAATTGAAGGCTGTTATGTACCCACCCACTGAAAGATTTAACATAAGCTTCTTAGGCACGGGTGTACAAATTTTTCCTAAAGGGCCAGCTGAGAAATATTTCAGTCTTTGCAGACCACATAAGATATATGTTCATGTTATTCCTTGTTTTTGTACTGTTTTGTTCTTACAGCCTTTAAACATATGTAAGGACATGGCAATACATTCCAGGATTCTGCCGGAAAAACTCCGTGGACAAAGGAGCCTGATGGGCTACAATCCATGGCGTCACAAAGAATTGGACATGACTGAGCAACTGAATAACAACAACAAGATCATTGTTGAGTGTTAGACTTTTATTTATTTTTTACTTATTTTGTTGTTTTTGTTGTTCAGTCACTCAGTCATGTCCAACTCTTTGTGACCTCAAGAACTGAAGCACAGCAGGTTTCCCTGTCCTTCACTATCTTCTGGGGCTTGCTTAAACTCATGTCCATTGAGTCAATGATGCCATCTAACCATCTCTTCCTCTGTAGCTCACTTCTCCTCCTGCCCTCAACCTTTTCCAGCATCAGGGTCTTTTCCAATGAGTTGGCTCTTTGCCAAAGTAATGGCGCTTCAGCTTCTCTTATGGTCAATACTTAATCAAAATACTTTGTAGTGACAAACATGTCTCCTAAATATTGCTCCTTTAAAAGAGTATAAAACTAAAATTATCAGTTAATTCAACATGAATCAACAAAATAATTTGTCTCTTAGTCTCAAAGTACTACAAAAAAGAAACGTCTTTTCCCTTTTATATGACTAATTATACCAGTTTTCCTAATTTATTTTGTCTTGTAGTTAACAATTGTTTTTTAAAATCATTTTAAATTTTATTGGAGGTTAATTATTTTACAATATTGTAGTGGTCTTTGCCATACATTGACATGAATCAGCCGTGGGTATACATTCTGTTCCCCATCCTGAAGCTCACTCCCCATCCATCCCTCAGGGTCGTCTTAGTGCACCAGCCCTGAGCTCCCTGTCTCATGCATTGAACCTGGACTGGTGTTCTATTTCACATACGGTAATAAACATGTTTCAGTGCTATTCTCTCATATCATCCCACCCTTGCCTCCTCCCCCAGAGTCCAAAATTCTGTTCTTAGCATCTGTGTCTCTTTTGCTGCCTTGCATATATAGTCATTGTTACCATCTTTCTAAATTCCCTATATATGCATTAATATATTGTATTGGTGTTTTTCTTTCTGACTTACTTCACTCTGTATAATAGGCTCCAATTTCATCCACCTCATTAGAACTGATTCTAATAGTAGAGTAATATTCCATTGTGTATATGTACCACGGTTTTCTTATCCATTCATCTGCAGATGGACATCTAGGTTGCTTTCATGTCCTGGCTATTATCAACAGTGCTGTGATGAATATTGGGGTACACGTGTCTCTTTCAATTCTGGTTTCCTCAGTGTGTATGCCCAGCAGTGGGAATACTGGGTCATATGGCAGTTCTATTTCCAGGTTTTAAGAAATCTCCACAGTTCTCCATAGTGGCTTTACTAGTTTGCATTCCCACCAACAGTGTAAGAAGGTTCCCTTTTCTCCACACCGTCTCCAGAATTTATTATTTGTAGACTTTTGGATAGCAGCCATTCTGACTGGCGTGAGAAGTTACCTCATTGTGGTTTTGATTTGCATTTCTCTGATAATGAGTGATGTTGAGCATCTTTTAATGTGTTTGTTAGCCATCTGTATGTCCTTTGTAGAGAAATATCTGGTTAGTTCTTTGGCCCATTTTTTAATTGGGTCGTTTATTTTTCTGGAATTGAGCTGCATGACCTGCTTCTATATTTTGGAGATTAAATCTTTGACAGTTGCTTCCTTTGCTATTATTTTCTCTCATTCTGAAGGCTGCCTTTTCACCATGCTTATATTTTCCTTCATTGTGCAAAAGCTTTTTATTTTAATTAGGTCCCATTTGTTTATATTTCCTTTTATTTCCATTAATCTGGGAGGTGGGTCATAGAAGATCCTTCTGTGGTTTATGTCAGGGAGTGTTTTGCCTATGTTTTCCTCTAGCAGTTTTAGTTTCTGGTCTTACATTTAGATCTTTAATCCATCTTGAGTTTATTTTTGTGTATGGTGTTAGGGAATGTTCTAGTTTCATTTGCAAGTGGTTGACCAGTTTTCCCAACACCACTTGTTAAAGAGATTATCTTTTCTCCACTGTATATTCTTCCCTACTTTGCCAAAGATAAGGTGTCCCCAGGGGCTTGGATTTATCTCTGGGCTTTCTATTTTGTTCCATTGATCTATATTTCTGTCTTTGTGCCAGTACCATACTCTCTTGATGACTGTAGCTTTGTAGTATAGTCTGAAGTCAGGCAGGTTGATTCCTCCAGTTCCATTCTTCTTCCTCAAGATTGCTTTTGCTATTCGAGGTTTTTTGTATTTCCACACAAATTGTGAAATTATTTGTTTTAATTCTCTGAAAAATACCATTGGTAGCTTGACAGTGATTGCATTGAATCTATAGATTGCTGTGGGTTGTATACTCATTTTCACTATACTGATTCTTCCGATCCATGAACATGGTATACTTCTCCATCTATTTGTGTCTTCTTTGATTTCTTTCATCAGTGTTTTATAGTTTTCTATATATAGGTCTTTTGTTTATTTAGGTAGATTTATTCCTAAGTATCTTATTCTTTTCATTGCGATGGTGAATGGAACTATTTCCTCAATTTCTCTTTCTCTTTTCTCATTGTTAATGTATAGGGACTCAAGACATTTCTGTGTGTTAATTTTACGTCCTGCAACTTTACTATATTCATTGATTAGCTCTAGTTATTTTCTGGTGGTGTCTTTAGGGTTTTCTGTGTAGAGGATCATGTCATTTGCAAACAGTGAGAGTTTTATTCTTCTTTTCCAATCTGGATTCCTTTCCTTTCTTTTCCTTTTATTTCTGTGACAAAAACTTCCAAAACTATGTTGAATAGTAGTGGTGAGAGTGGGTACCCTTGTCTTGTTCCTGACTTTAGGGGAAATGCTTTCAATTATTCACCATTGAGGATAATGTTTGCTGTGGGTTTATCATATATGGCTTTTTATCATGTTGAGATATGTTCCTTATATGTCTGCTTTATGGAGGGTTTTTATCCCTAAATGGATGTTGAATTGTGTCAAAGGCTGTCTTTGCATCTATTGAGATAATCATATAATTTTTATCTTTCAATTTGTTAATGTGGTATATCACACTGATTGATTTGTGAATACTGAAGAATCCGTACATCCCTGGGATAAAGCCCACTTCGTCACGATGTATGATTTTTTAAATATGTTGTTGATTCTGCTTGCTAGAATTTTTTTAAGGATTTTTGCATCTATGTTCATCAATGATATTGGCCTGTAGTTTTCTTTGTTTGTGGCATCTTTGTCTGGTTTTGGTATTAGGTTGATGGATTACCTCATAAAATGAGTTTGGAAGTTTATCTTCCTCTGCAATTTTCTGGAACAGTTAGCTTTTCTCTAAAATTTGTGAAGAATTCACCTAGTGAAGCCATCTGGTCCTGGGCTTTTGCTTGTTGGAAGATTTTTTATTACAATTTCTATTTCCATCTTTGTGATGTGTCTGTTAAGATTTTCTATTTCTTCCTGGTTCAGTTTTGGAAAGTTATATTTTTCTAAGAATTTGTCCATTTCTTCCAAGTTGTCCATTTTATTAGCATATAGTTCCTGATAGTAGTCTCTTATGATCCTTTGTATTTCTGTGTTGTCTGTCCTGATTTCTCCATTTTCATTTTTAATTTTATTGATTTTATTCTTCCTTTGTTTCTTGACGTGTCTGGCTAATGGTTTGTCTATTCTATTTATCTTCTCAAAGAACCCGCTTTTAGTTTTGTTGATTTTTGCTATTTCAATTATTTCTGCTCTGATTTTTATGATCTCTTTCCTTCTGGGGTTCTTCATGTCTTCTTTTTCTAGTTGCTTTAGGTGTACAGTTAGGTTATTTATTTGATGTTTCTCTTATTTCTGGAGGTAGACTTGTATTGATATGAACCCTTCCCTTAGCACTGCTTTCACTGAGTCCCATGGATTTGGGTTGCTGTGTCTTCATTTTTATTCATTTCTGTGGACATTTTGATTTTCACTCTGATCTGTCAGTTATTCAGAAGTGTGTTGTTTAGCCTCCATAGGTTTTTATTTTCAATAGTTGTTTCCTGTACTTAATATCTAATCTTACTGCATTGTTATCAGAAAAGATGCTTGAAATGACTTCAATTTTTTGAACTTACCAAGGTTAGATTTATGGCGCCGGATGTGATCTATCCTGGAGAATGTTCCCTGTGAACTTGAGAAAAGGTGAAATGCATTGTTTGGGGGTAAAATGTCTTATAGATATCAATTAAGTCTAACTGGTCCATTACATCATTTAAAGTTTGTGTTTCCTTGGTAATTTTCTGTTTAGTTGATCTATCCATAGGTGAGAGTGGGGTATTAAAGTCTCCAACTATTATTGTGTTACTGTTAATTTCCCCTTTCATAGTTGTTAGCATTTGCCTTACATATTGTGGTGCTCTTATGTTGGGTGCATATATATTTATAATTGTTATATCTTCTTCTTGGATTGATCATTATGTAGTGTCCTTCATTGTCTCTTTTCACGGCCTTTATTTCAAAGTCTATTTTATCTGATATGTGTATTGCTACTCCTGCTTTCTTTTGGTCTCCATTTGCATGAAATATTTTTTTCCAGTCTTTCTCTTTCAGTCTGCATATGTCCCATGTTTTGAGGTTGGTCTCTTGTAGATAGCATATATAGGGGTCTTAATTTTGTATCCATTCAGCCAGACTTTGTCTTTTGGTTGGGGCATTCAACCCATTTACATTTAAGGCAATTACTGACAAGTATGATCCCATTGCCATTTACTTCGTTGTTTTGGGTTTGAGTTTATACACCTTTTCTGTGTTTCCTGTCTAGAGAAGATCCTTTAGCATTTGTTGAAGAGCTGGTTTGGCAGTGCTGAATTCTCTCAGGTTTTGCTTGTCTGTAAAGTTTCTGATTTCTCCTTCATATTTGAATGAGATCCTTGCTGGGTATAGATATCTGGGTTGTAGGTTTTTCTCTTTCATCACTTTAAGTATGTCCTGCCTTTATTTTTTGGACCGAAGAGTCTCTATTGAAAGATCAGCTGTTATCCTTGTGGGGATCCCCTTGTGTGTTATTTGTTGCTTTTCCCTTACTGCTTTTATACTTGTTCTTTGTGTTTGAACTTCATTAATTTGATTAATATGTGTCTTGGGGTGTTTCAGCTTGGGTTTATCCTGTTTGGTACGCTCTGAGTTTCTTGGACCTGGGTGTCTATTTCTTTCCTTATTTTAGGGAGGTTTTCAACTATTAGCTCCTCAAGTATTCTCTCATGGCCTTTCTTTTTATCTTCTTCTTCTGGGACTCCTATGATTCTAATGTTGGGGCATTTAACATTGTCCCAGAGATCTCAGAGGATGTCCTCATGTCTTTTAATTCTTTGTTCTTTTTTACTCTCTGCTTTATTTATTTCCACCAATCTCTCTGCCACCTCACTTATCCTCTCTTCTGCCTCAGTTATTCTACTTTTGGTTCCCTCCAGAGTGCTTTTGATCTCAGATATTGCATTAATCATATTGATTGACTCTTTTGTATTTCTTCTAGGCAAGGCGATCTAGCCAGTCTGTTCTAAAGGAGATCAGTCCTGGGTGTTCATTGGAAGGACTGATGCTGAAGATGAATCTCCAATACTTTGGCCACCTCATGTGAAGTGTTGACTCACTGGAAAAGACTCTGATGCTGGGAAGGATTGGGGGTGGGAGGAGAAGGGGACGACAGAGAATGAGATAGCTGGATGGCATCACTGACTCGATGGACATGAGTTTAAGCGAACTCTGGGAGTTGGTGAAGGACAGGGAGGCCTGGAGTGCTGTGATTCATGGGGTCGCAAAGCGTTGGACACGACAGAGCGACTGAACTGAACTGAACTGAGGTCCTTGTTAAACATTTCTTGCGTCTTCTCAATCCTTGTGTCTAATCTATTTATCCGTAGCTCCATTTTGTTTTCTAGATTTTGGATCATCTTTACTATCATTTTTCTGAATTCTTTTCAGGTAGACTCCCTATCTCCTCCTCTTTTGTTTGGTTTGGTGAGTATTTATCTTGTTCTTTTAACTGCTGAACATTTCTCTGCCTTTTCACCTTGTTTAGATTGCTGTGTTTGGGATGCCCTTTCTGCAGGCTGGAAGTTTGTGGTTCCTCTTTATTGTTGAGGTTGCTCCCTGTGGATGGGGTTGGATGAGTGGCTTGTCAAGGTTTCCTGCTTAGGGAAGCTTGCATCTGAGTTCTGGTGGATGGAGGTGTATCTCTTCTCTCTGGAGTGCAATTGTGTCCAGTAGTGAGTTTTGAGGTTTGGTGTGACTTTAGGCAGCCTGTATTTTAATGCTCAGGGCTGTGTTCCTGCATTGCTGGAGAAATAATGTGGTATGCCTTGCTCTGGAACTTCTTGGGTGGAGCTTGTTTTCAGTGTAGATATGGAGGCTTTTAGGTAGGCGCTTGTCTATTAATGTTCCTTGGAGTCAGGAGTTTTCTGGTGTCTCAAGTTTTGTATTTAAGTCTCCTGCCTCTGGCTTTCAGTCTTATTCTTACAGTAGCATCAAGATTTCTTCATCCATACAGTGCAGATGATAAAACTTGTAGGTTAATGGTGAAAAGATTCTTCCCAGTGAGGGACACCCAGAGCAGTTCACAGAATTACATGGAGAAGAGAAGAGGGAGGAGGGAGATAGAGGTGACCAGGAGGAGAAGAGGGGAAATCAAAAGGGAAGAGAACAATTCTGCCAGTAATCACATGCCTACGTAAAAATGAGTACTGGAGATTAGATTCTTAAAGGTAAAAAATTGATAAAAATACCAAAAACAAAGATTAAAAATCTAGAGTTTAGGCTCTCAAAACTACAATATTAAAAATACAAAACAAAATCAATCACAAAAATTATAGAATACATATATATGAAATTTGATTTAAATATAGGGTCTTCTTTGGCAAGGTAATAGTAGGTTATAAAAATGAAAATTAAAGAAGTAATGAAGAACTTAAAAATGAAAAAAAATTAAAAATGATACTTGGGAGGGATTGGGGGCAGGAGGAGAAGGGGATGACAGAGAATGAGATGGCTGGATGGCACCACTGACTCGATGGACATAAGTTTGAGTGAACTCCAGGAGTTGGTGATGGACAGGGAGGCCTGGCATGCTCTGATTCATGGGGTCGCAAAGAGTTGGACATGACTGAGCGACTGAACTGAACTGAACTGAACTGAGGGAAAGAGAGCAAAATTGAGTCAATTGATAAGACAGAAGAAAGGGAACAGATGTTTTAAAGACAATGAATAGTGATTTCTCTAAAGCAGACTAGCTACAGAGTTCTTGCCATAATCAGTTTTGGATAAACAATATTTCTTGCAATTATACCTTCTCAATTGGCAAATAATAATTGTTTATGAAAACAGTAAAATTTTATTGTGATATAGCTCATTCAAAAGTTTCCCTTTTTCCATAGAAAAGATAACAATTTCCTAATTGGGACTATGATAAATATTACCTTATTTACAAGAATATTTGTGCAACATTCTTAGTGTAGGACTTGGATAAATGATTAACAGGGAATAGATGAAACATGTGTCATCCAATATAAAAGCAAACTGTGAGTACTAACATATACTTAGACACTTGAAATGATTGCAGTTTCATTTTACAGAAGTTCATAGGTATTTTCTTATTATCACCATTAAATAACTTTTTTTTTAATTATTGGAGGCTAATTCAGTTCAGTTCAGTTCAGTTCAGTCGCTCAGTCGTGTCCGACTCTCCGCGACCCCATGAATCACTTTACAATATTATATTGGTTGGTTTTGCCACATATTGACATGAATCCGCCCTGGGTGTACATGAGTTCCCCTTCCTGAACCCTCCTCCCACCTCCCTCCTCCCCATATCCTCCGTCCGGGTCATCCCCGTGCACAAGCCCCGAGCATCCTGTATCATGCGTCAAATCTGGACTGGTGATTCATTTCACATATGATAATATACATGCTTCAGTGCCATTCTCCCAAATCATCCCACCGTCACCCTCTTCCACAGAGTCCCAAAGACTGTTCTATACACCTGTGTCTCTTTTGCTGTCTCGTATACAGGGTTAAGGTTACCATCTTTTAAAATTCCATATATATGCGTTAGTATACTGTATTGGTGTGCTGCAGTCCACGGGGTCACAAAGAGTCTGACACGACTAAGTGACTGAACTGAACTGAACTGTTTCTTATTACTGTGATTGTCTTAGAATTAATGTCACATGAAGACTGGAGAAAGGATGGAATAGGTTTTTACATCTATGTGCCAATAACGAAGATATTTTGTTAATATCAAATACTTTTTGATATTATATTTGTTTTTGGCACATAGATATAAAAACCTATTTCATCCTTTCTCTAGTCTTCATGTGACATTAATTTTAAGACAATCACAGTAATAAGAAACAGTTTAGTTCTGTTCAGTCACTTAGTCGTGTCAGACTCTTTGCGACCCCACGGACTGCAGCATGCCAGGCCTCCCTGTCCATCACCAACTCCTGGAGTTTACTCAAATTCATGTCCATTGTGTGGGTGATGCCATCCAAACATCTCATCTTCTGTCATTCCCTTCTCCTCCCACCTTCAATCATTCCCAGCATCAGGGTCTTTTCAAATGAGTCAGTTCTTCACATCAAGTGGCCAAAGTTTTGAGATTTCAGCTTCAGCATCAGTCCTTCCAATGAATATTCAGGACTGATCTCCTTTAGGATGGACTGGTTGGATATCCTTGAAGTCCAAAGGACTCTCAAGAGTCTTCTCCAACACCACAGTTCAAAAGCATCAATTCTTTGGTGCACAGCTTTCTCTACAGTCCAACTCTCACATCCATACATGACCATTGGAAAAAGCATAGCCTTGACTAAAGGGACTTTTGTTAGCAAAGCAATGTCTCTGCTTCTTAATAAGCTGTTTAGATTGGTCATAGCTTTTCTTCTAAGGAGCAAATGTCTTTTAATTCATGGCCTTAGTCACTATCTGCAGTGATTTTGGAGCCCAAAAAGTAAAGTCTGTCACTGTTTCCCCATCTATTTGCCATGAAGTGATGGGACCAGATGCCATGATCTTAGTTTTCTGAATGTTGAGCTTTAAGCCAACTTTTTCACTCTCCTCTTTCACTTTCGTCAAAAGGTTCTTTAATTCATCTTTGCTTTCTGCCATAAGTGTGCTTATGCTTTCTTCAATTAATAATATTCTCTTAAGATCATGCTATAGTGGATTCCTAGTGATATTCTAAGGTTACATTTGTCTGTTATTGTTCTCAGTATTCTATGTCCTTGGTGAACCATTGTTTATTCAGTCAATTCCCTCGTGAATAGCTACTTCTTTGCCCTCGGTCTTTTGCTGTTACCAGGTTTCCTATAAATATTGTGTTCTCATTTTGCCTGTGAATCTTTGAGATGTATTTCTAGAATGGGATTGTTGGGCCAAAGAGTAAATAGATACTCAATACTTTTAGTTATTGTTAAGTTTTTTTTTTATAAGATTGCACTTATTTTTTATTTTCATTATGTGAGAATTTCCCATGACTTTGTCAAATAAGAGCATTTTCAAGTTCTTTCGTTTTGCCAATCTGAAAGGTGGAAAAACTTTTCTAACATTTTATTTGCATTTCTCTTATTATAAAAGATTTAACAGCTTGTCATGTGGTTTAAAATGCATTTGTTCTATTCGTGATTTTGTTAACTTTTCTTTAGGGTTAGTACTCTGTCTTCTATATTTAAATGACTTTTTCATACTAGAATAATTAAACTTTTGTCTCTGATACACATTATTTCATTTAGTTTCTTATTTTGCTTACAATGATAGTTGTCATATGTCTAAAATTATGCACTCACATTTGTTCATTCTAAATTTTGCCATGCATTTTAAATAATTCTTCATTTTCTATATATTTAAATGTTCTTATAATAAAACAATTTAAAGAAAGGCAGCATCCTTACTTGAATTGTAACCATTCAAGTTGTTTCTTTCTTTGTGAAGATTGCTGTGTAGGTTATCACACACGTCCATAAATGACTTTAAAAGGTTTATTCTATTATTATTATTATTCACATGTATGAAATGAAGAAAGCAAAAGTCAGAATTTTTTAATTGTCAAAATAAATCAAAATGAAATGAGAAAATGAAAATTTGAAACCACATGTAAGACTTTAGAACCCACCACCATCATGTGTGGAAACAGTATTTCAAGTTTGGTAAATATGTTCCAGATGTTCAAGCAGGTTTTAGAAAAGGCAGAGGCATCAGAGATCAAATTGCCAACATCTGCTGGATCATGGAGAAGGCAAGAGAGTTCCAGAAAAACATCTATTTCTGCTTCATTGACTATGGCAAAACCTTTGACTGTGTGGATCACAATAAACTATGGAAAATTCTGAAAGAGATGGGAATATCAGACCACCAACCTAGATAGCATATTAAAAAGCAGAGACATTACTTTGCCAACCAAGGTCCGTCTAGTCAAGGCTATGGTTTTTCCCGTGGTCATGAATGGATGTGAGAGTTGGACTGTGAAGAAAGCTGATCACCGAAGAATTGATGGTTTTGAACTGTGGTGCTGGAGGACTCTTGAGAGTTCCTTGGACTGCAAGGAGATCCAATCAGTCCATTCTAAAGGAGATCAATCCTGAGTGTTCATTGGAAGGACTGATGCTAAAGCTGCAACTCCAATACTTTGGCCACTTCATGCGACGAGTTGACTCACTGGAAAAGACTGTGATGCTAGGAGGGATTGGGGGCAGGAGGAGATGGGGACGACAGCGAATGAGATGGGTGGATGGCATCACCAACTCGATGGACATGAGTTTGAGTGAACTCCGGGAGTTGGTGATGGATTGGGAGGCCTGGTGTGCTGTGATTCATGGGGTCGCAAAGAGTTGGACACGACCGAGCGACTGAACTGAACTGAAATATGCTATTTCCCAAATTGTCTCTTTTAAAGTATAATACTGAAGATATTCTTTATGTAACTTTATTTTACTTAATCTTGGAGTCCATTCACATGCTAAATTTGAAAAGTCACATTGCTAATTTCAGTTAGAATCAGAAAATATTGTTCCAGTTGAAAATGTGCAATTACTTTGCTTATATTTATGGTTTAGCTAATAAAGACAAACCTTAAAATCATCTGAGTGAGGATATATCAAAACTAAGTACAAATTAGTGCTATTAATTTTCTATTTAAAAGCCGTTTTTATATGAATTAACTTCTGAAAGTGAATGGGTTAGTTGTTCGATTGTTTCTGACTCTTTGCGATCCCACGGACTGCAGTCTGCCGGCTTCCTCTGTTCATGGAATTCCCCAGGCAAGAATACTAGGGTGGGTAGCCATTCCTTTCTGCAGAGGATGTTCTCCACCCAGGGATCGAACCCAGGTCTGCATTCCAGGTAGATTCTTTACTGTCTGTCTGAAACACCAGGGAAGCCCTAATAAATTTCTAAGCAGTAACATTTAGTTTCCTTTTAAAAACAAGTTTCCAGAAAGTCAAGATATTCTCAATTTACAAAGGTAAGACTTAACTTGTTTTTATAACATAAAACATATTCTTCTGCCTGATTTCTTTTAGCAGCACTGATAGCTTTAGATTCAATAAATATTGTGAGCATTTAAACAAGTCTCTGTTTTCTCTAGGATAGTAAATAATTGATTAGTAGCCCATAAATGTGTTCCTAAAAGGTAACACTGCCTCACTTAACACTGTCCTGTCAATGATAATGATGCTGAAAATAGGACTCTGAATGGAAACACAGTGGGGATTTACTGCTGTGTGATGTGCATGCAAATAAGTCTGTATCATTTGCAATTTTGCTCTATTTTAACACTGCTATGAACCACTTGTACCTAAAAAAGAGACAAAGATATTACATTTGTTATTTGCTACTCTTTAACCTACTATATGTAGATGAGTTTTATGAGTTTCATTTAGATAAAATCAATGTTATTCTCATTTAAAAAGTATCAAAAGATGATTAGAAAAAGTACTCACTATTTTGGGTTAGAATATTTGTCTCTAATGCTATACACTCATTGTGAAATAACATTTCATTAATAAACCATTTGATTTACATTGTGAGCAGTTTTGAAGTCTTTCTAAAGATTTTAAAGAAGAAGTGCGCACAACTAATAATCACCAATAAGACATAATAATCACCAATAAGATATTCTGCTATTCTTGCCCACATCTGAAGAAGAGAATGAGGCTTGTGATATTTTTTTAGAGATATGATCTGACCCATTAAAAAGCATGTAGCCACATAGCCCAATTAGAGCATGATTTATCGGGGTCCAGCCTCGATATGACCCAGGGTATCCTCGGGATGAACGGCGTCGGCGTCAGAGAGAGAGAGAGAAAGAAGAGAGAGACAGGGGCTGATGATTCCTTGGTTTACGCTGGAAACCAGTAAAACCCCAGCACGGGGCTTGCTCTGTTTACGTAGGCCGCAGGCGCCCTCTCGAATCACTTGAGGCACCCCACCAGGGCACCCCCTCGAGTGAGTCTTAGAAGCCCAGGCAGATAAGTAAACTCAGAGGGCCCAGCGCTCCAAGGATCTCAACCAGAAAAAGGAGAATAGAGAAAAGGATGGAAAAAGAGAAAGAACGACACGGGGAGACCAAGCTTCAGTGAGCAAGGCCCAAAACTTTATTTTCCAGTGCTGCTTTTATACCCTAAGTTATGCGCATAAGAAACAGAGAAAGGGAGGTATAGATTCACACCAAAATCACGTGGGGTCAGCAGTCTTGACCCTTATCAGGATCAGGGCTTATTTTTGTGTGATAAAAGTTTTAGGTGATTTACATCATCTTCTGGCCAGGGGGCCTGCTAACAGTTTTATGGCCCTCTCTCCTGACAATAGGTTAGTTAGCAAGTAAAAGACTTTTCTTTTAAGGTGACTTTCCTAAAGTTAGGTGGTAGACACATAACAAAGTTACATTCCTATAAGGCACCGGTGTAGTGAGTTGCAAGAAAGGAACTTATTAACTTAAGATCTGATGTGGTTGAGTCAAAGGATTAATATATTTCCAAGGATACAATAGAGGAAACTGCAGCAAGCATTGATTCAACAATGAAATCTTTTCTAGTACTATTCTAGTGATTTTAACTTCTTCAACAGATTCCTGTATTTTAGGAGCCCGGACAAACTTGTCATGCAAGTTAGAAAGCTATCAGAGGGGCTTGGATTGGAACACTCCTATTAAGCCGAGGAGAACTTTTAAACTACAGCTCTGAATTAATGTTTTCAGAGAAAGGTGGTTGGGGGGAAACCCCCGTAAGTATTAGAGGACTTGGTAAGAGGCGTAAGATAGTAAATCAGTCAGATTCCGGTTTTCTTTGGGGTAGATGCTCAGGTAAGTCCAGGGGGCTCCTCGAGTCCTGATTAGCCTTTGCCTGTCAGGCCTCTTCCCCAGTTGACTTTTGCCACGGGTAGAATTTCCCTCGCTGGCTCCTGGCAATGATTCAATTGCCTTACAAACACACTGCACTTTCAAAACATCATCCCTTATTTTTTCACAAGTTATCAGAAGCCACACATATATTAAACTGAAAAGTTGACATTCACTTCTACACATTTTTGCTCCTGAGTCTGTACTCATAACCACTCTATAAACCTAAAAGAACACTAGAGGCAATCAGGTTCAGTTGCCTATTTTTAAAGTGACTTCAAACTTTGAGAGCCATATGGGCCGATTACAGAGTTACAGAGTTTTCATGAAAATGAGCACATTTAATAATGATGTAAGTGTTAATGGAAGACTACTCTGCTGTCAGTAGAAAATGGGTAAAGATATTGTATAGTTTCTAGACCACGGTCTTTAAAAAGTTTTATGAATATTCAGTTTTTAAGGTTTTGTTGTACTTGCTAGATCATATTATACCTCAAAGATAGAATTATGTATGTTTCAAATATTTATATCCCATTGACCACATCAATTAAAAAAGTAAAAATTGAAAGATTAGTGAATTTATTAAGAGAAGGTGTACATTTAATAATCACTTCCAATAGCCTAATAAAAGATTCACTTCAGTAGATAGATTTGTTTAAAGTTTAGACAAACTTTTTAGCTTGTGAATTAAATATTGATAAGAATTTAAAAGAAGCACAAAATATGCAATATGGTTTATTTACACTACAGATGGTTTATTTTACTACAGATAAGTTGTATTTTCCCCATAAAGTTACCTCTTCTTTCCAAAAATACAGGCTGATATATGTACATTTTTTTGTGGTTAATAAAGAAAAAATGACTTTTAAATTAATTTTCCATAATAGGGACCTATTTCTTTTCTCATGAATAGTCTCTATCTTCAGCTTTTCCCCATGTGATATTTTGAAAATATTTTAATATAGTTGCAAGCAATTAGAAATCCATAGAAGGAACATTTCTTCAATCTGAATTCCAGAATTTTAATTATGTGAATTTGATTTTTCACATATAAAATTAATGAAATATATAAAATAATCAAATGGATCTCTCATTAATAGAAATATGTGTGTTTTAGCTTTTTATTTCGGAGAAGGCAATGGCAACCCAGTCCATGGGGTCGCGAAGAGTCGGACACGACTGAGCAACTTCACTTTCAATTTTCACTTTCATGCCGTGGAGAAGTAAATGGCAACCCACTCCAGTGTTCTTGACTGGAGAATCCCAGGAATGGGGGAGCCTGGTGGGCTGCCATCTATGGGGTCATAGAGTCAGACATGACTGACACTACTTAATAGCAGCAGCTTTTTATTTAACATTTAAAAGGATAATAAGATCTCTAAGCAGAATTACTTAAATGTTAAATTCTTAAATAATTGTTGTTAAATATGGCTTGTAAAATCATGCAATATGAAAAAGCACATAAAGTTGATCACAAAATATTACAAAAATAATTTCACATGAATAAATTCATCAGAGCGCTTATATTTTGCTTTTGTCTGAATCTATTTTTAGAGTGAAAAATATACATTAGTATGAGCAAGATAAAATTAAGCAAATATGTTACAATCATATTTATTTTGGTTATATCTGAAAACTTTTAGATACAGTTTTTAAAAACTTTTCAGCAGTGGATTCGATTTGTCATGTGGCAACAAGGGAAATATGTGTTTCTGAGTTCAGGGAAGCTATAATGAAATTGGCTAAGGCTCTTTTATTTATTTATTTATTTTTAAACTGTGCCATGTGGCATGTGGGATCTTAGTTCCTCCTGACCAGAGATTGAACCCCTACCACTTCCAATGAAGCACAGAATCCTAACCACTGGACTACCAGGGAAGTCCCACATTTCTTCCATTCTGAAGCAAATTTTTATGATACCAGTTTAAAGATTTTTTTTTCAATTTATGGTAATGTGTATGAATCTCTTAGTTTGTGTTGAAAGTTTAAAAACCAATTGCCAGATGTTAAGAAACAGAAAGTAATTTGGATCATCACTAAATTATGCTAATAAAACTCCTACAGAAACGTTTGTTAATACATCACTTAGCTATCCACCCTAGCCAAACAAAAAGTTAAAGCAATAAGTGAAGTGCATATAATAACCAGAGGAAAATATAGAGAAATAACTGAAAGTTTATCAACCACTGGTTTTATACATTTTGTATCAAATGTTGACAGAGAATTTTATTCGTGTGAAGAAATTAAGTAACAACACAAAACTGGAAATGAGGTTTTATTTATATTCATATAGATAAGATAGATAAAACAGACTGGTTAAAAATTGGGAAAGAGTATGTCAAAGCTGTATATTGTCACCCTGTTATTTAATTTATATGCAGGATACATTATGCAAAATGCCAGACTGGAAGAAGTACAAGCTGGAATCAAGATTGCTGGGAGAAATATCAACAGTTTCAGATATGCAGATGATACCACCCTAATGGCTGAAAGTGAACAGTAACTAAAGAGCCTCCTGATGAGGGTGAAAGAGGAGAGTGATAAAAATGGCTTAAAACTCAACATTCAAAAAACTAAGATCATCTGGTCACATCACTTCATGGGGAAGAAATGGAAAGTGGCAGATTTTATTTTCTTGGGCTTCAAAATCACTACGGACAATGGCAGCAGCCATGAAATTAAAAGATGCTTGCTCCTTGAAAGAAAAGCTATGACAAACCTGCTGCCGCTGCTGCTAAGTCGCCTCAGTCGTGTCCGACTCTGCACAACCCCATAGACGGCAGCCCACCAGGCTCCCCCGTCCCTGGGATTCTCCAGGCAAGAACACTGGAGTGGGTTGTCATTTCCTTCTCCAATGCAGAGAAGTGAAAAGTGAACCTAGATGGCATATTAAAAAGCAGAGACATCACTTTCCCAACTGCTGACAAAGGTCTGTATAGTCAAAGCTACGTTTTTTTTTTTCCTGTAGTCATGTGTTGATGTGAGAGTTGGACCATAAAGAATGCTGAACACGAAAGAATTTTTGCTTTTGAACTGTGGTGCTGGAGAAGACTCTTCAGAGTCTCTTGGACTGCAAGAAGATCAAACCAGTTCATCCTAAAGAAAATCAACTTTGAGTACTCTTTGGAAGGACTGATGCTGAAGTTAAAGCTCTAATATTTTGGCCACCTGATGAAAAGAGCCAATTTACTGGAGAAAACTGATGCTGGGAAAGATTGAGAGCAGGAGGAGAAGGGGATGATAGAAGATGAGATGGTTGTATGGTATCATCAACTCAATGGACATGAGTTTGAGTAAACCCTGTGAGATAGTGAAGGACAGAGAAGCCTGGCATGCTGCAGTCCATGGGGTTGCAAAAAGTCAGACACAACTAAGTGACTGAACAACAACAGCAATAGCTAAATATTACACTTTGGGGTATTCAAACTGAGAAGATAAACACAATTGAAAAAAAAAAAAAGAAAAACAGGTTAATCTTTTCTGTTTTCCTGTTTTGAGTGTCATCTAGCTACCTAATAAAGGTTTTCCTGAATACTCAATCAAATTGGTCCACAAGACACCATTTAAGGGATTGCTTAGTTATCTTATGTTGTTTGGATTTGGTTATTTGTTTCTGCTTTTCTCTGTAGTCCTTCTCATTGTTAGATTTGTGTTTACTCATTTGCTTGCTTGTAGGCTTCCCTGGTTGCTCAGAAGGTAAATAATCTGTCCACAATGCAGGAGATCCAGGTTCAATCCTTGGGTCAGGAAGATCCCCTGAAGAAGGGAATGGGAATTTCATCATAATTAAATAATCATGGGAACATGAGAATTTTAGCATGGATACAAATAATACAATTGATCACATACTTAGGTTGCTTTTATTTTCTATTAGAATATTAATATGAACACACATTAACATAAATACTTGTCTTAATCTATCTACATTTTCCAGGCTTCATCCTATTGATATCTTTTGTTTACCTGATGAAGCTACTTGCTCACTGCCTTTCCAACACAAACAGCTTCACCAGACTCTACTTTGGAGACTGTGAGAATTTTTTGAATCTTGTCCTCTTTCCCTAAGTACTTAAAAAATGTAAGAACCCCCTAAAAACCTAGGGAACCACAAATCCCTTAGAAACATATCACTGTGTGTTTTTGCATATTTGTAAATGTATCTCATCTCCTATCTTTCCTTAACTTCATTATGGTGTCTACTGGATCTAGCTAGTTTTTAAATGAAAGTGTTGTTTTTTATGAAAGTGCTATTTTAAGTTGAAGATGTTAAGATTTTAACTCATGTATAATGAGTTTGTAGCAACAAATATTCCATTATAAATTTTTGCTTCTTTTATGGACTTCTTCTCACCTTTATTGGCACTGATATTAATGTATACTTATTAAAATATCTTGATATATCAGTGAGTTTTTATTGACAAGCGGAAAAGAAATAGCTTTATTTTTCTTTCAAAAACTAATCATCACTTTTCTTTGCACAACTCTGTGCTCAGTGCAGATGCAACTGGCTAAATGTGAAAACCTCAGGAAATTAGTAGAAAATTCAGTATATCTTATTATTTAGTAAGTGAAATATTTTAGTTTCTGAATTATTTGACTATTAAATAAAAGGTTAATTGTTTTAAAACATATATGCTGATATCAAATATTTATTGAAAAATAATGCTAATTAATTATAATTACTATAGAACTTTGTAATTGTTTCACTTATATTCATTATAAAATAATAAAATTGGATAAGAAAATTATTTAAACATATTAGTAATGTTTATGACTCACTGGAAAAGACTCTGATGCTGGGAACGATTGGGGGTAGGAGGAGACAGGGACGACAGAGAATGAGGTGGCTGTATGGCATCACTGACTCGATGGACATGAGTTTGAGTGAACTCCGGGAGTTGGTGATGGACAGGGAGGCCTGGCGTGCTGTAGTTCATGGGGTCGCGGAGAGTTGGACATGACTGTGCGACTGAACTGAACTGAACTGAACTGAATGGGATCTCATCTATGGGGCACACAGGAGAACGTCCAAGAGGTAAGGAGACTGTTGATTACAAGGGCTATTGGGAAACTCATATCAGGAACTGAAATTTGCTTGTGACTCTGCAAGTTATCTCCTAGGCCATGGGCTTGCTTGAGGGCCTAGTGTCACTTTAAGGCCCTTGTGACTGGCCAAACAAAATGGATGCCAAGGCAACAATGGAACAGTTCAGCTAACTCTCAACAATAAGGAAAGATGTGTATGTATATATACACATTTATAAATAAGAATAAATTTTAGTTTGTATCAATTTATACATATTTAAATCAAAAAATATTTTAGCCAAGCAAGATAAAATGGTATCAAAAAAAGAGGGAAAGAAAGGATAGCAAGATTCTTCTTCTGATTCCCTTTATTTGATCCTTTATGGAACTTTCCTGTCTCATTTTTCTCCTCCTACAGTCTGTAACTTACCAGATAAAATATATTTGTTATCAATAGCCTTTTTTTTTAACAAAAACACTTACGTTGCAAATTTCTCTGTAAAAAATCTTTGGTGGAGAAGAAAACACATTTTATAACTTATAAACATTATTTGTGCATTGTCCATTTTCAGGATTCCAAACAAAATGAAAATATTACTCAATGGCATCTCAGATTTCCTCAGTATTTGCGTAGTTTTTGAAGGCTATAATCAAACCTTAACATAAACACTCTGAAATATCTAATGTCTATTCTTTTCAGTATAGACTTATTCAGTTCAGTTCAGTAACTCAGTCGTGTCCACCTCTTTGCAACCCCATAGACAGCTGCACACCAGGCTTCCCTGTCCATCACCAACTCCCAGAGCCTATGCAAACTCATGTCCATAGCTTTCGTGATGCCATCCAACCATCTTATCCTCTGTCGTCCCCTTCTCCTCCCACCTTCAATCTTTCCCAGGATCAGGGTGTTTTCCGTTGAGTCAGTCCTTTACATCAGGTTGCCAAAGTATTAGAGTTTCAGCATTAGTATCAGTCCTTCTAAGGAATATTCAGGACTGATTCCCTTAGGATGGACTGATTGGATCTCCTTACTGTCCAAGGGACTCTCAAAAATCTTCTCTAACACACAGTCAAATTCTTGGTGCTCAACTTTCTATATAGTACAAATCTCACATCCATACATGACTACTGGAAAAACCATAGCTTTGAGGAGATGGACCTTTGTTGGCAAAGTAATGTCTCTGCTTTTTAATAAGCTGTCTAGGTTAGTCATAACTTTTCTTCCAAGGAGCAAGCATCTTTTAATTTCATGGCTGCAGTCACCATCTGCAGTGATGTTGGAGCCCCCCAAAATAAAGTCTGTCAGTGTTTCCACTGTTTCCCCCTAATTTGCCAAGAAGTGATGGGACCGGATGACATGATCTTAGTTTTCTGAATGTTGTTTTAGTTTTTTTTTTTTTTTTTAATTAATGTATTTATTTTAATTGAAGGCTAGTTACATGATGAGAAACACTGCACTGGATGAAGCACAAGCTGGAATCAAGATTGCCAGGAGAAAAATCAATAACCTGAGATATGCAGATGACACCACACTTATGGCAAAAAGTGAAGAAGAACTAAAGAACCTCTTGATGAAAGTGAAAGAGAAAAGTGAAAAAGTTGGCCTAAAGCTCAACATTCAGAAAATGAATATCGTGGCATCCGGGCCCATTCAGTTCATTTCAGTTCACTTCAGTCGCTCAGTCAAGTCCGACTCTTTGCGACCTCATGAATCACAGCACGCCAGGCCTCCCTGTCCATCACCAACTCCCGGAGTTCACTCAAACTCATATCCATCGAGTCGATGATGCCATCCAGCCATCTCATTCTCTGTCGTCCCCTTCTCCTCCTGCCCCTAATCCTTCCCAGAAACAGAGTCTTTTCCAGTGAGTCAACTCGTCGCATGAGGTGGCCAAAGTATTGGAGTTTCAGCTTTAGCATCAGTTCTTCCAATGAACACCCAGGATTGATCTCCCCCAGAATGGACTTGTTGGATCTCCTTGCAGTCCAAGGGACTCTCAAGAGTCTTCTCCAGCACCACAGTTCAAGAGCATCAATTCTTCAGTGATCAGCTTTCTTCACAGTCCAAATCTCACATCCATACATGACCACTGGAAAAACCATAGCCTTGATACTATCTAGTTGGTAATAACTTTCCTTCCAAGGAGTAGGCGTCTTTTTATTTCATGGCTTCAATCAGCATCCACAGTGATTTTGGAACCCCAAAAACTAAAGTCTGACACTGTTTCCACTGTTTCCCCATTTATTTCCCATGAAGTGATGGGACCAGATGCCATGATCTTTGTTTTCTGACTGTTGAGCTTCAAGCCAACCTTTTCACTCTCCTCTTTCACTTTCATCGAGAGGCTTTTTAGTTCCTCTTCACTTTCTGCCATAAGGGTGGTGTCATCTGCATATACAGTAGAAGTGAGAAATAGATTTAAGGGACTATATCTGATAGAGTGCCTGATGAACTCTGGACAGAGGTTCATGACATTGTACAGGAGACAGGGACCAAGACCATCTCCATGGAAAAGAAATGCAAAGAAACAAAATGGCTGTCTGAGGAGGCCTTACAAATAGCTGTGAAAAGAAGAGAAGCAAAAAGCAAAGGAGAAAAGGGAAGATATAAGCATCTGAATGCCATGTTCCAAAGAATAGCAAGGAGAGATAAGAAAGTCTTCCTCATCGATCAATGCAAAGAAATAGAGGAAAACAACAGACTAGGAAAAACAAGAGATCTCTTCAAGATAATTAGAGATTTCAAGGGAATATTTCATGCAAAGATGGGCTCGATAAAGGACAGAAATGGTATGGACCTAACAGAAGCAGAAGATATTAAGAAGAGGTGGCAAGAATACACAGAAGAACTGTACAAAAAAGTTCTTCACGACCAAGATAGTCACAATAACGTGATCACTGACCTAGAGCCAGACATCTTGGAATGTGAAGTCAAGTGGGCCTTAGAAAGCATCACAACGATCAAAGCTAGTGGAGGTGATGGAATTCCAGTTCAGCTATTTCAAATCTTGAAAGATGATGCTGTGAACGTGCTGCAATCAATATGCCAGAAAATTTGGAAAACTCAGCAGTGGCCACAGGACTGGAAAAGGTCAGTCTTCATTCCAATCCCAAAGTAAGGCAATGCCAAAGAATGCTCAAACTACCGCACAATTGCACTCATCTCACACGCTAGTAAAGTCATGCTCAAAATTCTCCAAGCCAGGCTTCAGCAATATGTGAACCGTGCACTCCGGTCCCATTACTTTATGCCAACTAGATGGGGAAAGAGTGGAAACAGTGGCTGACTTTATTTTTCTGGGATCAAAAATCACTGTAGATTGTGATGGTAGCCATGAAATTAGAAGACGCTTGCTTCTTGGAAAGAAAGTTATGACCAATCTAGACAGCATATTAGAAAGCAGAGACATTACTTTGCCAACAAAGGTATGTCTAGTCAAGGCTATGGTTTTTCCAGTAGTCATGTATGGATGTGAGTTGACTATAAAGAAAGCTGAGCACAGAAGAATTGATGCTTTGAAATGTGGTGTTGGAGAAGAGTCTTGAGAGGCTCATGGACTGCAAGGAGATATAACCAGTCCATCCTAAAGATCGGTCCTGGGTGTTCATTGGTGGGACTGATGTTGAAGCTGAAACTCCAATACTTAGGCCACCCAATGTGGAGGGCTGACTCATTTGAAAAGACCCTGATGCTGGGAAAGGTTGAGGCCAGGAGGAGAAGGGGACGACAGAGGATGAGATGGTTGAGTGGCTTCACAGACACAATGGACGTGGGTTTAGATGAACTCTGGGTGAGGGTGAATGATAGGGAGGCCTGGCATGCTGCAGTTCATGGGGTCACAAAGAGTTGGACACAACTGAGAGACTGAACTGAACTGAACTGAACTGAATTTCTTTACAATATTGTGGTTTTTGCTATACATTGATATGAATCAGCCATGGGTGCACATGTGTTCCCCATCCAGAAGCCCACTCCCACCTCCTTCCCCATCCCATCTCTCAGGGTCATCCCAGTTCACCAGACCTGAGCACCCTGTCTCATGCATCAAACTTGGACCAGCAATCTATTTCACATATGATAATATGTGTTTCCATGCTATTCTCTCAAATCATCCCACCCTTGCCTTCTCCCACAGAGTCCAAAATACTGTTCTTTACATCTGTGTCTCTTTTGGTATCTTGCATATAAGGTCATCATTACCATCTTTCTAAATTCTATATGTATGTGTTAGTATACTATATTGGTATTTTTCTTTTTGACTTACTTTACTCTGTAAAATAGGGTCCTGTTTCATCCACCTCATTGGAAGTGATTCAAATGCATTCTTTTTAATTGTTGAGTAATATTCCATTTTGTATACGTACCACAGCTTTCTTAGCCATTTGTCTGTCGATGGACATCTAGGTTGCTTCCAAGTCCTGGCTGTTGTAAACAGTGCTGTGATGAACATTGGGTTACACGTGTCTCTTTGAATTCTGTTTTCCTCAGTGTGTATCCCCAGCAGTGGGATTGCTGAGTCATATGGTAGTTCTATTTCCTGTTTGTTAAGGAATCTCCACACTGTTCTAGTACAGTCAGTAGGTTTTACTAGTTTGCATTCCCCCCAACAGTGTAAGAGGGTTCCTTTTTCTCTGCACCCTCTCCAGCATTTATTGCATGTAGACTTTTGGATAATAGCCATTCTGACTGGTGTGAGATGGTATCTCATTGTGGTTTTGATTTGCATTTCTCTGATAATGAGTGATGTTGAGCATCTTTTCATGTGTTTGTTAGCCATCTGTTTGTCTTCTTTGGAGAAATGCCTGTTTAGTTCTTTGGCCCATTTTTTGATTGGGGCGTTTATTTTTCTGCAATTGAGCTGTATGACCTGCTTGTATATTTTTGAGATTAATTCTTTGTCAGCTGATTCATTTGCTATTATTTAAGCCAACTTTTTCACATTCCTCTTTCACTTTCATCAAGGGGCTCTTTAGTTCTTCTTCACTTTCTGCCATAAGGGTAGTGTCATCTGTGTATCTGAGGTTATTGATATTTCTCCCAGCAATCTTGATTCCAGCTTGTGCTTCATCCAGCCCAGCATTTCTCATAATTTACTCTGCATATATGTTAAATAAGCAGGGTGACAATATACCTTGATGTGCTCTGCTCCTGATTTGGAACCAGACTGTTTTTCCATGTCCAGTTCTAGCGGTCACTTCTTGACCTGCATACAGATTTCTCAGGAAGCAAGTCAGGTGTTCTGATATTCCCATCTCTTTCAGAATTTTCCACAGTTTATTGTGATCCACACAGTCATCTAGAAGTCATTATATCTAGAAATAGTAGGTAAACTCTGAAATAATTACAGAATACAATATTTTTCTTCTAGATCAATTTCTAAAGAAGTATTACATTTATTTTTTACTTTATATGTACACAAATTAGAAAATATAATTAATACATGTCTGTTAGTCACTCTGTTGTGTCTAACTCATTGTGATCCCATAAACTGTAGCCCACCAGGCTCCTATGTCCATGAAATTCTCCAGGCAAGAATACTGGAGTTGGTTTCCATTCCCTTCTCCAAATTAATACATATTTCTTATAAAAATAAAAATCAAAGTGGCACAGTGCTTCTTCACTGTTTCATTCCTCAGAGCGTTTCCTGTAAATTATCAATCACACATATATACTGAAATAGCATTGTATCTGCTATGTGGTCTTTGTTGTTGTTATTATTCAGTCACTAAATCGCGTCTGATTCTCTGTGACCCCATGGACAGCAAGACATCAGGCTTCTCTGTCCTACAGTATCAACTGGAGTTTGCTCAAATCATGTACATTGAGTTGGTGATGCTTTCTAACCATCTTATCCTCTGTCGTCCCCTTCTCCTTTTGTTTTCAGTTTTTCCCAGCATCAGAGTCTTTTCCAGTGAGTCAACTCATCACATGAAGTGGCCAAAGTATTGGAGTTTCAGCTTTAGCATCAGACCTTCCAATGGACACCCAGGATAGATCTTCTTTAGAATGGACTGGTTGGATCTCCTTGGAGTCCAAGGGACTCTCAAGAGTCTTCTCCAACACCACAGTTGAAAAGCATTAATTCTTCGGTGATCAGCTTTCTTCGCAGTCCAACTCTCACATCCATACATGACCATTGGAAAAACCATAGCCTTGACTAGACAGACCTTGGTTGGCAAAGTAATGTCTCTTCTTTTTAATACGCTGTCTAGGTTGGTCATAACTTTCCTTCCAAGGAGTAAGCGTCTTTTAATTTCATGGCTGCAATCAGCATCTGCAGTGATTTTGGAGCCCCCCAAAATAAAGTCTGACACTGTTTCCACTGTTTCCCCATCTATTTCCCGTGAAGTGATGGGACCAGATGCCATGATCTTTGTTTTCTGAATGTTGAGCTTCAAGCCAACCTTTTCACTCTCCTCTTTCACTCTCATCAAGAGGCTTTTGAGTTCCTCTTCACTTTCTGCCATAAGGGTAGTGTCATCTGCATATCTGAGGTTATTGATATTTCTCCCAGCAATCTTGATTCCAGCTTGTGCTTCTTCCAGCCCAGCGTTCTTCATGATGTACTCTGCATATAAGTTAAATTAGCAGGGTGACAATATACAACCTTGATGTACTCATTTTTCTATTTGGAACCAGTTTGTTGTTCCCTGTCCAGTTCTAACTGTTGTTTCCTGACATGCATACAGGTTTCTCAAGAGGCAGGTCAGGTGGTCTGGGATTCCCATCTCTTTCAGAATGTTCCACAGTTTATTGTGATCCACACAGTCAAAGGCTTTGTCATAGTCAATGAAGCAGAAATAGATGTTTTTCTGGAACTCTCTTTCTTTCTCTATGATCCAGCGGATGTTGGCAATTTGATCTGTGGTGCCTCTGCCTTTTCTTAAACCTACTTGAACATCTGGGAGTTCACAGTTCACATATTGCTGAAGCCTGGCTTGGAGAATTTTGAGCATGACTTTACTAGCGTGTGAGATGAGTGCAATTGTGCAGTAGTTTGAGCATTCTTTGGCATTCCCTTTGTTTGGGATTGGAATGAAGACTGACGTTTTGCAGTCCTGTGGCCACTGCTGAGTTTTCCAAATTTGCTGGCATACTGAGTGCAGCAGTTTCACAGCATCATCTTTCAGGATTTGAAGTAGCTCAATTGGAATTCCATCACCTCCACTAGCTTTGTTCTTGGTGATGCTTTCTAAGGCCCACTTGAATTCACATTCCTAGATGTCTGGCTCCAGGTGAGTGATCACACCATCGTGATTATCTTGGTCTTTAAGATCTTTTTTGTACAGTTCTTCTGTCTATTGTTGCCACCTCTTCTTAATATCTTCTGCTTCTGTTAGGTCCATACCATTTCTGTCCCTTATCAAGCCCATCTTTGCATGAAATTATCTATGTAGTTTCAAAATCCATCTTAATTTAACATTTTCATGTCATGAACGCATTTTGCCTTTAGTATAATTTATCTTGTTTTAAATTTAAAAAATGAGCCAAAATGATTTGTGGTACATATCACATAATTTATAAATTTCTGTTTTCTTAAGATTGCTGCTGCTGCTACGTCACTTCAGTCATGATTTCTCTTTTCTAAAAACATTTGTTCCATTCCATCCAAAAAGTAAATTTCGTTTCTGTAAGTAATTTTTCTGTTTTTTTCTTCCTATTTTTGAGATTTTTTGTTTGTTTGTTTTTTTGTTCTTTTAGTTTTTTCATAGATAATGTCACTGGATCACCACAAATAAATGGTCTATAAAAACAAGTACAAGCATAAATGTCACAAGTCTGTCAAAAATTTGAGCAAAATCTTTCAGAGAAAGCCATAATTGAAAAGAAAACACAAAATCAGAACTGTCTGGAGAATCCATGACCCTAGGAGTAGTTTTTAAACTATTGAAGTTAGTTTTGTTCCTTAAAATTAATGAAAAGAATGAAAAGAAATGGAACTGTTTCCCCTGGATGTTTTGAAAACTGACCTGTATTGTGGAACAACAGTTTTAATATAACTCAACCTATGTTTCTATCAAATAATAGCCTAACATAGCTAGTATTATGGAAGTAACAATGATAAATAGTAAAACATGATTTAGAAGTAAAGTACATCTCTTTATCATTATTAAAATTGGATGAGCGTGTACAGACACATTCGTTGCCAAAGTGAGAACAGGTCTGAATTTGCTCTGCAGCTACTGTATAGCAAAAAAGTTTGTTGACTTTTTCCCCTTCTTCCTAGCATGGAGACCCTATAACCTGGTAATTTATGGAGCAGTAGAAGTGTCTGTTGTTTGTAATGAGATCATCAGATTGGATGAGTTCATGCTAAAGAAGTGGTGGGTATTCTAACAAGATGACTCAGGATGAGGCCTAGTCCTTCAGAAAGGACAACCATGTGATTAGAGGTGTGGAGCTCTGAGCCAGGTGATGTAAGCCTGACCTCTGGGTATCCCATGGTGGCTGGAATTTGAGTTTAAATCATTTGTCCAATGATTCAATCAATCATGCTTATGAAATGAACTTTAAACTTGAGTTCCCTTTCCTGGTTAACAATATTCTGCACTTATTTCTATGAGTCAACATACTGGGATAATGACACTGCCTGACTTCAAAAGAGAGGGGACATGGAAGCTTCAAGACTGAGCCCTCCTATACCTCTTATGTGGTCATGTAGATCTCTGTAAGTGTCTCTTCTTTCACTGTCCCAGATTTGTATCCTTATTTCTATAATAAAAGTATATAATCATAAGTATAGCACATTGAGTGAATGGTATCTGAATGGTTGGTAGGAAGTCCAGGATTTATAGCCAATTGCTCAGAAGTACAGATAGTCTAGGATCCCCTAAGCTGGCTGCTGGTTCCTGAAGTGAGGGAAGTCTTGTTGGGATCTGCACCGTTAATCTGTGGAATCTACACTAACTCTGGCAAGTTAGGTCAGAAGTCATTGTAGCTACCATGACAGTCTCAATTTTCCTGCTTTATACACTGTAAATCTATTGTCAGGCACAAGCTTTTGGGCATGTAACATTATTATTCTCATTGTCAAATCAGGAGCATTTTGTTCAATACTATATAACCTTGTGTTTGATTACTTTGGCTGGTAGTTTGGATAACATGTCCTGAATAGGTAATAGAATCAGTCAAAGCAAGTTTCATTTCTCCACAGCAATAAGGATTCTTGTCCTTTCCAATTTTGTAAACTGCCTGATATCTTGCAATTACTAAACATACTCTAATTGACCCAAATGGTAGAGTCAGAATTGGTTAGATGCTTTTGAACCTGGATTTACATCACTACAACATAAAGGTATAATTTAATTATCTTGATCAGGCTCTATTAGAGAGTGAGAAGACTTGGTCAACCTAAGAGTTTAAATTACATTTGTAGAATTATTTTTTAATCAAAACTTCTCAGTGCAATGGAGCGATACATCAAATTTTTGATAACAGGAATTTTAACAAACAGAATTAACCTTTTTGTGAACAAAAAAAAAATGATCATGCATTGCATTATCCCTTGAATTCAGGCAAAATATACTTTAATATATTTGAAAATGCAGTTTATGATAACTGCTATCATAATTTTAACTTTAAAAATATTTGACTTATTTCTGTTCTAATCCTCATTCTTATTAATTTGTAATTGCTAACTATTTACTTTGCTTATACTCTAATATGTTTACTGCAACCACTTTTGAACCTCCTCTCCTTCTTTGAATGTTTCTTAATTACCTACAAGGTCTCCTGAAGGTGTGGGGGATGTCACTGAATTTGGTTTTTGTCCTAGTTTGACTGAAAGGAGTAGACTAGAGATGTAGTGCTATCACTGTGCTCACTTGGAATTAAATAAGGCTGTACATATAAGAACACTGTCATGTGTAAGATATAAACTTAAAAAACAGTACTCAAACTCTATTCTGAGGTGATAAAGAGTCATTCTCTCGCACACACCAAAAATGAACACACAGGGATAGAGTTTCACCAAGTGTTTATATCAGCAAATTCAGTTTAACTTTATAGGCTACATTAACTATCGAAATTCAATGCAGTTTAATCAATCAACCAACCAGGACCCAATGACAAAGATGCATTTCTATGTAACTCAGAAGCATTTAATTTAAAATTAAGAATAGCCATACTATTATAGACAAAACGCACTACCATTTTACAAAAACTAATACAAATTATGGGAGTAACCTCACCTCAGAAAAAATTATTTCTATTTGTATTCATTAACAGAGAGAAGACTATTTCAGATTTAGGTATATTCCATTGAATAATTTTCGTGGAAATATTTTCATAATGCTGAATTTTTAAAATTTATTTATTTATTGTTGGCTGCACTGGATCTTCGTTGTGGCATACAGGCTTTCTCTAGTTCTGTTGGGTGGAGACTACTCTCCAGTTGCAGTATACAAAATTTTCATTGCAGTGGCTGCTCTTGTTGCAGAGCACAAGTTCTTGGCACTCTGACTTCAGTTGTTGCAGCTTGCTGGCTTTCAGTTGCTTCACCACAGGGGTCCTTGTGGCTCACAGGTCTAGAGTGCACAGGCTTCAGTAGTTGTGGCTCGTGAGCTCTACAGAGCATGGGCTCAGGTAGTTGTGGTACATGGGCTTAGTTGCTCCCTTGCATGTGGAATCTTTCTGGACACAGGGACTGAATCTGAGTTCCCTGTATTGGCAGGCAGATCCTTATCCACTGTGTCACCAGGGAAGACCAGGTGCTGAATTTTTTCTTTTTTTTTAAAGTTGAAAGGAAAAACATTAACTTACTAGAGACCTGTGACTCTCCTACATTGCCTAATGTAGGGCAATAGACCCTTCTGTAGTATCTGAAATTGAACTAAAAAAGTCATAGGGAAAGTGAAACTATACAGGTAAATCTTATACTCCCCATATATATCATTAATTTAATTTTTGTTATCCTTTGAATAGATAAAAAAAAAAAAAGATAATGTTCAAGTTTTTGCACAGCACTAATACAACAAAAAGCAAAGTATGAAAGAATGTTTATTCACTTCTTTAAAATGCACACATATATATGTCTATCTTTTTAAGTGACAAATACATTTTAAAATTACAAAAAATACTTATAATTTACTTAGCCCTAATGGAATGAATGTCACATCTCTATACAATTGAAGTTCTAAATTAATTGTGCAATTTAAAATAATGCCTTTAAAAAAAAAAAAAAAACACTGAACTCTTGACTTATCCTGCTTCAGTTCAGTTCAGTCGCTCAGTCGTGTCCGACTCTCCGCGACCCCATGAATCACAGCACGCCAGGCCTCCCTGTCCATCACCAACTCCCGGAGTACACTCAAACTCATGTCCACAGAGTCGGTGATGCCATCCAGCCATCTCATTCTCCGTCGTCCCCTTCTCCTCCCGCCCCCATCCCTTCCCAGCATCAGAGTCTTTTCCAGTGAGTCAACTCGTCTCATGAGGTGGCCAAAGTATTGGAGTTTCAGCTTTAGCATCAGTCCCTCCAATGAACATCCAGGATTGATCTCCTTTAGAATGGACTGGTTGGATCTCCTTGCAGTATAAGGGACTCTCAAGAGTCTTCTCCAACACCACAGTTCAAAAGCATCGATTCTTCGGCCATCAGCTTTCTTCACAGTCCAACTCTCACATCCATACATGACCACGGGAAAAACCATAGCCTTGACTAGACGGACCTTGGTCGGCAAAGTAATGTCTCTGCTTTTTACTATACTATCAAGGTTGGTCATAACTTTCCTTCCAAGGAGCAAGCGTCTTCTAATTTCATGGCTGCAATCAGCATCTGCAGTGATTTTGGAGCCCAAAAAAACAAAGTCTGACACTGTTTCCACTGTTTTTCCATCTATTTCCCATGAAGTGATGGGACCAGATGCCATGATCTTTGTTTTCTGAATGTTGAGCTTCAAGCCAACCTTTTCACTCTCCTCTTTCACTTTCATCAAGAGGCTTTTGAGTTCCTCTTCACTTTCTGCCATAAGGGTAGTGTCATCTGCATATCTGAGGTTATTGATATTTCTCCCAGCAATCTTGATTCCAGCTTGTGCTTCTTCCAGTTCAGCGTTCCTCATGATGTACTCTGCATATAAGTTAAATAAGCAAGGTGACAATATACAACCTTGACGTACACCTTTTCCTATTTGGAACCAGTCTGTTGTTCCATGACCGGTTCTAACTGTTGCTTCCTGACCTGCATACAGGTTTCTCAAGAGGCAGGTCAGGTGGTCTGGGATTCCCATCTCTTTCAGAATGTTCCACAGTTTATTGTGATCCACACAGTCAAAGGCTTTGGCATAGTCAATGAAGCAGAAATAGATGTTTTTCTGAAACTCTCTTGCTTTCTCCATGATCCAGCGAATGTTGGCAATTTGATCTCTGGTGCCTCTGCCTTTTCTAAAACCTGCTTGAACATCTGGGAGTTCACGGTTTACATACTGCTGAAGCCTGGCTTGGAGAATTTTGAGCATGACTTTACTAGCGTGTGAGATGAGTGCAATTGTGCGGTAGTTTGAGCATTCTTTGGCATTGCCTTTCTTTGGGATTGGAATGAAGACTGACCTCTTCCAGTCCTGTGGCCACTGCTGAGTTTTCCAAATCTGCTGGCATATCGAGTGCAGCACTTTCACAGCATCATCTTTCAAGACTTGAAATAGCTCAACTGGAATTCCATCACCTCCACTAGCTTTGTTCGTAGTGATGCTTTCTAAGGCCCACTTGACTTCACATTCCAAGATGTCTGGCTCTAGGTCAGTGATCACATTATCGTGACTATCTTGGTCGTGAAGATCTTTTTTGTACAGTTCTTCTGTGTATTCCTGCCACCTCTTCTTAATATCTTCTGCTTCTGTTAGGTCCATACCATTTCTGTCCTTTATCGAGCCCATCTTTGCATGAAATGTTCCCTTGGAATCTCTAATTTTCTTGAAGAGGTCTCTTGTTTTTCCTATTCTGTTGTTTTCCTCTATTTCTTTGCATTGATCACTGAGGAAGGCTTTCTTATCTCTCCTTGCTATTCTTTGGAACTCTGCATTCAGATGCTTATATCTTTCCTTTTCTCCTTTGCTTTTCGCCTCTCTTCTTTTTACAGCTATTTGTAAGGCCTCCTCAGACAGCCATTTCGCTCTTTTGCATTTCTTTTCCATGGGGATGGTCTTGGTCCCTGTCTCCTGTACAATGTCACGAACCTCCGTCCAGAGTTCATCAGGCACTCTATCAATCAGATCTAGATCCTGCTTACAGGATCTCTATTCAAGGTCACCTCCACTTTAACAACAAAAGGCAACTTGTGTTTGTATCCCTGCTTATAAATTTTGTTGTTAAACAATATTTAATTGGCTGAGAATTTGCTGTTTATTGTGTAATCTAATCCTTTCCACTTTATCACCTATATTGCCAATTGCAGACATAGGAAATGAAGCTTAACATACATAAAGACAAATTATAGACTGTAATTTCATTCTCTCTACTGTCAGGCATATGTGTTTTCAGGCTGAAAGGCACTATATCTCTGAATTCTTAGAGCAATTTAAATAAAGGGAATTATTCAGGAGATTACTGAAAAGGGATTAGTGGCAAAATTAGGCAGAACAGTGTGTCTCTGTTCCTGCTTGATTCCTCTGCCCTCTTAACTGCCTGAATGACAAAGATAACCCCATTGGTGTGCTGTGCTTCATGAAGCTATTGAGTAACTCAGAGTTCTCTAAATTTGTATCCATTAAAAAAGTAACAAAGTGCATATTGTCTTTATTAATTTTCTTTACCAGGACAAAAGAAATCATTATCAAAAGAAAACAAAACATAATAATGCTGGAGTAGCATTGTCAGTACTTTTTACACATATAATTAGTTATCAGTTTGATAACCTCATTTCCAAAGTCAAATAAATAGCAGTGATATTCAACGCTTCTTGTTGCATGAGATAGTAACACAACTCTGAACTGCTTAGAAAGAAAATGTTGGGCTAATGTACTGACAGAAAATGGACAGAGGACAAAGGTCTTGCTGTCATAATGATTAATTCAGATCAACACAGACTGTCTTTACTGTGGTAATTGGTATCAATCATGATGAAAGTTGAAATTCATGGTTCAGTCTTGCCAGAAGCATGCATAAGAAAGGCCCACCAGGGAAGTTGTACCAAGCAATTCATCAAAGATGCTATCAGTGAGCATCCTTGACATTAACTCATTATCCACATGCCTGGGATTCAGAATAGAGAATACACATTTAAGAATTGGCAGATTAAAAACAATATAAACTAAACATTATATACAGTTAAAGAAAAGGTACATCCCATATGTCTGGGAAAAAAAGGGAAATTCTAATACAGATCATTGGAATTCTTAATGCTATTTGTATTTTAGTTGCATTGCCATTATCTAATTACATAATTATTATGTATAAAGACTATTAGCGATTTTTTTTTGTTTGTTTTACTAACTGATCTTATCATCTTTACTGTTTGGAAAATATAGTATCATACTGTTTCATACAAATATCTACCTGTCATTTTATCCAGCCAAGTGATTGAGAGAGGCCTGCAAGTTCACCTGTATGGATATTTTTAAGAGACTATTAAAGAGTAAAGACTGTCCCTGGAAAAGGAAATGGCAACCTACTCCAGTATTTTTGCCTGGGAAATCCCATGGACAGAGGAGCCTGGTGGGCTAAAGTCCATGGGTTCACAAGAGTTGGACACAAGTTACAGACTAAACCACCACTAGTGACTGTCACAAAAGCTTTATATACCATATCTATTTAGGAATGGTTCAGTTACACACTAGAGAACCCAATCTGGAAAGGTTTAAACTCCGGAAAGAACACAGAGAAAACCCAGGGCTCGTTCAGTGAATGTGTCAATAGCATCAGCATTCAGATTCTTTCCATATCCGCTCCATTGTTCTTAAGGCTTGACTTGTGCCCTTATGAGCTTAAGAAATTATTTTTTCTCTAGGTATTATGGTAATAGTCCAAGTGGAAGAACAGGGAAGAACAATCAACAATAGTTCTTGCCAGATGAGACTACCACCCTACTTATCCCCAGCTAACCTTTATAGGCTTTTGGGAATGAGTCAGTACCCAGAGGTTTTTGCTTGCATCACCAGTTAGCTCTGTATCACTTACTCATCATTCTCTTTAAGAGACTCTAGGAAGTGTTTCTGGTGCTGGGCCTATTGCTGCATCTGTCCAAATTGCAGTTCTTCTCCTCTAAGAAGGAAGAATAGAAATATGGCTATATCATCTGCTCATCTAACAATAATTGCCACACATGTGGATACAGGGGAAGACGCTAGGTGGGATGATTCAAGAGCCAAATTCCTAACACAGTGCTTTCTTGTTGTGTAAAATTAAAGCTGGCTGACCAGAGAAGCTGAGGTACAGGAGGAATGGATTAATAGTGTGAGGTAAGGTCAGAGCATGTGTGCCATACTAAGTTGATCCAGTCATGTACGACTCTTTGTGACTCTATGGACTCTATGAACTGCCCACCAGCCTCCTCTGTCCATGGGATTCTCCAGGCAAGAATACTGGAGTATTGCTGTGCTTTCCTCCAGGGGATATTCCCAACCCAGGGATCGAACCTGCATCTCTATGTTTCCTGCATTGGCAGGCAGGTTTTTAACCACTATATCATCCAAGGAAAGAGAGTAAGAGGCAAGAGAGTCACTTTAAAAATAATAATAATTTATTTATTTTAATTGGAGGTTAATCACTCTGAAGTATTGTGGTGGTTTTTGCCATACATTGACATGAATCAGCCAGTGGCACACATGTGTCCCCCATCTTGAACCCCCCACTCATCTCCCTCCCTACCCCATCCCTCTGGGTTGTCCCAGAGCACTGGGCTTTGAGTGCCCTGCTTCACACATTGAACTTGCACTGATCATCTATTTTACGTGTGGTAATATACATTTTCAATCCTATTCCAAAAGAGTCACTTTTTAAGGTGTTTCACTCCTGGTAAAGAGTTTGGATATTGGAAAGTCTGAGTGAGATGAAAAATCACTGGAAAATTTGAATAGAGATATGAGTCTGATCTTGCTGCAGTTTTGAAAACGGACCCCAGGAGCACAAGATTTGAAATAAGGAAACCAGTAACTATGAATTTCTTGCAATAGGAATGATGTGATATAGATTGGACTATGGTACAAGTTGGAGATGTGATATGAAATGTGCAAGTCTAGTTGTATTGTGACAGTTGACAGGATTTATGGACAAACTGAACTGTAGGTTGTGAGAGAAAAATTAGTCTAACATCAGTCTGTTTATTTTCAATAAAAATAGATGTTGATTTTATCTATCCTGAATTAATGAATGGCCATAATTTTCCTCTCTTTATTACTACTGCAAGTTTTATTGACAGTTATTAATACTAAACCATCACAGTGACCCTCTAACATGGAGAAAAGAGACTGGTCTGCAGTTAACTGTGACTGTGAAATAGTACCCAAATTCTGTGGTCAACATTTTGATGGAGACTTGAATTTCAAAGATTTCTTATATTTTCTTCCCTACGCTCTGACATATTTAATATAGTGGTGGAGTAATTAATTAATTTTAGTGTTGATAGAAGTTGAATGTGAAATTATGGAATCATACTTTCAGAGAAAGGAAACTAAAAAAATTATCTTCTATTTCTTCTACGACTAAAAACAATTTAGGTCTTTCTGCTCTTTGGTCAATATTTTTAGTATGTATTTCCTCATCAGCCCCCTATTATTACCAAATGTTTTTATAAAACACTAGGCAAAGATTTTGGAGCCAAGAAAATAGGCTGTCACTGTTTCAATTGTTTCCCTATCTATTTGAAGTGATAGGACCAGAGGCCATGATCTTAATTTTTTGAATGTTGAGTTTTAAGCCAGCTTTTTCACTCTCCTCTTTCACCTTCAACAAGAGGTTCTATATTTCTTTGTTGTTTTCTGCCATAAGAGTGGTGTCATCTTTAATTTTTATTTTCCTGGGACCCAAAATCACTGCAGATGGTGACTGTAGCCATGATATTAAAAGATGCTTGCTCCTTGGAAGACAAACTATGACAAACCTAGACAGAGTATTAAAAAGCAGAGGCACCATTGAGGATAATGTTTGCTGTGGGTTTGTCATATATAGCTTTTATTATGTTGAGGTATGTCCATTCTATTCCCACTTTCTGGAGGGTTTTTATCATAAATGGATGTTGAATTTTGTCAAAGGCTTTCTCTGCATCTATTGAGATAATCATATGATTTTTATTTTTCAGTTTGTTAATGTGGTGTATTACATTGATTGATTTGTGGATATTGAAGAATCCTTGCATTCCTGGGATAAAGCCCACTTGGTCATGATGCACCTCCCAGAATATTGGAAATAAAAGCAAAAACAAACAAATGGGACCTAATTAAAATCAAAAACTTCTGCACAGAAAAGGAAACTATAAGCAAGGTGAAAAGACAGCCTTCAGAATGGGAGAAAATCATAGCAAATGAAGCAACTGATAAAGGATTAATCTCCAAAATATACAAGCAGCTCCTGCAGCTCAATTCCAGAAAAATAAATGACCCAATCAAAAAATGGGCCAAAGAACTAAACAGACATTTCTCCAAAGAAGACATAAAGATGACTAACAAACACATGAAAAAATGCTCAACATCCCTCATAATCAGAGAAATGCAAATCAAAATCACAATGAGATACCATTTCACACCAGTCAGAATGGCTACTATCCAAAAGTCTACATGCAATAAATGCTGGAGAGGGTGTGGAGAAAAGGGAACCCTCTTATACTGTTGGTGGGAATGCAAACCAGTACAGCCACTATGGAGAACAGTGTGGAGATCCCTCAAAAAACTGGAAATAGAACTGCCATATGATCCAGCAATCGCACTCCTGGGCATACACACCGAGGAAACCAGAATTGAAAGAGACACATGTACTCCAATGTTCATTGCAGCACTGTTTATAATAGCCAGGACATGGAGGCAACCTAGATGTCCATCTGCAGATGAATGGATAAGAAAGCTTTGGTACATATACACAATGGAGTATTACTTAGCCATTAAAAAGAATACATTTGAATCAGTTCTAATGAGGTGGATGAAACTAGAGCCTATTATACAGAGTGAAGTAAGCTGGAAAGAAAAACACCAATACAATATACTAATGCATATATATGGAATTTAGAAAGATGCAAATGATAACCCTGTATATAAGACAGCAAAAGAGACACAGATGTATAGAACAGTCTTTGGGACTCTGTGGGAGAGGGTGAGGATGGGATGATTTGGGAGAATGGCATTGAAACATGTATGTTGTCATATGTGAAATGAATCGCCAGGTCAGGGTCGATGCATGTTACAGGATGCTCGGGACTGATGTGTGGGGATGACCCAGAGGGAGGATAAAGGGAGGAGGGAGGTGGGAGGGGGGTTCAGGAAGGGGAACTCATGTACACCCGGGGTGGATTCATGTCAATGTATGGCAAAACCAACCAATATAATATTGTAAAATAATTAGCCTCCAATAAAAATATAAATAAACAAAGATATATCCCACAGATTCTGATTAAAAAAAAAAAAAAAAGCAGAGGCATTACTTGGCCAACAATGGTCCTTATAGTCAAAGCTATGGTTTTTCCAATATTTATGTATGGATGTGAGATTTGAACCATAAAGCAGGCTAAGTGCCGAAGAATTGATGCTTTTGAACTGTGGTGTTGGAGAACACTCTTGAGAATACCTTGGACTGCAAGGAGAGCAAACTAATCAATCCTAAAGAAAATCAGTCCTGAATTTTCATTGAAAGGGCTGATGCTGAAGCTTCAATATTTTGGCCACCTGATGCAAAGAGGTAACTCATTGGAAAAGACCCTGATGCTGGGAAAGATTGTAGGCTGGAGAAGAGGACAACAAAATATAAGATGATTGGATGACATCACTGACTTAATGGACATGAGTTTAAGCAAACTCCAGAAGATGGCGAAGGACAGGGGAGCCTGACGTGCTGCAGTCCATTGAGTCACAAAGAGTCAGACAAGACTGAGTGATTGAACAACATCAACAAAAATATCTCTGAGGATTGTTTTTAAACTTTCTCTGAATGTCATTATTCCCTCAATTTCATTTATGAGTTCACAAATTCGTATGTTCTTTTTTTCTACTTACATGAATATTATCTATGCATTAGAAAATTCAAAGACTGAATTCTTGAGTTTATCTGAGAGTGTTACTTTTTTTCCATACATTATTTCCTGACTTAATGATTTATCCCTGCTGTCCATTTTCCTTAGATTATTATGTTTTCTAAATTCCCTTTGAACTTTGATTGTATTTCTCTATTGTTTTGAAGCATTTAACATTAGAGCATTCTTATTCTTAATGTTCATCCCTGTTTACCCACAGAAGTGCTATTCAAGTATTTGTAATTTAAATGGCACAGCCACCAATCCATCAGTAAGGTCATTTGGCCAAGCACAGTGAGTCTCTGTCAGGGTGCAATAGTGAAATACAGCACAGTTTAAGGATGTTATAGTCTTTCTGCTTGACTGCTTCAAGGCATTTTTGATTATCACTGAAGCCCAGGAAATTTCCTAGGACTTGTCTCAATACTATTAGATTTGAATACTTTACAGTACAATACAATGTGAACTCAGGAGACCCCGGTTCAATTGCTTGGTTGGAAAGATCCCCTAGAGAAGGGGTAGGCTATCCACTCCAGTATTCTTGGGCTTCCCTTGTGGCTCAGCTGGTAAAGAATCCAACTGCAATGTGGGAGACCTGGCCTGGATTTGATCCCTGAGTTGGGAAGATCCCCTGGAGAAGTGAGAGGCTACCCACTAGTATTCTAGCCTAGAGAATTCCATGGACTAGTCCATGGATTGCAAAGAGTAGGACATGACTGAGCAACTTTCACTTTCACATAAACTCTTTTAGCATATTGATTAATCCCTCAAAACTTTGCTTGAAAAAGTTTTTTCAAATGCTTTTACTCTATTTTTTTCTTAATGGGTATTTGATACAAATATACATTCTCCTTTATTTGTCTTCATAGTTATTACTTTTTCATATTATTTTTAACAAGTTATTTTATATTTCATTTTTGTTTCCTTGGCAGTACCCATTCTATTACACCTTTTTTTTCACTATCTATAGAAAGTTTACTTTTTTTGTGCTGCTTTGTTTTGCTTTTTTTTCTTCCTGAGTTCTACCAGCTATTATTTTGTCTCACCTGCCCTCATCCATACGGACTTCACTGGTGGCTCAGACAGTAAAGAATCTGCCTACCAGTGTTTGATCCCTGGATGGGGAAGATACCCTGTAGAAGGAAATGGCAACCCACTCCAGTATTCTTTCCTTGAGAATCCCATAGACAGAGGAACCTGGTCGGCTAAAGTCCATGGGGTCACAAAACAGTCAGACATGACTTAGCAGTCGAATAACAGCCACAATAATCAACCATTATAACTTCCCTGAATTTTTATATCCAAACCTTGAATTCTATCTTCAAAGCCCTCAGGTTTAAAAAAGTATATTTTCTATCTTGACTCTTAGTTGCCTTACTGCTATATTCTTGCCCCATGTTCTTCACCATCAATTTGATTACACTGTTTCTTTATCTTTTCTTTTTAAATTACACACTATCATTTACTTGAGTCTATGATGGTTCCATTTAGTTTATTAATAATTTTGAACAAGATTGTTCCTATCAGACCAGCAATTGGCAGCTCTTTTATGTAAGGAATGGAAGTCATAGATCTGTAGAAGTGAGAATTCTCCCTCATTCTTAGTCAAAAATCCTTATTTTGTGGCATTGAGTGACTGTGCATATTTGCATATATGTATGTGTGTGAGAGAGAGAGAGAGAAAATTAGTTTACCTTTTTTCCCCTGAGTAACAAAGATCTGGATCTATTAGACTAAAAGCTATTCGTAATTTTACTCTTTAATTGTCCTTTCAGTTGCTTCTTGAAGAAATGATTTTCTGCAGACTGCTTCTGGCAGAAAATGATAATTTTATAGATTTTAAAAAACTCATATATAGTTTATTGTTATAATCATTATTTTACAAAATTAAATTTTTGGTACGTTTTTCAATTTATTGACAGATTGTGGGATGCCTATTAGAATATTGTAAGTAATTTTTTTTTTTAATGAATCCTCTATTCTATTTGAAAAATCAGTTTCCTCTCTAGCCTTATGTTTTTGGCTTCTTTATCTCAGGGTTCGAAGAAGGCAATGGCATTGGAAGAATAAATATTGTAAAAATGAGTATACTACCCAAAGTAATTTATACATTCAATGCAATCCCTATCAAACTACCAACGATCTTTTTCACAGAACTAGAACAAATAATCTCACAGTTTGTATGGAAATGCAAAAAACCTCGAATAGCCAAAGCAATCTTGAGGAAGAAAAATGGAACTGGGGGAATCAACCTGCCGGAATTCAGGCTCTACTACAAAGCCACAGTAATCAAGACAGTATGGTACTGGCAAAAAGACAGAAATATAGATCAATGGAACAAAATAGAAAGCCCAGAGATAAATCCACGCACCTATGGACACCTCATCTTTGACAAAGGAGGCAAGAATATAAAATGGAGAAAAGACAGTCTCTTTAACAAGTGGTGCTGGGAAAACTGGTTGGCCACTTGTAAAAGAATGAAACTAGAACACTTCCTAACACCATACACCAAAATAAACTCAAAATGGATTAGAGAGCTAAATGTAAGACCAGAAACTATAAAACTCCTAGAGGAGAACGTAGGCAAAACACTCTCCGACATAAATCACAGCAGGATCCTCCATGGCCCACCTCCCAGAATATTGGAAATAAAAGCAAAAATAAAAAAATGGGACCTAATTAAAATCAAAAGCTTCTGCACAGCAAAGGAAACTATAAGCAAGGTGAAAAGACAGCCTTCAGAATGGGAGAAAATAATAGCAAATGAAACAACTGATAAAGGATTAATCTCCAAAATATACAAGCAGCTCCTGCAGCTCAATTCCAGAAAAATAAATGACCCAATCAAAAAATGGGCCAAAGAACTAAACAGACATTTCTCCAAAGAAGACATACAGATGGCTAACAAACACATGAAAAAATGCTCAACATCCCTCATAATCAGAGAGATGCAAATCAAAACCACAATGAGATACCATTTCACACCACTCAGAATGGCTGCTATCCAAAAGTCTACATGCAATAAATGCTGGAGAGGATGTGGAGAGAAAGGAACCCTCTTACACTGTTGGTGGGAATGCAAACTAGTACAGCCACTATGGAGAACAGTGTGGAGATTCCTCAAAAAACTGGAAATAGAACTGCCATATGATCCAGCAATCGCACTCCTGGGCATACACACCGAGGAAACCAGAATTGAAAGAGACACATGTACTCCAATGTTCATTGCAGCACTGTTTATAATAGCCAGAACATGGAAGCAACCTAGATGTCCATCTGCAGACGAATGGATAAGAAAGCTTTGGTACATATACACAATGGAGTATTATTCAGCCATTAAAAAGAATACATTTGAATCAGTTCTAATGAGGTGGATGAAACTGGAGCCTATTATACAGAGTGAAGTAAGCCAGAAAGAAAACCACCAATACAGCATACTAACGCATATATATGGAATTTAGAAAGATGCAAATGATAACCCTGTATAAGAGACAGCAAAAGAGACACAGATGTATAGATCAGTCTTTGGGACTCTGTGGGAGAGGGTGAGGGTGGGATGATTTGGGAGAATGTCATTGAAACACGTATGTTGTCATATGTGAAATGAATCACTAGTTCAGGGTCAATGCATGTTACAGGATGCTCGGGGATGGCATGCGGGGATGACCCAGAGGGAGGATAAAGGGAGGAGGGAGGAGGGAGGTGGGAGGGGGGTTCAGGAGGGGGAACTTATGTAAACCCGGGGCGAATTCATGTCAATGTATGGCAAAACCAACCAAAATAATATTGTAAAATAATTTGCCTCCAATAAAAAATAAATTAATTACAAAAAAAAAAAAAGAAGGCAATGGCAAGCCACTCCAGTACTCTTGCCTAGAAAATCCCATAGATGGAGGAGCCTGGTAGGCTGCAGTCCGTGGGGTCGCTAAGGGTCGGACAGGACTGAGCGACTTCATTTTCACTTTTCACTTTCACACATTGGAGAAGGAAATGGCAACCCACTCCAGTGTTCTTGCCTGGAGAATCCCAGGGACGGGGGAGCCTGGTGGGCTTCCGTCTGTGGGGTCACACAGAGTCGGACACGACTGAAGTGACTTAGCAGCAGCAGCATCTCAGGGTTATTGGTTTATGATGTGGGCCCTTATAAATAAGAAGTCACATGAAGTCATTCTAAAGTCTTTTCTCCTTTGCCTTTCTCTTATATGGATTCTTGTAGGTTGAAATATTTGACTTTCGAGCTCCCTTCCAACTAGAAGTGGCTACATATACATGGCATCACCGACTGAATGGACACAGGCGGGAGTTGGTGATGGACAGGGAGGCCTGGTGTGCTGCAGTTCACGGGGCTGCAAAGAGTCAGACACGACTGAGCGACTGAATGGAACTGAACTGAACATATACATTCCTGCCATGTGATGTAGAAAAAAATCTCTATAGAAGTTTTTTTTTTTTTTTTTTGTCATGATTAAAGTAAACCAGTCACCTTTTCCCTCATTCTCTTTGCCTGAACTATGAATGTTGTTTCTGGAACTGCATTGCCACCATGAGGCCACCAGGGAAAAATAAGTCAAATGATAAGTATGGTAGAGAAAAGATAGGGTTCAGAATCTTTAATAGTATGCTGAACCTTTCTAAAAGACCTACTTCCATACTTTTCTATGTGAGTAAACACAATGAACTCTGTACTTATGTTGTTGATTTATGGCTTTTCTGTGATTTAACACTTCTGTGAAGTGATAGAGGAATATCCTGTTTCATACGCAGAGCTTTCTAGGAATGACTTTTTTCAGTCCAAATACCTTTCCTAGTCCTAAAATTAACAAGTTCTTTTAGACACTTAAAGCTCTCTTATGTTCTTCGAAGTATACAGGGCTTCTTATAACCATAGCTCCACTCTCTTTGAACATACTCTAGGTCAGTATTTCTCTCACAATGCTCCTTTATTATAAATATCTATTATTATTCCTTCAATAACAAATGTGTTGAAGTGTCATCTCTGGTGGATACTTTTTCATTCTCTTTCCTGCTTTTATACTGTGTATATTTCAATAAAATTTTATGGTTCTTCATTCTTTTGGTTTGATCCATTTTTCTTCCTGATATATTTTTCTTCTGCTTGGAGGATTTCCTCTAACATTCCTTTTCGTGTTAGTCTGTTGGAGATATATTCTTTTCACCTCCTAGCTCCTAAGTTCACCTTGCTTTGTTGTTGAAAAATATTTTCACTGAATGTAGAATTCTGGGTTGATGGGTTTTACCTTTCAACATTTTGTCCTGCTTCCTTATTGTACTCATTGCTTTGAAGAAGAATTCTGCTGTCATTCTTATTTTTATCCCTATTTTTATAATGGGTCTTTCTACTCTGGCTGCTTTTAAGGGTTTTTATCAGTGTTTTAGAGCAGTTTGACTTTTATTTGTTTTCATGTAGTTTTCTTTATTGTTCTCAGAGTGATTTTGATGAGTTTCTTGAATCTGTGCATTTATGGTTTTCATCTAATTTAGAATTATTTTCAAAATTGTTTTGTAAAATAGCTTTTCTGACACTCCATCCCTCTTTCAAGGACTTCAGTTAACAGTGGCTTGGGTGGTAAATAATCTGCCTGCAATACAGGAGGCCCAAAGGTTTGATCCCTGGATCAGGAAGATGCCCTGGAGAAGGGAATGACTACCCACTCCAGTATTCTTGCCTAAAAAATACCATGGACAGAGAAGCCTGGCAGGCTGCAGTCAATGGGGTTGCAAAGAGTAAGACAGGACTGAGGGACTAACACTTTTTTACAAGGTTCTTTGAAGTTGTTCCATGATTCACTGATGCTCTTTTCTTCCTTCCTTTCCTTTAATTCTTTTTTAGTAACTTCATTTTTTTTTTTTTTTTGGCCATGGCGTAGGGCATGAGGGATCTTAGTTCCCCAACCAGAACACACGCCCTTTGCAGTTGGAACATAGAGTCTCAGCCATTTGACCACAAGGAAAGTCTTTCTATCTTCAATTTGGATAGTCTCTAAAACTATGTCTTTACTATTTATGCTTAAAAAAAGAAATTCTACTTTAAGTGAATCTAAGGAGAGAGGTCATTGTTTCCTGCCATCTGGAAACTAAAAAGATCCTTTTACTAATTGATGCTTTCTAGTGAAAATGTGGTGGCACTCCACTCCAGTACTCTTGTGTGGAAAATCCCATGGATGGAGGAGCCTGGTGGGCTGCCGTCTATGGGGTCGCACAGAGTCAAACATGACTGAAGCGACTTAGCAGAAACAATAGCAGTGAAAATGTAATAAAAATGAGAAGAAAATAAAGAACACTAATAGTAGGGAAAAGAAGCAGTTTCTCTTTATGCTTTCCATCAGATTATATGTATCTAACATATGTTGGTGGCTCAGAGGTTAAAGCATCTGCCTCCAATGCGGGAGACCCGGGTTTGATCCCTGGGTCGGGAAGATCCCCTGGAGAAGGAAACGGTAACCCACTCCAGTATTCTTGCCTGGAGAGTCCCATGGACGGAGAAGCCTGGTAGGCTACAGTCCACAGGGTAGCAAAGAGTCGGACACGACTGAGAGACGGAATGGAACGGAACATATGTAATATATAATTATGATATATATATATATATATATAGATAGATTCCAACTGTTTTTATTACATTTATAATATTTATTATACTCTATAGGTATATATAGGGGAGAGAGTTGAAAACAATACATTGGTTTTAGATAGTAAGAATGAGATAAAATATTTAATATATATCAGTTAATTTTATAGTAAACACTCAAAATAAATATTTTATTATTATATTCTGATTTTTAATTTACTTTTTATGATGTTTTAAGCCACCGATTTGTGGTAACATGTTATAGCAAATTAATACAGTTCCCAAGTACCTTAAAAGTAGAGTATATTCATTCTTACCAGTTAGTTGATATTTTTTTCTTCTGTCCATATTATAGGTTTACTCTGACATTGATACTGTTAATACACCCTTAGGAAAGATACACTGGGCTTTCAAAGAAAAAGATTCTAACATATATTCAGTGAAATGTATAGGAATTCCAGGAAGCCCATATCCCATAAGTCTAAGATTTTTAAATAAATAGTGTGACTTACACATAAAGCAAACAATTTTGACAAAGAGCTGAAATTCTTATAAACTACAAGTTAATTTTATTTAAAAATATTTTCAATCCTTATTTTTTATTGAAGTATAGTTGATTTATCAGAGAAGACAATGGCACCCCACTCCAGTACTCTTGCCTGGAAAATTCCATGGATGGAGGATCTTGATAGGATGCAGTCCATGGGGTCGCTAAAAGTCAGACACGACTGAGCGACTTCACTTTCATTTTTCACTTTGATGCATTGGAGAAGGAAATGGCAACCCACTCCAGTGTTCTTGCCTGGAGAATCCCAGGGACAGGGGATCCTGGTGGGCTGCCATCTATGGGGTCACACAGAGTTGGATATGACTGAAACGACTTAGCAGCAGACTTAGCAGCGGTTGATTTATAATGTGTTAATTTTTGCCTTTAAATTGTGGTGCTGGAGAAACTCTTGAGAGTGCCTTGGACTGCAAGGCGATTAAACAGGTCAATCCTAAAAGAAATCAACCATGAATATTCATTGGAAGGACTGTTGCTGAAGCTGAAGCACTAATACTTTGGTCACCTGATGCAAAGAGCCGACTCTCTGTGACCTCATGGACTGCAGCATGCCAGGCTCCTCTGTCCTCCACTCTCTCCTAGATTTTGCTTAAATTCATGTCAATTGAGTTAGTGATACCATCTATCTCATGAAGTGGTAGCACCTAATTCTTTGCCACTCCTTTCTATTTTTGCCCTCAAAATTTCCCAGCATTAAGGCCTTTTCCAATGGGTAAACCCATGAGACTTTTCCAATAAGTCCTGTCCAGTAGCAGAATTGAAAAGCATCAATTCTTCAACACTCAGACATCTTTATGGTCCAACTCTCATATCCAGTACATGGCTACTGGAAAAACCATAACTTTGAGTATACAGACATTTGTCAGCAAAGTGATGTCTCTGTTGTTGTTTTTTTTAAATTGGAGGCTAATTACAATATTGTATTGGTTTTGCCATACATTGACATGAATCCGTCCGAGGTGTACATGTGTTCCCCATCTTGAAACCCTCTCCCACCTCCCTCCCCATATCATACCTCTGGGTCATCCCAGTGCACCAGCCCCAAGCATCCTGTATCATGCATTGAACCTGGACTGGCTGTCTAGGTTTGTCATATCTTTCCTTCTAAGGAGCAAGCATCTTTTAATTCCATGGACGTAGTCATCATCCATAGTGATTTTGGAACCCAAGAAAATGAAATCTGCCACTGTTTCCATTTATTCCCCTGCTATTTGCCATAAAGTGATGAGACTGGATGCCATGATTTTAGTTTTCTGAATGTTGAGTTTTAAATCAACTTTTTCTCTCTCCTCTTTCACCCTCATCAAGTTCCTCTCACATTCTGCCATTATAGTGGTATCATATGCATATCTGAGGTTGATATTTCTTCTGGGACTCTTTCCTGGCATGATTCTTCTGGGAATGCCAGTCCGGCATTGAGCATCTTTTACTCTGCATAGAAGTTAAATGAGCAGGGTAACAATATACAACCTTGTTGTACTCCTTTCCCAATTTTGAACTAGTCCTTTGTTTCATGTCCAGTTCTAACTGTTGCTTCTTGAATTGCATACAGGTTTCTCAGGAGACTTAAAACTCAACATTGTAACTTAAGTATATTTCAGAGTTTTGCTTTATCAATGAAAGAAATATCCAAATGCAGAATACATCTTGGTGGTCAACATGTCATCTAAAAGCACTTCATTATTTTAGTTAATGTTCTGTGTATGTGTGTCCATCTGATTAACCGTGATAAAAGTTTACTCACAAATTTTTCTCATATGAAAATGTATATCTCCAGAAAGACCTATATACTGTTGTTTATTAAAGTATTGATATCACATGCTAAATTAGTTTAAATTTTGCACTTTTTCTAGAAAACAAAAGTTAGATATTATTCTCAGTTTCGATAACAAACATCAGCCAAGTTACAGATAGAAATTTCCACAGTCTAAGTGTTTCTTGCATCGCCTTCTTACAGCTCAACTATCAGCAAGCTGTTAAGTGCAGCTGACTGCCAAGAAACAGTGAAGAGCCTCATTATTTGGTGTCACTGCAAATCCTAGAGTCTCAATCTCAATAGGATTTTAAACTCCACCTTGTAATCTTTCTGGTATGCACTCTCTCCCATTTCTTTAGAAATTGTTTTCAATTTGTTTTCTATTTTCATCAAATCACCTAGAACAAACTCAATTCCTACATCTCAGAAAGACCGCTAGACAAAACTTTCTAAACTCCATATATTCAAAATATCCCTCCACAGTTATTTCTGCCTTCTCATTCTCTGTACCAAAGGAAGAGACCGTTCTTCTGCTTTTGATGAGTCTCTGCACCTTTGTCAAGTTTACACATCCTCCTGGCTCCACAGTGGAGCTGTTGTTGCATCAGTTACTCCTTCATTCTAGATTTGTATTCTCTCTCTAGTTTTTTTTTTTTTTTTTTATCAGCAGTTTGGTTTAGATTTTTTAAATATTTGCTATTTGTTAATTATAATTTACTTAATCTAGAGAGTATAATTATTATTGTATTTTATTTTGGGAAACAGAGTTGAACTCACATGACCCGAAAGGGATATAATTAGATATCCAGAAAGACAGCAATGTAACTAATGGTGGCATCAGCAGGCATAGCATTTGTTAACATTTAGGCAAGTAAACTCTAGAAGAATTTTTTGTGTCAAACTGTAGGTCAAGAAAAAGTATATGAGTACAAAAATAAGCAAACACCCTATTACTCTAAAGTCAGAAATAGGTATTAGCAAAGAAAAGGTAGGATGATAATTCTGTATCCAGCAGGGTCAGGATTTTGTCTGAATTCTATTATTTTTCCCATAAATTCACAATCCATTCCTAGAACATGTCAACCTAGAACAGAGGTTGACATGTGATATGTTCAGTATACATCATTCATCTGAGTGACCCTACAAGGTGGGAACTATAAAACTGCTGGCTGAGATTAAGGGGGATCAGAAATTGCTGCTCAAGGAAGGAGATGATGAGATGAGGTTATTATAGCTTTGGGAGTTGGAATAGGAAGAACTATACCTTATCTCACTAACTCCCTTCCTTCAAGCTTGAAAATAGGCAATTAAGTAAATTTATATAAAGTTATTTTTTTAACCTGAAAGAGGAAATTGTTACATAGCTCTAAGAATAAATACAAGAAAAAAGTACAGTTGGATGTAATTTGCAAGAATGAAAAGGTGGAAAGTCTAATTTTTTAAAAAGTGAAGAAATTTTCCACTTTTGAATGTCAGTTAAAGAACACTATACTTTGAAAGTATCAATTCAATCATTAAATATATTATTAAATGTATTAAGATGTCATTTTTTTTATTGGTCAAGAAAACGTAAAGATGATCAAGATATTCTAAATTTTGAACAGTAATAACTGGGTTAGAGACGTTTGTGGAGAATTTTTTCAGAACTCTTATAAAATTTAAAAAAATAATTACTATTTTGCCAAGGCAGATTTGTTCTTAAATAGATAAAATGGGACAAAATTGAAAGGTAGAAAATTTTTTTTCTATAAGTATAATTATAGAGAGATCAAGTTTTAATGATATGGTGATGAGTATATTCTTACTGGTTATGCTTCTCACTCCTAGTAATACTTTAGATGATTCTTGTTTCCTTCATGTATGATAACTAAGTCAAAACTTCCTCTTCACTATTCCTTTCTTGCTTTTCATTTGAAATATAAACAGCAGGAGAAGAAAGTGAAAGGGAAAGTTTTGGTTTCATTATCATAGCTGAAGAAATGAGGATACAGAATGACATAAATAGATAGAAGTAAGGAGTAATAAGGAATATGGGTTCAAGTAGGTATTATTTTATGTTATCATCCTTTTTTGATATCTCTATTAGTTTCATTTACTAATTCATAGAATAAGAAACTTTTGCAAATTTTAACCATCCATGGTTTTTGTGCATTTTGTGTGAAACTTCATACCCCAATAATAAAATGGCAACAATGAAACTATAATTTTCTTTGATTTCATGTGGTCAGTTAGTAAGAAATATGTTTGGGTGAGGATCACATTTTTATTTTGTGCATAGACACTATGTTTACAGAAAAAACTGGTCGGATATTTCAAATTTTACATCACTTTTTTCCTAATGAATAAACAGGAAATCATTATGTCAGGAAGCATTGTAAACTATATGACTTATTTTGAAAACTGAAATTCTCATTTAGACAACTCATACCCCAAGAGGTATTATATTGAATGAAATATTATAAAAGTCAGCAGATTAACATGGATTTAGTAAAGTGTTGTTTTCTTTAATATAAAGTTAAATACACTCATTTCCCTTGAGTTAGTTAAAGAGTTTGGTGAAATAATTTAGAAAGATGATAACGATAACCCTGTATACGAGACAGCAAAAGAGACACAGATGTACAGAACAGTCTTTTGGACTCTGTGGGAGAGGGTGAGGGTGGGATGATTTGGGAGAATGGCATTAAAACATGTGTATTATCATATGTGAAACGAATCGCCAGTCCAGGTTTGATGCATAATACAGGATGCTCGGGGCTGGTGTACTGGGATGAACCAGAGGGATGGGATGGGGAGGGAGGTGGGAGGTGAGAGGGGGGTTCAAGATGGGGAACACATGTACACCCGGGGCAGATTCATGTCAATGTATGGCAAAACCAATACAATAATGTAAAGTAAAAATAAATAAATAAATAATATGTTCTCTTTGGCCACTTCCAAAAAAGAAAAAAGAAAATAAGTGCTGGAGTGGTCTGAAAAAAAAACCTCAAATTGAAAAATTAGTAAGCAGCATTAATAAGTCTGGGTTGAAAAGATTCTGAGTTAAGGTGCATTTCAGGCATCTATTTTGATGTCTTTTTAAAAAATCAGGTATAACGTTCTTAATATCTGCCAAAACAGACATTATTCTACAATTAAGGATATTGTTTTACCTCCAAGAATTGTCCAACCAGAGGAAACGATTTGTTCTGAGAGGGACAAGTAGGAGAGATGAGTACTGTTTGAGGTGTAGAGCCCTCTCAGAGATCCTTGGGCAATGATGGCCAACCCTTACGAAGATCCACAGTGGTACTAAGTGGGCACTGCAGAGGAGGGACACAGCTTGCAGATTTCCCATCAGAAAATAATTGAATGTGGATTTGGCATTGACTAACTACAATACTTTGGCCACCTGCAGCGAAGAGTTGACTCACTGGAAAAGACTGATTCTGGGAGGGATTGGGGGCAGGAGAAGAAGGAGACGACAGAGAATGAGATAGCTGGATGGCATCACCAACTCGATGGACATGAGTTTGAGTGAACTCTGGGAGTTGGTGGTAGACAGGGAGGCCTGGCGTGCTGTGATTCATGGGGTCACAAAGAGTTGGACACGACTGAGCGACTGAACTGAACTGAATGTGAAAAAGCCTGCCTTTGAACTACCATATATTTGTGTTTACTTTCTAATGAATTGTTGAATATAAAATTGACAATTAAGATAAACTAGGGAGAAGGCAATGGCAAGCCACTCCAGTACTCTTGCCTAGAAAATCGCATGGACAGGGGAGCCTGGTGGGCTGCAGTCCATGGGGTCGCTACTAGTCGGACATGACTGAGCGACTTCACTTTCGCTTTTCACTTTCACACATTGGAGAAGGAAATGGCAACCCACTCCGGTGTTCTTGCCTGGAGACTCCCAGGGACGGGGGAGCCTGGTTGGCTGCCGTCTATGGGGTCACACAGAGTCGGACACGACTGAAGTGACTTAGCAGCAGCAGCAGCAGCAGGGCTTGTTGAATCTTCAATAACTTCATTTTATAAATATCATTTCTCATTTGTTACATATATATATACAAATATATAATATATAATCATAGATAGGATTAATGTTCGAATAACAAGATTCAAAAAAATGATCTAGGGTCTACTTTGTCAGAAATATTAACATGAAAGCACTTTTACTTTCACAGACAGAATTGATAAGCTCTTCTTTTCAAAAGGTTGACAAAAACAAAAATTAAAGGTTTACCGCAATCTGATCAGAAACATGAACATTATTTTGCAATTCTAAATTTTGCTAAGCTGTGCCTTGTTATTATGTCTGTGAGTGGTTTTTCCATTGTTTCGACTCTAAGGCAATGTAGCTGTTTCATTGTTCAATAAAACTGTATATATGTTTAACTGTCTTGACTGACAATGTGTGAATACTGTCTATGCAGTATGTGCTGCATTCTTTGAAAGTACATAATATTTATTACGGAGAGGGCAATGGCAAGCCACTCCAGTACTCTTGCCTAGAAAATGGCATGGACAGAGGAGCCTGGTGGGCTGCAGTCCATGGGGTTGCTACTAGTCCGACACGACTGAGCGACTTCACTTTCACTTTTCACTTTCACACATTGGAGAAGGAAATGGCAACCCACTCCAGTGTTCTTGCCTGGAGAATCCCAGGGACGGTGGAGCCTGGTGGGCTTCCATCTATGGGGTCACACAGAGTCGGACACGACTGAAGTGACTTAGCAGCAGCAGCAGCAGCAATATTTATTAACGAAAGTGTTTTGTATTATATGACGAAAAATTTGAGAATATTTGGATATTATTTTTCTTAAGTTTTCATAAATGTGGCCTAACAGGATGCTTTCTTGTTTACAGGGCTTCTGTCTTAGATTGAAAGTAATTTTTTAAAAATTAAAATTTGGTACAACTGAGAATCAACAACTGAGCCCAGGGATTCACATGTTAGTCAGATTAGATGTATTATTCATTTGTCAATTGATCTGAGATTAGAGTCAGACTATGGGAAGAATTCAGGCTTCCCTGGTGGCTCAGAATTTAAAGCATCTGCCTCCAGTGCGGGAGACCCGGGTTCGATCCCTGGGTCGGGAAGATCCCCTGAAGAAGGAAACGGTAACCCTCTCCAGTATTCTTGCCTGGAGAATCCCATGGACGGAGAAGCATGGTAGGCTACAGTCCACGGGGTCGCTTAGAGTCAGACACGACTGAGTGACGGAATGGAACGGATGGGAAGAATTCAGAAAAGTAAATGGATTAAAAAAAAAATAATAATCCAAACACTTGGGGAACAACTAATTACTGTCTCCAAAGACAGCTGTTCAAAGCAGTCTCTTTGTGGTTGCTTGGTTCAGACATGTTAACATCTCAGAGCTTCCACATCCACAACAAAATAGAATTTGAGGATTAAAATAGATCAGCTACATAAATGCATATTGTTTGACACATAATGGATGCATATTGCATTTGCTGATAATAATTACTTAAATCATTATTTGTTGTCTTTCAGACTTAAGATCCAACCACTTTCTATTGTTTTTCCAAATGGTGGGTTCTGGAGACTTTATTTTTATTTCTCAAACATCATAATTATTTTTTCTTCTTATCACATATATCATTTATCTCTAATTTATTAATGTAACAACTACTTAATTAAATGCCTATGTACAAGAGATTTCAACACTGGATGATGTAATTATGGGATGAAACTATGGCTATCATATAATCTTTTGTCCATTGCCAAGCACTAGACCAAATAATTGTTAAATAATGCAACTTATTTATAATGGAGCCCTGAATAAATGGCTCTCCTCAGGGCTGCTCATTCACATTTTTCTTATTCACTCATACTTCAAGTTGAATTTGAGTATCTACTATGTGTATAACATTGTGGAAGGTAGCCTATAGTTGTAAAAGGGAAACACATCTCAAGAATTTAGATGAAGTGTAATTTAGAAACTGATCCTTGGTGAAAAACTTTAGGATAACTATAGAAGAAGGCCAGAAATTGATTGAATGATCTTACTTATAGAACACAGGTCTAATTCAATGATAATACTCAATTCCATTAAATAACATTTATTTAGATATATTTTCTCATAATCAACCTCACAATGGTCATTCATATGCCAGCAACAAACACAAAGAAAATTTAAAATACAATAGCAGGAAAACTGTAAATTTTCAGGAAATAAATATAAGCGAAGTTATATAGGACTTCTTTATAGGATAGCATGTAATGTTACTGAGAGAAACTGATAAAGATGTAAACATATGAGGATATCTACTGTTTGCAATAACCAAAAATGTTAAGTGCAGCTAGCAAAGGGAAGTGCACAGGAAGGGGCCCAAGGTATGCCAATGTTTAGAGACCATGGGAAAAAGGACGAAACAACACATGAGACTAAGAAGGAGAAATCCAAGAAGTAGGAATAAAGTAAGGTTAAATATGATGTTATGAAAGTCAGTTGAGTGTTAGTAGAATAAGAGACTGATTCCCCTTATCAAGTCCATAGGGGTGAGTCCTTGGTACCCACCAACAGGACTTAGGTATATTTTTACAAGGTTGACTTCCACATGGAAGTCATTGGTAACCTTTCAAAGACCTAATGAAGGACATAGAGTGTTCAAAAGAGAATGGACATTTTTTTCTTTCTCTAGAAGGAGGGAGGAAAACTGAGTGGGAGCCTGATGGGTAAAGGTTGTCATGAGAATTATTAAAATATATGTGCTGATGGATGGGAAATTTCCATTAAGAGGAAGGGGTGATAATGCAAAAGAGAAGATAGATATCTGTTAAAACAACATCCTTGAGTAGGAGAGAAGTCATATGATCTAGAACAAGATTGAAGAAAGTGGTCTTAGCCTTTGGTGTGGACAGTATATTCAGAACAAGTGTAAAGAAAATAATGTATGTGGTGGATATGCATGGACACATACATCTGCATAACTGTGGCCATGGACGTTCTGTTTCATCCACTTAAATTTACTGAATGAAATAGAAACCAAGCTCCTCATTTAAGGATGAGAATAGGAGATGGGTAGTTAAAGATAATAAGAGAGAAGGATTGCAGTATTCACCTAGGAGAATGGGAAAACGAATGGACTGGGGACAATTTAGTATTATTTCCAAGTAGTATTAATAGCCTTTGAATACACCCATAAAGAATGTAAAATGAAAATACTCATAATGTCACAGAATCAAAATATATTTAAAATGTGCTTTATGCCTACAGTGCAAACTACAAGTGATGTTGCTCAGTCGTGTCCGACTGTTTGTGACCCCATGGACTGTACAGTCTATGGAATTCTCCAGGTCAGAATACTGAAGTGGGTAGCCTTTCCCTTCTCCAGGGGATCTTCCCAACCCGGGGATCAAATCTAGGTCTTCCACATTGCAGGTGGATTCTTTACCAGGTGAGCCACAAGGGAAGCCAAAAGTTACAAAGCCATATGTAAATAAGTTGTGCAAAGACAATTTATGTATGAATAAAATTACATTATAGAATGATAGAATTTATGTCAGGGCTGTAAAATAGTAATTATTGATGATTATGTGATATAATTATGATGAGGTTCTTTTCTTTATCTGTATTTCTGAATTTCAATGTTTTGTAATTTATAAATATTGAGTTAATAACAAACATACATTTCAGGAATTTTTATATGTAAGCTAAGAAGAAAAATGATTATGAAAATAAACACATGTATTCTTTATCTAAATTTAGCAGTGATTAATACTTTATCTTATTTACTGAATAAATCTCCTTTCTCTCTCTCCCACACAGAAGTGTATTGTACACTTCAACCCTAAATACTTCAGTATGTATCTCCTAAAAATGATATTCTCTACCTAGCCATTATGCCATTATCACACAAAAGAAAATAAATGATAATGTTATTACTTTATGTAATATTTCTAAGCCTAAATTAAAAATTATTTTCATTCTGAAATTTATTTTATAGCCTAAAAATTCAAAACGATTCTAATTCTTTATAAAATATTTTATTTCTATTTTACTTTCATCTTATTCAATTTAACCATCTTTATATTTTCATTCAAAGTTGCCACATTTTGAATAGTTTAGGTTAGCTCATTTGTGGAACACACTATAGTGTGAATTTTCCTGATTGTTTCCTTATGACTAGTGAGTTTATTAAAATATTTACATTCAAACCTATCTTACACCCAATAGTTTGCAACAGGAAAAATGTAGACAATATTCTGTAATGACTAAAAATGGGAAGTAACCTTATGTGTAGCAACAATAATTTATCTATTAAAGTATTATAATGCCCATTCTATTAGGACTACTACAAGGATTTAATGAAATAAATTATGTAGAGTATGTAAAATACATTAAAAAATATTTATCATTAATATTAAAAATACTTATCATTAATGGTTATCAGTAAATATTGAATGAATTCTATCATTTGAGTTCTTTTTTTTTCTTTTAAAATTTGTTTATTCTTAATTGGAGGATAATAGTTTTATAATACTGTGTTGGTTTATGCTATATATAAACATGAATCAACCATAGATGTACATATGTCCCCTCCCTCTTTTTTTCCCGTATATTATAGGTTTTATTTTTTCAGTTTTTTAATATAAATTTATTTATTTTAGTTGGAGGATAATTACTTTACAATACACAATATTGTAGTGGTTTTTGCCATACATTGATGTGAATCAGCTATGGGTGTGCATGTGTTCCCCATCCTGAACACCCCTCCCATCTCCCTTCCCATCCCATCCCTCTGAGTCATCCCAGTGAACCAGCCCCGAGCACCCTGTCTCATGCATCAAACCTGGACTGAGATTCGTTTCACATATGGTAATATACATGTTTCAGTGCCATTCTCCCAAATCATCCCACCCTCACCCTCTCCCACAGTGTCCAAAAGACTGTTCTATACATCTGTGTCTCTTTTGCTGTCTTGCATACAGGGTTATTTTTACCATCTTTCTAAATTCCATATATATGCATTAGTATACTGTATTGGTATTTTTCTTTCTGGCTTACTTCACTCTGTATAGTAGGCTCCAGTTTCATCCACCTCATTAGAACTGATTCAAATGTATTCTTTTTAATGGCTGAGTAATACTCCATGTGTCGGAGAAGGCAATGGCAAGCCACTCCAGTACTATTGCCTAGAAAATCCCATGGATGGAGGAGCCTGGTAGGCTGCAGTCCGTGGGGTCGCTAAGGGTTGGACACGACTGAGTGACTTCACTTTCACTTTTCACTTTCACACATTGGAGAAGGAAATGGCAACCCACTCCAGTGTTCTTGCCTGGAGAATCCTGGGGACAGAGGAGCCTGGTGGGCTTCCGTCTATGGGGTCACACAGAGTCAGACACGACTGAAGTGACTTAGCAGCAGCAGCAATACTCCATGTGTATATGTACCAAAGCTTTCTTATCCTTTTGTCTGCAGATGGACATCTAGGTTGCTTCCATGTCTTGGCTATTTTAAACAGTGCTGCAGTGAACATTGGGGTACAGGGGCTTCTTTCAATTCTAGTTTCCTCAGTGTGTATGCCCAGGAGTGAGATTGCTGGGTTGTATGACTGTTCTATTTCCCGTTTGTTAAGGAATCTCCGGGAGCTGATGATGGACAGGGAGGCCTGGCATGCCTCATGGGGTCGCAGAGAGTCGGACACGACTGAGCGACTGAACTGAACTGAACACTGTTCTCCATAATGGCTGTAGTAGTTTGTATTCCCACCAACAAGGTAAGAGGGTTCCATTTTCTCCACACCCTCTCTAGCATTTATTGCTTGTAGACTTTTGGATAGTGGCCATTCTGACTGGCGTGAAATGGTACCTCACTGTGGTTTTGATTTGCATTTCTCTGATGATGAGTGATGTTGAGCATCTTTTCATGTGTTTGTTAGCCATCTGTATGTCTTCTTTGGAGAAATGTCTGTTTAGTTCTTTGGCCCATTTTTTGATTGGGTTGTTTGTTTTTCTGGAATTGAGCTGCAGGAGTTGCTTGTATATTTTTGAGTTTAATCCTTTGTCAGTTGCTTCATTTGCTATTACTTTCTCCCATTCTGAAGGCTGTCTTTTCACCTTGCTTATAGTTTCCTTTGCTGTGCAGGAGTTTTTTTTATTTTAATTAGGTCCCATTTGTTTGTTTTTGCTTTTATTTCCAATATTCTGGGAGGTGGGTCATGGAGGATCCTGCTGTGATTTATGTCAGAGAGTGTTTTGCCTATGTTTTCCTCTAGGAGTTTTATAGTTTCTGGTCTTACATTTAAATCTTTAATCCATTTTGAGTTTATTTTTGTGTATGGTGTTAGAAAGTGCTCTGGTTTCATTCTTTTACAAGTGGTTGACCAGCTTTCCCAGCACCACTTGTTAAAGAGATTGTCTTTTCTCCATTGTATATTCTCACTTCCTTTGTCGAAGATAAGGTGTTCATAGGTGTGTGGATTTATCTCTGGGCTTTCTATTTTGTTTCATTGATCTATATTTCTGTCTTTATGCCATTCCCATACTGTCTTGATGACTGTGGCTTTGTAGTAGAGACTGAAGTCAGGCAGGTTGATTCCTCCAGTTTCTTTCTTCTTTCTCAAGATTGCATTGGCTATTCGAGGTTTTTTTGTATTTCCATACAAATTGTGAAATTGTTTGTTCTAGTTCTGTGAAAAATACTGTTGATAGTTTGACAGGGCTTGCATTGAATCTTTAGATTGCTGTGGGTAGTATACTCATTTTCACTATAGTGATTCTTCCAATTCATGAACATGGTATATTTCTCCATCTATTAGCGTCCTCTTTGGTTTGTTTCACCAATGTTTTATAGTTTTCTATATATAGGTCTTTTGTTTCTTTAGGTAGATACATTCCTAAGTGTTTTATTCTTTTCGTTGCAATGGTGAATGGAATTGTTTCCTTAATTTCTCTTTCTGTTTTATCATTGTTAGTGTATAGGAAAGCAAAAGATATTTTTGTGTTAATTTTATATCCTGCAACTTTACTATATTCATTGATTAGCTCTAGTAATTTTCTGGTGTAGTCTTTAAGGCTTTCTATGTATAGGATCATGTCATCTGCAAACAGTGAGAGTTTTACTTCTTCTTTTCCAATTTGGATTCCTTTTATGTCTTTTTCTGCTCTGATTGCTGTGGCCCAAACTTCCAAAACTATGTTGAGCAGTAGTGGTGAGAGTGGGCACCCTTGTGTTGTTCCTGACTTTAGGGGAAATGGTTTTGATTTTTCACCATTGAGGATAATGTTTGCTGTGCGTTTGTCATATATAGCTTTTATTATGTTGATATATGTTCCTTCTATTCCTGATTTCTGGAGGGTTTTTTTATTTTAATCATAAATGGATGTTGAATTTTGTCAGACTTTCTCTGCATCTATTGAGATAATCATATGTATTTTTTTCAATTTGTTAATGTGGTGTATTACGTTGATTGATTTTGTATTCTCACATTGAATGAAATCTGCCATTTTTAAAGCAATCATTCAATTTATAAAATTTAAAAAATACATTAAATATTTACCCTCACAAGTAGTAAGAGATCTATACATTTTAAAATCCCATTTTAAGTTATTTGTGGCCATTAGAAATATGACATTATTTAGTGTTGAAATGTACAATAAGCATGAAATGTACAGCAGTATCATATCACATTGTCTGTGAATCCAAGTTAGTGGTCATAATTAGCATTTTTAAAATAATAAAATATAAAAGAAAACAAAAAATAGAATAAACAAGGAGAAAATACCAACAGAAAAATAAGAAAAATAAATGATGCTTAAGGTTGAGATAATAGTATCATTTTTGATGCTTCTTCTCAGAAGTTCTGATATAATCCTTCAAGATAAATTATGTACGTGCTTGTGCTTAGATTTTTGGCTCCAAGATTATAGATTATGACTTCAAATAATCACTTTTTTGACTTTGTCTTATATCTCTCACCTTCAATACTTGAAATATTTTGTATTGATCACCTTTAAAAATGTATATTACAAGGAAAAACCATTTTCCCTCACTCTGATAATTTGAAAAATAGGTTTGACTTTGATTGATGTCCACTTGAGATCAGTAAGATAATTTATTGACATTACTATGTTGATTTTGCAATATATCTCAGGCATAAAGAGTGTAGATGGAGCTGTGGACTATTGTAATAATTGTAAGATCTATGTTGTGAGAATATTATCCAGATTCTATAAAATTATTAATATTCTTATTATGGTTATCAAAAACAATTTCAATACCAAATTTCCATCATTAATATTTTATTTACAATTAACATATTTTCACAGAATATCCAATTAAATTTTGATGAGAACAACTTTTGGAAATAAAATTTTAGAGGTAAAAGTACTACCTTTTCAAGTCTTTTATTATACATGATCAAACAGAAATTAAGAAAATTTGTACTGATTTTATTCCCGTGAGGAAAGCAAAAGAGATATTTCCAACAGCATGGTTAAAACTGCTTGCATTTGCTAATTTAGCTGTACATTTATAGAATGTGTTGTAGTTGTTATTTGTACTTGCATTTATAGAATGTACTATTACTATTAATAGTAAGTTAATATTTGAACACATATGTTAATAACTGAAACTATTTAACTACGTGTACCTCATGCGATGAGTTGACTCACTGGAAAAGACTCTCATGTTGGGAGGGATTGGGGGCAGGAAAAGAAGGGGACGACAGAGAATTAGATGGCTGGATGGCATCACCAACTCGATGGACATGAGTTTGAGTGAACTTTGGGAGTTGGTGATGGACAGGGAGGCCTGGCGTGCTGTGATTCATGGGGTCGCAAAGAGTCGGACACGACTGAGTGACTGAACTGAACTGAACTGAACTGAATATCAGGAAAATTGTTTTATATTCATACATATATAGAGAGAGTGTTTAGGTTTAACACTTGTCAGATACTTCAAATCTGTATCTTTACCTGGAGTTTTAGTGATAAGTTTATAGAACTAATATACAATTTTTGAAAATATGAACAAGCATAATCCTTGGGGTAATTGGTAAAATAATTAAGCAGCTCACTAAATAATGAGTCATCTAGCATAAACTAAATGCATAGCTAATTATTGGGCATTTCGAATATGGAAATTAAAGGCTATTATAATTTTGTTTACGGATTTCGAAATCCAATGACTAAGAGAGGTTTTTTATTTTAGGTTTTTTTAACTTAAGGGAAAAAAGTATGTGAAACTAAAGAAATTGGATGTTCCTAAACAAGTAAGAGGATGTCAAGGAATGTAATACTTTAGCTTGGTTTTAATTGGCTTTAACCAATTAAGGGGACATGGAGTAGGGGAGAAGTGTTTTCAGGTAGGAGGAAAAGTCAAATATGGGAAACTATTGGACTTCTAGAGGTATTCAAGGCTATGTAAATGAATTGATGTAGAAGAAAAGGGTTAATATTGAGTTTGGAGAAGATGAGATTGGAGGATAAGCAGAGGAGGGATACTAAATCTAATTTATAAAAAACCCAAAGACACTATAGAAGCATTTTAAGCCAGTAAGTGACATGATTAAAATTCTTCATTTTCAAAGAAATTACATTAACAGTGATGGGACAAATAAGGTAAGTAGACCTTCAGTCTAAGGATCCGTTCCATTCCCGTTCCGTCGCTCAGTCGTGTCTGACTCTTTGCGACCCGGTGGACTGTAGGCTACCAGGCTTATCCGTCCATGGGATTCTCCAGGCAAGAATACTGGAGTGGGTTACCGTTTTCTTCAATCTAAGGATAGTTTGATATTAATTAGGTTTCACTGGCAGAAGATATCATGGACATTGTGTGTAGATGATAATGAAATGGTTTGGCTCTAAGGAAAAGGCTAAAAGATTGTATCAGAGGCCCTTATCTATCTCTATTTTTCTTCCCAATTATTTTCTCTAATTGAAGAATGGACATTAAGCACCAAACTATAATTGTTATTGTCTTTATAAGCTTCACGAATTAGCAGTTTCATCTGCCTTCCCTATATGGGCTGATGATGATAGAACCCAGGAAGTGTTCTGCTGTGATTTTAATGGCTAGAATGAAGGCCAGGATCCATTATGTGATGTTTATTGCTATCCTAAAAATGAACTTTATTGCTATATTAGTACCATTATGCTATTATGTATATTGATCACGTGATTTGGGTCATTTAATAGTTTAATTTTTATGAAGATTACAGTTTTTTTTTCCTTTTACCACCATTTACTTTCATCTATTCTTTCCAACCCAGCAATTTAATATTTAATTGTTAGAAAAATTGAAAAATATGCTACAGTTGGCCCTAGAAATGGATGGAATGAATAAATACACTTAGCCTAGTTGTGGTTTGCACTATGTATCGAGGCATATACTAAGTTTAAAAATATTTTCAAGAAAAATGAGAATGTTCAGTCAGATCATATGAAAGTCTATTCTAGTCCTAAGATCTTATTTTATGTATTTTTTGCAAGATGGTTTTTCTGACACATATTTAATATAACACAATCAAGTCTTTCTCCTCAAAAATAGATTTGACACAGTAAATTGTTTTAGAGGATATTTGATTTTTTTCTGTTGTGAATGCAAATTGAGGAAAAGCCTACAAGTAAAATCCACATTCAAATTCAAACAAAAAATATAGTAGAAGAGTTACCATCTAGTACCAAAAATAGTAAATGCTGAAGGAAATCAGTTTAAATTGGTAAATAATATTTTCCAGAAATTATCATTGGTATAAATAACAAAATTATTTTTATAATGAATTTTTAAACTCTAATTGCTGTATTTGTCCTCAAATACAATTTTGAGAAGATACCAGACCTCATGATATAGGAGGTGATAAAAGGGGAGAAAAATTTATTTTTAGGAGAATTTAAGGACTTGAATATAGGCAAGAAAAAAAAACAAATATATAATATGTATAGCATAGTGAATGATAAAAACTTAGGAATCAATGAAGTAAAGAAAATGTATAGGAAGTTTTGAGGAAGAAAATGGGTAATTAGGAAAGATTCAATTAAGTAATTATAATTCCAATAGCTCAGAGAGTAGCTGAGAGGTCTGGAAGAACAGTATTATGGTCAGAAAGATGGACAAGTTCAAAGGTTCTGGATGTCATCATCCTGTAATATTTGAGAAATGGAAGAAGCATAATGATAAAAGATACAGTGAGAAAAGAGGAGGATATTAGAAGATGAGACTGAGAAAAAACAAAACAGCAGATTATGTAGGGTTCTATAGGTCAAAGTAAGGATCTTAACATTTTCCTGATTTAAGTGAGTTGGAGAGGTTTGAGCAGAGGAATGGCTAATTCTCTCTATATAAAAAAAATCATTTTAGCTTTTATTTGGAGAATAAAATGCAGTGTGGGAGAGTAGCAAAATTTGGAATCAGATTCACAGTGGGGTCTGGTCCAAAGTTGCAGCAGAAGAGGTGATAAGAAATATTGAATTCTGGGGATATCCTGGGAAGAAACAAACCCTGTAAATATAATAGATATCACACAGGAGGAAATCATGGATAATTTTGAAAGGGAAGGTTAAGAAATCAAAACTGGGCATGTTACATTTAAAACATAAAAATGTCTATTATGCATATGTCTGGAGTTCAGAAAAGATCAATCAGTTCAATTCAGTTCAGTTGCTCAGTCGTGTCTGACTCTCCGCGACCCCATGAAAAACAGCACGCCAGGCCTCCCTGTCCATCACCAACTCCCGGAGTTCACTCAAACTCATTTCCATAGAGTCGGTGATGCCATCCAGCCATCTCATTCTCGGTCGTCCCCTTCTCCTCTCGCCCCCAACCCTTCCCAGCATCAGAGTCTTTTCCAGTGAGTCAACTCGTCGCAGGAGGTGGCCAAAGTATTGCAGTTTCAGCTTTAGCATCAGTCCTTCCAATGAACACCCAGGATCGATCTCCCTTAGAATGGACTGGTTGGATCTCCTTGCGGTACAAGGGACTCTCAAGAGTCTTCTCCAACACCACAGTTCAAAAGCATCAATTCTTCGGCAATCAGCTTTCTTCACAGTCCAACTCTCACATCAATACATGACCACGGGAAAAACCATAGCCTTGACCAGACGGACGTTTGTTGGCAAAGTAATGTCTCTGCTTTTCAATATACTATCAAGGTTGGTCATAACTTTCCTTCCAAGGAGTAAGCGTCTTTTAATTTCATGGCTGCAATCAGCATCTGCAGTGATTTTGGAGCCCCCCAAAATAAAGTCTGACACTGTTTCCACTGTTTTTCCATCTATTTCCCATGAAGTGATGGGACCAGATGCCATGATCTTTGTTTTCTGAATGTTGAACTTCAAGCCAACCTTTTCACTCTCCTCTTTCACTTTCATCAAGAGGCTTTTGAGTTCCTCTTCACTTTCTGCCATAAGGGTAGTGTCATCTGCATATTTGAAATTATTGATATTTCTCCCAGCAATCTTGATTCCAGCTTCTGCTTCTTCCAGCCCAGCATTCATCATGATGTACTCTGCATATAAGTTAAATAAGCAAGGTGACAATATACAGCCTTGACGCACTCCCTTTCCTATTTGGAATCAGTCTGTTGTTCCATGTAAAGTTCTGACTGTTGCTTCCTGACCTGCATACAGATTTCTCAAGAGGCAGGTCAGGTGGTCTGGGATTCCCATCTCTTTCAGAATGTTCCACAGTTTATTGTGATCCACACAGTCAAAGGCTTTGGCATAGTCAATGAAGCAGAAATAGGTGTTTTTCTGGAACTCTCTTGCTTTCTCCATGATCCAGCAGATGTTGGCAATTTGATCTCTGGTTCCTCTACTTTTTCTAAAACCTGCTTGAACATCTGGAAGTTCAAGGTTCACATATTGCTGAAGCCTGGCTTGGAGAATTTTGAGCATGACTTTACTAGCGTGTGAGATGAGTGCAATTGTGCGGTAGTTTGAGCATTCTTTAGCATTGCCTTTCTTTGGGATTGGAATGAAGACTGACCTTTTCCAGTCCTGTGGCCACTGCTGAGTTTTCCAAATTTGCTGGCATATTGAGTGCAGCACGTTCTCAGCATCATCTTTCAAGATTTGAAATAGTTCAACTGGAATTCCATCACCACCACTAGCTTTGTTCGTAGTGATGCTTTCTAAGGCCCACTTGACTTCACATTCCAAGATGTCTGGCTCTAGGTCAGTGATCACGTTATTGTGACTATCTTGGTCGTGAAGATCTTTTTTGTACAGTTCTTCTGTGTATTCTTGCCACCTCTTCTTCATATCTTCTGCTTCTGTTAGCTCCATACCATTCTTGTCCTTTATCGAGCCCATCTTTGCATGAAATATTCCCTTTGAATCTCTAATTTTCTTGAAGAGATCTCTTGTTTTTCCTCTTCTGTTGTTTTCCTCTATTTCTTTGCATTGATCGATGAGGAAGGCTTTCTTATCTCTCCTTGCTATTCTTTGGAACTCTCCATTCAGATGTTTATATCTTTCCTTTTCTCCTTTGCTTTTCACTTCTCTTCTTTTCACAGCTATTTGTAAGGCCTCCTCAGACAGCCATTTTGCTTTTTTGCATTTCTTTTCCATGGGGATGGTCTTGGTCCTTGTCTCCTGTACAATGTCATGAACCACCGTCCAGAGTTCATCAGGCACTCTATCTATCAGATCTAGTCCCTGAAATCTACTTCTCACTTCCACTGTATAATCATAAGGGATTTGATTTAGGTCATACCTGAATGGTCTAGTGGTTTTCCCTACTCTTCAATTTAAGTCTGAATTTGGCAATAAGGAGTTCATGATCTGAGCCACAGTCAGCTCCTGGTCTTGTTTTTGCTAACTGTATAGAGCTTCTCCATCTTTGGCTGCAAAGAATATAATCAATCTGATTTCGGTGTTGACCATCTGGTGATGTCCATGTGTAGAGTCTTCTCTTGTGTTGTTGGAAGAGGGTGTTTGCTATGACCAGTGCGTTCTCTTGACAAAACTCTATTAGCCTTTGCCCTGCTTCATTCCGTGCTCCAAGGCCAAATTTGCCTGTTACTCCAGGTGTTTCTTGACTTCCTACTTTTGCATTCCAGTCCCCTATAATGAAAAGGACATCTTTTTTGGTTGTTAGTTCCTAAAGGTCTTGTAGGTCTTCATAGAACCTTTCAACTTCGGCTTCTTCAGCTGTTTGGGGCATAGGCCTGGATTACTGTAATATTGAATGGTTTGCCTTGGAAACGAACAGAAATCATTCTGTCGTTTTTAAGATTGCATCCAAGTACTGCATTTCGGACTCTTTTGTTGACCATGATGGCTACTCCATTTCTTCTAAGGGATTCCTGCCCACAGTAGTAGATATAATGGTCATCTGAGTTAAATTCACCCATTCCAGTCCATTTTAATTCACTGATTCCTAGAATGTCTATGTTCACTCTTGCCATCTCTTGTTTGACCACTTCCAATTTGCCTTGATTCATGGACCTAACATTCCAGGTTCCTATGCAATATTGCTCTTTATAGAACCGGACCTTGCTTCTATCATTGGTCACATCCACAACTGGGTATTGGTTTTGCTTTTGCTCCATCCCTTTATTCCTTCTAGAGTTACTTCTCCACTGATCTCCAGTAGCATACTGGGCACCTACCGACCTGGGGAATTCCTCATTTAGTATCCTATCATTTTGCCTTTTGATACTGTTCATGGGGTTCTCAAGGCAAGTATACTGAAGTGGTTTGCCATTCCCTTCTCCAGTGGACCACATTCGGCTGTGGTCAATACTGGGCATATATTTGGCATATCTCAATATGAAGCTAGTTATCACCTCTGGAGTGGGTATAGATGGTAAATAAAAGTAGTTGAAATAAACAAGAAATTTAGAAGCATATTAAGAACAAGTAAGTGAAAAGGATACACCAACAAGTAAAGAAGAAAACTGGGAGACTGAGAATCTAACAACTAAATAACTGTATCAAAGGCTACTACATAATCAAATGCAACAAGAACTGAGAATTGATCATTTATTTTTAAAAATATGGAGGTCAGTGGTGACATTGGTAAGAGAATTTTGATGAAGTGACATAAAAAAGACAAATTCTGGCAGTTTCAAGAAAGAACGTTAAAAGAGAAATTGGAATTGACTAAATTATCCTTTTTTTTAAACTTTGGGTATACAACGAATATGATACTGAGAGTAGCAGTCTCAGTGAACATAAGATGGCTTTTCAAAATTAATAAAATTTATTCTTAGGGCAGTTTTAGTTTCACAGCAAAGTTGAATGGGAAATAGAGTTTCAAGGTGCCTTTGCCCACACACAGCAGAAATTTCCCCATTATCAACATCTTATATCACAGTGGTACTTTAATTATAATTGACAAACCTACACTGACTCATCATAACCACCCAAGGTCTATAGTTGATCATAGTATCTATTCTTGGTGTTATACTGTCTATGGATTTGGGCAAATGTATAATGAAATATATCCACCATTATAGTGTTATAGAGAGTAGTTTCACTGCCCTAAAAATTATCTGCACTCTTCCTCTTCATTTCTGTCTCCCCTCAACTACTGGCCAACTACTAATTTTTTTTTTATTATTATTTTCATAGTTTTGCCTTCTCCAGACTATAATATAGCTGGAATCATGCAGTATCTAGATATTCAGATTGTTTTCTTTCACTAATTAAAGTGCATTTAAGGTCCTCTGTATATGTTCATGTCTTGATCACATATTTTTTTAACACTAAACAATATTTCACTGTGAATAATTTATTACCACATTTTGTCCATTTGTCTGCTGAAGGACATCTCAGTTTCTTCCAAGTTTTCAGTTCAGTTCAGTTACTTAGTCGTGTCCGACTCTTTGCGACCCCGTGAACCACAGCACACCAGGCCTCCCTGTCCATCACCAACTCCCGCAGTTCACTCAAACTCATGTCCACAGAGTCGGTGATGCCATCCAGCCATCTCATTCTCTGTCGTCCCCTTCTCCTCCTATCCCCAATACCTCCCAGCATCAGACTCTTTTCCAGTGAGTCAACTCTTCACATGAGGTGGCCAAAGTATTGGAGTTTCAGCTTTAGCATAAGTCCTTCCAATGAACACCCAGGATTGATCTCCTTTAGAATGGACTTGTTGGATTTCCTTGCAGTCCAAGGGACTCTCAAGAGTCTTCTCCAGCACCACAGTTCAAGAGCATCAATTATTCTGTGATCAGCTTTCTTCACAGTCCAACTCTCACATCCATACATGACCACTGGAAAAATCATAGCCTTGACTAGACGGACCTTGAAGTTTTGGCAACTGTGAATAAAGTTGCTGTCGTGGAGAGTCGGACACGACTGAGCGACTGAACTGAACTGAACTGAACTGAAATATTTCATGCAGGTTTTAGTGTAGACATAATTTTTCAGCTTCTCTGGAAGTTTTCAAGGAGCACAATTGCTAGACTGTACAGTAAGTAAGAATATATTTATTTTTTAAGACCTCCCAAACTATCTTCCAAAATGACTTTGCCATTTTGCATTCCCACCAGCAATAAAAGAGAATTCCTGTGGTTCTACAACCTTGTCAGCACTCAGTGTGGTCAATGTTTTGGATTTTGGCCATTCTAATAGGTTCATAGTGGTATCCCATTGTTATTTCATTTTGCATTTTCTTGATTATGTACGATGTGAAACATCTTTTCATATGCTTATTTGTCATCAGAATAACTAAAGCTGTCATAAATCATAGTTGGTTGTCATGTACAATTAGTGAGTATTAGGAAAATACTGATCTTATAGAATGAGTTAGGAAACATTCCTTCTACTTCTATCCTCTGAAAGAGATTGTAGAGTACTGGCATAGTTTGCTTTTTGTATCTTTAATATACAAATGGAGCTTTCCATTTAAGAAGGTTATTAGTTACTCAATTTAACAGGTATAGGTGTGTTTAGATTGTCTATATGTTCTTGTGTGAGTTTTGGAAGATTATTTTCAATTTTATTTTATTAAAAGTAATCTTTGATTTCTCTGGAGACATTATTTTTACCTATGTGTTACTTAGCAGTGCATTGTTTGGTATTCAAGTATTTGGGGATTTTCAAGTTATCTTTCTGTTATTGATTTTTAGCTTAATTGCATTGCTGTCTGGGATCAGGCATTGCATAATTTCCCTCTTTTAAATAAAGTATAAGTTTGGTGGCCCAGAATGTGGTCTATTTTGTTGAGAGTTGCAAGTGAGCCTGAGAAGAATGTGTATTCTGCTTTCATTAGATGAAGTTTTCTCTGAAGTCAATTATTTACCGTTGATTGCTATGCCAAAGCCTTTGACTCTGTGGATCACAGTAAACTTTGGAAAATTCTGAAAGAGATGGGAATACCAGACCACCTGACCTGCCTCTTGAGAAACCTATATGCAGGTGAGGAAGCAACAGTTAGAACTGGACATGGAACAACAGACTGGTTCCAAATAGGAAAAGGAGTACATCAAGGCTGTGTATTGTCACCCTGCTTATTTAACTTATATGCAGAGTACATCATGAGGAATGCTGGGCTGGAAGAAACACAAGCTGGAATCAAGAATGCCAGGAGAAATATCAATAACCTCAGATATGCAGATGACACCACCCTAATGGCAGAAAGTGAAGAGGAACTCAAAAGCCTCTTGATGAAAGTGAAAGAGGAGAGTGAAAAAGTTGGCTTGAAGCTCAACATTCAGAAAACTAAGATCATGGCATCTAGTCCCATCACTTCATGGGAAATAGATGGAAAAACAGTGGAAACAGTGTCAGACTTTATTTTGGGGGGATCCAAAATCACTGCAGATGCTGATTGCAGCCATGAAATTAAAAGACGCTTACTCCTTGGAAGGAAAGTTATGACCAATCTAGATAGCATATTAAAAAGCAGAGACATTACTTTGCCAACCAAGGTACATCTAGTCAAGGATATGATTTTTCCAGTGGTCATGTATTGATGTGAGAGTTGGACTGTGAAGAAAGCTGATAGCCAAAGAATTGATGGTTTTGAACTATGGTGCTGGAGAAGATTCTTGAGAGTCCCTTGGACTGCTAGGAGATCCAACCAGTCCATTCTAGAGGAGATCAGTCCTGGGTGTTCATTGGAAGCACTGATGTTGAAGCTGAAATTGCAATACTTTGGCCACCTCATGCGAAGACTTGACTCACTGGAAAAGACTCTGATGCTGGCAGGGATTGAGGGCAGGAGGAGAAGGGGACGGCAGAGAATGAGATGGCTGGATGGCATCACCAACTCGATGGACGTGAGTTTGAGTGAACTCCTGGAGTCGGTGATGGAACAGGGAGTCCTGGCGTGCTGTGATTCATGGGGTCGCAGAGTCGGACACGACTGATCGACTGAATTGAACTGAACTGAACTGAGCATGGTATGGTATTTTTTTGTTGTAAGGTGTATATGATAACCTAGGTAAAAAGAATCCTTGTAAATAAGCCATAGGAAGGTAACGGAATTGAAAAATTATTCTCTAGTCCTGTAACCAGGTTTCAGTGTTTTGGTGCAGGTGTACCCCTTAACTGCGAACTTTATTAGTGACGCTCATGGTTTTTTTTCCTCCACATTTCAGTTGGATAGGATAACTAGAGGGGTCTGGAGTTAGGTTATTTTCCTTCCTTCAGGAGGAAAATTAGAGCCAGTGGATGTTGGATATTATAGTGTCCCATATAATTTAGATTGTAATAGAACCCGACATTGGGCTTTGGTAAAATTGTTTCTCCTGAGGGTAGGCCTAGTAAAGAGGAACAGAATGCTCCGGAATATTTCAAAATGGTTCCTTTCGCCTCTGCCTGCCAGATGCATGAGATTTGTCTCCAATATTTGCTACAAGGGCCTGTAAAATTCCTGCTAGAGGTTAAAAATGAAATCACAAAACCTCGGATTCGCGAGTTTTTAACTGTCGGTCTTGGCCTCACGGAGCCTTGAGAAGTTTTTCAATTAAAGTTAGGCTACCCTAACAACAAAGATCATGGCATCTGGTCCCATCACTTCATGGGAAATAGATGGAAAAACAGTGGAAACAGTGTCAGACTTTATTTTGGGGGGCTCCAAAATCACTGCAGATGCTGATTGCAGCCATGAAATTAAAAGACGCTTACTCCTTGGAAGGAAAGTTATGACCAACCTAGATAGTATATTCAAAAGCAGAGACATTACTTTGCCAACCAAGGTCCGTCTAGTCAAGGCTATGGTTTTTTCCGTGGTCATGTATGGATGTGAGAGTTGGACTGTGAAGAAAGCTGATCACTGAAGAATTGATGCTTTTGAACTGTGGTGCTGGAGAAGACTCTTGAGAGTCCCTTGGACTGCAAGGAGATCCAACCAGTCCATTCTGGAGGAGATCAATCCTGGGTGTTCATTGGAAGGACTGATGCTAAAGCTGAAACTCCAATACTTTGGCCACCTCATGAGACGAGTTGACTCCCTGGAAAAGACTCTAATGCTAGGAAAGGTTGGGGGCGGGAGGAGAAGGGGACGACAGAGAATGAGATAGCTAGATGGCATCACCGACTCGATGGACATGAGTTTGAGTGAACTCCGGGAGTTGCTGATGGACAGGGAGGCCTGGCGTGCTGTGATTCATGGGGTCGCCGAGATTCGGACACGACTGAGAGACTGAACTGAACTGAACCCTAACGGAATTTACTGCAGAAGTTGATGCCCTGGTTAATACCACTTCTCTGTGTCTGCTTGATGTCTCTCCAATTTAGGGAGCAGTGATTTGCGATGCGACCTCACTTCTCTCAAGAGAATTACTGATTTTTCAGTTTTTCAGCTTTCTGTTAGGATGGAATTAAGATTTCTAAGCTGCATTACGGAAACCAGAAATCAGTTTTTTGTTTTGTTTTTTTAAGTTGCAAAAAAGTTAGCTTGAAAAGTGTAGAAAAAATTCAGTAGATAGAAAAAAGTTTGGTGATTCAAGATAATCCTTGAACTAAATATTTGATTAACATGAAATGATTTGAGTGTACAAATGGGTTTACTGATTAATAATTTGCATTGAATCTTTTGGAATTCTCAAAATTTCAACTTTGGCAATGCATTTAGAGTGACTCCTAATGGAATTTAAATGCTGAGTTTTATTGTAGATCTCATAATCTTTACATAAAAATGGTTGTTTTGAAATTAACTTTTTTCTACTTCTGTAATAAGTTGCCTTTTTACACAAAATATTTTCTGCTCTTGAAAAATTAAAATTGGAAAAATGCAAAAAGAAAACTGAAAACTTCCCTTTTGTGAGTAATCTTATAATTAAGAAGAGTGGAGGATAATTTTTTATGTGATGATCCATTGCTGCCATTATTATTTTGCTCATCTTTGAAAATTTCAGCTTGATTTATTAAACAACATTAACTCACATAGACAAAGCCAATACTTAGAAGAATGCCTAATTGAGTTTCACATATTCTGAAAGGTCTCTTTTACTTTCCCAATTTGTCTTTTCTTAGGAAAAATAGTGTTATCTTTTTTAATCAAGAATATTGGAAAAATATTCATCTGAAAACTGATCCTCATTTATTTTATGTCTTCTATGGAATAAAAAAAATGTGAGCAATAAGAGGACTATATCAATATATTTTTTAATTTCAAGGTTCTTGCTATAATTAGAAATATGATTAAAGCATAATTTTATTTCAAAGTTAACTTGTTTCTAGAACTCAGATTGAAAGAACTGTCAAATCCATACTGTAGAAAATGACTATAGAATTAATTTAGAAAGATTGAGACAATGATCAAAGAGGACTGATAAATATACATTTTTAATAGCATGATTTTTTTTCATATGTCTTGGATTCCTACTCTTGGCTTATATATTTTTTCTCATGAAAAATAAAATGAACATTTTCATATATTTCAAATCATCCAAAAGCAATGAATTGTACATTCCCTATATTCCAGGAAAATTTAGGCCACATATAAAATGATAAATTGGAAGTGATTTCTGCCTTTCCAAAAATAAGAGCTTGTCTTTCAAATGTACATTATTTCTAACACAGAATTCTTTTGTTGTTTGTATGCTAGGTTGTCATGATCAACCCTAATATTGAAAACAATTTATAGAGGTGAAAATTAGTTATGAAAATGTGTAATATAGATTAGAAACCTGCCAATAAAGTGTGGGATTGTGGCTCAAATCCAGGGCAGCAGAAACAGTGCCAGATATTTACTGTGGTTCCTTCCCCGAGGAAAAAATTCCCAGCAGATTTGGCAACTTTAGCAGCTGTGGTTGAGCAGAATTTTTTGACAGGTTTGAGAAACACCAATTAGAATTTAGAGCCTACTAAGAAGTACGGTCTCTAGAAAACACTCAAGTTTTTAGTTGGACCCTTAGCAATATAGATGAACTGGAAATAGATTAACTTGAGAGGGTGAGGGTGGGATGGTTTGGGAGAATGGCACTGAAACATGTATATTATCATATGTGAAACGAATCGCCAGTTCAGGGTTGATGCATGTTACAGGATGCTCGGGGCTGGTATGCAGGGATGACCCAGAGGAAGGATAAGGGGAGGAGGGATGTGGGAGGGGGTTTCGGGAGGGGGAACTCATGTACACCCGGGGTGGATTCATGTCAATGTATGGCAAAATCAACCAATATAATATAAAATAAAAATTTAAAAAAAAAACCTAAATTATCTCAACTTCTTATTAATGTAACAAGGCAAAAAATGACATTGGGATGCAGAAGAGTGTCATACTAAGTTTCAGTCATCAATAAAACTTTCATACAAAACATCCTGTACCAGAACTTGACCATGCTGGACCTCTCATCTCAGATTTCCAGACTCCAGAACTGTAAGAAAATAATTCCTATGGTTTAAGACACCCAGTCTGTGGTATTTTGTTATAGAAGCCCAAAGTTGATGAGTACAGTGAGATGTACATTACGTTTTCTGATGTGATTGAAATATGACTCCCTCAATATGCTTTGTCATTCATTCCAGTTTTGCTTCTCTGCACAAGACCTATCTTTGCCTATTTTGTGTCTATGAAATTGATTGGTTATTTATTTTCAAATTTTCATTTAATAATGGCAGGTAAAATTACAATCAAATAGGCAAGGGATGGAAGAAACAATAAAGGGGATGAAGTAATACTTAGAATTTACATTTATGTATGTGTGCACACTGATTTTAAATCATGTGCTCAATTAGCAATAATTGAGAGAAATATTTATTTGCAAATGGGACATTTCAGTTTAGTTCAGTAGCTCAGTTTTGTCTGACTCTTTGTAACCCCATGGACTGCAGCATGCCAGGCTTCTCTGTCTATCACCAACTCCCAGAGCTTTCTCAAACTCATGTCCATCAAGTCGCTGATGCCATCCAACTATCTCATCCTCTGTCATCCGTTTTCCAGAATCAGGGTCTTTTCCAGTGAGTCAGCTCTTCACATCAGGTGGCCAAAATATTGGAGCTTCAGCTTCAGCATCAGTCCTTCCAATGAATATCCAGGACTGATTTCCATTAAAATTGACTGGTTTGATCTCCTTGCATTCAAGGGACTCTCAAGAGTCTTCTCCAATATCACAGTTCAAAAGCATCAATTCTTTGGTACTCAGCTTTCTTTATAGTCTAACTCTCATATCCATACATGACCACTGGAAAAACTATAGCTTTGATTATACAGACCTTTGTTGGCAAAGTAACGTATCTGCTTTTTAGTACACTGTCTAGGTTTGTCATAGCTTTTCTTCCAAGGAGCAAGTGTCTTTTAATTTCATGACTGCGGTCATCATCTGTAGTGATTATGGAACATTTACATGCCATAAAAATAACAAAGTAAAGTGAATAATCCTTATTGATAAAAGTATATTTTTATGGTATTTGTAGTTTACTGACTTGATTGTCTCTAGAGGTTTAGAAGGTTTTTGCACAAAAGTAGATTTTCTGTCTTACAAATCATTTATTTTGATGCATATGTTTTCCTAGAGGAACTAACATACCATATTAACTCTAATTTGTACATTTCTGTGTATTTATTTTAAAGCAATAGGCTTAAATGTGATAACTTTTCTATTCTGAAATTACTACAGACTTCATAATTTTAGTGGTGGTTAATAAAGTTTTATTGATTTACCAACTTAGAGGATATTGAGTACTCACAAAACTTATAAGAGACTAATAAAAAGATTAAATAATTTCTCTAAAATATCAATATACATTATGTAATTAAACATCTTGCTATGTAACACACATTACTAATATTGTGTATATATCAACTGTAAATAACCTCTAAGGTTTTAATCTCTATGCATATATATGGCTTTTAAAAATATTTTTGATATTCAGGAGAAGATAGAGAATAAATGCAACATATGGTAGAGCGTGAACCTGTTTTTTGGTTTCCAGTACTTGCTAAGTAGATACTGAGTCTTCTGCTTATAACAAATTATTTACTATTCAAGTAATTATCCCTTATAAAGGTAGGAAACTGAAGTGGGATACATTGCTAAAGCTGAGTATACAGACTTAATTCTCTGAAGGGCAGGAAGAAAAAGAACAAATAATATTAACAAACCACACCAAATATCTTAGTAAATAAAGGAGGAAAATTAAGTGAACACTTTCTTCTACCAATAACACCAACTGGGAAATTTGCACTCTGTTTCTAGAAAATCTGTACAATGTAACTGTTTTAGAAATAAAAATTGGTATATTTACTATACAGACTAAACAGTCCATTTCCATGTCTCTGGGGGTGGTTCCTCCAATCCATTTCACAAGTCATTGTGTTATGGTAAAGCACAACAAAATTTGGTTATTTTTGTGTCTAGATTGAACTTTTTTCCAAAATAAGCCACTTAACCTATGTAAAAATTATTATTTAAAATTAATAATTCATAGGCAAAAACCAGGGTTTGCTGAACTTGATTTTTTTTTTCCTAAGCAATGGCCATAATAAAAGATCTTACTTAATAGTACATAGAATCACCCTTAGAAAATCCCATTTAGTGTTTGGATTAAGTTCAAATACTCCTTTTACTTACATGCAGTATAAAACTTCATGTCAGTTTTGCGTTCTACAAAGAACAGCACAAGTTATAAAAGTAAAATAATTTTTAATTAGAGTAGATATACCACTTAAAGTAAATATTAAGTAAGTCAGGAGGAAAATAGTGGCATAAACAAAGCAGAAGCTGTGCTATGTGAGTCATGTAAGTTTTGTTAATTTTACCTGTTTGTGGTTGTGTACGTGTTATGGACTGAATGTTGTTCTCACCAAATTCATATGCTGAAGCCATAACCCCCGATGTGACTGTTTTCAGAGACAGGGCTTTCAGGAGATGATAAAGGTTAAGTGAGGTCTTGAGAGAGAGGCCCTAACCTGATAGCACTAGTGTCCTTATGTAAAGAGAAGGACGCCAGAGTCCTTTTTCTCTGCACATGGGCACAAAGGATAGGTCATGAGAGGGCATAGAAAGAGGGCAGCTGTCTGCATAGTCTCATGCAGGTGGACAGGTCTCACCAAAACCAATCCTGCTAGTACCTTGATTTGTACTTCCAGCCTGTGAGAAAATAAATTTCTATTGGTTGAGCCACCCAGTCTTTGGTGGTTTGTTCCAGCAGCTCTAGTAGACTAACAGTATGTTAGTCATACGTTAAGGTCTTAGACTGCTGAGTTGCATTTGAAGGGGAGTAGCATCAGGCTAGCTGTTTCCCGTATTGTTATCTGTGAGGGAAGGATTTGTTGTTGCAGTTCAGTCGATAAGTGGTGTCCAACTCTTTGCAACCCCATGAACTGTAACCCCACCACCACCTCCCACCCCAAACTCCTCTGTCTACGCAGTTCTCCAGGCAAGAATACCAGAGCGGGTTTCCATTTCCTATTCCAGGGAATCTTCCCAACCCTTGGATTGAAACTGCATCTCATCTGGCTCCTGCACTGGCAGGTGGATCCTTTTCCACTGCTCCACCTGAAGAGGGAAGGATACCTAGAGACCCAATTTGATCTTAAGACTGAAAGCTGATTAAAGAGTGATATTCATAACTGGGTTTATAAGCAGAAAGATAAAACTATGTGTTTATCAGAATCAGTCCCTCTAGGAGTCTTGCTCCAGGAATAGGAAAAAAAAAAAATCACAAAACAGTTGGTGTTTGTTAGTTACAGTTCTCTGTAATCTGTCCTCAAAAATAACCACATAATCATGCTACAGGAAAAAATGGGGAGTAAGTGGTCACAATATTTAAAAATAGTAACATTTTTCTGTCCAAAAGTACAGAGGTTGTTATTCAATGAAAATTTGACCTTTCTGCTCTTGTGGTCAGCAAAAAATACCTAGGATAAAAGCAAGCTGTATAGTAAGCATACAGATCAGCATGCATTTAAGTATGTATTTTTTTCTTTATGAATCAGAATCCAATTCAACATCCAAATTTTAACAGAACATTGACTTCATATAGAACCTGCTCTCTATTCTGGCTCAGGCATTCTGGAAATGTTCTTTTTGGTTTCATACTAACCCTGAGCTCCCAGATGTTCAAATAAGAATACTAACACTGTCAAAAGAAAAAAGAAACTTAGTGTTTATTGTTTGTTAAAATGACACTCAATTTTGTGCATGGATAAATGCCAGTAAGGTATTGGTAAGCATATATATAAATAAATGCTGAAAGGAATATAACAGTGTGGCATTACTCAAGAGTTTAAAACATCTATAAATATAAAATCTTACAGATACATGCAAAGTTAATGAGTGTTATGGGAAATATTGCAAAGAAATTTAAAGCTATTTATGTTCTCTATGCAGTGAGGATAGAATGGAATTAAGGAGGGGTACATGAATGTCATTGGTGATATCAGAATAGTTTCTTCAAAAAACGTCATGCAAATATGAACATTTGAGACAGAGTTGATACAAATATGAACAACTGGTAGAATGAAGTAGATTTAAGTAAACAGAAGTCTATAATGTTATTCAAAATCAAAAAATGTATTACTCATGATTATATACACAGACACATATAGCATATTAGCATAAATCTCTACTTTCTAAATTGTTATTCTTTTTAAAAATATTATTCTTTCAAAATGATTAATGTTGATCTTTCTGCTATCTTTGTTACTGAATCTATTGGTTGCTAAAAGAAACCTTTTTTAAATTGCTATATTTTAATTCTGGGCCTTCCCTTGTAGGTCAGTTGGTAAAGAATCTGCCTACAATGCAGGACACCCAGGTTTGATTCCCAGGTTGGAAAGATCCCCTGGAGAAGGAAATCACAACTCACTCCAGTATTCTTGCCTGGAGAATCCCATGGACAGAGGAGCCTGGCAGGCTACAGTCCATGGGGTTGCAAGAGTTGGACATGACTTAGCGACCAAACCATCACCATATTTCAATTCCAGTTCAATTCAACCAGACTCTCTAAATTTTCTAACAGTTTGTCATTTAAAATATAGTTTCTCATTTGCAGATCACTTTATTTCTATTTTTCTAGTATAGTTCAAGTAAAATTTAAATATAGTAAGGTATCAAGATTATAAACAAATTTTCCAGTTTGGTAGAATTTGGCAACCCATGTGTACACCACCACATATCAACAAATAGAGAATATTTTCATCATCTCAGTTTCCTTAAAGTCCTTTCTAGTAAATCCCATCTTGAGAATGTGTGTGTGAGAGAGACTCAGGATACTTTATTTTGTTTTATTGTTCAATGAATTATCCTCACAACTTGAAGCATTGTAAGATAGTGGTCCCCAACCTTTTTGGCACCAGTTTGGCCACCTCATGCGACGAGCTGACTCACTGGAAAAGACTTTGATGCTAGGAAAGCTTGGGGGCAGGAGGAGAAGGGGACGACCGAGAATGAGATGGCTGGATGGCATCACCGACTTGATAGAGGTGAGTTTGAGTGAACTCTGGGAGTTGGTGATGGACAGGGAGGCCTGGCGTGCTGTGATTCATGGGGTCATGGAGAGTCGGACATGACTGAGCAACTGAACTGAACTGAACTGAACTGAACTGAACCACTTCATGGAAGACAATTTTTCCGTGGACTGGGAGGATGATTTCAGGATGATTCAAGTGTATTACATTTACTGTGCACTTTATTTCTATTATTACTACATCAGCTCTACCTCAGATCATCAGGCTTTCCATCTTGGAGGTTGGTGACTCCTGCTGTAGAATATAAAATAGTTTTCAAGATTATTTTTGCTTCTCAATCTTTGTTTCACCAGGTGAATTGTTCAGTTAGTTTCTCAGTATCTATGAACGTCCCTTGTGATTTTTAATTGGAATTGCATTCAATTATGGATCCATTCCACTCTACGAATGTCAGTTTATAGTTCTCAGTATACAGTTCTTGTGTGTATCTCTTGTGTATCTTAAGCAACCTGTCAATGAAAGTGTTCTGACAGTGTTTGTAAATTGAAGTTTACTATTTCAATTCACTACAAGCATGAATAAAGAGACAAAATTATCTGGATAATATGGGATTTAGCAAACCTGACTCTATAGAAACATTTTGCTGAAGTCTTAAAGCACAAATTTTCATGACTTATCTGATTATAACATGATAACTGTGGTAATCATAAATTCCTTGTCATAGAACACACATCACAACTGTAATCAAGAGAAAAACAATTTGCAGTTCTAAGAAGTGCTTATTGTTTTCCACATTAATCAGCTCTTGCTAACTGACTGAAAGTGCAAGTGACAAAAGTTGATGAAACACCCAGAGAAAGAGAGATAAGGAGTTCAGTGCTTGGGATGACATAGTGGAAATATATATGGCTGTAAGTCAGTCAAATTATTTCCAGCTCAATAATGTACATTGAAGAAAAAAAAAATTTTAAGAGATAGAGATAGGACCCAATTTTTTTTAAAATCACAAAAGCTATGATAAAAATCCAGTTCCACATGAAAGCAAAGAATAGTTCTAAGCAAAGGTGGTATTAGATCCCTAGAAGGAATTTAGTTGAACACATGGCAACACTTTTTGTCAGAAAAGTTTGTTAGCTATGATATTTCTAGATTTTTTTTTGTCTTTTTCCCAGTCTGGTCTATTAATAATCATAACACTAAATAGAAAAAAAAATCAGAAATGATTTTACATTTTTCTTTTTTGATGTGGATAGTATTTTTAAGGGAGGAGAGAAAGGTACAGTTTGTGCGTTGAATAAATGAAAGTTAATGACTTACCTAGGAAAGGTTGGGGGCGGGAGGAGAAGGGGACAACAGAGACTGAGATGGCTGGATGGCATCACCGACTCTGTGGACATGAGTTTGAGTGTACTCCGGGAGTTGGTGATGGACAGGGAGGCCTGGCGTGCTGTGATTCATGGTGTTGCAAAGAGTCGGACACGACTGAGCGACTGAACTGAACTGAACTGAACTGAATGACTTACCAGATGAGAGCAAATACTATCTGGAAAATATATTTACTAGAAAAATTGCCCCATTATATTGAAATTTGAATGGAAAGTAGTGAGACTAATTTTCATGATTTGCATGTGTTTTTATTTCAACTCCTTCTTGGCATGAGTCATTTTCCCTACATAAGATTAACACCTAAAGCGTGTGTCTTCTGTTTTTGGCTTGGGACGGCTTTAGCTATTGTATCCGTCTGGTGAGCAAGTCATCAGTTCACTGAAACATGCCTCTTGTTTGGTTTCCTCCAGAATCACTACTCTTTCCACTCAATTTATGTGGGTTTCCAACCACCAAAATTAACCTTCTACATGAAGATTTAAAATTTCTTTGAAATCACTGCTTCAAATCATAATTTTCCCCTCTTTTAACATATAACACAGACAAGAGGTCATTCTTTTTTAACAATGTTTTTCATATAGAATACTTCTAAAATTGTCTGTTTTGCCTATTGTTATTTTGTTTTACAATTATGCATCATACAATTTTAGAAATTGAAAGTAAAATGACACTTTAGAGATTTTCTAGTCTAAGTTTTTTTCTTTCAGTTTAGGAAAGTCCTGTAAATTGAAGCAGTTTATCTAAACTACTCAATAAATTAATGGCAGAACCATGGAAAGAGGTTCAGAATTAGCTCTAATTAATTTTTTCAAAATGTTGAGGACAATTTTAATGCAATAAAATCTAACCATTTGTCAACGATACTGCAGTCAAGCCACAAAACAAGTAAAAGTTTCCTAGAAACTTTCCTCCGTTCTTATCATCTACCACCCCAGGCAACTCCTGATTGTATTCCATCATGCACAATTGTCTGAATAGATATTTCTTGACTTTAGCTTAATAGAATTAGAATTATGAATCATTTACTGTGTGTGGCTTGCTGTGTTCAATATATTTTTGTGTCAGTTCAGTTCAGTTGCTCAGTCGTGTCCGACTCTCTGCGACCCCATGAATCACAGCATGTCAGGCCTCCCTGTCCATCACCAACTCCCGGAGTACACTCAAACTCATGTCCACAGAGTCGGTGATGCCATCCAGCCATCTCATTCTCGGTCGTCCCCTTCTCCTCTCGCCCCCAAGCTTTCCCAGCATCAGAGTCTTTTCCAGTGAGTCAACTCGTCACATGAGGTGGCCGAAGTATTGCAGTTTCAGCTTCAGCATCAGTCCCTCCAATGAACACCCAAGATCGATCTCCCTTAGAATGGACTGATTGGATCTCCTGGCAGTCCAAGGGACTCTCAAGAGTCTTCTCCAACACCACAGTTCAAAAGCATCAATTCTTCGGCGATCAGCTTTCTTCACAGCCCAACTCTCACATCCATACATGACCACGGGAAAAACCATAGCCTTGACTAGATGGACCTTGGTTGCCAAAGTAATGTCTCTGCTTTTTAATATATTATCAAGGTTGGTCATAACTTTCTTTCCAAGGAGTAAGCATCTTTTAATTTCATGGCTGCAATCAGCATCCGCAGTAATTTTGGAGCCCCCAAAAATAAAGTCTGACTCTGTTTCCACTGTTTTTCCATCTATTTCCCATGAAGTGATGGGACCAGATGCCATGATCTTTGTTTTCTGAATGTTGAGCTTCAAGCCAACCTTTTCAGTCTCCTCTTTCACTTTCATCAAGAGGCTTTTGAGTTCCTCTTCACTTTCTGCCATAAGGGTAGTGTCATCTGCATATCTGAGATTATTGATATTTCTTCCAGCAATCTTTATTCCAGCTTGTGCACTAAGCCATAAATTAGATGTATTATCCTTTGCATTGCTTAATAAAATCACACCCTATAGATATAGCACAGTTTGTTTATGCAGTTTTAAGCTGCCAGGCATTGGTTGTATGCAACATTTTTTTACTGTGAGTAATACTGCTATGAGTATTTGTCTTTTGCAAATGTGTATGTCACTTCTCATGGTTAAATGCTTTGTGAAGGAATAGCTGGATCATGTTGTAAGTTTATATTTAAAAGTAAATTTGTTATAATTTAATTTTGCAAGAAAACCATCAACTGTTTTCTAAAATAGTTGCATCACCTTATAATCCACCAAAGAATGTATGAAAGTTCACAGCACACTACATCCTTGTGTGTGTGTGCACTAAGTTAATCACTCCAGTCATGTCTGTGTTTTTGTGATGCTATAGACTGTAGCCTGTTGCAGAGCTCCTCTATCCATGGGATTCTCCTGACAAGAATATTGGAGTGGGTTGCCATGCCCTCCTCCAGGGGATCTTCCTGACCCAGGGATGGAATCTACATTTCTTGTGTCTCCTGCATTGGCAAGCAGGTTCTTTACCACTAGAGTCACCTGGGAAGCCCATCAGTTCAGTTCAGTTCAGTTCAGTCACTCAGTCGTGTCCGACTTTTTGCGACCCCATAAATCACAGCACACCAGGCCTCCCTGTCCATCACCAACTCCCAGAGTTCACTCAAACTCATGTCCATCTAGTCGGTGATGCCATCCAGCCAACTCATTCCCTGTCGTCCCCTTCTCCTCCCGCCCCCAATCCCTCCCAGCATCAGAGTCTTTTCCAGTGAGTCAACTCATCGCATGAGGTGGCCCAAGTATTGGAGTTTCAGCTTTAGCATCAGTCCTTCCAATGAACACCCAGGACTGATCTCCTTTAGAATGGACTGGTTGGATCTCCTTGCAGTCCAAGGGACACTCAAGAGTCTTCTCCAGCACCACAATTCAAAAGCATCAATTCTTCAGCGATCAGCTTTCTTCACAGTCCAACTCTCACGTCTATACATGACCACGGGAAAAACCATAGCCTTGACTAGATGGACCTTTGTTGACAGAGTAATGTCTCTGCTTTTTAATATGCTCTCTGGGTTGGTCATAACTTTCTTTCCAAGGTGTAAGCGTCTTTTAATTTCATGGCTGCAATCAGCATCTGCAGTGATTTTGGAGACCCCCAAAATAAAGTCTGACACTGTTTCCACTGTTTCTCCATCTATTTCCCATGAAGTGATGGAACCAGATGCCATGATCTTTGTTTTCTGATTGTTGAGCTTCAAGCCAACCTTTTCACTGCCCATACTACATTGTTAATAATGTTGAATTATTAACCTTTTAAAAAATGTTTGCTGCTCTATTAGTATGAGGTATGTAATAATATCTAATCATGATTCTAAATTTGTGAGTGCCTAATGGCTAATGATGTTGAATATCTGCTCTTCTGCTTAATGCCTATTTCTGTGTCTTATGAGAAAGGCCTATTTAAATCATTTTTAAACCACATTTTATTTATTTTTTAAATGAATAACTAACTAGAATTCTTTATGTAGTTTGGATATATTTCCTTGGCCAGATACCTGTAGTGTCACTGTATTCTACCAATATGTCTTCTCATTTTCTTAGTGGTGTCTGTTCAATCACATTTTCCATCATGATTCATCCTGTTGTGTCCTTCTAAAAGATGTTTGTCTACTCTAGGACTGCAAAGATGGTCTTTATTTTTTTATCCAGAAGTTTCTTTCAAAACTTTTATGTTAAGCCCATTATCTGTTTTGCATCCATTATTTTTGTGTATGGTATCAATAAGTGTCGTGGTTTTTGTTTTTGTTTTTATATGGATATAGAGGCATCCACTTGCCATTGTTCAAAAACAAAACAAAAATGTTTCTTTACCCGTGGGATATCATTGCCACTTTTGTGGAATGTTAATCAACCATATTTGTTGTCTTCTATTTCTGGAGTGTGTATTCTGTTACAGTTATATTTATGCCTACTATTATACCATAACATGTATATTCATAATAAGTCTTGATATCAGGTACTTTATAGTATATAACTTTCTTTTAGCTTTCAAGGTTGTTCTATATGTTCTAAATCCTTAACATATTCATAAAAATTTTAGAATCAGTTTATATTTCTGCAAGAAAACCTTACTGTGACTTTGATGGAGATTGCATTGAATCTATAGATCAATGTCAAGAGAAGTGCAAAACTGACAATATTGAATTTTCTGATTCTAGATACATCGTATCCATTTGCTGAGTTCTTTAATTTCTCACAGCAATATTGTATAGATTTCAGTCTACAATTCTTAAATATATTTTGTTAGGTTTAATACTAAGCACTTATTATTTTCTGATACTATAGTAAATATTTTATCTTAAATTTTTATATTTAGTTTGCTATTATGTAGGATAAGTGGGAAAAATGGGAGAATTTAATTGGAAAAGAAGATTAATGCAAGGGGAGGCTAGCTGGATAAGGGTTTAGGTTTGAATTGAAATGACTGACTCCTGCTGCTGCTGTTGCTAAGTCACTTCAATCATGTCCGACCCTGTGCGACCCCATAGACAGCAGCCCACCAGGCTCCCCCGTCCCTAGGATTCTCCAGGCAAGAACACTGGAGTGGGTTGCTATTTCCTTCTCCAATGCATGAAAGTGAAAGTGGAGTCGCTCAGTTGTGTGCGAATCTTTGCAACCTCATGAACTGCAGCCTACCAGGCTCTTCCATCCATGGGATTTCCCAGGCAAGAGCACTGGAGTGGGTTGCCACTGCCTTCTCCGAATGACTGACTACTTCCCCCAAATTTAGAGGAAAACACATTTTCCTCTCAGTGAGGGTGGTTCTGTGCACCCATCTGGAGTCACTTTTCATGACGAATGTTAACGAACTTACAAGAAATAAGTGTTGAAACTAAGAGAAACTATGAAATAAAGAATTTTCACAAACATAGGTGCTTTATTAACTGGTCAGATTTTAGCAAATGTTTCAAGCAGTGCTTCTCTACTGGGAATCACGAATAGATATGAGAATTGGACCATAAAGGGGGCTGAGCGCTGAAGAATTGATGCTTTCAAATTATGGTGCTGAAGAAGTCTCTGGAGAGTCCCCTGGACAGGGTGGAGATCAAACCAGCCAATCCAAATGGAAATCAGCCCTGAATATTCATTATAAGGACTGATGCTGAAGCTGAAGCTCCAATACCTAGACCACCTGATGCAAAGATCTGACTCATTGGAAAAGACTCTGATGCTGGGAAAGATTAAGGGCAGGAGAAGGGGGTGACAGAGGATGAGTGGTTAGATAGCATCACTGACCCAATGGACATGACTTTGAGTAAACTCCAGGAGATAGTAAAGGACAGGGAAGCCGGGCATGCTACAGTTCACAGGGTCGCAAAAATTTGGAAACAACTTAGCAACTGAACAACAACAAGGTAGGGTTCAATTTTATTCATTTTCTTATATATATCCAATTGTCCCAGCACCATGTATTGAAAAGACCAGCTTATCTTTGAAAAATATTTTTACTTGATGTAAAACTTCAGAATGTCGTATTTTCTGCCAACACTTTAGATATATAGATCTTCCATCTTCTGGATTGCATGTTCCCAAGGAGAAATTTATCTTTGGGAGAAGGAAATTTCAACCCACTCCAGTATTCTTGCCTGGAAAATCGCATGGACAGAGGAACCTGGCAGGCTACAGTCCATGGGGTTGCAAGAGTAACACAACTTAGCAATGAAATCACTAAATCAGGATAAGCATATATTCTTGAATATTGATATATATTCCTGTACCTTGATTAATTTATATTCTGAGTAGTTTTTTTATAGTGTCCATAGAGTTTTTAACATAGACAATTATGTTGTATTTTAATAAACAACCAAATGCCTATCAACTGATGAATATATAAATAAAATGTGCTATAGCTATATGATAAGATATTATTAAGGAATAAAAAGATATGAAGTATAATATATGCTACAACATAGCTGAATTAAAAAACATGCAAAGTGAAAGAAGTCAGGCATATGAGAATACATGTTATTTGATTCCATTTATATGGAAATTTGGTAAAGGCAAATTTTTAGAGGCACAAAGTAGATTAGTGGTTGGAGGGAGCATGAGAATGGGTAGTAACTGCAAATGAACATGAGGCTTCTTCTTGGAACAATGGAAGTATTCTAAAATCAGATTGTGTTAATAGTTACACAACTCTGTAGGAGTACTTTGCAGGAGTAAATTGTTTTAGGATGTATAATATACATTATTAAAGCTGTTAGTTTTTTTAAGTAAATATCCAGTGAATGGATTCCCTAGCTATTCATATATATACACATATGTAACTTTTGTTTACATTTTGCTTTAAAAAAGACATAACCAGCCTTTGTAATTCATATTTTATTTTGGGTTAATCTTTGTGTTAAACACGAACGATCTTGCATTTTATGACTCTTATAACTTAAACATAGTTATTAAGCTAAAGCATATCACAACTTAAGCATAGTCAAAAGATTTTATGATTGATGCCAATCGTATTCAATTGTAGAAATTCATGTTGCCAGTAGGCAGGGATTTTTATGTGTGATAACTAACTTACTGGCACTCTGGGTTGAAGTTAGCTGAATACAGATGGATTCAAATGCATACAGATGATCAAAAAGAACATTTCCCTGACATGAGAAAAAAACAATCACCTGGAGGGGGATGAATAATAGAGGTTTGCTAGTTGCATCAAGTTACTGTGTTCTATGTCAGTTGAAAGTTCAGTTCAGATCAGTCACTCAGTCGTGTCCGACTCTTTGTGACCCCATGAACTGCAGCACACCAGGCTTCCCTGTTCATCACCAATTCCCAGAGCTTGCTCAAACTCATGTCCATCAAATCAGTGATGCCTTCCAACCACCTCATCCTCTGTCATCCCTTTTGCCTCCTGCCTTCAATCTTTCCCAGGATCTTTTCCAATAAGTCAGTTATTCCCATCAGGTGGCCAAAGTATTGGAACTTCTGTTTCAGCATCAGTACGTCCAATGAATATTCAGGACTGATTTCCTTTAGGATTGACTGGTTTAAGCTTCTTGTTGTCCAAGGGACTCTCAAGAGTCTTCTCCAACATCACAGTTCAAAAGCACTGATTCTTCAGCAATCAGCTTTCTTTACGGTCTAACTCTCACATCTGTACATGACTACTGGAAAAACCATAGCTTTAACTAGATGGACCTTTGTTAGTAAAATATTGTCTCTGCTTTTCAATATGCTGTCTAGGTTTTTCATAGCTTTTCTTCCAAGGAAGAAACATCTTTTAATTTCATGGCTGCACTCTCACTATCTGCAGTGATTTTCGAGCCCAAGAAAATAAAGTCTGCTCCTGTTTTCATGTTTCTACATCTATTTGCCATGAAGTGATGGGACTGGATGCCTTGATCCTAGTGTTTTGAGTGTTGAGTTTTAAGTCAACTTTTAAACTCTCCTTTTTCACCATCAAAGGCTCTTCAGTTCCTCTTCACTTTCTGCCATAAGGGTGGTGTCATCTGCATATCTGAGGTTATTAATATTTCTCCGTGAAACCTTGATTCCAGTTTGTGCTTCATTCAGTCTGGCATTTCGCATGATGTACTCTGCATCTAAGTTAAATAAGCAAGCTGACAGTATACAGCCTCGATGTACTCCTTCCCAATTTGGAACCCAATTTGACATACTTTTCCAATTTGGAAACAGTCCATTGTTCCATGTCCAGTTCTAGTGTTGCTTCTTGACCTGCATACAGATTTCTTAGGAGGCAGGTAAAGTGGTCTGGTATTCCCATCTCTCTTTAAGAATTTTCCACAGTTTGTTGTGATCCACACCGTCAAAAGCTTTAGTGCAGTCAATGAAGCAGCTGTGTTTCTGGAATTATCTTGCTTTCTCAATGATCCAATGAAAATCAGTTTGATCTCTGGTTCCTCTGCCTTTTCTAAATCCAGCTTGAATATCTGGAAGTTCTCAGTTCATGTACTGTTGAAGCCTTCAGTTCAGTTCAGTTCAGTTACTCAGTCATGTATAACTCTTTGTGACCCCATGGACTGCAGCATACCAGGCCTCCCTGTCCATCACCAACTCCTGGAGTTGAAGCCTAGCTTGGAGAATTTTGAGCATTACTTTGCTGGCGTGTGAGACGAATGCATTTGTGCAATAGTTTGAACAATTTTTGGCATTGCCTTTCTTTGGGATTGGAATGAAAACTGACCTTTTCCAATCCTGTGGCCACAGTTGAAAGTAGATAGTCAAATCAAGGCATTGGAACATCAACATGCATTAGTGGTTCTTAAACCTTTTTGTGCATCACAATCATCCAGGAACTTCTTTTCTTAGACAGATCCTTGAACCCTATGCAAGAAACTCTACTTGATTAAATCTGCCATGGAGCCTCTTCCTAAAATTTAAATAATGTCCAAAGACTCTTAAATGTATATAACTCAATCAATAATAACACAAAGACAAAATAAATGTACAGAAAAAAAGCAAGATAGTATTCAAAGTATAATGTGCATTTATCCCTGACTCATGTTTTATTATAATATACTACCAATAGGGTGAGTCATAAAGGATGATTTACAACCAGAAGACAACATGGCACTATGTGTTATTATTCCTTATATAATTTCTAACAACTTTGTAATCTGTTTTAAGAAAATAGAAAAGTTATCCACAAAGAAACTGTATAGTGTATATTGGTAAGTCATAAGAGCTACAGAAAAGAAGAAAGAAAATAGGGAAAACAAAGAAAATAGAAATAGAAAAATGTCAGATGAACTATTCTGCAATCTGGAAAACTGAATAGTAGTCAGCCACTAAACTCAACTTGAATTATAATGTTTAATTTTATGATAAAATACTATTAGATATGATGGAGCTGGCCTTTCATTCTGCCTTTTAGTAAGGTGGAAAGCTGGGTGACTCACATTATTTACCCAATCCTTGATTACATTTTCCGTGGGAATGGTGTTAATAATTGTTTGAGTATTAAATAAGATGGAGTTTTTAAAACATTTTAGTCATTTCCTGGCAAATAGTCATTGCTGATTGCATGTTCTGTTTGAGATGTAATGTATGGGGTATGTGTGTACACGGTAGCTAATTTTATGTGTCAATTGGTCTCAGCCATGCAATGCCCCAGTATCTGGTTAAGTATTACTCCTGGTTGTGTCTGTGAGGGTGTTTCAGAAAGATGATCATTTGAATTGGTGGATAGTGTAAATCAGAGACCTTCTCCAAAGTGAATGGGCATCATCCAACCTGTTGAGGCCTGAGAACAAAATGGTAGAGGAAAGTTGACTTCTTATTCTTGGACTGCTTAAGACATTGGCTTTCTTCTGCCCTTGGACAGGAAGTTATACTGTTGATTCTCCTGGTTCTCAGACCTCTGAAGTCAGACTGAAGTTTACACCATCAGCTGTCCTGATGGGTCAGCTACAAGGGTCTCCAGCTTGCAGACAGCAGATCATAGGGATTCTCAGTCTACAAAATCACATGCATCAACTCTTTTTGTTAAATCTCATCTGTTTATGTAAATATATGCACATATATGTTTATTGTTTCATCGAACACATATATAATGTGTGTGTGTCTCTAAAGAGAGGGAAAGAAAGAGCTAGAGAGATGGAAAGAGACAGTAATAATAAGGAAGTATTCATACCAAAAATTAACGGTATATGTATTTAAAATAAAAAGAACATTTATTTTTTCCTCTTTATTTTCCCAAGGTTTTAATGAATATAATATATGGTGGTATGAAAGGGGAGATTTCATTTTTTTAAAAAAATGGAGAAAATATGTTTTCCTGAGAAACTCAACTGGTAATAATATTGTAAGGAATATAAACTCTGTGTACATCATTGTTTCATATGGGCAAATGCAAAAATAATTGGAGAGCTATTAATTGCCATCTTGTAATTATTTAGAAAATATTTCATTGTCTCTGTTTATAAAGTCCTTTTTTTGAAAGACAGGGAATCAGTTATAGTTCTGTGTAATATCATGAAAGTGTATCACATTTTGTCAAATGCCTTTTCTGCATCTATTAAGATGGTAACTTGGTTTTTAAACCTCTGTTCTGATTTCTGTTAATGTGGTATATCATACTGATTTTTTTGCCTATGTTAAGCCATTGTTGAATGCCAGGAATAAATCCCTCTTGATTATGTATGATCCTTTTAACATGTTGAACTCAGTTTATAAATATTTTTTGAAGATTTTACATCCATGCTCATCAGAGATATTGGCGTGTACTTTTCTTGTGTTTTTATCTGGTTTTGATTTCAGGTTGATGCTAGCCTTACAAAATGAGTTGGAATTCCTCTTGTATTTTTTGGAAGAGTTTAAGAAAGACTGGTATTAATTCTTCTTTACCTGAGTGATAGAATTCAATCTGAAGTCATCTGGTTTCAGGTTTTCTTAGTTTTAAGAATTTTTAAATTTCTGGTTCAATTCCTTTGTTATTGGTCTGTTCAAGTTGTCCAATCTTCATAATTCAGTCTTGAGAGGTATATGCTTCTAAGACTATTCCTTCTAGCTTGTCCAATTTTTTGGTGTAAAAGTTGCTTACAAGAGTCCCTTATAATCTTTTAAATTTCTATATCATAAGTTGTAATGTCTCCTCTTTAATTCTGATTTGTTTGAATATTATCTTTTTTCCCTTATTTAGGTTGGCTAAGTGTTTGCCAATCTTGTCTGTTCTTTTAAAAGACCAGCTCAACTTTTATCATTTTTTTCTATTGAGTTTCTGATCTCTATTTTATGTATTTCTGCTCCAAGGTTTAGTTTTTTTCCTTTCTTCTTCTAACTTTAGACATAGCTGTTCCTTCTTCTTTTTTTTTTTTTTTTTAATTCATTAAGGGATAACATTAGGTTGTTTATTTCAGAGCTTTCCTGTTTTTATTTTTTAAATTTATTTTTAATTAAAGGATAATTGCTTTACAAAGCAACATGGCGTTGCTTTCTGCCATGCAACAACGTGAATCAACCATAAGCATATATCTGTCCCTTCCTTCTTGAACCTCTCTCCCACTCTTCACATCCCACCCCTTTAGGCTGTTACCAAGCACAGAGTTGAAGGTGTTATACAGCACCTTCTCAGTAACTATCTGTTTTACATATGGTGTTGGAGAAGACTCTTGAGAGTCCCTTATACTGCAAGGAGATCCAACCAGTCCATTCTAAAGGAGATCAATCCTGGATGTTCATTGGAGGGACTGATGCTAAAGCTGAAACTCCAATACTTTGGCCACCTCATGAGACGAGTTGACTCACTGGAAAAGACTCTGATGCTGGGAAAGGTTGGGGGCGGGAGGAGAAGGGGACGACGGAGAATGAGATGGCTGGATGGCATCACCGACTCTGTGGACATGAGTTTGAGTGTACTCCGGGAGTTGGTGATGGACAGGGAGGCCTGGCGTGCTGTGATTCATGGGGTCGCGGAGAGTCGGACACGACTGAGCGACTGAACTGAACTGAACTGAATGTATATGTTTCAGTTCTACTCTCTCAGTTCATCCTACCTTCTTCTTCCCCTGCTGTGTCCACAGCTTGTTCTCCATGTCTACATTTCTTTTCCTGCCCTACAAATAGGTTCATCAGTACCGTTCTTCTAGATTCCATCTGTAAGCATTAATATACGATATTTGTTTTGCTTATTCTGACTTATTTCACTCTGTATAACAGGCTTTATGTTTATCCACCTCACTAGAACTGACTCAATTCTTTACTTTTTATGTCTGAGTAATAGTCCATTATATATATGTACCACAAATTCCTTATCCATTCATCTGTCAGTAGACATCTAGGTTACATCGTGTTCTGGCTCTAGTAAATAGTGTCACAATAAGTATAGGAGGTACATGTGTGTTTTTTTGAATTATAATTTTCTCAGGATAAATGCCCAGAGTGGATTTGCTAGGTCATTATTGTTGTTGTCATCAATTGCTAAGTTGTGTCCAAATCTTTGTGACTCCATGGACTGCATGGACTTCCCTGTCCTTCACTATCTCCTGGAGTTTGTTCAAACTCATGTCCATTGAGTCAGTGATGCTATCTAACCATCTCATCCTCTGCCGCCCCTTCTCCATTTGCCTTCAGTCTTTCGCAGCATTAGGTTTTTCCAGGGAGTCAACTTTTTGCATCACGTGGCCAAAGTATTAAAGCTTCAGCTTCAGCATCAGTCCTTCCAATGAATATTCAGGTTTGATTTCCTTTAGGATTGATTGGTTTGATCTTCTTGCAGTTCAAGGAATTTTTCAAGTCTTTTTCAGCACCACAATTCGATAGCATCAGTTCTTCCATGCTCAGCCTTCTTTATGGTCCAAATCTCACATGCATACATGGCTACTGGTAAAAACCATAGCTTTGACTGTATAGACCTTTATAGGCAAAATGATGTCTCTGCTTTTTAATATGCTGTCTAGGTGTGTCATAGCTTTCCTTCCAAGGAGCAAGTATCCTTTAATTTCATAGCTGAAGTCACCATATGCTGGGTCATATGGTAGTTTTTATTCCTACTCTTTAAAGAAATCTCGATACTGTTCTCCTTAGTGACTGTATCTAAACTTACATTCCCACCAACAGTGCAAGAGGCTTCCCTTTTCCCCATATCCTCTTCAGAATTTATTTTTTATAGATTTTTTTGATGATGGCCTTCTGACTGGTATGAGGTGATATCTCATTGTATTTTTGATTTTTATTCCTCTAATAATGAGTGATGTTGAGCATTTTTCAAGTTTGTATTGACCATCTGTATGTCTTCTTTGGAGAAATGTCTGTTTAGGTTAGACCTTTCTTCTTTTTTAATATAACTGTTTATCACTATAAATTTGTCTCTTAGAACTGCTTTTGCTGTCTCATAAGTTTTGGTATGCTGTATTTTCCTTTTCATTTATCTTGAGATATAAACAAACTGATATAGTAAGGTTTCTAAGAGCTAATGTAGTATTTTGAACTGATTCAGTTGCTTTGATTATTAATTTGTTTCATGACTTGCATAACTGCATATAACTCTCTAACTCCATTTATATACACTGTTGCTTTGGCTGATTTGGGGCCTCTTTCAAACATCAAAAACTTGGGTATATAGAAAACAACTAGAAACTTCTAATGTGTCAAAAGACTTCTCAGGTGGCTCAGTAGTAAAGAATATGCCTGTCAATGCAAGAGACACAGGTTCGATCCCTGGATCAGGAAGATCCCTTGGAGAAGGAAATGGCAACCCACTCCAGTATTCTTGCCTGGGAAATTCCATAGACAGAGGAGCCTGGTGGGCTACAGTCCATGATGTCACAGAGTCAGACACAACTTTGCAACTAAACAGCAGCAGCAACAGGTGTCTCTCTCTATACACACACACATACACACACACAGACACACACACAATGTTGATATCATATCCTAGTTTTTTAAAAAATACTTTTTTTCATCAATGGAAACGTAGCCTGCAGCAGATCTGAATTGTTATAAAGTGTGATTTTAGGAGCCAGGTTTTTGGCTTTACATAGAAAGTCACTTTTTACATCAAACTGGCAACCTGGGAATGGACTGTTAATGAGTTTTACAGAATTAAATGGCCACTCTAGCATTCAATAGGGAAGAAGTTCTATAATATCCAAGGTTAAAACATGGATTATATGTTTAGCTCTTCTTATTAAGCTCAAATATACTGGCTAACATTTAAAAATTAAAGCTAATTGGGCTTTCACTTCCAAACATGTTCAAGCACAGGGTCAGAACCTACATTCAGCTGTATACAACTAGAAAACTGGGCAAAAATATATTTAAAAATATCAGCAGATCTTGTCCAAGAATTAGCACAAGATTACTGTGAGCCGTACACCCTGTTGGATGTCATTTTCCAGGCCAAGGAGCAGGGGTGTGGATCCCAGACAGAGTCTTAAAATCCTCCTAAGTTGAGACAATCAGAATTCAGAGAGGCAAGGTGAGGCATCTGTAAGTTGCAAAACAGAGGTCCACAGAGAAAGAAAGAATGCTGAAAACATGTGCAGGCATGCTGTTGAGTCAGCTGACTACTAAAACACACAGGCATCTCGTGAGATTACTATGGGAAGGATTCACGTGAGACAGAGAAGTGTTCAACCAGCTGAGCAGAGAGTGCTTGTTCATCACGTGGGGCTTGGAGAGGAGATACAGAAGTGCCAACTGGTAAATAGTTCAGGCTTTGCAGACCACATATGATATATGTTGTATGTTGTTTTTGTATTGTTCTTACAAGCCTTTAAACATATGCAAGAGCATGACAACCCACTCCAGTATTCTTGCCTGGAGAATTCCGTGGACAGAGGAGCCTGGGGGGCTACAGTCCATGGGGCTGCAAAGAGTCAGATGTGACTGAGTGACTAACACTCTCACTTTCACTTTCATTGGGTTCTCAGGGCTGATGTAAAAAAAAAAAAAGCTACAAACTAGTGGCTTAAGATAATAGACATTTATCCTCTCACAGCTCTGGAGGCTAAAAGTCATTGTGTTGACTAGTCAGGTTCCTTTTGAAGGCCCTAGGGAAGAATCTTTTCTTCCCTTTTACAACTTTTGTGGTTAATGGCAATCATCATCAGTGTTCCTTGGCTTGTAGGTGCATCACTCCATTCTCTGTTCCTTTTTCACATGACCTTGTTACCTGTGTATGTCTCTGTGTGTGTTTGTGTCAGTTTTTATATGGAGACCCGTAGTTGGAATTAGGGTATACCCCATCCAACATGACCTAATCTTAACTTGAGTATTTCCAAAGAAGGTCACATTAACAGGTAACAGATGCACATGAATTTGGGGGAACACTATTGTGAAAACCATTGTTAGTTCAAAGCCTTTGCAAAAGTTGGCAACCCAATTGGTTCAGCTCATATGTAATAGCTTGCTGGTCCCTGGTATAAGTACTCTAATTTTTAAACATACTTACGTTAAACTGAAAGACTTTCTTTCCCATGATGCAATTTAACTATGAAAAGATCAGCTATTTAAAAAAAAGTCTTTTTAGATAGCAGCATATTTTGTCAAGTTTAGCATTTCAAGAATTGCTATCCAATAGAGAAGCTTGAATCAGAGTAAGGTTGAGAGCACCCTCAGTTCAGTTGAGTTCAGTCGCTCAATCATGTCTGACTCTTTGCAACCCCATGAATCACAGCACACCAGGCCTCCCTGTCCATCACCAACTCCCAGAGTTCACTCAAACTCATGTCCATCGAGTCAGTGATGCAATAGTACATAATTAGAACAGTTTGCCAAGCTGGGCAAAAGGTGCCACATACTGAAATGACTAGTACTCTTATTTTTAGCTCAAAAAGCAAAATAATAACTAAGGTGTTTGTAACACTGATTTAACACCTGAATTCACCACCAAAAAGTTTAGGTTATAAACAATTCTGATACCAGAGTTAAATGATGAAATTTTAGCATTGTGATTTCACTGATAGGGTCAGAGGTATATTAGATAGTAATGAAAGTACAGTAAAGAAAAAGAAATGCTGTTGCTTTCCAATAGCAGTTTCCAACTTTCCTTGTTCTCTTCTCCAATAAGGCAACTGGTTTGCTAATTGCCACTTTAAAGAGTTTCGAGACTTTATACTAATTTCATGTAGGTGTACATTTGGGTCGATATTTTTTTTTTTTTTTTTGGTAAATAATCTCTTTTACTTTTTTGTAAAAATAATCTCTTAAGGATATTTTTACACTTATAGAGGACACATCCCTGGTGCTTCAAACAGTAAAGAATCTGTCTTCAATGCAAGAGACCCAGGTTCAATCCCTGGGTCAGGAAGATCCCCTAGAGAAGGGCATGGCAACCCACTCCAGTATTCTTTCTTGGAGAATCCCATCGACAGAGGAGCCTCATGGGCTACAGTCCATGGGGTCACAAAGAGTTGAACACAACTGAGCAACTAACACTTATGCTTACAGAAAGGTTGTCCAGGATAGTTCAGAGATTTCTGTATATCCTAAATCTTGTCTACCCTTTTGCTAACATTTTATATTCTTATACTACATTTGTCACACTTTTGAGCCAATAGTGAAAGAATATTCTTAAATAAAGTTCATGCTTTATTTAGATTTCTTATTTTTTAATCTGAGATCCATTTTTTGTTTGTTTGTTTGTTCTATCTGTAATACTACATTACATGCAGTCATCATGTCTCCTTACAATACCTTGGGCTGTAAAAGTTTCTCAGATTTTCCTTGATGTGATGGCCTTGAGGGTTTTGAGGTACACTAGCCAGATTCTGTGTAGGATGTTCCTATATTCATATTTGTCTAGCATTTTTCTAATGATTAGATTGGGGTCATGGGTTTTGAAGAATAAAACTGCAGAAGTAAAGTGTCACTTTCTTTACATCATTACAGTGATATACACACTATCAAAATGATTTGTCACTAGTAAAGCTCACTTTGATCACCTGGCTGAGGTTGTGAAGTAAAGTTGCTTTAGCCTGCTCCACGTAAGTGCAGATCCTACACTTAAGGAGTGGGAGTTACATTCCATCTCCTTGAATGGCAGTATCTATATAAATTACTTTGAATTTCTCTGTAGAGGATTTATGTATGTTCCCTCATTTATTTTTTCAGTCATTTGTTTATATTCATTTGAACTCTAGGTTATTTACATTCTTCCTTGGTTTATAGTACAATACTACGTTTATTTTTTTTATTCAAATTCTTCTAGTTTTGGCCCTGAGAACTCTTTTTGTTGGTTTTCCTTGTGTACTCATTGTTTCTTGTTTTTATTTTGAGCACTTCCTTACTTCATGTCTCTGTAAGGTGCTCCAGATTCATGGATATTCCTGCCCCCTGTCTTAAATTCAGTCATTTCTCTACTGTGTCCTGGTTCCTTTTATGTTGTTACTGTTGTTTAGTCACTAAGTCATGTCCTACTCTTTGCAATCCCATGGACTTCAGCACGCCAGGCTCTCCTGTCTTCACTGTCTCCCGAATATTGCTTAAATTCATGTTCATTGAGTCTAACCATCTCATCCTCTGCCATCTTTTTCTCCTTTTGCCTTCAGTCTTTCCCAGCATCAGGGTCTTTTCCAATGAGTTGGCTCTTCACATCAGGGGTCAAAGTATTGGCGCATCAGCATCAGTCCTTCCAGTGACTATTCAGGATTGACTTCCTTTAGGATTGACTGGTTTGTTCTCTTTGCAGTCCAGAGGACTCTCAACAGTCTTCTCCAGCACCACAGTTCGAAAGCATCAGTTCTTTGGAACTCAGCCTTCATTATGGTTCAGTTCTCACATCTATACATGACTGCTGGAAAAAACATAGATTTGGCTATACAGACTTTTGTTGCAAAGTTATGTCTCTGCTTTTTAATACACTAAGTTTTTCATAGCTTTCCTTCCAAAGGACAAGTGTCTTTTAATTTCATGGCTGCTGTCAACATTCATAGTATTTTTTGAGAAAAAAAAAATTGTCACTGCTTCTATTTTTATAAGAGAGGGTGTTAGAAACCAAGAGGTCAGTGCTCTGTGTATTTGCTTCAAGGACCTCACAGCTGAAAGAGACAGGAAATATATTATCATATATTTGTTAAGTAAATAAATAATAAGTATCAAATGTGTACATCTACACTGTGGACTAAATGTTTATATCCCCCTAAAATCCACATGTTGAAACCCTAATCCCAAGTGATAATATTTGGAGCTAGCCTTTGACAGATAATTTGTTTTAGATCTGCTCAAGAAAGTAAGGCCCTCATGGTTAGATGATGCCTCTATATAGAGATGAAGGAAACAGAACTTTCCCTCTACCAGGTGATGATGAACTGAGCACATAGCTTCCATGAGTCAGGAGAAGGGCCTTTACCAAGTCTCAACCATGTTGGCACCCTGATCTTGGACTTCCAGCCTCCAAAAGGCTTAAGCCCTTCAGCCTGTGATAATATTTAGAGCAACTCAAATTGACTAAGATAGCCTGTATTTATATTTGCATTAAACTATACGAGAGTTGACAGTGGTGACTCCAACTCTAGTCCCTTTCTTGTTTATCTATAAACTACCTCTTTGAAAGAGAATCCTGGCTCCCAACAGATGCCATTCATGCAAGTATCCTTTCAATTTCATTACACATGTACAGTGATTACAGAATTTTTATACCTTAGATGATCAGTTCAGTTCAGTCGATCAGCCGTGTCCAGCTCTTTGAGACCCCATGAATCACAGCACGCCAGGCCTCCCTATCCATCACCAACTCCCGGAGTTCACTCAAACTCATGTCCATCGAGTCGGTGATGCCATCCAGCCATCTCATTCTCTGTCGTCTCCTCCTCCTGCCCCCAATCCCTCCCAGCATGAGTCTTTTTCAGTGAGTCAACTCTTGGCATGAGGTGGCCAAAGTATTGGAGTTTCAGCTTTAGCATCAGTCCTTCCAATGAACGCACAGTACTGGTCTCCTTTAGAATGGACTGGTTGGATCTCCTTGCAGTCCAAGGGACTCTCAAGAGTCTTCCACAACACTACAGTTCAAAAGCATCAATTATTCGGCATTCAGCTTTCTTCACACTCCAACTCCCACATCCATACATGACCACGGGAAAAACCATAGCCTTGACTAGACGGACCTTTGTTGACAAAGTAATGTCTCTGCTTTTTAATATGCTATCTAGGTTGCTCATAACTTTCCTTCCAAGGCGTAAGCGTCTTTTAATTTCATGGCTGCAATCAACATCTGCAGTGATTTTGGAGCCCCAAAAAGTAAAGTCTGACACTGTTTCCACTGTTTCCCCATCCATTTCCCATGAAGTGATGGGACCAGATGACATGATCTTAGTTTTCTGAATGTTGAACTTCAAGACAACTTTTCACTCTCCTCTTTCACTTTCATCAAGAGGTTTTTTAATTCCTCTTCACATCTGCCATAAGAGTGGTGTTATCTGCATATCTGAGGTTATTGATATATCTCCCGGCAATCTTGTTTCCAGCTTGTGCTTCTTCCAGCCCAGTGTTCCTCATGATGTATTCTTCATATAAATTAAATAAGATGGGTGACAATATACAGCCTTGACGTTCTCCTTTTCCTATTTGGAACCAGTCTGTTTTTCCATGTCCAGTTCTAACCTTACATGATAAATATTTACAAACTAGAATTCAGTACCTATAAATATTTTCTTCCATCTTTAGTCCTACAATCTTCACTCATTTCCCTGGCAGTTCATTTCTGCCCATCCCTTTCATGTGATGCTTTGTGGCACATTTGTAATATAATTAGATTTTTCTTTTTGTTACATTCTGCATTCCTTCCTGGGATCCTCATATATCACAATTGATTTTTAAATTTGCATATATAAAAGTTCACTCTGAGTACTAGAAGGATTTCTATTAGCTTTGACAAAGGCATAGTTTTGTTTATTCATCACTTTTGTATCAAACAGAATAATTTCATAGCCTGATAAAATCTCCTGTGGGTTCTCTCAACTCCCTTTCTCTTCACAAGCAGCTGGCTGGCAACCACTGGTCTATTTTCCACCAATAGTTTTGCTTTCTTCAGAATGTCATATGAGTGGGATCATACGGTATGTTGCCTTTACAGACTCATGTATTTCACTAGGTAATATTCATTTAAGATTCATTTAATATTCCATAATGTGAATATACCACACTTCATCCATTCACCTGTTAAAGGACATCTTTGTTTTCAGTATTTATGATTTTAAATTTTCTATAAACACCTGTATGGGAGTTTTTGTGTATTCTATAAACACTTTTGTGTAACTTTTTGAATCAGTTGGGTAAATACTTAAGAATGCTATTGTTGAGTTATATGGGAAGACTATGGTTGGTTTTATATGAAACCACCAAACTGTCTTCCTAAGGACTATATAGTTTTGAATTCCTGCCAACACTGAATAAGCACTTCTATTCTTCCTATCCTTGCCAGTAACTGGTATTATCAGTTTGGGGGATTTTAGCTATTTTAACATAAGTTTAGTAATGTTTCTGTAATTTTAATTTGCATTTCCCAAGTGATTTGGCAATAAGGAATTCATGATCTGAGCCACAGTCAGCTCTTGGTTTTGTTTTTGCTGACTGTACAGAGCTTCCCCATCTAGGCTGCAAAAAATATAATCATTCTGATTTTGGTGTTGGCCATCTGGTGATGTCCATGTGTAGAGTCTTCTCTGTTGTTGTTGGATGAGGGTGTTTGATATGATCAGTGTGTTCTCTTGGAAAAACTCTGTTAGCCTTTGCCCTGCTTCATTCTGTACTCCAAGACCAAATTTGCCTGTTACTCCAGGTGTTTCTTGACTTCCTACTTTTGCATTCCAGTCCCCTATAATGAAAAGGACATCTTTTTTGGGTATTAATTCTAAAAGGTCTCTTCAGAGAACCATTCAACTTCAGCTTCTTCAGCATTACTCTTTGGGACATAGACTTGGATTATCATGATATTGAATGGTTTACCTTGGAAACGAACAGAGATCACTCTGTCGTTTTTGAGACTGCAACTAAGTACTGCATTTCAGACTCTTTTGTTGACTATCATGGATACTCCATTTTTTCTAAGGGATTCTTGCCCATAGTAGTAGACACAATGGTTATCTGAGTTAAATTCACCCATTCCAGTCCGATTTAGTTCACTGATTGCTAAAATGTCAACATTCACTCTTGTCGTCTCCTGTTTGACCACTTCCAGTTTGCCTTGATTCATGAACCTAACATTCCAGATTCCTATGCAATATTGCTCTTTAAAGCATTGGCTCTTGCTTCTATCACAAGTCACATCCACCACTGGGTGTTGTTGTTACTTTGGCTCCATCTCTATTCTTTCTGGAGTTATTTCTCCACTGATCTCCAGGAGCATATTGGGCACCTATTGACCTGGGAAGTCTTAGCTTTTTGCCTTTTCATACTGTTCATGGGATTCTCAAGGCAAGAATAGTGACGTGCTTTGCCATTCCCTTCTCCAGTGAACCACATTTTGTCAGATCTCTCCACCATGACCCGTCCATCTCAGTGGCCCTACACAGTATGGCTTAGTTTCACTGAGATAGACAAGGCTCTGGTCCATGTGATTATATTGGTTTGTTTTCTGTGATTGTGGTTTCAGTCTATCTGCCCCTGATGCCCTCTCTCAGCGCCTACCATCTTACTGGGATTTCTCTTACCTTGGACATGGGGGATATCTTCATAGCTGCTCCAGGAAAGTGCAGCTGTTGTTCCTTACCTTGGACATAGGGTATCTCCTCTCAGCCACTTGCCATTCCAGTGCCATGCAGACCATTCAGGTATGACCTAAATCAAATCACTTGCCATTTTACAGTAGAAGTAAGAAATAGATTTAAGGGACTAGATATGATAGACAGAATGCCTGATGAACTATGGATGGAGGTGACATGGTGTAGGATACAGGGCTCAAGACCATTCCCAAGAAAAAGAAATGTAAACAAGCAAAATGGCTGTCTGAGGAGGCCTTACAAATAGCTATGAAAAGAAGAGAAGTGAAAAGCAAAGGAGAAAAGGAAAGATATACCCATTCGAATGCAGATTTTCAAAGAATAGCAAGGAGAGATAAGAAAACCTTCCTCAGTGATCAGTGCAAAGAAATAGAGGAAAGCAATAGAATAGGAAAGACTAGTGATCTCTTCAAGAAAGTTAGAGATACCAAGGGAACTCATTTCATTAAAAGATGAAAAAGGACAGAAATGGTATTGACCTAACAGAAGCAGAAGATATTAAGAAGAGGTGGTAAGAATACACAGAAGAACTGTACAAAAAAGATCTTCATGATCCAGATAATCACGATGGTGTGATCACTCACTTAGAGCCAGACATCCTGGAATGTGAAATCTAGTGGGCCTTAGGAAGTATCACTAAGAACAAAGCTAGTGGATGTGATGGAATTCCGGTTGAGCTATTTCAAATGCTAAAAGATGATTCTGTGAAAGTGCTACTCAACATGCCAGCCAGTTTGGAAAACTTAGGACTGGAGAAGATCAATTTTCATTCCAATCCCAAAGAAAGGCAATGCCAAAGAATGCTAAAACTATTGCACAATTGCATTCATCTCACACACTAGTAAAGTCATGCTCAAAATTCTCCAAGCCAGGCTTCAGCAGTATGTGAACCTTGAACTCCCAGATGTTCAATCTGGATTTAGAAAAGGCAGAGGAACCAGAGATCAAATTGCCAACATCCTTTGGATTATAAAAAATCAAGTGAGTTTCAGAAAAACATCTATTTCTGCTTTATTGACTATGCCAAAGCCTTTGACTGTGTGGATCACAATAAACTGCAGAAAATTCTGAAAGAGATGGGAATACCAGACCACCTGACCTGCCTCTTGAGAAATCTGTATGCAGGTCAGGAAACAACAGTAAGAACTGGACATGGAACAACAGACTGGTTCCAAATAGGAAAAAGAGTACATCAAGGCTGTATATTGTCACCCTGCTTATTTAACTTATATGCAGGGTACATCATGAAAACGCTGGACTGGATGAAGCATAAGCTGGAATCAAGATTACCAGGAGAAATATAAATAACCTCATATATGCAGATGACACCACCCTTATGGCCGAAAGTGAAGAAGAATGAAAGAGAAAGAGGAGAGTGAAAAAGTTGGCTTAAAGCTTCAGAAAACTAAGATCACGTCATATCTGGTCCCATCACTTCATGACAAATAGATGGGGAAACAGTGGAAGACTTTGTTTTGGGGGGCTCCAAAATCACTGTAGGCAGTGACTGCAGCCATGAAATTAAAAGACGCTTACTCCTTGGAAGAAAAGTTATGATCAACCTAGGCAGCATATTAAAAAGCAGAGACATTACTTTGCCAACAAAGGTTCATCTAGTCAATGCTATAGTTTTTCCAGTAGTCATGTATGGATGTGAGAGTTGGACTATAAAGAAAGCTGAGTGGCAAGAATTGATGCTTTTGATCTGTGATGTTGGAGAAGACTCTTGAGAGTCCCTTGGACTGCATGGAGATCCAGCCAGTCCATCCTAAAGGAGATCAGTCCTGAGTGTTCATTGGAAGGACTGATGTTGAAGCTGAAACTCCAATACTTTGGCCACCTGATGTGAAGAGCTTACTCATTTGAAAAGACCGTGATGCTGGGAAAGACTGAGGGCAGGAGGAGAAGGGGAAGGCAGAGGATGAGATGTTTGGATGATACCACCGACTCAATGGAGATGAGTTTAAGTAAATATGGGAGTTGGTGATGGACAGGGAGACCTGGCGTGCTGTGGTCACGGGGTCACAAAGAGTCAGATACGACTGAGTGACTGAACTGAACTGAGCTCCCAAGTGATAATGAACATTTTTTCATGTATTTAGTTGTCTTCTATATATCTTTTAAAATATCTCTCGCAAGTTATTTTCTTTTCTTATTGTTGATGTTAATAGTGCTTTGTGTATTCTGGTTCCAAACCCTTTATCAGAATTTACAAAATTTTTCTCCCTGTCTATGGCTTGTCTTTTTATTCTCTAGACATTGTCTTTTACAGAGCAAGAATTTTTAATTTTAATAAAATCCAAATTATCTATATTCCTTTAAAGAATCATGTGTTTTGGATTTTGAATAAAACTGATCAACAAATCCAAGGTCATATAGATTTTCTCCTGTGTTTTCTAGATATTTTATACTTTGGCTTTTTATATTTTGGCCTTGAATTAATTTTGAGTCAGTATTTGTAAAAGTGTAAGGGTCTCTGTCTATATTTTTTTGTCTTCTCTTTTTTTTGCATACAGATGTCCAAATATTCCAGTACCATTTGTTAAAAAGACCCTTATTTATCCTTGAAGTGCCTCTGTACTGTCAAAAATCAACTGATGATTAATGTGTAGGTCATACTTTGGGCTCTCTATTCTGTTCATTTATCAATGTGTCTGTTCTTTCACCAATGCCATATTTTCTGATGATACTATCTTTATAGTAATTTTTGAAATTATATAGTAATGCAAATATTATTTTTGCTTATGCACCAGTTTTCAAATTTCACATCTTAACCAGAAACTAAATTTTTGTTTTTCTTCTATGTTCTGAATCCATATATTAATACAGCCTCCCTGGTGTCAGACACTGACCTGTATATTGTCTTTCTCTCTCACACAATTGAAATTCTTATTATCCCATGTTGAGTGCCTAGAGTATTATATTTGCTGACAGCTTATGTCTAATATTATTACAGTATTAACTGACCCTGAATTTTGTTAGCATCAAGTTGCACATGCTTATCATAATATGTCTCCTAGAAATCTTTATTTAATATTCAAATATGTTCCTTATTAGAAGGATAGTTATTCTACCTCAAAAAAAAAAAAATAGTGCCTTAGGGAAGTTGAAGAGAATTCCTTAAATTGATCTTAATTTGTAAGGTAAAATATTCAGTGGGCCCATTACTCTTAACCAAAATCATGTTGAGATTTAGGTAGCTAGGGAATAAGAATCCATAGAGTAAAGTTGAATTAGTACTGAAAGAAATGGCTTGCAGTTGTGTAGCCAGAAATAATTTCACATTGAAAAAAGCATGAATTATTTTAGAGTAAAAGTCACAAAAGATTAAAGCAAGACTTGCACATGATTAGAGGAACTTCACCTGTATTATTTGCAAAATTATAGATCTGTTTTATAACAGAGGAAATAATAAAGATTTATCTTGGCCTTAGGGACTTTATTGTAAAATATTTTTACTTTACTTTTAGGTGAGGCTCTTTTATCTTGATTATTTAATTACTAGATTGCATGAAAAGAATGCAATTCTTGCTTTGCCAATTTTGTAATTTTTGGTGACAAGTTATCAGAAAGACAGTAACATCAAATGGAGGTAACCCAAGGAAATGAATAAAGGAAATGGATTTCTGCTGTCTTGCAGTTGTAAGCTATAACTGAATCTATTTCAGGGCCTGTAAAATAAGAGAGCTGCAGGAGGAATACAGATCATGACTTTCACAAAAGTGACAACCACGGATTGATGCATTCTATAGGGGGGAACTTGTGAGAGAGATGGTATGTGAGTGACATTAAAATCATTTTTCTTGTCAGAAATAAATGGTGCACAGTCTTATTTGCCCTTGACAACATGTCATAGACAGGTTTTCATTTGTCATTTATGCTGCTATATATGAGACAAGTTTCAAAAACTTTGTAATTACCATCCACATCCTAGAAATCTACAGAGGAAAAAAAAAAAAAAAAACTGAGGTGGAGACCAGTAATTAATTGTTCCTAGAACCACTACATAAAAGAGAGACTTCATCTCTAGGTTAAACTTCAAACTTCATTTGAAAAAACCTACCAAAACTGTTTTTTTGTGCCCTGTCTTTACTAGCGCTTAGAACACCTCCATGTCACTTAGTGCCATGGATACTGCTGAGATCAAACAGAATTTAACAAGAGCAAAAATGTGCATCATACTCATGACCATTTTATCAGTTTCTTAACAAATGTTTGTTCAGTAAATAGCAACACAAACCTAATTTGCCACCATATTTTGTATGCATAAAATGATCCATACATGGCAAACTTTAGTAACATATTTGTTTTCTGAGCTTCCCTGGTGGATCAGATGGTAAAGAATATACCTGCAGTGTAGGATACCCAGGTTCGACCCCTGGCTTGGGAAGATCTCCTGGAGAAGGGAATGGCAACTCACTCCAGTATTCTTGCCTGAGAATTCCATGGACAGAGGAGGCTGTCGGGCTACAGTCCAAGGGGTCACAAAGAGTCAAACACAACTGAGCATCTAACCCTTCACTTCACTTCAAATCATTTATTTCCCTTTATGATTATGGAAAATTAGGTTAAAATGCCATAACTTCTTTAAACAATAGATCCCTATTATAGGTTATTAGATAGTTTATTTAGAAATTTATAACTTAAGTATGAGAAGAATGAGATTTATAACTGATTCATAGTGAAGTATGTGAATAAATACATTGATATTGTTCAGTTCAGTTCAGTTCAGTCGCTCAGTCGTGTCCGACTCTCCGCGATCCCATGAATCACAGCACGCCAGGCCTCCCTGTCCATCACCAACTCCCGGAGTTCACTCAAACTCATGTCCATTGAGTCGGTGATGCCATCCAGCCATCTCATTCTCCGTCGTCCCCTTCTCCTCCCGCCCCCAACCTTTCCCAGCATCAGAGTCTTTTCCAGTGAGTCAACTCGTCGCATGAGGTGGCCAAAGTATTGCAGTTTCAGCTTTAGCATCAGTCCTTCCAATGAACACCCAGGATCGATCTCCCTTAGAATGGACTGGTTGGATCTCCTTGAGGTACAAGGGACTCTCAAGAGTCTTCTTCAACACCACAGTTCAAAAGCATCAATTCTTCGGCGATCAGCTTTCTTCACAGTCCAACTCTCACATCCATACATGACCACAGGAAAAACCATAGCCTTGACTAGACAGACCTTGGTTGCCAAAGTAATGTCTCTGCTTTTTAATATATTATCAAGGTTGGTCATAACTTTCTTTCCAAGGAGTAAGCGTCTTTTAATTTCATGGCTACAATCAGCATCTGCGGTGATTTTGGAGCCCCCAAAAAATCAGTTGACAAAACAGGCAAGAGCAGAATATGTTATCATCATTATCATTATAGTAGAATTTGGAAATGCTGTATTGACACTTTTTTTTAAGTTAGATTTTCTTTTTCTTACTTTACAGAATTTTGTTGTTTTCTGTCAAACCTCAACATGAATTAGCCATAGGTATACATATATCCCCTCGCTTTTGAAACTCCCTTCCATCTCCCTCCCCATCCCACTCCTCTAGGTTGATCCAGAGCCCCTGTTTGAGTTTCCTGAGCCAAAGAGCAAATTCTCATTGGCTCTCTATTTTACATATGGTAATGTAAGTTTCCATGTTACTCTTTACATACATCTCACCCCCTCCTCCTCTCTCCCCATATCTATAAATCTATTCTCTATGTCTCTTTCTCATTGCTGCCCTATAAATAAATTCTTCAGTACCATTTTTCTAGATTCCATATATATACATTAGAATACAATATTTATCTTTCTCTCTCTGACTCACTTCACTCTGTATAATAGGTTTTAGGTTCATCCACCTCATCAGAAATGACTCAAATGTGTTCCTTTTTATGGCTGTGTAATATTCCATAGTGTATATGTACCACAACTTCTTTATCCATTCATCTGTCAGTGGACAATTAGGTTGCTTCCATGCTCTAGCTATTGTAGATAGTGCTGCAATGAACAATGGGATACATGTGTAATTTTGGTTTCCTTGGGGTATATGCCTAGGAGTGGGATTGCTGGGTCATATGGTGGTTTTATTCCTAGTTTTTTAAGGAATTTCCATGCCGTCTTCCATAGTGGCTGTATCAGTTTACATTCCCACCAACAGTGCAAGAGTGTTCCCTTTTCTACACATACTCTCCAGCATTTGTTTGTAGACCTTTTGATGATGGCCATTCTGACCAGTGTGAGGTGATATCTCATTTTAGTTTAGATTTCCATTTTTCTAACAACCAGTCCATTCTAAAGGATATCAATCCTGGGTGTTTCATTGGAAGGACTGATGCTAAAGCTGAAACTCCAATGCTTTGGCCATCTCCTGCGATGAGTTGACTCACTGGAAAAGACTCTGACGAAAAGAGCTGGACACGACTGAGCGACTGAACTGAACTAATAGTTTCCTTTGCTGTGCAAAAGCCTTTAAGTTTAATCAGGGCCCACTTGTTTACTTTTGCTTTTATTTCTGTTACTCTAGGAGGTGGGTCATAGAGGATCTTGCTTTGACTTATGTCATCGAGTGTTCTGCCTATGCTTTCCTCTAAGAGTTTCATAGTTTCTGGTCTTACATTTAGGTCTTTAATCCATTTTGAGTTTATCTTTGTATATGGTGTTGGGAAGTGTTCTAATTTCATTCTTTTACATGTAGATATCCACTTTTCCCAGCACCATTTTTTGAAGAGGATATCTTTGCCCCACTGTATATTCTTGCCACTTTTGTTAAAAATAAGGTACCCATAGGTGCATGGGTTTATTTCTGGGCTTTATATCTGGTTCCATTGGTCTACATTTCTGTTTTTGTGACAGTACTGTACTGTCTTGATGACTGTAGCTTTGTAGTAAAATCTGAAGTCAAGAAGGTTGATTCCTGCAGCTCCATTCTTCTTTCTCAAGACTGCTTTGGCTATTTGGGGTCTTTTATTTTTCCATATGAATTGTGAAATTTTTTTTCCAAGTTCTGTGAAAAATACCATTGTTCATTTGACAGTGATAGCATTGAATTTGTAGATTGCATTTGGTAATATTTTCATGTTCACAATATTGATTCTTCCTACCTTGGAACATGGAATATCTCTCCATGTGTTTCTGTCATCTTTGATTTCTTTCATTAGTGTCTTATAATTTTCTTTGTACAGTAATTTTGTCTCCTTAGGTAAGTTTATTCCTAGATATTTAATTCTTTTTGCTGCATTGGTGAATAGGATTGATTCCTTAATTTCACTGATTTTTAATTATTAGTATATAGAAATGCAAGTGATTTCTATGCATTGATTTTGTATCCTTCAACTTTGCTCAATTCATTGATTGGCTCTAGTAATTTTCTGATACTGTCTTTAGGGTTTTCTGTGTACAGCATCATGTCATCTGCAAACAGTGAGAGATTTACTTTTTTTTTCCAACCTGGATTCCTTTTATTTCTTTTTCTTCTCTGATTGCTGTGGCTAGGACTTCCAGAGCTGTGTTGAATAACAGTGGTGAAAGTGGACACTTGTCTTGTTCCTGATCTTAGGGGGAATGCTTTCAGTTTTTCACCATTGAGAATAAAATTTGCTGTAGTCTTATCATATATGGCCTTTATTATGTTAAGGGAGGTTCCTTCTATCCCCATTTTTTGAAGAGTTTTAATCATAAATTTTGTCAAAGGCTTTTCCTGCATCTCTTGAGATGATCATATGGTTTTTATCTTTCAATTTGTTAATATGGTGTATCACATTGATTGATTTGCATATATATTGAAGAATCCTTGCATCCCTGGAATAAGCCCAACTTGATCATTGTGTATGAGCTTTTTGATGTGTTGCTGAATTCTGTTTGCTAAAATTTTGTTAAGGATTTTTTAATGTATGTTCATCAGTGATATTGGCCTGTAGTTTTCTTTTTGTGTGTTGTCTTTGTCTGGTTTTGGAATCAGGGTGATGGTAGACTTGTAGAATGAGTTTGGAAGTGTTCCTTCCTCTGCAATTTTTATCATATATATATATATTTATTTAATTGGAGGCTAATTACTTTACAATATTTTAGTGGTTTTGTCATACCTTGACAGAAGGATAGGCATTATCTCTTCTCTAAATGTTTGATAGAATTTTCCTGTGAAGCCATCTGGTCCTGGACTTTTGTTTTTTTAGAGATTTTTGATCACAGCTTCAATTTCAGTGCTTTTAATGGGGTTGTTCATAATTTATATTTCTTCCTGGTTCCAAATTGAACTTTTCTAAGAATCTGTCCATTTCTTCCAGGTTATCCACTTTATTGCCATATAGTTGTTCATAATAGCTTCTTATAATCTTTTGCATTTCTTCATTGTCTGTTGTAACTTCTCATTTTCATTTCTAACTTTGTTGATTTGATTCTTCTCTCTTTTGTTCTTGATGAGTCTGGCTAAATGTTTGTCAATTTTATTTATCTTCTCAAAGAATCATCATTTAGTTTTATTAATCTATACTATTTTTTCTTTCATTTCTTTTTTATTTATTTCTGCTTGGTTCTTTTATGACTTATTTCCTTCTACTAATTTTGGGTGTATTTTTTGTTGTTGTTCATCTTTTTCTAGTTGTTTTTGGTATAAAGTTAGTTATTCAATGTTTTTCTGTTTCTTGAGGTAGGATTGTATTGCTGTAAACTTCCCTCTTAGAATTGCTTTTGTTACATCCCATAGGTTTTTAATTATCGTGTTTTCACTTTCATTTGTTTCTAGACACTTTTTAAATCCCCTTTTGATTTCTTCAGTAACCTGTTGGTTATATAGAAACGTGTTATTTAAATCCCATGTGTTTGTGTTCCTTACATTTTTTTTCTTGTAATTGATATCTAGTCTCATACCATTGTGGTCAGAGAAGATACTTGAAAATTGATACTTGAAAATTTGCAATTTTCTTAAATTTACTGATGTTTGATTTGTGACCTAAGATGCAGTCTTTCCTGGCAACATTTGGCTGGAATGTCCTGACAATATCAGTGAGATCCATCTCATCTAACGTATCATTCAAGAATTGTGTTTCCTTATTCATTTTCTGTTTTGATGATCTTTCCATTGGTGTGAATGTGGTGTTAAAGTCTCCTATTCCTATTGCATTACTGTCAATTTCTCCTTTTATGTCTGTTAGTGTTTGTCTTATGTATTGAGGTGCTCTTATGTTGGGTGCATAGATATTTACAATTGTTATGTCTTCCTCTTGGGCTGATCCCTTGATCACTGTATAGTGTCCTTCCTTATCTCATGAAATCTTCTTTATTATAAGGTCTCTTTTATATGAGGATTGCTATCCAGCTATATTTCACTTCCCATTTGCATGGAATATATTTTTCCATCCTCTCACTTTCAGTCTATATGTGTCTTGAGGTTTGAAGTGGGTTTCTTGCAGATAGCATATATATATATATATATATATATGTTTTTTGTCCATTCAGCCAATCTGTGTCTTTTGGTTGGAGTATTTAATCTGTTCACATTTAAAGTAATTATTTATATATATGTTCCTATTGCTATTTTCTTAATTGTTTGGGGTTGATTTTGTAGATTTTTTTTTTTTTCTCTTGTATTTTTTGGCTATATATTCCCTTTAACATTTGTTGTAAAACTGGTTTGGTGGTACTGAATTCTCTTAACTTTTGCTTGTCTGAAAAGTTTTTTATTTCTCCATCAATTTTAAATTAGATCCTTGCCGTGTACAGTAATCTTGGTTGTAGATTTTTCCTTTTTAGTACTTTACATATCTCTTGCCATTCCCTTCTGCCCTTCAGAGTTTCTGCTGAAAGATCAGCTGTTAAGTGTATGGGGTTTCCCTTGTATGTTACTTATTGCTTCTCCCTTGCTGATTTTAATATTTTTTATTTGTGTTTAGTCTTTGTTAGTTTGATTAGTATGTGTCTTGGTGTGTTTTTCCTTGGGTTTATCCTGTATGGGACTCTTTGTGCTTCTTGGACTTGATTGACTATCTCCTTATCCGTGGTGGGGAAATTTTCAACTATAATCTCTGCAAAATATGTCTCATACCCATTCTTTTTCTCTGCTTTTTCTTGGACCCCTATGATTTGAATGTTGGTGAATTTGGTCTCAGAGGTCTCTGAGACTACCCTCAGTACTTTTCAATCTTTTTACTTTATTCTGCTCTTCAGAACTTATTTCTACCTTTTTATCTTCCAGTTCACTGATTTGTTCTGCTTCAGATATTCTGCTATTGATTCCATCCAGAGTATTTTTAATTTCAGTAATTGTGTTTCTTGCCTCTGTATGTTTATTCTTTAATTCTTCTAGGTCTTGTTAATTGATTCTTGCATTTTCTCCATTCTGTTTTCAAGGTTTTTGATCAGCTTTACTATCATTATTCTGACTTATTTTTCAGGTAGTTTGCCTATTTCCTCTTCATTTATTTGGATTTCTGTGTTTCTAGTTTGTTTCTTCATTTGTGTAGTAGTTCTCTGCTTTTTTATTATTATTTATCACTTACTATGTTTGAGGTCCACTTTTCTAAGGTTCAAGGTTGAATATTTTCTTTAATTTGGTTTCTGCCCTCCTAAAGTTGGCCCAGTGGTTTGTGTAAACTTCATATAGGGTGAAATTTGTGCTGAGATTTGTTTGTTTTCTCTCTGATGAACAAGGATGAGTGAGGTGGTAGTCCTGTCTGCTGATGACTGGTTTTGTATTTTTCTTTTGTTTGTTATTTTTATGAGGTCTCCTCCACAGGGTGCTACTGGTGCTTGGGTGATGGCAGGTCTTGTATTCAACTTTGTGTGAGTTCAGAAGTCTCTACATATGGACATCACCAGATGGTCAAAACCAAAATCAGATTGATTATATTCTTTGCAGCCAAAGATGGAGAAGCTCTATACAGTTAGCAAAAACAAGACCAGGAGCTGTCTGTGGCTCAGATAATGAACTCCTTATTGCCAAATCCAGACTTAAATTGAAGAAAGTAGGGAAAAACACTAGACCATTCAGACATGACCTAAATCAAACCCCTTATGATTATACAGTGGAAGTGAGAAATAGATTTTAGGGACTAGATCTGATAGATAGAGTGCTTGATGAACTATGGACGGAGGTTCGTGACATTGTTCAGGAGACAGGAACCAAGAATATCCTCATGGAAAAGAAATGTAAGAAAGCAAAATGGCTGTCTGAGGAAGCCTTACAAATAGCTGTGAAAAGAAGAGAAGCCAAAAGCAAAGGAGAAAAGGAAAGATATAAGCATCTGAATGCAGAGTTCCAAAGAATAGCAAGGAGAGAAAAGAAAGCCTTCCTCAGTGATCAATGCAAAGAAATAGAGGAAAACAACAGAATAGGAAAGAGAAGAGATCTCTCCAAGAAAATTAGATATACCAAGGGAACATTTCATGCAAAGATGGTCTCAATAAAGGAAAGAAATTGTATGGACCTAACAGAACCAGAAGATATTAAGAAGAGGTGGGAAGAATGCACAGAAGAACTGTATGAAAAAGATCTTCACTACCAAGATAGTTATGATGGTGTGATCACTGACCTAGAGCCAGACATCTTGGAATGTGAAGTCAAGTGGGCCTTAGAAAGCATCTCTACGAACAAAGCTAGTAGAGGTGATGGAATTCCAGTTGAACTATTTCAAAGTTCATCATCCTGAAAGATGATGCTGTGAAAGTGCTGCACTCAATATGCCAGCAAATTTGGAAAACTCGGAAGTGGCCACAGGACTGGAAAAGGGCAATCTTCATTCCAATTCCAAAGAAAGGCGATGCCAAAGAATGCTAAAACTATGGCGCAATTGCACTCATCTCACACGCTAGTAAAGTCATGCTCAAAATTCTCCAAGCCAGGCTTCAGCAATATGTGAACCGTGAACTTCCAGATGTTCAAGCAGGTTTTAGAAAAGGCAGAGGAACCAGAGATCAAATTGCCAACATCCTCTGGATCTTGGAAAAAGCAAGAGAGTTCCAGAAAAACATCTATTTCTGCTTCATTGACTATGCCAAAGTCTTTGGCTGTGTGGATCACAATAAACTGTGGAAAATTCTGAGGGAGATGGGAATACCAGATCACCTGACCTGCCTCTTGAGAAACCTGCATGAAGGTCAGGAAGCAATAGTTAGAACAGAACATGAAACAACAGACTGGTTCCAAATAGGAAAAGGAGTACATCAGGGTTGTATATTGTTACCCTGCTTATTCAACTTATATGCAGGGTACATCATGAGGAATGCTGGGCTGGAAGAAGCACAAGCTGGAATCAAGATTGCTGGGAGAAATATTAATAACCTCAGATATGCAGATGACACCACCCTTATTGCAGAAGTGAAGAGGAACTCAAAAGCCTCTTGATGAAAGTGAAAGAGGAGAGTGAAAAAGTTGGCTTAAAGCTCAACATTCAGAAAACAAAGATCATGGCATCTGGTCCCACCACTTCATGGGAAATAGATGGGGAAATAGTGGAAACAGTATCAGACTTTATTTTCTGGGGCTCCAAAATCACTGCAGATGCTGATTGCAGCCATGAAATTAAAAGACGCTTACTCCTTGGAAGGAAAGTTATGGCCAACCTAGGCAGCATATTAAAAGCAGGGACATTACTTTGCCAACAAAGGTACGTCTAGTCAGGCTATGGTTTTTCCAGTGGTCATGTATGGATATGAGAGTTGGAGTGTGAAGAAAGCTGATCGCCAAAGAATTGATGCTTTTGAACTGTGGTGCTGGAGAAGGCTATTGAGAGTTCCTTGGACTGCAAGGAGATAGAAACAGTCCATTCTAAAGGAGATCAGTCTTGGGTGTTCACTGGTAGGACTGATGCTAAGGCTGAAACTCTAATACTTTGGCCACCTCAAGCGACAAGTTGTCTCACTGGAAAAGCCTCTGATCCTGGGAAGGATTGGGGTAGGAGGAGAAGGGGACGGCAGAAAATGAGATGGTTCGATGGCATCACCAACTCGATGGACATAGGCTTGAGTGAACTCCGGGAGTTGGTGATGGACAGGGAGGCCTGACATGCTATGATTCTTGGCGTCACAGAATCAGACACCACTGACCGACTGAACTGAACTAAACTGAGGATTAGTTCTCCTTGCTGTTCTTTGGAACTCTGCATTCAGATGCTTATATCTTTCCTTTTCTCCTTTGCTTTTCTCTTCTCTTCTTTCACTGCTATTTGTAAGGCCTTCCCAGACAGCCATTTGGCGTTTTTGTGTTTCTTTTCCATGGGGATGGTCTTGAGTCCTGTCTCCTGTACAGTGTTACGAACCTTTGTCCATAGTTTATCAGGCACTCTGTCTATCAGATCTAGTCCCTTAAATCTATTTCTAACTTCCACTGTATAATCGTAAGGGATTTGATTTAGATCAGACCTGAATGGTCTAGTGGATTTCCCTATTTTCTTCAATTTAAGTCTGAATTTGGCAATAAGGAGTTCATGATCTGAGCCACAGTCAGCTCACGGTCTTGTTTTTGCTGACTGCATAGAGCTTCTCCTTCTTTGGCTGCAAGGAATATAATCAATCTGATTTTGGTTTTGACCATCTGGTGATGTCCTTGTGTAGAGTCTTCTCTTATGTTGTTGGAAGAGGGTGTTTGCTGTGACCAGTGCGTTCTCTTGGCAAACTCTATTAGCATTTGCCCTGCTTCATTCCGTATTCCAAGGCCCAATTTGCCTGTTAATCCAGGTGTTTCTTGACTTCCTACTTTTGCATTCCAGTCCCCTATAATGAAAAGGACATCTTTTTTGGGTGTTAGTTCTAAAAGATCTTGTAGGTCTTCATAGAACCATTCAACTTCAGCTTCTTCAGCATTACTAGTTGGGGCATAGGCTTGGATAACTGTGATATTGAATGGTTTGCTTGGAAACGAACAGAGATCATACTGTCGTTTTTGAAATTGCGTCAAGTACTGCATTTCAGACTCTTCTGTTGACCATGATGGCTACTCCATTTCTTCTGGATGTCATCACCGACTTGATGCACATGAGTTTGGGTGAACTCCGGGAGTTGGTGATGGACAGGGAGGCCTGGCGTGCTGCAATTTGTGAGGTCACAAAGAGTCGAACAACTGAGCAACTGAAATGAACTGAACTGAACTGAGGGCTAGTTCTCTGGTCATTTAGGACCTTGTATCTGTGTTCCCAGTCCAAAGACTCAGGGCTTGATTTCTGCTCAGGAATGAAAGTTCCACAAGTGGTTTGTTATGACATTAAGTGAGATTAAAACAAATATTCAAAAATGAGAAACCAAAGATGAATCCCAGACAAATGGCATTTACCAAATCAGGCAAATAATAATTAAAATAATGGAATATATACTTATACATCCAGGAGTAACATCAAAAAGTCTAACAAAAATATACTACAACAGGATGACCCGGAGAAAAAAGGAAATTAAAAAATGATATCTACCAGTTAAGAAGAAAGCTAACTAAAACACAAAGTGGAAAAGAATACTATAGCAAGGAGCCATGTGGGGAATAAAGCAATGAAAACAAAACTAACAAACACATTGAGAGGAAGGGAAAGAAAGAAAAGAAAGAATAGATAGGAAAAGTTAAAGAGAAGTGAAGACTTATATACATTAAAGATTAACTGCAAGGGGAAAAGAACAGTAGGATAGGCAAAGGAATAAATATAGAAAAAAATAATAGGCTTAAAAAATTAAAATTAGTATTATAATAAAACAGAAAAGAAAATAAATGGAAGAAGAAAGTAAAAAGGAAAACTCCACAGATTTGCAAAGTCCCAAAGTAGAGGCAGAGGTTTATAAAAACAATAAAAATTGTGACTGAATATACACATGTACATATACACCCATAAGCAAAATCAAAACAGTCCAATGGAAATAAAATACAATAGTTTGACCCAGTGAACAAAGGAAACCAAAAATTATGTCTATCAGAACAAAACTAAGTAAAGCACAAACTGGAAAACAAAACTAAAGCAAAGTGCCAATTGGGGAATAAAACAATGAAAATAAAACTAGCAAATATGTTGAGAGGAAAGGAAAGAAAAGAAAGAAAGATTAGATATGCGAAGTTAAATAGAGGTAGATGAAGAAGATTTATATACATTAAAGATTAACTGCAAGAAGAAAAGGACAGTAGGAAAAGCAAACAAAAAACAAATGTTGGAAAAATAATAGATTTTAAAAATTAAAAAAAGAGAGAAAAGAAAACGAAAAGAAAACTCCCCAGAAATGCAAAAGCCCAACCTAGGGGCAGGGGTTCCCAACAATAAAAAGTGTGACTTAGAAAAAAAAAAAGCTCAAAAGCGTAATTAAATTTCATAGCGCCAATAAAATTGACAACTACAACAGAGGGGGAAAGGAAAGGAAAAAGTCCAAAAGATTCTACAGAACAAGTCAAAACATAGGAATAAGTTTTTCTTGAGTCACTGCTATCAGAGTCCTTTCCCTCTCTCGGAGTCACAGTCCACCTCACCTCCCTAGGATGCCCTCCAACACTGTGCTGATCTCTGGACCTACTGTGGGGTCAACTCAGAGTCTAACCTGGTCCCACTCCTGTTGTGTTCTTGCCTCCAAATGTCCACAGCTATCAGAACTAGTGTGTTTTCTTTTGTCGGAGCTCTCAATGGCCTTTTATATATTCCATAGACACAGAATCTGCCTAGTTGATCATGTGGATTTAACCTGCAGCTTGGACAGCTTGTGGGATGGTTTTGGGTCTTCTTCCTTAGTCACACTGCCCCTGGGTTTCAATTGTGGTTTTATTTCCACCTCTGCATGTGGGTTGTCCACTGGGGTTTGCTCCTAAGGCTGCCCTGGAGGACTTGGGCTTGCCCCTATGAGGGCCAAGTGTGGAAGTGGTGCAGTTGCTTGGGTTGTAGGGGTTCTGGCAGCACCAGGTACTCAGGGGAGTTGGTGGCTAGGCAGCAGGAAATATAGTGCTCTAGAAGGGTATGGCAACCAGTATTGGTCAATACACTCCAGTATTCTTGCCTGGAGAATCCCCCTCACTGCAGTCTACAGGACTGCAAAGAGTCAGACACTATCAAATTGACTCTGTGCACACAGACACAAGACATTTTTGCCTGTGGCAGCTCTATTCCAGTGAGAGCTGAGCATGAAAGTGGCACAGCTGCTTGGTTTGCAGGGACACTGGTGGCGCCAAATGTGCAGGGACACGGACTACCTCTCCCGCAGGAGTTATGACCCAATCAGAGTCTTTTTTTCAAGCCTTATCAGAAGGCCTCTTGGGCCAGTTGTTCTCCATAGCTCCCTCCCTTCAGGCACTTAAAGGGCTCCCTTGCCTGAGGTTCTTCTCTGCTGTTTTGAGCATCAGGCACATAGAGGGGGGTCCCTGGCTGGTGTCCTACTCTGTAGATTGGCACATCAAGGATTTATGGGGCACCTTAGGTGAGGTCCTACTCTGCAGTTTAGCACATCAGTCACTTAAAGGAACACCATGAGTGGGGTCCTGCTCAGTAGTTCAGTGTGTCAGGCGTTTGATGGGCCAGCCTCTCTGTTGTTCAGCTGCCAGTGCTGGTGAGTGGGGTGAGAGAGACAATGGTGATGGCTCCACCCACTATGCGTGACTCAGCAGTATCACCTTGCTTCCATGGCTGCCCAGCTTTCCTCCACAGGCATTTCACACCAAAATCTCCTCCCTCACATTCGTTTGGTTAGTCTCTCGGCAGTCGACATCAGCCCTCACCCTGGGATTGCTTCACAATCCCTAATGGCCAGTTCCCAGCAGCTGCACCTTCCAGGGCCTCTACCTCCCTGTCCGGGGTATGTATGGTTGCAGCAAGGACTATCTGACTCTCATTCCATTTAGGTCGCCACAGATCAGCTGTTTCACTCCCAGCCTTAAATATTTCTCCTCTGACTCAGACAATTGCCCCATGTGGGGATCAGACCCCTGCTTCACTTCCCCCACCCACCGAGGGCAGGTCCAGTCCTACTAACATTCCTAGTTTTCACCCTAGTTCCTTTGTTCTACCGAGTTTTGCTTGGGTCTGTATATTCTTTTCCCCTGGTCAGGTACTCCTGTCCACTCTCAGCTGGTGTTCTGCATGTACTTCTGTGTTTGAAGGTCTATTCTTGATGTATCCATGAGAGAAATGTAATTCACCTCCACCTACTCCTCTGCCATCTTGTTCTTCCCATGGAGGCTTTTCTTTATTCCATTAAATTTTTAATCTTATGTTTAGTATGTCTTATCAGTTATAAAAATGACTTAAATGTAAAAAAAAAATCTCTTTAATTGAATTATTTAAAACTGTTTGAATTGGTTAAACCTCAAGAGACTCTGTAATTTCATGCACAAACTAAATCATATTATGTTTTGCTTAATGGAGCTAAGTATTTGGTGATTTCAGTCAATTATCACTGCTAATTATAAACATTGATTTAAAGTGACTTGCTTTTGATCTTTTGAAGTAGTTTTCTTCCAACATATCTTGTTTCCTCAAGTGCTATTGAATTTCAGCATGTAAATGTTGAATTTAATTACTTGAATTATCCAAATTTAAATTATTAAAAGTCTGATATGTTAGAGGTATACAGATATAATTAATTTTTCCATGTGAGATAAGAAATAATATTGAAAAGATGAGACAGTGTTCATATATAGAGTTCTTAATGTACTTGTTTAACAAAGTCAGAATCAGTGTCCACTTATCCCTTGGGTGAAGTTATCCCTTTAAAAAGGCATACAATTCATTTAAAAGAGTATTTTGGCTAAAATAGTCATATAAATAATAATGTTAAGTTATAAAACAGACAAAATGTTATATTGTGTAGATAATGGAAAAAAACTAATTATTTGTATTAATATATATAGTACCTAAATTATAATGGGGTTTACTATCAATTTTTTTCAATTTTCTTATAACAAAATCAGTATAACATTTGAAAAGATACCTTGCCCAGTATGTGGGCAAGGATTGTTGGTTAGTAACTAAGTCATGTGCAACTCTTTGCAACCCCATGGACTATAGCCTGCCAGGATCCACTCTCCATGGTGATTCTCCAGGCAAGAATACTGGAATGGGTTGCCATGTCCTCCTCCAGGGCATCTTCCCAACCCAGGGATCTAACCCAGGTCTGCCTCATTGCAGGTGGATTCTTTACCAGCTGCACTGATACTCATATGCTAATCCTTTCCTTTCTTGCCTCCACCAAAAATTCATTGATGAAATGAAGTTTCTTGAAGTTGCATAGCATAATTAATACATTATAATTAATAGTATAATTCACTATTGTATCACAAAGACAAAGATTGACATTAACACATTAACCTTACTTGGCTTCAGGAAAGCACTATGAATGTTTATATAGAAACATATATAGCTTGCACTATTTCCGAATACTAGAAGCCTTGTTAATACCTAATGGTGGTTAGTACACGGCAGTTATCGCTTAACTCTCTTTATCTTTTAAAATATACAAACCAATAAATATAAGCAAATAACTTGTAATATTTAGTTCATGTTTTAAAGAACAAAAAAGAAAAAAGGAAAAATCTTCCATTTCCCACGGAGAGAGACTGGATTTAAATAAAAGATCTAGGGACTTTCCCCAGATAGATGTCCTAATTTCGTTGACCACTGACTGCTATGTGTATCCCCATTTGACCACTTCCCATATGAGTCTATTGCATTTTTCCTGTGCCTTAGGTATGTGAGACCCAGATACCTTGTTTCTTTCCAAGTATTCAAATGAAGACTAAGTATAACAAATGAAAGGACTTAAGGAGCCCTTCTGTGCCTGCACCTAATTTAGTTTTCCAATTCCTGGATAATAAATTGATCCTCTTGCTCTACTGGCATGAGACTTTGTTTGCATTGAAAGGAAATAGTACTTATTTCATATGAGAGTAAAGAAGAATGCTATTGAAAGGAAAAAAAAAATGTACCTATTAAAAAACTTAGCTACACATATTCGGGTACAGCTCTTATTAAGAGGTAATGTCTATATCCCCCACCCTCCCCACAGATTACTCCACCTTGAAACTAAAAGGCTTGTAACTGCTTTGACAATGAAAGTTATATGATGTAACTTTCAATGCTGGATCATAAAAGGCCACAAAGTGTCTAGCCTAGAAAATTGTCTTAGGACCTATAGCCACTGCTCAGTTACAACGCCAATACCCACATGGAGAGACCACATATAGGCATTCTGATAGACCCCAGCTGAAACTAGCATTTGTTTCATAAATTTTATTAGACGCTGGACAATACATTCCCTATTGTTGAGCTGTAGATTTTTCTGACAGGTCCTTGCTGACCGCCTTTCTTTGAAAGCTTCTAGAAAAATGTGTAGGCAAGTATGAATTAGCTTTTTCCCTAGGGCAAGTTTAGCCTTCAGTCAGTTCAGTTCAGTTCAGTCACTCAGTCGTGTCCGACTCCGTGCGACCCCATGAACCGCAGCACGCCAGGCCTCCCTTTCCATCACCAACTCCCAGGGTTTACCGAAGCTCATGCCCATTAAATTGGTGATGCCATTTAAACATCTCATGCTCTGTAGTCGCCTTCTCCTCATGCCTTCAATCTTTCCCAACATCAGGGTCTTTTCAAATGAGTCAGCTCTTTGCATCAGGTGGCCAAAGTATTGGAGTTTCAGCTTCAGCATCAGTCCTTTCAATGAACACCCAGGACTGATCTCCTTTAGGATGAACTGATTGGATCACCTTGCTCTTCAAGGGACTCTCAAGATTCTTCTCCAAAACAACAGTTCAAAAGCATCAATTCTTCAGCGCTCAACTTTCTTTATAGTCCAACTCTTACATCCATACTGGAGAAGGCAATGGTACCCCACTCCTGTACTCACATGCCTGGAAAACCCCATGGATGGAGATGCCTGGTAGGCTTCAGTCCATGGGGTCACTAAGAGTTGGACATGACTGAGTGAATTCACTTTCACTTTTCACTTTCATGCGTTGGAGAAGGAAATGGCAATCCACTCCAGTGTTCTTGCCTGGAGAATCCCAGAGATGGGGGAGCCTGGTGGGCTGCAGTCTATGCGGTTGCACAGAGTCGGACACGACTGAAATGACTTAGCAGTAGCAGCAGCAGCACATCCATACATGACCACTGGAAATACTATAACCTTGACTAGACGGACCTTTGTTTACAAAGTAATGTATCTGCTTTTTAAAATGCTGACTAGGTTGGTCATAACTTTCTTTCCAAGGAGTAAGCGTCTTTTAATTTCATGGCTACAGTCACCATCTTCAGTGATATTGGAGCCCCCCCAAATAAAGTCAGTCACTGTTTCCACTGTTTCCCTATTTCCCATGAAGTGATGGGACTGGATGCCATGATCTTAGTTTTCTGAATGTTGAGCTTTAAGCCAACTTTTTCCACTCTCCTCTTTCACTTTCTTCAAGACGCTCTTTAGTTCCTCTTCACTTTCTGCCGTAAGGGTGGTGTCATATGCATATCTGAGGTTGTTGATATTTCCCCCAGCAATCTTGATTCCAGCTCATGCTTCTTCCAGCCCAGCGTTTCTCATGATGTTCAGTTCAGTTCAGTTCAGTTCAGTCACTCAGTCGTGTCCGACTCTCTGCGACCCCATGAATCACAGCACGCCAGGCCTCCCTGTCCATCACCAACTCCTGGAGTTCACTCAAACCCATGTCCACAGAGTCGGTGATGCCATCCAGCCATCTCATTCTCGGTCGTCCCCTTCTCCTCCCACCCCCAACCTTTCCCAGCATCAGAGTCTTTTCCAGTGAGTCAACTCGTCGCATGAGGTGGCCAAAGTATTGCAGTTTCAGCTTTAGCATCAGTCTTTCCAACGATGTACTGGGTGACAATATGCAGCCTTGACATACTCCTTTCCTATTTGGAACCAGTCTGTTGTTCCATGTCCAGTTCTATCTGTTGCTTCCTGACCTGCATATAGGTTTCTCAAGAGGTGGACCAGGTGGTTTGGTATTCCCATCTCTTTCAGAATTTTCCATAGTTTATTGTGATCCACAGATGTTCAAGTTGGTTTTAGAAAAGGCAGAGGAACAAAAGATCAAATTGCCAACATCGGCTGGATCATCGAAAAAGCAAGAGAGTTCCAGAAAAACATCAATTTCTGCTTCATTGACTATGCCAAAGCCTTTGACTGTGTGTCACAATAAACTATGGAAAATTCTGAAAGAGATGGGAATACCAGACCACCTGACCTGCCTCTTGAGAAACCTGTATGCAGGTCAGGAAGCAACAGATAGAACTGACATGGAACAACAGACTGGTTCCAAATAGGAAAAGGAGTATGTCAAGGCTGTATATTGTCACCCTGTTTGTTTAACTTATATGCGGAGTACATCATGAGAGATGCTGGGCTGGAGGAAGCATAAGCTGGAATCAAGATTGCCAGGAGAAATATCAATAACCTCAGATATGCAGATGACACCACCCTTACGGCAGAAAGTGAAGAGGAACTAAAGATCCTCTTGATGAAAGTGAAAGAGGAGAGTGAAAAAGGTGGCTTAAAGCTCAACATTCAAAAACTAAGGTCATGGCCTCTGGTCCCATCATTTCATGGCAAATAGGTGGAAACAGTGGCTCACTTAAATTTTCTGGGCTCCAAAATCACTGCATATGGTGACTGTAGCCATGAAATTAAAAGATACCTACTCCTTGGAAGGAAAGTTATGACCAACCTCAACAGCATATTAGAAAGCAGAGACATTACTTTGTCAACAAAGGTTCTTCTAGTCGAGGCTATGGTTTTTCCATTAGTCATGTATGGATGTGAGAGTTGGAGTGTGAAGAAAGCTGATCGCCGAAGAATTGATGCTTTTGAACTGTGGTGTTGGAGAAGACTCTTGAGAGTCCCTTGGACTGCAAGGAGATCCAACCAGTCCATTCTAGAGGAGATCAGTCCTGGGTGTTCATTGGAAGGACTGATGCTAAAGCTGAAACTGCAATACTTTGGCCACCTCATTCGACGAGTTGACTCATTGGAAAAGAGTCTGATGCTAGGAGGGATTGGGGGTGGGAGGAGACTGGGATGACAGAGAATGAGATGGCTGGATGGCATCACCGACTTGATGGACATGAGTTTGAGTGAACTCCGGGAGTTGGTGATGGACAGGGAGGCCTGGCGTGCTGTGATTCATGGGGTCGCAAAGAGTTGGACACGACTGAGCGACTGAACTGAACTGAACTAAATTCTTACAGATTCTAATAATTTAGAAATTTGACATTTTTATGATAATATTAATAGGAAATATGAAACTAAAATTCAAATTCTTACACTATAAATATAAATTTTAAATTAATCATTTAGACTACGGAATATAAGTTGATGACTGAAGACGTTTCTCTACTTCAAAAATAAGGTGGGAGATGGTGAAAATGTTGTTGGTTTTTCTTTAAGAGACAATTTTAAGGTAACTGAAAATGGCCTTTTTTCTTTTGGCAATAAAATACCATTCAAAACTATGCATAAATATTTATTCTGTTCACTTTGATATGTTTCTTTTTTTTTTTGAAGCAGTATCTGTCATATTTGCACAGGAAGAGTTGGAAGACATGTCAAAAAGATCAAACAAACCATCAGAAATCTTAGCTCAGGAATTGCATAACTATTTTTGTATTTACTATTTCACAAAATGATTAGTCATATTCTCTATGCCTATGAGAAAACTGATGAATTCTATATTTTAAATTATTATTTTCAAAAAATTAAAAAAAAAATTTGTAAAGTAAATTTGCACTTTCTTGAGTAAACTCAACAATTCACACTAAACACTGCTCTGTTCTTTGAGTATCTTCTCCCTGGCAATTGCCTTCAAGCTTGATTTTTTTTTTTTCCTCTTCTTGATGCCCTCATTTTGACTTCAAATCTTAACTCTATCAGTAATGATTATGATCTCATGCAACACAGAACTAGAAAACTACTCTGCCTGAAAAGACAAATTTGAAAGCTGACATGAACTTTGAATTGATGGAAATATTAACATTTACAAAAGAAGCTTTTTCTGATCTGTGAATTTCAGCAAAATTATATGCAAAAACCAATAATGAAAAGTGAATTTCTTGTCTGCTAGAAAGAGGAAATTCATTTGTGGGCTTTCCAGCCAAAAGATCCTTCCATGAACTGATAGCTTTCCAACTCCCTATCTTTTCCCCATTGCCACAGATATTATTATTGTTAATTAGGAAACTATTTTTGAGTGTGCTCTATTGCCCTAGCGAAATATTTCCAGATGTGACTGATTTACCAGCTGTGTGATCTTGGACACAGCAGTTAACCTCTGTGCCTCAGTTTCTCAACTGGAAAAAATATATATATAAATATATATGTGTATATATATATATATATATATATATAATTAAAAACAACAATATTTACCTCACTGAGTTTTCTAGAAAGGTTTCATTTATAAAGAGCTTAAAACAGCACCTGGTGAATACTAAGGGCTATTAGAGGGCTTCTATCATAACTATTATACTGGTTTTTATCATTATCACAGCTGATGAAGAACAAACAGAACTCTGTCCTGCTTTGTCACGGTCACTAATGAAGATGCTACGGACAGATCATTTCTGAGCATGTCCGCGGCGGCCGCGGGTTTCAAGAGGCGCGGATTAACGCAGAAGATCAAGGCTCGCAACCCCCGGCCTGGCGCCGGGTAGGGGCGCGGTGCTCGATTTCCTTCCCTGCCTCCGCCGGCCCTAGTGCGCATGCTCAGTCCTGCTCGGCCCGCTGCTGTGATTGATTTTTTTCTGGGCGGCCGTGGCGACCCGGGACCGGCTCCGGGATGGGGAGTGAAGCCCCCGGAGCCGCTGCAGCGGCTGCTGCGGCGCCGTGAGGAGCAGCCACGGGGAGGCAGCTGCCGCTCGTCGGTGAGTAGTCGAACCGCCACCATGACGTTTCGTAAGAAGGGCTCCAAGAACCCCCCACTCCTGAGCCTGGAATTCATCCTGCAGAATCATGCGGACTTTGTCGCCTGTGTGGGGATGTTCTTCGTGCTGGGGCTCATGTTCGAGGGGACAGCAGAAGTGTCGATCGTTTTTATTACTCTCCAGCACGGGGTTACCTTCCCTGCAGCAGAAGCAGAAGCAGAACAAGCCACAGCACCCAAGTTCCTTTATCATTATGGTGCCAAAGACTTGGCCACCGTGTTCTTCTACACACTGGTGGCGATCATCATTCACGCCACCATTCAGGAGTATGTGTTGGATAGAATTAACAGGCGAATGCAGTTCCCCAAACAGAGGCAAGGCAAATTTTATGAATCTGGTCAGTTTAGCGTATTCTTCCTTGTCTCTTGTATCTGGGGCACATTCATTCTAGTCTCTGAAAACTGCCTGTCAGACCTGACTGTCTTATGGAAGGCTCATACCCATAACATGATGACATTTCAGATGAAATTTTTCTACATCTCCCAGTTGGCTTACTGGTTTCACGCCTTTCCCGAACTATTATTCCAGAGAAGCAGACCTCAAGAACTCTCCCAGCAAGCTGTATATGTTGGTCTTCACCTCTTTCACATTGCGGGAGCTTATCTCTTGTACTTGAATCACCTGGGACTTCTTCTTTTAATGATGCATTATTTTGTGGAATTCCTTTCCCATTCTTGCGACCTGTTTTATTTTAGCGACGAAAAGTTCCAGAAGGAGTTTTCTCTATGGGCCATTGTGTTTATTTTGGGTCGACTTGTGACTTTAATTGTTTCTTTGATAACTGCTGGTTTTCAACTGGCTGGAGGGCAGAATGGGAATTCGGATGACTCTGCTGAAGATGTGAACGTGTTGGCAGCTAAAATTGCTGTTCTGTCATCCAGTTGCTCTATCCAAGCATACGTAACATGGAATTTATTTAATGTCCAGCTTCAGAGGTGGATGGAAGAAGATGCTCCTCTTCAGGCCCCAAGTGTGAAGAAGAAACGGATTAAGGGCAGATTTTGTAGAAAAGGAATGGAAAACGGTGTGGCAACTTCAAATAGACTACTAGATTCTCCCCAGATGAGGAAAGAAAACTCTTCATAATGAATTGAATTGCCAGTTAATTGACTAATGTCTCCAAAGAAGTCTGCTCTTTACTATAACATACATTTCTTTGCTAAGAGAAGGAAATGGCAACCAGTATTCTTGCCAGGATAGTCCCATGGACAGAGGGGCCTGGTGGGCTGCAGTCAATAGGGTCACAAAAGAATCGGACACCACTGAGCAACTGAGCTCGCTCTTAAACATACACATACACACACAGACACACCCTAGCTTTGCTAGAGAATTTTCTGTTCTTGAAGATATATTGTCTTTGATTTTTGCTACTGTACTCTGTAAGGTATTTTTTGAAGGTATTTGAGAGGAGAATGAGTATTATGAGTGTGCAAAAAAAATTTAGACTAAGCTATTCATCATCAAAATAGTTTAAATATTTCTACGCTGTTTCATTTTATTATTATTATTTTTTTACCTTTGAACATTTTCCTAATGATTTGTAGAAATAACTCCAAAATTCCATGTGTCAGTGACACAGTTCTTACTCCTGCCAATCTTTTGTAACGTTAACAAGATGGTCTTTTATAGCAATGACATATTTTTAATGTTCTCTTCCAGGATAAAATAGAAATATTATAAATCTAGAATTCGACTTCATTAATTTTTCTGTATTCCCTAAGTCTTAGAATTTTTTTTTTTAATTTACAGCTGGAGAAAAGATTTGTAAAATCACCAAAATTATGATGTGTTTTATAGGTAATGGTTGTTAAATCCACAAAAAAACCCCAAGATACTAATGGTTAACATGTGGAGATTTATTGCTATATATTGAATCAAAATATCTTGAATTAATATAAAATTAGCGCTAGGAAGTAAAATCATGCTTGTTCATTTTAAACGCTTATAAACTGGAAATCAGAAAATTAAAGATGGTTTAAAGAAAATCAGCCTTAAATAGCTTTTTTTGATACATGTATTGAAAATTATTCTTAATGACGTTTGTAATAAGTTTGATATCTACAGCATCTTAAAAGAATATTGTTTAACCTGTAAATCATTTTGAAAAGTAATGCTTATTTGATTTCTATCTCTAAAAAGAATGTCATCTGATTACATGTTGAAAACATTGAATATACTAACCTTAAATGTGAATATCATATTCTTATGAAAGTTTTTTCAAAATAATATAAATATAGCTTTGCTGCCATCTTTAATTGGGAAATATTTATCTGTATGAGACATATTTTGGAGAGATATATGTTTATATGTATTATATATATGCACACACACACATATATACAGAGAGAGAGACAATGGACTGCAGTGGGTATTTACTATATTTATTTTTTTCTCTCAACCTTTAGTTTGATTTTATTTCTATAATGTGAGTGCTTATATTTTTTTCAGTAGACAGTGCTTTAAAAGTATGCTAGGATAAGGTTATATACTTCCTGTTGCTCTCTGCTTTCCTCTTCTATATCTCCCATCTTTCTACTTTTGATAACTTTCCCTTGGCTTGTTGTAAGTAATCCAAACTTCCTAATCATGGGGGTCCCTGCAAATTAAACTTAGTACCTGAGTATTGTGGACCAAAGGGTGGGCCCGCTTTTAGCAAAATATTCTCTTATGTTCCTTCTGCTTTGAGAGATCCATAACAAAGCCAGATTGTTGCTGTTTTGTCTGTAGGATCCCCCACCCTGCTGCTTTCCTTGGTTTCTCTCAGTTGCTTCATACTGTAGTTTTGGTAGCGCATGCTCTAGTTCAAGAAACTCCGCTCGAACCAACCACCATGCAGTCAGTTGTGAAACAAAGATTTCCAACTTCTTGTAAGAAAGACTGTTCTTTCTCACTTCCCTCATTTTTAAAGAATTCTCCCCTGTTACTTATAACCTCATTCCTGGAAATAAATTTTTTATCCATTATATACGTAATTTATTTTCCAGTAGTGCAGGCCTGACTCAGTCTAGGAAATGACAGCAAGAAATGTGTTTCCTTATGTGATTGGCAATGCCAAGAGCTAAACTGGGATTGATATTAAATATGATTAGGGCCCAGGACAATTTGCCCAGGATTTTCTGGGGCTCTCTCCTCCACAGATTATCCATTTGGCAGCAAAGGACTACAGATGTTCTAGGCTTCATATCTGCATACCGCATACATGATAGAGAGGAAGAGAGGTAACCTGATTGCTGGAATTCACGTGTTGCTGAGAGTTACCTTTACTGAACTTATTTGGTATAGTGTTGTGCTGGACTAATTGGCGAAGTCAGGTTATATGCTTTACCTGTGAAAAAAGGCACAGCTTTCTTGTAAAATGTGGATCCACAAGAAGTAGCAAGGTTGAGGGAAAAAAGGGGAAGGATGATGGGTACATCTCAACTTTTCATAAGAATTCAATACAGAAAAGAAATGTATGTGAAGTAAATTATGAAAGTCACCCTATAAATGAAATTCAGCACAATACAAATTGCTAAGTTCCTTTTAAAAATTCTTAGAAACATGCCATTCTTAAAAAACATGTCATAATAAATCTCAGTGTGACAATTTGATTTCTACCAAAATGGATCACATGGAAGCAAAAATTTCCATTTTCATTATTCAAGGTGTTATTAAATCAAGCATTAGTTACCCCTATGAAAATTTACATAATTAATATTTAATCACCAAGTGTTGAGAAAGTTATAAAGATGTCTGATCATTGACTTTGAAGATATCACTTTGCTTAATAAGTCAGTTTTAGTGCTTGCCAAGCTTTATTCTTTAGGTATATCTATAGGTATTGATTTTCTAGGATGGATTTAGAGTGAATTTTCCTTAAAAAATTATTCTGCCAGCATTTATTTATAAGTGTATCTCATTTTAAAAATAAATAGTAGAAGTATGTTACTCAACCTACCTGTCTCAAAGAAATAAGCATGTTATATTCCTAGTGACCAGTATAATTCTACATTTCATTTATGTAAGAAAGCAACAACCTGTAGATATTTCTTCATTTATAGTCAGTATTTAATTATTAGTAGAGGAAATATGTACTGCCAATAGTGTGTTAACTTGGAATAGATTCTCAAGAATATTAATTGCAACATTAATATTTTAAAGCTTTTTGAAGACATAAATATTATGATATCTTTTAATCCAGAAAAACCTGGGTAAAGTTTTAAGTTCTCACTTAACTAAATGGAATAATGTTATATAGTATAATAAAAGACATTACTGATGATTTACATAGGAAATGATGTACTGGAACAGTTCCTGAGATGAAGCTCTTGCGGGGGAAGTATCCCTGAGAATGTGGCATGTGGAGTGGGCTAGAACTTGGGTATTTGAATTATAGCAGAGAATACATTCCAGTTGCAAGTCATAGACAATTCACTTGCCTGGCTGAAGGAGGTATATAGTGTGGGTGAGCAAAAGGAAGTGATTGAGGCTTACTAACAGATCAGATTACCAGAGAATTCACAAATACTTCTTGAATTTCTCTGGAAATAGAGGATTTTTTTAACTGCTGTGTTTGAATCAAATCTATATCCTGTGAGATACTTTTGTACAAAATAAGACAGTGATTAATAATACATACTAAATAAGACAGTAGTATCTGCCAAGTCCCCTCAGTTATGTAGGAAATTATCATAAATCCATCATACAAAACCCCCTATATTTCTAAATATTAGAATTGTTCTCATGATTATACAGTCATGTGACTATCTAAATATTGGCCTCTAGACCCTTATAAGCAAATCCTTTGTAGGTCCTGCACCACCTCTGGCACTTCTAATAATTTCAATAAATATGGAATAAGTCAAACATTAAGAAAACTGTCTCTGAGACAATTCACATTCTTTGTCCCTTTGTGTTTGGGGCTACTACATTGTGTCAACTGATCTTTTTTCATTTTACAACTTCAAAAATACATTGATATGTAAACTATTTCAGAGGATACTTACAAAACTTAAAAAATGACAGTGAGATGTGATATGTGGTTTGTTTAATTTTGACATGAATAGAACTTAACAGTAATAATATGGACATCTTCTATTTGTCATAAAAGTTATTAGAGTTGCTGTTAAGGAATATGGCTCTTTGATAATTCAGGTAAAATGCCTATTCTAAATAAAGGGAAAGTGAATTCCCCTAAATTAAAAGTGAAAAAATACTCAGTTTCAATATCAATAGCACTATTCTTCAAATCAAGTAATGTCAGTGCATAGAATCTCATGACCAGATGAAAATTTGAGAAAAGAGAACATTTCCTCATGCCCTAAGGTGTGGGAGTTTTACCTAAGCCATCACGCACTATAAATTATATATATCCCAATATAGATGTAATATTTCTTCTTGCTGCTTAATTAATTTTGGAAAGCTGGCCCTCAAATACAGAATTACCAAAATATGTATTTTTAAATTTTAATACATTTTAAAAAAATATGTTTCCAGTTGTTATAAATTCAGCAATGAAAGGTAATAATAAGATTATAAATGATGTTTAACAAAAGTCAGTGTTAAGCTTTTACTCTGGCCCTTAGATCTGTGTGAACTTTGTAAGACCCTTAAACATTCTAAGTCTTGGATTGCATGTCACCGAAATGGCAAAGATATTTATATATTTTGAAAAGCTACTATAAAGGTTAAAAATGCATTCATATACAAAGTTATACATAGTTTGTATGTGTGTATGTGTATTGGTGGCTCAGTACTTGATGGCTCAGTATTAAAGAACCCGCTTTCCAATGCAAGAGACACAGCTTTCAATCTCTGGGTGGGAAAGATCCCCTGGAGAAGGAAATGGCAACCCACTTTAGTATTCTTGCCCAGGAAATCCTATGGATAGAGGAGCCTGGTGAGCTACAGTCCATGGGGTCACAAAGAGAGTCGGAAATGACTTAGTGACTAAACAACAACATGTGTATGTATAGGGCTATTGTTAAGAGATGTAGCTTAACAAGATAATATTTGTGTGTTGCCTCTATATACTTTCATATTCTATGAATGTATGCAGTCTCATTTGAAAGTGAAAGTTGCTCAGTTGTGTCCGACTCTTTGCAACCCTATGGACTTAGCCCACCGGGCTCCTCTGTCCCATTCCCTTTTCCAGCGGATCTTCCCGCCCCAGGGATCAAACCTGGGTCTCCTGCATTGCAGGCAGATTCTTTACCATCTGAGACACTAGGCAAGACCCACAATCTCATTTAATACATACATATGTGTGTTTATGCAGATACATATGTGTACATATGCATACACATTGATTGCTGCCATGCATTTGCATATATAGTTTTCAATAAACTATTTTTTAGAACAGTTTTGGGGTTTAAGCAAAACTAAGCAGAAAGCACAAAGTTCCCATATATCCCCAGATCTACACCACAGCCCCACCCTAATATACACACACGTATCTGTCCCTATTATCAGCATCCTACGTCACTGTGGTATGTTTGTTAACAACCAGTGAATCTACAGTGATACATCACAGTCTCCGGAAGTCCATAGTTTACAGTCAACCTCACTCTTGGTGTTGTACATTTTATCAGTTTTGACAATCATATAATGACATGCGTCTACCCTCATCAAAGAAAATAATTTCATTTTCTAATAACCCTCTGTGTGCCACCAGTCATACATCCCTCCTCTGTGCATTGTTCTGTGCTATACAGATGTATAACATTGAGTTTTCCGTCATGTCTGGGTAGGAAGAAATAAAACATTTAAGTATAGTCATAGTTCCACCTCTATATCTAGATGATATTTAATAAGGAATTCTTTTCCCATATGAATTATTTTTGACTAATAACATACATTGCAAATATATATCACTAAAATGTATAGAAATTATCTTCTGAGTAAATACACACTTATTATATTAAAGAGTTAACTAAATGCATAGTAACTATAGACTGCTTTTTTACATAAATGATAGAAAATACAAATGGTATTATATGAAATCTCTTGTTATATATTCTGAATATAGGTCCTTTACTTGAAACATTTGAAATTATTTGTTCAGTTGCTAAATTCTGACTCTTTGTAACCCAATGAACTGCAGGCTTCCCTGTCCTTCACCATCTCCCAGAGCTTGCTCAAAGTCATGTCCATTGAGTCAGTAATGTCATCCAATCACCTCATCCTCTGTCACCCACTTGTCCTCATACCGTCAGTCTTTCCCAGCATCAGGGTCTTTTCCAATGAGCTGGCTCTTTGAGTCAGGTGGCCAAAGTACTGGAGCTTCAGCATCAGTCCTTCCAATAAATATTCAGGGTTGATTTCCTTTAGGATTAACTGGTTTGATCTCCTTGCAGTTCAAGGGACTCTCAAGAGTCTTCTCCAGCATCGCTATTCAAATGCATCAATTCTTCTGTGCTCATCTCAGCCTTCTTTATGGTGCAATTTTCACATCTGTACATGACTGCTGGAATCAGCTTTGACTATACAGATCTTTGTTAGCAAAGTAATGTCTCTGCTTTTTAATATGCTGTCGAGTTTTGACATTACTTTCAAGGAGCAAATGTCTTTTTATTTCATGGTTGCAGTCACCATCTGCAGTGATTTTGGAGCCCAAGAATATAAAATCTGCCCTTATTTCCATTTTTTTCCCATCTGTTTGCCATGAAGTGATGGGACCAGATGCCATGATCTTAGTTTTTTAAATGTTGAGTTTTAAGCCAGCTTTTTCACTCTCCTCTTTTACCTTCATCAAGAGACTCTTTAGTTCTTCTTTGCTTTTTGCCATAAGGGTGGTAGCATCTGCATATCTGAGGTTATTGATATTTTTCCTGGCAATCTTGATTCCAGCTTGTGCTTCATCCAGCCCAGCTTTTTGCATGATGTACTCTGCATAGAAGTTAAATAAGCATGGTGACTATATATAGCCTTGATGTACTGCTTTTCCAATTTTGAACCAGTCTTTTGTTCCATATCCAGTTCTAACTGTTGCTTCTTGACTTGCTTACAGGCTTCTCAGGAGACAGGTAAGGTTGTCTTGTATTCTCATCTCTTTAAGAATTTTTCATAGTTTGCTGTGATCCACACAGTTGAAACCATTGGTCTACATAAATTACGATAAGAATAAAGATTAAGTTCTTATCATATTGAAACTTAAATTTCAGACTAAATAAATGAACTAAGCATTTATTTTGGGAAATCAAATGGCATCAACAAATATTTTAGTAGTTATCAGTACTAGGCAACAAGCCCCGTGTTATCAGGTAACACGTATTTTTCATCATTGCCTTATTATTAACTCACATAGTGTTTCATAGTTGTAGTTATTCAAAGTTTGTAGAACTCAGATGACGGACCATTATTATTAAAACAAATACACAAACAAACTCACTAGAGCTTTCCTTTGCTATCTATTCTAGTATTGACTTCCTCTCCTTTTTACACCCTTTTCCAGTTTGAAGTATTAATTATTGATGTATTGCTGTGTTTATTGCCTATCTGCTCTACCAGTTTGAAGTCTTTAGCCATGCTTCTTTAAATCACTAAGGTGACCTTAGTGATCTAGCACAGCATACTCTTTAGTATAGAGGAAGCATGCAATAAAAATGTGTTGACTGAAAATTGCCTCGATGATTTAGGAATGGACATACATTATTTATTGACCGACACTTACCTTAAGAAAACCCACAAGATATGTGAACTTTAATAATTTGTCCTTAAACCTCTTAAATGAAAACCCTGTCTCCAAAATGATAGACTTCTGTTTATGTCATAAATCTTCCTAATGGTGTTTGTGATTTGCCAAACATTTTGAAAGTTGAATCCTTTTTCTAACTTAAGAAATAAATTAATGTCCTCTAAATATGAAGCTACCATTAGAATCCTCAATATATGAATCAGACTATCATTTTGAATGTGCCCATGAAGATGTGACATTTGCTCCACATATTCAGCAGCACTTTTGTAATAGTGAAGAAAAAGAATAAACAAATCTTTCAAAAAGATTTTTGAAAACATGCAAAAGACTAAGTGAGGGAAAATGCTTTATCAAGATCAAGATTTTATGTTGGTCAATATTATCTGACATGCTTTTTAGACATCCTTACATAATCTTGGACCACATAGGAATGGTCAAAGCTGAAGATATCAATTTGGGAGTCATCAGCATAAACATAATGTTTAAATAAAGATGCTGACCAAGGTCATCTTCAGTTCAGTTCAGTCACTCAGTCGTGTCCAACTGTTTGCGACCCCATAAATCACAGCACGCCAGGCCTCCCTGTCCATCACCAACTCCTGGAGTTCACTCAAACTCATGTCCATCGAGTGATGGTGATGACATCCAGCAATCTCATTCTCTGTCGTCCCCATCTCCTCCCGTGTCCAATCCCTCCCAGCATCAGAGTCTTTTCCAGTGAGTCAACTCTTCGCATGAGGTGGCCAAAGTATTGGAGTTTCAGCCTCAGCATCAGTACTTCCAAGGAACACCCAGGATTGATCTCGTCTAGAATGGACTGGTTGGATCTCCTTGCAGTCCAAGGGACTCTCAAGAGTCTTCTCCAACACCACAGTTCAAAAGCATCAATTCTTCAGCGATCATCTTTCTTCACAGTCAAACTCTCACACCCATACATGACCACGGGAAAAACCATAGCCTTGACTAGACGGACCTTGGTTGGCAAAGTAATGTCTCTGCTTTTTAAAATGCTATCTAGGTTGGTCATAACTTTCCTTCCAAGGAGTAAGCGTCTTTTAATTTCATGGCTGCAATCAGCATCTGCAGTGATTTTGGAGCCCAAAAAATAAAGTCTGACACTATTTCCACTGTTTCTCAATCTATTTCCCATGAAGTGATGGGACTAGATGCCATGATCTTTGTTTTCCGAAAGCTGAGCTTCAAGCCAATTTTTCACTCTCCTCTTTCACTTTCATCAAGAGGCTTTTGAGTTCCTCTTCACTTTCTGCCATAAGGGTGGTGTCATCTGCATATCTGACGTTATTGATATTTCTCCTGGCAATCTTGATTCCAGCTTCTGCTTCTTCCAGCCCAGCATTCCTCATGATGTACTCTGCATATAAGTTAAATAAGCAAGGAGACAATATACAGCCTTGACGTACTCCTTTTCCTATTTGGAACCAGTCTGTTGTTCCATGTCCAGTTCTGACTCTTGCTTCCTGACCTGCATACAGGTTTCTCAAGAGGCAGGTCAGGTGGTCTGGTATTTCCATCTCTTTCATAATTTTCCACAGTTTATTGTGATCCACACAGTCAAAGGCTTTGGCATAGTCAATGAAGCAGAAATAGATGTTTTTCTGGAACTCTCTTGCTTTCTCCATGATCCAGCAAATGTTGGCAATTTGATCTCTGGTTCTTCTGCCTTTTCTTAGGAGAGGGTATAAATGGGGAAGGGAAGAAGTTCCAGTACTTAGCCTTGGAGCATTCTAACAGGTGCTAATCAAGCTATGGAATAAGAGGCAGCAAGGAAACTGTTGGCTGATATGGAAGGAGAAAGACGAAAAAGTCAAGGGTGTCCTGCATCATGGAACCTAAACCTTGAATGCCAACTTGTGAAGTGGTCAGAAGCAAAGATAAACAGTGTGACAGAACCCAAAAGCAAAGTGTGTGGAGAGGACGGAGACATCAGGTACATCCACCACTTTGAAAGTTCAAGATCCTTCAGATTAACAATAAATAAAGCCTGTATCTGCACAATGTAGGCCACAGGAGGCACGGGTGAGATCAGTTTCAGTGGAGTTCTGGGAATGAAAGCCCTTGTAGAATAGATTGAGGAGAGACTGGAAGGTGAGCAGATGTGACACGGTATTACAAATACTTTCTCAACAAATGTCTGTGTGAAGTGGAGCAGAGAAATGGAAACACGTGCTGGTATGCAATAAACAAGAGGGATATGATGTTAGAAAGAGTTGGTTTGGTGTTATTGTTTCATTTAGGATGGAAGAGATTATAGAAGAAGTGTATATTTATCAACTGAAAAAGAGTTGAAATGACAGAGGGGACAAGGATGCCAACTGCAAGAGGAAGGCCAGATGTCATGAATCCACTTAAGAAATGTATTTGCAATATGGATTCCTGATTTGAAAAGAGAGCTTTAAAATTAATCTGCAGCTAATTTGGAACATCTGCATATGATGGATATTTTTGCATGCAGATTTTTTAAAATATAAAAAAATAAATATATTTTAAATTTAAAAATCAATTATACATTTTATCCATACATTTATATGTCTCTGCCTTTATTGGGTATTATATATTACTACATTATGGTAGATTTATATTTCTCATTATTACCATTAAAATCTGAGTGGAAGTAATACTATAAAATATGTGAAAGGAAGGCATTAGTTCATCCTTGTCCTGTTTTTTTTCCCCAATATGTGGTGTTCTGACTTAAGACAATCAATTTTTTTTTTCCTCTCAGAAAAGAAGAAAAAAATCTATACAAATGAGAAAGACATGAACTAAGCATTTGCAGTTGGCCTCTCTCTTTGGCTAACAATTGTTAGCCAATCTGTTTGTCCGACCAAACAGAGGATGACTGTCCACAAAGAATAGTAGATTATTATAAAAAAAAGTTTGCAAAAAAACAATATGTGCACATATTTATTCAGCTAGCCAAACTCATCATTTCTATCAGCATGTACTCCACAGTTCTCTGATCCAGCAGTATTTTATATGTTCAAGAGTTCTCGTATATTCTTTCTAACATGCAGCACACAACTGTTACTCATTATAGTAAGTACGTGCCACATTTTAAGATTTTAAAGTTTTGTTTTTGGAAACACAATCTAGGATTCTGCAGGTTCAGCCATCTTGTCATTTGGGCAGTTAGGCCATTTAGTCAGTGAAATTCTAGCAGTCAGCCATCAGAAAAGTTTAAACTCTTACCAGAAAGTAGCTTAACCCCAGCAACCATAAACTCAGAACCTGATATAATGCCTTCAGCTATGGAACTGCTGTTGAAATTTTTATATATTTTACCACATATATATTATACCACTTTCCAGATTGGAATTGAAATCTATAGAAGCTTGCTGAAAATGGGTAAAATCTAATCTTTCTAATTTGTGAAATATAATCTCTTTAAATCTAATCTCTCCATTTATAATACTAATTAAAACATATATTAAAATACAAAATGTATACTTATAGAATAGTTCTTTATATCTTTAGAATACCTATAGAAAAAAATTTAAATATCACCTTTAACTTCTATATAGCAGAGTCAAAACTGTAGCCAAATTTATAACTTGTAGGGAAAAAATCAAATCCGTAATCATGAAAACACTAACAAACCAAACTAGCAAATACTGCGTGCATTTAAATTTTCAGCAGATGATGAAAATATATTTGAAAGTATTATATCTCTAGCCATAAGGCATGGATTATTTTTTTCTTCTTTTGTCTCTTGGTCCTAATTTATTTTTTTCCTCTCCATCCTGACTTTCCTACAAATTCAAAAAATGTAATGGATGTCAAAGTCACCAGATACTCATTAAATTCTGAGAAAACAGAAGATCAGAGACTTTCTTTTGAATTAAGTTCCATCTTTCTACTCAATTATCATGACCAGGACTAAACAGAGATAATGACAATTTTTTTAAAAAAAGGGAGAAAAGAGAGCATGCTTTACTGAAAATCCATATAAGGAAGAAAAAAGCCTCCTGATATTTTTAATCAACTTAATTATCCATGACAATAATGCTAATTCATAAAGAAACATCTGAAAATCTCTGAAATTCATTAACATCACTTAAATGTCTCATTTCACTGCATTTTGAGGCTGTATTTTTTATATTACTGTATGTTAGCAAAACTGAATTATTTTGAATATGATTTCTCCCATTTAAAAATAGCTTATGCCATATTTCAAATATGTCTATTCAGTTCAGTTGTGTCTAACTCTATGCAACCCCATGGACTGCAGCACTAGGGCTCCCTGTCCATCACCAACTCCTGGAGCTTGCTCAAACTCATGTCAGTCAAGTTGGTGATGCCATCCAACCATCTCATCCTCTGTTGTCCCCTTCTCCTCCCACCTTCAATTTTTGCCAGCATCAGGGCCTTTTCCAATGAGTCAGTTCTTTGCATCAGGTGGTCAAAGGATATGGACTTTGGTAGGTAAAGTAATGTCTCTGCTTTTTAATATGCTGTCTAGGTTGGTCATAGCTTTTCTTCCAAGGGGCAAGCATCTTTTAATTTCATGCCTGCAGTCACTGTCTGCAGTGATTTTGGAGCCCCCCCTAAAATAAAGTGTCAATGTTTCCATTGTTTCCCATCTATTTACTATAAAATGATGGGACTGAATACCATGGTCTTAGTTTTTTGAATGCTGAGCTTTAAGCCATCTTTTTCACTCGCCTCTCACTTTCATCAAGAGGCTTCTTAGTTCCTCTTAGCTTTCTGCCATAAGGTTGGTGTCATCTGCATATCTGAGGTTATTGATATTTCTCCTGATGATCTTGACTCAAGCTTGTGCTTCATCCAGCCCAGCTTTTTGCATTATGTGCTCTGGATATAAGTTAAATAAACAAGGTGACAGTATACAGCTTTGACATACTCCTTTCCCAATTTGGAACCATTTCTTTGTTCCATGTCTGGTTCTAACTGTTGCTTCTTGACCTGAATACAGATTTTCTCAGGTCAGGTGGTTTGGTATTCCCATCTCTTTAAGAATTTTCCACAATTTGTTGTGATCCATGCAGTCAAAGGCTTTGGCATAGTCATTGAAGCAGAAGTAGATGATTTTCTGAAATTCTCTTGTTTTTTCCATGATCCAGTAAAAGTGAAAGTTGCTCAGTCATGTCCAACTCTTTATGACCCTGTGAACTACAGTCCATGGAATTCTCCAAGCCTGAATACTGGAGTGGGTAACATTTCCCTTCTCCAGGGTATTTTCCCAACCCAGAGATCAAACCCAGGTCTCCCTCATTGCAGGAGGATTCTTTACCAGCTGAGCCACCAGTGAAGCCCATGTGTTGGCAATTTGATCTCTGGTTCCTCTGTCTTTTCTAAATTCAGTTTGAACATCTGGAAGTCCTCAATTCAGGTACTGTTGAATTCTAGCTTGGAGAATTTTGAGCATTACTTTTGCTAGCGTGTGAAATGAGTGTGATTGTCTGGTAGTTTGAGTATTCTTTGGCATTTCTTTTTATTTCAGTTGGAATGAAAATGGACCTTTTTCAGTCCTGTGGGCACTGCTGAGTTTTCCAAATTTGCTGGCATGTTGAGTGCAGCACTTTCACAGCATCATCTTTTAGGATTTGAAATAGCTCAGCTGTAATTCCATCACCTCCACTAGCTTTGTTCATAGTGGTGCTTCCTAAGGCCCACTGGATTTCACACTCCAGGATGTCTGGCTGTAGGTGAGTGATCACACCATCATGATTATCTGGGTCATGAAGATCTTTATTGTACAGTTCTTCTGTGTATTCTTGCCACCTCTTCTTAATATCTTCTGCTTCTGTTAGGCCTATACAATTTCTGCCCTTTATTGAGCCCATCTTTGCATGAAATGTTCCCTTGGTATATCTAATTTTCTTGAGGAGACCTCTAGTCTTTTCCATTCTATTGTTTTCCTCTATTTCTTTGCACTCATCACTGAGGAAGGCTTTCTTATCTCTCCTTGCTATTCTTTGGAACTCTGCGTTCAGATGGATATACCTTTCCTTTCTTCCTTTACCTTTCTCTTCTCTTCTTTTCACAGCTATTTGTAAGGCCTTGTCAGACAACCATTTTGCCTTTTTGCATTTCTTTTTCTTGGGGATGATTTTGATTGCTGCCTGCTGTACAGTGTTACAAACCTCTGTCCATAGTTCTTCAGGCACTCTGTCTATCAGATCTAATCCCTTGGAAAGCCTCCTGATATTAGGTGCTATCAAATATATAGGTATTCTAATAAAATAAAACACAAATTTTAGGAATAGTTGAGGTTCAAATTTATATAGTATGTCTAATAACATCATGTGATTGGGGGGAGCAACGGAGAAAGAAGTTCAAAAGATAACAAGAAAAAAGTCAGCATGGAAGGCTTATTTTACCTTTTTTCCTTAGTTAACCAGTGACAGTGCATAAGGGTCATGTGGAACAGTCACTGCAGGTAAAACAGCATTGCTGGTTCTTGAACTTGTTCCAACTTTGGTGATAACAAAGCTCTGCAAAATAAAAGGACTGTCCTACTTACCTCTTTAGGCCTAAACGTCTATTCTGTTGTTATTAAAAAAATAGGCACTAGACTGAGGAAGAAAAGTGAGTGTCAGCAACCAAAATTAAACTCCATTCCTTAAAGATTTAGGATGCTTAGTATACTTCAGACTTGGTGGTAAGCAGTGGGGACACAAGTCTGTATTTGTGAGAGGCTCAGGTGCATATAACATACACCCTGATTCCTGCAGAGCCTTGAGTAGCCATTCAGAAGAATGAAGTTAGTGCTCAGCATCCCTGCCCTGTGAGTCCCCAGCATCACTGTGGTTAGGAGGGCATTGGGATCGCCAGAACTGCCCCTGCTGTGCAGTGGAAATCAGTGAGCTGGATGAAAGAGTAGGGGTGGAGATGGACAAATCCCCGCTCAAAGGGAACAATACTTGCTGGCCTGTGGCAGAGTAGGGGTGGTAGAGGAAGAACTGGAACCAGCTTGGGAGAGTGTGTGAGCCTGGACACTAGTGAGGGGAAGGCAAGCTCAAAGGAGTCTGTAACTCTCAAAGTCACACTTGTTGGAGTTACAGCACTCATGAAATTAGATCACAAATGAGCTATTTGCTGTTCCCTGGAGAACACAAGTTCACTAAACTATGTCATCATGAGGACAACATGAAACCATTGTGAAAAAAATAAAAGTGTAATTTACCAAAATGTAGGCAGACCTGAAGTTTAACGTATAATTGTGTGAGAATAGTTCAGTTCACTTCAGTTGCTCAGTTGTGTCCGACTCTCTGCAACCCCATGAATCACAGCACGCCAGGCCTCCCTGTCCATCACCAACTCCCGGAATTCACTCAAACTCATGTCCACAGAGTTGGTGATGCCATCCAGCCATCTCATTCTCTGTCGTCCCCTTCTCCTCCCGCCCCCAACCTTTCCCAGCATCAGAGTCTTTTCCAGTGAGTCAACTCGTCGCATGAGGTGGCCAAAGTATTGGAGTTTCAGCTTTAGCATCAGTCCTTCCAATGAACACCCAGGATTGATCTCCCCCAGAATGGACTGGTTGGATCTCCTTGCAGTCCAAGGGACTCTCAAGAGTCTTCTCCAACACCACAGTTCAAAAGCATCAATTCTTCGGTGATCAGCTTTCTTCACAGTCCAACTCTCACATCCATACATGACCACTGGAAAAACCATAGCCTTGACTAGACACACCTTTGTTGGCAAAGTAATGTCTGCTTTTTAATATACTATCAAGGTTGGTCATAACTTTCCTTCCAAGGAGTAAGCGTCTTTTCATTTCATGGCTGCAATCAGCATCTGCAGTGATTTTGGAGCCCCCCAAAATAAAGTCTGACACTGTTTCCACTGTTTTTCCATCTATTTCCCATGAAGTGATGGGACCAGATGCCATGATCTTTGTTTTCTGAATGTTGATCTTCAAGCCAACCTTTTCGCTCTCCTCTTTCACTTTCATCAAGAGGCTTTTGAGTTCCTCTTCACTTTCTGAAATAAGGGTGGTGTCATCTGCATATCTGAGGTTATTGATATTTCTCCTGGCAATCTTGATTCCAGCTTGTGCTTCTTCCAGCCCAGCGTTCCTCATGATGTACTCTGCATATAAGTTAAATAAGCAAGGAGACAATATACAACCTTGACGTACTCCTTTTCCTATTTGGAACCAGTCTGTTGTTCCATGTCCAGTTTTGACTCTTGCTTCCTGACCTGCATACAGGTTTCTCAAGAGGCAGGTCAGGTGGTCTGGGATTCCCATCTCTTTCATAATTTTCCACAGTTTATTGTGATCCACAGAGTCAAAGGCTTTGGCATAGTCAATGAAGCAGAAATAGATGTTTTTCTGGAACTCTCTTGCTTTCTCCATGATCCAGTGGATGTTGGCAATTTGATCTCTGGTGCTTCTGACTTTTCTAAAACCTGCTTGAACATCTGGGAGTTCACAGTTCACATATTGCTGAAGCCTGGCTCGGAGAATTTTGAGCATGACTTTACTAGCGTGTGAGATGAGTGCAATTGTGAGGTAGTTTGAGCATTCTTTGGCATTGCCTTTAACAACCTGATAATATTTGTAAATTAGAAATGAAGATATACACTTCATACTTTGGATGAAATTCTATCACAGCTGTTTGAATTAATCCTTAGCATCCTGTTGGGAGCATCTCTTTACTGTATCACTTAATATCTTCCTGCATGATGGTCCATATGTGAGTAGGTGCACCCTTCAGTGGTCCCCTCACTGGAGTCACTCTTTGGAATGTGACATTTTTAAAGAAATATAATTGATCCCAGTTTTAAACCCTGGAGAGAAGAAACTGACTGGGTCAAATGGAGGTGTCAAACAGGAATTGGGTCTGGCTTGGAAATCTGTAGTGAAGTGCCAGTCATTCTCCCTGGGGCAGAGCCAGTGGGATGAACTCCAGCTCATTCTGCAGCTTTATAATGTGCAGCACTGCTGACCAGCAACTCATCTGGTGAAGTTCTCAGAGATCGTTTGCTTCTCAGGGAAATGTTATTCATTCACATCTGTTTTCAAGGTTGTTAGGAAGAAAAACACATGATTTTCCTGTCTCTACAGGCAGGCTTGGAGAATGACACTGCCATGCCTTTTTTTTTTTTTTTAATATTAATATTTTCTGTGTGTGTGTGTGTGGTGTGTGTTACTTGTTCAGTTGTGTCTTACTCTTTGAGACTTCATGGAATTCTCCAGGCAAGAATACTGAAGTCCATTGCCATTTCCTTCTCTGGGGGCTCTTCCCAACCCAGGGATCGAACCCAGGTCTCCCAAATGGCAGGCAGATTCTTTACCATCTGAACCATGAGGGAAGCCTATAGTTGTCAAGTAATGTTTTTTTCCCAAATTATTCTTAAAAGAAAGACAGTGGGCATGTATTGGGGGAATGTTTTACTTAGGAAGCAACTTCAGTATTACCTCTGAAATATTTTTCTAACTTAAAATGATTAAGCATAAAAAGGGGAAAAAAAAAAAACAAAAACCTAGTCTTTTTAGTTATTTCCCTGAATTTTGCTTAAGAAATCCTTTTACCAAATTAGAAAACTTGCAAGAAAAAAAAAAACGTTTCACTGCAAGGAGATCCAACCAGTCCATTCTAGAGGAGATCAATCCTGGATGTTCATTGGAGGGACTGATGCTAAAGCTGAAACTGCAATACTTTGGCCACCTCATGCGACGAGTTGACTCACTGGAAAAGAGTCTGATGCTGGGAAAGGTTGGGGGCGGGAGGAGAAGGGGACGACAGAGAATGAGATGGCTGGATGGCATCACCGACTCTGTGGACATGAGTTTGAGTGTACTCCGGGAGTTGGTGATGGACAGGGAGGTCTGGCGTGCTGTGATTCATGGGGTCGCGGAGAGTCGGACACGACTGAGCGACTGAACTGAACTGAACTAAACTGATATTTACATTGGTATAACTAGATATCTATGTTTATTTTGCAAAATATTTTAGTTTCTATACTATTGAGTTAATCTTCATAATTATGACAATAGTCTTGAATTATTGGGTTAGTAATTATTTAATTTCTGTACACTATTTTAAAATATTGAAAAAAATGAACAGAAAAGCACACCCTGACTGTCAGTATAAGGTTTTGCTGAAATTAATCTACCACTAAAATGTATGGGACAAAATTATTCACAAATAATTGACTAAAATTTTCCATTTTTACCATTTTTAAAGCTATGTTTTATCAATTTAAGCACATATATAAAAGAGAGAGATTAAACTATTATATGCTTACAGATATTAGACAATAGCCAACTAAATTTAGATAACACTGTTAGAATAAATAGATTTTTATGTTATTCATTGGATGTGATAAATTATTCTAACAGCAAATATATTAAAGCTTCATAGCTATTCAAGCTAGTCCTGTCTCATACACATACATTCTGATTATGACTATTATTGGAATTATTGTGCTGTTTTAAATTACATATTTTGATAATTCTCACCCTTACTAAGCTGTTGCTGCTAAGTCTATTCAGTCGTGTCAGACTCTGTGCAACCCCATAGATGGCAGCCCACAAGGCTCCCCCATCCCTGGGATTCTCCAGGCAAGAACACTGCAGTGGGTTGCCATTTGCTTCTCCAGTGCATGAAAGTGAAAAGTTAAAGTGAAGTTGCTCAGTTGTGTCCGACTCCTAGTAATGCCATGGACTGCACCCTACCAGGCTCCTCTGTCCATGGGATTTTTCAGGCAAAAGTTCTGGAGTGGGTTGCCATTGCCTTCTCCGTACTAAGCTGTTCAGTTCAGTTCAGTTGCTCAGTCGTGTCTGACTCTTTGTGACCCCATGAATCAGCACGCCAGGCCTCCCCGTCCATCACCAGCTCCTGGAGTTCACTCAAACTCATGTCCATCAAGTCGGTGATGCCATCCAGCCACCTCATTCTCTGTCATCCCCTTCTCCTCCCACCCCAATCCTTCCCAGCATCAGAGTCTTTTCCAGAGAGTCAACTCTTCGCATGAGGTGGCCAAAGTATTGGAGTTTCAGCTTTAGCATCAGTCCTTCCAATGAACACCCAGGATTGATCTCCTTTAGAATGAACTGGTTGGATCTCCTTGCAGTCCCAGGGACTCTCAAGAGTCTTCTCCAGCACCACAGTTCAAAAGCATCAATTCTTCGGCGATCAGCTTTCTTCACAGTCCAACTGTCACATCCACACATGACCACTGGAAAAACCATAGCCTTGACTAGATGGACCTTGGTTTGCAAAGTAATGTCTCTGCTTTTTAATGTACTATCTAGGTTGGTCATAACCATAGGTTTCTTTAAAAGATGATATTTACTAAACTGATCCAAAAATTCATGTAGTCTGAGAATAAGGAGCCAAGAGAACTAAGAGAGTTTGAGGATTGAGAATAAGGAGAAAGAAAGTGACCTGTCAGTTATCAAAATGGTTTACTCTGGTAATTCAGACAGTGGAGTGGAACTGGCATAGGAATAGACAAACAGATCTATGTAATATGTTAGAGAGTTAGAAACAGATCCAACACTTATTAGAAATTGATACTAAACATCGTTGGTTTAGTTCTAGGCAGGGAAAGGATAGACTGTACATTTGGTTAAGAGTGCTGGGACAGTTGGATATCTATAAGACATGTATGCACTGATATATTTAAAATGGATAACCAACAAGGACTTACTGTATAGCACAGGGAACTCTGCAATGTTATGTAACAAACTAAATGGGAAAAGAATTTGAAAAAGAATAGATAAATGTGTATATGGACAACTGAATCATGAAAATGGTATTGTTTACAGGCAAGAAATTGGGCTTCACTGTTTAGCAGAAGAGAAATGAGATAGAATTTCAAGGAATTATTAGGATAAATACTCCAGGGATAATCTATAGCAATTTATTAGATAATGGTAAGCAGTTTACAGTTCAATATGTTAGTCAACTTACATTCATAGTGGTATAGATCATTTATGGCCAATTAAATCATACCTACTTGACTGCAGAATTCTTATGGTATATTAATATAGTTTAGGTTCCCAGCATATGGTATACAAACCTGTGAAAAATCCCATCTAAAATCATAAATTTTATGATTATACTGATAAAGGGTAGTTCAACTCACTGCAGCAAGTACTGACTAAGTGTCTTCTATAGCCAGTACGCTCTTCAGTTGTTGCTGTTCAGTCATTCAGAACATTTTATTTTCTACGACATCAAATTTCCCTCTCTAAGAACATTGTACACCATCCCACTTGTTCATCTGCACTTTCAAGACTTGAACCATTATACGAAATTGTTGTTATTGTTTAGTTGCAAAGTTGTGTCCAACTCTTCGCACTTAATGGACTGTAGCTTGCTAGGCTCCTCTGTCCTCCACCAAATATCTAAATATTCAGTCCTCTGCTTTGTTATTGTTCAGTTGTTCAGTTGTTACCTACTCTCTGCGACCCCGTGGACTGCATCACGCCAGGCCTCCCTGTCCCTCGCTATCTCCCGGAGCTTGCCCAAGTTCATGTTCCTTGCATCAGTGATGCTATCCAGCATTCTCATCCTCTGCACCCTCTTCAGGCATGAAGCTAAATGAGAAAAATTCAGTCCCTCTTCTCACTGAAGGAGGTTTAGTTATCAAGGAAGTATAATACCCTCTGTTAAGCGATGTGATTGGGTGAGTTACTCACGCTATGAGAAACTAATCTATTTTAATTGGTTAAGGTAGGACGTCAAAGAACTAACAACTGTGATGAGAACTGTAGGAAATTAGAAATCAGACCATTTAAACAGTGGAACATACATTTTCTAGTCAGAGAAGAGTATCTGGAATGGCTCAAAATTGAGAAGACAGCATTGTTAGAATATAAAGCATAAGTGAGGGGAAAGGGGGAGACCTTGAAAATCATACTGAGAAATGTATATATTTTTTTTTTTTTGAACAGAGGAAAATTTATGCGTCGAACCTGGACTGGTCACTTATGATAATATACATGCTACAATTCCGTTCTCTCCAATCATTCCACCTTCACCCTCTCCCACAGAGTCCCAAAGACTGTTCTAAATGCCTATGTCTCTTTTGCAGTCTCTTATACAGGGTTTAGGTTACCATTTTTCTAAATTCCATATATATGCATTAATATACGGTATTGATGTTCTTCTTTCTGGCTTACTTCACTCTGTAAAAAAAAAAAAAAAGAAATGTATATTTAAGATTCATAACTTCATGGAGATGTTTTACCAGGATAACCACATGATCAAGTTTTGTTTAAGGAAAATCATTGGTAGTGGTGTAGAGATTGAATTGGAGAGGATGAAATAGTCAATCTGAAGGATATTTCATAGAACTGTGCAAAAGGAATTATTATTATATCCATTCAAAAATGATAATAAGAATAAATAGTGCAGGTTCCAGAGCTATGAATAGCATAGCTATCCTCAGAAAGATTTGGTGCTAGATCTGGATCCTGAGAGGAAAAGGATGTTAAGAATTTATGACCTTTCAACGTGGTAGAATGGGTAAAGTACCAACAGATGTTGCTATTTTCTGAGACATTTCTGAGAAAGGAGAAATGCATTTTGGGACTAAAATTCATGAAGTTTTAAGGCATTTTAAAAATTGAGTTGCTCTTGAAACGAATATCAAAATAGATGGTATCAATACCATCAAAAATATACTGGACTTGAGATGGGGAGAAAGATGTGTTGCAGTAGCTTCAACTTACTTTTTCAGCTTGTGTAGGACATTTCCCAAGGTTTATTTACTATGGGCTGGACAAAATCTCTGCTGTAACTCTTGTTGCACACTTGGGCTTGAGGAGTAGCCAAATGATGGCTGTTTGAAGAGATGGGGGAATTTTGAAGAGACCGTGATTATGTGGACAAGGTTTCCACCTCAGATACTCAGGAGCTCCAGATGTCAGAATTGTAGGTAGGCAGGGCTAGGAGTCTCCAGGTGTACTGATGCACCAGGCTGTAAAACTATTAAATGTGGCCATATATAAAAAGATTTTCACAGGAGTTTGTTAGCAGTAGAACTTTGCTAAACAATTCAAAATGCAACGCTTTATTCATAAGCAAAATAAAAGACAACTTTAAAATACTCTACTATTCAAAAGAAAAACAGAATAGAAAAATAAAAATAAAGATGACCCATGCTGCTGCTGCTGCTAAGTCACTTCAGTCATATCCAACTCTGTGCGACCCCATAGACAGCAGCCCACCAGGCTCCTCCATCCCTGGGATTCTCCAGGCAAGAATAGTGGAGTGGATTGCCATTTCCTTCTCCATTAAGATGACCCATAGAAAGCATAAAATAGAGCTATAAATAAAAAATTAAAATAATCAATAATCAGTTTAAATAGTTTAAATCTTTCAGCATAAGATCATCAGGAGAATGATAAAATATACTCACTTGTGTGATAATAAAATATACTCACAGTGTTTAAAAGAAGCACATATAAAATATAAGAAATGAAAATGTTAAAATCTAAGAACACACATACATATTCAAATGTGTGTCTATATATATATGTGTGATAACAATTGTAAATTAGCATGCACCTATGAATATAGTTTTGCAATTTGTCTTTGGGTCGAGACCCTACAGTTGCAAGCCACGGATTGCATAACTAAGGTAGAAAGGAAAATTTTGATACAAAATGTATTGCTTAGCTCATAGTGTTGGGAGGGCCCAAGACAATTAGGCGACAGAAGGGAAGACTAGGCTCTAAGACCTGTAACCAAGGGCATGAGGCAAGGAGCAGGCAGAGTCCATTGCCAAAGGAGATGTGGCTGGCACCGCAGGACACGGACACTGCTGTCTGACACAGCAGCTGCCACTACCCGATGCCAGCAACACTTCCTCTGGATCTGCCTCCATAAGCCAATTCTATAATCCCCTATTTACCATTGTGTGGCTGTTTACTACCCAAAGGTTCAGAGTAGGAGCACTTCTTTGTGTCTCAACTTTTAGACATCAGGGAAGGAGAAAACTTCCTCTGGTTTCCTTAGGGGATAATGCAGTATTGTATGTATTGTACCTTTTTTATTTTCTCTTTGATTGTGGATTGAATGAAGATCTTCTAACATTTAGGTAATTACCTCCATTTTCTGAGATACAGTGTATTACGTAATTTCCTAATAAATATATGACCACCTAAAATGAGAAGTTGGTGATGGACAGGGAGGCCTGGCGTGTTGTGATTCATGGGGTCTCAAAGAGTCAGACACGACTGAGCGACTGAAATGAACTGAACTGAATTGAGAATGAGAAGTGGGTGTGGCTGTATGCACGCACATGTGTGCCCCTGCATAAGAATAAAAAATGGCGCCGAAGCATCTTGATTATAAGTTCCTTTCTGTGTTCTGGCTACAACCTTGTACACACTCTTACCACCTACCCTGCTGCTGCTGCGAAGTTGATTCACTCGTGTCCGACTCTGTGCGACCCCACAGACGGCAGCCCAGGAGGCTCCCCCATCCCTGGGATTCTCCGGGCAAGAACACTGGGTGGGTTGCCATTTCCTTCTCCAGTGCATGCAAGTGAAAAGTGAAAGTGAAGTCGCCCAGTCGTGTCCGACTCTTAGCGACCCCATGAACTGAAGCCCACCAGGCTCCTCCATCCATGCGATTCTCCAGGCAAGAATACTGGAGTGGGATGCCATTGCCTTCTCCGACCACCTACGCTACCACACACATGTTCATTTAGCAGTGATATTTAGTAAAAGGAAATGAAAGACTAAGATATATCGAGACAGACTACTAGCCTAGCAAATAAGAGAATAAAAATTTCCCTCAAAACTCTAGCCTAAGCTTCAAAAATTCAATTTTTCTTGGCAGTTACCACTTAGAATGAATTCTACTTGCCTTTTCATGCCTAACTCTGAATGGGATTTCATTCATCTGTAAGAAATGTTCCTAAAATAACCTTAATAATTAAAATAAAAAAATTTGATTTCCCAACAATTAGCTTGTCTCATATTCACTTCCAGCACATACTCACACACACATATGGTACTGAGACCTTTGTATATGGAACTCTGCATACCAGAACTCGCTTACCCTGAACTACTCACAGGAAGCTGCTGGCAATTTGTTAGGGGCAGAAAAGCTGACAACTTCTCATCACATATCAAACACTGTCTTGTTTCTAATGTCAACCTGGATCTGACGTTTAATGTTAAAGGTATCTTAACATTTTGGCCACCTCATGCGACGAGTTGACTCACTGGAAAAGAGTCTGATGCTGGGAGGGATTGGGGGTGGGAGGAGACGGGGACAACAGAGAATGAGATGGCTGGATGGCATCACCGACTCGATGGACATGAGTTTGAGTGAACTCCGGGAGTTGGTGATGGACAGGGAGGCCTGGCGTGCTGTGATTCATGGGATCACAAAGAGTCGGACACGACTGAGAGACTAAACTGAACTGAACCCACAATAAAATAGATAGCAGCTACAAAACTGATTTTGTCCTCTTCAGTGCTGAAAAATGCCTCTTGCCCAGAAGGAAGAATTATTTTAAGAAAAGCATCACTGCTGTACCTCTGGGAGTATTGGCAGTACTAAGAATACAGCATTTTCATAAGTTCAGGATACTGGATTTAGCTCAGAAAGGAAATAGTGGTGTTCAGTAAGAAAATTGGATTGCTGTGAATATAAAATTTCTATTGATATGTTTATTTACCAATTTGGATAAAAGTGTACTCTACTAGCATGTATTTATATCTGTGTATGCACATGTGTGTGATCCTAAATGCATATAAATGTGTATACATAAACGATACATATATCATATAAACTTGCATTTATATGATGCACATTGCATCTTATAGATTGTATCTTTTTTTGAAAAATAAGGGCTTTATCAGCTCATGGCATATATTTAGAGACTAGAAATGACATTGTTTTAAAAATAATTGTATTTATTTATTTGGGGGGCTGTGATGGGTCTTCATTTCTGATGAACTTTCCTCTAGGTGCAGGAAGCAGGGACTTACTCTCTAGTTGCAGTGCACCGGCTTTTCACTACAGAAGGTTCTCTCGTTGCAGACCACAGGCTTTAGGACACATGGGCTCGGTAATTTCGATTCCCAGGCTCTAGAGCACAAGCTCAGTTGCTGTGATACACAGCATGTGGTGCACATGGCATGTGAACTCTTCCAGGGTCAGAGGTCGAATCTCTCTCTTCTGCACTGGCAGGTGGATTCTTTACCACTGAGCCAACAGGAAGCCTGAAATTATATTTTGATTTCACAGGAAAACAAGTACATTCTTCAGATCACTCAGTCATGTCTGACTTTTTATGACCCCATGAACTGCAGCATACCAGGCTTCCCTGTCCATCACCAACTCCCAGAGCTTGCTCAAATTCATGTCCATCGAGTTGGTGATGCCATCCAAACATCTTATCCTCTGTCATCCCCTTCTCCTCCTGCCTTCAATCTTTCCCAGTTTTAGGGTCTTTTCAAATGTGTCAGCATTTCACATCAGATAGCCAAAGTATTGGAGCTTCAGCTTCAGCCTCTGTCTTTCCAATGAATATCCAGGACTGAGTTCCTTTAGGATTGCCTGGTTTGATCTCCTTACAGTCCAAGGAACTCTCAAGAGTCTTGTCTAACACTATAGTTCATTCTTAATATAACACAAATTATTAATATAGTATTAATATAATATAATGTGTCAGATTGAATATATTTTCACCATATTATCAACTTAATAAAAATGTTTCAAATTTATTTCAATGTGATAAACTTTTTAAAAAATATTTTGGTGAATAACAGATTTCAGTATATAGTTTTCAGTGTATCAGGTTGTATTAGGACATCAGAGTTTAATATACGTCATAATCCCTTGAACTTCAAATTAGATTATAAACACTTGGCTAAATTAACACAGTAAAAATTATAAGAAAATTATTTACTTGTTACCATAAAAAGACTTTGAGTGGCAATGTCTTAGGTTTAAAATGCCTGCTCCTTCCTGTGCTAGTAGTAAGCTAGACGTTACTGTTGTGTCAGGAACATTTCTTATAACCCCCTTTCTTCAATGGTTCCAAATTAGAATTTGCCAATGAATGGCCATCACATGTGTTATATAAAGCAGAAGAAAACCCCTTATAATCTCATAAGATGTTGTTTTTATTCAGTCGCAAAGTGGTGTCTGACTCTTTGCAATACCATGGACTGTAGCACACCAAGCTTCCCTGTCCTTTACTATCTCCTGGAATTTGCTCAGACTCATATCCATTGAGTAAGTGATGCCATCCAACCATCTCATCCTCTGTTGCCCCCTTCTCATCCTGCCCTCAATCTTTCTTAGCATCAGGGTCTTTTCCAGAGTTAGATTTTTGCATCTAGTGGACAAAGTATTGGAGCTTCAGCTTCAGCATCAGACCTTCCAATGAATAGTCAGAGTTGATTTCCTCTAGGATTGATTGGTTTGATATCCTTGCTGTCCAAGGCACTCTCAAGATTCTTTCCAGAACCACAGTGTGAAAACATCAATTCTTCTATGCTCAACCTACTGTATGGTTCAACCCTCACATCCATACATGACTACTGGAAAAACCATAGCTTTGACTAGACAGAACTTTGTCAGCAAAGTGATGATGCTGCTTTTTAATACACTGTCTAGGTTTGTCATAACTTTTCATCCAAGGTGCAAACATCCTTTAATTTTGTGGCTGCAGTCATTGTCCACAGTAATTTTGGAGCCTCAAAAAATAAAATCTGTCACTATTTCCACTTTTTCCCTATTTACCATGAAGTGATGTGACTGGATATCATGATTTGGTTCAAAAAACATTCTTAGCTTTCTGAAAGTTGAGTTTTAAGCCAGGTTTTTCACTCTCCTTTTTCACCCTCATCAAGAGCCTCTTTAGTTCCTCGTCACTTTCTGCCTTTAGAGTGGTATCATCTGCATATCTGAGGTTGTGCTATTTCCCCAGCAGTCATGATTCCAGCTTGTGAGTCTTCCAGCCCGGCATTTTGCATAATGTACTCTGCACATAAGTTCAATAAGCATGGTTACAATATACAGCCTTGTATATACAGTATCCTTTCCAAGTTTTGAACCAGTCTGTTGTTCCACATCCAGTTGTAGATATTGTTTCTTGTCCTGTAAATATTGCTTCTTGTCCTGAAAAAGAACTAAAGAGCCTCTTGATGAAAGTTAAAGAAGAGAGTGAAAAAGCTGGCTTAAAGCTCAACATTCAGAAAACTAAGATCATGTCATCTGGTCCCATCACTTCATGGCAAATAGATGGGGAAACAGTGAAAGGCTTTATTTTGGGGGGCTCCAAAATCACTGCAGATCGTGACTGCAGCAATGAAATTAAAAGATGCTTGCACGTTGGAAGAAAAGTTATGATCAACCTAGACAGCATACTAAAAAGCAGAGACATTACTTTGAGGTCTGTCTAGTAAAGGCTATGGTTTTTCCAGTAGTCATGTATGGATGTGAGAGTTGGACTATAAAGAAAGCTGAGTGCTAGAGAATTGATGCTTTTGAACTGTGGTGTTAGACAAGACTCTTGAGAGCTCCTTGGACTGCAAGGAGATCCAACCAGTCCATCCTAAAGGAAATCAGTCCTGAATATTCATTGGAAGTACTGATGCTGAAGCTGAAACTCCAATAGTTTGGCTACCTGATGTGAAGGACTGATTCATTTGAAAAGACCATGATGCTGGGAAAGATTGAAGGCGGGAGGAGAAGGGGATGACAGAGGATGAGATGGTTGGATGGCATCACTGACTCAATGGACATGAGTTTGCGTAAACTCCAAGAGTTGGTGATGGACAGGGAGGCCTGGCGTGCTGCGGTCCATGGGGTCGCAAAGAGTCGGACATGACTGAGCGACTGAACTGACTGACTGTCCTGCATGTAGGTTTCTCAGGAGGCAGGAAAGATGTTCTGGTATTCCCATCTCTTTTAACAATTTTCCAGTTTGTTGTGATCCACAAAGTCAAAGGCTTTAGCAGAGTCAGTGAAGCAGATGTAGATGTTTATTGGAATCCTCCTGTTTTTTCCATGATGCATCAGATGTTGGCAATTTGATCTGGTACCTCTGCATTTTCTAAATCCAACTTTTACATCTGGATTTCTCGGTTCACATACTGTTGAAGCCTAGCTTGGAGAATTTTGAGTATTACCTTGCTAGCATGTGAAATGAACACAGTTGTACTGTAGCTTAAACCTTGCTTGGCATTACCTTTCTTTGGGATTGGAATGAAAACTGAACTTTTCCAGTCCTGTGGTCATTTTGAGTTTTCCAAATTTGCTGACATGTTGAATATAGCACTTTCACAGCATCGTCTTTTAGGATTTGAATTAGCTCAGCTATAATTCTGTCACCTTCAGTAGCTTTGTTCATAATGTTGCTTCATAAGGCCAGTTGACTTTCCACTCCAGGATGTCTTTAGCTCTAGATTAGCAAAAACACCATCATGATTATCAGGGTCATTAAGACCATTTCTGTACAGTTCTTCTGTGTATTCTTGCCACTTCTAATATCTTCTGCTTCTGTTAGGTCCTTGCTATTTCTGTCCTTTATTGTGCTCATCTTTACCTGAAATGTTCCCTTGGTATGTCCAGTTTTCATGAAGAGATCTCTAGTTTTTTCCATTCTATTGTTTTCCTCTATTTCTCTGCATTGTTCATTTAAGAAGGCTATTTTTCTCTCCTTGCTATTCTCTGCGACTCTGCATTCAGTTGTGTATGTCTTTCCCTTTCTTCTTTGCCTTTCATTTCTCTTCTTTTCTCAGCTATTTGTAAGGCCTCCTCAGACAACCTGTTTTGCCTTCTAAGATTTCTTTTTCTTGGATATGGTTTTGGTCACCATTTCCTATACAATGTTCCAAACCTCCATTCATAGTTCTTCAGGCACTCTTTATGAGATCTAACTCTCTCCTAACATATTTTTGGCTGAATATGGCTGCTGCTCAGTTTTCCCTGCATTTTCCAGCTTTCCTGTTGCAGTTTGAGACAGTACGTAGGATGGTATCCATATAATTGAGAGTTGTGGCATTTTCCCTGCAATCATATGAAAGCCATTTCATTTGGCTGGCCATGATGTCACAGTACCTTCTGTGACTGTTTCTCTAACCTTCCAGCCACAGCCCCCTCACCTGCACAACCCACTCTCTTTCTACGTATGCAAAAGCCCAACCCCCTTTATTAAACCCGTTTGTCTCATAATACTTAGTGTGGCTCTATTTACTTGTGAAAATCCAGAATGATGAACTTCATTAAGGACCTACACTGACCTATAGCAATAATGCAAGTACAGCAGCTACAGAGCATTTAGGGGTTTGCTTTCTTCAAGTTCCATCACAGGCAGGACTGGCCTGTTATCCAAATAAACAGCAAAAAAAAAAAGAAAAGAAATTAAAAAGCAACTATCAAAAAGGCAAAAAAAAAAAAAAACACCCTTTCTCATGTAGAGATTAATGACATAAATTTTGTTTTTTAATATCCTTTATAGATACATTTTATTTCCTTTTACATAGAAATACCTAAAGGGGTATTATAATAAATAGTGGCATTCATGTATATCTCACTATAAAGAACAGTCTAGGGCTGTATTCTCTACCAGAGCATGCCATTCTAGTGATCTTTATTATTTTACTTCTATCTGATTTCAACAAGTCTCTTCAAGGAGAGAATGATTATCATCTTTTAGCTGAGACAAGACTTAAACCTTGGAATTTTAAAAGAAGCAGATTTCCCCTGTCACTCAGCAGTAAAGACTCCACCTGTAATGCAGAGATGTAGGAAATGTGGGTTTGATCCTTGAGTTGGGAAGATCTCCTGGAGGAGGAAATGGCAACCCACTCCAGTATTCTTGCTGGGAAAATTCCATAGACAGAGGAGCCTGGCACAGTCCATAGGGTTGCAAAGAGTCGGACACAACTGAGCAAATGAACATATACACACACACACACAACTAAATACGTGTTCCCTTTTGGAGAAACATGAAGGAAGGTCTGTCTCAAACTCAGAAAATATTTTTTTCCTTTACATCATAATGTAAACTGCTTGTGGACAAAAACCAAGACTTCTCTGTCAACACACACACACACGCCTTTTGTCTTTTCAATTGCAGCATACAGCACTGTTCCTACACATAAATAGGTGCTTTTTAAGTGTTCATAATTAAAATAATGAATTTCAGTTCAGGTGAGTAAAAGATAGGAAGGTTAAACAGAGAAAATCTATGGTTGGATTATATTTACTATATAGGTATGGTAGGACTAATTCATGGCATGGTAAGAATAAGAACAATGACAAAGATATTCCATCTTCATCAGAGGTTTGTAACCTTCTGTTCCATATGCTTGTATAATTATGTATACACTCCTCTGTGCAGGAAAAAAAGAAGCCATTATGTTTTACTTTCTTAAACTTGTTAAAATGATTCTGTGTGTTTTATAAAATCTGATGCTTTCAATAATCTGATGTAACAGAAATAACCACTACTTACAAAATCAAATTTGAACTTCTCATATATCATTTTCTCTGAGAAGCTTTTGTTTTCTATTTCAAATCAAATTATTCACTCTCTTCTTTATGACCTCATATTATACCAACTTTTATCACAGCAATTTAAACATTTTATTGTATCTATTTCTCTACTGAACTGCTGAATTCTTATATTGTGCCTGCCTCGGGGACAGAAAATAAGCATTGAAAGTACATCTACCTCAGCTAGTGTAGCCCTAAGAAAATTGCTTGTTTAATGAATGAATGTTTTCGAAGGAATGCAAGGAGAAACTGTTCTTTCCCTCTAGGTTTGTACATCCAAAATTATTTTTATTTGAACCTTTGAATAGAGTGTTTGTCATTTATAATCAGCCGATAGAGAGGTCACAGAGAAGGATAACAGACTATTTGACTCATTTCACCCAAAATGAAAGTGTCAGTGAAAAACTGTTGCCTGCCACCTCAGTCAACAAACGTTGCAGCCATCAAGTCATCACATTACAGCCACCCCCTGAGTGTGAGCCCTGAGGGAACTCAGGATAGAAGCAGGATGCCTACCATCAAGCAATCAGCCATTGCTGTCATGACCCCCAAAGGTGTACCTGAGGAGCCTCAGGAGGGAAAAGCATGGCATACTGGCCACAGATGGCGGAGGTGCATATCAAAGGAATGACTTCAATGAGTCCAGATTCTGCACTTTCCCTTACATAGAAAAGTACTAAGTTCATTACCTTGGGCTCATTAATTAACAGTAATCTTTTGATGTTCCAACCATCTGGTCTTACCATGGCTTCTATCTTACTTCTTCTGAGTAGTCTCTCAGAGATATCCGAGAGGTTGGCTCTCAGACTTGAAGTCCTCATTTTTGCCCACCAAATAAAACATAATTCTCAACGTTTAGATTGTGCATTTTTTTTCAGTTGGTCACACCATTAATCTAACCTGGACACTCCATCTCTGTCTGCAATTATCTTTTTGACGTCCAGTAGTAGAAAAGGTATTTTTGTTAGAGGAGGAGCTGGAGGGGAAAGAGAGAGAGTTTAGGGTAAATGATGACATGTCTATTTCCTTTGTGGCACCAGGGAAGAAACTTGAATAGCTAGGTGAAGAGGTAGGGCCACAAATTCCCAGGATTAGATTGGAAAATACTGCAAGTCTTTTATTGGGAGCCCAGCTACTTTGATGTTCAGATAATCACATGTGATCACAGGTTGAGAGGAACCTTTTTTCTGCCACAAGGTTGAGCTTTGCATCATTCTAACTCTGCAAGGGAGAAAGGTGCTTAGAGCATTGAGTGATAGCATTCCTGGTGGTGATGTTATGATATCAAGATAGTGACTGGCAGTGGGGAGGTTTTCACAAGCAACTGTGTGCAGAGTAGGTGTGGGCAAGTGGAAGCTGAAGTAGTAGAGACCAGGGTAATGCAGTGTGGGGATCACAGTTCATAAATTCATAACTCAGTGTGTGCAAAAGACTCAGAAATAAGTATAGAATGCTGAGGATGGGAGATACGGGCTCACACCATTTCACAGGTCAGAGCCATTAAGCTCAGAGTCGTTTGAGTAAATGAATTGACAGCAATTTTGAGGACCCAACTGAAATTGGAAACTATAAATCTGCCCCATCTGGCAGAGTTATGTGATTTTTCTCCAGGAAAGCTCAGCAACTCAGAAGATGGAAAATATTTGTGATTAGAGAGATTGCAGGTTGCAGGTATGTTCAGAAGGAGGTAGAAGAAAATCAGAACAGGAGTCTGAAGATATCAAGAAGATGAATAAGAAATGGCCAAACATAATGATGAAATTCATTAGGAAAGTAAAGCCAAGAAGCATAGTATGAAAAAAATATATTGGGAGGTTTAATATGAAACTAAGTGAAAAAGAAAATACTTCATGGGGATAAGAATTTGCTATCAGAGAGAGGGATTTAGGGCATAGTTCACATTATAGGATTATTAAACTTGCCTTTGGCCTCAGGAGTAGTTTATTAAAGAAAAATTAAGGGAAATTATAGTCATTAAAATATTAAGAAATTCAGAATGTAATAAAGTTATCTGGGATAATGAAAATTGTGGAAATAGAAACAAAATGAGTGAATCATTACATTCTTCTTGTAATTAATGATTGTAACCTGGTATTTAGAAGATGTATTTATCCCTGTAACTCAAACGGTAAAGAATTTGCCTGCAATTCAGGAGACCAGGGTTCAATCCCTGGGTCAGGAAGGTCCTCTGGAGAAGAGAATGGAAATCCACCCCAGGATTCCTGCCTGGAGAATCCCATGGACAGAGGAGCCTGGCGGGCTACAGTTCGTGGGGTTGCAAAGAGTCAGACACCGCTGAGTGACTAACACACATACACATTAATTAAGAACAGTAACAATAGCTATTATTTTTTGAAATATTTATTTATTTGGCTGTGTTGGGTCTTAGTTAAAGCACATGGGATCTTTGTCATGTCAAGCGGGGTTTTTCCTTGTGGTCACGGCCTCTCTTGTTATGGTGCTTGATCTCCAGAGCATGTGGGCTTCAGTAGTTGTGGTGGGAGGGCTTAGTTGCTCTGAAGCATGTGGGATCTTAGTTCCCCCACCAAGGATTGGACCCATGTCCCTTGTATCAGGGAAGTCCCATAGGTATTCTTGTTAGCCTCAAATTTCTTTCATTAAAAGAAGAAACCTCTGTATGCAAATGAATGTGTGACAGGGTATAGAGGTAGCCAGGATTTGTCCCCACCCTTGGGCACCTTGGAATTTGCTTCATCTGGCTGACAGAGGAGGGAAGAGAGGGAGGTGGGAAGAGTTCAAATGAGAAGTTTCACAGGCCAGCCCTGTAAATGGTACACTTCAAATTCACTGAATTTCCGTTACCTGGAACTCAGAAGAAAGCACAACATGATTGCAAGAGAGCTGGAGATTCAAATGTATTTCTCCACCTTTGAGAAAGAGGAGAAATAGGAGTATTGGCCAGCATCGGCATTCTCTGCCACAGGAGGTGATGGTGAAAACCTTGCCGTGTGGTCTGAATCTCCAAGAAAGTGATTTTATGTAAAGAAGAACAATAATAACAAGGTTGGTGTCTGGAAGAATAGTGTAGATCTTGGAAAATTCTTACCTTGTCCCCAGAGAAAAGGTTTGTGAGAAAAAAAGTAACTTTCTGAGGCTATTGCAATAAGCAGATATTATTCAAATAAGGGTTTTAACTACCATCTGCAAAACAGCAGGAATAGATGAGAGTTTTGTAGGTCACAGTGTCAAAGGGAGGGTTACTGTTAAGTAAGGATACTCAGAAGAGGTGACGTTATGAATAGCTAAGGACCGAGATAAACGGATGAAGGAAGATTCTCCCCATGAGCATCATTCTCCCCATGAACATCGTGGGATGATATGGAAAGGATAAAGGACTGTCTGAGAGTGAAAGAATACAGAGGTGACATATGCCAACAATTTTAAATATAACTTCAGTGAAATCAATTTTTTTTAATTGGCTATTTCTGTAACCAGGTGTCCCATGTGTCAATGGTTATGAAGATAAGCAGATAAATCACTTCTAACAGGCATTATCGGCATTCTGGTGGTATATTTCTGTGATAAGAGAATGAAGCAAAATCTACTTATTTTCAGGAGATATTTAGATATGATATATTGTGATATATCTTGAGTTATTATTTTATTCACAATAGTCTTACTTATCCTTTCAAACAATGCACATGTATCAGTTCAGTTCAGTTCAGTCCTCAGTCGTGTCCGACTCTCCGCGACCCCATGAATCACAGCACATGTATAGTCTCTTGCTATTTGCTTCACCCTGCAGGAGAACAAAAATATGGGCCAGTCTAACCTCAGAGTACTTAAAATCTAAAGAAGGAAGCATGGGTATGAATGTGAGTTCTGCACTTAAGTATGAACATGAATATGGCTGGAGTAAGAGAAATACCACTGAAGTGGATAACACATCCACACACATACATCCACACACTTACACCCAAATTACAAAGCTTGTTTGGCTACCTGGGAAACACATACATATGTTGTGGAGCAGGCAGTAGATACAAAGTGGAAAGCATAGTGCAAAATAAGTTGCTTTCCCAACAGCAGGCATTTCTAGGGAAATTCTAGAGTTTTGTGTTGATAAGAAAGAAGAAATAGCTAAAGAATTGCCAGGAGACAAAACTATAAAAGTTGGTACCAGCCAGAGCAGGAAACACTTTTGGCTCCATGTTAAGACATTTAAGCCTGTAGTGACTCACTGAATAACTATAAAGGGAGACATGGCTTTGCCAGTGAACGTTATAGGAATATCTCTCTGGCTGTGGTGTGGAGAATGGAGGGGAACACAAGAATGGCTGTGCAATTTATTAGGAGGTTAGTCCAGTTGTTCAGGTTAAAATGATAAATCCTAAACAAGGGTAATGACCAATGAAAATGAGGGAAGGGAATGGGTATAAGAGACGTTAAGAGAGTAAATTCTATAACTCTTTGTGGCTGATTCAAAGAACAGGATGAGTGAAATCAGAAGCTATTTCCTTGGGTGATACTGGCTGAGTGAGTCCATTCATTGAGACAAGGAAAACAGGAGGACACCATCGTATCATCAATATCTTGTTTTGAGATATCTATGTGGAAGTGCTTTGTATGTGAATTAAACTTTAGTGATGAGACTCAACAGAAATGATTGAGTTGGAGATCTTGCTCTGAGATTCATCAGTGTTTATATGGAATGTAAAATCATATCACGCATAAGGTCACAGAGGAAGATACATATAAAAGGATTTGATAAAAGAAAATGTAAGAGATGATTGGAGGAAGAAAGTAATGTAAAAAATGAAATAAATATGGAAGGAAATTTGGACCTTGTAAACAAGAAGAGAATTTCCAGAAAGAGAATGGGCAACAATTGTAAATAATGCAGAAATCTTTACAAGACTTAAATGTGTTGAATCACCTTTATGAATAGTATGATGAAATTATTATCTGAATAATAAAAACTGCAGAGGCATTGAAGAAGTCACGGTGGTGGATTTCTTAAATTATTCTTTTGTCAATGCTTTTCTGTAGTGATGTCTAAACTAGTAGTGTCCAAAGTTTACCCTTGTATTTCTTTTGTAAAAGTAATTAAAACATGCTTCTTGTGAATGTGTGCTGAATGCATAAAGGGCAAAAGATACTGTTCATGCTCTTTGTTAAAAAAAAAAAAAGAAAACAACAGCAACAATAAAACAAATAAAAGAGAAAATATAATTGGAGCAGCAGAATATGTCAAGGAGAAACTCTGTTAAAATTATATCTGGAAACCCAAGAGTAGAATACAGTAACATATTAGAGTTCTATATAAGGGTAATTGACTTATATCAGCTGCCTCAATTTCTTCCCATAGTTGACTATGTCAATGTTTGGGGAAGATTCAAATGAAGAGATGAAAGTAAGTGATTTTTATTATGAGTTTCCCTTATGGCTCAGCTGGTAAAGAATCTACCTGCAATGCAGGAGACGTGGGTTCAATCCTTGGATTGGGAAGATCCCTTGGAGAAGGGAAAGACTACCCACTCCAGTATTCAGGCCTAGAGAATTCAATGAACGATATAGTCCATGGGGTCTCAAAGAGTTGGACACGACTGAGCAAATTTTATTATGGATGTAGACTTAAAACAGCCAAGCTGTAAAGAGTATATGGCTAATATTTTCCTAAAACAGATTACAAGGCCGACTCCAAGGTGAGCCACTGTGAATATAAGGGAAATCTGTCCATTTAGCAATTGCTTGAGACACCCTATTTTGTTAAAACTAAATAATCTAACTAATTCCTTATATTGCTGAAACTTTTACTTTTTCTGAGAATGGTAGATATGAATACCAAAGCTTTCCAAATATTGAAGATTAGCACAAAGGTCCTCCAAGTAGTTATGGAGGTGGTGGATTTGTTTTAATTTTAACTTACTTAATGACAATTGTATATTTTCTGAGGATTAGGATAAGGTCATGCGTTCTATTACTTTACTTTGTAGTATAAGATATTGAAACTCTTTAATTCTAATTAATAGGGAAACTAAAAATGTATTTTTTTGGTGAAAGGTTTTTCAAGCAGTCTTAAGGAATAAACAAGAAGGAATTACTTGAGAGGGAATGATAGTAACCTAGGGAATAAATAATCCTAATGATGGCATCTTCATGTTTATGATAATTATGCAAATGAAGATAGGTCATTCATGGACCCTAGAGTTTAGGAAAACAAACTTCAAAAGTTAAAACACAATTTATTTCATACATCTGAAATGAAGAATATCTCATACACTCTGAATAGCACTAAATTTTTTTGAAGTATATCTCTCTGTGCAATTATATATGACCTCAGTGTGGCAAAAGAAATGGAAGTATAGTTTAAAAGTCAGTATAGCTATATATGAGATCAGAAGAAATTCAGGGGTGAGATATATTTATCTAAGATGCAAATAAGGAAATTAAAGCATATAAATTTAACACTAGCAAAGAATTTAAGAAGAATATCAGAAGGTACAATGCCTCAATAGAGCTGATTTTATAACATGAGCTTTAATCATTGCTAATTCTTGCAATAAATGCTTTTTAAATATATTCCAACCAAATGATTAGAGTAGCTGGATCACTGCTTAAGGCTGACGTTGTGATGTTTATGTATCATATTGCAGTGGCAGAATCTGCCAACTTTTGTTTGCTTCAGTTTTCTATAGAAAAAAGAAGAATTTAAAAGTATTTATAAAGAATATATAATTTCATTTGAAAGAATGAATTGCAACCTAAGATGAAATAAGTAATTGTAAGATCAACCTAACTTCTCTTTATAAATCAAATTTGCCTATGGCAAATATTCACTAAATAATGGTGAAAAAAGTAAAAGTTACCAGAACATTGAGAGCAAGCAAAGTGTGATTATTTTAATCTGCTCATTTTAATGTTGGTTTAGACATAGATGATGAATCAGTACTTTGATGAAAGGTGATATAACCCCTGGCTTCCCAGGTGGCTCAGTGGTAAACAATCCACCAGCAAGAGATATAGGTTCAGTGCCTGGGTGGGGAAGATCCTCTGGAGGAGGAAATGGCAACCTACTCCAGTATTCTTGCCTGAGAAATCCCATTGACAGAGGAGACTGGTGGGCTACAGTCTATGGGGTCACAAAGAGTCAGACATGACTGAGCCCCTGTGCACGACAAGCATGATATAACCAATACCAGTGTGGATTAATTCATATTTATAAAATACCCAGTCCTTTATTCTTTTTATTTTTTCTCTCTTTTTTTTGGTAATTAATTTATTTTTTATTGGAGGCAAATTATTTTACAATATTATATTGGTTGGTTTTGCCATACATTGACATGAATTCGCCCCAGGTTTACATAAGTTCCCCCTCCTGGACCCGTCTCCCACCTCCCTCCTCCCTTTATCCTCCCTCTGGGTCATCCCCATACGCCAGCCCCGAGCATCCTATAACATGCATCGACCCTGAACTAGTGATTCGTTTCACATATGACAACATACGTGTTTCAATGCCATCTTCCCAAATCATCCCACCCTCACCCTCTCCCACAGAGTCCCAAAGACTGTTCTATACATCTGTGTCTCATTTGCTGTCTCGTATACAGGGTTATCATTTCCATCTTTCTAAATTCCATATATATGTGTTAGTATACTGTATTGGCTGTATATACACACGCACATACATATTTTGGCTATGTCATGAAGCTTGTGAGACTTTAGTTCCTTGACCTGGGATCAAACCCAAGCCCTGTTCAGTGAAAGCGTGGAGCCTTAACCACCAGTCTGCCAGGGAAGTAGAAAAAACCACTAGACCATTCAGATATGACCTAAATCAAATCCCTTATGATTATACAGTGGAAGTGAGAAATAGATTTAAGGGACTATATCTGATTGATAGAGTGCCTGATGAACTCTGGACGGAGGTTCGTGACATTGTACAGGAGACAGGGACCAAGACCATCCCCATGGAAAAGAAATGCAGAAGAGCGAAATGGCTGTCTGAGGAGGCCTTACAAATAGCTGTGAAAAGAAGAGAGGCGAAAAGCAAAGGAGGAAAGGAAAGATATAAGCATCTGAATGCAGAGTTCCAAAGAATAGCAAGGAGAGAAAAGAAAGCCTTCCTCAGCGATCAATGCAAAGAAATAGAGGAAAACAACAGAATAGGAAAAACAAGAGAACTCTTCAAGAAAATTAGAGATTCCAAGGGAACATTTCATGCAAAGATGGGCTCGATAAAGGACAGAAATTGTATGGACCTAACAGAAGCAGAAGATATTAAGAAGAGGTGGCAGGAATACACAGAAGAACTGTACAAAAAAGATCTTCACGACCAAGATAGTCATGATAACGTGATCACTGACCTAAAGCCAGATATCTTGGAATGTGAAGTCAAGTGGGCCTTAGAAAGCATCACTACTAACAAAGCTGGTGGAGATGATGGAATTCCAGTTGAGCTATTTCAAGTCTTGAAAGATGATGCTGTGAAAGTGCTGCACTCAATATGCCAGCAGATTTGGAAAACTCAGCAGTGGCCACAGGAATGGAAAAGGTCAGTCTTCATTCCAATCCCAAAGAAAGGGAATGCCAAAGAATGCTCAAACTACCGCACAATTGCACTCATTTCACACGCTAGCAAAGTCATGCTCAAAATTCTCCAAGCCAGGCTTCAGCAGTATGTAAACCGTGAACTCCCAGATATTCAAGCAGGTTTTAGAAAAGGCAGAGGCACCAGAGATCAAATTGCCAACATCCACTGGATCACGGAGAAAGCAAGAGAGTTTCAGAAAAACATCTGTTTATGATTCATTGACTATTCTAAAGCCTTTGACTGTGTCGATCACAATAAACTGTGGAACATTCTGAAAGAGATGGGAATCCCAGACTACCTGACCTGCCTCTTGAGAAACCTGTATGCAGGTCAGGAAGCAACTGTTAGAACTGGACATGGAACAACAGACTGGTTCCAATTAGGAAAAGGTGTACGTCAAGGTTGTATATTGTCACCTTGCTTATTTAACTTATATGCAGAGTACATCATGAGGAACGCTGGGCGGGAAGAAGCTCAAGCTGGAATCAAGATTGCCAGGAGAAATATCAATAACCTCAGATATGCAGATGACACTACCCTTATGGCAGAAAGTGAAGAGGAACTCAAAAGCCTCTTGATGAAAGTGAAAGAGGAGAGTGAAAAGGTTGGCTTGAAGCTCAACATTCAGAAAACGAAGATCATGGCATCTGGTCCCATCACTTCATGGGAAATAGATGGAAAAACAGTGGAGACAGTGTCAGACTTTATTTTTTTGGGCTCCAAAATCACTTCGGATGCTGATTGCAGCCAGGAAATTAAAAGACGCGTGCTCTCTTGGAAGGAAAGTTATGACCAACCTTGATAGTATATTAAAAAGCAGAGACATTACTTTGCCAACCAAGGTCCGTCTAGTCAAGGCAATGGTTTTTCCCGTGGTCATGTATGGATGTGAGAGTTGGACTGTGAAGAAAGCTGATCGCCAAAGAATCGATGCTTTTGAACTGTGGTGTTGGAGAAGACTCTTGAGAGTCCCTTGGACTGCAAGAAGATCCAACCAGTCCATTCTAAAGGAGATCAATCCTGGATGTTCATTGGTGGGACTGATGCTAAAGCTGAAACTGCAATACTTTGGCCACCTCATGCGACGAGCTGACTCACTGGAAAAGACTCTGATGCTGGGAAAGGGTGGGGGCGGGAGGAGAAGGGGAGGACGGAGAATGAGATGGCTGGATGGCATCACCGACTCTGTGGACATGAGTTTGAGTGTACTCCAGGAGTTGGTGATAGACAGCGAGGCCTGGCGTGCTGTGATTCATGGGGTCGCGGAGGTCGGACACGACTGAGCGACTGAACTGATACTGTATTGGTGTTTTTCTTTCTGGCTTACTTCACGCTGTATAATAGGCTCCAGTTTCATCCACCTCATTAGAACTGATTCAAAGGCATTCTTTTTAATGGCTGAATAATACTCCATTGTGTATATGTACCAAAGCTTTCTTATCCATTCATCTGCGGATGGACATCTAGGTTTCTTCCATGTCCTGGCTATTAGAAACAGTGCTGCAATGAACATTGGAGTACATGTGTCTCTTTCAATTCTGGTTTCCTTGTGTGTATGCCCAGGAGTGTGGTTGCAGGATCATATGGCAGTTCTATTTCCAGTTTTTTGAGGAATCTCCACACTGTTCTCCATAGTGGTTGTACTAGTTTGCATTCCCACCAACAGTGTAAGAGGGTTCCTTTCTCTCCACATCCTCTCCAGCATTTATTGCATGTAGGCTTTTGGATAGCAGCCATTCTGACTGGTGTGAAATGGTATCTCATTGTGGTTTTGATTTGCATCTCTCTGATTATGAGGGATGTTGAGCATTTCTTCATGTGTTTCTTAGCCATCTTTATGTCTTCTTTGGAGAAATGTCTATTTAGTTCTTTAGCCCATTTTTTGATTGGGTCATTTATTTTTCTGGAATTGAGCTGCAGGAGCTGCTTGTTTATTTTGGAGATTAATCCTTTATCAGTTGCTTCATTTGCTATTATTTTCTCCCATTCTGAAGGCTGTCTTTTCACCTTGTTTAGAGTTTCCTTTGCTGTGCAGAAGCTTTTGATTTTAATTAGGTCCCATTTGTTTATTTTTGCTTTTATTTCCAATATTCTGGGAGGTGGGTCTTGGAGAATCCTGCTGTGATTTATGTCGGAGAGTGTTTTGCCTACGTTCTCCTCCAGGAGTTTTATAGTATCTGGTCTTACATTTAGCTCTCTAATCCATTTTGAGTTTATTTTGGTGTATGGTGTTAGGAAGTGTTCTAGTTTCATTCTTTTACAAGTGGCCAACCAGTTTTCCCAGCACCACTTGTTAAAGAGACTGTCTTTTCTCCATTTTATATTCTTGCCTCCTTTGTCAAAGATAAGGTGTCCATAGGTGCGTGGATTTATCTCTGGGCTTTATATCTTGTTCCATTGATCTATATTTCTGTCTTTATGCCAGTACCATACTGTCTTGATGACTGTGGCATTGTAGTAGAGCCTTAAGTCCGGCAGGTTAATTCCCCTAGTTCCATTTTTCTTCCTCAAGATTGCTTTGGCTATTCGAGGTTTTTTGTATTTCCATACAAATTGTGAGATTATTTGTTCTAGTTCTGTGAAAAATATCGTTGGTAGCTTGATAGGGATTGCATTGAATGTATAAATTACTTTGGGTAGTATACTCATTTTTACAATATTTATTCTTCCAATCCACGAACATGGTATATTTCTCCATCTATTAGTGTCCTTTTGATTACTTTCAGTAATATTTCATAGTTTTCTACGTACAAGTCTTTTGCTTCCTTAGGTAGATATACTCCTAAGTATTTAATTCTTTTCGTTGCAACAGTGAATGGAATAGTTTCCTTAATTTCTCTTTCTATTTTCTCATTATTAGTGTATAGGAATGCAAGGGATTTCTGTGTGTTGATTTCATATCCTGCAACTTTACTGTATTCATTGATTAGCTCTAGTAGTTCTATGGTAGAGTCTCTAGGGTTTTCTGTGTAGAGGATCATGTCATCAGCGAACAGTGAAAGTTTTACTTCTTCTTTTCCAATTTGTATTCCTTTTATGTCTTTTTCTGCTCTGATTGCTGTGGCCAAAACTTCCAGAACTATGTTGAAGAGTAGCAGTGAGAGTGGGCACCCTTGTCTTGTTCCTGACTTTAGGGGAAATGCTTTCAGTTTTTCACCATTGAGGATAATGTTTGCTGTGGGTCTGTCATATATAGCTTTTATTATGTTGAGGTATGTCCCTTCTATTCCCACTTTCTGGAGGGTTTTTATCATAAATGGATGTTGAATTTTGTCGAAGTCTTTCTCTGCATCTATTGAGATAATCATATGATTTTTATTTTTCAGTTTGTTAATGTGGTGTATTACATTGATTGATTTGCGGATATTGAAGAATCCTTGCATTCCTGGGATAAAGCCCACTTGGTCATGATGTATGATCTTCTTAATATGTTGTTGGATTCTGATTGCTAGAATTTTGTTAAGGATTTTTGCATCTATGTTCATCAGTGATATTGGCCTGTTTTTGTTTGTTTTTTTTTTTTTTTTTGTGGGGTCTTTACCAGATTTTGGGATTAGGGTGATAGTGGCCTCATAGAATGAGTTTGGAAGTTTCCCTTCCTCAGCAATTTTCTGGAAAAGTTTGAGTAGAATAGGTGTTAGCTCTTCTCTAAATTTTTGGTAGAATTCGGCTATGAAGCCGTCTGGACCTGGGCTTTTGTTTGCTGGAAGATTTCTGATTACAGACTCTAGTTCTGTGCTTGTGATGTGTCTATTCAGATTTTCTATTTCTTCCTGGTTCAGTTTTGGAAAGGTGTACTTTTCTAGGAATTTGTCCATTTCTTCCAGGTTTTTCATTTTATTACCATATAATTGCTGATAGTATTCTTTAATAATCCTTTGTATTTCTGTGTTGTCAGTTGTGATCTCTCCATTTTCATTTATAATTTTATTGATTTAGTTCTTCTCCCTTTGTTTCTTGATGAGTCTGGCTAGTGGTTTGTCAATTTTATTTACCTTCTCAAAGAACCAGCTTTTGGCTTTGTTGATTTTTGCTATGGTCTCTTTTCTTTCTTTTGCATTTATCTCTGCCCTAATTTTTAATATTTATTTCCTTCTACTGACCCTGGGGTTCTTCATTTCTTCCTTTTCTAGTTGCTTTAGATGTAGAGTTAGGTTATTTAGTTGACTTTTTTCTTGTTTCTTGAGGTGTGCCTGTTTTGCTATGAACTTCCCCCTTAGCACTGCTTTTACAGTGTCCCAGAGGTTTTGGGTTGTTGTGTTTTCATTTTCATTCATTTCTATGCACATTTTGATTTCTCTTTTGAGTTCTTCTATGATTTATTCATTATTCAGCAGCGTGTTGTTCAGCCTCTATACGTTGGCATTTTTAATAGTTTTTCTCCTGTAATTGAGATCTAATCTTACTGCATTGTGGTCAGAAGAGATGCTTGGAATGATTTCAACTTTTTTGAATTTACCAAGGCTAGATTTATGGCCCAGGGTGTGATCTATCCTGGAAAAGGTTCCGTGTGCGCTTGAGAAAAAGGTGAAATTCATTGTTTTGGGGTGAAATGTCCTATAGATATCTATTAGGACTAACTGGTCTATTGTATCATTTAGAGTTTGTGTTTCCTTGTTAATTTTCTGTTTAGTTGATCTATCCATAGATGTAAGTGGGGTATTAAAATCTCCCACAATTATTGCATTATTGTTAATTTCCCCTTTCTTACTTGTTAGTAATTGTCTTACATATTGTGGTGCTCCTATGTTGGGTGCATAAGTATTTATAATTGTTATATCTTCTTCTTGGATTGATCCTTTGATCATTATGTAGTTTCCTTCTTTGTCTCTTTTCACAGCCTTTGTTTTAAAGTCTATTTTATCTGATATGAGTATTGCTACTCCTTCTTTCTTTTGGTCTCTATTTGCATGGAATATCTTTTTCCAGCCCTTCACTTTCAGTCTGTATGTGTCCCTCGTTTTGAGGTGGATCTCTTGCAGTCAGCATATATGGGGGTCTTGTTTTTGTATCCATTCAGCCAGCCTTTGTCTTTGGTTGGGGCATTCAACCCATTTACGTTTAAGGTAATTATTGATAAGTATGATCCCGTAGCCATTTTCTTTATTGCTTTGGGTTCCAGTTTATATACCCTTTCTGTTTTTCCTGTCTAGAAAAGATCCTTTAGCATTTGTTGGAGAGCTGGTTTGGTAATGCTGAATTCTCTCAGCTTTTGCTTGTCTGTAAAGCTTTTGATTTCTCCTTCTTATTTGAATGAGATCCTTGCTGGGTACAGTAATCTGGGCTGTCGGTTATTTTCTTTCATCACTTTAAGTATGTCTTGCCATTCCCTCCTGGCCTGAAGAGTTTCTGTTGAAAGATCGGCTGTTATCCTTATGGGAATCCCCTTGTGTGTTATTTGCTGTTTTTCCCTTGCTGCTTTTAATATATGTTCTTTGTGTTTGATCTTTGTTAATTTGATTAATATGTGTCTTGGAGTATTTCGCCTTGGGTGTATCCTGTTGGGGACTCTCTGGGTTTCTTGGACTTGGGTGATTATTTCTTTCCCTATTTTAGGGAAGTTTTCAACTATTATCTCCTCAAGTATTCTTTCATGGTCTTTCTTTCTGTCTTCTTCTTCTGGGATTCCTATGATTCGAATGTTGGAGCGATTAACATTGTCCCAGAGGTCTCTAACGTTCTCATTTCTTTTAATTTGTTTTTCTTTTTTCCGTCTCTGTTTCATTTATTTCTACAATTCTATCTTCTAGCTCGGTTATCCTGTCTTCTGCCTCTGTTTTTCTACTGTTTGTTCCCTCCAGAGTGTTTCTGATTTCATCTATTGCATTATTCATTGTATATTGACTCTTTTTTATTTCCTCTAAGTCCTTATTAAACCTTTTTTCCATCTTCTCAATCCTTTTCTCCAGGTTATTTATCTGTAACTCCATTTTGGTTTCAAGATTTTGAATCATTTTCACCACCAAAATTCGAAATTGTTTATCAGGTAGATTCCCTAAATCTTCCTCTTTTGTTTGTGTTGGTGGGCATTTATTTTGCTCCTTTACTTGCTGTGAAAGTGCTGCACTCAATATGCCAGCAGATGTGGAAAACTCAAGCACTGGCCAAAGGACTGGAAGAGGTCAGTCTTCATTCCAATCCCAAAGAAAGGCAATGCCAAAGAATGCTCAAACTACCGCACAATTGCACTCATCTCACACGCTAGTAAAGTCATGCTCAAAATTCTCCAAGCCAGGCTTCAGCAGTATGTAAACCGTGAACTCCCAGATGTTCAAGCAGGTTTTAGAAAAGGCAGAGGCACCAGAGATCAAATTGCCAACATACGCTGGATCATGGAGAAAGCAAGAGAGTTCCAGAAAAACATCTATTTCTGCTTCATTGCCTATGCCAAAGCCTTTGACTGTGCCGATCACAATAAACTGTGGAACATTCTGAAAGAGATGGGAATCCCAGACCACCTGACTTGCCTCTTGAGAAACCTGTATGCAGGTCAGGAAGCAACAGTTAGAACTGGACATGGAACAACAGACTGGTTCCAAATAGGAAAAGGTGTACGTCAAGGTTGTATAATGTCACCTTGCTTATTTAACTTATATGCAGAGTACATCATGAGGAACGCTGGGCGGGAAGAAGCACAAGCTGGAATCAAGATTGCCAGGAGAAATATCAATAACCTCAGATATGCAGATGACACTACCCTTATGGCAGAAAGTGAAGAGGAACTCAAAACCCTCTTGATGAAAGTGAAAGAGGAGAGTGAAAAGGTTGGCTTGAAGCTCAACATTCAGAAAACGAAGATCATGGCATCTGGTCCCATCACTTCATGGGAAATAGATGGAAAAACAGTGGAAACAGTGTCAGACTTTATATTTTTGGGCTCCAAAATCACTGCAGATGCTGATTGCAGCCATGAAATTAAAAGACGCTTGCTCCTTGGAAGGAAAGTTATGACCAACCTTGATAGTATATTAAAAAGCAGAGACATTACTTTGCCAACCAAGGTCCGTCTAGTCAAGGCAATGGTTTTTCCCGTGGTCATGTATGGATGTGAGAGTTGGACTGTGAAGAAGGCTGATCGCCGAAGAATCGATGCTTTTGAACTGTGGTGTTGGAGAAGACTCTTGAGAGTCCCTTATACTGCAAGGAGATCCAACCAGTCCATTCTAGAGGAGATCAATCCTGGATGTTCATTGGAGGGACTCATGCTAAAGCTGAAACTGCAATACTTTGGCCACCTCATGCAACGAGTTGACTCACTGGAAAAGACTCTGATGCTGGGAAAGATTGGGGGCGGGAGGAGAAAGGGACGACAGAGAATGAGATGGCTGGATGGCATCACCGACTCTGTGGACATGAGTTTGAGTGTACTCCGGGAGTTGGTGATGGACAGGGAGGCCTGGCGTGCTGTGATTCATGGGGTCGCGGAGAGTCGGACACGACCTAGCGACTGAACTGAACTGAACTGAACTTACTTGCTGGATATTTCTCTGCCTCTTCATCTTGCTTATATTGCTTTGCTTGGGGTGGTCTTTCCCTCTTCTGGCCGTTTGTGGAGTTCTTTTTATTATGTAGTTTCCTCGTTGTGTGTGGGGTTTGACGGGTGACTTATCAAGGTTCCCTGGTTATGGAAGCTTGTGTCAGTGTGTTCTGGTGGTTGGAGCTGGATTTGTTCTCTCTGGAGTGCAATGAAGTGTCCAGTAATGAGTTATGAGATGTCAGTGGGTTTGGAGTGACTTTGGGCAGCTTGTATTTTGAAGCTCAGGGCTAGTTTCCTGTGTTACTGGAGAATTTGCGTGGTATGTCTTGCTCTGGAACTTGTTGACCCTTGGGTGCTGCTTGGTTTTAGTGTAGGTATGGAGACATTTGATGAGCTCCTATCGATTAATGTTCCCTGGAGTCAGGAGTTCTCTGGTGTTCTCAGGATTTCGGCTTAAGCCTCTTGCCTCTGGTTTTTGGTCTTGTTCTTGGAGTAGCCTCTAGACGTCTCTATCTGTCATTTCCAAGGTGGTTCCCTCTGTTTTAGCTTCTGTTTGCTGGTCTCTTCAGTGTCTAATTTCCACCCTGATACTAGGGGTTGGGTGGACACTTTTTAAGGCTCAGTTGTTCAGTCCTGTTCTGGGAAGGGAGGAACGCTGCAGACGAATATCTCTGGCATCTGTGGGGAGTGCTCACAGCGTCTCGACCACACTGGGTTTGCCCCCCCTCACAGCACGTATGCTGTCCCAGTCTACACTGCACAGGCTCTAGGTTGCTCCGCCGGGAACTGTCTGAGGCCGGTGCCGGGTTGTATGCACTTCCCAGGTCTGAGCGGCTCAAGTTCAGGTTCTCAGGTACTCCACAAAGGCGCACACTTGGTTGGGCCTGCGTTTTGTGCCTTCCCTGGTCCGAACAGCTCAGGGGACCAGGTGTTTGGCGAGCACGGTCTCTGTGACTTATTGCCTCCCCAGTCCCCGCCACTCAGTTTTCTGGGTGTACAACTGGCGCACCTTCTCAGGGGGATATCGACTGGCCCGAGCCCAAGAAGTCCTGATTAGCAACAAGCCTGTCTGCAGTTTGTATCAGATGCCTTTCTGGGGCCGCGGTTGCCCGCTCCGGCTCTGGCTGACCTCCCTGCCTGTCTTGGCGGGGGATGGGGGATGGGCCGACCGCAGCCTGCTCGCTCTGCTCAGTCCTTTATTCTGTGAGCGGGGCTGGCTGAGTCTTAGGTTAGAGCTTTCCGCCTTTTCGTGGGGAAGCTATCCCACAGTCTGCTTTGTTCTCCCCAGTTCTCTCAAATTGTTCTCGCGGCATTCAAGCCCAGTCCTCTCTCTAAGCAGTTCAGCCGGCTCCTCCCTGCCCAGCCCCCACTTGCTAATGGCGTATGCAGGCGTCTGCGCTGCTTCTCCCCTGGGAGTAACCGTTTGGCAGGTAATCTGTGGTTTTTAAAAAAATCTTAAAAAAAAAATAGGGTTATGTGGCCCTCTGAGCTTCCAAGGCTTGCCACAGATTCGCCAGTGAGAGTGTTTCCTGGTGTTTGGAAACTTTTCTCTTTTTAAAGCCTCCCTTCCTGGTACGGAGCTCCGTCCTTACTTCTTTTGTCTCTCTTTTTATCTTTTATGTTTTTTCCTACCTCCTTTCAAAGACTATGGGCTGTTTTTCTGGGTGCCTGATGTCCTATGTCAGCATTCAGAAGTTGTTTTGTGGACTTTACTCTGCGTTCAAATGTTCTTTTGATGAATTTGTGGGGGGAGAGAATGGTCTCGCCTTCCTATTCCTCTGCAATCTTGTTCCTTCTCCTCAGTCCTTTATTCTTAATCTTGCTCCGGTAAACGATTGTGGCAATGATATCTTCAGAAAAATAAAAAGGAAAATCAACATTTTTTTTGTGCATGTGTAGTTGAAGTGTAGAATATCTCAACAGAAAGAAAAAACAGACGGTAATTTAAATCTTAAGCTTTCTTTCTGTAGCACTTAAATATGTTCTTTCATCTAACGCTCAAATTAATTCTATATATTAGATACAGGCATAGTTTGTTTAACCAGGCTTTAGATTATTGCACTTTGTAAATATGTGTTGTTGTTTGTTGTTTGTTTGTTTGTTTTTACAAATTGAAGGTTTGTGACAAATCTGTGGTGTTAAACAAGTCCATTGACGCCATTTTCCAATACTGTTTTCTTACTTCATGTTTCTGCATAATATTTTGGTAATTCTTACAATATTTCAGACTTTCCATTTTCATTACTGTTATATATTAATGGTGATCTGTGATTAGTGTTTTTCCATGTTAGTGCTTTAACTGCAAATGTGGCAAAAATAGCAAGAGAACTACAATTATAAAGTGGAGACTAAACATGTGACAAATTGCATCTCATGATAAAACAATCTACTGTAAATGTCATCAAATGGAATTATATGCTACAGAGAAATCACTCATGAAAGAGTTAATCTATGCAGTACACTTAATAGACTACAGTATAATATAAATATAACTTTTATATACACTAGGAAACCAAAAAATTTTTTTGACTTCATTGTGATACATTCTGTATTGTGGTGATCTAGAACATGCAATGTCTATGAGATATACCAATATTGTTGTAAGTATTGTGATAGCTCTTTATGCATCAACTTGACTGCACCACAGAGTGCTCAGGGTTCAGTAAGACATTATCCTGATGTCTCTTTGAGGGTGTTTCTGGATGATTTTAACATTTAGAATTGGTATACTGAGTAAAGCAGATTGCTTTTCCCAATATGGGCAGGCCTCATCCAATAAGGTGAAGACCTCAGTAGGACAAAACACTGAAGCTATGCTGATAAGAGGGAATTCCTCCTACCTAACTGCCTTCAAGCTGGGACACTTTTTTTTTTTTTCCTCCTTTCAAACTCAACTAAAACATTGGGTATTCCGTGTCTCCACCTTCCAGCTTTCAGACTGAAACTGTACTCAGCCTTCCAGCTTGTCAATTACAGGTCTTGGGATTTTGAGCCAATACTTTATAAAAATTTCTCTCTCTCTGTCTGCCTCTCATACACACACACACAGTAGAAATGGAGCCTCTCTGACCTTGGATGGCCCCAGGTAGTTTTTCTCTGGTTTGAGGTATAGTCAGGAGCATTGTGTGTGTGTTGAAGGGAGACCATCTTCCACAGTCCCAGAGATGACTGACGTAGGATCCAAAGTGCCATGTCCTGTCTCACAGTGTAGCATAAATTTTCTGTAGTTTCACTGAGACATAAAACACAATCCCTACATATGGAATGGGTGATAGTATATACTGTGAGTTCAGAACGTGGCCTCCCTGCTTCACATCTACCTAAACATTTAGCCATTGTCCATCTAGGTCTGGACACCACATAGTAAGCTAAGCATAACTTTATATTAAGAGTTGACTTATGGAAGAAGAAACAAGGTTAGAAAATCACCATGTGGAAATACTTCAGAATAACAAATATTTTTTTTCCCCTCCTATCAAAGGCTTTGCTTTGATTAAATGTGTACTATAGATAAATTAAGAATTTTACCAATAAATTCCTTAAGCATGAACCACAAAATCTCTTGGGAGAGAAGGTCTATCATTTATTCAAATGATATTACTTAACTTCATTTCTGTAATAGTAGCCCCAGATTAAATAATGACTCAAGCACCCCATCTCCTACTCATGTGCATGCACACACATGCACGCACGTACACACACACACACATCCTCATGTGTGTCTCTCTAAAAGCAGATGTTTCTCATAGCACATTATTGTTCTCAGTGTGGTGATCCAGATGCAGGGTGCCTCTGTGATGTGGTTCTGCCTTTCCGAGAGCCCTGTTAATCATCAGTCCTTCTGAGAACTGAAGGAGAAAAAGGGACACATTCTCTTTCTTAAAAAGAGTGTGCTGTTATGTAGCAGAACTCACTTCTGTTCACATTTCACAGGAGGTTAAAAATCAGTCATATAACAATGTTTAATTGCAAGGGAGGTTGTAAAATGAGGTTAGTTATAGTTTTAAAAAAAGGGGGATACATATTTTTTGGTAAATAGTATTAGTCACACCACACATGGATCATTCATTGTCTGGATGACCTTAGGTTCCCTTTTATGAGTCTGTGTGCTGTGTCTAACCCAATGACTTTGAACCCACTGGCATCATATTGGTTAGCAATGGACAATAATTATAGATTTACTGTGAATAAAAATTAGTCTTGTGACATTAATCCAGTTCTTTTTACAACAGTGTATTAGATTACACATTTGCATACATAAACGTTGTATATCTACTTTTGTCAGATGTTTGGCAAAGTTTCTCAAAAAATTATTTGTCTCGGAAATAGAAATGTGGAGTAGATCTCAGTTTAGTTAGATAAATTAACACCCATTACAATGACCATATCTAAAATGTGCCAGTGTTTATATCAGTGTTGATCTCTTTGGGGGTCTCCAATGCTGTAGCTCAGGACTCAGGCTGACTCTGTACTCATTAAATACTTTAAAGGTAAAAATGTTTATTTTATCATCCTTTACCACTAGGTAGGACTTCCCTGGTGGCTTAGATGATAAAAAATCCACCTGCAATGTAGGAGACCTGGGTTCAATCCCTGGGTTGGGAAGATTCCCTGGAGGAGGGCTTGACAATCTACTCCAGTATAGTTGCCTGGAGAATCCCCATAGACAGAGGGGTCTGGCAGGCTACAGTCCATGGGGTCACAAAGAATAAGTCATGAATGAGCAATTAAGCACATTACAGAACCACTAAATAAAGCAAAAGACTATGGCTGTATTGGTTTGGCTAATACCATTGTTAGGGTTTTTCTATAAGATGTTAGATAAAAACCCGAATGAACATTTTGGTCAACACAATACAAGCCAATTTTTAAAAGTTCTGTTCAGTCTGAAACCTGTTACAAGACTAAAATAGTAGGACTGTGTATAGACATCTAGAAACTCCTATGCTAGTCTGTTTGCACCTTAGGAAGCATCATTATGAACAAAGCTGGTGGAGGTGATGGAATTCCAGTTGAGCTATTTCAAATCCTAAAAGATGATGCTGTGAAAGTGCTTCACTCAATATGCCAGCAAATTTGGAAAACTCAACAGTGGCCACGGGACTGGAAAAGGTCAGTTTTCATTCCAATCCCAAAGAAAGGCAATGCCAAAGAATGTTCAAACTACTGCACGATTGTACTCATCTGTAATGCTAGCAAAGTGATACTCAAAATTCTCCAAGTCAGGCTTCAACAATACGTAAACCTTGAACTCCCAAATGTTCAAGCTGGATTTAGAAAAGGCAAAGGAACCAGAGATCAAATTGCCAGCATCCATTGGATCACCAAAAAAGCAACAGAATTCCAGAAAAATATCTACTTCTGCTTTATTGACTATGCCAAAGCCTTTGACTGTGTGGATCACAACAAACTGTGGAAAAGTCTTAGAGATGGGAATACCAGACCACCTGACATGCCTCCTGAGAAATCTCTATGCAGGTGAAGAAGCAACAGTGAGAACTGGTTATGGAACAACAGACTGGTTCCAAATTGGGAAAGGAGTACATCAAGGCTATATATTGTCAGCCTGCTTATTTACATTATATGCAGAGTACATCATGAGAAAAGCTGGACTGGATGAAGTATAAGCTGGAATCAAGATTGCTGGCAGAAACATCAATAACCTCATATATGCAGATGACACCACACTTATGGCAGAAAGTAAAGAAGAACTAAAGAGTCTCTTGATGAAAGTGAAAGAGGAGAGTGAAAAAGTTGGATTAAAACTCAACATTCAGAAAACTAAGATCATGGCATCTGGTCCCATCATTTCATGTCAAATAGATGGGGAAACAATGGAAACAGTGACATATTTTTTGGGGCTATGGGGTCAGGCTCCAAAATCACTGCAGATGGTGACTGCAGCCATGAAATTAAAAGACACTTGCTCCTTGGAAGAAAAGTTATGACCAACCTAGACAGCATATTAAAAAGCAGAGACATTACTTTGCCAACAAAGGTCTGTCTAGTCAAAGCTATGGTTTTTCCAGTAGTCATGTATGGATGTGAGAGTTGGACTATAAAGAAAGCTGAGCACTGAAAAATCGATGCTTTTGAACTGTGGTGTTGGAGAAGACTCTTGAGAGTCCCTTGGACAGCAAGGAGATCCAACCAGTCCATCCTAAAGGAAATCAGTCCTGAATGTTCATTGGAAGGACTGATGCTGAAGCTGAAACTCCAAAAGTTTGGCCACCTGATGCAAAGAACTGACTCATTTGAAAAGGCCCTGATGCTGGGAAAGATTGAAGGCGGGAAAAAAAAGGGGATGACAGAGGATGAGATGGTTGGATGTCATCACTGGCTCAATGGGCATGAGTTTGAGTAAACTCCGGGAGTTAGTAATGGACAGGGAGGCCTGGTGTGCTGTAGTCCATGGAGTCTCAAAGAGACACGATTAAGTGACTGTACTGAAACTGAAGTCTGTTTGCACAACAGCTGAAGAAAACAATGAATGAGACCCTTGGCTGATTATGATTCATGTGGGAAGAATAAGTTCAGTAAGCCATCAGAAGAGCTGAAAAAAAAAATGAAAAGAAGTAGTTCCCTTTGCATTCTGTACCCCTTTTGGAGCATCTCTGGGGTGACTTTTGTTCTGGGTACAGTATTTGAGGGAAACAGTGAGATATTTGTTGTGTCCAGAGGAAGATATAGAGGATGGTGAAAGTAGGAAAATGAATCTTTAAAAGAAGAATTGAATAAACAGAAATTTTGTTATTTGGAAAAATAGAAGGTAAAGAAATATATATCAAAAGCTATTCAAGTGGCACAGCAATTGGGTGTAGGACATCTGACTGGAAACTAGTGAACAAATGCTGTTTTAGAATAATTTCATAGCAAAAACACTTGCTAATATTGATTGTGATTCTGATATTGTGCTTAAGTTTTTAGTTGTGATATCTCATTTAAAAGGTTGAATATAAATACACTCAGCAATCACTAGTTTCAATCTGAAAATTACACTTAGGTGAATGTTGCCAGATCCTTCTACTAGCAGGTATTATATGTTTCTTCATTAAGATTCAGTCCTGCTCCTTGTGTGAGTTCCCCAGTTAATTTTATTCCAGTGTTCTGCTGATCTTTGCAGGCCTTGTTCAAGTTGGCTTGCTCCCTCTGGTTTCCCTGGTTTTGGATGACTTGGTTGGAATGATACAGTTGAGCTTCTCATAGTCTCCAATCTAGCCTTCTAGCCCAGGCTTATTTACATGGCAGTGAAAATGCCTGTTGAGTCCTGGATCACAAATGCTATCCTATTACTCCTGATGTCTTGTATGGGCCAGTCACAGGGCCAGCCCAGATTCAATTGGATTAACATTGTAATTCACATAATATCACAGAGTATGGAGAACTGGTGTTATTTTTAGGTTCTACATGTAGCAAGAAGTATAAGAAAAATTTTGTAGCTAAGAGAAACATTTATTTTGATTGTCATAAACTTAAAAATTTTTTTTGGAGCTGTCATGTTCCAGTTAAGATTTCAGTACTTCTTTTTAATTTGGGAAGATGAAAGTAAGTAAAAACTGTGTATCCTGTACTTTTAGCATTTCTCATGAGAAACACTTTTCAGAAATCAGTGGTTTCTAGGGAAATGAACATCAGTAAAAAGGAAGAAATAATTTTGAGATCTGTAATAAAGGGTACTGGAAGGAGGTGTTCATGGAAAAATATAAGTACTTATATTTTGTACAAAATCTGTGGTATATTTAATGTGAGTAAACATAAAATTTTCTTTCTCTCTGATTTATTTAAAATCCAATTTAAAAATAGATCACATATGCTTAAAAATACCAATTGTAGAAGGCAGTGAATTGTGTGTCACATTAGTTATACATAAAAAGAATTCTGTAAAAATTCAAAGGGAGATTGTTTAATTTGTCTGTGTAATTAAGGGAATTTGTTGTCATATAAATAGCACTAGTCAAGGCTCAGAGAATAAATACACAGATCATGGCCAGAGGCCACTGAGGAATCTAACTGCAATGTTGGGAATTAAATAAAAGGAAAAATGTTGACTGAAATTTAGATTAATCAAGCTTGAGAAGTTTTAAATGAAAGAATTGCTAGGCATCTAAATTATCAAAATGTGAAACTAACAAAATTATTCAGGAGAATTAACACCAAGAAATGTATTTTAATAACATTTAGGTAGAGTTAGTTTTTGTTTTTTTTTTTAAATAATCTACTTAAACTAAAAACAAAACAAATATTTGACCCATTTTTTACCTCCTACCTTCAACTTTGGCAAACACCAATCTCTGTATATATGTGCTTTGTTTGTTTGTTTTAGATTCTACATGTAGGAGAGATAATACATTATTTGATTTCTCTAATTTATTTCATTTGGCATAAAGTCTTGAAGTCTATCTATTTTTTCACAAGTGACACGATTTCATTTATATGGCCGAATAATATTCTATGAAAGTAAAGTCCAATGCTTTAATGAACAATATTGCTTAGAAACATGGAATGTTAGGTCCATGAATCAAAGTAAATTGGAAATTGTCAGACAAGCAATGGCAAGCGTGAACATTGACATTTTAGGAATCAGTGAGCTAAAATGGACTGGAATGAGCAAATTTAATTCAGATGACCATTATATCTACTACGGTGGGCAAGAATCCCTTAGAAGAAATGGAATCACCTCTTAGTCAACAAAAAAGTCTGAAATGAAGTAATTGGGTGCTATCTCAAAAATAACAGAATGATCTCTTGTTTCCAAGGCAAGCCATTCAATATTACAGTAATCCAAGTCTATGCCCCAACCACTAATGCCAGAGAAGCTGAAGTTGAAAGGTTCTGTGATGACCTACAAGACATTCTAAAACTAACACCAAAAAGATTTCCTTTTCATTATAGAGGGCTGGAATGCAAAATTAGGAAGTCTAGAGATACCTGGAGTAACAGGCAAGTTTGGCCTTGGAGTACAAAATGAAGCAGGGCAAAGGCTAACAGAGTTTTTCCCAAGAGAACACACTGGTAATAGCAAACACCCGCTTCCAACAACACAAGAGAAGACTCTACACATGGATGTCACCATATGGTCAACAAGAAAATCAGATTGATTATATTCTTCGTTCCAAAGAGAAGTTCCCTACAGTCAGCAAAAACATGACCAGGAGCTAACTGTGGCTCAGAACATGAACTCCTTATTGCCAAATTCAGACTTAAATTGAAGAAATTAGGAAAAGTCACTAGAACATTCAGGTATGACCTAAATCAAATCCCTTATGATTATACAGTGGAAGAGACAAATAAATTCAAGGTATTAGTTCTGATAGACAGAGTGCCTGAAAAACTATGGACAGAGGTTCGTGATATTGTACAGGAGGCATTAATCAAGACCATCCCCAAGAAAAAGAAATACAAAAAGATCAAATGGTTGTTTAAGGAGGTCTTACAAATGGCTGTGAAAAGAAGAGGGGCTAAAGGCAAAGGAAAAAAGGAAAGATATACCCATTTGAATGCAGAATTCCAAAGAATAGCAAGGAAAGATAAGAAAGCCTTCTCAGTGATCAGTGCAGAGAAATAGAGGAATAAAGTAGAATGAGAAAGACTAGAGATCTCTTCAAGAAAATCAGAGAAACCAGGGGAATATTTCATGCAAAGATGGGCACAATAAAGGACAGAAACAGTAAGGACCTAAAAGAAGAAGAAGCTATTAAGAAGAGATGGCAACAATACCCAGAAGAACTATCCAAAAACGATCTTAATGACGGAGCTAATGACAATGCTGTGACCACTCAACTAGAGCCAGATATCTTGGAGTGAGAAATCAAGTGGTCCTTTGGAAGCATCACTATGAACAAAGCTAGTGGAAGTGATGGAATTCCAGCTGAACTATTCCAAATTCTAAAACAATGTGATGTTAAAGTGCTGCATTCAATATTCCAGCAAAACTGGAAAACTCAGCAGTGATCACATGACTGGAAAAGGTCAGTTTTCATTCCAGTCACAAAGAAAGAATATGCCAAAGAATATTCAAACTACCACAAAATTGTACTCATCTCATACGCTAGCAAAGTAATGCTGAAAATTCTCTAAGCAAGGGTTCAACAGTACATGAACTGAGAACTTCCAGATGTTCAAGCTGGATTTAGAAAAAGCAGAGGAACCAGATATCAAATTTCCAACATTTGAAGGATCACATAAAAAGCAAAATAGTTTCAGAAAAACATCTGCTTCTGCTTTAGTGACTATGCCAAAACCTTTGACTGTGTGGATCACAACAAACTGTGGAAAATTCATAAAGAGATAGAAATTCATACAGAGACCAGTTGACCTGTCTCCTGAGAAATCTTTATGCAGGTCAAGAAGCAACCATTAGAAACAGACATCCAACAATGGACTGGTTCCAAATTGGGAAAGGAGTATGTCAAAGCTGTATATTGTCACCCTGCTTTTTTAACTTACATGCAGAGTACATCATGGGGAAAGCCGGGCTGGATGAAGCACAAGCTGGAATTAAGATTGCCTGGAAAAATATCAATAACCTGTTATGCAGATGTCAGCACCCTTATAGCAGAAAGGGAAGAGGAACTGAAAGTGAAAGAGGAGAGTGAAAAATCTGGTTTCTTAAAACTCAACATTCAGAAAAGTAAGATCATGGCATCCAGTCCCATCAGTTCATGGCAAATAGATGGAGAAAGAATGGAAACAGTGACAGACTTTATTTTTGGGGGGGCTCCAAAATCACTGCAGATGGTGACTGCAACCATGAAATTAAAAGACACTTGCTCCTTGGAAGAAAAGCCATGGCCAACCTAGACAACATGTTAAAAAGCAGAGACATCACTTTGCCAACAAATGTCCATCTAGTCAAAGCTATTTTTTTAGTAGTCATGTATGGATGTGAGAGATGAACCATAGAGAAAATTAACCAATGAAGAATTGATGCTTTTGAATGGTGTTGGAAAAGATTCTTGAGGGTCCCTTGGAGTGAAAGGAGATCAAACCAGTCAATCCTAAAGGAAATCTGTCCTGAATATTCACTGGAAGGACTGATGCTGAAGCTGAAACTTCAATACTTTGACCACTTGATGTGAAGAATGGACTCATTGGGAAAGATCCTGATGCTGGGAAAGATTGAAGGCAGGAGGATAAGGGGACAACAGAGGATGAGATGATTGGATGGCATCATGGACTCAGTGGCCATGAGTTTGAGCAAGCTCTGGGACTTGGCGATGGACAGTGAGGCCTGGCCTGCTGCAGTCCATGGAGTTGCCTGGCCTGCTGCAGTCCATGGACACTACTGAGCTACTAAATTCAACTGAGTATTCTATTGTATATTTGTATCACATCTTCTTTATCCGTTCATCCATTGATGGACTCATAAATTGTTTCCATATTTTTGCTATTGTAAATAAACCTGCTATGAACCTGGAGGTGATACAGTGGTAAAGAATCTGCCTGCCAATGCAGGAGATGCAAGAGACACAGGTTTGACCCCTAAGTTGGGAAGATCCCCTGGAGTAGGAAATGCAAGCCACTCCAGTATTCTTGCCTGTGAAATTCCATGGACAGAGAAGCCTGGAGGGCTACAGTCCACAGTGTCACAAAGATTGAGACAAAACTGAGCGCGTGCACTCACACACACACACACACACAAACTCGAAGGTGCATATATCATTTTGGCTTAATGTTTTTCCCCCCCTTTGGGTAAATATTCAGAAATGAAATTGCCAGATCATATGTCAGTTCTACTTTTAATGCTTGAGGAACTTCCATACTGTTTTCCATAGTTCAGTTCAGTTCAATCGCTCAGTCGTGTCCGACTCTCCGCGATCCCATGAATCACAGCACGCCAGGCCTCCCTGTCCACCACCAACTCCCGGAGTTCACTCAAACTCATGTCCACAGAGTTGGTGATGCCATCCAGCCATCTCATTCTCGGTCGTCCCCTTCTCCTCCCGCCCCCAACCCTTCCCAGCATCAGAGTCTTTTCCAGTGAGTCAACTCGTCGCATGAGGTTTTCCATAGTGGTTACACCAATTAATATTCCCTCAAGCAGTTCATATGGAGAAGGAAATGGCAACCCACTCCAGTGTTCTTGCCTGGAGAATCCCAGGGATGGCAGAGCCTGGTGGGCTGCTGTCTATGGGGCCGTGTAGAGTTGGACACTACTGAAGCGACTTAGCAGCAGCAGCAAGCGGTTCATAAGGGTTCCCTTTTGTCCATTCTCTTGACGTTTATAATTTCTTGTCTTTTTGATAGTAGCCATTCAACAGGTGTGAGATATTTCACTGTGGTTTTAATTTGCATCTCCCTGATGATTGATGATGTAGAGCATATTTTTATGTACATGTTGACCATCTGTATATCTTCTAGGAAAATATCTATTCAGACCTTTTGCCTACTTTTTAAATTGAATTTTCCTTTTACTTTTAGTTCATTATATATTTTGGATATTAACCCCTTATCAGATATATATTTTGAAAGCATTTTATCTCATTCAGTAGGTTGCCTTTTGTTTTCTATTCCTTTGCTATACAGAGGCATTTTTATTTAATGTAGTCTTAATTGATTATTTTTGTATTTGTTGCTTTTCCTTTTGATATCAGATTCAAAAAGTCATCACCAAGACCTGTGTGAAGGACCTTTATTGCCTAAATTTCTTATAAGGAGTTTGAAAATTTCATGTCTTAGGTTCAAGCCCTAATCCATTCTAAGTATGGTATAATAAGGTGATCCAGTTCAATCTTTTGCATATGGTTGTCCAGTTTTCCAAATATCATTTATTATAGTTATTTATTTACTGTCTTTTCTCCATATATATTATTGACTCCTTTGTCATAAATTAATAGGCCATATATATATGAGTTTATTTCTGGGCTTTCTATTCTATTCCATTGATCTAATAGTCTGTTTTTATGCTAATACCATATTGTTTCAATTACTAAAACTTTGCAATATAGTTAGAACTCAGCATAATTCCTCCAGCTTTTTTCTTCTTTTTCAATGTTGCTTTGACCATTCAGAGTCTTTAATAGTCCCATACAAATTTTAAGACTGTTTTTTTCTATTTCTGTGAAAAATACCATTGTGATTTTCACAGGTATTACATTCAATTTCTTTTTTTATTTATTTTTTAAAATATATTTATTTTAATTGGAGGCTAATTACTTTACATTATTGTATTGGTTTTGCCATACATTGACATGAATCTGCCCCAGGTGTACATGTGTTCCCCATCTTGAATCCCCCTCCTACTTCCCTCCCCATCCCATCCCTCTGGTTCATCCCAGTGCATCAGCCCTGAGCATCCTGTATCATGCATTGAACCTGGACTGGTGGTTCGTTTCACATATGATAATATACATGTTTCTATATGCTTTAGGTAGTATGGAATTGTAATGGTTTACTGGGTAAAGGTCACTAACCTTTGTGGTTAAATTTATTCCTAAGTACTTTATTCTTTTTAATAAAATTGTTAATGGGAATCTTTCTTATATTCTCTTTCAGAAAGTCACTTATTTGTGGACAGAAATGCAATGATTTGTGCATATTGATTTTTAAATCATGCAATTTCACTGAATTCATTTATTAGCTATAATAATGTTTTAGTGAAGTCTTTATGGTTTTCTATATATAGTATCATGACATCTGCAAATAGTAAATGTTTTACTTCTTCTTTTTCAGTTTGGTTACCTTTTATCCTTTTTTTTGATCTGATTAAATTGATTAAGACTTCCAATACTAATACTGAAAAAAAAAAATGGTGACAATAGGCACCTGATCTTATAGGGAAAGCTCTTACTGAAACATGAATGTTGGCTATGGGCTTACCATATTTATTTTACTGAAGTATGTTCCTCGATATCCACTTTACTGAGAGATTTTATCATCAGTAGATGTTGAATTTTGTTAAAGACTTTCTCTGCATCTATTGAATTGGTCATATGATTTTTATTTTGTCTTGTTAACATGATTTATCAAATTGACTTGTTTATGGATGTTGAACCATTTTTACACTCCTGGAGTAAATCCCAGTTGATTGTGATGTGTAATTCTTTTAATGCATTATTGAAGTTGGTTTATTAATTTGTTGTTGAACATTTTTACATCTGTGTTCATCAGGGATACTGGCCTGTAATTTTCTTATCTTATGGCATCCTAGTCTGGTTTTGGTATCAGGGTGGTGCTGGTTACATAAAATGAGTTTGGAAGAGTTCCTTTCCTTTTCTGTTTTTTGAAAGAGTTTAAGAAAGATTAACATTGATTCTTCCTTGAACGTTTGGTAAAATCTACAAGTGAAGCAGTATGATCCTGGACTTTTGTTTGTTGGAGGTTTTTGATTACTTCTTTAATCTCTTTACTAGTAATTGGTCCGGAGAAGGCAATGGCAAGCCACTCCAGTACTCTTGCCTAGAAAATCCCATGGACGGAGGAGCCTGGTAGGCTGTAGTCCATGGGGTCGCTACGAGTCAGACACGACTGAGTGACTTCACTTTCACTTTTCTCTTTCACACATTGGAGAAGGAAATGGCAACCCACTCCAGTGTTCTTGCCTGGAGAATCCCAGGGATGGTGGAGCCTGGTGGGCTGCCATCTCTGGGGTCACACAGAGTCGGACACGACTGAGTGACTTAGCAGCAGCAGCAGCAGTAATTGGTCTGTTCAGATGTTTGTTTGTTTGTTTGTTTTTTCTGTTTCTTAAGTCAGTCTTGGTAGGTTGTATCTATCTGTTGTATGTTCCAAAGAGTTTATTTCTTCTAGGTTGTCGAATTTGTTGACATGTCATTGGTCATATTGCATCATATCATTGCTCACAGTCCTTTTTATTTCTGCAGTATCAGTTGTAAAATCTCCTCTTTCATTTCTTAATTTATTTCAGTCCTCTCTTTTATTCCTTGCTGAATCTATCTAAAGGTACGTTATTTTTGTTTATCTTTGTAAAGAACCTGCTGTTAGTTCCTTTGATTTTTTTTTTTCTATTGCCTTTTTAGTCTCTATTTCTTTTTTTTTTTTTTTTTTTGGTATAATTTTTGTTAGTTCCTTCCTTCTACTGACTTTGGTTTTCATTCTTCCTTTTCTAGCTCCTCAAGTTGTAAAGTTATGTTGTTTATTTGAAGCTTTTCTTGTTCCTTGAATTAGATGTTTATTATTGTGAACTTCTTACAGTTGTTTCTACTGCATACCATAAATTTTGATTGTTAAATGTCCATTTGCATTTGTCCCAAGGTAACTTTTCATTTCTCCTTTGATTTCTTCTTTGACCCATTGGTTGTTCAATTGTATGTTGTTCAATCTCCATATGTTTGTGAAATTTTAATTTTATTTGAGTAATTCATATCTAGCCTCATAAATTGTGATTTGAAAAAAAATGCTCGATAGAATTTCAGTTTTCTTAAATTTGAGATTTGTTTGTGTCCACATGTGTATTCCATCTTGGAAAAAGTCCTATGTATTCTTGAAAAGAATGCATATTCTTTTGCTTTTGAATGGAATATTCTAGAAATATCTGCTAAATCTCTCTAGTCTAATGTGCCATTTAATGCTAGTGTTTCCATATAAATTTTCTGTCTGTTAATGGAGTATTAAAATCCCACTGATGTAATTCACTGATCTAAGTGAGGTAACAAATTTCTCTACTATTATTGTGTCAATGTCTATTTCTCCCAGTAGTCCTGTTAATATTTACTTTATATATTTAGGTGCTCCTATGTTTAGTGCATAAATATTTACAGATGTTGTATCTTCTTATTAAATTGACTTTTTTATTGTTATGTAACATACTTTCTTTTCTCTAATTACAGTCTCTGTTATAGAAGTCTATTTTGTCTTATATTAGTATAGCCACTCCAGCTTTCTTATAGCTTCCATTTACATGGATTTTTTTTTTTTTACATGGATTTTAAAAGTTCGATTCCTTCACTTTCAGTCAGTGTGTTCTTAACTCTGAAGAGCTTCTCTTGTAGGGTGCATATAGATGAATCTAGGTTTTTTGTTTTTGTTATTATCCATGAAGCTAGTCTGTTTCTTTTGATTGAAGAATCTGGTCCATTAGTATTTAAAATGATTATTGATAGGTATGCTTGACATGTTATTAATTGTTTTCTGGCTGTTTTTGTAGTTTTTCTCTTTTTTTCTTCTCGATCTTTGCTTTGTGTTTTGATGAGTTTCTTTAGTACTATGCTTATATTCTTTTTTTTTTTATCTTTTGTGTGTTAACTATATTTTTGTTTTGTTTTGTGGTTATCAGGAAACTTACATATAACAAATTATATTTATAACAATCTATTTTTAAGTTGATAATAACTTAAGTTTGGTCTCATTGTAAAGCTCACTATTGTTACTCTCACCTCAAATACTGTGTTTTTATGTCACATTTTACATCTTCTTATTTTCTGTATCCCTTAACTGATTATTATGATCATATTTTTACTACTTTTGCCTTTTAACCTAACTTTACAAGTGATTAAAGCCTGACATTTACTATATGTTTACCATTCCTTTGAGATTAATTTTTTCATATGTTTTCTTGTTACTAATTAGCACTCTTTCTTTTCAGTTAAAAAAAAAATGTCCCTTTAATAATTTTTGTAAAGCCAGTTTAATGGTGATGAACTCCTTTAGTATTTACTTGTCTGTAAAAATCTTTCTCTACTTCTGAATGATAACTTTGACTTGTAGAATATTCTTGCTTGATTTCTTTCCTTTCAACATTTTTAATATATGGTGCCTCTCCTTATTAGCCTGTAGTTTTCTGGTGAAAGTCTGCTGTAAGTCTTATAGGGTTCTTTTGTAACTAATTGTTTTGCTTCTGCTGATTTTAATATATCTCTTTGCTTTAACTTTTGACATTTTAATTTTAATGTGTCTTGGTGTGGGCCTCTTTGGGTTCCTCTTGTTTCAAACTCTGGGATTCCTCAATCTGGATGTCTTTCTTTTCCCAGGTTAGGAAGGTTTTCAGCCATTATTTCTTCAAATAAGATTTATTCCACTTTCTGTCTCTCCTCTCCTTGTGGGAGCCCTGTGAAGCAAATGTTAGTCCATTTGATGTTTTACATAAGCCCATTAAACTAACTGTCCCTTCACTTTTTTCATTCTTTTTGATGCTCTTATTGTGTTCCACTGCCTTGCTTTGAGCTGACTGATCCTTTCTGCCTTTTTATTTTGCTATTAAAAAAATAAATATATTTTTCTGCTCAATTATTGTATTCTTCACTTCTGTGACTTCTGTTGGGTACTTTCTTATATTTTCCATCTCTTTGTTTAATTTCTCACTGTGTTCATCTATTCTTCTCCACAATTTTGTTGAGTATCATTATTGCCATCATTACTTTTAACTCTTTATTGGGTCAATTATTTATCCTTGTTTCATTAGCATTTTTTTTCCTGAGGTTTTATCTTGTTTTCCTCATTTGGTTCATGGTCCTCTGTTCTTCATTTTGCTATTTCTGTATTGGTTTCTATCTTATCAATGAAACAACCACCTTTTCAAATTTGGAAGGACTGGCCTTGTGTAGGAGATGAACCTTGTCATTAATCTGTCTCAACTCTTGATTGTCTCCCAAGCCTCTGTGCTTGTCCAAGCTGTCTATTATTTGAGGATTTGTCCAGTATTTGAGGATGTGCTAGGTCCTGTCAGTGTCTTATATTGGAGAATCTCCTCACATAGATTTAGACTGACAGGAAGCCAATCTCTCAGGCATCAACATTTTAAAGTATGCAAATATATACAATCCCATAGGACTGTAAGCATAACTTCTGCCATCCACCAGAACCAGACAATCTGGAGTTGTCCCTGTGTGGAGGTCACAGAGATGAGTGCCCCAGATGAGTGCATATGCTCTTTTCTGGTTGATACTGGTGAGCTGGGGCAAGGAAGAGGGAAGATACAAGATGCATCTGCAGCCTGTGTTCCTTGAGAGCAGTTCCATAGGCTACGAAATGTGTGCCAGACCTGAAGTCTGCCCCTCAGGCCAGAGTTCTAGAACAATTTTTCTCGTAAAGACTGGAGAGAGTACTTCAGTCCACAGTCTGTGAAGTGCCTTGGAGGGGTGTGTGTGTATGCATGTGCATGCGCACATGTGTGTGTGCGTGTGTACAACCTCTAGGTCGCTTCAACCGTGTCTGATTCTTTGCAACCCCATGAACTGTAGCCTACCAGGATCCTCTGTCCATGGGATTCTCTAGGCGAGGATACTGGAGTGGGTTGCCATGCACTCCTCCTGACCCAGGAATTGAAGCAGTGTCTCTTATGTCGACCTGCATTGGCAGGCGGATTCTATACCACTAGTGCCACTTGAGAAAGAGTTGCCTCCCAAGAAATGTCTCTATAATTGCCACAATCCTATGAGATCCAGGAATGAAAGATCCTTCAGCCACCAGAGACAGATGATCAAAGGCTGTCCCCTGGGTAGAAACTGAAAAAACCAGGGCACCAGAAATAAAAACCAGGGTACAAGACACATGTAAAAACTCCCCTCCAGTAGATGCTGGTGCTCCGGCACATGGATGGAGCATGAAGATAGCTAACACTCTCTGAGGTCTCTGGAAGGGACTGCAGTCAGCCCCTAGATGCATGTTTAATTAAAAGTCTGCTCCTTAGGCTGTAGTCATTTTGATTACCTAATAGAACTTCTTCATAGAAACAATGAGCTCCTGGATCTGTTGCTTTTTGCTGTGCCCTGGGAGTGGTAGATGATTAAAGATCCTTTTTCCATTAGTTACAGTCCTGTGGGGTCCACTGGGCTCCCAAACCAGGCAATTTAGAGGTGACCCTAGCTGCAGTCACAAAAAACTGGGGTACCAGGCAGGAATATGTACTCCTTTTTGGGTGACATCAATTATTATAGTTGCATGGCACCAGGAATGTAAGCTCTGCTGGACTCCAGAGCCAAGGTAATAAAGAGGCATCCTTGGGGCAGCAGGAGTAAAAAATGGGGGAATAACCAGTGGTCATGCATGGATGTGAGAGTTGGACTGTGAAGAAAGCTGATCGCCGAAGAATTGATGCATTTGAACTGTGGTGTTGGAGAAGACTCTTGAGAGTCCCTTGGACTGCAAGGAGATCCAACCAGTTCATTCTAAAGGAAATCAGTCCTGGGTGTTCATTGGAAGGACTGATGCTAAAGCTGAAACTCCAATATTTTGGCCACCTCATGAGAAGAGTTGACTCACTGGAAAAGACTCTGGTGCTGGGAGGGATTGGGGGCAGGAGGAGAAGGGGGCGACAGAGAATGAGATGGCTGGATGGCATCACCGATTCGATGGACATGAGTTTGAGTGAACTCCTGGAGTTGGTGATGGACAGGGAGGCCTGGCATGCTGTGATTCATGGGGTTGCAGAGAGTCGGAAACAACTGAGCGACTGAACTGAACTAAACTGAAACTCATGTAAAATCTGTCTCCTGGGAGATACTGGTGTTCTAGAGCATAGCAAAAGGAGAGCACAAAGATCGCATCAGCTAAGCCTCCATCCCTGGAGAGTGTTCCAGCAGGCTGCTAGATGTGTTTGCTGGATTAGACACCTGCCCACTTGGCTTGTATTTTAATATCAACACAGGAGTCTCCCTCACTTTCAGTCTGATGCAGTCAACTGCTTTGATCTGGGCCCTGGGGTGGGTGAGTCTGAGCGCGTTAAAACCAGTTTTTCATATTTCTTCACTTCAGTGTGGTTTTCTTCTCATTTGTCACAGTCTTGAGGGTTTGCTATAGGATATGAGTCTCACTGGTTTTCAAAGGTACATGTTTTGGGGTTTTATCTCTCACGTGCATATTCTTTAAAGTTGGGGTGCTTCATTGGGTTTTAACTGTTTCACTCCTTAGGGAGAAGCTCTGGGTTCCAAGTTCCCTCATATTGTGACATGCTATAACCAGGGTAGGGTTTATGGCAAGATTGTGTGCTGGTCTGTCCTATCCACTTCAGTGTGGTTTTATCCTCATCTGCCTGATTACCAGTGGCTTAGTTGCCACTCAGGCAGCCTTTATGTTTTTTTTTTTTTTTTTTTTTTGGGGGGGGTTGTTGTATTTGTTTGTTTTTTAGAGGAAATTGTTCTATATTGAGCTGTAGATTTAGGGTGTTTGTGGGGGCAAGTGAGTACAGGGTCTTCCCACATCACCATCTTGAACTGGAACCATCTAATTTTGTATTTAAATTAGAAGGTAATGAGACAGATCAGTGAGGAAGTTGTTTTCATAAATTTATAGACTTTGGCATTAAATTTTAATGGTAAAGATCCCCCCTGCCAGTACAGGAGATACAAACAAAAAAGGGTTAAATCCCTGAGTTGGTAAGATCCCTTGGAGGAGGGCATGGCAACCATGACTGAAGCAACTTAGCGTGCATGCATCCATTAAATACTGGGACTATAACTTTGATGGTGAAATAGAGCGATTTTATTATGGAATCATTAAAAGAGAAATCACAGGTAAATACTTGTAAATACTGTCATAGGTGAAGTTATTACTAAACCTCTCATTTATTTGACTGGAACATGAGCATGCTGTGTGAGAAGAATGGCCTGACTAGTGGAGGCACCATCAGGAAGATTTTCATGTACTTGCCTCCATAGAGAGCAACAAATATTGTCAGTTATTCCTATTTGAAACCATGCTGAGAAACCGACAAAGCACTCAAGTTACTTGCCTTGATAAATCTGTTCTCTTGCTGAAGAGCAAACTGCCTCCCTTGACATCTTTCTGCCAAAAAGTTCATTCAGAAAGAAATTATAATAGTCCTTTCCCACAGACTGAATTCTGCCTTTAAAATGTTACATTTGCCTTTGTTTACAGTTATAAACTATATCTTTAAAATTTGCACCAATAATTATAAATGCCTAAACTATAAGTGATAGGTGCAGCCACATTGTGTGGTACAAATGAAAGGTATTCTGCAAAACATTTCACTGCTACTAATATTCCTGTTTATTTTTAGTGGCCCTCTTAAACTGAAATTGTTTCCTAATTGTACCCTAATGTTTTTCTACCTTAATATTTCCAGGTTATTAAGGCATGTCTAAAAATGACAGGGGAGTCATTGCAAATCTCATTAGTTTTTATATCCCTGAAATTCAATTTTGTCAGAGAACTCCTGTATTTTAAGTACATCCTTAATTTTATTCCTGTAGCTGATTTGAAATATATAATCATTCATTTGAGGAAATAAATATTTGCAGTTTGAGTTTAGCATATCTTTAACTTTTGCTGGAATTCACACTCTGCAGCAATTAGAGAAGGGTTCTGGTCATGTGAAATTTTTAGAAGATTAATTAGAATAACAATATGCAGATGACACCACCCTTACGGCAGAAAGTGAAGAGGAGCTAGGAAGCCTCTTGATGAAGGTGAAACAGGAGAGTGAAAAGGTTGGCTTAAAGCTCAACATTCAGAAAACAAAGATCATGGCATCTGGTCCCATCACTTCATGGGAAATAGATGGGGAAACAGTGGAAACAGTGTCAGATTTTATTTTTTGGGCTGCAAAATCACTGTGGATGCTGATTGCAGCCATGAAATTAAAAGACGCTTGCTCCTTGGAAGGAAAGTTATGACCAACCTAGATAGCATATTAAAAAGCAGAGACATTACTTTGCCAATCAAGGTCCGTCTAGTCAAGGTTATGGTTTTTCCCACGGTCATGTATGGATGTGAGAGTTGGACTGTGAAGAAGGCTGATCGCCAAAGAATCGATGCTTTTGAACTGTGGTGTTGGAGAAGACTCTTGAGAGTCCCTTATACTGCAAGGAGATCCAACCAGTCCATTCTAAAGGCGATCAATCCTGGGTGTTCATTGGAAGGACTGATGCTAAAGCTGAAACTGCAATACTTTGGCCACCTCATGTGATGAGTTGACTCACTGGAAAAGACTCTGATGCTGGGAGGGGTTGGGGGCAGGAGGAGACGTGGACGACAGAGAATGAGATGGCTGGATGGCATCACTGACTCGATGGACATGAGTTTGAGTGAACTCCGGGAGTTGGTGATGGACAGGGAGGCCTGGTGTGCTGAAAGTCGCTCAGTCATGTCCAACTCTTTGCGACACCATGGACTATACAATCCATGAAATTCTCCAGGCTAGAATAATGGAGTGGGTAGTTGTTCCCTTCTCCAGCCGACAAAGGTCTGTATATTCAAAGCTATGGTTTTTCCAGTAGTCATGTATGACTTGGACCATGAAGAAGGCTGAACACCAAAGAATTGATAGTTTTGAACTGTGATTCTGAAGAAGGTTCTTGAGACTCCCTTGAATAGCAGGGAGATCAAATCTAATCCTAAAGGAAATCAACCCTGAATGTTCATTGGAAGGACTGATGTTGAAGCTGAAGCTCAAATACTTTGGCCACCTGATGCGAAGAGCCGACTCATCAGAAAAGACCCTGATACTGGGAAAGACTGAGGGTAGGAGGAGAAGGGGATGATAGAGGATGATGGCCGAATTGCATGAGTGACTCAATGGACATGAATTTGAGCAAACTGTGGGAGATAGTGAAGGACAGGGAAGTTTGGTGTGCTGTAGTTCATGGGGTCACAAAGAGTCAGATGATATAGTGACTGAACAACAAGATTATAATTTTTTCACCTTGATCTAGCACACTGAGAATTCCCTCCCATGCATATTCCCCATAATTTGTCTACATTATTGGCTAAATTTTGCAATTCCTTTGTTGAGGCTAAGTCTTGCTGAGTCAGACTAAGTACCTGAATCCCCTGGGCTTTCATGGTGCGGGGATGAGCTGAATCAGCTGTCTTCTGCCTGAATACTACCTTGGAGGAGGCTATAACCCTTTCTTCAGATAAGAGTAAACCAAACACCTCAGACAAAGAAGGAAGGGCTTCTGTTATTGGCAAAGGTTTGGTAGAATTAAAAGGTTCAAGGTCTTTACCTTCATCAGAATTTCCACACATTCAGTCTTTACTTATATAACTCATTTTATTGTTTTCAATTGAGCCACTAACAAAGGATACTGCTTGCATATGACCATGACATTGTTTTGGTAAACTCTTTTTTTCAGTTTTAATTGGAGGATAATTGCCTTACAATGTTATGTTGGTACACATACAATCTTGATGTTTAGGTTCTTTCTTCCTCCCAGTCTGTGTCCTATAGTAATGCCATGTTAGTGCTCAGTATTTTTCTATCTTGCTAATTACTAAGTACTGACATTAATCAGATCTTCCTGGTTGAAAGGAAACCCATATTGTTGAACCCAGGTATGATCTTTATTTCTAATATTTGTATTTTTTATTGTAAGCCTACTGAGTAATGGGATAACTCAGAGAAAAGACTGATGGACATCCACAGATTGAGTTACCAGATCTGCCTGATTTTTGACTACCTTCTCTTCTTTGGTGAGCATTCATGCAGAACAGACTCAAAGTCCATTCTGAGAGGTTCAACTGCATAGCGTTTCCTTCCCTTATTTGTCATCAATCTTCTTTTCAAGTCTGTGAACATCTATATGTGTGAACCAATAGCCTGTGTTAAGAGTATAGATCTATGATTCAAGCTAAAAATCCCCTAGAGGCAGAATAAAAACAACAAAGCAAACAAATGCAAAAAAAGAGATATACCGCTCCAAGTTCTGCCTGTTACAGAATTTTCTTTCCAAATGTCTGTTGAGAATAACTCAGCTGGGACTATAGTTGTTTATTCTGGTAGATGTCTTCACGTCATGAAAAACCAACTGCAAAACATTAAACTTGTCATATTGAAGTCTCTGTGAAGACTTATGTGGACTGAGAAACTGCTAATGGCATAAAAGAAATACCTAGGGTGTAAGAACCATTTATTCCCCAAATTTAATAGTGCTTCTAAGAACCTGCTTGAGTTCAATATTGAATGTGATTGGTTTTAGGTGCCAAATAACACATTGATTTTATTCCCAGTCTGACTTAGCCATATACCATTATTTTTTTTAAAAAAAGATCTGTGTTCCACTCAATTATGTAATGAATATATAACAAAGTACCTATTTATATTCTCTCCTCCCTTATTTAGTACCATCAAAATCTGTTCCCCATGCCAGGATCACCATTACAAATAAACACAATCTTATAATTCCTTTGGCATGTAACCTTTTTGTTCTTAGATTTGATTTTGTAATTTACTCCTCAGCCATAACTAATTCTGATTGTAGTTATCAGTCAGGAGTCATAAGGAAAGTTGGTTATCACCTTGCAAAGAAGCTACATCATGTGATGTCACAATGGGATCCTCATGAAAAACAGGACCAGTGTCATATGGCAGGAAGGGACATCCCACTCTTACCCACAATAGTTCTTGTTTCCCCATAATAGGCTGGCCTGGCTGTGAGTTTGATCGACTTTGTGACTTAGCAGTGCACAAAATTAAATTCTGTATCTGACTTTGGTATGTCAATCATGTGTCTTCAAATGGACTGCTTTAAAGTAGTCATGCTTGCCATGCTCTGGGCCAGGCAAGTGAAGTCGCTCAGTCATGTCTGACTCTTTGCGACCCGGTGGACTGTAACTCACCAGGCTCCTCTGTACATGTGATTTTCCAGGCAAGAGTACTAGAGTAGATTGCCATACCTTCTCCAGGGGATCTTCCTGACCCAGGGACCGAACTTGGGTTTCCTGCACTCCTGTTATTTACTCTTTGGGCCTCACTTTTCAATGGTAACTGCATAGTTTCAATACCTCCAAACATGTTTTTGAATAGATAAATTCTAACACTGGATAAATAGATCTAGGGGGCTTATTGCCCCAAATCACTTCAAGTACCAAATATTATGTAAAATATAATCCATAGTAAAAAAAAAAAAAAGAAACCTTTCTAGCTATTTTAAAGAGAAAATATTTTTGGACAACCACTCATTTAGTTGAAGAATCAAGGAGGCACATACTCAGGGTTCCATTGACTGTGATGCAGAGACTAGGAAACTTCCTTGAGGAGTCTTATATCCAACTTTCTGAAAGAATTCTGGTGTTTAGTTTTAAATAATATTCAGTGCAAGTCAAAGTCATACATCTATTTTTCTTCAATTCTTTTCAACAGATTGGTAGTAACTTGTGAAGTAAGATTAGAGAATTTGTGTGTCTATTTTTTTTAAATAATGTTAAATTTATGAAAACTCAGAAACTGTAGAATAAAATGCTGAACCCTCTGGACTATAATTCCATAAATAGCTACAAAGTTTAAAGAAAATAGAGAGAAAAGACACTATTTTATAGGAAAATAAGTCCTTGCTTAAAGCCAAAGAAAAAAATACCCTCAAATACAAAGGACCAGTTTCATAAAATGCGTAAGTCCAAGCACAAAGGTATTGTACCAAGGATACATATAGTAAAGACATTGATTAAAACAACAATGAAAGTCAGGGAGAAGTATATTGAGACAAGTTTCAGTTCAGTTCAGTTCAGTCACTCAGTCGTGTCTGACTCTCCGCGACCCCATGAATCATAGCACGCCAGGCCTCCCTGTCCATCACCAACTCCCGGAGCACACTCAAACTCATGTCCACAGAGTCGGTGATGCCATCCAGCCATCTCATTCTCTGTTGTCCCCTTCTCCTCCTGCCCCCAACCTTTCCCAGCATCAGAGTCTTTTCCAGTGAGTCAACTCATCGAATGAGGTGGCCAAAGTATTGCAGTTTCAGCTTTAGCATCAGTCCCACCAATGAACATCCAGGATTGATCTCCTTTAGAATGGACTGGTTGGATCTCCTTGCAGTATAAGGGACTCTCAAGAGTCTTCTCCAACACCACAGCATCAAAAGCATCGATTCTTCAGCGATCAGCTTTCTTCACAGTCCAACTCTCACATCCATACATGACCACGGGAAAAACCATTGCCTTGACTAGACGGACCTTGGTTAAATTTCTATTTTTTTTTTAATGTTACAATTTACTTCTTTTGATGCCAGTAAGATTTTATATAGCAGTATTTTGTCAGGAGGACTGTCATATTGAAATATTGTATTTCTAAGACTTTGGCCACCTCATGCGAAGAGTTGACTCACTGGAAAATACCCTGATGCTGGGAGGGATTGGGGGCAGGAGGAGAAGGGGACGACAGAGGATGAGATGGCTGGATGGCATCACCGACTCAATGGACGTGAGTTTGAGTGAACTCTGGGAGTTGGTGATGGACAGGGAGGCCTGGAGTGCTGTGATTCATGGGGTCGCAGAGTCAGACACAAGTGACCAACTGAACTGGACTGGACTGAAGAGAAAAGAACAAAACCAGCTATTGGAATCATATACTACTCTTTCATTTTCTTAGGGTATGAAGATTGTCCATTTCGTTCTCTCACACAGTTAATAACTGTACATTCATGTTCTTTTTATCCTGAATTGTCCAGGAAAGATTTTGAGTTTGTCTTTGCCAGATTCTGAAGGTTTCACATTTTCTGGACTGACACGATTCTAATTTCTCACATTACATTTCTGATACAATGTTTGTAGTGACTTATCAGTGGCCTCAAAAAGACATGTCCAAGTCCTCACCTCTAGTACTTGTGAATGTGACCTTATATGGAAGTAAAATCTTTGCAGGTATAATCAAGTTAAGAATCTCAAATATTATTCACAATAGCCAAAAGTTTGAAGCAACCCAAAAGTCCATCAATGAATGAATGAATAAGAAATTGTGGTACTGACATACAAAGGAATTTATTTCCTTATAAAGAAAGAAAGAAATCCTGTAACATGTTGCAACATGGATGAAATTTGAGGATATTAGGTGAAATAGGTATTCATAAAGAATACTGTATGGTTCCAGTATATGGATCAAACTTAAAGAAGCAGAAAGCATAATGGTGGTTGCCAGGGCCTTGAGGGTGGGGAGAGAACAGAAATATAGGGAGACATTCAACAGATACAGAGTTTCAGTTTTGCAAGATGAAAAGTTCTGGAGTCAATGTAAACGGGTTTCCTTTGTGGCTTAGCTGGTAAAGAATCTGCCTGCAATGCGGGACACCTGCCCTGGGAAGATCCCTGGAGAAAGGAAACACTACCCACTCCAGTAGTCTGGCCTGAGAGAATTCCATGGACTGTATAGCAAAGAGCTGGACATGACTTAGTGACTTTCACTTCACTTCCATGTAAATAGAGTTAACATTAATAAACTGTATAGTTAAAAATGGATGGCTTTGATTTTTTAAATTTTTTAAAAATGTATTTATTTTAATTGGAGGCTAATTACTTTACATTATTGTATTGGTTTTGCCATACATTGACATGAATCTGCCCTGGGTGTACATGTGTTCCCCATCTTGAACCCCCCTTCCACCTCCCTCCCCATCCCATCTCTCTGGTTTATCCCAGTGCACGAGCCAACAAATCACCAGTCCAGGTTCAATGCATGGCTTTGATTTTTTTTAATTTAAAAAAAAAAAAAGATGCAGGGGTCCTCTCAGACCTCTAATATAAACATAGCAGGAAATAAGAGAATTCTGGCTACTTGCTGCTGCTGCTAAGTCACTTCAGTTGTGATTCTCCAGGCAAGAACACTGGAGTGGGTTGCCATTTCTTTCTTCAATGTGTGAAAGGGAAAAGTGAAAGTGAAGTCGCTCAGTTGTGTCCAACCCTTAGTGACCCCACAGACTGCAGCCTACCAGGCTCCTCCATCCATGGGATTCTCCAGGCAAGAGTACTGGAGTGGCTTGCCATTGACAGCATATTAATTAGTTCAGTTTAGTTCAGTTCAGTCACGCAGTCATGTCCTTGCACAGTTCTTTAGATATTCTAAAGACAGAAGGTCATATATGAAAGCAGGGTGAACAAGTTTACCTAAAAACCTTACAATTTTTATATAAGTACCTAATATATCACTAGATGTAGAAGCAGAAACCACTGACTCTGAAGCCAGCCCATAAACTCGACGTCTGATGCAATGTGTTGTGTTAAATGCAGTCACCCACTGCTGCATCCAGCCTTCCTCCAGGTGATGTGCAGCAGCATCACTCCCCTGAGCCACCTCCTTAGAGCCATACCCAAATGACAGGTCTGTAAGTCACAGAGCTTTGCGGCACATCCCAGTTCCTCCTCACTTACGCACGTCCCAGCAGTGCATGCAATATATCTTAGGCAGCTTACCTAATGCATGCCTGTTATTGCCTTTTTTTTCCAGATGGAACACAGAAACATCCCAGGTCCTTTTCTTTAAAAACATCACTCATGATTTTCTATTTGTCTCTTCTCCTCCAACTTTGTAATATGTATCTGTGGTAACAGGAAGGAGCCTCTGATTGTGATTATGTTTTGCCATCCTCTAATGACAGGTTGTGGGACTATTAAGATACTGATTTGAATTCAACACTTCTAAAAAATTTGAAACCAAATGGGCTCCAGAACGCATGTCCCTTGCCAGGCAGTGTAGTTTCCAAGTCAGAATCTCTGAACAGGTATTGCTGTCACCTACTTCAGGACCAACAGACATCTGGAATGTGCCTTTCTTATATTTTGTTGACTCTTGGCAAACGTTTTCTGCCCATATGTACTGCACAACATTGATGTGAGAAACTGCTTCTCCAGATGCTGTAATAAGTAATGTATGGATACTTTTGAAGAATTTTTATAATGGTCAAATTGTGAGAGACTTCACTGTTAACTACATGTCAAAGGTAATACTGTAGGATGTCTCAAATATTATTTTGATGAAAAGCAAATTATAATATAGATAGCAATTTGTCTCTATCAAAGGGTAAGTCTAATTTTGAAATTTACATTGCTACTGAGAATTACATAGACCATATTTTCACAATTTAATTATTGATGAGAAATCGTCTTGTGTTTGCTGGGTTCTACTTGTAGGCCAGAACATAGCACAGTCTTTTTTTTTCTCTCTGTTTTGCCTATTTGGACAAGATTGAACATTTTAGAATATAGGAATCCCAAAAAGGAGAATTGATATCAAATGCTTCAATATGCCTTAAGGGAGCTATTTTAAACAGCTTTGGTTTCCAAAGTCAAGGACATGTTTAATTATTTAACAATATTTTGGAGAATGTGTATCTACTTTCCGGTATTTTCAAAGTTGTCTTTTATCAGAATTCTAACTTTACCAGCAAACTGTAGTATTAGTATGAGCAAAACAATCTAGGGATCAGCAGATTCTCAACACAGAATGCTGTCGGGGTCAACTACACAGTTTGTGGGGCTCAGTGAGAAATTAAACCGTGGAGCACCTTGCTCAAAATGCAGGAAAAATGTGCTGTTTGAGGTACTAACACATAGAGGTTTTCCCACTTTCTCTGAGGTTTCTCTCTGAGTTCTCATGGTGTTTCAATTTGCTATGTGTCAAAGTAAGAAAAATTAATGTTTTTATTTAGTTAAATGTTAGTCTAATGTTACTAACATGAATTTTACCATTCATTTTTATTTTGTACAATGCCAGACTTATTTTTAATTAATTTTTATTGGAATATAGTTGCTATGCAGTGTTGTGTTAGTCTCTCAAAAAACTAAAAGTATAAATATCATTTGATGCAGCAAGCCTGGTGGGCTTCTGTCTATGGGGTCACACAGAGTCGGACACGACTGACGTGACTTGGCAGCAGCAGCAGCAGCAATCCCCCTATGGGGCATATACCCAAAGAAAAACATAATTCAAAAAGATATATGCACCTTAATGTTCATTGCAGGACTATTTACAATCACTAGGACATGGAAGCAAACTAAATGTCCATCAACAGAGGAATAAAGAGGATATGGTACATATAATGCCAGTTTTAAATGCAAATAGAACATTCTCCTCATATGCAGAACTGCCCCCAATGCCTAACTTGTCTGTCCCAGTGTGTGCACACACATGTACACCTACTGAAACCGTGGACATGCTGCACAGAACTGACTCACGTGCTTTCTTGTTGTTTCTGTACACACACACAGTCAGCCACCACTCTCTGCCTTTGGCTTACTGATTCTGATAGGGAAGATCTGAAAGGGAAGGGAGTGATATGTTATGCTGTCTTTCTGTTTCCTTCTATGGAAGAAATATATGAATAAGAAAGAATTCAGAGGGTTCTTCGATTGTCGATGTTTCTTGGAATGTCATTGCCTTCTTTGTGAGTTCTGTTTCAGGTGCAAAGCATGGCTTCTTATTGTTGTTAGTACCCAGGCTTACTCAGTCCTAGAAGTCACACACACCCACTTCCCCTGCACTTGTTTTGAATCTTGCTTAACCCTTTTCCTATGGTACATGGGTCCACAGACGTCCTATGCTCATGAGTACATATGCAAGTCAGATGACAGGGAATGTCTGCCTGTCAGACATTAAGTGTATCTCCTTTGCTCACAGCTTACTTCATTGCACTGTTAGATTCCCTTGTAAAACAGCAGCTCTGAGATAAAGAACATTATTAGTTAACATAGTTACAGAACATTAATCATGGGGGCCCTTCTCGGTGAAGGGCTTTATGCTCTTGCATTTTTACTGGTCACATGCCCATGAATTCAGCCCTAAATGCTGCCTTAATGCAAAAATGATTCAGGAGTAATTTTATTTGAAAAATCATTGCAGTGTATGATTTTAGCAATAAAAATTAATGTTACTCATAATAATTGTTAGTAGCTCATGTATACAAATCAAGGAAGCTTGAACAGAACACTAACAGATAGTTATAAACCAAGTTCAATTGCTACCCCAAGCCTAGAAAGCAGTGGGCACCAGCAATTAATTATTTCAATATTTTAATTATTTAATTGAATAAGTATATATTGGCATGGATAATTTTCACTCCTTCTTAGTTTTAAATGATTGAATACTTTAGAAAATAACTCTCAGTAAATGCAAGATACTAGAGACAGGCATAAAACTCAAACATTAATGTTTACTTTTAAAAAATATAAAGATTGTCATTATATTTCTGATTTAGTAATAGACTTCATTTTAGTTTAATTCATTTTGCCCCTCCCCCACATTTCATGCTAAAAAATAACCAATTTATATTGTCTTTCCTATTCTTATATTTTTTTCTTTCTTCCTGCTTGTCCATTAGCTTTAGGAGAAGGTTACAAATTGGAAAGGACCTCTGGTGCTATTCTTTTTTACAAATCTTTACTGCTATCCATAAAGGTTGTAAGGGGTCTACATCTGCCTCTGAGTATGTGTGAATCTCCACTCTCAGTATATGTAACCACCCCAAATGCCCCGCATTTTGAGATCTCCATGTTTTGAGATCTTCTTACCCAAAGCCCAAAACTTTTTAGATCCATTGCCTATGTAATTTGCCTAAGCCTTTTTCCCCCACTGAGGCATTAAAAAACACTCAAGCTTCCTGCAGACCATAACCAGAACATGAGAAGGAGGATGTCTTGTCCTGAGCTTTCTCTCTAACCCAACCATTCCATCTCTCCTGCAGTCACTACATGTTGGCACTGTGTATTTTTCTCAAGAATCTCTTGTCTCAGAGTTTCAAATGGGAAGCAGATTCTTTCTCATTGGAATTCTCCTGAAGACTATCATATTTTTCCAAAATGTTGGCAGAAAAAAGGGGTGGAAACGTTACTGAAAACTCACTCAAAGGGAAGGATCTTCTCTCTAGTTTTAGCCCAATTAAATTTCTTCCTGAAATTTCACTCCCACAAAGGAGGAAGGACTTTTGTCTCCTTATATGAGAAAAAAAAATTCTTAGTCTGTTGATCATTTGTCCTATTTTATGTCATTTAGGAAACACTTGAAATTCCGAGAAAAAAAAAATCTCATCTGAAGCAGATGATTTTTGCAATGAAACACCATGCAATATTTTGTCTGTAGTCTTTATGCAAGGTCTGTTTTGAAAGGCAAATATAAACAAAATTTTGTTTCCTGATTTTAGGAGAGCTTACAAATTGTCATTGAAAAGTCCTATACTCTTCTTCAAATCCATATGGATATCCACCGGGGATGCAATGAGTCCATGGCTCTGGTTATGCATAGATCTCCACTCCCATTGTATGTGTTAGGCAGTCGTGACTGACATTTTGTGATCCCATGAACTGTAGCCTGCCAGGCTCCTTTGTCCATGAAATTCTCTAGGCAAGAATACTGGAGTGGGTTGCCCTGCCCTCTTCCAGGGCAATCTTCCCAACCCAGATATTGAACCTGGGTCTCCTGCATTACAGGCAGATTCTTTACCCTCTGATCCACCAGGGAGCTCAGGGTATGTAACTACCCCCCAAAAGAGAGGATATATACATATATGTATATATGTATACATATAGCAGATTTACTTTGCTGTACTATAGAAATTAATACAACATTGTAAAGCAACCATACTCCAATTAAAATTAATTAAAAATAAATAAAAATAAGGTTAAAACAAAAGCAGTTCCTCCCTCTTCTGAAAATGAATCTTGACCAGTTATTTTTGAAAGCAGCAGAATCATCCACATAATAAAGTTCTCAAAGTACTGTACCTTCCTTCCCCTAGTGTAAAATCCTCCTCTGGAATTGCCTCCGTATTTGGAATGAAGGCTCATGTTTAACGATGCACTGGGTGATTTTGTTGTCACTCTACTGTAAGAAATGTCTGAAACATTTCTACCAAAGAAAAAGTTTGATAGAGCTATCATTACTATGAGTGCTTTTCTCTTAAAGGAAAGGTGAAAGCAGGATGAAGGTTCACAGTATATAGTTTAAAAACATTTTTAACTATCATGACTAGGATAGTTGAGACTATTAGCATCTGGTGGATAAAGGTCCAGTATGCTAGTCAACTTTCTACATTGCATAGGACACCCTCTCAGAACAAAGAATCACCTGATGTAAAGAAATGTCAATAGTGACAAGATTGAGACACTCTGGCCTGGAAAGCAGATATGGTGCCATTTTTCTAAGTAATTTATGTACTTCAGTGAAATGAGTAAATTAATTATTTTACCAAGCATATGAACTCTTTGAAACCACTACAAGATTAGTGACTTTCTTCAAAGGATTAACACGTTTATGGGAAAGTTCCATTATATCTGGAAGAAGATAGATTAGAGTTTAAGATTATGGAGATGAATCCTAGTTCAAGATTATGGAGCCTCTGATCATTGGTGAGGGGGCTTCCTTGGTGGCTCAGCAGTAAAGAGTCCTTCCAATGCAGGAGACACTGGTTTGATCCCTGTGTTGGGAAGATCCTCTGGAGAAGGAAATGACAACCCACTCCAGTATTCTTGCCTGGGAAATCTCATGGACAGAGGAACTTGGCAGGCTACAGCTCATGGGGTCACAGATTGGGACATATCTTCAGTTCAGTTCAGTTGCTCAGTCGTGTCTGACTCTTTGTGACCCCATGAATCACAGCACGCCAGGCCTCCCTGTCCATCACCAACTCCCGGAGTTCACTCAAACTCATGTCCATCGAGTCGGTGATGCCATCCAGCCATCTCATTCTCGGTCGTCCCCTTCTCCTCCTGCCCCCAATCCCTCCCAGCATCAGAGTCTTTTCCAGTGAGTCAACTTGTCACATGAGGTGGCCAAAGTATTGGAGTTTCAGTTTTAGCATCAGTGCTTCCAATGAACACCCAGGATTGATCTCCTTTAGAATGGAATGGTTGGATCTCCTTGCAGTCCAAGGGACTCTCAAGAGTCTTCTCCAGCACCACAGTTCAAAAGTATCAATTCTTCGGCGATCAGCTTTCTTCACAGTCCAACTCTCACATCCATACATGACCACGGGAAAAACCATAGCCTTGACTAGACGGACCTTTGTTGGCAAAGTAATGTCTCTGCTTTTTAATATACTATCTAGGTTGGTCATAACTTTCCTTCCAAGGAGTAGGCGTCTTTTAATTTCCTGGCTGCAATCAGCATCTGCAGTGATTTTGGAGCCCCCAAAAATAAATCTGACACTGTTTCCACTGTTTCTCCATCTATTTCCCATGAAGTGATGGGACCAGATGCCATGATCTTTGTTTTCTGAATGTCGAGCTTCAAGCCAAACTTTTCATATCTTAGCAACAACAATTAGCTGGTAAGAGGCATATGTGTGTGCGCTCAGTCACTTCAGTTGTGGTACCTGGTACTTGATAAATGGAAAAGCTAACATAAGCTCTGCACTAATTTATTCAAATATTTTTATGTATGTTTTATGTTATTTTCTTAAGCAAAAATCATTAGGAGTAGGAACCCAGGAGTATTCAGTTAAAAATTAATAGTAAATTTAAATCTAAAATACTTTCTTCCCTCTTTTGTTGAAAGAATTCTCTTCCAGATTAATATAAGTCTAAAGTAGATATAAATCTCCCAGGAAAAAGTTTTCAACATTGAGCCTTCTGTAGACTCTTGGATTTACCCTGTGATAGAGTCATATTTTACAAGTTTCATAATTTTAGTTTCTTTTTTATAAAAGAGACTTTTCTCTGTTAGAAATCTCCTTTTTGAACCCAGAGGAAAGTCACAGTGCTAATATATCTTTTATAACCCTAAAGTGTCTTTTAAAAGATATTTTTCACAAAAGGTAGAGGATTTATAAACACCTGGGAGTTGACTGTAATAACAGTCAGATGAATAGGGGAACAAGCTGGAATTTAGGAGGTAAACAACATGCTTTATTAATAGCATGGGAACACTAGTCTAAGATTCAATGACTGAGAGCACTCAATTTCCCTTAAGCTTTCTGTAGTCTGGTTGTATATTATTTCAGAATGTCAGTTTCGTCTACTGAAATAAAAGGGCCCTTTCTCTATGTAATCTTCCTTAAGTAGAAAAATTTGAAGAGTCAGATGATTTAGTTAAAAGTGAAGAATATGTGAAATTTAAAAAAATATATATATATGGGGTATTTAAAGTAATATGTTTTTTGAAGAGATGATATTCATTATTGATGAACTCCTAATATTTACATTCCATTCAGTTAGAAAGACTTCAAAACTGTTAATATTTATAGTAAGACTTTTTCATAAAGCTCTCTAAAGTTTTAAAGAAACACTTCATTCTTCCTCAGATTGAATGGTTATAACTTTTTCAAAGAATCGTCCTGGGAATTGTAGTGTGTCTCTTACTGACAGTAATTCACAGTAGTTTCATTGTTTGTCTCGTCCCTGTTCAATGATGTATTGTCAGCAGTCAGAAGTCAGAAAGAATAAAAGACCCATATAAATAATGCTTCCCTGTGAACAGTTGAGCTCAGTCATTTGTATGGATATGGTGAAGACTTGAATATTACCAGGAATTAGGTAAAGACAGTTTAAACCTTTATATTCAGTTACTGCAGAGTCAAAAACAATTGGGGTTGAAGTTACAGATGTATTTTTAGTCACTAATTGTTTTCATATGTGAGTGTATGCAACATGGGAATGGTTTTAAACCATTTCAGTTTTTTTGTCTCTTTTGCTGATATTTTTTATTTAGCTTTCACTCAATTATTTTTGTTCTACTTGTTTTCAAGCATTTTAAATTTTGTCCTGCCTCTCAGGGAATTGTCTGAGAGTAAAAAGCTACCAATGGTTGTTTTGAAATTATTCAAGTATTTTCTTTTATAAAAGTGGAGATTAAGACATTTGAAAATCATTTGAATTAATTTTTACATTTTCTCAAGTATTTTTATTTTAAAACTTTGTATTTGAGGAACGATGGCTATATTGCCTCTCTAAATATGTTTTTATGATTTTCCTTACGTCTCTAATTTATAAATTTCTGCCACTCATTTTGTAGTTGATTAATACAATTTCTGCTTTCACGACTAAAGCTTTTGAAGGTATCATATGCCATCTCAGTCACACTGAGTGACATGTTTAGACACAGAAAATGAAACTATGATGCTAAGAATCTAGTGTAAGTTTTCAAAGCTATCTCGGAGTTTCTGAAAATTTTGTCCCAGATTTAAATTAAAAGGTGAAAATGCTCAAAGGTGCAGTAAAATGACAAAACTCCTCCGTGTGCACAATGTTTCTAATCATTGAAAGTAGCTAGAAATCATTGTTGATCAACTTGACTTTTTTGAGTTACATGTCATAATTATCCTTTTTTGAGTCAACAGGCTCTTTTTCAACTACTTCATTTTGAATTAAACACAATAGGCTATGTTTCTCAGTGCTAACCCTGCCTGAAAATTATGTTTGGCTCATTAAAAATAAATTCTCATGAGGAAATTAGATTTTTTTCTCTTTATTCATTGAGGAATTGTGTGGAAATATCTTAGAATTCTCAACTATACTTCAGAAATGAAAGATGTCTAAGAATATATTATTGAATAAAAGTAGCACTTTTCCAGGAACATATGGTTAGTATTACACTGCTTTCATACAAGAAAAACATGATTAAAAATGTCTATGTGCAATTGATTATCATTTCTCTCAGGATAGTAAATAGTAGTGATAGGAGTGTTCTACCAGTCCTTGGGTCATCTTTCAGCCCCATCAAACTGACACATATAATTAACCACCATGTAGCCCTATATTGCAGGCTACTCAATGCAGTTTTGGGGAAAAATGATCTGCCTCACGATTGAACATTAAGACCATGATTTTAGTATACTTTGCCAATAAAAGTCCATATAGTCAAGGCTATGGTTTTTCCAGTAGTCATGTACGATGTGAGAGCTGGACCATAAAGAAGGCAGTGAAAGTCACTCAGTTGTGTCAGACTCTTTGCGACCCCATGGACTATATATAGTCCATGGAATTCTCCAGGCCAGAATACTGGAGTGGGTAGCAGTTCCCTTCTTCAGGGGATCTTCTCAACCCAGGGATCAGACCCAGGTCTCCCGCATGGTAGGCAGATACTTATTAACTGAGTCACCAAGGAAGCCCAAAATTACTGGAGTGGGTAGCCTATTTCCTTTCCAGGCGATCTTCTTGACCCAGGAATCAAACTGGGGTCTCCTACATTGCAGATGGATTCTTTACCAGCTGAGCTACCAGGGAAGCTGGTAAAGAAGGCAGAGTGCAGAAGAATTGATGCTTTCAAATTCTGTTGCTGGAGAAGAATCTTTGTAGTCACGTGGACAGCAAGAAGATCAATCAGTCTTAAAGGAAATAAACCCTGAATGCTCATTGGAAGGACTGATGCTGAAGCTGAAGCTCCAATACTTTGACTACCTGATAGGAATAGGAGACTCACAGGAAAAGCCCTTGATGTTGAGACAAATTTAAGGCAGAGGAGAAGAGGGGGACAGAGAATGAGAGGTGACATGGCATCACCAATTCAATGGACATGAACTTGAGCAAACTCCAGGAGATGGTGAGGGACAGGGAAGCATAGCGTGCTACAGTCCATGGGATCACAAAGAGCTGACCACAACTGAGCCACCGAACAACAAAGCAAAGGACTAAATATATGTTTAGTGGGGAAGAGAGGAGCCTGGTGGGCTACAGTCCGTGGGGTCACAAAGAGTCAGACAGGACTTAGTGACTAAACAATAACAACAATTTAGTATAGTAGGTAAAGTCTTGAAAGTGCAGATGAATAAGTGAAATAATGTACAGTATTCTTAGAGAGGGAGATTTGACAGCATAGGAAATAAAATGACCTTTAACTATTTTTGTACATGTTCCCTTTCAGAATTTGAATAATTGGAAAGGAGGGAAAAAGAGATCTTGAAATTAATAGGGTAATCAGTATATTAGACTGTCTAAGAATATTGTCAATAGAAGACCTATGATATGAACTTACCTTACCAAATTTCACAGCATGTGATACAGAATTTGTAATGTAATCAACATGATTTAAGTATAGGCAAGTAAATGAATGAAGCAGAATAAGACATCCAGAAAGAGATTTCAGCGTACATGGAAAATTAATATTCAGTATAGCTGTTATCTCCATCAGTGAGAAAGAATGGGTTATTAATATATGTTGTTGGAAAAACTGTCAATCCATAAATAATTATATGAAACTAGACCTTATCTCAAGTCTTACACAGAAAATAAATTTGTAAATGATTAAATAATATTAAAAAACCCTGAAATAACTTTCAAATAGTTTTGAAATTTAGCTCTTATCGAATGAGAAAACTCTTTATTTACAAGGACCACTATTTTGGTGTCTGACTATAAATTCTCACAGTGGAAAGAACCCAGTGTATGATCACATTCGTTTCTTCTTGTCTAGGAGGGAAGTGGGGCACCCTTAGAGACGGCAGGACTGGAGACCGGAATGTGAAGGTAACTGACCTGGAGCAGAGTGGAGTAAGGACCTAGTGCTCCACGCATAAGCATGGTTTGTGTATTGAGACCGGCAGATGACAGAAGCTACAGAAATACCTGCACGGTTGTCCTACTTCCCTGCTGACTGCAAGATAGTACAGAAGAGGAGAGCAGAAAGAGCAGAGGGAATGTCTTCTCAGGAAGCCAGGGCAACAGCATTCTTCAGATTCTCTTGCTCAGTGGAGGCCGAAAGACTCCAAAATGTTTCATGTGCTGCACGTGAACCTGCTGGTGTCCTGGCTTTTTGAGCAGACACTTCCTTCTGCTATTTCTGCTGGTATTTCTGTAGCCTTTTGCTGCACAGCTGGTGGTCACTGGCAATGTGTATAAAGTGAATGGCCTCCCTTCTTGAAGAAAAATAATTATTTCTGTGTTTTTGTATACATCAGGAACTGAGGAGGGTGCTAGAGTACCCCATGGGGACAGACTGCGTAGGAAGTTTGAACATTACATTGACTGAATAAAATGCCCCCAAATAACTCAGAGTGAGAAAAGAAAGGGGGAGAAATAATGACATGTTTAATCTCCTAGTTATTTTTTCCCTTCCATCAGTGGAAATTAGAGTTTGTGAACAAGCTAATATAGAAAAAATGTTCCTTTAGAGATATTTTTGCATGCATGGCTTCTACTATATAAATATTAGTATCATTAGAACTTCCTGGAGAATTGTTATTGCTTTTATTTCCCATTATAATTTGTATAGAAACTCCGAACAAAAGCTATTGGACATCAAAGAGGTAAACTCATCTTAGAAAAACTAGTCCCAGTCCCTATGTATAAAATTTTACAATTGAAAATACTTGTTTGTTAATTTCTGCTTGACATTAACTGTATCATATGTTTTGCCATCACTTAAAATAAGAAATCTATAAAAAGGAAGAAAAATAAATATTATATATTTATAAAGAAAGAAAAATTTTAGTTTTCAGTGAAATTTGAAAAATAATCAGAAATCATGGCAAAAACGTCCTCTGTCATATTTCTATGACATTCTGTACTTCTGACCTTTCCTTAATCTTTTTATCACTGATGACTTTCTTCAGTGTTTGTTGGGAATGGGGGCTGAGGTTTTCTTCATGTCATTCTTTGTTGCTTTTATAGTTTTTCAATTTGTGATTGATCTCTCACGTTATCATTCCTGAGGCCCCTCTACATTGAGAAATATAGATGATCAGTAGGTTAGGAAAAGGCAGATCTTGGAGGGAACATTTTATTTTATTTTATTTTTTAAGATAGCAGAGTCTTGAAAATGTTTGCTTCTTCATAAAGGCAATTCAGTTCAGTCACTCAGTCGTGTCCACCTCTTTGTGACCCCATGGACCGCAGCATGCCAGGCCTCCCTGTCCATCACCAACTCCCAGAGTTTACCCAAACTCATGTCCATTGAGTCGGTGACGCCATCTAACCATCTCATCCTCTGACGTCCCCTTCTGCTTCTGCCTTCAATCTTTCCCAGCATCAGGGTCTTTTCTAATGAGTCAGCTCTTCGCATCAGGTGGCCAAAGTATTGGAGTTTCAGCTTCAACATCAGTCCTTCCAATGAACACCCAGGACTGATCTTCTTTAGGATGGACTGGTTGGATCTTCTCGCAGTCCAAGGGATTCTCAAGAGTCTTCTCCAACACCACAGGAGCTGTGCCTAAATAGTTAAAGAATCATGCAAGAAGGAGCAAAACTGAAAAGAACGGCAACAAAACCCCCACATCATTAAGGAAGAAATGAAAACACAATTTGGGCTCCAAATTCCAGGTGAGAGGAAAAACCTGGAGAAGAAAATGCTCACATTTTTCTTTAACCTGAGGAAAGATATAAATTGAAATGTTACTAGATAGCATGCTCATGGGCATTTATGTTCCTCACTCATATATAACAAATACCAAGTGGGCTTCCCAGTAGTTCAGTGGTAAAGAATCCACCTGCTAATGCAGGAAATATGGGTTTGATCTCTGGGTCTGGAAGATATCCTGAAGAAGGTAACGGCAATCCACTCTAGTATTCTTGCCTGGGAAATCCCATGGACAGAGGAGCTTGGTGGGCTACAGTATATGGAGTCACAAAAGAGCTGGACACAATTTAGCAACTAAACAGCAACAAGTGGAAACATAAAAAATGATTTGATATTCTGGATTTTAGTTCAAATCTAGGCCCTTTCATATGCAATACTACAGAATTAGTGAAAGTGAAAATGTTAGTCACTCGGTTGAGTCTGACTCTTTGTGACCCCATGGATGGTAGCCTGTCAGGCTCCTGTGTCCATGGAATTCTCCAGGCAAGAATACTGGAGTAGGTTGACATTCTCCTCTCCAGATCTTCCTGACCCAAGGATCGAGCCCAGATCTCCTGCATTGAAGGCAGATTCTTTACTGTCTAAGCCACCAGAGAAGTCCAAAGAATTAGTAAATTTCATATAGTTAAGTGAGAAAATATACTGTTCCAGAAGAGACCAAAAGCAGATGAATAGGAGCTCCTAAAAGTTTTAATGGCTAGGTTCCTGAGTATTGTGAACTTAATTTTGACATTAAGTTACTCAAGGATCTGAATTTTCAGTACCTGTTCTAACACAAGATCCAGTTCTATTCATCCAAATCATGATTTTCAGAAAAGACTGCATACTTGCCAAAGTCTTATTTATATTTTTGTTTATTGTTCATACAGATTCTGAGTGTAAGAATAATTATATGATTTTAGGGAAGATAAATTTGAGGACCAGAGAGATTAAATAAGCTACTGAAAGTCACACATACAGTATTTGATGGAAAAGAAAAAGATTCAATGCCTATTACTTTTCCTAAATCACAATGTACTTTGGGATAAAAGCTTTACTCTTCAAGCAACTAGTATAATATTTATAATTCACAAAAATTCATTGATTGATTATATAAATGATTTATTGATATGTTAGATTTCCTTTGATATCCATACTTTCTATATAATATATTTACTATTTTCTTAACAATATTTGAATAAGAACAACAAAAATAATAGCCTAATGTTAGGGTATGCTTCAGTTCCGTTCAGTTCAGTTCAGTTCAGTGGCTGTCATGTCCAACTCTTTGCGACCCCATGAATCACAGCACGCCAGGCCTCCCTGTCCATCAACAACTCCAGGAGTTCACTCAAACTCACCTCCATCGAGTTAGCTTCCCCAAATAGAGAAGTTAATTTGCATTTAAGACACTTGGAAATATTGTTTCCAATTTTTGTCATATTTTTTCTTTGACCTGTTTTCCTAATCAGCTTCTCTAGTCCTTCTACTTTATGTTTGGCTTATAGAGAGGTAAGTAGGGAAAATCACTTTTTGTAAAATAACTGAGGCCTTAATGCCCATTTCATTCTTCAATCCATGGAACAACAAGTCCAGTTTTGGAAAACCACCTCAGATCCAGGAGTGGGTCCTCACTAGTTAAGCCCAGTCACAATATCCATCCTTCTTGTCTGTGTTTGGTTCCGTGGTAAGAAAATGGTTAACTCAGCAGGACTGGCTTGCTGCGACCTGCATATTCCAGAGAAGGGCATTTGGTCAGCTCTCTGGAAGATAACCCTTGAGTCCTTGGAATATTCTGCCTAAGAGGTTTACCTGAGGCCTTGTTGTATGAGTGAATATGTATATCACAACAATATGATGTATCATGGATGCAGGTGATGATGTGTGAGTAGCTGAGGTCAGTCATATGGGGTACTGCCCCTGTGATGCTGTGGCTTGTATGAGCTTCCCAAGTTGGCAGCGTTTTGTTTTTTTTTTTTTTTTGTGTGTGTGTGTGTGTGTGCACTTGCTGGGAGAGTTAAGCCCACCCCAAGGTGACTTAGATGCGAGCTATTTCCAGAATTGCTGGAAACATGGGCTGTTTTTTCCTGGACTCTGCCACATGAACTCTTTCTTTTTGCTGATTTTAACTTGTACCCTTTCACTGTAATAAATCATTTAAGAGCTACTGATTTTTGTGAGTCCTTCTAGAGAATCATCAAAACTAAGGGACTTAGTTTTGTGTCTTGTGTCTTGCAGACTCCTGACACATTCAGAAATCCAACTCATGCTGTTCATTGAAGTGTTTACTCCTTAGAATTAAATAAGCATGTAGCCTTAGTGGGCTTCCCAGGTGGTGGTAGCAGTAAAGACCTCAGCTACCGATGCAGGAGACTTAAGAGATACCATCCCTGTGTGGGGAAGAGTCCCTGGAGGAGGGCGTGGCAACCCACTCCAGTATTGTTGCCTGAAGAGTCCCGTGAACAGAGGAGCCTGGTGGACTATGGCCATGGGGTCACAGAGAGTTGGACATAACTGAGCGACTAACACACACAGTCTTTTTCAGCCCAATCAGAATACAAAATTTAAATATCAGACTACTGCTAGATTTTGTGTTATTTCCACATTAAGCCAGTGAGTTTTAGTTTTGTTGCTTGTTTTTTCTGTCTTAGCCCCAGAAAACATTCTAAGTGAAACACACAGGATATATTATTCAAGAAGCAGTTCCTTTTGGGTTCAATGTTATTTCAAATGGAGAACTTATATGACCTATAGTATTACCAGAGTTTAAGAGGCTATAAGGCTATTTTTAAGGTAACATGCAGGTAATTGGATTGCCTCTTTAAATATAGATCAAATATAGGTCAACATTTTGTAAATATTATAGAGTATCAAACATGTTTGTGAGTGTGTGTATGCCTCTATGTGTGTATAATTTGTATATAATTAACAAATACATGTATTTTCCCCAAATGAGAAATTGTGGCACTGGTAAGTTATCTTCTAAATAAACATCTGCAGAAGTTGCTTCAGCTATAACACTTTTCAAATTAAAAAAATATTGCTTGCTAATGATGTTAACCCTGTAATTTGCATTCCTATTGTCAATAACAGTAACAACAGCGAACACGTTATTTCTGCAAAATATCCTTTGTGGCATTCAGATTTTAAAAGCAAACTGAGCAGAAATAATTAAACAGGGTAAACTTAAAAAAGAATGTGAGAAGGAAAGTTTTATATGAATACAATGTATTTTGTGTTTTATGTAAAATGTATATTTTATTATTAGCAAAAGTTTAGTTTCCTTTGGACAGGGGAAAATAGAATGACACAAGTGTCCATTTCACTGTGCCAAAAGAGGAGAGACACATATGTTTATTGAAGGAGTCTTTAAACTACTTTTTTCTTTGATCTTTAATATTGAATTTTTAAAGACAACCCAAAAAGTTGTGTAGCAACTAGCTGGTGATACTTTGCATATTATATCATAAAAAACATAATGTATTGTGACACTTGTAAAGTATTATATCAGATAGTAAGTTAAAATGAATAGATTTTAGAGGCTATTTTCTTACATTTTCTTGATGTGAACAATTTAAAGTTAATTGAGTTTGGCATTTAGATAATCGAGCTAAAAGACCACATTTCTTCCCCTCCATTATTATAAGTTTTACTTTATCCCAGCCCTTCCTCTTCCTCCTCCTCATCTTTTCCTCATTTTCTTGAATTTGCATTTAAAAACACTACATGCTCTAAGAACATATTTATATACCTAAAGCAAAATCTTAGTTATAAGATTTTTTATCTTACTTTTTCTAAGAGTTCCCAAATGCTCTTTAATATCAACTTCAGAAGAACTTTCTTTAGACTCAATAGTTTCTTGATGTCATTAAGCTTGAAGAAAATATTTAATTTTGCCTGTTGGAATAAATTCTATTAAAATATACTCTTTTTTAAGATTGGAAAGCTTGGTCCTATTTGGAGAAAGTTTGGTTAAAAAGTTAACCAAACTTTCTTTTGGTTAAGAAAGTTTGGTCCTATTTGGAGAAAGGCATTATCTATACATGAGAAAAATACAGAATAATTATAAAGCAAACGAAAACATAAAGAATAGTTCCAGAGGAAATTAATTAGACACTAAACTTATTAGTCGGTTGGGTTCATATCTGTTTATTAAAATCTACAAAACAAAGACTAAAATGATATACATGCAATTTTTCAGTTCAGTTCAGTTCAGTCGCTTAGTCGTATCCGACTCTTTGCGACCCCATGAACCCAGCACACCAGGCCTCCCTGTCCATCACCAACTCCTGGAGTTCACTCAAATTCATGTCCATTATTCTGATATATGAATATAATGAGAACTATTGTTGTTGTCCAGTTGTTAAGTCATGTCTGACTGTTTTCCACAACATGAACTGCAGCATGCCAAGCTACCCTGTCCTTCACTATCTCCCTGACTTTGCTCAAACTCCTGTCCATTGGATCAGTGATGGCATCAAACCATCTCATCCTCTGTCGGTCCCTTATATTCTTGCCCTCAGTCTTTTCCAGCATCAGGATGTCAGCTCTTTGCATCAGGTGGCCAGAGTATTGGCGCTTCAGCACCAGCCCTTCCAATGAATATTCAGGATTGATCTCCTTTAGGACTGACTGGTTTGATCTGCTTGCAGTCCAAGGAACTCTCAAAAGTCTTCTCCAGCATCATAATTTGAAAGAATCACTTCTTTGGCACTCAGCCTTCTTTATGGTCCACTCTCACATCTGTACACGACTACTGGAAAAAACATAGCTTTGACTATACATATTTTTGTTGGCAAAGTGATACCTCTGCTTTTTAATATGCGGTCTAGGTTTGTTGGAGAAGGCAATGGCACCCCACTCCAGTACTCTTGCCTGGAAAATCCCATGGAAGGAGGAGCCTGGTAGGCTGCAGTCCACAAGGTCGCTAAGAGTCGGACACGACTGAGCGACTTCACTTTCACTGTTCACTTTCATGCATTGGAGAAGGAAATGGCAACCCACTCCAGTGTTCTTGCCTGGAGAATCCCAGGGACGGGGGAGGCCGTCTATGGGGTCACACAGAGTCGGACACGACTGGAGTGACGCAGCAGCAGCAGCAGCAGCTAGGTTTGTCAGTCTTCCCTGAGGTGCAGCTGAAAAGAATTGCCTGCAATGTGGGAGACTTGGGTTTGATCCCAGGGTTGGGAAGATCCCCTGGAGAAGGGAAAGGCCACCCACTCCAGTATTCCGGCCTGGAAAATTCCATGGGCTTTCTTGTCCATGGGGGTCACCAAGAGTTGGACAGGATGGAGTGTCTTTCACTTCACTAGGTTTGTCAATGAGAACTATACTAATTCTTAAATTTAAGATGGTGGTGATAAAGACTCTCTCCTTTGCTAAATTTTAGTCATGTTCCTCAAAGCATTCGTTTTTGACTAGGCTTCACTCTTAGCCCCTGTCCTGTCCTTGAGCTGACTGTTCAGTCTTAACAAAGAATCCTGCTATCTCCCCACACACACAACTTTGATATCTGATCACTCATGATATCAAGTTCCATCCACCACTTTTGATATATAAATACTTTGTTTGCCTTTGAAAGAATGTATTAAGCCACCTTAACAAGAATGCCCTACGTTTTTAGTGATTTTCCATCCACTGAACTTCTTACTCTGTTCATTGAATACAAATTCCCACGTATATTTTCTGTATTCAGATTCGACGACAGTTTTCCCTATTGCAAAAATCATGGCTGCTATTGTAGTTGCCTGAAATAAAGGCTGTCTTATCTTCCTTAATGAGTTTCAGGATTATTTTGATCTATAACAGTAGCTAGTGTTGAGGGATTCAGTGAATGAATAACAAGTAAGGAGAAGTCCTGAATTTTATGCCAAATTATTAGCTGGAGCTTAGAATTCACACTCTAACACTTAGTTTAGTATCTTCAATAAAGTTCATTCAATTTGTTTGTTTGTTTTGTGCAAAATGGAAAACAAAATGCTAATAAATAGAGGAAAACAATAGAATGGGAAAGACTAGAGATCTCTTCAAGAAAATTAGACATACCAAGGGAACATTTCATGCAAAGATGGGTACAGTAAAGGACAAAAATGGTATCAACCTAACAGAAGCAGAAGATATTAAGAAAAGGTGGCAAGAATACACAGAAGAACTATACAAAAAGATTTCCATGACCCAGACAACCATGATGGTGTGATCACTCACCTAAAGCCAGACATCCTGAAATGCAAGTCAAGTGGGCCTTAGGTAGCCCTAAGGTGATGGATTTCCAGTTGAGCTATTTCAAATCCTAAAAAAGGATGCTGTGAAAGTGGTGCACTCAACATGCCAGCAAATTTTGAAAACTAAGCAGTGGCCACAGGACTGGAAAAGGTCAGTTTTCATTCCAATCCCAAAGAAAGGCAATGCCAAAGAATGATCAAACTACTGCACAGTTGCTTTCATCTCACACACTAGTAAAGTCATGCTCAAAATTCTGCAAGCCAGGCTTCAACAGTATGTGAACCATGAACTTCCAGATGTTCAAGCTGGATTTCAAAAAGGCAGAGGAACCAGAGATCAAATTGCCAACATCTTTTGGATCATTGAAAAAGCAAGAGAGTTACAGATAAGCATCTGCTTTGTTGACTATGCCAAAGCCTTTGACTGTGTGGATCACAACAAACTGTGGAAAATTCTTAAAGAATCTGGTACACCTGGCCACCTGACCTGCCTCCTGAGAAAGCTGTATGCAGGTTAAGAAGCAACAGTTAGAACTGGACATGGAACAGACTGGTTCCAAATCAGGAAAGGAGTACGTTAAGGCTGAATATTATCATCCTGTTTATTTAACTTATATGCAGAGTACATCATGAGAAACATTGGGCTGGATGAAGCACAAGCTGGAATCAGGACTGCCAAGAAGTGTCAATTACCTCAGATATGCAGATGACACAACACTTATGGCAGAAAACAAAGAAGAACTAAAGAGCCTCTTGATGAAAGTGAAACAGGAGAGTGAAAAAGTTGGCTTAAAACTCAACATTCAGAAAACTAAGATCATGGCATCTGGTCCTGTCACTTCATGGCAAATAGATAGGGTAATAGTGAAAACAGTAACATATTTTATTTTGGGGGGCTCCAAAATCACTGCAGATGGTGACTGCAGCCATGAAATTAAAAGACACTTGCTCCTTGGAAGAAAAATTATGACCAACCTAGACAACATATTAAAAAGCAGAGACATTACTTTGCCAACAAAGGTCTGTCTAGTCAAAGCTATGGCTTTTCCGGTAGTCATATATGGATGAGAGAGTTGGAGTATAAAGAAAGCTTAGTGTCCAAGAGTTGATGCTTTTGAACTGTGGTGTTGGAGGAGACTTTTGAGATTCCCTTGAACTTCAAGGAGGTCCAACCAGTGCATCCTAAAGGAAATTAGTGCTGAATACTCATTGGAAGGACTGATGTTGAAGCTGAAACTCCAATACTTTGGCCACCTGATGCGAAGAACTGACTCATTTGAAAAGACCCAGATGCTGGGAAAGATTGAATGTGGGAAGAGAATGGGATGACAGAGGATGAGGTGGTTTGATGGCATCACCAACTTGATGGATATGAGTTTGAGTAAACTCCAGGATTTGGTGAAGGACAGGGAAGCCTGCCATGCTGCAGTCCATGAGGTCACAAAGATTCCGACATGAGTGAGTGACTGAACTGAACATTTCTGTTTGTTTTTTTTTTTCTGGCAAAATGGAAAATACAATGTCACATCCCATTCTATCTATAAAATGTTGTTGCTCCATCACAAAGTTGTGGCTGACTCTTTGTAACCTCATGGACTGTAGGATCCCAGGTTCCACTGTTCTCCATATCGCTCTAAGTTTCTTCAGATTCACGTCTATTGAATTGCTGATGCTATCTTTCTATCTCATTCTCTGCTGCCCCTTTCTCCTTTTGCCTCAATCTTTCCCAGCATCAGGGGCTTTTCCAGTGAGTCGGCTCTTCACGTCAGGTGGCCAAAGTATTGGAACTTCAGCTTCAGCAACAATCCTTCCAATGAATATTCAGGGTTGATTTCATTTAGGAATATCTGGTTTGATCTCCTTGCAGCCCAAGGGCCTTTAAAGAGTCGTCTCTAGCACCACAATTCAAGTGCATGAATTATTTGATGCTCAACCTTCTTTATGGTCCAATACTCACATGCCTATTATGAAAATGATAGCTTTGACTATATGGACTTTCGTCAACAAAGTGATGTCTCTGATTTTTAATACACTGTCTAGGTTTGTCATAGCTTTTTTCCAAGGAGCAAGCTTATTTTAATTTCACTGCAGTCACTGTCTGCAGTGATTTTGGAGCCCAAGAAAGTAAAGTCTGTCACGGATTCCATATTTTTCCCTTCAATTTGTCATGGAGTAATGAAACTGGATGCTCTGATCTTAGCTGTTCCCAAGTTGAGCTTCAAGCCAGCTCTTTCACTCTCCTCTTTTACCCTCATCAAGAGATTCGTTAATTCCTCTTCACTTTCAGCAGTTAGAGTGATATCATCTGCATATCTGAGGTTGTTGATATTTCTCCTAGCCATCTTAATTCCAGGTTGTGATTCATCCATCCTGGCATTTTGCATAATGTACTCTGCATGTGTGCCTACTAAGTTGCTTCAATTGTGTCCTACTCTCTGTGACCCTATGGACTGTAGCCCCCCAGGGATTTTTCAGGCAAGAATACTGGAGTGGGTTACCTTGCCTCTTCCCAAACCAGGGATCAAAACTACGTCTCTTATGTCTTCTGCTTTGGCAGGCAGGTTCTTTACCCCTAGTGCCACCTGGGAAGCCAATGATGTACCCAGCATAAAAGTTAAATAATAAGGGTGACAGTATACAGCCTCGTCTTACTCCTTTCCCAGTTTTTTGAATCAGTCAATTGTTAGATATCCAGTTCTAACGTTTGCTTCTTGACCTGCAAGAAGTTTCTCAGGAGGCAAGTAAGGTGGCCTGGTATTCCCAACTCTTTAATAACTTTCCACAGTTTGTTGTGATCCACACAGTCAAAGGGATAAAGCAGAAGTAGATTTTTTCAGGTATTCCCTTGTTTCTTTATGATCTAATGAATATTGACAATTTGATCTCTGGTTTCTCTGCCTCTTCAAAACCCACCTTGTACATCTGGAAGTTCTCAGTTCATGTACTGCCTGAAGGATTTTGAGCATAACCTTGCTAGCAAGTGAAATGAATGGAATTGTATGGTAGTTTGAACATTCTTTGACATCGCCCTTCTTTGGGATTGGAAAGAAAACTGAACTTTTCCAGTCCTATGACCACTGCTGAGTTTTCCATCTTTGCTGGCATATTGAGTACAGCATTTTCACAGTATTGTCTTCTGCATTTTAGATAGCTCAACTGGAATTCCATCACCTCTACTAGCTTTGTCTGTAGTAATGCTTCCTAAGGCCCACCTGGCTTCATACTCCAGGATGTCCAGCTCTAGGTGAATGACTACACCATTTGATTATGTGGGTCATGAAGACACTTTTTGTATAGTTCTGTGTATTCTTGCCACTTCTACTTAATCCCGCCACTTATATTAGGATATTATCATTTCTGTCCTTTATAATGCCTATCCTTAAGTGAAATAGTCCCTTGATAACTCTAATTTTCTTGAAGAGATTTCTAGTCTTTCCCATTCTATTGTTGTCCTCTATTTCTTTGCACTGTTCATTGAAGAAGGGCTTCTTATTTCTCCTTGCTGTTCTCTGAACTCTGCATTCAGTTTGGTATGGCTTTCCCTTTCTCCCTTGCCTCCCACTTCTCTTCTATGCTCAACTATTTGAAAAGGCTCCTCAGGCAACCTCTTTGCCTTCTTGCATTTCTTTTTCTTTGGGATGGTTTTGATCATCACCTCCTGTACAATGTTATAAACCTCTGTCCTTAGTTATTAAAACACTCTATCAGATCTAATCACTTGAGTCTATCTGTCCTTCTACTAACCCTGGGGTTCTTCATTTCCTCCTTTTCTAGTATCTTTAGATGTAGAGTTAGGTTATTTAGTTGACTTTTTTCTTGTTTCTTGAGGTGTGCCTGTATTGCTATGAACTTCCCCCTTAGCACTGCTTTTACAGTGTCCCAGAGGTTTTGGGCTGTTGTGTTTTCATTTTCATTCATTTCTATGCATATTTTGATTTCTTTTTTGATTTCTTCTATGCTTTGTTCGTTATTCAGCAGCGTGTTGTTCAGCCTCCATATGTTGGCATTTTTAATAGTTTTTCTCCTGTAATTGAGATCTAATCTTACTGCATTGTGGTCAGAAAAGATGCTTGAAATGATTTCAATTTTTTTGAATTTACCAAGGCTAGATTTATGGCCCAGGATGTGATCTATACTGGAAAAGGTTCCATGTGTGCTTGAGAAAAAGGTGAAATTCTTTGTTTTGGGGTGAAATGTCCTATAGAGATCTATTAGGTCTAACTGGTCTATTGTATCATTTAACATTTGTGTTTCCTTGTTAATTTTCTATTTCGTTGATCTATACATAGTTGTGAGTGGGATATTAACATCTCCCACTATTCTTGCATTGTTGTTAATTTCCCCTTTCATACTTGTTAGTAATTGCCTTACATATTGTGGTGCTCCTATGTTGGGTGTATAAATATTTAGAATTGTTATATCTTCTTCTTGGATTGATCCTTTGATCATTATGTAGTGTTCTTCTTTGCCTCTTTTCACAGCCTTTGTTTTAAAGCCTATTTTATCTGATATGAGTATTGCTACTCCTGCTTTCTTTTGGTCTCTATTTGCGTGGAATATCTTTTTCCAGCCCTTCACTTTCAGTCTGTGTGTGTCCCTCATTTTGAGGTGGGTCTCTTGTAGACAACATATATGGGGGTCTTGTTTTTGTATCCATTCAACCAGCCTTTGTCTTTTGGTTGGGGCATTCAACCCATTTATGTTTAAGGTAATTATTGATAAGTATGATCCCGTTGCCATTTTCTTTATTGTTTTGGGTTCAAGTTTATACACCCTTTCTGTGTTTCCTGTCTAGAGAAGATCCTTTAGCATTTGTTGGAAAGCTGGTTTGGTGATGCTGAATTCTCTCAGCTTTTGCTTGTCTGTAAAGCTTTTGTTTCTCCTTCATATTTGAGTGAGATCCTTGCTGGGTACAGTAATCTGGGCTGTAGATTATTTTCTTTCATCACTTTAAGTATGTCTTGCCATTCCCTTCTGGTCTGAAGAGTTTCTGTTGAAAGATCAGCTGTTATCCTTATGGGAATCCCCTTGTGTGTTATTTGTTGCTTTTCCCTTGCTGCTTTTAATATTTGTTCTTTGTGTTTGATCTCTGTTAATTTGATGAATATGTGTCTTGGAGTATTTCACCTCGGGTTTATCATAAAGACAGAAATATATATCAATGGAACAAAATAGAAAGCCCAGTGATAAATCCACACACCTATGGACACCTTATCTTTGACAAAGGAGACAAGAATATAAAATGGAGAAAAGACAGTCTCTTTAACAAGTGGTGCTGGAAAAACTGGTCACCCACTTGTAAAAGAATGAAACTAGAACACTTCCTAACACCATACACAAAAATAAACTCAAAATGGATTAAAGATCTAAATGTAAGACCAGAAACTATAAAACTCCTAGAGGAGAATATAGGCAAAACACTCTCCGGCATAAATCACAGCAGGATCCTCCATGAACCACCTCCCAGAATATTGGAAATGAAAGCAAGAATAAACAAATGGGACCTAATTAAAATCAAAAGCTTCTGCACAGCAAAGGAAACTATAAGCAAGGTGAAAAGACAGCCTTCAGAATGGGAGAAAATAACAGCAAATGAAACAACTGACAAAGAGTTAATCCCCAAAATATACAAGCAGCTCCTGCAGCTCAATTCCAGAAAAATAAATGACCAAATCAAAAAATGGGCCGAAGAACTAAACAGACATTTCTCCAAAGAAGACATAAAGATGGCCAACAAACACATGAAAAAATGTTCAACATCCTTCATAATCAGAGAAATGCTAATCAAAACCACAATGAGATACCATTTCACACCAGTGAGAATGGCTGCTATCCAAAAGTCTCCATGCAATAAATGCTGGAGAGGGTGTGGAGAAAAGGGAACCCTCTTACACTGTTGGTGGGAATGCAAACTAGTACAGCCACTATGGAGAACAGTGTGGAGATTCATTAAAACTGGAAATAGAACTGCCATATGATCCAGCAATCGCACTCCTGGGCATACACTCCAAGGAAACCAGAATTGAAAGAGACACATGTACTCCAATGTTCATTTCAGCACTGTTTATAATAGCCAGGACATGGAAGCAACCTAGATGTCCATCTGCAGACAAATGGATAAGAAAGCTTTGGTACATTTACACAATGGAATATTACTCAGCCATTAAAAAGAATACATTTGAATCAGTTCTAATGAGGTGGATGAAACTGGAGCCTATTATACAGAGTGAAGTAAGCCAGAAAGAAAAACACCAATACAGTATAATAACGCATATATATGGAATTTAGAAAGATGATAAGGATAACCCTGTATACGATACAGCAAAATAGACACAGGTGTACAGAACAGTCTTTGGGACTCTGTGGGAGAGGGTGGGACGATTTGGGAGAATGACATTGAAACATGTATATTATCATATGTGAAACGAATCACCAGTGCAGGTTCGATGCATGATACAGGATGCTCGGGGCTGGTGCACGGGGATGACCCAGAGGGAGGAGTAGGCGAGGAGGGAGGTGGGAGGGTGGTTCAAGAGGGGGAACACATGTACACCCGGGGTGGATTCATGTCAATGTATGGCAAAACCAACCAATATAATATTGTAAAGTAAAGAAAAAAAATTATTCTTGAGTAAACTTAAAAGTCTTTTATTGCAAATATATATGTGTGTGTGTGTGTGTGTGTGTGTGAAGATACGGTCAATAGAGTGAAAAGGTAAACCACAGAATGTGAGAATATATTTGTAGATCATATATCTCATAAAATTAATAATAAGAATGTAGAAAGAGCTCCTGCAACTCACCAATAACAGAAAACAACCCGATTAAAGAGGACTTGAATAGATATTTATCAAAAGAAGATGTAAAAGTAGTCAGTATGCACATGAAAATTTGCTCGACATGGATCAAGTGGTGAAGAATCCACCTGCAATGCAGGTTTGATCCCTGGGTCAGGAAGATCCCTGGAGAACTAAACGGCAAACCACCCCAGTAGATTTTCCAGCCTGGAAAGTCCCATGGACAGAGGAGGCTGGAGGGCTATAGTGCAGGGTTGCAAAGACACGACTGAGTACTGGATGGATGGATACTTATGACAATTGATTTTTGCAAATTGAAAGGCCATTAAAAATTCCAAAGAAACCTGGGAACACTATGTTTTGTTACATGTTTTTACTAACTTATATATTAAAATTTTTATTTTACAATTTTTGGTATTAAATTTTTAAGCAAGGTCATCCATATAAGGTTTACATGTTAAATTATTGTCTTTGTGTTAGTTAAATAGATAATCCTGTTTTCTAACCATGTCACAAAATATATACATTAACAATCTCCGACTTATTGGCAGTCAATGGTATCAGTGTCATAAACCCAATCCTGAATCCAGCATTATTTTGTATCTTTAAACCATATGCAAAATATTATAGTCCAGTGAATCACCAACTAGTTTGGTTAATGATCTCTACCTAGACATGAAAATATGACAATTCAAAATCTTGTCCACTAGAAGGTTTATAATTTCTTGATAATTATTAACATGCCTTCTCTTCTTATTCAACATAAAACTTTTGAAAGCAGTTGTCTTCATTTCCTGTCTTTAAGATGCTTCAAATGTTTTCTACAAAATGTCCTTTAGTATTATACAATGTATGCCATCAAGGACAGAACTTATACCACAAACAGATTTCTTACCAGCTATTAAATAATTTATCAAAGGGTAGCATCTGCTAGTCACTATGAAAGTTGGCAGATGTGAAGCCATATGGTAATTGGTAAAAAAAATCTCATTGCATTCATCCTTAGTGGTAACTATCGTTCTGTTTTGAAGAAAAGTCCCACACAAGGGTTTCATATTATTTGAAACATTTTCTTGATATCAATAGGCTACCCAATAATATAAATTAAAATCTGGGAAAATGTTTCTAAAGCTGTAACATAATTATACAGTCTTCTGGAAGAAAATCTCAATGCTTTATAGTTTGTCTCAAATATAATCATTGAATACTAAATAGTGTGAATATATTTATTACATTTCCTTCTTATTTTTATTCCAAGTTACATTTTAGGCCTCACATATATGTATTTTAAATGTTCTTTAAGTAAAATCAAAGTTCATATGGAAAGAAAGATAGAAGGAAAGCATAAGTTTTTATTCAGTCACTTATTTAATTATATCCAAACTCGTCTACTGTCCAGAAAAAAACATGCATTGCATGCTTTCTTATAATCTTTGTTAATGATTAATTAAAGCTTTTAATTTTTAAAATTTTATTAATTAAAGTTTTAAATTTTCTTTGACTCAGAAGAACAAAGTTCATTTTGTTTTTCATGTGAATTTACTTTATTGGAAGTACAATGTGTGCCTCAGATTTCCACTGTGTGCAGTAATGGACATAAAATTATTAAATCAGAATAAACTTTTAATGGTTTAAAATTGTCTTGGTATTGAAAGTTAGACTTAATAGCATTTTTTTCTAGAAAAAAAATGCTCTATCAACAAATTTAGATGCATTTGAAACAAACCCCAAATCTACAAAATTGTGGTCAATTATTTAAAACATATAATACCCCTGGTTTACAAAGCAGAGGTCATAAAATAATTTTCAACCTGAATTATAATATTCCATCATAAATATCTATTGATAACTTAAGAAAAGTTGCATTGTACTAGTGCTGGGTTTTAAACTAGTAAATAGATGTCCTTTGCTTGAACTCAGTTGGAAGTCTCAAAAGACTGTCCTGCAATAGAATTGCCAGAATGAAAATAGAAAAGTAAAGACCAAAATTTGAACAGAAGACTTTTGTGATGGTTATATATTTTATACTATATTTTATACATATTCTTATATGTATAAAAATATTTTATGTATAATTATATTCTATTTTTATACTATATTCTTTGATACTATTATATACTATTCTTCTTGTACTCTATTAGTAAACAAAGCTACTATGACAGCTTTTAATTGTTCTCCAATCACATCAGTAGTCTAGAGAGCTTGAGTCAAAATCCAGGGAATCCCTTCACATTCTCTAGGGAAAGAGTAAATTGAACTCTGCATTAGGTCCCTAATAGATGGATGCGGGCTATCATATATTCTGCTAGAACCAGTGCCATTTAGCTTTGTCACTTTCTAGACTGTAAATTTAGATTTTTTTTGCAAGTGATGCTTATCTCAGATATTTTCTTTCAGCTATAGGTGGATACCATCCTATTAAATATTTATTTTACAACAAAGTACAAAATAGGTTGTTTGTAAGAGCTAAAAAAACAAACAAAAAAAAAACCAGCTCGCCTTCCAGGAACAATATATTCACATTTTACTTTGTTTCACTTGGGGAAGTAATAAAACATCCTTGCCCAGTTTTCATCAGGGATTCAACCTAGATTGTTGCAGAAAAAACTCACAAGAAAATATCTACATGATGACATCTGGAAATGCTCCAGACAAACCTCTTCTAATACACAATCCATCTGGCTCCTGCCTATGAGAAAAGCTTCAAAGAGAAGCAAAATACAGTGCAAATATTCTCTCAAGTGACACCCAAAGGGATCTGCAAACTCATCTGGTGTATCTTTGCTTGATTGAATCTTTGCTTCAATTTGGTATCTGTTGGTATGAAATTTCTTTTTTTTTTCTTTTAACAGTGTCCTATTTATGGAATTTTAGCCTATAAGTTCATTTATTTGTCTAAGTTTTAGCCTCTATTCTTTTCTTAAAATATTTCTAATATGATTTATTACAAGATATAAAGTATAATTCCCTGTGCTGTACAATAAGGCCTTATTGTCTGTCCATTCTATATATACTAGTTTGTATCTGCTTATCTTAAACTACGACTCCAATCTTTCCCCAACCTCTCCTCCGCCTTGGAAAACACAAATCTGTTCTCTATGTCTGTGAGTCTGTTTCAAACTTCCATTCTTTCTTGGACAATGTTATGTTAGTTTTTTATAGTGAAACACAAGGAAGAAAAGTTTGCTCCATCTTTTTTTAAATTGAAGGATACCTGCTTAACAATGATGTGTTAGTTTCTGCTGTACAACACGGTTAATCACCCATAAGTGTACATATATCCCCTCCCTCTTGAGCTGCCTTCCCACTCTCCCCACCCCCATCCTGCACCTTCAGGTCATCAAAAAGCACCAGACAACTCCCTGTGATATACAACAACTTCCCACTTCTTTTTACTCTTTAATTTCATGGTGTACCTGTTTTGACAGGATAAAATTGTCCCTACAGAGCCCCTCCTGTCTTGCCTTCATCTCCCTTTGCCTCCTAAATTATTACAAGGATGGAATAGGATGGTACATATACTGAGAAACTTTTCTTCCTTTTTCTGTTCCTTAAAGCTGTGAAAATGCATCCCTTGCTTGAAAATCCAATAGATTTTTACTCACTTACATTTTATTTCATATAACTTGTACATTTTGTACTCCAAGGCCAAATTTGCCTGTTACGTCAGGTGTTTCTTGACTTCCTACTTTTGCACTCCAGTCCCCTATAATGAAAAGGACATTTTTGGGGGGTGTTAGTTCTAGAAGGTCTTGTAGGTCTTCATAGAACCATTCAACTTCACCTTTTTCAGCATTACTGGCCAGGGCATAGACTTGGATTACTGTGATAACTGAATGGTCTGCCTTGGAAACGAACAGAGATCATTGTCATTTTTGAAATTGTATTTAAGTACTATATTTCAGACTATTTTTCTGACTATGATCTCTACTCCATTTCTTCTAAGGGATTCTTGCCCACAGTAGTAGATATAATGATCATCTGAGTAAAATTCATCTATTCCAGTCCTTTGGTTCGCTGATTCCTTATATGTCGACATTTACTCTTGCCATCTCCTGTTTGACCACTTGCAATCTGCTTTGATTCATGGACCTAACATTCCAGGTTCCTGGAAAAGGTTTTCACTCCAATCTCAAAGAAATGCAGTGCCAAAGAATGCTCAAACTACCGCAAAATTGCACTCATCTCACATGCTAGTAAAGTAATACTCAAAATTGTCCAAGCCAGGCTTCAATAGTACCTGAACAGTGAATTTCCAGATGTTCAAGCTGGATTTAGGAAAGGCAAAGGAACCAGAGATCAAATTGGCAACATCTGTTGGATCATAAAAAAACCAAGAGAGTTACAGAAAAACATCTACTTCAGCTTTATTGACTATGCCAAAGCTTTTGACTGTGTGGATCACAATAAACTGTGGAAAATTCTGAGGGATATGGGGATACCAGACCACCTGACCTGCCTCTTGAGAAATCTGTATGCATGTCAGGAAGCAACAGTGGGAACGGGACATGGAACAACAAACTGGTTCCAAATAGGGAAAAGAGTATGTCAAGACTGTACATTGTCACCCTGTTCATTTAACTTACATGCAGAGTACATCATGAGATACGCTAGGCTGGATGAAGCACAAGCTGGAATCAAGATTGCTGGGAGAAATATTAATAGCCTCAGATAGGCAGATGGCACGAACGTTATGGCAGAAAGCAAAGAAAAACTAAAGAGCCTTTTGATGAAAGTGAAAGAAGAGAGTGAAAAAGTTGGCTTAAAACTCAACATTCAGAAAACTAAGATCATGGCATCCGTTCCCATCACTTCATGGCAAATAGATGGGAAAACAGTAGAAACAGTGTCAGACTTTTTTTTTTTTTTTCTGGGCTCCAAAATCACTACAGATGGTGATTACAGCCATGAAATTAAAAGACGCTTACTCCTTGGAAGAAAAGTTATGACCAACCTAGACAGCATGTTAAAAAGCAGAGATATTACTTTGCCAACAAAGGTCCATCTAGTCAAGGCTATGGTTTTTCCAGTGGTCATGTATGGACGTGAGTGTTGGATTATAAAGAAAGCTGATTGCCGAAGAGTTGATTCTTTTGAATTATGATGTTGGAGAGGATTCTTGAGAGTCTCTTGGACTGCAAGGAGATCCAACCAGTCCATACTAAAGGAAGTCAGTCCTGAGTGTTCATTGGAAGGACGGATGTTGAACCTGAAACTGCAATACTTTGGCCACCTGATCTGAAGAACTGACTCATTGGAAAAGAACCTGATGTTGGGAAAGATTGAAGGCGGGAGGAGAAGGGGACAACAGAGGATGAGATGGCTGGATGGCATCACCGACTCAATGGACATGAGTTTGAGTAAAGTCCAGGAATTGGTGATGGAAAGAGAGGCCTGGTGTGCTTCAGTCCATGGGGTTGCAAAGAGTCAGACACTACTGAGCAACTGAACGAGCTGTATATTTTGTAAACTTGTATATTTGGAGAGTTTAGCTCTAAAATTCTTAACATCAAAGACCTTTTCAAAATTGCCACAGAGTCATACCATTCGAGCTTCTAACACTCAAAAATTGCAAATTGTGAATTTTTATAAACCATTGGCACCGTGATTAGGATCATAAATGTGTGCAATATATTTCACTTAATAGTAATGTCACTTACTGGGCACTCAGGAGGAGATTATTTTCTAAAATTTTTATATGGATTTTTCTCTCTATCTCAAAATAATTGAAGCTAGTACTGTTATTCTCAATATACACATAATGAAATGGAAGAACTAGGATTTTATGATAAATGTCCATATTCAAGTAGCCAATCAATTGTGGAACTGGCATCCAGTTTGCAAAGTGATTTTAATAGTCTGAAAATCATCCTCTAGGACTGAATTTTCATCTCAAAATTATTCATGTTAATATGAATTAATGAATAATATCATTAATGTCTGAAGCTGAGATTTTATAAAACATTTACTTTACTTGAATATTGTGATCCACTCCATAATTTTCTTTCTAGTACTGTTTATTTCTACAAAATTCATCTTCATATATGTTTATTCAACCTATATTCATTTATCTTTATAAATATTTATATATGAATGACTTTTTAGTTTGAAAATATTTGGTCTTGACTTTTCCCATTGAGATCTGTTCCAAAGAGAAAACATTGCAATCTCTGCTTTACACCACCTGCCTTTGGAATAATTAATTTCTGTGATGACAGAGAGCCCTTACATGGCCAAGAAGAAAATCAGGATCCTTGTTCATTGTCAAAAGTGTCTGAAGCTATTGACATTGAATCTAGAATCTTGACTTAAGTGTGTTCCCTAAGACCTCCTCATCATATCCCTGATCTTAAAACTACTCTCAGGACTTACTGCAGTGTCTTTTTGCTTCATTAACTACAGGTGTAAGCAGCTGCCAAAGGTCATGCATGTGAGGTCCACAAGGACAAGAGGATGGAGAGAAAATTGTGCTATTTCTCCGCATAAGGATAAGAAGAGCTAAAGTAACCATAAAATAATACTGTGGGAAGCAAGATGGTCTGTAAGGGTTATATGTGATGGACAGCACTAAGAAAGATAAAAGGGAATTATATTAGCAATATAACGTTTCTCTCAGTCAATAGGCAAAGTCCCCCCCTTGAGTTAAAGAGGTAAATTTTTCCAAAACACAAACACACCCACACAATTACTCCTTCTTCACCTTCCAGTTGGCTTATGATATGACAACATGCAGTTAGTTTGTATAGAATGATTTCTTACCTGTATGTTTTTTTAATTTATTCATCATATCTCAATTTTTTTTTCAAATGAACATGTATTATGTTTTTTACTGTCCATGTTCTTAAAGAGCTGTTTGTAAGTCAGTGGAAAATTCTGAATATAAATATTATTACTGTAAAATTACCCAAAGGAAAAGATGCTAATTTAGAAGCAATGATTTTAGCTAATAGTTGATGCAAAGGGATATTTCAATTGATTTTTAGATCAACTAATAGATCACCGACTCGATGGACATGAGTTTGAGTGAACTCCGGGAGTTGGTGATGGACAGGGAGGCCTGGCGTGCTGTGAATCATGGGGTCACAAAGAGTCGGACATGACTGAGTGACTGAACTGAACTGAACTGAACTGAATAGATTATATTAGTGGGTCCAAATTTAAAACTGTAACTTATGGGCACATATATTCGTATATACACACACCCACAGATGCACACAGGTGCTGACACAAATTTGGAAGTTTTGACATTCCCTTCTCTTTGTCTCCAAATCCACAGTGAATTAGCCAACTTCTATTTAAATGTATCTTGTTTGCATGTCAAATTGCTTCTGTTGTGTTGCACTCTTTGCGACCCCAGGGACTGTAACCCACCAGGCTCTTCTGTCCATGGATTCTCCAGGCCAGAATACTGGAGTGGGTTGCAATGCCATTCTCCAGGGGATCTTCCCTACCCATTGATCAAACCCACGTCTCTTATGTCTCCTGCATTGGCAGGTGGGTTCTTTACCACTAGCACTGCCTGCATAGTATCAAAAGTGTTTCTAGATTACAACAAACATCTAGAGATTTAAATGAACACATTCAGAATTCAGAATCAATGAGATATGGAGACCAGTTTTTTAAAAAAGTAAAAATGAAAGGCTGTAGCTGTGAATGTACATATAGAACAACTGAGAAAATATGGAGATTCTACAGAAAAAAAAAAAAAAAGCTGTCTGCACTGGTCACACCTAGGTTTACTTTTGGGCACTGTTTCAAACTGAAATTTATCTAGAGGAATATGTAAAATTTGGGGGTGGGGGGGAAATAAAGAATGTGGAACAGTGTTCAAACCTAAACTGATCAAGAAGAATATTAAAGATCTGGAAAAATGTGTTGATGGATTTGAACGTTTATTACCATAAAGGAAATAATTTAGTGGGAACATGACATTAGAGAGGCATAATTCTGTTCAGAGAAACACTACAATGGTGAAAACTATTCCAGTGAACTTTACTGTAAGAAAAATGTGTCTTAAATGGTTGTAATCCTTTACAGCTTCAGTGCCTTTCAAAAAAAAATAGAATATAATTGCTTTACAAAACTGTACAACATAGTGTATTGGCTATATATACACATACATCATGAGGAACGCTGGGCTAGAAGAAGCACCAGCTGGAATCAAGATTGCCGGGAGAAATATCAATAACCTCAGATATGCAGATGACACCACCCTTATGGCAGAAAGTGAAGAGGAACTCAAAAGCCTCTTGATGAAAGTGAAAGAGGAGAGTGAAAAGGTTGGCTTGAAGCTCAACATTCAGAAAACAAAGATCATGGCATCTGGTCCCATCACTTCATGGGAAATAGATGGAAAAACAGTGGAAACAGTGTCAGACTTTATTTTTTGGGCTCCAAAATCACTGCAGATGCTGATTGCAGCCATGAAATTAAAAGACGCTTGCTCCTTGGAAGGAAAGTTATGACCAACCTTGATAGTATATTAAAAAGCAGACACATTACTTTGCCAACCAAGGTCCGTCTAGTCAAGGCAATGGTTTTTCCCGTGGTCATGTATGGATGTGAGAGTTGGACTGTGAAGAAAGCTGATCGCCGAAGAATTGATGCTTTTGAGCTGTGGTGTTGGAGAAGACTCTTGAGAGTCCCTTATACTGCAAGGAGATCCAACCAGTTCATTCTAAAGGAGATCAATCCTGGGTGTTCATTGGAGGGACTGATGTTAAAGCTGAAACTGCAATACTTTGGCCACCTCATGCGACGAGTTGACTCACTGGAAAAGACTCTGATGCTGGGAAAGGTTGGGGGCGGGAGGAGAAGGGGACGACCGAGAATGAGATGGCTGGATGGCATCACCGACTCGATGGACATGAGTTTGAGTGAACTCCGGGAGTTGGTGATGGACAGGGAGGCCTGGAGTGCTGTGATTTATGGGGTCGCGGAGAGTCGGACACGACTGAGCGACTGAACTGAACTGAACTGATTCTCTCCCTTTGAGCCTTCCTTCACCCACCCACCATCCAACCCCTCTCAGTCATCACAGAGCACCGGGCTGAGCTCCCTGTGTTATACAGCAACTTCCCACTAACTGTCTATTTTAACATGGAAGTACATATATATATATGTCAATAGTACTCTTAGTTCATCCCATCCTCTCCTTCCCCTGTTGTGTCCACAAGTCTGTTCTCTAAAATTTCTGTCTCTATTTATGCCTTGCAAATAGGTTCATCAGTAACATTTTTACAGATTCCATATATATGTATTAATATATGATGTTTGTCTCTTTCTGACTTATCCTGAGTCTTTTAACATTAATGATTTTATTGTTCTCTTACACCTTAATTGAAACAATGCAAAGTGGACATTTATAAAGGAAGAAACTGAGGACAAGAAAGATAAAAAGTCATTACAGTTTCAAATCTCAAATACTGATTTTGTTATTCTAACCATCTTTTTTATTCACTACTTCACAGTGGTCTCTAGTAGGTCCAATGGCTTGGGCGATATGGCTTAGTTGTATAAGTGCCTAGAGCTGAACCTAAGAGAAGTTAGAGAGGAGCGAAGAGGAATACAGACTCTGGAACTAGATGGTGTTAATACCGATCCTAACTCTAACTCTTACTAGCATTTTCTCCTTTGTAAAATGGTGTTAAAATGTGTGCATGCCTTAAAATACTGGTCATGAGTTTGTCTGACTTTATCTCAAGTGGAGAACCTCAGGGTGACCTGGCGACATCACCAGCTTTTCTTCACCAGATCCTTCTGCTCTGGGGTCTAGGAATTGGAAATATTCAACAAGGAAATATACTGTTTCAAAAGTGAAATACACTCGAGATTTACCTAGATAATCTGAACTCCTAGTGAAATTTTCAAAACATCACACACAAAATGTTGTTTTGTAAGAATTAAACACATTATGGAAAGTATTTAGCAGTGTGTAAGAACTGTGTGTTAGCTAAGATCATCACCATCATTACCATCATCATTTGGCATATGAAATGTGCTCCAATAATGTTAACTTCTTAATATTGGCTCCAAAATGTTATTTTGGGGGACACTTTTTAAAATTTATTTTTAATTGAAGGATAATCACTTTACATTAATATTGTGTTGGTTTTTGACATATATCAACATGAATCAGCCATAGGTATATGTCCCTTCCCTCTTAAACCTGTCTCTTGTCCCTTTGCTCTTGAACCTCTTCTCATGTCCTTTCCCTCTTGAGCCTCTCTCCCACCTCCCTAGAGGATAGATTTATATTTGTAGTAGGAATTGTAACAATACAGGAGTTGAGAGAGTGTGTGGTGGTGGTGGTGGTTTAGTTGCAAAGTCATGTCCAACTCTTGCAACCCCATGGACTGTAGCCTGCCAGACTCCTCTGTCCATGGGATTCTCCAGGCAAGAATACTGGAGTGGGTTGTCATTTCCTTCTCCAGAGACAGTGGGTAGTAAGTTTGAAAATGATAACCTCTTGAGTTGACTTCTCACTCTGATAATCTGCTATGCATATTATTATATTGTAGCTGCCAAACAGAAGTCATCCCCCAAACCAGATATTTCCTTGATTTTTTTCCCTATAGGATGTATCCCTATGGGATATAACTCAATCCCATAGGTTTCTAAACTAGATTCAAAGTGAAAGGAATGGGGATGGGGTGGTTGATAGGAATTGGAATACTAATATGATCTTTAGTAGAGAAGGAGAATTTGAAATCTTATTTAGTAATATATGTTTAAATTGTGCTAACTGGATGAATTTTCTTGAAATATTCAGTTTTGTTCTTAGTATGCAGTATTTCCAGGCTTGCAGTCTCCTAACTTGGTAAAAAAAAAAAACAAAAACCTCTTACTTGCCTTCTTGTTCACAGGGCTGAAATTCTTAGGACAATAACCAAGTTTACATATTTACTTTCATACTCTAAAACACTCAGGATTTATTTTCTTAACAACTTTCATATATAAAGTACAGCAGTGTTAACTGTATATGCCATGTTGTACAGTACATCCCTGGTGCTTATTTATCTTGTAACTGAAAGTATGTAGCTTTTGACCACCTTCATCTAATTCCCCCTCCCACTACCGCTTGCCCTGGTAATCAAAGACCTAATCTCTTTTACTATGAGTCTGTTCATGTTTGTTTGTTTTTGAAGTGTAATTGACCTACAATACTATGTTAGTTCTTGTTATACAACAGAGTTTTCTATTCACTTCAAATCATCTCCACAATTGGTCTAGTTATGACACGTCACCATACAAAAATATTACTTAGTTGAATGTATTTCCCAAACATTTCATATGTGTGAATCATTTACTTTCCAACTGGAAGTTTGTATGTCTTCATCTTCCTCAATTTCTTTTCACTCCCTCATCCCCATCCCTTCTGCCAACCACCAGTTTGTTCTCTGAATCTATGACCCTGTTTCTGTTTTGTTGTTGTTTTTTTTTCATTTGTTTTGCTTTCTAGACGTCACATATAAGTGAAATCATACAGTGCAGAACCCTCAGACTGGGGATCCAGATGTGGGGCTCAGACCACTCACTGCTTGGGAAAAACCTCTACAATTGTAATTACCCTCCCATTTGTGTGTTACTTACCTGAGGGTGGTAATCTTCACTGTGTAGCATCTCCACTCTTTCCACTGGTCTTGTTGTGATTCCTTCTTTTTATCTTTAGTTGTATAAGACCTTTTCTGCTTGTCTTATGGTTTTCCTCATCAGTGGTTTTGCTGTAAATAGTGGAAATTTTGGTGTTTCCATGGGAGGAGGTGAACTCAAGGTCTTCCTGCTCTGCCACGTTGGCCACTATGTCATTTAGTTTTTCACTATTTGCTCAGAAATGTGTATGAAATATTGGTAGGCATTTTGTTATTATAACCATGTATATGAGACAGCAAAAGAGACACTGATGTAAAAACAGTCTTTTGGACTCTGTGGGAGAGGGCAAGGGTGGGATGATTTGGGAGAATGGCACTGAAACATGCATATTATCATATGTGAAATGAATCGCCAGTCCAGGTTCAATGCATAATACAGGATGCTCGGGCCTGGTGTACTGGGATGAACCAGAGGGATGGGATGAGGAGGGAGGTGGGAGGGGGGTTTCAAGATGGGGAACAGATGTACACCCGGGGCAGATTCATGTCAATGTATGGCAAAACCAATACAATAATGTAAAGTAATTAGCCTCCAAATAAAATAATTTTTTTTAAAAAAATCAAAGTTTATCTATGTGACAATGTTTTTTTTCCTGGTTATTATGCAAAACTTGAACCAAATCTTTAAAAATGGCAACTTGTGGATATGAATTAGTTAATTTTGACTGCTTTTCATCTCCTGTGCTAAGGGCAAAGTTTGAAAACATCAATAAAACAGTGTATTTTCTTTTTTCCATAAATGAAGCTTCAGGTTTTAGAATCTCTATGTGTGGGTGGATCTTCCATCATGTGCAGGAGAACCAAATACAACTAAACTGATGATTCACTCCTGCTTAGAGAAATGCTAATACTTCAGGTTTCACTGCCATCTTTTCAGACTGAAATAGTTCACATTCTGGGCACCAAACAGGGAAACAAACTCAGTAGTAAGAAAAGGATCAGGACATGAACAGCTGTGCAGACTACAGCACTTTGGTTGTGGGGAAGCTGAGGTATGTGTGGGATCTGCTATGGATCTGCTATGGCAGAGCAATAATGTCAAGTGAAAACATACAGGAAATTAAACTCGATAGACCGATAATGAAGAAACCATTCAAAATTCACAGTGGTTTTCTCTAAGGAGGCAATTATGGTCCTTGTTAAAATAAATGGTTTATTTTCTTCTTGTCTAAATACTTTCCCAAGGAATCCTATTTTAAAGGATTTTATGTAGATATTCTCACAAATGTTAAACTGATAATCTGCTGTGATCTTTCTCCATATCCTGCTACCTGTTGCTTAACACTTAATTGTTATTATTTCATTAATAGTGTAGTTATAATAGAAGGACCTTATTAGTAGTTTTATCACATTATTTTTTCCTTACTGATGAATGAAAATCCAAGAACCATCACTGAGTTTATCTTTTAGATTGCCCTAAACTGACTTTTTTATTCTTGAAAATGCTTAAGAAACAGGATTCTGTAATCTTATCTGGTACCACACATATTCATGAAGTTTGTTTGTACTTTTGTATTTTTCTTTATATCAAATCCAGATTGCTCCTATTACAAATTATGCCCATTTCCTCTAGGTCACTAAGGATAAATGCAGCAAATGTTTGACATTTTCTATGTATTGACATTTAGGATGAAATTTGTTAGAGAGAAGTATAATTGTGATACAAGGAGCAGAATGATGAAGAAAAGATGAACGTTTGTTAATATACATCAGGTCAATATGAAATCATTTCAAAAAAATTCACAAAAATTTTCTGGGATGACACTTCCCAATCTCAGATTGCTGGGAAAAATATCAACAACCTCAGATACCACTTTAATGGAAGAAAGTAAAGAGGAATTAAAGAGCCTCTTGATGAAGGTGAAAGAGGAGAGTTGAAAAAGATGGCTTGGAACTCAGCATTCAAAAAACTAAGATCATGGAGTCCGATGTCGTCACTTCATGGCAAATAGATGGGGAGAAAGTAGAAGCAGCAATGGATTTTATTTTCCTGGGATCTAAAATTACCGAAGATGGTGACTGAAGCCATGAAATTAAAAGATGCATGCTCCTTGGAGAGAGACCTATGACGAAAGTAGTCAGTGTATTAAAAAGCAGAGACATCAGTTGCCAATAAAGGTCCATCTAGTCAAAGCTGTGATTTTTCCAGTTGTCATATATAGTTGTGAGAGTTGGATCATAAAGAAAGCTGAGCAATGAAAAATTGAAGCTTCTGAATTGTGGTGCTTGAGAAGACTCTTGAGAGTCCTTTGGACAACAAGGAGATCAAAACAGTCAATCCTAGAGAAAATCAACCCTGAATATTCATTGGAAAGAGTGATTCTGAAGCTGAAGTTCTAATACTTTGGCCACCTGATGCGAAGAGCTGACTCATTGGAAAAGATCCTGTTGCTAGGAAAGACTGAAGGTGGGAGGAGAAGGGGGTGATGGAGGACAAGACACTTGGATGGCATCACTGACTCAGTTGACAAGAATTTGAGCAAACTCCAGGAGACAGGAAAGGACAGGGAAGCCTGGTATGATGCAGTCCATGTAGTCGCAAAGAGCTGGCTCCACAACAAAGAGTGACTAACAACAAACCCCAATAAACTTAATAAAGTATAACAGAATTCAATACACTCTGAAAAGTGAAAGTGAAGTCATTCAGTCGTGTCCGACTCTTTGTGACCCCATGGACTGTAGCCTATGAGGCGACTCCATACATGGAATTTTCCAGGCAAGAGTATGGTAGTGGGTTGCCATTTCCTTCCCCAGGGGATCTTCCCCACCCAGGGATCGAACCCGGGTCTCCTGCAATGCAAGCAGATGCTTTTACCATCTGAGCCACCGGGGAAGTTCATGTACTCTCTCTCTAGCCTTCTTATATTTTTTCAGATTAACATTTTATTTTATTCCTCTGCACATGTATTCAATGCTGTAGGCATTTAGCAGTTGCCTCACTATACACAACTTAGCTAGGAAACAAATCACTTAGAACGTTATTTACAGTTGTTCTGTGTTTTTAAATGTCAGGCCTTACATATAAGTATATAAAAGATTGGGATTAATTGAAACATTTTTAACTTATTCAATAAACATACATAGAATTTGCCCAATTTCTGTGCATGAAGCTCTTAATAATTATACTCAATGTAATCCTCCCCCAAATATTATGGGATAATTAGCATAGTTATTCCATTTTATATTTGAGGAAAATGAAAAGGGAGGACTGTTTGAAGAACTATGGCGTAGTCACTTGATGGTATGCTATGAAGCCAGAAAAAGGAATGTAAAAGATCACTATATCATATAGTTTTAGCTTTGAAAATTTATGGTTGATTTAAATATAAAAATATTTAAAAGGAACATGCAATTCCTAAAAACTGAAAGGCCTGGCGTGCTGTGATTCATGGGGTCGCGGAGAGTCGGACACGACTGAGCGACTGAACAGAACAGAACAGAACATTTTAGATAATGAATGTTGATTGTATATTTTTAAAATAATGTAGTTTGAGGGTAAATAGATCTGCAATAAAAGCTTAAAATTCTTTTCAGTGATTTACTGAGTGAAGTTACATTGATGAGTTATATTAAAAAACTGTATACATTTCATAGAATAATACACATATTTAATTACTCTTTTTAGCAACCACCATGTGCAATGTGACAGAATTTATACAAGTATATAATCAAACATCCATAATTCTATAATTGATATAAATTGAGAATGCCATATATATTTAATATATTATCTATATATACTTAATACACAAAATGCATACCATTTTTTTGGCTTTATTAGCTGACTTTGTCTAGCTATAATTCCAATCCAGTAGCAACAGATACACGTAGTGTTTGAATGTATTTCAGGTCTAAAGAGGAAACTCATTCATGAAGACTCTGATTCTTCTTTGCTAGAAAGTAATGAAGATATTGGAAACTAATAAGCATTAGTGAACTTGTGACAAAGGGAACAAAGACATACATTGTGGTCCAAAAGTAAACTGCTTAAACATCAGAAAGAATCATGAGTGTAGTGTATAGATATACATTGCATTTATCAATGTATGGCAAAACCAATACAATAATGTAAAGTAATTAGCCTCCAAAAAAAAAAAAACTGTGAAATTTCACTGATTGTTATATATAAACAGAGGAAACCAGCAAGACAACAGTGAGTCATTTTAAGCCACTTGACTAGAGCATGAACACTTTATTCTCATGATTAGCTATTTAGGAGGAAAAATCTAGGCCATGGCCAGTTTTACCCTTTGTTCCCTTGTGTAAACTGCATTTCAGCTTTGATGATGTAAAGTTCTTCTTTACAGTAGTTTTCCATTGAATAAATGTAGAAAGTATTATGGAAACAGAAGAAATAAGTGATAATCATGCAGCTCATTTGGAATAATTGATTCAAAGGTTACCAACAGATGAATGATTAGATGACAGGTTATCAGAATTTGTATGGTGACAGTATCAAGGGTCACAAGGTGAATCTTTTGATCAAACTTAGTATGGTTATAGAAAAAATTAAACTTTCACTGATGAATTTGCTGAATACCTTATTAAATTTGCTTATCATGCAAATTTTTACCTATTTTTTTATAACAACTATTTTTGCTTTAGTCTTGTTGAGAAATTAAATATACTTTATTATGTCTGAATTAATAGATGTAATAGATTCAAATTTTAAGGTAGAATTAAACACTGACTCTTTTGTTGAAGTGATTTGGAGGACCATCAGACATCTGTTTCATTATTCAGAGGCAGTAAATTTGGTTTTATCTACTGTTTTACGTCATCTACTAGGTAACATGTTGTGGAATGTTATGCCACATTAATTTCTTATATAATTTTATTTATGGTTATGCTACGTCTTTGTTTTTATATGGCTTTTCCCTAGTGCAGTGAGCAGGGGCAGCTCTCACGTTGAGATGCACAGGCTTTTCATTGTGGTAGCTTCTCTTGTTGTGGAGCATGGGCTCTAGGGAGTGTAGGTTTCAGTAGATGCAACTCCTGGTCTTTAGAGCGATCGCTCAGTAGTTGTGTTGCATTGACTTAGTTACTCCACGGTATGCGGGATCTTCCCAAATGAGGGACTGGAGTCATGTCTTCTGCATTGGCAGGCAGATTCTTATCCACTGTACCACCAAGGAAGCCCTAATTTTTAATCTCTCTTTTTGTCTTAAAATATTTTCAGTGCAATTATTTTTTAAATTACTGTATTCTTATTTATTTTTAGCACCAAAAGCATTTAGTATTGGGGTATAACTAATTAACAATGTTGTGATAGTTTCAGGTGAACTATGAAAGGACTCAGCCATACATATATGCATTCTCCCCCAAACTCCCCTCCCATCCAGGCTGGCACGTAACATTGAGAAGAGTTCCGTGAGCTATACAATAGGTTTTTGTTGGTTACCCATTTTAAATATAGCATTGTGGACATGATCTTCCCAAAGTCCTTAACGATACCTTCCCCTCTGGCAACCATGAGTTTGTTTTCTAAGTCTGCGCGTCTCTTTCTGTTTTGTAAGTTCATTTGTATCGTTTCTTTTCGATTCCATAGACAATGGGTGTCATATGATGTTTCTCATTCTCTGACTTGCTTCACTCAGTATGACACTCTCTAGGTCCATCCATGTTGCTGCAAATGGCCTTATTTCATTCTTTTTAATGGCCAAGTCATATTCCACTATATATGTATATACAATACCTTCTTTATCCATTCCTCTGTCAATGGACATTTAAGTTGTTTCCATACCTTGGCCATTGTAAACAGTGTTGCAATAAACAATAGAGTGCATGTATCTTTGGATTCACATTATTTTCTGGGTATATGCACAGGAGTGGGATTGGAGGGTCATATGGTAGCTCTATTTTTAGTTTTGTAAGCAGTCTCCATACTATTCTCCATGTGTGTGCTTAGTCGTTCAGTCATCTCCGACTGAAGCAACCCTATGGACCATGGCCTTCCAGGCTCCTCTGTCCATGGGATTCTCCAGGCAAGATTACTGGGGTGGGTTGCCATTTCTTTCTCCAAATCTGATAGTGCTATAATAATTTACATTCCCACCAACAGTGCGGGAGGGTTCTCTTCTCTCCACACCCTCTCCAGCATTTGTGTTTTGTGGATTTTTTGATGATAGCCATTCTGACCAGTGTGAGGTGATATCTGATTGTAGTTTTAATTTGTATTTCTCTAATAACTGGCAATTTTGAACATCTTTTCATGTGTCTATCAGCCATCTGTATGTCTTTTTTAGAGATATATCCATTCAGGTCTTCTGCTCAGTACAATTCTATAAACAGATTGTAGCCTTACAAACTCATTTATTTATTTCAGTTGAACAATTAAATTCATCTTTAGATGGTAAATAAAGCATGGATAATATAATATAATATTTTCAGAAATTGCTTTTCCCCCATTTGCCAAACAGATGTCAGAGAGACTTGAGAACAAGACGGCCATATGCCAACACTGTCAACTGTTTCATACCTTTAGTCTCTAAAGCTAAATCAAATTTACTCTGACTTTGTGAGACAGCTACAGAAAACACTTCTCAAGAAGCCTTCTCATTTTATCTAAATTCATAAATTTTTCATTTATGAAAGTTGCCATCCACTTAAATGTAAATAATGTCTTCTTCTGATGTCTTAGTTTCTCAAAGTAAAAGGGACATGTTTTGCCATAGGCATATCATTTCCATGAAAAGCCATATGGGGAACCAGACAATAAAAAATCCGTCAAGTTGGAACAAGATTAAAGTTAAGCACCCTCTAAGTTTGCCCCCATTTATGACTATCTTTAAAAGCTTCTTACCAATAAGGTTATTTGAAATGTGTATAGGACTGCTTATTTTTAGAAGCAAATAAAGTAAAAAATTTTGAAATACATCTATTAACAAACAATTTAATGCAGGATATTTTTATTTTTAGAAGTTTACTCTGTAGTAAAGTTTATTTCACACATTAATGAAGGTAATATATTTGAAACAACTCATGTGATACATTTATACAACGATGCATGCATATGTATTCATTACAGTTTATAGTATCAGTTCAGCTCAGTTCAGTTCAGTCCCTCAGTCATGTCCAACTCTTTGCAACCTCATGAATCACAGCACGCCAGGCCTCCCTGTCCATCACCAACTCCTGGAGTTCACTCAAACTCATGTCCATCAAGTCGGTGATGCCATCCAGCCATGTAATTCTCTGGCATCCCCTTCTCCTCCTGCCCCCAATCCCTCCCAGCATCAGAGTCTTTTCCAGTGAGTCAACTCTTCGCATGAGGTGGCCAAAGTATTGGAGTTTCAGCTTTAGCATCAGTCCTTCCAATGAACACCCAGGACTGATTTCCTTTAGAATGGACTGGTTGGATCTCCTTGCAGTCCAAGGGACTCTCAAGAGTCTTCTCCAACACCACAGTTCAAAAGCATCAGTTCTTCGGCGATCAGCATTCTTCACAGTCCAACTCTCACATACATACATGACCACTGGAAAAACCGTAGCCTTGACTAGACGTATACATATTAAAATAAGTTGCTTTTTAAGTCTAATTGATTTTTCTCATATAAATTGTTTTGCATTGTACCAAACTCCATATATATTTAGATGCACATATATTTATATGTATATCAATGTATTCATTTTTATGAATATATGTATATTTCTGTTTATATATATATACATACATTTGTGTTTATATGTACCCACATGTATATGAAAGGAAATTGAAACAGAGAAGAAGTTAATGAAATTAACATAAGAATTTAGTTCTGGAGGCAGTGAAGATAATATAGTATTTTAATCCAAAATCAGTATAAATGTCAACATTTCAAAGAAGAAAATATATTCAAGAAAAACAAGCAGAACAAAGACAATAGGGGTAAGCTACTTTAAAAACAATAAATTTTAGCAGATAACATTTAATGTTTTCAAGGATACAGAGAAAAAAAGAAATCGAGACAACATGGTGAAAGGTGTGATCGTGTGTATCCACTCTCTATCTCAGGCTTCCCTGGTGGCTCAGTGGTAAAGAATCCACCTGCCAATGCAGGAGACATGGGTTTGATCCCTGGGTCAGAAGATCCCCTGGAGAAGGAAATGGTAATCCACTCCAGTATTCTTGCCTGGAAAGTCCCATGGACAGAGGATCCTGATGGGTTACAGTCCATAGGGACACAAAAGAATCGGAAACAACTTAAAGACTAAATAACAATGATAACATATGACGACTACTGGAATTATAGAGCATGTACTTTTCTCTTATGATTTACCTTTCTAATGTAAGTTTCTCCTTAGAAGCCTTTGAAGTAACTACCTGGCTTCATCTATCTAATAATGACACAGACCGTTTCCACAATAGGATGCTGGAGATACAAACTAGTACCTCAGAACAACTGAAAGCCATAAACCATTGAGTAGTGGGGAAATCAGCAGATGTCAGAAATTACTGATAATATATTTGGAGAAGTAAATATCTTCTGAAGTCAGAATCTAACTTATAGTTACCAGTATATATTGAACAATGCCTGTCTGTGCTTGTTCATGTTGATGACAGGAGACAAAAACACATGTAGTTGATGCAGGGTCTATTTCTTTGCAAGTGGAAAGTGGAATTGCAGACACCAGAATAAAGTTAGGCCCAAAGAAGTTAGGCAATTTCAGTGCAAAAGCAATAAATGGAAATATAGTGGCCTGATTTATTGCCTTAACTTTAGTTCTGGATTGAGCAGGAATACACAAATATATCCCTTGAGACTCCTACCACAACTCTGCCCTTCTGTTCATTTGGAACTGATTCACAGTATCTCAGCCCATACTAAGCATGAATTTGTTTCCTCAGACATCTAGAAAAAAATAAACTCAAAACTAGTTCCTGGATGAACGTGCTATAAACCTAGGCCACAAGGAATTTCCACATATATATTTCCAAGATCATTTTCCCATAACAAAAGATACAGGAAAACACAATCTACTGTTAGTAAACAAAAGCAACTAAAGAAGTACTTAATGTTGTAATGACAATGTAAAATACATGCAATATTAATATTTTATATGTTAAAAATTACAGTGTATGACTAAAGATCAGGAGACTGTCAAAATTGGCCTGGCAGTTTCAGAAAGTACTAACTAGAGCTTTTAAATTTAGATATACATACATTTATATTAAAAAAAATAGATTATATTTAAAGCAAGTTATATGCAGCTAAAGGAGCCAACTGTAATGAAACTTTATCTGTGTAAATTACCTAGAATATATCTAAAAGAGTCAAAGAAATAAAGACTATGAAAGACTGAGAGGCATTAAGGATAGTAAAAAGAGTCTCAGTTTAGTTTAGTTCAGTCTCTCAGTCGTGTCCGACTCTTTGTGACCCCATGAATTGCAGCACGCCAAGCCTCCCTGTCCATCATCAACTCCCGGAGTTCACCCAGACTCATATGCATCAAGTCTGTGATGCCATCCAGACATCTCATCCTGTCGTCCCCTTCTCCTCCTGCCCCCAATCCCTCCCAGCATCAGAGTCTTTTCCAGTGAGTCAACTCGTCGCATGAGGTGGCCAAAGTATTGGAGTTTCAGCCTCAGCATCAGTCCAATGAACACACAGGACTGGTCTCCTTTAGGAATGGACTGGTTGGATCTCCTTGCAGTCCAAGAAACTCTCAAGAGTCTTCTCCAGCACCACAGTTCAAAAGCATCAATTCTTCGTCACTCAGCTTTCTTCACAATCCAACTCTCACATCCATACATGACCACTGGAAAAACCATAGCCTTGACTAGACAGACCTTTGTTGACAAAGTAATATCTCTGCTAACATGCTTTTAATCTGGGTTCCAAAGAGTATAATGGAATATACAAAAACAGAAAAAGATTAAAAGTGTCCAGTATTTTAAAAGACATCTATTCGTAGATTAAAAGTTCTCTACAAACTTTTAGTCTAGAGTGGTAGCCCCAATTAAATTCTATTCCAAACATGAGTATAAATAAACATTTAAAAACAAACTTACACTGAGTTTATCACCAACCTTGCACCGAGTAATCCCCACAGGATATAACTTGGGAAAAAGAAAAACAAATATTAGATCAGGAATTATTCTTTAAAACTGAGCTAAAATTCATGCTGAGTGAGCAATTATTACATGGAAAAAACCTGGAAGAGGTCAAAATTCCACCTATGATGGAAAAAGTAAGACTTTTAACTTTGGAGGATGAGAAATAGAATTAACTGAGAGAAGCTGGAAGAGATATTGGGGGTTATGTTCTTTCTCTTCCTAGATGTTTGGGTTACACAAGTGTAACCAACCAAGTTTCTGTACTTGTGAAAATATTGTTTGCTCATTTTATTATTTATAAATTTAACCTCAACTAGAGTATAAACACAGCTTACCTGGTGGCTCAGTGGTAAAGAAACTGCCTGCAAGGCAACAGATGCAGGAACATGGGTTAGATCCCTCTATCAGGAAGATCCCCTGGAGGAGGAAATGGCAACTCCAGTGTTCTTCCCTGGGAAATCCCATGGACAGAGAAGCCTGACAGGCTACAATCCATGGGGTCACAAAGAGTCAGACACTACTGAGCATGCACACACACACAAAGTATAAACATATGGTGAAATCTCATTAATGATATGTCTTCGGCAGTCGGCAGTGTTTAGTGTTGAAATGTACTGATACCTGTAATTTGCTTTGTGCTGTGCTGTGCTTAGTCACTCAGCACTCAGTTGTGTCTGACTCTTTGCCACCCCATGCACAGTAGCCTGCCAGGCTCTTCTGTTGATAGGGATTCCCCAGGCAAGAATACTAGAGTGGATTGCCATGCTCTCCTCCAGGGGATCTTCTCAACCTAGGGATCGAACCCAGGTTTCCCACATTGAAGATGGATTCTTTACTATCTGAGCCACCAGGGAAGCCCTCAACTTGCTTTCAGTTCAGTTCAGTTCCGTCGCTCAGTCGTGTCTGACTCTTTGTGACCCCATGAATCACAGCACGCCATTAGGGAGGTATTAAAATAAGACGCATTGATTAATGGATAAAATAATGAATATATGGCTATTTACATGTTAAATAAAATTAACAGTAGTTATATAGGTGTTCACTGTGTGTCTTTTGTCTTTTTTCAATATATCTTAGATGAGTTGATCAAATAATGTGCCATAAGAATCAACTTTGTTGGAGGAGTAGGTGGACATGGAGTACATCTCTCTCCACAGATACATCAGGAATACACCTTCAGACACAGAAGTGCACGCAGAACACCAGCTGAGAGTGTACAGGAGGACTTAAACAGTGGAAAATAATATATAGAACCATGCAAAATTCAGTAGGATGAAGGAACTAGGGAAAAAACAGGAGTATTAATAGGACTTGACCTACTCTCAGCAGGTAGGGGAACTGAAGCAAGGGTCCAATCCCCACAGAGGGGCATTTGTCTGAGTCAGAGGCGAAACATTTAAGGCTGAGAGTGAAACAGCTGATCTGTGGCTGCCTAAATGGAATGAGAATCAGACAGTGCTTGCAGCAGCCATACATATGCTGGGCAGGAATGAGGGTCTCCTGGAAGGGCAGCGGCTGGGAGCTGGAGGTTAGGGGTTGTGGAGCAGTCCCAGTGCAAGGGCTGCTGTTGACTGTGGAGAGACAGATTGAGGGGATATGAGGATGTGATAGGGCCATAACTCCTGCCAAAGAGGCAGTTTGTGTCCCTGGCACTTGGCACTGCCAGGGTCCCTGTAAACCAAGCAGGTGTACCACCTTCACATTCAACTCTCACTGGGGCAGAGCTGCCACAGGCAAAAAAAATATTGTGTTTATGCACACAGAGTTGCTTCAGTCTTGTCCAACTCTTTGTGACCCTGAAATGTGGCCTGCCAGTCTTCTCTGTCAGAGAGGGGGTTCTTCAGGCAAGAATACTGCAGCATATTGGCCAATACTGGCTGCCATACCCTTCTAGAGCACTATATTTCCTTCTGCCCTAGCCGCCAACCCTCCTGAGTACCTGGTGCTGCCAGAACCCCTGTAACCCAAGCAACTGCACCACCTCCACACCTGGCCCTCACAGGGGCAAACCAAGCCCTCCAAGGCAGCCTCATGTAGACCCACAGGTAGAGGTGGAAATAAAACGACATTTGAAACCTAGGGGCAGTGTGGCTAAGGAAGGAGACCCAAAACCTTCCTGCCAGCTGTACTAGCTGCAGATTAAATCCACACGATCAACTAAGCAGACTCTGTGCCTATGGAATATAGAAAAATGTTCAAATGGTCACTGAGAGCTCCCACAAAAGAAAACACACAAGCTCTGATAGCTGTGGACTTTGAAGGCAAGAACACACAGGAGTAGGACCAGATTAGAATCTGAACAGCCCTCACAGCAGGACCAGAGATCAGTACAGTGTTGGAGGGCATCCTAGGAAGGTAAGGTGGGCTATGACTCCCAGGGCGGGAAAGGACTCTGACAGCAGAGACTCAAGAAAAGCATCTATTATTCTTATTTTTTGACTTATTCTGTAGATTGTTTTGGATTTTTTTCCCCTCCCTTCCCCCGTTGTAGTTGTCGATTTTATTGGCACAAAGAAGTCCAATTAAGCTTTTGAGCTTTTTTATTTTTCTTTTTCCTTAGTCACATTTTTGCCATAAACCTCTCCCTCTATGTTGGGCTTTTGCACTTCTATGGAATTTGCCTCTTCTATTTCCCTCCTTTTTTTTTAAATTTTTTAAACCTATAATTATTTTTTCTACATTCATTCCTTCATTCGCCTTTCATACTGTTCTTTTCCCCTTGCAGTTAATCTTCAGTTCAGTTGCTCAGTCATGTCCGACTCTTTTGCGACCCCATGAATCACAGCACACCAGGCCTCCCTGTCCATCGCCAACTGCCAGAGTTCACTCAAACTCATGTCCATCGAGTCAGTGACGCCATCCAGCCATCTAATTCTCTGTCGTCCCCTTCTCCTCCCCCCCACCACAATCCTTCCCAGCATCAGAGTCTCTTCCAGTGAGTCAACTCACTGAGGTGGCCAAAGTATTGGAGTTTCAGCTTTATTATCAGTCTTTCCAATGAACACCCAGGATCGATTTCCTTTAGAATGGACTGTTTGGATCTCCTTGCAGTTAATCTTAAATGTATGTAAAACTTCTTTATCTACCTCTATTTAACAATGCATATCTATTCTTTCTTTCTTTTTTTTCCCCTTTCCTCTCAACATATTTGTTAGTTTTGTTTTCATTGCTTTATTCCCCACTTGGGTTTAGTTTTGTTTTCCAGTTTGTGCTTAAGTTAATTTTGTTCTTAACTGGTAAATATAATTTTTTATTTCCTTTGCTTGCTGGATTAGTATACTGTACTTTATTTTTGTTGGGCTGTTTTTACATTGCTCATGGGTATATATGTATATTCCATTATTTTAATTATTATTTGCCTGATTTTGCAATTGCCATTTGTCTGGAGTTCATCTTTGGTTTCTCATTTTTGGATATTTGTTTACTCTTCCTTAATGCCATAATAAACCATTTAAGGAATATTCGATCCTGACCAGAGATCAAGCCCTGAGCCTTTGGAGTGGGAGCACAGACTCCAAGACCCTAGATTAACAGAGAACTAACCCTCAGTTCAGTTCAGTTCAGTTCAGACACTCAGTCGTGTCCGACTCTTTGCGACCCCATGAATCACAGCATGCCAGGCCTCCCTGTCCATCACCAACTCCCGGAGTTCACTCAAACTCATGTCCATCGAGTTGGTGATACCATCCATCCATCTCATTCTGTCGTCCCCGTCTCCTCCCGCCCCCAATCCCTCCCAGCATCAGAGTCTTTTCCAGTGAGTCAACTCGTCCCATGAGGTGGCCAAAGTATTGCAGTTTCAGTTTTAGCATCAGTCCCTCCAATGAACACCCAGGATTGATCTCCTCTAGAATGGACTGGTTGGGATTTCCTTGCAGTCCAAGGGACTCTCAAGAGTCTTCTCCAGCACCACAGTTCAAAAGCATCAATTCTTCGGCGATCATCTTTCTTCACAGTCCAACTCTCACATCCATACATGACCACGGGAAAAACCATTGCCTTGACTAGACGGACCTTGGTTGGCAAAGTAATGTCTCTGCTTTTTAATATGCTATCTAGGTTGGTCATAACTTTCCTTCCAAGGAGTAAGCGTCTTTTAATTTCATGGCTGCAATCAGCATCTGCAGTGATTTTGGAGCCCCCCAAAATAAAGTCTGACACTGCTTCCACTGTTTCCCCATCTATTCCCCACGAAGTGATTGGACCAGATGCCATGATCTTTGTTTTCTGAATGTTGAGCTTCAAGCCAACTTTTTCACTCTCCTTTTTCACTTTCATCAAGAGGCTTTTTAGTTCCTTAGGTAGTATCAAATAATGAGAACTCACACAAAGGAAACCACTTGAAAACAAGATCTGGCATCACCCAGCCACCAGTAGCATCCTGTGCAGGACACCTCATCTAAACAACAAAGAAAACAAAAATACAAACACAATCATCAAAAGATAGAATTACCACCTCACACCCAACCTTGTTCACCAGAAGAAAAACAAACAAATACTCAGTACAAATCTCATTGGAAGGACTGATGCTAAAACTGAAGCTGCAATACTTTGGCCACCTCATGCAACGAGTTGACTCACTGGAAAAGACTCTGATGCTGGGAAAGGTTGGGGGCGGGAGGAGAAGGGGACGACGGAGAATGAGATGGCTGGATGGCATCACCAACTCTGTGGACATGAGTTTGAGTGAACTCTGGGAGTTGGTGATGGACACGGAGGCCTGGAGTGCTGTGGTTCATGAGGTCGCAGAGAGTCGGACATGACTGAGCGACTGAACTGAACTGAACTGAACAAATGTCAACCTATATGAAGTTAACACAAATCACTGGACCAACCTTACAGGGCAGAAACCAAAAGGAAGAAAGAATTCAACTTTTCTCGAAGCCTGGGAAAAGGAGACTGAAAACACAATAACTTAAAAAGAAAAAAAAGAAAGAAAAGAAAAGGTAGAGAAATAGGCACAAATGAAAGAAAAAATTAGAAACATAGAAATCCAAATAAACGAAGAGAAAATAGGAAAATTACCTGAAAAAGAATTCAGAATAATGATAGTAAAGATGATCAAAAACCTTGAAAACAAAATGGAGAAAATGAAAGAATCAGTTAACAAAGACCTAGAATAATTAAAGAAGAAACACAGAGACAAGCAACACAATTACAGAAATTAAAAATACTCTAGAAGGAATCAATAGCAGAGTATCTGAAGCAGAAGGACGAATCAGTGAGCTGGAAGACAAAATGGTGGAAATAACTTCTACAGAGCAGAATAAAGTCAAAAGAATGAAAAGAAATGAGGATAGTCTCAGAAACCTCTGGGATAATATCAAACGCACCAACAGTCGAATTATAGGGGTCCCAGAAGAAGAAGAGAAAAAAGAAAGAGTATGAGAAAATTTTTGAAGAGATTATAGTTGAAAATTTCCCCACCAAGGAAAAGGAAATAATCAAGTCCAAGAGGCACAAAGTGTCCCATACAGGATAAACCCAAGGAGAAACATGCCAAGACACATACTAATCAAACTAACAAAGACTAAACACAAATAAAGAATATTAAATGCAGCAAGGGAGAAGCAACAAGTAATGTACAAGGGACACCCCATATGCTTAACAGCTTATCTTTCAGCAGAAAATGGAGGTCAGAAGGAAATGGCAGGATATATTTAAAGTACTGAAAGGGAAAAATCTACAACCAAGTTTACTGTGTAACTTGCAAGGATCTCATTCAAAATTGATGGAGAAATCAAAAGTTTTTCAGAGAAGCAAAAGTTAAGAGAATTTAGTAAAACCAAACCAGCTTTATAATAAATGTTAAATGGCTTATATAGTCAAGAAATACAAGAGAAGAAAAAGATATCCAAAATCAAGTAATTAGAAAATGGCAATAGGAACATATATATCAATAATTACTTAAAGTGTAAATGGATTAAATGCACCAATCAAAAGACACAACTGGCTGAATGGATACAAAAGCAAGACCCATATATATGCTGTTTACAAGAAACTCACTTCAGACCTCAAGACACACATATACTGAGAGGATGGAAAAATATATTCCATGCAAATGGGAAGCAAAAGAAAGCTTTAGTAGCAATCCTCATATCAGACAAAATAGACCTTAAAGAGGATTACAAGAGGTAAGGAAGGGCACTACATAATGATCAAGGGATCAATCCAAGAGGAAGACATAACAATTGTAAACATCTATACATCCAACATAGGAACACCTCAATCAATACATAAGAAAAATACTAACAGACATAAAAGGAGAAACAGACAGTAACACAATAATCGGAGAATTTAACATCCCACTCACACAGATCATCTAAACCAAAAATTAATGAGACACACATTTTAAATGATACATTGGATGAGATGGACCTCATTGATATCTTCAGGACATTCCATTGAATTGCAGAAGAATACACCTTTTTCTCAAGTGCACATGGAACATTCTCTAGGATAGACCACATCTTGAGTCACAAATCAAACCTCAGTAAATTTAAGAAAATTGAAATTGTATCAAGTATCTTCTCTGACCACAATGCTATGACACTAGATATCAATGACAAGAAAAAAAAAAAAAAAAAAAAAAAACCTCTAAGAAACACAATAGCATGGATATTAAACAACACATTTCTAAATAACCAACAGGTTATTGAAGAAATCAAAAGGGAATTCAAAAAATTTCTAGAAACAGATAACAAAGAAAACATGAGAAATCAAAACCCAAGTGATGCAGCAAATGCATTTCTAAGAGGGAAGTTTATAGCAATACAATCCTATCTCAAGAAAAACATCAAATAGACAAACTAACTTTATACCTAAAGCAACTGGAAAAAGAAGGAAAAAAAATACAAAATTAGTCAAAGGAAGGAAATCATAAAGATCTGAGCAGAAATAAATGAAAAATAAATGAAAGAAACAATAGTAATGTTAACCCTGTATGCGAGACAGCAAAAGAGACACAGATGTGTAGAACAGTCTTTTAGACTCTGTGGGAGAAGGCGAGGGTGGGAAAATATGAGAGAATAGCATTGAAACATGTAAATTATCATATGTGAAACAGATCACCAGTCTAGGTTCAATGCATGAGACAGGGTACTCAGGGCGGGTGCACTGGGATGACCCAGAGGGATGGGATGGGGAGGGAGTCGGGAGGGGGGTTCAGGATGGGGAACACATGTACACCTGTGGCTGATTCATGTCAGTGTATGGCAAAAACCACCACAATACTGTAAACTAATTAGCCTCCAACTAAAATAAATAAATTTAAAAACAAGATTAATAAAACTAAAGCATGTTCTTTGAGAAGATAAACAAAATTGACAAACCCTTAGCCAGACTCATCAAGAAAAAAATAAGAATCAAATAAACAAATTAGAAACGAAAAAGGAGAGGTTGCAACAGACAATGCAGAAATACAAAGGATTATAACAGACTATTATCAACAACTATATGGCAACAAACTAGATAACCTGGAAGAAATGGACAGATTCTCAGAAATTTTAATCTTCCAAGAATAACCGGGAAGAAATAGAAATTATGAAGTATCCAATTACAAGCACTGAAATTGAAGCTCTGATCTAAAATCTCCCAAAAAACAAAAGCCCAGGACCAGATGGCTTCACAGGAGAATTCTATCAAACATTTAGAAAAGATCCAATGCCTATTCTCCTAAAACTCTTTCAAAAAATTGCAGAGGAAGGAACACTTCCAGACTCATTCTACAAGGCCACCATCATCCTGATACCAAATCCAGAAAAAGACAACACACAAAAAAAGAATACTATAGGCCAATATCACTGATGAACATAGATGCAAAAAACCTCGACAAAATTTTAGATAACAGAATTCAGCAACACATCAAAAAGCTCATATAACATGATCAAGTTGGGTTTATTTCAGGGATGCAAAGATTCTTTAATATTCAGAAATCAATCAATTTAATACCTCATATTAAAAAAATTGAAAGATAAAAACCATATGATCCTCTCAATAGATGCAGAAAAAGCCTTTGACAAAATTCAGCACCCATTTATGATTAAAACTCTTCAAAAAATGGGCATGGAAGGAACCTACCTCAACATAGTAAAGGCCATATATGATACGCCTACAGCAAACTTTATTCTCAATGGTAAAAAACTGAAAGCATTCCCCCTAAGATCAGGAGCAAGACAAGGGTGTCCACTTTCACCACTATTATTCAACATAGTTCTGGAGGTCCTAGTTACAGCAATCAGAGAAGAAAATTAAATAAGATGAATCCAGATTGGAAAAGAAGTAAAGCTCTCACCGTTTGCAGATTACATGATACTGTACACAGAAAACCTTAAAGATAGTATCAGAAAATTGCTAGAGCTAATCAGTGAATTTAGCAAAGTTGAAGGATACAAAATCAACACACAGAAATCACTTGCACTCCAACATACGAACAATGAAAAATCAGAAAGAGCAATTAAGGAATCAATCCTATTCACCATTGCAACAAAAATAATTAAATATCTAGGAATAAACTTACCTAAGGAGAAAAAAGAACTATACACAGAAAATTATAAGACACAAATGAAAGAAATCAAAGATGACATAAACAGATGGAGAGATATTCCATGTTCCTGGGTAGGAAGAATCAATATTGTGAAAATGAATATACTACCAAATGCAATCTAAAGATTTAATACAACCCCTATCAACTTACCAATGTCATTTTTCACAGAACTAGAACAAACAATTTCACAATTCATACGGAAACACAAAAGACCCCAAATAGACAAAGCAGTCTTGAGAAAGAATGGAGCTGAAAGAATCAACCTTCCTGACTTCAGGTTATACTACAAAGCTACAATCATCAAGACAGTATATTATTGACACAAAAACAGAAATATAGACCAATGAAACAAGATAGAAAGAGCAGAAATAAATCCATGCATCTATGGGTTCCTTATTTTTGACAAAGGAGGCAAGTATATACAATGGGACAAAGACGGTCTCTTCAATAAATGATGCTGGGAAAACTGGACAGCTACATATAAAAGAATGAAATTAGAACACTTCCTAACACGATACACAAAGATAAACTCAAAATGGATTACAGACCTAAATTTAAGGCCAGAAACTATAAAACTCTTAGAGGAAAACATGGGCAGAACACTTGAAGGCATAAATTAATACAAGATCCTCTATGACCCACCTCCTAGAGTACAGGAATAAAAGCAAAAGTAAACAAGTGGGACCTGATTAAAGTTAAAAGCTTCTGCACAGCAAAGAAAACTATAATCAAGGTGAAAAGACAATGCTCCAAATGGGAGAAAATAATAACAAATGAAACAATTGACAAAGAATCAATTTCCAAAATATACAAGCAGCTCATACAGCTCAATACTAGAAAAACAGGCAACCCAACCAGAAAGTGGGGAAAAGACATAAACAGACATTTCTCTAAGAAGACATACAGATGGCTAACAAAAACATGAAAAGATGCTCAACATTGCTCATTATTAGAGAAATGCAAATCAAAACCACAATGAGATATCACCTCACACCCGTCAGAATGGCCCTCATCAAAAAGTCAACTAACAATAAATACTGGAAAGGGTGTGGAGAAAATGGAACATTCTTGCACTGTTGGTGGGAATGTAAATTGATACAGCCACTATGAAAGATGGTATGGAGATTCCTTAAAAATAGGAATAAAAGGAACATATGACCCAGCAATCCCATTCCTAGGCTTATACCCTGAGGAAACCAAAATTGAAAAAGACACATGTATCCCATTGTTCACTGCATCCCTATTTACAATAGCTAGAACATGGAAGCAACCTAGGTGTCCACTGACAGACGAATGGATATAGAAGTAGTGGTATATATATATACACACACTGGAATATATACAGTGGAATATTACTCAGCCATAGAAAGGAACACATTTGAGTCAGTTTCTAATGAGGTGGACGAACTTAGAACCTATTACACGGAGTGAAGTCAGTTAGAAAGAGAAAGAAAAATACCATGTTCTAACACATATATATGGAATCTAGAAAAATGGTGCTGAAGAATTTACTTACAGGACAACAGTGGAGAAACAGACATAGAGAATAGACCTATGGACATGGAGAGAGGGGAGGAGAGGGTGAGATGGATGGAAAGAGTGACATGGAAACTTACATTACCATAAATAGGTAGCGAATGGGAATTTGCTCTATGGTTCAGGAAACTGAAACAGGGGCTCTGTATTAACCTAGAGGGGTGGGATTGGGTGGGAGGTGGGAGGGAGGTTCAAACGGGAGGAGATATATGTATACCTGTGGCTGATTTATGTTCAGGTTGGACAGAAAACAGCAAATTCTGTAAAGCAATTATCCATAAATAAAAAAACATATTAATAAAAAATGTATTGGAATCATATTCCAACATGAAATGATTTCAAACAAATTTATGTAATGACCTGACCTACATTTCCAAAAGTCAATCTGGCTTTCAGTGGAGAATATTTTAGGATTAGTTGTAGAAGCCTGTTTGGAGGCTATTGAAGAGTCTAGGTACCAGTTATGGGGGACCAGCTAAGGTGGGAACAGTGGAAGGGAGGAGGGCATGTGTGTGGTTTGAGATCAATTGGGAGTGGGAGCTGCTGTTATGGAATGACCTAGATGGACATAAGTAGGTACTGACTGAAAATGAAGACTCATTATTGCTGACTTCTAGGTTTCTGGCTTGAAACCTATGTGATTTCAATAACACCTTATATGTGAACAGTACTTGAGAGTTTATATAATACATTATTATTTTATTTATTTAGTCTTTGTTCTATATGTTAGCTTTGCTATGCAGAAAAGAAAACCAGAGTTCTGAAAAGCAGTGTTTATCAAAGTTTCATTGATATTAAACAGCAATTTTAAAACCTGTGTCTGAGTTTAAGCCCTATATACCATCCATAATCCCACTACTTTTCTACAGTCCCAACCATTTTTCTTCTTCAACAACAAAAATGACAACAAAATTGCTCTCAGATTGGTCATATATGGAATGTGGGTGGGGAGCAGAAAATATATGGTCTCTTAAACAGTTCAGTGAAGAACAAGGGCAAGAAAACAGGAAGCAAAGTTAATTGAGATGTAAACTTTTGAGTTAATTATTGGTTATGTTTTCTGTAAAAGTACAGTGCCCAGGGCACAAAAAAGTCTTACAAACTGTTAAAAAAAAAAAAAAAATCAAGACTGCTAGAAGACATTTTAGTTGTTAAGATCTATTTTTGTGTACTCCTTGACTTTTATCTTCTGTAAGCATTTTAGGACTCCCCACAGGTACAATAATACAGTTAAACAATAAATCTAAACACATGCATTGCTGGAATATTTTACCAGAAGTAGAATTTTTTTAATGCTAAAATTCCTTCTATTGGCACAAAAAATGAACATCTTACTATGTAAAGTAGAATTCAAAAGTATATATCCAGTGAAATAATTACAAAGTACTAACTGTGAAAATTTGGAAATAAAATTTCTTCTGTATCTGAAATCTCAGCAAAAATAAATGAGTAGAAAGAAAATCATTTCTTGAGTCAGCTAGAACTGAAATTGGCTTCACATTAATAAGATCATGGATATTAGAGAAAGCAGATATCAAGACCTTCTATTTTGAAAGGTTAGATTTCCATCATTTTTTATCTTCATTCTGTATGAATAGTTTTATTGTATTGAAACATTAAATGTGTTTGGAGGCAGTAAATTTTATATATATATATAATATATATATATGTATATAAAGAGCAATGATATAATTTCAGATTCATTGTTGCAAATAAAATTAAAGACTTTGGATGAAAATATTCAGATTTATATAAAATTATTAGACGTTTTGAATATTAAGATGAATGAAAGCTATGACAAACCTAGACGGCATATTAAGAAGCAGAGACATTACTTTGCCAACCAAGGTCCATGTAGTCAAGATTATGGTTTTTCCAGTAGTCATATACGGATGTGAGAGTTGGATCATAAAGAAGGCTGAGCACCAAGGAATTGATGCTTTTGAACTGTGGTGTTGGAGAAGACTCTTGAGAGTTCCTTGGACTGCAAAAGATTAAACCAGTCAATTCTAAAGGAAATCAATCCTGAATATACGTTGGAAAGACTGATACTGAAACTGAAGCTCCAATACTTTGGCCAGCTGATGCGAAGAGCCAATTCATTAGAAAAGACCCTGATGCTGAGAAAGTCTGAAGGCAGGAGGAGAAGGGGACAGCAGAGGATGAGATGGTTGGATGGCATCACTGACTCAATTGACATGAGTTTGAGCAAAATCCAGGAGATGGTGAAGGACAGGGAAGCCTGGCATGCTGCAGTCCATGGAGGTCACAAAATGTTGGACACACCTGAAGTACTGAACAAGAACAAAAATGAATGAAAATATTTTGAAGATGTATATGATTAAAGACAAATATCATACTAACTAGAAAGTAGATTTTCATAACTCAGAATTACAAAATAGGAGAATAGTGACTGAGAAGATTAATAAAGAATTGAGCATTGTTCAGTTCAGTTCAGTTCAGTCGCTCAGTCATGTCCGACTCTGCGACCCCATGAACCACAGCACACCAGGCCTCCCTGTCCATCAAAAACTCCCGGAGTTCACTCAAACCCATGTCCATAGAGTCGGTGATGCCATCCAGCCATCTCATTCTTGGTCGTCTCCGTCTCCTCCTACCCCCAACCCCTCCCAGTATCAGAGTCTTTTCCAGTGAGTCAACTCGTCGCATGAGGTGGCCAAAGTATTGAAGTTTCAGCTTTAGCATAAGTCCTTCCAATGAACACCCAGGATTGATCTCCTCCAGAATGGACTGGTTGGATCTCCTTGCAGTCCAAGGGACTCTCAAGAGTCTTCTCCAACACCACAGTTCAAAAACATCAATTCCTCAGTGCTCAGCTTTCTTCACAGTCCAACTCTCACATCCATACATGACCACGGGAAAAACCATAGCCTTGACTAGACGGACCTTTGTTGGCAAAGTAATGTTTCTGCTTTTTAATATGTTACCTAGGCTGGTCATAATTTTCCTTCCAAGACACTGGCATTATTATTATTATTTCTTATTTTAAATTTCAGTTTCTTTCTACTTTTTAAAAATTATGCACAGACACCATTTCACTTTCCTATCCTGGTTTCATTTTATCCCATGCCTAATTCTATGTTATGTATTTATATATTAGTTAATGTATATTTATATCCATTTATGGTTATATGTTTACCTGTGGTTAAAGAGAATGATTTTCAGCCCTCCATGGATGTATAAGTTATTTGCAGTCATTTACAATTTGAGATTCCTGAATTCTATAAGAGTATTAAGGAAATATATATAGAAGTTAGCAAATTTTAAAATTCCCCTGGTGATTTTGACCCAAACCTCACTCTTGGAAATCCCTTTTTTATAAAGACAGTATATGAGTATTTTTATTTCTCCAGATTATTACCAATATTTGGTGTTGTCTAACTTTTAAACTTTCCCAGTCTATTGAGTACAAACATCTTCCCATTGTTGTTTTAGTTACTATTTCTAATATAAGCAATAAGTATGTACTGCTTCTTGGAGAAGGAAATGGCAACCCACTCCAGTGTTCTTGCCTGGAGAATCCCAGGGACGGGGGAGCCTGGTGGGCTTCCGTCTATGGGGTCACACAGAGTTGGACACGACTGAAGTGACTTAGCTTAACGTGTACTCCTTCTTATTCTTGTTAGTTAGCGGAGTTTGTTCTTCTGCCAATTGCAAATTTATGCCTTGATAAGTTTTCACCTAAGGTTTTTTCTTTATTGCTTTGATTTGAAAGATTCCCTTTGATATTATAAATATTCCTTTTCATGTTTCTATAATATGATTTGGGCGACTTTTTTTCATAACTTGAAGACAAAGAATACCATAGGAATTCTATATCTAAACACCTCTGGAGACTTTTGTTGTTTTCCTAAGTGTGTATGTATTGTTCCTTGTCTTTCCCACTAGTCTTTCCTACTTAACTGTACAGTCTTTATGGACAGAGTACATACATGTTTCATCTGTGAAATGTACAACATGCCTGAAAAATGTCAGTACAGATTTAACACATTTAATATTTTTATTTGTCTATTTTTAACTTTTTTATTTTCCTTTTTAATTGGAGGATAATTGCTTTACAATTATGTGTTAGTTTCTGCTGCACATGAATCAGCTGTAAGTATTTAAATATATATGATATTTTGACACAAAAAATAACTATATCCTCAATTGATAGATAATTATTAAGAATCATCTTTAAGGAAGGATCATTTTCTTTATATATGTGTGTGTGTGTGTGTGAATATTTATATATTGATTTATTTGCCACTGTTGGGTCTTAGTTGTGGCATGTGGTCTCCAGTAGTTGTGGTGTCTTAGTTGCCCCTTGCCATGTGGGATCTTAGTCCCCTGACCAGGGATTGAATCCATGTATGCTGCATTGCAAAGCGGATTCTTAACCACTGCCACAGTCCCAAGGAAGGATCATTTTCTGATTTTTAGCAGATAACTTAGAAATGTTCAAAAATTGTCCTTGTGATAACAAAACTTTTAAATTCATTCTTGCTTGTTTCTATAAAGAATTTTGTTCTACACTACTTCTTTAAAAATGAAAAATAATAATATGATTGTTTAGTTATATGTTTAGATATAAAAGGGCAAATTTGAATATGTAAGCTATCTATGCTTAAAGATTTTATGGGACACACCATTGGATTCTTGTAAAATTTTAAGATTTATTATAGGATTGCATTTGTTAAAAATCTGAGTCACATTTATTAGTTTCAGTCAATTATTCAGTCATTTGAGTAGGAAATGAGTAGATTATATCAAGGCAAATAATTCTACGTTTGTTATTCAGTAGCTCAGTTGTGTCCTACTCCTTGTGACCCCATGGACTGCAGCATGCCTGGGCTCCCTGTCCTTCACCATCTCCTGGAGCTTGCTCAAGCGCATGTCTGTTGAATCAGTGATGCCATACAACCATTTCATCTTCTGTTATCTTCTCCTCCTGCCTTGTATCTCTCCCAGCATCAGGGTCTTTTCCAGTGAGTCATCTCTTTGCATTAGTTGGCCAAAGTATTGGAGCTTCAGCTTCAGCATCAGTCCTTCCAGTGTATATTCAGGATTGATTTCCTTGAATATTGACTGGCTTGATCCCATTGCAGTCCAAGGAACTGTCAAGAGTTTTCTCCAAATTCTACCTAAAATGTGTATAATAGCTGGGTCTGTCAGTCTGCCATCTGTTACAAATATTACCATCTTGTTTTCATGAGCTCCCAAGTCTTACCCATGTTTTCCTCATGATTTAAGATTCACCAGTCATTTGACAAGTATCAATATACTGTGGGTATGTGTCTGTTGGGTTGGAAGAGATTGGAAAAAAAAGATTAAATTTAGAGATTATCCATTTATTTATTTGTAAGAGATTCTGCTACCCAATGAAACCAATTATTTAAACAAATATTTTTATATTGTTAGATTAGCTGCAGCAATTATTTCTAAATGTTTGTTTTATATTTAAATGCTAACTATAAAGTCTTTGTAGCTCAGTCGGTAAAGAATCTGCCTGCAGTGCTGGAGACCCGGGTTTGATCCCCGGATTGGGAAGATCCCCTGGAGAAGGAAATGGCAACCCACTCCAGTATCCTTGCCTGGAAAATCTCATGGACAGAGGAGCCTGGTGGGCTGCAGTCCATGGGGTTGCAAAGAGTCAGGCACGACTGAGCGACTAACACTTGTCTTTTTCTAATGAACATACTATGTTAAATTATATTATTTTGTTAATGCAAGCAGTAAAACAAATGCTATGTTTATATATTTTGGCATAAAATATTTTGTTTTCATTTTCTATGAGAACATGAACATTCACCATTGCTTATTTTTTTAGTTTTTTTTTTAAATTGAAATATAGTTGATTTACAATGTTGTGCCAATCTCTGCTATACAGCAAAGTGATTCAGTTATACACACATTCTTTTTATTATATATTCTTTTTCATTACTGTTTACCATAGGTTATTGAATATAGTTCCCTCTGCTATACCGTAGTAGGACCATGTTGTTTACCCATTCTATATATAATAGTTTGCATCTTTTAATCCCACACTCCTAGTCCTTCCCTCCCGCACTCCTTTCCCCACTGACAACCACAAGTCTGTTCTCTATGCCTATGAGTCTGTTTCTGTTTTGTAGATAGGTTCACTTGTTCTATATTTTAGAATAGACTACACATGTATGTGATATTACATGGTATTTGTCCATATGAATTTCTGACTTATTTCACTTAGTAGGATAATCTCTAGTTTTATCCATGTTGCTGCAAATGAACATTATTTCATTCTTTTTGATAGCTGAGTAATATTCCATTGCATGTATGTACCACATCTTCCTTATCCCTTAATCTGTCAGTGGACAATTAGGTTGTTTTCATATCTTGGCTATTGCAAATAAGATTGTTGTGAACAATACTATTGTGCATGCATATTTTAAAATGAGAGTTTTGTCCAGGTACATTCCAAGGAGTGAGATTTGTCAATAATATAGTCATTCTATTTTTAAATATCTGAGGAACCTCCACATTGTTTTTCATAGTGACTGTACCAATTTACATTCCCACAAACAATATAGAAGGGTTTCCTTTTCTTCACACCCTTTCTAGCATTTGTTATTTGTAGACTTTTTAATGATGTCCATCTGACTGGTGTGAGTTGGTACTTCACAAAAGTTTCGATTTTCATTTCTACAGTAATTAGTGATGTTGAGCATCTTTTCATATGCCTAGTGGTCATTCCTATGTCTTCATTGGTGAAATGTCTATTAAGGTCTTCTGCCAAATTTTTGATTGAATTGCTTGTTGTTGTTGTTTTTTTGTTGAGTTGTATGATCTATGTGTATGTTTAGAGATTAACCCTTGTCTGTCGTATCTTTTGCAAATACTTTCTCTTCTCCCATGCCTTAAATTGTCTTTTTGTGTATGTATGTGGGGTTACATTTGCTGTGAAAAAACTTGTAAGTTTGACTAGGTCCCATTTGTTTAGTTTTGTTTTTATTCCTATTGCCTTGCCATTACTTTTTATATCAGAGTTCTATTGCAGGATAAAGAAACTATTTAAAATATTTTAAGTAAAAAACTTCAATAATAATGTAAGTGCTTATGCTATTATTAGAAAGGCTAGAGGAATTGTCTTTAGTCGAGGTCTACAGGAATGACTGAAAGATGCTTTAGCAGAGGGACTGCTGCTTCCAGCACTATCAAGAAGAAAGGGAGGGAAGAGAACTCCACAATTTCACACAGTTGTATTGCTGCCAGAAAAACAACCAAGCCAAAATCATTTCTGCCTTCCAAATCTAATTTGGCAGAAACCAATCTCCTGATAAGGACTTCCTTGGTGGCTCAGTGGTAAGGAATCCACCTGCCAAGGCAGGAGACCTGGGTTGGGTAGATCCCTTCCTGAAGGAAATGGCAACATTCTCCAATATTTTTGCCTCAGAAAATCCCGTGGACACAGAAGCCTGGCTGGCTAAAGTCTATAGGGTCACAAAAGAGTCAAACATGACTTACCAACTAAACAGCAACAACAACAAATCTTCTGATAGGAGTCTGGGAACTGTGTGTTTTAACATTTTACCTTTCCAGGATAAGAAGGCAAAATGAATAAAAGGGTGAAGAATGAGAGAATTAATTCTTCATATTCATCACAATTCTAAATTACCTTTTTTTTTTTTTTCAAGTCACTATTGATTGTATGGTCTTTTCTAAATTAGAACAACAAAATGAAAATAAAGACAAACAAATATTCTAATGGGTACCTGTATGCATGAAATCAAATTGCTTTATCCAAGAGGAAATACTTTTGTTGATGCAAACTTCATTTGCAGTTGTTACAAAATTCAAATTTTCTAACATGCTAACCTGTTACTTTGAATTGCATGTTAAAATGTATACTGGTTGAAATACCCCAACAATGAACTTCACACTCCATATAGCCTCAAATAGAGTCAAAGGCTTTCAAGAAGCCATCACACTTTGAAAATATTAGAAAATGGAAGGGGTATGAGAGTGAAAAAAAGGAGAAATAAAGTACCTGATTTAGGAAATGTTTCTGTCCAGCAACAGAGTCACAGGTGTGTTTATAGTCAATTCAATATTGCTGCTCTTTCACGAAATTCAATTAGTCTTAGTGACTATAGGATTCTAAGTTTTTCCACTTGTTTTCTTGTCTTCTGTGGTCTTCTTCATAGTATCAGGCAATTAGGTGCATTTTTTTTAATACCACAAATGCCAAAATCAACCCACTCTGGTGGCATCTTGGGTTTGACTATTTTCTAACCATGTTTTCTTGCACAGTTTGCTTACTCTTTGTTCCTCAATTTCTTCATCTATAAAATGGGGACCTTTTACAGGATTGTTGTAGTGTTTAAATGTGATTCTGTAAAGTTCTTTGTATAATAAGGACTCAATAATTAATTCATAGCAAATCTGAATCAATCAGAGTTATTATAGTATTGTAATTTAAAGAGGCTTTTTCTCTTAGAGAATTGTGGAAACATTGTGTAATAAACTCCAAGTGCACACAGAACAGGTGTTTGCATGTTCATTCACTTAGCAGTTAATATTTATTGATCTATTTGAGAAACATAACTATATTTTTGTTTGTTTCTGATTTATTTATTTATTTATAATTTATTTATTTTAATTGGAGGCTACAGCAAAAGAGACAGAGATGTATAGAACAGTCTTTTGGACTCTGTGGGAGAGGGTGAGGGTGGGATGATTTGGGAGAATGACATTGAAACATGTATATTATCATATGTGAAATGAATCGCCAGTCCAGGTTCGACGCATGATACAGGATGCTCGGGGCTGGTGCACTGGGATGAACCAGAGGGATGGGATGGAGAGGGAGGTGGGAGGGAGTTCAAGATGGGGAACAGATGTACACCCGGGGCAGATTCATGTCAATGTATGGCAAAACCAATACAATATTGTAAAGTAGCTAAAATTGCATTAAATTCCTACAACATATTTCACACTTGTACATACACAATATACCATGAAAATAATGTAGTAGTCATTTAACTCTAAGTTTATTTTAGTTCTTATAAGCAGAAAAAATAGGAAAAAAGTTAAGTGATGAGGCACAAACATATAAAAGATTGAATTATTTATTTGAATGAGATGATAGTAAGTATTATGACTTATGAGAGAGTATTATGACTAGCATATTCCTATGACATATGTGCATTGCTTATTAAATTCATTATATAAGGTGAAAATTCACCAACAGTGATAATTTCAGTGAAACTATTTTTAAGGATGAAAGCTAAGCTCCAAACTTGCTTTACTATATAAATCACAAAATTTCCTTGAAGATAAGAAATTTTTTAGGTACAGAACTGGCATTCAACTTATGATCTATATACATTTGTATGTAATTAAATTATAACATAAGTCATATACCACAATTTTTAAATTGTGACAAAAACTGAATGTAAATTTAAAAAATCATGAGAGAGTTCAGAAAGTTTCATTGTATAATGTGTAAATGTGTATATAAATGATTCATCAATACTTAAAGGGAATTATGAATAAATGCCAAAAGTTAGTTTTGAAAATAAAACCTAGAATTTAATATCATAGTATTTGAAGGGAATAGTTTTTAAATAATATAGATGATGGGGATTTTTATTCTCATATTTACTTTAACAGTTGATTCATTTACCTATTGGAAAATAAATCATTATAGAACGCTGTAATTATATGAACTATATATATTTGCATGTTTTCCAGTCATTTTCCAACACTTTATTTTGTTATGCTGCCAGCAGGATTTTGAAATACAGTTAGGTTTGATCTATTATTGATGGATGACCTTTTGACTAGATTGGGTGACATCAGTGCTAATAAGCTGGAGGATGTGATGTCTAATGAACCTGTATATAAAATAATAATATTAGATTTAGTTGGGATTCTATAATTAGAGTACAGTCAAGTATTTTGAAGCTAACCTATTTTAGAGAAAAGTTTTATTGATTACATGAGAAAGGGCACTTTTTAATCATTTTTACATCACTCTATTGCCTAAGGCATCAAAATCCATTATATGAGGATTATAAGCTTTGCTTTCAACTAGATTTTAAATTGATTCTTGATGTATTGTCAACAAAAGCTCTGGAAGATCTATCAGAGCTACTAAGCCATATTAAAATTAACTTATTTATTTTTAATTGTTCATATCGTGGCTCTCTGAGATGTTGCTGTTCGTAAATCTAAATAACCTTTCTCTTGGATAATGTAACAGTTGTGTGTCACATTTCACTCAAAAATATAGCTTTTGGTGGTTCAGTTCAGTCACTCAGTCGTGTGCAATTCTTTGTGACCCCATGGACCCAGCACACAGGCTTCCCTGTCCATCACCAACTTCCAGACCTTGCTCAAACACATGTCCATTGATTTGGTGATGTCATCCAACCATCTCATCCTGTCATCCCCTTCTCCTCCTTCCCAGCATCGGGGTCTTTTCCAATGAGTCAGTTCTTCACATCAGGTGGAGCCAAAGTATTGGAGCTTCAGCTTTAACATCAGTCCTTCCAATGAATATTCAGGATTGATTTAATTTAGGATTGACTGGTTTGATCTCCTTTAGTCCAAAGGCCTCTCAAGAGTCTATTCCAACTCCACAGTTCAAAGGCATCAGTTGCACTCAGCTTTCTTTATGGTCCAACTCTCACATCCATACGTGACAACTGGAACCTCTGGCAGTAGGAACATTTATGTTCTACTTTCAGACTATTTCAACTATAAATAGAGTGTTATCAGCTATAGTCACCATGTTATATTATACATTGAATAATCAAGACTTGATCATCTTATAACTGAAAGTTTGTATTGTACATTTTATCTACCATTTCATATTTCTGCTATCCACCAGATTATGGCAACTTATTTTCTATTTTTTGCTTCCATGCGTTTGATTGATTGATTAATTGCTATTTCAGATAGGTACATAGATAGGTGTAATATAATATGATATAGACAAATATAAGGTATTTGTCTTTGTCTTATTTCGTTTATAATAATGATTATTTTCAGTTCACTGATGTCAAAAATAGCAGGATTTCCTTCTTTTTATGGGCTGAATAATGTTCCATTCCATATTTTCTGTATCCATTCAATTATTAATGGACACTTTGATTTTTTTTTTTTTTTGGTCTTCGCTATTTTTAAAAATGCTACAAGGAACATGGGACTAGAGCCTTATCTATGAGATATTGATTTTGTTGTTTTGCATGCAAAAGTGAAAGTTAAAGTGTTCGTTGTTTACTCCTGTCTGACTCTTTACAACCCTATGGACTGTAGTTTACCAGGCTCCTCCATTCATGGAATTCTCCAGCAAAGAATTTTGGAGTGGGTTGCCATTTCTTACTCTAGGAGATCTTTATACCCCAAAGTGGGATTTCTGGATCATATAGTAGTTCTGTTTTTAGCTTCTTAAGAACCTTCCATACTGTTTCACATAGTGGCTATACCAGTTTACATTCCCACCAACATTGTACAAGATTTCCCTTTTCTCCACATCCTCAACAGCATTTGTTTTCTTCTGTCTACTTGATAATAGGCATCCTAACAAGTGTGCGGTAATATCTCACTGTGATTTTGATTTGCATTTTCCTGATTATTAGTGATGTTGAACACCTTTTCATGTGCCTGATGGTCGTTTGTATATCTTATTTGGAAAATTGGCTGTTTAGGTTCTTTGCCTATTTTGTTGTTGTTGTTGTTGTAGAAAACTGGATTTTTTAAATTTTTTTGTTTAATTTTAATTTTTTTTTACTTTACATTATTGTATTGGTTTTGCCATACATTGACATGAATCTGCCCCGGGTGTACATGTGTTCCCCATCTTGAACCCCCCTCCCTCTTCCCTCCTAATCCCATCCCATCCTTCTGGTTCATCCCAATACACCAGCCCCAGACATGCTGCATCATGCATTGAACCTGGACTGGTGATTCGTTTCACATATGATAATATACATGTTTTCACTTATTTGCTATTGAGTTTTTTTTTTTTTATTTTATTTTACAATATTATATTGGTTGGTTTTGCCATGACAGCAATCGCACTCCTGGGCATACACACCGAGGAAACCAGAATTGAAAGAGACACATGTACTCCAATGTTCATTGCAGCACTGTTTATAATAGCCAGGACATGGAAGCAACCTAGATGTCCATCTGCAGACAAATGGATAAGAAAGCTTTGGTACATATACACAATGGAGTATTATTCAGCCATTAAAAAGAATACATTTGAATCAGTTCTAATGAGGTGGATGAAACTGGAGCCTATTATACAGAGTGAAGTAAGCCAGAAAGAAAAACACCAATACAGCATACTAACGCATATATATGGAATTTAGAAAGATGCAAATGATAACCCTGTATATGAGACAGCAAAAGAGACACAGATGTATGGATCAGTCTTTGGGACGCTATTGAGTTTTATGAACTCCTTTTTGTATGTTAGATATTAACCCCTTGTGAGATATATAGTCTGCAAACATTTTCTGTCATTCCACAGGTTGCCTTTTCATTTTGTTGATGGTTACCTTTGCTGTACAAAAGTATTTTAGTGCAATGTAGCCCCACTTATTTCTTTTGCTGTTGTTGCCTTTGCTTATGGTGTCAAATAAAAAAAAAATTACCAAAACCAATGTCAAAGAGTTTATCCACTATGTACTCACTTAGGAATTTTATGGTTTTAGGGCTCACATTCAGGTAAATTTTTAGTTATTTTGGAGTTGATTTTTGTGTATGGTGTGAGGTAGGGGTCTAGTTTCATTCTTTTGCTTATGAGTATGTTCCCAACACCATTTATTGGAAGACTGTGCATTCTTTGTACATTCTTGATTCCTTTGTTGAAAATTAATCAATCAGATGTGTATAAGCTTATTTCTAGGGTCTCCATTTGGTTTCATTGATGTATGTGTCTGTTTTTATGTCAAACCTATACTGTTTTGATTACTATAGTTTTTTAATATAGTTTGAAACTAGGAAGTGTGATGCATTCAGCTTTGTTTTTCTTAAGAATGCTTTAGCCTCCAATTAAAATAAATAAACTAAAAAATAAAGAATGCTTTGACTTCTAATTTTTAAATTTGTGATTTGTTTTCCTCTATGAAAGGTTAATAACAATATCTCCTTCTGTACAACTGACATGTATTTGATGTTTAATAGACTTTAAAGTACTGATTATTGTTAGACAATAGCTAATTTTCTTGTTAATTTGTTTGCTTACACATTTCTTCAGTGGTTCATTTAAAAGATAATTTTTGAAACTCTCATATTTATCCTCACTTATCCAGGCCTTTGGGATAGAGTAATGAACAAAGATACAAAAGTCCCTCTCTTACAGTTTACATCCTGGTAGTTGCAGGATTATAGCAGCAGTGTAGACAATTATTCCAAATGAACTACAAGAAAATAAAAAAGAGCAAACTTTTATAGATTTAAAGGGTGGTGATATATCACGTACTACATGACCGTTTTTTTAGATTTCTAAATCAGTAATTCACTTCAATTGACATGAAGGTGGATTGGATGGGCTTTGATTTACTGCTTTATTTTTGTGCCACTTTCATGTCCAGGATCTACTTTTTTAACTTATTATTATCTTGTTAGAAGTAGTTTTGTCTTCTTTTGATTAGATTATCATCCCTATTCCTATATGTTTACTGCACAGTTGGCCATGATTAGTGTAAATTTATATAATGATTATGGCTTTAAGCAATTGTTTTGACTATATTAGCTGAAAATTTGTTTAAACAAAGTAGGCAACCAAGATATCATTTGAATTTTCCTTCACATTTATATATTTTTGTTTGATATTAAAATGAAAGAGAAACCAACTAGCATTTTTAAGTCCTGTTGATCTGCATAATCAACTTCCTTAGTGTCTCAGGCTGTAAAGAATCTGCCTGCAATGCAGGAGACCAGGATTCAATCCCTGGAGATCCCCTGGAGAAGGGAATGGCTACACACCCCAGTATTCTTGCCTGGAGAATTCCATGACAGAGAATCCAAATGGTTATAGTCCATGTAGATGCAAAGAGTCAGACATGACTGAGTGACTAACACATTCACTTTTTCTGCTTCATGAATTATTGCACTGAAATACTTATAGTAATTAGGGGACATAAAAATTGTTTAAAATTTTAAAATAATGAAATGAAGTCTCACCAGGTATATGGTAGAATGTAAATTTGAACCTTTCTTTATTTGTCTCCATAGCCATATTAATTTTCTTCCTCCAATCTGACAATAGATAGGTTAGTTTGAGAAAAATCAGTATCTTATTTAGATGCAGACTATTATGTATACATGATAAACTGAGGTGTATTTAAATTTAAATATAACTTTATAGCAAGTACAGAACACTTAGATTACAAGGATAACACTGGTCCTTGATGAAATCTTTGTGTGATCTTTAAAAGTCTCTGGACTGAGCAAATGAAAATGATTCAGCTATACCTATCATAAAATAGTGAAGCCAATGCCAAAACTTAGCAATTTTTGTTAAAATTACTTTTGACCAACGTTTTGTTTAATAAATCCTTTTTATAAATTCTAGTCTTTTCGACCCACCAGGAATTTAGTGTAGCCCTGTTCATAGAACTTCTCATTGCTCTCTTGTGCACAAACCCATGGACCTAAGCTCCTAAATATTTTTCAAGCAACAGCTTCATCAGTCATTCTGACAGCCATTGAGATAGATCAAAGGCCCATAAAGGATTGCATTATGGATGAAAGAACAATGCAGTCAAAAAGTGTTATGGATAAAATTTTTCATTATCCTATATATGACCTACTTGAGTCTTCATACCTTAGGAAAAAGAAGAGGATGAAATGAGCAAGTGCAATGACAGGTGAGGATTGAAGAAGTAGGCATGTTTCCAATGTTTTGAAATCTATAAATCTGTTTTTCTGAAACATGTCTTTCACCCCACTTTCTTTTTTATTATGATTTGTATGCTTATATAATTTATTTTTTCAGATTGCTCTCATATAGTTACTAGTGATTCATTCAAAACATAATAATTTTAGACTTTCCAAGATAGAATGCAAGACAGTGAAGAAATTTATTTACTAGTAATAATTGAAGAGCAAATATCTTTATAAGCGTTGAATTAATGTGTTCTTAATAGTCTCATAGAGAATATACTTGATACTTACTTATAGAAGAATTACAGGCTCCTAACTTCCTAGGCTTGCAGTCACTATTTGGGGATTTATCTATTCGTAGAGTCAATTCAGTTTTCTCATCATGTCTTCCCAAGCTTTGATACTACCAGCAAATATAGATCTGCAAAAGGACTTTCCAACTAATTGTTAAGTAATCTGTATAGAGTCTTATAGAAATGGATGGCCAGAGTTGTCAGCCTGATCAGATAAGATTGTGGAATCCTCAGAAATATCTTTGATATTTGTCCTTTTCTCACTCCTCACTATAAACATATTAAGCCTTATATTTCTATGGGTCTCTTTCCTAAGAGATCTTTTATAAAGATTTTTTGTGCATATGTGAGAGAAAGAATAATGTTGGTTCACAACACCACTTCAGCAAGTACTCAATGAAATAGACTTAAAAAGACAAACTATGAACATGAGAAGGGTAAAACATAAATGTAAGTTAAAATATATTGTAGTGAAAAGGTAAATTATTTTATAATTAATTCATTTTAATTGGAGGATAATTACAGTATTGTGATGGTTTTTGCCATACATCAATTTGAAGCAACCCATGGGTGTACATATTCAAAGTTCATACTTTAATTAGATTAGTGTCTTTCATTTCTGAGCTAAATAGCATTCATCTTCTAGAAACCTCCTCACACATTAGTTCCCATCTTGGTTCAAAACTAAGATTCTAAATTTTAAAACATAACATTTATGTAAGTATTTGAATAACTAGTAAAACATTTTCATACCCACACCTCTATAATTAAGGGACCTAAGAATGACTTTTGTCCATGTGCTAGTCATTGTAATAATTTTCCTTCTTTGAGAAGGATTAAAATGCTCCAGAACATAAATAGCAAATTAATCTCTTTTATATATGTTGACTGAAAACAAATAGAATGCCAGTCATTTCTCCAACAACAACAAAAATAATGGCTTTATTTGGGATCAGCACAGAACTTCAGTTTGGGATTTATAACCATGGAAAGTCACATGAAAAAATGGAAAAGAGAAGTCTTTTGTAGAGAGGAAAAGGAGGCTTGGTGAGCTATAGTAAACAAAGAATCCAGGATTTTCAATGACTGAGTTCTGACAATCTTTCATTGGCTGAGCTCTTGACTGTGAAAAAGAGACTTTCTCTTGGGCTCTGCTACCAACCTAGAGTAGAAGAGTTCCCCACTCTGGTCTCCAATTTCTATATGATTTGTTTCTAACAAAGTTTCTTTGTTAATTTTTAACATATGCATGATTTAAAATGCTAAGCAGATTTCAGATTTTGAGGTCACCATGAATAGGAATCTTGTCATTAAGTTTGAATAGATTTATTTTTTAATTTGAAGTAGAGTTGATTAACAATATTGTTAGTTTAGGGAATATAACAGAGTGATTTGGCTTTATACACATATATGTGTGTGTGTTAGTCACTCAGTTGTGTCCGACTCTTTGCAACATGGACTATAGCCTTCAGTTCAGTTCAGTTCAGTTCAGTCGCTCAGTCGTGTCCGACTCTTAGCGACCCCATGAACCACAGCACGCCAGGCCTCCCTGTCCATCACCAACTCCCAGAGTTCACTCAAACTCAAGTCCATCGAGTCGGTAATGTCATCCAGCCACCTCATTCTCTGTCTTCCCCGTCTCCTCCTACCCTCAATTGCTCCCAGCATCATAGTCTTTTCCAGTGAGTCAACTCGTCACATGAGGTGGCCAAAGTATTGGAGTTTCAGCTTTAGCATCAGTCCTTCCAATGAACACCCAGGATTGATCTCCTCCAGAATGGACTGGTTGGATCTCCTTGCAGTCCAAGGGACTCTCAAGAGTCTTCTCCAGCACCACAGTTCAAAAGCATCAATTCTTCGGCGATCATCTTTCTTCACAGTCCAACTCTCACATCCATACATGACCACGGGAAAAACCATAGCCTTGACTAGACCTGGCTCCTATCTCCATGGAATTCTCCAGGCAAGAATATTGGAGTGGATAGCCATTCCCTTCTCCAGGGGATCTTCGTGACTAAAGGATGGAACCTGAATCTCTCACATTGTGGGCAGATTCTTTACCTTCTGAGCCACCAAGGAAGCCCTTATACACACACACACACATGGGTATATATATACAGCAAGAGAGAGAGAGAGAGCTTTCCTGGTGGCTCAGATCATATGGAGTCTGCTGCAGTGTGGGAAACCCTGGTTCAATCCCAGAATCGGGAAGATCCCATAGAGAAGGAAACGGCAACCCACTTCAGTATTTTTGCCTGCAAAATCCCATGGATGGAGAACCTGGCTGACTATAGTTCATGGAGTTGCAAAGATTCAGACATGACTGAATGAATAACACTACCTTATATATACATATATGTATATGTACATTTATATATATGTGTGTGTGTACATATGTATATATGTGTGCGTGTACATATGTATATATCTGTGCATATATACACACATATGGACTTCCCTGGTGGCTCAGACAGTAAAGTGTCTGCCTACAATGCAAGAGATGAGGTTCGATCCCTGGGATGGGAAGATCCCCTAGAGAAGGAAATGGCAACCCACTTCAGTACTCTTGCCTGGAAAATCCCATAGACAGAGAATCCTGGTAGGCTACAGTCCATGGGGTCACAAAGAGTCGGACATGACTGAGCAACTTCACTTTCACATATACACATCATCTTTTTTATTCTTTTCCATTACATATTATTACAAGTTATTGAGTATAGTAGCAATAAATCTTTGTTATTGGTCTCTTTTACATATGTTCAGTTCAGTTCAGTCACTCAGTCATGTATGACTCTCTGCAGCCCCAGAACTGTATCACATCAAACCCCCCAGTCCATCACCAACTCCCGGAACGTACTCAAACTCATGTTCATTGAGTTGGTGATGCCATCCAACCACCTCATCCTCGGTTGTCCCCTTCTCCTCTGGTCTTCAATCTTTCTCAGCATCAGGGTCTTTTCAAATAAGTCAGTTCTTCACATCAGGTGGCCAAAGTATTGGAGTTTCAGCCTCAGGATTAGTCCTTCCAATAAACATTCAAGACTGATTTCAGTTAGGATGGGCTGGTTGGATCTCTTTGCAGTCCAGGGGACTCTCAAGAGTCTTCTCCAACACCACAGTTCAGAAGCATCGATTTTTCAGGGCTCAGCTTTCTTTATAGTCCAACCCTTACATCCATACATGACTACTGGAAAAACCATAGCTTTGATTAGATGGACCATTGTTGGCAAAGTAATATCTCTGTTTTTTAATATGCTGTCTAGCTTGGTCATAACTTTTCCTCCAAGGAGGAAACGTCATAATTTCATGGCTGTAGTCACCATCTGTAGTGATTTTGGAGCCCCAAAAATATATTGTTTCCCCATCTATTTGCCATGAAGTGATAGGGCCAGATGACATGACCTTTGTTTTCTGAATGTTGAGTTTTAATATTTGAGTTTCTTAATGTTGAGTTTGCTGTAATGAACACAGTCAAAGGTTTTGGTGTAGTCAATAATACAGAAGTAGATGTATTTCTGGAACTCTCTTGCTTTTTCAATGATCCATCGGATGCTGGCAATTTGATCTCATGTTCCTCTGTCTTTTGGAAATCCAACTTGAACATTTGGAAGCTCATGGTTCACATAATTTTGAAGACTAGCTTGGAGAATTTTGAGCATTACTTTGCTAGTGTGTGAAATGAGTGCAATTGTGAGGTAGTTTGAACATTCTTTAGCATTGCCTTTCTTTGGGATTGGAATGAAAACAGACCTGTTCCTATCCTGTGGCCACTACTAAGTTTTCCAAATTTGCTGGCATATTGAGTGCAACATTTTCACAGCATCATCTTTTAGGATTTGAAATAGCTCAACTGGAATTCCATCACCTCCACTAGCTTTGTTCATAGTGATGTTTCCTAAGGTTCACCTGACTTATATATGTTAGTATGTATATGTTAAGCAAAACTGCTGTCTGAGGAGACCTTACAAATAGCTGTGAAAAAAGAGAAGCAAAAACCAAAGGAGAAAAGGAAAAATATACCCATTTGAATGCAGAGTTCCAAAGAATAACAGGAGAGAGGAGAAAGCCTTCTTCAGTGATCAATGAAAACAAATAGAGGAAAACAACAAAATGGGAAAGACTAGAGATCTCTTCAAGAAAATTAGAGATACCAAGGGAACACTTCATGCAAAGATGGGCAAAATAAAGGACAGAAATGGTATGGACCTAACAGAAGCATAAGATATGAAGAAGAGGTGACAAGAATACAGAGAAGAACTACTCAAAAAAGATCTTCACAAACCAGATAATCTCAATGGTGTGATTACTCACCTAGAGCCAGACATCTTGGAATGGGAAGTCAAGTGGGTCTTAGGAAACATCAAGTTTCCTGGGAAAATATCAATAACCTCATATATACAGTGGATACCACCCTTATGGTAGAAAGGGAAGAAGAACTAAAGACCCTCTTGATGAAAGTGAAAGATGAGAGTGAAAAAGTTGGCTTAAAGCTCAACATTCAGAAAACTAAGATCATGGCATCTGGTCCCATCACTTCATGACAAATAGATGGAGAAACAGTGGAAACAGTGACAGACTTTATTTTTGGGGGCTCCAAAATCACTGCAGATGTTATATGCAGCCATGAAATTAAGAGACTTGCTCCTTGGCAGGAAAGTTTTGACCATCCTGGACAGCATATTAAAAAGCAGAGACATTACTTTGCCAACAAAAGTCCATCTTGTCAAGGCTGCGGTTTTTCCAGCAGTCATGTATGGATGTGAGAGTTGGACTATAAAGAAAACTGAGCAGTGAAGAATTAATGCTTTTGAACTGTCGTGTTGGAGAAGACTCTTGAGAGTCCCTTGGACAGCAAGGAGATCCAGCCAATCCATCCTAAAGGAAATCAGCTCTGAGTATTCATTGGAAGGACTGATGTTGAAGCTGAAACTCCAATACTTTGGCCACCTGATGCGAAAAACTGACTCATTTGAAAAGACCTTGATGCTGGAAAAGATTGAAGGCAGGAGGAGAAGGGGATGACAGAGGATGAGATGGTTGGGTGTTATCACTGACTCAATGAACATGAGTTTGTGTAAACTCCAGGAGTTGGTGAAGGACAGGAAAGCCTGCCATGCTGTAGTCCATGGGTTACAAAGAGTATATATCTATTACTTTAGAATAGGCCATCTTATTTGTTTCCGCATCTTGAGGATATTTTATGAAGTATTTGAGAGAGACCATAATAAGAACAGTAAGCAGAAAGTGTTAGTTAAGAGCCTTTAGTTTTACATTTTTTATTCTGTTCATGTTATCAAATTTATGACATGTTAGTAGCCTTCACAAATCTTACAGCGAAGATACAGTCATATGAAAGATTCTCAGCATAATACTCAGGAAAAAATAGAAGCCAAGAATAATAAAAATATCCCCCATTGATAAATCTATCCATGTCATATGTTCACTTTTTTGCACAAGCTATTGACTGAGTTAATCTTCTTAAATATAAATTGGCAAGCTTTATAAACCATATAATAATTATAGTCCACCAGGTTATGACTGTATTTCACTAGTATCTCAGGTGATAATGTTAGATGCAGTATCATCAGCATGTAGCAATGTGAATCTAAACAAAATGTATGTATTTATGTTCATTTCTACTCACATTAAGACCTACAGGGCACAGAATGTATCATTAGCCTATCACCTAAAAATAAGCAGATGTTGGTTTATTTTTCCGATTTCTATTAAATATCCAACTCACTCATATGTGAAAGTGAAGTGGCTCAGTTTTGTCTGACTCTTTGCGACCCCATGGACTGTAGCCTACCAGGCTCCTCCCTCCATGGGATTCTCCAGACATGAATAATGGAGTGGGTTGCCATTTCCTTCTCCAGAGGATCTCCCAACCCAGGGATCGAACCTGGGTCTCCCACACTTCAGGCAGATTCTTTACTGTCTGTGCCACCAGGGAACTAAGAGTGAAATATAGAATCAAAAAAATTTATTAACGTATTCCACAAAAATTATCTTTCATTAAATTTGAAAAACTTTGATTTTTTAAACAAACAAACAAACAAAAAAATATATATATATATAAACTTGAAGGAAAGTATATATAGCTATTTTTGGAATTCAGGATTTTCAGTTTACAAAATTACCTCTGCACTACATATATCTTTGTCACCTAAGCAAAATGGCATAAAATAATCCTGAAAATATTTACTAATGTTTGATTTTTTTATATTGTATTCTAGACTCTAGAAATAAAAGAATTGATTTTAACAAGGAAAATATTTAGGTGGGACTTTTAATGCACTGGAGATTTAAGAAATGTATCCTAAAGAACCTGAAACAGGAATGAAAAAAAAATGTCACCTGCAGATAAGAGTCCACAATATGACATTTGTTGTCTGCCTTCAGTAAAGGCCCTGGAAAACATGAGCTTCTGCAGAGACTAGGGCCATCATACTGTTTCTTTTACTTCGGCCTTTCTGCTTGACAAATACACTGTAGAATTTAAGACCCAAATGTGTCTAAACAATGTATTAACTCTGGTATATAGGAGAGTTGGAATATACTCTGGTATATACTATACGTCTGGTATATAGCATATAATGTTTATATACTATATATAAGTATTAACTTCTGATATATAGTATAAGGAATGTACTTTTAAAAAGTATGGTGTATAGTCTAGCAAATATCATATATCCATAAAAGATACAGAAAATAATTTGAAATTGCAAAATTCAATCAGTCCAAAATTAAAGGAAGGCATGTCCCAGAAAATATGCAGGTACATATGAAGAAATTGGGTAACTGGCATGCATGGAAGGTGGAATATGTGAGGCTGGTAAATGAGGGAAAGAAGAAAGTCTGTTAGCCCGGTGAGTTGGAAACCTGCAGAGATAGAAAGGAAAGCAGATGGTAGTGCCAAGGATGTAGACATTATAGTGATCGTCCTTCCACTTAACTTGGGGAAAAAACATTTAATAACCTGTCTAAGGTCACACAGCTAGTGAGTGACTTGGAGCTGAATGTTTTTGACAAACATTCTCACTCCACATTTCATACCATCAGCAGCCAGACCTTGTTGCAGATATTTAGTGTCATTTTTCTAGGTTATTACTCTTTGTTTTTCCCTTTATCATCTGAAGGAAAAAAATGCATATTCTACATTATCTTTCTTCTGAGTCTTTTTTTACCCAATATTTAGGCTTTACCAACAAAGATGATGTGTTAAAGATGACACTCTGAAGCTTTAAATCTTGATTTTCTTGTAGGTAAAATATAACTTACTTAGAAGCAATAATTTTTGAGACTTTTCTCTCAGAAGGAATATTAAAATCTAATACAAAAAAATAATCAGTAAATGAGATTTTTCTCAAAAGAGAACAATAATAGAAAATAAGACTATGATGATGATTCATGTTTCAGTTGCAACATACAAAAACTGTGGAAGTCATCACTTTTGTCCCTACAACAAGAAAAATCTGGGCAAACTGAAAATCAATGACTTTTCCTGGACCCATAGAGAACTGAGGTCACAGGCAAACCATCCCTTCCAAATGCAGTAACTGAGATCTGTATTTTTTTGGGTAGAAGTTGCTGGAGCCAGGAATAGGTAGAAGCAAGTAATTTTGATGGCTTGCTGGAGACTTTGTATGGTCTAACATTAAAGTGAGAAACTGACAGCTGGCCATGGTTTTAATGAAGCCACAGAAATATCTTGGGACTTTTCTCTAGGAGCCCCACAGTGTTCTCACAGTGAGGATAAAATGAGGAGTCTTCCTCATGGCCCTGGTAGGACCCCAACAGTTTCATACATTTCCTGTGACTTTTTTAATTTGGTGTGTTAAATCTTATCCTAGTTATACTATCTTGTCTGGAATTGGACATTTCATTACTTTTTAAGGAGCTATTATTTAAAAATACTTATTATGTATTTTCAGCATAGAGTCAATGTTGTAGGTTAGATTGCTTGGAAAGCAGCCTCTGATACGTAGTTTAGTCTCTTAATAAAACAGCATGTCTCACCTTTCCTCTCCTTTTAAACCTTAGCTCAGTTAATGTAATTCTTCCTTTCCCCAGCTATAAACTTTCTCTTTAGTTTATGGAAGGAAAGAATATCCAAACGTTTGAACAGGTTTCATCTAGAACTGACCTTTGTAGTGAGTTTCGGATGAAAGTGAGCACACTTAAATGTATGGCTAACGTAACTTGTATACAAATCAATGTCCACCAAATTTTAATGCCAGTGGAGAATTCCGTATTAACATTGATTTTTGCAATACATCATATCTTTGAAATTTACATATGTGGAAGTGATTAGGAGAATAAGATGGTGATGTTGAATGTGGGGACTAAAGACGCCATGCCCAAGTGATTTTAGGTGAAACTCCAATACTTTGGCCACCTCATGCGAAGAGTTGACTCACTGGAAAAGACTCTCATGTTGGGAGGGATTGGGGGCGGGAGGAGAAGGGGACGACAGAGAAAGAGATGGCTGGATGGCATCACTGACTCGATGGACATAAGTTTGAGTGACTCCGGGGGTTGGTGATAGACAGGGAGGCCTGGTGTGCTGTGATTCATGGCATTGCAGAGTAAGACACAACTGAGCGACTGATCTGAACTGAACTGAACTCTTCTTCCATTTGAGAGAAGATTCTCAAGTTATGTGTGGCAACATTTCCTCATGTTCCAAGAGCAAAAGTACATGCAATAGTTTGTAGAATTTGTCATTATGTCTCAGTAGAGTTTTTCTCCCCAGTGGGCTAGAGCTGCGGAAATGTGAGACACTTCTCACAGACCACAGATAGTGCAGGAAAACTTGAAACATTAGTCTAGGCATATTTTAATTTGCATAGGACACAGAAACTCTGTAAAGCAGAATTTAAACTTTATCTCTCTGGTTCAAACCTGTTCTTGTTTGAATGCTGGAGGGGTGAGAGGGGGCAAGGACTCCAAGGAAGACTGCACTAGAGGGAGGAATGAGAAGCCCCAGAAAACTATCAGGAGAGAATTAACTGAGCACAAGACCAGGAGGCAAAACAGAGAATTGCTTCCATGGGCTGTGTGAGATGGAGATACAGTGAGGAGGGGAGGGAGGGGTGCCTTTGAAGGAAAGAAGCCTGTCAGTGAGACCGCAATGGAAAGAGGAGCCCCTATCTGGGATGTGTACGTTACAGGTTCTTCATGTCAAGCACACACATTAGACACGTTTAATCTAGCACTTTCAGGTTTCTTTATAACTCAGGATCTGAGATAAGAGTCTGGTACATCAAAGCCTGTAACCATCAACAACTACCTCAGAAGTGACTGCATTCCAGCTTCAGGGAACTGAGTCTCCTCATCTCTTGTGTTTTGACATCAAAACACAAGGTCATTGCGTCAGACACTAAGAGAGCACTGTGACTTGTGCACTTGTCAGCATCCCAAATAGACACTCGTTGGAGTTCACTTAAGACTTGAACAGGAATGGTGGTTAGAAAGAGAAGTGGAAAATAACTGACATGACACACCCTTCCTCTTAGGTCACATTACTGCAAGTGACCCTTGCATACTAAAGCATCCTTTATTGGCAAGGGCCTCTTTTCTAGTCCTTCCCTCTGCAGTACATGGTTCCAGTGAAATTCACAAAGTAATGACATTTCCAATGGCTTCACATAGTGACTGAGGAACAAAGGTTATGATTGCTTACACGGAATGCTATTTATTGCCTCTGAAAGCATATCAACTTAGTAGGATAGAATACATTATTTTTAAGTTCATCTGTTGATTTGTAACTGCAAAATGGGCTTCCTTGGTAGCTCAGCTGGTAAAGAACCGCCTGTGATGCAGGAGACCCTGGTTCGATTCCTGGATTGGGAAGATCCCCTGGAGGAGGGCATGGCAACCCATCCCAGTATTCTTGCCTGGAGAATCCCTATGGACAAAGTAACCTAGTGGTCTACAGTTCAAAGGGTTGCAAAGAGTCAGACATGACTGAGTGACTAAGCATACACACACAACTGCAAAATTCATAGTAAAAAGATGGTACTGTTTCCATCACTACTGCTCCAAACCCAAACAACTTAGATAGTATTCTTTGAAACAAAGTTGTAACTTAGATAGGTCCTTCTCTTAGTACTAATCAATATTATTTTGACAAGATAATGTACAAAGGACAATAAACTGTAAGGTTCTAATTTGTACTCCTCGAGAAGAAAATAGCTGATATTTAAACTGAGCATAATCTGACTAAACTAGGCAGACTATAAAGAAGTGACTTTTTGATTCTGAGTCATTTTTTGCATAAACACACATCATCTCACTGCAGTACAGAAATTGACCAGCTTCAGGTAGTAAGTAGTCTCCAAGAACCATTCTTGATATCTGTTTGCAGATATTCAAAATTAAAATCTGAAATCTTATGTAAAAAACTGATTCTGTGAAAAGTGAAATTTAAACTTCATTCAAAGAGAAAAGAAAAGGAAAATGTTGTCTGGACTGGCTTCTTCTAGTCAAATGACTATTTTATTGAAGACCTAAAAAGTCATACATGCTCCCTGCCATTACATTTGAATTTCCAGTGAAATGATATCACTTTGGCAATTCTAAATTGTTTAAATCAAGGAGTCTGCTAACAGCTAGAGTTTTGTTTTGTTTCCCTTTATCACCCTTACCATTTACACTCTATGACTGTCAAAAAAGACAACTAGTAACTTCTATGCATAACTTTGCACTGAGACCAGAAGAAATTTAAATGATATGTGGTAAAAATAAAAGTAAAAAATCACCTTTAATGAAAGTGGTTGGCACAGGTACAACTGACTGTCAGCTTAAGTGATATTAGTACCTTTCTCAGTGTGAAATTTAATTTTGTTTTATATGCTGGCAATGTCTAGTGTCATTTCTTGTAAACTGGCTTGTCAGAATTTGGCAGCAAACATGTTAAGAGGTATGCTGAAGTTAACCATAAGGAAGAAAAACTATGCTAGATCTCAGCAGCAAATAGATACCAACAGACCTTATTCTCTACTGTCAATAGGTCTAAAGTTAATTAGAGAAATAAATTATCTTTGTTTAGTCATAAGAACCCTCTTTTATCTTCCTGAGGCAAAGAAGAAAGTATTTGAAATATATAAAATTAAAAGATAAGAGAATGCAAAATAGAGCAACAGCTGTTATATGATTATGCTCATCAGTTTTACCTAAATATGACATGAGTAGAATGAACATGCAGGCCTAATATATTTCATCTTCAAGACACCAGTCCTATACCAGCCACTTCCTTTCATTCCACCAAAAGATAAACTATTAATACAAGATAGAAGGAAAATCTGTTGATTTTTTTCACTGCTGAATCTCCAGTAACTAGAGTAGTGACTGACTATATGTAGCAGGTGATAATGATCAATTGTATTCATGAACGAAAGAATGAACATGGAATCAGTTGAAATGTCAACTGTGAAGATGTCCCCAACTGAGCAAAATTGAAACATCAAAAGATTAAGTTAACCACGGTTGTTAAAACCCTTATAAATGTATTTTAATACTACCCTCTCTTCTCCATTCCCCCTGCTTTAATTAGAGTTTAATTATTTTCCATCAGGGGATCTTACAGTGCCTTCATGCACCTTCACAATTTCATCCTCCATATTACAACTTAAATTATATCTTATTAACTGTGTATATAATTCTGTTTTTTTGCCTGCTGTGCAGTCCCAGTAATAGAAAGGTTGCCGTGAAATTCCTTATCATGGAAGGAACTGCAACGTTGCAGTTGTCTGGCTACAGCTTAGTTTTCAACTTCATTCTAGCCATAGAGTCATTTCTAAAATGCTTAGTGCTCTTTCACATTTTTAAACTTTTGCATGAGCTATTCCCTCCCCTAGAAATTTCTGTGCCCATATGTCAAATGGCTATTATATTTGTCCTTTAAGATTAGTTCAAATAATCCCTCTTCTGGAAAATAATTTCTGATAACATTTTCCCCTTTCTCTCAAGGAAATTCAACATTTTCCACCCTATGGTTCTAAACTATTCATATAAATAGTCAACATGCTGTTTGTTATATAGTCAAGATGTATTATAAGCACAATATACTATGAAATACTAAAAGCTTTAAAATGGATCTCATTCATCTATCTGTGCCCAGGAATTTATACTTAGCACCATATAACCTCAAAAATATGTATTGGAATAAACAGTAAATTTACATGGTCATATAATATTTAAAGTTCTTTTATTACACAAAGCTTCCTAAATGCTTCCAATATAAAGAAAATAAAAAGACATTGTCCTTATCCTCAAAGAGTTTAGAATCCAGGAAGAAGATACTCATGCAAATAAACTATCATAGCATCATATTATGGGCTCCCCTGATAGCTCAGTTGCTAAAGAATCTGCCTATAATGCAGCAGACCCCAGTTCAATTCCTGGGTTGGGAAGATCTGCTGAAGAAGGGATAGGCTACCCACTCCAGTATTCTTGGGCTTCAGCTGGTAGTTCAGGTGGTAAACAATCTGTCTGCAATATGGGAGACCTGGGTTCGATCCCTGGGTTGGGAAGATCCCCTGGAGAAGGGAAAGGCTCCCCTTCCATTATACTGGCCTGGAGAATTCCAAGGACTGTATAGTCCATGGGGTTGCATAGAGTCTGACACGACTGAGCAACTTTCACTTTCACAACATATTACAGTTGCAGAAATACAGAAAGGTAGTCAATTCATAGTAGGAAGAGTATCTTTATCTTGGGGAGAAAAAAAGCTTCACATGAGTGACAATGTTAAAACTGAAATTCGAAAATAAAGGAATTTGCCAATTGGGGAAAAATTTCCAAGTAGGTGAATCAAGATCCAAAGAGCTCCAACCAAGGAGGAAAGTGAACTAGAGAAGCTTCAAATTATTTGCTTCAATTCTTATTTCAGTTTGAAGACGTAGATGAGATATTTAAGATAGTTGATTTTATAATAGTATCCTTACCCTTCAAATTATTTCAGAATGAGCATAAGTCAGATACCATCATTTAGAAAATAATAAGTTTCAACACTGGCACCTATGATACGAGTTGGTAAAAGTGAAAGTGAAAGTGTTAGTTGCTCAGTGGAACCTAAATGTAAAAATATCCGGACACCATTACCAGCCTCTTGAGTTTTTAGGCTTCATTCATTTGTTGTGAAATGATCCATTTTCTTATAGATACTGATTATCTTGGTTATAACTTAAAAATTTGGCATATATGATTCAGTTCAGTTCAGTCACTCAATCGTGTCCGACTCTTTGCGACCCCATGAATCACAGCACACCAGGCCTCCCTGTCCATCACCAACTCCCGGAGTTCACTCAAACTCATGTCCATTGAGTCCGTGATGCCATCCAGCCATATCATTCTCTGTCGTCCCCGTCTCCTCCTGCCCCCAATCCCTCCCAGCATCAGAGTCTTTTCCAGTGAGTCAAATCTTCGCATGAGATGGCCAAAGTATTGGAGTTTCAGCTTTAGCATCAGTCCTTCCAATGAACACCCAGGACTAATCTCCTTTAGAATGGACTTGTTGGATTTCCTTGCAGTCCAAGGGACTCTCAAGGGTCTTCTCCAACACCACAGTTCAAAAGCATCAATTCTTCGGCGATCAGCTTTCTTCACAGTCCAACTCTCACATCCATACATGACCACTGGAAAAACCATAGCCTTGACTAGACGGACCTTTGTTGGAAAAGTAATGTCTCTGCTTTTTAATATACTATCAAGGTTGGTCATAACTTTCCTTCCAAGGAGTGAGCGTCTTTTAATTTCATGGCTGCAATTAGCATCCGCAGTGATTTTGGAGCCCCCAAAAATAGTCTGACACTGTTTCCACTGTTTCCCCATCTATTTCCCATGAAGTGATGGGACCAGATGCCATGATCTTAGTTTTCTGAATGTTGAGCTTTAAGCAATATATGATTAGGAATGTTAAAACTTAAGTGTATTTATTATCTATCAACAATCATATGTTGTGAACACAAATTATGTAACAAAGTTAGAGCTGATATATTAATTTTCACCTAAAACTGTAAAATAAAAAATTGTCACATTGCAAAGTAATTTTGATTCATATCCTTGATATATTTGATATTTAAGAATAATTTGAGTTTATATCCCCTTCCTACCTATTCTCTCAATTTTCTGAAAATAAAATTGTTCAAAAATATATTTTAAAGCAAATAGCTTAAAAAGTTTTTTTTCTGATGACACATTTAAGAATTTTAAATTTGACAAGAAATAAAAAGTCATTATTCCACAAAGTATATTTCCAGTTATACCATCATTCTCATGATATTTTAATAGCCTGCATTTTTCCTGGCAAGTTCAAACATTTTGGAATTATTATTTCATTAAATAAAATTAAAAAGCTCTCATTCTGGCTTTTTTCTCATTCAAAAATTTAGATCTTGCTGAAATAGTCAATTTTCTCTCTGTGAACACTACATATTAGAGAGTTTTTTGGAATCAAAGGAACGAGAGAATCAGAAGCAATTATCATGCATATTGATCTGGTGATGCTGAGGCAAGGATTTCTGAAGGGCAGTAACTCTTTTTTCTAAGAACATTCAGTTCTTCTGGAAAAGGAGCACTGCCTAATCTTCATGGAGCTTTACAGAAAAAACATAACACTAGACAAAAAATTATCTAGATCTCCACATTCTTACTCTGTTAACAAAAAGTTAAGAAGCAGTCAGAGACAAAAATGGAGTAGTGAATTGAGACTTAAAAAATAACAGAAGTTTGAGGAAAACTGAGGTCATAGAGTTATAGCACTAATGGCCAAAAATGTTCTAAGTCTCTGTAAAACAAACAAACAAACAAAAAATTAGCAAGTAGGATTCAATCAGGGAGAAAAAAATAAAAATAAAAAATAGAACTGGACATTATGTTTGGTCATTGATAACACTTGCACTGGGAAGCAAAGGAGAAAGGAAGATTTCACTAAGATGAAAGGTATGAATAGAGAACTGAACACATATGTTTTACTCTTCTTACTAGGGCCTGAAACTGTCTATCAACTCTATCATGTCTGTCACTGTCACTGTCTATATATCTATTCATCCATTACCTATGTATCCATGCATCCATTCATCCCTCTATCATTATCGATCTAATCTGTCATCCATCTAGAAATAGAATATTCAGAAAATGAAGATCATGGCATCTGGTCCCATCACTTCATGGGAAATAGATGGGGAAACAGTGGAAACACTGTCAGACTTTATTTTGGGGGGCTCCAAAATTACTGCAGATGGTGATTGCATCCAGGAAATTAAAAGACGCTTACTCCTTGGAAGGAAAGTTATGACCAACCTAGATAGCATATTAAAAAGCAGAGACATTACTTTGCCAACAAAGGTCCGTCTAGTCAAGGCTATGGTTTTTCCCGTGATCATGTATGGATGTGAGAGTTGGACTGTGAAGAAAGATGATTGCCGAAGAATTGATGCTTTTGAACTGTGGTGCTGGAGAAGACTCTTGAGAGTCCCTTGGACTGCAAGGAGATCCAACCAGTCCATTCTAAAGGAGATCAATCCTGGGTGTTCATTGGAAGGACTGATGCCAAAGCTGAAACTGCAATACTTTGGCCACCTCATGCGAAGAGTTGACTCACTGGAAAAAACTCTGATGCTGGGAGGGATTGGGGGTGGGAGGAGATGGGGATGACAGAGAATGAGATGGCTGGATGGCATCACCGACTCGATGGACATGAGTTTGAGTGAACTCTGGGAGTTGGTGATGGACAGGGAGGCCTGGCGTGCTGTGATTCATGGGGTCGCAAAGAGTCGGACACGACTGAGCGACTGAACTGAACTGAACTGAGAGTAGGGATGAAGATCAGAGGAGAAATGTGATGTTAACATAGTTTGAGATGTGGGAAATAGTCAGATAAGCACTAAGTGACATAACTCAGACAAAGCTGAAAGCCAAGTACCTGTGGATGAGAATGGCAAGATGAAACAAGCTGTCTGTGCTACAGAAAGAACCTGTGGGAAAATGTCTGATGTGGAAGCACTGAAGGCAGGGAGAGGAGTGGACCTACAGACCAGTTTGCGTTAATGACAAGGTTAAATGTCCAGGTTCACCCTCACATTGTCCCAGACAGACAGGTGAATATATCTTCAAGACTAGGCAAGAGATGAATGATTTATCTTCTGTAAAATCTTAGAATAAACCAAGACACAAGACTGCCAAGGATACCTAAGAGTGAGGTAGAAAAACTGTCCTGACACCAAGGAATTAGATGAGATTTTAAAATTTAACCTGTGATTCTGATCTTAGTTGTCTAACCACTATTGTGTGGACACTCAGACTATAACACCAGGCAAGAGGTAGAAAATGTATCACTGAAGAAACTGACGAGCTGAAGGGAAAACAAACAAACCTAGAGACACAGACCTTAGGAAATCCAAGTAATTTTGCTTATTTCACAAAATTTCACTGTAGAGTAAAGCTGCCATTCAACAAGGCCCCTTTATACATAAGCACACACAGAATGTCAATAGGGTGTTCTATTGTGTTTTTTTTTTCTTCTGTTGTGTTTTAACTGCCTTGTTGAGATATAATTTACACACCATAAAGTTCACCTATCTACAGTGTACAATTCAGTGATTTTTAGTGCATTCACAGAGTTGCGAACCCATGAACACAATCAGCTTTTAAAATATTTTCTTTACTCCAAATATTTTCACTCCCCATTTTATCCCAATACCAGCAGCCCTAGGCAATAACTAATCTACTTTGTCTCTCTAGATTTGCCAATTCTTGACATTTCATATAAATGAAATCATATATTATGTATACTTATGAATAGCTTCTTTTAGTTTAGTGTTTTCAAGGTTCACAAATAACTTTTTTGAAATATATGTGACAGCTGTATTGACATATGATTCACATATCAAACATTTTACCTGATTGAAGTGTAAAATTCAGTGTTTTTTAGTATATCCACAGTTTTGCATCTATCACCACAATACATTTTAAAACATTCCATTACTCTAAAAAGGGCTTCCCTGGTGGCTCAGAGTTTAAAGCTTCCGCCTGCAATGCGGGAGACCTGGATTCGAACCCTGGGTTGGGAAGATTCCCTGGAGAAGGAAATGGCAACCCACTCCAGTATTCTTCCCTGGAGAATCCCATGGAGAGAGGAGCCCGGTAGGCTACAGTCCACAGGGTCACAAAGAGTCGGACACGACTGAGTGACTTCGCTTCACTTCACTCTAAAAAGAAGTCCTATTTACTCTAACAATCACAGCCCATTTCTCTTTGACACCTCAAGGTCTAGGCAATCCCTAACCTAATTCCTGTCTCTATAGATTTGTTTATACTCAACATTTCATATTAAGTCATACAATGTATGGTCTTTGTGACTGGATTCATTCACTTAGCATAATGTCTTCATGGTTCATCCATTTTGTACCATATATCAGCAGGAGTCTTTTTTTTTTATCATCAATAAGCTTTTTAAGACTTAATTATTCAATTATCATTCAATAGCCAAAGGTCAAAAATTAGTTGATGAAATCATGAAAATATTGAAGAAATCTTTTAGAAAGGAGTAAAAATTACAAAGATAGAAAAGGAAAGAGAGGAGTAGAATATTATATAAAATGTCCAATATACTACTAACAAAAATGGAAAATTGAACCAACAAAAAATGGGAAATTATTAAATACTTTGCATTTAAAGGAATCAAAGAAAATTTAATATCATATCAAAAGATCACAATAATTGCCCTAAATCACAATTAGAAAAATGATCTTCCCAGGGGCAATCATCCAATGATTCAGGATATAGAGACACAGAAAAAAATCCTAAGGGGTAAAAATAAGCCAGTCATGTAGAATACAACATAAACATCATCAGACTGTTCAGTAGTAATACCAAAATTCTGGTATTACTGATACACTGGTGCAGGCCTTCAGAAGGTTGAGACAAATTGATTTCCAATTCAAAACTCCATACCCAAATATCAACTATGGTTGAAGCCATTGTCAAGCTATTTTCAGATATGTAAATATTAAAGAGACATTTCCCTTCCCAGGAATCTATTTTGGGGTAAGCAGTCTCCAAAAGAGAGTAGGCTAAGAGACAGAGGCCTGCCCAAGAGACTCAGTGGTAATGAATCCACCTGCCAAAGCAGGAGAGACAGGAGATATGGGTTTGATCCCTGGGTTAGGAAGATTCCCTGGAGGAGGGCTTGACATCCCACTCCAGTATTCTTTCCTGAAAAATCCTATGGACAGAGGAGCCTGGTGGGATATAATCCATAGGGTTGAAAAAAGTCAGACATGACTTAGCACACAGGAGATAGGAATATGCCTGGATCCAGGACTGGAGGATTAGACAGGAGGGAGAAGGCAAGGACAGAAGATGCACAGTTGAGGAAGGACACCTGGGACAGTGACTGTGGCTGGAAAGAGGTCACACAGGACAGAGGCAGCTTGAGGAGAAGAGACTGGAATGAAAATTTCCTTTTCTGATGGCTCAGTTGGTAAAGAGTCCACCTGCAATGCAGGAGGACCCCGGTTGGATTCCTGGATCAGGAAGATCGGCTGGAGAAGGGATAGTCTACCCACTCCAGCATTCTTTGGCTTCCCTTGTGCCTCAACTGGTAAAGAATCTGCCTGCAATGAGGGAAACCTGGGTCTGATCGCCGGGTTGGGAAGATCCCCCGGAGAAGGGAAAGGCTACCCCCTCCATATTCTAGCCAGGAGAATTCCATGGGCTGTGTAGTTTGTGGGGTCACAAAGAGTTGGACACGAATGAGCAACTTTCACTTTTATTTGATGTGTTTAACTTCAGGGTGAAGAGTTTCAGAGGTTTTTTGTTTTGTTTTGTTTTGTTTTGTTTAATATACTGTTCAGCTCAGTTCAGTTCAGTTCAGTCGTTCAGTGGTGTCCGACTCTTTGCGACCCCATGTACTGTTAGGATGAAGAAAATGGAACCCTGTGGGTGGATAAGAGCTGGGGATTGGGGTTAACTTTTATCTCCCATAGTGTAAAATAAACAGATTATTTCCAAAGTTTAAAAAATGAAATTAAAAAGTAGCAGTATTATAACATCACTTAGCAGTAGAGAAGTAAATACTGTAATGAAGAGATAATTTGTGAGAAGTTAACTTTGGGATTCAGAACTCAAAGATGACAATGAATTGTTTACCATAATTTTCTTTTCCATTGTCTTCCCTACTTCTCTTCTCCATCCCACTCCCTCCCTACCTTCCTCTCTTCCATTCTTTCTTCTAATTCCTCCTCTCCTCTTCCTTTCATATTTTCCATTCATATTTTAATGCTGCTGCTGCTGCTAAGTTGCTTCAGTCGTGTCCGACTCTGTGCGGCCCCATAGACGGCAGCCCAACAGGCTCCCTCGTCCCTGGGATTCTCCAGGCAAGAACACTGGAGTGAGTTGCCATTTCCTTCTCCAGTGCATGAAAGTGAAAAATGAAAATGAAGTCGCTCAGTCGTGTCCAACTCTTCACGACCCCATGGACTGCGGCCTACCAGGCTCCTCTGTCCATGGGATTTTCCAGGCAAGAGTACTAGAGTGGGGTGTCATTGCCTTCTCCGCATATTTCAATGAGTTAGTTTAAAAAATCATACCAGAGATAGTCCATCAGAAAATCTATCATTCAATAAAACAGAAAGAACTGTACGTATATTTTTCAGGTTAAAAAAAAAGTATTGATTGAAGCAATAAAACTGTTCACATACACTTGCCAAAGAGTACTAAAAGTTTCATCTAAATTCAACTAGAATTAATAAAATAGACTTCCAAAAATTAGCTTAACTCCCAACCTGAAATGCTCTGACTACATAAAATGAATGATTAAGATGCTTTGAATATTTATGTATATTTATAGACATCAGCTATGCAATAAAATATGTAGGGATACACATCAGATTCACCAGTAAGTAAAAAAAAAAAACACAATATTTTTGCTACGTATGCATCTTTGCCTAGCTATAACAAAACAGGCAACAACACACTATGCCATGTCCCCCATAAAGACAAAACCACATTCATTGAAGTTGCTCTTGATTGTTGGCTTCTTGATTATTGTGTAGTGTTCTCCACTTCTACAAGCCAGTTATCAATAACTAAAGAAATACTCAATAGTTGCAGGTTAAAGTCTATTTCCTATGAATTTCAAGTAGAAGAAATTGGGTACTATAGTAAATTATAGTAAATTACATTTTCTTAAGCAGGATAACAAGTTGGAAGAGAAAAAAATAAAAACTAAATCCAACTGTTGAATAACAGCATAGTTCTGTACCTGTGATTGCAACCAGAATAATATATAAGCCTGTGTTTCCACTGTGTGGCAGTCAGCTGACTGCCTTCCTCAATATTTCTAAAATCATCCATTATTATTCATTCAATTTTATTATATTTGGTTAACTGCCATTTATTTCTCCTTTATTTCTTTTTAGCTGTCAATATGTCAGTGTCATGAAGAATGAACCTACACATGCATCAGAGAAAAAAGGGATACAAAAAAATTACTAATAAGTTCCTTGATGTCTGAAAGCAGCTTCAACTTTAGCTTATTTAGTATGGAGACTGAATTCACCTTGTAGATGAATTAGCAACATTTACAAATGCATGGCTAGACACAGGATGCTAAATTAAAATGACTAGGCTGCAAAAAACAAAGCTGGCAAAGCCAAAGCTATTTTGTTCACTAAATGGATTTTTCTGTAATTGGGGAAAAAAGAAAAACTAAATTAGTCACATTAATGTAATTCAATCTTAATTATTGCCCTAAGAGTGCATTTAAATATTTATGAACAATTCCTTCCAAATGCTTTGTCAGCTCTATTCCATTAAACAGCATTCTATCAGTGGTACTTTTTGAAAATAACTTTGGTTTCTTCATTACACTGTGACTCCTGATATTCAAAAATTTTGTACCTAAGAGCCAAAGGTGTCTGAAGCTGGGGTCATTTAGAAACTCAGATACTGCTGATTTCTGAGACCCTAGACAGTGGCTCTTGGGTGGGGGTCAGGCATCACATGAAAACTAGGAATATATGTATAAACTACTTGGTCCAACAGTATTTGTATCTGGATATTAAGAGTTGCTCTTCTGTTCAGCTGAAGGTCACTTACTAAGCTGAGGCCATTTGTCTATCTCAACACAGAAAGTCAGTGAATGTGTGGAAGCAAGAATCAACACATTTTCCTGCTTCCTAGGGGAGGGAAGCTGAGCTATTATACACCTGACAACTGTGTCAGATTTAACTTACAAAATGTAACATTATTCCTCTCCCTTCACACTCCTTAAAGAAAATGGGAGGAAATGCTTGCTGTCATATACTTGAGATTTATCTCATTTATTTATTAAGATCTATTAAACATAATCAGTTATTTTTACCTGCCTGAAATGAACTATATCATGGGTATTATCAGAGCCTATCAGCCATCATTGTACTAAATGTCATATTGACTTATTATCTGCACATCAACACTACTCTGTGTGTGCATTGTTTTCATTTGCTGTCTTTTTTAAATTTCATCTCCAAAATTGAGAGAAAAGAGTTCTATTCATTATGCAAAGCAGAAAAAACAGGCTTTGGAAAAGTAACAACTCATTTTGTATTTTGTTCATCCAGTACCTTGAATTTACAGAAACAAAAGAGGTAAAGGTTCTATTTTTTTTTAATGTTGGACATACCTACTGCTCATAAGGAAAGTAGGAACACCTATTTAAAAAGCAAGTGTTTTTATGAGTTATAGACTATCACAATTTCTAATTTTGTTCTATTCAGCATATCTTATTAAATAAGGAACCAATTTTTATTTATAGTCTGAGTAATTACAAGTTTCCATCTGAATCTGTTATTTAGTCTGTAAAAACACCAGGATGCAGATAAAAGAATGAAGCTGACTTATTCACTGCTTTTCTCCTACTTTGGTTTATTTTCTTAGAGTAAATCTCTTTTATTCAACATTGGAATTCTTAAGAAATAGAAATTCTTTTATGAGGAACTAAGAAGATTTAAAGAATCCTATTCTAAATGAAAGAATCCCACCTTTGCCTCCTGTTTGACTACAGGAAGCAAGGGTGGAAAATCCATTTGTTCAAGAACATTTACCTACTTTCATTTCAAGTGAAGAGTAAGAAGATACCTGTCAAACCCTCACCAGAGACTCATTCTGATATGACTCTGACACATCCCCACCAGTGAGTCAGGCTTGGCCCATGAAAACCTCCATGCACAAACAGATTCATGTCAGCTTGGTCAGACCAAGAGCACTAGAGTTCCAAACAAGTAACAGTGATTCTTTCCCTCTTCTGTAAAAGCTGATTATTTGGGATGAATGTGGGAGCAAGGTGTCTTACCTAGCTTTCTCTAAATCTTTAAAATTTTATCTTGATTGGATGAAAAATATAAATCACCTAGCTATTGCAGTGTAATAATAGAGTGTTTGAGCAGACACGAACACAGCAGATGCAAAGGCCCTTATTTATCCTGTCCACAGAGCATCATTAAGAGACACACAAATCATAGCTATGCCTGACCTCAGTAAGTTTCATCCAGCTAAATGTCTGCAATGAAGGACTCTTAACCTCTCCAGAGAATCAAAAACCTTCTTTCCGTTGGTAACTTGTGTTTTTATGCAAATCTGTATCCACCTTTTGCCCCTCAAATTACTGCCTGTACACAAAAGTAGTCACACTCTATTACACCACACAGTGGAATGCTGAAAATGTCATGATGACTTCCCATATGTACCTCAATTGATTTCTCAATGTTTGAAAAGCTCAACTTAATTTCTTGTATTTTCAACATTTGACACCAAAAATAAATATTCTCTAATCATAACTAAATTGACTTAGAAATGTTGTCAGCATTTCAAGAAGCAGATTTTTAAGTCCGTTTCAAATCTCCACAGCTAATCTCATTTGTATGGCATATATCTATATCTAGCGATATGTTTTGTCAGTAATTTAAATGTTTAAGTGACACAGAAAACAAAGGATGCAAATATATATGTATATATGTATATATATATATATATATATATATATATAAAGTGAAAGTGTTAGTTGTTCAGTTGTATCTGACTCATTGTGACCCCACGAACTTGTAGCTTGCCAGGGGCCTGTGACCATGGAATTCTCCAGGCAAGGATACTGGAGTGGGTTGCCGTTCCCTTCTCAAGGAGATCTTACCAACCCAGGGATTGAACCCACATCTCCTGCATTGAAGGCAGATTCTTCACTGTCTGAGCCACCAGGGAAGTGTATATATATAAGCCTAGGCTATCTATACGTTCACACATAGTCAGTTTTCTGCTCACATAGGTCATAATATATTTGAAACAGGTATGAAAGTACAGTGAAAGAAAAGACAATGTTTCTACTTTACATGGAATTTGAATTTCATACTTCAGATATTTTAACAGCCCAGCAAGTTAATCTATGGTTCTTGTCAATTATGAACAAATTGAATACCATTTTAAAAGTGAAAATTAGTATGAACTGTAGACTTTCTAGCATATATTCTGCCTCTTGAATAGATTGTGAGTGTTGCTTCAGTTATATATTCTAGGGTTTCCTTGTATTATTTCAGTTTACAAGAAAATGTATATTATTAGTTAAAACAACCATTTCACATTAAGTCAGGCATCATTTTTCTTGTTATGCAGATAGGAGACTGGCTGAAAGGTTGAATCCAAAGTAATAGACCCAAAGAACCACAATGCCGAAACTCAGTATCCTACAATAATGTTAATAATTTTTTGTTCTTACTCTTAATTGCACAAAGTGGTAAAAATTTAGATATTATAAAATGTAGAACACATGTTCTGGTGGGAGGTGGAAATATAGCAGTGGAGCATAGAGCAGTGGTTAGGAATCATCATATAGATTTTGTACTTTGCACTTCCATGATTCTTATAAGTCTATCCTGGAGATTAAAAATGTGAGCAAATTTGAGTGTATAATACACAGAAATAGGGGGCATTGAGAGTTTGAATTTAAGGTTTATAATTCAATGTTCAGATTAAAATACTTAGAAGAAAGTTTCTAAAGGCAGTAATCATACTCCCTTCTCTTTATAAATATGTGAATTAAATTTAAAATGAGCTGAAAGAAAAGAAAGCAGGAAAGCAAAAGAAAGTGAGGAAGCATGTGAACAATACACAGCTTTCTAGACTCAAATGATAAGTATGGGTCTTAATTTGAACTGATGTGAATTCTAATCCCCAAAAAAAGCAATGCCAAAGATTGTTCAAACTACCCCACAATTGCACTCATCTCACATGCTAGCAAAGTAATGCTCATATTCTCCAAGCCAGGTTTCAACAGTACATGAACCATGAATTTTCAGATGTTCAAGCTGGATTTAGAAAAGGCAGAGGAACCAGAGATCAAATTGCCAACATCCTTTGGATCAGAGAAAAAAGCAAGAGAGTTCCAGAAACATATCTACTTCTGTTTTATTGACTATGCCAAAACCTTTCACAGTGTGGATCACAATAAACTGTGGAAAATTCTTAAAGATATAGGAATACCAGACCACCTTACCTGCCTCATGAGAAATCTATATGCAGGTCAGGATGCAACACTGGACATGGAACAAAAGACTGGTTCCAAATTGGAAAGGAGTACGTCAAGGCTGTATATTGTGACCCTGCTTATTTAACTTATATGCAGAGTACATCATGAGGAACGCTGGGCTGGATAAAGCACAAGCTGGAATCAAAATTGCCAGGAGAAATATCAATAACCTTAGATATGCAGATGACACCACCATTATGGCAGAAAGCAAAGAACTAAAGAGTCTCTAGATGCAAGTGAAAGAGGAGAATAAAAAGTTGCCATAAAACTCAACATTTAAAAAACTAAAATCATGGCATCTGGTCCCATCACTTCATGGCAAATAGATGGGGAAACAATGAAAACAGTGATAGATTTTATTTTCTTCGACTGCAAAATCACTGCAGATGGTGACTGCAGCCATGAAGTTAAAAGACACTTGCTCCTTGGAAGAAAAGCTATGACCAACCTAGACAGCATATTAAAAAGTAGAGACATTACTTTGCCAACAAAGGTCTAGTCAAAGCTATGGTTTTTCCAGTAGTCATGTATGGAGGTGCGAATTGGACTGTATAGAAAGCTGAGCACCAAAGAACTGATGCATTTGAACTGTGGTGTTGGAGAAGCCTCTTGAGAGTCCTTTAGACTGCAAGGAGATCGAACCAGTCCATCCAAAAGGAAATCAGTCCTGGATATTCATTGGAAAGACTAATGCTGATGCTGAAACTCCAGTACTTTGGCCACCTGATTCAAAGACCTGACTCATTGGAAAAAACCCTGATGCTTGGAATGATTGAAGGCAGGAGAAGAAAGGGACTACAGTGGATGAGATGGTTGGATGGCATCACCGACGCAATGAACATGAGTTTGAGCACGCTTGGGAGTTGGTGATGGACACGGAAGCCTGGTGTGCTGCAGTCCATGGGGTCACAGTCAGACATGAGTGAGAAGCTGAACTGAACTGATGTGAATTCATAGAATATAAGGAACATCCAATTTTAATGGTGTTTTCTACTTCTTTTATATTATTTTTAGTCTCTAGTGGTACATGAGAATGAAATTTAATTTTTGAATTTTTAAATTTCAGTGTTTTGCTCACATCTTTAACTTTTCATATAAGGTGTTCCTACTACATCAAGTGAGAACAAGATATTGATTATCTATAATAGCCAAATAATATATTTTAGAAATTTGAAAATTTTTCTAATCTGTATTTTTCACCTCACAGTTTTTTTTTTCCCTTTGTGGAAAGTAGGACATGATTTGTCCAATTTGCATGTTTCTACAAATAATCTGTTCTTAATAATTTACAAAAGATAAAAGAATAGCTACATAGTGTCGAACTGTTTGCAACTCCATATACTGTAGCCCTCCAAGCTCCTCTCTCCAAGGGGTTCTCCAGGCAAGAATACTGGAATGGGTTGCCATTCCATTCTCCAGGGCATCTTCCTGACCTAGGGATTGAATCTGGGTCTCCTTGTTGCAGGAAGTTTCTTTGCCTTCTGAACCACCTATTGCATTGTAGTACAAAGAAAATCAGAGAACTTTCTCTCTGCACTCATACTCTCAGCTCCGCCTAAGATTTTTTCCCCACAACAAACTAAAGCATATTGTGTTTTAAGGGAAAATATTGAGTCTACTTCTGTAGTGTCGTTAAGAGCATCTACTTTAAGAAAATTTACATGATAAGGTTCCCTCTAGATATAAAGCTTGCCTGTCTTCTGCTTTTTCCAAAAGTCATGGGGTCATTTCTTAAAGTATTTGAAACTGTGAAATATCTATAAAATCAGTTCACTAGTGTAACATATTCTTCCCATCCCAACTATCTTAGACATTAATTCTGTTATTGCTGGGACATATTTTACACATCACCTGTTTTATAACGAGTTATTTTTAGCTCCATCTTACAAAGAGGTAACTATAAGATGAACAGTATCAGATAGAACTACTCAACCAGTCCTGTCTTCACTGTAAAAAAAAATATAGCTTATCTGCCCAAGGGATAGTAGACCATAGCTTGATGTGAGAAGAGGTTTAACGTTTCAAAGAGAAGGAGGTATTCTCATCCTACTTCAAGGCTCAGTTTCTCTTAGAAGGAAGCTGAAAATGAATTTTTTAAATCATTGCCTTCACAATTTAAATATTTATAAAATATTATTGAAAACTTTAGTGTCACATACAAAAAAAACTTTAGTGTCACATACCTCTCAGCATGGAGTGGTTTTGACATATAAGTAACAAGTGTGGTAAAGTTAAAAGAGGCTTAAAAAAAAAAAAGGATCACTGAAAACTTTTTACCAATTTTTACTTTACCCAGGGAAAGAAAGAAAAATTTGACATATGGACATTAAATCTTGTTTAATTAATTAAAGAACAACAATCCCGCTCACCAAGCACAATTTGTACCTCCTGGCAGTTACTTAAAGATTTGAATATCTTAGAAAAAAATAATATACAAACTCATAAATCTGCTCTTGATATCAAATATCTACCAAGCTTTTTCAGGGATGTTTATAAATTGTTGTACCTAAACCAATAGTGTTGGTGTGTAAACATAGATAAAGATTAACTGAATGCATTTTTCTATAATAATTTATTACACACTGAAAAATATCTTGTTTGATAAATGTAAACTACAGCCTTGAAATTTCTTTAAAAACCTTTTGTTTTCTTTGTTTCAAACAAAATAAGATTTCTAAAAGCAATATTCCCAATGAAAAATCAAAACAATATCACTGTGCTAGTCTCCTGAATTAATTAAATCTGCTTTTCTAAAATGATGATATTTTATTGGACAAAACACAAAGGTCTATTTTTCACTTTCTTCCTAAGTTGTAAAGAAATCAAAATAAATGTAATTTGAGTCAGTATAATCTAGTTTTAGCCTTTTGTGTGTTTATTTATATTACTAGCATTTTATATCATACTCCAGTCTTATCAGAAGTTTGAGAAAAGAATTCACTGACTTCACATATTATTGAAGAGCTGACATCAAATATAATGTTCTAGATCTAATTTGTTAATTTTAAATGTGTAAGTTTCTCTTAATAGGATCTTTTCAGCTGCTGTCATTAGCAAAATCACAACATATCTAAGCATCCATTAAAGCTTCTGCTCATTCCATTTCACATTTTGAAATTGTTCTTTTTGAACCTGATATATCACAGGGAAAGATAAATCAATTTCTATAGAGAGTCTTGCACTTTAAAGAATGCATCTATTTGCTAAGAGATTAGTACTATTGATGGTTTTTAAATGTGTTTTCTTTGAGAGGGAGAATGAGGACACTAATGCAACTTTTTTTTTAATGGGGAAACTAAGGTTATAGCAAAGGGCTTCTCAGGTGGTGCTAGTGGTAAAGAACCCGGAGACTAAAGAGATGCTGGCTTGATCCCTGGGTCGGGAAGATCCCCTGGAGGAAGGCAAGATAACCCCCTGTAGTATTCTTGCCTGGAGAATTCCATGAACAGAGGAGCCTGGTGGGTTATGGTCCGTGGGGTCGCAAAGAGTTGGATATGACTGAGTAACTAAGCACAGCATATATGTGCGTGCGTGTGTGTGCGTGTACCTACAAACACAATATCTTCTTTATCCATTCCTCTGTCGACAGACAGACATTTAGATTGTTTCCATATCTTTGTTATTCTAAATAACACTGTTATGCTAACTGGAGTGCATGTTTCTTTTCAAATTAGGGTTTTTATCTTTCCTGGATATATGCTCATCAGTAGGATTGCAGGATCATATGCTACCTATTTTTAGCATTTAAGGAAATTCCATACTGTTCTCCATACTGCCTGCACCAATTTACATCCTCACTAACATTGCAAGAGAGTTGCCTTTTCTGCAAACCCTCTCCAGCATTTATTATTTTTAGACATTTTATTGATGATCATTCAGACTGATGTGAGGTGGTACCTCACTGTAGCACTGGACATGGAACAACTGACTGGTTCAAAATTCAGACAGGAGTAGGACAAGGCTGAATATTGCCAGCATGCTTATTTAACATATATGCAGAATTCACTTCAGTTCAGTAGCCCAGTAGTGTCCAACTCTTTGTGACCTTATGGACTGCAGCACACCAGGCCTCCCTGTTCATCACTAACTCAGGAGTTTACTCAAACTCATGTCCAAGGAGTCGGTGATGTCATCCAACCATCTCATCCTCTGTCATCCCCCTTTCTTCCTGCCTTCAATCTTTCCCAGAATTAGGGTCTTTTCAAACGAGTCAGCTATCCACATCCAAATTATTGGAGTTTCAGCTTCAACATCAGTCCTTCCAATGAACACCCAGGACTCCTTTCAGATGGACTGATTGTATCTTCTTGCAGTCCAGGGGACTCTCGAGAGTTTTCTCCAACTCCTCAGTTCAAAAGCATCAATTTCTGAGTGCTCAGCTTTCTTTACAGTCCAACTCTCACATCCATACATGACTACTGGAAAAACCATAGCCTTGACTAGACAGACCTTTGTTAGCAAAGTAATATCTCTGCTTTTTAATATGCTGTCTAGGTTGGCCATAACTTTTCTTTCAAGGAGCATGTGTCTTTTAATTTCATGTCTGCAGTCACCATCTGCAGTGATTTTGGAGCCCCCCAAAATAAAGTGTGCTACCATTTCCACTTTTTCTCCATCTATTTGCATGAAATGATGGGACCGGATGCAATGATCTCAGTTTTCTGAATGCTGAGCCAACTTTTCACTCTCCTCTTTCACTTTCATCAAGAGGCTCTTTAGTTCTTCTTCACTTTCTGCCATAAGGGTGGTGTCTTCTGCATATCTGAGGTTATTGATATTTCTCCTGGGAATCTTAATTCCAGCTTGTGCTTTATCCAGCCCAGATTTTCACATGATGTGCTCTGCATATAAGTTAAATAAACAGGGTGACAGTACACAGCACTGATGTACTCCTTTCCCAGTATGGAACCAGTCTGTTGTTTCATATTTGGTTGTAACTGTTGCTTCTTGACCTACATATAGGTTTCTCAGAAGGTAGGTAAGGTAGTCTCATGTTCCATCTGTTTAAGAATTTTCCACAGTTTGTCATGACCCACACAATCAAAGATTTTAGCATAGTCAGTGAAGCAGAAGTAGATGTTTTCTGGAATTCTCTTGCTTTTTCTGTGCCCCAGCAGATGTTGGCAGTTTGATTTCTGGTTCCTCTGCCTTTTTAAAATCCAGCTTGTACATCTAAGTCATAGTTTCATATACTATTGAAGTCTAGTTTGAAGAATTTTGAGTGTGACTTTGCTAGCATGTGAAATGTGTGCAATTGTATGATAGTTTGAACATTCTTTGGGTTTGTTTTTCTTTGGGATTGGTATGAAAGATGCTTTTTACCAGTCCTATGGCCATTGTTGAGTTTTCCAAATTTCCTGGTATGCTGAGTGCAGCACTTTAACAGCATCAGCTTTTAGGATTTGAAATAGCTCACCTGGAATTCCATCACCTCCACTAGGTTTGTTTGTAGCAATGATTCCTAAGGCCCACTTGACTTCAGACTACAGGATGTCTGGCTCTAGGTAAATGACCACACAATCTTGGTTATCCAGGTCATTAAGATCTTTTTCATAGTATTTCCACGTATTCTTGCCACCTCTTCTTAATCTCTTCTGCTTCTGTTAGTCCTTGCCATGTCAGTCCTTAATTTTGCCTGTGTTTGCATGAAATGTTCCTATGGTATCTCAAGTTTTCTTGAAGAAATCTCTAGTCTTTCCCATTCTATTGTTTTCCTCTAATTCTTTCCATTGTCCACTTAAGAAAGCTTTCTTATCTTTCCTTGCTATTCTCTGGAACCGTGCATTCAGTCGGTATATCTTACTCTTTCTCCTTTGCCTTGCACGTTTCTTCTTTTCTCAGCTATTTGGAATGCCTCTTCAGACAACCATTTCCTTTCTTGGATTCCTTTTTCTGGGGATGGTTTTCATCACCACCTCCTGTATAACGCTGCTAACTTTCATCTGTACTTCTTCAGATATTCTGCCTACCAGAACTAGTCATGGCAAATAGAAAGGGGAAAAGTGGGAGCAGTGACAGATTTTATCCTCTTGGCCTCCAGAATCACTGAGGACAATGACTGCAGCCATGGAATGAAAAGACACTTGTTCCTTGAAAGAAAAGCTGTGACAAACCTAGATAGCATATTTAAAATAAACACATCAGCTTCCTGACAAAGGTCCATATAGTCAAAGCTATTGTTTTTCCAGTCGTCCAGTAGAACTGGACTATAAAGAAGGCTGAGCAACAAAGAATTGATGTTTTTGAATTGTCATGCTGAAGAAGACCCTTGAAAGTTTCCTTGAACTGTAAGGAGATAAAACCAGTCAATCCTAAAGGAAATCAATAGCAAATATTCATTGGAAGGACTGTTGCTGAAGCTGAAGCTTCAATACTTTGGCCACCTGGTGCGAAGAGCCGACTCACTAAAAAAGACCCTTTATTTCCAATATTCTGGGAGGTGGGTCATGGAGGATCCTGCTGTAACTTATGTCGGAAAGTGTTTTGCCTATGTTCTCCTCTAGGAGTTTTATAGTTTCTGGTCTTACATTTAGATCTTTAATCCATTTTGAGTTTATTTTTATGTATGGTGTTAGGGAGTGTTCTAGTTTCATTCTTTTACAAGTGGTTGAGCAGTTTTCCCAGCACCACTTGTTAAAGAGATTGTCTTTTCTCCATTGAATATTCTTGCCTCCCTTGTCAAAGATAAGGTGTCCATAGGTGCATGGATTTATCTCTGGGCTTTCTATTTTGTTCCATTGATCTATATTTCTGTCTTTATGCCAGTACCATACTGTCTTGATGACTGTGGCTTTGCAGTAGAGTCTGAAGTCTGGAAGGTTGATTCCCCCAGTTCCATTCTTCTTTCTCAAGATTTCTTATAAATTAAAAAAATAAAAATTAAATTAAATTAGATTAAAAAAAAAGACCCTGATGCTGGGAAAGATTGAAGGCAGGAGGAGAAGGGGACGACAGAGGATGAGGTGGTTGGATGGCATCACCAACTCAATAAACATGAGTTTGAGCAAGCTCCAGGAGATGATGAAGGATCGGGAAGCCTGGCGTGCTGCAGTCCATGGGGTCGAAAATAGTCAGATGTGACTGAATGACTGAACAAAAGTAACAACAATTAGTGATGTTGATCCTCTTTTCATGTTTCTTTAGATCATCTGTATTTTCTCCTTAAAGAAGTGTCCATTTAGGTATTATGCTCATTTTTTGTTGGGTTCTTTGATTTTTTAGATTGAATTCTATGAACTGTGTATTTTTTGGAAATTAATCCTTTTTCAGTGATATCATTTTCAATTTTTTTTTTTTCCTATTCTGCAGGTTGTCTTTGCCTCTTATGGTTTCTTTTGCCGTGCAATAGTTTTAATTTTAATTAGGTCCTATTTGTTTATTTTTGTTTTTATTTTTATTATTCCAGGAGACATTAAAAAGAAACATTGCTGAGATTTATGCCAAAGAGTGTTCTGCCTATGTTTTCCTATAGGTGTTTTATGTATTGGCTTTACATTTAGGTCTTTAATCCATTTTGCATTTGTTTTGCTATGTGGTGTTAGAGAATATTCTAATTTCATTCTTTTGCTTATAACTGTCAAGTTGTCCCAGCACCGTTTGTTGAAAAGAATCTTTCTGCATGTTATATTATTTTCTTCTTTGTAGTAGATTAATCGATCATAAGAATGTGGATTTATTTCTGGGTTTTCTGTCCCTTTGTATTGATCTATGTGTCTTTTTTTTTTTTTTTTAAACCAGTACCATACTCTCTTGTAACTCAGCTGGTAAAGAGTCTACTTGTAATGTGGGAGACCGGAGTTCGATCCCTGTGTTGGGAAGATCCTCTGGAGAAGGGAAAGGCTACCCACTCCAGTATTCTGGCCTGGAGAATTCCATGAACTGTACAGTCGATGGGATCACAGAGTCGGACATGACTGAGCAACTTTCACTTTCACCATACTCTCTTCTATACTATTGCTTTGTTCTGTAGTCTGAACTCATGGAGACTGATTTCTCCAGCTACATTTTTCTTTCTCAAAAATATTTTGGCTGTCTGGGGTCTTTTATGTGTCCACACAAATTTTTAAAAAATTGTGTCCCAGTTCTATGAAAAATGACTTTGGTAATTTGATAGGGATTGCTTTGAATCTGCAGATAGCCTCAGGTTTTATAGTCATTTTAATGGACCTGATTCTTCCAACTCAAGAATACAGTATATCTTTCTTAGAATGGTACAATCTCCCAACATTGATCAAGGAATAAATGCAAATATGAGCAGACCAAGTACCAGTGCTAAAACTGATTTTCAACAAGCAGAAGCACAGAACCAGTGACTTTAGAGGAGCATTATACCAAACATTTAGAGAAGAATTAACACTTTTCTTAAACCACAACTAAATTTGGAGTGGAAGGAACACTTCCAAACTTATTCTATGAGGCCTGATATTTTACCAAAAACAGATACCACACAAAAAAGAGAATTACTGGCCAATGTCACTGATGAACTTAGATGCAAAAATTCTCAACAAAATATATGCAAACCAACTCCAATGATACATTAAAAAGATCATACACCATGATCAAGTGGAGTCACCACAGAGATGCAAAATTTTTCCATATCTGCAAATTAGTGTGATATACCACATTATCAAATTAAAGAATAAAAGCTATATGATGACCTCAGTAGATGCATAAAAAGCTTTTTTAAAGTTCAACATCCATGTTTGATTAAATCCTCCAGAAAGTGGGCATAGAAGGAATATACCTCAACAGAATAATGGTATATAACAGATTTACAGCTTATATCCTACTCAATGGTAAAAAGTTGAAATCACGTCATATAAGATCAGGTTAAGACAAGGATGTCCACTCTCACCACTTTTATTCAACATAGTTTTGGAAATCCTATCCATAGCAATCAGAAAAAGAAAAAAAAAATGAAAGGAATTCAAATTGAAAAAGAAGTAACACTGTAATTGTTTTCAGATGACATAGAAAATCCTAAAGACACTACCAGACAAATATTAAACTTCATCAGTGAATTATATAAAGTTGCAGGATACAGAATTAATATACAGAAATCTGCTACATGTCTATACACTAGCAATGAAATAACCCAAAGAGAAACTAAGGAAACAATTCTATCCACCGTTGCATCAAAAACCAAAAAACTAAAACAAAGGAAACAAACAAAAACCCTAGTAATAAACCTACCTAAGCTTCCCTGGTGGCTCAGAGGTTAAAGCTTCTGCCTCCAATGCGGGAGACTCGGGTTCGATCCCTGGGTCAGGAAGATCCCCTGGAGAAGGAAACGGTAACCCACTCCAGTATTCTTGCCTGGAGAATCCCATGGACGGAGAAGCCTGGTAGGCTACAGTCCACGGGGTCGCATAGAGTTGGACATGACTGAGCGATGGAACGGAAAGGAAGGAGACAAAAGACTTGTACTCCAAGAACTATAAGATGCTGGTGAAAGAAACTGAAGATGACACAAACACACAAACAGGGAGAAAGTTGCTACATTTTTTATTTTTTTCTGTTTAAAATCTGGTATGGTTTTGGAGGATTTAAGTATATAAATACATATTCATTTTATAATGTGCTCTAGAAAATCATTCTAGCTTCCCCTCCCCACTTGACTCAGTTAATCTTCTTGAATTAATTTGTTTCAAAAGAACCATGTGCAATTCTATAATAATGACATTGGAAAATCTGAAGGTTCATCATTAAGACAAACAGTGAAAATTACAAACAGCAAGAGCAAAGAATACAAAAACTTATATAGTCTTTGTGAGAGAGCCCAAATGTCAGACTTAATAGACAAAGACTTCAAACAAGCCATTATAAATATTCAGTGAATAAATAAAATTATCCTTAGAAAATGTAAAGGAAAGTATAATGATAATCTCTCATCCTGTAGAGAATATCAAGAAGGATATAAAATTATATAAATGAACCAAACTAAAATTCAGTAGTTGAAATTTAAAATAATTGAAATAGAAAGTTCAATCGAGGTATACACAGCAATAAATTTAACTTGACTGAAGAAAAAAAATCAGTGAATTTGAAGATAGGTCAAAAAAGATTATGTAATCAGGACAAAATGAAAAAAGAGTGGAGAAAAATGGATAAATCCTCAGAGAAATGTGGGACAACATTACATGTTTCAACACACACATAATGAGCCTACCAAGAAAGAAGAAAGAGAAAAAAAATTAAATATTTGGCTGAAAACTTTACAAATTTGATAAAATCATTAACCTGCACATCAAGTAGTTCAATAAATTCCAAGTAGGACAAACACCAAGAATAGACACACCCCAGTAAAAGTGCTGGAAGAGAAAGGTAAAGAAAAAGTTTTGAAAGCAGCTAGGGACAAGCAATTCATTTTGTATAAAAGAACTTGATAATATTTTTGACTGACTTCTCATCAGAAACTATGGAGAGCAGAAGTTAAGGGATTACATCTTCAAAGTGCTCAATACTTTATATCCAGTAAGGAAATAATAAAATTATATTATCTTGATCATTTGAAGAGTGTTTGTAAGTTTAAAATTCAAGAGTATATCAAAGATCCTGTTTCAAAGAAACATATATTCTACCTTTTTAACTTCTTTTTAATGAGTATGGAGAAAATATTGCCACCTAAATTATAAAGGCATATGCTTTGAACAATAAAACATCGTCTATGAACACTTTTAATAGGTAATGCCTAGGTCTATGGAGAAATAAAGAGTTTTTTAATGAAACAATGTAGTTCTTTTTTTTTTTTTTATTGCAGGCTAATTATTTTACAATATTATATTGGTTGATTTTGCCATACATTGACATGAATCCGCCTTGGGTGTACATGAGTTCCCCTTCCTGAGCCCCTCTCCCACCTCCCTCCTCCCTTTATCCTCCCTCTGGGTCATCCCCGCACACCAGCCCCGAGCATCCTGTAACATGCATCGACCCTGAACTGGTGATTCGTTTCACATATGACAACATACATGTTTCAAGTTCTGAGCAAACATCACAGTTTCTCCCCGACAGAAACACTAAGATTTAATCATCCAAAGCTGCTTTTGCAGCCGCTGCCAAAGGCTGTTAGTTTCACCATCAGGGAGCTTGATGCTTGTCAAGACCGCAAGAAAAGCAATGAAACTGCTGCCAATGCACTGCTTGCGGAAGGCGGATGATCCTCACACACCATTTGTTTTACTTCAGCACTTGTTTGGTCCTGTGTTATCTATAGAACTTACTGAGCCTCCATATCACTACAAAAGGACTTCTAGTGGGAAAAGACTGCTGTTAAGTTAGGAAAACAGAAAAGCATATGATTCTTCAGAGTTTAATGAAGCAATTAATCAGAAACTTTCTATTGAGTAAAGCATATACTCATTTTCATCATAATATCAAAAGTTACTAAGTTTTAGAGGAACATAAAATATTTTGACTTGAAAATGAGTAGCTGATAAAAAGATTTCCATGGTTTATATCTAACCCTATATATTTATATCTAATCCTGTGTATAATTTCTCAACTTCTAATTCATTAACATCATTGTAATTCAATAATTATTAAATAATTTATCAGATTACTATATCAGTGATTCTGTATTATGATGCCTATTTGTGCTGCAAGGATGAAACAATAGAGACAAATTAGACAAATGAGGACAAGAGAGACTTTCTCAGTGTTAAAAACTAATTTTTACAATTTGAAGTTTCCAAGGGATTCATCTTGACACATTCTTATGCACTTCCATTTGGTCCGACTCTTCCCGACCCTAAGGACTGCAGCCCACCAGGTTCCTCTATCCGTGGGATTTTACAGGCAGAAATACTGGAGAGTGTTGCCCCTCCTGCAGGGGATCTTACTGACCCAGGGATCAAATCTGCATCTCCTGAGTCGCCTGCATTGCAGGTGGATTCTTAACCTTTGAGCCTGAGGAAGCCCATTATTGTGCTTATAGGGGTGAAATTATGTGAAAATTTGGCATTCAAGTAATGTCTGCAGAAATTACCTTCTTATATGTTATACATTTATAAAATAGTAATCATACTAAAAGTTACCAATAATCAGCAGTTACCAAGCAGTTGTAATGTGTTCATTATAATAGACACTTGATATACTATCTCACTTAGTTGTCATAGTGATCAAAATAAGTAGATATTGCTATTCCATTTTCTATATTAAGAAACTTTGATTCAGAGAGGTAAATACTTAAAGGTCACATAGCTAGTAAATCACTTGGCCAATATTTATACATGGATCTCTCCATTTTTTTAACCTTATATTTTTTCCTTTATATACCCCCACGTTCCTCTAGTTCCTGTGGCAGAGATAATCTCCCACTTATTATTTTCTTCCCACTTTTCTACCATATTTTTAGGGAAAAAAGGAAGGAATAAGTTCATGGTGTCTATACATTAAGATTTATATCATTTTGCTTTAGGTCAATGTCTCAGAAGTGGGTTGAGGAGGGAGAAAACACTGAAGATCTGATTAGTGTTAATACATAAGGCACTCCGCATAGTTGGAGAGCCAGGGAACTGACTGATGGCACTAGAAGATCATTGTTAAGGTGGGCTTGGTATCTCAGAGCCTGAGGGGACAGGCTTTCTTTTCGTAGGTGAGGAACCCTATCCATAGTATTAAACCTCCTTCCTATTGTTTTCTCATAGTTCTTGAAAGAAGCCTCTGGGTTCGTGGATGATAGGTTCGGGGCTGCCAGACCATCTTTGAGACAACTCTCACTGGGCCCGCTAGGAACTGCTCTGTGTAAAAATAGAGACTGCCAGGGGATTCTCCCAAAGCAAAGTCAGACCTGCCAATCAGCTCCAGCCCTGGACATTCACATCCACTTCCATGAGGTCAGTTGGTCACAGATTATTTGCAAAGGTTAATCTGCAATGAAGTCCTCATTCTTTACCCTGTTTTTTTAAGTTATTTCTCCCTTCTTCTAACTTCTTTATCTTATGTATCTTGATTATCTTTCTCTTCTTGCTTATGTTGATATCTGTGAGAACTTCATTTTCTTTCCCATTCTTATTTATCTAGAAATAAAGATAGAACTTTATCAGAGGAAATTTCTATTAAGTCCGCTGTGAAATAAAAAAGTTTAAATATCTGTCAATCTGATTTGATCAGGAGAAAATAATCTGAAGAGTAGTGTTTAATTTTTGCATGTATGAAATATAAAATATTACTTTTTAAACTTTCAGTTAAGTTACATAAAGCCAAAATTAAATCATTATATGGATCAATAATTTTGTTCAGGGAAAACACACATAAAGATCAAATAGGTTGTGTATATTAGTCGCTCAGTCATGTCTGACTCTTTGTGACCCCATGGACTGTAGCCCACCAGGTTCCTCCATCCACGGGATTTTCCAGGCAAGAATACTGGGGTGGATTTCCATTTCTTTTCCAGGGGATCTTCCGAGGTATCTAACCCGGGTTTTCTGTATTGCAGGCAGAATCTTTACCATCTAAGCCACCAGGGAAGTTTATCTTCACCCTAAGTGAAAGTGAGTACTTGATGAGACTGTGGCTTTTAATTTAAATCTTTGACAGAAGGGAGAAAAAAAAGAATCCATCATGTGACTGAGTCTCAGATACCACAGTGTAAAAGCATTACACTGCTCTCTCTAATTTGTTTTTTTTTTTTTTTTAAATACCATAAGGAAATTTTTCCACACCCATTATTTCAGCAGTTTTTAAGTATCTACTCAGTTTGTGGCACCAGTAAGGTATTAACTTGCAAATCAGTCCATCCTTAGCATGAAAATAAAATGGTTGCATGAGATATTGACTTACTCATATTTTAGGTGAAACCAAATACCTATTTTGGAAATGTTTGCTTGATCTTGGAAAATAACATTAAATGTACTCAATGGTGCTACTAATTTTCACAATTCTCAGTGCTGTAGTCTGTAAATAATATGGCTTTTCAGACAAGATAATTTAGATTTGATTCTAGGCTCCAGCCCTTAGGTGTTCCCTGTAGTGCAAAAGTAAAGAATCTGCCTGCAACGTAGGGGACCTGGGTTTGATCCCTGGGTTGAGACAATCCCCTGGAAAAGGGAATGGCAATCTACTCCAGTATTCTTGCCTGGAGAATCCCGTGGACGGAGGAGCCTGGGGGCTACAGTCCATGGGATCACAAAGAGTAGGACAGGACTGAGTGACTAACACCACTACTACTCCAGCCTTTATATTCAGGCCATAACTTTTAACTTCTCCAAGTCTTAGTAACTTCATCTATAAAATATAGAAAGCAGCAGTTCATGTAAACTTTTGATTAAAGTTGAAATAAAGTATTGCATATTCAAGGCTTGGATATAGTATTTGTTTCATATATATTGAGTTTTTGCTGTTTTCAATCAACCTCTTCACAGAAATAGATATTTAATGACATACTATATAAACACAATAATTTGTAAGAACTCACTGTCAAGATCTTTGTGTAAGTACTTTAAATATTATTATGTAACAAAAACAAAAAGGATATATTTCTTCCTTTACATCTATTAGATGTTTTATAATGGGAAGTGCTAAGGGAAATACCACAAATCTTGCTATTATGTTAAATCTTGTTGGAATAATTAAACAAACACACACTCACACTCACTCAGTTCAGTTCAGTTCAGTCGCTCAGTCATGTCCGACTCTTTGTGAACCAATGAATCACAGCACGCCAGGCCTCCCTGTCCATCACCAACTCCTGGCGCTCACTCAAACTCATGAGTTTCAGCTTTAGCATCAGTACTTCCAATGAACACCCACGATTGATCTCCTTTAGAATGGACTGGTTTGACCTCCTTGCAGTGCAAGGGACTCTCAAGAGTCTTCTGCAGCACCATAGTTCAAAAACATCAATTCTTCGGCGATCAGTTTTCTTCACAGTCCAACTTTCACATCCATACATGACTACGGGAAAAACCGTAGCCTTGACTAGACGGACTTTGGTTGGCAAAGTAATGTCTCTGCTTTTTAATATGCTGTCAAGGTTGGTCATAACTTTCCTTCCAAGGAGTAAGCGTCTTTTAATTTCATGGCTACAATCAGCATCCGAAGTGATTTTGGAGCCCCCAAAAATAAAGTCTGACACAGTTTCCACTGTTTCCTCATCTATTTCCCATGAAGTGATGGGACCAGATGCCATGATCTTCATTTTCTGAATGTTGAGCTTCAAGCCAAACTTTTCACTCTCCTCTTTCACTTTCATCAAGAGGCCTTTGAGTTTCTCTTCACTTTCTGCCATAAGGGTGGTGTCATCTGCATATCTGAGATTATTGATATTTCTCCCAGCAATCTTGATTCCAGCTCGTGCTTCTTCCAGCCCAGCGTTCCTCATGATATTCTCTGCATAGAAGTTAAATAAGCAGGGTGACAAGATACAACCTTGACGTACTCCTTTTCCTATTTGGAACCAGTCTGTTGTTCCATGTCCAGTTCTAACTGTTGCTTCCTGACCTGCATGCAGGTTTCTCAAAAGGCAGGTCAGGTGGTCTGGTATTCCCATCTCTTTCAGAATGTTCCACAGTTTATTGTGATCCACACAGTCAAAGGCTTTGGCACAGTCAATGAAGCAGAAATAGATGTTTTTCTGGAACTCTCTTGCTTTCTCCATGATCCAGCGGATGTTGGCAATTTGATCTCTGGTTCCTTTGCCTTTTCTAAAACCTGCTTGAACATCTGGGAGTTCACGGTTCACTTATTGCTGAAGCCTGGCTTGGAGAATTTTGAGCATGACTTTACTAGCGTGTGAGATGAGTGCAACTGTGCAGTAGTTTCAACATTCCTTGGCATTGCCTTTCTTTGGGATTGGAATGTAGACTAACCTTTCCAGTCTTGTGGCCACTGCTGAGTTTTCCAAATTTGCTGGCATATTGAGTACAGCACTTTCACAGCATCATCTTTCAGGATTTGAAATAGCTCAATTGGAATTCCATCACCTCCATCAGCTTTGTTCGTAGTGATGCTTTCTAAGGCCCACTTGACTTCACATTCCAAGATGTCTGGTTCCAGGTGAGTGATCACGCCATTGTGATTATCTTTGTTGTGAAGATCTTTTTTGTACAGTTCTTCTGTTTATTTTTACCACCTCTTCTTAATATCTTCTGCTTCTGTTAGGTCCATACCATTTCTGTCCTTTATCGAGCCCATCTTTGCATGAAATGTTCCCTTGATATCTCTAATTTTCTTGAAAGATCTCTTGTTTTTCCTATGCTGTTGTTTTCCTCCATTTCTTTGCATTCATCAATGAGGAAGACTTTCTTATCTCTCCTTGCTATTCTTTGGAACTCTGCATTCAGATGCTTATATCTTTCCTTTTCTCCTTTGCTTTTCACTTCTCTTCTTTACATAGCTATTTGTAAGGCCTCCTCAGACAGCCATTTTGCTTTTTTGCATTTCTTTTCCATGGGGATGGTCTTGGTCCCTGTCTCCTGTACAATGTCATGAACCTCCATCCAGAGCTCATCAGATATTCTATCTATCAGATATAATCCCTTAAATCTATTTCTTACTTTCACTGTATAATCATAAGGGATTCGATTTAGGTCATATCTGAATGGTCTAGTGGTTTGCCCTACTTTCTTCAATTTAAGTCTGAATTTGGCAATAAGGAGTTCATGATCTTAGCCACAGTCAGCTCCTGGTCTTGTTTTTCCTAACTGTATAGAGCTTCTCCATCTTTGGCTGCAAAGAATATAATCAATCTGATTTCGGTGTTGACCATCTGGTGATGTCCATGTTTAGCATCTTCTCTTGTGTTGTTGGAAGAGGGTGTTTGTTATGACCAGGACCTTACCAATTTATTCAACTAAAGATATAAAAAAAAATTAACGTAAATGTCGTAGGCATAATAATGCCCCCCCCCCCAGTTTTCAACATCCTAATTTCTAGAACCTGAGCATATGTTTCCATAGATAGCAAAAGAGACTTAAAAAGTCCACAGGATGATGGAGAGATTATCCATATGAGACCAATCCGATCACATAGGTCATTTTTGAATTGTATTATCACTTGGGACAATATTTTTTTTTTGCATCCCACTTAGTACCAATAATATTATTTTATAATTTACAAGTTGGATATATATCCACACTTTTGAGAGCAGTATAATACATTCTTTCCTGATGGCTCAGATTGTAAAGAGTCTGCCTGCAATACAGGAGACCTGGGTTCAATCCCTAGGTTGGGAAGATCCCCTGGAAAAGGAAATGGCAACCTACTCCAGTATTCTTGCCTGGACAATCCCATGGATGGAGGAGACTGGCGGGCTACAGTCCATGGGGTCACAAAGAGTTGGACAGAACTGAGCAACTAACACATGCGTAGTACACTGAACATCTTATTTACTGCTTCTCGAGTGTAAAAGAAAGAAAAGAAAACAGTGTCCACTTCATGGTGAGTGACAGTCATAGTCCAAACACTTGATCTGGTGATTACACTTTCTATCCTCTCTTCAGAGAATCCTGGGATTCTCCGTGTTTGGACTGGTGCTAAGTGCAGACAAGATTGACGTTGGAGAATTCAGTGTGGTACAGTTACATTGTTCAGTGGTTAAAAAAGCTCCTTTTGGTAAGGAAGAAAATGTGTTCATGCAAGGATTCCTTAAGGAAATGCTTCTCCAATGAGGAGAAAAAGAGTTAGACCAACAATGACAAAACTTACAAGCAAAAAAGATTAGACCTAGGATTTAGTAAAGCAATGTCTTTTCAAGAAGTAAAAACTGTAAAATGTTAAAATGCAGATCATTGAATTGTTGATCTTAACCCAGAAATTATATGCACTGGGGTAATCTAGACAGAGAGTCTTCTAGGGAGAATACCCTTTCTAAATATGTCTCTCTAGCAGCAGATTCCAGATGGCATTTTAGTGCACTTAAAAAACAAGAACACTGGCAGCTCTGTGAGAACACCTTATTCTAGCAGACCCTCTTACAGTACATTTCATGGATTTCCTTCATCTTCATCATCCACTCAAGAGTCTTCTTAAGATATCTGCTCTGGGCATTCAAGGTAGGTGGAAGCAAAGTGAGAGAGAATGGTGTCCAAGAGAGTAACAATAGAAGTGGGAAGCTAAGTTGACTTCTCATCTTAAATATAATTATTTATACTTATTATGATGCATGATATTATTCATGTTTTATAGTTTACAAACACAATCTTATCTGTCCTCTGATCTTAAATTGTCAGGAATTTTTTCATAATGAATTGCATAGCATGTATAAGGATAATTTTATTATGTGAACTAACTACCAGTTCAGCTTTCTCTTTTACCACATTTCTTTAATCCTAAATAGTGAAGAAGCTGAAACATTAGTAGTTCCCTAACAAATCTCTTACCTGCTCTTACCTCTGTCTGTGATATTCCCCTTTCTTCTTAATCATCTAAAAATCATGTAGTACTCCTTTTATGACTGAGGTTTATGACTCCTGTGGGAAGCCTTCTAGCCGACACAGATTTAAGCTTCTGTTTCCCTGTACAAATTGTTAACTGTGTATATACAGCCATCAAACATTTTTAAATTTTGTATCATATCATATGCCTGTCAGGTTCCTACTGGAAACCACTGTGGGTATAGATAACATGGTTTTTGTAGTACTTTTTAAATTTTGCTCAAGGCTGAATAGATACACAGTTGTTGGAGAATGAATAAATTGTTTACTCATAAGGAAAAAGATGGAGGTAAGTTATACTTCAGTTCAGTTCAGTTCAGTCACTCAGTCGTGTCCGACTCTTTGCGACCCCATGAATCATAGCACGCCAGGCCTCCCTGTCCATCACCAACTCCCAGAGTTCATTCAAACTCATGTCCATCAAGTTGGTGATGATATCCAGCCATCTCATTCTGTCATCCCCTTTTCCTCCCTCCCCCAATCCTTCCCAGCATCAGAGTCTGTTCCAGTGAGTCAACTCGTCGCATGAGGTGGCCAAAGTATTGGAGTTTCAGCTTTAGCATCAGTCCTTCCAATGAACACCCAGGATTGATCTCCTTTAGAATGGACTGGTTGGATCTCCTTGCAGTCCAAGGGACTCTCAAGAGTCTTCTCCAACACCACAGTTCAAAAGCATCAATTCTTAGCCAAACTCTAGGTCAAATGTTAGAGCCCAATCATCATTGATTTTTATTCAGAAACAAATATAGTAAACTGATTGCTCTTAGGACTCTCAGTCTTTGGAGGCGAATGAATCACTATAATAATAATAATACAAATAACTTGTTCTTTAAAAAATTTATTTTATGTTGGATTATAGCTGATTAATAATGTTGTGATAGTTTCATGTGGGCAGCAAAGCGACTCAGTCATACATATACCTGTACTCATTCTCCCCCAAATTATCCTCCCATTGAGGCTGCCAAATAACAGTGAGCAGAGTTCTCTGTGCTATACAGTAGGACCTTGTTGATTATCCATTTTAAATATAGCAGTATATACATGTAAATCACAAATTCCCTTACTATCTCTTCCCCCATCCTTCTCCCTGGCAACCATAAGTTCATTCTCTAAGTTTGTGAGTATATTTCTGCTTTGTAAATAAGTTCATTTGTATCATTTCTTTTTAGATTCCACATGTAAGGGGTGCCATGTACTATTTCTCCTTCTTTGCCTGACTTCATTCATTGTGACAATCTCTAGGTCCATCCATGTTGTTGTAAATGACATTATTTCATTCTTTGTAATGGCTGAGTAATATTCCATTGTGTAAAAGTATCAGAAGTATCTTTATCCAGTCCTCTGTTGACATTTAGGCTGCTTTCATGTCTACAAATAACTTGCTCTTATCCCCATACATCTGGGGAAATTATCCAGCCTCCTCCAGTGTCTGTGCCCAAGTATTTCTCAGCCCCAAGTATTTCTAGGGAATGGCCCACTTGGGCTCTCAACTTTCTTTACATTTACCTTGACACTTCTACTCTGACCCTTCTGTCCTGTTCCAGCTTCCCCTTGAGAGTATCTTCTTCTTATGAATATACTGGAGTGTACTTCACTGCTGCCATTCTTGATGGCATGTACCATGTAAATTCATCAAGAATATTCTCTCTCAAGGGTCCTAAAACCATACTCTTCAAACTTCAAAGAAGTGTCATGATTAGAATGAACTCTTTCAGTTTTCGCTCCATGCTATCGTTTGAGCACACTGGGCAGCACTATTATTCCTAGTCCTCCACCATAACTCAGGGAGTTCTCCAGGGAACAGTGCTCTCAGTCTCTGCTGTTCTTGACAAGAACTCAAAGTGTAAGAAAAAGACAAGTCTAGAAAGATGAGAAAGTTAACACCCTAGTGGTCTCTTGGCCAGTAAAGACCTTGAGTTGCTGTAATAAAGTATCACAGACTGAGTAGCTTAAAGCATCAGAAATCTCTTGCCTCTTAATTTCAGAGGCCAGAGTCCAGCATGAAGGTTTCAGGAGGGCCGTGCTCCCTCTGAAACCACTAAGGAAGACTGTTCCAGATCCCACTCCCTACTCCTGAGAACCTCAGATATCCTTTGATTTTTACATCCTTCATTCCAATCCTCCTTCTTCACAAGATAGTCTTCTAGTATGTTTTCACAATGTCTTTCCACTATATTTGCACCCAAAGTTCTCCTTTCGATAAGGACATCGGTTATATTGGATTAGGACCAAGTCTTGTGACCTCACCTTAGTCAGCCTTGCAAAGACCCTATTTCCAAATAAGGTCCCATTCTGTACTACTGAGGGTCATATGTGCAACATAGCTTTATTGGGGGACTCAGTTCAACTCAAATGCGTCCAGACATTCTTTCCTTCGCCTATAACCACATAGACTTTCAGTTCAGTTCAGTTCAGTCTGTAGTTGTATCCGACTCTTTGCAACCCCATGGACTGCCCAAAGCCAGGCATCCCTGTCCATCGTCAACTCCTATAGCTTGCTCAAACTCATGTCCATTCAGTCAGTGATGCTGCCTAACCACCTCATTATTTGTCGTCCCCTTCTGCTCCTGCCTCCCTTATTTCCCAGCATCAGGACCTTTTCCAGTGAGTTCATTCTTCACATCAGGTAGCCAAAGAAGTGGAGCTTCAGCTTCAGCATCAGTCCTTCCAATGAAAATTCAGGACTGATTTATTTTAGGATTGATTGGTTTGATTTCCTCTCAGTCCAAGGGACTCTCAAGAGTCTTATCTAACACCACAATTCAAAAGCATCAGTTCTTCAGTGACCAGCTATCTTTATGATCCAACTCTCACAACTATACATGACTACCGGAAAAACCATAGCTTTGACCGGACAGACCTTTGTTGGCAAAGTTATGTCTCTCTTTTTTAATATGCTATCTAGATTGGTCATAGCTTTTCTTTGTAGGAGTACGTGTCTTTTAATTTCGTGACTCTGCAGTGATGTTGGAGCCCAAGAAAATAGTCTCTCACTGTTTCCATTGTTTCCCCATGTATTTGCCATGAAGTGATGGAACCAGATGCCATGATCTTCGTTTTTTGAATGTTGAATTTTAAGCCAGCTTTTTCACTCTCCTCTTTCAATTTCATCAAGAGGCTCTTCAGTTCCTCCTCACTTACTGCCATAGGGTGGTGTCATCTGCATATCTGAGATTATTGTTATTTCTCCCAGCAATCCAGATTCCAGCTTGTGCTTCATCCAGCCCAGAATTTCACATGATGAATTCTGCATATAAGTTAAATAAGCAGGTGACAATATACAGCCTTGACATACTCCTCACCTAATTTGGAATCAGTCCATTGTTCCATGTCTGATTCTAATGGTTACTTCTTGACCTGCATACAGGTTTCTCAGGAGGCAGGTTAGGTGGTCTGGTATTCTACTCTAAGAATTTTCCACAGTTTGTTGTGATCCACACAGTCAGAGGCTTTGGCATAGTCAGTAAAGCAGAAGTATATGTTTTTCTGGAACTCTCTTGCTTTTTAAAAGGCTTTGGAGTAGTCAATAGAAGCAGAAATGGATGTTTTTCTGAAGCTCTCTTGCTTTTTCTATGGTCCAACAGATGTTGGCAATTTGATCTCTGGTTCCTCTGCCTCTTCTAAATCTAGCTTGAATATCTGGAAGTTCTTGGTTCACATATTATTGAAACCTGATGTGGAGAATTTTGTGCATTACTTTGCTAGCATGTGAGATGAGTACAGCTGTGTGCCAATTAAAACATTCTTTGACATTGCCTTTCTTTGGGATTGGAATGAAAACTTACCTTTCCAGTTATGTGGCCACTGTTGAGTTTTCCAAATTTGTTGGCTATTGAGTGCAGTGCTTTCACAGCATCATCTTTTAGGATTTGAAATAGCTCAGCTGGAATTCCATCACCTCCACCAGCTCTGTTTGTAGTGATGCTTCCTAAGGCCCACTTGACTTTGGACTCCAGGATGTCTTGCTCTAAATGAGCCAATGGTGATAACCACCATCATGGTTATCTGGGTCATTAAAATATTTTTTTGTATAGTTCTTCTGTGTATTCTTGCAACCTCTTCTTAATATCTTCTGCTTCTGTTAGGTTGATACCATTTCTGTTCTTTATGGAGCCCATATCTGCATGAAATGTTCCCTTGGTATCTCTAATTTTCTTGAAGAGATCTCTAGTCTTTCCCATTCTGTGGTTTTCCTCTATTTCCTTGCACTGATTGCTGAGGAAGGCTTTCTAATTTCTCATTGTTATTCTTTGGGACTCTGCATTCAGATAGATATAGTTTTTCTTTTCTCCTTTGCCTTTTGCTCCTCTTCTTTTCTCAGGTATTTGTAAGGCCTCCTCAGACAGCCATCTTGCCTTTTTGCATTTCTTTTTTGGGGAATGGTTTTCATCACCGCCTCCTGTACAATGTCACAAACCTTTGTCCATAGTTTTCAGGCACTCTGTCTATCACATCTAGTCCCTTAAATCTATTTGTCACCTCCACTGTATAATTCTGAGGGATTTGATTTAGGTCATATCTGAATAGCCTAGTGATTTTCCCTGCTTTCTTCAATTTAAGTCTGAATTTGGCAATAAGGGGTTCATGATCTGAGCCACATTCAGCCCTGGGTCTTGCTTTTGCTGACTGTATAGAGCTTTTCCATCTTCAGCTGCAAATAATATAATCAGTCTGATTTCTGTATTGACCAAAGACCTTCATGTTGCTGTTTTTAAAAGTGAAAGTGTTAGTCACTCAGTCATCTCTGACTCTTTGTGACCCCATGAATTGTATCCCACCAGGCTCCTCTGTCCATGGAATTCTCCAGGCAAGTGTACTGGACTAGGTTTGCTTGCACTTCTCCACAGAATCTTTCTGAGCCAGGGACTGAACCTGGGTCTCCTGCATTGCAGCAGATTCTTTACCGTCTGAGCCACCAGGGAAGGCCTGGTGTTTCACAAGGGGCTTACAGTCACAGCCCCCAGACAGATGCAGCGATTTGAATTCTCATTTGCCTCAGTTATGTATTAGTCTGTTAGAATGCTTTTGGAACATTTAAATAATTGTAGTCTCACTCTTTAACACATTCTGTGTGATAAAAATGAACTATTGTAATAAATCTCCAATATCTACAGTCTATATGTGCCAGAAATCTTTTGCATGAAATAAAAAAGAGAGATTGCTTAGAATGAGGTTGTGAAGAGGAAGGGCTTATCTATTCAGGTTGGAGAATATTTACAAAAGACTAAATAAAACTCACCATACACAGTGGAATGCTTAGGAGTCCTCAGAGATATTAGGTATTTGACATTATTTGAAGAAGATTTGAGTGTTATCAACATTTTACCACTTACGAATACTTTGCATTAATTTTCAATTGGAAATAGCACAATTTTTGCATTCCTTCTCTTATTCTAGTAATTTTATGGTTAAATATCATAAATTTACTATACGATTCATCTGGAATTGATTTTGGGTTAGGATTTTGCTGTGCATTTCCACATGGCTATTCAGTTTCCCACCAAAAGTTATTGGATAATTAATATTAACAACAACAATATTTATATTTAGTAATATTGATATTTAATATTTTAATGTTAAATAATATTTAATGTTAGCAATTAATATTTAATAATAATATCATTTAATATTATGTAATTAATATTAAGGGTGTCATCCAGAAATATATTACATTGTCATATATATGCATATCTATTTCTGAACACTATTATATTTCTTTGACCTGTTTGTCTAGAGTTGCACTATTAGCAATTTATTTTTAATTGCTCCACATTACATTTTTTCTAAATTTGCCAATATATTTATACACACCTTTCTATACAAATTTTAGAATCAGTTAAAATATATGCATGTGTGTAAATCTATTGGTTTTTAAGTAATATCTCATCAAAGTTATAGAATATAATAAAAGGAATTGATAACTTTAGAAAATATTTTATATTCAATATTTATATTCTAAAATAGACCTAATATTTTCCTCTTCTCATAGTTGCAAAAATCTCTTTCATATATATCACTCATATTTCATAGTCTAATTCACTTGTTTACTATGTGTGCTGATTATTCACTTCAATTATTTCGCTGGTTGTTTATTTGTTTTATTTGTTGTTTTCTGTTCCTTTCTTTTTTTTCCTACAATTTATTTCTAAAGCCTTTTGGTAGGGAACAGTAAGGTAGGGGTACTTGATGGCAGGATCAAGAAGAATCCAATGCAAGATAAGGAGAAATGCATACCAGATGTTGGACTGGTGTGGGATATTGGAGCCAAAGCAGGTTGGAGGTGTTGTGCTAAGTCCAAGATAGGGGTAGGGTACAGAGTGCCCAGGAAAGGGGAGGAGACTGTCCCGGTCAGGGGAGGGATTCGTGCCAGAAATGGGAGTTGATTTTAGTCAAGAATATTGATCAAATGAATTCAAGAGTAAGGGAAATGGAAGCAGGTTTCTTTCTCTTTGTAAAGGAAGTTGTATACATCAGAAGAAGGAGAAATGAGTATGTCAATATTTTATTTATAAGTTTATTTATTTAAAAATGTATAGATACAAATGTTCCTTAGCTTTCTCCACTCAGAGGACTTAGGAAAACCAATACTCCAAGTACAAACTGTGCATGAAATATATTATTATATCAAAAAGCAGGGAGATGCTCAAAGAATGAAGAGCACGTGTCAGAAAGACTCAGAATCCAGATGGAATGACTTTTTTCTGGGCACATTGGAAGTTCTTTGAGTCTGTTTGGAAATACTACTTATTTTATATTGTGTTTTACTCTTATTTTAAGAGATCTTCACCTGCGTAGAAATGAGGAAGCAACTGTCATGTACATTTATTCATTTGGGAAAAATTTCTTAAAACTTTTTTTCCTTACATTTTTTCACTAATTAATTTATTTTAATTGGAGGATAATTATTAACAATACCGTGGTGGTTTTTGCCATACACTGACACGAATCAGCCATGGGTGCACGTATCCCCGCATCCTGAACCCCCCTCCCACGTTCCTCCCCACCCTATCCTTCCAGATTGTACCAGAGCAGACACTGAGTGCCCTCTCTATGCATAAAACTTGCACTGGTCATCTATTTTACATGTGGTAATATACATGCTTCAATGCATTCTCTCTAGATATGTAAATAATTTCATTGTGTTGATAACCAGAGATCTTTTGTAAAGAAATATTAGCTTTTTGTAAGGAAGTGTGAAACAGAAAAAAACTTATTCCACAAAATGAAGTATCATCAGTGGCAGCTTGGTTGCTGTGAGAGTTAGCTGCAGAAGGGACGAGACTAGGGGACATCTCTTTGAGCCTCTTTGCAGGTCAAACAATGCTTATGTGCAGTGCACATTAGGGGTTCCTTAATAGAGATTGTGGATGGAGGTTCATGACATTGTACAGGAGACAGGGACCAAGACCATCCCCATGGAAAAGAAATGCAAAAAAGCAAAATGGTTGTCTGAGGAGGCCTGATAAATAGCTGTGAAAAGAAGAGAAACAAAAAGCAAAGGAAAAAGGAAAGATACAAGCATCTGAATGCAGAGTTCCAAAGAATAGCAAGGAGAGATAAGAAAGCCTTCCTCAGCGATCAGTGCAAAGAAATAGAGGAAAACAATAGAATGGGAAAGACTAGAGATCTCTTCAAGAAAACTAGAGATACCAAGGGAACATTTCATGCAAAGATGGGCACAATAAAGGACAAAAATGGTAGGGACCTAACAGAAGCAGAAGACATTAAGACGAGGTGGCAAGAATGTACAGAACTATACAAAACAGATCTTCATGACCAGATAATCATGATGGTGTGATCACTCACCTAGAACCAGACATCCTGGAATGTGAAGTCAAGTGGACCTTAGAAAGCATCACTACGAACAAAGCTAATGAAGGTGATGGAATTCCAGTTGAGCTATTTCAAATCCTGAAAGATGATGCTGTGAAAGAGCTGCACTCAATATACCAGCAAACTTGGAAAACTCAGCAGTGGCCACAGGACTGGAAAAGGTCAGTTTTCATTCCAATCCCAAAGAAAGGCAATGCCAAGGAATGCTGAAACTACTGCACAATTGCACTCATCTCACACACTAGTAAAGTCATGCTCAAAATTCTCCAAGCCAGGCTTCAGCAATATGTGAAGTGTGAACTTCCAGATGCCCAAGCTGGTTTTAGAAAAGGCAGAGGAACCAGAGATCAAATTGCCAACATCCACTGGATCATCAAAAAAGTGAGAGAGTTCCAGAAAAACATCTCTCTGATTTATTGACTATGCCAAATCCTTTGACTGTGTCAATCACAACAAACTGAGGAAAATTCTGAAAGAGATGGGAATACCAGACCACTTGACCTGCCTCTTGAGAAACATGTATGCAAGTCAGGAAGCAACAGTTAGAACTGGACATGGAAGAACAGACTGGTTCCCAATAGGGAAAGGAGTACTTCAGGCTGTATATTGTCACCCTGTTTATTTAACTTTTATGCAGAATACATCATGAGAAATGCTGGGCTGGAGGAAGCACAAGCTGGAATCAAGATTACCAGAAGAAATATCAATAACCTCAGATATGCAGATGACACCACTCTTATGGCAGAAAGTGAAGAAGAACTAAAGAGCCTCTTGATGAAAGTGAAAGAGGAGAGTGAAGAAGTTGGCTTGAAGATCAACATTCAGAAAACTAAGATCATGGCATCCGGTCCCATCGCTTCATGGCAAATAGATGGACTAACAGTGGAAACTGTGGCTGACTTTATTTTTCTGGGCTCCAAAATAATTGCAGATTGTAATTGCAGCCATGAAATTAAAAGCCGCTTACTCCTTGGAAGGAAAGTTATGACCAACCTAGATAGCATATTAAAAAGCAGAAACATTACTTTGCCAACAAAGGTCTGTCTAGTCAAGGTTATGGTTTTTCCAGTGGTCATGTATGGATGTGAGGGTTGGACTATAAAGAAAGCTGAGCACCAAAGAATTGATACTTTTGAACCATGGTGTTGGAGAAGACTCTTGAGAGTCCCATAGACTGCAAGGAGTTCCAACCAGTCCATCCTAAAGGAGATCAGTCCTGAGTGTTCATTAGAAGGACTTATGCTGAAGCTGAAACTCCAATACTTTGGCCACCTGATGCGAAAAACTGACCCATTTGAAAAGACCCTGATGCTGGGAAAGATTGAGGGCAGGAGGAGAAGGGGACAACAGAGGATGAGATGGTTGGATGGCATCACCGACTCGATGCACATGGGTTTGGGTGGACTCCGGGAGTTGGTGATGGACAGGGAGGCCTGGTATGCTGTGGTTCATGGGATCGCAACGAGTTGGACACGACTGAGTGACTGAACTGAACTGAACTGAATATAGATTATGGGCTTCCCAGGTGGGAAAGAACCCGCCTGCCAGTACAGGAGACATCAGAGGCACAGACTCTATCCCTGGGTCTGAAAGATCCCCTGGAGGAGGGCATGGCAACCCACTCTAGTGTGCTTGCCTGGAGAACCTCATGAAGAGAGGAGCCTGTCCACAGGGTCACACAGAGTCAGACACAACTGAAGCAACTTAGCATGCACACATGCAATACAGATTATATAAGAGCAACATCCCCCTCCACCAAGCCAATGTTGTCATTACTGAATAGCTTGTATTGAAAGTCACCAATGCAAAATCATGCAGTATTTTTTCTGCCACACTGCAGCACTACAAGCCACACTTTCTTTGCATAATGAACTCTCCGGGTTCCACATAACCATAGTCATTGTTCACCAAATATTTATAGCTTAGATCAAAATTTTGCTAGCATTACCCACCAGATGTATTTACTGCAGTTGAAAGGCAAGGCATAGAAAGGGGGACGCTCTCAGCACATTGTCAGCAAGGTATTTTTAGCTCAACAAATGGCGTTGGGGATCCTAAAGAAAACATAAAGAATTTTACTAACAAGGTGGGTGGCTGCATGGAAATGAGAATCCCTATATCAGGCATCCAACCACTGTTGTTAAAGCAACATGAAACACTTGGCTTTTAAACAAAAATTAATATCAGACCTATTTCAATAAAATCAATTTAGTATTTCTTGTTATCTAAAATAATAGCCCTGAACTAAGCTTATATACTAGTGGAGAGAGTGTTTTATCACCGATGTCTTTGCCTTGCATAAATCAACACACTTGAGTCTCTTATACTGTAGTATCTGCCATTCTTCCTAACATATTATAGAGTTTTTTGCAAAACTTGGTTTATTAGTCTGTGCTATTGTTGTGTGTGTACTTGGTGCTATTTCTAAAGTGTCTGAAATCAATTATGAGGCAGGCAAATAACAGTGTAAGTTTGTAAGTGGAAGTTGGGAATCATCTCATATACAATAGGTATGTCTGTTTAAGAGTCTTTCAGAGTAGTAAAGATTTTAATGGAAATTCTTCTCAAGAGCAGTGAGAGAATATCACTTAGACATCTGCCTTCCCTTTACAATCATAACCACAGGGTTAAACTCAGCAGCTAGTCCTTCTTTTATTGGAGAGAATGAACATGTGGACACAGTGTAGGGAAAGGAGGATGGGACGAATTGGGAAACTAGGATGACATATATCCACCACTGTGTGTGAAGCAGCTCCGTCTGGTGCTCTGTGATGATGCAGAGGGATGGGGTGGGGACAGAAGGGGAGGGAGGTCCAAAGGGAAGGGATATGTGTATACATGTGACTGATACACTTCATTGTATGGTAGAAACTGACACAGCTTTGTAAAGCAATTATACTACTTACATTTCAAATTATTATCTGAAAAAAGCTGCTGTTTCTGTTTAGACACAGTCCAAGGGGATATGTGGTACCAGTGGAAAAGTTCTCTTTCATTTTAAAAAGTGCAAAACAGTAGTAATCTCTGCTATGAAGAACTTGTGCCAAAACGTGGCTGGTGTAGTAAGTTTTACATGATCCTGAGTTCAAAGAAAATAGAGCAAGAGAAAAAGAATACACTGTAAATTTTGTTTCTCTATCGGTCACACTATGTAAAGAAACTATAAAAGTTTATCATGTGCTAAGTTTTCCACTTCGACTGAAGTGTAAACCCAGCTTTAAATGACATTGTGTTCCGAGCTGCTGGCTCCAAAATGTTGGAAAGTGAAGGAGGTGCAGCGTGGGGAAGCATTTTGCTTGTGGCAACACTTGTGTGTTTGAACAGCTTTCCCTTTGTTGAGAGTCACCTTGAGTGGCTGGTGATGCCTGAATCCCCACAAACTGAGAGCATCTGTAACTTCCATCCTAATATTTCCTCAGATATAGTCAAAGTTTCATCTGTAAGAACTGAGTCAAAAAAGAGAGAAAGCTGGTGTTTAGAAGTCAGGTCATGGGCAAACCCAAAGTTTGATTAAAATAACACCAGCTAGGATAGCTCTCTGCTTTTTCCATTTGTGAGGACAGATGCCCATGAATTCACAGCCATGTGCAGTACATATTTGAGAATAGTTTTGTCAAAACTAGACACCCATTCAGTCATCTAACGAAAATGTTAAAAGTGTCCTATGGAATATGGCACCATGCTGTATATTGTAGGAGACCATGCTGGTGCAATTCTCTGTGAAATGGAAGAACTAAACTGCCCAATCAACTTAAAGATTAAACATTTTTATTGCCATAAAATGCTCTCAGAGTCTGACTGAGGTAAAACTGTAGTAGCTTTGGTGGTAGTATTAATAATAGTAATAACTGATTACTACCGTTTATTAAATAACCATCATAAGCCAAATATTGTGCTGCATCATTTATCTCATTTAATAACTAAATAGTGTCTCCAGCTTCCGCAACTTGGGGTATAATCAATATCACCGCACAGTGTGCCCCGCATCCTCATAGCGTGAGGATCAGCATCGAGACCAATTTCTCATGACTACTGTTGTACACAATACCTTGGGCATTTAAACAGGCATGTGGGTAGGTCCGCTTTATTCTCCTAGCTCTCTGGGAATGTGGGCATTCACAAAATGCTGTTTAGTTGCTAAGTTATGTCTGACTCTTTGCAACTCCATGAACTGTAGCCCGCCAGGCTTCTTTGCCATGGATTTCCCAGCAAGAATCCTGAAGTGGGATTCCATTTCCTTCTCCAGGGAAACTTCCTGATTCAGGGATTGAACCTGCTTCTCCTGCATTGGCAGGTGGGTTCTTTACCACTGAGCCACATGAGAAGCTATTCACAAAATACCAAGGATGTCTCATCCAGGTTCTAGAGGACCCAGAAACTGCCCTTGCTACATACACCATTATATCCCAAAAGGATAGAGCAGGAGATTGGCAGGTTTGTGATTGCTGTGACAGGAGCTTGAAGCTGCCCCAAGGAAGCTGACATAACAAGTTAAGGTCAGGCTCCAAAGCACGGCAGCCCTTCAAGCTCTGACCAGTGTGGCTGGCCTGGTTATCTTCTGTGACAGTCTTTCAGAAATGGGCTCCAGTGGGGTACCTCTTTCCTCTACTCATCCTGAAGTCTTATTAACACAAGGGACAGAGACTCAGGATAGCCCCTGCTATCTCCACCAGCACTTATTTTCTTCAGTTCTTGTGGCTGCCATCACTGAAATGTGGGTTCATAGCTCAGCTGTGAGCAGAGGGGAACGGATATAGTGGGATTAGTTAAGTGTTCTGTACATTCTGGGAAAAATCAAAATTGATATTCAGACCTAGTTACTGACTAGAGTCATAAACAACTGCCTCTCAGGTTTATATTGGTGTCCAACACACTACAAGATTGTTTCCTTATTTAGGAAACTAAAGTATAATGCTACTTGCCCAAATTGTTTTCAATTGCTTTAACATAGATTATACAATCAGAAAACAAAAAGAAAGAAAGAAATCTAATGCCTAAGAAATAATAACATCACTTTTTTGCATGCTAGTAAAGATATAATCATGGAATCTATCCTAATCCTTAATTTGAATCGTAAATCATTAACTCAATGTTTTCAGGGGTCCTTGAGGTAGTGTAGTACGTTGGTATTGTTGTTCAGTGCTCAGTCGTGTCCAACTCTTTGCAGCTCCAAGGACTGCAGCACCCTAGGCTTCCCTGCCTTCACTGTCTCCCAGAATTTGCTCAGACTCATGTCCAGTAAACCAGTGATGCCATCCAACCATATTATCTTCGGCTGCCCCCTGTGCATCTTGCCTTCAATTTTTCCCAGGATCAGGGTCTTTTCTAATGAGTCAGCTCTTCGCATCAGGTGACCAAAGTACTGGAGCTTCAGTTTCAGCATCAGTCCTTCCAATGAACATTCAGGGTTGATTTCTTTTAGGATTGACTGGTTTGATCTCCTTGCTGTCCAGGGGACACTCAAGAGTGTAATATGTAACCTTCAGTAATTTTCAAAGTTTGTCATTTTAATAACAGGCAGAAACAGGCTTATAGAGAGGCAGAGTTGATGGTTATCTCATGCTTAGAGTTTGAAAAGTGTCACAAACAGCACACTAATACTGATCCCATCCAGAAATATCTTGCCTTCTAAACAAAGGTGTTTCATGGCCAGGATCAGAATTACAACTCAAACTAGCAAGCAAAAGGGGAGGAAGTTTACTCTTTCCTTAACTGGGAAGTCTGGGGATGATTCAGGCATAACATCCAGGTTCACAAACATGCTGCTGACTTTTTTCTCTCCCTCCCTCTGTCTCTCTCTCTCATATGTGCACACACAGATACATACAGACACAGATCGATATAAACAGAGAGGCAGGCACACACGCGTGCACATGCACACACACACACACTCACACGACCTTAATGTACCGGCAATGTTACTGCTGTTGCCATTCCCATTCAGTTCTTATGCAGACAGGATTACTTAACGTAGTCAGGCAAAGTGGTCTAGACAGCTTGGGAGTAGCATCCTTCCAAGGTTATAAATATCTCTGGGGATAAATACCCTTCATAATATCGATTTATGTTCCTTACAAGATGCTGAATTTAAGCAAGTTCCCTCCTACATGATCTGCGTTTGAGGAACTACAGAGAACAAATTAGAGGAAGCTGTGAGGCAGCCTAAGGAAGAACTAAATGTTGTTTGAAGTGTTCTGTGTTGGGCTGCAGGGTACTGCAGCCTCAGGCAGGGGGTGCATTAAAAAAATTGTAAAGCAGTTGAAAAGCAGCTCTTAGTTCTTCTTGTTGTTGCCTTGGGAAATGACTATTCTGGGGGAATTGGTGCCAATGCTCAAACAGCTGTGTACAGGATGTATAGAAGAGTATCATCAGGGACGCAGGGAAATCTTGGTTGAGAAACGTTTGAGATGAACTTTTCCCAAAGCAATTTGCTCAAACCTCTACTCCCCAGCTCCTGCTCTTTTTCAAGAGAGAGATTTAATGAAAAGAGGACTTCCTCCTAGTGCTATTTCTTTCTGGCTATTCTACATACTGCATTTCGTTTTGAGATGTTGAATAAACTTGAATTTCTATAAAAGGTCTACTAGGACTAAGTGAGATTGTATTGATTCTATAGATCAATTTTGGAGAAAGAGATGTTTAACAATAGTGGGCCCTTAGACCCATGAACAAGTTGTATCTCTCTGTTTAGGCTTTTTTTTTTTTTTATCAGTAATGTACAGTAGTTTTTAGTGTGTAGTTCTTGGAAAACATTTGTTATATTTCGTATTTTCACATTTCAATGTTATAGAGATGGTCCTGGTTTTAAATTAAATTTCTTATTTAATTTACTATATATACTATTTACTATATAGTAGCTACTCCAATGTTCTTGCCTGGAGAATCCCAGGGACAGGGGAGCCTGGTGGGCTGCCGTCTATGGGGTCACACAGAGTCGGACACGACTGAAGTGACTTAGCAGCAGCAGCAGCAGCAGCAGCTACTATATGTAGCTACTATATATAAAATAAACAGCATTTTGTACATTGATTTTCTATCCTGAAAACTTGTAAAACTCACTTGTTAATTTAGGTAGCTTTGATGTATTTTCCATCAAGTTTTCTACGTAAACAATCATATTGTCAACAAATAAGACATACACTTCTTTTTTTCAAATTTGGATGACTTTTTAACAGTTTTTTAAAAAGGAACTCTTGTATACTGTTTGTAGGAATGTAAATTGGTACAGCCACTATGGAAAACAGAATGGGGTTCCCAAAAAACTAAAAGTAGGACAATCATATGATCTAGGAATTCAACTGCTAGGTATATATATGAACAAAATGAAAACATTAATTCAAAAAGATAAATATACCCAAATATTCACAGCAGCAATTTTTACAATGGCCAAGATATAGAAGCAAAATAAGTGCCTGTTGACACATGAATGGATAAGGAGGATATGATATAAATATATATAATGAAATATTATTCAACCATAAAAAAGAATGAAAAATTTTCATTTGCACTTAACTTGGACAAGCTAGAGAATATTAGACTTAGTGAAATAAGTCAGAGAAAGACAAATACTAAATATGTATCACTTATATGCAGAATCTAAACTATAAAACAAATGAATGTATATAATAAAACAGAAACAGACTCACAGATATAGAAAACAAACTGCTGCTGCTAAGTTGCTTCAGTCGTGTCCGACTCTGCTACCCCATAGACGGCAGCCCACCAGGCTCCCCCGTCCCTGGGATTCTCCAGGTAAGAACATTGGAGTGGGTTGCCATTTCCTTAGCCAATGCATGAAAGTGAAAAGTGAAAGTGAAGTCACTTAGTCGCGTCCGACCCTTAGCGACCTCATAAGACTACAGCCTACCAGGCTCCTCTATCCATGGGATTTTCCAGGCAAGAGTACTGAAGTGGGTTGCCATTGCCTTCTCCGAGAAAACAAACTAGTGGTTGCCAATAGGGAGAGGGAAAGGGAAAGGGGTGAGATATGGGTATGGGATTAAGATATACAAACTTCTTTGTATAATATATATATGGTACAGCACAGGGAAATATAGCTATTATTTTGTACTAACTGTAAATGTGTTTCCCTGTGATTTTTTTATATTGACCACCTTTTCATATATGTGTTGGTCATTTTTATCTTTTCTTTAGAGAAATATTTATTCGAGTCCACTGACCATTTTTTAACTTGGTTTTCTGCTACTGAGTTGTAGGTATTTGTTATACATTTTAGGTATTAATTCCTAACAGATTTGGGGCTTGCAGATACTGTAGTCTCATTCCAAGGTTGTGTTTTCATTTTATTGATTTATTTTCTTGCTGTGCAGAAGCATTTTAGTTTCTGTAGTCCCAACTGTCAGTGTTTGATTTTGTTGTCCTTTTAGTGTCATATTCAACAACTCATTCCCAAGACCAGTGTCAACAATTTTGCCACCTATGTTTTCTTCTAAGAGCTTTTCAGTTTCAAATCTTATGTTTGTCTTTAATCTATTTTGAGTTAATTGTATATGGTGTATGGAAAGGGTCAAAATTTACTCTTTTGCCTGTAGCTGTTCAGTTTTTCAAGAACAATTTGTTGAAGAGATTATCCTTCCCCAACTCTTTCTTAGCTAATAACCAAGAATACCCCACTGTATTCATGGCTCTTTTGTCAAAGAACAGTTGACTTTAAATGCATAGGTTTATTTCTGGACACTTTTTGCTTCTTCATTGGTCTAATATGTCTGTCTTTATTCCAGTACCATATTGCTTTGATTACTATACCTTTGTTATATATTTTGAAATCATGACATGTGGTAATTCCAGCTTTCTTTTTTTCTCAGTATTGTTTTAGCTATTTGGGACCTTTTGTGGTGCCATATGAATTTTAAGATTGTTTTTTAGTTTCCATAAAAATGTTTTTGAGATTCTAATTCTTTTTTTTTTTATAAGTTGATTTATATTTTATTCTGTGTTACATTTAGGACTTCAAGCCCTGGAGACATCATCTCTGATAAACCTGAGAGAATTGCTCCAAGGAGGCAAAGAGGGGCAGTCAGGATATATAAGAATTTTACATCGAAGGATAGGTTGTATAAATGTAAATAATAATAATAATATTCTTAATTAAAGAAAACCAGATATGTAAGGTTAAAGAATTTATCACTTTTCTTTTTTTTTTGAAGTAAAATAATATACATATGCTTATACTTGTAATAAACACTTTCATTACACTTATGATATACTTTACAAGTGAGTGAAAAAGAAACATATCAAGTAACATCTAATTAAGAACAAAGAGTACAAAATAATGAAAAAAAGAAACATCTTTCATTTAGCATTTTGGTTATGATATTCAATTTTAAAAGTACCATATAAAAATAAGAACATATTTCTATGTCTCTATCACATATCAGCTTAATATTAGCCATGAAGTTGAGAAATGAGATAAAACATCTAATTCTTACCTTACTGTTCTGGCTAAAACCACCAGTATTTAAATATTGAAAGGGGACATTTTTACTTATTCCTAATTTTAGGAGAAAGCATTTAGTTTTTCACTGAGTGATATTAAGTGTTGGTTTTTGTACATGCTTTCTGTGAGTTTTGAGGTTTCCTCCTATACCTAGTTTTTAAAGATTATTTTTAAAATATTTCAGATTTTGTTAGATAATTGTTCTGAGTTGATTGAGATGATCATATGATTAAGTTTCTGAATATGGTGAATTACATTGATTATTTTGGAATATTAAACCATTACTGGGATAAGTCCTACTTGGTCATAAGGTAATTTTTTACACAATTTAGTGTTTTCTTTCACTCCTACTCTGTATATTCTTTCTGATGTAACTCTCAGTCTGGTATTGAAATTTTGGGATTAATATTCTAATTTCCTTATTTTTTTGATGCTATTTTAATTTGGGCTTCCCTGGTGGCTCAGAGGTTAAAGCGTCTGCCTCCAATGCGGGAGACCCGGGTTTGATTCCTGGGTAGGGAAGGTCCCCTGGAGAAGGAAATGGTAACCCACTCCAGTATTCTTGCCTGGAGAATCCCACGGACGGAGAAGCCTGGTAGGCTACAGTCCATGGGGTCGCAAAGAGTCGGACACGACTGAGCGACTGAATGGAACGGAATTTATATTTATTTTAAGAGAATCTCTTTTACTTTCAACCCTAAAATTGGGTCTTTTTTTAGAAAAAAAAATCCATCTATATTATTTTTAATTTCTAAGAACTCTTTATTATTACATATTAAAAATGTCTGTACTTTTTCTTGGCATTTTATTATACTGCCTGTATCATCTCGATTTACTTTGTGTTTCTATTTTAATTATTTGATTTGTTGCAATATTTCATGGTGAAGAGTTTTCTCAGATGTTTCATATTCATTTTTTGTCTGTTTTTATTTAATACTATGGGATTTCCCTAGTGTCTCAGATGGTAAAGAATTTGCCTGCAAAGCAGGAGAGCCGGGTTTAATCCCTGGGTCAGGAAGATCCCCTGACCCTGGAAGATACAGGAAGATTCTTGCCTGGAGAATTCTATGGACAGAAGAATCTGAAGGGCCACAGTCCATGGGTTACAAAGAGTCAGACATGACTGAACAACTAACACATGTTTAATAATAGGGTGATTACAAGGCAAGTAGTGAGGACCACAATCCAGATTGCCTCCTTCTAATTCCACATTTTTCTGCTGTATCGTGCTGCCAAATAGAACATCATATGCCTTTTAGCAAGGGGACTGCCCATGCAGACTGGCAAAGTTCAGCTTCCATGTGGATCTGTGGGGACTGTGCCAGCTCCTCGAATCTGCTTTACCCAGTCAGATCACCCAGCCCTCCCGATTACAAGGTTTACAATTTCTCAGTCTGCACAATGAAAGAGAGGCCCTATGAACTCAAATTACTACCAAAAAATCTACAAAAAAAAGGGGGAGGAGGGGGAAAGGGAAAAATTGCTATTGGGAGGGCTTTTTATTTGTCCTGAAAAAAAAAATATTTTACTGAATATAAATTCTGCATGAGATTCAGGGGAAGAATCTAGTAGGTGTAGGAAATTTCTATTCTGTTTTCTTTTTATCCACTTTGCTAAGCATCCTTTCTACTTCCAGTGAGCTTTTAAAAGAATGCAAGAGGACTCGGACTCTGGGATAAAGAGAGAAAGAAGAATCCTAGAGTTACAGAGCCTGGCTAACTCCTTTTCTGTGAAACTCTGTGTGTTCTTTTGTGCAGTAATGGAGAGATGGGAAAAAAAGAATTGTCCCCACGTTATCCACCACTAGGCCAGCCAAAAGGACCTCTGACTCAAGGAGCAAAGCATACCCACTACTGGCTCAATCCCCTAGCATCTTCACCGCCAGATGATACTCTCAGAGAACTCTGTCCTCACAGCAATTGTCCAGAATTTGGGGGTCAGAAGCTGCCATGGGAAAAGTATCTAATTCCACTTTCACACACTTGTGCTGTCATCAACCCAAATACGGAAGTCTATTTTGGCTGTATTTTCACTACACAAAGGCAACAGTGCAGGGAAAGAAGCCCACTTGCCAGAACCAATGAAGAAATCTTCTAATTCATTTCTAAATTATAATCATCCTGAATTCATCTCACCAAACATCCTACAAGGTCTGGTGCTCCAAGTGACTGTGGGGTTTCAAAGTGCAACTCACATTACATACCAGTCCATTCTAAAGGAGATCACTCCTGGGTGTTCATTGGAAGGACTGATGCTAAAGCTGAAACTCCAATACTTTGGCCACCTCATGCGATGAGTTGACTCACTGGAAAAGACTCTGATGCTGGGAAATGTTGGGGGCGGGAGGAGAAGGGGACGACAGAGAATGAGATGGCTGGATGGCATCGCTGACTCTATGGACATGAGTTTGAGTGAACTCCGGGAGTTGGTGATGGACAGGGAGGCCTGGCGTGCTGTGATTCATGGGGTCACAGAGAGTCGGACACGACTGAGCGACTGAACTGAACTGAACTGAGCTGATGCTCTCTGTGTGTGAGCAGATCTTGGAAACTGTGTATTTGACCAGAAATCCTAGTGCTTTTTTGAGCAAGCTGTAAATATTAATAACCTCATATCTTTCTTCTGGAGTTGTTCAATTTCCTTATAGGAAAAAAATCCTCTAATCCCATGTTGAAAAGTAAACTCTTATTTAGCAGTAATCTTTTAGCTAAGTTCCAAAGGGCACCAGCAATTGAGTCTCACTATTCAATATGGAAAGTTCATATACTCATCATGTTTTGGCATGGTTGTCTAGTTAACATCTTGCACCTTGCTGTGTTAAATGTTCCCTGGACTGGAGTATCTCTTGTTCACTATCTTCAGAGGGAAAGTTTATTATCCCCCCAGATTTAGGGGTAGATGGACAGATGCCTACCTGGATTGGATATGTTGGAAGATCAGGGTGTCTAATTGGTCTAACTGTACTTCCTGAGGTTTGAAACAATTTTATTTTTGGTACATCCTTTAGCATCAGGAACTTTTATTAAATATATCACACCTGCCTTTGGAACTAAAGCAATATTAAGATTGTTGACATAATTTTCCTTTTAATCTTCTCCTGAGACTGAAGGTAAAAGGTATATTTTTTATTTGTAATTATCTATTTATCTAATTCTTCATTTTCCATTCAGTTAGCAACTCTGTACCTCCAAGGTCATTTCACAATTTTCTTTGGATACTTCTCACTGCCAGTGAAGCCAACATTTATGTTTTTTTTTAACATAACATAAAAAAATGTAACCTTCAATCTTGGTTCCTCTGAACTTATACTTCATTTTTTAATAGTGTCAGAATTCAAGTGAAGTACTACTTTTCTTCATATAAATCCAGAAAAAACATAACTTAAACTCACACAATGCTCAACAGATCTCAGTATTTTTCAATTGCACTTTTCACATGATTACCTTATGATAATCCATATAATATTGAAAATAATTTTAGGTATTTTCTTTATTTTTCAAGATGGAAATATGAAGACTCCTTAACAACCACAAGCACATTAGTGGTAAAAACAGGATCCAGCATGTATTCTTTATTTTTTCCTGCTTTTTCTACTGGAAAGACTTTAAAACATATGATCTATATTCTTATAACATGTGGATCTGGGTGGTTTATTAAAATGTCCTTTTTGACAGAAGTGAATACTATGTATGCTCTGTCTGGTATCTTACAGTGACCCCTGGGTAAGCGGCATATTTTATGTCATCATCTCTAAAATAGTAACTTATTCCTCAGTGGTTAAAAACTTTTCTTTCTCCAATTGGTCTCCAAACACTAGAACTTGAGCTTCATTTTTCTCCTTTGAAACTTCCTTGTATCTTAAGCCTGAAAAGGATGCTAACTCCCTTGTAACCTGGGTGCTTACCCAGCCCAAGGATTGTTTCAGAAGCCTATCCTGGCACATTTGTATTCTTTCAATCCCCAAATTATAAAGAAGCTATAAGATCATCATCAGTTATTTTCCAGATTTCTTTCAATAGAAACACAAATAAATATCCGGGAAGTGTTCAAGTGTAAATGACAGAAATGCCATTTCCATTTCAAACAGCTGTGATATTTTTCCTCAGGAATAGAATACTTACGACTTGCAGTTATAAACCATTTGGGAATAAATTACTCCTCAGAAGCTTAAGTTGTCGATAACAAAGCAACGCATTTTGACTCAGCTTTCACTGAGGCAAGTGATGAATTAAAAATATGCTATTTCATCCTACTACATGTGAATAGCTCACAATCATGTCTTAGGGTCTTAAAAAATGATGACCTTTATTTAGTCATTTCTATAATTAAATAATATCTAGTTGATAAAATTTAAAAGTGTAATTCGTATTTCACTTGATAAGGTCAATTTTTGTGGATACATGCATATAAAATTATTTTAAAATTGACAGTGACAGTCACTTCAACAGTAAAGGGAATTCATTGGTATATATAACTGAGAATCTGAAAATGCCTGATTTCAGACAAAGCTTGATACAGTACCACAAATAATGTCACTAAAGACCAAGTTTCCTTCTAGGTCTACACTCTTGTAGTAAATGTGTGACTCATAAGTTTCACACAGATAAAGTCTTCAGTCTGTATGCTGAGTGGTAGTCGCTGAGTTGTGTCTAAGTCTTTGCAAACCCCTGGGGATTGTAACTCACCAGGTTCCTCTGTCCATGGAATTCTCCAGGCAAGAATACTGTAGTGGTTTACTATTCCCTCCTCCAGGGAATCTTTCTGACCCAGGGATTGAACCCAGGTCTCCTGCATTGCAGGCAGATTTTTTATCATTTGATACCCCTGTAAAAGTTTCCTTTCATCTCCTAAATTAGCTGTGGCATATGCTTATCCTTAAATTCATCATTACTGATAGTAAGAGGACCATACTTGGGGGCTGATCCTACTTCCTTGAAGAACATTTTTCAGAACACAGATATGTCTTATTCTGTTCTGTTCTGTTCAGTCGCTCAGTCGTGTCCGACTCTTTGCAACCCCGTGGACTGTAGCCAACCAGGCTTCTCCATCCATGGGATTCTCCAGGCAAGAATATTGGAGTGGGTTACCATTTCCTTCTCCAGGGGATCTTCCCAACCCAGGGATCAAACCTGGGTCTCCCGCATTGGAAGCAGACACATTAACCTCTGTGGGTTATAAAATCAGTACATCACTTTTCTATACCATTTAAAAGTAATATTCTATAATAGAATAAATAGGAAGTTATGACAGTGAGTGAGTGAAAGTCACTCAGTCGTGTTCAATTCTTTGCAACCCCATGGACGATATAGTCCATGGAATTCTCCAGGCTGGAAGAGTGGAGTGGATAGCCTTTCCCTTTTGCAGGGAGTCCAAACCCAGGGATCGAACCCAGGTCTCCCTCATTTCAGATGTATTCTTTACCAGCTGAGCCACAAGGGAAGCCCAAGAATACTGGATTGGGTAGCCTATCTCTTCTCCAGAGGATCTTGAATCACACATAATGGCAGTACCTGTATTTGTCTATTATTTTATGAATATAAATATTTTTCTGAAACACTTTTGTTTCGTGTGTGTGTGCTGTGTGTGTGTGTGTCTGTGTGTGTGTGAACTTCAGTTCAGTTCAGTTGCTCAGTCATGTCCGATTCTTTGTGACCCCTTGGACTGGAGCATGCCAGACTTCCCTGTCCATCACCAACTCCTGGAGTTTGCTCAAACTCATGTCCATCAAGTTGGTGATGCTATCCAACAATCTCATCCGCTGCCTTCTCCTCCTCCTCCTCCTGCCTTCAATCTTTCCCAGCGTCAGTGTCTTTTCCAATGAGCCCATTCTTTGTATCAGGTAGCCGAAGTATTGGAGTTTCAGCTCAACATTAGTTCTTCCAGTGAATATTCAACTGATTTTCTATAGGATTGACTGATTTTCTATAGGATTCCCTGGTGGCTCAGATGGTAAAGCGCCTGCCTGCAATGTGAGAGACCTGGGTTCGATTCCTGAGTCAGGAAGATCCCCTGAAGAAGGAAATGGCAACCCACTCCAGTACTCTTGCCTGGAAAAACTCATGGATGGAGGAGCCTGGTAGGCTACTGTCCATGGGATCACAAAGAGTCAGACACAACTGAGCAACTTCTTTCTCTGTTGACTGGTTTGATCTCTTTGCTGTCCAAGGGAATTTCAAGAGTCCTCTCCAACACACAATTCAAAAGCATGTAAAGTAATTAGCCTCCAATTAAAATAAATAATTTTTTTTAAAGTCTACAAACAATAAATGCTGGAAAGGGTATGGAGAAAAGGGAACACTCTTGCACTGTTGGTGGAAATATACTTTTTTAAAAAAGCATCAATTCTTTTGTGCTCAGCTTTCTTTATAGTCCAACACTAACATCCACACATGACTGCTGGAAAAACCATAGCTATGACTAGATGGACCTTTGTTGACAAAGTAATGTCTCTGCTTTTTAATATGCTGTCTAGGTTGGTCATAACTTTTCTTCCAAGGAGCAAGTGTCTTTTAATTTCATGGCTGCAATCAGCATCCGCAGTGATTTTGGAGCCCAAAAAAATAAAGTCTCTCACTGTTTCCCTTGTTTCCCCATCTATTTCCCATGAAGTGATGGGACTAGATGCTGTGATCTTAGTTTTCTGAATGTTGAGTTTTAAACCAACTTTTTCACTCTCCTCTTTCACTTTCATCAAGAGGCTTTTGAGTTCCTCTTCACTTTCTGCCATAAGGGTGGTGTCATCTGCATATCTGAGGTTATTGATATTTCTCCCAGCAATCTTGATTCCAGCTTCTGCTTCCTCCAGCCCATCGTTGCTCATGATGTAGTCTGCATATAAGTTAAATAAGCAGGGTGACAATATACAGACTTGACATACTCCTTTCCCGATAAGTGTGTAACTTACTGTTCTTCTATAAGATATTGTGCAGAAGCTTAAAATATTACTTGGCCTGTGAAAATATAAGATCAGTGTGCCATTTGAAAAGTAGAATGGGTATTGTTCAAAACAATCTGAAAGCCACAATATGATATTTATTTATCACCTATTGCTTTTATTTGGAGAAGGAAATGGCAACCCACTCCAGTATTCTGCCTAGAGAATCCTGTGGACAGAGGAGCCTGGTGGGCTTGTCTCCATAGGGTCACATAGAGTTGGACACGACTGAAGCGTATTAGCATGCATGCATGCATTGGAGAAGAAAATGGCAACCCACTGCAGTATCCTTGCCTGGAGAATCCCAGGGACGGAGGAGCCTGGTGGGCTACCATCTATGGGGTCTCACAGAGTTGGACACAACTGAAGCAACTTAGCAGCAGCAGCAGCAGCTTTTATAACACATGCTAAAGGAAAAGCTGCGACAATTCTAGAAATGTTTACTCTTTTGAAACATGTAATTTTACTGTTATATTTAAATATTTTTTTCTGAAACCATTCTATGCTCTCCCCTGTATTAAATGAAATACTATGTGTGAAACATCCAGCATATTGTTCGGATAGCAGAAAGACTAAAGGACCAGGGAGAAACCTACCAGTGTCATCAAGGGAATGATTGCTATTAGGAGCTAGATAAAAATCTAATTGCCTGCCTTGGACTGGAGCCAGCCTGCTGTAAAGCAGGTCTGCATCCTGAACTAAGGGCATGATTTATCTCAGAACCTCAGGCACTGCTCAACTTGGACACGGAAGTTTAAAGTTTCCTGCTGTATAGATTGGGCATCCAGGAGCTGGGATTAAGGAAGATTGCTATATCACAGAAATCAATATAGCATGCAGATCTTGACTTGCATTTGCAATATATAAGGGGTATAGAATTTTGCATTTTAAAAATGACTGTAAAGTTTAATGGGACTTAATATTTTCTTTTTTGAAGTATTTTCAATTCTAATGCGATCTAAAATGTGTTTAACCAAGGAAACTTAACCAGGAAGGTAGAGAATTTCCATAAAAATATCAGCTGACTGTCAGAGCATTTGTTTCCTTTTCAGATTGTAGGTTATGTATTTCATACTTATTCTGAACTTGCCTCATTTTTTTAAATAAAAAGCTAAATTACAAAGGTAAAAAACAATTACTAATGTTAGTTAGCAAACCTGTTCAGGAAGCAATCCTGGTGCAATGAAAATGCTAAGAGATGTAGGAAACTTGTAATGGGTTGGTTGAAATCATGAACACTATTTGCAGGCTCACCATTCTCTTATAAGTAATTATTTTAAAATATTTTTAAGTATCAAAAAGTGAGGAGAACTATAATCACCAAATGAAATTGATATACAGAAAAAGGAATAAATTAAGCCACAAATATTTAATAAACTCTTAGAGTAAAGGCATATTTCAGTCTTGAAGTATAGATGGTATCTGTGGAGGTGGATGCAATATGTTATTCTCCATTCTTGGATGTGCAAAAATGCAAAAGTATCGTATTCAGATTAAACGTGGTTCAAGACTAAAGTCATTTGAATTCTGCTATTACTTCTACACCATGTTGGACTGGAGACTCTGGTTGTGCTGGAAACATGACACCCAAAGTCTCTCCTCGCCAGGTGTCCTAGAAATCAAGCCTTTGTTTTTTGAGATCTTCATCCCTGTCCTGACAGTATTTCTGGTAATGATTCTTTCCAAAGCATCACTTTAATTAGGTCATTTTCTCTGCTCAAAACTTAAGATGCAACTTATTACCTAGAATTTTATATATAAATTTTCTTCAAATATTCTAAACTTTGTTTAGGACATTTCTCAATAAGTTTAGGACGTTTCTATTTTCTCTATTGGAATTATTATAGAGGTCAACATTCTGAAATCCTACTGCTGAGAATAGACATTTGGTAAATAAATAAAGCAACCAAAAGTTTCCATGGGAATAATTGTTTTCAAAGGCTAATGCCATTTGGGATGTAAAATGTAGCTAAATTTCCACTTTTTGTATGTGTTTGGTTTCTGCTTTTAGAGAATGAATTTTTGTAGTACTAGTGGAATTCTCCGGAAAAGGCAATGGCATCCCACTGTAGTACTCTTGCTTGGAAAATCCCATGGATGGAGGAGCCTGGTTGGCTGCAGTCCATGGAGTTGCTAAGAGTTGCATGACTGAGCGACTTCACTTTCACTTTTCACTTTTATGCATTGGAGAAGGAAATGGCAACCCACTCCAGTGTTCTTGCCTGGAGAATCCCAGGAATGGGGGAGCCTGGTTGGCTGCCATTTATGAGGTCACACAGTCAGACACGACTGAAGCAACTTAGCAGCAGCAGCAGCAGCAGCAGCAGTGGAATTCTCCACACTCAGAATTATTTTATCCTTATTAGGAATGTGGAGATTTAGAAGATTCCATTTAAGAGAAACTTTAAGATTTTCATATATTCTAGACTTGTTAGATATTCAGGTAATAAAATATTTTCTATATTTGGTAGATCCAAATGCCCAGAAATATTAATGAAGCTTAAAATACTGAAAAGCCTGTTTTCATCAACTAACAAAACACATAATAAATCTCTCTATATGCAGATGGGTAAATGAGTGATAGCACAGGGAAGTCCATTTCCTCAGGGACATTCTTTTTGTTGGGGTGTCCAGGTGGCGTTAGTGGTAAAGAACCCATCTGCCAATGCAGGAGACATAAGATACATGGGTTCTATCCCTGGGTTGGGAAGATCCCCTGGAGAAGGGCATGGCAAACCATTCCAGTATTCTTGCCTGGAGAATCCCATGGACAGAGGAAACTGGGGGAGCTATAAGTACATGGGGTCACACAAAGTCGGACATGACTGAAGTGACTTAGCATGCACGCAAGAATGTAAGGAAATAGCAAGTGTGTAATGCCGTTTAAAAAGTGTATACCACTGGTTATCAAACTTGGCTTCTAAATGGAATCTTCAACAGAGTTAAAAAAAATACTGATGTCTGAATTCCACCAGAGAGATTCTGATTAACCTGGTATAGAGTGTGGCCTTTACAGCAGTCTGTTTAAAATCTCCTTAGGTGATTCTAATGTGGTGAAAAGTTTGAGAATCAATGGTTTAGACAGGATATGCTATGACTAGAGAGAGAAGAATGGGGATCACAGAGGTCTGTTTTAAACTAGGGGACAGTCCCTGCAGGAGCTGAGGGGTCAATGAACTTGTGTAGAAAGGGTAGCATTTAGATTTTCTGTGAATTTTAATAAGATACCTCTCACAGTATGATTTAACAAATTTCAACCTTTAAATAGACTAAGCTAAGAAAGTAGAAATTTGTGTTGCCATAATTTTTATCAACCCCTTAAAATATTAATGAAAATCATAGTTTTTTATGCAACAAATAAGACTTAGCTGATTGTTTGAGTTTCACCTGAGGAAAAAGGACTTGAACAATTTCTGTTCTTCAGAATAAACTTTGACATTAATACCTGCAGCCTGGGGCTTACATAACTCCTGGCATCTCTCCTCACCATGGATAGCTTTAATTTCCACAAGATTCTCCCTGATTAAACATCAAGCCTGCTTACACCACAGCCCAGACCTACTTCAGACTGTTTTCTTGCTTTTCTCCACACAGCTAGTGGCCTTTAATGTTAACTGGCATATGGGTTAAAGCAGTATTTCCAAGCATGGAAAATGATGCTTTAAGAATTCAGAAAAGCATACCAGGCATACCATAATTTCCTTACTAGCCCTGGGAAGGGAAAGATGGATTGCTTTGTCCTTTGCTTTGGAAGAGCTATCCTGGCATGTCCCTGACCATAGGGCCCCTGAAAGTTATATATATATATATATATATATATATGTATGCATATATATGTAGTAGTTATATATATATAGTAGTTATATATATACTATATATGTATGGTAGTTATATATATATATAGTAGTTACATATATATATATATATAGATATATCTATCTTTGTACACCTTTTGGAGTCCATTTGTTTTACCAAGCCTTCCAAGACACTAGTCACTTCTTGCAGACCCAGTTTGGTTATTATACTGAACACTATGACATTCTGCAGGATGTCCAGCTGCTTTAGACTTTTCCAGATTCTACTATAACATGTGACAAGATAGTTTTAAAAAGAAGAGAGAGTTAACATCAATGTAGAGTGTTTAAAACTCCTGTCCGTTCCACATGAATGTAATCTGTTAATAAGCATGGCTGCTTGTCTGCCTCTAGAGGATTTGACTTATGTCACAACCCTGTCTTTGAGACAATACCTATCATTAGGTGGCTATAATGACATCAGTGACAAGTCTACTGCCATGTCCCTGCTGTCAGGGCAGGCACTTTGGATCATCTGCAATGAAGGAGGGAAGGATGATCAGCCCTTATGTGTTTTGTGCTGTTAGAACCAAAATGAGGTGAGGGATGGGGAGATGGCTAAGCCCCTTAATCAGACACCGATTTTGGAGAATAAAACAACAAAAATATTATTTCAGTTTCTGGTGTGCCCTTGCTTGCTAGAGCCTGGGAGAAATGGTCATTTAGAAAGTTATCTAATAGAGGAAAACACTCAGCTTTCCTCCTTGAATTAGTTCCTTCTGCTCATCCAAGACTCTCTGCCGTCGTGAACCTTCTATGCCCAGGCACATTGCTGGATTCTGAGAACTGAGAAGCAACAGCTCAGCCTCTTCTTTGGGGAGCTGTCAGTTGGTCTGTGGCTTAGAGTCGGGAACTTGTGACCCTGAGGACTCATGCTGAAAAACCACCAAAAGTCAAGGAGAAAGGCGATCTGTACTAATCAACTGTCAGGTCAAGTGGTAGTCATCCTAACTTTATGTAGTGAGTAATGTGTCTCTTCCCACCCACCGTTCTAGGAGTGGGGGGTATAGGATCCTGCGTTTGCGCCCTAACTTTGGGGCTTTTTGAACAGCTGCCCTCTTGACACTGCTTCACGGACTCTTCCCAGGGCGGGCGGGTGCCCGCGGGCCCGGATCCTCTAGGCGCTGGGATCCCGGCCTTGCGTGGCCCCCGAGCTCCGCCAGGACGGCGGGGCGATCGCGAGGAGGCGCGGAGGCCGAGGACCCTGGACGGAGGATCCAGCGGACGCCCGCAGCCCGAGGGAATCACCAGGGACCCGGCGGTCCTCGCCCAGACATCGGCCCCAGGAGACTTGGAACGCGGACTCCAGAGGCGGCGTGCACGGTCAGGACAAGTTTCTTGCGGTTTGAAAAGTGATTCTGAAACGTACTCATTTTATTTAACCAGCTTTTCGTCTCCGGTTTTAAACAAGTTGACTTAAACAACAAAACAAGAGTCTTTTGGTGACTATAGAGTTTTGAATATAATCCTGAACGTTTTTGCTTCCTGCTGTTATATACATGTGCTTGTTTATTAACCTGTTGATATTTTGCTAGTCAGATGGTTGACATTTAAACTTTTCTCAGAGGCACATCACAACTTGGCTACTGCTTTGGGAAGTGCTATTATTTTCCACTTCTGTCTTTCTATAGTTGTACCCAGTGGATCCTTTGGAAATGGCTTTTGCATGTGACACTCTCCAGAACTTTAGCAGGTTGGCAGCCTTTTGATGGCTAATATGATGAGGTTTCAAATTACAGGAATGTGCCTTTCAGGGCTGGTGCAGGTTACTACAGTGAAGTCTTTATCCTTAGCTGATATGAGTGGATACTGCAATACATATCCTATTTCTTAAAGCTTTTTTCAAGCTCTTTCGTCTTTATTCCGATTAAGTATAATTGTTTATATGCGTCATACACTAATAATGCTGCTGCTGCTGCTGCTGCTAAGTCATGTCCGACTCTGTGCGATCCCATAGACGGCAGCCGACCAGGCTCCGCCGTCCCTGGGATTCTCCAGGCAAGAACACTGGAGTGGGTTGCCATTTCCTTCTCCAATGTGTGAAAGTGAAAAGTGAATGTGAAGTCGCTGAGTTTTGTCTGACTAATAGCGACCCCATGGACTGCAGCACACAAGGCTCCCCTGTCCATGCGATTTTCTAGACAAGAGTACTGGAGTGGCTTGCCATTGCGTTCTATACAAAGTAGGGTGCACTGGGGGCTTCCCGGGTGGTGCAGTGCTAAGGAATCTACCTGCCAATGCAGGAAATGTGGGTTTGCTCCCTGGGTCCAGACGATCCCCTGGAGAAAGAAATGGCAACACACTCCAGTATTCTTTGCCAGGAGAATCCCATGGACAGAGGAGTCTGGCGGGCTACAGTAAATAGGGTCACAAACAGTCTGAGAAACCAGACTGAGCAACTGAGCATGCATGCAGGGTTTATTGAAAAGGGAAATCATATTCTATTTAATGTATCTAGCCTAGACAACGGAGAAGGCAATGGCACCCCACTCCAGTACTCTTGCCTGGAAAATCCCATGGAAGGAGGAGCCTGGTAGGCTGCAGTCCATGGGGTAGCTAAGAGTCGGACACGACTGAGTGACCTCACTTTCACTTTCACACACTGGAGAAGGAAATGGCAACCCACTCCAGTGTTCTTGCCTGGAGAATCCCAGGGACAGGGGTGCCTGGTGGGCTGCTGTCTATGGGGTCGCACAGAGTCTGACACGACTGAAGCGACTTAGCAGCAGCAGCCTAGACAATGTCTCAGAGTGCATTTTTCCTACCCTCTGTCTTAAAAGGTTCTAGAAGTGGGAGTTTTCTTTGTTGTACTGCAAATAAACTTTCTTCCTACTTGCCTACCATAGCAGTTAATTAACTTGACACAATTTCACACAGTTCACATATGTTTTCTCCAAGAAAATCATATTCTCTACTGGATTCTAATATTAATTATTTTCAGCAATTCTATGTAAAAATGAACATTTTTTATTTATAGTTTATTTTGTGAAAGATGGATATTTTTCAAGAGCTAATTAATAGATTTTAATTATTGGAAAGCACCTGATGTTCTTAGTTCCTAATAAACATATTCCAGATGGTATTCTTTTTTTTCTTTCACATTGTTTATTCAATCAACTTGAGGATGATTTTGTTTTACTTGTGATATTTTTTGTTCAGCAAGGCATAGTTTCAGGCATTTGAGGAACCAAAATAGATTATACTGAGAAATATGTGCATCCCCTTGCTGATTTTGCAAAGCTGGCAATCAATACTTTGCAAAACTTTGCAGAATATACTTTGTGCTATATGAATTGGGTTTTATTTCTGTGTATGTGATTTGGCTGTGCTTCCAGAAAGTAATTAATAACTAGGTATTTTAAACAGCTTTAAAAAGAAAAAACAACAACTAGGTTTTCTCGTTGTTCAAGTCTTGAGGATGGAGAAGAGAAAGTGTATGCATTATATAATAAGTCAGTAAATATATATGTATATATATATTTTTAGAAACTCCAGAATGGGAAATTTAGATACTCAAGTGAGATTGCATGAAGGGCACATTATACATCTGAATAAGCCTGATATATAGGACTTCCCTGGTGGCTCAGACTGTAAAGCATCTTGCTTACAATGAGGGAGACCTGGGTTCCATCCCTGGGTTGGAAAGATCCTCTGGAGAAGGAAATGGCAACCCACTCCAGTACTCTTGCCTGGACAATCCCATGGACAGAGGAGCATGGTGGGCTACAGTCCATGGGGTCACAAAGAGTCAGACACGACTGAGCTTCACTTCACTATGGTGGTTCTGGTAGTCAGTACCATCCACAGTGTTGATATTACTACTGAAGTTTTACATGAATGTGATTGATGGAGAAACACCCATTCGTTGAAAGCAGTTTGACTTAAAAAATACCCTAGTGGCTGAACTCTTATTTGTGGATTTTAGTGATGACTCTATTCACTTACATATCAGAAGTTCACTGGGCTGCCATCATACAAAACTCAGTTATGTCATGCCCTGACATATTGTTTCTGTCATTTATTATTTAAGAGCCTAGACAGGTGGATGTGACTTCTTACAGAAGCTTTCCACAGTACACAGATAATCACACAAGTAATTAACTATGGCTGAAATACATGCTACAGAGGAAAGGTAACGCTTGATTGGAGGGTAAGTACAGTAGGGAGAACTGGGATCTGGGTAATCAGGAAAGATTTTCTGAGGCAGAAACATTTTAAACTTAAAGTCAGAGGATTGAGAAGATAAAGCCAAAAAAAAGTGGTGTAGAACATGTCTAGACAAAGGAGCTGACTGCGATAACATCTTGAGGCAGAAGAGATGGACTCACTAGAGGAACTGAAAAAGGACCTCCTTGCCAAGAACTTACAGAGGGTACATCACATAATCATAATTATTTTGAGATATGAGTTGAGGAGGGAGCAAAATGCCCTATAAGACAGGTTAAAGAATTCAAGTAAGCAAGTACAATATGATAATTGTGGGGAAATACAAAGGAAATATGAAAGGACTGTGAGTTACTGGGTCTTACAAGTTTGTCACAGGGGAATTGCATGGAGGAATGTAGTTTTTTACACATACCTGCTCTTCTAATGAAGTTGCATCAATGAAGGGCTCATGGTGGGCCAAGACCTACCTGCTACAGTGCCATCGCCTTTGCAAGAAGTGACAGCAACTGATAAGTCTGAAGTGAAGTTTTCAGAGCTAAAGAGACAGAGTAGAAATGAGAAGTAGCTATTGCAGGACCAGGTCTCAATAGGCACACAGTATTCAGTCAGTCTACATCAAAGACTAAATTGGGCCACAGCAGGGTGCGGTTGAATAAAGTAATTGTATAAAGTCTGATTTTAGGTGAATCTTTAATGTACTTATTTATTTATTTTTCTTTATTTATAAAATTTGATAAATGGTACAAAGCACAATGCCATAAACATTAACAGTTAAATATCACCAAATGAAAAAAAATACTATAGAATACACAGTTGCAAAAAGCTACATTAAATTATTTTACAACTGCCTCAAGCTGCAAAAAGAAAAATAAACCCAATGCCTTACCTAAGTTATCCCTCTCTCAAAATAATGCCATTTATATTATAGACCACGAACTCCCCATCAAAAGATGGGAACTGCTTTTGTTAATTCATATATATATATATATAAACTGTATCACTTTGCTATACACCTGAAACAAACACAACACTATAAATAAAATATAGTACATTATAAAATAAAAATAAGTAGCAGATCTTTGGGGCTTTACACTGAGTTAGAGTTCCTATCAGAGGGATAACAGCACCACAGCCACACTGAATCCTCATAAAGGAGGCACACGAATGACTGGATTACAAGAGTTACAGGAATGAGAGCTGCTCACTTCCCAGAAACTACAGCTCACAGAAAACCAACAAAGGCACGAGATACAGACCATACACTTATGAGTGTGTAAAACTCAAAAAAGTCCACATCACTCCTACAACATGTCAAAAGTGCCTCAGAATTCACACAATACCAACTTTCTCATGGTTCTGGTTAAATTACATATACCAGTTTATAACAAATGGCAAAATCTGTATCTCTGTTCAAAGTTTTAAAAAATTACTTAAGAATAATTTCTTGTATTTCTATGCCACCTTTATAGTTCTGGTTTCTCATTTCTTAATTAGTAAATTCAGCATGCAGTTTCTATCCCAGGCTAATTTATACACTTCCGGAAGAAATGGCCTCTTAAATCCACAGAGTGTTGAGGTGGGGAGCCCCAAACCATGTCAGATTCATTTCACATATGATAACATACATGTTTCAATCCATTCTCCCAAATTATCCCACCCTCGCCCTCTCCCACAGAGTCCAAAAGACTGCTCCAAGCATCCAAGTCTCTGCTGTTGTCTCGTATACAGGGTTATCATTATCCTCTTGCTATATTCCATATATATGTGTTAATATACTATATTGGTGTTTTTGTTTCTGGCTTACTTCGCTTTGTATAATAGGCTCCAGTTTCGTCCACCTCATTAGAACTAATTCAAATGTATTCTTTTTAATAGCTGAGTAGTAGTCCATTGTGTAAATGTACCAAAGCTTTCTTATCCATTCTTCTGAGGATGGACATCTAGGTTGCTTCCATGTCCTCGTTATTATAAACATTGCTGCGATGAACATTGGAGCACATGTGTCTCTTTCAATTCGGGTTTCCTCAGTGTGTATGCCCAGGAGTGGGATTGCTGGGTCGTATGGCAGTTCTCGGAGAAGGCAATGGCAAGCCACTCCAGTACTCTTGCCTAGAAAATCCCATGGATGGAGGAGCCTGGTAGGCTGCAGTCTGTGGGGTCGCTAAGGGTCGGACACGACTGAGTGACCTCACTTTCACTTTCACACATTGGAGAAGGAAATGGCAACCCACTCCAGTGTTCTTGCCTGGAGAATCCCAAGGACGGCGGAGCCTGGTGGGCTTCCGTCTGTGGGGTCACACAGAGTCGGACACGACTGAAGTAACGCAGCAGCAGCATGGGAGTTCTATTTCCAGTTTTTTAAGGAATCTCCACACTGTTCTCCATAGTGGCTGTACTAGTTTGCTTTCCCACCAACAGTGTAAGAGGGTTCCCTTTTCTCCACACCCTCTCCAGCATTTATTGCATGGAGACTTTTGGATAGCAGCCATTCTGACTGGCGTGAAATGATACTTCACTGTAGTTTTAATTTGCATTTCTCTAATTATGAGTGATGTTGAGCATCTTTTCATGTGTTTGTTAGCCATCTGTATGTCTTCTTTGGAGAAATGTCTGTTTAGTTCTTTGGCCCATTTTTTGATTGGGTCATTTATTTTTCTGGAATTGAGCTGCAGGAGTTGCTTGTATATTTTGGAGATTAATGCTTAATCAGTTGCTTCATTTGCTATTATTTTCTCCCATTCTGAAGGCTGTCTTTTTACCTTGCTTATAGTTTCCTTTGCTGTGCAGAAGCTTTTAATTTTAATTAGGTCCCATTTGTTTATTTTTGCTTTTATTTCCAATATTCTGGGAGGTGGGTCATGGAGGATCCTGCTGTAACTTATGTCGGAGAGTGTTTTGCTTATGTTCTCCTCTAGGAGTTTTAGTTTCTGGTCTTACATTTAAATCTTTAATCCATTTTGAGTTTATTTTTGTGTATGGTGTTAGAAAGTGCTCTGGTTTCATTCTTTTACAAGTGGCTGACCAGTTTTCCCAGCACCACTTGTTAAAGACACTGTCTTTTCTCCATTGAATATTCTTTCCTCCCTTGTCAAAGATAAGGTGTCCATAGGTGCATGGATTTATCTCTGGGCTTTCTGTTTGGTTCCATTGGTCTATATTTCTGTCTTTATGCCAGTATCATACTGTCTTGATGACTGTGGCTTTGTAGTAGAGCCTGAAGTCCGGCAGGTTGATTCCCCCAGTTCCATTCTTCTTTCACAAGATTGCTTTGGCTATGCAAGGCTTTTTGTATTTCCATACAAATTGTGAAATTATTTGTTCTAGCTCTGTGAAAAACACTGTTGGTAGCTTGATAGGGATTTCATTGAACTTATAAATTACTTTAAGTAATATATTCATTTTCACAATATTTATTCTTCCAATCCATGAACATGGTATGTTTCTCCATCTATTAGTGTCCTCTCTGATTTATTTCACCAATGTTTTATAGTTTTATATATATAGGTCTTTTGTTTCTTTAGGTAGATATATTCCTAAGTATTTTATTATTTTCGTTGCAACGGTGAATGGAATAGTTTCGTTAATTTCTTTCTATTTTCTCATTATTAATGTGTAGGAATGCAAGGGATTTATGTGTGTTGATTTTATATCCTGCAACTTTACTGTATTCATTGATTAGCTCTAGTAGTTTTCTGGTAGAGTCTTTAGGGTTTTCTGTGTAGAGGATCATGTCATCTGCAAACAATGAGAGTTTTACTTCTTCTTTTCCTATTTGAATTCCTTTTATGTCCTTTTCTGCTCTGATTGCCGTGGTCAAAACTTCCAAAACTATGTTGAACAGTAATGGTGAGAGTGGGCACCCTTGTCTTGTTCCTGACTTTAGGAGAAACGCTTTCAATTTTTCACCATTGAGGATAATGTTTTCTGTGGGTTTGTCATATTTAGCTTCTATTACATTGAGGAATGTTCCTTCTATTCACACCTTCTGGAGGGTTTTGATCATAAATGGATGTTGAATTTTGTCAAAGGCTTTCTCTGCATCTATTGAAATAATCATATGGTTTTTATTTTTCAATTTGTTAATATGGTGTATTACGTTGATTGATTTGCAGATATTGAAGAATCCTTGCATTACTGGGATAAAGCCCACTTGGTCATGATGTATGATATTTTTAATGTGTTGTTGGATTCTGATTGCTAGAATTTTGTTAAGGATTTTTGCATCTGTGTTCATCAGTGATATTGGCCTCTAGTTCTCTTTTTTTGTGGCATCTTTATCAGGTTTCGGTATTAGGGTGATGATGGCCTCATAGAATAAGTTAGGGAATTTACCTTCCTCTGCAATTTTCTGGAAGAATTTGAGTAAGATAGGTGTTAGCTGTTCTCTAAATTTTTGGTAGAATTCTGCTATGAAGCCACCTGGACCTGGGCTTTTGTTTGCTGGAAGATTTCTAATTACAATTTCAATTTCCATGCTTGTGATGGGCCTGTTAAGATTTTCTATGTCTTCCTGGTTCAGTTTTGGAAAGTTGTACTTTTCTAAGAATTTGTCCATTTCTTGCAAGTTGTCCATTTTATTGGCATATAATTGCTGATAATAGTCTCTTATTATCCTTTGTATTTCTGTATTGTCTGTTGTGATCTCTCCCTTTTCATTTATAATTTAATTGATTTGGTTTTTCTCGCTTTGTTTCTTGATGAGTCTGGCTAGTGGTTTGTCAATTTTATTTACCCTCTCAAAGAATCAGCTTTTGGATTTGTTGATTTTTGCTATGGTCTCTTTTGTTTCTTTTGTATTGATTTCTGCCCTAATTTTTAAAATCTCTTTCCTTCTACTAAACCTCAGTTCAGTTCAGTTCAGTAGCTCAGTCGTGTCCGACTCTTTATGACCCCATGAATCACAGCACGTCAGGCCTCCATGTCCATCACCAACCCCCGGAGTTCACTCAAACTCATGTCCATCGACTTGGTGATGCCATCCAGCCATCTCATTCTCTGTCGTCCCCGTCTCCTCCCACCCCCAATCCCTCCCAGCATCAGACTCTTTTCCAGTGAGTCAACTCGTTGCATGAGGTGGCCAAAGTATTGGAGTTTCAGCTTCAGCATCAGTCCTTCCAATGAACACCCAGGATTGATCACCTCTAGAATGGACTGGTTGGATCTCCTTGCAGTCCAAGGGACTCTCAAGAGTCTTCTCCAGCACCACAGTTCAAACGAATCAATTCTTCGGCTATCAGCCTTCTTCACAGTCAAACTCTCACATCCATACATGACTACGAGAAAAACCATAGCCTTGACTAGACGGACCTTGGCTGGCAAAGTGATGTCTCTGCTTTTTAATATGCTACCTAGGTTGGTCATAACTTTCCTTCCAAGGAGCAAGCGTCTTTTAATTTCATGGCTGCAATCAGCATCCGCAGTGATTTTGGAGCCCAAAAAGAATAAAATCTGACACTGTTTCCACTATTTGCCCATCTATTTCCCATGAAGTGATGGGACCAGATGCCATGATCTTTGTTTTCTGAATGTTGAGCTTCAAGCCAACCTTTTCACTCTCCTCTTTCACCCTCATCAAGAGGCTTTTCAGTTCCTCTTCACTTTCTGCCATAAGGGTGGTGTCATCTGCATATCTGAGATTATTGATATTTCTCCCAGCAATCTTGATTCCAGCTTGTGCTTCTTCCAGCCCAGCGTTCCTCATGATGTACTCTGCGTATAAGTTAAATAAACAGGGTGACAATATACAACCTTGACGTACTCCTTTTCCTATTTGGAACCAGTCTGTTGTTCCATGTCCAGTTCTAACTGTTGCTTCCTGACATGCATACAGGTTTCTCAAGAGGCAGGTCAAGTGGTCTGGGATTCCTATCTCTTTCAGAATGTTCCACAGTTTATTGTGATCCACACAGTCAAAGGCCTTGGCATAGTCAATGAAGCAGAAATAGATGTTTTCCTGGAACTCTCTTGCTTTCTCCATGACCCAGCGGATGTTGGCAATTTGATCTCTGGTGCCTCTGCCTTTTCTAAAACCTGCTTGAACATCTGGAAGTTCATGGTTCACATATTGCTGAAGCCTGGCTTGGAGAATTTTGAGTATGACTTTACTAGCGTGTGAGATGAGTGCAATTGTGTGGTAGTTTGAGCATTCTTTGGCATTCCTTTTCTTTGGGATTGGAATGAAAAATGACCTTTTCCATTCCTGGTCCCACTACTGAGTTTTCCAAATTTGCTGGTATATTGAGTGCAGTACTTTCACAGCATCATCTTTCAGGATTTGAAATAGCTCAATTGGAATTCGATCACCTCCACTAGCTTTGTTCGTAGTGATGCTTTCTAAGGCCCACTTGACTTCATATTCCAAGGTGTCTGGTTCCAGGTGAGTGATCACGCCATTGTGATTATCTTCGTTGTGAAGCTCTTTTTTTTGTGCAATTCTGTGTATTCTTGCCACCTCTTCTTAATAACTTCTGCTTCTGTTAGGTCCATACCTTTTCCCTAGGGTTCTTCATTTCTTCCTTTTCTAGTTGCTTTAGGTGTAGAGTTAGGTTATTTAGTTGGCTTTTTTCTTGTTTCTTGAGGTATGCCTGTATTGCTATTAACCTTCCCCTTAGCACTGCTTTTACAATGTCCCACAGGTTTTGGGTTGTTGTGGAAGAGATAGGGAATCTACCTGATAAAGAATTCCAAATAATTATAGTGAAATTGATCCAAAATATTGAAAGCAAAATGGAGTTACAGATAAATAATCTGGAGACGAGGATTGAGAAGATGCAAGAAAGGTTTAATAAGGATCTAGAAGAAATAAAAAAGAGTCAATATACAATGAATAATGCAATAGATGAGATAAAAAACACTCTGGAGGGAACCAGTAGTAGAATAATGGAGGCTGAAGATAGAATAAGTGAGTTAGAAGATAGAATGGTAGTAATAAATGAAGCAGACAAGAAAAAAGAAAAACGAATTAAAAGAAATAAGGACAATCTCAGAGACCTCTGGGACAATTTTAAATGCCCCAATATCTGAATCATAGGAGTCCCAGAAGAAGAAGACAAGAAGAAAGACCATGAGAAAATACTTGAGGAGATAATAGTTGAAAATTTCCCTAAAATGGGGAAGGAAATAATCACCCAAGTCCAAGAATCCCAGAGAGTCCCAAACAGGATAAACCCAAGGAGAAATACCCCAAGACACATATTAATCAAATTAACAAAGATCAAACACAAAGAACAAATATTAAAAGCAGCAAGGGAAAAGCAGCAAATAACACACAAGGGGATCCCCATAAGGATAACAGCTGACCTTTCAATAGAAACTCTTCAGGCCAGGAGGGAATGGCAGGGCATACTTAAAGTGATGAAAGAAAATAACCTACAGCTCAGATTATTATACCCAGCAAGGATCTCATTCAAGTATGAAGGTGAAATCAAAAGCTTTACAGACAGGCAAAAGCTGAGAGAATTCAGCATCACCAAACCAGCTCTCCAACAAATGCTAAAGAACCTTCTCTAGACAGGAAACACAGAATGAGTGTATAAACTTGAACCCAAAATAATAAAGAAAATGACAACAGGATCATACTTATCAATAATTACCTTAAACATAAATGGGTTGAATGCCCCAACCAAAAGACAAAGACTGGCTGAATGGATACAAAAACAAGACCCCTATATATGTTGTCTACAAGAGATCCACCTCAAAACAAGGACACACACAGATTGAAAGTAAAGGGCTGTTGCAGCAAGTATTTCCCACTAGGAATGTAAGGAGCTTGGAGGGTACAAGGGTTGAGGAAGCAATCTAGAAAACCACAATGCAGCTTGTGGGTCATTTCCCCACAAATAACCTTTTTAGACGGGGTCCATAAAATGTAGTATATTATCTAAATTTTTTTAGGGAGCTTCTATTGTTAAAAGGTTGTGTATTGTCACCTTGCTTATTTAACTTATATGCAGAGTACATCATGAGGAACGCTGGGCTGGAAGAAGCACAAGCTGGAATCAAGATTGCTGGGAGAAATATCAATAATCTCAGATATGCAGATGACACTACCCTTATGGCAGAAAGTGAAGAGGAACTCAAAAGCCTCTTGATGAAAGTGAAAGAGGAGAGTGAAAAGGTTGGCTTGAAGCTCAACATTCAGAAAACAAAGATCATGGCATCTGGTCCCATCACTTCATGGGAAATAGATGGAAAAACAGTGGAAACAGTGTCAGACTTTGTTTTTTTGGGCTCCAAAATCACTGCAGTTGCTGATTGCAGCCATGAAATGAAAAGACGCTTACTCCTTGGAAGGAAAGTTATGACCAACCTTGATAGTATATTAAAAAGCAGAGACATTACTTTGCCAACCAAGGTCCGTCTAGTCAAGGCAATGGTTTTTCCCGTGGTCATGCATGGATGTGAGAGTTGGACTGTGAAGAAGGCTGATCGCCAAAGAATCGATGCTTTTGAACTGTGGTGTTGGAGAAGACTCTTGAGAGTCCCTTATACTGCAAGGAGATCCAACCAGTCCATTCTAAAGGAGATCAATCCTGGATGTTCATTGTAGGGACTGATGCTAAAGCTGAAACTGCAATACTTTGGCCACCTCATGCGACGAGTTGACTCACTGGAAAAGACTCTGATGCTGGGAAAGGTTGGGGGCGGGAGGAGAAGGGGACGACAGAGAATGAGATGGCTGGATGGCATCACCGACTCTGTGGACATGAGTTTGAGTGTACTCCGGGAGTTGGTGATGGACAGGGAGGCCTGGCGTGCTGTGATTCATGGGGTCGCGGAGAGTCGGACACGACTGAGCGACTGAACTGAACTGATTGTTAAAAGAACCACTATCCTAATTCCCTTTAAAATGCAATCCTTAAAAACAAAAATCAACTCTCAAGTCTTTTGCAAAGAGCTTAAATCATCTGGCGATAAATATCACTTGGTGTCCTTGTTGCCTAACAAATGCCTTTTTCCATTGTTTCCATTAATTTCACCCATATTTGTTTTTTTAAAAAACAAGGCCCTTATCCTCATCAGCAAAGGACAGACGTATGATTTAGCATATAAACCCGTTAATTACATACTAATTTACGAAAGATTAATTTTCTTTCTCTTTTCATCAGTTTTCAAGAAGTCTTCCCCTTGAAATTGTAAACAGGAATGGTTTACACCTCAAATTAGAAGCCATTAATTAGCGTGACGAAGTCAACTGCAAGATACACAAATAAATTATTTAATCACCAATCACCTCGACTAAAGTGTTCTATACTATTTCATGATTCCTCGGTTAGGTTATTGAACTGTCACTACATTACCTCCAGATCAGTTAGAGATAAATATTAGCGTTCTTGGCCTTTCTCTCAGATTTACATTACTCCTTCTTGTAAACACTTAAAAAAGCTTTAAGGTTCTTCAATCCCAAATCCCTAATTAGCCATTACTAGCCTTTTTGTAGGAGGTAAAAGAGTCTCTGAAGTACAGATCAGGAGTTCGCTGTGCCCAGATAACAATATATATATATATATATTTAATGTACGCTTAAGGCAATGGCAGTAATAAAAGATATGCAGAGGTGGCTACAGCAAATAATGGGCTCGCAAACTCAAGCGCTTCTAACAAAAAGCACCTGAAATCTCTATGGCAATATACAGCACTCCAATAAATTACACAACACTTTGCATAGGCTGCAGAAATAACGCAGGACAAGTCTTACACAGATGCCCATCCGCAGCATTTATACACATGCACATGGCAAAGAGACAGAAACCAAACACTATCATTCAACTCGGGCAGGGTAGCACGATCCCGAGTTTGCCCAGCGTGAGAGTGCTTTCTGCGTGTAGTGTCTGTGCGCGCGCGTGAGACCGAGACCCGTCCTCGGGGCATTTCCCCTCTTTGGGCAGTTTTGCTTCATTTGTTTCCTATTTCTGCTACAGAGAAACTAACTCCATCTCAGCCCCAGCCAGCGGCCGCTGAATAGAGGCTGCATTGCAACACTACACCGGTGTGATGCCTTGTACTGAAACAGCCAGAAATCACCATACATGTGAGAGGGGAAAAAAACACCTAAACCTCTTTGGAATAATGGGATGTGAAAAATTGCCTTTTATAACAATCTTAACCAAATGTTTTTAAAAAGAGAAGTTATCATGGCTTGTTCTATGACAGCCCAGTTATCAGAGTTACTGTTATTTCTTGAAATGGCTATCCTTCAAGTCCTGAAATATTTGCATTTTTAAAGACAGTAATCCATTTTATGTATTATAGGTAAAATAGCTTGATTCTAGCTGGTTAGGTTTGAAAAGATAGACATTTAATATGCTTTTTTGAAATTCTGTTTATTTCTATGACGAATGCTCCCTATTTTATCTTAAATTTTTAGAAGTATCTTTCTTCAAAAACTGTTTTTTTTTTTTTTTTTTGCATTATGATCTTAAAATAAACAGATTTTTAGAAACTAAAAATTACAGTTAGAATTTTGAAGTTTTGAAATGCATGTATTACTCTGATTCTTACTAATAGATGTTTTATCCTTGCTAAGGAAAATAAACGAAATTATGACATGGAATATAAAATTACTCTGGGTAAAGTTTTCTATATATATCTTGTTAGTATTCTGTAAACATGGAGAGCTAGTATGAATATCTCATGTATGCTTTTCATTTATAAGCTTTTCTTAAGTATGCTACTAGTACTTAGCTCCTAAAGCAAATTTAAGGAAAATTGTCCTTGTAAATTTTCTGAATATGATGTTCCTATCATTTTGACTAACCTTTGACAATGTTTATAGTTTCTTTTTCGAAGACCTAATTTAAAGATAGTTTTAAGCCTGCCTTTGAATTAATTTATAACTATCAATCTGTTATGAGAAAATGGAGGTTAAACTGCTAAAAAATGAAAACTTTTCAGCAAAGTAAAACTATTTGTTTTTAACAACAGATGTTAAACTGAATTTTACAAAGTTATTCAAATGTAACAAATACTCCTTTATAACATTTTAATATTTATTTAAACATAAGACATTTCTGGAATCTGATATCATCAGTTAACTATAGAGTTTATTATGTCATTTGCTGTGCATGTGTACACAAAAGTGTCTGCACACACCAAATAGGAAGAAAATCTTACTTTGAAGTCCTATATTTTAGTTCCCAGGGCAGTGGCATTCTCAGCTAACTCTTTTGCACTTCTATAAGTTCAAATTCCATCTGTATCCCTTTCTATTTGTTTATTTTAACTTTTTCATGAACTTCAGAAATAAAATGCCAATTTAAAAAGAAAAAAAAAGAAAGTAAAGGGCTGAAAAAAGATATTCCATGCAAATAGAGATCAAAAGAAAGCAGGAGTAGCAATACTCATATCAGATAAAATAGACTTTAAGACAAAGGCTGTGAAAAGAGATAATGAAGGACACTATATAATGATCAAAGTCTCAATCCAAGAAGAAGCTATAGCAATTATAAATATATATGCACCCAACATAGGAGCACCACAATATGTGAGACTAATACTAACAAGTATGAAAGGGGAAATCAACAATAACACAATAATAGTGGGAGACTTTAATACCCCACTCACACCTATGGATAGACCAACTAAACAGAAAATTAACAAGCAAACATAAAAGTTATATGATACAATAGACCAGTTAGACCTAATAGATATCTATAGGACATTTCACCCCAAAATAATGAATTTCACCTTCTTCTCAAGTGCACACGGAACCTTCTCCAGGATAGATCACATCCTGGGCCATAAATCTAGCCTTGGTAAATTAAAAAAATATTGAAATCATTCCAAGCATCTTTTCTGACCATAATGCAGTAAGACTGGATCTCAATTACAGGAGAAAAACTATTAAAAATTCCAACATATGGAGACTGAACAACACGCTGCTGAATAACAAGCAAATCATTGAAGAAATCAAAAAGAAATCAAAATATGCATAGAAATGAATGAAAATAAAAACACAACAACCTAATGTACTTATTTAAATTCATTGCATCAAACCTTTCCTTCAGTTTTACTAGTCTTTAACTTCCTACTATTAAGGAAACAGACAAGCAAACAAACAAACAAAAATAAAAACCCTGTTTGAAACATTCACCAATCTCTATGGTATAAATATTCCCACCTTGGTGTTTAGTCTACCAACCTGTAGTCACTGAATGTGGATTTGGGAAGTGATAGGAATTATTTCTATCAACATTATATTGATAATCATTTCTCTTGACCTTCAGTTTACCATTGCATTATTTTTGCCGACAGAAGTAGATGTGGAATGCTAACTAAAAAGCATATATATGTTTCAGTGTTTTTGCATCTTCTAAAAGGAAAAATACTCTGAATGTTTTCCTAGTATCATTCACATATGTTGAGAGAAAATACATTTCTTCATAATCACAGAAAATCCATCAGTGAATTGCCTTTCACTTCTGATATTAAGATATGAACTGAAATGTTGGTATCTGAAATGTGAAGTGTTGCAATACATTTTATATTCAGTGAAAAGACATTTCACAAAGACATTAAAAAAGCTACAGTTGTAATATAGGCATAGATAGATGTGTGATATACCCTGAAATTATAACCTATCATTTTATTGTAAGAAGTTATATAATATCAAATGTGCAACACTGTTAACTATTATTCATATGAAGAACGTCAGTTTCAATCAGATCTCACTTACCTTGGGTTATTTATATTTGCTTAAATTGCACATAGGTAGGTATATATAGAGCTGTGACATAGCAGTGTCCCTCACATACATTCTATCCGTTCCCCACATTTTCTGTTTCAGTATCTAAATTCTATCCTCCTTCCAGATTCTCTCTAAGTCCTCTCTCTTTCTGGAACATCATACGAACTGCCCTGGTTACAGTGATCTCGTTTTTCTCTTACCCCATTACAGTTTCTCTCTTCCATCATTGCCTTTGCTTTGTAACTGAAAATGCTTTGTAGAATTAAATGGCTGCATGCACACATACATGCACACACACACACATATATACATATTCATACGCAAATACTTGTACATAAAATATGTACATATATATACACACATGTATATATGTGTCTATGTCCATGTAAACATGTGTTAAATGCATTAAATATATACATTAAATATTCAGTAACTCAACTGAAATATATCATTTAAAGGCAAATCATATAATTAGGTTCATTGAGATATTGAGACATTTTATTTGTTTCAGTTATCTATTGATATTATAACAAACAATTCAAAACTTTAGTGACTCGGGCAAGACCATTTCAATATCTCTTATGGTTTCTGTTGATTAACTGAGGTCCATTGAGTACTTCTCTTCCTGATCTCACTGGGCCTCATGTAGCTGCAGTCAGATGGGCCTGTGACTCGGTCAAGGGGTCTGCTGAGCTGCTCCTTCTCTCTGTCATCTTCAGAGCCTCTCCTCCCCACAGGAGGTCTCTGGGTGTATTCTCCAGTAGGACAGCTAAATGCTTACATGGAACTTGGCAGCTGCCCGCCCATCTTAAGGTTTAGCCAACAGGTAGTGTCACTTCCTCCACCTCCTCTGGTTTAAGCAGATATTGGGCCAGCTTTAATTACATTACTCCTTGACTAGGGAAATGGCAAAGAAATTTGTGAGCGTCTTTAATTTACCACAGTAATCTTCACTGATAATTCTATAGGTGAAACTTAGCAGAATTTGGGGGCCAAAAGTTTCCTGGAAATGATTTCATCATACCCCACCCATTTACAAATGAAGGTACTGAATAAAGTTATGAGGAGGCAGAGATGGGTCGACCATCCTGATTTAAAGTTGTAATACTTTACAGCACTTTTCAAAGTGCCTAGTATATAGTAAGTATGTTCATTTGGGTCCTTAGATAAGAAGAAATCAAAATGGGATTAAATTGTTCAGGAAATAGGGGAAAAACCAGAAAGTGAAAATTGGGCAAGGGAGATGAGAAGAATGAAGAGACCCATCCAACCACTATGCAGTTCTGACCCAGGGTAAAGGAGAGAGGGAAACAGGAGAGACAGTTTGTTGGAAGTAGCTTTGGTGCAGTACTAAGAAAAGGTCAACAAAGCTGTGAGGAATCCTCAGTTGCCCTTAAACCAAAATCATCATCAGAAGACCCATGAGTCTCCCAAGAATGCCCCACCTTAGTTTCTCTGCCTTGTGTAGTGACTGGCTGGGAGCAGTCTGTGGTGAGTATGGCCCCCAAGTAAACAAGGTGGTACCTCGCAGAGCTTAGCTGCTGGGGCTGTCAGGTCATTTTGCTTCCTGTAATTGAAGATAGGAGATGTACTCTCATGGCTAACATGGTAGATGGTCTATAAACACTTGATGACATAGAGAGTCACTATTAAATACATGCAAGATTCTAATATATTTTCCTTTAATAAACATCAAAATACTTACTTGTTATAAACTTCCCTTAGTTTTTAAAAGTCACTAAAACCTGAAAGGGATTTCAGACAATATTATAGACAAGGATTCTACCAATATATATTTAATTAGTGATACATACCAACCTTGTGTTCTGTATCCAGAGTTTATTTTGTCTCAGGACGTGTTAAATTTTTCACAGTCAAAAAGAATACCTTCATGCAAAAGAACATAAAGGTATGTATTCACATTTCTAAAATAATAAATTAGATTCTAGAAGACTGTTTGCAAACTGACCACAAGTTTATAGCTCTAATGAATTCAAAATGTAAATGTACTGAATGAAAAAAGATATTGTGCATTAAACTTTTTAGGAATAAAAAAGATTATTGTTTTAAGTGGGAGCACTTAATGAAATAGTTCTAAACTTTCTGGACTGTTCTGGTGTGTATAATCAGGTATAAATAGCTTAGCTAAGCATTATGTGATGCCTACCTAGATAATAATATGATGATATATTGTACAGTTACTTCTCTGTATGAGTTACAGAATTTGGCGCTCTGCTTGTTGAAATGAAGGAAACTCCTTGTAGGTCAATGCAAAGTCTTCTAAGTAGTGGAGATTGAGACACTCAACAAGAGGCAGGTCTCCACTCTGTTCAGTGTTTGTGTTCCGACAATCTTCACATCATAAACATGTTCTCCTTCTACCTCCTTCAATATCTATATACACATGAAGAAGGAAAACATTTTCCTACTCACCAAAAGCATTTTACCTTTCTGATAGTCTGCCACTTCTGCAGGTTAGTTCAGTTCAGTTCATTTCAGTTGCTCAGTTGCGTCCGACTCTTTGTGACCCCATGAATCACAGCAGCCCAAGGACTAAGTATTTCATACTGAATCCTTCATAAACACATTCTACTGTTAAAATAACTTCCCTGGTGGCTCAGTGGTAAAGAACTCACCTGCCATGCAGGACATGTGTGTTTGATGCCTGGGTAAGGAAGATCCCCTGGAGAAGAAAATGACAACCCACTCCAGTATTCTGGCCTGGGAAATCCCATAGACAGGAGCCTGGAGGTCTACAATCCATGGGGTTGCAGAGTCAGACATGACTTAGCGACTAAAAGCAACTGTAATACACTTTACCTGAGTCCTGATTACTCTTGGAATAGTAATACTGTCAGTTGAGTTCAATTGCTCAGTCGTGTCAGACTCTTTGTGACCCCATGAACCACAGCATGACAGGCCTAACTGTCCATCACCAACTCCTGGAGTTTACACCAACTCATGTCATTTGAGTCAGTGATGCCATTCAACCATCTCGGTCCCCCCCTTCTTCTCCTGCCTTCAATCTTTCCCAGCATCAGGGTCTTTTCAAATGAGTCAGTTCTTTGCATGAGGTGGCCAAAATAGTGGAGTTTCAGCTTCAGCATCAGTCCTTCCAATGAATATTCAGGACTGATTTCCTTTAGGATACACTAGTTGGATCTCCTTGCAGTCCAAGGGACTCTCAAAGTCTTCTCCAACATCATAGTTCAAAAGCATCAGTTCTTTGGTGCTCAGCTTTCCTTATAGTCTAAATCTCACATCTATACACAACTATTGGAAAAACCATAGCCTTGACTAGATGGTCGTTTGTTCACAAAGTAACATCTCTATTTTTTAATATGCTGTCTAGGTTGGTCATAACTTTTCTTCCAAGGAGTAAGTGTCTTTTAACTTCATGTCTGCAGTCACCATCTGCAGTGATTTTGGAGCCCCCCAAAATAAAGTCTGCCACCGTTTCCACTGATACTTCATCTATTTGTCATGAAGTGTTGGGACCAGATGCCATGATCTTAGTTTTCTGAATGTTGAGTTCTATCCCAACTTTTTCACTCTCCTCTTTCACTTTCATCAAGAGGCTCTTTAGTTCTTCTTCACTTTCTACTATAAGGGTGGTGTCATCCGCATATCTGAGGTTATTGATATTTCTCCCAGAAATCTTGATTCCAACTTGTGGTTCATCCAGCCCAGCATTTCTCCTGATGTAATCTGCATAAAAGTTAAATAAGCAGGTGACAATATACAGCCTTGATGTACTCCTTCTGCTATTTGTAACCAGTCTGTTTTTACATGTCCAGTTCTAATTTTTGCCTCCAGGCCTGTATATAGGTTTCTCAAGAAGCTGGTCAGGTGCTCTGGAATTCCCATCTCTTGAAGAATTTTCCACAGTTTATTGTGATCCACACAGTCAAGGCTTTGGCATAGTCAGTAAAGCAGAAGTCGATATTTTTCCGGAACCCTTTTGCTTTTTCAATGATCCAACAGATGTTGGCAATTTGATCTCTGGTTCCTCTGCTTTTTCTAAATCCAGCTTGAAGATCTGGAAGTTCACGGTTCACGTACTGTTGAAACCTGGCTTGGAGAATTTTGAGCATTTCTTTACTAGCATTTGAGATGAGAGCAGTAGTGTGGTAGCTTGAGCATTGTTTGGCATTGCCTTTCTTAGGGATTGGAGTGAAAACTGACCTTTTCTAGTCCTGTTGCTACTGCTGAGTTTTCCAAATTTGCTGGCATATTGAGTGCAGCATTTTCACAGCATCATCTTTCAGAATTTGAAATAGCTCAACTGGAATTCCATCACCTCCACTAGCTTTGTTCGTCTTGATGCTTCCTAATGCCCATTTGACTTCACAATCCAGGATGTCTGGCTCTAGGTGAGTGATCACACCATCTTGATTATCTTGGTTGTGAAGATCTTTTTTGTACAGTTCTTCTGTGTATTCTTGCCACCTCTTCTTAGTATATTCTGCTTCTGTTGGGTCCATACCATTTCTGTCCTTTACTGAGCCCATATTTGCATGAAATATTCCCTTGCTATCTCTAATTTTCTTGAAGAGATCTCTAGTCTTTCTCATTCTATTGTTTTCCTCTATTTCTTTGCACCGATCACTGAGGAAGGCTTTCTTTCTTTCCTTGCTCTTCTTTGGAACTCTGCATTAAAATAGGTATATCTTTCCTTTTCTTCTTTATGTTTGGCTTCTCTTCTTTTCACAGGTATTTGTAAGCCCTCCTCAGAAAGCCATTTTACTTTTTTGCATTTCTTTTTCTTGGGGATGATGTTGCTCCCTGTCTCCTGTACAATGTCATGATTCTCTGTCCATAGTTCATCAGGCACGCTATCAGATCTAGTCTCTTAAATATATTTCTCACTTCCCCTGTATTATTGTTAAGGATTTGATTTAGGTCATTCTTGAATGGTCTAGTGGTTTTCCCTACTTTCTTCAATTTAAGTCTGCATGTGGCAATAAAGAGTTCATGATCTGAGGCCACAGTCAGCTCCTGGTCTTGTTTTTGCTGACTGTATAGAGCTTCTCCATCTTTGGCTGAAAAGAATATAATCAACCTGATTTCAGCATTGACCATCTGGTGATGTCTATGTGTAGAGTCTTCACTTGTATTGTTGGAAAAGGGTGTTTGCTATGACCAGTGCATTCTCCTGTCAGAACTCTATTAGCCTTTGCCCTGCTTCATTCTCTACTGCAAGGCCAAATTTGCCTGTTACTCCAGGTGTTTCTTGACTTCCTACTTTTGCATTCCAGTCCCTATAATGAAAAGGACATTTTTTGGGGGTGTTAGTTCTAGAAGGCCTTGTAGATCTTCCTAGAACAGTTCAACTTCAGGTTCTTCAGCATTGCTGGTTGGGGCATAGACTTGGATTACCGTGATATTAAATGTTTTGCCTTGGAAACTAACAGAGATCATTCTGTCGTTCTTAAGATTGCATCCAAGTACTACATTTTGGACTCTTTTGTTGATTATGATAGCTACTCCATTTTTTTTCTAAGGGATTCTTGCCCATAGTAGTAGATGTAATGGTCATCTGAGTTAAATTCACCCATTCCGGTCCATTTTAATGACCTGATTCCTAAAATATAGACGTTCACTCTTGCCATCTCCTGTTTGACCACTTCCAATTTGCCTTGATTCATGGACCTAACAGTCCAGGTTCCTATGCAATATTGCTCTTTATAGCATCAGATCTTGCTTCCATCACCAATCACATCCACAACTTGTTGTTGTTTTTGCTTTAGCTCCATTTCTTTTTTCTTTCTGGAGTTATTTCTCCACTGATCTCCAGTAGCATATTAGGCACCTACTGACCTGGGAAGTTCATCTTTCAGTGTCCTATCATTTTGCCTTTTCATACTATTCATGGGGATCTCAAGGATAGAATACTGCAGTGGTTTGCCATTCCCTTTTCCAGTGGACCACATTTTGTCATAACTCTCCACCATGACCCATTCATCTTGGTTGGCCCTACCTGGCATGGCTCATAGTTTCACTGAGTTAGACAAGGCTGTGGTCCGTGTGATCAGATTGGTTAGTTTTCTGTGATTGTGGTTTTCAGTCTGTCAGCCCTCTGATGGAGAAGGATAAGAGGCTTATGGAAGCTTCCTGATGGGAGAGACTGACTGAGGGGGAAACTGGGTCTTGTTCTGATGGGTGGGTCCATGCTCAGTAAATGGTTAATCCAATTTTCTGTTGATGGGTGGAGCTGTGGTCCCTCCCTGCTATTTACCTGGGACCAAAGTGATGGACAGGGAGGCCTGGCGTGCTGTGGTTCATGGGGTCGCAAAGAGTCAGACACGACTGAGCGACTGAACTGAACTGAACTGAACTGAAACTATGGTGGAGGTAATGAAGATAATGGTGACCTCCTTCAAAAGACCCCATGATTGTACTGTTACATTCAGTGCTCCCAACACTGCCTAATAATGGTAAAATTATTATATGATTTATCAGTTGAAATTTATACACCTCAGTGACTCACACATGAAATTGTCTGAGATGGCTTTACATGTGGGTTGTGGTGATTTTTGTCACCTTATAGAGACTATTGGCAGTGACACCCATTGTTTACTTAATGAGAGACCTCATTTTCTGAGTACTTGTGGACAGCCAGAATTCACCTTTTTTTTTGCAGGTCAAAACTTTGGTTTTGAAATCAGTTAGATTTCATTATCAATTAAAATGGCTCTGAGAAAGGGGGAACTTCCAACAATGAAAAACTAAACTACATAAATATGTATTACAGTGTTTATGACATCATCTGAATACATGTAAATTTGAATCCTTGGGACCAAGATATTTAAATAACCATTATTGAAGTCCACAAAACCAATGACAAGGACTTAGCAGAGCTTACTGTTGAAAGGTTTCCCTTTATTCACTTACAGACATCTTGCTGTAGTTGTTTATTCTCTTTCTCTGCTGCTCATTGTGACCAAATCTTCTATGTGTGGTGATAATACTTTACTTGAATTGACTGAAAAAAGCTTTTCTTAAATGAATCATTATCCAATCATGAAGTAATGAATAAATAGTATTTCCCAAAAACCTCAGAAAATCCTTCTCTCCCATCTCAAAATGTATATTGTTTGCTACTATCTAACACTTGGGGCTTTAAAATTCAGTGAGTGTTTTTTGTCAGCAATTTAATTTTTGGTTGGAAAAGAACATTTTCATAGATGTCATCTCCTCCCTTTCAGGGAAGTACCTGACAATTTTTGGATAGGTTCATTGTCAATATTGATGATCTTTGAAGGAACAGAGGAAACAACCTTGATCACCAATCATGTTAAGGTAGGTAAACACCTACCTCAATTACCTCAATAGTTCTAATGTGACTTAATTTCTCCACCTCAGGTCAATCTAAGATCATATATCTCTCTCTGAATTGTGAAAAATAAAGGCAGTATCAAGTCATATAGTGTGGCGTGATCTTAAAACCGTTTTCTTTATGGATCCACAGTTACAAAAGGGACATCATTTTTAAGAAGTGCCTTTGAAGAAACTACTATTAATCATGTTACTAGTCTAACCAACTTAATTATGAAATCAAGATCAGTATATATTGATAATAATTATGTAAATAGTTTTTATGAATTAAAATTTGTGCATATGGCAAATTCAGAATTTTGGGTAAGCCAATTGTACTGTTTACTTCTGTTATTTTTTTTAACTCTGAAAATTACCTTAGATAGGCAGAGATATGCACACAAAACACCTTTCCACACGTAAATATGAAAATTTAAATTTAGTTTCCACATTTACGAAGCATTTATGAAGGTACACATTTATGAAGGTACACATATGAGGACCATTGTGCTGTGTTTAAATTACAATTAAATTACATTTTATCTCTCATCATGTAAAACTGCATGCAAACAAATAATTTTTAAAGAAGTTTAGCATTTTAATGTATTTTATTGCATAATGATTTGTATTTATTATTAATAGCAAATTATTAATAATAGCATTAAACATATAACAGCTACAGTTATTTGTTTTTATTCAAATCACTGGGTGATCTTACCTGTTTTATTCTATACACTGATTACTCACAAATGCAGGCAGAGATATTTGATTCCTAATCTTTATTCTCTATGGCTTTGTCAATTTTGGAAAATATCAAGGATCAAATTGACTCAATGGACATAAGTCTGAGCAAACTTTGGGAGTTGGTGATGGATAGGGAAGCCTAGCGTGATGCAGTCCATGGGGTCACAAAGAGTAGGACATGACTGAGTGACTGAACTGAAGGATCAAATTGTGGAGCCATATTATATCTTGCTAAAGATTCATTTTTTTGTCTAGGTACGAAATATCTCCCAAATAATGGTGATGTGAATTCTTTTGTTAAATATGTTGAGAATACGCTAAAAATGTTACCAACCAAGTGTGCAAAGACTGAAAAAAAAAAAAAATTCCAAATAGTTTGTAATATTTCAGTCTCTCCCCTTTAACATAATAGAAAATAATTAATAACGAAGTTATATTCAATATTTTGTTTAGTTATTTTTTAAAATTCAGTAATGTATATGCAGCTGAAGAAAAGATTCAAATGTATTATGTGCTGGAAAAAAGAATATATATAGTTTCCCCAGCCCCCAAATTGCCATTTCAAACTATTGTGGTGAAAAGTTAAAATTTTTCATTCATATGCTGTTATTTGCTGAAATTTTAGAATATGGTATCTTGGCAATTAGTGAATTTCTATGAAAATGCAGTTTTATTTTATTTTTATGCAAATACAAAATGTGCCTTTTTGCTCTTGAAGTTCTTTCCTAAGAGTGTGCAGAGCTTAAAGGCTACCAGACATACTCTGTAGTAATTGAGCTGGTGTAACTTGCTTTATCACACTCTAGTAAAGTCATGCTCAAAATTCTCCAAGCCAGGCTTCAGCAATATGTGAACCGAGAACTCCCAGATGTTCAAGCAGGTTTTAGAAAAGGCAGAGGCACCAGAGATCAAATTGCCAACATACGCTGGATCATGGAGAAAGCAAGAGAATTCCAGAAAAACATCTATTTCTGCTTCATTGACTATGCCAAAGCCTTTGACTGTGTGGATCACAATAAACTGGAACATTCTGAAAGAGATGGGAATTCCCAGGCCACCTGACCTGCCTCTTGATAAACCTGTATGTAGGTCAGGAAGCAATAGTTAGAACTGGACATGGAACAACAGACTGGTTCCAAATAGGAAAAGGAGTACATCAAGGCTGTATATTGTCACCTTGCTTATTTAACTTATATGCAGGGTACATCATGAGGAACACTGGGCTGGAAGAAGCACAAGCTGGAATCAAGATTGCTGGGAGAAATATCAACAACCTCAGATATGCACATGACACCACCCTTATGGCAGAAAGTGAAGAGGAACTCAAAAGCCTCTTGATGAAAGTGAAAGAGGATAGTGAAAATGTTTTGAAGCTCAACATTCAGAAAACAAAGATCATGGCATCTGGTCCCATCACTTCATGGGAAATAGATGGAGAAACAGTGGAAACAGTGTCAGACTTTATTTTTTTGGGCTCTAAAATCACTGCAGATGCTGATTGCAGCCATGAAATTAAAAGACGCTTACTCCTTGGAAGAAAAGTTATGACCAACCTTGATAGTATATTAAAAAGCAGACACATTACTTTGCCAACCAAGGTCCGTCTAGTCAAGGCAATGGTTTTTCCCGTGGTCATGTATGGATGTGAGATTTGGACTGTGAAGAAAGCTGATCACCGAAGAATTGATGCTTTTGAATTGTGGTGCTGGAGAAGACTGTTGAGAGTCCCTTGTACTGCAAGAAGATCCAACCAGTCCATTCTAAAGGAGATCAATCCTGGGTTTTCATTGGAAGGACTGATGCTAAAGCGGAAACTCCAATAGTTTGGCCACCTCATGCGACGAGTTGACTCACTGGAAAAGACTCTGATGCTGGGAAAGGTTGGGGGCCGGAGGAGAAGGGGAAGACGGAGAATGAGATGGCTGAATGACATCACCGACTCTATGGACATGAGTTTGAGTGAACTCCGGGAGTTGGTGATGGACCGGGAGACCTGGCATGCTGTGATTCATGGGGTCGCGGAGAGTCGGACACGACTGAGCGACTGAACTGAACTGAACTGAGCTTGCTTTATCACCTGCTTATCAATAGGTAGAGATGTTTGGTCGAAATTACATAAAGACTACAAAAGATATGTTTTGAAATACTTGAGATTTTATCTAATTTTTAACTAATTTTATTAGTCGAAATAAATTTAAGTATTTGATCTAATTCTAAATCATGTATTCGACTGTAACTCAGAAAACTAAATCTTTGGATAGGGAGCTTCCAGTGATGGTTGGTATCTTCACAATCCTGGGCCCCCAAAGTTGAAATTTTCAGCAATTGTCATGCCATGCCATGTGCCAAAACACAGGTGATTAACATGATACAATAAGTAGACATGACTCTGGAGTCAGTAGACATGACTCCAATTTAAAGGGCTTATTGAAGGAGATGGATTGACGGTTAGCTACTAAACAAACAGATCAATATATTGCATGTGTCATAATAAAAATATACTTTAGTTTTATTGAAGCATCAGAGAAATGCTGTGGGAAGGTAAGTGTAATTTTTGCTGTGTTCTAGAAATCATATGTTTGAAGAACAGAATTTGAATACAAGATTACAGTATTGTGATAAGTCAACATCCTATCAGAGAGGTTCAGACAAAGATGTAACATCTTAAACCTAAAAGAGGGGTAGCAGGAGTGGAGGGTGAAGAAAAGCATAAAAATTTGGGGGGGTCACATTGTAAGATCATGTTGGTGATTGTATAAATGATGTTTGTAATACTTTGATATTTGACTCTCTTGCTGAAACTCGGCTTCTGTTCACTGGTGTGTAATGGAAACATGGAGACAGAATTTTGGGTAAAGTAGAAAAGAGTAGCTATTATTGCTTTGCCAGGCAAAGGGGTCTGCAGTGGGGTTAATGCCCTCAAGACTGTGTGACCCATCCTGGAATGGGTAGTGAGGATTTTCATAGTCTTCAAAGAGCAGGGTGTTATCCACTCCCAGACAATTCTTGGATTGGTTGGGATCAAGGTGAAATTTTCAAGCATCATCAACCTTCTGGTTTCAACCAGTCTACAGTTTACGTTCTTGTGGTCAGCAGTTTTCATCTGGATAGAGGTCTGCTTCCTGGAAAAAGCAATTCAGGAGTCAGGCCTTTATCTGTATCCTTCAGGGAACTGGGAGCTCGGTGATTCTGCCATGTGGCAGAATTATAGTCTAAATTGTTCCCAGTTCCCAGTCCAACAGCTAATCTTTGTTTCTACATCTTGACATTTCCCGGTCATTAACTCTGGAGTCAGTATTTTACATCAAAAGGCAAGGACACAGGGGCTTGTCCACAGTTTCAACTGAAAAAAGCAGCTCCTGAACCTCAGACCAGACTTTTCCAGTGCCTCTCATCTGGGCCCTATGAAAAGGAAGCCCAGATGTTCCTCAAATTCCCTGCCTCCCAGCCCTGCCCCCAATATAAAAAAAAATAAAAACCTCAACCCAGCCCACTATCCTGGTTCCCTCCAGCATTCTCTGGCCTGTTGGTGACTGCTCTGCTTATCCCAGAGACCTCCATTATTTAAGTTATAAATCTTTTCATACTTTCTTGGTGTGTGTGTATCATCTGCCTTGACGTTCAAACCAACTTTTGGGTGAAGGTTTCTCCAGGTTTTGCAAAGGGGCCTGGCTACAAAATTGTTGCAGAGACTTTAACTGAGAAACTTCCAGAATTTTACTGTAGGTTACTAGATATTTATGTTTTGGTTGATTCTCAAAAAATAAAGGTAAAGAATAGTGAAAGGGGCTGGAATCATAATGAAACTCTTTAGGAGTACTAATTTTTCACTTTTCATGCCTGTTGAATTTGTTTCAATTGTGTAGTCCATTTTTCACTTCAGAATTCAGGAGAGAATATAACAGTCAAGATCACTTTAATATAAGAAATAGTTGAAAGCATGAGAAAGTTCAGAGTCAACCAGGAAAAAAATTTCTTTTTGAACTAAAAGAATGGAATCATTCATAATTCATACAGTTTAGCTTTTTCTTTTAAATTTTCTTCATGGATATAGTGGAAGCAAACTACTCATTTTTACCTATTAAATTGAAATGAAAATGCCATTGAGCATTAAATTTAAAGAACTAATCTTAACAACAGATGAGGTCTCTCATTTTACATATCTATATAGCCACTTCTCAAGTTTTGGGTTAAGTGTTTTAACTTCAGAGCTAAACTAAGAGCTTACAACATATGTTCTAATTATAAATATTCTTTTGCCTTTAAAATGTGTTAATAGTATGGATTATGCAGAACTAAATACTGATTTTCTCACAAATCCGTGTGAAGATTGTCAGTGGTGGTTTAATCGCTAACTCGTGTCTGACTGTTTGGGACCCCATGGACTGTAGCCTGCCGAGCTCCTCTGTCCATGGGATTCTCCAGGCAAGAACACTGGAATGGGTTTCCATTTCCTTCTCCAGGGATCTTCCCGACCCAGGGATTGAACCCAAGTCCCCTGCTTTGTAGGCAGATTCTTTACCCACTGCTACGAGGAAATGAGTGAAGCCTGCACCTATTGTTGAATGAATACAGTAAGAAAAAATAGAATCTTTGAGGCTGTATTCCACTTTAGGCAATGCTGAGCACTTATTTCACCAAACCTTATTACAAGGTGGGAAATAAAACACAAAAATGAGGGTAAAATTTCTCCCCTGTTATTGCATTGCTGTGTAAGACTGAAAATGTTTGAAATACAGAGCCCTTCTCCATGTTGAGTGAACCTCTGCTAGGATTATTTGGTTCTTCCTTATTCTTTCAGTCACTTACACGTGTTTGGTTATAATTACCTTCTTTTTCAAAAGCAATTCTGCATCTGAACATATCGTCTTTAGATAGTTCATTTGATTAACTCAGTTCTATTCTCCGATTAACTTATTCAGATGGATGGGTAATTAAATTTCTTTGGGCAGTAAGGCCATTTCAGTAAACAAAGGAAGCACAACAGCAACCTGAAATTAACATATTTTTTATTACTTATGATGAACAGTACTAAAAAATATGAAAACATAAAATTAAATGGTATACCTAGGTAAAATAATTACTTTTAAACTTAGTTCTGATCATGCCAATTATAAAAATATTAAGATATTAAAATCTTAATTATAATTAAATGACAAGCACTTTTCCTATATTTAACGTTAGCCCTCTTATTTATCTTTTTTACTTACATGAAAATGTCTCAAAGTCAGAAAATTAGACTACTTATTCTTTTCTCTCCCCTTAAACTTTTAACTTTAATAACCCATTGCCTCTTTCTAAAATCTGAATTATTTAGAATCAACAAATATATGTATAGAAATGAAGATAGTTGCTTTTGATCAGATTCCTACACAATTCCAGGTGAAAAATACTCTGCCACTGAAACAATCCATATCCAAGTCAATACTCACTATCATATATGAAAGAGGTACTTGAGTTCAATTACGAAATATGTTTCTGTTACTCAGGGTAAATGAACAGAGTTAGTGTGCCAATTGCTCTCCTAAGCAATTGGCACATATATCTTTTCTGAACTGGTTTTGAAAATACCCTGAAAACAACTTTAGAGAACGTTGTATACTTTAACTGAAATCATCTGGCAGTATAGGTCATCATAACAGGATCACATAAAGGGAAAAGCATAATGAAAATGTGATTTTAAATACAATGTATGGACTTTATTCTGGTTAGTTTTTCCTGGGAGAGGCCTTTCTGGGGAGAACAGAGTGTTCTGGTTTCAAAACAGTGCCTTTTCTCAGCTACATGTTGTAAGCTCAGCAGATATTCTGTAAAGTTCACTGTGAGAACCTGGTGGAGCTCATGAAGGTAGGTCCCTCAAAGTCGTGGGAGGCTCCCAGTGATTGGGTACCCTTGGCATTTTTAACTCCAAATCTCCCATGCTGGCCAGCAGCATTTGTCTATTCCCATTCTGGCTTTCCTTACCCTAGTGCTAGTTATCCCCAGGAGGAATAGGCTCTCAAAATGAACATTGGAGAAAATTCCCCTTGTTCTTCTAGCAGAATATCAAAGACTCTATTTTGAAATACACCAGAACACTCTGGTCTTCTTAGCAAGACCTGCCCTCAAAATTAAGATAGTGTAAAACTCTAACTGATCTGGGGAAAGGAATATACCCAACCCCAGCCCACTGTATCCATGCTGTCCCACTGAAGGAGTGTTGACTTAGTAAAAGATGCACAACATGATAGTTGCAAGTTAAGTTGTATTTGAGGTAAAATGAGGACTGTAGCCCAGGATATTGCACCTCAGATAGCGCTGAGAAACTACTCCAAATAAGTCGGAGGGAAGGTCAGTATATATGAGAATTTGGTGAAGAGGAAATACATGCAATCAAGTACATATTGTTCCAGATTTCTGGTTGTTTTGTGAAGCTTTTGCTAGTCACAGGGAACCATCATCAACATGAAATATTTTAGTATTCTTCTAGATATAGGCAGGTATAAGAATTGGGCTCATAAGATCAGCTCCTGAAACTACCTAACTTACCTAGACACCTGTCCTGTCAGCTCTCCCACCTCTTCTGAGCACAGAGTGCCTCATTTCTGCTCTCCACTCTGAACTGATTTCAGGAAGTGTTGAAAATCAGCAGCTGCATCAGTGCATGATTTATTTAATCCTTGTAGAGGTAGTTTGCAAGCGCCAATTTGTGGTTGACAAGGGAGAGGGAAAAAAATACTTATGGCTCAGAGTTCAGAGGCAGATTCTCAATAAGAGACTGATATTTAATTACACACCCCACTCCAGTACTCTTGCCTGGAAAACCCCATGGACATAGGAGCCTGGTAGGCTGCAGTCCATGGGGTGGTGAAAGGTCGGACACGACTGAGCGACTGAGCGACTTGACTTTTGACTTTCATGCATCGGAGAAGGAAATGACAACCCACTCCAGTGCTTTTGCCTGGAGAATCCCAAGGATGGGGGAGCCTGGTGGGCTGCCGTCTATGGGGTCGCACAGAGTCGGACACTGCTGAAGCGACTTAGCAGCAGCAGCAGCATATATATATTAAATGAATGATTTAGGGTATGGAAAGAGGGAATTAGGATTATTTATCACTGAAAGATATTCTCAGTTCAGTTCAGTTCAGTTCAGTCGCACAGCACGCCAGGCCTCCCTGTCCATCACCAAATCCCAGAGTTCACTCAAACTCATGTCCATCGAGACGGTGATGTCATCCAGCCATCTCATTCTCTGCCATCCCCTTCTCCTCCCACCCCCAACATTTCCCAGCATCAGAGATTTTTCCAGTGAGTCAACTCACCGCATGAGGTAGCCAAAGTAGTGCAGTTTCAGCTTTAGTCCTTCCAATGAACACCCAGGATTGATCTCCTTTAGAATGGACTGGTTGGATCTCCTTGCAGTACAAGGGACTCTAAAGATTCTTCTCTAGCACGACAGTTCAAAACCATCAATTCTTCGGCGATCAACCTTCTTCACAGTCAAACTCTCACATCCATACATGACCACGGAAAAAGCCATAGCCTTGACTAGACAGATCTTGGTTGGCAAAGTAATGTCTCTGCTTTTTAATATACTATCCAGGTAGGTCATAACTTTCCTTCCAAGGAGTAAGCGTCTTTTCATTTCATGGCTGCAATCAGCATCTGCAGTGATTTTGGAGCCCCCAAAAATAAAGTCTGACACTGTTTCCACTGTTTTTCCATCTATTTCCCATGAAGTGATGGGACTAGATGCCATGATCTTTGTTTTCTGAATGTTGAGCTTCAAGCCAACCTTTTCACTCTCCTCTTTCACTTTCATCAAGAGGCTATTGAGTTCCTCTTCACTTTCTGCCATAAGGGTGGTGTCATCTGCATATATGACTTCATTGATATTTCTCCCGGCAATCTTGATTCCAGCTTGTGCTTCTTCCAGCCCAACATTCCTCATGATGTACTCTGCATATAAGTTAAATAAGCAGGGTGACAACATACAGCCTTGACGTACTCCTTTTCCAATTTGGAACCAGTCTGTTGTTCCATGTCCAGTTCTGACTGTTGCTTCCTGACCTGCATACAGGTTTCTCAAGAGGCAGGTCAGGTGGTCTGGGATTCCCATCTCTTTCAGAATGTTCCACAGTTTATTGTGATCGACACAGTCAAAGGCTTTGGCATAGTCAATGAAGCAGAAATAGATGCTCTTCTGGAACTCTCTTGCTTTCTCCATGACCCAGCGGAGGTTGGCAATTTGATCTCTGGTGCCTTTGCCTTTTCTAAAACCTGCTTGAACATCTGGGAGTTCACAGTTCACATATTGCTGAAGCTTTATTTGGAGAATTTTGAGCATGACTTTACTAACGTGTGAGATGAGTGCAATTGTGCGGTAGTTTGAGCATTCTTTAGCATTGCCTTTCTTTGGGATTGGAATGAAGACTGACATTTTCCAGTCCTGTGGCCACTGCTGAGTTTTCCAAATCTGCTGGCATATTGAGTGCAGCACTTTCACAGCAACATCTTTCAAGATTTGAATAGCTCAACTGGAATTCCAACACCTCCACTAGCTTTGTTCGTAGTGATGCTTTCTAAGGCCCACTTGATTTCACCTCCAAGATGTCTGTCTCTAGGTCAGTGATCACGTTATCGTGACTATCTTGATTGTGAAGATCCTTTTTGTACAGTGCTTCTGTGTATTCTTGCCACTTCTTCTTAATATCTTCTGCTTCTGTTAGGTCCATACCATTCCTGTCCTTTATCAAGCCCATCTTTGCATGAAATGTTCCCTTGGAATCTCTAATCTTCTTGAAGAGATCTCTTGTTTTTCCTATTCTATTGTTTTCCTCTATTTCTTTGCATTGATCACTAGGAAGGCTTTCTTATCTCTCCTTGCTATTCTTTGGAACTCTGCATTCAGATGCCTATATCTTTCCTTTTCTCCTTTGCTTTTCGCTTCTCTTCTTTTCACAGCTATTTGTAAGGCCTCCTCAGACAGCCATTTTGCTTTTTTGCATTTATTTTCCATGGGGATAGTCTTGGTCCCTGTCTCCTGTACAATGTCACGAACCTCCGTCCAGAGTTCACCCGGCACTCTATCAGATCTAGTCCCTTAAATCTATTTCTCACTTCCACTGTATAATCATAAGGGATTTGATTGAGGTCATATCTGAAAGGTCTAGTGGTTTCCCCTACTTTTTTCAATTTCAGTCAGAATTTGGCAATAAGAAGTTCATGATCTGTGCCAAAGTCAGCTCCTGGTCTTATTTTTGCTAACTGTATAGAGCTTCTCCATCTTTGGCTGCAAAGAATATAATCAATCTGATTTCGGTGTTGACCATCTGGTGATGGCCATGTGTAGAGTCTTCTCTTGTGTTGTTGGAAGAGGGTGTTTGCTATGACCAGTGCGTTCTCTTGACAAAACTCTATTAGCCTTTGCCCTGCTTCATTCCGTGCTCCAAGGCCAAATTTGCCTGTTACTCCAGTTGATTCTTGACTTCCTACTTTTGCATTCCAGTCCCCTATAATGAAAAGGACATCTTTTTTGGGTGTTAGTTCTAAAAGGTCTTGTAGGTCTTCATAGAACCGTTCAACTTTGGCTTCTTCAGCATTACTGGTTGAGGCATAGGCCTGGATTAATGTAATATTGAATTGTTTGCCTTGGAAACGAACAGAAATCATTCTGTCATTTTTAAGATTGCATCCAAGTACTGCATTTCGGACTCTTTTGTTGAGCATGATGGCTACTCCATTTCTTCTAAGGGATTCCTGCCCACAGTAGTAGATATAATGGTCATCTGAGTTATATTCACCCATTCCAGTCCATTTTAATTCACTGATTCCTAGAATGTCTACGTTCACTCTTGCCATATCCTGTTTGACCACTTCCAATTTGCCTTGATTCATGGACCTAACATTCCAGGTTCCTATGCAATATTGCTCTTTATAGCACCGGACCTTGCTTCTATCACCAGTCACATTCACAACTGGTTTTGCTTCTGCTCCATCCCTTCGTTCCTTCTAGAGTTATTTCTCCACTGATCTCCAGTAGCATAATTCTCACCTGCCGACCTGGCAAATTCCTCATTCAGTATCCTATCATTTTGCCCTTTGATACTGTTCATGGGGTTCTCAAGGCAAGTATACTGAAGTGGTTTGCCATTCCCTTCTCCAGTGGACCACATTCGGCTGTGGTCCATGTGATCAGATCGACTAGTTTCCTGTGATTATGATTTCAGTGTTTCTGCCCTCTGATGTCCCCTCGCAATACCTACCGGCGTTTCTCACGTCTGCGCCGCGGGAGCCGGTGTCTCTCACATCTGTGCTGCCGGGGCCAGTGTCTCACTACTCTTGAATTAGTATCCTGTAATTTGAATTACATTAGTTATAAGTGTATATTGCAAACTCAAGGACAACCACTAAAATTGTATTTTGCTTTTTTTTTTTAATGACTGATATACTAAGAAATAAAGAATGGAATCATAAAATACTTAAAGCCACAAAAAGGAAGAAAGAATAAACTCAAATACAAGGAACTGTTAAATAGTTAGAATAGGAAAAAAGAGTCCAAAATAGTGTTGGCTAAATGACAAAGAAAGGAAAAAGCCCTTGAAAGTAAAACAAAAGAAGGTCTGAAAACTGGAGTGAGAACCTCAGGTGAAGCAAACGCCCCTCCTGGCTAGCCAAGTATACATAGGGCAAGCTCAGGGGGAGGAGAAAACAATATATAAAAAGAGGAGCCCAAATTGAGTCTCTTTCTTCTCTTCGCTTCTTTTGACTCGTCCCACCTTCATGCCTCGAGGATGTATTTTCCTTTACTAGCCAAATAAAACTGAGCTGTAACAAAGCTGTAACACTGGTCTGCCTCTGAAACTGAGCTGTAACCGAGCTTTAACACTGGTCCAGCACTTCAAATTTTTGCTGCAGTGAGACAGAAGTGAGGAAATTACACACTTCCCCAACATCTCTGGTGCCATTTCTCGGTTTTGACCTGGCTGAAACAACCTTGGCCTGGTCCCTACAAGGTGGAGGCCAGACACAGCAGAGGCCCAACTCGGCGAAAGGACTCACAGTGGAAGCTGAACATGAAGAAAACCCAGCGTAGTGGAAGTGACAAGAAGCCCAGCGTGCTGGAAACCAGGACAGCTAAAACAAACTTGGCAGATAGCTCTCACAGCTCAGTCTCAGATTCCATAAAACCTCTGGTTAAGGTAGGAAGTCCTTGCCCCTATGGCTGAAAGGACATATGGCTAAAAATCTTAATTTCTTTACAGTCTCTCATGTCTTGTTTCCTCGAACCCCCTGAGAACACGCGAGCAGCAGTGGGTACAATAGAGGGACTCTGGCTGGGGCTAGTCCCCAGTGTGTCCCAAAGGTTCTATCTGCTGTGCCTTAGTAGCTGTTGCCCAAGTGGGTGAAGGTTCGTCTGTCCTTAATCTTCTTTGTGCCAAGGATCATGCCAATGAAAACTGTGAGCTCAGGTCAGGTATTTAGCATATTTTCTAGCAGGTAATGAGGGGGATTCCTTGGCATATTTTTCCCACTTCTTTTTTCTCCTGTCCTTCAGCTCCTCTCTCCATCTAAGCCACTGCTTACAAAGTATTGGACAGGTCATCATCTTTCCATTTCTCAAAGTTGTGTTTCAAACTACATAAGATTGGGACTCAAACCCACATGGCAGGGACTCTGTGCTATGCTTATTCACTCAGTTGTGTTTGACTGGGAGTTAGGCCCAACCAAAACCCAGAATGCCAAGTCTTAAGACTTAATGAAGCTCAAGCTCTGATGTCTCACTGCAAAAAATTCACTGAGAGACACAGAGATAGGTGAGAGGTGGATTTATTTGGATTTAGAGAGAAGCACAGTTCATAAGGTGTGGGCCATTGCAGAGGGAAAATGCCCAGGCCGTGGAATGTGGTGTGGTTAGTTTTCACTAACCCATTGAGCTGGGTGATTTCAAATGCTAATGAGTGGGAGGATCACTTCAACAATTGGGGAACCACCCACTCCTCAGTCTTCTGACAGTGCCTTGGAATTGTAATGGCACCTCTGGGTGTGTCACTTAGTTTGCAGATTGAGCATCAAAGTTTAGTTGAATTTGACTCCTCATCTTGGACCCATTTGATTTTAATCGGCTTATGGTATGCCCCTGGGCTATGTCATACTTTCAAAGGTTGTGCCTTGCCCCCTTCCCTCCTGTTCCCTGCTCTTTTCCTGAGTCATTTCTGGGCCCACAATGTTGCCTCTATAGTCTTCTGGAGGGACAACCAGAAAATAGCTGGCCCTTGGGAAGGAAATACTGTATAATATCCAATCCCTCTAGATATTCAGGCCTTCATCTTCCATGTTTCCTACAACATGTGCAACAGCAGCGTCTCTCAATGAACCCGCTAGGGTGGGTGACAGGCATAAAATGCCTGCTGTCCATTTGTTGGTGGCATCACTTCAAGGGCAATTGGGCTTCCAGGAATAATGTTTGCCACTTTGAGAGTTAGCCCTGCAGGCTGTTTGGGCCCAAACCCTTACCACCTTTCTCCTAAAGTTACAAACATATCCCAGGATCAGATCTCCAGTCCACTTTTATGGAACATCTGGTTAATTACCTCTTATCAACTTGTTCTTAAGCCACTTACTAACACCTACAACCAGGATCCTTCCCCCTTGTAGGTAACATCATTCCACCCTACTTATTATTAAAATACTCTTAATGTCCCTAAAAGGACCAGATAACCCACTTCTTTGTCATTACTTCTGCTATTACCTAAAGTGTGTCTATGACAATGAAATGTTTACCATTGAAAACACCCTAAATTCCTCCTATGGAGGACTAGGATCTGCCAGTCTGGGGTCCCAGGAGGTCAACATGCCTCAACCTGCCAAGGGACCCACTTATTGGGAGGCTGATATGCTTGACCTGCCTGGGGATTCGATCTCCAGGAGGTTATCATGCCTCAACCTGTCTGGGGATCTGCACCCTGACCTAGGGATGCCTGCCTCTCAGGTTGCAACAGTACTGGGTAGGATAAGCTTCAGAAAGACTCACCCATAAGGAAGTCTGTCCACAAAAATAGAAGGAAGCCTATTACTTGTGGGACTGTGCCCTGGTCTCAGCAATAAGTCAGGAGCCTAATGAGAACTCCATTGCCTTTCTGGAAAGGCTGAAAGAGGCCCACCAAAAGTTTACCAATCTGGGCTTAGACTCTTATGAGGGACAGGTGATTTTAAAGGACAAATTCCTGTCCCAATGTGCATTAGACAGCAGGATAAAGCTAACAACTACAGCAACAGGACCCTACTGCCTCTTTAGATGAGATGGTCCAGACAGCCATCAATACTTTTTATAACAGAGAACAGGAGAGGGAGGCCAAGGCCCAGGAAAGGGAGAAAAGGAAAGAGAAAAGACATGCCTAGATTCTGGCTGAACCTCCAGGGAAGTCCGATGGCAAACCCCAAGTCCTTGAAGGACAAGGCACCAGGCAAATGCCTCATCTGTAGACAGGTGGGGCATTGGGCCAAAGAGTGTCCAAACCATGCCAAGTCTCCTAAAATTGCTTGCTGCAAATGCCATCAGTTGGGACATTGGGCAGCACTCTGCCCTCAAGACCCAAGAACCTCAAGGTCAAGTGCAGAGCCTTCCCTCACAATGGGTCAACAGGACTGAAACAGCCCACTCCAGCCAGCCCTCCTGTCACAGATAACCGTTATGGGACTAGAGCCAAGGGTGCAACTGGATGTGGCAGGTAGGTCTGAGAATTTCTTGGTTGACACAGTGGCTTCTTACTCTGTCCTGACCTCCTACTCTGGAGTCTTCACCTCCCAAACCTGTACCATTTTGGGTGCTACAGTAAAAACAATTATAAAAAGATTCACCCAAGTACTTCTTTCTTTTGGGGATGGACAAATGTTTTCCCACCAGTTTCAGCTGGTTCCTGAGTGTCCTATTCCCTTATCGGCAAGAGATCTTTCCCTGCCTTTGAAATCTTGCAGCTATTGAAATCCTGATAGAACATGTTTTAAAACTCTCTTTTGGTGGCAAACTTACTAATTTTACCATCCACCAGCTGAAATAATCCCTGAATGGGAGAGGCAATTTATGGTTTTCTGATCAAAGAATCCTCAGATATCAGGTAGTGATGATGGAAAATCCAGCCTAACTGTATCCCTTTGTGAGGGTCTTAACCCAGCCACCCTCCTGCCTATCCCCGAGGTCTCTCTCCCCTTTCACTCTTGCCTAGAAACCTTGGGCCATTGGACAAAACCCCGAGAGGGACTGTCAGAAGATCCTATGACCAATCCTGAGGAAATCTGGTACACTGATGGAAGCAGCTTTGTCTTGGATGGAAAAAGAAGAGCCAGATATACTGTAGTCTCCAGTTTTGAGACCATAGAGGCTAAACCTTTGCACCAGGTACTTCAGTCCAATTTACTGAGATTATAGCCCTGACTTGAACATTAGAGCTGGGCAAAGGAAAAAGAGTAGCCATTTACCCTGACTTCAAGTATGCCTTTCTGGTGCTACATTCACATGCTGCTATTTGGAAAGAAAGAGGGCATTTGACCACCTGAGGATCCCAAATCAAATATGGTGATCAGATCCTTAGACTCTTGGAGGCAGTCGATCTGCCCACTGAGGTTTCAGTCTCCCACTGTGAAGGACACCAAAAAGGGAGCATGGAAGTGGCACGAGGGAACCAAGAAGCTGATCAGGCAGCTAAATGAGCAGCATTACAGAACAATGACCTAATAGGGGTTGCCACCTTAGTTCCACAGATTGATTTGCCAGAAACTCCTTCATATACTGAAGGTGAGACTCTTAAAGCTAATAGTGAGGGCTTTCAAGAAGATCATATGGGGTGGTTCCCAAAGGAGTGACTCCTTTTTCTGCCTGGGAACCTCCAATGGAAGTTGGTTAACTCCTTACATGCTACCACTCATTTAGGGGAGAAGGCCCTCCAAAGATTACTAGAAAGTTCTTTCAGAGGAACAGTCATCCAAATGACTATAAGACAAGTGGTCTCCTCTTGTCCCACTTGCCAATTAAGCAATCCCCAAGGAGCTCGAAGACCCCAGCTGGCCCAGCCCATCCAAAGATATGGGACCTACCCCAGAGAGGACAGACAGATGGACATCACCCAGGTGCCAGTTTCTCAAGGGTATAAATACATTCACAGGATGGATTGAAGGCTTTCCCACCCGGACTGAGAAGGCTGAGGAGGAGCTTAGAAAAAAAAAAAAAAAAACAAAACTGGTCCATGAAATCATTCCAAGATTTGCTCTGCTCAGGTCATTACAAAGTGACAATGGGACATCATTTACTTCTAAGGTCACCCAAGGGGTCTCTAAAGCATTGGGCATTACTTATTACCTCCATCGTGCCTGGAGGCCTCATGCTGTGGCAGTGCAGCAGGTAGGGATGAAAAATGGTTGACGCACAGTTTGGGAAAAAGAAACTAGAGACAGAATTAAAGTTTTAAAGATGCGACTGGGGGACTCAAGACCTCTTGGATCAAGAGCCCTGTTCCTTAAAGCCACATCACTTATTTAGTGTCTTGGCAAGCAGAAAGTATCTCTTGTGCTTTGATGAAGTGAGCCTCCTTTGTCCCTGGTCATGTCTCCCATTTTACTGATTACTTTATCTTTGTTACTTTCTTGTACAAGGACAAACACGTAGCTGGAGGCCATAGACCCGCATATGCCTTTGGGAAAACATGTTAGGGTGTGCACAAGCAGCGTTCTGAACTTGCGTTGACCTGGCATTCCAAGGTCCACACTGTATTTTTTCTTAGCTTAGCAGGGTATGATAACCCCAACTAATCAACCCGATGTACTTTTATTTGGGTTATGCTGTATTGCTATATTTGGCATTTACTCTTTTCCCATGGTGATTTTCTCATGGCTTAGCCAGAGCAACAGGCAGCTGACTATTAACCACTACAGTCTCAGTCTTCAGGAAAAGTAGAAAGAGCCAACCAATTCTTAAAATCAGCAATAAAAAGGATAACAAAGGAGACCTCCCTGGGATGGAAGAAGGCTTTACCAATAGCTCTCCTTCGCACCCATATTGCCCCTAAGGAATAGGTTGGTCTTTGTCCTTATGTGATGCTATATTAGAGACCTTTTGTTTATATCAATGACCTCTTCCTAACTCTAGAGGCTCAGACCCTCTGGTCTTATACCAGGGTCATTGGGCAATTCCCACAAGATTGTCAACAGTGTCAACCCCATTGTTGGCACTGTGGGGTGTCAACCAGGACCCAAAAGATTCTAAAGAGACACCACTGTATGCTCCAGGGACTCAAATACTAATTAAAATCTGGAAAGATGGGTCCCCAAAGGCGCAACTCCAGCTCACATGAAAGGGCCCCTACCCTATAATACTTTCTACCCCCACAGCAGTCAAGGTTCCAGGACACAATTCCTGTATTCACTACTCAGGAATCAAGCCATAGAAGAAAACAGAAGAGGACACTCAATATACCTGTGAGCTCCTGGGAGATCTGAGATACCTATTTAGAACTACAAATGAATGCAGTTCTAATGAACACCCCCCAAATTAAGTTTCTGGGGATCAGATTTCTCAGGATAGCTGTAAAGAACCAACAGAGCTTGGCAGAGGTTGTACTCCAAAATAGACAGGAGATAGAGCTCCTGATCCCTCAATAAGGAGGGACTTGAGCCATCTTGAATGAGACGTGTTTCTGGGTATATACCTACTGCTAAGTTGAAGAAAGTCTCAAAATCCTCAAGAAAAACTTTCAGATCCTACAGGATCTCAAAGAATGAGTTGGGGAGTTCTTGGGGTGCCTATAATCTCTCTTTGGGGGAATCCTTCTCCTGGCAAGGAGGGAATTTTAAGTTGGCTAATGTCCCTACTAATCCCTGTTATCACCATATTGATGCTGCTTATGATTGCTCCATATATCATCATTGTTCAACCTGTTTTCTCTCTGCCTTGGAGTACTGCAGTCCATGGGGTCACAAAGAGTCAGACACGACTGAGGCACTGAACTGACCGAGGTCAACAAGCTACAACATGCAGTACCAGTTCAACAAGGATACGTAAAACTACACCTGACCATGGAAAATATCACTCACCCTTAGATGGACTATAAGGACTCTGAAGCTTGAGACTAGCAAGAGGGGGAGGCCCAATGCCCCTCGCCATATCAGCTCAGCAGGAAGTAGCCAGAGAGACCCTGATGCCCCTATTCCTAAAGAATTGGGCCTCCCATTTCTTGAGGGGGGAATGTTAGGTAGTTAGACTAGGAAAAAGGAGTCCAAGATAGCAGTGGATAAAAGACAAAGAAAGGAAAAAGCCTGTGAAATAGAAAAAAGGAAGGTCCAGGACTGGAATGAGAACCTCAGGTGAAACAAACAGCCCTTCCGGCTAGCCCAATTTACATAGGGCAGGCTCAGGGGGAGGAGGAAAAAAAATTAAGCCTCTCTCTGGTTCTTTTGGGTTGGCCCACCCTCACGCCTCAAGGATGTATTTTCCTTTGCTTGCCAAATAAAATTGAATGTAACCAAACTGTAGCACTGGTCTGCCATTTATTTATTTGTTATTTTTATTTTTTAAATAATTTATTTATTTTAATTGGAGGCTAATTACTTTACATTATTGTATTGGTTTTGCCATATATACATATGACAATATATGGTCTGCCATTTAAACTGGCCCGCCGCTTCAAATTTTGCTGTGGCGAGACAGAACCAAGGAAATTGCTCACTACCCCAAGAGAACAAAGGCAACAAACAGAAAACAGTAATGAATATGGTTGGTAGTAATCCAACTATGCCTATCACTTTTAAAACGTTGTCAGAGTGAATAAAAAAAACAAATCAGTTACATGTTGTCTGCAAGAAGCTTACTTTAAACATAATGGTACATGAAATTAACAGCAATTGGATGTAGAAAACATACATTGCTAACACTAATCAAAAGAAAACCTGTATAGCTATATTTCAGACAGAACCGACTTCAAAGTAAGAAAGTTTATCAAGAAAAATATCACATTTAGCCAAAGGGTACATTTCTTCTAGTACACATAACAATTCTTAATGAGTTTGTACCTAACAAGAGTCTAACTACATGAGTCAAAAACAAAACTGCAGGGAGAAAGAGATAAGTCCATTAATAGACTGGGGACTTCAACATTCCTCTCTCAGAGTTAGATTCAGCAGGCAGAGAGTCTACGAGGACATGATTGCTCTCAACACCATCACTCAGTTGGATACAATTAACATCTATAGGTGTTGATTCACTATGGATCAACAGTAGCAAAATGCACATTCTGAAATATAGCCATCCATTTGCTTTATTCTTTTAGGCATTTTTTTTCTTTATTAGTTCCTTCCTCAACTATCTGGTAATGACCAATCCTCTTCTCGAATGTGAAAATGAGGTGTTAAAATGCTTATTGTAATGTTATTGTGTTTTATGTATTTGTTTACTTGTGGATTTGCTCTGGGATAGAGTTATTAGATAGTTACATTGAGATCTCTTTCTCATACTCCCTGCCCTGGGAGAATAAAATAAGGGAATTGAAATCTTGAGCTTAATTTCAAAATCTACATGTTATTTTTAATAGACTTAAATTCTAACGTTTTTGTTTGTATAATTGAGAAAATGAGAACTTGAAGCTTCACAGGGGCTTGTGAGAGTCACTTGTTCCTGAACGTTTACGTCTTTTAGTAATAATCCTGCCATATACCCCTGTTACTGGAAAAGACTCTAATGCTGGGAAAGGTTGGGGGTGGGAGGAGAAGGGGACGACGGAGAATGAGATGGCTGGATGACATCACCGACTCTGTGGACATGAGTTTGAGTGTACTCCGGGAGTTGGTGATGGACAGGGAGGCCTGGAGTGCTGTGATTCATGGGGTCGCGGAGAGTCGAACACGACTGAGCGACTGAACTGAACTGAACCCCTGTGCCTTCCTTTACCTTATTAGAACTTATCTTCTAGTGACCATTTCCAGATTATTATTTACAATTGCAGTTTCACTTTCTCTCCTTAGCATTTCTCAGTTTCTAAGCATACCATGTGCCTGTGTGTTTTTGTCCTCTAATTAGGATATAAGCTTTATAAATACAAGAATTTTTGTTTCTTTTATACATTGTTGCAACCAAAAGCTGTTGTGGGCATATAAATATTCATTGATTATGTGAATAATAATAGAAAATATTAATAATAGTAGTTTACTGAGCAATTCATATTAGGGACTCTTCTAAACCTTTATATTTTACTGTAATGTAATCAAAATTAAATTGACTCTGTTAAAGACAGAGTGAAAATTTTCTGCTTGATATTGACAAAATACTAATACATTTATAAACACTTCAGAGACTTATCAAAATTCAAAACATCTACAGATTTCTAGATGAAATCTTCTACATGAAATATACTAATATATTTTGAGTCAATGTTATTTTACATTTTTATTATAAAATTTATTTTATCTTAATTGTGTTTATATACATAATTAGCTAGGGAAATGCATATCTAGTTAGATTTTGATAAAACCAGGAATATTTTATCTATGCATTATTTTTCCCTTTACATTTGTAATAAACTTTGTCAATGTTAAATATTTTCTTAAACTTCTATTTTAATGATTCTTTATAGCTATATTTGCTAATATTATATTTCTTATTCCTACATATTTTGTAGTTATCAATCTAATTACTGCATGTGAAATGCATAATGAAGTTTTGTATACTCATATCTTAAAAGTGTGAATAATAATTTTATATATAACCTATCAGGATTTCTCTCTTTCTATAGTATGCTAAGGTTATTTAGTGTTACTCATGTAAAAATTAAATTTTTGTGCTCAATTTACTCAAAATGTAAATTAACTAGGATAGGGAATTAAGTTACATTTTCTGCCTTTAGTAACTTAACTTTATAATTTTTTTTTTGTAGAAAAATCAGGTGTAGTAGGTTTTGCAGTTTTAATAATGTCTGTGTCCTAATCTTTTCATTTTCTCCACAAGCCTCAATTTTCATCTTTCACTCTCCTTTACTTTGGATTTCACTTTTTCTGAGATTGCCCATGTTGACCAAATAAAGAAATACCAGATTGTTCTTCATGTCAGAGATGGAAAAATGGCAGAGAGTGTCTTGGGAACCCATGCCTCTATCTGAGAGACTTCAGTATGCCACATAAACTACTCAAAATAAATATACTTTGTTCTACCATCTACAATCTTTAGTTCATCTTTCATATTGAGTCTCAGGCACTGATATTAGTATCCTGGGGATTTCAAACACTTGTCTCCTATAGCACCAAAGTGCGTAGCAGGATCTGTGAAGTTTACTTGCTTTAGCAGTGTTTCAGAAAAGCACTTCTCCAGAATTTTATCTCAGAAACTTAGAGATATGTATTTATTATATGGTTTATGTAAAAGCAAGCAAACAAAACTATGTGTCTTTGTTATTTTATTCTTCATTCTAGGTTATAAAATTGCATTCTTTTTCAGGATCCCTTGGTGTAGATAGTTGTTATTGTTTAGTCACTAAGTCGTGTCCAACACTTTGCAATCGCATGGACTGCAAAATGCCAGGTTTCCGTGTACTTCACAATCTCCTGGAGTTTGCTCAAACTCATGTCCACTGAATCAATGATGCCATCCCACCACTTCATCCTCTATTGTCCCCTTCTCCTCCTGCCTTCACTGTTTCCCAGGATCAGGATCTTTTCCAGTGATTCGGTTCTTTGCATCAGATAGCCAAAGTATTGGAGCTTCGGCTTCAACTGATCACTCCTTCCAATGAATATTAAGGGTTGATTTCCTTTAAGATTGACTGGTTTGATCTTCTTTCCATCCAAGGGACTCTCAAGAATCTTCTCCAGCACCACAATTCAAAAACATCAATTCTTTGGTGCTCAGTCTTCTTTATGGTCCAACCCTCTCATTTATACATGACTACTGGAAAAAACATAGCTTTGACTCTATGGATCTTTGTTGGCAAAGTGATTTCTCTGCTTTTTAACACACTGCCTAAGTTTGTTGTATCTTTGGTGTAGATAAATATGGATAAATATACAGTTTTGATATACTTTGAATTTGAGCTCGTGGCTCTCTGGTTACCCACTGTTAAGATTGTGATCACAAGAAAAACAAAGATGTCATGCAAATAAACATCATTCATTATGCCAAATACAATACCAGGTTAATGGATTTAATGGTTGTTAAAAGTATTTTTAAAGTATTTGCCATCAAAGGAAATGCCTCATTATTACTAACTACTAGAAAAAAATGGCTGCATTAGAAGCTTGTTGGAGCAGGAAATGGCAACCCACTCCAGTGTTCTTGCCTGGAGAATCCCAGGGACAGGGGAGCCTGCTGGGCTTCCGTCTATGGGGTCGTACAGAATCAGACACGACTGAAGCGACTTAGCAGCAGCAACAGCAGCAGCAGAAGCTTGTACCTACTCTTCTTTTGTTCATCAGTTTCATGTATAGATTAGAAAATCAAAATAATTAGCAATAAAATAGATGAAAAGTATTCTGATATGAATACTTCCTATCGGGGACCTGCCTCGATATGGACCCAGGGTATCCTCGGGATGAACGGCGTCGGCGTCAGTGAGAGAGAGAGAAAGAGAGAGACAGAGGCTGATGATTCCTTGGTTTACGCAGGAAACCAATAAAACCCCAGCACGGGGTTTGCTCTGTTTACGTAGGCCGCAGGTGCCCTCTCGAATCACTGGAGGCACCCCACCAGGGCACCCCCTCGAGTGGGTTTTAGAAGCCCAGGCAGATAAATAAACACAGAGGACCCAGCACTCCAAGGATCTCAACCAGAAAAAGGAGAATAGAGAAAAGGACAAAAAAGAGAAAGAACGACACGGGGAGACCAAGCTTCAGTGAGCAAGGCCCAAAACTTTATTTTCCAGTGCTGCTTTTATACCCTAAGTTATACACATAAAAAATAGAAAAAGGGAGGTATAGAGTCACACCAAAATCACACGGGGTCAGCAGTCTTGACCCTTATCAGGGTCAGGGCTTATTTTTGTATGTCTCGTGATATACAAAAGTTTTAGGTGGTTTACATCATCTTCTGGCCAGGAGGCCTGCTAACAGTTTATGGCCCTCTCTCCTAACAAAGGTTAGTTAGCTAGAAAAAGGCTTATATTATTTCAAGGTGATTTTCCTAAAGTCAGGCGCTATTCTCCAAAGACACGACAAAGTTACATTCCTATAAGGCAAGGGTGTAGTGAGCTACAAGAAAGGAATTTATTAACTTAAGATCTGATGTGGTTAAATCAAAGGCTACTACTTATTTTCTCTATATGTGATTAATATATTTCCAAGGATACAATAGATAGAGGAAACTTTGCAGCAAGCATTGATTCAACAATGAAATCTTTTTTAGTACTATTCTAATGATTTTAACTTCTTCAACAAGTTCCTGTATTTTAGAATATTAGGCTTTCTGTCCTTGCATGGCTGGGAGACTGCAAACAGTCACACTCATAGTTGTAAGAGCCCGGACAAACTTGTCATGCAAGTTAGAAAGCTATCAGAGGGGCTTGGATTGGAACACTCCTATTAAGCCGAGGAGAACTTTTTAACTACAGTTCTGAATTAAAGTTTTCAGAGAAAGGTGGTTGGGGGGAAGCCCCCGTAAGTATTAGAGGACTTGGTAAGAGGAGTAAGATAGTAAGGCAGTCAGACTCCGGTTTTCTTTGGGGTAGATGCTCAGGTAAGTCCAGGGGGTTCCTCGAGTCCTGATTAGCCTTTGCCCGTCAGGCCTCTTCCCCAATTGACCTTTGCCACGGGTAGGATTTCCCTCGCTGGCTCCCGGCAACTTCCCTTGTTCAAAATACTGTACAAGGGTGAATAGTATAGCTATTGCTATTGGACTGAAGATTCAAATGTATACAAGTGCTACAGTTATTTTTCTAGATGATAATATTACTTCTGTGCATTACTCTATGTAGTTCTGTGCATCACTATTTGACTTGGAGCAATTGACTTAATATAACAAATAATTTTATCTGGTCATTTCCTCTACTTTATAATCAGAATCATCAAAGTCAGATCTCCTGAATTTAATGTTTCAGAACTTAATAGACTATATTCTTGATCTTTATAACTTCACCTTTAAAAATATTCTTAGTTCAGTTCAGTTCAGTCGCTCAGTCATGTCCGATACTTTGTGACCCCATGAATCACAGCTTGCCAGGCCTCCCTGTCCATCACTCCCGGAGTTCACTCAAACTCATATCCATTGAGTCGGTGATGCCATTTTGCCATCTCATTCTCTGTCGTCCCCATCTCCTCCCACCCCCAATCACTCCCAGCATCAGAGTCTTTTCCAGTGTGTCAACTTGTCACACGAGGTGGCCAAAGTATTGGAGTTTCAGCTTTAGCATCGTTCCTTCCAATGAACAACCAGGATTGATCTCCTTTAGAATGGACTGCTTGGATCTCCTTGCAGCCCAAGGGACTCTCAAGAGTCTTCTCCAGCACCACAGTTCAAAAGCATCAATTCTTCGGCGCTCAGCTTCCTTCACAGTCCAGCTCTCACATCCATACACGACCACTGGAAAAACCATAGCCTTGACTAGACGGACCTTTGCTAACAAAGTAATGTCTCTGCCTTTTAATATGATATCTAGGTTGGTCATAACTTTCCTTCCAAGGAGCAAGCATCCTTTAGTTTCATGGCTGCAATCAGCATCTGCAGTGATTTTGGAGCCCAAAAAAATAAAGTCTGACACTGTTTCCACTATTTCCCCATCTATTTCCCACGAAGTGATGGGACCAGATGCCATGATCTTTTTTTTTTTTTCTGAATATTGAGCTTCAAGCCAACCTTTTCACTCTCCTCTTTCACCCTCATCAAGAGGCAATTGAGTTCCTCTTCACTTTCTGCCATAAGGGTGGTGTCATCTGTATATCTGAGGTTATTGATATTTCTCCCAGCAATCTTGATCCCAGCTTGTACTTCTTCCAGCCCAGTGTTCCTCATGATGTACTCTGCATATAAGTTAAATAAGCAGGGTGACAAGATACAACCTTGACATACTCCTTTTCCTATTTGGAACCAGTCTGTTGTTCCATGTCCAGTTCTAACTGTTACTTCCTGACCTGCATACAGGTTTCTCAAGAGGCAGGTCAGGTGGTCTGGGATTCCCATCTCTTTCAGAATGTTCCACAGTTTATTGTGATCCACACAGTCAAAGACTTTGGCATAGTCAATGAAGCAGAAATAAATGTTTTTCTGGAACTTTCTTGCTTTCTCCATGATCCAGCGGATGTTGGCAATTTGATCTCTGGTGCCTCTGCCTTGTCTAAAACCTGTTTTAACATCTCAAAGTTCACAGTTCACATATTGCTGAAGCCTGGTTTGGAGAATTTTGAGCATGACTTTACTATCGTGTGAGATGAGAAATATTCTAGGTTATTAGTATTTAACTAAGCTATCATATTTGAGAATTTAAAGAACTTTTCCAATTTTGTGCTTTTTCCTGTGAATTAGTTATTAGAGACTATATGTCTGCAAGTATACTATATCTATTTAATATGACATTTTAGATTTTGCTGTTTTTATTTATATAGGTATTGATTTAATAAAGTAAAACCTCATACATTAGGTCAATACACAAAATGGCATGAGACTAAGTCCAGATATAACAAATGTATACTTATATGGGCCTGGAGACATAACTTAAGATAGGTGTAGGAAATAAGTGAAATATTTACTTCCTGAATAGTTAAAAAAAATACAGAAGGGGAAATGAACACCTGCCTAAAACAACTTGTGTCCAAATCATAAAACTCTATAAATAGCATTGTGTCCTCTCCCTTCTGAGGTTCTATGAAGACTGTCATAGTGGAGTCCTGTGGGTTCTGTACATTTAGACTTAGTTGACTCACTGGAAAAGACTCTGATGCTGATGCTGGGAGGGATTGGGGGCTGGAGGAGAAGCAGGTGACAGAGAATGAGATGGCTGGATGGCATCACTGACTCTGTGGACATGAGTTTGAGTGAACTCCGGGAGTTGGTGATGGACAGGGAGGCCTGGCATGCTGTGATTCATGGGATCACAAAGAGTCGGACTTGACTGAGTGACTGAACTGAACTAAACTGTATCAACATATGATTCCAGTGCACATTTTGTGGACACAGCTGTTAGCAAACCTGGAGACTCCAGTAAGATCCAGTCATGGCCTTCTCACCATTCCAGACTCAAGACCCTTGACTTGAACCAAACAATCTCTCTGGGCTGATCTAACCTATTTTGGAAATTCTAAATAAAGATCATTTAGAATTACAGTGGCTATATGTGGGGTACTTTTGATAGGAAACATACTCATTTAGAAAACAACTTGAATAATAAAAGAGATATACATATGTATTTTTAAAACCGTATATTTTATTAGAAGATTTCAAAATTTTAGACTCCAGAATCACTTCCTTAAGGTTGTTTACCAAGTCCCGTGTAGATGCAAAACATCTGAAACTATACTACTTTCGCATACTCCAAGTCACAACTTGAGTCTAATGGCTTTAACCTCACTATTTTCCTATTCTGTACTCTTCCATTACCCTCTGCCTTCTTTCTTTCTTAATAGAAAGAAATGATAAGCTTAATTTCTCTTTCAGTTAGAAAGCCTAAATTTCACTTGCTTCTTCACATTAAAGTTTTTGAAGAAGACACACTTTAATTTTAAACTCTAGTCTCATTATGAACCAAAAGACATCGTCTAAAAATTTTCAAACTTAAGCAAGAATGACAATTTCAGAGGACTTTAGAATAATAGTAGGCAATCTAGAGGTCCCCTGTCTATAGTATTTCTTATGAAAGGCAAGTTATGTAAGGATAAAGGGATATAGGAAGACCCTGAGAAAGAGCTAATTTCATGAAAAACCAGAAATGTTTAGAAAAGTCATACTCTTTGACAAGCTCTTTGGGAGATTATTTATAAAGCCTTTCCTGCCAAAATGGATATTTTCTCATCCTGAGAGGAGGGAAAAATCATGAACGCATGGAGTTTTCAGCAATAGGTAAAACATTATACATTACACAGCAAGAGATCCTAAAGGAAGTTCCGTGTTTCCTCACTTTTATGAATGACCTTAGCTATAAACAGAAGCTTTGAAATGAAAGTAAGAAATAGAATGGAAAGTAGTCCCATTGCTGAACCTTCAATTTGTTAGTGTACATTTTGAAAATGTCCTAGAACAAAATGTTAAGACTCAGAGTAAACTGTGATGGTCTCACAGTTGAGCTTCCCTGATAGCTCAATTGTTTAAAAAAAAAAAAAAAATCTGCCTGCAATGCAGGAGACCCTGGTTCAATTCCTGGGTTGGGAAGATCCGCTGGAGAAGGGATAGGCTGCTGCTACTGCTGATAAGTCACTTCAGTAGTGTCCGACACTGTGTGACCTCCCCCCCGCCCCCTCCCACCCCCGGTCCGTGGGATTCTCCAGGCAAGAACACTCGAGTGTGTTGCCATTTCCTTCTCCAATGTGTGAAGTGAAAGTGAAAGTGAAGTCGTGTCTGACCCTTAGCGACCCCACGGACTGCAGCCTACCAGGCTCCTCCATCCATGGGATTTTCTAGGCAAGAGTACTGGAGTGTCTTGCCATTGCTTTCTCCGAGGGATAGGCTACCCACTCCAATATTCTGGCCTGGAGAATTCCATGGACTATATAGTCCATGGGGTCACAAAGAGTTGGACACTACTGAGTGACTTTCACTTTTTCACAGTTGAAGACTATTCTGGAGACACCTGATAAAGATCCTTGTAGATGCTTTAAGCAGAAGGGATACTGTAGAAACAATTGTGGTGTACTAGCTAAGAAAACTGAAGGACGTTAAATAGATGTCCAAAGACAATTCTCTAAGGAATAAGTACCCAATTTCTCACTTTATAGTCACAGGGACTTTTAAAAAATAGTATAAATATTTTTCAAAAATATTTTAAAAATATACCAGTAAGTCCGGTCCTTATCCTACAATCTTTTACTTTCATTTATATGCTGTATCCAATAACTGTCAAACGTTCCTCTAACATAAGCATTATTCTAGGATCCAAATGTAAAAAATGCTCTTTCCTTTGTTGTGACTCAGCCCTCACCAAATCGGGAAGAATCTACTGTCTTTATTGGCTGAAAGCCTCGTAGAGAAAGAAGACATCATAATGGTTCTTATAATTCTTCTATGTTGTCGTGTTCAGTAGCTAAATCGTGTCTGACTCTTTGCGACCATATGGATTGTAGCACACCAGACTTTCCCGTCCTTCATTATCTCCCAAAGTTTGCTAACACTCCTGTCCATTGAGTTAGTGATGCTATCCAATCATATCATCCTTTGTTCTCCTCTCCTTCTGCCTTCAATCTTTCCCAGCGTCAGTGTATTTTCCAATGAGTCAGGTCTTCACATCAGGTGGTCAAAGTATTGGAGCTTCAGCATCAGTCCTTCCAATGAACATTCAGTGTTGATTTCCTTTAGGATGGACTGGTTTGATCTCTTTGCTGCCTAACCAACACTCGAGTCTTCTCTAGCATCACAGTTCTCCTATGCTTTTATTCAAAAGCAAACAATAGAGTGTATAGAGACATATGCAGGACTTCAGGGTCATAATGTGAATTTTTTGAGACTGCTGTTATTGTCAGAAATCTGCCATAACCCACTCCTACCAATGAAGAGTTCAAGGAAAACATCTTAATTAAGCCATAACTCTAAAATATACTTTATTTCAAAGTCAGTCTTTTTCACTGATAATTTTTATATCAATATAAAGAAGCTATTAGGAACTTTCAACACAGAACTGGTAAAAGAAAAAAGAATAATATGTGCCTATGTAACAAGAGATGTTTTTCTGATTTTATTTTTATTGAAATATAATTGATTTATAATGTGTTTATGTCTGCTGTACAGCAAAGTGATTGTTATACATATGTATACATGCTTTCTTATGTTCTTTTCATTTAGAGTTTATCCCAAAATATTGAATATAGTTCCATGTGTTATACAGTGGGGCCTTGTTTATCCATTTTGTGTATAATAGTTTGCATCTGCTAATCTCAAACTCCTAATCAATCCCTCCCCCAGCACATCTCCACCTTGGCAACCACACATCTGTTATCTATTTCTGTGAGTCTGTTTCTGCCTCGTATATAAGTTCACTTGTGTCCTACTTTAGATTCTACTTATAAGTGATATTATATGGTATTTAACTTTCTGACTTAATTCACTTAGTATGATAATTTGTAGGTCCATTTATATTACTGCAAATAGCACTATATCATTCTCTTTTATGGCCGAGTATTATTTTATTGTGAGCTTCCCAGCTGGCACTAGTGGTAAACAAACTGCCTGCCAGTGCAGGAGGCACTTGAGATACATGGTTCAATCCCTGGGTCAGGAAGACACCCTGGAGGAGGGCATGGCAACCCACTCCAGTATTCTTGCATGGAAAATCCCATGGACAGTGGAGCCTGGTGGACTACAGTCCATAGGATCACAAAGAGTTGCACATGATTGAAGCGACTTAGCACACACAGTATTCCATTGTGTGTATGTGCCATGTCTTCTTTATCCATTCATCTGTCAACGCACATTTAGGTTGCTTCCATGTCTTGGCTATTGTGAATAGTGCAGCTATGAACTTCTTGTTTGGATGAGTTCTTCCTAAACCTCTTTAAGAGTCTGAATCTAAAATTTTAAAATAGTTAACTATGAATGAATTGCATATATCACTTACTATCTTCAGTATTTTTACAGCTTAATTTCACAATTTTTGTGTAGTTTAATGGATTCTGAGAAGTCACAATTTGGAATAGAAAGCACTTGGATTTCTCACAGATACAATTGTCGTAAATATTTTTGAGAGAGATTCTAAATTTATATACAAGTTATAATCATATAAGCAATGAAGGAATAAAAAGTATTGACTGAGCTTGTGTATTTGCCAGTAAGAATGTGACATTGCTCAAAGTTGGCCCGTAGTTGACATCCCTGATAGAAAACACAAATAAAGTCCCTAATATTCTATTCCCAGAGAAATATCTGCTACTGCATTGGAAAACTGGTGTCTCTAAGAACAGTGCAGACTGCAGAGTATAAATAAACGTTTCAATCCTTAATGCATAGCCAGTCTCAGGAGATAAGAGAAATGGTGAGAAAATGACAGCTTTGATTTGTTAAATCAGCTTCATTATTAGTATCATCAGGTTTGACACATGGTTCTTACTGGTGGATGTTTATGTAACCTTGGGGTAAGGTACAAACTTTACTCTGTGTTTGACACATGGTTCTTACTGGTGGATATTTATGTAACCTTGGGGTAAGGTACAAACTTTACTCTGTGACAAACTTTACAAGTTTTGTGCCCACCACTCCACATATATCATCTCATTTACTCAGTTAAGATCTTCTACTTTACAGGCATGAAGCAGAGTCACTATATATATATGTTTTAGTATATATGTTATATGTTTGAAGTAAGTCTTAAATCTAAAAAGGAAATTGACAGTATCATGTGTACCGAGATATGTGTCAACTTTTTAAAGCATATGTACTGAAAATGATATTAAATTGTTATACATTCCTTAGAAAATTTCAGTAATAAAAGAAATTAGTAAACAGCCACAGAGAGCAGAAAGTACAGTTTAGGTGCAACGATGTAAGGATACAGTTTGGACAGTTAATAATTTTTATAACTGGCACTTTTTGATGATGTACCACATTGACTTTTGCTAGTAATTTGTGTGTTTAAGAGGGGAAGAAAGGAGAGAGAGAAAGAGAAAGGAAAGAGTTTTGCTTTAAACCAAGGAAAATTAATAAATATACGCAATTGTAAATAGTATGCAGAAGACAGGTACACGGTGCTGAACATGATTTAGGTATTTGTCTCCTGGCTGGAAAATAAGCCTCAGCACTGAATTCACAGACTTTTTAAAATTCTTCTGGTGTTTAGCATTGCAGGAAGCTGTTCCATAATTTGCTTGTGTACCCAGGAAGCCAATTGGCTGGTTTGTAAATTTATGCAACTGTGATACGTGATAAATTGGGTGAGTACAAGTATGATGGAGAGGAAAGAAGGTTTAATTTACTCAGAAGTATAATTCATGCTTAATAAAATGTAACAAGCATCAGTAAATAGAGGCTGAATAAAGCCAGAGGCAAAATAGAATTATGTTTTTCCATTTTAAATGTGCTTAATTAGCACAGTCCCTCCTCTCAGGGATGGAAAACCTCGAGTCCATGTAAACCATTGCCTCTAAATTACAATAGAGCAGCAGATTAATATAGGTGGAAGACACCCCTCCTTCATATGTTAAGAATTTGGTGGCCACTTGTTTATGTTCAACTAGAGAAGATAAAGAAAATAAAAGAAACATTTCTCTAATTCAGTGTGTTTTCCTAAGAATTTCTTTTTTTTTAATTTATTTTTTAATTGAAGGATAATTGCTTTACAGAATTTTGTTGTTTTCTGTCAAACCTCAACATGAATCAGCCATGGGTATATATATTTCCCTCCCTTTTGAAACTCCCTCCCATCTCCCTCCCCATCCCACCCTTCTAGGTTGATACAGAGCCCCTGTTTGAGTTTCCTGAGTCATACAGCAAATTCCCATTGTCTATCTAGTTTACATATGGTAATGGAAGTTTCCATGTTACTCTTTTCATACATCTCACCCTCTTCTCCCCCTCTCCCCATGTCCATAAGTCTATTCTCTATGTCTCCTTCTCCATTGCTGCCCTGTAAATAAATTCTTCAGTACCATTTTTCTAGATTCCATATATACACGTTAGAATACAGTATTTATCTTTCTCTTTTGACTTACATCATTCTGTATAACAAGCTCTATGTTCACCCACCTCATTAGAACTGATTCAAATGTGTTCCTTTTTATGGTTGAGTAATATTACATTGTGTAGATAGACCACAGCTTCTTTATCCATTCATGTCAATGGACATCAAGGTTGCTTCCATGTTCTAGCTATTGTAAACAGTGCTGGAATGAACAATGGGATACCCGTGTCATTTTCAATTTTGGTTTCCTCAGGGTGTAGGCCTAGAAGTGGAATTTCTGAGTCATATGGTGGTTTTATTCCTAGTTTTCTTAAGGAATCCCATACTGTCTTCCATAGTGGCTGTATCAATTTACATTCCCATCTGTTGACGTCCTTTAATGGACTGGAACGTGGTGGTCTGGAGTCAACAATAAGAAAGTAAAAGAGAGAGAGAAAGAGGCTGATATTCCTTGGTTTAAGAAGAAAATCAATAAAGTCTTTGACACAAGGCTTGCATTGCTACACATAGGCACCAGGTGCCCTCTCGAGGGGGTGACTGCACAGTGCACCTTCACAAGAGGGTCTTAGAAGCCCAAGCAAGAAAGTGAGCTCAGTGGGTTTCTATGCTCCAAAGAATTAGCCTGAGAGAGAGAGAAAGAGAGAGACACGGGGACCCAAGCTCTGATGGAGCAAAGGTGTTTATTTCAACATAGTGTGGGTATTTATACTGTCTTGCTGCTGCTACTGCTAAGTTGCTTCAGACGTGTCAGACTCTGTGCGACCCCATAGACGACAGCCCACCAGGCTCTCCTGTCCCTGGGATTCTCCAGGCAAGAACACTGGAGTGGGTTGACATTTTCTTCTCCAATGCATGAAAATGAAAATGAATGTGAAGTCACTCAGTCGTGTCCGACTCTTAGTGACCGCATGGTCTGCAGCCCACTAGGCTCCCCTGTCCATGGGAGTTTCCAGGCTTTCAGCAAAGATAAAAATAAGAAGTCCAGACTTACAAATTATCATAAGGCAACCCATATCAAAGAGATAGGGTTGTAAATAATCACTTTTATCATATGGTTCATATAAAGGAAGAGGGTCATAAATAGTTACTTAACACTGTATGGAAAAACTAACAAAGGAAATGCATGCATTCTTCAGGAGTAGTTTGCTGCTCCACTTAATTCCTGAATATTCAGGAGTTAATAAGGGACAGAGGATTCATGACAGATCCAAAACAGCACGCAGGAAGCCTCCTGTAAAATGCTTCCTGACACCCACCAAAAGTGCAAGAGCGTGCCCTTTTCTTCACACCCTCTCCAGCATTTATTGTTTGTAGACTTTTTGATGATGGCCATTCTGACAGGTGTGAAGTGATATCTCATTGTAGTTTTGGTTTGAGTTTCTCCTTTGAGCGATGTTGAGCATATTTTCATGTTAGCCATCTGTATCTCTTCTTTGGAGAAATACATGTTTTTGTCTTTTTGTCACTTTTTGATTGGGTTGTTTGTTTTTCTGGTATTGAGTTGTATGAGCTGCTTATATATTTTGGATATTAATCCTTTGTCAGTTTTTTCACTTGCTATTATTTTCTTCCATTCTGAGGGTTGTCTTTTCACCTTGCTTATAGTTTCCTTTGCTTTGCAAAAGATTTTAAGTTTAATCAGGTCCCATTTGCTTACTTTTGATTTATTTCCATTACCTTAGGAGGTGGGTCATAGAGGATCTTGCTTTGATTTATGCCATTGAGTGTTCTGCCTATGTTTTCCTCTAAGAGTTTGATAGTTTCTGGGTTTACACATTTATGTCTTTAATCCATTTTGAGTTTATCTTTATGGTGTTAGGAAGTGTTCTAATTTCGTTCTTTTACATGTAACTGTTCACTTTTCCCAGCACCATTTATTGAATGGCTGTCTTTGCCCCATTGTATATTCTTGCCTCCTTTGTGAAAAATAAGGTACCCATAGGTGCATGGGTTTATTTCTGGGCTTTCTATCTTGTTCCATTGGTCTACACTTATGTTTTTGTGCCAGTACCATACTGTCTTGATGACTGTTGCTTTGTAGTATAATCTGAAGTTAGGAAAGTTGATTCCTGCGGCTCCATTCTTCTTTCTCAAGACTGCTTTGTCTATTTGAAGTCTTTTGTGTTTCCATACGAATTGTGAAATTTTTTGTTCTAGTTCTGTGAAAAATGCCATTGGTAATTGATAAGGATTGCATTGAATCTGTAGATCGCGTTTGATAGTATAGTCATTTTCACAATATTGATTCTTCCTACCCAGGAACATGGAATATCTCTCCATCTGTTTATGTCAGCTTTAATTTCTTTCATTAGTGTCTTATCATTTTCTGTGTACAGTTCTTTTGTCTCCTTAGGTGAGTTTATTCCTTGATATTTTTTTTTTCCTTTTTGTTGCAATGGTGAATAGGATTGATTCCTTAATTTCTCTTTCTGATTTTTCATTATTAGCAAATAGAAACTCAAGTGATTTCTGTGTATTGATTTTGTGTCCTGTGGCTTTGCTAAATTCACTGATTAGCTCTGATAGTATCTTTAGGGTTTTCTATGTACAGTATCAAGTCATCTGCAAACAGTGATAGTTGTACTTCTTCTTTTCTGGTCTGGATTCCTTTTATTTCATTTTCTTCTCTGATTGCTGTAGTTAGGACTTTGAAAATTGTTGAATAATAGTGGTGAAAGTGGACACCCTTGTCTTGTTCCTCATCTTAGTGGGGATGATTTCAGCTTTTCACCTTTGAGAATAACGTTTGCTATAGTCTTGTCATATATGGCTTTTACTATGTTGAGTAAAGTTCCTTCTATGACCATTTTCTGAAAAGTTTTAATCATAAATGGGTGCTGAATTTTGTCAAAGGCTTTTTATGCATCTATTGAGAGGATCATAGGGTTTTTATCTTTCAATTTTTTAATATAGTGTATCACATTGATTGATTTCTGAATATTGAAGAATCCTTGTATCCCTGGAATAAACCCAACTTAATCATGGTGTATGAGCTTTTTGATGTATTGCTGAATTCTGTTTGCTAAATTTTGTTGAGGTTTTGTGCATCTATGTTCATCAGTGAATTGGCTTGTAGTTTTCTTTTTTGTGTTGTCTTTGTCTGGTTCTGGTATCAGGGTGATGGTGGCCTTGTAGAATGAGTTTGGAAGTGTTTCTTCCTCTGCAATTTTTTTGAAAGAGTTTTAGAAGGATAGGCATTTGCTCTTCTCTAAATATTTGATAGAATTCTTTGTGAAGCCACCTAGTCCTGGGCTTTTGTTTTTGGGAAGATTTTTGATCACAGCTTCAATTTCAGTGCTTGTATTTGGGTTGTTCACAATTTCTATTTCTCCCCGGTTCAGTCTTGGAAGATTGAACTTTTCTAAGAATCTGTCCATTTCTTCTAGGCTATCCATTTTATTGCCATATAGTTGTTCATAATTGTCTCTTATAATCCTTTGTATTTCTGAAATTTTCTCTTGTAACTGCTCCTTTTTCATTTCTAACTTTGTTGATTTGATTCTTCTCTCATATTTCTTGATGAATCTGGCTAAAGGTCTGCCAATTTTGTTTATCTTCTCAAAGAACCACCTTTTAGTTTTATTAATCTTTACTATTGTTTCTTTCATTTCTTTTTCATTTATCTCTACTTGGATTTTTATGATCTCTTTCATTCTGCTAATTTTGGAGGTTTTTCTGCTCTTCTTTTCCCAGTTTTTTAAGTAAAGTTAGATTGTCTATTTGATATTTTTCTTGTTTTCTGAAGTAGGATTATATTGATATAAACTTCCCTCTTAGATTTGCTTTTGCTGCAACCCATAGGTTTTGCATTGTTGTGTTCTCATTGTCATTTGTTTCTAGAAATTGTTTTTATTTCCCTTTTTATTCTTCAGTAACTTGTGGGTTATTGAGAAATGTATTGTTTACTCTCCATGGGTTTATGTTTTTTAGTTTTTTTCTTGTAATTGATATCTAGTCTCATAGTGTTGTGGTTGGATAAGATGCTTGATACAATTTCAATTTTCTTAAATTTACTGATGTTTGATTTGTGACCCAAGATGTGGTCTATCCTGGAGAATATTCCATCTGCACTTGAGAAGAAGGTATGTTCTTCTGCATTTGGATGGACTGTCCTGAAGATATCAGTGAGATCCATTTCATCTAATGTATCATTTAAGACTTGTGTTTCCCTATTAATTTTCTGTTTTGATGATCTGTCCATTGGTGTGAGTGGGGTGTAAAAGATGTTTAATATTATTGTGTTACTGTCAGTTTCTCCTTGTATGTCTGTTAGTGTTTGTCTTATGTATTGAGGTGCTCCTAAGTTGGGTGCATAGATATTTACAATTGTTGTGTCTTCCTCGGATTTATCCTGTGATCATTGCATGTCCTTTCTTATCTCTTATAATATTCTTTACTATAAGATCTATTTTGTCTAATATAAGGATTGCTACTGCAGCTTTCTTTTGCATTCCATTCAGTTCAGTTCAGTCACTCAGTCGTGTCTGACTCTTTGCAACCCCATGAATCACAGCACACCAGGCCTCCCTGTCCATCACCAACTCCTGGAGTTCACTCAAACTCATGTCCATCGAATCAGTGATGCCATCCAGCCATCTCATTCTCTGTCGTCCCTTTCTCCTCCTGCCCCCAATCCCTCCCAGTATCAGAGTCATTTCCAGTGAGTCAGCTCTTCGCATGAGGTGGCCAAAGTCTTGGAGTTTCAGCGTTAGCATCAATCCTTCCAATGAACACCCAGGACTAGCATAGAATATATTTTTCCGTCCTCTCACTTTCGGTCTTTATGTGTCTTTATGTCTGAAGAGAGTTTCTTGAAGACGGCATATATATGGGTCTTGTTTTTGTATCCATTCAGCTAGTCTGTGTCTTTAGGTTGGAGCATTAATTGTTTACATTTAAAGTAATTATTGATATATATGTTCCTATAGCCATTTTCTTAACTGTTTGGGGTTTGATTTTTGAGATCGTTTTCTTCTCTTGTGTTTCTTGCCTATATAAGTCCCTTTAACATTTGTTGTAAAGCTGATTGGATGGTACTGAATTCTCTTAACTTTTGCTTCTCTGAAAAGCTTTTTATTTCTCCATCAATTTTGAATGAGGTCCTTGCTGGGCACAGTATTCTTGATTGTAGATTTTTCCCTTTCAGTACTTTAAATATATCCTGCCATTCCCTTCTGGCTTGCAGAGTTTCTGCTGAAAGATCAGCTTGTTAAGCATATTGGGTTTCCCTTGTATGTTACTTGTTGCTTTTCCCTTGCTGTTTTAATATTCTTTCTTTGTATTTAGTCGTTGTTGTTTGATTAGTATGTGTCTTGATGTGTTTCTCCTTGGAATTTTCCTGTATGGGACTCTTGATGCCTCTTGGACTTGATTGACTATTTCCTTTTCTGTGGTGGGGAAATTTTAGACTATATTCTCTTCAAAAAATTTCTCATACCCTTTCCTTTTCTTCTCTTCTTCTGGGACCCCTATAATTCGAATGTTGGTATGTTTGACATTGTCCCAGAGGTCTCTGAGACAATCTTCAGATCTCTTCATTCTTTTTACTTTATTCTGCCCTTCAGAAGTTATTTCCACCATTTTATCTTCTAGCTCACTGATTGGTTCCTCTACTTTAGATATTCTGCTTTTGATTCCTTCCAGAGTATTTTTAATTTCAGTCATTGTGTTGTTTGTCTCTACACTTATTCTTTTTTCTTTTTTTGTATGCTTATTCTTTAATTCTTCGGGGCCTTTGTTAATTGATGTTTTCATTTTCTCCATTTTGTTTTCAAAGTTTTTGATCATCTTTTACTATCATTATTCTGAATTGTTGCAGGTTGTTTGCCTATTTCTTCTTCATTTATTTGGACTTTGGTGTTTCTAGCTTGTTCTTTCATTTGTGTACTATTTCTTGACCTTTTCATTATTATTATTTTAACTTTTTATGTTTGAGGTCTCCTTTTCCAGGCCTCAAGGTTAAATTCTTTCTTCCTTTTCATTTCTGCCCTTCTATGGTTGGTTCAGTGGTTTGTATAAGCTTTATATAGAGTGATTTTGGGCTGAGTTTTTTGTTTTCTTTGTCTGTTTTTCCTCTGATGGGCAAGGCTGAGTGAGGTGGCAATCCTGTCTTCTGATGATTGAGTTTGGATATTTGTTTTGTTTGTTGTTTAGATGAGGCATTCTGCACAGTATCCTACTGGTGATTGGGTGATGCCGGCTCTTATGTTCAAGTGGTTTCCTTTGTGTGAGGTCTCATTATTTGATACTCCCTAGAGTACATCATGAGGAATGGTGGGCTGGAAGGGGCACAAGCTGGAATCAAGATTGCCGGGAGAAATATCAATAACCTCAGATATGCACATGACACCACATTTGGCAGAAAGTGAAGAGGAACTCAAAAGCCTCTTGATGAAAGTGAAAGAGGAGAGTGAAAAGTTTGGCTTGAAGCTCAACATTCAGAAAACTAAGATCATGGCATCTGGTTCCATCACTTCATGGCAAATAGATGGGGAAACTGTGGAAACAGTGTCAGACTTTATTTATTTGGGCTCCAAAATCACTGCAGATGCGGATTGCAGCCATGAAATTAAAAGACGCTTACTCTTTGGCAGGAAAGTTATGACCAACCAAGTTCAGTTCAGTTCAGTCGCTCAGTCATATCTGACTCTTTGTGATCCCATGAATCACAGAACACCAGGCCTCCCTGTCTATCACCAACTCCCAGAGTTCACTTAAACTCATGTCCACAGAGTCGGTGATGCCTTCCAGCCATCTCATTCTCTGTCATCCCTGTCTCCTCCCACCCCCCAATCCCTCCCAGCATCAGAGTCTTTTCCAGTGAGTCAACTCGTCGCATGAGGTGGCCAAAGTATTGCAGTTTCAGCTTTAGCATGAGTCCTTCCAATGAACACCCAGGATTGATCTCCTCTAGAATGGACTGGTTGGATCTCCTTGCAGTCCAAGGGACTCTCAAGAGTCTTCTCCAGCACCACAGTTCAAAAGCATCAATTCTTCAGTGATCAGCTTTCTTCACAGCCCAACTCTCACATCCATACATGAACAGGGGAAAAACCATCGCCTGACTAGACGGACTTTTGTTGGCAAAGTAATGTCTCTGCTTTTTAATATGCTATCTAGTTTGATCATAACTTTCTTTCCAAGGAGTAAGTGTCTTAATTTCATGGCTGCAATCAGCATCTACAGTGACTTTGGAGCCCAAAAAAATAAAGTCTGACACTATTTCCACAGTTTCCCCATCTATTTGCCATGAAGTGATGGAACCAGACGCCATGATTTTTATTTTCTGAATGTTGAGCTTCACCAAACCTTTTCACTCTTCTCTTTCACTTTCATCAAGAGGCTTTTGAGTTCCTCTTCACTTTCTGTCATAAAGGTGGTGTCATCTGCATATCTGAGGTTATTGATATTTCTCCCGGCAATCTTGATTCCAGCTTGTGCTTCTTCCAGCCCAGCGTTCCTCATGATGTACTCTGCATATAAGTTAAATAAGCAGGGTGACAAGATACAACCTTGACATACTCCTTTTCCTATCTGGAACCAGTGTGTTGTTCCATGTCCAGTTCTAACTGTTGCTTCCTGACCTGCATACAGGCTTTTCAAGTGGCAGGTCAGGTGGTCTGGGATTCCCATCTCTTTCATAATTTTCTACAGTTTATTGTGATCCACACAGTCAAATGCTTTGGCACAGTGGACATATATGGATGTAAGAGTTGGTCTGTGAAGAAAGCTAATCACTGAAGAATTGATGCTTTTGAAATGTGGTTTTGGAGAAGACTCTTGAGAGTCCCTTGGACTGCAAGGAGATCCAACCAGTCCATTCTGGAGGGGATCAGTCCTGGGTGTTCATTGGAAGGACTGATGCTAAAGCTGAAACTCCAATACTTTTGTCACCTCATGCGAAGAGTTGACTCACTGGAAAAGACTCTGATCCTGGGTGGGATTGGGTGCAGGAGGAGAAGGGGACGACAGAGAATGAGATGGCTGGATGGCATCACCAACTCGATGGACATGAGTTTGAGTGAACTCAGGAGTTGGTGATGGACAGCGAGGCCTGGCGGGCTGTGATTCATGGGATCACAAAGAGTCGGATACGACTGAGCGACTGAACTGAACTGAACTCTTGGTATTGCACGTTCTAGGGGTTTAGACATAGGTATAGTGTGAACTTGTCCACCACCATCATATCACACAGGCACATTTTACTGCCCTAAAAATGCTCTGTCCTACCATTAAGAACCCTCACAGACCCTGCCAATCACTGATTTTTTTTTCTATCTCTGTAGTTTTGCCTTTACTAGAATGTAATCTTGACTAACAGTTCTTTAATCTGAGATGTCCTTTGCAAATATTCCCCCCACCCAGTTTGTGCTGTGTCTTCTGACTCTCTTGTCATTGACTTTTGATTCACAGAAGTTTTTATTTCAATGAAGTCCAGCTTGTCAATTATTTTTTTTTTTTTATGAACTGTGCCTTTGTTGTGTCTAAAATGCCATTGCTATACCTAGATTTTCTAACTTTTAGGAATTTTATGATTTTGACTTTTGTATTTAGGACTGTGATTTACGTTGAGCTAATTTTTTGAAGGGAGTAAGGTCAGTGTCTAGGTTTATTTTTTGATATGTGGATGTTGTCTGTTTTTTCCAGCAGCATTCATTGGAAGACTCTCTTGCTCCATTGTCTTGCCTTTGATCATTCATCAAAGATCAATTGACTAAATTCATGGGAGTCTATTTCTGAGCTCTCTATTCTATTGTTCTTTATTCTTTAAATTATGAAAATATGATAACAGTTACATGAGACTTGGAAAATACAGAGCAAATTACATATAGTTCCAAAGTTCCACTGTATATTACAGTAGTTTATTTTAAGCAGATAAATTAATATTTTTCCCAAAGAATCCTCCTGCTGATGCCAGAGACCCAGGTTCAATCTCTGGGTTAGGAAGATTCCCCGAGAAGGAAATGGCAACCCACTCCAGTATTCTTGCCTGAGAAATCCTTTGGACAGAGGAAACTGGCAGGCTACAGTCCATGGGATCACCAAGATTCAGACACGACTGAGTGACTAAAAAATAAACATATTTTGTTTGTTTTAGGTAGATAAATTTACATTTTTAGTTGGAGTTTCAATACTAAACTCTCAGAGATTAACTGAATGAATGTACAGAGAAGTAGAAGAATATAATAGGCCTGAAAAGCATTATGAACCAACTTGACATTACTGATTTATACAATTTTCACACAGCAGTAGGTTTCAAATTCTATTCAAGTTCCCATAGACTATAAACTAGGAGACACTGGAATATATCCAGACACATAAGACCAAGTGCAGAAATTTCTTGGTCTACAGGTATTGAAATTTTAGAGTCTGTTCTCTTATTCCTGTGTAATTAGTTCCACTGTTCTATTTAGTCTGTACTTTGACCTGTATCACACTGTCTTGATTACTGTATGTTTATATTCTTCAAGCCAGATAGTGCTACCTGCAACCATCTTCCTTCACTTATTTATTGTGATGGTTATTCTGTGTCTTTTGCCTTCCTCATACAGTTTAAAGTCAGTTTGTCAATATTCAAAAGATAACTTTCCGGGGCTTCAAATGGGATTGCATTGAATCTACAGGTCAGTTTGGGAAGACCAGACAGCTTGACAAAATTCAGGCTTTCTAACCACAAATATAGAATATCTTATTTATAATTTACTTCTTTGATTTTATTCATCAAAGTTTTGTAATTTTCCTCATGTTGATTTTGTACATATATAGTTATATTTATACTCATGTATTTCAATTTGGGAGGTGGTATGTAGGCTGCAGTCCATGGGGTCGCTACGAATCTGACACGACTGAGCGACTTCACTTTCACTTTTCACTTTCACACATTGGAGAAGGAAATGGCAACCCACTCCAGTGTTCTTGCCTGGAGAATCCCACGGACGGGGGAGCCTGGTGGGCTGCCGTCTATGGGGTTGCACAGAGTCAGACACAACTGAAGTGACTTAGCAGCAGCAGCAGTACAAATAATACCATGTTTTTAATCACAAATTTCACTTGCTCATTGCTAGAATATAGGAATGCAGCTGACTTTGATGTAATAACCTTTGTATTTTGCAGTCTTTCTATAATCACTGATTAGTTCCAGGAGTTTGATTTATGCACATTTTCTACATAGATAATCAAATCCCCTGTCAGCAAGTCAGTTTTATGTCTTTCTTCCCAGTCTATATACTTTTTATTTTCTCCCATTTATTTGCTTTGGTAATACTTCCACTAAGATAGTGGAAAAGGTGTATTGAGAAAGGACATTCTTACCTTGTCTCTTGAGTTTACTGAGAAAACCTCAGATTTCTCAACATTAACTAAAATATTAGGTGTGTACGTTGTTTTCAGTAGATATTCTTCATCAAGTTGAGGGTGTTCTTGTCTATTCCTAGTTTTTTGAGTTTTATCATGCATGGATGCTGGATTTTTGCCATGCTTTTTTCTACATTTGATGATCTAATCATGTGACTTTTCTTCTTTTGGCCTGGTTATAAGATGGATTACAATAATTTTCAAATTCTGAACCAGCTTTGCATACTTGGGATAAACCTCATATCATAGTTTATACTTATTTTGTGCTTTTTTGGATTCAACTTGATAATATTTTATTGAGGATTTTTGTGTCCATGTTCATGAAATATATTGCTTTGTAGTTTTACTTTATTGACATCTTTTTCTAGTTTTGACATTAGAGTAATGCTGGCCTCACAGAATGAGTTAGGAAGTAATTATTTTGCTTCTATATCTAAAAGAGATTGCAGAGAATTAGTAAAATTACTTGTCAAATGTTTGGTAGAATTTACTGGTGGATTCAACTGCATCAGGTATTTTATGTTTTAAAAGGTCATTAATTATTGATTCAATTTTGTTGGTACATATAGGCCTATTAAGATTATCTATTATTTTCCTCTGTGAATTCTGGAAGCATATGTCTTTAAAGAAATTGACCATTTTATCTAGGTTATCCAGTTTGTAGGAATGGAGTTGTTTATGGCATCCCTTTATTAGACTTTAAATTTCCATGGGATCTATAGTAATGTTCTGTTTTATTTATGATATTAGTAAGTCTTTTTTCCTAGTAGTGAGCTTGGCTGAGGTTTATTGATTTCTATTGATCTTTCAAAGAGCCGGTGTTTGATTTCAGTGATTATTTTTGTTGTTGTTTTCTCTATTGTTTCCAGTTTCATTGATTTCTTCTCTAATTCTTCTTTCCTTCTACTTATATTGCATATAACTTTCTCTGTTTCTAGTTTCTTGGATGAAAGCTTCGATTATTGCAGATCTTTTCTAGCATATGCATTCAGTACTATAAATGGCTCTAAGCATTGCCTTTATTTACTGCATCCCACAAATTTTGATGGGTCACATTTTCATTTTCAATTACTTCAAAATATTTCCTTTCCTTTGACACTTCTTTGGCTCGTGTGTTACTTAGAATTGTATTGCTTCTGTTCTGTTCTGTTCAGTCACTCAGCCGTGTCCCACTCTTTGCGACCCCGTGGACTGTAGCCTACCAGGCTTCTCCATCCATGGGATTCTCCAGGCAAGAATACTGGAGTGGGTTACCATTTCCTTCTCCAGGGGATCTTCCCGACCCAGGGATCGAACCCGGGTCTCCTGCATTGGAGGCAGACGCGTTAACCTCTGAGCCACCTTCATGTATTTTGGGATTCCAGTTTTCTTTGTTATTGATTTTTGGTTTAGTTCCACGTTGGTCTGAAAGGATGTATTATGTGATTTCTTTGTTCTGTGACCCAGAATGTGATCTATTTGGTGAATAATTGTATGTGAACTTGAAAAGAATGTGTATTCTTCTGTTGGATGAAGTAGCCTATAGATAATAATTGTATGCAGTTGAATGATAGTATTGTTGAGTTCAGTATGTATTGATTTTCTGCCTGCTGAAAAAATCTATTTTTGGGAGAGAGGTGTTGAGGTATATAACTAATAGTAGACTCACCTATTTGTCAGCGCGGTTGTATCAGTTTTTGCCTGATGCTGTTAAATGCTCTGTTAGATGTGTGCTCGTTAAGGATTGTAATGTCTTGTAGAAGAAATGTCCCCCTTTTCATTTTGGTATGTCTTTCATTATTCCTGATTAATTTACCTTGCTTTGACGTCTGCTCTATGAAATTAGTACAGCTAGTCCTACTTTCGTTTAGGTGAATTTGGTATATTTTTCTCTCTTTGCTTATTCTTAATCTACATGTGCTTTGTATTTAAAGTAGGCTTTTTAAGTTCACTTACGTTTTTTGATCCACTCTGACAGTCTTTGTCTATTAGTTGGTATATTCAGATCATTGATACTCAAAGGGATTATTGATAGAGATGGATTAATATCTACCATGTTCATCAATACAGTCTTCTTGTTGCCATTGTTCTTTGTTCCTATTTTTATCTTCAACTTTTTTCTCCTTTTGCGGTTTTAATTGAGAATTTTGTAATACCATTTTATCTTCTTTCTTAGCATATCAGTTATGCTTTTGTAAAAAATTTAGTGGTTACCTTCAAATTTGCAGCATATATTAACAACAACTCCAAGTTCACTTTCAAATTACAGTTTACTACCTGAAGGGTACTTCAAGTACCTTATACTAACCAAATCAGTCTCATTCCTCTCTCTCATCCCTTTGGCTATTGCTGTCATTCTTTCACTTTTATAAACATACATAAGCATGTAAATTATATACATAATAAAGTACATGTTGCTATTAATTTGAAGACCCAAGTTTCTGACATATTTTTTTTAACATGCTTTATAGGTGTACAAGATAGTGATTCCCAATTTTAAAGGTCATACTCCATTCATAGTTATTACAAATTATTGGCTATATTCCCTGTGCTGTATAATGCATCCTTGTAGCTTATTTTATACCTAATAGTTCATTCTCTTTAAAGAACTGCTTTTCATATTTCTTTCATGACAGATCTGGCAAAAAATTCAATTTTTGTTGGAAAAGTCTTTTTCTCCTTCCATATTTGAAGGATAAATTCATAGGGTACAGCATTGTAGGTTAGTGGTCTTTTTTTGACCATTTAAAGTGGTTCATTCTATCTCTTATTTTTTGCATGGTTTCTGAAAAGAAGTTAGATGCAGTTCTTGTCTTCATTCCTCTATATGCTTATAGAGTATAGAGGAGCTGCTTTTTTATCCTTTGGCTGTTTTCAAGATTTTTTTCTTTATCTTTGATTTTCCATATTTAGAAAATGATATGGTGTTGCTGCTAAATCACATCAGTCATGTCTGACTCTGTGCCACCCCACAGATGGCAGCCCACCAGGCTCCTCTGTCTCTGGGATTCTCCAGGCAAGAAGACCGGAATGGGTTGCTATTTCCTTCTCCAATGTATGCATGCATGCTAAGTTGCTTCAGTTGTGTCTGACTCTGTGTGACCCCATGGACAGAAGTCCACCAGACTCACCTGTCCACGGGATTCTCCAGGCAAGAATACTGTAGTGGGTTGCCATTTCGTTGTCCAGAAAATGATATGTTGAGGTATAATTTCTTGGGCATTTATATTGCTTGGTTTTCTAAAACCCTGCTTCACCTGTCATTACATGTCTGACATTAAATTGGGGAAATTTTCAGTCATTATTGTCTCAAATATTTCTTTTGTTATTTTCTTTTTCTACTCCTTCTGATATTCCCATTACAAATATGCTATAACTTTTAACTCCAGGAAATAATGAAAGACAGGGAAGCCTGTCATGCTGTAGTCCATGGGGTCACAAGGAGTCGGATATGACTTGGAGACTGAAGAGCAACAACAACAATAACTGTTATAGTTGTTTTCCTTGTCTCTCAGTCATTAGAAATTCTGTTCTAGTTTTGTTTTGTTTTTTTGCCCCCATTCACTGTTCTCTTCACTTTTCATTATTGGAGGTGTCTATTGATATATTTTCAAAGTCACAGATTCTCTCCTCAACTGTATCCAAAGTGTACTATTAAACCCATAAAAGTCATTCTTCTTTGTGAAAGTGATTTTTATTTATAGCATTTCTTTTTATTCTTACTATCTTCATTATTTACCTACATTGCCCTTGTGTTCTTGCACACTGATGAGCATGTTAGAGTAATTAGTCATACTTCTTTTAAATTTGTTGTGTTGTTTAGTCACTAAGTCATGTCTGACTCTTTTTGTGACCTCACAGACTGTAACCTACCAGGTTCCTCTGTCCATGTGATTTTTCAGGCAAGATACTAGAGTGGGTTGTCATTTTCTCCTCCTTATCTTCACAACCTAGGAACTGAACTTGCACCTCCTGCATTGGCAGGTGTATTCTTTACCACTGAACCTCCAGGGAAGCCCTTGTTTTAAATTCCTGGTATAATAATCCCAATTTTCCTGCCATGCCTGGTTCTGATGCTTGTTCTGCCTCTTCAAATTTTGTTTATTGTCTTTTGAAATAGTTTTCAGTGTTTTCTTGATAGATGGTCATGATGTAACAAGTAAAAGGGACTGCTGCAAATAGATCATTTTTACTGAGGTAGTGAGGTGTGGGGAAGGGAATTCTCTATGGTCCTGTGTGATTAGGTCTCAGTTTTTTATTGAGTCTGTATCTGGTCTGTAAGAAACACTTGTGAAGTTCAGTTTTTTCCACCCTCCTTAATAAGTGGGATAGGTTGGCTATTGGCTGAAGTTGAAATTTACCCTTCCCCGGGTCAGTTAGGCTCTGATGATTTCCGAGCACATTGGACTGTGGTTTGTTTATCCTGAGGGCAGACTTTGTTAAGGAGAACAGTGTGGTCTTGTGTATTTCAAAGTGGGTCCATTTACCCTTCCTCTACCACAAGTTAGAGGGGATTTTTTCTGTGATATTTGCTGTGGCAATCTGGTTGAGTTGCTGGAAGTAAATCTTGCAATACAGCAGGGGTTTCCCTATAAGTTTAATTTTTATTTATTTAAACATTTATTTTTGACTGTGTGGTCTTCATTGCTGTGTGGGCTTTCTCTTTGTGGGCAAATGGGGGCTACTCTCTAGTTGTGGTGTGTGGACTTCTCATTGCAGTGGTTTCTCCTGTTGTAGAACACAGACTCTAGGACCATGCACTTCAGCAGTTGTGACTCCAGGTTCTAGAGCACAGGCTCAGTAGTTGTGGTGCAGTCTTAGTTGCCCTGCAGCATGTGGGATTTTCCCATATCAGGGATTGAACCCATGTTTCTTGCATTGGCAGGCAGATCCTTTACCACTGAGCTGCCAAGGAAGTACGCCCACCCAGACTTTTCAGATTTCAGAGTTGCTGCACTGAGCTCCTGGCAATTTGTCAATCACAGTTTGGATTTCCTACCCTGGCTCTGGTTCCAGAGGCAGCTTCCTCCCCTCCATGTCTTCTCTGATGATGAGTTTTTATTCCCTGTATTTGTTTGTCTGCCCATCTTTCCAATCATGAGGGTGGTGGTCTTCTTTCCTCTCTTATGGGTCCTATCAGTTCAGTTCAGTTCAGTCGCTCAGTAGTGTCTGACTTTTTACAACCCCATGGACTGCAACATGCCAGACCTCCCTGTCCGTCATCAACTCCTGGAGCCTACCCAAACTCATATCCACTGAATTGGTGATGCCATCCAACCATCTCATCCTCTGTCATCCCCTTCTCCTCCTGCCTTCAATCTTTCCCAACATCAGGGTCTTTTCCAATGAGTCAGCTCTTTGCATCAGGTGGTAAAAGTATCGGAGTTTCAGCTTCAACATCAGTCCTTCCAATGAACTCCCAGGACTGATCTCCTACAAGAGTTATTTTCTTTTTTGACTTTGTTCATATTTTCATTTGTTAGGATGGAGTAGCAACTTCCAAGCTCTGGACATGCAAAACTGGAACAATCCTGACATATGCTGTCATATTCAGAAAACAGTGAGGTGATGTGGAGGCCTTATGTAACTTCACCTTAACTTGTCTCAGTTTGCAGGGTCCCATGGTATGGTCATAATTTGACAGAAGTTTCATATTTCTCTTGTATGCTGCTTGAATTTTTTTTTCAGCTAATATATATAAGGTAAAAGATTAAAAATATAACCTACTTTTCTTGATATTGTTGTTCAGTTGCTAAGTCATGTCTGACTCTTTGTGACCCCCATGGCCTGGAGTACTCAAGGCTTCCTTGTCCTTCACCATCTCCTGGAGTTTCCTCAAATTCATGTCCATTGAGTCGGTGATCCTATCCAATCGTCTAATCTTCTGTTACCCTGTTCTCCTGTTCTCAATCTTTCCCAGCAACAGTCTTTTCCAATGAGTTACTTCTTTGCATTATGTGGCCAAAGTATTGGAACTTCAGCTTTAGCATCCATCCTTCTGATGACTATTCAAGGTTGATTTCCTTTAGGATTGACTGGTTTGATCTCCTTGCAGTCCCTTGGACGCCAATACCACAAATCAAAAGCATCAATTCTTTGGTGCTCAGCCTTCTTTATGGTCCATCTCTCACATCCATACATGACTACTGGAAAAACCATAGCTCTGACTATGTGGACTATCAAACCTATTTTAGTACAGTGATGTCTTTACCTTTCAATATACTGTCTAGGTTTGTCATAGCTTTCCTTCCAAGGAGCAGGCGTCTTTTAATTTCATGGCCACAGTCACCGTCCTTAGTACTTAAATATTCAGTATTTAAGTAGAACATCCTTTGTAGGTAAGGCCCTTATAAAGCCTTTTAAGGGCTCAAAGCAACAACAACAAAGAAATAACAATTTCATATTAAAGTATATTGTCTTTATTTTTAAAATACCATGGAAAAGATTTGGCCACTATGAGATCTATGAAAGGTTTCCTCCTGATAACTGAAGTCATTGTGTTTTGTTTGTTGTTCACACAGTCAAAACATACAGTGATTTCTCTATTGTGTTCTTCTCATGGTTCTCTTAACATATGGCAGATGTAACATATCCATGCCTCTGATTTTATTAGAAGAATGGCCAACAAAAAAACAATGGGTCTTATATGCATAATATTTATATGCACTTAAAAATAAATAACATGAGTTTTTCATTTTCATGTCTTGAGTATTATTGATCTGAATATCAAAAAGGTTCAGGTGTAAGTTTAAATTAATTTGGGGGAAAATGCTTTTTATTTAACAATTATTACTCTGGTTTAGCTTTTACATTGGAAGATATAAGACACATTTGATCAAATTTATGACAGCTTATTTAGTATAATATGCTAGACTCTATTAAAGTAATTTGAATAATTTATTTTAAGCAATGCAATTGTACTGTGCAAATGAACTTTCAAAGTTCATGGAAAAAGCGTGAGACAAGTTGAAAAGGGATAACTATGCCAGATGTTCTGTTGCCTGTATTGCCAGGATCTCAGGACTTGATAATGAGCATATAAGGTCATAGAGGATTGTAAAGGATTAAGAAATATCATTACAAGTTATGATATTAAAAAGAGAAGAGAACAAAAATAAGATTCATGCCAACATTATCATTGTTTTATTTAATTTTTAAGGATTCTTGTTTTTAGAGCAGTTTTAAGTTTATAGCAAATTGTAACGGTACAGAGCTGTTCCATACTCCTATCTTCCACACATATATTATTCCCTTGTGTATGTGCTTGCTAAATCACTTCGATTGTGTCTGTCTCTTTGTAATCTTATGGACTGTAACCTGCCAGGGTCCTCTGCCTATGGGATTACACAGGCAAGAATACTGGAGTGGGTTGCCATTTCTTCCTCCAGGGCATCTTCCCAAGCCAGGGATCAAACCTGTATTAGTCCCTTAAAACCCTGTTATCAGCATCACTCACCAAATGCTACATTTTTTTGTTTTTTTAACCAAGGAAAGATGTTCATTGTCATAATCACCCAGAGTCAGTGGTTTACATTATGTTTAACTCTTGGTTTTGGACATTCTCTGTATAACAGATACGATTCATTACAGTTTCTTACAGAATATTTTCACTGCCCCCAAAATCTTTTGTGCTCTCCTACCCCACCCCTGACAACCACCAGTCTTTTTATTGTCTGCATAGTTTTTCCTTTTCCAGAATGTCATATAGTTAGTATCATACAGTAAATAACATTTCCAGATTGCCTGACTTCACTTAGTTATATACATTTAAGTTTCCCCTATGTCTTTTCATGGCTTGACAGCTCATCACTTCTTATCCCTGAAATAATAGTTGTCTGAGTATACCACAGTTTGTTCATTTACCAACTGAGGGGATATCTTATTTCAAAGTTTTTCTAATTAGGAATAGAGCTGCTATAAATAGGCATGTATAGACTATTGCACAGGTATATGTTTCAACTCCTCGGGGTAAATACCAAGGAGCTTGATTGCTAAATAATATGATAAGCATGTATTTGTGGTGGTTTGGCCACTAAGCCATGTCTCCCTGAGACTCCATGGACCATAGCCTGCCAGTCTCCTCTGTCCATGGGATTTTCCAGGCAAGAATACTGGAGTGGTCTAGCTAATTTTTTTTTAAATAAATTGTTGTCTGATATTTACTCCCCAGTTAAATTCAAATACTTTAAATCAAGACAGGTTATCAGAGGAGTGGCGATTAATTCATACAATCAAGTACATAGACTCTTACCCTTGTATTTTTTACCTCTATGAGCTATTAATGACCATGATCTATAAGAAATTTTCTAGTAGCTTCTAGGTTGTTTGGGATCCCAAAGTGACCCCCCTCCCAGTCATATTAAACTATTATCTTAGTTTTGTCATGTTCTTGGGTAACGTGTGTGCATGTAAACTTTGAGAGGTCTCATCCCCCTGTAGGCGAGGTACACAGAGCAGTGGCAGTGCGAGAGGGGAGGAGCTTCTTTATGGTTGGATGTGAGTCTCTTTGCCGTGATGCGGGAGGGGGAGGACTGCCCAACGGTGCTGGTGCAGCAGAGCCTGCGGGACCCTGTCAGCTTTCCCACGGCCTCACCTGTCCAAGGAAAGCACCTGATTTTCCTGTACCTGAGAGTCAGATCTGTCTATCAGCTCAATAAAGCCAATGCCTCTTGACTGAAAGCAGTCTTTTAATTTTGAGAGAAGGGCACCTGTGTTACACTTAGCTTTGACTGTATGGCCTCTCTCAGGTAGGACAGTGGACACTTCAGCAGATGATGGTGTTACCAGAATCCCTCCAAGACAAAATCACTGACTCCCCCAGTCAAATGCCAAGATGCTATATAAGCCACCCCACAGAACTCAAAAACCCCCTGAGGAGAAAGAAATAGCAACAACAAATGGGGATGGGAAACATATTGATATGACTAAATTTTCACCTAAGAGAGAGGTTAAATTGAACTTTACATATAGCCATATTTCATGTAAAACTGATTCTTGTGCACTGGAAAATTGTGTGCACAATATATAGCAAACATGGAAATCGAGACTATGTCATATTTTTGTCAAATAATTAAGCAATTGTTTGTCTAATTACTGTCATGCTGATAAACAGTGTCCTGTTTCTTAGTGTTTCCAACTTTCCACTGGATAGTATACTTACCTTGTAATTTGGGAAGTGCATTGACTTATTCTTCTCAGCTACTACAACAAAATACCAAAGACGGGTGGTGGTAACAACAGAAATTTGTTTCCTCACAACTCTGGAAGCTAGAAGCCTAAGATCAAGGTGCCCTTGGTGTTTGGTGAGACCCTTTTTCCTGGCTTGCAAACCACAGCCTTGTTGCTGTGTGTCCTTACCTGGCCTTTCCTCTGTGAACTCACACACAGTGCCATTGTATCATGAATCAGTAATATCCTTATGACCTCATTTAACCTCAATAATCTCCTTAAAATCCTTTTCCAAATACAAACACCTTGAGGGGAAAGACTTCAACATGTGAATGTTGAGAGCATACAACTCAATCTCTAGCACACATTTTTGGACAGACTGTTACATGCTCACTTGTTAGCCTCTAGGCCAGAATGTAAGGTAAATCTTGTCCTTTGTACACACATCATGGTGACCAGTGCTAGGACATCCTGAGAGACACTTGTAATTCCACCTCCAGATCAACTGCCAACATGCAGCAATTCATAGAGAATGTTGTGGCTATCATTTCTTCAGTGTCTGGTGTCATGGAAGAAGTTTGAGATGGCTGCTGCTGCTGCTATTGCTAAGTCACATCAGTCATGTACAATTCTGTGCGACCCCATAGATGGCAGCCCACCAGGTTCTCCAGGCAAGAATACTGGAGTGGTTTGCCATTTCCTTCTCCAAAATTTGAGATTAGGGTCTTAAAAAATAATATTTTCATTTGTTTGTAGTTTTTTTTGTGAAGTGAAATTTATTCCCTCTAAGCCTGGGTGAACTATTATCAGGAAGCCTGGCAGGTGTTCCACTCTGCTAATGGAAGTATCCATGATGACTCTTATCTTCTCTATATTACAAGTTCTTTTTATTTATGTTTTCAGTTCAGTTCAGTCTCTCAGTTGTGTCCGACTCTTTGCGACCCCATGAATCACAGCCTGCCAGGCCTCCCTATCACCAACTCCTGGAGTTCACTCAAATTCATGTCCATCGAGTCGGTGATGCCATCCAGCCATCTCATTCTCTGTCGTCCCCTTCTCCTCCCACCCCCAATCCCTCCTAGCATCAGACTCTTTTCCAGTGAGTCAACTCGTCGCATGAGGTGGCCAAAGTATTGGAGTTTCAGCTTCAACATCAATCCTTCCAATGAACACCCAGGACTGATCTCCTTTAGAATGGACTGGTTGGATCTCCTTGCAGTCCAAGGGACTCTCAAGAGTCTTCTCCAACACCACAGTTCAAAAGCATCAATTCTTCGGTGATCAGCTTTCTTCACAGTCCAACTCTCACATCCATACATGACCACGGGAAAAACCATAGCCTTGACTAGATGGACCTTGGTTGGCAAAGTAATGTCTCTGCTTTTTAATATGTGACATTTATGTTTTAATATGTGACATTCTCTGAGGATCAGATGAATTTGGGAATAGACCAAATAATATTTTTTCTGTAACTTATCTCTGATCTCTCCCAAATTTGATTAAATTATATAAAAATTTTTGTAGGTTAAATCTTTATGATTTTTTTTCCAGTTGCCTCAAATCCTGGCGATTCTGTTCATTTCAATAAATATTTAAGAATATGTATACCAGGTCTTTTAGACTTTTCATTTTTCTTTTACTTAGGCTTCTTTTGTTATGGATGGAAGGGAAAACCACTGTAAATAGCATTGAGATACAGAGATTATTGAGTAATAAAATATGACCCAACCCCTGGGGTATAATTGAACAGAAACCACAAAATTGTATCTCATTTCAGCTCTTCTCTGCATTCCTGCTTCATGCTATGATAGCCCCACTAGAGACACTTGTGCTAAGCAGGATAAGGATACTTAGCTGAGAGAGTAATGCCATCTGATACAATAGAGACAGGTCTTAGAAAAGGGTGACCAAGGCTGGTTAGGCATCATGTCCTTCAAGTACAACCCTGCCCTTGGAAACACAAGCTGCTCATGTGTTCTGAGCTCTCTGTGGATATTCTGTATCACTGGATCTATTACTGCTCACTTCCAGTATTCATCTCCAGGATTCTTAGATTAACCAAGCCTAAGACGAGTTGACTCACTGGAAAAGACTCTGATGCTGGGAAAGGTTGGGGGCGGGAGGAGAAGGGAACGACGGAGAATGAGATGGCTGGATGGCATCACCGACTCTGTGGACATGAGTTTGAGTGTACTCCGGGAGTTGGTGATGGACAGGGAGGCCTGGCGTGCTGTGATTCATGGGGTCGCAGAGAGTCGGACACGACTGAGCGACTGAACTGAACTGAAGATCAACCAAGCCTATTTCTAAACAAACTCTAATGTATCACTGAAAACTGCTATCTCCCACCCTAATTTCTATTTTGTTCTGCCATTGACTAGGCTTTACCATCATTGAATCTAACAACAGTAAGAACTTTACCACTGTCTTGGACGTCTTACCAAAGCATTTAAGAAATATTTTGTTTTTACCATAAAGATGTCATTTTCCTGGGAGAACAAGCCACCTAGACCATTTCTCAGCTTCATCCTGAAAGTAACACATGCACTAAATTCCAGCAACTATCATGGGTTCTCAGAAAAAATATTGCCACTAAAAATCTCCAGAACTGTCACCCCAGATTTATAGATGAAGAACAATAAAAGTCTAACATTATACTCAAGCTCCTTGAGAGTAATATCTTATGTTGCAATTTGTATCTCCCAATCCTGGCATGTTGCTTGACATGTATATAAGCTCGATAACTGAAGGTATATGCTATATTTCTAAACAAACTGAAAATATTCTTCAGAATTAGTCAAAATGATTGGTAATAATTAAAAAGTCAAGAAAATGAGTTATATGTCTCAGCTGTACTACTGTGTATCACTGTCAGTTTTTAATGTTTATTAATTTTTGAATTATATGCAAAATTTTAAGTGAGGAATTTTAAATAAAAAAACTTGCTTAGCATTTTAAAGGCATATTTTCCAAAATAATATAAAGAAAAATATATCTTCTGAATTTTTCAGTTCAATGCTCCTCATGTGTTCAGATATATTCAGTTGTTCTATCTAAAACTAAAGGTAATTTCTAAATGGAATTTCCTAGTCTTGTATCAAAATAAAAAGTTTGTATAGTAGACTGCATCTTTAAAATTTTAATAACTTTAAGTACATCAGAGAAGATATTAACAGAGCATACTATGTGTTTTTTCTTTTTCTAAACTTTTTAATTCCTTCTAGTAACAGTTAAACTTCTTCATTAATTATTCACTCCTTCATCAGTTACAGCTCGGGAAAAATAGTCTTGAGGATTCACTGGAGCCTATTGTACAGAGTGAAGTAAGCCAGAAAGAAAAACACCAATACAGTATACTAACACATATATATGGAATTTAGAAAGATGGTAACGATAACCCTGTATGCGAGACAGCAAAAGAGACACAGATGTATTGAACAGTCTTTTGGACTCTGTGGGAGAGGGCGAAGGTGGGATGATTTGGGAGCATGGCATTGAAACATGCATATAACCATATGTGAAACAGATCACCAGTCCAGGTTCGATGCATGAGACAGGGAACTCAAAGCCAGTGCACTGGGACAACCCTGAGGGATGGGATGGGGAGGAAGGTGGGAGGGGGTTCAGGATGGGGGACACATGTACACCCATGGCTGATTCATGTCAGTGTATGCCAAAAATCACCACAATATTGCAAAGCAATTAGCCTCCACCCATTCTAAAGGAGATCAATCTTGGGTATTCATTGGAAGGACTGATGCTAAAGCTGAAACTCCAATACTATGGCCACCTCATGCGATCAGTTGACTCACTGGAAAAGAGTCTGATGCTGGGAGGAATTGGGGGTGGGAGGAGAAGGGGACGACAGAGAATGAGATGGCTGGATGGCATCACTGACTCGATGGACATGAGTTTGAGTGAGCTCCGGGAGTTGGTGATGGACAGGGAGACCTGGCGTGCTGTGATTCATGGGGTCACAAAGAGTCGGTCACGACTGAGCGACTGAACTGAACTGAACTGTAAGTAAATAAATCAATTTAAATGAGAAAATAAAGAGATTTAGTAGGCATGTGTGAGGAGCATCAACTATAAAATTTTCACATCTGGGTCATCAAGTGTTGGTTACAATGTAGACCATATGCCAATAGACTAGGAAGATAAAGCCTTTAAGATTAATTGTGTGTCAAGAGAATACCTGCCCACATGATGTAACAAAAGTTAATTATTCATCAACAGTTCAGATATTTTTCTGCTTTCAGTTTTACAAATTCAGCTTTGACATTCAGATAGGGAAATAAACTTAGCAATATTGTGAAACTGAGAAATTCTCACACACTAACAAATCATCTATGCTTTGACTCAGTTACATTTTTCAACAACAGAATTATCCCAAACTCATGTCAACTAAAACATATTTACACTGAAAGAAATGATGATGAACCAAAGGGGTCATTCAAAAATTAACTTGGAAATTAACATGGAAGTTGACTATTATAAACTGTTTACTCTTGCTTTGTTACCTTTAATTATACATTTAGTTGAAAAACCACAATCTGAAGGAACATTTTATAATGCAAATCCAAATTAAGTATCAGAAATAAGGAAACACAAAAGCACTCAGCCCAAACTCTGAACTCTCAGTTCCTGACTTTCATTTCTCCAGGGATCTTTTCCCCTAACACACCCCATCCATGACTACTATAATGATGCCCAAGATGTTATCAGTAGGAATAACCACATCATTTTGTGGTATTTATATCAGGCCTCGTTTCTGTTAATATCACTTTACATCTTTCCAATTACTTACTCTAGCATTTTTAATCCCCAAATCTACAAAGCCATAAGATTTTCAATACAATATTCACTCTGCTCTGTAGCTCTCTTTCTCGTTTAACCTAATTTAGATTCCACATTTACTATAATCAACCTTCTTGCCACCCTACTGCCACCTTACTTTACTGGAAAAAAAAAAAGGAAACAAAGCAACCAGTTCTCACTGTCTACCATTTTTTTGGTTTCTGCCACACAGTGAAGGTGGCTGGAGAAAAGTATAGAAAGAAGTTCAGTATGTTGCTAGTCAAGCTCTGTTCTGTTCACCATACCATAGGCCAATGAATCAGGAGACAAGTTGTTGAGACAAGGAATAATCACTTCATTCAGAAAGCTAGCTGACTGACAGGAAGGCAGACTAATGTCCTAGAGAGCCATCTTACTCCAATAAAGTTAAGGTTTCTTTTATATTGAAAGGAGATTGGGAGTGGTTGGTTGGTGCACACATTTTTTCTGTAGGAATCCTTTGTTCTTGCAGCTGTCACAATGTTCCTATAAACCTCCAAGACAAATGCTATTCTGTGTTCTACAATTTATCATCTCTACACTAATGTAGATGTAGAAGCGCTTATACTCTTAAAGGTCAGAGCCTAAGAATAGGCTACCTTGTAAATTTCAGGGTATAGGCAACATTCTTTACTAAAAGCAAAAGTAATAGAATACAAAGGTTAAAGTAAAAGAAACATATCTATTGTAGAATCAGATTTATCCATCCCTTTTACAACTCAGTTGCTTTCTGTTGAGAAAGTTGCATCTCACATTGGCCTTCAGCTTGCCTGAGGACTTTCTGTAATACACTCATTTTCCTACTACCACAGAGCTCTAGCACAGTTTCACCACTCTTCTCACAACCCCAAAAATCTCTTCACACTTCTCATTCTAAATATATGTCATTGCTTCTTATTTCATAAGAAAAAAATAATGATCAGGAGAAATTTATCTAATTGCATTGTTATAAAACCTGTTAACCTCTATCTAAATGCAAGGAGATCCAACCAGACCATTCTAAAGGGGATCAGTCCTGGGTGTTCAGTGGAAGCACTGATGCTAAAGCTGAAACTCCAATACTTTGGCCACCTCATGCAAAGAGTTGACTCATTGGAAAAGACTGATGCTGGGAGGAACTGGGGGCAGGAGGAGAAGGGGACAACAAAGAATGAGATGGCTGGATGACATCACCAATTCGATGGACATGAGTTTGAGTGAACTCCAGGAGTTGGTGATGGACAGGGAGGCCTGGCGTGCTGTGATTCATGGGGTTGCAAAGAGTCAGACATGACTGAGTGACTGAACTGAACTGAAACACTTATCATTTTGCTTCCCTTCTGTTATTCTGGATTAAATGCCTCTGTTCTATACAATGAACACTTCACTAGAACTTCCAATTTCAGTTTCCAAAGTCCCTAATGATCTCCACATCAAATAAACATCTGAACAGACACCTCAGCAGCATAAACACAGTGGACCACCTCTTCTTTCTTGAAATGTTTTCTTTTGTGAAAGGATGCCATGCTGTTCTTCTTTTACTAATATTGTTTATGCCCTCTGTATCTCTTTTTCCAAACAGCTTTTTTACTTTCTAGAATGATCAGGACTCAGCCCTTAATTTTGATCTGTTGTCTATCTAAATTTAATCTGAAATTTTACTCAACCAGTCCCTTGGCTTTCAACAGAAACAGTTAATTTTAATGCCACAAATTTACATTTTATACCTATATACCAGATTCATATCCAGTTGATGAGGTTATATTTCTCTTAGATATATAATAAATTTAAAAGTCATGAAAGAACATTTTGCTTCACTTGAATCTGAAAAGTAAAAATCTGAATTGACTCAAGTTCTTGCTCCTGCAAATGAAACATGGAAATTTAGTCTCTTGGTTTGGGGGGAAAGAAAAAGTTATCTTGGATTTGGGGGTGGGAGGAAAGGTGAATTTGCATTAGCTTCCCTTTATCATAGTCCAGAAAAGTCTCAACTTTGTTTTAATCTAATTACAGGTTGGTTGCATTTCCTAAAAAGGTCTGTTGGTAAGAACTTGCTGCTGAAGCATCAAGAAGCTTGTGCCTCAGGAAGAACGTGATCCTTCTGGAGAGAATGGAATGTTTAGCATCCTATATCTTGTGACCATGACTTTTACAGGAGTTCAGTTCAGTCGCTCAGTGGTGTCTGACTCTCTGCAACCCCATAGACTATAGCACACCAGGCTTCCCTTTGAGGGAGAACAGAATTTTATTCTCCTATTTTTTGCTTTCCAAGTACAAATTCTGACATCTCACTTACTCGGCATGCTTCTTTAGTAACCATTCCCACTCAGTTAATAACACCACCATTCATTCTGTTATTTAGTTCTAAAACTTTAGGATCATTCATTAGTTAGGTTTTTTCATAAACTCATTTTATATGTAATAGTTGATTCTCTTTATTCTCAGTAGTTAGGTTTTACAAAGTCACCAGAAACAGAACACTGAATTAATGACTGCTAAATCATTAATCTCAGAGGAATTAATGATTATATAACCTGAATCTCGCAGGGTTAGGTCCCTGTGAGATTCTGGTTATAATATACTCATTAACCAGTCAATACATAACATCATTTTGTGTATTTCTTATTTACTTAACATATATGTAGATTCCGTACTGAAACCATGGCCAGTGACACTTAAGTCATGCTTGAAAGAAACTTACATAACACATACATTTCCTCCGTAACACCTGTCAGGCTTGCTGTGCTTAGTAAAATTATACAGCAGTTCAGCATGAATAAATAGCACAGAAATGTGAAAACAACACACTAGACTGCAGAAGGATTCTTGTTTACAATGTGAAGGCTGAAACAGGAAGGCAAAGTACCAGCCTGTGCTTGGGAACTTGTGGGAACTTGGGAACAAAAAAGCAATACTTTTTTGTCACTCTACTCATGAGTATTTCTGCAAATACCAGTACTTAGAGAATATTGACTTTGATGTTACAAATATTCTTGACTAGGAAAATGCACAAATAAAGAATATGTGAATAATGAGTGTCAATTGAATATATGAAGTTATGTAGAAAGATACATGTTTTGTTTTGTTTTCATGGTTGACTAGCAATTTAATTTGGGGTCATTTCTTTTATGAGTTGAATTTCTCCAAAATTTGTGTTGAAATCCTAACTTCCAGTGTCTAAGCATGTGATCTTATTTGGAAATAGGGCCATACAGATATAGTTAAGTTAAGGTCATACTGGAGTAGGGTAGTTCCTAATCCAGTATGACTGGTGCCCTGATAAAAAGAAAATTTGGACACAGACACACACACACATAGAATGCCATGTGAGAATGAAGGCAGAAACTGAACCAATGTAGCAAAAGCTAAGAAACACCAGAGACTTCTAGCAAACTCTTGGAAACTAGGTGAAAGGCAAGGAACACATTCTCTCTCAGAGCCTTAAGACGGAGGCTTAGTTCAGTTCTGGTCTTAAAGACAGTGCTTCTAAGAGTTGCAATTGCAAACTACTTTTGATTTAAAATTAATATTCATCAAAGGGCTTCCCTTGTGGCTCACATGGTAAAGAATCTGCCTGCAATGTGGGAGACCTGGGTTTGATTCCTGGGTTGGGAAGATCCCCTGGAGAAGGGATCAGCAACCCACTTCAGTATTCTTGCCTGTTCAGAGGAGCTACAGTCCATGGATTGCAAAGAGTTGGAAATGACTTCAGTTCAGTCTCTCAGTCTTGTCCAACTCTTTGTGACCTCATGGACTGCAGCACACCAGACCTCCCTGTCCATCACCAACTCCAGGATTATTGTTTGTAGATTTTTTGATGATGGCCATTCTGACTGGTGTGAAGTGATAACTCATTGTAGTTTGGATTTGCATTTTTATAATAATTAGTGATGTTGAGCTTCTTTTCATGTACTTTTCGCCATCTATATGTCTTCTTTGGATAAATGTCTATTTAGATTTTCTGCTCATTTTTTGATTGGGTTCTTTTATTTGACCTAGAGGTGCATGAGCCTATTTTAATCCATTGTCAGTTGCTGGGTTTGCAAATATTTGCTTCCATTCTGTGGGCTGTACTTTTTGTTTTATGGTTTCCTTTGCTTTGCAGAAGCTTTTATTTTTAATTAATTGTTTATGTTTCATTTTTATTTTCATTATTCTTGGAGGTGTATTAAAAAAGATATTGCTGTGATTAGTGTCAGAGTGTTCTGCCTATGACTTCCTCTAAGAGCTTGATAGTGTTTGGACTTATATTTAGGTCTTTAATCCACTTTGAGTTTATTTTTCTGTATGGTGTTAGGGAGTGGTCTATTTTCATTTTTATACATGTAATAGCCCAGTTTTCCCAGCAACACTTATTGAAGAGCTACATTAAAACAGGGATTGAATCATTTCCCCTTTCCTATTCAAGAGCAAACTTATTCTAATTAAAATCATAGGTATTATCTTATTTAAATCATCATATAAAAAACGTAAAACTTGTCACTATATTATGATAAGTAATCTTTGCTTTCACTCTGTACTGTTTCACAACATCATTCCATTGTTTTCTTCAAGTATTTGTTGTTGTTCAGTCCCTAAGTCGTGTCCAACTCTTTGTGACCTCATGGACTGGAGCATGCCAGGTTCCTCTCTCTGTCCTCCACTATGTCTCAGAGTTTGCTCAGATTCATATCCATTGAGTTGGTGATGCTATCAAACCATCTCATCCTCTACTGTCCTCTTCTCCTTTTGCTTCCCATCTTCCCCAGCATCAGGGTTTTTCCATTGAGTTGGCTCTTCACATCAGGTGGTCAAAGTATTAGAGCTTCAATTTCAGCATCTTTTTCAAGTATGATTTATTGTTTTATCATTTGACATTCCACTACTATTGAGAAAATTACTGATACCTGAGAACCAGATCAGTATCATTTACTTTTTTTTATTTTTTGATAAACTTCTTTTTAGAACAGTTCGGATTTAAATGTTAAAATTCACATATATCCCATGCTGTTTCCCCTATAAACATCTTTTATTAATGATATATTTATTATAATTAATGACTCAGTATTGATCACTATTTCCAGCTGAAGTCAAGATTGCATTCAAATTTCTGTCCCAGGATACCTCCTGTCATTTACATCTTGTGTCTCCAGTGGTTTCCTACTGTATGTTAAGGTTTCTCAGGTTTTCCTTATTTTTCATGACTTTGACCATTTGTACAAGTACTAGTTAGATACATTGTAGGCTTTCATTCTATTAGAATAAGGATAATGTTTTTCTCATGATTAGATGTTACAAGCTTTGGGAGGGAAGTTCAGTTCAGTTCAGTCACTAAGTCATGTCCGACTCTTTGCAGCCCCATGGACTGCAGCAAGTCAGGCCTCCTTGTCCATCACCAACTCCTGGAGTATACTAAAACTCACGTCCGTTGAGTCGGTGATGCCATCCAACCATCTTATCCTCTGTCATCCCCTTCTCCTCCCGCCTTCTATCTTTCCCAGAATCAGGATCTTTTCAAATGAGTCAGCTCTTCACATCAGGTGGCCAAACTATCGGAGTTTCAGCTTCAACATCGGTCTTTTCAGTGAATATTCAGGAGTGATTTCCTTTGGGATGGACTGGTTGGAACTCCTTGCAGTCCAAGGGACTCTCAAGAGTCTTCTCCAATACCACAGTTCAAAAGCATCAATTCTTTGGCACTCAGCTTTCTTTATAGTCCAACTCTCACATCCATACATGACTACTGGAAAAACCATAGCCTTGACTAGACGGACCTTTGTTGGCAAAGTAGCGTCTTTGCTTTTTAATATGCTGCCTAGGTTGGTCATGACTTTTCTTCCAAGGAGTAAGCCTCTTTTTATTTCATGGCTGCAGTCACCATTTGGAGTGATTTTGGAGCCCCTAAAAATAAAGTCTGCCACTGCTTCCACTGTTTCCCCATCTATTTGCCATGAAGTGATGGGACCAGATGCCATGATCTTAGTTTTCTGAATGTTGAGTTTTAAGCCAACTTTTTCTCTCTCCTCTTTCACTTTCATCAAGAGGCTGTTTAGTTCTTCTTTACTTTCTGCCATAAGGGTGGTGTCATCTGCATATCTGAGGTTATTGATATTTCTCCCAGCAATCTTGATTCCAGCTTGTGTTTCATCTAGCCCAGCGTTTCTCAGAAGGTACTCTGCATATAAGTTAAATAAGCAGGTGACAATATACAGCCTTGATGTACTCCTTTTCCTATTTGGAACCAGTCTGTTGTTCCATGTCCAGTTCTAACTGTTGATTCCTGACCTGCATACAGGTTTCTTAAGAGGCAGTTCAGGTGGTCTGGTATTCCCATCTCCTTCAGAATTTTCCACAGTTTATTGTGATCCACACACAATAAACTGGGAGGGAAGATGATGGGTTAAAATATCATTTTATCTTATATCAAGAATAATCCTATCAACATGATTTACTGATGTTAATGTTGGCCTTTATTATCTGGCTAGAGTGTGTTTGCCAGGCTCCTCTACTGTAGAGTTACTTTTTCTATGCCATTTCCATTGTGCAATCTTTGGAAGAAAGTCAATATGCACTAGCCAGATCTTAAGGAGTAGGTATAATTCTACTCCTTCGAGTGGAATATTTGCACATATTATTTGGAATTTTTCCCCATGAGAGACTGATATTTTCTCTATATGAATAAATCATATAGTAGTCTAAGTTCTTCTGGAAAGATTAAAACATTATTTCTGTTAAAATGAAAGGCTTTTACAGTTTCCCCAGATAGGACATCATGGATCTAGTCTTTTCATAGGAAAAGATAGAAATAAAAATGCTTAAAGAAAAGAGTTTAAGCAATATATTCCAAACACAGTATGGGTTAAACTTCAAAGTTTAATCATGCTTTCAACATGTCACACGTTTCAAGTTATATGAAATCTCCAAACAATTTTAGTATGTGCATATCAGAAGTTCTTTCTCAATATATTGATATCTAAAAAATTGAACATCATGATGAAGTTCTTATATCTGATTGCTTTTCTTCAAGCCATGATCTTTTGCACTTTAACCTTTCAACATACAGACTTTTGCTTGCCGTATAGAAAACAAAACAAACATTAACTTTTAAAACTAGTAGACAGATAACACATCATTTTAATGAAAAAGTAATGCCTTTGGATTCTTTCAGAAACTATAACTATGTGAATAGTATGATCACATTTTGCTGAAAGTTGTGACTGGTGAGGGCTTTAAGTACATTACTAATAAAGAATTCTATAAACCATATGGTAAACATGTCTTCAATGAACATCTGCTGAAAACTTAGGATTGAGCAGATTTAAGGGAAGAAATGAAGGGGAAGAGTCTAGAACAGTGAAAGGTGGAAGTGAGAAATTCACCCTACATAGATATACATCTTTCTTTTTGTGGTAATATTTATGGGTCAAACCATGTATCACAAATTTTTTTCAGGGATTTTCAATTGAGGAAGAATTAATTAATAAAAGAGAAAAATGAAAAGAAAACCAAAAAAATATATAACATCAATAATACTCAAGCTGGAGATACACAGTATTATCATGATAAGATTCTCAGAATTTTAGCTAGACATTTAAATTGCTAAATGTGAAAGATGTACAAACAATTTATGAACAAAATTTGTTAAGCATGATGTGTTTCATTTCTCTGCAGTGTAACTTTAGAGTATCACATAAAATGGCAGTATGGTATAGTGTATGCTATATATAGTATAGATTTATATTTTATAGGTAGTACATGATATATTTACATAGCTTTTTTCTTGTCATAACACATATTGCTTAGATAAACATAGAAGCTGATATATCTATTCTTAACATTTGGTATCGTTTCAAAGATTAATTGCTCATGTTACTTGTTGAAACATATGCCAAGAAAATAAGCACTGAATAAGATTTTACTTTGCATGCAAAATGAGGGATTCATTTAGAGATTAAAGCTTGAATGAATTTCTTTAAATGGCATTAATACAGATAGATTTTTCTTTTGAGGAAGGCATTTGTCACTGTGTTTCTTCCTGATAAAATTATACTGACATTAACCGTTCTGTTTTAGGCACATATTCTATAGATAGGAAGATTTAGGATGTGTTCTATTAAAGCAGCTTAGAAATGACTCTCACAGGTGAATGAGCACCAACACAGATATCCCTGTGACTAGCCTTGTATTTCCACTATAGTAATTTGCCAAGGAGACAATCTCATATATTCTTTTACTTCTCTGTACTTAGAAAAAAGAAGTTTTTATCAACAGGACTCTGTTTTTTGAAATGATGTAAATTTAAAAAAATCTGAGTATCTTGGCAGAAGTCAGTCCTTGAGATTATAATCATACTGGTTCACAATGGGAAAACAGGATTTGGTTTCAACCTGACACAATTGATTCACATTTGTTAACCTTAGAGTTGGCTTATTTCAATTGTGTATGGGTGTGTATGTAATACAATGCAATAGACAGTCATGTATTCATGTACTATGTTTAACTCACTGTTCTTGCTGTCAGTATGTAGATGTATCAGATAAGTGATATCCTTGAAGGATATTTTTGTTTTATAAGAGAGATGCTATAGCTGTATCCTATTCAGCAATTAGAAAAGTTACATTTGTAGACTTGACATTAAAGAGATGTTAGATAGTGAGGTGACTGTGAATACAAATGAGAGAATCACTGTAATGTAATATCTATTATTATCTTTATTATTAGAATAAAGTTGAAAAATAAAATGGCAGATGTGGATGGAAAGATTGAAAGTTTTAGGAAAGCCCTGAAAGCTCTAAGTTAAGAATGAGGAAGGATAAGATAACTTTACTATGTATAACATGTTAAGAAATTATTTATTTCTATTTAATTATTCCTTATAAAAATATGGCTGTAGAAACTTGTTCAAATGATGTACATGACCTATCAAGACTATAGGTCATGTACATCATTTGAACAAGTTTCTACAGCCATATTTTTATAAGGAATAATTAAATAGAAATAATTTCTTAACATGTAAAGAAAGCTGATCGCCGAAGAATTGATGCTTTTGAACTGTGGTGTTGGAGAAGACTCTTGAGAGTCCCTTGGACTTCAAGGAGATCCAACCAGTCCATTCTAAGGGAGATCGATCCTGGGTGTTCATTGGAAGGACTGATGCTAAAGCTGAAACTTCAATACTTTGGCCACCTCATGCGACGAGTTGACTCACTGGAAAAGATTCTGATGCTGGGAAATGTTGGGGGCGGGAGAAGAAGGGGACGACCGAGAATGAGATGGCTGGATGGCATCACCGACTCTGTGGATATGAGTCTGAGTGAAGTCCGGGAGTTGGTGATGGACAGGGAGGCCTGGCATGATTCATGGGGTCGCGGAGAGTCGGACACGACTGAGCTACTGAACTGAACTGAAATGAACTGAACCATATTTAACAAGTAAATTATTGCAACATTAGTGGTCAGGAAACATAAAAGGATTTATATAAATTCATATTAATTTGTATTTAATTCCATTTGATGTGTCTAATTTAGACATCTTGCCCCACTGGTAAGTTTTTCAAGTGAACTTTCTACGTATAAAACAATTTTGAATTGTGTTATTTAGTATTCTTATTTGAAAGGTAAAAACGGAAATGAGATGTTAACTGAGTTCAGTTCAGTTCGGTTCAGTCGCTCAGTCGTGTCCAACTCTTTGCGACCCCATGAATCACAGCACGCCAGGCCTCCCTGTCCATCACCAACTCCCGGAGTTCACTCAAACTCATATCCATTGAGTCGGTGATGCCATCCAGCCATCTCATTCTCTGCCGTCCCCTTCTCTTCCTGCCCCCAATCCCTCCCAGCATCAGAGTCTTTTCCAGTGAATCAACTCTTCGCATAAGGTAGCTAAAGTATTGGAGTTTCAGCTTTAGCATCAGTCCTTCCAATGAACACCCAGGATTGATCTCCTTTAGAATGGACTGGTTGGATCTCCTTGCAGTCCAAGGGACTCTCAATATATAATAGACTTTCAAAATCCTTGTCTTGGATTTTTGGAAGCACCATGTTATAGTTTAGAAAAGTAGAGAACTGAAAAGAGTGTTGCTCCTATCTTTGCAGAAAAGAAAAACAATTTGGATTAGCTGCAGATTTGTAGTTTTAGTGAGATTTGTGTACCTGTTCCAAAACTGACGCCACAGGGCAAATAACTATCACAAAATCTAAAGGGAAATAGGGATGGTGAGGTGAAAACAGGGCTGAGCATTTACATTAAGTCAAGCAGTCAAAAGGGATAAAAAGCCGAGCTGAGGAAAATATGAAACTCTTAATGAATAGTTAAAGAGAGAGGGTCAGGAAGATCCCCTGGAGGAGGAAATGGCAACCCACTCCAGTGTTCTTGTTGGAAAATCCCATGGACAGAGGAGCCTGGTGGGTTACAGCCCATGGGCCTGCAAAGAGTCAGACACAACTGAGCAAGTAAACACAACAGCAAGAAGGGTGAGTGTGGGTTAGGGAAAGAGATGTGAGGTCTCACACCTTCTCTTCCTCAGAGAAGTCAGAGTATCAGCTAAAGACTGAGGGAAATCCAAAAAAGGCTCACTCATGGCTCTGGCTGGGAAAAGAGATGGTGACCACCATCTAAATTAGATGCATCTTCCTATGTCCCTGTCAGAACAAAACCCTCAATTTGTAGGGAGAGGGACATCAAAGTGTAGCCTCAGTGCACAGGTAGAAATGCACCAAATCTGGCAAAGGCTTAGAGCAGAGTGAAAAAGAAGCTCTTCTGCTGGGGAAGAGGCCCAGACAAGACCCAGCACTCCATGGCAGAAATCCTGGTGAGGGTTGCAGACCTGAGATCCAAGTCATAGTGAATGTGTGACACTTGGTCAAGTCAGCCAGAACCTCCTCTCTAGCACACAGACCACCATGACAGCAAGGTTAAGTAAAATAACAGTGAAATGCATCTGGGATAGCTGCAGGAGTCAGTTTTTCTGGAGAAAACAAAATGAAGACTCAAAGGTAAACATGAGGCAAAAATGTCTCAGTAGAGAAACCCGTGTTATCTTCTACTTACATTGAGGGGAACCAGACCAACAACAAACTTTAAATACACTCTTTCTAGATTAACGTAAGACCTCAGATGGTAAAGAATCTTCCTGCAATGCAGGAGGACTGGGTTTGATCCCTGGGTTGGAAAGATTCTAGTCCATGGGGTCGCAAAGAGTTGGACATGACTGAGTGAGTTCCACTTCCACACTAAAAGCCTAACACATAAAAGAGGTGCCCATGTCCTATTATTAGCTGTTTTAAAATTTTACCACAATCTACTCTCATACAGAATATGTCCATATATATACGGGTGTGTATTTGGCACATGTGGCAACACACAGGCATCCACGCAGCTGAAGAGAAAAAGCAAGGAAGCAAGGACTCCTCATCTGGAAGGCAATTGGGATCAGACATACAGAGGAACAGGGATAAAACTCACAGAAGGCTTTTCAGAAATCATGTAATCAAGGAGGCAGCCGAACCTGCGTTGCCCAATCACTTACTTTCAAAATCTTTGTCTTATTTGACATTGGCTCCCTGAGATTCTCTACATAATCTCATGTATTTCCCAAAAGGTATATTAGCTATACTGGAACTCAAAAATCAACTTACAGTCTGGGTAGAAATTAAAACGTCCACCAAGTAGTGGTGAGGAATGTATGAGGTTATGCTCCTAAGGTCTTTAGGGATGATCTTTATTTAGGAGATATTAATCAGAAACTGCAGATGGTGACTGCAGCCATGAAATTAAAAGACAACTTGCTCCTTGGAAGAAAAGTTATGACCAACCTAGACAGCATATTAAAAAGCAGAGACATTACTTTGCCAACAAAGGTCCGCCTAGTCAAAGCTTTAGCTTTTCCAGTAGTCATGTATAGATGTGAGAGTCGGACTGTTAAGAAAACTGCACACTGAGGAATTGATGCTTTTGAACTGTGGTGTTGGAGAAAACTCTTGAAAGTCTCTTGGACTACAAGGAGATCCAACAAGTCCATCCTAAAGGAAATCAGTCCCGAATTTCCTTTCAGAAATCACTGGAAGGACTGATATCAAAGCTGAAACTCTAATACTTTGGCCACTTGATCCGAAGAGCTGACTCATTTGAAAAGAGCTTGATGCTGGGAATGACTGAAGGCAGGAGAAGGGGATGACAGAGGATGGGATGGTTAGATGGCATCACCGACTCAATGGACATGAGTTTGAGTAAGCTCTGGGAGTTGGTGATGAACAGGGAGGCCTGGTATACTGCAGTCCATGGGTACGCAAAGAGTTGGACATGACTGAGTGACTGAACTGAACTGAAATGAATGGAATCAGAAGCAAATTATGCTTTCTGCAGAAAAGCTTTTCAGTTTCTTTTGGGTTAACAGCAGTTCCATTGTTCCACTTATGGAAACCAGTCAAAGCTGTAGCATCATTAAAAATCGCATTCACAGACAAGTGATTGTCCCAGACAATTAGGCACCTGCGGTGTGCTGTGTGCAGAGAACGTGGCTGCCAGATATTCTCACCATGCAGACAACATGGTGAGAGATGGAAAGCGGATGAGTCTCCTGCAGGGAGGCAGTTTCCAATCTAGTTTGTAGATGTTAATAACTTCTGATTTCACTCAAATTTTTACTTGGTAATAGTGAATTACAGCTATTTCTAAAAATGTTGCTGTTGTTCAGTCCTTTAGTCATATCCGACTCTTTGCAGAGCCCATGGATTGCAGCACAGCAGGCTCCTTATCTTTCACCATCTCCCAGAGTCTGCTCAAATTCCCTGTTCATTCAGTCAGTAATGCCATCCAAGCATTTCATCCTCTGCCATCCCCTTCTCCTCTTGCCCTTAATCTTTCCCAGCATCAGAGTCTTTTCTGATGAGTCTACTCTTCACATTAGGTGACTAAAGTATTGGAGCTTCAGCTTCAGCATCAGTCCTTCCAATGAATATTCAGGGTTGATTTCCTTTAGGATTGTTGGTTGCATCTCCTTGCTGCCCAGGGGAATTAGGATCTTTTGTAAAAATAAAAGTTTAGCATTTATGCCAGATTGTGATCTGTGAAAATTTTCTAAAAATTGTCAGCTTTTCTAGAAACGGATTCATGTCAATGTATGGCAAAACCAACCAATATAATATTGTAAAGTAATTAGCCTCCAATAAAAACAAACAAAAAAAGAAACTGTCTCATATTGTCTGAATTTGACAAACATGCACTGTTAATATTTTGCATGATATTTTGGAATAAAGATGTAATAGTATTTATACTTTGTGAAATACTATATCATATGAAACTTCAGAAGCAGAAAAGCAGAAATGAAAGATTAATCAAGTAGATCATTTTGTACACATAATTCCAAGCATTTCATATCATAGAAATAAACTTAGGTGTACTAGCTGAGTTTTGCAGATTTCTTATGACTGACTTGGACCTAGACAAATGTGTTTTTTTTTTTAACCTTAATTGTGGGTATAGAAGTTTAGTGACAGAGCTTATACTTCAATTCATATGCTGTTTAAATTCTGCTTTTCCTTAATGCTGTTTTCAAATGACTTTTCCCAGTTTTTCTCTTTTTTTTTGTTTTCTATTTTTGTTTTATTTTTTTCAGATTCTACAATGTTAAGTTTTGTTTTTCTTTTTTTTTAATTTATTTATTTTAATTGGAGGTTAATTACTTTACATTGTTGTATTGGTTTTGCCATACATTGACATGAATCTTCCCCAGGTGTACATGTGTTCCCCATCTTGAACCCCCTCCCACATCCCTCCCCATCCCATCCCTCTGGTTCATCCCAGTGCACCAGCCCCGAGCATCCCGTATCATGCATTGAACCGAATTTATAGTTCTTCGTGTGTCTTTTTTCTATTTCTGATATTGAATATGCTTTTACAGTTCATATTTAATGTAATAATTCCCTTATACAATTGATTTTGAAAAGTATATTTACATGTCCATTAGAACTTTTCTTTCATGCTTTTATTAATAATCCTGGTGATTTCAGTTCAGTCAGTTCAGTTCAGTCGCTCAGTCGTGTCTGACTCTTTGCGACCCCATGAATCACAGCACGCCAGGCCTCCTTGTCAATCACCAACTCCCGGAGTTCACTCAAACTCATGTCCATTGAGTCGGTGATGCCTTCCAGCCATCTCATTCTCTGTCGTCCCCTTCTCCTTCTGCCCCCAATCCCTGTCAGCATCAGAGTCTTTTCCAGTGAGTCAACTCTTCTCATGAGGTGGCCAAAGTATTGCAGTTTCAGCTTTAGCATAAGTCCTTCCAATGAACACCCAGGATTGATCTCCTCTAGAATGGACTGGTTGGATCTCATTGCAGTACAAGGGACTCTCAAGAGTCTTCTCCAGCACCACTGTTCAAAAGCATCAATTCTTTGGTGATCAGCTTTCTTCACAGTCCAACTCTCACATCCATACATGACCACTGGAAAAACCATAGCCTTGACTAGACAGACCTTGGTTGGCAAAATAATGTCTCTGCTTTTTAATATACTATCTAGGTTGGTCATAACTTTCCTTCCATGTATATTAAATAATGATAACATTTGTGAGGTCCTCATTATGTAGCATTTCTGAAGTGCTTTAAGTGTGTGATGTTATTTCATCATCACAGTTATCCAGTGCAATAGGTAGTAGTATCTTTTGCATTTACAGATGAAGAAAGTGAGATATGGGTTAGAATTACTACCTGTTACTAAGGTTACCTACTTAACAACAGGTGGAGGTATGACGACATCAAATGGTGGTCAGCCTTCAAAGTCCTTACAGTATTACAGCACACACAAACCAAATTCAGTCATAAAAAATGTCATTGGTTCATAATATATTCCTGTATAGATTTCCATAATTATAACACAGAACATTCATATAATGATGACACTTTTTCTCAAATATACAAATAACAGTAAGTCTACATATGACATCAACACACAATTTTTTTATGTTCTTCAAAGTGTTGTATTATTTGGTTGTAAACAACATTTAATTCAAGAAAATTCAAGAATAGTAATGTATTAAGAAAAATGAGTAAAATATATTCTTCTGGACCCAAAAATGAGAGAACAGTTTCCTTTCCCACTCATTTGGGGGAGTTTATATGCTGGGTTGATTTTAAAATGTTATTAACATGGACCACAATTTTAGTAATTATCATAACTTCATTTTTAAGAAAAAATTCTCCTAAATACCGTTGAAGATATTCTCCATTATCTAATATATATTATTTTCAATGCCGCATTATTTAATCAAGTTTTTATGAAGCTGCTGACAGTTAAAATTCTGTGTCTGTCACAGGAATTTTAATGTGACATAGATAATTTATTCTTGATGTTGTACAGTTGCTCAGTTGTGTCTGACTCTGAGACCGCATGAAGTGCAGCATGCCATTATGTCACCGTCTATTAAAGAAATTAATGATCACTTTTTGAATGCAGCTTTGATGATTTGATTACAATTACAAATGATATTTGTAAGCTGTGATATGTCATATGTTCATTTCACTACCTAAGCCATTTACCTTCTCATAAATAATGTATGGCTCAAGCTATTTATTTGCTCTGTTTTAAGCTATATTTTCATGAAAATTCTCTTTTTAACAAATTTTTGAAAATAGAATCACTTAACCTTGAATTTTTTAAGTAAGTTGCAGTAAGTATAATCAAACACATGGAAAATTTCACAAATCAAGCAATTAGTTTAAAGGATTTTTCATAAAATGAACATCATCTTGTCTCAAATCTACATATCTAGAAATACAGTGTTTCCAGTACAAATAAGATTTCCATTTCAAAGTGCTATACAAAAAAAATAGAACTATAAAAAAAGATCTTCAGGACCCAGATAATCACGATGGTGTGATAACTCACCTAGAGCCAAATATGCTGGAATGCAAAATCAAGTGGGCCTTAGTAAGCATCACTATGAACAAAGTTAGTGGAGGTGATAGAATTCCAGTTGAGCTATTTCAAATCCTAAAAGATGATACTGTGAAAGTGCTGCACTCAATGCCAGCAAATTTGGAAAACTCAGCAGTGACCACAGACTAGAAAAGGTCAGTTTTCATTCCAATCCCAAAGAAAGGCAAGGCTGAAGAATGCTCAAACTACCGCACAATTGCACTCATCTCAGAAGCTAGCAAAGTACTGCTCAAAATTCTCCAAGCCAGGCTTCAACAATATGTGAACCGAGAACTCCCAGATGTTCAAGAAGGTTTTAGAAAAGGCAGAAGAACCAGAGATCAAATTGCCAACTAACGTTGGATCATCAAAAAAGGGAGAGAGTTCCAGGAAAACATCTACTCTGCCTTTTACTGTGTGGATCACAACAAATTTTGGAAAATTCTTAAAGAGATGTGAATATCAAACCACCTGACCTGTCTCCTGAGAAATCTGTATGCAGGTCAAGAAGCAACAGTTAGAACTGGACATGGAACAACAGACTGGTTCCAAATAGGAAAAGAAGTACGTCAAGGCTGTATATTGTCACCCTGCTTATTTAACTTATATGCAGAGTACCTTCTGAGAAACGCTGGGCTAGATGAAACACAAGCTGGAATCAAGATTGCCAGGAAAAATATCCATAACCTCAAATATACAGATAACACCATCTTCATGGCAGAAGGGAAGAAGAACTAAAGAGCCTCTTGATGAAAATGAAAGAGGAGAGTGAAAAAGTTGGCTTAAAGCTCAACATTCACAAAACAAAGATCATGGCATCTGGTCCCATCTCTTCATGGCAAATAGATGGGGAAACAATGGAAATGGTGGCAGACTATTTTTGGGGGGCTCCAAAATCACTGCAGATGGTGACTGCAGTCATGAAATTAAAAGATGTTTGCTCCTTGGAAGAAAAGTCATGACCAACCTCAGTTCAGTTCAGTTCAGTTCAGTTCATTCACTCAGTCCTGTCCGACTCTTTGTGACCCCATGAATCACAGCACACCAGGCCTCTCTGTCCATCACCAACTCCCGAAGTTCACTCAAACTCATGTCCATCGAGTCGGTGATGCCATCTAGCCATCTCATTCTCTGTCGTCCCCATATCCTCCCACCCCCAATCCTTCCTAGTATCAGACTCTTTTCCAGTGAGTCAGCTCGTCGCATGAGGTGGCCAAAGTATTGGAGTTTCAGCTTTAGCATCAGTCCTTCCAATGAACACCCAGGATTGATCTCCTTTACCTAGACAGAATATTAAAAAGCAGAGACATTATTTTGCCAACGATGCTCCATCTATGGTTTTTCCAGTAGTCATGTATGGATGTGAGAGTTGGACTATAAAGAAAGCTGAGCATTGCAGAATTGATGTGTTTGAACTGTTATGTTGGAGAAGACTCTTGAGAGTCCCCTAGACAGCAAAGATATCCAAGCAGTCCATTGGAAAGGAAATTAGTCCTGAATATCCATTGGAAGAACTGATGCTGGAGCTGAAACTCCAATACTTTGGCCACCTCATGTGAAAAACTGACTTATTTGAAAAAACCTGGATGCTGGGAAAGATTGCAGGCAGAAGGAGAAGGGGACAATAGAGGATGAGATGGTTGGATGGCATCACTGACTGGATGGACATGAGTTTGAGTGAGCTCTGGCAGTTGGTGATGGACAGGGAAGTCTGTCGTGCTGCAGTCCACGGGGTTTCAAAGACTCGGACATGACTGCAAGACTGAACTGTACTGAACTTTTAATTACCTCCCTTCCCACCAAGTCAATACTTTCTTTGCATGAAAAGTGTTTTCTTGAGTTTTAGATCATAGATTATTTTCTTGTTTTTTCAAATCTACTTAGAGTAATTTATAGGCTTTAAAATATATATTTATAATTTTATTTATTGTATGATTATTTGTATATATGATTTTTGTGTGCATTCACACACATTCTTCTGTGTATGACTTATTATACTTAACATTCATGAATATATCCATACTGTTGTGTATAGTACTTACTTAATTATGCACAACTATCTCTATTTTGTATAATGCTATTATAAATACTATTGAGATTTTGGGGGCAAATAGGTTAAATATCTATAAGCATAATGATTGTGTCATAGGGTTTGTTTATTTTTTTTTAATGAGGTGGATGAAACTGGAGCCTATTATACAGAGTGAAGTAAGCCAGAAAGAAAAACACCAATACAGTATACTAACGCATATATACGGAATTTAGAAAGATGGTAATGATAACCCTGTATATGAGACAGCAAAAGAGACACAGGTGTATAGAACAATATTTGACACTCTTTGGGAGAGGGTGAGGGTGGGATGATTTGGGAGAATGGCATTGTAACATGTATATTATCATTTGCGAAACGAATCACCAGTCCAGGTTCGACGCATGATACAGGATGCTAGGGGCTGGTGCATGGGGATGACCCAGAGGGAGGATAAGGGGAGGAGGGAGGTGGGAGGGGGGTTCAAGAAGGGGAACACATGTACACCCGGGGCGAATTCATGTCAATGTATGGCAAAACCAACCAATATAATATTGTAAAGTAATTAGCCTCCAATAAAAAAAAAACCATAGCCTTGACTAGATGGACAAATACTTTGGTTGGCAAAGTAATGTCTCTGCTCTTTAATATGCTATCTAGGTTAGCATATAACTTTCCTTCCAAGGAGTAAGCGTCTTTTAATTTCATGGCTGCAATCAGCATCTGCAGTGATTTTGGAGCCCCCCAAAAATAAAGTCTGACACTGTTTCCACTGTTTCCCCATCTATTTCCCATGAAGTGATGGGACCAGATGCCATGATCTTCGTTTTCTGAATGTTGAGCTTCAAGCCAACCTTTACACTCTGAATCTCTTAATTCCATACCTCTATCTTGCCCCTTCCTTCCCCTCTCTCCCCATTTGTACCACTAATTCTACATAGCTGAACCTGGTTGTTTTGTTAATACATTTGTTTTAGAGGGTTTTGCTTTTTACTTTTTAGATTCTGCATGTAAGTGATAACGGTATTTTTCTTTTTATGACTTATTGAATTAAATGTAATAATCTTTAGGTTCATCCATATTATGGCAAATGGCATAGTCTCATAGTTTTTTATGCCTGAGGAGAATTCCATTGTGTATGTATGAAAGTGAAAGCTAAAGTTGCTCAGTCATGTCCAATTCTTTGCAACCCTGTGGACTATACAGTCCATGGAATTCTCCAGGCCAGAATACTGGAGTGGGAAGCCTTTACCTTCTCCAGGTGATCTTTCAAGCCAGGGATCAAACCCAGGCAGGTCTCTCACATTTCAGGCAGATTCTTTACCAGTTGAGCCACAAGGGAAGCCCTTGTGTATGTATGTATACCACAGCTATATCCATTCATCTGTTAATGGGCACTTGGGTTGCTACCATATCTTGGCTATTGCCAGTGCTGCTATGAACATTGGGATGCATTTTTCTTTCTGAGTTGTTGCTGTTGTTCAGTTGCTTGGTTGTGTCCAACTTTTAGCAACACCATGGACTGCAGTGTACCAGGCTTCTCTGTCCTTCACCATCTCTCAGAGCTTGCTAAGACTCAAGTCCATTGAGTTGTTGATTTCATCCAACCATCTCATCCTCTGTCGTCCCCTTCTCCTCCTGTCTTCAATCTTTCCCAGCATCAGGGACTTTTCTAATGCATCAGCACTTCACATCAGGTGGCCTAAGTATTGGAGCTTCAGCTTCAGTATCAGTCCTTCCAATAAATATTCAGGATTGATTTCCTTTAGGATGGGCTGTTTTGATCTCCTTGCAGTTCAAGGGACTCTCAAAAGCTTTCTTCAAAACCACAGTCCAAAAGCATCAACTTGATGCTCAGTCTTTTTTATGGTTCAACTCTCACATCTGTACATGACTACTGGAAAAACCATAGTTTTGACTATATGGATATTTGTCAGCAAAGTAATGTCTAAGCTTTTGTATTAGTGTTTTCATTTCCTTTTTACTACTGAGAACATATACTCAGTAGTAGAATCGCAGGCTTATATAGTAGTTCTATTTTTTTGTTTTTTGAGGATCCTTCATACTGCTTTCCATAGTGACTGCACCAGTTTACAAACCCACCAACAGTGTGCTAGGGTTCTCTTTTCTCCACATCCTTGCCAAATTTATTATTTGTAGACTTTTTTGATGATAGACATTTTGACAGGTGTCAGGTGATTTCTCATTGTGGTTTTGACTTGCATTTTGCTGATGATTAGTGATGTTGAGCAACTATTTGTGTGCCTTCTGGCTATCTATATGTCTTCTGTAGACAAATGCCTATTTAAAGCTGTGCCCATTTTTAAATTGCATAGTTTGTTTGTTTTTTGCTATTGAGTTTAATGAGTTCTTTATCTAGTTTGTATGTTAGCCCCTTATAAACTATATGGTTTACAACTGTTTTCTACCATTTGGCACGTTGCTTTTTCATTTTGTTGATGGTTGCTTTTGCTGTGCAGAAGCTTTTTTTAACTTGATGTAGCCCCATTTGTTTATTATTCCTTTTGCTGCATTTGCTTTTGGTGTCAGATCTGAAAAAAATCATTGCCAAGACTGAAGTCAAGGAGATTACCACCTAGTTTTTTTTTTCTCCTAGGAGTTTTATACTTTCAGATCTTACATTCAATTCTTGAATTGACTTTGGGAGAATTTTTGTGGTATTAATATAAGACAGTGGTCTGGTTTCATTCTTTTGTATTATATGTGGCTGTCCAGTTTTCCCAACACCGTTGAAGAGACTATTCTTTTCCTGTTGTATATTTTTGGCTCCTTTGTCATAAATTTTAATTGACTGCATGGACGGAGGAGCCTGGTGGGCTGCCATCTATGGGGTCACAAAGAGTCAGACATGACTGAGCGACTTCACCTTCACTTTTCATTTTCATTCATTGGAGAAGGAATTGGCAACCCACTCCAGTGTTCTTGCCTGGAGAATCCCAGGGATCAGGGAGCCTGGTGGGCTGCTGTCTATGGGGTCGCACAGAGTCAGACACGACTGAAGTGACTTAGTAGCAGCAGCAGCAGCATATGCATAGGTTTGTTTATAAGATCTCTGTTCAGTTGATTTGTTTGTTTTTAGGCCATACCATACTATTTTTACTACTGTAGTTTTGTAAAACCGTTTGCAGTCAAGGAGTCTGATACCTCCAATGCTCTTGCTTTTTTTCAATATTACTTTGGCTATACAGGCTTAAAATTTATTTTTTATATTGATGTCATATGAAACAATCTTGATAATTTAACTTATGACTAAAGACTTCTATGAATTATTTTTACAATTTTCTACATAAAAATGATGTCCTCTGTTTACAATGACATTTTATCCATTAAAATTCTTATAAAATTCTCTCTGTTATACCTTGTTTCAGTGACTAAGACATCTAGAGCAGGTTGAGAACTGACAATAATGGTCATTCTTTTTTTTTTTCATTAAGGGGAAGAATTTTAATAATCCACAATTAGATATCATTAATGATAATAGTAGATGTATATAATCTTGTAGATATTTTTGGCCAAAAGTGGATTGTCTTTTTAATTTTTTACTTTGTTAAATGTTTTTAATCCATAAATAAGTGTTGAAATTTTATCAAATGCTTTTTCTGCATCCACTGTGAAAACTAATATTTTCTCACTTTTTCCTGTTAATTTCACAAAATATATATTTTCACATTAACCTTTCTTATAAACCTTTTGTTTATTTTTTTAAAATTTTTATTATTTTTTTATTTTTTCAAAAACAATTTTAGGAGTCTTTACTTAAAAACAACCTTATCGAGGAGCACGGGAAGATGGCAGAGGAATAGGACGGGGCGGCCACTTTCTCCCCCACAAAATCAACAAAAGAACATTTGAACACTGAGTAAATCCAACAAAAAAACTTCTGAATACCGGAAGAGGACATCAGGCACTCAGAAAAGCAGCCCATAGTAGACGAAAGGAGGTTCAGTTCAGTTCAGTCGCTCAGTCGTGTCCGACTCTCCACGACCCCATGAATCACAGCACACCAGGCCTCCCTGTCCATCACCAACTCCTGGACTACACTCAAACTCATGTCCACAGAGTCGGTGATGCCATCCAGCCATCTCATTCTCTGTCGTCCCCTTCTCCTCCCGCCCCCAACCTTTCCCAGCATCAGAGTCTTTTCCAGTGAGTCAACTCGTCGCATGAGGTGGTCAAAGTATTGCAGTTTCAGCTTTAGCATCAGTCACTCCAATGAACACCCAGGATTGATCTCCTTTAGAATGGACTGGTTGGATCTCCTTGCAATATAAGGGACTCTCAAGAGTCTTCTCCAACACCACAGTTCAAAAGCAATCGATTCTCGGCAATCAGCTTTTTTCACAGTCCAACTCTCACATCCATACATGACCACGGGAAAAATCATTGCCTTGACTAGACGGACCTTTGTTGGCAAAGTAATGTCTTTACTTTTTAATATACTATCAAGGTTGGTCATAAGGTAGGAAATAGATAAAAAGATAAAAAGAGAGACAAAAGAGGGAGGGACAGAGCTCCGTCCCAGGAAGGGAGGCTTAAAAGAAAAAAAGAAGAGAAGTTTCCAAACACCTAGAAACACTGGCGAGTGGAACCTCAGAGGGCCGCATAACTGGGAGACAAAAGACCTAAATAATTAAAACTCACAGACTAAGTGCCCAGAGGAAACTCTCAGGAGAGAAGCGGCACAGACGCCCGTGCCCCTCACTAGCAGGCGGGGGTTGGGCAGGGAGGCGCCGGCAGCAGCGCTTAGAGGGAGAACCGGTGGCTGCGCTTAGAGGGAGAACTGGCCGCGGTGCTTCTTAGAGGGAGAACCAGGGGCTGCGCTTAGAGGGAGAACTGGCGGCTGTGCTTAGAGGGAGAACTGGGCTTGAACGCCCCAGGGCAAACTGAGGGCTTGAATTTAAGATACCAGAGCAGAGGTTGCAGCTGAAGGGCGAGAGGGCTGGAAAAAGCCTGTGAAAAGACCCAAGCCAGCCCCGCCCACAGAACCTGGCCCTGAGCAGGAGCGCGCCAGAAGCGGGCAGCCCTTCCCCCAGCCCCGGACAACGTGGGCAGGGAGGGCAGCCAACGCCGTGGCGGGGGCAGCTGCAGCCCCAGAGAGGCTTCCTGTGCCAAGCTGGAGGCAGGCTTCCTTGCTGGCCAGGACTTCTGGGGTTTGGGCCGGTCGATATCCACCTGAGAAAGTGCGCTGGTTGTACTCCCAGAAAACCGAGCGGCAGGGACCGGGAAGGCGATAAGTCTCAGCGATCGCACTCGCCAAACACCTGGTCACCTGAGCTGCTAGGACCAGGGAAGGCACAAAACGCAGGCCCAGCCAAGTCTGCGCCTTTGTCGAGTACCCGAGGACCTGAAACTGAGCCGCTCAGACCTGGGAAGCGCAGGCAACCCAGCGCCATCCGCGGACAGCTCGCAGCAGAGCAAACTAAAGCCTAAGCAGCATAAACAGGGAAAGCACACACGCCTCGAGCGGGAGTATTCCCAGTGTAGATGAGACACCGCGAGCACTCCCCCCAGATGCCAGGGATATTTGTTAGCTGTTCCTCCCTCCCCATAGCAGGACTGAATAGGTGAGCCGGGGGGAAAAAAAAGTGTCCACCATCGCATCCTGGTGTCAGGATGGGAATTAGACACTGAGGAGACCAGAAAACAGAAGAGCTTTTTCAACAGAAGGAACTGCCTTGGGAGTAACAGAGGGAGAAGCGTTGAGCCTCCTGCAAGAATAAGACTGAAAACCAGAGGTAGAGGCTTAAGGCCAAATCCTGAGAACACCAGAGATCTCCTGTTCCAGAGATCATTAATTGATAGGTACTCATCAAATGCCTCCATACATACACTGAAACTAGGCACCACCCAAGGGTCAATAAGTTTCAGTGAAAGACATACTACGCAAGCTATACAGCAACACAGGAGAATAGCACTGAGCTTCAATATACAGGCTGCCCAAAGCCACCCCAAACCCACTGATATCTCAAACTCATTACTGGACACTTCATTGCACTCCAGAGAGAAGAAATCCAGCTCCACCCACCAGAACATCGACTCAAGCTTCCCTAACCAGGGAACCTTGACAAGTCACCCATCCAACCCCACACACAACGAGGTAACTACATAATAAAGAAAACTCCACAAACTGCCAGAAGACAGAAAGGACACCCCGAACACAGCAATATAAGCAAGATGAAGAGGCAGAGAAATACCCAACAAGTAAAGGAACAGGATAAATGCCCACAAACACAAACAAAAGAGGAAGATATAGGGAACTTACCCAATAAAAAATTTCGAATTTTAATTGTGAAAATGATTCAAAATCTTGAAAGCAAAATGGAGTTACAGATAAATAAACTGGAGAAAAGGATTGAGAAGATGGAAGAAATGTTCAATAAGGAATTAGAGGAAACAAAAAAGAGTCAATATACAATGAATAATACAATAGATAAGATCAGAAACACTCTCGAAGGCACAAACAGTAGAATAATGGAGGCAGAAGACAGGATAAGCGAGCTAGAAGATAGAATTGTAGAAATAAATGAAACAGAGACGGAAAAAGAAAAAAGAATTTTAAAAAATGAGGACAATATTAGAGACATATGGGAAAATATTAAATGCCCCAACATTCGAATCATAGGAGTACCAGAAGAAGAAGACAAAAGGAAAGACCATGAGAGAATACTTGAGGAGATAATAGTTGAAAATTTCCCTAAAATGGGGAAGGAAATAATCACCCAAGTCCAAGAAGCACAGAGAGTCCCTAACAGGATAAACCCAAGGCGAAATACCACAAGGTACATATTAATCAAATTAACAAAGATCAAACACAAAGAAAAAATATTAAAAAGCAGCAAGGGAAAAACAACAAATAACACACAAGGGGATCCCCATAAGGATAACAGCTGATCTTTCAGCAGAAACTCTACAGGCCAGGAGGGAATGGCAAGACATACTTAAAGTGATGAAAGAAAATAAACTACAGCCCAGATTACAGTACCCAGCAAGGATCTCATTCAAATATGAAGGAGAAATCAAAAGCTTTACAGACAATCAAAAGCTGAGAGAATTCAGCATCACCAAACCAGCTCTTCAGCAAATACTAAAGGATCTTTTCTAGACTGGAAACACAGAAAGGGTATATAAACTCGAACCCAAAACAATAAAGAAAATGGCAACGGGATCATACTTATCAATAATCACCTTAAACGTAAATGGGTTGAAAGCACCATCCAAAAGACAAAGGCTGGCTGAATGGATACAAAAACAAGACCCCCATATATGTTGTCTACAAGAGACCCACCTCAAATCGAGGGACACATACAGACTGAAAGTGAAGGGCTGGAAAAAGATATTCCACGCAAATAAAGACCAAAAGAAAGCAAGAGTAGCAATACTCATATCAGATAAAATAGATTTTAAAACAAAGGCTGTGAAGAGACAAAGAAGGAAACTACATAATGATCAAAGGATTAATCCAAGAAGAAGATATAACAATTAAAAATATTTATGCACCCAACATAGGAGCACCACAATATGTAAGACAATTACTAACAAGTATGAAAGGGGAAATTAACAATAACACAATAATAGTGAGAGACTTCAATACCCCACTTACATCTATGGATAGATCAACTAAACAGAAAATTAACAAGGAAACACAAACTTTAAATGATACAATAGACCAGTTAGACATAATAGATATCTATAGGACATTTCACCCCAAAACAATGAATTTCACCTTTTTCTCAAGTGCACACGGAACCTTTTCCAGGATAGATCACATCCTGAGCCATAAATCTAGCCTTGGTAAATTCAAAAAAATTGAAATCATTCCAAGCATCTTTTCTGACCACAATGCAGTGAGATTAGATCTCAATTACAGGAGAAAAACTATTAAAAATGCCAACATATGGAGGCTGAACAACACGCTGCAGAATAATGAACAAATCATAGAAGAAATCAAAAGAGAAATCAAAATATGCATAGAAATGAATGAAAATGAAAACACAACAACCCAAAACCTCTGGGACACTGGAAAAGCAGTGCTAAGGGGAAGTTCATTGCAATACAGGCACACCTCAGGAAACAAGAAAAAAGTCAACTAAATAACCTAACTCTACATCTAAAGCAACTAGAAAAGGAAGAAATGAAGAACCCCAGGGTCAGTAGAAGGAAAGCAATCGTAAAAATTAGGGCAGAGATAAATGCAAAAGAAAGAAAAGAGACCATAGCAAAAATCAACAAAGCCAAAAGTTGGTTCTTTGAGAAGGTAAATAAAATTGACAAACCACTAGCCAGACTCATCAAGAAACAAAAGGAGAAGAACCAAATCAATAAAATTAGAAATGAAAATGGAGAGATCACAACTGACAACACAGAATACAAAGGATTATTAGAGAATACTATCAGCAATTATATGGCAATAAAATGAATAACTTGGAAGAAATGGACAAATTCCTAGAAAAGTACACCTTGCCAAAACTGAACCAGGAAGAAATAGAAAATCTGAACAGACCCATCACAAGCACGGAAATAGAGGAAGTAATCTGAAAGCTTCCAGCAAACAAAAGCCCAGGTCCAGACGGCTTCACAGCTGAATTCTACCAAAAATTTAGTAAAGAGCTAACACCTATTCTACTCAAAATCTTACAGAAAATTGCTGAGGAAGGGAAACTTCCAAACTCATTCTATGAGGCCACTATCACCCTAATCCCAAAACCTGGTAAAGATCCGACAAAAAAAGAAAACTACAGGCCAATATAACTGATGAACATAGATGCAAAAATCCTTAACAAAATTCTAGCAATCAGAATCCAACAACACATTAAGAAGATCATACATCATGACCAAGTGGGCTTTATCCCAGGAATGCAAGGATTCTTCAATATCCACAAATCAATCAACCTAATACACCACATTAACAAACTGAAAAATAAAAATCATATGATTATCTCAATAGATGCAGAGAAAGCCTTTGACAAAATACAACATCCATTTATGATAAAAACCTTCCAGAAAGTGGGAATAGAAGGGACATATCTCAACATAATAAAAGCTATATACAACAAACCCACAGAAAACATCATCCTCAATGGTGAAAAACTGAAAGCATTTCCCTTAAAGTCAGGAAGAATACAAGGGTGCCCACTCTCACCACTACTATTCAACATAGTTCTGGAAGTTTTGGCTACAGCAATCAGAGCAGAAAAATACATAAAAGGAATACAAATTGGAAAAGAAGAAGCAAAACTTTCACTGTTCACTGATGACATGATCCTCTACACAGAAAACCCTAAAGACTCTACCAGAAAACTACTAGAGCTAATCAATGAATACAGTAAAGTTGTTGGATATAAAATCAACACACAGTAATCCCTTGCATTCCTATACACTAATAATGAGAAAATAGAAAGAGAAATTAACTATTCCATTCACCGTTGTAATGAAAAGAATTAAATACTTAGGAATGTATCTACCCAAGGAAACAAAAGACTTGTACATTGAAGACTATAAAACACTAGTGAAAGTAATCAAAGAGGACACTAATAGATGGAGAAATATACCGTGTTTGGGGATTGGAAGAATAAATATTGTGAAAATGAGTATACTACCCAAAGTAATTTATACATTCAATGCAATCCTTATCAAGCTACCAACGATATTTTTCACAGAACTAGAACAAATAATCTCACAATTTGTATGGAAATACAAAAAACCTCGAATAGTCAAAGCAATCTTGAAGAAGAAGAATGGAACTGGAGGAATTAACCTGCCAGACTTCAGGCTCTACTACAAAGCCACAGTCATCAAGACAGTATGGTACTGGCATAGAGACAGAAATATAGATCAATGGAACAAAATAGAAAGCCCAGAGATAAATCCACGCACCTATGGACACCTTATTTTCGACAAAGGAGGAAAGAACATTCAATGGAGAAAAGACAGTCTCTTCAACAAGTGGTGCTGGGAAAACTGGTCAGCCACTTGTAAAAGAATGAAACTAGAACACTTCTTAACACCAAACACCAAAATAAACTCAAAATGGATTAGAGAGCTAAATGTAAGACCAGATTCTATAAAACTCCTAGAGGAGATAGTAGGCAAAACACTCTCCGACATAAATCACAGCAGGATGCTCCAAGACCGCAAAACACTCTCTGACATAAATCACAGCAGGATTCTCCAACACCCACTTCCCAGAATATTGGAAATAAAAGCAAAAATAAACAAATGGGACCTAATTAAAATTAAAAGCTTCTGCACAGCAAAGGAAATTCTAAGCAAGGTGAAAAGACAGCCTTCAGAATGGGAGAAAATAATAGCAAATTAAGCAACTGATAAAGGATTAATCTCCAAAATATACAAGCAGCTCCTGCAGCTCAATTCCAGAAAACTAAGTGACCCAATCAAAAAATGGACCAAAGAACCAAACAGACATTTCTCCAAAGAAGACAAAAAGATGGCTAACAAACACATGAAAAAATGCTCAACATCCCTCAGAATCAGAGAAATGAAAATCAAAACCACCATGAGATACCATTTCACACAGTCAGAATGGCTGCTATCCAAAAGTCTACATGCAATAAATGCTGGAGAGGGTATGGAGAAAAGGGAACCCTCTTACACTGTTGGTGGGAATGCAAACTAGTACAACCACTATAGAGAACGGTATGGAGATTCCTCCAAAAACTGGAAATAGAACTGCCATATGATCCAGCAATCGCACTCCTGAGCATACACACCAAGGAAACCAGAATTGAAAGAGATACATGTACTCCAATGTTCATTGTTGCACTGTTTATGATAGCCAGGACATGGAAGCAACCTAGATGTCCATCTGCAGATGAATGGATAAGAAAGCTTTGGTACATATACACAATGGAGTATTTTTCAGCCATCAAAAAGAATGCATTTGAATCAGTTTTAATGAGGTGTATGAAATTGGAGCCAATTATACAGAGTGAAGTAAGCCAGAAAGAAAAACATCAATACAGTATACTAATGCATATATATGGAATTTAGAAAGATGGTAACCTGAACCCTGTATACGAGACAGCAAAAGAGACATAGGCATATAGAACAGTCTTTGGAACTCTGTGGGAGAGGGTGAAGGTGGGAATATTGGGGAGAACGGCATTGTAGCATGTATATTATCATAACTGACCGGTCCAGGTTCTAAGCATGATACAGAATGCTTGGGGCTGGTTCACGGGGATGACATGGAGGGAGGATATGGGGAAGAGGGAGGTGGGAGGGGGGTTCAAGAAAGGGAACACATGAAAGGGAACACATGAATCCCGGGGCGGATTCATGTCAATGTATGGCAAAACCAACCAATATATTAATGTAAGGTAATTTGCCTCCAATAAAATAAATCAAAAAAAAAAAAAAAACCTTATCTTAAGATGGAGTAACTTTGGTTTTACGAGCAGCAAGCAAAGTACAGAAGCAAAAATGCATTACAGGAGCATTAAGTTCTACATTAGGTCACAGTGTCTAATCTGAAATCACACCCATAATATCATTTTTTAGGATATCTGGGAAATAGTTATTTCCCAGGATGTCTGAACCATAGCTACTCTATTTTGACTTTTAATTGTAAAAAAAAAAAAATTTTTTTAATAACCAAAGCAGATTTCACCATTAATGACGTCAGTGTTTTTCTAGGTATGAGAAGATGCAAGAATTGGAACTCATAAAATCTTTTTCTGAAAAGATCTAACTATCTGAAGGCCTGTTCTGCCAGTTTTTTTTTTTTTTTTTTCAAAGCACAGAGTGCCTCATTCCTGATTTTCACCCTGAACTTCTTTCAGGGAGTGTTGAAGGTCAGCAGCTTGCAATGGTCATGATGTAATCTTTGTAGAGGCAGCTGGCAAGTACCAACTTCCAGTCAGCAGGGTCCCTTCATAGCCACATATCTGACCATGTGACACCATTTCATGGCCATTATGTCCCACGGGGCTGGGAAGGCTCATTCCCAGGTCTGGGAAAGTGATGGCCCACTCAGTGTGCTAATATTGGACCAGGCCTTGCAAGTAGCAAAAGTCTCTGGACCACGGTCTTACTAGCCTCCTGGTCCAGGAAAATATTTCCTCTTGTTGCTTTTTCCCATACCCAGAGTCACATTATTACAGTTATTGATCACATATGAAACTGTCAGATCAGCATTATATCACAGGCTCAGTGAAACAAGTGACATAGAAAATAATACAGCCATAAGATCAGAGATCAGATCAGTCGCTCAGTCGTGTCCGACTCTCCGTGACCCCATGAATCACAGCACGCCAGGCCTCCCTGTCCATCACCAACTCCCGGAGTACACAAAAACTCATGTCCACAGAGTCGGTGATGCCATCCAGCCATCTCATTCTCCGTCGTCCCCTTCTCCTCCTGCCCCCAACCTTTCCCAGCATCAGAGTCTTTTCCAGTGAGTCAACTCGTCGCATGAGGTGGCCAAAGTATTGCAGTTTCAGCTTTAGCATCAGTCCCTCCAATGAACATCCAGGATTGATCTCCTTTAGAATGGACTGGTTGGATCTCCTTGCAGTAGAAGGGACTCTCAAGAGTCTTCTCCAGCACCACAGTTCAAAAGTATCGATTCTTTGGCGGTCAGGCTTCTTCACAGTCCAACTCTCACATCCATACATGACCACGGGAAAAACCATAGCCTTGACTAGACGGACCTTTGTTGGCAAAGTAATGTCTCTGCTTTTTAATATACTATCAAGTTTGGTCATTACTTTCCTTCCAAGGAGCAAGCGTCTTTTAATTTCATGGCTGCAATCAGCATCTGCAGTGATTTTTGAGCCCATAAAAATAAAGTCTGACACTGTTTCCACTGTTTTTCCATCTATTTCCCATGAAGTGATGGGACCAGATGCCATGATCATTGTTTTCTGAATGTTGAGCTTCAAGCCAACCTTTTCACTCTCCTCTTTCACTTTCATCAAGAGGCTTTTGAGTTCCTCTTCACTTTCTGCCATAAGGGTAGTGTCATCTGCATATCTGAGGTTATTGATATTTCTCCCAGCAATCTTGATTCCAGCTTGTGCTTCTTCCAGCCCAACGTTCATCATGATGTACTCTGCATATAAGTTAAATAAGCAAGGTGACAATATACAACCTTGATGTACACCTTTTCCTATTTGGAACCAGTCTGTTGTTCGATGTACAGTTCTAACTGTTGCTTCCTGACCTGCATACAGGTTTCTCAAGAGGCAGGTCAGTTGGTCTGGGATTCCCATCTCTTTCAGAATGTTCCACAGTTTATTGTGATCGACACAGTCAAAGGCTTTGGCATAGTCAATGAAGCAGAGTGACTGTGGCTCAGATCATGAACTCCTTATTGCGAATTCAGATTTAAATTGAAGAATGTAGGGAAAACCACTAGACCATTCAGATATGACCTCAATCAAATCCCTTATGATTATACAGTGGAAGTAAGAAATAGATTTAAGGGACTAGATCTGATAGAGTGCCTGATGAACTCTGGATGGAGGTTCGTGACATTGTACAGGAAACAGGGACCAAGACCATCCCCATGGAAAAGAAATGCAAAAGAGCAAAATGGCTGTCTGAGGAGGCTTTACAAATAGCTGTGAAAAGAAGAGAGGTGAAAAGCAAAGGAGAAAAGGAAAGATATAAGCATCTGAATGCAGAGTTCCAAAGAATAGCAAGGAGAGATAAGAAAGACTTCCTCAGTGATCAATGCAAAGAAATAGAGAAAAACAACAGAATAGGAAAAACAAGAGACCTCTTCAAGAAAATTAGAGATTCCAAGGGAACATTTCATGCAAAGATGGGCTCGATAAAGGACAGAATTGGTATGGACCTAACAGAAGCAGAAGATATTAAGAAGAGGTGGCAGGAATACACAGAAGAATACAGCCATAGCTAGCAGTTATTAGTCAAATAAGAATTATAAGTCAAGAACTTTCGTTAGATAAAGCCTTGTATACCCCAAGACACCTGACTTCATTCGTTAAATGATTATAGTCTGGTGTTAATCTTCTGGTTGTACATTATGGAGCATCCGACCTTTATCTGGGGATTGGTTACTGAGATAAGCCTTAGAAACTAACCTAGAGTGTCCTTTTTAATAACTTAATTAAACCTTTTAGCAGTATCACGTAACAAGGAACTGTCTGAGCAGTGAGTCTTAGTAAACACTAGACATTAACAAAACTAGAAACTTAATTTAACAATTTACAAAACTTAATATTCCGTGATTTTTCATTATGGAGGCCCTGTAGCCAGGGAGGCTTTAACCCATCAAATAAAAAATGAGGTTTGTCAGGGAGCTGGGAAAAGCCAAGCAGCCATCTTGGATTTCCCATAGCCCTGACTCTGATTTCCAGCTATTGTTTTTAATTTTCCAATTTAGAAGCAGACTGTTGCCATGGTTTAAGGATATTAGGATGGCACAAGTCTAACAGTTTTTGTATAAGCCAAATGAGCTTTTACATGTCTACAAACCCGACAATTGGATTAATTTCTAAAACTAGCATAGGATCAGGCCTATGGTAGAAAAGCATTTGATTTATATGCAGAGGGCTAAGAATTCAAGAAAACATTATAAATGATCATACGAATCAGGTCCAGCATCTTGGACAAGTTGTCTACCTCTGATGTCATTGTCTTCTCATCCTGGTGTAGTGTAGTTTCTTCTGAAAAAAGTCTTTCCATCCAGGTCGGAGACAGTCCTTTAAATTATGTCTTTTTTTTTTTTTTTCAGTCCTGGTTGAAGGTCACAAGGCATCTGATCTTCATCCAAAGATATATCACTGAGATAAGCTTCAGAAACAAACAGGGTGTTCTTTAAGAATTCAATTAAATTTTACATTAATATCACATAACAGCAAGGAACTATCCAAGAAATGAGTTTTACTACCGCCTTTGGTCAACTACCACTAACAAACTGGGATTTAACATTTATTGAAACATCCTTTTCTCCCTAAAATCACCCTCATTTTTACCAAATATAACCAAATTAAGACATGTTTAAAAAATAGATCTGTTCTCAATAAAATTGACCTGATTATTTATAAACCATAGACCCCATTTTTTTTCTTTTGCTGAGACTATTATGGAGTCTCAAACTTAACTTTATTTATTTATTTATTTTTATTGGAGGCTAATTATTTTACAATATTATATTGGTTGGTTTTGCCATACATTGACATGAATCCACCCCGGGTGTACATGAGTTACCCCTCCTGAACCCCCCTCCCACCTCCCTCTTCCCTTTATCCTCCCTCTGAGTCATCCCGGCACACCAATCCAGAGAATCCTGTAACATGCATCGACCCTGAACTGGTGATTCGTTTCACATATGACAACATACATGTTTAAATGCCATTCTCCCAAGTCATCCCACCCTCACCCTCTCCCACAGAGTCCCAAAGACTGTTCTATACATCTGTGTCTCTTTTGCATCTGTGTCTCTTTTGCTGTGTCGTATACAGGGTTATCATTTGCATCTTTCTAAATTCCATATATATGCATTAGTATACTGTATTGGTGTTTTTCTTTCTGGATTACTATCACTCTGTATAATAGGCTCGAGTTTCATCCACCTCATTAGAACTGATTCAAATGCATTCTTTTTAATGGCTGAGTAATACTCCATTGTGTATATGTACCAAAGCTTTCTTATCCATTCGTTTGCAGATGGACATCTAGGTTGTTTCCATGTCCTGGCTATCATAAACAGTGCAGCAATGAATACTGGAGTACATGTGTCTCTTTCAATTCTGGTTTCCTCGGTGTGTATGCCCAGGAGTGCGATTGCTGGATCATATGGCAGTTCTATTTCCAGTTTTTGGAGGAATCTCCACACTGTTCTCCATAGAGGCTGTACTAGTTTGCATTCCCACCAACAGTGTAAGAGGGTTCCCTTTTCTCCACACCCTCTCCAGCATTTATTGCATGTAGACTTTTGGATAGCAGCCATTCTGACTGGTGTGAAATGGTATCTCATTGTGGTTTTGATTTGCATTTCTCTGATTCTGAGGGATGTTGAGCAATTTTTTCATGTGTTTGTTAGCCATCTCTATGTCTTCTTTGGAGAAATGTCTGTTTAGTTCTTTGGTCCATTTTGTGATTGGGTCATTTATTTTTCTAGAATTGAGCTGCAGGAGCTGCTTGTATATTTTGGAGATTAATCCTTTATCAGTTGCTTCATTTGCTATTATTTTCTCCCATTCTGACGGCTATCTTTTCACCTTACTTATAGTTTCCTTTTCTGTGCACAAGCCTTGATTTTAATTAGGTCCCATTTGTTTATTTTTGCTTTTATTTCCAATATTCTGGGAGGTGACTCTTGGAGGATCCTGCTGTGATTTATGTCGGAGAGTGTTTTGCCTACGTTCTCCTCTAGGAGTTTTATAGAATCTGGTCTTACATTTAGCTCTCTAATCCATTTTGAGTTTATTTTGGTGTATGGTGTTAGGAAGTGTTCTAGTTTAATTCTTTTACAAGTGGTTGACCAGTTTTCCCAGCACCACTTGTTAAAGAGACTGTCTTTTGTCCATTTTATATTCTTTCCTCCTTTGTCAAAGATAAGGTGTCCATAGGTGCGTGGATTTATCTCTGGGCTTTCTATTTTGTTCCATTGATCTATATTTCTGTCTCTATGCCAGTACCATACTGTCTTAATGACTCTGGCTTTGTAGTAGAGCCTGAAGTCCGGCAGGTTAATTCCCCCAGTTCCATTCTTCTTCCTCAAGATTGCTTTGGTTATTCGAGGCTTTTTGTATTTCCATACAAATTGTGAGATTTTCTGTTCTAGTTCTGTGAAAAATATCGTTGGTAGCTTGATAGGGATTGCATTGAATGTATAAATTACTTTGGGTAGTATACTCATTTTTACAATATTTATTCTTCCAATCCACGAACAAGGTATATTTCTGCATCTATTAGTGTCCTCTTTGATTATTTCACTAATGTTTTATAGTTTTCTATGTACAAGTCTTTTGTTTCCTTAGGTAGATATATTCCTAAGTTTTTAATACATTTCGTTTCAATGGTGAATGGAATAGTTACCTTAATTTCTCTATTTTCTCATTATTAGTGTATAGGAATTCAAGGGATTTATGTGTGTTGATTTTATAACCTGCAACTTTACAGTAATCATTGATTAGCTCTAGTAGTTTTCTGGTAGTCTTCAGGGTTTTCTGTGTAGAGCATCATGTCATCAGAAAACAGTGAAAGTTTTACTTCTTCTTTTCCAATTTGTATTCATCACTTTTTCTGCTCTGATTGCTGTGGCCAAAACTTCCAGAACTATGTTGAATAGTAGTGGTGAGAGTGGGCACCGTTGTCTTGTTCCTGACTTTAGGGGAAATGCTTTCAGTTTTTCACCATTGAGGATAATGTTTGCTTTGCGTTTGTCATATATAGCTTTTATTATGTTGAGGTATGTCCCTTCAGACAGCTTGGAATGTGAGGTCAAGTGGGCCTTAGAGAGCATCACGACGAACAAAGCTAGTGGATATGATGGAATTCCAAATGAGCTATTTCAAATCCTGAAAGATGATGCTGTGAAAGTGCTGCACTCAATAAGCCAGCAAAATTGGAAAACTCAGCAGTGTCCACAGGACAGGAAGAGGTCAGTCTTCATTCCAATCCCAAAGAAAGGCAATGCCAAAGAATGCTCAAACTACTGCACAATTGCACTCATCTCACACGCTAGTAAAGTCATGTTCAAAATTCTCCAATCTAGGCTTCAGCAATATGTGAATCGTGAACTTCCAGATGTTCAAGCAGGTTTAAGAAAAGGCAGAGGCACCAGAGATCAAATTGCCAACATCCACTGGATTAGGGAGAAAGCAAGAGAGTTCCAGAAAAACATCTATTTCTGCTTCATTGACTATGCCAAAGCCTTTGACTGTGTGGATCACAATAAACTTTGGAACATTCTGAAAGAGATGGGAATACCAGACCACCTGACCTGCCTCTTGAGATACCTGTATGCAGGTCAGGAAACAACAGTTAGAACTGAACATGGAAAAAGAGACTGGTTCCAAATAGGAAAAGGAGTACGTCAAGGTTGTATATTGTCACCCTGCTTATTTAACTTATATGCAGATTACATCATGAGGAACGCTGGGCTGGAGGAAGCACAAGCTGGAAAAAAGGATGCTTGGAGAAATATCAATAACCTCAGGTATGCACATGACACCACCCTTATGAAAGAAAGTGAACAGGAACACAAAGGCTTCTTGATGAAAGGGAAAGAGGAGAGTGAAAATGTTGGCTTGAAGCTCAACATTCAGAAAACGAAGATCATGGCATCTGGTCCCATCACTTCATGGGAAACAGATGGGGAAACAGTGTCAGACTTTGTTTATTTGGGCTCCAAAATCACTGCGGATGCTGATTGCAGCCATGAAATTAAAAGACGGTTACTCCTTGGAAGGAAAGTTATGAACAGCCTAGATAGCATATTAAAAAGCAGAGACATTACTTTGCCAACCAAGGTCCGTCTAGTCAAAGCTATGGTTTTTCCCGTGGTCATGTATGGATGTGAGAGTTGTACTGTGAAGAAAGCTGACCGCCGAAGAATTGATGCTTTTGAACTGTGGTGCTGGAGAAGACTCTTGAGAGTCCCTTGGACTACAAGGAGATCCAACCAGTCCATTCTAGAGGAGATCAATCCTGGGTGTTCATCGGAAAAACTTCTGCTAAAGCTGAAACTGCAATACTTTGGCCACCTCATGCGACGAGTTGACTCACTGGAAAAGACTCTGATGCTAGGAGGGTTTGGGGGTAGGAGGAGACGGGGACGGCAGAGAATGAGATGGCTGGATGATATCACCGACTTGATGGACATGAGTTTGAGTGAACTCAGGGAGTTGGTGATGGACACGGAGGCCTGGCGTGCTGTGGTTCATGGGGTCACAAAGAGTCGGACACGACTAAGCGATTGAACTAAACTGAACTGAGCTGTTGTCCCTTCTATTCCCACTTTTTGGAGGGTTTTTATCATAAATGAATTTTGAATTTTGTCGAAGGCTTTCTCTGCATCTATTGAGATAATCATATGATTTTTATTTTTCAGTTTGTTAACGTGGAATATTACGTTGATTAATTTGCGGATATTGAAGAATCCTTGCATTCCTGGGATAAAGCCCACTTGGTCATGATGTATGATATTCTTAATGTGTTGTTGGATTCTGATTACTAGAATTTTGTTAAGGATTTTTGCATCTATGTTCATCAGTTATATTGGCCTGTAATTTTCTTTTTTTGTGGGAATTTTACCAGGTTTTGGGATTAGGGTGATGGTGGCCTCATAGAATGTGTTTGGAAGTTTCCCTTCCTCAGCAATTTTCTGGAAGAGTTTGAGTACAATAGTTTTTAGCTCTTCTCTAAATTTTTGGTAGAATTCAGCTGTGAAGCCGTCTGGACCTGGGCTTTTGTTTGCTGTAAGATTTCTGATTACAGCCTCTATTTCCGTGCTTGTGATGGGTCTGTTCAGATTTTCTATTTCTTCCTGGTTCAGTTTTGGAAAGTTGTACTTTTCTAGGATTTGTCCATTTCTTCCAGGTTATTCGTTTTATTGCCATATGATTGTTGATAGTAGTCTCTAATAATTCTTTGCATTTCTGTGTTGTCGGTTTTGATCTCTCCATTTTCATTTCTAATTTTATTGATTTGATTCTTCTCCCTTTGTTTCTTGATGAGTCTGGCTAGTGGTTTGTCAATTTTATTTACCTTCTCAAAGAACCAACTTTTGGCTTTGTTGATTTTTGCTGTGGTCTCTTCTGTTTCTTTTGCATTTACATCTGCCCTAATTTTTACGATTGCTTTCCTTCTACTGACCCTGGGGTTCTTCATTTCTTCCTTTTCTAGTTGCTTTAGATGTAGAGTTAGGTTATTTAGTTGACTTTTTTCTTGTTTCTTCAGGTGTGCCTGTATTGCGATGAACTTCCCCCTTAGCACTGCTTTTCCAGTGTCCCAGAAGTTTTGGGTTGTTGTGTTTTCATTTTCATTCATTTCTATGCATATTTTGATTTCTCTTTTGATTTCTTCTATGATTTGTTCATTATTCTGCAGCGTGTTGTTCAGCCTCCCTATGTTGGCATTTTTAATAGTTTTTCTCCTGTAATTGAGATCTAATCCCACTGCATTGTGGTCAGAAAAGATGCTTGGAATGATTTCAATTTTTTTGAATTTACCAAGGCTAGATTTATGGCCCAGGATGTGATCTATCCTGGAAAAGGTTTGATGTACGCTTGAGAAAAAGGTGAAATTCATTGTTTTGGGGTGAAATGTCCTATAGAGATCTATTAGGTCTCACTCGTCTATTGTATTATTTAAAGTTTGTGTTCCCTTGTTAATTTTCTGTCTAGTTGATCTATTCATAGATATAAGTGGGGTATTAAAATCTCCTACTGTTATTGCATTGTTGTTAATTTCCCCTTTCATACTTGTTAGTAATTGTCTTACATATTGCGGTGCTCCTATGTTGGGTGCATAAATATTTATAATTTTTATATCTTCTTCTTGGATTGATCCTTTGATCATTATGTAGTTTCCTTCTTTGTCTCTTTTCACAGCCTTTGTTTTAAAGACTATTTCATCTGATATGAGTATTGCTACATCTGCTTTCTTTTGGTTTCTATTTGCATGGAATATCTTTTTCCAGCCCTTCACTTTCAGTCTGCATGTGTCCCTAGTTTTGAGGTGGGTCTCCTGTAGACAACATATATGGGGGTCTTGTTTTTGTATCCATTCAGCCAGCCTTTGTCTTTTGGCTGGGGCATTCAACCCATTTACGTTTAAGGTAATTATTGATAAGTACGATCCCGTAGCCATTTTCTTTATTGCTTTGGGTTCGAGTTTATACACTCTTTCTGTGTTTCCTGTCTAGAGAAGATCCTTTAGCATTTGTTGGAGAGCTGGTTTGGTAATGCTGAATTCTCTCAGCTTTTGCTTGTCTTTAAAGCTTTTGATTTCTCCTTCATATTTGAATGAGATCCTTGCTGGGTACTGTAATCTGGGCTGTAGGTTATTTTCTTTCATCACTTTAATTATGTCTTGCCATTCCCTCCTGGCCTGAAGAGTTTCTGTTGAAAGATTAGCTATTTTCCTTATGGGAATCCCCTTGTGTGTTATTTCCTGCTTTTCCCTTGCTGCTTTTAATATTTGTTCTTTGTGTTTGATCTTTGTTAATTTGATGAACATGTGTCTTGGAGTATTTCGCCTTGGGTTTATCCTGTTAGGGACTCTCTTGGTTTCTTGGACTTGGGTGATTATTTCTTTCCCCATTTTAGGGAAGTTTTCAACTATTATCTCCTCAAGTATTCTCTCATGGTCCTTCTTTTTGTCTTCTTCTTCTGGGACTCCTATGATTGGAATGTTGGAGCATTTAACATTGTCCCAGCGGTTTCTAATATTGTCCTCATTTCTTTTATTTCGTTTTTCTTTCTTCCTCTCTGTTTCATTTATTTCTACAATTCTATCTTCTAGCTTGCTTATCCTGTCTGCTGCCTCTGTTATTCTACTGTTTGTTCCCTCCAAAGGGTTTCTGATCTCATCTATTGCATTATTCATTGTATATTGACTCTTTTTTATTTCCTCTAAGTCCTTATTAAACCTTTATTCCATCTTCTCAATCTTTTCTCCAGGTTATTTATCTGCAAATCCATTTTGCTTTCAAGATCTTGAATCATTTTCATCACCAAAATTCGAAATTATTTATCAGGTAATTTCCCTATATCTCCCTCTTTTTTGTGTGTTGGTGGGCATTTATCTTGTTCCTTTACTTGCTGGGTATTTCTCTGCCTCTTCATTTTGCTTATATTGCTGTGTTCGGGGTGGCCTTTCCGTCTTCTGGCAGTTTGTGGAGTTCTCTTTATTATGTAGTTTCCTCGCTGTGTGGGGTTGGACTGGTGAATTGTCAAGGTTCCCTGGTTAGGGAAGCTTGTGTCAGTGTTTTGGCTTATATCTAGTCTAACATTCAGTTCAGTTCAGTTCAGTTCAGTTCAGTCGCTCAGTCGTCTCCAACTCTTAGTGACCCCATGAACCACAGCACGCCAGGCCTCCCTGTCCATCACCAACTCCCGGAGTTCACTCAAACTCATGTCCACAGAGTCAGTGATGCCATCCAGCCATCTCATTCTCTGTCGTCCCCGTCTCCTCCCACCCCCAATCGCTCCCAGCATCAGAGTCTTTTCCAGTGAGTCAACTCGTCGCATGAGGTGGCCAAAGTATTGCAGTTTCAGCTTTAGCAGAAGTTTTTCTGATGAACACCCAGGACTGATCTCCTCTAGAATGGACTGGTTGGATCTCCTTGTAGTCCAAGGGACTCTCAAGAGTCTTCTCCAGCACCACAGTTCAAAAGCATCAATTCTTCAGCGATCAACTTTCTTCACAGTACAACTCTCACATCCATACATGACCACGGGAAAAACCATAGCCTTGACTAGACGGACCTTGGTTGGCAAAGTAATGTCTCTGCTTTTTAATATGCTATCTAGGCTGTTCATAACTTTCCTTCCAATGAGTAAGCGTCTTTTAATTTCATGGCTGCAATCAGCATCCGCAGTGATTTTGGAGCCCATAAAAATAAAGTCTGACACTGTTTCCACTGTTTCCCCATCTATTTCCCACGAAGTGATGGGACCAGATGCTATGATCTTTGTTTGCTGATTGTTGAGCTTCAAGCCAACCTTTTCACTCTCCTCTTTTACTTTCATCAAGAGGCTTTTGAGTTCCTCTTCATTTTCTGCCATAAGGGTGGTGTCATCTGCATATCTGAGGTTATTGATATTTCTCCCAGTAAACTTGATTTCAGCTTGTGCTTCTTCCAGCCCAGCGTTCCTCATGATGTACTCTGTATATAAGTTAAATAAGCAAGGTGACAATATACAGCCTTGACGTACTTCTTTTCCAATTTGGAACCAGTCTGTTTTTCCATGTTCAGTTCTAACTGTTGTTTCCTGACCTGCATACAGGTTTCTCAAGAGGCAGGTCAGGTGGTCTGGGATACCCATCTCTTTTAGAATTTTCCACAATATTGTGATCCACACAGTCAAAGGCTTTAGCATAGTCAATGAAGCAGAAATAGATGTTTTTCTGGAACTCTCTTACTTTCTCCATGATCCAGCGGATGTTGGCAATTTGATCTCTGGTGCCTCTGCCTTTTCTAAAACCTGCTTGAACATCTGGAATTTCACGATTCACATATTGCTGAGGCCTGGCTTTGAGAAATTTGAGCATGACTTTACTAGCGTGTGAGATGAGTGCAATTGTGTGGTAGTTTGAGCATTCTTTGGCATTGCCTTTCTTTGGGATTGGAATGAAGACTGAACTTTTCCAGTCCTGTGGCCATTGCTGAGTTTTCCAAATTTGCTGGCTTATTGAGTGCAGCACTTTCACAGCATCATCTTTCAGGATTTAAAATAGCTCATTTGGAATTCCATCACATCCACTAGCTTTGTTCGTCGTGATGCTCTCTAAGGCCCACTTGACTTCACAGTTCAAGATGTCTGGTTCCAGATGAGTGATCACACCATCGTGTTATCTTCTTCCTGAAGATCTTTTTTGTACAGTTCTTCTGTGTATTCTTGCCACCTCTTCTTAATATCTTCTGCTTCTGTTAGGTCCATACCATTCCTGTCGTTTATCTAGCCCATCTTTGAATGAAATGTTCCCTTGGAATCTCTAATTTTCTTGAAAAGATCTCTTGTTTTTCCTATTCTGTTGTTTTCCTCCATTTCTTTGCTTCGATCGCTGAGGAAGGCTTTCTTATCTCTCCTTGCTATTCTTTGGAACTCTTCATCCAGATGCTTATATTTTTCCTTTCCTCCTTTGTTTTTCGCTTCTCTTCTTTTCATAGCTATTTGTAAGGCCTCCTCAGACAGCCATTTTACTTTTTTGCATTTCTTTCCCATGGGGATGGTCTTGGTCCCTGTCTCCTGTACAATGTCACGAACCTCCGTCCAGAGTTCATCAGGCACTCTATCTATCAGATCTAGACCCTTAAATCTATTTCTTACTTCCACTGTATAATCATAAGGGATTTGATTTAGGTCATATCTGAATGGTCTAGTGGTTTTCCCTACTTTCTTCAATTTTAGTCTGAATTTGGCAATATGGTGTTCATGATCTGAGCCACAGTCAGCTCCTGGTCTTGTTTTTGCTAACTGTATACAGCTTCTCCATCTTTGGCTGAAAAGAATATAATCAATCTGATTTCGGTGTTGACCATCTGGTGATGTCCATGTGTACAGTCTTCTCTTGTGTTGTTGCAAGAGGGTGTTTGCTATGACCAGTGCATTCTCTTGGCAAAACTCTATTAGCCTTTGCCCTGCTTCATTCTGTAGTCCAAGGCCAAATTTGCCTGTTACTCCAGGTGTTTCTTGACTTCCTACTTTTGCATTCTAGTCCCCTATAATGAAAAGGACATCTTTTTTGGGTTTTAATTCTAAAACGTCTTGTAGGTCTTCATAGAACTGTTCAACTTTGGCTCCTTCAGCAGTACTGGTTGGGGCATAGACTTGGCTTACTGTAATATTGAATGGCTTGCTTGGAAACGAACAGAAATCATTCTGTCGTTTTTAAGATTCCATCCAAGTACTGCATTTCGGACTCTTTTGTTGAGCATGATGGCTACTCCATTTCTTCTAAGGGATTCCTGCCCACAGTAGTAGATATAATGGTCATCTGAGTTAAATTCACCCATTCCGGTCTATTTTAGTTCACTGATTCCTAGAATGTCTACGTTCACTCTTGCCATCTCCTGTTTGACCACTTCCAAATTGCCTTGATTCATGGACCTAACAGTCCAGGTTCCTATGCAATATTGCTCTTTACAGCATCAGACCTTGCTTCTAGCATCAGTCACATCCACAACTGGGTATTTGTTTCGCTTTGGCTCCATCCCTTTATTTTTTCTGGAGTTATTTCTCTGCTGATCTCCAGTAGCATACTGGGTAACTACCGACCTAGGGAATTCCTCATTCAGTATCCTATCATTTTACCTTTTGATACTGTTCATGGGGTTCTCAAGGCAAGTATACTGAAGTGGTTTGCCATTCCGTTCTCCAGTGGCCCACATTCTGTCAGTCCTGTCCACCATGACCCGCCCATCTTGGGTGGCCCCACAGGTCATGGCTTAGTTTCATTGAGTTAGACAGGGCTGTGGTCCATATGATCAGATCAACTAGTTTTCTGTGATTATGATTTCAGTGTGTCTGCCCTCTGATGCCCCCTCACAAAACGTACCTTCTTATTTGGGTTTCTCTTACCTTGGTCGTGAAAATCTCTTCACAGCCGCTCCAGCAAAGTGCAGCCGCTGTACCTTACCTTGGACGAGGGGTATCTCCTCAGGGTCGCCCCTCCTGACCTTGAATGTGGAGTAGCTCCTCTCGGCCCTCCTGTGCCCCCATAGCCACTGCCCCTTGGACGTGGGACAGCTCCTCTCAGCCACCGCCCTGACCTTGGGCATGGGGTAGCTCCTCTCAGCCACGCTTCTGTGTGTGGTCGCTAGCACTGGAGCCGGCGGAGCCGGCGTCTCTTGCGTCTGACATTAGCTAGTTATATAAACTAAAGTATTCCCCTCTTTTTTCTTATTGACAATATTTTAAGAATTTGGGGTGTCATTAATTTGTTTACTTTTTAAATGGGAGTGGAGAGAACAATAAACAATAATCTTAACTCATTCCCTTAGTAGGTGAAAAACAAACCGCAAATAAAATCAAATTAAAGTATCACTTATATTCTTGAAAGATGATGCTGTGAAAGTGTTGTACTCAATATGCCAGCAAATTTGGAAAACTCAGCGGTGGCCACAGGAATGGAAAAGGTCAGTCTTCATTCCAATCCCAAAGAAAGGCAATGCCAAAGAATGCTCAAACTACCGCACAATTGCACTCATCTCACACGCTGGTAAAATCATGCTCAAAATTCTCCAAGCCAAGCTTCAGCAATATGTGAACCATGAACTTCCAGATGTTCAAGCAGGTTTTAGAAAAGGCAGAGGCACTAGAGATCAAATTGCCAACATGCGCTGGATCATGGAGAAAGTAAGAGAGTTCCAAAAAAACATCTATTTCTGCTTCATTGACTATGCCAAAGCCTTTGACTGTGTGGATCACAATAAACTGTGGAACATTCTGAAAGAGATGGGAATCCCAGACCACCTGACCTGCCTCTTGAGAAACCTGTATGCAGGTCAGGAAGCAACAGTCAGAACTGTACATGGAACAACAGACTGGTTCCAAATAGGAAAAGGAGTACGTCAAGGCTGTATATTGTCACCTTGCTTATTTAACTTATATGCAGAGTACATCATGAAGAATGCTGGGCTGGAAGAAGCACAAGCTGAAATCAAGATTGCCGGGAGAAATATCAATAACCTCAGATATGCAGATTACACTACCCTTATGGCAGAAAGTGAAGAGGAACTCAAAAGCCTCTTGATGAAAGTGAAAGAGGAGAGTGAAAAGGTTGGCTTGAAGCTCAACAATCAGCAAACAAAGATTATGGCATCTGGACCCATCACTTCATGGGAAATAGATGGAAAAACAGTGGAAACAGTGTCAGACTTTATTTTTATGGGCTCAAAAATCACTGCGGATGCTGATTGTAGCCATGAAATTAAAAGACGCTTGCTCCTTGGAAGGAAAGTAATGACCAACCTTGATAGTATATTAAAAAGCAGAGACATTACTTTGCCAACAAAGGTCCGTCTAGTCAAGGCTATGGTTTTTCCCGTGGTCATGTATGGATGTGAGAGTTGGACTGTGAAAAAAGCTGATCACCGAAGAATTGATGCTTTTGAACTGTGGTGCTGGAGAAGACTCTTGAGAGTCCCTTGGACTACAAGGAGATCCAACCAGTCCATTCTAAAGGAGATCAATCCTGGGTGTTCATTGAAAGGAATGATGCTAAAGCTGAAACTGCAATATTTTGGCCACCTCATGCGACGAGTTGACTCACTGGAAAAGACTCTGATGCTGGGAGCGATTGGGGGCAGGAGGAGAAGGGGACGACGGAGAATGAGATGGCTGGATGGCATCACCGACTCTGTGGACATGAGTTTGAGTGAACTCCGGGAGTTGGTGATGGACAGGGAGGCCTGGTGTGCTCTGATTCATGAGGTTGTGGGAGTCGGTCACGACTGAGCTACTGAACTGAACTGAACTGAACTGAACTGAACTGAACTGAACTATATTCTTGTAAATAATATACCGGAGAAAATAAACTATGTGGCTTTTTTTTTTTTTTTCAAATGTGCATTTACTTAGGTTTATGTAGCACCTAAGAATAGAACACATGCATTCTATTTGAGTTTTCATCTCAAATCATAGGAGAGAAATAAACTCAGTAATATTAGCTTGGTATAATGACATCATAAATTATGTTTGCCTCATCTCTTTATAAATGAAAGCAACGCTTTAATATTTAAAAGGTTATATAAAACTAATATTTGGATTCAAAATCTATATAAGATAGATATAATTTAGTACTGAGCTCTTATCAGTATCTCTTGTGGTTTTTGGTCTTTAGGAATCAGTTCAGTTCAGTTCAGTCACTCAGTCGTGTCAGACTCTTTGCGACCCCATGAATCACAGCAGGCCAGGCCTTCTTGTCCATCACCAACTCCCAGAGTTCACTCAAATTCATGTCCATCGAGTCGGCGATGCCATCCAGCCCTCTCATTCTCTGTCGTCCTCTTCTCCTCCCGCCCCCAATCCCTCCCAGCATCAGAGTCTTTTCCAGTGAGTCAGCTCTTCGCATGAGGTGACCAAAGTATTGGAACTTCAGCTTTAGCATCAGTCCTTCCAATGAACACCCAGGACTGATCTCTTTTAGAATGGACTGGTTGGGTCTCCTTGCAGTCCAAGGGACTCTCAAGAGTCTTCCCCAGCACCACAGCTCAAAAGCATGAATTCTTCGGCGATCAGCTTTCTTCACAGTCCAACTCTCACTTCCATACATGACCACTGGAAAAACCATAGCCTTGACTAGACAGACCTTTTTTGGCAAAGTAATGCCTCTGCTCTTTAATATGCTATCTAGGTTATTCATAACTTTCCTTCCAAGGGGTAAGCGTCTTTTAATTTTATGGCTGCAATCAGCATCCGCAGCGATTTTGGAGCTTCCCAAAATAAAGTCGGACACTATTTCCACTCTTTCCCCATCTATTTCCCATGAAGTGATGGTACCAGATGCCATGACCTTAGTTTTTTGAATGTTGAGCTTTAAGCCAACTTTTTCACGCTCCTCTTTAACTTTCATCAAGAGGCTTTTGAGTTCCCCTTCACTTTCTGCCATAAAGGTGGTGTCCTCTGCATATCTGAGGTTATTGACATTTCTCCATCAGTCTTGATTCCAGCTTGTGCTTCTTCCAGCCCAGAGTTCCTCATGAGGTACCCTGCATATAAGTTAAATAAGCAGGGTGACAATACACAACCTTGACATACTCCTTTACCTATTTGGAACCAGTCTGTTGTTCCATGTCCAGTTCTAACTGTGGCTTCCTGACCTGCATACAGGTTTCTCAAGAGGCAGGTCAGGTGGTCTGGGATTCCCATCTCTTTCAGAACTGATGCAGTTTTTCTACAGTATAATAGGCGGAAATCTATATGCCAATCTGGCTTTACCTATGATATTTATTTCCTAGTTTGACAAAAATACAGTGTTTAAGTTTGTGCTTTATATCACACACATCTGTAAGTTGAAGCTGTTTCAACTGGCATACATATACATATATCTACATTTATACTTTAGAGATACTGAACTGATATTCACAAATGTTTTCTCTACTTTTTATTAATGAATAGCAACCTTTGTGATAGTACTTTAAAAAGAGATAAGATTGAATGTGTTTATTATTATTGCAAATCTTCAGGTAGTGGTTTGACTATCTCATTCTAAGTTTAATGTGATTTTAATGATTACTATAGACAGAAATAATTAAGTCACAATTTTGACATATCCAAGAAGTGATCATTGTATGCAGCCCCTATTAAACTGTGATATACACTGTATATAATATCTGCCAATTCAGCAAAAGTATGTTGTTGGCATTTGTTGAAATTCAGCTGAGAAAAATGTCAGTGAGTTTTTAAAAAATTGAGTTTCAAAACACAATTTTCAATAAGTAGTATGCTAATTCAAAATTAACTTTAAGTTGGAACATGTCTTTACTTAGCCTTTATTCTGTTTCAAAAAGCATTTATTTTCTTAGATATTGTTAAGTTACCCTATCTTTTAAAGGGGTTAAATGTTTATTTTGCATTATTTTGTTTTCGTGCTATCTGCAGAGTAGAAAGCATATAAATAATAGCAATTTTTTAATATAGGACAGATAAACAAATTCAAGGCATTGTAAAATATTGGGTTGGCCAGAAAGTTTGCTCAGGTGTTGCATAAGCTGTTATGAATGAACATTTTGGCCAAGCCAATATTTCCAAAATGATTCCCAAACCTTTGGTTTATAAAAAATCTTCTTTGTTACTTCCCAATTTGACTGTATATCTAAAGTCTCAGTACTAGAAAGTCAACCACATAAGTTGCATCTTTTAACTAACTCACACCACTGACTTGAACTTCTTTGCTTTAGCAACTTGCATATTTACACAGTGAAGGACTTTCATGGGCTGTGTTGTCTTAGCTTAGATCTAGGATCCTTTCTTATTTAAAATTTCAATTCACATTTCTGTTCTACCGATTTGTATTTATATATTTTCCATAAGGAAGTTATTTTTATTTGAAGGAAAATGGTTACTTTTGAAAATGTAGTTTTCCTAGGAAACTTTTGTTTTAGTAGCTTATGAAACAGACCTCTTTATGTATTTTAGGGGTTGACAAACATTTTCTGTGGAGAACAAGACAGTAAATACATTTTGGTTTATGGCCCAAGAGGTACAATTGGAGTTATTTTGTATATACCAATGACATAAAAAATAAAATTTCCATAACTTTTGAAGAAAAAATATAAATATAATTATTTTTGCAATACAAATCTAGTGAAAATAATGGAATTTTTTGAAGTAATGGCCCCTTGCTTAACTGAAACCCTACTTTTAAAATTACCTGGATTCTTTAAAATCACATCAAAGAATTCAATACCTAGAGATGAATCTAAGGAGTTAAAAGAACTGTACTCAGAAAATTGTAAGACCCTGATGAAGTTGAAGTTGAAGAATGACACGAGAAGTTGAAGATGACACAAATAAATATAACGTAATGAAGATCCCCTGGAGGAGGGCAGGGAAACCCACTCTAGTATTCTTGCCTGGAGAATCCCTATGGACAGAGGTGCCTAGCAGGCTATAGTTCATGGGGTTGCATAGAGTCGGACACAACCGAGTGACTAAGCACACACACACAACTCATAAAACTCAACACACACACACAGAAAAATTAAAACTGGGCAGAAGAACTGAATAGCCATTTTTCCAAAGACATACAGATGGCTAAGGCACATAAAAAATGCTCAATATCACTATCCAGGAAATGCGAATGAAAACCATAATGAGATGTAGCCTCATACCTGTCAGAATGTCTTTTCTAAGAAAAACAAGTGTTGGAGAAGCTATGGAGAAAAGGGAAACCTTGTACATTGTTGATGGGAATGTAAATTGATTCAGCCTTCATGAAAAACAATATTGAGTATTCCTCAAAAAATTAAAAATATGGCAACCACACAAACCAGCAAAGCCACCCCTAGATATTTATCTGAAGGAAACAAACATAAATTTAGAAAAGTGCACTCCTATGTTCACTTCAGTATTATTTACAATATCCAAGATATAGAAGCAACTGAAGTAACCATCAATAGATGAATGGGTAATATGAATATGTACACACACACACACAACGGTATACTACTCAGCCATAAAAAATGAAATTTTGCCAATAAGACAACATGGATGGACCTAGAGGGTATTATGTGAAATGAGTCAGACAAAGACAAGTGCTATGTGATTTCACTTATATGTGAAATCTAAAACACAAAGCAAATGAACAGACATAACGAAAAAACACAGAGAAAAATCCTCTCTAGTGGTTGCCAGATGGGGAGAGGAGAAATAAATGAGGGAGATTAAGAGGTACAAACTTCTGGTTGCAAAATAAATGGCATGAGGATAATATGTATAGTATGGGAAATACAGTCGATAATAATGTAATGTCTGTATGGTGACAGATGGTAACTAGAATTATAATAGTTATTTTGAGATGTGTAAAAAATCACTATATTTGTGTAACAGAAACTAACATAATACTTTAGGTCAATTGTATTTCAAAAATAAACCCATTTAAAAAGAGATCAGGTTTTGGTTACAAGAGGCAAGGGTTAGGATGAGGGAGAATTTGATGAAGACATTCAAAAGGTACAGGCTTCCAGTTATAAATAGAAAGTAGGGATCTAATGTACAGCATGGTAAATATAAGTAACATGTTATATATGAAAACTGTTAAGAGTAAGTCCTAAGAGTTCTCATTGTTTATTTTGTATCTATATGAGATGATGATTTCTTTTTCTTTTTTTTATTGGAGGCAAATTACATTAATGTATTGGTTGGTTTTGCCATATATTGACACAAATCTGACCACGGTGTACATGTGTTTCCCCACTTGAACCCCCCTCCCACCTCCCTCTTCCCCATATCCTCCCTCCAGGTCATCCCCGTACACCAGCCCCAAGCATCCTGTATCATGCGTCAAACCTGGACTGGTGATTCATTTCACATATGATAATATACATGCTACAATGCCATTCTCTCAAATCATCCCACCTTCACCCTCTCCCACAGAGTCACAAAGACTGTTCTATACACCTCTGTCTCTTTTGCTGTCTCGTATACAAGGTTAAGTTTACCATCCTTCTAAATTCCATATATATGTGTTAGTATGCTGTATTGATGTTTTTCTTTCAGGCTGACTTCACTCTGTATAATAGGCTCCAATTTCATCCACCTCATTAGAACTGACTCAAATGCATTATTTTTGATGGCTGAAAAATGCTCCATTGTGTATATGTACCAAAGCTTTCTTATCCATTCATCTGCAAATGGACATCTAGGTTGCTTCCATGAAGTGGAAGTGCTGCAATGAACATTGGAGTACATATGTTTCTTTCAATTCTGGTTTCCTCAGTGTGTACACCCAGGAGTGTGATTGTTGGATCATATGGCAGTTCTATTTCCAGTTTTTTGAGGAATCTCCACACTGTTCTCCATAGAGGCTGTACTAGTTTGCATTCCCACCAACAGTGTAAGAGGGTTCCCTATTCTCCACTCCCTCTCCAGCATTGATTGCATGTAGACTTTTGGATAGCAGCCATTCTGACTGGTGTGAAATGGTATCTCATTGTGGTTTTGATTTGCATTTCTCTGATTATGAGGGATGTTGAGCATCTTTTCATGCATTTGTTAGCCATCTGTATGTCTTCTTTGGAGAAATGTCTGTTTAGTTCTTTGGCCCATTTTTTGATTGGGTCATTTATTTTTCTGGAATTGAGCTGCAGTAGTTGCTTGTATATTTTGGAGATTAATTCTTTGTCAGTAGTTTCATTTGCTATTAATTTCTCCCATTCTGAAGGCTGTCTTTTCACCTTGCTTATAGTTGCCTTTGCTGTGCAGAAGCTTTTGATTTTAATTAGGTCCCATTTGTTTATTTTTGCTTTTATTTCCAATATTCTGGGAGGTGGGTCTTGGAGGATCCTCCTGTGATTTATGTCAGAGAATGTTTTGCCTACGTTCTCCTCTAGGAGTTTTATAGAATCTGGTCTTACATTTAGCTCTCTAATCCATTTTTGAGTTTATTTTGGTGTATGGTGTTAGGAAGTGATCTAGTTTCATTCTTTTACAAGTGAAAGTTGACCAGTTTTCCCAGCACCACTTGTTGAAGAGACTGTCTTTTCTCCATTGAATGTTCTTGCCTCCTTTGTCAAAGATAAGGTGTCCATAGGTGCGTGGATTTAACTCAGAGCTTTCTATTTTGTTCCATTGATCTATATTTCTGTTTTTATGCCAGTACCATACTGTCTTGATGACTGTGGCTTTGTAGTAGAGCCTGAAGTCCGGCAGGTTGATTCCCCCAGTTCCATTCTTCTTCCTCAAGATTGTTTTGGCTATTTGAGGTTTTTTGTGTTTCCATACAAATTGTGAGATTATTTGTTCTAGTTCTGTGAAAAATATCGTTGGTAGCTTGATAAGGATTGCATTGAATGTATAAATTACTTTGAGTAGTATACTCATTTTCACAATATTTATTCTTCCAATCCCCAAACACGGTATATTTCTCCATCTATTAGTGTCCTCTTTGATTACTTTCACTAGTGTTTTATAGTCTTCAATGTACAAGTCTTTTATTTCCTTGGATAGATACATTCCTAAGTATTTAATTCTTTTCATTACAACGGTGAATGGAATAGTTTCCTTAATTTCTCTTTCTATTTTCTCATTATTAGTGTATAGGAATGCAAGGGATTTCTGTGTGTTGATTTTATATCCTGCAACTTTACTGTGTTCATTGATTAGCTCTAGTAGTTTTCTGGTAGAGTCTTTAGGGTTTTCTGTGTAGAGGATCATGTCATCAGTGAACAGTGAAAGTTTTGCTTCTTCTTTTCCAATTTGTATTCCTTTTATGTATTTTTCTGCTCTGATTGCTGTAGCCAAAACTTCCAGAACTATGTTGAATAGTAGTGGTGAGAGTGGACACCCTTGTCTTGTTCCTGACTTTAGGGGAAATGCTTTCAGTTTTTCACCATTGAGGATAACGTTTGCTGTGGGTTTGTCATATATAGCTTTTATTTTGTTGAGATATGTGATGATTATACAGCAAACTTACTGTAGTCAATTCATGTTGTGTGTAAGTCAAATCATTATTCTGCACACCTTAAAACTTATACAGTGCTGCATGTCAATTTTATCCCTTTCAGCTATTCAGATAACCTAGACAATTTGAGGAATATGTGGTAACTACTATAACAGTATGTTTTCACTTTCCTGGTTTATAGTTTAGAGCTGGATAATATTTGGTTGTGTGGAGGTATCTAGTGCACTGTGTGATATTTAGCAGCATCATTGACTGCTCCCTGTTGCCAGTAGCAACCCCGTGCTCTAAAAACCAAAAATGTCTCTCTAAACATTGACGTAAGTCCCCTGGGTACCAGATCTCTCAGGATGAAAGCTATAGTATTTTAACTGTAAAGTATACAAACCAGTACCAGCAGGAGTATTAGGAACAACTGATAGCTAATTTTTCAATAGACAAAAATTGGAAGCCAGAAGAAAATTAAGTGATGTATCTGAAGTGCAGAAATAAAAAGATTTTTATCCTAGAATTCATATACCATATATCCTTCAAAAACCAAGATGAAATTAAATATTCCTAAAATATAAAAATTGACACAATTTGTCCCTGGCAAATGTGTACTTAAATAATAAAGCTAAGTCTTCAGGCAGAATGCAAATGATTCCAGGGCAAACACTGAATGTAGAGTAGAAAAAAGACCAAAAAAGGGGACAAATATTTGGGTAGTTTTGAATTAATATTGATGAAGTACTGACAATGTGAAACAATAATAGAGTGGCAGCATGAAAGATAAAGTAACAAATATCCCTCTCCATCTTTTCCTTTTTTTTTTTCAATATAACAAGAAAATAAAGTACAGGTGATAACAGATGTATGAAATAGTTTATATCCTAGACATAATGCAGAAAAAAAAATACCTTCAAATCTATTGATGTAGATTTACTTATTAGGTGCCTAGAAGTGAAATTTTGATGCAGCTGAGGGAAAAAACTTGAAAAGAATGAAACAGGTCTAACTCTGTTGTAAGAATTAGAAAAATTCAAGTGAAACCATGAAAAGATAACTAAAATATTAATATAAAACCTACACACTGTAAGATAATCTTCATCTTAAGAGAAAATTTAGTGTTATCAACTATAAGGACTGTATACAATTAAATATGTAAACATGCATTTTGACTGTTGACTAATTACAACATCAGTTCAGTCACTCACTTGTGTTCGACTGTTTACGACCCAGTGGACTGCAGCACTCCAAGTCTTCCCTGTCCATGACCAACTGCTGGAGCTTGCTCAAACTCAGATCCATGGAGTCAGTGATACCAGCCAACCATCTCATCCTCTGTCTTCCCCTTCTCCTCCTGCTTTCAATCTTTCCAAGCATCAGGGTCTTTTCTAATGCGTCAGTTTTTTGCATCAGGTGGCCAAAATAGTGGAGTTTCACATCAAGCATCAGTCCTTTCAATGAATATCCAGGACTGATTTCCTTTAGGATGGATTAGTTGAATCTCCTTGTTGTCCAAGGGACTCAAGAGTTTCTCCAACACCACAGTTCAAAAACATCAGTTCTTCCCTACTCAGCCTTCTTTTTAGTCTAACTCTCACATCCTTACATGACTACTGGAAAAACCATAGCTTTCACTAGATGGACCTTTGTTGGCAAACTACAGCATGGGAGATAACATCTTTTCTTTCACTACCCTATTTAAAACTTATTCAATGAGAAATGCCTTTCTTATACCAATAGTATAACCTTCTGTTCATTCCTATACATAACTGAACTCCTAAAACAGAGCTTCCTCTCAGAAATTAAAAGTGTCCATTCCAATATATTAGCTCCTATGTTTTCATTCCAACAACTTCCACACCTGTGGTTGGCATCATTCAACTGTAGACAGCAGCTGCCCACCTCCTAAGGAAGAGAATAGAAGGTGCCTGCCTCCTTTCTACAGTCCTCTCATCCCTGACTAAGGAAATGACTGTTTTTAATCTGAGTAGAATCCAGGCAGGGGAAATAAGAGGAGCTACAAAGATAGTATAGAAAATTCTGATGTGAGTGATGATGGACAGGGTTGTGAGCAAACTGAGTGCTTTGTATTCCTGTAGGGACCTCTGCTAGGACTTCTCGCAGGAACATCCTCAGCAGGCCTGCCTCCCCACTTCTCCACTGCATACGCCACTTCTCACTGCTGGAGTCCCCCCTCTCCATTTCACTTAAAACCTTTAGACTGACTGTTTCCAAAGGGACCCACATCTGTTTCCTGGAAAACACTCATGTGTTCTATGATCTGCGTTAGTAGTACGTGATTGGTTCCTAACTGTAGTGGCCATTCTCCTGTTCTGTTTGGATGCCTTCACTGCTCTGATAGTCAGCCTGTTAGATTCACATACTAAAAATAAATGTAATGCACATATCACACACCCATTCTCACAAACTCTGCTTACTATAAATGCATGACTGGATAGATGGATGGATGTTATTTTAAAAGACCTTTCCCATCACTGAAAACAGCTTGTCAGTGGGTACCAACAAAGGTAAAAGGATACACCAACGTTGGTACAAAGAAAATATTAATACAAGAAAATTAGTGGAGGGAAAATGGAAAGTTGGTTCCGTGATTTTGTGATCTCTGCTTCAGTTCCCTCACTTGTGAAATGAGGGTCATAACACGTATTTGACAGGGTTGACTTAATTCATCACTAAGGAATGCAGAAAATGGAGAAAGCACGACTTGCTTCCTTAGTGATGAATTAAGTCAACCCTGTCAAATACGTGTTATGACCCTCATTTCACAAGTGAGGGAACTGAAGCAGAGATCACAAAATCACGGAACCAACTTTCCATTTTCCCTCCACTAATTTTCTTGTATTAATATTTTCTTTGTACCAACGTTGGTGTATCCTTTTACCTTTGTTGCCGTGGACTAGCGGCTCTGGGCGGAGAAGGCAATGGCAAGCCACTCCAGTACTCTTGCCTAGAAAATCCCATGGATGGAGGAGCCTGGTGGGCTGCAGTCCGTGGGGTCGCTAAGGATCGGACACGACTGAGCGACTTCACTTTCACTTTTCAAGGAACTGGCAACCCACTCCAGTGTTCTTGTCTGGAGAATCCCAGGGAAGGGGGAGCCTGGTGGGCTTCCGTCTATGGGGTCACACAGAGTCGGACACGACTGAAGTGACTTAGCAGTAGCAATTTAACCCTTTTGTTGTTTATTTTGTTTTCCTATCTTTCATTTAAACTTTCAGGAATTTGTTGCTAGCTCATTTAATACTTAGTTGACCAAAAAATTTGCTAGGGTTTTTCAATAAGATGTTATGGTATTGATCAACACAATAATAGTTTTGCTTTATGTAACACATTTTGGAGTTCTTTTCTAGAAAGATAAATGTAGAATGGTGTGAAATATTTCTAGATCCTGGATTTAATGGCTGTTGTGTTAAACAGCATTGCTGCTTTAGACATCTGAAATCTATTTTCTAATTATCTGTTTAAAAAAAAACTACAGACAGTGAACCAGGATTACATGGACTGATGGTTTTTGATACAAACTTTTTGTGCGGGTGAGAAAAACCCATAAAGCCGTCCTATTCTTACTTCATGAATAGTTTCTCACTCTGATAGTCTCCCTGAAGGCAGCCTAGAGTTCCTCAGTGGCTTCTTGAGGCTCAGCCACACCACCTTATTTCTGTCCTTCAGGCAGTAGCGGGTACAGAGGCACACGCTTCCTCTCAATTTTACCACTAATCCTTCTTCAATAATTGCCTGAATAATTTCTTTTATTATGCTGCTTCTCAGTCTGAGTAGTATACATAGCCAAAAATGCCTGAAACTTCAGAAAGAATAAAACTGCCACCTCAAATTTGCTCTTATGTCCCCTTAAACTAATTTTCCCTGTAGTATTTGAACTATGGAATATAAGTGATAAAGCAAAGAATTAGTTTATATAATAAATAGAAAACACTTAAGAAGGTCGATATTAAAAAATATAGTTTACAATATAGAATGAGAATGTGAATAACTTTGTAGCTAAGGTAGAGATGACCTTGACCATAGACATATATGGGCTAGATAGGAGTTCACATTAAGCTGTGGAATTTCTATAGACCGTTTTATTTTTTATACATTATCAAAACTCCCCCCAAAACACAGCAAATGAAAAAAATCCTAAAATAGCAGTATTCACATACTTCAAAATCAGAAGATTTCCTTTTGCACAAAGCCTAAAATAACTATAAAATAACAGTTTCAAGAAGAAATTCAGACTTTAATCACAAGAGCTAAACTGAAAACAAGACATGTTATTTTGTTAGTCATAAGGAAATTAATGTCTGGTATGAAAAATCTATAGAAGGACATTGTTTTCACTAAAAATTCATAGCTTAGGAGAGGTTTAATAACATTAGGTTGCTTACCCACAAAAATAATTTTCACGTAATAAAAATGAGAAATGCTAGTTTGGGGTTTTGGGGAAGGGTATTTTGTTTTTATCCTCTGAAAGCATTGTTGTACTTTTTATTCCCATTTTATATCCTCAGTGTGAGTGGTATTTTAACCTACTATAGAATTACCTTCTGTTTAATAAATCAAGATGAATTTCGGTTGTCCAGTGTACCAGATAAAAAATCAACAATGTAAAAAATTACCCAGTTTTTTTATTCACTTGTTTATTTACATGTTTTAAGCATCTATTATGTACTGACTCTGTTTGAAATAGTACAGATATTAAATAATAAAATTGCATACCTTCTCTCATAAAACATTCTGTATCTCAGATCTAGATATTTTAACCATCCGTCTATCTAGGAAGTAAGTTTTTTATTTAATTTATATATACATATTTTTATATCATTATTGGGACCTCAAAGATAACATGCTTATTGACACATTCATGATTTCTGGGTGCATTTTATTACCTTCCAACTCTTTTCTTTTTTCGTGTAAGGATTAAGATTATATTTTAGAATTATGCTTTTAAAAGGCAGTACAATCATACATACATACAAAAAGAACCATTGGTTTTTACAAAGTTTGGGTTATTTAGCATGTTGGGTCTCTCTGCCAGCTTTTATAGTCAGTGGTCCCACATGTCACGGTGCACACAGCGCAGGCTTATCTCTTGCTCGCATCACAATCTGATGCGCATCCAGTTTCTCCTGAGGACTTTCATTTACCTGATTTGGTCCTCCAAGATCATTCCTGTATGTGACTCTCCATCCTTCAGGTCTCCTTCAAGGGACTTTTCAGGATACTCCTCAAGGCACTCCTCAGGACACTTCTCAGGATATTCCTCAGGATTTTGCACAGGGAGCTGCCCTGAAACAACAGTCCATCCAGATGCTGTTTAAGAGGAATGTCTAAGGCATTCATAGACTCAGCCACATAGCCCCCACTGAACTGTAAGGAAACTGGACACTGACACTTATTGTGTGTACAGGAATGATGAGGCAGTCTCTGTAAAAGCTGAGATACTCTGTGGCAAGAATTATGTATGGTCATCTTTCTAAATCAACCCCTTGATCACAGGGAACTTAAAAATAAATGTATAAATTAGATGTTTTAAGACAAGATTTTATTTTGAAATAATTGTAATTGTCTCATAGAATATTTTTTTAATATTTTCATGTATTTTATTTTTAAAAACACTTGTAATTTTGCCAGCTAGCAGTAAAATATTGTCCTCACTATTTTATTAATTATCACCATATACCTGTTAAAGTTAACTGTGACTTTGTTTCATTGTAAATGATTGTAAAGTAAAATGATCATGTCAAATACCAAATTAATCTCAAGTAACATGTGAACCATTTGTTATCAGTATTTTTGGCTTTATGCACTAAGATGTATTTCAAAGATGACCTTAATATTAGTATCAGTTGTGTCAATCTGACACATCAAATTACCACAGCTTAAAGCAATATTTAATCTCTGAAATTATTTTATAATTAAAGAGGCATAGAAGATAGTTGAAAAATCAGCTAAAAAACAAGATACTGCATAACTTATTTACAGTCCCTTGTTTTTTAGAAGAATGAGGAAAATAATGAAAAATTTCATGATACAAGTATCAGTTACCCATATGGCTTAGTATGTGTCCATATTCCCATGCTTTACTTATGAGTTTGACCTTACCAAAAAGCATTAAAATGTCCAGGATAATTCATAAGGATAGCTAGAAGTCTGAAATAAAATTGCTCAGTGCAAAAAAAAATCTCAAGCCATTTAAATGAAAACCTATTCTCAAATTACTTTCACACATTAAAACAGGAGGATTTTTCATTTTCTATTTTCTAATAAGAGTATTCTTCAGAGCTGTAGGGTTAAGTTCTAAGCTACAATCCACTGCTTATTAGCATACCCATTTTCCATATCAGTAGAATCAAGTCCAGTTTTGCCATTTGTGGATACTATGACAAGCTACAAAAGCATGTTTGCCATCAACAGCCCTAGCAAACTGCTCACCCTGAACAGATAATTTTCTATGTAAGGAGAACCATCTGGACGACAGCCAAATCCCACTAATAATGTTTGACTGCTATATCAATTTTTTTCCAATTTGTGAAACATATTTTTAAAATAGTAGCTGAAAGTTCCCAAACATGAGAAGTAAGAGACAGGGAAGCCTGGCATGCTGCAATCCATGGGGTCACAAAGAGTCAGACCCAACTTGGCGACTGAAGAACAAACATGAGAAGTACTATTACATATTTTTAAGGACAATATTTTACAAATTGTTGTCATTATGACCAAATACTAAGCGCTCCCTGCTGCTTCTGCCTCTCAACTACTTAGCAATGTAAATGTGAATTTAAAAATAATGAATTAATCCAGATAACAAATCAGATATTGTAGAGGATTTATGTCAAAATGAAAAAATACTAATTCCTGATCATCATATTAACACATAAGGAAATAAACTAAAGGTTATAAAAGTACCCTCTGTAACACTAATGTTTGATATTAATTGACTTTAGGATAGAATGTTTTTAAACAAAATTAACCTAACAAACTGGAAAATATCATGCATGAATGTTGTACATTTTTTTTTTAAATGAACCAGTTCAGAGATTAATAGCTCTTTACCCTAGGAGTTGTTTCACATGTTATTTTGCAAAATATCCAAGGAAAACAAGGCAATGTTCTATAATATGCCACAATTTTATTGCAACATAGCTATTTTTGCAAGGATGGGGAGTTTGCTTTCAAAAACAATATTCCATTTAAGACTTATATAGAAGTTGTCATCATAACTGATATTCAAAATATCTTTTATACTGTAAGACTTACATGATAAATATAAAACTCCTACACTTATTCAGTAGTGTATACTCACTCAATGGAAATCAGAAAGACATTAATAACAGCTATTTCTTTTCAGAAGATACTCAGGAAACAGAAACTAACACTGAGGATAGTAAGTTGATGACACAGTTAACACAACTGAATTGGCATTACTTTCGGAGTGGGGGGTTAAACTCATTAAAAAAAAAAATGTGTGTTCTCTGCTAGTGTTTTATCTGTGCTGCCATTGTCACCAAAAATATGCTTGCCAAAGCAAGTGAGGTGTATGAATGTTCGAGCCTCACAAAACTGCAATCAGGAACAACTGTAAATATTATTGAATAAGTTTTACCATCTCACCAGCGAATAACACTTTCAAGACATTCAAGTCGCTTAACCCTTTGCAATATTCTAAGCTACTCACATTGACAGTCATCTTGACTGTAGTGCTTGCTACAAGGGAGGCATATAGCTAGCTATTTTGGCTAAAATATGATGAGAAGGCATTCCTCACATTCTACATAAAAGTAACAGTATTAAACAGCTTAATGTGAATCTGTAATAGACTGCTTACAGGAGTGATATTTCCTTTATTCATTGTGTTGGAAGGACCCAAAAAACCTCAAAAACCTAATATTTTTCCAGTTGACTGAGCTGGAGAAATGGAAGCTCCTCATGATCCAGATGGTGCTTCACTGTCATTTTACAGGTGAAACTATTTCAGGTTACAGTTCTGTTACAGTTCAGTTCAGTAAAAAACAGTTCAGTTAACAAACAGTAACTGTAACAAACTGTTACAGTTCAGTTCATTAACTCAGTCTGTCTGTCTCTTTGTGACCCCATGGACTGCAGGACACCAGGCTTTCCTGTCCATCACCAACTCCCAGATATTGCTCAGACTCATGTCAATGGAGTCAGTGATGCCATCCAACAAACTCATCCTCTGTCGTCCCCTTCTCCTGCCTTCAGTCTTTCCCATCATCAGGGTCTTTTCCAACGAGTCAGTTCTTTTCATCAGGTGGTCAAAGGATTGGAGCGTCAGCTCAAGCATCAGTTCTTCAAATGAATATTCAGGACTGATTTCCTTTTTAAAATTGACCGGTTGGATCTCCTTGCAGTCCAAGGGACTCTCAAGAGTCTTCTCCAACACCACAGTTCAAAAGCATTAATTTTTCTACGCTCAGCTTTCTTTATGGTCCAACTCTCACATCCATACATGACTACTGGAAAAACCACAGCTTTGACAAGACAGACCTTTGTCGATCTGTTTCATTACTGTTACATTACTGCTCAATTTCTGTCTAGAGTCAACCCATCCTTTTTGTCATGGAACCACTTACTTGCCACTCACGGTTAATAACTGTAAATTATGTCTTAATGGCATCTTTGGAGCTAGCATAAACAATATTTTAAAGGTACACTTCCAGGAGCCCATAATATAAATACTAGGTCTGTCCTAGACTGTTTTGTATATGGCATCTTAAAAAGCATTATCAGCAATCTTTATAGGTAGCAACTTCACCAAAGATGCGTAGGAGTCCTCTACAGTATCAGTGATCTATTTTGCTGTCTCTAAAGTTGTCTTCTGTCATCACTTAAACAGAAGACAACTGCTTTCTTTTTCTCTCTCTGTTTGATCTCTTTTGTAGATTACCTTACTTTCTGATCATTAAAACATTGACGTCATCATTCACTATAACTCCGGAAGTCAGTTCAGAGGAAGCCAAGGGCAAAGGCGCGTTTCAGGAGGTGTTGGGGGAGCTCCAACCACCCTTTCCGCCCCTGGCTCCTGCCAGGCTCTGTGCCCGACCCCTCCCTGCTACCAGGAATCCGGGTCTGAGGGGTGGGAAGAGCCTCTGGGGGCGGAATTCAGGTTAAACTGGCGGTCTCAGGCCCTAGATCTGTGCTCGTGGAGACCCGGCCCGCCTCACCACAGCATCCTCCGCTCTGGCCCCAGGAGACGGGAGAAAGAGCGGGCGCAGGCAGCAGTGGGTGTGGGAAGAAAACAGTGTTAAGCACCTCTGGAAACTTGATAAGTCACACGTTTGTAACAGTAAAGTCTAGTGTTCATTTATTGATTTGATTGAAAAACAGTTCCAAGAAGGCAGTTATATCTCTGGGGACCCAGGCTTTTAGATGTATGTATATTGATAGAACAAATTTTTCTTTTTAAAATACCATAGAAATAACCATACTGAGTATATAACAATTTAATGCTTAAAATATGCAAGGCTTCAACTCACTTTATTCCTTAAAAATCAGAATGACTATGATCTCTTCTAATAACCAAAGAGCTGTTTGTAATTCAAACCAAAAATGGATGAAATATTATTTATGCTTATATCCATATTCTGTTAAAAAGCAGAGACATTACTTTGCCAACAAAGGTTCGTCTAGTCAAGGCTGTGGTTTTTCCTGTGCTCATATATGGATGTGAGAGTTGGACTGTGAAGAAGGCTGATCGCGGAAGAAATGATGCATTTGAACTGTGGTGTTGGAGAAGACTCTTGAGAGCCCCTTGGACTGCAAGGAGATCGATTCTAAAGGAGATAGATCCCGGGTGCTCATTGGAAGGACTGATGCTAAAGCTGAAACTCAAATACTTTGGCCACTTCATGCGACGAGTTGTTTCGTTCAGTCGCTCAGTTGTGTCCGACTCTTTGCGACCCGTGGACTGCGACGAGTTGACTCACTGGAAAAGACTCTGATGCTGGGAAGGATTGGGGGCGGGAGGAGAAGGGGACGACAGAGAATGAGATGGCTGGATGGCATCACCGACTCTGTGGACATGAGTTTGAGTGAACTCCGGGAGTTGGTGATGGACAGGGAGGCCTGGCATGCTGTGATTCATGGGGTCGCAAAGAGTCGGACACGACTGAGCGACTGGACTGAACTGAAGTGATATCCATATTCTAACAAAAAAGAGAGCTTGAGCCATTTTTTAATTGGTATTTTGTGTAAAACTTAGATTGTTTAAATCATCAGTGAATTCAAGGAAATACTGTAGTCAGATAGTAGATACCACAATACAAAGTATGGTTTAACATTTCTTCATTTATAATAATTCTCAATATTTTATAAGATGTAGAAAATTAACATTTTCATGTGTGATTGATGGTCATATGTATGGACTATACTGTGTTTCAAAAGATCAATTTTTAATTCTTTTTTTATGAAGAATTAGAAAGTTAAATTTTAAAATGTATCTAATAGGCTTATTGTATCTTATTATAAATGCTTATATCATTAATGGCACTACTCTTGCATAATGTGGAAATGTATCTTATTGTCATGCAGTCAGATAAATATGGGATTTTCTGACCATGAACTATGAAACTATTTAGAATTTATTCAACTATAAGTGGTGGAAAATGAGTAAATTACTAAAGTCAATTTATTTTTTAAATATAATCTTATTAAACTCATATACATAATTAATTACTCTTTTGGTGTTTTATTCGTTACAAACTTCAATAATTGAAAAGTATTTTCTGTCAAGTTTTTTCGAAAATTTGAATGAAACGTGGAGAAAATGAGGTAATTAACCCCAGAGTAATGTATTGATTCCTAGACATTCTTATTTCATCTAGTCCTCTAATTCCCTTGCCTACAGAAGTCTTAGTGAATTTAGTTTTTGAATGACAAGATGTTCCAGGTGTTATAGGTGTTTTCCTACCCTTGTCCTGAATTTAATCATTTCTCCAAGAATCCCTAAACGCTTTTATGTTTAAACACATACAGATATCATGTAGGTGCTGGTGAACATCTTCATTGCTACTAGATCATTGTTCCTAAGTTCTTTATAAAGTTTTAAGAGTAAAATAATCTGAATACTAACTGATATTTCCAAAATGAATTTAGAAAAACAATTTTTATTTATTCTTTTTCATTTAAAAATGTCTACTTCTTTGTTCTAATGTTGAAACTATTTGTTCTCGATAGCATCAGAAGTATTTTTATATTTTACATAAAATCTTGAATACCAATATTGTTAATAAGAATAGAATTACTGAATCAGTATTTTACAATTTATATTTTATATTAGATTATTCTAATATAGTACAACCATCAGTATATTTTTGTATATATTAATATGTATAAATATTTTATCTTTATATATATCCAGTGTTAGGAACATAGAGTCAAATGACTATAACTTAAATTCACTTAAAATATTTATTGCTGATAACCCAATAGTATCTTTGCATTAAAAAAATCTAATTGCTAATTTTTAAACTTAATTTTATTATAATGTTAAACTACTTATAAGTTATATAGTAAAACTTAAAGAATTACCTTCATGGAAGTTTTGTTACTATTGTGTCCTTTCTATTCTATTCCGATCATTCCATATAGCAATATTCTATTGCTGTTTTTACTATTTCCTTTCATTTTTATGTTGTAAATCATTGTGTATCTATATTGTATTAACTCTTCATTCAGTTCAGTTCAGTTCAGTCGCTCAGTCGTGTCCGACTCGCTGCGACCCCATGAATCACAGCACGCCAGGCCTCCCTGTCCATCACCAACTCCCGGAATTCACTCAAACTCATGTCCACAGAGTCGGTGATGCCATCCAGGCATCTCATTCTCTGTCGTCCCCTTCTCCTCCTGCCCCCAACCTTTCCCAGCATCAGAGTCTTTTCCAGTGAGTCAACTCGTCTCATGAGGTGGTCAAAGTATTGGAGTTTCAGCTTTAGCAGAAGTCCTTCCAATGAATACCCAGGATTGATCTCCTTTAGAATGGACTGGTTGGATCTCCTTGCAGTCCAAGGGACTCTCAAGAGTCTTCTCCAACACCACAGTTCAAAAGCATCAATTCTTCCGCGATCAGCTTTCTTCACAGTCCAACTCTCACATCCATACATGACCACGGGAAAAACCATAGCCTTGACTAGATGGACCTTTGTTGGCAAAGTAATGTCTCTGCTTTTTAATATACTATCAAGGTTGGTCACAACTTTCCTTCCAAGGAGTAAGCGTCTTTTAATTTCATGGCTGCAATCAGCATCTGCAGTGATTTTGGAGCCCAAAAAAATAACTCTTAATTCAGTTCAGTTCAGTTCAGTCGCTCAGTCGTGTCCAACTCTTAGCGACCCCATGAACCACAGCATGCCAGGCCTCCTTTTCCATCACCAACTCCCAGAGTTCACTCAAACTCATGTCCATCGAGTCGATGATGCCATCCAGCCATCTCATTCTCTGTCGTCCCCGTCTCCTCCTACCCTCAATCGTTCCCAGCATCAGAGTCTTTTCCAGTGAGTCAACTCGTCGCATGAGGTGGCCAAAGTATTGGAGTTTCAGCTTTAGCATACATTCAAATATACCCACATGCTGATTTTCACTTTAATCTTGGCTAAACAATTCATCTTATAACTAAATTTATAGAAATAAAGAGTATTATCTATTGCTCTATACAACTTCTAGGTAAGATAATAATACAACTGCTAAAAAGGGTCTTCTTAAAAGCTGTAGTGTAATTGACACATTAAATTAGTTTCATGTTTACAACATAGTGATTTGATATTTGTATACCTTGTGAAATGAACAACTCAATAAATTTGGTTAATCTCTCACTATACATGGTTTAAAAATTACTTGTCAAGAGAACTTTTAAGATTTATTCTCTTAGCAACTTTCATATGTACGAGTGTTATTTTATTAACTATAGTCCCCATACATTACATCCCCATGACTTATTTGATAACCAGAAGTCTGTACCTTTTGATCCCAATCAACCATTTTGCCTATCTCCCACTCCCCAGCCCCACCACTAGCAAATACACTATTCCATATCTATGAATATATATATTTTTTACTGGCTTCTTATGTAAGTGAGATCATATATATTTGTCTTTCTGTTTAATTTGCTTTATCTAACATCATGACCTCAAGATCTATCAGTGATGTCAATATAGCAATATTTCCTTCTTTTTATGACTGAATAATATTCTGTTTTATATACACACACATAACACATTCATCCACACATGGGCACTTAGTTTCCATATGTATTGTAACTAATGCTAAAATGAGTGTGGGATTGCATATAACTTTTTGAGTTAGTGATATTATTTCTTTGAATAAATACCCAGAAAGTGGGATTACTAAATCATATAATAGTTCTATTTTTAATTTTAAGTCACCATATTGTTTTTTACATAGTGGCTGCACTAATTTATGCTGTCATCAATCATGCACGAGTTCCCCATTTTCTGCACCCTCACCAACACTTGTTACTTCTAGCCTTTTTGATAATACCATTTTAACATATATGCTGCTGCTGAGTCGCATCAGTCATGTCTGATTCTGTGTGACCCCATAGACAGCAGCCCATCAGGCTCCTCCCTCCCTGGGTTTCTCCAAGCAAGAACACTGGAGTGGGTTGCCATTTCCTTCTCCAATGCATGAAAGTGAAAGTCAAGTCGCTCAGTCATGTCCGACTCTTAGCGACCCCATGGACTGCAGCCCACCAGGTTCCTCCGTCCACGGGATTTTCCATGCAAGAGTGCTGGAGTGGGATGCCATTGCCTTCTCCATTAACATGTATGAGGTGACGTTATATCATTCTGGTTTTGATTTTCATCTCTCTGATATTTAGCAATGTAGAGCGTTGTTTCTTTGAAAAAAAAAAAATTTCAGATCCAGGTTCTCCCATTCAGTTTACCTTCTCATTTTGTCGATGATTCCTTTGTTGTGCAAAAGGTTTTTAGTTTGATGTAGTCCTACTCCTTAATTTTTCCTTTTGGTGTGAAATTCAGAAAATCATTGCTAAGACCAATAGGAAGAATAATACCACCTAATTTTCTATTAGGAGTTTTATAGTTTCAGGTCTTACATTCAAGTCTTTATTATATTTTGAGTTATTTTTTGTGTTTAAGATGGTCCAGTTTCTTTTCTTTCTTTGAATTTGGCTATCCGGTTTTCTCAAAACAATGTGTTGAAGATACTGTCTTCTTCCATTTTATTTATTTTCCCCTCTTGTCCTTTGTCATAAATTAATTAGCCATAGATGTGAGGGTTTATTTCTGGACTCTATTTTTTCCATTAATCTGTGTGTCTGTTTTGATGGCCATAAATACTGTTTTGATTACTGTAGCATTGTAATATAGTCTGAAATCAGGGAGTGTAATCAGGTTCTTCTTTCTCAAGATTGTTTTGCCTATTAAGAGTCTTTCTATTCATACAAATTTTAGAATTTTTTATTCTTTTATATTGAAATGCCATTGAAATTTTAATATGGGTTGAATTGAATCTGTGGGTGATATGGGCATTTTAACAATGTTAGTTCTTACAATCTATGGTATCTTTCTATTTATTCGGTTGGTCTTCAGTTTATTCATGAATGTCTTATAATACTCTGTGTACAAGTCTTTCACCTCGATTAAATTTATTCTTTTTTGATGCAATTAATTTCTCTTTCTGATAGTTCATTTATTAGTATATAAAAATGCAACCGTTTTCTACATACTGATTTTGTATCTTGCAACTTGACTACATTTATTATTTCTAACAGTTTGTGATGGAGTCTGTACAGCTTTCTATATATAATATCTGAAAATAGTGACCGTTCTACTTGCATCTGAAAATAGTGACAGTTTTACTTTTTTCCTTTGCAATTGGGATGGATTTTGTTTCTTTTTCTTGCCTGTTTGCTCTGAATAGGAGTTCCAATACTATTTCAAATGAAAGTGATAAGAGTAGATGTCCTTTTCTTGTTCCTGAGCTTCAGGAAAAGTGTTAGATTTTCTCCATTGAGTGTGATGATAGTTGTGGCTTGTCATATACGTCATTTATTATATCGAGGTATGTAAGCTGGATATCTCCTTTGTTGAGTGTTATTTTATCATAAATAGATACTGAATTTGTCAAATGCTTTCTGAGATCTATTGATATGGTAATATCATTTTTATTGTTTGCTTTCTTAATGTGGGATATCACATTGAAGATTCACAGATGCCAAATCAACCTTGCATCCTTGGAATAAATCTCACTTGATGATGGTGTACAATACTTTTATATATTGTTGAATTCAGTTTGTGAATATTTTGTTGAGAATTTTTGCATGTGTGTTCTGCAGGAATATTGCCTTATAATTATCACCAATCTTATCATATTAAGCTTAGTTTCTTATTGTGTTTTGTTTATTGGGAAAGTGGAACAGAAGTTCTCACTTTGGGGAGCTAACAAGTAGACTGCTGGGAGTAGAAATCAGTGATTCTGAGGTAATAGCCTTTCCTGTTTTAAATTATTGTGGAATAGTTTAACATCTTCTTAATATAATGGTGTGGTTTTTATGGCTCCCTTTAACTATGAATAAAGTGTATTTTCATTGATTAAAAACAACTTTCCTTGATATTAATTCCAAGTATGTTTGATTGATTATATTTCACTGAATTTCTATGCATGTCCATTTGCGTTTTAGTGTTGGATATAAATAGAAAATAATCCTTGATGTCTTCATTTTGGGCACATGGGTGAGAGTAACTCTTTTTTTTTTTTTAACTCAGGTGAGAAGTCCAATACTACTTATCATTATTATGTGTTATTGCACTACAAGTAACAGTGTCCTTACTTACATAAGTATACTTACTTATTTCTTAGTTAATAGTGTGGCAGTCACTGCATGTACACTCTAATTTTTGTCTCAGTCACACTGAGGCAAAATTAAAATCAACAGCAATACTTCCTTCCTTCACAAAATCTTAGTTGTCTCTGAAAGGACAATTAAGAAAAATGAAAAGAATGTAGAAGACAGGATCAAGATGTAAATACAAATCAGTAAACATATTACAGTAAAATGAAATATCTTGACATTAAAAACCAGGCAATAACATCTAAGAAAACAGTCAAGAGGCAAGGAAAAATGTATAATAAAATTAAAATTAACTATTTTTCATAACATTGAAGTATTCTATGAGCAAACATAAAAGGAAATCTAATTCATGCTCTGAATTTGCCTTATTACAAACTGATTACTTTAAAAAAAGAAACTTATTACCAATCCATTAATGTATTGCTTCATTTGATTTTAGATATTTCAGTGAAAAAGTAATCCTGTGACTGTATTTTAAGATCTTAATTTTACTAAAGCTTTAAGTTCTTTTCTATCTTATTGCTGATCAAGAGCATTAAATTACATCTTCATGTTGTAGCACTCTCAATCTAGATTCAAAAAGGCCTAACTGATTCTGACTATAGATTTCAGGTTAATTAGAGTTTGTTTAGTAGCTGCAAAATATTAGGCAGTTAACCAAACTAGAAAAGACAAGCGTACTTAAAGTTGAGCAGAAATGTAACTTATCGTGACTGATCCCGTTACCTATTAAGGACATGTTATCAAAACTAGCGCCTGAAGTAATCAAATGCAAGGTTATACACTAATGAAGTACATACTCTGATTTGAAAAAGGGACAAATAACGTCTGGAAATTATGTCTGACTACAGGACAACAAATTTGTAATATTCAAGGAGAGAAGGGGGAAAGGTGAGAGAGAGAGGTTGTGTTTGACTTTTATAGTAGACTCCAGGACTGTTTTACTATGGCAATAATTTGTTATTGGTTAGTTTCTGTCTGGGGTTCCCCAGTGGCTCATGGTAAACAATCCACTAGCAATGTAGGAAATGTAGATTCAATCCCTGGGTCAGGAAGAGTCATTGGAGAAGGAAATGGCAACCCACTCCAGTATTCTTGCCTGGTGAATCCCATGGACAGAGGAGCCTGGCAGGCTACAGTTCATGGGGGTCACAAAGAGTTGGACATGGCTGATTGGAAGGACTGATGTTGAAGCTGAAACTCCAATACTTTGGCCACCTGATGTGAAGAGCTGACTCATTTGAAAAGACCCTGATGCTGGGAAAGATTGAGGGCAGGAGGAGAAGGGGACGACAGAGGATAAGATGGTTGGATGGCATCACTGACTCGATTGGACATGGGTTTGGGTGGACTCCAGAAGTTGGTGATGGACAGGGAGGCCTCGCGTGCTGTGGTTCATGGGGGTCACAAAGAGTCACACATGACTGAGCAACTGAACTGAACTGAAGTGACTCAGCAACAGCAGAAGTAATTTATGTCTACCTAACCTTCTAATAAAATAAATATGTGTGGGTATTATACCTTGTTCCTACCATCATATAAAATAATTTTATCATTTTATATTGTTAAATGGAATATGATATGAGTATATTGTTGATACTCCTGCAATACTTATTTCATATAACATATTCAAATATTTTTGTTGTTCAGTCACTCAGTTGTGTCTGACTCTTTGAAATCCCATGGACTTCAGCACACCAGGCTTCCCTGTCCTTCACTATTTCCCAGAGTCTGCTCAGACTCATGTCCATTAGCTGGTGATGCCAACCAACTGTCTTTTCCTCTGTCAGCCCCTCTCCTCCTGCCTTCAGTCTTTCCATAGCATCAGGGTCTTTTCCAGTGAGTTGGCTCTTCCCATCAGGTAGCCAAAGGACTGGAACTTCAGCTTAAGCATCAGTCCTTCCCAAGAATATTTAAGGTTGATTTCTTTTAGGATTAACTGGTTTGATACCCTTGCTGTCCAAGGGACTTTCAAGAGTCTTCTCCATCACCAGTTCAAAAGCATCATTGCTTTGGTGCTCAGTCTCTTTTATTGTCCAGCTTTCACATCCATGTCTGACTACTGGGGATACATAGCTTCGACTATCTGTCAAGCCCTTTATATATACCTTACCACTTATATAAAATGGTGTATAGTTGGCTCTTCATGTCCAAGGCTTCCTCACCTGAAGATGCGGAGGGTTGATTGTATTTCTATCCCTCTCTGCTTTGCTTTTTTTTTTTAAGTTTGCTGTGCATATGTCACATTTAAATATTTGAGTACTTATTGTATGTACAATACTTTGTTAGGAATTGGGGAGATGTGTTGGGGAGGGTTTGTGGATTATAACATGAGAAGGACCTGACCCATAAAGGAAAAAAGTTGTAAGCTCCTCAGATGATTATTCTTAGAGTATTAATCATGAGGTTTTCTCGAGTGGATGCTTATAACCTGAGCATTCTGTAGGAAGGTAAATAGCAAGTAGATTTCCTTGTCTGAAGTGGTGAGTCAAGTAGTAACAAGAAGTAAGCGTAGTAGAGGAGAGTCAATTGGAAGATTTAGAAAGAATAGAGAGGCTGAGGAGTTTGAATTTAATTTGAGAGGCAATTGAGAGCTACTGTAGGCTTTTATCCGGAGAAGGCAATGGCACCCCACTCCAGTACTCTTGCCTGGAAAATCCCATGGACAGAGGAGTCTGGTGGGCTACAGTCCGTGGGGTCGCTAAGAGTCAGATATGACTGAGCAACTTCACTTTCACTTTTCACTTTCATGCATTGGAGAAGGAAATGGCAACCTACTCCAGTGTTCCTGCCTGGAGAATCCCAGGGACGAGGGATCCTGGTGGACTGCCGTCTATGGGGTCGCACAGAGTCGGACACGACAGAAGCGACTTAGCAGCAGCAGCAAGTTTGTCATAGTTTTTCTTCCAAGGAGCAAGCATCTTTTAATTTCATGGTTGCAGTCACCATCTGAAGTGATTTGGGGGCCCAAGAAAACAAATTCTGTCACTTTGGTTTTTGTTTTAAGTTTTCATTGTTTCCCCATCTGTTTGCCATGAAGTGATGGGACCAGATGCCTTGATCTTAGTTTTCTGAATGTTGAGTCTTAAGTCAACATTTTCACTCTCCTTTTTCACTATCATCAAGAGGCTCTTTAGTTCTTCTTCACTTTCTGCCATAAGGGTGTTGCCATCTGCATATCTGAGGTTATTGATATTTCTCCCAGCAGTCTTGATTCCAGCTTGTGCTTCATCCAGCCTAGCATTTCTCATGATGTACCCTGCATATAAGTTAAATAAGCCTGGTGACAATATACAGCCTTGACATACTCCTTTCCCAATTTGGAAACAGTCCATTGTTCCATGTCCGATTCTAACCATTGCTTCTTGATATGCATACAGATTTCTCAGGAGGCAGGTCAGGTGGTTTGGTATTCCCATCTCTTTTAAGAATTTTCCACAGTTTGTTTTGATCCACACAGTCAAAGGCTTTAGCATAGTCAATAAAGCAGAAGTAAATGTTTTTCTGGAACTCTTTTGCTTTTTTGATGATCCTACAGATGTTGGCAATTTGACCTGTAGTTCCTCTGTGTTTTCTAAATCCAGCTTGTTCATCTGGAAGTTTTCAGTTCACATATTGTTGAAGCCTAGCTTGAAGGATTTTGAGCATTACCTTGTTAGCATGTGAAATGAATGCAGTTGTGTGTTAGTTTGACTATTCTTTGTCATTGCCTTTCTTTGGCATTGGAATGAAAACTGACCTTTTCCAGTCCTGTGACCACTGCTGAACATATTCAAATCACAAAAGAAAAGTAAGCTAATTTGTTGAAAAAGTTTCGTGTCACATACTAGTCAGTTTTCAAAAGTCTGGCACAATTAAGTCAGGCAATTATTTTCAAGATAAATATTAAATCATGGGTCAAAATTCCAAAATCTAGGCTCACCATCATTGAATTGCATAGGATTCTCCTTTTTTTTTTTTTTTTTTTCCTTTCAGTTATACCTTTTCTCAAAAGAATGTGGTCAATATTTTTGACATGCTTAAGTTAGTATTTGTACTTATTAAGCTGTATACAACTTAAGTTGTATTTCTTTATTTAGTAATCTAATAATGTACTTTATGAAGGAATAATAGTTGTTTTTTTTTTTAATTGAGTCACAGATCTGAAATTAAACCACACATGAGTGGATATTGGGAGGAAAATATTTTCACAAAGAAAGCAATCCTGTAAGTCTGTAAGATCTCAGTGCCTAGCTGTGTAATATTGGATAATATGTGTATTTTATGTAAGACCTATTGTTCTTATATGTAAAATGGAAACATTACAAATATTATAGAACATTACAAATGGGGTTGCATTAGTAGTCCTTGTCTTAGATAGCTATTTCAAGGAGCAAAGAAATCACATAAAGCCTTAAACATTATGCCTGATAAATAGTAAATATATAAAAAGCAATGTGTTTTAGTATTACAGGAAAGTGAGGTACTTTTTGAGACAAGATGATTACATTCAGTAGGAATTGGTTATTGTTGAATGTGCCAAGTGAAACAGGGAGGGCAATGACACCCCACTCCAGTACTCTTGACTGGAAAATCCCATGGACAGAGGAGCCTGGTAGGCTGCGGTCCATGGGGTCGCGAAGAGTTGGACATTACAGAGCGCCTTCATTTTCACTTTTCACTTTCATGCATTGGAGAAGGAAATATCAACCCACTCCAGTGTTCTTGCCTGGAGAATCCCAGGGGCGGGGGAGCCTGGTGGGCTGCCCTCTATGAGGTCGCACAGAGTTGGACACGACTGAAGTGACTTAGCAACAGCAATAGCAGCAGCCAAGTGAAAATGACAGCATATTCAATTCTTTCTGTTTAGTCTTTTCAAGAAGTTATTCTGTTTTCTTAAATTTCCTGAATGCTGTGCTGTACTATGCTTAGCTGCCCAGTCACATCCAACTCATTGCAACCCCAAGGACTGTAACCTGCCAGGCTTCTTTGTCCATGGGGACTCTCCAGACAAGAATGGAGTGGGTTGCCATGTCTTCCTCCAGAGAAATTTCATGCATATCTTCTGTTTTCTCATGGTTTCAAAGAATTAATAATGGTCACAAAAGAAATGTTAGAGATTGGGTTGTGTTTTTCATGTTATAATCATTAAACCAATTTCTGGGTGTTAACTTCAGGAAATTATTAGAATTCTTAGTCAAATGCAGCTTAGATAAAACTTAAAGAATCAGTTTTGTTTGTTTGAAGTTCTTAAATCAGAGTTTCAATTTCATTACTTGTGATTGGTATGCTCATGTTTTCTATTTCTTCTTGGTTCAGTCTTGAAAGGTTGTCCCTTTCTAAGAATTTGTCCATTTCTTCCAGATTGTCCATTTTATTGGCATATAGTTGCTTGTCGTAGTCTATTATGATCTTTGTTTATTTGTGGTGTCTGTTGTAACATATCCTCTTTCATTTCTAATTTTACTGATTTGAGTTCTCACCCACATTTTGTTGTCAAGTCTAGCTAAAATTTTACCAATTTTGTTTATCTTCTCAAAGAACCAACTTTTAGTTTAACCTTTGCTTTTGTTTTCTTCCCCTGTATTTCATGTATTTCTGCTCTGATCTTTATTATTTCTTTCCTTCTACTAACATCAAGTTTTGCTTGTCCTTCCTCCAGTTGCTTTAGGTATAAGGTTAGGTTGTTTATTTGAGACTGTTCTTGTTTCTTGAGGTAAGATCTTTTTGCTATAAACTTTCCTCTTAGAACTTCTTGTGCTGCCCCCCAAAGGTTTTTTTGTCATTGTGTTTTCATTGTCATTTATTTTGGGGTATTTTTTATTTCCTCTTTGATTTCTTCAGTAATCATATTGCTTAGTAGCATATTATTTACTATTTTCTGTATAATTTCCAATCTCTAAGTATTGTGGTTGGAAAAGATGCTTGATATGGTTTCAGTTTTCTTAAATTTACTGAGGCTTGATTTGTGAACCAAGATGTGATCTGTCCTGGAGAATGTTCCATGTGCACTTAATAAGATGTATTCTGCTGCTTTTGGATGGAATGCCCTGTGAATATTAATTAAGTCTATCTGGTCTAATGTGTCACTTAAGGCTCATGTTTCCTTATTAACTTTCTGTATGGATGATCTGTCCATTGGTGTAAGTGGGGTGTTAAAGGCCTTCACTATTACTGTGTCACTGTTGATTTCCCCTTTTATGGCTGTAAGCATTTGCATTATGTATAGCAGTACTTCTATATTAGGTACATAAATATTTATAATTATTATTTCTTGGATTGATCCCTTGATCTCTATGTAGTGCCCTTCTTTGTCCCTTGTTCCAGTCTTTATTTGAAAGTCTGTTTTGTCTGATATGAGTATTGTTACTCCAGCTTTCTTTTGATTTCTATTTGCATGAAATGTCTTTTTCCATCCCCTTACTTCCAATCTATATGTGTCCCTAGGTCTGAAAGGAGTCTTTTGTAGATAGCATATGTTAGGTAGTTAGAATAGGAAAAAGGAGTCCAAAATGGCAGTAGAGTCCAAAGACAAAGAAAGGAAAAACCCTGCAAAAATGGAACTAAAGAAAATCCACCACAGACCAGAGTGAGATCTTCAGGTGAAACAAGCACACCTCCTTCTTGGCCAGCCCAATTTGCATAGGGTAGGTTCATGGGGGTAGGAGACAAACATATAAAAGGAGGAAGCCAAGAGAGATTAAGGCCTCTCCTTTGGAGCTGGCCCACCCTCACACCATGAGGGTGAACTTCCTTTGTTTGGTGAATGAGACTGAGCTGTAACTGAGCTGTAACACTGGTCCACAGTTTCAAATCTTTGCTGCAGCGAGACAGAACCAAGGAAATTGCACACTCCTCCGACATGTCTTGCACCATGTCTCGGATTTAACCTGGTTGACACAACCTCAACTTGTTCCCAGTGAGGCAGAGACCAAGCACAGCAGCAGCCCAACTCGGCAAAAGCTCACATGGTGGAGCTTAACATGAAGGAAACACTGCAGTGGAAGTGACAAGAAGCCTAGTGTGCTGGAAACTGGGAAAACAAAAACAAACTTGACAGAAATCTCATAAGGCTCAGTCTCAGATTCCAGAAGATCTCCACTTAAGGGAGGAGGTCCTCTTCCCTTGGCTGGAAGGACATATGGATAACCAAATCTTAATTGCTTTAACAATCTCTCCTTTCTTATCTCCTCAAACCCCTTGTGAACAGGTGAATGACAATGGGTAAATTTGAGGGACTCTGCAGGTGCTACTCCTGTGTGTCCCAAAGGCTCCCCTTTCTGCTGCACCCTAGTAATTGTTGCCCAAGCAGGTGAGGATTCTTATGTCCTTGATCTCCATTGTGCCAAGGATCAGACCAATGAAAATTGTGGACACAGATCAGGCATTTAGCAGTTTTTCTGGCAGGTTATGAAGGGGATTCCTTGGCACATTCTTCTGACTGACTTTTCCTCCCATCCTTCAGCTCCTCTCTCCATCTATGCCACTGTTCAAATTATAGGTCATCATCGTTCCATTTCTGAAAGTTGTGCTTAAAACCCTTTACCTAAGATCGGGACTCAAACCCATGTGGCGGAGACTCTGTGCTGTGCTTAGTCACTCAGTTGTGTCTGACTGGGACTTGACCCCAGCCAAAAACCAGGGTGCCTGGTTTTAGGACCTAATGAAACTCAGATTCTTGATGTCTCATTGCTAAATAAATTCACTGAGAGACACAGCAACAGGTAAGAGGTAGATTTGTTTGCATTCAGAGAGACACACACTCCAAGAGTGTGGGCCATCACAGAGGACAAATGCGACAGCCATGAACTTTAGTGTGGTTAGCTTTTATGGGGTGGATAATTTTGTATGCTAATGAGTAGGAGGATCATTCCAACAATTAAGGAACCATCTACTCCTTGGTCTTTTGACAGTGCCTTGGAATTGTCATGGCAGCTCTAGGTGTGTTATTTAGCTTGCAGATTGAGGATCAAGGTTTAGTTGAATTTGTTGTCTGCCATCTTGGACCCATTTTATTTTAATCAGTTTATGTTATGCCCTTGGGCTATGTTATTCTTTCAAAGATTGTGCCCTGCTCGCTTCCCTCTTGTTTCATGATCTTTTCCTGAGCCCCATCCCAGCCCACAATTTTGCCTCTACAATCTGCTGACGGGACAACCAGAAAATAGCTGGACCTTGGGAGGGAAATGCTGTATAATATCCAACCCCTCCAGATATTCAGGCCTTCATCTTCCATGTTTCCTACAACATGTGTCAACAATACCTCTCAGTGAACCAGCTAGGGCGGGTGATAGGCACACAATGCCTGCTAGAAGTCCATCTGTTGGCAGGGTCCCTTCAAGGGGGAACTAGGCTCCCAAAGACAATGTTTGACACTTTCGGTGTTAGTCTGTTGCCTCTTACATTTTGTCCTTAAGCCACTTACTAACTCCTACAACCTGGACCCTGCCCACTCTGTAGGCAACATCACTCCACCCAGCCCATTATAGATAATCCATTCCTTTGTATAATCCATTACTTCCTTTATTACCTAGAGTGGGTCTATGACAATAAAATATTTACCATTGGAGACACCAAATGACACCACCCTTATGGCAGAAAGTGAAGAGGAACTAAAATGCCTCTTGATGAAATTGAAAGAGGAGAGTGAAAAAGTTGGATTAAACTTCAACATTCAGAAAACTAAGATCATGGCATCTGGTCCCATCACTTCATGGGAAATAGATGGGGAAACAGTGAAAACAGTGTCAGACTTTATTTTTTTGGGCTCCAAAATCACTGTGGATGCTGATTGCAGCCATGAAATTAAAAGACGCTTACTCCTTGGAAGGAAAGTTATGACCAACCTAAATAGCTTATTAAAGAGCAGAGACAATTCTTTGCCAACAAAGGTCCGTCTAGTAAAGGCTATGTTTTTTCCAGTGGTCATGTACGGATGTAAGAGTTGGACTGTGAAGAAAGCTGATAGCTGAAGAAGTAATACTTTTGAACTGTGGTGTTAAAGAAGACTCTTGAGAGTCCCTTGGACTGCAAGGAGATCCAACCAGTCCATTCTAAAAGAGATCAGTTCTGGATGTTCATTGGAAGGACTGATGCTAAAGCTGAAACTCCAATACTTTGGCCACCTCATGTGAAGAGTTGACTCACTGGAAAAGACTCTGATGCTGGGAGGGATTGGGGGCAGGAGGAGATGGGGACAACAGAGAATGAGATGGCTGGATGGCATCACCGACTCGATGGACATGAGTTTGAGTGAACTCCGGGAGTTAGTGATGGACAGGAAGACCTGGAGTGCTGTGATTCATGGGGTCACAAAGAGTCAGACACGACTGAGCAACTGAACTGAACTGAACTGAAGCTGCTCTTATGAAGGACCAGGGGAGGGAATCAGCGACTTACATTCCCTCAGAGCAATAAGAGAATAAGGCTTATGACTATTTTGCCATGTTCCCAGTCTCAGGGCATAGGCTTGGATTGTTTTGGATTCTCTTTCCAACTGCTATGAGATAAGATTAGAACCCCTTAATCCTACCCAGGACTAGTCAAGCTGGAGAACTTGGGGAAACCCAACTCCAGCCTGAGGTCCCAGGAAATCGACCTGCCTTGACCTACCTGGGAATATGATCCCCAGGAGGTCGACCTGTCTCAACCTGCCCAGAGACCCAATTCTCAGGAGGTCGACCTGCCTGAGGATTCAATCTCCAGGAGGCTGTCACTCCTCAACCTGCCTGGGGATCTGCACCCTGACCTGGGGACACCCGGCTCTCAGGTTGCAATAGTACTGGGTAGGATAAGCATAAGAAAGACTCACCCCTAAGGAAGCCCACCCATGGAAATAGAAGGAAGCCTATTAGTTGTGGGAATGTGCCCAGTCTCAAAAATAACTCAGGAGTCCAACGAGAACCCCATTGCCTTTCTGGAAAATCTAAAAGAAGCCCTCCAAAAGTTTAAGAATTTGAACTTCTGAGGGACAGTTGATTTTAAAGGATAAATTCCTGTCCCGATGTGCATCAGACAGCAGAATAAAGTTACAACAGTTACAACAGCAGAACCCAGCTGCCTCCTTAGATGAGATGGTCCAGGCAGCCACTAATATCTTTTAAAACAAAGAACAGGAGAGGGAGGCCAAGGCCCAGGAAAGGGAGAGAAGGAAAGAAGCAAGGCATGCCCAGATGCTTGCCACCCTCCAGAGAAGCCCTATGACAATCCCTGAGTCTTAAAGGACAAGGCACAAGGCAAATGTCTATCTGTATAAAGGCAGGACAATGAGCCAAAGACTGTTCAATCATGGCAAGTGTCCTAAAACAGCTGGTTACAAATGCCATCAGTTGGGACATTGGGTGGCACTCTACCACAGGGCCAATGAGCCTCAAGTTCAAACACCAAATATTCCCTCAAATGGTTCAACAAGACTGAAGAGGTCTGCTCCAGCCAGTCCGCCTGTCACAGATAACCATGAAGGGGCTAGAGCCAAGGGTGCAACTGGATGCGGTGGATCAGTTCAGTTCAATCACTCAATCATGTCCGACTCTTTGTGACCCCATGGACTGGAGCACGCCAGGCCTCCCTGTTCATCACCAACTCCCGGAGTTTACTCAAACTCATATTCATTGAGTCAGTGATGCCATCCAACCATCTCATGCTCTGTTGTCCCCTTCTCCTCCCACCTTCAATCTTTCCCAGCATCAGGGTTTCTTGAAATGAGTCATCTCTTTGCATCAGGAAGCCAAAGTATTGTAGTTTCAGCTTCATCAGTCCTTCCAATGAATATTCAGGACTGATCTCCTTTAGGATGGATGGGTTGGATCTCCTTGCAGTCCAAGGGACTCTCAAGAGTCTTCTCCAACACCGTAGTTCAAAAGCATCAATTCATCAGCACTCAACTTTCTTTATAGTCCGACTCTCACATTCATACATTACTACTGGAAAAACCATAGCCATGACTAGAAGGACTTTTGTTGGCAAAGTAACGTCTCTGCTTTTTAATATGCTGTCTCGGTTGGCCATAACTTTCCTTCCAAGGAGTAAGTGTCTTTTAATTTCATGGCTGTAGTCACTATCTGTGATTTTTGGAGCCCCTAAAAAATAGTCTGCCACTGTTTCCACTGTTTCTCCATGTATTTGCCATGAAGTGATAGGACCAGATGCCATGATCTTAGTTTACTGAATGTTGAGCTTTAAGCAAACTTTTTCACTCTCCTCTTTCACTTTCATCAAGAGACTCTTTAGTTCTTCTTCACTTTCTGCCATAAGGATGGTGTCATCTGCATATCTGAGGTTATTGATATTTCTCCCAGCAATCTCGATTCCAGCTTGTGTTTCACCCAGCCCAGCATTTCTCATGGTGTACTCTGCATATAAGTTAAATAAGCATGGTGACGATATACAGCCTTGTCATACTTTTTTCCCGATTTGGAACCAGTTTGTTGTTCCATGTCCAGTTCTAACTGCTGCTTCCTGACCTGCATACAGATTTCTCAAGAGGCAGGTCAGGTGGTCTGATTATCCCCATCTCTTTCAGAATGTTCCACAGTTTATTGTGATCCACACAGTCAAAGGCTTTAGCATAGTCAATAAAGCAGAAATAGATATTTTTTTCTGGAACTCTCTTGCTTTTTCGATGATCCAGTGGATGTCGGCAATTTGATATCTGGTTCCTCTGACTTTTTAAAATTCAGCTTGAACATCTGGAAGTTTGCAGTTTGCGGTTCATGTACTGTTGAAACCTGGCTTGGAAAATTTTGAGCATTACTTTGCTAGTGTGTGAAATGAGACCAATTGTTCAGTAGTTTAAGCATTCTTTGGCATTGCCTTTCTTTGGGCTAGGAATGAAAACAGATGTTTTCCAGCCCTGTGGCCACTGCTGAGTTTTCCAAATTTCCTTGCATATTGAGTTCAGCACTTTCACAGCATCTCTCTTAAGATTTGAAATAACTCAACTGGAATTCCATCACCTCTACTGGCTTTGTTCATGGTGATGCTCCCTAAGACCCACTTGACTTTGCATTCTAGTATATCTGGCTCTAGGTGAGTGATGACACCATCATGGTTATCTGGGTCATTAAAATCTGTTTTGTACAGTTCTGTTTATTCTTGCCACCTCTTCTTAATATATTCTGCCTCTGTTGCTGCTGCTGCTGCTGCTAAGTCACTTCAGTCGTGTCCGACTCTGTGTGACCCCATAGACGGAAGCCCACCAGGCTCCCCCGTCCCTGGGATTCTCCAGGCAAGAACACTGGAGTGGGTTGCCATTTCCTTCTCCAATGTGTGAAAGTGGAAAGTGAAAAGTGAAAGTGAAGTAGCTCAGTCGTGTCCGACCCTTAGCGACCCCACGGACTGCAGCCTACCAGGCTCCTCCGTCCATGGGATTTTCTAGGCAATAGTACTGGAGTGGCTTGCCATTGCCTTCTCTGTCTGCCTCTGTTAGGTACATACTATTTGTGTCCTTTATTTTGCCCACCTTTGCATGAAATGTTCCCTTGGTATCTCTAATTTTCTTGAAGAGATCTCTAGTCTTTCCCATTCTATTGTTTTCCTCTATATGTTTCCTTTGATTATGGAGGCAGGCTTTCTTATCTCTCCTTGCTGTTCTTTGGAAATGTGTAGTCAAATGGGTATATCTTTCCTTTTCTCCTCTGCCTTTAGCTTCTCTTCCTTTCTCAGCTGACAACCTTTCTTCCTTTCTCTCTTCTGACAACCATTGTGTCTTTTTACATTTCTTTTTCTTTGGGATGGTCTTTGTCACTGCCTCCTGTGCAAGGTTATGAACCTCCATCCGTAGTTCTTCAGACGCTCTGTCTATCAGATCTAATCCCTTGAATCTATTTGTCACTTGCATTGTAAAATCAAAAGGGATTTGATTTAGGTCATATGTGAATGTTCTAATGGTTTTCCCTACTATCTTCTTAAGTCTGATTTTTTCAATAAGGAATTCATAATCTGAGTCACAGTCAACTCCCAGTTTTGTTTTTACTGACTGTACAGAGCTTCTCCATCTCTGGCTGCAAAGAATACAATCAATCTGATTTTGGTATTGACCATTAGGTTTCGTCCATGTATATAGTCTTCTCTTGTGTTGTTGGAAGAGGGTGTTTGTTATGACCAGTGAATTCTCTTGGCAAAACTCTGTTAGCACTTGACCTTCTTTGTTTTTTACTCCTAGGCCAAATTTGCCAGTTACTCCATGTATCTCTTGACTTCTTACTTTTGCATTCCAGTTCCCTATAATGAAAAGGACATCTCTTTTGGGTGTTCGTTCTAGAAGGTCTTATAGGTTTTCATAGAACCATTCAGCTTCAGCTTTTTCAAAATTACTGGTTGAGGCATTGAGAGTTGGATTACTCTGATATTGAATGGTTTGTCTTAGAAATGAACAAAGTTCATTCTGGCATTTTTGAGATTGCATCCAAGTACTGCATTTCAGACTCTTTTGTTGACTGTGATGGCTACTCCATTTCTTCTAAGTGATTCTTGCCCACAGAAGTAGATATAATGGTCATCTGAGTTAAATTCCCCATTCCAGTCCATTTTAGTTTGCTGATTCCTAAAATGTTGAAATTCACTCTTGCCATCTCCTGTTTGACCACTTCCAATTTGCCTGGATTCATAGACCTAACATTCCAGTTTCCTATGCAATATTGCTCTTTATTGACGGGTCACGGTGGAGAGTTCTGATGGATGAGTCATAGTGTTGAGTTCTGACAAAACGTGGTCTACTGGAGAAGGGAATGCCTAATCACTTCAGTATTCTTGTCTTGAGAACCCTATGAACAGTATGAAAAGTCAAGAAGATAGGATACTGAGAGATGAACTCCCCAAGTCGGTAGGTGTCCAATATGCTACTGGAGATCAGTGGAGAAATAACTCCTGAAAAATGAAGACATGGAGCCAAAGCAAAATCAATACCCAGTTTTGAATGTGACTGATGATGGGAAGTAAAGTCCGAAGCTGTAAAGAGCACTATTATTATAAATTTAGCCACTGCTATTACTGAAACTGTCTCTATAAAATTTGAAGTGCATTCATTTAAAGACCCTAATGGATCTTCCTACATCCATAATTCTTTGTGGGAAAATAAAACAATAAATACCTACAGATATTTAGAAGAAAATTATCCTTGTGTTTTTTTAAAACTCTGGTGTGTACATTAATGTGAATATTCTCAACCCAGGTCAGTGAAGTCAAATCCAAAGTATTTACATATACTATTGCATAGATTTAGGCATTATACACCTAAGCTGTATCATGTTTAATGAAAATAATCTTAAAATGTGTTTGCTTCTAAACATGTAAATTTTGTAAACTTCAAATAGTAATAATAATGTGACATCTCTAGCAAAAAAGTATAATTCTTAAAATAATTATTGAATTAAAGAAAGAAACCTTAGTCTATGAGGGAACAAAAAGTAAAAAAAAAAGATTGCGTCCAGAGTTGTTAAGGTATTTGGTACAGACACACAATCATTCTGACATATATACTAGAATATATCAAGTTTCACTTTTTGTTGTCATCAATTCAACTGACAAGAGCTCACAAGGTGCCTCTTTTTACTCTGATAATGTAAAACAATAATCTGTAATAGAAATTGTGTTCTGAGAGCCTAGCTAGTTTGTATGGCATTTGAATTATGATTTCTCAAATGTGATGACATTATACACCAAAACATTTTCTGAATCTGAATTTAGGATGTTGGCAAGTATATCAAATATATACATTGTTCTCTATTTTTTAAAAACTGATAATGAGTTTACTTTGGTGTTTTCTTAAGTTAGCTTTATAATATCCATCATACTTATGGCTTCCCTGGTAGTTCAGCTAATAAAGAATCTGCCTACAATGCAGGAGACCCCGGTTCAATTCCTGGGTTGGGAAGATCTCCTGGAGAAGGGATAGGCTGCCCACTCCAATATTCTTCGGCTTCCCTGGTGGCTCAGACAGTAAAGAATTCACCTGCAATGCAGGAGAGCTGGATTTGATCCCTGGGTTGGGAAGATACCTAGAGAAGGGAACAGCTACCTGATCCAGTGTTCTGACCTGGAGAATTCCATTGACAAAGGAGCCTGGCAGACTACAATCCATGGGGTTACAAAGTCTAGGATGCGACTGAGGGACTTTCTCTTTAGGAGTGGCAACAGAAAAGCAAATCAAAATGTCGTATGCTTGGCTGTCTCTTTGAGATATATGCTGTTAGCATAAAATTTTATTAAAAATAAAGTAATTGGGCAATTGATGCAAATACATTCATAGTCACATTGCAAAGCATCATGTTCCCCACTGTTCCTTTTATACTAAGTCCTATTTCATCATTATTGTAACTGACAGGTAGTGTTAAAGAAGGCAGTCCTAGCTTTTTGTAACACATTTTACATTACTAATCCATTATTTACAACCCCAGAGAGAGCAAAGGGACTCTTTAAAAGCATACACAGTTTATCAAAGCTTTATCTCTCGAGGTTGGTAAGAGAAGCCAAGCAGAAGACAAGTTTAATGCTATTATAAGCCTAAATTAATACAAGCTTGCCTTTCTGAATCGAAAGGATCTTGACTTTTCACAGAACAAGTTTTTAGAAGTAAACTAAATGTTACTTTAAAATTCAATTAGGGAGCAATGATATGTAATAAAGAAAATTAAGAATATGTATTTACATTTTGCTTTAAAGTATTTTCAGTCTTGAGGTATTTTAGCCAAACCAATAATCTAAAAGTTGAATTTTTTTCATACGTATTTTATGTGAAAACATATAGTATAACCTATGTAATTTACAAGGGTACAAATAGCAATTCATAGTAACGTTTCTACTCCATTTATAATTATTATAAAATATGGGCTATTTTCCCTGTGTTGCACAATATATACTTACAGTTTACTTTATACATAATAGTTTATATACGTCAATCCTCTACCCCTTTCATGTTCCTCCCCACCTCTCTTTCCCCACTGGTGACCACTAATTCATTCTCTATATTTGTGAATCTGCTTTGAGTTTCTTATATTCACTAGTTTTATTTTTTAGATTCCACGTATATTTGCTGTCATACAGTATTCATCATTCTCTGCCTGACTTATGTCACTAGCATAATACCCTCCAAGTCCATTCACATTGTTGCAATGGCAAAATTTTCATTCATTTTTATGACTAATATTCCATTGTGTGTGGTATATATATATATATACACACACACATACTTGATTTTCATTGTGTATAGAGAAGGAAATGGCAACCCACTCCAGTATTCTTGCTGGAGAATCCCATGGACAGAGGAGCCTAGTGGGCTGCTGTCCATGTGGTCTCACAGAGTTGGACACAACTGAAGCGACTTAGCATGCATGCATGCATTGGAGAAGGAAATGGCAACCCACTCCAGTATTCTTGCCTGTAGAATCTCAGAGAGAGGGGAGCCTGTGGGCTGCCATTTATGGGGTCACACAGCATCAGACACTGAAGCGACTAAGCAGCAGTATATATATATATATATATACTCCAATTATTAATATTCCATTTTGTGTGTATATATATATATATATTCAATTTTTATCCACTGTTCTTTTGATGGACATATAAGTTGCTTCCATATATTGGCAGTTGTAATTAACAATTATGATTACTGAGGAGGCATGTATATTTTCAAATTAGTTTTTTCCTTTTATCAGATACAAACCCAGAAGTAAAACTGGTTGGGTCATATGGTAATACTGTTTTTAGTTTTGTGAGAAACCTCTATGCTGTTTGCCACAGTGGTTGCACCAGTTTACATTCCCAAGAGTGTATGAGATTATACATCCGTGCCAACATTTCTTATTTGTGTTACTTTTTATGATACCGTTCTGACAGGTATGTGGTTTGATTTACCTTTTCCTGTTGGTTAGTGATGTTGAGCATCTTTTCCTGTGTCTGTTGGCCATCTGCATGTCCTTTTTTGGAAAATTATTCAAATCTTCTCCCTTTTTTTTTTTCTTTTTTTAATTGATCTGTTTGTTTCTATGATGTTAGGTTGTATGCTGCTGCTGCTGTTAAGTCGCTTCAGTCGTGTCTGACTCGGTGCGACCACATAGATAGCAGCCCTCCCCTGTATGAGCTGTTTATATATTTTGGATATTAACCCCTTATCTGTCATATCATTTGCAGGTATTTTCTCCCTGTTAGTAGGTTGTCTTTTCTTTTGGTGGATGGTTTACTTTGCGCAATAGCTTTTTAAGTAATTTGTTTCCATTCATTTATTTTTGCTTTTGTTGTATTTGCTGTATTCATATAAGTACAGTTCAGTCACTCAGTCGTGTCTGACTCTTTGCAACCCCATGAATCACAGCATGCCAGGCCTCCCTGTCCATTACCAACTCCTGGAGTTCACCCAAACTCACATCTATCGACTCAGTGATGCCTTCCAGCCATCTCATTCTCTGTCGTCCCCTTCTCCTCATGCCCCCAATCCCTCCCAGTATCAGAGTCTTTTCCAGTGAGTCAACTCTTCATATGAGGTGGCCAAAGTATTGGAGTTTCAGCTTTAGCATCAGTCCTTCCAATGGATACCCAGGACTGATCTCCTTTAGAATGGACCGGTTGGATCTCCTTGCAGCCCAAGGGACTGAGCTGATGTACTGGGATAAAGCAGAGGGATGGGATGGGGGAGGAGGTGTGAGGGGGATTCAAGATGGGGAACACATGTACACCCAGGGCAGATTCATGTCAATGTATGGCAAAACCAATTCAATAATGTAAAGTAATTAGCCTTTAATTAAAATATATAAATTTAAAAAAATAATAAAATAAAATTAAAAAAAAATCTTCTCCAACACCACAGTTCAAAAGCATCAATTCTTCGGTGATCAGCAGAGAGCAGAGAAGGCTTATCAGGTAATGTAAATGGTAAAGAGCCCACCTGCCAATGCAGGAGCCATGGGTTTGAAAGATCCTTGAAAGAATCATCTCTACCAGATGTCTTCTATGTTTTTCCTATGCTCTTTTAAGCGTTGTCTGATTCAGCTTTATCCACATGGTTTCATGAAAATTGCTCCCATCAAGTGTATCAGAGACTACAATAGGTCACAAGAATAACTCATTTTTTAAAAATACACTTTACTTCCAGAAAACACACTGTTCTGTCTCATCTTTTGTTTCTCTCCAATCAGTTATGATTGGAATATTTCAGGATTCCCTCCTTATACCTTCATCTTTTGCCTTATCCTCTCCCCTGGTGATTTCATCTTATCTCTTGGTTATAAATATCTATATGCTGATTTCAAATCCTAAAGATGTTGCTGTTAAAGTGCAGCACTCATATGCCAGAAAATTAGGAAAACTCAGCATTAGCCACAGGACTGGAGAAGGTCAGTTTTCATTCCAATGCCAAAGAAAGGCAATGCCAAAGTATGTTCAAACTGCCGCACAATTGCACTCATTTCACATGCTACCAAAGTAATGCTCAAAATCCTTCAAGCTAGGCTACAGCAGTACATGAACTGAGAAGTTCCAGACGTACAAGCTAGACACAGAAAAGGCAGAGGAACCAGATAGCAAACTTCTAACATCTGTTGAATACTCGGAAAAGCAAGAAAATTCCATAAAATCATCTATATCGGCTACATTGACTACACTAAAGCCTTTGACTGTGTGGCTCACAACAAACTGTGGAAAATTCTTAAAGAGGTGGGAATACCAGACCACCTTACCTGCCTCCTGAGAAACCTATGTGCAGGCCAAGAAGCAACAGCTAGAACTGGACTAGAACAAAGGACTAGTTCAAAATTGGGAAAGGAGTTCATCAAGTCTGTATACTATCACTCTGCTTATTTAACTTATATGCAGGTTACATCATGCAAAATGCCAGGCTGGATGAAACACAAGCTGGAATCAAGATTTCTGGGAGAAATATCAATAACTTCAGATATGCAGATGATACCACCCTAATGGCAGAAAGTGAAGAGGACCCCTTTTCCATGTTCTCTCTGCTGTATCAACACTGGACCCCTTTCTGATTCTAGTACAGAGCATCATTCTGCCTTATAACACTTGTTCTTTCTGTTGCCTCTGCCTGGAATGTTTTTCCTCCATATATCATCTTATCTGACTTCTTCCCTTTATTGATATTTTTACTCAAATATTACTTTCACAATGATACCTTCCCCTGAATACCTTAAGTAAAATTGCACTTACTCTCCTCAAATCACTGGATGCAATTTACCTGATCTAATTTTCTATATTAATCACTTCCTAATATTGCTATAACATTATTTATACGTATAGAATTGTTTTATTTATTTGTTTATTTTCATTCTCTGCCTACCCATTAGAATGCTGAGCACAGAGATCATTTTAGGTTTTTTTACCATCAGGTTCTAACCACATAGACTAGTGCCTGCACACTGATATTTATTGAAGGAATCAATAATAAATAATTGAAATTCTATCTTATGAAGGTATATTTACTTGCTACATAATAAAAATATACTTAAAAAAGAATGAGATAAGAACAAGCACCTGTATTAATTAGATATCTTAGTTTACATAAAACAAGGGCCAATGAATGCCTGTGGGTATTTTTCTTTTGGTGAGGTAATGTTCATAATATAATTAAATAAATCAAAATTTCTGTTCTTATTTTCAAATATTTTAATACTTGGATGTCTAATTAAAATGACTTTGGTATACTTGAAGTTAATATGTTTTGGTACTTGAGTGACATAATATCAGTAATCATTATGAAAATATTAAATGTGTATTAATAATTAAGAGATTACACTAGTATTTTATATATTGAGTATCATGCAAGAAATTAAACTGTTAATTATATCCCAATTTTATTATTAATATATCATAAAATTTTCATAATAAAATGACTTATTATTAAAAATTAAAATATTTCTTGATTGAAGAGTGAAGTATAGTGTAAATGAATTTGAGCTGGAATGTGGGGGTTTTAATTTCAATTCCACCACTAACTATACCAGAAAGAACAGACAAATATTTGATTTCTCCACATGAGATTCCTCATATGTATAATTTGAAAGATGAATTACATACTATGTAAGCTTCTTTCCAGGTCAGAGAATCAATTATCTTCTCAAAAATTAATTATAAGTATATTGAAATTACTCTAAAGTTGGAAGTTTTATAGATGATATGAAAATACATATAAATGGACATACAAGTTTTCCATATTTTTGCTTACATTTTTAGACACAGCAGTCAATGAATTGGGAAAAAAAAAAACACTGAACTCTATAATTAAAATCATTACAGTCTTGTGACAGAAACTCTGAAGCTTCTTTTGTATGAATTATTTAATCACATTTTATACCAAGGGATGCTATATTTCTTAAAAAAGTGTCTTAATTTAGTTTTCATGATAACTAAATTTTAGATTCAGTTTTTGTGAATTTTAGAAGTACTTTGGTGTATTATTTTACCTAAAATTATATTTCCTCTCATCTTCTTTGAAATGAGTTTATATTTTATTAATCGAACTCTGTGACTCATTAATGCTTCAGTATTCAGGATCTGTCACCCACAGGTGTTAGATTCTACCTCGTGGTACTATACTGTTAATTGTCCTTAAGAACACAGACCAACTGTGAGACTTCTGTTAGACTCATAAGAAGGGACTCAATGGATAAATGGAGACTGAGTATACATGGATGCATTTTTACAAACTTAATTACTGCACACCTAAGAATGTCTAATTCCAAGCTGAAGAATAATATTATGAGGAATATCTACGAGAGAGAGATTCCAAGTGTATTTAGTAAATAATGTGTGACAGACTACTGTTAGTGTTTAGTAAACCTGATCTGAAATTTACACAAAATTCAAATCTCAGCAAAGTTGGGAAGAGGCAACAACTGCATTCCCTCTGACTGAAGCTTATTTAACCTCTCAGTCATTTTTATTTCCTCATAATCTCTTTTGTGAGAAACATGGTCTAGGAACTCTGAATAATCAATAATTAGCAACTATTACTTTTATCAGTTATCAACTACAGATGTTGAGGCTAGCACAGGAAGGGATATTTAATTGATAATTTTTAGTTTTCATTTCACAGGCTTGTATATTTTTAGAGTGTTCCTAGTATAATTTATTTATAAACAATTTTCTCCCCTCTCTGAAGACCAATGTCAAACAAGGAATATAGTAACTAGCTTTAAGAAATGCTACATTAGAAATAATAAAACTACATATGTTTTGAATCTTATCTAGTTAAATCCTCACTACAATGCAAGATAGCTATTATAATTCCCATTTCACAGTGAAGAATCTGTGTTTTGGAATTAAATGGATTGCCCAAGCTCAAAGAGCTGTTGAGTTTTTTTTACCATATACCCTGTTTCCAGCAGGTATGATACACAACGTGTAGTAGTAGTTGTTGTTCAGTTACTCAGTTGTGTCCGACTCTGTGATCCCATGGACTTAGCAGGCCAGGCTTCCCTGTTCTTCACTATCTCCAAGAGTTTGCTCAAACTCATGTCTATTCAGTCCATGATGCCATCCAATCCTCTCATCCTCTGTTGCCCCCTTTCTCCTTCTGCCCTCAGTCTTTCTCAGCATCAGAGTCTTGTCCAGTGATTTGGCTCTTTGCATCAGGTAGCCAAAGTATTGGAGCTTAAGCATCAGTCCTTCCAATGAGGAACTTCAGGGTTGATGTTGTTTTAGGATTGACAGGTTTGATCTCTTTGCTGTCCAAAGGACTCTCAAGGGTCTTCTTCAACAGCACAGTTCAAAAGCATCAATTCTTCAGTGCTCAGCTTTCTTGATACTCCAATTCTCACATCCATACATGACTAGTGGAAAAATCACAGCTTTGATTAGTTGGACCTTTGTTGGCAAAGTAATCTCTGAGCTTTTCAATCCTCTTTCTAGGTTGTCACAGTTTTTTTTTCCAAGGAGTAAATGTCTTTTAATTTCATGGCTGCAGTCACCATTTGCAGTGATTTTGAAACCCAAGAAAATAAATGTGTCACTGTTTCCATTGTTTCCCCAACTATTTTGCCATGAAGTGATGGGACTGGATGCCATGATCTTAGAATTTTGAATATTGAGTTTTAAGCCAGCCTTTTCACTCTCCTTTTTCACCTTCATGAAGAGGCTCTTTAGTTCCTCTTTGCTTTCTGCCACTAGGGTGGTGTCATCTGCATATCTGAGGTTATTGATACATCTCCCGGAATTCTTGATTCCAGCTTATGATTCATCCAGCCTGGCATTTTGCATGATATATCCTGCATATAAATTAAATAAGCAGGGTGACAATATACAGCTTTGATGTACCGAGGCAGAAATTGGTAGACAGTATAAGACTCTGAGACTTCAGTTCCTTTTATTTAATTTCCTTTTTTTTTTTCCTCTTCTCAAGTAAGCATCTCAATCTTTGTTCCAATTTCCAGGCATTCAGAGGAAAGCCTCCCTTGTCTGTATGGTCATAAAACTTTCGGACCCAGGACAAGACAATCACTAACTGCTGTCCAGTTTATCAAGGAAAAAAACTCCAAGAAGACTATTAGCTCTTAAACATACAAAAGTGTAAAGTGTTACTCATGTTCAACTCTTTGCAAATCCATGGACTATAGCTTGTGCATGGAATTCTCTAGACAAGAATACTGGAGTGGGTTGCCATTCCCAACAGCAGGGGATATTCCTGACCCAGGGATTGAACCTGGGTCTCTCACATTGTGGGCATAATTTTTACCATCCGAGCCACTAGGGAATTTGGTCCCTAAATAATGGTCTGGGGTCTTGAGAAAGGGATGGCATTGCAATGTCTACAAAAAGTGAGAAACTAGGTGATCCCAAAAAAGTCATAAAAATGACAAACTGGACATTGTGACATTCAAACTGGTCAAAAATTACATATATTAAAGTCACAAGTCAACCAAAAATAAGCAGATCAATACTAGTAAAGACAGGAAACTTCTGTAATCCCTGCCTTTGGAGGCTGTTCACCCCCTCTCAGTGTCTATGCTGAGTGTTTTGTATCTATATCCTTTAAAATAAACTTTGCCAGGGTGAGTGTTTGAGAGTTTTCGAAGTCCATTCCTCAGCTCCGTGAGCAGAACTCAGTTCCCTGTTTCAGCACTCTTTTCCCAATTAGGAACCATCCGTTGTTCCATGTCTGGTTCTAGCTGTTGCTTCTTGACCTGCATACAGGTTTCTCAAGAGGCAGTAAGGTGGTCTGGTATTCCCGTCTCTTTAAGAATTTTCCATATTTTGTTGTGATGCATGGAGTCAAAGGCTTTAGCGTAGTCAATGAAGCAGAAGTAGACGTTTTTCTTGAATTCCTTTAAGTTTTCTATGATCCAACAGATGGGGGCAAGAATCATTCAGAAGAAATGGAATAACCCTTTTAGTCAACAAAAGAGTTCAAAATGCGGTACTTGGGTGCAATCTCAAAAACAACAGAATTATCTTGGTTTGTTTCCAAGGCAAATCATTCAATATCACAGTAATCAGTCTATTCCAAAACAACTAATGGCAAAGAAGCCGAAATTAAATGGTGCCATACCTACAGACCTTCTAGAACTAACACCAAAAGAAGATCTTGTCATCAGAGGGGACTGGAATGCAAAAGTAGGAAATCAAGAAATACCTGGAGTAACAGGCAAATTTGGCCTAGGAGTAAAAATCGAAGCAGGTTAAAGGCTAACAGAGTTTTCTCAAGAGAATGGACTGGTCATAGAAAACACCCTCTTCCAACAACACAAGAGAAGACTCTACACATGGACATCACCAAATGGTGAATAGCAAAATCAGAATGATTATATTCTTTGTAGTTGAAGATGGAGATGTTCTATGCAGTCAGAAAATACAAGACCTGGAACTGACCATGACTCTTTCTTTTTGCCAAATTCAGACTTAAATTGAAGAAAGTAGGGAAAACCACTAGGCCATTCAGATATGACCTAAATAAAATCCTTTATGATTATGCAGTGCAAGTGACAAATAGATTCAAGGGGTTAGATCTGACAGTGTCTGAAGAAATGTGGACAAAGATCTGTAACACTGTACAGGAGATGGTAATCAAAATCATCCCCAAGAAATTCAAAAAGGCAAAAAATAGCTGTCTGTGGAAGCCTTACAAATAGCTGTGAAAAAAAAGAGAAGTAAATGCAAAGGAGAAAAGGAAAGATATACCCACCTGAATGCAGAGTTCCAAAGAATAACAAGGAGAGTTAGGAAAGCTTTCTTAAGTGAACAATGCAAATAAATAGAAGAAAACAATAGAATGGGAAACACAAGTGTGGACATGTACTCAAATAAAAGAGTGCTTCAAACTACATATGAATCCTCAAATATTTCTTAGGAATTTGATGCCAAGAAAGATTTAGAAAAGGCTACTTCACTTTTGATTTTTTAAATAATTTTCCTTTTTTATAGTGTTCCAGTCACTAGTATCATGTAATTAGCTTAGAGAAATTGATTTTTTTAAGAAAAAAGTATTTGTAGTGTCAACAATCAACATACAACATATTTCTTATTCGCTTTATATTACTTTTAATTTAGAAACAAAAACATTTTTCCAGCACAATGTCTCACTTACCACATTAAGTTTTATATTTTTATGATTTTCTGAGATATTAACCAAGAAATGGTGATGCTAAACAATACTTTCAATGACTCTAAAAGTATACTGGAAATCATGATTTCATAAGAAGAGGATTAGTTACATTGGTAAAATTATTGGATAATTTCCCACAGGATTTCTATATTAGGGTTCATTTTACTACGTCCTGGAACAAGTTGCTATGTTCACTCTAGCTATAAAATAATGCTGAATACAACAACATCGTAAAGCAGCCCACAGAGCAAGCAAAGACATCTGTTAATGGTACCATGAATAGTTATGAACTGAGGTGCTCAAATGACTTTGCCAGCAAAGAACTGCCTCCTAATTTATTTTTACAGCAAATGGAATCCTCATTTTTCATGGTTTGGTAGTTGCATTCAAATATACCAATAATTTCAGCTGCAATCACTTCTATGGAGCAACTTTTGCTTTAGAAAGTAAGAGAGAATTGCTAATGTTCTGTTGATGGGGAAACAGCTTCTCCATTAGTTTTGTTTCAATCTTTTCTTGCAGTTTTAAAATTAATTTTAATGCAATATTAATTTCTAATAAAATGTAGGAAGTTTGATTTCATGTAAGAATTGTGTATGTTTTCCAAATATTTGACACTGAAAAATTTTAAGTGTTCTTAGAGTTCTGGAACTATGTCATATGCAGAAACTGATATAATTTTTATGTAAGAAAATAGAAGTTTTAATTAAAGAATTTTCAAGATTAGATGTATAAAATAAATTATCTATGCTATACTATTCTACAGCACTTCAGTCATGTCTGACTCTTTAAAACCTATGGACTGTAGCCCACCAGGCTCCTCTGTCCATGGGATTCTGCAGCCAAGAATACTGGAGTAGTTTTACTACTCCATTTCCTACTCCAGTGGATCCTCCCAATCAAGGAATCGATACCACTAGCACCATCGGGAAGAAATTTATGAAAATGACAATATATCTTATAGAACAGAATGCAAATGCTGGAAAATTACTATTTTACCATGTGTGCAGATTTAACTTTTTCAAATAGGTTATTTCATCTACCACTTTCAAGTGTAATGATGGCAATAGGTAATGTAATTTTATTTATTCATGACTCAGAAAATATGATACAAAATAACTTCAATCCTAAATATAACTCAAGACTTCCCAGCCAAATATTAGTATTTTCCTAAAGAATTCTACATTGACCTTTGCTAATGTTTTGTAGAAAAAAATCACAAAGTTATTTTGCCTGTGAAATTGTAACAAAAGCATTATTTAATGACTCATTTAAGCATATGTAGAAAGTTTATATCTTTTCAAAATGCTCCTAGATATAAACAGCTGAAGTTTCATGAAAATTAAATAGAACTAGAACTAGTATCATTGTAAGAATGTATAACAGCAATAAAGTAATGATAGAAAAAATTAAGTAACAGATTTTGTTATGTAAGAAACAGCATGGCACGTTCCACAGCCGCTGTAGAGAGGATAAACCTGCAGGTCAAGCAGAAGATGACACAACTACGAATAATGAAAATATCATTGTTGCTTTTGTTGTGTACTTTTATTATGTACCCCAGACATTCTGCACTTCTGTATATATAACTACCTGCTTGTGCTCACATCTGTGCCAAGAAAATGCCATTATTATTCATTGTGAACAGAAGGAAAAACATGAAACCATGTAATTGATATAGAATGAGGTCAGGACTTGAACATAACTTGACAGTCACATGACCAGAGACTATCATTTTAATTGTGCAATATAAAGAATCATGTATGATAAATTTTTAAACGTTGATTCTTTTACAAACAGTCCATGAGAAGGCAGGAAGGACTCTATAAAATAAGCTGATAAACTCCCTCTTAACACAAGGATACCATGATTCATGTAATTATCTCAAGTTTCATGCTGCTCCTAACAGATGTTCTACTTTCTCATCCACAGGGATAGAGGTGGTAGGTCAGCGTGTTGTGTAACTGCACCTACTCAGTGGCTAACGCAGTGGTCACATCTGTGTGCTGGAGCTGAGGGACACATCCTATGTCTTAATGCTCAGATACAGTTATTTGGACTGATGTATCTCATGTAAGTTTTGGGAAGCACAGGCATTTACAAGGGCAAGGGCTACCTTTTAAAATGGAATGTGTCTTTGACCGTTGAGTATATAGTCGAGGCCAACAGTGGCATGTATTTCTGCCATATTAAGCACAAAGGGGAGTTTATGATAACACACCATATCACTGAAGATTAAACCGACTGGAAACACCATCATTCCAATGCCATCACCCACACAAAACCATGAACCAGTAACTACATCACTTTCTCCAACATAGCCAAGAGAATCCCAAGCTAAGACACTGCAGGAAACAAGGACATGGCCTACCAGCCCACCATTGCACTCTTGTGCAACTGATGGGAATGGTAGGGTGACAGTCTTCAAAAGGCCTTAAGCATAACAATCAAACTCAAGTGTCACTGGCACAAAATCCAGGGATGAGCTCCACAAAGGGACCTTGTTGGAATCAGTATTTCTGCTGTGGTGCTGCTAACACTTTTGCTTCTCACTATTACCCAAATGTATTTATACATAAAAAGCAAACTGAAGCAACTAGACATGTGGGTTCAAGTACTTGATATCACATTACTGAATATCATTTTTATGTGAGTGGCTCTCTAGGACTCTATTTCCATGACTATAGGAAACAGTGACTAGATATCACCGTGTAAGACTCCTTTTAAGCTTCAGGATTATTTTTTGTGTGTCAATTGCACCCAATATTCCAACATATCAGACATTGGTTAGAATTACCCTCTAGTTCAAATCTATATGGTGTTAATAATATTCATAATACTATAGTCTTATTTTTAATCTTAAAGTGAAAGTGAAAGTCGCTCAGTCGTGTCCAACTATTTGCAACCCCATGGACTATACAGTCCATGGAATTCTCCAGGTTTCTTTTCCCTTTTCCCTTCTCCAGGGGATCTTCCTGACCCAGGAATCAAACCAGGGTCTCCTGCATTTCAGGCAGATTCTTTACCAGCTGAGCTACCAGAGAAGCCCAGTTCCTGACTATTTCTGGCTGTTGCACAGCTCTCTCTCAAACATGACTGCTTTAGAAGTGTATATTCTCTTTAGACTCTATGAATCATATCTTCTTAAAGAATACTCAATTGGGAGATAGGAAATGAACTTTCAATTTTGGTCACCAAAGCTGTCAAGAAGCAAGAAATAGTAAAATCAACAAATCTGATTTGAGACTTAAAAGGTTTCTCTTGGAATCATTTCATGGTTATTTTTCTATATTCTGAATATAACTCCAAATGTTACATTTCTCTGTTTTCATCTATTAGAGATAATAATTTCCATACATATCTTGGTGTAAAATGGAAACTGCCATGAATGGTACTTGTGAGAAGTCTTTGAAAAGTAAACACTACAGACATCCAAGGACTTTTAAAATGCAGTTTTCAGTAATATCTATACTAGTGTTCAGTAAATTTCAGTGATTTTACATTTGTAAGTCTCTTGCTATATGGTACTTTTTTTTCTTCAAATAACATTTCTTTCTTGAAAAAAAAAATTGGTGTTGGGTAATTGGACTATCATCTTACACTATATATAAAATTTATAAAGAGCTTGAGAGGTGGAAAGGAGAAGAGGAAGTATGTAGTTAATAAGAAATTATTCTGTAAATATACCACTACTATAGAGTATATTGAATTTTGTTTTGTTTTTAATCTTTCAAGACACAATTGAGAGTCTATTGTCTACAGTCAATCTTTGGACATTAGAACAGTGATGCAGTTAAAACTGCACATTTAAACACAAAAACTGCATATCTTGGAAAATATCAGAGCAATCTTTCACCAATGGCTATAAAGATGACTGGAATAATTTTGTGAGTAAAAGAAATTGTGAAGAAGTTTTAGTAATTGTCTAGTTTCATTTATATGCAGGCTCATAACTAATACTTTTTAAAACATTTTAATTGATGTTTTTTGCTTGTTATGACTTTTCACACACACGGTTCTAATGGGAGAAGGAAATGGCAACCAACTCTAATATTCCTGCCTGGGAAATCCCATGGACAGAGGTACCTGGCAGGCCACAATCCATGGGGTCGCAGGAGTCAGACGCAACTTAGCAACTAAACCATCAGCACTACCACAGTTCTAAATATTTTTTAGCCTGTTTCCTTCAGAGTTTCTAACCCTTCAGAGAAGTCTTTTGCCTAAATTATATATAGTAAGCAACTGGTATTAAAAAAGCAAATGGAATAAAAACAGAAGTAAAGCACTGTGAAAAATCATGTTTACTCAAGGAGATGAATGGGTTGCAGGTTGGCCATCACTGAGGATAATAGAAATCCTTTCCTTTATGAGCAACAGAACATTCAGTGTGTGGTACAATTATTTAGAAAATGTTTTACATGAATTTATTAATAACAAAAGCTTGGCTGTCTAAGGTCTGACCAAATTTTGAATAACTGTCTTGATCAGGTGAAAATATTAATTATTTCAAATCACTGATTCTAACTGATTGCTATTGACTGATTTCTTTTATACACAGACTAGCCTGTGATACACACACACACACACACTCAAACTGAGAGCTAAATGATCAAATCTATAGTAAGAAGGATTATTTTATTAACACTTTTCCTAAAAATAGATAATGTTTTAACCCCAAAATTCTATTACTTTAACGTTCACAGTTACCCTAACTGGTACCTAAGGAGTGTTTTTAAACTTAGGCATTAGAGTTCAAATTTCCAACAGACAAAGGCTGACAACAGCTTGGTAAGTGGAGCATAAGCTAACGTCTGTGAACTGTTCTGTTGACATGACCCCTAAAAGCCTCCTTGGTGATTTACATGTTACTAAAGGCAATGCACACATCTTGTGTTTTCATTTATCACAGTAGACTAAACCCTGCTTTTGAATTATTCCTTTACTTAGAAAACATAGATGTTTGGAGAAGATTCTTTCTCTAAAATATTATAGCATTCTTCTGAACACATGAAAATCCTCCGAAATTGGGTAAGAGTTCCATCTTAAACATGCTAATAACACCAAGTAATGACCTCTAGCTTGTAAGTGAGCTCTAGTCTTTTTACATTTCTGCTGACACTTCCAAAAGCAAGCCTTCTACCATAAAATATGTTTAAAATAAATTAAGGGAGAATTTGAAAATTGTCCTATTGTCCTTATGAAACTTTATGCTGGTGTTTCAGTTATAAAGTACTAACAACTTAATAATGCTCACCTAGTTAATTATGCATTTATTTTTGAGAATATTTTTAAATGCCATCTCAAATCCTTTTACAATGTTTCATAAGCACACATATTACAGTCCTATGTCAAGTAAAACAAAATTTAAAGTTCATTGGATTTTAAAAATAGATAGTTGGAGTGATTGATAGGTGGATAGATGGATAGAATGGGTGGATGGACAGGTAGGTGGGTGGGTGGATGGATAGAATAGGTGGATGGACAGGTAGGTGGGTGGGTGGATGGATAGATAGATAAAGAGTGGATTTTGCCCATCCTAGAAGGGATCTTAGGCACAGATCATAGAATTTTTAAGAAAAGTCAATGAATAACCATACCCGCAAGATGAGATGATGTCATTGCATGTGTCACACTGAAAATACTGAACCTCGATATGTTGCTCCAGATGAGAAAATTGAAAAATACCCAACCCTATGGCAGATAATACATGTCCCTGCTTAGTGCATTGCCTGTCAGAGGTGCAATCTGTTCACCAACATACCGTGACAAGATACAAAATACACTGATCTTCCAGTGTCTTGCCTTCCTACAGATTATATAGAAAGGCCTGAATTATCTGACATGATTGAAAAGTCACTTCTAGTATTACCATTTTGATTGGTACAGCAATCCTACTGAGTATAATCTCTTTACCTGTCTATTTAATATTCCTAAAACATAGTTCAGGGTCTCCAAGACATAAAAAGCCATAGTATTAAGAATGTAACAGATTTTTCTTCTTCACATATAAATAGTCATAATAACAAGCTTATCTAGTCAAGTGTGTGCCATATGGTAGCATTGCCCATATATATATATATGAAGATAAATATAATTAACTTCTAATGACACTATAATATGAATTAGATAACTTCACAATATGCACTGCTGCTGCTGCTGCTGCTAAGTCACTTCAGTCGTGTCCAACTCTGTGTGACCCCACAGACGGAAGCCCACCAGGCTCCCCAGTCCCTGGGATTCTCCAGGCAAGAACACTGGAGTGGGTTGCCATTTCCTTCTCCAATGTGTGAAAGTGGAAAGTGAAAGTGAAATCGCTCAGTCGTGTCCGACCCTTAGCGACCCCACAGACTGCAGCCCACCAGGCTCCTCCATCCGTGGGATTTTCTAGGCAAGAGTACTGGAGCGGCTTGCCATTGCCTTCTCCGCACAATATGCACTAAGATCATCTTATTTAATAATAATAATAATATAAATAATTTAGTTATATTTAAAAATCATTTAAAATTAATAAATTTATAGATTTTAAATTTTAAAATGGAATGCAGAATATGATGCATCTGGAAGAGCTGACTCTTAAAATTGAAAGTAGTTTAGACAGGCTTCTTTGTCTTTACAGGACACATAATTCACACTTAATCAGACTTGGGGATGCCTTCTGTTTTTTGAAATTAAAAACAAAAAATGGTTAACCAGAAAGAAAAGGGAAAGACATTTATGAATTTTACGACTGTGATTTGGTCCCTTTCTTACTACTTCTTATACTTTTGCTCTTTTTTTCCTGACTCATATTTCATGTTGCCAACTTCTCTTGGTAATAATAGCACCAGTGAGAATCCTTTAAGTGTCAAATTCTTGCAGTGTGTCTCAGTAGTTAGAGATGGCGCAATTACATTTGCATCTTCTCCAAATGGATAGGAAGCTTGATGGTTTTTTAATTTAGGCCAACATCATACTTTTGGAGAGAGTTTTTATTTCGATGAAAACTGAATTATAATACTTTTCAAAAACCCAATAAATATAGTGTTAATGTGTCTACAAATAGTAAAATGCAGGTGTTTTAAGGAAGCTATGATTTGGGGTCTAGATTTATTCAGAGTTTTTGCTGCAGATTTTCCTAAGGTATAGCCATCATTCTACTGTAATTGAAGATTTTAGTAACATTGATAAAGCCACTTTTCTAATGGTGCATACCTTGGTATTGTTTCTTATTCTTGGACAAAGTTTAAGCTCCACTGGCACTTTTTTTGTTTTTTTAACACTCTGTTTCATCAAAGCCTGAGTTATTTGACTATTTTTTTCCTTATGAACCCAGGGACCAAATCCAGGTCTCCCACATTGCAAGCAGATTCTTTACTGTCTGAATCCCCAGGGAAGCCCAGATACTACTTCAGCAGGTGTAAAAGGAACAAGGAAATTTGTTATTGTTCTTTACTGACTTGGAAAAAATTAATGATGAAGAGTAAATACTAGAACAACAGCCAATACATTATTTATCATTTCTGGTTTCCTGAAGGCAAAAATTTGGTAAATACAGGAGAAAAACTTAAGAATATGTAGGACTTATCAAGTGACTAGTGAGAAGAATGTGACAGCATAATTCAACAAAAGTAAGCATTCTCTTAATTAACCATTCATAAGTTTTACATTACAGAAAATTGAAACTGATTCTCCTGGTTTCCTCAAACTGAGAGCAAGAAATCTTCATTTTCCTTTATTTACTCTTCTTTATTTAGTACTTTTCTACTAGGTAGCACTATAAGGTTAGATTTTATCTGACTGGCAATTGCAATATAAATCAAAATTAGTATAGATTTTAAAATCTGAGACTACAGTGTTTCTTTTTTCTTTTGTTTAAAGAAGTATACTTCATATACAATAAAATACAATGTATTTTATACAATGTACAAAAAATACAATGAAGTCTAAAGGCTTCAGTAGATTCACAAAGTTGTACAAAGTAGATTCACAAAGTTGTACAAACATCACTACTAATACAGAAAAATTTTATCACCCCCTCAAAATCCTGTACTTGCTAGAAGTAACCCTCCAATTTTGCCTCCAAGAAACATTCTTGCCCCAGCTCCTGGAAACTACTAATCTACTTTCTGTCTACTGACTTTATTTGGGAATTGTATTGGTGCTTAGATTACAGCCTAAAGTAGTGGTCATATTGGCACCTGTTTATCACTTTGAATATTCAACAGCATTTTTATGACCATTTGACTCACCAAAACATTTAAAAATTAGAGTCTAAAACAATATTATGATCAGATTCATCTAAGTTTAAAGGAGCTGAATTTTAGTGGTGGAATTAGTTACTGAACACTCCAGTGGAAAATGCATAAAAGACGGTCAGAATCTAATCCTTTCATTATGTTCCCATGGAGGAAAAGTATGTGTACTCTGACTAACTGGAGACCTTAGGAATGTATATATAGAACAATGAGTCTGTGGCCTTGTGCCAGTCAAGCATAGTTCTTATTTGAACCAACATTGGACAGTCATATGGTGATAAGGAAACAGAATAAGTACATGTGGAGGACTGGAACTGGCCAAAAAGTTCAGTAATTTTGACACTGAATTTCATAGGTGAGTTTTATACTATCAAATTTTAATTAACATACCAGAGAAACAACAGCAGATAAAACCAACAATGTTAGGCATTTAAAGGAACTGAAGATAAAGATACAAATGGAATTGAGGAACCATGATTTTAGGCTGGGTATGGAGAAAGTACAAAGTTAGGTGCCTGTTGATAATTAGCTAAAAATAGTAAGATCAGAGGTCTGATTCTCTTTATAGTATGTACATTTAGATGTAATGGAAATAAAGGAAAGATCATTTTTAGTTAATATAGGTGACATGCAAGATTTTTAAAGATGTATCAAGTTGGGTTTAAAGCTTGGGTATATCTGAGCCAAAGAGGTGTTCAAATGAGATTTTAAAAACTCAAGGCAAGTTAAGTTTGATGAATAATTATTTAAATCTTGGAAATAAAGAGAAAGGGATTATTGAGTGTTGATTCATGACATCTGAGCTTAACATTTTATTGTCTGAACTATGTAAGAACAAAGATTAACTTGAGGACTTTAGATAACCGGACAGAGAGAGAAACTGTCCAGTAGAATGAGTAACCTCAAAGATTGACACATACGGTCCTTTTGCACGTTAACCAATTTTGTATCTAATCTAGAATTTTTGACTTAATATTTCCTTTTAAAAATTGTCTGTATATGCATAACTTCTCTATTGTCATTGGAAAAAATATAATGTTTATTTTTTCAGTCATTAATCAGCAAAATAAAACACCTGATGTGATAATATATTATCCTTAAATCATTATTTTACCTATTAAAAATTATATTTTAGCAGTGTAAGACGTTCCAGCCTGATGTCCTTGTGGGAGCACTTGGTGGAGCCAAGTAAACTATGTTGTTAGAGAAATATACCTGACAGATGGTTTAAGACTTGTCCTTATTTGAATACCAGAGTGAAAGAAGCATTATTCATAGAACCTGAAATCTGTTGCCCCTGCAATTTATTTTTCCTATTGAATTTGTATTGTTTACTTTCTGGTTTGCATGAAGCAGAAATATTTCCTATCAATGGAAAAAATGATTGAGAAATTTCTTTTGTGGCCTGATTTTGGGATTTTTGTAAGTTGATTCTATTTTCTACTGAGTGAATAATGACAGAGAAATGGATTTATTACATATATATATATATATATATATTTTGCTTATTAGCTAGTAAGTGTCAGTTATATTACAAAGTAACAGTAATCAAAACAGTACAGTACTGGCATAAAATCAGACAGACACATAGGTCAATAGAATAGAGAGTCCAGAAATAAATCTACAACAAAGGAAGCAAGAATATTCAATGGGGAAAAAGTAACCTCTTCAAAATTAGTGTCAAGAAAACTGGACAGCTACATGTAAAATAATAAAATTAGAGCATTCTCTAACACCATATACAAAAGTAAACTCAAAAAATTGATTAAAGACCTAAAGGTAATCAGTTCAGTTCAGTTCAGTCGCTCAGTCGTGTCCGACTCTTAGCGACCCCATGAACCACAGCACGCCTCCCTGTCCATCACCAACTCCCGGAGTTCACTCAAACCCATGTCCATCGAGTCGGTGATGCCATCCAGCCACCTCATTCTCTGTCGTCCCCGTCTCCTCCTACCCCCAATCGCTCCCAGGATCAGAGTCTTTTCCAGTGAGTCAACTCGTCGCATGAGGTGGCCAAAGTATTGGAGTTTCAGCTTTAGCATAAGTCCTTCCAATGAACACGCAGGATTGATCTCCTCTAGAATGGACTGGTTGGATCTCCTTGCAGTCCAAGGGACTCTCAAGAGTCTTCTCCAGCACCACAGTTCAAAAGCATCAATTCTTGGGCGATCAGCTTTCTTCACAGTCCAACTCTCACATCCATACATGACCACGGGAAAAACCATTGCCTTGACTAGACGGACGTTGGTTGGCAAAGTAATGTCTCTGCTTTTTAATATGCTATCTAGGCTGGTCATAACTTTCCTTCCAAGGAGCAAGCATCTTTTAATTTCATGGCTGCAATCAGAATCCGCAGTGATTTTGGAGCCCCAAAAAATAAAGTCTGACACTGTTTCCACTGTTTCTCCATCTATTTCCCATGAAGTGATGGGACCAGATGCCATGATCTTCATTTTCTGAATGTTGAGCTTCAAGCCAACCTTTTCACTCTCCTCTTTCATTTTCATCAAGAGGCCTTTGAGTTCCTCTTCACTTTCTGCCTTAAGGGTGGTGTCATCTGCATATCTGAGGTTATTGATATTTCTCCCAGCAATCTTGATTTCAGCTTGTGCTTCTTCCAGCCCAGCGTTCCTCATGATGTACTCTGCATATAAGTTAAATAATCAGGGTGACAATATAGGGAAACAGGCAGAACAGCCTTTGACAAAAATTATACCAATATTTTTTTGGAAACTAAGATCATTCATTTATCTTCTTCTAGAAGATCCCATGGAAGAGAAAATGGCAATCCACTCCAGTATTCTTGCTTGAAAAACCCCATGGACAGAAGAGCCTGGTGACCTACAGTTCATAGAAGTCACAAAGGGTTGGGCATGACTGAACACACACAACACCCACCCCAACAGTATTTATGTATGCTTTGAAATTATTTTGATGTTGTTGTTCAGTCACTCAGTTGTGTCCAACTCTTTGCGACCCCATGAAGTGCAGAAAGCCAGGCTTCAGTGTCCTTCACCATCTCCCGGGGCTTGCTCAAAGTCTTGTCCATTGAGTCAATGATGTCATCCAATGATCTCATCCTCTTTCAACCCCTTCTCTTCCTGCTTTCAATCTTTCCCAACATCAGAGTCGTTTCTAATGAGTCAGTTCTTCACATCAGGTGGCCAAAGTATTGGAGCTTCGGCTTCAGCAACAGTCTTTCCAGTGAATATTCAGGACTGATTTCCTTTAGTATTGACTGGTTTGATCTCCTTGCAGTCCAAGGGACTCTCAAGAGTCTTCTCCAACACCACAGTTAAAATCATCAATTCATTGACTCTCAGCCTTTTTTATGGGCCAACACTCACATCCATACATGACTACTGGAAAAACCATAGCTTTGACTATATGGACATTTGTGGGCAAAATGATATCTCTGCTTTGCGTATCTAGGTTCATTGCTAATGTAAAGGATTTGTAGATTAGATACACTGTCTAGGTTTGTCATAGTATTTTTTCCAAGGAGTCCGTCCGTTCCGTCGCTCAGTCATGTCCGACTCTCTGCGACCCCGTGGACTGTAGCCTACCAGGCTTCTCCGTCCATGGGATTCTCCAGGCAAGAATACTGGAGTGGGTTACCATTTCCTTCTCCAGGGGATCTTCCCAACCCAGGGATCGAACCCGGGTCTCCCGCATTGGAGGCAGACGCTTTAACCTCTGAGCCACTGGGGAAGCTAAGTATCTTTTAATTTCATGGCTGCAGTCACCATCTGCAGTGATTTTGGAGCCCAAGAAAATATAGCCTGTCACTGTTTCCCCATCTATTTGCCATGAAGCAACGGGACTGGATGTCATGATCTTTGTTTTTGGAACGTTGAGTTTTAAGCCAGTTTTTCCAGTCTCCTCTTTCACCTTCATCAAGAGGCTCATTAGTTCCTCTTCCCTTCTGCCATAAGAGAGGTGTCAACTGCATATCTGAGGTTATCAATATTTCTCCTGGTAATCTTGATTCCAACTTGTGCTTCATCCAGAAAATTATTTAGTAAATAAATAAATGATGTAGATAATGAACTGTGAGGCTGAGGACTTAAAGAAAAAAGAATGGGCCTTAGTATCCATTTCAAAGGGCAGCAGAAGTTAACCTTCTGTAACTATTACAGTAGCAGAAAATGAAGGTATGGATACTGCTAGGTGAGACATTGAGTTCTGAGAATACATGGAGCTCCTTCTGATTGCTACGTTTTCTTTTTTCAGTTAAACATGGAGCAAGGTTGTAAATTAAAATGCACAGAGAGGGAGCAGGGGAAGATGGCGGAGGAATAGGACAGGGCAGCCACGTTCTCCCCCACAAAATCAACAAAAGAACATTTGAATGCTGAATAAATCCCACAAAAAAACTGAATACCAGCAGAGGACATCAGGCACTCAGAAAAGCAGCCCATAGTCGACAAAAGGAGGTAGGAAATAGATAAAAAGAGAGACAAAAGAGGGAGGGACGGAGCTCCATCCCGGGAAGGGAGGCTCAAAAAAAAAAAAAAAAGAGAAGTTTCCAAACACTTGAAACACTGGCGAGTGGAACCTCAGAGGGCCACATAACTGGGAGACAAAAGACATAAATAATTAAAACTCACAGACTAAGTGCCCAGAGGAAACTCTCAGCGGAGAAGCGGTGCAGACGCCTGCACCCCCTCACTAGAAGGCGGGGGCTGGGCAGGGAGGCGCCGGCAGCGGCGCTTAGAGGGAGAACTGGCGGCTGCGCTTAGAGGGAGAACTGGGCTTGAACGCCCCAGGGCAAACTGAGAGCTCGAACTTAAGATACCAGAGCAGAGGTTGCAGCTGAAGGGCGAGAGGGCTGGAAAAACCCTGCGAAAAGACCCAAGCCTGTCCTCCACCAGCCCCGCCCACAGAACCCGGCACTGAGTGGAGCGAGCGGGCAGTGGACGGCCTTTCCCCCAGCCCCCACCAACGCTGGCGGGGAGGGCGGCCCGCGCTTGGGCGGGTGCAGCCGCGGCCCCAGAGAGGCTTCCAGTGCCAAGCTGCAGGCAGGCTTCCTTGCGGGCCAGGACTTCTTGGGTTCAGGCCGGTCAATATCCACCTGAGAAAGTGCTCTGGTTGTACTCCCAGAAAACCCATCGGCAGAGACCGGGAAGGTGATAAGTCGCAGCAACTGCGCTCACCAAATGCCTGGTCACCTGAGTTGCTAGGACCAGGGAAGGCACAAAACGCAGGCCCAGCCAAGTTTGCGCCTTTGTCAAGTACCCGAGGACCTGAACCTGAGCCGCTCAGACCTGGGAAGTGCATGCAACCCAGCGCCAGCCGCGGACAGCTCACAGCAGAGCAAACTAAAGCCTAAGCAGCATAAACAGGGAAAGCACACATGCCTCAAGCGGGAGCATTCCCAGTGTAGCCGAGACACTGTGAGCACTCCCCACAGATGCCAGGGATATTTGTTAGCTATTCCTCCCTCCCCATAGCAGGACTGAATAGGAGAGCCGGGGGAAAAAAAAAAAAAGTGTCCACCACCGCATCCTGGTGTCAGGATGGGAATTAGACACTGAGGAGACCAGAAAACAGAAGAGATTTTTCAACAGAAGGAACTGCCTTGGAAGTAACAGAGGGAGAAGCGTTGAGCCTCCTGCAAGAATAAGACTGAAAACCAGAGGCAGAGGCTTAAGGCCAAATCCTGAGAACACCAGAGATCTCCGGTTCCAGAGAACATTAATTGATAGGTACTCATCAAATGCCTCCATACATACACTGAAACTAGGCACGACCCAAGGGTCAATAAGTTTCAGTGAAAGACATACTACGCAAGCTATACAGCAACACAGGAGAATAGCACTGAGCTTCAATAAACAGGCTGCCCAAAGCCACCCGAAACCCACAGACAACTCAAACTCATTACTGGACACTTCATTGCACTCCAGAGAGAAGAAATCCAGCTCCACCCACCAGAACATCGACTCAAGCTTCCCTAACGAGGGAACCTTGACAAGTCACCCATCCAACCCCACACACAACGAGGTAACTACATAATACAGAAAACTCCACAAAATGTCAGAAGACAAAAAGGCCACCCCGAACACAGCAATATAAGCAAAATGAAAAGGCAGAGAAATATCCAACAAGTAAAGGAACAGGATAAATGCACACCAACACAAACAAAAGAGGAAGATATAGGGAACCTACATGATAAAGAATTTCGAATTTCAATTGTAAAAATGATTCAAAATCTGGAAAGCAAAATGGAGTTAAAGATAAATAAACTGGAGAAAAGGATTGAGAAGATGGAAGGAATGTTCAATAAGGAATTAGAGGTAATAAAAAAGAGTAAATATATAACGAATAATACAATAGATGAGATCAAAAACACTCTCGAGGGCACAAACAGTAGAATAAAGGAGGTAGAAGACAGGATAAGTGAGCTAGAAGACAGAATTGTAGAAACAAATGAAACAGAGACGGAAAAAGAAAAAAGAATTTTAAAAAATGAGGACAATATTAGAGACATATGGTACAATATTAAACACCCCAACATTCGAATCATAGGAGTCCCAGAAGAAGAAGACAAAAAGAAAGACCATGAGAGAATACTTGAGGAGATAATAGTTGAAAATTTCCCTAAAATGAAGGAGGAAATAATCACCCAAGTCCAAGAAACACAGAGAGTCCCTAACAGGATAAACCCAAGGTGAAATACCACAAGGCACATATTAATCAAATTAACAAAGATCAAACACAAAGAACAAATATTAAAAGCAGCAAGGGAAAAACAACAAATAACACACAAGGGGATCCCCATAAGGATAACAGCTGATCTTTCAGCAGAAACTCTTCAGGCCAGGAGGGAATGGCAAGACATACTTAAAGTGATGAAAGAAAATAAACTACAGCCCAGATTACAGTACCCAGCAAGGATCTCATTCAAATATGAAGGAGAAATCAAAAGCTTTACAGACAAGCAAAAGCTGAGAGAATTCAGCATCACCAAGCCAGCTCTCCAACAAATACTAAAGGATCTTCTCTAGACTGGAAACACAGAAAGGGTATATAAACTCAAACCCAAAACAATAAAGAAAATGGCAATGGGATCATACTTATCAATAATCACCTTAAACATAAATGGGTTGAATGCACCAACCAAAAGACAAAGACTGGCTGAATGGAAACAAAAACAAGACCCCATATATGTTGTCCACAAGAGACCCAACTCAAATCGAGGGACACATGCAGACTGAAAGTGAAGGGCTGGAAAAAGATATTCCATGCAAATAGAGACCAAAAGAAAGCAGGAGTATCAATACTCATATCAGATAAAATAGATTTTAAAACAAAGGCTGTGAAAAGAGACAAAGAAGGAAACAACATAATGATCAAAGGATCAATCCAAGAAGAAGGTATAACAATTATAAATATTTATGCACCCAACATAGGAGCACCACAATATGTAAGACAATTACTAACAAGTATGAAAGGGGAAATTAACAATAACACAATAATAGTGGGAGACTTTAATACCACACTTACATCTATGGATAGATCAACTAAACAGAAAATTAACAAGGAAACACAAACTTTAAATGATACAATAGATCAGTTAGACCTAATAGATCTCTATAGGACATTTCACCCCAAAACAATGAATTTCACCTTTTTCTCAAGCGCACACGGAACATTTTCCAGGATAGATCATATCCTGGGCCATAAATCTAGCCTTGGTAAATTCAAAAATATTGAAATCATTCCACGCATCTTTTCTGACCACAATGCAGTAAGATTAGATCTCAATTACAGGAGAAAAACTATTAGCAATGCCAACATATGGAGGCTGAACAACACGCTGCAGAATAATGAACAAGTCATAGAAGAAATCAAAAGAGAAATCAAAATATGCATAGAAATGAATGAAAATGAAAACACAACAACCCAAAACCTCTGGGACACTGTAAAAGCAGTGCTAAGGGGGAAGTTCATAGCAATATAGGCACGCCTCAAGAAACAAGAAAAAAATCAACTAAATAACCTAACTCCACATCTAAAGAAACTAGAAAATGAAGAAATGATGAACCCCAGGGTTAGTAGAAGAAAAGAAATCATAAAAATTAGGGCAGAGATAAATGCAAAAGAAACAAAAGAGACCATAGCAAAAATCAACAAAGCCAAAAGCTGGTTCCTTGAGAAAGTAAATAAAATTTACAAACCACTAGCCAGACTTATCAAGAAACAAAGGGAGAAGAACCAAATCAATAAAATTAGAAATGAAAATGGAGAGATCACAACTGACAACACAGAAATACAAAGGATTATTAGAGAATATTATCAGCAATTATATGGCAATAAAATGAATAACCTGGGAGAAATGGACAAATTCCTAGAAAAGTACACCTTGCCAAAACTGAACCAGGAAGAAATAGAAAATCTTAACAGACCCATCACAAGCACGGAACTAGAGGAAGTAATCAGAAAGCTTCCAGCAAACAAAAGCCCAGGTCCAGACGGCTTCACAGCTGAATTCTACCAAAAATTTAGAGAAGAGCTAACACCTATTCTACTCAAACTCTTCCAGAAAATTGCTGAGGAAGGAAAACTTCCAAACACATTCTATGAGGCCACAATCACCCTAATCCCAAAACCTGGTAAAGATCCCACAAAAAAAGAAAACTACAGGCCAATATCACTGATGAACATAGATGCAGAAATCCTTAACAAAATTCTAGCAATAAGAATCCAACAACACATTAAGAAGGTCATACATCATGACCAAGTGGGCTTTATCCCAGGAATGCAAGGATTCTTCAATATCCACAAATCAATCAACGTAATACACCACACTAACAAACTGAAAAATAAAAATCATATGATTATCTCAATAGTCCAGAGAAAGCCTTTGACAAAATACAACATCCATTTATGATAAAAACTCTCCAGAAAGTGGGAATAGAAGGGACATATCTCAACATAATAAAAGCTATATATGACAAACCCACAGCAAACATTATCCTCAATGGTGAAAAACTGAAAGTATTTCCCCTAAAGTCAGGAACAAGACAAGGGTGCCCACTCTCACCACGACTATTCAACATAGTTCTGGAAGTTTTGGCTACAGCAATCAGAGCAGAAAAAGACAAAAGGAATCCAAATTGGAAAAGAAGAAGCAAAACTTTCACTGTTCGCTGATGACATGATCCTCTATACAGAAAACCCTAAAGACTCTACCAGAAAACTACTAGAGCTAATCAATGAATACAGTAAATCTGCAGGATATAAAAGCAACACACAGAAATCCCTTGCATTCCTATACACTAATAATGAGAAAATAGAAAGAAAAATTAAGGAAACTATTCCATTCATTGTTGCAACGAAAAGAATTAAATACTTAGGAATATATCTACCTAAGGAAACAAAAGACTTGTACATAGAAAACTATAAAACACTAGTGAAAATAATCAAAGAGGACACTAATAGATGGAGAAATATACCGTGTTCGGGGATTGGAAGAATAAATATTGTGAAAATGAGTATACTACCCAAAGTAATTTATACATTCAATGCAATCCCTATCAAGCTACCAACGATATTTTTCACAGAACTAGAACAAATAGTCTCACAATTTGTATGGAAATACAAAAAACCTCGAACAGCCAAAGCAATCTTGAAGAAGAAAAATGGAACTGGAGGAATTAACCTGCCAGACTTCAGGCTCTACTACAAAGCCACAGTCATCAAGACAGTATGGTACTGGCATAAAGACAGAAATATAGATCAATGGAACAAAATAGAAAGCCCAGAGATAAATCCACGCACCTATGGACACCTTATCTTCAACAAAGGAGGCAAGAATATAAAATGGAGAAAAGACAGTCTCTTTAACAAGTGGTGCTGGGAAAACTGGTCAGTCACTTGTAAAAGAATGAAACTAGAACACTTCCTAACACCATACACCAAAATAAACTCAAAATGGATTAGAGAGCTAAATGTAAGACCAGATACTATAAAACTCCTAGAGGAGAACGTAGGCAAAACACTCTCCGACATAAATCACAGCAGGATCCTCCAAGACCCACCTCCCAGAATATTGGAAATAAAAGCAAAAATAAACAAATGGGACCTAATTAAAATCAAAACTTCTGCACAGCAAAGGAAACTCTAAGCAAGGTGAAAAGACAGCCTTCAGAATGGGAGAAAATAATAGCAAATGAAGCAACTGATAAAAGATTAATCTCCAAAATATACAAGCAGCTCCTGCAGCTCAATTCTAGAAAAATAAGTGACCCAATCAAAAAATGGGCCAAAGAACTAAACAGACATTTCTCCAAAGAAGACATAAAGATGGCTAAGAAACACATGAAAAAATGCTCAACATCCCTCAGAATCAGAGAAATGCAAATCAAAACCACCATGAGATACCATTTCACACCAGTCAGAATGGCTGCTCTCCGAAAGTCTACATGCAATAAATGCTGGAGAGGGTGTGGAGAAAAGGGAACCCTCTTACACTGTTGGTGGGAATGCAAACTAGTACAGCCACTATGGAGAACAGTGTGGAGATTCCTCCAAAATCTGGAAATAGAACTGCCATATGATCCAGCAATCGCACTCCTGGGCATACACACCGAGGAAACCAGAATTGAAAGAGACACATGTACTCCAGTGTTCATTGCAGCACTGTTTACAATAGCCAGGATATGGAAGCAACCTAGATGTCCATCTGCAGATGAATGGATAAGAAAGCTTTGGTACATATACACAATGGAGTATTTTTCAGCCATTAAAAAGAATGCATTTGAATCAGTTTTAATGAGGTGTATGAAATTGGAGCCAATTATACAGAGTGAAGTAAGCCAGAAAGAAAAACATCAATACAGTATACTAACGCATATATATGGAATTTAGAAAAATGGTAACCTGAACCGAGTATACGAGACCTTCAAAAGAGACATAGGCATATAGAACAGTCTTTGGAACCCTGTGGAAAAGGGTGAAGGTGGGTTGATTGGGGAGAACGGCATTGTAGCATGTATATTATCATAAGTGACCAGTCCAGGTTCTAAGCATGATACAGGATGCTTGGGGCTGGTTCACGGGGATGACATGGAGGGAGGATATGGGGAAGAGGGAGGTGGGAGGGGGGCTCAGGAAAGGGAACACATGTACACCCGGGGAGGATTTATGTCAATGTATGGCAAAACCAACCAATATATTAATGTAAGGTAATTTGCCTCCAATAAAATAAATTTTAAAAAAAATAAAATGAAATTTAAAAAAAGAAAAAAAATAAATAAAATGCACAGAGAAAGGGTGAAAGTTTCAGGAAGTAGATATGAAATAGTTGTCAAAGAGGTGGAGTAAAAATCCAAAGAACTACTATTAAACTGCTCAGTAGTAGAGTGAAGTTAATAGTAGCAGATTCAATGTATAATTGTATGCTTGATCATCTTTCTTTGGAGTTTTTCCCTCAAAAGTGTTCATCAACACCCAAATTGGAAAGGAAGAAATAAATTTATCTCTTTACAGTTTACATGATCTTAATATGTAGAAAATTTTAGAGTCTACAAAAACAAACGGTTAAAACAAATAAATGAATTCAGAAAAGTTGAAAGATCAAAACATACACAAATTCTGTTCGTTTATACTACCAATAAACAATTCAAAAGGGAAACTAAGAAAAAAATTGCATTTACAATTCCATTTATTCAAAAAGAATAGAATACTTAGGAATAAACATAACCAAGGAAATGAAAGATATGTGCACTTAAATGTTCATAATATTGCTGAAAGAAATTAAAGATGGTGCAAACATATGTAAAGACATTTCATTTCCATGGATTAGAAGACTTAATGTTGTTAAGATGTCAACACTATGTAAAGCAATTTGCAGACTCAGTGCAATCCCTATCATAATTCTTCTGAGAATTTAGCTAAATTGCTTCATAATATTGCTGCCTCAGCATGTACTTTGTATGACTAAGTGGCCTGAAAGGGCCCGGGACTGACACCAGCCCATCCTGTGTGTACACACTCTAAGCAACTGTCTGAAAAGTCACAAGAAAGTGTAAATTTCTGAAAGAATTATCTCAGTGCCTCTGACGAATAGATTATCTCCTGCCTTCCAGTTCCTTTCCCTTGTGTACCCTTTAGATGAGCCCACTAAACTTACTAACACCCCACCAACACCCTGTTCTCAGTATCTATGATTCTGTTTCTGTTTTCTTATATTTGTTCACCTGTTTTGATTTTTAGATCCATCAACATATAAGTGAAATCATACAATACTTTCTCTGTCTTATTTAACTTGCTATTATACCCTCTTGCTCCATTCATGTTGGATACAAATGGCAAAATTTCATTTTTTTCTTGGCTGAGTAATATTCCCATGGGTGTATGTATATATGTGTGTACCACATCTTGTTATAAAAATTTTTTTGATGTATAAATTTGTTAGTTTCAGATATGCAGCATATTAAGTATTTTTTCAAATTATATTTCATTATAGGCTACTTTAATAGATTTAATATACTTCCCTGTACTGTATGGGCTTCCTTGGTGGCTCAGTGGTAAAGAATTGGCCTGCCAATGCAGGAGACACAGGAGACAGATTCGATTCCTGGGTCAGGAAGATCCACTTGAGAAGGAAATGGAGTATTTTCCTGCCTGGCTGATTGATGGACAGTGGAGCATGGTAGGTCCCAGTCCATGGGTCACAAAGAGTCGGACACAATTTAGCACACATACACACACCATGTACTATACAGTAAATCCTTGTTGTTTAGTCATGTTATATATAGGAATTTGTATCTGTTAATCTTAGAAAACAATAGAATGGGAAAGACCAGAGATCTCTTCGAGAAAATTAGAGATACCAGGAGAATATTTCATGCAAAGATAGGCTCATTAAAGGAGAGAAATGGTATAGACCTAAGAGGAGCAGAAGATATTAAGAAGAGGTGGCAAGAATACACAGAAGGACTATACAAAAAAAGATCTTCATGATGCAGATAGCCACAACGGTGTGATCACCCACCTAGAGCCAGACACCCTGGATTGTGAAGTCAAGTCAGCCGTAGGAAGCATCAGCATGAACAAAGGTAGTGGAGGTGATGGAATTCCAGTTGAGCTATTTAAAATCATAAAAGATGATCCTGTGAAAGTACTGCACTCAATTTGCCAGCAAATTTGGAAAACTCAGCAGTATTCAGAGGACTAATAAAGGTGAGTTTTCTTTCCAATCCCAAAGAAAGGCAATGCTAAAGAATGTTCAAACTACTACACAATTGCACCTATCTCACATTCTAGTAAAGTAATGCTCAAAATTCTCCAAGCCAGGTTTCAACAGTATATGAACCATCAAATTTCAGATGTTCAAGCTGGATTTAGAAAAGGCAGAGGAACCAGAGATCAAATTTCCAACATCATTGGGATCATAGAAAAAAGCTAGAGAATTCCAGAAAAACATCCACTTCTGCTTTATTGACTATGCCAAAGTCATTGACTGTGTGGATCACAACAAACTGTGGCACATTCTGAAGGAGATAGGAATACCAGATCATCTAACCTGCCTCCTGAGAAATCTGTATGCAGGTCAAGAAGCAATAGTGAGAACTGGACATGGAACAACAGACTGGTTCCAAATCAAGAAAGAAGTACGTCAAGGCTGTATATTGTCACCATACTTATTTAACTTATATGCAGAGTACATCATGAGAAATGCTGGGCTGGAAGAAGCACAAGCTGGAATGAAGATTGCTGAGAGAAATATCAATAACCTCAGATATGCAGATGACACCGCCCTTATGGCAGAAAAGGAAGAAAAACTAAACAGCCTCTTAAAAGTGAAACAGGAGAGTGAAAAAATTGGCTTAAAACCCAACATTCAGAAAACGAAGATCATGGCATCTGGTCACATCACTTCATGGCAAATAGATGGGGAAACAATGGAAACAGTGACAGACTTTATTTTCTTGAGCTCCAAAATCACTGCAGATGGTGAATGCAGCCATGAAATTAAAAGACACTTGCTCATTGGAAGAAAAACTATGACCAACCTAGATAGCATATTAAAAAGCAGAGACATTACTTTGTCAACAAATGTCCATCTAGTCGAAACTATGGTGTTTCCATAGTAGTCACATATAAATGTGAGAGCTGAACTGTAAAGAAAGATGAGCACTGAAGAACTGATGCTTTTGAACTGTGGTGTTGGGGAAGACTCTTTGAGAGTCCCTTGGACTGCAAGCAGATCCAACCGGTCAATCGTAAAAGAAATCAGTCCTCTGGTTCATCCCAGTACACCAGCCCCGAGCATCCTGTATCATGAATTGAACCTGGACTGGTGATTCATTTCACATATGATAATATACATGTTTCAATGCCGGGGCATATTCATGTCAATGTATGGCAAAACCAATACAATAATGTAAAGTAATTAGCCTCCAATCAAAAAAAAAAAAAAAAAAGAAAGAAAGAAATCAGTCCTGAATATTCTTTGGAAGGACTGATGCTGAAGCTGAAACTTCAATACTTTGGCCACCTGATGCGGAGAATGGGCTCATTTGAAAAGACCTGGATGTTGGGAAAGATTGAAAGCAGGAGGAGAAGGGGACAACAGAGGATGAAGTGGTTACATGGCATCACCGACTCGAAGGACATGAGTCTGAGCAAGCTCTGGGAGCTGGTGAAGGAGAGCAAAGCCTGCTGTGCTGCAATCTACGGGGTCGCAAAGAGTTGGACACAACTCAGCGACTGAACTGAGCTGAGGTAATATTTTATAAAAAAATAAATTTCTCTATTTTTAGTTTGAAGGACTATTGCTTCATAATGCTGTTACAGCCTCTAATTTTTATTTCTTTAAAAGTATTTTAATTTATTTGTTTGCTTTGGAAGACTGAGATAGTATTGCTATGATTGATATCAGTAAATGTTCTCTCTTATAAATTGATCTTTAAACAATTTTGAGTTTATTTTTGTATATCAGTTCAGTTCAGTAGCTCAGTCGTGTCCGACTCTCCGCGACCCCGTGAATCATAGCACGCCAGGCCTCCCTGTCCATCACCAACTCCCGGAGTTCACTCAGACTCATGTCCACAGAGTCGGTGATGCCATCCAGCCATCTCATTCTCTGTCGTCCCCTTCTCCTCCCGCCCCCAACCTTTCCCAGCATCAGAGTCTTTTCCAGTGAGTCAACTCGTCGGATGAGGTGGCCAAAGTATTGCAGTTTCAGCTTTAGCATCAGTCCTTCCAATGAACACACAGGATCGATCTCCCTTAGAATGGACTGGATGGATCTCCTTGCAATACAAATAATGTGAGCTAATTTTCTAATCTCATCGATATACATATAGCTCTCCAAGTTTACCAAACTACTTGTTGAAGATGCGATCTTTTCTCCATTGTAAATTCTTGCCTCCTTTGTTGTAGATTAATTTTCTTTAGGTGTGTGGATTTATTCTGGGGGGCTCTTTATTCTGTTCCATTAATCTGTATGTTTAGTTCATGGATATCTAAATTAATGATAGGTATATATTTCTTACCATTTTACACCTTGCTGCCACTTCTTATTGTAGCTGTTTTTGCTTCTTTCTGCACTTTGTTTTTTTGTATTATGATGATTTTCTTCTGTAGTATTATTAATGCTGAAGCTGAAACTGCAATACTTTGGCCACCTCATGCGACGAGTTGACTCACTGGAAAAGACTCTGATGCTAGAAAAGGTTGGGGGTAGGAGAAGAAGGGGACGACAGAGAATGAGATGGCTGGATGGCATCACCGACTCTGTGGACATGAGCTTGAGTGAACTCCAGGAGTTGGTGATGGACAGGGAGGCCTGGCGTGCTGTGATTCATGGGGTCACAAAGAGTCGGACACGACTGAGCGACTGAACTGAACTGAACTGAACTGATTTCCTTTATTTCCAGTTTTTGTCAATCTTTTGTGTATTTTGATTTGTGGTTACCATAGAGTAGAAGTATGTTGATCCTTAATTTAAACTGATTGTCTTTCCAGTTGAAACATATTCTAAAAGATTTACATTTTTATACTCCCTCCCCCATATTTTATGATTTTAATGTCCCATTTTACATTGTCATTTTTCATCTTTTACAGTTTATTATCAGTTCAGTTCAGTCACTCAGTCGTGTCTGACTCTTTGCAACCCCATGACCACCCAAAGTTTCTGCAGAGAAATCAGCTGATAGCCTTTTGGGGGTTCCCTTGTAACTGACTTTTTTTCTTGCTGGCTTTAGAATTCTCTTTATCTTTCATTTTTACCATTTTGTTTATAGTATATCTTGGTGTGGATCTATTTGTATTTATCTTGTTTGGCAATCTACTTTCTTCTTGTAGTTGGATATGTTTCCTCTTTAGGTTTGAGAAGTTTTCAGCCACAATTTACTCAAATACATTTTTTTAATTTATTTTTTAATTGAAGGATAAATGCTTTAAAGAATTTTGTTGCTTTCTGTCAAACATCAGCACGAATCAGTCATAGGTATACATATGTCCCCTTCCTCCTGAACCTCCCTTTCTCTTCCTCCCCCCACTGGGGGACAGAGAACAGGTAGACAGAGTGCCTGTTTGAGTTCCCTGAGACATATAGCACAGTCCCATTGGCTATCTATTTTACATATGGTAATAATAAGTTTCTTTGTTACTTTCCCATGCATGTCATCCTCTCCTCCCCTCTCCCCATGTAAATAAGTCTGTTCTCTATGTCTGTTTCTCCATTGCTGCTCTGTAAATAAATTCATTGGTACCATTTTTCTAGATACCATATATATGAATTAGTATATGGTATTCATTTTCTCCTTCTGACTTACATCATTCTGTATAATAGGCTCTATGTTCATCCTCCTCAATAGAACTGACTCAAATATGTTCCGTTTTATGACTGAGTAATATACAGGACTGGAATGCAAAAGTAGGAAGTCAAGAAACCCCTGGAGTAACAGGCAAATTTGGCCTTGGAGTACAGAATGAAGCAGGGCAAAAGCTAATAGAGTTCTGCCAAGAGAACTCACTGGTCACAGCAAACACTCTCTTCCAACAACAAAAATGAAGACTCTACACATGGACATCACCAGATGGTCAACACCAAAATCAGATTGATTATATTCTTTGCAGCCAAAGATGAAGAAGCTCTATACAGTCAACAAAATCAAGACTGGGAGCTGACTGCGGCTCAGATCGTGAACAACCTCATTGCCAAATTCAGACTTAAATTGAAGAAAGTGGGGAAAACCACTAGAACATTCAGGTATGACCTAAATCAAATTCCTATGACTATACAGTAGAAGTGAGAAATAGATTTAAGGGACTAGATATGCTAGACAGAGTGCCTGACGAACTATGGACGGAGGTTTGTGACATTGTACAGGAGACAGGAATCAAGACCATCCCCAAGAACAAAAATGCAAAATATCAAAATAGCTGTCTGTGGAGACCATACAAATAGCTGTGAAAAGAAGAGAAGCAAAAAGCAAAGGCGAAAAGGAAAGATATATCCATTTGAATGCAGAGTTCCATAGAACAGCAAGGAGAGATAAAAAACCTTCCTCAGCAGTCAATGCAAAGAAATAGAGGAAAACAATAGAATGAGAAAGACTAAAGATCTCTTCAAGAAAATTAGAGATACCAAGGGAATATTTCATGCAAAGATGGGCTCAATAAAGGACAGATATGGTATGAACCTAAAAGAAGTAGAAGATGTTAAGAAGTGGCAAGAATACACAGAAGAACTGTACAAAAAAGATCTTCATGACCCAGATAATCATGATGGTGTGATCATTCACATTCACCCAGAGCCAGACATCTTGGAATGTGAAGTCAAGTGGGCCTTAAGAAGCATCACTACAAACAAAGCTAGAGGAGATGATGGAATTCCAGTTGAGCTATTTCAAATCCTGAAAGATGATGCTGTGAAAGTGCTGCACTCATTATTCTAGCAAATTTAGAAAACTCAGCAGTGGCCACAAGACTGGAAAAGGTCAGTCTTCATTCCAATCCCAAAGAAAGGCAATGCCAAAGAATGCTCAAACTACCACACAATTGCACTCATCTCACACCCTAGTAAAGTAATTCTCAAAACTCTCCAAGCCAGGCTTCAGCGATATGTGAACCATGAACTTCCAGAATTCAAGTTGGTTTTAGCAAAGGCAGAGGAACCGAAGATCAAATTGCCAACATCCTCTGGATCATCAAAAAAACAAGAGAGTTCCAGAAGAATCAGCCATTTCTGATTTATTGACTATGCCAAAGCCCTTGATTGTGTGGATCACAGTAAACTGTGGAGAATTCTGAAGGAGATGGGAATATCAGACCACCTGACCTGCCTCTTCAGAAACCTGTATGCAGGTCAGGAAGCAATAGTTAGAACTGGACGTGGAACAACGGACTGGTTCCAAAAAGGAAAAGGAGATCGTCAAGGCTTTATATTGTCACCCTACTTATTTAATTTATATGCAGAGTACACCAAGAGAAACACTGGGCTGGATGAAGCACAAGCTGGAAACGAGATTCCTGGGAGAAATATCAATAACCTCAGATATGCAGATGACACCACATTTATGTCAGAAATTGAAGAAGAACTAAAGAGCCTCTTGATGAAAGTTCAGTTCAGTCACTCAGTCGTGTCAGAATCCCTGCGACCCGATGAACCACAACATGCCAGGCCACGCTGTCCATCACCAACGCCCGGAGTCCACCCAAACCCACGTCCATCAAGTCGGTGATGCCATCCAACCATCTCGTCCTTTGTTGTCCCCTTCTTCTCCTGCCCTCAATCTTTCCCAGCATCGGCATCTTTTCTAGTGAGTCTACTCTTTGCATCAGGTTGCCAAAGAATTGGGGTTTCAGCTTCAAACTCAGTCCCTCCAATGAACACCCAGGACTGATCTCATTTAGGATGGACTGGTTGGATCTCCTTGTAGTCCAAGGGACTCTCAAGAGTCTTCTCCAATGCCACAGTTCAAAAGCATCAATTCTTCAGCACTCAGCTTTCTTTATAGTCCAACTCTCACATGCATACACGACCACTGGAAAAACCATAGCCTTGACTAGACGTACCTTTGTTTGCAAAGTACTGTTTCTGCTTTTTAATATGCTGTCTAGAAAGTGAAAGAGGAGAGTGAAAAATTTGGCTTAAAGCTCAACATTCAGAAAACTAAGATCATGGCATCCGGTTCCATCACTTCATGGAAAATAGATGGGGGAAACAAGGGAAACAGTGGCTGACTTTATATCTTTGGACTCCAAAATCACTGCAGATGGTGATTGCAGTCATGAAATTTTAAGATGCTTATTCCTTGGAAGGAAAGTTATGACCAAACTAGACAGCATATTAAAAAGTATAGACATTACTTTGCCCACAAAGTTCCTTTCAGTCAAGACTATGGCTTTTCCAGTAGTCACGTATGGATGCGAGAATTGGACTATAAAGAAATCTGAGCTTTGAAGAATTGATGCTTTTGAACTGTGGTATTGGAGAAGACTCTTGAGAGTCCCTTGGAGCCCAAGGAGTTCCAACCAGTCCATCCTAAAGGAGATCAATCCTGGGTGTTCATTGGAAGGACTGATGTTGAAGCTGAAGCTCCAGTACTTTGGCCACCTGATTGGAGGAGCTGACTCATTTGAAAAGCCCCTGATACTGGGAAAGATTGAAGGCTGGAGGAGAAGGGGACCACAGAGGATAGGATGGTTGGATGGTATCACTGACTCAATGGACGTGGGTTTGGGTGGACTCTGGGAGTTGGTGATGGACAGGGAGGCCTGGCGTGCTGCAGTTCATGGGTTCGCAAAGGGTCTGACATGACTGAGTGACTGAACTGAACTGCATATCCCATTGTGTATATCACCACAACTTCTTTATCCATTCATCTGTCAGTGGACATCTAGGTTTTTTCCATGATTTAGCTATTGTAAAGAGTGCTGCACTGAACATTGGGGTACATTTGTCTTTTTCAATTTTGGTTTCCTCAAGATATATGCCTAGGAGTGGGACTATTGGGTCATATGCTGGTTTTATTCCTAGATTTTTAAGAAATGTCCATACCATCTTCCATTATGACTGTACCAATTTACATTCCTTCCAACAGTGCAAGAGGGCTCCCTTTTCTCCACACCCTCTCCAGCATTTATTGTTTGTAGCCTTTTGGTGATGGACATTCTAACTGGTGTGAGGTGATATCTCTTTGTAGTTTTGATTTGCATTTTTCTAATAATGAGTGATGTTGAGCATCTTTTCAAGTGCTTGTTAGCCATCTGTATGTCTTCTTTGGAGAAATGTTTGTCAAGGTCTTTTTCCCACTTTTTGATTGGGTTGTTTGTTTTTCTGCACTGATCCTCTTCTTTATCTCTTCTCCGTATGGAATTCATATTATGTGTAGGTTGGCAAGTTTTATATCATCCCATATATCTTGTATCTGGATTTGATTTAGTTTACATTTACATTTGTATTTGTGCTTTCTGATTGGACAATTTCCAATATTCTGTCTTCCAGATTACTTACTCGTCCTTCTATGTCATTTAGCTGGCCATTCATTGCTTCTATATTGATTATCTTGACAATGTTCATCCATTTTTGATTGGTTCATCTTTGTAGTTTCTAGTTACTTGTTATAGTGATCTACATTTCTATCCATAATCTTTCTAATTTTAAAATATTTATTTATTTTTGAAAGTCACTCAAGTCGTGTCCAACTCTCTGTGACCATGTCGCAGAATTTCATTCTGTCCATGGAATTCTCCAGGCCAGAATACTGGAGCTTGTAATTTCCCTTCTCTGGGGGATCTTCCCAACACAGGGATCAAACCCAGGTCTCCCATTACCAGCTGAGCCACCAGGGGATGTGGTTGATAATTTTTTATTACCAGGAATCCCCTGGTGATATTTTATTTTAAAATTCAGGGATAGCAGATCTATGAGCTCTGTTTTATTATTTGTTCTTGCAATTTTCTCTTATCATCAAGAGTAGTTCCTTTGCCTTTTCATTTTACTTAACTTTATGAATTTATGACTTAGCACATAATTTTATGAATATATGACTCTATAAATCTATGACTTAACACAAGCACATCTCTATGAATTTAGGAGAAATAATTACCAACTGCAGTCTTAGAGAGGTGGGAACATTCCTGTGTAAATTGTGTGTGTCCAGTGTTTTGGGTGGGAGGGCTGGTTTTGGTACAGACACCGGTAGGGGTAGGATCTCTTCCTTCTGCTGGAATAGAAGCCTTGAGGGCTGGGCTGCCCTCGAGTGCATGCCTTCTCCCAAAGGAGATGATTTCTAAAGCAGTGAGACCTGTGCACTCACAGAGGACCTATGCTCACCTGAGTGGGTGTCTGTAGTTGTACTTAGAATCAACCCAAGGTTATGTCCCTTTGTATGTTGTATTCATTCCAGGTGCCAGATTTATTGCAAGGCTGTGGTGTGGAGGAGGCTGGCACTGGAGGTCAGGGTGTTTGGCTTCAGGAATTTAGGCTGAGTTACCACCTGAGGTCTGGGATGCCTCTGTGGCCTTCTTTCTCAGGTGCTGGCTGCCTCCGATGTAGTGCTCCACCACAGTATGGAGTGAGTGGAGCTAGCACTCCCCAAGAGACAAACCTCTGCGTACTCTTGAGCCTCCCAGGCTTTCTCTGCATAGCTGGATTGAGCTCTCTCTGAGTCCCTGTTGCCTGAGTTTCAGTGCTTAGGCAGTAGAATGGCCCTGTGTGCATGTGACAGTCACCAGCACTGGCCCCCTACCTGTAACTCCAGGTATAAGCTGTCACTGGCCAACTTGGCTCCACCCAGGTCACACTCTAGGCCCGTCATCTGTTTTTGAGTAGCTGGACCAAGTCTTTTAGGGCTCAGCTGGCCCAGGTCTCATGCCAAGGTGTGACTTGGAGTTGGTAGGACTCGGGTGTTCACCCCATCATACTGGGAAGTACTATGAGGCAACGATCACCAGTGCAAGGCTCTCTCTCCACCTTGACTGTTGGCAAACTAGCACGTGTGCACTCCTAGAGAGTAGAGTCCGGGCTTCTCCAGTCCCTGTGTCTGACCTCGTGGTTATCACAGCAGGCACGGGGGTGCGGGAGTGTGCTTTTCTCCTTCACACAGGATGCCAGGCAGGACTGGCATGTCCAGGTGGTGGCTCCACTGGCTCGCTTTCCAGGGTGAGGGCATGCTCACGAGGACCTTCTTTTCCTTTCAGATCCTTTTCAGGGCCGCAGGCCCTAACCCACTGCCTTTTTTTAAATCACTTCTTCTTTTTTTTTTTTTAATTGGAGGTTAATTACTTTACAGTGTTGTTCGTTTCTGCTGTACAATATGAGTCAGTCATAAGTATACATATTTTCTCTCCCTCTTGAGCCTCCCTCCCACCCCCACCATCCCACCCCACTAGGTCATCACAGAGCACTCAGCTGAGCTCTCTGTTATACAGCAGCTTCCTACTAGCTATCCACTTTTCATCTTTCAGATTATATAGATTTTTATTGTAGTCTTGCTTGTGTAGTTGACCATCTGCCAGTTTCCAGTTGGTTTTCTATGAGCATTTTAATATAGATTTATTTTTGACGTGTTTGTTGGAGGAGTCCTACCCTACCATGTGGATCCCCCTTCTCTACCACATCTTCTTTATTGTAATTTTTAAAACTGTTTTTGCATTGAAAAGAACAGCACTAACAACAGCTAACAATAAGTTTATTACTACATGCATCCCCTCAGTTAACCTTCAGAACAACCACATGATGTAGGTATTATTGTTATGCTTATTTGTTGATAAGAAAATTGAATCTCATATAAATTGTCCATTGTTAGCTAAGAACAAGTGGAGCTAAAATTTGAATCCTTGAATTGTACTTATATTACCTTTATTCTTGGTAAACCCTCTGACATGTATTCTTCCAGTTACTTGCAAGAGTTTGTCCAATAGATAGGTTTCATTAGAAGTTTTATGGAGAATATATACCTTGCACATCATCATTATTATCATATTATTAATTTGACTAATACTAATATAATAAATAATGTTTATTTTCTATTTATTGTAACTGTTTTTGCACTGGTGAAAAAAGTAATGTTTATACACATGAAAGGTTCGCTAATATTAACTTGGATTCATAAGCTGACTTTGTTATTATATGACTTTTTAAAAAATAATTATTCAATGTTTAAAATGTTTTATAAAGAAATGATTATTCATGTATGTTGTAACCCTGGAATCACAAGTGTCTGTTTCTATTTTATTTGTACATATATCAGTTTTAACCAGATTATTAGCCTTATTATTTTAATAAGGATTGTGTTTTTATGATGAATGTGGGACTCTTTAATCCCAGATATAATTAAGGCATTCTGGTGTATTGTACAGGTTGTCTAAAATGACAAAATAGAAAGGCCAGATATAAATCCATGCACCATGGGCACCTTATCTTTGACAAAGGAAGTAAGAATATTCAATGGAGAAAAGACAATCTCTTTCACAAGTGGTGCTGGGAAAACTGCTCAACCACTTGTCAAAGAATGAAACTAGAACACTCCTTAATACCATACACAAAAATAAACTCAAAATGGATTAAAGATCTAAATGTAAGACCAGAAACTATAAAACTCCTAGAGGAGAACATAGGCAAAACACTCTCCGACATAAATCACAGCAGGATCCTCCATGACCCACCTCCCAGAATATTGGAAATAAAAACAAAAATAAACAAATGGGACCTAATTAAAATCAAAAGCTTCTGCACAGCAAAGGAAACTATAAGCGAGGTGAAAAGACAGCCTTCAGAATGGGAGAAAATAGTAGCAAATGAAGCCACTGACAAAAAAATAATCTCAAAAATATACAAGCAGCTCCTGCAGCTCAACTCCAGAAAAATAAACAACCCAATCAAAAAATGGGCCAAATAACTAAATAGACACTTCTCCAAAGAAGACATACAGATGGCTAACAAACACATGAAAAGATACTCAACATCACTCATAATCAGAGAAATGGAAATCAAAACCACAATGAGGTACCATTTCACACCAGTCAGAATGGCAGCTATCCAAAAGTCTACATGCAATAAATGCTGGAGAGGGTGTGGAGAAAAGGGAAGCCTCTTACACTATTGGCGGGAATGCAAAATAGTACAGCCACTATGGAGAACAGTGTGGAGATCCCTTAAAAAATTGGAAATAGAACTGCCATACGACCCAGAAATCGCACTCCTGGGCATGCACACCAAGAAACCAGAAATGAAAGAGACACATATACTGCAATGTTCATCGCAGCACTGTTTATAATAGCCAGGACATGGAAACAACCTAGATGTCCATCTGCAGACGAATGGATAAGAAAGTTGTGGTACATATACACATTGGAGTGTTCAGTTCAGTTCAGTTCAGTCGCTCAGTCGTGTTTGACTCTCCGCGACCCCATGAATCACAGCACGCCAGGCCTCCCTGTCCATCACCAACTCCCGGAGTACACTCAAACTCATGTCCACAGAGTCGGTGATGCCATCCAGCCATCTCATTCTCCGTCGTCCCCTTCTCCTCCCGCCCCCAGCCTTTCCCAGCATCAGAGTCTTTTCCAGTGAGTCAACTCGTCGCATGAGGTGGCCAAAGTATTGCAGTTTCAGCTTTAGCATCAGTCCCTCCAATGAACATCCAGGATTGATCTCCTGTAGAATAGACTGGTTGGATCTCCTTGCAGTATAAGGGACTCTCAAGAGTCTTCTCCAACACCACAGTTCAAAAGCATCAATTCTTCGGCGATCAGCTTTCTTCACAATGGAGTGTTACTCAGCAATTAAAAAGAATACGTTTGAATCAGTTCTAATGAGGTGGATGAAACTGGAGCCTATTATACAGAGTGAAGTAAGCCAGAAAGAAAAACACCAATACAGTATACTAACACATATATATGTGGAATTTAGAAAGATGATAACGATAACCCTGTATATGAGACAGCAAAGGAGACACAGATGTATAGAACAGTCTTTGGGACTCTGTGGGAGAGGGTGAGGGCACGATGATTTGAGAGAATGGCATTGAAACATGTATATTATCATATGTGAAACGAACCGCCGGTCCAGGTTCGATGTAAGATACAGGATGCTCGTGGCTGGTGCACTGGGATGAACCAGGGGGATGGGATGGGGAGGGAAGTGGGTAGGGGGTTCAACATGGGGAATGCTTGTACACCTGGAGCAGATTCATGTCAATGTATGGCAAAACCAATACAATATTGTAAAGTAAAAAATTAAAAAAAATTAAAAATAAAAAATATAAAATGACAAAATGAAAGCTCTAAAGGCAACTTTTAAGAGACTCTCTCGTTTATTTTAATATAGTTAAAAATACTTAAATAAAGTAGTATCTCAGACTTTTTTCTTATAAATAGTGTACATACTGTTTCTCATTTCCCAATTACATTTGGGAAAGATGATTTTTAATTTTCTCTAGTATATAGATGTCCTGCTCTAGAAGCTGGAAATTCTAATGTAAAACAAAGCAAAATACAAGAAAGAAATGTAAACTGTAAGGTCTTTCATCCTTACATTCATTCATTCATTCACCATGGCAGTTGGCTGGGATACAACATATTTTAAAAATTAAAATTGTGATTCACTTTTTACTTAAATATTTCTGACAATTAAAGTCAAAGAAACATGACTGGGAACATAATTTGTACCATCATTAACAGAGGAGTCTACTTTATAGATCAAGATTTTGTACTTAGGTCTCATATAAGAAGTGATATAATGATTAATAATATAAGCCATCAAACTTCCAATTGAGGCATGCATATCCTTAAGGATAACACAAGGCTTTCAAAAAGGTAATTGAGCAGAGAATTTTGAACAAAGCAATTTTCAGGTATTCAAGTTTTGTATACATTACACACTGTTACAACACATGTTTCTAAAATAATGATTAACTTAGTGATTGGATAATGAGAAAATTATGTACAATAAAATGGGCATATGTTGAAGTATGAACTGTTTTTTGAATATCATAGATAGAATTATAATCTTCAGCATGAGAGGAGAAAGCCAGGCTACTACCCAGGGAGGAATTCTACAGTCTTAACTTTCATTTTAATGATGAAATGAATGTCTGCAGAATGTCCTTTCATAAAAATATACATCCTGAGCTTTACATAATTTTAGGTTCGACATTTTACACCTCCCCACAGTGCTCAGAGGTTCAGTTCAGTTCAGTTCAGTCGCTCAGTCGTGTCCGACTCTCCGCGATCCCATGAATCACAGCACGCCAGGCCTCCCTGTCCATCACCAACTCCTGGAGTTCACTCAAACTCATGTCCACAGACTCGGTGATGCCATCCAGCCATCTCATTCTCCGTCGTCCCCTTCTCCTCCCGCCCCCAACCTTTCCCAGCATCAGAGTCTTTTCCAGTGAATCAACTCGTCGCATGAGGTGGCCAAAGTATTGCAGTTTCAGCTTTAGCATCAGTCCCTCCAATGAACACCCAGGATTGATCTCCTTTAGAATGGACTGGTTGGATCTCCTTGCAGTATAAGGGACTCTCAAGAGTCTTCTCCAACACCACAGTTCAAAAGCATCGATTCTTCAGGGATCAGCTTTCTTCACAGTCTAACTCTCACATCCATACATGACCATGGGAAAAACCATTGCCTTGACTAGATGGACCTTGGTTGGCAAAGTAATGTCTCTGCTTTTTAATATACTATCAAGGTTGGTCATAACTTTCCTTCCAAGTAGCAAGCGTCTTTTAATTTCATGGCTGCAATCAGCATCTGCAGTGATTTTGGAGCCCCAAAAATAAAGTCTGACACTGTTTCCACTGTTTTCCCATCTATTTCCCATGAAGTGATGGGACCAGATGCCATGATCTTGGTTTTCTGAATGTTGAGCTTCAAGCCAACCTTTTTACTCTCCTCTTTCACTTTCATCAAGAGGCTTTTGAGTTCCTCTTCACTTTCTGCCATAAGTGTAGTGTCACCTGCATATCTGAGGTTATTGGTATTTCTCCCAGCAATCTTGATTCCAGCTCGTGCTTCTTCCAGCCCAGCGTTCCTCATGATGTACTCTGCATATAAGTTAAATAAGCAAGGTGACAATATACAACCTTGACGTACACCTTTTCCTATTTGGAACCAGTCTGTTGTTCCATGTGCAGTTCTAAGTGTTGCTTCCTGACCTGCATACAGGTTTCTCAAGAGGCAGGTCTGGTGGTCTGGGATTCCCATCTCTTTCAGAATGTTCAGTTACATCAATATTATCTCAGGGATCTACTGGCCAGTGGTTTTACTTTAATTTTCATTTTGGTAGGTACAATTTTATTACCCCTGTAGTAGGTCTACACCATAAGTTGCCTGCCTTCACTAATGGAGTTATTTCTCAGGGTCCCTAGGTTTTTGTTTTGTTTGTTGTTGTTAGCTATACGTATTTATCTCCGTTACAGAATCACTTTAGTTTCAAGTAAACTGGCTCAAACACATTTTTCCAGGAAGTCCTAAGTATTTGACAATTTTGCAGACTGCAATGTTTGTATGGAATGCATATATTCTGTAATAGCAAAAATATCTGTGCACATTGTCCTCAAACTGGTCTGCACCTGAATTGCAATTGAATTCTTACGATTCATGCAAAGATTGGCACGACAAAGGACAGAAACGTTATGGACCTAACAGGAGCAGAAGATATTAAGAAGTGGCAAGAATACACAGAAGAACTGCACACAAAGATCTTAATGCTATGATGTGTGGAATCCCATGCTTACAGATTTCATAAGCCCATGGATAGTGGTTGTGGGTGAGTCTTGTGAGATGAAAATACAAACCTAGATTCAGAAACTTGTTCTCTATCCTTATGAGAACAAAATGCTGGACCTTTCAAGACGGAAATGCTCAATGCATTCAACTTGCTGCCAGGTGGAATTTTTTTGTCTACCCATGTAGGAGTGTCATATCATTTTCTTAGCATCAGTCTTTGTTGCAGACTGGTTGGATATTCAGTGAAATTTATAAGTATCTTTGATAGAGAAATAAATTCAAAGCACCTATTTTATTCTATTAAATTTTGCTTAATATGTAGAATGATAATAGTACTTTAGAGAGTGTGTGCTAAGTTTCTTCAGTTGTATCTGACTCTTTGTGACCCCATGGACTGTAGCCCACCAGGCTCCTCTGTCCATGGGATTTTCCCAGCAAGGATACTAGAGTAGGTTGCCATTTCCTACTCCAGGGGATCTTCCTGACCCAGGAATTGAAGCTGTATCGCTTTTGTCTCCTGCATCAGCAGGCAAGTTCTTTACCACCAGCGCCACCTGGGAAGCCCAAGCAGGAAAACCAATCTGGATTTCTCAGAGAAATCCAGATATTGAGAATGAGAACTCTGCAAATCCAGATGGTTCTTCTTGGTTTTCATTGAGATTAGGGAGAATGAAGATTAAATTTTTGGTTAAATTACATTTTTAAAATTGATTTATTTTTTATTGAAGGATAACTGCTTTACAGAATTTTGTTGTTTTTGTCAAACCTCAACATGAATCAGCCATAGGTACACATATATCCCTCCCTTTTCAACTTACCTCCCATCTCCCTCCCCATCTCGCCTCTCTAGGTTGATATATAGAGCCCCTGTTTGAGTTTCAGAAATTGTTAACCTAGTATTCTTTTGATATCACATTTCTTGGGCCTCTGTCTCTCTCTTTTGCTGTATATAATTTGCAATCTTATTGAATATGAAATATTCATATCGATGTTAATTGTCATGAGATTATATTCATATGCTTATCTTTACTGAGGCAGAAAAATGTGAATTTCATGTTTAAAAGAAGAAAACACTTAGAATGAAAACAACTAGAAGTAAAAATCAGCAATAGAGGTGAAATATACTATTAAAAAATTTTTTCAAAATGGGGAATGGAGGTTTGAAGTAACAACTATATGTGAAACTTGCAAGTGGCAAATTACAAAGCTAACCATGTCAATTTACCTGTCAAGGTCAACTTATAAATAAATCATCATGCTTTATTAACTGTATATATCTGGAAATATACTTGACACATATCTTTAAGGACTTTTGACTCCAACATAGGTATGCATCTCTGCATTCTACATATAATCTAATTTTTATTAGGTCTTACTTACCTAAAGCTAGAAAAAATATAGCCTTTTAAGTCTAGTTGAATTTGGCCACTAAAGGACATATGCTAATTTTCCCCAGGTAATTACAAATTAGTGTCAGACTTGTCACGAGGAAGTCTGAGGAACTGGTGAAGAGGTGACAGAACAATTGTGACAAGCTTGGGAATTGTCAAGCTTCCCAATTGTGACAATTGGGAAGGAATGTTAATAAACTCTACTAAACATCATTTTACAATGTCTAAAACTATGACATGCCCTTCTTATATCAACACTGACAGAATGTTGTTTTTTTGTTATACATGTGTTTACATAATGACTTTTGAAGGTTAATGAGGGTATTTTCATTAACTAACCTGAGCTCTTCCAATTAGACAAAACTGTTTTCACTTTTTATATTCTTAGAAATATATTAAGATTTTAAAGATGGTTAAATGAATTATAATCACATAATTTAAATATAATTACATATGTTATTTTGTATAATATAATGCTTCGATATCTTGAGTATCTTTTGTTATATGATTAGTCTATTCAGGCTCCTATGTAATAAAGGAATATTCAAACTGGTCAAACTACTATAAAAATTTTGCTTTAAGAGTTTTGAATAAACAGAACATATGTATGATGATTAAAGTGATCCTTTTATTGAACAATTGTATGAAACAATTGTATGCAAGTTCATAAACAACATTCTCTTTTAAGCCTATGAAAATATGGGGATTCCCTGAGGGTTCAGACGATAAAGAATCTGCCTGCAACGTGGGAGACTCAGGTCCATCCCTAAGTCTGGAAGATCCTCTGGAGAAGGGAATGACTAACCACTCCAGTATTCTTGCCTAGAGAATCCCATGGACAGAGGAGCCTGGTGGGCTAAGTCCCCACAGTGTCACAAAGAGTCAGACACGACTGGGTAACTAATACTATGAAAATATGAAAATAGACATTAAGCTTTATAGTCTAGAGAAATTATCATTTCTAATATTGCTTTATCTCTTATTGTTAAAGCTCCATTAAATGTGTGCGTATGCACGTGTTCTATACAAATATTCTACATAATGTAGTTTTAGAGGCATGTAACATAAAACTTCATCCTTATTTTATGGTACAATATTTGAGAACACCTTCAGTAACAGTCCTCCTTGAAATTCCAAATACCGTTTTTTAAACCAAGATATGGTTTATTTCTCTGAGAGCACTAACATGTTACATCCATTCTACCATATATAAAACTAAGTCATAACTGTCATATGGTTCTATGTGTGGTGATATCTGGATCAAAGAGTGTGATTAGGATATGATGGGACAAAATGGACAAAGAAATATTCAGGCCTACATGTCCTTCTCATGGAAGGGCGATAGGCTGAAAATGTGCCTTCATACCAGAAAGAAGTCAACTAACGTTTTTAAAAGCTGGAGAGAACTGTCAAAAAAAGAAGTTAGTCAAGTCAAGGTGTTTACTGATTTGTGTATGTGTTTATGTAACCAGTACAGAAAGAAAAAAATATATATCTTGAAGGCTTTAGATGGCACAATATTACCCATTTGCCATTAATATTGATCTAATTTTAGAAAATCATGGCATCTGGTCCCACCACTTCATGGGAAATAGATGGGGAAACAGTGGAAACAGTGTCAGGCTTTATTTTTTGGGGCTCCAAAATCACTGCGGATGCAGATTGCAGCCATGAAATTAAAAGACGCTTACTCTTTGGAAGGAAAGTTATGACCAACCTAGATAGTATATTAAAAAGCAGAGACAATACTTTGCCAACAAAGGTCCGTCTAGTCAAAGCTATGGTTTTTCCAGTGGTCATGTATGGATGTGAATGTTGGACTGTGAAGAAAGCTGAGCGCCAAAGAATTGATGCTTTTGAACTCTGGTGCTGGAGAAGACTCTTGAGAGTCCCTTGGAGTGCAAGGAGATCCAACCAGTCCATTCTAAAGGAGATCGATCCTGGGTGCTCATTGGAAGGACTGAAGCTAAAGCTGAAACTCCAATACTTTGGCCACCTCATGCGACGAGTTGACTCACTGGAAAAGACTGTGATGCTGGGAAAGGTTGGGGGCAGGAGGAGAAGGGGACGACAGAGAATGAGATGGCTGGATGGCATCACCGACTCTGTGGACATGAGTTTGAGTGAACTCCGGGAGTTGGTGATGGACAGAGAGGCCTGGCGTGCTGTGATTCATGGGGTCGCAGAGAGTCGGACACGACTGAGCGACTGAACAGAACTGAACTGAATTTTAGAAAATAAAAAAAATTTATCTAAAGTCATAAAAGAGATTTCTTCCACAATATATTAAAGCTTTTAAAAATTATTCTCATTACATCTCTCTCCCTGTATTGTGAAAACCACAATAAGTACATTTTTTAATTAAGGAAAATATATACTTAGATTGATCTATGCTCCAGATATGAACATTTCATGCTTAACATTTTCTTCAGAAATAATGTGAAAACTGGCTTAATCTGTCTTTACTTTGGTATTTTCCTTTGTTGATATTAAGGCATCTCACTGAAGCTACCTTAGATGCAATGTGGTGTATTTTCCTTTACCCAAATTTCTTTCTTTCTCTTTTCTTATTGTGCGACAGAGAAGCACAAAGTCCTAACCACTGGACTGCTGAGAAATTCCCTCCCCAAATTCCCTTAGGAAATGCAAACTCCAGCTACTGGAGCAAGGACCATCTTGTTTAAAGAATAGGTTCTA